>NW_028258316.1:0-4800000 GCF_053883595.1 Heterocephalus glaber | reverse complement strand
TTTTCCAAACTCAGAATGCTGAGAAGGCCAGGCGTGATGGTGCATGCCTCTAATCCCAGCACTAGGGAGGCTGAGGCAGGAGGAACACCACAAGTTCAAGGCGAGCCTGGACTATGTAGTGAGACCAACAGCAAGAACAACAAAAGAACCCTGAGAAAAAAAGAAAGAACTAAAAAGAATAGGAAGAGTTTATCTAATACTGGTAGCAAATATATGATACTAACACCACAGCCGTCCATTCCACATCCACAGCAGAACCACTAAGAGAGCACTGTTATCTCAGACCTCTCATTCTACATCCACAGCAGACATTACTAATGGAGCACTGCCATCATAGCCCTCCCATTCCACATCCAGAGCAGACATCACAAATGGAACACCATCACAGCCTTCCCATTCCAAACTCATGGCAGACATCGCTAGTGGAGTGCTATCACCACAGCCTCCCATTATACACCTATGGAAAACATTACTAATGTAGCACAGCAGCCTTTACTGTGAGCCCTATGCCAACCTCAGGATCCTTCTCAGTGCTCTGGTGCAAGAAGGCCTGACCTTACAATTATGCAAAGGTTGGAGCATTTGCCATCCTTGCACCCCTATCATGGTACAAATGGAGCATTTGAAACTCAATAAGACAAAAGCGCTTTCCCAAGGCCATGTGTCCCATGAGCTTCCACTTGCAAGTGTTCAGGCAGTGGTGCCAGCAGAGGCCACGGCTTTGCCTCCTTGGCCACACACTTCCCGGCCCCGTGTCTGACAGCCGAAGCCTTTGCCAGGCGCGCCTGGCTGGTCTTGGCCTTGGCTGTCACGCTGGCCAGCCCCAGGCGGCCCCAGGCACTGTGTCTCAGGTCTTCATCCCCAGAGGCACCTCAGGTACAGGGCGGAGTCCTGGGGGCTCCCTCAGCTCTGCCCAACTCCCTCATGGTCCTGAGTGGGCCACTCCTCCAAGCCTCGGTTTATCCACTTGTGAAGCCAGGGGGCTGGGGGGTGAGCTCACCAAGCTTGCATGGGGTGAATCAGAGCCCTCACCAGGCCTGCTGGACACAGCCCTGGGAGAATAACCGAGGAATCTGTGTTTGTAACGCGGGGCTTCCCAAGGGCTGCCTGAGAAATCCTGGTTCAGGGCTGGCAGGGCAAAGACTAGACGAGCCTGAAATCAAGGAACTGCTTAACCAAACCCAGGCCTGGGGCTGGGGCTCCACAGCGGGAGGCCCTGGGTTCCATCCCCAGCGCCACACAAACCTCCCGGAACCCACAGCGGGCCGGGGGACATGTGGAAGGTCACAGGAGCCCCCTGACGCAGCTCCCAAAGCTGGAATAGTTTGAGTAACAAAATAAATAACGTAGGATCGCATTATAAGCGAGAGAATAAGTAAATACAACTCCACACTGAGGTAAACAGATGACTGAATCAATAAATAGACGAGGTAACAGGACAAAGCCTGCTTGCAGAATTCCAAATCATCAGTGTGGAGGGAAAGGAAAGGCTGTGTTCGAACATCGAGGTAAGGACTGGTACAGGCTGAAGCCGCAGCTGAACGCGGATGTTAGTGAGATACTTGCGTCTCCTCCCAAGGGTTTGTTAGGTGTTCGGATGCAAGTTCCTCACTACCTCCCCCGGCCAGGAGATGGCGCACAACTCCCTCCCTTGAGTGCGCTGGATCAGTGAGGGCTTCTAGGGATTAGAGCTCAGCGACGGAGAGCTGGAGAAGCCCTGCAGGGGCACCTGAGCCAGGGAGTGGAGGGTCACATTCCTGCCCATGTCACGTGGGTTTTGTGTCCCTATGCGGGTAATGAGAAAGACGCTTCACCTCAGTCCATTTCTTCCCCAAACCCACAACCCCAGGCTCATGAGAAAACATCAGACAGGCAAGTGTAAAGTGAAGGGCGTCTCAAATACACCTGAGCCAGGGCTGGTGGCACACGCTGGTAATCCTAGCACTCTGGGAGGCTGAGGCAGGAGGATGTTCTGAGTGATTTAGTGAGACCCCTGTCTCAAAATTTAAAGATAAAGTGCACCTGAGCAGCGCTGTTTTTGAAAGTTCAAGGTCAAGAGAGACGAGGAAAGGCTAAGAAGCTGCTCCAGATTGAAGGAGACACAGGCAGCTAAGTGCAGTGCTGGGTCCTGGGTGGGATCCTGGAAAGAAAGTTCCGGGAGAAATCCTGATGCTGCCTGGGATCCAGTTAACTTTAGCCGCTGTTATCCGGGGTTTCAATCCCTGATCGAGCAGCATCAGGGGAAGTGCGTATGGGAGCTGCCCTGCTATCTTTACAACTCCTCGTCGTTTTGATATCTATGTACAGTGTGTGTGTGTGTGTGTGTTACTGAGGATGGAACCCAGGGCTACGTACCCTGAGTTACATACCCAGCCCTTTTCTAATGTTTTAATTTTGCAATAGGGTCTCCACTAAGTTGCTAAGTTGCCCAAGCTGGGCTCAAACTTGACATCCTCCTGCCTCAGCTTCCCAGAGTGCTGAGATTACAGCTGTGCACTACCACAACCAGTTTATGATGATGATGATTTTTTTTTTGTCCTGGGGATCAAACTCGGGACCTTGTGCTTGCGAGGCAGGCACCGAAACCACTGAGCTAGATCCCCGGCACCACAGCCAGTTTAAAAACATATAAACTTTTCATTTTCCCCAGTGGCCCTGGGGTCACATTAGCCTTGCAGGGACCCCTGGCCCGGCCCTTCCTGGTTGGTTCACCTGGCCCCCGGCCTGTCTCACATCCCTCCCAGATGTCGCCCAGGGACGTTTAACCTGCAGCCCCACAACCCAGCCGGCTGCAGCAGCTGCTTCTGCTATGGCCACTCCAAGGTGTGCACGGCCACCGCTGGATTCCAGGTGCATCACGTCTTCTCCAGCCTTCGCCAGGGTGAGCAGTGCCGCAGTGCTGCCCGGCTGGACGGCCCACCCACCGTGACCCTGTGGAGAGGAGAGCCACAGGCCCTCAAGGGCCCTCCCGACCCCCAGGGGTTGAACCATGGGTAGCGTTGGCAGGCTGGGTGCCTAGCACACGCTGGACCTGCGGGTGTGAGGACTAGCTCCTTGGTGCCCTCAACGCAGGGTTCCAGGCTCCGTCTGGGGCCTGCGCTTATTGCGCTCCTGCTGTGTGGCAAGCAGGGTGCTGAGCTGCGTGCGCGCAGAGGTCTCAGGGTGCCGACAGGTGGAAGCTCCCGTCCCAGTTCACAGGTGCCAGGGCCCATTGCTGGGCCTCCGGTCCTCTGCTTTCTCACTGAGCAGCCCTGGGGGGAGGGGGTCCCGATTCAGGGGCACCGCCACATCTCTGGAGCAGGAAATCAGCAGAGCTCGGGTCTCTGCATTAAATCAGAGCCTGTGTGGGCCCCACGGAGGACCCCACTGCCGCCTGTCCCCCAGGGAGGAGCGGGGCATCCCAGCGAGAGAACCGCAGTGGTGGCTCGAGACACGGGGCTAGAGCGCCCTCTGCTGGACACCGTGCAGAATGCGGGACCCGACTTCCGATGGTCCCCACGTCCGCGTCCTCGAGGCTGGGTCCGCAGGTTGGGCGCAGCCCCCTTCCTCAGGCCAGGCAGACCCGACGTCCGACCGCCCCCGCGGAGCTGGGCCCTGAGCGACCCACGCTCCCTGCCTCACACAAGTGAAGGTCTGATCTGTTTGCTGTCTAGGAGCCGGGGCCTGGCGCGCCAGAGGCACAGGGGGCGCAGAGCAGCCCGCAAGATGGAGCCCGGGTGGGGTCCTCCTGGGCCCCGAAGACGAGGAGCTCACAGCACCAGGTACCTGGCAGCCGGGGGGGGGGGCAGACTCCCCGGGTTCGTGTCCCACCGCTGCCGGGTGACAGTTTGATTTTCATTGTTAGTAAGGATGGAACAGGACACGGTAATAAAGAAGAGGTGAGGCCGGGTGTGTCGCGCACACTGTCATCCCGGCACTCTGGGAGGCTGGGACAGGAGGATGGCAAGTTGGAGCCCAGCCTGGGCAACTTAGCGAGACCCTGTCTCAAAATAAAAAATGAAAAATGCTGGGGATGTGGCTCAGTGTGAAGGCCGTGGGTTCAGTCTCCAGTGCCAGAAAATGAATGGGACTGTCAGGAGAGCAGGGCCAGAGTGCTCAGCGTGCCCCTGCGCCTGGGTGGCACGCTGGCACCACCGTGTGGGGGACGCAGGCAGCCCAGCCTCCCCCTGCCGCGTTCGTTTCTGGCTGGAAAGTTTGCTTGCTGATAGATGAGTGCAGCCACTTGGAGAGAGCTCGGGGAAGCCTCTGAAGGTCCTCAAGGCCCTCTCTTGTCCCCAGAGCTGTTCCTGGGAGACCAGCGGCTCAGCTACGGGCAGCCGCTCACACTGACCTTCCAGGTGCCCCCCGGGGGCTCCCCACCGCCAGCTCAGCTGAGGCTGGAAGGAGCGGGCCTGGCTCTGGCTCTGAGGCCCTCCAGCCAGTCGGCACCCCAGGACGCCGGGCAGCCAGGGCAGGCACAGCTCCACTTCCTGTAAGTGTCCTCCTGGGCCCCGAGAGACAGATGTGGGACCCAGACACGCTGCAGGGCCCCCAGACTGCCCACACCAGGGTCCCCATTGACCTCTCTCCCCACAGCCTGCAGGAGACCTCCGAGGAGGCAGAGCCCCCGCTGCCAGCCTTCCACTTCCAGCGGATCCTCGCCAACCTCACCGCTCTGCGCATCCGGGCCAGAGGCCAAGGCCCAAGCTCTTCTGGTCAGTGGTGACAGCATGTCCCCGAGGATAGTGGGCTGGGCTCCTGCCTGTATGGCTATGTTGAGTCCCCACAGCAGGACGGTGACTGTCCCCGCTTTGCCAAGATGAACTCCGCCTGGGTATTTGTTTTTGAGACAGGATCTCACTATGTAGTTCAAACTGGCCTTGAACTCACAGAGATCCCCCTGCCTCAGCCTACTGAGGGCTGGGATGACAGTCATGCACAACTGTGCCCAGCTAGGTCTTGTAACCCATAAAAGCAGCAGGCATGGTGGCTGAGGGCAGAGTGGGGCCTGGACTGGCAGGTGGGGGCAGGAGTGTGTCCAGCAAAGCAGCCGGGTGCCTTGGGTGTGGTCCCCTGTCACTGCCCTGCCGGTTTCCGGGGAGCGCAGGTCCCTTGCTGGTCATTCATGCACCTAAGCTGTCCCAGGAGCAGGCCTTTTTTTTTTAATTCCCAAAAGAGGGGCTCACGTTGTCACATCAGCCAGTGTTTGTCACCATCTCGTACCCTGGGCCCTCGCAATTGACAGTTAACCTCTGATTTGTTCCTGGTTGCAACCTACTTACATGCATTCCAAAAAATCACTACCTATAATATGCAGAATACAGAAAAGGAAATGAAATGGTATTTTTAAAAATCCTCTGTGCTGGGCATGGTGGCACACACCTGTTATTCCAGCTGCTTGGAAGACTGAGGCAGGAGGATCATGAATTAAAGTCCAGCGTGGGGATCTTAGCGAGATTTGTCCCCACAAAATAAAAAGGGATAGGGATGTATCCTGGATCAAACCCCCGGCACTACAAAAAGAAAAAAATGCGAATTCAGATGGTTGGCGTTCAGGCATGCGCGCGCTGGAATACGTGAGGAAGGGGTCACAGTCCCTGCTGCCGTGAGTCAGTCTGGGTTCCAGAGGAACAAGCTCAGAAGCCATTTGTCACGCAGCAGGCGGTGCAGGGCCGCTGTGAGTGTCTGGTGCTGGAATTCAGCGGGGCTTAGGGCAGCGGTCACCGGGGGTTTACATACACGGTAAGATCAAAATGTGTGGTGCTGGGCCTGGGATTCAGCTCAGTGGTGTCACTGCCTGCTGCGCAAGCGCAAGGACCTGAGTTCGATCCCTGGTACCAAAAAAAAAAAATGTATGGTGCAGGTGTACATTTAAAAAAAAAATTGTTACCGTAAAAAACATATTGTCACTAATCCCCTTTAAGATGAACCCCCTCCCGCTTTGAACACACTTATCCCGTGGTTCTTGCTGCTTTCTAAAGCAGCTCCAGAAGTCCTCTTTCATGAGTGTATGTTCAAGGTGTGACAAAAACAAAATATGGTGAATGCTGCTGCCGAGCACCACCCGACACGAAGGGCAGCTCATAAAAACATGACGCTGCGTCCTCATCCACCTCGTTCACCAGATCTGGCACTGAGGGACTTCGGGCTCCTCCCCAAAGCCAAAGTGACCGCGATAGGGCAACGCTTCACATCAGTGCAGGACACTGAGACAGCCACAGCAGTGCAATCAAAGACCCCCAGGAAAGAGGACTGCAGAGCCGCTGCAGGAAGTGGCCAGGACGGTGGGATCCGTGTGCTCAAAGCAGAGGGAAGATTTTGAGAGGGATTCCTGGCCCTGTGTCTTTTCCTGTAACAAATTTTAAAGTGTGAACAGTCACCATGCATTTTGATCACACCTCATGTGTGGTGTTGTATGGGGACACTCTCAAAGGACAAGGATGGTGGCCAGAGGAGAACCAGGAGGGTGGCAGGGGTGGCTCATCTCGACCGCTCTGTTCATCGTGGTCCTTTTAAAAGATTTCCTTAGCCTCAGTGGTTTGGTTTTGTTGCTTCATTGGAGGAAGGTACTTGGCAGGGTGACTGCTCGTTCGTGGTAAAGCCACAGTGTCAGGTGTCAGATGTCCCATGGGATACTACTGCCCCTTATTCTTCATGTCCTTTAGGTTTGTCACATCTAAGTCATCACTAAATGGGATTATGAGTTGGGAAGCTACTCAGGCCCTTCACACTGAGCTACATCCCCAGCCCTGTTTTATTTTTTTATTTTGAGACAAGTTCTCCCTAAGTTCCCCAAGTTGGGCTCAAACCTGAAATCCTCCTGCCTCATCCTCCCAGAGTGCTGGGATGACAGGTGCATGTCACCACGCCTGGCTGGCTCAGATGTTTACGGAGGGATGTTTCTGCCCTTTGGGCATCCAATAGGACGTTGGCAAGTCACAGAGACAGTTTCTATTCACTGTGAGTCAGGGCATCTCTGGCCCCTGTGTCCCTGCCATCATGACAACCAAAGGCCATCACCGGATCCCAGGGGTGGTTCTGGGAGCCTGTGGCTTAGTTGACCAGCTGTCCTCGGGCCCCTCGGGTTCCAGCCCCCTCTGTGGTCTCACTGCATGGGCCCCCACCCTTGACAGCCCCAGGACCCCCAAGCCGCCCCCTTTCCTCCTCTGCCCCAGAAATCTCACTTCTGCTCTCCCAGCACCTCCTCTAGCCATTCCCTTGGCGTCTGGTCACAGGCACCACAGGGCGCCTTCTCCTCCACGCCAGGTGCCCCTGTGCCAGGCGCCTAGTATGGTGGAGACGGAGGCGGACGCGTCGACCCTTCCCCTAGAGCCCAACCCCAAGCCTTTCCCATGGATCCCATTTGGGGGGCCACATCGCTTTTCAACTTTTCCATGTGCAGCTTCCTTTTGCTGTGTCTTTAATATAGACATTTGAGCCAGGCATGGTGGCTCATGCCTGTCATCCCAGCACCCGGAGGCTGAGGCAGGAGGACCCCTGTTAGTTTGAGGCTGGCCAGGGTTACCTAGAGTCCAAGGAATACATAGCAAGACCCGGTCTCCACTCTCTGCCCCCCAAACAATGTAGAAATTGGATTGCACAGTGCAGTATTCTGAGGCCGGTTTCTTCTGCTGACAGTACCTTGGTGATGCTCCTCGCCATCACACATAGAAAAGGCTGCTTCTCTCTGCCCCTTCGTGGGACTCCGTGGTGCAGATGCCCCCAAGAGGGCTCCACCAGCCCCTAGCGACAGACACCTCCATGCGTGGGCTCCCCAGGACACACAGGGCCTCAGGTGGACTCTCGCAAGGCCTGAGTGCATCCTGCATGAATTCCCTCAGTGCAGCGGCTGGAGACGGAAACATGAGGCCCAGAGCACACATTTTAGATTTTGATAGAAGCTGCCAAGCTTCCCCTCCGAAAGACCGTCCTTGCCTCTGTTGTGATGAGTGGCATCATCTGCTGCCATCTGCCTCCGATATTCACACATCCTTTATTTTAATATTTTGCCCAGAGTTGATAGTTATTTATTTAATTTTTTTGTTCTTTTTTTTTTTTTTCCGCAAAGGTTGGTCTGATAGGAGCCTCTACTCCTCAGCTACTAGAAGCAGCACCTCCTACTTTGCGTTCCTACAGCCATACCTGGCTGGGTTCCCCCCCCGCAAATGTCACATTTCTTTATTTTCAAAGTGAGCACATTGTTCACTTGAATAGAAAATGCTCACTTGCCTTGCAGATAAGAAATTACACTGTCATTTCCATGTCACTTAGCTTCTTTTCAATCAAAATCCTCCCATTAAAAGAAACATTTAAATTACTGAGCTGTTATATTCATTAGCGTCCATACCTTTTATATTACTTAAAAGCTTAGGAAATACACTTTAAACCTTGTCCAGGGGTACCACCAGCTCCAGGCAGGCCCTGTGAGCTCTCCATGTCCTGATCTTCCATCATAAATATATATAGATTGATTGATTGATTGATTGATTGATTTTTTAGATGGGGTCTCACCACATTGTTCAGGTTGACCTTGAACTCACTATGTGGCCCAAGCTAGCCTCAAACTCATGGCAATCCTCCTGCCTCAGCCTCCAAAGTGCTGGGATCATGGGCATGCGACACCACATCTGGCTATAATTGGTCTTTAAAATGTTTCCCAATCTGGGGGTTGGGGATGGTTCTTTGATACTTAAATTGGTGTACCTTTAATATCCCACAAGAATGGACATTTTCCCATGAAATTCTCCAATCATCTCTGTTGGGGTGCTGGGAATGGAACCTGCGGCCTCACATGTGCTTAGCATGTCTTCTACGACTGGCTGGGGTGTGTTTAAAAATGTATTACAGTCAAAGACACATTGCCAGAAATCCCCCTCGAATTCCTCCCCGTCACGTGGAACACACTCATCCCACCGTCCTCACCACTTCCTGCAGCAGCTCTGGAGTCCTCTTTCCTGGGTTTTTTAGTTGCACTCTTGTGACTGCCTGGAAGTCCTGAGTCTCACTTGTGACTTTGGGGAGGAGCCAGAAGTCACACGGTGCCTGATCCGTGAACAAGGTGGATGAGGACACAGAATCCTGTCTTTATGAGCTCCCTTTCTGGTGGATGGTGCTCGGCAGCAGTCACTTTATTTCTTTTTTATCACCCTTTGTGAAGATGCTCAGGAAAGAGGACTCCAGAGCTGCTCAGAAAGTGGCGAGGACAGTGGGATGCGTGTGTTCTGAGCTAGGGGGATTTTAAAGAGGTTCATGGCAACGTGTCTTTTACTGTAAGACATTTTTAAAAATTTAAACATTTGCTGTATTTTTTATCACACCTCTTCTACCTCCAGCCCCTCTTCTATTTCTCGTTCTGAAAATGTGGCTGTGTAAAATCACAGCTGATTCTCAGCCCCCTGTGTAGACAGGACAGGCCCGTAGCTCCCCTCTCCTTGCTCTGCAGGTCCGGCACTCCTGAGTGAGGTGCGGCTCACTTCAGCTCGGGCCTGGCAAGGACTGTCCCCACCAGCCACCTGGGTGGAGACTTGCTCGTGTCCCCAGGGCTACATGGGCCAGTTCTGCGAATCCTGTGCTCCAGGATACAAGAGGGAGACGCCCCGAGGGGGTCCCTATGCCTCCTGTGTTCCCTGTACCTGTAACCAGCATGGCACCTGTGACCCCAATACTGGTGAGTCCCTGGCACCCCACCCTCAGGGCACCTAGCTACAGTGAGATGAGTACTGTATGGGCCCACACGGGGTCAGCCTGGCCATGCTCATGCCCCTGCCTGGGCATCTCCTAGCTTAGTAAGAGCCGTGCACGAAGCTGCATGTCAGCTCTAGGCAGAGGACCGAGTGTGCATCCGGTGAGGCCTCCCACTGGCCACCCTGCAGGCTGTTGGTCCCAACACCCACCCCCTCTCTGGACTAGTCCCCTCCTCCAGGAGCTCAGCGAAGGCCTCAGGGGCTCTGCCAGGCATCAGTTCGGTACAGAAAGGCAGAGGCTGCCAGGTGTGGTGGTGCACGCCTATAATCCAGCACTGGAAGGCTGAGGCAGGAGGATCACCACAAATTCGAGGCCAGCCTGGGCTAGATAGTGAGTTCAACACCAGCCTAAACTACACAGCGAGACCCTGTCTCAAAAAACAAAAAAGCAGAAGCATTACCGTGACAGGTGACCACGGCAGGAGGGCATTCACAGGCCACACGGGACAGCAGCTCCCGGGGTGGTCCAGAGCCACAGACATGCCAGTCCGGCCCTCAGTGGCTGTGGCCTTGGGCAAGTCACTGCCCTCCCTGAGCCAACCTGTGAGGTGGGAACAGTAAGCTCACACACTGCCCAAGCCCCAAGACAGACCCGGTGTACACCGCAGCTCGGCCTCACTGACAGACCGAGCCCTGGGGAAATGCAGGTGACCAAAGTCCTTACACTTAGAACACTGGGAAATAGCAAATCTTGTCACCAGCCTGCTGCTCACGCCAGCACCTTCTGTGCACCACACTGTGACACCTGCACCATTGTTGTCCCATCACACAGGGAGGGACCTGAGGTGCCGGGCAGCCCCAGGGCCAGTGAGCGACAGAGTCGCACCTCCCACCAGCCCGGCCACCCAAGGCAGCTGGTCACTTCCAGCTGCCAGCCCCACCCATAGAGGACCAGACAGGGAGACCGCACCTGGGGCACATGGCCAGCAGGTGCTGGAGGGGCTGGACACACCCCCTCCACCCCCACCCATGGGCCTGGAGCAGGTGGCACTTTTGAGGACACATTCAGAGGACACAGAGAGCAGGGTGGGGGTTACCCACCTATACTCCCAGCTACTTGGAAGGCTGAGGCAGGAGGATCGCAATTTCCAGGCCACCCTGGGAAACTTAGACCCTGCCTCAAAACAAAAAATAAAAAGGACTGGGGATGTAGATCAGAGGTGGAGCTCCCCTGGGTGCCACTGATAAAGGAGCTGGCTGAGCCCCAGTGCCTCGGGGGTAGCTCTGGAATGAACCACTAGTGATGACAGAGACGCTGAGCACGTTGCCCAGCAGGTGCAGGGCTCGTGAGCTGCCTGAGCCCCACAAAATCCCCCTAAGGTCAGTTCTGCGATGATTCCTGTTCTGTGGTTGAGGACAGTGAGGCAAATGCTGGATGATTCTCCTGGGCTGGGCCCGGCACCAAGTGGTGGCTGCGAACCCAGGGTGTTTGGGTCCCCACCCCTCTCCTCCCCCGGATGAGCGTCTTCACAGGATATGCACCCTCTTGGGGTGTCCTGGGCTGATGTGGTGCCAGTGGCTGCTTGTCCTGCCCCTCAGGGACCTGCCTGTGCAGCCACCACACTGAGGGCCCCTCCTGTGAGCACTGCCTGCCAGGTTTCTATGGCAACCCCTTCAAGGGCCGAGCCGACGACTGCAAGCCTTGTCCCTGTCCGGGCCAGTCGGCCTGCACTGCCATCCCGGAGAGCGGCGAGGTGGTGTGTACACACTGCCCACGGGGCCGGAGAGGTGAGTGGCTTGTGCCACGGGCCCTGGTCCATGGGGAGACCGAGGCCCCAGGCCCTGATTCTGCCTGGGCTCCAGGGCTGGGGTCCCAGGCCTGGGGTGTGGCCAGAGGGGGAAGCCCAGCTAGGGCTGGCAGGGGTGACCTCTTGGGAAAGCCCCACAGTCAAGGCCCCGGCATGTGAGTGTTGCTGTCACAACCCCGGGCACATCCGGAGAGCTCTGAAAAGGCCACATTGGTTCCTGACCCCGTGGAGCCGGGTTCAGTGGCTTCAGGTGGAGCCCGGGGGTCTGTAGTCCTGACCAGTTCCCAGGGAGATTGTAACCCACAGCAGAGGTGGAAAAGCTCCCAGTACAATGTTTGACTTTTAGCTGGGTGTGGTGCCATACGCCTGCAATCCCAGCACTCCGGAGGCTGAGGCAGGAGGATCACTGGAAACTGGAGGCCAGCCTGGGTTACATAGTGAGTTCAAGGCTGGCCTGGACTCCACAGTGAGACCCTGTCTCAAAACACCAGAAACACCTTTCAGCATTAAAAAAAATGCCATCAGGTAGCGCGTGAGGCAGAACCTCCCTGCCCCCCAATTTTCCAAGGATCCCTCATTTCTCATTCCTGTGCAGGACTGCATGCCATCTGCGACATCTTATTTTTTTTTTTTTTGTACCGGGGATCAAACTCGGGTCCTTCCGCTAGCGAGGCAAGCGGCAGAACCACTGAGCTAAATCCCCAGCCCCTGATTTTTTTTTAATAGCTTTTGGGATATTCACATGCCCAACAATTCACCCACTTACAGCATGCAATTAAATGGCTTTTGTATATCACATTGTTAATTTTTCATCATGGTAAAATATGTGACATAAAATCTGCGGCTTTCACCATCATTTTGGTGTCCAGTTCCACGGCGTTGAGGACAAGCAGGATCCACGCCATCACTGACACCCAGAACCCCTCCCTCTGCCCCAGTGAGACCCCGTACCCCTAGATGATGCCACATTCCTGTTCCCCTCCCTGCCCCACCGCTGGGGATTGGACCCAGGATCCTCCCCGGCACTCTGTGCCCAGCACATTTTATCTTTTATTTGGAGGCAGGGTCCTGCTGAGTCTCTCAGTTGCCCAGGTTGGGCTCGAACTTGCAGTCCTCTGCCTCAGCCTCCTAGAGGGCTGGGGTTACAGGCCTGCACCACTGCACCCAGCTGACAGCTGCTGTTTCTTAAATTAGAAATCAGTAGGGCCGGGGATGTAGCTCAGTGCCGCGGCCTGCCTGGCAAGTGCAAGGTCCTGAGTTCGATCCCCGGTACCAAAAAAGAAAAAGAAAGAAATCAGTATGCACTCACTGCAGTGGAAGCAGAGTAACAATAGAAAGAGAAACGTAACCAGGCAGGACCCCAATACACTTCCTTTCCACCCGGGGGCCGTGGCTAGTTTGGGGCTCTGGATCCCCGAAACACCTGCTTCCTCTGGATGCATGCAGAGAGGGGTGTGTTTGCAAAGGAGGATGGCGCCATGCAGTGCACACGTGTGTCCTTTTATGCCCCCCCCCCCGTGTCCTCCATGGCCACCACCTTCTCAATGCCTCCTCACTCCCCGGCTCTTGTGTGGCTCACGGCGGCCCCAGGCAGGAAACGATGGCCCCCCAGGGCAGGGCGGGAGGGTGACATTGACCACCCAGGGAGCACAGAGTAAAGGGCCAGGAAGGGTGACAGGAAGGACGGTGGCAGATGGTGGCTGTAGAGAAGCTGATGGTGAGCTCATGTTCCAGATGAGGGCGATGGAGGTTAAGGCAGTGACCACAGTGGTGATGGGAGCCAGGCGAGATTGCACAGCCTGCAATCCCAGCCCTCAGGAGGCTGAGGCAGGAGGATCACCATGAGTCCGAGGCCAGGCTGAGGTCCATAGCAAGAACCTATCTACAGAGACAAAAGGGAAAGGAAAGAAACCACGGCCCTGAGCCTGAGCCATCTCTGCAGTCCTGGGAGGCACGCCCTGCTTGTCCTGCTCTGCAGATGGGGCTGGAGTTCAGGGAGACCCTGCTGCCGGCCGGCTGCCCCACACAGCCAGGAAGCAGCAGGCAGGGGCCTGGCCGGGCCGTCTCTGCCCCGGGAGGCTGGGCAGTGTGTGTGGCTTCGTGCCCACGCCGCCTCTGGGCACAGCTGGCTGGCACCACTCACCCCTCTCCTCCGCACAGGGCGGCGCTGTGAGAGCTGTGACGATGGCTTCTTTGGGGACCCGCTGGGGCTCTCCGCAGACCCCCAGCCCTGCCGCCAGTGCCAGTGCAGCGGGAACGTGGATCTGAACGCCCTGGGCAACTGCGACCCCCTGTCGGGCCGCTGCCTGCGCTGCCTGCACAGCACGGCCGGGGAGCGCTGCGAGCAGTGCCTGGAGGGCTTCTACGGCAGCGCCCTGGCCCCTAGGCCCGCGGACAAGTGCAGGCGTGAGTAGCGAGTAGGAGTACCCGCGGCTGGGCCCCTGCTGCTTGCCCCTGCCCGGCTCAGGTGCGCGAGAGAGGCCGAGGGATCCTCTCCAGCCAGCTTCGAGGCTGGGCAGCCTCGACCAATTCCTCCCCTCTCTGTCCCTTTTCTCCACGGAAGCGGGACTTACTTGCCCTCCTCTGAGGTCCCTTTCAGCTTCGGTGCCTTAGAAACTTAGAAATGGGGAGTGCAGGGCTCAGCCAGGGTCCCGCTAAGTTGCTAAGTTTCCCAGGTTAGGTTTGAACTTGAGATCCTCCTGCCTCAGCCTCCCAGGGCTGGGATTCCAGGCCTGTGCCACCTCAGCTGTTTCTCCAGTGGCCTAGCACATGGCTGAGACTTGAGCCCTTTTCCCAGAGGGACTCAGTAAGCATCACCTCTGAGGCTCCCCCAGCTCCTCAGCCTCTTTGGGACCCCCAGGTTTGCAGACCCCCCCCACCCCCATGTTGTTCCCCAACGCCCTGTCCTGCTCCCTCCACAGCCTGCAGTTGCAGCCGGGGGGGCTCGGTGGCTGAGCAGACGCCCTGCGACCCGGTGACCGGCCAGTGTGCCTGCCTGCCCCACGTGACCGGCAGGGACTGCAGCCTCTGCAGCCCCGGCTTCTATGACCTCCAGCCAGGCAGGGGCTGCCGCAGGTGGGCAGCGGGGCTGAGCGAGGGCCGTGGCCTCTCCAAGATGCGCCTGCCCCCAGCCTCTGTTTGGGGGAGTGGCCCAGAGCCGGCCTCAGCCCTGGCCCCTTGCCCGTTGCAGCTGTGCGTGTCACCCCTTGGGCTCCCAGGAGAAGCAGTGCCACCCCGAGACCGGGCAGTGCCCCTGCCGGCCCGGCGTTGCAGGCCTGGCCTGTGACAGGTGTCAGCCGGGTTTCTTCGGCTTCTCCATCAAGGGCTGCCGGGGTACGGAAGCTGGGCCCTGTGGGGACTGCAGGGGACAAGGGTGGGCGCAGGTCTCCCAGGGAGAGGGATGTGGCGCTGGAGGAGGGGCAGCAGATGCAGGGGCAGTGGCCTGCGAAGGCTGGGAATCGGGGAGCAGGGGAAGAGGGGGTGTCCGAGGCAGCCTAAGGCCCCTGTCCCCGATGCCACTGTTAATCCCTGTGTGTGGGTCGCCATATCGCCTCTGTGAGCCTCAGTTTTCCCAGTCAGTTTCCCCAGGCTGGCAGCTCCTGAACATGGCTGGTCCTCAGGCCCCGGGGACAGTGACAGAGTCCGGCTTTGAGGGGACTCTCCAGGCCGGGGCCCAGGACTCCGCTCCTGTGACTGCCCAGGGCCTGGCGGCTGCTGGGCCTAAGGCTGTGGGCAGGGCCAAGGGGCACCACGTGTCCACTGTCGCTGGTCCCCAGCCTGCAGGTGCTCCCCACTGGGCGCCGCCCTGGCCCAGTGCCACGAGAACAGCACGTGCGTGTGCCAGCCCGGCTTCATGGGCTACAAGTGTGACCGCTGCCGAGACAACTTCTTCCCCACGGCGGGCGGCACGCTTTGCCAGGAGTGCCCACCCTGCTACGGCCTGGTGGAGGAGGAGGTGAGCCTGCCTGCCTCGGCCCTGGCCTGCTCTGCACACCTGCCCTCTGTCCCTTGCTCCTGGGGTGCCAGCTCTGTGCTGGGCACTAGAATAGCCCGCCTGCCCACCCATCCGCAGCCCCAGGCCTTGCCAGCCCACCAGCCACCCCCCCTGTGCCCACCGTGCCTCCTGGCCCATGCCAACCCAGATCAGCCTTCGCCCTGTCCCGGGTAGACCGGAAAGAGGAGGCCACTGGCACTTCCCTCCTGAGCACCTGGACAGAGGCCTCGAAGCTTCTCAGGTTCAGTGGGGGGAGGGACAACCAGGGCCCCTGTATGGGGAGGTGATGCTCATCCTGGGGCCCAAGTACAATTTCTGTTTTCCGAGACAGGGTCTCACTATGTAGCCCAGGCTGGCCTTGAACTCACAGTGATCCTCCTGCCTCAGCCTCCCGAGTGCTGTGATGACAGGAGTGTGCCACCACACCCAGCCCCAAGTAGAATTTTGAGGGAGGTGGGTGGTGCTGGAGTGGGTTGGAGTGGTGGGCTGAACTCACCAGAGCCCCCTCCCCGAGCCTCATGCTTTGTCCTGCACCCAGGCCAGGACAGCCTTGGTAACCCCATCCCCTTCCCACTCCAAACCTGCAGCCGCTTGCTGGCCACAGTGGGGCTCCCGGATGTGTGGTGCTGTAGACAGAGAGGGTGGCATGTGCTAAATAGAAGCTTCCTTCCCTCTAGGGCAAGCAGGCTGGCCTGCAAGTACAGCCATTGGTCCTATGTAGGGCAGCAGGGTTATTTACACGGTGTGGGTAAATACACACCCAAGCAGCCTTTTCCAGCTTTGCTTCCAAGTGAATTTGGGTCAGATTTTGCCATCAAAGCTGGGTGTTAATAAAAAAAAAAAAGCTGAGTGTGGTAGGACATGCCTATAATCTCATGTGGGAGGCTGAGACAAGAGGAACTCCATGAATTCTAGGCCATCCTGGGCTACATAGTGAGGCCTTGTCTCAAACAAAACAAAACATAGCCCCAACCCAAACTAGGACTTAGCATTGAGGCCTGGTGTAAGACTTGGAGAGGGGAGCCCGCTGGGAAGGTCAGCCCCACAGAAGCCAGGGAAGGCATCAGGTAGGACTTCTAGGCCAGCGGCCTACATACGTTTCCTCCCCTGTCCCCTGCAGGTGGCCAAGCTGAGGGCCAGGCTGACCTTGATGGAGGGGTGGCTACAGGGGTCCGACTGCGGCAGCTCCTGGCGGCCACTAGACATTCCGCAGAGAGAAGCCCCCCGGGGGGACAGTGACCAGGGCCACCACCTGCTGTCAGGTACGGAGCAGGCTGGGGGGAGGGGGTGCTCAGAGCCGGGCGCCGCTTCTGCCCACTGCCAGGGGGTAGGGTCCTCTCCCATGAGCCCCTCCTCCAGCGTCCCTCCGCCTGTCCCCAGCCCTGTCCAGATTAAGCTCAGGGCAGCCCAGCGGACTCTTCCCTGGCCTCCCTCACGCTGCAGGGTGGGGCGCTGTCCAGGTGCTGAACGGGCAGAGCCCTGTTGCCTTGATCCCGGCCCCTCTGCTGCGGCCGAGGCCCCAGCACCCTGCCTGGCACCTAGGAAATAACGAGTGACTAAGAAAAGAGAAGACATGTCGCCAAAGCCAGGGAGAATGTGTGACACAGACATGGAGAGCTCTCTGAAAGTGAAGTGACGGCTTTGTGAACTTTATGTTTAGAAGCACCTGTGGCCACGTGTAGGGGAGCTGAGCACCTGTTAGCAGGGTCTTCATCACTTTCCTTGTGGCTGGGGCATGATACCCAAAGGAAGGGAGGTTAATTCTGCCTCATGTTGCAGTCCATGGTTGGCTGCTGCTCCCAGGCAGGACAGCATGGCACAGGGCCTGGCGACTGAGAGCTCCTCACAGCATGAGGGACCGGAAGTAGAGAGAGCAGGGAGGCCCAGGGAGGGAGATAAACCCTTCCAGGCCACGCCCCAACGGCCAGGCCACGCCCCAATGGGCAGGCCACACCCAACCTGGCCCCGCCCCCAGTGACTGCCTCTTCCAACCAGGCTCCGCCTCCCAGCAGCAAGTCAGCTCTAAGCCCCCAAAATCCAGTCACCTCCCAAAAGTCCCGGCTATCAGCACAGGAGGCTGGTAGGGGGCAGCATCTAGGCATAAACCACGACATCTGAGCTATCAAAGGAGGGGCAACCTTAGATGCCCACACGTGAGCCTCATTGGGAGCTACAGTGCTGACCTGACCCACCTGAATAGTGGGGTCCCTGCTATCCTGGCTCCTACAATTGCTTGCTGGGGCTCTGGGAGGCCTGGGTCCCTCGCAGTCCGCATGCGTGTGTGACCCACACACAGGCTTGCTGTGTGCGGCCCGGGCTCTTCATCTGCCTTCTCCAGGGCTCATCCCTTGCATCTGTAGAATGGGCAGATTCTCCTGGGGAAGGGCTGGGAGCCTGGGCTTGGGCACTCATGGGGCGTCTTCCCCACACCGTGACTCAGGCTGTGGCTGCCTGCAGGAGCGCAGGGAGCCCTGCTGGAGCAGCTGACGGGGCTGGAAGTCGCTGTGAAGGCCGCCTGGGAACAGCTGCAGGCGCTGAGCCAGGCCGCCCGCTGCACGCAGGCCAGAGCTGGGAAGACCTGCACCCAGCTGGCCGAGCTGGGGGCCACCCTGGAGTCCTCACAAGACGAGCTCCTGCACACGGCCGCCGCTCTCACTTCTCTGGTACCGGGAACCCCTCTCCCACCAAGCTGGGCCCTGACCTGGCGACCTGGGCCCGGATGCCCTTTATGGGAGGTCATGCAGTGCCGCCCCCGCCCCGCCCCAAGTGACGGCCCTTGCTGCGTACAGTGAGGCCACAGGAGGTGCCAGGAGGTGACACTGCTGTATTTCTATGTTTGGGAGCTCCACACCCTGAATGTAGGTGCTTTGCCATCTCTACATTTATAAAATTACTGGCACTAGCTGGGCGTGGTGGCACACACCTGTCATCCAAGCACTGGGGAGGCTGAGGCAGGAGGATCGCTGCGAGTTTGAGGCCAGCCTGGGCTACATAGCAGACCCTCTCTCAATAAAACAAAACAAAAACAGACATTTAGCAGCACTGTCCGCTTCGACCCCATGATTGAGCCAGATGTGGCCCTTGCCCTTCCGGGCCAGGCCTCAGTCTCCCCCTCTTCTCTGAAGACGACTCCCCAGGACTGGCCTGGACAGCCCTCCAGCTGGAGCCATCTGGCCACTGAGGCCCGTGCCCTCGCCAGGGGGTGAGTGAGCCCGGTGGCCCAGGGGTGGGTGAGGTCACCCCGCCAATCCATGGGGCCCAGACCTCCTTCTCGGGGGCTCCAGGGTCAAGGCCAGCCCCCCAGAGGCTCCCACCCACGAGTTGGGGCCAGGTGAGTCCAGAGAAGCCCTTGTCACTGGCGAGGTCACAGGGGGAGCATGGACAGAGGTGCTGGGGACAAGCTTGCTCCACTGAAAACATCTGATGGCTCTTTTTGATAAAGTTTTATTGAGATGTAAGTCACATACTATACAAATCAGTGGTTTCAGTATATTCAGAGTTTACAACCATCATGATCAGTTTTAGAATATTTATGATCTCCAGAACTAACCGTGTAAAGTTTTTTTTTTTATCATGTCTCACTTCTCTTCAGCTTCTCCAGCTGCTGGCCAGCAATAATCTGCTTTCTGTCTCTTACCGATTTCCTTTTCGTGGCTGTGTAATAGTCCAGTGTATCGTTCTACCCGTACTGCTTATCCAGTCCTAGTAGACATTCGGCTCTTTTAATCCACTGCCTCAAATAAACTTCTTAGGATGCTAAAAACAGAATCGGTGACAGTTTTCTCCTTTGGCTCTAGGGACCTTAGATTCATTTTCTAGAAACAAATTCAGAGAAGTCAGATAACCTGCTTAAGGACACACAGCCTGAAAGTGATAATGCCAGGCTCCCACCTGCAGCTGCCCTCTCGGTCAGGGTGACCGTATGATTTACTGCCTAAACTGAGATGCTTTAATGTGTAACAGAAGGACGACAGGTGCTGCTGGTGGGTGGCAGGGACAGGTTGTGTGGCACCTTGCTGCAGTCCCCGCCATGGCAGATGACAGGCAGGTAGAAGGTGGGAGGGTGAGCTCAGGCCCCCGGCCCCTCTGCGGGAGCCCTTGCTGATGGCTGGGCTCTGACCACACAGCCACAGGGACACCGCTGCCAAGATCGAAGCCACCGCGCGCCGAGCCCTGCTGACCTCCAACACCAGCCAGGCGCTCCTCTGGGGCCTGGAGGATGGGAGGGTGGCCCTGGAGGCCCAGCAGGACCTGGAGGACAGGTGAGACCGCCCGGTGTGGGCCCCTCCCAGAGGCTGCTGTCCCCAAGCCTGATGAGCCTGGGGAATTGGCCAGGATGTGGGGGTCCCAGGGTCTGAAACTCGGCCTTGGATCTCCATCCTCCGCAGTGGGCCCTGAGTCCTCCTGCCGAGGCCCAGGCAGCTCGCCTGTCCTCCGGGCACCAGCTTCCTTCTGTGCTTCTCCAGCCCGGGCAGCTCAGCATCTGTGCTCTGGGTGTCCCTCTCTGCCCCCCTCAGTTCAAGGGTCATTGAGGTCCCCAACATCTCCCTGAGCCCCACATTCTGAGATGAGAGACTCTGATTGGCTCAGGTTCGGGGCTGGGGGAGGTCACGTGACCCTGGGGACAGGAGCACCCACTTCCAGAAGGGTGAGGGTGGGAAGGAAGTGGGGGGCTGCATCCCAGCAGTGCCCAAGGTGAGGCAGGACTGGGGAGCAGAGAACAGACAGCAGCCAGGGGAGGAAACCCCTGTTCCCTGGTGATGACTGAGCCAGGGACTATAAGGGCTGTGGGACTCGTAGGAGTCAGGTGGCCGGGGCCACCACTCCCGGAGGAGACGGGCACGCCACACCCAGGGGCACCCACAGGGTGCGACTGGGCCAAGACCGGGCCTGGGCCTCTGGCTGCCCTGCACGACACATTTTCCTCCCTCCTGCAAAAGATGCGATTCTCGATGGAACCCAGGGAGCCCTTCGGATAAGAGTGGGTGAACGGAGCAAAGGAAGAAAGGAGGTGGCACAGGGTGGCTCTGCCCAGGAGGCTGAGAGGCCTTCGCCAATTGGGGCTCCAGCCAGGGGCCCAGAGAGTGGCAAGGAGAGGAGGCTCTGCCCTGCTCTGTGGCCGGCGAGTCCCCTGTCTCCTCCCAGGTACCAAGAGGTCCAGGCGGCCCAGAAAGCCCTGGGCACAGCTGTGGCACAGGAGCTTCCGGAAGCCAAGAGGCTGCTGGCCTCCGTGCAGCGAGGCATAGCTGACGCGGCCCCTCGCCTGGCCTCGCCGGCCGCCCCTGCAGTCCTGGTCAGTATGTGTCCTCCGAGTCCGGCTGGGGCGGGGTGGGCTGGAGGACTCGGTCCAGCATCAGGTGCAGAGCAGTCGATTAAAGCGAGAGCCCCCTGCAGGGCTGGTACTCTGCCGGTCTGGGTTGCTAAGTACAAAAGTCATATCTGGGCTGTGGCTTTTTCTCCATTCTGGCAACGTCCGTGAGGACACTATGTGGACATGGGACATGGGTGGACGTGGGAGCTGCCCCTGCGGCTCCGTGACCTCAGCCAAGAACTTCCCCTCCCTGGGCTGCAGCGACTTCATCTGCCATGGGGACCTCCCCACTAGGTTGCTTTAGGGCCGGTTCCTGGGGAGGGCGGGATTCAGGGGTCCTCTGGTGCCATGACTGCACTCATCCCAGGACAGAGCAGGCCTGGCGGTCTTGGTGAGATCCCAGGCCCCCAGCGCACACTGAGCTGTGATGGCAATACGCTGGCCAGGGCGTGGGCCCTGCCTTGGCACATGTGTGCACACACATCCGCACACGTGCACACACACACGCCCTCAGGAAAGGCCCTCGGGACACAGCCTGGACCCCGGCCCCTGCCTGCTCACCTGACCCCAGACTCCTCACAACCTCTGCAGCCCCAGCCCGGGGACCTGGACTCCAAAGCACGGGCCCTGGAGCAGAAGGTGGCATCGAGAGAGCGCACGGCCAGGGAGGCTGCCGGGACCCTCCAGGCCTCCGCCCGGGTGGTGCTGCAGAGGACAGAGCCCCTCATGCAGGTCAGTGCCTGACCTCGGAGGGAGCCCCACAGGGTCTGGGGACAGGGCTGCCGGAGGGGCAAGGGCAGAGGCAGGAAGTGGCTCAGAGGCAGCCTGGGCCCTGAGGGAATCTGTGTCGGGAGGAAAGAGTAGGAGAGGAGCCAGGGCAGGCAGCGGACAGCAGATGCATGGAAGTCCTATCTGCCTGCCTCCCTGTGTCCATTACAGCTGGGATAGGTTTGGTTTTTCTTTTCCCCTGCAGATCTGGGGGTCTGAACTGAGGGGCTTCATATTGAGCTCCACCCCCAGCCCTTTTTATTTTTCATTTTGAAATGGTCTTGCTAACTTGCCCAGGCTGGTCGAACTTGTGATCCTCCTGTCTCAGCCTCCCAGAGTGCTGGGATGACAGCAAACGGGTGCCACCATGCCCGGCTTCGCTTCCTTCCTGCAGTCCTTAGTTCCTGTGCCAGCTGTTTAGAGAGCAGCTGCTGTGAGCAGCCCCTGGGGCTCCGTGCTGAGCCCCGGAGCCTGGCCTTGGCCTCTGCAGGGGGAATTGGCACTGAGTGATGGGGAATTTGGGAATCTCGGCGTATGGATTTCTCTGTGGCACTTGCCACGCTATGGAAGTGTAAAAGGCCTCTCTTAGATAATTCTTCAGAAAAACTTCACTTGGGAACACTTTCAGACTTACGAAGTGGTAACCAAGTCAGCGCAGAATTCCCAGCTCCCTGAGCGGCTTCCCCTCGGCTGGGAGCTCAGCTCCCGCTGTACAGGTGTTGGACTTGGAGGCAGGACCAAAGTGACAGCCCACAGAGGGACAGTGCCGGCTCTGTGCGGACACAGCCTCGTCTCAGAGCTGCTATGGGATGGAGTCTCCCCAGGAGAGGTTTGGGGTGTGACCATTGTGTAGTCAGAGCCCCAATGCTCCTGGTAAGCAGCATGTGTCAGTGCCAGGGCCCTGGTGACACTTGGGCGCCACTGCTATGGGTTTGGTGCCCCCTGACCCTCTTCCCAGCAGCTGTCCAGCCTCTCTTCTTTTCCATCCAGCTGCGCCAGGAGGCCACAGCTGCTCTGGGCCAGGCTTCCTCGTCTGTCCAGGCTGCCACGGTGACCGTGACGGGAGCCAAGACCCTGCTGGCTGACCTGGAAGGTACATGTGCCTGGCTGGCCCTGGGCCCTGGCCCGCACCATGCCTGGCAGCCACCCCACCCTGCCAGACCCATCCTGTGGGCATAAGCCAGGGGCTGCCCCATGTCCCAGCACCTCATCCATGGCTCCTGGGTCTCTGTCCCACTGCCCCCTGGCGCCAGGCCACCTGGCCGTCCCACCGGACCCCGCAGGGAGCCCTCAGCATGGATGGGAAGGGAATCAGTTGCTGCTGGCCATCCGCTCCTGGTCCAGTCCCCTCTGGCAGGGTCAGGTACCTGGTGCAAATACTGCTGGCCCCACCCCAGCCAGGTCGAGCTGGGGCCATGGGGAGGGGACCAAGTTTCTTTGGACGGGGGTGTGGGGTGACGACCGGCCAGGCCCCTTTGGAGTGTCAGGAAAATGTGGCCAAGAGCTCCCAGCTTGCAGACAGGAGGGCTGAAGAAAGCATTGCTGATCGTCCCCAGGTTGGAGCTGAGTGGGGACAGAAACCAGCCAGGGTCCCCCTTCTGCACCTCCTCAGCCCTCTGCCGGATGGGCTTCTGTGCGGCCTCCCACCTGGGCCCCAGAGAGGCTGCCTTGGCCTCCCTTGTGGCTCCTCAGCCGATGAGGTAGAAAGGGCTGGAGTACCTCCTGAGGCCAGGTGGTCCTCAGGGTCGGAGATCAGAGGCCACACCTCTGCTGGCCATGGCCTGGGTCCCACCCCTGCCCTCCGGTGTGGCTCCAGCCCTGGGTCTAACACTCATCCCATCTCCGGGTTCCTTGGTGGCCTGAAGTCCTGGTAACCTCCTTGTGCCCGGGTGTCTAGGGCTGCATTTAGGGACCTAAGTCATGGGACACAATGGTGGAGTAGGGTGAGTTGAGACACTAGGATCATGCAGGTCTTGACGCCTTCGCTTCTGGTCCAGCCGGCCACTCACTCCTCACACAGCGTCACCTCTCGCTGCTCTCTAGTTCTGAGAGCTCTACGTGTACTGAGTGCAAATCTGCCTTCCTGGCCTCTGGAGAATTCACACAGACATCAGCTCCCAGCCCCAGCCCCAGCCCCAGCCTGTTCTCCCATTCCCAGCCTGTGTCAGACTCCTCTCCTGCCACCCCGGCTGTGCTTAGGAAAATGTGAAGAAAATGGATGCTGTGCCAGCTGCCCCAGGGTGTGGCCTAGGACCCGAACCTCTGACAGGTTCTGCCAAGGGGAGAAGGTTCAAAAAAGCTTACGAAATGCCTCCAGCAGGTGCACTCTCTTAAGGCCTCACACAGCACACTTCAGAATATTAAAGGCCCTTAGCCAGGTGTGGCAGTGCATGGCTGTAATCCCAGCACTTGGGAGGCTGAGGCAGGAAGATCACCATGAGTTCAGGGCAGATTCGGCTACATAGTGAGTTCAAGGGCAGCCTGGGCTACATAGCCAGACCCTGTCTCAAAAAAAAAAAAAAAAAAAGAAAAGAAAAAAGGGGGCCGGGGATTTAGCTCAGTGGTTTCGCTGTCTGCTTTGCAAGCGCTAGGACCTGAGTTCAATCCCCGGTACCGAAAAGAAAAAAAAATGAAGAAGTCTGTCTTTATGAAAAGTAAAATCACCTCTTACTAGATACAAATCATGCAAATTCTAGCATTTCCTTTTTTGTTTGGCTGCTTGGGAGCTCAGAGGTAAATAAACAGAGCCTTTGATTTCTGCAGTGTCATTACCTTAATTTTCTGATGCTCCTCATTCCTCCTGAGCTCCCACTAGTTCCATATGGCTCTTGGTATTCCCACCATACTAAGCTCTCGACATACCTGTTACTATACAGTGCCTCAAAGCCTCGTCAGAAATACATGGTGCTGGGCTGGGGATTTATCTCAGTGGTTCTGCCGCCTGTCTTGCAGGCGCAAGGTCTGGAGTTCGATCCCCAGTACTAAAAAAAAAAAAAAGAAAAGAAATAACGTGGTACCTGAAAAACAGACCTGACACTGGACATGGCAGCCCATACCTGTCATCCCAGCACTCTGGGAGGCTGAAGCAGGAGAATCACAAGTTCCACAACTTAGCAATTTAGTGAGACCCTGTCTCAAAATACAAAATGAAAAGTGCTAGAGGTGCTCCTTTTTGTTTGTTTCCTGTAAGCCGGGGAGGGTTCCACGAAACCTCAGGCATCCCGGACCTCAGTCATGCTGCCCAGGGCCTGGGGCTGGCCAAGCCCCTGCTGGTGACTGCCTGGTGGGCTGCCCAGGCGTAAAGCCCTCTGTGACAGCCTTGGCCGCTTTGCAGGAATGAAGCTGTGGTTTTCTGGGCCCGAGGACCAGGCCGAGCTCCAGAGGAGAGTAGGCATGGTCAGAGACCAGCTCCTGGCAGATGGGAGAAGGAAGACCAAGCAGGCAGAGAGGATGCTGGGAAACACAGCACTGCTGTCCTCCAGGGCCAGAGAGAAGAGCAGAGAAGCAGAGCTGCTGGCCAAGGACAATGCCAAGGTCAGGGCCATGGCCTCCCTGCCTCCTGGGCCAGTGGTAGGGACAGATAAGGCTGCCCTTCCGTGGGGCAGACACTGCCGGGCAGATCTGCTCTCTTCCACACTTCCCAAAGGCTGGTGTCCCCACACTGGGCTGGCAACTTCACATGGGCGACCCTGTTGATTCCTCATGAAAACAGGTGTTGCTACAGTTCCCATGGCACATGGTGAGGGCTCTGAGGCCCAGCCAGGCTCAGAATTAAGTTATAGCCGGGTGTGGTGGCACACACCTGTGATCCCAGTGCTCGGGAGGCCGAGGCAGGAGGATTGCTGCAAGTTTGAGGCCAGCCTTGCTACATAGTGAGCTCCAGGTCAGCCTGAACTCCATATCAAGAACTGCCCCCCAAACAAAACAATTCAGTCAGAACCAGGACTCACACCTGAGCCTGTCTCACTGTGGCCTCTTTACGGGATGCAAGTCCTCAGCTTGTGGCTGTCACTGCAAGTTCAAGTAGACGGTCCTTAGATCTGGACCGAAGGGAAGGCTGGACTTCCTGTCCCGCAGATATTGGCCTCTCCTTTCTCTCTGTGCCTCTGCTCCCCACTCTGGGGAGAAACGAGTCATTTCAAAAGTTGGCATGTGCCCAGCCCTAGCCTGCAGCCAGAAGCTACTCACTGATGTATGAATGAATGAACGAACGAACAAACCCACGCTCTGGGGTATGAAGTACTAGAGAGCTCTATTTTTTTTTGGTACCAGGGATTGAACTCAGGGCCTCGCCCTTGCCAGGCAGGTGCTGCACTGCTGAGTTACATCCCCAGCCCCCCACAAGAGCTCTTTACCCAAAGGACTCTCTTCGGCTCCTCTTCTCTCCCTGCCGCTGCCCACCCATAGGTCGCCAGGGGCTCGCTGCGGGATGGGAAACAGGGGCACCGCCGTGCCAGCCAGCTGGCCAGCCAGACACAAGCCACGCTCCAACGGGCCTCGAGACTAGTGCTGACCTCAGGGGCTCGAAGACAGGGGCTGGAGGAAACTGAGCAGGTAGGTGTGCCAGCCGCCCATCCCCCTGGGCCTGGCACCCAGGCCAGAGGCACTCGAGCTGTTCCCATCCCCAAGGTCGGTGCAGGGCTGAGCACCATGGAGCAGCAGATCCGAGAATCGCGCGTCTCCCTGGAGAAGGACGTCGAGGCCTTGGCAGAGCTGCTTGCTGGGCTGGGTAAGGAGACCCCAAGGCTGAGTCCCGAGTCCCTGGCTGTTGTCCGGGAGTCACAGTTCCCGGAAGCCCTATTGTCAGTCCTCCTCTCTGTGGCTTCCTCGTCCCAATCCTGGGGCCAGATGTGTGCATGAGCCAGTGCCCTTGGAAGAGCCCCTGCGCCTCCAGGGCTCTGGACCAAACCCAGGGGTGCTCTATTCATTAAACTCCATCCCCAGCCCTTTTATTTTTTATTTTGAGACAGAGTCTCACTAAGTTGCCCAGGCTGGCTTGGAACTTGCAGTCCTCCTGCCTCAGCCTCCCAGAGTTCTAAGGATCTAGGCATGTACCACTGTGCCTGAACCATTGTGTACGATTGTGCTAACATAAACGTAAGGGTTACTGTTGTAACTATTTGTAAGTGCACAGTCGGGGGCTGTGTTGGTCAGCATTCTGTTACTGCCACAAAATACCTCAGGCGATCAGTGCAAAAGGAGGAAGGGATTGGACTGGGTGTGGCGCAGGGGTAGAGTGCTTGCCCAGCATGCACCAGGCCCTGGGTTCCATCCCGAGGGAGGAGCGTGTGTCACAGGAGGCCTGGGTGCAGAAAGCCAGGAAGGGCCTGGGTCCTCCTGTCCCCTTCGAGGGCAGCCCAGGGAGCCCTTCTAAGGCCAGAGCCCCTCCGGAAGCCCCTCCCCGTGCACCTGGGCTGGGACCAAGCCTTCCTTCCGTAAGTGGCCTTCAGGGACATTCAGAGCCAAACTACGGCAGTGGCACTGGGGACAGTCACACTCCATCACGTTCACCTCCAGAACTTTCTCATTGTTCCAACTCTGCCCTCGGTAAACATGGACCCTGCTGGGCGTGGAACTGCACTCCTGTCACCCCAGCACTGGGAAGGCTGAGGCAGGAGGATCGCTGACAGTTCAAGCCCCGACTACACAATGAGTTCAAGACAAGCCCGAACAGTATAGGGAGACCCTGTCTCAAAAAAAACAAAGACCAAAGAACACGGACCTCTCATTCCCGTCCCAGCCCTGGCAGCCCCCGCTGTCTCTCCTGTGACTGGAGAATTACTCTGCACCTCTGTCCCTCCTGGCTGGCTTATTTCACTTGACATGAGGTCTTCAAGGGCAACCTGTGCCACGGCATCCGTTTTTAATTATCGCTATGAATATGTGGAAGCATTGCTAGTTATTCTCTTGCCATTTTGCAAATGAGGAAACTGAGGCACGGAGCTCTTAGATGGTCTTCCCAGGGTCCCGCAGCTGGTCAGTGGGGATGCTGTGGTTCACGTGTGACTCTTCCCTGACACCTGGCCTGCTGCAAGCGCCCCACGGCATATGAATGTTGTTTGTATTCATTTACTCACTCACCCACTCATAAATCAAACCCCAGTCTTGACATGGGGACGTGGGAATGAGCAGCACACAGCTGGCCTCTGCCCCTGGGAGCCCCAGGCCGCCTGGGCAGGTGGAACGGTGGCTGGCACTGATTCACAGTCTCCTCAAAGGCCAGGCTGCTGGGGCTCTCCCGGGCATAGTGAGGCCTCTCCTGACCCCCAGACCCAGCCTCCCAGGCCTGGGAACTTCGGAGAAGCCCTGAGGGATCCTGTAGGCCTGACTTCTCCATGACCCCCGCGCCCACTGGGCTGGGTTCCATCTTGCTGTCTGATGTCACACTTAGGGCCGGGTGGGGAGGCGGCCTGTGATGCCATCTCCACCACCTCGTGGCAGTGTGAGCACGTGGGTCATGGCTTTCCTGCCGCTCAGGGAGGCAAGATTCCTTCATCCCAGGAAGGGGAACTGACCGGAAGTACAGTAGCTGGGACCAGGACCCCTACTTGCAGCCCGAAGCCTCTCCCCACCCCGTCTGCTCCCCAGCCCTCGTCCAAAGCCAGAACCGTGACCCCTGCATGCCCCACACCCAGGCGGTACCCCACATGGACTCTCAGGGTGCACTGATGCAGTGTGTTTGGGCCAGCAAGGGTCCCAGCCCATCCGTGTCCCGGGAGATGAGGAAACTGGGCTCCAAGAAGACTCCCCAAGGCCTCGATTAAGCAACAATAGTGGCAGCATCCCCCGAAGGGAACAGTCGCCCGGGGACACCTAGGGCACAGCTCCCAAGTCTGCAGTGACTTGATGGGGTGCTGGGCTCTGCGCCTCCAGGTCCCCCGTTTCCCTGGCATTCGGCCTCCTAGAAGCTTGAGCCGGAGCAAGCTCAGGATGGGGCTGAGCAGGTTCCCAAGGCCAGCGGGGGACCCAGCTCCTGCTGAGGCCGCGTCTGCCCCCTGCAGGATCCCTGGATACCCACGGAGCCCCTGGCCACTCCCTGAACGAGACCCAGAGGGCCTTGGAAGGATTGAGGCTTCAGCTGGGCTCACAGGGGGCCCTTCAGGGAAAACTGAGGCTGCTGGAGCAGGAGTCCAAGCAGCAGGAACTGCAGATCCAGGGCTTCAACAGCGACCTCGCCGAGATCCGCACCGACAAGCAGAACCTGGAGGCCATCCTGCGCAGCCTGCCTGAGCTCTGTGCTGGCCGGCGGTGAGGGCACTGAGCCTGGAACCCTCTGCCTGGCTCTCTGTGTACTGGGCCGGGCACAGTGCCACAGCTGCTCCTCACCCTGGTGTCAGTAACACGCCCCTGTGCATGTATATGTGTCTGTGTATCATGCACACATGTGTTCAGATCCATCTGTGCACGCACACACACAGAGCAGTGCTGCTTGGCCAGCAGGCCAGGCCCACGCCTGGCAGGGACATCATTGTCTTTTCTGGACCTTTCCCTCCCAGGCGCCAGGTCACCCTACACCCAGCAGCCGGTAATTTGCTCAAAGCCAGGCCCTGGAGGGTCTGAAAGGCCTTGGGTCACAGGCCCCTGAACTGGCCACAGAAACTCCCCTCTGTGCCCTCACTCACCTGCTTAACCTTTGGCGGACACTTCCTGATCCAGCCCTCGCCCCCCCGCTGCCAAGGAGGCTGCAGGGTGTGGAAGCCTGGCCACCATTCCAGTCTGTCCTACCCTGCCTGGGACTCCCCAGCATTTCCTCCTGCCCAGTCCTGGGCCCTCTTCTGGCAGGCAGCAGGGCCTTGGCACCCAGATGACAGGCGCCTCTGTGGCCACAGTCCCTCCGTGGCTCCCTTGTCCCCATCTGGCAAACAGGTGGCAAATGGATCAGTTCTGCCTGTGAGGAAATAAAGGACCCTTTACTGAGCCGGGTGCTGTCTTCCATCCTTCACAGCTGGGGGGCAGCCGGGCAGGGCTGGAGATGCCCACGGGGCACAGCTTGTAGGTGGCCCCACTGGTAGGTAGAGCGGGCAGTGGATGATCTTGGTGTCCGTACATCGCAGAAGGAAGGGGCAGGAGTTGACCTTGTGGCTGTGCCCACTGGGGGGCTTTTGGGGGTCCCGTGACCACAGGCACCCCCCTCCTCTTAGCAACAGGGACTTGTCAGCCAGTCTGGGGCCTGGGGGAGTTGAGGTGGGGTATGGAGAGGCCCCCAGCTGACCTCTGCTTCAGGGTGAAGACAGGGAAGCAGGAAACTGACCTCAAAACTCTGTCCAGAGCCGCAGCCAGAACCAGGGAGGGACACCAGTGACGAGGGAGAGGAAGGGTGGGAGGCGAAGGGGGCAGGTCCCAGATCAGATGGCGGGCACCCGGCCAGGGTTACAGGGTCACTCTGGAAGCCCACCCTCAGGTCTGAGATGGTGGAGCCACCAGGCCAAAATTCGTCCTGAATTGGCTTGAGCTGAAAAGACCACTGGGAGGCTTCTTGGAAGAGGGGGCCGGAAAGGCCACCCAGCCTGGTCGACAGCCTGGGGCCGGAGCCCAAGGCTGCTGGGATGGGCTGCTTCCCTCTTCCTCCCTCTTGGTGTCTCTCTCTCTCTCTCTCTCTCTCTCTCTCTCTCTCTCTCTGTCTCCCCTCCCCCCTCTCCCTCTCTGCTGGTGTCTCTCCTCTGCGCTGAGCAGTTGATGGAAGAGGAAAGCTCCAGTCCCCTCCAAGCCCCTAGGTTTACAGGCCATTGGGCCCAGTGCTTCTCAGACAGCCCAGCCTGATTCCAGCATCCCAGAGAGACTGGCCCAGCCCGGTCAGGTCCCCCACCCTTGTTCTGAGGCCATGTAACCAGAGGGCCTGTGCTTCCCACCCACTGGTGGGGTTCAGGGTTGGAGGGATGTGGCGGACACTAAGGGTGAGCTGATGTGGTATGTAAGCAGTGCCAAGGGACAGGGTCTGATGCCCCCTGTTCCCAACCCACTTTCTCTCTGACGACTGCTCCTGGCATCCGAGCGCTATCCATTCAAGCCCTGTCCCAGCATCCCCAGTGACGAACCTCAGCCTGATAGCTGACTCATGGCTTGGATCATGCCTGGTGCATGCAGAACCTCTCTCCGGCCAAGGTGGGGCTGCTCACTGCGGGTGGAATGAGGCAGTTGCTGAACATCTGGCTAGCAATGCACCCCCACAGCTGAGCAGCAGAAGGTGGGCTGGCCCTCCCCCACGTGATGGCTGACCAGGGCCAACCAGCCAGCTGGTCAGGGCAGTAGGGCACCTGGACCTGGACCAGAAGTGGAGCTATGAGGGCCCTGTGGTACATCCATGCCCTTCCTGGCCTCTGGAGGGGACATCTCCCAATAACCACGAACAGTGGCAATGTCCTTAGCACTATCTCATTCTGCCCACCCCTCTCTGAGGACAGCCTGGCCACTTCACTCCCCAAGGGCAGTCAGAAAATAATCAGCTGGTGCCAGGGTCCTCCTCCTAGGGGTCTGGATGGAGTCAAGCATGCAGGAAAGGGGGCTCTGTGTGTGGGGGGGTGCATTCCTAGTGGCCAGGTGGGGACAAGCCCAGCCCTGCCTGTGCCCCCAGCATAATTACTAGGAAAGCCCCGTTCACTCCCCTGTCCTGATTTGGACACCAGACTCCGTGATCACAGTAGCTACAGGTCCCCACTTCTTGCCTCCTGAGCCCTGCTCCTCCTAGTGTTCCGGGCTACTTTACAGTCCGGGTGAGCTTCAACTCCAGGCTTCAGGCTCAGCGTCCTGACTTTTCCCTTCTGTGAAATGGGAACAGCTAGTCCTATTTCGTAGTTTCGATTTTTTTTTTTTTTTTTTTTTTGAGAAAAGGTCTCACTATGTAGTCGGGGCTGGCCTGGAACTCGGTGTTATACTCCTGCCTCAGCCTTCCAAGTCTGGGATGACAGGCGTGCACCACTAGGCTTGGCTATTTTGTAGTTTTGAGAATCAAATGACTGGTTGACAGTGCCAAGTGCTTGGTGCACAGTGAGCACCCAGGAAGCAGATTTTTATCAATAAGATTCGAGTTCACCTCACTGACAAAGCGCTGGGGTGGCAATGGGGCACAGTGACTGAAGTGCAGGCCTGGGTTGGCTGAGCGCTCGCTCCCTGCCCTGGACATCCCAGGAAGTGAGTGTTCAGACGCCCCGTGGACTCGCTGAGGTCCGGCCCGGGTGCAGAGGAGGGGCGACCGCGGAGGGGCGACCCCCAGAACCTCGGCTCTGCTGCCCGCGGCCGGAGGCGGGAAGGGCGGGACAGGGTCGGGGCGGGGCCAGCGGGGCCGGAGGGCGGGTCCCCAGCCGGCTTCCTTCGCCCGCCTCCCGCCGCGCGCCCCTCGTCCGGTCCCTCCGCGGCCGCGAAGCCCAGACGGCGGGAGCCCGCGCTCGCCATGTCGGTCGCGCTCAGCAACAGGTTCCAAGGTAGGCGCCGCCGGTCGGGGCCACCTGTGCGAGCTGGGCAGCCACGGCCCGGGACGGCGCGGGCGGGCGCAGGGCCTCGGCGCCCCCGCTTCCCCGCCACCCTTTGTCTCCTGCAGGAGGGAAGGCATTCGGCTTGCTCAAAGCCCAGCAGGAGCGGAGGCTGGCGGAGATCAACCGGGTAAGCCGGCACCTTGGTGCCCCCCAGGCTCCCCCTGCAGCCCTGGCCCCCGCCGCGCGCCTCCAACTCAGGTAGGTCCGCCCCACCTCCCAGCCGCGGCTCGGGTTGCACGTTCTTACTCCCGGGCTGGGAGGTGGGCCGGTCCCGGAGCTCGGGCCGCCCCGGACTGGGGCTCCCTGCAAAGCAGCCGGGACTCGCGCGGAGTTTTGGCGCCAGAAGGGACCCCCGGGCCAGCGCTGCCTCCACCACCGAAAGCACTGGCAGTTGGCTCCCCGTGGCCTCCTGTCCCCCGCGGAAGTCACAAGTCCTTCTCTCCAACTTTTCTGAACTCTCTTTCTCTGGTCAGTCCTAGCGAACTTCGTGAATAAAAGAACTCCTTCAGGTCGCTGCTTGGCACACAATGGGCTGCGGGAGTTGGGCTAATGGCCAGTAGATCCCAGGAGATACGGAAGGGTGGCAGGGTCTAAAGATGGTCCAAAGCTCAGAGGAGGCACAGCTCGGGTCTAGGGGGCTTTAGGTTCAGGCAGACCTGGGCCCAGACCTGGCTGCTGTCGGTCCAGCCCTGTGGTCCAACGCAGGGGTCTCTCAACCTGGAGCAGGGTCCCTGAGGCGCCCTTGGTCTGGTTCAGCGCCCTGCTCTCAGGGCAGCCCTGTGGAGGCCACTGGAGTTATTTCAGAGGAGGAGGTCTCCCATCCTCCTTCCTAACAGGTGGCAGAGGGTGCCCACGGCAATAAGGCTGGGCATCCCCCTGCTGGCTCATTTGCAACCCTGGACATCGTGAGGCTGAGCCCATTCAGGGTGCCAAGTGGGACCCAGCTAGTGGGGCTGCCAGAGCCCTGGCTAAGGCTGTGGGGAGTGGGTGCTGGCCAGGCTGAGCTGAGCCACTTAGTCTTGGCAGTGGCTCGAAGACTTGATTTGCTCCTGGGTGTCCTGGATGGCCTCAAACCGGGCAGCCTGCCTGCCGTCAAGCACTGGCTCCAAGAGTCCCCTGGTGGGCTCCGGGCACTGCCACCTTCTCCTTGGCTCTCCATGCCATCTTGGGCATGGCTGAAAGGTTGCCCCGACGTCTGGCTGGGCTCTAGGGCCCGGGTTGCTGGGCTCCTTCCCAGTCCGTGCTGCGCCAGTCCGGTCTGGACAGGAGCCCGGGACCCTGACCTCACCCAGCCCCCTGGGCCACTCGGCCGGGTGGATTCTGAGCTGGCTGAGTCCAGCCAGCAGAAACCCGAGCCAAAGGTAGCTGGAGATGGGGTCAGGTGGCCGCAGTTGGCCAACACAGAAGAGCTGAGAGTGTTTGGGACTTTCCTTGCCAACCTGGCCTGGGAGGCAGCTAGGGGTGCAGGTTCCCAAGGGGGCTGGGGTTTGGTTCGGATAGGAGGAGGGGAACAGCACTGGGGCCGGGGAGGGTGAACAAGAGTGCTCTGCCCAGAGAAGGCAAACAGATGACCGGAGGCCACACAGGAGCCAGTGCAGAGTCACAGCTGTGTGTCTCCCCTGCTCGGATGCTGCTGAGCCCACCACGGAGCCCAGGCTGCTGCCAGGCTGGGCCAGCATGCGGCCCCCGGAGGGAGGAAGCTCCAGGGCCAACCTGGCAGCTGCAGTGCTGTCCCCACCCAGCAGGTCACAGTGGCCACGGGCCACCCAGCCGCTGCTTCTGTGGCCTTAGCCAAGCTGTGACCCTCTCAGCCTCCTTTGGCAAGAACAGATAATGGCGGTGGCTTCGGCTTTGCTTGGGCGCCTTCAGCAAGTTTGTCTCTGTAGAGCGTAGGCGGCTCCTGTCATTGGCCTCACTTGTTTGCTTGGGACCTCGAGGTGCAGGGGTGAGACATGAGGTGGCCCATCCAGGCTGCAGTGGTCCCTGCCCTCTCAGGTCTCCCGAGTCTTCAGGGGAGATGGAGTCGTACATGTCAGCAGCCTGCGCTGCCTTTTTGGGGTTCAGCTTCACTGCCACAGTGGAATGTGGATTCCTGGAGGCCGGACTGTGCCATGGGTGATGGATGGGGAGTCATGACCGCCTGCATGACGGTGGTATGACCGGCTGCTGTGCCCAGCCGTGGGGCATGTGGAGCAGAGCCCAGCTGGGCTGTTAGCTCTGGGGGCCTCTTTCGGCCAGCACCCCGATTCCCCTTGGTGTGTACCAGTGTCCAGAGGTCAGCAAGGTAGCTCAGTCTTAGCAACTGTTGTTTTAAAAACTTTTTTTTTGAGACAGGGTCTTGATGTCTAGTTCAGGCTGGCCTTGAACTCACCTTGATCCTCCTGCCTCAGCCTCCCGAGTGCTGGGATCACAGGCATGTGTAACCACACCTGGCTTGCAGTTGTTATTGTAAGGATTCAAGAGTCAACATGGGAGAAGATTTGAGTGAGACTAGCGGCCCTGTGGAGTAGGCTATACGAAGGCACCTGAGTCTCCCTTTCTGCTGTGGTCTCCTGGGTACCTGGAATGTGCAGCCCCACGCCAGGCACGCTGTGGGCTCTTTCTCCTTGAAGGCTCACTCTGACCCTGCCATGGCCTCCTACTCCCATTTCACAGAACTCAAGGCTCAGAGAGGTTGAGCGAATGGCCTGGGTTTAAACAGCCACGGCTTGAACCCAGACTATTTGCTTCATCTCTTGGAGCTTCTCTGGCCCTTCCTGTGGGTGCAGCCCCCATCCATACCCCGTGCATGTGCGTGTGTGTGTGTGTGTGTGTGTGTGTGTGTGTGTGTGTCTGCGTGTGTCTGCGCTACTGGACCAGCGAGCACCTCCTACTCCCTCTGCATAGCTGGCATTCTCAGTGTCCCGAGGGTGTGGTAGCTGACCCCAGGCCTCGGGCCCAGCCTTATATGGCAAGGGAGGGATTTTCCCCAGCTTCCCATTGGGAGGACTGGAGTCGCTGGGGCAGGGTGGGCTGCCCCTCCTGTGTCCTGGGGCCGGGGAGGAGGAGCTAGAGGGCGGGGAGGTCAGGTGCTTGAGCCCACAGCATCTCTCAATTTAAGGTTCCTGACTTGCAGCTGTGCCCCAGCCCTGCCACTGAGCCCTATCTTCTCTTTTTCTTTTTTTTTTTTTTTTGTTTTGGAGACAGGGTCTCACTATGTAGTCCAGGCTGGCCTCCAACTTGCATGATCCTCCTGTCTCAGCCTCCCGAGTCTTGGGATGACACGTGTGTACCTCCACGCCCAGCTTGGATGGGTGTTTTAAGAGCTCTGACCCTCCAGGGCTTCCTGTGTAGCAGCGTGAGCCCTCAGGCCTCAGGGACAGACCTGTCACCCCTGCTTTCATTTCTCTAGGAATCTGTCTCGGTCGGGGAGTGCTCCATCAGCTGTGAGGTCATCGTGGTAGAGACAAGTCAGATTTCTGAACATGCCTGCGGGGCGGGATGATTATGACTCCCATTTTAGAGGTGGAAAAACAGAGGGCCAGCTGCATGAAGTCACTGCACTAGATTGCCTGGCCAGGAAGTGGCAGAGGCAGGATTCAAGCCACTTCTTTCTGGCTCCAGGTGCCACCCAGGCCCATCCTGGCCGTGTCCAGCAGGGGGCTGCAGCTTGGCGGTGAGTCGGGTCTCTCGCTCAGGTGGATAAGATCTCTGGCTGTGCTCCTTCTGTCCCAGCACTCCAGGTCGAATGGAGGGCACTCAGCCTTCCCTCTGGCGTTGAGTTGCCCACTGGCTGTTTCAACACCCTCATGCCCTCTGTCCTGGGAAGGGAGCTGGCAGGGAAAGCTGAGGGTCTCTCCCCAGGGTTGTACGTGTCCCCTATGCCCCATGCTCGGGGACCCCTGAGACCTGACCCAGGTGACTCTGCGGGAGTGTCTCTTTCCTGTGTGCCCAGCAGCACCGCTGTGTCCTGCCCAGGTGAATGTGCCCAGCTGGCATGGCTGGGCACCCGTCTCTTTTGCACTTCCTTAATATATTATAGAGGAGATGATGATGAGAGCCATGTGAGCCTCTGGGGATTCAGTGTCCCCCTGCAGGTCTGGTCAGTTGTGACCTCGCTGTGGCCATATCACGGACAGCTGGAGATGGAATTTCTGCAAGGTCTGTTTCCTTCCTGTGGCCGCTGGGGCACTTTATTCAGTGGCCCCACCTGTTGGCGTGGACGCAGTGTCCGCATGGGGCCCCAGCACTGCCCTGGGGAATGTGAGCCTGCTGTCCCAGTGGGGACAGGTTACAGGCTCCTGCTCCTCGCCAGCACCAGGCGCGGCACTTGTGGCCTGGGCCTGGGCCATCAAGAGCCTGCAGGCTGCATCAGAGGCCTCAGGGCTCTGGCATGGTGGTGCCCATCTTGCCAGCCCCTCAGATGGCCTCCAGGATGGTGATATCCACCCACCCCAAAATTCTGCTGCAGCTGATACAAAAAGACCAGCCTGGAGGGCCAGGAGCAAGGGTCCAAGAGAAGGTCTTAGAGGCACCAGCCTAAGAAGGGAGTTGGGCCAGGGAGTGGCAGGTGGGTACAGGGATCTGGAGGCCAGGACCCCACAGGAGAGGCTGCCAGCCTCTGACGGTTTGGGAACTGGCCCTTCCTGGGCTGAGCACTTGGGCAGGCTCCTGGGGTCGGGTGGGGTGGGGAGAAGTTTCCCACACACGCCAGAAGAGGGGTGACCGAAAGGCGGCAGGGAGCAGGTAGAGCCATGGGCTCGGTCCCCTAGGACCAAGATGGAGTGCAGTGCTGTTTCTCTCGTGCATGGGTGTCACTGTGGGGTGAGCCAGGCGTCCAAGGACAGAGTGAAGCTGGCCCTTGAGGAGGGAGGGCCCGAGGGTCACTGCTCCCCCTGGGGGTCTTCATGGCATAGCGTCGGGCACAGTGCTATGTGTGTGCAGATCTTGTCTCTTGGGGTGGCTGGGGCTTGGGGGTCCCCAACGTACAATAACCAATGTCCATGCTCGCTAAGGGTCCCAGGAGCCAGGGTCTTCTGTGCGTGGAGCTCGTCTCACCTGTACTCAGTGAGGAGGGCCCAGTATTGCAATTCCAGCTGACAGATGAGGAAACTGAGGCCCAGAGAGGTAAAGCCAGGTCCCCGGGGCCATGGGCCAGAAAGTGCTAGAGCCGGGATTCGAACCCTGATTCACCTGTCCTGGTCCTGTATACACTTTGTGCAGAGTTTATGTGGGGTTTCCAGGGGACTCCAGGAGAGACCGTCTCTTCTCTTGGGGGCCTCAGTTTCCCCAGCTATTGAACAAAGAGCAAAAGCTGAATACTCCCAGGAGTCACTTGTGAGTGCGGAGGCTGGGTGAGGTGGTTTTTCGTTTTGGGTTGGGTTTTGTTTTGTTTTGTTGAGACAGTCTGCCTACGTAGCCCAGACTTGTGGCAATCCTCCTGCCTCAGCCTCCGGAGTGCTAGGATTGCAGGTGTGCGCCACCACAGCCAGCTTGGATGGGTGTTTTAAGAGCTCTGACCCCTTCAGGGCTTGTGTGTAGCAAGATAAGCCCTCAGGCCTCAGGGGCAGTTCTTTCAGTCCTGCTTTCATTTCTCTAGCATTATGCGCCCTGCCCCCCAAGAGTGTGCAGTGGTCCCTGGGCTCTGGAAGAACCCCCCACTGCAGCTGCCCCCCCAGGTAACTTTGCTAGGTGCTCCTGGCTGAGAAGCCTGCAGCCAGGCTTCGAATTGCTTGCTGACCTTTGTAATCTTGAGCACGGTGAGCAACCTCTCTGAGCCTCAGTTGTCCCCTCTGTCACCCAGAAAGGAGAAAGGAGAGAGGAGAGAAAAAAAAAACATAGGGGAGAGACGAGGAATGGCGGTGAACACATGTAATCCCAGCACTTGGGAGGCTGAGGCAGGAGGATCGTTGCAAATTTGAACTCACATAGTGAGTTCAAGGCCAACCTGAACTACACAGTGAGACCCTGTCTCAAAAAACTAAAACAAACAAACAGGCCAAAAAAAAAAAAAGAAAGAAAAAAAGTGGAAAAGGAGAGAGAAATCATAACCGGCCTAAGTCAGCCCTCTTTCCTAAACTGTTTTAATAATTGGCGGTGCGCTGTGGGGGTTAAAAGCTGATTGTCCAGATAGAAATGACAGAATCTTTTAATAAATACCTACCAATTGTTCAGTACTTACTAAGTGACAGGTACTGCAATAAGCACTTTACCCATATTCACTTACACACTGTAGTTCACAGGACAAGTCTGGAAGGTAGATATGATGTTTTGATTCATCCTTAGCTGAGAAGACAGGCACAGACAAATGAAGTAATTTTATTGTTTTTAATTTTTTAAATGTTTTTTGGTTTTTTGAGACAGGGTCTTGCTTTGTAGTTCAGGCTGCCCTCAAACTCACTATGTAGCCCAGGCTGGCCTCAAACTTTCGGGCAACCCTCCTGCCTCAGCCTCCTGAGTGCTGGGAGACAAATGAAGTAATTTTCACAAAGCTGCTACGTGGACTCACACTCAGGCATCTGGCTCCAGCTTGCCCTCTTTAATGATTATGCTTCTCTTCCAGACCTCTGGGGGCTCCCCCCCCCAGGCTAAGCAGGGATGGGAGCTGCCTGGAGGGAGAGGCTGCAGGCTGGGCCCTGAGCTGCTGCTCCTGACCCTGCCCGCCTCCGCCCCTGCCAAGGGCACAGCTGCTGGGGCTGGGGAGGGCACCTGACCCACCCATGCACTGACCATCAGCTGCCCCTCCCGCCCCTGTCACCTGTCACTCTGGGCTCAGCATCTGGCTCCGGGGCCTTAAGGAAAGACGGGAGCCCCCTCCCAGCGTCCCCGATTGTCTGACGCACGCACACGCGAAAAGCTGCCCGACCCTTTGCTCTTGGCAGAGCGGTGCGTTTCCGTTCAGGGACGGATGTCTGCTGAGCGCCTGCTCTGTGCCGGGCGCTACCGAAAGCCCGGTGTCCAGGGCAGGCACCAGGACCTGCCTCCTCCCCGCTTCCTCCCCCCGAGTCCCCTGAGGGCTCCTACTCTGCAGCTGCCCAGGGAGGGAGGCCGAGTGGCAGCCGCTGAGCTCGTCCCGGCTCGGCCACTTTTGCCTGTGTGTTTCACACAGGCTGCGCCCCAAGTCTCAATCTTGGGTCCTGAAGAGATTTACTGAGCATCTACTATGTGGAGCCTACTAGCGGGCGGCGGCCTCCACAGTGACCTTAAGGAGCAATGGACGGAAATTGTGTTGGGAGGTGATCTGCCCCTTGGGCTACAAGGAGAGGCGGGGGCGGGACCTGGTGCTGCAGCGGGCTAGGTGAAGTCTAAAATCTCAGATCAGGTGGGTGAAATGAGGGAAGGGCCTCAGGGAGGTGACCTTGATCAAATAAAGGTCCAGGGAGAGAAGCACACAGGCTACTCCAGGTGGAGTCACCGCTTGGGCAAAGGTCCTGGGGTAGGAGTGTGGTCGAGGCCTGGGTGAGGGGCAGGAGGAGGGGACACAAATGAAATGGTGTGTGAGATGGTGACTGTGTGAGGGGAAACCTTCATCCACAGAAGGTGGTCATCCAGGCCCCTGTCCCTGTGGCTGCAGGGAGCCTGGCTGGGGGCCAGGGGATGGGAGTCATTATTAGGCGCCTCTGCATTTGAGCTGTGCTCCTGGCCTGCCCCCGCCGGCTGCTGCGGTTCTGTGTCCATCCATGCGTCTCTAAGTCCAGGTACCCTGTGCTCCTCCTGGGGCCCATCTGCAGCAGGGGACAATAGGACCTGGGGCCCTCGGGTGACACGGACACTTAGCCGCTTGCTCCGGGCCGGGCAGGCTGCCTGGTCAGCCACCAGTGGGAGGGGGACCCACTCTCCAGGTCTCTCCCCAGAGGTTCCCAGATGTTGGACCTCGCCTGGGCGCTGTGCCTGCTCTCTGGAAAGGCTGCCGCTTCATAGTAAGGGACCGGGAACTCAGGCAATACAGTGGGCTGCAGCTGGCTACATGGATCCCGTTTTAAAATTCAGAGATTATGAACTTCCTCCTGAACCCATGGCAACGGTCAATGGGAATTGTTTAAAAAGTCTCTATTTGGCAAAATAAAGGCTTGGCAGTCATGTGTGCCCCTCCCCCTTTGTCTTGTGTTACCCCAGCTGGGCACTGCTGACCAAGTCCGCCCCTCAGTGGGCAGAGGGGATCCAGGCCCCGAGGGCTGCCAGGTCTGCTCAGGGTCACAGATGAACGATTATTTGTTCCAAGGATGGAGGAGCCCAGGGAAGGGTTCTTCTCGCCAGAGCCAGTGGGAGGGGACAGTCCCAGGCTGCTGGGGGCAGGCAGGGCAGCACATGGCAGGGAGGCCAGGCTAGGAGGCAACCAGGCCGCTGGCCAGGGGTCCCGAAGAGCGAGAGACCCAGATTTCTGGCGGGCTGACCTGCCTCCGCTGCCTGTGGACTGGAGACACAGTTCACCTCTCCGGCCCATAGAGCAGCGGGGTCACAATGCCAGCCATAGTTGATGCCTCCCCAAAAGTCTTGCAGCCCAGGGAGGGGCTGCCTGCCTGTGGGCCCCTCTTCTGTCCGAGAGTGCTGAGTTAAGGTGGCATTGAGCCTCAGCAGCCATACCTGTTCTCACCGAGTGCCGATGTCCAGCCCGCAGTGCTCACGGCGGGATCCCAGGGGCAGGTGCCCGAGGAGGCGGGTACTGCTGTGCCCACTTCACAGCTGGTGAGGAGGGAGGAAGAGCCAAACCCAAACTGGTTAGGTTCTTGTCATCTCTCTTCTACCTGATGGGGTTTTGAGCAAGAGACTGGAAAGGTGGAGGAGTCTCCATCCTAGAGGTGACTGCAAAAATTCAGAAACAAGTTGAGTGATTGACATGGGTGACATTTAATATCTTTTTTTGGTTTGTTTTCTTTCTTTTTTTTTTTTTTTTGAGACAAGGTCTCACTCTAGCCCAGACTGTCCTTGAACTCACAGTGATCCTCCTGCTTCAGCCTCCTGAGTGCTGGGATTACAGGCATGTGCCACCATGCTGGGTGGTTTAATATTTTAAATGTGGACTTTCTATCCTGTTAAGATGGGGCTCTTACTGTGTTCACCCCGTCTCCCTGCTCCCTTGGTGGTTGGCAAAGCAGAATGCACACGTGGTCCCTCAAAAATGTAGAGTGGGTGAATGAAAGAATGAATGAAGAGGCGCAGCAGCGTTTCCCATTGGTGACAGGAAGGGAAGGTTCTAAAAGCAGAAAGATCAGCAAGGAGACGAAGTTACCTGGCACCGTGCTGGCTTTCTGTGTGAGGGCCTGAGACCAGGCAGGAGACCAGGGGGCGTGGACTCCTGCACTCCGCCCACTCTAAGGGCGGGGCGCAGGCGCATGCTTCACCCAAGCGCTGTTGTTGCTCCTCCCCACTCCACCCATCTGGTGCTGAAAGGACTCATCTGTGTCTCTCCAGGCGTGTTGGAGGGGATAGGGCCTGGGCTGAAAGCTCAGTTTACAGGTCAGGAAGCAGATGAGAGGGGAAGTGGCCTCCCAGAACAACCGCTGTGCAACCAGGGCAGAACCTAAGGATGCAGCAGGTGCACGGCAAGAGTGCTAGATTCGCTCACATTGGATTCTCACAGACTCAAGAAGCAGCTCTGTGGTCATCCTCACTCGGCTGATGAGGCAGGAGGGGAACAGAGGAAGCTACAAGAGGCGAGGTGATGGGCAAATTCAGCGAATGTTTACATTGGAAAAATGTGTTACAGTAAAAGACACACTGCCATGAATCCCCCTCAAAATCCTCCCCCTCGCTTGGAACACACGCTTCCCGTCATCTTTGCTACTTTCTGCAGCAGCTCTGGAGTCCTCTTTTGTGAGTGTCTTTACAAGGTGTGATCAAAAATACAGTGATGAGGGCGAGGGATTTAGCTCAGTGGCACCGAGCCTGCCTTGAAAGCACAAGGTCCTGAGTTCAATCCCTGGTACCAGGAAAAAAAGAAATAGTGAGATGCTGCTGCTGAGCGCCATCCAATGAAAATGCAGGCTCATAAAAACATGAGGCTGGGCTGGGGATTTAGCTCAGTGGTTCCGCCGCCTGCCTCGAAAGCACAAGGACCCACATTTGATCCCCAGTAGCAAAAAAAAAAAAAAAAAATGGCGCTGTGTCCTCATCCACCTTAGTCACTGGAACTGGCACTGGGACTTCTGGCTCCTCCCCAAAGTCAATTGATTATGGAAGGGGAACATTTTGAATGGATACAGGACACTGATGCAGCCAGGATGGCACAACTAAAGACACCCAGGAAAGAGGACTCCAGAGCTGCTGCAGAAAGTGGCAAGAATGATGGGATGAGTGTGGTCAGCGTGAGGGGGAGGATTCTGAGGGGAATTCATGGCAATGTGACTTACTGTGATACATTCTTTATAATCTAAACGTTTATTTGGCCCCACACAGCCCAGAGGCAGATGATGGGACCAGAGGGCTGGTCTCTGGGGCCCGAAGGAGCTCGGGCTTGAGGATAGCAGGGTGCGCTTGCCCTGGGCATGGCACAGGTCCCCAGGGTGCCTAGAGCAGAGGCCTGGGCAGCTCTGCCTCCAAGGGCTGCCAGGAAGCCAAGGACAAACCTAGGGCGAATGCTGCCTGGTCAGGCCTGGGTGCTGGCGGGAGGGGAGGCCCTGGGGCTGGAGCTGTGTGCAGGAGTCCCCGGTGCTTGGAGCCCCGTCCAGCGCTGAGCTCTCACCTCTGCAGGAGTTCCTCTGCGACCAGAAGTACGGCGATGAGGAGAACCTGCCTGAGAAGCTTACGGCCTTCAAAGGTGAGCCAGGCAGCTGCTGGCCTCCCCTTCGCCCCACAGCACCCCTCTTCCCGGCCGGCTCCACATGGGTCCCCCGGAGATGGGGCAGGCGTCTCTCCCTGCCACCAGGGCCGCCCAGCGGGGCTCAGGTTGGCTCCTGCCCATCCTGCCCAGCCCTACGAGCTACGCACTCCCGGCCGGTACACAATCCAGTCTTTGTGAGGCGTCCAGGCCTCTCCCCTCCGAGGCCCAGTGTCTCGGGATCCCCTGTGGAGAAAGGACACTTGTGTCGCCACAGCACGGCAAGGGGGCAGAGTTTCTGCCCATTGAATCCTGGCAGCACAGGATGAAAAGAAAACAGGGCTGGGGAGCCTGCGCTGGGAGGGGCAGCATAAAGGTCCCTGTGTTCGGGCCCTGGCTCTTGGTTCCCAGCCAGTGGCTCGGCTCAAAAGGAGAGTGGCCGTGCACGGGAGCAGGCATACCTGTCTTTCCTGCTCCGAGATGGGGTGTACGCAGGCCGCAGAGCCTGGGGGCTCCGGGGACTCGCTGGGAGTGTCTCTGGGTCACACCCCCCCCAACCCAAGCACTGGCAATGCGGCCTCCGAATGCAACAAACTGCCCCGGGGCTTACAGCCGAGTCCATCTCCAGCAGGCTGTCAACCTCAGCCGCTGATGAACGATATTAACAGTGGCAGGTGTGGGGCTTAGCGTGTGTGAGCCGGTCCTGTGAGCCCCTCAAGTCCCCCATGGGGCAGGAGGGAGAGGGTGAGGTTGTGAATTCACAGACAGAGAAACCAGGCTCAGGAAGATGGGATTGTTGTCCCGGACCACCTATGGGAAGAGCTGGGACTTGAACCACTTGTCAGTCTGGCTCCAGAGCCCCTGCTCCTAACCAGAATGCTACAATGCTTTGAGAATATCAAAAAATAGGAACAAATAGGCGTGGTGGCACATGCCTGGAACCCAGCACTCAGGAGGCTGAGGCAGGAGGATCACCACAAGTTTGAGACTTCGAACTTTAAACTGTAACTCACAGTCTATAGGGGAGGCTTGGGGAGAGGGGCTCCCACCCACCCTCCCCAAATTCGGGATCAAGTTCCTCAGACACACGGGCTGGGGACTGAGAGGGGCAGCCCCTGCCAGCTTCTCTGTGGGGGCACCTTAAAGACATCTGGGATGACAGGGACCTGAGATGAGGGTGGCCAGGGCCTGAGGACCTGGTCCCTGGTCCCTGCCTCCCGCCTGACGCAGTTTGCTTGTGATTTCCAGAGAAGTACATGGAGTTCGACCTGAACAACGAGGGTGAGATTGGTGAGTGGGGCTGGGGACTTGGGCGGGAGGCACACCCTGCAGCTGCCCAGTGGCCGCGTCGGCACGCGCTCTGTCCTCTACCAGTTCCACTGCCCATGATGTTGCCCTACTGTCTGCTTCCTCCTCCTCAGCTCCCGACCTGGGGGGCCGGGACCTGGGAGGTGCGGGCCACGCCCTGCCCAGTCTCTTGTCTGTGTCACAGCTGCAAGGTATTCCATTATAAGCTGGGCGCAGTGGCGCATGCTTGTAATCCTGGCACTCGGAAGGCTGAGGTAGGAGGATCACTGTGCCTTTGAGGCCAGCCTGGGCTCCATAGTGAGCTCAAGGCCAGCCTGAATTGCCTCAAACCCCTACCATCCGAGAAGAGGGAGGTCTTGCGGGGCACCATGCTGCTCCCTTTACTGTCTGGCCCAGGAGCTGCTGGCTCTCAGAAAGGGCCTGGGTGGCCTGGCACCTGTGGGCCTGGCACCAGTCCGGACACCCTGCCTCTTGGGTGTGCGCTGGCCGTAAAATCAGCCCTGCCCAGCCCCCTCTGCTCTCCTGTGCTGCACTATTGTTCACCCCAGAACAATCCCCAGGAAATCGCCTCAGCTCTCAGAGGAAGGAGCAGGGAGACCAGGGGCAGTGGCTCCTAGGGGTGTCCTGACTTCTTGGTACCTCCTTTGTTTTTCTTGAATTTTATTCTTTGGTTGCTTTTCCTGCTCCGGGGATATTTTTGGCTCCCTCTCCATCTCCCAGCCTAGGCGGAGCCCTAGGACAGCAGGGTGGGAGTGGCGGGGGATGGGGGGCGATGAGTCGCCTGCCATGCTGTGCTAAGACATGGACTCTCTTTCCTCATTTGGTTTCTTGAGGCAGGGTCTCACTGTGCAGTTCACAATGGCCTTGAACTCACCATGTAGCTCAGGCTGGCCTCGAACCATGGCGATCCTCCTGCCTCAGCCTCCTGAGTGCTGGGATCACAGGCATGCACCACCACGCCCGGCCTTGGCTTTGTTACTTTCTTTAGGAGCCCAGCAAACCCATTCTGCCAGTGGTGGAGCAGGGTTCAGAGAGATTAAGCGGTTCCCTGAGCCCCACAGCCAGGACCAGAACAGCTGGACTCCAGCGGGAGAGGGTGCCCGCCAGGCCTCCGTGCGGGTTTGTCCCTGTCCCTGCTGACGCCCCACCTCCCGCCTGGCAGACCTGATGTCTCTGAAGAGGATGATGGAGAAGCTGGGGGTCCCCAAGACCCACCTGGAGATGAAGAAGATGATCTCTGAGGTGACAGGCGGGGGCAGTGACACCATCTCCTACAGAGACTTCGTCAACATGATGCTGGGGAAGCGGTCGGCAGTCCTTAAGCTGTGAGTGCCCCTGCCCCTCAAGGCTCGGATGGCAAAGGTGGGCTGCAGGGAGAGGCCCCACCGGGGCCCCGGCCAGGAGGGAATGCAGGGCGCATTTGTCTGAACCTCTGTTCCTTATTGTCAAGTGCCCCGCTGACCGCACTTCTCGAGGAATTAGGTTGCAGTGGGGCGGTGGGCAGAACGGGCACTCAGCTGCAAGTCATGGTAGTGATGGTGATTAGTCTGTGAACACATTCTGTGCCTCAGTTTCCTCATTTGTGTGTGTGTGGTTTTGTTTTTTGAGACAAGGTCTCGGTATGTAGCGCAGGCTGGCCTGAAACTCATGGCGATCATCCTGCCTCAGCCTCCCGAGTGCTGGGATGGCAAGCATGTGCCTCCATCCTGGCTTCAGTTTCCTCATTTGTACAGCAAGTCCACTACCCCTGTGGGATGGTGGGGAGCATAAAGTAGACTTAAAGGTCTACTCTAAAGGGAGATCGTGTTCAAATCCTGACACTGCTCTTGGCTGCCTAAATGACCCCAGGCAAATTACCTTCGGGCCCAGGCCTCAGTTTCTTCATCTGTAAAATGGGGCTGAAGCATGTCTCTTCCACTAAGCATCATCCTGAGGGGCAGTGAGATGACAGACCCAGCCTGGCGCTGGCTGGTGGCTAGCGTCTCCTGTAGGGTCATCCCACTGACAGCAAGAGCGGGGATCCCCTGAGAGCCTTGCCTGTCACAGCTGGAAAGGACACGCACTTGGCTCTCATGAAACAAGAATCACTTTTTTAAGAGCATTTTAGGGGCTGGGGATTTAGCTCAGTGGTTCTGCCACCTGCCTCGTAAGTGCAAGGTCCGGAGTTCCATCCCTGGTACCAAAAAAAAAAAGAACATTTTAAGCAGGGTGTGGGGGCGCATGCCTGTGATCCCAGCACCTTGGAGGCGGAGACAGGAGGATCGCCAGTGAGTTCAAGGCCAGCCTGGGCTACATATCGAGACCCTGTCTCAAAAAAAAAAAAAAATTAACATACAATGGTAAACAATGCTGTATCCTCTTATAAAGGACCTCATGGCAGGCCAAGAAAGCCCATAAAGGGCTCTCTGGGTCAAGGAAGAAAGGCGTCCTAATCCTGTTGTTTCTTTTTTTCTTGTCTTCACACCAGAGTCATGATGTTTGAAGGCAAAGCCAGTGACAGTGGCCCCAAGCCGGCCGGGCCCCCTCCAGAGAGAGACATTGCAAGCCTGCCCTGAGGACCCTACCGCCCGCCTCCACCCCTCTGTGCCCCCTCACCTCACTGCCCTTCTTTCCTGACTCCTTGGGATTTGTCGTACTCCTTTGGCCACCGTGGGTCTGCGTGTTTTCTTCTTAATCTCTTTGTAAAGCACAAATGATCTGCCTTAAAGGGCTCTGGGTTGGGGACTCCTGAGCCCTGGGTTCCCCCTATTCCTGTCTTTCTGCCTTGCCCAGCCCTGTGGAGCAGGGCTGATACCAAACCAAAAATGAGAGGGCAGGGGTGCCAGAAGCACGCAGCCCTTGCTGAGAGGCCCCACCTCCCCCTTCTGGAATGCGTGTGAGCCCAGGGCCCTGTCCCAAGAGCCTGGAGGAGGGACAAGGCTGCGGGGCCTCTTCCAGGTTCCCCTGTATAGCTCCATGCTTGTGGCCTGGATGTGGCCGCTCGGTGCCCCCACCCCAACGTTACCCCCTGGCCCTCTGCTCATCCCCTCCCTGAGCGCATGGCACAGGTGGAAGAAAGAGAGCTGGGTGACCTGAGACCTTCAAGAAGGAACCAGGGGCTGGGGATTCAGCTCAGTGGTTCCACTACCTGCCTCGAAAGCACAAGGACCTGAGTTTGATCTCTGGTACCAAAAAAAAAAAAAAAAAAGGAACTGGAAGGAGCCCTCTGGCCTTGCTCCCCCGCCACACCTTTATAGGCAGTGCAGAGGGACAGTACAGCCCACTGTTGCCTGGTAGAGAAGCAAAGGGCTTCAGAGGCAGAGATGAAGCCAGGGAGCTAAGGGAGGGTTGGCCAGGAAGTCCCACCTTGCACGGAGGACACAGAGGGCACAAGCATGGGAGACAGGAAAATGCTTGTGTAAAAGCCAGCACCCCTGGTACACCAGGAGCGAGGAGCAGGTTGTCTTTCTGATCACAGTCGCTTGCAGCCTGACTGGTTCCTCCATTTCCCTTCCTACCCTCCTCGCACTGTTCATTCATGCATGCATTCATTCAGCATATTTATTGAGCACCTACTATAAGCTTGAAGTCGTCCCACCTTGCCCTGACCTTGGCTGCGTCCACTGTCTCTCTAACTCACCTCTCCCTTTCCAAGTTGCTCAAAACCTTGAGCCTTGGGATTGGACTGGGCCACCTGTGTCCTTTTTTTAGGAACTCACAGGATTGCAGAGCCCTCATTGCCCTGTAGGTGAGCCGGGCCCAGAGGGTAACTGCCTTGCCCAAGGTCAGGGCTTAATCTGGAGATGGAAGACCCTTCCTATGCTTCCCTCTGCTCTGGGTGCCTCGGTCAGTGTTGCAAGCAGGGAAGGGGGCTGAGGGCCGGCCTCCCGGGCCAATACTCAGAAGGCTTCTCTCACCCTAAAGGCTGTGGGCTTCCAGGTCAGCATCGGGGCTGCTCTGTGGTTCCCCATTCCTATAGCTCCTAGCCCTGCCTCAGGGAACCCCTTCTCAGAACCCACAAAGGAAAGTGTGGGTCCCGACTCCACCTGTGTTCTGGGTCCTTTACCTGGGCCCTCAGGACACGGATGCAATCATTCATTGAATGGATTTATTAAGCTCTGCTAGAGGCCAAGAGCTCAGAACCCAGCAGTGACACAGCTCATGGAATTGACTGTCCAGTGGGGGAACAAAGACCCAATGACAGAGACGAATGTTAGGAAGTGAGGGGCCTGAGGGTGACTGCCTTGGACAGGGACAAGAGTCCTGGAGAAACCTTTGCAAAACCCTACGGATAGGGCAACCCACTGGGACCCCTCCTGTCTCAGGAGCTATTCCTAATCCCCAATAAAATTTCCTACTCTTAAAAAAAAAAAAAAGTTACAGCCTGGGGGCTGTTAGAGCCATTTCGGGTTTCTTGTGGCTCCTTTAGACCCATATCAAGGGCCCAGCGCGTTGCCCCAGGAGCAGCTTACGGGAGGAGTAAAGCAGGAGGGCTTAGAGACATGTCCAAGTCACATTAATCCTCTGGTCTCAGCCAGTTCAGGTGCATGATCATTTATCTTCAGTCTGATGAGCTGCACAGGCCTAGTTGAAGTTTAAACCCCAGAAAAACATTCCTCCCTGTAAATATAAAATCCTACCTACCCCCTCCACTCTACCTTTGTGGAGTTTTTGGTTTTGGTTTTTTCTGAGATTAGCAACTACCTGTCCCTACCCCTTGCCCCACCCTGCTTTTTCCTGGAGGAAGATAAAGCTTTTTTTTGATTCCCCATCCCATTCAGTGTGGCTGTTCCTCACTCAGAGAGGAAGGCAGAACCAACCAGGCTTATTTCAGCAGGTTCAGCAGTTTGAGACTACAGGAAGGAGAGCAAGGGAGCCTCATCAGTCTCTTCACTGGTCCCCGGGGTTCAGCCCTGGGAGACAGGGTCAGCTGTGTGGACCCTGGACAAGGGGATCTGCCTGTATTTCAGGTCCTAGCTGCTGGCTCCAGGTCTCATTTCTCTAGCTAAGGGCTCAGCTTCTTGGAATTTCAACTATCTTCTTTCTGAAAGAGACCAAATCTAACCTAACGAGCAATGTGGGGACTGCTAAGTATGGCTTTGTCCCGTAAAAGGAAAGTTTGTCTGGCAAATTCAGGTACTGAAGTTGCGTGTGCACGTGTCAGTGGGACTGTGTGGGGGTGTGGTTTCATCTCTGCAGATTGGAATAAACCAGACAAACTTGACCTGTGGCTTTCTTGGTTTATCTTGGGGATGGTTCTGGGCTCGGCAAATTCAGAAGAGCTAGCTAGGGCAGCAGTTCATGGGATGAGGGTGTCTGGGCCCAAGACATCTGAACATCACTCCTCACATCCCCACGAGACAGGCTCTATTACATCATTCTTGTTTTACATGAGAAGCAGGCTTGAAAAGCAGCACAGTAAATTGCTGAAAACCAACAGCAAGAGGCAGAAGGCACTCCCCCCCATGGGTTCCAAGTAAAGAACCTCTCTCCTAGAGCATTTCTAATTCCACTACACCAATGTGCTCTACATAGGACTTTGCAATAGTCAGATGATCTGAATTCTGTGTAGTCCAGGCTGGCCTCTAACTCGTGGCAATCCTCCTGCCTCAGCTTCTCCAGTGCTAGGATTATTAGGCATGGGCCACCACGCCCAGTAAATGTTCTTAACATTTCTCTGCTCCCCTTTTTTCATCAAATGTTAATAAACTCCTGGGTGAGTAGGAAGTATTGAAGGTTAAACAAGATAACATCTAGTGTTTGGTGCAAAACTCAGCAGTCTTTTGGATCCAGAAGTGGACACGGCCCTTGCCCTGGAAATGACTGCTTTGAAAGGAGTAAACAAAGCTGGTCTTTGGTGTCTCAGCTTCCTCACTTTCAGCCTGTACTGAGACACGTGAGGCCTCCGGTGGTGAGGACCTACTCTACCCATTTTCTGAAGAGTCCCTCCCTGCCTTCTGCAAAACCCAAAGCCTCTCCCCAAAGCTGTCCAGTGAAAATATTTAAGTTCCTAACATCTCTGAGTTGGAAGCCACTAATAGCACTGCATCTAAGAGATACATTACTGCGAGGCTTCCAGGCAATGAGTGAGGAGCGTTTACGCAAGCACGGCGAAATGAATGAAACCTGCCTGAATCCCGCCCAGCTGGATGACTCCAGGGTATTTCAGAGCGCAGGCGCGGGCCCTGAGGCCACGCCCCCTTTCTCTGGGGCGGGCCGATGGGGGTCCGCCGCCAGGAGAGCGCACAACTTCAGAAGGCCTGGAGGCTTGCCTCCACTACTCGCCGAATGGGGCGCCAGACGTCACCAAAGCGCGCCGGAAGTGCGTATCGGCCATGCGCGGCTGCTGCCTAGAGGAGGAAATTGGCTTCGGAGCGGCCTGGCTTCTGGGGCAAGGCCGCGGTGGCAGCGGCCTCTGCTTCTATAAACTGAGGGCGGCGCGATGGGAGACGAGATGGATGCCATGATCCCGGAGCGAGAGATGAAGGTCAGAGACTGGCTGGGCCTCCCTCCCTACCTTAGACCTGGCGTCCCGCCTCCGAGTCCTGCGGAACGGCGGAGCGCGGGTAGCAGCTGCCCCGCCTCTTTCTTGAACCATTTACCGCGTAGAGTTGTGGCTGGCGCAGCCCTCCGCCGTGCTCCTGCCGGGAACGCGTCCCCAAATGTCGTTTCCCTGCCCCTTGGTGTCTCGGGCGCGCCTCGAGTTATCCCAGCTCCCTGCCTATGGTGGCCAAAAAGTGATAACTGAGCGTGTATTGTGTGGCAGGCACTGGCGATCATCACAGCGACCCTAGGAAGTGGTCGTTAATAGGAGCAAGTCGAAGTTCCGAAAGTAATTCACCCAGAGTCGCATTTAACGGGAGGTCTAGGAGTCTGGTTCGTGTGAGACTTTATATTTCTCATCCGGACTGTACTACTTCTGTAATGTGGTCTAGACTCACCCAAAGCAGAACCAGGAAGGGTCATCCGTCATACAAAACTTTTAGCTGACTGGACTAGGAACATGATTTTCGCTCCGGAAATCAGTCTAAAGTCAGGAAACTGAAGGGAAGACCACTGGGCTAACTCTCAGAATGGCACGTTTACTAGTTTTTTGGGGGTTTTTTGGTACCGGGGATCGAACTCGGGTCCTTGCGCTTGCGCAACAGGCGACGGAAACCACTGAGCTAAATCCCCGGCCCATGTTTAATAGTTCTTACGTACGTTGTGACAGAATGAAGGTACAGAGAACGAGCTATGCTAAGCATAAAAGCTGAAAGTGAAGTAAGTTGCTGGAAGATCTTAAGCATTTGCGTGAATAACAAATCACTGAAGTGTGCTTGAGGGGATAGTAAGCCTTACCATATTTAGTACAGTGATTCTTACTACCTGTTTTGAGCCGCCTAATGGGCGTGCATCCTGTTCCTCAGATGCACTGGGGTAGAAGGAAAGGCTTAAGGACCATACACCAAAGCTGATAGATAGTCTCCTTTGAGACACTTATAGGAAGGACTCCTTTGTGTCTCTTCATCCTACTGACCCTCTGCACCCATTTGACCAACACCAAATAGGGCAGAGTTGAGATTATCTTGATAAGACTTGTAAAAGACAGAAGCGCCCCTCTCCCCCCAGCATGGTGGGTCATGCCCAGCACTCAGAAGGCTGAGACAGGAGGATCACCACTAGCTTGAGGCCTTCCTGGGCTACATATTGAGTTCAAGGCCAGCCTGAACTACAGAGCTGGGCCCTGTCTCAAAATACCTAAATAAATAAATAAATAAATAAATAAATATAAATAAAAGACTGAAGGCAAGTGTGGTGATGTATGTCTGTAATCTCAGCACACTGGGAGGCTGAGGCAGGAGGATTGCAAGTTTGAGCCTAGCTTGGGTGATTTAGTGAGACCCTGTCTCAAAATAGAAAAAGGACTGGGGATGTAGCTCAGTTTGAAGGCCTTGGGTTTAATTCTCTGTACCAAAAAAAGGTGTGGGGGGACTAAAATTTTTATTCTGTTTCTCTATGAAACCATAGTATGTTCTTACCCGGAAAGCTGTGTGAGGTGTGCGTGTGTGCGTGTGTGTGTCTTTCTTTGTTCGTTCCTGGGGATTGTATCCAGTGAGTGCTGAGCCATATCTCTGTTCTTTTTACTTTAGTTTTGTTTTGTTTTTTGAGACAGGATCTCCCAGGCTGACCTCAAACTTGTGATCCTCCTACCTCAGTCTTAGTTGGGGTCACGTGCATGTGCCACCATTCCCAGCAAGCTTTATGAATCTACCCACCACAGTCAGTTGTAATTGAGAGTATTTCAGCTGATGTGTTAGGGAATCCCATACGAAACCATGCAACTCTAGTGTACAAAAATGAAAGCCAAAAACAGCTGTGCTTCTCTTTTTTACACTTTTGGAATGGAAGCACAGAGCAGATTCACATTCTTTTCCTAAAACCTTGACCTGAAGATAGGTTGAAAAAGAAGAAGAAAAAAGATGACAGCCATATCCATAGTACAGTTTAACAAAGTAATGGGTAAACTTAGGGAGCTTTTCTCCCAGGAGGTGGTAAACAGTGAAAATAGTCTTTGAAAACATGCGGCTACGTTTGTGGAAGACTGAGGGAGTGGCACTGACAGAAGGCCAGGGAAAGCTTACGGGCCACTCGTGTCTAACAGGAGCATGAAAGTTAAAGGGCATGAAAGCAAAATAGGGGCAAGGCTGGCCGCGGCTGTGGCGGAGACGGTGGCCCACTGTGAAAAGGAAGCGGGATGTGGTGAGGGAGGCTGCAGAACAGACGGGGAAGCCATGCCTGGCCTTGTTGCCTCTCCTGAGGGGCTTGACCTGTGTTTTATTTATTTGTAGGCGTACCTCAGGTCACAAACTTAATTCTTTCCCCGATTCTGGTCACAAACCAAATCAAATTTCCCCATAAAGTCAACATTGAACCTAACCGTTGAATTTGACGTCAGGAAATGATGTCATAACTCCACCTGCTCCGAGGTACCACTGTTACTTGTTTGTCTGAGACAAGGTCTCACTATGTGGTGGGTTTTTTTTGGTACCAGGGATTGAACTTGGGACCTTGCGCTTGTGAGGCAGGTGCTGGAACCACTGAGCTAAATCCCCGGCCCAAGGTCTCACTCACCATGTAGCCCAGGCTGGCCTTGAACTTGCTCACAGTCCTGCCTCAGCTTCCAGAGTGTTGGGATCACAGGTGTGCACTGCCACATCCAGCAGACTTGTATTTTAGGTGTGCTCTTAGCATCTAGTTTTTGTTTATAGGTCTTGAGTGCCCAGGTTTGACAGAATCCTTTTCTGTGATGGGATTGATTGATTGATTGTACCGGGAATTGAACTCAGGACCTCGCGGTGCCCCTGAGTTCTGTGATGGAATTTTAAGTGGCTGATAGAAGGAAGCCAGGTCTTGGTATTCGGTCATCTTTCCCGTGGTTGTTTCAGTATGTATTTGCTGAGCACCGCACTAGAAGTCAGAACTTGCAATGCAGTTGGGTGATGCTATCAGTATTTAACAGTAATTTATTAAGCACTACACTGGTTCATGACATAGGAAAGATTAATATCGCGTAGGAACTGGGGATTTAGCTCAGTGGTTCCACCGCCTGGCTCGCAAGTGCAAGGTCCCAATTTTGATCCCCGGTACCTGAAAAAAAACAAAACACATAGCTGTGTGGTGGTTCAGACCATACAACTAGAAATTCAGAAAAGAACAGTGTGAGCTGGATTATCCAGGATGGTCTTCATAGATTTCTTTTCCCATTTATTTCATTGAGTAAATATTAATGAGTGCTGTGACAGGCACTACATAAATACAGAAAGTCTCAGACAACTGAGACAGTCATTGACCTCAAGGTAATAAATTTGTTCTTCTGCAATTAGGTCTACTGGAATATAGCAACAGACATAATTTACTCTTTTCTTCAAACTGATCTTGCAAAACAGGATTTTCAGTTTAGAGCACTGAAGAAAGTGAGACTCTTCGACTCCCCTGAGGAGCTGCCCAAGGAACGCTCGAACCTGCTTGCCATATCCAACAAGTATGGGCTGCTCTTTGCTGGTGGAGCCAGTGGGCTGCAGGTTTTCTCTACGAAAAACCTGCTTGTTCAAAACAAACTTGGAGATGATCCCAATAAAATAGGTGAGTCCTTGCTTTGTGTGGCAGAGCGGAGAGAGCTGTGCGAGTTGTGTCCTCCTGAGGAAGTCACTCTGATGTTGAAATGAAAACTGTCTGGGCCCCAACATGGACCCCAGGAGACCAAGCTCCAGGCAGTGCTGAAAGCCTTTCCAGGTTTCCTCTTTGGCCCTTTATATTTCTCTTAGGGGCTGCTCCTCTGAGCACAGAGGAGGGAGCTTCTATTTCTGCTCAGTTGAGCTTGGGCTGTGGCTGTCTAGAAGAAAAGTTTTGTTATATGAATTTTTTGTTGGCTCAGCAGTGCCTTCCAAACAAATGTGTACTGTTTGGCGCATTACAGCAAAAGTGTTTTCAGCAGGGGCAGCAGCCACAGTTTGTTTGCCCTGGTGGTGTGGGGAGCAGTCCCTGAGGTCGTTGCAAACCTATAATGCACCCTTGCGTATCTGTAAGAAAGTTAAGATTTACTAGCATAGTTGTGTTTATATAGATTCAAAAACGATTTCACCTAGTCCTGGTTAAAGGAGTTTGGCTTGGTGCATGCAGCATGCCATTTTCTGCTTTGTCTTTTTTCCCTGTGTTTTCGTAGTGGACAAGGTCGAGAGCTTGCTCGTCCCTATGAAATTCCCAGTGCATCACCTGGCCCTGAGCTGCGACAACCTCACGCTGTCTGTGTGCATGATGTCCGGGGAATATGGCTCCATCATCGCTTTCTTTGATGTCCGGACGTTCTCAAATGAGGTGACCACTGACAGACCACATCAGTGTGGGAACCTGCGGAGAGTTCCTCATGTGGAGTTACTCCTGGAGGCCTCTTCGCTTGACCCTTGAAGGCTTTTTTCTAGATTAAAATGTGGGCTAAAAAAGAGTCCTTAAACTATAGACTCCTAGATCTTTGAGGTAGAGAGGACTTCAGGAACAAGTTCCTAACCACACCTGGCCCAGGGTGTGTTTCATTTGTACAAAGGACAGCAGGAGGCTTAGGTGGCCTGCCAGGTCTGAGGACTAAAGTGCAGTGTCAGAGCCCCACATTTTCCTTCTCTGGCCTCCAGGGGCAGTGTTCTCCCTTCCATTCCGTAGTTTCAGAATGAGAATAGTCAATTATATTGAGTGTTTTTATGTCTGTCCTTGCTCATGCCTCGCATAGCCTCACATAGTAGATGCGACTTCCTTCACTGTATAGTTGGAAAGACAGACTTCAAGTGTTAAGTGATTGCCAGAGGTCCCAACACTATTAAGAAGCAGAACGAAGATTTTCATGTGCTGCCACATGATTATCTTGATTATCTTGCGTTTATGCATTCCCCTGCCAGGAGCCCCTGTGAGCAGCTAGAATAATTGCTTGCCATTTTCATTGAAATCATCTGTAACAAATAGATTGCTGTATAGAGCCAGATCTCTTTTTCATGGTTCTGGGAGAGTGAACTCTGATTTAAGAGTTGTGTCTTTGCTGATTTCCTTTGGCTACTAAATGTCTGTGTGTTTATTAATTATCTTGCTCTTATGTATTTATTTTAAAAGGCTAAACAGCAGAAACGCCCATTTGCCTATCACAAGCTTTCGAGAGATGCGGGCGGCATGGTGATCGATATGAAGTGGAACCCCGCCGTCCCCTCCATGGTGGCAGTTTGTCTGGCTGATGGCAGTATTGCTGTCCTGCAAGTCACAGACGTGGTGAAAGTGTGTGCCACTCTTCCTCCCACGGTGGCAGTAACGTCCGGTGGGTAATAAGGCTTTCACTCTGTAACGTACAGTAATGGTAATCTATTTAAAAATTCATCTCTGCAAGTAAAAGTGGATGGCTTTTGTTCTGTGTGGGGGTTTTTTAAACTTGAAAATGGAGAGTATTCTTTATTTCCACAGTGAATATCCTCGAAGTCAAACAGCATACATTAATTAATTTGAATGTGCCTGGGTTATCTCGGGAGAGAAATATTTTGGTACAGTGGATTAGATATGTGTTTTTGAGAATAATTGCTTTTGGACAAAAGAGTTATCATCTTAAAGTCTTTTGTGCCTTCATGGGAAAAGCATTAGAAATAACAAATAGGAGCAGGAGAATGATTTCTTGATAGTTGAAAACTGTCTCCGTCTTCCTCCTCTAAAGACTGGTTTCTGCTCTTTGTGGCTCTGGGAAGCTCTCTGTGTCCTGGAGAAGCATGCTTGGCCCAGTTCGGCAGCCCAGGGGGAGTCTTGGCTGCCTTACATGATCAAAGTAGTTTTGCTGTTTTTTGCCCTGTGGCCTGGGTGACCCTAAGCCCCTCTGTGGACTGACAGAGAAGCAACCTCGGTGACTATGGAGCTGTTCCGTGGTCCCCCTTGTTGGTGGCCCTGTGCCCCCAGATTCTAATTGGCAGTGTTCTCTTCTTGCCCAGTGTGCTGGAGCCCCAAGGGGAAGCAGCTGGCGGTGGGAAAGCAGAATGGAACTGTGGTCCAGTACCTTCCTGTAAGTTCTTGTCTCGGCTTTCAGAACTTCTCTTACTGAAGTTACCCACTGATTTGGGCAGTGGCTTGGCAGCATCTTTTCCGTTGCTCTTTTCTGTTAAAAAGTAGTTTAGCTGAGGACTTAGCTCAGTGGCAGGGCACCTGCCTTGCAAGCACAAGGTCCTAAGTTTGATCCCCAGTACCCCCCAAAAATTTTGGGGCCAGGGATTTAGCTCAGTGGTTCCGCTGCCTGCCTCGCAAGCACAGGGTATCGAGTTCAATCCCCGGTACCAAAAAAAAAAAGAGTTGTTTTATCTGTTAGGCACGGTGATGCACACCTGTGATCCCAGGACTCAGGAGGCTGTGGCAGGAGGATCGCTGTGAGTTCAGGGCTGGCCTGAACTACATAGCAAGAGAGACGATCTCAAAACAACAAAACAAGAAGTAGCTTATCTGAGTTCACTTCCTGGTACTGTCTGAAAAAAATAAATAATTATCCTCAGTGTAACCAATCCACCAGCAAATGGAGAAGAGAGAGGAAGTCTTCCTTCATTCCTGGGTCCTCCTTCTCGGGGTGCCCACTACATTCTCCAGTGGGGTCCCTTCCGGACTTTTCTCAACACTTATACAAATAGTCTGTGTCTTATTTTTGTTTTGCTTTTTACAATGGGATCACATTCTACACACTGGATCCTCAACTTCATATTTCTGGTCCATTCTGTGGAAGCAGAGCTCAAAGGGAAGAGAAGTTACGGAGGAAGCTGTTCGCGTAATGCAGACTCGCTCTGCGTCAAACCCTGGCGTCTGAGCCTGCCTTCCAAGGGTCACTCCTGCCACTGTGGGTGACAGGCCAGACGGCCCTGTTGCTGCGGCCCTGTTGCTGCGAGTGTGCTCAGTGGTCCTGTGCCGGTGATGTCGAAGATAACATTCACAAATGCTCCGCAGTGTAAATCGACTCCCAAGGAATCCGCATGACTGGCCAAGGAGCAGCTCACAGCCCTTCAGGGCCATGCTATGCTTTCCCCCTCCAGATTGCTCTTTGAGGAGTTGTATGACAAATGGGGTGATGCAGGTGTGAGGTTAAAGCTTTGTTTCTTATTTATCACATTTAAAAAAAATTTTGTGTGAGACAGGTAGTGTATGTTACCTGGGTTAGCCTTCATTCAGCTCCTGGGCTCAGACGATCTTCCTGCCTCAGCCTCCTCAGCGCCTGGGGCCACAGGCACCACCAAATCTAGCTTGCTTTCTTGTTTTGCCCCAATGTGGTACATTCTCTCTTAGGGAAGATTAGTCTCTAAAAAGATGCAATTGGCTTAATTGTACTGCTTTTCTGGTTGCATATATGTATGTATGTATGTATATGTGTGTGTGTGTATATATATATATATATATATATATATATATATAACTTAGACCACTGAGGTTTTTTTCCAATCATTACATATTCGTTCTCTTCAGAGCGGTATAGTAGGCCACTGTGTGGATATGCCACAGTTGATCTATTTCATTAGTGCTAGGAGTTTTGTTGCTGTGGGCGCTATTGAATGGAACACCCTTGGGAACACAGTCGTGTATTTCTCTGGGAAAGACCCCTGCGGGTAGACAGGATTTTCTTTTGGTTCAGTCTCTGACAGGGAGGTGGAACAGGTAGCTTTAAGGGGAACAGATTGGAATTGACAGAGTCTTACTGATTTAGGGGTTGTTTCACTGACACTTTTCTTTTCAAATCTTTCAGACTTTACAGGAAAAAAAAGTGATTCCTTGCCCTCCATTTTATGAGGCGGATCACCCCGTGAGAGGTAATGCTGCTTTTGTTTTTGTTTTGTTTTGTTTTGTTTTGTTTTTTTGAGACAGCGTCTTGCTTTATAGTTTAGGCTTGCAATGAACTCACTATGTAGCTCAGGCAGGCCTGGAACTCACAATGATCCTCCTGCTTCTGCCTCCCGAGTGCTGGGATTACAGGCGTGCACTACCACGCCTGGCTCAACGTTGCTTTTCTTACTCAAGAGGAACCTCTGCACCAGCAGTGTGCTAATCTGCTAGCATATAGTGGCCAGGCTGACATGAGCTGCTTTCTGCTGACTTGGTTGCGTGGCCTGACTCCTACTGAGCAGGTGCTTGTGTGCTTTCAGTGCTGGATGTGCTGTGGATTGGGACCTATATCTTCACCATCGTCTATGCTGCTGCAGATGGCACTTTGGAGACGTCTCCAGAGGTGGTGATGGCACTGCTTCCGGTACGCTGGCCAAGAGGAAGGGGTGTCTTGTTTGTTGGGAACTGGAGCAGTGAGCGAGTATGGTTAGAGGCCTAGGTTCTGGCTCCTCACTTAGTGGCAGTGGCAGTGCAGGTTCAGGTGTAAGGTTTCAGCGCTGCACTGTGGGCCTGAGGACTTAAATTGGGGTGTCCACTTGTGACATACTCAGATGTGTAGTTACCAGGTAAAAGAATATTATAAAACTTGCTTTTCTGCAAACTGTAAAGTGACTGAATCCTGGTTGACTTGGTAAGAAACTTCAGAAAAGGAAGAGATTATCTTGATTTCTAAAATTATTTCTTTATTGAAATGCATATGGTGTGTGAGGCCTTGCTTTACAGCTGGGAATGGAGAGGTGACCAAGCAGAGTCCCTGCTTTCCCACCTGGTGGCTGGGTGAGGTGTGATCTGCCCCCTAGAGAGAAGGGCAGGTGGGCGGTCAGAGAAGCCTCTCAGGAGAAGCCTTGGAGCAGAGGAGCCAAGTGGAGAGAGGAGGGAGTCGTTTTGAAGATAAGGGAAGAACATTAATAATGAAGTCTACAGAGTGTTACTAAGTTGCAGTCGCATTTTGGAAAGCAAAGGAGGCAGAGGTTTTCAGATCAGAATTATTTTTTGAAGACCACAACAACATTTAAAAATACTTATCAGTAAAAAGACCCAAGATGGGTGTGATAGCGCACACCTGTAGTCCCAGTACTTGGGAGGCTGAGGCAGGAGGATCGCTGAGAGTTTGAGGCCAACCTGGACCACGTGAGACAAAAAAAGCAAAACGAAAAAGACCTATCAAAAAGCCATCTTTTTTTTGGTACCAGGCATCAGGCTCAGGACCTTGTACTTGCAAGGAAGGTGCAGTGCCACTGAGCTAAATCCCTGGCCCCCCAAATCCATCTTTTAAAATCAGTTTAATTCTACCATCTAGACATGACTTGTTACTTTAGTATATGTATTTCCAGGATTCTTTTTTATTTATTTATTTTGGTACTGGGGATTGTACCCAGCACCTTCACTCTGAGCTGCATCCCCAGCTCTTTTTTATTTTGAGACAAGGTCTGACCAAGTCACCAAATTGCCCAGGCTGGGCTCGGACTTGTGATCCTCCTGCCTCAGCCTCCTGAGTAGCTGCGATTACAGGCTTACACCACCACACCTGGCTGAGGATAATATTAGCACTAGCATGGAGCTTTCTGGAGAGATGCAGAATATGTATCATTTTGTTTCACATTCAGAACAGACTCCTTGTACACTGAGAAAACTGAGTAGTGGGGAGGATGAGTAATCTGGCCACGAGTGTTCCTTGGTCCCACAGTGACAGAATGGAGTTTGAATTGGCTCAGTTGGTGGCCTGCATTTCTGTACCTTGCACTCTTCCATCCCACCTTTATGTCTTGACTTGGACTGAATTTTTTCCTAAAAGTTAAATGGCCATTCTTTGAGATTGTTAACTGCAGGATTCAAGAAAAATTGCACATGAGAAAATTTTCTTGCTCTGCTCATGGTAGAAAAAGGAAGAGAAGCACCCGGAAATCTTTGTGAACTTCATGGAGCCCTGCTACGGCAGCTGTGCAGAGAGGCAGCACCATTACTACCTCAGCTACGTGGAGGAGTGGTGAGCAGCACGCTTTCCTGTCACCATGGGTCACCCCTCTGGCACTGGTCATAGTGGGGACTTTTTCTCTTCCCCCAGTCTTGAGATGTTTAGGTTAGATGTGTATGCACTAATCTAAAAAATCCAGTTTTCTCAATAAGCCCGGTGATGACTCATGAAGATACTGATGTTTACAAAGCAAATTAAGACTCTGAAGCATGTCTGTAATCTCAGCGGGAGGCTGAGGCAGGAGATCACTGTGAGTTTCAGGCCATTTTCCCTTTGAAAGCTGGATTACCTGAAGCAGCCACTCCTAAGGAGGCTTCTGTGCTTGCAGTGGTGCCCAGATGCTGGCGGGGCTGTCTTCTTCACTGAGCTAGGCAGTGGGCAGGCTCTCCAGGGCTTCACTGGAACTTTGGAGCCAAGCTGGACGTTAGACCCCTCCTCTTTCGAGCTTGGTGGGGCGGCTGGTCCTGGCCAATAGAGGAAGTCCACACAGATGTCACCCTGGGCTGTGCCAGGTCAGAGCTGTCACCAGGTCAGAGCTGTCAGTGCATTCGGTCTCACGGGCTTCGGCTCTCATTCCTAGGGATCTGGTGCTGGCAGCATCTGCAGCTTCCACAGAAGTCAGTATCCTCGCTCGGCAAAGTGACCAGGTACACTTCCCTTGTCTTTTTATGCCATGAGGTATGTATTTCAGAGACAGTTTCGGGAGGGAATTAGCTGTGGCGAAGATTAAGAGGGGGACAAATTGTGATCCCTTCTGTTTCATTTCTGCTGAGAGCAAAGTCCTGCGGGCCCAATGGCCTGGGCGTTGCCCTGGAGAGGCTGGAGTGTGCCTGAGTGTGCGTGCGTGTGTGCGTGTGCATGCAGTAGAACTGGTGACGTGTACCGGGCGTGTGGGACGCCTTTCCCACGGTTTCTGTGGGACTGTCTGTAGTTTTTCCTTTTGTGTTACTGGCTCCTTCTGCACAGTTAACTGTAGCCCGCCCTCAGTTCTGGAAGGGAAACGCGCAGACCCTGACAGTGTGACTCATCGGACATACAGACGCTCCCCACTTGGAATGAGGATGGGGATCCACCCAGCACACTTGCAGGAAGGTGGAAGTACCCTAAGTCAGACGTGCGTTTAAAGCACTCAACCTGCGCGCTGCCACAGGTCGGGCAGAGTGCGCTGTAGAGGATGGTGTCACCCTGTGGCCATCTGGCTGGCTAAGCGGTGGCCTGCTGTCCCCGGCCAGCATGGTGAGAGTATCAGGTTCCTGGTGTGATGTGTGCCTTCCACCAAAGGCAGGCAGGCGCCTCCTCCTCCTCCTCCTCCATCTTAACGCTGGAAAATCTCCAGCTCAACCATGATTAGTGAGTGACCATCTGCATTTTCTGTTTGACCTTGAAAACCCACAGAGAGAGACAAGTGCCTAGGCACAGGTGCCAGCTGCACGATACCTTCTGCAGGGACACCTTCTGCAGGGACAGGGTGGGCTGAGAGGAGGGCCTGTGAAAGGGAAGTGTATTCTTTTTAAAGCTCTGCTTTGGATTTCAGAGTTTGTTTGTTTGTTTGTTTGTCTGTTTGTTTTTCTTTTGGTACTGGAATGAACTCGGGACCTTGCACTTGTGAGGCAGGCTGCCCCACCACTGAGCTAAATCCCCAGGCCTAAATTTCAGTTTTGTGTGCCCTTAAGTATAAGGACCAAGTACTTTTCCTCCCTGTGTATAGGTACTTTGTGCCCCTTCAGCCTCCCAGCACTTGCCCATTGTCATCTGGGTGGCAGTGGCCCCCTGGGTGTCTGGGATGGGCCACTTTGCAGTCAGTGGCTAGAGGTTGGCAGACTTTTTTTTATTAGCTTAAAATTAATTTATTTAACAAATGTAGTAACTATTTTTTTTGGTACTGGGGATCGAACTTGGGACCTTGGCGCTTGTGAGGCAGGCAGCAGAACCACTGAGCTAAATCCCCAGCCTATTTAACAAATATAGCTGTAATATAAATGATAATAAAATTTCAAATATACAATATATTACATAGTACACACAGTCCCTTCCAAAGGGATGTTTGAGAACCATGAAAATGTACTGTTGAGGTCGGCAGTCTTGATTTGCTACTGTAGAGCTATCTTAGATCAGCGTCACTAACCATAATCTCTTATTAGCACAAGCGTTTTATGTATTCACACATTAAAGTGGACTTTTATTTTTATTTCTTGTCAAAATAATGTATGTACATACATTAAAAAAACAAATAGGGAAGGCCTTATAAAAAACAGTCATCCACTCTCCATCCTGCCCCAGTCCATGGCGGGGACTGTTTTTATTTTGTACATGTTTCCTTGCACTGGCCACCAGTTTGTCCCTGAAGAATAATTTCAGCCTGCCATGGTGGTGCACCCCTGGGATCCCAGCCCTCTGGGAGGCCAAGGCAGGAAGATGGCCTGGGCTATTGAACAACTTTGTGAGGCTCTACCTCAGAAATAAAAAATAGGCCTGCTACATAGCCCTGGGCTCAATCCCCAGTGCTGCAGAAAAACAAAAACAAAACAAAACAAAAGAGCAGTCTCCTTTATCACTAGTGATTATCAGTTTAGACCTATGGACTGTGGCAGGTGTGCATCTAGCTCACATCTAGGCCCAGATGCCGGATTTCATAGCTTCATAACTTTGTAACCCTTAAGTGATTTTTTGCCATCATTTTGGTGGCATCTCTTGATCTTCCAGTTCCTGTAGCTCCTTCCGCTGTTCTTCCCCTGTCTGAAATGCCAGGCTGCAGCCACCTGCACACTCTGCTGTAATGGCTGTGTCCTCTTTGTGCTTCTCTGGAGTCTTTCAAAGCAAACCTGTCTTGCTTGTGCCACTGTGACTTTGTGTCTCACTTGCTCCTTGGCTAAGCCAGGTAGCATGAGTGCACCCCATTGACTGAGCAGCTTTTCTCTTGCTTTTAGTACCAGAGATCGAACTCAGGACCTTGCGCTTTCGAGGCAGGCGGCGGAACTTCTCTTGCTTTTTTAATTCCCTGCACCATTTCCCTGGGATTCAAATTACCTGGTTCTGCTCAACACAGAAAGCCAGTCAGAGCATTAGTGGTTTTAAAACTCAGGACTCATAGAAGGAAAAGAGCCCAGCCCTGCAGACTTGAGCACAGGGGGAGAAACTGCAGACTGCGGGCTTCTCATGGGATGTGGGCAGGGAGCTGAGCATTCTGGGGACAGGAAAGACAGCACTGAGGTCCTCGCTGTCCTTTTGGACAAACGAGCTCACTCAGGGAGCATGGCTCGGTTTGACTATCAGATGTGACCCCCATTCGGGAATTAGCTGTGGTGGGGAAGTGGGTGTGATAGGAATTGTTCACAAGGCAGGGCCTGCCATCACCAGGCAGAGGTAGAGGAATTGGTTTGGAAAGTGAGTCACTTTCTTGCTGAGGTTCCCGTGGCTTTTAATCTAGCTTCTCGTGTACCGGAGCTTCGCAGTAAACACACAGAGCCAAATGCCCTGAGGTGCCTTTCTCTTTGCTGCTGGGAGGAACTGACCCAGAGCTCTAACCAACATCCATTTTGTCCCCCTTACCTTTTTTTTTTTTTTGCAGATTAATTGGGAATCTTGGCTCCTGGAGGACTCCAGTCGAGCTGAGCTGCCGGTGACAGACAAAAGCGATGACTCCCTCCCTATGGGAGTGGCCATCGACTATACCAACCAGGTGGAGGTCGCCATCAGTGAGTGTTGCCAGTTCTGGGTGCAGGAAGTGTACCAAGGGCTGATCAGACCCTAAGCTACCTTTGGGGGGGGGGCAACGAGGAATAAAAAGAGACATAATTTTCAAGATATAAAGGGGCGCCTGGGAGGAAACCTGCCTGTAGCAGACAGACTCCAATAAAACTCCGCAGTTGGCCCACTTTTATTAGTCAGTGAGACACGCAGGGGGAGGGGTAGCATGCGCTTCTTGGAACACCATATAGAGAACTATATAGAACATACAGAACAACTGTAGAGAATGGGTGCCTATGGTTAAGTTCATGAGGAACCAGATTTTCTCTACACCCAAATGCCTACATACTGACAACTGTCCTCAGCAGAGGCCATCTGGCCTCAGGAGTGCTGAGTTATGGGCACTCCACCCACAGCCAGGGGGCATGCGGCCTTCCACCTGCTTCCCTGTTCCCAAGGCCACATAACTCCAGCCTCCAGACTAAGAGAGATCTGGATTGGGAGGCCTGCTCCCTAACAGGAACGGCCCTCTTCCTGCTGGTGGTTGTGTTGAGAAGCCAGTCAGAGGAGTTGGGGTGGGCTCCTCCGCGGGGCACATCACACTGAGCGAAGCAGGGCAGCACTGTGACGGCTGACACTAAGCAGCTGTGAACGGGCACTCACTCGTGAGCCTGATGCCTGACCCTGTGTGCACACGCGCACATGCACAGGGGCCTGTGCTGGCTTTGGAATCTCATCGAAGTAGAACATTTGGATTTCAGAGTGTGGTTTCTTCGCCCATTCAGGTCCACATGATCCCTCGGGGCACAGTTACCCTAATCTGGCACTGCACATGATGCTTGGGTGGGCAAGGGTTAGGAATTGGAGACTTTGACGCCGTGGGTTGCACATGGGCCTGGCTGTGTGCGCTGAGTGTCTTCCCCCTGCTGGGAGCAGGGCAGCGCTGTTGTCAGGGAGCCACGAGAGTGCAGCAGAAGGAAGTTTGCCCACGGGTGAGTCTCTGCAGAGCGCTGGCCCCCAGGGCACCCTGAAGTCCCTCGGACTTGCCCTGGTCAGGCGAGCATGTTTGGTCTCTGCAGCTCATTTCCTGTGATTCTCTTGAATCTCCATGGACAAAGTCCATACTTAGGACTGAGTTGCGAATGTACATGAGGAAGCTGAGTTAGCTGTCTGTCCTGATGTGTGTTTTCCAGTAGCGTGGCCTGTCTCCTTTCCACCGCACCCTCTGCTTCTCAGAGCCCTGTCTTTTCAGGGAGCTGCCAGCCCTGCCTCCTGGACACAGAGACTGTGAACACAGGGAGCCCGGGGAGAGGTGGGGTGCATATGGCAGGGCGCAGGGCCCTGCAGGTGGGGGCCATCTGTAGTGGCCCGAGCTCTGGTTGAGTGACTGGTGCATGGAAGGCTGCTGTTGAGAGACCAGCCGGGGTCCTCGTGGTCTGGGGCCGTCTCTCTGCCCGGCCCAGGCCCTTCGCCTGATGTGGCTGTGCTCACCTTTGCTTTCTTTTTTCACAGACGAAGAGAAGACTCTTCCTCCTGCCCCAGTTCTCCTGTTACTTTCAACAGATGGTGTGCTTTGTCCATTTTACATGATCAATCAGAACCCCGGGGCTAGGCCTGTCATCAGGACCCCGGAGTGGTTGTCACCAGAAGGCGAGCGACAGCCCAAGTCTTCAGGTATGAGTCTCGCTGGCTTACACAGGACAGTCACTGAGGACATGGTGACTGTGACCCTCACCCGGCTGGTCTGCCCGCCCGAGCATGGGCTCGCCTCTGTGGTCCTTTTTATAGGAAAAATATGTGCAGAAAGAAAATACTAGAGAGATGGACGTTAAACAGTAGATAATGGTTGTTTCTTTCTATTTCATTTTCTCTTTTTTCCTTTCTCCTTGAGAATATTTCCTCAGTAACATGTTAGTGAAGAAGAGTTAGAAAAGCCCTCCACAGAGCCCCGGGAGGCTCATGACCCATTAGCGTAGCCGCTCAGCCTTTGGGACGTGCAGTACTGGGACCCAGGACACCAATCCTCAAGCTGTCTCAGGGATACTGTGTCACTCGTGAGAGGAAGATAGCAAACTTGTTAAAGGAGCTCTTCTCAGTAATGGAATTTCGGCAACATTTCTCTTGAAATTCTGTGTGTAACTGATAAGGATTCTTTTCTGCTAGTAGGGCTCAGAGCCCATCGTGTGACCCTGGCCCTAATGGGTGTGCGTTCTCACTGCTCCAGATGTGGAGCGAGGCGCACACACATCTAGAGCTGCTCAGGAGCTGGTGCATGGCCAGCTGCAGCGGGGCCCCAAGTAGCAGAGCAGGTGGCTGGCTGGGCGCTGCGGGTGTCGTGCGGGGACGTCTGTAGAGTGCTCGCTTTGGGGTGTCTCTCCCTCCCCTCAGTGGCTGCTTCCCGTGAGCCTCCCCGGCCCCTCACACTGGAGCGGAGGGAAGAGCCGGGTGAGATGAGGTCGAGTGAGCCAGAAAGGGGAGATGTCTGCCCCGGTGTTTGCTAGGTTGACGGAGGCCTGGGTCACGGGTTTAGAACACAATGATTCTGTTCCTCTCCAATACCGCTTCAAGGTATTGAATGACTAGTAGTAGCAGAGGAAGATGGTTTTCAGGTGTTCAGTTCTATTTTCAGGAGCATAAATGCCTCCAGTCTCTTTAGCTTATATTCTTTGTGTTGACCTACCTAATATGCACAGACATTATTTACAACTCTATGTTTGTGTCTTCAAAGAACTTAGCATTAGCTGGGTATAGTGGTGCACGCCTGTAATTCCAGCATTCTGGGAAGCTGAGGCAGGAGGATTGCAAGTTTGAGCCTAGCTTGAACAACTTAGCAAGAACTTATCTCAACAAAAATTTTAAAAAGGCCAGGTGTGGTGGCGCATGCCTGTGATACCAGCGTTCAGGAGGCTGAGGCAGAGGGATCACTGTGAGTTTGAGGCCAGCTTTGGCTACATAGTGAGACCCTATTTCAAAAAAATAAAATAAAAAGGGCTGGAGATGTATCTCAGTGTGAAGGCCCTGAGTTTAATCCCTAGTACCACCCAAAAAAGAAAAAGAAAGAAACTGTTCCTGGTTCTCTATCTATAGTGTAAGAGAAGTATTATTGGCAGAATAGGTTTGTTTGCAGTATTATACTCAGACAGCAGTGATGACAGCGGTCCTTGTTTTCAGAAGGTGATATTTTCACACTCCTGTCCTGCAGACTTCATAGCTTTAGGCAGCATCTTTCATGAGATGAGCTGTTGATTTCAGTCAGTTGAGGAGAACCGGGCCCATTAACATAAATAGGAAGTCTTTGGGTTGTGGTGCTAGGGATTGAACCTAGGAACTAGTGCACGGTAGAATTGAAAATGTATTCATTTGAAATATTCCTTACTTCTTTATAGTTATTTCTCTTAGAATATGTGCTGCCAAAGCGAGCACAAGTTATTTCACTTCAAGAATACATTTACCTTACAGAAAATTTGTGAACTGGGACAAGTTTTAAACCTACCTTTTGGGGCATTCTTGGCATCTCTCTTGGTTGTAATCATAGTTTGTCACTCTTTCACATGCTGGTTTTAAATTTAAGTTGGAAGCACTTTTTCAATTCTTAGATTATCTTCATGGTTTATTTAAGAGTGCTTACTTAGGATTTCATTGACCTTTTTATCATTTATATTGTGCTAATGTCTTTTTCTTGTTTTAAATTGTCTAATAGGCTTTATTCTTAAGAAAGGGACTATTGGATCCATTTTTTATGGCTTTTGAGACATACTCCCAGAGTTTTCTAAAAAACCATGCTAAATTTATCCAATCATAGAGAATTATACATATTTACATTTTGATAATTTACAGGACAATCAAAAACATACATTTCTTTGGAGAAATTAAATATATTTTCTTTTTGTGAATTAGGTTCCCAGTTTAGTTTTTAAATTTTTAAATACCAATTTATATGTGTTTATGAACCAAGTGATTTGCCATTTGTTACAGGTTTTTAAATCATTTCACCTTTCAGTTATTTTATCGTACCTAAATACTGTATTTTTATACAATCAAATCTAAGCTTTTAGTGTGTTTTTTTTTTCCACTTCCAAACTTTGTCAAGTTGCTAGACTCAGGCCTCCCTCCCCTGGGTCAGGCCACTGGCCCCTTGAGACCCACGTAGACAAGTGCTTTCGGTGGGTATTGGAGGGGGACATCGGAGCCCACTTCTCTGGTTGCCAGTGACCTGAGGGCGGTGACTGCCCTGTTCAGGACACCACTGGGGACACTGGGGAGGGTGTCGTTCCTTTATTACCCAGCGGCGCCCATGAAGGCCCGTCAGCAGGGTGTCTTTCCCGTGCCTGTCCCTTGAGTCTCCCATTCCTTCATGGACTGCTTGCCATGGAAGGTCCAACACCTGCTCTGGCCTAGCTTTTTGTTGGCTTCTTAAATTAGTATTGTTTCCAGCTTGATTCTATTACAGGCCCTTTGTTTTATTTTATTTGAGCCTGTAGTTCAGGCTGCCCTTGTACTCACTATGTAGCCTAGGTTGGCCTCGAACTTGCAGCCGTCCTCCTGCCTCAGCCTCAGGAATGCTGGGATTACAGGCGTGCGCCCCCGGGCCCAGCCATCACAGACCCTCCTCGCTTGCTTTTCGCCCTGTGGACCTCCAGTGGCACAGTGTTAACTTCTTTCTTCCTTTGTCTCCTTGACTTTCTTTGCAGGAAGCACTCCCACCACCCCGGTCTCCTCTCAGTCCCTGCCCAAACCGGATGGCTCAGGGGCAGCAGCCCCTGCCTCCCTTCCCCCAGTGGCCCCTGCTGCTCCCGGTGCCACCTTTGCTCTGCCCTCTGCTGGGGTGACCTCGGCTGTGTTCGCCTTTGGCTCCTCGTCCGTGAAGCCCTCTGCGCCTGTCCCCGGGGAGCCCCCTCCATATCCCAGCGGCTCTGATGGCCCCAAAGCAGTCCTGGGTGCCACCGCCCCCACCTTCTCCTTGGCGGCTCCCTCCAAGGGCTCCCTGGCCGCCACGCCTGCAGCTTCGCCCGTCACCCCATCTGCTGCTTCCTTCTTCGGCTCCTCGGGTTTCAAGCCTGCCCTGGAGAGCACCCCGATGGCCAGTGCATCTGCGCCGCACTCAGGAGTGAAGCCCATCTTCCCACCCTCAGCTGCAGTGGTCAAGGTGAACCTGAGTGAAAAGTAAGTGGCCTGCTCATTGTGCTCCTCTGAGGAGAGGAGACGCCCCAAGCACTGCGGCTGCTCTGAGTGCAGTCAATGAACGGGCTTTCTTTTCCTGAACTCATACTTGAGGTGGCTAAAATTCAGCCCACATAGAGCTCTTTATGTTTTTAACTAGACGTCATCGTGCTTTTGCAGACTACACAGGGAAGAGTTAGCCCATGTTCAAAACTAGGCAGCACCCAGCGTGTGCCCTGAGAGCAGCTTCCTGTTCGTGCCCACCCTCAGCCTCAGCTGCATTCCTCACAGCCACCACAGTGAGCTGTGCAGTTGTGGACATGTGAGGCAACATTCTTGCCCGGCGATCCCTTCTCCACAGTCCAGTCCTGCCGCGCATGCTTCTGCTGCCCTCGGACCACATTGCTGCTCCCTGGTAAACTGCAAGCATCCTGAGGGCTGGGTGCCCCTGAGCCCTGCAGCATTGCAGCTGCTGCCTGCTTGCCTGTCCTCGTCCCTGTTGCAGGGCCACACTGTCACTGTAAAGTCGCACACAGCTGCTCTCTAACCATCCATCGGTGCGCTGCCGTGGTTTATATGGGCAGGTTTCTCGTGGGCAGGTTTCTCATGGGCGTGCTTAGGTTGTTTGCAGGACTCTGCTCCCGAGAGGGCGAGGTGACACCACATCCCCCTGATGGTGGAGCATCCCAAAGATGGTGACTGCCCTCCTCTTCCAGTTTCCTTCTCCACAGGGGCCGGTCATCCCCAGATGAGTCCTCATTGGGCCCCTCACCCTTTGTACCCCACTTGATAGGGAATAAGTTTTTCACGTCGTGATCAACACTGAATTTTCATGCCAAGTGCCCAACTGGTATTTTAGTTGAATCATTCCTTCCTAAATAAGCAGGTGGCCAGTGTTTCCTAGCACCTCTGAGCTTGCTTAGGCAGTAGCTAAGCACTTCTGTTCCCTACGGCCTGAGGGACGGCTACTGAGTGTTCCTCAATACCGTGCAGGGGTCTTTAGCCTGCTCTTCTGACACAATGTCCCTGCCATTGCAGGTTCACTGCTGTGGCCACCTCTGCTCCTGTTCTCAGCTCTCCGAGTGCACCATCCATGCTGCCCTTCTCGTGTGCATCCAAGCCAGCTTCTCCTGGACTGCTCAGCCACCCCACACCTCTCTCAGTGCCGTCCAGCTCCACGTCTCTGAAGCCCATGGTGGCTCTTGCACCCTCAGGTGTGACTCACACATGAGCCCCTGCTAATGCAGTTGAACGCGATTTCGACATCTCACTTCCCGAGCCCCTCACCAGCACACTGAGGCCTCTTCTGTGAGCTGGGAGGGGGCATAGCTCTGTGCCACCTGGCTTCTCTTGACCTCGTGGAAAGGCACAGGGCATCTTCTCTCATGCAGCTGCCCACTGTGAAGGGCAGGGCAGAGCAGGCCAGAGCGGCTCCCTAGCTCGCACAGAGGAGAAAGCCCCAGTGACGCAGGCTTATCGGCCCTGGTGACCATCAGCTATGCCCTCGGCATGCTTATTACTTAAAGATTTTTAGTGATTATAACTATAAACAAGTTGGAAGTGTGTTACAAAACTGGGCAAAGGCACCTGGCCTATCTTTTTTTCCTTTAAAAGCTACAGAGAGATTTCAAAAATTGTATAATGAGCACTGTGCCTGTCATTGAGATTCAGCCTTGCTGACATTTGTACTGTGGGCTTTCTGTCTTTCATGTCAGTTCTTCAGAAACATTTGAGGGTTAACTGTAGACATCATGAAATGCTTCACCCCTGTACCCTTCTGTACTTATCTCCTGAAAACAAGGCCATACACAGTACATTGTCAGACCCAAGAGATTTAACAGTCTGGTCTAGACTTCATATTCATCTTTCCACAGTTATCCCAATGTTTTTTGGTTTTTCTTTCTTTTTGAGACAGGGTCTCACTATGTAACCCTCAAACTTACAGTACTCCTCCTGCCTCAGCCTCCCAAGTGCTGGGACTACAGGCATGCACCACACCCAGCCCCAGTAATGTTTTTTATGACTTTCTTTGCTCCTTCCAGCCAGGAGCCAATGAAAGATCATATGCTGCGTTGTGTCCCTTCTGTATCAGCCTCACGTAGGTTACAGACGTTTTTGTACCACTGCAGTAAAATTTGCAGAGTTCAGGCCAGTGGTTTGCGGCCCACCCCCCGATTTGGATTTGATTGTCTCCACATGATGAGACCCAAGGTGATGGTTTTGGGCAGGAATTGCACACAGGCACCCCACATCCCATGATGTCTTCTCTTTGTCCTGGTCGACTTGAGTTCAGCCAGCTCACGTGGGGAAGGCTGTTTGCCAGCTTGTCCCAGTTGTGAAGTTGCTTATTTTCACGGGTTCTGGCATGATACCCACCCAGGCATGGTGGGGCCATCACTTGGATTTTGGCCGTTAGGACCCTTTTATTTTGGTAACTAGTGAGCAGACACTGAGCTGTGAAATTCGTGAGCTCGCTGCTCCTTCCCCTTGCTCAGGAGAAGGCTGCTGGGCGGAGTTGGCCAGAGTGGCTGAGTCCAGGGCTTGACAGCAGATTCTGAAAGTCATCTGCCTATGCCCAGCAGCACTAAGCCTGTGTTGGCCTTGCCCCACCTCTTCATACTTAGGGAGGGAAAACTTGAGCCATCCCTCTCTCTTTCCCCTGCTAACTGCTCAGATCTCTCCCCACACTGGGAGCGTTGTTTAAAGATGGAGGGCCCCAGATGGCTGGGTCTTAGTCCCAGCTGCGCATTAGGGTTACCAGGGATCCGCCCCAACCTTTAACCAGAGTTTGGCGAGGCCCGGGTATGGGTTTGTGCTGTGTGTTTCAAAGCTCCCTAGGCAATGCCACAGGGTGAGGCATGTCCTGAGGCTTCCCAGGGGCTCTTGAGGGTTCCATGCATTCTCACTGGGTGACAGGAATCTCACTCAGTCTGCTGGGTTTTAAACTTTGACCCCATTCCCAGCAGTGCATGTGGACCCTCTGGGGCTTCAGGGTGAGCCAGGTGGCCAGCTCCTGGGCGGGGCACTGGAAAAGTAAAGCCAAAGCCGAGCATGGTCGTGCACACCTGTGATCCCAGCACTCGGGAGGCTGAGCCGGGAGGATCACCACGAAGTCAAGGCCAGCCTGGGCTACATAATGAGTTCAAGGCCAGCGTGCACTACATGGTGAGACTTTGTCTCAAGAAACAAAAGGGCCAGGGTTTTAGCTCAGTGGTTCTGCCACCTGCCTCACAAGCACAAGGACCTGAATTCGATCCCGGTACCACAAAACCAAAAGAAACAAGAAACAGAAAGAAAGAAAGTAAACCCAGGGTTTCATGCATGCTAGATAAGCGCTTTACCCCTAAGCTACACGCCTGTCCATTTTCTACTTATTTGTTTGTTTGTTTATTTTCGCAGCACTGGGGATTAAACCCAGGGCCTTTGCACAGAGCTGCACCCCTCCCCTCCCAGCCCTTTCTTATGTTTTATTTTGAGAAAGGGTTTCACTAGGTTGCCCAGGCCAGGCTTGAATTTGTGATCCTCCTGCCTCAGCCCTCCAGAGTAATGGGATTATAAGCATGCAGCACCATGCCTGGCTCTTTCATTTTATTTTATTTTGAGACAGGGTTTTACTAAATTGCCCAAACTGGCCTTGAACTTGTAATCCTCTTGTCTCTGCCTCCTGTGCGGCTGGTGTTATAAGGATGTGCTGTCACAGCCGACTGTACTCGTTTCCCGTGACATATTTATTTATTTATTTATTTATTGGTACTGGGGATCGAACTCAGGACCTTGCGCTTCGGAGGCAGGCAGTGGAACCACTGAGCTACATCCCCGGCCCTCCCGTGACTTATAAAGTGTTTCTTAGCCAGCCAGGGGTGCAGTCCAGTAGGAGAGTGCTTGTCTGTCATTCACAAGGGCCTGTTGCACATCCACAATTATGCACATGTCTTCTTATCTTAGATCAGAATCAGTCATCACTGTCACTGCTTGCTTGGTGTTACTGGGGCTGTAACAAAGGTCATGAAAGCAGGGCAGGCCACCGTGCAGCAGTTACTTTCTCGGTTGTGAAGGGAGATCCTGGGCGCCCTGCCCATCTGACTGTTTCTTGTGCCGACAGTGCGATCCGCTCAGAGCAGCCCGGGTCCCACGCCCTCTATGGTGCAGAAGTCGCCCAGGGTCACCCCGCCAGTGACGAAGGCCGGCTCTCTGCAGGTGCGTTCAGCTCAGCTTACGGGTTGTGTGTGTTGAGTCTCGCCTCAGGCATGTGTGTTAATGAAATGAGTTTTCATGTTTTAGAATTCAGAGCTTGGAAATAATCATTAGGACTGTGTGAGAGGAAATACCAAAGTATGTGACTTCACTGTTTATAATGTGTACTCATAAAAAATTTATGCTTTTTTTTTTTCTCCCTCGGTACCAGGGATTGAACTCAGGACCTTGTGCTTGCCAGGCAGGTGCAGCACCACTGAGCCAGATCCCCAGCCCAATTTATACATCTTAATGTTTGATTGATTGATTGATTCATCGATTAATTGAAGCAGAACATTTCTTGGTACATTTTAGATACATATAATGATGACATTCATCGTAGGGAATTTGTGCCTGTATATGATGTATCTTGCTGTTGGTTTTTTTCCCATTCTGCCCTCTTTAACCCCTCTTCCCCTCTTTATATACAAAAGCTTTGTTTCCATTTTTTCCTTCTATTTTCTCTTTTTGTTGTCCTTTCTTTCCCCTGTTCCCCTTCTCATTTGGAACATTTTCTTCCCGCTTCCCAATATCTATTACACATTTTAGTCCTTTTTTCCACTTTCAGTTTCTCACACCAGCAATGAGATATTTAAACATGTGTGTCGGATTTATTTCACTTAAGAGTATGGCCTCAAGGTGCATCCATTTAGCTAGAAATGTCTCGACCTCATCCTTCCTTACAGCAGAGTAGTACTCCATTGTATATTTTGTTTTATTTTTTTTTTTTGGTACCGGGGATCGAACTCGGGTCCTTGCACGCAGCAGGCGGCGAAACCACTGAGCTAAATCCCCTGCTGTTTTGGTTTTTTAAGATAGGGTCTTGCTATGTAGCCCAGGTTGGCCTTGAACTTGGGGTGATCCTACTGCCTCACCCTCCCAAGTGCTGGGATTACAAGCGTGTGCCACAACACCCAGCTTCCATTGTATAAAAAAAACTACGTCTTCTTTATTTCTTACTATTTAAACTAATATATAATTTATATAGAAAAACTACATGTAATGTCTGTACAGTTGAGTGAGTTGTTGCCAGTTAAACACACTTTGGTAACTACACCCAGATTGACCAACAGCTTTACCAGGGACCCTGGCATTCTCCTCACGTGTCCCCTTCAAGTCTCTAGCCTTGCCCAAGAGCACCTGCCATCTTCTTTTCTAACAGCAGATTAGCTTAGCTGGTTTGTGCCTAAATGGAATCTTATCACAGGTATGGTGTGATCAAAAATTACAATGAACACTTAAGTTTAAAAACCTTTTTACCATAAAGGACACATTGCCAGTAGTCCTCCTCATGTCCTCCTCCTCAGTTTGAACATTCATCCCATCATTCATGCCACTTTCCGAAGCAGCTCTTGAGTCCTCTTTCATGAGTGCCATTAGTTGCCCTGTCCTGGTTAACTCTATGTCTTTTTTTTATTTTTTGGTCCCGGGGATCGAAGTCAGGACCTTGTGCTTGGGAGGCAGGCGGCGGCACCACTGAGCCAAATCCCCGGGCCACCTCCATATCTTGAATTGATTCGAAACCTTTTCCTCCTGGTCATTTTGACCCTGGGGAGGAGCCAGAGTTGCATGGCACCGGAATGGAGTGAGGGAGGCGGATGAGGATGCACCACCATGTTGGTATTCACTGTATTTCAGTGCAGTTAATGGAAATGTGTCTTTTATGGTAATAAATTCTTACGTTGCTGGCATCACACTGTTTTGCTGTGTTCCCCTCACTGACCCCACACACACCTGTACAGGAGGGCGCTTAGCGGAAGCCAGGCACAGTCCTAGGCCTGCTGCATCCTTCTTGTTAAATAAATGCTGCTGTTTTATAATGGCCGCTTGTGCCGTCCAGTGCTACTCTAGTGTTCATTGCTCTGTGTATTGAGAAGTTGAAAAGACACCTCAGGAGCCGGGGATTTAGCTCAGTGGTTTCGCCGCCTGCTGTGCGAGTGCACAGACCCGAGTTCGATCCCCGGTACCAAAAAAAAAAAAGAAAGGACACCTCAATTTTGACATCTCGAAAACAGAACTCTCGCTTCCTGGCCCCCCAAGGACGTCTTCCCCTCCTAGCGTTCCCACCTCCATAAGTAGCACTAACAGGCCAAGACCTGGAAGAATTCCTGGTCCTTCTCCACACTGACCAGGGCCCCATGCGCTGTGCCCTCTGCGCATCCCCGACCCTAGCCCACAGCTCTGTTCCTGTGATCTTACGTCAGGCTGGGGCTGGGGCTGCCTCCACCCGGTCAGCCCTGCCTGCTCTCCCAGTTTTAGCTCCTACCTCTCGCTGCCATCCCTGCTCTGGAGTGGCAAGCGTGACCTTTGAGATCTAAGTCATCCTCTAAACGCTCCTAAGACACCAGTAGTAGCTTTTACACACAGTGAGAGATGAGCCCTGCCTTCCTGGTGTGGCCTTAACGACCTGTCCTGCTGCCTCGCTGAGCATGTCCTTGTCCTGCCCAGCCCATCAGACTGGGTGGAGGCCGTGTGAAGCGCCCCCGGACCTCTCCTATGTCCAGGTGCCCTGGCGGCAGCTTCAGGGCAGGCTTTCTCCACTCTCCCTTGCCCGCGCTTCTTCCTCTTGCTGTTTTCCTGCTTCCTTACCGTGTCACCTTTACCCAACGTGGTTGCCTCCTCTTGTCCACCTTGTGTAGCAGAAGGTGACTCCCGTGAGAGGAGGGACCCCACTTGCCCTGCTCCCTGGTTCTCCACCCGCTGAATCTGGCTGATGAATGCCAGTGACGGAGGGGGCTCTGCATGAGGGACTCTCCATTCTCTGCGCCGGACATGATGCTGTGGCTTCCTGACGCCTCAGCTTGTAGCATTTTTAAGCCTTTTGCTTTCCGTTTCAGCCAAAGTCACTTCAGCCTCCTGTCTCAGAAAAACAGGGACATCAGTGGAAAGACTCAGACCCTGTGATGGCTGGGATCGGAGAAGAGGTAAGCTGTTCCTAAGGCTTTTGCCAAGCGGCCCTGTGTGTGGCCTCCTTTGTAACCAGGGCTCCTACCGGTGGTCCCTGGCCCGTGAGTCAGCACAGGGCCACCGCTGGCATCACCGTGCCACTCATGTGGAGTCCTCCCTGTTTGTGGCTTCTGCAGATTGCACACTTCCAGAAGGAGCTGGAGGAGCTGAAAGCCCGGACTTCCAAAGCCTGCTTCCAGGTGGGCACCCCGGAGGAGATGCAGATGCTGCGGACAGAGTCGGCCGACCTGCACACCTTCCTTCTGGAGATTAAAGAGACCACAGAGGTGCGCATGCGCGGTGCTGGGCCCGAGTGGGTCTGGGCTCAGAGTCGCTCTCACCTTACTGCATGGTGGGCTTCAGCTCCTCCAGAACCACCGGTGTAGCTGTTTGTGTGCTGAGTAGTTTACCTGGCATAGCCTGAATTCACATCCTACCTGCAGGACCTAACTCATTTATGCTGAAGGTTGCAGTATTTTGAATGTCTGTGAAATTCTTGTCTGACTAGGCAAGTTAACCCAGCTGCTCCGTGTTTCAGTTTTCTCATCTGTAAGATGGGGCGGCTGTTCCTACCCTTTAGACACATTCTCAGCGCCCCATAGAAGTTTATCACGGTTGTTAACTGAAGTGTGTTGGAAACGTTATTCTCTTTGGTACTGTTGGGTTAAAGGAGCAGAATATTTCAGGGCATATACGGTAAAGATGTGCAGCGTCTGTTGTTAGCCGTCCTCTGCACAGGGGCTCTTCCTGTTGGTCCTCCCTGTGAGCAGCCCTTGTGCTGAGCACTGTGCCTGGGTCACTTCACTGAGCCCTCGCCTCGAAAGCCAATGAGTGGAGGCTGACCAGGGCGAGCACATTTTTGCAAGTTCCTGTTCAGTGAGTGACAGTGCCGGGGTCCCGCTGTGCGCTGTCTCCGCGTTCTGCTCTGAGTGCCATGCTGGGAAGGAAGTTCCAGGTTGTCCTCAGGTAGCAGGGTCCATCCTCAGTACTCTCCCTGCTCTCCACTCATCATCATCCGAACCTGTATTTTATGTGTTAGGACAAAAATTAATTTTTTTAAGAACCAGCATTAGTGTGTGTTTTCCCGCCAGTACAGCCCCCCTCCTAGGTGAATGTGAGGTTGAGTAGATCTCTGAGTAAGATGTTCCTCATGTTCATGTTTTCATGTTTGAAAACCCCACCTTCCTTGATCCAGACACAGGTTTTACCTCCTGTAAATGCAGTGTTCATCTCAATCCATCCCTGGTCCTTTTCTAGTCTCTTCACGGAGACATAAGCACCCTGAAGACGACCCTGCTTGAGGGCTTTGCCGGTGTGGAAGAAGCCAGAGAGCAGGACGGGAGAAACCATGACTCTGGGTATCTCCATCTGCTCTACAAGAGGCCGCTGGACCCCAGGAGTGAAGCTCAGCTGCAGGTGGGAGAAGTGCTGCTGTTCCAGGGAGGTTTTCAGAAGCCCAGGCAGCTCCTGCTGTCTGCTGGCTGTGAGTTTAGCTCGTGGTCCTTATCAAGTTGTTGATATTCTGCCAATAATGTGCTGTACTTCTTATATACAGAAAAGAAAATGGCACTTTTACCTTCAGGTGTTTTTTTTTTTTTAAGTAAACTTCCTAATTAAACTTTAAGCATGGTAGAGAACACTGTTGGAACAGATCTTTTCAAATCAAATCACAAATAAAATTAAAGTAGTAACTTTCTTGAATGCCAGCTCGTCTGCTATGTGTTTTTGTGCATCATTTCTAGTCTTCAAAACCAACTGCCCCACAAGGGAAGTTATTGATCCCTTGTACAAAGAGAAACGGAGCCTCCGAGGCTGAGTCGGTCATGCTGCCCAGGGCTGTGAGGGCCAGTCGGTGAGGCCGGAATTGGAACCTCGGTCTCGCTCCACCAGGCTTGCTCTTGTGTGCCGTAGTTGAGTACAGATGCTCTCTCGCTAGTGGTTAATTCATTTCTCTTCAGTCACTGGAGTCTGTTTTTGGTCTTGTTGTTCACCCAGTCGCCGTGGTTCGAGGCTCCTCTTCCCTGGCCCACGGGTGCCTTGCCTCCCCGCAGAGGTGTACAGGCAGCACTGGGCTTCCTCAGCTGGGGCGCGGGTCTCGGGGCTGTCTGTCTCTCCTGCTTCTCTGTGAACCTGCCAGCCAGTGGGGAAACAGGGATGCGAGCCCTCCTCCCGGAGGGGCCTCTTTGGTCACAGCCCTGTGTTCGCGCTGGGCCTGCATCCTGCCTCCCTGCGCTCATCAGACCCCCGGCCCCGCGCTGCACTCCTTCCTCACCTGCTCCCTATGGACCTTTTCTCTGGGGCTTTGTTCCCAGACCAAGGCAAGCACAGTGCTGCGGAGCACGCCTAGTGCATAAGGGAGTAATTGTCTTTCGTCACGGTGCTGAGTAGGTAGTAGTAGGTGGCATATTGAGTGCTCACTGTGTACAGAGCAAAGACAAGGAAACTAAGGTGCTGAAACTGCCCAGATTTCCTCACTTGACTCCTCAGCCCTCGACCTGGGCAGCTGACTCAAAGCCTGTGTTCTTGGCCACTGCAGCAAGGCAGAGTCCCAGCAGCTGGGTGAGCACAGCCAGAGATGGACGTAGAGCTCTAATGCAAGGTGTACTGCTATGGGACTGCAGGGGAGCGCACAGCTAAGCCAAGACTAGAAGGGGCTGTGGTAACTCAGCAGCAGAGTTGGTTTGTGCTGGTCTGTGACAGTGGGAGGGCGTGCAGGAGAAGCACTAGTGTTGCCGGCACAGGGACAGCTACATCTGAAGGGTCAAGGGACAGAGCCTTCTGTGTTCATCAGGTATTGAGCTGAAGTTTCATTTGCTGCTAAGATTCTTGCCACATTCCTTGAATCAGCTTGGCTCTTTTTAAATGGCATTTTCTATTTTTCAGCTGGGGCATATGCCTTTATCCAGGAATAATTTTGAAAATACATTTCAGCATAATTAAATCTTTGCCCACACGTAAAGAGCTTTTCCCAGGATCTGGCATGTGGTCTCCATTGGTAAACTTAATGCTTCATCTTGATTTTCAATTTTCAAGAGTGGAGTGGCATAGCTATGAACGTTAACAGTGGCCCAAGCTATTGCAGGCCTTCAGTAGGTTAAATAGGTGGGAATTTTAATAAAGGTAGATTAATTTTTCTGGTGTTGACACTGTTCCTTGTTTTGGAGAAGTGAATTCTCCTTGGCTGGCGAGATGACTTCTGTGTTCACTGCTATGAATAGATAGGTGCAGAGTTATTTTCAGCTTTGTTTTGTGGGGTAATTTCATCTGTATTACAGTTAATTTCCTGAGTGGGAGAGCAAAGCTAAATGGGTGTACTGTCTGTGCAGTGAGTGCGATGGAGAAGCCCCAGACCTCGCTGAGAGGCCCGTGCAGGGCTGGCGAGCAGGGCAGAGAACACTTGTCCCCAGGCCCCTCGGACACTGCGCTCTCCCCTCTCTTTGTGCCTCCTCTGTCCCTGCTACAGGAGCTGGCTTTCTGTTCCTCATTCTAATTATGAGCTTTAATGGCTGTATTAAACCTATTAGGGTTTTCTTGTTCGTTATGGTTCCTAGTATAGAATACTTAAATTATTATGACTATTTTGAAACCCCGTCCCCCCAAGCTACTACAAAAACGAGTCATTTGTCTTAATGTTTTTCATGCAGGAAATTCGGCGCCTCCATCAGTACGTGAAGTTTGCTGTCCAGGATGTGAATGACGTCTTGGACTTGGAGTGGGATCGGCATCTGGAGCAAAAGAAAAAACAAAAGTGAGCGAGATCTCAGCCACTGCCATCTAGTGGACATTGCCGCTTTTTACAAACATGATGTAGGAGCATCATAGTTACTTTCGCTCATCATGAGACATAGTGCCGACACCACAGCTGTTAAGGAGGAGAGGTTTATTTGGCTCACGGTTTGTAGCGCTTTCAGCCCATAGTCGGCAGGCTCCAAGGCAGGGTGGCCCGGCAGAGGGCATCGCAGGGGAGAAACAGCTCACAGCGTGGTGCTGGGAGGCAGGGAAACAGAGACCGAGGGAGGGGTGGGGCCCCTCTTCTGAGCACGCCACACTGCACATAGTGCACTGGGCTGTGGGCTCATCGTGAACTCACCAGCATCACGGCCGTGTGAGTCACTCCCCTGCAGCCTGCCTGTGAGCATCAGCAGGTTCAGGGCAGGGGACACTGAGATAGAAACCATAACAAGGGCATTCTTTTTGACATGTCATTTCATTGGTAAAAATTTTGTTACAGAAGTAATGTACAATGTTCACAATAATTTACATGACAGAATTTATATTGCAGCACAATTTCTAATGGTAGTAAAAACTTAATTCAGCCTAATTATTCAAAATAGAGGCATGCTCTGATAATGTGGTCACATACTCTTACTACAAAATACCATATAACCATTGAGTTATTGCATGAAATGTGTTTTATGGTACACAAGATGTATAATTACGTCACTATTTATTAGACTCAATAGGTAAAACATAAGATCAGGTGAGGTAAAATAAACCAGCATTCTGAGTGATCACAAGGCAGAGGTGCAGACCTGGAGAGGAGATTGAAAGTCCATCTCAGTCCATTCACAGTTGAATCTGCAGTGTGAGCTCAGGAGAAATTTTTCCTCTGTACTTTTCTGTATATTCTGAGTTGTCTTTTTGAGAAAACATCAGTGTAGATAATGAAAGATATATGAGGAGGGATGGCGAAGAAGTAAGGAAACCTTGGAGCCTCATCTCCTAGTCCTGGGTGTTTGGTTTTATGTGTGTTTTCCGGGAGGAATAAAAGGAGCTACACTGAGGGCAGGAAGTCCCCGTAAGGAGCTTAAGAAACACGAAGGCCCTGAAAAATCCTTGCCTTCTGAACACCTGCGCTTGATTGGCCTCATTGGAAACCACCCAAAGCCCGGTCTGTTTGCCCATTTACAGAGTTACGGTGCATGGGGCTCCTCGGGGCCAGCCCGCAGCGTGCTCACAGCTAGCGTGGGAAGCAGAACTGGGGAAGTGGCACCGTGCTGCTTGCAGAAGGTGGAAAAGCCCCAGCCCCTCTGTCCTAGTGTGGACGTGGGGCACAGAGATCTGCCCACTGTCCAGGGCAGGGTTCTGGGGCCTGGGTACCGGGCCCTGTTATCGATGGCCGAGCACCCTCCCAGGGCTCTGACCCTGCTCGCCTGTGTGTTGCTTTTCCACGAGCCCGAGCATGGCCTGGCCCAGCATGGACTCTGCTCTGCTGCCGGTCCTGTTTCTCTTTGCTCATTAAGATCTGGGCTTCTCGTGGGCTGGGGATTTAGCTTAGTGGTTGCACTGCCTGCCTCATAAGCGGAAGGACCCGAGTTTGATCCCCAGTACCAAAAAAAAAAAAAAGATCTGGGCTGCTTAAAAAGTGCATGAGGCTGACCCGAGAAGCCAGGCTTTGCTTCCCTATTATGGCTCCGCAGGCTTCCTACTCACCATGCTTCCTGGAGACTGCTTTCTGCGGGTTCAGATTCTTAAATGGTCCAGTTTTCTATTTCTGTAGCAGGCAGGCCTCTGTTCTCGACCTGTCTCTAAATATTACCTGGTATCTGTGGAAAGCTTGTATCTGTAAAAACTTGTGCTGTTCTCCCATCCCCAGAGATGGTCACTCAGCTGGCTCTCAACTCCCTGAGGAGATAATGGGAGAGGAAATAAACCAGAAGTTTCTGTTCTCCCTAAGCATTTTGCTTTCCATGAGTACTATGGATATTCAACAGCAGAGAACTGTGGGTCTGTCACTGTGAGGACCACTCCTTCTGTTTGTCTTTGTGTATTTTTCCTCGAGTTAATAGAAAAAAACTTCTAAACATTCTAAAGGGTTTATCATGAACAGCAGAAATGCCTAGACCTCCCTGTCCACCTGCAGACTGGCCTCGGCTGTCTGCAGCAGCTCCTGTCTGCCTGTCTCTGACCAGGTCTCTGGTGCAGAGACCCCCTGACACCAGCTCTAGTGCAGTGTCACTGCTTCTGAAGAAAGTCTTCAGAAGTCTGAAGAAAGAACCCCCTCCCCTATCCCTCCAGGGAGCCTTTTGTTCTCCTTGCCCCCTTCCCCCCGTAACCTACAACAAGCAAAGTGTACCCTTCGAGTACAGCTGGGCAGCTAGGCCCCGTCCTAGATTCCCACCTGCCTCCCCGAGGCTGTGGCTAACATAAACTCTCCTGTGCTACAGCCCTGGCCATCCTAGGCTGCTTTGCCCTTGTACCAGCTTAGCCTCAGTAGGCCTTCACTCCCCTTTTATTTTCTCATAACTTCTTGTCTGTTGGTGGTTCGTCATCTTACCATTTTCACTCACAATTGTAGGCTTATTGGGGGTGGGGGTCCCTTTACTTAAACCATTCATATTTAATTTTTCTCATGGCTGCCCACAGGCGCCTGCTTGTGCCAGAGCGAGAGACGCTGTTCAACACCCTGGCCAACAACCGGGAGATCATCAACCAGCAAAGGAAACGGCTGAACCACCTGGTGGACAGTCTGCAGCAGCTGCGCCTCTACAACCAGACGTTCCAGTGGAGCCTGCCCTTGGCTGCGCCAGCCCAGAGCAGCACTCACAGGTGTGCACAGTCGGGGGGCTGAGAGAGGGCATGACTGATACCTTGGGAGGGGCAGGATGTTCTTAGGGTGGTTCTGATGTGGGTTTGAAACTGACTGCTCTCGCAATCTGTGTGATCCAGGGCAGGTACCCCGCCTTCTCTGATCCCTGGCTCCCTTGCCTGATGAGTGGAGAGGACATACCTGACTTTTGGGGGTGTTGGAAATGAAACACTGTGCCTAATGAAACAGGCGTTTGTGGACCAGGGTGTCACTCAGTGGTAGAACACGTGTCTGGTGTGCATGAGGCCCGGGCTACATCCCCAGCACAGGGAGAGAGGAGAGAGAGAAACAAATTCAAAAGAAAAGATGCTCAGAGCCAGGCATGGTGGTGCACACCTGTCATCCCAGCACCGGGGAGTGAGCACAGGAGGATCCCAGAGAGTTTGAGGCGAGTCTGGGCTACGTGGTGAGATCCTGTCTCAAAAAACTAAAAAAAAGAAAAGATACTTGGGAAACTGAGGCAGGAGTTCAAGGCCAGACTGGGCAACGTAATGAGAACTGTGAAAAAACAGGAAAGGGCCTGGGGGTGTGGCTCAGTGATAGAGCATCCCTGGGTTCAATCCCCAGTACTAGAAGGAAAAAGAAAAGGAAAGAAACAGGTATTCTGTAGGGTTCAGTAGCTGTCTTTCTGAAAATTAACTGATGGGATTCAGCGGACTGCTTGAGTGTGCAGACTGCGACTTGCACTTAGACAGTTCACCCGGAAGTCACCAAGGCAGCTCTGTGCTGTGTTTAGGCCCCGTGTGCGGGGTTGCTGCCCTTTCTGCTGAGGCCAAGGCACTGTGGAGCTGTTTGTCGGGGACGGGACACAGTGTTGCGAGTGCTGTCCCGCCTAGATTGATGACATCCCTCCATCAGCTGGCGTGCTCACACGTCCTGAGTGTGCTAGTCTCGCGTTTGTGTGTAGGAGGCCATGGGCCCCGCGGAGCCTCAGCTTCCCAGCCCTGGCTGGTTTGTGTGTAACTCTGTCCCCGTTCAGCTTTGACAGCGACCTGGAAAGCCTGAGCAACGCTTTGTTAAAAACCACCATCGACTCTCACACCAAGCCCTTGCCCAGGGTGCCAGGTAAAGTATCCTTCCTGCCCTTTCAGCTGTTTGTCCTCTTCCAGCTGCTGGCATCTGAAAAACTGAATCGATTTCTTGCAGGTAAACTGTCGCCGGTGAAACAGACACAGCTGAGAAACTTCCTGGCCAAGAGGAAGACGCCGCCAGTGAGATCCACTGCTCCAGGTAAAGGGACTGGTCCTGAGCCTGTCAGCATGCACCAGGCAGTGTGTGCGTGCGTGCGTGTGTGTGTGTGTGTCTGTGTATGTGTCTGTTTTTATTTGTTAATAGGCCATCAATAAAATATCCCCAGAGTCTGTTGTCAGTCTGAAAGTGGAATGAGCAGCAGCTTGTGTATACCTGATGAAGGAGCTCAAGGTAGTCTGGCTTTTGCACTAGACGAATGCAGTCCCTACGCCATTCACAAGGTCCCGGAGGCCCCACTGAGCTGGGTCCTGGCCTTTTAACTTTTCTGGTTTTGCCTTAACACTGCATTGAGGAAAAAGGCTTCTTTGCTTAAGAAAGGAGGAAAAAGGGCAGCCCACTTTCTGGGTCCTCTCCTGCTTCTCAGGAGCTGTCTCTCCTTCAATAAATTTCCTACTCTTAACCTCAAAAAAGAAAGAAAGAAGGAAAAGCCACTGATTAGCAGTGATGATTAAAATGTTTTACTGGAGGGCCGGGGATTTAGCTCAGCGACATTGTGCCTGCCTTGCAAGTGCAAGGTCCTGAGTTTGATCCGAGGTACCAAAAAGAAAAAATATTTTACTGGAAAGAAGCTGAGCCTTGTGGCACACACTTGTAATCCTAGCACTTTGGGAGGCTAAGACAGTAGAATCAAAGGTTCAAGTCCCACCTGGGCAATTTAGTGAGCCCCTGTCTCAAATTAAAAAATAAAAGCACTGGGGTATAACTTAGTGGTAGAGCGCCCCAGGTTCATCCTTAGTACCGCCAAAAAATAAAAAGAACTGACAAAAATATTTTGCTGAAAAGAAGCCATGTAATGATTTTTTTAAAATGTTGCCATTATCTAGATAATTGCCTTATTTTTTTAAAAAAGCATTTGCTATAACCTGCTTTACTTTAGTGCACACATTTGCATTTTTCACTGAAATTCTGAGTTCATTTTTTATGCCAACAGCAAATGCCTTTTGGTAAAATCTATTAAAATAGCTGCAATTTAATTATTGTATCATGATTTCTTTTTTCCTGTAATCGTGTAGAGCTAAATTAGGTAAGTAATGGTCACAGACAAGCTAATTTTGAACTTTTTCTTAATGTATTTTTTTGGTAGCTAATTGAGGAAAATTATGAAAAACTAAGAACAGTAAAAATTACTTTTTATCTCTCAAGTCATGTATGGCCTCAACTGTGACATTTGGTTCACTCCCTTTTTTCCTTTGCATATGTAAATCTGATATTTTGAACATGATCTGGGAATTATAAAAACATTTACAGTTTTGTGCTCTGAGTTTTTAAATTAAAAATTCATGAGCCCTTATTTAAAAAATAGAGAAAGTTAAGATTGGTGCAGATATGAAGAAATCAGAGCCCTGCGCTGTCGGTGCAAATGCAAACTGGTGCAGCCTCTGGAAGACTGTGGCAGGCTCCTCCGAAAACTAGAAACAGCAAGCCCTTGTCCCAGTGGACAGAAAATTAGCAGTAGGATTGCTCGATCCAGGCATTCCACTTCCTGGGAAATACTCCCGAGTTTAAGCCAGGGCTTCACAGGGGCAGCTCTGCAGGTGCGTGCGAGGCAGGGTTTTCCCAGAGCAGCAAGAAGGGACAGTGTCTGGGCGGACACACAGGTCTGTCCATGAGGAAGGAAGCCTGGGCCGTGCTGTGGGCTCTATGAGCACGAGGCCATGAGGGGTGCAGGGTGCTGGTCACAGGGGAGGAAGCCCCGGCCCGCCCGCAGGGCTGCTCCCTGGGAGCAGGTCAGCCATGTGCTTTCTGTCCTGCGAGACCAGAGTGGTTCTAGAGGTCCAGGCAGCGGTCTGGATGCACCCGGTGGTACCAGTGGGTAGGCCGGGAAAGGAGGGTGTTGGGAGCCTTCTGCCCTTGGCCACCTTGTCGCGCATGCTTACATTGCCCTTGTGCCAGAGCCGGTCACTTCCTCAGCAGCCCCAGCGCTAAGTTCCCATCTGGCTGCCAAGAGCGCCTCGCTCCCAGACCTGAGCCACATCCCATTCGCACTGCATGGTGATCCCTTAGGGGTGACTTGGGCTCCCTCTGCCCCTTCACTGCCCCCGTAGCCGGCCCTGCTGTGCATCCCTGACCACAGGACACCTCCCACGAGGCGCACGCTGTCCTCACTTCATGGTAGGCTGCATCTTAGGAAGAATACCTCAGCACGCCAGCATTTTTCATTTTCCACAGAAAAGTACACAAACCAAAAACGTTCCTGTGTAACCTGCAGCCGGTTCAGAAACAGCATCGCTGGCTTTTTTAGTTGGTCTGTTTTCTGAGACAGGGTCTCACTGTGTAGCCAGGGCTGACCTCAGTCAGACTCATGGTGATCCTTCTGCCTCAGCCTCCTGAGTGCTAGGATTACAGGTGTGGGCCACCATGACCCGCTGGTTATTTTTTAATTTATTGTTTTGGAAAAATTGAAACCTCCCGTTGTGAAGCACAGTGAGCACCACTTAGCCTTTACCTGCACAAGACAGCCCAGGGCTTCACACTGCTTCGACCTCCGCATGCAACCAACCGTCCACTTCTCAGTCAGTCCAGCGTTCGGTGAGCGACATGGGGCAGTCAGCACCTTATCCTACGCGGTCTCTGAGTTAGAGGATGTCCCGGCAGCGGGCTAATCTAAGTGTCCACGCGCTACAGCAGGGCTGGATAAGCCGCAGTGTCTGGTGGCCTCGGCATCCTAAGTGCATTTCTGACTTAAGACGTCTTTGTCCTTACAGTGGGTCTGCTCGAGCATGGCCATGTCATCGGCCAGCACCTGCTTTATTACCAATTCATGTTTGCCAGGGTTGCTTCCTTCTTCCCCCACATAACGTCGTCATCATTGCTTTTAATTGATTTACATGGTGAGCTAGTGCTCTACCACTGAACTAACCCTGTCCATCCGCCCATCTATTCATGCATTCATTTAGACATTGGGCATTAAACCCAGGGCCTTTGCACAGGGATGCATCCCCAGTCCTTTTTTATTTTCAGACCAGTTGCCCAGCCTGGGCTAGAATTGGCAGTTCTCCTGCCACAGCCTCCTGGAGTGATGAGATTATAGCTGTGCACCACCATGCCAGCTCTTACTATTTTTGTTGAAGTATTTCAGAATGAGTTTTAGATAAGAGTCTTTACTCCTAAATAGTTCAGCAAGTATCCTCTGAGACAAGGCCATTCTCTTACAAAACCATAACACAGTTAACAGGTTGGGAAATTTGACATGGATCAAATACTGGTATCTAATAAGCCAAACTCAGATTTTGCCCACTGTCCTATTTGTGGCCTCCGTGTTAACTTAAAAAAAAAATTGAGGTTCCAATGCAGGAGTCTCCCATTGCATGAAGATACCTTCTCTCGTCTCTTTTCCCCTTGTGTTGCTTCGCAGTTTTACTGTTGGCACGCACCTCCCACACCTATTCAGGTTTGCCTGTTTCTCAGTCTTTGTCTGCTGCAGAAGTCCCTTCCTGCACTCTCTGGGTGGGCGTCTCGAGTCCCTCAGGTGTGTACGAGGCACCATGCCCTTGCCTACAGCCGTTCCTCATCTCTGACTGGCATCCCGCCCTGTGAACGCCACTCACGCAAACCCATTCTTCCATGGGGCACGCACTGTTCAGGTCACAGCTGTTGCGGGACGAGTTCTGATTGTCATGTGCGGGTCTCTTAGAGTGCACTGAGCCCTTTTGGTATAGGCTGTGGCTGGGGGAATGCGTTGCTGGCTGGCACCCGCACCCTGTCCCTGTGCTCAACCTGCAGTTGCACCGGTTCCGAGGCCATCAGACCAATGCGCACCTGACCGTTTATGTGTGGAGGTCCGGTGGCTCCACATTGCTGCCAGCCTTGATACCTGTCTGTCTGCTGTCTTTACTGTCATAGTAGAGCCAGCCCTTCTATGCAGCAGGTTTTATTAACTATCTGGCTGTCATCTGGGAAGTGCTCACCTAAGGCAGGCTCACCTAGCTAGTGGGTAGTCCACTCGTTTGTAGGTTTGTAGTAATTCTGGTTCTGGTCCTTTGTTGGTGGTGTGGGTTTGACCCTCTTATTCATGTGCTTTGGAGAACAGAAGTTCTTTGAAACAGATTTATTAGTCGTCTCTTTTATAGTTAGTACTTGTGTTCTGTTTAAGAATCGCTGTGGGGCCGAGGATTTAGCTCAGTGGTTTCACCGCTTGCTGTGCAAGCGCAAGGACCTGAGTTCGATCCCCAGTACCAAAAAAAAAAAAAAAAAGAAGAAGAATTGCTGTGTCTGGGTAGTGAGGGTGTACGTGTCTATTATCTCCTGAAAACCTGAATGTTTGCCTTTCACAACTACCTCACTGGAACTGACGTCTTAAAACGACTCTATTGAACTAACACTTGCATATAAAAATCCACATGGCGTCCCTCAGAAACTTCCCCCAGGTTCTTTGCAGTTGGTCTTATCTGTCCCAGCACCCACTGCCCTGTGTTCCTCCTCCGCCTTCTGTAGAGATTCTGTAGATCTGGAGGCATGTATATCTTTCGGGTCACAGATGACTGGTAACTTGGTTTAGTAGTTCCTTCCTTTTTATTGTTGAGTAGCGCTTTGTTGTATGAATGCAACATTGTGGTTTTCCATCTGGAACTGATTTTTGTGTCTGATATAAACTTTGGCTCCTATGTTGTCTGATTGTCCCAGCACTGTTATTAAAAACATTTTCCACCCCGCCCATCCCTGGCACCTTTGTTGCAGATGAGTCTCCCATACCTGTGTACATCTGTTGTTCTTGTATTCAGACTGACTTAAAAGCACTACCTTCTGGACCGGGGATTTAGCTTAGTGGTTCCACTGCCTGCCTCGCAAGCACAAGGTCCCGAGTTTGATCCCCGGTACCAAAAAAAAAAATTGTGTTGGATCCAGGTTACAGAAGTGCATTTTATTTTTGCATATTGACTTTGGCCAGCAGCCTTTCAAAACTCATTTGTTCTAGTAAAGTCTGTACTGTAGCTCTTCCTTAGACTTGTAGCTATAGAAATAATTACATCGTCCATGGATTCCGACACTTTTGTTTTTGTCCTTCCAATCTTCTGATTTCTTTTTGTGACGTTATTGTACTGCTTAGTTTTGGGGGTTTTGTTTTGGGGGCTTTTTTTGTTTGTTTTTTTTGGTACCAGGGATTGAACTCAGGACCTTGCACTTGCGAGGCAGGCGGCAGAACCACTGAGCTGAATCCCCGGCCCTGTTTTGGTTTTTTGAGATAGGGTTTCATATGTATTTTAGGTTGGCCACAAAGTCAGTGATCCTCCTGTCTCAGCCTCCTGAGGACTGAGGTAACAGATGTGTACCACCACACCCAGCCACCACTGTCAGAAGCTTCAGCAGAGTAGGATTCTCTGCATGTCCATGGGGCCCCCGTGCAGTGCTGGAAGTGGCTGCTTCTCGATTACGGCAGGGAGCAAAACCCATCTGCTGGGCAAGTGAACTGTCCAGGGTCTGCGGCTTTCCACCAGCAGGCTCACTGCCCCCGAAGGCGCTGAAAGGCTTAACAACCACAGCGAACCCCTTATGGAGCAGATCTCAGGAGTCCTAGAGGTGGGCCAGTGCTTCTTTCCACTAGCTCCTGGCTAGAAAGCCTTGTCCTTCCCAACCCCCAGGAGCTTGGCTTTTAGAGAAACGGTGGTGGACGGGCAGCCCCAGGGAGCGTGCGGTCTGCATGCGTTTCTGCTGGGTGCTCTGACACATTCTCCCAGTCTCTGGCCTCAGGCAGCATCTGCTGTCCCATGGCTCTTGGACGGAAGTCTAGACTGGGGCAGGTGAGCTGGCGGGGTTTGGGGAAGCTGCCGCTCAGGCTCATGGAGGGCGTCAGTGGAGCGCAGGTCCCTGCAGCTCGGGATGGGGTGCTCATCTCCCCGGATGTGCTCCTCGCGCCTTTGGCCTGTGAGCCAGCACCGCGCAGGTCCCTTTGCTGTTTCCCTGGCCATCCACCACATCTCTCCACTGTCCTCTTCTACTGTTTTTCTGCCCCTAAAGGGCTCTTGAGATTTTCCTGAGCCAAGGCCTGCTGGGTCATCCAGGAGAGCCTCTCTATTTTAAGGTCATTGGTTAGTAGCCTGAATTATCCCCACAGAATCCTTTTTGCCACCTCACATAACCATGTGTGTGGCACTAGGGGATGGAGGTCATTGGCTGGCATAGCCTGAGGTCTTCTGTAGCATCGTGAAGATCAGGTCTGAGACATCAGGTGTGCCACTCACCAACTTGATGCCTCTGAGTAAGGTGCTTACCCTTTCTAAGCATGAGCTGCAGATTCAGGCAACAGCAGTTTCTAGCTTAGAGGAAGACCTGAAGGACTGAATTGGATGATGGCATCAAGCAGGCCCTCAGGAGGCTTCGCCTGCAATCCCACTGGTGACAGGTGGGCATGGACGGAGTACTGATGGCTCTGCTGCACTCCTACGTGCCTCAGGATCCTTCAGCATACAGAATTTTCTGCAGATGACCTAAATGCTTTGTATCTGTGCCGCCCAGCACAGTAGCCACTCGTCACACATGGCCACTGACCAGGTAAAATGTGGCTAGTGCCACCAAGGAATAGAAATTGTTATTTATTTACCTCTAATTGCTTTACATTTAAATAGCTGCAGACAACTAGAAGCTACCAACTAGGGCAGCGCAGGCCTGGCACAGCATCGGTTTCCAGGTGTTGCGCTTACAGTGTGATGTGAAACTCTTGGAGGGATGCTTGTGGCACAGACAGGTCAGTCTGTTTGCTTCAGGTAGCTTGGGAAGGGGAAGGCCTAGGCATTGTCTTTGGTTTTTGTTTTTTCCAGTATATAGGCAGTGATACACACTCTGAAATTCATGGAAGAAAGTATACAGCTTTACTTCATAATTTAAAGAAGGAATAAAAGCTAAGAAAGCCAGGATTGGGTGTGTGTGTGTGTGTGTGTGTGTGTGTGTGCGTGTGTGTGTGTGTCTGTATGTAAACCTGATAGTCTGATCCAAAAGAACTGTCAGGTTTATCTGGAAGTGTTTTCGACGCTCACCCCAGGCCATTCTGTCCTCCAGCTGACTCAGGCTGTCTCAAAGTCTGTCGTTGGGGAGTGACAGAGACTGCGACTATTCCCCCTGCCCTGGAGCTCGGGGTTGACTTTTCTGATAGACAGTTTTCCTGCTGGTGGGAAGTTCTGGCGAGGGCTCCAGTTTTTGCTTTTCTACCAGTTCTGTCTCTCGCTGTTTCATACTCTTGACAGCTGAGATGTCCTTGTCTTACACAGCTCGGTTTGTCAAACCACCCCCCCCTTTTTTTTTTTTGGTACCATGGATCAAACTCGGGACCTTGCCCTTGCGAGGCAGGTGGCGGAACCACTGAGCTAAATCCCTGGCTGTCAAAGCCCCATTTGAGGGCCGGGGATTTAGCTCAGTGGTTTCGCTGCCTGCTGCACAAGCACGAAGACCTAAGTTTGATCCCCAGTACCAAACAGAAAAAAAAAAAAGCCCCATTTGAGCATAAACCCCAAGCCATCTTTGTTCACATTCAACAACAGCTGCTGCCTCTTAAACACATAATAATTAGATGGATTGACCAATTTGGGGTCCCCCTGACCCGCTCGCTCCCAGGCGTGCTGTGAGTTGTCTAACTGCTTTGTTGGGCCTCACAGCCAGCCTGTCCCGGTCGGCCTTCCTGTCGCAGAGATACTACGAGGACTTGGATGAAGCCAGCTCTACGTCGTCCATCTCCCAGTCTCTGGAGGGGGAAGAGGTGCGGGTGTCCTGCAGAGATGACGAGGTGGTCCAGGTGCCCCGGCATGCACCTGTGGTCCGCACACCCTCTGTTCAGCCAGGCCTCCTGCCCCAAGCGATGCCTTTTGCCAAATCTCACCTGATCCATGGCTCTTCGCCTTCCCCCGTGGGAGTATCACGTAAGTCAGCAGTGAGGAGGGAAGGTCTGTCCCCTGTCAGCCTCCAACCAGTGAAGTCCAAGTGTCTGAGCTTTAGAGGAGGACCCCATCAGGGTACAGCACGTGTCTGCCACTCTTCTAGAAATTAGGAGTTCAAAGGAGCAGTGGGTAGGGCACAGGGAGCAAGAGCCTCCGAGGGTTCCACCCTGTGACAGCGTTGGTGTGGCCTCTGGCTCATGGTTACCAGGGAGGGACTGCTGCAGCCTCGCCTGGAGTGTGTCCGCCTCTGTCCTTCAGTGCAGTGTCGGGGCTCTGTGTCTGGGTGACTTAGAGCAGAGAACGTGTGTGCGTGTGCATGCGTGCGGGCCAGGCGAGTGATTTCCTGAGCTGGGTCAGGGGTTGATCTAACTGGTTTCCTGGGCACCACTCCATCGGGATGAGAGGAGGTGGCTGTATAGTGCTGTGACTCTTGTCAGGGATGGGCATGTGAGAAGGTGCGGCTGCTGGCCTCTCAGGTTGCTGGTAGTTTTCTGTGTTAATGCTCAGGAATGTTTAATTCCAGCCTCTTCCCTGCAGCCTGACATGAGGAGTGGACCATGGGGGCTGTTGGGGGTTCCTTTCTCTGGCCTGTTTCCTCACGTCACCTTTCTTTTCCCCTCAGTGTCTACATCTGCTAGCAAAGTTGTTCCTCAGGGGGCCGACAGCACAATGCTGGCGACAAAAACCGTGAAACACGGTGCTCCTGGGCCCTCCCACCCTATCGCCGCCCCACAGGCGGCCGCAGCTGCAGCCCTGAGACGGCAGATGGCCAGTCAGTCACCAGGTGAGTGCTGGCCATGGAGCTGCAGGTGTTGGGAAATACGGGCTGTCTTTGCCTCCCCTTCAGGAGGGAAGGCCGTGGTGTCCTCGCCCCAGAAGGCAGAGGCTGGCTGAACGTTTTCTTTTCAAGGGGAGCTGTTACAGCTGCCATGTTTCAGTCACCTGGGAAGTCAGTGGTGTTCTGGGCTCATATTGGTGATCCCCACTTGTGACTGATGTTTGCTGTGAGCCCTAAAATTAATCTTTGCAGCCAGATGATCTAGTGATATTAGAGACATCTCGTAGTCCTAAGGTTCTCGTCAACCCTGAGAACTTTGCTCATTTTGCGTTTCCATAGTGGAAGATTAATTAGAAGTAAAAGTTACCCAAAGAGTAAGTGGCAGAGCCCAGCCCCCACCCTGTGCTCTTTCTGCCTCGGAGCAGCTTTTGCTTTGCTTCGCACATTTGGCCTTATAAACGGAAACTCGGAGCAAATGAGCACTAACGTTGTGTCAGTGGTTTGTGGCTCTACAAGTTTTTCTTTTTTCTTTTTTGGTACCAGGGATGGAACTCAGGACCTCACACTTGGCAGGCAGGCGCGGTGCTGCTGAGCTGCATCCCCGGCCCTGTACAAGTTTTTGTATGCTAGGGTTTAGTAGCGCAGATAGTTGGCCTCCGGGGCGTCAGTTATCATGAGTTATCGATTTTCCAAGTCGGTGCTACTCAGCTTCCCTCTGCTTCTCCTGAAATAGTGGGCAGTGTTGCTGGCATTCAGCGGATGGGATCTGTGAGTGCTCAGACACATCTTAGGGTACTCAGGACAGCCTCACAGCGAGGGGGACCCCACATCACGATCGTGATTAAACCAAGTGTCTTCACTTCAAGAAGACTGGAGAGACATGAGGACTTGATTTAGGCAAAACAGAATTACCATGAAACAGTGATAAAAGATTTTTAAGAAGAGTTCAGATATTAAAATCCCTTTAAGGCATCTGAAATACATACTGGAAAGGAAAGACCACTGTATATGTTGCTCTGAGCCTTCAGAGAATGTAATTCTTTGGTGGTCTCTTCATTCTGTGGACCAAGCAGAGTCTTGCATCATGCCACCAGTCAGGCCCCACATCCAGGTGATCATTTGTAAATTTAGAAACCTCCCAGGGTTTAGGGATATTCCGCTCTCAGCAGAGGTGATGTGATCTCCATTATCATAGCGGAAACAGAACTTGCCAAGGTGCAGGCTCCTCTGAGCACGCAAGGAGCTGCGCGCTCTTGTCGCCTCTGAAGGAGGAGATAAGAGTTGCCCCAGAGTTGCCACTCTGCCCAGGACACAGCTTTCACCTTTGCCACGGCAGAGAGCCCCGAGCGCCCAGCAGGCTTTCTTAGTTGCTCCTGACAATGCCCTTGAGACTTTGGACACGGTCTGAAGTGCTGAGGCACAGAGAGAAGTGGAACTGGGGAGAGGAGTAGGCCTCTCACACACGCCTATTGCCATTGCTTAGCAGCCTTGCCCTCATCGCCACCCTTGTCCATGCTCTCCCCCACCTTTACTCCAGTGCCCGTCTGTCTGTCTGTCTGTCTCACTGAGCCCTGAGCTCCATTAAGGAGGAAACGACACTTTAGACAGCTTTGGTGTTCTCAGCACTGCACAGAACCTGGCGCATACTGAGCCATGGGAAGGGGGCAGATGAATGGGTGGAAAGACCCGAGCCTGAGGCTGCTTGTCCTCGGGCATTTGCTGCCCTCTCCGGGATGCACAGAAGTGCAGCAGGTGCCTCCTCCCAGCTGCAGAAAGCTGTGTTTCACAGCCTCACTCTGACTTGGCGGAGGCACAGAGCAGGTGCAGGCCGACTTCCTGCGTGGTAAGGCTGCAGCCTGCTGCAGCTCATGCCCTGGCCCTTCATTGCTGCACGGCTGGAAGTTAGGTTTCTTACTTAATGTGATTTTCACTCCTCTGTCTCGTAGCTGTCAGCACTTTGACCGAATCGACTCTGAAAAACGTGCCTCAGGTGGTCAACGTGCAGGAGTTGAAGAATAATCCCACAGCTCCCTCTGCAGCCATCGGGTACGTGTGGCTGTCTGTGTGTCCTTACTGGCCAGGTGTCCTCCTGCAGTGGGGAGGAGCTGCCTGCAGGGCGCAGCACTGCTGTGTCCCCAGGCCAGCTGGCCAGTGCCGCTGGGTTTTCAGGAGGCTCGCTTGAAGCTTGAAGGGTCCTGTCGGCCCCTGCGCCTTTAAAGTCTGCTTTGGAGTGGCTTCAGCTTGCTGTTTGCCATGTGAACATCTGCATGCAGAACCCGTTAGGCTTTTTGTTTGTTTCATTTTGTTTTATTTTTTCGAGACAGGGTCTCACTGTGTAGTCCAGGCTGGCCTTGAACTTACTGTGTAGCCCTGGCTGGCCTCCGACTCTTCAGTGGTCCTCCTGCCTCAGCCTCCCAAATGCTGGGATTGCAGGTGTGCATCACCACGCCCAGCTTGGTTAGGCTGTTAAGTTAGGTGTGTGGTTTGATTTCTTTTTTGGTACCAAGGGAACAACTCGGGACCTTGGGCTTTCGAGGGAGGAACCGGAACCACTGAGCTAAATCCCCGGCCCTGAATTTTTTTTTTTTTTTTTTGGTATTGAGGATTGAAGTCGGGACCTTGCACTTTTGAGGGAGGCTCCAGAACCACTGAGCTAAATAAATCCCCGGCCCTGATTTTTTATTTTTGTTTTTAATGCCTCAGGGTTCCAGAGTTGACAGTTTGGGGGTCTAATGCCAGCCACTGGTTCTGAAGACTGGTGACCTCAGGATTGTCCCACCCTCACCCACCCTCTTCAGGCATTTCTGGCCTTTAATTCTCTCTTCCCTCTGTGTGAAGAAACTGGACTGCAAGGCCAGCTGTCATGTGGGCATAGGATGCAGGGTGCCACCTCCCGCACAGCTCATGGTGCCTGCCTTTGTCCTGCTGTGCTCTGGGCTCTCTTTTTTTGGAACCAGGAATGAAACTGAGGGCCTCACACTTGCCAGGCAGGTGCTGTGCCCTGAGGTATATCCCCGGCTGCTCTGTGCTTTTTTAGCTGCACAGTACTTCCCAGCCTCCCTGTGCCAGAGACGAGCAGAGGGACATGGCCTGGGTCTGAACATGCAGTGAGGAGAAGCAGGCGCTCTCGGGCCGACGGTGTCTGGGGGCTCCTCTGCTGCATGCCCTCTCTGTGCTGCCCCACAGAGCAGAACCGCTCGTGGTGCCACTTTCCCTTGGTGGGTGACTCTGCTTCACCAGCCCACTGCTCTTCATGTGGCCCAGGTTGGAGAATGTGCCGGCACTGCCTGTTGGGGGCTGTTCTAGTTATCTCGGGGCCATCCTAACAGTGACAAACAAGCCTCCCTCTCCCGTTTCCTATCTGGACGTGACCTCAGGGCCTGGAATGCTGTCTTGTGGTTGTGAACTTCTGCAAAGACAGAGCCGTGCCTTTGTGGTAGGAACCGGGGCCCATGGGCATGCGCAGCAGGACGTGCACCACAAGGCACCGCTCGAGGCATTGTCTGCCCCGCCCCCGGCCCCGTCAGAGCTGATCTCTAAGGGCTGGTCTGAGGGGCGCCTCTGGGTTTGCTCTTCTGACAAGAAAAACAGGCACACAAGTTAGAGAGGTCTCTTGAAGAACCTTCCCTTCGAGTCTGCCGAATGGGCCTGATGTAACGTGTGCCTGGCATAGTGATGAAACAGCTCCTTTTAATAAATGTTTATTCAATAATTGGCAAACTCTAAACATAAACCATCAAGGAAGATTGGGGTTTCCCGCCTCCCCTGTAGGAAAATTGGGAATGATTTGGTGTGAAGTGACTCCCTTTCGGATGCTCCATGACAACAGATTTCTAGTGTATTTGAGTATTTGCTTTGGCACCGTACTTTACCTGAGAGGTGTGGTAGGGCAGGCGCACAGGTTTCTGCCCCTGGCCTTGCTTGTCTTCGTTGGGTCAGCCCTCCTGTTGCCTGCCTGGCTTCCTGCTACAGAAGGGTGTTTACCTGGAGCAGGTGCCACTGAGGCTCTGACCCCCCTGTGGTGCTGAGGCCCCAGCTTTGCAGACTCTGGAGCCTCGGTTACAAGCACGGTGCCACCCTGGGGACCAGGGCACAGCATCGAAGGACACTTTCCAGGGCAAGGTGAGAATCCTGCACTCGAGCTGCAGCAGAAAGGTAGCCCGGAAGCCCCATCACACAGCTGCGTGGGTGCATGGAGAAGGGTGGATGCTAGGAAAGCCCAGAACAGGGCAGCCCAGCAAGTCAGAGTGCAGCGGGGTACGAAGGATCGTCAGGAGTTGCCGGGCACAGAGTGAAGAGGCGTGTTCCAGACAAGGAAGGCAGTGTGAAGGCCCAGACCCGGTGAGGAAGTAGAAAGTGGAGAGGTGGGGTCACATGAGGTCAGAAGGGGGGTTGTTTTGATTTTTGTTTGTTGTGATCGAAGCACAGCAGGTGCATCATTCCTTCTGCACGTACCCAATGAGCGTTTATTTACTGCGTGCCACCATGCTATGCTGGGTGCTGGTTATAAAGCAATTAGTGGTGTGTTAGATGGTGGATGTGGTGGAGAAATCGAAGTCGGGGAGGAAGGTGGTCTTGCTGGGGTGACTGATGCTTCTAAATGGGTGGCCAAGGAAGGTCCATTTCCCCATGACGGTGGCCTTGGCTTGGAGACCACACAGCCACAGTGCAGGCCTGGGAAGAAACTGCCAAGCCTGGGCCAGGGCGCTTTTCAGCTTCCATTTAGAGGTGGAATTGCTGGGTCACACAGTGGCTCCCTGGTTGGCTTTTTGCGCCAGCATAGCTGCAGCTGTTGGACAACGTCACTGTGCCATTTCCCAGTACCGGTGCCACTTTGTCCACGGCCTCGCCACCTCAGTCAGCCGACTTCCTGTTGGTGGCAGCCACCTCTCACTTGCTGTGGCTTCGATTTGAATTTCCCTCCGTATGCTCTTCAGCCACTTGTTTCTTTTTTGGACAAATGTCCAGTTAGATCCTTTGCCTGTGTCCTGGTTGGGTTATTTTTGTTTTTACTGCTGGTTTTTGTTTTTTTTGTTTGTTTCTTTCTTTTTTTGATACCTGAGATCGAACTCAGACCTTATGCTTGTGAAGCAGGCAACAGAACCACTAAGCTAAATCCCTGGCCCTTTTTACTGCTGGTTTTAAATGTTCTTTATCTAATCAAATTCCTGTCTTTTATTGGATATACAACTTACAAATACTCTTTCCCATTTATTGGGTTGTTTTTCACTTTCTTCGTGTGTCCTTGGACATAGAAATTTTTTCATTTTGGAATCCAGTCTTATCTGTTTTCCTCTTCTGTGCTTTAGGTGTCATGTTTAGGAAACTATTAGCTAACTTAAGGTTGTAAAATTTACATTTGTTTAAGAGTTTTAAAGTTTTAGCTCCTGTATTTAGGCATGTGACCCATTGAGTTCATCTTTGTAAATGGTGCTAGGTGCAGCGTCCTTCTTTGGAATAAAGACGCCCAGTTCTTCCAGCACCACTTCTGAAGGACTCTTTTGTCGTCCGTCCCCCCCAATTGTCCTGACAAGGATGTGTCACATCGATTGGTCCTTGAATGTTAAACCAGTCCTTGGCCCTTTTCATATATGCTTGGACTTGATTTGTTCACATTTTAAGATTTGGGCAGGGCCTGGTACTGGGGATGGGACCCGGGGCCTTGGGACTGAGCTGCAGCCTCAGCTCTGTTTATTTTTTATTTTGAGAGAGGGTCTTGCTGAGTTATCAGGCTGTGCTGGAACTTGTGACCCTCCCATCTCAGGCATCCAAAGTGCTGGGATTACAGGCATGCACCACCGTGCCAGGCAGTGATTCTCTCGCTTTTAAAGCCTGTTAGAAGTTGGAATAAATGAAGGAATGAGTAGTTGGCCCTTTTCACTCTAATAGGGTTAATATTTACCCTTTGTTTTGGTACGGGGATCGGACTCGGAACTTTGTGCTTGTGAGGAAGGCGGCAGAACCACTGAGCTAAATCCCCGGCCCTAATATTTACCTTATTAAAATAAAGTACATTGATGCCACTAAGAAAATGGCCTGTGCAACATTTTAATGCTTCACAATTTAGCAACGCCATTTTATAACTGCCGTTATACACTCTGAATTCTTTGAGTTTTGTTTTCATTGTAGAGCAGAGTGTCGAGATGAATTTCTGGTATCTCTAGGGTCCATCTTACTAGAAGGTTGTTACTCCAGCGGCCTCCAAAACACGGTGACTCTGAATCCGGTTTTCCCTCTTGTGAGCATGTCTGGCTGTTGATTTCCGTTGTTCTGGCTGTGGTGGAGCCAAGCCATTGAACATATGTACTTGGGAGTAGACTGCTCTTCTGTCTGCCCTTCTAGGTCTGGGCGGGGGTTTCTTGGATGTGGTTTATCGATGGTCTGCGTGCTGGTTGTTCTGGAGGGCATCATGGGGCCGGTGTATAGGTTCTGTGAGCCCTAATTCTGTGCTTGGGGATTTAGGATTCCCAGGAGATCTGTAGCATTATCACAGTAAATAGCACAATCATTGTACTCAATCGAATGCTTGCCTGCTTTCATTTACCACCATGTCATAACTAAATTTGGGGCATAAAAAATTATAAATGGGTACTTTTATTTCTAGTTTCCTTTTTGTCTTTGAGAAGACATAAGAGTCCATTTTCCCTTGTGATTCCTATGAGCTTTAAGCGTTTCCCCAGCAAGGCTCCTCTGTCTGCCCAGGGGCTGCCTGGGTCCCAGCAGAAGTACGTCCTCTCCTCCAGGGCCTCTCGTGGCAGCGGGGTGCCCTCCTCTGGAGAGGTGCGCCTGCACTGCTGCTTCTGGCTCTAGGAGAGACCAGCTGGGTGTGGCGTCATTGAAAATGCCTGCCTTCCTCTCCTCTCACCCTAATAAAGTCTGCTGGGAAAGCTCCTGCATTACTCCCTGGGGAGTCCTCACGCGTGCATCAAGTTGCGATAATTTTCTTCAGTGAGCCATAGGCTTGTCTTTCTCGTTTAAAGTTTTTTGTTTTTTGTCTTTAAGTTCTGGGCACAGAACTCCAGGCTCTCACCCTAGCTCTTTGTATTGTTTATTTTGAGACAGGTTCTTACTAAGTTCTGAGTTGCCCCACCGTGCTCAGACTTGATCCTCCTGCCCCAGCCTCCCAGAGTGCTAGGATTGCAGGTGTGTGCCACCCCACCACGCTCCAGGTTAATCTTTTGGTAGAAAATTATGAATAGTTCTCCCTAAATTAGGAAAAGATATGAAAAATAAAACCCGATCCCACAGCTGTTCCTGGTGTGAATACTACAGTGTAGCTTTCCATTGAGGACAGAGCCAAGACCTTCTGTGCATGATGCAGTGACAAGCGGCTTCCCCTGTGTGAACCTCAGTTAATGAGGTCACAGTGCCGGCACCCAGTGTGCGGAGTAACGCAGATGGTCTTTCTGTTCACGGGGGTGCACTTCTCACACCGCAGCAAAGTGTGGTTAGACACGGACCGGTGGCCCGTGTGAGTCCCTGGGGCACTGACCGGGAGCCCTGGGTCTTGCCAGCCGCAAATGTGGGAGGCTGGCAGCTCTCCTTTGGGTCGTTCCGTGAGCTACGTGCAGAAGCAGACTGTGTGTCCCACAGAGCCCGCTGAGCGCTTCTTCCAGGCTGGAAAAGAGAACTAGCAGTTCCCACCTCAGCAGGACTGTGGAGAATGAAGGGAGGCACTCGCTCCAGACAAGAAAACCCCTAGTGCTGAGTACATCTTGTTCCTTACAGGAAGGAAATTAATTTTAAGGTCACCCCTTTGACTTTTGTACTAAAACCCCCAATTTTTTTTTTCTTTTGGTACTGGGGATTGAACTCAGAACCTCACGCTTGTGAGGCAGGCGGCAGAACCACTGAGCTAAATCCCCAGCCCCTATTAACCCCAAATTTTATTTAAAAATGTATTCTGCAGTCAGCAAGAGGTCAGATGAGTTTGCTTGGGGCTGCAGACATCTGTGTTGTGCTCCTATATTGCTGTCATTTATTGGACAGAAAGCTGACCTAGGGATGAACGTGCTCCTCGAGCTGCCCGCCCTGAGCGGATGCTTTGTGTTTTTCAGGTCTCCGGTGCCGTACTCCACCACCAAAGTGCCCCACCCCACGCTTGCCCCAGTGGCCACCAGCCAAGCCAAGCAGGTACCGTCGGATGGTTCCATCAGCAGTCCTGCGTGTGCCGTCTTTCAAAGTCCCTCCTGGCTTAAATGAGCCATAAGCCAAGAGAGCTGTGACCCTTTCCTCATAATTATAGTTCACTAGAGCAGTGGGTCACGCCTGACACTCTGCACCAGTCACCTCGCATTACAGCTCCTCTGTCCATTTGGAGGCGGTGTTGGGCTGAAGTTGACTTCACTGAGCACCATCTCAGCCCAGCCTTGCACCTGCCCTGTGCAGTAGGTATCTATGTCACCCTGATGACCGACGCAGGCTTACCTGGCCTGAGGCTGTTGGCTCCCGCCCGTCCCCCACTCTCCTCACTGCACTGTTCAGTGCGGCGTCTGGGGGCCGCACTGTCTGGTTCTCTCCTGCAGCCTGTCTCCCCAAGTCTGTGGATCTCATTGATGTTATGTCCGGCTTCAGGCGCTTGACTGCTAAGCAGTGTCTTCTACAAAAATAGGTCACGTTGTAAACAGTGCAGAAAAAAATAACAGGAGATAGCTGGGAGGTGGGCCGAGCGAAGTCTGAAACTTGTCCTAAGAAATCCTGGTTTCCCTGCCACCCTTCCATCTCTGCTGAGTAGCTCTAAATTGCCTGAGATCAGGGTTTGAGACTGAACGTCAGAACTCGCCCATTGTGAGTTCTTGATCGTGGCCCTGCTGTGACCTAAAATGGCATTTAGGAGGTACGATCAATTATAGGGTGAATGTTTAAATTTTTTTTTTTAATTATTACTGTAAAAGACACATTGCCATTAATCCCCCTCAGTACACACTTATACCATCATTCTTGGCACTTTCCGAAGCACTCTAGAAGTCCTCTTTCACGTCTTGAGGAAGTGTGATCAAAAACACAGTGAACATTGCTGCTGAGCACCATCCAGGGGAAAGCTGGAGCCTTGAAAACAACGCTGTGTCCACATCCACCTTATTCATTGGATCTGGCACTGCAACTTCCAGCTCCTCCCCAAAGTCAAATGACCATGAAAGGAAATGTTTTAAATGGATACAGGACACTGAGGCAGCCAGGACAGAGCAACTAAAGAGCCTCAGGAAGGAGGGCTCCAGAGCCACTGCAGGAAGTGGCGAGGACCGTGAGATCAGTGTGCTCGAAGCAAGGAGGTTTGATAGCCATGTTTCTTTTACTGTGATTAATGTCTTTAAAAATGTGAGCATCATCATGTATTTTCAGTCACACTTCATGAGGATTTAGCACTTGCCCCTGGAGGTTTCTGGCTGCACCGTGGGGGCCCCAGGAGAAGCCTCAGTCAGGGCTGATGAGTGCAGGGACATTGGCTGAGGACGGAGAACTCGGTCATAAATTCATGGACAGCTGGAACCCTTTCCTGCCTCTGCTCCTTCACTCGTTCACCTGCCAAGTACCCAGTGCCTTTTGTGGGCCAGGCACTGTGCTAGGCACTGGGAAAACAGCCCTGAGCTGGACAGGCCTGGCAGCCTTCGCAGCATGAGCAGACTTGTCCTCTCTGTCCTCCCCGCTGATCTTGTCAGTGGTTGACTTCAATTCAGATTTGACTTGCTTTCTTCCCCTTTTTTTGTAATTTAAGCTAAATGAACATAATTATGCTTATTTAGTTTATGTTTGTACATTTACATTTCACATACTCCGTTAGTCCAAGAGATGTTCGTGGTTGACTAGAAACATCTTGTGTCCTGTTACAGGGATCTCTGATGAATTCCCTGAAGCCGTCTGGGCCCATGCCAGCATCCAGTCAGTTGTCACCTGCTGATAAAGTCCCAGGTCAGTTTGCGTTCTTGTTTTAGTGACAGAAGCACCTAATAGAGATTATTGCACTGGGCCAGTGAGGCAATCGACACAGGAAATCAAGCTCGGAGGTCACATTGGAAAGGCCTCTGCTGATGGAGGATTTCTGAGACGTTACTGAGCCCTTTAGCGGCTTTTAAAATTTTGAGTTGAGTTTGAAAAACCTCAGAATGGCAGGGGAAAACCTTCCCTCAGGTTGTTTTCCTAGGAAGGGGCAATAGCATTGTCTTCCCCTGCCTTGTGAGGAGTATTAGGAGTGTTGCACTATTGCCTCCAAAAGGAATAAAAACACCGTGGCTCACAGTGACAGCTCAAAAGTTAGTAAGACAGAAAATGGATTTGTTAGTGTAAGGTCTCAGGGCAGGTATTATGTAATAAGTCAGGATGACAAGATTGATGACTTCACAGCCTTGCTTGGCTCTCACTCAAGCAGAATTGTCCTTAGGTAAATTAGCTTCACAGTAACTGAGCGTGGGCTCCGTTCCTGCAGCACCTCGTTCACTGCGAAGGCCTCTCGCCTGCAGCTGATGGGCATTCTCAGCAGGTCTGTGAGCAGGCTGTGTCCGAAAGCACACTGCACACAGTCACTGCTCACATCCAAATCGCTGCTCAGTCGTGCAGTGATTCCAACCCCAAGCTTTTCTCAGCAGCTGTCAGGCAACTATTCCCTGCACTCAGAGGAAAACCATTCTCGTATAAGCTCAAGCTGAATTCTAGTGTTCAGATTCATGGGGAGCCACATACAGCCCCTATTGACTTGGGCCTAAGGCTCGAATCATTTAGGATTCAAACTAAGAAATGTGTTTCTGTTTCTGCTGATAGCTTAGAAAAGTCACGTACCCTAACTTTTCAAGGCCTGCTGTGGCAAAGCCTTTTGTCCTCCTGAAGTTAAGAAGGAGACCCAGCGGACTTTGTTTGGTGCATGGCCAGGTGTAGTGGGACTCACAGAGAAGGAAGGCCACCTCCCCTGCCAGAGTTTGCACTTGCATCTGCTGGAGAATCAGAGTTTTAAAACAGAACAGTTTTGGGCCAGGGATTTAGCTCAGGGGTGCCCCGCCTGCCTCACAAGCGCAAGGTTCTGAGTTCAATCTCCGGTACCAAAAAAAAAAAACAGAACATTTTTCTTTTGGGAGGAAATCTTTCCTGAAAAATCTTGAGTTTGTAGAAAGTTTTTTTTTAAGCATTTCTAAAACCTCTGCTGAATAGTTCCTTTTATTAGTTGATGATGGAAATACTTTCATTGTTTTTCTGTTATAAAACTAGTGCGTATCAGGCAGGTGATGTACCTAGTGGTAAGAGGCTTGTGTAGCACCTGCAAGTCCTGGGTTCAATCCCTACTACTCACTGCAAAAGGAAAAGAAAGGAGGGGAAGGAGGGAGAGAAGGAGGAAGGAAAGAAAGCTATCACGTATCTGTGATGTAGAAGGTGGAAGCTCCCCTTGTAAATTCCGTATTTCTGGGATAATAACCCTTAATGTTTTTATGTGTGTCTCCAGGTTACTTCATTATTTTCTAAACAAAAATAGGCAAGTCCCATTTATACTGATTTTGTAAGCTGTTTCCCCTTAACCTGGCCCCATTACAGTAAATGTCCCGTCACCCTTCTGGGTCGGGGACAGATCTGCCTTCCCGTTTTAGTGGCCACCCAGGATGCATCTGTAGTTCCCTGTTTACCCAACTCTGCCAGTGTCTGGGATCGTTTTTCATGGCTCATGATCATGGGCACAGCTGCCTTGAGTATGCTGTCCACACTTCCTTGTATTCCAGTGGCTTTACTTTTTTTTTTTTTTTACTAATAGCCACCCCATATTCATTTAAAGAAAGCATATTTTGTCCTTAGAATTGTTTGGTTTGGTTTGATTTGGGAATTTTATTGGAGGGGCATCTTAAATACAGTTTTTCTATAGTGCCCCCCCCCATTTAAAATGGATCCACAGGAAAAATGTGGAGGATTATACCCTAAACTGAAGTTGGAGCCTGGAGGATGATGATTTGCTCTTTTAACTTTCTATACTTCTTTCAACCATAGTGATCATATATTACCTCTGTTTTTGTTTTTGTTTTTGTTTTTGGTACTGGGGATCGAACTTGGACCTTGTGCTTACAAGGCAAGTGCCAGGACCACTGAGCTAAATCCCCGGCCCTTACCTCTATAATTTAGAGAAAAGAAGAAAACTATTTTGTTGAATTAAAAACATGTGAAAACACAGTATAAAGAAATAAGTATGACATGGTCCATTGAGAAGTCACTACTCAGAAATGTTTAGCCTATTAACCTGTTTATTTTTGGATTTTTTTCCCTTCAGTGTGTGTTAATTTTAGCTGATGTAAAGCCTCGCTGTACATACACATATGTGTGTGTCTTTATATCAATTGGTTTTGAATGATAAGTACTTTCCCACAACATAAAAACAACTTGCACTGTACTGACATCATTGTGATGCCTTTCCTGGAAAGGAGAGCGCGCCATGCCTCTGATGGGGATGAAGTCTGGCGAGCAGGAGAGAAGCTCAGCACCTGGAGCCTCAGCCCTCTGCACACCTGCTCCCAGGGTACCCATGGGGTCACAAGTGCTGGGTGCAGGCTCTCAACTGCATTGTGCGCTCTGGGCTGCAGGGAATTCCGAACCGGAACAGCACTTGTAACAGACTTTCTCCCTCCTTTCAGGGCCAGGGACGGCCAAGGTGGAAGCAGCTGTGACCCCGACTCCATCTGCCGTGGGGCAGGGCAGCAAGCCCTTCTCGTTCGCACCGTCAGGGTCAGTACTGAGCGAGTCTCGGGCTCCTCCCATTGGCAGGCCTGCGTGTGTGCTGATGAAGGGTGTGGCCGGGGCTCTTCCCCTGCAGTGACATGGCTGCTTGGCGGTGGCCGTAGCTGGGCCTTCTGATGTCAGTCAGACTTGGCACCTCAGAGTTATCTGCTCCTTGGTGACCTAAGCCTATGGTCTCTGTGGTACGTTTTATAGGCCATCTGCTTTATCACACTGGAACAGTTGCATCTTGAGGCCTCTTGGAGCCCAGATGTGACACTCGGATTGGCTTTATTGCACCGAGAGCACAATGGAAGAAATAACTGTTTGAAATTGTGGTTTTTGCAGGGATATAGGGGGATCTATTTCTTTTTCATGTTTTTTAAAGATAATTATGGCCATATGGGTACAGTTGAGTCATCTTACAAAATGAGTTTCTTCTACACCTCAAGTTCCCGGGTCACACGCACACACTCGTGTCGAAAGGGCTGCGCATACCTGGGGTCCCCATTCCTGCGCTGCTGCAGCCTGTGGCTGAGGCTGGACCCTGTCTGCTGCTCTGCCCTCGTGGCCGGCTGAGTGCGCGTGTCCTCACCACGGTCATCCTCACCGCCGTCCCTTTCCCTGCCACTGTTGTCTTTCTCCTTCACCAAACATGCAGTGAAAAGAGGGCACTCGGCCTGGACAGAGGAAGCTGGATGTGTTCACATGGGTCTTTCCTGGTTGTGCATCTAGTTTTCTACTTCCCAAAGGTGATTTGGAGCAAACCCTAAGGCGCAGGTCAGTGCCAAGGACAGCCGCCGCCTTTGCACGGCTGGCTAGGAAGGCGCGGGCCTCGCCCTCCCTGAAGTGTCACTCCTCGCCACTGTAAATGTGCTGGAAGGTTGCGGGCTGGCGCGCCCTGGTTAGGTAAATTTCCTCATCATGTTGAGGTCTGCCAACCATGAAAGCCTGTTCCCTTCGTGGGATAAAATGCTTGGCACATCTTGAAGAGGGCACCAGTGGGTACTGTATCTGTTATACTTCGCCCTCTTCTGTTTTAAAACTTACTTAGTCTAAGGTCTGCTCTTTGAGCTTTTGTTACAGTGAATCACCTACCCTGGCCCACTTGCACCGAGTTTCCTCCTTTGGCTATGAGGTCTGTCCCTAGTGTGTAGAGAACATGTCCGGGAAGAACGGAGATGGTGAAAGGAGCGGGAAAGTTCTGAACAGTCTCCCAGCTGGAGTGCCGGGCTCCATCTCGGCACAGGCAGGGCTTCTGGCCCCCAGTGCTCTCTGCAGTGGCGTGGGGCTCCTGCTGTGTCCTTAGCCTCGGTGGGGCCTGCGCTTCCCCCAGTCCAGCTGCTCCCACTCCCCCCTCCACGAGCCAGGCCATCTACTTAGCCCCCACTCACGGTGCACACTCCAGCGTCCCCACCGCTGCCGCATTGCTTTTCTCAGGACAGCTTTCCATCCATCCAGACCTCCGCCTGCCCCTGCCCCTGCCGGAGACCTGGAGCCTAAGCACCTTGAGCTGGACACTTGCCCTCTGCTGCAGATCTCTGAGGGCACACTGTGTGAATGGCTTGTAAAGGGGAATATTGAAAGGTTGGTTCTGTGCCCTGGCTTTGTCCCTTGTTAACTTCTCTTTTTCCTTTTGCTAGGACTGGATTTAGTTTTGGGATAATCACACCAACACCATCTTCTAACTTCACTGGCACACAAGGTACAGTCTGCATTGCGTGGCATTACTTTTGTGCTCCCTCTGAACACTCGCAGGTTATTTTCGTACAGATGTGGTGACATTTTAACACTCCTGGGTCTTGCTTACGGTTTATGCTGTAATTTTGGTGTTGATAACGTACATTAACAACATGTCCAGGGGCCTGGGGGTGTAACTCAGTGGTCAGTGCATACACACAACCTTGGATTCCAACCTCAGCACTGCAAAAGAAAAAGGAGGTTTAATTTAGGAATCTGATGTGAAGAATTTCTCTCTATTTCCCTGATTAAAGTCAGGGAAAAGACTTCTGGGAAGTCGAGGCTGTGCTTTAAATTTGAATATTAATGTGCAAATTAAAATTTCTTTCTTTTTGTCTGTAACTTAAAATGTCATCAGTTTGCAGAGTGATTCTGTAGGGTGAGACACACATAGTGACACAGTAGAAGACTGAGCTTGCTTTACCCAATAACATGGCAGCAACCTGCTGGCCATGTGTCTTGTTGAAGATCCATCAAGGAGCACATTTTTGCTCTTTAATTTATTTATACTTTGGGTTTCTCCTGTAAGCAAAACCAGGCAATATTTAAGCTGTGTGTCTGCTCATTTCACTTACATTACGGTCTCAGGGTGCTCCCATTGTCCTACAAATGACTCAACATGATCCTTCTTTAGAATTTACATGTTTTTAATGCTTACAACAATTTGAAGACATGTGAAAAACAATGCCTATTATTTTTTAAGTACCTTCCAGTTCTGTTTAATTTTTCTTTTATATTATTTCTTTTCATTTTTTGTCTGCTTTCTTTTCTAATTTTTTTAAAATTTTATTTTAAAACCAAGCTTCCTCCTGCCTCAGCCTCTGCACTAGCTGACACTGTGAGGTGCACACCCCCACACCCAGCTGACAGACATTCCCGAGGTGCTTTCTCTGCCCACCCACATGGTCATTTCCCGGTGGCGCAGGTCTTCTCGAGTTCTGGAGGGAGACTGGCCTGAGAACACAGCAGATGTTCTGACCCTGGTCTGAGCATGCTCCTTAAAACATTGGTGATTTCATGCATTTCCTTCTAGAGCAGATATTCTGAAATTTTCTTTTAACCTTTTCCCATGTAAGTGTGGCAGAATACCCTCAGCCCATCGTATCCCCATTCTCACTTTCTAGAGGGAGAATAATTCCATGACATAAAAAGATTCGAGAGGAACAAAGTCATTGTCAAAAATCATCAAGGGCCGGGGGTTTAGCTTAGTGGCGCCACACCTGCCTGGCAAGCGCAAGGTCTTGAGTTTGATTCAAGGTACTAGAAAAAAAAATCATAGGGAGCCGGGTGTGGTGGCGCACACCTGTAATCCGAGCTACTCGGGAGACTGAGGCAGGAGCATCACAAGTTCAAAACCAGCCTGGGAGGCCAGGGATTTAGCTCAGTGGTGCCGCTGCCTACCTCACAAGTGCAAGGACCCGAGTTTGATCCCTGGTACCAAAAATACAAATTAAAAAAAGCCAGCCTGGGCAACCTAGCAAGACCCTGTCCCCAAATAAAAAGAAGTCTGGATGTTGCTCAGTGTTAGAGTGCTTGTCAGTGCCACAGGAAGGAAAATAAAATAGGAATAAAATGCAATAGTAATTTTTTTGGGGTACCGGGGATCGAACTTGAGACCTTGTGCTTGCCAGGCAGGTGCCAGAACCACTGAGCTAAATCCCCAGCCCCTGCAATAGTAATTCTGTATGAACACTTTAATTGACTTTAATTTAACAGACAGCAGTCCAAAACCAGAAGGTACTCAATACAAAATTTGTGATAAATAGCTTATTTGGTAGAGCCCATGTAAGTGTGTTAAAAAAAAAAAGATTGTCTGGGGATTGACATTTTGTGCCCATAAAAAAATAAACTTGCCTCTGCAGGCAAGCCCTGCTCCCTGGGACCCAGAGGCACAGCGTGGGGACGCAGCCCTCGGATTTGTTAAATCCAACCCATTCCTGGTTTCTTTCTCACTCCAGGGGCAGCATCTCCCACCAAGGACTCAAGCCAGCTCGACACATTCCCCTTCGGTGGGGCCAGCAAACCCTTTTACGAGACGGTCCCCGAAAGCGCCACTCCCTCAGGACTCACACCAGTCCCCAGCGCTGCGAGAAACGCTGCTACCTCTCTAGGGGAGCACCCCCCCTCCAGCAGCAGGCCTGGGGTACCTTCTGGAGCCCTACTGCCCACTAGCAAGCCAGAAGCCCCACCATCCAAGCTGGGAGAACTTTTGTTCCCCAGCTCCTTGGCTGGAGAGACACTGGGAAGCTTCTCAGGGCTTCGTGTGGGCCAAATGGAGGACTCTGCAAAGCCCGCCAGTAAGTCTCCCTCCCCGAGCCTGGCTGGGGCACAGCCAGCCAAGACTCTGAGCACGGCCTCCGGGTTTAACTTCAGCAGCTCTCCCATGCTCGGGAAGCCTGCAGAGCCCCCAGCAACTTCTGCTGTGGCCGCCAGCACCGAAGCGCCACTGGCCACCACCAGCACGGGGACAGGCAGCTCCTCAGTGGGGGTCTTTAGCAGCCTGCAAATCGCCAGTGCAGGACCCTCTGGCACTGTCGGTTTTGGTGGGGCATCACTAAGTGGAAGCAAGGCTGTCTTTTCCTTTGGAAGCCAGCAGACCAGTGACACTGCGCTATCACCCACCCCCCCAGTGACGACACCAGCCGTTCCCCTCCCTGCATCGTTCCCTACCTTGTCCTTCAGTGACCTCCTGAACTCAGTGCCCGCACCCTCCCTGCCCGTGTCCTCTGGGAAGAGCACAGAGGAGGCCATATCATCAGCCCCTCCTGAGAAGCCGGGCAGCAGTGAGGGCTCCACATCCACAGTTGCACTTCCTGTGCAGCCGCAGGCCACCCAGCCCCCCCAGGCTCCCCTGCAGACCTCTGACCCCGTGAAGAAGGAGCCCATTCTTGTGCAGCCTGCAGCCAGCAGCCCCAGCCCTGCAGCACCTAGTGCCAGTCTCCCAGGACCTCCTTCAGAGGCCGCTCCCACAGCCCCTGGGGTCCTTGATGTCAAGGAGGAGACAGCATCTCCTGCTCCCATCTTCCCAGCACCCGGACAGGCTGCTGTCACAGCCGCCACAGCCCCAAGCATGGGCTCTGCAGCCGTGGACGCTGCTCCGACCTCCAGCCCTGCTTGCAGCAGTGCTCCTGGCCCCACTGCAGATACGGCAGTGTTTGGGACTGTCACCTCTGGCTCCTCTGTCTTTACTCAGCCACCTGCCGCCAGCGCCAGCTCAGCATTCAGCCAGCTCACGAGCAACACAGCTACGGCCCCCTCCAGCACCCCTGTGTTTGGACAGGCGGTGCCCAGCACAGCATCAAGTTTGTTTGGGCAGCAGACAGGCAGCACAGCCAGCACAGCCACCGTGGGACCACAGGTCAGCAGCTCAGGCTTCAGCAGCCCAGCCTTCGGTGCTTCAGGCCCGGCTGTCTTCGGCCAGACAGCATTTGGGCAGGCCCCAGCCTTCGGCCAGGCAACCAGCACCCCCGTAAGCAGCTTCTCCTTCAGCCAGCCCGGGTTCAGCTCTGTACCTGCCTTTGGCCAGCCTTCTGCCTCTGCCCCTGTGTCCACAAGCGGCAGCGTCTTTGGGGCCTCATCGAGCACCAGCAGCGCCATCTCCTTCTCTTTCGGACAGTCCTCTGCCGGCACCGGGGCAGGGCTGTTTGGCCAGAACAACCCTCCTGCCTTTGGCCAGAGCCCTGGCTTCGGGCAGAGTGGCTCCATGTTCGGGGGTGCCGCAGCCACCACCTCTACAGCCACGCCTTCAGGCTTTAGCTTTAGTCAAGCTTCAGGTAAGAATGCATGGACACCTTTGCTCTGTTCCTCTCTGCTCTTGGAAACATTTGCAGGAAACTTGTGTTGCTTTTGCAATTAAAGCAAAAAGCAACAAAAACTAACCTGTAAGAGGAGGAAAATGTGCGGCCTTAGGGACGTCTTTGGCCTTGTTGGCTCCGCCACCTCAGCAAGCTCTCTGCTCTGCCCGCTGCCCAGTGCCAGCACCACGGGGCAAACCAAGGCATCTTTAGCTGAGGTCGGGAGGGCCACTGGCACGTGCCCAGCAGGCACTGTGTCCATAGCCATGGAGCTTCCAGGAACCTGATCTCAGGGAGCTGGGGAGAAGCTGCTGGCCTTTTATTCTCTGTGCTGCCATCTCACCTGCTGGCAGATGCCTGATATGTGGGGAGTTGGCTCTTTTTCTGTTTTCCAGTGTTGTGATTTAGAACAACAACTTAAATTTTACTAATACTTTTGAAAGAAAAAACTTGATGGTCCACCTTTGAATCTTCAATTTTAACAGCTGCTTTTACTTCTAAAAGCTACCAATGAGAAGATCAATTTGAAAATCTTTTCTAGTAGTGGCGTTCTAACGAGTCTGTTAGGAAAGGGACTGGCTACTTGTTAGGCTCCAGGGGAAAACAAAGATCAGTGATTTGGTGGGCAAGGTTACGAATAGTTGCTAATTAATTTCTTCAGTGATGTATTTGAAAATGGCTCGTATTTTATTGGAAAGGAAATGCTTTCCTTTCCCCAGATGTTGTAATCCTACTGTAAGGTCACAGTGGCGAAAAGAGAAACACTCCAGGATCCTCTTGAGGCCTTGATTGAGTAAAAGAAACGTGGCAGGTAGGGAGAAGTCTTTGAGCTCCAGGTTCTGTGCTGGCCGTATCTGCTCTGCAGCCAGAACTTGAGGAGCATCCTCAAGCCAGTTCATCATTCTCAGAACCCCAGAGGGACTTCCATTTAGTACCTGTGCAGAAGCTGCTGGGCCAGCTCCCCGGGCTCGGCAGGGCATTGGGACATACCTGAGATCACCTGCCGCCCAGCTGCAGGAATGAGCCGGAAACGCCTGCCTGCACTCTTTGTCTTGAGCTCCCTCATTATCCTGCGCAGGTGCCCACCTCACCCTGGCCCCTGTCAGCCCGGCATCTCCACTGTGTTCCTCCTACTGGGCAGAGCAGAAGCTGCCCAGAAAGATTCTGGTGTTTGAGATGCAGGGGAAACCAGGGGCTGAGAATTCTGTGTGACCAAGAGCCTGGGAGGAGCCGCTCTGAGTGTACCAGCTCAGCTCCACCCTCTGGAGGAGAGGAGGACTCAGGCCTGGGGACTGAATCTACAGTGTTAGAAAAAGTTACTGCAGTCGGCCCTGTACCTGCAGGGCTGGCACCACTGAGAAATCCATCCTGAACATGTGTGGACTTGTGTTCTTGTCCTTAGTCCCTAAGCAGTGCAGAGCAGCAGCTGTCGGCATAGCGCAGATATTGTGCCAGGTAGTGTAAGTGGCGGGTGCTCGAGAGCCAGTGGGAGTGTCGTGTAGCATCTACGGAAGAACAGTCTACACCCTTCCGTGCCCAGGTTGGAGCCACCTCAGATGTGGTGCTCCGCTCTTGTATACACACAGCTTTCTCCGTCTCCTACATGGGGGCACAGCTTTGCTCATACGCAACTTACTGTGGAGTAACTGCACCCCTGGGTGCCATTTTTAAGCAGAGAGAAGGCTCATCCAAGTTGAACTCCTGTCTTCCTCTGTTCTCTAGGCTTTGGATCTAGTAACACCGGTTCTGTGTTTGGTCAGGCAGCCAGTGCTGGCGGAACCATCTTTGGCCAGGTAAATCTGCATGTTTGTCTCTGTCTGTGTCCACATCAGCCCGTTTCCCCCGGTGTCACATCATTACTTGGTGCTGTGTGTCCAAGCCCAGCAACCTCCTCAGCCGCCCCAAATACACAGAGTGGCCACCTCGGTTCAGAGAGAACCGGAGGACTGTCCTGACACTTTTGTGGCAGACCTCTGGGAACGTCCTTGCCTGTCCTGTTTTCCCTTTGCCTGTTTTCTCAGGCCAGCAGCTGCCATACTAAATCCTTAGGCCTTGTTTTATTTAAAGTTCTTGAAAAAGAAAAGGAAGCAGAGAGTGCAGCGGAGAGCACGTGCGTACATGTGGCACCTCGCTGAACTCTCCAGGTCAGGCTCCCGCTGGCAGGCTGAGCCGCTCCACTCCACTTCATGCAGCCCGTGGGCACCTGTGTGCCAGCTACACAGAGATGACAGCACCCTTCTGCCAGAGGGGTTGGTGGAATGGCAGGCACAGTGTGTCTCTCGCACGCCTTCACTAGATTTTCTTCTCAGCTCCTGTTTCCTTTGGTGGCTCCACCCTACTAGGTGATCTCTAAAAGACGGAAGTGAAACCTTTGGCTCCCAGTTCCTGGTGAGGGGAGCCTGGGTCCTTCAAAGCTAGTTGTCTGCCAAAGACAGCAAAAACCACTAGGTGAAACATGGACAGCCCTGATAAGCCAGGAGGTATTCTACCAAGCCAAAGTGAACGGAAGATGGGAGCCTGGGAGAAAGGGTAGCACAGTCCTGCCTTCAGGACCTTTACTGACATGAGAAAATCTGAGTTTTTGTATTTAATAGCCCCAAGAACAGAGGGACAAGACCACTAAAATGTGCAGCAAGTGAGAAATCCAAAGGAGAGACTTCCCGTAGTGAGCTGGGACTCGACTCACAGGGCTGGGCCCCTGCGTGTGGCCTCGCGTGGTCCCGGGGCACTGGTCCCTGCAGCACAGCCCCCTGGAAAGCAAAGGGACTTTTCCCAGGCCACATGTCATTCTTACAGCTGATCGTTAAAACCTCAGTTCCCACACTTCTGTTTCTATACCCACGCAGGGAAATGGACCTGTGAGCACAAGCCAGAATAAAACTCAGAAGTACACCCGCAGAACACTGTGGCTTACATGCTGATAGAAATAAAAGACAAACTTGAAAATGCCAATTAGGATTAGGAAATCACAAAGTGGTGTAGCAGCTTTGAAAAAAAAATCAAGTATCACAGCTAGGAAAAAAGTTAATGGGCCGGGGATTTAGCTCAGTGATTCCGCCACCTGCCTCGCAAGCGCAAGGTCCCAAGTTCGATCCCCGGTACCAAAAAAAAAAAGCTAATAATTTAAAACTTCAGACTGAAGGTGTCATGGATGTGTTGTAAGGGCAGTCGAGACCTGGCTGAGCAGAGCAAGTGCAGCAAGCCGTGAGGGCTGTGTGTCCGGCACAAGAGCAGTCACGCAGCTGACAGCGAAAAGGCCTGGGTTTGTGCCAGTGAAGCGTTATTTACAAACGGATTTAGTCCCTGAACTTTGCTGACCCTTGAATTAGAAGTTAGGTTATCTGATGTGCATGATGGAGAGCAAAAAGCACAGAAAATAAAACAGAACAGAAATCCTCTAAGAGAAAATCTGACACATATTTAACCAGTGTTCAGTAGAAGAAGAAGAGAATGTGGTAGCACTATTAGAAGAGAAAAAGACAAATTTTCAAACCAAAGATAAAACTAACCCATAGATTCAGAAGACCAACAGCTGCCAAACAGCACAGACAAACAAAAGGAAAATTTTACCCCACCAAAGTTATGGTTTTCTTAGTTTTAGGGTAAAACAAGCTGTGCATTAGGAAAATTGTAGCCTACCTAACCAGCAGAGTAATTGTATTCAAAATATGTAAAGAATCCTACATATCAAAAAGAGGAAGGGACCTACACCTACACCAAAATGGTTAACGATAAAAGGGCAGACAGCACCATGGAATGGGGAATCTGGAAACTCATGTCGCACGTTAGTTCCCCTGACGTCCTTGGGAAGCCATCCAGCAGTCTCAAAACTGAGTATACACAGAAATGAGTGCCTCTCTTCACCAAAAGATACGGAAACAGTGCTCATAGCAATGTACTCGTAACAGCTAAAATAGGAAACAACCTAAATCTTTGTAAGATGAATGTACAAATAAAGAGTGCCATGTTCACATAGCAAAAAACACAAGGCAAGGAAGTAAAACGTGCTGCTCCTGTTCAGAACCCAGTGGAGGAATCCTCCATACTTAGTATCGGATGAACGGAGCCTGCCGCCAAAGCACTAGCTGTGGAGTCCTTACTGCTTTTCCCCTCAGGGCAGGGAAGCGCCGGGCCTGCGGGAGCCTTGTGTGGCCCTGAGAGCCCTGAGAACGTTGGGTAGCTTGGGCACTGAACCACATGGCACACAGTTGGAACCCCATGGCAGGATCCGTCGGCCCCCGGTTTATTACATTTATTACATAATAGGATGAAAACAGGCAGAGACAATTCCTAACAACACTATGTGTGTCATTGCACTGAATTGTGTACTTAAAATAGCTGAAGTGGTAATTTAGGGTTGTATATATTTTACCACAATAAAAAAATAGAGTAAGAAAACATTTAAATAGAGGATAGGCAGAGGATCAATAAATGTGAAGATGTTCAGCGTCATGAGTGATGTAAATTAAAGCTCCAAGGAGTACGTACATGTGTTTCACCACCTCGGAGAAGTTTGGTATCATCCAGTGAGAACCAGTTTCACTCTTAAGTTCTTTCAGGTATGGATGTACCAGGGTGTGTAGGTATTCATAGCAACATTGTTACAGTAGCCTAAAAGTGGAACCAACCCAAACGTTTATCAGCATTCAAGTGGGTAGATGAACTGGGTAGATGAACTTGTGTTATTCTGTAATGACGCTGAATGTTACCTAACAGGATAACATTAGGCCAAAGAGATTAAAAGTTACTACTGTGATAAATCCCATGTTGTTATCCTCCCTCCTTATTCTCCCTGCGTAGAAATTAGGTTTGTAATTTGAGGGACTAAATATTCAAACTAAAATATTTTTTATGAGGACAAGGACCCTTTCTCTTCATTGTCACGTCCCTGGTGCTTGGACTGTGACTGGCGGCAGGATAGACAGTCCTCAGAAAGCCCGACTGGCTTGGGGCCACTCCGGCCAGCAGTGGCGCACTGGGGAAACTGTGCTTGGGAGATCACAAGTTCAAAGCCAGCCCAAGCACCCTAGTGAGACCCTGTCTTAAAATTTTTTAAATGGTGGGATGTAGATCAGTGATAGAGCACTTGGCCAACATGTGTGAAGCCCACAGTTCAATCCCCAGCACCACAAGGAACAGGAAAGAAAAGCTTTGCTCCCAGTTAAATACCAAGAAAAGTGAGTATTGGAATTGTCCAGTGCTGTGTAACGTTCCATTGAGACCCTCGCAGCCCACAGAAGCTGTTTATTAGAGTCTGCAGTTCAGGGATGTGGGGGGCGGGGGGGGCTCATCTCTGTCCCCAGTAGTCTACTCCCAGCTGGGAGAACGGAGACTGGGAGCGAGCCCATCCCGGGGCCCTTGACCTGCACCCGCTGCTGTGGCCTGGCCCTTCTTCCCACAGTGCGGCTGCATTCCAGAGGAACATTCCGAGGGAGGCCTGAGCCCAGGCTGTGTAACCTCTGTAGCCGTCCCCCAAGTCCTTGCCCAGACTGTCAGGAGGAGGGGTCGAGCAGAGCAGGAGGATGAAAATTATTGCTGCACCACCTTTGGAAAACACTGCATGTCCTGTGGGACTATTGTAGAGCAGCGGAGACCCTTCCCAAACTGTATTTTGGAAAACGGAGCCCTGGCAGGGAGCAGCAGTAGAGCAGCTTCAGGAGCGAATGAATGCCAGTTCTGGGCTTGGCCAGGTGGAAGAGAGGCCTTGCCAAAGATTGAGACCCTCTGGCTGGATGGGAAGCTATCAGCAGCAGGGAGGCAAGCAAGAGGAAGGATGGTACGGTAAGCACAAGAAGAGGTGGTCCATAGCAGCGGGGCACGGTGGCACATGACTAATCCCAGCCCTTGGAGAGGCTGAGACAGGAAGATCTCAAGTTCCAGCCCAGCCTGGGCAGCTGAGAGACTTAGTAGGACCCTGTTGCAACATAAAAAATGAAGGGCTCAAGATGTAGTATGGTACAGCAACTGCCACCACCAAAAAAAGAATCAGAGCATTAAACATTAGGGAAATGAACACCAAGCCACTGTGAGATAACCCCCTCACGGCAAAAATAGCAAGTGCCGGTGAGGGTATGAAGAAATGGGAGCCCCTGCCTGCGGGTGGGAGTGTACAGTTGTGCAGCCAACAGGGAATGCAGTTTGGGGCTTTCTCAGAGCCCTGAACATAGCGCTCTTGCCATGTGGCCCAGTGACTCTACTGACTGTACCCAAAGGAATAAAAAAAGGGTCCAGCAGAGACCTCTTTGGCAGAGTCGGCCATAGCATTATCCACAGCAGTGGAGGAGTGGAGCCAGCACACCTGTCTCCCACAGACCAACGGATAAACAGATGTGATGTGTACCGTGTGGGCTATTACACAGCCAGGAAAAGGATTCCAAAGCATGCTACGTGTGCGCGGACCTTGAAAACTGTGCCGAGTGAGATGAGCGGGATGCAGAAGGGGAACAGCGAATGGCTCTGTGGGCCGCACTGTCTGGGACACATAAGTTCATTGGGACAAAGTAGACCTGTGTTCACCAGCGACTGAAAGGGGAGGAATTGGGGAGTTCTTACTCGACAGTTGCAGAATTTCACTTTGGCGTGATGAAAATGTTTTGGAAATAGATAGTGGGGATGGCTGCACGACACTGTGAATGCAGTTAATGCCACTGGATTGAACACTCCAAGATGGTTAAAATGGAAAATTCCATATCACATGTATTTTACTGTAATTTTTAGAAATTGATATACTAAAAGCCATTGAGTTTCATACTTTAAATCAGTGTGTTGTGTGTACGTGAATTATATCATTGATCAGAAAATAATCAGCTTGCTGGGCATGGAGGTGCACGCTTGTTATCCCAGCACTGAGGAGGCTGAGGCCAGCATGGGCTAGTGAGTGAACTATATACCGAGACCCTCGTCTCAGAAAAACAAAACACAAATCAGATTGGGATCTGAAAGATTTGCACATTCGGCAGGAACTTGCCTGGCATGAACACCGTCCCACCACTCTTTTGCCACTTCCCCGAGGAAGAGGAAGTAAAGGCAGCTGGGAGAGCAGGGAGAGCTTCCGGGGCCTTACATCCTCCTGCCCTCAGCTGTGGGACCCAGCTGCCGCCGCCTTGCCACACGTGCGGCCCTCACCCTCGGGCTAAGCCGCTGAGCTCGCTGCCTTCTGTCCACCGGGTCCCGGCAGTGGAGCAGTGAGTCTGAGCTCCGCCACTTGCTCCACTGGGGAGGAGAAGCCTTAGTGCTCCTCAGGCGCACTGCTCGGTGGAACCCAGGTACCTGTGTTCACACAGATACAGAGAGGGCCATAAAGACAACAGAAGTGGACAGAACCGCAAAGAAGGCCAGGGAACCGGTCCACGGTCAGATTTTTTATGTTTTTTGGGTTTTTTTGGTACCAGGGATCAAACTCAGGTCCTTCTGCCTATGAGGCAGGCGGTGGAACCACTGAGCTAAATCCCCAGCCCACGGTCAGATTTTTTTGTCAGCAAAAAATGACCTGAAGATGATCTGGATGTTGGAACTAGAGACAGAGACTAAAATGACTGGGGATTTATAGGAAAACACTGCAGGAACCACCGGACGTGGGATCTCAGCAGAGAAGATGCTGAAAAAGCAATCTCCATCTGTGAAGTTTAAATCTAGTATCTGAAGTGAAAAAGAAAATCATCAGAGAAGTTTAACAGCAGAGTGAGGACCTTAGGAGTACTGAACTTTCTGGGTATTTTTGAGGTCCTCTATAATTTTAAGTATTGCCTATTTCTAGTAAAATGAAAGGATTTCTCTGACCATTGAAGAGGCTTTGGAAACTATCAGTCACCTTCTCTGCGGACAAGTGTGTTGTCATTTCTGACCTCTCTGACAGCCAGTGTTTATCAAATCGAGTTTGTAAACTTAGGCCGAGCCACATGAGTGTGGGTCGTCACGGGGCAAGGCGGCAGTCACTAGACAGCTTCCGGTGTGTCCACTGCCAGACATCAGTTGACAACCTGGCTCTCTGCGCACACGCATTTGTTGTCACAGGGTCCCTCCTTGCAAAAGCAGCTGAACAACTATTACGTCTTTTGCTTTTATGATTGGATTTCTAGGCTTAAAAACCTCTCACTCATCAAGTAGGTGTAGTCAACTATTGTTTTTAAAGAAAAGGAAGCTGTCATGCACCTTCAGTGTAGTGCCATGCACCAAGAGTGAGTTTGCCATATTCAGGGCACGGCAGGGCAGGCCAGTGCCATGGCAGAGCAGGGTGAGGAGACATGCCTGGGAGAGGCAGGGCACTGTGGAGGCCTCACATCATCAGCGGCGGGAGTAGTGCTGTCTGACACCAGCCACTGTTGGATGGGACAGGATGAGGTGAAGCCAGGCACTGCCAAGCCAGTCCCGAGTGACGGATGGGGATTACACAGCTGCTTGGAAGAGTGCAGGTACAGAACGGGCTTGGTCATGCTCTGGTGCTGGGGTCACCACCCTGAGTAGTAGCTTTTCTGAGCACGTGATTGCGCATCTGGTTCTGTTAATTCGCTCAGCATCTGGCGGGGGGTAGTCGGTGACCCCCAGGCCCTGTGACTCCACTGGCCCTTGGCAGGAACACAGCGACCCACTTGGAAAGCCCTCTCCACATTACCATCCATGCGTGGCTTCATGGAAGAGAGTGACCTCCAGGCCTAGTCCAGGGCTGGCCATCCCAAAAGCACCGGTTTCCAGTCCCGCTCTGTGTCCCCATGCGCCCCGAGTTAGCAGCGTGCTTGAGCGCGAGACTTGCAGACTTGGCCAGAATTCAGTGGTGGTCATTATTTCAACAATGGGCTAATTTAAGCTATCTGCGGTGCTGGGAAAGTCATCATGAAATGCGAGCACCCAAATGGAGAGAGATGACAGTGAGTCACTCTCCCGCCATGGCTGATGAGTTCTGCCCAGCGCCAGAGGATATAAGTCGGAATAAGTGGTCCTCACGATGGCGTCTCATGTTCTCAAACTTTATTTGGTGGCTCATGTGTGGGGTTGGTTTCCTGCCCTGGCACTGAGGCAGGCACAGCAGGGAGCATGGCAGATAAACACTGAACATCCCCGCCTCCCACAGACTGAGCCACGGGGTGGGCGGCGGGCTGGCTGGTGGGCGGAAGGACAGGGAGGAAGCCTCTGTCAGGAACGCAGCTCCCCTGGGGCGCTGGCGAGTGCCTTCCAGAGCAGTCAGAGCGCTCTGCTTGCACCAGGCCTGTGGACAGCCGCGAGCCCCTCCTCCTGAGGATGTGGCCTGCCCTCTGACAGTGACCCCTCATCCTCTTCCACTTCCTGCCCTTTTGTTTTTCAGCAGTCATCCACCTCTGGCGGGAGCGTGTTCGGGTCTGGAAACACTGGAAGGGGCGGAGGTTTCTTCAGTGGCCTTGGAGGGAAACCCAGCCAGGATGCAGCCAACAAAAACCCATTCGGCTCGACCAGTGGGGGCTTTGGATCTTCAGCTACCCCAAGTAAGTGACAAGAGTTTCCCCAGCCCCTTGGTCACCTGGTCCCATGGTCATCTTTGTGACGTTATCCAGGCTCTGTGGACAAATATGAAGAGGGAGGCATAAGATCCAGAAGGTCCCTTTGCAATACCTGCCCCAGAGCGGTGTGATGTGGTTTGGCATTGTTTCGCTGTAGGGTTCTTTGTGAGGGGTCCAGTGAAGTCATGGGAAGACACAGGGCTGCGGCACACTGAGCGCTCCCCTCTCCTCCCGAGGCCCAGCTGCTCTGATTGTTAGCGTTGGGACGACTGGAAGCAAATTGGAGCAGAGGGGCAGAAAGGAAGGTGCAGCACACAGCTGTGCGCTTGGAGGGGAGCTCAGGACTCACTGGAGCAGCAGCATCTGAATCTGCTGTGAGACCCAGCTGCGTAGAATTGAGGCCTTAGTGTTTCTCTTCGCTTATGTTTCTGTTTTCCTCACATCTGAAGCTGTTATCTGGTAGCACTTCTCCAGCTCATTTTTGAGATTCTTTGTTGAGTATTCATGATTGGAAATGAAAGAAATCTGTTGAAATCTTTAAATATATTTTTTGAAGATATGTCTGTGCTGCGGATGGTGCTGAGCTTGGAAGGTGGACGCCCGTCATCATCTTCATCACAGTTTCTCCCTTCCCCACCCAGCCGTGGCGCTGCCCATTGATTGCGCCATATGAGATGGAATCTACTGTGCGCAGGGTTCCCTCGTCGTGGTGGGCTTTCCCTAATAGTAAGGCCTCCGCAGTTAGAAGCAGGACTTTCTACCCTTATTTACTCTTCCGGAGTCATAGGTTAAGAGTGAATTGTTTCGATGTCCCTGTCCACCCCAGTAGGACATAAAGAAAGATTGCATGTCAGAGGTCACACACCTCTCCACTGGTGCAGTTACGGAACCAGAAACTGGTTCCTCAGCTCCCCGCTGGCCAGCAGGGATTTAGACAGTGGAATGAAGGCATCTGAGAAATCAAGTCTAATAGTTTTCAAAAACTGTTTCTACAGGTAAACTCTTGGGCAGAATCCTGATAAGTCAAACAAAAGTAGATTCATGTGGAAGCAGGGGTCGAGAGCCCTGAGACCCGTGTGGGTAGTTTCCCTGCAGTCATGTAGCATGGTAGGCTATGGCATGTACTTTGACAGTGCGTCCTCCTGAATCAGAGCCAGGAAGTGGCAGACCCAGAACTAGGCTACATCAGATGTGACACACCAGCCAGCATCTGCCACAGAGCGAGCGCTTGATAACATGCTCCTCAGTAGTGGGGCTGCCCCAGTGTCGGTATTATCTTTGTGTCTTGCTGCTGGCCAGTCCTGCTATTAGCATAAGTGTGTTGTATCCCATACAAACCCTGTCTCCCCTGGCTAGTCCATCTCTGCTGCCCGGCTCTGTCCCATCAGAGTGGCCTCCAAGGGGCCGGCTGCAGCTTGCATGCACCGGCTCCCGCACCCAGCCTTGTAGTCTCCTGAGTCTTTGCAGCAGCAATCGTGTCAGGTGAGCTGAAGTTACACCTGTCCCCAGGCGGGGTCAACGCTTACTGGCCCTTCACTGTCTCTGATACCTCCTGTCTGGTTTCAAGCAAATCCTCATCTGTTCTTTTTGTTGATTTTGGTCCTGGGGATGGAGCCCAGGGCCTTGCACATGCAAGGCAAGCAAGCGCTCTACCACTGAGCTGGATCCCTGGCCCGCTTCTATTTTCTGTTTTGAGACAAGGTCTCACTAAGTTGCCAGGCTGGGCTCAAACTTGGTAGTCCTCCTGCCTCAGCCTTCTGAGTAGCTGGGATTACAGCCACATGTGCCACCATGGACAGCTCCAGCTCCAGGTTGTGTGCTGGGTGCCCTAAATGATCACTGTTCATTAGAAGCCAAAAGTTTACATTTCTGCTTACAGGAAGTATAAGTGAATTCAAAGGGGTAATGACTTTCCATTATTTTATTTAAAGAGTGTAAGGTTTGATAGTGAAAGAATACGAATCTCTTTAAGCCTAGAGCCAACACAGCTAAGGGGAAGGAGAGATGGAGGAGGATGGGGAAGTGAGGGCAGGCCCGATCCTCACCACCGCAGCGGTGCTGCTGCAGTGCCTGGTGCCAGCTGTGTCTGCTTGAGTGGCCGCAGCGCCCATGCCCGTGAGTGCCACTTCTCCTACCTCCTTCCTGCCGTCCTCCTCCACTCTTCCCCGTCTGGCTCCTGACAGTCCGCACTCCCCACACTGCCTCAGGCTCCTCCACTGGTGTCAGCAAATCCATCCCAAATCGCCCGTTAAGACTGCTTTGATTTAGCCGCTGCCCCCACTCAGTGCCCCTTCCTGTCCTGGGCCCCTCCTCATCCTGCGCCGTGCAGGGCTCACCGTGTTCCCACCTCACGGCCTCCCTGCGGGGACAGGTGGAGGCCGCATCTTTGCCTGAGCGCTCGCTTGGGCCAGCAAGCTCCCCCTCCCTGAAAACCCCGCACACTTGCTTCCCTTGTCCTGGAGCATCCCACAGAAGGGAGCAAACCCAGATTCATCTCTGGCTGTGTGCCAGCTTCTTAGTGATCACTTGTTGCAGCGGTGGCTGTCCCCATGTCCAAGAGGGAGTGTGGGCCACAGAGGTCTCAAGGCTGCTAAGAAGCCTCCCCAGGATTTAGACAGGGTCCCTCACTGAGCCCTGACCCTCTTGGTCCTGGTGGTAAAGGGACGCCTCCCAGCTGTGCATGGAACACACGCCTTGCTGGTTGAGCCCCCAGCACAGGTAGGAAACGGGCAGTTTCCTTGGTGACAGTTATGCTCCAAGCTGCCTGGCCTGAGGAGTCCTGGGAGCTATGACTGACTGAGAAGGACAAGCTGAGGGCACCGTTGCTCAAGTCAGCATGTTCTTCCCCCACCCCACTGTGTGCGGGTGTCTGTCTCCGTCGTCCCCAGGACTACCGAAACTCAGCCCCAGCGGTATTGACCCAGCATCCCTGGAACTTGTCACCCAGGGGACCTGCTGCTTTATCACATGCTGTCTCCTCAGGGCCCTGAAAGACGCATTGTGCCAGGGCCGAGGACGCCACTTGTTGACCACCTTTCAGGCCAGCCAGCCTCCCTGCAGCTGTCCCTTAGGAGGGTGTCTTAATCTTAGCCAAAAGGCCAAGAAGCGATTAGGAGGGTGTCTTGAGAGCCCCAAGTCAGTGACTGCAGTCCTGCGGAGACAGAAGCTGTCTCTGGCGCTGTCTACATCAGGTTTGACTGCCCTGTGTGTCTGAGACCCAACCAGCCCCAGTGGAGGTTGTCTTGAGGTTTGCAGACAAAAGACCGGAGCATCCGAGTCGGGGCCCAGGGCAGATGCCAGTTCTACTGTACTCGTCAGCCCCGAGGTGCCGGGCTGTGAGGACTTCCGAGCTGAGATGCTAGCTGCCAGGGTGCTCTCTTACATGTCATATTTGTAGAGGGCAGAGGCTGCTGTTTCGCCTCCACAGGAAGAACCAAACACTGGACCATGGAAATGGCGAGCAGGGCCCTGGCCCACCCAGCCTCAGAGCAGCTAGAATGAGCGGCAGGCTGCAGCCCTGGCAGCATCAGTGGGTGACCCTTGGAGCTGTAGTTTCTTATGGCCAACCTGTTCTGTGTTTTACACTGAACAAGACTGAGATGTGGGAGGAGGAGGAGCCGAGGGACCTGATAGGGAGCGGCCCTTTAGCCTCTGCCCCTGTCAGCAGGTGCTCTGCATTCGTTATCCCTGCATCTGCCAGCGGCCTCGTGGGCACAAGTGCTGTCCGTGCTGTGTCAGGAGACTGGGACACAGGAAGATTAAGTCCTTCCCAAGGTCACGCAGCTGTTAGGTAACCTAACCCAGGTCAGATTGCTAAGCTCAGTTTTGCTCAGCCACAGTGTGCTCCAGAGACTTTAGAAGACCATGTGTTGGGCCGGGGATTTAGCTCAGTGATTCCGCAGCCTGCCCTGCAAGCACAAGGACACGAGTTCAATCCCCGGTACCACCACCACCCCCCCAAAAAAAAATATTGTTCTTTTTTTCTTTAACTAATAACATTGTCTGTATTTTGGGTGTTTGGCTACATGGCCACATGGTTTGTGATAGTTAATCTTGCCTGGCTTGAGAGCTGCCTAGGCGATTAGGAAAGCACGCATGAGGGTTGGTGACTTCAGGCGCTTGACCTGGTCCTGGCCCTTCCTCTCACTGCTTTCCCTGTCTCTGACCTCCTGGCCACCCTGAGGTGAGCTGCATTCCTCCACCACGCCCTTCCACCATGCTCCGATCCCAGCTCCCATGGGCTGAACCCCCTGCAACCGTGAACCAGAACAGCCCTTTCTCCTCTGGCTGTGTCTGTCAGGTGTTTTGTCCCAGCAACAGAAAGGCTTCTGATACATTGTGTAATGTTCACAGCAGTGTAAACCTGCCTCCTTAATTTTGAAAATAATCAAAATCCTTTCTTCTAGCTGTAAAAAGACAAGCCCTACAGGCATCCTTTGTCTAGGCCCATCTCTTTGGGCTTCCACTGCATTCAGGGTTTCACAGGACACCCACCCAGGCCCGCTGGGGAATGCATGCGCGTTATCCCTGGCCTCCCGCCCAGATAACGTTAAAGAAAACGCTGGTATATGGTGTGTTGTGTGTATTGTCTGGATGATTTTACATATTATCTGATCTGGTTTGCCTTTCCCCGCAACAAACAAAAGAACTCTCCCGCGTTGGAGTTCTAGTGCCACGGCCCTCGAGGCTGAAGGGTCCACAGAGGTGGGAGATTAAGAAAGACAGAGACAGTGATAAAGCTGGGGCCAGGTGGAAACCCCTTCTCCTGATGGGATAAAGGGCTAGCTGGCTTCCGCAGCACCTTTATTTATAGAGTAGAGGTAAGGGAAGCGCTGGGGCAGGTAAAGGGGCTGGTCTGTAACCGGAGCCAGGGGAGCAGCCGAGGTCTGCAGGACCTCATGCTTGATGGTTCTCTGGAGAATGGTGGGGAGGAAGACAGTCCTGTTCTCCCCAGGCCTTGCTCCACCGCGCCCTCTGCGCCCTCTGTCGCCTGTTCTTCTCCCCCGGGGCCCTGCCTCATCCTTGGGAGGAAGTGAACAAGATGCGTGTTCCTTGATCCACTGGGGTCCCTGCCTCACCCATAGGAGGAGGCGAGTTAGGCCTGGCCACAGTGACCTACAGCGCTGTGCTCCCAGCCTTCTAGTGATTTCCTTTTTGGGGGCATAGTTGAGGGGATGCAGTGATCTACTACATAAGCATCTGAAAAGTCAAGGGTTTCAAAAGCAAACCTCTTAGAAAGAGGAAGCAAAGCGAAAGCCCCCCTGGCTACCTGTGAATGATGTGATCCATAGATACGGTGAGTGTGTAGTGGTTGTAGGCTTTTTTTAATTACAGTAAGCACACATGCATGCATGCACACACTTCCAAGGATCCCCCTCAAATCCTCCCCTTGCTTTAACCACACTCATCCCATCACCCCTGCCACTTTCTGCAGCAGCTCTGGAGCCCTCTTTCCTGAGGGTCGTTAGTTGCGCTGTTGTGGCTGCCTCAGTGTCTGAGTCAGTTCAGAATGTTTCCCTTTCATGGTCACTTTGACTTTGGGAAGAGCCAGAAGTCACATGTGCCAGGTCTGGTGAATAAGGGGGATGGGGACACAGCGTCACATTTCACAAGCCTGCCTTCCCGTTGGGCGGCCCTCGGCTGCAGCATTCACTGCCTTTTTAATCACATCTCCAAAAGACAAAAAAGGCCTGCAGGACTGCTACAGAAAGTGGCAGGAACAGTGGGAGGAGCGTGTTCAAAGTGAAGGGATTTGCGGAATGGGTTTTAATGAAGGATGGTTCTTCAACTTGAACATGCACTATGTATTCTGGCCACCCCTGTGCGTTCCACCAAGCGGCCCTCGCCCCCGTCAGAGCAGAGGTAGGAGCCGGGCCTCCTATATTGGCGCCACTCTGCAACTCTGACAGTAGCAGGCAAGTGATAGGCACCATGTGGGCTGCTTTGCTCTGACCTTGCTTCCCCCAGCCTGGCGGCGCCTGAGGCTGCTCTTCACACAGAAACTGCAGGCATTTTCTCCAGGAGCTGAGTCGCCGAGAAATCTGAGAGACCCAGGGTTTCTCCCACGGGGCAGCACCACGCCTGGAAGTCCTGTGCCCGGGTGCCACCGTGCTGACGGGCCCGGGGTCAGGGTGTGCACAGACGAGGGGGGCTCCCACATCCTGGGCTGCCTCGCACCCCATCTCCCAACACCCAGCTGCTGGGGAGCAAGGCGAGCCTGCTCCCACTGAACTCTTCACACGGGTTTTTATCCCTCCAGACACCTCTAACCTGTTTGGAAACAGTGGGGCCAAGAGCTTCGGAGGATTTGCCAGTTCATCCTTTGGGGAGCAGAAGCCTGCCGGCACTTTCAGCTCTGGAGGAGGAAGTGTGGCATCCCAAGGCTTCGGGTTTTCTGCACCTAGTAAAACAGGTACCCACACTGTTCCTATCGCTACCTTCGGATGTGCTTGCTCTCTCAGCCATCTGGGAGGAGGCAGCCTGGGGTGGTCCTGTCCAGGGGGTGGGATTGGCTGTGGAAGACCTACTCTGTTCTCAAGCGTGCTGTTACATTTACTGAGCATCTACTACACTCCTAACACTTTGCCAGGTCTTCTGACACACGCTACAAAGGACAGAGTGCATGAAATGCAGCCCCTAAGACAGAATTTGCTAGGGAAGAAATGCAGAACAACCAAAGTCAGAGAACAGTAACAAAAAGAAAGGCGAACACATCCTGAGCTTCAGATTTGTTTGGATGGTCATTAATTTCTTATGTCTGTATTATTTGGGCACCTTTCCCAAGTGCTTCTTTCGGGAGTGACTTTTGAGTGCAGCATATGTATACATGTGGTTGTACACACACTATTCACATACTGTAGCTATACAGCCCAACTAATTTTCACAATTTTCGTATCTCCAGAGCTGTAGTTTATGCCAGTGTTACTTTTAAGGACGCATGTATAAGGTGTGTGTTTTTCTGCAAGTCCTGTGTCCTGTACTTACAGCTGTATGTCTCCAGGAGCAGTCTGCATAGATACAAGAGCAGGTTCATTCTCGGATGCCCGGCTTTGTGCCTGGGTCTGAGTCAGGTCTGCACTGCAGCCCTGCTGGTGGAATCTCGTGCTGAGACTTGTGAGGGCTGGGGCACTGACTGCAGAGAAAGCAGCTCTGTGGGACACTTGGCAGACAGCTGCTCCCCAGGGGCCTGACCTGTTCAGCCGTGACCCAGGAGTGGCGAGCCTGCGGGCTCCCTGCCAGAACCGCCCATGCCCTGGCATCCATGTGCCCCAGGCCTCAGTGAGGACCTGTGGCTGAGTGGCCTGGTCTTAGGTTTCCAGCTCCTAATTCTCTTTCCTTGAGCTTAAAATGGCTCAAGAGGGATAGTGCAGCTTCATCATAGCTTCCCACACACACACCGTGATTTAAAAATGAAAGGGCAGGGCCGAGGATTCAGCTCAGTGGTGCCAAAACCTGCCTCGCAAGCACAAGGTCCCGAGTTCGATCCCTGGTACCAAAAAAACCAGAAGGGCCACAAGGCTTTTAGTCCTACTTAAAAAGCCAAGTGTGAACATTTGACTGAGAAATTGTAGGTCATTAGCCGTCAGGACCTGACGGAATTTTCTCTGCCTCTTCTGTGGTTCTGAAGTGTGGCTCCTCATCCTGGACCCGGGCATGTCCCAGCTGACCTGGGAACCTAATGCTTTTAGTTTTTCACTCTTGGAGAAATCCTGTCTCCCTGCCTGTCAGAATGTTCTTCCAGTGTGATGCCGTCCCCTCGATGAGGGCTCTGGCAGAAAGAACTGCCTGTCAGACCCTGGAGATGGGTGAAGAGCCCAGAACCGTGCACTGAGGTGGGAGCCCACGCCCGGATGCAGGAGCATGGCGGGGTCTGCTGCAGGCTGGGCAGCCTTGTGCGTGCGAGGCCTGGGGCCGGCCCAGCACCAGAGCAGACGCTGCTAGAGTTGAGCAGGAGCTCAGCCTCCTGCTCAGGCGGTGCAGGTGCCGGAAGCAGCAGGATCGGCCCTGGTGGCTAAGAGTCTCAGGGCTCTGCAGCTGGGACTGCTCTCTGAAGGGTCACGCTCCCTTCAGGGAGACAAGGCAGGCAGAGCATGGCCTGGCAGCCGGCCCAGCCCCAAATCTTCACCCCTGCTTTGTCCCAGGCTGTGGATGGAGGCAGGGCGGGGACAGAGAGGCCAGGGGTGGCTTATGTGTCACACAGACCCGCTCCAGCCCCTCTCCTACTTAGCGTCTGGCCAGAAATAGACAGGGCCTGAGAAGGGGATTAGAGGGAAGTGTCAGGAAGCAGCTCGCACCACCTCCTCCTCGGGCAGTGAGCAGAAATGTTATTAGCTAGGCATGGTGCCACGGCCTGTAATTCTAGCTCTCAAGAGGCTGAGGCAGGAGGATCGCTGGGAGTTCAAGACTAGCCTGAACTGTTATAATGAGACCCTATCTCAAAAAACAAACACGTTGTCATTTCAGATTATTGGTAAATTTGTTTCTCCTGCAGAAAGAAATCATAGAGATATAACAGCTAATAAAACCAAACTCCTCCTTGCAGTGGGAGCAAGTGCCTGGCTCTGCATGTAAGAGCAGGGGGCTGTCCTGCCCACGCCCCCTGCTGTGTGGCCCGGATGTGTCCTTCTGAGCATTTTCTGGGTGCACACGAGTGTGGCTTTGATCCCCTCTCTCCCGCTCCGTTTACTCTCTATCGCTGCGACTTCTCATTTTTCACTCCCTTCCACCAAGAAGGCCAAACAATAATGAGCACAAGCACTAGGTGAAGCGCTTCATCTCTAAGAAGAAAGCGTAACGGGAGCCACCATCAGTCTTCAATAATTCAGTTGCGGGGTTTTTAGCACTTTCTTTCCAGCCTGTTATATTTGTGACCCACCGGGCTCCGTTACCATGGCTTAGAATTTCACTCACGGCGTTGGAATGCAGTGTCTAACCCAGATACACGCCTCAGGTGTGCAAGCACTAGTAAAGCTCATGGCCAGGTGATTGAATCCCAAATGAACTTTCCGTGCCCACCTGTGACCTGTCCTGGTCGGGTAGCAGAAGCCTGCGGTGAGGTGATGTTGTAACACGAAGGCAGGTTCCTCCCTCTGACCACAGATTCTGTTTCGGAAGGAGGAGGATGGTGTTGCTGCCTCCTCAGCTGATCTTCCCCTGGGGTCACTGGGCCACTGTGACGCCCTTGGCATGTGGCTTGCAGGCCCACCCTCGCCTTAGGGGTGCTCCTTCCTCAGGGGGACCCTCTCCCGCCATCCCATGGGCCTCACTCCTTCTCCGTGGCCCTGGCAGTGGCAGTGGCTGAAGCCCCTGGAGCTCAGGCACCTTCCCAGTTGACACTAAGTTACTGGATTTCCACCTCAGACCTCCTTCACAGGAGCAGGTCAGCACTGCTTACTGAGGAGTGGAGCAGCCCGGACTGGCTCAGAGCTGGCCTCTGAACCAGGGCCCTGTGCCTGGAGTGGGGGGCGCCGGTGTGGACGTGCAGCCCCGAGGCTGTAAATAAGTAAACGGCCCTGGCCAGGCTCCCGAGCACTGCAGCTGGCCCTGCTGTGACCTAGTTTTCAGTCCCCTCCGAGAGGGGCTCAGAGCCCCAAGTTCTCTAACTCGGGTTTCCGGGTTTCGGCATGGCAATTAATAACAACACTGGGAGGGAGCTGCAGCTGGGTGCCACTGCCCAGGGAGAAGTGTGGGGCTGGCAGGGCCTTGAGACACCCTGGGCTGACCCGGCCAGCGTCTGGAAAACGTGGGGAGCCCCAGACCCCCCTGATGCTAATGGGGCGCTGGCTTGTTTTGGGGGTGGTTTGTGTTAATGAGCATCTTGTGGCAGTAGCTGTGTTGGCCTTGCCTGGAGCTGTGTGTGAATTTCTAACGTTCTGTTTTCCCTTCTCTCCTTCCTCTTTTGATTTGGTTTCTCACTGCTCAATGTCTCTCCTGTCTCCCCCTTCCTCCCTCCCCATTTCTGTTTGTTTGCCTCTGTTTTGCTCAGGTGGCTTCGGTGCTGCTCCAGTGTTTGGCAGCCCTCCTACTTTTGGGGGATCCCCTGGGTTTGGAGGGGTGCCAGCATTCGGTTCAGCCCCAGCCTTTACAAGCCCTCTGGGCTCGACGGGAGGCAAAGTGTTCGGAGAGGGCACTGCAGCTGCCAGCGCGGGAGGATTCGGGTAAGCCCCCGGGGTGGAGGGACCAGAGCCACCCCCGTGTCCCCTTCCACGGCCACAACGCAGGCCTCAGTCCCATGGCCCAGGCTGGCTCTCCTGAGGCACAGTGGGGCCGTCAAGGTTTCCATCTGCTGCCAAAACCCCAAGGAAAACAGCCTTTGCCGCACCACAAGGCCCCAGCAGAGTGTCTGTGCTGGGTGCACTGTCCTCTGTCTGCAGATGCCAGGCTCAGCAGTGCTGGGCTTGGGACAGACAGAGCTAGAGGGGCTTCGGTGGGCTGCAAGTCTTGAGCGAGCCAGCTAGTTAGTTAGTGAGTTGAAACTGGCTGTTTTCCTTACTACCTGAGAAGCATCCGCCTGCGTGGCTGTCCCATGAGAATCCTGGCGGCTGGCAGGGCTTGAGGAGGGCAGGAGCCCTGGAGAGCCAAGAGCTGGCCTGGCTGTGCTGTGAGCAAAAGAACCCTCGCCTCACCATTGAGAGGAAGTAGAATCATCAGACTCACCCGCACATACCTGCAGTCCCGGCTGCTTGGAGGCTAAAGCTGGAGGAGTCCTTGAGCCTAGGAGTTTGAGGCCAGCATGGGCAACATAGTGAGACCCTGACTCTCAGAGACAGACAGGAAGACAGGCTCGGGTACCAGAGAGGAGCTATAGACAGTGATGGAGGGAGACGCTCAGTAGGTGAGAAGTGTCAAGCACTGGCCTGCACTGAGGGCCTGATTGGTGGAGGGAGAGAACAGGAAGTACAGTGTCACCTGGCTCCCAGCAACCCGCAGTCTCCAGATGGTGGATGGAAACTTGGCCCTGGCCAGGGTGTTGTTCGTGCCTTATGCTTGTTATGTCCCTTCCTGAAGCCCAGAGGAAGGTTTGCTCGGGGCCGGAGACAGCTCTGTCACCTTCAATCATGAGCATTGTGCAGTCCAGGCTGATGACAGTGGACAGAGGTGGGCCTGCAGCAAGCCACCTGGCCCTGGTCCCTTTGGACCTCGAGGCCACCTAATCATGGTCCCTTTCTACCTGGAACCCAGGTTCGGAAGCAGTAGCAACACCACATCCTTCGGCACCCTGGCCAGTCAGAATGCTCCTACTTTCGGGTCCCTGTCCCAGCAGAACTCCAGTTTTGGGACCCAGAGTGGCGGCTTCTCTGGTTTCGGACCCAGCACAGGAGGTAGGTGCTCAGGTTCAGCACGGTGGTCCCCGCTGTCTCTTAGTACACGCTGGCTCCCCCACCAGAGTGATGAGTGAGGTCCTATGACTGCTTGGCTGGGTGTTCGAAACCTGGGAGTAAAATGTCCTTAGGTTTTTGTTTCGGGGGGTTTTTTTGGTACCGGGGATTGAACTTGACCTTGCACTTGCAAGGCAGGTGGCGGAACCACTGAGCTAAATCTCCGGCCTCCTTAGGTCTTAATTAGACCTGCATTATTGTACCATTTCTGACCACGTAAAAAAATTACTGACCTAGTCTTTTCTCTGGATTGGAAAGCTCCAGGAAATGAGAGCCTTGGGGCTTGAAAAGCCAAGCCCATAGCCTCAGGGACAGCACAGAAGCCTGGTACATTGTCTTGATGTGAGTGGCGCTCTGCTGCTCCTGGGGCAAAGTCTGCCCTGTTCAGGCCTCTCCACAAGCTCAGAAGGCGCAGCTCTTAGGTGGTCACGGTGCACAGGCAGACAGCCGGCCTGGGGACCCCACGCCTAGCTCTTGCTTCTCTGGCCCTGGAGGGTGGGGTAGAAAAAGAAAAGCTGAGCTGCGGGTTTCCCTGATGAACGAGCCCTGGGGTGAGAGGGGCCAGCCCAGAGCCCCCGCCACAGCTCGGGTGGGAGCGCTGCACCCCGGGACACGTGGAGGCGCCCCTTGAAGGTTGGAAGAGCGGCGCTCACTCACACCCCACGCGGGTGCTGCACACAGTGGGGCTGCGGGGAGCCTCCCCTGGGGCTGAGTGGGAGGAGGCCCTTGGGAACCCTTGCCTTCCATGCCTGTGCTATAATTCACCTTTCCCTGTGTTTTTCAGCCTTCAGCTTTGGATCCTCTAACTCGTAAGTAGCGTCTCCCATTGGGACCTTGACAAAGCGCTAATCGTGGCCCGGGGCTGGGCTGTGGAGTGTGTGTATGGCCGCTCTCGTCGCTTTCCCTGTTGCACAAGTTTGTCCTAGAAGCTCTGCAGCACGTGTTGGGTTTGGGGGCCCCGCAGGAAGTACCAGGCTGTGGTGTGGAGAGGGAGCTCCTAAAAGCCAGCACAAGGCGGTGCCTCTCATCTCCCCCAGTGACGCCCCATCTCCAGGCTCCGCAGCCTCAGAATCCAGGCCCCTTGCCAGGTGCAGGAGCTGACCCGGCTCTCGCTGCCTCAGGTCTGTCCAGGGCTTCGGCGGCTGGAGAAGCTGAGCTGGTGTCATGGTCCCTTCAGTTCCTGCGACCAACTGTGCCTCTCGCCAGAGGACACAGGAGCAGCTGTCAGTGGACTTTGTCACCAAAATGCACCCCCAAGAGGAAACAACGGAGACCAAAACCAGAGATGCCTGGCCACGCATCTTCCTGCCTCATGGCCCGGGTTGGTTTCCCGCTCTTACACTGTTGGTCTGCTTCCGCCCTGAGCTGCTGTGGTGTGTTCAGGCCTCGGAGACGCTCCCACTCCTGTGCTGGTGTCTGGGAGGACCATAGGGGTCACCACCTGGTCTGCATCTGCGTCTCCTCGAGTCTGTGGTCCTGTATGTCAGCCCCGCTCTGCCCGGGGCAAGCCCTGGATGGCATCACAGAGGGTTCAGCGGCAGCAGCATGGTCGGGGTTAGTGTGGCTCCTGTTCAGTGTCCGTGGCCTGGCGGAGGTGGTGGTGTAGAGACAGCTCCATAGCCACTGTGTGAGGGTGACCTTGGGAACCACACCTGGCTGGCCAACTGTGGCCAGGGTGGGGGACCCCGCTGTGCAGACTCCACTGGCAGGACAGTCGGTGACATGGTTCACTCACACAGCCTCGAGAGCCTGGTTGCAGTTTGATTAAAGTTCTGTCTTTCAGGCCTGTGTGTTTTATTCTTAGGCCTGGGAGAGCCTGGAAGTTGCCGGCTGGCAGGCAGTAGGTGTCACTTTGTTATCATCCAACCTGGAATGTGGCCACCTTTGGCCTGGGCCATTAGTGGGGAGGCCAGGAAAGGGACCGTGAGTTAGAGGGCTGTGTATTGGAAGGTTGCATGTTTCCTGTTTTAACAGAAGCTGGATGTGTGGTGTCGGTTCATCCTGGGGTGGTTTGCGTGGCTTGGAGGCCAGGGCAGTGGACGCCCTCCTGCCGCAGAGCTCCTCCTAACATCCCAGCCGCCACCTCCATCCGAGGGCCTCGTCACCAGGACCCACTGGGCTGGATGCTGGCCGAGGTTGCTCGAGCTGGCGCGAGGGGGCTCAGCACCGCCGCCGGCTCCAGAAACCCTTCCTGAGCCACCGTCAGCAGTGCCGGGACCTAGAGCTGTCCCTGGGTCTGCAGGAGGTGTCATGCGCCGTGCTGCCCTTGCCGTTGGCGGAGGGCCCTGCTGGTGAAGAGCTGGGGCCCTCAGAAGGGAAGTCTGTCACCCTTGCTTAGCTCGCAGGGCCGAGCTGGGACAGAGGGGCTTCACTCTTGACGGGCTCGGCTCACCCAGGCCCCGTGTGTGCCGGGAGCCTCCGGGTGGTGAGCACAGGCACCCGCCCAGCCCTCCTCCCCTCCTGTTGCCCCCAAAGACGCCTTTTATAAATAGAAGGTGGCCCGGCCTCATCCTGTGACCTGGCAGTCTCCCCCAGTCCCCCACCCAGGTGCCGGAACAGCTCGGTGAGACCGCGTATCGGCCTCTCTGCAGATAACGCCGCCACTCACTGACAGCCTGGTCAGATGCACCCGAGGAATGCGCGCTGGCGTCAGGGCCCCTCCACATTCCTTTCCTGGGCTGAGCCAGTGGTCAGTGGCAGAGGTCAGCTCAGCACCCTGGTCCCCTGAGCCCAGGATGCCAGGCTGAGGGGCACCAAGGCCCCACTGTGACCACTCCTGGCCTGCTGCATGGTTGTGGGGGCAGCGGCTCACTGCTCCCAGCTCGTGCAGCTGGGGACGGGTGGGAAGGAAAAGGAGCAGGAAGGTGCTGAGCCAAGTCCCGTCGTGTGTGACTTCCAGGCATCTGTGCCACACATCCAATTTGATGCTCTCCATGGCAGTGCAGCAGGAGGGCCACAGGCGGCTTTCTCGAGGACAGGTGGCACTCAGGAGCCCACACGAGCCCTTGACAGGGGTCGAGGTGCCACTGGCCGGTGGTGTCCAGCTTTGCCTTCCCTGCAGCCCCAGGGAAAGTTTCTGGGTGAGGTCCACGGCACTACAGAGGCCATGGGCCTGTGCCCGGGCGCCCTGAGCCTCCCGGCTGTGCCTGAACAAGGCCTCCAAGTGTCCTGAGGACCTGCCCTCCACAGCGACACAGGATATGACACCTTCATGGCTAGAGATCGGCACTCAGCTCCTGGCAGGGCCAGCCCTGGTGGAGACCCGAGGCTCTGTCCTTGTGGGCCACATCTGTGTCCCTAGGCAGTGTCTAAAGGGCAGAAGCTACTAGGAGGGCAGGAGGCTTTCCTGAAATCTCTGATACGAGAGTTTAAATGTAAGCTTCTCTGGGCACCTGCCCAAAAACAAAACCCTTGGGAGCACACGTGGGCCAAGTCACCTGCTGCTGCTGAGCCCCGTGTGAAGCCCCTGACTAGCAGGCGGGGGAGACGCAGCCATGCCCTGGTCCTGCCTGACTCCCCTTTGCTGGCCTCAGGTCACGGGTGACAGCTCAGTACTCGGAGCAGGAGGCCCCAGGCCCTCCAGGGTCACCCCCAGTCTCTCCTCCCTCCTGGGTTCCCCCTTGGCTCGTCTGGCAGAGCCCTGGCCAGTGCCTGTACACGTGCGCAGCATCTTACATTTCAGCCAGGGTGGGAGCATAGGGCCGGGGGGCGAGGCTGCATCTTCCCCCAGCCTCTCCCTCTATCTTCAGAGCGCTTCCTACCAGAAGTCAGTGTCCACCCCAGCAGAAAGGGCTCTGGGATGGCATTTCACAGGTCTTTTTACTCAGGGGTGGTGTGGGCCTTTGATACGCACCTTGCCCTGTGTGTCAGTAAGATGCCATTTCCCATGTGCTTTTACCCCATACCCTTTTGCCTGGTGACGGAAGTGCCCCTAAAAGGCCTCCCCGTCCGCATGGTGGGATGCACACCGCACACTTCCTGGGAGCTGCGGCTCTGACTCCTGCGTTCCTCTTCTTCACTGGACCACAAGTTGTCTCCTCGGTGTCTGCAATGCGCCTGGGTTGCACTGTGCCGACCGTGGCATACGTAGCGCTCATCTTTCATGGGAGCGTTGAGCCCAAGAGTGGGGAACTTGCCCGTTCACCCAAGGGGTGGTGGCTGGGCCGACACCCACACTGCCTTCCTCTTCCTGTTAGGCCCCTGTTCTTTACCCTGGGGCCCTGAGATTCCTCTGCCCCAAGACATGGGGGCCTGCGTGTGCTGGGGACACTGCTGAGCCCCACCCTAGGGACGGGAGCCAGCCTTGGACCTGGGTCACAGAAGAGACCTGGCTGGTCCAGCTCCTCATCCAGCAGCCTCTGCCATTGTTTGCATTTGTGACCTGAAGGGCAGGGGCCACACAGGTGTGGCTCCAGGGTGGCAGGGGAACAGCTGGCTCCGTCCCTGCAGCTGTCTCATCACCCTTCCTCCCAGCCCCTCCCGAGGGCGGCTTTGAGGCTCTGCCTTGTTCAACCCCTCTGCTTATAAATAGAAGCATCCACTCTGCAGGCCTGGCCGGAGATTCTCCGCATTGTTTTTGGGCCTAGATTCCCAGCTGCAGAGGAAGATGAGGGTTGGGGACAGGAGGCTCAGCAGCGTGTGACAGGTCCGGCCCTTCCCCAGCCCGCACTGAAAGCCTCACCCTCTGTCCCCTTCACCCAGGGCTGCCACACACTCAGGCTCTGCCCAGATGCCCCATCACCCTGTCCCCGGGCTCTCAGGTCTCAGCTTCAAGGTCTGGGCCTCCCCTGACACTTCCGGACCACCTGCTCACTCGCAGGTGTCCTCCTGTCACGTGGCCAGGTTGTTTCGAGGCACACAGCACGATGACGACGTTATTTGTGATCTTAGTTACTTGATTCATTCACCTGCCCTGTCCTCAGCAGTGCCTGTCCTGGCCAGGAGGGTCCGAGGCCCTGTGTCCCCTGTGTCCTGGCAGGAGAGGAGGCCGTGCCCGCCCTTCCCTGAAGCCCCCAATGCCGCCTTGCCCACTTCTCCAGCTGGCCTGGCTGCCAAGCTCTGTCCCTGTTGGAGCTGATGGAAGGGGCTGTGTGCTGACAGGCAGCTCAGTTGTCACCAACGAACATTTTCAGGAGCCGAATCCTCAAATCTGGCTCTGTACTTTCCAATCACTTTCTTCTGTTTTAGTGCAGCTTGGACCCAGCAGAGGGGCAGAACAGCGGCTGTCCCTCAGGCCAGGCCCCGCCCTCTGTCCCTCCCCACCCCACCTACCCTGTCTTCTGTTCTTCCAACCGGCTAAAGACCAGGGGCCCCTTGTCATTCAGAGCCACTCTGGAAGCGGGATAAACACCCCAGACTAAACCCAAGTGGCATCAGTTCTGCCAAGAGGTGTCAGCACCACAGAGGGTGCCAGTGGCAGTCACCACCCAGAAGCACTTATCAGCATGCCCACTGCCTGTGCCGGCCCCTGCCGGCCCCCTGGGTACACAGCAGTGTCATCACAGCACTTGGGAGGCTGAGGCAGGAGGTGCCCAAGGTCAAGCCAAGCTTGGGCAATTTAGATCCTGTCTCCAAAAGTATAAAGGGCTAGAAATGCAGCTCAGTGCAGAAGGCCCTGAGTTCAACCCCCAGCACCACAGTGAGTACCTAAGCAGGTAAAAGCTGATGAGGATGTGGGGGAAAGGAACCTTCCACACTGCCTTACAGGAGTCGGTGCGGCCCCTGTGGAAGTCAGTGCAGAGGCCCCTCACAGATGGAGCGCAACCCTACCATGGGGTCCAGCTGTGCCTCACCCTGGCCCTCACCAGAGGTAAAGCCAGCTGGCTGTGGTGATCCTGCCTGCCCGTACTCACTGGCACAGTCCACGAGAGCCGCCATGTGGGGCCAGCTCATGTGCCCGTCAGCAGGTCACTGGGGTAGTGTGTTAGGTACTTTTCTCTCTTGCTGAGACAAAATACCCAGCACTGAAAGTTAAAGGCGGAAGGATTTATTTGGCTTACAATTCGTAGAGGTTTCAGCCCGAGATCGGCTGGCTCCAAGGCAGGGTGGCAGAAGGGCAACAGTGCATAGACTACTTAGGGCAGGCAGCACTCACACTCAACCCTTGTCCCCTGGGGCCTAGCGTTGCACTACTAACCAGTCACACACTAGATTCAGCCACCCTGAAACAGCCCCACCTCATTCCCATGGGGCCGTAGGGGAACCTGGACACAGCTGTACAGATAGAAGTGGTCTCTGTACACTGCAGAGTACTATTTGCCCATAAGAGGAGCACAGCTTTGTCCCTGCAGGAGGGTGGGCGGATCCAGAGGTAATCATGTTGAGCAAAATAAGCAGACTCCACGAGACACATGCAACGCGTCCTCCCCACAATGAGGGATCCGGGAAAGATGAGAAGGAAGTAGAAGGGAGGCTGTCATTAGAGAAGGGGAAAGGGAGGCCAGGGATGTAGCTCAGTGGTTCTGCCGCCTGCCTCACAAGCACAAGGTCCCCAGTACAAAAGAAAAAGTGGGCAGTAGGGGATGGATATGATCAAAATACACACTTCGAACCCCCCAAAACTGCGAAACGGGTGGAGAGACAGGGTAAAAATGACCAAAGTCCCACTGCCAGTGCAGACCTGCCCAGGTGAGATCCACACATTGTGTAACCAGTGTGACTACTAAGAAATGTGGAAAATCACACTTGTGGATGTGGAACAAAGGTGAATTGTCCTTTTCTTTTGTGTGTGTGGGGGATGGGTGGGTATCAGGGATCAAACTCAGGACTTAACTTGTGAGGCAGGCACAGCACCACTGAGCTAAATCCCCATCCCCTGAATAGTCATTTTCTAACCCGACAGTGTCATGACTGACGGGAGAGCAGAATGCTGGGAGGGAGCGAGTGCCCCGCCACCCCAGCTGCAGCCTGGCCCGGGCTGGGGGACGGCTTTGATGAGGGCTAGGGCAGCGCTGTGCCCAGGCCTGCAAAGCCGAGGTTGCAGAGGGAAAGCTGCAAAGCTCCCTGGATTTAGCAGGAGCAACATGTGCATGGAGAACCAATGACGGCGTCACAGATCCTCTCCGAGCTCTCCCCTGACCAGAGTGATGGTTATGGAGAAGCCCAGGCCCCTGCTGGTCAGGCAGGAACTGGAGACAGTATTATTACACCTGCTGGGCCAGGCCCAGGCATCCTTTCCTGTGTCCATGGGGCCCTGGATTCAAATGGAAACCCTGCAGATGCAGTTATGGACAGAAAAAAGTCACAGGAAAACAATGGCGCAAACTTCGCCCACTGCCACACCGAGATCCATTTGTCCCCGCGCCTGCTCCCTGCATGACTGTGGGGGTCCAGGCAAGGAGACTCCGCTCGAATAGCAACCAGGCTCTGCGGAGGTTTGTGCAGATTTTGTCCCTCCTCCTGAGGGCTCTGTTGCAAATAAATTCTACGTTCATAACAATATCTTCAGGAACCAAGATGAGGTCTTTGGCAGCTCTGTCATTGAGCCTCGGGAGGAATCTGAGGAAGTAGAGTAGCCTGAAGAAAGCCAGAAGACACCTGAGGCTGTATCCAGTGATTCTGGAACTTTCTATGGTCACAACGTCAGCAGTGATCTGAAAGAAATTTTAGAGGTGGGCCGGGGATTTAGCTCAGTGGTTCTGGTGCCTGCCTCGAAAGCGCAAGGTCCCAAGTTCGATCCCCGGTACCAAAAAAAAAAAATTTTAGAGGAACCCATTGTGGAACCAGAGTCTGATCTGAACCAGAACCAGAGCCAGGAACCTGCATCTGAAATCCAAGAGGAAAAGTCTGAGCCCGTTTTAGAAGAAACTGCTCCAAGGATGCTCGGAAGTGTTTTCCAGCACTGCACACAGAGCTTGGACAGTGCGGGAAGACTTGAGGACATTTTCTAGGGCATCTGCCCAGTGAGAACCTTCCTCCTCGTAGCACTGCTTCTGTTGCTGGGACCCTCCTCACGCTACGAATGTCTCAGCCTGAACCAGATTCCACCACAGAGGCCTCAGGGATCAAAGAGTGGGGAGCAATGGGTAAATATTCCTCCCAGAGGGGACCCGGGCCGATCCTTGAGGTGGGGAGCAAGGTGATGTTGAACCCGGAGGACTGTGGTCCATCCCGACAGCCACCAGCTCTTCCTCGGTAACCTGCCTCAAGAGGTGGACAAGTCGGAACTTCAGGATTTCTTTCAAAATTGGCGGAGCAGTGCCCAAGCAGTGGTGGGGACTGGCCCAGTTTTGGTTTTCTGAGCCCACGCAGAAGGTCCTCAGAAAGGCACACCCTGTTCAGAGTGAAGTCCATCTGAACTCGTGGCCAGGGGAGGGGACCCTGGAGATATCAGCCAGAGACCTGGAGGCCCTGCCTGGGCACACGGTGCAGAGGGGTCTGGAGCGGGAAGGGGCCACTCCAAGGCAGTGAATGAGGCTATAACCCCAGCTCCCCAGGAACGGTGACTTTCTTCAGCCACCCTTCCCACGTCTTGGAGTAGGACCCCAATCTGCTATACACTGCTTACTTTTCAGTTTCGCTTCTCTTTGTGTCGATGATGTGCTGCTCCCTTTCCGTTCTCTCTCTCGGCCTTTCAGTCCTTTACTTCCAATTTTGTGGAACCGTATTTTAGAAAGAATGGATTTTTAAAGAGGAAGAAAAAGGACTGAATTTCCTTGCTTACTTTGCATATACAGATTGGTTTTTGTTGTTGTTTTAGTTTCTGTTCAGAATGGGTCTCACTATGTAGTCCAGGCTGACCTTGAAACCACTTATGCAGACTAGGCTGACCTCAAACTCTCAGGGATCCTCCTGCCTCAGCCTCTCAAGTGCAACACCACACCAGGCACTAGATTTTTTTTTTTTTTTTTTTTGGTACCAGGGATCAAACTCAGGACCTTTCGATTTCGAGGCAGACAGTAGCACCACTGAGCTAAATCCCCAGCCCCTGGGTCTTTTTTTGAATAGCCATTCCCCGCATGAATATATCTCATTTATTACTGACATTTGATGTGTTTCATTCACTGAAATATTTCTTACTTATTTTCTATGTGTTTCAAAAACCTGTGAGAAATACAGGATTTGATAAACATTTTGAAAGGAAGAAAAATCTAAATTGTTTCTTCTTTGAGAGTCATGACTACCTTCTGATATTGAAAAACTATCATGAAAAATCTGAAAAAATTTAATTCTCACTGATATGGTTAAAAACTGAATAAAAGGTGTTAATAGAAAAAAAAAAAAGAGAAGAAAGAAATCACACAGCGGCCAGGCTTGGAGGCACATGCCTGTAATCCCAGTACTCAGGAGGCTGAGGCAGGATGATTGTCCTGAGTTTGAGGCCAGCCTAGACTACATAATGAGTTCAAGAGCTTGAACTATATAGTGAGACCCTGTCTCAAAAATAATAATAATAATAATAGTAACAATAATAAACTAATTCCAAAAGAAAGAAGGAAAAAGGAAACAAAGAATAGAAAAAATGAACAGAAAACAAACAGCAAAGTGGTTGATTTAAATGAAGCCATATCAATAATCACATAAAATAGATGTGGTTAAAAATGCAAGACAGAGGGGCTGGGGATTTAGCTCAGTGGTGCCCCTGCCCGCCTTACAAGTGCAAGGTCCTGAGTTTGATCCCCGGTACAAAAAAAAAAAAAAAAATGCAACACGGAGGGTGTGGTGGTGCAGGCCTGTGATCCCAGCATTCAGGAGGCTGAGGCAGGAGGATCACTGCAAGTTCAAGGCCAGCCTGGGCTACATAGTGAATTCAAGGTCAGTCTGAACTACATGGTGAGATCTTGTCTCAAAAAACAACAATAACAAAAAGAGCAATAAACAAAAGCAAGAACCACCTATATGCTGCCTATAAGAAACCAACTTCAAAAAAACCAACTTCAAGACAAGAAATGATTTTTCAAAATAAGAGGAGAAAAGATACACCCTGCCAACACAAAGTTTTTCTAAAAAATCTAGAGTGGGTACATTAATATCAGGTGAAGTAGATTTCAAAAGAAAGGATATTATCAGGGATAAACACAGCCATTTCATTATGTGTTGATCATGAAGAGGACATGAGTCCTAACCATTTCTGTAGCTAATACAGAACTCTAAAATATGTGAAGCGAAACCCAAAGAATTACAGGGAGACATAGATAAATCCAAATTAGTCACAGCTTCCAACAATTGAGAAAACAAGACAAAAACCAGAATTTTTTTATTCTTTTGTGTGTGTGTCAGTAAAACTTTATTTACAAACATAAGTCAGGATGGGGGCTGGGGATTTAGCTTAGTGGTTCTGGCACCTGCCTTGCAAGCACAAGGTCCTGTGTTCGATCCCCAGTACCAAAAAAACAAAACAAAACAAAACAAAAAACATAAGTCGGGGGCTCGGTTTTTCCTTTTTCCTTTTTTTTTTTTTTATTTGCTTTTTTGGGTCAGGGTCTCAATTTGTAGTGGAGGCTGGCCTTGAATTCCCAGTGATTCTCCTGCCACAGCCTCCCAAATGCTGGAATTACAGGTATGCACCAGCCACCACACCTGACCCAGAAAACCACAGTTTAGAAGCCTTCAATGACACTATGGGATCAGGATGGGATTGTCACTGTGGAACCTTCCATCCAACATGGTAGAAGCCATGTTCTGTTTGAGGACTCGCAGCGTGAAGTGCATTGGGTGACATACAATTCAATATATGTAAAGGATTTGAGCTGGGGATTTAGCTCAGTTGTTCCACCACCTGCCTCAAAAGTGCAAGGTCCTGAGTTTGATCCCTAGTACCAAAAAAAAAAAGGATTTGAGTTATGCAAAATATGTTCTCTGAAAAAAAAAAAATGTTCTCTGACCACAATAGAATTAAATTGGAAAACCACCAAATATTTGGAAGCTAAGCAACACATTTCTTTTTTTTCTTTTTTTTTGGGGGGGGTGGTGGTACTGGGGATCGAACTTGGGTCCTTGTGCTTGCGCAGCAGGCAGGAAGCAACACATTTCTAAATAACCTATAATTAAAGAAGAAACAGGGAAAATAATTTTAAGTTAATGACAGATGACAATACGATGTGTCAAATCTCGTGGCAATAAAGCAGTCCTTCATAAGATTAAAGGCTGTGATAGAGGCTGTGTGCGGTGGCACACACCTGTGATCCCAGCATTTGAGAGGCTGAGGCAGGAGGATTGCTGTGAATTCAAGGCCAGCCTGCACTACAGAGAAAGACACTGTCTCAAAAAAACAACAAAAAAATGCTGTGTTAGAAAATAGAAACAGAGGGCTGGGGATTTAGCTCAGTGGTTTCACGGTCTGCTGCACAAGTGCAAGGACCCAAGTTCAATCCCCAGTACCAAAAAGAAAAAAGAAAATAGAAACAGAAAAGTAAATGAACCCCACAATAAGCAGAAGAAAGGAAGTCCCAATGATCAGAGCAGAAGTCAAAAAGGTAAAAAACAAAACAAAACCAAAGAGAATAGGGAAAAAGTCAAGGAAGCTAAAAACTGGTTCATTGGGAAGATAATTAAGTTGATAAAACTCCAGCCTGACTTTCCAGGAAAAAAAGAGAAAACACGAATTACCACTGTCAGAAATTAGAAAGGCCACACAACTACAGATTTTTCATATGTTTAAAAGGCAGAAAATATTATGCATGTCTTTGTGCCAATAAATTCAACAACTTTCATGAATCAGACAAATTCCTTGAAAAACAGGATCCAGGTTCACTTAAGAGGAAATAGATAAACTGGGCACAATAACACACCTGTAATGCCAGCACTCAGGAGGCTGAGCCAGGAGCATTGCCATGAGTTTGAAACCAGCCTGGACTACACAGCAAGTTCAAGGCCATCATGAACTACATAGCAAGACCCTGTCTCAAACAAACATAAAAATACAAGAAATCTATGGAACAAGAAATATGGAACACTTCACAAATTTGCATGTCATTTTTTTTTTTGATGCAGAGTCTCGTTTGAACTCACAGCGATCCTCCTGCCTCAGCCTCCCAAGTCCTGGGATTACAGGCCTGTGCCACCACACCCACCTTGCATGTCATCCTTACATAGGGGCCATGTTAATCTCTGTATCATTCCAATTTTAGTATATGTGCTGCCGACATGAGCATACGCTCATGTTTTCTTCTAGGACATTTATAGTTTATGTTTTACAGTGACACCCATGGTGCATTTTGAGTTAATTTTGACTGTGGTGCCAGGCAGGAACTGGAGTCTTTTTTAAAAAAAAATTTTTACATGGATAATTCATTTGTTGCACAGGATTTGTTGAAAAGCCTATCATTTTTCAAGTGCTCTGCCTTATCACCTTTGTTGAAAAGCAAGTGACCCAACCCTCGTGGATCTATTTTCAGACTTTCTACTGTGTGTGGCTGGCCCAGTTCCCTTGACACCAAGACCACACGGGCTCGGGTGCTGCGCCCCACGGTGGGACTGACCTCAGGCAGCGTGTGTTCTCTGTCCTGTGGTGATGCAGTACAGCGGGTGAAGCCAGGGCCTCATGCACGAAGCCAGGTCCCCTCCCACCGAGCCGAACCCCAGCCCTCACTGGCCCACTTCTCATTAGCACGTGATTGCTGCCAGAGCCTCCTGCAGTAAGTCTCTAGTCCCCACCTGCCCAGTGTGCAATGCAACTCAAGTTGAAGAAAAACTTAAGACAGAGTTAGGAGAAATCTCTGAATTGGGACAGCCTTTGGCAAAAAGCACTGGCCCGTCTCTTCCACCAAATTTTATTATTCATCAATCAGGGTAAAGGTACATGTATAGATGTGCAATACGTGAAATCTCCATGGGAACTAATGCAGGCAAGGCTTTAAAGAGAAGTCAAAGCATTTTCAAATTAGAAGCGAGCTAGACAAAATATATGGTTGTAATTAGAGCATTGTCCTTCAAGCTATGAAGGCACTAGTTGTGAGAATGGAGTTTGGGTGCGATTACTCTGACCTCGGCTATGGATGTTATCTTGTATGAGCCCCACAGCCTCATAGGCCAATACTCTGGCCTCGGGTGTGGCCGTTAGCAGGAGGTCATGTTAACCTGCGTGCTACCGCAGTGCTCAGGAGATGCTTCTGTGAGTCACGTAGCTTCAGTCAGACTCGCTTCTTAGAGGAGCCCAATGGAGGGAGTTAACTCTTTGCAGCCTGCACTGCCTGCAGCATGTCTTGGGCATCATCAACATTGTGGGCGCTGGCAGTCCCAGTTAATGGACCCCGCCGTGGCAGGTCTATGTGCTCATAAGGATTTTGATCATCCCCAGCCCGTGACCCTTTAGCAGCCTAGCTTCACATTTGTTAGGTTTCAATGTGTCTAATGTATTATGACCACATCCATCCTACCCGTTACCTACCTTATACCCTTCCCCTTGCCATAGTTCTCTTCCTCTTGTCTGATGATAGTCTCCCTTCTGCTTTCTTTCTTTCTTTCCTCTTTTTTTTGAGACAGGATCTCACTATGCACTCAGGCTGACCTTGAACTCATAGCAATCCTCCTGCCTCAGCCTCCTGCGTACTGGGTTGCAGGCATGTGCCACTATGTCTGGTGTAAGCGTTCATTTCAATCAGCAATATCTTACAGTTTTCAGTGTTGATGAGTTTCTCAATATTAGGCCCTTTTCATACCAAGCACTGCAATATCCCATTAGATGGATAACTACCATTTATCTACTCACTGTGGATGGGCACTGGATTGTTCTAGTTTGGGACTATTACAAATAAAGTTGCTGTACACACCAGACACAATAGTACACGCCTATGATCCCAGCACTTGGGAGCTGAGGCAGGAGGATCACTTTGAGTTCAAGGCCAGCCTGAACTACACAGTAAGACCCTGTCTCAAAAAAGCAAAATCCAAAACCAAACAAAAGGAATTCTGACTGGGCAGGTCAGATCCCAGGTGCCGAGGCAGGAGCCACCCTGGGTGAAGGTCCTCTGATACCTGGCGGGGCCCTGTGTGACCAATGCCTAAGGGCGTTGTGTGCAGGAGCCACTTCCGGGGTGCTTGCACCTGTGCTCTGAGACCCCTGTCCTGCTTCTGAGGAGGTGGAACCGTCCAGGGCTTCCTGTCCCTTGACTCTCCCAGGGGGGAAGTGGGCGGAAGCGGATTTAGCCCAGCCCCCGGCTCCCAGCTTCCGTTCGCCAACCTCACAGCGGCTTCCTGTGCCAGGTGCTGCAGGATCCTCAGGGCAGGGGCAGCTGGCGCAGGCCGGTGTTGGTGTGGGTGCCGAGGGCTGTGTTGGGGACAGATGCAGAGGCCTCACAGGAAGTGGCCGCTGGTGACAGGAAGCCCCCGGGGTACAGGGAAAGCTCTGCCTTGCTGTCTGAGGCCCGCAGGGGTTGTGGCTGTGGAGGCAGGAAGTCCCCAGAGCTCTGCCCAACCTGGCCATGCTGACAGCTGTCACCTGTGTCAACAGGAGCCCCAGTGCTGCCCGCCGGTCACACTGTCCCTCCACCTCTTGCAATGGCCCTGTTGGATGAAAAGAATCGGGAGCCGGCATGATGGCATATGACCATCATCCCAGGACTCGGGGAGGCTGAGGCAGGAGGGTCACAAGTTCTAGCCCAGCCTGGGTAACTTAGTGACTTTGGAATCAATCAATCAATCAATGTTAAAAAAGTAGTGACTCGAAGCCCAAGGTCACACCTGTAAGCACCCCCCATGGGTGTTCTGACAGACCTTCCCAAAGGTCGCCCTGGAGTCCAGCTCGGCTACACCGTGTGTCTCTGCCCAGCAGACCCAGTTGACCAACACTGAACAGCAGTGCAGGGCAAGGGCAGGGGCAGCAGAGGTGGCTCAGGGCATCGTGAGCCCTTGGCAGGAATGGAGCCGACACCACGTGCTTTGGGGACAAGAGGTGAGCCCTGGGCGGACCCCGGACCCCAAGGAGGAGCAGTCAAGCTCATGGACTCTGAGTAGAAGAGTGGTTGCCAGGGCGGGGAAGGGGCACAGGGAGTTTAACAAGTGTAGTTTTAGACTTGCAGGGTGGACCAGAAACTGAATAATTTGGGAGCGGCAGTACTGGCGATTGAACCCAAGACCTTGATCCTGAAGTTGCATTCCCATCCCTTTTTATTTCTATTTTTGGTTCCGGGGATTGAACTCGGGTCCTTGCATTTGGGCAGCAGGTGGCGAAAGCGCTGAGCTAAATCCCTGGGCCTTTATTTCTTATTTTGAGACAGGATCTCGCTAAATTGCTAAGTTGCCCAGCCTGGGCTCAAACTTGTGATCCACCCAGCCTCATCCCCTTTAAATAGGAGAATTGGGTGGTGTGTGAATTATATCCCAATAAACCTGTGGAAAAGACCTTTGCAATATTCACTGACCACCTGACCAGCACTTGGTGTGTATTTCTTGGGGAAGCTGAGAATCCTAAATAAATAACCAAGCTTGGCCTCAGTTCCCCGGATGCACCAGACAAATTTAGCTATAGTATTTAAAGAAAGGCCTGTCTGGAGCTGGGCGTGGTGGAGCACACCTGTCACCCCAGCACTTCGGAGGCTGAGGCAGGAGGATCACCACAAGTTTGAGTGAAGCCCTGGCTCAAATTTTAAAACGAGTTTTAACCAACAGGGCATCTCTAGTCCTCAAGATGACCCGGGGTCTCCGGGATGCTGCTCCCTCATACACATGTGATACAAAGCATGTTCTCCCCATCTTTGCCGCCTGGCCAGGAAGAACAGCCCGGGTGGCGTCTCAGCCTGGGATTAGGAAACTCAGGCATTCAGGGTCAGGTGACTCAACTCTGCTCCGCAGGACAAGTGGCAGCCAGGAATAGCGTGGGCTTCTGCCCCGTCTCACGGGCTGTAAACACCCAGCTGCACGGCCCGGCATCTGATGCTAAAAGTCTGATAAAATTCGAGCCAGGGCTTGAGCCGCTGGGGGAATTAATCCCGCCCCTGCATTCCCAGCCGCACTGTCTCAGGGACAGGAATGCACTGGCCTCGGCCAGAACTACAATTGATTTGGGGGTTTACCTCTCTGGACACAGGCAAAGACAGAGTTTATCGGTTCACCCGCTTTTCTCACATTGGAAAGTTTCCAGAGCTAGCCAGGTATGTGCTACACACCTGTAATCCCAGAACTCTGGGAGGCTGAGGCAGGAGGATTGCCCAATCTGGGAAATTTAGTGACTTAGTAAGACCCCGTCTCAAAATAAGAGTAAAATAGGGCAAAGGCCCAGGGTTCAGTCCTCAGTCCTGCACAACATCAATACATAAAAGTCTCCAGTGCTTGGGGCTCTCTGGGGACCTCCTGCCTGGCATTGCGAGGTGGCCCAGACAAAGTGGGTCAAAGGCTGTATTTGAAGCCAGCCCAGCTCTGCAACTTCCTAGCCTGGTGACCCTTAGTAGGTCCCCTAGGTCCCTTCTGGGCCCAGCTTCCTCCTCTGAGAACAGGGAACAGCAGCACTAGATGTGACCAACAGTGGCCAGGGGGCCTTGGGTTGCTGCCATGCTGGCCACCAGGATGTGGGTCTCCTCCGTGGCTGGCTGTGTCATCAGCCTGCAGTGGGCAGCTTTTGGTTGATATCATCGAGTGCTTTCATCGAGTGCCCAGAGCCCAGCCAGCTGGACAGGTCTATGCAGGCTCCAGAGAGCGCAGGGATGGCCATGGGGTAGAGGCAGCTGGAGGTGACAGGAGTCGGCCCGCTGTGAGTCGGGACCCAGAGACCCTGTCTCCTCTCTTCCCGGGACCCCAGGGGTTCCTTTCTGTCAGACCTGACGCGGAGTTTTGTCCATCCTGGAGCAGCACCAGAGTCCCGTGGGGCAGCCGAGCTGTGGGTGGCTTGCAAGGCAGCAGGTGCTGCATGTGGGGTCCCCAGCAGCTGCTCCCCCTCGACATCTCAGCAGGTGGGAAGCCCCCATCCCCGCCAGGCTAGGGTCCCGGGAGGGAGCTGTGACAGCTGGGCCGTGCCTGGTGTCTGTCTCAGCCCAGTCTGGATTCTAAATTTAACTCTCTATCAGCTTGGGGCTGGCGGCTTCCCCAGGGCCACCAAATGCCACTTGGGAGCCACAGCCTCTGCAGGCTCCTGCAGGTCCCTGCCCCTGACTCGGGGTCTGCCCTCACCCACAGGCAGCAGGCGGTGTGGAAAATGCGTGTTCTCAACGCCACCTGGCTTCTTGCTCTGGCTGTTGGTTCACACACACACACACACACACACACACACGCACGCGCGCGCACGCACCTCGCACACAGCAGCGCTCCGGAGCCGACTCCACAACCCCAGGCCAAACCACAACAGTGGCTGGCACCACCCAGCAGCTGTCTGGGTGGGGGCGGCATCAAGGCCTGTTATGCAACTTCCTGCCTTGGTGTCTCAATCTGAGGAGGCAGGATGCAGGCGCCGCAGAGAACCCAGAGAAGAAACCAAGGCCCAAGACCTGCAGTGGGTGCTGGGGTGTCCTGTCCCCCACAGTGCTGCAGAGAGGCGGCCACTCACCCAGAACGAGCTGTGGCTGCAGGTGACCAGGCGCCGCTTTGCACAGGGAGTGAGCAGGGCTCTGGGGCCAGGAGGAGGCTGCAGGAAGACTTCCAGGAAGTGAGGTGGGGGAAAGGCATTTCCTGCCTGGGACCCAGGATGCCATGGCTGGGGGTTTTCTTAGTACTCGGGATAAAACCCAGGGCCTTCACCCTGAGCTACATCGTCAGCCCTTTTTATTTATTTATTTATTTTTTTGGTACTGGGGATTGAACTCGGGTCCTTGCACTTGTGCAGCAGGCAGCGAAACCACTGAGCTAAATCCCCGGCCCGCCCCTTTTTATTTTTTATTTGGAGACAGGGTCTGAATTGATAAGTTGCCCAGGCTGGGCTTAACCTTGTGATTCTCCTGCCTCAGCCTTCCAGGATGCTGGGATTACAAGCCTGCAGGGTGTTCTTGGTAATAGTACCAGTAACAAGGGCCACTGGACGTGTCTCACACCCATGAGGCTGAGCACAGTGGTAAAAGCCTGGCTCTGGGGTGAGGGATCGAATCCTGGTTCTACCTCTATTTAGCTGTGTCCAGGGCAGCGTCTTGAGCCCTACTCCGTTTTCTCTGTCACTCAGGGACAGCACCTCCCTCACAGGGCTGCCATGTTCGTGGGGTGAGCTCCCTTCCAGAATCCGTGCAGAGCAGGGGACTGTGCAAGCCAGGGCCCTGTGCACATGAGGTCTGCTGTTTCTGCCAAGTTCCTTCAAGTGGCCCAGGCCAGGCCCACAATGAGGTTCTGATCAGAAGAAGCCAGCAGCCCACTAGGCCCTTCGTCTGCTCCTGGCCAAGCTCGGCAGCAGAGCCCATGCCCGAGGTGGTCCTGGGTGTCATCCCATGAGACAGGTTGCAGGGGTGACCTGAATTAAGGCCCTACCTAAACAGTCACCCTTGACGTATTTGTCAAAACCCCACCCATGGGGCCAAGGATTTAGCTCAGTGGTTCCGCCGCCTGCCTCGAAAGTGCAAGGACCGGAGTTTGATCCCTGATACCAAAAAAAAAAAAAGAACCCATGCATGAGTCAGATGCGGTGCCACACAACAGTCATCCCAGCCCTCAGGAGGCTGAGGCGGGAGGATCGCTGTAGTTTGAGATCAGCCTGGACTACATGGGGAGACCGTGTCTCCAAAAACAAAACCAAAAAAACAGCCAGGCTCTCCCCAAGAGCCAGATACCAGGGCCCACAGTCACAGCCAGGGCCACTTCTGGTCTCAGAGCCGGCTCCGGTGGAGACAGGGCTGCACAGAGGGCAGGCGGGGCAGCATCCTGGCTGCCCCCAGCTTCAGGCCCTTAGCACCCCAACACCAGCCCCATACCCTCTCCCCCGAACCCAGCACCCCCAGCCACTGCACCATGAATCGCCAAACACCAGACCCCAGCCAGCGTACTTTAAAATTAATTTTATTTGCTGTGTTTTCATTTGAAATCTTAAAAAAGGTTCACTGTACATTGTCTTCAAGAGTCTTGCACCTCTGGTAAGTGCACTGGTTCAGTTTCACAGTAATCTCTGCAGCTGAGGACGGTTCTTATTGCTGGAAGGCATGAGTGTCCACCCTGCGCCGGGCGGGGGTGGGGGTGGGGGGTAGGGCAGCAGCAGGACCGGGGCTCCGGGCAGGAAGCCCCGGGCTCCCAGAGGAAGGAGGCCAAGCGATCGGCCCAAGCTGGCATCCCAGCCCAACCTGCAGCTTCCCTGGGGTCTCCCTCATCCCACCTTTAGCGAGGCAGCGGATGGAGAAAAGAGGGCTGAGGTGAAGGGAGCTAGAGGGAGGCAGGTCATGCAGGGGAGGATTCTTCACTTTGAAGTGTTTATTCACCACCAAGAAATTCGGTCTGGAACTGGGTGTGGTGGAGCACCCCTGTGATCCCAGCACTCAGGAGGCTGAGGCAGGAGGATCACTGTGAGTTCAAGGCCAGCCTGGGCTACATAGCAAGTAGTAGATGAAAAAGAAACGTGGGTTTGAGGACCTGGCCCCACTTTTAGGAAGACCCCTCAGTGGTGACCCAGCCCAGGATGAAAACCTCGCTTCCTGACACCTCCCCAGTGCCCATCTCCTCATTAATGCAAGAAAAGACCTGAGTGTAGAGGGGGCCCCTCTGCCGGGGGGCCAAGTGCAGGGGTGCAGGGCCCCCCACTCCCACCTGCAAGGCCACGGCCCCTCCAGGCTCAGGGCATGGGCTCCCAGGTACCCACGGCCACCGTGGCTCGGCCCAGAGCCCTTGGGGGTACCTGCGCTGGCCAGGCCGAAGCACTCAGGACCCCAGGACCCTGTGTCAGGAACAGCAAGGGTCAGGTGCCCCACTCTCCTTGTCGTGGAGACCCTATAAGTGGCTCATCTGCAGCGGAAACGGATTATTTTCTGGCCTGACAGTTTCTGTGCTTGGTCGTTAGTCTAGTGTGGCCCTGACGTGGCCAGGGCCGTGGCAAGCCTGAAGGAGTGTGGCTTCAGCGAGTGTCCCCGAAGTTCCGGGGAGCTGGCACTAAGGAACCCTGGCTTTGCTCAGACCGAGTCCTAGGGTCCCAGAGGGTAGACCCCGGGACTGGCCACCCACGGGCCAGGCTGGCCCAGCACCCCCAGGGCTCAGTGCTGCTCCACCCTCCCGGCCTCCCGCCACTTTTCCTGCCTGAGGGGAGGCAACAGGGCCCATAACTCGCTCTCCCGGCAGGTGCCAGGTGGCCTCCCCCACCCCGCCCAGGCTCGGGGCCTGTGTGCAGCCTCCCCCAGACAGCCTGGGGGTGGCCTCCCCTGAGAACGAGCCAGGCGCCCCGTCTTGGCTCCCTGCAGTGCCCTAGAGGTGGCGGCCGGGGCGAGGGGCCCACCAGATTCAAGTCTTCAGATATAGCGCAACAAGGGACATGGATCTCTTCCTGAACCAGAGGCCAGGCTGGGGCTGTCTTGGCAGTGGGGTCGGGTGGCCCCAGGCCTCTGGGACTGGTGCGGACGGAAAGGGACAAGCCCACCTAGGAGGACGGTGGACGGGCTGGGGTGGGGCCTGGGGACAGAGGGGTGAGACTGACCATCCCAGGACCCTCCCCACTCCTCCTCTAGCCAGCAGGCCAGTTAAGGCTGCGGAAAGACAGAAGCCACCCAAGATGCGTCCTGTCCCCAGCTCCTGGCCCCTCAGCAGGTGGGGGGACGCTCCGAGGCAAAATCTGCCTGTGGTTTTCTCTGCCAACACAAAAGAGCAAACGGCTGGTTTTAGGGTTAATCTCCCTCTGCCCCCTCTCCCAGACACCAGCAGAGGGGCTATGACCGCGCATCCGCCAGCCCTCCCTCCACCTCTGGGGAAGATGGAGAGGTTGGCGGGAACAGGATCCTGTGATCTTTCTCTTTTCTTTAAATTCAGCTTAAGGCAAAAGTTTGGCAAAGCAAGTCTACATAAGGCCGCGTGGCAGAGGACAAGGCGGGTGGGAGGGGACAGCCACCAACACATCAACGGCACAGAGCCGTGGCATCCCTGCCGTCAGCCCGGCCCTCAGCCCCACACCCAGAGGAACTGAAAAGAACGACCAGTGTTTCCGGGAGCCACCTGCACGTGAAAGACAGGCGGTGGGGAGGGGAGGCACAGGGGAGTGCTCGGGGCGCCTTGGGTCTGGCCCGTCCCCCAGAGGAAGCAGTTGCCAAGAGTGGGTGGCATTGGGGGAGCACAGTGAGGCCGCCCGCTGGAGAAGAAGGTAGAATGGTTGTATTCTGCTGAATGACCCAAGAGTGCGTTTGGTTCTGTTCTGAGCCGAGTTGTTATTCTGAGGCTAACCTGGCACCGGCCCGGGGCCCAGGTGTCATCGGTGCTTGGGTGGGATGACCACCAGCGGAGGCCCGTACTTGGGCCGCCACATGAGGACCTGCGCATCGTTGGCGTTGGGCTTGACCAGGGCGCTGGGCGGGATGGGCTCGTTCTTGCTCAGGATCTTGGGCTGGTCCTGTGCAATCGGCTCCCGCAGCCGGGCCCGCTGGCCCAGGGGCCGAGTGGGGCTCACGTCAATGCTGAGCTGCATGCGCCAGTGCAGCGTCTGCAGGATGATCATGTCATTGGTGGACGTGTTGGTGGCCACCAGCCACGTGGTGAAGCTCTGGTCCCGGTAGATGTTGGTCAGCTTGGCCACGTTGCTCTCACTCACGGGCACGGCCCACGTGACACTGGGGTAGAAGTTGTCGTTCATGCTGATGATGAACTTGGAGTCCCTCTTGGTGGGGCCCACGATGGTGCAGGTCTCCGTGGTGTTGCCGTACCAGGGGTAGTTCACCCCATCCGAGTCGCTGATGGCCTCGATCTTGCCCTCCTGCAGGTCGGGGAGCTCCCAGCTGGACCTGCAGACACGTAAGGCCATGTCACCGACTCACTCACTCAGCGGGGCCTCCCTGCACCCCCGAGGCGAGCCAGGGAGGACAGGACGGACACAGGGGACCCGGGCCCTTTTGTCCTCAGGGCTCAGCACTGCACAGCAGGGGACAGACAGGGAGATGACATCGGAAGCAGACACCAGACTGGGGAATCCTGGCACTAGCCCAAATGACACCCGGCCAGCACTTGCTCCCTCAGTCCTGAGACCATGGGAGGCCAGGACAGGATCCCACTGGGATTTGGGGAAACCCTGCCGTCTGCCCTCATGCAGGATTGTCACTGGAGGGAGCTGCTGGCGGTCACCAGGGATGACAAAGCCTGACACAAGCCAGGCCCCAGGCTGAATGTAGCTGGTTGCCGTGTGACCTCAGGCCAATGCCCACCCCCCTGGGCTTCGTTCCCTCATCTGGGAAAAGGGGGTGACTCCAGCCTTTCCTCCCCAGCCAGGGCCCGGGGCCCTCACCTCTACCGCAAGGGGGTTTGGACTCCCTGGCCTCACTCAGGCCACAGCGGGCACCAGGGAGGCTCCCCAGGTCCGAAGAGGATGCAGCGGGACCCCCCGCTGACCCTCTTGTGGAGCAAGAACCGCCCTGGCCTCAGAGCCGCCCTCCTTCCAGGACACTGGGGTCAGGTGTGGTTACAGTGACGACCCTCAGAAGGAAGAGGACCAGCCAGCCTGGCCTGGGTGACACGGGACAGAGACCCCTCTCCAACATGGCTGTGGGCTCAGCCTCTGTGGGGCCACCCCAGGCTGCAAGAGGGGCAGCATTACAGACTCCGGGACCCTCACAGCCACTCGACCCCAGCCCGCAGGAAAAGAAAGAATGCAAATGAGGGTGCAGGAGACCCCCTCCCCAGGAGCTTTAGTACAGCCTCACTCCTGCTTCCTGTTTCTGCCTGGGCCCGGTGGTAAAATCCAAGCTCAGGGCACTGTGCCTGCACACCAACCTCACCAGGGCACTCTCCCGGAAGAGCTGCTTTTATCTACTCCTGTTCACTGTGTGACTCCATGGAGCCAAAGGAGAAGGCAACCCAAGTGTCCATGACAGACAGATGTGATCCCAGCACCTGGGAGGCTGAGGCAGGAGGATCACTGTGAGTTCAAGGCCAGCCTGGACTACTGAGCTAGACCCTGTCTCAAACAAACAAGCAACAAAAAAGACAATGCAGGTCCACCCACACAATGGAATATCCTTGAGCCTTAAAAGGGACGGAAACTCTGACACCCAATACCACACTGCGCCCTGTGCCCGTGACACTGTGTCCATCACGAAGAGACAAATAGTGTAGGATTCCACTCATTACGTGGGGCGCCTGGCGCAGTTGGGTTTACAGAAACCCGAGGAGACCAGGGGCCACAGGGCCGGCGGAGGAGGAAGGGAGGCACTTTCCCGGGACACACCTGGAGGCAGTGGTGATGCTGGCTGCACCGTGGTGACCACACGCAGTGACCCTGACCTATGTGCGTTAGAAGTCAGCCACGTGTGCCCACGGAACGGCCTCGGAGGAAGAAGGGTTAGAGCATGGTATTGCCCATCTTCTGTTCCCTCATTAGGGGACATCTGCCTACATGTCACCTGTCCAGCGAGTGCATCCGCTCCAAGGGAGCCCAACAGCGCTCAGCCTCAGATTTGCAAAGCGCCCCCAAGTCCCTGCAGCCGAGGCTGCACAGGTTAGCCTCTGCCCCTCCGCCAGTGCCGTGGCTGTCCTGGAGGGAGGACAGGGCAAGAGGCCCCGCCCAAATCTCCCAGGGGCACGGGCTCTTGGGCCCCACTGCTGTCCCCTCCTGACCCTGACTTTTGCTTGGGAAAGTACTTTTGGTTTTGTGATCTTTGCAGTACTGAGGGCAGAAGCAGGACCTTGTGCTCGCTGAGCAAGTGCTCTACCCCTGAGCTCCACCCCTAGCCCAGAAAACCTGGTTCAAAAAGCAGAAAGCAGCAGGCGAGGTGGGCACGCCCACAATCCCAGCACTCGGGAGGCTGAGGCTGGAGTATCTCCATAAATTCGAGGCCAGCCTGGGCTACATAGTGAGACCCTGTCTCAAAACAAACAAAAAAGGCTGAAAGCAAACTGGCAAAGGCCCCTCTCACTTCCAAAGAACGGAAGTCACTCTCTGACCCAGGCCCCAGGAGAGCAGGTCCTGGCTCAGCCACAGCCAGCGCCATCCCCGAGAGCTGCATTCACACTCATCACCTGCGGCACACGCAGGAACTTCCGGACACCAGCGTCAGGCCAGAGGGGACCCCTAGAACCGGCGGACCTGCCAGCCCGCGTGTGACCTCATTTTCTTTTCCAGGTCACCCATGCAGTGATAACGGCTACATGGTGTCTGTCCCCTGACCATGAGCTCCAGCTGGGGTGAACTCAGACCCCGCCCTGCAAGTGCTGAGCCTACCCCACAATGCACCGGGGGACAGAAAAGGTCCCAGCCCAGATGCCACCAGGCCTGCCACCGACTGGTGCCAGCTGAGCTCCTGGCACCCTGTGGGCTCCAGGCGCCCCACAGCAGGTTCGTCTGCTGCAGCCGCACACTGTGAATTGAGTCCAACTCACAGACCACATCCTGCTCCCTCGGCCACCTCTCTTCCAGACCCCAAGTGGGCACTGCTCACTGTGCCTCTCCCGTCACCCTCTCCCCGCTTCTGACTAAAATCAGGATTGAGTACAGGGGCTCTATGTTCTCAGCCCTTTTTTACTCTTTTGAGACAGGGTCTCACTAAATTGCCCAGGCCTGGACTCGATATCCTCCTGCCTCAGCCTCCTGAGTTGCTGGGATGACAGGTATATGCCAGTGACGGCTCTGCTGATGTATAATGCAAGAGAGGCAGCAGAACCTGCAGACACCAGACAGACAAGAGCCTGAGACTCGTTCAAGCTTCCAGAATCTCAGCACGCAACACAGCCATGGGCCCCTCTCCAGATCCTTCTGGGGCAGGACTGGGGCCACTGCGAGTCGCCCACATGCAAGGGCCCAGGCAGGGGTGGGTAAGGCCAGCTGTCACAGTCCTGTCTGTGTCCCGCGGGGTGTGGGAACCCTGTGGGGTGTGTGCCGGAAAGCAGGCAAGCCCCAGTGAGAACTGGACCTCACCCCACTGTCGGGCCCCTGGGATCACAGCAGAAATGGCCGCCACTCCCAATCCCGGCCACAGTCCCCAGTGGCATTCAATCAACAAACCTTTGCATGGCACCCGCTGGCCCTGGAGCTACCCTAGTTGGCAGTGTTGGGGGGCTGCACCCTGGGGCACCTGGTACCACCTGACCCCCTTTTTCTCCTTTACCTCCACCCTGGTCGGGACCCCTCACCCTCCCTGTCCTCCCAGAAGCCTCCATGATCTAAAAACAAATCAGATCCCACAGCCCCAACCCTGCTAACCCTGCCGTGACTCCCCACTGCCTAAAACCCAGGCAGAGGCCCAGCCCAGACCGGGTCCACAACCCCACCCCACCCTCAGTTCCCCCAGGCCCGGCCTCTCCCATCTCAGCGTCCTCCTCCTCCTGCCCGGTTAGGAGGACTCGCACTCAGCTCCGGGGCCACCGCCCCAGGGATGCCAGCCAGACCCCTCCCCGGGCCAGGTAGACCCACTGGGGCTCTGCACACAGGACCCTCTCCCGCTGTCCTGGTGTGGGCACAGGACGGCTGAGTGACAAAGCAATCGTTTGTGGGTGGTCTCTTCCCCAACAGACCCAGGCTGAGAGGGGCTGGGCCACGCCAGCCTGGCCGGCCCCACACACACTTGTGGCCCGGCTGAACGACACGCCGGGTCTCCCTCGCCTTGGAGCCTCATGAGGGTGCCCTGCAGCATGGGTGGAGGGGCTGTCTCTGCAGCACTGCAGTGCCAGCTGGCACCATCCACACCCCGTGGTGCAGCCTGTGGTCACAGAGCAGGCATAAGGAAGCCAGAGGCCACGTTCAAGGTCACAGCCCTGGAAAGCAACCGGGTCACAGCTTACAGCCAGAGCTCAGCTGCTGCCCACCCAGCCTGCACAGACGCACAGCAACACACACACATACATATGTACACGCACACATGAATGTACACACTCACGCGCCTGCCCATGTTCATGTGAACAAGGGTCTGAAGGTCCTCCCTGGAAGCTGGGCAAGGGGGAGGCTACTCCTGGGGTGGGCAGGTCCCCTGGGGGAGGCCTCAGCTCATGGCTTCAGGCCCCACCAGGCAGGAGCCAGCCCGGGTGATAGCCCTTAGAGGTCAGGGGTCACCTGGCACAACCACGACCTAGGACCAGGCCAGCAAGAGCACCCCGGCTTCCTCAGGAGCAGTGACCCGACCCAAACAGCGACCGAAGTCTGGGCTCTGGGCTCCTCCCACCTCAGGGCCTGGGCTTTGTCGGAGGCCTGCAGGACTCCCCCCGGCCCCATGGGCCCGTCTCCCTCCCACTAAGTCTCGGGGTCCCCAGGGCTCTCTCTGACTACCGGGGCCCATCCCGGATGGTAGGGCCGGGAGACAGGTGTCCGATCTGTCGCCGTTCACAGAGCATTGTGTCTTTCCCCATTAACTTTTTACCTGAAAACAAATCTTTTTTTTTTTCAAAGTACAACTAAATTTAGTCTCTCCTGAGAAACACCTCTGAGATGACAGGTTGGAGACGCAGGAGATATAGAAGTAGATCTAGCATGTTTTCTAATATGCACTAAATATGTCGCTTTAAGATAAAATTTCATTTTAACCTGGTTTTGGGGTTTTTTTTTCATTGCTAGGAACAGAACGCTGGGTCTCACATGTGCTAGGCAAGTGCTCCCCACTGAGACACACCCCAGCCCTGAACCCTAAACGATTTCACCCAAACATCCGACCCCCCGACACACACACACACACACACACACACATGCACACGCAATGGCACCCGTGTGGCACTTCAAGCAGTAGTTTGGTTTTTTCTTTTTTTTGATACCAAGGATCGAACTCGGGACCTTACACTTTCGAGGCAGGTGGCACCACTGAGTTAAATCCCTGGCCCAAGGATCAGTTTCAAAAAGAGAGGCCTGAGGGTCAGGTTCACAGGCCAGGTGGGAATTTAGGGATTATCTCACTTCATACCCAATTAGAGATTTTTGTAATTTGGTAAAATTTACACCTTTACAGAAACTGAGGCCCATGAGCCCACTTCCACACTGATCTAGGACCCTGGGTCCCAATTCCCACCCACCAAGCTGCCCACTGGGCTGTGGCCCCACCCAGCACCCATTTGGCAGCCCCAGGGAGGCGTTCTCCTTCCGGGGCAGAGGGCACCACTTCCTGCCCACCTGCCCCTCCTAACAAAGGCCCCGGCCCTGGGCCCACCCCGAGGAAGAGAGCCCCATAGCGCCTGTTTCATTTCAGTTCTTGGTTATAAAACATGTACTTTTGTTTTCAAGCAAGCCACAGAGAAGTGTGTGAAGTGAAACTCGGAAGCCATCTCTCCCGGGTCCCTCTTCCCCTCTGAAGTTCAGTTCCTCACACAACCTGCCACTCAGCGGCCATGCTCCCAGTCGAGCATTTTCTCTGGACTCCCATCCCACACATCATCTTCTTCTAACTTTCTTTTCTTCTTGCTGAGGATAGAACCCTGGACTCACACAGGCCAGGAAGCCGCTCTACCACTGAGATGCACCTCCAGCCCATTTACAACCTTTTTTGTTGTTGTTAAAAGCAACACTGTAGTGTCACTACCTTCCATCTATAGGTCCATCTGTGAACACTTGAGCTAAGGTATTATGAACAGCACTGGATTTAAGACCCTCATGTGCTTCTTTCTTTCCTTTCTTGCTCTTTCTTTCTTTTGATGGGGTCTCACTATGCAGTTCAAGCTGCCCTTGAACTTTGTAGTCCAGGCTGGTCTGGATTTCACAGCAATTCTCCTGCCTCAGCTTCCCAAGTGCTAGAATGACAGGCATGCGCCCCCATGCCTGGCTACATCCATCATTACTTCAGCTCCTCTGTTTGCCCACTTGATAATTCCCTTGTTCACTAGGTTACCATGTGGACGCCTCGTTAGGCCAGGCCTGGGCAGTACACAGGACTTGTACACAGACTCTGAATTCTTCTGCACATGGAAGAATGTCAGCCTGGAAGTGCTGAGGGCCTGGGCTGTGTGTCACACACCAGGGCACATTGATCGTGTCCATTTCCCCAGGCCTGACCCACTGTGGCTGCTGGGCGCCCTCCTGCATGGCCTGTAGGACAGCCAGCCTTCGTCCAGGTGGACAATGATGGCTGGAGATCGCTGGGTCGGGTGGGTCCAGGGCAGCTTCTCTGGGGCTGGGCCACCCCACACGGCTTCCTCCCGCCCAGAGCCTTGAATCAGGTCTTCCCTCTCCCACCCAGCCCTGGCCTCTGCCTGGCCACAGAGCGGGAGGCTGCCTTCCGGTTGAAGAGAGGAAGCTCCGTCCTCAATTGTTCTGCGTGGAGCCCCGAGCACAGACTCCGACTCCAGGAAGAGGCCACAGGGCCAGCAGGGACCACCCCCAGGGCCTGTCCCCATCCTAAGGGGGTCCCCGGGGATGCGGCGTGGAAGGGGAGCCAGAGGCAGCTGCACCTGGCCCAGGCTGGCCTCGCTCCTCCAAGCCACAAAGACCCTGGCAAGGCCCCATTGCCTGAGGTTCTGCTGCTACAGAACGAGACCAAACACCAGGGGGAGAAGGCAGCAACCCTGACAGCACAACCATGTTCATGTCTCGTGCTGCCAGGAGCTGCAGAGTAATAATCACTAGGATTCAGGATTCACAACTATGGTCCTGAGGGCGACTGCACATGCAGCACACAGTAAGCACCCAGCACTGAGCTAAGCAAGCACCCTCACATGTCAACGCACTAAGCCCTCAAGCCTTCCTAGGGGAGATGCTGGCCTTCCCATTTCATAGACAGGAACTTTGAGGCTCTGAAAGGTTAAGGGACTGGCTTAGGGGTCTGGGTCGGGATCCATCCACGGCTGTGCCCAGGCACAAGGAGGCGGCATTATCAAGCCAGAGAGACCCTTTCTTTTGTTTTTTGGGACAGGGTCTTGCTATGTAGTTCGGGCTGGCCTTGAACTCAATAGGTAGCCCAGGCTGGCCTCAAACTTGCAGAGATCCTCCTGCCTCAGCCTCCTGCGTGCTGGGATTACAGGACTATGCCACCACGCCCAGCAAACCAGAAAGGCCCTTTCTATTTGAGGTGGCTCCCTCACTCCCAGCCCTGCCCACTGGCAGAACACGGAAGCCGGCCTCTACTGGCTGAGGCTGTGTCTGTGGGCCAGCTCCCCGGGGGCTCCGGCACAGAGCAAACTAGGGACAACTCCAGGTGTCTCCCCCACACAGGTGAGAAGCTGTGACTTGTCACTTAGAAGGCTCTGTGCCAGCTGACAGGTGGCAGCTGAGGAATCGCGGGGGACGGCTATGGAGGTAGGTGTCTCCAACAGTTTGCAGGGGGCTGGCTTTGAGAGCAGCGTGGGCTGCCCAGATCCACACCAAGCCCTCCTGAGCAGGCACAGAGATGCTGCCTTCCACTCTGGCCTGTCCGAGGCCGGGCCTTCACGGCGTGGTAGTTTTTGCCTTTGATTCCATTTCGAATATTTCAAACCCAGAATGTCACTGTGAAAAAGTTCACCTTCCGGCTTAGAGATTAATTTCAAGCAGGTATAACATTTGGGGGTATTATGGATTTCGGCTAAGTATTTGGAATTAATATTTTGGATCCAAGCCCATTTGTAGAGAACAGGAGCTCTAATCTAGCCTTGGCCACCTGGCTGTCCCCTGCCCAGGCCTCTGGAGCCCAGTGCCCGGGTTTCGCGTGAATGATTCAAACTGGGTTGAGGCTAGAGGTTCTCAACCCGGGTGATTTTTTCATTCCTCCCAGGTGACATCTGTGGTTGGCACAACTTTGGGGACACCCACCGGGTAGAGGCCAGGAGTGTGGTCAGTGTCCCCAGCCGCCCCTGCCAGTCCCCGGCACAAAGATGCAGCCTCCAGGCCCTTGGCTGGCAGAGGCTCCTGGTCTCCCCCACCACCCGGGCTCTCACGCTCTGCTCGGGGCTTAGACACTCGCAGGCAGCAGTTATCAGAGGAAGTCTGAGGTAGAGCAGCCAGAAGGTTCTTTCCAGTCCCATCTAAATGCTGCTATTCGAGTTCAGGGAGAAGCTAGCCTCAGGTTGTGTCCCCACAGGGCACAGGGTAGACACCAGCCTGGAGGAATCCGGCTGTGGGGACCATGCTATCCATGAGTAATCTGCGTACTGTGCCTTTCCCCGCAAGGAACCTGGCCCTGGCCCCTGGCTGATCCCCACGCACTCCAACAGCCCCATATGCCTGTGTGTGCCCCGAGCTGTCCCTGCCAGCCTGCAGGGAGCCTCGAGCTCAACCCACTCCCTGCAGCTGGTCCTTCCCAGCCTGGAACATGGATGAAGGACAAGGGAACCTCCAGGGGCTGATGGAAAGCAGGGAGAGAACTCAGCCTTCAGCCTCTCAAACCACCTCTGACTGACTGGCTCTTGTTTTAGAGGGCTAACGGTTGGGGCGTGGGCCCGGAAAGAGGAGGGCCCGGGCAGGGGTCATCACAGGAGCAGCTGACACCTGTCGTCCTTCTGTGGTTTCAACCCTGACCCTCGGAGCTACAAAGTGCATCGCTCAGCACTGTCCACTGGAAGCCCAGTGACGATCGCGGCCATGTCAGGGCCAGCGGCCACCTGTACAAGGTAAGGAGGCCCGGGTGGCCACAGGCGAAGGTCTTCGGAGTAATCCTCACAGCGAGCCACACAGAAGGCACTAGGACGAGCTCCAGCTTAAGGGTCGGGAGGCTGAGGCTTGGGTGGCTGAAAGGCTCCAGGAAGTGGCAGAGCCCGGCCTGCTCAGGCCTGCTTGGCCACTGCAGAGTCTAAGATCTCATTTAATAAGGAATGAGGACCTGATGCAGTAAGGCCCAGGTTAAACCCAGGTCCCCGACTCTCAGGCCACTGCGCAGAAATCAGGGAAGAGACCAGGCTCAGCCTGGGGGCCCCCAGGAATACCTCTGTTTCTCGACAACAGTCCCGGATGCCTTTCAAAGCCGGGGGAGGCTTCGGGGCAAAAGATGTCTCAGGAAAGGTCCTCTCAAAACAGCCAAGAGTCATGTTTCCCTCCGTGGGGTGGAAACTCAGCCCCCCTACCCCCAGCTGCGGGACAGGGGCTGGAGGGGAGCCCCTGGGTGTCTCAGGGGCAACTGCAGTATGCTGTGTCCCTTAGGACTTAGTCACTAAATGGCGAAGCCACATGCTCTGCCCAGCCACTCTCCCGCTTCCAGGTGCCCCAGGGTTTCCCTAACCAGTGATGAGTTCCAACTCTCCGGCAGCCTCTCGGGCAGCAAGGCCAGGAAATGATGTGGCACAGAGTGGACACAGGGAGAGGGTATGGGACACTGTCCATGGCCACTCACGGGGGTCAAATCGGAGGCCACCTGGCTCTTAGAGGCCTGAGAAGGCTCACCTTTCACTGCACTGGGTCCAGGGCAGTGGCCCAAGTCAGCTAACTGTCCCAGTGGGCTGCTCGGGGTCAGGGACCATGCCAAAGCAAGACCCAGGGTCCCAGGGTCCCCACTTCATCACCCAGGACTTCTCAGAGACCAAGCTGCATGGAAGCGGCCAAGGAGCTCCTCCTAGCCGTTCCCAGCCAGGCCCTACGACACCAACACTGGACACTAATATTTGTCACCTGCATAAAGCAGCCTTCTGCGGGGGAGACACAGCCCTACAATGCCAAGCGGTGCAGTTTCCCAAAACTAACACGAGGGAGGCCTTTTGCCCACTGAGTGGCAAACACTCCCCTGGGGCAGGAGAGGCAAGTTCCCTCAAGCACCCAGCCTGGGAAGAGTTGAGGCCAGCGGAAGGCCCTACATATCTGGCACGTGGGCCCCTGCAGGGCAAGCCAGGGGGCAGAGCAGTGGCCTCTCTGGTGTCCTTGATGGCCCTGATATTTCCCGGGGGGGGGGGTGCCATACTTGCTTCTCTAAAGACACAGGGAGGAATGGTTCTCTACTTTTCAGGGATCTTGCAAGAGTGGACACAGGGACCCAGGGGTTGGGACAATGGCCAGGGAAGTCTTAGGGCTGTGCTCCAGGGGTGAACAAGTAAACCCTCAGGGAGTCACCTAGCCAAGTAGGGTGCAGAGAGAGGCCACCTCCACTGCTGCCTGAAGCCCCCTGTAACCTCCACCCTCCCTCTCCACTGCGGGTCCCCGCTCTCCCCAAAGCTGGGCCCTCGGGTACTCACATGCCCTGCTCGCCATACTGGTTGTAGAACTCCATGTGGCTGCATGCCTGGATCCAGCCCACGATCCATGTCTCCCTCTTGGGGATGGGCGGCATGACCACCTGGGCCGAGGCCCGGAAGTGGGGCGTGCGATATCGGAGCACCACGCTGGAGGACTCATCGATGCTGGTGGGGACCGGGTCGATGGAGGCCTTCACGTCGATGACCGTGATCCCTTCTCGGAAGACTCTGGCTTTGCCCCCAATGCTCTGGATGCAGCCCATGGTACACAGCACCGCCCGGATCTCCAGGGAAGGCCAGCAGTCCCAGCAGAAACCGGGCATTGAAAGGGCAGAGGCCGAGCGACGCAGACCCAGTGTGGAGGCGCGGCGATCCAATCTCACAGCTCAGGGCCGATATCCATAGGGTAGAGAACAGCGCAGGGAGGCCGGGCGCTGTCTGGCACAACCGCGGGCCTGTTTATAAATAGGGATTTCGCGGCATCTCAAGAGCCCTGGGCTCCCTCTCTCTCTTCTCTTAGCAGTGGACAAAAATCTCCGATGTTCCTTGGGTTAAAAAAAGAAAAGTTTGGAGTTTAATGGACCAGCACGCTGTTCTGACATCCAGCCCTTGTGCGTCTCAGTCTTGGGACAGCTGCTTCGGTCGCTCGCTGAAAGCTTCGGGAAAGCCGCGAGGCGTCCAGATACGGAAACGAGGCGGGCTCAGTCCCCAGGGCTGTCGCGCTGCCACCCTCGCCGCAGGAGCCCGGCTTCCTCCCTCGGCCTTCCGCACGCACTGCCCGGCACCCGCGCCCGCCCGGTGGCGCCCAATCGGCGGGAGCGCAGTTTCCGTCCGCGCAGCCGAGGTCCCACTCGCGGGCACGGGCTGGACGGCCCCACGCGGGCGCGCCGCCTGACTTCGCCGCGGTCGCTGTCGCCCCCCGCCGCCGCCGTGCGGGGCTCTGGAGCCGTGCGCGAGGAGAACCTGCGGGGAGGCGGAAGGGACAGCGCAGCGCGTCAAAGTTGAGCCCAACTTTGCAGCGGAGGTGCTCGGGGGCGACGGCGCGTGTGCGCGGGCTGGGAGGTCTCCCCAGAGACGGTGTCCCCACCCCCAGCGCCCCCGGCTCCGTCAGCGGCGGCCGCTCCACGGCGCGCACCAGCGAATAATCGCGGCCGGTGACATCGCCGCTGACCCTCTGGCCCGGGCGCGGCGGGGACTCCAGGTGCACTGCAGGGACTGCGCGACCTGCACCCCTGCTGGGTTACCCCCGCCCCCTGGGGGCGCACTCTACTCCCCGGGGGCCGACCGATCGGCACGCGCCCCTGCGCGTGTCCGGTCGCCCAGCCCCGGGACGGCGTAGCGCCCCGCGCCGCGGTCCCTTCGCTAGCCCCCAGAGGAACGGGGCCCCGCGCGTCCCACGCGCTCGGCGGCCAGGAACTTTGCGAGCGCGCCCCGACCCGGGCGCCGCCACTCACCTGCCCCGCGGCCGCTCCGCGCTCCCGGCCGCGCCCTCCGGACGCCCGACCCTCCCCGGACAATGTCCCTGCGCTCTGTCTCTACTGGGGGCAGCCGGCTCGGGGTGCTGGGAGCGGCCAGGGCGGAGGCTGAGGCTCGGGGCTGTCTCGCCCCGAACCCGCGTGCCTCCTTTATTTTATGACCATGGTGAGCGCGCTGTCGCCGCTCAGCCCCGCGCCGCGCCGCAGATGCCCTGCGCGTCCCGCGCCGCCCCGCTCTGCTGCGGCATCGGAAAGGCAACCGGGTCAAACTTTGCCGAAACTCGGCCCCTCGCGCCGGCCCGGCCCCCGCGCCCGCCCGCAGCTGCCGGCCCGAGCGCAGCCGGCCACGCAGGATCGCGCTCCCCGCGGGGAGGGATGCAGGTCCGCAGGCGGCGGCGGCGGGCCGGCGAGCACCGCCTCCTCCTCCCGCCCGCGGTCGCTCCTGCACCCCCCCCCGCCCTCCCCCCAGATCCCCCTCCTCCCTCCCTCTCTGCAGCTGCAGGGGGAGCCGAGCTCCGTGCAAAAACGACATTTCCTTTTCGAGCAGCCCCGGGGATTCTGGGTAGTGTAGTTCCGCTCTGTATCGGGTCCAGGGGGGCCGCTCCCTATGCCCTTTGACCTCTCGGGCCAGGGACTTTTCTGGGCTCCGGCCTCTGGAAGAAGGGCTCCCCTGCCCCAGGGGATCCTGGCTGCGGGGGGTTTCTGGGAGACTCCAGGGCTGGGAAGGTTGGGGTGATGGGGATAGAAGTATGGGGGGACTTGGTTAGGGGTACCCGTGGGAGACTCCAGTGAGAGTCATCCCTTCATAGCCCTCAGCCCAGGCAGGGAAGCCTGCTGTGATGTCATTTCGCAGAGGAGGAATCCAGAGCTGGGCCACGGGACCTGCCCAGAGCACCACCCTAGCAGGTGTCTGTGGAGGGAGGACCCGGGGTCTGAGTGCAGAATCAAAGGGGTTGGGGAGGGCCGTGGAACTTCCTAAACAGCCTCCTGCCAGCAGTGCCCTCCAGCCCAAGGGATTTGTAACATCAAGAGCCACATCAAACCCGTGCCCGCCCCACCTCCGCCATGATGCTCACTTCCACAGGTGCCCACTTGGCACAGGCCTGGAGGGGTGAGGGTTCCGGCCACTGTGGGGTCTCTCCCAAGGGGACGACCAGCCAGCTGGGCAACACCAGCTCAGCCACAGCGCAGGAAGCATCCAGCCACACTGTCGGCCCATGTCCCCTCTGAGGTCATCCTTTTGCCATTCTGGTAGTAGCTTATTCCTAGTCCTCGGACGCAGCCCAAGATTGTCAGGGTGGCAAAGCCAGTGGTATGGGGTGGCCCCTTGGACTGTTCACCATCACGTGGTAGAACCCAGACAGCACCTGGGTCCCCGTAAACCTCCGTTACTGGGATGGGGTCTTCCCTGGCCTCTTCGCCCACAGTGACCTCTCCCTGACTTGAACTCATGGCCCCCACAAAACATCCTGCCCTTCTGGGGCTCCCTGCAGCCATCAGATCATAATTACATGTAAGGAAGATATCGGCTTCCTGGGTGTGTATCTCATTTCCTGTCCCCCATCACCCCAAGGGAGTAGGATCCCCCCACACCAGGTTAGCCCTCAAGGGTGAGCCTGCCACTCAAGTTCAAGGGTGCCCCATTCGAGTGAGTCAAGGACCCTAAAGGTTCCTGGGTTCCTCTCATGGCCAGCTGGGAGTGGTAATATCAGTGTGGTCAGTGGTGGAAAAGCTAATGCCCTGCTCAAACCAGTGTTTGACCTTGACCTTGACCTTGAGTGGTCGGAGAAACCTGGGATCAGAGGACAGAGACTTCTCAAGAGTCTGCATCTCAACCTGGATCCATCCAGCCCCAAAGCCCACACTCAGCTCCCCTGGGGCTCACTGCCTTTAGCTGCTCCATGCTAGGATTGCCTGGCCCCCAGGAAGTCCCTCCCAGGGGAGTCCACGGGTGGGCAAGGGTTGCTGAGTGGAAGACCCTGCCCCCCACCCACACCCCACCCCGGGCTCTGCTTTGGCCCACAGAGAAGTCTAGGATAGGAGTCCCCAGCTCCAGCCTGATCTCCCCAGTCCCCACCTGTTCTTCCAGGAAGCCTGGCTGTGAGCCCCAGGGCTGGGCCACCCCATCGAAGTCCCTGAGGGTGGAGAGACCCCCCCCAGGACCAACCTGCACTCAGGGTCACAGTAGGTCCTCCAAAGTCTCACCCCCTCCAAAGAAGGGGTCACCCTGTGGCCTGAAAAGCATCTTGCAGGAGGGAAAAGTCTGCTCTACTGACAGAAATGTTAAATACTGGAATTCTGTTGCCCTAGGAAACAGGGTTCTCGCCCCAATTGTTGGGGACCAGAGAGAGACCCAATGGCAAGGCTTGGAATGTCTACCTGGGAGGTGGCAGGCGTGGCCACAGAGCAGCAGGTGGCCGAGGGGAGGTCCAGGTGCAGGACCCACAGGTCTCTCTCGCCCAGGGGCCCTCACCTCTGCAGGGGAAGGGACAGGTGGCAAAAGCCCTGGTCTCACAGGCTGCCCTTAGAGGTGGGCGGAGGCCAGCAGGGTCATCGAGGGAGGTCTCCAAAGCTACACCCCAAGTTGACTGGCCCCCAGCTCAACTAGACTTCAGTCTCCACTGAGGGACAGTGGCGTGGTGTGGGGGGCAGCGGGAGGCTCTGGGGTACCCTTTGGGGGGCTTGAGCAGGTCCAGCCCACAGTTCTCCAGGGCCTGCTGGGCTCAGGCTGCTTGGCCACCTCCTGTCACCCTCGAGGTCATTTGTCCTCCACCACCAAAGGGGCACCCAGGCCAGGGACTGCAGCACTCTCGTCCCTGTGGTCACTCCGGGAGTGATGGCAGTGTGTGAATTCGCATAAATAACCAGTGTGCACCGGGATGTGTGGGTGGGAGCGGCAACAATGGCTGTGGTCCGGGAGGGGGTGTCCAGGACGCATCTGGGGGTGCAGGGCAAAGGGCACGGTGTGACTGGGGCGTGTGAGGAAGTGCGGTAGACGTGAGTGTGCGCGCGCGTGCGTGAGTGTGGGGTTTGCATCTCTGTGGGAGGGTGGAGCTGTGTGTAACGCATGGTGTGTGAGTGTGTCCAGCCAAGTGTGGGTGACGTGTGCAACCGTGTGAGCAGGCACAGGCAGTGTGAACGCAGAGGACCGAGTGTGCACTGTGTGTTGTGTATCGGGAGGGTACACAAGTGTCTGTATGCGCGTGCGTTGGCGTGTTCCCGTGGGTGGGCGGATGCAGGGTGGGACCCTGGTGCAAGTGTGGGGCTCCCGGTGGGCAGCAGGGGCCCCCGGTCCCCAAGGGCGGCGCAGGTCCCCATAGCTGGGCGCCCCTGACAGGCTGGGGGCGCGGGCCGCCGTGGTGGTGCAGGGGCAGCGCCCTACCCGGAGCACCCCACACGCAGGCGCCCGGAGGACGGAACTGCGAGCGGGGACAGCAGGCTGGCCGCAGCCTGGGATAGGGTGCGGCACTGGGAGTTCTCCAAGGTGCTAAAATAAACCCAGCGAAGGATCAGGTTTCCCGACCAAAATAACCCAGGAGCGGCCTTCGAAAAGCAACTGAGAAAGCACAGGGGCCAGCGAGCCAGGGCTCGAGGCAGGGATGGAAAGGGTCCTCCACGGGGCTCCCCGCCTCTCCTGGCAGGGGCCCCGCCCCCGCCCCCAGCCTCTTGCCCACCCCCCTCCCCCTCTCTTCTGAGTCTTCCCAAATAGCAGCCCCTCCTGGCCGTGGGCCTTCAGGGTGCGGGCAGTGGACCACAGAAAGGGAAAATCCATTAGGGCACCAGGGGAAGGAGCCAGGATGATGTCACAATCCAGGGGTCCCAGCTGGCTCACGGAGCTCCTGTGACCTTGCGGTCAACCCATGACGCCACGCAGGTGGGGACGGAGACACCACGGGACACAGGGCCGAAGGAGGCTCCCCCGCTCAGGGCAGAGCTAGTCATGTGGCCTGGCAGGTATCCCCACCCTTCCCCTCTGCAGCAGGAAGAGGACAGCTGAACTTGCCCTATCCCCAGAACGGTCTGGGGTCCCTTCTGGCTTCCTTGCATCTGGGCACTGCAGCAGTGGCCGGGTGACCCACAGGGACACCCACGGCCTCATCTGCCACTTGTCACTTGCCCCACTTGTTGGCATTCTGCTCTGCTGCCCCGCCAGCGCCCCAGCCTGAGTGTCTCAGGACAGCCGCGCTGCATAGTGCTGAGCACAGTAGTCACAAAGCGACAGCGCCTACACGTCCAGCAGCGGAGGACTGGTTCACAGAGCTGCCCTTCTCAGGGCAAGGTGGCTGGAAGTCACTGAAGAGTGAAGGCATTGTCATGGGAATGGGGCCAAGTTTACTGTTAGGTGAAAAGGGTGAGTTACATTTTTCAAAGGGTGTAGAATGTGATCCTATTTTTGAATACATATTCGTGTGTATGAGTAGATGTGCCATACACAGATACAGTTTGTTTATATATATTCCTTTCTGATTATTAAAAGAATACTTGGTTGGTATAAAATGTTATAATAATTGGAAATGAAATAAGCAAGAATCCTTTTATGACCTGACCAGCTTGTGTTAACTGTACTGATTTCCAAGTGGTGGGATTACACTTGTATTATCTATATTTATTGAATTTCTTTTTTTATTTTTTTTGGTACCAGGAATCGACATGCTTGCCAGGCAGGCACTGTGGTGCTGAGCTACATTCCCTGCCCTTTATTGAATTTCTTAGAGTAAGTAATAACTTTTTTTTTTGAGACAGGGTCTCACTATATACTTAAGGCTGGCCTTGAACGCACTACGTAGCTCAGGCTGGCCTCAGATTCACAGTGATCCTCCTGCCTCAGCCTCCTGAGTGCTGGAATCACAGGCATGCACCACCACACTCAGCTAGTAGTAACATTTTAGTAGTAAGGAAAAGTAAGAATATTGGCTAATGTTATACTATTTGATAAACTAGACATGTGTGTCCTGTCTCCTCAGCTAGCCTGAGGGAAGAGATCAATGAAAGCATTGATTGAATGAATGAATGAAGCCAAAGGTAGGGCTGTGGTGAGTGCTCCTGAGGGTTTATAGATGAAAATTGCTCTGACTTCTCAGCACCTGGGAAGGTGACCAGCTCGTCCCAGCTTACAGAGGACTGCACTAGCAGGTCCCAGATCACAAGGGAATGCATGTAGCCTTTATACAACCCTCCCACCGGTCCTTGAAGGGGGACACAGAGGCCAGGAGGGGTGGGAGGGCCTCCTGTGGTTTTTCCTGAGCTAAACCAGACCCCAGGGCCCTTCTCAGATCTTGCTGGCTGCTCTGGCCAGACTGAAATGCTGACCCAGGCCTCTGGGTATTAATAGCCCCATCCAGGCCAGGCTCCTCAGCCCGCCAAGGCCAGCCAAGGTCATGGACAAACACACTCCTCAGGCCCGAGGCCTGAAGGAGCCAAGGTTGAGGCCCTCCTGTGCCCGCCCTGGGGACCAGGTAGGAGGGCATGTTCTGTTCTTTCCAGTTTCCTGGCTGGAGCCTTCACCCCTCAGAACCTCAGCTTCCTCATCTGTAAATGGAGGTGTCATAACTGCTACCCAAGTCCTTTCGCTCCCCACATCTTGGGCCCACAGCCACTGCCCCCCCAGAGGCAGGATGCCACAAAGTCAGGGACTTGGCCTCAGTGGCTGCTTGGGCTGGGTGGAAGAGGAGGGGGCAGAATGGGGAGTGCTACCCTGGCCTACCCTGCAGAGGGGTGCAAGGAACTCCAGTCTGAGCGCACCTGGACTCTGGCTTCACCCTTCCAGGGATGCAGCAGGGACCACACCGTAGGGACCCGTCCCTCTGCATCTGGCGCCATCAGTTCCTAACCAGGACACTGGAGGCTCACTGGGCGGTAGGGGCCTCGCTTGGTGTTTTACAACTGTCATCTTCTCGAGCCTCATACCCCTAAGAGGTGGGCATTACTATGTCCATGTTACGGGTGGAGAAACCGAGGCAGAGGGCCATGGTGTGACTTGTTCAAGGGCTCATGGCCCCAGGCAGCGTCTGGTCCTACAGGCTGTAGGGTAGGCCTGGGTCACCCAGGTAGCTGCAGGGAGACCTCTCTCAAGTCCCAAATCTGTAGCTGGGCCCCCTCAGCCTGGCCTCTCTGGGCTGCAGCCTCCCGGCCCTCCCACCACGAATGTGGGGTCGCAGTCCTCCCACGGGGCAGGCTCTGCCCCTCCCAGGGCCGCTCTTCCTTCCTGCCAGGTCTGCCATCCTGCAGCACAGCCTCAGTCATTTCTGAGACACTGTGTGGCCCCCACTGAACTGTGAGCCTCCCAGGGACAGGGATGGGGCCGCTTCCACTGTCCATAGCCTGGCGGGCTCCGAACACAGTGTCGGGCGTGCGGTAACTATTTGTGGGTTGCCCAAAGCTGCCATAGTCCCTCTGCCCTTTGCAAAGCTCACAGATCCATTACCAACCAATTAATTACCCTGGTCATGGACATCAAATTCACAGACTACCGTTCAATCAGACTATGATGCACTACCCCAAGCCCAAGACCGATCTAAAAAGCAAGCAGGCCCAGCCTGCCAGCCTAATGAAATGCTGCCACCAACAGAGGCGCTGGCCCACCCCCAGGGACCCAGAACACCACGCTCTCGGTGACGTCACCAACTCTGTCCATCCAGTGCCCAGCAAGGCCTTGGCCAGGGCTCCACCTTCTCAAGCCCACGGCCCCACTGAGTCCATGCTGCCCGGAAGGGGGGCAGCAGGCTGGGCTCCCAGGGGTCCAGACTGCTCAGGTGGCAGCTGGCAAAAGTGGGGTCAACCCAGGGCACAGCTCTGCCTGGAACAGAGGCCAGACCCCAACTGAGTCCTGAGCAGCAGGACTACATTTCCCAGAGTCCTCCAGAGCAGGGGCAGCCATTGGCAGATTTAAATAGCCCAGGCCCAGGCGGCCGGCAGCGTGGACTCGTCCACCTCCCTGCGGCTGTGTTGGCGCCGGCCCCTCACGGGTGGGCTCCATTGGCTGCCCAGCCGCCACTGACGTCCCGGCAGAGCCGGGTGACAGCCGGAGGTAAACAGCCATGTGCAATCCTCCTGTCTATATTTAACAGCAGCTGCAGGGAAGACAGGGAGCCAGGTGACCGTGGCAGCTCAGGCGGCCTTCGTCTTCGGGGACAAGGCCCTTGGAGCCGGGCTGGCACCGGCCTTCTGGGGTGATCGAGCGGGGCAGTATGCCAGCTTCCCAGAGCCGGGCCCGCGCCCGGGACCGCAACAATGTCCTCAACCGGGCCGAGTTCCTGTCCCTGAGCCAGCCCCCCAAGGGGACCCCAGAGCCCCGAAGCTCGGCTAGGAAGGCCTCGGGGCCCTCGGCACAGCCTCCACCTGCCAGCGAGGGGTCCCGCGAGCGGCGCCAGTCCCAGCAGCTGCCCGAGGAGGACTGCATGCAGCTGAACCCCTCCTTCAAGGGCATCGCCTTCAACTCCCTGCTGGCCATTGACATCTGCATGTCCAAGCGGCTGGGGGTGTGCGCCGGCCGTGCCGCATCTTGGGCCAGCGCGCGCTCCATGGTCAAGCTCATCGGCATCACGGGCCACGGCGTGCCCTGGATCGGGGGCACCATCCTCTGCCTGGTGAAGAGCAGCACGCTGGCGGGCCAGGAGGTGCTCATGAACCTGCTCCTGGGTGAGTGTGCCGAACCGCCTGCCCCCGGGCCCCGCCCCCACTGGCCAGGCCCAGCAGGGCCCTGGGAAACCCGCTGGACCAAACTAATGAGGTTAGGCAGGGAGGGCGCCCCAGAAACAGGCAGGCTCTGCGTGGTGACGGGAACTGGGGTGCAAACGGGGCCCCTGCACCTTGAGGGGCCTGTGCTCAGCAAGGGGCACTGCTGCCTGGAAGCCACTTAAAGAAAGCAGTGGTGACCCCAAGGCCGACTTGGATCAGGGTGTCACTGTCGACCTCCACCCACAGTCGGGGTCCTCGTTCCTAGACCGCTCACAGGTGGTGACTCCAAGCTGTCCCAACTGCTCCCCAAACCTGCTCAGTTCAGGGATGCTGCGGGCTCCCCTGGAGTCTCCTACGGGGTCTGGGGCCCAGGGAACCAGCCCGGGACGCCCCTCACCCAGTCTCCCCTGAAGTGTGGCCATGGGTCTGCTATCCGATGTAGGTGCCAGCCCCTCCTGCTGTGGCCCTGCCCTCTGCCAGCAGCCACGTGGGACCTGCATGGAAGGCAAGCCGTCCCCTCCACTGGAGGTGACACGCAGCCTCCATCCGGCCATCCCCAGGACCTCACCTCACACCCTTCTCTGCATGGCCGTCACTGGAGACGGGGCAGGGTCTCGGGCACAGTGAAACTGAACGGTACCTGGGTTCCTAAGTGGGTGCAGGCTGGGCCTCTGGTCCATAGGAGCTATGGTGAGAACCCATGTCGCCCCTCGGGTCAGAGTCCAGCCTGGGGCTGATGCAGAAGAAACATCTGGGGTCCCCTTGGGGAGGGGGTGGCTAGGTCTGCCACCACCATCGGAGATCTTGTCCTTGTTACTAAATTATCAGCTTGCATTACTTATTATTTTATCCTGAGTAGAGTCCCAGGGGCCTGGGGGCCTGTCGTCCCCATTTTACAGATCTGAGGAATCTGAGCTTCCAGTGGTGTGTGGTGGTGGCCGCCTGTCATCCCAGCACTCAGGAGGCTGAGGCAGGAGGATCACCTTGATTTCAAGGCCGGCCTGGGCCACATAGTGAGTTCAAGGCCTGAATGAAACAGCGAGACCCTGTCTCAAAAACAGAAAAAGGAATCTGAGGTTCCTATCCATAAGGCAACAGGCCCTGCCTTAGAGTGTGTGAGGGGGCTTTTACCAGGTTCCCCTGATCCACAGGCCTCTGCTCTTTATCGGCCGTGCCAGGGCCCTGGGTGAGAGGGACAGAGCCAGGTGGCCAAGGTCCTGGCTGAGGGCCTCCGGGGCAGAACCCGCTCCTTTGATACCCAAAGCTTCTCTGGTGCCCACAGCAGCCCCCAGGAAAACTGAGGCTCCAGAGGCCAGTACTGGGGCTAGGTTGCCTGGGTCAGAGGATGGGATGGCCAAGCCCCCCGGCCCTGTCTGTTCCTTCCTGCTTCCCCAAAGGAGGACAGAGGGCTGGAATTTGGTGAGTGTCTCTGCTGAGTGTTTTTCACCGGAAGCCCAACAGCTCAGAGTGGTTGCTAAAGGGGGAGACTGAGGCACAAAGCGATGACACACCCAAGGTGCTGCACTGACAGGGATGGAGCCAGGTTAGAAGAGGCTCGACTCTGACGTTGATCCACATCTTTCCAAGGAGGGCCGTTGGGAGCCCAGACGGAGTGAGGAGCAGAGGAGAAAGCAGGCATATCTTCAAGGGGGTGAGCTCCCCGTCACAGGAGCATGCCAGGAAGCTGCCCTCACACACAGCTAAAATAGCTCCACTTTGTTCTGATTTTCTTGTATACATGAACATTTGCATTTTGGAAAGATTTCCCTGCCCTGACATTTAAATTTTTCCAACTCTCATGTGAGGGTGAGGGTTCTGGCCTCCTCCCCCCAGCAGCCTGTTTGGCCACAGAAGTATCTTACTCCATAGCAGGAACAACACCCAAGGTGCCTCCTTTGTGGGATGCCTCTTCCATCTTCTGAATTTCATTTTTCAAAAGTTTTATTGTTTACATTTCGCAATTAGATTTGTGTTTGGTTTTTGAGACAGGATCTCACTGTATAGCCCAGGATCAAACTCGAGGCAATCCTCCTGCCTCAGCCTCCCGAGCGCTAGGCTTGATCATAGGCTTGTGCCACCCCGCCCACCTTTGGCAGGAGGGTTTCTGTCTGCCTACCAGGTGCTGAGGCCATGACAGATAAGGGGCTGCTGGGAAGCCACTTGGGGCACCCAGGGTGGGTCTAGGGGCCTGAACCACACTGTGGGGTGAGGCCCAGCCCATCGCATTGAGCCACCATAGAGCACAAACTGCCGCTTCCGATCCTTCAGCCTCAGCAGAGCCTGGGCCCCTCCTGGGCCGAGCAGGGTCCCTGGGGTGACTTTGTGCCCCTGTGCTCCGAGGGCTCCTGAGCATGTGTCCAGCTGCATGGCTATGGGGCTTCAGTAGGACCGAGGGAGCTGGGAAGGGGCACTGACCAAGGTCACTGTCCTAGTGGGCCCTCCGGGGAGCCCTGCCTGGCCACCCAGAACCCCGGGCACCCAACCGAAGCCCTGGGCCTCCATGCCTACGGCTGGGACCCTCGGGGGGCAGACTGGGAGGCCAGGGAACAGCTGCCTCCTCCTCCTCCCCCAAGACCGGGTCTGGATCCCTCGGCCAGGCTGGCCCTGTATGCACAGTGTCTTCCTGCCTCAGCCTCCTGAATGCTGGGAGACCCACTTCTGCCACCACACCCAGATCTCACTGTGATTCTGATTTCATCTCCCTAAGGCCTGGGGAGGTTGAGCACCTTCTCATTTTTCATTCTATGAGTGCAAGAAATAATTCATACAGTACAGGGGTGTCAGCCCAAGTAGAACAAACCTCGGATCCTCCTCCGGAGGAAAATGACGTTACATAAACTCTGGGCGTGCTCAGAGTCAAAGAGGCGGAGGCAAGGGAAGTTTTGTTTTTGTTTCTCTTTTGGGTACTAGGGATTGAACCCAGGGCCTTCCCACTAAGCTGCATCCCTGCCTGTTTATTTTATTTTTTTATTTTATTTTGAGACAGAGTCTCACTAAGTTGCCCATGCTGAGCTTGAATTTGTGATGTTCCTGCCTCAGCCTCCCAGGGTGCTGGGATGACAGGCGGATTTTTATTCTTTTTGTTTTGCTTTTTGGTACTGGGGATCGAACTCGGGTCCTTGCACTTGTGCAGCAGGCGGCGAAACCACTGAGCTAAATCCCTGGCCCGACAGGCGGATTTTTAAAGACAAAACTGTGGTTGAAACCCCAAACCCGGGCCCATGATGACGGGCAAAGGTTGCTTCAGGCCAAGGTGAACAGACACTGGCTGGGCCGCTGACCTTATGCTTTTGTCTAAGGTCACAGCGCCCTGAGGAGCCTGAGGGTCTGGCCGCTCTTCTGCTACCTTCAGACAGTGGGGGAAGAACCCGCCTTCCTCTGTACCCTCTTACTTTGTTTACTCTCCTTGTTAAGGTTGACATGGGTGGCTCCATTTTCATTCTGACAGCCTTCTCAGTTCTTTTTCTTTCTTTTTTTTTTTTTGGTACTGGCGATCGAACTCGGGTTCTTGCGCTTGCGCAGCAGGGGTCGGAACCACTGAGCTAAATCCCCAGCCCTTCATTTTGTGTTTTGAGACAGGGTCTCACTTGTGCTCCAGGCTGGCCTTGAACTCATGGCATCCTCCTGCCTCAGCCTCCCTCCCGAGTGCAGGGATCACAGGAGAGCATCACCACGCCCGGTCCACATCCCTGCCACAGAGGGTGGAGAGTGAGGTGTCCCCTCCGCCACCCCAGGAGTGGGCGTGGGTTTCTCTCTGCACCCCAGCCTGTGGCCCGCGGGCTCCTTCCTTTAGGGCCCCCATCCTCTCCCTGTCCGCCCCTGCTCTCGGGGACAACCCAAGTGACAGGCTCTCTGCATGCAGGCTGTGTGGCTCCCTGGCCAGGCGTGTTTAGCCCCCTAGGGGTAGGGCTGCCCCCTGCGCCGACCCCGCACTTCCTGTCATCTCCTTGGGGCTCATGGGACCCCACGTCGGGGTCCTGCACCCCTGGCAGCAGATGCAGAAGAAGGGAGCGAACTCTGCAGTGGCGGCCAGGTCCGCGAGTCACTTCATGCCAAGGCTGCTCTGGCCCAGTGCAGAGCTAGTGACCCCAGACGGGGCAAGCCAGGGACCAGCAGGACCCATCGAGGGCCGGGGGCTTGGCCGACTCATGGGCAGAGGCCAGGCAGGTGCTTGGACACAGGCCCGTGCACGCATGGGCGCTGCTCCCACCAGCAGAGCAGGAGCCAAGGCCAGGAGCCTGGTCCTTCCCTGGGGTCCCCTCGCCCCAGCTCTGCTGACCAGGCCTCCGGGGCTGTGTCCTTCACAGTGCTGCACTTGCTTTGTTTGTTTTTGGTTTTGTACTGGGATCCCACACAAGGCCTTCACACAGAGCTACATCCCGCCCCTTCTGTAGAAAGCTGAGAAGGGTCCGGCTAAGTTGCTAGGTTGCCCAGACTGGGCTCAGACTTTCCATCCTCCTGCCTCTGCCTCCCAGAGCACTGGGCATCAAGCACTCTCGCACTGTTACCAGCCATCACTGGCATCCACCCTGGAACCTTTTCACCTTGCAAAAGTGAAACTCTGGTTCTAAACATGATAGCTCCCCACTCCCGCAGCCCAGCCGCTTTCTACTTTGACTCTATGACTTCAGCTGCCCCAAGTCCCTCGGGTAACTGGAATCATACAGTATTCATCCTTTCCGGGCCAGGGATTTAGCCCAGTGGTTCCGTCGCCCGCCTCGAAAGCACAAGGACCCGAGTTCAATCCCCAGTACCAAAAAAAAAAAATTCCAGTATTCATCCTTTTATGAAAATAACTTTTTAAATTGTTCGTGTAGTACCTGTAGTCCCAGCTCTTAGGAGGCTGAGGCAGGAGGATCACCTCCGAGTTCAAAGCCAGCCTGGGCTACATAGCAAGACCCTGTCTCAAAAAAACAAAACAAAAAGAAAAATAAATGTTTTTAAACCTTTAAAAAAATGTGCCCCAATACTACCTATACACAGTACGGACAATTTTTAGGCAGAATTACGAAAGGGAAATGAAAACCCCCTTCTCCCTGCCCGGTGGGAAGCACTGTGCCCTGGGGCTTGAGCCCTGCAGGAGGCCCTGCGTGTGTACTGCTGTCTGGACGCGTCTCCGGCCACAAACCCTGCAGCTCCTTGGGGCTGTAAATCACCTCGGTGGATGCCAGCGCTCCATTGTCTAGACGGGCCGTGGTGTGTCGCGTCTGCCTCCTGTGAAGGACACTGGGTCGATCTCATTCTCTGCTGTCACTGCTGCAGGACGCCCCAGGAGCAGAGCTTCGCACAGCTGGGGCCGGAGGGGAGCAGGAGCAGGGTCAGTTGGGCCAGGGCTCCAGGACCCTCCTGCAGGCCCGTCCGTCCCTCCTCCAGCCACCCTGGGTCCCCAAGAGGCCCCATCTTTGCTCCTTGTCTGTCACCAGCAAGCTCCGGCCTCTACCTCTCCAGTGCGTCCTCCGGGCCCCTTAGCCCCACCCACCCACAGGGGCCACTCGAGGTCCTCCGTCCCGTGAGCACGGCCATCTGCAGACAGGGGTGTTTGGTTTCGGACCCCAAATCCTGCAGTTTGGCCTCTCTCTTCCCTGGAAGCATCGGTTCCTGCTCGGCCCGGGGTCCCTGAGTTTGGGTCCCAGGGGAAGAGGCCACCGAGACAGGGTCCCAGCACCCTCTGTGTTCGTGTCTGGGGCCTCCAGGGTGCAGGAATGGCTGGGAGACTCGGGTGTGCGGACCCCACCCCCGGGCAGCCTGAGGACGCAGACTGCAGCAGTGCCACTGACCACCCTGGTCACGTGCGGGTGCCCTGAGGCATCGCCCAGCATCGAGGGGCCGTGGGACACGGGTGTGCTGCACGCTGAGACCCTGACCCATGTCTGCCTGGAGTGAGGGCCCCGCCACCCCCCAGCCGACCACAGTGCCTGGAGCCCGGCGATGCTGAGGGATCTGCTGCACCACCCAGGCAGGCCAGGGCCCCTGTGGCTGGCTCAGAGTCCCCAGTGCCTCACAGCAGCCGGCCACAGCGTGGGGAGGGGAGGCCACGGGTACCACCGGCCTGCCCGGATGCCACTCTCTCTGGCTGCAGGTGACGGCCTGGCTCCCTCTCGGCCATAGCTCAGTCCTCAGTCCGCCTGGCACACACTGATGTCCCCAGGAGCCGCCTCTGAGGTCTCTGGGGACAGAGCACACGCATCGGACACTGCAGTCCTGTCACCCACCCTGGTCTTTACGTTGCCAGCAAATGTGCAAGGTTTGGGTCCAAGCCAGGTCTGTCATCCCAGTGCTCGGAAGGCTGAGGCAGGACGGCTGAGAGTTTAAGTCAAGCCTGGGCCACATAGCAAGGTTCTTGCCCAGTGGACCTGGATTCCGGGAGCGCGGGAGGTGGAGGTCCTGTGTTCCCTGCCTGTGGTTGTGCCCAGAGCCTTGGGGAAAAAGATCCTTTCACTGATGCTTGCTCTTGCTGCCTGGGAGCCAGTCTGGAAAGCATCTGGTGCTTCCCTGGGCCAGGTGAGGCCTAGGAGAGGGCTCCTGATGTGGGGATCAGTTGGCTGGCTCTACCACCGGCCTCCCTGTGGCTCGAGAGCCAAGAGCCCGCCTCCCTCCGGACCTCCTGCCCTATGCCTGGGGACTGTGACCTCCCCAGGCCAAGATGGCTGCAACGCTGGACTGGCCTCAGCGGCACACAGGCTGGCCAGCCACCTCAGGCAGCAGGACTCAAAGCAGTGCCAGGAGGCGTGGTCACACACACATGCCAGCTCCACACCCGCTGCTCTCAGGCCAGCGGTCTCTGAGGGGCAGGGGCAGGGCGAGTGAGACTTAGGTTTTGCAGATGTCCTGCAGCAAACGTGAGCTGTCACCTTCCCCTCCCTCCCTCTCTCTCTCTCTCTCTCTCTCTCTCTCTCTCTCTCTCTCTCTCTCTCCTTCCGTTTGTTTGTTTATTTAGGTACCAGGGACTGAACTCAGGACCTCACGATTGAGAGGCAGGCGCAATGCCACTGAGCTACATCCCCGGCCCTGTTTGTTTATTTTTGAAACAAGGTGTTGCTATGTAGCCCGGGCTGGTCTCAGACTCGTAGCGATCCTCCATCCTCAGCCTGCTGAGTCCTGGGGTTATAGGCATGGGCCACCATGCTCACATGTCTCGGGTAGAGCAGGCATGGAGAGCCAGCCACACTGACACACACAGTGAGCTTCGTAGGAAGCCGCCTACTCAGGCTGAGGTGTTTTTTTTAGTACTGGGCACTGAACCTGGGACTTTTACACTGACCTACAACCCCGGCCCTTTTTTATTTTAATTTTAATTTTGTTTTTTTTTGTTTTTTGGTACTGGGGATCGAACTCAGGAACTTGCGCTTTCGAGGCAGGCAGAGGAACCACTGAGCTACATCCCCAGCCCTTTAATTTTTATTTTGAGATAATGTTTTATTAAATCATGAAGTTGCCTGGGCTGGATTTGAATTTGAGACCCTGTTGCCTCAGCCTCCCACGGTGCTGGGGTTACAGGCCTTTGCCACCAGTAATCATTCTTCCCCCTATCCAGCTTGTCTGGTGGGCTGAACATTTGAGGGGGCCACTGGGAGGACAGTGGGTCCTATCTAGGGGGCAAGTAGCCACAATCAGAGGAGGAAAATCAAGCGACATCACACAGATGCCATACCATGCTGCTGAGGTCATCTTTGCTGTCCCTGCAGAAGGCCCTACAGGTGCTGTGGCCTCACGGGTGACTAAGTCACCATGGCTACACAGAGCTATCATGTGATCCCCCAACTCCACCACTAAGGAAACACCCAAAAGAGCTGAAAGCACGATTTTGCACCGATATCCACAGCAGCAGCAGCATTAACAGTGGTGCCAGTGGAAACACCCCAGTCTCCATCAATGGACAGACACACTGTGGCATATCTGTTCAGGGAAATATTATTCAGCCAGGAAAAAAGGAATAGTCTTGAGCCATCTGCAACATGGGTGAACCCCGAAATGTTAGGCCAAAGGCAGGAAGCCAAGGCAAAAAACCACCTACTGTCTGATTCCATTCGTATGAAATGTGTGGCAAAGGCAAATCCCCGGAGCAGGAAGCAGCCTGGTGGTTGACAGGGCCTGGGGCAGGGCCGATGGGACTGAGTGCCTCATGAGGACAGGGTTTCCCTGGGGGGCGATGGATGTCACAGGTTCCGGCCTCCTGGTGGTGGGAAGGCGAGTGCAAAGGCCCTGGGGTGGGTCCTGTGTCGGAGTGGTGGGAGGGACAGAGGCTGGGCGTGGGTGGCACTGATGGGCTGGCCTCTTCCCCCACCCAGCCCTGCTTCTGGACATCATGACAGTGGCGGGCGTGCAGAAGCTCATCAAGCGCCGCGGGCCATACGAGACCAGCCCAAGCCTGCTGGACCACCTCACCATGGACGTCTATGCCTTCCCCGCCGGGCATGCCAGCCGTGCCGCCATGGTGTCCAAGTTCTTCCTCAGCCACCTGGTGCTGGCGGTGCCACTGCGCGTGCTGCTGGTGCTCTGGGCGCTGTGCGTGGGGCTGTCGCGCGTCATGATCGGCCGCCACCACATCACAGACGTGCTCTCGGGCTTCGCCATCGGCTACTTCCAGTTCCGCCTGGTGGAGCTGGTCTGGATGTCCTCCAACACCTGCCAGATGCTCATCTCCGCCTGGTGAGGCTCCCGCCGCTGCTGCAGGCCTGAGAAGCAGGCTCCCCCGGGGACTCAAGGCTGGCAGTGCCCGCCCAGCCCTCTGCTGGGCTCTGGGGCTGCTCTCCAGGTGCTGGGGCCCAGCCTGGCTTGGCTTCCTCCTGGGGACAGCGCCTGAGACTAAGATGACAGCAGGGGCTGGGTCTCGTCTGCACCACGTGGCCCCAGATGTGGATTCCTGACTGTGCCCACCACACTGCCAGCTGGGTCCATGGCCACGGAGAGCCATTGAGGGCTCAGGGTGCCCTCGGGACACCGGCCTGCAGTCCTGGGGTGTGGGCCACCACCCTGGGAGTGGCCACAGACTGCCCACGATGGACACTGAAGCCTCTGACCAGTCCCGCCCAACCCTGTTTGGGCCTGCGTTTGCTAGACGGACCCGAGCACAGGCCCCTTTCCTGGAGGATTCCCCCATCCAGGCCAGGGAACTGCTACCCAGGCAGGGATCAGGATGGGAATGGGGCGTCGGCCCCCAGGCCCAGCTCTGTGGGACCTGTCCACCAGCTGTAAACACATGTGCACCTCCGTGATAATACAGGCGGCACACGGGCGCACGCTCGCATGGTTTCTAGCTTGTGCAGTGCCCCAAACAGCGCTGGCGTGGCTCAGGCCGGCCTGGTGCTGGGCCCCCAGGATGCCTGGTCCTTCTTCCTGGGCCCCTGCAGGGGGCTCTTCCAGCCTCACGGCCAGGGCCTCTTTGCCCTGAGGCCGGGCACTGTGACGGTGGAGGGAACCTGGGGAGCCCCAGTCCCCTGGCACCAGCCTCCAGCCCTCACCCAGGGCGCACCAGGTCCTGCTCCCCGGGAAGTGTCCCAGAGTCCCCAGCCACACCCTGACTAATAGACGAGAACTCCAGGCCCAGGCAGGGCAGGGACTTGCCCCAGGCTGCCCAGCCAGGGCCCACAGGGTGTAGCCAGGCCGCCTGCCCCTCCCGGTGGCCCTTGGCTCTCACTGTATCCCCACCCCACCCCCCTGAGCCCTGTGCTTCATCCCCTGGGCTAGGCCGTCTCCCCATCAGCGCCTGTGTCCAGGGAAAGCAAGCTCTGGTCACGGCCTCCTGACAGCCAGGACTGCAGCGGCTCCTTGGCCCCGATTCCCTCCAGCCTGCCTTGTGCCCGGCAGGGCTGGGGGCACCCGTTTCTGAGTCCGGCTGCCCAGAGGAGCTTCAGCGTCTGCTCTTCATTCCTGGCTGCTTCCATGGCCTCCCGGGTCCCTTCTGCAGTTCCAACGGTGCTCACTCGAGATCCCCCCTGGCCCTCGCCCCCACCTCTGTATCTGTCAGCCAGGTGGGGCTCAGCTAGGCTGTTTCTTGCACTACTGGAGAATGAATTCAGCCCCTTTGCATTGAGCTACATCCCAGCCCTTCTTTGTTCTTTATCTTGAGGCAGAGTCTCAAGCTGTCCAGGCTGAGTTGGGATTCTCCTGCCTCAGCCTCGTAGAGTGCTAGAATCCCAGGCATGTGCCATCAATGCCAGCTATGCTGGGGGACAGACAGGCTTCTGGCCCCTGGTGTGCATTCCCTAGCAGGGACATGTGTTCCTGAGGTTCAGCCTTGGCAAGGGGTGGGGGAGGAGTGTCTTTAGGATTTGGGGGGCTGAGGAATGGGGTCTGGAATCCACGTCCTGTGAGGCAGCCAAGCTGGTGCCGGCTCAGGTGCTGACCCCCCCAGCCCCAGTCTCCTCATCTGTCAGAGAGGGGTGACAGTGGTCCCCAGGGGCCGGCTGTGAGCCAGGGGTGCCGTCCATGTGGCACCTGGACAAGTCTGTGCCCTTTGCTCATCACTGGCTGCCGGCACCACTGCCCCGGTGGTATGGAGGAGTAGGGCCCCGTGCCCCGTGCTGGGCATGGTGGGAACAAGGCCTGCTCCATGCCATCCTCCCTCCCCACAGAGATGGGTGATGGCAAAACACAGTTTGTGTTTTAATGAGACATCAGCCTGGGTGGTGGCCACGCCTATAATCCCGGCACTGGGGAGGCTGAGGCAGGAGGATCACCATGAGTTTAAGGCCAGCCTGGGCCACATATCAAGACCCTGTCTCCAAAAATCAAAAACAAACAAAAAATAGACACATTGCCATGAATCCTCCTCAAAAATCCTCCCCTTCTTTTTGAACACACTTATCCCACCAGCCTTGCCACTTTCTGAAACAGCCCTGGAGTCCTCTTTCCTGAGTGTCTTTATGAGGTGTGATTAAAAATGTAAATGCTGGGCCCGGGATTTAGCTCAGTGGTTTCGCCACCTGCTGCGCAAGCCCAAGGACCCGAGTTCCATCCCCGGTACTGGAAAAAAAAAAAATGTAAATGCTGCTGCCAAACGCCACCCAACGCAAAGACAGGGCTGTAAAAACATGAGGCTGTGGGGCCCGGGATTTAGCTCAGTGGTGCTGCCACCTGCCTTGAAAGCTCAAGGTCCTGAGTTCGATTCCTAGTTCAAAAACAAAAAAAACAAAAACATGAGGCTGTGCCATCCAGCTTAGTCACTGGACCCAGCCCCATGCGACTCCCGGTTCTTCCCCAAAGTCAAAATAACCATGAAAGGAGGAGGTTTTGAATCAATTCAGGACACCAAGACAGCCAGGATGGTAACTAAAGACTCTCAGGAAAGAGGACTCCAGAGCTGCTGCAGGAAGCGGCCAGGGAGCTGGGACGAGTGTGTTTGAAGTGAGGGGAGGCTTTGAGGGGATTCCTGGCCGTGTGTCTTCTACTGCAGTGATTTTTCATGTGAACACACACCGTATCTTCCAGGCACTCCTCACAGACCCAGCAGCCTTGTCCTTCTCACTCATGCCCAGGCCGGGCACTGGTCCTGAATTTTCCCAGGTCCCCAAGCTCCCTGCCAGGCCCATGACAGCCTCCGCCCTGGGGAGTCTGACACAGCTTTACACCCTGGGACCCCCAAGCCGTGGCTGTGCAGGGTGGGGAGGTCACAGGCTGCTCAGCAGACCCAGCCCCACCTTCCAGCCCTGGAGGGTCACCAGGCCTCTGGGCCTCAGCTGCTGTGTGCCAGGACTGACTTCTCCTTGCATGAGTTGTGTGGGTCAGAGAGGGTGTCTGGGGTCCAGCCTGGCATGGAGGGGCTCAGGCCACTGGCCCTGGCATCCTCCAGGCACCGAGAGGCACATCTGGGCTTGGACACACACAGGGCCAGGGAGTGGGGACCCCGACATCATGGGGACCCCAGGGCACCCGACTTCTGGCCATGGCTCCCCGGACCCCTGGGGGGGAAGGCTCTGTCTTTTTCCCTCTGAGACTGCAGTTTCTGGGAACCCTCGAAAGGCTGTGCAAGGCTGAAGTGCCCACAACAGGAGACAGCACTGCTGCAGAATCGTGGCCCTTCCAAGGAGCCTGCCCCGTCTCCATGGCAACCGCTAGACTTGAGGCATTCTGGCTCCTGGTCCCACGAGAGCCGGGGCCCTGCATGTGTCCCCTCCAGCCCCAGGAAGTGACCAGTGCCCGGAACCAGCCTCAAAGTTGGTGGGGGTGAGGTGGGTGTGCGGGGCACAGGCTCCCCTCTGTCACCTGGTGGGCAGGATTCAGGGAGGGGACGAGAGGGACAGAAATGCAGCTCAGGGCCTTTGCACTAAGCTACATTCCCAGCCCTTTTTAATTTTTTATTTTGAGACAGTGTCTCCTAAGTTCCCAAATTGCCCAGGTTGGGCTGGCACCCTCCTGCTTCAGCCTCCCAGAGTTGGAGATGACAGGTGTGCACTCCATGCCCCACCCTTCTTTTACTGACATAGATGAGGGACCCAGAGCTGAGGAAGGCAGGGGCCTGGAGCGGGGAAGGGGACCTGACCCTCCCTGGAGTCCCCGGAAGGGCCTTGGGACTTCCAGGACACCGGGACAAGGAATGTGTGCTCTTCCCAGCCCAGGCTCAGGCATCTGCGCAGCTAACCCGATGAAGGAGCCCTCGGGGCTGAGAGGGCCCAGTGGAATGGCTCCAGCCGGCTGACTCAGGGAAGGGGTGCGAGAGGCACCCCAGACACCACGCAGCGCTTAGGGGCTGGCTGTGTCCCCAGAGGCGTCCCCGTCAGAGTCCCCGCCTGTCCCAGATGGGGCGGCTTGGAGACAGGGTCTTTAAAGAGATGGCCGCATTAAAACAAGGGTGTTAGCGTGGACCCAGTCCCAAAGTGGCTGATGTTCTTACAGAAGGGAGATTAAAACCCAGGCAGGGTACCACGCACTTGTAATCCCCGTACTTGGGAGGCTGAGGCAGGAGGATCGGTGTGAGTTTGAGGCCAACTTGTGCTACATAGTTCAAGGTCAACCTGAAGGGCATAACAAGAGCCTGTCCCCAAAAAAACAAAAACGATTGTAAAAAGCAGAAGGGAGATTAAGACATGGACACACACAGAGGGACACTGTTAAGGCGGATTGATGAGGTCAGTGGTGTCCCCGGGCACCTGAGGAAGGACAAGGCCAGGCCCAGAAGGGCAGCACAGGTGCAGGGTGTGCAGGAGGCCCAGGCGTCCCGTGGCAGCCCCCTCTCTGGAAAGCCCCTGCCCCAGCCTCGGCAGCCGCTACTGTTCAAAGTCCCAACGCCCTGTACGGGGAGGATCCAGAAGCTGGAAAAGCCAGGGACTCCCAGATCCTTCGCCATCTGGCCCGGGAGGGAAGGGAACATCTGGCACCCTCCTCGGCCACACGTTATGTAACCCGCTTGTGCTCACACCAGGCCAGGGCCCCACCCGGCCAGATCGGCTGACCTTCCCACGTGTGCAACAGGTCGCACACGCAGCCGGAGGAGGCCATGTGCCAGAGACCCCTGTAGTCAGGTTCCAGTACGCACCTGCCCAGTGTGCGATGCAGGCCTGATAAAAAGAATACACCGAGGGACAGAATTAGGAGAGAAAGCGGGGGCCAGGACAATCACTGCTGGTGCAGCGGACTAAAGGCGCTGGCCAGTGCCAGGCACTGACTTTTATTGGAAATCAATTGGGGTAAAGGCGACGTGTGGTTTCTATGGAAATTAATGTAAACATGGCTCATAAAAGACAAGACAAGACAATAGGGCCGGGGATTTAGCTCAGTGGTTCCGGCGCCTGCCTCAAAAGCACAAGGTCCTGAGTTCGATCCCCGGTACCAAAAAAAACAAAAAACAAAACAAAACAAAAGACAAGACAATGCACTCCCAAATTAGGAACAGAATAGACAAAATATGATTGTAGGTGGAACATTGTCCTTCTAGTCTGAAGGTTTCAGTTGTGGGAACGGAATTTGGGTGCACGTTACCCTGACCTCGGCACATAGGCTTCGGCCGGACTCACTTCTATAAACAACCAGTCATGAGGTTAGCGCCTCACAGCCTGCCTTGGGCATTATCAGTATTACAGTCCTCTGCAGCCGTGGGGACAGGACAGTGCCCGCCCGGTGGCCTACAGCAGTACCAAGGCACAGAGCCTGCAGGTCTGTGGGCACACACACACACACACACACACACACACACAAGTCTGGACACAGAGCACACCATGTGCTTCCTCAGCGTGCATGGAGGTCCAGACACGTGTGCACTCACACCTGCACCAGATTCATGTGTGCACTTTGATATAAAATTGTACACAAGTTTGCACTCCGTCCCATGCACAGGAAAGTCTGTAGCTTTCATTGTGGTGCACACACACCCATGTGCATACTTACACACTTGGGGCTCACGTGCATTTGCACAGTTGTACACATGGGCACTCCTGTGTGGACATTCTCTTGCACACACATGTTTACATGTGTCCTCATATCCATGCTAGATTCAGCAAGTGCAGTACAGTACAGTACCTTGGTTCTGTTCACAAACAATTCAGTTCACAAACAGAACCAGTCAGCAAAATTAGGATTCCTTGTGTGAACTCCACATCAGGTGACGTACATGAACACAGCCACCTTCCCCAGAGTCATGGAGGAGCCAGGAATAGCAGGACGTGGCATTGGGACCACGTGCTGGGAAGTTCACATTCGATGAGCCTCTCACACGTTATGTGACTCTGACATGTATAAGGAGTGATCAAGATACATGGTGAATACTTAAACTGTAAAAATGTTACAGTACAAGACACATTATGGTGAGTCCCCTCCCCTCGCTTTGAACACTCATCCCCTCGTCCTGGCTTTCTGCAGCAGCTCTGGGGTGCTCTTTCCTGAGGGTCTGCCAGGTGTGGTCTGCTGCCAAGTGGTGCGTCCTCCTCCACCTTGTTCACCCGACCTGGCACCCGGTAGCTTCCGGCTCTGCCCCAAAGTCAAAATGACCACGAAAGGGAAATGTTTTGAACTGACTCAGGGCATGGAGGGAGCCAACGGAGCACAACTGAAGATGCTCACGAAAGAGCCCTCCGGAGCTGCTGCGGGAAGCAGCCGCAGCCAGGACAAGGGGATGAGTATGCTCCCAGAGAGGGGCAGGATATGGAGGGGTCCATAGCAAGGTGCCTTTTCCTGTAATACGTGTGTGTGTACACAGAGACCAATTGATGAAGCCGTCAGGGTCCCCAGATGCAGCCATTGTTCCAGGAGGATTTCCCAGCCCCTCTCCACCCAGTAACTCCCCCACGGCAGCCACCTGCGCCCCCATCTGTTGCCCGGAGTAACCTGGCCAGGATGGCAGGAGCCCCAGGAAACGCTGGCTCCCCAGCCAGCAGCCCCGATGTGGGTCCTGAGGCACAGAACACACCCCGCATCGAAGCCTGAACAGGGTCCTGCTGGGCAGGGCAGGTCCTGGGCCGGAAGGGGCTGCAGAGAGCGGGCTGGGGATGGCCCGGGGCGGGGACTTGGCCTCCCTTGCCTGTGACCTGCGCCTGCTCTCCCCTCCTGGGAGAGGCTCCTCATCCTGAGCTCCGCCCACCAGCTGTGCAGGGCGCCTCCCAGGAGCCTGGCGGGAACGGGTGAAATTCTCTTCCTCTAACGATTGTGCTTTTTGGTTACACAAGAATGCATTTTCATCATAAAAAAATAGAACACACAGGAAAAACAAAATAAAATATTTTGGTTATTCCTTTCAGGCATTTACTTTTCTGCATTTGGAAAAAATGTGGTTGTATTTTGTTTGTTTGCCTTTCAAGACAGTGTCTTGCTATGTAGCCCAGGCTGGCCTCCAATTTGCCTAAATCCTCCTGCCTCAGCCTCCAGGTGCTGGGATTACAGGCATGCACCACCACACCCAGCAAGCATTGCTGAATGTTTGCGACCCCAGTTGGTTGAATCCCAGGATTCAGAAGCCAGGGATACAGAGGACCCACTGTGTTACCAGATTGGTCTCCAGGGACATTGATCAACTCAGCCTTGGTCCAGTAGGTAAAAGAATGAGACAGAAGTTTTACCCACACACTCACTGTCACTCAGCTTGTAAACATTTACATCCCTTCATGTTATTTTCCCCTCTTCTAAGTACTGTGCTAAGGAAGACTATTAAGGGCTGAGTGTGGTGGTGCACATCTATGATCCCAGCACTCAGGAGGCTGAGGCAGCAGGATCTCCATGAGTTTAAGGCCAGCTTGGGCTACATAGAGAGACCCTGTCTCCAAAACCAACAAAAAAAGACTATGAAGAGCAGAATCGCGTCCCTTGATATAATGAGGGTGTGGCCTCAGATGGGACTACTCTTAGGTCCCAGCCTTGGAGAGGGGACAGACTTAGAAACTCTCAGACCCTGCTGGCGCTCTGGCCGGGAGAGGGAATGCAGACCACAGAGCGGCCACCGCCAGGCCTCTTGAGGACGCTGCTGGGTCTGAGCCCAGGATAGGGGCCTGGGGAACCAGCCCTCCTGACAGCTTGATCTAGAACTGAGAAAATAAGCTTTCTGCCAGTGAAACATCTCCCTTCCTCTCCCACACCACGCTGGTCCAGTCTCAGCATTGCATTTAGATTACACGGCTTCCCACCCTGATGTCCCTGGGTCAGTTCTCTAGGACCTCCTCTGTCATTCCAAGGGCCTGTGCCTCTCTATGCATAGCTGGCTTTTGCCAGTATGGGAATCGAACCCAGGCCCTCGTGCATGCTGAGGAAGTCCCCTACCTTTGAGCTGCATCACTAGCCTGTCTGCTTGTGTATGTATTTATGTATTTTGCAGTCATGGGGATCGAACCCAGGGCCTTTGCACTGAGCTACATCCCCAGCCTTTTTTCACTTTTGTGAGCCAGGGTCTCGTCTCGCTACATCGTCACCAAGTTCCCCAGGCTGGGCTTGAACTTGGGATCCTCCTGCCTCAGCCTCCCAGTGCCCCTGTTTCTTGGCAGAAACTCAACTTTAATATTGCAGACGTTGGGCCCTCTCTTGACTGTGGACTTGTCTTTGTGTAAATTCATTTTTGTCCTCAACAGCACGGCTTGATTTTGACCTGTGGCCTCGTTTGCCCTCAGGGAGGATTTGCTTTGCTTCTTCCTCGCCCAGAAGGTCCCTGGAGCCCCATGCCACCCACACTCACGAAGCCCAGATCGGTACCCACCACGTTGCCATGGGAACCCAGATGCTCCCGTCCACTGTGCACCCAGTGCCTGGCCAGTCCCCCACCTGCTGCTCATGTCCACCGCTCCCCAACTTCCTTGTGTGGGGGTAGGGAGGTTCTGCGCGTCTCTGTGGCTGGGGGCAGGGCTGTCCCTTAGGACCCCCAATTCCAGTGCCCTGTGCCCATCGCCAACTTCTCTCAGTGGGCGATGGAGCCGTGACATCTCAGGGTGCAAACATCATGAGCTGTGTGCCCCCCATGGAACAGTCCAGTCTGCTAGAGCTTCCCAGAGCTCTCCAGAACTTCCCAGAGCTTTCCAGAACTCTCCAGAGCTTCCCAGAGCTTCCCAGAGCTGTCCTGCCAGCTTTCTGCCTTTTTTCCCTGCTTTTTTTTGGTACCGGGGATAGAGCTCAGGACCTCTCACTGCCAGACAGGCACTGTGCCGCTGAGCTACATCCCCAGCCCTCTGTTTTGTTTTGGTTTTGTTCTCTGAGTCAGGGTCTTGCTGTGTAGCCCAGGCAGTGGCCTCTATTTCACAGTGATCCTGCCTCAGCCTCCCGGAGTGCTGGCTGTGTGTGCTGCCCCACCTGGCTCCTTCCCCCTTCCCAAAGCGTCCCTGCTTTGTCACCTGCCAGATCCTCAAGGACCCTGGGGACTGAGGAGGCTGGAAACCAGGCCAGGCTCCAGGTCCTGTGCCAAGCACCTGGGCTCGGCAGGCGTGACAGGCAGACCGAGGAGAGGACAGAGCATCTGCTGCTGCCTTTGATGGTGTGTAGCAGACTTCGCATTCATTTGCTCACTCACTCATTCTGTTGTCTATTTACTCCTTTGATGTTTTATTTTTGTTCATTTCCTTGTTTCCATGGTTGGGGTGGGGGAGACCCCAGGAAATGAAGCACTTCATAGATCAGGCAGTGCCTGGTGCCTCTGAAAGCACGGGAATGTGGGAATAGGGAGGCACCATGGGGACATCAAACACTGGATCCAAGCCAGGCATGGGAGTATGCGCCTCAAATCCCAGCACTGGGGAGGCTGAGGCAGGAGGATCACTGTGAGTTCGAGCCCAGACTGGGCTACAGAGTGAATCCGGCGTGCGGCACTTGCTGAGGCCCCAGGGCCAGCCTGGCCACCCGACCTGCTCAGCCACCCTGCCCCGACTCGGATCCAAACTGGCTTCCACTGAACCAGGATCCCGGCCCCTGCCCCTCGCCAACCATCCTAGGCGCCGTCCCATGGGCAGCTCTGGGCAGGCTTGGGGATAGCAGCAACAGACAGGGCCTGCAGGGTGAGCCAGCCACCGAGAAGCTGCTCCAAACTTCTGAGCCCCTGGCTGAAGCCCAGCCTGGCCCCAGCCACTTTGAAGCATGAGTTGTCCCCACCGGGCCTGGCCGCCCCTGAACAATCACCTCAGGCCTGGGTGCTTTCTCAGGGCAGCTGAAGAAAGCCCCACAGGCTTCCTGCTGATAACCTCACCCTTCCGGGTGCACAGCCCACCCAGCCGGAAGCTGGGCTCTATCTTTCCCGGAGGACAGACCTGGGCTGGAATGTGTCCCCTGATAAGGTGCCCAGAGGGGCTGACTGATAAGGGCTCAGATCCCAGCTTGGGTGGGATCCGAGGAAGGGCCCCAGAGGTGGGTTCCAAGTGCAGAGAGCAGCCCTGGGCAGGCCCTGAGTGCGGGGAGGGACACAGGCGAGGTCCCCACTGGCTCCCAGCCCAGGGAAAGGAGAAATGTGACAGTTTATGAAATATTCTTCTTTTCCCAGCAAGGCTGGCTGGGGATTTAGCTTTGTAGCGCCATGCCTGCCTGGCAAGCTCAAGGTCCTGAGTTTGATCCCTGGTACTCCAAAAAAGAAAAAAAAAAAAAGAGAGAAAGAAAAGAAATTCTTCTACTCACTAAGGCATGGTTGCACTGGCCTGTAATGCCAGTTTGCCAGTTCCCAGGAGGCTGAGGCAGGAGGGTCGGTCATGACTTCGAGGCCAGCTTGGGCTCTATAGTAAGTTCAAGGCCAGCCTGAACTACATAGGAAGACCCTGTCTCAAACAAACAAACAGGGACATCTGAATTCTGGGCACTAAGAGATTGTGGGGAGGTCTGAGCGGAGTCTGCAGCAGCCAGAGGTGTAGGTGGGGACACAGCACAGCCTCTCGGAGCCTGGGGGAGGAAAGGGGCATAAAGAGGGCCTGGGCCTCCCTCCTGGACCTCTTGTCTTCCTTTTTTCTTCAGTGCTGGGGGTTGAACCCAGGGCCTTCACGGTGAGCTACATCCCTGTCCTTTTTTATATTTATTTATTTATTTATTTTTGCTACCAGGGATCAAACTCGGGCCCTTGCGCTTGCGCAGCAGGCGGTGAAACCACTGAGGTAAATCCCCGGCCCTCCTTTTCTGTTTTTTATTTTAAGACACAGTTCAGTTGCCCAAGCTGGACACAAACGTGTGATCCCTCTGCCTCAGCCTCCTAGAGTGCTGGGGTTACAGGCATGCGTCACCACACCTGGCTGGGGCTGTCTTTGGTCCATCCGCTTTTACCTCTCACGGGCCTGTGGGTCCCCCATACCCTCTACTCCACATGACAGAGTCCCTGGGATCCACTTGAACCCAAGGCCCCAGCCGGCCTCTCAGCTGTGCCTGGGCCTGCCTGGAGGCAGGCAACAGCTCTGTGCCACGTCCCTCCAGGGCAGGGCTGGCCCATAGAAGGCTCTCGAAAGAGCAATCTCACAACCTGGGGCAGTGGTGCCAGCCTGAAATCCCAGCACTCTGGAGGCTGAAGCAGGAGGATTGCCATTTTCAGCCCAGCCTGGGGAATTTAGCCATGTAGTGAGACCCTGTCTCAAAATTAATTTTTTCTTTCAAAAGTGGGCTGAGTCTTCTGGCTTAGTGCAATCCTGGGACCCTCCAAAGCTAGAAATTTCCGGAAGGATCTTTCGGAGCCCTGTCTCATGCCAGTCCTGAACGGGGCACTGGGGGCAGGCGAGGGCCCAGGAGTCCAGGACGTCCCTGCTGGCGGCCTCCAGGTCCTGTAATGCTGAAACCCAAGCCCCTGACTCAGCAGGGTATTAATAAATCTGGCGGCTCCCGAAGCCCTGCCAGGGCCCTGGGGCGAGGACTCCAGGCCAGCCGGGGAGCCCGCTGGGGCCAGAGCTGAGGTCCACCCCTGGCTGCCGTCCGTCACTGCCGAGCCTTGGTCCGGATCTACAAAGTGGGGGTCCCCTGGAGTCCTTCCTGGCCCTGCTCGAGGATCCCGTGACAGCGGGTTACTCGTCACCTGTCACCTCAAATCCTCAGATCTGCGCTTCTTCCCTGGGTTCCTTTCTGCAGCGCCCTCTCGTGGTCATATATGGGGTTGCAGCAGCTGCCCACACCGGCGCCTTCCGACCAACGTCAGCTCAGCGCAGTGAGCAGAGGGGACGTCCAGAGCAAGTGGGATGCTGAGGCAGGAAGATTCCCCGAGCGACACAGAGCCTGACTCAAAGCAAACAAACAAAAATGTGTTATGTGTTGCCACTTAATTTAAAAAAGATCTTCATTTATAGGGGGGCCGGGGATTTAGCTCAGTGGCACTGCACCTGCCTAGCAAGTGCAAGGTCCTGAGTTCGATCACCGGTACCAAAAAGAAAAAAGATCTTCATTTATAATATGTTTATAATCATTTGCTTCAGACTCGAACCCAAAGTGAGCCCACAGAGCGCAATGAAATATCTTTTTGGTTTTGTGTTCTGAGGCAGGGTCTCACTGTGTAGCCCAGGTTGGCCTGGAACCATGATGCCCTGCCTCAGCCTCCAGGAGCTGGGGTGACCGGTATGCACCGCCTCTCATTTCTGAAGGCCGTGGGGCCTCTTGCCCATGAGGCAGGCCGGTGACCACGCTCACAGCAGGCGGGGCCCCAGCTTGGAAGCCCCCTGGGCGCTGTCACCTCCGGCCCAGGACGCCTCCCTGAGGGACTCACGGGCGCCTGGTGCCGAGAGGCCCACAGATACGCCCGCGTCCGGCTTCCTGGAGGCTCAAGGCTCCTCCGCGCCCCGCCAACACCTCCCCAGGCCTCGGCTAAGTCCTCCCTAGTGGGCGTGGTGCCTCACGCTTGTCATCCCAGCTCTCTGGGAGGCTGAGGCAGGAAGATAGCAGGTGTCGTGATTTAGCAAGACCCTGTCTCAAAATTAAGAATAAAAGAAGGGCTGGGGATGTAGGTCAATGTGAAGGGGTTTCAATCCCCAGAACCAAAAGGAAAAAGTTATTTTGCCAGGGTTTCAGAACAGTTCCCACTGATCTGTCCCCAGGCTGGTGGTGGCTTGGCAGGGCCCGGGTCCCTCACCGAGCGATGCCCCCTTGGCGATGGCGAGGAAGGGGCGTGACCCAGAGACGCCTCCCCTGTCCTCCGCCCTGCAGACAGGTGTGGCGGGGAGGAGGAGACGCAAAACCGGAGCTCAGCCCAGACCCATACTAGGGAGGCGGCCAGCAGCGGCCAGGCCCGCGGGAGCCAGGGCGCCTGACACCGGCGCAGCCAGGCCTCGCGGCGCCCCCTGGTGGCCGGACTCGGACACTGCACAAGCCCCGGGAGGCCCCGCCGGACGCTGGAGACCTAAGGCCCAGGGCACGGGGCGCCGACCCCAGGCCCTGGGCAACCTCTGCAGCTGCGCCCCTGCCGGGCAGCTGCCCCTCTGCGATGGACCCTGTTCCCAAGCCGCAGACGACGCTAGCGTGTCTCGTTGTTGGACGTCGCAGCGGACGGGGTGTGTGCGCCCCCAGTCGAGGTCCGGGGAGAGCAGCCGTCCCCGTGAAAGTCCAGGGTGGCGGCGCACCCCTGTCATCCGGGCACTGGGCGGGCCAAGGCAGGAGGGCCTCTGCGGGTTCAAGGCCAGCCTGGACGGCGAAGTCTTTGCTCAAAAAGCAAAGTCAGGGCCGGCGATTTAGCTCAGTGGTTCCGCTGCCTGCCTCGCAAGCACAAGGTCTCGAGTTTGATCCCCCGCAAAAAAGCAAAGACAGCCCCAGGGTGCAGTTTACTGGGAGGCTGGGAGAGAGGAGGTTCCGGGGTGCTGCGCTGGGTCCTTCCCGGGACTGGGGGTGGGAGTGGCTTGGGGTGCGCCAGGAAGTTAGGGCGCTCCCCCTGCCCGGCCAGGTCCGTGCTGGTGTTGCGGACCCAGCGGGGAGATTCGCGCGCGTGTGGATTGTACTAGCGATGGTCAGTCAGCGTCCAGGGTGTGTGCGTGTGTGTTTCTAAGGTTGCACCCAAGGCCTTCCCACTCAACTATGTCCAAAGCCCACTTTTTCTTTTTTCTTTTGAGACAGGGCCTTGCTAAGTTGCCCAGGCTTGGCTGGAATTTGCGATCTTCCTGCCTCAGCCTCCCAGTGTACTAGGATGACAGTCGTGCGCCACCATGCCTGGCTTTTTTATTATAGTAAAATATAAATATAATTGATTGATACAGTTTCCAGTGTCTTAGTCTACACTGTGCCCCTCCATGTCTCTCTCCCTCTCATCTTCTCCCCTTTTTCCTCCCTTTGAAATGTGTTGGAGAAACGTGGTGGTTTGTCCAGCAGGGCTGCCCATGGCCTGGACTGCACAGGATGGGCCACGTCATTTCACGTGTCCTTGTCCTTCCCTTTGCCCTTGGGAGCCGGGCCTGTCCCAGCCAGTGTCCAGGAGGTCCCCGAGGCTGACTTCAGGAAACTCTGCTCTGCCTCAGGGCTTCAGAAAAAGAATTCTCAGGACCTGCCGGTGAGAGGCTCGGGAAAGGTTTTATTGGGTGGAAATAAAAAGTACACACTGGGGAAAGAGCGCAGGCCCAGAAGAGACGGGGCCTCCCTTCCTGGGACGGGGACATCTCCTCTTCCCACCCGCCCCGCAGCAGATGCTGGCCTGCTTGGCAGGTACCGGCCCTGTTGGTTCTTTTCTTCTTAGGTGGGTCATTTAAACATTCTTTGGGTTCTCTCAACCTGCTGCTTCATCTCAGGCTCAGCTTCCTGCTTTTTACTTTCTCAATTCAGCCAATTTATGGCCTTTCAGTATCCTGAGGGGTCCTGGGACTGAGGTCAAGAAGGAAAGGAGACTGAATTAACCAAGGGAAGCAGACTTGGATGCCTTGGGTGACTTCCACTGGGCTCCAGAAGTTGCAGTCTTTTTAAAAGTACAATTTTTTGCTGGGGATTTAGCTCAGTGGTTCTGCTGCCTGCCTTGCAAGTGCAAGGACCCAAGTTCAATCCCCAGTACAAAAAAAAAAAAAAAAAAAAAAAGATAGTGGGATAAAAGTACCGTTTTTTTAAAATCAGGCACAGTGGCACACAGCGGTAATCCCAGCACTCAGGAGGCTGAGGCAGGAGGATCGCCACAAGTTCAAGCCCAGCCTGGGCTACGTGTCTAGACTGCCTCCAAAAAAAGTGCAACATAGTTGCCTCTTTTCTACCTTTTTTTTTTTAGAATATAAGTCTTTTAATTTTTATAAATAACTTATCTGTTACAAAGATCGTTTACTCAGCTAAATCACAAAACCATCAACTCAGATATCCAAGTTACATTTTATTAATAAAACAAGTGAAAACTGATTCATCAGTCTTCACATAGAACTACAGATGAAGCTGAAAAACAGGTCTATTTTTAAAACAAAATGTATCAAATGTAAGGGCCTGGGCTCATGTCTAGTCATCTAGGATTGTCATTTTTCTTTTCATATACATGAGGCAAAGCCTGGAAATCACCTGTAACGATCCTGTTTATGTAAAACACAACCACTCGCATAATACATTTACAGTGGGTGACATTATTTCCTACCTTCTGCTGTATTTCAGCACTGCCCACAGCCCCATTCTAAGCATTGATATATAATTCCTTTTTTTTTTGTACCAGGGATCGAACTCGGGTCCTTGTGCTTGCAAGGCAGGCATCGGAAACACTGAACTAAATCCCCGGCCCATGTTTTTTTCCGGTACTGGGATCGAACTCAAGACCTTGCGCTTGTGAGGCAGGCAGCGGCACCACTGAGCTAAATCCCTGGCCCTTTTCTACCTTTTATTCCTCCCATCCTACCTCAGGTCTAGAGGCTTGAAGGAGATTTGGTGTGAGATCGTGTGTGTGTGTGTGTGTGTGTGTGTGTGTGTGTGTGTGTGTGTAAGGCTATTCAGCAGGAAGCGTTCTTTATTTCTTCACACGCTATCTGGTAGTCTCTGTTTGTAAGGTTAGGAGACATTGATATATAGTGTCGTAGGGGTTTTTTGTTTGCAGTGCTCGGCGTTGAACACAAGGACTTCACACTGAGCTCCATCCCCAGCCCTTTATTTTTTCCTTTGGGACAGGCTCTCACTAAGTCACCAACTTGCCCAGGCTGGGCTTGAACTTAGGATCCACCTGCGTCAGCCTCCCAGAGTGATGGCTTGTTTCGACTAGTAAAGCTCATCTTCCGTGATAACCACTCGTTGTTCTTACTGAAAAGCTGTCACATTATTATAGGCAGCTACATTAGATAGAAATCAGTGTCCAGTCAGAGGGGGACAGGGCCATCAAGGAAGTTGGCACACACACATCATCAAAAATAGAGCCATCAGAATTGTGGCTGCGGGCACATCTGAAGCGAGCCCGACCTCAGGACAGAGATGCAGTAGCCAGGCCCGAAGCCTCCCTAGAGACAACAGCAGCTTGAGATTACACTGGAATTAGCACTGCCTGGTCCAGGGGGCCCAGGTAGGCATCAGGCACATAGGTGGGTGACCAACACATGCACACCCGTATTTCCCTCCCTTCCCCAAAATGCCTTTTTTTTCTTTTAAGACAGGGTCTGTATATGTAGCCCAGACTGCCCTTGAACTCACTATGGAGCCTAGGCTGGTCTCAAACTCGAGGCAGTCCTCCTGCCTCAGCCTCCTGAGTGCTGGGATCTTTATTCTTTCCATATGTCTGTGCTCCATGACTAGTTTCTCTATTGGACCAACGATAGCTAAGTGGCTACACTTGAATCCTATAGGTGACTGCAGTCTGACCCACGTTGTACCCGTGTTGAGACTTTGCTATATAAATTACCCCGACAGAGGGCGCCAGTGGCCACCCCAGAGGGACCCCTCCTGGAAACCCAGGAGCCATTCTTCTCTGCTTATTTCCAATAAAACTCTCCTAACTTCTTCCTTTGGTTTGCAACTTCATTCCATGATGTTGTGGGACCACAAACTCGGCACATTTGACATCTAACAGGTTGGGAGTTATATTTTTCTATATCAACATTTTTTTTTTGAGACAGGGTCTGGCTATATAGCCTGGGTTGGCATCGAACTCACGGCGATCCACCTGCCTCAGCCTCCCGAGTGCTGGGACTACAGGTGTGGGCCACCATACCTGGCAATATATCAACATTCTTATGTTAGTAACAAATGGGCCAAAGGTCCACTTCAATTTTTTGTTTGGAAGATGCAGGTTAGGTAATTCCAGGTTAAATTTGCATTTGTGAGACCTTTTACCTGTGAATACATCACACAACCAAAAAAATTCTCCTATTCGGTTCCCCGATTCTCTCTTCCTAGCAAAAATATTCTCCTTGCAGCCGGGCATGGTGGCGCACACCTGTAATCCCAGCTGCTCAGAAGGCTGAGGCAGGAGGATGCCAAGTTACAGCATAGCCTGGACAAGTTAGTGACTTAGAGAGACCCTGTCTCAAAATAAAAAATATAAACCAGGGCTGGGGATGTAGCTCAGTGTGAAGGCCCGGGTTCCATCCCCAGCACTGCATTGCCCCCAAATGCATTTCGGTTCCTTGTCAGGTGTTATTTCTTTTGTTTTGGGGGTTTTTTGGTACCATGTCAGGTGTTATTTCTGTGACCTTTTTTTTTTTTTGGTACCGGGGATCGAACTCGGGTCCTTACACTTGCGTAGCAGGCGGCGAAACCACTGAGCTAAATCCCTGGCCCTTTGTGACCGTTTTCACTGCATTTTTATCACATCAGGAAAAACAAATGATTCCCACAGACACACCAGCTCCTGCATTTTCTGTTACAGAAACCTCAAAAAAGCCTTCAAAATATTTATTGTTAAGCTTAAGGAAACTTTGGAAAGAACTGGATCCAATATAATTTGAAATCCCACTGGAACAATCCAGAACCTTGTCTGGATGTTTGATTTTTACATGTTCTGCTATTTATGGTGGCCTCATATTATACAACCCAGCATCTCAAGGCCAATCTGTGCCCCGGGTGAAGTTTTTCACTTAAAGCGGAGTCTTGGGCTGGGGAGGATTTTTATTTTATTTCATTTTATTTTTTTGTACCAGGGATCAAACTCGGGTCCTTGTGCTTGCGGAGGCAGTGAAACCACTGAGCTAAATCCCTGGCCCCATAGACCAGGCTGGTCTTGAGCTCATGGCAATCCTCCTGCCTCAGCCTCCCAAGTGCTGGGATCACAGGCGTGGGCCACCATGTCTGCCTTAACATCTTATTGTAGCCCTGTTTGTATCTCTATTACCACTCCTGTTCATTCTTTCCTTTATTGAGGTTTGAGTGTGGTGGTGCAAACCAATAATCCCAGCACTCTGGGAGGCTGAGGCAGGAGGACTGCAAGTTCCAGACTGCATAACTGTTTCAAAATGATAAAACAGAGGTGGGGATGGGACATAGCTCAGTTCAAAGGTGCTCAGACGCACAGGGGTGGGGGAAACACTTCATTGATGTTTGTTTATACACAATAAACTACCTGGTCCCAAGAAAGAGGTGCCTTCCCTACAGATTAGTTTCCATTTTCTAGATTTTTCTCTAAGTTGAGTCATGCAGCATATACTCTGCCAGGCTTCTTCCATTCCACCTACAGGTTTTGAGATTCACAAATGCTGTGGCTATACCAGCAGCGGCACCACAGCTCCTGTCCCTTCCTCTCCGGCTTCTCCTGTCACCTGTCACACACACACCCGCCTGGCTCCGTAGGGTCCTTGCGATTCCACCGGCTCAGTCAGATAATCCGGGATCATCTCCAAGCTCAAGATCCGAGATTTAATCACATCAATGAAATCCCTTTCTCCAGGCCAGGCAACACATTCTCAGGTTCCGGGGATTGGGACACGGGTAACCCCGGGGTGGTCGTCATTGTTCTTTTGCTGTAAATATTTGTGCATTATTTGTGGACAAATCTGTTCATCTATATAGGAATTCAATCATGGGCCATTGTGGTAGGTGGTGGGGGTTTTCTGGTTTGGTTTTGTTGTTTTGCAGGCCAGGCAGCCCTGGAAATTCCGGTGATCCTCCTGCCTCAGCCTCTGGAGCGCTGGGATTACAGGTGCGGATAGCACCAGCTTTCTGATCTGCTGTTTCAGTTCCCATGGTGACCCGTGACACCCAGCTTCGGCAGAAAAGGGTCCAGGCCCGGGCTCTGAGCGCGGCCGCAGCTAGGAGCCTTGGACAAGGAGCCCCGCGTCCCGCTTCCTCTCGATCTCCCGCACTGCAGGTCTCGAACCCTCATCACCACCAACCGCCCGCCCCGCCGGGCCAGCCTTTCAGCCGCCCCCAGCCGATCCGAGCCGCCCAACATCCGGCTGCCAGCACCGGGACCCGCACGCCAACCACGTCGCAGTCTGGATGACGTACCGGACATGGGGGCGCCTCGGCCAATCGAAGCTGATTACCGAGAGAGAAACGGCAATTTTAACCAATCGCATCCCTCCGACCGCTCGCGGGCCCGCCCAATCACAAAGTCTGCAGCCAAAGACCACTCCGGAAGAAATGAAGAAGGGGGGGAGAAGGGGTGTGGCCACAAGGCCCCTCCTGTTGCGCGGTGTGCGAGCTGGGGCTGGGGCTAGGACTGGGGAGTCCCTGGCGGAAGAGGTTCTGCGCTGGCTCTCTGGTCCTTAGGAAAACAATCCATACCTGTTTTATTTTTAATTTTGAGACAGGCTCTCGCTAAGTCACTAAGTTGCCCAGGCTGGGCTTGAACTTGGGCAACTCCCGCCTCAGCCTTCAAGCGTGCTGGGATTACAGGTGTCTACCAGCGTGCCCAGCTTTGGGTAGCTAACTTTATTTATTTCTACCGGGGATCGAACTCAGGACCTCGCAGTTGCCACATAGGGGCTGTGCCACTGAGCTACATCCCCGGCTATTTATTAACTCATTCATTCCTATTTCCCCCCTTTGGACAGTCTCATTGTGTAGCCCAAGCCGCCCTGGAACTCGAAATGATCCTTCTGCCTGAGCCTCCTTAGTGCTGTGAATTCCAGGGGTGTGCTACCACGTCAGGCCTATGTTTTTGCTAATTTGTATTTTTTTTTAATTTTTAGAAAAAAGTTAAGGCGAGATTAAAACCACCCGTGTCTTTCACCATGCACTAAACTAAAATAGAAATGGATCAAAGATCTAAATATTAAAACAGAAACACTTAATCCACTGGAAGATAGAATAGATAGAACTCTCAAAGACATTGGTGTAGGCCAAGACTTTATGAACCAAATTCTAATCGCATAGGAACTAACACAGAGAATCAACAACTGGGATCTCATCTTATTAAAAAGCTTTTACACACCAAGAGAAACCACCAGTAGAGTGAAGAGACAACCCACAGCGTGGGAAATAATTTTTGTCAGCTGTTCCTCAAAGGACTAATATCTAGAATATATAAGGAACTAAATAAAATTTGACCCCCCCTAAATTAAAATCCAAAATCCGAATCCAAAAATGAGCATCTGAAATGAATAGACATTTCTCAGATGAAGAAATAGAAACAGCAAATAAACATATGAGAAAATGTCCAACATCATTGGTTATTCAAGAGATGCAAATTAAAACAACAGTGAGATTCTATCTCACCCCAGAAAGAATGGCTGCTATCAAGAAATCAACCAATAACAAATGCTGGCAGGGCTGTGGGGAAAGAGGAACCCTGCTCCACTGCTGGTGGGAGTGTAGACCGGTGCAACCATTGTGGAAATTAGTGTGGAGATTCCTCAAAAAATAAAACTGGAGGTTCCATTTGACCCAGCTAGTCCCCTTCTAGGTATGTTCCTGAAAAATTAAAAGAATCATACCACAGTGATATATGCACACCTATGTTTATAGCAGCACAGTTTGTAGTAGCTAAGTCTTGGGAACAGCCCAAAAGCTCATTGGGCTGGGGATTTAGCTCAGTGATTCTGCCGCCTGCCTTGCAACTGCAAGGACCCCAGTTCAATCCCTAGTACAAAAAAAAAAGCCCATTAGGGGCCAGGGATTTAGCTCAGTGGTTCCGCCCCTTGCCTTGCAAGCGCAAGGACCCGAGTTCGATCCCTGGTACCAAAACAAACAAACGAACAAAAGCCCATCAACAGATGAATGGATAAAGAAGATGTGGTTTTTTATATAATGGAGTACTACTCAGCCACAAAGAAGGATCAGTTCAGACATTTATAGCTAAATGGATGCACCTTAGTGAAATAAATCAAACACATGTTTAAATACCACATTGTTTGGTGCGAGAAACTGAAGGTGAAAGTAAGGACTAAAATGTACAATAGACATTGGGAAATGGGAAGAAAATGTTGAAATGGGAAAGGAAACAAGGGAGGGGCGAGGGGGAAAGGAAAGAAGGGACAAGAAAAAAAGAAAATTGAGGAGAAATAGAAACAAAGCTTTTGTACCTAAGGGAGGAGAGGAATGGAGGAAAACGAAGAAACATGTTATATCATGTACTGGTACAAATTCCCTAGGATGAATGTTATCATTACATATCTAAAATGTACCAATAGGGGCTGAGGATTTAACTCAGTGGCCCCCGAGCCTGCCTTGCAAATGCAAGGTCCTGAGTTTGATCTCCAGTACTTGAAAAACAAAACAAAACAAAAGAGATGAGCTGAGCATGGTAGTACACCTATAGTCCCAGCCCTTGGGAGGCTGAGGCAGGAGGACTGTCAAGAGCTAAAGGGCAGCCTAGGCTACATAGGGAAACCCTGTCTAAAATAAATAAATAAAATTTAAAAATAAATGAGTAACATACCTGTCCCCACAATTTTAAGGTAAAGGATACAAATGAAGGCCAAGCTTTGCTCTGCATTTAGTCACCTCCTGAGCATCTGCAGGCCTGAGCACAGAGTTGTGGGGTTTAGGGCAAACCAGTTACATCCCGGCTGCCTTGGGAGGGACATGAATTGTGTGCTTTTAATGAGTAACAGGCAGGCCCAGGAGTTCGGTCGGCACTCTGCTCTCACTTCCGGGATCCGTCCACCTATGGGGCCCAAAGCCTGCCTGACTGCAGGTGTTGGGGACTCCAGATGGGGACAAAGATCCTCCGGGTCCTTCCCCCAGAAGGCGTCTTGGAGCCGGGAGTGGGGGCTCTCTGGCCCCCCTCCATCTCCCATTGGCCTCCAACTGGCGAGCCTGGTAAGACGAAGACAGACAGGAGTCAGGAGTGGCGGTGCACACCTGTAATCCCAGCACTCAGAAGGCTGAGGAAGGAGGATCGCAAGTTCCAGCCCAGCCTGGGCAACCTTACCAAGACCTGTCTCAAAATTAAAAAGATATAGGAAAATTGAGGTAGTGGCATAGCTACTGTCGGGGGCTTTTAGCCAGGCATGTATTGAGAATCAAGAGCAAAGAGCCCAGCAGAAACATTTAAAATGTTTTGAGTTTGGCCAGAAAGGAAGCTCCAGTAAAGCTGTGGACTGCAAAGACACAGCAGAGGAGAACTTGGTTGTTGAGAAGGAACAGAATAGAAAAGATGGCCTGAAGGGATCACAGGAAGCAGCAGGACTCCACCCTTTGCAGCCTCAGCATTGCAAAGGTGAAAGATTTTGCTTTGAGAAGAGAGCCCCAGAGCACCACGTTCCAGAAGGTCAGCAGCCTAGGGAAGTTGTTCCTCCAGATTTGGTTCATAAGCACTGGATCCCTACAGCCAAGAGAGAAGGAAGCCTGGCTACTGCTCTGGCTGGCAGCAGACCTTGGCATCATCCACGTGGTGCTGGTTTTAGGTACAGGCAGAATGCAAGAGTTGTGGGTTCAGGAGGCTTCCACCCAGACTTCAGAAGCAGGCCGGGGAGTCCAGGCAGTGTGACCCTGAGAGGGCAGGGTGTGAAGCTGTGAGTGTGAGGCCAAAGGTGCAGTGGAGACTCCAGAAGTTTGGAGAAACCAGGGGCATGGATCAGCTGAGGAAAACTGCAAGGCAAGAGCAGGACCAACCCAAGAGAGAAGCCGTGGGAGCTACAATCACTGGAAGCAACATAGAGGCGGAGCCACTCAAGCCCTCTGGAGCTCATAGCTTGCCACAGATGGCCTGGGATTCGGGAGGTAGAACTGTGGAATGTAATGTTTGCCCTGCTGGATTTTGGACTTACTTTGGTCCTGTTCCTTCGCATCCTTCTGTTTGTACCTTTTGGAATGGAAATGTCTATCTTGTTTTGCTTTTTTTTGTGGTACCGGGGATCGAACTCAGGTCCTTGCTCTTGCGCAGCAGGCGGCGAAACCACTGAGCTAAATCCCCAGTATGGAAATGTCTATCTTGTGCCGCTGAATGTTGGAAGTGTTTGACTTTCTTTTCATTTGTACGGGGGCTCGCAGCTACGAGTTTACTTTAAACTTCAGCGTGCTTGAGACCTGGACTTTTCAGCAGTGCTGAAACTGTTAGGACTTTGGCAACTCTTTTCAATTTTCTTTTTCAAGGGCTGGGGAGGTAGCTCAGCAGCACCACACCTGCCTGGCAAGCACAAGGTCCTGAGTTCGATCTCCTGTACCAAAAAAAATTTTTTTTTTCAAAAATTTGAGGCCAAGTGTTATTCCAGAGGCTGAGTCAGGAGGATCACAAACTCAGTCACCCTGGAGAACGTAGCCAGACTTTCTCTCTACATTATTATTATTTTTTTTTTGGTACCAGAGATCGAATTTGGGTCCTTGCACTTGCGCAGCAGGCGGTGAAACCACTGAGCTAAATCCCCATCCCCTTTCTCTACATTATTATTAATCTTTTTATAAACAGCCTGTGTGGGTGGCACAGTGCCCGGTGTCCGTGTCCACTTACCTCCCTGCTGTGAGCTCATCTCTGTGGGCCAAAGCCCCTCTGGGAACCTGGGCTACTGTCCTCCCTGGCTCCTGCATCCCAGAGGCTCTGCCAGCTCAGCCTGACTTGTGCAAGGCCAGCATCCAAATTCCTGCTCTCCGCTGGAATCCATGTCCCCTGGAGAAGATGAGCCACTTTCGGAGCTAAAATCTGGGACTCTGGGTGTGGGGGGGGTCCCAGCTGTAGGATGGGGCCACAGCAGGGGCATAGGCCTTGCGCCCTGGGTGACTGCAGGCTGGCTGGGGATGTGTCCCCAAGGTCCTGCAGCTCTGGGGCTGGAGAGCGCAGGAGGTTGGGGATTGGCCAGGTGCAGAGGAGGTAGGATACAAGATATGCAGAAGAAACTGGTGTAGTGGTGCACACCTTTAATCCCTGCCACTTGGGAGGCTGAAGCAGGAGGGTTGCAAGTTCAAGTGCAGTCTGAACAACTTATGGGGACCTTGTCTCCAAAAGAAAAACAAGTAGGGTATGGTGTACACATCTGTAAATCAGCACTCGGGAGGCTGAAGTAGGAGGATCTCCACAAGTTCAAAGCCAATCTGGGCTGCATAGTGAGACCCAGTCTCAAAAACAGTTAATCAATCAATAAATGGGCCGAGGCTGTGCTCAATGGCCCTTGGGTTTATTCCCCAGAATAAAGCACAGAAAAAGAGAGAAAGAGCAAAAGAAAAAGGGACTGGGGTCCATAGTGAGTTCAAGGGCGGTCTCAAAAACCAAAACAAGAAAAAAGGATGTTTTGGCCAAAACATTCTTTGACCCCTTTTCTTCATTTTAGGGTTAGGCACTGCCCTTATGGTGACTATGAGTTAATTCCTGACTTCTGTCTCTGTCAGGGATTCAGCCGTGCTGGGCCTGGAACAATTTTAAAATTACAATTTTCTGTGTCTACTACCTATTTTTTTTTCTCTAGTACTGGAGATTTGAACCCAGCGCCTTCATACTGAATTATATCCCCAGTTCTTTTTTTTTTTTTCTTTTCCATCCCCAGTTCTTTTAAAATTTGTTGTCTTCCAAAGTCAATAAATTGCCCAGGCTGGACTCAATTTGAGATCCCCCTTCCTCAGCCTCCCCAAGTGCTGGGATTAGAGGCATGCCTCATCAAGCCCAGCTCAAACTGCTGTTTTTAGCCAACGCTGCAGCAGTGGCACTGAGCAAGCTGCTCCGACACGACGGGTGGTGACAGAGCCTAGAAAGCTGGCAGGCTCACGTGGGTGGCTTTGCTGGCTGTGAGCACCATGCCCAGAGCCCGGTTTTCCACTGCAATGCCAGGTGTCCTCTTCTGTCCCTACCTAGTGCCCGCCTGCTGGTGCCAAGATCGACTCCCTGCTCGGGCATCCAAAGGAGAGGGGCCTGGGTTCTCCCCACTCAGCTTCCACAAGGGGGCACTGGGGCACCCTAAGGTGCAGGTTGGAAGCTGAGGGAGAACTAAAAGCCTGGATCATGTATTTATATTTCTTTTTTTTTCTTTTCTCTTGGTACTGGGAGTTGAAGCCCAGGCCTTTGTACTGAGCTAAATCTTGTTTTGAAACAATCTCACTAATTTGCCCAGGCTGGGCTTGAATTTGCCATCTTCAGACGTGGCAGACGTGTGCCACCACACCCAGCTGTTTATTTTCTTGGCTGTCAGGGACCTCACCGTAGCTGCCTGGGCCAGGAATGGCAGACAGCAGGGCTCCCAAACCAAGAGACAAGCTCTGGACTCCAGTGCTCCTTCTCCCTGTGCCTGTCTTGTCCTTTATACGCCTGAGGCTGAGGCAGGAGGATCACGCTGAGTTCAAGGACAGCCTGGGCTACATAATGAGACCCTGTCTCAAAAAAACCAAACCAAGGGCCAGGGATTTAGCTTAGTGGTTCCGTTGCTTGCCTTGCAAGCACAAGGACCCAAGTTCGATCCCTGGTACCAAAAAAACCCCCCCAAAAACCCCACAAAAAACCAAACCAAAACCAAACTAAAGCCTTCCAAAGGCCCGGGGGTGTGTGTGTGTGTGTGTGGAATCCATTCCATTCTCGCCAGTCCCAGCTTGTTTGTTCTTCATCTCCCCCAAAATGAGCTCCCCTTCCTCAGTCTGGTCTTCCTCTCTCACTCCACCCCTTGGGCCTCTGGGACCCCTCGTAAATAATCCAGGATAATCCTCTACCTCAAGGACCCTCATTTAATCCTGGAAGGTGACATAGTCACAGCTTTCTCTTTTTTGTTGTTGTTTTTTTTGAGACAGGGTCTCCTCATGTAGTCCAGGCTGGCCTGGAACGAACTATGAAACCTGGGTTGGCCTCAAACTCGCTGCGATCCTCCTGCCTCAGCTCCTGAGTGTTGGGATCGCAGGTGTGCGTCACCATGCCCAGTTCGACACGACCAGGCTCAGAGTTTAGGATTTGGGCATCTTCCCTCGTGACAAGGCACTGTTCTGCCCACTCCGGACAGTCTGGGAGTGGGGGTTCAAGGGAACCCAGCGGCTCCCTTGAGGATTTGCACAGTACGTGCTGAATAAAACTGCTTCCTGTTCAGCTTCTGCCTGCCCTTTTGTAGTTGCTGCGCTGTGTGTGTGGGGGGGGGCGTTAGGGGACTTCCTGAAGATTTTATCGCTGTTAGGCAAAGCGTTTATCCCTGAGCCACAAGCTCATCCCTTTTTCATTTTGAGACAGGCCCTCACTGAGTTGCCCTGGCTGGCCTCGAACTTGTGCTCTTCCTGGCTCAGACTGCCTGACCACAGCACACATTGGATTTTTTTTTTTTGGTACCAGGGTTTGAACTCGGGTCCTTGCGCTTGCACACCAGGCGGCGAAACCACTGAGCTAAATCCCCGGCCCAACACTGGATTATTTTAAAGAGAGGATCATAGCTGGTCCAGGTGCATCTGTAATCCCCGCCTTGGGAGGCCAAGAGAGAATTGCTTGAGCCCAGGAGTTGGAGTCCAGCTTGGACAAACAGGACGAGATTCTATGTCAAAACAAAAAAAACAAACAAAAACTTGAAAATGACCAGGGATAAAATGTAGGAAAATTAAATGTTTATAAAATTCCCCAGACTCCCATGAACCACCTGAGCTGGCCCTTGGAGCCAGGGCAAAGTGCCCCGGCAGGTTCTGGACTTCAGCGCTTTCTTTTCTCACCAGGAACCGGGGCTAGAACGTGTGCTGGGTCGGATGAAAGGGGACGCCTGAGCCGGGTCTCTTAACATAGACATAGGGCGCGGCGGAGGCTGGGGTCAGGGGGCGAGGAAGAAACCACCGGGAAGAGGCGGGGAAGAGGTTCGCACCCTGGCCCTAGGTGCTTCCTGTTCTTTTTGGTATTTTATTTATTTTATTTTATTTTATTTTATTTTGAGATAGGATCTCGCTATGTAGCCCAGGCTGGCCTCGAACTCACGGCGATCCCCGTGCTTCAGCCTCCCAAGTGTGGGGATTACAAGCGTGTGCCACCACACCCGTCTCAAATTGTTTTCCTAACTGCCAAGGTGACTGCAAGTCCAGGTCCGGGCTCGGGGATCGAGCACCCCGCCTCCAGACCCTTTGTTCTGCCTTCGGACAAATGCACAGCACCCAGCAGAGGCGCGGATCGGTGTCGCCACATTCGCCCTGTTTGGGTTTTCGGAGATTGGGGCTCGCTGCGTAGCCCGGACTGGCCTCGAACTCGTGGCGCTCAACAAGCGCTGGGCTCCCATGGTCCACGCCCGGGCTGAAGCCTCTGCGCGCCGCATCCACCCACCCGGGCTCGCACCCTGCCCGCTCCGCGCGCGCGATCCCGACGCCACCGGGCGCGCGGCCGGCGGGGGGCGCTGCGGCGGGGCGGGGCCGGCGCCCCTCCCCCTCCCGCCCCTCCCCCCCGTCCCCGCCCCGGCCCGCGGCGCCCGGGATCGCGCGGCTGCAGGGGGCGCTCGGCGGGCGGCGGCGGCGACCGAGCAGCTCGGCGAGGCGGAGGCGGAGGCGGAGACGGAGGCGGAGGCGGAGGCGGAGGCGGACGCGGACCGGGCGCGGACGAGGCGGAGGCCGCGTTGCCCGGCGGGAGGCGCAGGAGGCGCAGGAGGCGGGGGACGAGGCGGCCGCGAGCGGGCGACGCCGAGAGCAGGGCCCGCGCCATCCGCCGCCATCGCCGCCCCGGCCGCCGTCGTCGCCATCGCGGCCGAGCGCGCGGACCCGGACACCAGGTGGGCGCGGCGGCGGCGGCGGCGGCTTTGTCCCCGCGCCGACCTTTGTCCGCCGAGGCCCCGGCGGCGCTCGCCATTGTTGTCGCGCGGTCGGGCGGGAGTCGGGTCGGGGTGCGGAGGCCGAGGAGGAGCGCGGGCCCGGGCGGGGCGCAGCGGCTCCGGGGGGGTTTGGGCGCGGGGCCCGGGGCCCAGGACGCCTCCGCCTCCGCCGCCGGCCCTGCCCCGCCCCTCCCCCACCGCCGCCCTGCGCGTCGCCCGGAGCCGGACACCGGACGCGGGCGGGGACCGCGATCTCCTCCCGATCCCGAGGCCCCCCGGGGCGTCCGGGCCGGCGGCGTGGCGCGCGGGCAGGCCGGCCCCAGACTCGGGGCCTGGCTGCGGGAACAAGGCGTTATTTTCACAACACTGCGAACCCTGCCGCTAAAAACGCTCGGTAATAAACAGGATGTCGCTCCCCGGGCCTGCCAGATGGCTGGGTCCCTCCTTTCTTTCTCCCTCTCCCTGTTGAGTGCAGATGCCCGGTGCCAATCCGGGCCTCCGGGTCTGCCCGCCCCGGCGCGAGGCGTCCCCCCCTCACCGATTTCTGGGAGCTCGCCGGCCTCCTCGGCCACAGGCGGGCCTTTCAGGCCCCGGCCTGCGCGAAGCCTCCGGAGTGGGCTCCTGCTAAATGGCTGCCGGGGAGAAGCTCGAAAAGAGCCTTGGGCCCGCGGAACGCCCCAACTTTCCCGGTTCTCTGTCCCTGCTCGCGTGCATTGTTGGTGTCGCCTCCCACCTCCCCGTGCAGTCTGGGCTCCGGAAGCCGGCTGGAAGTGTTCGCAGGGCTGGGCCCCAGTCCGGCTGCAGCCCCCTGGTCGCCAGGTGCGGGGTGCTGTGGCCCAAGGTGGGAACCGGGGTGCGGCCCGGCTGCTGGGTGCTCATCCTGCTCCTGCCCCTGCCCCTCCAAACCCCGCCACCCTGGGGCCCTGTGTATCTGCATGATCGGGGACCTTGTAGGATTGGGAAGATGGAGGGGGCCTAGTGAAGGGCCTGGTGTGCAGTCAGTGCTCAGTACTTGTTACTCCTGCAGCTGGTGTGTATGTGTGTGTGTGTTTGAGGCAGAGTCTTGCTATGTATATAGTTCAGGCTGGCCTTGGACTCACGGCAGTCCTCCTGCCTCAGCCTCCCAAGTGCTGTGTTAGCAGCTTTGTAATTGCTCAGTGGTAAACAGCTGGTTTTATAGCTATGCCAAATCCCAGGACAGAGGGCTGGCTACCTGTGGTGCCACTGCTAGCGTGACTGAGCCCCAGGTGTCACAAATGCTGGCTTCAGGTGTGTGTGGGGGGCACTTGGTACCCAGATGGAGAGGGGCTTTGCAGCCCATGTGGGTCGTCCCTGTCCATTCCCTGCCCACAGCTGCCTGGGCAGGCACGGGAGCCCCATGCTGACACCTCCTGCTTTCCTCGGGGGTTGGCGCAGCCTCGATGTTCCGGGACCTGGCGTGTTCAGGCAGGTGGGTCCCTGGGGGCCTGAGGCCCCTGTTCTGTAAAGTGGGAGCAATTACACATCCCCCGGGTGTGTGAGGGGCTCTGGCGGGCCTCCCCTGAGGTTTGTAGCTGGGTTACCGTAGGAAGGTGTTGACACAGAGCGTTGTTTGTGTTAGTACCCTTTCCCCTTTGGCTGCTTTCTGTCTCTTATTTCTGGATCTTTTTTCCTGTTCTCCTGGTTGGTCCAAACTGGTTTTGTTTTTTTTTTTTGAGACACTCTTGCTATGTAGTCCAGGCCAGCCTTGAACTCACTATGTAGCCCAAACTCACCAAGATCCTCCTGCCTTAAGCTTCCCAAGTGCTGGGATTACAGCTGCCCAGCTGCCCAGAAGCACTGGGCTGGCTTAGAGGGGCCAGGGGCTCAGCCACACCCACCTTCAACCATTTACTGGGGACCAGGTGGGCCCTGAGAACCAGCTCACCTCTGGGCCAACCCTGTTCCCTGATGGTCAGTGGCCCTGGGGCCCTGCTGGGATGGACCCTGGTCCTGCGCCTGATGACTGCCTGGATTCATTTTGGCACTTCTGAAACATCTTGCTTTTTTGGTTTGTTTCTGTTTTGTTTTTTGAGACAGGATCTTACTGTGTTGTGCAGATTGGCTTTAAACTTACTACACAGCTCAGGCTGCCCTCCACCTGTCAGTGACCCTCCTGCCTCAGCCTCCCCGGTGCTGGGGTTACAGGTGGGCACCACCCTGCCCAGCTGCTGTTTTTTGTGTTTGTCTTTTTAAACTTCTGTGTTCCTTGTCCAGGCCTCCTGGCGCTGGAGCTGAGGTGTCTTAGCGGGGCCACAGTGTCCTTCCATTTCCCTCCCTGCTGTCCCTTGGCCAGTCCTTGCAGTGTGACCTCACTACTGTCCCTGGCCTGCTTGGGGCTGTATCTGACAGGATGGGGTTGGGGCAGAGGCAGGCGGCCCTGCCCACCACGCACCTGGGTTACCCTCGGCTCTTAGTTGTGGGTTTTTAGTGTTGTTTGCATATCCCTGTCTAAGCCCCTGCAGGGCCTGGTCCTGGCCCCAGGTGTGGTGGGGCATGCCTTTGGTCCCAGCACTGGGGATGCTGAGGCAGGAGGATCACCATGGGTTTGAGGCCAGCCTGGGCTACAGAGTGAGATTCTGTCTTATAAAAAAAAAAAAGAAAAGAAAAAGCAAGCCGGGGAAGAAAGAGCCCCAAAGCCCCGGAGAGTGGAATTTCAGGAATGGCCGGTCAGATGGGGCTCCTGCAGGGGTCTGGTTGCCTTGCGCTTGGCCCAGCAATTGTGGTTTGCTTGGTTAGGGCTGGGCTCTTCGTCACTCTCCACCCCCTTTTGAATTTCAGTTCTCTGTTCTTTCCTGGAGGATTATTTGATTGTGCTTTCAGGTTTTTGTGCGTGCATGTGCGTGCGTGTGTGGGTGGGTGTGTCCTGCACAGAGCACTGACTCTTGTTGCTCCTGGCCTTGTGCTGCCTCTGGGGTCGATCATTTCTGTTAGTTTCTGTTTCAATCTCTGGCAGGCCAGGGGGACTGGCACGGCATTGTGAGCTGCCCTCTCGTCACATGTGTTGGTGCCCAGGTGGCTACAGGCCTGGCTCTCCTGGCTCTCGAAAACAATGGTCTGCAAACTCTGTTAGGCTTTGTGCTCTGAACCTCTTGGGTGGGGTTTTTAAATCAGCCTCGTGGAGAAAAGCAGGGCTCTTGAGACAGTCTTCAAATCAAAGCTCAAGTTCTTTTTAGGATTCAGGCCTTGGTCCCCCTCAGAGTCCTTGGTTCTGTGGTTTGGACAAAGAAATGAAGGCGCAGGCTGGGAATTGTTCATGGCCAGATTCTAGGTTGTTGTTTTTTTTTTTTTTTTTTTTTTTTGAGGCAGGCCTCGCCATGCAGCTCAGGCTGGCCTCAAACTCAAGTGATCCTCCTGCTTCAGCCTCCTGAGTGCTGGGTTTATGGGTTTATGCATCACCATGCCCAGCTCCAGCTCCTAGGTTTCAAAGGTGCCCTTTTAGGTCTGGCTTCCTCACCTGTGAGCTTACAGACTTGGCCCTGGCATGGGTCGGACCACTGTTTACACCAGTGCTTGGCACCAGGAGAATCTCTGCCTGGCCAAGGTGATTGGAGCTGCAGTCTTGCTTGAGTTTATTTCTCAGCAGGACTTCTTGATTCTCCAGGCCCGAGCCGAGGCTGGGGCTATGTGGTTCCCTTCCTCTTATATGACCCTGGGTCCCTTATTTCTCCTTTTCACGGGTCAGTGTCACCTGTGGCATGGCTGAAGCAGTCCTCGTTGCTTTTTTTTTGATACCCGGGATCGAACTCTGGACCTTGCGCTTATGAGGCAGGCAGGCCAGCACCACTGAGCTAAATCCCCGGCCCCTCTCCTTGCTTTTTAAATTCACTTGTCCTGTGACAAAAGGAATGCCTCTTATTTGCTGGCCATTGTTCAAGGTCCTGTGTGTCTCCATTGATAAAAACGATGTTGCCTTAGAAAAATAAATTGGCAAGTCCTGAAAAGAATAAATATGAAAATAAAAATACCAGACACCCGAGACCTCACTATCCAGTGATAACTGGGGCAAAGCTCTGCTGTTTATTTCCTCTGATGACTCCTTTGTACTTTCAGAGCTGAAACATTGTTTTTTGAGCTGATACATTTTGTATACACTGTATAAACTGTTGGTAGCTTGCTTTTATTCCTCTTTTTTTTTTTTCTTTTAAAGATAGGGTCTCTCCTTGTAGCCCAGGCTGGCCTGGAATTCCCAGGGATCTCCTGCCTCAGTTTCTTGAGTGCTGGGATTTATAGGTGTGCACCACCAGGCCTGGCTTGCTTTTTCTTCTTCATTAAAAAAATTTTTTAGGGCCCAGGGATTTAGCTCAGTGATTCCACTGCCTGCCTTGGAAGTGCAAGGTCCCAAGTTCGATCCCTGGTACCAAAAAAAATTTTTTTTTCAATGACCAATGTCTCACTATGTAACCCAGGCTGGCCTTGAACTTGTGGTCCTCCTGCCTCAGCCTCCCAATTGCTGTGATCACAGGAGTGCACCACACTTTTCCTCTTCATGTAGTTTATTTCCCCAAATTGTTGAAAACATGATGTTTTTGCTATTCCACAAGTGCTGTTACATGGATAGGCCATGAATTATTTAGTCTGCTATTTTTCTTTGTTTCTTTCTTTTTCTTTTTTTTTTTTTTTGGTACCGGGAATCGAACTTGGGACCTTGCACTTTCGAGGCAGGTGGTGGAACCACTGAGCTAAATCCCTGGCCCTGTTTTGGTTTTTTGAGACAAGGTCTCACTATGTAGTCCAGGCTGGCCTTGAACTCACTGTGTAATATGCCCAGGCTGGGCTGGAAGTCGTGATGATCCTCCTGCCTCAGCCTCCAGACTTGATCTGCTATTGTTGGGGGTATAGGTTGTCGTTACCCTTTCCTCTTCCTGCGGAGACCAGAAGGCACAGCTTTGGAGTCAGCCTTGGTCCTGAGGCTGTTTGTTTGGGGTTTTTTTGGGGGGGGGGTTGGTACAGGGGATCGAACTCAGGTCCTTGCGCTTGTGCAGCAGGTGGCGAAACCACTGAGCTAAATCCCTGGCCCCGGTCCTGAGGCTGTTTATCTCCCCACGGTGGAGTCGTCCTCTCTTCTGCCCCAAATCTGGGTCCCCTCCCATCCTTGTTCCTGCTGCTCGGTCCCGAGCCTAAGGTAGCTTCCTTTGTGGGCCTTCAGGTCCCAGGATGGGGGGGAGGTGTGCCTCAGGCCCCTGGGGACCCTTCAGCCACAGTGTTTTGAGACTTTTTTTTTTTTTTAAGCCCTTTGTTGTTGTTTATTGGCTTTGTTTTTCAAGACAGGTTCTCTGTAGTCCAGGTTGGGCTGTAACTGAGGACGCTGACTTGGTTGGGCAGGATCTTGTGATCCTCCTGCCTCAGCCTCCTGATTACAGGTACTTATTTCATTCAGCATGTTCTGAAGGCTCTTCTGCATCTCTGGAATACAGTTTTGTTTTTGCTTGTGGGATGGTCCCTTTCCCCTGAGCAGTGTGCTGTGGAGTGATGCTCTGTCACTCTGTCCCTCTTGGTGAGCAAGGGTGGGACTGGCTGGAAAGCTGGGGGTCTCAGATGCCACTGAGAACAAGCCCCACTCAGCTCCGGAAGTCTGAGGAGGAGGCTGAAACCTAGCAGATTGGAAATAAGCCCCCTTTAAAAATACTCAGTAGCGGGGCCGGGGATTTAGCTCAGTGGTTTTGCCGCTTCTGCGCAGGTGCAAGGACCCAAGTTCAATCCCTGGTACCAAACCCCCCCCCCCCAAAACCAAAAAGACCTCAGTAGCTGAAACCTGGAATGGTTTCTGCCTGGTGTGGAGGTGTACGCCAGTCATTCCAGCAAGTACTCCAGGAGGCTGAGGCAGGAGGGTCTCGAGTACAAGCCCAGCCTGTGGGTCCCTGAAAAGAGCCTGCCAGAGCGCTGGGGTCCTTTGAACGTGGCCATTGCAAATGTTTGCCCCTCGAGCTGCATGCAGAACCTGTGTGCAGGAAGCTGGCTGGCCCGTGGCTGGCGATTAGTCCAGGTGCTCTACCCAGCTCCTTTGTTTCGCCCAGAACCTAAAAACCAGCGCTGTGCAGGTGACAAAGGGCAGCCGCTGGGGTGGCCAGGTGACCTGGCTGTGGGGCTGAAGGAGCTCAGTGTTGGGGGGAGACAGAGAGAGGAGTGTAGGGGAAGAGCAACTGCTGGCCTGAATCAGCCTGTGAAATTCCCTGCCTCTTATTTTCTTGATTAAAAATTAATTGCAACAGTGCATGTGCTCATTGTTTCAATGAAAGAAAGGGAAAGCAGCGGGAGGGGTGGAAGTCTGCTCTCCCGGTAGCCACTGGTGACGGAAGTGGGGCTGAGCAGTTCCCGTTGTACAGCTGCTGCACTGTGAGACACAGAACCACGGGCTGTGTTCATGTTAACAAACACATCCAGCATGCCGAACGCTTCCACGATGCTTATTGGGTTTCGTTTCAGATTTCTGCAGAATTTGGGATTGAACGTGCCTTTTACACTGAGCTGCATCCCCAGCCCTTTCTGTTTTTTATTTTGAGACAGGGTCTCCCTAAATTGCTGAGTAGCCCAGGCTGGGGTTGGACTTTTGGTTGTCCTGCCTCAGCCTCCCAAGTGCTGGAATTTTAGGCGTGCACCACCGCGCCCAGCTTGGCTTAGGTTTTAAAACTTATACACCAGTATAGTTTTATAGTCCCATGACCCAGATATTCCCAGTTGCCTTTTTAAAAAGTTAGAAAATTGGAGGTATAAAGGCTCTTCTCAGCCTTGTGAAAGGAGCTCACTGGGAATGGTTTCCCATGAATCCGTGCAGAAACACACATCATCCGCATGTGTGTACTGGTGTTCGTTCTGTATGTCAGTCTCTACTCTGCAGCACTGGGGATTGAACCCAGGGCCTTCTCACTAAGCCTCATCTCCAGCCCTTTTATTTATTGGTTTTGAGACAGGGTTTCCCTAAGTCACTAAGTTGCCCAAACATGAGATCTCAAACTTGAGATCCTCCTGCCTCAGCCTCCCAGAGTGCTGGGATTTCATATGCACCATGACATCCAGCCTTCTTTCTCATTTTTTTTGGTATCAGGAATTGAACTCAGGACCTTACACTTTCAAGGCAGGGGGCAGTGGCACTACTGAGCTAAATCCCTGGCCCCAGCCATATTTCTATATTTTACTTTCTTTTTCCTTTTCCTTTTTTTTTTGAGACAGGGTCTTGCTGTGTAGTTCAGGCTGGCCTTGAACTGGTGGGGATGCTCCTGCCCCAGCCTCCTGAGTGCTGGGGTTACACGGATGTGCCACCACCATGCCCTACCTTGTTTCTGTTCTTTTTTTTTCTGGTAACAGGGATCAAACTCAGGACCTTGTGCTTGTGAGGCAGGTGGCGGGACCACTGAGCTAAGTCCCCGGCCCTCTTATTTCTGCTCTTAAAGCTGCCCTGTCACCCGAGACGATGTCCTGCTGTCCCTGTGCAGACGGATGACGTCATCTGTTTTAGCTGCTGCTGGGCGTTTTTTTTTTTTTTTTGGTACCAGGGATCAAACTTGGGACCTTGTGCTTGCGAGGCAGGCGGCGGAACCACTGAGCTAAATCCTCGGCCCATGCTGGACGTCTTTTGTGGCCTTGTTGACCTAACCCAGCTCCTATTGGTGCAGATTTAGTCTCTGTAGTTTGGGGGACTACACAGTTGCGCTAAAACCGTGCCAGATTTCTCTGCACGGAGGCACGGTTTGTGTAAAGCAGCACCTGAGCGTGCGGGTCTGTGGGGTGGAGCCTTCCACTTGAGCAGCATTTGCCGAAGCCTCCCAGGGTGCTGGGATCACAGGTGTGCACCACCACGCCCGCTCCCTTGGGAAAGCCCAAGTGCTCCGTGCCCAGGGTGTCGGCCCCGGTGGCCCACAGCCTCTGCCCTGCAGCGTGGTCCCTGGACAATGCAGCGCCTGGGGCCTTCGGACCCCACGGCGGGGTGGATTCGCCCCCGCCACTGGCCTCTCAGTCTCCCACAGCGCTGGGCCCCAGGCTTGGACTTCACGGGGCCCCACGGTGAGTGCTGTGGCCGCAGACGAGCCCTGCACAGGCCTGGGGTCCCCTAGACAGGGTGCAGGGCCCGAGCCCCGGGTGGATGCGCCCCCGGGGATGCCCTGCTTGGTCTCCACACACTGGTCCTGCGGTGCCCTGGGAGCTCTCCCAGGAGTGTGGGATGCTTTGGCCCTCAGCTGCTGTTGGTGGACAGGAGCTCCTCAGTCCAGGTTCCATCTGTCACCTGGGAGCTGAGTTACCTGAGGGCAGGGATCTTTTTTTTTTTTTTGAGACAGGGTCTCCCTCTGCAGCCCAGGCTGACCTCAAACTTGTGGTGACCCTCTGGCCTCAGCCTCCCGAGGACCTGGCTTTTTGAACCTGTAGTCTCTTTGTGTGCAGCTGTGAGGGTGACACCTTCGAAGAATTGGGAGGGGTCCAGAGGGTCCAGCGCCAAGGTGCTCACAATGCTCAGGGACCGGGCCAGCAGGCTCTGGGTAAACAGCAGCTATTAAAGGCTCCTGATCCCACAGACTGGGGCCTGGGGCTTTAGAGCAGGCAGTATACACCTGGGGCTCCTTTGTTTACCCCATGTTGGGTTTCGTTGTGCTGCAGCCCTGCGCTGCGTGTGAAGATGGAAACCCAGGCCAGCTAGCCTCATCCTGCAGCTTGGACCCCGTCACCACCAGCTGCTGGGGGCAGGTGCCCGGGCTCCTCCTGCCGTGCCCTCCTGGGAGCGTGCCCAGGCCGCCTGTGCCAGCTGGCTGGGCCTTTGGCTTCCTGCCTGCCGCCCGCCCAGAGCCGGCCCTGTTTTCGGGAGTGGAGTGAGGTGAGTGAAGCCCGTGTCCGGGCGGGAGCTGCAAGGGAGGCTCTGCGGTGCTCAGCCACAGCGCCAAGTTGGCCTTGGGCAGACAGAAGTGTCCTTTCTGCCAACTCCGCCACCTGCGGCGGGCCTGCACAAATGGGTGTTGCTCCTCTTGCTCTTTTGTTTCAGACAGGGTCTTGCTCTGTAGTTCAGACTGGTCTTGAACTCACTTGGCACCCCAGGCTGGCCTTCAACTCATGGCAGTTCTCCTGCCTCAGCCTCCTGAGTGCTACGTTTATAGGTGTGAGCCTCCACACCTGGCTCCCTCTGTCCTTTAAGACTCAGTTTCCTTATCTGCAAAGTGGGCACGGGGCAGTCTCCCAGCTTTGCTGGAAAGAGTGACAAAGGATTGGGCCCAGTGTGAGCATCTGGTCAGTCCAGGCAGTACAAGCTGTTGACTCCGAACTACTGGGTGTATCGAGACCCTAAAAACACTGGAGGAGCTAGGTGCAGTGGCTCGGTGGCTGTGATCTCAGCACTTCTGTGGCAGGAGGATCACTGCAATCTTCAGGACAGCCTGAGCTACATGAGACCCTGTCTCCAAAAAAAAAAAGAACTACACAAAAAGAAACAAAATAAAAGAAACATTTAACAGTAACTAGTAACAGTAACAATTTAACAATTAACAAGCCCAAGGTTGTTACCAAAATCAAAAAAACCTGTCAGAGTGGAAAAGGAAAGTAGTCCTTCTGCCCTCCCGGTGGAGCAACCATGCCTGTGCCTGCAGCCTGCAGTGACCGGGGCGATTGATGGCAGGCGCACCCTTGGGCCGGGGCAGTTCACGCTCAGCTCCCCCACGGAGAGGGAAGAACTTGCTGCTGAATCCGCAGGGCAGAGAGCAGGTTGAATCAGGAGGGCCGCTCCACAGGGTCCTAGGGTGCTGGTGTGGGCTGGGGGCAGGGCAGATGGGCTGTGCTGTGAACGGGGTGGGCCAGGGACAGATGGATTTTCGGGGCAGGTAGTAGGGAGTGAGCCCAGGGCTTTTGCACTGAGCTGCAGCCTGACCCTCTATTTTTCACTCGGAGACAGGGTCTTGGTCAGTCTAAATTGCCCAGGCTGGGCTTGAATTAGTGATCCTCCTGCCTCGGCTTCCCAGGGCACTGGGATTACAAGCAGCGTCACCAGATCTTCCTGCTGAGATGGCGTGGGGCGAGGAAGTTGTGGAGATGAGTTGGACGCTGGTCTTTGTCCCCTCTCCCCTGTCTGACTCTGAAATCGCAGACTGTCCAGCAAGACCAGTGTCCCTGTAGAATGCCTGGCCCTCGGTTCTCGATTCGTCACCTTCTTTGTCCCGCTGAACCATCTTGCCTGATGGGTGTCCCAGTGGTTCTCAGTGTCCTGGGTGTTGTGCCACAGGCTGAGGGCCAAGCCCTTCTGGCTTTGTTGATCTCAGAAACCAGCTCGGCCCTCAGAGCCCTGCACCCACCGCGGTGGCCCTGGGTTTATTTCTTGTCACAGGGAAGGTGGGTGGTGGGGATGGAAGCAGCCCCTCACCCTGGGACTTTGCTCTGAGCTGAGTCTTCTGACCTGGGCCCCGGGAGAGGGGCAGTACGGGAAGGTTCATCTGGCTGAATGGCTGGGGCTTCAGGTGGAGCCGCTGCCGCTTGGGACCGGCCTTCCCCAAGCACTGTGCACCCTGGCAGCTGCTCCGTGGCAGCTGCTCCGTGGCAGCTCTGCACCAGCGGGGGTGGAGAGAGGGTTTTGTTTTGCACAGTCTGAGTGCTGGGTCCCCAAGGCCTCTGCCCCTGGGCCTCTACTCCTGGGTAATTTCACTAATGAAAGGTCTGGGGCTGCGGGTTTCTGGGGGCCGGGCTGCACCTTGCCACTGCCGCCTGCCTTCCTTCCTGGCCTTCAGTTCCTGGGACACAGACTACAAGGTGTGGTTCGTTTTGTCATGGTAGTTGTTGGTTTAAGTCAGGGTCTCACTGTGTAGCCCAAGCTGGCCTCAAACTCGAGGCGATCCTCCTGCCTCAGCCTCCAAGTGCTGGGATTACAGGTGCGCACCACCACGTCCGGCTAAGGTGTGGTTCATAAATGTCAGGCAGTGCAAAAAGGCCAGGTGTGTAAAGGTGCACGAGTCAGCAGTGTCCATCTCTGAAGAGCGTGAGGTGTAGCACGTGGCAGATCCCTCCTTCCTCACAGGCCCCAGGGTGCAGGAAAAAGCCACTTCCCACACTGGAATAGATGGCGCCGGGGTGGGGAGGACAGTGTGGGGCTTAGTTGTGGCCCCAACCCCCCCCCAGCAGCAAAAAAGAAAGGACAAAAAATAGCACTTGAGGGCTGGGAGGAGGGCCACCTGCTAGCTCCTCCCCTTCTGAGTCCCGTGCTTAGTATCATTTGAATTTGTTCAGCATATTGAATTTAATGTGTACCAGTAACACATTAGTTACAAAGAACTCATTACAAGCTGCGTACACTCACCAGTGATCCCAGCGCTCAGGAGGCTGAGGTAGGAGGATCACTCACTGAGTTCAGGGCCAGCCTGGAATACAAAGTGAGACCTTGTCTCAGAAAAAAAGGAAAAAAAATTCATTCTTTTCTGTTAAGAGAATTTAAAGGTTTTCAGGTTATTACATTTTCTCTGTGTACCAATTTCCTTTCCTTTCTTTTCTTTTCTTGGCAGATCTCGTTATGTAGTTCAGGCCACCCTTGAATTCACTAGGTAACCCAGGCTGGCCTGGAACCTGAGCAGTTCTCCTGCCTCAGCCTCCCGGTGCCTGGGATTATGGGCGTGTCCATGCTGCATGTGCCACCGCGCCTGGCAGCTGTGCTGTTAGGCTTTTCTAGGTTTTCTGCAGCTATAATGCAGGGTTTTCAGCTTTAGGGCTGTAGCTCGGTGGTAGAGAGCATAGCTGTTGGGAGGCCCTGGGCCTGTCCCCAGCAGCAAAACACAGACCCTTATCTATAGGGTTTGAAATTTTCTGACGGTAATAGTTATTTTTATTTCTGCTTTCGTGATGTCTTGTTTTATGCACTCTGGTCAGAGAGATGTTTGCTTTTCAAACTTGGGATTTTTGCCTTGAGTGCAGTATGAGTCATTTTTGAACATGTGTTCGAATCTATCCCGGTTCGGTGGTTTGTTTTGTGTTTTGAATGGACTTGATGTACCAAACTTAGAGATTTATGCTTTTCCTGATTGTTTTTTGTTTTTTTTTTTTGAGACAAAGTCTCACTGTGCATTTCACGTTGGCCTTGAGCTCCCCATGTAGCCCAGGCTGGCCTCAAACTTGATGTGATCCTCCTGCCTCAGCCTCCTGAGTGGAGCTCCTTCCTGGTCTCCTGATGGCAGGAGCTTGGGGCAGAGCAGACTGCCGACCTCCTCACCTCCTCACTGGCCAGGGCCAAAGAAGGAAGGAGAAACTGGGTGGGCCTAAGAGTCCACTTTAAGGGCGCACCCAACCCCCACACCTCAGGCCCCCTTCAAGGTCCCCTCACCTCTCAGTCCCAATCCCAGGGGGCCGGCGCAGTTGAGACACATACCAGATCTACACTGCAGCCCCCTGGAGCCCGCTACTCCCCTAACTGTGACAGCTGCCATCTTGGCTGTCCTGTGAGGCTTCTTTTCCTGTGTGTGTGTCCGTGGGAGAATCAGGGCAGCCAATAGCAGCAGCCGTCTTAAAGGATCTTGAACAACGAAGATGTTCATTGGCTCAGCAAAGCAGACATGCGGAAAGGGGCGGGCCTGGAGCTGGCTGGCCCAGTGTTTCTTCCAGGACAGCTCCGGGCCTGGCATTCATCTGATGGTCGCTCCTCATTCTGAATGTGTCAGCCTCAGAGCCTACGCACTCAGCCCAGGCCGCCTCTGGGCGTGAGTCTTTCGGCCCCTGGGCCGGACAGGACCCCTGCTGTAGGAAGGGGAGGAGAAACACCATGTAGCCTGTGACAGGCAACTGGAGGGCCATGATGACATCATGGCTCTATCAGGGCGCGATCTGGGTGGCTTTCTGAGAAGGCCAATGCGTTGGGTCCTTGTATGAGTCTCAAGAAGTCTTCCGAGCATGGTGCTGTACACCTGTCATCTCAGCGTTCAGTAAGCTCAGGCAGGAGGATCGCTGGGAGTTCCAGGCCAGCATGGAATATGTAGTGAGACTCTCAAAAAAAAACCCCATCTTTTTCTCTCCCCACACAATCTGGTGCCCTGGTGTTGCCTTCAGGGTTGAATGTCGCTGCCCACAGAGGTAGCAGTGCCTTTTTTATTAGTGTCCCTTGGTTGGGATTTGTCTCATGATCCGCCTAAGGCTTATGGTTTTTGGGCTCTGCTAGGTTTATTTCTCCCTTGGGTTTTCTCTTGTTTTCCGAGTATCACTTAAGAGAGAAGGAATCATGTTTGTGCTTCCCCAGTGCAGCATCCAGATTTTCAGAGGATGTTAATTGTTGGCTGCATGTTGTTTATTTCAGTTCCCAGCATTGTTTCTTTGCAGTGGCTCTGTGGTCCATCTGGCCTCTGCCCAAGTCCCAGCACCTCTCTGAGTTTGGGACGGTTTGGGGGCGCTGTCTGGGGAGCTCTGCATGCCTGCAGCCCTGCACCCCACATTTGAGGAGGAGTTGAGGGGATGGGCTGAGGGGGTCATGTCCTGAGCCTGCCCAGTGGCAGCGTTTGTTGAGTGACTGTTCTGCCCTGCCATGCACTGGACGTGGTGGCTGCCCTGTGGGAACAGCTCTGCTACCGAGTGCTTTACCCGCGGTGGCCTGGTGTCACCAGGCCCGGTGGTCTGGCCTCTGGTCATGGCCTTCCTGTGTGTGACATGAGCATCTCTGACCACTCCTCCCAGGCCTTGGGGTGGGTGGCTGTCACAGTCATACAGGTGTTGAATTCCTCCCTCGCTCCAGGGAGCCCAACCATCAGGCCCTACCCTTACTTCCTCTGGTGACTGTCATCTCATCCTTCTTGTGTTTTTTTGAGATGGAATCTCTCTGTGTAGCCCAGGCTGGCCTCCAAATCTCAGTGATGCTCCTGCCTCAGCCTCGAGAGTGCTGGGATCGCAGGCGTGCACCACTATGCCCGGTGGGGCTTCCCTGGCTCCTTTTCTCCCGGCCCTGTGTGTAGAGTGGGTCTGGCTGCTGCGGGGAGTCTGCCCAGGGAAACTCTTGATGCCGGAGCCAGGCAGGCATCGGCAGGGGACAGTGAGGCAGGCACGGGCACAGTGTGGTCCCTGCCCTGCTGACCGTGTTGGGGGAAGGGAAGGGGGAGGAGCCAGCCTCCCGCCTGCCCTAAGCTTGCTTTGGAGCATTCTCATTTTCTTAAACAAACAGCAAGTCTATTCAGAATTGATGCAGGGTGTTCTGTGACCTTTACTGGCAAACTGTTTGGAGGTAGGAAGGGAAATGCACAGAGCAGTGGGCGCATGGCTGATGGTCGCCACGGCAGGGCGGCCCCCAGGGTCCAGGTGGGTGGGGCTGGTGAGGCGTGGGGGAGTCTGGAAGCTGGCTGGGGGCTTCCTGCAGATTTCCTTAGGCTTTACAGTTTTCTTCATCAAGCATGGATTCCTTTTGTCACTAAAAATGTACAGAAAAAGAATCCGGATTAGGACCATCCTACCGCCTCTGGGGTGGCCCAAGGCCATAGGCATGTAGGAAGTGGGCAGCTTGCCACCTGGGCCCTTCGGTGCCTTTAAAATGCAGTCCCAGAAGCTGGGCATGCTGTGCACACCTGTCATCGAAGCACTCTGGGAGGCTGAGGCAGGAGGATCACAAGTTTGAGTACAGATTGGGCATTGTAGCAATTTATCGAGACCCTGTCTCACAGTAAAAACTAAAGAGGATGTAGGTACGTGGGTCAGTGTGAAGGCCCCGGCTTCAACCCCCAGTACCACCAAAAAGAAAAAAGTCACAGTGGGTGCTGATGTCAGGAGGGCTTTGGGGTCTGTCTCTGGTGTCCTGGAGAGGCCTCAACAGCACAATGGGACCCTGCTTCCTGCTTGTCACCCTGGGGCACGGAGGAGGGGCAGGCAGGGCCACAGGGCGCAGCTGTGGCCACACGGGAGCCTGGAGGGCGCATTCAAGAGCCCAGCACCTGCCCAGGGCGAGGCGGGGTCACCGCGCTGTCCCCTCTCCCTTGTCACTGTCCTTGCAGCGGGTCTTGGACAAGGGACACTGTTTTCCTCAGTGCAGGAGGAGCCGGCCTCGAGTCCCAGCCAGTGTGGACGGCGGCAGGACTCTCGGGGAGGAAGGGGAGGCTGGCATGTCTGTCGGATGTGACCCCAGGACAGGGGGACAACAGCGAAGGCTGTGAGCAGGTGCTCGGCACTGTCTGAGGAACAAGGAGGCTGAGGCAGGCGCCGGGGCTTGCAAACTAACAAACAGTACCCGAGAATTGGGGGATAGGATGGTGCTTAGTTTTTTCTTCATCTTTTTTTTTTTCTTTTTGGTGTTGAGACAGGGTCTTGCTATGTAGTTCAGGCTGGCCTCAAACTCCCAGCGATCCTCCTGCCTCAGCTTCCTGAGTGCTAGAATCACAGGTGCGTGCTCTCCTTGCCCCAGGGCCTGGGCATGGATGCTGGATCTTCCCCTGCGTGCTGTGAGCCCGTAGCACACAGTAGGTCCTTCAGGGGTTCAGGTGACGATGGCTCCCAGTGTCCGTGGCTGGGCATTTGACCCAGCAGTACTAGAATCGAGGAGACCTGGAGAAGCTGGATTTGCTGTGGATGCAAACCCGGCTGTGCTGGGCCGGCATCAGTGAAATGCTTGTCCCTGGAGCCCTTGTCCTGCCCCGCCCCCGTCCTCCGTGCACTGTCAGTGCAGTGCTGAGCCTGGGAGACTCCTCCGAGAGCCTGGCCCAGCACGCACTGCCCTGCAGAGCTACCTGTTGCGTCTGAGGAAGCGCTGTGCTTGTGCTGCTGCAGGTGTGGCTGGACGCCGGTGCCGAGCCTGGTGCCCTGCGCCAGGGACGTGCACAGTTGTCGTTCCTGAGAGCGCTGGGCTGTCCCCCATCGCTGGCTGTCATGTGATGCTGGCCGGTAGCCCAGGGAGACGGACAGGAATCCTGTTACCCGGAAATGGCATTTGACAAAGCAACCGGCTCCCGCTGTGGACAGACAGGTTCTGGGGACCCGTGGGCAGGGCTGTCTGGAGAGCGCTGCGGTGTCAGGTTGCCTGGGTTGGAGACTTTCTGGTGGCTTTTGTTCCAGTGAGCCTGGGCTCTCCACCGGAGTCCTGTCCTGGATTCCACACGCGCCTTCTTCATGTGGATTTTAGGCCCTTTTCTCATCTGCCTGTGATCTTCCTCCAGTGATTTCTTTTTTTTTTTTGAGACTGTGTAGCCCAGGCAGGCCTCAAACTTGCTATAACCCTCCTGCCTCAGCCTCCTGAATGCTGGCATAACAGGCGGAGGCTAAGGTCTGTCCAGGCCGGTAGTGTGCCCCGCAGGTGTACACTCGCGTGAAGGGCACACTCCAAAAGCACCCACGTGCAGGCTGGTGCAGGCACTGGGCCAGGGTGTCCCTGGTCACCAGGCTCCCATGTGCCCTCACTTGCTGGGTGGCTGATTTCACCTCACCGGGGGACACAGCCAGAGCAGCAGTTACAGGCCGACCTCTCCGCTGCGTTCTCAATTCCCAGGCGAGGAGCCCGTGTCAGCCTCATGTTTCTTCTTTTGGGGAGTCAGTGGGTGGCGTGACTGGTTCTGGGGTGCTGTGCCCATGGCCTATGTCCACTCTGCCTGCCCTGGCCTGGCCATGGGGTCAGAAAGCTTGTGGGTCCCTGCCCTGGCTGGAGCAAGAACAAAAAAAAAGACAATGTGGTACCTTAGCCTGACAGTCTTCTTTTTTAAAAAGTTTTTTTGGGCCAGGGATTTAGCTCAGTGGCACGGTGCTTGCCTCAAAAGTGCAAGGTTCCGGGTTTGATCCCTGGTACCGCAAACAAAATTTTTTTTAAGTTTTTTCATTGGTATGTGTTTGTAGTACGTACACTTGTCATGTGCATGACCTTTCTTTTTTTCTTTTTCTTTTTGGTTTTTTGAGACAAGGTCTTGCTATGCAGTTCAGGCTGGCCTTGAACTCAGTGATCCACCTGCCTCAGCCTCCCCAGTGCTGGGGATTACAGGCATGTACCACCACTCTCGAAACAGAACATTTCTTAATTCTTTTTTTAAACCCCTCTCCCCTATCTCTTGGGCCCTTTTGTGTATACACACACACACACACACACACACACACACAAACACACCGTGGCTGAAGGGTTCACAGAGTGAAAATAAGAAAGACAAGGAGACAGAGGAATAGGTGGGCCGGGTGGGGCTCTGACTCCTGATGGGAGGAAAAGACCCCAGGCAAATGCAGCGGGTTATTTATAGAGTAGAGGTAAGGGAAGCGCTGGGGCAGGTAAAGGGGCTGGTCTGTAACGGGAGCCAGAAGAGCAGCCAAGGTCTGCAGGACCTCAGGCGTGATGGTTCTCTGGCGAATGGGTGGGGAGGAAGACAGTCCTGTTCTCCCCAGGCCTTGCTCCACCGCGCCCTCTGTCGCCTGTTCTCCTCCCCCGGGGCCCTGCCTCATTCGCGGGAGGAGGCGAGTTAGGCCTGGCCACAGGGATCCGCAGCGTAGCGCTCCCAGCACGCACAAGTTTACACTACGTGAGCACCGCGTGCCTCACGGGCCTTGCTGCGTGTGCACGGCACTTTAGTGCCCCGCTTCATCTCATCTCCCTCCCCTCTTCTCCGTTTTCCTCGATTTCCTCCTGTCTTATTTTCCATATGTTGGTTCTCGTGTAGGAGAAGCCATGCGCTCCCGAGCCTTTCCCGTCTGTTTCCCACCCCTCCCTCTGATGGCCGCTCAGCGGTTGGCCTCCCTGCTCGCCTTTGTCGGCCTCCCCGATCTGTATGGCAGGACGGAGACCTCCACACAGCTCGGTGGCACGGCTGTGTCCAGGGACCTCGGGGATGTAGCTGCCTCTCAGCCCTGGCCGTGTGGTGGGGATGCGTGGGTGGGGCCGTGTCCTGCTCCTCTTCCTGTTGGCCACGAAGTCCGGTTACTGAGTGTTTGTTTCTTTTGTCCCCCGACACACGCAGTGGAATCCGGACCCTCACGCAGAGCTACACTTCCAGCCTCTTACACATTTTATATTCTGAGACAGGGTCTCAGTAAGCTGCTCAAGCTGGGCTCGAACTTGTGATCTTCATATGCCCGGCTGTTTCTCACTGCTTTTGGGACAAGTGGCCACTCTCGCAGTGGGTTGAAGTGGCGTAGGTTTATCAAGGGACCGACCCGGAGGTCCAGAGTGTGCAGTGGCCCAGGGGACCCTCCCCCATCATCACCCCCTTCCCACACGCTCACAGGAGTTCCCCCGACAGGCCCAGGCCCAGGGTAGGCCCTGCTGGGGCAGTGGAGCCCGGCCCGGCCAGGGGCAGGATGAGAAGCAATATTCAGCCCCTCTGCCAGGGCCTCTCCACCTTGGGAGTTTATTTTTATTTTTTATTGTATTTCATTTCATTTTTTGTATTTTGTTAAATTTTATTTATTTATTTATTTTTTGGTACTGGGGATCGAACTCGGGTCCTTGCGCTTGCGCAGCAGGTGACAAAACCACTGAGCTAAATCCCCGGTGCCTGTATTTTTTTTTTTTTTTTTTGGTACCGGGGATCGAATTTGGGTCCTTGCGCCTTGGTGCCTGTATTTTGTTAAATTAAAAAAATTTTTTTCTGGGGGCCAGGGATTTAGCTCAGTGGTTTCACCGCCTGCTGCGCAAGTGCAAGGACCCGAGTTTGATCCCCGGAACAAAAAGAAAAAATTTTTTTCTTGGTATCAGGGATTGAACTCAGGACCTTGTGCTTGTGAGGCAGGTGTGGCACCAGTGAGCTAAATCCCTGGCCCCTTAAAAATTTCTTTTGAGACAGGGTCTCACTGTGTAGCCCAGGTTGGCCTCGAACTTGAGGCAGTCCTCCTGCCTCAGCCTCCCAAAGGCTAGGATAATGGCCTGGGTGCCGGCCGTTTATTGGAAACGCATGTGTCTCTGAGAGAGTTCCTGATCTCTGTGGCACTGCTCTGACCTGGCTTTCGCCTCCATGGCAGTGGATCGGCTGCCTGCTCTCTGGTTTGGTATTCTGTGCGTGCACTCCAGGTCCCTGGCGTGGGGTTGTCCCTCACCAAGCTGGCTGATACTCTGTGTTCCGCCTGCCGTGCCACAGTGTGAAGTGGGTGGGGCAGGGTGGCCTTAGTGACCGCGTCTGCAGAGCTCCCCCTGCTGGCGATGGTCGAGCGTTGCCTGGAGGCAGCCCCCTGGGGAGACCCAGGTCCAGCCCCTCGGATCCCAGGTTCTGGTGACTAATGAATGATTCCCTCTCCATCCCAAAGGCAGATCGGGAGCGGTGCCGAGAAAAATTTTCTTACTCGATGACATTTCATCGCGATGTCCGATCGTTTGGGGCAAATAACGAAGGGCAAGGATGGGAAAAGCAAGTATTCGACTCTCAGCCTGTTTGACAAGTATAAAGGAAAATCAGTAGACGTGGCCAGATCCTCAGGTGAGGCCCAGGAGGGGTAGGGTTCGGGCCACTCCCCTGTGTGATGCCCCCAGAGCAGGCCCCACAGTGCCACCCGGTAGACCAGGCTCTGGGGGTGCAGGGCAGCTGGGTACCCCGGAGGGGAGGGAAGCGCGGTCGCCCTGTCTCCTTGTCTCCTTGCGGTCTCGAGGGTGGAGTGGAGCTTAGTTTGTGTTAGTGTCACCCTTTAGGTGTCCCTGTCTAACATTTGAGAGTCTGGGCAAAGATCCTTTGATCCTGTCCAAACCGCAGGGATCAGATCCCTGCTGGCTCTGCATCCAGGTCCCTGGCTCCTGGAGCTGCCTCCTGCCGTCAGGGCATCGAGGCCACTGCACAGATTTCGGCAGCGACCCTGTCCCCAAGTCTTGGTGCCCGAGTGACTGCGGGGGGGGTGTGTGCGCCCTCTTCCCCCGTGACCTTGCCGTGTGATACCTCCTCCCCGCAGTTATTCCTAGGCATGGCTTACAGAGTCTCGGGAAAGTTGCCACAGCCCGGCGCATGCCACCGCCTGCAAACCTGCCAAGCCTGAAGTCTGAGAACAAAGGAAACGACCCCAACATCGTGATAGTACCCAAGGACGGGACGGGATGGGCAAACAAGACGGACCAGCAAGACCCAAAGAGGTGAGTGCGGAGTAGCTGAGACCGCACAGCCTCTTGGGGTCCCTGGTGTCCTTGGCTTGGCCGGGTGGCTGTACTGCCTCGTACATGGAGCCAGGGAAACTGGCTCTGCTGGTTTTTGGAGCTGAGGTGACAGCGTTTGTGGTAGCCTTGTCTCTGGTGACCAGTGTCTCCCATGCCTTGCTTGGAGCGGCCTCCTGCCAGAGGAGCAAGAGGGAGCTTCAGCACTGGGCCTGCAGCAGGAGTTATGAAATAGGGTCCTAGAGGTGTCTTTCCTTCCCCCTGGGGATTGAAGCCAGGGTCTTCATACTGAGCTCTATCCCCAGCCCCTTTTTATTTTATTTTATTTTATTTTATTTTTTTTTTTTTTTGTGGAACGGGGATCCAACTTAGGATCTTGCACTTGCCAGGCAGGTGCTGGTGCCACTGAGCTAAACCTCCGGCCCAAAAAGTCTTCCATGTTTTTTTGTTTGTTTTTTTGGTACTGGGGATTGAATTCAGGAACTTGTGGTTGCAAGGAGGCAGCGGCACCACTGAGCTAAGTCTCCGGCCCTTTCTTTTTTATTTTGAGACAGGGTCTCACTAAGTCACTTGAGTTCCCTGGGCTGGGCTCAAACTTTCAATCCTCCTGGGCCGGGGATTTAGCTCAGTGGTTTCGCCACCTGGCCTTCTGCGAAAGTGCAAGGACCCGAGTTCGATCCCCGGTACCAAAAAAACGAAACAAAAAAAACCTTTCAATGCTCCTGCCTCAGCCTCCCAAGGTGCTAGAAGCCTCTGCTTGCAGTGGAGATGAGGTGTTGGGGGCTGTGGCCTCCGTCTGACAGATCGTGAGTGCTGGGGAATCAGGCCACAGGTGTGCGGAGCCCATGGCTCTGGCTTACAGATGGGCACGGGCACTGTGGCACCCCGCCAGGTGGACTGCTGCCCTCTTGTGGGTCTGTGGAGTGGAAAGGTGGATGGAAGGAGCCTCTGCTGAGCCAGGTCCTGCTGCTCTGTCAGAAGACGACTGGGAGACCTGACATTTGACACAGCCTTTTCGGGGAGAAGTTTGTTGGTGTCTTTTAAACCCCCAAACATCCGTTCATCTAATAATGTCATTTCTAAGGTCATATGCCACTGACTTACTTATAAAAAAACAAACACAAGAAGACTCACCAATAATCCTAGCACTCGGGAGGCTGAGGCAGGAGGATCACCATGAGTTCAAGGCCAGCCTGGGCTACATAGTGAGACCTTGTCTCAAAACAAAGAAAAACAAAGCAGAAGGATTTGTACATGTACAAAATACTTACTGGAGCTTTATCTGTAATGGGAAAAAAAAAAAGTTGGTTAAATTGAAGCCCATCCAGTTGCCCTCTGTCATCCGTTAAAAGATTGGTAGGTGTATATGTATTGTTGTGAGGAAATGTTCACATAGAGAAAAGGGACCAGCCTGCTGTTGAAAAGGTTGCTCTATTAATATACGTGTGGGAAATCCTGAGTTTCTGCCTGGATGACCAGTTCATGACCAGTTACAGTTCATATATATTCATACCTTTATTTATCTTTTTTTCCTTCAAGGCAGGGTCTCACTAGTAGTTCAGCCTGGCCTTGAGTTCACTATGTAGCCCAGGCTGGCCTTGAACTCACAGTGATCCTCCTGCCTCAGCCTCCCAGAGTGCTGGGATCACAGGTGTGGCCACCACAGTCAGCTCTCCATGTTTATGTTTACTATGAGCTTGAATTTCTTTGATAAGGGGCGAGAAAGGAGGAAAGTCTCAAAGCAGTGGCCTCCAGTAGGCATGGGCCACCGTCAGGAGGAAGGAGACCCGTGACTCAATTTCCCCATTGGCGAATCCTCCGTTCCATGTCGGTCTCCATGGCATCGACTCCGCCAGGGAAAGTGATTATTGTGGAGCTCAGGGAGCTGCTGCCCGTTGTGGCTCTTGGAAGTGTGGCCTGTTGCGTCCCCCGTGCTGGGTCTAATGGTCCCTTGGTGTCCTCCCCGTCCCAGTTCCAGTGCGACGGCCTGTCAGCCGCTGGAGTTGCTGCCGCAGCCGGGTTTGCAGAAATCTGTCTCCAATTTGCAGCAGAAGCCGACACAGTCAATCAGCCAGGAGGTAGGTGCTGGGTGCCCCATGGCCAGGGACGGGGTGCATGACCAAGGAGTCCACTTCTCCCTGACCCAGTTGTCCCAGCGGAGGCCCTGATGCACCCATGCAGCGAGTGCAGGAAAATGTTCTCTGCAAACAGCTGATCTTCAGCTTTGTGTTTTGTTTTCTGAGACAGGGTCTCACTTTGTACCCCAAGCTGGCCTCAAACTCGTGGCGATCCTCCTGCCCCAGCCTCCCCAGTACTGAGATTCCAAGCGAGAGCCACCCCCCCCACCCCCCGCTGACTTGTAGCTTTGGAGAAAGACCCCAGATACAGAGCGGGACACAGGCGCCTGCTTTGGTTTTGCTGATTTGCCTTCATGTGGAGCCACTTAGGTTGACTCCCAGCTGGCTCAGTATCCCTAAACGTGCTCCAGGGAAACTGATGCTACAAAACACAAAAAGTGCCAAGTGTGGTGGGCCATGCCTGTAATCCCAGCGTCCGGGGAAGCTGAGATGGGAGGGTGGCGGGTCTGAGCCCAGGCTGGGCATTTTGAGAGTTGGTAAGACCCTGTCCCATGGATGGATGGATGGATGGATGGATGGATGGATGGATAAAAGGGCTGGGGATGTAGCTCGGGGATGTGAAGGCCCAGGGCCAGTTCTCAGTACTGCAGAAAGAAGACAAAAACTGCATTTCTTTCGGAGGTGAGTTTGGAAAACAGAACTAAGCCAGCGCCTGGCTGCAGTGCTTGCAGAGCCTTTGATGTGCACATGTGTGCAGTGACTCCCTAAGAGGACTTCATGAACCATGTCCCTAGTCTGGTTAGCTTTGGGAAGCCTTTCTAAAACAAAATGTCTCCAGGAAATAACCTGGATACACACTGGGAAATGCTGAGCTACATTCCTTTACTCATTGATACATTTAAAATATTTTTCTCAACGGAAAGCACTGATTTATAACCATGCAAGGGCCTGTGACACCCTGTGTCCATCAAACCCTGCCTGTGGTGGGCACAGATCGGCAGGAGGATATGCATAGGCAACTTGTGTATTATTTGTATTGTTTGCTGGGCACCGTAGAGTTTTTTGTTGTGTTCTTTTGTTGTGTTGGTTTCTTGAGACAGGGCCTCACTATGTAGTTCAGACTGGGCTTAAACTCACTCTGTGGCCCACGCTGACCTCGAACTCATGGTGATCCTCCTGCCTCAGCCTCTTGAGCACTGGGATCACAGGTGTGCGTCACACTGCCTGGCTTTGGTGGGTAGCATAGGAGATGAAACACACCCCTGTCTGCTGTCAGCGGAAATGGAGGAGCCTCAGTCTTCGGCACTGCTGATAGGTGCTTTGGGAATTACAGCCAGGGAGTGGGACCCCGCTCCTGTGGGAGTCCGTGGTCATTGGCCTTGCCCTCCTCAGGCCTGCTGGCCACTTGAGTAGAGAATTCACAACGGAGAGTTTGGTGCTGTGGTTCTTCAGCCCTGGCTGCACAGTGTGTTCAACACAGTTCTGGCCCTGTGGCCCGTTTAAGAATATTCTTGAAGGGTCTGGGCTGCAGCCAGGTGGGCCCACGCAGCACTGCGCCTGGTCACTCTGTCCAGGGCTCAGCTCTTCCTGGTGGCCGCTGGGTCTTTTTTGTCCTTGTCCTCTCTGATCATGACTTAAAGCACTCCAGAGAATGCTGCTGTCTTCCGTGGGAGTGGGATTCAGTCTCCTGCGGGGGTGACAGCGGGTAGGGACGGATGCCAGAGGACGACTGTTTACTCTCCTGGCCAACAGCTGGCCAGGGCAGGCCACGAAGGCAGCTGCTGTTGGCAAAGGTTGCGAAGCTCCAGCTGGGGACCCTAAGGGGCTTTGCACACGGCGGCACTGGGTGCAGATCCCGATGCCGACGGGAACCGGATGTCCAGGCCCAGTAGTCACTGGTTCCGGAGCCGCCTTGGGCCCTGAGCAGACCTTTGCAGCCCGGTGCCACCGCCAGGTGGGGCTGCCCGATCCTGCTGGGCCGTGTGTCCGTGTGTTCGAGGCAGGGCCTCCCTCACCCAGCCCTGCTCGTCTCCATCTCTTCCAGAACACAGATTCAGTGCCAGGTGGACCAAAGTCATGGGCACAGCTGAATGGAAAGCCAGCAGGACACGAAGGTGGTGAGTGTGCGAGGAGGTGGGGCAGGGTCGCCACCCCAGGTCCTTCCCGGGGGCCTGGGGACCCGCAAGCCTGGTGGAGTCCATGAGGGGAAGCACCTGAGGCCCTCGGCCGTGGTGGCGGTGGAGGAGCTGGCGCTGCAGGGGTTGTGAGCTCTTGCCTCTTCCAAAGCCAGACCTTGGGGTGCAGGGGGCCTGGGCACGGCCTCCACAGTCTCCGCTCAGCTGCGCTGCAGGTGGAGTCGGCGCCTTCTTCGTCCTGTCGCCGGCACCCAGTGACTTCCTGCACTGGGGCCACAGGGAAAGGTGCTGGGGACCTGGCGAGCCAGCCCCGGGGTGGAGCTGCCGCTGCGGGCCTGACCCAGGACACAGGCTCGAAGCTGGGAAGAGGAAGCCGGGCATGGTGCTGCACACCTGTGGCCCCAGCACTAGGGAGACTGAGGCAGGCTGGTCGCCGTGAGTTCCAGGCCAGCTGGGCTGCATAGTGAGGCAGTGTCTCAGGGAGAATACTGAGTGGGAATTACAGATCCCAGCAGCTCTCGAGGCCTGCACCCCGGAGCGCTGGAGATGTGGCCCTGCGGCTGCACGGTGTTGGTGAGCACACCGGTCCACTTTCCTCCCTGAGGTCTCAGCACTCTGCATGACCTGGAGCGTTCTCTCACACGTGTGGACCCAACAGGCAGCGCCCTGGGCCTCCACAGCTGGAGTGGGAAACCAGCTCCATGCCCGGGCTGCACGGGACCGCGCCCCTCAGGTGGAGGCCACCGTGGCAAAGGCCTTCCTGCCTCCCGAGGAAAGTGTCAAATCGGTCAGCACCAAGCAGGGCTCCGCTCCAGCATCTGCCAGGAGCCACAGTGCGGGCTGGGCACTCGGCTCCACCCTGCGTCGCGGGTCCTCTAGCAGTGGTGGGAGACCAAGGAGGGCAACAGGACACTGGGCCCCTAGTGTCCGTCCACACAGAGTCTTCCTGCAGGGCATCGGCTGTCTGTAGCCCTGTTTCTGTACAGTTAGAATTTTAATTAACTGATTAAGTTTTTTTTGAGACAGGGTCTTGCTATGTAGTTCAGGCTGGCCTTGAATTCTCAAAGATCCTCCTGCCTCAGCCTCCTGAGTGCTGGAGTTGCAGGTGTGTGGCAGCATTCTGGCTTTCAAATTTTTTAAAGGAGACAGGATATCAAGTTGTATTTAAAGAGAACCACAGGGATTGTTAGCTGTCACAGCCCTGTGCAGGCCAGTTGGCACTCCCTGTCAGAACACCACCACGCCCTTGAGCTGGCGGCTCATTCCACTGTGAATGGTTCTCGGCCACTTGGGAGAAGATTTATGTACAAGATTGTCCACTAGGACACTGACAGCAGAGGACTGGACACAGTCACGTGGGCCCTCCTTCGGGTGTGGAATACAATTTTTCTTTTTTTTTTTTTGGAATACAATTTTTCTATGAAGAAAAGAAGCAGACGTTTTCTGTGGCTGCAGCCAGGTCTAGTTCTGAACGGTGACAATTGCTGCCATTTGTGTGACGAACAGAGATAAGGAAAATGCTGCTGCAAAATGTGGAATATGAGGGCCAGGGATGTAGCTCAGTGGCGCTGCGCCTGCCTCGAAAGTACAAGGTCCTGAGTTGGATCATCGATACCAAAAAAAAAAAAAAAGTGGAATGTGCAGTTTTCACAACCTCTGCCAGGAGGCTCATGGGAAGGGAGGGACGGATGGCCTGGGCTTTAGGGTGTGGAAGTGGCCCAGGCCAGGCCCATCTGGAATGCTGTCCTAGCTCCTCGTTGGGAACCGTGTAAACACATGACTTAGCACAGATAAACTTCCCTGGAAAACCAGTGCAGGCCCGGGAAGGTCCTCCACCCTTGCTGGTGGCCGCACTGGTGCCCAGAGCCTTTGGGAATCTCCGGAGCCCCAGTGGGGGAGAATCAGGCTTCCGGCCTGCTCTGCTGCCAGCCACATGTCACGTCTGTGATGCCATGGGGTGAGGCACAGGGGCGCTGAGCGTGACGTGCTCCTGGGAAGAGGACTTGCTAAAGTGGCATCATCCCAACGCACGAGATGGCCTTTAAGTCGTGTCACCCAAGGCCATTGGCCTGGACAGCGTGGGCCCCGAGTGTGGCTGAGTGTGACCGGATGTGGCTGCTGGCGTTGTGGTGTTGGGGCCTAAGGTAGCCTCTGCCCTGTTGTCTGGAGGAAGAGTTTCACCCGTGCTTGCAGTGATATTTTCGTGGCTCTTGAGCAGAAGGATTAGAAAGGCCTTGTTGACATATCCAGATAGTCCCGCCTGGTTCAGAGTGGGACTTTCGCTGTTCCTTCTGTGGACGTGACTCTTTAACGTCACACAGCTGCTCTGTTGAAGTCCCCGTCTGAGAGCAGTGGCTCTTTGTGGCCCTTGGATGTCCCCGCCCAGGCTAATCGCCTGGTGGCTCCTCAGACTGGGGCCCTCACTGAGGAGGTGGCAGGTGCACTGTGTCCCCTCAGGGGTCCAGTGGGCGGGCTGTCACAGCCGTCCTGAGCACTTGCTAGTCTGGACCAACCAATTTGTTCCTACTCAGGAACTTAAAATTCGGCCCTTGTCACCTGGTCATCTGCTGTGTGGAATCTGCTGTGTGGAATCACACAGTGGAATCTGCTGTGTGCTGTGCAGGCCGGGAGGCGGGGAGGGGACAAGGTGGCTCTGTAAAGGGGGTGGTGGTGGCAAGCAAGGAGCGACAGATCAAAGAAAGAACCGCTTCCCAGTGTTGCCTGTGCCCCGTGTCGGCCTGGCAGGCCCCGAGGCTGCGTGGGAAGTGGAACTGGAGTACAGGTGGCCACGGCGGGGCTTGTGTGGCGGCCCCAAGGTGGCCCAGGGACTGTGTCGAGTTGCCCCAGGGTAGCGGTCTCCTCCTGGCCGATGGCCTGACTTCAGGTGTGGGCAGGGATGTGGCCGTGCAGCTGTGACGTCTGGCCTGGGCACGGAGCACCCAGGCGCTTGGCAGCTGGCGGGCACAGATGGAGGGCGATGCCGCTGACTGCTCCCTGTCCCCCGATCTCCGCAGGTTTAAGGGGCTCAAGCCGACTGTTAGCCTTCTCTCCCGAGGAATTTCCGACGCTCAAGGCAGCTGGGGGGCAGGACAAGGCTGGCAGAGAAAAGGGCGCCTTAGATCTGTCGTATGGGCCAGGACCAAGCCTCCGCCCGCAGAGTGAGTCTGCCTGCTGCCCTCGTCCCTGTCCCCGACCTCGTCCTTACCAGACAGCAGGATCCCCACATCGCATCTGCCCTGCTAGGGAGACCCAGGCCAGGAGCCCTGGCCTGGTCGTGTCTGCTGATGTTTTCTCGGCCAGTCTTCCCTGGCCTTCTGGTCCCTTCCCGTCTGTCACCCGGGTGACAAGGGCCAGCTGCATGGTGGTTCCGAGCCTGGTGGAATCCCGCCAGGGTCCCCCCAGCCAAGTCAGGTCCCTGTGGCCCTGTCCCTGTCCCTGGGCTTTGAGCAGCCAGCCCAGGCGCACTGCCCTTCCTCCGAGTGGCCTCACTGTGTAGCCCAGGCTGGCCTCGAACTCACGGCAACCCTCCTGCCTCATCTCAATCCTGATGAATCCCCAAGGCCCCTCCTGAGGTGGTGTCTTGTGCACTACGGGACCACCGAGCTTTGCCAGTGGCCTTCGTGGGTTTGTTTTGTTTGCTGCAAATACATAACCAAGTAGTCTGGAACAAGAGTTGTGCCTTTCTGGGGTTAATTAAGCCGAGTTGCCCTGAATTAGGGCTGTAAAGGTGTGGAGCTAGAAGCAGCTTCCAGGACCAGTTCCCTCCTGTTGGTGAAGTGAGGAAGCAGGTGGACCTCGGCTTACTTGGACAGAGTGGGAGCAGCCTGGTTCCTGGCTCTCATCCTGGTCCTCTCTCTCACAGAGACGTGAGTGGGGGCCTCATTCGTGTCTCAGCTCCCAACCGAAAGTTGACCGAGAAGTCTTAGGACATCTAATTGCTCTGTGGCCCCTGCAGTGGTCTCCTTTTTTATACAGCTTCTCTTTTTTTTTTTTTGGTACCGGGGATTGAACTTGGGTCCTTGTGCTTGCAGAGCAGGTGATGAAACCACTGAGCTAAATCCCCGGGCCTACAGTTTCTCTTTCTGCAGTTGCCTGGGGTCAGCTGCATCTGAAAATATTACTGAACAATACAGTATTGTGAGCTGGGTGTGTTAGCGCACACCTGTAATCCCAGTGCTATGGGAGGCTGAGGCAGGAGGATCGCAAGTTGGAGACCAGCCTGGGCAGCTGAGTGAGACCATCTCAGAAAAGGGCTGGGGATGGAGCTCAGTGCAGAGGTTCTGAGTGCAATCCTCAGTTCCACCAAAAAAAAAAAAAAAAAAAAGATTTTGAAAGAGAGGGTGAGACTGTGTTCAGGTAATTGTGTTTATTCCAGTGTACTGCTACAGTTGCTTACTCCTTACTGTACTCGATTTACCTCTCGATCTTTGTCGCAGATACATACATGAGAAGAAACAGTGTGCCTAGGGTTTGGTTTATCCAGGGGTTCCCTGGGATAAGGGCTCCTCTAAGTCTTAGTGCTAGCTTCCTTCCCTGGGGCCCTGGAAGGCCCCGGCCCACTGAGGACAGGGGAGCCTGGCCTGTCGGGTGGCATCGGTTCAGTGCCTTGCCATGGCTTTAGTCTCAGCCCAGGGCCGGCCGTGGAGCTGAGCCCCCGGGCCTGGCTCAGCAGTGGCAGCAGGAAGGACCGGAGGCGGCCTCACGGGGACTGTGCTGGCGTCACACCCCGGCTCTGTGGTCCGTGGCCGTGTCTCGATTACCCTCACCCTCTCTCCGAGCTCAACAGCAAAGATCACCCCTTGCCCCCAGCCTTCCTTGACAGACTGTGCTATTCCGTACTTTTGGTTTTTAACTTTTTGTTATTTTCTTTAAAATTTTTTTAATTTTATAGTTTGGTGATCGCGGGGTCCCTTGACTCTCTGAACCTCCTAAGCCCGCTCCCCTTTTCCTCCCCTGTGCCCCTTTCCGCTTCCAGATGTGACAAGCTGGAGGGAGGGCGGTGGGCGAAACATCATTGCTGCCACAGCTCTGAATGCCTCCCCGCCTGAGCCGGGCAGCAGGAACATGGGCACGGGAGACGGAGCCCCCTCGTCAGCCAGCGCCAGCGATGCCAAGGACCCCGCGCTCCGCCCAGCCCAGCCTGTCCGCAAAGGGGCTTCGCAGTTCGTGGGCAACGTGTACCACCCACCCACCTACCATGACATGCTGCCTGCCTTTGTAAGTCTCAGGGTTCAGTGCCTGGGGTCTGCCCTCCCACGCCCTCTGCCCGATGTAGTGGATCAGCAGCTCCCCACCCTGTTTTTATGTCCTGTGGGCCTCTGGCTCCCGTGCCTATGCTGTGGGTATGCTGTCAGCCTTAGCATTCCCCAAAATGGACCTAACACTAACTAGCCGACTACAGGGAGGAAACAGGGATGCTCACGGTGAGATCCACTAGGAAACCCCAGCTTTGCTTCTTTTCCCTCCATTTGCAAAACAAATTCTAACTGAATGCTGGGCGTGGTGGTGCACCTGTAATCCCAGGACTTCAGCACTTGGGAGGCTGAGGCAGGAGGATCACTGTGAGTTCAAGGCCAGCCTGAGCCACACAGTGAAACCCTCTCTCAGAAAAACAAACAAACAAAAATAAAAATCTAACCAAGGGGAACTTGGAATTTCTGCCATTCCTGGAAAATCACCACGTTCTGTTTCAGATGTGTTCGCCGCAGTCATCCGAGAACCAGGGTCCTGTGGAGCGAGGCCCCTTCCCCGCCCCACAGCTCCGCCTGGAGCCCCGAGTCCCTTTCAGGCAGTTCCAGATGAATGAGCAGGACAGGTAAGGCGGGAGCCAAGCTGGGGCCCACGCCCGTGCCCAGGGCCAGCCTGGTAGGAGCAGAGCCAGGCCAATGCCCATGCCCAGGGCCAGGGCCAGCCTAGCAGGCCCGCGGGGCTGACCTGCTTCTGTTTCCGCAGCAAGGACAGCAGGCCGGGGCTCACGCGTCCAGTGCGGCCTCTGCGACAGCTGGTGGAGCGGGCACCACGGCCCACGATCATCAACGCCGAGAACCTCAAGGGCCTGGACGACCTGGACACGGACGCTGACGATGGCTGGGCAGGTGGGCTGGGGCAGGGTCCCCGAGGAGCCACTGCAGGTTCCTTCCATGCCCTGTGGGCCCAGGTTTCTGTCACCCCAGAGGCTGCTTCCCAGGCAACCCACACGGGCTTCTGGCCTTTGCCCTGGACCTCAGAGCTGAGGGAGACGTGGCTGTTTAACTCTTTATTTTATTTTATTTTATTTTATGCTGTACTGGGGACTGAACTCAGGACCTTTGTACTGAGCTACATCCCAGTCCTCGTTGAGTGTTTTGAAATAGGGTCTCTAAGACTGAGCTTGATGCTTGCAGTCTTCCTGGCTCAGCCTCCCAGAATGCTGGGGTCCCAGAAGTCCCCACCAGGGCTGGATGATAATGGAAAATTTAAACAAAATAGCTTAAAAAACAGCTCCCAGATACCTCTCAGTTTCATGACGCGCAAGTGTTCTACCTTGCTTATTATCTCTGCCGCTCCGCACCCCCAGTTGGACCGTTTTCTTCTGTAATTCTTTTGTCTCAGCTGAACTTCAGTCATACTAAAGGGACACATTTCCTGGGTGCCTTGGTGCATGCTTGTCATCTCAGCTACATGGGAGCCTGAGGCAGGAGGGCCACAAGTTTAAGCCATCCTGGCTAACTTATAAGACCTTGTCTCAAAATTTTAAAAATAAATAAATATAAAGGGCCGGATGTAGCTCAGTGGTAGGTTGTCCTGGGTTCAGCCCCCAGTATGGAGCATGGGGGGAAGAGATGACATTTTTTTTTGAGACAGACTCACTGCGTGGCCCAGGCTGGCCTGTAATTTTTTTTTTTTTTTTTTTGGTACTGGGGATTGAACTCCTCGGGTCCTTGTGCTTGCGTAGCAGGTGGCAGAACCACTGAGCTAAATCCTCGGCCCTGTAATTTTCTTTTAATCTTTGCTGCCCTTTAGTGCCAGGTCTCAGTGGTCTCATCCATGAGCCAGAACTCGCTTCTCTGATTCCTCAAGGGCTTTTGCAGGCATTTTGGTTTTCTTCCTCAAACCCTGATAAAATCCCCTGTGAAACAGGGTGGCCCTGACATGGTCGTGGTGGACATGTTTTAGGGTTTAATTTCTCCGCTTACTCACAGGCCTGTTCAGATTTCCTGTGTCATTCTGATTTTTTTTTTTGGTACCAGGGATCAAACTTGGGTCCTTGCACTGGCAAGGCAGGCAGTGGAACCACTGAGCTAAATCCCTGGCCCTCCTGTGTCATTTTGTATCTGTGTCCTAGGCTAGTTGTCTTCCAAGGAACCTGATTGCTTTGAAGCCACTGAGTGATTCATGTGAACTTGCAGTCTATACCTCTGCAGCAAGGCCTTTCCATTCCTGGTCATTTGGTGACTTCTGTCTTCTCTCTTACATGCTTCTGGAGTTATTGGCTTCATTAATCCTCCCAAAAAGGCAGCCGGGCGTGGTGGCTCACACCTATGACCCCAGCACTCTGGAGGCTGAGGCAGGAGGATCACCATGAGTTTCAGGCTAGTCTGGGCTACATAGTGAGACCTTGTCTCAAAAAAAAAAAAGGATGAATGGGAAGCTTTGGGCCGGTTGGATCTTTGCAGTATTTCTTTTTTGTGCCCCCTGTAAGTGAGTTCATTGTAATTACGGTGGCATTTCTGGGTTTCTGATTTAACTGTCGTAGTCACAGGTTGTCTTCTGTGTGGTTTTGGTTCTTTTCTACTTAACCAGGGCTGTTTTGTGAGCAGGGTGTGACATGTCCTGGTGAGTCTTCCAAGGGTGCTGAAGCAGAATGTGTCATCTGCATCCTGCTCGGGACCATGCTCTGGGGCAGTCCAGGTCCTAGGTCTTGCGCTCTAGGAGGTGGCTGGTGGCTTCCTTTCAGCTCTGGACATGCTTACTCGTGGATTTTTTTTTTTTTTTTTTAAACAGGTCTCCATGTAGTCCAGGCTGGCTGTAAACTCACTGTGTAGTCCACCCTGGCCTCAAACTTGTGGCAGTCCTCTTGCCTCGGCCTCCTGAGTGCTGGGAGTACAGGTGTACATCACCACGCCTGTGTTTATTGCTCTTCTTCTAAGATAGGATTCACATGAAATTTTTTCATATACCTCAGTTTTGTTTTGGGTTTTTTGGCACTGGGGATCAAACTTGGGACCTTGTGCATGGTTTTTTTTTTTGTTTTTTTTTTTGGTACCAGGGATCGAACTCGGGTCCTTGCGCTTGCGCAGCAGGCAGAGAAACCACTGAGCCAAATCCCCGGCCCTGAAATTTTTTCATATAACAAAGAATCTCCCCAGTTAAAAATCTGCAGTTTGGTCATTTTTACTGTATTCACAGGTGCACCCCTCCCGCTACCCAACAGCAGAAGATTTCCACACCCCTATACCTGTTAACAGTTGTTCCTCACCCTCTTCTCCGTGGATTTGCATTTTCTGGGCATGTCCTCTGGACAGAGTCACACCATGTGTGACCTATTGGCGTCTGGCTTCTGTCACTTAGCGTTATGCTTTCAGAGTTAATTGTGTTGTAGAGTACATCTACCTTCCTCATTTTTCTTGGCCAGATAATACTCCACCACGTGCATTTACCATACTTTGCCCATTTATCGGTTGGTGAGCTTTTGGGTTGGAGAGTGGCAGGCAGTAGCTTCCAGGCTCCTGTAAGGTTCCTGTGATGCAAGGGGAGCCTCCTGTCTCTTTTCTTCCTCCCTTGCTCACTCTGGTGCCGTGAAATAAAAGTGTACAAATACTTTGTCGAGATGTAAAAATGTCTGTCTGCAGGGGTTGGTGTGGCCGAGCTCTTTGCTCTTCCTGGGAGCCAGAGCTGCCTTTCCTGGTTACCTGCCAGCTTATGCAGGTAGCGGCCTGATGGCTCTGAAGGCCCTCAGTCGGGGCGGCCCAGTGGCCGGTGCAGGCCACTGCCCCATGGTGCCCCAAGTGCACTGATGGCTGCTTTCTCCTCCTTGCCCGCTGCTGCAGGCCTCCATGAAGAAGTGGACTATTCTGAGAAGCTCAAGTTCAGCGATGACGAGGAAGAGGAGGAGGTCACGAAGGATGGGCGGCCCAAGTGGTAAGGCACCCCCTCTGCTCCCGGCACAGCTCCATACCCAGTGTGGCCTGGCCTCAGGCATACTTGCTGGCACTGTAGCAAGGGCACTGCTGCACAGGGGCAGGTGGGTGTCTGGTTTGCATGCGGGTCGTCAGTCCCTGAGGTCGGCTGTGGAGGACCTGCCAGCCGGGCTGGGCTTGGCCCTAGGCTATGCCTGGTCCCGAGTCCCAGCCTCTTCCCCTATGGCCCGCGCCTTCCCTGTGCGAAGTCCGGGCATCGCCCTTACTCCCTGCCTCATCTGAGCGGGGGCCTCCGAGGCTTGAGCATACCAGGGAGGGCGGGGAGCAGCCACACACCTGCATGGCCCGTATGATCTGCTCCCTCTCATTGCGTGGGACTGATTCTGTTCAGTGCCCTTGCACTCTGATCACTTTAGTGTTTTTTAGTTTGTTTGTTTTTTGGTACCAGGGATTGAACTCGGAACCTTGCACAGCAGCAGCGGAACCACTGAGCTAAATCCCCAGCCAGTGTTTTTTGTTTGTTTGTTTGTTTTGGCTTAGTTTGGTTTTGGATTACTGAGTAGGGTCTCGATATGTAGCTCAGGCTGGGCTTGAACTCATGTGGATCTTTCTGCTTTAGCCTCCTGAATGCTGGGATCACAGGCCTGCGTCACTGTGCCCGGCCAGTTCCCTTAGGTTTTCATCTTAGTACCCGTAGTCTCGGTTCCTGCTCTGTAAATCCTTGTGGTTTGTGAATGGCGTTTCTGCTACGTGTGCTCGTGCGCCTCTCAACCTTTGTGGAGTTGCTGCTCCCCTCCGTGCTCACTGCTGCGCTGTATTTTAAAGAGCGCTTCCTTTGTTCCGTGGCAAACACTTTCTCTCAGCTGTCTTCTTGTCAGTCACTGCATGGTGATACGGCTGGGTCCAAGTCTTTTCCTTGTTGTTTCGTCTTTGCTTAAAAACCCTTGAAGCAAGCGCTTGACCCTTCTGGAGGGAGCTGTCACCATCTTCTGAGACGTCCTCTCCCTGTGCCCATTTCCCCGTGGCTGGGCGCCAGCCAGACCCCTGGGCACGCTGGGTCGGTTCTTGGAACACTCAGCTCCGAAGGGGATGCAGCTGAGAGTTTAAATCCAACCAGAGCCGCAGCAGTGCAGAGCTGTGGGGACAGGGCTCAGCAGTCAGCGGGCACAGAGTGCTCAGCTGGAGGACTCAGGCGGGGCCTAGGGCCCGGCGTCCTGCTCTGCGGCCTGCGCTTCAGGGTCCCTGAGCTGGCGGGGATTTCCAACCCCAGGGACCCACACGACAGCTTCCGAGCCATCTCTGACTCCATCCTTTCTTCTTCGTGGTGGCTCCCAGGCCTCCCTGACGCCATCCCCTCCCGCCCTTGGGACCAGCGCCCCTCTGGTGTGTCTGTGTCGCTTCCTTCCTTTCATCTGGTCCCTTCCAGCCCGGCTGCTGCACCGTGCTTTACTTAGGTGTTGTCCAAGAACGAAGATCTTTTCAGAAGGGCCAGAGACTTTCGTGTGGTGTCCGCATTCCCCAGGGTCAGGTCAGAGGTCACTAGCAGTTGTTGCTCTTTCTTCTTATGCACCTTCCTGCCTCTTCCTCCCTCCATCTGTCAGCTGTGTGGGGGACACAGCGCACTTGTCCGCCTCCCTGGCTGGGCACCTGTGAGCGCGACACGCCCTGACTGGAACCCATGTCACCTTCGTGCTCCAGCTGTGTACTGAGCTCCTCTGCTCCTTCAAGGGACACCTTCAGGGTCACCTCTCATCCCCTGAGGAGGGAGGGGAGCTGTGATGTGTGGGGGCCCAGGGCCTGGCCCAGGACCCGTGGGCGCCTCCCTCAGTAGTGGAGTCGTGAGGGTGACAGTGACATTGTGCGTGCTCTCTGGTGAAGGGGAGGTGTCGGGTGTGTCTGACAAAGGGACCTGGAGCAGGGACAGCTGGATCCAGGGTCGCCAGGGGCCTGGCTGGGGTGCTTATGTGCTGGCTGCTGGGAACGGGTGACATGAGCACCCTCTGTCCTAGGAACAGCTGGGACCCGAGGAGACAGCGGCAGCTGTCCGTGAGCTCCGCTGACAATGCCGACAACAGACGAGCCCAGGAGGAAGGGAAGGACTGGAGTGAGGCCTCGAGCCTGTCCCGAGGCATCTGGAAGGTGCCGGAGCCTCAGCCACCGGCCAGGAAGCTGCATGGCTGGGCGTCAGGCCCGGAGTACCAGGTATGCCTCGCTCTGCCTTGCCACTGAGTGCCCGAGCTCCAGGCCGGGTCGGCAGGGCCTCAAGCCACTGTCCTGAGCGGTCACACTTGGCTGAGTTCAGCACTAGGCTAAGTCCTGGTGACATTTCTTTTCTATTTCAACAACCACAAAAATAAAGAATGGTTGGAGCTGTGATGGAAGGAACTGTTTTGTCGCCAACCTGATCAGCACCTTTTTTCTTTTTCCCTTGCAGTACTGGGTAACATTATTACTATTTTTGGGGGGGTACCGGGGATCGAACTCAGGACCTTGCGCTTGCGCGGCTGGTGCTGGAACCACTGAGCTAAATCCCTGGCCCAGTATTGGGTATCAGACCCAGGACCTTTGCCCAGAGCTACATCTCCAGCCGTTCATTCGTTCACTCACTCACTCATTCTTTTTCTTTTTTCTTTTTTGGTACTGGGGATCGAACTCAGGTCCTTGTACTTGTGCAGCAGGCTGTGAAACCACTGAGCTAAATCCCCAGCCCACTCACTCATTCTTTTTTTCCTCCTTTTCTTTTGAGATAGGGTCTCGCTATATAGTTCAGCTTGCCATAGAATTCGCTGTGTTGTCCAGGCTGGCCTCAAACTCGCCATGAGCCTCCTGCCTCAGCCTTCCCACTGCTGGGGTTATAGGCATGCACCACCATGCCCGGCTTATTTTTTATTTTGGAGACAGTCTTGTGGAGTTGTTACATTGCCTGGGCTGGCTTGACCTTGTGATCATCCTGCCTCAGCCTCCCCAAGTGCTGGGATTGCGGGCGTGTGCCACCATGCCAGGCCAGGACATCAGGGAGTTTATGGTATAAACCAAGCAGTGATCAGTGAACAGCCATTTCCAAAGCACAGCCAGAGATTCATGTTGAGTGACAAAGTGAAAGAAAAGTGTGTGCTTCGGTCCAGAGTGTCTGTGTAAAATACTGCCTTTGTGCTCCTGAACTGGCGTTTCATAATCTTACCCTCAGAATGATTATTTTTGGATGATGAGAATTTTTTAGGAGGAAACTCCTTAACCATAGCAAATGTGCTGCATATTACAGTGGTACCTAGGGCCCAGAGATTTAGCTTAGTGGTTCTGCCGCCTGCCTTGCAAGCACAAGGTCCTGAGTTTGAGCCCCGGCACCCCCCCCACCCCGCCCCAAATACAGTGGTACCTTGTTCATGAACTTAATTTGATTCACAGTTCTGGTCACAAGCAGAATTGGTTGCAAACTGAATCAAACTCTATGGTCAACTTTGGTGTTGACTTTATGGGGAAATGTGATTCGGTTCAGGACCAATTTGGTTTGTGACCAGAATCATGGAAGAAATTAAGTTCTTGAACCAAGGTACCATTTCTCCTTCCTCTTCTTCTTCCTCCCTCCTCCTCTTCCTCTGCTTCCTCTTGATTTTTTGGGAGAGTCTTGCTAATATGTATCCCAGGCTGGCCTTGAACTCTCTTCTGGTCCCTCTTCCCCACCATGCCCAGCACAGCCCGTTACTTGGTTAAATATAACAGACCTACAAGAAAACCCGGTCTTATTACTTCAGTTTGACAGTCTTTGACAGTGGCAGACGCCTGTGTAACTATGGTGCCATTTGAAACAGGAAGTATTTTTTTTTTCCCTGTCTCTAACATCAGATGAGAATGCCAACAGCTGGGGTTGTTTGTTGTTGAGTTCTTTGTACTGTCTTTGGTACCCTGCTTGTTTTGTAACTGGCTGCCAGCAAGAGACTCAAAATTAGAGAAAATATCTAAAAGTATGATTTTAGACTTGATTTTCCTTTTTCTTTTTTGGAGACAGGATCTCGTTATGTAGCTCAGGCTGGCCTTGAACTTGGCAGTGACTCTCCTGCCTCAGCCTCCTGAGTGGTGCTGGGATTATAGGCGTGCACTACCCCGCTTGGCAATTTTTCTTTTTCTTTTGGTACTGCGGATCGAACCCGGGACCTTGCGCTTGCGAGGCAGGCAAACGGCGGAACCACTGAGCTAAATCCCCTGCCTGCAATTTTTATGTAAAGACCAATTTGAAGCTGTTTGTGTGTGACAATGAATTTGTTTAATTGGGGCTTTGTATTTTCAAGGGAGGGAGAGTTTTGTGACAAGGAACGGTGGGTGTTGGTGGAAGGTGCTCCGGGCCCTCGGGAAGGGAAACTGATCCCCCAAAGCACGTGGCCCCTGTCCCTGAGTTTGTGACCGCCTCTCACCAGACTCCTTCTCTTGGCAGAAGCCCTCCATGGGCAGTGTGTTCCGGCAGCAGTCTGTGGAGGACAAGGAGGACAAGCCACCCCCGCGGCAGAAGTTCATCCAGTCCGAGATGTCGGAGGCGGTGGAACGAGCCCGCAAGCGCCGGGAGGAGGAGGAGCGCCGAGCCCGCGAGGAGAGGCTGGCTGCCTGCGCCGCCAAACTGAAGCTGCTGGACCAGAAGTGCAAGCAGGCCCAGAAGGCTAGCGAGGCCCAGAAGCAGGCGGAGAAGGAGGTGTCCCGGCCCCCGGGCCCCGAGAAGGCTGCCCTGCAGGAGAACGGGCCTGCCGTCCGCAAAGGTGAGAGGAGGCGCTGGTGCCACCACCCGGGAGCCTGGGGCACAGTCACCCCGGCTCCTCAGTGGAGCCTGTGGCTAAAATGAGGACATAGAGAACGGGCCTCTCATACCGTTCCAACTTTTTTTTTTTTGGTTGGTTGGTTGTTGGTTTGAGACTGGGCTGCTGTGTAGTCCAGGTTTTCCTTGAATTCACCAGGGAGGCCTCAAACTCATGGCGATCCTCCTGCCTCAGCCTCCTGAGTGCTGGGATTATGAGCATGCACCACCATGCTCAGCTTATTTCAGTTTCATAAACACTGCCGAAACCCTGCCTCTCGGGCCCTTCCTTCATCTGCAGGACGTGGTGCCCTGTGAGAGGCTGTGCCAACGCAGTGTGCACTGTTGGCAGCTTGCTGATGACATGCGTCATTGTCATCACAGCACCGTTCAGCAGAGGCTGGGGTACTCTTCCTCGGGATGCCTGTCTGCTGGCTGGCATATGTTTCTCCTGGCCGTGGGTCCAGCAGGGACAGGCTGCGTGGCCATGGGAGAGGGCGCCTGTGCTACTGCCCACGCAGGGACGCGTGGGCTGCAAACACCTTAATTCCCTTCTGGCAGCACATGCCAGCTCTGCCTGGGAGACCTGGCGCAGTCCTCCCGGGTAGTCACTCCCGGCTCTGCCCTTCAAGCGCTTCTGGCCAGGACTCTGGGAATCTCCGGTTTTCCTGACCCCTGTGTTGACGACTGTGCCGGTCTCCTAGAAACTTCCTTGAGCTTTTGCTGAATCCCATTCCATTCTCACCAAACCCCCTGCAGTAGGCACGGCAGATATCCCTAAGAACAGGCAGGGAGCTGGGCAGGGTGGTACACGCCCGTAATCCCAGCACTCAGGAGTCTGAGGCAGGAGGACAGCCTCAAGTTCTAGGCCAACCTGGGCTACATAGCGAGACCCTGCCTCAAACTGAAACAAAACAAAACACAACACAGCACTCAGGAGACGCTGAATCATGTGCCTGGTCTCACGGCCTGATGTGTTGAGTTCATTTGATGGGACGGTGGATGTGTGGGCCATGGTTAGGCCTCGGCTGCTTTCTGACTTGGCGGAGGCGTGTGACATCTCCCAGCTCTGCTGCCGCTGGTGGCCTCGAGAATCCCTCTGCCTCTGTGCTCCTTCACGCCCTCCTCTGTACGGTGGTGGCGGACGCAGCCTCTGGGGTGTTTCGTGGGAGTCTGAGGCAAGCCTGCAGCACCCCTCTCTGCTTGCTTGTTCCCAGGCTCCGAGGAGCTCCCTGCACAGGACACCCCCGCCCCATCCCTAGAAGAGCCGCCCTCCACCTCTCCCGCGGTGGCTCAGAGCAGCAGCATCGAGGAGGAGGCCAGGGAGGCCGGGTCTCCAGCACAGGAGTTCAGCAAGTACCAGAAGTTGCTTCCTCCCCGATTCCAGCGCCAGCAGCAGCAGCAGCAGCAGGTGAGCAGGCAGCGGCAACGCCCAGTCTCTCTGTCCCAGTGACATCTGGGGTGGCACCTCAACGCAGCGGGTCGCTCTCTCCAAGTGACCGAGGCCCCGGTGCTGTCCTGATCTGGTGTTGTGGCCCCGGGGAGGGACGGAGTGGTAGCGCGGCTGAACAGTAGCACCCTCGTTTCAGAGTGGCTCAGCCTCTGCCACACTTGTGCTTGCACAACTCGCGGGCCCTCGGGTCCTCTGGGAGCTGTGAGAGGGCCCTGCGGGCTCTGGGTGAAGGGCCAAGCCGCTCAGGTTCTGAGAGCTGCGGGTCCTGTGGCAGGGATGCCTTGGTGCGGCGACACCTGTGAACGGGTCCCGGGCACTGTCAGTGCCGGCCTTCTGCAGCCCTTCTCGGGGACCTGCTCTGGGCAGGCGGGGCAGCTGCGATTCCTTGGGGCTGAGAGCCACGGGCAGAGCGGCCCTTGGTAGGGATCCTGCGTCGGGTTGGAAATGGAGGTGGCTGGGAGATGTTGCTCGGGCAGGCCCAGCAGCTGGGTGCATAACAGCTGGAACATATCTGGAAATATCATATATGCATAACATATCTGGAAATATCCCCAAATGTGTGGGCCCTTAGACCTTCCAGGTAACATACGCGCACACGCACACCCACCCGCCAGCAGCTTCTGAGTTGTGCTGTGGGCTCACCAGAACATCCGGGGGCCCCTGTGTGCTGAGCCGTGTGTCCTGCGGGCGGACATGCAGACCCCAGCAGCTCTTCCCAGGCGGGGTGGGTCCGTCCTCAGGAGCCCCAGGCAGCGGGGTGTCAAAGTTCCTGGGACCTGGGGTCCGATAGGAGGAGCCCTGGGTGGGGCAGCTGCTCTCTGTGGGCGGGGGTGGGGGTGCCCGGCTGGTGGTGGAGGTGCTGCTTAGGGAACCTCCTCGGGGCTCCTCGAGGACCTGGGAACCCAGCCCAGGATGAGCTGTGGCAGAGGGGAAGGGTGTGCCCGGGGTCTGGCCGGCTCCTGAGTCCTGCTGGGATGGCAGGTTCAGGCTTCCTGTGGGAAGTGGGCCCCAAGCTCCCTAGTGGCTTGGAGTCGGGGCCCGGCCCGATGCTCTGTGTTCCTCCATTCCTGCCAGGATGGTGTCGGCCACAGTGGACCAGGCATGCGCCGTCTCGAATGTCACAGAGAAGCAGCAGCCCTAGGGGAACAGGGGACACACTGGCCTGCTCCAGAAGTCTTAAGCTGAAAAGCTAGAAGGGATGGAGTAAAGAGAAGTGCCCCAGAGGGCGAGCGTGTGCCAGGGCCAGGCGTGGCCGAGGGGCGATGTGGAGCAGAGTAGGGGACAGACACGGGGTGGAAGTCAGGGACACAGGCTGGGCGGGTCCCACGGGACCATTGGTCACCTGCAGCCACGTGTTAGGCAGCAGCAGGGGAGGACCACGGAAGGCTCTCTGGAAGCTGGGAGCCCACAGTGGGGGGTTGGAGAGGACAGGACAGAGGAAGGGACCATCCCGGGGTGGTGGCTGTAGACCAGGAGACAAAGTGGCAGCACCCAGTGGTTCCCAGGAGGTGTCCAGGACAGCACCAGATCCATGAGGAAGCCTGGCCTGTCTCAGGGAGCACAGGAGTGGGGCTCCTGTTGGGAGTGGTGCGACAAGCAGGAGCTCCCATGGGCAGCTGTTGGCCCTTCCCTCTTCAGTCCCGCGGGCTTTCCGTGCTGCCTGTGGGGAGGCTGGAGCGTGCGTGCGTGCGTGCGTGTGTGTGTGTGTGTGTGTGGCACCTCATCGCGCACCTCTGTGACCTGTTTCCCTCTCTCCCCGCCAGGAGCAGCTGTACAAGATGCAGCACTGGCAGCCGGTGTACCCTCCGCCCTCCCACCCGCAGCGCACCTTCTACCCGCACCACCCCCAGATGCTGGGCTTTGACCCCCGCTGGATGATGATGCCTTCCTACATGGACCCCCGCATCACCCCTGCCCGCACCCCCGTGGACTTCTACCCCTCGGCGCTCCATCCTTCAGGTGAGCCCCACAGTCCAGCAGCCCGCGCTGTCCCACCCGGCTCGCGGGGTGGAGCTGAAGAGGCCACTTCATCCATGCTGGCTTCTGTGAGGTCACAGCCGCTCTTTGCCTGACAGACTGCAGCTACAGCAGTGTCCCTGTTGGAAGGGGAGTTAGAAACACTGGAGTCAATTTGCAGAACCCTGCAGTGGCACTTTGTCCCTTTTCCCATTCTTTGTGACTCCTCTCATTTTTTCCTTGATTAGTTTTTTCCAGGATTGTCTGATACCTTTTTTATTTTTTGGTACCAGGGATCAAACTCAGGACCTTGCGCTTGTGAGGCAGGCAGCGGAACCACTGAGCTAAATCCCCGGCCCGTCTGATACCTTTTTGAAGATCTTATTTTGGCTTTCCTCACTTCTTTATCTTATTTGGAGTTTATTTAATTAATTTCTGCTCCTCTTCCCTCATTTCCTTTGAGATTGTTCTGTTCTTCTGGTAACTAATAGTGTTGGATGATTAGTTCATTAATTTCTTTTTTTTTTTTTTGGTACCGGGGATTGAACTAGAGTCCTTACGCTTGCGCAGCAGGTTGTGAAACCACTGAGCTAAATCCCCAGCCCTAGTTCATTAATTTCTAACCCTTAAGATGACCTTTATGGTACTAGTTTCCAATTTTGCTGCTTTGTAGACAGATAAATTGGTCTGTTTGATGTAGATTAGGGTCCACAATCTTTTCCTATCAGTGGGCAGATAAAGAATATCTTAGGATTTGATCAACTGCTCAGTGTTGCTGTTGTAGGACTAAACAGCCATAAATAGTAAAACTATTGGCCCGGGATTTAGCTCAGTGGTGCCGCCACCTGGCTCACAAGCGCAAGGTCCGGAGTTTGATCCCCAGTAACCCCTGCCCACCCCCACCCCCACAAAAGAATAAAACTTTATTTATAAAAATGGGTTGAGTTTTGCTTAAGGGCTGTAGTTTGCTGACCAACTCCTGATCTAGGTTGGCTGACATCTGTTGAACTTTCCTTTGTAGGTTGTTACATGTTTTTTTTGTTTGTTTACCTGAAAAGAGTCTACATTCTCTTGTTGGATATAGGCCATTAAGTTGAATTTTCTGATTATGCTATACAAATACCTGAGCAGTGTGTTAAAATCCCATGGTGTGAGGGCCTGAGGTACCTCAGTGTCACAGCAGATGTTCAGGGTGCACAAGGCCTTGCGTTCCATCCCCAGCGCCAAAAGCAAAATAGAAAAACTCCCACTATGGTTGTGGATTTGTCCAATTTTCCTTGAAAGCTGTCAGATTTTGCTTTCTGTCTCTGGAGGTATAGGGGTGTGGGATTACAGCACCTTGCTCTTTTGGTCACTACGTAGCACCTTTGCTGTCTGCTCTGTCCAGTAGTGATAGAATTATACCAGTTTTCTTCTCTCTTTCTTTTTTGAGCAGGGTGTTGCTGTATCATCCAGGGTGGCCTCAAACTCATGGCCATCCTCCTGCCCCAGCCTCCCAAGTGCTGGGTTACAGGCATGCACCACCATGCCCAGTGTATCCCAATTTTCTTTTTTTTTGTTGTTGGGGTTGTTTTTGGTGCCTGGGATCGAACTCGGGTCCTTGCGCTTGCACAGCAGGCGGCGAAACCACTGAGCTAAATCCCCGGCCCTCCCAATTTTCTTTTGAGTAACACTTATTTGATATCTTTTGTTCCAACCTTTTCCTGTTGGCTTCTGAACCTTTATTTTTTGGGACTGTATCTTTGCATCTACAAAACGTACTCACCCTGAAAATCTATGGCTTTCACTTGTCAGTGTTAGTTTCTTTAGATTTATTGGGATTATATTTTGTTTTTTTACTGTCTTATTTTAGGCATTCTGTCCTTCTTTTCCCTTGTTGTTTTTTTCTTTCCAGGCTTTTCTTTGATTGTTCCCCGCCCCTTCTTTGCTGTATCTTCTACATCAGTGGCGACATTAAATTCTAGCATGCACCTCTGACTTAGCAAAAGCCAGCCCTTCTCTCTGGGTTCCGTGTACTTCTGCCTGAAATGTATCCTTCGCTCCTTTAGGAAAGCTTTTATTTATTTACTTATTTATTTGGGTACTGGGGATTGAACTCGGGACCTTGCGCTTGCAAGGCAAGCGCCAGAACCACTGAAAAATCCCTGGCCCTAGGAAAGCTTTTGAACAGGTCTGCATTTCACCCTGATGAATGAGATGTACGGGGGAAGAGTTTTGCGCGGGTGGTGGTCTCCTCTCCATACTGTTTGAGGAGTGTTTGGTTTCCTTCTGCCTACTGTCGCTGCTGAAGGTCAGATTCATTTTCAGCCTTCTGCTCCGTTTTCTCACTTGCTTCCCTCTATCCTTGGTCTCCCAAATACCTCGATGTGTGGTGTCCAAGTGTACACCTGTGTCCTGCTTATTCTGCTTAGAACTCATTGTGCTTGAATCTGAGGATGTATCTTCTGCCACTTCTGGAAAATTCTCTTCTAATAACTGCCTTGGATTACTAATTGTCCTTTGTTCTTTTTCACGGTGCTGGGGATTGGAACCCAGGACCTCATGCACACTTGGCAAGCACTGAGACCCCCCCCCCCGAGCCTTCCTTGCTCTTTTGTCCTTTCTTTTCAGTTCTCCTGGGTTTATTTTGTGCCTTCTCATCTGTCTTCTGAGTGTCTTAAATCAGAGAGAAAGCTCCCAGCTCTCTGTTGGGCTGTGTCTAATCCGCTCATACTGTCCAGTGAGTTTCTACTTTCAGCAACTGTGACTTAAATTTGCTTCCTAACTCCTCCTTTTCTGCTTTTGGTCATTTTAACCCCTAGCCTTTTGGCACTGAGCAGCTTGTTCTGGTACCTGGAGTCCTTGGGGTGCAATCTTACCTGGGCTTGCTCAAGCTGGGTGCCCCCAAGGGCCACTGTCACACCTGTTCCAGTGATTTGGGATCATGAGGCCGGTTTTGGGATCCAGTACGGATTGGGTTGAGGATCCAGAGTGGTTTGTTTTCTTCTTCCAGCCTAAAGCCATCTTTGATATCAACTTGGGTGGTTTCTGGGGGATAGAAATTGGAACCCTCCCTTCCCTTTGGCCCCCACGAAAATGAGCATGTGTTTTGAATTCCTAGGGGTTGGCTGGTTTTCCCTGCCCACTGCTGGGCCAGTCAGACTTCCCAGTCAGTTCCCTGTACTAAAGAGCATGTCTTGGTAATGCACCTTTTGAGGCTTTATCTCTTTGGAGCTGGGTTCCCCACCCAACCTCCACCTCATTTTTTATTTTTTGGTGATCCTGAGGATTGAACCCAGGACTTCACCTACATCTTTATCTCTTTTATTTTGAGACAGGGTCTCAGTGAGTCTTTAAGTTGCACAGGCTGGGCTCGGACTTTAGATTCTCCTGCCTCTGCCTCCTGGAGTGCTGGTTTACAGGCCTGCACCACCATGCTGGGTTTGGAGCACAGTTGCACAGAAAGGGCCCAGCCCTGCTCCCCTGAAGGGTGGTGACTGAGGCCCTAGGTTCCCATCACCGACTGCTAAGCTGCACTGCTATGGTTGTTAGCTCCAGGGATTTTCTGTTCCCTAGGATCGCAGCTCTGCGAGTGAGCCATTGCATCCATTGCGTCTGGTGCTTTGTGGCGGTGGGGTTTCCCAGGCAGGGGCTATCAGCCAGCCACAGATGAGACCACTCTGGTGCCTCATGATGGATGCTCACTAAGCAGTGTGGTGTTTTGGCGCCCGTGGGGGACCCCAAGCAGAGGCTGTGCCGGAGCTCTGCGCCTGCAGCATCTGGTCACGGCGTCCCACTGCTGGCCCAGTGCAGAACCGTCTCCTCAGGTCTCTCTCTTTAATGTCCCCATGCCAGCGCAGCTCCCTCCGGTGGACAGACAGTCGGAGAGGGGCAAGTTGGTCTGCATTCCCTACTTACCACATCTTGGGACCAGTGCATCCCTGATGTGCTAGTCCATGGGGCTGGTTAATAGTCATTGGCATTTTTAGCTACCTGCCCCACCCCCATGCCCAGAATTCCAGGTACGTGCAGCATCGCTGTCCCATGTTGGGTTGGGGATATGAGGAGGTGAGAGCGACATCCTTGTCCAAGTCTTCCCACAGGGATTGAGTCCACTCAGGGCTGGTTCCTTGTGCATTTTCAGGGCTGTGGCTCAGGCCCTGGAGTCTGAACAGAAGAGGGCAGGGCCTGGCTGTCATGGGGCGGACTGCTCTGTCCACGTGGCAGTGGGCATGTTTCCGCTGGAGCCTTGGCCTGGCCCACAAGGTGTGGAGGTTGCAGTGCGGGCCCTTTGCCTGCCTGCCTGCCTGGCTGCCTGGCTGCCTGCCTGCCTGCCTGCCTGCCTGCCTGCCTGCCTGCCTGCCTTCCTGCCTTCCTGCCTTCCTTTTCTTTGAGCAGAGCTGGGGATTGAAACCCTCAGGGCCCTTGCACTGAGCCACATCCCAGCCCTTTTTGTTTTTTTCTTTTGAGCCAGGGTCTTAGTTACAAACTTGCCCAGATGGGACTCAAACTTGTGATCCTCCTGCCTCTGCCTCCCAGAGTGCTGGGTTATAGGTGTGAGCCACCACACCCGGCTTGTCAGAAGGGCTTTTAAATGAGGTGATCTTGATTGGTCCTCTGCCTTCTTTAGGACTGATGAAGCCCATGATGCCTCAAGATTCCCTCAGCGGGACTGGCTGCCGCTCTGAAGATCAAAACTGTGCGCCCCCACTGCAGGAAAGGAAAGTGAGCACTATCGATCCAGCCCCGGTGTGGAGCCCAGAGGGGTACATGGCACTGCAGAGCAAGGGCTACGCACTCCCCCACGCCAAGCCAGGCGACACCTTGGCGATGGACGTGCACGTCAGGTGAGCTGCTGCTTGTTCTTGCTGCCCTGCAGCAGGAGGAAGACTGCTCTGCTGGAGAAGATGCTGCCAGGGCCAGGGAGGTGTGCGAGGGATGCGAGAAGTGCGCAGATGCTTGTGTGAGCGGCTTTTTCTGGTGTTGGGGCTGGAGGTTCGGGTTGCAGAACCTGGGCCCAGGAGAGGGTAGGCCCTGCAGGCAGGTGGGTGAGGAGCAGCGCCTGGGCTCCATCCGGTGCTTCCCAGAGTCCAGGCTCCACACTACTCCAGGCTCCAGCTTGTTCGCTGCTCCAGGGCACTGTCAGCTCCTCTCGTCTCCAGCGTGGCACTGAGCCCAGGATGCCATGCAGCGGCCACGCCTTCTCCACGCTCTCGGACTCCAGGGCCACCCAGCTGCCCACGGCCAGCAACCTTGTCTAAAGATAGAGCAGATGTTTGCTTATGTTTTTCTTTCTTTTTTAAAACTTTTTTTTTTTCTTTTTAAATCTAAGCTCTGTGTTCAGCATGGAAACCAGGAACCAAGCTCCAATCACATTGACTGATTTCTCTGGTTCCTTTTCAGGAATGAAAGCTCGTACTCCGCCTCCCCCGGAAGGTCAGGGGGCATAAGTGCCCAGCGCGATCTCTTTGAGGAGAGAGGGGAGGAGTACTTGAGTGCTTTTGACAAGAAGGCCCCAGCAGACTTTGACAGCTGTATTTCTTCTCAAAGAATAGGCCAGGAGCTTTTATTTCCACCCCAAGAAAATGTTCAGGAGGCGGGTGCTCCTGGGGCTCACACCCCAAACCTCAGGTGTCCCCCATTGGAGCCTGACCTTGTCCCTGCTGAGAAAAAGGCAGAGTACGGCAGTTGGGACGTTGGCCACCAGCCAAAAGCCGCCGACACAGCCAACGGTGTCGAGCCGGAGGCGCCCCGAGAGGAGGCAGCCTTCCACCTCTCCTGGGAGAAGGAAGAGAGCCCCGAGAAGCCACCAAACCCAGAGCCAGAGTGGGCGCCCGAGTCCCGGAGCTCCAGCAGCCAGCACCAGGAGCAGCCGGGCAGGACCCGGAGGTCGGGGCCCATCAAGAAGCCGGTCCTCAAAGCCCTCAAGGTGGAGGAGAAGGAGAAGGAGCTGGAGAAGGTGAAGACGGGGCTTGGGGGGGACAGTGTGCCGCTGGCCACAGAGAAGGAGCCGGCGCACAAAGCCGGAGAGGACGAGGACGAGGAGAACAACCCAGCCCTGGCCAACGCCTTCCCCTCTGCCACAGAGGACAAGGCCTCAGCCCAGGCCGGCTTCGGCCACGAGGCCAAGTTGGATGAGGACGAGAAGCTGGACAAGACCTGGGAGAGCAGATCATCACGCGAGTCCGGCGACATCCCCCCGACCAAGAGAAACAACTGGATCTTCATCGACGAGGAGCAGGCCTTCGGGGGCCGAGGGCAGCCCCGCAGCCGAGGCCGAGGCTTCCGGGAATTCACCTTCCGGGGCCGGCCCGCCAACGGGAGCGGGAGCGGCCTGTGCGGCAGCGGGGTCCTTGGGGCACGCAGCATGTACAGCAGCAGCAGCCAGCGGAGCGGCCGGGGCCGGGGTCTGCGTGACTTCCCCCAGCCCGAGGACTGTCAAGCCCGTGCCAAGCCCCGGCGGAGGATCGCCAGCGAGACCCACAGCGAGGGCTCAGAATACGAGGAGCTCCCTAAGCGGCGCCGGCAGAGGGCCGCTGAGAGCGGGGCCGAAGGCTCGCTCCTGGAGAGGGACGAGGGTGCCCTGAAGAAGGACTCCTGGCGCTCCAACAAGACCTACTCCGAGGACCAGGGCGGCCTGGATGCTAAGAGCCGTGGCCCGCGGGCCTTCGGGCGTGCACTCCCGCCCCGGCTGAGCAACTGCGGCTACGGGCGCAGGACCTTTGTCGCCAGAGAGCCGGCCCCCTGGCAGAGCAGGAGCCCCGGCGGCGGCTCCTGGCAGGAGTACAGCACGGCCCGGAGAGCCACGGACCGAGACTACATCCCAGACTCCTACCGACACTCCGACTCATTCAGTGGCAGGGCCTTCGAGGACAGCCGCCTGGAGGACAAGAGGGCCTTCTTCCAGGACGACCACACGCTAGACCCGGAAAACACAGAGAACCGGCCCTTCCGGAGACGGCGCCCCCCGCGCCAGGACAAGCCCCCGCGCTTCCGGCGCCTGCGGCAGGAACGCGAATCCTCCGGCCTGTGGGGTCCCGAGGGGGAGCCCCACCTGCTGTCGGGTCAGTGGCCGGGCAGGCCCAAGTTCTGTCCTGGGGACAAGGGCGGTGCTGGGGGCCGCCGGTCCCCTGAGCTCTCCTACCAGACCTCCTCCGATCATGCCAACGAAGAATGGGAGACAGCCTCGGAGAGCAGCGACTTCAGCGAGCGCCCACGGCGAGAGGGCCCCGGGGCCGAACCCCGCCCACAGGGGGATGGTGGCCTGTCTGGAGCCGGTGTGGGGGAGAGGAAGGAGCTGGCCAAGAGGAGCTTCTCCAGCCAGAGGCCCCTGGCTGACAGGCAGAGCCGCCAGCTGGAGCCGGGAGGGTTTGGGGAGAAGCCCGTTAGGCCAGGTGGTGGCGAGATGGCCCCCCGTTATGACAGCCAGCAGAGTGGGACACCCTTGAAAGCCAAAAGGTAACAGCGAATGCCATCCCAGGTCCTCTGTTGTCATTGTCCTGTTGCACAGCAGCACCGAGTCCATGCATGCACGCCCCGCCGGCCTGGCACTGCCGGCTGTTGTGTGTGCGTCTCCATCACTGCTCCTGCATTGCTTGTCGCTTCTCTCGTGGTGTGTCGTTGTTGTGTGGCCTGAGAAACTAAACCGAAGGTGTCCCCACACCCCACTCCCAGGCCTTTGCCCTGGCCCCGTCCTGTAGGCTCAGGCTCTGAGTGTCCTTGTCGCATATAGCTGGGGCCAGGCGAGTGCCAGCTGGTCCAGCAGATTCCTGTGCCCCAGAGCTGGCCAGGCAGTGACCCAGCAGGGCCTCGCTGGCCCCCAGCTCCATGGAAGTAGCTCTTCCCTGGCGGTTCTGCTTGTCATCTGCCTCCTTGGCATGGTTGGTCAGAGCTGCCTACAGCCCCATGAGCCCCTCTGCTCTGGAACTGGGTGGACGGTCTATGCTTGGGGCTGCCTCCCTGGCCGCAGGCTCCTATGTGGGTACAGGGTGGCCTTGGTGACTGCCCTAGATGGGGGGCTGCTGTAGCTGTCCCTGGTCCGGGAGTGCCCCTAAGATTGCTTCAGACCTCCCACCCTCCTTAGAAGTCAGGACACTGAGACTGGGGGTGTTTCTTCCCCCAGAGAGGAACCCTGGGTAGGTGCCAGTTCTTTCAGGTGTGGGTCCAGCCTGGGCATCCGGAGCCTTGCAGCAGGGCGAGGTGTCCTGGCTAAGAACAGAGAGGTTGGCTTCGCCCTTCCTTCACTCCCCCTGCTGAGGGTACAACGGCAGGAGAGAATGGGGGGCCGCTGGGCACTGATGCCTGAGCCGTGCCAGCCGGGGTGGCTTCTGCACCCGATGCACGACAAGCCACTGCCAGTAAGTGCTGCTGTCCCCCCAGCTCGGGGGCCAGAACTGGAGCTAGATCAGCTGCTGTCTGTGTGTGGGCTGTGTGCACTCGTGGGGTTTTCTTTTGTCTCCTGCCAGGCTTTGGGCGTTTCTAAGTTCACCAGATCCTCTTCCTTTGTAGGTCCCCAGACGAGCCCCTCACTGGAGGTCTTGGTGGCTGCAGCAGTGGTAGCAGCCACTCGCCCTATGCCTTGGAGCGGGGCACCCACGCCAACCCTGACAGTCCTGAGGCCACCAGCAAGAAGACAGAGAAGGAGGCTATGCTGGCTGCGCAGAGGGCCGGGGAGCAGGAGGAGGCCCGGAAGCAGTTTGACTTGAGCTACGGAAGTGAGTGCACGTGTATACACATACACAGGCACTCACGCACACACCCACCCGCTCCCTTGAGTTCAGCAGGACCAGAGCCCTGAAAGTCCCTGTGAGTGGCAGACGGTAGTGCTGTGGGGCCAGGCTGGTTCCTGGGGCCACAGCAGTAACACATGGCTCAGATCCCTGCCTTCTGGTCCTCACTACCTTGCAGTCCCAGGACAGCCTAGGGGTACAGAGGGGTTGCCTGAGGCCGAGACACATGGTGTATCCAAGGCTGTTCAGCTGTGGGAGTGCCCAGCTCCAAGGACAATGCTTTGGGCCAAGGCCCAATGTGGACAGTCAGAAGGGCTCGAGAAGGCGCATGGCCACAGCCATATTTCCGGGGATCCTGGTGTACAACAGTGTCCAGCCAGGCACTGCCCGGCCTTGTGAACAGGCCAGTCCATAGACAGCAGGCAGTGGTTGCGCTAGGTGATTCTTGCGTTCTGAGTGGAGACTCTCTCCCTTCTCACGGACTCTTGCTTCAGATGCCATCATTGACAACTGTGGGTCCAGCCCCGGGGAGGAGAGCGAGGTCGGCTCCATGGTGGGAGAAGGCTTCATCGAGGTCCTGACTAAGAAGCAGCGCCGCCTGCTGGAGGAGGAGAGGAGAAAAAAGGAGCAGGCCGCGCAGGTGAGCCACAAGGGCCAAGGGCAGCCGGAGTCAAGGAGTGGAGGGGAAGGGCATTTACTAGGCCTGTGTGACCGCCCGTTGCCTGCTGTCACTGGGTCACTGTTCTCCAGAGTAGGAGACAGAGTCACGAAGAGGCTGACTTGTCCGGGCCCTGACAACCCCCCACCTGTCCTGCCTGTCCTGAGCCCTCCCCGGGTGGGAGTAAGGTTCATCTCCCTGCAGGTCACAAGGGCAGGGACCCCACACACTGCCACGTCTGTTCTTGGTCCTGGGGCAGCTTGGTTTGCCTGGCAGTGCACCATATGCCTGACATCTTGGGAAACGGGTGTCTTGGGCATCTTGAGTGCTTTCAGGTGGTGCTTTAGTGTCAGGCTATTTTCCTAAGAGAAGAGCAGTCTCCAGCTACAGTGTCTCTCCCTGTTTCCCTGTAGGTGCCAGTCAAAGCTCGAGGCCTCTCCTCCCGCATCCCTCCTCGATTTGCCAAGAAGCAGAACAATCTGTGCCTGGAACAAGGGGATGTGGCCGTGCCTGGCAGCAGCCTGGGGACCGAGATCTGGGAGAGCAGCAGCCAGGGTGAGAGCGGGTGCTGGTGTCTTCTTGGGAAGTCCTGCTTTAGAGACGTGAATGTAGGGGAAGCGTGAGCTATCTCCCGATGCCTCTGCCAAGCCCGTGGTGAACACCATTCTAGCCCTGCAGCCCAAGCGAGTACAGTTTTCTTGCCGACAACATGGGGCGAGAGCTGAGCCTCTCTCGTGCCGGCCACCTGAAGAGGACTGCTCCACACAGCTGTGACCGCTCTTCCCTGGCAAGAAAAAAGTCCAGTAGGCCCCTCCCTAGGGCCCTCGGGGTAGGAACCCTGGAGACCAGGTTAAGGTTTATCTTTCTTTTGGGGAAACTTCATTTCCGTGAAATTCTTAGTTCAGGTTTTGGTGGTACTGGGGATTGAACCCAGGGCCTTTCAAGTGGAGCTACATCGTCAATCCTTTTTCTGTTGTTTATTTTGAGACAGGGTCTCACTAAGTTGCCCAGGCTGGGCTTGAACTTGAGACCCTCCTGCCTCAGCCTCCCAGAGCTCTGGGTTTACAAGTGTGTGCCACCATACCTGCTGCCCTGAAATTTGAAAAAGAAAGAAAGAAACAAATCCCTACTCCCTGTGTTGCTGGTAACTTTTCACTTAAAAACACAAAGTTGTTCTCATCAAGCAGATTCTTCTCCCTCGCCCCACCTGTTCTGTTGGAGGGGGCAGTACTGGCACTGGCAAGCACTCTACCACTGAGCTACATCCCCAGTCTTTTTTTAGACAAGACCGTGAACTTTGTTTTGGTTTTTGTTTTTTGTGCTGGGTATTGAATTTACGGCCCCAAACACACCTTTTTGACACAGGGTTTCACTAAGATGCACAATTTTTCAGGCTGGGCTTGAATTTGTAGTCCTCCAGCCTTAGCCTCCCAAAGTGCTAGGATTACAGGCCTGAGCCACTAGGTCTGGGTAGGCCTTGAATTTGTTATTCTTCAGCCTCAGCCTCTGGAGTGCTCGTAGGGTTTTGTTTTGTTTGAGACACGGTTCTGCTATGCACTTTAGGCTGGCCTTAACTCACTGTGTATCCCAGGCTGACCTCAAACTTGGGGCAGTCCTCCTGCCTCAGCCTCCTGAGTGCTGAGATTATAGGCGTGTGCCACTATGCCCAGCTGAGTGAGTGCTGGGATTACAGGTGTGCACCCCCACCCCTGGCTCATATATTCTTCTAAATGCTTACTTCGAGCAAAGCCCTGCACTGTGAGACCACGAGGGACATGGGTAAATAAAACAAGGACATGTGTGCTGGGTGTGATATCCCAGCACTTAGGAGGCTGAGGCAGGAGGATCTCCAGGAGTTCAAGCCTTGGCTGGGCTACAGACTGAGTTCAAGGCCAGCCTGAACTACATAGCAAGACTCTGTCTCAAAAAACAAAATCATTCAATCAATCAAGGACATGTGAGCAATGAGAGGTAGAGCTTGGAGAAGCCATGGGAAGAGACCCAACTTCAGCCCATAGGACAAACACGACCCTGGATGCCAGGCCTTATATCTGTCATTGTCACCACGCAGCCTGTCTTTGTGTTCCGGTGAAAATGTTTCAGAATGACATTAGTAGCATTCAGCTTTAATTGAAAGAAATACCAGTGGTCCCTTGGTGAACCACGCTGCCGTTCAGGTTGGTAGTGTCAGCCATGATTACCAGGCTGGCTGGGCAGCTGGCCCTGGACTGGAGATGTCCCCTCCTCTGCCAGGTCTTTTCCTCCAGATTCTGCTACCTTGGTTGCAAGACTGGGCGCCAGACGGCCTCTTGATCTTTTTTTTTTTTTTTTTTTGGTACCAGGGATCAAACTTGGATCCTTGCGCTTGCGCAGCAGGCGACGAAACCACTGAGCTAAATCCCCAGCCCGGGCCCCTTGATCTTAAAACAGCATATAATATTTTTGTGCATATGTATTTTACGGACCTGGAGTCCATGGCTTTTGTGGGCTTCTCAGAGGGGTCTGCAAGCTTGCAAACTCTCAGCAGTACCTGCTTGGACCTCTCAAGGACTCTACAGAAGCTGCCTAGTAGTTCACTTAAGTGAGAGAAGGCCTCAGCTCGGCAGCGGTAGTGATGCAGAACACACGCAGGTATGCATTAGAGCAGCATGAAGTCCATAAAATGCTGAGCAGCGCAATTGTGGAAACGCAGATGTCCGGCAGTTGGGCAGAGAAGCTATCAGGGCAGTTCCCGTGTGTCCAAGTTGTTCCTGAGTGTCACCAGCGGGGCACAGGGAGGCGGTTAGCGGAAGTGGCTGCCCATGAGCAAGTGTCTTCCGGACTGCTTGCTCTTTGATGCACTCTCTGTCTGCCTCCCTCGGCAGCCCTCCCCGTGCAGGCCACAGCCAGCGACTCCTGGAGGAAAGCTGTCACCGCCTTCAGCGGCCCCGAGCCCAGCTCCGCTGAGGTGAGTGTGGCCTGTGGGAGCCCCGTGCCCAGCCTTGGCCCCGCTGCTGGGCCTGCACCGGGGCCCTCTACAGGCCCTGGCTCACAGAGTCGTCAGCCTTGTCTCTGGTCTGTGTGTGGCCTTGCTTGAACAGAGAAGAAGGGATGACAAGGGAGAGCCCTGGCCCGGTGGGGAGCCAGAGGAGGGTGGCGCTCCCCAGTCTGGTTTGAGCAGAGTGAGCTTGGCAGTCGCAAGGACAACTCAGGGGCCGGGCCGGTGGGCAGGAGCTCGGGCAGGGCAGGCGCATTTGTGTGGCCATGCGTGCGTGCTTGCGTGCGCAAGGCCAGGGCCAGGCGTGCAGGGCAAGTGCCTGGGGGCGATGTGTCGTGCCGCATGCTGCCTCACCGAGGTGCCTGTGCCGTGCAGTCTGGGGAGGCTCTGACCTGTCTTGTGCTCCGCACAGCAGGGTTTTAAGAGCAGCCAGGGAGACAGTGGCGTTGACTTGAGTGCCGAGTCTCGGGAGTCGTCCGCGACCTCCTCACAGCGCAGCTCCCCGTACGGTGCTCTGAAGCCAGAGGATATAAGCGGGCCGGGCCTGGTGGAACCCAAGGCCGAGAGCCACAAGGAGCAGGCCCAGAAGCAGTGTGAGCAAAAGGTAACCTGGAGTTCCCGCCACGGCGGCCAGGGCCCGGGTGGAAGGGCCGCTGTCTTGTCTCCTGCCCTGTCCTGGTGCCCAGGACGCGTGGACGCTAGACTTCTGTGTCTCAGCCTCTCTGCTTCCCCCAGGATGCAGAACAAGGCTCAGGACAGAGCAAGGAGCACCGACCTGGACCCATTGGCAATGAGCGGTCTCTGAAAAACAGGAAGGGCTCGGAGGGGGCCGAGCGGCTGCAAGGGGCCGTCGTCCCGCCTGTTAACGGGGTGGAGATTCACGTGGACTCCGTGCTGCCCGTGCCGCCCATTGAATTTGGAGTTAACCCAAAAGTGAGGGTTTGTTTTCTTTTTTTTTTTTTTCTTGGTACTTGGAACGGCGGGGCCTTGGACAGATTCGTTCCCCTATCTCTAGGAAAGTCGGGAGCTGAGCACTATCTGGGAAGTGTGGGCATGCAGTGTGGGACAGGGCAGATGCTGCTGGCCTTCCTGACGCCGGCCAGGCTCCTGGGCAGCCCGGGGCACAGCCCGGGAGAGAGGAATCAGGGTGGCTTCCTTGTGTATGGTCATCTTGCCGGCGGATGACTTCGTGGGTGTTTGGGGCGCCGAGGTGTGGCTCGCTTGTGTCCACGTGTGTTCAGGGAGAGGTGAGCTGGGAGGATTACAGGGCTCTGTGTCCTCTTTTCAGGACTCTGATTTCAGCTTGCCGCCTGGCTCTGCATCTGGACCTGCGGGGAATCCGGTTGTGAAACTCCAGGACGCCTTGGCTAGTAATGTAAGTCTGTGTTTCCTCTGCCGTGGCGCTGTCCACCCACCCCCAGCGACAGCTGCCTCTGCTCAGGCCTCCCTGTAACCATGCCTAGGTGTAGTGACCTTCCGGTGGGAGTGACATCATTCCTGAGGTCGGGATGGTTTCATGTCTCTGTGTGCCAGGCATGGCCAAGACCTGTGCAGACCTCTGTTGGCCAGTGGGGGCGGGGATAAAGCCGCAAAGATCCCCGTGTGCCATCCCAGGGTTCCCGCAGTCTGGCTCTGAGCGCTCAATCCAAGAGACCTCCCGGGGCTCTAACTGCTCGGGCCACAGCCAGGCTGTGCAGTGACATTTCCACACACTGCTGTGTCCTTGCTTAGTGGGTGGGCTGGGTGAGAGGCCCATGGGCAGCCCTGCTCAGAAGGTTCCAGGGAATGCTGGTGCCACAGCACGGCGCCAGGCTTTGCGTGAGAAGGAGTTCTGTGCTCACCAGGTTCCCTACTCGGAGGCTCCTGTGTCCTCCAGCAGTGGCAGCATTCTTGTCCGTTCTGTCCCCATCCTTGTTACCAAGGGCCAGTGCCAAGGTCTCAGTGATGGAATCCCAGTAGATCCTTCTGACCCTCCACTGTGGACTCGAAAGCAGGCAGATGACGAGGACCGCGGCGGAGAGGTCTGGCCGCCCTCCCCACAGCTTTCTCAGAGCTGTTCACATTCTCACGCTCTCCGCCCTGCCAGAGGGCCTAGCACTGCTTTCCCGCCTGTGTACCAGCGACCTCTTTCTCAGGGACCCAAGAGGCAGTGTGGCAGGCAGACTAGCCCTGGCTGGCCCTGGCACTCTGAGCCCCCCGGGCAGCACCAGTCCCCTTCCGTGTTGCTGAGAGAGGCCTGCCTGTAGGGGGCCTCTGTGCAGGGCTGTCTGGGGCGCGTGCAGCCAGGTCTGCAGACATCAGGGTTTTTTTGTGGTACTGGGGATCAAACTCGGGCCCTTGCGCTTGCAAGGCAGCAACAGAACCACTGAGCTAAATCCCCAGTCCGACCTGCAGACATCTGGACAGGCCACCTTGTCCCCTCAGTTCCATCTGTGTCTTCCACAGTGTCCTTTCTCCCCATCTCCAGGCAGGGTTAACACAGAGCATTCCCATTCTGCGGCGGGATCATCACATCCAGAGGGCCATCGGCCTGTCCCCGATGTCCTTCCCTACCGCTGACCTCACGCTGAAGGTAACTGGGGCCTAAGCTGGATGAAGGGGCAGAGGGAGGAGCCCCTGTGTCCCTGGCTTCGACTGCCAGGCTCCCTGGCCATGCCTGGCAGTGAATTGCATCCTTCCCTCCCTTTGCTCCTGAAGATGGAGTCTGCGCGCAAGGCTTGGGAGAACTCGCCCAGTTTGCCGGAGCAGAGCTCCCCAGGAGGTGCGGGCTCGGGCATCCAGCCTCCATCCTCGGTGGGCGCCTCCAACGGAGTGAACTACAGCTCCTTCGGGGGAGTGTCCATGCCACCCATGCCTGTGGCCTCTGTAGCGCCTTCCGCTTCGATGCCAGGTATCACGCCCTGAGCCCGGCTCATGGCCTTCTCCATTTGGAATCTAACAGCCCTGAGCACCGTGTTCCTCTGAGCCCTGACTTCCGGAGCACATGGGAGGATACGCTTGTTCCAAGCCAGGTGGTCACAGCTTCCTGTGTGCTGTAGACACAGTGCACCCCATGCTTCCCGGTGTGGGTTGTAGTCAGGCCGTCCCACCGATGGCAAAGGCAGCGGCCTTGAGTCAGAGCCAGTTAGTGCCAGGGCAGTGCCCCCCGGCAGCGGGCAGCTCACCAGGCCGCAGCTTACTCCTCTGAAGTGGCTGATGACAATGCTGTGTGCAGTGGCCACACCCGTGAAGCTAGGACTCACCTGGAAGGTGCCCTGCAGCAGTGGCTACTTTTGTTCTTGTCACCATCCTTGTCACCTCGTCAGTACCCCATGGGAGTGTGTAGGGATTTTGAGGGCCGGCTGCCAAGGTCTCAGTGATGTGGTTCCAGTAGATCCTTCGGACCCTCCACTGTGGACTCAATAGCGGGGAGCGGATGAGGACCGCGGCTGAGAGACCAGGCCGCCCTCCCCGGAGTGAATGGCTGAAGCTGGGGGCTGCGGATAAAGGGTGGGGGTGCACCGTGGCACGGAACGGAGCAGCCCTCGTTCCCTCTGCCCTCTCCCCCGAGTCCCCTGGGCAGGCACACAGTACTCTTCAAGGGGACAGTGAGCAATACCCCAACTTGACTCTTTTCTGCCTTCTCTGGTCATTTTCAGGCAGCCACCTCCCGCCTCTGTACCTAGACGGCCATGTGTTCGCAAGTCAGCCCCGGCTGGTTCCTCAGACCATACCTCAGCAGCAGAGCTACCAGCAGGTGAGGATGGCGGGTGTGGCCCAGGCCGGTCCCTTCTTGCTTCCTATACTCCTCGCACACGACAGCCAGAGAGAGGATGCTACCTGAATGTATAAACCAGGGACAGGGAAGAGTGGATCAAATACTGGAGGCCCTGCATACTTTTCCCTCTCAGAGTCCTCCTTCCCGGGTCCTAGCTGGGGAATTAGCTGAAACAGAGTTTTCTTTGGTGGTCAGGTCTCCTTCTGATGAAGAGAGGAAGGGCCTGGACCCCAGGCGTGGATGCGTTAAGAGAGAGGTAGCTGTAGAAACACAGATATCTGGTGGTGTGCAGGATGGGCATCTCACTGTCTGTGCTGCAAGGGGGTGACCTTTGCAGGCTCCCCTGAAAGCTAGTGCCTGGCCTTCCGATCAGTTCTCACCCTGTCCTGGCACCCAGAGGGCTTCCCGGAGGATCTGCTCCCAGTGCAGATTTGGGGCCTGGACAAAGGCCGTGGGCTTACCTCTTTGACATTCTTTTTTTTTTTTTTTTGGTACTAGGGATTGAACTCTGGACCCCGCGCTTTCAAGGCAGGTGGCGGCACCACTGTGTCAAATCCCTAGCCTAAGACATTCTTAACTAGTGTGTTTACCTTGTGAGATTTCATTGATCTTCATATAACTGGCTCATGCCGCATTATGTTTTGTTTTGTTTTTGGTACTGTGGATCGAACTTGGGTCCTTGTGCTTGCACAGCAGGTGGCGAAACCACTGAGCTAAATCCCTGGTGCCGCATTATGTTTTATTCAGCATTGTGTTTCTGAAATTTGTCTCCATCAATACCTATAGCCAGGATTCCTTCTCCATGCTGTGTGGAGTTGCAGTGTGGGGATACATGGTGGCTTGGGGTTGCTCCCCCATTTCACTGTTGGCTTTGCCCCAGGAGCGAGGGAGCCCAGGCAGGACTCGCTGGAACGTGTCCTGGGATGGTGGCCCACCTACTGCTCACCATCCATGCAGAGGGGCTGGGAGCGGGGCCGCTGGGGCACATGCGTCAGCACTTGGCTTCTGTTCGCAGGCCGCCGCGGCCCAGCAGATCCCGATCTCCCTCCACACGTCTCTGCAGGCCCAGGCTCAGCTTGGGCTGAGGGGCGGGCTGCCCGTCTCCCAGTCCCAGGAGATCTTTAGCTCCCTGCAGCCCTTCAGGTGAGCGCATGCACACTGGAGCATGGCCAGAGGTTTGGACCTTCACACTGCTTTGTCCTGCTTTGGGCCCGGGACTGAGTGTGGGGCAGTGTCCATGGCTGTGTGGCTCCCTCCTCACCTCCCCTGGCCTGCTCCTGCAGTCCACCCAGGGCCCTGGGCTTGGGCATCGTATGTCTTCCTGTGTCTAGCACAGTGTGGATATGTCTTTTGTTTCTCTAGACCAGCAGTATCATGTCCCCCAGCCCCCCCTCAGTGGTGCTCTGGGGCAGTGGGAGACCTGCATTCCAGCAAGCCCTCGGGATCTTGGTGGTCGCTGGCATGGGGATGGGGGGGCCTGTCCACCTGATCCGGTGTCCACATGCTTCTGCAGGTCTCAGGTGTATATGCACCCCAGCCTGTCGCCACCCAGCACCATGATCCTGTCTGGGGGTACAGCCTTGAAGCCTCCATATTCAGCGTTCCCGGGCATGCAGCCCCTAGAGATGGTGAAGCCCCAGTCTGGGTCCCCCTACCAGCCCATGAGCGGAAGTCAGGCCTTGGTCTACGAGGGCCAGCTTGGACAGGCTGCTGGGCTGGGTGCCTCCCAGATGCTGGACTCCCAGCTACCACAGGTCAGGAGTCCGCACCCTTGCCTGCCAGCAGCAGGCTCCTTCCTATGACTTGCCCTGTCTGTCCTGCCTCTTGTGTGCTGCCCTAGCCCTCGTAACCCTGTGACATTCTGACCCTCTTCCAAGTATCCATTCTGAGACCCTGCCTTCCCAAGAGCTCTCCTCTCTCCCCTCATGCTATGGCTGTTGACAGGGGCTCTGTATCCTGTTTGTCTTTTCTCCCCAAATCCCCACCAAAGACTGCCCCACTCACGCTACCCAATTCCGTGCCTGAGTCACAGCCCTCTCCTGTGCACTGTGCCACCTGCTCTGTCCACACCGTCTGCTTTGTCATTATCAGGAGCTGTGCTTCTTTGCCCTCCCACACCCGTGATCTTCAGCGGATCCTCTGGGCTCTGCTGTGTCCCACCCCCACCCCCACCCACCCCATGCTCCCTCACAATCCCACTGTGGGCCTGGGACCCTCCAGCCTGCAGTACAACAGCAGCCGGTCCGGTCCGTTGAGTCAGGGCCTCCTGCCACCTTCATCCTTACCCTGCTGTTCTCCGAGCTGGAGCTATGGCGCCACACGTCTCAGTGATGGAATCCCAGTAGATCCTTCTGACCCTCCACTGTGGACTCAACAGCAGGGAGATGAAGAGGACAGTGACTGAGAGACGCAGAGTGGCCCACCTTTCTCCTGGATTGTAGCATGCTTCAAAATGACCCTTAAGGGGCCAGGGATTTAGCTCAGTGGTTCTACCACTTGCCTAGCAAGGGCAAGGTCCCAAGTTCGATCCCCAGTACAAAAACAAAACAAAACAAAACCCAAAATGACCCTCGAGCATCATCTGGGGCTTGTTTCCCACTCCCAGTCATGCAGAACAGTGTGCGGCTAATCATTTTTAATTTTACTCAAGATACTCACTTGTATCTTTTGCGACTTAGTTTGGCTGTTACTCTTTTTGGCTGTTACTTCTTATTTGCTGGCTGGCCTAACTCATGCTCTGCTTCCCAGCCCAGGCAGCCCATGAGGGAGACACGCACACAGGCTCTGAGTGGCCTGCGGCTGTGTCCAGAGGTGCCCAGTGGCTTCCCCAGCACCAGTGCTTTGTGGATTCTGGCACCGAGGGTGGCAGATGTGTGCAGCTCTGTGCAGAGGCGAGGCTGCTAAGTGCAGTGTGTGCGTGCTGGGCTTTCTCCCTGATGTCCCTTCCTCTTCCTCACTGTCCTGTTGCCCAGCAGCTGACCATGCCACTGCCTCGGTATGGCTCCGGGCAGCAGCCACTGATCCTGCCACAGTCCATTCAGCTGCCAGCAGGGCAGAGCCTCTCCGTCGGGGCCCCCCGAAGGATTCCTCCGCCTGGGTCCCAGCCACCAGTCCTGAACACCAGCAGAGAGGTAAAGGTGACCCATCCTCCTGTGGTCCCGGGGAGCCACTGTGTAGAAAGTGCCGATGGCTTTGGATGCAGGGTCCTGGCCTCACCAGAGCGTGGCCTTCCTGGGAGGCAGTCCTCAGCATCCCAGAGGACAAGGACTCCTCGATTTCTGTAGAAGCTTGTAACGAAAACAAGCTTGGATGTGGGTGAGACAGCAGAACAGAAAGGAAGTGCATGTGACCGAAGCCTCGGGAGCATAGCCATCACAGATGGAGGTCCCAAGACCCTGGCTGAGTGTCCCAGAGCCGAGGGCCAGGAGCCTGTACTTGGGACTGGGCCCAGGTGGCTCTGGTGTGGTATCTGGGTATGCTGACATATGGCCAACCCCCTATGGCTCGGCACAGCGTGCTCTTCTGCCCTGCTTAAAAACAACAAGCGTAGTCAGGCATGGGAGTGCACGCCAGTAATCGTAGCACCAGGGAGGTTAAGGTAGGATCACCACAGTTCACAGCCAGCCTCAACTACATAGGGAGGCCCTGTCTTAAAAGATCAACAAGGAATAAAAGATCAAGGACATTTAAATCGTTCTGGCTTCTAGAAAGAAGCCTCTTTTGAGCTTCAGTTTGAAGGGATGGGGTGGTAGATCCTCTGGTGATGCCCAGGAAATTGTCCTGACCCCACTGGGGTTCACGAGGGCCATCAGATGACAGTTTGCTTCTTGGTTCCTTTAGTCCTCTCAGATGGAGCTGAAAGGCTTCCACTTTGCCGACAGTAAACAGAATGTTCCTCCAGGAGGCCCCGTACCATCGCCACAGACCTACAGGTACAGACCACCCTGGGGGCGGGGCTGAGTGCGCCACTCACGTGACCCCCAGAGGCTCAGCAGAGCCCCTGGAACCTGGGACAGCAGCTGAAGAGTCTAAGACCTGGTCGTCTTGGGATCCATTGTGTCAGCAAGAAGTCCCTGGGGTGTGCTTGTGCTTTAGGTAACCGTGAGGAAACTGGGCACTGGAGAGACTAGATTTGTTTTTCATCATCAGAATATGATGCTCTGGATCGGGCAGGCTTTCTGAAGAGGAGGAACAGAGCCCTTCCAAGCCGCTTTCACATGAACTTACCCGAGCCCTGCCAGGGAGCTTTCTGTTGCTGGCTGGTGGGGGCTGTCCATCCCGCACTCCTGGCACCTGCTTCTGATCCGTCTGCATCTGTCTCCCCCGTAACCGTCTTAGCCCGACTCCGAGGCAGCTCTGCTGGGTCACAGCAGAGACCCTCAGGTCCCCCATGCTGGGTGGGAAGGCAGCTGTGGCCCCGGGCCTCCCCTCACGTTTGCAAATGAGTGGGACAGATGCACATGATCTGCAGTGCCCTGTGCAAGCGAGGTTAACACTGTCACCCTAGGTGCCGAGTCACCCCGCCAACACACGCTCTGCAGTTGGGACCCTGCCTGCGACTTGCTGTCATGGTCCTCATTCTGCCCACTGCGGGTCAGGCTGGGGCTTCCTCCATATCTTCGCTCTGCACTCACAACCCACACTTGCCCACATTTCATCATTTTTTCTGTTCTTCTCACCGTCTTGGCTTCATTTTGTTTGTGCTGGTACAGTCTGTTTCCTGCCATTACCCATCACTAGGGCAGCACAGCAGGACCGCGTGGGCAGAGCACAGTGCACGTGTGACTTGCTCCAGCCCCTGCTGTCACGGGCATCATTGGCCACAGAACTGTCCCAAGAGAGCAGGCTACTGAAGACAAGCCGGTGTCACAAGCCACCTGTGGGTTTGCGGCTGTGGGTCTGAAGAATTCAAGGGAGGGCTGACCACTTTTTCCTGAAACAATCCAGTGTGACAGCTATCTATGTCGCACTTCTAAGTAATGTTAAGATAATCTAAAATATACAGGAGGGGGCTGGGGTGCGGCTGGCTCCACAATCCCCAGCACCCCCGAAGTACACAGGAGAGTGTGTGTAGGTTACATGTAAATACACCATTTCATATAAGGGATTTGAGTATCACCTGCAGGAGTTCTGGAGTATTTCTTTTTGAGACTGGGTCTGTGTAGTTCAGGCTGGCCTTGAACTCCCTGTATGTAGCCCAGACTGGCCTCGAACTTACAGCAGTCCTGGCTCAGCCTCCCAAGTGCTGGGATCACAGGTGTGTGCCACCACCAGCGGGATGAAAGTATCTAGAAAACCTAACCAGTAGCCTGTTTTCATGGAGGGGAAGGGTTCCTAACTCATACAGCGGTGTTTCCAAAGATGTGTGGAAACGGCTGTTGAGATGTGCCCTGCAGAGGGGCCCGGCCTGGACATTGGGTGCACTGTGCCCGAGGGGCCTTTGGGGTAGAGCAGCTGCCACCAGCAGTTGCTCTCAGCGGTTCCCGCTGGGCTCTGCACAGCACTGGTTCAGCTTCTGGAGCACAGGACCTGCTTTCCCCACGGCAGCTGCTTAACCTCCCTGGTACGAGGGGTCGTGTGGAGCACACTTACAAGGCCCTCGGCCTCTCCTCTCCTGGGTGTGTCTCCTAGCAGCGTCAAGGTGGACAGGGACAACCACTCTGCCCTTTCTGCATTCTTGGCTGTCTCAGGTCCGGTTTTTCCATCTGAGAGCTTTCCAGCTGCCCAGGGCGAGGGCCTCTGGCCAGAGAGCCTTCCTTCCTCATGCTTGCTGCGTGCTAGGCTTTGACTCCATTTCTGTGGTGACGCGTGTGTATTCTCAACCCCTGCCTTTGGTTTTTTCAGGCCTAGCTCTGCTAGCCCCAGTGGGAAGCCCTCTGGATCAGCAGTTAACATGGGCTCTGTGCAGGGACACTACGTTCAACAGGTAGAAGATGGCTTTCCAGACCCTGCAGCCCTGGACACTTAGGCCCGTCTCCCAGCACCAAAGGAGAAGGGACTGTCCAACAACTGCGTGCTCCTTTAATAAAGACTCATGCCCTAGCAGTTAGAGCTGGCTGCCCGAGCCCTTCCTGGCAAAGGCATTTCTCCTCCTGATGGGCATCTGGATCCTTCCTTGTCCTGCAGAGAAGGGAGGATCCTGGTTCCTCAGAGGAGGTGATGCCAGCAGGTGGACCCCCTAGCCATGTGGGGCTGCAATGGTGCTCTGGGAGACCCAGTTAGGCCTGTGGGTTAGCGCTAGAAGCTGGGTGTGTGCGCGTGCTAGCTCTAGTAAGTGGTATGTCTGTGTCTGTCGTGGCTGGGTGGGATCACAGAGAAGTAGGCTCCTCCGACTCCTAGTGAGGGTTTCTCAGTGTCTCTTCCTGCAGGCACTATTCTCTTGCCTCCTGTGAAGCATGTGCTGGGGCTCCAGAGCTCAGGACCTGGGTGGGAGGGCGGTTGCTCTCATGTCCTCCCTTGCTACCAGGTTTCTCTGGGGGTCACTACTGGGCACTGGGGAAGGAGCTTCTAAAGCTTTCTCCCAGAGTTCCGGGCACCAAGTGAGGGGCCGGACCACACTGGCTGCTCTCTGATACCCTCCACTGTGCAGAGCTGCAGACTGTTGGCACCCCGATTGGGACTCTCGAGGCCCCACTAGGGTCCTGGGGAGATGGTTTGGCATGATGGGCTTGGCTGAATCATGGTCAGAGGTCTGGGAGAGCCAAGTGACCCGCTCCTCCCCTCTGCAGACAGCTGAGGACTCTGGTGTCATGGGGTACACTTGCAACTACTGCAAGGGTTTCTTTGGCCTGTGGGGCCTGGGGTGCACTGATTTGAAAAGGTTGTTCTGGTCAGAAATGTGTTCGCCCCAGGATGTGCTGTCACTGGATTCTTTGTGGAAGAGCTGGTGTCTCTCTGCCTCTCCAAATCACTGCACTCGATGCCCGTGGGGAGGGGACAAGGCAGTCAGACACCAGGTCCCTTACTAGGAGAGTGACTTCTAAGTTCGATCCTTCACCAAAAGGATGGACGACTCGGGGTCGGTTCTCTTGGTGACGCAGGAACGGGAAGGGAGTGGTGGGAGCTGTCTCTGAAGAGATGGCTCTGCGTTGAGGTCACTTTCTCTTTCCCATTCATCTGTCCAAAGGCCAAACAGCGAGTGGATGAAAAGCCCAGCCTGGGAGCCGTGAAGCTGCAGGAGGGCCCCTCAGCCACCTCCCAGATGAAGCGAACTGGAGCAATCAAGCCACGGGCAGTCAAAGTGGAGGAGAGTAAAGCCTGATGGTGCCTGGCCGCCACCTTGCCTCACCCTAACAGGGACAGTGCCACCACCTGGCCTGGACAGGACAGCCACCACTTGGGAACCGCACCAGATTCACCACCGCGGAAACGTGGCATTGACCTACTTGCTTGAGACAAAAGAGCAACGCCTCCCCTCCCCCCACCCCTCCTTCCCAGTGACTGGAGTCACCTTCTGTGCAGCGCAGGGCCGCACGCCCGCCCTCCGGTCCCCACCTGAAGTGGTTTGGCAGCAGGGTCATTTTAGCCTGAAGCTTTTTTGTTTTAAAAAGCAGCTAAGGTTTTTACAAAGGGGAAAGGAAAACAAAATGCCAGCTACGTCTGTATAGCTGAACTTTTATATGTTCCTCACTGTCCTCTCCCTGGCCCCCTATGCTGTCCCTAATGGTCTCCTTTTACCTTGTCCTGTTTGACACGTCGCTGCGATACTTTAAGAGATGACTCTTAAGAACATGCTCCCCTAAGGGCTGGGGATTTAGCTCAGTGGCACCACGCCTGCCTTGCAAGTGCAAGGTCCTGAGTTTGATTCCCGTTACCAAAAAAAAAAAAAAAAAGAACATGCTCCCTCAAGCTGGTCACCTCCTGGAGTTGCTGCAGGAGGACACAGCTGTCAGCACTCTGGCGGTTGCTTGCTGCTGGAGGCGGTGGGGGAGCAGAGCAGTGGGCAGGTGGTGTCAGGGTTGGGTACCAGCCCTGGCCTCAAGTCAGGCATTTTAACATGAGTTCCATGGAATTTGTCCTGGGCTCTGCTGAAGCCAGTGGACACGCTGACTTCGGGGTGCCAGATTGTGGAGGTACAGAACCTGTCATTTCCCAGATTGGCCAGGATGGCATGAGTGGCGGACACACCACAGGCCCCATCGGCGTGCTGAGCTTCAGGGCCCCGTACCCCTGTCTTTTGGGGGCCACTGCTTCCATTCACTTCCTCTTCTCAGCCTTCCATGACCTGTCATCTTCCTTTCCTCCTTTCTGGAGCCTGCAGAACCCCGCCCAGCTCACCACTAAATCACAGTGACAGGAACTCTTGGACATCAGTTTGGCTGTGGCCGCAACGAAGCATGTGGTCCCTAAAGCAGGGTCATGGGGAGCTGTCCTGGCTGGGTGGGGGAGGGGGCTGCAGTTCTAGAGAATTCTAGCAGCCCCCCAAAAGACAGCCTGAATCTACAGAGCTGCCTCCCAAAAGGCTGCTGTGAGACACTGTGCTCTGGGCTGGTTTTAAAGTGAAAAACGAGGAAGTCATCCTGACTCCATCATTCCAAGAAAATGTGGAACTTCCAGTTCCTTGACCACTTGTAGAGTCCCTAGCCCATCACCTGCCTGCTGGGGCTGCTGTGTGCCCTGCTGGTGTCCCTGAGGCCTGGTTTAAGAGAGCGTGCTGTACGTGTAGGGGCTTGGCTGTGCCCAGTCTGCCCTTGTCACCCATGGCATGACAGCTGCTTGGGCTCTGAGTTGTGTCTAGTGTGGAACCTGAGGGAGGAAGCAGGGACTCTGAAGTAGCTTTTTTGTCACTCTGTAAGGAAGGGGGTCACCTCGAGCCTCCAGGCCGAAGTGCCCTGCAGTCCCAGTGGCAGTGGGACAGGGCAGTCTTACTGGAAGATGCTTTCCTGCTTCATCTGTGGCATTGGCACCTCTCTCTCTCGCTCTCTCTCGTGCTCTCTCGCCTCCACCCTCATACTTCCTAGCTCGTCTTCTCTTCTCCATCCCATCAGCCTTTACTCCTCCATCCCTTCTTGAAGGGCGGCCCCCTTGGAGTCTCCAGCACTGGCCTGCCCAAGTCTCATCACTCTCCTCCCCCTCCCCCTGCAAGTGTCTGGTCACTGGCCCTGTGATGAGTCCTCTGTCCTCCCTGCTTCCATTGGCAGCCAATGGAAGAGCCTGATCAGTGGAGCCACATGGCCATCTCTGCCTGTTCCCCTTAGAAACACAGCCAGACCTGCTCACGTGATGCTGGTGCACATTTGTCCAATTGAACAGAACAGTCCTGGATGCTGCCACAAACGCAAGATGTGCCCTGCAGGCGAGCCTGCCGTAAGAATGACAATACTTCTGGTTGGAGTAAAAAGAAAACGTCACCTGATCTCAGCCCCTTCGCACCCTGTATTTCCGCCTCCCTCCTCCTCACCCTAAATAAAAACAAAAAACACTAGAATTTATTTATATGTATTGATGTTGTAGGTCTAGGAGAAAAAAAAGTAAATGTTCCACTTCTCTATTTATATATAATGTCTGAATTACTCTGTGCAGGAAAGGCCAGGAATTTGCATGTGAAGTTCGGTGCGTTTCGCCACTATGTGACCTCAGCTGTGGGATCTTCCCTGCTGAGATGCAGGTTTAAAACTAGACTCTGGGGACAGAGGAGGCCTTAGGCCTCAGGCCCCCAGCATCCCAACCCCTTCCATGGTCTGATTAAATGCAGTTCTTAGTGCAGAGACATTTTATGGTGCAATATCTCTCTCATGTGGTTTTAGAGCAAAGCTCAAGGTAATAGGACTTGGGGTCTTGTTTTAGTTTCCAACCCCCATCCTCAGATTGCAGATATGCGCAGAAGCTTTGGCCAGGATGCTGCAGCCTTTGGCTGGGATAGGTGAATCCCAGCTCCTGCCTTTTCTACTGCTGAGGTGGTTAGGGGCAGGTGAGTGCAGAGTCCTCTCACCGCTGCCTACTCCAGTCACCGCCTAATGCTGGCAGCTTTGCCAAGTCATTGATGGTACTGCCTCTTGCTTGGCAGCCAGTGACTCTGCAGTAGTGCTGGTCCTCTGCTAACAGCTTAGTGGAGTGAAATGAAAGTGTAGGGCATCTGGGGTTGAACATCCACCCTCTGAAAACTGCTGCCAGCTGCATTTGGTCTGATTTTGTAACTGCTGCTTCCTGTTTTATTTTCATTATTGTTTTCAAACTTGGAATTCATAGAACCCTTCTGGTTCTGGGTTCCTTAAGAGGGAAAACAAACGAGGACTTTATTATACATTCAGAAAAGTTGGTTGAGTTCCAAAGCTTTGGTCACGCCAGCTGCTTGTAGGGATACTGGAGGAACTTAGACATCACCATTGCCCTCCTGGCTTCTGGATCTGCCTTCCAGATGTTCAGTGATGAGGGTTATAACTGACTGTCACCCAGAGCCCAGGAGGTGAATGTGTGCACCAGGGGCTGAGGCAGTGCATGGCAGGTCTGGCGAAGCCCCTCCCCCTGCACCACTGGCTTCCCCTCTGCCAGGTCACTGCATGTTGCCTTTCAAACCGCTTTTGTCCCTTTCTGCTGTGTGCAGAGCAAGCCAGGGTTAGAGGATCTGTTGGAAATGGCTTTTGATAACCAAGAATACTGTGTGTGTGTGTGTGTGTGTGTGTGTGTGTGTGTGTGCTTTGTCATGTTCTGTGATGAAAGGGAAATGCAGATTTCCAAGAAGCTGGCTCTGAATATGGGACAGGTGACCTAAGACAAGTAGGTCACCTGGAGGGAGTGGCTCAGCGTTGGGGACAGACAGTCACCCAGCCATGTTCTTCAGCAGGACCACCAACAGGTCTGGCCAGTGACCATCAAGGCGTGCAAGGCCCACCATTCACTGTTTCTCCACCCCAGCTCGGTGGCCTCCAAGACGGCAGCAACACCCTGTCTTCCCGTTTCAGGAAGCCTCAGAGTAGAAATTCTGTTAAGGCTCTGTGCGGAGCGCCTTCTTCCAATGTTTAAAGGGATCCTGTACTCTAAGCTTTTGACCTCATGCCTTGTGTAGTAAAAAGGATTTTGGGGGGGGGGTTGTTTTTTGAGCGGGTTCTTTTTTGTTTGTTCCTTTTGTTTTATTTTGGCCTTTCCTCTCTTTGTCTTTTCATGTAGACCAGATATTTGAAAGGGCAGACGATGGCTAAAGGTGTGCTGTGCAGCTTGTTTATACGTGTTTGGGGAAATCTGACCTCGGATGGGAAGTGGAATCATGGATTCGCCTGGCTGTGCTGGATGCTCACTCTCCCTCCCCTCCAGTTCAGTACCTGTTGTTTCTCCTTTCAAATATGTGACTGTACTAGCTCTTTCCATACGAAAGAACTCTCCTTATTTAAATAAAAAAAGTTTAAAAAAAAAAAAAAAGCTGAGCATGCTTTCTCAGGTTGTGTCCCTTGCTTCCCAGCCATTTGACAAGCGAGACCTACAGGTAGAAGAGTTTCGCTTTACAGACCTGTACCACAAACTGGCTGTGGCCTGGCCGGAACACCTTGGCGGACCTCAGCTTGGGGAGAGAGGGATGGAAACTGCTGTTGGGGTGTCTTCACGAAGCCACAGCATCAAGCAGGCTCCCGTTTCTCTGTGGATGGCTCACAGGTGTGCACAGTACCTGTCTCCCCCCAACTTCCAGTGAGAAGGCTGGTCAGTGCTTCGATGTGACCTGTGTGTTGCCACCCCTGGGAGACCTTGTGCAGGAAGCAGAAGGGATTGTGCTGCACTTTTAGGTGGGGAAAGAGCAACCCAGGTCGGGGGTGATGAAGGGTCAGAGGACTTTAGATCGGGGTTCAGGCAGTAGTGCGCACTTCTGCCACCACCCCTCTTGAGACAGCATAAAATACGGTTTGTATGGTACCTACACCTCTGGGAATAGTGTTTATTCAAAAAGAGGTCTCCTGTTGGCCGGGAATTTAGCTCAGTGGTTTCGCCGCCTGCGCACAAGCGCAAGGACCCGAGTTCAATCCCCAGTGCCAAAAAAAAAGGTCTCCTGTAGCATTTAGCACAGTGCTTACAAAGCAGGTAAAATTAAACACTGTTAGCATGAGGAATCCCGTCCCTCAGACTTCCTTGAGCCTCCAGCTGTGGAAGGGCCACGCTGACATCTCACTCTTACAGCCACACACTTCACCCAGATCCATGGCCACTTGGACAAGTGGTTCTTAGAGCTTCACAAGGACCCTGGCCCTGCAGAGAACCCAATGTCCACGGGATGGAGCCAGTGTCCTTATGCACCTGCCACTTGGGTGCCAGGGACCAAACTCGGGACCCAGGGAGCCCCTCTTCAGAGCTCCAGCTCCTTCCTTCTGTAGGATCCTGGGTGGAGTACAGAGACTTGGGGATGGAGATGTCACAACCCCTTGTGGATAAGCCAGAACCGTCATTCCATAATGGGGGGGAGGGTGCGGCAGTGTCTCACTATGTAGCCCAGGCTGGCCTCAATAAGCTTCCGGCAATCGTCCTGCCTCAGCCTCCCAAGTGGTGGGATTACAGGCGTTCACCACCACACCCGGCCTTCACCCCATTCCTAAACGCTGTCTACTAAACCTGGGTTAACTAACTTGGAAAGGCGAGTGTCCACAGAACTGTGAAGAAGCCTGACTCACCGAGGCCAGCAGTATAGGAACCAGTGAGGGCTGTCGTTTGCCTGGGGACACAGGAGGGACCTGGGCGGGACGGGACACGGCCCACTCCCCGCCGGGCCCCCAGGCCACCCCGCCGCCGCGAGCGCGCTTACCTGCCCCGGCCTGCCTGGGCCACCAAGATGCTGGCAGCAGTGCCGCCCGGAATGAAGCGCGACACACACGTGTTGAGCCCAGTGCGCTCTAAAAATGACACACATGGGCCGAGGATTTAGCTCAGTAGTTCCGGTGCCTGCCTAGCAAGCGCAAGGACACGGGTTCGATCCCCGGTACCAAAAACAAAAATAAATAAATAAATAAATAAAAAATGACACAAGTGCGCACGGAGCACGCTGGAATCCTGGAATACGGCGCGATGACACTAGGGACAGGAGAGCTTTTGCCTCTCACATTTCAAAGCTGTTTGACTCGCTGATCCCTGTCCAGCGCACATGCGCGCCACCGTGCTCTTGCAGTGCGCACGCGCACAACGCTGTAATTCCGCCAGTGCTCACGCGCACTGCTGCCCGTAGGGTCCGCAGGCGCAGCGAGTCGAGCGTCGAGCAGGGAACAGTGCCGAGTACCGAGCCGCCTTGTCCCCAACGGTCCTCCTCCGAAGCGGTTCCTGGCGGAGAAACCCGAGTACGTCTGTGGGCGCCGGGGACTGGAGCCTCTCCGGACCTCGGGAGGCCATCTGTGTGGGACGCCCAGGGCCGAGAGGCTCGGGAGGGAGAGAAAGGAGTCTTGGGCCCGTGTGGCACCAAAGGGGACCAGATTCTGCTGGGAGAGAGCGGGACCGATGAGGCCTCGGGGGAGAAGGGGGCCTTGGGGACAGTGGGAGCCGCCAGAGGCTAGATGCAGCTCCAAGAGGCGGAGCTTAAGGGAAGACCGAGCCTTAGGGAGAAGATGGGGGCTTCCTGATGCAGGTGCACCCCCCAGTTAAGAAGGAACCCCAGCCCGACATGGTGGTGCACGCCTGTCATCCCAGCGTGCGGGAGGCTGAGGCAGGAGGACCGCTGCGAGTTCGAGGCCAGCCTGAGCTACGTATCAAGACCCTGTCTCATAAAACAGAATAAATAAATTAGTTAATTAATAAGGATAAGAGAAAAGGAATCTCAGGGGTTGATGCCATTCTGGGATGGGGAAGGAAGCACGTAGGTCAGATGTGTTGTGAAGATGAGGCTCTGAGACCCTGAAAGGTGGGGTCAGGGCCATAAGTGGCTGTGAAGGCTTCCTGGGAGCTGCCCAAAGTCTGGGTAGCTTGTGGTGAGGGGAAGGGCAAGGAGAGGCCTCATCCTACCTTGGCTCCCAGGAGGTGGCCAGCAGGTGCTGGTGGAATGCGTTGTCAGAGCGCATGTGCAGTCCTGGGATTCCTGAATTTCACCCAGGTTTGCTGCCCTTCCCCATCCCCCAAGGGTCTGTGCGTTCCCATGGCGATGTGCACAAGCTTCTTTCTTACTTTCTCACCAAACCCTCCATGCTGTGGTTCCCCTGGGTGCTTCTGGGAGCCAAGCTGCTTTGGGATCCTTTCTGCGGCCTCTTTTCATTGATGACAGTTCTTCCCTTTTCCAGGGTGGCCTCCGGAGCTTGCTTTTCTACAAGATGTTGGAAGTTTTGAAGCGCCCTGTAGTGGTGACCACCAACATCAACTTGAATATTGTGGCTCTGACTGGAGTGGGGCTACTGAGCCGGCTGTGGCATCTCTCCTACCCGAGGGCTGTAGTGTAAGCCGAACAACTCCATTATGGGGGGTCTAGAAAGGATTGTGACCAGTATCAGGAACAGCCTTTTTAGACGGTGTCAGTGGGAAAGTGCTGGGCTTCTTAGTTTTGGAGGTTTGGGGCAGTGAGGCGAGAAGTGTTTGTGCCCAGGAGAATGGCTGTTGAAGACAGCTTCTAAGTCTTGCCACCTGGTTCTATAGCAGGAAAAACTGGACCCATGAAAGAGGTGCAATAGAAGAAAATCTCATTATCAGACTTGGCTTTTCCATTTTAAATTGGAAGGCAAACCAGACGTAGTGGTGCACATCTGTAATCCCAGCACTCAGGAGGCTGAGGCAGGAGGATCACCAGGAGTTCGAGGCCAGCCTGGGCTACATAGTGAGGCCTTGCCTCAAACAAACAAACAAACAAACAAACAAACAAAAATGGAGGGCAGAGAATGGGAAGGTTTGGATGGATTAGTCTTTATTATTTAGAGTGCCCAGAGCACTGTTTGGGTCATAATAGGAAATTATTGCTGTTATTATTGAAGGGCTGTTTTCTAACTAATATATATGTTCTTATTTAACATTTTATTATGGGAAACATCAAACACATACAAAACAAGAGAGAACCATAAATGACCCTCCATCAGTGTGTTCATTATCCTGTTTCAACAACCATCAGCTTATAGCTAAGTCCTTCCCTGTAGTGGGATAGTTGAAGCAAATCATAGACATTCTCTTCAATTTATAAATAATTTAGCATATGTCTTTAAAAGTAAGCAAAGGTTACCTAACCACAGTAGTGTCACCATGCCTAAGAAATTGATAGCAATATCTTGCTATCATCAGACTTCTCCAGTTGTCTAAGAACATTTTGGCACTTGGTTCCTGTATATCTTCCTTTCCCACTTCCAGCTGTTTTGTTGGGTTACAGGTCTGATTTCATCTCATAGCCCTAGTCATGCACTGGTGTGTGGGCAGGTGGGATTAGCATCATCCTATAAGGTGTTTAGAAGCTCAGCCAGTAGTTAGTACATACCTAAGTAAAAAAACTAGGAAAGGGCTGGGGATTTAGCTCGGTGGTTTCCCCACCTGGTGCACAACCCCAAGGACCTGAGTTCCATCCCTGGTACCAAAAAAAACCAAACAAAACACCAATAACTAGGGAGAGATTGTGCTGGGGGTGTAGCTCAGTGGTAGAGCACTTGCTTAACATGTGAGGCCCTGTGTTCAATCCCTGGCACCACCAAAAAAAATATATATATATATATTTCAGCATGGTAGCACATACCTGTAATCAGCACTGTGGGAGGCTGAGGCAGAAGGATCACTAGTTTAAACTCAGCCTTGTCAACTTAGTAAGTTGAACCCTGTCTCAAAATAAAAAGGGCAAAAATTAAATAAAGAGGGGCAAAGATATAGCTTAGTAAGAAGCCCTTGGGCTCAATACCTAGTACCACTCACACATACACAAAACTAGGAATAGAAACAGGACCTATATGGGATCAGAGCCAGCTGTTCCTGGTGAATTTTCCACCCTGTCCCTGTGACTAGTGATGCTATGTGTGTGTCTGAGCATTTGGGGACAAGATGGAGTTGGAGCAAAAGATCTCACCACTGCCAGTCACTGACCTAAACAGAAACACACAAGTGTATCCTCATTTATAGTTCAGATTTCTAGTTAAATAGAGCATGTATGGCTTTTTCAGCTTTGATGAAGTCTATTACGGGCAATACATCTCCTTTTACATGAATCGGGTCTTCTTTCTGGACGACAGCGGACCACCATTCGGCCACATGCTACTCGCTTTGGGAGGTAGGTTTCCTTAGGGAAGTGGCTGTTGCCTTCAGGCCCCCAAATACATTTAAGCCTTCTCAGTGACAACTCTTGTTTCCATATTGATTGCCTGTCACATTACTCCAAAAATTCATTTTCTGTTTTAGGTTATTTAGGAGGATTTGATGGTAATTTTTTGTGGAACAGAATTGGAGCAGGTAAAAAATAATTTTATTTTCCTTATTGAAGTGTACATGGAATCAAGACATGGTTTTTAGGGGCATTAATGGTGGCTGTTTATGAATCAGAGTGCAGGGTATGGTAAATAATTTAGATACAAGTGAAAGATGTTTGAAAGTCTGGTAAAAATCTTACTATTTAGTTGTAGTAACTATTGGTACACATATCCCCTGGCATTTGTTTGTATTTAGGTTTTGCACGTATACATTTTGTATGTTCCCATGATGTTTTGGAAATAGGTGGGGTAAATATAAGGAATCATTAATTTAGAATCCTTAGTCATCCTTCCCATTTCGTGAGAGGTGATTTCTTGACTGTGTAAAGGTGGTTTCAAAGCAGCCAGGCACACAGTAATGTGCACTTGCAGTCCCAGCTACTCCAGAAGCCGAGGCAGGAGGGTCAGCAGAGCCTAGGCAGCCCTGTTTCACAACAGATGCAAAGCATTGTGGAAGCGTGGTTCACATGCTTGGCTGCTATGTGGCCCAGGTTTAGGAGGCTGCGTGTTAGCCTCTGTGAGGCCGGTGTGTGTCTGGGCCCTCAGCGGTTGTGCCTGCCTTTTCCAGAATACACAAGCAACGTGCCAGTGTGGGCCCTTCGCCTGCTGCCGGCACTTGCAGGAGCCCTGTCAGTGCCCATGGCCTACCAGATCGTGGTGGAGCTGCGTTTCTCCCACTGCACAGCCATGGGCGCTGCCCTGCTCCTGCTCATCGGTAAGCCGGGCCTGCCTGTGGCTGCCCCTGCAGGAATGCCGGACTTCCAGCCTTGGGGACCCTCCTGGGGTCGGCGAGGAAGCTCCGGGGTTCAGTGGGCACACAGCATCAGCAGATGCATCCGGTGCATCTGGATGTGGCTCTGCAAGACCCCCCATCCAGGCTGAACCCTTAGCCCCAGGCGGGCGCGGGACTGGGCATTCTGAGCCTCCATTGCAGAGGTGGAGCCGCAGAAGGCACAGGTACCAGAGTGTGGTCGGGGCGCATGCAAACCGGCGCCAGGCACCGACCCTGACCCTCCCTCCCCACCTGCAGGCCTTGGCCAGTCGGGATGTCAGGAATTAGTAGATCTCTTTCAGCTCAGGCTCATGGACAGATGGAGATCAGTCACAGGAAGAGTTAGACTAAGTTGGGCATGGTGGCCCCAGCCTGTAATCCCTGCAGTCCTTTGATTTTCCTCTTAGACAGGGTGTTGCTGTGTAGCCCAGGCTGTCCTCAAACTCACAGCCATCCTCCTGCCTCAGCCTCCCCAGTACTGGAATTACAGGTGTGAGCCACCATGCCCAGCTATCCTAGCACTCTTGAGGCTGAAGCAGGAGGATCGACATGATTTCAAGGCCCTCCTGAACTGCATAGTGGGACCTGTCTCAAAAAGTTGAAAAAACAAAACTTACAGCAGCTCTCCAAAGTTGATATTACTTCTGCAAATAAGTAAGGGGTCTGAAAAGTGAAGTGACTGCCTGCATTCACACAGGGGTCTGCATGTGCTTCAGACCTAAGAATCTGCCTTGGCGGCTCTGGAACGAGTCCTCAGCCAGTTACCTGTTTCTGCACTTCCCTGGGCCACATTCTGGGCCACAGTGGGCTGCTGGATTTGCCTTAGTTAAATCCAAGCTGCTGCCATATCCAGGGGTTCTGCCTGTGCAGATCAACAACCATGGGTCAGAAAGATCCAAAAAAGCTAACAAATCAGTACAGATTTTTTCTTATTGTTACTCCCTGAACAAGCCATAGCGGCTCCTTACCTGTCGGCTGCATGGCGTTCGACGCAGCTGGGAGGTGACTGAAGTCTCCAGAGGGTGTCTGTGGGCCTTATGTGAGGAACACGAGGACCTGTGGCCTTCGGTGTCCTCCCTGGGACCCGGCCCCGGTCCCAGAGAGTACAGGGCGCCTTCTACCTTTCATCCTCGTGTGTTTCCCGTGCCACTGTCAGACTGACGCGCGTCTCATCTTTGTGACAGAGAACGCCCTGGTCACCCAGTCCAGGCTCATGCTGCTGGAGTCACCGTTAATATTTTTCAATCTCTTGGCTGTGCTGTCCTATCTGAAGTTCTTCAACTGCCAAAAACACAGGTATGGGAAGTGAAGCGTGGCCTTCCTGGTTTCCAAACAGATTCTGGGAGGCTTCTGATGCTCGTTATTTTGAGGACTTGCTTGCTGAATATCTTGCGGCCACCTTATATTTGGGGGATTGTCCTTTGGCTCGTGACTGCAAAAATAGCATCCTCAGGGCCGGGGATTTAGCTCGGTGGTTCCATCACTTACCTTGCAAGCACAAGGACCCGAGTTCGATCCCAGGTACCAAAAAAAAAAAAAAAAAAAATAGCATCCTCATTTTTCTGTAACTTGAACCAGCCAAGGAAAATTTTCCTGACAAAAAAAGAAATTCTTGGCGCTTGTAATCCCAGCACTCTGAGGCCCACAGCCCAAGCTGGACGACGTGGTGACTTGGCGAGACCGTGTCTCAAAAGTAAAAGTAAAAAGGGCCGGGGATGTAGCTCAGCACTCCCTTTGGGTCCATCCCCAGTGGCACCAAAACAGAAAAGAAATCTGCGGAGAATAAAACACTGGGAGTAGGGGGCTCTTTTCATTGTGCCTGGTACGTGTCTGGCCAGCCCGCCCAGGAGACGTGTGGGAGACACGGACCCTCCCTGCCCACCTGCCCAGGGGACAGTGACGACTGTTCCGCCTATATTGCAGGCCTTTCTCTCTGCCCTGGTGGTTCTGGCTGATGCTGACAGGGGTTGCCTGCGCCTGCGCCGTAGGGTGAGTGGATCCCCCCATTGCGGGCTGGTTCCTGGATGTGTGCTGCGGCCCCCAGCCTGACTGCCCCTGTCTTTCAGCATCAAATACATGGGCATCTTCACCTACTTGCTCGTGCTGGGCGTCGCGGCTGTCCACACTTGGCACCTGATCGGAGACCAGACTCTGTCCAACGTAGGTGCCCAGTCAGTGTCCCTTTAGTCTGGCCTATGCGGGGCCACTGGGCCTCTCCCCCAGGAGTTTTGGTGCAGAGACCCTCCAGGGCCTCAGGAACTGGCCCTTTCAGCACTGCCTGCCGGGCTGGGTGGGGCTTCCAGCCCTGACTCTCTGAGCCTCAGCATCTCGGGCTGGACATGCTCCCCGCGGAGCAGAAGTCAGCTGTCCGCACCTCTCCCACAGGTCCTTGTGCTCTACCACTTGCTCGCCAGAGCAGTGGCCCTGTTGGTCACCCCGGTCACCCTGTACTTACTGTTCTTCTACATCCACTTGACACTGCTCTGCCGCTCTGGACCCCATGACCAAATCATGTCGAGCGCCTTCCAGGCCAGCTTGGAGGTAAGAAGTCGGGTGTTGGGGTCACCTCGCAATACAGATAGCCATGGGCGCAAAGCCTTCTGTAACACAGCGCCAAGGGAGCATTAAAGGAAAGCATGAAATGAGGAGCAGAGGCAGCCACGCTGTTTCTCAAGGCGTTCCAAACGTCCAGGCGGTGTGGAGATAACGGAAGAGGCTGGGTGGCTGATTGTAGCTGAGTTGCCTGGGGACATCATGAGGTCCTGCAAATTCCAGGCAGTTTCCGGAGCTTTCGAGGGCAGGCCTGGGCTGTGATCACCAGGCCCACTTTGCTCGTATACAGGGACCAGCCCGAGTCCACACATCTGAAATGCAGAATGCGCCGGAACTGGAACTCCTTGGAGAGCGAGCGTGACCCTCGCTTTCAGATTTTGGGTTTTCAGATTAGGGATGATTAGCTGTTCAGGTCTGCGGCAATCTTCTAGAATCCGAACACCCCTGGCTCCAGGCCTTCTGGATAAGGGACCCTTGGCCTGCACAGGGGGCTGGTGGGTGGGAGTGGGGCCTCTGGGCTGCCCGCCCACCCTGGCTCTACCAGCAGCTGCTCTGCATCCCCGCACTGGGGCTCAGCCTCCTCATCTCTTAGACACTGCCATCGCCTGCCTTTTCCAGGATAGTGTGAGAGGTGCATGGTGGTCGGGAGGGACATTTAGCTGAGTGCCTGGCCCAGGGCAGTAGTCACTTGTCAGCACTCTCATCAGGCTCTGTACTGTGGAAGGGTGCAGGTCTGTAATCCCAGCACTCGGGAGGCTGAGGCAGGAGGATCAACCTGGGCAACGTAGTGAGTTCAAGGCCAACCTGAACTACATAGCAGTGAGACCCTGTCTCAGCACCCTGCCCCCCAAAAAAGAGCTGCCACTGCCCCACGTCACCCAGATGGGGAGTGGCTGTACTGAGGGGAGTTTGCCTCTTTCTCTGCCCCTTGTCCCAGGGAGGACTGGCCCGCATCACCCAAGGGCAGCCCCTGGAGGTGGCCTTCGGCTCGCAGGTCACGCTGAGGAACATCTTCGGCAAGCCCCTGCCCTGCTGGCTTCACTCCCACCAGAACACCTACCCCATAATGTAAGGAAAGCGTCCTGCCTCAGCCATGCGTGTGTCAGGGCTTCCGTTTTCTGTGGCTGTGTTTGGGAGACCACGGGGACTGTGCTCCTGGGCTGCGTGTGCCTTGCATGGGTGGCATTGGTGGTGAGCCTGGCGGGGACTTGGTGCCGGGTCTCCGGGCGCAGCCACCAGGTGGCCGTCTGAGTGCCACCCCTCCACGTCCTCCTGTCCCTGTGAGATTCGGACCCCGTGTGTTGTGTCCCCTTGTCCCTGACACCTGGCCAGGCAGTATTGTTGGGGTCCCCTTCGCCCACTGGGAGTGGTGGCCTGTGGCCCACGCCAGCCGCCCCCAGACGCGATCTCTGCCCACCTCCCCATGCAGCTATGAGAATGGCCGGGGCAGCTCCCACCAGCAGCAGGTGACCTGCTACCCCTTCAAGGATGTCAACAACTGGTGGGTCGTCAAGGACCCCGGGAGGTGAGTGTGGATCCAGCCGGACATCCCCTGACTCTGCCTGGCCTGTGCCATCTGCATGGTCCCCTCGCCCTGGGGTGGCCTGGGCTCCCCACCCTGCGCCACTGAGAGCAAGCCCAAGGCTCGGATCCCTGGGTCTCAGTGATGCCTGGCCTCGCCTCTCGGCAGTGTGACAGGTGCTGCGAAGCCCTCCACTCCCCTCTGGCTGCCCACCTCTCCCCACCTCACAAAACAGGACCTCCTGTCACATGGGCTACCACCCTGCCCAGCCTCTCTTTGGCCCCTCCTTCCTTCCGCACGCCTGGCCCGGGCACTTGGTCTGTCTCTACCACCTGCCTCTCTGGACCAGCGGCTGCCACGCCTGTGCCTGCTTGGTGCAGGTGGCCCTGGGGGCTCCACACATTAGGGCACCGCCCTGCCTGGAGCCTTCACACAAGGGCCTCCTGCTGCACCATGACCTCTGCCAGCCAGGCCATCTCCCTCTGCCGGGGCATCTGCATCGCCCCACCTCCATCTCCGTCTCCACAGGCGTCCCGTGTCCATGGTCTGCTCACTGACTTGATTGGAGTGTTTGCTTGCTTCTTGTCCCTTTGTCACCACCTTGGTGACATGCAGGGCGGTGGCCGCCGTGGGGCTGTTGGGACTCCCTAGGCCCTGCCTGGACTTCTGCAGGGTGGGGCCTAGAGGTCTGCTGCGGGAGGAGGGGCTGGAGGCAGCTACGGTCTGGGTCGCTGTGCCATTGGCACCAAGTGTGATGGCAGCAAATGGAATCACAGATGGCTGTTGGGAAGGTGCCTGAGGTTTCGGAAAAATGGTAAAGGGCTGGACACGGTGGCACACACGTGTAGCACAACTACTTGGGAGGCTGAGACAGGAGGATCTCAAGTTTGAGTCCAGCCTGGGCAACTTAGCAACTTAATGACACCCTGTCTCAGAGGGAGAAGTCAAGGGCTGGGGATTAAGCTCCGTGACAGAGTTTGCTTACCCGGCATCAGACTCTGGGTTTCATCCCCAGTACTGCGAAAAAAAAAAACAACGTTGGGCCGGGATTTAGCTCAGTGGTTCTGCCATCTGCCTCAGCAAGCGCAAGGACCTGAGTTCGATCCCCGATCCCCGGTACCAAAAAAAAAAGTTAAACATATGTTCCTTGGTTCTACACAAAGTCACCTCATCCCAGGTGCGGGAGTGACCCTCTGATGGGACAGTGCGGCCTTGCCCTCCAGGTGAGCTGTCCCTTGGTCTAGGGCACTGAGCTCCACCATCCTTGCCACAGGCACCAGCTGGTGGTGAGCAACCCGCCCAGGCCCGTGCGGCACGGGGACGTGGTCCAGCTGGTCCATGGCATGACCACGCGCTTCCTAAACACGTGAGTGCCCCGGGTGCGGGAGGTGGGGCCCAAGGAAACAGGGCCCGGGGTCCCTGTGCTCTCGGGCCGACCTAAGGAGGGGGTGGGGAGGCACCTCCAGCAGCTCCACCTGCCTCGGCCCTCCAGGCACGATGTCGCCGCCCCGCTGAGCTCCCACGCGCAGGAGGTGTCCTGCTACGTGGACTACAACATCTCCGTGCCCGCCCAGAACCTCTGGAGGCTGGTGAGTTCCCGGGAGCCGCTGTCCTGGTCCTGGGATTCCGACACGGTGGACAGTCGGGAGAGGCTTCCTTTGTGGGGCGGGTCACGCTGTCTTCACAGGCCACAGGCTCCTCTGCGCAGCCCGGGGGGTGGGCGGTGGGTCCCAGAGCTTGGCCCTGCGTGGGTGCAGCTCCGGGTACTCGCCTTGCTCCCGTGGGCAGTGCCTCTGGCCGACCTGGTCCCGGGTCCCTGTCCCGGTTTCCCTGGGATGGAATCCGTTGGTGCCTGTTCCCTGGGCAGCTGGGCCACAGGCACTGCTCCAAGAGCCTGGGCTCCGGAGGTGGCTCTTCGCAGGCACAGCCCCTCCCCCCCCCCCCCCCCCCGCTTCTCGGCTGCACGTTTGTCTGTGGGCTGCTTGTCTGTCCTGCCTTCTCGGCCTGCTTCTGCCTGGCCGTCCTGTTGCTCCCGGTCCTGTCCTCCTCCATCCCCTCTGCCTTCTATGCCTCATCCCCACTCCCACGTTAGCTACAGCCAAGTCCACGGCACAGGGAGGGAGGTCCCGCTGGGCCCCTTCTGCCTCCGGGAATCAAATGGGGAAGCGGGGAGCCTGACCTCGAAGGCCACAGTGAGCTTGCTGGCCTGGCCCCTTCCGGTCCGGAGCAAGGAGCCACCCCAGGGGAGTGCATCTCGCAGGGACTGCCCCTGTCCAGCCTGCACCGTCACGCCTCTTTCCCGGCTGAGGACTGAGGCCTGTTCAGTGGGGGCGGCACCCTGATGTCCCTGCAGGACATCGTGAACAGGCAGTCGGACAGGGACACCTGGAAGACCATCCTATCAGCCGTGCGCTTCGTGCACCTGAATACTTCTGCTGTGCTCAAGGTGCACAGGGGTCCCAGGCGGGACGCTGGACAGAGCCACAGGGAGGGGTGGGGGATGGAGCCCTCCGGTGGGAGCCAGTCCCAATGCACCGCTGTCTCCTCGGGTCTGCCAGCTGAGCGGGGCGCACCTCCCCGACTGGGGCTTTCGGCAGCTGGAGGTGGTGGGTGAGAAGCTGTCGCGGGGCCACCACGAGAGCATGGCGTGGAACGTGGAGGAGCACCGCTACGGCACCAGTGAGTGTGGCCTGGGTCCAGCGCCTGTGTGTCCCCGTGGGCAGGCCTTGCTGAGGGCCACAGGGCTCCGTGTGGCCAGAAACTCGGGCTCCGTCCCGGCCCTGATGGAGCTGTGTCTCCCAGGCCAGGAGCAGAGGGACCGGGAGCTGGAGCTGCATGCGCCTACGCAGGTGGACGTCAGCAGGAACCTCAGCTTCATGGCCAGATTCTCGGAACTGCAGGTGACAGGCGGAGGGAGGTGGGCCCGCTGGAAGCACTGTCTACCAAGTGCCACGGGTCAGTCAGTCCTGAACCTCCCCCCCTCAGTGACGCATGTGACACTGTTGTCCCCATCCTCCGTGGCTGTGTAGTCAGAACAGTTGGGGACAAGAGGCTCTGTGTCAGCCGGGCAGTGTGACATCGCTAGGGTGTCCTAACGTCCGTAGCTGACAGGGAGCTCGGGGTCCACGTCCCGGCACTGCCTGTGCAGGAGCTGGCCGTGTCCAGGGCCCTGGTGCCCGGCTGCCCCTGCCAGCCTGTCCGCTCTGTTCCAGTGGAGGATGCTGACGCTGCGGGGCGAGGACGCAGAGCACAAGTACAGCTCCACACCCCTGGAGTGGGTCACGCTGGACACCAGCATCGCCTACTGGCTGCACCCCAGGACCAGTGTGAGTGCACGTGGGTGGTAGTGGGTGGCAGCCGCAGGCGTGGCATCCTCTTGTTCCGGGAGAACTCACTGTGGCAGGGAGAGCCAGGTGCAGCCTGGGAGGGTGGCAGGGAGTGGCCTGGCACTTGTGCCTGTCCAAGCAGAGTGGGGCTTCACACCTCCCCGGCAGAGGTGGCTTTCACAATGTGTCCTCACGCCCTCAGTGGCCAGGCCTCCCGTGATCACTACATGGGGCTCAAGAAGCGCCGTTCACCTCTCCTCCACCCAGTGCAGCAGAGAGCGCAGGCGATGACACGGAGCTCAGTGAGAGGCCTGGGCTCCCCTCAGCTCTGGGGGGACATGGGTTATCTTTCCCTGAATAGCTTTGTCATTAATGAATATCGAACTGAGCATGGTCATGCACACTGTATTTCAGCTACTCGGGAGGCTGAGGCAGGAGGATTGCGGGCAACTTAGGCTAAATAAAAAATGAAAAGGGCCAGGGGTTCACCCCAGCAGTAGAGCCCTAGTCTAGCCTGTGGGGGCCCCTGGGTTGCCTCCCCAGGACTCCCCACACCCCCAAAAGAAGAAAAGGAATCTCTCACTCCTAGTTTTCCATTTTTGAGTACAAAGCTGAGATGTCCACACTCTTCTAGAAGGGCCTCGGGGGACAAGGGTCGCTGGAGGGAGGCTGGGGGTGTGGGGATGCTCGGTGCACCCTCGTGCTGCTGACCTGCAGGCCCCATGCCCGGCCCCGCTCCCAGGCTCAGATCCACCTGGTCGGGAACATCGTGATCTGGGCCTCGGCCAGCCTGGCCACAGCCACCTATGTGCTGCTCTTCCTGTGGTACCTGCTCAGGCGGCGGAGGGATGTCCACGACCTCCCTGAGGGTCAGTGCCCACCTGGCCTCCCCGAGACTGCTCTCAGGGAGGGGCGGGAGGTGGCAGGGAAGCCGAGGGAGGGCTCCTGGCTCGAGTGCGTCGCCCGCCCGCACCGGTAGGGCTGCACAGCACGGGGCAGCCGCGCTAGAAGCCATCTGGAGCTAGAGAAGGCAGGACCACGGGAGAGCGGCATCCCCAGGACCCTGGCCGGCCCTGAGCTGCTGCAGGACTGCATGGCACCGCGTCCCTGCTGCCCTCTGGGAACTGCTCCCTTCCCTCCCCTCCCCTCCGTCCGTGCGGGCAGGGCTCAGTGGGGGACCTGCGGGCCCCGCTTTCACGGAGGCCCAGGCCGAGCCTCCTCCCCAGGGTGGGCAGCACTGGGGTGGGATTCGCGGGCGATTTGGGGTGAGCTGCATGGCACCCCAAGGCTTTGCTGCTCTGAGCTGTGCGTCCCCACAGACGTGTGGCTGCACTGGGTGCTGGCTGGGACCCTGTGCACTGGCGGCTGGGCACTGAACTACTTGCCCTTCTTCCTGATGGAGAAGACGCTCTTCCTCTACCACTACCTGCCCGCACTCGCCTTCCAGCTGCTCCTGCTCCCACTCGTCCTGCAGCACGTCTATGACCACTTGTGCAGGTGTGGGCCTGGGACGGGTGGCAGGCAGGGTCAGGCCTGGTGACTGCAGCCACCGTCAGAGACACGGCTGGGCGACACTCACAGAAGAGGCACAGGCTGGAAGTTCAGGCTGACAGGCGGTGGCCGATGTACCTGGGACCGGGTACCGTGGGGTGCTCGGGATGGTGGGGTGTGGCAGCTGAGCGGGGAGAGCTCAGGGCCAGCAGGGTACGCGCGGAGACTGTGCAGCGGCTCGGGCCTGCAGTGCCTGGGGTGTCATGTGCAGGGGAATGAGAGGCTGTGGTGAGGGGTGGAGTCACCGCATCCAGGTGGGGAAGGTGGGCAGCTGGGGGCGTGCGCAGGTAGGCGAGGGAGGGCCTGGGAGGCAGGCAGGTGACCTGCAGACAGCAGGGCCAGTGCTCGTGCATCCACACTGGTGCCCGCCTGCAGGTCCCGGGTGCAGCGCCACCTCTTCAGCACCCTGGTCGTAGCCTGGTACTCGGTCGCCTGCCACGTGTCCAACAAGCTGCGCCCACTGACCTACGGTGACAGCTCGCTGACCCCAGGAGAACTCCTGGCCCTTCGCTGGAGAGACAGCTGGGACATCCTGATCCGGAAATCCTAGAACAAGGACACTGTGGGCAGGGCCAGGACCAGGTGCCACATGCAGTGCCTTAGAAATCCGTTCCCCTGCCGCCAGCACTGGCTCCTCGATGGCCCAGTGACTCCCAGAGGTGGCTGGGCTTCGTTCTGGGAAGTTCTCCAGGGAGCACCTCAACTTTCCAGACTGAAGACTACACCCCATGGCCTCGCCCTGCAAGGCCCTTGTCCCAGATGCTGATGCAGAGGCCAGGGACCCACAAACTCGGGGACCCCACATGAGCCCTAGGCCTCCCTGGGCTGCAGGTTGGGTCTGAGTCCGCAGGGCCCGTCCTCCTGTGGGACACCCACCAGCCCAGTCTGCAGCCAGGCCTTAACCGCCGGGCCATCCTGACAGGGTCCATGGGAAGCAGGGCGGCCGTGCTGGGCTGCAGCTCCTCCCTGTTGCTGTAGCCTGAGGTTTCAGAGACACACACGAGCAGCATCTTAGACAGTCCAGGTCTGCGTCATCTGTACATCGTGTTGCCCTGAATTTGCCTTTTAAAATGTAAACAAGGGACACACTGGCTTTCACATCCGAAGCTGTTTATTCATTCTTCATCCAGAGGGGCAGACTCAACCAGACCCTTAGGTTCAGAGCCACCTGGCACACAGCACGGCTGGGTAACCATGTTGAGAAGCCAGTGTCTGCCACAGCACGTGCCATGGGCAAAGGATGCTTCCAAAAGGGCCATCACGTGGGAGGAGTGATGCAGGTGGGACCGCGGGAGGCTGAGTGGGGACCCAAGGGAGGTGCCTGCAGTCTGGGCATCTGAGGTGGCCCTGCGCCCCCGGGGACGGCCCTCCACAGGCAGCACCCTGGGCTGGGGCCCTGCTTCCAAGAGAGGCTGCTCAGCGAAACGTGGCTGGCCCCGGGCTCCCAGCTCTTCCCTGCCTGCCCAGTGTGGGTTGTGGAACGAGACTTCCAGGTCCCAGTCAGCCTTGTGCTAACAGAGCAGCAGGACACATGCCCCATCGGAGCATGTTCTGGTGACATGCACGTGTGCACAGATCGCACTGCGAGGCTGATCTCTCACTGGGGGTTTGCTGTCAAAGACCACCAGGCCAGCCAGTGGCCAGGCCGCTTGTGCTTGGCCAAAAGTACAGGAAGCAGGGGCCACAGGCTTCCCATGTGCTTCCAGGACCGCAGAGCCGCCCACCTCCCTCCCCAAGGAAGCAGGAAGCTGGTGACCTCAGCCCTCAGCCCGTTACCCAGACTGCCCCCGCCCCCAGGATGAGGACAAGGACGCCTTGGTCCCAACGCCACCCAGGAGCAGCCACTAGGCTGTGCTCGCTGCTCCGGGGTAGGGTGTCCCAGGCCCGTCCCCAGGCGTCCGCTCAGTGGGGTCTGCTGCTGGACTCCAGGTGGGACCGCTTGCCGGAGACCAGCACCCCAGAGTGGTCCCCTGGCTCGGGAAAGGTCCTCTTGTGGTTGCGCCCGTTGGCCCCGCCCCGGTGGCGCTTGCAGAGGTCGCCGTTGAGGATGTCCTGGATGTGCTGCACAATCAGGTTGATGGCGACTGCGGACAGGCAGGCGGTGCTCAGCGGTGCCCCGTCAGCCCCCGGCGCGCAGGAGCCCCCGGGCAGGCGGGGCAGACAAACCGCGTGGCAGTCACAGGCCCAGTCCACCAAGCGCACACCAAGCCTGGGCACAGGCTTCCTGCGGGTGTGCCCAGCCCTGCCCAGCAGCTCTACGTGTGGTCTACGTTTTCTTTTTCTGCAGCGCAGGGTACTGAACCCAGGGCCTCACGGGCCAGACAAATACTCTTATCACTGAGCTCCGCCTCCAGCCACATTTACATGTTCATTTTGACACAGGGTCTCACTAAGTGGCTCAGGCTGGCCTGGCACTCACAACCGTCCTGCCTCAGTCTCCGGAGTAGCTGGGATTCCAGGTGCACGGCACAGTGCCCAGCTCTCAATACGTCTGTAAAGCACACGTGGAACCTGTGCCTCAGACAAACTCTGCTCCGTCCCGAGACAAGATGCACGGGCCCTGCTCTAGCGGGGAGGGCGGGAGTGGGCGGTCCTTACCCATGTTGTCGACCCCTCGAGGGATGATCACGTCTGCGTACTTCTTTGTCTGCAAGACACAAAGGGTCCTCATGAACCTCCATCCTCTCCAGGCAACGTCAGGGTGCTCAGGGCAACAGCAGGGCCAGGCATCGAGACACTGGTGTCACCCGCAGGGGAGGGACAGGGACCCGGCAGGTGTCAGCCAGGTGTGCATGGCAGTGACCCACGCAGGGAGCAGCAGGTGAAGGAAACTGCCCTGCGTGTCCTGGCTGAGCTGCTGTCCCTTCCCAGGGACCCCGCAGAGACAGCTAAGCATGCACCTCTCCACTCCCTGAGTCCTGGACAGCCTTCCCAGGGCCCTGGAGAAGCAGGCAGGGCAGGACAGGACCGGGCACCGTCCCTGGTGCATGCACGGGTGGCCCTGCCTCGCAGCTGCCGCTGCCCACCGCCCACCCATTCTACTACCCTGCCACTCACTCCCTAGCAGCCACTCGGCGTCAGGGCCACCAAGTGATCCTTCTGCCTCGGTATCAGGTACCCAGGTGTGTGAATTTGGACCAAGGGAGCTGTCACCCCTGGGGACAGCTATCTGCAGGATATCTGCAGGGTGGGATCATGGTGCAAGGGGGCTGACACTGGGCAGCAGGGGCCAGGACAGGGTAGGGGAACCGGGGCTCAGAAGTCCAGGGGGAGCAGAACAGGGTGCCCACAGCAGATAGGCCTCGGCGGAGACTGCTTTCTGGCCAGGTGAACAGGACTTTGCCAGGAGCCGCCCCAGGGTGACCCAGGGTTGCTGCATCAGTCAGCATCCAGTGTCTTCTACAAACCCTCTAGTCTATCAGATGTCCTTCTGTGAATACTTTCTGTGAATACTGCAACAGCTAATTTACTTTCCAAATTAATTTCCAGGAAACATGAATGTGAAAAAGAGTTTTCTTTAAATAGCAGCACACAGAGCTCTTTTCTCCTACTTTTCTAAAGCAGGAATCCTCGTTCCAGTTCCTTTGTGCTGTACTCTTACCTAAGAGGCAAGATACTGTTGAATTTCTCTTTATATACTCCATCGGGGCTTAGTGGCGCACGCTTGTGATCCCAGCACTCAGGAGGCTGAGGCAGGAGGATCTCTGTGAGTTCAAGACCAGCCTGAACTATACAGTGAGATCCTGTCTCAAACAAACCTCAAAATAAAATACTCCAATTTGAGCAGTGTCCCAAAGCCCAGCTCTTACTTTGGAAGAAGAGTCAGTGAATTCCTTTATCTACAAGCTGCAGGGACGCCTGCTGAGCCCACAGCAGCACAGGGACATGGCCCCGCAGGAGCAGCCAGTGTCTGCTGGGCAGTGAGCAGACAAAAGTCCCTGCCATACGGAGTCGCCCAGGGGAATAAGCAACATGCAGGTGACCTCATGGCAAGGCCCAGGGCAGGCGGGAGGTGAGCTAGTGTTGCCATGGGGGGAGCGAGGGCAGCAACTGTGCAGAGCTGAGAACTAATCCTGTGTGCCCAGGTGTAGTGACAAGTGACATTCACGCAGGACTCAGCTGGCACAGGGCCAGGCACCACACGCCCATGCGAGAGGGCGGCTGGGCTTGGGCACCGCTGCGGGCCATACCGGCAGGCAGAACTCCTCGAAGGCGGGCTTCACGAAGGTGGTGTACTGGGTCAGGATCTGCTCCAGGTCCCGGCCTCGGTGCACGTCCCGGAGCACTACAGTTGAGACAGGACTTGCTCAGCCTCCACAGGCTGGAGGCCAGGCTTGCCAGGCACCCACTGAGCCCGCCGTACCCCTCCGAGACAGCCTGACGTCAGAGTCCGTGTCCACAAAGAGGCGCAAGTGGAACATGTCCCGGATCTCCTGGCTGTAGAACACGAGGATGCCCTCAAACAGCACCACGTCCGCTGGGTACACCACCGTGGTCTCGGGCAACCTGGGGAGACCAAGTCCGGGGTACTGATGCCATGCAGGGGACAGATGAGGCCACGGTCCACAGACATCGCCCACGGCAGGGCCTGCGGGAACCACTCGCTCACCTCGAGTGGGTAACAAAATCGTAGGTCGGGACCTCAACAGTTCTGCCCTCCACGATGTTTTTCAGAGTCCTGTGCATCAAATCGTTATCAAAAGCATCTGCAGGGATGGAGCAGAAGGCGACAACCCAGCTGCCCTTGTGCAGGGACAGGAGCGAACAGCTAGCTGAACTCGGGGTGGGCACGGCTGGGCACGAAGGCCACGGAGGACCCCAGGAGGCACTCAAGACGCAGGGGCTGCCTCTGTGGTTCACCTCTGGGAGTGACTGTGACGGTCCCCTGCCGGCCCGTGGGCCGCAGCAGCAAGTGTCCTGGTGCCCTCAGGCGGGAGATGGCAGAGAGAGGGGTCCCCAAAGCCCCCAGGGCTGCACCCCAACGCCTGCGGGGCCTGCAGGCCAGGAGAGCTCCTCCCCAGCTGCCACCCATCATCCGAGTGCCCAGGCTGCTCCGGGCCCTGCCGCCGCTGTGCCGAACCTGGGTGGTCGAAGTTGTACTGGCCCTTCAGGGCCTTGGCCTTCTGCTCGGCCGTCAGCACCTTGTAGAAGCGGTCCTGGCTCAGGATGACCAGTTTGCGCTGCCGGTGGTCCACCTCGTTCTGGCCCAGCAGCTCCATGATCTTCTCACACACGGTGGTCTGCGGGCAGAGGTCGGGTCCCGCAGACGCCAGCGGGACCCCGGGGCCCCTGCCCGCTGCCACAGGTGCCCGCGGGGGTCTCGGGCCGGCAGGGAGGCGGGGACCCCGGGATCGCTGCCCGCGCGCCCGGCCTCTGCGGCCCAGCCTCGCCCCGGCCCCGGCCGGCCCGGCCTCCTCGCCGGGCGCCCCTGCGCCGACCGGACCGCGCCACCGCGGGCGCGCGCCTGGGGACAGGGGACAGCGACAGGCCCGGCGCGGCCCTTACCTTCCCGCTCGCCGTGCCGCCGCTCACCCCGATCAGGAAGGGCCGCGGGTGGGGACGCTCGGCCTCCGGCGCGGGGGCCTCGCAGTCGCCGCTGCCTGCTGCAGCCATGTCAGCCCCCGGCCCCGACCGCCGCGCCGCCCTCCCAGGCTGCCGGGGTCGGGGCGCGGGCCGCTTCCGGGGCGCGCGGCGCATGCGTCACAGGGCAGAGGGGCGGGGCGGGGCGGAGCCGGGCGGGGCGGGGACTGGAGGGAGACTGGCAGGAGGGGAGGGGAGGGGAGGGGCGGGGCGCCCGCGGGGAGGACGAGGCAGGAGGACCCCAGCTGCACAGGGCTCTGCCGTGCGTCCGCAGTTCCGGGGCCCGGCCGTGCGCCCTCCCCGGGCCGGCTCCCTGCTCCGGCCCGCGCCTCGGCTTCCAAGTGCTCTCCAGGCCGCGCAGCACATCCTCCGCCCTGGCAGTCCGGGTTTCCAGCACAGCCGGAGCCCGTCCCCACCTCCCTGGAGCCCCGCGTGGCTCCCAGTCCCCTCCCCTGCTCCAGTCAGGTCGGCTGGTGCCGCCAGAGGAGGGTGGGCGCGGTGGGCAGGGAGTGCTCAGAAGGCAGCGGCCCCTTCGTCAACCCCCCAGGCCCAGGGCCCACCCCAGTCAGAGAGGCGAGTTGGGCGCTCTGATCGCTTGTCCCCAAGGTGTCCCCAAGGACAGCAGCGGCCCAGCGTCCTGGCGTCCGAGCCTGAGCTGCCTGGTGCTGACGCTGGAGTCACCCAAGGAAGTCATCGGGCTTGCTGAGCCCCGCGGCCAGCGGAGACCATGTAAGGAGCTGGGTCCTCCAGTGTGGCCTGCGGGTGCCCAGGATGCCCCACGCTGTCCCCTAGGCCAAAGGGACCCACAGTGGGCCAGGAGCCAGGCCCGAGCCACACAGGGTTCAGTTTCCTTGGTTCCAAAGAAGGGTTTGTGCCCTGAGGTCCCTGCATGAAGCGTGGGGGCAGGCAGCACGGCTGGGTTCTGGCTGCTTTGGGCTCTGTATCTGTCTGTCCACGCCGTTCACTGCAGGCCAGTTATATTCCTGTATTTTCCTATTTCCTGTTTCTGTCTTGTGGTGCTGGAGATTGAACCCAGGGCCTTCACACTGAGCTCCATCCCCAGCCCTTTATTATTTTTTGAGACAGGGTCTTGCTAAGTCACCAAGTTGCCCAGGCTGAGCTTGAAATTGGGATCCTCTCGCCTCAGCCTCCCAGAGAACAGGATTATGACCACCTACACTATGCCCAGCTGATTTCCTATATTTGTTTTGTTTTGTTTTTTGAGACAGTCCCTTGCTATGTAGTTTAGGCTGGCCTCGAACTCAAGGCGATTCTCCTGCCTCAGCCTCCTGAGTGCTGGGATTATTATTTTTTTTGGTACTAGGGATTGAACTCAGGACCTTGTGCTTGCCAGGCAGGGATAGCACCAATGAGCTACATCCCCAGCCCTTGGGATTCTTCTTCTTTTTTTTTCGGTACCAGGGATCGAACTTGGGTCCTTGCACTTTCGAAGCAGGCGTCGAAACCACTGAGCTAAATCCCCGGCCCCTTGGGATTATTCTTGATGCTCTAGCACTGGGACCTCAGCCCCTTCCAGAGCTGGTGGGTTCCCGAGATGGCAAAGGGCTGGGCCGGGAGCAGGCTTGCCAGGGACGACCCACCCCAAGTTTCTGTCCCGAGCCACTTCCCTGGGGCTGCAGGCTCTGAGCCCGTGTCTCTTCTGCACTGAAGCCGGGGCCGTGCCAGGCACTGGAGCCCTCTGGCGTCTGGGCCCCCCCCCTTGGCAGTCTCAGCTCTCCCACCCTGCCCGATAAGCCCCCTCCCCTGTCTCCTGACCAAACCCAGGCTCTTCCGGTGCCCCTTCCCCGGGACGTCACCACTGTCACCCATCCCGCAGCGGCTGGGCCCTCCCCAGGTCCCTCAGCCACGCCTCTGGGTGGGACTGCGCTGGCACAGGGTGGTGCCCTTGCTGGTGGCTCAGTTCTCCTCCCTGAACCAACAGCTGTGCCCGCCAGGCGCCTGTGCCCCAAAGCCAGCTGGGAATGTGTATGAAGGAAGAGTTTCCTTTTCGTTTCAAACGGGGTTCAAATTTGGGACCTTGTGCTTGCAAGGCAGCCACCAGAACCACTGAGCTAAATCCCCGGCCCCTCCTTTCAAATTTTTATTTGTACCAGGCCACGTTTGCAGTCCACAAGGACCGCATCCTCTTGGAGAGCTGGTGCGTGCACAGGACACATCTTTCCTTTTATCCCCTTCCCCTTCCCTCCCTTCATCTCTTGGTTCCTTTCCTATTTGCAAAAGACCTGTTTCCTACTATCTCTATTTTATTTTGCTCTTTAACTTATTTATACTTTGGGTTTCTCATATAAGAGATGCCATGTGGTATTTAAGCTCGTGTGTCTGATTTATTTCATTTACCATTGTGGTCTCAAGGTGCATCCATTTTCCTACAAATGACTGGAGTTTATCCTTTATGCCACAGTAGTATTCCATTGTGTGTAAATACCACATTTTCCTTATCTATTGTTCTGTTGATGGACATAGAGGCCACTTCTGACATTTAGCTATTGTGGATCGTGCTGCTACAAACATGGGTGTGCATGGATCACTGAAACATGATGTCTTTAACTCTTTCTTTTGGTACCGGGGATCAAACTTGGGTCCTTGCGCTTGCACAGCAGGCAGTGAAACCACTGAGCTAAATCTTTGGCCCTATGTCTTTAACTCTTTGGGGGAAGAAACCTACAAAGGGAGTAGCTGGTCTGGCGAAGCCCAACCGACCTCCATTGCTGCTTGACAAAGTTCCAGCTGGGGGAAAGAAAGGGGGGAACACATCGTACCCTCATGTTTTATTTTTTCTTGCCATAATGTTTATAATTGTTACTCTGGTCACAGGAGTCATTGTGTTTGTGACTAACAACAAACTCTCCATGAGACAAATTGGCAATGATGTATTGAAGTCTGATCTGGCTCACAAGTCCCAAATTCCAGTTTCTCTTAGTTCTATTGCCACATCCACTCCTAAAGAAACCTCTCCTAAAACCCCCTCTGTTCCCCACTACTATAACTCCCCCTCTTATTGCTGACATTCTTTTTACTAAAGGGGTCTTATGAAGAGATTGAAAGGACAGACTTTAGATGTAAGAAATAGTGGAAAATGGGAAAAAGAAAGAAAGTTAAGACAGGTAAATGCATTAAGGAGGCAAGTTACTCAATATTTCTCAAAGTGCTGAAAATATCTCCTGCTCATGAACTATGAACCCAAATGACACTTAGGTAAGATAAATAGAGGTATAGGAAAGTAGAGAGCTAATAGCAAACTATATTAACCATTGTGCAGTTTCTCAAGGGCCAGCTGGTGACCACAAGTTTGACATTTAATTAATTAAATCTTGCTTGTACCCCCGCTGCTATAGAGATTCTAATTAAATTACCCTCTGGAGATTTTGATTAAGTTACATTTTGTTCTACCTAGGTATGGGAAAATAAGGGGACAATTGTGATTTTTAAGAAATGTATTCATGATGTTCGATGAAATGAATCAGCTTAGAGAAACATACTGTTTAGTGAAAATAACCTTACCTCACTAGATGTTGCTAAGGCAACCTAAAATGTAAACATGTTCCGCCCAATGCTCCCTCGCTAGTGCTTAGAGATATAAAAATAAATCAGACCCTGAGACTTCTCAGAGGGAACCTGCACATTGCTTGCAACGGTTCTTTTCTCACTCTACGGCCCGAGACCTCTCCCCTTCCTACCCTGCATCGACTGCGGCTGGTCTGCGGCACCGGTCAAATGGAATTTCTAGTTTCAGTTTTCTGAGGCTTCTCCGTGCTGATTTCTACAGTGGTTGTACTAGTTTACATTCCCACCTACAGTGCAGAAGGCTTCCTTTCCTCCCACAGCCTCACCAGCACTTGTTATTATTTGATTTCTAATGGTAACCATTCCTTCCGAGGAAGAGTAGGAACAGAGTTTCTTGCCAGGCCTTCCCCTGTCATCCAGCTCTCCGGGTTGGAGCAGTGGAGCTGGTGGAGCCTGGCCAGGGACTGTCCAGTGACGCCTGGTCCCTGGCTGGGGGGGCGCTGTGGGGTGGACCCAGCCCTGCACATCAAGCAGCCCCGGATCTCCAATTGGCGAGGGTCCCTGTCCTGCACAGGAAAGAGGCTTTGGAGAGTGTGAGTGGGGGAGGGGCTCCTCGTCCACACTTCCGGTGTCTGCCCGGCCAGCCGGCGCAAGGTCTGCTGGGAGGCAGAGTGGGACCAAGGTGTTTCCCCCGCGGGGGACACTTCCTCCTCGGCCCCCTACCAGTGCTCCGCCCCCACAGCCCCCACTTCCTTGACAGGTCCCCAGAAGCTCAGGAGGGCAAGGACAGCACTGCCTGCTGGGCCCCACCTCTCACCCCGAACAGCACACGTGTGCGTGCGTGCGTGTGCGTGTGTGTGCGTGCGGCTGCTGGAGGAGGAGGCTGGGGGCAAGGAGGGGACCCGGGGTCTCCACGGCGGGGTTCCCTCTCAGCCTCTCTATCTTCCCCCACCCCCAAACACAGAAACACAGGAAATATGTTGCGGCCCTCCCTCACTCAGCCAGACGCCCCCAAGTGTCAGCTTGTGCCAGTCTCCTCTTCAAGCTTTTGTTTTGTTTTTGCGTTTTTGAGACAAGGTCTCGCCATGAAATACAGGTTTTCCTGGAATTTGCTGTATACTTGTCCAGGCTGCCCTTGGACTCACAGCGATCCTCCTGCCTCAGCCTCCTGAGTGCTGGGATTACGGGTGTGCGCCACCACACCTGGCTTCCTTTCAAGCTTTTATTGGTCACTGGCTCAGCGTTTAAAGAGGAGACCAGGGGCCCTGGATTCCAGGGAGCGAGTATCGCTGGATGACGTGGTGACAGTTTAGCAAGCCCTGGTCCCTGGTCGTCCACCTTCAGCTGCACCAAAGCCTCACTCTGACAACAAACCTTGGGGTGTGGCTGCCATTATTACCGCTTTCCTCGGGGGGCACATCAGAAATAAAGAGAGGACATATCTTTCGAAGGCCCGTGTGGTGCCAGCAGGTGCAGAAAGCCAACACACACGTTTTCACACACTCCAAGCAAGGAAGTGCATAATCTTGTTTAAAGACAAGAAAGGGCCAGACATGGGGAGACACTTCTGTAATCTCAGCACTCAGGAGGCTGAGGCAGGAGGATCACCCTGAGTTTGGGCTACACAGTGAGTTCAATAGTGAGACCTTGTCTCAAAAAACCAATCAATCAATCAATCAATCAATTTCAGTTCACTGAAATGGGTAGCTGTGTTACAGTGTGTAACAGCCTTATCCCTAGGAAACACACTAAGGTGTTCAGGAACAAAGGGCCATGATATATGCAACACACTTTCAAATATTCAGGAAAAAGGACAGCAAAAGGCAAACATGCATGTCATGCAAGAGAGGAGATCACAAATGATAAAGCAAACCCTGCCCCACGTCAGAGAGGCTGAGCCAAGCTTACAAGGGTATTCGTCTGCACCAGCTGGCTCGCAAATCGCCCCAGACGGTGGCTTAAGCAACAGGAATTCATGTTCTCACAGTTCTCCAGGCTGGAGCCCAAGTCCCAGGACCCACTCAGTCTTTGTCCTCTCCTGGGCCTTTGGACTTGCTTCCTTTGTTTTTTTTCACTTTTTTTGTAGACAGGGTCTTGCTATGCAGTCCAGGCTGGCCTTGAACCCTCTGTAATCCTCTTGCCTCCGCCTCCTGAGTACTGGGGTTACAAATATGCACCACCATGTCCTTCTCCCTCTGTTTTTTTTGTTTTGGGGTGTTTTTTTGGGGGGAGGTTGGTACCGGGGATGGAGCTCGGGACCTTGTGCTTTCGAGGAATGTGCTGGAACCACTGAGCTAAATCCCCGGCCCCTCCCTCTGTTTATTTCTAACGTCGGTTTCTAGTATAGGGGTTTCTGAGCCAAGTGTGGTGGTGCACATCGTCATCTCAGCACTTGGGAGGCTGAGGCAGGAAGACTGGTTCAAGTTCAAGGCCAGCCTGGGCTACATAGCGAGACCCTATTTCAAAAAACAAAACAAAATGAAAAATAGCGTACATAGGGTTTCTGGACTACGGGCAGCAGCTCCATCTGTACCCCACACCTCTGAGGGACGGGGGTGCGGGCACAATGCTTGGGGGATGCCTGCCCACCCCAAGCCTGCTCACAGGGCAGCGTCCTCCACCTGTGTGTGCAGGGGCAGGTTCCACCTTCCGCTCATCGATCTTTGTCCCTCCCCTGGCCTTGCAGCCGCAGGCTTCCGGTCCTGTCGCTGTCCCGAGGCACAAGTGACCCACCAGGGCCTCCTGGCTGTTTCCTGACCACCTGCTGGTGGCCAGCACTGCACAGCTGTGTCACACGTGTTTCCCTGGCTCTGCTGGGTGATTCCATCGGGCCCAGCTTCTGAGTCTGTACCTCAGTACCTTTCAGGGCAAAGTTCATGCACCTGATTGATTGGTTGATTGACTGATTTTCAGATTTTGCTTGATTGCTTTTTGGGGCCTTGCTGCATAGTCCAGGCTGGCTTCAAATTCCTGGCAAACTTCCTGCCTCAGCCTCCCCAGTGCTGGGAGTGTAGGTCATAGCCCGCCTGGCCCAGGCACCCTTTTTGAGTTTTTTTGATTCCTATCCTTGGTGGGGGATGGAGATTTAGCTCAGTGGTGCTGCTGCCTGCCTTGAAAGCTCCAGGTCCTGAGTTCGATCCCTGGTACCAAAATAAATAAATATATAGGTAAATAAATAAAATGGTTCCTATCCTTGGTTAGTTTCTATATCTCTATTTTGTTTGTTTATTTTTTAAATTAAATTTTATTTACACCTTTACATAATCTCTCTTGGTTCTTATTTTTTCCCCCTTCCCCTGCCCTCCCTTGAACCCTCCCCCCCACCCTCCCTATTTACAAAGACTTTGTTTCCATTTTTCATATTAATTCCATCCTTTGTGGGGTTTTTTAGAGACATGTAGTCCAGGCTGGCCTGGAATATGCGTCGTTCCCAAGTGCTGGGATCACAGGTGTGCGGACCACGCCTGGGTTGCATATTATTTTAAATCTTATGAAATTTCACAGGAAAATCAACATTTCTAGCTTCCTGGGTGGGCTACAGCTATAATAGAAGATTGGTGTGTGGCTGTCACAAACACCCCTAGCCACTGCCTGTCGCCCGCTGGCCCTCCCGGCATGGCCACTCCCCCTGCACCCCGGGTCCCCAGCTCCGTGAGGCCCCGTCCTGTCCCCAGCTGGTCCCGCTCTGGGGTCCACACCGCAGGTTCCCGCCACACCAGGCACCGACCTGGGGACTCGGCTGTTGGCAAACAGCGGTGAATTATTAACCGGGCGGTGCGGCTGCGGGACACCTGAGCCACCTGAGCCACCTGAGCCACCTGAGCGGGTGGGACAGGCCAAGCGCCATGGACTCAGGTGAGGCTGCGGGCCCAGTGAAGGGAGGTGGGGACCCTGAGCAGGGACCCCGAGACCCCAGAGGGGACAGGGTGGCTGCAGGGTGCGGGGTCCAGGCGCTGTGGGCGGGGGGGACCTGGGGACCTCGCAGCGTGCCCCGCCACATCTGCACTGGTCGCTTTGTTCCCCCTGGGGCCAGGCTGGGTCTGGGGGAGGTACGGGGACCCTGGGGCTGTGATTGGAGGGAGACGAGGACCCCACAGAGTGACCCAGGAGCCAGGGGACTCGGGACTGGGCGGCACCCCCTGCCCAGGGCTCCCGGGCTGGGGACATGGAGGGGCAGGACAGGAGCAGAGTCCCCACGGCCCCCACCCTGTCCTCCACAGCCTGGCCGAGCCAGGGAGCCTGTGGGCCACCAGGTCCCACCTGCCCTGCTCCAGGGGCCCCGAGGTCCCCCAAATCCAGCCCTGTCCCCTCCGGGCCTCTCCTGGCTGCAATGCCTGCCGGGCTCGGGTGTTGAGAACCTGAGAAGTCCACATTCTTTTACTTTTGGCCACCACCCTATCTACCATGGCCGAGGATTTGCCCCAGGGACCAGGAAACCGTTTATTATGGTAACTGGGGCGCGGGCTTGGCATCCCCGTGCCAGTGCCTGGCCTCCGCCTGGGGTCCGAGACCCTGAGTCCCCACTGGGAACCCCAGCTCCCTCTGTGACTTGGGGATCACAACAGTGCTGGGCCGTGCCCAGCCTGCCGTCCCAGCTGCTGAGCAAGGAGGGAGATCTCAAGTTCCAGGCCAGTGCAGAGAGCTCAGTGAGATCCTGCCGCAAACCTTAAGAGGCTGGGGGTGGAGGAGCTCAGCAGTAGAACTCCTGTGTAGAGCTTGGCAGGGGACTGGCAGCCTCCCCCTGGGTGCTTCCTGTGACCCGTCCAGCAGGCAGCCTGTGAAGGTGTGACCTGCCTCTGCCTCCTACAGTGGTCCCAGAGTGGGTGCCACCACTCCTGGTTGCAAGACCTCATGTAAAGTTTTTTATTTTGTTTGTTTTGTTATGCTGGGCGTGGTGGCACATGCCTAGAATCCCAGCACTCGGGAGGCTGAGGCAGGAGGATCACCACAAGTTTGAAGGCAGCTTGGGCTACACAATGAGTCCAAGTTCAGCCCGAACTACACAGTGAGACCCTGTGTCATCTCCCCCAAATGTTTCGTTTAATGTTTTAGCTCTGAGGTATAACCCAAGCCCACTGAACTGCACATATTTAAAACATGTGTTTCGAGCTATGCAATGTTATATTGTGTACCTGCAAGGCTGTCATGGCTGCAGATGAGCATCTGATGCCACCCCTGAGTTTCCTGTACCCTTGGTAATTCCTCCTGGTCCCAGGCCCTGGGCAGCTACTGCTCCTCTTGCTTCAGCAAAGCCTGTGTCTCCTAGAACTGAATCTCGTGGACTCAGGCAGCAGCGACTCTATTCGGTGGCCTCTTTAGCCAACGTAATGCTCGTGAGATTTATCTGTTTGTGTCCAGAGTTTGTTCCTTTTTTTTTGCAGTACTTTGGATCGAAACCAAGGTCTCTGCTCTGAGCCACATCCTCAGCCCTTTATTTAGTTTTTATTGTGAGCCGAGGTCTCGCTAAGTTGCCCAGGCTGGGCTGGAACTGGAGAGCCTCCTGGCTCAGCCTCCCAGAGTGCCAAGGTCGCAGGTGTGCACGCGACGCCCGGCCTAGATCCTTCCTTTTCACTGTGGAGTAGTTGCATCAGTTACCTGTAACGAATCCCGGTCCCCACATTTAAGCTTCCATCAACAGTGGTTTTTCCTGGGAGTTCCCGTGGGTCAGCTGGTGCTGGGGGCTGAGCACTTGGCTTCCTGGCTCCTTCATCGGCAAATTCGGCTCCTCCTGGTTGTGGGGAGAAGGGCCTGGTGCCTAAGGCCGCTCCTGAGGTTCTCGGGACTGGTGCCTGCATCTTCCTGGAGTTGCTGTTTTCATTTTTATTTCTCTTTATTTACTTATTTTCCAGAACCTGGATCGAACTCAGGACCTTGTGCTTTCCAGCTACATCCCTAGCCCTAGAATTGCTGTTTTTTATAACTCTCTCTTTTTTTTTTTTTGGTACCGGGGATTGAACTCAGGTCCTTGCACTTGCGCAGCAGGTGATGAAACCCTGAGCTAAATCCCTGGCCCTAGAATTGCTGTTTTTTAAAAGCTAATCTCAGGCTAGGAGTGGTGGTGCACACTTGTCATCCCAGCACTCAGGAGGCTGAGGCGGGAGGATTGTGGCCAGTTCCAGTTCTGCCTGTGAGCAGGTCGCACAGTGAGGCACACATGCCAGAGGGGAGCTGCCCGATAGCCTCGGTAGCATCAGTAGCAGGGCTGCAGCTCAGGGCCGTGCCGCTGGTGTGGGGACAGCCCAGGAACACTCCTGCTCACGCCCAGGGACGTGTGGGCTGTTTCCAGGGCCAGGCTGCTGTGCACACACGTGTGTGGCTGTCCTGGGTGGTCTCGTGCTTTTCATAAGATGTGTGCAACTGGCTGGTTAGTGTGTTTGTTTTGCAGTACCAGGTACTGTACTAGGGAGTGTTGAGCTACATCCCCAGCCTTTTAAAAAAGTTTTTTAAAAAAATTTTGAGACAGGATCTCGCTAAGTTGCAGTTGTCCAGGCTGGGCTTGACCTTGTGATCTTCCTGCCTCGGCCTCCCAGAGTGCTGGGGTTACAGGGGGTCCCACAAAGCCAGCTGTCAGTGAATTTAAAAATTTCAGATGTTACGAATTTTAGTTCAAAGTCTCCATGTGGTTCTTTTTCAAAACGCACAGATCTGCTTGGTGCTGTCCCCGGACGGGCAGGGTAGGGTGGCTGTCTTTTCTGATAACATCAACATCCGGGGCTCTCAGCTGGCTCTGTCTGGCTCTTCCCTGGAGGCCTGGCCGCTGTCCTAGCTGTCGGTGACCCTGCCCGGGCCCTGGATGGTGGGTGCTCTATGGTCCCAAGGGCGCTGGCTGGGCCGGGACAACTTCGTGCCCAGGTCCGCGACTGGCAGGTCACAGGTCATGGCCCCGGATGCCAGCCTGGGTTTGTCCCCACCCTGTGCAGCTGGCGCGAGCCCAGGACACCTCAGGGCGTCCGGAGCGTGACTTCCGGGGCGTGCGAGCCAGCCCCGGGCACACTGCTCTGTCAACCCCTCCCGCAGAGCCAGGGTTCCCCTCTGGGCCCCGTTAGGCTCCTGAGGGACGGCGTCTCCGTGGGCCAAGCACCGCTGCCCAATGTCTGTCCCACCGGGCCAGGTGCAGGGGCCTGAGGCCCCGAGGCTGGGCCTTGGGGTCACAGCGGGCTGTTGGGGTCCCAGTCTGTCCTCTTTCAGCTCCCGACACCAAGGGGGGCAGCAGCCCCGCGCGCCCCGAGGACCCCGAGAGCCCCTGGGACCCCGAACATCCTGAGTCGCCCGCGGACCCCGCGCTCCCGCAGCTCCCGCGCCGCCCGTGGCTCCTGGACGAGGCCCACGCGCCCGACGAGGACGCGGTGGCGGGGGGCGGTGAACCGGGCCCCGGGGACCCCACGGCCTCGTCCCCGTCCCCGGGGCCTAAGGCGGCCGGCAGCGTCCCACACATCGGCTTCACGACCGAGCCCCCGCCCTACGCGCCACTGGACCCCAAGGCGGCGCCCGCGCTCTTCGCTCCCTTCCCGCCACCCGTGCTGCTGCCGCCCGCGCCCGCTGCGCTCTTCCCGCCCGGCCCGCTCTTCTCGGCCACTGTGCCCGGCGCCTACACCTTCCCTGCGGTGAGTGGCCCGCATGGCTGGGTCAGGGCGGCTGGGTTCTGAGGGATGAACAGGAGCTCGGGAAGGAGCGGGAGGGGAGATCCAAGTTTGGCTACGTGGGGAGGAAGAATTCGGGATCCACGGTGGGGGCTCAGAGACCCTGGGCTGGGGGTGAGGGCTGGTCTGGTGGCCAATGGCTGTGATCTCAGAACTCTAAGAGGCTGAGGCAGGCAGATCGCAAGCTGAAGCCCAGCCTGGGCAATGGAGCAATTTAGCCAGGCAGGAAGGAATGAAGGAGGGAGGGGGCATGGGCGGAAAGGAAGAGAAGGGAAGAAAAGGAAAGGAAGAAGAGGCCAGTGGGAGGGCGCAGGCCCCGGCGGGGCGGAGCTGAGGGCCCCTCCGCTCTCGGTGTCGCAGTACTGCAGCCCCGCGGCTGCCCCGGGGGAGCACAGGGCGTCGCCCAAGGACTACATGGCGGAGTCCGTGCTGGTGACATTCTTCTGCTGCCTGCTCACGGGGCTCATCGCCGTCGTCTACGCCCACGAGGTAGGCGGGCGGGGCGGGGCTGCCAGGCCGACGGGGTCTCCGGTGGCTCCCACAGAGGGCGGGCACTGGGAGGGCCTTGCCCGTTCGGATGGGACCCGCTCCCCTCCTGTGCACCCCTGCACGGCTGCGCGGGAGGGTTCTCAGGCCGGGCCTGGGGCTGCCCTCCCACGAAGCTCCTGGGTCTGCCTCCCTCTCGCCTGTCCAGCCCCTCAGCCATCTGCACCGCTCACCACCCTGATAGCATCCCTCCACCCACCCGCCCACTCTTCCACTGACCTGCGGATCCACCGCCATCCACCCACCTACTCACCCGCTCCGCCACCCGTCCATCCGATTCAGCTGTGCATCCCCCCCCACCCTTATATCCAGGCATATCGCTGTCTGCCCACCCACCTGCTCGCTTATCCATCATCCACCTCTCCATCCTTCTGCCCACCCGCTGTACACCCGTGTCTCTATGCATCCGTTACCTGTTCGTCCACCCATCACTCTGTTCAGCCACACCGCCCTCCCTCCCTCCATCCACCTTTTGACCTGTTCACCCTCCAGCCGCATCTCCTTACTTCCCGGGGCCCTCCTGACCTTGCTAACCACAGGGTGGCACAGGGTGCGGGCCCGGGTGACGTTCCAGCAGCAGGAAGCTAGGGGCCTGGGCTCAGGCTGGCCTGGCCACCCTGGCTGTGAGGCCCTGGCCAAGTCGATGAGCCTTGTCCCTCCGTCCGCAAGCCGGGTGCAGTGACCCCATCCGTGGCCCTGGCAGGCCCTCACTCATCCACCCCGCGCCGGCCGTCCTGTTGCAGACCCGGGCGGCGCTGGGAAGGGGTGACCTGGCCCAGGCGGAGGAGACCTCGCGCAAGGCCCGCTCGCTGGTGCTCTTCAGCCTGCTCTTCGGGGTCTTTGTGTCCACCAGCTGGGTCATCTACATGGTGGTGGCCCTCTACCTCCCCTGAGGCTGGTGCCCTGGGGTCACGGCCTGGCCACCCCTTTCTGTGGACTCGGATGCCCTCGTGGCCAGCTGCTGCTCACAGAAGGCAAAGAGGCTGGATTGGCAGCTGTCCTCAGGCCGTGGCATCTGCGGTGGCCCTGGGACAGGGCTCACCCGAGCCTCCTCCAAGGTCTCCCTGGGACCCTCACCCTTGTCCTGACCTTGAGAGTCCACAGTGGGACGGAGCCCTGTGACTTCACAGCCACCTGGAAGGACTTGTCGCCTCCAGCCCTGCCAGGTGGTGCACCTGTCCCAGGAGAGGAGAGGTGCTGGCTCCTCCGTCCTCCTGGCAGCTGCTGAGGGACAGGGGCAGGGGCCAGTCTCCTCTACTGATGCCACAGCCAGAAACGGGGCCACTGTGTCCACCTGGTCCCAGGAAGTGGTGCCTGGACTTCTGGGGACACTGCCTCTTCCTGCTCCTTTCCGGTTACAGCAGCATCTGTCTGCAGCTGGGCTCAGGCACCTGTCCTGGGCACTGAGATGCTGCTGGCCCTGGACAGAGAGCTCTGCCTGCTGCTCACACCACGATGCCCAGTGGCTGTGCTGGGGCTTCGCTGCTCCTCCCTGCCCTGCTTCTGTCCCTGTCCCTGTGATCTGCAGCTTTGGCCTTGCCCACCCGAGCGGGGGGATCCACTGGGTCCCCTCTGGGCAGTGCGGCTGCAGGTCACCCCATCCAGGTTGCTGTGGTCCTGAAACCACGCCCCCTGCAGAGAGGAGGAAGTGGCCACTGACCATGGAGCGTCCACCGCCAGGCACCGGGAGACAGGACGGAGGGGCCTCAGGCGTGGCCTCCCCTTCACGGGCAGGGCTGGGCCAGGAGGGGCCGTGCCAGCCACAGGAGCAGAGGACGACATCTGAGGATGGGCACCTGCCAGAAACTACCTGCCGAGGCTCTTCTCACGGGACTCTGATTGTTTTTTTCCAGCACTGGGATCTGAGTCCAGGGCCTCACGCATGCCCTGCACTGTTAAATAAATCAGAACAAAAAAATCACCCAGCCCCTGCGTCTTGAGTGTTAAAGTGTTTGAGTCCTGGGGACCCGATTAAAATGCAGGTTCTGCTCCTCACTGGAGCTTGAACTTCTGCATTTCTAATGAGCTCTGCTAATGAGGCTGAAGATGACAGAGGAGGAGACAGCCAAGCTGTTCCAAGCAGAGCACAGTGGTGCACACCTGTCATCCCAGCACTCAGGAGGCTGAGGCAGGAGGATCACGAGTTCAACGGCAGCTTGGGCTACATACTGAGAATCTATCTCAAAAAATCAAACCAAAAAAACTCCAAAAATAAACAAAAACTAAAAAGCGTTGAGGATACAGGTCTGCTGTAGAGAACCCCTGGGTTCCACGGTCTGTACACAATAAAAAAAACCCCAAACCAGGGTGGGAAATGCTTCCCCTCTCTCTTCTGCAGCAGGAGTCCATCCGTGTAGGGCTGAAGTTTTGTTTCTTGGCACGATCTTGCCAAGCCTTCCGGGGATGGCTTGGTGGGTGGTCTTTGGACCAGAATTAACTCCTTTAACACCAAAGCCTGCTTATTTGTACCTTTTCCCCCCAGTGCTGAGGAATGAACCCAGGGCCTTCACACGGAGCTGTATCCCAGCCCTATTTCTTATTTTGAGCCACGGTCTCGCTAAGTGACCCTCCTGCCTCAGCCTCCCAGAGTGCTGAGATTCACCTGTGTACCACTGCTCGGCTTGCAGCTCTCCCAAGCTGATTCTGCTTTTCTCCAGGGTGCGTGAGGCACAGCAGTCCACAGAGTGTCTGGCACCTAAGAGCTGCCAGCAGATGTGCTCTGGTGCCCACAGTCTGCACAGCACGGCCCAAGGCCGACGCTGTCCCCACGCCCGCTCCTAGTGGTGCCCAGGGGTGGAGGAGCTGCTCCCGAGGTCTTCGGTGCATCAGCTGTGGTGGGGACCGGGCCTCTGGCCAGGGCTGTCTTCCTCCAGCTGCTGCCTGTGTACGCAGGGCCCCAGCCAGAGCCGAGTCTGAGTGGACGGCATCACCGCCACACGGGGCCCCACCTCCCTGCTGCGGTGCGAGGGACTTCCTGGACCCTGTGCGTTCAGTCCACAGCCACGACGGTTGCCTCAGGAGCCAGCCTGGCCTCTGGGTGTCGGGGCCAGATGAGGTGTGGAGCTGCTGGCGGTGAGGGAGCTGGCAGTGGGGGACGCAGGGGCACACAGGTCCCAGGTCACCTACGGCCTGAGGTCACAGACGGCACAGGACCATCAGAGGCCCGGTCCCCTTGGGGCTGACGGGACTTCCTGCTGACACCCGAAGCCCTGGGCGCTCCCGGGAGGGAGGATTGGCCAGGTCGCCGCCGTGCCTAAGCGTGACCCACTGGGGACAGCCACCCCCCTTCCAGGGATGGACTCAGCTTGCCTGCGGGGGACATCCGCCCCGGGCCCAGGCGCAGGGCTGAGCGCTGAGACCAGAGGCCCCACTGCTCACCACTCCTGCTGCCGCCCAGGGGTGTCTCACTGCAGGAAGGTGTGGGCAGGGACCCAGCCCCGTGGGGGACAGCATGTGGCGTGGCTCTGGGGGCGTGCAGAGGGCAGAGGGCGGGCTGCCCCATCCTCCCCGGCCTCACTGAGTGTGGACTGGCACAGGGGCTCTGGACAGGAGGGGACAGGGACTTGGGGGATGGGTCAGTGGCCCCAGAGGGAACATTCTGCCACAGTGAGCAGGCCGGGACAGGCAGTGACCCAGGCCCGGAGCCCAGGACTGCGCGGACAGGATGGTCAGCGGGCGGCGGGCACGTTTATTTTCCTCTCATATAAAAATGACACATTTGAAATGACCGCAGGAAGATGCCCCGTGGGGCCATCCGTGGGGTCGGTGACACTGAGCCCAGGGCGGTCACGGGGCGGGCAGGCACAGGGCCATGAGCTGAGGAGTCAGGCTTGGGGCTCAGACTGGGCCTGGGGAGTGTGCCGGCCCCGCCCCATGGCACTGCAGGGAGCCCTGAGCGTCCACAGGGGACGGGACACTCCGACTCTCCTGGCTCCCAGGGCGGCCCGCTGGCCAGTAAGTCACACACACGCTGCCCACGCTGGCGTGCAGTCACTGAGGGACGCTGCCTGTCTCCAGCCTCGCCCCTGGATGTGTCTCCTCAGGCACGGGGTCTGCTGCGGCCACCCTAGGCCTGGTGGGCAGAGCTGGCAGAGCTCGCCGAGCTGGAGGGTGGAGGCCGAAGCAGGCAGGGGTGAAATGGGAGGACTTCTGAGAGAGGGCGCAAACTAAAAACCCAACCCACACAACACTGTTCACAAACCTGACTGCACACGCACACTCCTTAAATAATAAAGTGACAGGTTCCAGCCAGACAGCAGGACTGCTGCCGGGGGAGCTCCGGGGACAGCTCACACACCTCCCCCTATTTACAGGACAAACAACACGACAGGGAGCGGAAACAGCCGCACTCTCAGGGCAAGAGCTGCTCGCAGGCCCAGAAGGACAGAGCGCCCGGCTCTGCCTGGTGGAAAGCTCCGCACACAGGCGGACACCGCTCTCCGCCATCCTTCCTTCCGTTACGCTGGCTTGGGGAAGCACAGGTGGGTCCTGACTGACCTACACTGGAAGCGAAATGGCCCGGGCTAGGTGGAGCCGATAGCACTGCTGGACCCTGACCTGCCGCTGGCCCAGGTTGGCGGCCGTGGAGCCAGGGGACAGGGTGGTTCCACTGGGCACTGCCTGCGGAGCCCGTGTCAACCTTGGTGGGGAGGGCGGGCGCTTCTGCTGGGGACTCAGCTCCCCCCACCCACAGCCAGGCTCCCGGGCAGCTCCCCCTGCCGAGGGACCTGTTGGCCACCTGGACGCCGGGGACCAGGACAGACAGGAGACGGCGTTTAAGGCACACGGCAAGCGCAGCGGAGAGGCGGCCCTCCCTGGGGCTGCACTGGCCCAGCTCCGCAGTGTCTGGTGGCCGAGTCCTCCCAGCCCCGCTCCTTGTCCCTGCACCCAGAGCACAGAGGGTGCAGGCAGGGCTGCGCCTGGGGGGCCACAGGGGGCAGGGGCTGCGTAGTGCTGCCAGCGATGGAGCCTGGGGTGTGCACAGCGTGACAGGTGCAGCCAGCTCCAGGGCCACTGAGGCCGCCTGTCATGACTCTGGTGAAACGTGCAGCCCATCCCCAGGGTGGAAGAGCAGGTGCCCACCAGCCTGCCCGGCCCAGAACAGGCAGAGGCGGCTGGGAGGGCGAGAGCAGAACACGAGGCAAAAGCACAAAATGAAACCAGGCCGCCGTTCACAAGTCGGTCCTGAGGCCCCACTGCGCTCTGCTCCCTCTGCCATGGGCCTGGGGGTCCAGGGCCTGGGCTGCTCCTGCAGGAAGGGAGCCGGAGCCGGAGCCGGAGCCGGGCCAGGCCAGGCAGTCCGAGTCCTCTCTGGGCCCCTCGAGCGGTCTGGACCCGGCCTGAGCCGCTCCTAGGTCTTCTCCTCCCGGTCTGTCTTCCTCCGGGTTATGTTCCGGGGCTTGATTTTCAGAGAGAGTTCCCATAGGGCCTCCTCAGCCAGGTGGTCACTGAAGTCATTGAAGAAGGTGATGATGTCGTCGTTCCTCCGGATGTCGTAGTGCCTGCGGGGAGGGGCGGCCACACCCTCTCAGAGGCTGCCTGGGCTCGGAGGACAAGTGCCACGGAGCTCCCTGACCGCGGAGGCTGCCCTCACTCCGACAGGACGCTGGCACCGAGATGGGCTGCACTCAGCGCCAGCGTGCTAGGCGGCCACCCTCAGGGGCTCTGATGGCCCACCCGGCCCCTGCTGCCCTGGAGCCAGGCAGGCCAGCGGGTGTCAGTCGCCCAAGTGCAGGGCACCTTTGCTCATGTCCTGAACCTGCCCAGCAGCTGCGGCCACTGTCCCTGTGATGGCCCCTCCCTGCTCCGCCCCGGCCCGGCCCCGGCCCGGCCCCGGCCTGCCACTCACGCCTGCTGGAAGCAGCGCATGCTGTCCAGGATGTTGAACTGCTGCCAGCGCTTGGAGAAGTTCACCTTGCCCTCTACGTAATCGGGGTTGCCCAGGTGGACAAAGGTCAGGTCCTGCAGGATCAGACCCCTGGGAGGACAACGGAGAAGCCAGTTACTGCTGGAGAGGCTCGGAGGGCAGCAGGGCAGCCGCCACACGATGACCACTGCAGCCCCACCAGGGCCTAAGAGCCTGGGGCAACCCAGGCGCTGGAGTCCACCACGCAGACTCTGCCCCACCACCTGCCGCAGGCCCCCAGGTGCCAGTGCAGGCCCCGAGGCACTGCCAGGGAGCTGCTGTGGCTGCAGCGTGTGGGCAGAGCGCCCTCGTCTGTAGGCACAGTGACCCGGAAAGAGCTGCCGAGTCCTGAGGCTGAAGCCCAGGGGCGAGAGGCAGGCAGCTCCCGGCACAGAGCCCGAGGTGGGGGATGGAATCCCAGTGTCCTGCTCTGCAGCCCTTTCCCCTCGGGGTGATGTGGCCAGCACTTCTGTGCTTCTGCACCCCACGGCTCCCCAGGCTCCTGCGGTGACAGTGACCTTGCAGCCTGGCTTGAGGACTTGGAAGACGCACGGTGCCACATGTGGGGAAAGGAGCCCTCTGCCCGGCCCTGGGTGGAGCGGGGAGAGGGTGTGGATCCCCGCCAGGGTGATGGAGATGGGGAGCCTGGCTGGCGAAGGACGCACAGGGCCCAGAACCGTCCGAGAGCCGCCTCACTCACAGGTACGGGATGCACGGGGGCTCCACCTCTGAGAGGGCGGCCCGGTAGGCGCGGAAGGAGGACGAGCTGTCGATGAGTGTGCAGTACTCAGCCAGCCCCTGTGCAAGAGGAGGGCGGGTGTGAGGGGGCACAGCACACGGGGCCTCGCCCCTGCGCTCCCCCAGAAACCCAGCCAGGAGCCAGGTGCAGGATGTGACACCAGGGAACCACCCGCCAGGCCAGGGCAGAGCCAGGACTCAGCAAGCACAGCCCGCAGTAGCTCTGCCCACCCACCTCCGAAGTCTGCTTCTGCCACTCCAGCCTGCGTATGGGTGCGGAGTCCAGCGCCGAGAGGATGGCCAGGTAGGAGTTGAAGTTGTTCAGCTTCCGCAGGTGCTGTGCGGGGAGGGATGGTGAGGACAGCACAGGCCTCAAGGCCCTGACCTCCCCGGCAGGGCCTGAGCTCTCTGGGGCTCAGCACCATTACCTTCATGATCTTGATGAACTTTAAGAGCAGCCGTTCCCTGTCCTGCGCCTTTTCCTGCAGCATGATGATGGAGCGGACCCTGCAGGAGCGAGTGGCAGCTGAGTGGATGTCACCCTGCAGGACCCTGGTGGAGAGGGATGGGCACGAGGCCTGGGCACCCAGCCCGACCTGCACTTCTCAAGCCAGGCCGGGAGCCCCGGGGAGATGTGGCCTCTGCTCTAGGGGCCCAGTGCCCACAGAATAGGCGAGCTGCCTGCGCTTCTGCAGGAGGCCAGTGCTGCCTGTGAGCATTGTCAGGAGGGCCCTTCTCAGCCTCAGGGCTGAGTGGAGACCAGCAGCAACTGTGCAGCCACAGTGCCGGGCCCTGCAGAGCCCAGCAGAGGCCAGGCCCGAAACCATAGACCAGACCAAAGGCCAGCCTGGTTGGTGCCCTGTGAACCCTACAGTGGCCTCAGCCTCCTGCAGCTCACAAGGGCCCTAGCAGGGCGACCCGGGAGGCACTGCATCTGCATCAGCCCTCTGCCCATAACAGGCGCCTGCCCAGGGACACCGGGGCACCATGGATGTGGAAGCCCCCGTCTCTGGCACTCAGCAGAGGGCTACGGGTGCCTGGAGGCCACGCCCAGGGCGCATGAGGGGCTTCTGTCTGGCCCAGAAGACACTGCACCTGAGCTGAGTGCTGGCTCGGGTGGTGAGCATGGGGGCCGAGAGGGGGCTGTGCCCAGGCAGAGGGGAGGTGGGCACGGATGCCCTCTGCCTCCAATAAGCGGCCCAGGGGCCTCAGAAACACCGCAGTCCCCTGGGCAGGGGCCATGGGGGCGGGGTCTGCTGCAGCAGGACAAGGCTGCCCAGCTGTCCTCAAAGCCAAGAGGCCTGGGCGTGAACACAGTGCTGGGCTAATTAAGGCCACAGAAAAGAACTGATAGATCCGCTCCGGCCCCAGCTGGACTTCCGTTGGCCATCAGGGTGAGCCCTAGCCCTGACGGTGCTGACAGCCGCTGGCAGGCAGAGGGTGGCACCATGAATCCACCGTGGCGGTGCTTGGAATTGACTCAGGGAGCCTCTGGTACCTCCCCTGCCACTCTTCCACTTGGGGTTAGTGCCCACGTGCCACTGTCCCTCACCAGTAGGACATGTTGTTGAAGTGCTCCGTGAACTGGGTTAGGTTGGGGCTCTTCTCCTCGTTCTGCTCTTTTGCCCAAAGCAGAACCTCAGGAATCTGCAGGGGGAGACAGGCCAGACAGCACTGCGGCGCCAGCTCTCTGGGAGCGACGAGAGCCCCCATGCTGCCCGCTCCTCTGTACCTCAATCTTATAGAAGAGCTCAGCATCCAGCAGCGTCAGCTGCTCAGCAATCTCGTGGCTGTGGAAGTCGTGCAGGGTCCCGGGCCTGGAGCACAGAGGCAGAGAAGCACGCTCAGGGCTGGGTGCCGGGCAGGCACTGCCATAGGCTCCAGGGTGGGGACCAGCCACAGGGAGCCCGGGGCTTTCCCGAGGCACACGGTCAGGGAATGTGAGGCCGTGGGCGGGCAGTGGGCTCCTCACCTGGCCGCAACGCCCCTGGCTGCCAGGGGCTGGTCGGAGTTGGCACACCTGAGCAGCTTCTTCTGGTCTACCTTGTCCAGGATATTCTTCCGCAGCACGCGGGCCAGGCTGAGCTCCCCGCTGCACACCAGGCGGAAGACCAGCTCCATTAGCAGCTTCAGGATGTCCTCTGTCAGCTCCACCAGGCTGAGGGCCAGGGCACAGGGTGAAGGGGTGGGCGCAGGGCCACCACCGAGCCAGGAGCCCCCCGGGCGAGAGTGAGAGGGCACGGGGCAGCTGCCCTGGAAACTCGATGCTGTCACTTGCCCAACATGCACTGTGGGCACTGGCCAGGGCGAGGCTGCACAGCCCGGGGCTACTGAGCACCATGGGGAGCTCCCGGCCACACTCAGTGAGGAGACGGCCAGGAGAGGGCCCAGTCCTTGGGTGGGTGCCGGACGACGTCTGCCAAGCAGCAGGCCAGCGCTGGCACCTCGCCTCCCGTGACTGCATGGGGGAAGGGGTGGTCCTGGGTGGACCTAAGGCCTGCACCTGCTCTAGGGGACAAGTCACTCTAGGGCTTGATGATGCAGACAGGAGCTGCATCTGGCAGAGTGGGGTGTCCGGGGTCTGCACTGTGGCCCGCCCAGGAGAAGCAAGAGTCCACAGGGGTCACATGGTCCCGACAGGGAGGCCCGGCTCGCTGTGGCCAGTGCCATCCCCGCGCCTGGACAAAGCACTCACCAGAGCTCATCCACCACCCGCACCAGCACGAAGAACGTGTTCTTGCTGACGCGCTTCTTGAAGGTGTCGGCGAAGGGCGAGAACTTCTCGTATGTGCAGCGTGGGTTAAGGAAACGGCGCACACGGCACAGGACTTGAGCAGGGGACTCACGCTGCGTGTGCTGAGCACCTGTCATGGGCTGGGAGCCTCGTGTGTGGAGCGTCAGCGACCCCAGGCAAGCACAGCGCTGCCAAGCTGGACGTGCCCAGGCCACTGGCCCAAGGGCTGCTCCTAAAGGCACCAGGGCCCATCTGCAGGACTGCACTGCAAGGAGGCCAGGCTTCCCACCACGCCTGACCAAGGAGCCCATGTGTGCCAGCACCCAGGGCCCGCGACGCTGAGCCTCGGGCAGGATGGGGTGGCCCCCAGGTCTAGCTGGGCACATGCCAGAGGGCTCCCCTCCACCTTTCCTGAGTGTCCATCCTTGGGCGCCCTCCCACCCTAAGTCAGGGTTCTGAGCTCCCCAGAGCCTCCTGATGCCGGCCTGCCTGCTCCCGGTGACCGGGAACCTGGCTGTGGTGCCCAGGTGCAGCCAGCCCTGGAGGGTGCAGTACAGTACTCTCCAGGAGGGCAGGCTGAGCCCCATGGGAGGAAGCCAATCATGGCTCTGCACTCGGTATGGTGAAGACGTGGCAGTCTTGCAGCTGAGCCAGAGCACACAGGCAAGCACATCACACGTGGGGACTGGGCGCCTGAGAAGTGTGTGGCTGTTTCCTGCTGGCCAGCAGGTGCTGAGTGACACTGCCAGACTGGCGGGGACCCTGGACTCCCGAGAAGTGTCCACATCTGTCCCAGAGACCTAGATTCTCAGGGCACACGGAGGGCAGGGAGAGCAGGGGGCTCAGAACCCCCTGCCCGAGGGGCAGCGGCTGCGCAGCAGGTGGCAGTCACAGGCTGTGAGGCTGGCAGGTGGCCTGGAGTGGACAGTGGTGCCATTGTGGCACCATAGGCTTTCTGGACAGTGGAAGGGGCTGGCCAGGGGGCCAGCGGGTTTGGGTCTGAGAAAGAAGCACCCGACATGAAAGCACACTCTTCTAAGCCCCCGGGTCCTCCCTGCCACCTCTGTGGGGGTCCCTGTCCCCAGGCTGAGCCTATGGGGCAGAGTTGGCAGAAGGGCAGCGCCGACAACACAGCAGATGAGGCACAGCTGCCCACTGGCCAGCTGGCACAGGTGGAAGGGGCTGAGCCCACCCCTGCAGCCAAGCCCTGCCCACTGGCACGGCCGCACCATGCCCGGCCAATCCGCCGCTCTGTTGCCCTTTGCTCAGAGTCACCGTGGGCCCGGGCAGTGAGGAGCAGGGCAGAGGATATCGGTACTGCAGCTTCCTGATGAGCTCCTCAGGGCTGATGAAGGTCCTGTAGGTGGTCAGGAAGGCCTCACAGTACAGCACCAGGTCTGCAGGAGCAGGGGGCACTCAGTGGGGTGCGTGGAGGGCAGAGCAGTGCAGAGCGGGGCTGGTCAGAGGGAGCCCCAAGCCAACCCAGAGCGGCTCTCCAGATGGCAGGGCCTTCTCCTCCAGGACTGGGACCCCACACACAGGGCCCAGGACGGCAAGCTCGGGCAGGAAGGTCCGTCGTGAGGAACCCCACTCTACATCTGGGGGCTGGGCTATAAGCAAACACCCCCTTCCCTTTGGAGGGGCTGCTGGGGCCAGGGTGCCACCTCCCCAGAATATGTGGCCCCTTTGTTTGCTGTGACTTGCCCACCAACAATCTCTCTGATGTTGAAGAAATCAGGGCAATCTGTCTTTGAACTTGCAGTCCTCCTGCCTCCGCCTCCCAGAGGGCTGGGAGTACAGGTGTGTGCTGTTGTACCTAGCCTACAGGCCCTCTTTCTCTTCCGTCTGGAACACAACTTGGAAGCAGGATGTCTTAGGGGGAAGGATGGTCCCTGCTCCCCTGTCCTCCCAAATGGTCAGGACATGAAGGAGAGGCGAGGCCGGCGGACCTGGGCCTGTGAGAGCACTCTCGGGCCGTGGACCGAGGCTCCGGGGCAGGGCACATGAGTTTCCAGAGGTGCCTCAAGCTGGTCAATCAGACCTGGCCTGACAGGAACACTAGATCTGCCCAAGGCTCAGGAAAGGTGTAAGCTGCCCCCCCGCCCCTGCCCCCGTTACCTGGATTTTTCGCCCTGTTCCCGCGGCGCTGCCCCAGGTGCTGCCCATGGAGTGCGCACACCCAGTACCAGTGACTGCCCTCGCCCCAGGGACCTCCCTGAAGGCTCTGGGGGCACCGCCACACCGCCTGGGACGCCCACAGTGGGCCCTGCATGCCCTGTGAGGGCGCAGATAAGGACAAAGGCCACCCAGCGGGGCTGCTGTACCTTTTCTGTCGGTCTCAGTAGCATGCACCAGCAAGATGTCGCCTGATCCTCCACGCACATCTGGCCCGTCATCACCCTGTGGAGAGAGAACAGCCGAAGAAGGCATGAGTGGGGGCCAGGTGACAAAGACACTGTGCTGCAGGGACGGCAAGTCCCCTCTGCTCTCCTCCACCCAGCAAGGCCAGGCTGCACTGCCCCTGTGGCCCACTGATGGTTCCACGCTCAGCTGACAGACATGGGGCCCGGCGCATGTTCCCCAAGGATCCCTGAGGTCCCGAAGTGCTCGGGTGACCGTCTACTCAGCATCATCCCATACCTCCAGCCCGCTCAGTCTCTAGCGCCCAGAAAACAGGGAGGCCGCAGTGCACTCGGAGCATGTCCACACACCCAGGTCTACATCAGTGCCAGGGGAGGCGAGGTCACTTTCAGTGACGCGGGTCGCGGGGTCTCCTGTGTGGCCCATCACAGGAGCACAAAGCATCAGAGACAGATGCTCCATCTGCTGCTGCTCAGGTGACCCTCGAGGGACCAAGTCTCACCTCCACATGGTAACAGGCGCCAGCCACCAGGCCTAGAGCCGGAAAGAGTGGCAAGAAGGCCCAAGATGGCGGCCAGGCCAACACCGATGGCCTGGGACCCTGCGACTCTCCAGGGGACAGAGCTGACACCTGATACGGCTGCCTTTCGAGTCCTGAGCTCTGGGCTCCCGCGGACACGGTGGCCAGCCTGTGAGCCGACTCCCCTCTGTGGAGGGGCGCAGCTGTCCAGGCTCCCTTCACTGCCAGCCCTGCCTGCCCGCATCCTCGCTGCTCCCTGCCTGGCCCAGGAGTGTGCCAAGGGCGGCCGCTGCCTTCTCGCCACCAGAAGATGACGGGAGGGCGTGCGCTTCCCAGGACCGGGCCCTGAGCCTCTGGGCTGAGGAGGGCTCTTGTGGCTTCCTCTGGGGAAGGCCAGGTCTTGGTCTCTCTCACAAGGAGGCAGAGCCCAGGGGTGGCCGGGCCCAGGCCTGCGCATCCCCTGGTCAGAGCCCGCCATGAGGCCATCAAGAGGCATGAACGGCACTCGCTGCGCACAGCACTGCCAGGAGCTTCGCCCTCCTGGGCCCTAGGGTGCAGCCATGGGACTTCAGGGCTCTGAACACCAGCAGATGCCACGCTTCCTCCTGGAAGCCGCACCTGGCTCAGGTCGGTCTCATGGAGACACCCAGGGTCACAGGGGGACTCGGCCTCGACCCTCCTGACTCACCTCTTGCTTCAGTGTCAGCCTGGCCATGATTTCATTGTGGTCGATGAGAGACAGCTCATCCACTTCCTCCTCTGACTGAGCTGACTCCAGAGTGTCTGGTGACTTCGGGACCCTGGAGGAGAAGGAGTTGGTGCCAAGTCTCACTCAGGCCCGGGCCCCTGACACTGGAGGCCGAGGCGGTGCTGGCCAGCCCAGGGCTGTGAAGGGCACCAGAGCTGCTTCAGAAGACGGGGTGGGAGAGCCGGGGCCACTCCCTGCACCCCCAGGTCTCCTCTGGGAACGGGAGGAGTGAGGCTGGGGATCAGCAAGGCCCACACAGTCATTTCTGGGTGGTGGCTGCAGCCATGCTCTGGCAAGGAGGCCGTCAATATTTAAGATGGACAGCAGAAAGGCCAGCAGGAGGGGAAGTTCCCACTGCTCAGTGCCATCCTCCAAGTCTGTCCAGGCCTCTGCTGGAACTCTGCTCAGCAGTGTGGGAAGCTGTGACCAAGTGGACAAGGACAAGCAGGGACAAACTCTCCTTCAGGTGACTACGCAGGACCCCAGAGGTGGCTGGTCCTTGACCTGAGGGGGAGAAGCTGGGGGGGGCACACAGGTGACAACCACGGAAGGCTGCAGGCAGATGCTCCTGCAGCCCCTCGAGGGTCACCACACCCGGTTAGGCCTGGCCAATGCTAATGCTGACGATGATACAGGACAGCAAAGAGCTGCGATATGGAAACGCAGTGTGAGTCCCGCCTGATCATGGTTACAGAAAATGAAGATCTACAAGACACTTCTGGGAAGATGGGAACTGGGTGTGATTTGCCTAGCACACGACATCAGGGATGGCCTAACTTTCTTGGTGCAATCAGGGTGTCTTAAGCAGGCTTATGTGTTTTTAACTCAGGGTCTCACTATTTAGTCCAACCCAGCCTTGAACTTGCTACACAGCCCAGGCTGACCTTGAACTCACGATCCTCCTGCCTCAGCTTCTTGAGTACTAAGGTTACAGGCATCTGCCACCATGTCCAGATTAGGAATGGCCAGCTGGGGTCACAACATCTGCACCTGATATTCAAGGTGGCTTAGCAATACAACCTATGCACACACGTGCAGAAATGTCCACAGTAACAAACTGGAGGGTGGGGTGCCTGTGCCAGGACACCTCAGCTGGAAGAGGCTGGCGGGGGTCTGGAGCCAGCCAGACGGCCCTGGGCGGTTTGCAAGGTGGGCACTGCGGGTGCAGATGATCAGGAAGGAATGGCGGTGCCAGGTTAGGGCCTCTGCTGGGCGTGCTTGTTTGTAAGTTTTCCATTTTATTTTTTATTATACTGGTGTTGGGCTCTGTGCCTGCCTGGCAAGTGTTCTACCACTGAGCTACATTCCCAGCCTAATTTTTGTTTTTAAGAAATTTTAATTTTATTTAATTTTCAGACAGGATCTCACGAAGTTACCCAGGCTGGCCTGGAATCTGGAATCAGTCTTTCTAAGCCGCCTAAGTAGTGGGATTATAAGCATGTGATGCTGCTCAGTCGGTTTCTAGCCTGAGCACGTACTGTTTTGAGTCAGGGGAGGACAGACCCTCAACATGAACACAAAGGCCTCCCCGAGTGCACTTGTGGCCCTTGGAGGACTGGCCACTCCCTGGTCACTTCCTACCTCTCACCGCCATCTCTACTGTCCTTGCCAGGTGTGCCGCTGCCCGCTGCGGGGTCCCTGGGGTGCCCATCTTTCCCGGCTGGTGACTCCTGTGGAGAGAAGGGAGGGTTGGGCTCTGGCCAGGTGGCCCAGGCCAGGGCCGATCTGTCTTCCCAGCGTCCTGCCTGCAGGTGGCTCGGATGTGGGTCCCTAAGGAGCAAAGCGAGGTGGGAGCAGGTTAGTGATGAATGCAGGAAATAACAGGAAATGCAGGAGCCCGAGACTGGCAGCCTGTCCTTGGAAAAAGCTCCTGACTGATGCCACCTGAACTACCTCCCAATGTCACGGACCTCAGCTTGTGCCTTTCCTCCCCTGCCCCTCGATGAGCTACAGCTTTGCTCCAGAGATTTGAGGCCAGGGGCCAAGGACCTGCTTCAGACCACACCGCCCCCGAATGGCAGAGCCTGGATCTGAACCTGGGCTGCACCTGCAAAGCCATCATCCCTAACCCTGGGCACCACTGTGTACAGCAGAACTTTGCTGATGTCCTGGTGAGAGACTCTGAGGGCTGTGCCACCCAGCCAGCGACAGTTCCAAAGGGCCTGCTGCTCAAACACAGGGCTGTGAGCTTCCCTGCAGCCCTGCTGTCACAACTAGGCCTTGTGATAATCCCAGGCTGCACCAAAGCTGCACCGGGAGACCAGGGGAGTGTGTACAGGGACAGTGCCAGGGAGGGCAGAATGAGGTAAGAAACCAGTGCTCCATGTGCCGCTGGCAGAGGGCAGGGTGGAAGGCCAAGCTGGATGATGCTGGTGGCACAGGTCATCAGAGGGGACAGGTGGGGCGGGGCCAACTCCCTCAGAGTACAATTCCTCAGGCTCCTGTGACTTGCTGGGTGTGCACATTGGTCCCTGGGGCCTGATGCAGGAGTGCCCCAAAGGAGTGGGCATGCTCTCCAGGGCTGGGGCTGTGCAAGTTACCACGGGGAGGACTCTGGTCCTTGGGGACCGGGCTTCCTCCTGGCAGGAGCTTGCTGGGCTCACAGGGACAGCGGCCTCTGAAGCTTCCGAACTCACTCATGTTTTACAAAGCTGACTGCCCAACAGGCCACTGTGTCTCAACTGCCATGGGCTGGGGGAGTGGCATGATGAGCAACTCCGCTCTGCGGAGCAAGGGGCACGGGACCCGCCGGGGGGACCCAGCTTGCTTGGGAGCAGCTAGTGGGGCGTGGTGGGGAGGAAAGGACCAAGAGGGTGCTGGGCCTGGAGAAGCCAGAGCGCTGGACTCGGGGCAGGTCCATGCCAGCTGCTCCTGGAGGCTGAGAAGCACCACAGCCTTGGAGGCAGGGACGGGTGACCCTCGCCTGCAGGCCGCAACCTCCATCCTGGGAGCCAGCTCCCAGGAGCCTAGGGGACTCTGTCTGCTGCAGCAGGGGGAGCCACTGTGCCAGGCCAGGCCACATGCACCAGGCCGCGCCTGAGTTTACTGCTCTCAAGAGGGAGCCAGCTCCACGCTGCTCTGGCCAGAGGAGTAAAGACGGGCGAGTTCACCCTCACCAGCCTCCCCATGGCCCTTCTCGCTCTGGGAGACAGGGCGAGAGGGAAGACAGTGGGCCGGGCCTCTGGCCACCCCAGCCCGGTACAGGGTTGTGTGGGCCCAGACCAGGATGCGCCCTCGCGAGAAAGAAAGGACAGAGGCCAAGGGCACTGCTGTCCCGCGTGGTGCCTCCCCGGGGTCAGGGGACAAAGCTGCTCTGGCTGCCTCTGGGCTCTTGCCAGTGGGGAGCCAAGCTTCCCACTGGGTCTTTCCTGGAGCCTGTCCAGGAGAGGTGGCCCCTGGGAAGGCGGGAGGTGACACTCAGGCAGATCAACCGGCTGGGGAGCAGCCCTCTGCCCTCCTCCAGTCCCCTCTGACCTGTCCTCCAGGGTAGCTCCTTTGGCTGGGAGCAGCACACAGCCAGGGGCCACTGCACGGGACAGGCTCCAGGCCACCGCTTCCATCTGCCACAGCCACACTTCTAAAGGGCTCACCCTTTCTCTTCGCACAGCCACACAGAAGGCTGGGAGCAGCACGTGCTACCTCATCCTCACAGCTCCCCGAACCATCACTCATCCCCCTGTGCAAAACTAGATCCCTAGGGATTTTGTATGAAAAACTCCACTTCTGTTCTGGAAGCAGACAGCCACCGTGGCACCCTGGGGCCTGCGCAGCTGTCCATGCAGCCGTGCGAGTGGCCCCACTGTCACAGACACGGCTGCCGGCAAAGGGAAGCCAAGGCGACACCGCTCTGAAGAATCATGCAGCCGCGTGCGGATGCGCGTGCCGGGTGCTCACCGAGTCAGTGAAAGAGCTTTCGGGAGGAAGGCAGACAGGGTTCCCATGGAAGCTGCTCTCCTGGGAAGATGAGAGAGGCCCGTCCACGGTGCCAGGAGGCGGGCTGGCTACGGCGGGCCCCGCCAAGTCCGAGCTTGGAGACGGGTGGACAGGTGGGAAATGTGGAGAGGAAGAGGAGGTAGGCGGAAGGAAAGGTTGGACGGAAGCTTGGTGGTGAGGCACGAAGTCCTGGGAGTAGGACCTAAACACAGACTTGTACTACAGAATCCAGGTGGGAACAAAAATGAGGATACGGGAAGAGAAAACAGACAGACAAGAGAAAAAGTCATTAGGTTAACGGTGGCTGTGTGCTGAAGGGCTGCTCTAACCAGTTCTAACCGGGGATGGCCGGTTATGCCAAGCAGACCCTGTCCCTGAGGTCCCCATGCCCGCACCAGCTTGCCAGAGGAGAGCCCTGGTGGCTGGGGACTGAGTGGCGGGACCTGGGCATGGCGCCCTGATGCCCACCTGGGGACCCCATGCTCCTCTGTGGCCACAGCCCGGGCCCTCAGCCTCTGTCCCCGTGGGAGCCTCAAGGCTACATCCAACGGCACACGCAGCTGGCTGCATTTACTCACTGGGACTCTTCTGGCTGAATCTCTTCGGTTTATCCCCTAAGGCAAATACTGCACGTAACAGTGGAACCTATCTTAAACCCTTCGGGAAATGGCTGGAAAACTAACTGTGCCATCGAGATGCTAACAATTGCTAGGAGTTAATTTCCCTTCCAACTCAATTTTTTTTCCCTACTTTTTTGGGTTTGCTTTTAAACAAGTGCAGTAATCTTACAACACTTTTGATGTCACCCAGAGCCACCAGGCAATGCTCCCCAAATTCTCGTGGGACAGTGAAGTCAGTCGTCTGACTGAGTGGAGCCTAGAAGAGCCCACAGCTTCCCAGTCCAAGGAACACTGCCCAGCTGGCCTGGCCATCCAGCCGAGACTCCAACATGTCAGTGTGCCCTGCAAAGGTGCTGGCCTGCTGCCACCACGCTGCCGCCCGCCATGGGCCCGGGACAGCAGACCTGGAAAGGAGCAGGCCTCAAGGCCCTGCCAGCTCACACATGCACACGTCCCTCGCAAGCGCCCTCTTGTGGCTGTGGCACAGGACTTCCAGACCCCATGGGAAGGAGGAGGGGAAGCAGCAACCAAGTTTGACCTTGCGAGAGGTGGCTCTGCATAGCTGTCCTTTAGCCTTGGGCTCCAGGGACGAGCCACCCCTCTGGCAGCACTGATCAGGATCAGGGCCTGTGAGTTCGGTGGCTGCTGGTTCATATCAGACCCCTAGGTGCCTGCTACTTGTTTTTGGTACTGGGCATTGAACTTGGGTCCTTGCACTTGTGCAGCAGGCGGTGAAACCACTGAGCTAAATCCCCGGCCTCACCTGCTACTTTTTAACTCTCATTTCCCCACTGGCCTCACAAACTCAAGGCCATCTGCAGCCCACCTGACACCTGAGCCCACTTGTGCCTGTCCGTTCCGTCTGGAAGTCGGTGGCGTTGCACAGGCCCCGCTCGGGACCCAAGCTACAGCTTGTACCCTGTCCTCCACTCGCTCCTCTGACCCTTTGCCAGCTGTCAAGGGTGGTGCCACAGGCCAGGGTGCTCTGTGGACCTTGCCGGGTGGCAGCAGGGCAAAGGGCTGGGCTTTCCAGGCTTCCCTCCACCCCTGGTAGACGAGTCCCCCCAAGGTGAGGCCGTCTCATGGGTGCTGGGTGCTGATTTAGGGGAAGAGGGTGGGACTGCTCAGGCAGTGGCTTCCGCCGGGGGCAGAAGCCAGACTCCGGGTGTGTGGGCTGCTCCCTCCTTGCTACATCTTCCCTGCTTCTCCTCGGCCTACACATCTGCCCACTTGCTGCCACCTAGCGTAAGGCTCACCTTCAGAGCCAGCGCTCCCTGGCAGGTAGGCAGGCCGAGCAATGGGCAAGCCCTGACTCACACAAGGGCTTCTGCACCGTCACAAGGGTTTGGGAAGTGGCTCCCTGCCCAACTGTTCCAAGGGCTTTGGCTGGGCCAGCTTGGGGGACTTCCACAGGCAGGCCCCTGTGGGGAGGGGCTGGGAGGAGCTGGCGAATGCATCCTCAGGCCTCCTGGACGTCGGCCTGGGAAGTGACTTCAGTGCTCGAGCCTCAGTCTCGTCAGAGATGAAAGCAGAGGCACCTGTGGCCACTCGTGAGCACTTGCGGTGCAGACTCAGTGTGGCAGGTGTTCAGCGCCCTGTCCTCACCAGCTGTCCCTTCTGCTTCCCAGGACACCTGTGCAGGGCCTTAAATCACAGGGCAGAGGCATCCTGTCCCTAAGGGCCTGGCACATATCTGGGGGATGAGCAACACTCAGACACCGGTCCTGTTGTCAATCAAAGTGCCCAGTTCACGGCCCGACCTGTGGCAGGCAGCGCCTCAGCTGGAGTGTGGAGCACCTGCTTGGGCTCAGGCTCAGGGGAGCCTGGGGAACGAGGTGAGGGAGGAGGAGGCCAGCTGGCATCTTGGGGACAAAGGGGTCTGGCCCCTGCCCCTCCCCTGAGCGCTGGTATTCCAGCTATGCGGTCCTGCTGGGACCTCAGCCAAGCTCCACAGAACAGTGCCTTCCAGGGGCAGGGACTTGCTGGGGAGGCTGCCTGCCACAAGCGTGTGCCGGCCCCCCAGAGGGAGCTGTGGGGCTCAGGATCATGAGCAGCTGCGAGCTGTACCGACTCCTTGGAGATCAGGCTCTCCCCCGGCAGGAGGAGGGCAGGGCCGGCTGCTCTGGGCCACACCGCTCCAGCCTGGCATCTATTTCAGAGTCTGGCTGGTGCTGGTGCTGCTCCTGATGAACTGCTGCACTCTGTGCGACAGGAATTTGTATTTATAGCCACAGGGAGGCTGTTTGGGCTGAGGATGCGGGAACATGAAGGGCTCCTGCTTGAGAGCCGTGAACGTCGGCAGCAATTCGAGTAACTGAGCAGTTAGGAACAGACGATGACTATCACAGGGTGGTTCCTGCCGGGGGCCAAGGGCTCTGCTGTGAGCTCCTTATGATAAGGAAGGAACCACAGCCCAACTGAAGGCACGACCAGCCAGGGGCAGGGTGGCTGCCCGGCACACACACAGGTGGTGTCCCTGGAACTCCGCAGTGCGCTCTGGGCACGCGTCTGCCCTCAGCGTGTCCACAGCTCTGCAGCAGCAGCCTGAAGGCTCAGAGAGCTCCTCAGCCAAGGGCTGTGTGGCACCAGGCTCACAAAAGGCAGCAAGCGGGCTTTGCTTGCAAACCAGGGGTGCAGACAGCAGTTCCTTGACAGAGGGTGGGGTCAGAAGGAGCAACCGGCTCTTTTGAAAATGCACACGGTGGGGGTGGGGGTGGTACAGGACCACTAGTTTCAGAGTTAAAAGACAGTGGAGATCTAGCCAGGCATGGTGGTGCCTGCCTGCAATCCCAGGATTTGGGAGGCTGAAGCAGGAGGATCCCCAAGTTCGAGGCCAGCCTGGGCTCCAGAGTGGGACCCTCTCTGGTGGCATGGTGGTGGAGGGGGATGGGAGAGGCTGATGGGCGACCTTCTGGGTTAGCCTGTGGTCAATTCGTTAAAGACAAAGCCACCCGAAGGTGGCCAGGCACCCGTTTTCAGTGACACTTTCTGTCCACTTTAGTCCTGATGTTTACTTCAGTTCTGAGTCCTTGAGTCGCAGCTGCTCTGCACTGGACTCCTGATGGCAGGAAGCCCCGCATGCAGGCCACAGGTCGGGGTGACCCCCCAGGGACCCACCAGAGAGAGACCACCATGTGCATGGGCGGATTTGCCGAGTGGAGAGAGGCTGTGAGAGGCCATCACTGCTGCGCTGCAGGCTCACCCCACACGTCTGTGGGGAAACCTACAGGGGCCCGCACTGGCCCTGGCTCAGAGCACACACTGCTCTGACAAGGATCACGGTGCCACAAGAGGGCCGGCCAATCTGTCTTCAAGGGAGTCCAGCCTCCAGCCGCTGCACAGCCAGCAGCCTGTGTGGCTGTGGGAGATGGGACAGTCACTCCCGGGACACCAGCACAGGGCCTGCCCGGGCCTCCTCCTCACCCAGATCTCCTCAACGCTCTTCTCTCCCCCGCCCCGCCGGGTCCAACAGCTGTTTACAAAGCCTGCCTTTGCATCTGCCTTGGGCCCTCCTTGGATTCCACTTGGATGGGTTAATTCGTAACTACATTTGACGACAGGACAAGAGACAGGGTCCCAGAGCCGAGTGCAGGATCTGGGCCCGAGACCTGCACAGGCCACCTGTCTGCTTCCTGCTGGGAGAGGCGCGTCTGGAGGTCACCATGAGAACGGGGAGCACGGGCCTGATCGAGAAACACAACAAGGGCCACATCAGGCCCCAGACAGCCTTTCTGGGCTCAAACAAACTTCCTAGTGGAGGGTTTTCCTTTTAACCATTTGAAAATTCTAAAAATAAGGGTGTAAAAGAACAAAAACTGTTTTGCTTGGGAGAATTTTAGGCAGTGGAGGGAGTGTAGAGACAGAGGGAGTCCCTTCTCCCGTGACGGGTCCCAGCCTCCAGGAAGGGCCTGTGCCTGTGCCCTGCTCTTGGCTGGCCCCTCTCGCAAACCCTGCTGCCTCTCAGGGTCCGTGGACCCACTGAGCGCTGGCCTGAACAGCTCTAGCTCTTTATGGAGGTGAGCACGGGTCAGAAAGGATGCAAACAGTTTAGTGCAATGACTTCTGTGAGGTCAGACTGAGGCACGATAGACCACCGAGGCTGGCAAAGTCTAAGCAACATGCGGTGAGTTTATTGCCATCTGCGTGCAGATGGGCCAAGGACGAGAAGGCCGTAGGCACTGCGAGGAGGGTGCGCGGTTGATATGGGGAGTGTAGGTGGGGAGGGGGCTCTGGTCGAGAAAGTGGAAAATTTGAGTCCTGTGAGTGATGGGCTTGGGGCAGTGGTGAGAGCAGCCAGGCAGCTGCTGGCTTCCTGTTTTCTCTGTGCTCCTGTGGATGGGGGTAGTGGGTCTGCCTGGGTGGGGGTCCGACTCGGGGACCTGATTTCTACACCCCCTGGTGTGCTAAGGGCTCAGCTACTTCCTCTCAGACTACTAGGCCCATGGTGACTTGGGGAGCACAGGCCCTCTGCATCCTGCGCCCAGCTTCTCTGTGAGCAGATCACACCAGCTCAGTATTTGCTGGGTAACCCAGCAGTTCGTAAACATCAACCTAACTCTGGCTTCCATGAGGAGAGTCTGGCTGTGAACCTTGGCTTTAGCTTAACCCTGCAAGCCAGTGGGTGGGCGTTTGCATGCAGCCTTCTCCACCTCGAGAATGAGGGGGACCCTCAGTCACACAGTCGTAGGAAGGCCCTGGCCGAGGGACAGTGAGACAGGGGAGGAGGGGCAGAATCCCGTGTGTGTGGAGTGGCGGGTGCTCTTCCTAGGGACTGGTCGCCTGCCACCTGAGCAGGCCATGACTGCGAGCATCGAGGGTAGAGTAAATACCAGAAGCAGAAAGCAGCAAAGAGTTCTTAGGCCTGAGGCTAAGGGCCCTAACCTGCCGCAGATGACAACAGGAAGTCTAGGAGCAAGGGGGGAGGCCTATGGGGGATCCCAGGAGCTGATGCAGGCAGGGTCCCTCCCTTGTCCCTGGAGTCTGCAGATGTGTCCTCGGGAGACAGGCTGGACATGGCAGGGCCAGTGCTGCCTAGCTGCAGCCTGGGTCTCAGGAAGGACTGAGCCACCCAGAGTGAACACCACACCTGTGGGAGCTGGAGCAAGTTTCAGAAGGGATGAGGAAGGAAACGGGTTCCAGCCCAGCTGGGTCTGTCTCTGGGATGGGGGGCTGTGGAACGGTGAGGTGCAGGGGAAGGAGGACACAGCGTAGGGCCAGGGAAGAGGCTCCAGGCCGCCTGTCACTGCTCACTGCATTGGGTAAGTCAGGGTCCTCCAGCCTGACGCGGCCATCCGGCAGTAGCACCCACCCGCCGGCCCCAGGCAGCTCGTGGAGCAGTCAGGAAGAAGCAGGAGAGAAGCACCTAGTCCCTGCGCTCGTCCCCTGGGCAGACGAGGGAGCTGCACGGCGCGCTCAGGTTCATGCTGCAGGTGGGGACCTCCAGAAGGTTGAGGACAGAAGAAAAAAGCAAATACGTGAGAGATGAGGAGTCTGTGCAAGGATACTGGGGACACAGGTAGGACTCGTGGCCGGCCAGGCCTCAAGACCACAAGTCCCGGCCCTGCCTGGCTGTGGTGCTGAATGGGAGGCCACTGGTGGCCTTGGAGGCCGTCTGCATGGGCTTGGGCAGCACGGCAGGACCTGAGGCCTGTGTGCCGTGGGCATGGTTCACAAGGGGAGCTGGTGTGACATGACGACACTTCTGTTTCCTGCCTGGGCAGCTCCGGGGCAGCGGCAACACTCACAGCTGGACAGGACAGGAGTGAACGCACATTCACTGACCCGTCATGAGTCGGCAACCGGAGAGCCCAAGAATCAGAGCTGGATCTGTAGGGCGTGCGGGGCTCAGAACCCCACCAGCGGGGAGTCCAAGAGCCACTGATCCAGTCTGAAGCCTCCACGAGCTATGCGTGCCTCACCAGGCTGGGGACCAAGACAGCGAGACGCCGCATTCCCCTGAAGGAGGCCCTATGCCGACAATTCGGGGACCCTCCAGGAAACCCCAGACACAAAGCCGCAGGAGCAATGTGGCTCTGAGAAACTTCCCGCCCCTGGACACCGGATGTTTCCTGTCTGTCATGTGATTTACGTAGGGAAGGCAAGCACAGGGCAACTTCCTTCTCCACCACTGTCTCGGGCTGCCCCTTCCGACCCCACACACCCTTCTCTTTCCATCTCTCTCCTGTCACCGTGCCCATGGCCCGTGGGACAGCTGCTGGCTAAATTCTCAGGGACGGTTTATACCCAGGAGCTTGGGGCGGCAATGGAAGAGTGGGAACAAGTACCCTGGTGGAGCCTCAGAGCCCAGGGAGGGGACGGCCTCAGCCTTCTAGACCTGGCCCAACCTCTGGTAAAACCCGAGGTCCTCAGTGGCACACTTGATGTTCTCACTGCAGAAATTAAAATAAAAAACACATGATGGCTATCATGGGCATTTAAATCAAAATTGGGTCTGCTCGCAGTTTTGCTTATCCAGAATCATTCAGGAAGCCGAGACAGAGGAGAAAGATGTCAACAGCGATTTCTGGCCCCCAACCGTTCCTAGGTGAGGAACCAGCCACAACTTTCTGCTAGCAGGAAGGCGGTCCCTGCAGACAGTTTGAGTGGAGTTTTCCTGTCCTGGAGTCGCAGTGACACCCTGGCCGAGGGCACAGCGAATGTGGGCCAAGCCCTGCCTCTCCACATCAGCATCACCGGAGTCAGGTCAGAGGGGAACACAGAGGAGGTGGCCGGGCCACTACTGCAGTCGGCAGCAGCCGGGGCCACGGGAGCCCAAAAAGCTGTGACAGGGGTGTCCCGACCGGAGAGGGACCCGGCAGCAGCAGCACCACGTCACACAGCTCCTGGGAGGGAGGGAGGGCAAGGCAAGGCCTGCAATGTCCATGCCCACGGGGTGACAGGCCGGCCTCCCAGGCCCCTACTTTCTTGCCATCTCCCCTGACGGCCCTGAAGGCAGTGCTGGGCCACGGGTGCGTGCCTGGGCCCCCAGAGGACCAGGAGCCAAGACCCTGCTGCTAGGCCGTCCAGTGGATGGAGGAGGGCAGGCACTGCCCAGCACCCACTCCCAGTGTGCAGGCCTGAGCGCTGGCTACCGTCACCCCGCAGACCTCTCCTCTGGCCTCAGCTCAGGAGTCTCTGTGCGCCCTGCCGCTGCCTACAGACCCCCGAGCACCCTTCAGCCCACTGCGCGCGGTGCCCGAGCACTCTGCTTGTCTCCTGCCTGCTGCACTGACACCCCTCTTGAGTCCCACATGGGAAGCGGCCTGGCAGGCTGGGCTCACCTCACCCGGGACCTGGGCAGAGTGAGACCCTACTTCTGTTTAAGTCCTCTCATGCATTGCAATAGGGATTGAACCCAGAACCTTTGCATTGAGCTGCATCCCAGCCTTTTTTATTTTCTATTTTGAGACAGGATCTTGCTAAGGTGCTCAGGCTGGGCTCCAACTTGGGCCCCTCCTGCGTCAGCTTCCTAGAGTGCTGGAATTATACCCAGCTTCTGTGCAGGTTCATGGCTCTACAAACTCCCCTGGCAAGAGGTATTCTATGGTCAGAATCTTTCAGTACAAGAACCCGAGAAGCATCTTCAGATTGGCCCCAGCTACATTCCCAGGGCGCCCCTCAGAATTCCATGCTGGGCTGATGACACTCAAGAGTCCAGGGCTGCTCTGACACCAGAGCAATCCAAAGCCCTATCTGGGCTCAGGGGAGAATCTAACCAGGGAGCCCAGGAAGGAAGCACTGGCGCCACAAGTCTGGGATTCAGCGCCTCAGGTGTCTGCTGACGCTCCCTGCGGCGCCTTCCTGTGCATGGAGTAGACTGCTGTAGCCTCCGCCTCTTCAGCGCCTCCTTGGAGCTGGTGCTGAGGATGCAAGGTGCCTAAGGCCTCCACGTCCAGGGATGAAAACCACGGTGTGCTCTCACCCAAACCTAACCAAATGCCCTTGGTTTTTCTCTAATTCTGTGGCAAACAATGTGGTTCATTCGTGGCCCTCTAACGGGAGCCACACTCCAAGCGGAGGCGGCCGAAGCTCAGGACACCTCACACTTCTGCTCAAGGTACGGGCGAGCAGTCGAGGGCTAGGGTTGTCTAAAAGGCACATTCACGAGATGCATGGAGGGCACTGGCTGGAGGGACCGTGGTGGGTGGGGGAGGTGGCGCTCAGCCTGCCCAGCAAGCCTGGTGGCCAAGGGCCCTGGGGAGAGGCTGGACATGCCTGGAAGGGCTCCAGGCAGCGCCGTCTTGGTCCTGGGCATGGGACAGGAACCCTGGCACAGGCAGGCATGGGAAGAGCGAGCCGGTTGGGCACGACGACACAGACAGGTGATGCAGTCTGCTCCACTCCTGAGTGCAGAATCGCAGTGGGACCAGAACGTGGCCCAGTACCCAGGTCCCTCACTGCTGTAAGTGCACTGTGTGCCAGCTTCTTGGGTGACCATGGGATCCTCTCCATCACAGACCATCCACGGAGATGTGGGGCCAGGAAGGGAGAGCAGTCACTGTTGCCAGACTGACTGCACGGGGCTGAGCTGGCTTTGTCCCTTCCCTACTGCTCAGGGCTGCACGTGAGCAGACAGCAGGAGGACAGCACCACTGGCTCTGGCCCGAGGAAGACTGCAGTGAGCCCAGTGGCTCCTCCCTCGCTCAGGGACAGTGACCGGGGCCCACCTGTGCAGTCGCCTCCCGCTGTGGGCCGGGGTAGAACCTGCCCAGTGACACTGTGTCATCCAGGAACTTAGGCCCCAGGGCGCCTGGCACACGTCCTTGTGTTCCTTGGAAGCCTGCCAGCTGCCAGAGAACAAGCCCAGGCCAGCCCGGCGGAGGTGACAGACAAGCCAGCCCAACTGTCCCCGATGAGCTCCCCGAGATGCCAGCAAGTGCAGCCCAGACCAGCCAGGCCCGGGCCAGACCAGCACCGCCTCCCCCGGCTACACGATGGCAGGAGGGCGGTGTCTGGGCAGTGACTGTGCAGAAGCTGAGCGGCACAGCCCTCCTCAAGCTGGCCTGGCCTGGCTTCCTGCTCAACACATCAGAAGCTGACTCGCCCACGAAAGGCTGAGACAGCCCTGCTGCTCACATCTCCACACCCCTCCCAGCTCCCCCGGAGTCCCCAAGAGGCCTCCCAGTGGCTCCCCGCCCACCACACGCAGTCCGCAGGGGCAAGGCCAGCAGTGCACTTTGGAGACACCGGCTGCGAGGGAACAGCGCCCACGCCGCCCGGTGGGAATGGCAGGGAGCGACTCACCGAGGGCACAGGCAAGCTGCCGTGCCGGCTGAGAAAGGAGTTAGACATGGACACACTGAGGCCCTGAGTGGCACTGCCGTCATCGGGGGTGAAGGCCACTTTAGTTTGCTGGACACAGTAGGAGACAGAGGAGAAGGAAGAAGCAGCATAGGAGGCCTGCTGGGCAGAAGGGTGAGAGAGAAGGCAGGGAGAAGGAGAAAGCAGAGAATGGTCAGCTCACGCAGCCGGGCTGGGGCTGCTCCCTGACCCTGAGGGACTCGCTGGAGAGGCCAGGGTCAGGGACCCCTGCTGAAGGCCACCCAGCAGCAGGGCCGCCTGCTTCACTTCCTCACGATGGAGCTAGGTGAGATTCCACACACACTGGCCAGAGAACATGCAGGCTGGAGCCGCATGGCCGGGCAGATGCCGGGCTCCAAGCCCTGCTCTGGGGAGCAGGCCACCGACCACCTGCCGGCCTTGGGTTTGCCATAGTGGCTCCTGGGTGGGCAGCAGAATGATTACCGCAGGCAGTTCTGGCTGCACATTGCACATGGCTCCTGTGTGCACACTGGAGAGTAGACACCGGCAGGCAGCTTGGCCTGAGCGTGGGCCCGGGCTTTGGGTAGAGCGTGGGCCTTGTGAGCAGGCCCTCAGCCTCAGCGTACTTACAGTGAGGTGCCAGGAGCTGCAGGAGGCGGCTGTGCCTGCCCAGGGAGAGTTCGAGTGCTGTCAACTGCACCCTGCCCTGCTTGGGTAGCGGTTCCCTGGGAACGGCTACCAGGAACGTGCCCAGCATGCTCAGTCTGTGACACCCACAGGCACACTGGCAGCTCTCAGTGCAATCTGGCTCAGCACTGGCTTTAGCCAAATGCTTTGGGTCAGGGGTCCCAGGCCAGGCCCGTGTTTCCATGGAGAAGATCCCTCAGGAGTAGTCGCAGGAGCCTGGACTCATGCGCAGTGCCTGTGCGCTGGGCAGAGGAAGAGCTGAGACCTGGACACAGGCCAGGCCCTGGCTCATGAGAGGCAGGACTGGAATCCAAGGCCTCCAGCTCCAAGTGAGACCAGAGTTGGGTCAGCCAGAGTCCAGGGAAGGCAGCACGGCTCAGGATTCCCTGGACCAGGCTGAGCCCAAGGCAGCTACAAGAACTACCAGGGCTGTTTGTCTTAGAGTTTGCGGCTGCCTCCCAGAGAAGACAGGGCAGCAGCTTCATGTCCTCTCGCAATGGACAAAAATGAGGCCCCGCTCACTGAGCAGGCCATTCTCTGGTCAGACAGCGACCGGACTGGCAGAGTATGAGCCATCCTTCCTGGGCAGTGTAGCTGGACCACAGGCTCAACCCTTGGCAACTGGGAGCAGAAGACAGGGCTGAAGGTGCCAACCGCCTGTCCCAAGTCCCTTGCCTTCCGCCTGACCCCACCTCGATCCCCAGAGGGACCCCGACACAGGTTATGTTTCGGGGGACAGACCGTGCCCAGGGCACAGAGAGGCTCTGTCCTCTGGGGCCGCCTGTAACTCCACACAGTTGGACCATTATGGGAATCGAGTCCACAGATGGCTGCACACAGACCATGCCCTGTGTTCACTGAGTCCCTCCTTTCTAGGAGGTCTACATTGAAGCCAAAGCAGAAAGGAGAAATACAAGAGACCCTCAGCAGAGAAAGCAGGCACTTGGAGCACAAGCCTGTCCCAGCTGCGTGGACCTCAGGAAGGGGCAGGTTCGGCCAGGCCAGGGCACAGAGGCCAGTTAGGACCGGAAGTGCCGGGTGCTGCAGCACCAGGCACGTGAGGCTGGGTGGGCCGCTTACCAGCTGCCGCTGCTTGGGGGGCAGGGCCGGTGGCGGGGCCAGCTCCTGCACAGAGTCCCCACCGCTGAAGGAGTCATTGAAGCCGTACACCTCCATGAGCATCTTGTTCTTCTGCTGGTAGATGTGCTCGCTCTGCGGCGTCTGGTAGAACATGGAGGGCTGTGGCTCCGAGTAGTCCTCTAGCAGCTGCATGTAGGCCAGCACTGCAGGGACAGAGGATCACTGGCGTTGGCTGGCGCAGCCCCCCAGCCCATCTCGTGCCCCACTGAAGCACTGGGAGGGAGGGAGGGAGGCAGCGTGCAGGGGCACGCGTGGCTGACGCTGTGCGTGTCCTGCACAGGCGCCCTGGGCCCATCCCTGGTAGCAGACGCTTTGCTCTGGGGGCGGGTGTGGTGCTGGCTGTGTGGGAAGACATGGGAATTTCTGTACTTTCCACTCAATGTTGCTGACGACCTAAAACTTCTCTCAAAAATGAAGCTGATTAAAATAAAGCACTTGCTCCCTTCCGGCAAAGCCCTTGGGGATTTCCAGCTGCACTCAGGTGACACCGGCTCAGCAGCCCCAACCCGAACCCTGTGGCCCACCCTTGCTCCAGGCCCTGGACAGCGGCTCCCATGCTCAGCCCGAGCAGCACCTGGTGGCTGTGGCCCCTCACCCACTGCTGCTCACTGCACTCCCATCTCACTCAAGGCCCCCATGCAGGTGCTGACCCTGCTCTGTGCCAGCAAGATGGTTCTGCCCCGTGGGGCCACACTCCCCACGGAGGGACGGGGAACAGACAGCTGTGTGGTGGCAGCGGGAGGTGGGTCCCGCGGGAACAGTCAGCAGTCGGCCGTGCGGTGCCACTCCAGAACGTGGAAGAGCCACGCGAAGGCCAGTGAGCACCTGCGCACCAGGTCCGAGGCCAGGAGGGCTCTGGCAGAGCACAGCAGCACAGGGATGGTGAGGGACGCCCGGCAGGGAAGCCGTGGCCCCCTGAAGGTGCTTCTCTGGGACTGCCGGGCCCCGCATCTGTGCCGGGGAAGGGCTCGGAACAGGAGGGAGGCAGGTGGAGATGGCTCAGCAGGACCTTGTACACCTGGCTCGGCAGGGCCTACTGCCTTCCTCTGCGAGGACAGGCGGTATCTGTTGGTGCTGTGTCACTGGTGCGTGACAGAACACAGCCCCAGCCCTATCCCTGGGGACTTGGGGCCCGGGGAAGCCCAGGGCGTGTCCTCTGGGTGTACAGGAAATGCCAGCCCCTGGACTCAGTGTCCTGCCCCGCTGTCCTTGTGGGAAGCCCAGCTCGTGTCATCCTTGTGCCAGGCGTTAAGCTCCTGCGTGTTGCAGAGCTGCCTGTCTCACATGGCCGCAGCAGGACAGTCTCTCCTGCCCACGAAGGGTGACAGCACCACCAGAGGGACTCCCGCCTGTGGAGCGGTGAGGCCAGAGAGCTGCTCAGCTGTCGCATCTGTGACCTCATCCCCTTCATTCCTGACGGTGGGGTTTGAGATCTGTGCGCAGCTGCCTGGCATCCTGACGGGGCAGGGGGTCGGCCTGGAGCAGAGGAGTTTGGCGCGATCCCTAGGACAGCCAGGGACCGCCCATGGGAGAGCACCTAGACCCCAGTGTCCCGACACCCGCATGTCTCCCTGGCCTCAGCAAGGGGTTCCTGGCTGTCGGGACAGTCCCTACCCACATGCAGGGGCCACTGTTGGGGGAAGACACCGTGGCCCTGGGTATCTGTCTAGGAACCTGTACAGAGGGGCCAAGGTCCCACTGGAGCTGGGGGGCCAAGGTCCCTGGGGTTGAGAAGCAAAAGATCTAAGTCAACTCTTGGCAGGGCAGGGACGGCTCAGCCACCCACCGAGCTGCTTTACCCACAGGCCACCTCATGAGCTGAGATTTAGATGCCAAGAGAGTGGCACAGCTGACTGCAGTGGGAAAACTCTTCAGATAGCCAGAATCGGCCTTCACTGGAAACCAGAAGTCAGGCAAATCCAGGAAGGGCAGAGCCAGGGCTGAGGGAGACGGCACAGAGGCAGTGAGCTTCTTCTGGGCCCCTTAAATGCTCGCTGGGGCAGGGGGCGAGGCCCAGAAGGACCCACTCAGTTCCCAGCACTGTGCCTGTGCCTGCCCTGCCAGTGCCGGATGCCGGGTTCTGGAGTGCATGACAGAGGGGTGGGACATCACCAGGCCGCGGGGCCAGCTCTCCTTCCAGCTGGGGACCACCTGAATGAGGCCACTGTACCAGCCAGGCCACACCCAGCGAGGAGCCCGGGACGTGGTGCCCCGAGGAGCCACTCCTGCCCCAGCCCTGCCCTCCCTGGAGACCTCTGGTCTATGGAGCTCACTCCCGCCCCGTACAGAGCTGTGCCCTGGTGGCGGGGGCCGATGTGGCCACACGCGTCAGGATGGGGACAGCTGCTCTGCCAGGAGAAGCCAGAAGTGAAAGGGCTGGGGAGGGGGAGAGGGCAAGGGCACAGGACCTGCGGTGCCTGCGATGGGAGCAGTTGGGGGAGCCAGGGGAAACGGAATTCCCTAAACCCTGCTTGGTGGAAATACCCAACTAAACATATTCAGGCTTCTGATCTAGCCCTGGACCTGGTAATGTCATCTACTAAAACCTCAGCTCCCAGGCATTCTGTGAGTGCCTTGCCCTGTCACTGGTCCCTGTGCAGCCTGAGGACAGCACGCATCTGGCATGGACCCAGCATGTCTCCAAACAGGGGCCTTGGAAAACCACCCTGTGGGCCCCAGGCAGGTTCTGCTTATGCCACCTCCCTCTACATCAATGCTGTGTAATGCTGCCCTGTGCACCAGGACACTTGTTCCCGTGTCACCATGTGTTCAGGGCAGAGGCTCAGCTTACTGCCATCTAAAGAGAAGCACTTGGGGCCTGCGGGGATCGGGCCTGGGATTTTATAGAGACCTAAGGGGAGGCCAGCTTATCAGGCTGTAGGGAACGACCACCAGGAGCAGCAACCACCAGGAACGGCCGGCGACCTGGGCTTCCAGCAGAGCCATGTGTGAAGCTCTGGTCTGGCTTAGGCACAGCATGTCGCCCCGGTCGGGAAGCAAGTGCACTTCCTGCCGAGGGCTCCACCAGCTTACTGTGTTTGTTCTTCTTCTCCGGCAGAGGAGGCGGCTTCTCGGGATCACTCGCTGATTCGGGAGCGGTGAAATCACCCACAAACTCCACGGGCGCCGAGGAGCCTCCTTGATGGAAGGACAGGAGAGCAGCGAAGGGCGAGTAGGGAATGGACGGGGCCGGCGTGCAGTTGTGCAGATCGTCCTCGGAGATGTTGTCATACTGCGAGGGGTGCCGCTCATAGGATGCCCTGCAGCCGGAGCTGTCCGTGGTCTGCGAGGCTGCGCTCCTGCGCTTCTTCTCTGGCAGGGCGGGTGGGGTGTCTGTGTGCAGCCCCGCAGCTGAGGGCCCCTCGGGCTGTGGACAGCTGCCAAGTGGCAGCTGGAAAGGATGGCTGAGAAACGGAGACCCAGACTCCCCCAAGGCCTCTGGCAGCGGGCTAAGGTTGCAGGCCACCTGCTGAGGTATCTGGTCGGCATTGGAGAGGTCTTGCTGCAGGAATTCATAGTCGGGGTCGTAGTGATCTGCAATCACAACGCACAGTGAGCCTGTGAGCCGAGAGGTCCCGGGACACGGCGGACGCAGCCCTCTGCTCTGTGCGGTCTCCAGCCGTCGTCCCAAGCACCTGCTTTCCTGTCTCGCGGTTTCTCCTCCCTCTCCCTCTCTCCATCCATATTAACAGTGGCCGTGCCAGCTAAGTTCTCTACAACCCAGCCACTCCCCCTGTCCCTTCTCTATCTTTAAATTCCTTACCTCCGTGACCACTGCAGGAAACATGGCAAACAATCATGGAAATAAAAGTCAGGGCAGTCCCAGAACCTATCACCTCTGTTTACATTTTGTGTCTTTTTTTATTTTTTGGTACTGGGGATTGAACTTGGGACCTTGCGCAGCGCCGGAGCCAGAGCTAAATCCCCGGGCCACCTCTGTTTACATTTTGATGTACTTCTTGGAGGTTTCTTCTTCCCTCTAGGGCTCCTTTTTAAAAACTCACCTGAGAAAATGCTATGCAAATGGTCTTGGACTCCCCCACTTACTCCTACACTACCAGTGACGCTTAAGAGCTGCGGGTCGGCCCCCCGAGGGGACGTCCCACACTCCCTCTGGTCCCCGCCAATGAACCTTCCGAGTGCCCCACCCACTGCCCCCCCAACTAGGCTGAGCAATCTCTAGGCTTCAGAAGTGAAGCTGAGGAGGTCATGGGACACAGAGAGCTCAGTGTCCCCAGGCCCTGGCCAAGCTTGCCCCAACCACAGCTGCTCGGCCTTCTGGGAGCTCACACCTTCACTGAACACTCTAAGCACCGACGGCAGAGGCCACACCAGGCGGGGACAGAGCTCTGGAGCACAGCTACCCCGGGTGCCTTTGGGTGTCTCACGTGGTAATTTTGTGGACACCTTCGGCCCCTGTGAAAGGCGGACGTTAGCTCACCTGCAGGCAAGGTGGCCAGTGTGTAAATGATCAGCAACATCGCCCCGCCACGGCCTGAGGTCGGCAGGACTCAAGCCTAGAGTTAGCGGCCCCAAGAAGCAGCCACGCTCACCTAGTGTTTCACAGCTTGTGTTCCGGGAGCACTGCCCGCTGTCCCTGTCCAGCGAGGAGAGCTGCTCGTCAGACTTGCTGAGCTTGCCCATGCTGCTGCAGGGGGACAGGCGGGGCGATTCCCCGCCATACGAGTGGCTGCCTCCCGACAGTCGCCGCTGTGTGTAACAGTCCACATCGAAGTCCTCAGGAGGAGAAAGGAAATGAGCTCAGCGGCTTCAGAGGAGACACCGCCACCTCAGAGGCCACTGCTGGCGGTGGCATCAAATGCCACAGGGACAGAGCAGCAGTGGGGGCGTGTGCAGGGTGTGTGCTCCCACAGGGACGTCCACCCCACCTGGAGAGGCAGGCCGGTGACCGCCTGCAAGCCCTGCCCCAGCCGGCTGCGCCCTGCACCCCTCCATGGCTGGGGCTGCGTTACCTGCCGGTTAATTCCGACGGGCAAGCTGGAGCCGCTGGTGGCGCGACTCATGGGGGCCACCACAGCCACGCGGGTAGGGGATGGAGCCGACTGTCTTTTCTTGGGTGGCAGTGCTGGCGGGCTGGAAGAGAGCAAAACATCCAGGCAAACCAGATGACGCAAACAAGAGCTCTTTAGAACAGTGTTAGGGTAGAGGACATGGGGGGGTTCCTTCCTTACCAGACTCCCCACACCCGAGTTCTACATCTCAATTACAACTGCCCCTTCCTGCCCAAGGGAAATCTGTAACACCAGAGGAACAAACCCAGAGCGATCCTTTCCCATTCACTTGGTGGAGGCTGAAAGGAAAGCTGCTAAGGAGCGCTAAGAATGTGTGCAAGGGCCCTGGGGCAGCACTCAGACCTCAGACGCCCTCTCGAGCAGGGATGAACCTCCGAGTGTTCAAGAAGTGAAGACTGAGCTCCCCACTCTTCCCATTGGTAGCCCCAAACTGTGTCACAGCAGAGGAGGACAGTCACCTGTTATCCACCACCCGGATGCCAGGGAGAGGGGGCTTGGGGGGTGCAAGCTCTTCATCTGCAGCGTCTGTGAGCAGCTCGGCCGGCGGTGACACCCCTGTCGACTTGTTCAGAATCTCCATTTCTCGGTCAGTCAGGGGGAGCTCGGGCTGGCTGGAGAGACGAAAAGCATGTGGGGTCACAGGAGTCCCGAGCGGGTGAGGGGCACACACTAAGGCTTGGCTGGGTCCCCCACTCTAGCCTCAGGGTCCCCATCCAAGGACGGACTCTGGGCCAGTGCCCCGCCAGGCTCCCGTCAGGTGACGAGGCAGGAAAGCTGTCGCCTGCCGGCCTGTCCTCCTTAGAAGCTGATGTTAAAGACCCAAGGGGCCCTCGAGTCAAGGCCCCAGAACTGGAGGCCTTGGCTGTTCTAACCAGGCAGGGCTGTCAGGAACGGCCACCTGGCTGCCAGGTGCCTGGTGACAGGTGACGCCCTCTCTTCTGGGACACGCTGAGATGCCGCGCTCAGACATGGTCCCATGGACGCTGCACTCGAGGGGCAGGCGAGGGGCACCTCACCGGTGTCAGAGCCACACTGCAGAGCAGCGGGACTCACCCCGACTTCTAACTGAGACGGGAACCTGGCTCTCTTGTGCACCCCCAGCCTCTGCCTGCTGTGCCTCGAGGACCTGGTCACTTACCCATCGGGCTTGCCGGCTGGGGAGCTGGGCTTCACTGGGCTCGTTGGAGAGGGCCGCCCCTGCTTCTCGATGGTCAGCCTGACCAGCTCCTGTACCCGAGAGAGAGAGAGAGAGAGAGAGAGAGAGAGAGAGAGAGAGGCAGTGATGCCCTGAACTGTCCCCAGGAGGCCAGTGTCCGTCTGTCTCCAGGCCCAGCCCCACATTTGTGCCTATACGTTTCCCACACAGCCCACACGCAAGGGTTATTTGCCTTACGTAATCTGCACAACTTCCCAAAATGTCCCCTGATCTCCAAAAATACCTTTGCGGCATGTCAAGAAGCTTCAAGCCCATCAAGGCACTTCCTCTTGGGAGAGAAAGGGCAAGTCCCCCAGTCTCGAAATGACTGAGGTGAGCGCACACTACACTCCCAGCAGACGCCTTCACAGTCAGCGAGGGGCGCTGCGTTTCTAGTTCTCTAACCCCAGGGTGTGAGGTGCGCAGTGCCTCTGATGCCCAACTGGCTCCTGGGCTCCCAAGGGAGCTGGTGAGCAGGCTGGGGACTTTGTCAGTGACAGGAAGTAATATCCTGCTAGCTGCTGGGAGATGGCTTAGGAGCATCACAAGGCGGCGAGAAGGAGGGGACACAAAGGCACTGTCAGTCGTAGGGAAAAGGTGGTGGACGACGGGGCTCCAGGGCTCCTTTACAGCGCCTTCCCTGACAGAGCTGTTTCCACAGCTGCAAGACCTGCGGATCCCTCGGCCCTTTGAGTCCCTGTCTTAGGGGTACTCGGTTCTGTCCCAGAAGGAACTGGAGAGGAATGGCCCTTAGCACGTGAGCGCTCTTGTGTCTACCTTCTCCTTTTAAGGCACAGAGCTGAAATTCACGGCCCATGGAAGTCATCTACTTTGTAAAGGATGTAACTCAGTGGTCTGCATCTGTCTGCTGTGCAAACAGCAACAACCAGTTTTTAGGACTTTTCGTCACCCCACAAGAAATTCTGCACCCACACCTACTCCTCCCACCCCCGCCCTGGCAACTACTAGCGCACTTCCTGTCTCTGCAGCTCTGCCTCAGCTGGGTCTTCCGAGCAGCTGGGGGTGCGGGGGAGCCCTGGGCCGTGAGCAGAGGGGCAGTGTCTGGAGGGGCACGGGGCAGGACCTCGCATGCAGTTTCTGATGTCACAGGGAGCAGCGATGGGTGCACGTGGGCGACACAGCGAATCTCCCAGCAGCCTCCGGGACTGCGAGCTGCTGGAAACCAACACCACCCACAAATCTGCAGTGCAGGCCCAAGTAAGGCAGAGCTGACACCTTTCTCAGAGCAAAGATTCTTTCAAAAACAAAAACTGGAAAAAAAGATGGACACACCAAAAGTAATATCAAAGAAGACCTTCACAGCTGGTGGTGGTGCAGCCCTGTAGTCCCAGCCCTCTGAGAGGCTGAGGCAGGAGGAGCTCAAATTCAAGCCCAGCCTGAGCAATTTAACAAGACCTTGTCTCAAAATTTAAAAAAAGAAAGCAATTTCAAATGGGATGGGATGCAGCTCAGTGAGAAGGCTCTGGGTTCCAATTCCAGTACCACAAAATAAATAAAATAAAATAAAATAATCCATTAATGTTAAACACCAACAGTCATAATCCTAAAAGATTTTTCAGCTTTGACACTAATAAAATAGAAACTTCCAGACCCAATCAAAAACTGGGCAACGGAAATACGCTTCTCAAAAGAAGTATAAATGGCCAACAAGTACATGAGAAAACATTCAGTATCCATGGCCATCAGAGAGAGGCAAATCAGAACAACACTGAAATGCCATCTTTCCCCAGAAAGAATGGCCATCATCAAGAACTCAAAAAACAGTGCTCGCTTCGGCAGCATATATACTAAAACTGGAACGAAGAACTCAAAAAACAACAAATGATGGGCCGGGGATTTAGCTCAGTGGTTCCACCACCTGCTTTGAAAGTGCAAGGACCAAAGTTCGACCCCCGGTACCAACCACCCCCCACAAAAAACAAATGCTGCCAAGGCTGCGGCAGAAAAGGATCTCTTCTACTTTGACAGTGGGAGTGTAAACCAGTACAACCAGTGTACAGGGTTCTCAAAAAACTACAAATAGAAGAAGTTACATTTGCTATCTTCCCAAGAGTCAAAGTCACCATATACAGCTATTCATAAACACCCACAGCATGTTCACAGCAGCACAACTCACACTGGCTGAATCCTGGAAATGGCTCACCTGCCCATCAACAGATGGGTGGACAGAGCAAAGGCAGCGATTACACATCACAGAGCACTGCTCAGCCAGAAAGGATAAATTTGAGTCATTTGTAGGAAAACCGATTCACTTTGAGACCATAGTGCTCAGTGAAAGAAATCAGACACAGAAGGGTAAATATCATACGGTTTCTCTTATGTAAGAAACCCAAGGGCCAGGGATTTAGCTCAGTGGTTCTGTCACCTGCCTTGCAAGTGCAGGGTCCCAAGTTCAATCCCTGGTACCAAAAAAAACCCAAACAAACAAAAAAAACCCCAAAACATAAATAATTTAAAGGGCAAAATAAAAGCAGGACGATAGGAAATAGGGAGGTATCCTTGTGGAGATGGGAAGGGGATTCAGGGAAAGAGGGAGAGGAGAGGGCCAGGAGAGAAGGAGAAATAAAAATGACTAAGATGCAATAAGATGAATGTAATTATTATGTATCATAAACATATACCAGCCCAGCACGCCTGTAATCCCAGCACTCGGGAGGCTGAGGCAGGAGGATCACCATGAGTTTGAGGCCAGCCTGAACTACATAGGAAGAGCTTGTCTCAACAGAACAACAACAAAATCCCCTTCCAAAAAAAACCTCCCAAAATGACAAAACAAACATATAGCAATAAAAAGACAAACTTCCAAACAAAATTTATGTTTTTAGCATCAAAGCTGGAGAATCACAGGTCGGGGTGAGAGTGATTTTGGGCAGTGGATGATGCCCAGAGAAGACTCACAGGGCGCAGCAGGATGCCCCGATGTGTGCGAGGCCAGGAGGGACAGCAGCTAGGGTACGATGAGCCCTGTCAACACCCTTGCTAGCACAGCTAGCAGGTGTGGAGGAGGTCAGTCTGCATGGAACCCCACAAGGGACCGCTGTGGGCATCCAGGGCAGGGAGGGTGGGACAGCTGGTCCCAAAGCCCCGCAGCCTCAGAGGGTCAAAGGCCGGTGAGAGCGAGGGCAGCGAGGCTGCACATCTGCCCTGCCGAGCACAGCAAGTTCATGAGCAGCCGTGCTCACTGCCACCTTTCTGGAAAGTCAGCTCTGACCTCGACTGATGAGCAAGGCAAAGGAGTCTCGGGGCACCAGCACACATGTCCGAGCGTACCCCACATTCTAGGGCAATGTCAGGACGGTGGCAATGCTCCCTTCTGCCAGTCTGCGGGCCGAGGCTGGGGAGAGGCTGGCAAAGGCGGGCAGCTTCCACTTGCCGAAGCACCACACGCAGGGAGCCCGGCAGCGCCTCCTCCCGCGGGCACCATTTCTGAGCGGGAGGGCCAGCTCTGAAGCAGCGTCGAGCCACAGGTACGGGAGGCAGGAGACGGCCCTCGACTGTGGGCAGCCAGGGACTGCAGCCAGACCTGCAGCGGCTCACTGAGCGCCAGCGTCCAGAGCCTTGGAGGTGTGGGAAGGGTCCTCCACACGTGCAGCCTTTGTTCCATCACCTCACCCAGCAGCATGGGACCTGCCTGTCTTGCTGCCGTCCCTGGGGGTACGACAAGGCAAGTCCCAGAGCCATTTCTTCAATGCCTGGGATGGGGTTGGTCACCAAGCAGGGGACACGGGCCAGCAGGGAGCTGGCTGTCACTGCAGCCTACAAGCTCACGGGAGGCCGGCCCAGGGCACTTCCTGCTCACATCCCGGGTGCTAACGGGAAGCAGGGACACACAGAGGAAGTGTGCAATCCGGGAGCAGCAGGGTGCCCGGCCAGGGCCCCACGAAAGGCTCGGAGGTGGCAGGCTGGCGACTGACTCCCAGCCTCGTGGTGCTGGCAGCTGAGGTGCCCTCAAGCGCCACCCACAGGCGGGGGCTGAGTGGGAGCAGCACTGCCCTCAGTGCTCGGGCTGCAGCTGGGCAAGGAGTCCCATGTGTGAAACACAAGGCCCGACAAGGCTTTCAAGGGACTGCACCCTCCAGTCTCGCCCGGTGGAGCTGGCGGGGCGGGCACACGTGCATGAGGCCACAGGGCCACTGGTGCAGTGCGGAGCCCAGATGGGCGCTGCACACACGGCTCGGAGTATGTGGGGAGGCGCCATGGGAGGGAGGGAGGGGACCCCTACGGGACGCAGTACTGAAAAAATGAAACCCTAACAAGCCCCAGAAACCTGCGGGTATGGAACTGAGTACAGTGCTTTACTCACACAAGTGAATCCCCTGCAACTCTGACAGGAAAACCTTCTGCTCCATACAAACCGTTCCTTGTCCCTTTCTTCTCCCCCACCCCCTCTCCTTCTTCAAGCAGGACTGCGCTTAAAAAGCAGCGGCACAGCACTGGCTCCAAACCTCACTGCGTGGCCACACATGCAAGAATTTTAAATATCACAGGGCCTCACATTCCACAGGATAACCGGAAGGATAAGGATGGTGCTTTTAAAATTACTGATTATATTGTATACTACAAATCTCTAACCAATTTTTATTTATAATTATCATTATCATTATTTTGTAGATCTCCCTATGTAGCCGAGGCTGTCCTGGAACTCACAGTGATCCTCCTGCCTCATCCTACTGAGTGCTGGGCTCACAGGCGAGCGCCACCACGCTTGGCTTCTAACCAGTTTTTTTTTTTGGTACCGGGGATCGAACTTGGGTCCTTGCGCTTGTGCAGCAGGCGTCGAAACCACTGAGCTAAATCCCCAGCCCCTCTAACCAGTTTTTAATAATCATATTGGAGGTGGCTGGTGATGCTATTTATTCTGAGACCATCGAGTCTTACAACTGATTGTGGTGATGGCTGAACAGCTCTTTGAATATGCTAAGAAGCATTCAGCTGCACATTTTAAATGGGTTATTTGTGTGGCACGGGAATTATATCTCAAGAAAGCCATTATCAAATCGTCCCTCTTCTCAGCCCCCCAAACCCCATGGGTACAAGATGAACCTGCAGCAGCCTTCCAGCCCCCAGCGTGAGGAAGCGAGTGAGGACATGCGAGGTCCCGGGAAAGACGCCAGCCCAGGCCGGGCAGCATCAACCGTCCGGACTGCGCCGGGCGGAAGCACATCCGGGGCCTCTGAGTCCCTCCTTCACAGTGCGGGCTGCGGGGCCCAGGTGCTGGCCTCGGGACGCTGTGCAATACGCAGAGCTTTGACAGCTGCAGCTCGGCGGAAGGGGCCGCTTCGACAACGCTGGCCAGCGAGTCTTCCTGCCCCTTGAGACCCTGGAGGGGCTGACGGGCGAGCGAGGACAGCAGCTATCCAGAGCCTTGGGGCAAGGAGAGTTAGCTCAAAATAATAAAAAAGAAGAGTACACAGCAGACCGCCTGAGGCCCAGCAGCCCGCACTGCTTCCCGCTGCGAGGCAGGCACCAGGCTACAGCCGGAGGACAAGATGCCACGCTGGGAGTGTGCTAGCCGGCCACTGTCCCAGTGGAGAAAACTGGTGGGGCCGCGACTCTTGTTCGTGCTCTGTGTTCTATTTCTACTCAACATTCCCTTTCTCACAAATGTGTGGAACTGTTCCTATGAAGCATTTTAAAATCGGCTGAAAAGGAAGGCAGGAGAGGGCTTACTTGGACTGTCGGTGTTCAGACAGCTCGCCGCCCCCAGTCCCCGTCTTCCTAACAGCCTCGGCTGGGCCCGTGACCGGGCTCTGGCCAATGACACGAAGTGGAAGCTTTGTGAAGCCCTCTAGAAAGCTTCCTTAGAGAAAAGGCACAACTTCCTATGCCCATCTTCCTTGCCAGCTGGGATGTAGTCATGAGGGCTCGAGGTGAAGCAGCTATTCTGCTCCGTGAGGTGGGATTCACATGTTATGCATAGCAGGAAAGTGAGACCATCCTGATCACTATGTGAGAATGTCGCAGTAGCCTTCTGCTGTCTGGCTCTGGATTTCTGTTTTTTGTTTTTTACCGGGGATCGAAATCGGGACCTTGCGCTTTCGAGGTAGGCGGTGGAACCACTGAGCTAAATCCCCAACCCATAGATTTCTTTTGTTTTTTTGTACCGGGGATGGAACTCAGCACCTTGTGCTTGTCAGGCAGCCACGGCGCCGCTGAGCTACATCCCCAGCCTTCTCTGGACTTCATACACACAAAAGTGAAAAAGTTCATTTGGTGGTACTGGGCAATGAACCTGGAAAGTGCTGAGCTATACCACAGCATAATTTTTCTTGTTTTATTTAGATAAGCTGCCCAGGTGGCCTCAAACTCGGGATCTTCCTGTTTCAGCCTCCTAAGTAGTTAGGATTAAGGGTGTGCACTGCTACACTGGGCCCCAAGTTGTATCTTTAAAAAGCCACTATAATTTTGGGCTTTCTAGTAGGCAGACCTGACCCTGATGTGAGAAGAGCCTCCTCTGCAAGCTCTCTGGGTGTGCGGGCGAGTCTGGCACAGCAGTCCAGCTCCGGGTGAGATGGCTGAATGGCAGAGCTGCTGGTGTCCGCGATGGCTCCCTGTGGTCACTGGCAAGGCCTTCATCACTGTGACAGGAAGGCGGGCGCCTACCTGTGCTTGGCATCCCTAGGGGCCTAGGAGGGTGCAGAATGACCCCTGTGAGGAAATCCCACAGCAGGGTCAGGAGCCTGTGAAATCGGTCACATAGCCTGGTGCTAGTCTGGAACCTAACATTTCCATGGCGACAGCACCCACACTTCCCACACACCCTGCCGTTACCCTCTCAGTCTGCCTCAGAGCTGCAGAACAAGTAGTGCAAGTCCCCTGGAGCTCAGAGAGGCGCTGCCAGGGTCACACAGCTAACAAGAGGCATTCATGCAGGGGCTGCTATGTTGAACGACGTTATTCATTCAGGGACAAAGTAATACGGTTAGACAATTTTTACCACCCCTCAATTCCCCTAACAAGCGATGAGCCTGAAGGGGCGGCCAGGGCTTCCTCTGCCGAGGCAGCTGTCCTGTCCAGGATGGCCCGGCAGGTGTCCCCGGCCCTGTGGACGGCGAGCAGAGCCCTGGGGCTGTGTCACCCAAGGCCCGGCAGAGTGCAGCGCATCATAGCCTCCCATGAACTGCTGCTCAGCTGGAAGCTCGGTTTCCACACCTGGGAAAGGGGCATGCACGCCCACCTGGGGTGTCGTGAGTATTAGTGTGGGGAGTGTGCAAAAAGCACCCATAAGGAGGTCACGCCTAGGGGACGCGGGTGCGCATGCAGTGCTGTCCCACCCGCACTGTCCTTGTCCTGACTGACTCCGTTAGAGGCTCTGTCCTCCAGCCCTGGCCTGCCTCTCCCTGGACATCTGTGCACCCCGGTCCCAGGGCCACCCTCTGCAGCTTCCCACCCCGCAGCCGGGATCCTGTCCGAGGCCCTGAATCCCCGAGGGTGTGGGCCTGGGCCAGCTTTGCTCAGCCCTGACCCGACTCTGCCACACAGACGTGCTCCTTGGACACATAAAAACTGAACTCACAGAGCTCCTCACCTTGAGAATCCTTGTTCTATTTTAAATATTTTTAAAACAATTGTGGAAAAGTTGTTTGCGCTCAGACAATGGTAAGCTCAATCTCCACAGCTCTCTCTTTTATCCAGGTCACTTTGAAAAATTAGAGACATTTTTCTTTCAGATGCGTCTTTCACCTGACACCACGGTGCTATAATGATTCCACGAAGAATTGACCTGGGAGTAGCGCACAGCTGGAGTGGAGACTTGGTCTGTCTCTCTCCAGCTGTCTGGGCTTGTTTTGAGCATTGCACCAGAGTCAGTTCGGCAGAAGGAAACCTGAACAATGTCACCTGAGAGTTACCTTGACAGCAGCATTTCCAGAGGCCCGGCAGGAACAGCAAGGGCGGCGGGCCAGGCTCTGCAGAGGAAGTGTGACTGGGTCACGTCGCACCCTGCCCTGCCTTGTGACCCCAAGGAACTGCTGTGAGGACCCAACAGGCTGACAAGTGACCTCGCTCCTACTCCAGAGGGCGCTGTAAGGTCCGGGGCCACAGCCCCGGGCTATGCTCAGACGTTGGGGGATGCCGTGGTCGCGGGAAGCGGGCACCTCCCTCACGACCTCGGGTCCCTGGCAGCCTCTCCTTCGTGCCCAGCACTGCCCTGCCCCTGCGGTGTGAGCCCTTTGGGGCCTCACCTGCACCTAGCACTCCCGAGGCCTGGCGCCCAGGGCCGGCTTCCACCTGGTTGAGGGGGAAGGAATCTCTTCGGCCCTCACTACAGCTTCAGGTGGGAGGGGCTGGAGAGGAAGAGGACCCAATCCTGGCCCGGCTGAGCCTGGAAAGCACGCAGTGAGCAGCCCAGCATGAATAGCAGGCAGCCACGGAGCACTGTCCATGTGCGCGGCTCAGTCCTTCCGGCCATGCTGCGCACCAGGGAGTCCGGAAGGCACCGCCCCGCTGCCTGAAGTGTCCCTCCTCCTCCCTCAGGGAGGGTCCCCTGGACCTCAGCCTGTCACTGTAGCTGAGGCCTAACCTTCTCCAGGAGGCGGCTTCACTCCTGAGCAATAAGTAACTCGGTACATGGCGCGGACATCAAGTAAGTACAGGTGAATGCTTATCATCCCACCCGTGCTTTCCTACCAAGAACACCCTAAGTCCCTAGAGCACGAGTAACAGCAGCTGACAGACTGGGAGTTTGCTAACCGTCAACCCCAGAACCATCTCCAGGCTGGGCCTGGTGGCGTGCACCTGTCATCCCAGCACGGTGGGAGGCTGAGGCAGGAGGGGCTCAACCTTAAGACTCTGTCTCAGAAACAAAAACCAACCACAAAACTCCCCTGTATTCTGTCTGGCTGATGAGCGTGCCGAGCCTCAGCCGCAGCGCCAGCCTCATGCAGACTTAACGGCGCGCACAGGCCACCTGCCCGCAGCCTCTCGGCTCTCTGACCAGCGCCCCGAGGCCTGCAGGGCCGAGCAGCAGTCCTGGGAGGAGGAGGTCGCTACGGGACAGAGCGGACAGCAGCCCTGGAGGACAGGCACACCGCGCCTCACCCCCACCTACCTTCACGCCGTCCAGCACGGCCTTGATGACGCCCTTCACGGTGGTCACCACCTCCTTGTCCTCTGAGCTCACCCCCTCCAGCATCACCTGGTCGGACCACCGGATGAGGTTGGCGAGGCTCTGGTACACGCGGCTGTAGCAGGACGACAGCGCTGAGCTGAAGCCAAGAGAAGATTTGCAGAGAACGTCAGATAAATCTGAAAATAAATCCCTGTGAGGCGGCACACAGCACAGAAGCAGTTTCCGGTGGCCAGTGTGTATTTGTGTATTAATCAATCTCCTACCCCCCGCCTCCCCTTTTTGGAGACAGAATCCACTAGTTCCGGCTGGCCTTGAACTCACTATGGAGCCCAGGCTGGCCTCAAACTCATGGCAATTCTCCTGCCTCAGCCTCCTGAGTTCTGGGATTATAGGCATGTGCTACCACGCCCGGCCTTCCTTTCCCTGTCCGTCTGTCTGTCTGTCCGTCTCTCTCTCTTTCTTTTCTCTCTTTCTCAGACAGGGTTTCGCTATGTAGTTAAGGCTGGTTTTGAACTCTCAGTGATCTTCCTGCCTCAGCCTCCCGAGTGCTGGGATTACAGGTGTGCACCACCACGCCTGGCCAATATTTCTTTTTTTTTTCTTCCCCATTAACTTTATTGGCACATTTTAGGTATAAAATACAGTTGCATTCATCATTGGGATCTTGTACCATTACATGAGTCTCTTGGTTCTTATTTTTTTTCCCCTTCCCTTGCCTCCCTTCCCTATTTGCAAAGACCTTGTTTCCATTCTTTTCCTCTTCTCATATTTTTTCCTTTCCCTTTTTTTTCCCCTTCCCCTACCTCTCCCAATTACCCTGCTCTTTTAGAGCTTTTCTTCCTGTTATACAGTGTCAGTTATACATTTTTTAAATAACAATATTAAGATCTAGGAGCCATTGCCACAGATTTTACAGAATTTAAAAGGATATAGAAAGCATATTACAAAAATCTTTTTTGAAATAAATTTGACAATTTCTAAGAAGTAACTTAGAAGACAAATTAATGAAACTAACTCTGGAAGAAATATAAAATTTGAATAGCACCTATTAAAGAAAGTATATTCCTAGCTTGAAAACCTACCTATATGACAACAGCAGGCTCCTAAATATTTAAACTGATAAATTATATCAAACATTTAAAGCAGAAAAAAGAAGGAACACTTCTCCCCTCATTTTAGGAAATCAACATTGTGCTAATCCTAAAACTGGATAAAGATAATGGAAGAAAAAAGTATGAATATGGATAGAAATTTGTTTAACAAAACAAACTCTTAGAAGTCAGATCTGGCAGGATGTAGAAAGTGGTTTTATTATAGGGATGGCAGTGTTGGTTCAGCATTGGAAGATCCACCCCCAAAAGTCATCATTTTAACAGAGGAAAGGAGAAAGCCATATGATCCTGTCACTAGTTGGAGAAAGTGTATTGGACTAAATTCTACAGCTGTTCATGGTAAAAGCTATCAGGAGACTAGAAGTAGAACAGAACCTTCTCAACAGATCAAAGACATGTACTCCATACTTCCAACAAAACTCCTTCTATGAATGAAGACGATACAATGCTTTCTCCCTAAAGTGGGGAACAAGGGCATATATGCCTACTCTTCATCTGTCCATTAGACTTTGAAACACAGGTCTAAACCAAAATAGTCTGGCAATAAAATGACACAACTAGGATAGGATTGGCACGGAAGAAGCAAAATCTTTATATGTAGATGAAATGATCATCTACAGAGAAAATACTAAGAAATCTCTAGGAGCCCCTAGAATTTGTACTTGTATTTAGCAGGATTAGAAAACACAAGGTATATATAAAAATTCAGGTCTGTGTATACTTGCTATAAATGAAGAACTGGATATTGAAATTTAAAAGTTATGTAGGAGTACAAAGGACCCAGAAAAGCCAAAAACAAAAACAAAAACAGTCTTGGAAGACGTTTAGCACCCAATTTTAAGACTTCTTCTAAAGCTACAGTAATCAAGGCAGTGTTGGTGTAAGGAAAGACACATAGATCATTGGAATAAAACAGAGAATCTAGAAATAGAACCACACATATATGCTGGCCAATATTTCTTTTAGGAAATATTATCCATGCTTCCTTCTTTTGGGGATGGTACTGAGGACTGAAGCCAGAGGTGCTCTATCACTGAGCTACACCTCCAGCCTTTTTTTATTGAGACAGGGTTTCTTTTTTTTTTTTGGTTCCAGCGATCGAACTCGGGTTCTTGTGCTTACGCAGCAGGCGGCAAAACCACTGAGCTAAATCCCCAGCTCTGAGACAGGGTTTCTTAAATTGCCCAGGCTGGCTTCAAACCTATGATCCTCTTGCCTTAGCCTCCCGAGCTGCCAGGATTGCAGGTGTGCACTATCATGCATGGTTGCACGCTCCCTTTTAATAAACAAACCTTCCCACTAGCCTTTCTCCTAATATCCAATACAGAGCTTTGTTTTCTAATCTGTTATAAAACTTTTCATCTCCCAAATATACAGACACCCCACTGTAACAGTTAAGAAGTTTTTCCACTCACAGCCTGCAGAGACTCTGAGGACATCTCTCAGGCAGTGCCCCAGCCTCCCTCCCAGCCGTTCATCATTGGAGCAGGTCAAGCCCTGCACACTCCTTGGGGTGAATCAGACTAAAACCCAGTTTGGAGGCTCCCAAGGAAGCAGCCGGTTTGTCTGCTGTTTCTTTAGTGGTGCTGAGAATCAGACCCAGGGCCCTGTGCTGCCTCCCTGGCTGTGGAATCACAGCAGGCGGACCCTGTCAGGGCACAGCCACCCTCGGGACAGAGCTGGTTTATGTGATGCTGTCGCTTCCCCGCTGGAATCCCCGTGGGTGCGGGTGGGAGGTCAGAGGGACTCGGGATGGCGGCCTTCTGTCCCGACCATCTGCAGCTGAGGGCTCCCTGGCGGGGCAGAAAGGCTCTGGGGACAGGCGGGAGGCACAGGGAAATGTGCAGTGCTGCAGGTCCCACAGTGGCTTCAGCTGGGGGTGGGGATCTGCCTCGGGGTACCGGGCCCCACAGGGGCGGCCCCAGGCAGCACTCACCTCTGCTGGACCCTCGGGTCTGTCTGCACCAGCGGCAGGATGGCCTCCAGCACCTTGCTGGCCGAGCCCGGGAGCATCTCCAGCACCTTCTTGTCGATGGCCATTTTGTCCACGATGGTCTTAAAGTAGCGCAAGGCGCTGACCACTTCCTTTTCTTTCTCTTCCAGCCAGCTCAGGTTCTGAAAGGAAATGTTAAGCATAAGGAGGGAGGGGAGACATTAAAATTTCCTCTAAACTAGCCTGACACCACTGTGAATGGAAGAGGCTACAGAAACCACGCCGGGTGGCTTTGCTAAGGACTGTGACGAGGACACAGAAGCGCAGAGCAGAGGTCCCGACCCCCGCCTGCACCCCGGGCCCTGAGAGTCGTTCTCCTCCAGGTCCTGACCAGCCACATCAAGACCACAACCAAGCCAAGCCGGCAAGCCAGTGAGGACGTGTGCTGACGGCAGGGGAAGCAACAGCCATGCCCCTGGATGCACACACTAAGGCCAGTCCAGAGTCATCCCAGCTTTCTTCCAACGACTGGGGTGTGGGGGGCGCCGAGAGAGAGATGGGCAGGGGTCTCCTCACTGGCTTCCCACACTGCTCAGCCCCAGCCCACAGCCTCTCAATGGAGTTATGCTAGCTACTCCCCCAAACCAGCAACCCAGGGCTGGGAGAGGTGGGCTGCTGGGGTGAGCAGGGAGGGAGAGAGGCTGCGGCAGTACAGTGCCCAGTGCCGGGCTGTTCCTGAGGAGAAGGCCGACCCCTTCCTCCCTGACTATGGAGACTGCTCCCTCCCTTCCTCTTCCCCAGCCTCCTCCTCCAGTGGCCCTAATGGCAGTGACACGGGCCGCTGGGGCAGGCAGGGGCAGGGATATCGAGGGCCATCTGCTGAGTGGAGAAACCCACAAGTGCGCGATCTACTCAAGTCGAACAGATGACAGGCCAGTGCAGATGAAGGTGGTGTGTACCCAGAAACGGCCAGCCCTGGGCTCTCCGGGGCCGGAAAGAAAAGCAAGGGAGGTCACGCAGGGTAAGAAGGTACCTTCCAGGGAAAGTTAACTGAAGCAGTGATGTGTAAGTGTATAAACAAATGGCACAAATATTCTGAGACAGCATTTCGCTATGTAGTTGTACCCCAGGCTGGCCTCGAACTCGTGGGGATCCCCCCTCCTCAGCCTCCCAGTGCTGGGATCACAGGTGTGCCACCACCAAGCCCAGCCCAAAAGTGGTTATGATTTTGAACACTAACTTTTCTTCTAAAATGATGGGGGACATCATTTTAAATAAAAAATTCATTAGTGGAGGATCATCGAAAGAAAACTACAAATAAATGAGATCAACAAGGAACAGCTTCCTGGGCAGACAAGCTCCAAAGCCCAGAATGGCTTCTCTGTGGACCTCCCCAGAGTGTCCTGCAGACCACGGGGACACCGCAGGGCGCACACCCCCTCCTGCTTGTCGCGGGTCCTCTGCACCCTGACTCACTCTCTCCTCTCACGAGCTGAACAGTTTACTTCCTGCTGTCTCCATGGATCGGGTACTGCTTCCTCACCACCAGGACAGCACCATCAGGCTTTGAGAGGCCTGCCAGCAGCCAGCATGACCAGAGCCACAGTCGGGCTGGAGGGGGACCAGACAGATGCTGCCATCCCAGCACACCAGGAAATGCCGGAGGCCAGCAAGGATTAAACTCCGCGCCGGGAACAGGAAATATTTTAAGAAAATGTGACCCTAGGCGGCAAGAGAGAAAGGGGTTGATGGGATGGGGGTGGGGTGGGGGTGGCCTAGCAGTCGGGCGGTGCCCATTCCCCTCCCGAGTGCTGGCCTCTGAGCACTGGGCCCTCCCTCGCCCTTCAGCTGCTAAGTGTGGCCAGGTCTGCAGGGACACAGTGACACCCACACCCGGAACTCGCTCCAGGTGGCTGTGCCGAAGGTGCTCAGGCACACGAGCTCACAGAGCACACGTGTCCGTCTGTGTACCCCTCCAGCCGGAGAGCAGCTGCCACCACCGGTCCCCATAACTCTGCCAAGTCCAGAAGGCCAGCAGCCACGCCGGGCTCCCCGTCTGTGTGTGTCGCTGCTGAGGTCAGCACTGGGGCAGAAGAGGCTGTGAGTGGAAGCAGTCCCAACAGCTACCAGATGCCACACTGGACAGAGGCTGTGCGTGGCTAGCAGTAAAGCAGGGACAGAGGATGTAAATCCCCGAGGGAAGGAGAGAGGCAGCCCACAGCCACTAGCGCTCTGTGTTTCGTGGGCGCCCACTGTGGGGCTACAACACACCACACCACACCACAGGGCAACCCCAATCTGTCCACAGGTGGGGACACTGAGGCCTGAGCCCTCGCTGCAGACGGTCAGAGCGCTGTAATGTGGGGCCTGGAATCTGAACTTGGTCTATTTGATTCCAGAGCTTGGGGAGACAGCAGGAAAACACATTAAAGATGTGCTGGAAGAAGTAAAGAAATTTACTAGTAACCCCCTGGTGAAAAAGGAGGCGCAGGTGGGAGACTCTGACACGCTTTCCTGCTGATGTCAGTGTCACTGTGACATGGCCAAGCTCTGTGGCCAGGGCAGGAGACCTGGCCCTTCCCCGGCTACTCCCCCACTCCCACCCTGGCCTCCATCATCCATGTGGACGCCACAGACGGCCCAGGCCGCTCACGACACTGCCAACGGGGAGCCACACGAACCTGGGCTGTGCGGGCTGTGCTGGGGGGCACCAAACACAGAGCGGGAGTCACAGGCCGACGGGGCCCTGTGCACAGTGCTCGTCCCGCTGGGTTGCACCCGGGGCCTGCATGGAGCCCCCAGGCAGCCCCACCTGCCTCCACCTCTCCCTGCTTATGCTTCACAGGAGGACCTCACAGGCTGCTCAGGAGCCGGGCCCGCCTGTCCTCACGCCTCTGGGCTACCTCGGGTCAGGGCCAACTGGGTCGGGTATGGCTGTCAGCTCCACCGCTCAGCCTGTGGCTAAATGTCCTGCTACTTCAACCCTACAGCTCACCATCAGGCCTGTTAATAGCTCTGAACAGTTCATAAATTCATCTATGGGCATATAAAGGCAATAGAACGCAGTGGAAAACAGACTTTGGGCAGGAGCCAACACCATGCTGGGAATAACAAAAATCCTTCCCCTCAAGGTTATGATGAGGAGAAAAGCAGCAGCACCTGGATGGGGCTTGGGGCTGGGCACACAGCCCTCCATAAGAGGTGAATCTGCACTGCCCCCAGGACCTGGCTTCAGTTTCGGCCGGGAGAGCCATGCAGGCAGGCTGGAAGAAGATGACACCGTGTGTGCAGACCTCCTCTGAGTGGCCAGAGAGCTGGCCAGTGAGGACTGATGACAGCAGCCTGAGCCTGGGGTCACAGCCCCTGAGTCCCCACACCGGGTGACACCCGCATTCCCAGTCCTGCCTGGGGCCACCCACTCTGCAGACAGCAGCCTCTTCATGCTGGGGCTGGCAGGGGCCACACGGGCCTGGTGGTCCAGGGTGCAGGTCTCACCAACAGCTCCCTGCACACAGCAGGCCGCGCCTGGGTGCCTCGGCTGGGCGGGGCCGACGGTTCCTTGCTGTGGGTGCTGCCCTGTGGCTGGGAGGTGACACACACCCCGTCCCTGCCCCTAGATGCCCAGTAGGTCCACTGGACCCTCCTATGGTGACCCTGGAAGTGTCCAAGTGCTCTCTGCCAAGGATGTCCGGGGGCTCGTCTGCAGGCACCCCATTAAGTGAGGGGTGCTTTCACATCAAGTTCTCCTCCATGACCTCTGCTGAGAGACTGAATAAGATGAGAAAAAGTCCAAGAGCAGAGCGGCCAAACAGTCTCCAAGGTTTCGCTAGCAGGGCAAAGGTGTCAGTAAGCCTCATCTCTCTGCACTGCTCCAACTGGCGCCGAGGCCGGCCCGTCTTCTCCCCGGAACCAGTGCCTGCCATATGGTAACAGAACCGCACACAGTCTCCTCCTCGCCTGCGCTCCTCCCTCCAGTTTGGGACTCAGATCTCTGGCTTGCTGGACGCTTCCCTCCTCTTCCTCAGCCTCCTTTGTTAACAGATGGGGCAGGAAAAACTACCATTCCACAAAAGGCTCATGGATTTAAAATCTTTACTTCTCTACTTTTAATAAACTTTTAAAATATTCTGCCAGCCAACTTAAAAACCAAAAGTAGACGACTTGCAAGACTCAAGAACTCCGGCTGGGTATGGTGGCACACACCTGTAATCCCAGCACTGGGGAGCCCGAGGCCAGCCTGGGCTATGTAGTGAGTTCAAGGCTGGCCTGGACTAATGAGTGTGACCCTGCCCCCCCCCCCCCCGAACTGTTTCAGTGACAGGGTAGTCAGAGTTTGTCAGCTGTGTAAAACTGATGCTGCACAATAGTTCTGGGAGAAAGGATCACCAGAGGATAAGGGTCTATTTCTTGACAAAGCTTATTTTACTTTAAAATGCTAAATTTATTTGTGTGTATAGTATGGGTCGGGATTAATGTTTAGATCTGTGAGATATCATAAGTAAACTCTGGCTTTCTTTCTTAAAGAAGGACGGGAACGGTGAAAATCCAGACTGACGTCCAACAGCCTGCGTTCACCTTTCTCGCTGTGTACCGTGCTTAGTGCTTCTCTGAGGACTCGGCCTGTCCCCGTCAGGGCCGTCAGGGAGAATGAGCAGAGAAGAGCGCAGACACATGGCGCCTGCTCTGAGTGCGCCTGGCCTGGCAGGTAGGCAGCGGAGCGCACTCCAGGTGCTCGGTGCGTTCCTCTCCTGAGCCGCTCCCACGGCCTCAGCAGCTCCAGCAGAGAACAGCTGCTCTTTGCTTCCCCTGAACCTGCTGACCTGACAGGACATCCGGCCCGAACCCAGCCAGGACCCTGAGCTTTCACTGGGCTCCAGTGCTCTCTCCAGACCAGGGGAGCTTGGACCAGCTCTGCTTCTGTCCAAGACCCCTCAGGCTCTAACACTTCAGCCCACAGCTGCCACCCAGTCAGACACAAAGATACTGTGAAAGCTGCTTTTCCAGCCCAACCATGGACCAGGGTTCTGCAGTAGAAGGAAGGCAAACCCAACCATTCTGAAGTCACACTGACCTTCTGCCTCTGAGACCTGGAAGCCACAGCACTGGTGGACATAAATTCTACTGCCTGCTGCTCCAGATCCAAGGGGATAGGGTAGCCCTCTGGTAGAAATCTGTTTCTTGCCTCCTGGAAGAGAGGAAACCTGGATTCCTACAGAGCTTGGCCGTTGTGGGCTGAAGAGAGGGTCAATGAAAACCAACAGCGGTTCCAATACATCTGGCTCTGCAGGCCCTGCCAAGGTCACTTGTGCTAGAGGGTGTCTTTGGCTGGGTGTGGAGGATTCCCGGCTACGAGCAGGGCCCTGAAGCTGAATGATGGGCGTCTGGACATCACAGACCTCCCTGTGTGAGTGCCCCAGGGAGGGCACTCTGGGGTGGAGGCAGCACCCAGCACATGACCGACTGAGGCACCCTGAGGGAGGAGCAGCAGGGAGGAGAGCCGCCCTGGCTCCTGCTGGACTCTGCTGCACACACGGTCCCTATTTCAGAAGGACGCAGAAGGAGCCAAGGGCCGCACTCAAACAACACAACTCACACTGCCGCGCGCACACGGCCAGGGCGGGAGCACCTGGAGAGCCAGCTTACTTTGTTGACGGGCTTCTCCAGGATCTTCACAGACACCTCTGCTGGCTTCCCCTTCTTCGACGGCGTCCTCTTGATTTTGGGCGAGTGGAATTTGTCCATCAGCTTCATGGTGAAGGAAGAGAGGTGAGAACGCTGGGAGTCTGAAAACACAGAGGGCACCGGCTGTTAGAGGCCGGCGTGGGAAGCAGCTGTGACTCCCCGACCTTCCGTGGACACCAACAGTCCTCAACCCAATCTCCTGACTGCTGGGGCTCAGAGGAAAGGGACTATGGACCCACTAACACAGCTTGGCTTTTGGGGTTCAGCCTCTGCAATTTCCAGCAAGGGTGGATTGCTCAGAATTGTGGGCACGGAGAGCAACCAAGAGAGGCAGGGAAAAAGAACTTGTGAACACATGTAAGTGTCCTTTCTGTACCATGGCCTAGCCAATGTCCAAGGGACCTAGCTAAAAAGAAAGCGTTCCAGTAGAATCACAGACACGTAGGATGTAAGAACTAATGAGGAAGGCCTTCCCAAATCAGCTGCGGGATGCAGCCAGGACCCAGAGCTGGCAGCGGGGACTGGACTGGAAGTGAAGTGTCCACCTTGCTCTGGGCTGGGGTGAAGGACTGAATGACTTCCCCTAGGATCTGGATGAGACAGGAAGTCCCTTCTCATTGCTCCAATCTGACACTGCACTCTCAGGGCAGTTGGGTAAGAGAAAGAAAGAGGAAAAGGCACCCTGACTAGAAGAGGAGACACCAAACTATCTCTATTTGTGCATGACACGATCTTACGCACAGTAAAGCTCAGCAATCTACTGAGCTGTTAGAACTGGGGTGGGGGTGGAGCTCAGGGCTACAGCACTTGCCTGGCTGCAGGTGGCCCAGAGTTCATCCCCCAGTGCTGCAAAACCAAACAACCCACGAGTGTTAGTATAACAGTAAGGTCACAAGACACGAGGTCAATACACAAAGATCAGTTATATCTCTACACAGTGGTAATGAACATTCTGAAATGAAATTTAGAAAGTTTCATTTATAATATCATCCAAAAAAGGATACATAGGCACAGAGTCAGCAAAAATGTAAGATTTACACACTGAAAACTATAAAATATTGCTGAAAAAAGTTAGAGACAAGTTAAATAAATGAAAAAGCATATTATGTTCATGGTGCAGAAGGCTTGATATTAGGATTCCAATACCCAGTGATGATAATTTGCAGTCTATGAGAATTCCAGCTGGCTTTATAGAAACTAACACTCTACTCCTAAATTAGTACGGAAATACAGTGATTCAGAATGGCCGAAACAATCTTGGAGAAAGACAAAGCTGGGAGACTCATATGCCTCAACTTAAAAATGAACTACTAGAGGGCTGGGGATTTAGCTCAGTGGCACTGCGCCTGCCTCACAAGTGCAAGGTCATGAGTTCGATCCCCAGTACCAAAAAAAAAAGAACTACTCAAAAGCCATACTACTTGACACTATGGTACTTACAGGGAGACAGACATGGAGCTCAACAGCACTGAACCGAGTCCAGAAATAAAACCATGTGGTTATGGCAACTGACTCTCGAGAAGAAAGTCAAGACTACTCGGTGGGGAAAGAATGATTTCAACAAATGGAGCTGGGAAAATCGGAAGTCATGTGCAAAAGAATGAATCCAGGCCTCTAAATTATATCAGATACCAAATGCACTCAAAATGAACCGAAGACCTAAATGAGAAGTTAAAACCACAACACTCTTGGATTTGACCATGGCCTCTGAGGTATGGCACCAAAAGTTCAAGCAACAAAAGTAAAAATATACAAATTGGACTTCATCAAAATTCAAAATGTGCTACAAATGACATCAACAGGAAGGTGGAAAGAAACTGCTGGATGGGAAGGGATGCTTGTGAGTTGCGTACCAGGCAAGGGACTCACTTCTGGAGAGGAATCAGAACTCGGCTGGAGACTTGGCGCAGTGCTAAGACACTGGCACAGCCCTCACAAGCCCTCCCTGGGTTCAATCCCAAGCACTGGGGAAAAATATTTAAAAAAATAAAAGAATGTTTACAACTCAACAACAGAAAAATGACCCACTTCAAAGTGGGCAAAAACACAGACAATTCTCCAGAGAAGATATACAAACTGGCACTGAGTGCAGGGAAAGACAGCCGCCACCCCTCCATAGCATGTTACCAGCTATGATAAAAAAGACACCTAGGACTGGGGACTTAGCTCAGTGGTTCCGTGGCCTGCCTTGCAAGCTTGAGGACCCGAGTTCGATCCCCGGCACCAAAAGAAAAAAAAGAAAAAAGACAGCCACGCCAAGCATTGCTGAGGAGGCTGGGATGTAGCTCAGTGGCGCCGCACCTGCCTGGCAAGTGCAAGGTCCTGAGTTCAATCCCTGGTACTAAAACCAAAACCAGTGCAACCCCCCCCAAAAAACAACCCCAAAAACCAAGTGTTGCTAAGGATTGGGGAAACAAACACACACTGTTGCTGGGGATGTAAAATGGTGCAGCTGGGCTGGGAAACATCTGGCAGTTAGTTCCTCATAAGATCAAACATTGCCATACAAAGCCCAGCAATTCTACTCCTAGGTGTAAATTCTAGAGAAATGAGAACATATTTCCATGTGACTTGTACCAAAAAAGTTCACAGCAGCATTATTCTTAACAGTCAAAAGGTAGAAACAACTCTAAGTCCAAATGTTCACAAATGAATAAAATGTAGTATATCCACGCAATGGAATATTATTTGTCCATGAAAAAGAGATTAAGTATCTATCCATATAACAACATGGATGAACCTAGAAAACACTATGCTAAGTGATTGTAACCAGTCATGAAAGACCACCTATTGTATGATTCAATTTATTTTAATGTCCCCAAGGGCTGTAAATGTGTTGTTCATGCCTATTTTCCCAATACAAACACAGTTCTTGGCCGGTAGATGCTCAGTAAACACTCAAAAAATGAACAAATCAACCAACCAAAACACCCTGGGGAGCCAGGGATTTAGCTCAGTGGCTCTGGCGCCTGCCTCGAAAGCGCAAGGTCCCAAGTTCGATCCCCAGTACGAAAAAAAACAACCAAAAACACCCTGGGGAGACGGGGAGGCTTCTTTTAGCAACAGCAGCAGTTCACAGAAAACACTTACTATTGGCTGAAAATCAAAGAACAAAACACTATCCTGTGAGAAGGAAAAATATAACTTTAAAACTAAAAAAGCACTACAAATTTTCCAGTAATTTATTACTTAAAAAGAAAAACTCTCCAAATAAGTGACAAAGCGCCACTCCTCCAGAGGAAGATAAACGACAGAGCACCTCACACTGCAGAACCCTAGCTGTGTCACCCCTGCTTCAGTGACTTAGTACGGCCAGAGTCAGCTCCTTGGCCAGAACTCTGTAGGTGCCAGGCAAGACCGGATGAACCTAACCAGCCCTTTGCAGATATCACGGAGCCCAAAGCTCCCTGGGCTCTCTCACTCACAGGCAGCCAAACTGAACACCAGTGTGGACGGAGACACAGAGGAAGCGCTGCGCCTGGCCCACTACTGGGCAGCTGGGGTGCCCAGGGCAGCAGGGCCCCAGGGTTCTGAGGTGGGTTGGGCCCCTCCACCCACCCCAGCAGGGTGAGTCTCACTTTCGGCTCACACTTCCTATTTTCTACCTCAGCGTTATAAACACCCAGTCACCCAGTCACGGTGGGCAAAGGGTGGGGTCAGGTGGCGAGGGCAGCTCCCCCTCTAAATCCCACTTGCTTTGTCCTGAAAACTGGGCTAAAGACTCTCTCCCTCTGGAAATGGCCTTGGTGACGCTGAGTGAAGGGGACGCCGCTGGGGTCATGCGTGCAGAAGCTGCCCCTGGGACTCTTCGCTTCCTGGGCTAGTGATTTGTGGCATGACGCCCGCTCAGCCGCGGCCGCCCTCCAGCCACACCTGCACAGGGACAAAGCCAGACGCTAGAGCCGACTAGGGGCCAGCATTTGTGAAATACATGGGAAATGACAGGATCTACTCAACATTTCTTACGAAAGCGGCTCTGTGTGAGACGACTGGTCCGACCCCGGCTGATGGGAGCGCGCAGGCACAGAGGCTAAGTCAGGGTGTGCGAGGGTCCGTGCGGTGAACGCACTTCTGATTTGTCGCGTATGGGACGCGACCCCATCACAGGTCGAGGTGCACCTGTGCTGACCAAAGTGCCTGGCACTCGGTTCCTGGCCAGCTGCCCCTGTGGGCGGGCAGCCAGGCTGACCACGCCCCGAATCCCCAGTGCCCAAGGCTCACAGATCTGCACCGGTTACTGAGCAGCGGCGAGCGCTTAGCTCCCTCTCCCAAGCACACCAGGGCCTCACAGATGCCCATGCTCCTCTCTGGTCTGTCTGCGCCCTCTCAGGTGTAACCTGTCTCCTTTTCACTCGGCTCACTGCTGCCCTGTGCAGCCCGTCTGATGCCAGCCTCAGATGTCCCTAGAAGACCAGCACATCCCTCACCAGCCAGGCTTGGAGCCGGAGGGGATGGCAGTGAGCTGCTACCGGACCGGCGGGCAGGTGTGAGCGGGGCCGTCTGGGCAGAGCCCTGGGCTTCCTGGTTCGCCATGACGGTCGGTCAGGGTCTCCAGAGCCCTGGGCTGGGTGAGCAGGTGTGGGGCCAGGGAGCGAGAGGTGCACAGCCCCAGGGTGACGACCAAGGTGGGACCAGGGCAGGCAAGGAAAACCCTCTGAGGACGAGCAAGTGCGGGGCTGGCCCTGACGATGACCAGAGGAACTGGGGGCTGGAAGGGAACCCCGGAAGTGGGTTCAGCCTCTCCCCTCCCTGCCAGCCCCTCCTGCAAGTCCAGTGTGTGGGGTGCAGCTGAGCAGTGTGGTGCTGCCCATAAATCTCTGTCCCCGGGTAGTCAGGAGCCACGAAACAGCCAGCTCCAGCCCCAGAAGTGATAAATCAGGTGGAGAAAGGAAACTGTCGTGACAAGCGAGTGTCTCAACTCTGGAAATTGAGGGCAGCAGGAACTAGGCCAAACCTTACTTACTTGGAGGCTGTCAGCTTTCTGTCTGCCCCGGGAGCCAGCAGCACCGGCCTCAGGGGATCGTCAGGGTCCCTCAAACTCCTTGTGGAGGCAGGGGAGGCTGGCGGCGGTGGCCAGTGGTAGCAGGGGGAGGGGCAGCACACGGCGTTTGCACAGCGCTGCTGATTGGGTGATCTCACCAACAGCGCTAGCCACAGACACGCACGCACGTGTGCACACCGCATGCTCCTCGGCCTCCTGCACAGCACAAGTGTCACCAGGGTGGAAGGCGACACCCAAGAGACACTCCTGCCTGTAGTATTCCCAGAGTGGGGCAGCTTCTCCAACCACTCTCCTGCCAGTCCTCAATCTTCACACTTAGGGAATTATACTGCAGATCTCATAAATCTTTCTTTTTAAGGATTTTCCAGGAGTAAAATTAAAACAAAAATTTAAAAAACTTCATGCATACATGTGCACAAGTCACAGAGAACTAATCAGATCCGCACACCTACCCACCCCCAACTCTGCACCCATGGGAGGGCCTACACCCAGGCTAGCTAGCACACAGCCCTGCCCGAGCACTGCCAGGGATGCAGGATGCTCGGCACACGTGGCTAGTGGCTGCCTTGCTGGGCAGAGGGCAGCAGCTGTGTCGGGTCCCCGCCTGCTCCTCTGCAGCAGGCAGTCACGTTCTGCCATAGTCTCCACTTGTATGCACGGCACAGCTGTACCGTCAGCTAGGAGCACTCCGTGCTCTGCGGAGACCCACACTCTCGCTGCTCACCCCACGGCAGGCCTGCTGCTCTTCTCACAGGCTGCTGGGCCAGTGCTTTTGCCTTCAGTGCTGTGACACCACGTGTGTGCCTGCTGTCCCCTCGGTGGATGGGGACTGTCCCGACTTTGCTTTTAGAACAATACTGCTGTGAGCATTCTCCTCCGTGTCTCCTGGAACATATGCAAGAGCTCTCTAGTGACACTGCTGGAACGTGGGCTGTATGCCGTGTGTCACTCCATCTCCATGTCACTGCTCTGCACATCCACCAGCACCCCGGGTAGCCAGGCACGCCCATTTCCTGTGCCACCCGCCCAGAGATGCCTGAGGCTAGCATGTCTTAGGGTGACCTGCACATCTGTGAAAGAAACTTCAAAAGTCACCGGCAAACCTTAGGGCGTCACTACTGGCCAGTGTGGCATTTACACCAAAAAAGGTCAGACTCCCCGGGCCTAATCCGCTCGTCATTTGTTCCAGAGGAAGAGTAGCCCACAATCGCAAACAACTTCTGTGTAAGTGACTGTGGTGTTACCAACAGCCACTTTCTTGGGCAGCCTGTGGGCCGCAGATCTCTCCCTGGGAGAAAGAGCAGGTGGGGGGGAGGCGCCCGGGCCTGCCCACAGAGCTGTGCCACAGCCAAACACCACGCAGGGGAAGCACACAAAGCAAGGTGATCTGCCAAGTGCCACATTCCATGCTCAGACGTCCACCTCACCCCTTGGCCAGGCCAGGCAACAAGCTCTGCCTGCTGCTGACAAATGTGAGCATCAACTGGCCCTCTTCAGATGGCACTTGGAGCGGCAGCTGGGATCCAGACTTAGCTGTGGTTTCCGCCAGGGCTTAACTTTCCCCTGGGGTGGGGGAGGGCTGCTAAGCATTGGCCATGGAACCAGAGTCAAGGTCGTAGGGCAGCCCGTCAGGCAGCTCCAAAATGACGGTGGCCAGTTTTGAGAACCCCTGGGGCCATGGTTTAAGTTCTTGGTATTCATCCTACACTGGGATTTAAAGATGTTACCTAATCAACACCCCCACTTGCCAGATGCCTAATAAAGAAGGTGGAGTGCAGAAGTGACTTGGGGACATTAGAAAGAACTTGCCGAAATGTAACAATCTCATTTTTTTCAGTGATTCACATATCCCAGGCAAATGCTCTACCCCTGAGCTACACCCCCTGCCCAGGTTTTAGATTGTTCAGATCTGACGGGGAGGAAGGGTGTGGTGGACGGGTGGTTGGGCCATGAAGGGAGCAGCAGCTGGCTTGCTGTGACCTTGGCCACTGGCCTGGACAAACTGTCCTGCCTAGAGAGGAGGCAGAGCTGTGGACCGATCTGTAACAAAGGCTTCAGAAACAGCAGCCACCACTGCCATCTGATAACATCACATCTCTGCCAACACTTAATAAGGCAAGAGCTAAAAACAGCCTGGCCCAGACGCGCCAAAAGCAACCCGGTGTTTCATCTTTTCCTAACGACTTCCACATTCAAAGCTCCTGCTCTGCTTGGTATAGAACTATTCACGTGAAAACAGGGAGCATGATGTAAAGTTCTGCAGCAGCAAAGGCTCTGTCTGACAAGAAAATCTGTTCGTATTTTCCATCTGCTCCCAAGTGCTGATACCTCCACACACTGCCCGTGGAAATACTACATGTATCTTTTTTCTTTCTCGACAGCAAAAGTAAAATAGTCTCGTAAAATTCAAGTACTGGACCCAGAGTGAAGCCTCGTGAGTCCGCACAGGGCGGAGCTGACCATTTTCTTGCTGGCTGTGAGCGAGTGGTACATGGTGGACATCTATCCACGTGAGCATGGTGAGCGGCTGGACGATGACCCACGGGCACTGTGCACCAGCCCCGGGGGGGGGCGTGGGCTCAGACTGAGGGGGTGGTGTGCAGGGACTTGCGATGCGATTCTACACATGACACCCAGAGATGGCTCTGCTGTCCTTCAGGGCACTCTGGTAGGAGTTACTTGGGTTGAGAGCTGGGAACAGCTAAGAAAAGTGGCCTCCCTGTTCTCCGCCTACAGGTTCCCTGAGGGAACAGGTTCTCTGGGCCAGGATGGGCCACGGGAGCCTGACGGAGCCGTGCACACAATTCAAAGCCATTATTTTTACCCTGGTTTATCTAGAATGCTACCATTTCAGTAAGTAATGAATAAAGCTACCACAGACGAGCGATCTAAGCTTCTCCTTCCACACCATGCTTCCGGCACCTCCCTCCCACTTGGGCCGTGTCCAGCAGCCCTGGCCCTCCCTTTCATGCCGAGGAAGCTCTCACCTACCCGAGCCTGGGTGGAGCAGACCTGCTTTCGGTGGCACTGAGTCAGAATTCTGGCCCTCACGTCCTACCTGGGCTCATCCTGAGTGGCCCCTGGGCCGGGGCTACACTCCCGGGGGCAGAATGCTTTGCAAGGCTTGGACAGGTGCGGAGGAGAGTTATGGCCTCACGATGTCTCAGTACAGGGACTTCTGAGCCCCAGCTGCCCCACAGGAAAGTGGGTTTTCCCTGGAGGTAGGGAGCGCAGCGTTCACCGAGTCACTGCAGCCACGTGGCTCTGCTGGGGGAGGTGCGCACAGAGGGCTGCACCCACCCACCTACCCACACGTCCGCTGTCAGTGAGCCCCCGGGAGTGAGGGACGCTGGCCTCTGGGGCCTCACTTCTCTCCTGTGTAAGACGGGAGTCGTCAGGAGGTCAGAGACCACACTCTGCTATCCCAGCGCCATACTCACACAGAGTTGGTGTTTAGAAACACCACCCATTCAGCTCAGTGGTTCCACCGCCTGCCTTGCAAGCACAAGGACCCGAGTTCGATCTCCAATACCAACCAAAAAAACCCTAAATAAATATTTTAAAAGTAAAAATAAAAAGGGCCGGGATATAGCTCAGCAGTGCTACCGCCTGCCTCGCAAGCAAAAGGTCCTGAGTTCAATCCCCGGTACCAAAAGTAAATAAAATAAAATAAAGAAACACCACCACAGGCACCCAAATGCCACCACGGAGTGGACACCAGCTCTTAACACAGTAGGATCATAAATGGGGCAATTCAGCACTTGCCGATCTTGTAGGACTTAGGGCCGCAGCCTCTGGGAAGCACACGGATGACCTGTGGGAGCCCCTGCCCCTGTCAGTTGGCCCAGATGAGATTCCACCCTAGAGCCCCAGATTCGCATTCACTCGATGACAGGCAGCCAGCAGCTGCTCTCCAAATGCCCTGCTACGTGCAGTCATTCCCTCCTCGTGCCATCACCAGACGGGAAGGTTTCCGTTACGTCTGGAAGGTGAACAAACTGGGCGCAGTGCATCAAAGACCTGGGCCAAGGTCACAAGGTGAAGCCAACCAGGTTTGGTGGCCACGCCTGTCATCCCAGCACTTAGGAGGCTGAGGCAGGAGGACAGCCACAAGTTTGAGGCCAGCCTGGACTACAAAGTGAGTTCAAGGTCAGCCGGAACTGCATAGCGAGACCCTGTCTCAAAAAAAAAAAGTGAAGCCCAAACTCCCCCTGCCCAAATGCAGAGAAAAGGTGAGGCAGTGTCGGCCGGTGCTGGGGCTCTGACAGTACGCTGTCCCCGCACGGAGCATTTCCTTCCCACTGCCAGGAGGGGTGGCATCCAGACCACAACCTCAGGCTCACAGCTCTGCAACGGTGGATGAATCACCGTTCCAGTTTTACTTCCAGAGACAACAGACCCACAGTCACAGAGGAAGACTTCATCCTGAGCAAACTTCCACACTCCTCGGCCTTGGGGTAAGGGGAGCACAGGAAGCAGAGTCCGCCTTCTGTCCTTCAGGTGCAGCCATCTGCAGCGCCTGTCCCTCAGGACCAGTGCTAGGCTCAGGGGCAGAGGCGGCAGCAGCAGGCCAGCTGGGCACCCAAACAGCCCTTGGCCTGCCTGGGCCACCGCGGCCTGCCCTACAGCCCCTGCGCCACAACACTGCCAGCCAGGGCTTGGAGCTCTGCTTGCTCAGGGACCCTGAGGGCGCAATGCTGCTCTCTGAGACCCTCATCAGGGGGACAGAATTTGTTTGTTTATACCTGGGAAGGAGCTGGGAGCCACTGGAGGATGAGCCCACTGGGCAGAGGAAGGGAAGTGAGAGAAGAGTGGGCCAGTGCCGTCCTGCCTGGGACCTCAGGGAGCAGGCCGCCTCAGACAGGGCAAGCCAGGCCTCACACGAGTCCGGGCAGCCCCAGCAGAGGACTTGGCCTTGGGACGAGGCCAGCCAGCTCCTTCCTCGGCCCACGCTCCTGGCCACATGGCCAGGACCATTTCCCATTCACTGAGTGGCCCCACCACTGGTGCTCACGGGGCCAGGTCTCAGGGGAGCCCTGGTGGCCTCCAGGCTGGGTCCCCTGCCCTCTCCTCACAGGCTGAGCACAGCCAGTGCTAGGATTTGAACCCCGCGCATCTCACTGTCAGCCATCAGTCTCCCAGCCGAGGGGAGACACAGGCGCAGAAGAGGGTGGTGTCCACTGCTGCCCCAGAGGAAGGGGATCAGCATCCCACTAAGTACAGGGTGCAGCCTCTCCCTGGCCACCCACCTGGTTGGCATGGGCCTGTCCGTGCCCACCCCAAAGCCACAGCCTCGCACGAAGCTGAGCAGCGTGCTCAGCCACTCCAGCCCAGTGGAAGGCTGGCAGGGCCAGTGTGCTGCACAGGCCGGCAGGGCGCTGTGAGCAGCGGGTGCAGCAAAGGCCCGCGCCTGCCAAGGGAAGAGGCCACATCACCCTGGCTCCCACCTGGGCGGTGGGGCTGGGGTGGGGCCTCCATCTGTAAGCCGTGGGGAGCGGGTGTCTCACGGATGCCTGGGGTTGCCAACCTCGGCTCGGATGCAGGAAAGGGGCTTTCCAGAGTCAGAGGCTCCCGGCTCTCACTGCACCTGCACCTGATGGGTCTGTGACTGACAGCGCCTCACGCCCACTAAGAGGCTTATCAACTGTGCTTTTAAAACAGCCACCCCTCTCCGGGCAGACGCCTTCACCTCCCTCCAAGCGAACCTTCCTTGCCCACAGCCTGCCCCCTTCAGGGAGTACTTCCAGAAAAACTGGGGTGCAGGGGATCCATTTTCAAAAAGTTTTGGGAGTGGAAGCTGAGGCAGGAGGAATATTCAAGCCCAGGGGTTCCCTAGGCCAGCCTGGGACATAACAAGACCCCATCTCAAAACAAACAGACAAAACAAATCACACACCAAAAAATAAACCGTCAGCAGCTGCACCCTGGAACCCTCAGAGCAGGAAGCGGGCAGCACGCTTTCTGGACAAGGACTCTCATTTCCCACTGTTTTCTCTTAAATTTTCTTTTTTTGGTACCGGGGATCAAACTCAGGACCTTGCACTTGCGAGGCAGGCAGCAGAACCACTGAGCTCAATCCCCAGCCCCTCTTAAAATATTTTTTATTTTGAGATAGGGTCTCACTAAATGGCTATTTAGGAACTTGTGATCCTCCTGCCTCAGCCTCCTGAGCACTGTGATTACAGGCACGAACTAGGTCTCCTATTTTAAAGAAGCCCTACCCTTGGGCTGAGGGCTGGTCCCTTGGGCAGCCAGGGAGAAGGACACAGCCTGGCCAAGAGGGGACAGGGGCTGCCCGGAATGCAGGCCCTGCCACAGGCACTCACTCACCCACAGGGAGGTAAATCCAGGCTGGGCCCGGATGCAGAGATGGGAAAGGCCGCTTAGGTCCAGCTCAGGGGGACCTGGCTGTCAGGGTGGAGGGCAGGGGCTGACTGCTGATGCTCAGGGTGGCCTGGTCCCTGCCAGGCGGGACACTGTCCCGAGGCTTGGGGGCCTCCCCTCCTGGGGGAGTAGCCGGGGACGCCAGGGGTCAGGCCCCACACCGGGACCACAGACGCTGGCTGAGCTTCCTGCGGGCCGTGCCGGGAAGGCCTTCAAGCCTAATGAGGCAGTGAGGCACGCAGCCTACCCACTCCACTCTCCACCATCTCAGCAGGTGAACCTCACGGCAGACCCGTGTCCCCACCTCCCCTGGGTGACAGTCGGTGTCAGCTCCAGCCCAGGACAAAGGACTCTGAACCAGGGGACTGCAGGAGCTCCTGGTAAGGGCAGGGCTAGGCTGCTAGAAATTCGGAGGGACAGCAGGGCACGGCCGACTCCTTGCAGCGCCCCCACCCCCCAACAGAAGGCCAAGGCCGATCAGCACCATCGTGAGGTGCGAGGCCCAGCCCCAGCTACTGAGGCCTGCGAAGCACTGTGGCCTACAAGGGAGTCAGCGTGCCCGGCTCCCTCAGCCCGGGCCGAGCAGCAGCTCATCCAGAGCGCAGCGAAGTGGTCGGGATCCGGCTCCTCTCTGCTTAACGACCGACCAGCTTGCTTACACCGGCTGCAGTGTGCCCAGCACCTAGGCTGGGCTGGGGAAAATGTGCTCTCGCCTCGTCACCTCCCCTCCCCAGGAGCTCTCCAGGGAGGAGGGCAGGGCGAGTAGGACCGGGCTCTGGCCTGGGGAGGCGCACACAAACCCACTGCCAGCTCAGGTCTGTGGTCAGACGACAGCAGACGGGGGCAGTCCCTGCCTCGCTCCTGGGACACAGAGCCCAGCTTGTGATCTTCAGCGCAGGACGTCAAGTCTGAGGGCCCGAGAGGTCAGCAGGCCCTGGACCTAGGCCGAGGGCAGCGCCAACGTGGGCCCAAGGGCCAGTGTGGCTCAGGAGCAGGCCCAGCTGCAGGCGGGCACTAGTCCTGGGCTGACCTGACTCACTGTCCTGTGGAAACATGGTAACTTCAGGGCCTCCCAGCAAATCCCAACTGACACTTAACCACATTTTATATCTGAGGTGGAAAACCCACACTTCCTAAACAGAAGCCAAAGTGAACTGGGAAGAGAAGGGACCTGCCCAGGCCCCAGGCGCAGCCCTTCCAGATCTCAGCTGTGCTGAGGAGGAGGAGAGGAGGTGGCGAGAGCCCACCGCTCAGCAGAGGTCCCAAGCCCCGGTGACCAGGAAGGACGTGTGGAGTCTGCTAGGAGGTGGCTTCATCCGCCATGGTGTGGCCCTGCTGCCTCCTCAGGGTGAGGGCGCCCGAACCCTGCCTGCCCGGGACTCTGAGCTCCGGGCTTGCCGGGGCAGGCATGAAAACCTGTGCACCAGTCTGGGCTCTGTGTAAGGAACACTGGGTCCAGCAAGGGATGGGAATTTTTTGAGGCTCCATTCTACAGCATTTTAGGTTCCAACTTTCTTTGCAAACTGAAGCAACACCACAGAGCAGGGATCATCTAGTTTCTTGATAATAATATTTCTGTATTCTTTGTGGTGGGGGTTGAGAAATGTTCTTAAATTTTTCATCAAAACAAAAATATTAGCACAGAACCTTGTGTCCCAAAGCTTGGGTGCTGCCCAGGCTGTTTCGGAGGGCTGCTTGTCCCGGATCTCCAGCACACATTTCCTGGGGCATGGAACCTGGCCGACGGAGGAAGGCTGGCTCTGCGAAGGGGAAGGGTGGTGCTGCCTCGGTCCAGCCTCTGCCCCAGCTCCCACCCGAGGAAGCCAACCTGGCAAGACAGCCCTAACTCTGGGGCATAACCTGGCCCCTCTCGCCAGGTACCAGAGGACCTGCGTGTCCACGCCGGTTAGGACACAGCTCGCTCTGCCCGGTTGTGCCCTCAGCAGGCAGGGGCTGGAGGAGCTGAGCGGTGTGGGTTGGCGAGGGAGCTCGCCCAGGTGAGTGCGGTGTCCGACACTGCTCCCACCCGTGCCGGCCGCCTGCTGAGGACAGCCCTCTGCCACTCACTGCCATTCTCCCTCCTCGTCCTCGGAGAAGCAGCACCCTGGGGAGGAGGGTGACTTGCAAGAGGGCAGGTCCCAATACATCCCCAGGGCGGCCTGGGGCTAAGCCCAGCGCAAGGGAGATGGTTGGCCTTAGGACGGCTTCCTGGGGGAGGCCCCAGCAGCGGCTGCTGGAAAGCGTGAGGATGCACAGGGCCAGTGGCATCTGGAGCTGTGAGGCTCACAGCGGCTGGCCAGGTCTGGTGAGCTTCTGGACAATGTGGTGGACTGAGTGATATGTGTGTGTGGAGGGACAGCGCTGGGTCGGGGGACCAGGAGGCCAGGCACAGGGAGCCAGCAGGGAGGGGCTGGGCAGAGCCTAGGTGCTGCGACACAGGTCCAGGTGCGGGGTCGCTCCCTGCACCGCTAGGAGAAGGCGGTCACTCAGAAGTCTGCACTCACAGTACCCGGGATGGGGAGTGCACAGGCAGTCCTGAGGGTGGGGCGTGAGCCAAGTCCATGTGACCCAGAGGGCTGCAGGACGTGCAGGTGAGGAGGGACAGCAGGCGAGCACCAGCCACGTTGTCAGAGAGCACTCCGGCCACACCACATTCCAATTGACTCCAAGACGGCGGCACATATTCTCTTCACAGCCACTTTGCAGGTGCAGAAGAAAGTGAAGTCCAGAGAAGAGAACCAGGCCCAAAGTCAGAGTGACAGGGAAACGACCAGGACATGAGCTGCGTGGCCATAAACCCGAAGCACAGTCAGGGACGGTGGTGTGGGCAGGGAGATGGGAGACCTCACCCCAAGACGGCTTCTCGGCATCTCTCCACTGGGTCCCCGGGGCTTCCTGTCACCCAGAGGAGACAGCAAGGGCTGTCTCATGGGGGGCCCACATGGGGGCCCACCAGTGCGCCCCACCCGATGGCCAGGAACCTTCCTCCGGGTCCGTGCCAAGATTTCCAAGATGGGAAGGGACCTCGGGGATGGGACTGCACTCGGCTCCCCACCAAGCTTCTCCCTTGGTGGGTGGCAGGTGCCGGGTCACAAGGCTGGCTGGCCTAGTCCCGCGGGCAGACGTGCCTACTGGCCAGGACAGAGCCACCTAGGCTCCCGCTCTGTCCCAAGTTGTCAACTGGCCGGGCCTGGTCCCCAGGAAAGGAACAGGCACACAGTCACCACGACAGCACTGGGGGCTGCCGTGTGGGGACATCGGAAGGTAGTTCTCTCCCTGAAGCAACTAGTTTTTTAGGCTTTTTTGAGACAGTGTCTTGCTTTGCAGTGCAGGCTGGCCCTGAACAATGTAGCCCAGGTTGGCCTTGAGCTCACCGGGATCCTCCGATCATCCTGAGTGCTGGGATTACAGGCGTGCGGCGTGCGCCACCACAGCCAGCTTGGCCACTAGGTTTTTTTAGACAGGGTCTCACTATGTAGCCCAGGCTGGCTGTGAACTAGCAGCAATCCTGCCTCAGCCGCCCCAGGGCTGGATTACAAGTGTTCACCACCATGCCCAGCTGGCCACTAGTTTTATCAAGGAGGCAAAACACACTCTCCAAGTTGCTTTTCTCATTTGGAAAGTGAGGGCAGCCGCCCAGGCCAGTGGTTCTCAAAGTGTTGTCCTCACAGTGGCAGCGGCTGCTTCCCCAGGGGCCCCTTAGAGGCGCATGCTCAGCCTGCACTGCGTTCTGGGTCCACAGCCTGCCACGGACTTAGCCTGCGTACCTGCTGCTGTGCAGACCCACGCTTCTCTCCCCGCCACCCGCCACGCTGTGAACAGCGCTATCTGGCAGAAGCGCCCGCTGTGAGCGGGCCATGGGGACCAAGCCCGAGTCTGCCCCGTCTGCCCGGTGCAGCGCTGTGCACAGGGCTGCACCATGGCTCTTCACCGGTCGGGCACTGGGTAAGCAGCCCAATCAGATTTTCCTACAACTTTCCTCCTCAGCTGGTCTTCTTCCACGACTTGCTGTACTTTTAAAAATAAGGTGTTGCATTGCTTCTCTGGTGTGAGACACCGAAAGTGGAAACGGGACTAAAATGTGCAACAGATACTGGGAAGTGGGAAGAAAGTGTTCAGACGGGAAGGGGAACAAGGGAGGAAGGAAGGAGAAAGGAAGGGACGTGAAAATAGAAGGAAAAAATGGAAACAGAGCTTTTGTACCTAGGGAGGGGAGGGGTGTAAGGGGGGATGGGGTAAAATAAAAAATAAAAGTAAGGAGTCCTACAACTCACAGAGGTGAAAGGCATTGTTACTGATGAGAGACAGCACAGTGTGAGTCAGGTTAGCACCTCGGGCGGGACCCCAGGCTGGCACAGGCCCCCCATGCACCGCTGCTGAGGGACGCCGGAGCCCCGGAGCCTTGTGTGTCCAGCTAGATAAGCGCAGAAAGCTGACTGCGGACAGTAGAGGAAAACAGAACAGTGGCATGGACTTCTTCCTCCTGAAGCACTTTCAGTGACTCAGAGTTCCATAGGCCTAGAATGTTATTCTAGGCACAAAACAACAAACACCAAGTGACATTTTTAGCAGTCCATTTTGTTTAGGACTTGTACACAGGAAATGCAAAAGTAAAAACCTAAGAGGAAAGACGAAACCAAAGGACCATAAATTCTCCAGACAGGACTGAACCGAGCTCCTCCCTTCCGCCTAAGGGTGCTGCCCGGACCTGTGTGGAGAGCCAGCCCTCCCTCCTCTCTCCCCGCCCAGCAGGCCCGCAGGAGGCAACAAGGGTCCTGGCCCACATGGAACCTACAAGGACTCAACGCCGGTTCGGGTTTGGTCCAAAGTAACTTCCCCTAAATCAAAAGGACAGCAGGGATTTGAAAGTGGAAATCGGGGTTCTCCTGAACCGCACAGGCCAACAAACTCCTGTTCTGTGAGTGAAAACCACTCAGTGAATAATTAGCCTGAGACTCAGAGCTGCTTCTGCTCAGAAGCTGAGTCAAAACAAACCCAGACTCAGTGTGCAAGTTACACAACAGTCCTTTCTCTGACGCAGGTGTTTGTTCAGGCAACACTGACACAGAATAAGGCAGTTCAGACCCCAGCGACAGCAGAAGCGTAGGACACAAAGATTTTCAGCTCTGGGTTCCCTAGTGACCGAGGTAAAAGGTAAGCAAGACGGGCTGGTCCCGTCCACCACAAGAAGGTGGAAGAATGCAGCGGCAGCAGCGGCAGCAGCGGCAGCGGCAGCTTTTCCCAGCACGGCCCTCTGGGAGGCAGTGTGAGGAGGGTGTCAAGCACCCGGGAACTGGTTCTTCCGCCTCGGTCTGACGAGATCGACGCTTCTATGCTTCTATGTGGCTTCCTTACCAACAGGTACTTCTGAGGGATGCGAAACTGTCAACGCAGCCCCGTGTGGCTCTCAGGATCGGCCCTCCCAGAGCACAGGAACACGTCTCCTCCCATCTATGCCGGGCGGGGCCCAGCAGGCCTTCCTCCGAGAGCACTGCTCGAGGACCGCACTGGGGCTGGGGTTTGCTCTCACTGCGTCCCTTGCTTTTGATGAATGAAACTGGACAAGCTCAGAAGGGCAGCAGCTGCACAGAGCAGGCCAGACCAGGATGTTGGACATTCGGGGAAGGAGAAGGCTGCCTCCCTGAGGCCCGGGACCCGCAGCTCGAGTGCAGAGACCCAGTCCGCCCGGGACCCAGGGACAGGCGGGTGGGCAGTGACCCTCAGTGCCGCTCCTGGAGCCAGCAGATCCCAGACTGCGAGGTATCTGCACCTCAGGGATGGCCCAGGCCAGCAGCATGTGGAAACCTGCCGAGTATCTGGACAGAGATGCTGTCAGGGCCCAGACAGAGCCCAGGGAAAAGAGGACGGGAGCAGGAGAGGAGCCTGGCGGCTCCCAGGGCCTGTGTCACCTCGGCCTAGGTCAACCCTGCCCTGGCTTCTGGGTGAAATTCAGGGTCACCAGTGAGGAGAGCCTGGCTGTGGGCCAGAAGCTCAAGGCCAGGCCAGGCCCGGCTCCACCACCAGGCAGCCCTGCGAACGCCAAGTTTAACACCCTCGAAGCGCAGCGAGGAGAAAGGACAGACTGGAGCACCCTCCACAGCGCGGCTGTGAGGAGAGTGCGCTCCCAAGTCTGTTCACGAAAGGGCCACTCAACGGATCAGGAATACCCTTTTGTATCATCCCAGCAATGGGCTGCATTAAATTAAACACTGATGCAATTATTTTACCTAAGGTACCATTGACATGCCATTTGTCAAGTGACTACGGCCGACCTCTCCTTTTTTGTTGTTGTTTTTGTTTTTTGGTTTTTTTGGTACTGGGGATTGAACTCGGGTCCTTGTGCTTGCGCAGCAGGCGGTGAAACCACTGAGCTAAATCCCGGGCCCCTCCTCGTTTTTTGAGACAGGGTCTTGCTATGTTGCCCAGGCTGGCCTTAAACTCCTGGCTCAAGTGACCCTCCAGCCTCAGCCTCCCAAATAGCTGGAACTACAGGCGTGTACCACTGCACCCACCTAAATGACCCAAAAATTTAAGGGTCTCTTTCTTTCTTTTTGTTTTTGGTAGTGGTGGAAATTGAACCCAGGGCCTTACTTCATAGATATGCTAGGCAAGTGCCCACTGAGGGGCACCCCCGGTCCTAAGGACAAATTTTAAGGGGAAATATCTACTGCAGATTGGTAAGGCTGGCCTGGATTTTTATAATGTAAATTATACAGCACGAATGACCAGCTCAAATTTCCTTCCTTCCTTCCTTCTTTGTGGTACCAGGCCTTGAACCTAAGGCCTTTACACTAAGCTACATCTGGAGCCCCATTTTTTAATTAGTATTTTCTACCTTGAGACAGAGTCTTGCTAAGTCACCAAATTGCCCAGGCCGGGCCCAGACTTTTGATTCTCCTGCCTCAGCCTCCCAGAGTGCTGAGATTACAGATGTGCACCCCTACACCCCACTTCATTTTCTTTTTTTTTGGTACCAGGGATCGAACTCGGGTCCTTGCGCTTGCACAGCAGGCAGTGAAACCACTGAGCTAAATCCCTGGCCCCACTTCATTTTCTTACGAGCACAGAACACTCAGCTTTCCTGAACTGGAAACAGCAGAACAGATACACGGAAGCGCGCCAGCCACTGTGCGGCAGCTTCCGGGGACCCCTGCAGCTCTCACACGGCCCAGGCCAGGGGCCGCCGCCACCGCCACGAACAACAAATTCACACATCCCGGCAAACAGTGCCAAGGAAGAAATGGCCTCCTCTCCTGCACATCGTATACAAGGGCCAGGATGCTCCACTTCCACCTTGACATGATCACTTCTCCTGCGAACAGAAATTAACTTGTCAATCCTGACACCGTGTTGCCACACTGGTCCCCACAGCGTGGTGACCAAAGCCTGCGGCCACTTGGGCTGCTCAGGAGGAGGCTTCCTGGGAGCTCAAGGAGAAGCATTCTCATTAGGAGCCCAACTGCCCATGAAAGGAAACATAAGTGAGCCGCAGGGGTGTCTCGGCCCCTCTAGGTGAATCAGAGCCACTCCCTCCATGGACGCATCGCTACCCGGGCAGACCTGGGGGCACTGTCCCTGCACCTACAATGACACCAGCCTTGAGCCAGCCCTGGAGGGCCTGAGGAAACAGCCCCACAGTTCTGGTCCTGAGCATCAGAGGAGGAGCCCGGGTCTGCAAAGGCCTATACCTAACAGAACTGGCGCAGTCACTGCCATGAGCTGCCCCCTCACTGCCTTGATCCCTTTTCCTGCGTTAGGGGTCCCCAGGCTCAAAACTCACCCTCACCCGGAACTATCCAAGGCTCACAAGCCACCCCAACACCCACACAGCACGACAGCCAGCCACAGCTAGGAGGGCGACAGGACCCCATGCCGGGCACCTGGTCTGCCCTGACTGAAAGGAATGGAAGCCCAGTGACAGCTCCAGTAAAAGGGCAGGCAAAGCTTACGGGAACCTGAGAGCCCCCGAGTCCAAGGAAGGGCCAGGCCACGCCCACCTCCCACTCCACACCGGCTCCCCCTAAGAGGCCGCTAATCCGAAGCAGGCGCTGGGCTGCTCCGTGGTTTTTGTGTGGCCTGGGCCAGTGGTGGTGAACCTATGGCACGGTGTTATTTGTTTTTCTTTTAAGACAAAAGATGCTAATGTGTGAGTTGTTTTTTTCCTAAACTAAAACATCAGCATTCAGGTCTAATTGCAGTGGGTTTGGGGTTGCAGCTTGGCACTTGGCCTCTGAAAGGTTCGCCATCACTGGTCTATGCCAAAGTGCCCAGGCCATGCCTCTGACCCAGATCTCGTACACTGAGCTGCGCTGTGCACTCAGTACACCCACCTGGAACCCTAAAGCGCACTCCCAACTGAGCAGGACCAAGGTGAGCCCTTTGTCTCCCCACAGCCTTCCCCATCCTGCACCCCGACAGCAGGCCAGAAGCCTCAGCTACCCTTCATTCCTCCTCCTTCTCCATGCCCCACAACTAATCCATCAGGAGGTTCTGCTGGCTCTAAAGTCCACGACGTTGAGGTACAATCACCTTCTCTGCTCCAGCCTGGACTACCTTACAGCTCCCACAGGCCCTGGTACCCCGGCCCCCGTGTTCTCAAGACATCATTCCTGTTAAAATTGTAGGGCTTATCAGGGTGTAGGGGCACACTCCCGTAATCTCAGCACTAGAGAGGCTGAGGAAGGATCGATTGCCGCAAGTTCCAGGCCAGCATGAACTACATAGTGACACCTTGTCTCAAAAAAAAAAAAAACAACTGGGGAGGGGGCAGTGGCTCAGTGGCAGAACACCTGGCTTGCATTCATGAAGCCCTGTGCTCCCAGCACCCTACAAAGAAAACTTCAGATAACTCTACCGCTCTGCTTGAAATGGCAACAGCTGCCCCTTTCCTCCCGACAGAAGCCCGTGCCCTCAGGCCTCCTTGCTGTGACCTGAAACACCTGTCCACTCCCCTGCCGAGAAAGCTTGTGCCACACGCAGGTGGCTGCTGAGCCGACTCCCTCAACCCCTCAAGTCTTCACAGGAATCTCAGCTCCCAGGGAGGGCACCGCCCACCCCGCCTGACCCTGCAACCTGGCCCCCTCTCCCCATGTGGCTTGCCTCAGAAAATCTGGTGACCCTGAGTACAGACGGCCTTAGGGATGGCCTGAGAGTTCCAGGATGATGCCAGATGTTGCAGCCTTGCCCCAGGGCACTGTCCCAGCACTCTATGGCAGTGGGTGTGCAGCAAACTGTCACCTGAACGGCACAATGGCAGCCACTGAGAAAGCAGCAGCTTGTCAACCCTGACCAGAAAAGAAAGCCCCTCTGCGGCTGGCTGCATGAACACAGCTCCATGCCCCAGTGCCCAGCGGAGGACTAGAGAACAAGAAAGAGGACAATCAGTCATGAAGGTAGGAAAGCTCTTTAACCAGCGATTACAAAACAAAGTAACAGAGAGCACTGGCTACAGAGTACCAAGCACAGCTGACTCCCCAAGCACTGCCAGTCTCTCTCTGGTGCCCGATCCCTCCTCTGCCCCTCCATCTCCTCACACGGCCAGGCCAGGCCACTGGCTGCGCCACCTTCCGTTACAGATGTGCAAACTGAGCCCCAAGGTCCCATGTAACAAGTGGCAGAGACTAACTGCTCTTGCCGCAAACTGTGTAAAACAAAGACCCCCCCCCCAACCCGCCCCGCATCCTGCCCTGGCTGAGGCCAGCTGGCGGCGGGGGGGGGGGGGGCTCCCCTCCTTCCCGCCTGCAAGGCTGGGATCTACACGGTGCCAGGCTCCCTGGGTGGCAAGGCCCGAGCCTGAGCATGGGTGCAGCTGGACCTCAGGACTCCCTGGCTCCCCCTCTGCGCAGGACAGCTGCACACTGCGCCTGCTAAGGGCTATCTTTCCTGAGACTGCAGGGCCAGCCCCATCCAGCCATCTGTCCAGCTGCTTTCTTGATGATTCAGTGGCCGGCAGCTGCTCCAGCCCTGGGGTCACCCGGGTTCTGACACTTAAGGGGGAGGGCACAGAGGAGCTGTCGTTCCGGTAGCCAAGGGAAAGGGCCATCAGGTGCATGCAGGGATGAGGACCCAGGACGCAGCAGAGTCTCCACAGGCAGAACTGTGCTCCCGTCCAGGATCTGTCAGCATGGACACACCGACCTTCCCATCCCCGGGTAGGTAGCCTCTGGCATGGCTCCATGGGTCCACTCTGCTTGAGTCATGAACCTGAGGGGAAGTGACCTGCCCAAGGCCACACAACCAGGGACGAGAGCCCAAGCCTTTCCACTCTCTGGGCTCCACTCCCAGCTGGCCAAAGGCTGAGGCTGAGCACCCCAGGCTCTGGTCTCCCCAGGAGGGAGGGAGGAGACCTGTGTACAGGGGACTAACCCTGCACAAGAGGCAAGGTTTCCCGTGCCACCAAGCAAAGAGGCGAGGGCGTAGGCAGATGATGGGAGTCAGAAGGCCCGCAGGCACAGCCTGGAGGGGCCTGTGTGGCTGGCTGGACAGAAGTCAGGTAACCGGACAAGGGAAGGACCATCAACAAACGGCCTAGCATAGAGAGGGTGGGATGGCTCCAGCAGTGTCCCACTGAGGGGACAGGAGAGGGACCGACAGCCTCTGTAGTCACCTGATCAGGCCTCCAAGCCTGCAGTCGTCTCCTCTCTCCTCCTGCAGCTACGGAGCCAACGTGTGAGGGCAGAGCCACCCCAGTCAGAGAAGGGGTGCTGCAGGTGCGGCCTGCTCACTGACGAGTGACCTGCTTCTGGTTCCCAGAGTACGCATGTCCGCAGAGGAAAGACACCACGCCCAAGACCTCGGTGCAGGCTCCTTTCCTCTGAGAGTGAAGAACGGTTTCCACATGTTTAGTGCTTATGTAAGGGTCTGCTAACAGTCTTGGTTTTGTTTCTTCTGAAATGTCCACTCTGTCCCTTGAAGCAGTTCACTGACCCTTCACACCAATGGGCTGTCCTGGGGCCGCCTCCTCAGCTGTGTGCAGTCTGCAAGGTCCCTGACAGAGCCAACCGGCCTTTCAGCCTGAGGCAACTTCTGAAACCAGATGCCTTACACGCAACCCCTAAAAAGTGGTGGAAGGGCAATTTAGGTGTAACGTGGCCGCTGGCCATTGCTATTATCTTAAATATGGTGACACCCTCTACACAGCTGGAAAAGAAATAGCCAAGCACGGAAATGCAGTCTACGCATGTTCCCAGGGTAAAGGATATCTTACAGCCAACAGTGAGGACAGACATTGTTCTAAATTTGGAGATAGCTGATGACAGAGCCAAGTTTCCTTCCCTTTTCCTACCCACACCCAAAAAAACACCCCAGGCTTCTCATGAGAAAAATTCCTTCACACTTATGTTTTCCATTTCCTACATCTGATCTTTTGCTTAATAAAAACCTAATTTAGGGGAGGCCCGAGTTCCATGTCAACCACACACAAACAGAAGCCCACGGTGCATGTGAATCTTTTAATCCAGGCCCGGACACAGGAAGCCACCACCACTGCCTACTATTGCGCCCCAATGAATTATTACCATATTACTGTTCCACACCTTAGGGCATCATATTACACACGGTTATATGTGACAGACACAATATACAGCACTGTGTATGCGTCTTAAATTATCTTCTATGCATGTAAATCTGTTAATAAGAGTGACAGGTACACAGAAACTCATGTTTTGTCTGTGCTGTAGGTGTAAATGTCTGCACATGAGCCTAACAGACGCAGCCCGCTGCATTATTTTACATCAGTGTCACACATCATCGTGTCACTGTTACACTGCCACCCTACACAGGAGACAGGAAGAGCTGCTGCACACAAGTCACCCCTCTAAGCCTAAAATTCTTCACTGGTAAAATAAGGGAATATTTCCAAAGAGCCATTCTAGCTCAATACATCTGTGATTCCAAAAGCACATTAAATAACCTTTAGCTTCTAGAACGTTTTCTTCTACCCTGGACCTATTTCTGATGACAGCCAAACACAGCTGCGACCTCACTGATGACAGACAGTAACCTCACCTCTGACGTCCCGAGGCGCTCCACATGACCCACGTTCGGCAGCACTGCAGCCCTTCGCACACAAGCAGCTGGGGAAACGGCAGCAAGTCAGCCTCGGTCACAGCAAGGGAAGAGCAGCAAGCAGTGCTCCTTTTGCCAGCAGGCTTGGCTCTCTCTGGGCTCACGGCCCGGCTCTTCCATAACCCTGCTCTCCAGGAGGCAGGGGACAGACAGCTGCAATGGCCAGTGGCACCCTTAAGCACAACCTCATGTCTCTCCACGACACCCAGCACTGGCATGCAACCGAGGTGAGGGTAAAGCAAAGAGCTGTGAGAGGGGCCAGGGGTTTAGCTCAGTGGTGCTGCCGCCTGCCTGGTAAGCGCAAGGTCCCGAATTCGATCCCCAGTATCAAAAACAAACAAAAAAGAGCTGTGAGAAATTAGAATTTTATAGCAAAACTGGATGCTTAGCATTGCTAATGGCACATGGACTTCCCCGTAGCCTTTTCCCGAGCTGTATGTCATCAGGTAACTCGTCAGTATGGCAGCATGGCTCACGAAGAAACATTTCAAAGTGGGAATATCAATGCGGATGTGCTGTGGCTAACTGCTGAATTATGCACCTCTCACGACAGTGTTAACAGACACAGCACTTTGGGAAGACTCACGGCAAGACCCTGAAGGCCATTCCTGTGGCCTGGCTCAGGAACTTCATACAGGGAACTCATTTGAAGGAAATCACCCAGCAGAATCACAAGCGGAGGTGATCCCTGCTGCCTTACTTACAACAGCAAGAAGGGGAGGTAATTCCAACACCAGGAGCAGGAGACTGATCAGTAAGTCATGGAGCATGAACATGACCGAACGTCAGCCACTACCGAAGCAGCGATGACCACACAGAATTAAAGACTTACCTGCACATGCTCACCACCATGTGCAAACACACGTGTGTCCAGCAGCTCTGCAGAGGAATGACGCCCTGTTAATGCTTTGTTCTCTACTTTTTAGGCCCATTAGGTTCAGACACTGAGCATGTGCTTTCTTCTGGGCATCATGTCAATGTTCCCCTGTATTTTCCATGAATAAGGTAACAGCGGGGCTGGGGATGTCCTGGGTTTGACCTGGTTGCCCCAAAAAGTAACATCATTTCAAGTAAATACAACATAACTTAAAATAGTACACTGGCTGTACACTAACTCCAGACAGGCTCCAAGCTCCTTGACCCGTCACTCTCTGGAGCAGGTTCTATTCAAGGATGAGGAAACTGAGGCCCAGAAGTTAAGAAACTTGCCCAAGGTCAAGAGGGAGAAAGAACAAGGATTCAACCCTGGCATCTGGGCTCCCAAGTCCAAGCTCTTAACCACTGTGTAACAGTGAGCGGAGCCAGCCTTGCAACACTAATATGCCACTCCCGGGGGTCCTGAGCTGCCCTAGGTACTGAGGGCCCCTCGCCCGTGGCTCATCCTTCACTCAGGTACACTGACGTCTTCGCACGAGGTACTAAATGCACCAAGAGTGCACAGATGTGAACCACAGCGACCTGACTGCTGGTCACTGATTCAGACCTCAAGGGGACCCTTCCGGCCACCAGCCATCTGCGAGAAGACAGGCTGAGGACCCCGAACTCACACACCCAGCGGGGGGCGGGCAGAACCAGGTCTCCGATCCATGTCCACTCTTTCTACTCTGCCACGTGCGGTGAGAAGCTTGCTGTCACTTATTAGACGCTTACTGTACGCCGGGCCCAGCACCCTGTGCACGAATCATCTCTTTGGTTGTCACAACAGTCCTCTGAGGTGGGTGTTACCATCACTCTAAAGCAGAGCCCACAAATAGGCTTGGAAATGGACAGCATTTTGCCCACCAGGCTTGGCCAGAAGGCAAGGCGGGTGGTCAGTGCAGGCCCCACCAGCCAGCGCACATCACCAGCACACATCCGGGATCGACATTTACTGCCTGCCACGTGGGCTGCCAGCTGCCGCTGGAGGCTGCCTCGGGAGAGGGCGAGTCTCAGCACCTCTGCTGGCTGCTACCCAGGTCTCCAACTTCACCCTGCAGCACTGGAACGGGTGTGTGTGTGTGTGTCAGAGGCAGAGCCCTGCCCAGCCCAGCCCACTGCTGCTGCCAAACAACCCACGGCCTGGCCGCCGGCTGAGGCAGCTCTCAGGCAGCCCTTCTCCCTCTCGACACCCATGCCATGTGCCGTGTGCGGACACGCAAATCACCAGCACTGCCACTTAACAGGCTGGGCGGTATGGCCGCCAGCTGCTGGATTTTTGAAGGAGGTAACAATTCAATTTCCAATTACTGCTCCAAGTTTTAATTCCCAAGGAAACCTTGGTACTGTTATACTTCCTGGAGCCTAAATCAACACAGTACACAGCCTTTCAAATTATTTCCAAGACGAGGAGAGAGAAGAAGGCCTGCCCGCCTGCCTTCTGGGACAAGATCACAGGCCTGTGGTTCAGGTTAGCTCTCGACTGCAGTTTCCCCAGATACCTGGGTCACCAAGCAACAACAAAGCACTGCCTTTCCTGAAACAGCCTTTCCCAGTGGGAGCAGTCATCAATAGCAAACTGACTGCAAGTTCCCCGCTGCTGGGCAGGGGGCGCCTGTTTTCCTGGATCTCTGGGCAGGGAAAGGCTGAGGGTGAAGATTTTCAGGTCCCACCTACCCTCCCTCCCACAGCATGTGCAGCCACTCCTGCCCTGGGGTCCTGGACGGTGCAGGCTGGAGCCCTTAGCAGCAATGCCCATGAGCCAGACCTATGGAAACACAAAGAATTCTTCTTCCACTGTGGGCCCTGGGAGAACACAGTGCTGGTCCCTGTGAGTGCAGGTCCTGTGCCGCTGAAGCCACCAAGAAGTTTCTCTCCAGCAGGGGACGCTCAGGCGCAGTGCAGACAGACAGAGGTAGGGAGCCAGCTTTCTCTGATGCTCTGCTCCTCCTGTTTCCAACTTCCAGGCCCAGCACACGGATCTGCAGGGCAGGTAACGGCTGATTTCCCTTCCATCCACCTTCACACCGCACCCAGAGCTTGGCCTTCCCGCCGCTGCCGCCCTTGGCTCTGACAGGTCTGTCTGCTCGGAGCTCCAGCTGGCATGGGGTGGGGCGCAGGGCCAAAGCCGGGGTCCTGGGGCTGCAGCAAACCCCAAGGCAACATGCCGGGCCCCCACTGCTGGCCCTCCGTAGACCCTGTACTGCAGCTTGGCTGCAGCCATCATCCACCCACCGAGGGGCTGTGCAAAAGGTGCTGGGACTGCAGCCAGGCCGGTCCTTGGGTCCCCCAGCTCCCGGGGGCCATGGATGTAGCGCCATGGTACAGTGCTTGCCTAGCACACACAAGGGCTGAGCTGCCACCCCCAGCACCACCCCCTAAAAGTCCTGTTCCTAAATGTTCTAAAATCCCATTTCCAAATAAACAACGTAAAGGCAAAGAGACCGAGATGAACTGTGAGGGCACGCTCTACATTGTTGTCACTGCAGCTCCCCAGCAGGGCATCATGCTACTTGGGACATGGTGTCCAGCTTTATCCTGTTTTCCTTTTGCTCTGTAGTAGGCTGGCCTTGAACTCACTCTGTAGCTCAGGCTGGCCTTGAATTTGAGATCCTCCTGCCTCAGTTTCCTCAGTGTGCGCCATAGGTGTGTGCCACCTGTGGCCAATGCTGAAACAGGCGTTAGACACAAAGCATCTCAGGGCCTGCCTGTGCAAAGGAACAAGCCCTTCGAGGCCAAGCTGTGCTCCTCCTGTCAGTGGGCCCTGTGGGCATAGAAACCGCAGCTGTCTCTGGGCCCCCATCCACCGTGGACCCTGCAATCCTTCACACCAACAGCACTACTGTGGCCCTCTCACGTCAGCCACGAGCACAACTACACGCCACAGCTCAGAGAGCCATTCTGTAGTTTGTCCGTGAGCCCAGCTGCTCCCAGCGGGAAATTCCCAAAGTTTTCACTCTGACATTTTCTAAGGAGAACCAGAATAATCCAAAGGTCAGCAGATGCATGAAATCCTGCTCTTTGTCTGAGAACCCAGGGCTGTGGCACGCTGGGCAAGTGCCTTTCCGCGGAGCTTCTGAGCTGCGCTCAGTGCCACCCTCCTGCTGGCGGCTGGAGAAGCACCAGCTGAGCCGGCTTTCAGAAGGGCGCTCCCACCCACCTGCCTGCTAGCCGTGTCTGCTAAGGTTTGCCCCAGGCCTCCACGCTCAGCTACAATTCCCAGCCCATTTTTATTTCTTATGTGGAAAAAGGGTCTTGCTAAGTTGCCCGGGCGGGGGTCTAACTTGTGATCCTCCTGCCTCAGCCTGGGATTACAGGTAAAAGCCACCAACCATGCCAGACTCATTTTTTTCAAGTGTGAAAATATATTAAGAAAGTACGACAAAGTTGTTAAATGGAACCTACTTTGTTTACCTGAAGGTCCTCATCTGCTTATACATACATACTTTGCTAAGCCGTCTTAAGACAAAGTGTAGACAGGCTGACTCTGCAGGCCTAACTGCCTCAGCCTGACTAAGGTAAAAGTGTGTGCTTCTCCCGCGCAGCCACCCTGAGAAAAGCAGCAGGTCCCCAGCTATGGCTCAGAGGTAGAGGGAGGGAGGGGGATGGGGGGAGACTCCCCATTATAACCTCCTGTCTAGTTCATATGCCAACTTCACCAACTGCGCCCAGAAGTCTCTGACAGCCACTTGCTTACGCCAGGATCCTCGGGGATGGCTGCCGAGTGTCCTTCTCAAACTGACCGTCCCACTGAAGAACGGCTCAAGAGGCAGAAAGGCTGACCTGACAGTGAGCTGGCACCTTCTCCTTTTAAAGGGGCCATTTCTGTAACCTGACCACAAGTGCTGCCTATGGTTAATGTTCCCAAGTGAACACACAGCCACATGTGCAGTTACAAAGGCGCGGTCCTGCACAGACCGAAGCTCCTGCACCTGCTTCTGGCCAGTGGAGGGAGGGGCCAGGTAGGTCCTGCTGAGCCACCTCCGGCCTGCAGCCAGGCGCAACTGTTTGTGCACAGAATCTGCCTGGGTCCACGGCACCTGGGGCCACTCCGGCCCGCTGCTTCCCCTCAGAGCTGAGCCCAACAAGGGCCCCTTCGAGACAGGAGAGTCAGGAAAGGCTGCTGCCTGCACCACGGGCATCCAGGGTGGGTGGGGAAGAGATGCTCTTACAGAAGGCACCTGGAACTCTGAGAGAAAGCTATTCACAACATTCTCTAAACCAAAAATATCACCAAAGACCTAAACTCTGACTTGGAAAATGCCTTCAGAACCGGAAGATCCCAACACACAGACACATGCTGCCCTGAACAAACACCCAAGAGGGCTGAATGCTCACCGGGCCAGCCCGGGCATTGGGACAGGATCGGAGCCATTCCAATTCTTATAGCTGCCTGCTGGTTCTCTCCGCGCCACCCGCTGCAGGCACCTGCTGACAGGAAGGAGGCCCCAGCAGGCTCGGCTCCGGCCCCAGACACCTGCCCCTTGCCACTTGCTTCTCCCGGGAAAGGCGGCCGGGGCCCTTACCTTGTTTCCAGGGACACAGAGCGCTTCGCCTCAGGGGCTTCTGCTTCTCAACAGCATTGCCCATTCTAAAGCCAGAGGTCACAGGACCCTCCAGGCCCTAGTGTCCTTGTCACACAGCAAATAAGGATGGAGGTGCTGGCCGAAAGGGGTGTCATCTCTGCGACACCTCAGCTCGACCAGCCACACAGCCCGGCACAGCCTCCTGGGGAAGACTGGAGAAATTCTGCTCTGAAAGTCCTGCCTCCGCCCTTCACACTCCTCCTCCAAGAGGAAACAAGAAGAAAGGGTTTGTTATCACCCTCCCCTGGGTCTCTGACGGCTACTCCAGAGCTCCTTCCTCGGCCCTGAGCTATTACTCATCCTCACTGGCAGCTGGCTCGGAAAATGGACCGTGTTCCCAGTCACACTGCCCGGAGAGGTGGCAGTCAGGTGACCCCGAGGCTGAAAGTCACCATGGCCGATTCTGGGGCAGAATCCTGCTCTTAGGTCACCACATACTGCAAATATGTCAGAGAAAAGATTTCATGAATGCTGCTTTGCTACGGGAGAAACCAAACAGCAAAAGGCTCGCTACACTCCATCCACTTCCCAACGTAAAGAACACAGGGCACAAATGCAGTGAATGGTTTGCAAGCCTGAGCTGCAAACTCCCACTCCATTTTGGGGTCACCTTTGCTGGGGAGGTGTCACAACTCTAAACCCTGAACAATGGCTTTGCAGGAAGACAGCGGGGACATGAAGACAGATATCCTTTGGTGAAAGGGAAGGAAAGGCGGACGAGAGATCTAAGTGACTTCAACCTCAGAGATGGGTTAGCAAAGCTCTTCTGGAACCCCCTAAGCCGCACGGGTACGAATGTCAGCTCTGAGGCCCAACATTGGGCTCTGCCAAGAGCATGACAGCCTGGCATCCTCAGCTGCAGCAAGGGTCAGGGAAAAGAAACAGCATCTTCTAGAAACAGCATCTTCTAGCATGCTGCCCGGCCCCAGGAGGCCCTCATCACCTTCATCCTGGGACTTTGAGGCTGGGAAGCTAAACCGCCTCGGATGGGAGACTTCTGGCTTCTGTCAGTGTAACTGAAGACACCAATGTTGACTTGTTCTGTGGAGTTGGATGGTAGGATGCGAGAGCAAGTTCTAGAACTGGAGGAAAATTTGAAGACAATATTTAAAAACAACAATAAAAAAGATCCAGAGAGGGCCGGGGATTTAGCTCAGTGGTTCCGCCGCCTGCCTCGCAAGTGCAAGGTCCTGAGTTTGATCCGCGCTACCAAAAAAAAAAAAAAGATCCAGGGAATCAAAGAGAACACATTGAAAAAAACAAATCTCCAGAGGCCGAGGATTTAGCTCAGTGGTTCCACCGCCTGCCTTGTAAGCAGAAGGATCCAAGTTCGATCCCTGGTACAAAAAAAACCAAAAACAAAAACAAATCTCCATTACATCGGTTTTCAACAGCAGATACGCTATCTGACCTTTCTTCCGCATTAAGTTCAGTACAATGTATCTTCAAAGCCACAGCGGATCAAAAAGGCCTGATTGTGAGGCTGCATTTTAACTTCTCCTTTTACCTGAAGAAAATGTTAACTCATCTGGCAGGCACCTTAGGATGCTGCTGGGCAGGCAGGGTACCTGGCATACAACAGGTGCTTAGCAACTCTGCTGAGCAAACAAACAGGAGGACAGGTGAGCGGATAAAGACGTGAAGGACAGAGGAGAGCGCCCCTTTTGGCCCCCAGCACACTGGAAAGCGCCGACGTCGGCACCTGTCTGTGGCTCCTCGTGGTGGCCCAAGTCTGAGCAGCAGTGACAGGATGGGGGCTGAGGTCCAGCTTGGCCGCTTCTTGGCTGCCACATTCCTCAATGTTTCCAGGGGCAGATGCACCCCAAGTTCCAAAGGTCCCACTTCCTGAGGGCCCCTGCACATAAACCAGGACTCCGCGGCAGGACAGTATTGGGGAGAGTGCAGCCTTGGTCCCTCTCCATCATGGTCCCCAGTGATTTCAATGTGAACTGCTGGGGAGGGGGTGAAGGGAGACAGCAGACCGGCCCACATCTAAGGGCTCCTCTCCAAATCCTAGCTCGGGACAAGCATCATCAGGGAGATCTTCAAAGGCGAGTCTGCTCGCAATCCAGATGGGCAGGTGACCCACCTCCAGTTCACACCCTAGGGAGACTACATGAGCGAGCCTCCAGCAGACGGACGAAGCCAAAGGAAACGTCACAGAAGTGGAAGGCTCGCTGCATCCAAGCCTTTGGCACATACCCCAGGAAGGGGGTGGACGCCCGTGCTGATGTCAATCTGACCACACCTGACCCGGTCACCAGTCACGTCCTGAGCTTCCACAAGCCCCAGATCGCTGATTTGGAGCCACAGGGCCATAGACATTGGAAGATCAGCCCCTTCCCATGTTATGGGTGCCTCAAGGAGGTGCAAGGGTCAAGGTCACCAGCCCAGCCAGGGCAGTGGAGAAACTGGCCATGGAGGTCGGCGGCTCAGTCCAAATCTGTGTGGGCGACTTTGGGCCAGGAACATTACCTCTCCGAACCTTATTTTTCCATATGTGAAAATGTGTGCAGTTATGCCCTCTACTTCACAGGGTAACTTAGCGGCGGCACAAGATGTTTAAAATCTATTGCACACAGCACCCAGGACAGAAGAGCTACCGCCGCTGAGTCCCGCACTCTCTGTAAATGCTGAGTGTGGATGTCATCCTGTACCCTCAAAATGATCGTTTGGCCTCCCTGGCCCTGCCCCTAGTCACAGCAAGGTCTGCCACAAAAGGAACAGTTCCTTCCCAGACATCTGTGCTACAGGACTGACATGCTGACTAGGGAGGGTGACAGGAGCGGAGCGGTCAGCGGGCGGCTACAGCAGTGTGATGAATTTCAGGGGCAGCCCACCTCTCTGTGCAGGACGTGCTGGATCCTCAGGTCAGAGTCCACTCCGACAGCCGATGCTCGCTTCCTGGGGGAGGACCTGTCTCTAAGACAGCAGAGCAGGCTCAGAAGGGAAGGCAGCAGATCCCTGTGGCCACAGAAGCAGGGACCAGGCCTCCCTGAGGCGGTGCCCAGGAGCCGCCTCGAAGCCGTATGCCTGCCTGAGGGAGGAAAGTCTGTGTGGTCACTTCCCTCCCGGGAGAAAGGCAACAATTGGAGGAAGTGCCGCTCGCCATGGGAATGTCCCCAGTGGGGTTCTGGCTCTGCTAGCGCAGGCACAAAGAGACCAGACTGGAGAGAGGCTGGAGCCGCCCTGTGGGCCTGCCTGGGAGGAGCCCTGGAAAGCCGAGCACCGGGTGGGTGTGTAGAAACACGGATTGGGATTCTCTCCTGAGACTCGGGCGGACCCACAGGGCAGGGGCAGGGACCTCAGGGACTGGCTGGGCCAAGGCCAGCAGCACTGCAGGGCAGGGTGAGGAGGCAGGAGGTGAGGCTGGAGGGAGGCGGCAGGGGTGGCAGCCAGGGCCCTGCAGGCCTCGGGCTCGCCTCCTGAGTCGGCACACCTCACGTGTGCACTCCTCTGGGAGAAGCCTGTGGCCTGCGCCAGTCTCCGGGAGCCAAAGGTGAAGAACACCGGGCTCCTCTGGCTCATTACAAGGAAATGGGGAAACCGAGGTCCCGGGAGAGAAAACTATTGCCCCCAGGTGGCCAGAGAATGAGTCCCGGGCCCCAGCACGGGGACTTCCCACAGCCAGCCAGGGCCATGTTTCTGCAGGACGCGTCAGATGCAGCCCTCCCCGAGAGCTGAGCTGGGGTCCCAACCAAGCTGGCTGTCCACCAGGCGGGGCCAGGAGGGGCCGCAGCAGTGAGCTGGCAGGTGCCTGCTTCTGTCACAGCACAGAGCTCCAAGCCCATCCCTCCCTGCAACTCCAAGGCCCCAGGAGACCGCACCTGGGTTACCTGTGGCCGACACTGGTTCCTGGAGGAAAGGCCGCTGGACATCGGTTCTAGGGAAGCTGCTCCTCTGCCCCTCAGCCCAAAGCCAGGGCTGGGCCAGGAACCAAACCCAGCCTTCAGGACAGGAAAGAGGGAAAGCTCAACCTCGGAACCCAAAGGAAGATGGTATTTTAATAAGCTGGGCTCTGTGGCTCACACCGTAACCTTACTGCTTGGAAGGCTGAGGCAGGTGGACTGGGGCAGAGTTCAGAGGGAGAGCACTTGTCTAGCATCCCCAGGTCCCTGGGTTCACTCCTCAATACTACAAGATTTTTAGAGTACAAAAATAGTACATTTCTCCTTTGTCACTTTTTCATGGTATTTGGAATACTTTGGAAATGTTTAAGTACAAGTTCTTTCTTTTCTCTTTTTGTGGTTTTTTTTGGTACCAGGGATCAAACTCGGGATCTTGTGCTTATGAGGCAGGTGGTAGAACCACTGACCTAAACCCCTGGCTCTTTTCTCTTTCTGTGATACTGGGGATGGAACCAGGGCCTCTGCACTGAGCTACATCCCCAGCCCTTTTGTCTTATTTCTTACTTTGAGACATGGTCTCACGAGGTCACTCAGTTGGCCAGGCTGGGTTGGTACTTGTGATCCTCCTGCCTCAGCCTCCAAGTGCTGAGATTACAGGCCTCCACCAACAGCCCCAGCTACATGAACTCTTGGTGTCTCCTGGAACACCTCTGAGACCTCTGAGGAAGTCTCTTGTGCTTCAGCTGGCAGTTGAGGCCTCTGGAGCCTGGTCCCCGAGCAATCTTTCCACTTCCCCTGCCTCTGCCCACGCCGACCTGGTCCTGTCTGCAGGAGCTCCCATCCTTCCTCTCCAGCTGATGGACGACACCAACAGTCACCAGCTGGCCTGCTCTCAACGGCAACCTCCAAGGGTGCCACAGTCTGCCTCACGTGGACCCCAAGAGAAAAACCCATGCTGCGAAAGGCTCCCCACCACTGCCACAGCCCCAGAGTCAGCCCACGACCCACAGCCGCTGCCCTTCACTGCACGTTCCTTCCAGAGACAGTCACCAGGCCCCGGCCTCTGCTGAGGGTCCAGGACCGGCTGGCGGGCACCTCCCCAGGGCTCTGACCATGGGACCATGTGGACGCAGCAAATAAATGCTGCGTGAGGATCAGCAGTGAGGGCATGGAAAGTGACAGGAGTGCCCTGCAGATCAGGGGACCCAAGAAGACAGCCAGGAGCCTGCACAGAGGACCTCAGAATGCCCGTGCATGGGTGCCCAGCCCTACCACCGACCCGCTTTAGCAGCGGAAAACAGTCACGAAAGCAGCCCTGGGGGAGCCAGCACTGGAACTAGGCTTCTGGCCCCGTTCTCCGGGGGCCATCTGAAGGCTCCGAGGCAGAGGCGCACTTCGAGGGTGAGCACAGGGGCCAGCGGCCATGAGAGGACTTTGGTTTCTGCTCTAACCGCAACAGGAGTCCCGCTCAACTCCAGGCTGGGCAACTGCATTGAATCCGCCCTCTGACTGTTGAGCGACAATGATTCTCACACTGTAGGGCAGAGTGGAGACCGAGGTGTCAGCTAGGAAGGAAGTGTGGTGCCCGGGGGTCTTAGCCCTAGGACGTTCCGAAAGGGACAGTTCAGGAGGGAGGACCTGGAAAAGCACCTTTGAGGGCATCACAGGGGAAGAGAACACAGGAAGCCCGTGAACACGCCTGCTGTGCTTTTCCAGTCCTCACAGACTGGGGACTTTAAGCTTGTTTCAGTTGTAGAGCCCCGGATGCTTGGTCTGAAAGTCTTACCAGCAAGGCGAACACGTTGTCCTAAGACGGAGCGAATGCCCAGGGCACATCAAGAGCCAGGCCCGGCAAGGAGCGGCCAGCAGGCAGCTACTACCTTTCGGCCCCTTCAGCTCCAAGTGGCTGCTCTCCATGGCTCTCTCCTCCCCACAGCCGCCCCAGGGGCACCGGGCCACACCCCTGCTCCTAGGCAAGCACCCTCGCTCCTTCGTGCACCTTCACCGTGCTGTGTGGTCTCCCTCAGAGCTTGCATCAGCTTCCTCAGCCCTTCCCACCCGGCATTCGCATCTGCACCACCCTGTGGTGCTGTGGGAGGATGCACACCCGCAGCCCAGCTCCGGGCAGTCACGCCTGAAAGCTGTGCTCTCCCATCACCCTCCGTGTCGTTACCTTTCTACGGGAACATCTGGTTTCCCTTCCTTTCATTTCTCCCCTTCCTCTCCATACTTGGAGCGGAGGTTCTGAAGTCTGCCCCCACCCCCCAGCAGCATCTGGGGACTTGTATGAAACGCCAGTGCTTGACCCAAGCCAGCATCTCCAGGTGAAGTGGCCACCAGTGGCCAACGTCTGTCTTTCTGGCCGCTTCTTTTGTCCCCTCATCACTTACATACCCACAGCAGCATCCCCACAGAATTATTTTTCCAGCTTTCTCTGTCAGGCTGAAATTGACACAAACACTAGCGTCTTCTCCATCCGAGAATATGCACTTAAGACCTTGTTCACCTTTATCACAAGGAAAACACTCTGGTTGTTGTACACAGTGTGATCAAAAAATATGTTGAATATTTAAATGTTTAAAAATGTATTACAGCAAAGACACCTTGCCATGAATCTCACCAAACACACTCATCGTCGCCGCTTCCTGCAGCAGCTCTGGAGTGCTCTTTCCTGAGGGTCGTTAGTTGTGCTGTCCTGGCTGCCTTGATGTCCTGAATGAATTCATAAGGTTGACCTTTCCTGGTCACTGTTTCTTGTTTTGGTACCAGGAACTGAACTTAAGGCCTTGTGCTGGCCAGGCGGGCGCTGTGCTGCTGAGCTCCACTCCCGGCATCCGTGGTCACTTTTGACCTCGGGAAGAGCCAGCAGTCGCCTGGTGTGGACCTGGTGAACAAGGTGGGCGAGGACACGGCGTCGTGTTTTCTGAGCTGCCATTCTGTTGTGTGGCGCTCAGCAGCAGCAGTCACCGTCCTTTTTGTCAACAAGATTTCCAGAGCTGCTTCAGAAAGTGGCAAGAGTGATGGGAAAAGAGTGCTCGAAGTGAGGGAGGACTCTATGGGGATCCATGCCAGTGTCTTTTTCCATAGTAATTATCTATTTTGAGACGAGGGCTCACTGTGCAGTTCAGGCTGACTCAACTCACTATGTAGCCCAGGCTGGCCTCGAATTCCCAGCCACCCTCCTGCCTCAGCCCCCCCAGTGCTGAGACTTACAAGTGTGTACCGCCACACCTGGCTGCGTAATAAATCTTTTTTTTTTTTTTTTTGGTACCGGGGATCGAACTCAGGTCCTTGCTCTTGAGCAGCAGGCGGCGAAACCACTGAGCTAAATCCCCGGCCCTAATGCATAATAAATCTTTAAAGGAAGGTAAACATTCACCCTATATGTTCATCACCACTGTTCGTACAGTTTATTGTTTCTTAAGCCAAACTCCTAGATCTCGATGCTTCCATGACTTGAGCAAATGGAATATGTGAAGCAGCAGAGGTCCACAGGGAGAACGGCCAACTCCTGACTGTCTGTGGACTTCATCCTGCACTTCTGAATCAGTTAGGGCTCCTGCTGTGACCCAGACCCTCTGCACTGCCCACCAGCAGATCCCAGCAGCTGGGGCTGATGGCTCCTGCGGGGCACCTTGGTCCACACCAGGACACTGTGAGAGGCCAGGAGGGTGCAGCTGGCAACCGCACTGGCAAGGCAGGTGAGTGATTGACACCCCACCGTCTCAGCTATGCGGTCAGACCTCCAACTCAAGGCCAAGGCAGAGGTGCATCTGTGGGCAAGGTGCAGAGCCAGCTCCCTGCAGGCTGGGCTCCTCATGGAGAGAGGAGCTTCTGTCCACACAGTGAGCCCTGCCAGGGTGGGGCCTAGCCACAGAGCAGGTGAGCAGGATCAAGGCTCAGACTGCCCCACCTTGCTGCTGAGAGGTGCACCTTCCCACCGGCTGGCTGGTTTTTGCAGTACTGGGGACTGAACCTAGGGCCTTTGAACTGAGCTCCATCCCCTGCCCTTTTTGTTTATTTCTTTTGAGACAGGGTCTCACTAAGCTGGTAAATTGCCCAGACTGGGCTCAAACTTGTGACCCTCTTGCCTCCCTGAGGGCTAGGATTACAGATGTACACTACCATGCCTGCATCTCACAGTTTAACTTTTGAATCAACATGTATTGTTTTATAATCCACTCTGCTAAAATATTTTGTCTTCTAGGAAATGTTATTAAATCAGTAACACAACTCCAACGTGTTGGTGTGCTCATGTCAACAAAACGCAGTAGCCGGCTATCACCCAGCTCCACAGAGATGTCAGGGTCCTTGGGGCCCAGAGAGGCTCTCGTGATGATCTCAGCTGGCAACCACTGCAGAGTGCCAGGCTACCCAACACGGCTGCTGGCCCAGGGACTCACAGAACCCTCACCCTGACTTCTGCCCAGACCACCTTTCTCAAGCCAGCACCACCTTCTCAGACTCGAGCCAACAGCCTGCCAAAGTGCTGGAGCGCATCCCACCCAGGCCAGCAGCCCAGCACCGACCCTGGGCCCCAGCAGGGTCCTCGGGGCAGCCCCAAGGAGCTGTCTTCATCAGCAGCTGGCATGCTTGAGGCCAGGCTGCAACCACACAAGTCAGCGCCCAGCTGGACAGATGGGCTACTCCCGACATGGGCAGGCTCAGGGACACAGGACAGGATGGCAGCTTGCCAGCGGATCTGGCAAGCCCTTCCACGGTCCCTGTAGGGCCCACCTGGGCTAAAAAGCCCAGGTACAAGGTAAGATCACCACCCAGAGGTATGGGTCTGCCCTGGCTCAAAAGCTTCCTACCCCAGGGAGTGACGGTCTCTGCAACCACACAGGTCCTCAGGGGCCACCACACCCAGGAATCGGGGTGACTTTCAGTCAGCAAGAGTCCCTCCTGGCCAGAGCTGGTCCTCACTAGAGGCCACATGACTCAGACCACGGCTGCAGATGATACGGTGACCATGCACTGTCCTCTTAAAAAATGCTTTCAAATAGTTTACTGTATTAAAACTTGTAGGGGCCGGGGATTCAGCTCAGTGGCGCTGCACCTGCCTTGCAAGCACAAGGTCCTCAGGTCCTGAACTTGATCCCCAGTACTGCAAAAAAAAAAAAAAAAAAATTTAATTAAATGGTTACAGAAATAAATGAAAATACTTGGAATCCACAACCATGTTTTGAAATTGTGGTAAGGTGGGCCGGGGATTTAGCTCAGTGGTTTCACCGCCTGCTGTGCAAGCACAAGGACCTGAGTTCGATCTCCGGTACCAAACAAAAAAAGACAAAACAAAACAAAACAAAACAAAATTGTGGTAAGGGTGGGATGTAGCTCAATGGCAGAGCGCCTGCCTACCATGCGAGAACTTTCCCACTCTGTCAACTGAAACTCTGCCCTCATTGAACACTGACTCTCCTCTCCTCCCTGAGTAACTACCATCCTGCTAGCTACTGATGTTTTCTTTTGTTAAGCTGGGGTGCAAGCCAGTGCCTCAGCATTCAAGGCCAGCACCTACCTCTGAGCTGCACCCCAACCCTCGATGATTCCGACTACTCCAGGCAGCTTGCGAGCGGAACTGCACAGGACTTGTCTTTCCAAGACTGGCGTGCTGTGCACTGCCCACAGGGCTCACCCACACTGCCCCACAGTCTGCAGACAGACTCATACTCTTGTCAGCTCTCACTGGACCCTGCACGGCTTCCACCTCTGCTATGTGGATGCTGCTGCCTCGAAGACACACATACAACCGTCTCTGCAGGTCCCCAACTGCGACAGGTGCACAGTCGGGAGGCAAAGCCTGGGCCACTCGCTTCCACCAGCGTGCAGGGCGTCCAACCTCCCCACACTCTGGCCGGCACTTGTTATTTCTGGCGATTCTGAGAGCAGCCATCCTCCTGAGTGTGAGGTGGGGTCTTGCTGTGGTTTGGATTTGCATTTCCCTAACGATTAATGAGGGGGAACATATTTTCCCTCTCTGGAAATGTCTACTTGAGTCCTTTGTCCACTTTTTAAAAGTGGGTTGTCTGCATTTTCGCTGGCCCCAGGTTATCATTACCCCTTCCAGGAAACAGCTAGATGGCTCACCAAGGCCACAGTTCCACACCGAGAACCAGTTATCATGTGTGTATAGCAGAATACTACTCAGCAATTAAAAAGGAACGAGCTAGTGGTAGCAGCAGCAGCTTGGTGACTCCCCAGATGCAGGGTAGAAGCCACTGGCCAGAAGCCATGCACCATGAAATACCTGAGACAAGGCGGGTCTAAGGCAGAGACGCAGAGCAGACCGCTGTCTCCAAGTCTGGAGAAGCGTTTGGCCACAACTGTGCAGCAGGGAGGTTTTCCCAGGCATCAGAACTGCCCCGCACCCTGACTGCGGTGCAGTTACGCGAATCCCATGTGCTGACACTCACGAGGGTGCAGGCCTGGAAGTTGAGGTTACTGTATGTAAATTTTACAGAATTACCACCCAGGAGGGGAAACCCTCACAGAGGCCCAGAATGCAGAACCTTCGGCTGGCACCTGGACTGGGTCTGACTGAATGAGGAGAAACGCAGTCTGGGCTGTTTCAGGACGCAGGTGGGTGTGACCGATGGGAGGTTACGCCCTCTCACACTGCCCGAAACCAGCCTCCCTGCAGAGGCTCCGCAGGAGACCCACGACCCTACAGCTCGGCAGCCCTGCCCAGCTCACGGGTGCTCCGGGTGACCAGACGGGGCAAGGCCGGCTCTGCAACACCCAGAGCCCACAGTCCTCCCCCTGCTGGTGACAGTGACGAGGTGAGCCACGTCACTTCCTCGCCAAGAGGGGTTTCTGCCCTCCTGTGCTGGGGCCAGGAAACTCTGGGGTCCTCCGATGGGGTGAAGTGGAGCGCAGGTCCCTGCCCAGGTGCCACCGTGTCAAAGGGAAAACCGCGTTCCACATCCTTGTGTACACGGGGTGCTCACAGCCAGCTCCCCGTGAGCAGAAAGGCAGGGCTGCTCAAGAGAGGCGTGCGGGTGACCCGGGCCTTTGGATCTGCGCGGCAGAAGCACAGCCAGCGCTGCTAGCTGAGGAAAAGCTGAGCAGCTTCAGCCTCTGCAGCCGTGCTGACAATGACACAGGGAGCGGCTTGGACCCTGCAGCCGGACTCAAGTTGACCTCAGCCATGAAAGTAACGGGAGGTGGAGGGTGGGCATCCTCCCTGCGGCTATGGGAGTTTCTGGCCCAGCTGGTGGTACCATAACAGTCCCCAGACCAAAGCAGCACTGTGACCCTTTTCCCTCTGGAGTGGAGCAAAGATGGCTCCGTTACTCCTGGAGTCATGAAGGACCCAGAGCGGAGCGAGGCGCAGTCTGGGGGGGAGGGGGGCACACCGCTCCCTCCCACAGGAGCCGTCCTCGGGCGCTTGGGGACCGCCACTCCCCCGGCTCTCAGCCAGCTCCTCTCAGGTTCCTGCCCACCTGTGAGAGGTCATGTGCAGCTTGGTGCGGCCCCGGGGCCCTTCCCTCTGAGGGCTAAGGGCTGATTACAGAAGCCGTCTGGTGGGAGCAGAGGGGCCCCAGGCCAGAACAAAGTCACGTTTACAGAGCCCTCTGCACACGGGCGGGGGAGCCTGCTTTCTCCCACTCTGCCCCATGCTCACTCTTTCCATAGCACCCCCGAGACCAGCGAGTCACCTGCCGCCCCCCACCAACTGTCTCCAGGAAGACCTGGACCTCAGACTGTGCTCTGGGACCTGAGGCCCATGCCCAGCCACTGCCCACGGGGCTCCACTGGGCTGTGCAGGGACAGTGCACCCCTGTAGACCTGGCCGGAGGGCCTCATGCTGACCCCGACATAGTAAATGAAACCGGAGGCCCAGCCCTGCACCCAGCTCCCCAGGGGCACCGCACCCCTCACCCCCCAGTGCCCCCACTGCCTGTGCAGGCTGCTGGGCAGAGGGGCCAGTCCCACCACTGTGCCATCTGTGACAGGTTTCCCCGGGGCAGACTCTGGGCACCTCTGGAACTGCTCTGTCACCGTCCCGCAGAGGCTGGAAACCCCCAGGGGAGTCCCAGGGCAGGTTCCAGGCAGCGACAGCCCCCATGGCTCCATAGCAGACAGCGAGGAGGAGGAGAGAAGAGGAAGTCAAGTAAACCTGTGACCTCAGCAGGTCACTTCCTCTTCCACGCCCTCTACTTTTCCAGCTATCAAATGGGCACATTTCTCTTGTAAGGGCAGAATCAACAAGACCACACACGGGGCTGCAGGTGACGTTCCTTGCATAGCACTGGAACTGTCAGCTGTCATTTGCTTCCCCTTGGTAAAATGTGTTACCTCGGGACAAGACGCAAAGAAGTGAACAAAACCTAAACCTTACAGTGAAGCACATGTCCCCAAAAGCATCTCCAAAGCTACAAGAGACTACATGTTTGATTCTGATGGTGAGTAGTTCAGGGCCATTAAGTTAGTGGTATTAAGAACCACCAGGGGAGTGGCGTAGTGGTGCACGCCTGTAACCCCAGCACTCTGGGAGGCTGAGACAGGAGGTTTGCAAGTTTGAGCCCAGCCTGGGCAACTTAGAGTAAGACCCTGTCTCAAAAGAAAAGACTGGGGAAGCTGCTCAGTGTGAAGACCCCTAGTTCGATCCCTAGTACCAGAGGAAAGGGGAAAAATCCTCAGCAAAACAACCGTCCAGGTGGCCAGGTCCCTGAGACTGCAGAGTGAGCAGCATCAGGGGCCTCTCGGGGAGTCTGCCTGCCAGCTCAGAGAGGCTAAGCAAGTTCCCTGAGGTGAGCCAGCCTGCAGCTCCAGCAGGACAGCCAGGCCCGCACAGCCTTCTCCAGCTCTCTCAGCTCTGTCCAGGGCCTGGCCCTGCAGCACACCCATAGACACAGGAGACCAATTTCACCTGCATCCCAAGAGCCGAAAGAACGGCAAGTAGGGAACCAGCGAAATGTGGATGCGTGGTGAACATGTGCATGGGCGTGGGCCCTGTTGGCCGTCAGGATGTGACTGGACTCTTGCCACCCGGAAGGGAGAAGCCCTCCACTCCAGCTCAGAGCGCCAGGCACAGTGCCTTCCTCCCAAGAGGACAGGACCTCACCTGTGAAGCCGGGCTGGCACCTGGTACCACACGCAGGAAACCTCAGGGGCCTTCGCTGCTATTACTTTTAATGATTACTGATGGGGCTGTGAGGGGCCCAGGCCATGGCCACGCACAGTCATTCATCTGTGTGCTCACAACCAGGCCCGAGAGAGGGCAGCACATGTTATCCCAGCCGGCAAACAAATGCCGCCCCTGTCTCACCACGGCTGTCTGCTCGTGTGTTTGCTCTGGGTCACCAAGTGGCTCTCTGGAGCCATCGGCGTCACTGGCCCTCAGCTGTCTTCCCTCCTCACAAACACCATGCCATCAGCCTCGAGCTCCTGTCTGTGTGTGTGTGTGTGTGTGTGTGTGTGTGTGTGTGTGTATGCTTCAGTGCTTAGGACTGACCCCAGGGCCTCTACACTGAGCTGCATCCCCAGCCCCTTTTTAAGTCTGTATTTTGAGACACAGTCTTGCTTAGTCACAAGTTGCCCAGGCTAGGCTTACTTGCAATGTTCCTGGCCCAGGCTCCCGGAGTGCTGGGATTATGGGCGTGTGCCAGCACCAGCCAGCTCCTGCTCCATTTTTTTGTTTGTTTGTTTTGTTTTGTTTTTTTGGTACCAGGGATTGAACTCCGGTCCTTACGCTTGCGAGGCCAGCATCGTGGAACCAGTAAGCTAAATCCCCAGCCCACCTGCTCCATTTTTAACAGAGCAGTGTGTGGCTGGGAGCCAGATCTGCCAGGACCACAGCAGCGGCACGTATTTTTAATAGCTACAAAGCAAGCCGGGCATGATGACACATGCCTGTATTCCTAAGGCTCTGGGAGGCTGAGATGGGAGGTTCGCAAGCTTGAACCCAGTCTGGGCAACTGAGTAAATTAGTGAGATCTTGTTTCAAAATAAGAAATTAAAAAGGGGCAGGGATGTAGGTCAGTGTGAAGTCCCTGGGTTCAATCCCCATACAAAAACAAAAACAAAACAAAATAGAGCTGCAATGCCGCCACCTGGAGTCTGGCCTGGGCCCCTGATCCCGTGCTTTAGAGCAGGGACAGAGGGGCACAGAGCTCCTTGGGGCCACCGCGAAGACAAGAAGCTGCTGGGCAGGGGCAGGGCCGGGCAGGGGCAGGGCCGGGCAGGAGCCAGGAGGGCCTCTGGCTCAAGGGATGGCATCTGCTTCTCACCCCGCAGCCTAGAAGGAGGGGAGAGGACTCTCGCCCACCACACACTGGGTTTCCAGTCCACTGGGAGCAGCACCCCACACACACATCCGGCGGGCAGGGAGCTGCCCTGAAGGAAGTTGCAAGATCAACTGCAGAAGCCAAACAGCAGCAGGGCACCGCTGTGCTGCTGCTCACGGGCTGCCCAAGCACACTCTGCTCAGTCTGAGCTCCAGGCCAGCGGTGCAGCAGCGGGACTCGGTATATGGCCACAGGGGTGGACTCTCCTCCAGTCCTAGGCTCCCGGGAAGCTGCCCTTTTGTTGCAGAGCTGGGGAACAAGTCAGGGCCTCGTGCACACTAAGCACATGCTCTTCCACTGAGCCACACACCCCCAGTACTTTTTTGTTTTACTTTTGAAGCAGCATCTCACTAATTTTGCCCAGACTGACCTCCAAGTCCTGAGCTTGAGAGATCCTCCTGTCTCAGCCTCTCAAGTGGCTGGGACCACTGCCTTGGGAACTTGATCTAGACTCGTCCTCAGTTTCCAGAAGACAAGAAAACACTGATCAATGCTTATGGGTGACACAGAGCCTCGGCTGATGTAGCCCTCACCAGTATGCTGGGCTGCTGAAGCACAGAAACACAGAGGAGGAAGGAAGGAAGGAATCGGGGGCTGGAAATCAGAAACCTGAAGGCCCGGGGATTTAGCACACTGGTTCCCACGCCTGCCTCGAAAGTTAGATCCTGGTACCAAAAAAAAAAAAAATGGAAATCAGTAACCTGAGATTACTGCATGACAAGATTAACTAAGCTCATTTTCTTTTCACAAGCGCGCCCTGAGGCCACCGGACAGTGACCAGGCACACTCCCTCTCAGAGCTAATGGTCTACTGAAGGCTGGTTAGGGCTTTATTTGTTGCTTTTTAACTTGCAGACAGGAAACTGGGCCTTTGAATTCTGAATGAGTTAAACAATATTCTCCCCAAGTGTTTACGTGGGGCCTTTCCATGGAATTTACTATCTGCTAGAGCACGAGAAGGCCCGAAGGCTGGGGGAAGTCGGAGCTCGTGGAGGAGGCTGGGAGGATAGCCAGGAAGGGGGTTTTCACACTGTGGCCCATGGAGGCTCCAAGGGGGAACCAAGGGCCACACTGCACAAGGAGGGCTTGAGCTCCAGATGGCTTCCTCATAGGCACCACCTAATAAGGCCTTCTTTATTTAGTTCTGGGACAGGGTCTCACTCACTATGTACTTCAAATTGGCCTTGAACTCAGAGATCCTCCTGTCTCAGTCTCCTGAGTGCTGGGATCACAGGTGTGCACCACCACACCTGGCTTGCCCTTATCTATAAAAAGGGACCTGCTGTCTAGAAAGACAAATAAGGAAACACTCATTTCAGAGTCCCACCCCTTCCCGGCACTGATGGAGAAAACGAGACCCCAAGAATCATCCCAGGACACAGCCTCAGGTCTCAGCTGGTCTAAAACAGATGCCAGGGACTAAGGATGGTGACAGATCCCTCACAATTCACAATTCATTAGACTTACTCACTCCCAACTGGCCTCCGGGCAAGGCAGGGAGTGGAGGAAGCCTGTTTGGGTGGGCGGGTGGCTGGCAGGCGGCAGGTCAGGTCATTGCCTGGCCCCGGCCCTGCCATGTGTCATCTTATTATGGCAACGCGTCCAGCCGGACTGAGGTAAGGCCCAGCCTGGCTCGCAGGGCGATCTGCAGCTGGGCTAATTTGGGAAATTGTTTTTTTGCAAGTTCATATGTGACTCATCTTCACAGGCCTCCTTTCAGGTCTCCTGGCGACCAGGAATCCCATTCAAACCACCTCTGCCAGCAGCTGCTCAGGAGACCAGGAAGCATTTGGGGTTGGTGCAGCTGATTTTTTTTTTTTTTGGTACTGGGGATCGAACTCGGGACCTTGCGCTTGTGAGGCAGCCACCAGAAATACTGAGCTAAATCCCCGGCCCTGTGAAGCTGATTTTTAAAAAACTGCGCCTATCTGTGTTACTGCTGTCGCTTATCTTGCTATAGTAATGCTGGTGCTGCTGGTGCTGTAAACACCACACAGGCGGCCCTGAGGTCAGGCCGGGTCTACCTCGGTCTAGCTGGCAGACTTCTTTCCTAAGATCAGAAAAGAAACGTGGAAGAATGAACCAGAACGCACATGGAAGGCTGCTGCGTCCCCTACAACACGGGGCCTGAACAGCACTCTGCAGAGGCAGATGGGCCAGTTCCCCATTTCACTTCCTTGGGCTGCAATCTGGGCCAGCAACCAAGCTTCCCCGCGCCTCGGCCACTCTCAGGTGCACGGGACGCGCTGCCCTGCCCTGCTCCCCCGGGGCTGTCAGGAGGACTCTGAAAACCTCGGGGAATTACAGAAACGCTGCAGATGGGTTTGCTGTGCCCCTGGTCTCTGCCTCAGGAGACCCAGGTCCCTGCAGACCCCTAACCCAAGCCTCACAGTGAGCACAGGCATCCTAGAGCAAGGGGCCCAGCAGAGCAGGTGCACTGCTTAACTGCGACACTGAGATTTGAGGGGTTTAAAACTGATCTAAACACAGTGATAGCCAAACTGCCTAAGAGGGCCTCTTTCTTACGCCACAAAAATGCTTGCCTAGCATGCACACAGCCCTGGGTTCAACTCTTAGAACCACACACACACACACACACACACACACAAAGTGCAACCCAAGAGTCTCTAATCTGAGGAGATACACAATGACAAGAAGTTACTAGGAAGGCAGTCCTTGTAAATTTCCTTTCCACTGACAATGAAATCATCTTCCAACTCTGAGCACCCGGCACGTGGGTCTGGGAGCCTTTATCTCATGGCAGGGGCTCCCCGGATGGTAGCTTTCTATTGTCTGCCCAGTGGGAGTTGAGGGCCCAGGCCGAAGAGGACTGCAGGCCTTCGGAGGTGCTGGTAAACTCTGATGGATGAACTGAGAGGAGGAAGGAAGGGGCAACTGAACTCTGGTGAGCACGGGCAGGAACTGAAGGGCCTTCTTCCCACAGCGCGTCCTGCCTGAAACCCCCCTCCCTCAGAGCAGGTCGAAGCCACCACTCCACCCGAAAGGGATCTGGAACCACATCTGCCCAGCTGCCCGCCGGGTCCCTCAGAGCCGCATACAGCACCTGGCAGAGTGGGTGCTCGGTCAGAGCTGGGGAAGGAATCGAGCCATCGATCCACAAAGGAACAGGTCAGAGATCTCAAAGTCCAGATCAAGACCAAACAAGCCCTATGGTTTCTTTAAGGGCAAGGACACAGAGCCAAATGGCCACGGGGAGTTGGGGACCACACAGAGGTGACCTCAACCCCACACCCAGCCACTGCTGCCCTGCAGGCTAGAAGGAGGGCTCAGGCTTCCCCGAGAGTCTCACTTTCCAACAGAACCAGGAACCTGAGATTGTTTTTAGCAATTTCCTGATTTTTAAACATTGACCATCAGTTCTCTTCCTCAGCAAACGGACTGAAGCCGCCCCACTGCCTGCCTGGCCCCAAGCTCCAGAGACACGAGGGTACCCGTCACCCCACGGGAGCTGCCACAAACAGAAGTGCATGCACACGCCCCCGGTGGAGCCTCTGCAACCAAGGTCCTAGGCTCAGACCGGCTGTGTCACCTCCCCACTGTCTCACAGAACAAGCCCCCCAGGGCTCCCCCAGCCCTGCCCACAGCGAAGTCCAGTTCCTGGCACCCCACCTTCTTCCTGGCCCTCCTGGGAGGCCCGGGCAAGCTGCCCTCTGGGACCCAGACTGCCTAAATCCAATGGGCACAGGGGCGCCCAGCTGTGACCCCTCTTGCATCCCGAGAGGAGACGCATCCTCTGAGGGGGTGTGACCTCCCACAGCCTGGTGCTGCTCAGCACCAAGTGAAGCCTCAGGAGCTGCAGCAAGCCCAGGAGGAGCTGCCTGAGGTGGAGGGACGCCAGCGTCTGGTCACACAGATGCAAGGGCATGGGGCCTTCCTTTCCCCTGGAGTGGAGACACTGCTCCTTCCGCTCAGGGGAACGGCTGCGAACACGCTTCAGCAACCTTTCTGTCGCTTCCAGTCATCTCAAAACAGCAAAGTCACACATCAGCAACTCCTCATGGGGCATCAGGCTGCAGTCAGGAGACCGGAGTTACGGGGCTGCACCCTGAGTCACCTCCCTGATGGCTTCACAAGAGGCCCGCTAAGAAAACTAATGGAACTCTCAGGAGAACCAAAGGTCACCTGGAGTGACCCACAGAGGCCACCCGGAAGGGTCACCCCTTACTCTGGGCACAGGTACCAGCTGCAGCCAAGCAGCTGACCCCTGCCACCTCCACATCTATGATCCCCAACACTCACGGACGCCAACCCTGATCCTGCCAACTTCTGAGCTTTCTCCCTGAACACGGCCCTCCATGGGGTGTCCTGCCCTCTCTCCAGAGCCCTGGCACGGTACCCCCAGAGCCTCCCTGTCCCTCCATGACGGGCCACAGCGGCCCCTCCTGCGACCTGGCAGCTCCCGAAGGCTCTTCTCGGCACAGGCACTTGCTGGTTTTGCGTTTCCACAGCCAAACTCTGCTGAAACCAACAGGCAGCAGCAAACCCGCCAGTCAGGTCTCCTGGAGCTGCGGAAAGCATTTTAATTTCACTGTCTACTTTTCGAGGATTTCCAAGTTTTTGACAATGAACAGAGATGTTCTGACAGCCAAAGAAAGCCCGGTTAATGCTCTGCTGAAACAGATAATCCAAGCTTCCCAACAGTGCCATTCGGGTGAGACACCACGCCAGGAGCCCCTGGGAAAGAGGCACAGATGAACCTGGGATATTTCTGGACCAGCCCATGTGCAGGAGAGCAGCTCCCGGCCGGCCGCCACCGGGCAAGGCCTGGAGAAGAGGGAGAAAAATAACTGGGTTGGGGTGGCGGCTCAGGGGTACAGCGAGTGCCGGGGTGCTTCAGGACTTTTCAGTCCCCAGCCAAAAGAAAAACACTCCAGAAACTGCACCCAGGAACAAGCCCCAGACCCCCCGAGAAAGGTGCCCTGCTGTGGTCTGAGGCCCAGGCATCAAAGCCCAGGCTGCTGCCCCTATAACGAGAGGGCTACAAAAATCCATGGGGCCTCTCTGAGCCCATAAAACTGAGACCATATCGGGCTCACAGAGAATCCCCAAGGATTTAATAAGCAACACATTCAAGGGGCCAAGTAAGCAGCGCCCGATACACAGCAAAACCTCAACAAAGCCTATGAATATTTCCTTCCTGTGCTTAAACCACAGGCTGCAAAAGTTTCACTGCCACTTCAGAGATGCAGCCTCGAAAAGTACAGCACCGACCTCAAGCTGGGAAACATAAGCAACTTCCAAAAACCCCAGTGCCACGACCCCTTCTCTGCGGCACACAGCTTGCCTCCCACAACACATGCCAGGCTAATTACCTGGTGCCCGGGCTGTGACAACCAGCTCAGGGGCCCTGGACCACTTCCTCCCTCACCCTGCACTGGGCGGCTTCCCCTGCAAAGTGCTGCTGGTTAATTACGCCCTGGGCCCCAGATGCACACAGTAATTGACTCTTCTGAGAGTCGATTCCCAGCGCAGACGGCTCCCGGGGACTCAAGGGAGACTCCCCAAGATTTCTAGGAACACACAAAGAGAGGAGGTTTGCAGCCAGACCCCGATCCCGCCACCCCCCGGGTCCCCGCACGTCCCGCTCTGCAGGTCTGGGCTGGATCCCCGAGGGCTACTTGGCTGTGCCCCCGAAAAATGTCCCCGCTCGCTCGTGCAGCCCTGAAGCCACTGGAGAGGGCACTTGTGGTTCCGCGTGCGCTCGGGGCGCCCCGGGAGCGACACATTTCACCACCTGGGAGCGATTCCTTCCGAGCGCCCGGCCCAGGCCCTGCACGCGGCCGGGACCGAGCCGAGCGCGGGGACGCGGGGACGCGGGGACCCGGCCCGGCCACGGGGCCGCGCAGGGGTCGGTGCTCGTGGCCCGCGCGCTCACCTGCTTTCTCGATCCTGCCGGACATCTCGGGGCCGCGCCGGGCGAGGCCGCCGCGGGGACAGCCGGGCCCCGCTCCTGCGCCCCGGGCCGCGCCTCAGGCCCGCGCCGCCATGCGGGCTCCGCGGCTGCGGCCCGTGCGCCCGCCGCCCACGGCCGCTGCCGCGCGCCTCCTGCTCGGCCGCCCCGGCCGCTCCGCCGCGCTCCCCGCCGCCCGTCGCCGCCGCTCCGGGCCCGCGAGCCGGCCGCCGCCGCCGCCCGCTCCGCGCCGCCCGACGCCCGCCCGGCCTGGGCCGCGGCCACGGCGCCACCTGCCGGAAGCGCGCGCGCCGCACGCTCGCACAGCGTCCCCTGCCGGCCCGGAGCCACTCGCGCCCGCCGCAGCGCCCCCTGCCGGCCCGGAGTCCCCACGCAGGCAGGGCCAGGTGCGGCTCCACCAGGCAGACCGAAGAGGACAGAGGACAGACGGGCCCTGGAGCCCACGCCGCCCGGGATTCGGATTCGGGGCTCTCCGCGGCCCGCCCGGAATTCGGGGCCCGCGCCTGAGCCACAGAACATCCTGCTGGCCTGGTTCCCGCCCCGGGACAGAGGACCGACCGATCCCAGCCCCAGCCAGTCCCAGCCAACCCCATCACACCGTTCAAGATTCGCCCCGAGTTCGAGGCCAGCCTGGGCTATGCAGGGAGACCCTGTCTCCAAAAAAAGCCATTCACTTAAGAACCAAGGAACCAACTAGGGCCAGACAGCGTGCCTAAAAAATGGGCACAAATTGATTCTTCCCTCCACGGAACTCACAATTTAGTCAGGGAGTCAAAGTGAAATTGTCTCATTCAGAGATTGAATAGCAGTGGATTCCAGTGACACAAGTGAGGTCCAAGTGTGAATCGCTGGTCCCTTGCTTAGCCCACGACAGAATACAAATAAGTAGCACAGAGCCAGCCTGGCTGGTTTCCCTCAAATTCAGAATTAAATGAGCTAGTGAAGGGGACAGAATGTGGGGGAGGAACGGGGAGGAGAAACAGGTGATTCATGTCACCAGACAGTGCCATTTCCGTCTCTCTCATAGTCTGAGCCACCACTGGTTCTGTAACTGAGAGCCAGAGGCGGAAGTGCATGGGCCCAGCCCTCTAGGGGTCAAAGGCAAAGCCAAAACGGACAGGTTTATGTCTCTTTTTGAGCTGATGAGTGGCTGCTTGCAGCTGGAGTGGCCCTGCTTAGCTTTGTAGGCAGCTGCATTGCCAGGCAAAACCAGGCCTGGCCCCAGGCCCCAGCCTCTCAGAGGGGCCAGGGTTCCAAGTCCAGAGTCCTGGTGCAAAGTAGAAAATGGGCTGATGAATAAAGATGAGGTGCAGTCAGGATTCGGGGACCTGAGAGCAAACTCAGGTATATTGAATCCATCTTGACGTACCAGAAGGCAAGGGCTTTGCAGAGTCAAGTCCTTCAAAGGTGGACGGTGTCGTAAGTCAGGGCCTTGGAACTTGTTTAACAGAGACTGTTCATCAGAGGTGTTTGTGGCTTCCAAAGAACACACACCGGCCAGGGAAGAAAGAAGTCCCAAAGGCCTGGCCCTTTCACTGCCTTTGCCACCTGATGTCTGCAATGCTGTCCCCTCTCCTGTCCGTTGGTGGACTCCCAGGGGCCTGTGGCTCCTCAGTTGCAATGTCGCTTCCTCTTGGGACTCTTTCTCCAGTGGCCCCAGAGGGCCAGGTTCCTGCACTGGTCAGTGCTCAATTTCAGTCAGAAACCCAGCTCTATTGGGCAGGGGATTTAGCTCAGTGGTTCCAGTGCCTGCCTCACAAGCACAAGGACCTGAGTTTGATCCCCAGTACCAAAAAAAAAAAAAAGAAACACAGTTCTGCCTGGTGAGGGCAGACAGGGATTTGCAGAGGATCTAACTCATAGACCTGGGCCACGAACAGGTCCAAATATAGCCACCTGGTGCGAAACCAACGCCCTGCTCCTGTGTGTCCAGGCCCACGCTCCACGAAGTGGTGAAGGGCACAGTGGGGGAAGCAATCCCTGCTGATACTCGGAGCATACTCAGGGTCTCCTGAGTTCCTAAGAGAACTCTGTTCAAACCCTCATTACCCTCCCTTGTGTCATACGCCTGTCCCCAAGCTAATTCCTGCAGGCAGGGGTAGAGCATGTCCATCGCCAGGCCTAGGGACTATACCAGCAGAAGCCAAGGAGCTGGCTGCTGGGGGGGCAGGGGGCGCGAGGCAGATCCCAGGTGCCAGCATGGCACCCCAACATGTGAGAGGCTCGCAGCCCCTGTGCTTCTTCCAAGCACCTCCTCCACAGTCCTTTTCTTTTCTTGTAGCCCAGGCTGGCCTCGAACTCTGGGCGATCCTCCTGCCTCAGCTTCCCAAGTGCTGGAATTGCAGGTGTGCACCACCATGCCCTTCCATCTCTGAGACTCTTGAGTTTGCACCTGAGGGACTTCAGTTTATGGAGGTGATTGAGACACAGCCAGTGCCACAGAGTGAGGACCGAGAGAAGGGGACACATCGGGTGGGATGTAGCTTGGTGGTAGACAAGCCATGAGGTCAAAGGTTCGATTCTCAACACGGCAGGGAAGGAAAGGGGGAGGGAAGGCGCTGACCAGCCCTCACAGCCGCTGAACGCAGTGGGAAACACACCAGGCTGGGGGCGGGGGGTGGGGGGGAGCGGCCCTTGGGGCCTCCCTGGGAAAGCAGCCCAGGGTAGAGTGAACAGCAGCCCCCCAGGCCACAGCGCCTCCCGAGCTGCCTGTTCCTGCCCTGGGGTGGGCGAGGTCAGGTGAAATACAGGCTCAATGCCACAGTTAGCTAAGGGCCTGCTGGGTCCCCTGGATCACGCAGTCCTGCCTTTTGTTGTTATTTTGCACTGCTGGGATTGGAGCCCTGGGGCTTTCCCTTGCTGGCCAGGGCGGCATCCCTGTTTGACCCCTCAGCCTCAGGGGCTAGAGACATGGGGAGGGGGCTCCTGTAAGAAAGGCGAGCTTCCTTGGCCACGTTAAGAGGCCAGCCCTGGGAAGGGCCTCACTCCCCAGCCAGCAGGATTGTTGCCAGCCGAAGCATCCGGGACAGAGAAGGGGGATGACGCTACTGCTCACGGCCGCTGTGGCCCAGCACCTGCTTGGCCGGGGGCTCGGGCCACTCTGCGGGCGCTGCCTGGCCGGCTGCTAGCATTTCAGGAGGGATAAACCGGGCACCATGTTAGCGGCCTTCCCCGTGCAGAGGATACTGAGCTATTCGGACAACAAGAATTGATGAGGCGGGGTGAAAACAGCCGGCAGGAGGTGGGCCCGGGCTCCACTCGGCCAGGGTCAGGGTGCGCACCTGCAGGAGCTCCCAGTGCCATTGGTCCCCGAGGACAGGAGCCTTGGCCAGGATCAGAGGAGGAGGCAGAGTCCATGGGGACGGTGGCCCTGGCCGTGAGAGCCAACACCTCCGGCTGGTGACCCTGTCCTTTCCATCCTCGCAGTAATCCTGGAGGCTGGGGTCTGGATCAAGTTGTATCCTACTTACTGGCAAGAATGGCGACTTTTGGAAACACACGGGGTCTGTCAGGGGTAGAATGCAAGGGCAGGAAGTGCAAACTCCTCCAGGAGCTGAACTCATCCACACACCCAGAGCCCATTCATAAACCAGACCCGCTAAGGGTGCCCAGTCCCAAGCCTGCCTTCCAGGAGAGGTGATCTGATTGGCTCACTTCCTCCTCCCCTGGTCCAATCAGGTCTGGCCAGGTGGGTGGAGTTACACATCCTACACACGGCCAGAGTCCCACTCTGCAGAAAGCAGGACCTGGGCGTGGTCTCTCCTACAGTTAAGAGGGTCATCAGAACACACGGTGAACTTTCACGACTTCACGGTTCATCACAGGAAAAGACACTGCCGTGAGTCCCCCTCCAAATCCTTCCTTGGCTTGGAACACACTCATCCCATCCTCTTGGCCTTCTCCTGCAGCAGCCCTGGAGTCCTCTTTCCTGAGTCTTCACCAGGTGCGATGAAAAATACAGCGACTGCTGCCGAGAGCCAGCCCCCGGACAGGCAGCTCCTATAGATAGCACAGCGTGTCTCGTCTCCACGCACCCTGTTCACCGGATCTGGCACCGCGCGACTTCGGGCTCCTCCCCAAAGTCAAAGTGACCACGAGAAGGAAACATTTTGAATCGGTTCAGGACTCTGAGGCGGCCACGAGAGCAAAACTAAAGACATTCAGCCGAGAAAGATGCTTCTAGTACGCACGGTGTTGGAGCTCACACAGGTCACCTGCTCAGCTCATGTTTTAATTGCTGTACTACAGCTTCTCTTAGGAGGCTGAGGCAGGAGGATTGCCACAAGTTCAAGGCCGCCTGAACTATATAGCAAGTCCTCATCTCATACTACTTTACATGTGTGTTCCAACTTCCATTCTGCATAATTCAGTCTGCATAGATCACACACCCTTCTGCAACAACAAAGATGAACAGGGCTCTGAGGGGCTTGGGAATGGAAGCCCCAGTAACTCCTCCAGGGGCACCGTGGGGAAAGCACTCAGTCAGCAGAGGTCTTTCATGGTCCACTCAAAAGCTACAGGTGCCAAGCTTGGTGGCACACACCTGTGATCCCAGCACTCGGGAGGCTGAGGCAGGAGGATGACTGTGAGCTCAAGGCCAGCCTGGGCTACATAGTGAGTTCAGGGCCAGTGTGAATTATGGAGTGAGACTCTATCTCAGCTACACCCCAAAATATACAATAGCATCAAAGAGAATAAGATATTTAAGAATAAAATTAACCAAGGAAGCAAAAGATACGTGTACTGCAAATTACAAAATGTTTCTGAAAGAAGTCAAAGAAAGCCCGTATATGGAAGGATGCCCATGTGCGTGGATTGGAAGACCTAACATTAAGATGTCAGTGCTACCCAGACAGATCTACAGATTTCCTGCAATCTCTCTCAAAATCCAATGATGGCTTTGCAGCCGGGCATGGCGGGCCATACCTGTAAATTACAGCACTCCGTAGGCTGAGGCAGGATGATTGCTTCAAGTTGAGACCAGCCTGGGCTACAGAGTGCATTCAAGTCTAGCTTGAACTATATAGTGAGATCCTATCTCAAAAATAATAATGATAATAAAAAAGATGCTTTTGCAGAAATAGAAAAATTCGTTCTAAAATTTGTATAGAATCTCAAAGGACCCTGTCTCAGTCTGTTGCTGTGAAAAACTCTGAAATCGAGTACTTTGGAAGGAAAAGAGGTTTATTTCATGTGTTTGTTTTCCAGTGCTGGGGCTTTGTACTGGCAAGACAAGCAGTGCAGCACCGAGCCACATCCTCAGCCCAAGAAGGAGCTGCGTTTGGCTCACGGTTCCAGGGTGAGGAGCCCAAGCAGGTCCATGGCTGAGGGCCTCGGGCTCCACCTTAACATGGCAGATGGGGCAGGCAGGGGCTCAGCACTTTGCCTGGCATGCACGAGTGCCACACACACACGCTGACAGGGTGTGGGTGGCATCATTTGGCAGGAGTACGTCCAAAAGAAGCCAAACAGCCAGACATGGTGCCGCATGCCTGTAATCCCAGCACGAGGGAGGCTGAGGCAGGAGGATCGCTGTGAGGCCAGCCTGAGCTACATAGCAGGACCCTGACTCAAAAAAAAGAAAAGAGAAAGCAACAAAACAAAACACCAAACAACAGGTTAAGATATAATGTTTGAGGGAAGTGGGTTATTGGGCCCACGGCTGAAGTCGGCTAGTGTGAGTGGCCTGAGTGTTTCCTCAAACAAGTGAGTAAACATCACAGATGCCTGATCAATGGGGAAGTTGTGCAAGTGGAGTAAACAGGATTAGCAGACAGCGCGCTCACACCCACACGCGTGTCTCTGCTGCCCTCTGGTGGACATTTAGAATTTTAAACTCAGAGAAGAGTAGTAACGTGCTAGGATTTCTCCTCTCTCTCTCCCTCCCTCCCTCTCTCCCTTTTTTTCCTTTCAGAAATAGGGTCTTGCTATGTTGCCCAAGCTGGCCTTCAACTCCTGGGCTCTAGTGATCCTCTTGCCTCAGCCTCCCAATTAGCTGGGACTACAGCCATGCACCATCATCCCTGCATACACACCTTTTAAATTGTTAACTCTTAAGGAATACATGAGCTCATCATTTAAAATATAAATCATAGGGGTGGTGGGAGGAGATGGGGAAAGGAAAGAGTGGAAAGGAAAAATTATGAGAAGAGAATAAAATGGAAACGAAGTATGTAAATAGGGAAGGGTGGAGGGGGTGAAGGATGCACAGGTAATGGGGAAAAAATAAGAACCAAGAGACATCACATTCAGGTACAAGCACCCAATTATAAATGCAAACATACTGTATACCTAAAATGTACCAATAAAAGAATTTAAGCAAAAAAAAAGAGAGGTGAACACTAACAGGAAAAAGAAAAAAAATATATATATATATAAATCAAACAGGCATATAAAATAAAGTGTGAAGGCTGGCGTGGTGGTGCACACCTGTAATCCCAGCACTCTGGAGGCTGAGGCAGGAGGATTGCCAAGAGTTTAAGGCCAGTCTGCACTACATAGTGAGACCCTGCCTCAACAAACAAACAAACAAACAAAACAAAAAGTGATGATCCCATTTTCATTCTCGAGGGCCAGGGATTTAGCTCAGTGGTTCCGCCGCCTGCCTCACAAGCTCATGGACCCAAGTTCCATCCCTGGTACCAAAAAACCCCCATTTTTCACTCTCAAGACCACATTTTTCCCTATTAAATCCACCACATGTTTGTGAATTTTACAGGAATGGGTTGGAACCTTGTCTCCTGCTGGACCCAAGAATCCTGTGGCTGCAGCATTTGTCTGAGGTAACTTGCAGATTACAGACTGTGATATTCCCTTTGGGTGGTTCTGTGTTTTGAAATTTGCTACATGTGCAGAAATTATAACTACTGATTGTGATACACATTACCACTGCTTTAAGAGGAGAGACTGGGGCCGGGGATTTAGCTCAGTGGTGCCGTGCCTGCCTCGAAAGCACAAGGTCCTGAGTTTGATCCCCAGCACCAGAAGAAAAAAAAGAGGAGAGACAAGTTCTCTTTAGAGTTAACTCCAAGAACAGTTTTTATATTTTATTTTCAAGTTAAAAACTAGCCCAGTTTGCTTCAGCCTCAAAGATTCTACTTTTGTAAAATTAAGTGAGCACTGAGGCAGAAAATCTGCCCAGGACTGTGTTGTAAGCAAGAAATGAGGCTTTACTGCATTGGTTATAACAGTACTTATCCCATCCAACACACTCTATAAGGTGCATTTTTCATTAAATATATATAATGAACATCTTTCATACCAATTGATATAAACATATCGTGTATTTTTGATGGCTGCATAGTACTCCATTGAATAGACATAACAAATGTATTTGATCACTTTTTCTTTTTTTGGTACCAGGGATCGAACTCAGAACCTTGCTCTTTTGAGGCAGGCAATGGAACCACTGAGCTAAATCCCCGGCCCAAGCTCATGCTAATTTGATCATTTTTTGATGGGCACCTGAACTGTGCCCAATTTTGGGTATTACAAACAAAACTGCAGTAAATATCATGGTCAGGAACTCTTGTGCGTGCATGCTAATATTTCTGTAGGGCAGGCCCTAAAGCACTACTGCTGTAGGTGAGAAGACAGACAGAAACTGAGGTGTCTGGGCAGTTGGAATGATCTGGAATTATCCCACTGGGCCCTGGCAGCATTTGGAGAGGTGACAGAGTACATTTTTTAGGGTCCTCAAGAGGGAAGACCAAGTCCAAGTGCTTCCCTTCTCCTTTCTAAGCCACCTTGTACGCCTGTCTTAATCCTCTCAGCCTCAGTTTCCTCATCTGTCAAATGACGGTCACACTGGTACCTGTCTCCTGTGAATGTTTCATCTGCAAAACATGATGTGAGGACCTCATAGGCCATTAAAGTGATCGAAGCTGGGTGTCCCAGCGCACACCTGTTATCCCAGCACTCGGGAGGCTGAGCCAGGAGGATTGCCACAAGTTTGAAGCCGGTCTGGGCTACATAGTGAGTTCAAGGTCAGCCTGGGCTACATAGGGAGGGCTTGTATCAAAAAACAACAAAGTGATCAAGTCTACTAAGCTCAGACCCATAAGTACTTAGCATAGCACCTGGAGCAGAGTGGAGCTGGGTCTTCACGCGGTAGCAGACTGGACTTCTCACTGCACAACATTCCTAGGACACTGGCCATCAAGCAGCAGAGCAGGTGATGGTGGTGACAGTCCAGGAGCTTGGGGCGCCCCAGTTCAGTGCCTGGTCGGGGAGGGGGTGGCAGGGTCTGGGGGGCCCACAGCTGGGTCACAGGAGAGGGGCCAGGAGGGGACAGCTCCTGGGGCCACCTCTGTAAAACTTGGCACTGGGGACAAGAAGACCGCTGCACGTCAGGGCCACCTGTTCCCAGAGGAAAGAGGGAAGGGGCAAGTCACGTGTGCCAAGTTCTGAGTCCCCAACCCAGCAGGGTGTGGTGGCGCATGCCCATAATCCCAGCACTCAGGAGGCTGAGGCAGGAGGATCGCTGTGAGTTTGAGGCCAGCCTGAGCTAAATGGTGAGTTCAAGTCCAGCCTGACCTACACAGCGAGACCTTGTCTCAAAAAAAACCAATAAAAAATCCCAAATTGAAAACAACTGGGTATCCTCCCATAGGTGAGCGGTTAAGCAAACCATGGTACATTCACAATGTGGAATACTACTCAGCAGTAAAAAAGCATGAATAGGGCCAGGGGTTTAGCTCAGTGGTTTCACCACCTGCTGTGCAAGTGCAAGGACCCGAGTTTGATCCCCAGTACAAAAAAAAAAAAAAGGCATGAACCATTGACACATAATACAACTTGGAGCCAGCCTTGTGTTTCTCCCTGCTGTTTCTAAATCCCGAGCTGTCTCACATGAGGCAGAGGCGCCATGTTTCATTAGACTGATGTTATGTTGTTAGATATTCATTTTCACCGTGACAAACCATGAGATTATGAGCATTCTTGGATATACCGTTGTTAGAAGTCAAAGTTGCGGGTGGAGACAACATACACAACATTGATACCGACGCCATATAATTCTCTAGAAAGATTGTATTAGCCGGGCGTGGTACCCAACTGTGACCCAGCACTCAGGAGGCTGAGGCAGGAGGATCATTGTGAGTTCAAGGCCAGCCTGGGCAACATAGGGAGACTCTGTCTCAAATAAATAAATAAATAAATAAAATAATTTGAGTCCAGCCTGGGTGACTTAGCAACTTAGTGTGAATCTGTTTTAATATAAAAACTAAAAAAAAAAAAAAAACGGCAGGGATGTAGCTCAGTGCAAGGGGTTTGGTTCACTCCCCGGTACTGAAAAGGAAGGAAGGGAAGACAGATGGCACTTTCCCTGCCTGGTTTGCCTGGCGCTCACTCCTCTCCCCACTGAGCCCCACTTCATAGTAAGAAGGGTGCAGTCGACTTGCTGGGATGCAGCTCCGTGGTAGAGCCCTTGCCCAGCATCCTCAAGGCCCTGGGTTCGACTCCCAGTAACAGTGACAATTTTTAAAAAGACAGTGAGTGAGAATCCTTCAGGAACTATGAACTTCATGTCTAGATTACTTTTTTTTTTATTTGTTTTTTTGAGACAGGTTCTGGCTCTGTAGCCCAGGCTGGCCTTGAACTCACTGCAATCCTCCTGCCTCAGCCTCCCGAGTGCTGGGATTCCAGGAATGGTCCACCATGCCCGGCTCGTTTTTGTTTAACACTGAGAGGACACCACTGTGGACTTTTTCCTAGTTTTCTCTAACATTTCTTTTCATCTTACCCCACAAGAAGCCACCTCTCCACCCCTTCCATGTTTCTCTTTAAACTCTGTAACTTCCCACACCGCCAGCTCACAAATGAACCACGAGTGTCAGTGCCAGAGGCCGTGGGGAACTCTGGGGGCAGGGGCCTCCCACGCTGTCACTGGGCGTGGCTGGTCTGGGGAGTCGTCACAGGACCCTACATGGGGCGTCTGAACGTGAAATGGGAATGCGGCAGTGGCTGAACTATTACAGCTCTGCTGCACCTCTCGCCCTCCCAGGAAGGATGGTCCAGGTAGGGGAGGATCACAAAAGAGCGCCATCCAGCTACATAGGTGCGGGAATGTTTTTATTTTTTGGATTTATTTCTTTATTTATGTTTTTAGACAGGGTCTTGCTTGTAGCCCAGGTTGGCCTCAAACTCACGGCAATGCTCCTGCCTCAGCCTCCCGAGTGCTGGGATCATGGGCGTGCGCCACCACACTTGGCTCACCGACCCCACTGCTATTGCGTCCTGGCTCCGCGCCTGGCCAGGCCGGCTGGCCGCTCTCGCGCTGGACATCTGTCCCGTCGGGGTGGCGCAGCCCTCTTCCCGCGCCCTGCAGCTCCCCAAGCCCAAGAAGCTGAGGGCTGGGCTGCGCCGGACCGGCCAGGCCACTAGAGGGCGGCACAGCCCCGCGGAGGACAGCAGCCCCCCCCCCCCGCTCCTGCACCCTGCGGGGACCCCGACACCCTTGGCTCCTGGCGGTGACTCAAATGGGGACTCCGGGGTGATCACGCGGGGTGGGCGGCAGTGCCTCCAGGGCGGCTCGCTGCCTTCTCCCCTGAGGAGCCGGGAGCGGGGTGACCCCCCCAGATCCTAGGGGTCCCGCCCCCCAGGCCGGGGGCCTCTGCCTGCTTCCAGCCCCTCTTCCAAGGCTGGGGTCCCCCATGGCCGGCCTGGGCACAGAGCTCGGGGGCTGAGCGACCACAGGGCCCCCGGGTCGCTGCACGCGTGGGTCCTGCTGGGGCTTCCTGCACCCCGCCTCCGGGGCTCCCTCTGCAGGCTGGGGTCCCCACCATAGAGCCCAGCCCCCCCACCCCCAGCAGCTCTCTTGGGTTCTGCAGTTTTATCCTGGAGGGAAAAAAACGAGTTCTGATGCTAAAATTAACAAAGAAAATTGTTTAAAACCACCAGACGAGATTAATTCCTAAGGCCCTCCTAGTTCTAAATATTTTATGAGAACCTTTCTTGAACCTATTTCTGTTTTTAGACGTAAGTTCAGTGTGCCTTTTCCTGCTGGGTACAGACTGATTTTTTAACCCTGAATCCCAGGCACCAACTCCCTTTTGCTCTGGGTTCCCAGATGGAGTGACAACAGTGGCTCTACCTACCATGCTCCATCTAACCCTTCTGCTCCTTTCTTTTTCTTTCTCTCCTCTACTTCCACCTCTCTCTCTCTCTCTCTCTCTCTCTCTCTCTCTCTCTCTCTCTCTCTCTTGAACCGGGGATTAAACTTGGGACCATCACACTGACCTCTATTCCCACCCCTTCTAAAAAGTTTTGTTTTATTTTTTTTACTTTTATTTTTTTGAGACAGGGTCTCACTGTGAAGTCCAGGCTGGCCTTGAACTCACCGTGTAGCCAGGTGTGCACCTGCCTGCCCCCCGCCCTTTTTAAGATTTTTCTTACACTTTTTTTTTTTTGGTACCAGGGATTGAACTCGGGACCTTGCGCTTTTGAGGCATGGTGCAGGAGTAAGTGGGTGTAGTTGTTTCTGGTGGGCATCACTATGGATGAACCCAGGGCCTTCACACTGAGCTATGTCTCCAGTCCGCCTGTGAATTTTGAGACACGGTCTCGTTAAGTTGCTAAATTGCCCAGGCTGGGTTTGAATTTGCGATAATCTTGCCTCAGCCTCCCAGAGTGCTAGGATTATAGGCATGTGCCACTTAGCCTGGTTTTAATTTATTTTTTTCAATATGGGGACTCGAACTCAGGACCTTGCACTTGCCAGGTAGGGGGGGTGCCACTGAACTACATCCTCAGCCCTGGCTTTCATTTTTATGTGGAAACAGTGTCTCTCTAAATTGCCCAGTCTACCCTTAAATTTGGGATCCTCCTGCCTCAGCCTCCTCAATTACAGGCCTTCGCTCCTCTCCCCCATACTTTTATATGTATTATTATTATTATTACTATTTTTGGTACCAGGGATCAAACTTGGGACTTTGCACTTTCGAGGCAGATGGTGAAACCATTGAGCTAAATCCCTGGCCGCTTTTATATGTATTATTAATTTTATTCTCTATTACTGACTTAACTTTGTCTTCACTAATCGGATTGAGCATTCAGAGTCCATCTGCACTGTGATATTCCCAGCATGCAGTGCGGCATACATAGCAGGTGGCCATTTATGGATGCATACATGAGCATATTAGCTAAGGAGGCCCTAGGGGAGGCCACAAGCGAAGGGAAAATCCACCTGGCCACCAATGGCAGGGCACCTCCCTGGGATGAAGCTGTGTCCTGCACAGCATGGGCCGGGCAGGGGGCGGGGAAGAAGGGATAGAGGTCCAGGGTGAAGTTTGGCCAAGCCAGTGTACTGTTGGGGCTGCAGGCGCAGCAGAAAGGTGGTCCTGACTGCAGGCCTGGGGGGGGGGGTCCTGTAATCCCAGCACTGGGGAGGCTGAGGCAGGAGCATCCCAAGTTCAAGACCAGCCTGGGTAACTCCATGAGCCCCTGTCTCAAAAGGAAATGTGTAAAGGGCTGGGGGCGTAGCTCCGTGGTAGAGTGCTAGACAAGCAAGCCCTGGCTTCCATTCCCAGCACCACAAAACAAAACAAAAACAACTACATATCCATTCATCTGTGAAATTGGGCTTTTTCTCAGGTTTTGGCAATCACAATTTTTTGAAGTCTGTGGTTTACCAATTCGCTGGAGCAGCACTTAGCATCAGAAAGGAAAGAGCTGCTGATAGAGGCAGGGCCTGGGAGGAATCTCAAAATAACAATACCAAGTGACAGCAGGAGACCAACAGGACTTCATCCTGGAGGGTCTCATTACAGAGACTCCTTTGTTTGAGTCAGGGTCTCGCTGCGCAGTTCAGGCTAGACTTGAACTCTGCTATGTAGCCCAGGCTGGCCTCCAACTCATGGTGATCCCCCTGCCTCAGCCTCCTGAGTGGACCAGTAAGCCCAAGCCTCCACATTGTTTATTACAACTGTGTTGCGGGGGTGGGGGCGTGGGTCCAGTGCTCCCCCTGAGCTGCACCCAGCCGGGGTGTGGAGTTCCTCACGACACCCAGTGGTCAATGTCTGCTGGGGTTGACTGGGGGCGGGGGCTGCTAACTCTGAGGAGCTGGAACACCTTGAAGACGGGATGTTTTGCCAACTCCAGAAGGGATGGGGAAAACAAGGACGCTCCCGAGGGGAAGACAACCAGATGAAAGTTAATTATTCAGCCAAACTGTCACCGTGCCTTGCTGCCCTGCCTTGCTACCTGAACCAAACATCTGCACTCAACAGAGCTCGATGACTTTGTTGTTCCTCAATAAATCTGGGAGTTGGAGTTACTTCGGGTTCCCTTTCGCTGGGGTCCCCTGACCCTCCACAAGAATATTCTCTATCTCTCGCATTTTTCGTTTCTCTCCAACAGGGCTTGAGGGCCGAACCGGACCCAGCCCGTGCCGCCGCAGAGCATGCTGGGTAGGGCTTAGGTGATTTGTTCAGACGCCCCAGCCTTGCTAGCCCCTTACAGCTCCTCTTGCTCTGCCCTGAAGGAAGAACAAGAACAAGACTTACTTTAAACACTAGTTTTCATGAATACGTCAAAAAGCACAAGGAGGGGCCAGGGATTTAGCTCAGTGGTTTTGCCGGCTGCTGCGCAAGCTCAAGGACCAGAGTTCAATCCCTGGTAGCAAAAAAAAAAAAAAAAAAAAGCACAAGGCGAAGACAGCGCTGATTGGAGCCCAAGCTGCCCCTGAGACCCGGCAGAGCCCTCCCACATCTGCACTCGGGCCAGTTCACATATTGCACTGTTTGCTGAGCGCCCACCACGGCCGGGCTGTGAGCAAAGTGGACACAGAGGCACTGCTGGCTGCGAGGCCCCGTGTCTGGCTGGCTGGGGACATGGACTAAGCCTGGCTGTTTGGGGGCTGGGGGACAAGGGCGAGGCGCTCAGAGGCTGGTGGGGCTGGAAGGAAGGAGGCTGGGAACCTTTCATATTATTATTTTGTTGGGATTTTTGGGGGACAAGATCTTGCTATTGGTTCAGGCTGGCCTTTTATTCCAGAGATTCTCCTGCCCCAGCCTCCTGAGTGGTGGTGTTACAGATGTGTGCCACCACACCCTGCTATTACAGAATCAGGAGAGGACCCAGATGGACCTGTGCTGGCCTATGGCTGTCACCCAGTGTGATGGCTACCGGTTCCCTGTCCTTGCTGAGACTCTGGCCAGTCTGATTCCTGTCCCCGTCCCCTGCCCAGGAAAGTTATATAAAACACAGTGCCATGAGAAGCCCCGAAGGCCTAAACATCTTCCTACTGACTCAATTCCTGGAGCTCAGCAGCCAAATTTAGATTTTTGGAGATTAAAATATTAATTTTGTTGATTGCATTCTTTAGATCAAAACTTGAAGATGTCTGTCTCAAGGGGAAAAAATCCAATAAATTATAAATTGAAAACATTATTTTGAGGATCATGTCACAGGGAAGGAATTATGAACTGTGGCTCCTAGGGGATTGGCTAAAAAACGTCAAGAAGAAAATGTAAAACATGCTTTTGATTTATAGTATCTTTTTAAAAATTAACATTTGTTGCTTTTAAAAAATTGATCACCTAGTCTGGACCAGACCCTGAGCAAGGTACTCCAACATCACATTTAATTTTCTTGAAAGTTATCTGTAGTATGTATTTTTTATCAAAGGGGAGCCCAGCAGCCTTGGAGGAGAAAGTAGGTAAATTGAGATTTAAATCATGGTTTTAAAAACTACATTTCCAGCAGGGGTGGTAGTGCACACAGTAAGGAGGCTGAGGCAGGAGAACTGATGAGAGTTTGAGGCCACCCTGGGCTACATAACGAGTTCAAGGGCGGCCTTCGCTACACACTGAGACCTTGTCTCAGAAAACCTAAATAAATAGGGCTGGGGATTTAGCTCAATGGTTTTACCACCTGCCTCGAAAGTGCAAGGTCCCAAATTCAATCCCCAGTACCGAAAAAAAAAAAAAATAGACTTCAAAACCTAAATAAACAATAAATAAATGCAAACTATGTTTCCAGGTGGGTGTGGTGGCGGACATCTGTAATCTCAGCACTCGGGGAGACTGAGGAAGGAGGATCAATATTTCAAACCCAGCCTGGACATTTAGCAACTGACCAAGACCTTATCTCAGAATAAAAAAGCTGGGTAACAGCTCAATGCAAAGGCCCTGTGTTCAATCCCCATTACAACCCCCCCCCCCAAACAGCCGGGGATTTAGCTCAGTGGTTCCATCGCCTGCCCCGAAAGCACAAGGACCTTCGTTCGATCCCTGGTACCAAAAAAAAAAAAGAAAGAAAGAAAAAAAAGAAAACAAAAGCAAAAAAACCCCAAACAAACAAAAAAGGACCACATTTCTCAGGGGATTCCCACATCCCCAGAGACTCCCAGCAAGTCAGTCCTCATTGTCCTCTCTGAGAGGGAGGCACTTAGGGGTTTTTTCTTCTTTCCTCCCTCCTTCTGTTTCTTTTTCTTTTGCAGTACTGGAGGCTGACCTCAGGGCCTTTACACTGAGCTACATCCCTAGACCTATTTTTAAAATGTTTAATTCTGAGACAGACTTTTGTTAAATCACTAAATTGCCCAGGCTGGGCTGGAACTTGTGATCCCCCTGCCTCAGCCTCCCAGTGCTGGCATCGCAGGTGTGTGCCACCACACCCAGCACAAACTCTTCAATGGCCATATGCTCTGGGGCGACGCCATCGCTGAAGAGCAGTGACGCCTACGAGTCAAAACGCCTCCATGTGTGCATGTCACCCTTGTCCTGCTGCTGGACAGCTGGGGAGGCTGCTTCTGGGGGCTTGGTGAGGCCCACGTCTAGCAAGCCAGCGCCCCCAGGCCGACGTCAGACACGGGGGTGCCCTGTTCAAAGTGCTGCCCGGGCTGGACCTCCCCACCTGGCCACTCAGCCCCCCGGGCCACCAGCCCCATGTCAGGGACACCTGGGGAGGTGACCTCCTTCTCCCTGATAAGGTTATCTGCGCCCCCAGTCCCTCACGCTCACGGATGGCTTCTCTGTAGCTGATTGGATGCGGCAAGCACATGACCCAGGCAGGACCAATCAGATTCCTTCTTCTGGACATCGGAGGCGGGATCAGGAAGGCGCGGGGCTCCTTCTTGGCCTTGCTGGGTAGCCATGTTTCTCCCCATATGCAAGGAACGTGGCAGGCAGGGAAGACTGGGGGAAGGAAGGAGCCTGGCTCGGGGGATGGAGAGGCTGCTTTCTCGGCCTCAGATTCAACCCCACCGCCGCCCTCCTCGGCCTCTTTTGGGGGACAGGACCCCAGAACGGCAGCCAGGCCCGTCATCTCTTCTGAGACCACTCGCTGCGGAATGACAGGGCGGAGTCCCCAGGACCAGAGCCGGGCCCGGCCTCCAAGGCGCGTGGCAGCCTCGCCGCCGCCCCATCTCGTCCCCACCTGGCCTTCCCCCAAGGTTGACGGCCTGTCGCGCTGCGGCCCTCCGCAGGTCACAGCCAAGCACTGGAAGGACGCGAATGGCTCGCGTGGGCCTGGAGTGTGGACCTGGGAGGGGAGGCACGGGTCCGAGTCGCCGGTGCGGTGCAGCCGTGAACCCAGGTTAACTTAGTGTCCCCATTATTCTGGTGGCCACCTATTATGTATGCAACACTTACTCTAGGCGAAGTGTTTTCCTGGATCCCATCAGCCCCGCGACGGCCCGTGAGATGGGAAACAAGCGGTCAGGTTTTGTCACTTGCCCGAGGCCACTGGTCAGGAGAGCGCTGGACTTGAATGCTGAGCTGTCGGGTTCCCAGGAGCAAGCCATTCCCAAAGCCGTCCCCACCCAGGAGAGAACGGGTGGCACAGGCTGGGTGCCCGGTGTCCGAAGTCCCCCATGGAGTGGCAGGGTGGCCCGTGCCTGTGGTCCTCAGCCACCGGGCGGCATCCGAGAATGCGGGGCTGTGAGGATGAACGTGTGGCCCCAGGGCACTTCTGCTGCCCCTGGCTTCAGTGTCCACGAATCTACCCAGGAAGAGTGGCTTAGATCCTGGGGACCCCTCAGAATACCTAGGCGCTGCCAAGGTAGAGAGGCCGGGACCTTGCAGGCCCTCTGCCCTCTTTTCCCTGGGAAGCCCTGCACCATTCTCCCCCTCTGCCAGGTTTGGGACGGGGCCTTCAGGCCGTCAGCGGTGCAGGAGCCTGGACAGCTCCTGGGCCTGAGGGCTCCTGGCCAAGCTTGGGCTGAAGGCCCTAATGGCTTTGGGATCCTGGCACAGGATGTGCAGCCACAGAATGGAGGAGGTGACATTCAGAGCCCAGAGGAAGTGGGACCAATGATCAGACCCTGAGGAACGAGATGGAACCTGAAGAACCAGATGGGGTTCCAAGCAGCGGCTGGGTGGCGGTGCACGCCTGCCATTCCTGCACCCGGGAGGCTGAGGGAGGGCGATCACCGTGATTTCAAGGCCAGCCTGGACTGCACAGTAGGCTCTGTCTCAAAAAAACAAAAGCAGAAAAAGCAAGAGAAGCCAGCATTTCCTGGCTGAGAGCAAGGACGAAATAGAGGTCAAGGCCGCAGCCCAGAGCAGATCATTGCTCTAGTCAGAAAGTTTGTGGTGCATTTTGGGAGTGGTTTCACTGCCCCCGCTCCACCCCCCCTCCTTCCTTCATTCCTCCTAGAAGGAACTTCAGTTCTGAAAATGCACCCGTGTGGCCCCCATTTCTCAAGGTGCCACATCCTCAGTTTAGCTCTGTGCTCAGTCCCCGACTCCCTACCAAGACCACATCCTCTGGGCGCAGCCTATCTGCCACCCCTTGGACCTCAGAGACCCCACCAGGAAGCCAGACCTGGGCGGACACTGGCTCCCTGGCTCTCCTGCCCGGGACAGCTATGGGGACAGGAAGCCCCAGGTAACCGTCCATCTCCAGGGCCCTGGCCACAGCCAGGGGCCGGCCTGAGCAGGGTGCCCCCAGTACCCCCTCTTCTCCTGAACCACCCCTAGGGCTCGCTGGGCTCCTCACTGCTTTCTGAGGTATCTTCTGCCCCAGTTCCCTCCCTGCCTGCTCCAGCTGTGAAGACAGGTGTGGTGTGAGACAGAACAATACGCCCCACCAAAGATGTCTGCACCCCGCCCTAGTCTGTGATCTGTCACTGGTACCTGTGGCCCTGGCAGATGTGACTGCAAAGGTTGTCGAGATGGGAGATGATCAGGGTGCAACTGATGCAATCACGAAGGTCTGATGGATTGATTTATTTGGTTTTTAAAGTCAGGGTCTCACTGTGTACCCCAGGCTGGCCTTGATTCACTTTGTAGCCCAGGCTCGCCTCAAACTTGCAGTGATCCTCCTGCCTCAGCCTCTCGAGTATAGGGATTACAGCATGCACCGCTCTCCCGGGCCACAAAGGTTCTTAGAAGTAGAAGGGAGGCATGTGAAATTGCAAGGAAACAGCCTCCAGGAGCAGAGGGCAGACATGGAGAGAAACCAGAAGGGGCTGCTGGCTTTGCAGCTGCAGGAAGTGCGGTGTCTCAGAGCTGGGAAGGTGAGGCATGGCCTCCTCCGAGCCTCAAGAGGAAGGGACCCCGCCGACACCTCAGTGTGGGGACTCTGACCGCCAGAACTTAACCCACCTGTGTTCTTTGAAACCACCAGGTTTGTGGCATTTCTCAGGGCAACAATGGAAAAACTTACATAACCCTGGTCCACCCCCTCGCTTTGCCTTCTTGCAGGAAGTGCTGACACCGACCACCCACACCCACGTCAGGGTCCCCTCCTCCTCCAATGCTGCAGTCCAGCTCTGAGGCTTCCGCAGCTGTGCGACCCCTCCAAGCTTCCGTTTCTTCACTGGTCAAAGGGGCAGAGTGGTGCCCATCCCATGCACGGTGCCCTATGCAGCAAGCCCAGTGCAGACCTGGTGGACCTGAGGACCCACCGTGCTTGATAGTCTTATGAGCCCCACACCCACTCTTCCTGCTCGCTTTGGGGAAAGCAGCCAAGTGTTTAAACACCACAGGCCAGGCAGTGACCTTGGATACCAGTCCTCTCCCGGACTCAGTTCCCCACTGTGAAGATGAGAGATTGCATACTGTGGTTTTCAGGCAGGGCTCAGTCTCATACAGGCCCTGCCCGGCCTGCGCACTGTTTTAGAAAACAAGAATTAACTGTTAACATTCAGATATTGAGAAATTTCTCAGAATTAGATTATTTTAAGCAGGGTGTGGTGGTGCATGCCTATAATCCCAGCACATGGGAGGCTGAGGCAGGAGGATCACCATGTCTTTGAGGCCAGCCTGAGCTATTTTGTGAGTTCAAGGCCAGCCTGGACTTCGTAGGGAGATCCTTACCAAAAGAAAAGTAAGACTCCTACCCTGCCCCCAAGACTGTCCTCTAGATTTGCTGGCCTTGGAAAGTGCTCAAAAAAGAAACTGAGGCACGCCCTGGGGAAGGTTGGTGAGTCTCTGGCCTTTCTCCTGTTCCTCTCTCTGGGTCTCTGTCCCCTCTCTGGCTGGACACGGGTCCCTCCTGCTACTGAGGATGGGGCAGGCGAAGGGACTGCAGGCGGCCCGACAGCCAGGGAGGCGATTCGAGTCTGCCCCTCTCAGCGCGATCAGCAGCTCTCGGACTAACTTGTCAAGGTCCGCATCAATAATAGATAACATTGAGTCCTTGCGGCAGGTTCCAGCCGGAGGCTATTTTGATATTTTCTAGAAAATTTGTCAGCAATTGCGCAGTCGAGGCGGGGGGCGGGTCGCCTCATCAATGTTGCCTCGTTTGCATGCCAGGTTGTGAATAATGAATCGATCTCTCTCCCTCCTCCGTGCTGGGTCCTCCCTGCCGTGAGGGATGAGTTGTCACAGGCCTTTAGCAGCTGGGACATTGCAGAGCGCCTGTGTCCCTCCCAGCCTGGCCCCAGGACCCTGACATCTGATCGCCCCCCCCTCCCGAGGGTCCCCACAGGAACCGATCCTGAACCAAGGCTTACAAGGAGGCGTGGCCATGAGGTTGGGGCTGAATAATAAAATGAAATAAAATGAAACCCATTTTATGGAGGAGCAAACGGAGGCTTAGGAGGTCGGGTACCTTTCCCAGGTCACACGGCCAGAAAACGGCAGACCCCAGACTCGAACCCAGGTCTGGCTGGCTCTGAAGCTGAGGGGCTTGGGCTCTAACGGTGCAAGTGTGGCTCCCAACTGCAGCCCCTGGAGGTGTGGCCGCGCCCCCAGGTGGGGCCCCTCTCTGGAACGGGAGATTGGGAAGGTGGGGTGCAGGCTGACAGCGGGCGGGGGCCAGACAGCCTGGGATTGCGTCAGGAACTGAGCTTATGGCTCTACGTAGAGTTAACAGAGACAAAAACAGGACACAAACAGGAGGCGGGATGGACTTTACAGACACAACGCGCAGCTACCACCGTGAATATGAAGACAGCGTCGGTTCCTCTCGAGTCAGCGGCGGAAACGCTGCAGTGCCCACTCTGGCCTCCAGGGGCGCCCCTAGGACAGCAGGTGCAGAAGAGGGACGGGGGCGCCCTTCTGCGAGCCCCGGGGCGCACCGGGCACGTCGGGGGTCACGCGTGGTGAGTGCCCCACCCCGTCCGCGATCAGCGCGCCACGCACGCGTGTAGCTGATCTTTCCTCTCCGTGCAGGGCGTTCCGGGTAGTTTCTGGTTTGTGACCTTCCTAATAGGGCTGCTAGAACATTTCTAAGCACATCTTTTTGGAGAACTGCAGAGTGAGCCTGTCTCCAAAAACCAAAAAAATAAAAACAATACAATAAAGTGTGCATCACACCTGTCCCCGCCGCGTGCCAGCAGTGGCCACCCCATGGCCCCGTGGCGGTGCTGCCTCTGCTGTCCTGGTTCCTGCCACCAACGCTGGGGGACCCGTGATGCCCTCCCCACTTCAGGGCACCTGTCCCCAACTGGAGGACCCGAGGCAGCATTCATTGGGTGTCCCTGCAGAGTCTGGGTGACGGTAACCTAAAGGAGAGGCTGTAGGCTGGGCGTGGTGGCGCATATCCGTCATCCCAGCTACTCAGGAGGCTGAGGCAGGAAGGTTGCTAGTTCAAGGCCAGCCTGGACCACTTAGTGAAATCCTGTCTCAGACTAGAAACTAAGAAGGGCAGGGGTGTGGCTCAGTGGTAGGGTGCTTGCCCAGCAGGGAGGCCTGGGTTCCATCCCCAGTGTGGTGCTGGCCCCCACTTTAGAGCTGGCAGAGGCGGCTGGGCACCTGCTCAGGCCCTGTGTACTCCCTGCAGGTCCTGGTTCAGGAAGTCCCTGTCCTCTCCCCTCTGCTCCTGAAGCCACAGGAGAGACAGGGAGGGACAGGGAGATGGGGGTGGGGGGCTGATGGAGACCCCGTGGCTAATGGAGCCGCCAAGTGGCTCATGTGTCCCCACTAATGAGGTGCCCCCCGCAGGGGGAGGCAGGGCCTTGGGGCTGGCATGACCGAGGGCGCTGGTGCTAATGAAGTCACTGGGGACCCTCTGATTGGTTGGGCGTGTCTGCCTCGCTCCCCGGCAGTGCTGTGTTAATTCAGTCTGGGGCGGCCAGAGGGAGGAGCACAGGGGATGGGGAACTGGGTGGTGGTGGCATCTTACGTGGACCTGGGAAGGATGCAGGGACAGAGGAGTGCCTGGCTGTCCCAGGAGGCAGCAAGCACAGCCCGGGTAACACTCGGGGGGACAGCACCCCACGCCTGGCGCAACGGAGCCCACCAACCTTCATTTATGCAGCACCTCATGTGTGCAAATGGCAGGGCCTTGGGGCTGAGACTGTTGCATGCCTGGCCTCTTAGCAGGATGTCTCCCTCGGGGCACCACTCAGGACCCAGGGGCACTCCTCCCTCCCGAAGTGTCCCCGTGCCACCTGCCCCAGGCCTTTTGCACCTGCTCAGCTCTCTGCCCTGAATGACTCCTACCACCTTTCCCATGTCAGTCCTCTGATCAAACATCACTTCCTCAAAGGTCTTTGCTGACTCCCAGCCATTTGTTGTCTTCTAAGGATGCTGTTGCAGATGACCACATGCTGGGTGGCTTAAGGCAACAACATTTGGTGGTATCTGAATCTCTGGCATTCTTTGGCTTTCAGCTTCATCCCACTGATCTCTGCCTCTGTCTTTTTAGTCTCTTAAAAGGACACTGAGCTGGGTGAGGTGGTGCATACCTGTAATCCCAGCATTCGGGAGGCTGAGACAGGAGGATTTCCACGAGTTTAATGCCAGCCTAAATTATGGAAAGACTGTCTCCAAAATCAAAACAAACGGGCTGGGGATGTAATAAAAAGGACATTTTCATGAGATGTAGGGCCAATCTAATCCGGGATCACCTCACTATTAGACCTTTCCCTTGATGATCACCTCAAAAAACCCTGAATTTAGGGCCGGGGATTTAGCTCAGTGGATCCACCAACTGCCTCACAAGTGCAGGGTCCCGAGTTTGATCCCCAGTACCAAAACAAAACAGAACAAACAAACCCTGATTTCAAATAAGGTCACATTCTGAGGTTCAGTGTGGACATAGACTGGGGGACACTCGCCAGCTGCTGTAGTTGCCCCCTTCGGTAGTCCGTAGCCCATTTGTGGGGATGCCGGGCACCAGGAGTGTTCAGTCCCGCATGTGACGTGGGACAGCTGTCTCTCTGGGAGTCAAGGCCTGGCCGGGTTGTTCCCTGCAGTGTCCACAGTGGGGCAGGGATGGCAAACTCTGCAGGCTGAGGACAGGGCTGCAGCCAGCGGAGCACCTGGCAGAGGGGCCAGGAAGCCTGCCCAGGGCCTCCCCTGCCCCGCCCTGCAGTTTTGGACCCAGTGAGTGGCTGCCAGCCCTGCACACAGCCAGAACCAGAAGGGCTCCTGGCTGCAGCCTAGCACCATGTGACTGGCAGGGACAACGCAGATCGGAGCCTGAGAGCCTGGCTAGAGGCACCGAGTGTCCGTCTTGCAGCCCCACTCTTCTGTCCCCTCCCAGTGGAGGACAGCATGGGGGACACAGGGCTGGGGCTGGGGTGCTGCCAGGGCAGTGCCTCCCGCCTGCTGGGCCATCACCGCCTCTCCTCCTGGCTTCAAAGGGCTTCAGAGTCCCTTCCAACTCCTCTTTCTGCTAATTACCTTGCAGCTGAACCTGGAGGGCCAGGCTGTGGTGCTGAGGTTGGATGGCAGGGAGGCGCTGCTGAGCACCAAACGTTTTGTTCCTTGGAAAACATCAGGGCAGGGCGGCCTGGCTGGGTTAGGGACCCAGGCCACCTGGACTAACACCGGCTGTCCATCCCAGTCCCTTCTGTGACGTCAGAATGACAGTGCCAACTGCCACAGGGATGTCAGGGTTATTGAGAGCACATCATAGCCCCAGGGAAGACTCAGCCGACGATCCTGACCATGCACCAGAGAGGTCAGGGGACTCAGCAATGGAGAGAGGTTCCAGCCCCCAGGGCCTGGCCTGAAAGGCTGCAGTCCGGTCTGCAGGGGCGGGGAGGCTACTGCAGCGGTCCCAGTGGCCAGCACGGGGTCCGGGCCACTGCTGGACTTCCGGAACACTGAGGATGGAACAGCGGAGGGCATGGGCCAGTGAATGGAGAATGCGGGCAGCAGTCTTGCTCCCCGGAGCTGTGGAGGCAGACGGGGCCTCTCCCACCCAGCTCTCCCGAGTCTCCATGTGCGTTTAGATCGTGGCTTTCCCAGAACTCTCCAGTCCTGACTGCCCAACCCTGCCGTGGCCCTGCCCCACCCTGCGACTCCGTCCTGACTAAGTCCCCTTCCCAAATGTCCTGTTGGGGCCACTCTCACCCTCACGCTGGGCCATCCGGGCCCCATCTACTCTCACGCCATCTGCGCTCTGCGACTCGCTCATTAGCTTCGGAGAGGGTCCAGCGGTCGGGCCGGTTCAGCTGGGCCGCCTCGGAGGGGAAGCTGTTCCTGGAAGCTGTTCCTGGCCCTCCCGAGCCGGAGGTCAAGGCTGGAGCCAGAGGCCAGAATCTGCTGGAGGAGGCAGGTACCTGGCAGGGAGGGGACTCTCCAAGGAGACAGATCAGGCGGAGCCCATGATGCAGGTAACCCTGGTGCACAGCCACCCTCCGACCCATGCAAATGACACTTCCGTCTGGAAGGACCCCCACCCACGCGGGAGGGACCGGAGTCAGAAACTCATGTTGGGCTGAGCATGGTGGCACAGCGTGGGGATTTTCCTGCCTCAGCCTCCCAGAGCGCTGGGATTACAGGTGTCCCTTGCTCTGCGCCCCAGCTGTTTGGGGCCCAGGTCCTGGCAGGGGTCGTGCCCTGGGCGCTGTCCGCAGTCCTGAACGCATGGGTGGTGCGGCCACTGTCCCCTGCCTAGGCCTGGCACCTTCTTCAGGAACCCCGAGCCCCAGGAGGAAGAGGCAGGGGACAGGGGCCGAGAGTGAGCCACAGCCAGCCAGGCCTGGGGGGCCGGGGCAGGGAAGCCTGTCCCTGCCTCCTACAGGAAGCCACTTTCAGCCACTCCCCTCTATCCTGCCTCCCTCCTCCAACCTCTGCGACCTCTGTGCTGGGCACAAACCTGAACCCTGAGCCCGGGCGGGGTCTGGGTCTTGCTGAGGACCCAGTCAGGCCGGGGAGCGGGTCCTGCAGTTGTCACTGATGGTTGAGCGGCCTGTCCAGAGTCACAGGTGAGTGGGAGCCTCAGTCCAGCTGCTGTGCCTCCCTTCCTCTCCTTCCTTCTTGGGTTGTACTGGGGACTGAACCCAGGGCCTTTGCACGGAGCTACAGCCCCAGCCCTTCTCAGATGTTGCTTTAAATTGATTTTGAGACGCAGCTTCGCCAAGTCACTCAGTTGCCCAGGCTGGGCTCAGACTTGCGACCCTCCTGCCCCAGCCTCCCAGACTGTGGGATTACAGGTGTGCAGCACCACACCCAGCTGGGTTCAGCTCTTGGGCACCTGTCCATCTAATTCATGGCAGTGACTTGTAACACATCCATCCTGATGTGTACTTATGGTGAGCTGTGACCTCAAAAAAACAGTGGCAGAAAGACTGGGGACAGCAAGGACTTTTACCGGGATGTAGCAGCGAGGGCTGCCTTCTCCCCTGCCTCTCCCAGCATTCTCGCGCCTGAGAAATCACACTGACGTCCACACACACTCAGTGAGCCCCCACTGGTTGCCTGGCACGGTGCATCTCGGTGGGACTGGATGGCTGCGAGCCTCACGCCGGGTACAGCCAGTCCGAGGTGGGGTTGTGCAGAGAGCCGGAAAAGCACCGGGAGGCCCTGCTCAGCCCGAGGGCCCAGCCAGAAGGGGGCGCCAGCTTCTACGCTTTCAGGGAGACGGATATTCATTTATTGATTGATGCAGCACATGTTTGCTGTCCACGACGATTTCATTCCTCGTGGGGAGTCGGTGCATGCACGGGACACATCTTCAGTCTTTTTACCTCCTCTGGAGTTTTCTGCAAATCGCAGGGAGTCCCCGAGAGACAAGAGGGGCATTTGGGGCTGGGCGCTGGGCCATTCAGGAGAGAGGAAGTCTTACACAGCTGACCCGGCGGCTGCTGAGAACCCCAGACACAGGGGCCAGGCCGGCCCATGAGCACGGGTGTGTGCGTGCGTGTGCAGGAGGGGTGCACACATCCACACTCTCCTGCGTTTCTTTTCAGTTAGAAACATCTCAAAGCTGACAAGGGACAGGAAATAGGAATACGAGGTACAGTAGCACGGGGAGGCTGAGTGAAAATCGATTCTCCCCGGCTCTGTGTGTGAGTGTGTGGGTCTCCGTGTGCATGTGTGTGCAGAACCAGCTGGGAGAAAATGCTGCTTCCGGTGAAAAACTGGGAGGGACCCCTGGTGGAGTGGGGTCCCCGGGCGGCTCTGGGGTCTCACGGCGGGTGAGCGGGGCTGGCGGAAGCTTGATGAGGGGCCCGGCCATGCTTCGCTTGCGCTGCCGGGGATGTCCTGGGTCTGGTCTGGCCCCACCATGGTGGGCATCGAGCTCAGCCTCCCTGGCCTGTGACCCCACTTGGCTCCCCTGCACCCTGCCTCCTTTTCCTGCAGGCTCCGGGGGCTGCCGTCCTGTCAGACAGTGAAAGAAGTGCTCTCTGCTCTCCCTTTGACTCTGCCCTGCTCCCCCAGCTCTGCCGAGAACAAAGGGCATGGATGAGTGGCATCGCACCTGGCTGCCCCGAGTCCAGGATCCGCTGCGGGGAGAATGAGGTGGAGTCAGGGCCCACGCGCTTCTCCCCGCTCACTGTCAGCCAGCAGGGGCCTCACACCCACTCCACCAACACTGGCCTCTACCGCAAGGTGCGATGGAAAAACGTGGGGAATACTTAAAATTATTACAGTCAAAGAGGCATTGCCACGAATCCCCTCAAAATCTGCCCCCTCACTTCAAGCACATGTGTGCCACCATCCCTGACACTTTCTGCAGCAGCTCCGGAGTCCTTCCTGAGTGTCTTTAGTTGCGCTGTCCTGACTGCCTTGACATCATGAATCAATTCAGAACATTTCCCTTTCATGGTCATTTTGACTCTGGGAAAGAGTCAGGAGTCCCACGGGGCCAGATCTGGTGGATTCGGTGGATGAGGACACAGCGTTGTGTTTCTACACCTGCCTTTCTGTTGCATGGGAATGGGCAAGAGCATTCACCTTTTTTCACCTTTTACTGGGGATCGAACTCAGGACCTTGAACTTGCGAGGCAGGCGCCAGAACCACTGAGCTAAATCCCCAGCCCTTTTTGATCACACCTTGTAAAGACACTCAGGTAAGAGGACTCCAGAGCTGCTGCAGAAAGTGGTGAGAACGATGGGATAAAAGTGTTTGAAGCAGGGTGAGTGTGTGGGGAGACTTCGAGGGGGGATTCATGACAGTGTATCTTTCACTGGAATGCATTTTTTAAACAGGTTATCAGTCGAATTGGAATACATTTTTTTTGTTGTTTTGGTACCGGGGATTGAACTCAGGACCTTGCACTTTCAAAGCGGGTGGCAGCACCACTGAACTAAATCCCTGGTCCTGGAATGGATTTTTTAAAAATGTAAACATTCACCACATTGTTCTGATCACCTCTTGTATGTGCTGGGTATTGTTAAGTTGAGAGAGGTGAACAGCTATCAAATTTTTAAACAGAAACTTGACCAGCATGGAGCTTGTGATCCAGTGACATGAAATAGTGAGAGAGATATAGGGGCAAACCTAAGCCCTGCCATTTACCACTGAAAAGCCTTGAACAAAGTACTTAACATCTCCCGGCCTCAGTATTTCCATCTTCAAAATGGAGAGACCCACAGTGTATCAGTTAGCTGTCTTGACATTAGTGCTGCATAACAAATAAACCCAGCCTCTTTTTTTTTTTGAGACAGGGTCTTGCTATGTAGTTCAGGCTGGCCTTGAACTCACTTTGTAACCCAGGCAGGCCTTGAAGTCATGGCAATTTTCTTGCCTCAGTCTCCCAAGTGCTGGGATTACAGGCTTGCACCACTACTCCCAGCCCTAAACCTAGTTTTTTTTTTTTTTTTTTTTTTGGTATCAGGGATAGAACTTGGGACCTTGCACTTTTGAGGCAGGCAGCACCATTGAGCTACATCCCCGGCTAAACCTAGCATTTTAGTGGGCAGTAACAAGAAGCACTTATTTCTCACACAGCTGGAGTCAGCTAGTGGGAGGGGCCGGGGGTCTTTCAGTTCTGCCAGCCTTGGCCAGGCTCACACAGGGGGCCAGCTGGGCATCTGCTGGGGTGGTGGTGCCACCTGACTCTTTCCTTCTCCAGAGGAGACTGGTGTGTTCTCACGGCAATGACAGAGGTGTGGAGGAAGATCTAACCTGTTCCATGGGGCTTTTGGTACTGGGGATTAAACCCAGGGGTACTGTGCCACTGTGTCCTAGTCCTTTTTATTTCTAGTTTGAGACAGTATCTCATTAAGGTGCTCAGGCTGGCCTTGAACTTGCAATCCTCCTGCCTCAGCTGCCCACATAGCTGGGACCACAGGTGCATGCAGCATCATGCCTGGCCCATGAAAGACTTTTGTGCCTCTGTATGCATTAGCTCCTAATGCCTGTCAGCCCAAGGGGGCATGGGTTTTCCTCCCAGGACTGCTGGGAGAGGACAGGAGAAGGTCAGAAGTCCTCGGCTCCTAGTGAGGGCTACAAAAGGCGCTAAAGCAGAAAGGATGGGGCTCTTGGGTGACCAGGACAGGGTCCAGGGAGAGGTTCCGAGGCTGTAAAGGCGGGGTCCGAAAATGAGGGTCCAGAGCCAGCTCTGTTCCACTGCCTGTCTTTGTAGATTATGCTGAGCCCGTTCCTCTCATGGGGCCTAGGCCGGCTGGTCTCCTGCCACAGGGGTGGGCGCGAGTCTTTGTCATAGTGAGGCCACAAAGCCTGTGTGGTTTCCTCTCTGGCTCTGTACACCAGAACCTTGGAGGGCCCTGGCCAGGGGGATGAGGGAGCCGAGCCCTGGAAGGCCGCCTGGCCCAGGGCCCTCCCTCTCCGACAGCCAGACTGTGACAAAGCAAGAGGGAGCTGTTTCTGCCTGGGGTGATGCTTGTCTAGCAGGCAGCCACCCTGGAGCCGCCACCCGCTGTCCCCCGCTGGGTCCTACACCCCCGGAAGTGGGCTTCTCTGCAGGGCAGGTGCAGGCAGCGACTGGCCCGGTATTCCCGGTGCCCAGACCTGGTGACCTCGAACGCCTTCTGGGTGATGTCACTTTCTCAGAGTGCTGGAGGCCCGGCTCTGCTCCTGGGAGGGTCCAGCCAGGACACCGCTTGGCTGAGGTGGCCCAGGTGCTGGTGCCAGCCTGCTGGCCTCGGAGGGGCCTGGGAACCCGAGCTCGAGGCATTGGCCATTATGGGCTGTGAGGTCCCCGGCAGTGTCCCCGCCCTGAGCTTCTGTGCGCCATCTGTGAAATGTGACTGCAGATGCCTGTCCCAGAGAGCTGGGGACAGCAGGCGGCCTCACAAAGAGCCCTTGGTGCCTCACATGTCCCCTCACCTCGGCTGTGGAGGGTCCCGCTCTGCCCCTCGGGCCCCACTGTGACCCTGGCACCGCGCCTGCACCTGGGATGGAGAGGTAAGCTGCAGACCACGGGACTGCAGCCTCAGAGATAAACTGAACAGATTCACATCGGACCCAGCCTAATTTTACCTGGAGGCGGCTACGGGCCGGTGTCTTGGACGGCGCAGTCCGGTGTTTGTTCCCTGGTCCCTGGGGCCTCCCCGCCTCGGATGCCAGGTGCCCTCTGGCCTACACAGCGCCCTCTCCTCCCACTGAGCTGGGGCTGGGGCGTGGGGTCCCCTGCAGCCTGGCACATCCGGGCTAACTCAGCCCTGAGTGGGTGCCTGGCCTGAGGGGACCAGCTTTGCCCGATGGCGAGACCCGGACCCCCGCTGCCCCCCACGTTTGCGCTGTGTGCATGGGACTCCGATAGCAGAGCCAGGTCCAGCGTTCCTTAACCAGCGCCATCTACCCTGCTCCCTCCTGGCCGGCTTGTCACTGCTTCCGGCCTGGCAGCTCCAGAGGTTGTAGGAGGAGCAAGTGGCCAGATGAGACTCGGCTTCCTCAGGCCCGGTTTGTGCACGGTTTGCGGGTGACCCTCGCTGTTGGGATGGGTGAGTGAGGCCCAGCAAAGGTCTTATGAGGAGGGGCTGTGGGGCTGGCGTGTTGCCCGGCACCGGCTGAGCCCAGAGATGGCAAGCAACTTGCTCCTGGTCACTCAGCTGCTTAGATACAAACACAGGGCAGGCGCAGCTGCGGACCCACAGGCCTCGAGCTCTGAAAAGGAAGGAGCCGCCAGCTAAACCAGTTCCGAAGCCGAGCATCCAAGACCGAAGGGGCAGCAGAGCCGGGGCGAGGAGGTGGGCACTGGGGGAAACTGAGGCCCCAGCCAGGACCTCGGGCAGAGCCCCTGGGGGCTGCTGGGAAGAGGATGTGAAGCCAGCAGGCTGTGTGGCCCCTGCCCCTGCTGAAGCGTCAGTGATCCCTCCCCGCCCAGGTCTGTAAAGTAGGCTGAGGACAGCAATGGGGTCCAGGGAGGATGTGGGGCATGCGGGAGCCCGAGCACAGAGCGGTGCTCAAGAAATAGCCCAGTAGGGCCAGAGGGGCCTCAGAGCGGGACCAGGCAGAGGCCCCTCCTGGCTCCGCAGAGCCAGGGCCGGCGGGAGGGAGAGGTCTCCGCCTCCATCCACCCAGACTCGCCCTGGGCTTCCCGGGCACCTTGAATTCATTAGCAGCTGCAGCTCTGAGCGCTGATTAAAAAGATGCCGTCTTTCCCCTTTCTTTCTCTGTCCCTGGTTCTTTCCTGGAGCAGTGATTTCAATTTGCGGGCTGCTCTCCCTGGGGGGCGGGGGGGGGTCTGGCGCAGGCCCCTCCCCCTCTCCCGCCCCCTCCCCAGCCGCTGGGACAGCACGCACCTGCCGTGCGCATTGATTGCCTGATCAGGAGAGATTGATTGGTCTCGGCTCTCATTAGCATATCGTTAGTGGTGACCCCGCTGCCTGGCCTGCGGCCTGCGCCGACCTGATGGCTCCGGAGTGGGGTGCCTTCCCAGGCAGGGCTGCAGGGGGGGCCTCATCCTCCACACCTGTCCTTGTCCCTGAGCTGCGGTCTGCAGCCTGGCCCAATCCTCCTCCACAGGGGAGAGAGAGGCCGGCTTCCTGGGGGCTCTGCCTCCACCCCCACCCCGTACACCCCAACATGGTCTTGTGCCTGCCCTTGTGGACAGAAGCCCCCCACCTGCCATCTGTACCCTGGATGGCACCCAGGGCCTTCCCCTGGGCCATATCCCCAGCTCTTTTCTATTATGAGATGGGTTGCTAAGTAAGTTGCTAAGTGGCTCTGGCTGGACTGGAACTTGGGGTCCTCCTGGCTCAGCCTCCCAGACTACTGGAATCACAGCTGTGCTTTAGGGTTCCTGGCAGATAGAAGCCCCTTGGCCTCTCAGCTTGGACAGGAAAGGACTGCACCTCCACCTTGTGGGGACTTGGGGTGTTTGACCAGTCCCTGAGGGCTGGGAGCCCACTTCACCCTCATCTATGGTCTGGACAAATGGGGACAGGGGTGCAGCAGATAGGGGGTCCCCTCCGTGTCCCCTCCCCAGGCCCCTGAGGAAGGTCACGGGGAAACTAGCTCTGTGCTTCCTGGGTAGCTGTGGAAGATGCAAAGCCAGAGTCCCTGGTGCCCGGGGAGGGGGACAGGGAGGTCCCCAGCTCACACCTGTCCCCCCTGCAGGTTGGGGCCGGCCGGTGGGGGGTTGGGCTTGCTCACAGCTGCAGGGTGAGGTCTGACTCCCCCTGGGTCCCGGAGCTGCGCCCCCTCTTTCCAGCTCAAAGCCTCTAGGCTCCTTCCCCCTCTCTGGATGGGGCGATGGCATGGATGCCCAGGGAGGGGACTGAGCCTTGCGATCTCTCTGGGAGCCATGGGCGCCTCTCGGGAGCCCCATGCAGGGTTGCAAGGACACTGTCGCCATGGGGACACCACTGCTTTGCCTGGCATCGCTGATGGCATTGGGCCCGCAGTCACTGGGGGTCCTTGTGGGGTCCCTCACAGAACGCCCGGCTCAGCCCCGGGCCTGGAGATGAAGGAGGAACGGAGCCACGCCCAGGCCACCCTGGCAGCTCAGAGGGGTGGGGACAGCGGCAGGGACTGGCAGGGGTGGCCATGCTGTCGCTCGGACAGAGACAGGGGTCCCCACCAGCCGCATGCTGGGGCCCTGGGAGGAGGTCAGGCCGCTTTGCACGCAGGAGACGTTGGCCACTGGGCCCCTCCTGCCTGCTCTGAACCCTGGGACCCCAGAAGCTGGGGCTGAGGGCCCCCAGCTGCGACCCCCGGGAAGGGGGACAGGGCGCTCTGGCAGGGTCAGGCAGTCCCAGCTGGCCGGGCCTGAGCAGGCTCCCTGTGAGGCTGAGGGCTGGGAAGTGCGGACCAAGAAGAGTTCTGCTCTCCTGGCGGTGCATGAGTCAGGAGCTCCATCGAGGAGCCCATCTGTCGCGCTGTCCCTGCCAGGCCGTTTCTAGGCCTCTGGCCAACGACAAACCCTAGCTCGCTTGGTGGGAATCTGCTCACCAGCTCGCTCTGGTGAGGGCCGTTTTCCCTCGGGGAGGAGGCCTGTTGGCTGCCCTCGGTCCGGCCGGACACAGTAGGATCCTGCAGGGAGCCCCGATGGGCTGGGAGGAGGACAGACGGAGGCCGGGCTGGAAGGGGCTGGACTGGCTAAGTATGGCTGCTTCTCAGGGTCTCGGGCCTCGAGGACCCAGGGCCCAGCACAGTGGGGAAGCTGAGCAGTACCCGGAGGGCGCTCACAGATGTGTCTCACTCCTCTCTCCTCGTCACCGTCACCGCGGGATCACCGAGGCTGAACCAGCGGCCTGAGGCAGAGGGAGGCCTCGGGCGCCCACATGCTGCTGGGCTTGGCTTCCTGGCTGGGACCTGCCTTCCCCTGGCAGGGGCGACGGTGCCACCGGCAGGCGGACTTCAGCAGGCAACAGCGTCGCAGCTGTTCACAGAGGACAGCAGATGTGGGGCCACGCATGTGGGGCCCAGTGTGGGGGAGACCCTTGCAGAACACATGATTATACTTCATTCCCTCATCCCCAGTGAATACCATGCTTTGCGGGTCAGTCCCCTCCCCTGGCCTGTCACCGCTGCCTGGCACTGCCCTGTCCACCACCTCAGGCCTCTCTGCCTCCCACGTTGCTGGCCTTGTTCCCTGAGCCCTCCATGTCCTCACCCCCATGACCACAGGACCTTTGCACATGAGGTTCCTTCTGCCTCTGTGCTCTCTCCTCCCCTCTCCCAGTTGCTGACCCTCGTCTATGGACACCTGTGTGGTCTATGTGAGCCCACACCTCCCTGGACACTCGGGGCACTTGGGGCTATACCTCACTTTCTGAAAGGCCCCCTGAGATTTCTGCCCTGCCTAGTGGCAGCTTCCAAGGGAATGAGGACGTCACCTCCTTGCTTTGTTATCGGTTCACCCCAAGCCCGGCACAAAGCTTGGCACACTGTGCATCTTTGTAAAACTGTTCTCAAGAGAGGGCAGCTGAGGTCAGGTGAAGACACTCGTCACAGAGACCAGTGCTGCTGACCGGGAGTGGCCAGAGGAGGGGCTTCCTGGGTTCCCGTGTTTCCAGAGCCAGCTTGGAGTTCGAATTTCCACTGTGCCCTTGCCTGGCTGTGGTGGCTCTGTGTGGTGGGAGTCACCTCTCTGACTGGGTGTCCTCACCTCTTCCTGCATGGAGCCCTGGGAGGGTGTCGGGAGGCGGCCCCGGGCCCGGGGCGGGAGGGTGGGGAGGACCTTTCCCTGCTGCCCACCGCCATCCAAGGGCAGAGGGGCCCTGCAGGGACCTGGAAGGAGTTCAGGCTGAGCTCCGGCCGGGTGACCTCTTTGGAGAGAGCTGCCCTTGCTCCGGGCTGGCCGCTCTGTGTGCCCAGCCAGTGGGGTCCGGGTCCCTGCAGGACACCCAGCACTCCCGGGGCCCAGCCCTGTCGGCTGCCTGGGGCCCCATGTCGCCCCTTCTCCCGCCTCAGGCTCTGATGAACTCCTAGCTGGCAGGAACCTGGCAGTGTGGTCTCCAGGAGCTGACTTCCCGCCTGGAGACTCAGCTTCCCCTCTCTACACTGGGTTTGACGCCCCACTGTGCTCTTCGAGAGGTTTATACAATGCCTGGTATGTTTTTGAGACAGGGTCTCACGATGTAGTCCAGGCTGGCCTTGAGCTCACTTTGTAGCCTAGGTTGGGTCTCTGACTTGCAGCGATCCTCCTGCCTCAGCCTCCAGAGTGCTGGAATTACAGCCGTTTGCCACCACGCCTGGTTTAAAACAGGCCTTAATGATGTCATCTCCCTTCTCCTGTCCCTGGGCTGTGCTGCCTCCCCGGATGCTTCTGTCCCCATCACCTCCAAGCCGGAGCAGACAGAGCCTGCTCCCTGCCGTCTACCCTCAGGAGTTACTCGCAGGCAGAGCAGCTCTTTCCACATCTCTCCCACAGACTCGAAGCCAGATGTGCTGCCAAGATTTCCCGTCATGGCGGCTGAAGGCTGGGTTCATCCAGCCCTGCACTGGGCAGGAAATGCTCTGCCCTTGGTGCCTCCCTGGACTAGCCCTGCTCAGCCCCTGGGACCCCTTCAATCAGTGGCATGGGTGCTGCGACCTCTGGTCCTCTGGGTTTTTGTTTTGTTTTGTTTTTCCCGGTACCAGGGATCAAACTCAGGTCCTTGTGCTTGTCAGGCAGGCGCAACGGCACTGAGCTCCATCCCCGGCCCCGAGCCTGCTCTTCTGGAAGAAAGCAGCAGCCGCTAGTTTTGGGTGCCGCGTGCCCAGCAGGGCCCAGGCTCTGTCTCTGCCATCTGCGTGCCCGCTGCCTCCAGCCTGCACCTGGACATGTCCGCTGCCTGCCCCCACTTCATGGTCACAGAGTGGGTGGCTCAGAGGGTTGGAAGAGGTCAGGGTCTCACGGGGAGCAGGGGGCGGCATGTGCCTGGGCTTCCGGGGCACCAGGGCGAGAGACCATTAATCAGTCTCTCCGCCCGGGTGTGGTGGTGCACGCCTGTGATCCCAGGATGGGGAGGCCGAGGCAGGAGGATCGCTGCAGTTCGAGTTCGAGGCCAGCCTGGACTACATAGCAAGACCCTGCCTCAATAAACAAACAAAGGTAATGGTTAGAAGAATCAGTCCTTCGGCCTGGTGCTGTGGCACGCCTGTAATCCCAGCACTGTGGGAGGCTGAGGCAGGAGAAGAATTACAAATTCGAGCTCAGGTTGGGCAATTTAGCAAGACTCTGTCTCAAAGTAACAAGGTAACAAGTAAAGAAAGGGTGGGGGGTGTAGCTCAGTGTGAAGGCTCTGCCTGGGCTCAGTCCTCAGTACCACACACGCGCACACGCAGACACACACGCGAGTCCGGCGCTGGCGTCAGACTCCAGGGCTCCTCCCACCCCGTGGGGGACACCAGGGGGGCGAGAGGAACGATCCGCCTGCACACGGAGGCTCTCCCATCAGCCTCAGCTCCTTTCCGGCAGGGGGCGCCTCCCCGCTCGTCCCTTCTTGTGCGGCAGGCTGGGCGGAGGGGAACAAGATCCAGGGCTCCAATCCTGCGGGGTCCCCAGCGTCACTGGCTGACGGGAAACAGGAAGCACCACTGGCCGAGCTCAGGAGGAGGGGTGGTGACGGTGTGAAACGCCCAGAAAGTCCCCGGTACTGAGGAGGGTGTGGAACCCGCCACCCTGCACTGCTGCTGGGAAACGGTTTGGGGTTCCTCGGATATATCACAGACTTCTCATCCGACCCAGCAATCCCACTTCCGGGCACACACCCCAAAGCAGGGACTTGAGAAGATATTTGCACCTCTGTCTTCCCAGCAGCCTCAGTCCCAGGAGCGCACAGGTGGACGCGGAACAGTTGTCCGGGGGTGAACGAGTGGGGGGTGAGACGTGGCCCATCCACACTGTGGAACATTATGCAGGCATGAAAAGGAAGGGAATGCTGGCATGGGCCACAATGCAGTGAGGTAAGCGTGTCAGGAACGGGCAAAGATGTCTGACTGCCTCCGAGAGGTCCCGAAACAGGCAAATTCACACACACAGATCGACTGAAGGGCGCTGTGGTGTGGACGTGCTTAATGCTGCCGAAACAGTGCACTTCAAATTAAGATGGAGCGGGCGTGGTGGCGCACAGCCTCCATTCCAGCGCTCAGAGGCTCTGGCTCTAGGGGCCCCGTGACACTCATTTGGACCCTGATCTTGAGTCTCCCCAGCTGATTTTGGGGGCCGCTCAGAGGATGTAGGTCTGGCGCCCTGGCCCTGGCAATGCCGCGCGCAGCCACCAGTCACCACGCAGGCGCGGAGCGGAGAGGCCGCGTTCACTTCCGGGCCTGCTGAGTCCGAGCTTCGCGTCCACGCCGCCCGCCCCTCATCCCCCTCCATCGGCTGCCGATGCAGGCGTCTTCCGTGGCCGATCACTCACTGCAGGGGTGGGTGGGTTTTCTTGGGGGGGGGGGTTCTTTTAATTTTCTGTCTCAGGTTTAATTAAACCTAGGTGTGCCTGACCCTGTCAAATCATATCCAAAGGGGCCGCTCTGGCGCAGGAGGAAAAACATCAGCATAAATTATTGATTAATCTTCGTGCAAACTAATCTATCAATGACTTTGTCCGGCTGGTGGGACCTCGGAGGCTCTTAGATGTTTCAATGCAAACAGTGACTGAAAACTCATTTCAAAGCCGTGTGCGACTCATTCGAAGGCCGCCAGCCGTTGCTGGGGTCCATCTGTCCCCCCTTCTGCGAGGCTGACAGCTCAGTGTCAGGAAAGGTGACAGAGACACGCACAGGGCATGCAGACACGTGGCAAGGCAGACATGGGGTCTCACTACGCAGCCCAGGCTGGCCTTGAACTCCTGGCGATCCTCCTGCCTCAGCCTCCGGAGTGCTGGGATCACAGGCATGTGCCTCCACGCCGCAGGGTACAGGTTTTTATAGAGAAGCAGATGCCTCTAATCACCCAGCATCTTCTGGTAAAGGCCTCAGGTTTAAGGGAATGAATGGAAAGAGATAGCAGGAAGTTCTTTATGCTGGGCAATTTGAAAATTAAATTGAATTTGAAAATTAAATGAAAAGGACTACGTATTTTAAAAACACAACCTACCAAAACTGTCACAAGGAAAAAAAAAAGGATGTCTATCAAGGAATTTGAGTCCAAGATTAGCAACTATGTGACAAAGAAAATTTCAGGACCATATGGCTTCCCTGGTGAATTCTGTCAAACATTTGAGGGAGAAATAACCCGAGATTCGCACCAAATCTCCCAGAGCTTGCAGAAAGAAGGGCCCGTCCCCAAGTCACCCTGGAAGGCTAGGGTGACGTCAGTCCCAAATCCTGACAGCAGCATTGCAACCAGGACATCTGAGTTCATTGTTTTCATGAAAATAGATGCAAAAATCCTTAGCAAAATATTAGCAAATAAAATAAAGCAATATGACAGCCAGGTGGGGTTGACTTTAGGAATGCAAGGTTGGTTTAACATCCAAAAACCAACCTACATGATAAGGAGAAAACCCATCTGATTCTTGCCACAGATACAGAAAACATACTTGGAAATTCGACATCATTCATGGGAGAAATACTCTTAGAAAACTAAAAAAGTGCCTGCAGATATAGGTCAATGGTAGAGCATTTGCTTAGCAAGTCTGAGGTTCTTTGTTAGATCCCCAGCATCAGAAAAACAAACGGAAATTTAGACTGAGTGTAGTGGAGGGTGCACACCTGTCATCCCAGCACTCAGGAGGCTGAGGCAGAGGATTGCTCCAAATTTGAGGCCAGCCTGAGATGCACAGTGAGTTAAAGACCAGCCTGAACTACATACCAAGACCCTGTCTCAAAAAACAGAAGAAATAAAGAAAACAGGAAAAGGTCTGAGGGTGTAGCTCATGGGAGACTGCTTGCTTAGCATGTGGGAGGGCTTTGGTTTTATACTTAGCACCACCACAACAAATAAACAACCAGAAATAGAAGGAGACTTCCTTAATTTGATAAGCAACATTGACTGAAAATTTACAGCAAAACCGTATTTAATAGCAAATTAAAGAAAACTCTTCCCAGTCCAAGCCCGGCAGTGAAACGAGGATTACTCTTACCATTGCTTTCAATTTACCAGCATTTTACCTGGCAAATGTACTATGAAAAAGAAAACTGAATTGAGAGGAAAAATAAAACTGCCACTACTCCTAGATGGTACAACTATGGACACTGAAAACCCAGCTGAGTCTGCAGGCTGCGAGAACAAGGAGGTGACAGCTGCTTGCTGGACACAGGCCCTGTCCACGCCAGCTTCCCTCTTCCTAATGCGAGCAAGGAGCGAAACAGAAAATGACATTGGCCACACATCAAAAAGTTGACCCCTAGGAACCCACTAACTGAAAGATGTGCAAAACTTGTACCAACCAGGTTCGGTGGTGGATGCCGGGCACCCCAGCACTCTGGGGCCTGAGCCAGGAGGGTGGCAAGTTTGAGTCCAGCCCAATCAATTTAGTGACTCAGTGAGACCCTGTCTCAAAAAAGTGAATAAATAAATAAATGAAAAAGGGCTGGGGGTGTAGCTCAGGACAAAGGCCTGTGTTCAGTCCCCAGTGCACCTCCACAAAGACTTGAATTAGTCAAGGTCGTTAGAGGAACAGAACCAACAGATACACAACACGTACACAATATACATACATATGCCAACATAAATCTATAAGGATACGAAATTGGTTTTTCTTTGGGTTTTTTTTGGCAGTACTGGGGATCGAACTCAGGACCTTGCACTTGCCAGGCAAGTGTGGTGCCACTGAGCCACATCCCCCGGCCCTTTTCTTTTTTGAGGCAGGGTCTCACTATGTAGCTCAGGATGGCCTCGAACTTTCAGTGATCCTCCTGCCTCAGTCTCCCAAATGCTGGGATGACAGGTGTGGCCACCACACCCAGCTGGGACCAAGCCTTTGACATGGGAGTTTTTCTGGGGACATCCCAGATTCAGGCCATAACAACAGGCATTTACCTAAGCACCACTGCTAGTCACGCCACCTATATACACCCTGACAGGGGTTGGGGAGTAGCTTGGGGTGCATGCATATGATAGAATACAAGGCAGTTACCCTAAAAGATGCAAGCATATGCCTATTACCGAGGAGATGCTTACAATATGCTGTTTATATGGCCAGTTACACGATGGGAGATATATATAGAGGGAGATGCATATATATATATATATATACACACACACACACACACACACACACACACATAGCTATATGGATATATAGCGATATATAGCAATATATATACACACAACTCTAGATATATAGGGAGATATATATCTATGTCCCTATTTTTATGTAAAACAAAATCTGTATCTATGCCTGGAAGGGCTTACATCAAAATAGCAATTGTACTTCTCTCTGGGTGTTGTGATTTTGAGAAATTTTTGTTTCTTCTTGATGTTATCCTTTATTTCTTGCCTTTAAAAATAGTGAGCATGTATTATTTATGCAATAATTTTTCAGAAAACCTTCTGAGAAGAACCTTATAGCGTGTTTTATTGCCCCGGGAATCTGCTGGGGGAAGCCACAAAGAGAAATCCCAAGTGGCTGGCTCTTCTTGGGGAGCTGACTGAAAGGGGATTGGAGCAGATGGAATTGCCCCGGGGGTCCAGGCTCCAGAATCGCAGGAGGTGGAGATGGGGTGGGGGGACCTTGGCTGGGCGGAAGAAGCCAGGCCACAGAGCAGGCTCCGGGGGACAGCACTGCCATTGCTGCTGGGCACCCACTGCCACGGTCACCAGCCCAACGCCAGCTGGGGCGGAGCCACCCTGGTGTGGTCACCACCTTGACCAGGCCAGGCCTGCTCCTGCCGCGGCCCCTGGTGGAGGCCAGAGGGCGCTGTGCCGCGGTTGGTCTGTTGCCCAGGAAAGGCTTGGGTGCTTGGTGACCATGGCCCACCGCACCTTGATGCCCGAGGCTGCTTTCCCACGGGATGGCGGGGTGCAGTGAGGCCTGGATCTTTGTCTCGGGACTCGGTGCAGAAAGTCTGTCATCCTGACAGGCCCAGGGGTGATTCCCTCTGGTCTCCACCAAGACCTGTTCACTGCACCTGGTTCACAGGCCCCTGGAAGCTAGGGCTCAGGACAGGATGGGAGTGGGGCAGAAGGTGTCACCCAAACCATGCCACTCTGATAGGGGATTATTTAGAGCTAAAGGCATGTAAAAAAACAACAGCAGGTGCGAGAACGGCCCTGCGATAGCCTCTTTCTCTTCCTCAAAGCAGATTTCGCCCCCTCCAGAAGGTGTTGAGCTCACACTTGTCCTCAGTGGTGGGGCCCTGAGGCCACCCGTGCACAGGGGACGGTCCCTCTGCAGCGGCGGGGGCTGGCAGGTACCTCCGTGCCCACACGAACTTCCCGGGATGCACCCAGGGTCCCATCCCCAGCGCCCCAGGGTGCCCGGCGGGGCCAGACGGAACACAGCAGAGCATCTTTCAGCTGGGGTCCCTGGGTCCTTCCGCGGCCGACCGTCCTCGTGAGAGCTGGGTTAAAGACGGCTGCAAAGGCTGCAGACACCTCCCCAGGACGGAGGAGTCCGTGTCCCTCTGCTGACATGGAGTGGGGGCTCCGTGGAAGAGACACCGCCCACCCTGGGCCACTTCTTCCTCCTGCGACCTGGAGCCCAGGGCCACCCTGTGGGGGTGACCAGGGCCTGCCTCGCAGTGCCAGCCTCTTGGTGCCCCCTGGGCATAGGGGACACAGGGCGGGTAGAGGTGAAAGGGAGGCAGACCGGTTGGACTGTCCCCGCTGGAAGCCACACGCCCGACTTCTGTCCCCCACCCCTGCTCTGACGCCGGTGCGCCTGGGCCCCTGAGCGGTGGCCGTCATCTGTCCCCTGGCTGCTTCTGCCCCCCTTGTCCTGCGAAGTCTTTGATTGCCTGTCGACATCCACTGCCCCGAGCTGCGGCAGGCCACGGCCGGCTGGGAAGGTGGCGCCCTCCCTCCCCAGAGCAATGATGAGAAAGAAGCCGGAGCAGGTATTTTTAGCTGGAAACTTCAGCAGCGTCAGGGCCCAAGGCTCTGCTGGGTGTCATCACTGCAACTGAGGTTCCCGGAAGGGCGGCTGGAGAAGCTTCCGAGGCCCGTGCCCCACCCACCCTGCACCCTTGGTGCCTGGTGCTGCAGCCGGGCTGGAGCTGGAGGTGGAGCTGTGAGCGAGACATCACCAGCAGGGGATCCACGCCCCGCCTTGGCACCTGGTGGGGTGTGAAGCTGCTCTCCGTCCAGTAGCTGGCGCCTGCCCAAGCCTCTAGGGTTGGGGCCTCCCTCACCCGCAGCCCCGGGGCCTGGCCCCTCCACAGGGCCTCTGACAGCTCGGGATCCTCCATGCCACGGTGCCAGCCGAGAGGCCCAGGCCCCAGGTACAAAGCAGGGCCTGGCGCCCTGCAGGGCTCTCGGCCTCCGGCTCCCCTTCTGGGAGCTGTGTGGGTGGCGAGGGCTGACAGCACCGGGATGCTGGGCACTCTGTGCTGCCCACCAGCTCCCATCAGAGCCCCCTTTCCGTCTGCCCAAGCTCACCTCAAAGGCCGCCACTTCCGGGAAGCCCTCCTTGAGGCCCAGGCGGGGCCCCGCCCCACGGTCAGCCTCGGTCTCCCTGCCAGGAAGAGGCCCGTTCCTGCGAAGGTGATGTGAGGTGACGCCCGGGTCCCCCCGAGTGCTGTGCGGTCAGGACCTGCCTGGCTCTGCGGTGGCCTGGCGGGGCCCGAGCCCTCCTCTCCGGATCCTGGCCCAGGTGCAGGACCCTTGCTGCCTCGTCAGTTCAGCCTGCGCCCGCCCAGGGTGGTGGAGGGGCGGCAGGAGCCCAGGGCTGTGGGGAGGAGGCTGGGGGCGGCCTCAGGGAGAGGACAGAAAACCATGCGCTGAGCTGGGCGTGGTGGCCCACCCCTGTGACCCCAGCCCTCTGGGAGGCTGCGGCAGGACCATCACAATTCCAGCCCAGCCTGGGCAACTAAGGGATTTAATGAGCCTTTGTCTCAAAACAAAAAAATAAAAAGGACAGGATGTAGCTCCCTGCAAAGGCCTGGGGTTCAATCCCCAGAATCGCCAAACAAAACATAAACAGGGCTGGCAGAGGACTGGGCGAGACTGGGAGGCTGCAGGTCTCCGGGCCAGCGGGTCGGGCCCGGGGTCCCCTCCCTTCAGCCCCAGAATCCGTCCTCAGGTCAGGCTGGGGGGGCTCTGCTCCTGCCCATCTGTCCCCAGCCTGCAGTTCTCACCTTGCTGTGAGACTCGGCTCTGCCTCTGGGCCGAGCGGCCTCTGCCTGTCCCGGAGCCTCAGTTTCCTCGTCTGTCAGATGGGCCAGCAGCAGGCCCACCCGAGAGGCTGGCGGGCAGGTGAGGGATGAACAACCAGGCCTTGATGGCCCCCGGGCCACAGGCTGAAGAACCAAACCTCCCTCCCGTGTCCAAAGCCAGCTCTCTGGAGGTCCCAAGGTCGAGGGCACCCCGCTCCCCTCTGACCAATGCTGCGTCTTCCTCCTGGAGCCCACGAGAGGAGCAGGGCTAACAATACGGATCGCAGCAGCGACAACTGAGGCCCAGGCTCTGACCCTACCCATTTGCTGAACCTCACAGGGAGGGAGAGAGGCCTCGCGGTCAGAGGCCCTCCCAGCCGCACTTGTTTGCCTCTTCTGGCAGGGAGCTCACTACTGTGCATGGCTGATCCTGGCATCTTCCAGGCTGCTGGCCAGTGCCTCGAGGCCTCTGCCCCAACACAGCCTGGGTGGAGCTGGCAGCTCACACGGCAAGGGATGCACACCGGGGGCCCCAGAACCGACAGGAGGAGCAGGGTGCCGGCATGGGGGCTGGTGGGGCAGCTGGAACCGCAGCCTTGTCTCCTCAGGAGCAGCGGGGCACCCCGGGCCGGCCCTGCAGCTGCTGGATGTGCACCCCACTGTCTGCTAGCTCTTGGGGCCCAGAGCCTGGCCCTGGCTGCAGGGGCTCGAGGCGAGAGGAGGCCAGAGGTGGGACCAGCTCCCCTTCCAGCGAGCTCAGGTGCCACCAATGCCACCGGGTCCCACACCCCGGGGCGGAGCTCGCTGTGGCCGGGCCACAGGGCCGCGCGTCAGACACCCCAGAAGCGCCGCTGCAGAGCGAGCCGGGAGAAGAGGAAAGCACAATCTTCAGAGCAGCAACAGGGAAACCACTCCCTGAAGAGGGCAGGAGTCTGCTCCCCTGGACGAGGGAGGCCAGAGAGAGGCTGAGCTCCACTGAGGGGTGGCCCAGGGTCCTGAGAACACGTCAGGGCAGAGCTCCTGCTGTGTGACTCCAGCCAGGTGACTCAGCCTCTCTGAGCTGAGCCATCTTGTCTCAGAACAACCTCGGCGGGCTTGTGAGCATCACGCCAGGTCACAAAGGCTGCTGGTGGTCAGGGACTTGCTCTGCCAGCCCGTGTCCCCCTCAGGAAGGACCTGCGCCCAGCTCACGTCCCTGAGCTCCCTGCTGGGCTGGCTGAGGTTCTCGGGGCCGGCCCTGCCTTCCAGCTGCTGATCCCCACAGCACTTCAAATCCTGCTGCAGCCGGATGCGTGCCTCCAAGTTCTGGGGTGCATTCGAGGGGCTGATCCCCAGCCAGGCAAGGTGGGTTGTGGCTGGGAAGGGGCTGAAAGAAGCTGGCACGGAGGGAGTGATGGGCTCTGTCACAGGCTGGCTGTGAACTCACGGAAATCCTCCTGCCTCAGCCTCCTGAGCGCTGGGATGACAGGTGTGCACCACCACGCTCCGCACTCTTTGTTGCTGTTACTACTAACAGCTTGTCCCAACTCAACTGTCAGGCTGGAGGGCCAGGAGGTGAATTTGAAATTGGGAGGAAATGAAAACCTCGGAGCCAGAACAGGCGAGGCCCGAAGTCCGGGTGCAGCAGCTGTCGCCAGGGGCCGGGGAGTTTGTCCCCAGATGGCTCAGCCCCTCGCAGCCCAGGAGCCCCGTGGGTGGCGAGAAACACGCAGCAGTGAGTGGGAGGTGGCCTCGCGGTCAGACTCGGCCTTGGAGCGGGCTAACGTGGGGCGGGGATATGTGCGGTGCCAGCTCCCTCCTGGGCTCAATCGCCAGCTCCTCAGCGGGCTCCCTCCTTGGTGTCACCGCCTGGGGGGGGTCTCGGAGTGGCGGGCGCACGAATGGGGCGGGGAGGGGGCGGAACGCGGGCTCAGCGCGAAGGACGCGGAGGGGCGGCGCTGGGCAGGGGGCCACGTGGTGGGCAGCTTCGCGGGGCTGCGCCTTTGGGTTTGGGGTTTGGGGCCTGGGGAGGGTGGGAGCACGCACAGCGCACGCGTGGCCTCTGTCCCGCGTCGTCTCTTCCTTAGGACAGCACTGGCTGTGGGGCTGGGGCAGAGTCGCCCCCCTTGCCGGCACCGCTGGTGGCAGGGCCTGGTGGCGCCTGGCCCGGTGTCCAGGCAGAGGCCTCGACCACCTCACTGGGCAGCGCGCTGCGGACAGAGCCTGAGTCCCTTCCTGCCCCAGGGCCCCAGGGTGGGGGACTTCCTTCCGGGGGCACTCAGTGAGGCCGGCTTGGGGACCTCTGGGCCCCACCGTGGCCCACCCAGGCCGGACCCTGGGGCCTCAAGACAGCACTGGGCGGCCGAGGACTTGCTGCCGATGACAAAGGGAGGAGGATGCCATGCGGCCAGGCAAGGGCCCCAGAGCCGCTGGCCCGGGGATGGGGCACGGGAAGCCTGCTGCTTAGGCTGCTGCCTTTGGGGTCATTTGCCAGGCAGCGGTAGAGAGCCTGCTGAGACACAGGTTCCCGGAAGAAGGGAGTCTCTGGCCGGGGGTCGAGGCGCACGCCTGTCATCCCAGCACCAGGGAGGCCGAGGCAGGAGGCGCACCGAGAGTTTGAGGCCAGCCTGGGCCACATGGCGAGGACCTGTCTCAAAACACCAAAAATACAAAATCAAAGAAGGGACTCTCTAGGAGTTTGAACAATCAAACCTTGGGAAGTTGAACTTAGACGGGCGGTGAAACGGCGTGGGAAGCAAGGAACCGCTGCAGTGTGGGGAGGGCCAGGGAGAGGGTGGGCAGAGGCCCAGGGTTAAAAATTACAGCTGTGTGCTGGGACTTGATGGCTTCATCAGCCAATCGATCCGCTCCAGACAGCAGGAGCTGCGGAGGGAGAGCGGTGTGTCGCGATGAAAATGCATGAGGGAGAGGAGGCCAGAGAATGAGAGAGCAGCTCCATTTGTCAGCCCCGGCCGAGGAACCAAGCAAGCCGGCAGAGCTGACCGGACGTAGAGTGTGGCGACCACGCAGCCACTTTCTGTCCATGAGGCCGAAGTATGCTCAGAAACTGTTCCTCCTGACTAAAGATGGGTTCCGTAGCCTTTGGCACTGAAACACCAGCGGAAACTGAACTCCTGCGGCTCTCGCAGGCTGGTGGAATTGGGGGTGGAGCCAGGGAGATGGAGTCGGAGGGGAGCCCCCCAGGGGCTGGGTCTTGGATGTGAGTGCCTTTCACGGAGACCCTCGGTTAGTTCTGCGGTGGGCGTGAGAGATGAAAACAACCTCAGACTGTGGTTTGTTTTAAAAGGCTGACTTCCATCGGGTGTCCTTGCGTCAGCTAGGACCCGATCAGCTGGGAGTGACCCCAAACCCAGGACAATGGTGGCTTAGCCAACACAGCTCCGTTCTCTCCCACACAACAGGAGACAAGGGATGGGAGTCAGTGCCCTCAGAGAAGCAGGCTCTCTCTGGCTTGTGGCTGGCTGTGTCATACTCGGAAATGGCTCCTACCTCAAGGTCCAGGATGGCTGCTTGAGCACCAGCCATCATGTGCACACTTTGAAGTGAGGAAGGGCAGAAAAGACCTCCCTCCTCCCACTGCCTACTAAGGGCACCTCCCAGAAGACCTGGCTCATGCCTCACGGCCACCCCTCATCGTAAGGGGGCTGGGATGGGAAGGAGGATGAGAGTGTATGTGCTTCTCCAAAAAGAAAAACAACAACAACAACAACAAAACCAAAGGAAGTGGCAGCATTCAGGAGGCTGAGGCAGGAGGGATGCTGTGAGCTCAAGGCCAGCCCAAACTACAGAGACCCTCTCCAAACAAACAGATCCCCCCAAACACAGAGGGGGCCTAACTTGCTGGGTTGGAAAAGAAAAAAAAACTGTCGCTATTCTCAGCCTCTCTAGGTGGCAAAAGAAATCTCACATTAGGCCAGGGGTTTGGCTCAGTGGTTCTGCCGCCTGCCTTGCAAGCGCAGGGTCCTGAGTTCGATCCTCAGTACCAGAAAAAAAAAGAAATCTCAAATTAAGAAGCGGCCCCTGGGCAGGAATCAAAGGGAGGTCACAGAGCCCGGGCCTCTGGGCCTTCTCTGCCCACTGCCGCGGGGACAGCGGTGTCACTGGGCACTGTGGGAAAGGGGTTTCTCTGCCCTGCCCTGTGGGCCAGCTCCTGCAGAGGGAGGGGCGGGGCCTGAGGCCAGGTGGGGCTTCCTTCCCTGGTGCACAGGGGCAGGGTTGGCTTTCACCAGTCTTGGCCAGGCAGTGGCCCAGAGGCTGGGGCTGGGGCCCTGTTCTTCCCAAGGCCTCTATGCTGCTGCTGCCATTCCCGTCACAGGTGGGCTCCCAGGGACCGTCACTTGCGGCCTGAGCTAGGATGGATTCCTGATGCAAGCTCTGCAGCCTCCAGTGGCCCCACAGCTGAGCAAGTCCTTGGGGGCCTGGTGGCACAGCCCTGGGTCCCCGCACTCCTGGATGCTGAGCCAGGAGAATCTGAAGGAGAGCCCGGCCTGGGCCATTGAGTGACTTAACAAGACCCTGTCTCACAAATAAAAACAGGCTAGGCATGTAGCTCGGTGTGAAGGCCCTGGGTTCGACCCCAGTACTGCAAACAAAACAAAACAAGAACAAAAAACAAAGATGATGCCCAAGTCTTCCCTGGTGGAACTTGTGAATGTGTTTGGTTCCATGGCAAAGCAGGAATATGAGTGCAGATGGAAAGAAGTTGCTCCCCAGCTGACTTTCATTTTTCTTTTGTTCTACTGAGACAGGGTCTTGCTGTGTAGCCCAGGCTGGAATTCATGGTGACTCTCCTGCCTCAGCCTCCTGAGTGTGGTGATTACATGCATGTGTCACTCCTGCTTGGCTATCAGCCCATTTAAACAGGAGATTTTCCTGGGTGGTTCGGCTGGGCCCGACATGACTTCCGGGTCCTTCCGGTGTAAGAAGGGTGCAGATGGGGTTGCAGAGACTGAGGGAGGAGGACTTGCCCTCCTTCCACAGTGCAGGAAGTGGCCATGAGCCAGAGAAGAGGCTGTGGGCTGACCCCGGGCTCCCAGAAGGCTCACAGCCTGCTGTCCCCCACCGTCCCTCCAAGGTAGCCAGCGAGGCCCGGGTCAGAGCCGTGTAGCACACGTGCGCTGCATGTCCCAGCGGTCCTGGGCGAGGGACACCCACACCTGCAGGGTGCGCCACCCCCCCCACTCCTCTTTCTGTCCCTGGGCTGAGAGCAGGCGGCCTCCAGCTGCATTGCCTCAGCCCGTCACGCAAGCCCACAAACCCCTTCTCCCCGGCAGCGAGGTCTCCTGCAGCTGTGCCCGGGGTGCCCCGGGGTGCCCACTCTGGCAGGAAGTGTGTGGGACCCTGGTTCGGGGCTCGGAAGGCCCGCGGTACCCAGCATGGGCGCTCCCAGCCAAGGGCACGCAGGGCAAGTGCATGAGGAGGAGTCAGCTGCCAGGCCCGGGGGACCGGTCAGCCAGGGTCACAAGGTGTCGTTCACAGTCATCAAGGTCACAGAAGGACACAGTGGGCAGGCAGCAGGGTGCATGCCTGGCTCTGGGTGTCTGTGGCCCCAGCCTCTCCCCGCAGTGGTCCTGTCGCTTTCCCTGCCTGCTGCTCATCCCCCTTCTATGCCTGGACGTCCCCTAAACTTTGCTGCTTTGCAAATGGGAAGCAATCGGAAAAGTGCAAATGAACCGTGGCCTTTTGGCGATCATTAACTTGACCCACTGGCCTTTGGAAAGGAAAGGCCAGCTGCTATTAGCTTTAGGGGTGTTGAGAGCAGCATCAAATATCAAAAGGCTATGGCCAAAGGAGGGCTGCGGAGGAGGTGGTGGGTTCACAGAAAAGTGGACGGGGACAAGGGACATGGGACACGGGACATGGGACACGGGACACTCGCCCTTTCTGGCTGTTCTGTTCGGTGCTGGGGATGGGAGCAGGGCCTTAGTGAGTGCTCGCCACCGTGCCATATCCTGGTACCCACACCTGTGCACAGTAGATGTGCAACAAACACTGGGTGTGCAGAGACCTGGTGAGGTCACTTCCAGGATGCTTGGGTGATGGGGCCGGGCCAAGGCCACTGTCAGGGGCAGAGCAGACCCCTGAGCCTGGCTCTACTGAGCCCTTCCTATATGCGAGGGCCCAGAGCAGAGCCCATGACAGCCAGCCCCTCCCTCAGAGCGGACAGTCTATGGGGCACAGATGACAGGCTGGGGAGACAGTGAGGCAGTCAGGAAGGGGATGCGCACTGTGTGGTGGGAGGCCCGGCCCAAGAGGCCCCGCTTCCGGCAGGAACGCAGAGCAAGCGGCTTCCCAGAGGAAGTGTGGTAGGAGGGGATCAGCAGCCAGAGGGCCTGGGAGGGGCCGGGGTGGCTGCTCTGCCCAGTGAGGCCTGGGCCCCTGCTCGCCACCCGCCCACTGGGGAGCAGGCTAGGCATCACCCTGAGAAGAATCAGGGTACACGGGCCTGGGGCTGACCGCAGAGGGCCTGCTTCCAGCCCTCGAGCTTTGCGCGTCTGCCAGTGAGCTGGGTCTGGGCCCTCCGATGCCCTGACTGTCACCTGCACAGCAGAACTGGAAGCTAAGGTGAGGAGGGACAGCAAGAGGGAGGAGGGAGGGACAGAGCCCTGGCAGAGCCCATGGCCCACCTAGAACCTGGCAGGCCACTCTCAGCACCCGCACAAGAGCCAGAAAGAGAAAATCGGGCAGTGGACCTTGGCCACCCTGAGCCCTGTTCGTCCCGTCAGCCACCGGCTACAGGAAAACATCTTCAAGTCACACACCCGACGAAAGGCTTGTTTGCAGAACATGTAAAGAATTCGCAAAGCCCAATGTCTAGAAAGGCAGAAACGGGGCTAAAGACATACAGGCGGGAAACGAGTGTACCAAGAGCTTCAGCAGCATCAGCCGGCAGAGAAAAGCAAATCGGATCCAGCGGTGCCGGCACACACCTGTCAGAGCGGCAGAAATGAGAGGCCAGGACAACGCCGAGTGCTGGTGCAGATGCAGAGAGACGGCCGCTCACAGGTGGCTGGGGACACATGGACATACGCAACAACTTGGAAGGACCTCAAGGCAATTACGAGGAGCGAAAGCAACGTCAGAAACCTGCATTCTGCGATTCTGAAATAATGCTAGGCGTGGGGGGAGGAGAGACAGCTGTGGGGGAAGGGTTTACAGTTACATCCTGATTGCAAAGCTGCATGTGTGACAGAACTGCACAGAGCTGCACTGTCTCTCTGTCTCTCTGTCTCTCACACACACACAAACACACACACACACACACACACACACACACGCTGAATAGCTTCTATGCCCTGCAGCAATGCCAACTTCTGTTTTGCACGATGTAAACAACAGGAGGCTGCAGGCAGGGTACAGGTTCTTGGGGCCGCTCTGTCAATGTCTTTAAAACTGCCTGTGATCCTAGACTTATTTCAAAATAAAAAGTTAAACATCCAGTAGGAGATTGCACAGATGATGGTCACCACCCAGTGGAAAGTCGGTAACATAAAACCCCACGGGGACACCTCACTGCGTCCACTCCCTGCACCACAGGACCCAGGCTGCCCAGGTGGACTGCGTTTCCCAGCAGCTCTTGCAGCTGGGCTGCCGGGGATGAAGCTTCTACAAAGTGCAGGAGGATGGCCGTGTGCCAGGGCTGGCAGGGATGCCAGTGTGTGCAGGCTGGGAAGGTCGTCATTCAGCTTCTGCCATGCGGGGCCCATCCGAAGAGGGCAGGAACAGGGTCCCAAGAGGAGGCACGGCGAGAACGGCCTGGCCCACCGGAGTGCGTAAGCGCAGTGGGTAAGAGTTCATGGCCTTTAAACCACCGCCCCTCTGCGCCCCTGTGTGCAGCAGCTTAGCCTCTGCCGAGTGGGAACAGTGCACAGCACGACTGCGTGTTCTGGTGAATGCGTTCATCACCACAGGAAGACTTGGGAGATGGAATCACCAAGGGCCCCAGCGATTACCTCCAGCTAGTGGGGTCAGGGGTGCGAGGTGCCTTGCTTCTTCACATTTCCCATTTCCTGCAAAAGGAACATATGGATGCCTTTAGTAATTAGGAGAGCCAGCCTAGGGCTGAGAGGAGCCAGGCAGCAGGGAGCCCCTGGGTACCCAGGCCCACCGGCTGGCGGGGAAGCAGCCTCCTCCTCTCCCCCTCAGTCCCCCATGCCGCTCTCCTCCCTACTTCCCGTCCCGTCTTTTCCTTTCCCTGGTCTACATTGAGCCCGGGAGAAGCAGCCACTCGTCCCCAGTGCACCAAGCCCCGGCTCAGGCCGCCCCGAGGAGTTGGTCTCCGGCTGGCATTTCACACTCAGTGGGCAGAGACAGGCTGGGGAGCTCATCTCCCCGCTGCCAGGGTGGCGCTGCACTGCGCTGTGCCGCGCCCAGGAACTTAGTGCTTCAAGCGTGAGTAGTAGGCAGCCACGAGCCTGCAACTTAAAATTCTGCTGGAGAGTGAGCCATGGAGGTCGCTTCTCCCCCAGGGAGCTGGGGTGCGGACGAGGGCCGGAGCCCGCCTAACCTAGAGCAAAGCCTGGTTATTCGCCGAGCAGACAGATGGCTCTGCACGGCCGCCAGGCCTGGCTTCTCCCCTGCACACACTGTGGGCCCGCACGCACCTGTGCATGGCAGGGCTGGGGGAGCGTCTCTGGGGTGCCCACAGGGACGACAGGCCAGGCGTCCTGTCCTGTCCTCCGCTGGACCTGACAGCTGGACGGAGCCTCCTGGCAGGGTCTCAGGGGGCTCATGACCATCCTGACGCCTGACGCTGCCTTTCCTTTCCCAGCTGGGGTGACCTTCAGAGCTGCTCGATTTAGCATCGGGCCCACTCTGACACCTAAATGCAAAGGCGAACTGGCGCATTAACACCGAGAGATCATCGCTTCGCGCCGGCCGTGGTGTGAAGTGTGAAAACATCACTCGATACCAAAAGGCCAATTCCCAATTTAGTTCAGATAAAGAAATCTGGACAAGCTCTCCTAAGCCTGCTCGTTGCATGCTGTCAGCTCCTCCTAATGGGGGCCTGGGTGGTCCTCGGTACCCTGGCCAGCAGAAAGCCCCTCTGCCCGGGAGGGAGCCCTGGCCCCCCAAGTCTGCAGCAACCTCAGTCAACACCTTCCCTCTGCAACAGACAGAGAGGCCCAAAGGAGCCCGGTCCTCCGCTTCCACCCGATTGAAATGCAAGAGCCGCCCTCCGCCCTGCCTGGCCAGTCAGCCATCCCCACCCGCCCAGGGTGTGCGGAGGAAGCTGCTCCACTGGGTTCCTCCTCGAGACACAGGAGGGAGGCTGAGTCAGGCCCTGCTGCTCCATGTGGCGCCTTCCTGTAATGGTCACTCGTCCCCCAAGGAGACCAACAGTGCATGGAAGCCCTTCGCAAACACCTTCACCTGCCACACAGAGGGCTGTCTCCAATGATGGTGAGGCGGAAACAGAAACTACGGCCACCAGCCTAAGCGGGAAGTGTGGCCGCCTCGGGTTCCGGCCCCAGCCACTGGCCCGGCGGGAAGGCTGAGTCTCCGGGCTCACGGGGTCAGGTGCCATTGCAGGGAGAGCCAGACTCCCCATGGCTTCCTCCTGAGAGCTGCCGGTGTTCCTCACATCCCAACGTCTCTGCGACAGTCCAGAGGCCCCCATCATTCTGTGCACGGCCACACGCAGGGTCTGAGGAGACCACCGAGAGGCGGTGCGGCATCAGGACGCGGTGTTATGGGCTCAGCACCAAGACTCGAGGCAGGACAGCGCCAGCCCCCGGAAGAGGCGGAAGACATTTCAGAGCAATGAAGGCCGGGATGAATGATTGCGTCTCACAGGGCCGTCCCTGAGGCCTGGGCCCTCACTGAACTGGCCGTGTGCGCGCTTTTCTCAGGGGCTCATGAGGCAAGGTCAGGGGCACGAGGTGATGAGCTCGGGAGCTTTCTCCCCGGCGCCCCTCTGTGGAACGGGCGTGGCCCCTCCTGCTTCTGCAGACCTAGTAAGGGACCTCAGCCACTTCCAGGGCAGAGGCCTTGAAGGACATGACGGGGTGGCCTGGGTGGACGGAGGATGTGTTTCGAAGCCCCCACGGCAGTCACGTTGCCGGGGCAGGGCCGTGTGCGGAACGGTACTGGCCTTGTCCCTCTTCGCTACCTCCCGCCACCCTCTGCTCCCTTCAGCCTGGGAATCGCGCTGCCCTCCTGGCTGCCTCCTTCATAGGCATGGCCTGGCTCTGTGGGCTGGGGTCAGGCACAGAACGAACCAGGCAGATCTGGCGGGAGTGGATTTGCAGGAACTAAATAACGGTCAGAACGGGAATGGAGGGCTGGACACACAGCGCCTCCCGAGGCTGCTCCCCCTCTGGGGTTCAGCACACAGAGGCCGGGTGCCTTGCCCTCCACCAGAACGACCCATTTCTCAAGGCGCTTGAACTGCCTTAAACAGACTGCTCGGCATTCAGGAGTGGAATGGAAAGGGGCCAAGAGAAGGGAGCCAAGGCCTTGTTCTGGGTACAAAAGGTTTATTGTTTATAAATATGTTACAAAACCAAAACAAAACAGCCCCGTGGCACAATGTACATGAGCGCAGGGGCGCAGGCCGGTGACAGCCATGAAGAGGATCAGGGCCTGCGTCCTGGCTCCTAGGAAGAGCATCGCATGCTGCCGACTGAGAGTCCCCTTGCCTGGGGGGGCAGCGGGACACAGCTGGGGTCGCGGCCGTCGCTGGGGTGCTGTCCTGCAGGCTGGGGGCTGGCAGGTCACTGGCGGCAGGTGTCGTGGAAGGCTTCGAGGGTCCGGAAGTCCCTCCAAGTTGGGGGAAGGCCGTCCTGCAGGAACTTCCCACAGCGCTGGCAGGGCGCCTGGAATAGCTTTATGTAGCTTCTTAACCAGGTCTACAAAGAGAAGCGACGGCAGAATGGGACTGGGTGCTTCCGCACACTCCCACCCAACAGCACCTCAAGCGATGCCCAGGGATCCCGCTGGAGCCGAGGCCACCTCACTGCTGCGCTCAGCCTCGGGCCCCTCCCCTGCGCACCAAGGAGCTCCTCATAGAAGCTGTGGCTCTGCAGGCCAGGGGCCCCTGAGTCTCCTGATATCCCACCCATCCCTTCTCCTTGCTCCCCACCCAGCTGCGGCTGAAGTCTCGGAATAGACGATGACGCTGCCTCCGGCTAATCTGATTTGAGAGGTCATCACTCGCTGTCACTGTGGCCTAACACACCGGGGGGGCGGTGGGAACAGCCCTGGTGCCACCAAGTACATAATAAGCAGCTCACGCGCTCGAGCAGTTCAGAGAGCAGTTGTTCCGGGCACCATCCATAAGGATGAGGGCCACGTAACTCAATTCTCCAGCTCAAGGAGATGCAGCGCGGACAGCCGCCCCAGGAGCCCGCCCCAGTGGCAGCGCTCCCTGCGAAGGGGGGCACGTGCACTGGTGTCGGAGCCTCCTGAAGCATGCTGGAGAAACCCCGTTGTGTGCAGATCCCCAAGTGCCATCCCAAGGCCTTCTGGCGGCAGAGTTCAGGTCTGGATGACAAACACAGCCTTCATGCTGAAGCCTTCTCTCAGCTGAACTGCGCTCTGCACAGATGCGCGCCCTCTGTGGTCCCCACGCCCTCCCCGAGCCACGAGGCCACCGCAGCTGGGCCCGTGTCTATGCTCAGGCTCCCTCGGAAGCTTAGGTTTGGGGCCCATGTGACAGGAGGCGCCAGGTGCGCAGTCTCCTGCCGGCCATCACCCTGCTGGACCTGCCCCTGGGCAGGGTGTGCATGGCGGGACTGTGTGTGGTGCCCAGACATGGGAGCAGGAGGCCATCAGCACAGGGCCCGGCACAGAGCTGGAGCCGATAAGCTCTAGGAAATCAGTGCGGACAGTTAGGGTCACTGCTGAGAATGCCACTTGTGCAGCGGGGCCTGAACCTCAGGAGCTGGCTGGGAGTGGCTTCTGTGCCTCTCTTCCCCGAGGAGGATGGCAGCCCCGAGGCCTGGTCTCCCCCGCAGGCCGGCTGTCCTCACCAAGGGAAGCCAGCTTGGACTCACCATGAAGGACCTGACCACGACGTCTGGCATCTGGGGCAGCTGGTAGTGCAGCAGGGCGGTGGTGGCGTGGTCTGTGACCTGGAAGTGAAGGACAGTGACGAGTCAGCAGCCACGGAAAGCCGGGGCAACAGACGTGTGCTGCTCTCCACACGTCCCTCAGGGGAAGGACATCTAAAATGCAATCCCAAATGGGAAGATGAGCCAGCAGAGTGGGCCGGGAGGAGGCAGGCGGAAGGGACGGGGGGTGCATCCCCCACCCGCCACTGCCTCCTCTCGGTGGGAAGAACCTCGCCACAGATGGTGCAAAGGTCCGTCCTGCTTCCAGGGCCACGGAGGCCCCAGATGGCCATGGAGGGGGCACTGGGGTGCAGCCCGGAGCTGTCCCCGATCCTGACCCAGTGACTCATCCCCGAGTCTCAGGCCTTTCTGCTGCGCCAAGATGCCCTGCAGTCCTGAAATGTGATGACACCACAAAACGCTAATGCCACCATCAATCAGCAAATTAATAGATTCTGCTAATTTGATAGCTGTGCTCAAACTAATGGTTTATTTGATTGTCCTCATTAGGGACTCCTGCCATTATAAATGTGGCTAAAGAACAAAACAAAAACTGCAGATAAAATCACTCTGCAAACAGGAATAAGCCAGGGGTGATTTGTGTGCTGGACAAGGTGATGCGCCCGGGCAGCAGCTAGGCACACAAGCAGGCGGCGACGGAGCTGGCCCGGCCGAGGGGGTGAGCCACCCAGGACCTGGAGTCAGGCCGGCCACCGTTCAGTCCTGCGGCAGGGCTGCACAGCACGCGTGAGGACAGCTTGCCGGCCCTGCAGGAACCCAGCCCGTCTCCCCAGACGAAGTGGGGGGTGCAGGGACATGGCCTCACCCGGCTGGGGACAGGCATAGGAAGCGCTGGGCCCACTGTCCGCTCTTCCTCCTTCCCAGGTGACTGTCCCCACAGCCTGGATATCTCGGGCGCACAGCGAGTGCTCAACATAGACTTGCTGGAGAAGGAAAGAAACCGAGGCTGCACGGCCTCCCTGCCAAGGCGCCGTGTTCGCGTGTCCCACACGGCTGAGGAGTTCTCACCCGGTGACTTTCAAGAGACTGTGCTCACTCCTCCACGTGCCAAGGCTGCATTTATTTTAGGCGCCTTGACAGACAGCTTTCTAAAATGAGCAATGCTTTTTGTTTTTTGAAACAGTAGTAATGAGAACTCTGAAAGTACTGGCGGAGACTGTCGGGGTGAAGCCAACGGATCTGAAGCCCAGTGGAGCAAACAGGGCCGTGGACCCGAGGTCCGGCATGGTCCTCGCCCCTCTGCCCCAGCTGGGAGCCCCCAGGGGCGGCACTATCGGGCTGTTTGAAGCTCCGCATGAAAGCGGCAGGGTCCTGGGGGGGCTCCTGACCTGGCACCACTCCGAACACCCCTGCGGCAGCAATGCGCAGGTGGCTCAGGCGTGTGCTCCCAGTCCTGGTTGTGACTCCTTCCCAGCAGCCCCAGGAGGCCACATCTGAGGCAGGGATGCTTTGCTTTTTATTGTGGGGGTCTCTTTCCCCACTCTTTGGGATACTGGGGTGGCAATGAAAAAACGGACCATGGGAAATTTCACACGGAGCCTGGGGAAGGTGGGGTTCCCTGGTCTAGGCTCACAGGGTGTTTACCAATTTGTAATAACTCCCCAAGACCCGAAGTGGGTGCTGGCCTTATCCCACATGACAGGCGGGAGGGTGGGGCAGCAGGTGAGCATCCCCTGGGGCCCCCCAGGGTGCAGGTGGAGGGGCTCTTCTGCCACCTCTCGGTGTGGCAGGCACACTGTAGGTCAGATCTGCACCTGTCCGCCCAAAAGAGCAGCTGCATGAGCCAGGAAGTGCCCTCCAGACCCGTCCCGAGCCTGACACGCAGGTGGCCTCTCATTAGTCCTTCTGGGACTGGTCAGGGACGTGGTCAAAGGCCTGGTATCAAGTATTCCCTTTCCCTGCAAATGGTGAGGGAGGCCTTGCCCTTCTACCACTAATGTGATCATCCAGCTGCCCACCACCAATCACAGCACTACTGTAACAAGGAAACAGCCAGCGGATTGCTACAGGTTCCTTTCTTCCTCCCTGGCCCTTCCTGAGGCCGCTGGGTCTCAGATTTCTGACGCTGAGCCCCTAGGTACTGGGGAAGACCCAAGTGTGGAACTCAGGGGAGATTCACCTACTATAATCTTGCTCATCAAAGCAGTCCACCTTCAATATGTTTTTGTTTCATACTTTTTAACAACAAAGTTGTTTTTTGTTCAACACTGAAGATGCAGAAAAAGCAGGCCTGGGGCAAAACAGATTTCTATTAACTAATTTAGTTGCAGCCCAGGTTGGGTCCCATTGTGCTGGAAGCTAATGAGAATCCGCTGGGAGACAAAAGCCGCCCTCGCCAGGAGGCCAGGGAGGGCACTAATGCTCCTGAGAGGGAGGATGGGCCACCAGTTCAGTGTGGAGCGTGTGGGATGGAAACAAAGCTTGTGGAAAGATCAAAGTGGATGGGGACCCAAGCGAGGGAGGGAGCAGACTGGAAAGTAACAGTAAGTGGGCAGGCAGGGACAGGCGAGGGGCAGCGAGGCTCGGCAGCGGGGGCTTCTGGCCAGTGTGGGGTTCTCGTCTGCATGGACTCCAGGAGGGTACAGGGCTCACGCTGCTCAGGTAGCTGCCTCTCGCTCCCGAGTGCAGGAGGGAGGGGCTCTTCCAAGAGGCTTTGGATCAGCTGCCAGCCCGCGCTGGCGAAGGGGCTCCCCAGGTCCTCTCCATACCGTGTGTCAGGAGCTCTGGCAGCCTGGCCCTGAGTCCGGGACCCTGCTATTTTAGCTGAACGCCGGCGGGGAGGAGGGTGGGGTCTGCCAATGGCACGAACCCCACAGAGCTGAGCCACCACAGGTCACCTCACTTGATCCCCACGATAGCCTGACGACGAGGGCCTGTCATTAGGCCACCAGGGGGTCGGGTGCCTGTCCACGTCAGGAAGCCCATGCCTGAGTGCCCGCACTAAGCCTCCAGCCGAGGCTCGGGCTCCAGGCCTTCTGCAGTGGACGGGAGCTGGGCATAAGTGGGTTCTCCTCCAGGGGAGGGAACCTCAGCTTCCGACTCACAGCCCAGCCCCTGCACTTAGACCCACCCCGCACTTGGCACCGTGAGCACCAACCCTGCCCGGCTAGGTCTGACCCGGGTGCCCCGACTCCAGGCCCCCCGAGCCTCCCCGTCGGGGCCGCAGAGGGGAAGTGGCCAGATGGCAGGCGGTGGCATCACCCAGGGAAACAACGCACAGTTCAAGGAAAGAGCAGGGACCGGGTGCGGGAGCCCAGACAGCCTGGGACTCGGTGGTGACAGAGGACCAGAGGCAGGAGGGGGACTCGGAAGCAGACATTAGTGCTCGGGAAGAAGGTCGGCTGGCGGCACTGCTGGGTGCCAGCCAGGGACGGGCACACAGCCCTGTCTGCAGCAGGGCCCTGCCTCTGCTTCAGGCTTCACCTTGCGCTTTCTTCCTCTATCAACTCGGGAATTGGATTTGATTTGAATGAAAATGCATTAATCCTCCCAGGGTTTCTTCAACAGAGGGCCTCGAGGCCCTAGGGCTATACCACTGTGCTGGGCACGGCACCCAACTGGGAGGTGGCAGCTGACCGTGGCCTCTGAGCAGCCCCAGGGAATGGCCACTGTGGGGCACTGCTGTTCCCACTGCCAGGGGCTAGGACCGGGCCAAGCTGGGTAACTCCTCCACACTCTTCCAGACTGAGGCATCCAGCTGCAGGGCCCGCTGCGTACAGCCCCAAAGCCTTTCTCCACTAAGCCAGGACAGCTAGGGCCTCTGACAGGTGATAGCATTCCCCGCAGGATTAATAAATAGGAAAGTTAAGTACCCAAGTGTTTAGAAGTTGCTCACTTAAAAAGAGCCCCAGGCTGGGGATTTAGCTCAGTGGTTTTGCCACCTGCTGCACAAGCGCAAGGACCCAAGCTCGATCCCTGGTACCTTCTGGCTTCCCTCCAGCCAACACCTGCTTGCAGGTGAAGAGCAGATTCTCTTGGACTCTGGGGACAGAAGAGCTCAAACCTGGGTCATTCTCACTGCCGGGAGACCTGGACCACACCCCACTGGCCCCAGTGACGGAGTGAGGCTGGGATCAGGGCTGAGTGGTCCTGCAGGCCAATGATGCCCCATCCGCAAGTCAAGTTCCGCATCCTGAAGGTAAACAGGGATGAGCTCAGCCCTCAGCCCCACCTTCTGCTCTTTTTAAAAGGCCAGCAGATCCCAGCGGGTAGCAGTGGTGCCTGCCTGCTGTCCTGTGAGCTGCCTTCATGAGGCACCCAGTCTCTGGGCCGGTGGGAAAGAGCAGGGCGAATAGCTCAGGAGCAGGGGCAGGAGGCCAGTGTTGCCTCGGCATGGTGCGGTGCTCCGGCTGGAAATCCCCCAGCTTAGCCGGTCTCACTGGCTCCGAGCACCATCCTGGGGCAGCGGGGTCGGACACGTGCTACTTGCATGTGACCACTGTCCCCACAAACCGAGAAGCAACGGTGACTGTCACCCACTGGAGATCAGCTCAGGAGTCGGCGTCTCTCTCCTAAGAGCCTGGCTCTCCCTCCAGGCCCGGGCTCTGGGAGCCTCTGGAAGCAGCACATTCCCTGTGGGTGCTGAGTACAGGCGTGAGCCTCCCTAGTGCAGTGTGCGGCCGGTCACATGCTCTGAGGATGTGCCCTGTGACAGGGAGAACAGTTAGGACATATCAGGAGTGCTTCTCCCACAAAGAGGGCTGCAGAGAGGCGTCTCCAGTGGGGATGGAGTGTGGAGGGGAAGCGGGGATCTGGCTGTGATTATGCACCCCAGACCCTAATCTGGGCCTGGACTTGTGCGCCACAGGCTCAGCAGGGTGGAGGCCCGAAGAGGAGGCGCCGAGGCCCACGGGGACAGGATTACCTAGACGGGATCAATACTCCCTCCTCCGCTGACAGAGGGACCATATGCATGGCTGCGCAGGGTTAGGGCTGTCACTGGCCGGGCTGTGCGGCCGCCAGGGCGGCAGAGGCAGGGGAGACCTCTTGCCCAATCCGGCTCCCACCCTGATCCAGCTCTGTCTGAGAAGGTGACACGCGGGATCAGCACTCAACAGTCTCTGGCACAACCAGGGCTTCCATCAACGAGTGTGTATTTGGATTTCGGGGGGCCAAACCCATCTTCTTTAGAGTCCCGGCCAAGAAGATGCCAGGGAAGCCCCTCCACACCCTGGCCCTGGGTGCAGAGGGGCTGCAGATGGCCTGTGCAGCTGGCTACAGGGTCCTGCAAAGGCCCCCGAGGACCTGGAGCCCAGCCGTGGCTGTCACCCCGACACCCTGCAACCCGGCTGCAAGGCTCCCTGGTGTGGGATAACCCGGGGCTGCACTGCGGCTGTCCTCGGGCCAAGTCCTGCTCAGCTCAGGCCTCAGCCAGGGCTTCCTGCCTCCCAGCACAGCCCTCTGAACACCGGCCAGACCTGTGGGCCGAGGCCACGCCCATCACGTTTTGTCCTCCCTGGGCCCCGTCAGAGCCTGGGGAGCAGCGTGGCTCCGCCCTGAGTGAATGGATTAGCGCAGGAGCCCGTTTACAGGGAGGCAGGGGCGGGGCGGGGCAGGGAGCTCTCCGGGGTCCTGATCGCCTTCCACTTCAGCTGGAGGCCTGGAGCAGCGTGAGGAGATACACAGAAGGGTCCTTGACATTTCTTGGGATTAAGGAATTAAGACTCTTCATTTAGAGGGAAAAAAAAGTACAGTGCTTTCCATTTGGTAAAATGCCAGGTTCTGCCACTGGCTTCCAGGAAAGCCCCAGCGCAGAGCACCTGAACTCTGCACCCACACAGTGGGCTGATTTCTGCAGGGACACCATGCAGTCAGAAAAACATCCCGAGATGACACAGACAGCGCTAACCGGAAGTCGGGGCAGTGCCTCCATCTCAGGCACCCTGGGATCCTGCCGGACATCAGGGCTGTGCACAGGGTGCTGCCGCGTCTGGAGTTGAGTCCCTCTTCAGCTGGCTTTCCTTTTGGGGAAGAGACACCAGCCCTGGACAGAGGCACACGGTGGGTCTGTCAATGGCGACTGGGTCTCGGTTTAGTTTACAGAAAGCCTAGCCAAGTGGGCTGCACATTTAGAGCTGCAGATTCTGAGTTCCGCGCCCCAGCCCAGTGACGCTTCCTCAGTGCCACAGTAAGTCCTCAACCCATGGAGCAGGTTCCACCTCCCCTCATGGGGAAGGGCCTGAGCTTCCAGGGGGCCGCGTGCCTGGCTCCAGCGAGTCCACGACCGAGCCAGATGCACATGAAGCAGGGGGCGGAGGGGCAGCCGAGGCCCAAGAAGGGGCACTCGTGGAGGCAAGGGCTCTCGGGGCAAACCTGGCCAAAGGGGAAGGAGGCCAGAGCGGGCACTGCAGAGGCTCTAGGTACTCTCCCATCCCTGCTTCGTGGATGTGCAAACCGAGACAGGTTCGCCACCCAGGGAAGACGTGGCGCTGGGGTCTGGTCACCAGCAGACGGCTCTCGGCCTCTCGGGATGGTCACAGAGGGGGGACAATGGGAGCTCAGCATAGGAGAGGTGACAGGCACAGCCCTGGCAGCCTGTGTCTGCAGTCACACACGCTGGGCTGGGGTGGAGGGGCCAGGTTCAGGTCAAAGGACAGGAGTACATATGCTTAGGTGACATGCCACACAGCCAGGCTCCTGTCCCCAGGACAGCGTCCCCCCAGGGACTTGGAATCAGGCACAGGTGACATCAGGGTACTCAACAGAGCCAACCTAATATCAGAGAATTGAGCCTTCCAGGGCTGACTCAGTCCCTTCTACTAAAACGTACCCAGTGGTCACTCAGGAAGAAGCTCTGATAAGGCTGTACCCAGACAGGGCCCAGAGTGTCACATCAAAGCCTGGCTGATGAATGAACACAGGACTGAGGAGTGTGGCGCCCCACTGCACACCCACCTGGCCAAGGCTGAGCCCCCCAGTGTGGAGCTAACAGCTCCCTCTGCTCCCTGCGACTGGCAGAGCAGTAACCGTGGACCAGGGCTGGGCCTCCGTGGCCCTGGCAGCTCCGCTTCATCCTCTGCTGCCAGTGCCAACACGGCAGAGCATGCTCGTCCCTCTGACCCCACCCTGGTCTCCATCTACCCTCCCAGGAGACCCACTCTGCACCTCTTTCCACAGCTGCCTTGGTGGGATTCAGCATAGAAGCATCTAGGCCTGGCTCTCACGGCTCCCAAGTTACTGCATGAAAATGAACACTGTTTTGAAATGAGGGGGTTAAAGATCAAAACAGTGACTGCCCCTGCAGAGTTTAAATGTCAGAAAAATATGAACACGCTTGAAACCTTTCTTGGCTCTTTGTGCTTCTGCCCTTTCAGAGGATCCCCTATTTCTAAGCCCCATTCTCTGAATCCACTCTGCTGGAGACTTGCTGGCTATGAAAAGCCACTTCGCCCTAGGATGGTGTGCAAGGTGCCTCCGGGGGAGCCTGGTAAATGACAGGCACCTGTTAGTGGCCATGGACCCGCAGCAAGCTGTTCCGGCCTGCCGCCACTTCCCCACGCTTGGGTACGGGGTCTAATGAGTAGGACAGCAAAGGGCTTGCTGACAGAGTCAATGCCTGCACACAAAGGGGAGGCCGAAGTCTGCCTCCCGTGGTGGGATTTGCTGCAAAGCCCTGGGGTCCAGGCTTTAACTCAGGGAGCAAGGCGGGGCCCCAGGAGAATCTGACTGTGTTACACTTCCCTCTCCCTGCTCCTGATGTCATTTTCAGCACCCGTCTCCATCTGCTTCCTGTGTCCACGGAGGGAAGACCCAAGGGCTCCCGCCTCCCAGCAGGCCCTTGTCCGAGCTGGCCACTGCTGCTGTTTGTGGGAAGGAAAATACATGCCAATCGCAGTAATTGCAACCACACAGTGAGTGCTAAAGAAAGGGCATCTGAAGTGCTGTGACCCAGAGCAGGGAGGGGGAGAAGCCCTCTCCAGTGATCCTATGACAGAAGTGGGCACAGTTGGGGCGTTGGCCATCCCCGTAGGATTTTGGGCGATCTGGGAACTGCTTCCTGACTGAGAGATCCCCTCTGTAATGAGCAGGGACCTCTGACGCATCCCATTGGCCCCCAGTGCTCTGACACACACCCGAGCTGGGCTGGCCACCCTGGCCAGTCTGCCTGGCTGGGCTGCGCATGCTTGACGGCCATGGGAACGGTGACCACTGTGCTTCCAAATGGCGTCTGTCAGGGAAGCACCACAAACAACATCCATCAGGACACCCTAATTTAAGTGGGTAGACAGGAAGAAAATAGGATTCTGAGAAACAGCTGACCCTAAAAGCAGCGTTTAGAAATACTGCCACCTAACCTTCCCTCTGGCCTAAAGTGTGACCCATCACCCCAGGGCTCAGCAGGCCTTCAGAGTCTGTGATGGGCACAGTGGCCGCGCTTCTGAAGGGCCCGGCCGGGGCACAGGAAGGACCACCGTGGCCGCTCGCCAGCCCAAGATGGACAGCAAGAGCCACACGGCATCCGTCCACCACCTTCCGCAAGCCAGGAACACAGACTTCCTGAGGAGATGCCACACCCGCCGCTCGAGACAGTGACTAGTCAAGCGCGTGACTGAGAAGGATTACGCTTAATCCTCTGTCCCATGTGACTTTCTAATACACGGCTCAGCCTGGCAGCAGACAGTGGTGTTCTAGTAGAGGGACTCCAGGCTACTAGTGCTCACCTGTCCCTGAAATTAGAAAGAAGATCTCAACACTATCTGTCTTCAGTTCTAATCGGAGCACTGCCACCTGTCCTCGGTCGCGGTTCTTTAATTTAGCACAGGTCAGGAGAAAAGGTCACATCCATTCGGTTAAAAATGGCGGTAGAGACGCCTCATCAGGAATCTCGCTAAGGGTTCTGTGCCAACAGACAACACGCCACTCTCCAGGTAAGATGACACCCCCATCCTTTAGTGCCTCACACGTGATGCATACACTGCAAGCAAGGGGGCACTTTCACGGCTTGCCAGCTAGTCTGATGCCAAGCTTTAAACAGCGCTCTATGTTTGTGGTGCTAAACACAAAGAGCCCTGAGCAGGTGGGACACACCCACAACACTGTCCCTCCGTGTCTCACCAAATCTGTGCTGCACGCACTCCCCAATTTCCCAGCAAACTTGCCTCTTGCATTCAAAAACACTCCATCCTACACAGAACACTAAAAGTTATTCAAAGTCCAGTGTATTCAAGCCGTCCCGCTAAGGGCATTGGGATGGAGACTGGACAATTGTCAGAGCCCAGGGTCTGGGCTGGAAGGCCTCAGCCTCGGCCTCGGCCTTGGGAGCGTCCGGGGCCTTCTGTGGGGCCGGGAGGAGGCAACTCATTGCTATATCACAGAGGATGCAGAGATAAGAGCCTGGCTGAAGGAAAACCAACTGTTTTAACGCTCCTCACTACTCCAGCAAAATAAGATACTGATAATGAGCAATGTTCTTTCTCCTTCGAATGTTTTTAGGCCAACAGCCGGGCAAAAAGTTACAAGAACAGTCAGCGTGAAGGAAGTTGGTGGTTGAGGCAGACACGCTTCCCATGCTGAGCAAGTAGATACTCAGGCATGGCGACCGAGCTAAGACTGCAAATGGCACTCCTGGCAGGAAAGCCCGGCCCGGGGAGGGTGCTCTTTCCCCAGTGTGTCTAGGGAGCTTCCCGGGGACGGGGTGTCAGGAGAGGCAGGACGATGGTTCTCTGTGACATGAACTTTTCATTTTGGCATGGTTTTAGATTTCTGGAACGTGGCATAGGGTGCAGACGGATCCCGTGGCCTTGCTGGCCTGACCACGCCAGGCCCCGGCCCCCAGGATCTCCCACTGCATGGAAGCTCACCCCAGGACGCCCATCCATAGTCAGGCTCCACTGCACTGTGGCTGTGCCTGGTGTTCCCGTTAGCATCCTCTGTTCAGGACCCCACCCTGGCAGCACCCTGCCTTCTGTGAGCAGACCATGAAGTGCTAGTGCTTAGTGTGCAAGGCTCCCCAAGTGTGTGTCTTCAGCCCAGATGGCGCCACGCCTTGGCTCTGCCCTCTGCTGAGGGGACAGAGGCAGCTGCGTCCCAGGAGGTGAGGGCTGTAGACCGTGCTGCCGGTGCTGCACATGCTGCATGTGTGGAGTGCCCAGGAAGCGTTCGCTTTAACGAGTCAATGTCTCCTTACTGGAGTTTCACTTCCTTGAAGGGAAAAAGCCCCACACTCCCTGGCACTTCTCAAAGGGGGAGCGACTGTGGCCCAGAGCCCCACATCCCACCCTCCTCTGTGGGGAGCTTCCCAGTGGCTGTTCACTGAACTGACGACGACAGAATCCGAATTCGGTGCCATGCTTAGCAGCCTCTGCTTGACCTGGGCCCGGGAGCAGCTCCCCTCCTCGGCACAGCGGCTCCATCACATGGTGTCAGAGGTACACGAGGTCCCCGCTCAGGAGGCCCCACCTCCTCTGGTGCCCTCATCTGAAGGCAGACCCTGGCCGGCCTGCACGGCCCCCATAGCAAACTGGCCTCCTCAGAGTCACATCCCTGTACTCCTAGCACCTGGCAAGGTGCCTGGCACACAGAGGGGCTGTCAGGAGCTGCAGCCGAGCTTGTTGAGGGAAGAGCAGAGCCAGCCCGGAGACATCGCTGGGGCCCTTCGGGGCGCTGGCTCACGTAATGGGAATGCGGGGTAGACCCACACAAGCCGCAGGGACTGAGCCGTCCGGAACAGGGACCCCTACCTGTGGAAGCGGGTACTCGAAGTGCTTTCTAACGTTCCCTTACAGTGTTCCCAAGGAAGTCTGGCAGGTGAACGAGCTGTCACCGCTGGGTGTAAAGTGGCGGCCGCATGGTGGGGGGCAGGCTTCCCCCTCAGGCCCCCACGCGGGTTACAAGGCTCTGAGACCCTCACTCACAAGTGAGCCTGCAGCAGCTCTGAAGCCTCTGGCTCTTTAACCCTTAACAGTTTACCCCAAGCATCACTTGGGCAGGTGTCATTTCAACCAGTCGATTCTTGCACTGAATAAATTTGATAAAATTGTCATTTTTATATTTCCTGTTATCTTACAAAAACTAATTTAAAAATGCAACTTTTGGTCACCCTGTGTTTAAATAACTGGACGGTGAATGGTTAAGCTACACAGTCAGACGCCCTTGGAGGGGCAGCTGTGCAAGTTGTGACAGACATGGACGCCGCGTAGCCCCACCATGATGCAGACCCAGAAGACCCTATCTCCCCAGCGGTCCCCATGGGCCTGTGGGGTCAACTCCCTGCCCCCACCCTGGGGAGCCACCAATCTGATTTCTCTCTCTAAGCCTTTGTTTGTTCCACAATGTCACGTAAACGAAACCCAGAAAACAAGCAGCTTTTTAGGTTGGGCTTTTTCTACTTTTAAAAAAGCCTCTAATTTGAGACCAATATTTATTCACCAAATTCTTGTCTTCCTAATGACTTATAAGTAAGAAACAGGAAGTAAGACCTACCTTTTGGAATACTTGATAGTTGGATTTGGACCATATGTCAAGCTGTGGGAAAGAGGTAGGAACCATTAGCAGCAGTTTCAGAATTCTGGACTTCAACATTGACACCGTAACTATTACTTTTTTTGTTTTTGGTTGTTTGAGACAAGGTCTCCCTTTGTAGTTCAGGCAGGCCTTGAACTCACTACATAGCCCAGGCAGGCTTTGAGCTTGTGGTGATCCTCCTGCCTCAGCCTCCTAAGTGCTGGGACTACAGGCATGTGCCACCATGTCCAGCTGTTACTCTTTTTTTTTTATTTTTGGTACCGGGGATTGAACTCAGGACCTTGCACTTTCGAGGCAGGTGGCAGAACTGAGCTAAATCCCTGGGCTCAAGATCCTATTCTGTATCCAGAATGTTTTCTCTTTCTCAAGTGTAATAAGAATAACAGCTGGGTAGGGCCAAGGATTTAGCTTAGTGGTTTCACTGCCTGCTGGGCAAGTGCAAGGACCCAAGTTCGATCCCCGGTACCAAAAGAAAAAAGAAAAAGAAGAAAGGGAAAAAAAGAAAAGCAGTCCAGAATAGGATCTTGAGGTTGAAAAGGATCTTAAATGTTTGGTTAAATTTTTTCTTTATCTATCTGCAGGTGTTCATGGAACAGAAGAAGTCACTTTGAGGCACGCATTCCTTCTAAGCCCTCTGGCCCTTTTCTAACATTGACCCTTACTGCCCCTCTCAATCGGCTTGCTGAGGCCAATGCTGCTGTAGGATCTCTGCATGTGTGGTGTTCTTTGTACTGTTTTTCTCACAGACCCCGGAGTGATTCCTCCTATACCTCCTGCAGGCTCAATGTCACCTTAGCAGAGAGTTATTTCCTATTTACCCATCTAAATATTATTCTCAATACCTGCTGTCTGCTCTTTACCTTTCAAAATTCACAAGGGTCTTCACAGGTAAAACTGCCTTACGTATGACTCGCTATTACCTGACGTGCCTGGAATGTGGGTCAGTGCATGCTGCCCCAAGCCCCAGCATGCACTCGCACACCTAACGGCCACAGCAGTTGTGGCGGCTGTCAGAGCAGCATGCTTTCCAGGTGGAGCCAAGGGCTCTGAGCCACCCCACGGCCCAAGGTCACTCCGAGGCTTCTCATGGTGGTCTCACCTGGTGGCGCTCCCTCCTGCCTGGTGTGAGAAGCACAGAGGGGAGGCTCCTTTTTGTTCTGTTATTTTTAAAATATGGATTCCTTGCTCCCTGCCCTGGCGTGTGAATGAGGTCTGGAGCGGGCCCACAGGCCTGTTCTTTTTGTTTTGTCTTCTGCTATGCTCCCAGGTACCTGTGACATCTGGTCGGTCCGAGATGAAAGGTGGGCAGGGGTTGGAGGAAACTCAGTCTAGTCCCCCTCCAGCCACACTTGGTCACACACAGGGTTTGTTGGCAGTTCATTCTCTTTTTTTCTAAGACAAGGTCTCGCTAGGTGATCCAGGCTGGCCTTGAACTCACTATGATGTACAGGCTGGCCTCAAACTCGAAGCAATCCTCCCGGCTCAGCCTCCCCAGTGGTGGGATTATAGGTGTGCCCCATCGCACCCACCCTTGTTGGCAGCTCATTCCAACCAAAAGCATTTTTGTTTCCTCATTTCCTAGATAACCCAAACCCCTGCCTTCTCACTGCTTCGAGAGCTCAGAGCCAATGATATTTGGCTAGAGCAGCATCACCTCAGGACAGTGCTGGGACACACCTCAGAATGTGACTAAACGAGGAGGCCCTCAGCGTGCCCCAGAGGCACTGAGAGTGGACCTCAATATACGAGGTCACGAGCTGAGCAAATTGAAACACTTGAGAATGGGTCCCCTGGAGCCGGCCTCTGGGGTTGGCCAGTGGTCAAGGCAGAGACCAGAAACGGCTGCTCAGGCCTGGATGCTGCGGTATTGATTTTGGTCGCAGGGAGCACGAGAAGCCAGTGCCAAAAGCCTCTTCTGAGAAGACAGGAAGTGAAGAGTGAAGAGCTGCGTTTGACCTGGGCTCTCTGGAGTTCTGCTTCTATTCTGGGGAAGATGCCAGCATGCGGCTTTCTGCAGAGACCTTGGAAACGAAGGCCAGGCCGTGCCCAGGCGCACACTCAGTTCTCTGGCTTCTTCTTGCTCAGTGGGGGTTTCATGTGAATCTCAGCGTGTGTGTGTGTGTGTGTGTGTGTGTGTGTGTGTGTGCGTGCGCGTGTGTGTGAGAGAGAGACAGAGAGAGAGAGAGAGGGGGCGAGAGAGGAGCCAACGTTCTTCCTACTTCCGCTAAAGTGCTCTCCAGAAAGGAGACATCGGCTCTCAGTCATTGTCCCACCCCTTCAACTAACAGGCAGGAATGAAAACAAAACCTCCAGGCATCAGGGTTTTTTTGGTACTGGGGATCAAACTCAGGACCTTGCACTTGCAAGACAGGCTCGGTGGCCACTGAGCTAAATCCCCAGCTCCATCAGGGTTTTAATTTGACAGGTTAACAATCTGTAGGAGGAGAAGTGACAACGATAACTCTGAAGGAAACCTCAAAAGGAATGTGTGAGATTCATTTCTTGCGCTGTCGATTCTGTTAGAGGAAACTACTGCTGGTGGCTGGTCATCCTGGGGAGAAAAGGCCAGGCCTGTGTCACTTTCCCAGTGCAGCAGTTCAGCCAGGGTTTAACAAATGCACCATTTACAGATTATTCAGGGAGTGCAGGGTGAATGAGAACGACTTGCCACATCTTTGAGTTCTTCCAGAATCACTGCCAAGATGACAGGGGGATGCCAAAGTTTCTAAATCTAAATGTTAGGAAGAGTAACATCAATGTCTCAACTTGGAACTGACATAGTTCTCCTTACATTTTAAGCCCACAGCTGTGTCTTGTGAAGTTCTCCACTGTTACCCTTCCTGTCTGTTCACATCACATGTGAGCAGACCAAGATACAAACACAGCCACAAAATGACAGCAAAGAAGAATCTCCAGACTCAAAAGTTATAGCTTTTACTTAAAAACCTTCAGTGTCTTTAAGATATTTTAATAAAAAAAACCATCCAGAGGGAAATATGCACAGGTTTAATTAAGAGATGGCTTCTCCAGCTGACTGGATTCACAGAATAGACCATGCTTATTCAAAGCCACGGAGCTGCTCTTTTTGGAAGGAGTTTTAGAATATTACTCAGGACCCCAGGGATGGCTCCACCATCTGGGATGAGGGCCGCTGGGCAATGCAGTCTATTTACCTGGTGCACAGGGCTGAAAAGGGTCTGATAACAATGGGCTCCCCTTCTGCTGGGAGCACACAGCAGGTGGTTTGTGCTTGGTTTTCTGCTAGATGTATGCCAAAGAAAGCCGTTTAAAAAGCATTCTGGAGTCAATGCCTGGCTTCTCCTTTGGGCCAGGAAGATCTTCAGATATTCATTTCAGGAAGCCGGGAAGGATCTGAGTGAATATTTATCAGCTCTAGCTCATTTGCTGCAAAAGTGGGCCTGGCTACCAATTTTTTTGCTGGCTGTGATAGTCAAACGAGGAGCATTCCGGGAGCTGCAGACCTCCCTGTGTTGGGAAGAGAAGTATCATTCCCCTCAGTATGCAGGGGACAAAGTCGTCCTGTGGGGACTCAGGAGATGGGAACAGGGATCTTAGGGTGGGAACTGGGTCTCTTCTCAGAGGGAGTGCAACAAACCCACAGACGACCAAGTGCCTTAGAGACTCATCTCTCTCAGGACAAACCCTACAATGTCAAAAGACCTCTCGATGCAACCAGCAAAAATAGTGGCAAGTCAAATTTACGCACTGCAGAGAACATTCAGGGTGGGCTGACATCAGCAGCAAGGTCATTCTCACCTCGCCGACAATCTCTGTCAAACTGGCCAGGGCAGATATCATTCACTGACAGCTGTTTCTGGCTTGCACTCCATCCGAGCATCCTGTTAAATCTCCCAGCATGAGGATGATGGCATCATTTCCACCACACTGATGAGGAAACTGAGGCCCAGAGAAATGAAGTAATGTGTCCAGTGTCACATAGTTAACTGGTGTGGAGAATTCGAAAGCCCAGGAGGAAGAGGCTGCTTTTGGAGGGCACAGGGCTCACAGAGCCCCCTGTGCCCCACTGGCTCGGCTCTTCGGGGGGCCCTGCAGAGTTCAGCACTACTGATCCACTCTGAGGTCTGCTGCTGTGATGATCACTGCTGCTAACATTCATTTAGCAGTATATGAACATGCTGGCAGCTTAGCAATTCTTTATTTCATTTTAAAAAGCCGAATGTATGATGACTTTTAAATGATCTAAAATGGACACTTCTACACAGGATTCATAGGCCACCAGCAGTTCCAACAGTCCCCAGGGGATGCCCGGGCAGTCCAGGTGGAGGCCACACCTGGGCGGCAGTGATAGTTCTCTCCATGGCTACCCGAGTTTGCTAAGCCATCCGACTTCTCAGTGGTCATCTTCTGTCTTCCGCAATCCCCGGAGAGAAAAAGTGTGAACAAGTTTCGCCAAGGAATGCAGTGTTATGGGTCTATTATTCTTCAACTTTTCACTTTCAATCAGGACATGCATTTGTTACTAAAAAACCGCTGAAAGCACAATTTCAGGGCATCCTCTGCATAGGAATTAAACTGGATTCCCTTTCCCTGCTTTCGCCCTTCTCCCCAGAAATAACAAGAAGCCATTTTTCTGAAGGTCGTCTGAACAATTTCAAAGGCTATAACAAATCAAAATGTTCCCTGCATCTAATATCAAACGGGGCTGATGCCAACACTTATTAGAGAAATCAGATTCAAGCTCCCCCAGCCCCCTCGACCCAAACACACACACACACATCCAGCTTTGAAGTGGGAAGAATGCAGGATCAGAAATTACCCTGGAGACAGCGCTGGCTGTCTTTGAAGGTCTCCTTTGATACCACCATTTCTTTTCCTCTCTTACGCTTGGAGGCTAAAAGCTGCCTTTTTTTATTGATATGGGGTAATTAATGAAGCTATAGCATTAACATAGCCTAAATCCCCTAATAAGATAAACTCAACCGAGACACTTGCATTTTTTCAGTTCAGCCTGCCTGGTATAAAACCAGGACAATGGCCAGGTGCTCCTCTAACCCTGCCTTTTAACATGCTGAGTCACAGCTCCGACTCCCCGACCACAATGAATAGCAGCCAGTAAGTCTGAACAGCATCTGTATTTTTCACTAGAGGAATCAGGCTGCTAGTGTTTGGTATCAAAAGTGTCTATCACAGGCAGAGGCATGGCATCCGAGCAGCAGTTTTTTTTTTTTTGGTACCGGGGCTCGAACTCAGAACCTTGCACTTGCGTGGCAGGCGCTGGAACCACTGAGCTAAATGCCTGGCCCCCAAGTAGCAGTTCTTACTGCAAAGCAACAGGCTTGCTGGGGACTCTGACCAGGAAAAGCCCTGCTGGTGTTGGAGAGGGTGGCACTGGGCTACTCCGGGAGCCACAGGGACAACGAACAAGTTGGCTGCCTAGGGTGTGGTGGTCAGACAGCTACACAGGCAGTGGCTGCGCCCCGGGAGAGCCAGTGCAAGGCTGAGTCTCCGCAAGAGCAAAACTGCAAAACTGGCCACATCTATTCTTGTAGGTCATGCCCAAGATCTACCAGGCACTACATCTATGTGGGCTTTGCCAGACACTTCACACACTGAGTGCACTGGTGCCTATGTGGATTTAAACACACAGACGTGCATGCACACAGCAATCTCAGCGTTCAGAGAAGAGGCTGGAGACATACCTGTGTCTTATTTTTATCACTGGTAAGGTACTCTGAACAAGAGGGACAAAGCAATGGGCCAGAGTGAGGGCTGGGAGGAGCACTCAGCTGACAGCCTCTACACCAAGTGTGGCCAACTCACCCTAAGATCACAGAGGGGCGGCCTCACAGCCTTGCCATTTCTAGGTCTGAGGTCCCTGTTTTTGATGTGGGTTTGTGTATGCAGCTGTAAAAGGGGACAAGAGGCTTCCTGTCCCCTCAAATAGCTCGCTTCCCAGTTCCTGGGACCAATATACCCGACACCCACAACTTAAAGGAGGACAGGCTTGATTTGGCTCATGGTTTCAGGAGATTCAGTTCATGGCTGGCTGACCCCAAAGCAGGAACATCATGGCAGAAGGGCATGGCAGAGCAAAGCTGCTTAGTTCATGGTAGCCAGGAAGCAGAGCAGGGGACCAGTGCCAGAGAAGCAAGAGCGGGGACCAGGTTTAGTACTCAAGATCACACTTCCATGAGCTGCCCTGACACACCCCAAGTGTGCTTTACTCATGTCCTAGGTGGCTCCCAAGCTAATCAAGCTGACAATCAAGCTTAAGGGGCACATCCACTGCATTTCTCATGTCATAATTGAATCTATGTTACCAAACATACCCATTTTTTTTCTGATGAGCAGAGAAATCATACTACTCTCTTATGAGGAGAGCATGTGCATGAGCTTGTGTGTGTCTCAAAGCACTTATTTATGACTTCAATGCTGGCTGCTTCTTTTGAATGGCCCTCTCCCCCACTCTATGCTAGAGATTGAACACTGGGGATTCATACCAAGCTACATCTCTAGCCCTGCCCCCTGACCCTTTTTAAAAAAGTCCTGAGACAGGGTCTCACCAAATTGCCCAGGCTGGGCTTGAACTTGCAATCCTCCCACCCCAGCCTTCCAGGGTGCTGGGATCACAGGCGTGAGCTGCCATGTTTGCCTTCCATTTTTCACTTCTGACTCTGTGTTCCAGTCCAGCTCTGTATTTTCACACCCAATTAGGCTATTTCTTCACCCCTTCCCCTATGGGATTGGGCACTAAAGCGTATCAGATCTTATGGACACAGCAGAGGCACAGGGTCTGTGCAGCTGGGGCAGATAGATACCTTACTCTCTAGCACTAAGTTTGCTCACCGTAAAGTGAGTCTAATAGCAGTACGCTGTCGTGATATGACACTGCTAGGACTCAATGACCACTGCAGGCAGAATGGATGGTGCAACGCCTCCCAGGCCCACGTGTTAGTACTTATATTAACCGTGAGATGGAGATGTAAATAACAGTCATGACGTACAAATTCTAGCACTGACCAGACACTTCCAAATCCCATAGCCGTGTCCGTACTGACGATGGCACTCAATGCTATGAGTGGCGGCAAACTGGGTCCGTCACCTCCAGAGCCCACGCACATCAGCACAGGGCTCCTGCTGGGAGGTCCAGGGAAGACTGGGAGGGTGGGAAGAGAGACAGTGGAGGTCGGGGAGAGGGGTGGATAGGCAAGCACCCAGGGGGAAGGGCTGACTGGGTGCGTGTGCAGGAGTGTGCCGCACCCTGGGAGCCCTGGGCGGCACCCGCGGCTGGACAGTGGGGTGAAATGCGTGTGAAGCTGAAGCGGATGAGGTCGGAAAGGAAGTCAGGAGGCATCTCCACGCCTTACAAAGGTGCTGGGGTTTTATTCTCTAAGCCAGAGCCCTCGGAGGTGTGTTCTACAAATTGGCAGTGTCATAGTATGCTCTAAGAATAAAGGAGAAAAGAAATGCAGTGGACTCTTGAGTTACGACCGACCTGACATATGAACAACTGGAATTTCAGTTTTAACTTAGGAACAAAGTCTTGAGTTACAACCCAAATGCCAGCTGCTTGTGCTTCCAGATGGTCTCAGAGACAGATCTAACCCTTAAAGAGTCTGGAAGGAACATGACAACAACCTTTCCCGTGTGGGGCTAAGTGAGAAATCCTGGGCCAGGGTCTCGCCAAGGACACTGGGATCTGCCTGTGTACAGGAGAGAGACTTTGATGGTTGTGAGAAGGAGCCCGAGCCTTCACTGACCAACTTGAGGTACAACCAGCCCTCAGGAACAGACTGAGTTCATGAATCAAGGGTACACTGTAAAAGAACTTAGGGACCAAACGAGTTAGAAAAGTACTGCATACTGTGTTCTTCTCAGACAGTCATAACACTGATAAGCAAACCACAGGTGCCAGGCGCATGGCAGAAGGGTTTGTGGAATGAGAAACGAAGGTGGGAGATTAAGAAAGACAGACAAAGAGACAGAGGAATAGGTGGGCCAGGTGGGGCTCTGACTCCTGATGGGAGGAAAAGACCCCAGGCAAATGCAGCGGGTTATTTATAGAGTAGAGGTAAGGGAAGCACTGGGGCAGGTAAAGGGGCTGGTCTGTAACGGGAGCCAGAAGAGCAGCCAAGGTCTGCAGGACCTCAGGCGTGATGGTTCTCTGGAGAACGGGTGGGGAGGAGGACAGTCCTGTTCTCCCCAGGCCTTGCTCGACCACGCCCTCTGTCAGCTGTTCTCCTCCCCTGGGGCCCTGCCTCATCCGCGGGAGGAGGCGAGTTAGGCCTGGCTGCAGGGATCCGCAGCACAGCGCTCCCAGCACAAAGGCTCTAAGCATTTTTACAGTAAAGAAACTGAACTTCTGGGTTTAATGGTGGAGTGGTTACCTAACACATTCGAGGTCTGATTCCTAGCACAGAAAGAGAGAGAGAGACTGGACTTTCTCTAATCCAGCACTTCTCCATCTTGCTGGGCCATGGACTGCTCAGTGCCAGCCTCTATTGAGGGCAGAAGGAGATGGAGAGCGGCAGGTGCGTGTTTTAGGGAGACTGCTGTGGAGGCTGAGGAGAGGGCACACAAGGGGGGTGGGCAGCAAGAGAGATGTGCCCGAGGAGGCCAGGGCGGTGCTCAGAGTAGAGATCAGGAGATCCTGGAAGTGGAGGATAGGAGGGCCAGTGGAAGAGAGATGAGGGGAGGATGACCCTGCAGATAGCAGATACGGGGTACGGTGGGAAGGAAGACGGGCACTTGGGTGTCAGGAGAGCATAGGGAAACTGAGTCAGGGGGCGAGCAACTGAGGGTGGGTCCAGGCAGGCTGAATGTGAGGAGTGTCCAGGAGTGTCCTGTGCGGGCGGCAGGGACAAGAAAGGTCAAGGGGGAGAGCAGAGGAGAGGAGGCCCCTGGGAACCTGCGGTCAAGGAGAAGATGGGACAGAAGCATCTGAAGGGGCCTGAAGCAGTCATCAGAGAAAGACGTCTGAAGGTGCACACATTTGGCTACTGTCCAATTGCTTTACATGAGGAGTAAACATCTCGCTTCACTCCGGTAGTCCTCATTTGAGTATTTACCAAGTGGCAGAGTGCTAGCACCTTCTATGTGTCATTCTGGACATGCTCAGTGAAGGGCAGTGGGACCAACGGTGTTCGGGGCATCACAGAGCAGGTGAGATCCGTTCCCCTTCATGCCTAAGATCGCGCGTGCTGTGCTGATGCCCTGACTGCATCCTCACTGTCTAAGCGCTTGTTCTTTATCCACCCGATTCTCTTCCACGCCCTTGCTGAGCCGGGCTGTCTCACACCAGGTGTAGCCTTGAAGAGAGCCAGAGGAACAGCGCTTGAGGTGCCTGCTGCCCCAGTGGCTTCCGCGGCCATCGGCAGTCTGAGCCCTCCTGGGCCGCACCGCAGCTGGGAACCACACGCAGGCCACACTCGCCTGACTGCACACTTCACTCTCCACACTTGCTCCACAGACAGCTTGGTTTCTCAGAGAAGAAAAAGGGAATCTCCCTCAGCAAATGACGGTGTCCCCGGAGCGAGTGTGGTCAACACCAAGGCGGGGCAGAGATGAGGCGACTTGTTGGACACGTACACCTCATCACATCACGGCTGCGCCTCTTGGACACACACGCGTGTGTGAAGCCGCATGTGTCACCTGTTCTGGAGAGCTCCATGTCCTCATGTGGCGTGGCCACCGGGGGTAAAGTTTTAAATGCTAAGGAGGCTTAGGCGGGGGCGGCAGGCTGGGCAGTGACGGAGAACAGGGTGGGTCTTGGGCAGGTCCTCATTACCTCAGGGAGCACACACAAATGAGGGCTGTCAGTTCCCATTAGCGTCCTCTGATGCACGCTGTGGTGCCAGGTGGAGCGTGTGAGGCCAGCGGAAATTAGAGAGCCATACTGCTGAACTTTCCACGAAGCAAATCACCCGTGGGAAGGGACCTGTCTGCTTGGAGTGCAGCATTCGGTGTTGCGCTGGCTGAGGGTACGCGACTTCCTGGGGCTGCCCGTCAGCCTCATGGAAAAAAGTGTCATCGGGTTGCTCAGATAAACTCAGTTTTCCTTATGGTTCTGGGAAAAGCGGAACACTGAACCCTGAGCTATGGATGTGCTGGTTGACTTGGAAAAAAATCCATTTCCTCAGAAGACATGTTTAATGAGGCAACTGGGGTCTAAGGTGATAAATTAGAAATTCAACTAAGGGCATCAGGCTGAGAGGAAAACGCAGAAGCTTGATGAAAAATGCAAGCAGAGAGAATGAATATTTTTTCGTAAAGTGTTCATCTTCGTACTGACAAATCTATGTTTGTAGATCATTTCACCTATGATTGCTGGTTTTTAATGTCATTCGTTGGGGACTCTATTTGTTTTGGGATAGAGGAAATAAAGAGGGAAGAGAGAGACTCCAGAAGGCTTACCTTGCCATCTTCTGTGTAGACGTTTTCATTGTAGCCCTTCACTATGGTTCGATCAATGAACAGGCTCCGCATGACGACAATCACTTTCAGTACCTTCCCCAAGGTCACCTGTCAGAACACGAGTGTGCAAACATGAATGCTCACACTTGAACATGCACTCCCCACCCCGCCGGGCAGGCCTGTGTGAAAGGCGGGCACTTTGCCCTCCGTGACCACTGTGGGCTCTGCGGGCCCCAGCTCAGCAAACCGCGGACTGCTTTACATTCCCGGCTCACGAGTTCTGGGCTGTTTCACACACATTTACTACCTGATGTACACGCGGCCGCCCGCTCTCTGCTGGCCTAGGATTAGTGAGCACACCTGTCTTCACACTCTGCCTGGCCCTACTCACACCCATGGACTATGCTGAGCAGGCACCGAATACCGCTGGTTGAACTAGCTATTTACAGGAGCCGGTACGAAGTGGAGAAGCAACACAAAAATAAAGTCTGAAGGTAAAAGGAAAGTAGCTAAATTTTAATTCCAGAAAAGAAACATGATCCCAGAAATACATTTAAGTGCTTTTACTCTTCTAGAACCTAAGTGCATATTATGGATTTAAAAGACAAACACCTAGAAACACGCAGTTTCTCACATGCCAGGGAGACAGGAGTGCTGTGCTACTGGGACAGGCACAGCACCGTCCTTCAGGGGCTCGGCAACTCTCCTGTACTCACTCCGGAAGCTGCTGCTTCTCAGTTCCCAGCTGAGAGCCCTGAGGCCAACCCGGCCCAAGACCAACAGCAAGGCTGTGGGGCCCAGCTGCCCCGACAGGGCTGGACATCATGGCCTGGCAGACAGAAAGCCCTCAGGTCCCTGCAAGACGGAAGCCTCAGCGCCCCATGGCACCCCAATCCTGGATGGCATATACCCATCCCACAGCTTTCCAACTGACTGTCCCACCAACAGCCTTCCCCCTTTCTGGACTAGTCCTGGGCACCAGTGAACGCCCAACATCTGGGGCCTTCAATGGTTTTAAGTGCTGGGTTGATGTCTCTAGTTTTGTATGCCTAAACCAGTACAGAATTTAAAAACCATTTAAAGGAAGGCTAAGCCAGAAGTGGTGGGATGCAACCTATAATTCCAACACTGAGGAGGCAGAGGCAGGAGGACTGCAAGTTCAAGTTCTACCTGGGCATTTTATTGAGACCCTGACTCAAAAGAAAAAAACCAAAAAGGGACAGGGATGTAGCTCAGTGACAGAGCACCCCTGGGTTCAGGCCCCAGGACCGGCACCATCACCACACACAAGAGCGGGGACAGGGGAGAATGTGCTAGTAAGTGTATCTTTATTTGTTTTTGGTACCGGGGATCGAACTTGGGTCCTTGCACTTGAGCATCAGGGGGCGAAACCACTGAGCTAAATCCCCGGCCCTAGTAAGTATATCTTTTGTTTTTTGTTTTTTTTTGGTACCAGGGATTGAACTTGGGACCTTGCGCTTGTGAGGCAGGCGCCAGAACCACTGAGCTAAACCCCCAGCCCCCTAGTAAGTACATCTTATCTTGGTACTGAATAGCGTCATACCAGTACCATTTAGTGGGTCCTTCTTTTGTAATTGAGAACACAGCTTAGGAATGCCAATAAAGCACAACGGCAGGATTGGCAACTCTGCCCCCAGCCAAAAGCAGCTTGTGGAAGGGAAAGCAGGACAGAGGGGGAGCGGCTGAGCCACTGTTCTGTTATTACAAGCATGGGCAGCAATTGCCTCTGCCCGCTGTAACTGTCTTTGCCTCGGAGCGCAGCACTAGCAGCTGTTTTCTGAAGACACCAAAATCTGGCTGACTTTAACTCATTAACTGCCTTACTAGTTCCTTAAAATTTCTTAAGATGGATTTCAGAAACACACTAAAGATAGCAGAAATTGTGTTTAAAATTTTTTGTTGTTGTTTTAGAAGTGGATTTTGGTATTTTAAAACTAACTAATACTTAAAAAGTTAAAAAATACGTGTTTATTATACAAAAATCAAAACTAGAGGAAAAAAGGAGTTAATATATTGAGTCTTTCCATCCATAGATAACCATTCACATTTTAGGCTATCTCCTTTAAATATTTTTATTATCCAATCTTTATCATTTTGGAATTTCTGACATGGTTGTAATTAAAACTATTCATACCTACATAACTTCAAATCAATTTTTTTACTTTAGGTTATGACAACCATTGTTCCATATTGCTACATAGTTGTCAAACAGCGGTAGACGCTGCATGGTATTTATTGTAAAGGGAGTGGGTTTACTGCAATTCCTTTAACCATTCTTCTACTGACAGGCATTTCAGCTGCTTCCACATTTCCCCTAATAAAAATGTGGCTGCAATGCATACTTTTGTGACAAAGCTTTCACTGCATTTGGGATTATTTACTATTTTAGGACAGAACTGCAGAAATATAATTATGGGTACAAACAGTATAGATATGCAAAGGCTTTTGATACAATCTACCAAACTTTTCCACAAGTGTTGTGCCAACCAGCAAGGGATGGACACAGCTACTGCTTGCTACCTCCTACCCCTGCACACACAGTGGAACACCAACTTAGTTTTTAAAAGGTTTCCATTAGGGAAGATTTAAAAGCAGACCAGTGAGGATGCCCTGTGCAGAGGAGGGCCATGTGCCCACCCCACTGCAGCCCTGCCCAGCTCTTCCCCGCTCCATGTTGCCTCCACCTCCTCCCTTCCTGTGCTATTCTGAAATCATTAACAGCCCTGGTGTCATTTCTCTGTACAGACCTCTATTTCAGTACAGGTCTCTAAAAGATCAGGGCTCTGAAAACCAAAGAGCCTACCTGTGACGTCATCCCAGGTCCGAACAATGGTGATCCTCCAACAGCATCCAACAGCCAGGTACAGAGCCTACCTTCCCACGTCCTAGTGCCACTCTTAAGACATGCACAGTATCAGGACGTGAATACAGCCCACATGTGTATTCTCCCAGCTGACATCTCTCCCAAGTCTAAGCTGAGGCATCTCCTCCCCCCTCGTTACTGGATGAAGTAACTGGGTCATTTTCTAACTTTCTAGAAGGTTCCACATCTACCTTTTGCAGATGGTGCCACCGTGGTGCACTTTACCATGTTCTTCCTTACCTGGTACTTCCTCCAAATTGGGAATAGGCGACTCACAGATTTGATTTTTTTGGCAAGATCGCATCTGGGGCTAGAGTGGTCTGTGGACCGTCAGTGCTGAGAGGTCTTGCCCTGGTTTCCTTTTACTGTTTTTCAAATACACGAGGCTCTGGGAAGTCTATCCATTCTCTTTTTACAAAGCCAGAAAGTGTGCTAGAGTTCATCCAAGCAGGAGAGGCACAGAATTATGCCTGAGTATTAACACACCCATGACACTCACTATACCTCCGATTTTGAAGGTGTTGGAATTGGCCCAGTCCCTATTTCTCTGAGTGGGAGTTTCTTCCGTGGATGTGGAGACAGTGCTGCCCATCTCAGAAGGACGGGAAGCCCATGAGGATGCTCAGGTCCTGGCACACACAGAGGAAATGCTGAGAGGAGCAGTTGTTACTTGCCCAAGCCCTTGTCTGCGCTTTGCCAAGGCAGCGCGATTCAACGCCAGTTAACATCAAGGCTGGAACTGGAACTGCCGCCACCTGCAGGCGGGTGAGCTTGTCACTCAGTCTCCTCTCCTGCTGCCCTACCAGGGGCTGCAGGGAGAGGGTGATAGTGTTGCTGAGCCCTGAAGGATGCACAGGCCTGAGGAATGGCTCCTGAGAGCCCGCTGCTTGCAGGCTGGGCTGTTCAGGGGAAGACGGAAGCCTCTGTGGGGCCGACAACAGGCCTTGTTGACCAGCGACGGCCACTCAGTGTGGGGCAAGGCCCGTGATCCTGCACAGGCTTCTGTCCCACAGGTGAGTCCAGGTGGTATGACTGGGCCCCTGTTTACTCAGCTGTGAGACACATACAGGGGGCTGGCGGGGGAAATTAAAAGAGGATTTGCACAGTGCTGTGCCCTACGGTGCGACTCACAAGGCCTCCGAGTGCAGTGTGACACAGTGGCACAACCCCCATGGGACAGAGCTCTGCCTTCAGTCTGCAGCATCCCTTCCAGCCCCAGCGTGCCTCCACAGTGAGTCAGAGCCTCCCTCTCCTGGCACCGAGGTTTCCCAGCCTATCTGTATGCCCCAGGCTGCAGTGGTCTTGAACTTCTGATACTGCTATGATAACACACTGTAGATGGGCCAGTGGACCTCTTCCCACGAAGTAGCTGGTGCTGCCAGGTCAGAAGCAAGACGCCCATGTGCGGGCTATGGGTCACTTTTCGGTGACTGCTATGGGATGCCACAGATAAAAGCTAATGCCATCTGTTAATGAGGCATGCTTGCTGTTGCCAAGGTAACACTTTTCCACACTGAACTTAGAGCTCACTCACCACTCTTCCCTTGGGGCTGGGCCTGGCAAGCGTTCATGAAGCTCGTAGTGAAGTCAGAGCAGCACCTGCTTCCGGAATAAGGCCCATGTGGCACTGGGAGAGGTGGCCAGGAGGCCTCCTCGTGTTGTACCCTTCTGGAAGCAGGTCTGGAAATGCTGCCCCTGCCAGGGTTACTGTGGTCTGGGCTCAGGTGGTCTGCCCTCCTGGTCTGGCAGTGCTTTCCTGTCAAGCTGGCTTTCTAGCTCACTGAGGCAAGGACACCCTAAGGGAGGGAATGAAGTGGTGGGAGAGCTGAAGGCAACAGAAAAGGCTCTGAGCCCAATCTACCACCACCAAGAACTAACATCCAGTGGCTGAAGTGCTGTCCCTACTGGCGGTTAGCAGGAGAGAAGCCAAATACTTAAACCAGTGGTGGCAAACCTGTGGCACACAGGCTCCAGCGGGCTGTTTGTATCACTGAAAGCTCTAAAAGGTTTGCCATCACTGACCTAAAACCCTGACTTCTCCAGGTTTGCACATGGCCAAAGCACTTAGAACCCCAGCAGTGCCTGTGCCTAGGGCACGGGGAGGCACAGGGACCAAATGCTGAGGAGCCCAGGCCTGATGGCATCCTGGGCTGGCACAAAGCAAGTGTGCGGGAGGTGAAGGAGTCAGCACAGGGTCCGTCATTCACACAGCTGGCTGTATGCCTGGGCCCCGTTTGGGCAAGGTTGCGTTATTAAAAAAAGACGCCAACTCGGGCTGGGGATTTAGCTCAGTGGTTTTGTCGCCTGCTGCGCAAATGCAAGGTCCCAAGTTCAATCCCCGGTACCAAAAAGAAAAAAAAAAGAAGCCAACTATTTACAGAAAGCCAGCCATGAATATTATTTCACACGAATAAACAAGGCAAAGGCCTGACATGAAAGAACCTTAAGGGGTCTGCTGTAACTTAATGTGTTTTGAAGAGAAGGAGGAGAGGAAAAGAAAAGAGGGAAGGGTTGGGGGAAGAAAAAAGGAAGAAGGAAATGAAGGGAGGGAGAGAGGAGAGGAAGACATAGAAGGGGGAAAGGGGAAGGGAAAAAGGCAGGCAGACCCACAGGGGTCTAAATGCTGTTCTGCTTCAGCAGTGTTCAGAGCCTTCCTCTCCACACCAGTTCTGAAGAACAGTAGGGAACATTAAATTATCCCAGTAAGAATTTATTGACCGAGGAAATAAGTATTTGTACTATGGTCACACTACCCTCGGACACTGATTCAGAAAATCACGTAACTGGACTGCCACGAAGGATTCAAACTCTTTTCTAACTCTCCTAAGGCCTAGGGAAATTAAGAAGTATCAAATATGGGTCCTAGCTTTAAGGAAATAAAACCTACCTATACCTCCATTCAACCCAGCTATTCCCCTTCCCAAGAGTTACAGGGATCACATTAGTGATACATGCACACCCATGTTTATAGCTGCACGATTTACAATAGCTACATCTTGGAAGCTGCCTCTGTGTCCACCAGCAGATGAATGGAAAAGGAAAATGTGGTGTTTACACACAATGGAGTGCTACTCTGCCATAAAGAAGGATAAACTTGAGTCCTTTGCAGGAAAATGGATGTACTTTGAGACCACAATGTTAAGTGAAATCAATCAGACACACAAGCTTAAATATCACGATTTGGGAGATGGCAGGATTGATTATGTCCAAAGCAGGCTATAAGCAGTGCAGGCTGTGAAGAGCTAACTCCACAACTGGCTTGTTTATAGAAGTGAGTCTGGCCGAAGCCTATGTGCCAAGGTCAGAGTAACTTGCATGCAAATTCTGTTCCCACAACTAAAACCTTCTGACTAGAAGGACAATATTCTAATTACAACCATAAATTTTGTCTATTCTGTTCTTAATTTGAGAATGCTTTGTCTTGTCTTTTATGAGCCTTGCTTACATTAATTTCCACAGAAACTGAATGACTTTGTGCATCCTTGCACATAGTCCTGCCCTGGCATGTAGCTTGCCCTTAGCCTGGTTGATCACTAATAAAAATCAGTGAGGGCTGGGGATTTAGCTCAGTGGTTTCGCTGCCTGCTGTGTAAGTGCAAGGACCCGAGTTCGATCCCCGGTACCAAAAAAAAAAAAAAAAATCAGTGGCTTGGACTGGCCAGCACCTTTGTTGGTTGCATTGGCATTGGTCGTCCTGGCACCTCGCTTTCTGTCTCTCTTAGTTCTGTCTTTTATCCCCAGCCTGCCAGGCCTGCATCGTACACTGGGCAGGAAACTGGAGCCTATTGCAGAAGTTTCTGGTAACATTTCAGGGGTTCCCAGTTCACATGGTTTCTCCTACATGAGAAACCTAAATTATAAATCAATGGAAGATCATGATAAAAGAGACAATAGGAAGGACCAGGGATTTAGCTCAGTGGTTTCACCGCCTGCTGCGCAAGCTCAAGGACCCGAGTTCGATCCCCGGTACCAAAAAAAAAAAGACAATAGTAAACAAGAAGATAGACTGCAAAAAGGAAGGGGACAAGAGATCGAGGAGGGGTAGGAGAAGAGGGGAAGGGGACGCAGCAGAAAGACTGTCACCCAGGAGGGATCCACAGTGTCCCTGGAAGTGCTTATCCCACGCAGGGTTTTAGTCGGCAGTTGCTATGGCTTCTTTTTTTTTTTTTTGTACCAGGGATCGAACTCAGGACCTTGCGCTTGCGAGGCAGGCAGCAGAACCACTGAGCTAAATCCCTGGCCCTAGCTATGCTTCTGATTAGATGTCCCCTCAAAGCCTCATGCTTTTTCATGGAGTGTGTGACTTATTCATGATCTGGCCAGGCCTGAGGGCACTAGGATTAAGGGCATGAGTGCTACTTGCCCCAAGCAGTCTGGATAACATAAAGGGGAAGAAGGACGCTGGAGAGGCCACTTGTTACTTTTTGCTGTCTTCCACCGCCATGAATTGCCTTGGAACCAGCAGATTATGGACTGCAACCTCTACAAACTAAGCCAAACAAATCCCTTCCCCTCTAACTTTGGCTATCAGGTATTTTGTCTCAGCAACAAGACAACCAAGACAGTGGTCCCTTGTGCGGCTTCTGCCCTCAGCCCCTTCACACGACAAAGGCAGCACGGGGTGGGGCCAGTGCCAGGGCCCAAGCTCATTTTCTCGGCTGCCACGTACAGAGTGGTGCCCCGGGAAAGCAACCCTTGGACCCCACTTCCTCATCAAGACGGCTCCTCTGTGAGGTCCGCACGGGGGTGCTACCCTCAGTGTCCAGCACACCACAGCGGCATACGTCAGGCGCTCACTGCCTGGTGGCAATTATTAGTATCACCGTTGTCATTATTTTTAATAATTATGAAACACCCTGTCCCCAAGTGGCTTATTCCACTGGACCCTTTTGCTTATAAGCCTCCGTCACTAGGAATCTGGGCATCCAAACTGCCCTGGTGTGGGGTCCTTCACCACAGGGAACCTGGCCACTTGCTGAATTTCATTAAAGGGTGTCCTAACAAGGAAGGCTTCGGAAATAGTGTTCCATTTTATATTACAGAAATAAAATTCTTCACATGCTTATCGTTCTTTGTCACCCCCACAACAGCACCAAAAATTCACATACAATGTAAACAAACAGCTGCAGGGTTGTGCTTCCTAATCTTGGTTCATGCTACCTCTGGGCTTCCCTCGTCATGCAAGAAAAATCCCTCCAGCTTCTCAAATTAGTTTGAGTCCATTTTAATTTATAAAGTATACACTCAAAATGTAAATGCAGCCCCCACCCCAAGGCAAGGCAGCAGCAGCTGGTCAACGTGGCACAGAAGCAGGCAGCCAAGGACGCGGATGAGGTGGGTCCAGATTGACAGAACACCAGAGGCGCCTGTTGGTTTCCTCACAGACTGAAAAGCCCGAGTCTCTCCTAACAGAGCTGAAGAGGAATCCTCAACAGCACACATCTTGCTCCGCTCCTGCACTGCAACCCAATAGCGATGAAGCCACTCACACAACATTCCTGTCACCCAGAAGGCCACTGCCTGCTGAGGGGGAACAGGCTGGACGAAGCAAGGGGACTGGGGCTACACGGTGGCCTGGTGTAGAAGGCTCTGCCCCCTCTGTGCTGTGGGTCAGGACAGCACATGGCCTCCTTCCAGGATTTGGAGAGCATGGCATGGAGTGGACAGGAAGCAAGAAATAACACCACCCCAAGAGGGGAGCCATTTAGGGGAGAGAGGTGTCTTAGTTACTTTTCTCATTGCTGAGACAAAATACCTAAAGTTAAAAGCTCATAGTTTTTGGAGGTTTCAATCCATAGTTGGCTGGCTCCAAGGCAGGGTGGCCTGACAGGGGCATCGCAGAGGAGAAACAGTCCATGGTGGGCAGAAGGCAGCAAGCAGCAAAGTAGAAACCAGCAAGCAAGAAGCAACTACAGTGGTCCTCTTTTGTCCTTTACATACTCTCCAGGCTGCATGCCTTTGGGATGGGTAGTACTCACACCCAGGGTGGACCTTCCCATTATCCACTCCCAGGACTATGCCCTAGCCAATCAGAAGACTGATTTAGTAATCACACACCCCTGATCCCAGCATCACACACTCTAGATCCAGCCACCTCCCAAAAGCCCCACCTAGGATAGCACGCGGCTTTTGGGGGGACAATTAGGCACATGGCATAACAGAAGAGGAGAAAAAAGGGATGGGGGAAGGTAGGATGGAGGGCCAGACAGACCTGGAATGGAAACCATTGCCCTTCTGGTTCCTTCTTTCTATCTACGTAACAAATACTTGTTGAAGACATATTACGTGCAGGGTAGGCCTTAGGGACCTAGAGAGAGAAATGAAACTGTCATACACAGAGCTCATAGTCTAGTGGAGGGACAGGCAACAGATGAGAATGTACATAAAGAAATATAACCTGTGGGGTTATGAAGGACATGAATGGAAGAGCGACAGTTTAGAGAGATTATTTAGGCAATACCCATGTGCAAAAGCGACATCTGAATCAGATCATTTGCGTGGCCACTTGTTCATTCATTCACTGAAATATGAAGCAGCCACCATGTGCCAAGTGTTGCTCTGAGGGGTGGAGATGGAGTCTTGGACATTCTTGGAGGGGGCAAAAGGTGGTAGCCAAAAAATATTTCCTCTGTATGGGGCTCTGAAGATAAAAAGCTGGACCAGGGGTGCTTCAAGTGTGCCTGAAACCTCCTGGGTAAGACCAAGGAGTTCTGGCCAAGGGTGGGGAAGGGTGGCCAGAGAGAGCAGCCGAGAGAGCAGCAAGGCCTGGGTGAGCGGGATAGAAAGGAGGCTGTAGGGATGTAGCTCAGCAGCGCTGTGTGGGCCTGGCAAGAGCAAGGTCCTGAGTTCAATCACAGTACCACACACACACACACACACACACACACACACACAAAGAAAGCAAGCAAGCCAGCAAAAGAAAGGAGGCTGGGCAGGTAGGAAGTGCCCTAGAGGCTCTGCTGAAGAGTTCAGTCTTCTGTGGGGACCAGGGAAGCCACAGGCAGGCGCAGCAGGGGAATGCACACCCTATGGGCGCTTTCAAAGAACGTCCCTTGCAGCCGTTGGGAGAGATCAAGAGAAGAGGGAGGGAGACAGGAGAGGAGTGTAAGAGGTGAGAAAAGAGGAGCCAAGGAAGCCTGCGGGTTTCTGGTTTGTGCACTAGATAAATGGGTTGCATTTATTGAGATGAGATGAGGAAGGAGAAAGGAAAAGAGGAGAATCACTTCCTTTTCACCACATTAGGAAAATTCCAAAGTAGCTAAGTGAAGAGATGTTAAGTGGGCAGTTCTGAGAGTAGGACCAAGGCCAAGGACCGGGCCCGAGACAGTTTCATCTTAGGAAAGCTGCAGCAACACGCCCTCCTTCTCAGAGTGGCCTGGTGGGGCGTTCGAACTCCCAGGCCAAGCAGCAGCAGGCTGGGCTCGGAGGCCTCAGGGATGCTCTTCTGGACTCAGGAAGGAGCAGTCCCTGTGGCAAGGCAGGTGCCAGTCCAGGCGTGGGCCCCACACAGGCCTGCGCCCGTCAGGACAGCCACACACTGCCCTCTGTGGCAAATGGGGCCCTGTTACAGCCCCGCATCTCCCGTCGATGGCCTGCTAGGCAGCACTTGGCTTTTTAATATTTCGTCTGTAGGGTGTGTGCCAGCTTGGCCTCGATGTAGAAAATTTTAATTCAAATCAATACATGGACAAGGTCACTTTAAAATCCAATTAATATGAATAGAAAAATATGCCCCACAGTTCTGTGAGCTGAAAATGGAATGGTTGCAAGTTAACAACTATAAAGGAGACATCCACACACACGGCCCTGTTGGGCTCTCCTGTGTTTGATAATGTGGCTATCTGTGTCCTTACATGCATGCAATTGTTAGAATACTGAAAAACTTTTTTTTTTTTTGCTTCTATTTAGGGTAGCTTAAAATTAAACTGGGTTTGTCTGAAGAAAAATATAAAATGTACTGAAAACTGTGAATGCCTAAAAGATGATTTTAAATAAATTAAGACCTGGACTTTAACTCACCCAGGAATTCCTAGAGAAACAGGCTTCTACTATGGCTCCGATAGTAGCAATTTGATTTATACAGAATTCATTTAGAACTGTTTGCACTGATAATGATATCAGGGGAAACTGAGGCACTGGCATTTTAGATTCTTGTTTGTTCACATAAGCATTACACAACCAGGACTCTAAGACGTCCCCTTCTCAGATTTTACCACTTCTAGCCATACATTCTACTCCTGGCTGAGAGAATTTTATTTTATCATTATTTCTTATTTTCTTATTATGACTTTTGGTCCTGGGGACTGATCCAGGGCTTTGCATGTGGTGGACATGTGCTCTACCACTGAGCTATACCCCCAGCCCTGGAAAATTTTATTTTATAGCAAGAATCCGAGAATTATGCAATAAATGATAAGAATGTATTATTATGACTGGATTCGGTGCTCTCTTTTCCCTCTGCTTATTGCTACCCCATTTGGAATATTAGCTTTTCTACCCTTAAATCAGGTTACAGTGGAATATAAATAATGAAGCCTCTACCTGAAAAAGACAAAATTGTTTTGTAACTTCAAGGAACTACTGAAAATTATATAAAATTGGAATGCAATATTAGGAGTGTCGGTGACATGCCCTAAACCCGTTGCTCTATTTCACATTTGGGTTTCTTTCCCTTAAGGCTGCTGGAGAGCCAGGAGCTTCGCTGTACGGGAAAGGGCTGACGCGTCCCGTCCTGTGCGGGGCACTGGCAGCACCCTCAGGAATCTCCCTGACAGGAAAAGCAGAGCTCCTGCAGTGCAGGGCTGCATGGAAGCGCCCGCCTAGGCGCCAGCTAAGGTTGCCAGATGACTCTGCCGTGTGTTCACCTCTAGATCACACTGCTGCAACAAATTCAAAGCAGCCCAAGTCCCTGTAGCCAGAGGACAAGCTGCTGCCTTGCATTATGTGGCCTGGGGAAGAGAACCAGCAGCCTCGCCCTCCATCCTGCCCCACTCAGTCCCCGTTATCTCATCTGCTGCTGTATTAATGCTCTTCACACACTCATTACTCTTTAATGATGCCTGTTTGTAAATAGCAAGATGGGATGCAATTAAACCATGCCAGGCTAAATAAACACACATTCTAATTAGGATCTTTACAAGAGATTTTTTTTTTCATGTATAGACTGGAATTTACCTTTCATTAATCTAACTTAATTGCAATAGTGCACCAATACAGAATCAACCCAAATTAAGTGCTCTAAATGATTTCCCCATATTTAGGGTGAGCAAGTGATTCTTCCTTTGGGCAGCAAGCACGGCTTGCAGGAGGAGGGGACGAGATGATCAGCAGCACCACTAGTGCTTGGAGGACTTGGGCAACAGGACAGGTGCGCACAGGCACCAGACTGAGGTCAAGGCCGTGGGTTGGACCCGCAGCCCGGGCCGCTTGAGTCAACCAGCTCTGCTCAGCCACAGCAACAGACGGCATTTGTCAGCTCTCTGTCACAGGCTTCCAGACAGACGGTATGGGTGTGGATCAATCGGTTCAAAGCCTTCCTGCTCTCCCAGAATAACAATGCCCAGGAACCGGTGCCCGTGACGAGGCAGCAGACACTGCTGCAGGACCAGGACATCTGTTACTGGGAGGAGAAGAAAGCCCTCCTGTTCTGGCCTTTGACTCCGGGGGTGTGAAGGATTCTTAACATTTGGCAACCAACCTGAGGAAGAGCACGCGGCGCCTCAACACCAGACAGCACTACAATTTGTTCCCGCCACAAATGCGGCCCCTCCTGGGTGGCAGTGCTGCACCCGCTGCCCTCAGGTCTCCCTCATCTTCCCCTCCTCTTCCTCTGCTATGTGCCGGCAGGCATAGGAGTGCAGAGCCCCGGCCTGAGCCGGGGGAGCACTGGCCCGGAAGTGGCAGTCCTGAGGAAGCCTGGTCCAGAAAGGTCTGGGGGGCCAGGATGGCTGAGCTGGCCTCTGCAGGGACGGAGCTGCTATGCTAAACTATAATCCAGAGAGCAGCCAGAGACTGGAGTTCTCGTCTTAAAGCACTGTAAGTGTCTGGGAAATTCTCCAGGACGCCACTTCTCAAAGTGGTCAAATACTTCTGGGAAACCGTGTGTCATAGCCTCTTCGTGGAGACCCACCGCACAGGCACATGAAAGGCTCTGGAAGGGACTGCAGCTGACTTTCGGGACCGCTGTGGGAAGCACTGTGCTTCAGTTTTAGGGGAGAAATAACTTGCCAGCTCAGCCAGTCTCCAGCAGCCTCAGTTGGATACTGCACCTGACCTCACTCATGGCCGCCTCACTGCTGCCTGCAGGTAGAGACCGAGGGCGGTGCGGCCCCCACACCCTAGGGTCTGCAACCCACTGAGCCTTCACTCCCTGAAACAGACCACTGAGGCTGCAAGACAGGAAATGGTTCCCTGACAGACTGTGGATACAAATCTTTCAACTCTAAGATGCTTAATTGCTCCCAGTTCCAGAACTTTCAAAAATCCACTCTCAAATCCATTTTTATGGCTATATTGGAAGTCTCTGAAAAACCTAGCCTTGTAACAGCACCACCAACAGCTCTCACTTAATCACTCTGTAGATCACATATAAAAACAAAACAGAGCTAAAAAAAATCCTTCCATGTTAGCGAGCAGATGTCGAGCCCATTTTCAATTAATACGACCCACTTCCATACAATCAGACTGCTTAAAATTCCTGGAACAAGATGTAAAAGTTAAGATGCAAATGTTCCGATTTTAATGAGAATGAATGGAAACTATAAAATCCCCTCTCCCTTTGAGGGTAGGTACAATCTACATAGGAAGTCCCAACTGCACACTAAATTTATCAACGAAACAATCATTTGATAAAGCTGTGTGCAAGAGGAAAACAGCACTGGGAAAGTCGGAAGTATTTTCTGAAGGCATTTTCTACCAAACTTAAATTTTATCAAAACCATGATTCTTTTAAAAAGCTTAAAAAATCCTTAAGCCATTCTGACGCATTTCTCCATCACCTGCATGTTCTAGGAGCCTTCTGTGTTTCTTTTAATCTATGTGACCTTTCCGAGGACAGCAACAGAAAGTGACAGAAAAGACTGGGCCTTGTTGCGTGGGTCCCATTCAGGGCCAGCTCTCCCACTTAGCATGCCTGGACCGCTCACGGGACCCTGCTGGCCTCAGTTTTCTCATCTACACAAAAGTGGTAACATTGCCTGTGGAGGCACTGGTGTGAAATCAAGTGAATAAACACACATTGAAGGGTCAGAGTTCCTTACACACCGTCCACATACAAAGTGGGGGCAATTACCAAAGAACCCTCAGGAGGCGGAGGACTTTCTAGGCCAAGCTCAGCATTCACTTTTCCTTCTCCCTGTCTAGAAAGGGCTTCTTTAGGTCTGCGAAGGTCCCCCCGCCCCATGGTGCTGTGTGGAGGTCTCCCTGGGGTCAGTATTTTCCAAGGGGCAGTGGGCCTCTCAAGGTGGGCTCTGGTTCAACTCCACCTGCAGGGGTGCCGCAACCCTCCGCCCCATTTGCTCTGGGGGAAATAGGGTTCTAGCCATACCCGGCCAGGGCTGGGGTGGACCTCAGGGGTTCAGCACCTACCTAGGACTTGTGAGGTCCACGGTTCCATCCCGAGTGCTGCAAAGAAGGAAAACAATCTACCCAGCACCCGGGGCCACCCCGGGGTCTCTGGATCTCCAGCCTGTGCCAGCGTGGGCAACACTCAGTCCCCTCAAATAACAACAGCCAGAGAAGAGCTTCTGTTCTGTGGGGTGGGGCTTGTCTCCTTTCACCCCTTCAGTGGCTCCTATCGGAGCGCCCCCAGTGCCAGCACAGTCCTAAGCCTCAGGGGTACGACAAGGAACAAAGAAGCCACAGATAACTTACACTTTTCTGGGGAGCTCCTGGTGGAGGGGAGCGCTCAAGGGTGAGAGCAGAAGAGCAAGGACCAGGTACAGACTCTCCTTTCATCTCTGTGACTGGCACAGCCCTGAGGAAAGCAGGGACTCAAACAGTATTGGACGACAGCGATGAGCAGCCGCAAGCTCAAGGCTTCAAGGCACAGTAGAACTCGGAGCCCTGGCCGCGCCCACACACCCAGAAGGGAAGGCCACGGAACACACGCACAGTCGGGCAGAGTGACCGGGCTAATGCTCAGCCTCACTCCTGATTTGCTGGTGCTAGGGCAAGCTCTCCGCCTCTGCACGACGGATGCTGAGACTTCTGTCCTGGGCACCCAGCAGTGCCAGGCACAGAGAACAGAACAGCGCGGCTTGCACAGAGCTCGTGTCTCAGTGGTGAGGACTGATGAGGCGGAGAGGGATGGAGCAGGTGGGCTGAAGAGATCATGGCAAAGACCTCCCTCAGTGCCATGGGGCCAGCGGCCTCTCTGGGCAGAAGAGCGACATTCACAAGAGCACTCGGCAGAGGCAGAGAGCCCAGTTGGCAGCAAGGTGCTACCATCATCTTTAGCAACGGCCTAGTGGAAACCATGTGGCCCCATTCCCAGGAACCCGCGCGATTCCTTGGCTCGCCTGAGGCCAACATGCTGCACACACACCTCGCAACTGGTCAGGAAGCCCTCGTGACAGACCACCACGATGGGCTGCGGTTAGCTCCACATCATAGAAGAGGAAATGACGTCAGAAAGTAAGTGAGGGCATAACATCATCTGGTCAGAAATGGCCGAGCAGGAATTCAAACCCAGGCACCTGACTCTCTAAAGCTTGTACACCCATTACCATATGCTTATGAGTGGAGTCGATTATGATGATGAGGAGAAAGATGACACACTATTCCCACAGCTACATATAGCCAAGTAGTTTAATTAATTTTAATCAAAATTCACTACGATACAAGTGGTATCATTAATAACACCACAGACCACCCTGGTGTAAACCTGCACTCATCTTTAAATCTAACTGCAAACAGAAAGGGACCGGGTGGGCCACTTCTATTAAAACCAAGTAACTTTTATCTCAATGCACAGACACAATGAAAAGATTAACTGGAGGAAAAATCAACCATGTAGATTGGCCCTAAGGAAAAAGGTAAAATACCAAGATAAACTGCTTTTAAAATTGGTTGAAGATTTAATATAGCTCTGGAAGGTCTCAATTATTTACATGCTTGGTCTATGCAGTATAAATCTGGGGTAATGAGATTCAATGGTTGTGTGTAAATCTGAATCAGGACAACCTGACTGTTTAAAAACAAAAGCAGCGTAGGCTTCTGTGTTAATAACTTTTCAAAACAAAGATTATGATTCAGGAAGAGTAACGTCACTTTTGCTGCTCATTATTGATTGCAGTGGGTGTGGGGAGAAATGGCCCCACTTGGTCAGATGCAAACCCTGAGACAAGTTGCATGGGATCCAAAGAGTAACGATCAATACCGTTGTTCAAAAACCAAGACCAACAATTTACATGGCCTCTTTGTCCTAGGGCAGTCACAAAGTCCCAAGAGATCCCTTCCTTGTGCAGTTCCCTGTGCTGAGCCGAGGGCTGTGCACTGCTGCATCCCAGGTGGGATGTGATGCAGTGTCAGGTGACTGGAGGGTCTTCACAGAGGCTCTGTGCAAGGCAGGGTACGAGTGCGCAGGTACTGTCAATGGCGCTTTAGACAAAGTGCTCCGTGCTGCACCAGCCACTTCTGTGTATGCTTGTCCACAGCACATCCCTTTGATGATGGCATCGGGGCCCAACGGGATGAGGAAGGGGTAGAGCCCAGTCTCCGGATCATACAGCAGCTTGGCCAGGAGGGGCGCGTGGAGAAGGGTGGCGTAGGCAGAGAGCAGTGGGTGTGCAAAGCACTGGAGCGGGCAGGGGTAGAGGTGGGGAATCTTGTGGCTCCTCAGGACCTCTGTACGTGAGTGCTTTCACTTGTCACAGTCGTGAGAGAGAGCTACTGGCGTTTAGCAGGCTGGAGCCAGAGATGGTAAAGCCCCAGCAACGCACTGGGTAGTTTTGTACAACGAGGAACTCTCCCATCTGAAAGGCCAGTGGTGCTGAGAACACAGAGGACACGGGAGGGGTGAGCCTGGAGTGGTGAGCTGAGGCCAGGTTCTGAAGACCTCATAAATGCCCCAGGAGGTGCCTTCCCTGCACACAACAGGGGACACCAGAGCAGGTGAAGGGTGTCTCTGATTTCGCTTCAGTGGAAGACAGAGAAGGGGCTGTATCTGAGAGCAAGTGTACGAAGAGACCTAGGGGAAGGCTAGGGTAAGAGTTCCGGTGCCGGGAGGCAGCAAGGGGCTGAGCAGCCAGCCCACGGGAGGGCTGACGGCACACAGGGAAGACGGTGTGTGGCCCCAGGACTGGCAACAGGAGGCTACTGCTGCAGGCATGACACTTGGGGCTCCCTCCATGTAGTTCTGACCAACAAGCACCTGTGAGGAGAATGAAGGGCAACACCGGGGCAGGAAGAGGCCAAACTGGGGCTAGAGAGAAAGTCAAGCAGTTTGGCCTGAAAGCAGACCCAACTTTTTTACCACTGAATAAAAACAAACAAGACGATCTAAGCGAATAAACACAAGGTACTTAAGGTAGCAGTGCTGCTGTGTATTCACTCAACTGCCTTTTCTGGATTTTGAACATGGGGCGTTTCATTCTGCCTCAAAAAGGCAAGTGCCGCCTGTTCCTACCAGACATTAATTTCATGTAATGTGTTCAAAATATTTAAAAAGTAAAATCCAATAAACCCCTTTGGAGTTGGAATTGCCTTCTCCCACCCTTAGAGCCCCACTGTCACCGCCAGCCTAACACAGTCGACTTAGGGTCAGCGGGATGAGCTCCCTGACGCTTGGGCCACTTGAACCTAACCGAAGTGTGTGGAAGGAGGCAAGAGATCAGCTCCAAAGGGCAGCGGCAGAAAGGACACAAGGCCGGCGACCACTGGCGTGCGCACATAGCAGGAAGGGGAGCACTCTGGGCCGCCTACCCGGCCTACTGTTCACTTAGATGAAACGTGTTGGGGCATTGTAGGGAAACTCAATTCCCACCGAGTCCTGCCACTGCACCACCACTGACACCAGTGCCTGCTGCGCCCCAGCAGAGGAGCCAAGCAAGCGGCACACACCTGGCGAGCAGCGTCTGGGGAAGCAAGAGAGCAAGCAAGAGCCGAAGGGACAACATACCCCTTGGAACGAGCTGTAAGAATAAATCACACCCCCAAATTTGACTGGAATGCCTCTGTCAGAAACAAACTCCAAGACTCCCAGTGTGGAAGCGGGGAGGAAGGTACTGCCCAGCATTCTCGGAACCTGCTGCACACTGGCACCTCAACACACCGACTCCACCTGCGTCCTGCACACGGCCACTGTCTCTAAGAACAGTGCCCCACACGTCCCAACCTGCAACCCACCTGGAAGTCCCCTGGGAATGAAGCATGAATGTTCAACCAGACCCCGCAACAGCAGAGGGAGAGAACAGGAGTGGTGTCAGCAGGGATGGAGCGCCTGACCAGAAAGGGCTCGGAGCGCTCACAGTTCTAACCCTGGGGATGAGCCTGCCCTGCCCTGCTCTTCTCTCCCCTCTCTGCCCCCTTCCTCCCCCGTCATTCATTCTGTGGTGCTGGGGATGCAACTCAGGGCCTTCACATTGAGCTATATTCCTAGATCTCTTTTCTTTTTTTTTTTTGGTCCTGGGAATTGAACCCAGGCCTTGAGCTTACGAGGCAGGCTGCGGCACCACTGAGCTAAATCCCCAGCCCTTTTATTTTCTATTTTAAGACACAAAAGTTTCTAAATTGCCCAGGCTGGGCTTGAATTTTTGATCCTCCTGCTTTACCCTCCCAGAGTACTGGGATAAGCACGCGCCACCATGCCTGGGTTAATACCTTTTCTAATGAAAGCCACCACCTGACTCCCTCCTGGAAGCAGGCTTGAGGATGCCTGCAAACACAGCTGCAGGTACTCAGGCTCCTGGCCCTGAGCCCTCACCTCCTGCAGCTCACAGACCCTCCGGTAAGAGCCCTGAGTTCAGGACACTAGTGATGGACTTCAGAGCACTAACGAGGACTGGGATAGTGAGTCCTGCATGGTAACTTGTGTAGTTTAACAGAATACAACGTCTGCACAGAACCTGAAGTCACTGTCTTCAAAAGATAAAGCCAAGCATGGCTGTGGTAGACAAATTTCCACAGACGCTCTCTGTATTTTGCACAAGAAACCTCAGAATCGCTTGGGTCCAGGAAACTCCCAAGATCATGGGCCCTCTCTCTGGCCTTCGCACAGCACCCTCAGCTTGGTCTGCTCAGTCGTGAGATCCTCTCTGGCCCGCGGAGGCCGGGTCTTCCCAGGATGGGGGTAGACGAGCAGCTTCCTGAGCCTGCTGAAGCCACATGCTGCACCATGGAAAGGAGAGAACTGATACCTGGCAGCCCCAAGTGATCTGCATGCATTCATTCATCCATCCATCCATCCATACATCCATCCATGAGACGGGGGTCTCACTATGTTGCCCAGGCTGGCCTCGAACTCCTAGGCTCAAGAGATTCTTCTGCCTCAGCCTCCTGAGTAGTTTGGGAATATGGGTAGATACCAATGCACCAGGCTCCAAGTGATTTGTTTTTAGAGGGGCAAAAGAGCTCCGCTGCTATGTGGCCTTGGGACTCTTCAGGCCTCAGCTTTCCTTTTGTGAGGCAGGCGGCAGCACCACTGAGCTAAATCCCCAGCCCCAGCTTTCCTTTTGGAAAGTGGGGATAATGCCACTTAGCTCGGGGGGTTCTGAGCAGGGCAGAGAGAGATGGTGCACGTGAGGGTCAAGCCCCGGAGAACACTCACACTGCACGAACGTCCTGGAGACATCTTCAGGACCAGGCCAGTGTTTCTGCACCTGATGAATTCAAACTTCAAAGGACAGCTTCTCCTTTATATGTTTTAATTCTTTTTTCCTTCCAGTACCAGGAATTAAACTGAGGACCTTGTGCTTGCCAGGCAGGCATGGTGCTGCTAAGCTACATCGCTGGCCCTATACATCTTAATTCTAGCATTAAGTAGAAGAACTAAGCCCTTCCGCACCCTGTGCAGTAACCACTACTCCTGCCCACCGGTGCGGAGCTGCCACTTCTGGATGGTACGTAGCTGCACCCCCAGCCAGCCTCCCTATGCAAGGTGCCATTCACTAAGCTCACCATGGGATTTTAAAGAAAAGATGTTAGTATTAGTTTCTTTATACATCCATGCACAAATATCAATTGCCTGTCTTCAAAACATAAAGGCAATTATTCAATGAATCATGACTGAGCACCTAGTATGCACCAGGCACTGTTCTAGGGTCTGGGGACACGTCAATGAACATGGCAAAGACACCTCCTGTGTGAGTTACAGTCCTTCTGAGAATGCAAAGAGCAACAAGCCAGACAGACAGGGAAATCACGCCGCACTGAGTGCTGGGGACTGATGACACAGGCTGCTGGACAAGGTGAGGGAGAAGTGCATCGGCTGGGCTCCGGAGAAGGAAGGGCCTAGAGGAGGAAGGGCCTGGGGAACGGGAACTGGAGGCCCAGCACCTGAGGACAGCAACAGCCCTGGTTGCAGGTCCTGAGGAGGCTGAGAGCAGAGGGACGGCGAGTGGGCGGGAGGCAGTGCTCACCCAGGGGAGGGCACAGAGGCTTAGGCCCTGTGGTGGCAGCCGAGGAGGTGGGGCCATGGTCAGAAGCTGGACTAAGCACAGACAATTTCACTGAATATGTGTATCTGAATAAGCAGCTGAAGAAGGTTTTTAAAGTGCTACTTTCATATTTTAAATAATTTTGAACAACTTCAGACTTACAGAAAAGTTGCAACAATGTGTCGGCATCAGCTACACGTGCTTGACTTGGGCATCCTGTAACCCACAGGATCACTATTTATTTTGGGGCCCAGGAGCCCGTGTTTAGCTAGTGCAGCCCCCTCACAATGCTTCTGTGTCCTCTGAAACCTCCCCATCCCTTACTTCCTGGGCCAACAAGATGCTCCAGCTCGCTTTGTACTTTCCCTGCCTCAGTTCTGGAAATCAGCCACTTCTCCAAAGTACCAGCGAGAGACAGTGACACTCACAAACTATGATGTGGACTGCAGATGCGCTCTGTGCTCCTGGGGTCCTACTGCTTCAGCACACAGGGCGGGGACTCCCAGGTGTGTGCCTGTGCACCCGTGTGTACAGACACATCTTCTTTACTTCTGTATCTCTGTACTAAAACAATTTGCTCAAATTGATATTCCCAACTACAATTCAACACCAAGGGTTTATTTTAGCATCCTTTCTACATTTGAAATTTCCTCTCCAAAAGCAAGAAACCTGACTCCCCTTATCTGCAATTTATTTCCATACACGCTCAAACCTAGAATACACATAAAGAGATTTTTAGAATTTCTAACTAAAACCACTGTGAAAAACCAGCCCACCAACTGGAGTTTACTATTCGTTCCCAGTCATCGCGGTCCTCCTAAGTCAAATGCCTTAGCCACGGGCGGGGACGCGTGCCTGTAGTCCCAGCACCTGGAAGGCTGAGGCAGGAAGATCGCAGGTTCACATCCTGCCCGGTCAACTTATCGAGACCCTGTCCCAAAATAAAAAAGTAAACAGAGCTAGGAATGCAGCTCAGTGTGAAGCGCCCCCCACAATCCCATTCTGGGGGTAGGTGGGTGGTGGCTTTGTTCAAAGGCTCCTCAGATTTGTTTTCCATCCCTGCCCCAAGGGTGTGGACACATTCTCTATCTGAAATATTGTTGGGTTCCTTTGCGTTTGTATTCTTTTCTGCAAAAACTCCATTTTGTCAATCTCATTGATTTTTAGTAGGTGAAGCACTGACATGTTTCTAAAAGAGCAGCACAGTAAACTGCACTCGGCCGCCTGCCCCGCCCACATGTGGCTTGGCCGCTCGGCGCTCGCCTACCCAGGCCCCATTTCCACTTTCAGCCTCCCCCGTCCTGTGTCCCCTCTCAGAGAGCAGATAATGGACATCTTACATCTCCTTTCTTACAAAAGAGGAAGCATATTAAGAGCACTCTTGCACTTTGCTTTTTTCTTTTAACAATGTATGGTGGAAATCACTTCACAGGAGTCATGAGAGGTCTTTCTCTTATCTTTAAAAAATAAAGCAGGGGGGCCGGGGATGTAGCTCAGCAGTGCTGTACCTGCCTCATGAGTTCAACGTCCTGAGTTCCATCCCTGGTACAAAAAAAAGAGCAGTAAGTGGTGTCACTCCATTGTGTGGCTGCTTCATCATTTATCCAGTCACCCTCCTGCCCAGGCACTGAGGCTCTTCCAGTGTTTTTCATTTACAAATATCTTCAATTAATAATGGTGCATGCACACCCTTGTATGGTCAGGGCGTCCTCCAGGGAAAAGTCCTAGATCAGCGCTGGTGAACCTACAGCACACGTGCGCAGCTGGGGAAAGCGCTAAAAGGTTCCCCCCACTGTCCTAGGAGTACTGCCGGTCAAAGGCAAGTGCAAGTGCGCACACGGTCTCACTAGACACTGTGAGTCCTTCCAGAGCAGGCGGGCCCATCTGCGGACCCATGAGCAAGACAGGGCGGGCCTGCTGCGTCACAGCCTTGCCAACAGAACGTGTTGCTATACTTTTCAATTTCTACCAATCTGGCAGGTGACAAAAGGCACCTCAGTGAAGTTTTAATTTGCATTTCTCTAATTATGGGTAAAGTGGAACATCTTTTCATCTATGTAAGGATCATTTATATGTATTTTACTGAACTGTCTCTCTCTTCATTTTCAATCCCAATTTTGATCCTTTTCCCTTTTAAGATTAAAATATTGATTTGACAGGGCCAGGAATTTAGCTCGGTGGTTTTGCCACCTGGCTCACAAACACAAGGTCCTGCGTTGGATCCCCGGTACCAAAAAAAAAAAAAAAAAAAAAGAAAGAAAAAATAATTGATTTGACAGTGATCAGTCCTGTATCTATAATATATTGTTGCAAATATTTTCTCCCAGCTTGTGAGCTGTCTTTTGATTTTCTCATGATGCCTCTGGTTATCCAAACATTTTCCTTTATATGACTGTGCCCTTACTGACTTGAGCTACTGTTTTTTTTAAGCAAAACATTTATTGGTATATTTTAGATACACATAATGATAACAAGCTACTAGTGTAGCTTCCTCGGGTCTCCTGGTTGACCTCACTCTCCTCCCCTGGCTGCCTGCCTATGGCCCATGCCACACCGTTCAAATCCTGGAGGCTCTGAGGATATTTTAACACCCAACAGGCTTCATTCATCTTTTTGCTGTATTCTTCTCTTTTCATGTATGCTACTTTCTCCACATGAACATTAACACCACACTTTAAAAATCTTTTAATATGAAGTTAATTCACATCTATTGATATGACTGATACATGTGCCCTCAGTTTGATCATAAAATTTCCTAGTTACATGTGTTATATTTTCAGTATTTCTGCAGAGATTACTATTATTATTATTTTTTGGTTACTGGGATCGAACTTGGGACCTTGTGCTTTCGAGGCAGGCGGCAGAACCACTGAGCTAAATCCCCGGCCCTATTTTCAGTATTTCTAAGTGATGGTTTCTTTGCTTGCCTGCTTGCTTGCGTATGTATGTATGTATGTATGTATGTATGTATGTATGTCTACATTTTTGCTCGAATGCTGACCTTCGTATGTATACACTGTAATACTCTCGGACCAGAGTTTTCTCATCTTCCACTTTAGCCTCTCCTTTCTCAATGTCTGATGACTCCCTGAAACTCGTGTGTGTCCCAAGACATATACACTTATTCTACTTGCATTTTTATGCATTTTCTTCTTCCACTTTTTGTTTAGGTTATTTCTCCAGTGTAGAAACAAGTAACATCTACATGCTTAACTTAGTCCTCCCCGCCACATCTCTACTGCTCCTATATCAACAATGAAGTGCAGCCCAAGCTTGGGACCGCCTGCAGGACAAGCTTTCCACCCACCCGCCAGTGAACTCCTCCTGCATTTCCCTAACTCACATTTTTTTGAAAATGTTGCTCCACTGTGGTCTTGCTTTACACACTGCTTTGAGCAGTCTGGCACCAGGTGGATTCTTTTGCCCTTGTAAGTTATTTGATTTTTTTGTTTGGAAGTCTTGAGACTCCTTATGTCTGATGCCTGACAGTATTCATAGAATATCACTTAGACTTGACTGTTCCTGGTTAATTATGTCAATATGCAGTGGGTACAGGGACTCAGACCTTTAATTTCTAGAAAGCTTTATTCACTTTGCATATCAGTTCTATTCCGTTATTTCGTTTTTTCTTTGTAGACTCTGACTATACATAAGTCATTCCTTCTTTGCCTGTGTTTCATTCCAGCCCGATTCCTTCTTTCATCTTATGCCCATTCTCTTAGTTATTTCCCTTTCCCCAATGTTAAGTTTCATTTTAATCTATTTTCCCTTGAGCATCTTAAAGTTTGTTTTAAATTTCTCTGATATTAACATTTCTTCTATTTTTTTAATATAATAAATGTTCATTTCTTCATGGTTCAGACTATTTCTGTTTTTACTTTTGAATATATAATTCAAAGATTTTTTTCACGTCTCTGAGTCCTGGAGAGGATATTAAAGTGAGTTTGGATGCTGTTTTACTCCCTGTTGCTCTGTGGTGTCCACTTCTCTTGAGGAAGAGGATTTCTTTGGTTGAGGTGTCTGGGGTGGTTTAGCTTAATTGTGTCAACTTGATTGGCTTGGGAGCCACCTAGGGGGTTAGTAAAGTACACTTCTGGGTGTGTCTGGGTGGGTCATGGAGGTGTGACCCTGGGGGTCTACATATATCTAAGTATATCTAATCTCTCCTCTATCTCTCTGTCACTGTTCAACTTGGCTGCTGGGACACCATGAATCACGCATCTTTGCTCAGCCAATCTCTTCTGCCATGATGTTCCTGCCTTGGAGCCAGCTGAACATGGACTGAATCCCCCGAAACTGTGAGCCAAATTAAATCTTAAACCTCTCCTCCTTTAAGTTGTGGGTGTTGGGTATTGTATCTTAGCTATGCGAATACGAATACAAAGGTACTCATTTTTCAAAATATTATGAAACATTTAAAACATTTATTATCTAAAAAGTTGAAAGAACTGTAGAGTGAACATTCATATTTTCATGAGCTATATTCTACCATCTCATTATGTTCTATTTGCTTAACCAAGTATATGCCCATCCATTTATCTACTAGACCCATTTTATGTTTTTCATGCATCTGAAAATTGCAGACACTAGTATACTACATCCCTAAAAATGTGGGCAGTGTATTAAGTAGAGTTCAGTGCTTACTTTTAAATTGGGGGGTTAAAATTTGTTTCCAATGAAATGTACAAATCTTGAATGTACCATTCTCTAAATTTTGACAAATGCGTACAGCCATGCTACATCACAACCAAAATACAAAACACTTTTACCACAAAATGCAGTGCCAATGGCTGCCCTTCCCTCCTCCAGGCCAGCACTGCCTCATTTTTACTCCCTGAGCCCTGGCCTACATGAGGCAGTCATAGAGATGAAAGCACCCAGTGTGTTCTCCTTTGTGTGAGGCATTTTTCACTCAGCAAAGGTTAACAGTGAGAGTGCAAGTGATAGCTCAATAAGATTTGATAGTATGCTTTATTTCCTATTTTCTAACTCACAAGTAATTTGGAGCATGGCTATTCTTGGTCTTCCGACTGTATTTATGGTGAGCTTTTTGTAGCTTTATTTGTTCTTGTTTTTCTGTAATGTTTGGGATTATGTGAAGAAACTTGGCTTTGGGGAGCCATCCATAATATTTCTGATTGCCAGCATTTTCAAATATAAAGAAATTGTTTAATAATCATGCAAATAAAAAATGAGCATGATTTTGCTATATCTGCTTTATCTACCCATTTTTCTTCCCTTTTGGGGGTGGTTATGGTAAAGTATTTTAAAGTAAAACTCACACATCAATGTCATCTCAGATCTACGTATTTCAGTATCTGACTATAGAAAATACAGACCTTTAGTTTCATAGCTTTGAGGCCATTATTGTACCTAAAAAACTAACAATTTGTTGGTATCATTTAAAATTTAGACCATGTTCAAATCCTTTGGATTGCTTAACAAGTTCTACAGCGGTTTGTTTGAATTAGAATTCAACAAGGTTTATACTTTACATATCACTCATTGTCAGGACTCTTAAGACTGCCTCTCCATTTTTCTACACATCACTGAGTTTGTTGAAGAAACACAGTCAGTCGTCCAGTAGAGTGTCCTATATTTTTTTGTCTTTTACTTTTTGACTTCTTTTTTCAACCTCAGGTTTTTTAGTCACTAGTACATTTCTAATCATGTTACTGCCACTGCAACAAATATTTTGGAATGACTTTATTGACATTTGGTCTGATATACTGTTTTGATTATTCTTTTCCTTTTTTCTCTTTGAGATGGGTTCTCAATATGCTGTTCAGGCTGGGCTCAGACTCCTGGGTTCAAGCGCTGCCTTCTGCCTCGCTTCCCATGTAGTTGGGACTACAGGTAGGCGCTGCTCAACCCAGCTGTTTTGAATACTTGTAATAGTTGAACATTTTTCTCCTTAAAGTAATTCTTAATTGTTTTAGTCTCTAGACCTCTCTATGCACTTGAACATTATTGAGGACCTAGATCTAAGAGCTCTTGTTTCTGTGGGGTACATCTATTGATATTTGCTGTATTAGAAATTAAAACCAAGAAATGCTTAAAACACAAGACTACACGTGCTCTTAGGGTCAGCATGATGGTGCCATCCATATACTATGCAGTTTCTGGACAATTCCACCATGAACCTGTGCATTAATGAGAATCAAAAGGGAAAGCAAAGCTTTACTACTGTCACAAAGTAGTTCTGGTTTCATGGATCCCTCAAGGGTCTCTGCAAGGCCCTGTCCTAAGACCACAAATTGAGAGCTATGCCTTTAAGAATGGAGTTTTGGAAACAAATGTCTTTGGAATCAGGTTTGGTAAGACCTATTTTGTATATCAAAAGTGGAGGATCATAAAAACCCATTTTTCTTATAAAGTTTGTAAAATGGTAGTTTTGAAAAAAAAAAGTATTGCACCAAGAATTTCAGTAATATTCTATGCAGTGACAAAAATGTTAAAAACCTGGGTGTGAATTCCTAAAGTGACTGCTGTTGTCACATCACAGAATTTTAGTGCTGTGCCTTCAAATTGCCTGAAGGACCACTCAAGTTACTGTCTAAGAATTTGTATGTTTGGGAAAAACTCTGTTTTTCTAAATTGCTGGTGGGTGTAAATTAGTGCAACTGCTTAGGAAAATATGCTGGCATTTCCTGGGAGATTGAACATTTGCATGCTGGAAGCCGGGCATCTCCGCCATGGCACTTCCATCTTGGGCTGGACTGCTCCTGGCAGGCAGAGGCACTCCTGGTCACTATCCTACACATAGTCACTGGCCTCTGCCCACTACATGCCAGCAGCTCTCTCCCTCTCGTGACAATGAACACCATCCCCAGGCATCGCACATGTCCCCCGGGAGACTGCATCAGCCCCGGTTAAGAACCACTGCCCTCGACCAAGCAACCCCCGTTTCTAGGAGCAGATCCCAGAGAACTCCAGCCCATGGGGATCAAGGAACACAAGGTTCTCAGCAGGGCTGGTCATAACACAAAAACCCACAAGCAAACCAACTGACCACTGACAGAACAGATAGCTGAATTAGAATATATTCAGACAATGGAACACTTCCTATTAGAAAAACGAACTATAGGTAAACCAAAACTGAATGAAATTTAGTTTAAAAAATGGAGCAAAAAAATTAGTTCATGAAAATAATGCACATTGCCTTTAAAATACACGGAGTTGTGGTGCTGCTGCCTGCTTCACAAGCGCAGGGTTCTGAGTTCGATCTCCGGTACAAAATAAATAAATAAATACATACATGGAGTTAAAACAGGAAAAATTAAAGATTTTATTTACGAATACATATATATGTGAAACCCCATCCCCCGGAGAGTGGTAAAGGGAGGGCTGACGGCCCCTCCCGGGGGAGTGGCAGGGTGCTCAGCTCACAGTGCTCCAGGGTGCACACAAGGCACTGGCTCTTGTGTAAGTGGCAAGTTCACAGCACTAACCAACTGTGAAAGGGATGTGTCTGGATCAGCAATGGCACTGCCTCAGTAAGGGCTACAGTTATTCCAAATTTGTATAACTAAACTTACAATGACACAACCCTCACCAAAGCCTGGCCCTGAGTGCCTCAGTGAGCCCAGCTCCTCCCTTCTGTCTGGTCCCCTGTGTCCATCCAGCCCAGCCTCTTGGTGGCGCTGAGCTTGCCAGCCACCCTGTGGGCAGCCCTCTTCTCTGCGGCTCCACCTGCTTCCCCAGGTCTCCACGGCCCACACTGCGGCACACCCGCCCTTCCCCAGGCCCCAGCGGCATCACCTCACAGCTGCACACAAGGCGGCTGGCCTCTGGTCTGCTTCCCGTGCCCTTGTCCAGCTCCGAGTGTGCAGGGCCAGTGTCTGGTCCCTGTGAGCGATGCCCACACCCATGCCCCCGGCCCAGTGCTGAGCGAGTGTTCACTGAATCAACATGCACACTTCAGCCCACGGCTCACGGGCCAGTCTGACACTAGAAGGGGGCCCTGCAAAAAGACAAGCTTTCCCCAGAAGGCCAAGGGCATGACGGGGTTCATAGCAGGCTTCCCGACGTGTTCCACAGGCTGCCCGGAAGGTGCAGCTGTTGGGCTCGACCCTAGGGCCACTGAACTGGGACTTCCGTGCAGCCAGCCAGGCCTGTGCCCTTGCCCACACCACACTGGTGGTTCTCAGGCCCTCCGAGTGTGAGAACGAGGGCTCAGTGCAGAAATCCAAGTCACGGACAGGTGAGCAGTTTAGCATTCAACAACCTCCTCCCCTCCCTGTAACAACTTGGGGCAGAGGAACGTGAGGTAATGTGTCCAAAGGCTTTAGGAAAAGATGTGTCATGCAAGCAAGGCATGGATGTGCTAAAAACTAAAGGTTAGTTAGAAAGTGCGTTCAGAAAGACCAAGAAATGAGCTTTACTTTTAGGGTTTTTTGTAAATCAAATAACAGCTAAATAAAGATTATAAAATAACAAGATATATTTTAAATATCATGACAGAACCTTTTCTTCTTTTCTTACACTTTTATACTTAGTGGCTCTGTCAAAATTGGAGATTAATATTTTAAATGCTGAGAGAAGCCAGCAGCTTGTTCCAGTCTCTGACTCAGTTAAGCTCTTACAATATTTTGACTGTTTGAAGAAAATTAATAATGGGATGTTAGGCGGTAGATGAACTGAAACTAAATATCAACATAGCTAGATTTATTTTTGGATGACTGAGCTCATCCCTTCAAAGAACAGAAGCAGGATTCATTAGATGATGAGTTATTAACTTACACAACACCAGAACGGCCCCCAAACGGAGCAGAGAGCCACAGCGCAGTTCAAGATTACATAAGCGGCTTGAAGTTGAGCTGTCACATTAGCCAGGATGTGGAGTGTGCAGGCCACAGCTGATTACCCAAGGCTCACAAAGACAGCACAAGCTAAGCCAATAACTGTCCTGTTGGTTTCAGGATCAAACTAGTTACCGATGTCTCACCCGGGCTCTACCGAGTAGCCTGAGAGCAGAGCCCCATTCCGGCCAACATGACAGGTGCTCTGCTTTCCGCCTAGAGTGTATGCATTCAGGAAACGTGTACAAGTGCCTGTCTTCCCTTCCCGCCTTTCCTCTATCTCATCTCTGATGTGTGCACATTCTGTAGGTCCCCGAGGTGAAGAAGATTTGAACTTGTCCTTCCGGGTCAACCACCACCCCGAGCTGGAAGGTGATGCTCCTGTTTCTGACGGTGCCTCCTGGCCAACAGTGAGAGGCTGGTTAGCCCGCAGATGAGCCAAACTGACCTCAACTTCCTAAAACAGAAGGCTCCCAAGTGTCAGTTCTGCGCTGCTCTCCGACCCCTTCTGCACTGCAGACTGATGGTGACAGCCCTGGGCCCTCGAGCTGCAGCTCACATCCTGTACCGCACAGGCTCTCAGCTGTCTGGCACCGGCAGCACAGCAAGGGAGGACACCGAACTGGCCTTTGTCTATGGTCTGGCTGGAGTTCAACGGCTTCTGCTGTTTTCCCATGCAGACAGATGCACGAGGAATTCGAGAACCCTCTACTCTCATTCACCAAAGTCAAAGAGATTCAGAAGAGCAGCAAAGTCCATGGAACACGCTGCTGGGGGACATGCCTGCTACCAGGAGCCACTTCGGGGGCCCATGAGGATAACTGGGCAGGGGCTAGTGTCACACTTCATAATGCGGTGACTCCTAGGAAGAAGGGTCCCCCACTGCTCTCTCCCGTCCCTGGCTTGGACCAAGGCTTGAGGCAGTGGGACTGCAAACTCAACCCCAGCCTACTGAGACCCTGTCTCACAATAAAACATTTTTAAAAGGGTGCAGGATCTAGCTCAGTACGCAGGTATGAGGTTCAATCCCTAGTACTTCAACAAACAAACAAAAATATCCTGGGTGTGTGTGTGTGTGTGTGTGTGTGTGTGTGTGTGTGTGTGTGTGTGTGTGTGTGTGTGTGTTGGAATGCTTATGACAATATTATTTAAGACCCTACACTGGAAAGATATCTCGACAAGAGAGAGAATAAAGTGGGGTACAGAATGGACTATTAGGCAACAATGAAGATGATCAAACTAACAGATGCCGCCGATCACAGGACCCACCTCAGATACAGTGCACGTAGCAGGTGCTATTTTTATAAAGCTCAGACTCAGGATACTTACAGATGCACACACATGACGCAAACTACACTGTGAGAGGGAGAAAGGGGGCGGCCCTAGGTTGGAGGTGACCTCAGGTGGAGAGGCAGGGGTCGGGGAGAGGCACACACTGGCTCTCTTCTGCTTCTCAAATTCACACCGTGAGCTCATGGGCTTATCTGTGCTTTATAATTGACATATACATTACATACATTTCTTTGTATCACTCAAATGACATAAAAATGTTTAAGGAAAAAAAAAAATCCCAAGCCTGAGGTCTGGCAGTGCAACTCTCACGCCCCCACACGAGCTGCGCTTGTGTCTGAGCTGGGCTGGGTCCCAGCTGCAGGAGCCAGAGCAGCGAGGCCAGCCTTCTCCGTCAGATGAAGACAGTCGGGACTACCAGAGGCTGCTGGGAGGACCCAGCGAGGCGAATGTGATGTTCACCTGTCACCGTGCGCAGACTGCTGCTCTCGCTTCCCCTCCCTCCGCTCGAAGGCCTCGATGACAAGTCATTTGGGCCCTTAGGCCCCCAAAGGACACTCTCTGGTTCCATGTCTGGAGCTACCCTGGTTTCCATCCCCCATGGCACAGCACCTCGCATTATGAAACCACAATGCAACAACAAAAGCCAGCCCTTTCCTTGCCTCCTTGAATTAGGCCAGGTTTCGGCCCTCTGAATGTAAGGAAGCCTGCTTCCGGGGGAAGGGCTACCCTTTTTACAAGGCACAAGCACCGCACTTCTTCAGCCTGAGGGGCAGGGTCCTGGGTAGAGACGGCTCCGTGCGTGCGTGCGTGCGTGTGTGTGTGTGTGTGTGTGTCTGGTCCGGTCCTGCTCTAGCAGCCTCCTAAGGGCCTTTCACACCAGTCTCGCTGGCTGCTCAAGCCACCCAGAATACACGGTGTTCCAGACTCATCTCCAGAAACACTTCCAACTCTTGCCCACACCTTCTGCCTTGCTGCTGTGCTGATGGCCCAGGTGCCCACTGACGTCTGGGCACGGGGACCAGCAGAGATTGTGGGGAGGTGGCAGCTGTCCGACCCGATTTCCCTCCAAGGTGAGGACGCCCTTCCACTCCCCTCACAGGACCTGGAGTGGCAGCTCAAACTGCTCAGAGACTCGAAACCTAAGAAAACACCACTTTCAAAAGCAGAAGCCAAATAAAGTGATTCTGTCCCATGTGTGACTACCCAGCTGGCCATGTGATCTGAGTCTAGTCACCCTTCCCTATAAACAGGCACTGCTGGCTGTGAGTGCCTGTATCCCTGAAGACAGATAAGAATCAGGCAGCCAGATGCACAGATCTGAACGAGCCACTGTGCATGAGCTACAAACGCAGGGGCCTGTTCCCTTGAACGGCGCCCCGGCCCCCATCAACCTACTGGAACCGAACCCCATGGAAAGCATTGTGAATCGGAAGCCTGCTCTCTCAGGCAGGAGTAACTAATGTCCCTGGCCTGTCTGCTGACAATACCCGCACTCCGCCAACCGCTTCACTGCAGATTCCTACCCTTATCGTGAGATGGAAGCCCAGTGACCCAGAAATAATTTGAACAAACCTATTTCACGAAGGACATGTTCGTTTTTATCTTCATTAACTCTCTTGTCCTGGGATCTAGAGGATGTGGTTTTTTTTTTTTGGTACCAAGGATCGAACTCAGGTCCTTGTGCTTGCGCAGCAGGCGGCAAAACCACTGAGCTAAATCCCTGGCCTAGAGGATGTTAACATGTAGGCAATTTATACATTTAACAGAAGCAGAAAATACTGCATGTTTTGTAGACAGATACCTTTATAGAAGGAAAATTCTTTTCTTTTTCTATCCAAAGAACACTGTTATCCCCTTTTCTATATTTTAACTGAAAGAATTTTATAGAAAAGTAGCACATTACCCAAATGAGCTTCACCCACTTTTTTCACAAGCGGAGACTGCACACTTAACAAGCTCACACCCTCCATTAGGAGAAAAGCGAGTGTGCACACACGCCAGCCAGGGCCTCCAGACGGATGGCTCGAGCGAACAGCAGCTGGTCTGGATGACTGCGTATGTGGAAGGATTCACACAAGTGAAATGCTAAAACTGGGGAGTGCCCACCAGCTCTAAGGTGGCAGCACTGATAAGGAGTGTTCAAAATGTACAGCAAATGTTTGAATTTTAAAAAGTATTACAGTAAAAGATACGCCACCATTAATCCCTTCAAAATCCACCCCCTTGCTCCAAACCCACTTATCTCATTGTTCTTGTCACTTTCTGAAGCAGTTCTTAAAGTCTTTTTTGTGTGTTTACCAGGTATGATCAAAAACAGGGTGAACGCTGCTGCTGAGTGTCATCCAATGGAAAGGCAGGCTCATAAAAACATGGTGTGTCCTTATTCTGCAGATGTGGCACTGTGCGTACCGGGGATCAAACTCAGGACCTTGCAGTTGCCAGGCAGGTGTGATGTCACTGAGCAAAATCCCTGGCCCTGAGGGGAAATGTTTTGAAAGAATTCAGGACATTAAGACACTCACGAAAGAGGACTTCCAGAACTACTTCAGAAGGTGGCAAGGATGATGGGATAAGTATGTTCAAAGTGACCAGGAGGATTTTGAGAGAGATTCATGGCAATGTACCTTCTGCTGCAATAATTTAGGGGAGAAAAAAATATTTACACATTCACTGTATTTTTTGATCACACCTTATAGCATGACCTACCATTTCTGGTCTACTGTATTTCCAAAACATACTGTCCTTGGTGAATTCATAAAAATACAAACATCAGTGGAGAGCTTGTGAGGCCAAGCTGCTCAGAACAAAACCAAATCAAAAAGAACAAAACCAGAGGTCATTGGTGACTCAGAAACTTTCTTCATTTATGTGATGTTCTTTTTTATTGTTTTGGTACCCAGGATGGAACTTAGGACCTTGCGCTTGCCAGGCAGGCGCAGCGCCATTGAGCTATATCCCGACCCTTACGTGATGTTCTTATAATTGACTTCCATGAAAGCTGCTTCTGTTTTAGAAGAGTGGTTTTTTTTAGCAGGATCTAGTAGCTGAGCATTACTTGTGTCTAATGCACCCCTTTGAAAACTATAAAACAGATTCACTGCGATGTTATCGGGTGGTGTGTTTGCTCATGAAGTGACTTAAAGTGACAGTGCAGTGTCTTTCCTCTCTGGTTAACTCTCACATGAGTCTGCAATTTTCTTCAAAAGTAAGGATTCAAAGTACAGAATTTTTAACCCACAGAACTCCAGTAAAGAAAATACACTATTCGCCATCACATGGGGACTTCATCTCCTGTCGATAGACCCTACCGAGCAGGGCCGGAGTTACTTGGAAGGCAAGTTTCCTTCCAAGCAGGGAGGTCTTACCAGAAGCATCGCTGATGTCCCATTGGGTCTGGACAGGTGGATGGACATTTCAGGGAACATCCTGTCGATGCGGCTGATCACATCGTCAACGTATCTAGTAGGGAAAAGAAACAAATGTGTGAACAGGAGCCCTACTCAAGGCTGCACTTCCAAGTACAATTTTTATCAATGTGATGCATTTTAATGAAAGCAAACAGTACTGTAAGGCTTCTTGTGAAAAAACATCACTCCTTTCTTCCTCACCTTGCCTTCTTGGACCTGACCATTTTTAGTGATTTCTTATGATACTTACTTCTGTATTCTAAATGAAGTGTTTTGAATTAAGCCGCGGCCCACTCTCTCCTACAGGAGACCAGAGTGCCGCTGAGTCCCCTTCCCTCCCTGCCCTCTGTCCGGGGCGCTTGGGGCTGGGCGTCCGGGCTGGGGCTCCCCTGCTGCTCCCCTCTCGGGGCCACCAGTCACTGAGTAACCAATTCCTTGGGATAAATTCCTCTGTCTTAAATGCCCAGAGTCATTCCTATTTTACCAGTCGATTCTAATTCAAATTATAGTATAGCACAACTTTTGCTGAAATCACTACTGTGCTTAGATTCCACGATCTCTGCTTTAAGTTTTAAAAACAGAACCACATAGGTGCTTATGACTAATTTATTTACTTATATAGCTTCCTATTTTCCTGAAGGTCTATTTTATGTTTTTATTTTATTAGTTTTTTACATAACTATTATTTTATTCCTAAATTTTGACTCTAAAATCTCTCTTACTACAGTGAAACCTATCAGGCAAGCTACCAAAATGGAGCCCTTCTGGCCCAAATGGTACCTGTATCCCATAAATCACTGAGACCACAGACATCAAGCACTTGGCGTGGTGTCCGGCACATATTAGGGACTCAGATTCTAAGCGCTCCTTTTTCTAGTTCTACCACACCAGGGACTATTCTGCAAAAGTGCTCCCTCTCAGCAAGACGAGTCCCCCCTGTGGTGGATGGCTCACTGTGAGCTGCCAGCCCCTCAGCACAAACACGTGTGTGTCTGCTCAGGCCCCTGGAGAATAAGATCACACTAGTGTGTGTGATCACCTAATCACACCGGGCACACGGGGGATGGAGAAGAATTGAGACGCAGAACTATCTATGAAGGGTTTTGCATTAGATTTTTATATCCATTGGATATGACAAATTAAATTACACATCCATTAAGTCAGGGGAGGGTAATTGCTCTCTCCGGGGGAAGGAAGAGATAAGCTCTTCGTGTGCAACATGAAGAGATTTCACTCCGAAACCCGTGGCTCATGAGAGACAGCAGACAACATAATGCCGTTTATCAGACAGTGAACACTAACACATCCACTCGGAGAGAGTCAGAAACTAAGCCTGCAGACCAGCTCACCAGGGTTTCCTCAGTGAGCGTTATGTGCAGCTTTAAGCTCACACTGAAGGGCACCTGGCATAAGGACAGCAGGCCGGTGGCGACTGAGGAGGGCAGAGCGCAGGGGGAGAGAGGCCCGAGGGCACTGCTTGCTCCTGGGCGGAGTGGGAGGCTCTGGTACCCACCCAGGCCACAGCAGGCCACAGCTTCTACAGACAGTACAGTGCCAACACCTGTCATCTTCCCTCTCTTGAAAGGACCACAACATGAAGGGGAGGCATCCAAAGGAGAACCTGCTTAGAAAGAGCAAGGGTGTTTCTTAAAGGAAGGCCTTGTTCTGTTGCTTCGGTAATGGTCTAGAGAACAATGTTCCCAGGCAGCTATGAGACAAGACCACACACACCCTCGTGCCTGGCCTCCTCCTAGTCACAGCTGCACTGTGTACAGCCTTGCATCTAAGCTTCAACGCTACCAAAAGTGAACGGTGAAGAAAGGAGGAAATCAGCTCACTTTTCACACCATCAATGGCTACTGAAACAGAGGGAGACACTTCACAAAACTTCATGCCACAAGTTTACACCAGGCCCCTGAAACACTTCTGCATTTATAAACTTCTGTCCTAACTCTGTGTGTCTTAAACCTAGTTTCTTCCAACTCAGCAGGAAGCAAAAATCCACTGTCCTGTGTGAATGGAGGTCACCGCTAAGTACATGCTAATGAGAGGGGCAGGCGATGTATTCTGAGCTGATCCTCAATCAATAGCCATCATAGCCCCGGACAGGAGAAAGCAAATGAATATGCAGCACTTCAGTGCAAAGGTAACATCATGGTTTGCTCTCCCTTGTACCTTTCACCTTGAAGCCTTGCAAATCCACTCTGGAAAACTAGTCTCTTCAGCAGGCTAGGAAAACAGGTCACACAAGAGCCAGAAACCAAGCACAGTGTGTGGGCTCCCAGAATTCCATAGCAACTACCTGACTGGAGGGCCAGCATCCTGTGTGGGCACATAACAGATTCCAGCCATTTCTAAGTCCTTATCTACCGGGCCTTTATTCAAAAGGGGAGGCAGCTGCAGAAGAAAAACAGAACCCAGGAAAAATATCTGCAGTTGGCAGGGGGAAGCAGAAAGGTCTGGGCTGGATCTTTTGTTTTTGTTGCTTCCCCAAGCAGTGATTTCAGATAAAGCTCAGCAGACTCAATTCAAAGATTTTATTAGGCAAAAGCACATTTTAAGAAGACTTTTTCATTCACATGCCTACACAAAGGCAATGCAAATTTCTTTGTTACAGGTGACATTAGGTATTTGCCAGAAAGAGAAGGAGAGAAAGTCAGCTGTAGCTTTAGCAGAAGAAAACAATGTCTAGATTCAAGAAGTAAAAATCAAAACACTTCCTTTTTAAAATAGACTCAGCCTTCGAGACAGAAACCAGCACAAGTGGCAAATGGAAAGTCTGGAGACAGAAGAGGCTTTCTTCCTGCTGAGGGTGGGGCCAGCAGGGGAGGAGGTCCTTGGCCGCACCCCAGGCCGTGATGCTCCAGCACAAAGCTCAGCTGCCCCAAGCAGGGCTGAGGACAGGTAGGAACAGCGTGCTCTCCTCCCACACTGCCACCATATGCCACATTCCATTCTGTGCAGAATCAAATCACTTTAATTTTTACCTTTGGAATATAGGCAAACAAGCAGTCACACAGCAGTGGTGACTAGTTTACACTTGAGCAGACGTGGCGCGGAAAGACATTAATTTGGTGCCAAATTGAGCAGTGAGTCACAATTTGCACATATCTGTCAACCTGTTAACAGGGTAATAACTTGGAAAGATTGCTGTTCCTATTTACATTACAGGAGCCTTTCGAGAATAGAGAGCTGCTTGTTTCTCCTTCTCCAAGCACTCAGCCTATGAGCTGGCTTGACGGCTCAAGGGCCAGGTGGGAACAAACTTCCAGAAATCACAGGTTCAGACCAAAGTGTGATTTGGACTTCAGGGTTTGCAGGCAGAATATGAACTTTTAAGCAACCAGAGAGTCCTGCTTTCCTTGCCCTGCTCCCTCATCATAGTCAGATGCTCCATGTTTCTGATTCCATCTTCTCCAAGGCAAACCAACCAGCTCTCTGGAAGTTCTTCATGGCTTCCTGGGACCCAGTTTCCATCTCCACAACCACAGCATCTCTGCTTCGTCAAGAAACAGGTACACCACTCTCAGATTCTAACACTAATTTCTGGAGCCTATCAGTCTGGTTTTCTTAATTTTCCTCAAGAAGCTCAGCTTGCTCCTTTACAGGTTCTTCACGGGAGAATCTGGGACTGGACAGTGTTCCAAGAGGCGAGCTGCGTGGCCTCCCCTCACATCACCCTACGGAGTCCTGGTCCTGCTGGACAGCCCGGTGGTCTCAGAGCTGCTGGACAGTGTCTCCTCCACCACTGTACCCCTGCACTCAGCCTGGTGCAAAGACACACAAATGTTCCCTCCCAAATCCAAGGCTTTCCACAAGTGTGTGGAAGACAACTGAGTTTTCCAGCTCATTTCAACAGTGGTTCTGACTGTTGTGTCACAGACCCCTTGGAGAAGGTACTGAAAACTGAAATACATGCCTGCACAGTATTTATGTAGTTCTGTCAGCTCACAGGCCCCCAAAGTTAAGCACCCTGTCTGGACCCTTTCCAGACTTGGAAGTCTCCAGTGTTCTTCGCTGCTTTCTGAGGGCTAAGTCTTTTCCAGGGCAGCTATTTCCGTGTGGCAGTGAGGCCCCAGCCCAGTGCAGATGGGAACACGAGGAAGGGGTACAGAGGCCCAACGGCTCCCTCCAATGGCTCAGGCAGCCCAGAATGGCTCTGTGATGGAGCCCTTAGGTTAGTGTTTACTTGTTTTTAATAAATGAGATTTGCATATATTTATTATGTGCATGTGTTTTGAAACAGTATTCATACATTGTGGAATAGCTAAATCAGGTGAACTGACACATGCAGCACCTCATGCACATTTTTTTGTCTGTGGTGAAAACAATTAAAATCTACCTCTCCACAATCTTCACAACACATTGTTATCAGCTGTAGTCATTTCTTGAGCTTATTCTTCCCAGCTGAAAATTTGTATCTTTCAGCCAGCATCCTCCATCTCCCATTCCGAGTTCTTAGTAACTACCATTTTACTGTTTCTATGAATTAACTTTTCTAGACCCACATAAAGTGAGACCATATGACATTTGTGTCTCTGTGACATGGTGACCTCCTGCTTCTCCCATGTTGCAAATGACAGGATTTCCTTGTTTTTAAAAAAGCTAAATAACATATGTACGTATTTTCTTTATTCACTGATTGGTTAATGAACACTGAGGTTGATTCTATATCGCAACTATTACAAACAATGCTACAACAAACGTGGGGGTGTGAAGTCTCTCCAAGACACTTCACTTCCTGTAAATTTACACCCAGCAGTGGGGCTGCTAATCATATGGTACTTCTAGTTTTAATTTCTGAGGAACCTCCATACTGTTTTCCATAACAGCCACACTAACTTATATTCCCACTATCAGTGAGCAAATGATCCCTTTCTCCACTTCTCAGTCAACACTTGTCATTCATTTGTGTGGATATTGAAACAGCGGTCTCTCGCTGTTAACGAATCCCTCCAACAAGATGAGGGACATGTGATCATGACCTCAGGGGTCATGTGACTATAGGTTAGCAGCCTGGCCCTCCCAGGCCCCATTCCCCGTGCCTTGCAGAGTGCCTCACTTGGCCACAGAAGGTGAGGCACAGTCAGAATCAATCTCTGGTGGCCAGGGGCCAAGAAGACCCTTCAGCTGAGCTGCTTCATGCCTGGGGGGCTCCCTGGGGGATTCTCAGTGTAACTACTCCTGCTCCCCAGTCCTGGTCATCATTCTTATGCTGCAAGACTCTGTGTTTCAGCTTAAACAATAGCACTCCCCTATCAATGTTCCCACTTCATATGGCTCTTGTAATTGCTCCAGTGCATTTGTCATTACACAATTTCTGAGTGATTGTTTCTTAGTCTAGCTTCCCTACAGGACTCTGGGATCAGGGGACTGCCTCGTCCATGGGGAGCCCCAGCACTGGGCCACAGTGCCTGGTACCCAGCAAGCGATGCTTAGAGGTCTGCTGAACAAGTGGATGGAACCTTAGGAGATAGCCACAGAGCCCCAGATTAGGCCATTAAGAAACCCACACAAGGCAAATTTCTCCTTAGCAGGTGAGGATCTGAGGTGTGGGAGAGTTCATTCTATAAGCTGCCAAGTCACCACCAACAGGAGCCAGAGAGCTCCACAAAACCAGCCTCAAAGAAAGCAGACACCCTTTCAAGTCCCTGGGCTTAATGTGCACCCACAGAATCCCTGCATCTGTTCTAGTAGGAGCTCGATGCCTCTTAGAAGCAAGAACCTTCTAAGGAAGGCTGCATTAACATGCCAGTTGAAAATGGTGCTTTTAATGAACTAATTAATTCTGCAAAACAGGAGTACAAAGATGTGTGCTACCAAGCTGGGATTACAATACCAAAATGATAACAACACAGAATGTGGAAGACATTTCTAAAGATATCAATTTTGTAAAACATGAATTTTCTATTCTATACTTTAAGCTGCATGGCAAACTATTGGTTATTAAAGCTTAAAATAATTTACTGGACAGATGGCTTAGTTCTCTAAAGTCTGACCCTTGTCAAAAGAAAAAAACAAAAAAACAAAAATCCCCACAAGTCTGGCCCCCAGCCAGCGATCTCGTTAGTGATGCTTGCAGCTCCAGCCGGATCTAAACAGCATCTACCCCACAGTGTATAAGACACATGCTGTCCACTTTCCCCACCCATACACAATCCAAGAGTCAGGGGTGCACCGATTCAAAAGCCACCTTTTCAGGAAAAGGGTGAGGCCCAGCAGCCACCACGAAGGGAGCTGGTTGCGAGATCTGAGAGTGACTGAAGCTCTTCCTTCCCACCTGTCCACAGCACCCAGGCTGAGAAGCCCTGACAGTGGGTGGGAACAGATGGGGGCTTGTTTAATTACTCATGAAGGAGCCTGACTGAAACTACAACCACCCATCTCATGCTGCTGGAGAGAGAAGCTGGAAACGCAGGTCAAACTCGCTCGCACCCAGGATTTGTAAAATGTTTGCATCATGGCTGTGAAAGATTCTGTTATTCTGCCAAGAGAATGAAAAGTGCTTTCTAAAGTATGTGTCCAAAAGCAAACCCAGAGACAGAACCATGAGCACTTGCTCAGGTGTTGATGCGTCTCTTGCCACACTCCCTTCCCAACCCTACACATCTGGCTACACACTCACTGCCCGCTGCCCGCTGCCCGCTGCCTGGGCCCTTTGAGAGGAAAGCCTCTCAGGAACTTCAGCCTCTCCATGGCAGCTCGAGCCCTAGGCAGACCGGGCTGGGAGGTGGAAAAGGGGCCTCCTGGAAGGGGAGCAGTGGGCAGGTGTGTGTGGGGGGCTTGGCTCTCTCCCCCCTCCCTGTGGGTCTAGAATGTGAGGATGTGCTGCCTGAACACATCAGGACCACCCAGCAGCAAACCAAGCACCCCTCCAGCTCCCTAAGTTGCTAAATGCACAGAGACCCACCATGTACGGAGATGCAAGAACAAGCAGCCCACCTGCCTCCCGCTGTCCAGCAGGCTGAGTTCACAGCCATGTCGTGAACCAGAGCAGGAGGTGAAGACAGCATAGAACAGACTTCTTCTAACACACGCTTCCTTTTGGATCCATTAATAAACACTTACTGGGGGCCTGACACCCTCAACCAACAATGAGCATGTTCCAGAAGCGACACGAAGGACCCAGGACAGAAAGTGGCCCGGGCAGAAGTGGATGGCAGGTGGCTGAGGCGCAAGTCCGGGCTCCTGTGGAAAGGGCTGAGCGAGAGAACAGCCAGGCTTCATTTTCGAAGACAAAATCTTTTACTTCCTTTGCTCTCACCAGCTCTGGGAAATTAGCAAGGTGTGTCTAACAGTCCCATTTTGTACATGACAAGCAAAGGGAGACTCCGGGACCTGCCCAAGCTGCTGCCACTTGCCAAGCTGCACCCAGTGCCGCCCTCAGATCCCGGCTCCAGGCTATTTCTTCGCACCACAGTGCTTTCATTAGGTCAGTGAGGATCCCATGGAAACGGGAGATTTCATTTTTGTCCTCCAGACTTCCTGTAAGAATCTGGAGACATTTTTAGTCCCCAGACAGTAACAAAACAAAGACAACTGGTGATTTCCTCTTTTTCCAGTCATTCCCGGGGTGCCCATTCGGTGCCTCAGTGAGCCGCCGACTGGATGTTGACAGAGCTGTTTTCCCCGGGCAGCGTCAGCACACATGCTCCAATGCCACTTTTCTCCAGCAGAAGAGCAGGACGCTAGGCCAGGGTCCTGACACTCTCCCGCTGGGCTTCTGACTCTGTGACTCTCAACTTATGTGCACAGCTGGTAGGCAGAAGGAAGGGGTAAAACAGTGAATGTTTGCTTTGCATTTATTATAACTAAGAGGCACACATTTTTGTAAAGTTCTGTTCTTACATTACAAATTTATGCAGGTATCTTGTGGGTCCCAGTTTTCCCCAAAACATTTAAGCCATTAAGTATGAAGACAGGGAAGGAATTATAATTCCATTCTCTTCAAGCTCTCACATGCTTTAGACAGAGGAAGAAACTTCAAACAACAAGAATTAGCCACATTGGACTTTCCCACAACACCAACCAACAACGGCTATGAAATCAGACATCCGTGGGCTCCAAGGGCGGGGCGCTGGAGCAGGGCAGCTCACCCAGGAGGGGCCGCCCTGGCTCCTGGCACAAGGACGCAAGCTGGGCCCGACATGCACTCCCTCCCTGGGCCACCGAGGATGGTCGCGTGTGCAGGCTGGCCTCTCCGTGCAGTCTTCTGGGCACTCTCCCTTCCCTGCAGGGCAGTGTGCTGCTGCACACATACACAATGAGGCTTCGTTTTTAATGTCCCCAGGGATGCACATGGCAAGTTCCAAAGAGAGAAATGATCACGGTCCCCAACATAACCTGTGCTGGTCATAGCGATACATTTTTTTTTATTACTTAAATCTTTTATTGGTAATTTTAGGTATACAACACATTTACATTTCTCATTGGGATCTTGTACCTTTACATGATGCATCTTGGTTCTTATTTTTTCCCCATTCCTAGCCCTCCCTTCACCCCCTCCACCCTTCCCTATTTACAAAGACTTTGTTTCCATTTTTTCCATTTCTCATCATTTTTCCTTTCCCTTCTTTCCTTTCCCCTGCCCCTCCCACTACCCCTACCCCTAATGACATTCATCATTGGAAATTTGCATCTTTACATAGTCTCTTTTGGTTCTTACTTTTTACCCTTACCCAGCCCTCCCTTCAACCCCTCCATCCTTTCCTATTTACAAAGATTTTGTTTCCATTTTTTCATTTTCTCATATTAATTCCATTCCCTTCTTTCCTTACCCCTACCCCTCCCACTTCCCCCTTCCCTTTGCCCCTTTTCTTCCTATTTCACATTATTTATTATACCTTTTAGTCCTTATTTACACTTTCAGTTTCTCACATTAGAGAAACTTCGGTATTTATACATGTGTGTCCTATTTATTTCACTTAAGAGTGTAGCCTCAATGTGCATCTATGTAGCTACAAATGTCTCTAATTTCTCATTTTTTATAAAAGGCTGAGTAGTACTCCATCTTAGTAAAAACCCCCACATTTTCTTTATCCAGTCTCCAGTTGATGGGCATTTGGGCTGTTTCCAAGTTTCAGCTATTACAAATTGTGCTTCTATGAACATGGGTATACAAATATCACTGTGGTATGATTCTTTTAATCCTTTGGGGAAGATCCCCAGCAGGGGAATAGCTGGGTTAAATGGGACTTCCAGTCCTAGTTCTTTGAGCTATCTCCATACTGATTTCTACAGTGGTTGCACCAGTCTATACTCCCACCAGCAGTGGAGCAGGGTTCCTCTTTCCCCACAGCCACGCCAGCATTGGTTATTGGTTGATTTCATGATAGCAGCCATTCTTTCTGGAGTGAGGTGGAATCTTGGCATTGTTTTCATTTGCATCTCTCGAATGACCAGTGATGTTGAACATTTTTTCATGTATTTATTTGCTATTTCTACTTCTTTGTCTGAGAAATGTCTGTTCATTTCAAATGCCCATTTTTGGACTGGGTCTTTAAATTTGGGAGGTCTGATCTTTTTAAGTTCTTTATAGATTCGAGATAGTAGACCTTTGTCTGAGGAACAGCAGGTGAAGAGTTTTCCCCACATTGTGGGTTGTATCTTCACACTGCTGGTGGTTTCTCTTGCTTCGCAGAAGCTTTTTAATATGAAGAGATCCCACTTGTCGACTGTTTGTGCTAGTTCCCAGGCAACTGAGGTTTTGCTCATAAAATCTTTTCCTACACCAGTGTCTTCAAGAGTTCTAATGACCTCTGTTCCAGCCGGTTCAGCATTTCTATTTTAATATTTAGATCTTTAATCCATTTCAATTTTAGTTTAGTGCATGGTGAGAGATAATAGGTCTAGTTTTAATTTTTGGCAAGTTGAAACCCAATTTTTCCAGCACCATTTATTAAAGAGGCTATCTTTCCTCCAGTAAGGGTGCTCCTTTATCGAAGATGAGATGGCTGAGTGTGTCTGGCATTATTTCTGCATCTTCTAATCTGTTCCACTGGTCCTCAGGTCTATTTCTTTGCCAGTACCATGCTGTTTTTATCACATTAGCTTTGTAGTATAGTTGCAAGTTGGGGATTGTGATACCCCCTGCCATGTCTCTGTTACCTAGAATTGCTTTTGCTATTCTGGGTCTCTTCTTGTTCCAAATAAATTTTTGGATTGTTTTCTCAAGGTCTGTGAAGTATGCTGCTGGGATCTCAATTGGAATTGCACTGAATCTATACAGCAGTTTTAGAAGTATGGTCATTTTCACTATATTGATCCTTCCTACCTAGGAGCAGGGGCTGTCTGTCCATTTTCTGATATCATCTTCAATCTCTCTTTTGAGAGTGCTATAGTTTTCAGAGAAGAGGTCTTTGATTTCTTTTGTTAGGTTGATTCCTAGGTCTTTCAGTTTTTTGGATGCTATTGTGAAAGGAATTATTTGCCCTATTTCTCTCTCACTGAGTCTGTTATTCATGTAGAGGAAAGCTATTGATTTTTGTGTGTTGACCTGTATCCAGCTACTTTACTCAATTTGGTTATTAAGTCTAGAAGACTTTTGGTGGACTTCTTGGGATCTTCTATATACAGTATCATGCCATCTGCAAATAATGACAATTTGACTTCATTTCCTATCTTTATCCCTTTTATTTCTTTCTCTTGTCTAATTGCAATGGCTAATGTTTCCAAAACTGTATTGAACAGGAGTGGTGATAGTGGACATCCTTGTCTTGTTCCTGATTTTAGTGTGAAGGATTTCAGTTTTTGACCATTTAGTATGATATTGGCTGTTGGTTTTTCATAGATGGCTTCTATCAGTTTGAGGTAGAGACCATCTATTTCAATTTTTTGTAGGGTTTTTATCATAACTGCATGTTGGATTTTGTCAAACGCTTTTCTGTGTCTATGGAGATAATCATATGGTTTCTGTCCTTGGCTCTACTGATACAGTGTATTATACTGATTGATTTGCGTATGTTGAACCATCCCTGCATCCCTGGGATGAATCCCACTTGATCAGGGTGTATGATCTTCTTGAAGATCCTCTGCATTCTATTTGCCAGTATCTTATTAAGGATTTTTCAATGTATGTTCATTAGTGAGACTGGCGTATAGTTCTCCTTTTCGGTTGGGTCTTTCTCTGCTTTGGGGATCAAGGTGATGCTTGCTTCCAGGAATGAATTTGGGAGTATTGCTTCCCTTTCAATTTCACTTAAGAGTTTAAACAGTAGTGGCAGTAGTTCCTCTCTAAATGCCTTGTAGAATTCAGCAGTGAAGCCATCAGGGCCTGGGCTTTTCTTAGTTGATAAGTTTTTAATTACATTTTCAATTTCATTGGTTGATATTGGGTTGTTTAGAATTTTTAGGTTTTCTTCGTTCAACCTTGGTAATTCATATATATCTAGGAATCTGTCCATTTCTTCTGTGTTTTCCATCTTGGTGGCGTATAGGTTCTGGAGGTAGGTATTGATGATCCTCTGGATTTCTGCTGGATCTGTTGTAATTTCACCCTTTTCATTCCTTATTGCATGGATTTGGGCCTTCTCTTTCCTTTTTCTGATAAGGTTCGCAAAGGGTTTGTCAATTTTGTTGATTCTTTCGAAGAACCAACTCTTGGCTTCACTGATTTTTTTGTATCGTTCTCTTAGTCTCCATTGCATTGATTTCTCCTCTGATCTTTATAATTTCCTCCCTTGTATGAGCCTTGCGTTTGTCCTGCTCTTCTTTTTCTAGAAGCTTGAGGTTCGGCATCAGGTTGTTTAATTGGGTTTGTTCTGTTTTCCTAATATGAGTATTCACTGGTATGAATTTCCCTCGTAAGACTGCTTTCATTGTGTCCCATAGATTTCGATATGTTGTACTGTCATTGTCATTTAATTGAAGGAACTGTCTGATTTCTTCTTTAATTTTCTCTGTGACTCATTGGTTATTCAGAAGTGTGTTGTTCAATTTCCACATGTTTATGAAATTTTTCCAGTTTCTTTTGCTATGGATCTCCAATTTCTTCGCACTATGGTCTGATAATATATAGGGGATAACTTCAATTCCTTTGCACTTAAACATGTTCTATGTGTGAGTATGTGGTCTATTTTGGAGAATGACCCATGTGCAGCTGAGAAGAATGTGTATTCTGATTTTGTGGGGTGGAATACTCTGTAAACATCTGTTAAATTCATTTGTTCAAGAGTTCGATTGAGTTCTAGTATTTCATTACTTATTTTTTGGCTAGTTGATCTATCTGTGAGACAGTGGGGTATTGAGGTCCCCACTACAATTGTATTAGTGCATATATGACTTTTCATGTCTGTTAGTATTTGTTTTATATAGTTGGGTGCACTAGTGTTTGGTGCATAAATATTTATGATTGTCATCTCTTCCTGTTGGATTGTTCCCTTTACAAGGATATAGTGTCCCTCTTTGTCTCCCTTAATCAGTGTTGGTTTGAAATCTACTTGATCTGCAAAGAGGATAGCTACTCCTGTTTTTTTTCGGGTTCCTGTTGCATGGAATATTGTTTTCCACCCTTTAACTTTCAGTCTGAGTTTCATTTTGAATTGTTTCTTGTATGCAGCATACTGTTGGATTTTGCTTCTTGACCCATTCTGCCAGTCTATTTCTTTTGATTGGTGAATTGGGACCATTAACACTGATGGTTATAACTGAAACGTATTGACTTATCATTGTCATGACTTTTTCTTTTTGTTGGGTTCTCCCCCTTTACATTTAATTTCTTGTCGTGCCAGATGGGTTCATTCTGCTTTGCTTCCTGGGGTTGTGACTCTCATTGTCTGTTCCTAGGATATTGTCTAGAACTTTTTGGCATGCTGGTTTGGTACTCATGAAGTTCTTCAGGTGCTCTCTGTCATGAAAGTATCTCATTTCTCCATCAACTTTGAAAGATAATTTTGCAGGGTACATCAATCTGGGTTGGAGGCTATTTTCTTTTAGGGCTTGGAATACGTCACTCCAAGCTCTTCTTGCCTTGATGGTTTGTGTTGAGAAGTATGCTGTGATTCTGATGGGCTTTCCTTTGTATGTGATTTGTTTCTTTTCTCTCACTGCTTGTAGAACTTTGTTCTTCTGTTAAGTTTCTGGAATCTTAACAATTATATGCCTATGTGTAGATTTTTTTTTTGATCAAGGGTATTTGGAGTCCTATATGCCTCACTTATCTGTATGTCAAGTTTTTTTCCCCTGCTTGGGATGTTTTCTGCCATTACTTCTGTGAAGAGTTTTTTTTATGTCGTCTGCATTCTCTCCTTTTTCTTCTTTGACTCCAATCAGTCTTATGTTTTTCTTCTTTGCATCATCTAGAAGCTGCTGGATTGATTTCTCGTGTTCCCTTACAATTTTGAAGCAATTTTTCTTTTCCTGGTCACTAGTTGCAATCTTATCTTCCATAGCTGAAATACTGTCCTCACATTGGCTCATTCTGCTGTGTAGACTTTCAATGGAGTTTCTGATCTCCTGGAAATCTATTTGCATCTGTTTTATGGATTTCATTTGTTTCCTATGTTGGGATTCCATCATATTCCTCAGTTCCTCTCTAGATTTATTAATCATGTCTTGCACTATGAGCACAGTCTCTGCTGTTATCTGAGAAATTATTTCTGATTTCATTTTTTCCAGATCCTCTTTCATTGCCAGTTCAGGGGGTCCAGGTGGTTGAGTATCAGAGTGTTCCATCTCATTTCCCTTTGGGGTTGCTGTAGGTGATCTGGAAGTCTGATTTTGAGACTTATTTACGTGTCTTCTCATTTCAACCTGGGGGGAGGGTGCTGTTGGCGCCCACGTGGCTCACCTCCTCTGAGCTGGGAGAGGTCGGACAGTGGCTCAGAAACCCCTTCCTCTGGGCCGGGAATGGTGGGATGGACAGTGGCCTGGAAGCCCCTTCCTCTAGGCCTGGAATGATGGGGTGGACGGTTATTCAGAAGCCCCTTCCTCTGGGGTGGGATTGGTGGGATGGACAGTGGTCTGGAAGCCCCTTCCCCTAGGCCGGGAGCGTTGGGACAGTGGCTCAGAAGCCCCTACCTCTGGGCCAGGAGTGGCGGGACAGCCATAGCAATACATTAATGCATACTCGTAGTCAGGAATGGTCAATACACTTCAGGATACTGCAAAATCTCTCCTGGGACAAGCACATGGTCTATGTGACAGTAATTTCATTTTCTTTCTGCTCAAGAGACAAGCAACTCCTCAAAGGGAGTGTGTGGGGCCTCCAGCCCACAACGATGCTGCACATAATACACACTCAACAAGCATCTGGTGAGCTAGTGATTGAAGCAGATTGAATTAAGGCAAAATAAAGAACAGAGTAAAAAGAGCCTGTTTTGTAACTTTTTTCTGTAACAAATACAAAATTCTAAAGTAGAAAATGTCATCGCACAGAGCCCATGGACACAGCAAGGTGGCTCCCGCTTCTCCCCTTGTGATGGCATGAGAGCAGGGTGGCCAGGCCAGGTTATGAGGCAGATGGAGGTGCTGATGACAGGCAGCCATGCAAACAGACAGAGATGTTCCTGAGTGAGGTCCCTGGCTCGCTCAGACTGGCTCCCGGGCTGTCCCCTCAGGTCTGGCGCCATCACTTGTACTTCATAGCTCACGCCATGACCATCGCACACTCTGGTGGCCGAACACTCAGTGCATAGGAGGAGGAGAACCTGAGAGGAGGCTCTGCCCACCTCAGACCCAAGCCAGCCCCCAGCACACGGCAGGCTCTCTACAGAGCAGCGATCCATGAACACTCCGTGTGGAACCCTTAAAATGATACCCAGCATAGCAGAATCTGAGGCTCGACTTGAGGACTCACAGGGACCTGGACACCCAATTCTCCTTCCGCCTCATCTTGGACAATGAATTTATCCTCTCTAGTTTTGGCTTCCTTGTCTATAAAGAAGGCCCTTGGCACTGTCGCCTTTTGTCTTCATTATAAGACCTAGAAGAGCACAGCACACAAGACATTTAGCTCAGAATATGCCCTGAGCACCATCAGCGGTTCCTTCTGCACATACAGATACTGCTACTTTTCTGCAGGACGAGGTTAGGAACTTCTCCAGCAGAGAGGAATGTGAAGCGTCAGCATCCATCACAGAACCAAAAAACTGCTTGAAGATTACGTGTGGAAAGCAGGATTCCTGTTCATTTTAACACATTACAGTGGACCCTTGAGTTATGACTGGCCTGACATATGAACAACTTGAATTCCAACTGGAATTTTAGTTTTAACTTAGGAACAAAGTCTTGAGTTATGACCTGAATGCCGGCCACTTGCGCTTCCAGATGGTCTCAGAGACAGATCTAACCCTTAAAGAGTCTGGAAGGAACATGACAACATTTCCCGTGTGGGGGTAAGTGAGAAATCCTGGGCCAGTGTCTCACCAAGGACACTGGGATCTGCCTGTGTACAGGAGAGAGACTTTGATGGTTGTGAGAAGGAGCCCGAGCCTTCACTGACCAACTTGAGGTACAACCAGCGCTTGGGAACGAATTGAGTTCACAAGGCAAGGGTCCCCTGTATCACATTTCCGTTAATAAGGAGGAGGAGGGAAGATCACTCGGAATGGAGACAGACTGCAGCAGGGAGCTCCAGCCTCCGGACAGGACTGCGCTGAGGGCCTTCCACCCTGCCCTGTGTTCAGGAGCTGGCTACACAGAGGAAGGGGCTGGGAGGGCAGAAGCCCGAGGCCTGGGGCACCGAGGGCTGGCTGTGGGCACTCACTGTGGATGGCATTGGAAGGGGGGTGGGCCTGCGGCATTGCAGGGCTGCTCTATCCCTCCACCACCAGAGCCAACAGCACGGGCAAAGGGGGTCAAGGACCAAGGACACAGGTGCTGTGGCCAGCTTTCTCCAACACAACCTTCCCCGACCATGCGCCCGGCTTCCGGTGCTGGCTGGAGGGCACTCAGCCCCTGGTGGGAGGAAGGGGAGCGAGGTCACCAGAGTGGGCAAGGCTCCCCCCAGGCCCCGCCTAGGCACTGCCCTGGCCACAGTCCCTTCAGGGAAGCTCCACCAGCCTCCTCCCAGGATAACGCAAGGTCCTCGGCAAGCACAACACGTGACACAGAAACCAACATGGATGCCTCGTAACACAGTGAGAAATTCAGTGACCAGGAAAATACTTAAGGAAGGAACATAATCATACCATGAGTATTCTTTATATCCAGTCTGCTTACTTAACTGAACAGCGTTCAGGTCACAAACTTCTTCTGGAAGTGTTTTACCAGTGGGTGTGGCTTGTTCTGAAATTCCTGTCATTCAACACAGACTCATAATGAGAGCACTCGCCTCACTGAGAAATAAACAGGACCCCAGTCTGGTTTTCCTTTATTTCCTCCTCCTCCTCCTTTTTGTCAGTGCTGGCACTGAACCAGGGCCTTTCTGCTATGCACCTGCTGTCCCACTGAGCTACACACCCAGTCCTCCTCCCCTTCCTTTCTTCCTGTGTTGGGACTGAGTGCAGGGCCTTGACCGTGGTAGGCACATGCTCTACCCGAGCTACACTCCCAGTCCTTAAAACTTCTGCTTCATCCCTTTTTTGTCTGATTTGGAGAGAGGCAGGGTCTCACTATGCTGTTCATGTTGGGCCTGAACTCGTGGGCACTAACAATCCTCCTGCCTCAGCCTCCCCTCCTCTGCTCCTTAGCATCTTTGCACCTCCAAGCTGTAAATACAAAGAATTCCCTCTCAGGCCACTGTCAAGTGATAGTCTGTTCTCCCCGCTAACTTAATTATCAAATTCCTATCTGCCCCAGAGTAACAATTTTCAAAACATGACACACACATTCACAAAGTAGTACAAGAAGGGGTTTTAGGTGATATGTGGATGGACATTTTTTCATTTCAAATCATGTGTATACAGAAAAATATATAACTGCCAAATAAAACCCACAACTTCATAAATATCATTGCTCAATTATGCCACTAGAGAGGTTCAGTTTTAACATTCTTTTTCTTTTTTTTTGTACTGGGGATCGAACTTGGGACCTTGCACTTGCGAGGCAGGCACCGGAACCACTGAGGTAAATCCCCAGCCCCGAGGTTTAGTTTTAAAATTAAATTTATTTGAAGAAAAATATGCAAATAACAGAACAGCCAACCAAAGGCTATGACAAAAATCCTACAGGTTGGGCCATGGATTTAGCTCAGTGGTTCCAGTGCCTGCCTTGCCAGCACAAGGATCCGATACCTGATCCCCAAAACCAAAAAAAACACATAAAACTATCAAAAATCGTACAGGTAGCTTGTGGATGAGTTTAGGAACACTTTTTTTTTTTTTAAAGTAAAGGAGGTAATTGTTAATTAATTTTTTGTTTCAAAAGTGTTTGCCTGTTTTTGTAAATGGTATTTTTGTTCCTCCTAAACAAACCTTCACTTTTATAACTTTAAAAAGTGTCCACTGGTGGCCAGGGATGTAGCTCCGCGGCTCCGAGGCAACTCGCAAGTGCAAGGTCCTGAGTTCAATCTTCGGTACTGGTCCACTGATCCACTTGGTGGGACCCGAGGAGGAGATCTGGATAAGCACAGGGTGGGGAGGTTAGGTCAGCAGCGTGGGCAGTGCTGATCAATAACTGGCCATCGATGGGGCCGCTGACTGTGCAGGAGCCGGTCTGGAAAGCGTACCATGCGCACGCACGGAGCGGAGCTCGTTTAATGGAGAATCCAGTGGCCCCGGCACTGCCTGAGGGGTGTGTGGCTATGGCTCAAAATTCCTCTTGCTATTTTCAGAGGAAGTAAAAGTGGTGCCAGACGTGTTTGTCTTACTAGAGCCAAACCTGGGGTTCTACCTGAGGTCAGGAGGACCAGGCTGGCAGTGCCCTGAACAAACCGAAATGGCGCCCACTACAGGTCGAAGGTGGACATCTTTTACCTTGGCTCCCGAGCCCAGGAGTAAATATATTGTGGACCAAAGAAGAGGGAGCAAATAGTTTGAGCCTCTGCTGACACCTGGCACCGCTGCCCTCGGAGCCCCACCTGCCTGCTCCCCCGGAGCCCCACCCCAGTGAGACTCCTGCCCAGGGAAAGAGAAGACAGACTTCAGGATCAAAGCAAGGAAGGTCACAAGAATGACCAAAAGAAAAAAGCCTGCAAGGGCAGATTTATCCATGATTTAAAACAGCCCTAAATGTGTATGCTAAAACGCTGACATGCCTCTCGGTCACTCACGGCCAAGCAGACAATTAGTAAGGGCACAGAAGGCGCTAGCGGAGGAGCGCCTGAGTCTCACACCCCATAGAGAGCACAGCACAGGGCACGTGGGAGGTGCCGGGACAGACAGAGCTGGCCTTGAAACCCACCTCAGCACCATGCACAGCACTCCTCTGACCACAGCTGAGCGTATTGGGAGCCCCCTCCCCAGACATCTGGGGACAAGAACAACATACCTGCTCTGTGTAATGCATGAGTCAAAAAAGAAACCACAAGGGAAATTAGAAAATATCTTGAGCTAATAATGAGAATGAAATTTGTGAGATGCAGGTAAAGCTATGGTTAAGAAGGGAATTTATAGTTTTAAAAAGTTTATGAAAGGAAAAAAGCCCAAAAGAACAAATATCTAAGTTTCTATTTTAAGAGAACGAGCAAACTGAAGCAAAAGAAAATAATAACAATGTACGTAAATCAATGAAACAGAAAATGGATAAAAATAGAGAAAATTATTGAAACCAAGAGCATGTTATTGAAATAAAATCAATAAAACTGAGGAATCACTTAGACTGAACAAGGGAGAAAAAACCAATTTATTAAATATCAAGGATGAATGAGGGGAGATCATTGAGGTTCTAGAGACATAAGAGGATAATGTGAAAAACTGTATGCCAATAAATTTGACAACTTAGATGAACTGGCCATCTTTTGAAAGATATAAATTATATAACATATAAACAAAAATCCAAATAATTTTGTGTCTTTTTTAAAAAAAGTGAGTTTGTTATCAAATATCCCCCATAAATACGACTCCAAGCCCACATGGACTCATCAGTTTACTCTACCGAACACTGAGGGAAGAAATAACACCAATCTTGGGGCAGGGATTTAGCTCAGTGGTTTTGCCACCTGCTGCACAAGCGCAAGGACCTGAGTTCAATCCCCAGTACCAAAAAAACAAAAACAAAAACAAAATAACAACAATCTTATGGAAATTCAGAAAACAGAGGAAGACAATGGGGCAAACATTACCCTGACACTGAAACTATACAGAGGCATTATAAATAAAGATTATAAATGAAATTCCTCTTGAACAACACAAAATTCCTTAATGAAATATTAGCAAGCAGCACCCAGTAATATAATAAAAATATAATATACCATGTGGTGGGGGATGTAGCTCCATAGTAGGATGCTTATTTAGCACACACAAGGCCCTGTGTCTGATCCCCAGCACTACAAAAAACAAAACCAGAAAACAACGAAGAACCATGCTGTGTGGTACACCACTAACAGAACATCAACGGCCTTTAAAAGGAAGGCAGTTCTGACACCAGCTACACCGAGGATGAACTCCAAGGACATGAAGCCAAGTGAAAGAAGCCAGATACTAAAAGGCAAGTGTTATACTGACTTCACTTGTATGAGGCACTTGCAGTAGTCAGATTCATAGAGACAGGGAGTAGGAGAGGGGGAGGAATGGGAAATTATAGCTTCAGGGTGCGTGTAGTTTCCATCCTGCAGGATGAACAGTGCTGAAGACGGAGGGCACCATGGGGATTGGGTGCACAACAATGTGAATGTGCCAGACGCCACTGAACTCTATGCTTAAAATCCCTCGAGCGAGGGATTAAAAAGACTTCTGACAGGGCCAGGGATTTAGCTCAGTGATTTCGTTGCCTGCTGCGCAAGCACAAGGACCCGAGTTCAATCCCCGGTACCAAAAAAAAAAAAAAAAAAAAGACTTCTGACAAACTCTGAAGCTTGGAGCATGTGTTGAATCCTGAATTCTTTGCAGTCATCTGGACCTGTAACCGTTTCTGTGAGAGCTGCCAAGACAAGACAGAGCCAGGTCAGAGCCCTCTGAGGCTTCAGGGGACGAGAGCCCCAAGAACCCTGCCTGCTTGTGCTCTCCAGGCTGCTCAGCGACGGGATGGATGCTGAGCTCCACCGTGGCTTGGGAGCAGCCGGCAGCAGTACACTCATTGCAGTCCCACAAGGCTCAGGCACAGAGCTCAGGGTCCTCACCACTGCCCTCTGCCAGCCCGGGCTGCTGAGGGCTCCCGAGGAGGCGTAGGCCTGCAGCAGAACTTCAGGAGGACCTCACTCTGCGACTCGCCTATGTGCACTATGCAGACCTCCGCGTGCATCCACACCCAGGCAACACCTGTTGGTGTACTTGGACCTGTATGTTTCTACTCATGCGAGACCTTTTCCTCAAAGCAGATCAGAATGAAAATTTTTTTCATATTGAAAGGGAGCAATGAATAAACCAGGAAGCCAATACTGTAGATCATGCGGTCATGATCATGGGTCATGGGTCCAAGCCCTAGCTCTACCACATGAAGCAAGGGACTGGGCTCTACCTGCAAGGTGGAATAAGAACAGCAGCAGGGGGCTGGGGATTTAGCTCAGTGGTTCCACTGCCTGCCCTGCAAGCACAAGGACCGGAGTTGGATCCCCGATACCAAAAAAATTTTTAAAAAAGAACAGCAGCACGGTCTTTCAGAGGCTGGTTTTGAAGACTGAATAAAATACTGTGAGGAACTCGCATTTCCTAGTATCACACACTCACACACACACACAGAGAGAGAGAGAGAGAGAGAGAGAGAGAGATGGGGCAGCAGCGTGGGAGGGAGGGAGGATGTAATAGGTTGTGTGGTGTGTTAGGGCATTAAGTCGCCCAGCACCCAGGGATGGGGCCCCTCTGCGGCCATTTCCTCTCCCCCCTCACCCCAATCCACAGCACGCAGGCCAGCGTGTTTCTGCTGAGGAAATCCTGACGTTGCTGTGGAGAGACCCAGGTTCCGTCCTGGCTCTCCATGCACACTGGCAAGTCACCCGGCCCTCCAGGCTCTCGCCTCCTCTCCTCTGGACTGCGTGATCGCTAAGAGTCCTTCTAGGGCTGCTAAGTAAGTGAAACACACATTTCCTAAGAGCTTATGCACAGTTCTAAAGTCTGTCCATCTTTGCAGTCCATGTGGTAATTATTCTAGAAAATTCAATTAATCATGACGCACCATTCCTTCACCTTTGGGAAGTGGAATCTATTAAACTCGATGGAGTTTAGTAAAATCCATCAGTATTGGTAACAGCAGAATTATGCCAAGTACAGCTCTGGCGTAAGACACACCACCTCTGCCACTATGGGGGGCGGGGGGGTCCACCCCTGGGAGCTTCTGAAGAAGCTCGTAACTGGAAAGAACCAGGCCAACCAAGTCTGAGGACCCGAGACAAGCATCTTGAGAACTCCAGGAGACACACATTTTGCAGTCAAGGAAACTGACAGGCAGAACTCTGCCCACCAGAGCTCACAAATAAAGACTGTGGGTGAGTGGGCTGCCCTAATGCATCTGTGTGGGCTGTTCTGAGGGCCGTCGTAATTAAAGAGTACACACCTAATTCGCCTTTCACTGGGGGCCTCAGAACAGAACCAATAAATACAATTATTTACTTCAGTGTCAACGGCTTGAGAGATGGAAGCCAGGCTTGAAGCATCCAGGCCCTGAATGTCTTACATTTCAGACACCCACTCTTATAAATAGAAGATCTGCTAAGTTAACAGATGCAGCTGAGCGCAGGCTCAGTTGTGTCGCATCAATCACCCCATCAATCACTCCAAGCATCACCATATGCACCTGCTCTGTCAGGGCTGTGGCGGCGCTCTGACCTGAGAAGTGCAGCGCATGCACAAGTGTGTGCACGCAAGACACTCCAGTGGGCACAGCGGACTGTTCGAGAGGACGCAACACAGCGCCTGTGCAGGAGCAGAGTCACTCTCCTCTCAGATCCCACAGTTGTCCTGACAAGGACTGCAGTGACTCATGCTGTGAATGAGTCAACAAGGCGACAGCGTTCTGGGCAACTGCTTGGAACTGTGTTAACATGGATGGTCCCGGGTAAAACGAGGGATAATCACTCCATGGTGGAAAAACAGCAGCAGTGGCGAGTGACTAATTAATAAAGAGACGACAAATGGGGGTGGGTACAGAAGAGGAGCTCAAGCAGCTATCTGCTGGGAAACCAGGGGTACAAAGCCTTCACAAGCAGGGCAGAGAGGCTGCCTACCACAAAGGAGATGGGGGGTATGGGGAGAGAGGGAGAGAGAGAGAGGGAGAGGGAGAGGGAGAGGGAGAGGGAGAGGGAGAGGGAGGGAGAGGGAGAGGGAGAGGGAGAGAGAGAGAGAGAGAGAGAGAGAGACAGAGAGACAGAGAGACAGAGAGACAGACAGAGAGAGAGAGAAGCTACTCCGAAAACATGCAAATGCGAGGCACTGAGCGGAGATCAATTCGTCTCTGTCGATGAGAATAATAAGAGACAGTGACAGTAGGGAACGAGGAGGTTAAATATTAGTCAAAACTTTACAATTGGAAGTTACAATTGGAAGGACACTAGCGGGTAGAGGCTGCCAGGAGCAGTGAAGGAATGACCGCCTGTAGAGGCATTGAGGGTTAAGACTCAACACACCTGCCTAATTAGGGACAGAATTATTCCCGCACAGTTCAGGGGAATGGGGGAAATGTGCCATTAGAGAGGTCTCTTTCCATCTAAATGGATACAAAAGCAAGGAGGTTAGACTCCTGCTTATCAACATTTTTAACCCCCTAGAATAAACGAGGTTTTGCCCACTGGGCAAATGCTTGCTTGACATTTAGACCATCACATGCCTGTTAAAATGGCCCGCACTGGTGGTAGCAGGCAGAAGTGAACACAATGGCGACCTGTTTCAGAGAAAAGAAACGGAAGCTGTCTGGGCGATGGCTCCGAGGGATGCACATCACAACCATAACTGTATTTCTTCCTGGCCTGAAATGCTCCCTGATAGTTCTCAGCCTCAATTCAGCCTTAATTCAAAGATTCCTTTCTTTGTTGAGTTCAAAACAGACAGCATATTACTTGTCATTAAACAATGCAAAGCATTTACGCTTGATTAGCATGACTCAAACTTTTCATCATTTTCTCCAAGGTTCTAAGGGCCGGCTGACAGCTCTGGGAAATAGAGCTTCTTCCAGATTTCCACTATAAATAATGATCGACCATTGGCCTCTGTGTTTCAAGGCCTAATGAAGGCAGCAGGGCACACGACAGAACTTTTGCTTTCATTAGGCAGCCATGGACTCTTGCACCGAGAAGCACTGCACTCTGCAGTCCCTTCCTGCCCAAGACAGCAGGGCCCCTGCGCATCCCCTGGACCTGGAGGTCAGGCCAATGGGCCTTCCGCTCTCTTCTCTGAAAGATGACAACATGTGCTGTGCCACTTCTAGCACCGTTTTCTCCATGAAATGTGAAGCATGTTTGGAAATGCACTCCAAGAGCTGACAGATGCAAGAATTATAATAATAGTCTCCAAAGGAATTGTATAATTCTAGAGCTGGAAGGCAACTGAGAGAATACCCGGCCCAAACTTTCCTCCACGGAGAGGCGGAGTGACTGTGGGGAGCCGTCTAGCTGGCTGGAGGCAAGGCGGGGATCAGAACCCAAACCTTCTGAAAAAATTTCCTCATACACAACCCGAGATATAAACCTTTACAATATGGCTACCAAAGGCATCACACATGAATAAAGATAGATTTAAGAGCCTGGTCCAGCCACATCTAAACAAGTTTCCATTATAATTTTTCCACTTTGCTTTCCCAACACTAAATTCTCGTCATAGTTTAGGTGTCACTGCAATTATACCACAAGGTTTTGAGAAATCTTGATCTATTTTCAAGCATATCTTCTGGAGAAATACTGAGTTTGTACTTAAAGTCTATGCCTGGACATGCTCAAATCAATCCAGGTGGGGAGCTAGTCGATGCTCAGTAATACCTGCTTTGGTATTTTCCGGAAAACTTCTGGAATAAAACAGTAATGGGGTTAATGCCTTTTTCTAAAGACTCTCAGCATTTCTTTCCTTCAATGAAGAGGAAAAGCTGGATGAAGTTCAGAGGAAGAGGGTTTCACTCTATCAGGATTTCAAGTAACCGGCTAATGATTTTCATTCTGCAGATGTGGATGACATTTCAGCATTGATTTGAATGTACTTGATTCATCTATTTTGGTTTGCAAGAAAGTCTCCAATCCAAAAATAAAACTTCAAAAAGCCGAACATGTATTTCTAAAACCTGTGCCGCAATGACCAGTAAAATATTGAAGCATAATGTTCCACTAGACCATTTTCAAGCCGTACATCATTTTCTGTTTGGGTCCTACCCAACTGTTTCAAAGTTCATTTTTACAGTGTTCGGGGATAACAGCAACCGTATCATTCATAGGAACCATGGCCAGTCGATTTTTACAGAGTAAATGGAATTCTTCCAAATAGATTAAGTTTTAGTGTAGAGAACAAAGACCCCCTGAGGTTAGTATTTCTGAAACAAAATGGCCAGAAATTAAGTTCGGATAATTTCAAGGGATCTTTTTCATGTGTGACTGGCTCAGAATGGGAGGCCTACTATCTTAAACATGAAATTGTTTAAAGCCCCCAGGACCTGCGAGCAGTAAAAGATTCCTGCATGGTGGCAGAAGTATTTATGATACCAGTGGCTGTCAGAAGCAAGACTCAATCCCCACCGTCTCGCTTCCTCTGTTCTCTGCGGCTGGAGAATGTGCATTTTCTCATTAGCAGAGTGTTCAGACTCCTCCCGCCCAGCTCTCTGGGTGCCGATGTTTAATTTTATCTATCCTAATGAGTGTCTTTTTAAAATGAAGACAGAATCGCATTTATTTCTAACAAGAAAACACTTTAATTTTTTGCTAATGTTGTGAGCACCAACTCGAGCCCTTGTGCTTTATATTTATAGGCTTCCCCTGTCTCCTCTCTTGTTATATAAGCACTGGCTCCTGGCTGTTGTTAGTATGTGTACTGCATGTTTCCAAATGCGTTACCCTGACAACCCAGGCAAAACGGGCTTTGTGAGAGGGTCTTTGACAGTCTGGGAAACTGACAACAGCAATTCCAGTTAGGCATGCTATCATATTTCTTGGTTCTTGACTGTGTTCCAGTTTGTTATGGGGGTCAAAAAAAAAATGGACAGAATAAGTGAGCGTGCACCTCTATGATGTGGGGGATGTGGGGTGCTCTGCTGCATACTTCTGAGCTGATGTGAGGACAAGGGAGGCGGCAGTGGCTGCTGGAAGGGTTACAACCTGGGCTCTGGTGACCTTGAGCAGAGTGACTCGCTCAGCCTCGGTTTTCTCATCTATAAACTGACAACTAGAGCCGCGCTTAACTACCACCCCGTGCAGCAGCCCACCTGACTGTGAAGCAGGACCCAGGTGCAACTGTGCTTCTGCAGATCACACCTCAAGGCCAAGGTGGCCAATGACAATTTCATCCACGAGGGCAAATCACTGTGGCATGTGTCAAACAGGACCACAAATTCAAAAACCTTCATGTCTCCCAATGACCTGAGAACAAGAGGAGGAGGTGGGGATACATGGCATTGATACCTAACCCCACCCAACTCTTATTTAAACCTTGAATCAAGGACGTGCAATTCTTATAAGATGGTGGTCTGTTTAGACAGTAGAAGGCATACTGTTTAAGCACAAGGGATCAAACTGGTCTGCTTTGATGGAGTCCTTTCCGATACAAGGACATATTACCCACATTTCAAGCTCTCCCATGGCACTATGCTAATGCATGTTCAATGTTACATCTAAAAATCCCACAACCCTCTGAGCAATTCCACACCCCATTCTTATTTAAAACTCTTATTTACATGCCTACATCTTTTCCAACAAAGGTTTCTAAAGAGTGAAAGTGTATCAACTTATCCATATCATGTGTGCATTCGAATTCTGTTTATTTGGATCTGTAGCATTTGCAGGCATTTTCACATAAGTCAGAAAGGTTTGGGAAGGTGAAAAAGTTCAGATCCCTTAATCTTTTCTTCTGAAAATAAATTATTCATGAAGCTCTCTCCCTCATTCCCAAATGGTTGGGTTTAAACAATTGCTTAAAGTGCTGTTTTTAACTGAAGAACACATTATTCATAAAGCCTCCAGCCCAGGAAACACTTAGTTGCTAACTGGTCATTTTCATCTGATCAATGGCTGCACAGGGTTGCAACACACCACAGCGGAATGGGGGCCAGTGGCGTTATGCGCCTGCTTCTCATAAACAAAGTGAGTTGGTTAATGGTCATTTTATGGTCCACATATTACCCTGAAATCTATTAGAGTGTGGCTTAGCCACCCTGATCTGAGATGATTTGGGGGTACTAAGCACAGTGGGAACCTTCCTGTAACAGGTAAATGGATCAATTTATTTATTACAAATTTGTTCTTTTCAAGTTGAAAAACCACTAAAGACTTTCCAAGCCATCAGCTCAATAACCACGAGGTGAGGCAGAGCTGCTACCTGCTGATGGTGGCCCTTGCCTGTCAACAGAGACTCCTGGGGCAGTGCTGGTGGCACAGTGGCAGAGCCAAGAGAACACAGGGCCTGGCTCCATCTAGGTGTCTACAAAACCTTGGGCCACCACCCTATGTTCAGAGGCGTCACCTCACTTTTTCCTAAACACAAGTCCAAAGTTAAAAAATAGTACAAATAACAAAAAATTAGTATTCCCTAGGCCATTCCCTTTTGTTGGCAAGTATTATTTTAACATTCCTCATGTCCCTAAAAGACTCCCACCACTACAACCAGCTGCCGGGGCCTCCCTTTTTAGATCAATACCTTTCTAGTTCTGCTAGAAACTCACCTCAGTGCCCAGCAGCCAAGGGCCAGTAGGATGCAGGTGCCCAGAAGAGTCGGGGGCGCGAGTGCTCCCTGGGGACCACAGGCACCCAGGAAGACATCCACGTTGCAATGCAGTTCTGTCCCGAGATTGACAGTGCATTCCTACAAATGGTCCCTGAACTCAAGGTTTCGGGGACCCGGCAAGAGGGAGTTTTGTTTTGCCGAATTTCAGGTGATATTCAAAATGGCTGAAAGGTAATGTTTCCCCAAATGTAAAGAAGGAGGAGTTTAAAATTTATTTAGGATCCTTTTTGCTCCTCAAGTCTCACTTCTAATGCAATGGCTGGAAATGAGAAGTCTGGATACTTTCCACCAGTCCTTATTCTGATGCTGGGCAAGATGGCAAAGTAGATAACAACACTGACTCCCTTCATTCAAATCCCTGCTCTGACAGATCTAACAGTATGCAACTGTGGCCAAGCCACACAACCCCTCTGAGCCTCAGGCTCCTCGTCTGCAAGGACACCCAACAGTACCAGCCTCACAGGGACTCTGTAAAGATGGAAGGCTTCATAAGTGCAGAGTGCTCAGAACAGACCCCAGCACGGGAGAGACGAATCCGGACGCCATTGTGACCAGCTCCACTCTGCGTGAGCGGGCACTGCTCTCTCTCATCTCACTTTCTTCATCTGTAAAACAGGAATAATACTATTTTCTCCTCAGCAAAGTGCTTTAGCACATAGTATGTGCTTGATATGCAGTAGCTATCATTGTTGTATTAGTACCTGAATACTTTCTCGCAGAGTTCTTTTCTCTGTGCAAGAATCTGTGGTTGAATAAAGAATATGCCATGAGCTTATTCCAAACACAAACCTCAGGCCATTCCAATTTGTGGGTGTTAATTCAAAATTTTCAGAAATGCATGGTACTATTTTCAGAATTGTATTTTCCCAAGAAATCTCTCTTAAATGTATACCCCATGACACTACCACTGTGAAAAAAAAAGAAAAAAAAAAAGCTCAATGGCTACTTGCAAATAGATAATTGTAAAATTAAATTGAAGTGTATGTTTTTTAAGGTTTTACTTTTGGTTTCATTATCGGGTTGCCTTTATAGCAGAGATTCCAATTCAGAAAATATTTCTGTCTTGTGATCCTTACACTTGGGGGCTAGAATTCATCTTAAATGGATATTTATATTTACAAGAATCCTAGTACTTAAGAATCCAACTGCTAAGCAGGACTCAACCTCTTTATTTTACTGATGGGAAGAAACCTAGTGGCAGTGAGTGCGGGCCTAAGGTTGTACGATCACTGAGAGCAGAGATGGGCCAAGACTCTGGCTTTGTTTCTAGCTCCAGGTCCATCCCTAGCCTGCTATGTCACAGGCTCCCTAAGGAAAGCACTGTTTGTGAGTGTAGAGATGACAGCAACTGAGATACCATCACATTCTGTCTTTAACCACACACGTGTTTGGACACACATACTCATGTACATGCACAAAACGAAGGAGTCTGTAACAGAAAGGACCAAGACATGTCTTCTCTGTTGGGACAGAGCACGTCTGGATCTTTAATTTCTGGTGAGAGTAACTGAGTATATACTTCATGATATTTAGTATCTTCAACGGAGTTCTCTTTTCGCATTTTGTGGTTTACGCACTCTCCTAACACTGTGGAGAAAGACTTCCCTGTTAACCTATGCTCAGGGCAACACAGTCACAGTTAAAGGGCTTAGAGCTTTTGGGGAAGAGTTCACAATTCCTGGGCAGCAAGTGAGGAACAGCCCCGGTGGCCCAGGACAGGGTCAGGAAGACCATGGTGGCAGCACTGAACTGAGAGAACCAGTGTAATTCTGCAATCTCTGTAGTTCTGCAATCTCACTAAATTTCTTTCTGGAAACTAGACAAAGAAACTACAACAGCAAACATGGACAAAACCTTCAGTAAAATTAGATTTGAACAATTCCTCTGCACACAGCAGGGCGCGACCACCCAAGGTCTGCAGCTGGGAGGCTGAGTGCAGGAGGTGAAGAGATAAATGGCTCCCCTGCACCCACAAGATCCTGAAGCCACCAGGAAACACCTCCAAAAGGAAGTCCTGTCCAGTGGAAGCCTTGACAAGGTCTGGGAGCAACTGGCAAAAACAGGCGCGGTCCTCTTAGGGTCCGACTGCAGACAGTGCCTGAGGGGCGCAGAGCCCATTGAGAGGCTGGGCCTCTTGAAGGCTCGGGGCTGGGCCTAGAAGGCCTGCCTGGTCACAAAGCTCCCCATCCAGAGCAGAGGCCAGAGGGTGTCGGTTCCACGCTCTCCACAGGACAGGGACAACGTCCAGCTCACACACAGGGACAGTGCGGAACGCAGGAGCATGGTCCCACCACCCAGTACTACGGGGAAAGCGAGGTGCAGTGAACAGGACAACCTGGCCAGGAAGCAGCCTGCGAGCAGATAAATGCTGTAACCATTATTTCAAACCGAGTGCAAAGAAATTAAGCAAATAACTACACGATGTTTTAAAAAAGCAGTACAGGGCAGAAAGAAATTCTCAGAAGTGAGGTAGCTGGACAAGAACATCTGAAATGAGGGCTCACAAAACAGCAAAATGTGAAGGAAAACGTTAGAAATAAAGACCAAACTGAAAGAATGACGAGAGCAGAGACATCACAGAAGGCACAGTAAGAGAAATGGAGGCTACACAGAGAGAAGTGGAGATTATAAAACCTACATCTATCACGCAGAGTTTGTTTGTATCCTAATAAAAACAAACTGTAAAAAGGCATTTTCAAGACAACCAGGGAAATATGAATTGGACTGAATATTAGATGATCTGAGGGAATGACTGTTGTTTTTGTTAAGTGTGATAATGCCATTGTGATTATAAAAGTGAATGCTGTTTTGTAGAAACAAGTACTCAGAAATAAAACGACATGACATCAGGGATTTGCTTTAAAACATTACAGTAGCAACAACAAAAAGCACAAGCAAAAAGAAACAAGGACATAAAGAAAAGTGCCCAATGTTGATATGGGATGGGGGGCAGCCCCGGGGAGCCAGCATGCTGCTTATCTGTATGTGGGAGCTGTGGAGACACCAAATGTGGGGGCTGGGGGGCATGGCAGGCAGCAGAAGGGCACCAGTGTTCTGCACCAGGAGGGCACAGATGGGGGGTGTCTGGCAACAGTGAGAAGGCCGTGGCTGGTGCAGGTGGGCCAGGGCCAGGATGAAGCAGCACACCGCAGAGGGGGCAGATGGCGGGGGGGCGGGGGGGTGCTTTCCTGAAGGTGACAGACGTGATGAAATCATGCAGGAGATGCCCTGTGTGTGCAGGCAGAGGCAGAGGCAGGGCGCTGTGCAGAGCTTCAGGTGGGCAGCAGGTGCCTCGCCCTGACCTCTCGGGAGCAGGGAGACTAGACTAGACGGGTGGGGAGAAGCAGACAGACATTTATGCGATTGTGTGTAACTCGCCTGACTTTAGCCCTCTTCCCAGGAGTGAGAGGAATGCTTGACAGTTCTCTAGGCTTAGTCTCTAAAGGTGCTGAATGTGAAGGGGTTGCATCTCTAAAAGGAAATCTCAGAAGCACCGAGCAGTTAACATCACTAGCGGTAGCCCGACTCACTGGGCTGCGGCCACACCCACACGCGGATAATGAAGCCCTAAGTGTGCAGAATGCAACTGCCACAGGAGATTTGACTGCAGGCTAACTACTCTCACTTAAAAAGAAATGAAGCTAGGTGTGATGGCACACGCCAGTAAGCCCAGCACTCTGGGAGGCTGAGGCAGGATTGCAAGTTCAAGAACAGCCAGCCTGGGCAATGCAGCAATTTAGGGAGACCCTGTCTCAAAAAAGAAAATTCTATGTTGGCAATTTCCATCTTCCTCCCAGCCCTCTTAATTCTAGTATAGGTATCTTCTAATTGGATTTGTTCCATCTGTATACAAGTTTCAAATATGAAAGGTTTGAGCTAATAAATATTTACTTCAGATAGTTCTGGAGACATGAGGACTAAAATCAGCTGTCCCTTTTCCCTATATATGGAAAATAAGATCAGCTTTCATATTCCAGTTCACAAAAGGATCAAGTCCCCAGTGCAAAAGTGTCTTTTGGATCTTCCTTCCAGAAAACACTTGAGCAGCAGACAGACTTTGCCCAGTTCGTCCTATATCAAACGCTGGTTCTCAGAGACACCACACTGTAGATAGTCTAGAAGGATCCTCTCGCTTTGATAGGCAAAGCAAAGAAATACCGGAGCAGCAAAGAGCAAGTGTCACCTCAGTCCCTCCTCTAGAGCCACCCTGAAGTCAGGGGTCCCAGGCACCCAGCACCAGGGACCACAGCCTACGTACATCAGGGCACAGTGCATGTCCACCCCAAAGGGAAGGTGGTGCAGGTTCCTGGTCTCCCCGAACTCTCCACAACCCTCTGCTGAATGCAGCCTCTCCAGTACGGGTCCTGCTCTGAGGGGAACAAGGCCAAGAAGAGCCCTGGTGGCATCCACACCAGGAGGTGCAGCTCACAAATGCTACAATCTGCACACAGAAGCCTATAGAGGTCGGCCCCCAGTCCTTTCAGAAAACCAAGACCACTTCAGGCACCTGCCTTCAGGGGGGAGAACAGGAAATGCAGAGGTGGAGGAAGGAGTGGCCCTCGAGAGTGCAGGGTAAGGCTGGGAGGGGAATTGGGCTAGGGGACCACGAGGTCCAAATACTCCTCCATCCTGACCAGGAAAGGCTCATTCTAAAGACAAAGCAGGAACACTGAGAACACCTACTTCCTCTCTGGTGAAGCACTTACAAATTAAGCCTAAATGTAAGATACAGAATGTTGAAACCACTAATCTAGAATCTACTTTAAAAGGAATTTTAAGATAATCATGTAATATATAATCAATCAGCAAGCATTTAGAAATAAAATACTAGATAACAAAATGGAGATTTCCCTTCCCCAAACTGAATATAGACTTTTCTACACTGAAATGTGTAGAACGTGGTTACTATGACAGAATTTATAAACAAGGGAAACATTTTATTTTCTTTATTTTTTGTTTATGGTGAAAATGTGTATTTGGAATTAGCCAGGTGACCCTAGTTTTGTTGGCAGCACCATCGTCAGGAGCCAGTGGAACACAGGGCTTCTTCTCTCGGTCAGGCCTGATCAGGGTTCTGCCCTTGGCCACACCCGTGCCACGGAGCTTCTTCACAGCTTGCTTGCTCTGGTGCTCATTGGCCGTGATGTCCCCAATGAACGCCAGTGTGCTGTTGTCCTCCATCTTCTTCATGGCTGACTGTGGTCAGGGGACTTGATGATGGCATACTGATCAAGCTGGCTTCTCCTGGGGGCGCTTTTCCAAGGGTATTTCAGCTGCTGCCAGAGCCGCAGTGTCTTGGGACGGTGGAAGGTGGGTGACGTGCAGATTTTCTTCTTTTTGTGGCTGTGGATGCCTTTCAGCACTGCTTTCTTGGCTGTCAAAGCTTTTGCTTTGCCTTCAGCTTTGGGAGGGGCAGGAGCTTCCTTCTTCGCCTTCGGCGCCATCTTGGTAAAAAGGCAGAAACATTTTAATATAGCAGTAAAATTTCAAATGCTTGGAGCAGGACGATAACTGACATTAATCATAATCCATCTTCCTGGCACGAACACCTACCTGGGAAAATTCTAGACTCCATCGGTATAATTTCTTGCTTTAGTAGTTACCCATCCATTCCCTCCTCTTCCTTGTGCTGGTGACAGGGACTGTTTGGGAAGCAGTCCTGCCTCCTGCTGCAGGCTGAAGCCTAAGGAACCTCACTCTCGCCTGTCAGGTTACTGCAGGACCCTTGGCCATGCCTGGGATGCCCCGGCACTGCCTGGGATATGGGACCACTCTGGGGAGACACGGGAGGGTCAGCTGCAGGCTTCTGGGAAAGGTTCTGTCATCACAGGGGCACCAGAGGAGGCAGGCCTCGGTTTTACCTCAGATGAATGGATGGACTGCGGCCGTCCTGAAGCATACAAGGAGCTGGCAGGCCGTTGGAAGGACAGTTTGGAAAGAGCACATCCTCAAGCAACTGAACGACTGTTCTGTTGGACTCTAACACACACCTCTCCTTCAGTTATTTATCTCTGAAATCAGACGTGTTTTATAATCAAACATCACTGTTTAATTGACATAGATTTTTCTTTGTGGAGCATAAAATGAAGGTGCATTTTACAGTGGTGATTAAATCCTGCATAGTCCCAGGGCTGCCCCACCCTGGAACTTACTAAGATACACTGTCACATGACTCGTACATCTGATCTTGTGGAAGAAGGTGCCCTGCTCAACCAAAACACAGCTCATGCAGGAACAACCCAAGGCTACAACCTGGTCACCATTCCAACCATGCTGTCTTTTTACTAGGCTGAGTTTTCAGTGACGTGTGACTCTACCTAACCGGGTGGGTGTAGTGCAAAGCGCCTTGCAGACCGCTGAGAGGCGACCCCTCAAAGATGAAGCCTGAGGGTCGGAGCTGGAACCAGAATCAAGACCGCTGACTCCAGTCTGGGCTGCCCGTGGCACCCACAGGCCCCCTCTGCCCATCTGCCGGAGAAGCACAGAGGGGCAGAAGGAAAGCAAGCAGAGGTGTGCGCATGACTGTGAAGCCTCCTCCCAGAGCAGCCCAGGCATTGCTTTCGCACCCGACCTGGTCACTTGGGCTTCGTTCCAGTGAACACGGCCCACTTGCACCCTCACAGGTGAGCACATTTGCAATCATTTCCGCAGTGTTTCCAGAGCTGCCCTCGCTGCCCGCAGTCCTCAAGGGCACACGCCTTTTAGGAGGCTGGCACACCCACAGGTGTTGGGGAAAACACTTTCAGGTGTAAAGACGTGGGTGGCAGTGAGTGTTCAACGGCACTTCAGCGCTTTCCTATCTGACGTACTGAATTCTATGTTTGACTCTCACCTATTTCACACTGACTTTTAAATCAATGTTGAAAGCCTTTAAAAAAACTTAATTACTCTTCAGTGATCAGTGAAACTTGTTTTATTACTGTTATTTTTCTTCTTTAAATATGTGATTCAGAGGAAGGATGTTGAATACTCAAGTTTTAGGGTGTTTTTCCAATTCCATCACCACATAAATGGCAGCCTAGCACTGCCTATCAGGAGAAGTGCGTCTCACTTTTACCTACCTAGGCTGTCACCTTTGTGCTCCCGCATTCGTGGGCCCCAGACCATGGCACTGTTCCTCTGATCCTGCCGACCCAGGCCCTCGCTCACTGACACCTCCAAAGAGTGGGCAGAAGCAGACAGTGGCCTCCTACACCCTGGCCCATGCAAGGACACAGCTGATGGGGATTGGGGCCAGCCAACTGCCAAAGGGAAGCAGCTTAATGAAGTCCTGTGTTCCGATTCTGTTTCTAAATCAGTAAGTACATAAAGTTGGAGCAAATATCTCTCTGGGTGTCAATTTTCTTATTTTACATTGGGGGGCAGCTGGCCATTCACTCTTTTAACCACCAAAGCCCCATCCTGCAACAGGTGCTGGGCAAGCAAAGTTGATCAAGACCCAGTCCCTGCCTTCAAGGGGCTCATAGCTGAGATAGGAAAAGAGGAGACTATGAACGTGCAGTAATGGCAAGATCAGGGATGACAGAGATGGAAGCAGGCACTGTGCAACACAGAAGGTGTCTTCAGGGTCACCTGGCTACAAGACTACACTGGAAAGGGGGGGAGCTCACTAGCAGGACACCCAGATGCCTCTCACTGATCCAAGTGACAGGAAAGCTGCCAGTGCCCTAAGGGACTGTGACTGGGAACTGAGGGCTCCTTGCTCCTGAGCCAATTCAATTCTCTGGGGGTCTGGTGGCCAACAGCCCTCTGCCCTCCATGCCCCAGGACCTGGGAGCACCTGAGGACTGTGGGGTCTGGGGTTTGGGGTGGGCAGGTTTCCCAGGAAGGAGGCCCGCAGGACAGAGAAGATGCCTGACGGAGGTGATAACTGTCATCTCCAAGGGTCAGAGGCCCTGTATGGACAGTGCCAGCACAAAGAGGGGTTAAAGAGATCCTGGAACTCTGTCAGCCCAACTCATTATTTAAAAGGAGGTCACAGAAGTGCACTAAAGTCAAGTAAATTCACAGTGAACCCTGTCTCCCGTCCCCCCTTCAACCCAGGAATCTAAGCACACTATACCTCGGAAGGCCATGACACTAGGGATCCCCCCCCCCCCGCCCCATCCCCCTGCCCCATTATCCTAATCAGCTGACAAGAAAGTGATCTCTTCAGATCAAAGGCCAGGAAAAGAAAAAAAATGAAAACAGACCCTGGGCAGTCAGTAAGTGTATGCAGTCACCTTTTTACTGAGAAGAGTGATGAGACTATTCAGGTTCCTAAGTGCTGGTCCCAGAACCAAAAGGGGATGGCAACTGTCACCACTAACTCAATCTTCGTGACAAGCAGGCCTTGCCGGTGAATCAGAACTGATCTTCCGGGGAAGACAGTGATTCAGGGAAGTTAGCAAAGAAACATCTCCAGAATCTCCCTCTTCCTTGACAAGCTAAACTTTTGGACAATATGCATCATCACTTGCTTTAAAAAAAGCCCTGTAAATATAAACTGTTTGCAATGATTATGGAAATAGCTACCAAAGGCACCCAACTAAATAACAAGCGAACATAGCAATAAACCAAGCTAGTTCTGTCTCTAATCTACAGTGCTATTATCTAATCAGAAAAGACTGAAAACAGATCATTATGTTTTAAGAACACTATAATTATAAAATGAAGCCTTCCCCGTTTTGCTCTCTCAAACCCTGATCACAGCAGTTATTTCAAGATCCGGCTTGCAGGAGCGCCACTTAAACAGGAAAGCACTAATTGGGACTCCAGCAGCAGCTGCACTTTGATGTCAGTTACAAGGAGGACTTGAGCAGAATTCCTTATGGCCTGCCGGGCCCTAGTCTGCGATGTTAACCCCTGGCCACTTGGTATGCCAGCCAAGCTCTCCGGAACCTTACTCACAAGCTGCTCCATCAGGGACAGTTCACATGTGACACATGCTGGGCTACCAGAGAGCAGTGAAGTGGCAGCTCTGGAACCAAAGACAGCTGAGCCAAATGCTGGTGTACCAGAAAGAGTGCTACCAAGTTAGAAACCCGAGGTCCCAGTTATCACCTGCCCCTACTATACGGCTCCAGGCCATCTTTCTCAGCCTCACCTTTCTCTACCGTAGGAGCCAGCTGGTCTGCATGACCGATAAGGATGGTTCCAACTCCTTGAAAACCAAGGTGAAGGCAGTGGATGTATGCAGCCTGGCCCCAGTGCCCCAGCAGCCCTTGGGGGTGCTGCCACCTTCCTCCTCCCTGAGAGCTGCACTCTGGGCTCTTAAGGGGTCTGCAATGCACCATGCCCTTTTGCTCCCCGAGAGCCCAGGCTGCTCTCAATCCTCATGAAGGGCCTAAGTTACTGCAAAAATGAATGCTCCTGACCAAATTAATAACAGCCATTTTATTTTCAGAGTACTTAGAAAATAGGTGAACTGGTCATTATTGACAGATGCTGGAAGACCAACTCTATTTTTCTTTTCAGACCAACTCTATTTTGAAAATTGGTACATGAAAGGAAAGAAGTATTTTCTCTGTCTATCCCATGTAAGTTATATCACAGGACAACCACATAATTGATATGGGGAAGTTTTTCTTTACAGAAGCATTCTGGCTATTAGGTGAACAGGCAAGATGGCATTACTCTATCATCTCTCTGTTCCCAGAGGAATCCAAACACAGCTGCTGCCACCATCAAAAAGAGAGACATGTAGGGGCTGGGGATTTAGCTCAGTGGTTTCACTGCCTGCTGCACAAGCGCAAGGACCTGAGTTCGATCCCTGGTACCAAAAAAAAAAAGAGAGAGAGACATGTCTTAGAAGCTCAGCACTCTGGGAAGCTGAGGCAGGAGTGTTGGAAGTTTGAGCACAGCCTGAACAATTCAGTGAGGTCTTGTCTTAAAAAATGCAAAAAGGCTGAAGAGGTATTTCAGTGTAAAGGGGTCTGGGTTCAATTCCGAGTACAAGCATGCGCACGCGCACACACACACACACACACACACACACGGGACAGGGAGGGGAAAGGGAGGGAGGGGAGGAGAGGAGAGAAGAGGAAGGGTGAGGGAGAGAGGGAGGGGAGGAAGGGAGATGGGAGCAGGGAACGAAGAAGGAAGGAAGGAAAGACATAAAATCACAGAAAGAGGACTATATAAGGACACAAAAGACATCAATCAATCACAAGATGTAGATTTTATGTGGATCTCAATTCAGACTTTAAAAAAATTATGACACATATAGACAACTGGGAATTTAAAAAACGACAGGACAGGTGATATTATGGAACTATTATTAATTTTAGTATAGGTGGGATAATTGTATTATGCCTGTGCTTTCTTGATGGTCTTTACTTTCTGTATGCCTTATACTTCAGAGTCTAGCAGAATACTTATAGATTAAATGACATTTCATGTTAGATTTGCTTCAAAATAACATGAAGTCAATAGTTGCTGGGTACACTGAGTTCATTACAATATTCTGTCTACTTTTAAGTACAAAGTTCTCCACTAAAATGTTAAAAAATTAAAACATTTAAAAAGTGACTGTCCTGTGCACGTGTCCACTCCCTCCAGTCAAACTTCCCCTGTCCTGCCCAGGGTTTAGATGGGTGGGGACGTGCTACTCCTCAGGACACTACATGAGCCATCTGAAGGGGACCTCTGCTCGGCTGTATTTTCATATGTAAAGAGACTCGGCAGTAAAAATTTTCTTACGGTTTATAATACATCTAGATCAAACCCACCCCTCTTCCACAAAAATCTCTGCCCTTCCTTTTTACTACTAAGTCCTAAAAACACTCTCATGGAAGGGCGCTTTACACAGAGGTGAAATATCATCCTACCACCACCTGGTCACCTGGTCACCTGTCACCACCTGGTGACAATGCAGCACATAAGGTTGCACTGAGAGACTGCAGGCTCTCCCGGGGCAGGCATCACCTGCCTATTTCCTTTTCCCTCCCACCCATGCCTGGGGCCTCAGACTTCCCTGGGCATCAGGTGGCTCTCCTGAGCCCTGGGGCTGGAGGCACTAGACATCCAAGCTAGGACAGCACTTCCTCTCTGCCTCACCATTTAAAAAAACATGAGGCTGGGCCAGGAATTTAGCTCAATGCCACTGCACCTGCCTCAATCGCAAGGTCCTGAGTTTGATCCCCAGTACAAAAAAAAAAACAAAACCAACCATGGGGCTAACCAAAGAATGAAGGCAGGTAAGACCCAGGGTATCTTTGCCATTTCATCTTAAGCAGATCCAGGAATTTGATCAACACTTGTATTTCTTGCTTTCTGCAGTAGAAACATATGAAAACTGAGCACGTTCTATTTTTCCAACTAAGCTGTATTACTTGCCACTAAATATAAAAAGCTTGTTCTTTGGAAAATGGGAGATTTTAGTATTAAAGCCAGATCAGTCTGTCGCTCTCTGCTTCCCCTCTACAGGGTGCCTAGAAGGTGGGTGCTCAGGGAGATATCTGCCGAGTGAAGGAATGAGGGAGGGTCTTCCCTGAACCCGGTCTGAAACGGAGAGCTCAGGTCAACCCAGGGGACATCTGCTGCCCGGCAAAGCCACCGACCCTGGAATGTTTTGGACCTTGGAACAAGTTCTTTCCACTAGAGCAGTGGTGGCGGGCCTATGGCACATGTGCCATTTGCTTTTAAGAGAAAAGACGCCAATGTATGAGCTTTTTCTAAACTAAAACCTCAGCATTCAGGTTTAACTGCAGTGCTGGCACTTTCTGATAAATAAGTGGGTTTGGGTTGCAGTTTGGGCGCTCGTCTCTGAAAGGTTCGCCATCACTGCCTTAGACCATGCTGACTCCTTGTAGAGGAGCACCTGGACCCAGAGATGGGGGGAGGATAGACAGATGGACAGATGGATGGAATCCACCCTCAGAATTCTACAGGACTTCTTGTCTCCTTAAAACTTTAGGCTACTTGGTCTGCCTAGGTTTCCACTTTAACTTTTTATTTAAAACATAACTATAGGTGGACGCCTATAATCCCAGCACTCAGGAGGCTGAGGCAGGAGGATTGCCATGAGTTCGTGGCCAGCCTGGGCTACATACTGAGTTCAGGGCCAGCCTAAAAAGGGAGACTCTGCCTCAAAAAAACATAAAACCCCCCAAAACAAACAAGCAAATAAACAAAATATAACTATATGAATTTCCAATTCAAAACTACAGCCTCAAACCTTGACTACTTCTTTAAAAGGTCTTTGGTCTGTGATTTAAAGTATAAATCTACTATTAACAAGAAATTTTCTGTTTCTTGGGGGTGGTCGCACACACACGTGTGCACAGGTACACACATACAAAAGCTCACAATGTAAAAACTGCCCTTAAAAAGGAAGGCAGGAAAGTGGACAGGAGAAAAAAGCGGCCATTAAGAGCAGCAGCTCTAATCACAAAGCTGCGTTAGAAATAAACCAGCCACGCCATTCATTAGCTACCAACGCAAGGCCAGGCAAATGCTCCTCTCATGAGAGTGCACCCGATTCCAACCCCAAACATGGACTACTGCGATCAGCTGAAGGTCTCGATGATTAAGAGTCTCGTATCGAGGAAAACCAAAGACAGACTGGCAGAGCCTGGCTCAGAGACACGGCAAGCTGCTTCGTGTGCCCGCATTGTCTTTCCACAGAACAGAGGGGACCTCAGGGCAAACGGGAAGGGGCACCTATCAGAGAACACACCACTCTTCAGTTATCAGGAAGAGCTGACAGTCTGCAGGTCTGCTTCCCAATTACGTCATATAAGTGAGTGCACAATATTCAGTCATTTTGTGAATGGTGCTCTTCTTGGACCTGCTCCCTTAAAATGTGCTTTGGCTGTTTGCTGGAGAAGCTGCATAGAAACATCAGCCTTCCGAGTCGTAAGAAGGCACAGAATCGTAGAGCCCTAACCACTTCACCACTGCCAAGAGGGCTCTGCCGCTCAGCGAGCCCTGACTCTCCTGGCAGCAGTCAGCCTACACACGGTTTAATTCCCTGTGAGTGGAAGAAACAGTTCAATGGAGCCGATTAAGAAATAAAACCCTAGAGGAAGAGTTTCAGTCACTCAAATTTTTTGACACAATTTGCACCTTTAAAAAGCAAGGATTAAACTCCAGGTTTTTACGAGAAACCAGCATAGCTTTCTTTATTAAGAGCTAAATCTGGATGAGGGTATCATGTCTCGAAGCAGCAGGACTTCTAATTGCAACAAAAAACGCCACTGAAATTGTTACCCGAAATATACCTATGATTTCAGAGCTGTTGGCTGGGACTCACATTTTGTGACTATATGAAACTTAATTTCACACCTTGTATAAACATTTGCTCATTCACAGCAATTGTTGCAAGTTTTAAAGAACACCACTATTTGTCTTGGCTAAATTACAATAATCACATCCTTCTGATTTTTCCCTTCAAAACTGGCGTAAGACGTGTGGAAAGCTCCCTGGTATCTGGGCCTATGTGCAGAAAGGAAACTAAAACACAACCTGATAATGAAGAAGTCGAGCACATACGAAAACGTGCAGATGATCCCCAACCCCTCTTTCGGTTTATTCTGAACTGTGGCCCTTTGGAAGAACCAATCCTGGCTGATGCGGGCGGTACAGCTCTTCCGTCAGCTCCTCCTGGAGGATGATCAGCAGGGCTCAGGATTTACAGTAACCGGGGGCTGACCCCGTGTGCATCCACAATAGCAGGAGGCCAAGTTGCCACGCTAAGAGTCGCAGAGCCAGCGGAGACATGAGGAGGAGGGCTCCTAGCTGCGCAAGCCCCAGGTTGTCACGTCACTGCCCCACGGCAGCAGATGGAAGGAGACCGGCACACTGCCAGGAAAGGGAGCAAAACATGTTCTACCCAAAAAGTGGGCCTTGGATTCCCAACCAAATTTTATTTGACCCTATTTTCTTCCCACTTGATTGGGAAGTGGTAGAATGAGTGAGCTTCTAACCAGGAGGGAAGCACCTGACTCCACCCGGAACCCCGCACCGACAAGGGCCAGCATGTGTGGACATGTGGCAGCAACAGTGGCGCAGCACAGTCCGGTGGCCCCAGCGGAACTCCTCCCAGCACACACTCCTGGTGTGGCCTCCTCCCCGCAGTCTGGGACGGTCTCGGGACTTCCTTTCACCAATAAAATGTGGTGCATCGGCAGGTGCCAGGCCCAGACATACACATTAAGAAAGCTTGCAGCCGCCTTTGCTGTCTTCTTGGGAGCCCTGAACTGCCCACAAGATCAGGCCCAGAGGCCACAATGGGTAGAAGAGGGGAGGCAGAAAGCAGGGTGATGAGGAAAAGTGATCTCAGCCCCGACAGCCACTTGGCAGAGCACATGCTGTAACGAGCAGTGGCAAGGCCCACAGAAGAAATGATGAGCAGATCCGAGACCGGACTGCAAATCCCAAGTCAATAGACTATGCTGTCATTCTGGTTTGTTACGAAGGGAAATGTAAGTGATCCAACACGCACTGTCTCATCAATTATCACAACACCCAGCAACACACACTGCCATCACGGTTTCGCAGACTGAGGAAAGGGGATACATGTAACTTGGCTCACAGCTGCTGGAGCAGCGGTGGATCTGAACTTGGGAGATCTGACACTAGAGCCGATCCTCTAAGTCAGCACCGACAGACTTGCTGAGGGTCGGCAGAGGTATCTTCCTTGGCCACATGACCTCTGACGTGACGCATGACCTCTGCAGTCACAGCTGCAGTGCCAGGCAGCCCGGGCGATCTGTGAACGAGTGGGCAAGGTCGTGAAGCTTCATTTGCAGACAGGGCCAGTGGGCTCTGTCCACCCGCCACCACTGCTCCGAGTCATGCATTTAATCTTTACCTGAGGACTCTGTCACGTGCAGATTCACAAGCTGGGGACCCTAAAGCCCGGTCTCCGGTCAGCTCCCTGGTGGTGTGCTGCTAGCCTAAGCCCACACTGCCTCAGGACCTGGGAGGCCCGGGAGTGAGTCCTGAGGTTGCTCGGCGTGGTGCTCTCGCTCACAGCGCTTACAGCCCTCTAAGTTTCACGCTCCTCATGGAACGCAGCTGCAGAGAAGGATGAAAGAAGCTCCGCGGACCACACCGCTTTGTGAAGAAAAGCAGGCACAGCCGCTCCTCGTGGCACGGGGCTCGCTGTCCGAGACACAGCTCCATCAGCATGCCCTTCACGCTCCTAGACCAGCGGTCTTTGGAAGGGAAATCCTAGGCCAACAGCTGGCCTTCCAAGCAGACTGCGTAACAGCTCAGTCTGCAAACCTTTCTCTGGAGACAGGTACTGTGAACTGCTGGGGAGAATCGCCTTTCATTCCAGCATAGCTCTCATTTCAAAAGCTGCCTATACTACTTTACAAAATTGGCTTTGACTCTGGTGTGAGACAAATATGTGGAAGTTTATTAGTACATTAAACCTAGCCTTCCCTTCCAGTCATTAACCATGAATATTTTTAGCATCTAAAAATGTGCATCTCAGACAGATATGTAAATATTTAGCACCGTCCTTGTGAGACTGTTAGGCTTTCATTTGCAATCATGCAGAGGTACATGAGTGTTTTCATTAATAGTCTAATTATATAATATATCTCTATGCCACACAATATTTTGCTTTTATTTTTGAAATAATTGAATTCATTTGTGCTAATAAATGTTCTAAATGGACTTTTAATAACCAAAATTAGCACATATTGTGCCCCTCAAAACAACCTGTAAAACAAGAACTATTGTTTCTATCACACCGAGGCAAAGTGCTCATGATCGCAGTGTGGCTGTAGTCAAGGTCACCCATCAGGTGAAGTTCCTCCTGCTGGGGCCACTTTCCAACCTCCAGTCTCAAAGAATGAGTTTGGTTGGTGTGGCGGCTCCATCTCGTCACCCTTCTAGTTCCTGTCCCGAGCACATTCCCAGAGGCCTGCGAGGCCACGCCCCGTCTGTACCAGGTCACCACCTCCTGCAGCCTCCTGGCCAGCCTTCTCCCCAGCCAGCCCAGCCTGCCTCTGCCTGTCAGGCTCCACCTGCCCCACCCACCTCCTGGTGCTCTGCCTGCCACCTGTGGGTTCCGCTTCTCTTCTGCTTTCTCTGCTTGAAAATGCGCACCCAGGGCCAGGTATGAGTCTGGCTTACTGACAGATCTGGAGTCCCCAGAACTGTGCCTGACACTCAGCAGTTTTGTAAGCCAAGAACCGCTTGTTTGCCACGTAGCTTCCACACTGGGGCTGCGGCAGTGCAGAAAATGGGGCCTCTGTTTCAGGGAGGACCAAACAACAGAACAAAACACAAGACAATGAACAAATAAGAGAACACCAGCCCGGAGGCACAGATGAGTGTAATGAGAGGGAGTGCCTGCGGAAGCTTCTTTAGACTGCTCAGCTGGGGACAGCCTCTCTGAGGAGGTGACATTTCAGCTCAAAAACGAACAAGAGGGAGACATACTAATGTCCTCAAATGCTTATCTGACTTCCGGTCACCCTGGTCTGCTGAGGGCTAGAGCGAGTCACACTCCGTGTTTCTCCTGGCACTTCCCGGTTCTCTGGTCACTATTTTGCCTGCAGTTTGGCTGTTAAAGCCTCATTGCAGTCTCCCATTCTACTGTCATGAAGCTCCCTTTGCCGTTAGATTCCAGAGGCCTTGAACTCGACAATGTCTTGCATGCCCATTACAGGCCAAGTTTTCTTAAAAACACAGGACCTCTCCTTACCCAGTAACCCTTATATGCTGTACACAGTAGGGTCTTATTCTAGGATTGAGCTAAGTCTTTTTTCTTTAATAGGTGTTTATTCTCTGGTTATTCATTGATACCACAGGTCTGTGGCCTAAACTTGGTCATCTTATTTCTCATTTCAACTCAGGGCTTCCTCTGCTTTTTAGCTTTGGCTGTGTGCATTGTCTTTATTGTTGTCCTGGGTGATTAGCTTCCATCTTTTGGTTTTCTTCCCAATTCTTTTAGGAATTTTCTTTCTAGGTTTATATAATACACTAAAATCTTGGTTTCCTGATGTTTAGACAAAAATCTCTTCCTCTTAAGTGAGAAAATTCACTAACCTAAAGTCCTGATTCGATATACTCTGTGAGTATTTTTATACCCTGTTTTTATACATTTACCTTCTGAAATATTATTCCTGATAATTATTTGGCCTTGGCTACATACTGAAACAGACTAATAACTTCACCATTTCTCACCAGAATGTGAGCCAACCGACTGTTCCATTTCCGGTGCCCCATGCAAGGCTGACACATCACGGACAGTCAGTAAATACTTGGAGGGAGAATGAATGAGCTCAGCTGACCCATCAGTCACTGCATTTGGTCAGTAAGCAACTTTTTTGGGGAAAGATTGATGGGCCTTTCCTGGAGTTCATGCATCCATCTTTCCCTTTCTTTCTTTCTTTCCTTCCTTTCTTCCTTCCTTCCTTCCCTCTCTCTCTCACTCGCTCCCTCCCTTCCTTTCTCTCTCTCTCTCTCTCTCAAAAAGAATGCTGAATGCAGCTGTCTTTCTACTCGACAAAACCTGGCTGAGGATAAAATTCTTGGGTCGAGCGTTCCCCCCACATATTGCACTGCCCGCTGTCTGCCGGCATCGAAGGGGCACCATGGGAAAGAAGCCCCTGTGGTGGTTGAGTCCTGCAGCCTGTGGCACCTGCTTTCAGAGGTCACCGCTGGTGACTAATGTGGGTGCAGCTTCCACTGGTCCTCACATCTTACTTTCCTCTCACTAAGTACACGAGCAGGGAGATCCTGAGGTCTGGGATGAAGCCTACAGAGTATATTTTTGAAAAGCTTCACGGGGGAAAACTGCTGCATGATCAGCAATGAGAACCAGAGGCCTGAGCAGAAATCAAACTTTCAACACATTTCTGAAATGGAAAAGCAAAGGCCCAGAGGAGACGAAGAGTGGAAGAGGAAATGAGCAGAGTCAGAAGTCTCCTGGGGTGCTCACGTCCCTAAAGCCGCAGTCCCTTATTCAGGTGGGCAACAGGATCCTAAGCTCTTCCCCAGGCCGTGCAAAACTCAGAGGAACTTCATTCTGAACAGGTTCTGTCTCACAGAAATCACTGCCTCCCCCTAAATATCTCACCTGACAGTGCAAGAGATCAAAATGTTTTTCTGATGATATTAGCTCACTTTTCTAGGTATTTCAAAGGCATTCTTATTTTCTTGCAAATTTACTCAATTTTCTGCTTCCTCTTGCTTTCTGTTTATATTATTCCAACTGTCAGGAGGACAATAGTTTGACACAACAGTAAGTGATTAAAGTGTTAGGGGCAGTCATGACTCATTACGCATGGACCTGGGCCTCTCCTTAGGGAACCCGTACAGGGAAATCTCATTCATCCAGGTCCCACGGAGACAGGGAAGCAGTCGCCGCTACTGCATACACTGTCCCTGCCAGGCCTCCGAGCTCTCCCATAAGAGCGTGCTCCTGGGCTCAGGCAGCACAACTCGTCTCTGGGGCAGAGGCTGTGTCAGTCAGGACACAGGTTGAGGTCCTAACCTTCAGTGTGGCCATTTTAAAAGATACAAGCCAGGAAAATTTCTGTAAATACAATAGCCAAAAAGTAAAATAAAACCACAAGGTTAAAAAGGTCAAATTGCAAACGCTTTTGCCTTTTAATAATTTTCTAACATTGTGTTTCAGTTTTAAAAAAAATACATATTGAGAAACAGTCTGCTAACTACTTTGATCTTCTTCTCCACACAGGAAGAGTCATTAATTGTATGAATATTATCTGCACATTAAAGAAGACATCTGCTTTGCTAATCTAGTTCTGAATGAAGATATTCCGAAGTGTGGAGACAGTGCAACAGCGCTAGATATTTTAATATTCTCTTGTTTAAAGTTCATAACAACTCTAAGGTATGAATATTATTATCTCTATTGTGCGGATCAAGAAACTAAGTACTGGAGCGTTATGTAACTGCCTGGTGACTCCTGAACAAGAACATTTTTGCCACTTCGAACTAGCCCACTATTCACTAGTGGAGCCTGAGTTTCCTCTCGGAACTCTTTCCTTTAAGCCAGGGCCTTGCAGGCCACCACTGAGCCCCAGGCCCTCGGCCTCGGGAAAGCCTGAAGTGAGCAGAGGGCTCTGGTGCCACCCTCTCGGACAGCAGCAGGAGCCTGGGCTGCTCCTGGCCGACCTTGCAGCCATGAAAATGTCTTCACAGGACTCTGCAGCAGGCTTGTACTGCTTAGTCAGGCCCATATTACATGACATAAAACTTACCGTTTTAACTATTTTTTTAAACAATGGTTAACACACAAAACACACAAAACAATTTCCATTTAAACCCTTTATAAAAACATACAGTTCAGTGGCATTGCATCCATTCACACTGCTGTTTGTGCAACCAGCTGTATTGTGTTTAACTGAACTCTTTCTTCTGCCATTACTAACTGAACCAGCAAGGCCTTGCTACTTCAGCCTGCTCCCAGGGTTCTGGTCTATACGCCAGCCACCATCCTCGGTCCTCCTGCTCACACACACACACTGGGTCATTCGCTGCATCTCCATCCCGAGTCGACCTCCCTCGGGCTGCCCCTCCTGCCTGCCTCCCACTTCCGCCCCTCATCTTCTCTGTTCACAGGAGTCTCTGCCTCCTTCCAGGCCAGCTCCACTCTTGCCTTTGGAGGCTCTGACCCTCAGCAGCGCTCCTTCTTCCCATGCTGAGCCCACCAGTGTCTTGTCAGAAACACCCAGGGCTCATCTCCAACTCAGTGATGGTTCAAGGTTGCCCTCCTGCATTTTCTGTTCTGTGCCCGAACCTCAGCCTGCTTCCCCTCTCTCTGATCAACTGTGAGGATTCTGACCAGGGATCTGAAAGCGCGCAGCCACTGCTATGTCCACAAGTCTGTCACCTCATGGGAACAGGGATCTCGTCTTGTTACTCAACACAGGTACCTCCCAAATGTTAGTCGTGCACATTTCCCAAAGGGAAAGGTGCCTGTGCTTCACACTGCTGGCTGGAACTCTCAGACCCTGCCCTGCCACACAGCCCACCTGGCTGCCGAGTTCAGTGTCACCTGAGAAGGGTGCAGTACCTTAGTTCACCCTCACTCCACACTGCAGCCTGGTAGCCAGGCCTGCTTAGGGAATGAGGCTCTGATCAGATCTAGGATTTCGAGAGGGGCAAGAGACCCTGCCAACATACCTCTTGGGGAACCTCAGCTCCTAATGGTCTAACAAACATAGTCTACACAAATCCCCGGGAATTATTATTCTCTCACTGCCTCTGAACACATTTCATCCTTCAGATATAGTTCCTCAAAGTCAAGGGCAAATAACTCCATGCACTCATCAGACATGGCTTGGGCAATCCATAAACATCTGCAGTCAACCCATTCATCACCGTAACTGGCATTACAGCAGCAGGGTGCGCTGAGGAACACTGGGGTGTGCTAAAGAGCAGTGAGGTGCCTTGTCTTTTAAACCATAACCCAGAGCATGACAAGAGCCTATCTTCCCTTCCAGGACCACTTCTGACAGATTCTCTTAACTGCTTCTTGTACCCAAATATCTTTGAGGCAGCCATACCAAACAAAAGATGCTTGCTACCTTCAAGTACAGCTACATTTCAAAAAACACAGGTGCCATGAGAGACCTGAGTCTGCACCTGTGGAGGGAGAATTACCCTGTTACAACCACTCAGAACTGACACTTGAAAACAGGGTTGTTCTTTCCACGTTCTGTAGCCCAGCCAGGAATCCCTTAGAAGATGGACAGAGATGTGCTCATTTCATTATGTGCTACAGAACCCAAAGAGGACTATTTTTGAACAGGTATTAGAAACCAGAAATACACCTTTTTAACGATCCCTACCTACCCACACCTTGCAAAGACCGGAATGAAACTCAGCAAGGGCAGTAGGCAGCTCCACCGTAGGCTCTGTAAATGGTCTACCCTCTCTTAAAACTTCATTGAATTTCCCTGTTTAAGGTATAGCTAAAATATATGACCTAATAATTTTCAAAACTAAAATAACAATAAAACATAGGTAACAGAAATATATGTGAAACAGGGTTTAATTTTGATGGTGCTTTTTGATGGTTCAGGAGGAACTCAGGTTTTTCAGTGTCTCAAAGTCATGAACAAGAGGCTGGGACGGGGCTCAGCGGTGACACACTTCCCTGGCAATTGCACGGTCCTGAGTTCTTTCCCAGGAACCCCCAAAAATCAAAGTCATGAACTATTAGTAACCAAGATATTCATCAAAAATGCCTATTAGCAGAGCTCTTCCTAAGTATGTCTGGTGACCCAAGTTAGGACATTTTCTTATTCTTCAGGCAGAGAAGGGGAGGGGAGAGGAGGGAAGATCGAGAGGGAGAATCGAGCAGAAAATACACATGCCAGGAAGAGCCATCTGGATCTGAACTGAGGAGACAAGAACGGAGAGCCTTGTTACTGTTTCTATCCCATTAAGAGGTGTCTTTCCTATGGGACGTGGACAGGGAGAATGCCCGCATGCCATCCAGAATAAAAATCTACAAAATCCAATCTATACCAATACTGCATGTCTTCTGGTGCCTGCTTGTAACGGGGAAGGCACACTCATCCCACGATGAACCCCCGAGCCTACCTCTTCCACAGAGCCCTCCTCGCTGCCCTGACATTCACCCGGGACACTGTGCCACTGTGAGTAACAGCATCACCGTGTGTGAGGGGCGGGTGCTGACTGAGCACTGCCACATGGTAGATGCAAACTACTGTTCCGTTACTGCTTCCCCACTGGACAAATGAGAAGACCAAGGGTGAGAGAGGTTGGGTAATGGTGCAGATGGCGAACAGGAGAGCAGGGTTCGAGCCCATACAGGCTCTCTTCAGACAGAGCCTGTGTATTTGGTGTAAACTTCTTTAGTCTTTTGTACAGTATACCCTGAACCCTTGGCTTGATGGTAAAGTCCTAAGAACAAGGGCTCTCTCTCCTTAGAGCCTTACCTAAGACTGCTGATAACATCAGCTGTATTCATGTTTAAATAATTTCTTTAAAAGCCAAGTTGGTTTTTTCCACTGTAAGCCTTTGGTCACCTTGTTGAAAGGTTATGAAACAAACTAATCCTGGGAGGAGCGGGGAGGGAGGAGGGATTAGCAGCACCACACCAGATCTTAGTCAGACAACACAGCATCGGAGCTGAGGAGGAAGAGTGCGGCAGATAGGAGCTGCACCACCCCGGGCCTCAGGAAGGCCTGGCCACAGGAGCAGGGAGGACTGGCACATGCGGCCCCTGCTGTCAGTTATTCAGGGTCAGTGACAGCTGCGGGGCCACCTCTGGGTTGACACCTATTCCTAGAGGCCTGGAGCTTCCCGAGCCCCCACACACATCTGCTAAGAGTGGGGCCCATGTAAGAAGCAGAGTCCTCGTCAAGACCTGGTGAACAGTGGGTCCTCCCATTGGGTGCCCAGCCCTGCTGGCAGTGTGCAGCTGAGAGCACAATGACCACATGAGCCCTGGCTCGAGGGTAAGAGCTACCAGGATGGGAAAGGCCCAACAGAAGCCTCTCAGACTGCCCAACGCCTGCCCCACCCCTACCTCTCACTGTATGAAAAATAACCCCGCATCCCAGGATGATGGTGAAGGATAGTGGCAGCTCGAAGGGTCTCAAGGATTCTGAGGCAGTGGTCCCCGTTTAGTCTCTATTTAATTTACCAGTCCTACCTCTGCAGAACCCAGAGGGATCCTGAAGGAAGACTGCAGGCTACTGCAAACTCAATTAAGTGGGATGCTCTGATCGCATCCAGTGTCAGATGTGGCATCTTTGCCACAGTCAGACAGAGCCACTGACTTAGTGAGTCATGCTTTTCTATCCCAATTAAAAACAAAGAGTTGAAAAAGCAGTTCGTATTCCCTGGAATGGACAATAGGCACCCAGAGTTCTGCTTCAGTGCAGATTCTCCTGTCCTCTGTCACAAAGTAACCCCTACCATGGCTGTGCCAGCATCCTTCCAATAACTCATCCCTTCGGCTGTAGGGGGATCCCACAGGAGGAAGGGGAAAAGCCCAAGCCTGGCTTACAAGTGGGTCACCTTGTACACATGGCAGCTGCGTTACACAATCACCGGGGTGCTGTGAAACAGCAGTAGGGGAAGCCTCCCAGTGGGCGGGCCCCAGGCAGGGCAGCAAGTCCCAATCTCACCAAGGCTAGACGACACACGGACTCGTGGACAGCGGTGACCGCCTGGTCAGACTGGATCCGAGCTAGACCCGTACACATGGAAATGTGGGGAGTGGACATGAGGGTGGGGGAGCGCCGCACCCCTTGTCATCACCCACCAGCAAACAAAAGGGCCTGACCAGCTGCCACCAGCCATTCCACTGCCAGCATGATGGGCACATGGAGGGTCCACAGCAACAGGAATAGACAGGACAGCAATTAAAGCAGATCTAGATACTGATGCCAAGTATCCAGTCTGCCAGCAACAGAGACCACTGCTGAGCCCCCAACACGGCACGGTCCTGAGGAGACCAGCTGCATACGTGGTACAGGTGACTGCTCTATCTGGGAAGGTAGCAATTTGTTCTCTCTCATGGGAATGAACAGCGAGGCTAGGGCTTGTTACCCCTGAGCCTCCTGCACTGGAGCCCACGTACATTACCTCCAACCAGGGAGCCCACTTCACACAGCAGACCCACGATCCTGGGACCCACGGTGTATATCACATTTCACACCCTGTGTCTGTGGTATAACCTGCTGATGGCCCAGCAGAAACCTCAGCTTGGAAGTAATTCTCTGAAAAGATGGGACACTGTCCCCGAGAATGCAGCAGATATATGAACCAGAGGCCTGGGACGGTGTTGACAATGTCCCTAGAGAAGAACACAGCGGCGTGGGAGCTGGGGGGAGGAAGAAGTATCCTCTACACTCCACCTCCTGACGTGCCACCGAGGAATCCTGCACTCTGCAGTTAGAGGCCTTGGCCCCACAGGGCCACAATCTTGCCAGGGGCCACAGCAAAAATCCCACTTCATTATAAGCTACAGCTTCCACCCGGTACTTTGCAATTCTGGTCCAGGAACCAGTAGGCCAAAAGAAGAGTCACCATCTTGCTGCAGCCTTGGCTCTCCTCCTGAGAAGAAAGGGCCGCTGGTGAAAATGTAGAGGAACACCTGCGGGGGACAGTGATCCACAGGGCACAACTGGGTGCAACCCTGCTCACTGTGACTGTCAGGTGTGGACATGGAAGCCCTGGCCGAGAGGAGCCCGGTGGTTAGGACGCAGACTTCAGGGAAGCAACTCTGGCCTCTCACTGGGGGAGCCCTGGCTCAGCACTGGTGGCTAAGGATGGGCAGAATGCAGAACGCGGTAAAAGGAGGGGACGATGACTATTGATAGTGCCCAAGAGCAACCGTAGTAGTGGGGGCTACAGTGGATCCACCAGGCCTCTGAGTTCTCCCTAGGACAGAAGCAGCTGCCTGCAACTGTGGATCCCTCCAGGTGCGAGGGGAGGAGCTGGGCCACTCGCACAGATGGGGTCATGGAGAGGCGCCCGTACAGCAGGGCATCAACAGCGACAAGCAGCAGCTTAATGTTGCCGGTATGCACTGTACATGTTAAAGGGTTGTACAAGACGCTGCTTCTGGGGAAAAATCAATTACTAGAATTCTGGAAGGTAGCCATCCAGTAACAGTATCGCAGCTGACGAGGATGGGCTAGAGGAGACGTGTCCACAGACCTGGCTCCCAGGAAGAACCGGCTTCGGGGCTGGGGCATCAGCACACAGGCTCCAGCTGCCAGCTCTCAAGGGCTTGCTCAATGGAGTGCTGCCTCACTGGTGGCATGGCCTTCCCGGAGCCACCGCACCAGGGAACAGAATGAGGCAGTGTACGAAGGCCAAGCCCTGGTTAACAAAGAGTAACTTCTGCTTCGATGCTGGCTCTAGAGATGACCTGGGTGCAGGCTCGCTGGGCCTGCACAGGAGTCAGCGCCCTCCCCTACCAGTCTGATCTCTAATCACCATGCTGCACTGCAACTCCACCTCAGCACCGCTTCCTGGGAACCTAATCTGGGACTGGCGTAAGCACGAGACCTCGGCTTTGGGTGGCTGAGACATGGAGCTTGCAGTGGTCCCTATGCTCAGGTCTGAATCCCTTCCCATTACTTCTGGGCCGGGAGACTCTGACCAGGGGTGAGTCCCAGCATCGACACATGTAAAGCATGACAGTGCTGAACTCAGAATGACACAGGGGGCTTGGGCGGGGCTTCATGACTAAGCTGCCCGCAGGGTTTCCCCTCACTGCAGACTCACTTTGGTTGGTGGTCTCTCATCGAGTGTCTTTGAGCTCTGAGCCTATAAATCTGGCCTCATTTACAGAACAGAAATATCTTTCCTACTGGCTGATAAGGTACTGCCTTGCTGCCAAAAGCAGCATTCACAGGGCAGCGCTCCAGGCCACTAGGAGCACTGAGGCAGAAAGCTCAGTTCCTGGCGCCCTTCTGCCTGCAGAGAACCTGAGGTGATGGGCTCATGGCTCTTCCTCGGTGTGGAGCCAAGTCTTGGGAAGGAAGTGGGGCCCTTACTCTTGAGTAAGCCTGGGAACAAAGCAATGGCGATGCAGTAAGACCGTGCAAAGACATCATCTGAAAAAGGACGGGTACAAAATTTCCTCTATGCTGTTTTTTTTTTCTTTTTTTAACTCTTCTTCCCACTTCCTCCCACATCTTGCCCAAGAGAGGGAGACAGTGGTAGAGAATTAGGGGAGCATCAGAGGAGCAGAACAACTTAGAGCTTCCAGTCCTGCCTCTGTTAAGCTGAAGCCTTAGCAACTTAACCATGAGATGAGGGAGAAAGGAGATGATGCCTCCTGGCTCTTGCAGGCCTGGTTTTCTTGATGTTCTGAATATTGTCCCTCAACAACATCAGAAGTTCCTTTGGGGTGAAGACACTGCCACATGCTGTCTAAATATCTCCTGAATGAACTGCATTGAATTAATTGGTCATAGGGGACCTTTAAATTCTAATTACTCCTTTGTTAAAAATAAAAATGTTAAAAAGAAAGAGGAGGTTAATTTGTGCGAACATCTCCTAGCCCCTCATACGGTGTGTAAAGTCAGCTCTGTGCTCATCCCACTGCAGGGAGAGGCCCATTTCAACAGCCAGGAAGAGGCTCAGAAGTGGAGGAAAAGGGAACTGGTAGCTTAAATTTACTTAATATATTACTTCATTTCAACTGTTTCAGTTTTTCCAAACTGCCCATGTCATCCCCCACCCCCATGTATTTTCTTATATGTCAAACAGGAAAATGTCACCTTTCTAGAGCTACTGTGCTTGGGATGCATCCTAGCTTAACAGTATAAAAATGAAATGAAATCTTAAGACTGAGAGAGACTTATAAGGACATTTTCTTTGGAGCATGTGACACCCTTAGGTTTCTCATCTGGGGACTGTATGTCCCCCAAATCTAACTCTCTAGGTGGAGACGTGGGTGAGCTACACAGAGAGTCAGTCCCTAGAGTCAAGAGTTACACTCCTTTGAAACATACGCCTGGGAATCATGGGAGCCCCAAAAAGCAGTCAAGAGAGCAGAGGAAAGTTCAGCAAAACATCCTTTAGGGAGTCACCCCAAGGGCTGGGACAGGGCTGCCCTGTCCTGTTATGATGTGCTCCAGGGTCTGGTTACAGAAGGGTTAAAATGCGGTTTCTAGAAGCAGCAGGAAGGGTCCTCTGGGGAGTTGGGAAGTTGACTTCCTCCGGATTCTAGCATCTTCTTTCCCCACTCCTCCCCCACTGGGCAGTCCCTAAAAAGGCTTTTTCATCACTCAGTACCTAGTGCCTAGCACTGTGGACATCAGCTTTTTACTTACTGAATCACAAAAAAGGAATAAAAAGCAGAGTAGAATGCAAATAAATACAAATAGCATAGTTCCAACTCCAGTGGTTCAGAGATAGTATTCCTACAAAAAGCAAAAAATCAGAATACAGTAATTAGAAGTCATCACATCAACAGCTATCTCCAAACTCAGAGCTATCACACCAGCGCGGGAAGGAAGACGACAACGTTGAGAAGCACCATAAAGCAGCCAGGAAAAACTCGGACCCTTTGAGACTGCAACCGTCACTTCCTCTGAATTCCCCACAGCCACTGGTAGACTGGTGAGCACACAGCAGGCACTCAATGGATAATCAATAAATAATCATCGGTTCATGATGAGCCCTATATGAAGACATTTTCAAAGCCTTCCAAATAAATTCTAAGAACCTAAATTTCATAAATGTGATTTCCCATGCAGTAGGCCTCAACCTTTTTTTCCTGCTCTTCACTAAAGAAGATGCACAGATGGCAAGAAAGTATCTAAGAAGATGCTCAACAGCATTGGTTATCAAGGAAGCGCATGCTGAAACCACAAGGAGATGTCACTCACCATACAGCTATTAGAATGTTAAACATAAAAAAGAATGAGCACATCAAAAGTAAGGATGTGTCGCAAGTGGAACTCATACCCTGCTGGTGGGAATGTGACACAACCTCTTTGGAAACCGGTTTGGCAATTTTTTAAAAAGCAAAACCTATGTCTGCCAAATGACCTAGATATTGTACACATAAGTGTTTATCCAAGAGAAATGAAAGTGCACGTCCATACAAAGACCTGTACATGAACATTCACACTGCCTTTACTTGCAACAGCCAAAGCAACCCAAATGTCCATCAACAGATGAATGGAAAAACAAGCTGTGGAAAATCCATTCAGTGGACTAATTACACAGCAATAAAAAGAAATTGCCTACTGATATATATGAAAATATAGATAAATCCCAAAATGATTATGCTGGGTAAAACTCCAGATTATTTTTTAAAAACAGTATATGCTATATAATTCCATTTGTATAAACTTCTAGATAACACAAAGTAATCTACAGTGACAAAAATTAAATCAGTGGTTGCTTGCAGAATGGTGAGGGGGTAATAAAGGGGCATGAAGAAACATTCAGGCAAGAAATATGTTCGTTATTTTGATTATGCTGAGTAAAGTGATGGTTCTGAGGCACATGTTACTTTAGATATATGCAATTCACATACTGCACTTTTTGTAACCCGCAATAAAGCTCCTAAAAACATACAGCTATAAAGAAAAAAATACATATCAGATCTGTAATAACCTGTGTACTTCTGCTGCCTGCTCACTGGTAGCCCCACCTAGTAACCCTACCTAGACTTTCTGGGCTGAAATCTGAGTTACTGACAGCCTACATGGGGAGGAGAGAGAAAAGGAAACACCAGGAGCCCAGCAAAATGACTCTGCATGCAAAGAATACAAAATTAAAAAAAAAAAACAAGTTTCACTTACAGCTAGCATTAGTTGGGAATCGCATGGTGTGAAATATTAACAATCTTGAAGCTGTTTTTGTTATGCAAAAAGAAATTTTAAAAAAGGATCCAGCCTCTATCTGATGAGTTGCACTAGCGACCACCCATTCCTGTTCTTCCTTTGCCCAGTAATGGCCAGAGTGATGTAATAACCACAGCAGACAGCTGTCTTCCTGGATGAAATCACCTTGTAAGGAGAAATGCAATTAGAGGGTGCAATGAAATCTCATTTTTAAACTGATTCTGCAGGCTGCCACATTCGACCTAGTGCTTAAAGGCTAGTTTTCTATTTCATGCGATTTCTCTTTGATTCAGTATCTCTGGAAGACAGCGCATTTTAAATTTTGGTCTGTGTCACAACGGATCTGAGACAAAGACAAGACAGGGTCAGCTGAGAGTGAGGTGAGGACCAGCGCCAGAAGGCAAGGGTCACAAGAGCCTTCGAGGTCGGGCAGGATAGGGCAGGACAGGGCAAGGCAGGGCAGCGGGGCTCAGTCACCAACTCCTCCCGTCTCGCTCCACGACCCTGCAGAATCTGTCCACTCCCCACTTTACCTATCAAAGCTCTACTGCCTCAGCTACAAGCAAGTCCCAACTTGAACTTTTAAAGACTTTATCATGAAAAGTCTCAGATATAGCAGTCCACCCTCACCCATGATTTGCTTTCTGCTATTCTGGCTGCTTGCAGTCAATCTCAGTCTAAAAGCATTTTCAAATCTAAAATTCATGTAATAATATTCATGTAATAATGGCCCCAAAGGGCTGGGGATTTAGCTCAGTGGTTTCGCCGCCTGCTGTGCAAGCACAAGGACCGGAGTTTGATCCCCAGAACCAAAATAATAATAATAATAATAATAATAATAACAATAATAATAATAATAATGGCCCCAAAGTGCATGTTCATGTAATAATGGCCCCAAAGTGCAAATGAGTAGTTATGCTGGCAATGTGGATATGCCAAAGAGAAGCTTCCTTTTAAGGGCAAAGGTGAAAGTTCTCAATTTAGTAAGGAAAGAAAGAAATGTATATTGAGGTTACGAACATCTATGTATAAGAATGAGTCTGTTATTTGTGAAACGGTGAAAGAAAAAGAAATTTATGCTAATTTTGCTGTTAATTTGTTGTTAGCCTCTGACTGTGGGTAATTCATGAATTAAACTTTATCATAGATATGTACATATTTTTAAAACATATATAGGGCCCATTTATAGGGCTCAGGACTAGCTCTGATTTCAGTCATCCCGTGAGGGTCTTAGAACACATCTTCTGAAGACAAGGGGGGATTAAAGCACACACAGTAGACAAAATGGTGTACTCCATCCACTACAGTATAACAGTGTAGTATAATGACAGCCCTATCCTGCAGCAGCACAGTGTTCTCTTTATCCAGTTCAACAATTTTAATCATACTCTCCTTACCCAATACTTTTGGGAAGAGGAGCATGGAGTACTTTAAAGCAAACCTGGTCTGTCACAGCATCACCCCAAAGGTTTATGAGCACCTCACACTGCAGGTGCTGCTGGTGGAACTTATTATAGCCTCTGCTTGTATGTAGCACTTTGTGCACTTTTACATTCCTGGCCTGGGAAGAATACATAAAAAGCATGATCAGTGTGAAAAGTAAACACACACACAAACACACACACACACACACACACACACACACACACACAAAACAGACAGGGGGTCAGGCAGCAGGAATCAAAGGTCCAGGCAGAGGGCCAGGATGGAAAGACAGGATTCAACAGGGCTAGGACTTCTGGCTTCCGGCCACAGGCCAGCAGCTCTGAGCATGCGAGAAACCAAGGAGACCCCAGGCTAGAGCAGGGGAGCAAAGGTCTCCTGTCTGTCTAAAGTGTTCTGACCCCAGCAAGCTACAGATTACAGTCTCTGGCTATTAGCTGAACTAAATACGGCTCTCTCAAGGGGAAGAAAGTAGCTTTTACAACACATATGCTAATGAAGCACAACGATATAGAGCATTTAAAACAAAATGTCCCTATATTTATTCTCCATAGACAGATTTTTGCATTAATATTTATGAGGGATTCCTTGTTTTTTTCTCCCAGAGACTTTTCTCCTGCCCAAAGAGAGAGGATAAAAGATAAGTAACACGAACCAATGATCTTTTAAACAGCTACAAAGGACTGTTATTTATCTGTAACCTGCCACTTGATTAATCTTCCTGATATACCACTTTCCACACATCTGCCCCTGCTCACAGTGCCACACTGCAAGGCCTCCCCCTAGCTTTTGGGCCCTGCATGCCACTAATGCCTCAGAACCAAGTCTTCATCTCCCCTTGGCAGGAAGGCTCCTGTTGGAGACAGCCTGCACTTCTCCCGTCTCAATGGCTCCTGGCTCCCAGCTGCTTCAATACCTAACACTTGCGCTTCCAATCCACCACTGGCCCCAAGCACCGTGAATGCACATCCAAAACATCTTGTAAAAAGCTGCTCTCAGCCTCAAAGACAGGGGAGCCACAGAGAAAGGAGCAGCCTCCAGGACTCAGTTGTTCAACCACAGTGCACGAGGCAGGGCCAGGCAGAAAAGTACTGCAGGCCCTGAGCCCTCAGGACTTTTGGTCCAAGGGTGACAGGAGCAGAGAGGGGAGAAAAGAGGGCAGAGGCACAGAACTGAAGCCCACCAAGAGTGAGGAAGAGGAGGAAGGGTTCTTGCTCTCACCTTCTCCCCTCCCTCTCAGTGACGGACTCAGGGATACACTCTCCTCCTCGACCTGGCCGTAACAGGAACATAAACACACAAAGAAGGACATCTCAACAGCTATTACTGGGCCCGTCTTTCCCGGGCCTTCAAATGAGAAGCCCTGATGAGCATGAGGACAAGGCAACAATGGAGCGCCAACACGAAGGAAGTCTATTCCTTACCCTCAGCCTCGAAATGCCTTCCGAGTCTATTTCAAGGCCAGTGGAAAACAGGCAGGTGTGAACAGCAGCGAAAAGCCGAGGGAGAACAGAATTGTGTCTGGACGGTTAAACTTTTACAATCTAATCGGACAAGGCCCGGGGCTCTTCTCCCGCTGAGGCTGAGCGCACAGGTTGGTGTCAAGGAGCTCTGCAAACCAGAGCCAACCACATGGGGCTTTTTCTGGTCCCTGTGTCAAGACAGCCTTTTGCCAACTGCAATTATAAATATTCATATAGCTAGATATGATACAATTCATGGCAATCCTTTTAACTTTTACACACACACCGGCTGAAACTTATTACAGACTGAAAATTATTCTGTGGTCAAAATGGAGATTTCAGATTCCTATGGAGGTGAGTCTTGGCATGGGAACTCAGCACACTGAATGCTGGACACAACTCCAGCCTTGCAGGAGAAAGGCAATAGCAGCACTGAGTCAATGCTTGCTCATGACTGATGTTAATAAATGAGCTCTGGTAGTGCCGGTTATTGGAAACTGATCTCTTCCTTATTAATATGGTCCCGCAATGGAGAGAAAAGATTTCTCCATGTTCTAGAATGCAAACAATGTTTTAATCTTTAATTATATTCTCAATTTTGGCTCTTCTGGAGAGCTACAGCCACCTAGGCCGAGGATTATTTCTTTATTACATAGCCTCTCTGTGGTATTTAATGAATATTGTTACTTAATACTTGCCAGTAGGGGAAAGAAGGACTTAGTGAATTTCCACCCAAGTTTTGACGACTTTTTCCCAAACTTGGGAAACTTTCAGTGCACAGTTCTAGCTCCTTTATAGGATGGAGCACAGCTCTGGCTGAGCCCGCTGGGGAACAAGCCGTCCTCTCCGTAAAGCACCCAGAGGGGTCATTTAGCGGGTGAAACTCTGCAGTTCTAAGGCTCATGCCATCAAACCAACCAGGATGCTCCTCATTCACAGTTTATTCACTGAGACTCTGCTCAGGGGCAAGCTGAACTCAACTTCAAAAAATGGAGCTGCCAGGTACCCTTATGCAAGGTTCCTGTCACCTCCTGTTGGTGAGTTTATTATAAGCTAATTAGCCATATAACCAAATTTTGCCCGCCACAACAGATCAAGAGTCTCAGGATAAAAGCCCAAGTAATCACGAAGAAAATCAAGTCCCTGCAAGGACACGTGTTCACAGTCACCATACCAGTGGTGTCCACGTGAGAGTTCTTGTAAAGGAACTACAAAGTCTCACAACCGCATGGCTGAGGAAAAACTCCTTACAAAGGTCTCAAAAATCAGCATGAGAAGAAATACTGATGCGACGGCCAGAAAGCTGCAGAAGGAAATGCTGCGTTAGTGTGCGCCACTCTGGCAAGAACCTGCCTTGCTCGCCTGAGCCTGACAGGCTCCCTCCTCATTCATCACTCGAACTGAGGACGGACGGATATCACTGCTCTGCTCTCATGACTCCTGGCAGTTTTACAGTAAGCAAAAGACAACAGGAGCCTCTGCCTATCAAGAACAGAGCAGCCTTCCCCACATCTTGGAAAGAATCCAATCATCTGTACAAGCTGCACCTGGGACTGCAAGCCGATGATTTTCCCAGGAATTAGTGTGCAAAGCAGAGGCAGGAGATGTGCCTCTTTCAGTCCAACTCCTAGAGCCGAAGCAGGACCATGCTGGAGGCAATCTGTTGTTCCAACTTGGGGACCGGAGGTGTGAGCGTTGTGTCATTATCCGTGTTACTCCCGAGGAGGAGACACGTCTTTCCAGCAGCACTTTGCCAGGCTCTTGCTGCTGCTCAAACATGAGGTAGGTCATCCAGCAACCTGAGCGTAAAGAGAGGACTCTGTTCTCTTGAAGCATCAGATGACATTGAAACAGCTTCTAGATGTGCAGGAAATGCCACCGATAGGCTCCACAGAACCTGGAAGAACACTACTTGGCAACAAAATGGAATGAACCACTGGTGCATGCAACATAAATGAATCACAAAAGCAGCATGTTGAGGGAGAGAAACCAGAAGTGAGCAGGAAACTCTGCATGAACCCGCTTCTGTGAAGTTCTAGAGACAGAAAGCAAAGGTATGGGGTAGAGACTGCGACAGTGACTGCCGGGGTGGAAGAGAACCTGTGGGTAAGGGGCCAGCTCTTGGCAAGAGGAGACATGCATGCTTTGGGCAAGGATGCTTTGTCTCCTAGCGGGAATGATTCAGGAGAAGGGGAACACCCACGGTAAGGACAGAGAAAGACTGATGGAGAAATGGCTCAGAGAAGTCGAGGATTTGGGACCTGGATGGCAAATGCAGCAAACAGTTCCTCCCCAAGGACTACAGGGACAGAAGCCCATCAAAGGAAGTATGTCCTTAATTTGGCAGGCAGGACCTTTTCATGGGAGATAACATGATACAAAAGAAACTGCCTAGCCCCACTTTCGGGGGCCGGGTAGCATTTTATTTTATTTTATTTTATTTTATTTTATTTTATTTTATTTTTGGCACTGGGGATCAAACTTGGGACCTTGCGCTTGCGAGGCAGGTGGCGACACCACTGAACTAAATCTCCAGCCCTGGGTAGCATTTTAAAAGGATTTTTTCCCCCTCAAACCCAAATGAGACCTAGGCATGCAGCAACTTTTTTAACCTCTGCTGCCATAGAAACCAGCACCTCCTCAGCTGCTGAGACCAGGAGTCATAAACCCCTCAGCCTGGGCACACTGATCAAAACCAACAGCCCACGTTCACTCAGAAGCACACCAAAACTGCACGGGAAGTCGAGCCTGCTATCTGAGAGAGAGCACGAGTAGGCATAGGTCTGTCTGACCAACATTAAACACACAGGTAGCTCAAATGAGATGGCCAATGTCCAGGCTCACCTCACCCTACAAGGGGCAAGCCTGCCAATCTCTAGCCAGCAACAGGACACAGCCTCTTGGTGGAAAGATGGTGCCTGTGCTGCCAGACTTCGAAGAACACTGGGGAGTCATGGAAGGGAGGCCGAGTCCTATCACATGGCGAAAGATCTTTCAGCATGAACATCTTGATCTCCTCAGGAGCTTCTTTGGAAGGGGAGAAGATATGAATCATTAATCCAACGAATTGCTCATCCTATGGAACTCAGGGGGAATCGGAGTCTTCAAAGACTACTACTGTTAACGCCAACTGCATTTGAAAAATAAACACAGCGTACAAATCTGTGCTCTTGCCACGCCTTTGGTCTCAGTACAGCTGAGCAGAGCCAGGCAGAGGAGGTACGTGGGGAACCAGCCCCAGCCCCATGCTGGCTTCCTCTGCTGTCTAGAAACAAGTCTATCCTTGGAATCCTGGAGGCCCACGAGAGAAAGCATCACGCTCCTGACCAAGCCTGTACTTTTCACAGCTGGCAGAGGAGGAACCCTCAACCCTGCTTCCTGGCACTGCAGGACCATGACCGTCACTGTGACTTGGCACTCGCCGCTGCCACATCCTGCTACTTCTTGTTCCCCCATCTCTATGGAGAGCTTCTGAAAGCCTTGGTGATGTCGTATTCACCCGAGTCCCCAGCGCAGTGCACCAAGCCAAGTCCTCGTAGGCCTGCATGAGTATTTACTGAGCAAGTCAGCGAACTGGGCCAGCCTTCTCCTGTGCAATCTCTCTTCCTGCTGGTAACTGAGTGGTCTCAAAACATGTCCACAGTCTCTGACACTGCTGCCTTCAGAAACGAGAGCCTGTCCGCTCTCCTTGTTGAAGTGACTCATTCCTAATGAAGACAGCGGGGTACAAGTGACACTGTGCTGTCCGAGACCAGGTCATGGGAAGGACGGCCCCTGGCTCTCATTCCCTGAGACTGGGGACAGTAGCCAACTTCCATCTCATGAGGATACTCAAGCAGCCAGGAGAGGCCTCCTGCCACGGCCAGCACCAGCCCGCCTGCTGTGTCACTCACTGCGCAGCTGGAAGCCAAGCTCAGAGCCCAGCGGAGCCTTCAGCTGACCTTGGCCTTGCAACTGATGAGAGTGATCGCGAGCCACCCAGACAGGCCGCTCCAGATTCCCACCCACAGACCCTTCGAGACAACACCACTGGGAACATTTCGTCGGGGTCAGGGGCAACTTATCCTGCAGCAATAGTTAATCAACAGCAACTGCGGAGAACCTGGCTGTTTCAGAAGGGGCTCAAGGAATTTCCTGAATGACAAACTTAATTTATGCTCATGTCAGGCTTACAATAAAAAAATTTGATAATTAGGAGTCTTGTGTAGAACACAACAGTAACATAACTATTAATACGCAAATTCAAATATTCCATGGATCAAATTATGCTGCCTTACATTAACAACTACTTTCAATAATATGTCAGGATATAATACAAAATGCTATTACACAATAATCCTTTTCAGAGCTTTATTTGTAAGAATTATATACTACATGTCTATAGGAAAAAAAGTCTAAGGTCCGGGGATTTACCTCAGTGGTTCCGTCACCTGCCTTGCAAGTGCAAGGTCCCGAGTTCGATCCCTAGTACCAAAAAGCAAACAAACAAACAAAAAGTCTAGAATGATACTCATCAAAATCTTAACAGTACCTTTCGCAGGATGATATAATTTTTTATTATCTTTGTTGTTTTGTTGCTAGTGTTCTATTTTTTAACTTAAAAAAAACTTCCATTAAAAAAAAAACTTTCATAAAGCTTTTATAAAATTAGGTCAGAAGCTATGTCAAATTTCTGGTCGACCTCAAACAATGAGTGACACATAGTAGGTGCTCAATAAAAGTGCAAGAGGAATCTGTGCTGCAGATCTTGCCGCCTGGACAACAGCTCTGGAAGGAGATTCCAGGATAATGTGAGCCCTAAAAGCTCAATGATGTGAAAAAGCAGCAGTCAATTTTTGCAGGAAATAGGCTGCTAAATATAGGAAATCATTTTGTTGTTGTATTCTTGGGACTCACTAACCACTTTCCCCTTTGAAACTAAGTATTTTGAGTGATTTATTATAAATTTATAATGACAGTTGTGAACACCTCTTTCTTCCTTTGGCATCAGAACAAAGTCTGTCGATTGCTTTGGTGCTTAGAATAGCCTCTCAGAGTCCTCATAATAGCCTGTCACCTGTAAACAGGTTTCCAGCCAATGCAAATTAACAAACGGGGAACAGATGGACTAAGAACTGACTTTCGTCAGGAGAGTTAGCAACAAATACCTCTCAGCTCCAGTCTTATGGGACTATCAGAAAGTCTCTCACTTCTCAGCGAACATCTTGCCTCGCAGACAGTACATGCAGGGAAGGCGACAGGCCACAGGCCACCAGACTGGAGAGGGCCACAAGCTGAGCTCTGCAGTCACCACAAGAGCATGTGACAACACAGTGGTGCTTCTTAAGAAGCTTTGTTTCCTTTCCTTTTCTTCTTGAGGCAGGGTCTCACCGTGTAGTGCAGGCTGGCCTTAAACTCACTGTGTAGCCCGGGCTGACCTCAAACTCGCAGTGATCCTCCTGCCTCAGCCTCCCAGGTGCCAGGATTACAGGCATGATGTTTCCTAAATCAGCTGCTTTTCAAAAAACATGACACCTGTGCGCGCACGCAGCACACAACTTCGCAGAGGTGGGCTGGCTGTTTCTCCTGGGTGCGAAGGAGTGTGAGCAGTGAAGGAAATCTGAGGATCACAGAACGGTGGCAGAAGAGCACCCGCAGGCGGGGGCAGGAGAAAGGGCCACAGGGACCAACATTGGGGGCTCCCACTTCCTGTCCCCTCCTCGCCCCTCAGCCTCAGCCTCAGCCTCAAGCCACCTCCTCACGGAGGCCTCCTCAGCTGCTGCTCCACCTAAGCAGGTTCCTGCTCTCCCACGCCTTACTGCCATTTTTCTTACTTCCAAGCATTCATCACAACTGAAAATTATGCTACTGGTGTATTTAGGGTTTTTTCCCCTGCCTTTAACCTCCACTAAAAATGTGTCAGGATACAGGACCATGTCCATCTTGCTCATGATTATATTCTCAGGGCCTGGAGCTGCCCGACATATACAGCAGTAGGCACAATACCTATTTGCTAACCAAACAGAAAATAAATGAGATCTTCAGCAAAGAGAAATGATCAGATCTTATATGCAAATGCTCTTTTGGGCAGGAAATATAAAAATGCAGTTTGCAATAGGGATGTAAATAAAAGTGAGTTCAAGGGAACAGGATAGGCTAGGAAATGTTCAGCCCTTGGGAGGACAGCCCAAGGAGTTGCACACCAGCAGAAAAGCTGTCAGTGGGGACTGGAACGCTCACATTTCTTACTCCACATCACTGGACAAGTCTTGACACACACCTACTAGATCTTCTACTACAAACAACTCAACAGGGTAACAGATGGACCAATCGTGGCACAGTTAAAGGAATATTAGACAGCAACAAAAAGAACCGATAGCCTGGATGAACCTAGTCGATATTATCTTGAGTGAAAAAAAGATGATATACTTTCCTGGAGGTGCAGCTCAGGGGCAGAACATGTGCTTAGCATGCACAAGGCCCTAAATTTAATCCCCAACCCGAAACAAACCAAGAAACAGACAGACAACAACAAAAAACTGATACAAAAGACGATCTATGGCACAGTTTGTATGAAGTTCAAGGACAGACAATTGTTTCGGGAAGTCATAATAGTGTTCAGTGTAGAGAAGGCGGCAGCACAAGCACAGACTGGGAATGTGAGGGGCCTCTTGGGATTCTGGAAGCGGTGGCTACATGGATGCCCTCGTGTGGAAAAGGCATCAAGCTGTGTGTTCTAGGACCCTCACTGTGTCCAGGACCACTCCTCGTGGGATAAAGAAGAGCACACACATCACCAGTCAAACGCAACAAGCCAGCTGTGCCCTGGGTCTAGCTCTAGTGGACTCCCTAGGTCAACCGCAGCTTATCAAATGTGCTCCTCAGCTGCCTCCTTTGTAGAATACAGACAACGGTCCTCACATCCTGCCAACTTTGGGACTGCATTAAGGAAACAAATATTAAACTATGCAATATCTAAAAATCCTACCAGGTAGGAAAGTCACACACAAAATATATTAACTGCATTATAGCTGCTTTGTAAACATCCATGTAAGTCATGTCACCATCACACCTGGTTTCTGTCCCTACTAGATTCCTTTTTAAAAGAAACATGACTTTCCATGAGCCCCAGACAAGCACACAGGGCGTCCGGCCAGGATGAAAGTGCTTCTCCAAGCCGGTCACTCACTGAGGAGGCAGGACCAGGGTGGTGGGCTGAGCCTTCGGTCTCCGCTTGGCTGACACACCCATCTGATTCGCAGAGCGCTTCAGCGACTGCTGATTCAAAAGGCCCGATGCGAGGCCTGCGTGGTACTGCAACTGCAGGGAAGAAAAGGGGGAAGATGTCATTTGTAAAAGCAGGACAAAAGCACTTCAGCTATTAAGACTCAACCATCTTACCCTGTTACGATATTTTAAGTAACTTCAAATACAGCTACTAACACGCTTCAAAACTTGATTCCTAAAGAGGTAACCAGATAAACAGAGAAAAAGAGTCAGGATGCTCACCACTGTGTTACAGAACAAGATCAAAATGTCCAGCAACGAACTGGGAAAGTGGTTAAAGCAGCAAAACAACTTTACATCACTTTGTTGAATTAAAAACAGCTGTGCTATAAACAGAGGGACACTCCAAAAGAGGTTCTAAAGACCAGCAGAATTGGGGTACTTTCTACCTTTTTTCCTTTTGTAGTACTGGGAATTGAACACAGGGCCTTTGCACTAAGCTATATTCCCAGCCCTTTTTCAGTTTCTATTTTTTGTACTTTGAGACACTCCCTATGTCACTCAATTGCCTGGGCTGGGCTTGAACTTGGCAATCTAGGCGTGCACCACTACAGCTAGCTTACTTTTTCTTCATTTTTCACTGTTATTCAAATAAGTTTTGCAGCAGTGGCTTTAATATCAGTGTCCTTTTCTTTCTATTTTTTTTTTTTTCTAAGTGAGATACAGAGATTTTCCATAGAGACAGCGCTCTGAGAACTCTTGTGACTGTCATGTATTGCTTATAATCAAACCCACAGAACTCAGTCTACAGTAGCAAACAAGGACCACCACACAGCTGGTCATACAAACTCAAGTGCACCATGAGTCAGCGCTCAGAAGCGCTAGGCTACCTTTTTCAAGGGCGAAGGTTTATCAACACTCAGAACAAGCTCAAGAAAGCATCTGACAAGGCATACAAATGGATACAACTCGCAGAAGAGGACTGGTGGAAAAATCTATTTCGTGTCTACTTCCATGCAACTGGAGCAATGCAATGGGCAGGGGGGTGCTGCCCACTTATAAAGGGCTCCCTGCCAGCACTTTTGGCTTTATTCCTGGACAAACTGCTGCGCTTTGAAGTTACTTACAACAGATCATTTTACTCTCTATGGTATTTCAACTGCTGTTGGAAAAGAGAAATGACGCTGCCTAGTTCTAAACCACACAAGACTTTTAAAATACCCACTTTGAGTTATAGTTTGGGTTAAATGTAGCGCACACCTTCTCAGCGTATAGTTGGTGAGTCTGGAGAAAAGCTACCCGGCTCTCCAGTGGAGACACCGCAATTTCCATGCCTGTACAAAGTTCCCTTGTGCCCCAGTGCAGTCAGCTCCCCATCTTGACTTAAAAACGACTAATCGGGCTGGGGATTTAGCTCAGTGGTTACACCGCCTGTCTTGAAAGCGTAAGGACCCGAGTTCGATCCCCGGTACCCAAAAAAACAAAAACAAAAACGACTAATCATTCTCACTCACTGCCAAATAAAGTATACTGTGTACCCAACCCAACATGTGACAGTGACTTACCTCCCTTTTTTAATCCTATGCTTTTGTATTCTGAAATATGAAAGCTGTCATTAATACTAAGAGCTGTCATTAATCTCTCCATCATAAAATTAGCCTTGAAAGGTATCTCAATTTTGAACAGATGTAAAAAAAACACTCAAATGTACAAATGCCAAGCTAAGAATCTGGATTGAGGCCATTTATAACATCCATTGTTTCCTCTTCTTTCAAATATACATTTAGGCCAGGGATGGTGGTGCATGCCTGTAATTCCAGCACTTTGGAGGCTGAGGCAGGAGGAACGCCGCAGGTTCCAGGCCAGCCTGGGCTACATAATGCGTTCAAAGCCAGCCTTGAACTACACAGTGAGACCCTGTCTCAAAAAACAAAAACACCAACAAACAAACAAAACAAAACAAAACCCCCCAGACATTTAGAATTAACTAAACAAAGAAATCAATTTCTTTTTCAAAATGTTCTTCCAAGGCATAGATCTCCTTTGCCAAATCAGCTACATTATACAGCTGCTGGAAATGAAACTGGTGACCACCACATATAAAGGGTTGGGGCCTGGATGCAAAGGGTAATAACATTCTGAAAAATAAATGGCCTCACCTAAAGCCACAGGGCTGCGCACAAATAGAGAGTGAAGAAAAGAAACCCAATTGAAATGAACTGCTCCTTGAAAGTGGCTATAAAAACGAAGATGTCCAGTGGCCCAGGAAGACTGGACGTCTATGTCTGCAGCACCCACCCCACTTCCTAACTGGCTCTTGATTCACTTGGTCGATTTGCTGTGGGAGCCTGCAGCTGCCTAGTCCAAGACAAAGATGCATCGCCATCATAATAAAAACAGAGCTCTTTGCAGAGTGGAAAAGGGGGCATAATTTGGCTCTAATAACTCATCTTAGACCAATGAATTTTGCTCAAATTTGGTTTTCTCCTACAGATTTGTTAAATGGGAAATCAATGGAAGCAAGGGACAGTACAAGTTTGAAAGACAATGTTTCAAAATGTCAGCTGCTTGGGTTTCGATCTTCCCCACCAGAATCTGCAATGAATGCAATATGCAAGGGGCTTTATGGAATTAAAAGGAAAGACAGCTTGGCAGGGGCCCCTCCTGGCTCAAGGAATCGGCTTTCCTTTTGGCTCTCTGTCCTTGTCCATGCAAGCTCAGCCATTCCGGCCCTGCTGACTCTTTGAGAGGCAGAGTCCTGCTAACGATGCAGAGTGGCAGGGGGGATTCTGCCCACCTGGCATCATTCAGATAATTTGCTCAAACAACAGAAATCCAAACAGCACAAGTGCAGGCTAACTGCTGCCTCCTCTCCAGGGTTTCTGTGAAACCTGCACCATCTTGGACGCTCTCAACTTACAGTGCAGCTCTGAGAGCACATGTAGGTGGAAGGATTCCTCTTCTTCCAAAACAAAATCTGCCCTCGCAAGCTGACTCATAATGATTAAGTAACATTTGTTAATCATATATATGGATCCCAGTTTCCAGGAACACAGCTCCAACTGTCAAGATCTATAAGGGGTCCATTAAATATTAAGTGAACCACCTTTATAATAGGAGAAAAGGTCAAAGTTAATAAAACTGACAGACAGCTCCTATCCCACTGGATTTATACATTATTTAAGCACCAAACACTCCATTCTATGAAACACAGTTTAGATCTGAAAAGACTCTTGAAAAATGTTCACCCAGCCAATGGTTCTAAAACAGCAGAAGGGAGTTCAGAGCGAATCCACAAATTAACATTAAGAACATATCACTCCACAAAATACTGCCATAAGTTTTCAATTACAGATTCTGTAATATTTTCTATAAAAATGTATTTCAATAAACATACTCCTCTCCAAATGTCTGTGGCATGGAAACAACTCCATTTCAAAAAAGCAACTTATCAAAATTCTAATGTGGTTTTCCTATCCAACATCATTTCTCCACTAACCAGCAAGAATAAAATGAAAGAGGAAGAGAAGTAAAACAATCTATTCTTTTAACTTCCACCTTACACCTGAAGGCATGGGAGTCTTATGTGGTGTGTGGGGAAGCTGGGTCTTCCTTGGCCCCAGAGCTGCCATTCCATGGGGACAGCCACTCCAGGTCTGTTCTCTGGAGTAATCAAGAGTATTTCCTTCAGTTATATTGTTGCTATCTATTCATTTCGGTTTTCTCTTTTCCATGAACAACCTAGGATTTCTCTGAGTTCTCAACTTAAGGCCTTTTCTTATCAATTAAATCTACTAATTATCTCTACACCCAGGAAAATTTCAACAACCCATAAAGATATGAGGAAAGAACCAATTTAAAATTAGGAAAACCTTGATTTGCTGAATATTTTTGAAAGCAACGCGTAGTGATGCTGAACATGTGCGAAGCCCTAAATGCAGTGGGGATCAGGGTCCTGGTAACCAGTGCACAGATAAGGGCCTCTGCCTGCCTCCTCTGAGGAAATGTGCTCTGGGTGTGGCTAGCAGAAGAGCTGTATGCTCCCACCCGTCTCTCTTCCCTCTCTAGAAGGCATGCATTTACTTGTTCCAAGAACCCACCGACTCTAACACTGGATTCCTCCAGGGCTCTAAAGGAGTTAGGAGGGTTTGTGGCTTCATCCTAAAGTGGGAATGGAATGTCCCTGTGAAAGTCATAGACTTAACAAGACTTCCTCCCTTAGATAAGAATCTTCCTCAAACAGTCTGAACTACTGGGGTCAAGGGCTGATTAACTTTTAATATAACTAGAATTACAAATAATATATTGAGAATAAACGATATGAAAGAAAATGAGAACAGGATCAAATGTGAAGTTTCTAACTTAAATCTTGGGCTCAAATGAGCAATGATCTGGTTAGTTCTTCCATCAAGCCTCTACCTGCTCCAAAAGAGATAAGAAAGCAAATGCCTTGCAATGGACTCAAGTGTGAGAAGAAGACAGCAAGAAATGCATCCTATCATGTTCGATTGATCACCAACGGGAACAGTGGTGTGGGCTCAAGCCTTGTCCTCCCACACCGGGGTGTGTGCTGCGCCCCCGGGTCCATGCCCTGCACCTCGCCCTGTGCGTCACCTCTCCAGCTATGCCACGGGCTGGGGCCCACTTTTAAGAGAATCTGACATTCAAACATCTCCAGACTTAAAAGCCAGATCAATCAAGATTTGATTCTGGCCTCCATAAAAATCATTATTTCTTTCTCAAGGATTCACCAAAGTCTTCTTTAAGGAGGAGAAGGAGTGCTCGTCTGACCTCAAAGGATGACTCACTTTATTTTTAAAATTCACTTATGAGTACATTTCTAAGAACACTGGCAAGACACAATGGTATTGCCAATAACCAAACCCTAGGGACAAGGAACAGGACAGAACCAAGCTGTAATAAACTGTGGCCAGCTTAGACCAGAGGGCCCACAGGGCAGGCAGGAGAGCAGGGAAACCCACCATTCCCTGCCAGTCACTCTTGGGCAATTTCCCTTCTCCACGCACACAGCTCCTGCCATCCTGGGACGCGGCACCCAAAAGAGGCAGCCGTGTGCTAATTCTGGGTCCAAGAGTGAAGCTGGGCACCCAGGGACACTTCAGGAGCATGCACACCTTGCCACCGATTCCTATGTTCCCTAGTGTGCACTGCACACAGCAGCTGCTAGTGAGTCTGCCAACCGACAGGCGGATGGCACATTAGTGAGACTACTGTGGCCCAGCCTGGCATCATCACTGATCGAGAGACCAGGTCAGCTCCATCCAACAGTCTTTGAGGTTGGCCTCTTTGGAAAGCAAACACACTGCTTCACAGATGCTCATCGTCATGACAGAGTTGTGAAGTAAACTTCTTATTCCAGCTCCCCAAAGGCCAGTGTGTCTGAACCCTTGTGCCTCAGTGCAGGAAAGGGCATCCTCTAACTGCCCTCGGTTACTTGGAATCACAGAAATCTATCATCAGGGGAGGGCATCAGAGACACCAACCCCCACCCCCACCCACCCCCATTCATGGGAGAGGAGACTCCAGGTGCCAGGTCATACACACGTGAAAGGGGACAGGCCAGCCAGGGCTCACCTTCAGGAGGAGGAAGTCGTGTGAATCACTCCCACTTCCGCAAGGAAGCCCGTCCCTGTCCCGCCTTCACAGGGTGCCGCATGGCACGGAGGAGTGCGGTTAGCAGCGCCAGCACGCAGCTCTCCAGCGCCCTGCATTTGCCCTCTCTCAAGCCTTGAGACACTGCATGCTCTTCCCTCCCACTGATTCTAGGCATGTGTGAGGCGTTGAGTTTGAGGAAGTCCGAAACCTCATTGTTTTAAGCTGTAATATTCATCATTAAATACCTCAGAGAAAAGAAATTACAAAACCACAGAAACTTCAATATTGTCAGAAAATCTCAATTCTACACTCAGCAGTAACACATTTAACCTTTTAGCAGCTTTGATGCTGTTGCCCTAGCTACTGTTCCATGAAGGGACAATCGTGGTACTCCCTAATGGAGAATCTGTTTTTACTACAGAACTCTTCTCTGGGGCTCTTCGTTAGACACAATGTCAACAACAGACAAGGACATCAGGGCCACTATCCCCGGCAGATCACCGACCAAAACGGCACTCAGCTGGCTCAAGAGCACAGTAAATCCTTCTGAGAGGAACACAACACCCGAACCTACAGCCACAGTCTGAGAACAGATGACACCTGGACTGGCCACAAGGCACACATCCCTACGGCCAGGGGCACACGGAGAGGTGCTAATCAGAGACCCTCACAGTCCCATGTCTCCAAACCATTACATTTCAACTGGAACCGAGATCTGTGCAAAACCAGAATCACACTGAGTTGCAAAGACCTTTGCCCCTCATTACTGAAATACATTTTATTTCCAGCTAATGAGAAAAGCAGTGTATCTGATAAACCTCTGGTTCTTCTTCTGAGCGTAACTCTGAGCAAAAGAACAGGCAAGCTTCTCTGGTATGATCTGTGCCAAGGAAAACAGCTACAGAAAAAACCACAAATCTACGTGTTTTGCTTGGGTTTTAATCTAAATATCAGATGATATTTGCTTTTTTCCTTCTCTTATCTCCTAACTTCTTACGAATAGCCAGCTAATAGTTAAAAAACAAACAAAAAACCTTACAGTTGAGCTTTTATGGGTAAATAATCTTTCTACTTGATAAAAATGGTATCAATAACCATAAGGGGGAGGCCTCCAATTTATTTGCCTATTTGCTGTCTCCTGGGAAGCTAGGATTCAGGCCTTCAATTACTATGAAAGCAGAATACCAAATCAGGGCTGCGCTTCCTGCTCAACTGTGGCATTGTTTATGTGCTAAATGTCATGTGGGTTTGTTTTCTTCCTACATATTAATCCTCAGATGTTCAAACTTCAAAAGCTATCACAGAAGTAGACAGAATGGACAGCAGCCTTTTTCTTCCTAAATAGCTGCAATATAGAATTGTTCCACTGGAACTTCCTGGAGCTCACACCTTTATTAATAGGCCTTTCTTTCTCCACAACTGCTCCAGTTTACACAACAGCTGTGTGCACGCTATCATACTTACAAACTGCCAATCAGCTAGGAGACATATCACTCATGTACCACAAGATTCACTAACAAAGCAACTGTCAATGTGGCTAAACACAGAGGAGCACTCATTGTAGGAACATCTGCAAAGGGAGAGAGAGAAAAGATTCAAGAACACAACAAAGAAAGATGAATGGCAAACACTAAATAAAGACAAAAAAGGGTGCCCAAGAACCGGTATTTCCTTGCCTCCCTTTAACCACCTCTTGTGTCACCCCAGGTGCCTCACTAAGTTTCAGAGAACAATGCACAGGGTCACAAAGAAAAATCATGTTGGACAGCTTCCTGGTACTATGGGCTGAATTTTCTGCCCCTCTTAAATTCTTGTTGAAAGCCTAACCCCCAATGCCGTGGTATTTGGGGCTTGGGAAGGAATTAGGGTTAGACGAGGTCATGAGGGGAAAGCCCCTATGAAAGGATTCCTGCCTGTATCAGGAAAGGAAGAAACCAGAGCTCTCCCTCTCCACAGGGTGAGGATATAGCAAAAGGTAGCCAGCTGCAACAATGCAATACAGTCCTCTACTGACATCTTGATCTTAGGCATCCCAGCCTCCAAAACTGAGAGAAATAAAGGTTGTCTGAGCCGTTCAGTCTATCAGATTTTGTTGTAGCAGCAAGACACGTAGCCATTTAAGATGTGGACAGGAAATCTAAGTCCAGTCAAGGCAGACTGACAGCGAGGTAGTGAGGGCACTGTAACATGGCACTGAAGGGTGGGGCAGTGAGTGACAATACCAGGTGGGCTGTCTTGTGTTGCTGCTAGAGGAAGGGGTCCATGTCAGATGGGCCATCATGGTCTCACTGCCAGCCAAGCTTGAGCTGCACCAGATGATTATCCATCCACATCCTCAGTTCTGCACCCAAGAAAACAATAAGCATTTGACCAAAGACAGAAGTAGCAAAGAAGAATAGTGCCTCCAGAATCACTTCCAGACTGCCAGAAATGCAGAATTCTAGTTTCTAAATGTTTTTTGTTTTTTTCTGGTACTGGGGATCGAACTCAGGACCTTGAGCTTGCAAGGCAGGCAAGGCGCCACTGAGCTAAATCCCCGGCCCTATAGTTTCTAAATGAACACTTAAAAGGCCTGGATCAACAGTCTACAAAGCAAGGCTAGAATTATGGGCAAGGTCCCTTCTAACACTGAAATGCTATGATATTATAAAGATTTCTCCATGAAAACACAGCCTGAGCTTGATGTTGCACTATAAAACTCAACACTGGTGGAATTACACTTAGGAAATGCACACATTTTACCAATTATGGCAGTTAGTGAGGGGATCGGGAAGGGTCCTTACAATAGCTTGTGCCTGGTGTCAGTTGAAATCTAATGCTGTGCTAGAGCTCTGGCAGGTACTCAAATGCTAATCGACATACAGTACTTTATTTGTCATTCTCCCCAAACATTCATAGTTGAGGCACAGGGAAAGAACTAATATTCCAATATATTTTTATCCATATTTCCCCCCAAAGAAAACAGAGGTTTTTCAACTAAGAAATGAGTAAAATGAGAACCAATGGACACTTCTATATGTCAACTCTAGACACCCAATTCTAAGCACTGGCCATTTGCAAGGTATATAAACAAGGTAAACACGATTTTTTTTTAAATTACCAACCTGATAAAAAAATGATTAGATTATAATAAGCTTCTTCATTTACAGGTAGTGTGAAGCAGGGCTGGCTCCTTGGCGTGAAAAGTGAGTCTATCTGCCTCTGGTGCACGCAGGGCTCCTTGGGGAGTTATGAACTCACCCTTCTTCCATCCACGAAGCACCAGAAGATGCAGCCCCACTAGCTTCCCAGTCTTCCCTGAACACCCCGGTGTGCTGGGGAGGTGACCGCTGCGAGCTGGGGACTGGAATAACTCAGGAAGAAGGAAAGGCAGTGCAGCAAAAACTGAAGACAGACACGTAACTACCATGGTAGGAAAGCCGAGGACAACAGGAGTGGCGCTGAGGAGACAGCTGCTTAGTCGGAGGCACGCAGGAGCAGGGGCCCAGGAAGGAGAGAAGCACTTGGGAAGCAGCTTCTGTGCGGCCATTTCTAAGAGCTTTCTCCTGGGAACAGGGAAAGTGAGGTCTAGGAGGACCCCAGGAGCTGAGGCTCTGCCCGCCCCACTCTGCCATGACACAGCAAAGGCCGAACGCCCGGGAATGATGCGGCCTCGCTGCAGTCAGGTGGCAGCTCCACAGGCTCAGTCTGGGTTCCTTCTCCCTCCTGAGCCTGCTTCCTCCGATCACACTGATGAGAAGTTCCAGGCGCGTCCGGTAAAGACAGAGGTCTTTTCACATTTACTGAGCACACTCCTCAAGGCAGTCAGTAAGGGGTCTTTTCATCCACCAACTCCGAAGAGGGAGGTGTTGAGGAAAGCAACGTGGCTACTGTTGGCATTAAGTGACATACTGAGTACGAAAGCCTCCAGGCCAGAAACCTGCACTCCAGGCAGCAAAGACAAGAGCTGTTCTTGGACTTTCTGCAGTGGCTATGCCCAGAAAACCCCTCCTCCAGTAAAAGTGGTGAGTGATCGCATTTAATCAAATGCCGTTGCCCTAAAGACTTCAGGTAACACGTTAGTCAGTGTGACAGAGAAGAGGGAGTGAGGCACCCAGGCTGTTCTACATGAGGGCTGCAGTGAGGAGGAAGCGTGGCGCAGACCTCATCTCCCTTGACTGAGGGGACAGCCTAGCACTCGGAGCTGAGTAAAACTCTCGCCCAGACGGAGCACACTTCAATGCACTTTGAGACCATAATGCTAAGTGAAATAAATCAGACACAAGCTTAAACACTGCGTCGTTTCTCTTACATGCGAATCCCAAATAAAGAGCAAAACAGGAAGTAGGGAGATAGAGCTCTCTCAAATGGGAAGGGGACCAAGAGACGAACGGAGGGAGGGGAGGGGAGGGAAGGGGAAGAAAGAAGGAACTAAGTAAGATGTGTTTCCTACATGCGCCAACCCCAAGAGGGAATGCAAACATTATGTACTGCAAACACGCACTAATAAATGTTTTTAAAAATCGGTAAACAAATAAACAAAAAAATGAAGGACAAACGCAGGAGCCTTGAGCCTCGAAGGAATCTTATCAGCACATTAAGTGAACGGCAACTCACAGGATCAGCTGGGAGGCTCCTAATGCACTGCGGCAATTGTTCCTTGCAATCTACACCAACCCAAGTGCCCAGGATGTTGGCTCAACCTCAACGCATCACACCAGCAAGTTAAGGGGCCTTCTGTATGCACTTAACAAAGTCCTCAACTGGCCTCTCTCTCTCTGCAGGACTGTGGAAGGCTCTCTGTTGGTCTGAGTACTATCTATGATTGTCTACACAGGAAGCATGAGAAAAAGCAGGTAGGTGTCAGCCTATGCGGTAAGATTTTCCCATAGGAAACACAGGGTTATGAGATCCCCACCTTGGAAGAAAAAACGCTGAAGTCAAACATACTAACCATGGGAATAGTTTTGGTTTAAAACAAACAACAGATCAGAGTGAATCTCCTACAGATCAATTAACTGGCCAGGCAGAGAGATCCCTACTGTGCTTAACTAAAACTGCAGGTGTGTAGTCAACCATCTGAACTAAACCAACTGTGAAGTCGAGTGAGGCACTCAACTCCCAAAGCTCCTCCTCTTAGCAGGGATGACACTGCTTTGCATTACTCCTTGATCGCTGTGGAAGCAAGCTGGGGCTCACACTCAGGCGCTTGGAATGAGGTTAAGTTCATGGAGAATTCCAGGCAGTGGCTGGCATGACGCACAGCCCCAGAGCACATCAGCCGGGGTGATGTGAGAGGCCCCATGCACTGAGTCATCAGTGCAGGACACAGGGCCTCGCTTCCTACAAAGGCCTTAGAAGGGGAGAACATGGGAGGTTTGGGGCAGGAACATACACAGGGAGGGCTGCACTGCAAAGGAGGCGAGCCCTGGACACAGTTACTTCCTCGGATGATGCTTGCAGCCCAACTCACTTTGTAAACACTGCTGTGAACAACAAGCCAACAACCAAAATGCGCAGCAGCAGTAGGCAGGAGGGAATGTCCCAGAGGAACTTTAACAGCACGTCTGGGGGACGAGCTCAGACACGTAAAAGAGCCTTCGCTGTGTCCTGGAGTGAGGAGACAAGAGCGGTACCATTCATGTTTCCTTCCCTACACAACATCCAAATAAACGGCCACCTCTCCCCCTCGGTGCCAGGCACACGGGAACAGAGAAGAACCGAAGCTTGCCCAAGCCAGTCTGGCCACCTTCAGAGGCATGGCTAACCAGGCTGAGCACCTGGAGCGACAGCACAGGGCTCCGCATCTACCTTACTCTCCTAGACTGCATGCCACGTGAGCCCTGAGGCCCCACAGGCTCACATGGGCTCACACGGGGCCCTGGTGGGGATTCAGCAGCTGCCCACCAGGAACAGGGTGGCTTGATAGGTGCAGAGTAGAGATGCGGGCAACTCTGAAGAAATGTCATGCTTTAGAAGGCCGAGATCAGCCTAGAATGTGCACTCCCGAGAGCAGACATCCCTCTTGTCTCCACTGCTATATCCTCAGAGTCTGGAGCAGTCTCCGTCCTAACGACAGAAGAACTGTAATAACAGCATCGGCTGGGGTGTACGCAGGGTGCCTCTCTACTCCATTCAGGACTTACCCTGCTCAGCTACCTTATGAGGCCGGCACTCCTAGTGCCACCCCTGTTTCACTGATGAGGACACCGCACCACAAAAGTTAAATGGCAGGGCCAAGCCTGGGGTATGGACAGCCTGGCTCGGGGTTCAGAGGAGGATCCAGAACTTGGCATGCACCCAACAAAAGCTAGTGGGAGACAGCCAGAGGAGGCGTGAAGCAAGCTTCAAAGTATGATAGGAATCCGAGTTCTGGGTTACCTTTGGGTGTAGGTAAGGTCCCCAAAACAAGGTGGGGACGGCAAGGGCCCACTGCCCCCTTGTTCCCCTGTTTGGTGTCTTCAATGAGCAGCCACGCGTGGGTTACCCAGTTAGGAAGGAACTGTTGTGAGGCTCTGGGGGTGTCACAGACAGGGGCCACTCGGAAAATGGGAACACAGCTCCCTGCAGTCCAGCAAACAGCTCCAGGGTCCCGGCCATGGTCCTGACTCAGCTTCCTGGCCCGGGTCCCCCTCTCCACCGACTGCATCTTTCAGGTCCACCAACCAGCCGCCTTGCTCTCTCCGGGGCACTCTGCCTGGTGCTGGAGGGGTGAGCGTGTACCTTTTCACCCACTCATCACCGTCTGCTGTCTCACACCCAGAACAGAGGACTAGGCGAGAATCTGCCAGCACAGGGCCAAAACTTCCTTTTCACAATATAAGAACGCACACAAGTTCCTAAAGTCAAAAGCGTTCTCATCAATGCAGGCATCAGAACTCATGTGGCAGCAAAACCTGACGTGAACTGATGTGAGTCTATTTAAATCTTAATTTATCTCACTTAGTGTGAAGAGTCAGCCATTTCTGTTACACAGTATTTGATTACAGGGTACTGCCCCAGCCCCCGCTAGAGAGAAATTCATGTAATGTGTGATGTATGAACCATGCTACTTTTCCACAATGTAAAATATTCTAAAGCCAAACACATTCTGACTCCCAACCTTGGCATTAGGAGCCATGAGCCTGTGCCACGCAGTGCAATCTGGGTGAGCTGCCCACTGGCTGGGCCTCCTCTGCATCAAACTCATCCAGAGGCTGCCAGGTCCCACCTCTGTCCACCAGGTCAGACAAGGAACCCAGGAATTCAGACAGTAACAAGCAGCCCATGTGGCTCTTAAAACTGAGTGCCAGCAGAGTAAAATCTCAAAAAATATTTGCTGACTCACTGATTGGTTCAGGAAGTCAGTATCTACCTGGAAGCCACCAATATACACACCAGAGGGAAACCCTGGACAAGACACAATTAGCCATTATCCAGGTTCTTCCTGGCCCACCACGTGGACTCTTGTCTTGAACATGGAGCAGTATGCTTCAGGCATGGAGTGGCTTCCGTCTTCCCAACTGCTATCAGAACTCTGAACTTGTCACGAATACGGATGTCCCTGAAGAGTGGTGGGAGCCGGACAGGGACAAAGAGACCGACATGAGCTTTTGGAATTCTGCTACCCTACCCCAGCATTCAGCTACACTTCATTAGCAAAGACAGAACATGCATTGCAAGAGTCCTTAAACAGTTAAATTTTCCATCTTTATAAAAAAGAAAATCCATCAGATGTGATTGATAAGTGTACTTTTTTAAACTAAGGGTAAAAAAGTGAAGATTGGCAACATTTTTCGCCATATAATTTGCTTTCTTTGCCTTTTTCCACAGCACTGCACATAAATCAAAGAAATGTTAAAGAGGCCCATATATCACCAACTGGCATTTCAAAACTATTTACAAAGTCTTTAACAGACACAGGACAGAGTCTGAAAAACCAGGACCAGGGAGGCTGAAATTAGAGGGAGAAAATGAACTCACACACTGACACAGACTTAATTAAGTTTACAAATAATTCTCCAATGAGCAAATTATGATATTTAATAAGTACTGCCTCAATCAAGCAGGGTTGGAAAATATGGAAGTACTGGGGAGGGAGACAAGCCAACTGAGTTTTCCAAACAAGAATAATGTCTATTTGAACTAGCTGCCTTTCTATGATTAAGCACAGGAATCTGGGAACAAGGCAGGGGGATGATGTTTTAATAAGGTCTGAAATAGGCTTGTGAGCTGCATTTTATATTACCTTTGCAAAAACAGGGAAAGCAAGTGGAAAACAGTCCAAAGCTGCAATCAAAGTGTACAGACCAGTACTGTTTGTGGGAGCTGCTGCTGCTAAAGTGGCAGAGGCAGAGAAAGGTGAACTGAAGTAGGCTGCATCTCCCACACAGAAAACGCAAGGGTTTCCCAAAGGAAGACAACTTAACGCAGCGATAGCTTATGTCCTGCTTTTCAGAGACAGAGAGAGATGCAGAAGGCTTTACCTGTCCATCGGCTGGACATGACAGCACCGGCTGCCATGTGGTGGGGCCGGGGACCCAACACCCCTCCACTGCATCCAGAGGCAGGGCCAGCTGTGCAGGAACCCAGCAGCAGAGCTACTCTCCCTGGCGCCCAAGGAGAGTGGATCTAATACCAAGGGCATCTCTGCCGCTCTGGAATGTTCTGCTGTTCACACTGCCATCGCCTACCAGGCCTTCTTGCTATGGGCTGCTACACTCCAGATGAGGCAGCAAGGAAGCGCCACTGCAAGAGGGGTTAAAGCAGCGTGGGTGAAAGGGAACAGGCCAGGCCACTTCTCGGGGAGCCCAGTGCTTGATCATCTCTCCCCGCTGCCACAAAATGAAACTTGGGCATCAGACAGCTCTCCTTAGAAAGCATACTAGGGACCAGAGCTATTACCACTCCATTACGAATCCACAGTGTGTAAATGTCTGTGGAGGTTCTTAGAATGGCGTAATGAAGAGGAGATGCTTGGTAGAAAATGCAGGTCTATTTGGTCAGAGTGTACTTTGTGAAGTACAAAGCCAAGATTCCCTACACTTCTGTGCCAACAAAGCAAAAGCAGCACAAACCAGGAGCTAGGGGCCTGGGGGCTGAACACAGTCAAATGCACAGTCATCACTCCCCAAGCCGCTACGACAAGGGCGAAGGGATGAACACAAAGGTACAGGCCTGCAAGGGAGAGAAGCAGGAGCGGAGGCACAGCAAGAAGAGAAGTGGTCACCCAAATTTTAGAAGATAGGAAGCAGATGGAACAGCGCCATCCTAGCAGAGGAGCTGGCTGAAAGCTCACCCTGCACAGAGGGGAAAACTGGCTTGGGGGGAAGAAGAAGTCTATAAAAAGCAAGCTGAACTGCACTGCAGAATTCCCAGACACCAGGAGGGGACACCCAGTGCCATGGAAGGTGAGGTACAAGGCAGAAAAAGCACAGGTGGGTTGCTTAAGTCTTTTTTTAAAAATACACAGACCCCTGCTCCCATCAGATGCCAGGCAATGTCCTCTCTGGACAGGCTGACCAAGAGACACTGAAAGTAGGCGTACCTGCTCCCTGGACGGTGAGACACCCCTCTACTCTCGGCCTTCACAAAAAGGAAAAGCAGTCATAGCACACCGAGTAGCTGGCTGGCTATAACCAAGTCCCACAGTTCTACTTATTAAACACTCGGTACCAATCAAAGCAAAGTCACGGGAAGCGGGTGGTGATGAGAGTTAAAGCTCTGTCTTCCATCCCGGAGTCCACAGATAATAGCTGCAATAGTCTAGGCAAGTTATTAGTAATGGGTCAGCAAGAATTCATGGAAACCACTAAAAGAATTAAAGGAGTTGCCTCTTGAGAAGTGCGCTGGAGACATTCAGGCAAGGGACCCACACGTCTGTGACAAATCTTGTAGTGTTATTTATCTGCTTTTTTAATGATGTGACTGCATTCCTTTAATGAAAGTAAAATTTATAGTGGGAGAAAAACAGAGCCTCTGAGCTAAGCGGGTCCTGAAAATGAGAGTCCTGCTGCGTAAGACAAAGCACGCGCCATCACCTGGGGACTATTAGTTTACTACAGCAACAGTAACGCTTCATTTTATTTCAAGCTTTACTGCCACCCTTAAAGGTTTTTACAATAGCAGATGCCTTCCCTCCTACACATCAATTAATTTGCAAATTCACTCAGGTTGTAGAGATAATGAGGTGTGGAGCGCTTCTGACAGGGGATCTAGTGGGCGAGGAGAGAAACTTGGCTGTACCCTTGGGAATGAGCACAGGGAGAGCTCCGCCTTGAGCCCGAGCCCGAGCCCACCCCTGTCTGCAAAGACACATGAAGATCTCGACAGCAGCCACCAAGAATACTGAAAAAAAATGGGAAAATCCTGGAGACACCCAATGCATGCTGTCCCATGGATTAAAGTCACAGTTTTCAGGTTCCTCTTTCACACGTTGTTATTCAGTGTTTACCAAGAAAGTAAACTTTTTGAAAAGAAATGATGTGGAACTCTGAATTCAACTTTGGTCTGTAATTTGGCAAAACCACCTATCAAACCCACACATTTGATTTTTTTTTCTATTTTCTGAAAGAGCTGAAACGAAGTAACCAATGTTGTTTCAAAACACAGGCGTTGAAAATAGTTATGCCACGTCTGCCCTGCCAAAGAACTGTCTCTCTCTTCCTTTGCACTTAGATCGTTTTATTTAAGTGACCTAAATGATAAGATGAACAAGAGAACGCTTTTTCACATTCACCTCTGCAGACACGATTTGGTGACAACTACAGACTTAACCACCTGAACAGCTGATGGCTCTCAGGAGGGGATAGCCCAGCACCAGTCCCAGGGCCCATTCTCCCATCCCACAGGCTCTGGCAAGGAGGGCTCCTCTTCACCTGGCCTCCCTTGGGGCCACTCCTGTCCCCCTGCCACATCCCTGAAGTCAAGCCACCCTCTCCTGAAGGGCAGCGCCCGTCCAGGTCTGTAATAAATTGACTGTGAGTAAGCATTTCGAAAGGCCTCCTGCTTTGAGAATTCGCCTTCCCAACATATTAAACAGGCATCTACAACAGCCTGACAGGTAGCAACAACATATTTTCTTCCTCACAACTCCTACAGACCTGAAGTAAGATCTTACTGAAATATTTTTCATTCTCCACCAACCAAAACAGCAGACTCATCCATGGGGCTACTGTCTCTCAACACACACATTGCTCTATTAAGCATGTCTGTCCCAGTCTCTGGATTTTGAGGACAACAATTTTCTTTACACAATTATGAAAGCAATCCAAAGTCCCTGTGACATTTTCCGACCCAGCATTGTCTGTAAAGGGCACAGGTTAACAATGTTTAAGAAAAGATCACATACAATATATAAATCATGAAGATTCCCGGGACACTGTTTGTTTGGTCTAGGGCTTTGGACTCAGTACCTCTTCACCAAAAAAAGAAACTGCTTTTCTTTTCACTTTCACTCCATACTGGGCCCACAAAACTCCATTAAAATGCCAACAAAGGCATTTTTGGATCTACAATCATTTGACATTTTTTCTAAGAAAATTTAAATCTGAAAAACTTTGGTAAATTTAGAGCCTTGCAAAGTACCATCCACCTCCCCTTCTAGTCCCTTAAAAAGGGCAAGAAAATTCATCATCAAAGGTTGCCCCCCATCGAATGTCATCAGAGCGTGGCATTTCAGCACACATATTTGTGTGTACAAATCTCCAACTGTTCTGAGATCTCCACCATCGCTGGCAGAGTCGGATGAGTTGGTGGAACGGCTTCCTTCCTGAACGCCATCTTTTTGTTGTTGTTTTTCTTCACTTTTGTCAGTGTAACTTAGATCCCTGGTGTTCTGGACACATCTCCAACTCTACTTGCCATACAGGTAAAAGGAAGACATTTTCTCTCCTTCCTCTACCCACCCCTCCCGAGGATCCAAGGACATTCGTAACTCAGTGATTAAAAATACACTATTTTTATTTCAGAAGTTCAACCATAACACATTCCCTTCTTTAAAAATTTTATAACATCTACACTTTCAATTTGAGATTTTTCATTCATGCTAGGTGAGCCTCTTATGTTCTATATTAAATGCAAGGCATGTGTGATCAGTACTATTAATAATGTAACAGTGCCAATCTTAGAAGCAGCAACACGGCACCAGTGCACAGCCCCACACGAATAGATGAGGAACCATGAGCACCACAGCAATCTCTATTAAATATATGGGAACAGAGGATGCGGCTTACTGCCTCGCCCCATCCTGAGCTCAAGAAACAGGCAAAATTTTCTCCCTCTTTCCCAAAGGCACAATGTATCATTAGCGCTCATAAATATAAACAGATCTGAAGCAGAAAACAAGTGATTACCTTTATTAGATTCAAGGGAAAGAAGAATTTTAAAATGTCCGCAGACACATCAAGAGTGTAAATTCATCAAAGCATACCAGACTCAAGGATTTAAGGTCAGGAAGGTCGCCCATTAGAACAAGAACAGACTCTGGCTCTAACTTCTCCAAAAACCAGTTCCTAACAAAGCCTACCCTTTGCTTTGATGCCATCACAGTCTTTGCCCAAGGACAAAGGGCAACTTGGGAAATGTGCTCTAAAGATGCCTGCAGAAGAATCACAAGGTACACCTCACTTATTGGCTCAAAAGGTGGCTAAGAATGAGCATTTGATGGGGAACTGAATCTCAGAATGACAGCTGGGGGTTCTGTCACATTACATAAAGCCACTTAACTGCAGCCTCCCGTGTCCTCAGCAATCCCAGGAACCAGTTAAGTTTGGGATGGTTTCTCCTTCCGCATGCAGCAGATTCAGGTGGAAGAGCTGACCATGCACTGACTGCGGCCTTCACCCTTCTCCTGTCTGGCCACAGGCACAGGTCAAAGAAAAAGGCTAATGGTGGAAGGATGTGACATACAGGTCTTTGTTACAGAACATAAAACTGTCACGAGTAAGAAATAGAGACTGTTTGTGCTGAGACTTCAGCTCTCTGACAGTGGGCTAGTTCATCCACAGCATGATGAGCTCTCCAGGGCACACATGCATGTGCACACAAACTTACACACTGGCCTCACACAAGTAAAATGCAAGCCAGAAGGGTGACTCAAGACTCCTCCTGGTCACTGTAACTTACAGAACAGTAACAATGTAGCCCTGTCTCCTGTGTGGCAGGCATTAGATCCTCACAACACAACACAAGGGGAAGGATCCTTAGAGCCCCACTTCATCACTAAGGATGGGGGCTTAGGGAAGTTGTCACTGCCCTAACTCAAGCAGCTGACCTCACAACCAACACCTGTAAGTCTCATTATAGATCTGCATTGCCTGCCAAGTAGAATTTTATTCATTCCATGATGAATGATAATTATACAAATTGATAATTGTACATTAATTGATAAATTCTATTAATAACAAATACATACAAATTTAACATGCCTGGGCCAGCTCTAAGGAAAGGACTGAAAATAAGAAACAAACAAAACCAAGATGCCTGTCCTGTGGAGAGTACAGTGTCCCACAGGGGGATGAGACACACAGTGAACCGAAGGACAACGTAAAACACGCCAGGTATCGTGAACACGGAGGGAGATAGATGGGAAGAAAGCAGGGAAGCCAATGGGGTGGTGGCAAGGAGAGCGCTGCCACACGAAGAGGGCAGGGAAGGCATCCCTGCAACGCTGCCACTCAAGTCAAAAGCTGAAGGGTGCAAATGTGCCCTAGAGCCGACCGAGGAGACGACGGAGAGAGGAGATGCAGGGGAGGAAGGCGGCCACATCTGGCCAACACATCTCAACAGCAGATCTCTGAGGGAGCCCGCCCTTAGGGCAGCGGCACGTCATCCCTGCCTCTCTTCCTCGGCCCCGCCGCGTGGGTAGCCAGGTCTCTTAACTCTCCACACACCGCACGGACTCCTTCCACCAATTCAGTTTACAGGAACTATTCACCGAGTGGAGTGCTCTTTTTCATGCTTCTCAATCCACACATACCCTCCTTCACTTGCTTACACATGGGACAAACTGTGATATAGTTTTGTTCACCCTGACATTAACAAAGATCTAAAAACTAGATAATAAAGAACATAAGGTAAGTAAAGAAAAACAGGCACTCAGTCTATCCTGGTAAAATGACACAACTACTCTGAGGCAAATGGACCCCTCAAAGTTGTAAACACATTCGCCTTCAAGCCAGCAACTCAAGGGCACAGACTTATCCGCCAGGATCCCCACTGGTGCATGTTTGTAATCACAAAAGACACTGCCTCTACGGAGAACCAGGAAGGTTCAACCAACAGTGGACCCTAAGCAGCTGCTTTAAAGAACTGAATTAGGCTGGGGATAGCTCAAGGACAAAGTGGTTGCTTAGCATGGACAAGGTCTTGGGTTCCATCCCCATCCAGCACAACAAAACAAAACAAAACAAAGAATGAGTGAAGAGGAGTAAGGGTGAAATGCCGGCCCTTCCAGGAGCCTGCTTCATAACTGTTTTGTGGCGGGGGATGAGAATCCCTTCATTCTTCAGGAGCAAAGGCCGAGGCCGAGGGCTATTTCCTCTCCAATGCCTTGATGGAAAGTCTCCTAATGGCCTTGACAAAGATGAAGTGAATGTGGTGAACCGGGTGTAGAGCACACAGAGCCCCAAGTACTACTCTGGTAACATTTCCAAAAGCTGGCAACAGTTTCGAAAGAAGCATAAGGAAATCGTGAAGCCCACGGCAAACTCTGACCAGGGGATAGCTCCACCACATCTGGACAGCGGGAGCCCCTTCTATTTCACAATGCTGGCACTAAACCAGTCTGAGCAGGGGAGGAAGCCCCAGACCTGTGCTCCTCTGCAGGCGACACCTAGGCCAAAGCTGCAATCAGCCAGAACTCAACTGCCACTGTCACCTGAGCAGCCAGGAGGCACCAAAGCCAGTTCTGCCATGGTCCTAAGCAGGGTCCGCCTACCCTCCTCCACCCATCACCTGCCCCGTTCAGCCCTGCTAGAGCTAACATTCTGAGTGATGACCACAACTCTTCAAAAGAAAAAGAAAGACTGAACTGCACTCATGTACTAGGTTGCTTAAAGTACAAAAGCAGACATTTTGGAAACATCTGAAAGAGAGAGCAAACAAAAAAAATTCTCTGGCTAACATTTAATAAATAAAAACAGCTCCAGGGCCGGGGGTTTAGCTCAGTGGTTTTGCCACCTGCTGTGCAAGCACAAGGACCGGAGTTCGATCCCCGGTACCAAAAAAATTAAACTAAAATAAAAATAAAAACAGCTCCTTTTCCTAGGCATGCTGGTGCACTCTGAACACGAGTCTGTTGGTTTAACTGTCTTGGTAGTGAGAATGTCACTCATGCCCTTAAAGAGCATGAAGAACAGCTCTGCTCTCCCACCTACCACCTGGACGGTGTTGGGCGAGCAATTAAAGCTCTCTCGTTATCCCAGTTTCCCCGTGTGTACAGAAATTATGCCATGCACATGTTTCTGGGGATTGTCTGGGAAGACACACCGCCCTCTAAGGAAATACTACTGACTCCCTTTGCAGACACGGTGCTGAGGTGCTAGCAACACAGCTCTGAACCTCTGGGAGCTTGCAAACCCACAACAGACGGGTAACTCCTGAGCTACCACCAGTGCCACCAGTGCTGAAAGCCCATGCCAGGACAGCCCAGGCAGAAGGAAGGACAGGTGGAGAAGCAGAAAGGGAAGGTAAACCATGGCAACACAACATCAGGAAGAAGGTCAGAGCTTAGTAACAGAAGGATGCGGTAGGTGGCCAGGGGACAAGAAGCATCCCTCTGAATCCTGCTGGAACACCGCTCCACCATGGCCAAGCAAAGGAGTGGAATCTGAATCTATGAGATGCTGCCTTGCGGTTCCTGCATGAAATGTCTAATTTGGTGACCCACAGGTGAAAGCATGAACAGCAGCAGCAGTGAGGCTCTTGAGCCTGCAGTTGCATCAGATACCTGGATGCTACCTATACAGCCACAGCCACTGCCCAAGGCACCCCCACGATGCAAGAGCAAGCTTGGCTTCTCATGGGCTCTAACAGTTGAAAGACTAGTTACTAGCACACAAAAAACACAGTAAGCCATTGAAATCCTAGGCACTGTTGGCAATTCATATTTCAAACTCTAAAGCTTGGATGGTAAGGGGAACAGATGGCTGTGCAATATGCAAACAAATCCACAGCAACAATGGGCTTGGGCTGGCTTCAGTGGCACTGAGAAAACCAGAGCCGCTATGCTGGTGACGGGAAAACAGTCCTAGCACCAGAGTCTCCAGGAAACATCACCAAATGGAAATGGACAAAACAGGCAGGACTCTGCTGAGCAGCTATCGCCCGATGAGTAGTGCTGTGAGCCCTTGGCTGCCAGAGCAGGCTCCCGGCCTAGACCTGGGTGACAATGTAGAGCTCTAGATCCAGCAACGACATGTCCCCTGTCACCAGCCCCAGGAAGCCTGCATCCCGGACAGGGTGATGAGTGATGCATTAACACAACTGAGATGCAAAGAGGTCACCATTGGGAGGATTTGACATTTCATCTAGTGCAAGCTGCTGTTTCATTTAAACTGGGGGGGGGGGGGGTTGCCAGGCATGGTGACAGTACATGCCGGTAATCTCAGCTACCTGAGAGGCTGAGGCAGGAGGATGACAAGTTCAAGGTCAGCCTGGGCAACTTAGTGAACTCTGCCTCAGAATTTAAAAAGGAAGTCCACAAAGAAAGTGGCTTCACCATGGTGATGCTCCCACCCATTCTTCCAACAAATACTTATAGACTATTCCCTAAAATGGGCCTTTCCAAGCACTTGGAAAACATCTGTGAAACAAAAACACCTCCTAGCAGAGGAAGACAGACAGGCAGAAAAAAAGACTCTGTGCAATATACAGTGTATCAGGAAGAGTGTGTTATGGTTTTAAATGGACTGGGGTGTTGCAGTGCTAACACAGAGCTCCGCCAGAAGGTGTGGAGCAAAGGCCTGAGAATGAGGATACAGACGCTCCAGCCAAATGGGGGAAGAAGAGTTGGTGCGGCAGCCACGGGTGGAGGAGGGAGACGGGAGCATGGCTGGAAAGCTGTGGACCAGCAGACAGAGGCCAGGCACTGGGGGCTGGGGTGGCCACTGCTGGCTTCACTCTGGGCAGGCGCAAGGCGGCATGGCATGAGGCAGCAGAGTGGCAGGACTCAACTGTCCCTACTGAAAGACACCCTACCCGCTGGCTAAAAACGGGCAAGAGCAGGGAGAGCCCCAACTCCGCGCCAGGACAGCGAGAACATGCAGGCCAACCCGCTTAGGAAAGACTTCAGATGTAGCTCAACAGCATGGCTCTGCTCTGCCTCTAACCCAGACACCTAAATTGCCAGGCTCCCAAGTGACTCCTGATGGAACAGACAGCTAATGGTTTCCAGGTGGACAGGAACTTTCCAAGCTTCAAAGCCAAGAAGCCACAACGAGCCTGTTAGTACAGTGAATGAACAAATGTCTTAACTTCCCTACATCATCCAGCCCATCATGAGTCAGAGCTTCAACGGGAGGGCAAGTTCCGTGCACCTTGGAGATGAGTGGGGCAGGAGTAACATGTCCAGTGCCTCCAGGCTGCTGCAGAGCTGCACATGGCAAGTCACGCGGAGACCGTGCTCAGCAGACGTGGCCCCAGCAGTGCAACCCTGTGTGGAAGGGAGGCCAGCAGGCCTCGCAGTTCGGGGTCCACCTGTCGGAGGCCTCCCGGATCCAGGCACATGGGCAGGAGGGCAGCCTTACTCCACTGAGTCCACACTTGGCCCAGTGGACACACATGTCCCAGGACGCATGGATGGGACAGCAGCCAGGTATCACCCTGCTCAATGAGCCCAGCTTCGAGGTGCCATGCCATCCTGGCACTGGCCCTAGGAAGAAAAGGCCCCGAGACCAGATGCTGCCTCTAGGGCCCTCGCTGGAGACTGCCACAGACGGCACCTCTGTGACCAAGCTCCTCCCTCACAAAGATGACACCTCCACGCCTCTCTGACGGCTCTGAAATTTCATGGCTCCATTTCTTGCTCGTTTTGTTTTATAAGATCATAGAAGGGTGAAAAGTGTCAATAAAAAAAATAGAACATATTGATAAAGAGAAAATGTGTAATATTCCCCTTCACACAGATGTTATGGTACGATAAATTTCCCTTCTGCCACAACAGCATCAACTACTTAGACATCACTTTTCAAAATGTTGTCAGATACAAATTGACCGCTCGAGAGTTTCATCTGGTCTGCTTGGCACACAGGGGCCAACCAGCAACAAACAAAGCCTGGGCCTTTCAAGCTGCTGGCGGCCTCAGTCTCTTCCCTGCGATTGGGGAAATGAATTATTAAAAGATTAAAAAGCAAATGCCATCAACTTTTTGCTTTATTTCCCTGTGGGAGAATAGTTTAAACCCAACTAGGTAGAAACCGCATGGTGGGTTACTTAAGAAGAGCCGTTTATAATACACACAAATCCAACAGCCAGGCCAGAGGTGGGGCCGTGGAGAGGGACTGGCTGGGCCCATGGCACCCCATATGGAGAACGAGTCACCTGACACCAGCCGGCCCATACAAATGCCACAAGAAAGCTATAAATAGGGCCCAAATCTATATGTTGGGCAGAAGTGTGATGCAGGAACAAATACTAAGACAGCATGTTTACTTTTAGCTGGGAGCAGACGGCGCGCTTAATGACACCCAGACCTTTTGGCCCGTCAGGCTGGAATCTGGAGCAAGGACAAGCAGGTCCCAACAAGGAGCATGAAACAGTGCTCAGCCAGCACATCTCCGGTGCCTCTGCCACCAGAGCCCATGACCCACGGCCCGTTCTCACCCACCACCTAGGAGTTATGCTGCCATGCCAGCCAGAAGAATAAAAGGGGGAAGGAAAGAAGGAAGAAAAGGTGGCTGGAGGGGAAAACCAGAGAGAACAAAGGCAGGAGAAGAGGGCCACTCCAGTGGAAGGCAGTGGATCAGTGAGCCCCACACACAGACAGCTCCGTCACCTGGGCTCTGTGCCTGCACGCAAAAGGGGACCCGGCTGAGTGGGTCAGCACTGACTACAGTCTCACTGTAGGACCCTGGCCTCAGCGTGCCCTGGCCACGGTCTGGACAGTCTGCATGTGCCCCTCAAGGCTTCATGCCTGGCCCTCAGCGTGGGAGATGGACAGCGGTGGGACCCACAGAACGCCTTGAGGGAGAGGTCCTAGGCCTGAAGGAGGGGGCTGAAGGTCATTCCTGGGGGACTCAGCTCGGCTCTCAAGACCAGGTTGCTCTCTGGCCTCCCAATCTCCCCCTCCCACACGGGTCCTGCCACTGCGGGGTGCCACCAGTGGGTCCAGGAGGGGATGTAGCTGAGGGACCCCATGCCAGAGCTGGCACCAGGCCATTTTGATTTTCATCCTCTAAAACTTGAGCTAAATAAACCTCTTTTCTTGACAAGTACCCAGCCTTGGCTATTTTGTAACAGTAACCAAACAAGGCACTACTAAGCCTTCCTGCCCAGTGCGGCAGGCACAAGCCCACGTGGGGCGGGGCCTGGCACCTGGACAGAGCCCTACCAGGAGACGGCCAGACACAGGGTCTGTGGACAGTGGGGGAGAACGAGAGACATTACTTTTAAATTTTAAAATATTCAGCATGGCTTCAAGTTTTGTTCCTCAGAACCCAAGTCCAAATTAGTACTGTGGGCAGAGAGAAAGGGGGGGGACATTCGGTCTGAGGCAATTATGAGCAAGCACATGGTGGGCCTGGCCCTTGGCGGCAGCTGCCACTAACTTTCTTCTTCTCAAGAATGCAAATGATTAAGATAGATTAAATACCTACTTTGCTTAAATACTCTTGATAATGAGTTTCTTTCTTTCTTTTAAGGGTGTTTGATGTTGGCAGTTGATGGATCTTGAGTTAAATTGTTTTAATTCAAAACAGCACCATCTGTTGTCAGGCTCTGCTGGTTCCGACCAGAGAACTGGGGAGGTGACAGGCAAGCGGTCAGGAACACGGAGACAGGCAGGTGGAGGGGTAGAAGAAGTGTCGTGTGGGAAGCCCGGCACCAGAGTCCCTGTCCCCGCTCAGCTGCTCACTGGTCTCAGTGGCCATGAGACCTAGACTCGGTTTCTCCCTCCAGCAAATGACGAGACCGGTTTAAGGACGATGGTGGTGGCAGCAATGGTGACCACGATCAGCAGCTATGACTGCGTGCACACTGTGCACCAGGCGCCACAACCAGGGCTTCACAGAAATGATCTCAGTTAGACCCTGTTTACACCTTGTTTAAACTCGTTGTGCACAACAGCGTGTGGGCTCACGCTGCGCTCATTGAGGAAGCTGGGCTCAGAGAGGTCCAGTCACTTGGCCCAGGTCACACAGCTTGGAGTGGGACAGCCAAGACATGTGACTGCAGAGTATGCACTGGTTGTCCAGTGGCCTCTGGGACTGAAGGTCCCTGTGATTTCCACCCCTCCAGGACCCAGAGTCCAGGGGCTGAGATCTGCATTCTTTGTGAGTCAACACTGGAGCAAAAGCCAAGCAGAGCACTCAGTGCCTCTGGAGCTGGGGTCTTAGACCCGTGAGTGGGCTCTGCTGTGCACGGCATCACTTCAAGTCAGATCTGTGGGCCCCACGTCCAGGCCACGTCTGCCATCAGAATGTTGATGTGAGCTGTAAAGCAGCAAAAGCTGAACTGGACCCAGTGGAAAGTCCCCAGCATCTGATCCTCCCAAAGGCTACCTATCTGCCAAGGTATTTTGTCTCAGCTGGAACTTTGGTATTGATTAATAAAAGAAACAATTACACTCCCATTCATCACATGTACACTGCCTTTACCAACTCCAGCGATGGCAAGGAGTCAGGCCGGCCACAGAGGCTCGAGGACACCAGCTACCTTCCGAGGGCCAGGAAAGCTGTCCACTGACATCTGGACTCAGAAAGCACTGCTTCCTGGTGACTTAACTTCGCTTTTCAGAAACAGTCCTAGTGTGAGGGTGAAGGGAAACATCTACCACCAAAGGAGGAGGAGGAAGCACCCTGCCCTGGGGGCCAGGGTCACAGTCATTTTCCTACCAGACAATGGACAACTCCCTCACCCTTCCAAGGCATCAGTTTTCCCATCAAAAAAAAAAAAGGAATAAATATGTCTGCCTCCAGAAAATGAAATGAAAGTCCAGAACCTGCCTGGCGGGCCAGACTGGAGGAACAGGAGAGGACTCTTACGGTAAGGGTGCTTTCAGGCACCTGGCCGGAGCTGCTGCTTGCTTTGTTTCTGAGCTGGGACCAGGTTCAGTGGTTCACTTTACTTAATACTTTTCATGTATGTGCTATTTAGGGTTCTATATATAAAAACCTTCCGTAATTAACAAAAAAACCTTCAGATTGCCCTACTTTGGAGACTAAATGAAAAATATATGCCTTAAGGGCTGGGGATTTAGCTCAGTGGTTCTGCCACCTGCCACGCAAGCGCAAGGACCCAAGTTTGATTCCCGGTACCAAAAAAAAAAGAAAAAAAAATATGCCTTAACAGTAAACTCAAAGCAAGGTTTCCTTATTAAAATCTGCCAGATTTAAAAGGAATTCTAATGGTCAATAGCATAATTTATGACTCAGAGGAAAGACCTCCAAAGTTCTCCAGCATAATGGAAATGGAAGGTATCGATAAGAACAATGATAAGCATCCAACTGAAAAAAGGGCAAAACATGAACCAGTGATGTGAAAAAGAAGACATGCCAAAGCCACTTCCCCCACCCAACTGCCAGGATGTCTTCTTACACTGATAGCCAATGCAAAACACGAGGGAAAGTGCAACTCACACATGTGGTGGTCAAGAGTGTCAACGGGTAGTGTTACTTCTTCTCCAGACTTGCTGTAGCCTCCAAAAGGTCTACAATAAACATGTCACTTTGTTCATTTAAAATGTTAATTTAAAAGCGGTTCATGATGTAACTAAAAAAAGTCAGAAGGACAAAAGGAGGGTGGGAGAGAGGGAAGGAGGGAGGATGGCCCGCCACAGGGTCTGGAACTGGACAAAACCCGGGTCCACTGCAAGGAGGGAAGCTGCGGGACCCGGCAAGTGTCACTGGACTGTAGGTGCAGTTTCTCCGGGGTGGAAGGGACAGCACTGTATCCCCTGGGAGTTGCTTCTAGATGTAGAAACAATGCAAAGCACCTCACGCAGCTTGCTGTTTCTAAATGTACAACACAAAGTCTTTGTATTACTGTTCTTCCTCCTCACTCCCACCGCATCTTCGTTGTCATCCATCAGAAACTCCTGGGCAGGGGACCCATGAGATGGCGTTTTCCGAGGGGCGCCAAGAGCAGAAGGCATAGGGCCAGGGCAACTCCCCATCCCTGGGCCTGTGCTCTTCTGACAGCCGTTCTGCCCACTGCACCACCTTTTCCTCTGTGTACCAACTTTGCTTCTAATTATCTGCTTTGCAGCTGCATCTGCTGACCTTACATCTGAAGGACAGTTCTGCATCTAAGAGATCAAAAGCAGTGCTTGTTTTCCCCACAACTTCCATGTCTGGAAAATTACCTATAGGAGCCAATCAAATGAAGACAGCCATTTAATTTTTTTGAATTTCTGGTCAGTTTTATTTAATGAGAAGCTTACCATTAATGAGGTAAAAGCAAAACTTACTTCATTCACTGGTAATGCATTTAAAGACAGGGGAAAGTTTTCATTTGGAGTGCTCCCTCATGCTGCATACTGAAAGTAATTTATTTTATTTTATTTTTTATTTTGGTACCGGGGATCAAACTCGGTACCTTGCACTTGTGAGGCAGGCGGCGGAACCACTGAGCTAGATCCCTGGCCCCCTGAAAGTAATTTCAGATTGTTGACTTAAAAGGATACAATCAAATCAGAGACAAACAGGAAGCTCATGTGAATGTTTCATAACTACTTTCTAAATTTAAAAGAGATAAACAGAGAAAAAAGACCAACAGATTTACGAAATAAAACTTAAAATTTTTGTTTTCTAAAAAAGAAAGTATCTTCAAATCTAAGGCAAACAGCAAATTAGAAAGATACATGTAAACAACAAAAAAGTCTAATAGTAATAGTTTTATAGAACAGTGACAAATATTTACACTAAGCATGCCAAGGTGCATGTTCAAGAATGTTCCCTGGAGCATATTTTTAAACACAAAATAGCAAGGCAGCCTATCAACAGAATAAAAGTACAGCACAGTACAGCCATGTAATTGAATATCGTAGGTATGATGTCCATACATGTGATCTGTATGTGTTTTGAATGAGAGAAAGTTCTAAGATAGTATGTCTAATAAGATGCCATTTTTAAAAAATTATACACACACACAAGTGAGTAAAATCACCTCTGAGGTCTTTCTTCTAGCCTTTCTCTCAAGTCCCAGCCACAACCAATCAGTGCAGGGATAGTGACAACAGCATTAGCAGTTGCCATGGGAGCTTAAAAGCCCCTTAGGTCCTCCCCTGACCCTCATCAACCTTTGCATGTATTCCCTTTCTGCCCTGCCACTCTTTTGTCCCAAACGTATTTGTGACGGTCCATAGGAGTGTGGGACAAACACCAGTTTTCTGGCCAGAGAACCAAAACGGTCAGCCCCATGGAAAGCATAACGAGATCACAGAAAAGACACACTTGGGAAAGTGAACTCATCACGTTTTGTATGAACTCCTGGCTTCATCTCCAGGCTATGCATGCATGGACCTGACCCTGGAGAACAGAAAATACTTTAAAAACTGAACTGTGGGCTAGAGGACCACCAAGTTGCAGACTGGACACTGGGTGACATTCACACGAGCTAGATCGGGAGAGTCATACAAAGCCTTTGAAAACAAAACTGACACCGAAACCACAGCCCACAGAAGACTAATCTGAATTTGCAGATAGTACTGTAGATAGGTAAGTTAATTAGATATCTTGTAGGCAGTTAGACAGGGCCGGCATTCAAGGAACCAACATGGAGGACAGTCAAGACACATTCACCAAAAGCCAACATTATAAAAGAAGAGAAACTACTACACCCTCGAGCTTCCTATGGGGATAAGTAGCAGTGATGGACATTCTAAATAGGTATCAATCATCAGCCTTTCGAGGAAAGATGCCTGACCCACCCTTCCTGAAAATCCTTGCACACTTGCTTGCTATGTGGCTTGCTTCCCCATTTGACCCCTATTTAATCAATATTACCTGGGTGACTATACTTATCCTTATCATAATCTTATTGGCTGATCATAGTTTCATCCCACCTTGAACCCGCCTCACCTCGTGGCTTTATCTCATAAAACACCTTTGAGAAGCAGGCTAAGCAGGTAACCTATTTTCCCGTCCCTCTTCCATCTTTCTCTAAATAAATTTTTCCTACTCTTAACCTCCATTGTTCCTAGAATTCATTTTTCGATTTTAGAGAACAAAAACTCGCCTTTCAGATATCTAGCAGGTTTGGGAGTTGCATCTCTTCCCCCCCATATCAATAGGGCTGACTGCTTGCTAAAACAGAAATGTCTACATTCTCTGTACAATTAAATCAGGTCCAGACTCTCTAGCATAATCTCAAAATGTCCAAGACATAATCCAGAATTACTTGGTTTGTGTAGGACCAGGAAAATTCCAATTCACTTGGGTAAAGTGTCACCACAAGATGAGAGAAATCTTGGAATTTTTTGAAAGACATTAAAGGCTATCATAAAAAAATCCACCAACAAAGGCACTCTTGAAATGCACAGGAAAATGAAATATCTCACCAAAGAAACAGAAGATATAAAGAGGAACCAAGTGGAATTTTTAGAATTGAAGAATACAACAACCAAAAAGAACTTTTAAAAAAATCTCACTTGATGGGCTCAACAACAGAACGGAAATGACAGAGAAACAATAAACTTTTAGGTAATGATGAGAATTACCAAGACAAAAGAAAAATGATTGGGGGAAAAAGTCAACAGCACTTTCATAAACATATGAGACAAGCAAAAGGACTAATACCAAATCACTAAATTCCTGAAAGAGGACAATGAGTAAAATCTAGAAAAAAATATTTGATGAAATAACGAATAGAATTTCTCAAATTTGACAAAGATGACTCTAAAAGTTACATAGAAATGCAAAGAACCCAGATTAGCTAAAACAATTCTTATAAAGAAGAACAATTTGGGAGAACTTAACCATTTCAAAACATTCTATAAAGCTACAATAACCAAGATGGTATAATACAGCCATAAGGTAGCCATATAGGTCAATGGAAGAGATCTATATAGAATGAAATTGAGAAATAAACCTTTACATTTATGGTCAATTGATTTTGACAAAGGTTATCAGATAAATTTAATGGGGGAAAAGACAGACTTTTCAACAAATGATGCAGGTACAACTGGATAGTCTTGTGTAAAAAGATGAATTTAAACCCTTATCTCATACCATACATAAAAATTACCACAAAGTGGATCACAGATAATGTGAAATGTCTAAATGTCTAAAAGCTATAAAGCTTTTAGAAGAAAACAGAAAATGTTTGGGATCTAGGAATAGGCAAAGTTTTCTTAGACACAACCCCAAAAGCAGATTCACACAAAACCATACAAACGTTTACAGCATCTCTACTTAAAGCTGCCAAAACCTGGAAACAACTCAAATGTCCTTCAAATGGGTAATAAGCAACCTGCGGTATAAACGTATGGTGAAATACTATTAAACAACAAAAAGGACTGAACCAGTGGCAAACACCACAACCTGGATGAATCTCAAGGCACTATGCTGAGGGAAAGAAGCCAGACTCGAAGGACAAACGCCTGTGGTTCCACTCACATGACGGTCCAGACAAGACAGCACTGCACGAGGAAGACCAAACCATGGCTTCAGGAGTTAGGAATCAGAGGAAAGATGACTACAGAAGGACAGCGGAGGAAGTGTTTGAGGAGACAGATGTGTTCTGGATCCTGCTGGTGGTGGCAGTTACATGAATCTGTATGTGTTCAAACTCAGAACTATATGCGAAAACAAAAGCCTAATAAGCTATTTATCAGCTTTTTAAACAGAACTGGATTGTAAAGCAGCCTCGGGGGACCATTAACGGTATGCGGCGCTGGTATCTGTGGATGACAGGAAGTCAGGTGGCCACTCTTGAGTTTCTGAATGCCTGCCTGAAACATCAGTCTTCCCTGAAAGTCCCCACGCTAGTGCTCACATAACTCCTTCCCACCTGCCCTTCCAGACCAGGCACAGCTTATATGGAACTGGGTCACAGAGATCAAACTCCACCCCAGGCAGACTTTCAGGGCACTCCCTTTTTTTCTTGCAGTACACTATGGATGGAATCCAAGACCTCATGCATGTAAGCAAGCACTCTACCACTGAGCCGCACCTCCAGCCCTAGACATTCCTTTATAACATATCAGGATTAAATTTTACCAAAAATAAGCTTGTGTGCATGTGCACATGTGCGCACCTGTGTGTGTGTGCGTGTGTGTGCATGTGTGTGTGTGTGTGTCCTGAAGACAGACCCGCTTCAGGTAGCTCTGTGCCTTTACAGCTTTGTACCTCCCTTCAGTAATTCCCAGGGCAAATGAAAGAAACTAGCATGACACATGCAAAAATACTGAGCTACAATGACAGAGGCAAAGCATGGGATGTGGAGAGTGGCAACAAGAATACAGGACGTAAGAGATGGTTATCAGGAGGAAGGGGAACAAACATAAGTGTCACATGCAAAATGGCAGAAGGCAGTGCCATATCTAGGTAACGGAACAGTCTAATGCCAAATTGCTTGAAATCCGAGTATGCCTGATTCTATACATGTTTTGGAAATGCACACACACACACACACACACACACACACACACAGGTCCGCCTGGCATCTTTACAGTGTTTAAAGTGGCAATCTAAGATGACTCTTATTTCTAGTCTTCCAGTCAACCACTAGCAAGCAAAAACATCTCTACAGCTAATAGTTAATAAATAATGTGAAATTATTCAGAACTACTCAAATCACACTATTTCTCCTTGTTAGAGAAATAATTGAAAAATAAAATCCTCTGCAACTCAATAATTACTCTGGGATTCCACTCTTCAGGAAACTCACCTAAACCAATGGGATGACCATCAACACTTCTAAGAGTGTGGCAAGTGAAGTTTCCAACTGCAGGGAAGTGGCATGGAAAATTATGGTACATGTCCCAGGCTGGGGATTTCGCTCAGTGGTTCCACCACCTGACTCACAAGTGCAAGGACCCAAGTTCGGTCCCCGGTAGCCCCCCAAAAAAAGACATGTCCTGAAAAGAATATTATACAGTTTCTAAATTGATAATATCCAAATACTATAATACCACCATAAAATAACTTTAAAATTCTTAGGATATAGTAGGCAAAAGGGTGAGGGTAGTTTTCATTGTATATGAAAAATTGATAAAAACAAAGCTAAACACAAATCCATTTACCTAGAAGACCAGAACAACAGTATAAAAATGTTAACACAGTGTCTATCTAAGTGGTAAGATTATAGATGACTTTTCTTTTTTCTGCTTTTCGGGTTGGGATAATGAGCACATATTACTTTGAAAACAATAATTAGCTACCCACACACACATACAAATTTTTTTCTATTTTTGCAACACATTCAACATTATCTCAGGATATTAAGTAATGTTATAGATTTTTCCAACCAAGATTTTTCTCTCAGGAATGGGGGGAAAAAATGCTTCTTGAAGGCAAGAATCATAATTACTCTTGTTTCTAGTCTTCCAGTCAACCACTGTGGCAAAGAAAAACATTCCTACAGCTGACGGTTCATAAATAATGTGAAATGATTCAGAACTATTCCGATCACACCATTCCTCCTTATTAGGGAAAAAATTAACGTGACACATTTGTAAGAGCACCATTCCAAAGTAGCTTGGTCTCTGTGGACAATTACAGAATGTCAAACTGTCACACAGAACACCACTAATAACTAAACTGTTCTTTTGATTCCCCATAACTTAGAAGTCCCCGCCCTCCCTAACTGCCAAGGAGACCCCTCCCCTCCATCTGTTCCACAGCACCATGCTCAACACGAAAGGCCAACAACAGAGCCCTCTGGACCTGTCAGCTCCATCCATCAAGTGCTCGAGGAGGAGCCAGCCCACTCTGGCTGCCGTCGCCCTTCCTCCGACACCCATATCACAGCGGGGAGAGCAGGCGTTGGCAGCATGCTGGGGTGCCATCACATTTGCCTTAGGATTTCCATGAGCAGACTGGCCCATTTCTAAACCACAGCCAACTGGCCGTGACTAATTTTCAGGATAAAAAATGCACGCTGGGTTTTTGCCCTTTAAGCACAGGTGTAGCTGCTTAGTGAATTAGAGATGTGCTTTTAAAAGCAAATAGCACCAAAGGAGAGCACAAAGTCAACTACGGAACCTGGGCAATTTGGTATCTTCTTCAATCTTCCTGAAATGTGATTAAGTGTGACCTTTAAGAGCAGTGGATCAACCAATCAATTTTGGTGCAATAGCCTTGCACATGATGGGGGGTGCGCCGTGCAGACAGAGGCACCTACCGTACCATGCCAGCAGGGCCTAACCATCTCACTGTGCAGGAAAAGTTACTGAGATTTACCTCCATTGATTTTACTTGCAAGAAAAACACATCAGAAAACTGCAATCTCAGCAGGACACTAAAGGTCGGTCTTGGCTTCTTGAGGGATGAACTTGATATCAATAGTTCCTAGGACACATTCATACAAGATACACAAGAGAGACAGAGAGAAGATGCTGGTAATCTTACTTAATCCTGGTGCGGCCCTAAATCAGGCTCTGCAGACTGTGGGAAAAATCAAGGAAAAGCTTCAATATTCCTGAGGTAAGACTCTGTATGCATGTGCCTGTTTTCGGAAGCAGATGGAGGGCAATGGCAGCATGTGACCCTAGAGCCCTGAGTGGGGGCAGACAGCATGCAGGAGTGGAAGGGCAGCCAGAGTTGAAGCCCACCTGCACCTTGTGGGGCTCAGGGACAAGCTGGGAAGGTGGGGACAAACAGCTAGCAGAGTCCTGGGTCGGGGCGGCAGGAAAGCATAGCACAGAGGGTTCCAGGATGTCTGGACCGGGCCGGGACCTTCCAAGCAGAAAGGGCTGGGAAAGCCCAATGCCTCTGAGCCCCTGCAGCTGCATGCCTCCTCTCCAGAGCACCCCGCTGACAAGACTGGCTCCAGTACCCCACTTCACCTGAACCACACCTTTCCCTCTCAGTCAAGAAAAAGACTGAAAACAAAAAACTGCAAAGAGAAACGGAGGAAACCCAGAGAGAACAAAATAGCCAAATATTCTTCTAAAGAACTCAGAATTGGTGTGAGTATAAAGTTATTCTTTTCCTTAATCCTAACATCACAAAGAGTCCTTCAGTTCAAGCCCAAAACACTGGAGCAATAAAACACTTCTTACACTGCGGAAGGGGTCTGATCATACTTATTACTAACTCAGTAAGTACCAGCGCATTCTGGGGAATGTGAGACAAGTGTGCCGGGGCACCTCAGTTTACAAGCTCAATTCTCTCCACTATTCTGGTCGCAAAATAAACTGGACAAGAACCAAATGAAATGTTCCCATAAGGTCGACACTGAACCTAACCACTGAATTTGATGCGGTTCTCATCCAACTCAGTTTTCGACCAGGATTGTGGAAAGAATCAAGTTCGTGAACTGAGGCACAGTATTTAAGAATCAGGAAATATGGGTGCCAGCCACAATTAGGAGACAAGGGCAAGCATCCCAGAACAGAAGGCCCACAAGCCTCTAAGAGGAAGGGTACAGAAAGGAGTGAGGGGAAGAGGGTGTTCTGGAAAAGGCAGAAATCTGGGAAGTATGAACTATGCTCCCAGGACAGAAAACAGTCTGCCTCAAGAAGGCTCCATGCAGGCCACCAGCTAGGAGACAATAGGCAGTGAGGTGCCAGGCTAAGGAGGATGCTGCCAGCAGGGTCACCATGGGAGAGTGGGTGGCTGGCATGAAGAGGGCCAGCTGCAGTGGTAAGTGACCACCTGATTCCAGCCGAAGATCCCCCTGGAGCTAAGTCACTCTGCAGCAGACAGGGTCCAGGTATATTCACAAGAGAAGGACAGAGGACGTCAGCGTAAGTTACAAGCGCAAAGAACGCCTCTTCTGACAGCGAAAGATACTAATGGCTACCACACCAGCAGGAAGGCCACAGAAGAGGCGGGCTTCCTGTGCTTCCTCAGCCCACAGCTGCTGGCCACCCCACTGCCCCAGACCTCTGCTCCTCCTCCAGGCCTGCTCGGCCTCAGCCAGGCCCTCCTGCTCCAGCCCATTTTTGTCTTCGAAGCGCTCAGCACATCCTGATGCTCCCTCTCCATCTTCCTCTGCCCTGCTAACAGTCAGCTCCAGGAGGGAGGGCAACGGCTCCCGGGCTCTGTCTTCTCCTCACCCTACTGCTAACATCTGAGCGTCTCATTGGCACCTGGCAAATGCGGGTCGAATGAAAAGACCTGCAATGACCAGTGCTTCTCCAACACTGCTTGCCCAGGAAACCTGAGGCTCAACACACACACAACTACCCCTACGGCCCCACAACCACCCCCCCCCACACACAACTACCCATACTTCCCCACTACACACACATATGCACATACACACACACACTCTGCTTACAGTGAATGCTCTAATTGATCTTTGCAGCAGAAGTGTCAAGATACAATGGCATTGTAATCAATTGTGAGGTGCGTCCCAAATAGCATGTTCCCAGTAACAGTTAAGGTACACGAGACTGTCAATTATCTACTAATAAATTAGATCAGATTCAAGGTTAGCCCTAATAACATTCCCACCACTTATTTGCATTTCAGTAAGTTTTCCTGAGTGGGAAAGAAAGGAGAAGAGTTAGACTTCGCTAGTACGTGGATTTCTAGAAGGATTAACTCAAATGCCAAAGGTACTTTGTTCTAAAAATCTAACTATGCTGGGAGAAAAGAGGACTTGTCTAGGCCATAGGAGCACATCACAGACATCATTACCGACAATGCTTCTCAAAGCCATATTCCATCTTCTGCTCCACGAGCGCTCTATGTAAAGACTGAAAACACGCACAGACGCCAAGAGCGAGAGGGGCTTAGTGTGTGCTCTATGGTCCAGCCTCCAGACCTGGTTGTCTGACACGGCAGCCACGAGATATATGTGGCTATTTAAACTTAATTAACAGTAAATAAAATTAAAAATTCCATTCCTCAGTAACAGTGGCTGCGTTTCAATCACTCAAAGAATACATGTGCCTAATGGCTACCACGTTGGATAGTGTGGCGACAGAGCATTTCCACCCTCACAGAAGAGTCTACTGATAAGCACTGCTCTAAATTCCAGAAAATGAATGCATACGCCTCACTAAGGCCCGAGGAACCTCTGAGAGTATAAGCAATAAAACCAAACTTTTCCTTTAACACAGGAAAGAGGACACTAGGAGGAAATGGCACAGCTAACGTTGAGTGCTCGACTGAGTCACCGTTCCAGTGGTTCCTGAAGCCCAAGTGTTAGCTTCTGTGTAACACATGGAGGCTGCAGGTAACTTGCAGCCACACAGAAAAGGGAACACAGCATCAGCAGGACTCTGTGTCTCTTGGCTCTGAGGGAGTGGCCTTAAGATAATTTTAGTCTTTATGTTTTCTTCAGAAGGGGCCAACTGTTTGTCTACAAACTTCTGCTTCTGCAAAGCAAAAACAAAACATCTTGGAGAAGAATTGTCATCTAATCTGCAAGTCCCTATTTTGAGGGCTAATAATAAAAGATGTTAATTCTACTCAGTGGCTACCTGGTAGTTATGCAAGATGCATGTTTTGGAGGATAATACAGCGTTCAGGATAAAGCTCATCCCTGTGCAGTAGTCACATTTCCAAGGTAAGACAAATACGCAGAAAAAAGTCTCTCCACAGTAAAGCCCAGGCACACACGGGGCAGCGAGGCTCTCAGCCACATTCCTGGCTGACCCAACCCTCTTCACACGTGTGCAGCTCGCGGGCTCCACAGCAGCGCCACTCAGAAACCTGTGAGCCGGCTGGGCTGCTGAGAAAACGGCCTAGGTACAAAGGAAGCAACCACGTGGGAAGGCGCTAATTTCTTTAGGACAGGCACCAAAGACATGAACACAGCACAACGGCAAGACGGAGAGGTTAGGTATCCAGGGAAAATGCTCACCTCTTGGAAGGAGAAATCTCATGAGGGCTGTATGTGTCTAATCCTACAGTGAGTGCTGTACAGGTATCACACACTTCAACCCTCACAGGAACCCCAGCAGGGAGAGACCATCACTAACCCACCTCGTGAGAAGCCTGTGACAGAGACACTCAGTAACACACCTGGTACGGGCAAAGCAGGTTAGACTCAGACCCGTCCGGGTGTGTGACACCTGGGTCACAGCCCTACCTGACTGCTCTCCCATTTCCTTCAGGTACCTTTCACTTGAGGCAAAAGAGCAGAGTCTCATTAGCTAAAAACAGAGTTCACTGAAGCGGGAGGGAGACGCACCACCGGCGTCGACCAGGCAATTTCATTTTCTTGGCCATGTATTTATTATAATCTCCACTACAAATACCTGTGCCCTTCCCGCGTCCTTACTGCTTCTGCCCTGCACCACACTGGGAGCAACACCCTGGCCGTCCTCTCAGTGTCCCGAAAGGGCTGCTAGCACCAGGTCTGATCTCATTCACAGGAGAGCCAGATGCGGTTCCCAAAGGACATGCTGGGGCCTCCCAGGGCCTCTCACGAGAGAAGACAGGTGTTCCTCACCTCTGCCAACAGAGGGGGAAAGGTGCACAGCAGTTCTGCTCCAAGGCCAGGCAGGAACTCATCAGCCACATTTACAAGGAACTGGAAATCCTTTTCTTCTCTTTTTGTAATACTTCACACTGAGCTACATTCCCAGTCCTTTTTTAAAATTTTGAGGCAGGGTCTTGCTAAGTAGCTAAGGCTGGGCTTGAACTTGTGATCCTCCTGCCTCAGTCTCCCTGAGTGATGGGATTATCGGGGTGCGCCACCGTGATGCCCAGCTTGGAAATTCTTTTCTCATGAATGCTCATCAAGTTTTACTACCAGTCTACATGATTAAATGAGAATAGGGCTTTTGTAAGCCCTCTCCAATGAGCACTTTATAAACAAAATACAATAATTAACCTTGGGACCATTGAAAACCACACGTACAAACAGACTAAATTAATATTTACAAGATCAAACAGGATAGCAAAGACGATTAGATCAAGAAGAATTTAGATGTGGGTCAACTCATACTCCAAACCACAAATGAAATCTGCCATTAAGATGCCTTAAACCCACTCACAGCACCGGTAAACTGCTTCCACGGCAGAACATTAGGAAAGGCAAAGCATCTGGACCAATACCAGTGTGGAGAGGACTCCCCACTACCTGTTCATTCATAAGAACCAGCAGGGCAGCCAAGACCATTAATTCTGCAGCCAATGCAAAAACCTACCTCTAGACAAACCTCCACCACAGCCCACTGTAATGATTAATAATGCTGAGGAAAGCCGCTGTTCGTTGAGCCCTTATTATGTGCCAGGCCCCACTGTACGTGGCTTATGTCCCTTACAATGACCTAGTGACTATGTTATTTAGTCCAGAACACCCAGGGAGGAAGCAGAACCGGGCCTCAGACAGAGACCAAGGGCTTTCCCATCCTGCTGTAATGCTGTACCACCTAAATGTGCAACTCTACATCAAATACACTTGATCTTAGCCAAAAGGCCGAGAAGCGATCTACATCAAATATAACTGACTCAACATCCACTCACATTTCCACCACAATAACTGTGGCACCTTGTCGATTCCGTGCCTTCATGTCATAACCTCATCAACCAGGGCCAACGCTGGCATTTTTCACACCTCATTATTAGGTCCATAGCAAACGGTACTCTCGTAGGAATACGAAGATGAATCTTCCCTCCCTATCCGGACAGATTCCGAGTTGGCACAGTCATGACAGGGAAAGGGTAAGTAATTACACAGTCACTGATCTCCCGTACCAACAACACAGAGTAGCCAGGTGAAAACACCACTGACTTCAAAGCAGGTACGAGCCACTGCAGAAAAGCAGCGTTCTAGCTTTCCCAGACCAAGCGTGGCACAAGGCCCAGGGGAGGACTCTGCGCCTTGCAGAGACTGCCATGGACAGCTCAGCGTGGCCTATCTAAGCACTGCCACCCAACTCCACAGATGCACAGGGACCAGAAGGGGTGCCGGATCGGATGCTATCTTGAAAAGCTGGAAGATCTTAGAGGGGCCCACAATGCTCCCAAGCACACCTGTGTGTACACATAGAAGAAAAGAGAGATGCATGATGAGGCAGGAGCAAGGGACTATGGGGCCCTGCAGTACCAGAACTCGTGGGGAGCAGCCCTTGGAAGGCCTGGCTGCACTGCCTGCCCTTTGGGTCCAAGTAACACCCCAAAAATGCCTCTTTTTGCTACTAGAACCTCAGGTGAATGTTTCTCTTAAACAGCAGAACCTAGCCAAAGGCAAGAGTGAACCTTCACCTGCTCCACCTCACTTGATCCTGAGCCAAATCTACCCAACAGGGCTCCTCAGCTCAGGCAGAGGCCAAGGTCGTGGTGACAGCTGGGGTCTGCCACCGAGTGCTATCTGGTTGTGAGCAAGGCACTTTCCATCCCTGAGCCTTCACACTCTCCTCGGGCTCCAGCTACTGGACTCCATATCCCTGGGGGAGCAAAGAAGGTAACAGGTGAGGAGTTTGGGCTGTGGCCACAATGAGCAGATGGGACAGCACTGGGAAAGGAGTGAAAGTGCTCGTATGCCTTCAAGAGGGACCATAGCCAGGCTGTATGGGCCACAGGCGCACCCAGTGCATCCAAGTGCTCTCACATCTGCAGCCAGCTCCTCCTGCCTGAAGTAGCCAGAAACAACTGAGGTGGGAGCATGTAAAGCTTCACTTATTCTAAAGCAGTACATGGCAGGCTGTTTGTTATCATCAAAAGCTCTAAAAGGTTCGCCATCCCTGCAGATAAGCCGGGGGGGGGGGGGTTCAATTTCTGAGACACTAACTTAGCTACTGACTGGGAAATTCTACCTGTGCCTGGAATTTTCTAGCAGGTAGTCCCAAGCATTACTCCTGGAAGTGAAAAGACTTTCCGAGTTTATCTTTCTTTGAGATTCTCAAAATGTTCATCCCCCCTCTACTTCCTCAACTCCTCCCTTTTATTTTTTTTTTAAAGAGTAGGAAAACTTTATTGGGAGAAAGAAACCTTCTGCCTAAGAGAGACAGAAGGGGGACCGGAAAGTAGGTTGCCCCTTGTTTTTTTTTAAATCTCTCTCTTTTTTTTGTACCAGGGATCGAACTCAGGACCTTACACTTGTGAGCCAAGCAGCAGAACCACTGAGCTAAATCCCCAGCCCTCAACTCCTCCCTTTTAAAAAAAATTTTGAAGCTGGGATTTTAGGCAGGCCACACCATAGCTTCTCTTTGATGGTGATGATGGAGACATCACAACTACGGTGCAAAGTAAATGTAATAAATACAACCATGGTCTGCTTCAAGGAAAAACATGTGTCAAGTGCTAATCCTATCTTTTTTAACATCAAGAATTATAAGATGAGGCCAAGCGTGGTGGCCCACCACTGTAATCCATTCTCAGGAGGACTGTAAGTTCAAGGCAACCTGAGCAACTTAGCTAGAGTGTGTCTCAAAATAAATATGAAAAGAAAAGAAACCAGAAGGGGGGCGGGGGTTTAGCTCAGTGGCACCGCGACTGCCTTGCAAGCGCCAAGGTCCTGAGTTCAATTCCTGGTACCAAAAAATATTTAAAAAGAGAAAGAAACCAGAAGCACTGGGAACATAGCTCAGTTGTAGAGCACTTGCCTAGCACGTGTGAGGAGGCCCTGGGTTCACTCCCCGGAACTGCCCACCCACACACAAACACAAAAGAATGAATGAGACTTGGCCACCAATTCTAAAAGGAAAAACTTTATATTAAGCTGAGTGAAAACATGTTGAATGTGATCATTTGAAAGTCCGACATAAAAAACACGATGGAGCAGTTACTGCCGGTCTTCTCCAGTGCTTCCATGTATAACACATGGACACTGGTCCCCTCTTCCTACCTCAGAGAGGAGGCATTCAGCATTTCATTTGCAGCAACCTGCAAGGTCATGTGAAAGTCAGTGTATGTCAGAAATGCCTGGGCCCTCCAAATCCACATCTCTACAGCTTTAGTGAAACTGTTGGAAAAGCTAAGGACTTTATAGCAGGTCCCATTACCAATATATCATATTTCCCTTATTCTAAAACCTGAAATCACAATGCATCTTACGACCATGCTGTCTGAAAATCCCCTCTAATGGCATGCTCATTTTGCAGTAGCATAAAAAAGCACGTCAAGCCTTACAATCAGTGGCATCTTACATTCAACAAAACAGAAGTGGTTTGGTGAGCGTCCCTTACCATTTGCACCCCTTCTCAAGCCTGCAAAGAACCTGGCAACCTGCTTTAGCCCCATTCTGAAAATCCTGCCAGACTCAAAAGGATGAAGAGCAGCAGCAGCCGGTTACAAAACCTCGCTGCCTGGGGAAAGTGAAATTTAACTCTCACACAAAGATAAAAGGGCCGAGTTCTCCACCCGTGAGACATGACAGACGGGATCTGAATCCAAACCAGGGCCTCTCCTTTTTAAAAGCTTTTAACTCAAACTCGAGTATTCACTTTGGAGAGTCTGGGATCTCAAGGAGGGCCAGACAAAAAGAATCACTCTCAGAAAGACTTCGGTGAGAAGCCGTAGACCAGCATGGGGCTTCCTGCATAGAAGGCAAGCTTCAAGTTTAAACAGTAATTTGTGCATAATTATCCTCACAGGTTGATACAAGATCGTTAGATTAAATAAATTAATCAAAGTACAAATTGTGCTGGCAAGCCCCAGTGCCTGGCTTCTCCAAAGGCCAACCTGCCCACAGTGCTGAGGCTGCAGCCCAGTCACTCTGCAGCCTGAGTGATCTGAGAGGCAGCCCGAGGGAAGGCTCCCCAGCGATGCAAGCCTTAAACACAAGATCCATTAGACCTCCACATCCACAGCCCTTTGTACATCTGGCTGGAAATACAACCTGGGGAAAACAGCCCAGCACACAGCTCCAGGCCCTGTTTGCTGGGAGGTGCTGCTGGACACGTGACCTCCCTCAGCCACAACCTCACAGATCCGGAGGAAGAACAGCAGCCAGGGTCTCGGACACCACTGTCAGGAGCAATCCTCACTACTGCGCTTCAGTGTCACGGTCCCCGGAGCGTGCATTCAGACACTCAGCTGAAGTCCTCACCAGCATTAGCTCACAATCTGCACCAGAACCCAGAAGGGAAGAGCAACTACTGTCCCCAGTTAAAGATGAGGAAACTGAGACTCCCCAGAGGCCAAGCAACCTGCTCGGTGTCACACAGGATTTGACAGTCGCCTACGCTGCCTGGGAAGAGAGGAAGGGTGTGCTGTTTCAAGGAGAAAAGAAATTAACAAACTAACAAAATACAATTTCCATTTCTTTTGAAAAAAACTGATAAGCAAAATACTGTAGCCCTCAGGTGTAGATATTAGTGGTAGCTTGAGTCAGGGGGTCCCTGCCGTAAGGCCGAGTAGCAGTGACATGATCTTGTCACAATGCAAATACACCACCATTCCTGGACAGACACAGCTGGAAGCAGCTCAGTCAAAGAAAAAGTGATGACAGTTAACCAAAAATAAGTTGTAGGACACACCCTTGCTGGACACCCATGATACAATACAGATATGACCCTCATGTTTGCACCGGGCCAGCTCCTGACGGTCTTTCTGTCCAACCAGCCAGGAGAATGAGCACCAGGGACAATGAATGTCACTGCCCACTGGCCACTGACCGGGACCGCGGCACAGCCCCACTCAGGGACTGCGCTGCTCTGGAACCTTCAGTACATTGCCACCCTCCCCAGTGTCACACTCTCCACCGTCACACTAGGTTGCTCCACTGCAAATCAACAGTCAACACATTTCCAAACCTTTCCCTTTTTCCTTCCACAAGTTTCACCTCTCCCTAAAGCTCTAGCTAATCCAGTCACCTTCCAGCTAAAGAGCTGAAAAGCAAGAGCTTCTCGGCATAGATAACCATTCCTGCAACACTATGGGACATTTTACAAAAGAAAAGGGGGAGGGGCTGAGGGGTGCAGCTCAACTTCGGAAGAAGTTCTCAGGCTACAAAGGCCACTCACTTAGTAGCACACTCCCGCCGGCCTTGTCCCTTGGGCTATGGAGGGTCTGTCCAGTCCAGTACAGTTACAATCGGACATAACACTGTGGTACAGAAATAGCTATGTTTCTAGATCTACTGAATTTGGCTATGAGGTTTTTCTTTTTATACTTAGGCCAGTAGTAGTTTGCAAATGAAGTCGATTTGGCATATTTTTAAACTATACTGTTCTGGCTTGAATATCCTACAATACACTTTTACAGAGCATATCATGTTAAACACTGTAGAATGTTATATTTTAAGAAAGGTGTAAACATTTTATTAGTAAAATGCTTTGTTTATATATATATATATATATATATTTTTTTTTTTTTTTTTTTTTTTTTTTTAATTTTTGGTACCGGGGATTGAAGTTGGGACCTTGCGCTTGCAAGGCAGGCGCCAGAACCACTGAGCTAAATCCCAGGCCCTGTTTATATATTTTTTTAAAACGGTGATTAATAACACCCTTTCCTCACGTCACTGGCTCTTACTTGTTGCAGCCACAGATCCCCAAAAGAGTTTTGCTGACAGCTAGGGACTGTTTTCCTGGAAAAGAGCACTCATGTTTATTCATGGACCCCGAATTCAGAACTCCAAGGCAGTACCTGAATTACTCTATGATACCTCTGCCCAGGGCTGGCAGAAGCCGCAGGAACAGATAAGCACAGTGCTGGTGTGGTGGCAGAGATCGAGATCCCTTCTGCGGCCCTGAAGGTTTGGGAGCTAAGTCAACATTTTTATAGCTCAAACTTAGGAAAAAGAAGCATCTGAAAACATGACATAAAGATGTAAGTATATTAGAGAGAATAACAATTTACTACAGATTTCCTTTGCCAGAGCCTCATGTAATCAGACCACTTACATGTTTACAACAAGACTACTGACAGTGACCAAGGTTCAGGGATCACATGCTTCGCGTAGAGTCACAGAAACGCTGAGAGTCCACCTAAAAGGGGAGCCATTTTTGAGCCTTAGCCTCATTTTAAAACTATAGACACCAGCACCACATTCTCCAGAACGTGGAACAGGGGACGGGAGCAAGGCCAGCCACTCTGAATCTTCTGGCCATTTATAGCCTGGGGACCTGGGCGGGTCACTTCAGTTTGAGAATCCAGTCCCCTCCCCAACAGATGAAGGCTAAGCCCACCCGACTCTCACAGCAAAAAGAACGGAGGGTGACGCTGACCCTGACACGGAGCAGCCCCTCTCCTGAGACGCTTACAACACAACCCTGACATTCTCTGGGCTTACAGCAATCTGGGGTGCACACTGTCCCACTTCATTCACATATCAGGAGGCCAAGACCACAAGTGACTAAGGGAGGAGGCCATGCCACCGGGCACCAGACCCCGTGATTGAACTCCACACCATGCAGCCACTCAGGCTTAAAGACACGACAGCTGAGTCTGCGCATGGTCATGTACTGCACTACACACAGTAAGTCTGAGGCGCTGCCGTAACTTTCTCTGTCCTTTTTCTGCCCTTTTCCTATCTGCCTCAAAATAATCAAGATAATTTGCCTTCTGTTTGTATCCCCAAACTAGTTTAAAAAAAAAACACAACACCTTAATATGCATTACCCTTCAGCAAGCCAGGCTGTGAGCAGAATGCAAAAAGCAAAGACGGGCCTCCCGCCACAGTCATGCTCAGGGCGCAGTGGTTAAGAACCATCTCCCCCAAACCTGCACCAAGCGGAACCTGGAATCCCAGCTCTGCTTCCACTGCCTCTTCTCAAAAACACACCGAGTTTAAGTTTCAATACCGACTGTGAGGACAATGAAGCTTCTTATTTAACTCCAAGTGCCAGGTTGCCTAATGCTGAGCAGGCTGGCATGGGCTCTGTCCCGAGGGCAGCATGTGCTTCTGGCTCAGCATGCCCTGTGCCACAATGCAGGCAGTTCAGACTGAAGAAGCACATGTGAGCAGAAGGGCGGATCACCCAGTTTGAGGAGTGTGAGGAGACTGTAACTGAGTATGCACAGATAGGGCCATAACTACCAAGCAAGGGGGCCGGGTGACACGCATTTAAGCAGGGCAACAGCTTTGGCAGGGACACATGGCACCTCAAGGTGATGAGGGCCAAGCTGAGGACTATGAGGCCAGCCCAGACTTCTACAAGTGGATTATGGAGTCTGTCCCAGTTTAAGCACGGGGGCGGGGGGGGGGGTGTCATCAATATACTTTAGCACGTGAGGTATATGACCAAACTTGCATTTCTGAAGGTCACACTGATGCTCTCCAGGGAGAAGACTAGCAAGGGTAAGACGGGGCTTGGCTAGGGGGCTGACACTAACATCCCAGCCAGAGGTGATGCTCACTCACTCACAGCAAACGCTTGCTGTTATTACTGGGCAGCAGGCATCCACGAAGGGAAGTGCCCTGCAGACCACACCAAGCTGCAGGGAGCACCTATGTTCCTCTAGGATCCAAGCAAAGGGGAAGCCTGCAAGAGCCCCTTCCCACTTGGCAACTTCCCCTGGCCACCTCTGCCAACCAGCTCTGAAAACCTTCCTCGAAAGCAATCTATGCCTGTCACGTAGTGACGGAGAAGAACAACACTTCACTATTCAGAGGAAGTCTCAACAGGAAAAGCAACATTCCCCATAAGATGTCTTGCTAGGAAATTACTATGTTCCGGCTTTGTAAGCTGAGGTCCCCAAGTACAGTGTTTTGGCCGAGGATCCCAACGAACTGCCAGTAGGATAATGTGGTTATGCTGTCTGAGCTACTGTGAAAATGCATTACAATCTCAATGTCTGAGCGCATCCAAGCAATTAAAATTAACAGGGATTGCTCTGTGTGAAACTGGAAAAACAAGGGATAGAAGAGCGGTGGCCTCCATACCTGCCACAGGGTTCTTTTCTACATTTTAAAGGCAGGAAGAGCTAGCACTTTTGCTATCCAAATCCAGCTTGGAGGTAATCTAGGTAGGCAGGAATGTTTCCAGTAGCTGGGGGGGTGGGGGGGACCTTGGGTGAGGAAAGGGAAGATGAGGCCTACTGAGTGCCCCCACGTGCCAGCTCTGTGCTAGGCACACTGACCCACAACTGAGGTGTCCTCGAGCCCACTGCCAGTGAGCAGGGGAACCTGGAAACCTCCACAGCTCTCTGGTGGTTGCCGCACCATTTTCAGTGCTCGCTGAAAAGGAAGCCAAGAATCAGTCGTCTTGGAACTCGGGTGACCCTAATTCTCACCGCAAACACCAGAGACGATGCACTATTTCTAATCACTTCGGTGAGTCCAAGAAGACGTGCTAAATTACGGCATGTGCGTTCAGATGCTAAGTAAGATAGTCCTCACGGTGATGGGGTAACAGATGAAGTGCCAGGTGGGCAGCCTGGCAAACACAAAACAGTGCCATCGGGATGCACTCAACCTCAGGTGAGGAAATGAAGCGAGTGCACAGGGCCGAGCCACAACGTGCAGAACCACCCTCCAGGGCTCAGGGTCTCCAGGAAACTTAAACAGCTCAGCAAAAGACACACTCAACGCCCTGTCTGTGGTTTAGTTTTCCAGGCTAAGTTACTTGCTGTCAACAGCAGTCTGGCGATAGTAAACAGAAAGTTCCAAAAGCAAACAGCTCTTCAGTTTTAAATTGCACCCTATTCTGAGTAGTGTGATAAAATCGTAGAGATCCCACTCCATTCCACCCACAATGGAAATCGCTTCTCTCTTCAAGGATCCACACTGCACCCTCTACCTACCCGCGCACCACCTAGCATCTGTCCTGGTGATCATATCAACTGCTGCATTTCACATGTGAGAACTTGTGTTCACGGAACCTTACTTTACTTCATAATGGACCAAGGCACAAGAATAGTGATGCTGGCAATTCAGACATGCCAAAGAGATAACAAAAAGTACTTCCTTTAAATAAGAAGGTAAAAGGTGTCAGCTTAGTAAGGAAAGAAAAAAAATCATATGCTGAACTTGCTAAGATCTACCGTAAGAACAAGCCTTCTGTTCATAAAAGTATGCAGAAGGGGCCAGGGATTTAGTTCAGTGGTTCCGCCGCCTGCCCCCTATGCACAAGGACCTGAGTTCGATCCCCGGTACCAAAAAAAAGTATGCAGAAGGAAAAAGAAATTTATGCTAGTTTTGCTGTTGTACCTCAAAATGCAAGACAGAGCCACACAGGGCAGTGAATGCTGATAAGGAATTAACTCCCAGGGTGCAGTACCACCCAGGGTCTCAGGTACCGCTGGGGGTCCTGAATCACGCCCCAAGCAGGACTATTGTACAGGAAATAACAAACGTGGGACAGCCTCTCCTGCAGTCATCAATCCATACGGCAAAGAAAACAGCAAGTCCTCTTATGACAGAACAGACCAACTGGGTCAGGTCTGAGGTTGACAGCAGCAAAGAAGTGAGTACCCTAAAGCTGATCAAGTGATTATTTTCCCCTGGACACAATTATAAGCCCTGAAATCAATGAGGACCCCTTACTTAAAACAAGCACAGGCTTAGGTTGAAAGAGATAAGGGCAAACTAGTGACATGCCAAGGCCAATTAACCAGAACACTTTCTATCACTAGCAAGGAATTTGCATTTGCATTAAGCATGCGGCAGAATTAAAATGCAGCAAGCTATAAAAATGGGATGATATTTAAGATGGCCAGACAGCAAGAAACAATTGCCTTTCTGTTCAGACACTGTTCTAGACAAGGTACATGTGCCAGTTATGTCTCCCAGCACCCCTGTGAGTTATATGTTCCTTACTGATAATTAGGAAAGGTAAGCTGAAGCATTTATGGCCACTGGTTAAGGGGGCGGGCGGTAGGGGGGACCAGCACCAAGACTAGGAATTACTATTAAAACCAGGAGCATGAGCACTGTACTCCTCTGGTTGAGTTAGAGATCTGAGAGAAGTCCCAGGAAGGGCTAAAACACTGCATACACACAGTAGGCGTCTGTTCACAGTAGGTGTTATCCAATAAAACATACTACATGGATGGGCTGGAAATGTCCTAGCAAAAGGCATAACTTGAGAGTAGGGCTGGGAAATGATTATAACTGAGCTTACAAGTGCAATGGTTTTCTCTGTGGGAATGCACGCACACTCAAGCCTGCACACTCTCGCCCTCCCAACTCTCACATGTGCAGAGGCCATCAAGGAGCAAGCTCAGCTCGAAGTGCTCAGGGTTGACAATTATTGACAGGTGATCAATAATCAGAAGCCTACTAACTGAAAATAGCCAATGGCAGAATGCTGCTCTCTAATCCTAAAACACAGAAGCATGCGCAAATGGGGAAAAGAAGGGAGACTGGTAGTTCATGAATCCAATGGAGAACTAAGTACAATTCCTGTTTAAAAGGACAAAGGAGGGAGAGCACCTATCTCCACACAGCCATTCTTTGGTGCCTCCCTCTCAGGCCAGTCCTTTCCTCTTTTGTGAGACACCAGGAAGACACCAGTCACTTACCATATCCAGAGCTTAAATCCAGGGCACTTGCCTCTACAAAAGCTGAAAGGCCTGAGGCTGTTTTGCTCAGGAGGCTCAAGGTGACTCCCCTGGGCCACATCCCAGCCGAGGCTGGCCCCGAGGCTGGCTGTCAGCAGATCACACCCATTCCCTGATGGCCCCCTTTGCTATGTCCTGTGGGTGGACAGGGGTCATCCCTGAGGAAAGGCAGCATCTTAATGGAACAGAACACCCAGAGACATGCTTTTCCGGACATCTGGCTGGTGTTCTCTTCTCAAGCTGCCAAGACACTGCTGGCTGCAGCACAACTGTGGACAAGTCACCCTGTACAAAAGGAGGTACAATGACCATCTGCCCCTGAGGTCCCCTGAGAGTTGATACTTAGGCAAAGGAGGTACAGCCCCTGGAGCTTATCTGGAAATACCGCAGGGTGGTGCTCAACTACTAGTTCCAAAGGTGACGCCACAGCCCCAACCCAGGAGAAATCCGTCAGTGCAGCCACCCAGAGGCTGTGGGACAAAAACAGTGGCGGTCAGCTCTGCCTGGTCCTCTCCGAAATACAAGGCATCCAGGCGGGAGGTGGCGGGCAGCAGGGCACAGTCAGCCACTCCAGGCTCCTTAGCAGGGCCACAAATGAGGCTGCAGGAGACTTCAGGCAGGGTTGGTATAAGCCTGGCAATAAGACAAAGCGGAGGGGCCTGCGGGGAACAAGTCACTGAGCTGCCAGAAGCTACCAGATGATCAGACTATCCCGGGGCCAAGCGGGGTCTTGGGGAGTTGCACCCACTTGTCGAGTCAGCAAGGAAAAGCAGAAGCTGAGGCACAACCCTGGTTCGGCAGGGACTGGCCCCGGCAATGAGCCTCCAAGCCCCAGGAGTGCAGCGAGCTGTGCCTCAGAACAAGTAAGTGACGCGGTATAGGAATGCCCACACCAGGGGAAGGCAGGGCGCATGTTCCAGAAGCCAAAGGACAGCAAGGGAACTCAAGCAAAACGGCTGGCCCAGGCTCTCCTGCTTGATACTGGCCAGGAGTCCCAGCACAGCACTGCAGGAGCCCTGTGAGCAGGGAACCAGGGAACAGCCACCACGGCCCTGAGGACAAAGCCTCTTGGCACTCACACCACGCCTCCTCCCTGCACTCTCCACACCTAACAAGCACCACACAACATGTGGAAAAGGTCAAGGTGAAGCAAGCTAAACCAGATGCAGAAGAAAGAAAACACAGACAACATAAAGGGAAAGAGGAAGAGATTCAGGAGCGCCAGTGTAGCTCAGTCCACAGTTTCACTGCACACACGAAACAGCTAACAGCAGTAATTACCGCTTACTAAACCACACTGCACGCCCTGCCCTGAACTACACACTCTCTGTATTTCTGTTAGGCATCCAGAGTCACCCTGGGAAACAGGGCCCTGTCCACTTGATGGTTCAGCTGTCTGAGGCCTTGGGATGTAGGGGAACTTCCCAGAGTCTCAGTCCTACCACGAGACAAGGCTTGACCGTGTTGAGAAAATGGCCCAGTGGGATAAAAGCAACAGGAGCAAACACAGGGGCCCCAGAATGTGGGTTCACCTCAGGCTTGTGGAGGAGGCAGCAACGAAGCTGAGCCCTAAATGACTAAGGGTTTTTCACACAAAGGAGATGGAAGAACGTGTGAAGACCCTGCGATGAAAAGGATCACAACCCCTTGGGGGAAAACCATTCATCTGCAGAACAGAATTGGCAGAAGGCTGGGGATTTAGCTCAGTGTCACCATGTCTGCCTCCCAAGCACAAGGTCCTGAGTTCGATCACAGGTACCGAAAATAATAATAATAATAGAGAATTGGCAGAAGAAGAGCAAGGAAAGGGGAGGAGAGTAATTGCAGGCAAAGTCACACCAGGTCCAGGATTTGCTTTAAAATACTCCAATCCTCAGCAGCCATCCAGGAAGAAAGCATGCAGGGAGAGGGACAGGGAAACAAATGACCTAAGACTGGCAAACTGTTCTGAAATGTCGAAGATGGGTATGCAGAGGTTCATTATATAATTCTTTCTGGGTATACTTGAAATTTCCATAATAAGGTTTTGCTTTGTCTCCTCAGGAAGGAAGGAGGGAAGGGAAGAGTAGAAAAGCAAGCCAGGGCCAGTCTATGACAGGATAGCGAGGACTGCAGGTGGGAAACAGGCAGCACCAGTGCAGTGTGCTCACCACCCTAAGAGCTGCCGATAGATGAGGACACTGAGTGGAATCTGGTCTGGCTGCCTGCAGACTCATGTTCCGAGAGGGAGCTGCAACAGCTCCTAAGAGAGATTCAGGGAATCACCAAAGAGCAACGAAACCAGAAGTCAGCTTTATGAAGCACCCTGCCAAGCTGCAAGAGTGGAAACTAGATGAGAGAGGGTAGAGAGAGCCACGGGAGCCCGGGCATCACCCCGAGCAGTCAAGGGGTCCTGGGCTCAGGCACCGGCAGGCTAGATGGGGGAAAAGGCTGAGAGGCTGTGAAGAAGTGGAATGACAGCTATCAGGTGGTAGCAAGGGTCGGGCAGTGGCCATGGAGACTCAGGGTCTGGGCACGTGGCTGGATGGAGTACCCCAAGAGGAGCAGGTCTGGTATGGGGCAGGACATTCACTCTGGACTGCTTCCCTCCGAGAGGACTGGGAATGTCCTTGGGCAGGTGTTGGGGTAGGGAGGTACCAGGCTGGATCTCAAGGGAGATCTAGCCTGCTAAGAATTAGGTATAGAGATGCATGGGGGACAAGTGAAGCTGCAGAACAGATCTGCTGGCCTGGAGAAGGTGGAGCAGAGAGAAACACTAACAACAACAACCTAGCAGCTCCTCTCCTGCTCAAACCATCATGGAGAAGAGAACACAAGGCAATTGGAGGCAGAGCAATGGACTCTGTACAGTGAAATGGCAGGCTTCCTTCCACCACCTGTGTGTAACGGCACTAAGAAAAATGACACAGGATGACTTCCTTTCTAGTACATTTCAGAAGGAGAAGAGCAAATGCCCTTGTGAGGCTCTGGTTACAATCTATAGAAGGTTCGGGACAAGCCACACAGACCTCACCAGGCCAGAGAAGGCTACCAGGAGAGTTCCCAGAAGGGAATGGAGATGAACGGCGACAACAGAGGGACTTGCGCAGGCCAGGCCCAAGGGTGCAGTAGGAGAGTGTCCCTGTTCTCTCTTGTAGAAAAGAAATGCAGGGGTCACAGCCTGATTCCAGTAACAACAACGACAGGATGCTTCTCACAAATCACAACAAACAAGTAAATGGCAAGATGTGGAACTGGCCCAGAGCCTCGGGAGAGAAATCATTTAAATTACAGGGGCAGCACTTGATTTCCATTCACATTTACACTTGGTGCATTAAAGAAGCCAGCCGCTGCTGCCTGGAGACCTTTGCGAGGGAATTTTCCACTATGGTCCTAAGGGTTGCCACCCTGCTCAGGAGCACTAGCCAGCTCTGGGTACTTTGGAAACTGCTGAGCTAGAGGAGCGAGGGACAGACTCCCGTCCAGTCCCCAGACGGCGCTCATTTGCATACCTGTGGGGACACATCACTAACGTCACCAGACCTACCCAAGTCAGAGCTGACAGGGTCCCTAGAGGTCATCTGAGCCTGCCCAGAGGACGCCAGAACCCAGGGGAGAGGCCCTGGCACGAGGTGGCACAGCCAGACACTAGGCAGCCAGGGCTAAACACAGCTGTCGGGCACCCTCCATGCAGCTCCCGTGTTCGCCCTCCCTGCATGAGGACCCTAATACCTCTGCCACTCCCCGCACCCCACCTGGTCCAGGTGACAAAGATGTGTCAGACTCTGTGGTCCCCGGACGGCTACACACAACACGCCACCACTACCCACCCGCAGCTGCCAGGCACAGAGGCGCAGGCAGCACGGCACCTCTCTCCGATCATAACGCTGGTACAGGGTGGGGACCGAACCCCGCTTTGACTCCACAGCCCTGCCGGTAACAGGGACCGAGTGACAGCTGGACACAGCCCAGTGTTTATTTTTAAACTGGCTTTTTTTGTGCTCAAACCTTTTCCTAAGAAACAATGCTAAAAGTCCCAAGCAGGCTCCCATTTTCCCACCAGGAAATAGGACCACAGAACTGATCGGGACTCCAAGCTCTGGGCAGAAGGTCGATCAGAACCCCGAAGCAGGAAGAACCCTCCAGTTTGGACACATGTCGGCCCCTCTTACCTCCTCCCTCCAGGGTCTCTCCTGCCTCCTGTGGTTTCTTCTCGATTCCCAATCCCTCACCTTCCCCTCCAGGCTGTATGAGGAAAGATCCCATGTGTGCACCAGTTCATACTCATGTGTGAAATGTTGGCATCCACGCCCAGCCTTCCTTGGGGAGAAAAGGTGCGGAAATCTTGAACTTCAGAGTGCACCGAAGTCACAGGTGGGAGGCCTGGAGATGGAGCGGAAGTGCCTGGAGGAGAGCCTCGCAAATGCTAAGCAGGTGCTCAACCATCAAGATATGATCCCAGTCCCTCACAATCCAACTCTGTCTTCGCCACAACCCAACAATACGAACACTAGTATTATCCTCACTTTACTGATTCTCAAAAAGAATTTTCTGACTTGCTCAAGGCACAGCATAAATGTAGAGCTGGCCCAAAGCTTGGGTAGTCTGACACCAGAATGTACATGTGAGCCTTTATGTTTCTGATGCTACAGTGTCTAGAAGCCCAGTAGGCAGGTTTTATTTTGCTGTTTGGTTGTAGTACTTTGTTCTTTTTGTAAGGGTCTCACGGAATCCAGCTTTGGGGGTGGATGGAAAAGGGAGGGTGCTGGGTTCATGGTTAACCAGAGCAGCCTATGCTACAGTCAAACCTGAGTGAGTGGGCACTAAGAAAATTAGATTCAGGAGAAAGAGCCCCTGTGAGAACAGTGCCTGGCACCTTTGTAATGAGCACAATCCAGAGCAGTGCCCCATCCTGACAGTCAAGCTAATTAAGTTTTGGGAAGCCATAAAGCCACTTTCTCTCTTGTCATATTCAGCATGAATGTGTGTCCCCTGACCTGTATCGGCTACGCAGAGAGAAGAGTGAGTCGGAGGTGGGTCTGGTGGCGAAGAAAACAGAAACGAGTTAATGAGAACCCACAAAGAAGGACAACCACCAGGAAGCTGGTAGATTGACTCTGCTCTTCCCATACAGTTCCCATGCTGACAACGTGACAGCTGCCCCAGAACACCTGGCATCAGGTGCGGCAGCTCAAATTAGCCTGACTCAGTCAACTCCAAGAGACATCTACCAGGTCCCATTCCCTCCTAAGTGTGGCTGTGGACACGGCACAGCAGGCGACAGGCAACAGAGCTGACACTGCCAACCTCAGACTTCCAAGAGCTGGAACCCACCTCGGCCTTCCTGGAACCCTGCCCTGGCCCCAACACAAGATCCCAGAAGTTTCTCTTGTCTATGAACAGCACAACTAGATTTCTCAGTAATGGCTGAAAATGGAAAGGCCCTTATCATACTTCATCAAAGATACAAAAAAGCAAACCACAGAAGGGGTTGTAAATTAAAAATTCAACACAAGAAGCTTTCATTTATTCTTCACTCATTCGGTGAATTTTAATTGCATGCTTCAGTGTACCCTGGCCTCACTGGGACTCCCAGCAAGGACCAAGCAGTCACGGCAGCTCTCCTCTGAGATTTAAGCTTTACCCTTACGTGAGGACAAGCTCCATGCAGGAGAGGCTCAGCACTGCGCAGGAAAACAACTCCAATCCTGGCAGCTCCGGAATGCAAGCAGGGTGCCTTGAAGGTGGATGTGGGAGATGAACGTCTCGGTAACTTAAGCTATGGAGTAGGGAGATTCAGGGAATAGCTCAGGAGGGACGAGTGGAGGAAACGTCTTCAGACTCTCAAATGAATACTCTCAAATCAAAAGCTGCTCTTTCCCCAAGGGGTAAAAAAAGGAGCAAAAAAGGCACTTTGCTCGGGGCCCATTTTCCAACCCCAGCAGAAAACGACACTTCCGGGGTCCTTGCTGCTTCAGCTATTGCCAGGGAAAAGTACAGTACTGGTCTGCTCTTCCAGGCAAACACAGTCACAAACCCTCAGATCCAACCAACCCCTGACCTATTGAAAATACTGCGTCTACACTAAAAAGGTGCAAGCTGTTTTCCTTGCCATGATTCCCTAAATGATCCTGGGCAGTGACCATGCCCACAGCACATACATTTCATTAGAGGTTAGAAGTCAAGGAGAGGTGACGTAAAGTATATAGGAGATGCTGGGCATGTGGCACACACCTGTGGTCCCAGCTACTCAGGAGGCTGAGGCAGGAGGATCACTTGATCTCATGAGTTCAAGACCCCATCTCAAAAAGAAAAGAGAGAGAAAAGAAAAGTATACAGGAGGAGGTGTGTAGGTTATATGTCAGGACTGCACCATTTTATATCAGGGACTTGAGTATCTACGTATTCTGGCATCCTGGGGAGGAGGAGACTCCTGGGACCAACCCTCCACAAGCAGTCTTCTGCCACAGACAAACGAGCAAAGTCAGAGCTGAAAATAAAAGCTTGGTGACAGGATGCTGGAAACCTTGGAGAGCGACCTTCGAGATAATTTAAGTCTGGCTTGCAGCATCTGAACACAGTAAGTAACATAAAGTGCAGTACACTGACTATTTTACAGCAAGGACGGCATTGATGCCAATTACTTCTTGCCCTAGTCAAAAGAGCTTGTCATCCTTCCGCAGAACAATTATCTATAGGTCCCTAATAGTTAAAAGCTAAACTCCTTCCCCGGTTCAGCACAGGAAAAGTGCTGTGCACAGCAATTTGACACCATTTCACTAAATTAGATTAATTTTTAAATGTGTTATTCTAACAATTATGCCAACTACCATGTAATTAATATGCCAACTGGCTTTACAAAAATTACGAAACTCCCCTGAAGAAAATAGCTAGTCATTAGGCATGCATGAGACTCTTCTATGGCCAACAGCTGATCGAACAGAAAGTTCACCATATAATGGGAGGTATCAAAGCCCTTCCCACATGTCCTTCAATTCCTAGCCAATAGCATGGAAAGCTGACATTGGCAAGTTACCCCCAACTTCACTTAACATATTAAACCACTAACTGGTTTAAATTCTTTGAGGGTAAAATGATGAATGGTGAAAGGTCTGGCAATTAAAAAGCTCTTTTCATTTATAGCAGAAGCAAGATAAACACATATAATTAATTGTTTTGCTTCTTCCATGTCACCAGCTGGAAATTAGAAAACTGGCTTATTTCTGGAGGCTACTTCTTGAGTTTATTACAGAAATGTACATAAGGCATCCTTACCCTGTTTCTCCTCTTTTCTTTCTAGGTTTTAGGGATTCTTACTACCTGCCTTAAATCCTTCCCAGAGTCAGGTAAAGTACAAATAAGTAATGGCCACATAGGTCATTATTACCATAACAGACGATAAACACATTCTCCCTGCAGCTCTCCTCTGAGCAACTGCCAATGGCTGCCTCGCTCCTGAATGGAGTTGCAAGGCCTGTGAGCTGGTAACACACAGTCTCAGCAGAAAAGAATCCAACACTTGATTAGTGATGTCTGCCTTGGAAAGAGCAAGAGTTTGAGGACCCGTGTACCATGTATTTGTCAACTTCATCCTTTATGCATTACAAATGCTTAAAAAGTGCATACAGATGGAATGAATGAAATGTATAAATGAAACATACGATGAATTATTTCTAGGATGCAAGCAAAAGGGGGAAGAATGTTCTCTGTAGTTGAAAACCTTAAGCAAAACTGAACTAAGCATCAAGTTTTAGAGGAAAAAACAAGGCGCTAAGTCAGGAAACCCAAGCTGTAGTCCAGCAGGGGTGCTGTAGAGAGGTCAGTTCACTGGGCCTTGGCCTGCTTCGCTCTAACCCGTGAGGGTGAATCTCGACTATCCTCCTCTGCTGGGGCACACAGTCACTTTGGAGATGCTTCCCCTTACCTGGCCGGGGGTAGGTCGACAAGCTCATCATGTGGGATACACACATACATATTCTTACACAGGCTGTTTACCTGTGCCCTTTCCAAGCCAAGAAGTCCCATGTACATAATATTTCTTTCCCTTAATACAATTTGTTTTCCACCTTGGGATAAGAGTGAAGTTCAAGGACTTCTATTTAATAGCTAGACAAGTGAATTCAGTGAATAAGTAAACTACATTCATTCAAAATCACTTCAATGTAAGATCAGTCACTTATAGACCTCTACATTGAAAACTACAGCACTCTAAAAAAAAGAGATCAAAGAGGATACAAGAAAATGGAAAGACATCCCCTGTTCCTGGGTAGGAAGAAACAATATAGCAAAAATGGCCATACTTCCAAAACTGCTACACAGATTCAATGCAATCTCAATTGAAATCCCAACAGTATATTTCACAGAACTATAGAAAACAATCCAAAAATTCATTTGGAACCAGAAGAGACCCAGAATAACAAAAGTAATTCTAGGCAACAGAGACATGACAGGGGGTATCACAATCCCCAACTTGAAACTATACTACAAAGCCACTGGGATAGAAACATCATGGTACTGGCAAAGAAACAGATTCAAGGATCAGTGGAATAGATTAGAAGATGCAGAAACAACTCCAGACATACTCAGCTACCTCATCTTTGACAAAGGAGCCAACCATCCTCACTGGAGGAAAGATAGCCTCTTTAATAAATGGTGTTGGAAAAACTGGATTTCAACCTGCCAAAGATTAAAACTAGACCCCTACCTTTCACCATGCACTACACTAAAATCAAAGTGGATTAAAGATCTAAATATTAAAACAGAAACACTAAACTTGCTGGAAGATAAGTTATGTAGAACTCTCGAAGACACTGGCATAGGAAAAGACTTTATGAACAAATCCTCAGTAGAACGGGAGCTAGCACAAAGAATCAACAACTGGGATCTCATCTTATTAAAAAGGTTCTGCACTGCAAGAGAAACCACCAACAGAACTAAGAGACAACCTACAATGTGGGAAAAAATTTTTACCAGCTGTTCCTCAGACAAAGGTCTACTATCTAAAATACATAAAGAACTAAAAAAAATCAGACTCCCCAAATATAAAGACCCAATCCAAAAATGGGCATCTGAAATGAACAGACATTTCTCAGACAAAGAAGTAAAAGCAGCAAATAAACATATGAAAAAATGTTCAACATCACTGGTCATTCGAGAGATGCAGATGGAAACAACACTGAGATTCCACCTCACCCCGGAAAGAACGGCAGCTATCAAGAAATCAACCAAAAAAAACCAAAACAGAAACAAAAACAAACAAAAAAAAGAAATCAACCAATAACAAATGCTGGCGGAGTTTGTGGGGAGAAAGGAACCCTTCTCCATTGTTGGTAGGAGTGCAGACTGGTGCAATCACTGTGGAAATCAGTATGGAGATACCTCAAAAAACTAAGATCAGTCACTTACAGTTTTGAGATCAGCCTACATAGTCCCACCACTGAAGTTCTTGTCACTCTAGCCTTTTCAAGAACAACTTTACCTACATGACATATCAATATGGTTTTCTTATCCCAACACCAAAAAGGAAGACTTTCTACAAGGAGTCCAACCAAAAATAAGTCACACCATTTACCTACTGACTAGATTCTATCTACACACCAGGTAACCTTCTTTCTTTCCCTTTCCTTCTCTCCCTCTCCCTCTCTCTCTCTCTCTCTCTCTCTCTCTCTCTCTCTCTCTCTCTCTCTCTCTCTCTCTCTCTCTCGGCACATGTGTGTAGACTGGCCCTAGAATCTCCAAAACTGCACGTTAAATAACCTTCTTTTCTTTATGCAGTTAGCCTATGCAGGTAGCTTGTTATAATAACAAAAAGCTGAATCATCCAGCCTCCTTTTGGAAACTGCCCCTCCAACTCCAAGGAGCAACACTGCTTATACCTCAGGTGAGCTGAACTAAGAATTTCACCGAAGGACGGCATGACCTGTCTCTGGGGACACCTGCTGAGCAAGGCCACAGTCATTTCTCAGAGTCGGACACAGACATTAGGAGACCTCCAGGCAGATGCCAACAACTGCCGAGGCATCTTTTCCAGCACTTGGAAAATATCAGAACTTTTAGTAAAGCAGCCCTCAAGAGAGAAAGAGGATTTCTGATACATCACCTGTGCACCCTGATCCTCTTAAGCTTAGCCTCACACCAGCAACTCCCTGACCGGTTTAGTTCTTTGACCCAGTGAAGTCTCTTCCAATCTCCTAGACTTACTGTACTAGACCAAATTGAGTTTCTATCATGGGCAGCCGGAAGTTTGGCAGAAAGGCTTCCAGGCTAATGGTACACATTTAAGGTTAAAATTCTTTCTTTAGTATCTCATGACAAATCACCCTCTTTCTGAATCAGATAGACTTTCAGGGTTCTACTTCAAACCAAAGAATACCAAAAATATCCCAAAGAGAAATTCAAGTAAAAAACTCTGCACACCAGAAAAACTATAAAAGCTCATCTGTCATCTAAGACCTAAGGAGAAAAAGAACAGAGACAAGTGGAAAAAGTTGATGGATAATTAAGGGGGCAGAGCAGTTCATAGCCAATAACAAGAAGAACAATTATCTCAAGGGAGCTAAGAGAATAATGAGAAATGCTTTCAAAATTGTTCCTAAAGTATTTCCTAGTGCCCTATAAACAGGAAAACATGCATACAACCACCACAGACAGCTAATAAAAAAAAGGAACTCATCAGAAAACAAACTGTTTCTAGGCTTAATGAGCCTAATTGTTCTTGTTATTTTTAGATGAGTTCAGCTTTGCTTCTATAGCTGCCCTAAGGTCTAAGCTACAGGCTGCCAGCTGAAGGAAACTGTGAGCATCCAATTCTAGGGAGCACATTAGGAGCACTCTCCCTCAGATGGACCCAAGGTAACCGGAGAGTACCTAACAGGCTGCCTTCCGGGGATGTTCTGCCCTTACCGGAGAGATGATAAAAGAGCAAACAGTGTGAATGACTGAACATTCAGACCGCCAGCCCTTAACCTTCCAGGAGTCACGAACACCTCCGAAAATCTGATGAAGGCTAGGACATTTTGCTCAGACACAAATGTATTAGACACAACATAGTGCAGATAATATCAAGAAGTTCATAAAAGCTGCTCCTGACCCCCAGACTCCAGATTAAATACACCTGACTTACAATTCTTTTTAAAATGTAATTCCCTGAGTATCATTATTAATCCCGAAAACCTTTGAAGGACCACAAAATAGCTTACGTGGGTATTCTAAAAATTCCAACCCTATAACTCCACACTGAATCAAAAGTAAAAAAGAAAGGGACTGGGCCGGGGATTTAGCTCAGTGGTTTCGCCACCTGCTGTGCAAGCGCAAGGACCCAAGTTCGATCCCTGGTACCAAAAAAAGAAAAAAGAAAGGAGCTGAGGATGTAGCTCAATGGCACAGTGCTGTGCTGGCAATGCACAGGCTCTGGGTTTGATCCCCAGTATGGCAAAAAATAAAATAAAATAAAGAATTAAAAAAGAAATAAAAACTGACCCTCACTTTCTACATCCATAGGAGAGAAGCAAATGCGGCTCTTGCTCTATTCGCTCCATTTATGATGTCTCCCTTACCTTGTTGGACCATTTATATGCCTGCAGGAGTTGACTGTAGAGAGGAGTTTTGTCCTGTACAGGGTCCAGGCTTAACAGCCCGCTGTTGTGGAGAGGATGGTTCTCAGATGGCTTTCCTACCAAGTTACTCAGGCGCTCCAGCTCACTGAAAAACAGCAAATAGGGCCAGGGATTTAGTTCAGTGCTTCTGCCACCTGTCCCACAAGTGCAAGACACTGAGTTTAATCCCTGGTACCAAAAAAAAAAAAAAACAAAACAAAACAGAGCAAATAAACCTGAGTTTGTTTGAACTCCACTGAAACAACCACACCAGTCAAAAGCTGCTCATCAAGGTACCCACCAGAAGTGCCTTAAGAAGAAATATTTTGTGAATGGAAAAAAAAAGATCAGGAACAACCAAGAAAAATCTTCACATGGAGTTTAATCTTAATTTAAAACAGAACTCCCTGGTGCTGTTCCAAAGGAGGAAAAAAAAATTAAGGGTACAAGAATCAGTAAGACTCCTAAAATCAGGATTTAACAACTCGAATTAGTATCTGCAAGGGAGGAGACTTTCTGGGATCTCTCAATGTGGCCCAACACTGCCTCTCACGAAGGGTTTTCAGATCCACGTGCAGATCACTACATTTGGCAGAACAGCAAGTACCTGAATAAATGATGATTATTTATCATCCACATAGGGATGGATTTTGTACATGATGCTTCACAGATGGTGAAACTTAGCAAAACAAAAAAAGAGATAAAATAAACAAATGGAATGGGAAGACACCGCGGAGCGGGTTGTGTCAAACCAACACACTTCAGTCTAGCAGGAAAACTCTGGAGAAGCTCAGGAAAGTGTGCCAACAGCAAAAGCACATTCCTGAGGCACATTCTGAGGGGCCAGTCCCCAACTGCCAACAAAAGGCTCTCTCTTTCTGAACAGCATCTCATGCTGTATATTTCTGGAATCTCCAGCCATCTTGCCATGACTGTACAAAGATTGAAGAAGGCAAAGGGGTAGTGTCACTATTTTTAAAGTTTCTCAAACAGTGAAAGGTTTTGACATCCTGAACATCAAAAAGAGAGACAAATCAGAAAGAAAATGGAAACGCACATGAGGAAACAACCACTACGGCCCCTCAAGCAGGGAAAGTATTAACTGGTGCTGGGCACTGCACCCGCAGAAGACAAGTGGATGTGGGAGTTGGAGAGGGATGTGTGACTTATGGCAAATATTTAAGGGGAGAAAAAGGTTCCCACCATTTGGCCACCACCACCTCCACCATCCTACCTCCTCTTTTCACCTGCTTACTAAGGAGACCAAGTTGAAAAAAGAATTGGGCCGAGCTCAGTGGTAGAGCGCTGGCCTGGCAGGCCCAAGGCCCTGCATTCCAGCCTCAGCACTAAAACCATAAGATGAATAGCTCACCAAATACCTTCCCTACTAAGGTCAGTTCTAAGAAATAAAAGCAAAACTTCTGAAATTCTAACAGTCCTAAGTAGGACCAACTCTCCTAAGGGAAGGCAAATTAAATTAAAGATCTAGGCAATCAAGAAGTGCTTATCATGTGCCAGGCTTTTACAAACATACTCTTACTTAATTCCTACAACAATACTTATGAAGTAGAAGTAAAGAAGGTGACCTGGAAGAAAGAAGGAAATGTACAGGCCCCTCACAGACCACAAATTAAGAACTGGGAAAGGGGGTTTAAGCATAAGTGATTACACTGGTTAACAGATTCGAGATTAGGTCTCTATTGAGAAGAACTGAAGGAAAGCATTGAAAGTGAAGTAGTGACAGTATTGAGCAGGTTGCTTTTGGGGGGAAAGAAGGGGGAAAGCCAGATCAAGGCCTGTTTTGTCGTGTTTGGGAGCGAGATGAGGTGGAACTGTTGAATTCCAGGTTGAGGAGCGCGGACCTGGGTCAACCAGGTCCAGGGCCCCGGTCGGGAGCACTGCTGACCGGGTGCTGTCTGGACTATCAGTAGTCTGACCGCACACGACGCGGCTCAAAGAGCACACAGGTGAGAGACCTGCTGGGCTTCACGAAGTGGAAGTTCCAGGCAAGAGCACGCCTCCTCGGGGGCAGTAGGACGACCCCAGAGGGGACTGAGGACAGGGGAAGGCAGCCGAGAGCAGGAGGCCGAGAGAACGGAGACGAGAAAGAGGGGCTCGGGGATGAGATGTCCCCGAGGGCTGGCAGACACTAGGAGAGGACAGCAAGAGAACGGAGAGCAAGGAACGGGGGGAACACCCTGACTGGGAACCCTCGCGCGGGGCTGGCGCACAGTGGGGGTAGGGCGGGTCCTGGACCCCGGTCCCTCAGTCGGTACCTACTTGAGGTCCCGGTTAACCGAATGCAAGTTGTCCTGGAAGTGCGCAATGAAGGCCTTCTCTCGGCCCTCTAGCGTCTCCTTGTTCCGCATGCCATCCTTCAGGCAGTCGAACACTCTGCTCACGCTGGAGCGCAGTGCCTGGATGGCACTGATAGCCTGGGCAAAGGCCTCCAGGTTTACCCCGACGCTCAGCACATCAGCCATGTTGCCGCCGCCACCGCGAGCTCCCCCGAGTCGGCACCTCTAGCAAAACGCCGCGCGAGCTGATGACGTCAGTCCGGGGACCTTTGGGAAATGTAGTGCGCGCGCAGCTTCTCGTGGGAAACAGGGTTTCCACTTTGACAAAAGGAATGCGTGGGCAAGGAAAAGGATCTCAATTTGGGGAAAATCAGGCTGTACACCCAATTTGCATAATGATTTGCATACTGATTTGCCTCTCCCCGAAGTAAAGTCTTGTAACCCATTGAATAAAATGAGTTTATGTTCATATATAAGCTGGGGAGAGGGGGAATCTCTTCCTTACCATAGAATGACAGCCAATGCGTACAGAATGATGGAATTAGAAAAGTGACATTTGACAACCATGGGAATAACTGAGTCAGGTAGGAATCAACAGATGCTAAAGCTAATGGGTAAAAGCATGAGAAGAATAACGGTCTCAAAAATAACAGCCTCAGTAACATAGTCTCAAAGTACCCTCCCCTAAGGGACAAGAAGGGGGAAAATGACTCAACAATTTCACTTCTGGCCCTATACTTAAGTGAACTGAAAGCAAGGCCTCAAAGAGATATTTGTACACCCGTAATCATACCATTATGCACAATAGTCAAAAGATGGAAAGGACCCAAGTGTCCACCAATGGATGAACAGGTAAATAAAGTGTGGCCTATCCATGCAATCAGATATGATCCATCTTAAGAAGGAAGAATATTCTGACACATGCTCCTCATGAGATCTGAGTGAGGCCTGTGTGCAGTATTTTATCAGTTACAATTTCATGGTTGAAACCTCGGGACATTATACCAAGAGAAATAAGACAGTCACAAGAACTCCATTTATATGAAGCACTTAGAATCGTGAAAATCATACAGGCAAAAGTGCAATGGTGGCTGCCAGCTTAGTTTTCAGTGTGAAGTTCACACCTGTGAAGAAAACACGTACCAGAGAGGTTGTGAAAAAAGATTTGAAATTTAAACAAAACCAACAAACTATTGGCCAAATTTGGCTTCATGGAGGTTCAAGATACTATCTAAGTTGTTTCTGTCTTATCCACTATGGACAGGTTTCTAGAAATGTGTTACGTTTGTTACTGGAGAGGGTCTCCCAAGTCCTCTTGGTCTGTGCCTAGAGGAGCTGAGCGTGCTCAGAGCAGAGGAGGTGGGCGCAAAAGGAAGGTCACAATGGAGCCTTCAACTTGGCTTTGTGTCAGTCAGGAAGAAGAATCCTTCTAGGTATTCTAGGGGAAGTGGCAAGAACCAGTTGTAGGGAAGATGTAGGGTGGAAGATTCCAGGCAGATTGCAACAGACTTAATGGGACCGGACTTGGAAAAGTTCTTTGGTTGGATGGTGGTGATGGTTTGCACAGCACTGTGAATGTACTTAATGCCACAGAACCAGACACTTAGAATGGTAAACTTTATGTATATTTTACCACTTGCTTTCAATCTAGTAACATTAAAAAGGAGTGTGGAAGAGCGACTTCACAGTGGAGAGGCTGGCTGACACCAGCTTACACAAGAGGCCAAGGTCAATGTGGCCAGTGTTAGGACCCTTGTGTGCTTCCTGATCCAATGTTCTGAGAAGGGCAGTGTGACTTCTGTGACATATCTACCACAAATGCGAGGCCTGACTTTAATTACGACATAAGTCAAGCTCCAAATGGAAGACACTCAACAGAATAACTGACTTGTTTTTCAAAAACAATAGCTGTAACATGAAAGAGACACACATTAAAAGAGACTAAAGAGACACAACTACCCAATGAAATGCATGATCTGGGATTTCCTGCTGCTGACTTGATTGGGGCAATTGATAAAATCCAAATATAGGCTCTGTAGATTAGTTAATAATATTTTATCAGTGATAATCTTATGGTTTTAATTGTGGTTATAGAAGAAGACATCTTTGATCTGGGGAAATATCTCAAGTGATAAAAAAGCATCTTTATATCTCCATAAGAAGAAAATAATATGGATATGTTTACTTAGAGAGAGACAGAAAACCCATGTAGTAAAATGTCGACAGTCATGGAATCTGGGTGAAGGGTGGGACTGAGCATTTAGCTCAGTGGTGACTCCGCCTGTCTCACATGTGCAAGGTTCTGAGTGCAGTCCCTGGTACCAAAAAAAATAAAAGTGGGCGAAGGGTGTATAGCGCCACTTTGGACTGTTTTTGCAGCTGTAAATTTGAAATACTGTCCCAGTAAGTGGTTTTAAGTGACTTACTGCTTTAAGGAGTAGGGTAAATATAAGCACAGCGGAGATGGTAAGAAAAATCTTCAATTCTATCAGGCTATGCTGACCAGGATTCCACCTTCTTAGTAACACCACACTTCCTCTCCACCCCCTTCATTGTACCGTCACAATTCAAATCCACTAGTTTGGGGGCTGTGACGATAAATTCTCCACAAAATTTGTTCCATGAGAAAACTCTTAAACACTATTGAAATTAATTCGTGGTCCCATGTGAAAGAAAGCTGCTTTATTGACTTGAGTTTATAAAGTTGCTTTTATTTCCTGACTTCAACCTCACGTTTATGGTGTTGCTGTTTATAGCATTTCTTAAGGGGCGGAGTTGAGGTTTGCAGAAAACAGCCAGCTGTAGAACTTTTACCCAACTTATTGATCCTCCCTGAGCCTCAGTTTTTTGTTTGTTTTTATCTGAAACAAGACTGGCAATAATACCTGTCCTCATAAAATAACTGTGAGCTTTAATAACACCCCACAGGGAAAAGCTTGTTAAATGGTGCCTGGTATATAATAAACACTTAAAAAATTGGAGCTGTTAGAAGGTGCCTAACTGGAGGATTCTTTACACAGAATCCAGCAAAGATTAGCAAGGGGTCTGTTAGTTCAAATGATCTCTAAAACAGGACTCTGTTGCTAATAGCTTGTTAATTAACTGCGTCCTATAATTTCTATTTTGGGTAGACTTTTATCTCCTGTGGGATGTAGTTGGTTTTACAGTTTTTGTAGAAAATGTTTCCTGAACCTTACAAAAGTAAAAGAAATAAAAGTAAAGAAAAGCATCTATCATTGTTGGCTCTTTGTGGCTTTAGCTTTGGCTTGTTCATTGTTTCTAGGGAAAAACTAAGGAAGGCAAATTTTATTATCATGTTTACTTACCTTTTAGGGGTCCACAAAGGATTTGAAAATGTGATCTGGGGCCAGGGATTTAGCTCAGTGTTTCCACCACCTGCTTTGCAAGTGCAAGGACCCAAGTTTGATCCCCAGTACTGAAAAACAAAACAAAACAAAACAAAGAAAATGTAATCTGTATTATGTACTTAGTCCCCAAGGGAAAACATGTACCTATCTGTTTCTACTCTCCCTGTATGCACCTCTAAGCGTGAGATTCTGCATAGAGTATCAACCACTGGAACGCCCAAACATGAACCTGTGGTTAAGTATCAAGCATGGTTGGATTTCCAATGCCAGGGATACAATAAATGCCAATTGGAAGCTTATGGAAGCAATGAACTAATGCGGTGCAGTATCTGTGCCTTCTCACATCCTCTCTCCAAATTCTTTCATCCCTTCGTACACACAGAGCTCATGTCTCTATCTTGCTCAGCCTCCCACCCCTACTCTTCCCACATTTTCCCACATTTCCCTTTATCTCCTGCTCGGAGTCAGTGGTTAGACTCTGGCTGGTGTAATAAAGTACAAATACACTTTGCTCCCACAGTCATTAGTTTTCAGGATTTCTCTGTGGCTCCCCTCTTCTGGGAAACTCAGAAATTGATCAGTGGAAATACACATTTCCCCTGAACCTAGTAAGGAGTCTTTTATCACGTCAACAGCAAACTTCATCTTGGAAAGGAATGGACAGAGGTTCTCTAAGGTGTTGTAAATTCTCGAGAATGTTGGCACTTACATGCCTGCATCTGTGTGTGGGGGGGGATATAAATTATTTTAAAGGGGTTCATTTTGAGCAATATCAGATTTTAATTATTATGATCCTATGTTTGGGTAAAAGGCAGCACCCTGCTGCTAATATCTTCCAAAATGAACAAGCCATTAGCTTGATGTTATCAGCTCAGGAGTATTAGAATGAGCAATCAGAATTAAAGTTGTCAGTATTTAATTAAAATATGCTGTAATACCCCTCATATTCAGAGAGCATGTGGTTTAAGCATTCAGACTGAGAAAACATCCTCATCAATTAATAATTATTAAGGATTCACTAGATGCAGAACAATGGGCTGGATGGCTGGATGGCTGGATGGATGTGGCCGGAAAGATTTAACCAGATCTGCCTCGGCTAAACCACAAGGTCACTCAGCCACCTGTCGTAATCAGCACAGCATAATGCTTAAGACATGTGAACCAGTCTGAAGAGTACACTGAGGTAGCATGTGGTCCTGGGGACATAGTGGGCACTCCCACTAGTCAGTCAATAAACATACATTGAATGGATCTCACATTCTGCTAAGCAGCTGTGGAATCAATAGCACAGCCAGGCTGGTCTAGCCCAGTAAAGACCACTGAAAATACCTGAGGCGACTTATATATTCCTCCACATTTACCTGCTCAAGGCTCAGAGTATCAATCATGCTTAAATAGCTCCGAATCATTTATTATAATCAGTCTAAAGCAAGTGTGGTAAAGAATCTTCTTTTGCTCTCGTCTGACCCTTTTCCTCTTATTTCCTGTCATGACTTTGACATGATGCTGATGATGATGATGACCATGAAGGCAAAGATCGAATTGATCTCAAAGACAAAGAAGGTCCTGGAAATCAACCTGGACCGGGCTTCTACCCATAATCCTTCCAAACCTGTGTCCTTGCAGCTAGAGAATAAGGAAGTGGATTCTCTCCAGCGCTAACCACCCTAGAATATAAGATCAAGAGGCATTTGTTAATTCAAGAGGAAGAAAAAGGACAGAACCATTAACTGTGAATATTGATTATAACCACTATGCCAGGATTTCTGTGCTCCTGAAATTGTCCGGTAACATCCACCCAATAAAAGGTTTAAATAAGGATCCGAATAGAATATTCTCATCATGGCTTAGTAGGGGAGACAGACACAAATGGAACAAGAAACACAAATGAGGTGCAAGTGCAAGGTGAGAGATGTGTGTAGAGATTTTGGATCCTGAGAGAGGGTGAACCAGAACATCCACCTACGGAGGGGAGGCCTGAGCCCCATCTGCCAAGGCAAACAGGGGCCAAGCAGGTGATGTGAGGGGTAGAAGGAAGGGGCTAGGCCACGCATATATCCTTCCAGGGCACACCCCAGTGATCTCGTGTTCTTCTATCAGCTTCACCTGCTAAAGCTTCCAGCACCTCCCAAGAGCACCCCAGGCTGGACTACTAGGGGCCTTCAGGGGACATTCCAGATCTGAACTGAACCAGTATTCGGCAAATAGATGTGGGAACTGTCCAGCTAGGGAGAAGGTGTCCAAGCTTAGAGGCAGAGACACCAGAGGAGCAGGAGAGACCTCCACCTGCTGAGCAACCAACAGAGGACCACACACAAGCCATGCTCTTCCCATCACAGGAAGCCAGGAGGTGTTTTAAATATTTTAGTAAACTATTGATCGCACATTTGGATGCTCACTTAATCAACCACCAAGCATGTTGTTAGGGACCTCCACTTTCCGCCATGTCTGTGCGTAATTAAGTACACAACGTCTCGGGAATGGACCCTTTTACCAACACGTTAGGCGAAATCAAAGTGGAACAGAACACAAGTTGTTTGTGCAGCCTCAACCGCAGCCCACATGAGGGACGAATTGCCCTCTCATTCTATTACTGAGTTGTGTGGGTGGTGCATTTTAATCAAGAGCGACCATGGGCTGCCATTAACTGGAGCTACTCACCCTGGAGCCCTCACCCGGAAGCAGGAGAGGCCAGGGCACTTGGGACATCATCGCTAGGGTCCTGTTTAGTGACTCCTAACCCTCACAACACCCTCCTCCACCTCCTCTACCCCCAACTCAGCCAGAGAAGGTATGGGAGATTTCTGACAAAGAATCGAGCTATTCACCTTGAAGCTGGGGTCACCTATTGTTTAATGTGCTGCTTTATTTTTCCTTATTACAAAATACATGCTTATTTTGAAGTCTTGGAAACCATGGAAAAAATCTAATAAGAAAATAAGGTTATTCAAAATTGTACCACTCAACATTTTGGGTATTACATATGTACATTCCTTTGCAAAATGGGAACAATACTAGTTTCCCACTTCCATTTTAAATAACATAGGTTAAGTATCTTTCCCTATCATAAAATAATCTTCTAAAACATCATTTTTACAGTCTGAAGATTAATTCTTGGATATCTGATTAAATCATATCACCTAAAAATATCATTTTAATGAGATTCTTGAATTCCCTATTATTGACCACTCAGGTGTTCCCCCCAAACTCTACAGCTATGGACATCTTAACTTGTAGATCTTTATGTGTAAAGTAAAGGCATTTCTCACACTTGATGTCTGTTCGCCTTTTGAACAGACAAAATACTTCCCCTAGGTGGGATAATGGGTGCTGTTGACAGCCCGGAGCCTGGTTTCCACCTCACTGGTACCACCTATAAGTTCTTGGGAGGCAGCTAGAGGTCGAGGTGGAGAGAACACAGGATTTAGAGAACAGTTGACAGACAGACAGACAGACTTCGCTGTTCAATCCCAGCTCTGCCAGTTACTCCATGATCCCATTAGAGAAGTTTGGTTGCACCTCACATAAAAAGCTAAAGTGGTCTAAGCAAAGGAGGGCTTGCTGGTCTTGCATGGTAAGTGGTTGGGGATGCATCACAGAGGGATGAGGCAATGGCCCATCAGGGACCCTCACCCCATCCTGTACCCTCAACCTCGGCCTCATTTCTGTCCTTTCTGGTTGCAGGATGGGTCCCAACTGTGCATTAGACACAGGAAGAAGGAGGGAGAGAAGACGCAGCATCAGCAAACATCTCCTCAGCCAAAACAAGGTCATGTGATCACCTCTATCTGCAAAGGAAGCTGGGAAATTGAGTTTTGGCTTTCTTTTCCAGGCTCCATGAGCATCACTGTCCAAAAGAAATGCAATCCAAGCCATGAATGTAAGCTATATACTTTCTAGTAATCATATGTAAGCAAGTAAAGAGCCTCAGACCCATTAGGATGGCTACTATTAAAAAACAAGGATGGTGGGGATGTAGAGAAATTGGAACTCATGTACATTGTTAGGGGGAATTTAAAATGGATGAATGGACGAAAAAGTGACAATGGAATGTTATTCAGCCTTAAGCAGGAGGGAAATCCTGACTTACTATATCAAATTTGAACCCTGGGTACATTGTGCCATATTATTCAGTTTTCCTGTCATTGGGACACAATACCCAATACCCACAATTTAAAAGAGGAGAGGTTTAAGCAGGGTGTGGTGGCACATGCCTGTAATCCCAGTACTTGGGGGACTGAGGCAGAAGGATTGCTGAGAGTTCAAGGCCATCTTGGGCTACATAGTGAGTTCAGGGTCAGCCTGAACTACAAAGAGAGACCCTGCCTCAAAAAAAAGAAAAAAAAGAGAGAGAGAGAAAGAGAGGTTTACTCTGGCTCATAGTTTCAAGGGGGTTCAGTCCATGGTCAGCTAGCTCCAAGGCAGAACTACCATGGTAGAAAAGCATGGCAGAGCAAAGAGTCTAAGTTGATGGTGTCAAGGAAGGAGAGCAAGGATCAGAGAGGAAGGGCCAGCGACCACATGTACTGTGTTTCCCCAACAATAAGACCTAACCAGAAAATAAACTGCAGCTGGTTGTTACCATGGTGATGGTCAGTGTCATGCAAAAGATCATACTTTCACTGTTCTCTTTCTCTGTGGCTACTCTGTAATGGTAGGTAAGGCAGAGATGGGGTGATTATGGCTGGCATTTTTGATCTCTAATTTTCTTATTTGGGGGGAACACAGTAGTACCCAAGGTCGAGCCTCCATGCCCCACCCAATCACACCCAGAAGTGTGCTGTACTAATTTGCTAGGCATTCCTTGGTCCAATCAAGTTGACATACCATGATTCATGGTCACATATGCTAAATAAATTAAGACAGTCACAAAAGGGCAAATATGGCGATTCCACTTATCTGTGGTATGTAGAGCAGTGAAATTCATAGGGCAGGAAATAGAATGGTGGCTCCCAGGGGCTGGTTTTCAGCAAGCAAACATGCATAGAAAGTTGTGTAAGGAAGAAAAGGTTTGGGATTTAAACAGAGCTAACGAAACACCGGCCAATTCTGGATTCACAGAAGCTCATGAGGCACTCAATACTCCAATTTACAGAGTAGAAAATAAAATGGTGATTGCCAGGGACGGGGGAGGCAGGAAGGGTTGTGACTGAATGGGGACAGAGTCTGGGTTTTGCAGTGGGGAAGAGTTTCTGGGGATGTGTGGTGGCGACGGCTGCACGGCACTGGGAATGCACTTAAGACCACAGAACCACACACCTGAAAGGGCCAGAGGCTGGGTCTGTAGCTCAGTGGCAGAGAACATGCTTAGTCTGTATAAGACCCTGGGGTCCAGCCCTAGCATTGAAAAAAGTTGGGGGTGAGGACAGTCAACTTTAGGATGGAACATAATACCCAACACCCCCACGTTCAAGCCCCGCCTGGGCAATCGAGAGACTCACACAATTAAAATTATAAAAATGGGGGTAGGTGTTGATGTAGCTCAGTGCTATTAGTTCAAAGCCCAGTGCTGGAAAAAATTTTAAAAAGTAATGGACTCTATTCAAAAGCTTGATTTGAGTGTGTGTGTGTGTGTGTGTGTGTGTGATAGAATGGAATATAAAAGAGCTAACTATAGTAATCACTTTTACTACATGTTTAATTACTCATAGATGAGAATTTTGGGTTGTTTGGGGGTTTTTTTTTTTTGATACCAGGGATCGAACTCAGGACCTTGTGCTTGCGAGGCAGGCGTAGTGCCACTGAGCTAAAGCCCCAGGCTTTAGCTTTTTTTAAAATAACAACCATGTAAAGATATCATTCATAAGCATAAAACTGACCTTCCAAAAGTGTGCAATTCAGTGCTTTACATACAGTCCACAGTCTGTATCCACATTTTCTACCTCTGTGCACCTAACCCACCACAGATCGAAAAGAAAAACAAAAATCTAGACACTTTCAGACTTTCCCTTGTCCCTGTTCCCTGAACAATACAGTCTATCAACTACTTACATAACATTTACATTGCATTAGCATTGTAGTCACTATTATAAGTGACCTAGAGATGATTTAAAGTATACACGCATAGGTTGTGTGCAAATACTGTACCACTTTATAGACAGGACTCGACCGCTGGAGACCTTGGTATTGCAGGAAGTGCTGGAACCCACGACACCGAGGAATAACTGTGAGACTGTGCAGCCATCCCACTAGCTAATTTGAGAAGGCTTTCTCTCCCTCAGTCCCTGGAAACCACTGCTTTCTGTCTCCATGGGCTTGTCTATTCTGCAAGTTCCATATAAATGGAATCATACAATATGTGGTCTTTTGTGTCTGGCTTCTTTTACTTAGCATAATGGTTTCACGCATCATCTGCACTGTAAGATGTAACAGTGCTTCTTTCCTTTCTGTGACTGAAAGGAGTGGATAGAGCACGTTTTGCTTTCCATTCAACACGGGTGGACACTTGGGTTGCTTCCAGGTGCAGGGTGATTGTGAATCATGCCACTGTGAACATTTGTGTACAAGTGATTGTGCAGACATAGACACGGAGTTTTCTTGGGTATTTATGTAGAAGTGGAACTGCCAGTTCATGTGATAACTCTTTAAATTTTTGAGAAACCTCCAAACTGCTTTCCAGAGCCACTGCACCATTTACATTCCCGCCAGCAGTGTACAAGGGTTATTTTCTACAACCTTGCTGACATTTTTTATTGTTTACTTTTCTGATGATGCCACCCTGGTGGGTGTGAACTGGAATCTCCCTTTTCTGCTTTGTCTTCCCCCAATGGCTAATGATACTAAGTATCTTATCTCAGCTTCTTGGCCTTTTGTATGTCTTCTGTGGAGAAAAATCTACTCGAGGCCTTTACAATTAGAGTATTTGTCCTTGTATTGTTGAGTTGCAAAAGGACTTCTTTTGCATGAGTTCTAAATGACATCTGATGTTATAGTGTGCATATGGAGGAGATGGTAAAAGTTCTCTGAGATATGAATCATACTGTACCTCACCCAACTGCTAACCAGCACTCCAAATTATACTCGATATGATAGGTTTTCATCCTGAAACAATGGTAGTTCAAGCTAAATAGCTCGCAACCTTTGCATTACAGAGAAGAGAGGGAAAAAGAGGACATCACTCCTCTTTATACCTTGAGTTTTTGAGACCTGCTGGTGTCCGGCTGAGTAATTGCTCTCTGGGAACTGTTCCTAGCAGGAGAAGTGAATGTGAGGCAGCTCAAATGCCAGCTGCTACAAGATCAAGCCCATCTGAACGGTGACCACATGGGCAGGATGGCCACTTTATATAAGAGGGTCAGAGAGGTTCATGAAAGAAATAGCACTAATGCCAATCCAGTAATTCTCAAGTCTGCCTGCAGCCTATCCTGAGGAGCCACAGATTGATCCTCGAACACTTATCCAATAAATATTGATTAATTGAATATTCTATGCCGGGCACCATCCAGGCTCAGGGGACAGAGCAGGCTACGTAACTAGATAAAGTCAGCGCCTTCTGGAACCCACATTCTAGTGAGAGAAAGCAGAAGATATGAGTGAATGAGTAGATATATCTATAATTTGTCACATAGTGGGATGTGTCAAGCAAGACGAACAGATAGAGTGACAGGGAGATGGCTTTTATTTTTTATTTTGAAACAGGGTCTCTTTAAATAGTTAAATTGCTCAGGCTGTGCTCAAGCTTGCAGCCTCCTGTCTCAGCCTCCTAGAGTGCTGGGGTTCCAGATGCGCCACCCCGCCGGGCCGAGGTGACTATTTTGATAGTTTGTACCCGTAGGGAGAGCTTTGGAAAGTCACCTGTGTCGGGTCAGGGATCCACCAAGCTGTGGGGACATCTGTGGAAAGGCGTTCCTGGCAGAAGTAGTGGAGTGGGGGCTGGAACCCAGGGCAGCCAGGAGAAGGCAGACGGGGCTGAGGAAGGGCCAGCAAGGGTGGCAAGGCCACAAGGGAGCTGCCCCATCGCCATGTGCAGAGGGGCAAAACAGCCCCGGGGCCACACATCACCGAGGCTGCTATGCATTCCATAGTCATGACTGGAGTCATGGCACGCTGATTCTCAGGAGTTTGCCAACTGGCTCATTCCCACAGCAGGAAAGCAGAAATGGGTCAGATCATGGAGTCAGAGGGCTCCTTGGACTGGCTGGGGTGGTCCCCAAACCCTTCCCTTTGAGCCCCTCTCTGTTGATCAGGATCAGGGTTCAGTTCAGTCCTCGCTTCTGAGAGAACATGCCCGACATAGAAGGCTAAGGACCCAAAGGAAACCGCCCAGGGATTGGCTCAAGTTGGCTTTCGGGAGATTTGGGACATAGCATCTTGGGACGTGTCTTTAAAACCTGTATTATCATTGTTTCTGCAGTGCACCTGCCAGGTCCTCATGTTCTTACCTTACAGGAGCTCAGCGTGCTCGGCTTGGAGCACAGAACATAAGAACAAGAAAAATGTCATTATAATGACCTTCAATTGACCTTCATGCCAACAAGGAAGAAAGAAGCCCAGGTTATCTAAGAGCAATGCCATGAAGCAGTTCCAGGGAAGCTGTTGGAAGGGAGATTTCAGTTTAACATTGCAAAGGACTTCCTGTAATCTGAAAGGCAGTGAGTTCCCCAATACTGAGGGTATTCAAATTGAAAAAGGACACTTATTTAGGATTCCATGCATGAGATCCCTGCACTGTTTGGAAGGTTGGACCAGGACCCTCTCAGGGTTAAGATTTAATAATCTAGGTAAAAATCCAGACCATTTGTGACTGAGACCCTCACGGAACAACTTGAAGGTCATTTACAGTCCACCCGGAGTTTTTCCTCCAATTATATGCTGTTAAGGGGGCTTTAATTAAGCTTTCCCCTCCGGGTACAACCAGCTTGTTTTTGGTGAGTGCAATATGCTGTCCCAGAATATGTCAAACTTCATTTGCAAAATATCAGACTGCTGTTTTTTTCCCAGAGCCAATCTGCAGAGTAATACGTTCAATAACTTTTGCTCTTTTTGCTCTCAAAGATAGGTCTCTTTTTGGAGGCGATAGCGCAATAAATGCGGAATCTGGTGCAAATTCCAATGGAAAGAAAAGATATTGTTATTTAAAGGCCAAATAACGGCTTAAAATTAGAGTTGTGAAGGCACTGAAAAACACCAGACTTCCCAGATGGCTCAGAGATAATTCACTTTGCACTCAGTCCACTTGCCTGCTAAAAAAAATACTTCTGACTCTGTTTCTCCCCAGATTGAAAGTTGGTGCCTGCTTTAAGCATATGTGCTTCTCTCTTTAAATTTAGCTCTGAGTCATGTTGTATTACATTAGGAATTCAGCAGGCAGGCGCATGGGAAATGTACATCAATGCGTTTATTTTTAAGTTATATAAAAATAAAAATATATATGTTTAAATATATTAGGCTGTATTTTTGTCCAATTTCAAAAGGGTTGTTCTCCAGAGCAGATTAGATAAAACAATAATAACGGCGGTGACACTGCGATTCTGGAAGACAGCCCATTCCCGAGGATCCCAGAGCGACTTGGCAAACCCTGTAGCTTCCAGCCCCAGCCTAGCTGCGTGTGGAATTTGTCACGGAAACCGCCACCTCCACGGGGACCCGGCAGCTCCCTGAACAGCTGCAGGGTGGCCTAATTAAGACATTTCTGCTCCCAGAGTGGTGGGTCAGCAAGGGGTAAGGACAGCCAGGGGGACAGAGGCCAGAAACAGAGTCCGGAGGGATAGCTTTAGCTCAGTAGCTGTCTTACTCCATTTTGGGTTGCTAGAGGAGAATGTGCAAGAATGGGTAATGCATAAAGACAGAGATTTATGCCTTGGGGTCCTGGAGGCTGGGAAGTTAAGATCAAGGGGCCGGCCTCTGATGAGGGCCTTCTAGCTGCATCACCCCATGGTGGAGGGCAGAAAGGTGAGAGAGACAGGTAAGAGGGGACCAACCTCACTTTGGTAGCAAATGGACTCCTTTGACAATGACATTGATCCGTACTGAGGGTGACCCAACTTTCCCTTAGGCCCCGCCTCCCAGCACTGTGCTGGGGCTTAAGCTTCCAATCCTCGAACTCGGGAAGACACATTCAGGCCATAGCAGTGGCCAAGTGCATGGGGTTGAGGACCCAGCTAGACAGTGCTGACTCCAGATCCTGGCTCTGCCCCTGGTGATCCATGCATTCTTGAAAGCGATGGGGCCTCACTGCATCTCGGTTCCTCACCTCGGAGGTGAATAATGGTTCCCACTTCCAGGGGTGAAGCCTGGGTCACTCAATCCATCCACTCACTCACCCAGCACATATTTATTAACATCTACAGGACAACATGGTGTGAATATGAACAGATCCGAAATTCCAGGCCTCCCAGAGCCTGTGGTCCTCAGATAGAGATACAGACAGATGATCACAGCCAGAGTGACTTAACCAGCAAGGTGGGGAATGCAGCCAGGGAAGAGTTGCAGAGCGGGGCTGCTGGCCTGAGGCTGCTGGCCAGTGCAGCACTTAGTGGGTGCTTGCTAATCCCCGCATGCCTTTGCTATGGCTGCCGCCGCAGACTGCTGCAAACATTGTAACTTTAACAAGTATTCCTCGTCTTACAGTTCTGGAGATCACAAGTCTGACACAAGTCTCACCGGGCTCAAAGCAAGACGTTGGCAGGGCTGTATTCCCCTTGGAAGCGCGAGGCGAGAATCTCTTTCCCTGCCTTTTCCAGCTTCTCGGGCTGCCTGCACTCCTTGGCTCCTGTCCCCTTCTTCCATCTTCAAGGAACATAGCTAACATAGCTCCAATTTCTGCTTCCATTGTTGCACCTCCTTCTCTGACGTTGACCTCTGTGACTTCTTCTCAGAAGGGTCCTTGTGGTTCCATTGGGCCCACCTGAATAGTCCATGGCAATCTTCCATCTGAGATCCTTAACATAATCTCCCTTGAAAAATCCCTCTCACCAAGTCTAGTAACGAGTCTGAGGTTTGAGGGATTAGGAAAAGGGCCATGATTCTCACTACCACAGTCAGGGCCGCTCAATACCCTCCCAAATAGGACTTCTGGACAAGAAGAGCAGAGAAACTAGAATGGAGGGATTATCAAAGAAATGATATGTGACAGTTTTCCAAAACTGTAGGGCACACATTTCTGGGCTTAAAGAACCTTCCGGATGGCCAGTACGGAATCGTATCCAAAGCTTCCAGAGAGAGAATGCCATACACAAAGGATCAGGGATCAGGCACTCTACTTTCTAACATCTTCACTGGTTATTGGAAAACATGGTATGGAATATTTCTAATTCGCAGGAAAGATATTTCCAACCTAGAATCTATTGATAATTTTATGAATCAAGTGTAAGTGTGGGACCTGTAAGGACAGAAGGAGACAGGAGAGGGAGTTAAAAACTCCAGATGCGACATGAACATATTTATTATGTTATACAGACATAAAAAATTGTTAAAGCATAAATATGGGCTAAACGCATTTCAGACATGCTAGGTCTCACCAAGTCTTCCTCCCACGCACTCTTTCTCAAGAAGCTCCTAAGGATGTGCTCCATCAAAATGAGAGAGTAAACCAAAGAAGCAGAAAACTGAGGAGCCAGGAAATCATATGCCACACAAGAGCGAGCTGGATGCTACCTCAGAGGACCCAGAGCACAGGTGGGCACCAGGTGTGCCTCAGCCACCAAGCCTGTTCCATGCCAGGAGGGGGAGTTCAGAGCTAAGCACAGAATTTTCATTACCAAGAACTTTAGCATTGTGGCAGAATTTGAAGATAAATTGTAGTTACATAGAAAATAAAGAACCCCCTAAATTACTAACTCGGTGAGGGCCAGGGATTTAGCTCAGTGGTTTTGCCACCCGCTGCGAAAGCACAAGGACCCGAGTTCAATCCCTGGTACCAAAAAAAAAAATAAACCAAAACTAACTAGCTGAAAAACACAATGGTACCAAAAGTGCAATGATAGTGCGTTGGGCGGTCAGGGGCAAACGGTATTTCCTAAGTAAGGGGACAGGAGACTGAATATTGAGTTAACTAGAATCCATGATATAGGGAAGAAGTGTAAGACTCTGTGTGTGCACGCGCAGACATATGCATGTGCAGGAATGAAATCTTCATTTTCTGTAGCAGGACATCAACTGGACGAGGCCCTGAACTGAAAAATCAAATAAACCTCAGAGTTTCAGGTGGCTGCCTGCCTCTGAAGTAAGGGACAAGGGTCAGTGAGCAGGGCTTGAAATTAAGTCTTATAGGTCCATTTGACTCTACGTGTATTCCTTTAATTTAAAAATTTTGAGATTTTATAGGGAGGGATGGGAAGGCTGTTAATGCTCCCTGGAAGAGGAAGCAGGTGGTGGGTCAGGGCAAGGCACCCCTTGGGCACCTGCAGGTTTCCTCTGACTTCCACCTCATTAAGTCTCAGGAGGGAACTGGGCTCAGCAAGAACATAAGAGCTGTGGAGGTCCTAGAGGCCACATGGCATGACGCCCTCCCTCCCCAGCCATCACAGTGGCTGCCTCCGCCGTGAGAGCAAGTGGTGCAGGCACCTGTCACTGTCAGAGTCCGCCCAGCAGGCCTGGTGGCCCTGGCGGAGGGGTCAGTGCAGAGGACAAAGCTTCCTTGAACAGACCCTGGTGGGGGAACTGGGTGGGGGAGGACTTCTTTGTGTATGGACCCGAGTGTACTCCACGCTGTGACACCTGTGACACACACCCGGAACGTGAAAATGGGTCACCTTGTCTTGGAAGCTAGAGACATTCTGTCCTCCTCTGATGTCCTTAACCTGCTGGTCCAGCCTCCAACTGGGGAAAGATCTCAAGAGGGGAAACAGCCCCTGGCAGGGGGACTTGGGGAACACAAAGAAATGTCACTCCTCATCAACACTAAGGTACACGACTCCTAAGGGGTTAGTCCCTGGTACACCACCCTCTCCAGTCATGTAGGGTGATCCCAGATGGGGCTTCCAGGTTCCCAGGCCCAGGAGGATTTGAGAGAGACCACCAGCAGCACTCAGGCTGTGCACTCCTCTTCCCTGGAGAAAAGTGGTGATGGCTGGGATAATGCAGTCACTTCTGCACCAGGCCAGGAGAATGATCAGTGACGCTAAAAGGTGGTGGTCATCACCACATTATGCTGGGCTCCCAAAGGTCAAGCACATTTACAGGTGTTGTCAAACCCTAAAGGGGCTGGGGTGGAGCTCAGTGGTGGAGCACTTGCCTAGCATGCCTGAGGCCCCGAGTTCCATCCTCAGTACGATCAGTCAATCAATCAATCAATCAATCAATCAGTACTGAGTGCAGTGGTGCAGGCCTGTAATCCCAGCTACTCAAGAGACCAAGGCAGGAAGATCACAAGTGGGCACTCCACCTGGACAACCTCTCTCTCAAAATAACAAAAATAAGAAAGGCTGAGGATCTGGCTCTGTGACGGAGCTCTTGCCTAGCACACGTGAGTCTCATCCCCAGGACCACAAACCAACAAACAAAAAACAAAACCACACTAGAAGTGTAGACAACAAAGGAGGGACATTCTCAAAGGAGATGGAAACTCAGTGTGGGGGCCCTCAAATGGCAGACTTCTCCCTCTTGACACCAAGAAGGATTAAGCTTATTCTCCAGATTCTCTGAAGAATCAAAGCCCACTTCCTAGGGAACTAACAAGCCTTGCCGGTCACATGTTAAAAGGGGTGCGTGTGTCAGAATAAGTGTCTAGGGTCTGCAACCACTGTGGAAATCAGATGGAGATACCGCAAAGAACTGGGACTGGAAGTCCCATTTGACCCAGCTATTCCCCTGCTGGGCATCTTCCCTGAAGAATTAAAAGAATCATACCACAGTGATATGTGTGGACCCATGTTCATAGCAGCACAGTTTGTAATAGCTAAAACTTGGAAACAGCCCAAATGCCCATCAGCTGGAGACTGGATAAAGAAAATGTGGGTTTGTAAATAAAATGGAGCACTACTCAGCCATCAAAAACGAGAAATGAGAGACATTTATTGCTAAATGGATGCACATTGAGGTGATACTCTTAAGTGAAATAAACAGGACACACATGTGTAAATACCGAATAGTTTCTCTAGTGTGAGAAACTGAAAGTATAAATAAGGGCTAAAATGTATAATAGATAATGTGAAATAGGAAGAAAAGGGGCAAAGGGGAAGGGGAAGTGGGAGGGGTAGGGGAAAGGAAAGAAGGGAATGGAATTAATATGAGAAAATGAAAAAATGGAAACAAAATCTTTGTAAATAGGGAGGGATGGAGGGGTTGAAGGGAGGGCAGGGGAAGGGGGAAAAATAAGAACCAAGAGAGATTATGTAAAGGTGCGAATTTCTAATGATGAGTGTCATTATATTGTACACCTAAAATGTACTAATACAATAAAAATTTTTTAAAAAAGTGTCTAGGGTCAAATGAGTTTGGAAAATGCTTGTTAAACAAAGAAAATGAGCAGGATATACAAAACCTTAAAGTTTTCATTGTAAATATTACCAAAGTTACACCTTTCGACAGTTGCAGCTGTTTTCTAGAAGCATTACCTAGGGTTAGTGTTCCGGGGAACACACCTTGAGAAACATTAGTTGAATGTCCCAAGGCCCTGAGGGTTTGGGGACCCCCAGCCCCTGTCTGCAGTGTGTCTGGCTGGAACACACACCTGTGCTCTTCTTCACTGCCCCTCCAGCCTGGCAACCCAAACTGTCCTGTGACTTCTGGTATAGGCCCAAGGTGTCAATTGATTTTCATTGCTTTCCTTACATGAGAAAGAAGAGTCTTGGAAGATAGAAGTTTGAGTGATCTGATTCTTCTGGTTATTTCTTGATTGCTTGCATTTCTGTTCAACTTTCCAAAACATGATCATGGGACATTGGGGCCATACCATGCTGAGAATCGGAGTGGTTTCCATGCCTTAATTCCAAGAGCTGTCTGTCAAGCCTTAAATGATGCACTTCTTAGAAACGCCCTCATACGCCAGCTCTAGCAAAAGGCCCTGCATCTTTCTGGGAGGTAGAATACCAAGGTCTACTGGCAACAGGGTCTCTCACGCACTCCTAGTCCTCGAACGGCACAGGCAGCTGCATCTGACAAAGGTGAGTGCCCCCGGCCCTGTGTCCTCCAACCCCATCAGCTCTGCACATATAAGCCTGGTGAGTCATTAACCCCACCTCCCCTCATTTATTTACCCATCTGTCCGTCCAACGTGTATTTAATTAAGCATCAGCTCTGAATCAAGCACTGAGCTAGATGCTTAGATACAGCAGTGATCAAGACAGATGTCACCTCTGTCCTTGTGGAGCTGACAATCCAGCTTCATAACTGATCTAAAATGACTACTTCCTGCCAGGCTGCCATGTGTGGTTGTTCAGGGCGTCCACTCCACAAGGGCTGCAGGCCAAGGGGGCAAGCAGGAGCTGCAATCCACCCCCTCCCCTGTCCATTCACAGAGTGTGTGTCCTGCAACAGAGCACTGAGACTGGCTAATTCACAAAGAGCAGAAATTGATTTCCTCACAGTTCCTGAGGTGGGGAAGTCTGCTGAGGGCTGCTCTGCTTCCAAGACGGTGCCATATTGCCACGTCCTCCGGAGGGGAGTGAGGCTGTGTCCTCCGGGGCAGAGGCCAAGGCAGGCAAGTCAGGGGCTGCCTGAAGCCCTTTTATGAGGGCTTTAATCCTGTTCGTGACAGAGGAGCCCTCCTGGCCTAACCACCTCCAAAAAGGCTCACTATTTGCCACACTGGAGCAGCAGGATGCTCGAGATGGCCCTGTCAAAGCACGGCACCAAGTCAAACAATCTGAGATGGGGCCACTCCCACCAGGGTGGTCTGGGGACACATTCCTGACTGGTGTGGAGATGCTGCTGTACAAATTGCAGGTGGTCCTGACTTCCTGTAAAGTGCTTCCCTGGATTAGCTTGAGCCGGGTGGCCTCACGTCAGCGACTCTGCGTTCATCGCTGGGGTCTTCGAGGGCCCATGTTGAGCTAAGTGGTTCTTGGGCCCCATAAAGGCTGGCAGGTCCACCACTGCTCCTCTGAGAAGTGAGAAGGGAGGAACGGGGACACCCAGGCTCAGCCACCCAGCTCTGGGGAGAAAAATTCCTCTTCCAAATGGGTGGATCCTGAGACCATAAAGTAGGTGACATAAATCAGATGTGGAAGGTTAAATATAACATGATTTCTCCAATATGTGACCCAACCTAGAAATAATTTAAAGCACAAAATAAAAGAGAGATGGTAGGAAATAGGGAGGTCGACTTGAGGAGAGGGAAGGAGATCTAAAGAAGGAGGGACAGGCAGGAAAAGGTAAAAATGATCAAAATCTAAGGTGTATATCCATTAATTCCCCACCATGAGTGTAATTATTATGTATATTATATATTGCAAACATACACTGATGAAAATAAATAGAATTCCTCTTTCTGTCTGCCACCTTCTCTCAGTTACTAATCCATCCTGAATAGCACACAAGAGTACCGTGGGGCTCAGCAACAGAACATGAAGGCCATTTGGCCATTTTTCCCACCTGTCCTCCATGTGTCCTCACCCAGGTGGGGGATTATCCCGTACACCAGGATTTGAGGAGGTGATTTGACCAGGAAATCTCTGGAAGACGGAGTGGGGAAACATAATGAATCTTTTTGGCTTCCAACATGTGTCCTATGTCTGAGGGGGAGATTTTGTTTGTGTGTGTGTCCGAGTGCGCGCACACACACACGCACTTCTTGGCTCAGTGCTTTGCAAATTTCAATGTGTAAATGAATCACCTCCAAACTTATTAAGTTGCAAGCCATGATTTAGCGGGTGGCTTTTGAAGAAGGGCCCAAGTGACATCCATGCAGCCAGCCCATTTGGGTTACAAGGCTGTAGTATCCAAGCTTTGGAGTCGGAGACTCCTGAGTTCCAATCTAGCTGCTCTTGTTTCCTCGCCACATGACCTGGAGTAAATTGTTTACTTTGATTTTATTTTAGCTTTTCCATCTATAAAACAGAAGCGAAGGCCCACCTCTGGACAGTCTTCTTAGAATTTTATGAATGGATGGCTTCTGAGATATCTGAGGCCCTCAGTGGTGGGCCTTAATATTTTTTCTCTGCCTTTTATTTTATTTTGTGGCAGTGCTGGAGGTGGAACCCAGGGCTTCACACATGCCAGGCAAGCACTCTACCTCTGAACCATAGCCCAAGCCCTCCTCCACCTTTAAAAAAGAAATATCAGAAGAAAGGCAAAAACTTAGACGAAACCTTAGTTGTCATGTTGGCCTGGCTTTTGCCACCATGCCTAAACACGTAGCCATGCTTTGTCTCATCCCAGGCCACCTGAGGGCTGCAGCACTGCCTGGTGCATGATTGGAGCTCAGTACAAGGTGGCTGAATGAATGACTAATTTACTTCCACCAATAATAGTAGCTGGAGCTGGCTGTGGGGCCCACTTCTCCCTGGGGCAGCAAAATTAAAATATGTGGGAGGTGGGGAGAAAAAAGAGATGAGCAGAGCTCTGGTTCCTCCCCCAGGGGGGCATCCCTTCTTCACACCTGGGAATCAATCGTCCAAGGAGCCTCCAGAAAGCTTCCCTAAAACCACACACTGTTGCAGCTCCTGATCTCATGGAAACCCAAAAGATGGAGAGAACTGCACAGACGCCAAGGGAGCTATCGTCACTTGTGCTGGGATGAGGGTCACCCTCCCTGAGTCCCCAGCCTCAGAGTGCTCACAGTGCCTCTGCCCTGTCTTCGGGGAAGCTCTGTGTTCTTCACAGAGAAGTCTTTGTCCACCTGGCAGGTCTTTGGCTAAGGACCCGAGCAATGTCAACCCTGCAACCTGTTCCACTATTGCACCTCCTGGCCGCTCTGGCCCTGCCCAGCAGTGAACTCTTGGCATCCTTCCGCTGAGGCGCGAAGCTTCCCGGCCCTTGCTCCCTCTCTCCAAGCCAAATTGAGCTGTCTCAGCCTTGCTTTTCATTTCCTTTCTCTGTGGGTATAATTGTGTTGACAGCCACGAGAAACCAAATGTTTCCCTACATCATTTCGAACTGTGTGGCCCATGAGGTTCCTTTTCATTTGCTGTTTTCACCAGGACTTCAGTGAGCACAGTTGTTGGGAGGAAAACCGCAAAACATTTTGGGGAAATAGAGAAAACTTAGCATCCTGGCAGTGGTTAGTGTTTGCTTCATAAATCACTCAGCCAGCCAAAGCGCAGTGACCGCCAGAGAGGAATGTGCCTAGTGCTGTGCCAGGGCACCACAGGTGCTGAAGCTGGAGTCTGTCTGGGGAGTGAAGCCCAGACCTGGGTGAGAGTTTTGAGGGGACTCAGGTGGGCAGCCCAAGCCCGGCACAGGTCTGCTGACCAGCAGGTAGATGACCACATGCTGCAGCCGAGAGCTGAGAACTGGAATTAAACAGAGAGGAAAGTGGCGAGAGAAACAAGCACAGCAGCTCCAAGTCCATTACCCGTCTCCCTCTGATGGATTCAGTTTTTGGTCTTAAAGGGATTTTTTTTCTGCTAGGAGTTATATTCCCCGATTAAAGACACTTTAGAAAACACAGCAGTGCATGAAAATGAAAATTGTTCACAATTCTACTTCTGACTGTCCGAACTATCTGTATAGATCCCGCTAACTTCCATTTCCATCCACCCTCGCCAGCCTGTCTGCATCCCTGTGTCGGAACCCAGAGCCAGCTCCCTGCAGCTGCCTCGTGAGAAGCAGCCCATTGCGGATCAGCTTCTACATTCTGAACCTCACCCTTCTGACCTTTCAGGCTTGAGTTAGGATTTGCTGTCTGCTTCTGCGGTGTTTCAGTATATGTGTGGCGCATGAGCCAATCCGTCATCAAGTCCTGATCTCTCCACTACCGAAATGTATTTCTAATCTGACCGCCCCTCGCCTCTCCTCTGACACCTCCCTGGTCCGTGCCACAGCCCTGTCTCATCTGCAATGCTGCCAGCTCTCTCTCTGGTTGCTTTACCTCCTACTCTTGCCTTCCAATGGTACATTCTCCTTACAGAAGCCATGAGGATCTTTTAAAATTATGAATGAGATTCTGTCATCTCCTTGCTTAAAACTCTCCTATGGCTTCTCTTGCATTTAGAGTAAAATCCAAACCCGGCACTCTGCATCATGAGCCCCCAGTCCACCTCTTTACCTCATCCCTCATTATTCTCCCCCTTGCTCAGCCCTTCCAGCCTTGATGCACTTGTTCTCTCCGGAACACACCACACTCATTTCTCACCACAGGGCCTTTGCACATGCTCATCCCTACCCTAGAAATGCTTTTCCACAGATCTGTAGCCTTTACTCAGGAGTCTCCATAAGGAGGTGTCCTTTAGCTACCCAGGCTAAAACAGCTTACTTCCCAAGCCCATTTTCTTTTTTCAAACAAGAGTTATTATGAAACGATTATCAACATACACAATCACCCTCAGATAACCCTAAACCACAGACTTCTAGGATCTGAGACTCGTACAATTTGGAAATCCAAGTTTTACTGTCATGGGGTGGGAGGAGTCTAGGAACAATGGAAAAGCGGGGTCCAGTTGTGTTAAATGACTCCCCCCAACCAAGGTCTAACAGCTAAGGCCAAGCTAGGGTAAAGCCAGATCTCCCAACATGGAGACAGAGCTCTGCCTCTGGGGAGTGGTGTTTTTTGGGTTTTTTTTTTTTTTTTGGTACTGGGGATCGAACCCGGGACCTTTCACTTTCGAAGCAGGAACAGGAACCATTGAGCTAAATCTCCAGCCCTTGGGGAGTGGTTTTCAAAGTGGGTTCTCCAAGGCACTGTGGCTTTGCAGAAGTATCCCGGAGGTTCTGCCTCAGGGGACAGGATACCCCTTCAGGTCAGAGCCATGACCTCAGGTCCTGGTTAGCCATTACCAGCCCACTTTTACCCCATTTATACTGAGACCTGAGGAGTTTTCTTTTTTAAAAAAGAGGATTTTTTTGTCTCCCTCAAAGTTTCAAAAATCTTTGTGCTGTATGCTGTGCTCAAAACAAAATCATGAGAAGCAACACACAAATAAATAAACCAAAGCTCCCGGACAATTGGAATGGTAATTCAAATGGGAGCTTTACAGAGTGGTTAGCAGCCCTCAGGTTTGTATGAACTTTCTAACTGTATTTCCCGTGGTAGTGATGAGGGACAAGAGTGACAGCCAGCCACAAGATACAACCGAGAAATCTGCATCCCAGATCATTTCTTAAATGTAGCCTGGCGATTTCAGATTCTGAGTAGAGAGAGGAAGAGAAAAGATTGTATTAAAATGTTCTTCTGGCATTGCATCAAGAGTCACATGCATTCATAAGGAAGGCACACGCTCCTAAAGAATGGTGGCTGATAATCATCTGCCAAGAGGATTGGACCTTCGGTATAATTAAGACCTTCAGCTCCACAAACAAAATTTCTCCACTGATCAAGATTGAATCTTTCTGTTTCACTCCCCAACATGTGTTTTTCCCCATTCCAGTGAGGCAACACCTCCCAAATTTAAAAAAAGCAACCAGCTCAGGATCAGATAGTGTCAATCAACAAGACTAAACGGACTAACGGCTGGTTGTGCGAATGTGTCTAGCTCTACGAGGTCCATTTTAGGAATGTATGGCATCTTCCTGAACCAGCTGTTTCAGACTGGGACACTGGAGCAGCCCCCCTTCAGCTCCCGAACCGCTCTGTGTGCCCTGGTTCCTGATGCGACACTCTCCACTAGTCCGATGAACAAGACACCAAGACAAAAAGCCTCAAGCACATCAAGTGCCCTGATAGCCTCGATGGGGACTTGCACTTCCCTTTCATGTGGCTCACAGTTTGACCCCATGCAGTTCAGTACTGTGACTGTTGAGAGGGAAAAGATAAGAGATATAATGTACAAAAAGCTGTCAAGAGCAGAAGAGATCTTCAAGAGGGACAAGACCATGCTTTTAGAGGTCTGTCTTTCTAGTAGGTTTTAAACCAACTCTTTCCTTTACTCCATTTTTCTGATTCCGGCTGTTTCTGACACACATTCAGCCCCCGGGTCATGCATACCTTAAGGGCCCCCAGGGGCAATACACTTTGTTTTTTGGGGGATGCTTTATTTTTCCATAACTATAGTAACCAGATCAGTGATAATACAAGTGATACTGTAAATGTAAAAGTGAATGTAGTAAATATTGTGTATTTATTTCCTCTGTATGTTGGTTTCCATTACCATAGCATCCAAATTCCCTGAGCCGGATGGTGCGCTGCTCCCAAGTCTTCAGCACCACGGCCAGCGACCAGCAGAGCCGGAGAAGGGGACCTGGCTGGACACCACGGTAATGGACAGCCACGCGGCTGGTCAGCCAAACCCGGGTTCCTGCGTGAACACCAGGAAGACAGCATCCACGCGGGAAAGAATCCGTCTTCCACACAAGCTCTGAAAAGAGAGGAAGATGGAGGCTTATCAGAAGTGTGGAAACAGCACAGTGGCTACAGTGGGAAGAAAGAGACTTGAAATGCGGGAAGAGAAGGGGGCAAATCGCGCAGGACCTCATGGGGCCCTCGACTTGACACCAGGGGACTCGGAAAGCCCAGGGGATCTCAAGAAAGTGGACTCAACAATAGCCACTTTTCAGTGTCCTCCATATTGATGATCCCAAGATGCTATGGGATATTTTCCTTCTACTTCTTGAAAGGAAATACTTTTCCAAAGTTCAAAATTGAAAAGAGTCAATGAAAATCCTCCACTTGCCCTCTATTTTTCCCTGGAGTGGTCAACCAATGTTTTTAATTTCATATTATACATCCAAGGATGCCTGTGCCCACGAAGCAATTATGTGTTTACATGTATTTTTTCACACTTTTGGTTAAAAAATAATGAATGCATACTTTATAGACTCTTCTGAACCTTGCATTTTTTTCATGTAATGCAATAGGTCTAGGGGATCTTCTACAATCTTTCTCTTGATTTAGCATTTGAGACATCTCATCTGTCCCAAACTACCTCCTGCTATTTCCCATTATCTTTTTCTGTGTAGCTAATTCTTACACTTGATTTAAATCTTTAAAACATTACAGCAGGGCCAGGGATTTAGCCCAGTGGCACCATGCCTGCCAAACCAGCACAAGGTCCTGAGTTCAATCCCTGGTACCAGGAAAAAAAAAAAAAGGAAAAAAAAATTATGGCAGATCCTTGACTTACAAACTCAATTTGTTCATGAGGGCTGGTTGTAACTCAAGTAGATTGTCAGTCATGACTATTTTTCCCATAAGAAATAATGGAAATATGCATAATGTGTTCTGAACCTCCCAAAGCTCCCCTTAACTAACCTTTTCATAATAAAAAGGGGTTGTATAATGTGTGTAATTTACCAGAAACCAATAATTTTCTTAATGTATTCACCAAGAAGTTATAAAATGTGCCTCGTTTATCAGAAACAACAATTTTGTACAGTACTCACCATTCAAGTTGGCATCTCTGGCTGGCAGGAAGGGAGGATGAATGGAAGGTGGTTATCATTTGGAAAGAGAGTCCCCTTCCACGAGAACATCAGGAATCTGGCTCTCTGTGTCCTTTCTCTTCTTGGGAGAGTCTGCAGCCCACTAGACCTGCTTCCGGCTCACTAGGTCTCAACCTTATCAGAATTAAAAACTGGGCCGGGGCTTTAGCCACCTGCTGTGCAAGTGCAAGGACCCGAGTTCGATCCCTGGTACCAAAAAAAAAAAAGAATTAAAAACTGGTCTAGGGTTGTCCGTTTCTGCCTTTTCTTTAGCACTGTTCTGTAGTGTGACATGACATTGTCATTAGGAAGTGAATGCAGTGATTGGCCTTTTCTCTGTCTGACTGGGTCTTCTCTCCTTTACAGATGTGTGTAGCTCTGTCCATTTGGGGGGTTTCCTTTATTTCAGATCTTTTGCTAACTGCCGATACTCCCCCTCCTTTTCAGAAAGCTCCTTGCTGCCATTCTCTGTTACTCAACCAGAAGTTGCTGAAGTCCCTCTGTAGACAATTCCTCTGAGTATTCCTCCACTAGCTCCTCCACATCACTACTGTCTACCTGAGTACTGTGTACTCAGAGTACCAGAGAACTGTGGACTCGGCTATAGTGACAATGTCATCAACCACAGGATCAGTCAAAGGCTCAGCTCTTCTATACACCCTTCAAAGTCTCTCTCCTGTATAATTTTAGGCCACACTTTCTTCCCAGCAGATCTCAGTGACCTTAGAGAGAGACATTGCCCCAGGATTTCTCAATTAACAGGAAAGAATAGCATATGGGTCATAACTCAAGGGTCCACTGTATTTCCTAAATTGTTTCTCATATTCATAGACATTTCTTTCCCCAGCCAGAATTAGTCAGGGTTTGCCAGAGAGATAGAAACAGAACCATAGGATGGACGGATAGATAGATAGACAGATAAATAGATAGATAAATGCTGCAGATAGAGAGATGAAGGAGATTTATTAGGACAACTGGTGCACGTGATTACAGAGGCTAAGGAGCCCCACAGTTAGCCATCCACAGCTGGATACCCTGGGAACCCAATGGTTTGGCTCCACCCAAGTCCAAAGACCTCAGACCCAGGGAACTGATGGTATAAGTTGCAGTCTGAGGCTGAAGCCCCGAGAACCTGCAGGGCTGGTGGAATACATCCTCGAGTTCAAAGTTCAGCATCCCGATGTCCAAGGAGTGTGTCCCAGCTGCGTTAGTGAGAGAAGAATCGCCTTTTTATTGCTGACTGGTTGGTGCCCACCCACACTGTGGGTGATCTTCCCGGCTCAGTCCACCAGCCCACATGCCCGCCTCCCCCGGAAATGTCCTGCAGACACCCTCAGAAACAACCCTTCATCAGTTCTCTGGGTTGGTGGACACCTAAAACCAGCCATCACCCCGCCCCACTCCTAACTTTAGGAACACAGGTTAAACAAGGGTCAGTGGGTTGCTCTGACTTTGCTCTCGTGGGCTTGGATGTCTAGCGCTCACAGTGGCCTTGCAGCGGGTACATGGCGTGCAGCCTTTCCCACCTGCACTGGGTCCCGGAACCTTTCCCCGGGCCTCTCAGGGGAGTATGCTGCAGAAGGGATGTCGGAAAAGTGCTGCTTGGACACCACCTCTCTCCCTGGGGCGACACTTGGTGAAGACTCCTGAGTCCCTGTCCTTGGGCTGGGGCTGAGCAATGCTTTCCCGTGACACCTCCTCTCCAGAAAGGCTGGAGCACAATCAATTAGGCGACCACTGTCCTAATCAGTCCTGAGGCTATGCCCTGGCCACTCAGATTAGACCTGAGTGTTTCCCGAGTCAGCACAGGCATTGGCAAGCTGTTTCTTGGAGTGAACAAGGGCTGCATTTATTTGCTCTGTACTAATTCATACCAGATCTGTGCTGTAGAGGGGCTCCTGCTGCAAAGTTGGAGTGCTGACCCCAGCTTCCCCACGAATGACTGTAGCCCAGTCAACTTTGGACTCCACCTCTGTGCTCTCTCTATTGGCCCAAGGCCTCCCAGCCCTGCTCCTGTGCTTGGTGACATAGGGTAGTACATTAGGCACCTGTCTCCTCTCTCTGGCATAACTGCAAAGTCTTTCAAGACAGAAACTTTGTTTGCTTCTTCCTTGTATTTTCTATATCAGTCCTCCCCAGTGCCATGCACACCAAGGCTGATGAATTATTTTTGAAAATAACTTTATGGGAAGGGGTAGGTATTTATAACCTCTCTCTCTCTCTCTCTCTCTCTCTCTCTCTCTCTCTCCTCCTGTCAAGCAAAAGTATATATTACTCAGTGGCAGTTCTGCAACCAGTGTACTCACGGTGGGGATGTATTCACTCTGTCCCGAACTTCCCGTGCCTCCCATGCAGCAGGCACCCAGCGAATGCTAGGGTGGGGGCACCATCGCCCATCTGGTGAATATCCACAGGCTAGGGGTCCTCGGAGACCGTGGGCTCTGGCTCCCTTCACTCTACTTAGAAAGCTGTCCCATGCAAAGGTGGGACTCAAGCTGGGTCTGCTGCCCTTTCTTGGCTCTTCACTGGCGATGTGGTCTCCTCTGTAAATTAGGGTTAATGAGTTCCCTTCCTGGCCTCCCTGAGGCCCCCTCAGTGGACAGTGTGCATGCAGAAGGCTCAGTACGGTACCTGGTACTCTGACGGCCCAAGGTGTGGCGGTTATCATTGCTCTGCAGACCTCCTTCCACCCCTATGTCTTGGAAACTGGAACGGTGAGGTGGATTTCTCTGCATGTCTAATGTCTATCAGTGTCTTACACGTAATGGGGCCCAGCAAGCATTTGAGGATGATAACCAGCTGTCTGATTACTCAGGTAGCTTTCATCTTATGGCCCCAAGTGACATTCCCTCTGTCCCCTTCTTAGGGATGCTGGATGTTGAATCTGGCAGAAAACGGAATTCTTACATGACTTTGCTCCTCCTGCCTCAATTTCCCCCTTTGGCCCACCAAGCTTGGCTGGAGGGAGAAGATGCAGTGAGTCTTGATTGATGGATTCATTAGGGCTTGGAAAGAGCCCTTGGTGCTCAGAGCCAAGCACTGTTATTTAAAGAACACTGATGGGAGAGTGGAGTTAGGCATTCAAATCGTCCTCAGAGGACCAGCCAGGCAGCCAGTCAGTGTAGGGCATTTAGAGAGCTAATTCCTTGCTTCAGTATTTAAGGCCTCTGAAAAAGCTACATCCATCTTCTAGGAAGGAAAAAAATGTTCTTGCATCTTCCTGCTATCTAGAGATTATTTAGTGCTCTGATATTGACACCACTTCTGTAGAAAGATTTAAAGATAAAAATGCAATGTATTCAAGTGCTGATCATTTTTCATCGTCACTTAGTGACAGGACAGCCTGGAGTCAATTGCAGCAGATTTATCTTTTGCGCTATTGATTGTGTGCCTCTGGGCCGCAGCTATTTGCAAATACCTGGCTCCTTCTCCTCGGGCACGGTAAGGGGGGATGGGAGGGCGAGCATGAAAGGAGGGACCGTGGGGACCCCGCCTCTGGACATCTGCTCTCCAGAGAGCACAGCTGGCCATGGGTGACCGGTGAGCACCCTGCTGCCTGATCACCATGGAAAGCCCCTGAATTGCAAGGGACAGAAAGGCCCAGCATCATCTGCGTCCCGAGGCTTATTAAAAATGTGCAGAGCTGGAGCTTCAGCCTTCTGTGAAGTTCCTCTCTCTCCCCAAAAAGCATAAGGGTCAGCAGCTCCCAGACTGGGAGGCAGTGGAGCTGGGGCACCCCGCACTTCCCTGCCACTTCCTGCAAAGGTCACATGGGGGTGGGGGAGGGCAGGGAGGCTGCTGGGGTCCAGCGGGAGCAGTGGTTCCTCTTCTGCATTTTTTCAGAGAAGGCTGAGCCTCAGGAAGGTGAACGCCTTGCCCCGAAAGCCAGCCTTCCCTCTGTAATCATTTCCTCTGCCCTGTGCCCTTTGGAAGCCACTTCCTGACTCACTTTCCTTCAAAGCCAGCTCCAACCCAACAGTCTCCCTATTAGGAATGGTTCTCACCAGACTTTTAGCACCCTCTTAAGAACAACTACAGAAAAAGGAAAATGAGAAAAAGCATGGGGGTGAGAGGCAGGAAGTTTCTAGACCCAGCTCCGCCATAGGCCTGCTCAGGGATCTTGCTGCTTAGTTTCCACAGACCTCAGTGACCTCACCTGTAAGATGGGTTCCCAGGAAAGAATACTGAGATAAAAGCATCAAGCGTTGCTCCTCAGTTCAGCCATGTTGTAAGTACTTGTTGAGACTGGATTATGGTTGGGGCACCTGCTCCCTTCTGTGAGCTTGGATGTCTTCTATGGCAGTGGAAAGTTCTGGGCTTTGGAGACAGAGACCTGGGTTCCAACCCTGCTGTGACCTCTTGCTCATTGTGTGAGCCCAGGCAAGACTTTTAGCATTTCTGCCCTGTCTGCTTGTCTGTACTATTGAAACGATTACTTGTGCCTCATAGGGCCAGCGTGGGTCATGAGAACACTTCTTTTCCCTCATTATGTGGCCCAGGCTGGTCTTGAACTCAGCAATCCTCCTGCCTCAGCCTCATGAATGCTGGGATTACAGGTGTGCACTGCTATGCTCAGCGTGAGAGCACTTACGTAGACTCTCAGAGGTCCCCGGCCCAGCAGGACGCAACACTGGAGTCGCTCGGGTGAGTTTGGTGCCTGTTCTGGTCTGGGTTCTCCACTCAGCATGCGCTGGCTGACATGGGGGATCCCAAGCCCCCCTCCCTAAGCCCCACCCTCAAAGCCACTGCAGACTCGAAGCCTCGGGGGCCCTAAAAGGCAGAGCTGCAGCTCAGGAAGGCTGAGGTTTAAATGCTGTAAGTGCTGAGGGTTTCTAAGAGGCCCCTCTCTCACTGTCACAGACTTTCCCTGGTATTTAGTCTGCACCCTCCGCTCCCTGCCTCCCTCCCTTACACCGCCTCCCAGGATTCTACCCTCTCCAGTCCTGACCTCCTTTTCCCTGTGGACAATCAGGAAACAAGGGTCTCATCCCTCATCCTCCGGGCCCAGGACACCGGGGCAGGAAGCCCTTAAAGATGATTCAGCTTCCTGTCTTCTTATTTTATAAATCAGGAAACTGAGCCCCAGACCTCAGCAAGGTCAATGGTTTCACGCTAGTTTGTCCTTTTAGAAATAAATACATAGAAAATTAAGCAAAATGAAAGAAATCTTTGGATTTCAGTGCATAAGATAATCCATGTTACTGGCATGGTTAAGGCCATTTGAGCAGAGGTCTTAGCTTAGTTTCCCAAGTGCTTGCTGCCGGTCAGCAAGGGGGGGCGGGGGGCGAGACGTTAAGGACCCTCTCCATGGTCACAGAGCAAGCTGTAGGCACAGCTGGGCTTCAAATCCAGGTCTTTTTAAAATTTTTATTCCAATCAGTCCGTGTTTGCAGTGGACCATGATTCCTTTCCTTGTGGGGAGTTGATGTGGATGCAGAACACATCTTCATTCTTTTTCATCCCCTCCTCCTCCAGGTTTTCTTAACTCAAAGCCTGTCACTTCCCCCTAGTGACTTTTGAGATCGGAGGTCAAGAAAGTGGCAAGAAAGCACCAGAAGCTCAAATTCCTAAGACAGGGGAAGAAAGGGCAAAGTGCTGTCTTTGGGAACCAAGACATTTGGCCTGAGTGTCAAGGACATAAAGGGACAGCAGTTTGCTGAGGGGCTTCTGCTGTGCTCAGGGAGCACCCGGAGCAGGACTGGGGCTTATTCACCTTGATCTCCACTGAGCCTGGTGCAGAGAAGGAGCTCTGTAAACGCCCGGTGCATACTAAATGAGGATGTGGAAAACGGTCTTACCAAAGGGAAGACCAGGGGGACAGTGGCACAGGGGGTGCAGGCCTCTCCGCCACGGCATGCCCGCCCAGGAGAACGTGCTGAGGTGGCGTTGGCACCGCCACAGAGGACGGAAGTTACAAACAACTGGCTAAGACGCCAGAAACTGCTAGGCAAGCCAAGGAAAACCTGCCCAGGCCTCCGGACTTTAGCCCTATCCCTTCTCCTAGTTAACCTCCCATCAACTCTGCCCATGGCGCAGTCCATAAATACCTCCACACTCGAGGCTTGGGTTTCCTGTCTCCTCACACTTGGCTGCCTCATGAAGAGTCTTTCTCTTCTGAAAAAATGTGTGGTTTCAGTGATCGGCATACTGCAGGCTAGGCAAAATGCCCCTGTTTCGGTATCACTGGTTGTGTGCATCACTAATTGTCCTGTGCGTACTAATCAGGTGGTCCACATCACCGGGATGCTTCTCAAGGGTCAGACAGCACGACACACTTTCAGTGCATTGTTTCACTTGAGCCTCACACCAGCTCCTCAGAGACAGTGTCCATAACAGAGTCCCATTTTGCAGAGGAGAAAACTGAGTCTGGGAGTTATGTGATTTGCCCAAGGTCACACAGCTAGTAAGTGCTGAGGCTCAAACTCCAAACTCAACCTGCTGACGCCAACATCCACGAACTCAGAGGTAAGCAGGACTTGCCCATCTTCTCACTGAATTGCAGATTTGAGACCCAAACCCCCATCGCCCTGAGAGCCACCACTAGAAAAACATTGCTCTAATGCCAGTGTATTAGAACACAACAGTGATCCACATCTGGCTTTCTTGTTCTTTTTATTTGTCTTCATCCTTCCCTTTCCGGGCTTCTTTAATCACTGCCGATCACCTGCTGATTTCCTGTTTGTTGGTGTTGGGTTTTTTCTAATCTGTGTCCAAGGCTTTGGATTCATGTGGTTATCCAGAGAATGTCTTCCTAGAGGAGCATCTAATCACCCCCTTCTTCACAGCCGCCATGGAGGCGGTCGACCACTGAGGCCAGGCAACGTTCATTAGAATGTGAACTCCAGCAAGGCAGGGGTCTGTCCCTTTGGATGCCCAGACCCTGGTGCGGCCTCACAAAATATCTGCTGAGCCAATACGTTGTCTATAGAGCGAAAACGGCTTTGGCATCTCCAAGCAAAGCGAAGCATCTTTTGCAGTGCAGCACAGTCCAATCTCCCTGGTTCCCTGGTCTCTGCTGTTTCTCTCTCTCTGGTCCAGAAAACCACAAGGAGCCTGCCTCTTGTGTCAGCTGTCTGGCCCGAGTTCAGGGACCTGCCTGGGCCAGCCTGTCCTGGCCACAGTGCCCTGCTGGGGTATGAAGCTTCTGGGTAATGGACATCGGAGGAGCTAGGACGATCTTGCAAAGGAAACTCCTTCTATGGACTTTTTGCGCAAGCAGAGGAACCAGGGCCGCAGCAACCCATGTGGTCCAGGATAGAGTTCTGGGGTGCATGAAGGAACTGGGGTTGGAGCAGGGACCTGGCCATTGGAATGTGTGCCCCTTCTTGATCAGCAAGCCAGTTTCCCCCACATCACACTTCCAGCTAAGATTGCTCTCTGCCTGAACCTCATTCAGCATTATTTTTGCATTGTTCTTCTCCCCAGGGGAATATCCTGTTTTAGACTTTCCTCCCAATTGAATTTGTCTTTCTTCCTCTGAGACTAATCTTATTTTGTTATTTTCCATTGATGCCTTTAAACCCCCTTTGAGGCATCTGCATTACTTCCCTGCCCTTCCAGGCGACGACACCTTCCAATTAAGGCTTTTATGCAAATTTCGTTAGTGTGTGTTGACTCCATCTTTCAGATCATTGTTAAAGATGTTAAATGGGACCAGAGCGAGGGCCTGTTCCACACACCTTCAGCTGGGCCGTGCTCTGTTGCCTGTCTTGGCTTTGTGTCTGTGCACTATTCCATTTGCAAAGGGAGTTCTTTGCCAACCAGGTTTGAATTCATTCCGCAAGGAAAGTTGCATAATATATTATGGCAAATGTTTTAATAAAATCTAATCTTATCGCTCACTGCAGTCGCCTGCCTATGTGGCCTCAGCAGGAGAATGAATAAACTTAGGTGACCTGTTTGCTTTCAATAGAAACTCACATTGCTAGGGAGCCCACAGTCTTTGTGATGAATGTCCTTGAATATCTCAGTGTCCCTTGGCTGGCTGGCCAAGAACGTGTATTAAATATGGACTAGACTCAGGCTTTACCTGCTCTGGGAAGAGCTGTCAGATGGGAAAAGTAGTGGGATTACTCCATTTTCTGTTGCTGTAACAAAACATTGAGTTGGGGTATTTTATAAAGAAGAGAGGTTTATTTGGCTCAGAATTCTTGAGCCTGAAAGCAGGCAGCGCCATTGATTTGGCCTTGGGTGAAAGCCTCGTGGTGGATGGTGCGGTGGTACGAACATGAGCAAGAGGGACCACACCATGAGACAGGAAGCCAGGGAGCACTCCGTAGGGCAGGCTCTTCGTTTAGAGCAGCCTGCTCTCGTGGGGACCAGCCAGGGTCCCAAAAGAGCTCCTCTACTCCCTCCTTTCCCAGTGACTTAGTCACCTGGTGCTTAACCCCAGGGGACGCCCTCCAGACATATTCAAACCAGAGTGGTGGCCCTGGTCCTGGAGAATCTCACAGTTCAGGAGAAGAGTCCCTCACCCCGGCCCAGCAGACTCGAGCAGATGAGGAATCTGAGAAGAGTGGTATGCAGTTGAGTACAGGCTCTGTGTGAACACCTGTAAGTGTGGCCACTGTGGGACATTTCCAACGTACACAAAATGAAACGAGTCTCCACGCATCCATTACCCAGGGCAAAGAGCTGTAGCACCCCCATCTCCCCGCCCTGCTTCCTTGGTTGCAAAGACCAAATCCCTCCCAGCATTTCACAGCCCCTGGGGTTACTTCACTGCCATCTAACAACAGAAACTTTGTTTCTTATAACCACAATGCCATCCACACATCTGACACAGTTAAAGATGGTTTCCTACGACACAGCATCTATTAACGGGTTCTCATTCAACTTTTCCCGGTAGAAAAAAAAAAGGTCTTTTTACAAAAGTTGGTGAATTGGAGTCAGGACCCCGCGAGGGACCACATCTTGCATTTGGTGGCCATGCCTCTTAAGTCTCTTAACCCATAGCATATTCTTGTTAAAATACTGTTTATTTTTTGAAGGCAGTCAATCATGTACGGTGTAGAATTCCAGATGTCGTCCAGTTAAAAAATATTTTTTTATATAAAATATGCACACAGGGCCAGGGATTTAGCTCAGTGCTTTCGCTGCCTGCTACACAAGCACAAGGACCCGAGTTTGATCCCCCGTACCAAAATAAATAAATAAATAAATAAAATATGCGCACAGAAAGATAAACCTGGAGGTTAGAGTCAGAGGAACTGGGAATGCCCAAACAGTTGAGTCAAGGTTCCCAAGCTGGAGGGAAGCCTTGGCATTCATACAAACCCAGCTGCTCAGCCTTTAGCCACACCCCAAACACAGAGGCCCGGCCTGTAGGAGGGTGACAGGTACGTGAACCCTTTACTAAAAACCCCTCACTTTGGTATTCTTTTATATAACAAATCATTCTTGTGCAGATAAAAAAGTAGTGTCCAGCTTATTTACAAATAGATAGCAAATAGCTACGGCCCCATATGTGCTATGCTTGGGAAGAGCCCCAAAGTTAGAGAAAGCCATAAAGAGAAGGAAAGCAAGGGAAGAGAAAAGAAAGGGCAGGAAAGGAAGGACAAAAGGAACAGTCAGCGGCCCAAGGAAATTCCAGTTGGAATTAAACAGTGAGGAGGTTGGAAGTAGGTTATAGTTAAAAGCAAAAACGACCGAAGTTTGCTAGACTGGAACATGGCTCCAGCATCTCTCAACTGTTTTTCTTTCTTTTTTTTGTACCAGGGATCGAACTCAGGACCTTGCGATGGTGGAACCACTGAGCTAAATCCCCGGCCCTCTCAACTTTTTTTCTTTGAACTAGGATCTCACTGTGTTGCTCTGGTTATCCTTGAACTTGGGCCTAGGCCCAAGGGATCCTCCTGCCTCAGCCTCCCTAGCAGCTGGGACTACAGGTCTGCCATGGAAGCCAGGGTATACGTCTAAACTCGGAAGTCAGGGAAGGAAGTTCAAGCTGTGGGACACCCTGAGACAGAGCATCTCTGTGTCATACACATCTGGGTGGGAATCTGGCCTGTTTGGGCCCAGGGCCTTTGCCTTCTGAGCCTCTCCTTCCTAGGGCCTGGGGTAGGAGGCTTGTCTCCAGGGTGCTGTGTGTGTGAATCCCAGTGCTGTGGGGAGAGGATCAGCCCTCCGTGTGTGGCATACACCTGGGGGTCCCTGGGGCAGAGCCACATGCCAGCCAACAACCCACGCTTCTGCCAACAGCTGGTTGTGGCGTGGGAAAATCTATCAAATTGATCAGCTCTTGTAATGGGTTGATGGGGATAGGGCATAAAACATGGGACTAAGCAGGAGAGAGGGAGAAGGCACTGTCAGCCCTGAGTGAGGCAGCCTCGCTACAGGCTGCAGCTCTGGGTGAGCAGCTCGAGAATAGCTCTTCTGTCCTCTCCGAGACACGGTACCACATTCAGATCACTTTGCATTTCTGGTCCGATTCATCTGTTATAGTTTTCCCAAAGTACTAAGTAGGTTAGGAATACCTCTAGGGCTCGGGCAGCTGGGGCCCTAATGTGCTGATGGTGCACTTGTTTAATCGAGGGACCCAAGTGAAGGGACCCAGGCCAGGGGAGCCCCACGGCCCCTCCTCAGCTATCCTGTGCCTCTGAGCCCCTCAGGATAACACGCAACCCTTCTAGGCCGGGCCCTGCAGGCCTGTGCTGGTACAGCCTCATCGCAAGGGACAAGGATGCCAGCCTGCCCACCTGCCCCTCTGGCACCGCCAAGGAACTTGCGGGAACAGTTGAAAGCCTATCCCAAGGGAACGGCAAAGGGAACGTGATGTTATTGGCATCATGTGAGGACGTATGGATCGGAATTCATAACTGCTGGGTTCCTCGTCTTTCTCCAGCCCTTCCTGAATGCCAGCTTCCTGTGGACATGAGGTTGGCACGGGCAGCGGGTTGCCCCGGGGGTTAGCAGACCACGCCCGGGCCCCTGGTCTTCTCCTCCCCACTGGCTGGTTCAGAGATGGTGCTTCTCAAGTCCAGTAGAAACCCATGACTTAGAGCACCTGTCCCTGCTTCCTCCCAGGGCCCCGCTGAACCACAATGATCCCGAGTCAGGACCCTCAGGGTTAGGTTTCCTGGGGGTGGGGGAGCCATCTGCACCCACGCGGGACGCCTGTGCCATGGCTCCTGTCTGGATTCAGAAGACCAAAATCGCTGTGTTCATGAGGCTGAGGCTCCATCTCGACTCCCAGCTCACCTGTTTGGACAAAGCGCTCCAGGTCCTGGCGGGGGGAGAAGGCAAGAAAGCGAGAGATTTCTGAGTCCTTCCAAGGCAGCAATTCAGACAGAGCTCTTTACTGCTATCGATTTCCAGCAATCGATGCTTCTTTCCAATAAGCAAGTCTCCTCTTCCACCCTTCTCTCCACCAGCCCTGAAAATAAACCTGGCTGGGCATGAAGAACCCTCCCCACCTATGGTTAAGTTTTCTCAAAGCTGACTTGAGTTTCTTTTACCAAGTGGGGATTTCCTCTGCCCCCGCCAGTGACCCTCGATGCTGAAAAGTAGAATAGAAAGCAGCACCAGTCTGGATGTCCCTGCGATGCATGAAGGTGACACCAAGCCAGCCACTGGCCCATGAAGATCCACACCCCTGCACGCTCTTCTGGAGCTGAAGCCAAGGTAGACACATCCGTGTCTCCAATTGCATCATTATTTTATTAATAATTGAGCGTTGGGTGGGCCTGTTCTGCTGTTAGGTGGCTTCTGGGGCTCAGGTTATCAAGATCCTAATGCTACCAATTTATCAGCCCTTCTGAGGGAGGTCAGAAGCTTCGGGAAGTTGCAGAGGAGACAGACCTGGAATGCCAGGGAGGAAACACAGACTGGCTTGTCCTCAGGCCGGGGCCAGCCCAGGAACCTGAAGGGAAGACTGTGGTGTAGGCCTTGGGGTAGTTTGATCCCCCAGGGTCCCAGGGCAAACTTGATGTTGTGGGGTTTTCGAAGCTGGCACAGGGCCCCTCAGTGGAGCCTCCTGATGTGCTACTTTTCTATCTGCCAACATGTGGGATGTGTGGGCCGGGGCGAGCTGAAGGGCTTTAGGGAAATCGGGCCTGGTGTAGAATAACTCCAGGCCATGCACGGAGACGAGTCCTTTTCACAACTCTCTTGCAACCTTCACATTGCTTAAAGGCAAAGTTTGATTGCTCTGGGGTCTTTAATGCCCCCTAATACCTGCTAATCTTCCTTCCTATGAAGAAGCTGGGTGTCCTTGGGCTCCCAGCCTGCAACTGAATGGAGCTCTAGAAATTGACAGTATCAGTGGGTTTTCATCATATTTAGTTTTATATCTTTATTTTAATTATCCTATGTTTGTAGCAAGTTGTACTGATTTCCCATTTACCATGGTGATATACAGTTTCCTTTTAAAGCACATATATTTAAGTTAAACATCAGATGATTTGCAATAAAAACATTATAGAAGTAAGAGTCTAGGGATATGAAGGGGACCTGGAAGTGCTGGGAGTTCAGGAACCTCCATGGTCATAGGAGCGGAGGACCTTGAAAATTGTCACCCACCCCCCACCTCCAGGGGCGCCAGGAGGAGAAGGTGGGAGCGGGGCAGGAGCCACTCAGGGAAACAGAAGATCACAAGTTTCCCCCTGTCTCCTGCTTTCATCTCCTCCCCTCACACCCCATCTCCAAGCACAGGTGAGGAGGGCTCCCTTGGACATGCCACAGATGCGCATTCTGTCTAGCTAGCCCTCTGCTCCCAAACTCCTGATGTCCAAACCCACCTTCCTGTAGAGAACTGCAATGGTTGGTCCATAAGTACCACATGACTCAAACCAGGCCAATGGAAATTCTTCCCTGGGCATTCCAATACTGAATTCAAGAGGAAGACGTTTTCCCCTTTGTAAGGAATTACAAGGCTGTGGATGGCTCCCTAGGTTTTCTGGCTGACAGAATGGGTCCACCCACTAAGAAGAGTTGAGACAAGAGAGGGAAAGGTAGAAAGAGAAACCCATTGCCCTTTCAAGTCCCTGGAGCCAGGGAAGCCTTCCACCAACTTCTCCCTTTCCGGTGTCTCCCCACCTAAGCCAATACCTGACCTTGGTGTGCAGGCTGATTTGGGGTAGATTTCTGTCACCTTCATCTAAAAGAGCCCCATCAAATTAGCCAATCAATGGTGCTCAACATTAGGAGATGCTGATGAAAACCACAGTGAGGTGCCATTTCACACACACTAGGATGGCTGGGATGGAAAAGGCAGGTACTATTAAGCATTTCCAGGAACACAGGGACAATGGGACCTTCTTACACTGCAGTGGGGTTGTAGAATGGTGCAGCTACTCCCCCAAATAGGTGGCCATTCCCCAAAAGGTGAACCACAGTTACTGTTTGATCCAGCAATTCTGTTTCTAGGTAGTTGCCAAAGAGAAATGAAAACACATGCCCCAAAACATGAATGCAAAAACTTGTAAGTGGATGTTCATAGCAGTATTATTTACCACAGCCCCAAAGTAGTAGCAACTCAACTGTCTATCGATATGTAGTCAGCGGGCAAGCACAATGAACAGTGCTATCTCAGCTCACAAACTTAATTCTTTCCATGATTCTGGTGGCAGAATTTCTTCCAATAAAAAAAGATGAAGAACTGATGCCTGCTGCAGCGCAGATGAACTTGAAAGCACGCTGCTAAGTAAAATAAGCCAGTCACAAAGAATCAGGCATTACAGGATTCCATCTACAGCAAAAGTCCAGAATAGGCAAATTCTTAGAGACAGGAAGTAGATTAACGGTTGCCAAGGGCTGGGGTGATGGGGAGGAAGCAATGGTTAAGGAGACTGGGGTTTATGTTTAGGATAATGAAAATGTTCTAAAATTGATTGTGGTGATGGATAGGCAACCCGGGAATATGGTAAAAGCTGTTAAATGGTATAATTTAAATGGATGATTTGTGTAGCATGTGGATCATGTTTCAATAAGGCTGTTAAAAAATAGCTCTGAATAGCATAATGATTATTTGTTATGGCTTTTATCTAGATGTCCCCCTAAAGCCTCATGTGGTCATAGCTGGGGTTTTGTGGGGGTAGCTGGATCTAGGGTATTTGATAATGGGGTTAAGTGTGTGATGCTGGGATTAAGGGTGCCCCACCCTGGGAGTAGGTGGCACCAGTCAAAGGGAGGGTAGCCTGGGTGAAATATAAAGCCAGACTGGGTTGCTGCTGCTGCTTTTGCTGCTGCTTCACTGCCTTCTGTCTTCTGCCTGCCACACCATGAACTGTTTCTCCTCTGCAATGCCTGCCTGCTGTGCCACCTTGCCTCAGAGCCAGCTGACTGTGGACTGAAACCTGTACAAGCTGTGAGCCAAATAAACCTTTCCTCCTTTAACTTTGGGTGTTGGGTGCTTTGTCTCAGCAACAAGAAAAAATAACTAAGACATTTTTGGTATGATTTTGAAAGAAGATTTGGGAGAATAGTTTGATTTTGGAGTTCATGAAAATCCATGTAGTCACTCTGTCTGGACTGGGGTCCATCTCAGGCATTGCTCTTCTCCCTCGGCTGGTCAGGTCACCTCCTTGGGTTCTGCTGGCTATTGGCCCTGGACTTGGTGGAGGTCACCCCAGGACCTGAGAGGCCAGGGAACAGAGAGTGGGACTAGGTGGCTGTTTCCTGTCTTCTGTTCCCCGTGGGGTTTGAGCATATACCGAAAAGAGGGAAGGGAGGGAAGCACATCCCGCCTGAGCAACTTTATGGTTTATTTTTTATGTATTTTTCATTTTTTGGTACTGGGGATCAAACTCGGGACCTTGTGCTTGTAAGGCAGGTATCAGAACCACTGAGCTAAATCCCCAGCCTCTCAGTGGAGCAACTTCAACAAAATAAAAAGTAAAAAGTGCTGGAGACATAGCTCAGTGGTCAAGTGTCCCTTGGTTCAATCCCCAGTAGAGTTAAAAGAGTTAAAAGAGTTGAGAAGAGCCTGGGAAAGCTCTAGCCTGTGGGATAGAAACAGTATGGAGGGGTGCGGACACTGAGTCACCTACTGTCCTTTCTGGGACCAACTGGCTGTGCATCCTGGACAAAACCCGCCCTCCTGTCCCGATACTGCCCTGCCAGGCTTTAGCCGCAGGGAATTCCAAGGTTCCAAAATCCAGGCTCTGTAGGGGTCACCCCAGCAGCCCGAGTCCCCTCCACACTCTGCCACTCGTCCTCCGTATTTACCTCCTAGGCCCCGTGTGCAAACACACTTCTCTGTGCACACCCACCCGCATGTGTGCATGCACATGTGTATCCTTATCCTCCCCTTTCCTTTTTATTTTTCTCACTGTGCTGCGATGGCACAATTCACCAAGTGACCCCCTTTCACCATTTTCAGGGTGCAGTTAAGTGGTGCTAAATACATTCCTGATGCCGTGCAACCTTCGCCTCCAGCATCTCCAGAGCGTTTCCTGTCCTGCAGATCTGAGACTGTCCCCATGGGTCCATAGCTGCTCCCTCTCCTGGCCCCGGCACCTACCCTGCTACTGTCTGCTCCATCCTCCCGACCAGTCCAGAAACCATGTGTGTGTCAGTGGCGCCCGGGGCCCTGTCTTCTCTGGATGGGCTTCCTCCTTTAGCCTTCTGGCCCTGGGGTCCCAGCTGCAGCCCATAGCAGTCTCCTCCCTCTGGGAGGCTGACTTCCACTCTGCCGCACACTTACACCACACTCTGCTCACATCCCTCTGTCCAGAACAACTCTGCTGAGAATGTGGGTGTGCAGAGACCTTGTGGAGACCCTGCTTCGGTTCTCTGGAGTCTGGTACCAGAGATCGAACTCGGGACCTTGCACTTTTGAGGCAGGCAGTGGAACCACTGAGCTAAATCCCTGCCCCTGCCATAGTGTTTTCCCATTCCCATCCCACCACTCTGTATTCCCACCAACCGTGCACAGGGTACGAATTTCTCCACATCCTGCCAACTCTTTGCTTCCTGTTTATTAATGGGTCTGAGGTAGTCTCCAACCCCTCCTTCCTCATACAAAATGCAGCATATGCTAAGCATTGGTCTCTTCCTTTCTTTGGCACTTTTAAATAATGCTCTGTCCTGGCCATTGCCCATATCAGTAGCTACAGGCCACATTCTTTGTTGCAGCTGCATAGTATTCCATGGCATGGATGTAGCACAGTTTATTCATCCAGACACCCATTGCTGGGCACTAGGTTATTTCCCATCTTTTGCTGTTTTACCCACTCCTTCGTATTTGTGCAGGTGGAGGCGTAGATGATTCTCAGATGTGGGACTGTCGGTGGGCAGGTCAATTATGGCTAGTGTCTGTAGGCAGCGGCTGGCTCAGACCTGTGGTTCCCACTTCCGCTGGGTGTCAGAGTCGCCATGGGCTTTACAGCCCCACAGACTGCAGAGCCCGCCTCAGGCCTGCAGGGGCAGCGTCTTGGGGCAGTCTGGGAACTGATATTTTCCATGTGGGCATCCCCACCAGCAGTCATTGTTCTCTTCTCTTCTTTTTTCTACCTCTCCCCTCTGGAACGTGAGCCCTGTGGCTGGCTGGGGCTGGATCTCTCCCACTTGGGGCTGGGTCCCAGCACTTGGCAAGGTGCCTGGCCCCCCAAAGCTGAATGGACGAATGGACCGTGAAGGGCTGGGAGAGATGCCCAACAGATGGGGAACTCTGGACTGGACTGTGCCCCATCCCCAGGAAGCAGGGTCATTGTGTGGCACCAAGTTGCCAGTTCTGACTGAGCAGGGGAGACTGGAAGGAGGGGGCAGGAGAAGCTGGGCAGAGGGGTGCATGCTGGGTCACATAAAGGCTCCGGCTGCCACCCAGCCACCCCACTCTGGCCCTGCAGGAGCCCCAGGTCTAGTGGAAACCCGGCTAAGCACACAGGGCCACCCTGGGTCCTCTCACTCCGCTGGAGCCACACGGCCTTTTGACACTGTCGCCCTTTCGGCCACCAGGAGGGGAAGGCACTCCAGCAACTCAGCCACAGTCTGCAGCCTGGCAGTGTGTGCAGGAGCCGAACCCCACTGGGGGCCAGCAGAATGTTCCCGGATGTTGGGGCTGCAGTGGGGCTGTTTCCCTCCGTGAGTAGTGAGGAGGGGTCACTAGTGAAGCCTTCTCCACTCGACACAGAGGTGACCACACTGCAGAGGGGCCCAGCTGCCTCCGGGGAGCAGATGGAACCCAATGTGATGAGAGCTGCTAACTAGAGTAGCGTGCAGCAGCTGGTGGCATTTCGCCCTGAGTGACCCTTTTGTAGGCGTACAGCGTCCGCTGTTGTGGCTGGGACTGGACAGAGGTGAGAGAAAGAGAGAGAGAGAGAGGAGGTGGTGGGCTGCAGGCTCATCGAGGGAGCCATAGCCGAGTTCCTGGGCAATGTGTCTCGGCACATTTCAGGGGTCCCTAAAGAACCCCATCCACTCCAGAAGGAAGAGAGTAAGGCTTGGGAAAGCACCTGCAGGGACCATGACAGGGCAAAGTGCAGTTCAGGCCTGGAAACCTCCTGACTCCAGTCCCCCCGTGGTGGGTGAGGTGGACAGCGGGAATCACTGCAGGCCTCTTCACGCACACTCACCTGACTGCCAGGGGCTGTCACTGAGGAGCACAGGCGTGGGCCAGGGGTTCAGAGGCGGTGTGGCAATACTGATGCAACTGCAAGTGCCGGTCACTTCCGTGTTGCCCGGCGTGGACTGTCCCGTGGGGTAGCACTGCCCTGTGCCCCAATCAGACCATGTCCTGCAGCCACCCCTGGCCTCAGAGCTGCAAGCACCTTACAGGAGTAGAAGGAAGCCCCTTGGGTTCTGCTAGGGGCTGAATTGTGTGCGTGCGTGTGTGTGTGTGTGTCTCCTATGAAAAATACATTGAATGTGTAAAAGTTTAAAAACTTATTGCAGTAAAAGACACATTCCCAAGAACAATGGGATAGGGTGGGGACTTAGCTCAGTGGCACCATGCCTGCCTAGCAACTGCAAGGTCCTGAGTTTGATCCTCGGTACCAAAATAAAAAAAAGAACAACGGGATAAACATGCTGGAAGCAAGGGGGGCACTCTGAGAGAATTAATGGCACTGTGTCTTTTACTGCAATAAAATTTTTAATTTAAACACTTTTTAAATCATACCATGTTGATCAACTATTTATGGCAATTTCTCTCAGATAGAAACATTATAGTGTGTCCTCATCCACCTTATTCACCAGATCTGGCACCGTGTGACATCCGGGTCCTCCCCAAAGTCAAAATGACCACGAAAGGGAAACATTTTGAATCGATTCAGGACATCAAGGCAGCCATGACAGTGCAACTAAAGACACTCAGGAAAGAGGACTCCAGAGCTGCTGCAGGAAGTGGCAAGGACCATGGGATGAGTGTGTCTGATATGAAGAGGAGGATTTTGAGGGGGATTCATGGCGATGCATCTTTTACTCTAATAATTAACCTGATTTTTTTTGTGTGTGGTACCAGGGATCAAACTCGAGACCTTGCGTTTGCAAGGCACGCGCCAGAACCACTGAGCTAAATCCCTGGCCCTCTTTTACTGTAATAAATTTTTAAAAATTTAAACATTCATAGGCTGGGAATTTAGCTCAGTGGTTCTGCTGCCTGCCTCAAAAGCTCAAAGTCCCAAGTTTGATCCCCAGTACCAAAAAAAAAAAAGTAAACATTCATCATATTTTTTGATCATACCTCATATGTTGGAGTCCTAACTCCCAAAGAGCAACCGTATTTGAAGACAGAGTCTCTAAAGAAGTTATTAATATGAGCCCACTGGGCCGGGCCCTCTGCCAATATCGCCGTGCAAGGACAGAGGGAGGACGGCCATGAGCAAGCCAAGGAGAGGCCCGAGGAGCAGCCCAGGCCCACCTCCATCTCACAGGCCCAGGCTCCAGCTGTGAGGCAGCTCCCAGCCGTGCTGCTGGGGTGGGCGGCCCCACAGACTCTGCGTGGCCTCTCTGCAGAGGACACACTGTCCTCCCTGCCTGCCGGGGTCCTGCCTGTCCTGGTCCGGCCGGTGACGCTGTGGCCGCAGTCAGAACCTCCGCTCCAGATCGGAACAGGGCCCTGCTCTCTGGCTGCCCCTTGCCCACTGCAGCCCTGGGTGCACCTGAGCAACTTGGCCCATGCTTCCTGCACTGGGCTTTTCTTCTTTCTGACACCCGTGGCCCAGCTTAGAGCAGTGGGGTCTGTGTGGTCACTCAGGCCCCAGAGGGCCTGGGTGGCACTCACAGCTCGTGTCCAGACCAGCTGCTCAGCCTCTCTGAGTCTCTGCTTCCTTATCTGGTAAGCAGGGTGCAAGCAGGATCATAGGAACCGGTGGGCGTAAGACTTACTACCGTCACGGGCCTCGGGAAATGGCCGTTCTTTCTTTTTTCTTACGCCGGCGAACAATTATTGAACACTTGCAAGGTACTAAGCACAGTTCTGGGTACATAGCAGGGAATAACATAAGCAGCAGACAACGTGAAGGAGAGAAGTATGCAGTCTGTTGGATGTTGGGGGGTAGGGGAGGTCAAGCAGGAGAGGGGAAGGGGTTCAGGGTACAGGGTGATGGGTTTAGGGGTTAGAGTCAGGATGGAGCCTGAGCTGGGAGGCGGAGCAGACGGATAAGTGGGGGAAGAGATCACTGCATCTGGAGGCAGGCAGGGTGGAGTCCTGCCCCGGGAGAGGATTTCCTTCTCCCTACAGCAGGTGAGGCCCAGGTGGGAGGGGAGGGCACATGGAGCCTCCCTCTTTAACTGTCATTGCTGTTACTGGGGATTCCGGCAGTAATGGTAGTAGCAATAGCAGTGGTTGTAGTACTGGCCGCAGTAGCAATCACAGCTGCAGCAATAGCAGCTGTAGTAACAGTGGCTGTAGCAGTAGTGGCTGTAGCTGTGGTGATAGAAGTTATAATAATAGCAGCCATAATCACTGGCTATAGTCATGGTGTCTGTAGCAATAGTAGCTATAGTAATAGTCGCTGTAGTAACAGTGGCTGTGGTAATAGTAATTATACTAACAGTGGCTATAGTAACAGTGGGTGTAGCAATAGTGGCCATAGAAATGGTGACATGAAAGTTGAAGGTAAGAATGTCTCCAGGTTCCTTCCTGCGCTAAGACCTGTGACTTTAAGACTCTTCATCCAGAATCAGCCTCCTGCAGTCCAGCTCGGGCCTGGGGCCTGGCTGTCCTTCCTCAGGGCAGGCACAGGGAGGGGGATCATTTCTTCTACCCAGAATGCTCTGAGAACTGCCTGTAGGGATGGCAGAGGCCGTTCCAGGGCCCAGGGCTGACATGCAAGCTGGCCTGGGATGTCCTGCTCCCGCCTGAGGACAGGCCTCACTGCCTCCCAGCCACAGCTCCAGGAAGGCAACTGCATGGGGCCTTGCGCAGCAGGGCCCTCGGTTCCCCAGCACCTCCTCCTCCCCGAAGCCGAAAGTTCTCACCCCAGCCCCTGACACCCCGTGGGCTCCACACCCCCACCCTGAGGCTGAGCCCGGCAGGGGCTGCTCTCAGCTCGGAAAGGTCTTTTCCCACCCAGGGCCCAAAGAGCCCCATAGGCACCCACAACTTCCCATCAGTGCCCAGCCTTGACGCACCCCTTTGGTTATCATGCCTCCTGTCTTTGGGGTTCCCAGCTCACCACCCCTACAGCTGAGCCCGGGGTGTGCAGGTGAGGTTCCGCACCCCACAGTCACATTTGCATTCTGGTCGAGGCTCTGCCCAGCGCACCTGGCCCTGGCTCCCATCCACCTCCTCCAACAGGTTCCCGGGCAGGCGGGGGAGGCAGCCGAGCATGCCCTGAACAGCTGACTCTCCCTTTTTTCTGTTTGCTCAGGTGTCTGGCTAATTTCTGCATAGGCTTTTCACGTCTGGAGCTCCCTAGGCCCTTCTAGAATTTTCTGTCCTGCACTTAGCAGATCTCCTTTCCTTTGACAAATGGACTCCATCTCCTCCCTTTACACCGGGATTCCGCTGATTTGTGTAAATTCTGCATTATAAAGTATTTATAGGGCCGGCTCAGGCAGTGCCCTCTCTTCAGCTTCCTGGCTGTGTTCCTTCCCAGCAAGATGAGTAACTGGGCGGGACCGTGACCCGCCGTGACCGTGACCACTGTCCCTGCCAACTCCTTCCACCCCAGTTCCATAAGCACAGCTGGAACACCCCACTGGCTCCTGAGTTTTCCACTGTGAGTCTTCCAAACACAAACAGAGTTGTGACAGGGAGACACTAGCACCCCACAGGTGGGCAGGAACATACATGAGCTCCCACCCGGGCCGAGGTCATGAGTCACAAGAGAGACGCTGACGGAGGCCCCTAGAGCCTCAGCTTCCGGAGGGGCAGTTGCAGCTTCCGGAAATTGATGCCTGGGTAGAATCTGGGGACAGCAGGGACAAAAGTGCAGGGCCCTGGTGGGGGAGGGGGTGGCACTGCTGGGCTGCATAGCTTTGAAATAAATCCTTGTCCTGGAAGGTGAGGCTGGGGAGACAGGCCAGGGCCCCAGGCTTCGGAGTTTTCTTTCAATTTATGAAGCCCTTGGAGGGTTGGGGTGGGGCTGGGTAAGCCGGGACAAGTGACAAATGACAAGAACTTAGGGGTGCTTTGTGGGGAGACTTGACTTGTGGGAGGAGTGAGGGAAGGAAAGCAGCTCCTAGGAAGCATCTATTCTGGTCCTGCAGTAGTTTCCTGCTGCTGCTGTGGATTTCCACACGTTTAGTGGCATCAAACTGGACATGTTTACTGTCTGACAGTTACAGGTGCCAGAAGGGCAAACACAGCTTGTGCAGGCGCTGATCAAGGTATCAGTGAGGCTGAGCTCTTCCAGAGGCTCTAGGGGGGAATTCGGAGCCATCGGGGTCTGGACTTTAAGCTTGGGGACCTTGGTGCTGGAGAAACAATGGGAGTGACAAAGAAGCAGGGGTCAACGAGGCTGAGGACAGATCTCTGAGGACCAAGCAGAAGTGTGAGGGGAGGCCCTGTGTGGGGTATGGGAGAGGGAAAGACGAGTTGGGGATTGAACTGGAGGAGGGAAGAGGCCAGGAAGCAGCAGGGGACCCCAAAAGTGTCATGAGGGAGAGAGAAGGGGCTGGCAGAGTCTGGGAACGTAGTGGACTGCCAAGAGGGGCAATCAGATGTCACACAAGCTCTCGGGGTGAGCCCCTGTTGGCAAAGGCCGGGAGCCCCCATCAGTTCCACTGTGGTTCAGGAAAGGGCTGTGTGGGTGTTGGCCAGGCCCAGCTGAACCTGAGGTCCGATTGGCCTTTGGGAAGCCCCAGAATGCTCCCTGGACCCTATGCAAGAACCACCCAGCTGAGCCCAGCCAGCCCCACACTGTGACCGAGAACTGTAACACTGGGGTGCTGTTTAAAGCAGAGGCCACGGAGCAGTTTGTTATAGAGCATTAGATAACATGGGTCAAGCATGAAACGGGGAGTGTGGGGGGTGAATTTGGCAGGGAAATTTGTTGGTAGGTATTTTGGTCCCAAGTTGCCCATGAGTTCTGCGAACTGGAGACGGGATTGTGGGGTGTTTTTATCTTGGGGATCCCTGGGTCCTCACCCCCTGCTTCTCCCATCCCCACCGAATGACAGCCCCTGTCTTTCCACTCATTCTTCTCCTGGCACCTGCATCCATCAGGTCTGGAAAATAATCATCTGTTCTGGGGTCACTGGTGCCTTAATTAACCCCGAACTCTTCCTGAGAAGAGAAAGATGCTACTCCACATTGCAGGGCTGAAGACATCAGCAACCAGGGAGACAGGATTCAGTGGCTTGGGTGGGGGGAGTCAGCACTGTACGAAGCCTGGCTCGAGAGAACCAACTGATACATTTTTAAGATTTGGGTGAGGTGATCACTGGGATCATTTGAGGCAGACTTGGTTGGGTCAAGGCAGTGATGGTGAACCTATGGCACCCGTGTCGCAGAGGGCTGTTTGGAGACTGGGGTTGGAATCACCAGATGACACAGGAAGATGCCCCTCACTAGTGTAGGTCAGGCCTGGGTGAAAGGAAAAGACAGGCATTGGAAAGGAAAATTTTGGCTTTTTCTCATCTCCTCTTCCTCCTCTTTTTTTTTTTGGTACCGGGGATCAAACTCCGGACCTTGCACTTGCGAGGCAGGTGGCAGAACCACTGAGCCAAATCCCTGGCCCTGGGGGGATTTTTTTGAGACAGGGTCTCCCTATGTAGCCCAGGCTGGCCTCAAACTCACACCAATCCTCCTGCCTCGGCCTCTTGAGGGCTGGGATCACAGGTGTGCACCACCAGGCCCGACACTTTTAGACCATCGAATAGCCTGCGCCTCCGCACGTGTGTGAATGGTGTCTGGAGGGCAGTGAGGCCTCTGGTCACCTGCTCCTCTCTCTGCCCGCAGGAGGATGACTGGGCTCTCAGGAGCCACAGCCAGGAGGGGGATGGAAAAGAAGTGAGCCACCTTGGTCTTGTCAGTTAAACTCGGAAGCCTTCCCAACCCCACCCACCATGACCAGGGCATCTCAACAGCAACAGCAAAACCTGCCCTTGCCTGGTGATATGCCTGGGTCTGGTCACTTGCTATTGTGACATCCTTATCCCAAGCTCTTTCTTGGACTCCCCCGTGCCCTCTGTGAAATGGGAACATGATAGAACTCACCTTTCCAGAAGATAGGGATGTCCCGGGGGGGAAATCCATCAAGTTCTCGGTCCACGCCTGCCTCCCATGAGACCCCTGGGTCCCATGAGGCCCTTGGCTCCCATGAACACCCTGAGCTCCCATCAGCCCCCTGGGCTCCCATGAGCCTCCTGTGAACGGGCTGGGTGTGCAGATGACAATGACAACATGGGCCAAACCTCAGAACAACAGAGCTGGGGGAACTTGGGAGCGCATCTTGTCCAGCGGGAACACAGAGGCCAGAGGAGGTCAACCCTTGGGTACCGAGTAAAGGCCCCAGACACCTGAGGGGACAGGAAGAATCAGAGAGGTGACCCCTCCTTGCCTGGGCCACTGCTGTGACCCATCTTTTCTGGGTTTCCATTGCACTGACTTCAACCTACACTTTTCCCATTAAGTCATTTCAAACAGTGACCCCACGATGTATGTGGTAGGCAGGAATGGGCATGGTGGTGCACGCCTGTGATCCCAGCACTCAGGAGGTTGAGGCAGGAGGATTGCCCAAAGTTCCAGGCCAACCTGGGCTACATAGACCCTACCTCAAACAAACAAACAAAACCCTGAACGTGAGCCCGGGTCCCCCCGCCTAAGCAAGTGCTCAGTGAATGTAGTTTCTAACCCATGGGTGAGAGGTTTCAGACTGCTGGTATCATCAATGAGAACAAGGAGAAGAGAGAGGTGCAGCCATGCTCACAGGCCTTGACCCTGGAAGCCACCTGTGAGACTGGAACCTTCTATCCACGTCGCCTCAGGCAAACCCTTTCCCTTACAGGACTCAGTATCCCCATCTGTGAAATGGGGGAGATTTCCAAAGCACCTGGCTGGTGTCCCCAGGTCTCCCGGGGGTGCCTGACCCAGCTGATCAGCCCGCCCTGTAGCCTGGGACCCCTGCCACCTGCCCGATACCCTCCTGTGCCCCCACCCCACCTTGGTGGGGTACAAACGTCCCCCGCCCCTTCTGCTGGTGGCAGAGGCTTTTAAACCTTCTGCTGGTCGAGAGTATCGATTGGGCTGGGCCTTAATGGGCTTCTCCTGCACTCCAGGCCGCCGCACCTCCTCCGCCCCACTACTGTGAGCCTCGCTGCTCCTGGACTCTCTCCCGGGAGCTACTAGCCACTCTCCTCTGAGGGGAGAGGGACAGACAGGGACAAAGGGGCCCAGCTGTGTGCTCCCTGTCGCCGCAGTGCCGAAGGCTGTTTGCGTGCTGGGTCCAGCCCTGGGCTCCTCCCCGAGCCTGGTCCTGCTGGAAGCCCTGGCCCCTCACCGCCCTCTCCCGGGTCCAGACATGGGTGTGCTTCCGACCTTGATGCCGCCCCAGAGTCCCCTCCCCTTGCTGTTGCCAAAGACCCCCCAAAAGTGTCACCTGGGAGCCATCTTCCGCCTTGGTCCTGGGCTCCTTGTCTCGGTCAGGACAGCAGATTTCTGGCCTGGCTATTGCTATGGGATTCAAGCTCACCGCACCTTTGTAGTCTTGCACCGGCCGCAGGCCTTTGGTCCTCTGACTTCCTTTAACCAAGTCCATAAAAGTGTCACCTCACCCTCCTCGGCTCAGTATTTCTGTTTCAGATCAATGTGAGGCCTGAAGCCCAGCCATCACCCTCCCATGAGCTGCAGAAGCACGTGGCACCTTAAAAGGCCTGGGTGAGTGGCCCGGGGGCCGTGACACACACTGCACCATCTGTGGACCCAATGCCGTGTCTGCCTTTGCAATGGTCTCATCAGAACCATTCCCAAGGTAGCCCACTGCCCCGTGCTCACAAGCAGCCCTGGAGAACAGGGACTGGTGTGTGACACTTCTGTGACCACCCTGAGGAGACAACTTGCAAAATGAGGCTCGCAGCTCCCAAAAGAAGCCACTGCGCCATTGCTGACTGGGAGGAGGACACGCTCGGCTGGGGCTGTGCAGTGTGCTCGGCAGCCGATCCATGCATCAGGTGACAGCTGCCCTGGGTTCACAGTGGCACCAGCCCCCTCCTCGGCCACCCATACAGCGGTAAAGACAGACACTGGTCTCAGAGCTGCTTCCAGGCAGCCTGGACGTGAACATGGCTGTGTGAGGGCCGTGCTCCTGGGCCTGCACGGAGAACACAGCGACAGGTCCAAAAACCTGCGGCCCGGCCTCCAGCCCTGAGTCTGTTCGTGACCATTTCCTCCTCCACGACTCCACTGCCCATGGTCCCGGGATCCAAAGAGGCCTCCAGGCTTTGGGAGGAGAAGGGGAACGCTGTGCAGGGCCAGCCCAGGAGCAGGAGTTTTTCAAAATGTTTTTTAAGAGTTTCTCATTTAGGAAGCCACGGAGGGTAACTGCAACAACCAGGGGTTGTGGAGCTGGACAGGTCTGACCCCAGGACCAGGTGCCCGAACTCACTGTGATTTGGGGAGATGAGTTCCCCTCCCCTCCCTCTCCTCCTTCTTTCTTTTGCTGGCTGTGGATAGAACCCAGGGCCTCCACACTGAGATCCACCCCAGCCCCTTTCATTTGTTATTCGAGACAGGGTCTTGCTAAATCGCTAAGTTGCCCAGCCTGGGCTTGAGTTTACAGTCCTCCTGCCTCAGCTTCTGCGGTGGATTAACTCAGGTCAACTTGGAACGCCTGGCTGAGCCATGTCAGAGGGTTCTGGGCATGCAGGATCCACTGAGGATTGTTGCCAACGGCATGAAAGGAGAACTGGAGAGGAAGACCGTGTGCTGTTGGTTTTCCTGGAGAAGCTTGTGCGGCTGGTTTTCCTGATGAGAACTTGGCTGTTCTCATCATCAGAGGAGCTCGGTCCTCACAGTCTCCAGGGATGACTGCTGTTCTCGTCAGGGGAGTGCTGCTTCCGGCTCCAGTGCAGCTCCCTCAGCCTGGGGGCACAGAGCCCTCACCCCGTTGCCAGCACAGACTTTCCAGCTTCCACCACTGGCCTTTGGCCCTTCCCAGAGCAGATCCTCCATACGGACTTGCGTGAGGCATTGCTGTGGGCTCCAGGCCCTCAGACGTGAGCAGGACACTGCTGTGGGATCCAGGTCCTCGGCTGGATCCTTCGGGTCTCTAGTGTGTGGGCAGATCTCTTGCATGCCTCTGCATTTGACTTTTTGGGTGAATATTCTAAAGTAATCCTGTAAGTCATGTGTCCTGTGTTAAACCTATTCCCTTGCAAACCTTCACTACTACAGCCTTCCAGAATGCTGGGAGCACACCTGACTTGATCTCACATTTCCAAGCCGCGGCTTCCTTACCTGTGAGCTGGTGCGAATGCCCGACCAACAGGTAGATGCCAGACTACCCAGGAGGACACAGGCCCAGCTAAGTGCTGGGTCCTTTGACCTTTCTGTGACTGCAGAATGCCCAGCTTTCTCCCTGTTCTGTGTAAGCCTCCTTTGGTGTCTGAGCTCTTGGGTCCCTGACAGCGGGACGCTGGCCGGTCATCATGACAGTTCCGAGGAAATCCCTTGCAGATCTGAGAAGCTGGCTTGTGTCCATGATGGGGCAGGTGACCTAACTTGGTCAGTGCCTGACCATCGGGGCCAGGGACACTCACAGGAAGTGGACCATGTGCAACTGTGTCTCCTACCTGGCTGCTTGCTCCTTTCCTCCCCACTCAGTGAAATTTATATAAAATTACCCCATTGAAAGTGGGCGTGGCATTTGGCACAGTCTCAGCCATGTACAGCCACCACCTCTGTCAGTTCCTAAACATTCTTATCACCCAGAGTAAACCCCATGAGCGGTCACACACACACACACACACACACACACACACACTCACCCCGTCTGCAGCAACAGTCAGCTTCCGGTCTCTTGTGAATCTCTCTCTTCTGCATATTTCACACAGATGGGATCGTGCTCCATGGGACCTTTCATGTCTAGCTTCTTTCACTTAGCATCATGAGTTCAGCTCCTCCATGCTGCAACATGAACCAATACGCCGTTCCTTTTAGTGCCTGAGTAGTATTCCCTTGTGTGGTCATCCCACATTTTGTTTACCCATCTCCTGTGACAGATGCCGGGTTGCTTCTACCTTTTGGACCCTTGTGAAAAATGCTGTGAGCAAATGTTTGTGAGCAATGGGAATACTTTTGATCCGCACTGGCTGTCACGCTTGGGCTTCTCAAACCTGTCCCTCTATTCCTGCCTCCAGACCTCTGCACCACCCTTACATCCCCTGGTCCCCCATAGACTGACTCCTACCCACTCTTTAGGCCTCAGCTTCCTGCTTCTTCCTCCAGGAAGCCTGCCTGGCAATGCTAGGGCAAGGCTGGTGCCCAGCTCTCTCCACTGAGGAGGAGGCAGCCTTGTAGGCTCAGAGACTACCAAGGGACTAGGTGCTGAGCAGGTATTTTGCTCTGTTTGTTGAATGAATGTGCAACTGCTGCTCTTTGTGGCAGCAGTGGGTTTTCTGACCTAGGGGCAGCCAGCAGACTGCAGGCTGGTGTGGCTTCCTTTGCGGGGAAGGAGTGGTCCCCTCCAGTTATTATTCCCAGAGGCAGAAGACCCTGGGGAGATTTGTTGACAAAAAATGCAGCCCAGAAATGAGAGCGAAGCTGCCATTAAGATGATTAATTAGAGCCCTGCCCTATTCTGTTTGGGATGACACCATTAATATTAATGACCCTTAGAAATCCTCTGCACACAGGCACTTACTCTGTACTTCTGCACTTACTACAGCACGCTTGGATTCTTTTACGCTCTCAAAGCTTGGATTCTTCCCCCAAATCGTCCCCGTGGAGGGCAGCAGGCCTGAGTTCCTGCCACTCACCCGAGGGAGACCCAGGCCCATTGTTCCCTGCCCAGCCACGGGCCTGGCCAGCAGCCTCGTGCGCCTGCGGACCAGCGCATTCTGCGGCTTGAAGCCGAGGACAATGGGGGCCCTGGGGGACGAGGCTCAGCTTCCTTCATCAGATGGCCGCAGAGCGGGGACACAAGGGCAGCAGGGGCCGCTTCAATAGGAACCTGGAAGAAAATCATTCGCAGGGGAGGCAGAGGGGCGGCCAGCTGGGGACATGGACCACAGCCTGGACAGCTCCAATTAAAGTGTCGCCGGCCGGGTGCAGCGCAAGGCAGGGCAATGGCCTCTCGGGTGCGAGGCCGGTTCCAACTCTGCACTGCACAAAAGGAAATATCATCAGCACAGCAATAATCAACCCGGCGCAGGGCTCAGGACCCAGGACTGGTCAGGGAGCAGCCACGCAGGGCTTTGGGAGGATTTGGGGGCCACCCTGCAGGAGATCGGGAGGCCCCTCCTTGTGTGCTGCAGTCCTGGAGGGAGCAGGCCTCGCTCCCTTGCTGCTTCCACCCCGGTCCGGCCCTCGTGGCGGGTTCATTCTTCACCGGCCACAGGAAGGACGGCCCCTGCCCCCTGAGCTGCTTAGTGCTAGGGGTGGGTGTGGACTGGTGGCCAGCATGGGCCCACATAGCAGGTGCTCAATAAAAGGCACACTGAATGATAATTGGGTTTCTTATCCCTAATTGATGATCAGCAAGTCTCAACCATCTTCAAAAAGGACGAAGAGAGCAAGAGAACTCGGAGACATCTGTGGTTGGGGAGTGGGCTTCTTGGGTTTATGTTTCAGAAGAAATGTGTGGACATCAGGTCTATCTGTCTATTAATCTATCCCGTACTGGGGATAGGACCTAGGGCCTTCACGTTGAGCTACATCTCCAGCAGTGTTTTATTTTGAGACAGGGCCTTGCTAAGTCATTAAGTTGCTCAGGTTGGGGTTGAACCTGGGATCCTCCCGCCTCAGCCTCCCCAGAGTGCGGGATGATAGGTGTGTGCCTGGCTGACATCGAAATCTCGAAGCTCTGGATTCTGGGTGTGTAAATTACCTTTTTAAAAAAATGTATAATGGGCATCACGGAGCTCTGGGTGTGCGCCCCAGCCTTCCTGAAGGTGTAACCCTCAGACCCTCTACCCATAGCACTTGGAATACTACTTAATCAGGTACACCTGAAATAATAGACAATCACCCCTGCTACACACACACACACACACACACACACACACACACATACACACACACACCAGACCTTCGTGCCCATATTTAGTAATTTTGTAATTACCATATAAGAAGCATTTAAAAAGCATCACAGACCAGGTGCGGTATCATTCACCTATAATCCCAGCACTAGGGAGGCTGAGGCAGGAGGGTTGCTATGAGTTAGCTGGAGGCCAGCCTGGGCTACAGAGTGAGCTCAGCCTGAACTACATACACGTAGTGAGACCCTGTCTCAAAAAAACCAAAAACCATAATTATAATAAATAAAATAAAGCATTAAGTGCTGAAAAGGCCCTCTGGCTTTCCATGATTCTATGATTCCTTGCCTTAGGCCCCTGAGGGGGAAACAGGCTCAGAGAAGTGCAGGACCCTCCTGGGGTCACAGCTAGGTGCCAGCACGCTGCAGGGCATGATACACGCTGCAGGGTCCCTTCTGAGTCTGAGGCCAGGGGTTTCCCTGAGCGGAGCTCAGTGTCTGCTGGGGCAGGCGAATGAGCAGGATCCTCTGCCAATCTGCCATCTCCCTCGAGCTGCGTCCTGCTCCTGCTGGATTCCCCTCCTCTCTGCCCCACCTCCCAGATCTGCCTTCATCCCCTTTAATTAAACAGCAACTCTCCGAGGAGAGCGATCGAGTTATCCAATTATGCCCTCCTAACCTGACTGCCATCCTCTACATCAGCAAGGGCAAAGCAGGTGTGGACACGCTCAGCCGGACGGCAGTGTCCCCCGTACCACTCCCCACCCTGCTGGCCCACCCTGCTCACCCAGGGCCTGGCGTGTGGCTGCTGCTCTGATGTTCCGCAAAATAACAAACAGACCAGAGCCGAGTGCCCTGCGCAGGCCTCAGCTGCTGTCAAACTCCCGGGTGACTCCAGGGACTGAGGGATGGGTGGGGAGACCCTTTTAGCCCCCAGAGACCTCTCGGTGGACCTCGCAATTTCTGTCCCCAGCATTGGCTGCTCTGTTTTGTGCATTCATCCTGCAGCTCTCTAGCGGCAGCTCCTGTGTGTGGGCTTGCTGCCAGCAGCTGGCATGGAAGATGAAGTCTTGCTGTCCCTTGGCCACCGGCCCGGGCATGGCCTTCACCCGAGCAAGGGTGGGAGCCAGCTGAGTCACCAGCTCTGCAGAGCCCAGCTCAGGGCCCCTCTCAGAGAAGGGCTCAGGACGAATCTGGAAAATAAATACCCACTATTAAGATACAATTCCCCTATCTGTGCCCAGCTTGTAATAAGTCCATTTATTCACTCGGCTTTCTATGGAGCAAGTACTCATTTCTTTGAAATAAAATGCAATTGTTTTTACTTTCTAATCTGAAAAAGAAATGCAAACCTCCTGAGGAATTACGAAATTAGCACCTGGGCGCCTCTCCCTCGATTCCCGGTTGCAACCACTGGGCTGTATCGATCCCCTCACCCTCCTGGCGTAACCGCTATTATTCTTGCTGGTGTCCTTGATTTCCCAGACCCCTAGGGAGAAGTCGCAGGCATGGCGCCCCCCATCCCGAATGACTGCCGTGTGTGGGAACAGGCTGTTCTCTCTCTCAGCCTCCTGCCAACCGTGGAACTCGGGAGGTGACAATGGACAGAATGCCGTGGCCCTGCGTGGGGCTCATGTGCTCCTTTTGTTCACTTCCCCATCACTGTTTGTCCAGCAATTTAATTTTTCTCTTGGCCAAAGATCCCATCCAAGAGCCTCCATTTCATGCTGCTGTCTCTTCAGGTCCCCTGGGCCTAATCCAGCCCCTGGGCCGGCGTGGGATGTGACATAAGGACAGGGGCGCAGTCTGAGAGTGACCTGGAGGCAATTCCACCCCGTGGGAGCCCCTAGACTGAGCTCACACCCCCACCCAGGACAGGGCGAGCTAGGTGGGCTGGTGGGGCCACCAAGAGGCATGGCAAGCGAGGGCTGTGGGCATGACCTGGAAAACCCTTTCTATGCCCTTTTTCAATAAGTAGAAAGAGTGGGCCCTAAAATAACAATGAAAAAAAAGTAAAATAAATGCAGGAGCCAGGACATTGTCATTTGTTGTCTTTGTCAAGTACTCTGTACTGCCCGTGACTGGATGTGCTGAACTTTTCTGCAACTCCAAGAGCCATGAGTGTGTTTACAACAGCACCCATTTGCACGGGAGGACTGTGTTGCACAACATCATCACAGCTGTGACACCAACAATGACCATGTTCTTACGAGACCACTGTTGACCAAAACATTGTTATATGGTGCATGGCATTACATACTCATCTTTTGTTTGGTTTTGTTATTTTTGAGACAGGGTCTCGCTGTGAGGTCCAGTCTGGCCTTGAACTCACTATGTTGGCCATAGTCAGTAACTGGCTAATATAAAATGTTTTAACAAGGTGGAGGATGGTGGAACACACCTGTAATCCCAACACTGAGGAGGCTGAGGCAGGAAGATCACCACAAGTTCCAGGCCAGCCTGGGCTACATAGTGAGTTCAAGACCAATCTGAACTATGTAGCAAGACCCTGTGTCAAAAACAAGCAAACAAACGAACAAAAAATGTTTGAACAGAATGTCAAATGTTAAAAAAACAACCCTATCTTCCCCCTACAGGTCTATTCCTGAAAAGTTAATAGTGGTTCTCTAGGAGAATTTTCCAGAGTGTCCTTGTACCCATTGCTTGCCGTGTGCAGAGGGCTTTGCCTTTGCCATTTTTGTCAATGGGGCGTTGCTACGCCCATTTTACAGATGTGAAAGCTGAGTCCCAGAGAGGGGAGTGGACTCCTTCTAGGTGGAGCAGCCAGCTATTAGCCAAGCTGGGATCTGAATCCAGTTCTTTTTGTCCCAAGGCCCCTGTCTTGAGCCACAAGAAATGACTCGCTTCCCAAGCTAAAGGGCCCCCTCACCACATCCTCGGACATCTCAGTTGGGAAAGCTGGGTGGACCGGCCACCGAGGCTCTGGGGCTGGTCACCTCCTGGGATCCCGTGCTCAGAGGCTCTCTGGGCCATCACTCCTTTGTACTCTCAGCTATGCTAATCCTGGGGCTCCGCTGTGATGAAGCAGGGTCCAGCTGGCAGGAGCGTTTATCCTAGCTGCGGAGTGTGAATTTATGCCGTTGCCATGGAATGCAGCTTTATACCCAGGGAGCAGGAGTTACAGGAGTAGCAGCCACTGGGTTGTCTTCCCTTTATCTAAATTTCATTCCCCTCTGTGTCCACTGCGGACTGAAGTTGGAGACAGGACTGAGTGTCCGAGTCAAGGGCGTGGCACTCCATCTGCCCCCGTATGTGCCTGAGCCCCGTTCTGTGCAGGAGGGAGGGAGTAGCTCTTTTCCCACCATGTGTGCAAGTAGCGTCCGGGCCGGGAGAGGAACAAGGACAGTCCAACCTGCCAGCCATCGCCACCTCCTGCCGAAGGGTGGTGACCCTGAGCGGCTGCTGACACTAGGTTTAAAAGCAATCTTCAGAGAAAGAGGACTGAGGAGCCCCACTGCACTGCACTGTACGCGGCTGTCAACCAGCTGGGTGACCCTGGGCAGTGGCTCAGCCACTCTGGGCTTCGGGGACTCATTTGAAACAGGGCCACACGGCTGCGGCCCAGGGCTGGGGACCAGGACACTGGTAATGGCACTAATTTTTTAAAAAATATTTTAAATTGATGCATAAAAATTGTATTATCTAGTGTGAATAATGTTCACATCAGGATAGAGCTATCTAGGTCCTCAAAAGCATCTCATTTCTTTATAGTAAAAGCATTCAAAATCCTTTCTTCTAGTTTTTTAGTTTTATTTTGTTTTGTCTCATTTTTGCAGTACTAGGGATGGAACCCAGGGCTTTCCTGCTAAGCTGCAGCCCCAGCCCTTTTTAATTTTTTATTTTGAGACAGGATCTCACTAAGTCGCCGATTCCCCAGGCTGGGCTTGAACTTCCCGCCCTCCTGCCTCAGTCTCCCAGAGAGTTGGGATTGCAGGTGTGTGCCACCATGTCCAGCTTCCTCTCAGCTTTTCTGAAACATACAGGTTGTTACCTGAAGTCCTCTCCTACCTTATTTTTCTATTTCTTTCCTTCCTCTTCATCCTCTCCTCGTTCCTCCCAAGAACGGCTGGAGGCGAGCAAGCACACTGCCCGCTGGGAGACTCCTGACGTGGGAGCCTGATCAGAACGCAGGGATGGATTTCTGAGTTGTGGCCATCTGAGCCCACGTGTGCACCGAAGGGCTCAGAAGAGAGACAGTGCCGAGCCTATGCGATAGGAAGAACTGGAAGGCAATTTGATGTTAAGTATTCTAATTAGCGTCTCTGCTGATCCTATTAATCCACTAACTACTCAGCTTTACCTGAGTGCCAGGAGCCCTCTACACCAACACTGCGGTACCCTCTCCTTACTGGATGCTTGCCTGCCCCTTCAGCCAGCCAGCATTTACTGAGCACCTACTACAGGCCAAGCCAGTGGCTCTGGACTCAGCCAGCCGGGCAAGGCTCGCACACGGAGCTCATAACCCATGACACATGGTGAAGGGGCACTGGCCACCGGGCAACCCCAGCATGGTGTGGGCATGACGGGGAACATGGGGTTGGGTGGGAGATTCACAGTCCTGGGCCCCTGCACAGGTTCGTGAGGGCAGAGCCCTAATGGGCATTCGCTACCATTCGGGAACAAGACCCGTGGATCCATCCCGGGGCGCTTGAATGATGGCCGTCACTTTAACACCTCGTGGGGCCAGAAGTACAAAGCCCTGGGGTTCATGGCCCTTTAGCACTGCATGCTAGCTGCTCTTGTCTCCTTTTTCTGGATAAAGGGACTTGGAGAAGTGAGGCGACTCGGGCCATCTAGTGAGTGAGTGGCAGGCTGGGGACTCCAACCAGTTTCCCCCCAAGGTCTTCCACTGCCACGACACTTGCTTCCGGGGCCAGACTCTGTCTGGAACCATTCCTGCTGTCTTCCCGACAGGTAGAAGCCGGGGAGGGAAAGGCAAGTGGAAAGGAGGAGGGAGAGGAGAGGACAGCCAAGAGTCAAGAACATCTAACAGTTCTGTCTCTGTGTCTTGTGATGCTGAAACTCAAGAGCCCCCTGACTCAGCAGGATATTAATAACCCAGGCCTGGCCGGCCCTGTGCGGGCAACTGTGCCAGGGAAGAGGACATGGGGCACTGCCACCTCCACACCCCTAGCAGCTCACACCCACCTCTGCTCACTTGCTCTGTCCCCTCAGTGAGCAGTTCCCTCATGCTGGTCCCCATGCACAGCTGGCACACAGTAGGCACTCGATTGATGACCGTGGAGGGGATGGATGGACAGATGGGGGAAAAGGATGGGCAAACTAATCCTCAGATTTCCCCACACTCTTCCTACGGTATCATCAGTCTATGCTCCACAGCTGCAGCTTGCTTGGTTCATGTTTAACATCACCCTCCACGAAGGACATTTCCCAAGCACCTGTCTGTGTCTGGCAAGGTTCTGGGCTCTCCATGGGCTGGACAGAGGACGCAGCCTCATGCTCTAGCATGGAGAACACCGTGAGGTTCACCATGGCAGTGTCTTCTCCCAGACAGACATAACGAATCCACTGCTGGGCAGCCATGACTGGTCAATTGCAGCACTGAGCCATGCTAACATGGATCCCACTCAACACAGCCCCATTGGGGAGTCAGGACGCTGCTGGAATCAGCCACCTCATCACCCTGCACTCCTCCATCATAGACTCCGAGGAGAGGAGCTGAGGGGACCAGAGGAGCTTCCTCTTCCACGAGCCACTATTCTCTGCAGGTGGGTATCTGGGCATGGTGGTGCATGCCTGTAATCTCAGCTACTTGGGAGGCTGAGGTAGTAGAATCACAAGTTCAAGGTCATCCTGGATCCCATCTGAAAGTCAAATGAAAGGGCTGAGGGTGCAGCTCAGTGGTAGAGTTTATAAAAAGGGCATCAGGGTGGAGGTCTCTGCCTCTATGCCAGGTGCCAGCCCTGGGAGATGTTTGGTTTTAGAGAAGTCTAGATCTACTGAGTTCCAAGGAAGGGCCCTGGGTGGCCTAGAGAATGGCATGGTCAGGGAGTCCCAGGGGCTCTGGGTAATGCACGGAAGTATATGAAACCCTTCAGTGTGTGTGTGGGGGGGGAGTTGTTTGTTTTTTGGTACCAGGGATTGAACTTGGGTCCTTGCACTTGCACAACAGGCGGCGGAACCACTGAGCTAAATCCCCGGCCCAGGCTTCAGTGTTTTAACAGATGCAGGTGGTGCCGTCCTTTCGAAGCCCACTTGACTAGCCACAGTGCTGTGTGTAGATGCTGGATGCCAGCAGGTGCTGTCTGCAAACTGTCTCACCACACACATCGAACTAAGGAGCCAGGTCTCCCCTGGGTGCCCGAGGGCCTGCAGATTTGTGGCAATTGCTTGGTGCCTGTCTGACCACTTAGCCTCAAAGGGAGGGTTTCCCACTCCCTGCATTTCACTTGGCAAAGACAAAAAAAATTGAAAGCCAGGCCTGGGAGCTCAGCTGCAGAACCAGCCTGTTGCCTCCACAGCCCCTGTGGCCCCATGCCTCACTGCTCCGGGTCTCACCTATGTGGCCATGTGTCGCATTAACATCAGGCTTCTAACAAGCTGGCTTGTGAGCCGTATCTCTCGCTCCTTAGGGAGCTGTCATTCTGCTGATGTCCAGCAAAACATTTGTGCTGGGCAACTCCCGAGTTAACGAGGGACCCGCAGGCAGCACCATGCCACTCACTGACCTGACAGTGCAGATCCAAGTCCCAGAGACGGAGGTGGAGACAGTGCCAGCATCCCGGAGCTCGCAGGAGACAGAATTGTGACAAGCCCTGGGCTGGGGGAGATCAAGGCGTGCTGAAGGAGGTCAAGACCATGGGGGCACAGGTCTAGGCTTGAATCCTCTTGTAGGACTTGGAGCAGGTTGTTTTGCCTCTTGGAGCCTCAGTTTGCTTATCTGTAAGGTGGGGACAATAAGAGCACCTGCACCAGGGTTCAACCTTCAGTCTCTTATGCAGGGCAGGGATCAGAGGAGAGGGGAAGGGTTGTGATCCTGGTGTCATAGTGGACAGATGCTTGAAGCTGGCCTCAGGACAAGGAGCTCTGAACCATGTCACCCTACTTGACATGCGCCTGTACTTCCTGTCCTGGTGACTTCCTGTCCCATTTTGCCCTGACTCACTGTCTCTTGAGTTCCGAGCCAAAAGGGTGAGCAGTTTCTGCTGTAAGGGACCCACAGATCCCTGTGCTGAGGCTGGGGACACCCTGGGGTTGAAGATCAGCCTGCTCCTGCAGCCTGGTCTCAGTGGGGTCTGGCACTCTCAGACATGGGCTCCTGGTCACGGCCTCCGACACATGGATGCAGCTGGAAAGCTGGGCCTTGAGGGCTGCTGGAGAATGGGGGTTGGCATGGGGGTCCTTGCTGCTGTGCGGCCAACAGTCCCCACCCACACAGCCACCTGAGACCTGGACCTGGCCACCACCCCACAGAATGCAACTCGGGCTCCCAGCAGCATGAGGAGCAAGGTCACCAGGCCATGGACAGGGTCTCGGCTGAACCACTGGGCAGGGCAGGGAGGGAAACGAGGCCAGGACATGGCTGTAGCACGCAACGCTGTGTTCTGGAATCAGCGGGGCCACAGAGAGGAAACCACGTCCAGAGCTCGAAAAAGTGAAACTTCCGGGAGCCCTTGCGGGGGTGGGTGTGAGGAGCCACTTCTTTCCACTCTCCGATAACCTGAAAAGTGACGCACTGGCCAAGCGACCAGCTGGCTGCTCGGGCCCAGCTACACACACATCTGCATCTGCTCTATCAATCGAGACCAAGGAGTGAAGGGTGGGAATGAGAGGCCAGGAGCCAGCAAAGAGTCCCAGGGTGAAGACAAAGGCTCACGAGGACCCCCAGGAATTGGAGGAGGCCTCATGGAAATGGAGTTTCTATTAACACACAGCTCGAGGCACGAGTTAAGTGTGGACAGCCAGAGGTCACGGGTAATGGGCAGCAAAGTCAGCCGGCCAAGGGACCAGTGGCACCGGAGCCATCTCCACCCATTAAGCCAAGCGCCATTACGGGCGAAATCAGAGCTGTTCCCAGGAAAGAGCTGTGCTTCCACAGCGATGGGCCCTGCAGTTCTAGGGAACCCCAATCCTGTAGCCCCTCCTTTAGCGGAAAAGATTGGCCAAGGGCTTACGGAGCACAAGGGAGCCAGAAGGACCCTGCCCCATGCGTCCCCCAGGCAGGGCTGTCCCAAGGCACAGACACCTTCTGGACAGGCGCCTGGCTCATGTGACCCTCGGCAGGATGCGGAACAAGGCCGCAGGGCCCTTAGAAGCCAGTGCCTGATAGACAGGACTTTGACAGCCAGCGGTAGCCCCTGTGTGGTCAATTTAATGTGCAAGTTGCGTGTGGCACTGCATCAGTGAGTGCAGAAGAGACCGCGGAGGAGTGTGGGGTTCGCTCGCCCCTTGCACTGTGGGTGCCTTCGGGAGTTGCAGCGACTTCTGCTCCCAGCTTGGCCACGCTTGGGTCTGTGGGGCTGGGGGGACCTGGGACCCTGCGTGATGCCAATAATCAGGGGACATGACCCTGGGAGGCCACCCCAGGGTCCGGGAGAGGGGGCAGGAGAGGGCTGAGGCGCGGAGCAGGAATTTCTACAACTGGGTCAATTATTTTGCGATCAGCACGTCTGAGAGGAAAGCCACGTCTGCCACGCAGCGCAGAGGCCCAAATCACCTGCTCCGCAAAGAAGAAAAACTATTCCTCCGAGTGAGGACTCTGGGACGGGAGGGGCGGCAGCACTTTCCTGCTGAGAACACAGTTTTCTTTCTTCTCTTTTTTTCTTTTTTCCTTTTTTGGTACTGGGGATTGAACCCAGGGCCTTTGCACTGAGCTACAGTGCTTTTTAAATTTTTGAGATAGGGTCTCACAAAGTCATTAGGGTGCCCACGCTAGACTCCATCTGGTGATCCTCCTGCCTCGGGCTCCCAGAGTGCAGGGATCATGGGTGTGTGCCACCAGGCCGGGCTGCGGCTTCCTTCTGACCTCCTTGTCCAGCTCCTTCCCACGTGCCAATGCGCGTGCATCATCTGCAGAAGCCTGGGGCGGGCACTGCCCACCTGAAGCCTGGAGAGAGCCCTTGAACCTGGCCAGAGGAAACCAGGCCAGCAGGAAAGGAGTCCATGGGGGTGGCTGCACCTGCCACAGCCACCCCTCCTGCTCCCCATGATAGTGGGCAGAGTCCGTCCCCAGGGCCAGGGAGGAGGAAGGGGCTGGGTGGAAGGGGTTCACATTCACATCTGAGAGGAGACTGAGAATCGGAGGGCAATCGGGTGGGAAAGACCCTCATGGGGCCGCGACCCCCTCATCCGAGAGCAGAGGCCTTGGCCAGCAGAGCCAGTGTCCTGTGCATGCACCCATCTGCGACTGGGCGCCCAGTGCAACGGTCCCTCTAATTTTCCCAGTGAATCCTCGCTGAAACCCTGGGAGTGGGGCTCCGATGATCCCGCTGGACAATGAGGAGACCGAGGCCCTCGAGGTCAGAGCTGAGGTCTGGGTTGTACGCAGCCTGCGTGGTGATGTTGATGGTACTCAACTTGGAGCTTCGTTGGTCTTGCGGCCTGAGCCGTGGGATCCACCTGTCATTACCTTGGGGTTGTCTGGTGTGTTTTTTGCTAACACTGCCAGCCTGCACCCCACCCTCTCTGCATGCACGTGTTGTGTGTGCACGCACGCTTACACACTCACTTCCTCACCCTACATGGCCTCTCTGGCTTGACCTGCACCCAGCACAAAATAGGTGTTTAGTCAGGTGCAGGGGGAGCTTGTGGATCCGACACCCTGGCATCCCCGGGACCTAGCAGGATGCTGCACATAGCAGGTGCTCAGCAGGTAGCCCTGAATTTCCTGAGAGACACCTTCTGAGACCCAAGCTGGTGGGGCTTGCCATTGTCTGATAGAGGGCCCAACTGCTGCTTTTATTCTTCTTTTATTTTTTTATTTTTGAGACAGGGTCTCATTATGTAGTCCAGGCTGGCCTTGAATTCATTAAGTTGTCCGGGCTGGCCTTGATCTCACGGGGGTGCTCCTGCCTCAGCCTCCCGAGTGCTGGGATTCCAGGCATTAGCCCTGCACCTGGCTCCCTATTGCTCCTTTACATCTTGTCCCAGACGCCTGAGGAGTCCCCAGGGACTGCTGCCACTGAACCCTAGCTCCCCACTGTTACCCGGGATGGAGGGGCCTGGCTCCCTCCTCACAGCAGCGGCCTCCCCTTCCTGGGGAGCTGAGCCTCTGTGCCTTGCGGAGCTGGGGTTCTTCCTTCCTTCCTTCCGGGTATGTTTCCGGGTTCCTCTCGTGGAAATTGTAGGAGACCTCGAGGGGACCTGGATGTTGGAGACTCAGGCCGGCCTCGGGGAAGAGACCCAGCTGGGGCAACGCTGGGGGGGCTGGTAGTGTCTCACCCGGCTCACGGGGCCATCTGACTGGCCTGGAGCTCGCTGTGTGCCCTCGGGGGACAACAAGCTATCCCGAATCCTGTGCCTACTGCTGCCAGATGGAGACAGGGGTGCGAGTTAGAGGAGAAAATCCCGAATTATAAGCGCAGGTCTGGTCACTCTGGGGTCCATGCAGGGGCCCTTCCCTGAGCAGTGGGACCGCCCTCAGCCTCAGGACTCCTGCCCGGGCAGTCGGGGAACAGCAGCCTCCCCAGCGCACCGGCAAAGCAGAAGTGGGAGCCCACCGGGAGCCGTAGGCCCGGGTCTGGGTGTGCAGCTCCAGGCCAATGCCCCGTCACTTTCTAGAGGGCTGGTAGGTTTCAAGCATTCACGCCTCGACCCTCACGCCAACCCTTGGCCTTTGGAAGCCCTTGCACGCCCAACTTCCACATACGACAACTAAGGCTGGGCGAGGCGAGTCCTTGACCCAAGATCACAGATGCAGTAGGGGTGCGAGTCCCTGGCTGCTCAACCCGAAGCCCCAGGTCCCAACTGTCATCAGGGTCACTCATTTGGGATTTGGAAGGACCCTCCAGGTTGATCATCATCCCACTTTACAACCAAGCAAACTGAGGCCCAGAGAAGGAGAGACTAATCTAGTCAGCCAGCTGCCACTGGTCGAACCAGTCCTAAGGTTGGTGCAAATGCAATATATTCATTGAGCACTGTGTACCACGCTGCACACTTTGGGGCATCATTTCATTTAATTTTTATAATAACCCTGGGAAGATCGAGACTATTACTGATCCTGTTTTTCATTTGGATAAACTGAAGCAGAATGGGAAGTAGCATCCTTGAGGTCACACAGCTACTTGGCATAGCTCGGAGCCAGGGAGTCAGACTCATCCCCCACCGGAAGAGTCAGGCTGGCGTCGCCCCGTGACCAGCCTCTCCCGCCACGGGAATGGAATCCCCAGGACTCCCTGCAGGGCCGCCAAGGGGCGTGGCTCCTGGAAAGGGCCATGCAGCCCATGGCCCTCAGGAGACCGTCAGGCCCCTGCCTCTGCGAAGAGAAGTTTATCCAACAAAATGCAGACGAGCAAAGAACATGTCCGGCTTTGTGCGTCTCTCGTTACAGGCAGCGCACATCTTGGGGGATATGTGGATGAAAGGCACCATATAAAATGCAATCAATTATGAATCACCATTACTGAATTAATCACATGTATGATTAATACGGTAATAATAATTAATGGGAGTATGGTCTAGAGATTAGGGCTGAGAGCTGTCAGGGAGGAGCAGAGTGCATCTTGCAGCCTCTGTGCGTGCGGCCTGGAGCTGTCATCTTGGGGAGCACGCTGGCTGGGGGCTTGGTCCCTCTCTCCCCGTCCCTGGGCTGTCGAAGGAGAGGCCCACGGACATCCAGAAGCCCCAGATGGGCCTCGGCAGCTCATAGGCTTTTACCATACCCTTATAGCTGCATCTCAACTGCTCAAGGTCACGGGGACAAAGAGTTTCTTGAAGAGTCCAAATCTTGGCCTGGCATAAATGAGCAGCGTGAGCCAGGCCTGAGGGGAGAAGGTGGCAGCAGTGGCTTTTGCTTCTATGCTTCCTTTAAGCATTGGCACGAGCTCCTTTGATCTGCCTGTCCTTCTATCTGTCAGCTTTAGCTTTTGCAGCTTCCCCCAAGTCCCCAGGGGGCTGGTTACCTGTCATCCAGCTCTCGGGTGGTACCTCTTGCTGCAAAGCTGGTAGATTACTGCTGCGTTTGACTTTATAATTTTCCATGGCTTAGCTATCCTGTGCAATTCTCCCCTCTGTGAGTGAGTTGACAGCATAGAAGGAATACGTGCAGTAAAGCCTGGAGTCCCTGTTCACACTTTGGCAGAGCTTCAGAGAGCATGTGTATATAATATATATAACACACACATGTGATATGTGTATATATGGTTATACACACTCCTCTTTTAAAAAACAAAGATGGAATAAAATTAAATGCATTGTTCTGCAAATGCTTTTTTTTTTTTTTTTTTTTTTGGTACTGGGGATCAAACTCGGGTCCTTGTGCTTTCAAGGCAGGCGGAAAAACCACTGGGTTAAATCCCTGGCCTGCAAATGCTTTTTGATAGTAGATTCCACAAACACAGTTCAAATCAGAACTGCACCGTAGGGCCAAAATCCCACCAGTGCAGAAGATGATTAGGCTGCTGGCAAGAGGGAGATGGTGATTATTTTTGGGAGATTCATTAACACTTTCCTGACCCTGCTGTGCTTCGTCTTTTCACTGCCAGGGAAAGGTCGTCTGTCCCAAGGAACCTTAATGGTTTCCGAAAATGAACGTCCCCCGCCACCTGGTCCCTCCATGGCCGGAATCCTGTTTGTCCTCCCGCCTGGAAAAGCAACACTTTATTGTTCCCTTGAAAGGGACTCCATCTCCTGGTGGCTTTGTGGAGTGTGGCCCCAGGACTGTAGGCCAAGGACCACCTGGGACAGATCTGATTGTGCAGATGGAGAAACTGAGGCTGGGAGCGGGGAGGAGATTTCCCCCCAGGACACACAGCTACTTAGGGGCTGAGCCCAGAACCTCCCATAGTCCTGACTCCCTCGTGGAGCTCTTTCCACTGCCCCAACTTTGACTTCGACTTCTGGGGTTGGACAGTGGGGAGACCGGAGGAAGCCCAGCTCCGCAGTGGGTCCCTGCAAAAGCCTGTTGGCCTGCGCTTCCTGCAGAGTCAGGGAGTGTGGGGTGGGAGGTGGCTGGAGAAGCATTTGAAAATTGTTTCCAGTTGCCCAGCTTTGCATCCAGGTCACTCGGCCCAGCCTGGCCCCTCCTCCGTGTTCCAGTCTGCCAGCCCAGAGTGGGAAGCACCCTCCTGCCCGTCTTGTTGGGTGATGCTGACGGCACCAGTGCAGCGAGGATGGAGGAGCAGGGCTTTTCCCTGGATTGATGACCCTGCCTGGGGGACAGCAGACTGAGGGCGAAGGGTGATCACTCACCCTGTGCCAGAGCCCCAGGCTCTGCCCTTCTGCAGGCCGAAGGTTCTCAGAGCACAGCTCTGTGCTGAGCTCTGCAAGCTTCCTTCTGCTCCACACTGAGACCAGGGAGCTGGGGACCAGGGCTGCATCTGCTCTCCTGGACGCCAGGGAGGGATCGGAGAGCAGGTGCGGGTACAGACCCTCCTTGGCCCTGTTTGGACTCTTCCTTAGGAAAGAGTTTGCCCAAAGTGACATTTCACAGGTGGGGAAACTGAGGCCCTGGAGCGATGGATGCCATGCCCTGGTTAACCAGCAAGTCCGGCAGCCACAGAGCTCCACCCCCTGGTGACCCATAGCCCAGTCGCCTGCCAGACCCTTCAGGAGCTGCATGACCTTGGCAAATGCCTCAACTCCGAGCTCCAGCTGAAGTTGGGACTCTGTTAGGAGCAGTTATGTTGTCACAGGGCGGGCAAAGCACAGCAATGGGCTTGTGTGGAAGCGGACATAAAACAGGTGTTCAATAAATATTATTATTATTATTATTATTATTATTAATTAGTGTAGCAGATGACGGTCCTTAATTCTACGTCCTCTGCTTGCTTTGTCACAAGCTTCTAAATGTTATTCAGCAGCACAACCCTCTCTCCGGGCTTAGGGGGGCGCCGCCAGGAAGGGTTAAGGTAGGGTAAGGAGGTAAGGGGTGACAGGGAGGTGGGGCACCCAGGTGCCACAACTTGCTCCCATTTCTGACACCCTCTGTGACCTTGGACCAATCTCTCTCTCTCTCTCTCTCTCTCTCTCTGTCCTCAGGCCCTTTGTTCTTGATGCTTCCAAATGACAGTGCTGGCTGCTTGAGCACAGCAGTAAGAACCCACCCTGAAGAGGCCAGGGGCCTGGAGCACCCCCAAAACATAAGCGCGCCTGGAGGACAGTGCAAGCCCTCCCTCCACACAGCCCCAGGAAGCAGCCTGGGGGAAACTCTCCAGGGGCCAGAGAGCCAGGGCTGCCCACTGGTGCCAACTCAGTGGCCTGTGCCCGGCCTTGCCCCAGCCCTCCCACGCCTCCTCCCAGGCTCGCCCCGGGGAGGGGGGAGGCGGAGACCCCCCCCAGCCGGCCCCCCTACTGTGCACTCCCGGCAGAGCTGGCTTGGCTTCTCCAAAGCTGGGCCCATGAGGGTGGAGGCGGCGACGCGTCAGCTGGTATTCAGGCTCTGGTTGTGCGCTCAGATCTCCCCCTCCCCATCTCCCCAAATCCACCCATCCCCCCTTTACCCACTGCTGGGGCCTTCTGGGTGGCAGACCTTCATAGAGAGAGAGCGGAGCAGCCTCCAGCCCTAGACTGCTGGGGTGGGGGACCCGACTCCCCCGGGCCCCTCCCCGGTGCCGACGGGGCAGCCCCCACACCCCCGGGCACCGGCACCCCGGAAGACCCTCTGGCTTTTGGAGAAAAAAGCTACAGCCCCGCTGAGCCAGCTGAGGATGCACCCTGCGCGCCGGGACCCGCCGGCCCCCGCGCCCGGAGGCGATGTGTAGGCAGCGACCCCCTCCTGGAACAGACTCGCTCGCCGCTGGGCCGCATGCGGGGGTCCCCTTGGCCGCGGGCCCTCGGGGACGCCCCTGCTCGTCGCGCCCCTCCCCGGGCCGCGGCGTCCCCGGAGTATCGCAGTATTTCCTCCTGCACCTTTAAGAAGACCGCGGCTCTGTGGTGGGATGGTGTGTTAGAGCCACACAGAGGAAGTTACGCAGCCCGGATCAGGCCGAGAGATAAAAGCCCGGTGGTGATCGCGGGCGATGGCAAGAGGATTGTGCCTGGGCATTAACTTGGAGCGGCGCGCGGGGGGGCCCTGATCGCCCCGCCATCTGGCCCGCGCCTGCTGGGGCGGGAGGGGATGCCCCGGCGCCCCGACCGGCGGCAGCCGCCTAGCCCGCCCAGGCGGGGGACTGCGGGGCGCACGAGCGCGGCTGCTCCCCGAGCCGCCCAGGGGGCCCCAAAAGTTTGCACTTGTTAGCGGCGGCCTTGGGCTCGGATGCGGGCTGCGCGCGCGACCGCCTCCCCCGGCCCCAGCGCCCAGGACAGCAGCGGGCGGCGCCCCCGGCGGCCCCAGGGCGCCCCAGCCCCGGCCTGACGGCGCCCGCGTCCCCACCCCCACCCGGCCGCGCCGCACCCAGCGCCGCCCGAGGACGGCGACGGCCTCGGTCCGCCCCGGAGCCGCCGAGCCGGGTAAGGCTGCAGCCTCGCCGCTGCTTGCATCGCTCAGGGCTTGGTGGCCGCGCAGCTCCCCGGCCCCGAGCGGCTCCAGCACCGGGCAGCTCCAGCTCGGCTGCAAAAGTTACTGGGTAGCGGCTGCCACGGCCGGGACTGGAGTGGCCCGAGAGGGGTGTGAACAAGCCGGGGCTGCATCTTCTGGGAGTCGCCGGGGCTCCTGCCCCCCGCTCCCACCTCCCAGCCCGGCTCTCCCCCGCGGGTGGCTGTCGGAAGGATGCTTGTTTGGGAGCACGCACGGTCAAGTCGCCCCCGTCCAGCGCGGCTGCGGACCCCCCGGTAACGCGCGCGCCCCGTGCCCTCGCCTCTCCGGAAACTGCCAAGCGCGCACTTGCGCCCGAACTCTCGGCCAGCTGGAAACTTCTCTCCGCGCGGCGCAGGGGCTCGGTAGGTGGAGGTGGGAGCGAGCCCCGAGCTCGGCGTGGAGTTGGGCTCCGAGTGGGGAGGCTGGATCAGGGGAAGGCGGGAAGTGGCCCGCGGGCTCCCAGTGCTCCCGCCCCGGAGTGGGTTGCGGGTCTTGGCTGGGGTCGCGGTGTGCGGCAGCGCGTGGGGAAAAGGGGGTGCAGCCCCTTCCTGGGTGTTTTGCTGCTGCTCGGTGTGTTTTCATTAAGGGAGGCGGTGCCGAAGGAGGGGGCCTCCTCGATGCAGCCTAGGTCTTTGTGAAAGGCTTGATTATGAATTGTTCAGGTGGTTCGCATAAAACTTGGAAATGCAAAAGCAGAGGCGGGTTTGCCTGGCTCCATGTGCGGTTTACACGGTTTGCAGCCTGCCTGAAAGGCAGACTCTACCGACTCCTGGCGTCCGTGGTCCGGGGCGGCCCGCTTGTGAACGGGGACCCACGCGCGAGTCCCCAGCCCCTGGCCGCTCGAGGCTGCTCCCCACCACGACCGCGCGCCCAACTTTCCGGGGCTCCCCGGCTGCAGAGAGGGCGCCACGGGGAGCCGCGGGCCAGAAGAAGCGCAATTGCAGAGCAGGGTGTACCGGAGACGCGGGAACCCCGGTATCGCTGAGCCGGTGGGAGCGCTAGGGAGCGACAGGGCCCCGCCCCGGGCGGAGGACTGGAAGGTGACCCTGGTGAGATAAGGCTCCCCGTCCCTCCTCGTCCCTGTCCCACCCTTCCCCAAAGCAGATTCCACACCTTCCACTGCCTGGCTGGAAGAGAAAGGGAACCTCAGAGGATACTGAGGGATACTGTCCCCCCCAGCACCCCCAGGAGCCCGTGCCCGCCGGGACAAGTTTCCCAGGAGGCCAGGGCGCAGCCGGCCGCCCCACGAGGAGCCGGATCTCAAGCCCAGCCAGCTCCCAGAGGCGCTAATTCAATAAGACAGAAATCTGAGTTCAGAAATCCTGATAAAATCTAATTTTCATGTTTTAATACCCCGGCTATCAGCCCCCCACGGTTCCTGAGGAGTCTTAAAAGAAAATAAAGCGCATTGATTCTATTTGTTTCTGGGAGCTGCAGTTTCTTAATAATATCAGGTGAAGATTTATTTTCCAAGGAGAAAACGATCCACCAGGATACAACCTCTTACTCTGAGATTTCCCTGCCAGCTTGGACTTCTCCCTGGCTGCTCCTCCTCGTTATTCTGGGGACTCTTGCGCCTCCCCCACCACTCCCCTTTTCTTTTTTGGCAAAACCCGGTAATATCTGAGTGCTGAGCTCACAATTCCCCCTACGATGCCAGCAAGGCCCAGTTGATTGACTGATTGTAAACACATTTTCCTCTGGCAGATTTTGTTGTTGTCCCCCCCCCCCTTCCTGGGAATGTGTGGCATTTAAGCCAACAAAACTGCAAAGCAATTAGTAGAGTTGCAAGTTGCAACTCCAGGCCTGTGCTTCGGGCCTCTGGGCTCGCTGCCTCCTGGCCGCCCCAACCAGCTCAGTCCCAGCCCTGAGCAGCCGCTGGTCCTGCAGTGGACACCTGCAGCCGGACTCTCTTTGCAACCCCAAAGCCCAGCGCCCTAGTTGTCCCCAGCCGTCAGGAGCTCCCTACCTGTTAGTGAACAGTCGGGAGTCTGCTGCTGGAAGAATTAATTAGGAGCATGCTGTTTTCTGGGCAGCACGGATCTCGCTCGGGTAGACAGAAGCATACAAGCCGTTGCCGGCCACGCTATTTTATTTTTACTACATTTTCTCAGGTTGTAAAAATAGATGTTGGGCACTTTTTTTTTTTTTTCTGAGAGTTTTCTAGCAAGGACCACATTCAGGGCTGGGCAGACTCTATTACAGGTTTCTCTTTACGCAGCCCGGGGTGAGATGGGATAATGTGGTCCTGCTCTCGTCCCCATTCATCTGCATCAGGAGCCTTCTTCCAGGGAGAGGGGCAGGGCCACGGAGAGATGGATGAGTCCCGCTGTGGGCCCGGAGCTGGGGGCTCGGCTGGGGCTTCTCCCAGAGCCCAGATGCTCAGCTGCCAGCCCAGGCCACAGTGCCCATCCCTCCGGTTTGTCATTTCTGGCAGGAGTGTGTTTGTGTCTGGGTGGCAAACAGGGTTTCATAGAAATAGTTAACTCTTCGGCACTTTCTGTGTATCGTGGCTCATGAGGCTGTCAGGTGAGAGTCGGCCTGACATTGGAGTGATTTGGGAATTTAAATGCAATGGTCCCGGGCACAGTAACCACAATAATGAATGGCTGAGACTCTTGCTGTAAGTCATGGTGGTAATCTTTGGCCTGTTGGCAAGTATTTTTGGCTGGGGCCCCATGCTGGCGGGACAGAAATTCTCCCGGGGAGGTAGCAAGCCTAGGAAACCCACCACGTTACTGGAGTCATGTATTTCTCTGTGTAACACTGGAGTTAGTGATATCTGTTTGGGCTTTTATGTAATTACCAGAGGCTCCAAATAGTAAACCAATAATCACAACAGTGATCCATTTATAGAGCCTCTAAAGATGATTGTAAAATCTTGGGCTTGATCATTTTCATTTCTGTGCAAGTCTTCCATATCCTACTCTCTTATCTCACTAAAAAAATTGAAACTCACAGCTTCAGGTTGTGCCGACCTGTGTCGGAGCCTAGTTCTCCGCAGCTGGTCTGGATGTGGACAGCCCCTCCTCTGTCCCCGTGGACGGGGTCCCCCATGTCCCCATTGAGGAGTCTCATCGGCTCCTCTAACGACTTTGACATTTTGACTTGTTGGGGTGGTATTTGAAAGCAGCCGTGAAGTCTTGGTGGGTGGGGATGCTTTATGTCCCTGACCCTCAAGCAGCGCCACTGTGACTGAATCAACGTCCCCTAAATGATGAGACGGCGCTCACCTTTTTCATAACGTGCCCAGTCTCCAAATGTGCAACTCTGATATTAATAAAAATAACCCAGTTTCCTCAGGAGACCTTGCTAATGCAGCCTCATTTTTTGCACATTTTGCCAGAGAGCTTTTGTTCTTATACGTCTCTAATCTCCCCCTTTTTAATTTGTTGCAGGTGTTGTTGCTAATGAGCCCTCTCCCCACCCCCCTCTCTCCAATGAAAGACAAGCCAGGCCCCAGGTACCTAGATGGACTGAAAGCTAAAGTCGTAGAAACTTCATAGTAAGTTGCCGGTGGCCACCAGGCAAGGCTGGCTGACCCCTGTGAGTAGTGGCTGCCCCCCCGCGAAAGCCAAGCCGAGTCACCTCCCCAGTTAACACCTCAGTAGCTGTTTTTAAAATTTTCTTTCTTTCTTTTTTTTTTTTTTTTGGTACCAGGGATCGAACTTGGGTCCTTGTCATTGCGCAGCAGGCGACAAAACCACTGAGCTAAATCCCCAGCCCTAGTAGCTGTTTTTATTTTGCAGCCTAGTCATACAGTCACTGTCACCTTCAGCCCATATGAAAAGAAATCTCTTTTATTGGTCTGAAATGCCAGGTCCGGTCCCAAGGAGGGAGCACGTTTCCGGCTAACATGTACACCTCCTGATTTTATTTTATCTTTACCATGCAGGCTGGAGGGTTGTTACACAGTTGTGTCGAGCACATCACACATTGAGGGCCCTTTAAAGACCTGGATTGATTGGAAGGACAAAAATTAAAAGCAATCTGATCCAGCCCCATGCGGATCCCTGCGGATTCTCTCCTTATCCCATTTCCACCCACTGTCACAATTTGAGAGTCTGCCTGATTTGATCAGATTCACCTCCGGGGGAGGTGTTCACGCCAAGGTTAGGTGGACGCCAAGTTCGGCAACTTCTTGATCTGCCTGCCCATCAGCAGTCTGAAAACGCTGGCTCTGAATTTTCCGTTGTGGCCTTCTAGAAAAAACAAGTTCCTCGCTGTTTGCAAACCTGCGGCGCTCAAGCCTCTGGGACATCCCGGCCACTGCCGCCTGGTAGATGTGACTTTTCCATGCTGAGGCCGCAAGTCCCCCCTGAGCGCTCCGCAGCCTTCCCAGGGCGTCTCTGGGCCGCGCCCCTGCGGCCTGCACAGCCATGCTGCACCTGCTGCCGCTCCTCCTGCACTGCCTGGCGCCGGCCTCTGGGGACTACGACATCTGCAAATCCTGGGTGACCACGGACGAGGGCCCCACCTGGGAGTTCTACGCCTGCCAGCCCAAGGTGATGCGCCTGAAGGACTACGTCAAGGTGAAGGTGGAGCCGAAGGGCATCACGTGCGGGGACCCCCCAGAGAGGTTCTGCTCCCACGTAAGTCAGGCCCCTGGCTCCACCTGGAGGTCCCCGCAGGGCCTGGGAGGGCCGTGGAGTGGGTGAGTGAGGAGGAGCAGGCTCCTCCCCTTGTTTTGGATTGGGACTGGGCCCAGTCTTTGTTCCATCTTGGAAATGAGCAGGAGCGGAGCCACCCAAGGCCCTGGGGTCACGTGGCATTCTCCGGGTGGGGCTGCTTGGGCCGGCTGAGCAGTAGTAGGTGGTTTCTGCTCAGGAAGAGTGTGATGTTCACAGTTTCCGCAGTTCCTGGCCTCATGGGCAAGCCCCGCCTCCCTGGTGGGGAGTCAGCAGTCCAGGCAGCAAGAAGATACTGTTTGTTATGATGTTGCACTCTGGCCTGCCTCGGTTTACCCCTTCTGCGGGGCATCCTCCTAGCCCCCCACTGCAGTCTAGCAGACAGTGCTGTGAGGCCAGTGTGTGCCACGCCCCAGAGCCACCTGACAGAAGGAGGTTTGCTTCCAGGGCCCCTCCACGGGGCTCCGAAAGAGGACAGCGCGGGCAGGCGGGCCGGACAGCGGCCAGAGTCCTTTCCTGGCCATGGTCGCAGTGAGCAGGGGAAGGCAGGTGTTCAGGCATGGTCACTAGCGTCCCCAGTTAGGGAGGGTGGGGACTTACCCACAGATACCCAGTACTCTAGTGATGTTTGCAATAGCAGTAATAAGAGCAGAGGTCATTTAACGGGCGATCCTGGAACGCAGGCTCCGGGAGCCTGACTTGTGTCACTCCACCAGCTCCTCCCATCGACCCGGCGGGGCTGATTCTGTGTGGTGGGAAGTAGGAGTGTTAGGAAGTGACGTCTGTTCTGTCGCCTGTAAAGTGGGCACATTAACAACGAGCAATCACTTGTGGTTGTAAGGCATCTGTGGTTCCACGAAAAGTGTTCAAAATAGGATCAGGGACAGAGCAAGTGTCTTGGCCTGCCTCAGTTTACCTTTCCTGTGGTGCATCCTCCTAGCCCCCCAGTAGAATCCAGCAGTTGCTGTCATTCCAGTCATACACATGGGGAAACTGAGGCAGTAGTGGTGGAGACCTTCAGCCAAGGTCACATACCCAGAAGTGATTATGGCCCCAAGGCAGGGAGCTAAACTGCTCTCCGAGGCCTGGAACCTCGCTGAGGCCTGCAGCCCCAACCCTGGGCAGGGGGCTGGGCAAGGCTACCTGGCTGCAGGAGGAGACAGCAAGGGCTCAGGGTCATATCCAGGTGACTGCGCTCCAGGTTCCAGCGGGGCCAACCTGGTGTCTCCACCCTGGGCTTCGGAGGCTGTCTTATCCCATGAGGTGGCTTCAGCCAGCCTGGAAGGTTCCCACCTGGGCTTGTCAGTGGTGATAAGGCTGTCACTGTGGGTGGTGGCTGGGCCAGGGCCAGCCAGGGAGGGAGGGAGGGAGAGGGAAAGGCAGCACAGGGCTGGGAGCCAGGGTGGAGAGTCCGTGGGCAGCAGTGCCCTGGGGACTGCAGGGCCAACCTGGCTCCTAGGCAGGTGAGGGGGCTGGGCCCTGGAAGTGGGGAGCAGCTGAGGGTAGCCCAGGTCGGAGTCTGGGTCTTCCTGGGAGAGGAGACTTCTGCGTTGTGTGGTCTCAACTGTGTTTTTTCTCTTAAATATTAATGGATGCCTTAATGTGCAGGGGGCAGGTGCAGTTACATTGTAATTCATAGGCCCAGCTTGCAGGCAGAGCTGGAGGGGCAGGGACGGGATGAGATGCCAGCCGAGCGAGGCCTTGTCCTGGCTGAGGCCGGCCCGGGTGCCCTTGCCCTGGCCTGCTGCCCCATCTGCCCCCCACACAGAGCCCACACAGCTGATCCCACTGCGCCCCGACCCTCCGGTCTCCTGGGAGACAGGTGGGGAGGGCAGGGGGAGATGAGCGTCCCCGAGACCCTGTGTGGCTGAGTCCTTGGCGCCACGCCACCTGTTTGACAGATGTAAATATTTCATGACAGACTGCCGTCCGCTCTGCCTCTGCTTACAAATGTGCAGACAAGGAGGATGGGGATGCTGGTGCCCAGATGGGTGCAGGGGGGCTGTGTGGGGCTGGATTCGAATCCCAACTTTACTGTTATGGTGGCTCCTCCCATTTAATCATCTCTAGGATGCCCTGGGGCAAGTCCCGTTCTGATCCCTTTTTAACCATTGGAAACCATTGCCTGAGCCCTGCCAAGGTCACTCCCAGTGCCTGAGACCTGCCAGGTGCACCAGCCCCTCCCTGAGCCTCAGCCTGTTCCTTTTTCAACAGCGACGGCCCTGTAGCTGTGTCACAGCACCGGCAGGAGGAGGCAGCGTGGCGGTCCAGGCCCTGGGTACCTGCGGCACACAGTGGGTGCTCCCTGTGCACTCGCTGCTGTTAGCTTATCACTGTTACTACTCTTGGTGTTTTTCTGGGCTTTTCCTTTTCTTTGGACTTCTTCACCTTGCTCGAGCTTTGAGGACACCACGCCCTGTGTTTCTAGGTTTGGGGGAGCAGGCAGACAGTCGGAGTTTAAAACTCCTCTTGCCCTAGCAGGTGTGGCCAAGCAGCCACCAGGGGTCGCTGGAGAGGCGGCCAGCCCATCCCAGGCCCCCTTAGCTCTGCAGTGGACCCAGTCCCTGCTGTCTGCGTCGCTCTGCTGACGGGTGCAGGACCACCTGGCCCAGCATCCAGCCAACCAGAGCACAAATCCAAGAGTGGAAAGGGGGGACAAAGGGTGGACGCCCCTTTTGGTCTGGTCACACATCCCTCTCTCCCAGGCTGCCCCTCCTCTGCAAGGCAAGGCCACCTGAGAACTGAATTGTAAATTCCAGCCGGGTGAGGAAGGGGCGGGGGATGAAAGACAAGATAAATGGATAAATAAAAACCTATTGGCTCTAAATGCACAAGGAGGATTAATAGGACGAGCTCTCAGCTGAGGATTCTTGGGCAAGGGCAAAATTTCAATGAGGGCTTTGGGGGCCAGAGGTGCCCCCTGCCCGGCGCCCAGCCCTGGCCCAGAGGCCAGAAAGCCAGAGGGCAAGGCTGCCCCCAGGACCTCTCTGGGCCGGGGAGGTTTGGGGGGAATGGGGGTGGCCCACAGTGTTCCGCAAGACTCAGGAGAGACACAGTGGGGCAGGCAGGGTGGCTGTGGCCTCACCCCGCACCCCAGCCCCCAGCGCTTGGCCCTGGGGCCCCAGCATCCGCCTATGGGAAACGATCCCAGCCCCACTCCCAGCCTGCTGGGCTGGAGGAAGCAGGTGCATGCAGGCCTGGCCATGGCCGTGGTATTGATGGACAGGAGGCCAGCAGCTGCCGAGGGTCTTTGCTGGTTAAGGCTGCTGAGGGGAGGAAGGGGCCGGGGTCTTGGGAGCGAGGGAATGGCAGTCCAAAGACAGCCTCAGTTTCCCCGTGTGTAGAGAGATGTTGCCCTGCCTTGCCCGCCTCCCCACCTTCCCGGGAGGAAACGCAACTCTCTGAACCTGCAGGCGCTCTGGTAGAGCGAGGCCCTTTCTAGGGTGAGGCCTGAGTGTCATGGCATATTCAGCCTTGAGTGACTTGGCTTTTCCCTGTTGAAATGGGTGGGTATTAGACTTGATTCAAGGAGGCTCTGGAGAGATGGAGAGTGGAATTCCACGCTGTGTGACTCTCATTGTGAGGCTCACCCTCTCTGAAGCCCTCCCCCAAGTCAGGGGATTAACAGAACACGCATAGGGAACTGCCTGAGCAGTGTCGAGTGCTTAGTAGGTGCTCAGTTCACGCGAGGTAGGAACCTGTTCTCTCGGCCCAGATGTTGGCTTCCCTGGCTCTGTCAGCCTCACTGTCCAGTGGAGCTGGGAGTTTGCACGGCTCAGCTCGTCGTGCAGCCACCGTCTCCCGAAACGCCCGAGGCAGGGCCCAGCCGAGGACGAGAATAGTTCCCTGAGCTGACACCTTGTGGTGCAGTGAAGGCTCTTGCCCGGGGAGCAGGCAGAGGAGCCTAGGCTGTCACCAAGCCCTGGGGACATGGGGAAGGATCCTCCCTGCTGCCTGTTCTGATGGAGCGTTGGGTCCAGAGACCCTGAGGGGGCAGGGGCGGTGCAGCCGGAGAGCAGTGGGGTCCAGAAAGGGCCAGAGGGACATCTTTCCAGTGCCAGAGACTCCCTGGCTTACCTGTGCCCACCTTCCCAGGCGCTGCTCCCTCTCTATTCCGCACCCGTTTTGTGGGGTTTTTTTGTTTTTTGGGTTTTTTTTGAGACAGGGTCTTGCCATGTAGTTCAGGCTGGCCTTGAACTCACTATGTAGCCTGGGCTGGCCTTGAACTTGCTGCAGTCCTACTGCCTCAGCCTCCCAAGTGCTGGGATTACAGGCGTGTGTCACCATACCTGACACCCCTAGCCATGCTTTAAATGATTTTCGTTTTGGACCTTTCTGCACGTGTCATCACAAGCCGCCTCTGGTCCCATGGGTAGTGAGCCAGGCAATGGGTGAGCCCAGGGACAGGTGGGCTCCTGCTGTGCTTTGGAGTGGGGTGGATGTGCATCCTGCCCCTTCAGAGCTGTGGAGGATTAATCCCTGGCGAGCTGCCTCTAAGGGCCACGCGTGCCAGAGGGGTGTAGATGGTTCAGGAGAGGGTCCTGGAAGTTTTTGAGGAGCAAGGGTCTGGGCAGAAGGAGAGAGAGGGAAGGGTCCGGGTGCCGGAGGGGGGTGGCCACCCCAACTGCGCATCTCCTAGAAGCCCCTCAGGCCGGTGACAGGGATCTCATGGTGCCTTGACAGCTGGGTGCCCAAGGCTGCCCTGGGTCCTCTAGCTCACAGGGTGGAGGCCATTCTGACAAGGACCAAGGAGGGCCGGGGAGGGGAGGGACAGAGGGGAGGTCCCGGCACGGGCTGGACACAGGGGCCCCTGCCCTCACCTCGGCTGTGGTGTCCCCAGGAATGGGGTAGCCTGCAGGGCCATGTCTAGCACACAGCCTGGGCCCAAGGCTGCCCGACTGACCCGGCCGGAGCCCCCCGTGGCCCATGCGAAGGGACCCAGTGACAAGGAAGGTGAGAAGCCACACCTGGTCCTGCTCGGCTTTGGTGTGTAGGATCTGGTTTGTCGTTTGGTGGCAGCAGATTTGCTCAGACACATGAACATGTGCCCCAGTTCCCCCACATGTGCCGATTTCCAGCGGGGCAGCGGGCAGCACAGCCAGGGCACAGGATGGGGACTGGGAGTTGCAGACCCTGGCAGGGGGAGCAGGCCTTTCCCCAGGGGGACCAAGCCCCACAACCTCCGTTTCCCCAGCTTGGTGATGGTGCAGTTTCATTCAGTGTTCCTGGGTGATTGCCAGAGGCTTGGGGAGCCTTGATCGGTCACAGACAAAACGGGGCACCCCAGTGCCCAGGAAGGGTTCTGGACGTGTACCTCGTGCCTGCCATGGCGCTAAGCATTGTTTAACAGATTTTTTTAAAGTGTTTAATTGAGGTAAAATTCATATAACAGAAATTAACCCCTTAAAATTTTTTAAATGTATTAATATATATAATAAAATTTGGCCTTTTAACTAAAGTGTGCAATTCAGTACGCTCACAGTGACATGCGACCACCACCTTTGCCCAGTTCCTAGACATTCCCATCATTCCACAAGAAACTCTATACTGTTAAGCAGTCACTTAACACCCCTTCCTCCGGACCCCCCGACCACTGGTCTACTTCCTGTCTCCATGGATTTACTTATTCTGGACATTTCGCATAAATAGAATCATGCAGTATGACCAACCCAGGGTGAGAAGTAGGGTCTCATTCCGGTCTTAATTTGCATCTCTCTGTTGAGTCTCTTCTCGTGTGCTGATGGGCCACTTGCCAACTCTGTGGACATACTTCTGTTCAGGTCCACGATTTGCCCATGATTTCATGAGATTGTCTCCTTGTGGTTGAGTTGTACATGTTCTTTGTATATTCTGGATACTAGACCCTTATCAGGTATGTATTTGAAACTATTTCCTTCATTCTATGGATTGTCTTTTTTTTTGGTACCAGGGATCGAACTCGGGTCCTTCTGCTTTTGAGGCAGGCGCCGGAACCACTGAGCTAAATCCCCAGCCCTGTGGATTGCCTTTGCACTTTCTTGCTGGTTTCCTTTGCATCAAGTTCAGTTTATTGCCATTCCGTTTGTTGCTTGTGCTTAGGGTTTCCTACCTGAGGAGCCATTGGTAGATCCAAGGTCCTGCATACTTATTCCTATGTTTTCTTCTAAAATGTCCATAATTTTAGCTCTTTGATCCCTGTGGAGTTAATTTTTGTATATGGCGGGAAGTAAGGCTTCCTCACATTCATGGCATCCAGTGTTGCCAGCACCATTTCTGGAGGAGCCTCGTGTTTCTCCACTGCATTTTCCTGGCATCTCCATTGACAATGAGTTGGCCATAGATGTGTGAGCTTATTTCTGGACCCTCAAGTCTGGCCCATTGCAGCACTGATCATTTTCTCTGCATTACTCCATCAAACCCTCCCCGGTATACTGCATGGAAGAAGCTATTAGTATCCTACCATGCCCATTTCGTAGAAGAGGAAACAAACCTCAGTACCAGGTGGTGGCATGGAGCCTCAAACTTGGATCCCAGCTGCTTAGCAACGATGCCAGGGTGAGGCTGAGGAGGGGGAAGCCCAAATACTAACCACCACTGTCCCTCCATGTTCCTCTTTCCCCTACTCTGTCTTGTAGCCTGGGACATTGGCAGTGTTTCTCAGAAGAGGGTAACTGGAAGGGGATCCTGTGATTTCTTTCTGATCTCCAGCTATCTCTCTGGCTTCCGCTCCTTCCCCTCCCTACTCAGCCGGGCACCAGATTCCGTGTCTGATCTTTGTCATACAGGTAGTGTTGCACATGGTAGGTGCTAAATAAATGCCATGACATCCCTCATCTGAGATTAAGAGTGCAATTTAGGGGATTCAGAGGAACCCCAGGAGAAGCTGAACGAGCCCCAATATCTATAAGTGTCTTGCAACAGATCAGACTGCTCAAGCGGGGGACATGAGCACCTGGAACCCGGCTTCTGGGTCCCTCTGACCCCACTGCAGACCCCTGAGCTCCGCACCCCACCCCTTGGAAGTCCTAGTCCTGAGTTCCCAGAGGAACACAGTATAAAATCACTAGTGGGGCCCAAGCCCCTTCATTTCCCAGCTGAGGCCAAGAGGAATGGAGTGAGTTCCTTCCGTCCCCAGGGAGGGAGCGGGGACAGGAGGCTCCAGCCCAGGCCATGGGCTCCCCCACATGGGGACCCCCCCCACCCCCACCCCCGCTTCCGTCCATCCTTTCTCATGCCTGGATTTGCCCTCCCATGGTGGCATTTCCTGGGGGACAGGGGATGTGTCTGGAGGTCACCTGCAGACCATGGCCCTTCCTGTGGGGGGGCACCAGGAGCAGGGTGTCCTGTGACAGCTGGTGTGGCTGGGCGTGGCCCCACTGTCGCCCTATGGGTGTATGCAGCTGTCTTCTCCCGGCAAGGTGGGGGCGGGTAACCCTGAGCACAGATGAGCCCCGGGAGCTCAGAGAGGGGCACAGCCCTGCTCTGGTCACTCAGCACAGCCAGCGTCTGCTCCCAGCCTTAACGGCTGCCCCTGACCGCCGTGTTCTGCAGCGCAGGTCTGACAGGTGGCACAGAGGGGCCTCCTTGGTGGGAAAAGCTGACGTTAAACCCTCCGTGTTTGTGGGTGCACCCGGGACCCAGCATTCTTCTGCTCTTCATGGTCTGTCTTCAGTCCTCGGGGACCCTTTGGCCTCCGGTCCCCCCTGCAGCTCCCTCCCGCTGCCCAGGTCATGTGTCCACTTGACTCCAAGTGCTGGCCGGGACATAAAGAAAACAAGTGGTGATCGGCCGGGCCCCGGGCACCAGAGGGTCTGCTTCGGGCAGGGGCAGTGGCCCCTCCCTCTAGGGGAGCAGGAGCGGCACCGTCCGGACCTCTGCTAGCAGCTGTTCTGGGGCGACCCATGGGCTGCAGCGGAGGGACTCTGGACTCTCCTGCCTGCAGGATGTGGTCTGCCTGTTGACTCCAGAGTCCCCTGTATTCTTGAGGATGGAGGGAGGGAGGGTAACCCGGGGAGAGGCCACATCCTTCCAGGCCCCTGAAGACCCAAGGAGGACAGAAGACAGTGGGCAACTCCTACCTCAGCAGCAAAACCCCAGTACAGGGGCCACCTGGCTTTCTAGGGTCATGGGCCCCTGGAGAATCCACCACGCTCTTCCTAGAAAAATGTGTGTGTGCAAACACACACACACACACACACACACACACACGGTTGCAAACCCTGTGGGGACTTCCCTCCCAGACAGCCCCGAGTGCACGCATGGCCCTCAGCGCCCAGCCACCCAGCCTGAGACGGACCTGCCCTCTGAGGGGGCCCTAACTGCAGGGAAACCAGCTTTTCTTCCTCCTCCTCTTCTTCTTCTTGGTTTTTTAGACAGGGTCTCACTATGCAGCCCAGGCTGGCCTTGAATGTGTGACAGTCCTCCTGCCTCAGCCTCCTGAGTGCTGGGACGACAGGCCTGGCCACCCCACCCCGCTGGGGTTGTCTTCTGCTTGCTGACTGGTCCTGTTCAGATTTCCTAGATGCCACATCCTCCTCCTCCTCAGAGCAGAACCAGCTAACGTTTATTCAGTGCCTAGCGTATGGCAAGCACTTAGCCCAAAGCAGCTCTCTGGGTCCTTGCAGGAATCTTAGGGCAGCGTTTATAGTAACACTCATGTTGAATATAAGGAATCTCGGATTCAGAGAAGTGGACCTGCTTGTCCAAGGTCACACAGCTTCTATGTGGGGGACCTCGGTACCGGGTGCAGAGCTCATGGGAGTGGCTTGAGCAGCCCAGAAAGCGTCATTTGTGTGTGTGTGCACACACGCGTGTGCATGCACGCAGCTGTGAGCACCGAGGAGCACACTGTCCCTGTCAGTCCAGGAGGGATGGTGACGTCTCCCACCCCTGCCTTTGAGGCGTGATGGAGTCGGCTAATCCGCTTATTTGATAATTCACGTATTTCATGTTTACTTGGCAGCGGGTGTGTTCCCACGCGCCAGTTCCGGGGAAGGCGAGATGGCTTTGCCTGGAGGGAGCCGATCTGTCTTTCTGGGGAAGGAGTGGGGGAGATCTACGCCCAATGGGGGACAGTAATGGGCCTAAAAATAGAGGGCAGAGTGAGCGGCAGGTGTCCTCTGTGAGGCTCCAGACCTGGCCACCCCAGATGGAAGACTGTCCCGTCTCAGTTCCCCATGGTGGTGGCCTGGCCCTGGGCTGCACACGCGAGCCTCCTGACCAGCCCTGTGCCCCAGGCCCACCCCAGGGGCTCCATGAGGACGGCTGTCGTGGGTACCTCTGCAGCAGGCGGGCAGGGCTCCAGTTCTGTGGTTCCACCCCTCACCCCCTCAAACTTCCTAACCCTTGTGGGGGGCGTTCTGCAGGGCCCACTGGCTGCCTCCCCGCCACTGCCTGCCAGGATGGTGCTCAGTGTGGATTCCCCTGGGAACCTGTCACCCCATCCCTGCGTCCCCACGGCCAGCAGCTGGACATTGTGGGAGCCGGCAGCAGGTGCCTCAGACTCCTGGGTGGTCTCAGAAGTCTCAGAATGCTCGTTGAAGTCTCCCGCAGGCAGCCTTGGAGCCTGACCAGCCTTGGACCCTGACCAGCCTTGGGCATCTTGTCGGGTTTTGTAATTTGGACACAGGGAGAGGATTCCACAGCCTGGCCCGCCCAGCCCCCTGAGCTGCAGGATCCCTGCCCATCCAGCTCCCCACTGTGGGCCACAGAGGCACTGGGGCAGCTCACGCTTTGCACTCTTCGTAGCCTGTAGCCTTGTCACCTCGGCCTGCCATCTGCTGTCCACCACCTCGGGCGCCCTCCATGCCCATCTGCCTGTCCTGCTGAGCCTAGCGAGCCCTACCCCCCAAGACGCCCTGAGACCCGCCCCCGGGGCTGTCATCAGTGCCATTCGTGGGGACCATGCCACGGTGAGATCTGTGCTCCCGTATGGGCTCCGAGTGCCCAGGAGTGTGCTGCCAAGCAAGTGCGTGGCCCTCTGGGGGCCTCTGTTCTGTCTCCTGGAGGATGGGGGTCCCGCAGGACCGAGGCTGCGGCCCGGGGGACTTCCTTGGAGCCAGCCGTGCCGGCCCCCTGAACTCCAAAGCACATGTGAGTCACCGCAAGGCTGGGCTGCTTAGCTGGTCAGCGGGTGACCTGGTTGGCCAGTTAACTGGTTAGCTGGTCGGTTTGCTTTCCCTCTGGAGTTGCACCCTGGCAGGCCTGCCCTGCTCCTTCCCCGTGACCCTGCTGCTGGCCGCTCCTCTGGGTGACTCCCACCCTCGCCCAGGTGTGGGGCAATCCCACAACCTCATCCTCTTTCCTCTGCACTGCCACCTCCTAACTCCTCAGGTGCAGCAAGAAGCCCTCAGGGTCTGGGCTTGCGGCCATCCCCACAAGCTGTCCCTGAGCCTCTGGTGCTGTTTCCACTGCTGAGGACCTGGGCGGGGCCCTGCTGAGCAGTCACTGCAAACCCTTCCCAGGTACAGAGACACCGTGGCACCTGACGCCGTCCCTCGGCCACATGGGTCCAGGGCTCGGCTGGGCGGTGGGGACAGTGGCCTGGATGTCCTCCCTGAGAACGGGCTGCTTTGGGAGGAAGGTCCTCCGAGAGAGGGGCTCATCCCAAGAGCTCGGGGAGGTGTGGGGCTGTCAAGAAAGGGAGAAGAGCCCAGAAGGAGCAGCCTGCAGAGGCGGGGCAGCTGGAGAGGGCCAGGGGAAAGGGTCTGAGGCTCCTGGAGGAGCCCAGGACACTTGGGGCGGGGCTAGCAGGCTGATGGAGGCCCGGCGGGGGCCAGGGCACAGTGACAGTCGGTGGGGTGCTGCCAAGGATGCAGCTTCAGCATCGTGCCTCTGGGCCCCTCCTTGGCCTGTGTGCCCCCTTGTCGTGCACAGCCTCTGCCGAGACTGGGCCGCAGCTCTGTGTTCTGCTCTTGGCCCAGAAGCCTCTGGGACCTGGGGCTGGGGGAGCTGGGGAGCTGGGGAGCTGGGGAGGAACCCCTCTGCTGCCTGCCCCGCGTCCCGCCCCAGCAAGGCCTTGCAGGCGCTTTTCCTGCTGCTGAAATATTCATGTCAGCAGAGTGGCCTCTTTGGGAAGGCTGCCTGCCTGTGTCGGGCTCAAGCTTACGCACTGCTCAGGCTTTTAGAGAGCACGCCGCTCTTCTTACCCTCTAAGCATTTTCTGCCTCCCGAATCGATAATGGACTCCGCAGCTGGCTGCCCGCCTTCCCCCAGTCCTGCCGCCTCCTCTGCCTCCCTCCTTTTCTCCCTTTCCTTCTTTCTTTCCGCCTTCCGTCCCTCTTATTTACTTTTTAGAAAAGTAGTAAATAAAAGTGTTGAACTGTTTGGGTGGCTGAGCACAGCCTCCAACCAACAGGAGTCTGGGTGGGCAGGAAGAGGATGAGCCACCCAAGGTACCCAGACCCTGGCCCGGCCCAGGGAGCAGGTTGTGCAGGGAGGAGGTGGGGAGGATCCTGAGCTGGCGGAGGAAGGGGAGGGCTCAGGGTCACCCTGCCTCCCTCTCTAGAGAATCAGAAAACATTTACCACATAACCAGAGAAAACAAGACCAAAACAGAAAGGAAAGGGGACCTGGAACAAATAATGCTGAGCATGTGCCAGAAAAGATCACCAAACTCTAAGAATGGAGCATTTTGGGCTCGCTGCCCTTTGTGGTAATGAGCTCCCCGTCGCTGGAGGAAGGCAAACGAAGGGGAGTCACCCCCTTCTGAGATCGATGCCCACGCGTGTCTGGTTGGTGGTGTGACACCAATGAGGGACTGGAGGCATCCACTGCCCATGGGGGCCACAAGGGATTGCTGCCAGGCACGCTTCAGCTGGGAGTTTCCCATCCCAAGCATTCCTGGAAATCTGGCTGTGGGAAGAAGCCGCATATGCCCAGGGCAGAGCAGATTTTTTTTCTTTAAGAACACAAATTCAAGTTCCTGGAGAGATTAACCCTCCTATCCCCAGGGCCCCAGCAGGACCCCGCCCACTCTGGCTGCTCCGAGGGTTTGCATCCTGGCAAGCAGCGGCACCCACGCAGGGCCTGCAGCGTGTCCGCGCCCTCTGACCACTCCTGGCAGAGCCATCCTGGGCATCTTGCCCGCAGGGACAGCCCTGTACCCGCCCCACCCCCTGGGAGGCTGGGGGCGGGGCCTGTCGGGAGAACCTAGACTTCAAAGCTGCTCGCCCCTGGCCATGGGGTGTCCTGTCTTCTCACTGCCCTGGCCGGGTCCTCTCTCAGTTTGGAAATGTCCCTTAAATGCCACTGTGAGGCCACGGCCCTGGGGACTGTGGCCCCAAGGTGGGCAGTTCTGGAAAGAGGGGGATAAGGGGCAGGTCTGAGATGAACGGCCTCAGTGACCCCTTCTGTCCTTTGGAGCCCTGGAGCAAAATGGAGACTGCTGTCCTCCAGAATTGACCGGGTCTGGGAGGGAAACTGTTTCCAGGGAGCCAGACAGCTCCCAGGCAACGCAGTGCGGGTCACAGCCCAGGGAGGTTACCTTTCGGACCCGAGGCTTCTACTCCAGGGGAGGCCGAGGGGAAGAGGAAGAAGTTAGAGGAGAAAGAGCAAGAGGGACCGGGATCAATGAAACCACAGAAGCAGAGAGAGGGAGAGAGAGGTGGGGCCACTGGAATTAGAATCCGCACGGAACAGAAGCTCCGTTTCCGCTGTGTTAATAATTTATCCCCGCTGCAACTTTTCTTACCAATAAATAGGAAATAACTTGTTAGGGAGAATTCCCCCGGCCCCAAGGCTCCCTCCCTTGAGGCGGAGGAAGGTGTGTATCATCCTTTCTCCCAACAGCCTGGAAGGTGCGGAGTTACATCAAAGCTGAAGACCTTAGGATGTTGGGTCAGAGCTGCTCGGCCCACTCCTGCTTGGCCATTTCAAGAAGAGGGAAACTGAGGCACAGACAGCTCAAGGCCCGGCCAGAGTCACCTGAGACGTTGCTGGGTTCTAATCCATGGCTTTGTGGGTTGGGTGCTCATTATTGATTTCCATGCTGTCCTGGAAGCTTCCTTTTGTTTCCAGGACTGGGGACTGAACCCAAGGCCTTTGCACTGAGCTATATCCCTGGCTCTTTTTTTGTTTTTTATTTTGAGACAGGGTCTCACTCAGCCACTAAGTTGTCCAGACCAGATTCAAACTTGGCAACCTTCCTGCCTCAGCCTCCCAGAGTGCTGAAATGACAGGCGTGCACCTCGATTCCAAACCCCAAGATGCTATGAGTATCCGGCTCTGACTGCTGAAGCCACAGGGCCGGGTGGTAGCCGGCACCCTGAGCAGTCTGTATGCAGGTGCTGGCCACATAGGACCCAGGGCCAGGGTTACTGGGCTCCTGGGACCCTTGTTCGTCCCACAAAAATATCCCGCGTCCCTGCAGGGTGCAGGGGCTGAGCTGGAGGTGGGCAGAGGTGCTATTGTGGGGAGTGTACCCTCCGATTGAGAAGCCAAGACCAAATATCTTTTCCTTAGCTGTCCCTTGTTCATGACTGAGGCCAGACAAAAGAGAGATTAGCAAGACAAAAGCACACAGATGACTTTAGCAGCAGCTTTGCCGACTTGAGAGCCTTTGTAGAGAATTCGGACCCAAAGACAGTGGTTCGTCTGTGTGTTTCTGCTAGGTTTGGTGGACACACGTGTCGTCCTGCAGATGTCCGATTGGATTAAATAAGTCTGAACCAGGGCATGGTGGTGCACACCTGTAACCCCAGCACTCCGGGAGGCTGAGGCAGAGGATTGCAAGTTTAAGTCCAGCCTGGGCAACTCCGTGCGTTAGTGAGATTCTGCCTCAAAAAAATGGTGGGGGGAGGCAGGGATTTAGCTCAGTGGTGCTGTGCCTGCCTTACAAGCGAAAGTTCTTGAGTTGGATCCCCAGTACCAAAAAAACAATGTTGGGGGGCAGGACAGGCATGGAGCTCAGTGTGAAGGCCTTGGGTTCAATCCCCAGTACCAGAAAGGAGGGAGGGAGGGAGGGAGGGAGGGAGGGAGGCAGGGAAGGCTGAGCAAGCAAATGGTCAGGCAGCGGTCACTCGGCAAGGCCTGGTGTCCAGACTCCTGGCCCGCAGCTCGGAGATGAACAAGTTTTTTTCCTCCAGCCAAGCAAGGCCCTTGTGGAGTGAGGGTCTACGACCTGCCCTGGGGAGACAGGCAGGGAAGGTCAGAGAGCAGCCTTCCTGCTTCTGTGGGCTCTCAAATTCCTTCAGCTTGAAATATTTGGGGCAGCATGACCTGAACCCCACCTGGCTAGAAGAGCTTGAAGGACTCGCCCACACGGGGGAGCTGCTGAGCACGGTCCCGAGGCCCAGGGCCACTCAGGTCGCCTGCCTTTCCCGAGCCTCCACTGCAGCTCCGATGGTCAGGGAGCAGCGGTCCCCACAGCTGGCTGGGCCTCTGGCTCCCTCAGCTCGGAAGGTAGCCAGAGAGGAGAGTGGTAAAGCCGCCAAGGTGCTGCATACAGTCTCTCCGCTAGGGCGTCAACTGCCTGTGTCCCGAAGGACTCTGTCCCCGCCCCGTTCCCTGGTCCAGGTGGTCCAGACACCTTGCAGGGGTCTTGCCTCTGAGTGTCCCCAGAGCCAGATGGGCTCAGTTCTGAGACCCCTAGGCTGAGTCCCATGGCATCCAGGGGTAGTGACAAGGGATATTGCATACCCAGCTCCCCATCTGCACGGGGAGGAAACAGACGCCTCCCGCCCGGAGGTGGCCAGGATTGGATACAGGCGCCCAGCCCAGCCCTGGCACATGGATGGCACTCAGTGAACCTACGTCACACCTTCGTCACCCTCCCTCCTAAGCTCAAAGGTGTGAAGCTGCTGTTTACAAAAATTGCTACAAGCTGGTACACGCCTGTAATCCCAGCACTCTGGGAGGCTGAGGCAGGAGGACTGCAAGTTCAGATCCAGCCTTGGCAATTTAAGGACCTGCAGACCCTACCTCAAAATACAGAATTAAAAAGGGCTAAGGATGTAGCCAGATGTAAAGGGCCTGGGTTCAAGCCCTAGTGACACACACATGCGCGCGCACACAGAGTTGCTACCACTGGGGACATTTCTGGGTATTCCATTCCTTTCAACTCACATGACATTGGGTGAGGAAACAGGCTCAGAAAAGCCTCCCCTCCCAGGGTCGAGCTGAGATGGAACTCAGGGTGCTCAGAGCTGGACTCAGACAGGGGTCCAGACCAGGGACATGGGACCAGTTATACGGGAAGTGGGTTTCTGCATTTTTCTGCAGAAAATTCTAAGACTTTTAATCGGCATTTTCGTATTTCTCATGCAACGGCTGACGAAGGGATTGCTGTCACGGGTGGGCTCTGGCACCGTCCGGAACGTGCCAGTGTGTGGCCTACACACCCGTGACTCACACCTGCGTCCGGGCTCGATTTTGCCGTCGTTTGCGCCTGCGGTGCGGTCACTGACCTGGAGCTGGGTGGGAAGGCGCAGACCCAGGAGGTGGAGAGCCACCCCTCACACATTGTCCCCTGCTGTTGGCGCTGGCGGCGGGGTTGGGGCGAACTGGGCTTCGTCCCCAGCGAAGGCCGGAGGACAGCAGAGGGAGAGCAGATGCTGGGCTGGTGCGGGGTCGCCGCTCAGGGTGGACACAGGTGCTCCAGAATGGCTCATGGCACCCTGGGACCGCGGTGGGCCCGGGGTCGTGGGGAAGGAATGGAGGAACGGGCGCGGCGGTGAGTGCTCAGGCCGATTCTTTAGTCTCTGACCACCTGCTTCCCGGGGGCTGGGCGGGTGGCCGGCCCTGCAGGTCAGGGCGGAGCCCTGTCCCTGAGACAGACAGGCTGGGAGGGGCCCTGCGTCCCCGCAGCCCGGGGACCACCAGGAGGCTGGGTGGGCGGGGCGGGAAGGCAGGGGCCGGAAGAGGAGGGACCGGGAGGGGCCGAGGTCTGGGTGGGTCCCGGCAGTGGGGCTGATGGGATATCGGCGCTCAGTGGGATACCCGCGTAACCGCCGTCGTAGTCATGCGTATCTCTTTTAAAAGTAAATTTTATTTTATCCCATCCCCCGCAAGCGATTCATGGGTATCTTAATTTTTACTTTCATTAGTCTATATTTGCAGGACACGGTGACCACACTCGTCGTGGGAGCTGGTGCGTGTACAGGACACGTCTTCACCCCTCCTACACCCCTGCCCCGCCCGCCTCCCCTCCTTCCATCTCGCCCCCTTTCCCATTTGCAAAAGATCAATCTCACTGTTTCCTAGTATCTATTTTTTATTTTGCTCTTTAATTTATTTATACTCTGGGTTTCTCTTGTACGAGAAACTGCTCGATATTTAAGCTTGTGTGTCTGATGTATTTCACTGGACATGACGGTCTCAAGGTGTGTCCATTTTCCTACAGATGACTCGTTTATCCTCCTTGGTAGCAGAGTAGTACTCCGTAGTGCATAAATAACACATTACGAACAGGCCATCAATATGATGATAATAATAACTATAATCCAGTGGGATTACTGAGGAGAGAAGGCTGAGGAGACAGAGGTGGAAACATAGGAGGAGGAGGAAGAGCAGATTCGTTCTCAGAAGCATTGCCCACTCTCCAGAGGGGCTGGGTCAGTCCTGCCATCGTGGGCCTCATTTTCCCCATCTGCTCATGGAGGGCCGGGATGAGAGCCTGTGTTCATTGCACCCCAAGGTCTGCCAGCCCCGTGACCAACGCGCTGGCTGGGGGGGGGGGGGGCCGAGGGCACCGCAGGCCAGGGAGGACAGAGCTATTTCGGTCGAGGAGGACTTTGTGTTTCCGGCCTCTGCGAACCCCGGGCTGGCCCTGCCCTCCGAGGGGCCTGGGCTGTGTGGGGGCCTGTCCTGCTCCCCAGAGGATCAAAGCTACGGCCTGAGGCGGACCGCAGTATGGCCTGCGGGGCCCGCAGGGTGGTGGCTGGGCCCTGCATCCACTCCCCGAGGGGGCGCGGGGCTCATTGGAGAGTAAAAGGTTTTTAACTCAGACCTAAGCCTTTTTGTCTCTGAACAAGCCAGACACCTGAAATATTCATCAAAGGGCTGGGAACCGTCTGGGGCCCGGTGGTTACTACCGCTGTTTGGTTGTGATTTTTATTTTTAATTAATAGAGTTTATTACCTACAGAAGTCTTAGCTCTGCAGATAATTGAGTCGGTGGTGCAGACAGCGCCCGTCCCTCGGCCTCCCTGCTGGGACAGCCGGACACCGGGCCTCAGTGCGCACCGGGGCCCATCCTTCCCTCCCTCCCCTGCAGGAGAACCCCTACCTGTGCAGCAACGAGTGTGATGCCTCCAACCCCGACCTGGCGCACCCGCCGCGGCTCATGTTCGACCGGGAGGGCGAGGGCCTGGCCACCTACTGGCAGAGCGTGACCTGGAGCCGCTACCCCAGCCCGCTGGAGGCCAACATCACGCTGTCGTGGAACAAGAGCGTGGAGCTGACCGACGACGTGGTGATGACCTTCGAGTATGGCCGGCCCACGGCTATGGTCCTGGAGAAGTCGCTGGACAATGGGCGCACGTGGCAGCCCTACCAGTTCTACGCCGAGGACTGCATGGAGGCCTTCCGCATGGCCGCGCGCCGCGCCCGCGACATGTCCTCGTCCAGCGCCCACCGCGTGCTGTGCACCGAGGAGTACTCGCGCTGGGCCGGCTCCAAGAAGGAGAAGCACGTGCGCTTCGAGGTGCGGGACCGCTTCGCCATCTTCGCGGGCCCTGACCTGCGCAACATGGACAATCTGTACACGCGGCTGGAGAGCGCCAAGGGCCTCAAGGACTTCTTCACGCTCACCGACCTGCGCCTGCGCCTGCTGCGGCCCGCGCTGGGCGGCACCTACGTGCAGCGCGAGAACCTGTACAAGTACTTCTACGCCATCTCCAACATCGAGGTCATCGGCAGGTAAGGTCGCGGGGCGGGGCCGGGCGGGGCTGTCACTGGCTGCCCAGGACGCTGTCTGACGCCAGGAGGTCGCCCAGTCCCGGGTGTCACTCAGGCTCTGGAGCGTCACCTTGCTCCTGGTGTTGCCTGGTTCCGAGGCTGTCGCCCTGGGTGACATCAGAGCGACCCCTGTGTCAAGGGGGGCTGTGCAGACAGCTGCCCGGGCTGTTTCTCGGGGATGGTGCTTGTGTGGATGGTGAACGTCCTCACAGGGCCCAGGGCCAGGGCAGGTTCCCACTGACCGGGAGCTTTGTGTCCAGGGGTCCTGAAGACCACCTCGGGCTCACGATTCACCAGAAGGACAGAGCTGGCCAAGCTGTGTGCTCACAGTGCTGCCTTAGGACAGCGAAAGGCTGCAGCCTAAGACAGAAACAGAACTGTGCCCAGGGCAGGACCGGAAGCCGCTGGAAGCGAGCTCTCAGCTGCCATCTCCCAGGGAGGCACTGCCTTCTCCTATGGGTGACTCCCTGGTCCTGCACTGTCCAGGATTGTGTGTCCACTTGGCAGGTGCCACATTGATGTCCAGGGCAGGGGCCGCGTCCCTGGGCCGTCCGTCCAGTGAGGGTGCTGACTTCTGGCCAGGGTCTGATTTGCAGCTGGGCTCTGAGGAGCTGGCTGTCAAGGTGCTCAGAATGGTGTCAGGCGTGAAAAGTGATGAATAAAATCCTTACTGGGCAAAATCATGGCATGAGAGGGCAGGCACAGGCTGAGGGGGCACAGTGCTGGGTGTCACTGCTTAATTGGGGCCAGGAATGTGGCTTTAGCAGGAGCCTGGGCCTGCGCATGTCTCCTCAGTGGGCTCGAGTTCTGCCCAAGTGTGCGATTCCTGACAAGTGGAAAGAGCAGCTTGCAGCATGATGTGTGTGGCACAATCCTGTTTTGTAAACTGTACGACATGCCTGTGTGTATCCCTTCATTCTGACATCGTGTACAGACTGGAAAGAAAGGTGCAAGCTCAGGAGAAGCACCGGGCCAGGTGGGGGACACTAGGAGCCCATTCACTCGCAGTTGGCTGGCAGCTGGCGGCCCCGGGGGGTGGGCAGGCCAGGAGGGCGCTGTGGCTTTCCGGTGTGCTTGCATCTCCTTCCACTCTGACAGCGAGCGGGTGTGGATTCTGGTGGACAGAGGCCGGCGAGTCATCAGGAAGGGGTGTCAGGTTCCAGGCTGGCAGCTGCAGAAGAGCAGGTGCACGCCGGCCAGGTTTGGGCGCCTGTGATCTCTAATCCTCCTCCCACGGGGACAGCATCCGGAAGTCAGGGGTGCTCTGGGTCACCTGCTATCTGAGCACTGCCGTGGAAGCCAGGGGCTGAGGGGGCCCCAGGTCTCCCCAGGGTCGAGGGCTGTGTTCTGACTCCTGAGGCTGCCACAGGGGACTTCATCTTCATCCTACACTTCAGCAGCAGCTCCTGAGGGGTTCTGATGTCTGGGCGGGGTTCGGGGTTCAGGCTGGGATGGTGACAGTTTAAGGCCCAGTAGGACGACAGTCGTCTCTCTGGTCACTGGGGTTCAGGGCCCCTCCCTCTGTGCCCCTCTCCAGGCCTTGGTTTTCTGTCTGTGACAACAGGACTGGGCTACCCAGAGCCCACATCTCCCTGCACTTTGTCGGCATGCTCCCTGCCAGGCAGCCCGCACGGCTGGACACCCTGGTTCCATGGCAGAGGGGATTAGCTGTGGGGGGAATCTGGTCAGAGAATAAGGGCTCCTTAGGCAGCTGGTTGGCAGGGAAGCAGCAGCTTGGTTGTGGATTAATTGGGCCTGGTTAGGTGGTTCTGCAAAGGGCTGTCACTGCCTCCGCTTGCCCTTCCTCAGTTCCTTAGGAGTTCAGCTGTGACCGGAGCCAGAGGCGCCTCAAGAGGCAGCACCCAATGGCAAGGGGGTGTGGGGACGGACGGATGGTGCCCTTCACAGGGTGTTGTCCAATGGGAAAGCTCACGGCTGAACGAAATGACAGCCGAGATCCAAAGCCACGCGTGTTCAGCTCCGACTGCCCTCACCTGCAGAGCAGTTTCTAGGCTGGGCGATCTCCCGGCCTCCTCCCGGAAACCCTGAGTCTTTGATTCAGTGGCAGCTGCCTGCTCTGCCACAGGTAGCAGCTATTCAGTTCAAAGGGGAACCCAGCTGGCAGGGGGAGGCCAGAAGGGGTCAGCGACTTGTACAAATCAGGGGACAGGTGGGGGGACAGTGCTGCAGGAGAAGGAGGTCAGCGCTGGTGGCCGGCCGGAGGGAACCCAACTGCAGGACTTCCGGCCGCCTCCCCCCCGCCCAGCCCATTCCCGGAAGTCAGGGAGGGTGCAGGGCTGTTTTCTCCCTCTGCACTGGGGTGCTCAGGTGCAGAGCTGGCTTTCAACCGACCTCAGAGAATCTAGGGCGAAGTCAGGACTTGAGGAGGGAGGAGACGGAGCCCTCACCCGGCACAGGGTGCAGAGCAGCCAGGCCCCAGCTGGCAGGCAACTCGTGGGAGAGCTTTTAAGACAGGACTCCCCACTCATCACTGAAGGCTGGGGTCGGGCAGCACCTGCAGAATGCCTCCATGGAGCTGGGGTGGAGCTCCCAGGGGGTGGAGCTCCCAGGGGGCGGAGCTGGGTGATTGCCATCTGGCCAGCCTCGGTTTGCTCATCTGCAAAACAGAGAAGCAGCACCAACCTCACCAGCTTCCTGTGAGGGGTCAGTGAAGTGGTGGATCTGTAGGGCTAATCCCGGGGCCCCTTCCCCGGCTTAGATGGCTGCCCAGAGCTGCTCACCAGCTCCGAATGTTTCAGGGCCGTCCTGCGGCTTCGATATCACACGTTCAGCAGGCCCGCAGGGCTGACCGCCGGGACCCACCCGCTCCAGGCCTGGGAGCTAGAAGAAGGAGGGCAGGCGGGGATCGCCTCCCTCATCCCAGCCCCTGCCCTGAAGGCGCTTCCCTCTGCCTGAGAAAACTTGGGGAGGCTCCCAGGAACCAGTCCGATGGGCCCAGCCGGGGGTAGGAAACAGGAAGTGAGCTCCCTGTTGCTGGAAGCATTCAAGCCGGGCAGGGTGGCACTTGTGGGAGCTGATGCGGAGTAGCCCTGTGCACCAGATGAAGGTAGCGGTGGTGAATTGGGTGAGCAGAAGGAACCCCAGGTGCTGAGCCTCGTGTGTCCTGGGCCGGGCATCCCAGCCTGCCCTCTCCCTCAGCAGAGAGGGAAGAGATCTGCTGGCCGGACTTCCGGCTCCCCAGGCCCTGGCGTCCTTCTCGTAATCGTCCGGTTCATAGTGATTGCTGGTAGCTGAGGATAGGCTGAGCCGGCCGAGAACAGAAACAGAACCAGAGGCCAGAGAAGCTTGGCAGAGGGTGGGTGGAGCATGAGGTGCCTGTCCGTGTCCCTGTCCACAGCTTTGTGGAGTGGTCCCCCGCAGTGGGGGCTGTGTGACTCTGGAGGGCGGGGCTCCTGCTGCAGAAGCGGCCAGGGCTCCGTGAGAGTCCTTTCTGAGCACTGAGTCCTACCCAGTGAGGATCCTTGTCCCCACTGCACAGATGGGGAAACTGAGGCCGGGAGGAGAAGAAATAGATGGGTGCTTGGCATCAGAAAGACAGAAAAAGTGTTGGTGAGGACTTGGAGAAATGTGGGTGTGCATTGCTGGTGGGAATGTAAAATGGGGCGGCCACTTTGGTGAACAGCACGGGGCTTCCCGGGGAAGTCGAGATTACCGTAGGACTAATCCATCAATTCTCCTTCTTCTTCTTCTTTTTTTTTTTTTTTTTGGTACCGGGGAGCAAACTCGGGTCCTTGTGCTTGCGCAGCAGGCGACGAAACCATTGAGCTAAATCCTCAGCCCCCTTCTTCTGTAGCTATACCCAAAATAATTGAAGGCAGGGACTTGAGGCGCATCCCATGTTTCTGGCAGCATTATTCAGAAGAGCCAGGAGGTGGGAACTACCCAGATATCCACTGATAAATGGACAAATCAAATGTGGTGTGTACACACCATGGAATATTACTCACTCCTAAAAAGGAGAGACTCTGCCACATGCTTTGACGTGCAGAAACCCTGAAGGCATCATAGGCAGTGAAAGAAGTCGATGTGCAAAAAGACAACCACACAGTTCCATTTATATGAGGTCCTTAGGGTTGTCACATTCATGCAAACAGAAAGCAGGGCCTGGGGATGGGGACAACAGGGTTAGTGTCTACTGAGGACAGTTTCTGTGTGGTATGAGGGAGGGATTTGGAAATGGATAATAGTGGTGTTTGTGCAGTGCTGTGGAATACCCAATGGTACCAACTCTACTTCACCATGGTGGGATGGCAAATTTTATGTTTTGTAGATTTTTCCATTTTTAAAGTGGGCGGTGGATGGATGGGCTCCGAGGGGACTGTCAGGTGGAAATCGTGGCCCAGCGTGACCCTGGACACGTTTCCTAGCCTGTCCAAGTTCCTTCCCACCTCCCTAAAGGGAGCCTGGGCCCAAGAGGCTTTGCGGGCCCCTCCCTGCAGGGCCCAGACCTTTGGAGCCCTGGCCTTCGGTCAGCAGTGCTGTCCTTGCTGTGCCGAAGGAGGCCTGGCCCATGGCTCTCAGGAGCAGTGGTCTGCAGGCTCCCGGAAGTGGTGCCAGGCATTTGTGTGTGGTCCAAGGGGAAGAGTGCGAAACTCTGTTTTGTTCTCAAAGGGTCCTGTGGTCCCCAAACATGTGGAAAGTCCTAGCAAGGCAGCTTCAAGCCTCCTGAACTACTGCTTCCATCAAAGAGCCATGTGTGAGCCAGGCGTGGTGGTGCACACCTTTGACCCAGCGTGCAGGAGGCTGAGGCAGGAGGATCGCTGCTTGAGGCCTGCCTGGGCTACATAGTGAGACTCTGTCTCCAAAAGAAAAGCGAAGAGCGGAGCCTGACTTTGGTCCATCTGCTGAGAGAGCTAGAGGCGGAAGTGGACAGGAACAGTACTGGGATTTGTCCACGGCCTGGGAAGTGTGAGAAGCGAGTGTAGAATCGCCATGTCGCAGGCCTGCTCTGCGCCGAGGGGAGCGATCCCTGGGGCCCCTGTCTCAGATGCGAGGCTCCACCCTGTACGCATGGGGACTCAGTGCCCCCTGCACCCCGGGATGACCTTGTAACTTCATCACATCTGCCATGCCCTACTCCCATGCAGTCACGTTCACCGCAGGACGTCATTATCCAGACCTAACTTCCAGATCCTGACAGGGGCGCGGCGTGCTGGACTCCAAGGCCTTCGGGGCTGACCCTCTAGCAGGGAGGGAGTGGGAATGAACAAACCGGATAACCACAAATGGCCAGGATAGAACCACGGGCCAACCACGGGGACGGGGGGCCTGAGAGGGACACTGTGAGGGCCCCGAGGATCCGTGTCATCCAGCTTGGTGGCTGAGGGTGCTGTAGGACCAGCTTGTGGCTGGCCTGTGCAGAAGAGGGACTGGATTTATCCCGGCTTTGGTGAGAGCCGGGTGGTGTGCGGGGAGGCGGTGCTGCTCAGCTCCTGAAGGCTGAGCTGGAGCCCCAGGTCCTTGTGAGCCCCAGGGCTCTGGTGGCAGAGGCGGGGGGCACGGAGGTGGCGTTGGCTGCAGCCTGGGCAGAGCGGCTGGAGGGGCAGGGACAGGGGCCCCATTGTGAGCTGCCCGCCTTGCACTTGCTTCCTGGGCCCTCTTTTCGCTCTGCGGGGGACACACCCTGCACCCCTCCACTGGGCCTGAGATGGGCCCCGTCTGTCCCCAGCCCCACAAGAGAGGCTGTGGCCTCAGGACGTCTGTGGGGAGACGATGCCCCCTGCCACCTCGCCCCGCCCACCCAGCTTTTCCCATGCAGCCCCCGCCCCCTCCCTGCGTGGCTTCCCGTGGATCTAGGGGTCGAGGCCCTGCCCTGGAGCCCACTTGCAGGGCCCACACACTTGTCCTCCCTGCTCTCCAGCCAGGGCTAAGTCCTGAGGTTTGGCCACCCTGAACCTGTGTCCTCTGCTGCCTCTGGGCCATCCAGAGCTCCTCAGGCCCCTCTGCCCTGGGTCTCGGCTCACAGCCCAACTCAGGTGTCCACATGGTGTCCTCGGTCCCTTCGTGGCCTCCGAGGTCACAGCAGTCCCGCCACGTGGGCACAGTTACCGTGCACGGCTGCACCCTGAGAAGGCTGGCTGGCTCGCACTGTGGCACCAGCTGCAGACCCAGCAGGTCTGTGGAATCCATCCAGCCAGCCAGCCAGCCAGCCAGGAGCGGACAGCGCACTCATGTGAACCAGTGAGTCTTATCTGTCACACTGCAGCACAAAGGATGGAAACCAGGGCTGGCGTGAGGTACAGAGCCTAGGCCAGCGGGATACCAACACCCACTCGGTGCCACTGCCTTCCGCTGTCACACCGGATCCCTGTGCCTGGTTCCTTCCCGTCATTCGCTGAGGCCTGGCGCCTGGGCCCCGACTTGCCTGCTCTTCTCTCGGGGTGCTGGACGCCCCACGGGGAGAGAGGCAAGCTTGCGTTCGCCAGCCGGGCTGGTGGCCTTGCCAGGCCCTGCCCCCACAGTGTCACCCCTAACCACACACTTGAGGCCCCCGCTCCCCAGGCCGCTCCCCCTGCTCCGGGAGGCTGTGTCTGGCTCTGAGGAGGGTAATAGGATTTGTCAGCAGGCAGGAGAGGCGATGTCCGAGAATGCACTTAATACGAGCAGCCGGAGCAAGAGCACAAATTTAATTTAGCCAATGAACTCAATTGCCGGCAGGGCTGTGTTCTGGGAGGACGGCGGCCTGCGTTTGTCCAAGTCACCCTGTGAGGCTGGCCGGGCGGCGAGGTCTCTGAGGGTGGCCTTGTGACTGGATGACCTCCAGGGTCCTCTGTCCTGTAGGGCCTGCCCTCCCACCCCGCTGGCCTGGTGCGTAGCAGGGCTTAGCCCCGAGGCCCATCGTGGTGATGGCCAGCTGCTGGCTGGACACGGGAGCCCTGGGCACCTCTCACGTGACTCCCCAGCCCTTGGGGTCCCATCCTCCTGGCTCCAGACACCTGAGCCCCTCGGGGAGGAAGGGCCCTGGGTGGCTGCCCTTCCCCTCATGCCGCAGAGCTCCACACTGACAGGCCTCTAACTGAGCCAGTGTGGGCTTGGAGTTTGCTTCCTGCTGGTTGCTTCCAAATAGGACTTTTCCTTCCAACTTGCTCCTTCAAGGTGTCAAAACCACACAAGTCCAGGCTCCTCTGCCCGCCGTGTGATGACGCAGGCCGAGGCTTTGGATAAGGGATGAGAGAGAGATGGCTGAAATCAGTTACCAGAGCCCCAAGGCCCCCAGCCCAGACCTGGGCACCCCGCTTTGGAGGGATGGCTGTGAGTGCCGAAGCCCCGCGAGGTGTCACCTTGCGGGGAGCCCGCCCTGGGCACTTGGTCCCCACGCCACGCCCTCCTGTCCCGGCGTGGATGACATCACCCTGGGAGCCTGCGCTGACCCACATTCTGCCCACCCTGCAGTCTGGGAGCTGCTCCAGACACTCCGATCCCCTGGCAGGCGCTGGGAGGAGGGAAGGGCCCAGCTCACGATTCAAGTGGCGCCCTGGTGCCAGGCCCGGGCCCAGATGGTGCCCCTGCCGGCAGCTCCCGGGCACTGCCCACCCTCCCCGCAGGGCAGGGCACACTCAGGCCTGGCACAGGCTGGCGTCCCTGCTGTCCTCCATGTGGCTGTCAGACCCCCGCCCGGCCTGCCTCTGCTCCGAGGACTCTGCCGTCGGCCGGCAGGGACGCGCCCTGCCTGGAGGAGAGCCTGGCCCTTCCTGGAGCAATCACCGTCTCCTGGGGCTCGTTAGGGAAGCGCCTGCTCCAGAAAAGAAGCAGCTCAGCCGAACGGGCAGCTGCAGCCCTACATTGGCAGCCAGGTGGCAGGGCCAGCTTCCAGCGGGCGAGTGGATGGCCATGCCAGTCAGTGACGGGGCAGGGCTGGGGTACCGACCACTCTCTGCCACTCGGGGAGCAGGCTGGAGGGGCAGATGAAGGGCAGGATGCCCTGTGCAACTTGAATTTCAGGTAAACGGGAATGACTTTTAGTATAAGTATGTGCCAAGTACCTCATGGATAACTTATACTCACAAAGGTACTCGCTGTTTATCTAGAGTTCAGATATAACCTGACATCCTCTGTTCTTTTTTTTTTTAAGAGGAGTCTCACCATGTTGAGCCCAGCTGACCTTGACTCCTAGGCTCAATTGATCCTCAGGTAATCAAGGGCTTTAGCCTCCTGAGGGGCTGTGACTATAAGCCCACATCACCATGCCTGGCCACCACTCTGCTTTTGAAATGAAGTCTTGCTATGTGGTCCAGGCTGGCCTTGAACTTGTGGCAATCCTCCTGCCTCAGCCTCCTGAGTGCTGGGAATTAGAGGTATACACCACCGCTCCCAGCCATCCTGCATTTTTATTTGCTAAATCTGGCAAACAGAAAGGTAGTGGGCTTGGTGGGAAAGCAGATTCAGAGGCCAGTGGACATATCCCCTCTGTGGGCACTCCAGGGAGCCAGCGGCCAGGCCACTCTGGCCCTCCTTGGGGTCAGCTGATGGGACACGCAGAGGAGGGCTGCTGTCCCCAGGGTCTGCCAGGGAAGGCTAATCTCTGCCTCCCCAGGAAGCCCCACACTGCCACCCCACCCTCCTGAGTCACTTGCTGGCCGAGGACAATAGCAGCAACAGAATCGCCGGTGTGTGTGGTGGCCACGTGTCGCATGGGGACAGCACTGCTCGGTCACCTCCACAGTACAGGGGCAGGGTGTGAGCCCAGCCGCGGTCACTGCGGAGCACCGTTCCAGCCCCTGGGCACGGACCAGTTGCTCCACCCCAGGTGCTGGCAAGGAGCTATGGCGCTGGCTCCCACCCCTCCTTCCCTCCCCCCGTCCCTCCCTTCTTCCACGGACACTGAGCACGTTCTGTGTACCAAACAGCGTGTTGGGCACTTAGGAAAATTGAATTACGCAGTGGAAAATCTAAGACCCAATTCAGCCCTTCCCCTTCTAACCGAAGAGGTCCTGGGCCCAGAGAGCCACTGTTTCAAGGTCGCCCGGCAAATCAGCAGCAGGGCCCGACCACTGACTCATGCCCCGCTGTTCATGCATATGTGTGGGTGTGCATGCTCATGTGCGCGTGTGTAAGTCCCTGCTGCTACCCCAAGAGGTAAAGCCGTGGGATTCTGCAGCCATGGGGATGGGAGGGGGACACCTGTCCCTGCTGTGTCCCGCTGGCCAGGCCACCCCGTCCCTCAGCTCGTGACTAAAGACTGCTGGGCCAGTGTGAGGCCGATGGGTCTGGGGAGGCTGGCGCTTCCTGGGGACCAGATTCCCAGATTCCTTGGGAGAATGTAGGGCTCCTGCTGAGGCACAGCCAGACCCGGCCACACAGTCTGGACAGGGCCGCAGCTGGCGTCAGGATGGAGCGCGACCGGCCGTGCCGCGTCTGCTTGGTCACAGGTGGCCCTGGAAACGCATCAGAGCTTGAGCCCCCACCCCTAGACCCGGCTGTCACTGGCCCGGACCTGCGGGGATCTTGTGTTCCCCTGTAAAGCGGGAGGAGCGGGGCTTTGTGGGTCCTCGCAGGGCTTGCAGTGCCTGTCCATGTGAGTGCCTGCTAAATTATTTACCACGCATGCTTATTTATTTTATTTACTTCGGCTCCCAAGGGTCTGCCAGGACAGGGAAGAGAAATCCCGGGGCAGCAGCCTAGGGGGTGGGGACAGCCTGGCTCCAGGCTTTGGGGTGTTTGTCCTTCCGGGGGCCCCTGATTCAGAGCCCCAGCCATGGAGACCGCAGGCCCTGTCCCAGCTGCTGCTCGAGGCCCTTCCTGCCGCCGAGGTCACCTGCTGCGTGGCCTCCCCGAATTGCTTGGCCTCTCTGTGCCTGTTTCCTTGTCTGCATGCACATGGCAGCAGAAGTTGACACACTCGTCCCTGAGCTCTTGTGAAGCATTGACGGGTCTGTCCAAGGGGCGTTCTGGGCCTGGACGTGTGGCAGGTGACACGGCAGGCATGGTCCCTCTGCCCTCCCCTCTGCTCTGGCACATGTGACGAGCCACCCACGGGTGTGCAGGGCCCTGACTCCTGCACCAGGGCCACCTGACCACAGTGCGGCTTTGCATCAGGCTGACTGACCTTACCTGAGGGAAGCCCACTTTGCCATCCCAGGCCTCAGTTTCCCCTTCTGCACAATGGGGCAGTAAGACACGCCATCCAGAGGATCGCTGTGCAGAGCTGGGGCCGGATTCGTGCGGCCTGGGCCCCCGGTGTCTGCTGTCCGCCCCACAGCCTTCACGGTGAAGTGCAAAAGTCATGGGGAGCGGGGGGCCCCTGGGGGCGGCAGGAGAGAGACAGAGAAGGATGGGTCCCAGCTGCTGCCACTCGGCTGAGCCCTTTCTTCCCTGCCACCTGTCCTGTTCACGCATGCGTAGCTCTGCTGGGTGACAGTCACGTGCACGCCGCCCACCATCAGCAGTGTGCCGTTTACAGCCTTAGTACTCGATGCAATCAACAAATATGGTGAACAGTTAAATTGTTAAAAAAATCATTTCAGTAAAAGACACACTACCATGAATCCCTCCCCGTCCTCCCGTTGCTTCAAATGCTGATCCTGTCGTCCTTGCCACTTCCTGCAGCAGCTCTGGAGTCCTCTTGCCTGAGCGTCTCTTAGTCACACTGTCGTGCCTGCTTTCAGGGTTATGAACTGACTCGACACCTTTCCCCAGGTGGTCATTTTGACTTTGGGGAGGAGCCAGGACTCGCGCAGTGCCAAATCCAACGAATAAAGTGGAGGAGGACACAGCATCACGTTTTCATGGCCCTGCCTTTCTACTGCATGGTGCTTGGCGGCAGCATCACCACATCCTGTAAAGAAACTCGTGAAAGAGGACTCCAGAGCTGCTTACGTGGCAGGAGGTGGGATGAGTGTGTTTGAAGGGGGGGGGGGAGGATTTCCAGAGGGATTCATGGCAGTGTGTCTTTTACTGTGATAAAATTTTTACAATATAAACACTCCATATTTTTTAGTATCCCATGTCTATTCAGTGTGCAGCCATCACCTCCATCGATTTTAAAACATATTCCTCCCGTAACAGGGAAACCATTCTTCCCTAGTCCTCACCCTTAACCCCCTCCTCCCCGGCTCAGCCAGGAAACCACTAATCTACTTTCTGCCTCTAAAGATTTCCCTGTACTGGGACATTTCATATAAATGGAATCAGATGCTATTTGTCTTTTTGTGTCTGGCTTATTTCGCTTAGCATGTGTTCAGATTTCATCCATGCTGTAGCTGAATCAGTATTTCTTTCCTTTTTATGGCTGAATAATATTCCACTATCTGTATCACCACATTTTCTTTATTTGTTGATGGATGCCAGATTTGCTTCTACCTTTAGGGTATTGTGAATAATGCTATTATGGACAATCATGTACAGGTTTTTGTGTGGACAGATGTGTTCATTGCTGTTGGTATATCCTGGGGCAGAATTGCTGACCTGTGGGGGAACCCCAAAGTTTCCCTTTTTGTGGAGCTGCCGGACCTCTTTCCAAAGTAGCTGCAGTTTTTTGCATCCCAGCAGCAATGTGGAAGGCTCCAGTTCCCCACATCCTCGCCAACACTTAGTGTTACCTGTCTTTTGACTGTAGCCATCCCTGTGGGTGTGAAGCAGCATCTCATGATGGTCTTGATGTACTCTTCTTTACCTGGTGGCCAGTAATGTGGCACCTCTTTTTGTGTACTTGGATATTCTGTATCTCCTTTGGAGAAACATCTAGCTAGATCCTTTCATCATTTTTAAAACTGAGTGATTCATCTTTCTCTTATTGAGCTGTAAGAATTCATTATATATTCTAGGCATAAATTCTTTATCAGATACAATACTTGCAAGTTTTTTGTTGCTTTTTGAGACAGAGTCTGGCTACGTTGTTCCTACTGGCCTTAAACTCACTATGTAGCCCAGACTGGTCTCCAACTCACAGCCATTCTCCTGCCTCAGCCTCCCAAGTGCTAGGATTATAGTCGTGCACCACCACACCGGGCAAGATTTGCAATTTTTTTCTCCCTTTCTGGGATTGCTTTCTTGATTTCTTGATGGTGCCCTTTGAGGCACAGAAATATAAAATTTAGCTTTGCCGAGTCCAGTTTATCTTGTTTTCTCCCATTGCCTTTGCTTTTGGGGTCATATCTGAGAAACCATTGCTTCACTCACAGTCATGAAAATTTACTCCTGCGTTTCCTTCTAAGAGCTTTCTCTTACAGGTCTTTGAGCCATTTTGAGTTATTCCATATAGAATGTGAGGAAATAATCTAACTTCAGTTTTTTGCATGTGTTTACCCCACTGTACGGATTTATTTATTTACCAGCAATTTCTTTAAATTACTGTACTTCTGAAATTTGGCCTCTTCTAGGCAAACTGCAAGTTTGACAGCATGAATACAAAAATGCACAACCACAAAAGCACACGATTGCTGTCCGAGTCGTCTTCACTTGCTGGAGGACACCGGTTTCCATGAGTTTAGACAGCACCGCAAGGGCCAAGGGGAGACAGGGTGGCCAAAGGCTCCCTGAAGAAGTGACATTTGGGCTGGAAGCTGATGCTGTCTCTGAGTGTTAGTGTCCGGAGGGCCGGAGCCCAGCTACACTCTCCAGGTGGGGGAATGGTGTGTGCAGAGGCCCAGAGCCAGGCAAGACCAGAACACAGCCGGACTGAGCAATGGCAGGGCAGAGAGGGACACAGTGAGAGGGACCCCAGGAATGAGCCAGTGAGTCAGGTGCCAGGTACACACACACATACACACGTATACACACAGCATCACCCAGAGCTCCCTGTAAGTCAGAAGTACCGAAAGGGCCCTGCCATCATCTGGGATATGGTCCCAGCCCGGGGCCAGGCTCCCCTGTGCCATGTGGGCAGGCCCAGCAGGCAGGGGGAGAGGTGCCAACATGATCTGTCCAGGCTCCATTGCTAGGAAGACAGGAGTGAGGCGGGGCGGGCGGGTCAGGGGCAGACATGGGACTGGGCCGGGGGTGACTGCTGCCCGGCCTAGGCCACCTGGCTCCACGTCCTATGACACCCGTCATCATCAGGGCAGTGTGCTGTTTGGGCTCTGCTGGTCTCTTATGCATTCTTAATAACCCAAGGTCAGTGTTGCTACCCGAAGTTGATGGCAGTCTTTTCTTTATGTAGCTGAGGTCTAAAAATATCCCTTCCTCGGGCTGGCGGCGTGGGTACGTTCCAGGTTTTGCACGACTGGGATGTTCCTCCCCGGCTGGCTCAGTGGGGTGTTAAATAGGAATCAGAAGAAAAAAACTTGAAACCTTCCAAGGTCAAATGCAGTTCGGTGACAAACTTTTCTCAGACAAAGTCAGAGGGCTTCCCTCCTGCGGGACACACTTGTGGGCGGGCAGCTGGACATCACCAGGTCCCTGACCAACAAGGCTTCGGCAGAGGACACCCCATGCCACCATCCGTGGGCCTGGTGTTCCCCGAAGGCAGCGCTGTCAGTGCCGGGTGCCCGAGTTTCCCAGAGCCCAGCAAGAAGGCCTGGGCGCAGACTCGGAGCTGGAGGTGCTGGGACTCTGGCAATGAGTAAGCAGGGTTCTTCATGCTCCATTTATTTCTGCTCCATTTTGCATCCAAACACAGATGGGGTGGTGTCCCGGCTGGATGGGGAAGAGGACTTCATGTGTCTCGAGCATCCCTTATCTGAAATGCTCGGCATCAGAAGTGTTTGGGAAATTTTATTTTTTCAAGTTTTTGAATGTTTGCAAATATGAGGTATGAGCAAAGCTAAGGTGGACTTTTAAATTTTTAAAAATTTCTTGCAGTAAAAGACACATTGTTATTACCAGTATTTCCTCTCTAAATGTACCTCCACCCCGATGCTTTGAGCACACTACTGCCACCGTCCTCGCCACTTTCTGCAGCGGCTCTGGAGTCCTCTTTCCTGAAGGCCTTTCGTTGGGCTGTCCTGGCTGCCTCAGTGTCCTGAATTGTCATGGTCATTTTGACTTTGGGGAGGAGCCAGAAGTCACACAGTGCCAGATCTGGTGGATGAAGTGGATGAGGACACAGCGTCACGTTTTCACGGCCCTCCCTTTCCGCTGAAATTTGGTGGAAAAAATGGCGCTCAGCAGCAGCATTCACCATATTTTTGACCACATCCTGTAAAGAAACTCAAGAAAGAGGACTCCAGAGCTGCTCCAGAAAGTGACAAGAAGGATGGGATGAGTGTGTTTGACGTGTGAGGGGAGGAGTTTGAGGGGGATTCGTGGCAGTGTGTCTGACTGTAGTACATTTCTTTGAATTGAAACATTCTCCATCTATTTGATCACACCCCTTATCTTGGGGAAAGGAGCCGACTCTAAACATGAAATCCATTTCTGTTTCATGCACACCGCACACACACAGCGCAAAGCTCACTTGTACAGCATTGCAACACAGCTGCACTGTGCCCTTGCCTGTCCCGTGAGGCGAGATGTGAATACCCCACTTGCTGCCTGACTTCGGCCCGCCACATTCCGGATTTGGGAGCATTCAGACTTTGGATTTTTGGATTAGGGAGTCTCAACCTGAGCAGACCTTCCTGCCAGCAAACACTGCTGGAACCCACCTCCGGAGAACTGGCTTCCAAACAGCCCGGAGCCTGGAAGACCGGAGCTCCTCCGGGAGGACAGGCCTGAGTGTGGGAACAAGCACTACCCCACCCGGGCTCCCGTCATGCTGTTAGAAAAAAATTTTAAGAACTGGACTTATGTATAATGACATGATCCACCCCTATAAGATCATCTAGAGTGGGTTCATGGGCTTAAAAATCCTTTTATATGTTTACAAAGGCATGCCTCCTCACTGTAGAAAAAGCATGAAGTGTAGAAGGTGACAGAGAAGAAAATGAAAATGAGGGCCGGGGATTTAGCTCAATGGTTCTGCCTTGGCGCGGTGAGGACCCAGCCACGTGGTCTTCCCTTCCTATCAGGAGCATTCCTGTGGCTTGGAATCATCTTTGACCATCATAAGCGTCCCTCGTCTGGGTGACCATGCTTGTGGTGGGGCTGCATCCCATAAGCCCACGGCTGCCTGAACAGTCAGGAAGTGACCTCTCCTTCTTGCTGTGGTTGGGAAGAGGGGATGGGGGTAGCTCAGTGGTGAGCGCTTGCCTAGCATGCATGAGGCTCTGAGTTCCATCCCCAGCACCGGGCCACTGGTCGGAATCCCTGTTTTCCCTTAACCCACCATGTGACGCCCCCCAAGCTTGCACGGAACATGCTGATTTGCAGCAGCCTTTGTGCCCTGCCTGTGGGAGTGGTCACAGCGCCTTCTCCCTCTGAGCATGCTTTCAGGACAAGGTCCTGGTCACTGGAGTGTGGCTCACAATAAGCTATTTTCTCCCTTCCTTCCAATGGGGTCGTTACCTTGCCTGGACACTGTTCTTCCTGGAACTGGATCCTGCACCCCACAGACCCCTCCCCCTGCACAGTGACCCTTACTGTGGACATCTCGCCCTCATTCCTGGGGTGCGTTTGTTACGATGATGAACCCACACCAGTTCACAGTTACTGGCCAAAGTCTTGTCATTTACATGGAGCTGCCGTGGGCTCACAGAATCCCAGCTATGGCCGCAGCAGTCTTACGGAATAGTTTCCCTGCCCCAAGATTCCATGTGCCGTCTATTCGTCCTTCCTCCCCGTCACCCCCATCACTGATTTCTGTCACCCTGTGAGACCCAGTGCCCCATCCCAGCAGGGACCGTCTGCTCACTGCTCCCAGCCCAGCACCTGCCACCTAGCAGGTGCCCCCCCACATCCCTCTCTTTGCATATTTTAATAAAAATAAGGTTCTACTAAAGATACTAGTCTGCAATTTGCTTCTTCCAAATATTGACAGTGTATCTTGGAAATCTCCCCATATCATAACCTAGAGCCTACTGTCTCTCTTTAGCTTTGTATCATGGAGAATTCCCAACAAACACCCTACAGAAGGGAGAATGGACCGTGACATTCCTGTCCCTCCAGTCACCAGCTAGTGGCCCTCCCTGCCTCATCATTACCCGTGGGCCCCTTTTCTGTGCTATACAGAAGCAAATCTGTTACCACATCATTTCATTTTAAATACGTCTTGGTATCTCTAAAAGATAAAGACTTTAAGAAACAGAACCACATCCTACCTTCACACCTAACAAACATTAATTCAATCTCACCAAACAGCATTCAGATTTCCGAGGGTCTCACTCATGTACATTCCATTTGATTGATGGCACGGGGTTGTTCTGTGATCCAGCCGGGTGCACATGCACCATGGGCAGACCTGCCTTGCGGGGGGGGCTCTTGGTCTGGATCCCCTCCCTCTGTTAGGTTTGTACCTGCTGCAGTTCATCTGTTGAAAACCCAGGTGCCCGCTTCTGCACTCGCTCCAGCTGGGATGGAGCCAGCTGCATCCCCTGGTGGCACTTGGTGTGTTGTTCTGTCCTCTGAGTTTCCTGTGGAGAGTTGACCGGATTCCAGTTCAGTGTGTCGAGGCCGCGGGCTGTAGGGTGGGAGTGCTGCCCTGCAGGAACCTCGAGCTCGGGCCATCCCTGTGTGTGATGTTCTGTCTGCTGCTGCTCAAGTCTGGGCCCTTCATTCAGAAGGGCTGCAGATTCTACCATGAAATGCTTCTATAAAAAGAAACTTCCCCTTGTCAACTTTTGGTTACCCTGAGGTACAGCTTATGTAGGACAGGCAGGATCAATGCCTGATTCTTTCCTTTTATTTACCAGTTTTCAGAATAATGAGCTGCCTATGAATATTTGAATGAACAAATGAATAATGCATGTGTGGATGAACTGACTGGGCCTGGGAGCTGGGGGTTCTCTCTGTCGCCCTGGAAGGTGTCATGTGGGCCCCTGGCTGACAGCACAGGATGGCCAGGTCCCAGTCTGCACAAGAAGGACTGGGAGCAGCTCTTGCTATCCATCAGCCTGCCTCAGTCAAGAGCAGAGGTGAAGCTGGGCATGATGGTGCATGCCTGTGATCCCAGCACTCGGGAGGCTGAGGCAGGAGGTTGGCAAGTATTAGCTCAGGGTGGGAAGCTTAGCAACTTAATGAGTCCCTATCTCAAAATACAAAATAAAAAGGGCTGGGGATATAGCTCAGTGTGAAGGTACTGGGTTCAATCCCCACTACCAAAAACAAAACTGAGCTGATTAAAAGCCACGCTGCTAGAAATACAGCATCTTTTTTTTTTTTTTTTTTTTTTTTGGTACCGGGGATCGAACTTGGGACCTTGTGCTTGCGAGGCAGGCTGCAGCATGACTGAGCTAAACCCCTGGCCCTAAATACAGCATCTTGTTCGTGTAGTGACACATGCCTGTGATCCCAGCACTCAGGAGGCTGAGGCAGAAAGATTGCCATGAGTTCAAGGCCGGCTCAGGCTGCATGCTAAGACCCTCCCTGTCTCAAGAAGGAAAGAGAGAGAGAAAGAAAGAAAGAAAGAAAACCTGGACAAAGGATCCCATCACCCCACCCAACATGCAGGAAACCTTATTTTATGGTTTAAATACGAAGTGTTCCCCAAAGACTCATGCATGTCCCCAGTGCAGCAGAGGTGGCACTTTTGGAAGGTGATTGGATCACATGGGCTCTAACTTCAAATATCGTTCAATGACATTTTTGCGAGTGACTGAAACAGGAGGAGGGCCTCACTGAAGAAGTGGGTCACAGAGACGTGATCTTGGGGACTCTATCTGGTCCCAGCCCCTTCCTTTCTTAGGCTCTTTCTGTCTCTCTCTCTCTGTCTCTGCTTCCTGGCTGCCATGAGGTGAGCAGGTTTCCTCCACTAGGCCCTTCTACCACAATGTTCCTGTCTTGGAGCCAGCCGACCATGGACTGAACCATCTGAAACTGTGAACCAAATAAACCTCTCCTTTAGGTTGATTTTACCAGGCTTTTTGTCACAGTGAAGGAAAACTGACTAACACATCCTAGAAACCACCATCCAAGTGGAGGAGGGAGCAGCTGCAGGGATGCACAGTAGCCTCCACCCTGGGGCAGGCCTCAGAACACCACGGACCTGACACAGGACGGGGGACTAGGAGCTGCACACACAGGGCCTACTCTCACCAGCACAGTGACCTCTCTGCCCTCTGCGGTCTCCCCAGGTGCAAGTGCAACCTGCATGCCAGCCTGTGCTCAGTGCGTGAAGGCAGCCTGCAGTGCGAGTGTGAGCACAACACCACTGGCCCCGACTGCGGCAAGTGCAAGAGGAACTTCCGCACACGCGCCTGGCGTGCTGGCTCCTACCTGCCGCTGCCCCACGGCTCCCCCAATGCCTGTACGTATGTGTCTCCGATACCAGCCAGGGGGCTGTTGTCACCCTGCCCTTCACCCCTGGAGCTGTGGGGCGCACACACACATGCAGGTGGACATGCACACATGCACACACAGAAACATACAAGCATGCACGCACCAACAGACAGACGTGCACACGCGCACACAGACACATCTCATTAGGAGCCTGGTAATGACCCTCTAGCTTCTACTGCTGACCTCTCCACTGCCCTTCCGGCCAAGGCCCCAGCAGGGAAACCCCACATGGGCTTCTCAGCCTCTTTCGTGGCTTGTGACCCCTTGACACTGGATGCAGGGCAGGGTCCCACAGGATGCAGGGAGTGAGAGCACCAGAGCCCCCACCATTCCCAGGGGGCGGGGATCCCCAGCTCTGTCCCTAGTCGTGGACTTCATGGGGTGCTGGCTGCACATCACACTGTGCCGCGTGCTGCGTATCCCTTCCTCCTCCCTCATCCAGGCCTGGAGTTGGGTGCCTGTTTTCCTGATTGCAGAGACATCCTCTGAGCCCTGGGCCTGGCTGCCAGCCCAATTCGTCTTCTCTTCGCACACCAGGGGAGCCCTGTGCACACCCTTTGGGGTCCCCCACCCCCCTCCACCCCCGGCACAAGCTTTGGTGTGTCCCTGAAATCATGGGTCCCTGGGATCCCCAGGCCCTGAGTGAGCTCCCAGGCCCTGGGCCCTGATCACCAACACTCTCTGGTGCCACCCACCTGTAGATGGGTAAACTGAGGCCCGGCCAACCTTGGGCCCCTCCCAGTACCACAGTGAGCTGCAGCCGGCATTGGGGCTCCAGGCCACTTCCGGGACCTGATGCTGAAGCAGGCGCTGGGCTGCAGCCCTCCCACTTCCGGATGCCCCACCGGCCTCCCGTGAAAGATTTATATGGCTTTAGGCTGATCAAAGCAGAGTGCTGGGGCGGGCGTGACAGGCCTGTCAGTGCGTGGGCCGGGGCCAGCACAGTGACAGGCCTTTGAAGGGGTGACTTGCTAGGCACCTCGCAGCACTCGGGGCCTTCAAAGGCGCTGAGACAGCTTGGGGTGCGGGCGGCCACCTCCTGCCTGGCCCCCTTCCAGCCTCCGTCCTGCTCTGTGTCCCGAGCCTTCCCTTTAGCTGCTGTCACTCCCTGTCTGACTGCTGCTCTCGCCTCCCCTCCATCTGTCCCACAGCCCTTTCCCAGCCCCTCTGGCTCTCCTCTTCCACCGCACAGTCTGCGGGGTCTCCTGTCTGCCGCCCCTGCCCCAGAGCAGGCCGTCACCACCCCTAACCCCACCCCAACCTGCTCCCCACATTCAGAGCCAGCTCCTTCCCTCCCCAGTCCCACCTGCTCTGCTCATGCCTTGTTCCCCTCTGAACCTCTCACCAGCAAACATGGGGCTCCTTCCTGTCCTTGCTTCCAAGCCCTGGGGGCCTCGGAGCGAACCCTCGGTCATCAGGCCCCATGGACAATGCCCCTTCGGGGTCTCTGCCCTTCGCCCGCCCATCACTTCCTGCCTCGGTAGCCAGTCTCCTGCCGTGTGTTTGGACCCTCTGACCCGGTCCTGCCACATAGGTCCCTGTGGCTTGGAACCGCTGCCCTTCTGGGACCTCAGCCTCGGGGGCCCAGCCTAGCTGTCGCCTTGCCTCTCTGTACCACCGGGCATCCGGCCGTTGCGAGACCCTGGGTGCCCACCTGTCAGCCTCACCCCCGAGGTGTCCCCTGAGGGACGCGGCCCTGCCCAGCCTGCTGGGAAAGGGGGTGGAGTGCTGAGCTCCAGGCCTCCGTGGCCCACACGGCTGCCACAGCCCCGGCTCACCCAGATACCTGGCCGGCTGCAGCCACCACAGTGCCCCCCACAGCGAGGACTGGTCGGTGGGTCCTTCCTCCTCCACTGTGCCCATTCTTCACTGGGGCCACAAGGCCTCTGCTCAGACTGGAGCCTCGGCCTCCCACTTCCGACACACACGCGCAGCCCCAGGCTGGACCTTGCTCTGCCCTCCTTCACCCAGTGTCTGCAGAATGGGCCCTCGGAAGCCCCTCGAGGACAGAGCGGCTCCTGCCCACTAGGAAGGTTCCAGTCCATCCTTCACATGGGGATACACAATTGCTCCGGCTGAAGGACCTGAGAGTCTGATATTAAACAGGAGGGGAGCGTTTGATGCTCATCACGATGTCCTGCAGGGAACTCACAGCCCCGAGACTCAGTTTCTCTCTGTCCAAAGAATGGCCCAATAGCAGCGCCTCCCCTCAGGCTGGCAGTGAGAAACAGGACACGCTCCATGCACCAAGCTCCGTGCAGTGCATGTAGGGTCTCAGTCTCCTCCCACCCCAGGGGCCTCCCCTGCCCTGCTTCACCCTCCAAGGGGAGTTGTCAGGGCCCTGGTCTGACCTGCCCATGACCCTCTTGTCTCCGGCAGGTGCAGCTGCAGGCTCTGCCTTCGGCAGTAAGTATGGCTGCATGGGCTCCCGCATGGCTGGGAAGAGCAGGGCAGAGAAAGAGGCTTAGCGGGCCCTGGGCCTGGCCTCTCGCTCCCTCCGCTAATCATGCCCCATCTGCTTCTCCCCTGTCCCTCCCCAGTGGCCCTGCTGTGGCTGGCAGCTCAGCGGCTCCCGGGACCCCAGGAGCTTTGTTAGTGCTGCTTTGGAAAGCCCAGGCCTCGTGTGGACCTTGGTCTTGGGTGGACTCCCTGCTCCTCCTGCTGTGGGTGGCACACAGCCAGCCCGGCCCACTGAGAGGCTGGGCGACCCAAGGCCCTGTCCCTGTGCTGTGTCTAGCTCAGCCCAGCTCCCAGGGCTGGGAGACCCGGGCGCGGCTTGTGCAGGAGGGCAGGGAGCCCGAGAACTCAAAAGGAGGAAGCTCAGGGACTGGTGTGGACAGGACACCGTAGTGTCTCGTTTAAACCCTGTGGACGCCCCGCTCTGAGACTCAGCAGCAGCAGGCTGCCAAGGTCCAGTGGCCAGCTGGTGGCAGAGCCCCATCTCGGAGATGTTTCTGAGACACATTGTCACCCTCCACCTCTGGGTGGGGACATCCCTCCCTGACTGTCCCTCCCCTGACAATGGCCAGAGAGGGCACCGGAAGGAAGGCGGGCCCTGCCTGGGATGCGGTCTGCACAGCTGTGGTCACAGCACGTGGCTTCTCAGAGGTGCCACCCCGCTGACCCCACCCTCACCCCCGTCCCACCAGGCAGCAGCAGGCCCCGGAAGGACCCTGCCCCCAAAGCCCTGGTGGCCACTGTGCCCACGAGGGTAGGCCCCTTGACTTCTGCCCCCTCCACGCCTCCTGCCCAGGCCCCCACAGCCCGCAGGTGGGTGCCAGGCTCCAGCCAGTGACCTCTGCTGTCCCCTGCTGCTTGGAGCCAGCGGTCCTGCCTTGCTCTGCCGTGGGGCACACCTCTTAGAGTAGAAATCGTTAGCACCCTAGAACTGCCAGGAACAGGCCAAGGGGGCTCCAGGGTGACCCTGGGGTCTGGCCTTCCGCTTGCCCCTCCAACACATTCCTTGCTCGGAAGGGGCCTGAGACCAGTGTGGCACAGGGGCCCTGGGAGGAGGGTTCCACGGCCGTGGTGAGGCCACGCAGATGTTCAGAGGGAGAGGGCCTGGTCACCTGAGGGTGCTCAGCTCTGCCGTCAGATGGGGCGCTGGCTCGGGCCCCACCCGCACCGGCCACCTGGCGGGTAGGATGCAGGGTTAGCTGAGCCGGCAAAGGCAGAAGGGAGGCTTCGGAGGAAGCAGCCACAGGGCACTTGCTGGGCACCCAGAGGCCGTGGGTGTGGGGCGGGACCACCCGCAGGTGTCTCAGCCATAGATGGGTTCGGAACCCTGGCTGATCCTAAGTCCCCCCAAAGGCAGACCTGTGGGTGCTGGAGCAGAGTTCTGGTCTCACCTGGACTTCCCCAGGGTGACCTGCCAGGCAGCAGCCCCTGCGTGTGCCGGAGCCTGGAAGGAACCGTGCTTGTTGTGGGTAACACATCCTGGCCTGCACCAGGGAGTGCCCTGACCGTCCTGTGACAGAAGACATATCCAAGGACAGGGAGCCCTCTGGCAGGGTCTGCACAGCCCCAGGTGGCAGCGGCTGCCTTGACCAAGTCCCCTTCCTGGGCACTGGGAGCAGCCCTCCGTGGCTCCGTTCCCCTCTTGGCCGGCCAAGCGGCTGGTGGGATCCCAGGAGCCCCCAAGACCCGGCATCCGCTCAGGGTAGAGGAAGATGCTGACTTGTACTCCCAGGCTCCTGAGACTTCTGCTTTTGTTGCTGAGCCTGTGATGGGTGGACAGAAGCAAAATAATCATGAAGGGTGTGGGGGTGCCAGGTCTGGCTCCAGACGGATCTGTCGGGGTGCAAGGCTGGGTGCACATGCTCCCCTGCTCCTAAAGATACCCAGGGAAGAGCTGGGGGAGAGAGAGGCCTCCTCCCGCCCAGAGCTGGGCCCTGACTACCCGGAGACAGGGAGGCTCAGAGGCTTAGGGCAAGCAGCTGGGTTCCTGGTGTGTCAGTCTCGCCTCCATGAAGCCATTTTTAAAGGAAGAATCCTTGGTGCTCAGGCCGGAGGCTGTGGGCTCCAGCCGCCTCTGCCCCTCTGCCACCCAGCGACCGACCGCACTCAGGCCTTGGGAAGCTGGGAGGCGGAGCTGTCCTTAAGCCCTGGCTTCCTCAGCTCCCAGATCTTAGGGACAGCCGGGCCTCCATCTGCTCCTGGCATGCGGCGGGCACCTTGAGAACGTCCCTCCCGCACACCTGAGCAGCCCAGAGAGCAGGCAGAGGCTTTCCCTGGCAGACAAGCTCCCAGCTCTGTGCACCTTCCAGCCAGAGTCCTCAGGGTCCTGAGCCCTGGCCCGGGCATCTCCCTCCCAGCCGAGTGAGCAGTGAGCGCAGGCCTGGGCTCCAGAGCCGCATGCCTTCAGGGCTGCTTCTGCCAAGGCTCTAATTAAGCCCTTGCCGGCTGGGGTCCTGCAGCCCTCCTCTCCTCACTGAACACCATATTAGTGTCAGTTTGATGTCCAGAGGCGCCCGGCACCCAGCTGGGAAGCCTGCCGCACTTTTAGCTGGGAGATTTTCTTTGTCTCTGCCCATCAGCCCTCACCGAGCGTAATCCCTGTAAGAAGCGAAAACATCAGACCGCTCCCCTGGCCCTGCCGCCTGTCCTTTGAATTCTGCGCGCATCCAGTTAGTCTTGGAAATGAGCAAATGAGCACTGTGGCCAAGGAGGGAGCCTCAAGCTGGGGTCCCCGGGGGAAATGAGCTCAGAGCAGGGGTCGGGGAGGTGGGAGGGGGGTCCCTGGGGAGGTGGCCAACACGGGGGACACAGGTCCCTGGATGGGCTGGACTGGGGACACCTGGTGTCCAGGCCAGGACACAGCTCCCCTCCCCTCTCCGTCACTCTCAGTCAGAACAGGAACTACATGGGGGTCCCCAGACTCAGGTGTCCCCCTGAAGAAAGGACTGCCCCAGACATGCAGACTCCCGGCATGGGGCCCCCTCTTTTCTGGCTCCCATGTGTGCGTGCTCCCCACAGGCTGCAGTAGTGTAGACGCTACCTCTGTAGTGTGTTTGGACCCCGGTCTTCGGCCAGTGTAGACAGCTGCTCCCTTAGAGTGTCGCTTCTTACCAGGGCCCTGTGGGGCTGTGGGGATGTCGCCCCCTCACATAACCTGGTTTCTTCTCTTCTTCCCCCCAAGAGTGGACCAGGCCATCTACAGTGACCCCCTCTGGGCAGGGCCCCTGCTGGCCCCAGGTGTCCTCTGGGTCTGAAGGTACGGGGGCAGGGCTGGCAGCTCCTTCTGAGCTTGGGTCCTCCCTCTGCAGCGGTGGAGGCTGGGGTGTCCGAGGGGAACCTGGATGGGAGGGGAGAGGTGTAGGGGCGCCAGGGTGATGTTGGCAGCCCCAGCCCCTGCCACCCCTCCATTCGGGGCGGGACAGGAGGGCACAGATGGGACAGACAGACTAGAAGGGGGTGAAGCGAGGGCGGGAGGGACGCAGGAGCACCAGGCCACAGGTGAACACACGCAGGAGGCCTGCCTGACTTCAAGAAAGGGCACTGTCGCTGCAGCCTGCTCCCAGCCCTTGTGACCCCGCCCCACCCAGCACCTCGAATTCCTGCCACTCCAGCTAGGAGCAGCAACCAGGGCTTTGAGCACCCTCTGCTGGAGAGCAGTTGCCTGCAGTCAGGGTGAGAGGCTGGGGCATCTGGACGCCCTGCACTGAGGAGTCCTCTCCCTTAGGGAGAAGGAGACAGCTGTGGCCATCATTTCCCTGCCCTGGACACACTGAGATGCCACCAACTCTCAGACGGTAGTGTGGACAGTGACGGTTTCAGAACAGTGGTGTGTGCACTACAAATACAGGCTGGGTCCCCTGGGGTTTCAGGCAGTGGAAGCAGGCGCTGCCCTCACTCAGCTTAGTGACACTTCCAAGTGGCAGTCCAGGGACAGACTGCAGAGGACATGCACCAGCAAGTGTCTCGGTGCAGCGAAGTCACCTGGGGGTCGGATGCAGTCAGATGTGTCCATGTCTCCAAGAGGGTCCAGGGGGCCAGCTCTGCAAGGTGCTGAGAGGAACAGTCCCTGCCCCCTCGGGCTGTGCCAGTCCCAGCAAGTGACAAGGCTGCCCAGAGCTGGTGCTGGGCACCTCGGGAGCCTCTGTCCAGCCTGGGAGCCATGGCAGGCAAAAGAACTTGTCTCTCATCTCTCCAAGCTGCGGGCACCTCCGTCACTGCCCCTGCCCCTGCCAAGGGCTCCAAACTTCTCCAGCTAAAGCCCAAATCTCCTCGGGTGGTGCCCATGGAGGAGTTCCCAGGTAAGAGAAAGGCCTGGGGCGGGACCAGCCTCCCCAGCATCTCCCCGTGTCCACTGGAAAGAAAACCATGCTGGGCCCTGAATGGCGCCCACAGTAGCTGGGTCAAGGTGAATGTCTCTTCCCGCTGCCCTCCAGGCCCAAGGGAGCTGGGAGCAGGCGATGAGCCAGAAGCCAACTTGGGCACAGTGGGTAGGCACATGCCGGGCGGCCTGAGCAGCTGCCGGAATTAGCCTGTCCTGGCTCCCTGGGGAGGTATGGCCCAGGGGCTCATCGAGGGGCAGCCAGGTCACCAGCGCCGCTCGGCGGGACACTTGGAGGGTGTGTGGCCTCCCCGCTGTCTCCAGAGAGACAGGTATAGGGCAGGTCCAGGAGGCCCACCATGGGGCACACTCCTGGGCTGTTTCCAGGGTCCCCTGAGTCCTGAGAGCTGGGCCCCAGGCACTCGTGGGGCTTGGCAGAGCACCTGGGCAGGGGTTGGCCTAAGACGCACATGATGGGGGCATTGGAAAATGTCCCCAGTGGCACCAAGATGGCCCTGGTGCCAGCCAAACTTGTGGAAAGCTCAGGTTCATAAGAAAGGGAGTTAGTTCAATCCCCAGTACCAAAAAGAAAAATAGACATAAGAAAGGGAGCTGTGGGCTGGACAGTGGGCACTTTCCCCCCATCCCTTTTCCAGAGCAGCACGGAGGGAGCTCCTGGCCCATTCTATCCTCCCCAGCATTCCTGCATGCATTTGGCATCCATCCACCCCTGGGGATGCAGTGCTGATTGCCAGAGCCCCAGCAGCCCTCCTGAACTCAGTCTGGCGTGTGACCCTTCCTCCCTGCATGAATCACTCGCTAATCACCCTGGCACGTGGGCATCCTTCAGAGGGCGCTTGGCCCTGGCGCCAGGCCAGGAGAGGGCAGGTGCTGGCCTCTGGCCTCTGGGTTCTCCTTCCAGCCCAAAGCTGGCAGGCCTGGCTCTTCAAATGCAGTGGAAGCCTCTGAGCCCATGACACCTTCCCTGTCCCTGTCCCCCCTCCCACCCTGCACGTCCTGGAGCGGCTGGGTCCTGCCTCTGCTTGTGCCCCAGTGTCCCCCAGTGCTCACTGACCGTTGGCTTTTCTCCCACCCGGCTGTCCCAGACTGTGAGTGCTATGGCCACTCCAACCGCTGCAGCTACATCGACTTTCTGAACGTGGTGACCTGCGTCAGCTGCAAGCACAACACTCGAGGCCAGCACTGCCAGCACTGCCGGCTGGGCTACTACCGCAACGGGTCGGCTGAGCTGGATGACGAGAACGTGTGCATTGGTGAGCATGGGCACTCGCGGGCAGGCTGGGCGCCCCACTGGGAAGTGAGGTGGTGGCTCTGTTGCGTTAAGGGTTTCCTGTTTTATTTTTGAGACAGCGACTCGCTATTATTCGGGCTGGGCTTCAACTATGTAGCCCAGGATGGCCACGGATCCTCCTGCCTCAGCCTCTCACGGGCTGGGATTACAGGCGTGTGCAACCATGCCCGGCTTAGGTGAAAGGTTTTCAGCGTCCCTTTGTCGCTGACGTTGCCCTCAAGTGCTTTCTAAGTAAGGGTCCGGCTCATAAAGCAGTAGGCACCCGGCCTGCTTTCTGCACTGCCCTGGTGCAGGTCTGGCCTGGAAGAGGGCAAGAAAATCCTTTGCACCCTAGGTCTGGAGAGGGGACAGACGGTCCCCAAAGGCCAAGCCTGTGGCCCTCCGCCCCCGCCCACCAGTCTGGGGGAGCGGTCAGGGCGCCCCACGCCTGTCTCTGGCTGGCCCTAGGGATCCCGCCCCAGCCCCAGCCCCAGCCCCAGGGCGCTGCAGAGCCCCAGCTGTCGGCCTCACTAGGATAATTCCATCAGCTCTACAGTGAGCAAAACAATCGGCCGCCAGGCTCAGGGCCGGCAGCAGGCCTTGCGCGGCCTCCGGGTCCGATTAGAGCCCCGCCTCTGGTCTTCGTCTCCACCCCGGGCCGGCACTGGGCTCAGGGAAGGGGGCTGGGGAGCCCTAGGGATGCCAGCTGGGGCGGGGGGGGCTGCCACCCGCAGCCTCCGGGGCAGACACCTGCTGCCCGCTGAGCGCCGGCCACGTGTCAGGCTCCGCTGCTGGGGCGGCGGGCCGGGAAGGGTGGCGGCCCCCGTCAGTCGCCCAGGGGCGCGGGGGTGGCTTGGCAGGCCCTGACCGCTCCCGCCCCCGCGCCTTTGTCCTCCCAGAGTGTAACTGCAACCAGATCGGCTCCGTGCATGACCGCTGCAACGAGACCGGCTTCTGCGAGTGCCGCGAGGGCGCGGCGGGGCCCAAGTGCGACGACTGCTTGCCCACGCACTACTGGCGCCAGGGCTGCTACCGTGAGTGCGGGGCGGGGCCTAGGCGCGGGGCGGGGCCTAGTATGGTGGGCGGCAGGGGCTGGAGCGAGCTTCTGGGAAATCGAGGCCCCGGAAGGGCGGTAGAGGAAGGGTGCGGCCGGCCCCGGGCAGGGCAGCACGCGGGCGGGGAGCCCGGGCCCCCGCTCAACGCCCTTCGCCCGCAGCCAACGTGTGCGACGACGACCAGCTGCTGTGCCTGAACGGGGGCACGTGCCTGCAGAGCCAGCGCTGCGCCTGCGCGCGCGGCTACACCGGCCTGCGCTGCGAGCAGCCGCGCTGCGACCCAGACGGCGGCGGCCTGGACTGCGACCGCGCGCCGGGCTCCCCGCGCCCCGCCGCCCTGCTCGGCTGCCTCCTGGGGCTCGGGCTGGCGGCGCGGTTGGGCCGCTGAGCCGCGGTGCTGCGCCCGGCCGCCCCCGCCCTTTGGCGCCCCTCCCTGTTCCTCCTCTTCCCCTTTCCTCCCTTCCCCTCCTTTCTGTTCTTCCCCTTCCCCTTTCCTTGCCACCTCTCCCTGGCGGGGGCTCGGTGCTCGCCCGGCCTGCCCCGCCCCAGGACCTTCCAGGCCCAGCCCTGGCCTCCACCAGCCAGCAGCCCCAACTCCAGCTGCCTACAATTCCAGTCGCTGACTTGGTTCTCTTTTGTATTCTTTCTTTATTTTCCTTTGCAACCCACCAGACCCCAGGCCTCAGGGGCCTCCTGGCGGAGAACTGACCGTCTGGGTAGGGTAGAGAGGAGGGTTGGGTGGGGTGACTTCCTTTTTTAGAGAACTGTTTTGTTTGTATTAACTGTCCCCTGTAAGGAGGGACTTGGGTGGGCGCTGGTCACCGAAGCGGCAGACGATGTATAACCAGGCTGAGTAAAGACTGTTCACTGCTGCTCGGGGGCTGCTTCCTTTCTGTGTGTGTGTGTGTGTGTGTGTGTGTGTGTGTGTGGACGCCGCGCGGGTTTGCTGTTTAAGGAGGAACCCACGTTGTGCCCTTAAAAACTGGACATGGTGGCTCATGACTGTAATCCCAGCATCCTGAGAGGCTGAGGCAGGAGGATCATACATTCAAACCCAGACTGGGCAACTTACCATGACCCCGATTCAAAAAATAAAAAGGGCTGGGGTTGTAGCTCAGTCCAAAGATCCTGGGTTCAGTCCCCAGTACTACACACACACTCTGTATCCTTACGTGATTTCCCATGCCAGGCCATACTTCCTGGGGACCTGGGAAGTAGGACAGGAGACCCCTCCTGGCAGGGTGGCCAGCAAGCATGTCATGCTCCACAGCCTGCTGGTGACCCATGGTAGGAGTATCGGGAACCGAGAGCTTATCTCTTCCCACCCCCCTCAAAGCCCAGACCTTGGTGGTATTTTGCTGTATTTGCCCAAGGAAGCCCGGGGCCATGACTCTGGGAGACTTCTCGGAGGGCTGAGCCCCACACTCGGGTCTGTAATCTGACTCCATGGGGACCCTGGTGGGTGCCAGCCCAGACTTGTGGGGCAGGAGCCTCGGGTCCAACATCCGCCCACTCAGAACACCCTGTGCGGGCTGGTGAGCCCCTGCATGGGCAGACCTGACTCCTAATTGTTCCCACCGCTCCTGCTGGCCACTCCCTTACCCTGGCTTCTGCCAGCTGTGCCACATTTTCCAGGCAGGGAACTGTGGGCCTGATCCCTCTCCCAAGTCGAGGAACAGAGCAAAGCCAGAGCTGGACCAAATGTAGCCTTGGAAAACAAGGAACCAGAGCTGGACCGCTGCGATCTGAGGCCCATGGCGCCCCCTGCTGGGCACTTTCTGCTCTGCTCGCCGCAAGGTGGTCTGCTCCTGAGCCCTAAGAAGAGCCTTCTGTGGGCTCCATGTTCCTTGGCTTCATCCTCACCTTTCTCCTACGAGAACCCCGCTTAGAGGATCCTCGAGTCCCCACTGAGCCAGAGCACACCTCTGGGCTTCTCGGGAAGTAGATCCCCTGGTCCGGCCCAGGTGATAGGTAGGCCTTCCAGAAAGTTCCCTGGAGGCCCAGCTGCTGTCTGGAGGCAAGGGGACACCTCAAGGTGCGGCGGGGCCTGCAGGCAGACAGGGCAGCCGGGAGCTGTGGTCAGGCCTTTAGGCGGAGGATGGACCAATACCAACCCCTCCTGGCACGCCGTGGCCCTTCGCGATACCCCAAGGCCTAGGAGGACAGGACCCCAGCAGGCAGCTGCCCCTCCCTGCCTGGCCTCCCGGGCCCCCTCTGTCAGCGCCCTTGGGACCCACCTGTGCCAGCACGGGGCGGCAGAGGGCACCGTACATCAGCCTGGCAGCCCCGGCCCCTGAGGACGCAGCTCAGGCCTTGACCTTGGCCGGAGGTGGCAGGAGAGCTGCCAGCGGCCGTTTGGAAAGCTCTGACAGGTTCCAGACTGCAGAGAAGGAGAAAACAGAGTCACCGGAGCTGCAAGGTGCAGAGCAAACCACCCTGGTCCCCGCAGCTGCTGCCTGGTGCCTGGTTCCCCGGGGTTCAGCGGAAAAAAGACCCCATTTCAGCAGCTTCTGGGCACCGCGCTGGGCCCTGGCCTTGGCCCTGTCTTCAGCCTTGACTCTGTGGACGGGCTGGACTGGGGGAGTCTGCGCCAGGCCGGGGGTTCATCCTGCGCGCTGTGCAGTGCCCCTGCCATGGCCACGTTGGGTGCAAACTTGCCCCAGGTTGAAATCATGGCCTTTGGGAAGAGATGACCATGCCCACTTTGCAGAGGGGTAAATGGAGGCTCGGAGAGGCCTGAAGACACCATTGCTAAGAAGCAGGAGCAGGCCGGACCAACCCTCAGCAGCCCTAGGCAGGCAGATGCCCACCCCTGCCCCTGCCCTGTGGCTTCCTCCCTGCCTGCCTCCTTCCAGGGCTCAGACCGCCAGGCCAGCGAGCCAAGGGAGCTCCGGCGGAGGGGTCCTCCCGTGCCGCCCTGCACAGCCCCCCAGATAAACGGCTGCTGCGTCAGCAGTTCCTGCCGGCCGCTGTGCCTTACACATAGGAGGCATTTATGGGCGTCCAGGGAGCAGCCTGGGCATCTCCTGGCAGGCCAGGGTGACCTGAGCAGAACGAACCCCCCTCTCCCAAGGGGCCCCAGCCCAGCCTGCACATCTCGGGCCAGAAGGGTGGAAGAAAAGCTTTCTTATTTATTTGCCTTTTAAAAACACAAATCAGAACGTGAAAGCAAGTTAGGAAATACAGAAAACAAAGTCGTAATAATTTTTAAATTAAAATTACCCACAATTCATCCCGGGCCCATAACTGTTCAGACTTCCTGATGGATATTTCTAGTGTTTTTCCATACAACAAAAGCCACACACAGACATCGCCCCACCCTCCCATCTCAGCCTTTGTTATGCTTCTGTGCTGAGCCCTGACATTTGGGGTTTTTAAAAATTTTTTCATAGTTTTGAGGGGCTGAAGTGTGATATTTTGATACATGTATATAATGTGTAATGATCAGATGAGGGTAATTAGCACATTTATCACATCAAACATTTATCATTTCTTTGTGTTAGGAATGTTCAAAATCCTCTCTTGTAGCTATTTGATATAGAATAAATTGTAAACCAGGCATGGAAGCACACGCCTGTCATCCCAGCAATCAGGAGGCTGAGGCAGGAGGATGGTTGGGAGTTCAAGTCCAGCCTGAACTACCAAGTGAGCTCTTGTCTCAGAAAACCTAAATAAATAACAAATCACCAACCGCAGCCACCTATTGTGTTAGAGAATGTGGGAGCTGATGCCTATGGGACCATCTTGATGGAAATAACTTCAAGGGTCCTCACCACGATGCTGAGAAGGGGTTGTGTTTGTTTAAGTTCTTTGGTTTTTGAGACAGGGTCCCACTATGTAGTGCAGGCTGGCTTTGAACTCACATGTAGCCCAGGCTAGCCTGGAACTTGCTGCAATCCTCCTGCCTCAGCTTCCTGAGTGCTGGGATGACAGGTGTGTGCCACCACACCTGGCAAAGTGGACTCTGTGGAGACTCCCATTTTACAGCTGCACACACTGAGGCAACAAGTGTCCTGGCCAGGAACCTGAGCTACAAGCACCCCAAAACAACTCTGGGTGATTTAACCATCGAGGGCAAGTACCCAAAGCATCACAGGACCCAGGGACACTCGGGACAGCTAGAGGCAGGAGGGACAAAGCTGGGAGCCACAGCCCATAGCCCAGCCAGGGTGGGTGCAAGAGCAGAGCCCCCAGTGCTGCCTGGGTATCCCAGCCCGGGCCATCGTATGCCACCCCTTGTGCCTTGAATGTCCCCGTCAAGAGGAAGGGGACAGAGAAAGAAGCCTGAACCACAGAGTGGGCATCAGCCATCAGGGCCACACAGCCAGGGCAGAGGCAGGTCCAGAAGGCAAACGCTCCCTGTCATCGCTGGTCACGCTGAACTGAACAGCCTCTACCTCTGCCTTCGGACAGGAGCCGCCCCTCCCACTCTGGCACGACAGAGTCAGCCTGGGTCCCCAGAGCCCCGGGGCTGTGTGCCGGTGGCTGGGAAGACTTGCTGTCCTGCGGACACCCAGCCAGGTGGGGGCCGCAGATGCTCCAGATGGCTTCCCGCCCCAGGACGTTCCCTGGCTGGCTGAGCAGGAGCCCTCAGGACCCAGCCCAGGGCAGCAGGAAGGGGTCCAGGAGAGAGCTGGTGCCTCACAGCTGCCCAGCCCCACACGGCTGCCCCAAGGGAAGGCGGCAGCAGAGGCCACTGGCTCTGGCATCACCCCCCGGGTGCGATGCTGTCCTCTGCCACCCAGCAGCTGTGTGACTTCTCACAGTGTACCCGGTCTCCCTGTGCTTCCTCTCCTCATCGGGAATGAGACGTCCCAGGGCCGCTCAAGGCCTGAACGAGCAAATCCTCAGAGCTCAGAGCAGTGCCCCTGTATCCCCAGTGTCCCCGCTCCTCACAGTGAGTCCTCGCTCAGGGTCCCAGGGCTGGGCACCACCGACAGCAGGCACAGCCCTGGGCCTCCCACTCCATCCGCCTGCCAGCTTGCCAGGCAGGACCGGGGCCCTGTGAACACACTGGGGGGCACTGTGCACCCCATCACACCACCTGCCAAGCCCGGGCCCAGGCCTGCAGGGATGAGGGCTGAAGAAAGTGTGGCAGGCAAAGGAGGCTGGCGGGGTGCAGCGGGGACCGGGCGGGGGGCAGCTTGCCCCACCCCTGGGAAGCCCATCCATGGCAGCATTGTCTGTGCACCTCACCCTCACCCAGCAACCTCCGCAGGTGTGGAAGGGCTGGGGTGCAGGCTGGCGGGGCCACTTCCCAGAGGCCTTGAGGGCTGGGAGGAGACACCTGGCCCCTGAGGAAGCTGTGGCCTGCGAGTCTGTGATGGGGCTCCTGGGGGCCCCCACAGGCCGGGCCCACTTCGAGGCATGGTGGGCTGCAAACTTTGTCTGCAGGCTGGCTTGGAGCCCAAGGGCCACCAGGGGCAGCACCCATGGTTCCAGGCCGGGGAGAGAGGAGCCCATGCACCACAGGTCCACATGCCGTGCATGACAGGCAGTCCCGGTGCAGACCTCAGACGTGGGGTTCAGATGAGGCTTGGGCCCCTCTCCGTGGGCTGGCTCTGGTGGACATGTCCCTTGGGCCCAAACAGGACCAGTGACATCCCTAGTTGTGTTAAGGCCCAGGAGGGGCCGGCATAGTGGTGCACGCCTGTCATTCCAGCACTCTGTGAGGATGAGGCAGGAAGGTTGCAAGTTCAAGCCCAGCCTGGGCAATTTAGGGACTTAATGAGCCCTAGTCTCAAAACAGAACATAAAAAAGCTGGGGATGTAGCTCATCGTGAGGGTCCAGAGATCGATCAATCCCAGTAACACACACACACACACACACACACACACACACACACACACACACACACACACTCAAGACCCAGTAAGGCTGGGTGGCCCATGCCTGTAATCCCAGCTATTTGGGAGGCTGAGGCAGGGGGATCTGAGGTTTAAGCCCAGTGTGGGCCACTTAGTGAGATTGTCTCAAAGCAAAATGAAAAGGGCTGGGGATCCAGCTCACTGGTAGAACACTTGCCTAGCACATACCTGGCCCTGGGCTCCACCCTCAGTACAATATACCACAAAGGAAAATGCAACTCGGGTTACCCAAGTCTATTCCAGTGGCAAAGATGAAAACTGTCCCCTTTTTCTACCTGAGGCCAGGCTGGTTTTTTCTTAAAGGAAATCATGGGCCTGCAGCGATGCTCACACAGGGTCGCCCCGGCCCAGGAGGGGCATGGGGTCCAGAGGGAGTGGGCAGGAGGAATAACTTCTGACGTTCCATACCCCAGCTGAGCAACCACGGCTGCCAACAATCAACTATTTCCAAAGGGAGATTTTCGGAAGTTTCCTCCAAAGAAAGAAATGCTAAATGTCTGAATGATACATGTGCCGCTTACCCTGACCCCATCTTCACCTGCCGTGTACGTGAGGAAATGTCACAGCGAATCCCAAAGGATGTACGATCACTCTCTGCCAACCAAAACTAATAGGTAATGTTTAAATAATTTTTAAAAATTGTTCAGCGGGTGGAATTAGGCAGGGTAGAGCACCAGTCGAAGGGGTTCAGAGTAACATGATCAGGAAAGCACTTTTACAGCCCACCGTGTGACTGCTGGGCGGGGCAGAGACATGGGTACCAGGGGAGTGTCCTGCCTCGGAGTCACAGCTGGCGTGATAGGCTCGTGACCCGTGATTCCTCACCGAGGATGTGTCCTGGAGAGAACCTAGCACAGAGGCACCAGAAAGTCGCCCTGGAGTGAGAGCGACAGTAGACCAAGCTGGGAGCCCCGCACCGCCGAGCTTCGAGATGGGACAGCCTGTCCCTGAGGGTGTTCTACCTAGTACGCTGTCCCAGGGTGACAGGCACAGGGGTCCCTGGGCACTGCCACTCCCCATCTCTGGTTGATGGCCCTTCTAGGGGAGAGGGTGGCCCCAACTATGCCCACTTGGCTCTTTTTCCTTAAAAGGTAAAGGATCCAAGGGAATGAGGACAGAGGGGACAGGGTGTCCCTTGCACTGTTGCTGTCCTGCATGTTGAAATGTTTGAAACGTAAGAGCTCCGTGTGGAGGACACGCATGTCCAGGCGCGTGGAGCTGGTGCCAGGCCCCAGGCAGGGCTCCGGGTCGGTGAAGGCAGCCAGGTGGGGGTGTGGCGAGGCTGGGCGTGGGGTGCGTCTGTGATGAATACCGGGTGCAGGCTGAGCCTGGTCGGCAGCGGCCGGGGCGGGGACGGGGAGTGGAGCTTGGCGACCTGGTACAGCGGGCGGGAGTGCGGATGCTAGGTGCCCAGCGCGCCTGCGCAGGGTCTCTGCCTCGTGTCCTTAGAGGACCGCCGGGGGCGCTGCGCACAGCCCGGGCCGGGAGCAGGAGGCGGGAACTCCGCGGGTCTCTCTCACCCTGGAAGTGGGGACCCTGGCGGAGGTCCTCCCGCCCGGAAGGAGTCCAAGTCGGAGTCGCCCGGAGCCACCCCTGTAGCGCGGGGCTGCCACGTCGTCCCAAGACCCCCAGCCCACCCCGCACGCCCCAGCCAGCCCTGGGGCTCAGGGTATGGGAAAGGGGAAGGGGCGGGGTCCCTGCGGCGGGACAGGGACCGGGACAGCGACCAGCCTGGCGGCCGTAATGTAACTCACCCTCGCATCCCGCCGCGGGCAGGGTGAAATTTGTGAACACGGGGCCTGTTCCACAGTTTTGTTTTTTTTTCTTTCTTTCTTTTTTTAAAGAGAGACTGGCTAAGAAACTAGTGTATTTTCTGTAAAATTATTACGTTTTTCGGTACCGGGGATCGAACTCCGGACCTTGCATTTGCCAGGCAGGCGGTGCCACTGAGCTACATCCCCGGCCCTGTAAAATTATTTTTATTATAAAGGTAATTCACCTTGTCTGTAAAAATTAAAAGTGGAAAGATAAAATAAGTATACAAGTCAGATGTGGTGGCGCACGCCTGCAATCCCAGTACTAGGGAGGGTGTGGCAGGAGGATCACGGTGAGTTGGAGCCCAGCCTGGGCTACAGGGTGAGTTTAAGCCCATCCAGCCCGACCTGAATAACCCTGTCTCAACACACACACACACACACACACACACACACACACACACACACACACACACACACACACAGAGAGAGCGAGCGAGCGCGCTACCTAACCCATTACCATTGGTGAATGTGCCCACAACCAGGAAATTATGTTAACTATGAAAAGGTAAAAACCCTTAAAGTAAAAGGAAGGGAGGATGCAGTGGACTGGAACAGTTCTGCTTCTTAATGGAAGAACCTGGTGGCCCTCACTTCTCCACCCCAGGGACTTAGTTTCAATGAATTACGAGGGCACAAACATGCAGAGCCCAGCACAGGGACTAACACTGGCATGACAAGGACAGAAGGGCCGGCGTCCCAAGTTCTGTATCCAGCCCGACACCAGGAGAGAGGGCATCGAGCACTGTCCCACGTGGGACCCGAGTGGCTCCAGTGCCAGCCGACCTCCTCTCCTCTTGAATGAGCAGTGCTCCTGGCCGAAGGACATGAGTCCTGAGAGCAAGTAGGAACACTGGGAATAAGGAGAATAGCTGGGTAAAGGTAAGGCTGCTCTCCTCTTAAATGCTTTACAATTTGCATGACCCTTGAATGCAAAAACTGTACTGTCTGCGAGGGGGGGCTTTTAAATGGCAACCAAGATAAAAGGGGGAGTGTCTGGTGGTGGAGGCCGGAAACGAGGACAGCAAGGACAGCCCATCCCAAGGGTGGTCAGAACCTGTAGCTGTGGAGACAGTGGGGTGTCCTGCTGGGTCCTGCCTTCTGCCACAGAGGCAAAGGCCCACCTGGCAGGGACTGGAGACGCTGAGGAAGGGCGTGGCTGCTGCAGGCCTGTGCTGCCCTACCCTGGCCAGCCAGTAGCTAAGGGACCACAGTGCTGCAGGGCTGCAGGGCTTCGGGCTTCCAGGTCCTCTGGGCCCCACACTGGGCACTCAGGGACCTCAGGACACAGGCGGACACGTTACAAACCACCATAACTCATTTCGTCTCTTCCTTCCAGAACCTCGAGCTCACAGCCTGGGATTTTAGGGCTTCCTGGTAAAAAGAACCAGAATGGGATCAAAGCCCAACTACTGTTTGGGTAGAGAAAGTGAGCCCACGGCGGCGGCTGAGTTGTCCAGGGCCCCTGCCAATGCCCCGGCATGGCTTGGTGAGTGTCCTGTGTACAGCAGCACCGGGTCACGGTGACTCGGGTCTCCAAGAGGTGGGAGGGGCCCCTCGTGTACACAAACTGCCTTCATGGTGCTGCACAACACTATAAATTCCACTGACGCTGAAGCTAAATTTTAGTTTCCTCCTTGAATTATTTGGTCCTCAATGAATGGTGAAAGCCAGGCAGTGGCGGCACGCATGGGGGCTGCGTCAGGAGGGACTGCAGGGACGAAATGCCCAAGTGGCTGTCACACAGCAGCCCCTCGTCGGGTCATCTGGCAAATTTATTGCCCCCTGTCCCCCGCGGGTGTGCCACCAGGCCATCCTGGCACTGTGCTACACACTAGCAGGGTGTGGCGGCTGAGCCGGCTGTGCCATGACGGGCCCAGGAGGAGCCAAGGCTGAGGCAAAGCGCCCCTCGGCAGGCTCACGGGAGGGCCGCAGGGGCCCCAGGCCCAGCTCCTGCGCTTACAGAGTGCCCCACTTCCAGCAGCCACTTGGCCGGGGCCCCTGACAGCCTGCACTGCCTCCTGTCTTCTGGGACTCCGGCCACGGTCATGGCCACGCAATCCCCTAATGTCCCTCCTACCTCACCCTCCCCACCCCGGCTAAAGGTGAGCTGTGGCCCTGCAGATGCCTGTGCACCACACAACTGAGCTCCACTGCTGCCTGAGAAGACGCACCGGTCACCACCTCGTCACCGCACTGAGGGCGCAGCAGGAGCCAGGAGCCCGAGCCAGCCGGGCCGGGCCGCAGAGTGAGCTTCCCGTGTTGGTCCCAACGACCAATCCCCACCGAGGCGCGGCGAAGACAGGGCTCGACTCAAGTCACACGTAACTTCCAGCGCATCTCAGTTTTATTTCTATTTTTAATTGTCATTTTCTCTTAAAATTTAGGTTTTAACCAGGCAACCGAGCTACTGTGCCAAATTCCAGCTAAGAATCCATAGCATAAAGTCAAAGCTACAGCAAGAACTCTCAATCTGCACAACTAATTTCAGAAAATAGTTTAGTACATTTTTGTTATAAAATTTATTTACAGGAGGTTATTCACATGTATTTATCAAATCTACTCCTGATAATTCACAAAAACATATAAACAAATTGCACAATAAATCCAAGGCAAGTTATGTACAAAAAAGCAACTCAAGCTTTGAAGTAGGACATACAGTATTACGACTGAGAAAACTAAGACTGAGAGAGGGATGCACGTGGCACTCCTCACCCTCCAGGCTGACACCGTACAACAGCACAGCGCTGTGACGGCCACATCAGCAAAGGCCACAGCTGGCACACATGCCGCCCTGCAAATACGCTTCCAACTGCAATAAATAAGTTTCAAATTTAATGTCAGGTCCAACCGTACTCAGAGTGCACAAGGTCCTGACCGCCATCTCCAGCACCGCAAAGAAAAGAAAGACAACAAAAGACAACAGAGTTTTGCTGCTTTGGGCACAAACAAGCCAGTGAGTGGTGACCCAGCAGATGAACACAGCCTGAGAAGTCTCCTGAGTGGAGAGGACGCCGCGTGCACGCTGTGGGGATGGCCTTCCCGAGCCACGTGTTACATTAGCATGAGCACAGGGCAATGCTGGATCCCGCTGGTTTTCACGCCGCCCTTAGAAACCCAGAGTTTTCAGACAAGCACTTTGCCGTGGGAGCAGGAAAGGAATCGTAGGGTAATAATGAGATTTCTTGCCAAAGTCTGTGGAGGAAGCTTGGACCACAGTGGGCCCCATACCCCAACTTCCTCACACGCAGCCCAGGACAAACTGCACCCACAAACAGGCAGGCCCAGCTCTGGGCACAAAGTGCTTGCTCCCTGGTTTGGGGGTGTTCAGCTGACACAAGTCACACTTGCAGGCACAGTGGGAGAGGTGCAGGGAACAACAGGGTGCGGAAGCCGGGCGCCCAGAAGCTGGCTACCCAAAGCTCCTACACTGTGCCAAGAGAATTTCTACACAAAACTTTTTGCTTGAAAAAGCAGACGACACATAACAGGCACTGTTTCAGAGAGTGCCCATTCATCTTTAGGACTTTGTCTTCTTGCCTCAAATGAGCGGACGGGCCACTCGGCACTCACTGCAAGCCCTCAGTTGTCAGACCACCGGCTGTCCGGCCAGTTGCTTGCGTGTGGATGCCTGGGGACCTGGACCAGGGCAGCCACCCGCCACTCCCCAGCAGAGCAGTCAGCTCCCCGAGGAGCAGGTGGTAGGATTATGCCACGCGGCCGCCAGGCAGTGCTGCGGAGGGTGATCTGTCAGCTCCCTCAACTCTTTTTTTTTTTTCTCAACTCTTGCTGTGACTCCTCTTGGAGTGGATCTTTCCAACAGAAGTGCTCTATTCAGCCTGCCCCGTGGTCCCGCAGCGGCCTGCTGATCTGACTCCTTGGAGAGTTACATTTCGCTGGCGCTCCGCAAGCTGCAACTAAGCAACTGGAGGCAGTTCCTCCACGGCCACCCCAGCACCTATCTTCCCTGGCAGCTGCACGAGGCTCACCAACGCCGGGGTGCCTGAACGGGACGGTGCAAGCCTTCTTCTGCTTTGGGAAGAGTGAGGGCGTTAGCTGGGAGCTGTGTGCACTGAGACAGCCCGGGGACTCGTCACAGACCATGTCCTGGGATCGGCACAGCTTCTCCTGTGACTGCACTTCCCCAAGGTCCCCACGGGACCCTGGCTTTTTAAACACAGCTGAGAGACCCCTGGCCCCTGGCACTCACTGTTCATCCCAAACACCTAGGCTGTTACAGAACCCTGTCTCCATCACAATGGATGAAAGCACCAGCCTTCCTCTTTTAATAAACAGTTTGTTCCATTAAAAAATGATCAACATTGTAAGCAGAGAAAAGAAAAGTGGTCTAGAACATTAAACTTTAAAAGTGTCTTGTTATTTGCTATACAAATATACACTGCAACTTTTACAACGTTCACTCCAGTCTGACCTCCAGAGCTGACCACTCAGAAAACAAGAGTCCTGCCGTCAAAGGCGTGCGTTACTACAGATGCACAGATGCCCTCAGAAAACTGAGCAACTGGCAAAAACTACTCAAGGTGACCAGAAGGCTCAGGCATCGGACACACTTCTTTATTTTCCAACAGCACACAAACTCCTTAAAGGGGAAAAAAAAGAATCACCTCATCTGAGTGGTCCTATGCAGTGGTCACCTTAAGTTTACAGAATGCCCAGGGCTGACAGTCCAGTCCCGTCACATGGCTTTACTACAAAAGCTTTCTCTTCTTCGAACTGCTGTCCTCTTCTGCCCCCCTGCTGTCCCAGGCGGAGTTCTTTGGGTAGTAAGTCGCAGAGCCACAGTCCTCTTCCTGCTCGCCCGCACTGAAGGCCCAACCCTCTCTCCTGTGACCCAGCCCGCCCTCCTGGTTACCACCTTTTCTACTCACAAATGCATCAGTGCCAGCAGCGGGAGGCTCACCCTGTGCCAGAGGTCTGTAGTGGCTCTGAGGGGCGACATTAGCAGCAGGTGGCTGCAGGGCACCGCCAAAGTCCTGATAAGTCACAGAAAAGCCCAGCTCTGCCCAGGGAGGCATCCCTCCAGGATGCTGGGGGCTCATGGCCTGTGGATCCCTGAGGAATGTCCCTGCCTTGGCTTCAGCCTCAAATCTCTTGAGCAGTCGTGGGTCCCGAAGTCGTTCCTGCAGGGGCGACCTTTCTGGGTCCCTTGCAGTTACAGTGACAGCAGCTTCGTTGGAGTCAGAGGGGCTGTGGTACAGAGAGGCAGCCGAGGACGTTGTGGCAAGCCCACTGTCCAGCCTGTTGCTGGGCAGGCCGCCCTGGGGCCTGGACACCTCAGGGGCTATGGTAGGGGGGTGGGTCAGACTCCGCTGCAGCTGGGGCTTGAGTTTCAGGATCTTCACTGCATCATGTCTATAGCTTTTGTCACAGGTTTTGATGATGGCACCACGCTTCTGAGCATCCTGAATCAGTTCGTTCCAATGGTGGTTTTCCTTGAAACAAAGAGAAGAGAAGGAAGAAACAATCACACACCGAAGAAACATTATGCCTGGCAAGCACAGGGCTGTAGCTTTCATTGCTTAACAAATAATATGTAAATTTTCATGATTAGACCCCAAGAATCCACCACTCATCACATAAAACTAAAAGGACACAAAGTAAGTCGGAGTACAGAGTGACAGAGCCGTGTGACTAAGCACCAGTACTAGTCAGGGCCGTGAGGAGGCGGCCAGTTGGCACTCTGACTCTGTCACCTGGGAATAAGCTGCCCCGCAGATTTGCACTAGCTGCCAAATGCTTCCCGTCTACTTAAGTTTCCATTCATTAAAATTCAATAAAATTTAAAATGCAGTTCCCCAGCCTTGCCAGCCCCATTCCAAGTGCCCAACTGGCCCTGCACGTGCCGGTCGGGGCGCTGCCCACCCTGTCAGCCTCAGCGGGAAGGCACAGCTTCAGAGGCTGACTGTGAAGCACCCGAGCCCCTAACCCACTGAAACAGCACACCAACGAGATCACCCCACTTTGATTCTTTCCCAGAGGTGCTTAAGAAATGAACAGCACATTCAGGGGGGAAAACACCCAAAGCGCCTCTCCTCTTTTCCCTTCAGAGTCTGCCCAGCAGTTAACTGCTGCTTTACAACCGCTACCACTTGGGTCTCTTTAGGAAGACAAAGAATGAGCGGGGTTGGGGGGGAGGATGGAAGGAAAAAGAAGTGGACAACTGCCCTCATGCAGGCTCCTGCACTATCCGTAAAGGTGGGTGGGGGACAGTGGGGCTTCATGATAGTCCCTCGCTGTGTGATGTCGATCATCACCTGACCTCTCTGAACCTGCTTTCTCACTGGTAAAACTGGAATACTCAGAGGCCCCAGAGATCTCTGCCTGTGGCAGACACAGGTGCGAGGGAGACAGCCTTGCTGTTTCTGCTAAGTCTACTACACCTGAACTTGGCGTTTAACCTGACCCTAAGGTCACAACAGCAGAGAATTTTCACAAGGAGCTAAGGAATCCGGAAGAAAAGAAAACCCAGAACCAAAGAAGTTGCTCAGCTGGGGTTTCTGCTGTAGCCTTGTGCTGTCCCTGCGAGGACCAAATGCCCCACCAGCAGCCCTGTCCAACCCCCCCCACCACCACCACCCAGCAGGGCCGACAACACCGTCATCAACCCAGGTCAGAGCTCTGCCAACGCTGCAGTCAACTTCCAAATTCCAGCCACCCTTGCCCTGGCGGGCTGTCCCGCCTCCTCCACCCCATCCTTGGAGTTGGAGAAATCTCCTACATTCCAAGTCTCATCCTGGGGGCTCTGCAGACGCATAACACATGGGGCTGCCAACAACAGTGAAGTCCACAAAGGCATCAGGAGGAGGCTGTTCCCGCAGTGTTCACCTCTGCAAGTTTACAGCATCACAGCCTGCCATACATTCACACTGTTTTGCTCAGACGTACAGTAGCAATTTTAACAGGTTATTCAACTGAAAAGTCATTTAACACTCAGAACCTTATAGTTACGGGAAAAATAATTTTAAAAATCCTTTGAGATACAGATTCACAGAAAGTTGCAAAGAAAGGCTGCATCAGTCTCCCCTACGAAAAATGACTTTTAAACTCTCAATGTACATATGAATTTTTATGGCCAAACAGCATAATGTGAGATTATAGGGCAGGGGATTTAGCTCATGGTTTCGCCGCCTGCTGTGTAAGCGCAAGGACCCGAGTTCGATCCTCAGTACCAAAGAAAAAAATCTAGTACAGAGATTATAACTTCTTTTAAGAGGAGCCCAAACCACCTCTGTGTGATTAAGCCCATGGGTATGTGGATGGAGCAGAGGGGACTTACTGGCACAGGTGTGTCTGCACGGCCCCCTGCTGGTACCAAGGTGGTGGTGGGGGGACAAGTGCTGAGTCAGCTCCTCTCCTCCAATGCCCAATAAATAACCCCTTAAACCCCCAGAAGCTATTACACCCCGAGACAGACAAGACTGCAGCAGGTGCTGCAGCCAGCTGTGGCAGCACTGACATCAGCAGCCCTGTCTGCCCGTTGCCGAGCACAGCCGCGACGCAGGTGCAGACCGAGGGGAAGCGCGAATCAGAGCGGCTCCCGCCCTTGCTCTCTGGCATTAGACGGGACCAGTAAGGCGACATCAGTCCAGCTGTTCTAAGCAGTTCACATGTGTGGCCTCATACAGTTCTTTGTTTTGTTCTTTTTGCAGTACTGGAGATGGAACTCAGGACCCTGTGCTTTCAAGGCAGGCGCCGGATCCACTGAGCTAAACTCCCGGCCCTCCCAGACGTTTTTAAATAACCTTATGACACAGATCATGTTTTAAAAAGGTCATGCTGAGAACCCGGGGTAGATACCTGGGCTTCAGGCTGAGAAAGCGAGCCGCTTCACATGTACACAAAAGCTCCCCCTACAAAGTTGCTGGAGGATACGACTTACTTTAAAACCCCAAAACCACTTCAACTTTGATGGAAAACAAAAACAAAACCCAATCCAGTAACAGTAGCCAGGGGCAAAAATGAGTTTCCTGCGGCCCCAAGAAGCCACCTACCATCAGGGTCCTCAGATGCCCGAGGATGAAGAGGCTGTACTTGGCGCGTGTAATGGTGACGTTCAACCTCTGCAAGCTGGCCAGGAACCTAGCAACAGAAAGAGCGTCACTTCTCCCCAACAGACCCGACCACACCCCATGCCCCAGCACAGCGCAGGCAGCAGCCGAGCCACTTCTCCAGTGCTGCTTCTCCAGGGCTCCCTCACGTCCCATCCCGCAGGCGCAGTGGCTTCTCACTCTGCCCCACCCAGGCTCCTGGCGCAGAAGCAAATCCCTCATGCTTTACTCCAGTGTCACATTCCTTCATTTCCTATTTTGACATGGATCAGATACTAGAAAATTTAAGAGTATTTATAAATCTTAACTACATACCAGTTCAATTATTTTAAAATATATCTGGAATGTTAAAATATCATGGACAGGGCTGGGGATTTAGCTCAGCAGTGCTCCGCCTGCCTGGCAAGAGGAAAGTCCTGAGTTCCAGCCCCAGTACCAAGGGGAAAAAAAAAATCATTGACACAGAGCAGAAATATTCAAACATAAGACAAACCTATCAGTAGATCAGAAACACAATGGGTCTATGATAAAGGTAAAAACTTCAAATTAGGTGGGACTGTTTATCAAGTGATCTGGTGAGAATCTCTGTATGTGTATGCAGCCAGGCCACACCAGGGATGGAGGAAGAGCACACTTCAACTGCTATTTTCTTTCTTTTTTTTTTTTTGGTACTGGGGATCAAACTTGGGACCTTGCACTTGTGAGGCAGGCTCCGGAATCACTGAGGTAAATCCCGGCCCTGCTATTTTCTTTAAGAATAATTATTATGTCTAGGACTGAATCGGCTTAATGGGAAAGACATCTTTGGAGTGGCATTTCCTAAGTCACAGGCAAGAATCCACATACATGACTAGATGCGGCCTCCCTTTAAAATGGTGCCTTTGAAATATTGGTGGCCTGCATTTTTGCTTTTTTTTAACATCCAGGTAATCTGGCAGTCTGAGCCCTTTTCCCCAACTGAACTCTGACTTTCATGCTCTGAGAAAATATCCACAGGCCTGGACCCTCCTTCACTGTCTATCCTCCTTCTGATCTATGGAAATTTCTGTGGCTCTGTGTAAAATACAATAAAAATTTTTGTATATAGTTTCTATTAAATGTTAAAGAAAACATGAAAAAAAGAAGATAGAAAATAAAGTAGGGAGAAGTCCTAATAATTTCCCAAATTATATATTCCGTGAAATATTTTTAAAATTTCAATATATATACTAATTTGTTTTATTTATACAGCTAGATTCATTGAAAAGAAAAGTTTTTTGCTACTATCTATTTGTTTCTTTTTTGTAAGTCTTTTTGTCTATGACTTGTACTCTAACTTTTGGCCATTCTTTTAAAATCATGGTATAAGGTATATTAACTATTGTTATTCTTCAATTAATTTGTAATGAAATTTTGGTTTATATTTTTTCATAGATGTAAGAAGACTTTTAAAAATATTTTCTTTAATATCTACTTGTATTATATTAAAATATTGTTTTTAAATACAAATAAAATTTGCCTAAAAAAGAGAATAATTAAACTTACAACCTATCAATCCTATCTGGGTCTCCTGAGAGAGGACAAATCGCCACATTAAAAGTCTGGGCCTGGAGACTCAGGGGACCCTTGGCATCTTCTATGAGCAAACTGAGAGCAGCGAGGACAGACCAAGCCACAGTGCAGAGACAGCGGGAGGAAGCCACTTCAGGACACACAACACTGGGAGAATCAGTGCCCCGGCAAAATACACTTCATCCCATGACTTTCACTCTTGTTAAATAAGAAGACAGGAGATGCGTTAATGAAAAGGCAGACCTAACAATGGATCTACTTCACAACTTTAAAGAAACCTTCATCGTGCTGCACAAGTTTTACAAAAGGAAGTTAATAAATGACCGAGACATTAGGACGATGGGCCTAATTTCGGATTATAAGCAAGGGAGCAGCAGCAGGGTCAGCACCTCACCCGATGGAGCCCTGCATGGCATTTGCTCGGACACAGGTGACAATGATGCAGTCCTTCTGGCGGCCCTGGAAGGCATCCACGGTGTCCACCTCTGCTGGTCTATGTACATAGAGAGACAGAGAGACTTCAGAAAATAAAATAAGTGGTAAACATACTTTCTTTTATATGGCAGCGGTATTTTTAAACCTTTCTCATGGTATCATAGCCTTAGCGGCAATCTGCCCTCTCCCTTCTGCCTGGGCAATCACTAGTCCATATTCCATCTCTCTAGAGTCTCTTATACCGAAAATGTTAGACAAATGGAAACCATACAATGTGCTCCTCTGAGACTGGCTCTTTTCCCTTAGACTAACACACCCACGGGGTGGCAGGTAACAGTATTTCTTTTCTGACTAGTATTTCATGTAGACATACCACAATTTAGCTATTTATAATAAACAGACACTTGGGTTTATTTCCAGTGTATGGCTACTACGTTGCTAAGAGTATTCATGTCAAAGTTTCTGTGTGGACATTTTTTTCAATTCTTTAGGATATATACCTACAGTGAAACTGCTGGGTCGGATGGTAATTCTACATTGAATATTTTGAGGAATTACCACAGTGTTTTCTGTAGCAATTTGCCACTTTATCTCCTCATCCGCAATGCATGTGTGTAAGGGTTCCAATTTTTCCACATCTTCCCTGCTTGCTACCTTTAATTATAACCATCTCGGTGGATGTGAAGTGGCATATTGTGCTTGATTTTCACTTCCCTAATGACAAACGCCACTGAACATCTTTTCGAGTGTTTACTGGCCATTTGTACCCCCACCCCACACCAAGCCTCGAATCAGGGCCTTGCACTGCACTTGTCACACAGGCATGGTGCCACTGGGCAACATCCCCGGCCCTTGTATATCTTCTCCTGAAAACTATTTATTCAAATTTCTTGCCCATTCTTAAAATTGAGTTGTAAGAGTTCTTTATGTATTCTAGATAGGAGAATCTTATCAGATACATGATTTGTAAGTATTTTCTTTCATTTTGCCGGTTGTTTCCCTCCCTTTTCTTTACTTCTGCAGCGTTGGGGGACAGAACCCAGGGCCTCATGTGCCCCACGTAAGTGCTCTACCACTCACCTACATCCCGTCCTTTCTACTCTTTTGACAGTGCCCTTTGACACAACTCTTTAACTTTTATACAGTCCAGTGCGCACATCTTCCCCCTTGGGGTCACCCCTAAGAAACTGCCACTTCATCTGAAGCCATGCAGACTCCCCTCATGCTGCTGTCCTAGCCCTGCACCACCGACTGCTGTGGGGCGCACTGCTGTCTTCACAGCGGCCTCTCCTACTCAGGGTTTCTCAGTTTCTGACCACCACGCCTCACAGACGTCAATGTGTAAGCTTTACACTTCTCTGGCTGTGTTTATTTCTAAGTACTTTATTCTTTTGGATGCTACTGTAAATGAACTGTCTTTCTGTTTCAGATTGTTCACTGCTGGTGTACAGATAACAGCAGATGTTTAATACACTGACCTCGTATCCTGAACTCTACCAGTAAGCCTGTTTATCAGCACGAATATTTCCTTCATGTGGCTTTGTCAGGGCTTCTGTAAGATGATGCCATCTATGAAGACAGTGTTTTACCTCTTCCCTTTAATTCCTTTTCTTGCTTAACGGCTCTGGCTGCCCCTCTAGTTAATGTGGAACAGAAGCAGCGAGAGCAAACATCCCACACAATCTGAGAGCAAAGGCTTCTGTACTCCTATTAAGAATGACGTTAGCTGTGAGGCTTTCATGAACGCCTTTTATTAGGTTAAGAAATCTCCTCTGTATTCCCATTTTGTTCAGCATTTTTAACCAAGAAAGGGCACTGGATTCTATCAGCTGGCTTTTCTGCATCTAACCAGATGATTATGCAGGGTCCCCCGCCCTGCCATACTCTTATTAATCCGGGGCCACACACTGATTTTCCTATGTTGACCCAACTTTGCTTCCCTGGGATAAATCTCACTTGTTTGACAGCCAGGGATGTAGCTCAGTGGCACTGCACCCGCCTGGCAAGTAATCCTTTTGCTATACTGCTAAATTAGGTCTACTACTTTTTGGTTTAGGACATTTGCATATGGAATAAATTATGCAGCTGGCAGTTTTCTGGTAATCTCTTTCCCTGGCTCTGGCAGGTGGGTAAATATTATCCTCTTAGAATGAGTTACAAAGTATGTGGCCCAGGGGGAGTAACGATGAAGAAGAGACTTGTATGTTTCAATACCAAAGCTGAATGTAATCACTAAGTATCGAAAACATTTACTAAAACGAAGTGGGGGGGGGGTTCTACTTTTTTGGAAGAGCCTGAGAAGAACTAGTGCTACTTCTTGTTGTAGCATTTGGGAGAATAAACCAGTGAGGTCAGTCTTGGGCTTTTCATTCCCGCAAGGTTCGAACACTAATCCTCTCTCTCTACTTGGTACACAGGTCTGCTCAGACTTTCTGGTCTTTGTAGAGTTAATTCTGGTTGTCTGTGTGTTTTGGGTTAAGAAACTTGGAGGAAATAGATTTCTAATCTGTATTGTTAACTTTACTGCAGAGGTAAGAAGACAAAAACAAGCTACACTCTAAACCTAAAGACAGTAGAAGTGTTACACAATTTATTCCAAGTGACTTCGCTGGTCTTGGTATAATTACAACTCAGGTCAGCAAGTCCCAGAGCTGAGGGGAGAGCAGCCGGGCATTCTCAGCAGCACTGCTGCCCGCACAGGGCTGACCTCCAGACGCCCGCCTGGAGGCAGCTCGCTGGCCCGGGCCCTGGCCCCACCCACACGCGTCCAGTCAAGTCCACTCAAGCTGGAGTCCCAGCTGCCTTGTGTCGTGTCGCCCCTTTCTGTGGTCTGAGACCACTGCCTTGAGCTCAGTTTCCTTTCCCTCTAGCTTCTAATTCAACAGAAAAACTAGAAATATATGTGAAAATACCTTACCCTTTCCTGTCAAACTCTTTGTCCAAATCCTTCTGAATCATTATCTTCTGAGCCTTGTAATGAGTTATTATGCCAATGTTTCGGAAATTAATCTCTCTCTTTTTTTCTTTAATCAGTTTAATTATTTCCATCACCAATTTTATTTCTTGACCATTTACATATGAGCTAAACAAGATGGGAGTAAAAAAAAAAACATGTCAAGACTCACAGCAGTCTAACTACTAACAGGTACCAGTTAACTTACTTCCCATGAGAGTAAGGGGCAGGCAGACGGGTTTCATCTCTTACTCGCCCAGTAATGCTCGCAGATGTTATAATGACCACTACCATCACACAGAGCAGTAAATGCAACATGAAGCCATAGAGAGGAAAGTTTGGAGTCAACTGGCACTTAAGCACCACTTTCTGTCACTGCTACCACAGTGACAGTCACACTAACAGCAACAAGACTTACAATAATGCAAATACGAATCGAGCACTAACACGCTATGGTCTACGGACTGAGGAAGAATGTCAGATACATCATCTCCCTTAATCCCCACCCCTGGGGACACAAGCCACACAACACCCCGTGGCGGAGGGGACGCCACCCACATAGGCCACCAAGGTGCACGGAGCTGAGTGCCAGGGGCCCCGCACCACTCCTACGCACACCCCCGACCCGAGCCACCCCCAGGCGCATGTTCCCCCGTAAGCCCGAGCACACCAGGGGATCCAGGGGATGCGCTGTCCCTGCACGGTGTTCCCAAGATGTCTGTCTGTCTCACTAGCTCTCCAGACGACCCAGTCCATGGGCTGCCTGCTCCCTCCCTCAACCTTCAGCGCCCCGGCTGTTTCTGGGTGAAGCCCCTCTGTTCCACACTCCGGCTTACACCGACCTCTCAATCCTGCCGGTTGCGTCAGCCAGCCATCTCCTCCTGTGTGTTTTTGTTTTTTTCAGAATTGAGGAATGAGTCCAGGGCCTTTGCACCGAGCTACATCGTCAGCCCTTTCTTTTTATTGTGAGACAGGGTGAGGGCTCCAACTAGTGAGCCTCCTCCCTCAGCCCCCAGAGTGCTGGGGGACAGATGCGCTGTGAGTGGGGCTCCTCCTCCTCCGAGCCTTTCTCTCCATCCCTGCTTCTGCCCCGACACCACCTGCTCTGCTCGCAGTCCTCTGAGACAGGGCAGTGAACTGGGCCTTCCTCTCGCTCCGCTCCATGAGAGAGGGGGCAATGGCGCCTGGGCTGTCTCCTCTCCTCTCTCTCTCAGCAGCTCTCTGGCTCCTCCCATGTCTCTGCTACCTAGCTACATCAGTGCTCCTTGGTGCTGTCACTTACAGCCAGCCCCAACACGTCCCCTCATCCATACCCCAAACCCTAAGCACTGTCCCATCTTTGTCTCGACTCCTCCCACTCTCACCTTAACACCCGATCTACACTTCTGCCCAGACTGACCTAGTTACTTCCAGCTGATGACCTGGCTACTGCCGTCTCCCCTGAGACCAGTTCCCTCGCAATGGGACGGCGCCTGCTCCACTCACCACTGCCATCTTTGCATGTGTCTACTCATGCGCTTGCCTAACACTTGCAGTTACTGCATTACACAGACGGAGGGGAAGCTGTCAGAATGGCTGGTGAAAATTGCCATGCCCTGGCACTAAGCAGACAGATGTATATAGCAAATGTTTTTAACACAAATCAAAACAAAAATAATGTGACAATTCTGAGACCACCACTGGGAAATACAGAGGAGAACATACTCATTATCCCGTCTTTCTGAACCGTCTCCGACATCAAACACAAGGTAAGGCTGAAAGGGCCAGTCTGATGAACATCGAACAGATTCAGTAAACCTGTAAGACAGCAGCCACCTTCAGAATCCAAGGCACAGGACAGATGATGCATTGTTTTGTTCTGTGTGGGGAGGGGCTAGGGCCAGTAAGGGGACAAAAGATCTTTTACAGATGTGTACCAACAAAAGGCCAAAACGGATTGTATTTCTCTTCTAGTGCTAAGGAAAGTGCTAACAATTATGATTGGAAATTACTCAAAATACTGTCAATGGAAAAAAGCAAGCCACACAACACTGTGCATAGTCCAATTTTTTTTTTTTTTTTTTTTTTTCTGTACCAGGGATCGATCCTTGCACTTCCAAGGTAGGTATCGGAACCACTGAGCTAAATCCCCAGCCCACATAGTCCAATTTTTTAAAAATTTTAAAAGGACAATGAAAGTACCGGGCATGGTGATGCATGCCTTTAATCCCAGCACTCTCGAGGCTGAGGCAGGAGGATTGGCACAAGTTTGAGGGCAGCCTGGGCTATATAATTCAAGGCCAGCCTAAACTAATAGCGAGACCCTATATAAAACAAAAAACAAAGAAAAACCCATAGAAAAACCAAAAGAGAATGAATAAAAGATACAGATGCCTCGCAAAGACAAGGTCCCAAGTTTGATCCCCAGTACCCACCCCCCAAAAAAGATACAGATGAAAGGACTGGGGTGGGGCAGCGGCACATCCCCTGTGCAGCATGAAGCCCTGGGTTTAGCCCTCAGCACCAAGAAGAGCAACATCATCACAGAAGACTGGAAACAGGTTCGCCAATGACTATTTCTGGACAGGATAAATATGGGTGACTTCTCCCTTTCTGCTTATCTGCATCTGATCCAGCCAACACTGTTACAACTTTATGTGACAAGACTTAAGAACACAATACAAGGGCAACTCTTCCTAAGCAGGGAAAAGTATAAATGAAGTAAGCTGACCAGTCATGAAGGGAACCTACCGATGTGTTTTCAAACTTCTGTTATAAATGTAATTGGACGGGAAGAGGCAGATGTCCGGGTGCATCCTGTACTGCACAGTGAGCTGCAGCACGGGCAGCCTGCCGATCGTGTTCTGCTCCACTCTCTCCTCCAGCAGTCTGCAGAAGCGTGCCATCATCGACTGGTCATAGCCGTACTCCTGGGCCTTCTGTTGGGGCAGACACAGCCATCATCCCCGGCCGTTTGCACAAACCTTCTTACTATTACAAAAACAATTAGTAAGCCCTAACTTCCTAGCATCCAGGGCAAGGTTCTGGTGGCATAAGATCACCAGCAGCCAGATCCAGAGAAAGGACAGCTTCTGGAAAGAGCTGCGTGACTTGAATATCGTGTAAATTTGGAACATTCACACACTGCTTATGACAGAGACATGATCTTATGAATGACCACAATCAAATCTATGTTATCACTGAAAGAGTCGATAATAAAAGAAGCAAAGAGATTTTTCACAGGTCTTAACAATTACTTCTGGCACATACTCTCACGAGGAGAGATATTAAATGCCACTGTAAACAAGTCTTTGAGGATCTATTTCTTCATCCACCCATCTGGTGTGTACTTAATCTGGAGTACTGCAACTGCCAAGTTAAACAAGATCAAGTCTCACAGAATTAATACTCTAGTGAAAGACACAGGCTAGAAACTGAAATGATGGCACTAAAATGATTTCACAAACCAAGTAATGAGCTATAGCCTGCAGTGCGAAAACCAGCGACTTAAATGACCAACACAGAAAACTGTCTCGATATTATCACGGTGTCTTGGACAGTGCTCTTCAATGACAGCACCACATGGAGCTGCCGCACACGTGAAAATGTGCTCTGAAGACGGCACAACGCAAGACTATCTTTATGAGGGAGGCTGAAGAAGACACTGGCTTCAAAGGTGCATATGAAACAAGCCTGTTCACAGGCAGTACTTCTTAATTATTTACACCTGTAATTTTAATAGATTTGTCTAATTAAATAAAATATTAACTGATATTTCACAATTTCATCTACATCTTCAAAAGTTTATTACAGTTAGCCCCAGACCCAATTCTGTGTCTTTTCTTTGGGAAAACAGAGAAAAGACTTATATAAGATTACACATCTACTTCTAGAAAAGAACTGAGTTCACCCTACACAATGAGACAGATTTATATATACATATTCTGACATGAAATGTTATTTCTGACCAATTTACTGATTTATAAAAAGGCAATTTTGCATAAATGATTCCACCATCTTCAAACATATACATATATACATGTATACAAAGCTCATAATCCCTGTATGTCATAGTAACTTACTATGTCTCTTATCCACTAAGTCATAAGCTATGCAAGGACAGGGATTTTCTGTTTTCTTCATATCATAACCCCAGTATCTAAAAGAGTGCCCCAATTATGTTGGTATTCAATAAATACATGCTGGAAAAAATGAGTAAGTGCACGCACAAATGCCCAGCAAAACCTATTAAAATACACTTTTCACATTAATTATCTTTAGAAATAGACAGTGAGAAAGGCATGTTGTAGAAATGAACTCTGTAATTATTTTTTCAATTTGTTTCAATATGCCTGTTTTCTTTATGCAGTAACAAAAAAGCCCAAATGGGGCCGGGGATTTAGCTCAGTGGTTTCGCCGCCTGCTGCGCAAGCACAAGGACCGGAGTTCAATCCCTGGTACCAAAAACAAAACAAAACAAAACAAAACAAAACAAAACAAAACAAAAAAGCCCAAATGGAGGGATTTTTGTCACTTTTGCTGTTTTTCTGGGTACCAGGGATCAAACTCAGGACCTTGTGCTTGTGGGGCGGGTGGCGGAACCACTGAACTACATCCCCAGCCATTTCTGCTGTTTTTATCAAGCACCAAAGGAGGCTCTGCAGTTGAGGCTCCTTAACAATCCCTCTCACTCCACGCTGGTAAGCCACTGAAGTACTAACCTACTGGAAGAACTGTGGCAGCTGCCCTTGCTATAGACAGGGCTTTCCCTCAACAAGGGGTGTGCCCCTGGGCTGCTTCCTGGCCTGGTCATGCACCTGTGCACAGACACTGTACATGGAACTATGCTCTCCTTCTGAGCAATTCCTGGGTCAAAAACCACAGCAACAAAAACCATACGCACTCATTCCACAACTGAGAAGAAATGCTTTGAAAATGATCTGTACTCTGGGATTATAAGGGCAAGACTGTATAAATTACATATTACAGCTGGATGTGGGACACACATCTGTAATCCCAGCACTCTGAGAGGCTGAGGCAGGAGGATCACAAGTTTTAGACCAGCCTAGGCAACTAAGCAAGACACCCTGTCTCAAAAACAAAAAATAGAGCGGGGGTTTAGCTCAGTGGTTCCGGCACCTGCCTTGAAACTGGAAGGTCCTGGGTTCGTTCCCTGGTACCAAAAATAAATAAATAAATAAATTAAATAAATAAATAAATAAATAATAGGGCCGGGGATTTAGCTCAGTGGTTCCACCACCTGCCTTGCAAGCGGAAAGTCCTGAGTTCATTCCCTGGTACCAAAAAAAGAAAATAATAATAATAAATAAAAAATAAAAGGGGTAAAGATGTAGCTCAGTGGCAAACTGCTTGCCTATCATGTGTAGGGCCTTGGGTCCAACCATCAGGACTGCAGACAAGAAAAAAGATGTATTAGTAAAATCCATTTTATTACATTGCAAAACCACACCCTAGGCTTATTCAGATTACCCCACACAGCTACTGGATCCTGAGGCTCACGTGCATTACTAGCAGACACGTTTAATGCGACTGAACAACAGGCAGCCTGGACCACAGTCTGGGTGCTCAGCTGAGGCTGCGTTTTCAATTAGTTCCCTCCCTTTTCCTGTAACCCTCACTTCAAATGATGCATGGGGCACATTTTGTTGTCCCATAGGAAAGAGAATTCCAAACTGGAAATGTACTCCAAAATAACCTCTTTATGCTATCATCATCAAATTGTGCATATTTAAATATAAACTAGCAGGTTCAGATTCTTTTCTTGCTTTTGTGCCATGCACATGGGGTCCCCTTGGGGAAAGCCCAGGCAGTGGATGCCATTATGTAAGAGTGGGCTTCCTGTCTCCAGAGCTCACGGCTCCTCCACACATGCACACACAGAAGCACAACATGAACCAAGGGGCACTTGCAACCATTTTTACTTATTAAAACTCAAACAGTGCTTCTCTTTTCTCAGTTGTTCCCTACTTTTCCCTCCAAATTAAAGATGACGATGCAAAAAAGAGCCACCCTCTGAAAAACAGAAACTGCCCCTTCAAGCTCACCACGAAGGTAACTCACCATGGAAATGACTGTGGGGGGCAGCTGCTTAGGGTCTCCTACTAGGATGAGCTTGTTGCAGCGGTGGATGAGAGGGGTCAGGGTCTCAACTTCACAGGACTGCCCGGCCTTGGGAGTAGAGCACAGAGGGCAAAACCGTCTCAACGATCTCTGAGACTCTAGGATCCATACACAACTTAACTAGTCACTAAGTTCTAACTATCAGAAAGTACCACATTTTAAAACAAAAGTGTGATTTTTTTTTCATTAAAAAACAAAAGCATGCAATGAGAACAACAAAACAAACTCTCAAAACACAATTTAGGAAAAAAAAAAATTCAACCTGTGTTTTGAAATCAGCCACCACAGATGCCACTCGGATGGGAGCAGCCCCAGTGAGGAGGTGGCGTGCATCCCAGGCCTAGGCCTGTGGCTATGGCTCCTGCTGGGCACAGTGCTGAGAACTCTTTCACCTCTGAAGTCCTTTTAGAAACTATCTCTGGAGCTCAGCTATCACACAAGGAGTGTCTGTGTTTCTCCCCATCTTTTGTTCTTCCTTCTCAGTAGGCCTTTTCAATCACCAGATTCAAGTTTCTCTTTTTTTTTTTGGTACCGGGGATAGAACTCAGGTCCTTGCGCTTGCGCAGCAGGCGTCAAGTTTCTCTTTAATTCAGTGACATTTTAATTACTTCTCATCACTTGTTTTTCTTGTTCTTTTATTTTGGTGAATATTGGCTTCACATTTATTTTTTACTGTAAGTATCTACAGGGCCTGAGTATTAGATTTTGTGTCTCCTACACTGATTCTCTGTGTCTAATGTCCCATCTCTTCTGCATCTGACCTTTCATTCTGGCAAACAGTAAGTAACCAATAAAGGTGTACTCAGTGAACTATGGAGGAGCAACCAATACTAGCAGGACGCACTCGCTTAAAGCTGTCCAGAGCTACAAGTGATTACAGTCTATAACTAAGTAATCTAGAGATGACTTAAGCACATCAAGGATGCGCATAGCTTATACACAAGTACTTCAAAAGTATTTCAAGGAGGAGCTCACTAATCCCTCAGCATGGAACTGTTGGAAACAACTAGGCATCTTTAAAACTGTAATCCCAATACTGGAAAAGCAATTTCAATCAAGGGGGGCAATGGCAGGTAAACATCAGATGTTAAAATCACTTTCATCAACCCTTTGGCACCCACAGTTCACCTACGGCTTTTCACAGCACTGTTCAAAATTGTTCAGCCGATGCTACTGACCTCATCGACAATGACACAACTGAAGGGGACACCTCCCTGGCCCCGAAAAGCAGACTCGAGCAGCAAACCACCACTGGTGCTCAGCGTGCAGCAGATGATATGGGACTCTAAAATCACGGTACTCTGGGCCTTCTGTGGGCGCCCCTGCACCTAAGGGAGCAAGGAGAGCTTAATCATATTCAGCTGCACATGAATTCTTACCTATGACAAGCTTCTTATATAAAACCACCACCATCTATTATGTGACAAAAATAAATTACATGAAGGTTAGGAGTAAACAGCATATCCAGAAGACAAAAAAAATTCAAGGTAATCAGCAACTATCGAAAACAGCACAGTAGCCTGTAGGCTAAGCTTAGAACACTACGTAAGCATATTTAAAAAACTATTCAGGGTTTGATGTGGTCAAAGTAGACAACAATCCTTCTCAAAGGCAGATGTGTACAGGCAAGTATGAGTAAGGAGAGATTAAATAATTGCACTAAAGTGAAGCAATTATTGGAGACCAGGCATAGAGCTAAACTTGAATGTACACATATATAATGTAATATTGTTCTTTGTTTTTTGGGGGGGGCGGGGTGTACCGGGGATCGAACTTGGGTCCTTGAGCTTGTGCAGCAGGTGGTGAAACCACTAAGTCCCCAGCCCTATTGTTCTTTGTTTTATAAAAACAAACACCAATAACAATTCCTGTGTAGCCAGGCATGGTAGTGCACACCTATAATCCCAGCACTTGGGAGGCTGAGGCAGGAGGATTGCTGTGAGTCCAGGTCAGCCAGGGCTACAGATTGAGACCCTGTTTCAAATACACACACACACACAATTTCCTGTGTACTAAAAAATATTTTATTCCACAGATGAAAAACAACTGTGGTCCACTTCTAGAATGCAATGTACTAAGATGAAACCAATGTGAGTAACACTTTACAATGCATGCTAAATTCACTTGGTACTCAAATTAATAAACTGGGACTGATCAGAGATTCAGTCTGCCTGAATTTCTGCCACTGAGAAGTAGCAGTGCTAAATGGCTGCACCCGTGTTGTGTAACCAGGGGCTCCCCCACGTGTGTGAGCTGCACTGAGGTGGCCATGGTGGCATTCAGCACACAGTGAAAGTGCGGTGGCACCGTCTCTTCCCAGCCTGCCTCATGGGAAGCTGCCAAGCACAATTAATTCAGTGACGCACAAAACACATTTCGAGCGGCACAAACAACACTTGTGAACAACAGACCTCCTCCCCAAATTTGGGGAGATTAATTCTGGGCTCAGTTTAAATCTTAATATAAAGTTTTCACATGATGTTTAATGTAAATAAACTGAATGAAAAGATGTTTTAAATTCAACTATATCTCAGCTCAAAAACCCTAACATCATCAACTGCTGCTTCTCTCCCCTTGGACCTATTTGATTTCATTAGGGCTTCATGTTGATGATCGGGACAGAACTGGCTCAGCCTAGCCGCAATTAGTCTACTTCTTATTTGATATGTTTACCTTAAAGAATACTGGGGAACAGCTATGTAGTCAGCTCTCTGCATCTGTGGATTTCATATCTCTATGTGAAGTCAACCCACCACAGAGTAAGAAATATTTTGGGGGAAAACAATGCCTCTGAGCTGGGTATAGTGGCACACATCTGTAATCCCAGCTACCTGGGAGGCTCAGGCAGAAGCATCAAAAGTTTGAGGCCAGTCTGGGCAACTTAGCAAGAGTGTCTCAAAATTTAAAGGGGCTGGGGATGGAGCTCAGGACTCCCAGGGTTCAATCCCCATTATCTGGGCTGCCTCCCCCATCAAAGGCCGTACTTTCTCAGGCCATGACCTGTACCGTTGCTCTGCTTACATCTAGACTGGAGCACTGGAGGGCCCACAGCTGCTTCCTAAAACTCCCCCACTGGTTTTCTTCCCTTTTTTTTGGTACCGGGGATTGAACTTGGGTCCTTGTGCTTTTGGGGCAGGCAGTGGCACCACTGAGCTAAATCCTCAGCCTTTTTTCATTCTTAGTAGGGAGAACACCTACAGTCCTAGTCCTGGCCGACTAGTCAGTCATCTGATAGTGTTTTGTGCAGTAAGTGGGAAAAAAAGCAGAGCACACTAAGAGAAATTTTTCATAGTCACCAGACCTATATACAAGGAGAAAAAAATTTAGAATCACTTTTTTTCTTAGAAAACAAAGATGGTGATAAGAATTCTTAGGTTCACAGAAAAGTAAATGTTGTTATACCACTTTTCCACTTTTGTAGGCATTTCTAATTTTTCATAATAAACATTTTAGAAAACATAACTGAGCAAAGCCCATAGGTTATATAACTACTTTATATATTAAGAAATAAAAACCAAACTAATGCTACAGATGAACTGCTTACCTCTTTAATTTTAGAAGCAAGTTCTTGCCTTTCTTTGGAAACTTTAGCAATTTTTTCATCTAATTCTTGCCTCTGGAAAAAATTGCAATGCTATTATTAAAACTCAAGTAAGCAAATTATAATGCTTCCCAGTGTACTGCGTCACATTTCAAGAGTCTAACAGTACCTTCCCAACGCTGAGCTGGCCACCCCAGCCTGTGTTCTCTGACCCCTGCAGCCCTGACACCCTCCTGGCACTACTGTTGGATACGCAGTTCTGTGTTTGCGCTGCACACAGGCTCTGCCTGCTCAGCACTCCAACCCTTAGTGCACCCTCCGTAGGTCATCCCTGCCCTCACTTCTGGGTGGTTCAAACAAGGCTGTCGATCACACCCAAGCATGCCTCCAGCTACAGAGATGAGTCCACAGCTCAGGCTCGAAAATCATGGAGTCCACTCCCTTACAGGTAGGGACCAGACCTGCCTGCCTACCCAGGGGACTAATGAGACTGCATCCTTGGAACTGATGTAGCGCTCAGAGAGACACCTTCTGCAGGGTTTCTAAGCTGGGATGGTAGAGCCCAGAAATGCTGGCACTTGTCTTCTCCTGGAGAAGAAATCCATGACACAGAAAGACCAATGAAGCGATGGAGAAAGTATATCATTTGGTCTCTGGATTTAGCTCTACTGAAGCTGAAGTATATAAACCAGTGAATTCCCTTCTCATTTAACGAAATCTAAACTGGACTTCTTTAACTTGTATAAATTCAGTATAGCTTTAATATAATTTGGTCTGTGGGCCAAATTCAACACAATTTGCTTTTTTTTTGGTACCGGGGATCACACTCAGAACCTTGTGCTTGCGAGGCAGGTGCAGTGCCACTGAGCTAAATAAATCCCCGGTCCCACAATTTGCTTTTATAAATAAAGTTTTATTGAAACACAGTCACATGCATTTGATTATACGTTACCTATGACAGCTTTTGAACTATAACAGAATTGAGTAGCTACAACACAGACCATATGGCCTACAGAGGCCCCAGTATTTACTTTCTTGCCCTTTACAAAAAGTCTGTTCACTCAGTGATGTAGGGCACACCATTTAGTATATATTTTCATATATGAATCAGGCCATTCCTCAATAAACAAAACAAATGATATCAAATATTTATCAACTAGTTTATGTACCTATGGGTAACTACTGAAAGATCTGGAGTTAAGAAATGTTTAGATACCTGCATTGCTCTTCCACCTCGGCATAAAGCTCGCTGACGGGAAAGCTCATCTAGCTGATGATCTAGAAACTCCTTTCTTCTATGCATCTCCTGAACATGAGAAGGTAAGTCTTTTTCTAATAAAAATAAAAATAAAGAATTACACACTAATTCTAGCAAACACACACACATGCAAACACCGTAAGAAGGAAAACTAGTTCTCAAAGATAGAGTACTTCTAGGATTTCCAAATTACCTTTCCAAATGCCCAAGTCATTTTTTTGCTACAGAAAAGCACAAAGAAAAAATCACTAGTATGAGCCAGGTGTGGTAGCACACACTTGTAGTCTCAGCACTTGGTGAGGTGGAGGTAAGAGGGTTGTAAGTTTAAAACCACCCTGGGCAACTTAGCAAGGACTCTGCCTCAAATTAAAACTAAAACTGAAATTAAAACTAAAACTAAAATATTAAAATTATAATGGGCTGGGGATTTAGCTCAGTGGCGCTGTGTCTGCCTAGCAAGCACAAGGTCCTGAGTTCAATCCCCAGTACTGCAAAAAATAAATAAATAGGGGCCGAGGATTTACCTCAGTGGTTTCGCCACTGCTGCGCAAGCGCAAGGACCTGAGTTCAATCCGCGGTACCAAAAAATAAATACATACATACATACAAACAAACAGATAAAATAAGGGTAGGGGTATAGGGCTCAGTGAAGACACTGGGTTCAATCTTTAGCATCTAAAATACAAACCCTCTCCCCCATCATAAACACAAACATACTAGATATGTACCAGATTCATTACTTACTCATTCTGTGGTTCACTTGGCTGTCCAAACTGAATTTTAGGACCTCACTGTTGATAGATTTTTCTGGACCCAGTCGTACCAAATTTATATCTCCACAGTTTCCTGTTGATAAAAATCACACTTGAAGATTAATAAAGACATTACCGTAAATCCTGCCATCATCTATATTATCTCTTTCTAAGCAAACATAGTACCAACCAGAGAAGGGAGTTACTGTCACTAGATACTAAGAACAGCACTAAAGCCTTACACATCAGTTATTCTGCACTAAGAACCTCATGGGCCAAGGCTTGTCCTTCCACCTAATACAAGCCAGGCAAAGGCAAATAAACACTGCAGAGCTACATTCTACTACACTAATATTTTTCAAACTATGTCCTGTGTAATACTTCACCACCAAAACAGACCTGGAAAATGGTGAGTTAAAATGAAGCATTTTGGGCCAGGGATTTAGCTTAGTGGTTCTGCCGCCTGCCTCACAAACGCAAGGACCCAAGTTCGATCCCCAGTACCAAAAAAAAAAAAAAAATTCAAATACATACTAACACATGAAAATCCTTGAAATACAGTATTCTGTGGTTAAGAAAAATGCTTTATTTACTTACTTATTTATTTTTTTGGTGCCGGGGATTGAACTCAGGTCCTTGAGCTTGCGGGGCAGGTGGCAGGACCACTGAGCTAAATCCCGGCCCCTACACCATCAGCTTTGATCTCGTTCAAATTACTCTCTTAAACATGAGGCCATATTTTCTGGCCATCATTTACATGGGGGTTTCAAAACTACTCTGCTCACTCGTGTTCCCACCGGAAGGGTAGAGGAGATTACCTGGAGACTCACCCACGGCCCCCAGAATCCCACTCTGTTAGAACAGACACCCTTCACGCTGCAGGGTGAGCCTGTGAAGCTGGGGCCTAGGCCCAGAACACTGGAGCTGCTGGAGCCTCCCTGAGGGAGCAGGGTGTGAATGAGGGTTGCTTCAGTGTCTGCTTCACTCTAAGCCAACACTTACTGAGGTATAAACTGCATTCGGTAAAAGTGAGTTTAAAATCTTTTTTGGGGGGGGTACCAGGGATCAAACTCAGGACCTTGCACTTGCGAGGCAGGTGGCGGAACCACTGAGCTACATCCCTGGCCCTAAAGTCTTTTCTAAAATAAATTTTATTTTATCCCATTCCCCTCTTCAAGCCGCCTCCCCTCCCTATGTACAAAGGTCTTGTTTCCATTTTTTCCTTCTGTTTTCACTTTTATTCATGTCCCTTACTTACTTTCTTCCCTCCTCCCACCTTGTTCTCCTTCCCACATGAACACTTTCTTCGCATTTCTCAAAATCTATTAACATTTCAGTCCTTATTTCCACTTTCAAGAGTTTAAAATCTTTCATTCTAGGGGCTGGGGATTTAGCTCAGTGCTCAAGGTCTTGAGTCTGATCCCTGGTGGTGGTGGGGGATTGTCTTTCATTCTATGAAACTGTCGAAGATCTCAACTGGCAAAACTATCATTATAATAAAAATATACATGTTTCTATAACAGGAGCATGGATTTCAATGCCCAAAAGAAAGCAAAGGGACACGGAAGAAGTGGAGGAATACAAAGGAAGAGTATCTTGGCCTGGGCTCTGCTGAGGAAAAAAACAACTTCCTCTAAGACTTTCTAAGTACAGGTCTATGCCACAGGTGGACTTGGGAATAAACACCTAATACAAAGAATGACAAGGGGATCCAACCACAACTACAGTTAAGATTTTAAAAAATGGCTGGGGATTTAGCTCAGTGGTTCCGCCGCCTGCCTTGCAAGTACAAGGTCCCAAGTTCAATCCCTGGTACCAAAAAAAAAAAAAAAGGATTTAAAAAAATGAGAACACAATGAACAACCTCATCCCCAAAATACATGAAAACCTAAATTAAAGCAGAAAATTTTCTCAAAAAATTAGGAAAAATTCTCAGGACAAAACTTGAAGAGACTTATATCAATTACACTAAATAAAAACTTACTCATGTTATCAAAATACAAAATAAAACAATACTAATAACAAAACAGGCAATCTCTCTTAAACAAAGCATTCCAAAGGGGAAAATAATTCTTTTTTTTTTTTTTTTGGTACCAGGGATCGAACTCGGGTCCTCGTGCTTGCATACCAGGCGACGAAACCACTGAGCTAAATCCCCAGCCCGGGAAAATAATTATTAATTTTTTTTTTTTTTTTTTTTTTTTGGTGGCAGTGGGGATTGAACATCCCTAAGTCCTCATTTTTTAAAGCCTGTATAACTTCAGTACTCAAACTAGACAAAGATATACCGTAATAATAAATAAAAGTTATATGCCGGCTTGGTTTGGGAACATTAATTTCCAAGACCTAAATAAAACATTAACAATCAATCAATGTGTTAAAAAATAATGGATGGGGCCAGGGATTTTTAGCTCAGTGGTCTCGCCGCCTGCCCCGCAAACGCAAGGACCTGAGTTCGATCCCCGGTACCAAAAAAATAAAAAAATAGAGCCGGGGATTTAGCTCAGTGGTTCCAACGCTTGCCTCAAAAGCACAAGGACCCGAGTTCGATCCCCGGTACCAAAAACAAAATAAATAAATAAATAAATAATAAATAAATAAAAAATAATGGATGGCAAGCTGACTCAATTCTAGATGTCAAAAGATATTTTAACATTCAAAGAAAATCTTATCACTTCAATAAATTTTTTAAAAAATGCAATGAAATTCAACATCTATTCATGATAAAAACCCTAATGAGAAGGGAACGCTACCTGCTGAAGGATGTACATGAAATTCAGAAACAAACATCATACTTTTTAATGGACAGATGCCCAAAACATTTCCCTTCAAGGACACCCAGGACCACCTGGAAGCAGTGAAAAGAAGTGAAATATTTTCACTTCTGGATACACATATGCTGAAGGCCAGTGTTTTTGTAAACTTAAACTTTGGCCTATAGTATGAGCCACAGTTTTCAGTGAAACATAGTACACGGCCACACACTTCACAACTGAAACAAAGTTTACACAGTACTTATCCTCATGACCTGCCCTGACCCCTTCTACTTTAGCTAATGTACACTCAGTCTGGCGGCCCTAACCCAACTTTACCACCCACTTGTGGTCAAAACCCACAATGTGGAAAGCACTGCCCTAGAAAGGTGCGTGTGTATGAAGGGCTCAGTTACGAACGTTGTGCCTTTAGTGTAGTGTACACTATTGCAGAGTACAATTCAATTATCCACGGGAGAAACCACTTTTACATGTACTAGATAAATATACACAAGTATAAAAATCCTCACTTAATAGAGTTTGAAACAAAAACCTGACAAGAACCTACATTTCCACCAATGGACAGCATACACTGTGAACTTATAGCAGGCAGATAAGCTGCAGCTGTTCACGTGAATGATTATCACTACATGTAGAGCCACTGATCCTGCAAACACAATGGTACCGGGGATCAGAAAGGTAAATGGGTTCTATACAGAGGCACACATGTGCAGTAGAGGGAAAAATGTGGACCCCTCAGTGTTTCTCCGGTACCTGGCATTGCCGTGTAGTGTCTGCCAAGAGGAAATAAAGCAGAGTGGCTACTGGCGATACCTAGGAACCACCCTTACAAACTGTGGTTAGTAGGTCCCCTTTGTTGATTCATTGTCTTTCCTCACACTTGAAGCATGTGATCACTGGAGCTGTGGCAGCTGTTCCTGGCCATGAGGTCCCCTCACTGGACACTGGTACAGAAGGAGCCTCAGTCTCCAAAGACTCTACAGGCCAGGGGCTCTGGTACTAGTCCTCAACTACCCACCTTTGGGTTTTTCAGTGAGAAAGAAACTTCTAAGCCACTATATTTAGAATCTTTATTATTTGCAACCACATCTAATCCTAATGGGCAAAGGGCAGTGTCAAGTACCCTCAGGGAAAACCCAATCTGTAGGGAAGACAGGACATAGTGTGATGTGGGAAAGCAGTACAATATACAGCAGGAACAGTACCACCCAAAGTGAGTGCTATGAATGCGTGCTAAGTAAACGGGCACGGTTCCACATCTTCTCTCAGGTGCCTGGATCACCCGGTAATGCTTACCGCTACTGTGGGATTTCCACTGAACACAGCTGCTCCTACATCTCTGCACTCATCTAATAACCAGCTCACAGGGTCGGTCTGAGGTTTATCCACCCACAGTGAGCAGGCGATAGCTAAGCCAACGCCTAAAGTAAACCTCCTCTTTCATCAGCCTGCACCACCCCCGGCCCTTTAGTCACTGAGCCTCTGCGCTCGGTAAGTGCTGGGCAGCACTCAGGCCCGGGGAGACTGGGGACTGCAGTGACCAGACCACTCAGCCTGCTGAAGATAGGACCAGAGTCTTGCCCGCCACACCGAGCTGCCTGAGGCTCTCTTGGCCCACTCCTTTCTACTTATGGTCATCTCAGGCTTGAATCTTCTCCTTCGTCCTGTCACGCGGCTACTTCCCAACTGCTCTTGGACATCACTTCCTCCAAAAACCCTCCCTAGACTACCTCACAGCTCCTCTCTGGGAGGCGCGCCAAACACCCACGGTTTAGCCCCATCACAGAAGCTGTAATTCCATACCACCGCTGCCCGTTAACCATCCATTTTCTCACCACACTCTGTCACCCTGAAGGCTTCACTGTGGAAACTCAGTGTCTGGGACAGTGCCTGGCGCAGGACAAATGCACAGTAAAATACCCGCTATATCCATCAAAAGGTACGTAAGGGCCACAGCCCCAGGCTAAGACCGACTTCATTCAAAGCTGCCCAACACTCACTAAACATTGAAAACACAGATTAAAAACCCCAGTAAAGATCATACCCAAAGGATTCCTCTTGTCTTTACATTTTTCTTTGAATTCGATGATAATTTTTTTCATAAGTTCGTCAACAGCTGCATTGGAAGGAGCACACACAAGGACGCGGTTCTGTTTGATCTTGGCGTTGGAGTTTTCATCCAAGTGTCCCCCTCTCTGGTTCTACCAATTGCCGCGTGCCAAATACAAACACACAACAAAAATACTGATGAGCTCTACTATGTAGTTTCAATTAAAGGCTTTCTCTACTTCGATGTATGCCAGTAAGTTCCCGTAATACAGTTAAAAATCATTACTGTAAAAGCATCTACAGTTACACTGACACCAAAGTTATACTGTGCAGCATTTTGTCTCCCAGGTTCTGAGCCTTCCTTTGCCACCTATGGTACTTCCTTTAACCAGCACCCAGCCCAGGAATACACTCGAGGCAGCTTCCTGCACAGCTGCGACCTAACACGGCCGGAGACCACCATACCCTCCTGGCCCTGGGCCTGCTCCACACTAAATGGCGTCTTCCGGTCTTCTCACTTCCCACGCTTCGTTCTCTGGACCACTCCTCTCCCTGACACGGTTTCAGAAATAGGCAGGGAAGGCGCTCTAACACCTGCAGGCCAGCCACAGGGTCAAATGGAGTAGCCTGGGACACCCACCTCCATCAGTAAGCGGAAGAGGAGGCCAACAATAGTTTTTGATTTTCCAGTCCCAGGTGGTCCATGAATCAGGCAGATTTTGGCAACTGATGGCGAGTGTTTCACCATGGCATACGCAGTTTCTACTGCCTTTTTCTGCTCTTCATTGAAATCTTTTAAGTAGGCTATCTATATAAAGAGACATGTGTGAGAACAAGCCGGTTTTTCTGCAGTGACAATGAAAGACAATGAAAACCATCCGTTGGAATTTCATCCAAGGTGTGTTGCAAAGCTTAGGTTATGCCCAGGAAGACCTCAAAGTGACCTGTAAGAAGCATTTTCATTACCGGGAAGAAATCTACTTAGTGTCAGGAGGCAGGGATCACTGAGTTTGAGGGCAGCCTGGGCTACAAAGTGAGTTCAAGACCTGCCTGCACAATATAGTGAGATCCTGTCTCAAAACACAAAAAAACAAACAAAAAAAGAAAAAAAGCTATGTAGTTACTGATTATTAACTAGTATCTATAGTCTTCAGTCAACTTGCAAATACTACAACTATATTTTTGTAATTTCTACAAAGATGATCACAATGCATTTCACTTACTAACGTATACTTTTCTTCAGTTATTCTTTGTGGGTTTTTTCCTTTTAAAAAATTCTCTATTTAGACAGTAAAAATATTTCACAGTTTTTTCCTAACATGATGTGATTTGTGGAAAACCATGGTTTTCAGTCAATTTTACTTTCAAGCTACGTCACTAAACCTCTGAGTCTCAACTTCTGTCTATTAAATTTGTGATTCCTTAAAAGCTAAGATTTGACTGAGATAAAACAAAAACCCTGTAACACAGGAAGGGTTCAAAACTTTTAGTGTCCGTTTGTATTTCTGTGTCCACTTCCTGGAATTCATACACAGTTCTCATAGTGTAAAACACAAGTTCACACAAGACAACAGCTTCGTCTTCGCATCTGCAGCAATACCAGCCAATTCCACGCAGTCGCTCAAATGTAAAACTAACTCACGAAACCCAACATCCCTGCTCCTGAATTCCCATCACCTGGCAACACTGAAACGGGATGCTGACCTAATCTTTTTTTTTTTTTTTTTGGTACCGGGGATGGAACTTGGATCCTTGAGCTTGTGCAGCAGGCAGCGAAACCACTGAGCTAAATCCCTGGCCCTGCTGACCTAATCTTAATGGTATTCCCACCACACCGATGTGTCTTCAGCTCACTCGGGACCTTGCACTTACCAGGCAGGTGCCTGGCACCACTGAGCTACATCTCTGGCCCCATTCTGCTCTTTTTTGTTCATACATTTCCTTGAGGTAGGCTGACCAACTTGGTCACATAGTTTCCAATATTAAAGAAAATTAAAATCTAAATACAGGCCAGGCATGATGGAGCATGGCTATAATCCCAGCACTCAGGAGGCTGAGGCAAGAGGATTACCACAAGTTTGAGGCCTGCCTCAGCTACACAGTGAGTTCAAGGCCAACCTGAACTACACAGTGAGACCCTGTCTCTAGACAGATAAATAGATAGATACAATCTAACTACACTTCTGCACTTGTACTATGAACATGTGTGGTTGTCGACATTCTGTGGAGTATGTAGCATCTATAAATATGACACTTCAACATATGACATACAATTTTCTGACTTTCCTGGGTATTACATGGTCAGTACTCACAATTCTCTCAGATGTTGTAGTTAGTAAATCTTTGGTACAGAAATCCATGGGGTTTGGATTCAGAATAGCTCTGGCCAGCTGGTTCCGGCCACTCAATAGAGACATGGCTTTCAACTTCCTTTGTGTAGTCACCAGAGAACTGATTATAATGCATTTCATAAATTCATTTAAATTGGCTTGGAAATCATCTTGAGTCTGAATGGAAAGGGAGCACTCAGATTTTCCATTACACACTATTATCAAGAAGGAGAAAAGACAATTTCAGTTACCACTGAATAATGTTGTCGGTTAAGGTTATTCAGAATTAAGTATTTTGATCTTTTTTTGGTACCAGAGATCGAACTCGGGACCTTGCGCTTGTGAGGCAGGTGCCGGAACCACTGAGCTAAATCCTTGGCAGAATTATGTTATTTTGTATGGTATGTTATTTAAATAAATCACTCAATGAGTTTCCACTGAATGCTTCTTAAGAACCAGGCAATGTCCTTGTTCTCCACAGAACAGATTATTTTCTAGAGGAGGGAAGAGGGCACCAAATAAACACATCCGATGGTGTTAAGTGTTATGGGGAAAGGCGAGAAGGGGATGAGGCGGTACACAGGCTGGCCAGGGAAGGTCTTCCTGTTCAGACGACAGTGAGCGGAGACTGAGGTAAGACAAGAAGTCTTCACTAAGGCGTAGAGTGCTGCAGGCGGAGAACTACCAGCTACCAAGTGCCCAGGAAAAAAGATGTGTGAGGACTATTTTAGACTTGAGGAGGGGGCTAGTGTGGCTGAAAGGAAAAGTCAGGAGAAGAGGACCAGGAGATCCAGAGATTAAATCAGGCGATTATATTTTACAGAATTCTGCAGACCACGGTAATGTCTGGGAAACTTAGCAACCTAGTGAGACCCAGTCTCAAAAATTAAAAAAAAAATAAAAATAAAAAAGGGCTGGAGATAAGCTCCATGCAAAGGCCCTGGGTTCAATCCCCATTCCTAGGAAGAAGGAAAAAAAAAAGGCATAATAATTTTCAAATGGTTGGTGCAGTAATATACACAACAGCAGATGAAGGAATGTACCAGAAGAGGAGGTCATGACAAAAGAAAGCTTTTAAATCACATGGCCACAGCATAAATATGGGGTCTTAAGTCTAGAAAAACTAGAAAGGCATTCTGAACGGCATTACCAGATAACTGCTGGGTAAATGCGCAGCAAATATAAAGCTAGGTAAACAGCATTTACAGGAAAATGGGGAGCGGAGCTTATACAGTGGTACCTCAGTTCAGGGACTGAACTCGTTCCTCCGTTCTGGAGGAGGCTACTTTTGTGTTCGTCACCCATGCAGAGCTCAAAAACAAAAACAAAATTTTGCCAAACATTTGTCTGTGAAGCAAGGCACCGCTATATCCAATCAATTCCGTCAGCCTCAGTATCTACTTACTGCCTGACGTGCGGCGAAACCTGTGAATGTAACCACAGTGATATTCATGGAGATCCTGGATGTGATTTCTCTCTATATAATTTTTCTCTCCACTTAGTCTCTCAGGAAGCAAAAACACCAAATCATTTTCCTTCGGATGAAACTGTTTAGCCAGTTCACATTCCTCCAGATACACTGCGGAACAAGAAGTCAGCATTTACAGAACTCTAACAATGATTTTAAGTAAGATTAGTTTAAATTGTACTAAGTCCAAAAGCACAAGCCCTAGTACACTGTGTATACTTTAATCCAATAAAATAGTAATCCAAAAAAATTTTAAAATACTGACTACGACATTTTATAAAATTTCTCTTTAAACTGGCTACAAAGCCAAAACAGATAAAATCGTAATATTTAGAAGTAGCTAATACATTTTATTTCCCTGAGGTTTATTCTGGCTTTTAATCAATAGATTCTCTCACTGTTGCCCACTTTCAAAACCCTAGGAGAAAATTCAGAAACAGATACAAGTTCAGATCTGTTTAGAAACAAATACAGGTACTTGTAAGAACTGAGTTTGCTGATGGTATTTTAAATGAGGGGGAAGGACAGTTGTAAACTACATGGGACCTGGAAAACAGTGAGCACTGGAATCAAAAAGTTCAGTACCAACTGCTGAACTCACCAGTAATACACTGATTAAAACACAAAGTACTGACACAAGCGCAAGGACCCGAGTTCGATCCCCCGGTACCAAAAAAAAAACCCACGAAGTACTGGGACCAGGCAGACCAAAACACTAAATCAAAACAGTGGAATCATCTCAATAAATATGTGAAAGAACTATACTCTGAAAAGTATAAAACACGCCAACCAAGACAAACTCAAGATGGCCAGAGGTGGTGGCACAACCGACAATCCGAGCTACTTGGGAGGCTGAGGAAGAGGATCACATGGTTCACAGCCAGCAGGGGCAATTTAGTAAAGCCCTGGCTCAGAGTAACATAATGGGCTGGAAATAGTTCGTTGGCAGCATGCTTGTCCAGCATGCGTGAGGCCCTGGGTTCAGTCCCCAGCACCATACTGAAAAAGAAAAAAACTAAAGACAGTCTAAAGAAATGATGAGAGATATGTGAATGAAAGACCTGAGACATAAAGACTTGAAGTGCCATTCTCCCCAAATAAATCCTTAATTCTAAAGCAATCCTGTCAAATCACAGGAAGCATTTTTATAGAAATTTACAAACTGATTTTAAAATTCATATAACAGAGCAAAGAACTTTTTCTTTAAAAAAACTGCTGATGCCAAACACCTCTGAGGAGCCTAGAATTTTGGTTTCTGCTAGCCACAGGGCATCTGGGCACTGAGTCTCTAACGAGCACTTGCAGCAGATGACATCTCACCCGTGGCTGATGAGAGAACTGGGCACACCAAGAACCTGGGGACTGGTTCTTCTAACCTCCGCCCGATGTGCCTTTTCCTGCTGCTGACTTTGCTCTGTCTTTCACAACTCTAAGTCACAGCTGTCTGGATATGCGGGATCCTATGAGTCTTCTTAGTGATCATCAAGAGTGGGGGCAGGTGACGTGAGGGACCCTCCCGCCAGAGCTGGGGTGAGAAGTGGGATTTGCTAGAACACTCCTGAGTCACTAAAGACAATGTTAGGGAAAGAAAAGATTCAAGTGTGGAGAATGAAGCATTTGGCTGGTGCCTGGGTGGACTAGCAAGTCATGTAGGGTGCGGTGTGAACAGCAGCTGAGATGTCTGTGTTAGAAAAGGTAAAAGATACCTATGGGATTTTTTTTCGGTTTTGTTATCTTTCAAATGCAAAATGAATCCAGGGTTTCTGCACTGAGCTACATTCCCAGGCCTTTTTAAAATATTTAAGACAGGGTCTCACTAAATCACTAAGTTGCCCAGGTTGGGCTCGAACTTGTGATCCTCCTGTCTCAGGCTCCTAGAGGGCTGGGATTACAGAAGGGCACTACCACACCAGGCTTCCCTGTCAAGTTAAAAGTAGATCCAACTCCACAAGAGCTAATTAGCTGGACACACTTGCCTCCCTCCACCTGAATTTGGCCATGCTGGCTGAAGTGAGGGGAGAAAAGCATAGCTCAGGGCCAGGGATTTAGCTCAGTGGTTCCACCACCTGCCTTCCAAGAGCAAGGTCCCAAGTTCAATCCCTGGTACCAAAAAAAAAAAAAAAGAAGAAAAGCACAGCCAGGTAATACCTTGGGTTTTGTTTTCTCCTACGGGGGGGGGGGGGGGGGTAGGTAAAGGCCTAAAGTTTCAGAAAGGTACCTTTGGGTGGCACAAATCGGTAGAGAGAAATTGATTTTTTTTTTTTTGGTACTGGGGATCGAACTCAGGACCTTGCGAAAACGGCAGAAATTTACACAGTTCTCTCTTCCAAGTGGGAGGGAAAACTTTAGATCAGACCCCAGGGCTCAAGTAAAGTTTTAGCCAAATCAGAGGCAAGAAGGGAGAAAAAGCCGCCCCACCAAGAGTTGCTCCAGTAGTCTCCCTGTCCCAGCCCTCTGCATCCCAGCTGGATCTCCCCAATTGCAGAGCAATCCTGTGAGTGTGGGTTCACTACTAAGGGTATGAATAAAACTGCAAAGAGGGATAAAGCACCTCCCTGTGTGTGGCAGGGAAGGGGAACATGTTTCAATGGCTTTAGGTTCTGTGGTTATTAGAACTCGATATATAATAAAGTAACAAAAATAAATATGTAGTTTTGAATACATGAAGACTAAAATTATCTATGCCTCAAAAATGGCAACAAATAATGAAACCAAAAAAAAAAGGTCTGCAGCAACACTTACAAATTAAGAAAAGAAAAAACATCTACCTGAAAAAAGTGAAAAGCCATGAAGAGGCAAAAATATTCCCACAACTTCAAGAACAGAAATAACCTGTAAACACTTGGTAACAAAAACCACCACTGTAAATGATATACATGCTTACATATAACTGGGGGAAAAAGTCTAAATTAGCTCATGAGACAAATGCACATCCTTATATCCTAATGACTGGAGTGAAAACAGTATTCCTTCTGGCTGGGACAAGCAATACAAATCAAAAGTTTTCAAATGTACATATGGCTTTAACTAGCAAAGGGACTTATTCAGAGTATTTATAATACTGAAAACTAAATGCTTTTCAAGTCTGACTAGAGATGACCGGTTAAATGAACTATGGAACATGCTTATAATGAAGTAACTATAACTATTAAATATACTGTTACTGAATAACATTGAAGGTAAAATACATTAAATGAAAATAAAATAAGTAGAATATAAGCTTCATAAAGGCAAAAATTTCTTCACAGCTACATATCCTTCTTCTGGCATCACCCACTGTCAGGCCAATAAAGTCATCAAATATTTGCGAATGGCTGATGAAAAATGTCACAAAGTAAAATAAATCCAACGCACACACACTCTCTCCCAAGAGTAAGTATACAGCCTAGCAGTCACAGACGTACCAATCTTAATGGAATTATCTCTGAATGGTGAAAATTGTGGGCAATTATCGAGCTAGTCTATAATCAACACACTGTAGTTTTCTCCCCAGATATTCTCATTTGCTCACTGCTCTCTTAAATGGACCTACAAGGCTGGATGGATTGCCATGGAGGAGGTAAAAAGAGGACTTATGCCTTTTAATTGAAAGAGTTTGAATGTCTGATTTCTTGTTTTGCTTTTCTTTTTTTTTTGGTACCGGAGATCGAACTCCGGACCTTGCGCTTGCAAGGCAGGCGGCGGCACCACTGAGCTACATCCTGGTGATTTCTTTATAACTAATACACAAAGTGCTATGCGGTTCAGACAAGGCCACAGATGTCAGAAAGACTGGGGAAGGGTCTAGAGATTGCTGCGCAACCCCTCAAGCCCTTCACCAACCTCCCTGCCAGCCCCAGCTCCCACTGACACTTCAGCCTATGGGATTCTAATTGCAGAGTAGAGAAACGTGAATTCTATATGCACAATTGTCCCAATAGGCGCTATGTCTCAAGGTCTGGGAATGCAACTGAGCGCTACAGCACTTGTTGACGAGTATTGTGCAAGGACCTGGGTTCAATGTCCAGTACTGCAAAAACAAAACCAACCTCTGTCTTAGAAAATTCAATGACTGATGATGTCTCCTCTTAAGCAGAAATCTCCAATTATTCTATCACATATTCCAAGGTATATGTAAGAAAGACCTTACCTACAAATTCCCAGGTTTTTTTATAATCAGTCGGAAATTTTCGTAAATGCAACTCATAGAAATTCTTTTTATTTGGAGAGCTGATCCATTCCTGAGCCACCTATATAAGGGAAAAAAGCAAACTGAGAAAGCAAAAGCATTCTGGAAAGTCACATTGAACAGTAAAACTTCCAAAGTAAGCAACAGTAAAATCCAAGAACCTAGGCCGGGGATTTAGCTCAGAGGCACCTCACCTGCCTCACAAGTACAAGGTCCTGAGTTCGATTCCTGATACAACCAAAAAAAAAAAAATCCAAGAACCTAGAATCCCATGTGACAATCCAAAAAGTAATTTGTGGCAGTTTACTAAAATAGTCTAAAACTTGCCGGGGGATTTAGCTCAGTGGTTTCGCCGCCTGCTGCGCAAGCACAAGGACCCAAGTTCGATCCCCGGTACCAAAAAAAACCCCAAAAAAACCTACTTGTAAAATAGTCTAAAACTGCCCTTTCCAATTCAGTAGTTGCTAGCTTACTGAGGTTAAAGTTAATTAAAACCCTAAAACTTAAGAACTGTACCCCCAGTTACCTAGCTCCACTGCCCATGCCCGCTGCCCGCTGCCCCTGCGGTCACTGCACTGTTGGCAGCAGGCAGGATGCTCCTTTCAACCACAGCACCTTCTGCTCCATGGGGCTGCCGAGTCCTGCATGCCTCTGCGACTTCTCCCCAGCAGGCCTCCGGAACCATCTCCCCATTTGGCAAAGCTCCAGAGTCAGAAGTCCCCTTGAGCATCTTCCCAGAAACAGAGGGACACCCCAACCCCAAACTTACACAGGACACTTCTAGCACAAATCAAGTCACTTCATGCTCCAGTTTTTTTGTTGTTTTTTTTTTGGTACCGGGAATCGAACTCTGGACCTTGTGCTTGCGAGGCAGGCGACAGCACCACTGAGCTAAATCCCCAGCCCAATGCTCCAGCTTTTAAAACAAGCTATTTTAGGCCTTACGAACGGTTTTACCAAACTATAACATTTTAGCCATTTAAGTATTCAAATCTATAATTGGGGGGTTGGGGATTTAGCTCAGTGGTTTTGCCGTCTGCTGCACAAGCGCAAGGACCCAAGTTAAATCCCCGGTACCAAAAAAAAAAAAAAATATATATATATATATATATATATATATATAAACACACATATACATATATATACACATACATATATATACACATATATATATACATATATACATATATATATACATATATATATACATATACACACACACACACACACACACATAATTGGCCTTGGTTCCTCTAATGTATCACCAAAGACTACTGGTGTTAAGCTGCCTTTGCCCTAAAATAAACCAAGACTCCACAAACGTTATGCTATGGACAGGAGGTGGGAGAAAAAACATTACATTTATACAATTTGCTCAGGACAGATTTTGATCCATGAAAGTTACTGCCAGTTTTTGTATCACTCAATTGCACATCCAGAGTACACTGCAGTACAATAGTGACAGGATTACCTTCAAGCATGCTTCTAAATTGGGTGTGGTGGCACATGCCTGTAATCCCAGCACTCTGGGAGGCTGAGTGGGGAGGGCTGAAAGTTCAAGCCCAGCCTGGATGACTTCAGTGACTTAGCGAGACCCTGTCTCAAAATTAAAAATAAAAAAGGGCTGGGGGGGCAGGGATCTAGCTCAGTGGTTCCGCCGCCTGCTGCGCAAGCACAAGGACCCAAGTTTGATCCCCCATACCAAAAAAAAGGGGGGGGGGGTTGGGGAAGTAGCTCAGTGTGAAGGCTCCGGGTTCAATCCCTAGTAGCTTTGGGGTTGGGGGAGCATTCTATGTCCACAGCACAGCAGTATTCACAATCATCAAAACCTAGAAACATTAAACAAATGAGGTTTGTCCCTTTGGACAGTCACTTGAGTGGTACAGTAGAGTCTCATGTGACAATAAAAAGCCACGAAATAGCAACACAGGCTACCATATAGATGAACCCTCAGAATCATAGTAACTGAAAGGAGCCAGATGCAAGAGACCTTGCACTGGACAGATCTACACATATGGCATGTTCAGAAAGGCAAATCTGTATTAGAGACATCATGGAGATTAGTATTCGCTGGAGGCTGGTGGTAGGAATGGAGTGTGACTGCAAATGGCACAAAGGATTGTTCCAGTACTAGGGAAATGTTCTACAAATGGATAGTGGTCATGGTTGCACAACTCCAAGTTTACTAAAAACAATTCAACTGTACACCTTGAAAGGGTGTATTTTATAGCATAGTATTTCCCAGTAAAACTACACAAATGCATCCCGCTGTGTACCACAAGAGGAAAAAGGAAAAAGGCACATCACCTTAGAGAACAGGACATCTGAGACTGCCTAGATGATCCTGGATAGCTCCCGTGTTGCAGGAAGGAGGGAGAAAGAGATGAGGCCAGGGATGAAGATCTCTACTGTCAGTCATGATGAACCAGCGACCCCTCCACTTCTGGAGCGGTCACAGAGACCCAGCGGGCCAGAATTCCTAACGAACACACTCAACATACTAATTCACTGGCCTGTATACTTGATGCAATGGCTTTATGTTTCATAGGCCATTTGGGTCTAGAAAATTAAAAACTCATAAATAGCAGGAGCTAATCTTTTTCACACGAAATAATAGTTAAAAGTAAAACAAGTAAGTGAATGTGCTCTCTCAGAACACATTAGTTACTACTAATCCTATTAGGGTTAGAGAAATTCACTAGGTTAAGAGGATGAAAAATCAAGCAAATAGTTAGAAAACAAGTTCCCCGAATATAAGAACATTTAGAATATATGTATATAACCTAAAATACTATATAATACATATCAGATATATATATGAATATAAGAACTGAAACTGACATTCATTCAGTGGCTTTTCAAATATTAAAGCACAGCAATAATGCTACAACCATCTTACAAAACACTGTAACTAAAAAATAATACAGGTTTCTTTTCTTCCCATTCTGGGAAAAAAACATCTAGTGAAGCCTCATCTTCCAATGAAGCATGAATTTTCTTTTTTCCCAGTAACTATGAAAAATGGATTATTCTACAAAACAATGTTCCTTAATAACTTGTTAATTTAACATTTTTCAGGTCAACTATTTTAATATTATGGTCTGATAAAAATATTTCACATTACTCAATGCACTTGTTTTTTGGGAGTTTTTTTGGGTACCAGGGATCAAACTCCGGACCTTGCACTTGCAAGGCAGGCGGCAGAACCACTGAGCTAAATTCCCAGCCCTCAATGCACTTGTTATACCGATATAGTTGTGTTACCAAGAAAATTCTCTAAAGAAAACAAATGGCATTGAAAACCCAGCTGTAGCCACGTACAGTGGCACATGCCTGTAACCTAGCTGTTCAGGAGGCAGCCAGGAGGATCCAAGTTCAAGGTCAGCCTGGGCAATTTGGTTGGGCCCTACCTCAAAAAGAAAAACAAAAGGGCTGGGGATGTAGCTGAGAGGTAGAGCACATGCCTAGCATATTCAAGGCCCTGGACTCAACTCTTAATATAGCAAAATAACAGCTGTTTCACTAGGGCAAAGGGATTCCTGCAGCTCTGGCTGAGTTCACAATAACCAAGGCTGTCCTTACCTTGTATGAAACAAAAACAAACAAAAACCCCAAAAAAGGGACAAAGGAATTGGCATTCAACCCATGTCCTGCCCTCCCTTCATCATGTTTCAGCAAAGTCACTGATGTGGGTTCTGGATCTTCTTCTTTGAACTCCTAGAGCTTATTTCCCTAGGTCAATTTCTTCCTATCACACCCATCAACCTCACACACACACACCTGTCCTAACCTCCCAGTAACCACACAGCTGCTGCTCCTTTCGTCCTGTGCAGGTCCACTCACTTCTTTTACACCTGGCTCTGGCTTGCTCATGACTGCCCCAAGTCTGTCCTCCACTAAGCTTAACAACTCCTTACTGTTATTTCCCCTCCCCTTAGATCTCAGGGAAAGCTGCTCCACATCTCAGTCCAGGCAAGGCCCTGCACCATCACTGCATCTACCTTAGGCGCTGGTAGTCTACTGTGTTTAGTAGCATCACTGAAAGATCCAATGCCATGGCTGTGTGATTTATATAAAACAGTACTGTACTATAAATCAGCTTTTTTTCCCAATCAACATATTTTTAAGAGTCTTTAGGTACTGCCTGATGCATAGTACGTGCTCCCTAGAAAGGAAGCACTGCATTTTAACTCCTCCCCTCTCTGCTGGCTCCAACTCCATAAACCCATAAACCTAACCCTACACAGACAAATCCCCATGGATGGCCATGTGTACATGCTCTCCTGTTGAGCACCCCCAGGGGTAAATCTGAGACCACTGGGTCACGGAGGACCACCCACTGTGGCTCTCCAACGTCACTGTTTGGTAACACTGCACGTACTTACGACCACTCAGGTTTTCCCTCCTCCAAACTGGCTATTTGTTGTCCATCTACTGACTTCTCTATACTTTTTGTCGATTTACAAAAGTTCTTTATGTATCTTAAGTTATTAGTATCTCGCAAATCTTTGACTATTTTAACTTTCTTCTTCCTATTTTTTTTTTTTTTAAGACAGGGTCTCTCTATGTATGTAGTTCAGGCTGGGCTTGAGCTGACTACGTAGCCCAGGCTGGTCTTGAACTCACGGTGATCCTCCTGCCTCAGCCTTCCCAGTGCTGGGATTACAGGCATGGGCCAGCATGCTCGGCTGAAAAAAAAAAACCTTTAACTTTGACAGAATACAATAAACCCATTACCATCTCATGTTGTGGTTCACGCTTTTTGGGTTTTTATTATGAGCTTAAGTTTTTTGTCTTTTTTTTTTTTTTTGGTACTGGGAATTAAACTCAGGGCCTTGTGCTTGCCAGGCAGGCGCCATATCACTGAGCTACATCCCCAACCCTAGCAGCTTAACTCTAACATGAGTTTTCTAGTATCTTCTATTAGCAGAAAGTTTCACACTTCAAACATACAGCAGTCCCCTTTTGCCTGTGGGTTTCACCCCCCAAGACTCTCAATGGATGCTGAAACAGCTGACAGATAGTACTGAACCCTAAGTACAACCCCAGCACAACTACCTTTTCACTTACAGGAAGCCACTCGTGGCTTCTCAGCATATCCAAACTGCCAGGATCACCATTCTTGCACTTTGGGGCATTCTTAAGTAAACTAAGGGCTACCTGAACACAGTCACTCCAGTACTGAACAGTCGTGCAGCTGGGTGGCATATACTGCACGGATATGCTGGACAGAGGGATGATTCACATCCTGGACTGGATTTGTGCTACTCAGAATGGCCACAATTAAAACTCACAAAATGCTAATTTCTTAGATATTCCCATTTAACATTTTTTGGACCACAGTTGTGAAACCATGGATAAAGGAGGGCCACTGTTGGTCCTTAAATAAAACATAAGGGGTGTAAAGTACAGATCTAGCCTAATTTTTTTTTTAAGGGAGAAGTCCAGTTTTCTCAGTACCTCTTTGACACCCTTTCCCCACTGACTTGTGGGGTCCTATTTAGCCCATATTAGGCTGCCAGACACACAGAGTTCAGCCTCAGGAGCCACAGGTCCCCACTCCATTTCACTGGGTTGTCTTCCTGGGCCACTCTATTTGTCTACTAAGACTCTGAAATATCTCTATATTAGACAAGGCAAGTTTGTCTACTATTCCAATAATGATGTTCTTTTCCATTTTACTTTTCCTTACAAATTTTAAAGTAACTTTATTAGCCTCAATACACTTTTGCTTGAATTTTAGCCTGAACTACATAAAATTTTTGGTTCATCTTTACAATGTGAAGTTTTCCCATCCATGAACATGGCACCTCTCTTCATTTTGAATAAAAGACTAAATATCCTCCACTATAGCTCTTAAAATACAGTCTTAAAATGTTCTCTATCAAGGTCTCTTGTTTTTATTATTAGGCTAATTCCTGCAGTTTTGGTTACCATCATAAACATTTTCTTTCATATTTTCAGCCGGGTAGAGCAGCTCTATATGAACATTTTGTACCTCAATCATCTACTCAAATATTGATTCTACTGGGGTTTCAATTTATTACCTGTTTATTTTTTTGAGATCCCCAATACATATAAATTAAGCCTCCTCTATCCACCCTATTGCTTTTTCTGTTTTCCACTCCTTTCTTTATACCTTACAGGAGATTTATTTCATCTGCCAGTCTAGCTTTCTCACTTTTTCCCCACTGTACCTACACACCATTCATTCTACTTACGAGCTCTTTACTTTAACTAGTACGTCTTCCATCCCCACTATCTCCTATTCACTGTTCTTTATGTTTTTCCTTCCTGCTTCAAGTTTCCAACGTTCTCTCCTCTCTTTGGAAATATTTAATATGCTTATGATTCCAGTCTTATTCTCACTGAACCACTAATTCTGCCTATCTGTTCTATGCAGTTCAGTTTGTTACTTCTCTTTTGTAGACTACAGAGCACAGGGGGATTCAAATTGGAATGAGCTGTACAGGGAGCCTGGGGAACGAAAGGCTAACTCCTGGCACCGCCTGGATTTGTGCCTCTGCTGATGAGTGGAGGAGGGAGAGAGGGGGCTATACCTCAGGGAGTAAGCACTGCAGTATCACAATCGCTGCATGCACAGGGACTCACCTGTCCAAACCCTGACCCCTTAGCTGTCATAATCCAGCCCTGGGGGATGAGGGAATGAGGAGACTAAGTGGACACTCCAGAGCCAAGGACTACAACTACTCCTCAGAGGAGTTGGGTACAGCGTCCCTTGCTGGCCTGCACCACAAGAAAATATCAGAATTGTGTTGTGGCCCAGAGTAATGAAAAGACGAAAAAAAGGATAATGCAAAAAATTCCTTTCCATCCCAACGCCCATCTGTGAAATTCTAGTTTGGTCTGCTTATTCCTTCCCACACTGAGAATCCAATCAGGTCCTAAGGCTCCCCAGGGCCTTCTCCTAACACCTGTTAGCGTGACATACTCAGCCACGCCCTTAGCTTTGGCAATGTCACTTCCAGAAGAGAGTAAAGAGAACTATGATCTAACCGGACGCCTAAGCCCCAAATCCAAGAATCACCCTTTCTCCTCCCACATACCCATTCGATTACCAAGTCATTTTTCCAAAATCTACCCTCAATATATTCATCCCTCTCCATCCACAGCTACCACCCAAAAGTAAGCCACATCACCTTCCTCCTGGACCACTAACAGCCCTCTGGCCAGTCTGCTGCAAATATGCTTCCTTTCTGCACTTCATGCTCCACAAGCAACAAAGGATGACATGTAGAAACCATACTCTGGTAGGTACTGCTGCTCCCCGAGGCCAAACACTGGCCACCTGAAACTTCCAAAACCTCGACGAATGAAAATGAAATCCCATGGGCTGGGGAAGTAGCTCAGTGGCACTGCACTGGCGAAGCCCAACCGACCTCCATTGCTGCTTGACAAAGTTCCAGCTGGGGGAAAGAAAGGGGGGAACACATCGTACCCTCATGTTTTATTTTTTCTTGCCATAATGTTTATAATTGTTACTCTGATCACAGGAGGCATTGTGTTTGTGACTAACAACAAACTCTCCATGAGACAAATTGGCAATGATGTATTGAAATCTGATCTGGCTCACAAGTCCCAAATTCCAGTTTCTCTTAGTTCTATTGCCACATCCACTCCTAAAGAAACCTCTCCTAAAACCCCCTCTGTTCCCCACTACTATAACTCCCCCTCTTATTGCTGACATTCTTTTTACTAAAGGGGTCTTATGAAGAGATTGAAAGGACAGACTTTAGATGTAAGAAATAGTGGAAAATGAGAAAAAGAAAGAAAGTTAAGACAGGTAAATGCATTAAGGAGGCAAGTTACTCAATATTTCTCAAAGTGCTGTAAATATCTCCTGCTCATGGACTATGAACCCAAATGACATTTAGTTAAGACGAATAGAGGTATAGAAAAATAGAGAGCTAATAGCAAACTATATTAACCATCGTGCAGTTTCTCAAGGGCCAGCTGGTGACCACAAGTTTGACACTTAGTTGATTCAATCTTGCTTGTACCCCCGCTGATATAAAGATTTTGATTAAGTTACTTTCTGTTCTGTTTAGGTGTGGGTAAATATGGGGACAATTGTAATTTTTAAATATGTATTCGTGATGTTCAATGAAATGAAACAGCTTAGAGGAATTGTACTTTAACAAAAAATAACCTTTACTTCAATAGAAATTGCTAAGGCAGCTTAAAATGTAAACGTGTTCCGCCCAATGCCTCCCAGCTATTGCTTAAAGATATAAAAATAAATCAGGCCCTGAGACTTCTCAGAGGGAACCTGAACATTGCTTGTGAAGGTTCTTTTCTCATTGCCGGCCCAGGACATCTCCCCTTCCTACCCTGCATCGACATCGACCGCAGCTGGTCTGCGGCACCGCACCTGCCTGGCAAGTGCAAGGTCCTGAGTTCGATCATCAGTACCACAAAAAAAGAGAAGAAAATGAAATCCCAATGTGCAACTTATAAGGCTGTACACCACCTGGCTCCTGACTGTCTGCAATCTCAATTTACTTCGCTTTCTCCCTCAGCTTCACTCGAGCCATACCCCTTGACCCTTGCCTCACACTCACACACTGTAGCTCTCATCCCAGTGCTGCACAAAACTCTTCTGGCTCTCAACCAGTTCCCAAGACCACCTTCCCCATGTCACCTACCGTATCATGGCAGCCTGTTTTGCTTCCTTCACAAAACTAATCGCACTCTGATACCAGGCAAAGTAATGGAGCACTCTCCCTAACGAAGGGCTCGGCCCTGAGAGTCACAGTTGGTGTCCCCTCCTGCCTGCTGCCATCCACACCGCACCCACGCAGAGGCAACACAGACTGCAGGCAGAGATAGCAAATCTAAGTCTGAAGATTAAAATGCAGGTCACAACTGACTACAAAAATTTGCCCCCTGCCAGAGTGTACATTTATGTTTATCTTTAAATGCAAGGATTAAAAAACAAGTATTTCTTCTACCAGCCATGTTAGTATACAAACCCTTTTTTTTTGAGACAGGGTCTCACTATGTACCCAGACTGGGTACTCAAACTCACAGTGATCCTCCTGCTCAGCAAGTCCTGGGATTATACGAGTGCGCCACCATGCCTGGCACAAGACTCATTCCCGAAAGTCTACTTTGTTCCTGTCTTTTCTGTTGAAGGATAATTCTACATAATGTCATTCCACTTTCAGTAAGACACATCACCTGGACAACCAAACACCACAATTCAGATCCTAAGAATATCAACCAATCTTTTTTTGTAAAAAGAGTCTGTATTTGGTACAGCATTCCACTAACAAAGTGAAAGTGAAATTACATCCAACACATCAGAATGGCATTGATGGCCCTTGGTCTCATACTGCAGTTGATGCTATTAGTGGCTGATTAAAAAGACTAAACATTAAAATTAATAAAAATTTACATTAAGGTATTTTGGCACCACTTATAATTGTTAAACTACAAATGCTGAAACAATAACGTTTAGATAAGTATTTTGGGGTTTTTTGTTTTGTTTTGTACCGGAGATAGAACTCAGGACCTTGCGCTTGCGAGGCAGGTGGCAGAACCACTGAGCTAAATCCCCGGCCCTGAAACAATAACGTTTAAACTGTATGGTTTAAAAAAATAAAAAGGGGGGCCAGGGATTTAGCTCAGTGGGACTGTGCCTGCCTTGCAAGCCCAAGGTCCTGAGTTCAATCCCAGATACCACAAAAAAAAAAGTTATTTCTAGAAGGATGACTAAAAGCACACTGCACTGAAAATCCAAGAATTAAGAAAATATTTATGTAACTAAATGCTGGGACCCCTTCCGTTCACCTCCAACCGCATCCTACCCATCTCCCAACACTCAGCTGGAGAAAATGTTTTAAGATTCTTTGGGAAATCTGACCTAAGAGAGAAAGAAAGAAAAAGAGAAAGAGGAAGAGAAAGAGGCTGAGATACTGATGGAAGAGTGGGGATGGGCTTCCTAATGAAGCACCAAAGGCCAGCAAGCCTATCCTTATGCTCAGAGCTTCTGATGTTTTAAGCTGCAGCTAAGCACAGACCTTAACATATACACTGAACTAAGGTGGGGAGACCATGCTAAGGGACCCTTCAGACCATATCTTCTTTCTACAGTACCATCATATAGGGATCATTCTGGTGAAAATACTGCTTCACCTGTTGTCCTAGGCATCTCTTTTAATCTGCCTGTATTCAATTTTATCTTTTTTGTAATGTTTTAAAAAATGAAAATGTATCTCACACAACACGTATTTCATCATTTTAAAATGTACAATTCATAAGCCTGTAGTCCCAGAACTTGGGAGGCTGAGGCAGGAGGATCGTTATGAGTTTGAAGCCAGCTTGAACTACAAAGGGAGACCCTGTCTAAAGAAAGAAAGAGAGAGAGAGAGAGAGAGAAACAATTCAGTAGTTTTTAGTACTATGGTTTCACTCACTGTTATGCAACCATTACCACTATTTCATTCTAGAACATTCTATCACCCTAAAAGAAACCCCATACCTATTACCAGTTAAGTCTCAATTCCCCCTCCCCCATTCCTTGACTACCATTCACCTGCTTTCAGTCTCTATGGATCTGTCTATTCTGGACAATACTTAGGGGCAAAATTATATACCACGTGGCCTTCCATACCTGACTTCTTTCATTAACACAGTACATTCAGGGTTTATCAAAGGACATCAAAACTTCAGTCCTTTTATGGTTAAATAATATTCCATTATATGGATATATCATATTTTGCTTATCCACTTGTAAGCTGATGGACATTTGGTTTTTGTTTTGGGGTATGATAAATCATGTCCATATTACTTTTTACTCTCCTGTTGTTAAATATAAGTAGAGAACCAGAAATCAGCCCATCTGAAAAAAAGGAATTAACACAAAGAACTAGACACTAAAATGAACAGGAGAAAAATTCAATGGGGCAACCCAATGAGAAATGTAATTGTGTTGTATACCTAAAATGTACCAATAAAAGAATTTTTTAAAAATTTCAATGGGGCAAAAAGAGCTATAAAATAGGAAGAAAACGTTCAAGTATCTCCTAAAATTATCTTTAATAAATTTCAGCTAATAAAACACACCATGTACCTGAAACAAGTGTAGACTCTATTAAATGGCTGAAATGCAGGGATAAGCTGACAGGAAAGATGCAACAGGAAGTGCATTTTAAGACGCACTGACTAAAACATTATAAAATGTCACCTTGTAATGGCACTGTAACGAACAATGCGCCTGGTTACCTTCTCTTGTAAGGAGACCTGCTCTTGTGCAATCACTCTTCCTTCCAACAAACCCATCTGCTCCTTACCAGTGTCTCTAAACTCCTTTCTGCCTACCACACTCCCATGGCTGACTTTTGTCCCTAGTCTGTGTAAATATCATTGGCTCAGAGACTGGCCGCCATACAAGGTGCCCTGTTCCTTTCCTGCAGGTCACATTGGGGCCCACACCCCAACCTGAAAGGTCACTTCCGGAGGGTCAGGCCTCCTCAGACTTATTTACCGCTTCACCCCACCCAGGCTGTGGGAGCACTTGGTGATGCTGTTTTTCAGAATGCTACCACACACTCAGGGTTTTTTTTAATAGAATTGGAAAAAGGAAAAATTTACACTCAACTCCTTACCTGCCTTGAAAATGCCAAAATCATCCTTTAAAACATGGGTGAACGCTCACACTAAAGTATTCACTGTTTTTCTGAGGTTCAGTTTTTTTTTCTTTTTAAGATAGTGTCTCACTGTGTTCCCCAGGTCGGCCTCAAACTCAAGGCTCAAGTGATACTTCTGCCTCAGCCGCCCACACTGCGGGGACGACAGATATGTGCTGCCACACCCAGTTCTGAGGTTCAAATTAAACAGGGAACTCTATAATTTGGCAACCTTAGTCAAGAGCAGAGGAGAGAAAACCAGAATGCAACATGTCGGGGTCAAAGAGACAGAAAGAGAAGTGCTATAATGAGTAAGAGACAGATGGGAAGACAGGTGTATAAAGAGAAATTTATAATTTACTGCACTGTTCAACAAGTTTACCTCTCAAGAAAACCAAGGTAACTGTCTATCTATATTACTTTTTCTTTTTTTCGCTACTGGGGATGGATCTCTGGACCTTGCACTTGCCAGGCAGGCATGGTGTGGCTGAGCTAAATCCCCAGCCCTATCTATATTACTTTTTTGTTTGTTTTTGGTACCGGGGATTGAACTCGGGTCCTTGTGCTTGCGAGGCAGGTGACAGAACCACTGAGCTAAATCCCCGGCATATATAACTTTTACAAGTGCAGATGGGAGACTATCTCCTCTGTGCATGGGTCAATACTTCCTAAGCTACCTCTGGACTGGGTATATTAGCACCCTGAACTAGGTCTGAAATTCCAGAGGGCAAAGGTTAAACTGCATCACCAGCATCTAGAACAGCTGCCATAAACATGTTTAACACGAAATCTAAAAGCAACACCTAAAACAAATAGATCAGCTACTCTAGCCATACTCTACAATTATTATTCAACAGGAAAGAAAAGGAGCAACTTGAAAAGCCTGGAAAGCAAACAAATGAAGCATACTTACTGTTTCAAAAGTATTCAATATTATCAAAGGTAAAAAAACATCAAAATACTCTCCACAATCTTGAAATCTGACAGGCACAGGTCTTGAGATGGACTGGCAAAGACTTGCTGGGGGTCCACAAAGATCGAAGTTCAAAAACATTTCGTATTTCCATTTTAAGACTTCTTTAATGAAGATGTCAGAGATAGACTGTGAGAAAAGAATGTTCATTGGAGGGGAAGCAGAGAAGGATTTGTTTTCACCAAGTGGAAGTTTGTAACCTTGCCTGTTGGAATTATTTAGAGTCTGAGAATGAACACTGTATAAACTATCCACTTCACCCACTGGCTTGAGAGATGGTGGGGAAGCGGGCTGTGGCCCTTTTAAAATAGACTGTACCCCATTTGATTTACTTTTTAGAGCTGATGGAGGTGCTGGAGAACTTTCCAAAGACTTGGAGAGATGGGCAATCCGGGAAGTGCTACTTGAGCTAAAAATTTTAGTGGTGGAAGGTCTCCGTGCGGGAGGAGGCAAGCCAGGCTTACGAAATACATTGTCATCAGCTGCTTTAGCTTTTAAGTGCCTTGGACAATACTCATCCTCGTTCTTCAGAGTTTCAGCACAATCTTTGTACTTACACTTTGTGCCACTCTGTGCCAACTGAGGCCAACTTCCAGAACCTTCTACCTGAACTCTAACTTTTCCATGAAGCACTTCAAAGAGTTTATCATTCTCATCCTCCATTTGTGAACATAAATCCATATCTTCAGGACCATGTTGTGTTAAAAATAAATCATCATCATCCGTATCACTACTGGATTCTGGTTCTGCCTCTCTCAGAGTTGCCACTGCTACCTGACGCCCTGTTGGCTCACCCCCACCTACAGGGTCCTCTGAAGTAGAGACAATCATTTCATCTGTTGGGATTCTTCCATTTAACACTCTGGAATCACAATGGTTTAAAGCATTCTCAGGCACCTGAGAATGTGCTTTTATGGCTTCTGGTTCTGAAGGCATGGATTTTACTAACCGTTTTTCCTTAATGTTAGCAAGTACCTCATGTCTTTTAGAATTATAATCTAACCTATCAGATTCTGGTACAACTATGTCAGAATTCTGTGTTCTACCTGGCCCTGGTCTTGTAGCCTTTGAACCTTCGTAACTACAACGTTCTTTCCTTTTTTTGTGTGATTTCTGTCTCATCTGCCTTTGCACCTGAAGATCCTGACTTGTCAGGAGTTTCTTATTATTTTTAACAGAGAGAGTCTGGGGAGAAATTAACTTCGTCTTTTTTGGGGTACTAACTGCTCCGACATTTTTGCCATGATCCCGTAACTGACCTATAGAGTCTAAAGTTCTCTGGGACAAGTCAAATGCCCTCCGAGGAGCTTTCTTCAGACCAAGTTTCTCAACTGTTGATGTTGGTTCAGGACAATGGCGCGTTTTCTTTGGTGGCACTACAGCAGGAGCTGTTCTACAACTTAGGTAATGTGAACTTTTATTCTGCCCTTTTTTGGCATCTGAATGTGTTTTCTTAGGAGTTTTAGAAACTGGTCCTTTCCTAGCAGGTTTTGAGTAAGTACAAGCCTTTGCAGCAGACTTCGCTTGAACGGTGGTAGCTCTCTCAACACTTGAACTGGGAGTTGTGGTACTTATCTCGGTACATTTTAAATCACTTTCAGTAAGATCTCTCTCATTAAGAATGTTAGACTGGTCCTCATTTCTGACAGAAGGTGAAGGCTTTGGAGGATCTTCAGTTACAGGCTGTTCAAATTGCTTTCTCTTACGATTTTTTACTTTAGTTTTACCATATTCCTTAACAGAAATGCTACTATGTGGTTCTCCATGTTCTCCAATGTCCTTTGCTACTTCTTGAACAGCCTCTTCAGATACATAATCCGTACCATTACCCCAATTATTTGTGCTATCAGCTATGTGAGTCACACATGAATTTTTTTCCTCCTCTTGAACTGAATTCTGATTGTCTACTTTCTGATCCTGCCAAACTGAAAACACTTGAGATTGACTTTCAAACTCAAAAACCTGAGAATCAGAATCCTCAAACAGAAAAGACATTTTTTCTTCTTTTATAAGCTGTTTGTCTGCATTAGTATTAACTGAATCATGCTGCTCTGGACATTCTTTCTTAAGGCGTATTTTGTCCTTTTCAATGTGTTTCTCAAAACCCAGAATTTCATCTTCATCATCAGAATCTGAAATAACAATAACTTGTCCACAGCAGCTGTCCACGTTATGATGAGCCGTGAAGCATCTTTTATCATCTTTTCCTTTCCTTTGCAGCTGGCGTGAGCTTTTTTGAGTTAAATCTGATGGAAATTTAATAACACTGGCTTGAGCTACTAAAGATAATTTGTGGAGGTCTCTGTCTACCTGAGAATCTGTTAAGGTGTCAGACTCAGGACTAATGCTAGGAAAGGGTTCTTTTTGCAAGTCAGAGGAAATCAGAGCTGTACTCTTAGTCCTTTCCTTATCTCTTGATTCAAGCATGGTCCCAGGCTCCTTACAGAGAGACATCTTCTTTACCGAAGTATCGCTCATTTCTGTTAATGAGACCAAATCTTTATCAACATGACACTTCTGTATTTGACAACTCTTTTCATGGGAAGAAAAAATATCCAATTCTTCATTCTTTAAATGCTTCTTTTTCAGCAACCAATTGTTTTGTGATTTTTGTTCTCCATTTTCATCAACCAGAACGCCATCAGGGTCTAAAGACAGACTCTGTGTGGTTCCACCTTCTTTCTGCACACCTTTATCTTTCTCTGAACAAAAACTCTCCATGTTACCTACCGCCAGATTTTCCTGTACACTGACAGCATTATTGACCACCGCACTTTTCCTGGGTTGCTTCTTTATGACATGTGATAACTTTGTACAGATTTTATCTTTCTCTGCCTTAGATTTTGGTTTTGAAGATTTACCAAGAGCATCATCCTTTAAGGAGAAATCCTCATTTAATGTGGACACATGTTCTGGAGAACCAGTGCCAGAATCAGTCAATGAATGGGTTATCATTATTGCTCTGTCACCTTCTCCTCCTCGACCATTTCGTGAAGTACAAATCTGTGGTGTACATGAAGAGCTCTCTTCCACAGACATCTGCTTCCTTTTACTTACTTTAGTCTGATCTTGAGCTCTTTCAGTAAAGTGGCTTTTACAACTCAGCTTTAACCATGACTCAGCTGAGAGATGGTCTTCAACATTCAAATCCTTTACATAATTTTGCTCTTTATCCCCTTCTTCTATAGTGTTACTTGCTTTAATCAATCTATGCTCTTGTACTTGAGATGTTTCAGTTTTCACTGGTTCTTTAGAAAATGTCAGGCAGGAATTTTCCAGACAGTAGATGTCTTTTTTAGGCTTCTTCCTTTTTTGTTCACTTTCTTCTTTAAAAGATGCAGGTGGGGTTTTATACGTGGGAGTCAGATCCACAAAAGGGTTACTTGGAGGTATTTTTAATTTTTCTAAGGATTTGTTTCTAATTATTTGTTTTAAACAAGTTTGTAACTCATGGGTTTCCTGGCTAGTCAACTGCCAACCTAGAGACAAATTTCCTCGAAGGAACAGGTTAAGCTTATCCCAGAATCGCTTGCAGAGAGTCTGCTGACCAAGCTGATAACCTTCTTTAAGGAGACTCCTAATTAGCTGCACACAAGCAAGCTGTACAGAGTTAGATGGCACTAAATGCAGTGGTAGCGATGTGATCATTGCTGTTCCTTTGGAATAACTTCCAGCTGACTTCTCAGAACTCCGTACAAATGCACTAGTAGGAAGCTTGGCACATTTTACTACAGCTGCTACCCACTGCTGGGAACTAACCCACAGCAAATGCAAACATTTTTTATTTCTATGCAGTTCAACCACTGACACCAAAATGAGAAGAAAAAATTCCGTGACTTTGTCACATACAGCATCTGTCTGGTTGAGGACATCCTTGACCTGCGAGTACAGATGATGAATCACTTCTACGATGTAAGCCACGCCCAGATCCTTCAGCTCCATCAGAGACTGAACGAAAGGTATAAACCACAGAAATGTGCTGTTATGAACACGCATGTCTTGGCCAATGTCTGACTGAAGGACACTGGCCAATGTTTCCATTTCTTCATACATGTTAGGACAATAATCTGGGCAAATAGCTGTTCTCCACCCTGAATCCTAAAATGAAAAAAAAAAAAATTTCATATAAATAAGTGCTGTAATGAGATTAACACTAAAATTGTAAAATAGAAAATACATCCCTCAACTTTCCTACTTTTGTTTACATATATTATTTCTATCACACATAAGCCCCCAGGAAATCAAAAATATAAGCTGAATGTTGACATCAAAGTTTCGTAAAATGGCGAATTCATATCAGTTTCCTGTGCTCTGGCCTTCTTTCATTAGCTAGTCTTGATTATTCGCCATACCAGTCTCTCCCCTTACCCCACAGGCCTTCCAATTTCTCAAAATATACTTTAAAATGTTCCAAAGCATAAATAATGTAGTTAAAATTCATTTCCCCCATAATACATCTGTTCAATCAGAAACTCTTTATGTAGCAGGTGATTCAGAACAGTTACACATCATAGAGTCAGCTAATTATGAAAAACACCATCCACACAGTATCACCTGAATTTTGAAAGTACTTTTTACCTTTTTTGTCTTTTCAGGATTATAACTGTATACAATCTGGCTGCAAGTCACCATATCATCCAAACATGGCTCTGGTTCTAACTTGGTCCTTAAATATGAAGAATAAATACAAATTACTGAAATGAAGGGGAAAAAAGAAAATAGAAAAAAGCCCCCTTATTGAGACAGTTACAACAGATTTCCTCACAAAGATTATTTGTAAATTCTGACATTATCTTAACTAACCTTATAGAGCTATTCCGTATATTCTGGATCTCTTTATTATAGCTCACATTGTTGATAATGGTTTGAAATGCCTCAATAGGATCAATCAGCTGACCCCAGACCTTAGATCCAAGGCGATCCAGGATTACCATGAAACAATGTAATGCCGGCCAAAAAGGATTCACACTGTCATCTGAAATACAATGTAACAATTGCTGGATTACAAAACAATTTTCAAAACAGTAAAATACACTGAGAATTAAGCATTCTCTGCCTGGTTAGTGACAAAACTAAAAGCAAAGCAGCAAGTAATTTAAAGTCATGCCAATACTTACAGGGTTCTTGCTTTGTTTTGTGGTACTGGGAATCAAATCCATGAGTGCCCTATCAGTGAGCTACACCTCCAGGCCCAATTTATTTTAAGACAGGTCTCACTAAATTGCCCAAGCCAGACCTGAATGTGTAATCCTCCTGCCTCATCCTCCCTGAGTGCTGGGATTACAGGTGCATGCTACCATGCCTGGCAACACAGTTTCAAAAGCTGGCAAATTCTCGGAATTTCCAAGTAATACTTAGACTTCTCTGTAAAAAAAATCCAAAATGAAGTACAAATTGTTTAATAGGCACCAAAACAGTCTAGGTAAAAATAACTTTCACATATTGTTTGTCGTATCCAAAACAATTTTTCCTAATAAGCTCCTCAATCCATTCTGAAACTTTATACTCTCACTCTTCAATAGAAAAATGGGCCTGGGATTTAGCTCACTGGCACCACGCCTGCCTTGCAAGTGCAAGGTCCTGTGTTCGATCGCTGGTACCTAAATAAGTAAATAAACAAATAAGTGGAAAGGGGGAAAAAAGGAAAAAATAAACTTGGTAGTTACAGATACAAACAAGGCCTATGATACAAAGAAATCTGCTTCAGGACGATTTTGAATTTTGTATGCTATATAGCTAGTGAGTGTTATGGGCCAAATCCCTTAGCTAATAAATGTACAAGAAAGACACACAGTCTTTATCAACCCATTTCTCAACATGGTGTTACCATTATCTTTCATTCAACTTTGGAGGAATTCCTTATTCACAAGCTCTTACCTGCATTCCTCTCCCTCTTGTCTATCAGATATGCAGTGGGAAGACACTGCCCTACTCAAAGACCTTCAACAGTTTCTTAATGTCTCCAAGAAAATTCAAGTAATTAGTCAAGAACTTATAAAAGATCTTGGGCCGGGGATTTAGCTCAGTGGTTTCGCCGCCTGCTGTGTAAGCACAAGGACCTGAGTTTGATCCCCAGTACCAAAAAATAAAAATAAAAAAATAAAAAAATAAAAAATAATAAAAGATCTTGCTGTTTCTTTCCCACTTTTTTATTTCCATAATCACACAATAGCAAAGATAAATCAGTCTTTTTCACAATAAGCACTAAAATGCCTTCACTGTTAGCATCACCTATCAATGTTCTATCCATCCTTAGAAGTCCAGTGTAAATGCCTCTTGCTGCATTAAATATTCCCCAGCTATTTAACTTCCTACACTATTCTTTGGAGGCAAGTGCTCTAACTCACTCCATTACTGGTAACATGTAGTCACCCTAGAACCTGCAGCGTTACCTCCTTTAGACCTCTTAAAAATCTGCTTTTTATAATTATGTTACATGTTGTTATGTCCTTTATGGCAACTAGTAGTGCCTTATGTTTAGTAAGCTCTCAAATAGTTAGGTGGTTTTTTTAAGAAGTGACTCACATTTTGAAAAAGCTAGGTGAGCTGAATGAACAGAAAGGGCAGAATTATATGTGCAGTTAGGCACAGGACAAGAAATAATTTATGCAGTAAATGTTCACAAATGAATTAGTAATAACCTTAATCAGGAATAATCTAGCAAGACAATATATGCCATCAAACACAGAATAGCGTATTTCTTTTAGACTCGCCCACAAATAAGTTTATATTCATAGTCAAGTTGCTTAAAGGGAACTAAAAGAAGGCATAATATATATTCATTATGTTTTCGGTGAACATGGCATGCTTAGCCTTTACTGAGTCCTTCCTTCATAGAGATTAGAAACACTTATTTGTTAAGTATAGATCCTCCAGGATTAGTGTGATATAATGATCAACAAAAGTAAGATCGGGATCTAGTAAGAAATACGACTACAAGTTTTAGGCCTCATTTTCTTTTTTCTTCTTTTCCTTTTTTTAAGACCTCATTTCCTAGGCTACCTACAGTAGCACTGTTCAAGGGAATTTTTTTATGATGAAATGTTCTCTGTCTGCATTGTCTAATATTGCAATGACAGGTGCATGTGGAATATTAAATGTAAAAGGTTCTTTCCAATTTAAGAGTGAATTCTAGGACCTAAACCATAAAAAAGTTCATTCTTGCCGGGCATAGTGGCACACGCCTATGATCCCAGCACTTGGGAGGCTGAGGCAGGAGGATTGCTGCCAGTTTAAGGCCAGCCTGGGCTCCACAGTGAGTTCAAGGCCAGCCTGAACTACATAGAGAGACCTTGTCTCAAAAAAACCCCCCAAAATGTTAATTCTTCTCTTCTTCACGCTATATTCCACTCCAATTCTTACAATGACACTAAGCATTTTCAAAGTGTAAAGCAAGTAAAGTGAATTACCATCTGACTGCCTCTCCATGGTGTGAAGGATTGATTGCATGAAATCGTTTTGTTTATCTGAGCCCAGCAACAGCGAATCCATGGCTTGCTCCTCAAGAATTGTCAGCAACATGCAAATACCTGTAAGACCATTCATTTCTTGAATTGAAGAAATAACACTATTCTAATTCCTTCTCTGATTTAGTTGGCCGTGTGTGTGTGTGTGTGTGTGTGTGTGTGTAGGGGGCGGAAAAGAGCTAGATGATAAAGGAAAACAGAATCCAACTCCTCAAACATTTAAGTCTTGGATATTCATGCACAGCTGTTCTCGAATAATAGAATTTTGGGGCCAGGGGATTTAGCTCAGTGGTTCTGCTGCCTGCCTCGCAAGCGCAAGGTCCTGAGTTTGATACCCGGTACCAAAAAAAAGAAAAGAATTTTAGGATATTTTGAATGTAAAAGGAGAAAATGGTACCAACTTAGAAAACAATTTCTAAGATGACTACTTCAAACTTGTATTTCATCAACTAAGATGCCTTCAATTTTTAGATGTACCATATTTCATATGCTACTAAAAAAGAAAAAACTACTACCACTTACAACATGTGATCTAAAGACTTGGAATTGATACATAGAGTACAGCTATTCTGAGTCAGTATAGAGCCTACTGTGATGGCCAACCTGACTCCATCTGTATAGAGTCAGTGATTCCGGGTGTCAGTTCCCCTTCCCCCTTGGGAGTCCCCTCAGTTGATGCATAACAGACCAGGAATCCTGTGTGAGTCTGCAACTATGTTAAATTTACTCCCCTGTAACAGAAGACTCCTGCACCTGTGATACTTTGTTATTTTGTTTTACCTAAACTGCGAGAAACTTCCTTGCCTCCCACAAGCTTGGCTCCTGTGAAGGTCACTTGTCCTCCCCCCTCTCCCTGAGCCCTCCCCAAATAGAAGAGCCCTTAAAAGGACCCTGCAAAACTGCCTTTCCTTTGTCCAGAGTTTTTGGAGGCCTGAGCCCACTCGCTATTATAATAAAGGATTCCATTTAATTCAGAGTGTGGCGCATCTCTATAGTTCCAATTCACCTGCCCCTATACCACTATAAACAATGCTAATGTCTCTTCAAGACTAAAGTCAACTGCTACACTGATACTGTGTTATTCTGATATTCCTTTAAACAAAAGATTCATTTGACAATGCTTGCATGTGCTTCCACAGGTTTCCAGAATAAATGTGTAACAATAATATACATAATTGTTAGGTGAATATAATGACAGATCATGAACTGGGAACCTCAAAACCCTGTATTCAGCAGTTTGGAATCGATCACCCAGAGATCACGTCCAGTCCAAGACTGATAGAACGGGACACCCAGGATGACACTAGTTATAGAAATGGAGGAGGAGGGCCCGGGATTTGGCTCAGTGGTTCCGACGCCTGCCTCACGAGCACAAGGTCCCGAGTTCGATCCCTGGTACTAAAAAAAAAAAAAGAAAGAAATGGAGGAACAATACTCACCTAACCAATAGTTTTTGTAGTTGGTAGTATCATACATGTGTGCAGGCAGGAGAATCAGTTTACCCTTTTCAAGGACTGAAGAAGTATAAATGTCTGGACTTTCTAGAAGGCCCAACTCAATGACTTTAAAAAGGCAAGTTAACACTTCCTGTAAGTCATAATAATCATCTCTGTCCACTTTTCCAAGGTTTCTTGCAGTCAGGATAGCCCAACGCCGAACCTAAATGTGTAACATAGTATGTTCAAAAAACTACATATAGCAACAATATGGATATAAAATAGGATTCTCCATAGATTTTAAGACACTTGAGATACTAATAGAATGTGTGTATGTTACTTGATCCTGATTTGAATTAGCCGTAATAAGCCATTTAAGAGACAATTGTGTCCAATCATTTAAACACCAACAGGAAACATGGTATTAGAAAAAATGTTATTTTTAAAATGGTGAAAATGGTATTTTTCAAATGGTGAAAATGGTTATTTTTTAAAGATCTTGTCTTTGGGCGAGGGATTTAGCTCACCGGTTCCGCCACCTGCCTCGAAAGCACAAGGACCTGAGTTCAATCCCCAGTACCAAAAAAAAAAAAGATCTTATCTTTTAGAAACAACATATTTAAATATTTTAGTTCCACCAATAACTGCAACACCTACTTTGAAGTTATTTAATCCCCTGTATGTGCTACTCAACCTTATCCAACTTTTTAAATGTTTATTCGATATTACTATTGTTTTACCTTTTTTTTATATTAGCATTTGTCTGTTCTTTTTCTACTCAAGTTTTTTTGTGCTCTTAGGTTTTAGTTGTAACTCCTAGAAACGGAATCTGGATGTTTTCCCTTTCATAGTCTAATCTGATCTTTATTACTCAACTGAAATATTCAGCCCATTTCTATTAAATACTGATATCCTCGAATCTGTTTATATGTATGAGCCCTTTTTCTATTCCTTTTAAAGAAATTTCTTCTTTCTAAAAATAACTCATACCTACCTGTGCCCTCAGGATAAGAATTTGGCATGCAAGCTCTGGCCTACCAACCCCATTATCATGTTGATATGACCTACCCTAAGTTATCATCCATATATTCACTTACATTGAACTTTAAAAAAAAAATTCTAGGGCCAGGGATTTAGCTCAGTGGTGCCCCGCCTGCCTCGCAAGTGCAAGGTCCCAAGTTTGATCCCCGGTACCAAAAAAACCAGTAACCACTTATTGTCACCAATTTAATTTTCCAGTTCAGGGAGAAGCAACATTTGGAGAAAACCCTACTGGACTGCAATTCCCCAGTTCTGGGGGTTTAGAGGGGATGGATCCACAGTAACTACTGGTGTTTAGCTTGTCTCAGTGTCACAAATGCCAGGGCGCTGCAGGACCTGATTTGTATTCCTATCTTCACCTGGGTCAGATCCTTGAATTGCCCAAATACAGATGCATGCACTGCTTATCCAATGGCTTAGGAGAATGGAAAGCAAGCTTTACTTCCTTCCCACACTCAGATAGCAGGGCCATCTCCTGCCCACCCTCCAATATACCACTCACACAGCTCTGTCAGTCCTGAGTGTCTCCCAGTTTTCTTTATTTTCTCTTTCAAGTTCCTGTAGAATGGATCTTGGCAAATGGCCAATAGTGCTGGTTCTGACTCTGTATCTAAGAAATGGTTTTTCTTCATGTGTTTTTCAGGGATTTGGTTTGCAATCTCACTCTACATGAAAGAATTCTTTTCCTCTAATGATATACCTCCTACACTCTTTCCTAACTATTAACTATGGGGCCCTCTCTCTGACCCTTGTAGTCCTAGACCTAGGTACAGTACTGGCAGCTCAGGACAACCTGCCTTTGATCGCACAACACTGTAGACTCAGTCACCAGACCTGCCAGAGCTTGGCCCAGGATGTGGCTATGCGACAAGACCCGTGCTACAGTTTGGATCTGGAATATCCCGCGAACACCCATGTGCTAAAGGTTTGGTCCTCCAAATGGGAAGAAGTGGGACCTTCAGGAGGTGGGATCCAGTGGGATGTCATCAGGTCATGAGGAGCTTACACTCAAAGGGGACTATGAAACCTAAGTCCCTTCCTTTTCCCTCCCTAGCCATGCAATGAGTGATTTTGCTCTACCACGTGCCCAAGGCAACAAGACCAACTGATCATGGACTAAAATTTCCAAAACTAGGCCAAAGTAAACCTTCTCTCTTTATAAGAGGACGATCTTAGGTATCTGAAAACTAACACAACTGGCTTCCTCTACGGGTATTATCAGCTTTTAAAAACCCAGTTGACCACTTTGCAGTTTGTCAACTTTGACAGGAGAGGAGCCCCACCCTTGTTTAGACACACTTTGGCTCTGGGTCTTTGTCTTGCCTGGAGTACATTTCTAATCCTGGTTATCCTGCACAAGTTTAGTCTCTCACTACCTATAGCCAGGCAAGCCTAAGGGTTCTACCTCCCAATAACTTTGTGCTTCTGCTCCATTGCTGCTCCACAGAAACTATTATCTTCTGAGGGGAATGGCTGTATCCTTTTAACTTCCTCTCTTTCTTTGGTTTGGTTTGGTTTTTTGTGTTTTGTTTTTTTTGGTACCGGGGATCCAACTTGGGACTTTGTGCTTTCGAGACAGGCGGCAGAACCACTGAACTAAAGCCCTGGCTTTAGCAAGTAATTTAAACAAAATACATACCTAAAACCTCTACTAAAACTACCTAGACGTACAAAAATAAGGTATATTCTTCCACTTCCTAACATTCATACTCACCATTTCATTGGGATGGACCAGAAACAAATAGATCCCCGGATGTTTTTCAAAAACCTGAAAGGAGCAATTGGCTTGCTCCATCCGGCAAAGTGCTTCAACACAGAGCTCATCTAAATAGAAAAAATAAGACAGGAAATATACAAATCTTAACAACTTAGCAAGATGCCCTAAGTCTGGCTCTTTGGTTGTTTTGTATGTAAACGAAATGGTCACCCTTTTTTCCTTAACTAAGGCATACAAATGCAAATAATACACAAGTGTAAGAACAATATTTACACTGGACGGACTATTCAATTACAATCACAGGGTGTCTGGGGGGATTATTTTGACTTTACTAGAATATACACTTTTCTTTAATACTTGGCGTAACTATCTCCATACATTACCTTCTTAAAAGATAGACAGGTTATAGGTACAAATCCTTACGTGTTTTACATTTTGGTCCACCAGGATTACTGCACCTGGGACAGGACTGAGGAAAGTCAGCTTTTCCTCCAAATGACTAGTCATCCCCTACTTCCAATTACTGAACTATCCATTTGCCCTCTCAGATCAATCAACTTTAGTTCTTCAGGTTTCAAAAACCACTAGTACTGTAGTACTACGTCAGTAAGCTATTATGCTAGTGGCTGGCTTTGGGGAAGAGGGTAAGGACTAGAAAAGCATAATGGGGCCGCTACGATGCTGATAATGCTCTGTTTCGTGATCTAGATGATGGCTACCTAAGTGCAGAGAACCACAAAGTTTATATAATTTCCTGGATATATTATTCTTTAGTAAATGTTTTTTAAATGCCTTGTTAGAATTTTTAAAGCTAACTACTTTGAATTTATTGATTTAGAAAGGAGTGATCTAGCTAAACAAATCTGTAAGCCTTATTCTCCAGTTTATTGAAATACAAAGGAGAAACAAGTCAAATATCATAAGAAAAAAATCTTAAGGTAAGTTTTTCTATACGGCAACTATATGGTCTCAACTCAAATTCATGTATGTGCTCCCTGACTGGACTCTAAACAAACCAGCCAAAAAATTCTCCACATTTTTACAACTACTGAGAAAACAGGAATACGAACTACATGTTAGAAGCTTTAAAAGTATTCTTATTTTATTAGATTTGCTCAAGTAGGAAGGTGTCATTACTTTGCCAACAGATACAAACAACCCTAAGCTAAACAGCCACGCTATGTTATGCCATGGTAATGAGTGAAAATTATTACAGATCAGTGGTTTTCAACCAAAGGGATCTTGCCCCTGCCTAGTCACCAAGGGACAGGCACCGATGTCTGAAGATGTTTGTGGTGGGAGGAGGATGCTACTGGGGTGGTTAGACACCAGAGGTGCTACTTAACATCCCATGGCCTGCTGAACGGCCCAGTCCCTTACCCAGTCCAAACTTTCAATAGTGCCAAGACCAATAACCTTGCCACTGATGTATTACGACAATGAAAACTGAATGAACAGACAAAAAGCTATGTGACAGGCAAATACAGCAAAATGTTAACAATTAGAAAACCTAAATGGTGGGTAATTTACTTATCTGTTTGACAACTTTCATAATAAAATGTTACAAACAATATTAAGTATCCTAATTATATGTGTAGCAAACACATTTTTAATATAAATTAGTAATCCTCAACTCTTCTAACTTGAGTGTGCATGAGTGCTGGGAATCAAAGCCAGGGTCTTGTGTACTCTAAACATGCACTCTACCACTGAGTCACACACCCAGCGCCCCCAATTCTTAAAATAATAAAACTGATACAACTTGAGAAATGCCCAAGATACTCACTAACACGCTCATGTAGAAGCAGGTACGGATATTTCAGTATTTCAAGAAGAGGAACTCGTATCTTATTTTCAAAGTCTTGGCCACTAAAATCAAACAGCTGTGCCTCTCCATTGTTGTCTACTATGTATAATTCATCATCATCTTCAATTTCTTCCTTCATGGAGTTTTCAAAGTGATTTATGAGACGTAAGGTTTCTAATTCCCATAAAACCTACAGGAAGAGAAAAATGAGCAGTGCAGTTTATTATCTTATCAACAAAATGTGCTTGATCCGATGATCACTCTACAAAGCCTTTCCCCAAGTACTTTTCAGCATTTTTAGTATTTTCGTTCAGAAGTTTAAAGTGCGAGCCATCATACTTCTCTTGGAAGCATTGTAAGTTTGGTTCCAGACCACTCCAATAAAGTGAATACTGCAAAAAATTAGTCATACAAATTTTTGTTTTCTATTGCATGTAAAAGCTGCATGTCTGTTAAGTAGCACTGTATCTAAAAAATAATGCATACAATTAAAAGGACATTATTTTTTAAAATGTTAATGATTATCTGGGCCTGTAGCAAGAAGTCTTGCCTCAGGGTTGATGCCTGCTGACCAGTCAAGGCTACAGTTGCTACAGGCTGGGGTAGCTGTGGAAATCACTTAGCAGTCATGTTCGCTGCATGACTGACTCTTCTTCTCATGAGTTCTCTGCAGCTTGATGCTATTTGATAGCATTTTACTCGCAGAACTTCTTTCAAAACTGGAGTCAGTCTTATCAAACCTGCTGCTGTTTTATCAACAGTTTATGTAGTGTTCAAGGTCTTTGTGTGTTTTCACTTCCAAATGTCCATGGCATCTTCACAAGGTGTATATTCTGTCTAAAGAAATCATGTTACTTACCCATGAAAAGCAGCTCTCCTTGCAGGACTGCAGTAGTACTGTCACATCTTCAGGCTCCCCTGCAATGCTAGTTCTCTTGCCAGTTCCACCACATCTCATCACTGAAGACTTAAATCCCTCAGTCTATCCACAAGGGTTGGAATCAACTTCTCCCACACTCTCGATAATGCTGATCATTCTGGGCTTCCCATGACTCATCAATGTTGTTAACTACATCTAGAATAGTGAATCTTCTCCAAGGTTTTCCACTTACTTTCCCCAGTTCTATCAAGGAATGACTATATAACAGCCATATATAAAATATGTATCCGCCTTAGGAGGCATATTTCTTTTTTTGTGTGTTTTTTGGTACCAGGGATTGAACTCGGGTCCTTGTGCTTGCACAGCAAGCGGCAAAACCACAGAGTTAAATCCCCGGCCCAACATATTTCTTGTTGTCTTTTTTTTTTTTTTTTGGACCAACATATTTCTTAAATAGTAGAACTTGAAACTACTCCTTGACCCATAGGCTGCAGAATGGATGCTGTGTTAGTAGGCATGAAGACAATTTCCACCAAAGCACCAGGTGGTTTGTTAATCAGCAGTAATTTATTCCTGAGGGATTTTTTTTTTTGGTTCTGAGGATCAAACTCGGGACCTTGCGCTTGCGAGGTAGTCGAAAGAACCACTGAGCTAAATCCCTGGCCCAATCAGCAGTAATTGTATAAACAAACGTGCAATCCTACAGGCTTTGCTGTTCTATTTTCCAGGCACAGACAGAGGAGACTAAATGTAATTCTTAAGGACCCCAGCATTTTCAGAATGGCTCATGGGCTCTGACTTCAACTTACACTCACCAGGTACACTAGACCCTGACAGGAGAGTCAGCCTGTCTTTTGAAACTTTAAAGACAGGCGCTGACTTCTCTTCAGCTATGACAGTCCTAGATGGTACTGTCTTCCAATATTAAGGCTGTTTTTCTACACTGAAAATTTGTTTAGTGTAGCAACCCTTATCAATCTGCTAGATCTAGATTCAGTACTTCACTGCCACTTCTCCATCAGCAATTGCTTCTTCACCTTGAACTGTTATAGGGATGGCTTCCTTCCTTAAACATCATAAGCCAACCTTTGCTAGCTTCAAATGTTTCTTCTCAAGCGTCCTTATTTCTAAGCCATCGAAGAACTAAAGAGAGTTAGGCCTTTAAGCACATGCTGTGGCTGGTTTGGTCTTCTATCCAGACCACTAAAACTTTATCCATATCAACAACAAAGTTGTTTTACTTTCTTACTCATATGTTCATTGGAACAGTACTTTTAATTTCAAGAACATTTTCTTTACATTCAAATTTGACTTTATGGCTGGATGTGGTACATCTATAATCCCAGTACTTGGGAGGCTGAAGCAGGTGGACTGCTGTGAGTTCAAGGGCAGCCTGAACTACACTGCAAGGCCCTGTCTCCAAAAAAACAAAAAAACAGAACTGGGGATTTTAGCTCAGTGGCACCTTATCTGTCTTGAAAGCACAAGGTCCTGAGTTCAATCCCTAGTACCAAAAAAAACCCCTAAAACCCAAAAAACAAAGACCTGGCTGTGTGTTTGGCACAAGAGGCTTCACTTCTGGCGCACTGTGGCTTTCCACAAACCTTCCTCACTAAATTAATCATTTCCAGCACTTGACAAAGTGAGACATACGCGACTCTTCCTTTCACCTGAACACACAGGGCCCCATTGAGTTTTTAACTGGCCTAATTTCATTACGTACAGCTGTGTCTCAGACACTAACAAAGCCCAGGAAAGGGAAAGAGATGGGAAGCAGTCTGCTAGTAAGGCAGTACAACACACAGAACCTTTAGTAAGTTCATCTTTTTTTTTTTTTTAGTACCAGGGATCGAACTCAGGACCTTGCCCTTGCAAGGCAGGCGCTGGAACCACTAAGCTAAATCCCCGGCCCTTACCAAGTTTATCTTATTACACAGGCATGTTTACCAGCGCCCCAAAACAATTATAATTGTTAACATGAAAAATCATTAACCACAGATCACCGTAACAGATGTCATAATAATAAAAAAGGTAGAAGCATGTGAGATTACCAAAATGTGATACAGAAACAGAAAGTTGAGTGTATGCTATTAGAAAAATGGCACTGAGTTGCTCAAAGCAGAGTTGCTACAAATCTTCAAATTGTAAAAACCACTATATCTGAAGGAAGAGAGAGCAAAGAACATAAAGTATGGCTGCATTAGGTTTGAAGAAAACTGTTTCTAAACATGGCCACTCTAATAGGATATAACCACAGAGTATGAGATGCTTTAATGCTTCTTTTGCAGTTTTGCTACAATTATCTCAAAATCCTCATGAAACATATTCAAAAGGGAACAAGAAGGTGGAACTTCTTTGTCAAAAGCCTGAGCCAGGCCTTCTATCCCATGTCTTCCTATGTTCTAGCCATGGCTGCCTACAGTGCCTGAGAAAATGAGCTTTTGGTCTCTTTTTTTTTTTTACACAGGCTCTCACTTTATAGTTCAGACTGGCCTAAACTCACTATGTAGCCCAGGCCGGCCTTGAACTCATGGTGATCCTCCTGCCTCAGCCTCCCAAGTGTTGGCATTACAGGCCTGCGCCACCACGCCCGGCTCTTGAGAACAAGAGCTTTTGCACAAACACCTCAGATAACTTTGTAATTAGGAAAATTTATAATATGAAAGTTTTTCAACATAGATTCATAAGTAATCATGCCCACCCACCAATACTGTATACATCTCTAGGAGCTGTGTTGTTTTTCATCAGATAAATGTAATAAATGTGCTTGCTTTCAGGGGTTTATAATCATCCACCCATGAAAAAGAAAAAGTTATTACTAACCAATAAAAAAACCACCCAAGCCATTCAGATACATTAATACAGCATGGACATCAAAAAAAGAAACGAAAAAGACCCAAAAAACACCACCAAGAGACTTCTAGAATTGACATATTCGGTAGAGTAGCTGGATACAAGGTCAACACTCAAAAAACAATAGCCTTCTTATACACAAGTAACAGACTCACTGAGAGAGAAATTAGGGAAACAATTCCTTTTATAATAGCATCGAAAAAAACGAAATATCTAGGAATCAATCTAACAAAGGAAGCAAAAGACCTCTACACTGAAAACTACAGCACTCTGAAAAAAAGAGATCAAAGAGGATATAAGAAAATGGAAAGATATCCCTTGCTCCTGGGTAGGAAGAACCAATATAGTGAAAATGGCCATATTTCCAAAACTGCTATACAAATTTAATGCAATGCCGATTGAAATTCCAACAATATATTTCACAGAACTAGAGAAAACAATCCAAAAATTCATTTGGAACCAGAAGAGACCTAGAATAGCAAAAGCAATTCTAGGCAACAGACACATGGCAGGGGGTATCACAGTCCCCAACTTGAAACTATACTACAAAGCTACTGTGATAAAAACAGCATGGTACTGGCAAAGAAACAGATCTGAGAATCAGTGGAATACATTAGAAGATGCAGAAACAACTCCAGACATACTCAGCCACCTCCTCTTTGACAAAGGAGCCAACTACCCTCATTGGAGGAAAGATAGCCTATTTAATAAATGGTGTTGGAAAAACTGGATTTCAACCTGCCAAAGATTAAGACTAGACCCATATTTATCACCATGCACTAAACTAAGATGGAAGTGGATTAAAGATCTAAATATTAAAACAGAAACACTAAACTTGCTGGAAGATAAGTAGAACTCTTGAAGACCTTGGCATTGGAGAAGACTTTATGAACAAATCCTCAGTAGCACGGGAACTAGCACAAAGAATCAACAACTGGGATCTCATCTTATTAAAAAGCTTCTGGGGCCAGGGATTTAGCTCAGTGGTTTCGCCGCCTGCTGCACAAGCGCAAGGATCCGGGTTCCATCCCCAGAACCAAAAAAAAAACAACAAAAACTTCTGTACAGCAAGAGAAACCACCAACAGAGCTAAGAGACAACCTACAATGTGGGAAAAAATTTTTAGCAGCTGTACTTCAGACCAAGGACTACTATCTAGAATATATAAAGAACTGAAAAAAATCACACACACCCCAAATTCAAAGACCCAATTCAAAAATGGGCATCTGAAATGAATAGACATTTCTCAAAGAAGTAAAAGCAGCAAATAAATATATGAAAAAATGTTCAACATCACTGGTCATTCAAGAGATACAGATGAAAACAACACTGAGATTCCACCTCACCCCAGAAAGAATGGCTGCTACCAAGAAATCAACCAATAACAAATGCTGGCAGGGGTGTGGGGAGAAAGGAACCCTTCTCCATTGTTGGTGGGAGTGCAGACTGGTGCAACCACTGCAGAAATCAGTGTGGAGATACCTCAAGGAACTAGGGCTAGAGGTCCCATTGGACCCAGCTATTTCCCTGCTGGGTATCTTCCCCAAAAGAATTAAAAGAATCATGCCACAGCAGTATATGTGCACCCATGTTTACAGTGGCACAGTTTGTAATAGCAAAAGCTTGGAAACAGCCCAAGTGCCCATCAACTGGAAACTGGGTAAAGAAGATGCGGTTTTTTTATAAAATGGAGTACTACTCAGCCATAAAGAATGAGAAACTAGAGACATTTATAGCTAAATGGATGCATATTGAGGCCATCCTCTTTAAGTGAAATAAATAGAACACATATGTGTAAATACTGAGTAGTTTCTCTAGTATGAGAAGCTGAAAGTGTAAATAAGGAATAAAATGACTAAAATGAATAACTGATAATTTGAAATAGGAAGAAAAGGTCCAAAAGGGTAGGAGAAGTGGGAGGGGCAGGGGAAAGGAAAGAAGGGAAAGGAAAAATTATGAGAAAAGGAAAAAATGGAAACAAAGTCTTTGTAAATAGGGAAGGGAGCACAGGGAATGGCGAAAAAATAAGAACCAAGATACACATGTACAGGTACAAGCACCCGATGATAAATGTAAATGTACTGTATACCTAAAATGTGCCAATAAAAGAATTTAAGGAAAAAAAGAAACAAAAATATACCTCATAAATGACTTCTTTTCATAAACTGTTTCATACTAAAATGATAAGCGATAGATCTTAAAATTCTACTTCAGGTTCCAATTCAATTCCATCAGGGGTATTTACTCAACACCTACATACCACAGCTACGTACTAGATGTACATTAGTTTTCAAAATTTAAATCACATCATTTCCATGAATGCTTCTAACAGAATCCAGACTTAGTCTCTTCTTAGTTATAAAGCTCTGAAAAAGGATGCCTATCTAATATAAATTACCTCATGCAAGAATGGCAGTTCATCCCTTGCTTTGTGGTATTCAGCCACACACTCCAAGCAGTAGCAGAGATCTTCATCAGCTGTTTGGAATTCACGGTCCTGGGTCTTGGACGATGCATAGCACTTCAGGAAGTCAGTGGTGGAAATACCACCTGGTGTACACCAACAACATGTGCTCATTCTGCACCTATATCCAGAAAAGAAGACATCTAAAATCTTAAGTCAAAAATAACACCTCACACTCATTCTGTGTGAAGAATGCGTACGCTGTCTAGTTGTGACCCAGGTCTTCAACTTAAATGTGCTTCCACAGCCAGAATGTTCTGCTAGGCACCTTATCATCACTGAACTGACTTACTGCAGGGAACGGATGGAGCTCAGTGGTAAGAGTGCCAGCCTAGCATGTGTAAGGCCCTAGGTTCAATCCCCAGCACTGCAAAAGAAAAACAAACCCGAAAGCCAGTCGTTAATAATAAACAGCATAAAGCAAAACACACCTGTGCTAGAGAGAAGGGTCAAAACTGTGCAGAAGACCAGAGCACAGTGGTGCACAACTCTAATCCCAGTACCATGGGAGGCTGAGGCAGGAGACCCAGCCTGAGCAATTTAGCAAGATCCTGTCTCAAATTAAAAAAAAACAAAAAACACTTAAAAGGCCCTAGGTTCAAACCCAGTACTGGGAGGAGGAAAAAAAAAACTATGTATAGTACTGATGGAAAATACACATAGACACAGTCTTATCAGTTTTCAAAGTAGAGATTTTAGAATATCCTAATAATTCACTGGCAGCAAAATCAAAAGCTCAAGAGCTCTTTCATCTTCCCAGAAGCCCTGTTCCAGAACTCTCTGTAAACATAAAAATCCTTTAAGAGAATAAACTTTTTGTAAAAATCACTTGTAAAGGGCCGGGGATTTAGCTCAGTGGTTCTGCCTCCTGCCTCACAAGCGCAAGGACCTGAGTTCGATCCCTGGTACCAAAAAAAAAAAAATAACAAAGAGATCTCTAATGGTGTGTAATAAATATAATGTAAGATACTATATTTTTCCCTATAAATAAATGCATTTATAAAAACTAGCAGAGGAAAAAAAAAAAAAAAAAAAAACTTGCAGAGGGCCAGGAATTCAGCTCACTTGAAAGGACAAGTTCCTGAGTTCAATCCTCAGTATCAAAAAAAAAAAAGAAAAGCTACCAGAAAGCCCATTAGTCAACAGTATACTGTGCCCACATAAAAAGCAAATGTGTGTACTGATAGTACATTAAATAAATCAGGTCGGGCAGAGGAAATGAAAAGTGAGCCTGGAGAACAGTGTAATGACAGAGAATCAAAAGCGCTCCCTAGGGGCCAGGGATTTAGCTCAGTGGTTTCGCCGCCTGCTACCCAAGTGCAAAGACCCGAGTTCGATCCCTGGTACCAAAAAAAAAAAAAAAAAAAAAAAGCGCTCCCCCAGACCTACAGTTGAAACAATTAGAATCACTAAAAATTCATCTATACCAACACAAATAAAGGAACGAATAAACAAACAGGACAGAGAAAATTCATCTTCCTCCTGCAAGAATCCCAAAAAATTATACATATTCTGTTACAGAGGATAGAGCTTAATCCCAGCTCCCTTGAGTACAGGCTGGAATAAATGAATCACCTTCAAAGAAAACAATTTGGAAAAGGAAAAACCATAACTGTATCGTGAAGACATCTGAATGCTACGGTTTACACAGTATCTAGATGGCCCCCCAAAGCCTCCTGCACTCGTGGTGGGGCTGTGGGGGTGATCAAATCACGGGGGCACGAGTTTAGTCGCCGACAGGTTTACAGCTGAGTGTGCTGTTGGGGGGCAAAGACTGGTTGCAGGAGGCGGGGCCCTGGAGACGTGGCCTGGAAGGGTCTGTCTCCCTCCTTCCTCCCACAGCTATGCCACGGACTATTTCTCCTCTGCCATGCCACCCTGCCTTGGAGCCAGCTGACTATCAACTGAAGCCTCTACAGACCCGCAGTCAACATAGACCTTCCCTCCTCAGAGTTGCAGAGGCTAAGACACCTGGCAAGCACAACCTTTACCAGTCAATCAAGGTTAAACTAACCAGGAATAATGTTGCTATACCCTGATACAAAGTGATAAGAAACCTAAACTCTGTAGTTGCTTCCCCAAAGCCTGTCATACAGAGTTCATAGAAAAAATATCAGACACACCCAAACTGAGTATTATCTAAGCAACTATCTGCCAGTCTACTGAAATAAAAGGAAGACAACCATACCCAAGAGGAATCAAGTGTTCTTTCACATGAAAACAATCATTAGGAATTGGGCCAGAAAATTATCCAACTGACCTGATCTTTAAAAACTTAACCTTCAGCTAACTATCCGATGACTGTTAATTATCAACCAAATTGGGTGATGGGAGGATTACAGATCCAATATAAATTTATTCCACGAAGCAAATGACCCTACCTCACCCATTCTCATCAGGGTAGGTAATATCCTAACAAAGGTAAAAACTCATCAGTGAGATATGAAAAAATCCTACTCTTCTGACATTTAAAGCACATGTATATATCAAGAACTTAACAGGCAGACAACATATTAAAATTTCTAACAGACAATTAGAAAAAAAAATCTAAATAGTCTCCCTTCAGGAGGAAAAAATAAAACAAAAGGAAACCTAAACAAAGTCTCTAAATGTTTGGATTCAGAAATTTGGCAACGTGGCCAGGGATTTAGCTCAGTGGTTCCGCACCTGCCTCGCAAGAGCAAGGTCCCAAGTTTGATCCACGGTACCAAAAAAAACAAAAACAAAAAAACTATCCAGGCAAAAGCTGGACAAGCTGGTAGAGAAGCTCAAAGCAGAAAAAAACTAAAAAATAAGATTTCAAAAAAAAAAATTAAAAGTAAGATTTCAGGGCCGGGGATTTAGCTCAGCGGGTTTTGCCGCCTGCCTCGCAAGCAGAAGGACCTGAGTTCGATCCCCGGTACCAAAAAAAAAAAAAAAATAGTAATAAGATTTTAAAAAAAAGGTCAAAACTCATTTAGGAGGAGTACAATTTCAGCATCCAAAAATTAGAAGTTTCTTGAGAAGTGGAACAAAAAAGGACAATGTGAATTACATAGTCTTCATCTGAAGAAAAGAAAAAAAAAATCTTGAAAGGACATCAAAATACTAGAATAGTTTGCAGAAGCTGTTTTATCCGGTGATCTAACTCAATGCAGGAAGTGAACTCAAATCTAACAACAGAAAGTGAAACTTCAGAGATGTCCCAAACACCAATTGTTTCAAGCATGACTTCAGCAGATAAAAAGACCAACCAATCTAAACTTTAAAAAACTTACGGGAGGGCTGGGGATTTAGCTCAGTGGTTCCAGTGCCTGCCTCGAAAGCTCAAGGTCCCAAGTTCGATCCCCAGTACCAAAAAAAAAAAAAAAAAAAACTTATGGGACTGTAAATAAAATATTGGGTACTTTAAAATAATTACCAGAGCAGACAGCAAAAGGAATGTACTGAGGGCCGAGGATTTAGCTCAGCGGTTCTGCCACCTGCCTTGCAAGCGCAAGGTCCCGAGTTCGATCCCCGGTACCAAAAAAAAAGAAATGTACTGAGAAACTAGTTGAGGTTTTATTACACTCAGTGAGGGAGCCTATTTTCACACTCCAGAAGGCAGGACTCAATTTCCTTAGAGTAGACCGGAGTTACTGACACAAAGAAAGGTAAGCACCATGGAATCTAGAATCCATACAAAATACTGCTGTAGAGCACAACATACAGAGAAACATTCTCTCGTTTCTCTCAAAAGGCCAAAACATGTAATTATGTTCTCAAATCTAAAGTCATTATGGTTCAAGAGCTAAGCCCAAGAAATCTCAGTAGAGAGTACTCGTTTTAAGGAGAAAATTATTGCTCATAAATGACTGAAGCCACTATGTCTTCAGTTCTTAAGGTCTGCTTTACTTTCACTGGACTGGAACTGCTTGGAGTCATTACTGAACCATAAATGAGAACGACATGCTATTCAAGATGCAGGACAAAAATAAGTAACTCTCTGAGCAACAACCGATGCTTCACCAGAGATGTAACTCTAACTTGCCATAGACTTATCTTTGGGATATCATTTCTCAGTATTAACTAGCCACAAACATCAAGCAACAATCTCTTTTACCTTTCCCAGTTAATCTGTTTTCAGGAATGTGGGATGGAGTGCTTGGGGTCAAAGTTCCCAGAATGGTCGGCACAGGTGTACAGGTAATACTGGACTTCTCGGTGCTGAGGAGACTGTATGTCGTCCTAAATTTTCTTTACGGCCATCTGTTCTGTTTACTGAGGGCAGCATGGCCCTTTAGTGGTTTCCTGTTGTTTGTGGAGCACAGCATGTTTGCTGAGGGGGTCCCACTTACGTCGGGCACGACAGACTCTAACTTGTATGAAATGCTACAGCAATATACTGTGCTCCGGACACTTGACCTACCCAATAATCCTCAATAATCACTTCCTCCTTTGCTCAACATCCAAATATCAAAGTCTCCAAAGGCTTGAGACTTCTAATTTCTTCATTATTCTCTTTTTTGGGTGACCTTATTTAAACTGTTTCAGCTACTACCTATATTAAAGCTTCCCAAAGATGGAAAATTTTCCTTTTCTTCTTTTTTGAGATGGGGGCGCTCTATGTTCCCTGACTGGTTTTAAATTCCTGGCCTCAAGTAATCCTCCTGCTTCAGACTAGCACGTAGCTGAGACTACAGGTGCACACCCCACTTAAAACCAAACCAAAACAAACAAAAACACACTTTTCTTGAGGTGCTGGGGACATAAAACATGTCTCTACTTACATGTCTGGCAGAACAAAGTTCTTCCCTTTAGTCTGTTGTCTGTCCTTTGGTCCCTGGATTGACAACATTACCATCCATTCAACTTTCAAGCCAGCAGCCTAGGACTTGCCCTGTACTCTCCTTTGGCCTTAGCCTTACCTGAGTCCCAGTCTCCCTCCCTACGTCTACCCCTGCACTTTCTTCTCAGTGTCACTGCCGCTGGCTTAGTTTAATGTATTTTCACTTATCTGCCTGATGACTGAAGAAGCCTAAATGATTGCTGTCCTTTATTTGACCCATCACTAATCATTGCTCCAAAATGTTCCCAGAGGCCCAAACACACACTGGACTTCAAAAGAAGATGACTCCTCCACTTGCTTTGGGATAAAACTCAAATTGTTGAACTCATTATGGAGGCCCTCCACAATGTGGCCTCAGAGCATCTCGCTGTTACCTCATACTTACCTCTTCCTAAAACACTTCATGGTGCTTGGCATTCCCTGACTTTATAGCTCTTCTATCTGCCTTGAATACTCATCCTTCATATCTCTGCCTGGTTTTTAATCTCAGGAACTTTAAGAAAAAAAGTAAATGATCAGATCGAGTTGGTAGAACTCAGATTCAAGTTTAAAGCCCTCCTCTGGCGACTCCAGCAGGAGCCACCCGTGTGCTCTGCTCCCCGAGTGGCATCCCCCCTCCCCTCCAGCTGTCTCTGCTGACCTCCCACTTGCTCCAGCCCCCACGAACCTGCGTGTGATGCCACCCTGTGCGCATCGGGCGGGGGGAGTCTCAATTGCCACTCACTCACTTGCCCAGCGCTCAGAAATCCCGAGTCTGTTAGGGCAAGGACCTGTTCTACATAGTTTTGTAGCACCAGTGCTTGATAAACATTAAACAACTGGGGGAAGAGTCTTACAAGTTTAAAATAATTACCTTGGCAAACGCCCTGAAGAAAGTGATCCTCTCAGTTCAGACGGCTGTGCTAGTTAAGGACAGGCATTCACACATATCCAGACCTTGGGCTCCTGAAGAATATTTCTGAGATGTAAAAAGAACAGCTGACACAGTGGCTCCCCAGAGCCCCGGGTCAACCCCACAGCCAGCCAGGGCTGCCGATGAGACAGGTGCACATGTCGACGGCCTCGTCCTGCGGGGCCGTCCACGCTCGGGCAGCTGGCCTCTCGGCCACCCGCGGCCCAAATCCGCCGCGCAGGTTCCTTCCCCCTGGATGCCCGAGACAGACTCGGCGCCGCCACTCTCCGCCCGCCCAGGACCCTTTAAGGCGGGCGGGAGGGCGGGCGCCGGCGGGGACAGGCGGGCCCGAGGGCGACACTGCCAGCCAAGGACCCTGGCGCCCGGGAAACTGCGCGGCGCGACAGAACCGGCTCGCCGAGACTCGGCCACCCCAGGCGAGGCGGGCCGGGCCGGACCTGCGCGCAGGAGCCGAACGCGGACCCCGCCTCTCCCCGGCTCAGCCGCGTGCACCTCCCGGCCGCGCGCTCCCGCCGCCCGGTTGCGGCCTCCAGCGAACCACCCGGCTCACCCCGCTCCGCCGCGTCCACCGCTAGCGCACGTCCATGCCTGGACTCCCAACCTCCGCCGCCGGAAGTGCGAGCGGAAGCCCGGGGCCAACCCGCAGTCGCCGCGAGTGCAGGCCCCGCCCCCTCCGCGACGGTCTTGTTTTGATGCGCGGAGAAGCGGGGCGTGGAAAGGAAAGCAGCAAACCCGGCGGGCAGACCACGCCCAGGGCGGGACGTCACTTCCGGGATGCAGGGGCTCGACCAATCAGGAGCGCCCGTCCGAGCGGCCGGGAAAAGTTTGCCGCGGCCCTCAGCGCCTGCCGGCCCTCGGGCGGTTAGCAGCCGTCGGGAGGGGGCGCGAGGGCGGCCCCGGGGCTCGAGGATTACGCTCGCCCCGCGCGCGCGGCCCGGCCGGGGCGGTCCGCACGGCTCCCGAGCTAGTTTGTTTCTTTTTCTTTTCGGTACCGCTTGCGAGGCAGGCGCGGCGCCGCTGAGCTACGTCCCCGGCCCCCCCCCAGCCAGTTTTAACCCGGAAAATAAGTTTGGGAGCGGACAGAAGCACAGAGGGCTTCGTCCTGCTCGCGTCGCGCCTACCTCCTGCTGCTTCTGCGCTTCTCCCCTTTTCAACGCCCAGGTGTTCCGGCCGGGTGTGCTCCAAACCTAAAACACGGCAACCTGCAAACAGGCAATGGGGACGCATGCACACTTTGTATAACAGGAGAAAACATCGGGTTAAAAACGCAAGCGGCGCCGTATCAGAGTAAACCGGGCGAGCGCGGGTTAAAAACGCAAGCGGCGCCGTATCAGAGTAAACCGGGCGAGCGCGGCGGTGCACGCCTGCAATCCCAGCGCTCCGGGAGGCTGAGGCAGAGTGATCACCAAGATCAAACGAATCAGGGCAATTTAAAGACTGAGCCACTCCCAGTCTCAAATTTCAAAAAACAATGAAAATAAATAAATAACAATGTAAACAGCCTAGCGAGCTACTTCAATTTCCAGTACCAATGGGAAGTAAAAAATAAAAAATCCAAAGTAAAATAATGGACTGGCTCAGTGGCGCCGCACCTACGTCGCAAACACAAGGTCCTGAGTTCAATCCCCGGTACCGCAAAAAAATAAAAATAAAAAAACTCGACTGGCAAACCTTCGCCCTTTTTAACGCCTGCTCTTGGACCTGACAAAGAGGCCTGAGCCCTGGCTTCTGTAAGTGAACAAAATCATCACTGTGGTGGCCCCTACCAGAGACGAGAAGAGGTTGGGCAAGAACGGTCTTACCCCGCAGAACCCTGACCCAGGAATGGACCTGACGGGAAGAATGCCAGGGGAGACCCCAGCCAGGGAACGTTCTAGAAAGGGGTGTGGCTTGCTGGAAAAGGACCGTTAGGATTTAATCCAGAGCCTGGGCCGTTATTTTCCTCCCTTCCACACTTACCCTGCTCTGCTCAGTTATTACCCTGGTATTCAAACAGAGTGTTCAGATGATAGACTTTCAAAGCCCTTTCGCACTGTACATTAGAAGTTGTGTATGTAGCCCTTTTTCCTTTGTTCTTTGTTTGTTGTTTTGGTTTTTGAGCCAGGGTCTTGCTATGTAGTGAAAGCTGGCCTTCAAATCACTATATAGCCCAAGCTGGCCTCCAACTGGAGGCAATCCCGTCTCAGCCTCCCACATACTGGGATCATAGACATGTGCCACCACAGTCAGCTTGCATCCTTTTTGAAAGAAGACTTTTTGTAATGCTTTAAAAAAACATACAAGGATCTGGAAAGTTATTGAAAACTAGAAAAATTAAAAGGAGGGGAGAGAGCTTTACAAGATTGTTAGGAAAAAGGAGGAACAAAGATAAGAGCTCAACAGGCCAGGATGTGGTGGCCGGACTCCTTCAAAGCTGGCCAAACTCCTGGATTTCTGCATCCATGGTATAACCATGCCTGACATTTTGGAGTATACGCATGCTAATGGCATGACATAGATTTAGCTGTATACTGTATTTCTTACTGATTTTATTAAAGTAGCTATGAAAGAATATAAATGGCAAGCTAGTCACTGTAGTATAAGAAACATCTCCCTAAGTTCTGAACAGGGAGACATGGTAAACTGGGCCTGGAACCCAGAGTAATTTTAAGTGGACATGAAATATTCATATTCATTCTCATTCATTCTCACTCTCTCCCTCTGCCCTCCCTCTGCTATTCTTCCCCTACACCTCTGTCCAGTCCCAGCCACAACAGTGGACGCTGTACTCCTACAAAAGGGTCACTCAGGGTGAAATGCCACCGTGGTCTCAGGCGGGGCTGGCGCCTGCTCTGATTAGCAGCTCTCATCACATTGGGTTCCATCTGCTCCCCCGAGGCAGCTGGGCCCCTCTGCAGTGTAGTCACCTCTGTCGAGTGGAGAAGGCTTCACTAGTGACCTCTCCTCACTACTCACGGAGGGAAACAGCCCCACTGCAGCCCCAACATCCGGGCACATTCTGCTGGCCCCCAGTGGGGTTCAACTCCCGCATACACTGCCAGGCTGCAGACTGTGGCTGAGTTGCTGGAGTGCCCTCCCCTCCTGGTGGCCTAAAGGGCAACAGTGTCAAAAGGCCATGTGGCTCCAGCGGAGTGAGAGGACCCAGGGACGCCCTGTGTGCTTAGCCGGGTTTCCACTAGACGTGGGGCTCCTGCAGGGCCAGAGTGGGGTGGCTGGGTGGCAGCCGGAGCCTTCGTGTGATGCCAGGTTTCCCTGATGGAGCAGCCATCCCGGGATTGCAGCTACAGGAAGTTGATTAAAAGCACTTACGCTCTACTTACGCTCTACTTACACGTGCCCTTGACTGTCAGCCAGAAGCAAAATCCAATGGTGTCTCCACCTACGGCATGAAAGAGCCCTCGGGCCTATGTGGTGGGGAGGGTAGGCCGCAGTTCTCTCCCTTTGCCCTGCAGAGAGGCTGGAGGTCAGAGCCATGGCCAGATGCTTTTATTTTTCCCTCTTGTGTGTTTTAGCAAGAACATCTAAAGATATCTAACAATTCATTGCTAGCGATTTGGTCATCAGGAAATAAAAACTTTCATTTTTTTCTTTAACTTTTTACTCTGAACATTGCCAAATAGAAATAAATTCCAAAGAATAGTGAAAGAATATCCTAGATAATATTTTTCATATGCTTATATGTTTTTAGTACTATAAGCATCTAAAAATGTATCACAGCCATGCCTTTTTTTCTTTTTGCATGTTATTTTTAATGTGAAGCAAGTCCTATGCTGGTCAACGTACACCTAGGATGTGACCACCATTGTCTCTCTCTTGGATTGCAGGGACAGCTCTCCCATAAGTTTTTTGCTGTTGGTGGTGGTGATGTTGTAATTGATCCCTTCAGGAACTTTGGAAAAAATAATAGTATCACATTGGTGTTTTACTTAATCTTCCCACTAGCTTTTATCTGACACAGAGTGAAAGCCAGGGTCTATGTTAGGAACCACAGGGCTCCATGTAATCTGGGATCCTGATAGCCCGCTGATATTATATCTTACTTTTATTTATTTTTTGGTACCAGGGATCAAACTCGGGACCTTGCGCTTGCGAGGCAGCCACTGGAACCACTGAGCTAAATCCCCAGCCCAATTTTACTTTTATTTTTGTCTCCACCTAGCTTACCTGTCCTCCAAGATGTAGCATCACCTCCTCCTCATCTTAGAGAGAGGGAGACGGAATAAGTGAGAATTTTTTTTTTTTGGCTCACATGTACCATTAACACAGAGTCTATACTACAAAAATTAACTATTGGGGGCCGAGGATTCAGCTCAGTGGTGCCATCACCTGCCTGCAAGTACAGTTCAATCCCCGTACCCCCCCCCCAAAAATTAACTGTTCAGCCAGGGATGTAGCTCAGCAACGCAGTGCCTGCCTGGCAAGCGCAAGCCCCTGACTTCGATTCCCAGTACCAAAAAGAAAAAAAATCAACTATCTTTCCAAAGCTAGTCTATGTTCCACAGGGCAGATTGAATCTATAGGCCAACTGTGTTTCGTTCTGTTTTGTTTTGTTTTTGGCACCGTGGATCGAACTTGGGACCTTGGGCTTGCGAGGCAGGTGGCAGAACCACTGAGCTAATCCCCGGCCCCTGTGTTTTTAAAAATAAATTTAAACTACCCAGCAACATTTAATTATCAGGAGATTTTATAAGAAAATGAAGATTTCTGACTGTTATTAAAAACGTAAGATCCAGGAATCCTGGTGCTGCACAATCACCCCACACTAATGTTCAGAGAGGAGAAAAGGCCTCCTCATTTGAACAGGAATCTCCTGTTTCACGTGGTCTCTCCCAGCTTTCCACACTCCTTTATGCTACCTTCCTGGCTCTGAAGGCTGTGTTGTACCCTCATTGCCAACGAACCTCCAGATCTCAGGTACAGCTACCTGGGCCCCTAAAGCCGTACAGGTTATCAGTAGGGGTCTCTGGAGAGGACAAATACCTCGACTACCAAGGAGCAACAACTGCCCTCCAAGTGATTCCAAGAACAAGTGTTATAAAAATGTTAGGATGAAGCTGCAGGACCCACGCAGAACGCCCCAAGGGGAAGGCAAAATTGGTTAAATGGCCTTGAGGACTGCTATTTCTCCCTAAAGGGCTGTCATACCTATGGTGTTGGGGAGTGTGGGGTACCGAAGTGGGTTTAGATCAGCTGTCAGTCTTGAAATAAACCAGTGATGTAGCAACGTGGGCTTGTGTGTGTTATCCAGGCGTGATGGAGGGAGGGAGTGTGTTTTTACATTACTCAGCGAGCAAGAGCACCAGAGTGACTCTTTCTTTATGAGAGCAGGACTTTGTACTAAAATTCTTTTTTTTTTTTTTTTTGGTACTGGGGATCGAACTTGGGACCGTGCACTTGCAAGGCAGGCGGCAGCACCACTGAGCAAAATCCCCAGCTGAAAATTCTTAATCTTGTATATGGACAGGAAGCAAGGGTCTCTCGCTGGACAATGTTTTCTTAATTTTAATTTATTCAATTTTACTCAATTTTTTTTAGTAATGTATCACCTGTCTTATTGTGATTTTAACACTCTGATACTGTCATATCACCGCGAGTTGGAAATCACCATTCCTTGTTATGAAGAGCTGTGCATCCATTGTGGAAATGCAGATGTCCTGTGGCCCTGGCAGCACAAGCCTGGCTGTAAGCCCAAGAGTCTAAGGGCTGTTATGGGTTTCTCTGTGCAATCTGAGCTAAAAAGATCTATGGGTCTGCGACTAACAGGTAAATAGGTACTGCTGCCTCACCGATGCCCTGAGAACTGGTAGTAGGCGATATTCTCTCCACAGCTTGATTATTGGTAAAATGGGTGTATTACACAGGGACTGGCATGGTACCAGCAAACCTGTGCCAAAAACTGATCAATAATGGGCTTTAGGCCCAGTCTGGCTTCTTTCTTAAGGAAATACCGCCTTCTGTGAGGATATAGAGTAGGGTCCTTTAGCTGAATGACTATGGTAGTGGCCTTGACAGCCCTCCCAGGGTGCCCTCAAACCATGCTTGAGGATCAACTCCCAGCATAGACTTTGGGCTCCGTGGGGTCAGGTTGGCTGGGACCTCAGCAACTAGGATACAGGTGGCCAGAGGTTTGAACATTACAGTGGCCCAGAGCAGGAAGGGTGTATCTCTTCTAATTGGTAGCTCCTTCAATGCCCACAACAACTTTAGAATGGGAAGAAAGCTCATCCCAAGAAGAAACTAGAACTAAATAAGTTGTCCCAGTATCACAGAGAAATAGAATTTCTTTGCCTGCTACTTCTAGAATCACCGGAGGCTCCTGTAAATCAATGGGAATATTCTTGTTCAGGAGTGGGCCCTCTTCCCTGGCCACTATGGGGAGGGATGACCGCGTCCCTCTCTGGGAATGAGGGCAGTCCCTCTTCCACCACCTAGGGTCTTCTCCATATTTCCACACGTCCGACAGGGGCTGTGTGGATTCTGGGGCCATTCCCTTGCCCAGTGCCTGGTCCTTGCACTGGAAGCACTCTGACTTTCTTCCACCACTCTTCGAACCTGACAGGGCTCTGTCTTGAACCTTATCAAATGGGGTGAGCATGGCTTTAGCCTGCTTCTTTTCCTTATTCAACTTGAGGTTGTCTTCCACCTCATCATGGTTATTAAAGGCCACATACATCAACCAATGGACTTATTTCATTCTGTGGATCCAGTTGGAGTTTCTGGAGCTTTTTGCTAATATCTGGAGCTGATTGACTAATAAAATATGGCTTAGGATGATCTGACATTCTCTAGACTCTGCATCTAGATTACAGTGTTTATGGAGCGCCTCTTCAATCTAGAGCTAAAAAGCAACTAGATTCTCATCAGATCCTTGACTCACAGAATCTGCTCAGTTTTCCTTTGCACTCCTCAATATCCATAACTGAAAAGACCCGTGTAAAGGTGTTTAAACAGGAAGTTAGGATGTGAGACTGAACAACAGTTACTCCATTTTGTAATAGGGTCCCAACTTGTCTGCTTCTGTTACGGATCACCAGGTAGACATCGAGTTCCAGAGATGTGCGTGTTGTTGTGCCAGGAAGGTCTGTTGTGTGCGTAGTGTTCCGTCATGCTTGCTCAACTCCATATCTGAATATGTTATCTTAAGAACAATCTGTAAAAGGTCTGTTTTATCCCTCTCCTCCGCTTTTGTATTTCTGTTTGCCAACTTCCCTCTACCATCTCCTATAAAAGGACCTCAGGCTCTGAGCCTCTTGCCTCTCTAAGCTTGGAGCTTGGAGAGTGCCGTCTGGCCAGACTAATAAAGGTCTGTTTTACAACTTGTCCAGTGTGTTCCCTCCCGGGTGATCTTTGCTGTAGTCAGCTCCTCAGAGCGTTTGGTAAGGCCCACGGTCTTACAAGGAGGGATGGATGAGGTGTATCCCAAATGGGCTTTTTGGAAGGAGCTGTGAGAGCCCTTAGGTCTGTCCCCGAGGCAGGCCCTAGCCCACGATGGGCCCCTGATAGGCATCTCCCGATAGTCCCAGCCTTGTGTGTACAGGCATCACTTTTCCCTTTTGAACTTTAGAATCTGTCCTATATCCTTGAAGAGTCCAGACACAGAATCCACAACGGCATCGCCTTATTGGCTGGATGCCTCTTAGCCAATTTTATGTGCTTTTTTTTTTTTTTTGCACCAGGGATCGAACTCCGGACCTTGCACTTTCGAGGCAGGCAGCAGCACTACTGAGCTAATTCCCTGGCCCAAAGATTCTGATTTTTTTTTTTTTTTGGTACCGGGGATCGAATTCGGGTCCTTGTGCTTGCACAGCAGGCGGCAAAACCACTGAGCTAAATCCCCGGCCCCTCTTAGCCAATTTTAAAACCACTCAATAGCCCATTCATGGGGGAGGAGCAGTCACCTTGCTCCACAGAACCCCCAAACCCAACAATTCCTCACAGATGTGGCTGAGGACATTTCCACAGATGACACCCCACTATCTGGCCATCTAAGAAAGGGAATAAGACCTGTCCCTTCATCTCACTAGGCCAATGGCAAACCTTTTAGAGACCGAGTGCCGAAACTGCAACCCCAAACACATCTATTTATCGAAAAGTGCCAACACTGCAATTAAACCTGAATACCGAGGTTTTCATTTAGAAAAAAACAACTCATATTAACATCTTTTGTCTTAAGAGAAAAACACAATCACATAGCTTTCAATGATACAAGCAGCTTTTTATTGAAAGGTAAAAGTTTGCATTTGGCTTTTTTTTTTTTCACAACTAATGTGATCTTTGCTGTCCTGTGGCTGCTGATAATTTGTCAAACTTTGGCTGGGGTAACTTGGCTCGAATGACAACAGAGAGGGCTCTGGGTGCCCGCTGGGTTCTCCACGGCTGCCACAAAGCAGCAAGCCACAAAGCGCACATTTCTGGTTCCAAACCTCAAGCTAAAAGTCAGGCACGCTGTAAATTCAGTCAGGAAACACAACTTACACCTCTTTTCATGTAGAGGGACAAACTTGGGGCCGTAGTTATCATAATAAAGGCAAAACTGAGTAAAATGGAGAGAGAAAAAAGTAGCATTAGAGAAGTCACCCAGGAGGAGACAGCTGTAGGCAAGCGATAGGACCCAGAATTGACAGCCAGAGCCACGTCTGTCCAGGGCCACTGCTGTTGCTGCTTTGGTGTGAAAACTGCCTCTTTTTCATTTATTTATTTAGGTACTGGGGATCGAACTTGGGTCCTCACGCTTGCACAGCAGGTGGTGAAACCACTGAGCTAAATCCCTGGCCCTATTTATTTATTTATTTTAATTTTTTGGTACCAGGGATTGAACTTGGGTCCTTACGCTTGTGAGGCAGGCAGCGGAACCACTGAGCTAAATCCCCAGCCCTGCCTCTTTTTAAATGACAGTAAGTTTTTCTTTTCCTTCTGTGTGAGGAAGCACTGTACAGCAGTGCCTCAGTTCACGAGCTCAGTTCTTCCCACAATTCCTCGACCTTGCTTGGCGAACTTAATTCTCCCCTTAAGTTTGAGAACCGAAGAGCCACTGTACTTCTTAACTCTTTGAGTCTCTCAAAGCCAAAACCAAATAAATAATTTGAATACTCCAAAAGACCGAAGGCCTGGGGGCAGGGACATGGAGGGACCTAGAGGTTCCCGAGAAGAGGGAGGAGTGACGGTAACCCAGGAACAGCACATGCTCGGCAAGACTCACAGCAGCCTTGGCACTACCAAGCGGCCGCTCGGGTGTACCCAGCTCAGGCCCACTGCCGACTGCACCCCGCGCAGAAAAGCAGCCAGGGCGGGCAGACCAGGCCCCGGGGAACTTCAGAAGCTGGAGGACTGTGTCGGAACCAAGCACCCCAGTCCCAGTGTGGTCTCAGGTGTTCCCCTGTTGGAGCCACAGCACTGGCCGCCCGGCAGGCTGCCTCCCCTGGGTTCCTGAGTGAATGATGTCACCGGCAAAGATGAGGCAGCTTGGGTGTAGATGACAGATTCTGGGGTGTGTGTGTGGTGGAGGGGGGCAATGAGGAAACCGTAGTACATTAAGCTTGAGAAGGAAGATACCTGTGCAGGTGGCAAGCATGCAGGTGAGCTTTCGAGTGGCGCAGACCAGCTGCAGTCGATGTCGATGCAGGGTAGGAAGGGGAGATGTCCTGGGCCGGCAATGAGAAAAGAACCTTCACAAGCAATGTTCAGGTTCCCTCTGAGAAGTCTCAGGGTCTGATTTATTTTTATATCTTTAAGCAATAGCTGGGAGGCATTGGGCGGAACACGTTTACATTTTAAGTTGCCTTAGCAATTTCTATTGAAGTAAAGGTTATTTTTTGTTAAACAAAGTACACTTCCTCTAAGCTGTTTCATTTCATTGAACATCACGAATACATATTTAAAAATTACAATTGTCCCCTTATTTACCCACACCTAAACAGAACAGAAAGTAACTTAATCAAAATCTCTATATCAGCGGGGGTACAAGCAAGATTGAATCAACTAAGTGTCAAACTTGTGGTCACCAGCTGGCCCTTGAGAAACTGCACGATGGTTAATATAGTTTGCTATTAGCTCTCTATTTTTCTATACCTCTATTCGTCTTAACTAAATGTCATTTGGGTTCATAGTCCATGAGCAGGAGATATTTACAGCACTTTGAGAAATATTGAGTAACTTGCCTCCTTAATGCATTTACCTGTCTTAACTTTCTTTCTTTTTCCCATTTTCCACTATTTCTTACATCTAAAGTCTGTCCTTTCAATCTCTTCATAAGACCCCTTTAGTAAAAAGAATGTCAGCAATAAGAGGGGGAGTTATAGTAGTGGGAAACAGAGGGAGTTTCAGGAGAGGTTTCTTTAGGAGTGGATGTGGCAATAGAACTAAGAGAAACTGGAATTTGGGACTTGTGAGCCAGATCAGATTTCAATACATCATTGCCAATTTGTCTCATGGAGAGTTTGTTGTTAGTCACAAACACAATGACTCCTGTGATCAGAGTAACAATTATAAACATTATGGCAAGAAAAAATAAAACATGAGGGTACGATGTGTTCCCCCCTTTCTTTCCCCCAGCTGGAACTTTGTCAAGCAGCAATGGAGGTCGGTTGGGCTTCGCCATTCGAGCCTGGTGTTTGGGGTGAATCTGACCTCTACCCATGCACTGGAAGTCTCGAGCAGACGGATTCTGTTTCTAGGCACAGGAAGAATGCGCAGAGGGCCAGTCTGAGCCAGGAACACTGACATTTAGAGGCTGGATGCCGGGGGAGGCATCGCATTGATCCCTTGTGTAATTGATGTCTTAGTCACTTTCCTCATCACTCAGACACTGCCCGATACCTACTCACAAGGTGAGCTTATTTGGGCTCACGTTTGGTCCAGTCACTGGCTTCAAGGCAGCCGGGTTGCTAGAGGGGAGATCCACGGTGGAAGACAGCTGAGGAGAGCAGCTTGGGGCAAGGCAGCAGCAGCAGGAAGCAGAGAGAGGGGAGAAGCCAGGGCCAGGGTGGGAGATGAACCCGGTCGGGCCCTGCCCCAGCGACCAGCCCCCTACCTCAGAAGTAACAGCGCATTTAGCTATGAACTCATCAGTGGACTAATCTGCTAATGAGCATCACACCCGCATGAGCCCATCCCCTCTCAGAAGCCCTGCCTATGAGCGCATGAGGCCTTGGGGGTCATCTGGAAAGAAACCCTAACAACTGATTTCATTCACAGATAGCTAATGAGTGATTCTAGAGCTTGTCTAGTGGTGATGATCCAGAATAAAAGACGGGCAGTTTTGGAGTGTGATCAGCATAGGACCAAAATCTGAGAAACTGTGAAGGCCTGGGCTGCGGGCCTCAGGGGTGGGGTTCAACCTAGGCATGGAGGAGGTCAGTTTGTCAGGCTGTTGGACAGAAGAAGTTGCTCTCTGTCGTTAAATTGCCCCGGCTGGGCTTGAACTTGCAATCAGTCTTCCTGCCTCAGCCTTGGAGAGTGCTGGGGTTACAGGCGTGCTCCACCATGCCCAGCTTCCTGGCTGTTAAAAAACAATTTTGTTGTTGCTCCAGTCTTGTTTCCTGTGAGATGAGTGATATTTTTGTCTTGTTCGCTTCCTAAGTCTGCTCTTCTTCTGCTTCCTCCCCAGTTCGGTGGCACCTGCAGCCTCCTCCTCTGCTCATCTCTTGGCCTGGCCATGGCATGGGGGCAACCCTCACCTTCACTCCAGCAAGGCTTTCTTCTCTTTGTACCATGGACTGGGCGCCTGCTCAACTGCCCTCCCCGAGCCCCGAATTCTACATATCCTCAACCCGTTTCCCCTCACAGCCTCTTCAGATGCTGGATTTCCCTTGACGTCCACAGTCTCCCCTGCCTGCCTTTTCTTTCAAAGTCCCAGATTCTCACATATACAAAGGGTGGTTGGCAAAGGTAAGATCGGTGGTTTTCTTTTTGAGACAGGGTCTCTGAAGGAGTCCGGCCGCCACACCCTGGGCTGAGCAGAGGCCGCTGTAAGCCTCTTCCTCCCTTTGGCTTTCACACCTGCTAATCACAGGTTAATCAGGCTGGGTGACCAGGGCTTCCCCTGAACTCCCATCACTTCTCCAGCCCAGCTCCCGGCTCCCAGCTCCTGAGTCACCACAACCTGCACTTTTCAAGCCTTATCTCTGGCAGTAGCTACAGCTCCTCCTCCCTCTACTTTCCCCTTCACCGCCGGCCCCTCATGCTCCCAACCCTGTAAAAGACCTCAGAGCCTGTATGAGATGCCACTCTGCTCTCACACCCACTGTCCCTCTCAGGTTTGCTCTAAATAAACCTCCTGCCTGTTGAGCTCTTATCTTTGTTCCTCCTTTTTCCTAATAGCCTCGAAATGCGGCTCAGGCTGGCCCTGAATGAACTATGTAGCCAAGGCTGGCCTGAGCTCGCAGCGGTCTATCTGAAGCAGGAGAGGATGAGGACCCTGGACAGAAGATAGGAGCAAAAAGCGGCTTTTAATGCTGGCAGCTCAGCGAGCGACTCTGTCTCGCAAGCGCTGAGTAAAAGTTTGTTCTTTATATACCTCTTTTTACATCTACGAGGCTTACTTGCATTGGTGTCTCTCTGGAAATATAGCAAGCAGGATTTATGGAACGCAGAGCAGCGGGTGTGGGAGGAGAGCAGAGTTCTAGCAGGACTGAGTCCGTCAGGCTCCCCTGGTGACAGACTGCAGAAGCCAGCCTGGCTGCTCAGGTGCATTCCACAGAGCAGTTGCCCAGTTCCACATGGAGGGGCAGTCTCCTCTCACATCCACCTGCCTCAGCTTCCTGAGTGCTGGGAAGAAGTGTACTTAAGGATAGTAGCATGGCAGACAAGTGAGAAAAGTTGTAATTTTTACAAAGTACCTGCACATAAATTCATTGGGTCGAATTTATAGCTCAAATAATTACCCACTGTCACACATGCACATTGTGGGTTGCTTCCTCGGAATCCACTTACTTTCTCTGCACCTTTTCCGATTTTCTACTGGAAATTTGCCCTCCAGCACTGAGTGGATGGCTGGGGCCAACCCTGTCCTGGCTCCAGGGACACGCAGCTGGGTATGAGAAGGAGTGCCTGGGGCTTGGGGAGTGTGGGAGGGACTGTTTCCTCTCCTGGATGGGGTGGGAGGCAAACACAGAAGTGTGGCTGCCTAAGGATGTGGCGGGGGCCATGGGGCCACCAGGACCCTGCAGAGAATTAGCAGGGACCTCATCCTTGGAGACTCGGGGCAGTGGATTCATTCTCATTTGAGACTGACACCATCCTTAGCCTTTTAGTTTTGGGAGTTCACATTCCTGGGCCATCGACATCCACCTTTCTGGCAGCTGCAATCAAGAGTTCTAGCTTGTCCTGGGGGTAGCGGCACATGCCTTTAATCTCAGTACTTGGGAGGCTGATTTAGGAAGATCACTGAAAATTCAAGGCCAGCCTGGGCCTACATATTGTGTTCAAGGCCAGCCTGGACAACATAGTGAGACTGTCTGAAGGGGAAAAAAACAACCCAAAACAACAACAACAAAACACCCAAAACAACAAAATTCTTAAGAGTTCTGGCTTATGAATGCGCAGAAAGAACCACTGTTGACATTTTGGGTTTGTTTCATACATTTTAATGCTTCAGTAATAAATTTCTTTTATTCTTTTACAAAATTGAGAAAATATATATTCTTCTGAAATATTTCAGTTGGAACACTATCTTTTTGTGTTAGTAAGTTTTTCACTGAGGATGACTAAATACCTAAGAAAGACAACTCAGAGGAGGAAAGGTTTATCCTGGCTCATGGTTTCAGAGGTTTCAGTCCAGGGTCACCTGGCTCCACTGCTCTAGGCCTGTGGGAGGCAGAAGCCTCACAATGGATGGCCATGGCAGAAGAAAGCTGCTCATCTCAGGGAAGCCAGGAATCAGAGCAAGAGCCTGAGGAAAGCACCCCCAGTGACCTACCTGCCCCACCTCCTAGTAGCCCAATCAGCTAAGAACGCATCAGTGTGTTGAGTGATGAAGTTAGAGCCCTCAAAAATCAGCCATCTCTCTAGGTATCTCGTAATGAGCTTGACAATCAGGATTAACCTTCACATGTCAATCAAGTACGGTTTCTTTTTGTACCAGGGATCAAACTGGGGTCCTTGAACTTTCAGGGAAGGTGATGGAACCACTGAACTAAATCCCCAGCCCTCCGTCATCATTTTTAATAACTGCATAATATTCCACTGTAGAAATATACAATATAAAACATTTTATATGAAAGGACACTTACATTTTTCTGTATTGTAAACATGCCATTTTACACATTAGGTCTATTATTCCTTTATAATAAATTCTAGAAATCACTGGCCATACAATATGTACATTCTCCAGGCGCTGATAAACCTTAACAAATCATCCTTCAAGGGGAATATACAATTATTACAGTTCCATTACATGGAGACCAGGGTGTCTTCGGGCCAGAGGGAGCTTTCTGCAGCAGAAACACTTAGTAGAAGCCAGTATCTCTTGAGCGTCTGCTGTCTCTGTAGCACTGATGGGAGCTGGGGACAGAGTAAACAATACTCCTATATGCCTTTGTATTCTCCCTTCCCAACTGTGGCAGATCTGGCTCATGCTAACATCCTAACAGTGCTACATAAATGACAGATGGCAGTAGAGTCACATCTCTTGCTGATGACGGTGCTGAAGTCACTGTCTGGGACGTTTCTCTGCTCTCTCCAACAACCCCCCCCCCCCCGCCCCGCCGGGAGGTTGAGACCTTGATTTCCCACAGTCCCCTGCAGCGGGACACGGCCGGAGCTGGCGCTTGCGTGGTCCTGGGAGACTGAAAGGCAGGAGGTGGCGCAAGCTGCTGAGACTCAGGCTCCTGCGCTGGCACGTGGCAGTGAAGGAACACAAGCTGCAGACCCGTACCACAGTATGGAGGGCAGCGGCAGGAGCCAGGCTGGTGTTTGTGGGGCTGCTGAGAGGCACACGGGGGCATGGTGCAGCCATGCAGGGCTTCGCTGCAGCTCTCCAGCCCTGGGCGATCCGGTCCTCCCCTGCGGGATCCCTCATCCCATTTCAGTTTTGTGCCTTCACCCCTACGCTACGTTTTCCTGTGTTTGAAATCTCTCTGGTGGCTTTGCTTTGGTGACAGAGTCCACCATTCAAGTTAGCCTGACACGGACAGTTGTGGCTCGGTCTCACACGGCCCCTTTCACCAAACCTGATGGAGCCGGTGTTGGCTCAAGCAGGGGAGGGGCGGCTGCCTTTACCTGGTTTCCAGCGGAGCAGCAGGCAGCGCCAGCGACAAACTCTGAGGACAGCTTGGGCGACCAGCCCGGAGCCCCGAGCACTAGGGTCCTACTCAGGAAGGTGAGGCGCACCTGCCGTGGGCAGGAGGGAGCGCGGACCCACCCGTCCGTCCATCCCATGCTGTCTGCACCGAGACCGTGGGTCTCAGCCTCTGTAGGGACAGCAAGCAGCGTGGCCCAGCTTACAGAAGTGGCGAAGGCGCTCAGTTTTGCTGAGTGCACACAGCGGACCCCAGGTCAGGAAGTGTTCACAGGATGTGACTCTGCCTGCTGCTGCCGTCAGAGGAGCTTGGGACACTTGGGTTTTACAGAGCCGTTAGTGTAACTATTCTGGGCACAATGTACAGAAACGCTCATCAGTCCCTGTGCTCCTCTTTACTTTCACATTCACACTTTAACATGAAAGCTTTTTTTTTTTTTTTTGGTACCAGGGATGGAACTCGGGTCCTTGTGCTTGTGCAGCAGGTGGCGAAACCACTGAGCTAAATCCCTGGCCCGCTAATACATTTTTAACGTGCCACAATACAAGTTAACATTTTAGGGCTGGGGATTGAGCTCAGTGGCACGGAGCCTGCCTCGCAAGCACAAGGTCCTGAATTCAATCCCCAGTATCGGGAAAAAAAAAGTTAACATTTTGTGTCTCTTCCTCTGGCTACTAAACATTCTTTAATAAACATCATTACCAAAAGAGCTTTATTAACCAGTGCAGTTTGGAAAAGAACCAGGTGGTAGAGGCCTGGTCCCTGGGGTGGTGGGGCCTACTGGGAGGTCAGGGGTCACAGGGGGTGGACTTGAAAGGGACTGTGGGACCCCAGCCCCTCCCCCAGTCTCTCCTTTCCTGGCCATAAGTTGAGCGGTTTTTCTCTGCCACCTGATGGGCCACACACTCCTTTGGGGCAGAGGCAAGGCAAAGGAGCCAACCCACAGTGGACAGGAGCCTCCCTAAACCATGGGCCCATATAAACCTTTTCTCCTTATAAGATGTTATTATCTCAGGTATTTTGTTATGGTGATGGTAAGCTGACAGACACAGTAACACACGTATATAAATATGGCCCAACCAAAAGGACTGGAGATAGTAACCTCTGCTTAACTCTGTTCTTCCATGTCTTCTCCCTCACTGTCATCTTCACAATAAAAGATGTCTCTGAACAGGAAAACTTGCTTGGGTGCTGCAGGAGTTCGGATTTTGCTGCCCTTTTTCCCCATCTTCTTTTTAAATTTTTCTTTAAGCAATGGCAGACTAGTCTCATAAAGGTAATCGATGATCTCTACAGAACAGAAATTTAATTTGGAAATTATTTGTACAAAGCCTCTTATCAATGTCAAAGGATATAGGATCCTGATGATACCACCTGCGAGGCCCTAATGGTTTGCTTATACAATGGACCCCTGACTTATGAACTCAATCCGTTCCTGAGGGCTGGCTGTAACTCAAGTTGGTCACTGAAGGCTCGGGGCCCTCTACACAGCCTTCCAAAGTCTCTCTCCTGTACAATTTTAGGCTACACTTTCTTTCAGGCAGATCTCACCCCAGGATTTCCCACTTAGCCCCACACAGGAAAGGATGCTGTCATGTTCCTTCCAGACTCTTTTAAGGGTTAGATCTGTATCTGAGACCATCTGGAAGCACAAGTGGCCGGCATTTGGGTCGTAACACAAGACTCTGGTTGGAAGTTAAAACTGAAATTCTGGTCGTAACCCAAGTTGTTTGTATGTCAGGCCGGTTGTAACTTGAGGGTCCACTGTATTCCCTTATTCAACCCTCAAAAACACATCCTACAGACAGGCACTATTTTTAACTCATTTTTCAAACAAGGAAAGTGAGGCAGAGAGACATTCAGAGACTTGCCCAAGGTCACAGAATTAGCCTGCATACACACCTAGGTGGTTGGTCCTGTCTGCCACAGGCAAAGCAGTATTTCATCACACTCAGAACAATGCTGTTGGGCAGACCGCGGGGGACTCGCTGTGGGCTTGTTTTTTGTGTCTTGAGACAAGGTCTGGTGTGTAGTTCAGGCCGGCCTTGAACTCACTGCCTTAGCCTGAGATTAGTGTGCACTGCCATGCCTGGCACTGTGAGCTTGTCAGAGAACAATCCAGACTCTGGACTTGGCCTGGGGATTAGGATTTGGTCGGTTTGGGATGAGACTCAGGACTCTGCATTATTAAGAGCTCTCCACACGGCTCTGAGGGTCTGAGGTTAGGACTTACACACATCCAAACCACCCACAAATGGCAACAAGTAACAAGTGGGCACTGACGCTCTCCTTGGAAGTGTGTGTGGCGGCGGGCGTGCACAGCACACTTACTTGCTGAGCACTCACTGAGTGCCCACCACTGCGATGACCACACTCGCTACGTGTGAGAGCTCATGTAGCCCTTAGGAAAGTTCTGCCAGGCAGGGACTGTAATGTGCCATTTTATGATTAATGACTCCGATTCCGGGAAGTTATGTCCCAGCCAATGTGACTGAGATAACCAGCACTGAGTTGATCCTGGACCCGTGTTCTCAACTATATGACTATTTACAACACCCACCTGGGAAAGTCTTTTTCTGCCAAAAGGGAACACAGGCAGCTTTCAGCTTATAAAATTTAGTTTGAACGTAAGATGGAGGTACATCACTTTAGAAAGGAAAAGATTAAAATAAAGTATCAGTTAAAAGTTTATCATTTCCAAAAAAGTCTATCATTTCTGTAATCATTTACATGACAATTTATCCTTTATCATTACTTGTGCAGTAAATAGATTTGTTAGGTGAGGTCTGGAGAAATATTTAGTTTCCCTATCCTAGACAGGAAACCATCATGGCCATAAATGTGATAAAAATAAAATGCCTATGACAAACTACTGTTCATGTGGTGTAAAAACACACAGAGGAGGCAGGGATGTAGCTCAAGCAAATAGTGTACATTTACTATGCAGGGGGACTTGGGTTTAATCCCCACCACCAGAACAAATAAATAAAAACCAAAAACCATAAAAGAAAGAAAATCAGTAGTATAGGATGAGTTCTGCTTAAATCCAACTGACCTCAGTCATTGGTCAGAGACCAGGCGTAAGACCAGCTAACACTGGCTGCTGTCTGCCCCTCGCGTGGCCCTCCCTGCGCACGTCGTGGTAACCACCCTCAGGCGCATGCGGAAACTGGGACAGCTACCGCGGGGAGGCGCTGCAGAGCCTGCTCCCTGCAAACACGCGCCTACTGTGTGCAGTTCAAAGGCAGATGTACGCAGGTTTAGTTTGCAAAGCTAAAAAAATGCCTATGATGTTTTAGAACATTTTCAAATTAACAATAAGTGTGACAAAAACAAGCAAAAAATTTTTTTCTGAGATAGGGTCTTGCTAGTTCAGGCTGGCCTTGAACTCATGCTGTGGCCCAAGCTGGCTCTGAACTCGTGACAATCTTGCTTCAGCCTCCTGAGTGTTGGGAGTACAGGTGTGCACCACTATACCTGCTGATCAACCAAAGCTTCAATTTTTTAAAATATAAAAATCACTAATTTATCTGGATACTTTTTCTTAATAAAAACCTGACTTACCTCCCCATAGCTAACCAGTCTAGTACAAATAGTCAGTGAGAATGATCCTGTTAACTGTGTGCAGAGTTAAAAGAGGACTGGATTCTCATCAGAGCAGCCACTAACTGAGCACATACTATGTGCCAGCACCACGAGGCTGAGAGTCTCACTGGTTATCCCCCAGTAGTCCTTGCAATGGCCTTGGTTAAACACGCAGACAAGGATACCAGGGCTCAGAGACAGCGAGGGGGAGTCCAGGGATGGTGTCTGCTCTGCCCGAACCCAAAGCCCACGCTCTGCAGAGCCAGGTCCAGGTTTTGGGAAATGCTTGTAACTGAGCTAGACTTTGACAACTACACAGGTGAACAGCTCATCAGGGGGAGGTGCTAGTCTCAATCCTGACTAGGTAATCCACCAAGGCCACTTTAAGGAGCTGAAGAGACCACATTAAGCTACATCTCAGCCCGATTTAGTTTGTTATCAAACTGAGGACACACAGTATTTCAAACTGTACTTGAATAGATACCATGACCTCCATGGCACCGCTTTGTAATTCATAATTGTAACTATAATAATCAGACTCAAATATCTTTTTTTGTTTTCTTTTCTCTCTGGTGGTGGTGCTGTGGGGATCAAAGCCAGGGTCCGCTGAGCTACCTCCCCAGCTCCAGTTTTAAATGTCTTAAAGCCATTAAAAACTCATTTTAGTGTTAAAAAAAAAAAATCATGTGATCTGAAGCAATATCACAAAGTATACAAAAACCTAGGTGAAACAACAAATATTTAAAAAGTGGTTGGGTATTGGCAAGGGCAGGCTGTGGGACAGGACAGGAGTACTTCTCAGGTGGGAGCTGGTGGGGTGCGGAGCAGGGTCCCCCACACCCCGCAGGGTGTTTTACTCTGTGTTATATCACTCTGGTTTTCTCGCAAACATGATGAATTTTAACTCTCATTATACACACTTGATAAGCAGCAGCATGAATTTCACCCCCTCTTTAAGATTTGCTAGGTGGTCATATATTAAAAGTCATCTCTACTGTTTCATATCCTTAGTATTAAACAAATGCTTTACCCTATGGCACTAGCAAGATCTTCCCAATCTATTTCATTAGCATCTTCCACATTTATTTCATACAACCTGTAAGAAAAAACAAAATAACAATTTCAAGCAAAAAGCAACCTGCTGGACCTCTGCCCAGACGACAGGAATGCCAAGCGCTGGGAGGGACCGACACCCGCACTGCACATGCCCAGCCTCCCCCAAATCAAGCCAAGGTCACTGCGGAGTGAGCTATGGAGATGGGTGGAAAGCCACTCCTGCATGTGACACAGACGTGTAGTAACTGCGCGGCTGGGCCCAGCACTTACTAGGCAACAGACACTGTTAAGAATTACAGTAACCCTCAGCATGGTCTGACGAGGTCAGGGATTAGCTCTGTTCTACAGAAAGGGAATGGGGGACAGACCTGGGCACTGGCTCACCATCTCCTGACACTTGTCGCCAGGTGACGCCCTCCCCGGATCTGCCAGCCTGTGCAGTCTCTGCACCAGGGAGGACTGGGAGGATGTATAACCAGCAGGCACCCGGCCAGCTGCACACAGGGAACGAGCAGGAAGCTGCACAGGATGGCCCGGGCCCAAAGTGTCTCTGCCCTGCACTGCTGCCCGGCAGTATGAGTGACCCGAGTGCACTAAACTCTTGGGGCTCGGCCATCAGGCCTGTCCCTCCTCCTCCCTTGGAACGAACCTTCCGGGAGGAACTCGGGGACAGAACCAAAGCCCCAGCACCACGACGCTGACAAACTGGTGCTGATGAGAGGTGGGGCTTGGTCCAAATGATCTACCTCCATTTCCTGATGCACGGAAATAGGAAGTAACGTGCCCACAGGGAGAGCTTCAAAGGCATAAATAACCACCGACTGAGTATACAGTAATGCTGTGCATGCATTAATTCACTTCTCCTCCAGGGACGCCAGGAGGGAGCTAAATTCTCGTCATCATCACCCGCATTTCAGACGAGTCTGCGGGGACTCAAAAGGGTCATGCATCAGCGGCGGCAGGTGCAGAGGGTGCTGGGACAGATTTTACCCAGGGGACAGCACCGTGGTCTCTGCTGTGAGCAGCTACTCTCGGGCCAGAGAGCCAGCATCGCTTTCTACTCCTGTACCTTTCAATGAGGTTGATTTTGGCCTGCAGAGCATTGATTCCACGGTATACAAAGCCACCGTTAGTCATCCTCTTGGTTAGAATTTCTGTCCTACGATAAAAGAAAAAGATACTTTACTTTTAGGGGTAATGTTTGTTAAAATTTTCCATATTTTTCTCATCTAAACTGCCTTCGTTCAGAAACAATTTCTCACTTTTCCAACCCAACTCATTTACCAGTATGAAGAACATAGTATTTGAAAAAAAAAGTGAGAAGGAATCAATAAAACAACACAAAGATAGTGATTATTGAGAGTGGATGGCCAGGCATGGCACACGCCAGTAATCCTAGCACTTGGGAGGCTGAGGCAAGAGGATCACTTTGAGTTTGAGGTCAGCCTGGGCTACATAGCGAGACCCTGCCTCAAAAAACAAATTAAAACAACAACAAAAAAGAAACTGGATGATGGATGTGAATTCTATGTGTATGTTACTTATGAAGACAGATGGACGTGGCTCTTATCCCCACTACTAGCTTTCGGAATACCAAGGAGAATAAATTTGGTAACGTGGTAAAGGACCCAATGAGCCCTCTACTGCCTAAACTGATGGCTGAGGGAAAGAGCTGCTTGAACTTCCTAGTGAACACTGCCCAGCTGCAACAGAACTGGTTTTTCTTTTTTTTCCAGAAGTGGAGTTTGAACCCAGGGCTTTCACACTGAGCTACATACCCTGCCCTTTTCAAAAGCTTTTTATTTTGAGACAAGGTCTTGCCAAATGGCCCAGGCTGGGCTCCAGCTTTCAATTCTCCTGCCTCAGCCTCCCAGAGTGCTGGGATCACAGGCGTGCGCCACCATGCCCAGCCTTTTTAAAATGATACTAGGTATGGAACACAGGGCCTTGTCCATGCTAGGCAAGTGCTCTATTGCTGAGCGACAACCCCAGCCCTTTTTAACTTTATCTTTTTTTTTTTTGGTACTAGGGATCGAACTCGAGTCCTTGAGCTTGTGCAGCAGGCGGCAAAGCCACTGAGCTAAATCCCTGGCCCTTTAACTTTATCTTGAGACAGGATTTTGTTAAGTTGCCCAGGCTGCCTTTGAATTTGTGATTCTCTTGTGTCAGCCTGGAGAGCAAAAAGCTGTCATAATTAGATCGACAGACCATTTGATGTTCCAGTCACACGCTTGAGACACATGCGCAATAATCGTGTGCTTACCGCCATTTACGTGTGTGGGTTGGACATGAGTCACCTGAGGTCACTTCAATATCACACAAGGTAAATATATGTTCAGGACTCAGTTTCCTGTTTTTCTCTTCAAATGGAAAGACATGTCCTGCATGTCACCTTAATTATAGTGCTTTGGAAGCAGTATCGCCCTTACTCACTTCTCCCTTTTAATCACGAGCAGCACTTCGCTCCCATATCCCTTCTCAGCCTAACCCCTGGAGTTGGAAAGCGCTCTGCTTGGTGCACCCCACTCTAAGCGGTATCTGCTTTTTGGATTGTGCTTTCCTGGGCACGGTCAGTAACCAGCCTTGGCCTGGGGATGTGGCTCAGTGGTAGAGCACTTGCCTAGCTGTGTGAAGCCTTTGAGTTTAGTCCCTGAAAAAACAAAACAAAAACCAAAAAATGACTACAAAAACATAAAAAGCCCAAATACCCTAAATAGAACTGAGAGACATATAAGAAGTATAATCTAGGAGTGTAGTTTTAAAATAGGCCTCTTCTGGGTTTCATCCTGATTTGATACTCAGGGGTCACCAAGTCCCTTTATGCTTTGTGGGGTGAAAATGTGCAGAGCTGCTGCTTCAGAGCTGGGCCGAGAGGGACATCCCAGCAGCAACCCTCCCGGCTTGGAAAGCTGTAGCAGGCAAGAGCTATGCAGCCAGACCAGGACTGGACCTACTTCAGTGGGAGTGACAGAGCTATGCACATGGGGCCTCCAAGTTCCTCTGTACGCCAGATACTGCCTTGCTGCAGATGGAGACAGGAAACTACAAACCGGAAAGCAAAATAAAAAGGCAGAGCTACACCAATCACTGAGCTCAGGCCTTCTCTTCTGAATGTTAGTTTCACATCATGTTTTTTCAAATGGGGCAAATAGATAAACACTTTATTCTACTAAAGACCTAGAGGTGGAGTCAAGAAATCAGAAGCCCATTTCAGAATTTAAAAGGTTCAAGTTCTTTAAGAGGAAGCCATACACTCTAGCAGGGATGACGCTGCATACCTGTGGCCCACACCTATCTCCGGGTCAGAGTAAGGTATGTGCTCATTTAAATCAGATGCTGATACAGAAGCAGCTGGATTAAGAGGCCAGAGATGATCTCTGACACTTCAGTGTAGCAATCTCACCACTCCACCCACTCTAAACGAGAGCGGAAGACACAAAGTATGACGGTGAATTTATGTAAGAAGCTTTAAAACTTACCACTTACTTTTGCACTGCATCCAATTTCTCGTCTCCACCTTCGCTTCCACTTCCACCCACGATATGCCCTTGTAGAGCTTTTCCCGAACGATCGACAGGCGACTCTCAGGGTTTTCCTGGAGTTCAGAATCCATTTCACTTAACTTCTGTGGAGACATTTTCTTTAGAATCACTTCTTCGACAGCCTTGATGAGTTTCTGGGTTTCTGCCTTGCTCCAAACACCATGATTTCTTTCTGTAGATATAAAAGGATGACTCTGTAGTTGCTGATCTATTTGCTTTTAAATACAAGATTAAAAACAAAATGATAAATTGGATACTTCTCAGAAGATAGTGGGAAACTTCTCAGTTATGGAAATGTAAAATGAAACAATGTAATTACACACAAATTAACATGAAATTACTAAAGTGGCCACAGGGTCTTTTTAAGAACCAAAGTGAGACACTGCTAAGAAGTCCTGGGGCAGGCCAGAGCGAGCGCTTATCTCCCATGTGTGAGGCCCTGGGTTCCGTCCCCAGAATGGAATAAAAGCCCTTTCTTAATTTTTTTTTTAACTTAAAAAAGTTGTCCTTCCTGTTTTGGAGAGAATGCAACATGTCTCTGGTGTGACACTGTGAGGCTCCCAAACGTCATGGAAAAGATAACCCAGTGGCTTCTGTTTTATGTGCATGTCTGCCTCCCAAGGGCTCCTGGGATCCAAACATCAGCCACAGTGACATCTATCCAGGGCGACACGAAAGTCCTTGAGAACGCTGAGCCACAGGAGCAGCCAAAGCAGGGCAGCAGCAGGGAGGCCAAGGTGGAACAGACCCGAGAGCACAGGCATGTGGTTGTCCAGGGGAGCACTTCCTTCGCTCAGTGACAAAGTGGATGAATGCTAAAAAACCGAGAGACGCCCAGGAAGGGGGAAAGAAAAAAGATACCAGAAATTTTGTTTTAAATTCCAGAGTGTTGGTTTGCTCCTTAGAAACAGGAAGGAATGCTGTACCACATTGCCCATGTGGCCGGAGCATGCAGGGAGCTGTGCAGACCATGACCCTGACTGGGGGCTGTCTTATTACAGCAGTTTTGTGTATTTTGATGGAAAGATAGAACCAAAGAAACTTTTTATAAAAGAGGAGAGCCAGGGATTTAGCTCAGTGGTGCTGCCACCTGCCTTGTAAGCGCAAAGTCCTCAGTTCCATCCCCTGTAACAAAAAAAAAAAAAAAAAAAAGGAGAAAAAAGACAGGTGGCTGCCCACATCGTGTCTAGCAGACCACACGGCTGCAGGCCTCCCTCCAAAGGTTCTCTGGCCACTGTGACGAAGTGACCTCCTCCGCCAGCTTCCTGGGGACTGGACAGCCACGTGGCAGTTACACTCATGCTGAAAGTTACTGAACTGAGCTGTGGTCAAAACCAGCCTAGTGAGTTTTACTGACTGCAGGAGGAAGTGAAATGAACTAGCGGAGAGGCTGGCTTAAGAAACAGTGGCCCTCTCGGAGGGCAGGCCGCGGTGATCTCGGACCCAAGCCTATTGGGCGTACCACATGACAGATGGGCCACTTACTGTTACGGATCTGGGAGAACTTGAGGGCGACAGAGAGGCTGCTCCGGGCCACCATCGCCCCGATCTTTTTCCAGTCATTCCCATGGAGGGACTGGCATGCCTTCAGCTTCTCAGTGTCCCCTTTGCTGTACCTACAAGAAGGACAGTGAGATTAACCCAGTGTTCTCACCACAGTACTGCCGTCGGGGGAAAGGCTGAATGCGGTGTCGGGAACCCGGTTCCAGTCCTCACAGTGACCAGCGCTCTGGTCCCTGCTATCTCTGAGCTCCATCCACGGTGGTTGATCCATCTACCCACCCACCCACCCATCACTGCAGTTCCAGTCAGAGCTATCGGTGGATCTCAAGCGATCTGTCAGCCTGATCTGCCCTCACGGCCTCTGTCCCACCCCACCTGGATGGTGACAGCCATGGCGCCCCTCCAAGAGGGTGGCCCAGCCCGAGCTTCAGGGCCTCCGTTCCCTCCTAGACAATGTTGTGCTTCTCCTGTTCACACTGGTCCTGAGTTTTGTGCTCTGTCGTATCCATAACCCTGACAGATGACAGACACTCCATACACATACAACACAATAGCCCACCATAAATATGTCACTGTTTAAGGAGTAAATATGCATTAATCCCACATAAAAACAAAGAGACAAGTACCAGAAAGGCACTATAATGTTAAAAATGGAATAGGAGATTAAGCACCTTTACTATTTAAGTGGAGAAAAAGCAGTCTTGTAACACCCTAAGATTCCTAGGCCTTAATGCAGGCTGGGGAAGTGGGCAGGAGAGGAGAGACTGGTGGTTTCTATATTACTAAGGCAATGGCAGAGGAAATTCAGCCAGACATGACGTTCTTGTGTGTCCTGAAACGGATCTGTACACACAGATTATTTTTTTTCACTATTAAGAATCATGGGAATAAATAAAAGGTTAACACTTTCAAGTAGTATTATTCTTAAGGATCTGACTGAGATTCAAAAACAGAGAAAGAAAAGCCTCATAGAACATAAAGACTGTGAAGCAACTGAGAAGAGGAAGTAAAAGAGATATTAATTGCTGGGCATGGTGGCACATGCTTGTAATCCAGCGCTCTGGGAGATGGAGACAGGAGGACTATAAATTTGAGCCCAGCCTGGGAAACTTAGCAACTGAGACCTGTCTCAAAATTTAAAAATTTTAGAAAGGACTGGGGATGTACCTCAGTGTGAAGATCCTGGGTTCAATCACTAGTCTGCCTTAAAAGAAAAAAGAAATTGTACAGAAAGAGGTGTTCTGACCTTCTACAGCTCCCAGAGCCTTAGAAATTCTTTGGTTTTTGACTTCCTATATTTTTTTCGGTGAAGAATTCTTCAGCTGGAAAAAGACTCTAAGGGCAAATGATCCCCTTGACACAAATAATTTGGCATAAAAGACTAAACGCTTTCAATTATTAGAACGTTAGAATTTTATTATTTCACAAAGTCCATTCCTGGACTTAGGCAGAAAATGCAGATAGAAAAATGTTACTGTGGCTGTCACTGTTGTTTGTTGTTGTTTTTATTGTTCTTTTGTTGTTGTTTTTTGCAACAAGGTCTCACTATGTAGTTCAGGCTGGCTTCGAACTCACGGTGAGCCTCCTGCCTCTCAGCCTCCTGAGAGGTGGGATTACAGGCAGGTGCCACCACACCCGGCAGCCACTCTTAATTCTGTAAATCCCATTTAAAATGCTATCTTCAGTGAATTTTCTTAAAGTTCTATTCACAATTATCTGATAGTCAGCTGCCCCCCAGCGTGAAATCAGGAGTGGAGACAACAGTTGTTTTTTGAGTCCCTGGACACAGGGATGGCAATTTCCTTCCTGCTTTCTTCCTTATTCTCAGGTGGAATGATGACCTGACATAATCTATGGGGTTTGTTTTAAATTTAGGATGTTGGACACAAATTTTAACTGGGAATTTTATTTGGGCAAAAGACAGGAGAGACTAAGAATCGTATTAGGCACTCTGGACTGATGCTACTGAATTGCACTAACGTGATCTAACACTGGTTTTTGGTTTCTACCTTCAAATATCTGCTGAAAGCCAGAAGAGCTGCACATGGCTAGCATTGTGGCAAGGTCCCTGGGCAGCAGGAGCTCGAAATGCAGCAGAGCAAATGAGTAGCAGTGAGACAGGCACGCAGGTGAGAACAATCTGAGATTTAGGTCACACAGGCTTATTAGAGGGGTGGAACTGGCCCTGAAGACGTACACCTCATCCGCAACCCAGTTTCACATGTGGAAGGCTTGAGCTTTACTTCTCTTCTAGAGCTGTGAGTATTCTTTTTTTTTTTTTTTTTTGGTACCAGGGATCGAACTTGAGTCCTTGTGCTTGTACAGCAGGCAGCGAAACCACTGAGCTAAATCTCCGGCCCAGCTATGAGTATTCTGATTTAAAATGTCAGCAAACGCTGAGGAAAGCCCCATGCCCAGGAGGAAGACTGCCTTACCTCCCTTTGTAATTGTTGACATCGAATATCTTCTTGGCGCGGTAGTACACGAGTTTCCAGGGCCGTGCAATGCCCTTCCCTAGGGTCAGAAGGGAGCGAGTCAGAGAGGCCCTGAGCGCCCTAACAACCACAGAAGGGACCCACCATGGCCCCGGCAACAACGCTGCAGATCAGGCATTGTGCATCCTGCAGAGGCCGGCTGCCTTGGGGACCTCTGCAAACTGGACACTTAGGACCTGGGGGCTCCAGCCTTGCTCTGCTCAAATCTTGGAAAACACCTTTCGAAGCTGGAATACTTGTAGCAGCACTTGAATGAAGGGAAAGGGAACACTAAGGTGGGGGACACACGCCAACAGTCCTCCATAAAATGAACAAAACGTTCCAAACTAAGCTTTCCTCACTTTCCCACGCTATAGCCGAAAGGATCCATCCACAGGGCTCGCCGTACCGCATCCTTTGTGAGCCTGCACAATCAGCCTCTTCAAATTCAGGACAGGATTTTTTCACTGGGATCCTCCATCACCTTCTGACTTTCCCAGGGACACCCAGAGCTGGGGTCCCGCCAACCCCATGCCTCCGGCCCCACTTCAGACACACGCGGGGTTGCGTGGAAGGGGGTGCTGTATGCAGCACCCACATAAAATAAGTAATACAGGGCCAGGGATTTAGCTCAGTGGTTCTGCCGCCTGCTGCACAAGCGCAAGGACCCGAGTTCCATCCCGGGTACCAAAGAAAAAAAAAGTAATATGGCACGAGAAACCCGAACCCTAATTATCACCAAGTGGGAAAGACAGAAGGTGATCATTTGCTTTCTCACGAGACCCGTAAGGACACACGGACACATCCCAAACCCCAGGGTACGGACTGACAATGAGAACACGACCAGCACATGGGGCTTCGCCACACACTTGGGATGGGCCGGGCCAGGCCGGGCCGGGCATGGTGCGCAACACCTCTTCCTCCTCCCCACAGGTGACCTGGCTAGGATTGGAGGCAGGGATGGCAGAGAGAGCGCTCCTAAACTCACCAATGTGCAGCCTGAATGCATGCTTCCGTTTCAAATCTGTGATGGCAGCCTTTTCCTCTGGGTATCTGTCTGTGTACAGCAGCTTGTCCGCGGTCTCAATTCCTGTCAGAGATAGGAATTCTTGCACGTTTTCCTCTATCTGCTTATTTTCCTTGGAAGAAAACTTGCCAAATCTAATAGCAACACCTAGGGGTGAGAAGGCAGGGAGAGAAGTACGCACTGTCAGTGATGAAGAACAGCAAACCGACAGCCTCTGGAGCACCAGTGCTGGCCAGCGCCGCCCTGCTGGGGCGGAGGCCATTCCCAGTCCCCAGTCCCACTGGGATGCTGCTTGCTTCAGGCCCGACCTGGCCTGTTCTCCCACAGTCCTCCCTGGTCATTCCGTCCCACAGTGACCTTTCCTGCTTCGTCAGTCTGTCCGTCTCTCTTCCTGACAGTACTGGGGACCGACCCCCAGGCCTCACACATGCTAGGCAAGCACTCTACCAACTGAGCTACACACCCAGCTTCCTCTTCTTTTTTGAGACAGTGTCCCACTAACTTGTCCAGGCCACCCTCAAACTTGTGATCCTCCTGCCTCAGCCTCCTGAGTAGCTGGGATTATAAGTGTGTGCCACCACACCCATTAAAAAATGATCTTTTTTAATATCAAAAGTAACATACTCATTTAAAATCCAGACAATATGGAGAGGAGCACTTAAAGGAAGCCCCCTTCCTCCCTGTACCATGGGTCCCACCAAAGATAGTGTGTAAAAAGAAGCAGGTTCTAGGCATATCTTGGCGGGCAGGGTGACAAATGTCAGCACTTCCACCAATCACTGGCTTCCTAGTCATCACTCAAAGCACCCATCATGAAGCTGGGTGCAGGGGTGCACACCTGTAAACCCAGCACCTGGGAGGTGGCGGCAGGAGGATCACTGTGAGTTCAAAGCCAGGCTAGGCTGCAAAGTGAGTTCAAGGCCAGCCTGCACTACATAGTGAGACCTTGTCTCCAAAATTCAAACAAAACAAAACCCTACACAATGAACCATATTACAGTTTCTTCTTTCTTTTCCCTCCCTCCCTCCCTGCCCTGTGCTGGGGATCAAAACAGTGTATTCTTCTGTTTTCAGGCTCATTCAAAAAAAAAAAAAAAAAAAAAAATATATATATATATATATATATATATATTTTGTTTTGCAGTACCGGGAATCAAACTCAGGACCTTGCGCTTGTAAGGCAGGCGCAGTGCCACTGAGCTAAATCCCCTGCCCTTAAAAATATCTTATGAAATGTCACTCCAAAATTTCAACAGAATATATTACTAAAAAGGGGCCCTTGCATACTGCTCTATAAATTATGTGTGCTGTTGTATTATTTTGCTTACTTCGTCTTTGCTTCTGAACTAATCTTTTCAACCTGATTAGTTCTGTATGGAAGGCTCTCTCTTTTCACTTTTACCAATGACCAGTGGTATTGGGTGTCACACAGTTCTCAGTAAAGACTGCTCATTTGTCTTCAATTTGTGGCTTTCTTTTGGCTGCTGAGGATTAAACCCAGAGACTTCAAGAGCTGCATCCCCACCATTTTTTGGAGACAGAGTCGAAGTTGCCCAGGTTGGGCTCACAATCCTCCTGCCTCAGCCTCCTAGAGTGCTAGGAATTACAAGGGTGCACTACCTGGAGTTATGATTTAGATCTAGAATATCGTGTGTTCAGAGGCAGGGCTTCTGGGCTTGCCTGGATTAAGGGGGCACCGCAGCTGACCTGCTGACAGAAGTGGGGGCTGGTCAGAAGAGGCGTTTCCCTGGGGGGTGTGACACAGAAGTGTACTTTCTTGGCCCTAGCTCCTTCTTTGCTCTCTGCTTCCTGGCCACCATGATGTGAGCAGCTTTCTCTGCCAGACCTTCCACCATGCAGTTCCTCCTTGGAGCCAGATGACTATGGACTGAACCCTTAAAAACCACAAGCCAAAATAAACTTTCCCTCCTTTAAGTTGCCAGTGTTGGGTATATTGTCCCAGCAACAAGAAGGTGATTAGGACAGATTTTGTTACTGGGAGTGGGGCCACTGCCATGACTGTAACTGACCACGTGATTTAGAAGCCTTTGGAAGTGGTTCGTGGGAGGAGTTTGGAAAAGCCTGGAGAAGTGCACTAGAGAAGCCCTAGAATGCTGTGAGCTGTGTTTGATGTAAGATACTGGTCAGAGCTTGGAAGACTTGAATGCTGATAAAAATACAAACAGTAAAGGCCAGGCTCAGGAGGTTTCAGTTGGGAATGAAGACTCCATTGGTAGTGTTATGCACTGGCAGAAAATTTGTCTATATTTTGCCCATGTCCTTAGACTTTGCAGGAGACTGAGATTAAAGGTGGCAGATTAATCAATCTGCTGGCAATTTCAAGGCATTCCAACATTCAGGCTGTGGCATGGGTACTGGGGCTGCTTTTAAAATATTTACTGTGAGAATCAGAACCAAAAAGCAGAGCTAAATAATGTATACATTTTGCTGGTGGCCAGAAAGGAGGCACATGTAAAGTTGGGGCCTAGAAAAGTCAGGGCTGAGGAGAGTTTGGTTGCTGAAAAAATTAATATTAAAAAGAAGCCAAGAATTTTGCATTAGGGCAATAGGAAAGATCCCTTGAGGGCATCTCAGGAATCGGCAAGACCTCAATCCTTTGACCACGCTAAAGTTCAGAGGTGAAGTTTTGCTTTGAGAAAAGAGCCACAGGGAGCCCAGCTCATTTAAGGCCAACTAAAAAAGATTCTCCTGAAGTTCATCCAGCCACCCACACAGTCAGAGGCTGCTACAGACAAAATGCAAGGCAGCCTGGTTACTGCTTGAGCTGGTAGCAGACCATGGCATCCATCATTCATGTGGTACTGGTTTCTCAGGTATGCAGAATGCACAGTTGTGGGGTCAGGGAAGCTCCCACACAGACTTCAGAAGCGCTGGGGGGCCAGGCGGTTTGCCCCTGAGAAGGCAGTGTGTGAACTGTGAGAGTGAAGCCTTCAGTGGAGACCCCAGGAAGCTGGAGAAGGCAGGAGCGTGGAATGTCTGCTGAGGAAAGCCACAGGCGGGGAGCAGAGCCACCCAGGAGAGAGGCCAGGAGGGTTGCGACTGGCAGTGCTGTAGGCACTCAAGCCTTGTGGAGTTCACGTCTCGCCACAACTTCCTCAGGTGTTGGAGACAGCTATGGAATTTACAGTCTGGCCTGCTGGCTCTAAGTCTTACTTTCATCCTGCTCCTTTCTATCTCCCTCTTCTCCCTTTCAGCATGGCAATCTTTTTTTTTTTTTTTTCCAGCATGGCAATCTTTACCCCTGCCACTGCATCCTGGCCATATTTAATTTTTGTTTTGATTTTTATAGGGGCTCACAGCTAAGAGTTACCTTGAGTCTCAGAGGAGATTTTGGACTTGGACTTTTCCACAGTGCTAGAACCGTAAAGACCTTGGCAACTCTCAGAGATGGACTAAATGTATTTTATGTAAAGAGATATCTATGAGTCTTTTGAGGGGCAGGGGCAAGATGTTATGGTTTAGATCTAGAATATCTCCCCAAGAATCATGGGTTCAGATGTGGGGCTTTGGGGAGGTGACTGGATTATGGGGATGCTATAGCTGAATTGCTGTTAGGAGGTGGGGCCTGGACAAAAGAGGTGGGCCACTGGGTGCAACACAGGAGGGCCTCTTGTCCCCAGCTCCTTTCTCTCTGCTTCCTGGGCACCATGCTGTGAGCAGCTTTCCTCTGCCAGACCTTCCACCATGCCCTTCCCGCCCTGGAGCAGCCAACTACAGACTGAATTCTCTAAAAACTATAAGCCAAAATAAATCTTTCCACTTTTAAGCTGTGGGTGCTGGGTATATTGTTTCAGGGACAAGAAAGTGACTAAGGACTCGGGTTAAACCAATGGCTTTTTCCTACATCCAATAAGGTTTTGGGGAGGCTCTTGTGACAAATCAAGTGAGAGCAAAGGGAGCATGTTAGGTCTCTTGAGACCATGCTCATGACAGCTAGCTCACACTCAAATTAACATGGTGAGGAAAGAAACTATACCTCATCCAAGCCGACGATGTCAAGCTGACAGCTTTAATTTTATTTTACTTCCGTATCCTTCCTAGTATCCCAACCAATTCCTTCCCTTTTTTCCATGATTGATTTTCTAGTCTGGAGCTATCTGGTCACTTTGTTCTCATTCTTCCTTGCCAAAACAGGCACTTTGCTTTGCTAATTTCTCAGCCTGTCAGCAGCTCTGGAATGAGCTACAGGATGCTTCCTGTGACTCTGCTGATCTGAACCACTCACCGAAACAGCCAGGTGCTGGATCTGCACACAGGAAGGGTCAACAGACAAAAGGTGCCACCACTCACCTTGCCCCTTAAATTCTTTAAACCGCTCCAGGTCATCACGGTACATTCGCTTAATTGTCGTGGCTGCCCTTTCCTTGATGTCAGGAATGAACTCCTGGAGCTGCCTCACCGCTGAATGCAGATCCACGTCTGAATAATCAGAATCCCTCCAGTCTTCAGATGCCAATCTCACAGCCTCGCTAGCCAATTCCAGATTGCTTTCTTCTTCACTGGCAGGTTCTGACCTAAGAAGGAAAGCTAGTTAACATTAACTACCACTGGACCTAGTAAGAAAAACTGGGTTAACATTAGCTACCACTTGACCTAACAGCTTTTAAACTCACTTCCTACATGACTCTCCCAGAGTGTTCAGGCTAGATGGGGCGCTGGAGTTGTCTGTGATTTTAACCTCTTTGATGTGATCTGATTTTTTGCATATATGTCCCAAGTGGCGTAGCAGGTAACATAAGGCCCTAAGTGCTATATTTGTTTAATTACTATTCTCATCTTTTTTGGTTTTTATACCTACAGAAAATCAGACATTCCTCCCCAACCCTTCCAATGAGTTACATTTTGTAACAGGACCGTTAGGAATTAATTGAATCCGTATTTTGGATTTTACATATAGTTGCTCCTGCTACAGATTCTAAGAGCCTTTTTTTCCTTTAATTTTCTGTGTCTCCATCCTAAGTCCTCCCCCAGTTCTCTGCCAGATGTCTAAATCTGCTCTTCATATGTCCAAGCATATTACTGAACCTCTTAGATTGGTAACTAAAAAGACTCCAGGTACCCGTTTGAGCAAAGTGTTAACAGCTTCCGGAGGGGCCACAGCCCCACTGACAGCAAAGCACCAAGCACAGTCCTGCTTCCTGAGCAGTGTCCTGAGAAGTCCCCCAGAAGACAGCACAGAGGATGCTGCAATGCCACCTGACGCGCGTCCCTTTCACTTTCCTGTGAAACCACCTTACAATAGGACAACCTAACAAATCTAAGGAAGTCACTGAGCAGAAGTAGGGGAAAATCTGTCCTGAGTCTCAGGAACTATGAAAGTACTTAAAAAATCCTTGTGTTGGGCCAGGGATTTAGCTCAGTGGTTTCACCACCTGCCTTGCAAGCGCAAGGACCCGAGTTTGATCCTCGTGTTAATTCATCAGACAGTATCCGTCAGTGGTATTTATATAAGCTCACCATTCCCACATTACCTCCTCGCCTCTGCTATGCGCTTCTCTCCTGAAGAGGCCTGGGTCTGCTCCTCCTGGGGTATCTCCTTCACATTTTCTTCAAGCAAGACACAACTGCCTGCCGCTGGGTCGCGGAGTGTGTCCTCAGAGTTCTCACCACACACCAAGGTGCCTTGGACAGATGCACGCTTCCTCTTCTTAGAACTGTTCTTTATCTTGACCCTTTTGAGTACATCGCTGCCTTCCTCAGCCCCAACCTCGCTGACCACCTGTGATCCTTCGGGGAACGGGTGATCGGGATGCTCAGGCCTGGCCAAGGCTCCCGACTCCTGGAGAACAGACAGTTTCTTCTTTTTTTTCTTAGCTTTGTTTTTATAAGCAGACTGCAGTCGCTCTGTGATTTCACCTTCTTGGTCTACAGACAGCGAGGACGGCTGCTTGTGTGGTACCTTCTGGGGCCTGGGTTTCACATTCCCTTCCATCAAGGCATGACTGCCTTGTGCTGAATGAGAGTGTGTGTTCTCAGGGTTCTCATCACCAGACTCCATGGTGCTTTCCAGAGACACACGCTTCCTTTTCTTAGAATTTTTCCTTATACCGATGGATCCCTTGGCCTTTCTGAGTACATTGCTGCCTTCTCCAGCCCTGACTTTGCTGACCACCTGCAATCTTTCAGGAAAGGCATGATTGGGACTCTCAGGCCTGGCCAAGGCTCCCGACTCCTGGAGAACGGACAGTTTCTTCTTTTTTTGCTTAGCTTTGTTTTTATGAGCAGACTGCGGTCGCTCTGTGACTTCGCCTTCTTGGTCTACAGACAGCGAGGACGGCTGCTTGTGTGGCACCTTCTGGGGCCTGGGTTTCACACTCCCTTCCATCAAGGCATGACTGCCTTGTGCTGAATGAGAGTGTGTGTTCTCAGGGTTCTCATCGCCAGACTCCATGGCACTTTCCAGAGACACACGCTTCCTTTTCTTAGAATTTTTCTTTATGCCGATGGATCCCTTGACCTTTCTGAGTACATCGCTGCCTTCTCCAGCCCTGACTTTGCTGACCACCTGTGATTCCTCAGGGAACACATGACTGGGATGCTCAGGCCTGGCGAAGGCCCCTGATTCTCGGGGACTGGACAGTTTCTTTTTTTTCTTAGCTTTGTCTTTATGAGCAGACTGAGGTAGCTCTGGGATTTCACCTTGGTCCACAGACAGCGAGGATGGCTGCTCACGTGATTCTGGCTGGGGCTGGGAGATGCTCACGTGCTGGCTTTCCTGCACAGTATCCCAGGATGTGGCTTTCCTAGGAAAGTTTTCATTCTTTTTCCCCCTAACCTTATTATGCAGTTCTTCTGGCTCATTTCTATTTGACTTGGTCATGCCATGCAGCTTCTCTGCTTTATGCCCTTTTGTTGACTTTCGTACTTTGCTCACATCGACATAAATGACATCCACATCCCTCCGAAAATTCTTTGGCATGTTCTCAATATTTTCTTTACCCACAAAGACATACATAACACCTGTTTCCTTGTCTACCCTCAAAGCACCATTTCTCCTCTTTTGATGTGTAGAGATGGCCTTTTCACTCTCATCACAGATTTCTGATTTTTTTCAAAGGAGAAGAAATGAGAGGCTGGAAATCCTTCCTCTTCTTAGTTATTTGACAGTGGTCACTTGCCAGAGAGGCGTCTCTGAAACCTTCGTGGGCACGTTTCCGGGGCCTTTCTTTATATACAGGGTACTTTTCCTTGTTGAAAACGTGTGTGTGGATTTCAAATCTGCTTGATTCTCCTTCCATTTTATGCCTATAAAGAAATGTGACAACAATAGTTTATTTTTGCATTTTAAACATTAGCCTGGGCAGGGGGAATTACAGCAAAATGAAACTGCATGACAAATGATAAACCTGCAGTCACAATTATAAATTTTACACTATGTTATATAAAATCCACAGAAGAATCATGGGAATCCACTCCCTTTAGGACCACTAGTAAGGATGAACTTTCATAGCAAACTGTGCTTCTCTTCTGTATTTAAATTTAAAAAATAAAATAATGACTTAGTCATTTAATATGTGTCTTTTGCTAAAAAGGCAAATACCAAAGAGGAAGGTGGTCTGTCTGCCTCACCTCCTCTCCCTTTCCATCCCTGAAAGCAGAATTTCAAGACTCCATGAGTGGAGGCTGCACGGTGGGCTCCACTGTGGGGCAGCAAGTATGCAGGGACCTCAGCTGGGAAAGTCAGTTCTGGGCAAAAGAGGGCAGAAATGCCCTGTTAGTGGACGACAAAGGGTGAAAATTCTACAACACAAGGCTCTAATGTTTTATTTTTTTATTTTTTTGGTGCCGGGGATTGAACTTGGGTCCTTGCGCTTGCACAGCAGGTGGCGAAACCACTGAGCTAAATCCCCAGCCCACAAGGCTCTAATGTTAATACTAACATGGCACATGTCTTTTGGAATTTAAACATAGTAACAGAGATGTACTTTAGAAAATACATGGTTAAAAAATATAGTTTTGCAAGCACACCACATTCTTTTTTTTTTCAGGTACTGGGGATCAAACTCAGGACCTTGCTCTTGCGAGACTAAATCCCCAGCCCACCATATTCTTGCTCTGTATTACTTCTCAGTTCAAATTTTTAGATTTTATGTAGCTTTGTCTAGGTAATACATTTACATGGCTTAAACCTAAAAAGTCTACTCTTATTTCCTTTCCTTGGCATTGACACATTCCAATCTGCAGATGTTGTTTCCACTAATAACAGATCCTGGGGCTTGAAAGCCTAAATGTTATTCGTATTTCTGGCAAAAGGCACCCAATGTATCCTGGGTAGTAGGTGGCAGCTCTAAGACCTATGCTGCTGGAGGGAAGAGGATGTGAAAGAACATCTGAATAAATAACTACAAGGCAGGTCCCTCAGCCCTGAGACTTCGCCTTTCATGGGGGCACCCAGACCTCTGGGTGAGACCCTCATTCCTGATGTCACCCAGCTAGGAACCACCACCCAGAGACACAGGGATGCCTCTCTTGACCTCAGCTATTGAACAGGTGCTCTAACTTGACTCCCTGTTCAGAGAGGGTCCAGCAGGTTGGGTCTTATGCCTTATGAAGCTCCAACTCCTAGCACTGTGAGTGGCCCATAAGAACTCAATAAATTTCTTTGGCTCCCCTCAAGCTGCTGAGAATGGCTAGGGAAAACTCCCCCTCACACCTGGCCAGATGAGCACCACTCTAAACACCTGGTTCCTCCCTACAGCTGGGAAGTGAACACTGCGAACTCTTTCTCTAGATCTGTGTAGTCCCATAGGGTAGGTAATAGCCACATGAGACTAATAAGGACTTGAAATGTGACCAGGACTACAGGGAACGGGGAAGGGGACGTTACCAGGACCTCTGGCGTAGGTCCTGGCCTGTGAGCCAGCATAGCACAAGGCGAATTCAAGAACAGACAGAAATCGAGACTTAGAGTGGAGAAGCTAAGTCTTAGGTCCTGATCAGTGCTGCTGATGGCAACAAAGACAAAGGCCCCCAAGCACATCCAGTGTTTATTAAATACAGTTGTGGGAAGGAATAGGGAGCTGGCTATGCTTTGAAGACACCCAGTGAAACACTGCCGAACACCTGGCATGATGGTGCCAGGCAGGGCTGTTGGAGAGGAAGCACTGTTTGTGTCTTGCTTGGATAGAACAAAGCAGTACTGGGGCCAGGTACAATTAGCAAGCAACCCAACAGGTCAGTGAGAAGCCATAATTCAGGGGGAAGGCTTTTAATTGGGGTCATGCTGACCTCAGCTGCATGTAACTCAGCAGAGCCCTGCCACTTCACAGACCAGGCCTAGGTTCCCGAGGCAGCCATCCAGGGAGAGGCTAGACTTGCCCAGTCTACCATTTTTCATGCCCATGTGAGTCACACAGAGCTTCAGTCTGACTCCTGATATAAAACAACATAGCCGAATTATGGAAAGCAAGAAGCAGATGCCGCTCACAGCCTGCTAGTACTGGGCAGGGATGTGTGCTACACAGCACACACTGGGGCCTGCTATAGAATACACACTACATTTTGAAGACTTCAAACAAAGAGGATTAAACATCTCAATAATTTTTATATGCTGATTTAATACTGAAATAATATTGGATACTGGGTTAAGTAAAACACATTCCTAATTCTGCCCGCCCCTTTGAAAGCTTTTTACATAGCTACGGGAAAATTTTAAACTACATATGCAGCTTGCACCATTCCATTTTTCTTAAAATAGTAATTATTTCAAATTTCCTTTACCTAAGAACTTCCAAATGTCATTCTTTCTCTCCCATCTGCTGCTATGAACTTGCCTACAACCTCACACTCTCAAGACAAGAAACAGCTTACGGGGGCCCGGGATTTGTCTCAGTGGTTCCGTCGCCTGGCTCGCAAGCGCAGGGTCCTGAGTTCGATCCCCAGTACCAAAAAAAAAAAAAAAAAAAACCAGCTTATGCTCAGAATCAAACACACCTGGCTCCATCCTCTCTCTCTTGCTCCAACAATGTGTCCCTCTCCTGAAGGTTGTTCCCTTCAATGTGTGTGCTGACCCCACCTCCACCTGCCTTCTCAGAGTGCTCCATTGGGTACCTACTCCCCATGTGGGGCTCTCCCTTCTGCACTGGCTCCTTTGTAGCAACACTCCAACAATCTTCTGTCTTTCCTACTTAAAAAATAAAAATAAAAAAGCAACCACCTTCTAACCCTCAAGTCCCATTCAGTTATTCCTCTCCCCACTTCATAGCAACATTTATTGAGAGAGAAAATGTTCTTTCCATTCCTCACTTTCCACTTCTTCTTTTTAAGGTACTGGAGCAGAACCCAGAGGCCTTCTACCACTCAACTACATCCCCGGCCCTTTTATTTTTCCCATTCTTTATTTTGACACAGGGTCTCAGTTGCCCAGGAAGGACTCGAACTTGTGACTTCCTGGCCTCAGCCAGAGTGCTGAGATTACAGATGCGTCGGGTTCTATCCAGTTCTTAACCTACATCTTTGTAGCTTCCATCTCAGCACTCCCCTGGGACTGCTCCAGTAAAAATGCCTGTGACCTTCAAGTCACGGAATTTAATACAGTTCAGGATTCCTTAATAACAATGAATAAAAAGGACAATTCCTTTAAATACTCTTACCTTCCATCATTTTTTTTCTTTTTTGGTAAACACTTCTTCAAGGTATCCTTCTGGACTTTCCATTCAGTACAACCTTTGAAATACACAAGCAGCGGGGGATTTAGCTCAGTGGTTCGTTCGGCCGCCTGCCTCGCAAGCGCAAGGTCCGGAGTTCGATCCCCGGTACAAAAAAAAATACACAAGCATTGCCTGCTAAAAACACTATAGTTCCCTCATTATTCTTCTGATAAAGTCAAAATCTTTACAGCCCAACAAGTCTCTTCCAGTCTTCAGGACCTGGTCTGGCCCATGTCTGCCTCTGTATTCCTCCTTCGCAGCTGGGTGTCACGCACTCCGCCTTCTTTCAGTTCCTAGAATACACTAACGTTCCTTTTCCTGCCAGACACTTCGCAAAAGCAGCCCGGAATGCGCTTCTGTCCCGTTGCTGCTGCGCCCTTTAACTGGCCCGAGTATGAAACCCATTTTCTCGAGAGGGCCTCGCTAACTCAAGGGAACCCCATCTCCCTGTTCGTATAGTGTTTCCCAACAACCCAGCTCTTTCTTCCCTAACGCACTCCGCAGTTGAGATGGGGTCGGCCTCTGAAGGCAGGGATCTGCCCGGCTCGCTCCCAAGCGGCCCGAGTGCAGCCTCCTCCTAGGAGGGGACACGTGCGTCTCCCCACTTGTTGGAAACACACTTCCGCCCTGCAGGCTCCGGGCTCACGCCGGGCCCGGCCTCCCTCACCACCTCCGGGTGCGACAGAGACCTTGCTCTGCTTCTGGGTGGGCGCTCCGAGCTGAGAGGGCGAGGCCTAACTAGATGGGGACTTTCCACCCTCTTAAGCCTAAAGTCCCAAGCCGCAATCTTGGGTGACGCGCCCGCGGCGGCAGCGAAGGCCGAGGCGCCAATCCAGCCATGGAGACCTCAGGCCAAAGGCAGATCTCAAAAGACTAAGGCAACCGCCGCTCAGCTTCTACATGCGCATGTTTAAAAATGAAACTAAGCAGTAAGGGCACTTTCAACCTACCCTGTAAGAAACGTCGCCACTTATTTCCCAGCCGGAAGTGTCTCTGTTGGAAGCGGAAGTAGCCGTGCGTCATTTCCAGCCCCCCCCCGGTGTCACGCTGCCATAGCAACACGTCCACCGCCCGGATCTGGCGCGTGCGTAGCTGCCAGTCCGTGTTTCTGGCGCCTTGGGGGATAGGTTGAGGTAAAAGTGCTCTAAGACTAAGAAAATAGGACGAAATTTTTCCATTGCCTTTTTCGAGACACGATCTCGCTTTGTAGTGCAGGCTGGCCTCGAGCTCACGGCGATCCTACTGCCCCAGCCTCTCCAGTGCTGGTATTACAGGCATATGCCGCCAGCCCAGGCTCATTGCCTTGTTAATCCATGCATACATTCAATTTATTTCGCAAGTTTTTGCTGAGCTCCATCTGTAGTCTGGGAGTAAACAACCCAGGGAAGACAGAAGAACAAATCAATCAAGATAATTTCAGATTATCCTGTAAGAAAAATAAAACCGAGTAACGCGATGCAGGATGACTGGGGACAATGGATCCCACTTTAGATGAAGAGCAGACTCTTTGAGGCGGTTTCTGAGTGAATAAGATAAAATCTAGGTAGATGAGTGATCCAGGCTAGAAATGCAAAGCCCCTGAACTTGGCTTCCAGAGGAACTGAAAGAAGGCGGGATGAAGTCAGGGGCAGACAGGGCCAGCTGGTGCAGGGCCTGGTGCACATTAAGCTGAGTGAAGTCTCAAAAGACTGTGGAGCTCTCGTCCAACCCTCCCATTTCAACAAAATCTCAGGCTGGGGGTGTAGCTCAGTGGTATTTGTGCCTACCATCACCAACACACACATACAAAAAGATTGACCACCGAATCCTGAAGAAACTTAGCTTATGATTAAAGGCAAAGATTTAATCAGGCCATCAGATCAAGGCCATAGTCTATACCACCCAAACTTGTAGGCTTTTTGCATAGTGAACATACTATGTAGACACATATGAGGCAACAAGTTTTTAATTCATTTGTGCAACAACCTTCTGGTGTAGATATCTTTATTGAGCGGTTCTGTTTTAGTCCCTCCTTGCACATGAGAAAAGTGAGTCTTAATGGTCACTCTTCCAAGGTGATTAACTTGGCTCAGGAGTCCACCACCCTGCCCTTCACCATATCACCCCAATATTCTCTGTGTGAGCTGGTAAGCAGCTTTACCTAAAAAGTACACAACTGGGTCAGGGATTTAGCTCAGTGGTGCTGCACCTGCCTTGTAAGCACAGGGTCCTGAGTTCAATCCCCTGTACAAAAAAAAAAAGTGCACAACTTATATGTCTGTGAAAGTCTAGATGTGAAGCAGACTAGAGAACCGTTAAGCATAAGCAGACACATACACAAGCACACATACAGGCGATGAGCAGTTAGAAGCCTGTCTGGTCTGCTTTACTAATGTAATGTTGTCTACTGTTGGCGTGTAAGGCCCTGTAAGTTCAGACCGGTTGTCAGTGCAGCTTGCTCTCTAGTGAACCCAGAGCCTTGTGTAAGTGGATATCTTCATGTCTAGTGAAGATGATAGTGATGGATGAAGATTGGAACTGGAAGGGAGTTTAGAGATCATCCAGGCCAGTGGTTCCTGAAACACTGCACAAACCACCTGGGAAGCTTTTTGGAGTTTTGTTTTGTTTTGTTTTGTTTTGTTTTGGTACCAGGGATCAAACTTGGGTCCTTGCACTTGCAAGGCAGGCTGCAGAACCACTGAGCTACATCCCCGGCCCTGAGAAGCTTTTTTAAAATATAGATCCCCAACTTTGCACATGAACTGTATAGGAGACACTATCATTGCATCACAGTGGAATCTTTGGACATGATAAGGACATTGCAGTCATGTGTGAATATGTCCTCGATATGTGATGAATTATTTAGGGTTGAACATGATATTGTTTGAGATATTTTCAAATAACCCAGCAATGTGGGTGTGTGTGTTGGTGCACACACTCGAATGTGGCAGCAACTGTGGCAAGAGTGAGAACTGGTGAGTCCTGGTGATATTTGTATGGCTTTTCCTTATACTCTTCTTTCAACTCTTTTGTAGGTCTGAACTTTTTCAAAATAAAGTTGGTTGTGGCGAAGAGATTTATAAAAATGCGAGTCCCAGATGCCATTTTCAGATATTCTAATTGGGCAATTCTGGGCGAATCCTGTGACTCTGAATTTTTCAATTTCCCTCTGTTCTGTTGCACAAAGTTGAATACCATGGATCTAATCCAACTTTAGACTTTCCCTCACGCCCATTTCACAGAGGAAAACACTGAGGACCCAAGAAGGTAAGTGGCTTGAGGTCACCCAGTGGGTCACCAGCAACATCAAGCCTGGAATGAGGATTTCTATTCCATCATGAAAGTTTCAGCTCTTTATCTTGGGCATATGTGTGTGGAGCAGAGAGAAGAAGTGAGGAGGGAACCCTGAGTGGATGGGAAGTGGGTGGAGGGACCATATCTTTGACTTGAAAGTCAGGCATAAATAGTCCTCTAGGACCTCACACTTTTAACACAACTAGTGACGATTCTTGGGTTTTTTTTGTGTTTTGTTGTGGTTTTTTTTTTTTTTTTTTTTTTTTTTACTGAGGTAGGGTAGAAGAAATAAAGATAGGTAGAAAAGAGACAAGGAAAATTATACTTTTAAAAATTGTATTTTATTGTTTTGGTACTGGGGATTGAACTCGGGACCTTACACTTGTGAGGAAGACGGTAGAACCACTGAGCTAAATTCCTGGCCCCAAAAACTGTATTTTAAAGAAAACCTTCAGCTTCAGGATACAAAAGTTATTTGTGCCTTTTTCCCTCCCAGGAAACAGACACACACACACACACACACACACACACACACACACCCCAAAAATAAGTATCATAAAGACAAGATAAGCCTGGGCTCCTGCTTTTCACCAGTAAATTGTGCTTTCAGCCAAGGGCAGCAACCACATCCCAGCTTCCAACACATTCTAACAGCCTGCCAGATGGGTAGACCTGACAGACACCTCGGAGACACATCCTAGGTCACCCACCGTGAGGACACCCGCATCCACAGGGAAGCCCCCAGCCGCTGACCACACCGCACCTTTCTCTCTCTCGGGCCGACATGCTCTTCTGAGTGTGAGCTTTTAAATTCTGCTCAATAAACCTCTGTTTGCCTCTCACTGATGCGTCCTGAAAATTCTTTTTTCCTTTTCTTTTTTTTTGGTACCGGGGATCGAACTCGGGTCCTTGCGCTTGCGAAGCAGGTGGAGGAGCCACTGAGCTAAATCCCCAGCCCCCGAAAATTCTTTTCTCTATGATGGAAGTCAGCGAACCCACAATCTGCCCCGTGGGCAGGGTGAGTCGAGGTTCCCCATCTCCTCTTTGGGGAAAGTCTCCGACCCTATCCGAAGACACTGTGACAAGTTAAGAAAACTAAAAAGACCCATCTTGGTGGTGGCCAGGAGTTTCTGGACAGAAAAGAGAGCACGGCGTAGTTTGGGCACTGTTAGCGTCCCGTCGCCATGGAGACGGACAGTTCCATTCCTCCTCAGGGGGTGGGTTAGATTTTCTTTCCTCTCCCAATCCTATTGCGGTGCGCAAAAGAGCACTCTGAGGAACCAGCGGGGCTTACGTGTACGATCTTGAGGCTCCTTGCACCGAGGCGGTGTGGGGGACCTGCGCGCTCCCCCCTGGCGGAGGCAGGCATCCGGGTTCCACCCTAGGGTCCCGGTGGTGCGGCCCGGAGGGAGCAGGGTCCGGAGTCGGGGAAAGGGCTGCGCCCCCAGCCGGTGTCTGAGTCCCGGGCGACCTCCAGGATGCCAGAGCCCGACGGTTCCCGCAAAGACCCTGCGCGGCGGAAGAAGAAGGAGCCGGTGCACAGCACCGTCAGCCAGATCTGCCCGCCTCCTCGGCGGCCCCTGGCCGTGGCCGACCTCCGCCCGGGCATGGAGAACCAGCGGCTGGGGCTCGTGCGCGACTCCATGCTTCAGAACCCGCTCATCGTCAAGGTGAGCGCGCAGGCGCCGCGGGCTGGGGCGAGGACGGCGTCGGAAACTCGGGTGCCCAAAGCCGCGGGCCGTGCGTCAGGGGCGGGTCGCGCCGCCCCGAGCCCGGCTCCACGTCCTCAGGTGGGACGATGGTCCTCAGCAATGGGCGCGCGGGGACGCCGGGACCGGGCCAAAGCTGGCTGCCGCGGTCTCCCCGGAGCTGGTTGTGAGCCCCAGGGAGACAGATGGGTCGCACGCTCCCCGGGAGGTGGGCGCAGACCGCCCATCCTCTTCTTCTCGTACCCCGGGGCTACTTTGGTGTGGCCGGCGCTGTGCGTCTCCCGGAAGCAACACTTCCCAAGCTCACCCTCCTCATCCTCTTATCCAAATCACTACCTCAGAGAAGATCAAAGCATGACTCTGGCCCGGGAGGCTTCGCCGGCTGAACAGGGGGCTGGATCCTTTTCCGCGACGTCGCTGCCTTTCTCTCACCTTCCCCAGGCCGCGGGAAAGTCGGGTCAAAGTTGGGCTGTGGGGACGCGCCGTGGAGCAAACTTCTCCGGCGCCACTGGAGGGCGGTGCGCCTTTAGAAATGCGCTGCGCTTCCAGGTTCGCCGGGGGCTGTGGGCGCCGACGGCCACCAGCAGGGAGGCCATTGACAGACCCAGGCGCTGGTTAGCGCCCAGAGGTGGTGGTCGGTTGGTTGGCTGGAAGGAACTCGAGTCGCCTTCACACGTTGGAGAATTGCCGAGTCTCCTCTTGCCTTCCTCGAAGACCCTCCTGGAGACAGGGACGGCACACTTCTCACACTTGCAATGTAGAACAAGGCCTTCGCTTAACAGTGAGTTGGTGTATGATGCCCGCTGAGTGAAATGTACCCGCACATCTGCGTGTGTTTTATCCGATGTTGTATATGCGCGTGTGTATAATAGATTACATATATGTGTGTGTGTGTGTGTAAAATTTAATGCCCGCAGCTCTACGTGTAAAATTCTCTGCCTACCCCCCCCCCCCCCATATTAGGGGACAACTTTTAGCCTCTGGGTGGCACTAGCTGCCCAGCTTCGAGGACGGATCCCATCCCTGATGCCTGACTCGGTGTAGGGATGGAAAATGCCCCAGGGATGGCTGAGGCGCCCCTGGGCTCCTGTGTTCGGGAGTCAGGCGTTGGGACTGCGCAGGTCCCTGGAGACAGGCGAGCGGCACGCCCACAGCCTGGGCTGCCTGGTGACTGAGCCTGAGGACGCTTCTCCTGCTAGGGCCGCCAGGGGGCAGCCTTTCCCCGTGTCCCGGCATCTGGGGCCCAAGGTACTTTCTGCTGCCATAAAGATGGTGTCCGCATTTCAGTATTTACACTCCTGGAGGGGCTTCTGTCAACACCTGACTGAGATGAAAGTTGTCAGGGAAATTGAGCGGGAAAGATCGTCACTGCTAGCGTTTCCAGAAGCTGTTTGCAGGCGAGTCCACGGAAGCCGCCTCTGCCAGGTGTTTTGCTCAAGCCTCGCGCTGATTCTGGGTTAGAAGCAGTGTCCTGGCCGCGATCGCCTTTACCACTCCAGACGGCTTCCTGTGCATAAAGATTTGACTTGTGAAACTTCAGAGGTTCTGGCTTTAAGGACAAAGGGAAAATGGAAAGTGTCTAAGGTTGTGGAGCCTTAAACATTTATTTTTAAATTTTATTTTATTTTTTCTTGTCTTTTTTGTGGTACGGGGCATCAAACTCAGGACCTTGCGCTTGCGAGGCAGGTGTGGTGCCACTGAGCTAAATTCCCGGCCCCAACATTCTTTTAAATGTTACTGAAATTTCTGCTGAGCTTGTGGATCTCTTCATTGTAGCTTCTCAGCTTCCTGGGCCCAGATTTTCAGGTCCTGAGCTGAAGTGTGTGTGTCTGAGTCCTGGAAAGCCCTCTACCCTGCATGTCTTTGGGAGGGTGATTGGGCCTGAGGTGTATTTTAATTTTGTCTACACAGCCTGAAGCAACGGATCTCTATTGGAGGAATATAGCACCTTAGAAATAGCCGTCTGTGCCATCGTGTGAGGGGTTGATGCTTGGACTCTTTTCTCCAGTGGGTGGGATCAGCATTTTTTCATGGAAAATGTTGAGACACTGACTGAACAAACCAGCACTGGTATTTTCCACTGGTGGAATTTGCCAGGAAATGTACATATCAGTGATTCAGGAACATGCCTGTGAGATGCCACAGTAACCAAGCAAAAAGCGAAAAACTCAGATATTTAAATAGGTATTTTATCCACAAGTGTGCAACATCTAGTTGCTTCTTTTAAAACCAGCCAACTGGCTATCCCGGGGGATCAAATTGAATCAAGAAGGTGGTTTGTGTGGCCACAAAAAGTTGCAAATAGTTTTCATTAGAAAGGGCTTCTCTTCTAGTACAGGTAGTCAGATTTCCTCCCAGGGTGACTCTCCGGGAGGGATAAAATTAAATAGAGAAAGAACGGAGCTTCTTCCTCCTTGATTCTCATTTCCCCAGAATCCTGTGACTCAGCATGGACTCATGCAGCAATAGCCTTCAAGGCTCCTTCACAAGGCCTGTCGAGGGGCCCCTCCTGCCATGGGAAGCCGGCTGATAGCCCGTCAATACAATTATGGGGAGAGACTGCTTGGGTCGAGGCACTGACAGCCTTGAATCGTCTGTCGCCCCGGAGAGACAGGCTCTGCACAGGGGTGGAATTTATTGAACTGAGCATCCTTAGAAAGTGCAAATGATCATGGCACCCGATTTTTTCGTAATTTATTGCTGACTTTATTTTGGGGGGGCTATGTTACAAATAAGAGGTGCATGTATTTGTGAAACAGTCATAGAATCACAGTGGTTGGGGCTAGAAGGAAGCTTATAGACATCTAACCCAACTCCTTTTTTCGAGGATGTTAAAGTCCAGTGAGAGGAGGAGACTTGCTGAGGTTCTGCCCTGACCTGGTGACAGAAATCGGGTGACACTCAGGCCTCCTGGTTTACAGCCCTGTGTTCTTTTGGCCACAACTCATGATTTGTGGATCACTGCCAACCCAGGTTGGCTACAATCCTGTAGAGCAGGCAGTCAAAAATATCCTCCAGTGCATCTGATTTCAATATCATTTCACTCTGTGCTCTTTCTGAGGTGAGCGCCACTGATTTTCTGGACTTGTTGCCAACCAAGAAAATATATATATATATATATATATATATATATATATATATATTTTTTTTTTGGTACTGGGGATCGAACTCGGGTCCTTGCGGTTTCGAGGCAGGCGCTGGAACCACTGAGCTAAATCCCCAGCCCAACCAAGAAATATTTATTGAATGCTTACTAAGCCCAGTACCATTCTAAGCTCTCTTGGGGGCATAGAAACAAGTTGTGCACTCAGTCCTTGGCCACAAGGAGTTTATTTAGTATGTAGCTGGAGAGATGGGATACGCACACGTGTGTGCACACATGCACACACATCTTAGCACAGCGCCTGTCTTAAGGAGGATAGTCAGAAAATGTTAGCTGTTTTTTCCCCAAGCACGGGGAATTGAACTTAGGAGCTTGGGTGCTGTAGGCGAGTGCTGTACCACTGATCCGCTCCCCCAGCCCTTCTAAAGTTTTATTTTGAGACAGGATCTTGCTAATGGCCCCAGCTGGCCTCCAACTTTCAGTCCTTCTGCCTCAGCCTCCCTGGTGGTTGGGCCTACAGGTGTGAGCCACCACACCCAGCAGGCTGTGGGCTCTTTCTGTGACACACACACTACTAACATGAGGACCTTCACGCATCACACATTGTGTATTTTCAAGGGAACTACACTGCCCAGAAGGGTGCGGATTCGGGGTAGGAAGCCCTGAGCAGGACTCAGGAGGGCTTTAGAGAGAAACAGACCCAGAACTGTTCTTGCATCGTAAAGAAGCATATTCATACCAGGGATGGGAAAGTGGGAAAACCGGGCGTGTAGGGCTGAATGATTCCACCCTCCTTGATCCTTGATGTTATTGGCTTTTACCCCAGCTCAAGGTCTAGTTCCTAAGACTCAGTGCTGCTGCCAGGATCATTATCATTACCGTCACGAGGAAGCATTTATTCAGAGCCTCTGTGTTCAAATCGGATGCTCCACAAAATTAGGCAACCACGCCATGCCCGCTAATAGCTTAACGTCTCTAATAAATATTGATGCCGGGGAACATAAGCACACAGAGAGAGACAAGCACAAAGCGGGCAGGCAGACACAAACACAGTTGTACAAATATCCCAGTGAGGGTCAGTATTTTATTACGTTTGAGCACACTGTGAAAACGTTCCATGCAGCTTTAGCTGCAGAAGAGACTGTGTCTCGGATCGTTCAGATCCTTTTACATTCAATCACAAAGTAATCGGAGAAAAGAAAATGCTAGAAGGGATTAAAAGTGAGAGGCCGACCCTCCCGGCCCCTCTCGGCTGGCCAGTGGGTAGCTCTGCTTTTCTGGAGAATGCCCTGGGCTTAGCTATCCTGGCGGTCCCCTCACTCGTGTCTCCTTCTGTCTCTTTCCCCCCACTCTCTCTCCCCATCCTGTTTTCCTGCTTTTGAAATCAAAGCCTCCCCCTTCCGGGTGCCCAGGTGATGTTTCCATGGCCAGTGAGCTGCTGCCTCTGCCCTGCCCGGCAGGGGGCCCCTCCCGGAAACAGAGCTGTGCCCTCCTCCGCTCACCAATGCCCAGGGGTGGCTGCTCTGTGGGAGGCTCCGGACACCTTCCTCTTTGCCCCTCTGCAGAAAGGGCGCCGTGGATTTGAAGCATTTGTGGAGAGCCCAGAATCCGGCTCCTGTCATTCAAGCCTCCATCGTGTGGCCTCTCGGCTCTCAGGATGAATGGTGACTGAGGGGTGGCCGTTCCTCCGGAGGACTCCGGGGTCCAGTAAACAAGATAGAGGTGGCTTGGAGCACAGCATTCCAGGCGCACGTATTGTTCACTGCATAAGTCAGGCTCCCTTTTCCTTTTTAAATTAAATTAAATTAAATTTTTTGTAGTGCTAAGAATTAAACCTGGGGGCTCTGAAATCCTTGGCAAGTGCTCTACCACTGAGCTCTACCCTCAACTTTTTCCTTATTCAAAGACAAAGGCCTGGGCCGGGGATTTAGCTCAGTGGTTCCACCGACCGCCTTGCAACTGCAAGGACCCAAGTTCGATCCTGGTACCAAAAAAAAAAAAGACAAAGGCTTTTTTGTTTTGTTTTGTTTTTATACAAGGTCTCACTATGTAGCCCAGGCTGGCCTCAAAGTTTCAGAGATCCTCCTGCCTCAGCCTCCCAAGTGCTAGGATTAGACGTGGGTGCGACCCCACCCAGCAAAGACAAAGTTTTCTTGGCTTCCACTGGTCCTGCAGACAAAAATCTCAAACCCTGTTTTCTGTTGCAGTGATTTTCAAACTGTTCTATAGTCTCCAAAAGCATCAGAATTCTCATAATTTCCAACAGGGTTTTAAGAAAATGTAGCTCAGCTGTAGACCACTTGTCTGACATGCATGAGGCCCTGGGTTCCATCCCCAGCACTGGAAAAGAAAAAGAAAGAAAGAAGGAAAAAAAGGCATCTTTATTAACATTTAATAAAGATAAATAAATACAGTCAAACATATTCTATGCGAAGCGCTAACCTTAGAGTCCACCAAGCTTTGCTTTGAGCCAAGTGTTTGGGGATATTAGTTTTGCATTTGTGCTTAGAATGCTGGTAAATATGTCCCAGCCTGTAGAGACCACGCTGAGTATGGGACTTTGAGGTCAGCGATATGCACACATAGGACAGTGTGCAGAGCACTCTGTGGCGGTCCCTGACATCTATCTGTGTCCATTCAGCACAGATGCCCTGCTGGGCTCTCTTGCCTCAGCCTCCTTTGATTCACCAGGTAAAAACAAGAAAGGGCACAGTACTCACACTCGGACAGCTTTTGTTTGGTTTTAGCATATGTGGTAACTTTGAGTGCTTCTCATCGGACTTTTAGTTTGCAAAGAAAACCAAAAGCAAGCAAATTCTGTTCATCATGGGAACCAATTGAACTTGAAATGAAATTGTCCCTTGATTTTGCCTTCCAAGCTCCTGCATCGGTGCGGGTGAGGAGAAGCAAGCCCAGGCTACAACTACTGTTTTCAGACAAACACACAGAATGAGATTCATTGGTTGGCTGCCCAGGCAGATATAAACCGCAACTATTGTGCACGAAGAAAGGCCCTCATAGTGGCTTAGACATCAGGCTCTGGAAGCAGCAGATTCAGGAGTGAATTGTGTCTCAGCTACTTGTCTACTGTGGCCGAGGGGTCACTAATCGGCACTGTAACATGCGGCGGTAGTGGTTGGCAGGGAGAGGGAGCTGGGAGAAGGGGCTAGAAGGGCACCTAATAAGTGAACACTCGTTACCGCTCATTATCCTGATTTCAAATGTTTATGTTCCTTAAAGCCACCTTATTGTGCTCATCCACTAACTTTGAAGGTCAGAACTGCCAAAATTCGTAGTGAATTCACAGTGAGACCAGTGGACCGAGTGCTCATGTTGTTTCCACTCTTTGGGCTGTCATTAAAGAGTACTGTCCCCCACCCTGCCTTGTATATCCTGCAACTCTGGAGCACATGCATGATCACAGCCAAGTGTGGAGGCCATCTGGGTTCTAGCACTAACGGCATGGGCAAGTGGCTTTGTTCCCCCAGCCCGAGTTTCCAGGTTTGTAGATTATGAAGATTCGAACTCACCTTGCTTATATTTCAGAGTTGTAATGGAGGCTGATTTAAATGAGATACTGTACTGTGGAAAAGATTATTAGACCAGTGGCTCTTCATGGAGGGGAACTTCTGGGGACATTTTTAGTTAATGCATCTGGGGCCAGGGTGCTGCTGGCATCTAGAGGGCAGAGGCTGGGAATGCCACCCCACATCCTTAGTACACAAAACAGCACCTCCCACCTGCAACAGGGAGTCATCCAGGCTAGAAATGTCAGGGGCAGCTAAGTGTGGTGGTGCACGCTTGTCATCCCAGCATTCAGGAGGCTGAGGCAGGAGGACTGCCATGAGTTTGAGGCCAGCCTGGGCTACATAGTTCAAGGGCAGAATGAACTACATAGTGAGACTCTGTCTCAAGAAAAAACAAAAAGTCAACAGTACTGAGGCTGAAAAGCCCTGAGCTAGAAGACAGACACACAGGGAATTTGTTATTAGCTCACCATGGTCTCTTGAAAACCAACCTGGCCAGATAATAGAAATTATCAGAATGAATCGGTTTTGTTCTAGTTGTTTCTCTCCGGGATTTGCTTCCGTTTCCCCTCTTTGCTGAGAATCTGTGCAATTGCAAATGCCCCCTTCGGAATCTATCTTCTTTCTCTTGGTGACGTGGCTTACATAAGTTTGCTAGCTTTTGTCTGTGGCTTGTGTGTCTCCAGCCTCACCCACACTGTGGTTTAAAAAAATGAAAAGCATTTCCAGTGATCCCTACAGAGTGGCTCCATGATTCATTAGATCAACTAATTAGCATAGAAGCTGGTTTGTTGAGGAGTCACTGACCAGTGTACAAGCTTTCTTTGCCTGCCCAACCAACTTCCAAGGGTTTTGTTTTCCTCAGCGGGAACTAACCTGAGATTTAAAACAGAAGTGATTGGGTACACCAGAAATTAAACTCACAGTGGGCCGGAGCCCCATTGCAGCCTTGTGTCCTGTCATTGTGGCACTAAATACAACATCTTGGGGGAAGCAAATAAATGTGCTTTGTAAAGAAAACAGCTGTAATTTCCCACCCAATAATTTAAAGGCACCCCAGGGGTCGGTCAAGGAACAAACATGGGTCAGAGAGCAGAGAGGTCAGCGCGAGCGGCACCCAGCAGAGAGAAGGGCCCACCGCAAGGATTGTAGAAAACACATAATGAGCCAAAAAGAGGGAGTTTTGATCTTTTATACAAGCCAAACAATACATGTTTGGGAGACCAGTGAACTCCAAAGTCTACAAGATAAATTTCTTTGTTCAGATCAAAATCCTTTGTGTTTCATCCAGAAGAATAGAAGTGGATGCTCGGGAGCTCTTTGATTCCAAGGTAGGGCTTTAGTGAAAGGCCGCAGCGCTGGTAGGTGGCTGGAGATTTGGAACCCACCGCAGTGTCCGAGCAGCATCGGCGCACAGGAGGAAAAGCCCCAGTTAACTCGGAGGCCGCCTGCAAAGATGAGGCACTCCAAAGCCTCAGAGAGAGGTGCTCCCTGGGCCATGGTGCTTCATTTTTTTTTTTTTTTTTTTTTTTTGGTACCGGGGATCAAATTCGGGTCCTTCCACTTGTGCAGCAGGCGGCGAAACCACTGAGCTAAATCCCCGGCCCTATGGTGCTTCTTTAGGAAGCTCGCTAAGGGTTTTCTTGGCCCATTTGGCCGGACAGTAGTGAAGTTGGCCGTGTTGTCGCATTCAAATGCCCACAAAATGTTCCTACTTTGTAGAATTGCTTCATATTTTCTCCTGCTTCCCGGAAGATCATTAAGAACAGAAAAGTTGGTGTTTTGTTTTCGTTTTGGGGGGGTTATGCTTTCAAGACTGCTAATGAAACCATTGGTCAACAAGCACATCTTTCTTGAACACCTACAATGTGCAAAGTATGGGTGGAAAGAAAAGGTTTAAGGATTGGTTTCCAGTGGATGGTCTGGTTAGGAGGGAAGCAGACTAAAGCCAAGAACACAAGTTATTAAAGAAGACGAGAGGGCAGAGTTGAGGCAAGGGCAGCACTGGGGCTGGGAGAGCTTGGGGTATGGGGCTGTGGCTGTGGAATGGGCTGGACTCCGGGGCTACAGGGGTGACTGGAGAGGGAGGGACAGCTTGCCTGGGCCGGGGTGCAGTGTCTGAACTGCACAAGAACAGACAGAACCTCAACTCTGTGATTCTGTGAGCACCAAGAAGAAAGCTGATGTAAAAAATAGACACTCTGGAAGGGCGTCTTGTACAGCAGGCACGTGGCTGAGCCCCAGGGACCCAGCGGTCAGGGTTAGAATCCAGTAGGCAGAACCGGACATATGCAGAAATCAACATGAAGTGGTAGAGATGCGGCGAGAGCCGTCAGCGTGGGGTTCACGCCTGGCACTGAGGGTGGCTCTACCCAGATGATGGGAGGCAAGGGAAGGCCCCATGGGTTGCATGGCTTGTGTGGAATCTGGACACAGAGATGACTAAATGTGTGGAGGGACCAGAGGGTGGGAGCAGAGGCAGATTCTGAAGCGTATGCGATTTGGGGATTGCTCCTTAAGAAACAGGATGCAAAACTACACTCTCCAGGCTACGTGCAATTCATTCGTTCACTCATTCATCCTATACGGGGGCGCACATTTCCCCTGGACCAGGTGCCCCGGGCCCTAGGACTGCAGTGATGAGCCCAGAGTCCTCTGCTCGTTTGCATTGGCTCTGACTTTTCCAGCAAGTCCCTAGCTGTCCCTAAGCCTTGCTTCCTGCACCCCTGAATGACTGCTCCCCTGAGAACCACCCTTTCTTTACACATTCAGCCATTTCCAAAATGTTTACTGAGGGGCCGTTGGATTTGAAGCTGTGTGCTGGACCTGGGGCTACCTCAGTGGACAAGGCAGCCTCTGTGCCTGCAGCCAGCAGCTGTCCAGGCCCCAGAGAGACGGGCAATAGCCCACTGGCTTAGGGATGAGCATGGGAAGGAGCTCGGGGTACTGAGAGAGTGGACAGCTGCCAGGAAGCACTGGGCAAAGAATGTGCCTCAGGAGGCTGTGCAGGAAGTTGAAGGCCAGAAGACCTGCAGAAGTCAAAGCAAGGGCAATAAAGGAGACAGAGACCAAAGGCCTGAGAGGCAGGTCCAGGAATGAGTGGCCGATGGCCAATGCCTCCTTCCCTGCGCTGAGGGCGACTGCCCATGCAGGGACACGCACCCCTGCAGGCCGCTGAAGTTTGCCTGCCTGGGTGGACACATTCATTGCATGCACAGTCCCCTACCAAGCTGGACGCTCGATGGGAGAAGTGCGCTGCTGTGTGGTTTAGGGTTAGCGACTGCGATTTGTTTACTTTTTGCTAGTTAAACAAGCCCGAGTCTGAAATGGTCCATCTTGTCACCAGTTCGTTTGAGGGAACCTTCAGGAGCTGTTCTGAGGGGTCCCTTTGGGCTGAATGCTGGGCTGGGGGCTGGGCTTCGTGGCTGCTTCCAAAATCTTTATAAACTGTCGCTGAAGATTTTGCTCTCTTTGTAGGGACCCAGTGGGCATAGATTCGGAGGCTTAAGTAAGCCTGTTAAAAGTCCCTTTCTGGAAGAAAGCGTTTCTGCAAGCTCTGCCTTTTCTAAGCAGCCACTTGGAGCTCACAGGGGATCCTCCCAGGACCACTGGCAGGATGTTCCAGGCCTGGCTTCTCCTGCAATGGGAGGCTGAGTCAGGAGTGTGGGTTTCTGGGGAGCTCCTGGCTGTGGACTCATCTGACCTGCTGCGACAGCTGCCTTCTGTGGAATGCATGTGCCCCAGGCCAGGCACTGCGTCGGCCCTTCTGCCACATGGTATCCCTTCACTCTTTGCTGCAGTCCTAGAGACGGTATCTCTGCCACTTCTGTTCTACAGATGGGGAGACCGAGGCTGGTAGTGGTCACACGAGTTGCCCCCAGTCATCCAGCTAGAGTGCAGAAGACACAGGCTTCATGCCACGTCTGCTGCTGCAAAAGGTGGGGTCACAAACACTTCGTAATCCGAAGAATTTAGTGGCAGCCGCAGCCACCATTTGTTGAGTGTGTCCCAGGTGCCAGATCTTTTTCTGTTCTTTTGTGGTGCTGAGAATGGAGCCCAGGGCCTTGCCCATACTAAGTGCACGCCCTCCCTCGGGTCTACTCGAGTAGCTCTAAAGATCCCAAACACCAAATCTTTTATATACATTAACTGTGTGAGAGCCATGGTTTGAGCTTGGGAGGACGAGGTAACAGTCCCAAGGTCACACAGAGGTCGAACGATAGGCTTGGGGCTTGTTGCACCGGAGCCCTGTGAGTTCACAGCTTGTCAGGCTCCTCCCATGCCAGGCCACCCAGCCTGTTACCCCAGAGGGCTCCTCTGTCTTAATGAGAGATAGGGTCCTGTTCACAAGGGTTCGCCTCCTCCCCGGCTGTACTTCCTTCTCTGAAAGGAGCTGACAGTCTGTCTGGGCGGAGAGGCCACTGCACATGAGCACGGACCTAGGAGCTGAGTGCACAAGGAGGCAGCTCCAGCAGACCTGACTGTTGCCGGGACTGGGATGAGAGATGGGCACTGGCCAGAGTAGAACGTGGTCAGATGAGGTGAGAAATTGCAGACCTTGGGCTTAGGTCTGTTTGAGGGTGAATCATGATGTATGAGGCATGATTCAAAAATACTGTGGATTTTAATATTTAAAAACAATTTATTACAGTAAAAGACACATTGCCATTAATCTTCCTCAAAATCCTCCCCCTTGCAAAAAAAATAAGAACCAAGATGCATCATGTTCAGGTACAAGTTCCCAATGATGAATGTAACTGTGCTGTATGCCTAAAATGTACCAATAAACTAAATGGAGAAAACATCCTCCCCCTTGCTTCGAACACACTCATCCCATCGTCCTTCCCACTTTCTGCAGTTGCTCTGGAGTCCTCTTTCATGAGTGTCTTTAGTTGTGCTGCCTTGAGTCCTGAATTGATTCCAAATGTTTCCTTTTCACAGTCATTTTGACTTTAGGGAAGAGCTAGGAGTTGCACGGTGCCAGATCCAGGAACAAGGTAGATGAGGACACAGCGTCGTGTTTTTACAACCCTGCCTTTTTGTTGGATGGTGCTTGGCAGTGGCTTTCACCACATTTTTGATCACACCTCATAGAGACACTCAGTAAAGGTGACTTCCAGAATTGCTTCAGAAAGTGGCAAGAAAAAGAAAGAAAGAAAGAAAGAAAGAGGCGAGAATGGTGGGGTGAGTGCGTTTGAAGTGAGGGGAAGGTTTTGAGGGGGATTCATGGCAATGTGTCTCTTACGACAACATTTTTTTTACAAATTTAAACATTCACTGTACATTTTGATTCTCCTTGTAAAGGAAGCCGCAGCAGGCAGGCAGCTGGGAGAGGGACCCCGGGACTACTTACAGAGGCCACACTGGCGATGACACCACTTAAGTTTTGAGTCTGGGTACTTGGTTTCCCACGGAAGCCTGGATTTGGGGTTATTTGAAATGTGTGCATCTGCTGACTGGGGAGCAGGGGATGTCTTGGGGTGACTCCTCCACCCGGGCTGCCCAGCATGGCCTCAGCCTTTCAAAGACAAGGTGCCCCTCCCCACCTCCCACCCATTGCCCCTTCTACTCCCCACCCCCTAATCGGAGAGAGCAAAGTGTTATCAGATTAGTGCCAGCAATGAAAAGCACAGTCCCCTTCGCTCACCCCGAAGTTAGTTAGCATTTAGATAGACTGGGAAGGGGGCCGCATCGCGGGCATCAAAGCCCGTCTCAGGCGGCCGGGGGGCCGGGGGATTAATTTCTTTAACCAACAGGCCTGATCTGGCCTAACTCATTACCCTGCCTTGTCAGTGTGGATGTCGATTCCATTGAAGATTATACCATTTAGGCCTCCCCCTTCTTTTCAGCCCAAACTGGGGCTGTTGAATTGCACATTCTTGCGTTGTCCCCGTCAATACTCGGGCGGCCTGAGGTTCTAATTCTGCTTCATTTAAACTTCATCAACTTTTCCAATCAAGTGGAAGGATCCGAAATAGGCTCTGTGAGCAGAAAGGCCCGATTCCCTTTGTCAGATAATTTATTCCACCCCCCACTCCCTTTCTCTCTCCAGCCCTGCGCCCCTCAGCCCTCTCTCTCCGGCTCCTCCTCCCCTGATCCCTGAAAATGAGATTACAGTATTTAAATGACTATGGTAATCAATCCAGGGACCCTGAGCTAAGATTGAGGTTAATTTTTCTTAGCAGAACAAAGAAGCGTGATACCTTTGGGAATGTGAAGGTACAGTCTGGGTTTCTTGCTTGTGTGTCCCCCCCGCCCCCCGAAACTGCAGTTTTAGGAGTTTTTTCTTGTTAGTAACTAGACGCTGTGATTTTTTTAAAAAGGCAGCAGCCCCTAAGAGAGCAGAAATGTAATTTTGAGCTGATAAACAACTAACGGCCTTCAACAGTTTTAATAGGAAAAAGTCACTTACACAATACGAGCACACATCTAATGAAAGGGCGATCATTTACCTTATTTATTTTTAAACACACACGGAATAATTTCCCGCTGTGTTAGAACTAGTAATTACAGCCACACAGTGGGCCCAAAAACTTTGGAATGAAAAGTCCTGTCATTCTAGCAGGGTCTTCTCCCTGGCAGCTTTTGCTACTCTAAAAGTTGAGATTTTGTCATGTTTTGGCTAATTGGAAACCCGGTCATTATACTGCTGAAAAGCTACATGAAAGCGACTTGTTCCACTGTCACCTGCAGCACGCACAAGCTGGCCAGTCATTCTGGTGGGGTCCCCTCCTCCCCCACCCTGGCTTCTCAAACAGAGAGGATCAAAACATGCATATTCCTTTGTCTCCTTTGCTATCTTATCTGAGCTGTTTTACATGCTGCCACCCAATGTTATCTTTTATTTGTGTCAGGAGAAAGGATTTGACAAATTCAGTATACAATGTTCATTTGGCAAGGCAAATTTTTCATACCAATTTTGAGTTAGGAAATGAAACTATCTTTCAACGGAATGAGCAACATCATTTTTGGACAGACTTATTATGAGAGAGAGGATTGCAGAACTTCATTTCCTCGCAGGATCCTGAGAAGTCTAATACGTTTTGTAAAAACTAGGATTTGGTTTCCATGCTCGAGCGAGCCTACTTGGGAGAAATGAGAAACAGCGCCCCTGTCTTCACACAGGGACGCCTGAAATTATATCCCCCCTCCAGACTGCCTACAAGTTATTAAAAGGCTGGAATAAATTGTTGCTCTTCTATATTATAATGATTTTGTTTCAGACCCTTTAAACTGTGGGTGAGCTTTGTCTGCGTTTGCAAAGCAAAATACTTAATAACCATCATCTCTGAAACTGCAGCAAAACCTTACGCAACCCTATTTGCCAAGAACACCCACCCCCTACTTTCCGTCACTGTTTGCCTAAAAAGGGAAACTCTCTCTCCCTTCGTGCTACCAAATTCATTGGGGGCAGCGGTTTATGATGACATTTTTCTTTCTTAAAGCAAATATTGACTCACCGTGGGGAAATTAAAACTCCATTAGGCATTGCTACATTGTACAGCAGGCTGCGTTAGAGCAGTCAAGCTACTATTAATTGGTTTTCTTTCTCAGGAATAATTCAGGGACAGCAGAGAGGAAGGGGAGAGAGAAGATGGATACGAACCATAATTTCTTAAAATGACACCATCTAAATCAGCAAAGGTGATCATTACATGGTTATTAATCTAAATATAAAGAAGATGCTGCCTAATAATGGGATGAATTTATCAATATAAAAAGCCTCCAGTTGAGTTATTTGCAGGCTGAGAGTATATTTTAGAACACAGGCGTGCCAGCCTCACCTAGTTTTGGGCAACTCGGAATTGGCTCTGTGGAACACGGGGGCCCTCATTTCTCTGTGTGGGTCATGAAGGCTTTCTGTGCTGTGACAGGGGAGTGGGACTTCTGGTCAGCCTGTTAGCTGCTTCCTCTGCAACTGGAACCCTGCTCTGTGCCATTGCCTGCGTGCCTTCCTTTCTTCAGCCAGACCTTTCTGCTGTTCCCAGCAGGAACCCAGTGGCACCTGCTCCGTCCAGACTTCTGGCTTTGCCCTCTGTGTTCGAGTCCTAGGCTGCCATTAACAAACGGCCACAGGCCAAGTGGCTGAAGAAGAGATATTCCTCACCTCCCAGTTCTGGAGGCCAGGAGTCTAGAATCAGGGCATCGGCGGGGCCCATTCCTCCTGAGGCCCTGAGGGTAGGATCTATACCAGGCCTCTCTTTGACTGTAGACGCCATCTTTTTTTTCTTTTTGGGGAGCAGTACTGGGAATTGAACCCAGGGCCTTGGCACTGAGCTATACGTTCCTAGCCTTTTAAAAAACCTTTTATTTTGAGACAGTCTTGCTAAGTTGCTAGATTGCCCAGGCTGGGCTCAAATTTGTGATCCTCCTGCTGCAGCCTCCCAGAGTGCTTGGGGTTACAGATGTACATCACCACGCCCAGTCAGATCTGTCTTTTTTGTTTTGTTTTGTTTTGTTTTGGGGTACCAGGGATCGAACTCAGTTCCTTGGGCTTGCAAGGCAGGCACCGGAGCCACTGAGCTAAATCGCTGGCCCAGATCTCTCTTTTTTTTTTTCTGGTACCAGGGATTGAATTCAGGACCTTGTGCTTGTGAGGCAGGTGTGATGCCACTGAGCTAAATCCCTGGCCCTGATCTCCTCTTTTTATAAGGACACCAGTATATTGGGTTAGGAGTTTACTGTACTTGAGCATGAGTGACCTCATATTGACTAATTACTTGGCAGTGAGCCCATTTTCAAATAGGTCCATCCTGAGGTAGCGGGAGTTAGGACACCAGCATATGAATCTGTTGTGTGTGGGGACGCAGTTCAACCCCTGGCATTCTCCATCAACCTCCTGGCCCATACTTGCTGGGCATTAGACTCCTAACAACTGCGGGGAAGAGAAACACTCAGGTCACCCTGGCTAAGAGTTTAGCTGTAGCTGAAGAGGTGATAAGGGGACCATTCTCTTGCCATCCATGGTTCTAGGGCCTGAGACTGAGGCCTTCAGGGCACTGTTGGGAGACTGGGAACTTACCATTCCTCACACATTAGCATCTCCTGCTGAAGAGGAGGTGATGTATTGGTTGTCACCACATCATAATATGGAACCCACCCAAATCATACCCAAATCACACCCAAATCAGTCAGTGTCATGGCAGAGCATCTCTGGCCATTGGCTTCCATCACGTGCCCTGTACATGTGATTGCTCTGGGCTTAAGTGGCATCTTCTCTGTTGGACTGAGGAGGCTGTGACTAAGGTAAGCATTTAGAGCTCCATGGTCTCCTCTCCAGAGCACCGAGGACCACTCAGAGGTTAGACGATGACATCTGGTCTGTGCCATCTACGGTACTTTTGCCTTGCTATTATGGTTCTTTAGTCCTTCAGTATGACTAACTTGGGTTACTAACCATTGGTAAGATGCTCCTTGAGGGTAGACTATGGCACACTTTTTCTCTCCCACAGAGCTATTCATTATCCACCCATCCATCCATCCATTTTTTTAGTCAACAGGTACTTTATGAAATATTTATTATGTGTGCCAGGCACTGGGTCAGGCCTTAGGAAGACACTGTTGAGCAAAAATTGACATGATCATTGCCCTGTGGAAGCTTATGGCCTCATCAGGCAATAGGACATTAAGCAAAGAATCACAAATAAACATAATGTTGAAACTGGGAGAACAGTGAAGGAGAAGGTCATGGTCATGGTCATCTAGCTGGGAGACTTTACCTGGTGGGGAGGTCAGGAAGGGTTTCTCAGAGGAAGTAAACATTGGACTGAGATTTGAATTAACTGAGGGAAGAATGTGTGTGTGGCAGGGAGCTGGTGGAGATAGAAGGAGGAAAAAGGATCAATGAGGGGAAGATTTTAAGAGGAATTAATGACAATGTATCTTTTACTCTAATAAAAACTTTAAAAAATGTAAACATTCACCCTAGTTTTTAGTCACCCGGCATTTGTGAAAGGCTAAGTGTAGAGATTGGCAAATGACAAGGGCCTAATAAAAGGCAATTGCTATGAATGTTGTTACGGCCTCCCTCAGTACCTGCAGGGAACTGATTTCAGGGCCCCCAGTGGATATCAGAATCCACAGATGCTTTTACAAAGTGGCACAGCATTTGCATACAACCTATGCAATATTCCCATGCAATATTCAAATCATCTCATTTAAACTGATTCATTATAATACTTACTACAATGTAAATGTTATATAAATAATTGTTATACTGTATTGTCTATAGACTAATCACAAGAAAAGATGACTCTACATGTTCAGTCCAGACCCCAATTTTTCCCTGAATACTTTCTTTTTTTAAAAAAATTTTTTGAGACAGTGTCTCACTGTCTAGTTCAGGCTGGCCTTGAACTCACTATGTAGCCCATGCTGGCCTTGAACTCACAGCAATCCTCCTGACCCTCCTGTTTCCGCCTCCTGAGTGCTAGGATTACAAGCATGTACTCTTTGTTCGTCTTTTAAAAGGGGCTCTCAGTCCCCTCCTCTGGAACTCTTTCATGACCCCACCCTTGCTCTGAGGTGTTCTGTGTGTCCCCCTTCACCTCCTTAGTGTCCTGTGTTATTTCAGTCATTGCTCTTTCCATTACATTGAAATGTCTGTTCTTATGGTTCCTTGTGGGCAGGAACCAGATCTTCATCTCTTTCTCTCCAGTGCCTGCAGTGCTTGGATAAAGTAGGTGCTCAATAAATGTCTGATGGATGAACGAATAAACAGTTTAATGAGTACCTGGGAGACAATTTCCTAGTAAATAGGACTGTTGGCATTGCTATGAATGTCTAGATTTATTTTCAATTCAAACTTAAGACCCTTTCATTTGAAGATTTAAGGATAGGCTTTTCCGCTGTGAAGGAAGGCAAAGCTGTGAGCACAGAGGGGTGGAAGTTAGGAATTCGAAATTTGGCCTCACCAAGAAGTGGAATATCCACCTGAGTAACTCTGTATCTGAAATGCGACTCCTATCAATGACATGTGTGCTATCAAGTCCCAAGTGTCTGAAAGCAGCAGAAACACACATGGGAGCCTGTCGGGTCCTGAGGGTTGTTTCTGGTTAGCCTTTTGGTTTGAGCATTTACCCGGAAGAGCTAAAGGGGGATGCACTCTGCCTGAGCACAGAGGGAGAAGCGAGGGACCACATGGCTGGTGCCCAGCTGGAAGGGGCACCTCTGACAGGACAGGGAGCTGTCTGCTGAAGCCCCATATTATGCTTGAATTAGACGTGAATGCGTAGGGGAAGGACATTGTTTGAAGACGCTTAACATGGGCTGGGGGCCTTCTTCGGTGCCTTGGAGGTGGTGCTGAGGGCTAGAATGATTCGAATTATATTCGTAAGCTGCCACTAATCCGGGAACGGTGGGAGGGGAGGTGGTCCGAGTGGAGGAGACTTTTCAACCCTGCTAATTAAAACGATCCTTCCTCTCCCCATGAAGGCTAATGAGACAGAGAGGGAGGTAATAAAAATGTCACCTCTAGGTTGCCTGCTTGCTTTATTTATTTAATGCAGTGACTTCCATTTTGGGGTTCAGAGAGAGATTCACTAGAAGCTAGAAGCCCCTTTTTTGTTTGCCATGGGACTGCACAGAGAAAGCTACCCCGAAGCATATCACTAGTGACAGAGAATTTTATCTCCAGTTCTAAGAATTCTAGGAAGAGCCCATGGTCACTTGGAACCAAATAAAAGTGAAAGAAACCTGATTCTCCTTTTTGGGGGACCTCCTCCCTCAGTGTAAGAGGCCCGTTTCTAATGAAATTCTGGGGCCCTTTTGGGTGGCCAGTCAAGTTGAAGATGCCACAATGAAACCCCGGTCCTCAGGCTGAACGTCTGTCTCATCCGCCCTTGCTTCCACCAAGATGGCGAGAATTCAGTCATCAGGTATTTAATGGAGCCTGGCACGACCTCATCCTTCAGTACCCCAAGGGCAGCCAGGTCTTCCACCCTCTTGCAACCCCTTATCTTTCCCTAAAGTATTTGGTGACCCTAGCTATCAGTGCCCACAAGACATTCGACAAGGGAAAGGAGCAAACTTTGTGAAGACCCTGATGAGTGGGTCCCTGCTGGCAAGCTGTGGTCTTTGTCACTGGAGGGCGTTTGCCCAGCAGGTGGCATAGGGCAGTCGCCCAATGTGCTCGTTTCTGGGAGAAGCTGGGCGTGAGCAGAGGATGCTCTGGTGTGACCTGGGGGACTATATGGGCCCCTGGCCCCTTCCGCTCTGGTTCTTTCTCCTGTGCTCTGCTTCTTGACCACCAGGAAGTGAGGATCACTCCTCCATCCCTCTCTGCCACCATGATGTACCTGCCTTGGACTCAGCTGGCCATGGACTGAACCCTCTGAAACTGTGAACTAAATAAACCTCTCCTTTCAGTTGTGGGTATCAGATATTTTGTCCCAGCAACAGAAAAGCTGACCGGTACAATGACACAGCAAAGTCCCAGGGATAAGAAAACCCCTCTGGTTCCTTTTTATTCTTTGGCAGGGGGGCAGATATGACCAATATTCTTAAATAAAGGATTTGAAAGAAGTTGAACGTGATGTTTCACTCTGTACTGTGCCACAGGTCCCAAAGAACAGGACCTGGGGCAGGCGGGAGGAAACACCCAGGCCAGCAAGGGCGTCCCTGGAGGGCTTCCCACTCCTCACCTGCTTGAATCACTGGCTTATGGCTTCTCTTCTCCAGGAAGCTTCACTGAGCCCACACAGGCAGCTGGAGGGTCTTCCTCTGAGCTCTGGGCTAAGAGATCTGGCTCTTGTGGTCTGGCTCAGTCTCCCTGGCTCATCTTCAGATAAATCAGTGTCAGTATTCTAGGTACAAAAATCTCTCCACGTCCAGAGCCAACATCTCCTTTATTTTTCAGTTCTGTGGTGCAGTGATCTAGATCACCAGTCAGGCAGGAATGGAGACTGTCACTGTGTTCCTCCTCCTCCTCCTCAGTATCATTGTCAATGTCATCATTATAACATCATTATTATCTTCGCTGTCAACATCATCATTGTCGATATCATCACCACCACCACCACCATGAACGTCAAAATCATCCCCACCGTCATCAGTGTCAATATCACCACCCCCTCACTGTCATCCTCAGTCTCAATATCACCACCAGCAGCAGCAGCAACAGCAACAATAACACCAGTAATAACAATAACGGGTCACATCGCCTGAGCCCCTGTGTGGCCAGACCCTGCTTTAACATGCATTCTCTGGTCATAGCCTCCCAGTGACCCCAAAAGAGTAGGTACTACTGTTATTATCTCATTTCACAGTAAGGGAACCAAGGCTCAGAAAGACGAAAACTTGCTCAAAGTCACACGGCTGCTGAGTGGGAGGACAAGATCAGAACCTCCGGCTGCCTCCAAAGCCCATCCTCTTGTTAACTCTGCTGCAGTGTTGGGCCAACTGCTGACACATGACAACGGACACGTAGCTCATGCATGAGGGTGAGAACTTGCCACCACCCTGTGAGGGCCTCCAGGATTACGGTTGTCACTTTAGACTCACAGGACGGAGATTCCCAGAGGCGAAGGGACTGTAAGACCCATGGATGGGGCTCAGTGTAGCGCTTGCCTAGCATATGCAAGGCCCTGGCTTCCATCCTCAATGCTCCCGATCCCATCGAGGGCAGGTGGTCGAGTGCTCTTGAGCCCAGAACTGGAACCCTGCAGGTGTGTGGGTTGCCCTATTTTACGTAAAAACCTAGGGTCTGGGCCATTCTCTTTCAACAAAGATGTCACTTTTCGATGCCACCTGTGCGTGTTCCCAAAATAGCTGTTCTGGGGAAGCTCCCATCTCTTTGATTCGCGGCCTGTGGAGAGCACTGTTGCCAACATGATCAGCCTTCTCCTTGTGCCCTTCCATCCTGAGTGAGTACCAGCGGGAGTGAGACAGGCCCCGTGTTTCCAGAGGTGAGTATCGGGAAGTGCACCCCCAGATCTTGTCATTTGCATACTGTTTCTTTGGGAGTAGGAGGAGAGGGAGGCTGAAAGCCAGATATTTTCATGCAATTCTGCTCATTATTTACACAGACAAGGAGATATTTCAGTAAAACTGCGCTCAACTCTGAGTGACAAGGTATCTCACTGCAGTGTAGGGTTCAGCGAAATTGTAGTGAAGTTGACAGGTTTTTAATGTACAGCTGCTATTCCACTGAAACACGGCGTGTTTTTATTTTGAAAGTACAAGATGACCTATTTATTAGCTGTGATTCGAGCTGAGTTTACACGCTCAGAAACACAAAGGGAGAAGAACAGCGTATTTCTTTTGGGGGCCACAGGCTCCCTCCCCCACCTTCCCCCCACACAGAAGAAAACATTGAAGCTGAGTGCTCCGAATTGGAGTGGACAGATTCTCCTTGAAATGACAGCCTACCTTGGAATCACGGGAAAAAGTTGCCAATTACCTTAATCATCCTCCTCCGGGTAACAACCAGGAACTGCTTAGGCTGCCTCCCCGTGCGGAGAAGGAGTGAGCTGGAAGTTATGGGAGGACAAACAACCCCGCTCAAATGCTGGAAACCCGCGGTCTGCTTTTAAAAGCAGGGCTCGGATCTGGCGGCCTGGACGCTTGCTCGCTCCAGCGTGCGCTTTGGAGATGGAAACCCTCAGCCCTGCTCCTGGCTTGGTGGGGTAACAGGCAGTCCGCTGTGTGTCCCAGGGTGAGAAGCGCAGGACTGACCCACAGGGCTCTCCGCATCTGCTCAGCTTGTGTGAAACTCAGCTGCTGGCAGCTGCCCCTTATTTGGCACCTACCACGTGCCAGGAGTCAGCGTAGGAGCTAAGCACACAGAGTCAGACCAACTGAGACCCTGGCCTCACGGAGGGCTCGTCAGGGAGGCCGGAGGGAAGGCGGCCTCCAGGGAGAGCTGGATGAGGCCACCCTCTCCTGGACAGAGCGGTATCTGCCTCGTGGTGGAACTGTAACCGGTGTGTTTATCTGGAAGGAATAAAAACATCTCCGTGGTACACTTCACACTGCACTGTTTCCCACAGTCTCATGAATCTATAGGTCATTTTACACTTGGAGATAAGGAAGTTCCATTTTAAAAACCAAGGCGAGGGCCGGGGATTTAGCTCAGTGGTTTTGCTGCCGGCTGTTCAATCGCAAGGACCCGAGTTTGATCCCCAGTACCAAAAAAAAAAAAAAAGCCAAGGCGAAACTCACATAGTATCCAATTAAGCATTTCGACGTGCACAGAGCAGTGGTGTTTAGTACATTCACTGCCTCGTGCAGCCTCCTCCTGTGTTTTGAAATTCTTCATCACTCCAAAACACCCAGTGTCCCTTAGTCAGTCACTCTCCATTTCTCTCTCTGATTGCTGGTCATCACTGGCCTGCCTTTTGTCTCTATGGATTTGCCCTTTCTAGATACTTTATATCAAAAGGATCACACAACATGTGACCATACTGGGCTTCTTTGCTTAGCATTGTGTTTCTGAGGTTCACCCACACTGCAGCGTGCATCCATACTTCACGCCTTTTAACAGCTCACTAATATTCCACTGTGTTCCCGGAACATCATTTCTCATTCATTTGTTGATGGACATTAACGCTGGTTTAAAAAAATTCTTTCAAGCTGAAATCGATGTGTGTCTATCTTTCATGAAATGGGGTGACTTGGCTAACTGCCCTACATGAACCCACAATGTTGTTTGGATTAGCACATTGTCACAATGTCAGCTGTTGTCGTTTCTATATACAAAATGGCAGTTTCCAATATATTCACCCAAGCCATAGTAAGCACTGTTTCTGAGAAGGAGGAGAATGTGTTGGGTAAAACTCAAATCAGAGGTGTTGCTTTGAAAACAGGTGACCAGCTTACATGCCCAGAGACACACGAACAGAAGACATTGGCATTTGAGAGTTGCTTTTTGGGTCAAAAGTGGGCATTTTGCATCCATGCCACTGATGCATGAAATCAGTGGCAGTTCTGGGCCATTTTCCCATTTTTTTTTTCAACCAACCAGTGAGTTCCTTCATCAGCCGTTTATTGAGTGTCAGCTTTGCACTGGGCCCTGGGTGGAGGGCAGGGGCCTCCAGGAGTTGGGACACCCAGGGGTGGCAGGTGAGGTGAACGGCTCCACCCCCTCTCTGGTTTCTGCAAACTCCCCGTCCTTGTCCCCTGCCCATTTCTGCAGCTCCAAGGAAAATCAGCTTGCAGATGGGAGCCTGGGCATTAGCAGATGCAACGGAAGAAGGTATTTGTGTGGATAAGGCACTCGGATGGAGCTTTCCAGCCAAGCAAACCTAGAGCCACCTGCAGCATTGCCAGGGAGACAAATGCCACATCTGGAAAGATATCTGCATAATCCACAGCTTGTCATTTGGGCAGGAAGTGTTCTCTCTCCTTTGAGAATCTGCCTAATTATGGGCTGGATGCATGCCAGGAAAGAGGAAGGAGGGAGAAAGGCAGCAGCAGCCCACACTCTCAATGCCCCTGTGCCGTGGTTGTGCTCTCCGGTCGAGGTCGGACCCCCAGTGACTGCAGGTTCGAGTGTGGAGGTCAGGTTCGAGAGAGCCAGCCGAGGAGAGGCCGGAGGGCCAACTGGAGCCCCAGGGTGGGCCCTGTGGTCTCTGGAACCCTGCAGTATTTGGATCGGTTTTGCAGTGTGTTGCAAATCACTTGTCACTGCTGGTGAAATACTGACTCTCGCAGGTTATGGACCTTCCCTCCTCTTTCTGAATTTTTCAGAATCGCAGTAAAATACTCATGACAAAATCTGCCAGCTTACCTGTTTTCAAGTGTACAGCTGAGTGGTATTAAGTACAGTCACATGGCTGTGTGACTCTCCCGCCACACATCCCCAGGATGCCCGTCTTGTGGAAGGGAAGCTGTCTTCATTCAGCTCTCGTACCATCGCCTCTCGCTCCATTCCCCGGCAGCCACCAGTCTACTTTCTGTCGCTATGAATTTGGCTTCTCTAGGCCTCTCACTTAAGTGGAATCCTACTGAATTTGCCTTTTCAGGTCTGGCTCATTTCACTTTGCATTGTCCTCGGGGTCTGTCCTGTCACGGTGCGGGTCAGAGCCTCTTTCCCTTTGAAGCCTGGGAAGTGCTCCAGCACTCGGATCTGTTCAGTGGGTCCTCGTCCCCTGGTGCACACTTGGCTGGTGCTACCTCTTGTCTGTCTCCAATGGCCTGGTCAGGAGTGCAGTGCACAGGTTATTGACTTTTAAAATCACAGTGACTCAGGACCTCTAGTTTTGTCTCTGCGTCATGTGTCTTCTGGGCGGCTCTTCGGGGAAGTGGGGTGCAGACAGGGCGGGGCCGTCTAGCTGGGGCAATGTCTCCACTGGCACAACCTTACTGTGGAGCCCACGAGGCTGTACAGCAGTCAGCGGTCATCCCTAGAGAATCGCTTTCCCCAGCTGTCACCTGCGCCCCTCAGGAAGTTCACTACAGAGATGAGACCAGAAGAGCTTCCTTGAAACTAGGAAATTAAAGTCGCCAGTGGGTAGACCGGACTTTGTGCTGAGGCCTGAGGCTGCCACCCCCAGCCCAGGTCTCTGTCTGCTGAGCTTAGGTTGCCCCCAGAAGGACCAGGACATCTACATCCTGTCCACTCCCAGGAGGGCCCCGTGCAGGCTGCTCTGGGACACACCGGTGGGGACAGTCCATGCAGCTGTGTTGCCCTTTGGGGTTGGGGGAAGCTAATGCTGGAAGTCCTTCTGCCAGGATGCCTGCCTGTTGTGAGGCGTCCTAAACAGTCACTTCCTTACCAGCAAGTGTGGGGTGACGGGAGGTGCTTACCTAGGTTTCATAATTATTTCTAGCTTTATTGAGGTATAATGGCAAATAAAAATTGTATATATTTACAGTGCACAATATGATATTTTGATATGTATATGTAGATCATGAAACAATCACAATCATATCTATTATGTTGTATGGGTATTTTTGGTGTGGTAGGAACATTTAAGATCTACTTTCTGAGAGGATTTCAAGTCCACAGTGCAGTATTATTAACCAGAGTCACTGTGGTCACACATGACAGGATTCCCTTCTTTTTCAAGGTTGAGTAATATTCCATTGTGTAGATGTACCACATTTTCTGATGGGCACTTAAGTTGCCTCCATATCTTGGCAGTTGTGAATAAAGCTGCAGTGACCATGCGCAAACAGATGTCTCTTTGCGATACTAGTGTCATTTCCTTTAGCTGTGGACTCAGTAGTGGGACTGCCATATCCTATTTTTTTTATCTTTAGTTTTTTGAGGACCCACTATATTGTTTCCTCAAAAAGGTAGTACTGTGATTTCAGAACCAATAAGCTTCCCTGCCTTTTGTTCAAGCCCTGAGTTCCTTCCTTTCCAAGGTACCCTTTGCATCTGAGGCTTTGAATTCAAAGCAGGTTTGGTTGGAAACGCGTAAGAGCCAGGCATCTTCCCACCCCATTGCTGCATGTTGGCTGGGCCTCGAGGGCGTGTGCGGAAGGTCGCCACGTCAGCGGCAGCCACTGGGCACGGCTCTTGCATTCTTGGCGTCTGTTTGGCATGAAGCGTGCAGAATAGCACGGCCATCTCATCTCATCCAGAAGCCCTGCAAGATGGAGACTTGTTCTCCTGGGTCACAGAGGAGAAGACTGAGGCCAGGGGGTCGACGACTCTGTCCGCAGCCTCAGAGTCAGGAGGAGGGAAACAAGGGTGCAAGCCCAGTGGGACTCTCTCTGGATCCTGCCCACCACCACCGCTTCTGTGTTTTGTTTTCCCCCTATAAAGTGACTAATGAACGAAACCTGGCATGGGATGCAGCTGGACGTGCCACGCTGCCATCTGTCACTTAGCGCCTGCCTCTTCGGGGGATGCTGAGAGTGAACTGGGTCAGATGAATCCATCTCTTTTGCTTTCCTGGGACCCCTACCGAGGTAAAAAGCCACCACATTGTTCTCAGGCCAGTTTCCCTTTAAGCCTAGCAAATAACTGAAAGCAGGACCGAGAGAAGTGTGAAGTAGCCTTCGAGGGGCTTTGTCTTTGCTACCAGGAGGGAGTGGTCTGTCCCCGGCTGTTCCCATCCCCAAAGCAGTCTTGGCTTCTCCCGCCCAGGAGCCCCTCATGTGTCAGAGCCTAACCTTCCTCTGCAACACACATTCGGCTGACAGCAGCGAGCCTGGGGCCTGCAAACAGTGAGCGTCACGTATGTGTCGGAGGAGTGGATTTTTAGGATGCGAGAGCCAGAACACACTAGAAAATTGGGCTGATGAAAGAATCAACCTGCTACTTCCTCTCTGTAGCCAGCCCTAGAATATTTCTTACTAAAACCGCCCAGCGTTCAAAGGGTATCTGCCGGAGGAGAAACGCCTACTTAGGAGTGCAGCTCGCACAACAGTGGCGTGATTTGTTTTACAGGGAGCCACTGTTTTCTGCAGCGAGGGGCTGCGAGGGGAGGTGGCTCTTGTTAATGCGGTGACACCGTTATGTGCTTTGTTTGGGAGCGTGGCTTAATTAGATGACAACTTGGCAGTGCTAGCTGTTCGCAAGGTAATACTGCTCTCGGGGGCTGAGAACTAATTTAGTTTTTTGGTTTAATTCCTAAAGGGGGAGAGGGAAGAAGCTCAGGCTGTGGTGGGTGGCGAACACACACATGCACGCACACACACACACACACACACACACACGCGCGCAGATACTATGCGTACGTTACACAATGTGTGTTGCATGACTCCAGGACGTACTGTGGCCTCGGACACAGCAAGAAGGACACAATGGCTCCTACCTTCAATTAGATTCAAGAAAACAGGTTTTGTCTCTTTCTCCCCCACACAGCACCCGATAGAGTCGTTACCAAGAAGGAGGCACAGCTCGGCCATAGTCAGAGCTGGGTAGGAGACACAACCGCATCGCTCCTGGCTCGTGGAGGTGGGGGAGGCATCTGTTGAACCCCCCAAGACCTGATTCTGAGTGGAGCTGAGCTGGTGACACCCGCTCTGGGTGTCTGCAGGGTTGGGATGAGAACATCTAAGCCTGGGAGGCTCATGGACACACCCGCGCCCTGAGAGCAGTCTCCTCTCTCCACGAGGCAGAGGCCCTGCCTCTGGAACAACCTGGAAATCGATGCTCATGGCCTAGTATCGAGGGCGTGGGAAAAGTCCCACAGTTGGGGTGTGACAAGGACAGGGTAGCCCAGAGATAGGAAGTCAAAAAAAAAAATACAAAGGGGGAAGTCAGAGAAGGCGTCTTGGGGGCCAGACTGGAGTTGGTTTTAAACTGTGCTCCTTGAGGGGCTGGGCATGTGGCTCCTGTTAGAGCACTTGCCTGGGATGCCCAAGGTCCTGGGTTCCCTTCCCAGCACTGCAAAAAATGTTTAAAAAGTGTTCCTCTTTATTGTTCAATAAAGTATTATACAATGCAATGCAGCCCTTAGAAGTAAACAGATTGGTTGATTTTGGTAATTGTGTACAGTCTCATCATTATCAAGAGCAATGTCCCCACTCTGAAATCTCCCTTACGTCCCTTTGCCCTTGATCTCCATGCCAATTCCTGGCTGCAGCAACCACAGATGGCTTTCTGCCGTGACAGTTCTGCCTTTCCCAGAATCTCCTAGAAATGGCAGCGTGGAGGGCACAGTCTTTTATGTCTGACGTCTCTCGTTAGTACAGGGTGCTTGCAGTTCATCTGGGCTTCAACATGTATCGGTATTTCAGTGCTTTTCATTTCCAAGTAATTTTCCATTGTGCAAATGTGCCACTCCGTGCTTACCCATTTGTCCAGTCGAGTTGCTGCCATTTGGGGACAACTATGAATGACGCTGCAATCAGTTTCCATGTAGATGGTTTTGTGGGCCTGTGCTTTCATTTCTCCTGGGTAAATGTCTAGGAGAGGGGCTGCTAGGTCACAGAGTAAATGCATGTTCCACTTTGTGGGGCCATGCTGGCTTCCAGAGTGGCTGCTCCCTCTTGCATACGCAGTGCGTGTCGTTCCAGTGGCTCCACATTGTCGCTGACACTTGGGATTGTCAGTCTTTCTCCCTTTGGTGCTTGAGTTGTAGAGGATGATTGGGAATTTGGTGGGCAAATGTGGTAAGAAGGACACTGCATGTGGAGAAACAGGGAAACAAGGAAGAAGCCAAGTGTGAGGACTCTAGGTGGTCAGGATTGCTGGGGCCAAGAGGGTGGAGGCTGGGTGGGGGAAGCAGGGAGGCCGAGAGGTGACTTCAAGACTGGGCAGAAGCCGGAGCCAGGCCTAGGCTGTTGGTACTAAACCAGCCGTGCAACTGGAACCCATTAGATCCTGGACACCGGGCATCGAGCCTCTGCAGGGTAGGTCCTCCTACCTTCCCTTTTTACAGAGGCGGAAACGGAGGCATGGGTCACTAACATGCCCGCCTACATGTAGCGAGAAGGGCAGAAGAGCAGAGATACGAACTCGGCTATCTGGCTGTATAGACCGCATGCTTAACCACGACAGCCCACAACCCCCTGGACACCTTGGTTTGGATTCTATAGGTCACAGGATGCTTGTAAAGGTCGTAAGTGGGGAGCAAAATGAGCAGAACTGGGCAAGACCATTGGCTGCCGAGGTAATGGACTGGAGGGGTGGATGCTGGAGGTGGACAGCCCGGGAAGAGGCCTCGAGGTGGGGAGTGAGAGGTGTCTCGGGTGAGACAGCAGTGGAGAGGAAGGAAAACAGGGGCTGCTAATTGGCAGGAGGCCCAACTGAGTGTGGAGCGAGGAGGAGTGCAGATGGACCTCAGGCTTGGGCCTCAGGCTTGGGCCTTGGGTGGCCGAGTCACTTTTGGGCCTCCAACGAGATGGAAATTTCCAGGATGGAAAGAGTAGGAGTTCAGTTCAGACTGGTGGATGTGGACGGTGGGTCTGTCCTGGTGAGTTTTTGGTACTGGTGGCTTTAAGACGCAAGTGAGGTGACGTTTGGTGACTCCTAGTTTAGCTGATATATGAACTTGGGGATCCGGTACTATGATGTGTGAGTGTCCCTGGTCAGTGTAAACTAGTGACTGTCTGCTCAGCCTGCCCACATGGCCACCGTACTCTGTCCTTCTCACCTCATTGCATGACCCTCAGCCCCTCTACCAAGTTCAGGGCCATCCTAGTCTGCTCCCTGGCTCATTGCAGTCGCCTCACCTCTCAGCCCCTAGCACTCTGTTTCCAACACGGAATCAAGGGAATTTTCCGAAAGAAATGAATCCATCCCCATCCCTCCCCCACTTCAAGTCCACCTGGACGCCCCCTGCTGGCCGTACATGTCACAAGCATGTGTTCCCTCTTCCCGGCTGGGCTGAGCTTGCAGGGAAGGGTCATGACAGAGAGCTCTCCTGCTGTCCATCCTTGCTGGGAACACTGGCATGGCCTCCTTGGGAGCCTGAGGGAGGATCCAGCTTGTTCCTAAGAGCGATCCCACAGCTGCCAGACGGTGTTAGTTTGTGTACAGATGTTCTCCACAAGCAATACTCAGTCCCCACAGCCCTGTTCTGTGAAGAGCATGCAGGCTTGTTTCTGGGCACTGGGGGTACTGCAGGCCTGAAGCAGAGGGGAGCAGATAGGTGAGCAACCCAGAAACCACGGGTGGGGCCAGGTAAAGGAGAAGAAAAGGCCTGGCATGGTGGCTCAGGCCCGTAATCCCAGCACTCTGGGAGGCTGAGGCAGGAGGATCACAAGTTTTAGCCCAGCCTGGGCAACTTAGTGAGACCCTGTCTCAAAATAAAAAAAAAAAAAAAAGGGCCTGGGGATGTAGCTCAGCTCGAAGGCCCAGGTTCAATCTCCAGTACTGAAAAAGCAGGGGAGATGGGTAGCAAAGGCCAAAGTTGAGTCTGACAATGATTTCTAAGTCTTTGAAGAGGGTGTCTTGGATGTCTTTTCTGTTTCGATCCCGACGTTGGATCCCCATCAGGTGTGACGCCTGAGTGTGACAGTGGCTCCGCCCCAAAGGAGCGGAGCCCACCTGGTGAGCCACGGATTTCCAAGGGGACAGCTATGGAGCCTCAGGGGGCAGGTAGACCCGATACCTCAGGGTCCTCTCTGCCCCCCAGACTTCTGTTCTTTCCCTAATAAGAAGTCTGCAGAGCACTTAGCAGTGTGGGGTTAACTTCACTGCAAGCGTGCAGTCCCTGTGACCCACTTGGCTCCTCTTGCCAAGGAGCATGGTCACGAAGCTGGGTGAATCTGGGCATCTGCCATGACCTTGGCAATGACCCACTCCCTCCTGCATGTCTTCAATTCGTCTCAGTTCCCTCTGCTGTGAGAGCCACGGGTGACTCAATGATTCCTACAATCCTTTCCCAGTTGAACAGTCAGCTTTTCCAAAAGCCAAGATAATTCATATCCCTGGAAGAAGGAATTGTATCTCATGTTGGCTGAGATTGAAGCTGAAAGATTGATTAACATGGCACAGGGATATCTGTCTCCATAAAAGGGCAACAGTGGGCACTTGGGGTCAAGAGCAGCTGTCCTTCACCTTGCTGCCCACTTCTGTGGCCATTCCTGGTGTCTGGGGTGAGAGTCACAAAGCCTGGATTACAGTCGATGTTTCCCCCAATTACCTTTGGTGTCTGCTTCTATGTGTATGAGAACCATTTGCTTTTCTAATTTACAGTACTTTCTTTTGGAATGTTGTCCCTTACTGATTCAGAGAGAGGATGTTGGTTTTAATAGATTTGCATTTTATCAGCTCTCTGATTCGCACCGAAGCATAATAATAATAAATTATGGTCCTAATAAGAAGGCTGCCCAAAGGACGGTGGTGGCACCCCTCGTAATTGATGTTCGTTCTCTGGAATTTAGGGGTGTCGTAATTTATCGGGGTTCATTTTTGTATCCAATTTGAGGAAAGGCAGTTGTGTTTTGTAAGCAATAAACTCTGCCATTGTATTTCTTGGCTAAGCAGAGGAAAAAGCATTATTTTTTTTCCCATTTCCTAGTTATTACTGCAGTCTCTAGTAGTTTCTTTAAGGGAAAGACTTTATCAATATTTCAATTATCAACTCCAGTTTCCAGGAGGTTTGTAATTCATCTTTTAAAAATCAGATCAGGATGAAAACATAGGGAGTAGCTTGCCATACCGGGGACCTGGGTGCTGGCTAAAATATTAAGCAATCCCTGAAAGGCGGCTGAGTTTCTTTCAACTTTAGGGTGAAACTTTGATTTCTCTTCCCTGCACAAGTAAAGTGGAATTAAGCTTCCTTTTCCAGCTGAAGGGTTCAGATGTTTCTGGGGCTTCTGCCTGTGGCTGAAGGAAACCTGGGCTGGGGTCTGCATCTTAGTTCAGGGGTCATTGTATTCCCGAAGCCATCGGCAAGTCTCATTTCTTACCGAGTGATTATTTGATGTGATACTCTCATGAACAGTAATGGATGATGAATCTTTTTCTAGAAGGGAAGACTTCCTCAAGAAGGAAAATAAGTGCTCCTAATTATGTGAAACATATATTGGCCTTTAAGAAAATGGCATACCTGTAATGGTACTCAAGGCCCAGCACTGTCCTCGCCATAGAGGGCACAAGGACACCCTCCAGGGTCCCAGACTTCCGGTAGGTCTGGGGACTTCCTGCTCCAGGCTATCTGTGGATTTCAGTCTGTCCCTGAGCTGAGCCAAGCTCACCCTCAGCCAAGCCACGTGCCCAGGGGCCTCTTCCAAAGTCCTCTCCAGTGAGTCACCGCCCAGACCATCCCAGAGCCACCGAGAGTGAGGACAGCACAGGATGCCTTGGCGCCAGGACCAGTCCAGCCCTGGCTGCACCCTGGAAAGGTCTTGTCTTATTGGATTGGCCTTTGAAAAAGAAGGCAGCAAATGAGACTTTCAGAGGACTCCCATGTGCAGTGCAGCTCGGTGACATCCCGAGCCAGAGCAAGTACCTCCACCCTACCTCCAGATTCAACCCGGATCTTTACTAGACCTTGTTAGGGACCGGACTTTGCTCCTAACAGTGCCAAACCCCAGGTCCCTCCCACTCCGCCCCTCCAAAATGCAGGCGTCAATGAAAAGCATTACGCCCTAACTTGAGGACTCGGAAAGCCCCAGAATGTGGTAGCCAGAAAGTGGGCTTAGAGGTCCCCAGACCCAGGCTCTCATGGTGTCTGTACGGCCCTGAGCAAGTTACCAAGCCACTTTCCATCCCCATCCGTAGAATGGGGGCAGTCAACATGCCTTGGGGTACCGTGAAGATTAGACCAGAAGGTGTGGGGTGCTGTGGCTGGCACGAATTTCTGTCAGTGTCGGGGTCAACCCTAGGTTCTGGGAATGGGCTGAAGGAGACACTGAAGTCCCCTCTCCCTGCTTTACACTCTCACAGGGACAGGCACACAATGCGTAAGTGATGGCAAGCAGTACTTCCTGTCACTGTGACTGAGGAGTGGCTCTGTCCACGGTGGCCATGTGTGTCCTTCCTTCCACACCCATCTCCCCTGGGAGGTTGGGCCTGCCTCCCCCTCCTGGTGACCGGGCCTCCGGGTATGGCCAGGCCTGTCCTCGTGGTACGCATCCTCCGCCGGCTTGGACCTGACACTGACCCCCATGCTGACATTCCCAAGGACACCTCCTTGGTTCTGTCTCGGGGCATCTGGCCAGGCTCCAGAAATGCATTCAACTGAACCTTCTAAAAAATCAAATCAGTGCCACGCCTTGCACCTGCAGGCGCACAGAGCCCTGGCCCCGTACACCATCTGCATGCATGGTCAGAGGGCTGAGCGCAGGCTAGCAGGGTCTCTCTAAGACTCCCAGGAGGCTGCCGATGTAGATCCATGGCAGAGCACTTGGCTCTCATGCACAAGGCACTGGGTTGATTCCCAGCTGTGCAAAAAAAGAAAAGAAAAATGATGGCCAGTGGCATGTTCTTGAGGAGCCCCACTTGGCTCCCCCCATCTTGAGTCTGGTTTTCTTTCTTGGGCCTTGAACAACATCGAGTCAAAGAAACGGCTCAGTTTGGGCAACGGGAAGAAGGCAGGGATCCACCTGGAGATTTTTTTTTTTTTTTGGTACTGGGGATCGAACTCTGGTCCTTGCACTTGTACAGCAGGCGGTGAAACCACTGAGCTAAATCCCCGGCCCAATCCACCTGGAGATTTTAAGGAGACCCCAGGTGGACCTTTAGCAAGAGCCCTGCCAGTCCCTGCTATGAAAGCAGCTAAGGCCCTTCCCTCTGGTGCACACTCAGGAGCCCACTGAGCCCCCCATGGGCACCCCTTCCCCTGCTTGGGGAGGACGAGGAGGCTGGGGCCAGAGCGCCCTCCCGGAAAAGCCGGGGGCCCGGGCCAGGCAGCAGGATGTGGCAGCCTGGTTCCCACGCGTGCCAAGAGGCAACACAGAGCCCTGGGAACTGACAGGAGGCCCAGTCTTAGGAAGAGGGAAGGAAAAGGATTAAAATCGAGGCTTTGCTATTATTTCTCTCTGATAAAAGTGCAGCGAGGAATAGCTGGCTCATGTCACTGCCTAGTTTTTCATTTGTGTTTTTGTTTCATGCTTCAATATCTTCCTCCAGCTGCTCTGTCGCCTTTTCTTTTCTCTTCACTTTGATCTATTCGTTTTCCCCAGAAATGGGGTTTATAAATCATTGTAATGCAGCCTTGGGAAAGATGGTGCTTAGTGTAGGGAGAAATACATCGCTGCTAACAGCCCCGGCAGGGAGAGAGACTCCCGCCTTGCAGCCGGGTTCCGGCGACAGGTTACTGATGGTATTTGCTTTTTATGTCTGCGCGTGTGCCATCGGGGCAGGGCCGGAGGGAGCGTAACATGTGCTCCCTTCGTCATATTTCAAGTCTCCCCCGGCAGTCGAAAAAAACAAACTGCTCCTGTCTGCTTCTCAAGGAGGCAGAGAAAGGAAGGGACCGTGTAGGCGGGAGGGAGCATCCAACGCAGTGTCTTTGGTGCCCACCTCGGATACAAACGGCTCCTGAAACACCCACTTCCCTCCCTGCAGCCAGTTTGTGCCTGCGCCTTCGCAGTGCACGTAATTAATCTGGTATTCGGGATCGCCGGGTCTTCGCCTCCCAGGCACGGTTAGGAGCCTAACAGCCCCGATTGCTTCATTCTGAAGGCCCAGCGCCTCCCTCCCCTGTCATTCTTTATGGTCCCTTTTTCTCTGAAGCTCAGAGCACAGGAAAACATCGGCTGGCGGTGTGGGTTTCTGTGCCTCCTGCCCGTGAGATCCAGGGTGAGGCAGAGAAAATCCCGCCAGGCCCTAAATCAGGACCTAAGAGCCAGGCAGGTTTGCACAGTCTGTGGCCACGGTCACATGGAGGCGCTGCTGGCTGCCCCAGCGACAAGCCTTCAAGGTTTCCCTGGCACCAGCCCGCTCCCTTCCTCCTTGTCTACCCGGCACCGTGTGGGAGGCACAGCGGACCCCGCCTCACCCCGTTTTTCCACCTTCTTGTCTCTACATTGGAAATTTCGGCCCAGTTTCCCCGCCGTTGCTTCCCTGCCCACATCAGCTCCTCCAAGGACGCCGGGTGGCCCCCAGAGTGGAAGGTGCTCCCTCCCTTTCCGGGTCGGAGCACAAGGGCGACAGCTGGGCATGGGCTCCAGGACTCGGTCTCTGCCTGCCTAGCAGGGATGCCACAGCCGCGCCGGGACACCAAGCCCTTGAGATCTGGCTGTGGGGAGGAAAGACCAGATGCCTGATTTAGTTTAACTCACAGGGAGCAAGCAGCACGGCAGCTGGTGGCTGCCATGGCAGGCGGCACGGGTATAGCAGACCCGGGAGACGCAAAGGACCTTCTTTGGGCGACATCTTTCCTCGCCGACCCTCCGCAGCTGGTCTTTCAAGTAGGCTAGCGAGGAAAACCGGAGAGTGCCCCGCAGATGAGGTATGGGAAAAATCGTGAGATGGCGGAGCCCTTTTGAAGTCACACTCTCTCCCCGAGCGTAGCCCAGGGTGAAGACACCACAGATTTGATAACCAGACCAGATTTCGGAAAGAAACTCCCCGGGGCAAAAATTAAAAAGAAATCTGGACACACCGAGACTTGCTTTCCCTGCGGGCGCTGAACTTACGACCCTGGAATTGTCTAATTTCCCCGCAGGCACCTGATCTGTGTGGCTGGCGAGGGCACACGTGTGTGTGTGTTGTGTGAGTGTGTAGTTGCGTGAGTGGATACAAATGTGTGTGTGGATGCGTGTGTATGTGTGTGAGCGAGCACTTGCTGCAGGCCCCTGAGGAGCCTGCCCTGACTCTCCAGGCCCCCCGACAGCACCAGCCTTCGTGGGGTTCCAGGCACAGTGGGATTCACTGATGCCCCTGCACAAGTCCGGGAAGGGCCTCCCTGGCCCTGGCAGTGAGGCTGCAGTGACAGCGAAGTAGATCCCTGGATGTTTCCTGCCTTTGCCCTGAACCTGGGTGCCAGGGCTGAGCAGCTCAGTGGTCAGACAGCCTGGCCAAGCCCACTTCCTCTATTTTATGAGTCCTGAGCCTTGGGTAAGTGACTTCGGCTCCTAAGTCCTCCCTGTGAAGTGAAAACGACTACAATACACACCTTGAAAGCCGCTGCACACCTTCTAGAAATGATTGGGCACAGAGTGTAGATCCACACAGCGGAATAGTATTCAGCCCTAAAGAGGAAAGGGGTGGTGATCTATGCCATGACAATGCTGAGTCTTGGAGACATTATGCCAAGGGAAAGAAGCCAGGCACAAGAGGCCATGTATTAGATGGTTCTGTTTATAGGAAATATCTAAAACCTGTGAATCCACAGAGGCTGAACGTAGATGAGTGGCTGCCAGTCTGGGGGGAACGAGGAATGACCACCCAGTGGGTATGGGCTTTCCTTTTAGGGCGATGGAAAAGTCTCAGCCCTAGATAGATGTAATCACTGTGAATGTGCTGAATTCCACTGAATTGTGCATTTTAAAATGGCCAGTTTATATTATGCAATTTCCAGCCAAATAAAAATGTAACATTAAGAAGGTATGAACATTTATGGACATAAAGCCCTGGGCTCAATGCCCGGCACCTAAATGTGGAAAAAGGTTGGCAACATGTCCTCTGACTGCCACAGAAACCGGCACTTCTGACTCCAGGCATCATTCAGGAGGAGCAGGCCACATGTGCCTGGGTGATGCTTTACATGGAATTGTATGTCTGTGTGCAGTGGCACACACCGGTAATCCCAGCTACTCAGGAGGCCGAGGCAGGGGGATTGCAAATTCGAGCCCAGCAGGGCAATTTAGCGAGATCCTTTCTCAGCATAAAAATAAATTTGAAAAAAAGCCCAGAGTTGTGCAAGGGCCTGGCATGTGGGAGGCCCTGGGTTTAATTCCATTACAGCCAAAAAAAAAAAAAAAAAAGTAATTGAATGCATGGAGGATGCTTACAGGACCCAGGGCATGGGGCCTGCTTTCTGGTTAGACAAACCCCACCAGGTGTGTGGCCAAGGACAGGCCTGGTGCAGGGACCGAATTTCCCCTCTCCCCCTGACGGTGCAACTCGTTGAGACCTCACAGGGCAACCAGTGGTCCCAGCTGCAGTTTGGCTGGTGCATTAATTGCATCTGCTTCAGCAGGCTTCCTTCCGGCCTGGGGACCACGATCTCCCCCCTGCCTGGTCCCCAGCAGCTGGGGGGGGGGTGTGCAGATCCTAGCAGCAGGAGCAGCTTGCTTCTCAAGCCCAAGGAAGCCATAAATCTGGAGCTTTAATCATGTCTTCATGATCATTCAGCAAAGAGCGACGGAGGATTTATTCTACCGGGACAGCAGCGGGAAGACTGCAGGGGGGTAGTCGCGGAGAATATTGGTTTGGCAAAGGCGGAACTGCTCTCCTGGGCCCTTCCCGGACTGGCCGATGAACGATGACACCAACGGCCATAACAAGGCAATTACTGGTGTGTTCAGGCAGTGCTTTGTTACAGACAGGCGGGCTTCCTGTGCGGGGCGGCCAGGGCTTTTGTTGTACAACTTCATCCGCCTGGCAGAGCTCCCCGTGGCTGCTTTACAGCCTGTGTCCTTGAGGATACAGTAAGTGCTTTTCTAAGAAAGCCCCAAGGGTCCATTCCAGTTTTCTCTACAAAGGAGGAGAAATCGGGGAAACCCAGAGAGGACACTGTGGCTCCTTGCACATGGCAGGTACCTAATATCCACTGGCAGACACCTCCTTGTATTCATTTTAGGGAGAGAAGACAGAGGCCCAGAGAGGTAGAGGTTAGTACTTGTCACACAGCGGGCCTCTCAATTCCCAGTGTGAGCTGGCAGCAGGGGTGTCTGGCCATGTTTGCAGAGCAGCAGAGAGGGAGTGGGTTCCCCTGGGGCAGGGAGAAGAAACCTAGGCCTGTTTCCCAGGGTTGATGTCTATGGCGTTTCTTGTGAGCTACTCCAGAACAATTCTAAGTGTATGCAACTCTTCCTACATTCCCTGTTTGTCTTTTCCCCCAATTCAGCTTCACTTTGAGACACCAATCGGGACCATTTAGTACCTTTTCCTCCTTGCTCCGTGGCTGCCAGGGAGTCATCGTGTTACCCAGATGCACCATGAAATAAGCTTCCGCCCCCCCCCACTGCCCATCGATGGCACTGATGTCATTTCCAGCCCCCCCCCACTTGTGGATCTGTGCACATATTTTGCAGCTCGAGCCTTGGTGGGGGAGCCACTGGGTACAAGGTCACAGGTCCTGGGAAAGTGCCCATCACACAGCTGGGCAGACTCGCAGCCCCACACCCAGTGTCTGAGTGGGCCCACCTGCCAGGTGGTGCCCATCCTGGCCCAGTGCCTTTTCCATGTGTAGTATGCTCTGTACCCTCCTCCCTCATCTTCTCCCCGCCTACTCCACAGCCCACAGCTAGACCCAGAACAGGGTTGACGGCAGTGAACACACACAGGGATCCCTGGGTGTCCGCTACGTGCCAGGCCTCGCACCTGGTGACAAGGAGAGGCTTAGGCTCCTCTTCACGGTGTCTGCTCGCCGGTGAGGAGCTGGAATGAATTGCTGGATGCGCTCAGAGTCTCAAGTGTCCCTAGGGCCACCCTGGTAAGTATCTGAAGGAAGTGGTCTTTCCCAGGGAGGGGTCTGCTTACAGTGACCATCACTCTACAGGGGCCAGCCCTGCCAATACAGGGCCCCAGGGACGAGGGGCCAAAGGGGTCACCAGCCTAGGATGCAAAGGGAGACAGAGGAGTCCCCGTCCCTGGCGACCAAAGACACAGTCATGAAGTGACATTGGTTTTCCACACGCTCAGCCCAGCAGCTTCTGGAGCAGCTCTGGGCCTGCAAGGGAGCAGGAAATCAGGCCCGAGGACAGATGTGGGGGCTCCTGGTGTCCCTGACATCTGGGATGGCGCTGCCAATGAGAAGGGGCAAAAATTCACCTGGCTCATCCCGGAAGAGCCAGACCTGCTGGATCCATAGGCAGGTGCTGGAGACGGCGGAAGGGGGAGCTCCTCCTCCCACTGGGCAGCAGGCGAGGGGGTTGGCAGGAGCCATGGAAAGAGGCAGGGTCACCTAAGTCCTGCTTTGCCCGCAGTGGACGCCTCCATAGGCCAGACTACTGTCTCCTTCTCTAACAATAACAACACCAGCTCTTTCTCAGGGAGCAGCCCTTAGAGTTACAAGCATGTTACAATTTCATAGTGAAAGGGAATATGCTAACTTCCCAATCAGGAGCTAGCGGATCGATAGCTAGCATGTGCCTGGGGCCAGACTTATGCTTGGCCTTGGCCAACATCTGCCCAGGGACTCTCCCCAGGGCCCCCATTATTTTTGGTGACAGAGTCTCACTATGTAGTTCAGGCTGGTCTTGAGCTTACTATGTAGCCCAAGCTGGGCTAAAACAGTTGGCAATCCTCCCGCCTCAGCCTCCTGAGTGCTGGGATGATGGGTATGCACCACCACCTGGAAACTTAATGCCTTTTGAAAGAATAAGTGAACAAACACACATGTATACTTGTGAGCAGGTATCCCCAGCTTGGGGCACAAACCCTCAGCCTACATGCCCAAACCAGGCAGCCCCTTTCCAATGGGAGGAATCAAAATAACCATAAAATGTACATTTTATTTTAATTTTCCAGCCCTTTGCTCCTTTCCCCAAGTTGCCCCTCTTTCTCCAATGGGCATAAATGGCGAAAAAGTACCAATATCTATGTTTTTTAAGATAGACTCCCACTGTATTGCCCAGGGTGGCCTTGAACTCCTGGACTCCAGTTATTCTCCAGCCTCACTGGACTCCAGTTATTCTCCAGCCTCAGCCTCCTAAGTAGGCATATGCCTCCTTGCTGAGCCCAAAGCACCCGTCAGTCCATTTGCATTGTGTAATACAGCTGAAAGCTCTCTAAGAAGAAAGGGCGATGCTGTCTTGTTAGCCAGTGTGCCGGGTGGGGTAGGGGTGGGTGCCTGGGAGAAACCCCAGTACTGGGGGAAGAGGTGTGGCCACCCCAGGGTGGCCTGGCTGTGGCTTCCCAGAGGTCCCTCGCCCCCCACACCCCAATGTCTTACAAAAGAATGAGGCGGGAGAACAGCATCTCCCGTTTCCCCCCTAATTTGTAGTTTTCTGGTGTTAGCAAGGCTTATAAGACACATGCTCCCAATTAGCTGCTCCTCTTAATTTAAATGCTTCATAAATTATCTCCTGCGCGTGTGGATTATCACTTCATAATGCGAGTTAGCATTTAAATAAATAGCTGTGGTGTAGGAAATTAGAGAGGTTTACTTCGGAGGTGCTGGCATAATGAAGGGAAATACCACGGCAGCTGCACAGGGGTGCGGGGCAGGAGGTGGACACTCGAGCTCACCGTGCTTCTAGAAAACAGGGGGCCGTTTGCGAAGGCCAGTCGTCCTTTATTGACTTCGCCGTTCTTTTTTATGAAAGATATTCCATTTATTTGCCCATCTTAAAAAAAATCTTTTAACATTGAAATAACTGTAGACTCAGAAGAAATTCCAAAAATAGTAGAGATCCCCAGTTTCCTCTACCTACAGCCCTCAGGGCGATTGTCTTAAATAATTCTAATGAAATTACAAAACCGGAACTAGCGTTGGTCTGCTCACCGGCCTTACTGACTCCACCAGTTGCTCCGTCGTTTCGCTGTGCTTTTTTAAGTGGGCACTGTGGAGACATTGCAAGGTGCAGGAAAGATCACTCGGTATCTTTCTGAGTCGCTGCGACCCTGGCAGACGTGAGCTTGCGCGAGTCCCATTTTAGAGGTGAGGAAGCGCTGACCCTGTGAGGTGGCTTCTTGCTCAAGGTCCCCTCGAGCAAGCGGGACAGTGGTGGGAGGGATGTGGGGCCTGAGCCCTGGGAGTGGGGGGCAGCAGCAGGAGTGGGTGTGGCCACCTGTCCTTCCACCCTGGTGTCCCCTCTGCTGGACATCTGGTGTCTGGGCAGCTCCCCCTGCGGTCCGGGTGCTTATCCTTTGTAAGAGAGAAACCTAGGTGACTTCCCCAGCAAGGCTGTTGCTTGAGCACCTGGTCCATGTTGAGGGACCTCCACGCAAAGACCAGCAGGGCAGCCGAGAGCTCTGGGCACACCCGCCTCACGAATGCATTTTAAAACACTGAAAGCGCTATTTTGCAAATGGTTGCATTTTTTTCTCCTTGCTTGGAAAAGAAATCAAAGCATTTTTGCAGGCCCTGGAAGTGCAGCAGGAGAGTCGGCCTGTCCGAGCGAGCGTGGACCTGAAGGGCTGCGGCCCTGGCGGCTGTGACCCCAAACCCCCGGGGAAATGGTGCCTCGGGCGGCGGGGGGAGGGGGTCCACAGGGGGAGCCCCGAGGAGGCGACCACAGACCCACAGACCCGGAACTGCACAGCAAGCATCGGAGTCGCCTCGCTGAAGCCACTTGTCACCCGGAGCTCCTGGTTGCCCTGCTTCCTCCTGCGTCCGGACCCCTGCCAGACCCAGCCCACGGCCCCTTCTCGGGTCCTACAGACTCCGAGAGCCCTTCCCAGAGCCTCGTGTTCCTCCCACTGAGGGATGTTTTACACAGGGCTGCAAACGCAGGCAGGAAGCTTCCTGATGGACGCCTGGCCAGCCCAGGGTGCAGTTGGTTTAGGTGTGCTGGGCTTTTTCTGTTTTCTTTTTTATTATCAGGGACACATAGTTTTTACCTGAAAGATAAATGCTTTCCAACCTCTTAATAATGTACTCGAGTCGCTGCACAATTCTGATGTTTTTTTGTTTTATTTTATTTTAAAATATCCTCCAGTTGACCCCTTGATTATGCTTCCATTTAATTTTTTCAAGTAGAAATAGATATATTTCCTGGCTGATCTTCAACTCTGGTTTCAGCGATCCTCCTGCCTCAGCCTCCCAAATAGCTGGGATTACAGGTGTGTGTCACTGAGCCCAGCTGGTCCAGATGGTTTCTGACAGAGATGTCAGTAACCTTTGGCACCTCCTCTGAAGACAAGCCAGGATTTTCTCTGTGTCATTCCTACCCAGCTCTCAGGTAAAATACAGGGCATGCAGTTAAATTCTAGTTTCACATAAATAACAAAGTATATCCTGTGCCATAATACATATGCCTCATGTGATATTTGGGACACACTTATACTAAGGAAATTTTTTTGTCATTTATCTGAAATTTGAATTTCACTGGGCACCCTGCAATTTTTATTTGGTAAATCTATCAGAGCAGGAGACCCTGTCCCGGTCCCTCCTGTTTCTCTGTCCTATGACCACGTGCTCCTCTCTCTGTCCCCTAATCAGTCACAAGTTTTGGGGACCAGGAATGGTGTCTGTCATCTCCATAGTCCCTGTGCTGAGCACAAGGTGGGGCACATGGGTGACACTGGACGGTGAGTGCAGTTTGCACAGGCTCCAGGGACGGGTGTTACCCAGGACACTGTTTGCGAGGCTCAGGAGTGAAGGACGCAGTGTGGGTGAGGGTGACAGGGCCATAGAGAGCTCAGACGCAGCACAGCGATGAGTGTGTCCACAGCGCAGCAGGTGCCAACGCGAACATAACCACGATGCCTCACACTTGCCCGGTGCTGGCTCGGGGTTGGGCAAGGAACCACGCTGACCCAGAAGAATTGCCAGTGTGTTTACAGTTCGGACCTGCAGAACCAACACGTTCTCGTAGCTGATGATAACCCCTGGCTGGCACTCTCCCGTGGGAGTCAAACACTTTGGAAACACTAAGGAGTCTGCTGGTGCCTGGCATCCCCACTGGGGTGAAGTAGCTTGGTCAGAGTGGCTCAGCAGGCAAGGAATGGAGCTCAGATTTCAACCCTGGCAGTCGAAGCTCCTGAGCTTGGACATAAACTCACCAGTGACTTCCTGTATCTGGGCAGACTTGTTCCGAGCTAAGGCAAACCTGTGAAGACCAGAGGATCAGTGCATGTGTCCCAACTTGTTCCACTGGGAGCTGTTGCTGACCCTTCATCTGGGACCTCTGACTTCCTGTTGGCTGTACTGAGGCCTCCTGGGACCAGCTGGCACCAAGGATGGAGTTGAGGTGCCCTGTGTGTGTCAAGCCATCGGTCCGTGTGAGGTTGTGCATGTACAACAGTCTTGCTTCCTTAAGAACAAAGGGTGTTGTGGGTTTCTGATCTGTGCATCTCAGACCTGTCTCCAGCCTGTGTAGGGAAGACATGTGGTCCGCTGCACAGATGCCTTGCCTGGAAGTGTGTGGTTTCCCAGCCCGTTTCTCTGACTTCCTGTTGGACAGTCACATGCTCATGAAGGCCTTTGGGTGTTCACACACCCAAACCTGCCGTTACCCACTGTGACACCGGGCCCCTTCCTCCAAGAAGGGGCTGCACTCACCGCAGTGGGATACAGATGGTGGTTCACCCCAGTTCCCATTGCTCAAGTATGCAGGGATCAAAGGCCACCCTGGGAACGTGGGAGCTCTTTGAAGCCGCTTGTAACAAAGGCGTTTCTGAGCAGGCTCAGTCATTAAGACCAGAGGGGCGCTCGGCTCTCAGAGGAAGCTGAGGGGGAGGCAGCAAGGGACGCCAACTGGGGTGGTGGCACATGGGTGCCTGGGGTGGCCAAATGGCCCACGTGACTCCAGGCAGCTTGGCTGGGGTACCAGAGAGGTCTGGGGAAGCATGTTCTGAAAGAGTTAGAATTGGATCTAACTGCGAACGCCTTTCCCACTGACCTGCTAATCATATTCCTTCAACTTTTATATCCTGACCCTTGTAAAAGGATTGCATCGAAGGCGTGTTTTAAGCTGCATTTTAATAAGTCAATAAGAAAGCTCAAAATTATTTAAAGCTTCTTAAAGAGGATTATATTTGATTTCTTGTGGGAATTCTGGGGTGTAGAATAGGAAAGATGATCAGTTCTTTGGAGGTCATTTTTTTTTTCCATGAAGGAAACACATCATTTTAGATAAAACTTTTTAACTATTTTGTTGTTCGACTGGAGAGGAACCAGGACAAGGAGGCTCTTGTCATCGGCTGGTGGCATTGGCCAGGCCCAGGGGCTTCAAGGGAAGAGCTTGTGTGTTTAAATGTAGAGATGTCCCTGGCAGCATCTTCCCTCGCCTTTAAATTCAGGCTTTCCTGGTACTTGGGGAGGAGTCCCTAAGTGGCAGGAAGAGCCATGGCTGAGCACCCCGCATCTTGGGTAACAGGCAATCTTAGGCCAGAGTGGGTGCTTAATTCCGCCCCCCCGCCTGTCGCTGGGGCTGCTCTGCATCTGGGTTCAGCACGGGACCAGGCTGGTCCCAGTCCCTGAGTCATCTCCCTGCTGAGGGGCTGCTGAGCTTGAGCTGACCCTGCCCTGTGTGCCCGGGGCAGTGGGAGAACAACTGGGCCTGCAGCTGTCCCTACATCTGATCATCTGTGAAGCTGCTAGAACCTGAGGCCAAGCATCTGCCAAGCATCTTGTGTTTGCCACCATCGGCGGGTCTCGAGTGCTGCTGTCCCGGTTCAGACCCCAGTCTCTCCCCCGGGAGTGCAGGACCTCCTCTGCTGGCCCCTCCTCCAGCTCTTCCTGTCCTGACTACCAGCCCAACTTTCCTAAACAGCAGTACTGATCATCCCACGACTTGACTGCAGCCATCCGTGGCCCCCTATTACCTGTTAAAGATGGTAGCTGGGCTCAATCCGGCCCCCTTGTTGACCTTCCCCTGCTCAGCTGGCCGCTTGCTGTGCCGCGTTTCCTGTTCAGGCTTTTCTGCCCAGTTGCCATGACATGCTTCGCCATGTCTCTCTGCTCGGTGTTCCCAGCCCTTAAATGCCGCCTCTTCTGGAAGGCCCACTCTAGCCTGCCAGGCCTTTGAGCTCGCCATCTTGGGGGCCCCTGTGGCTGGCTACACTCTCCTTGTGACACTCGGGGTGACCTCCTCTGTACCGGGTTTCTGCTGTGCCTCCCCCTCCCTCTGGTCCTGGGGTCCAGCTTCTGGGACGCCCTCGACTTTAACTCCCAGGGTGCCTCACTCACTCCCACTGGCCGCGCCACACACAGGTGCTCAGGAAGCCTACCCGGGGACCTCACTTCTGGGGAGTGGGGTGCGGGGCTGTTTTGAGCCTCCGGGCCACCAGAGCCCTGCCTCTCTACCGCTTCGGCTCTGACCTTGTCTCCCCGTGTGGCTCTTGCAAGTTCAGGGTTGGCGGCCAGGTGGGCACCCTGGACCTGGAGGGCTGGGGCACACCGGGGGCTGGCAGGTTTCGTGGTGTCCCTCAGAGGATGTGCCCGAGTCCTACCCTCAGGCCCTGTGCATGTGGCCTCCTTTGAAATGGGCTCTCTGCAGGCCCCCCGTTACGGATGTGGAGATGACGTCACGGCCCATCTCAGCTGGGCCCCAGCCCCATGACTGGTGGCTTTTTCCAGAGGAAGGAGGGTGGGATGGAGACAGCCACCCAAGAAGGAGGCCACGTGGACAGGCAGAGGTGACTGCAACCCGGGCAGGAGACCGCTCTCCCAGGGCCCCCACATACTCCGGGCTTCTGGGGTACCCACTCAGGGGATGCACTTCTGTCGTTTAAAGCACGAAGTCCCGGTGATCTGCTGTCTTAGTCACAGGAAACGAATATCGAGGGGAGAGTGGGGGTCAGCAGGCAGACACCCTGTGCTGTGACAGTCACAGACCTGGGGCAGCCTCCTGCATCTCCCCCACTGCCTCCTATCAAGCCGACTGTTTTCTCTGTGTGTCAGAGTGATGGACAGGCGGGAGAGACCATTCGGGCATCCGGGTGTCGGCTCTGCCCCTGGAGATTAGCGGGGTGACTTCTCTGAGCACTGATCGGGGAAACTGGGGCAAGAGCATATTCTGTTCCTAGATGAGACGTCATTCGTCAATCATTTGTTCATTCATTCATGCAAGAAAGATTTAGTGAGCACGTGCTACATCCACGCACTGTGCCCAGCGTTGGAAACAGCTGTGGGCAAGCCCAGCGAGGCTTCTCTCAGGGAGAAGAGGAAGATGAAGCCCAGTTCACCCACACAATGCACAGTAGGTGGGTGACAAGGGCTGCAGAGGTGCCTGAGGCTGGGAGAGAATGAGGCCAGCGGATGCTGCGTTAAATGGGGGTCAGGTCAGGGAGGGACAGGGGTCAGCAGGTGTCCACTCAGCCCTGGCCCAGGCATTGCTGTCCCTTCTGCCCCCCAGCCCCCTGGGTCCCTCCTCCCAGTTCCCTCTCTCGTGATCATTCGAGGCCTAGGCAGGCATGTGGGGGTCCCGGGGGAACTGGACCAAGCCCAGATGGAAAAGCAGGGGGCTGATGACTCTGAGTGTGACTGGCGGTCACCAGGGAGGAGCCGTGGAGCTGAGCACGCTGGGGACAATTGGCCACCGCTTCCTGCTGTCACCACCCAGCCTGTTCTGGTTTGGCGACGAGACAGTCCAAACGTTTGTCACTTATGTAAAAACAAAGAGGCCAGCGCTCCGGTGGGAGGCCTTAGGGTCTGCATAGGAGCTTTTTCCTTCTCATCCACCCCCAGGATGTCTCTGTCCCTTCCACCAGGGCGGCTGCAGGGACAGCATTGGCCGAGGTGCCGTCAGGGCTTCACTCAGCAGGCCTGGGATGGCCACGCCTTGCTCCAACCCTGCTGACTCCTGGGAGGTAACCCGGCGCCTCCAGGGCCTGGGCGTCCCATCCTGCCTGTGATTTGTGGTGGGGTCTTGGTCACACAGGACGGGCTCAGCCCTCGGAAGGGCTGCAGTCACAGTTCAGCTGCACGGAAGTAACTCAGCATCTCTGCCCGATCAAAGGGTACCCTCCCAGTCCGTGATGGCCCCCAATAAAAACCCTGGTCCTTGCCCGCTGTGGGAAACACTCAGCACTGTCACACACCACTGCTGGGACCAGGAACCGCTGTCCACCCGGGGACAGCTGGGAGAAGCCAGTGTCTGGGGGCTCTGGGACCCTGACTCGGGGGCTGCTTCCCTTTGCTGACCTCAGTCTGTCTTTTGCATCCAAGAGTACAGCGCTCTTTGGGGTTTGGTGGGTGCTCCATGGGAATTATGGAAGCAGGAGGGTCTAGGTGTCTCTGAACATCAGCAGAGCTCGGCCTCTGCTTGACCTGAAATGCTCTGTCTGCTGGGACAGAGGCTCCACCGGACTGGAAGACCGAGCTGTGGACGGCAGGAAGGCGTACCCCAGCCTCAGCTCTCTGACGGACAGTCGACAGCGCTGGGTGTGTGCCCACCCCTCAGAGGGCAGGATCGAGTTCCTCTCATCAGCAAAACCCCCTTGGCTTTCATGACTTTGGGTAAAATAAGATTGGTGGGCTGTGTGAAAAGATAGGAGAAGTGAGGGACCAGAGGTGCAGGGCCCACGTAGCTGGGCCAAGACTAATAACCTAATGAAGAAGAGAGGGCCGGACTCCCACACACTCATCTCTGCCTAGCCCTTTAAAACCAAAACGCTGGGCTTCATTTGCATTTAGATCTCCTCTCTCCCTCTTTTCATCTAAAGACAAATCCTCACAAAAGGCTGATTAATTAGGCCAAATTAGATTTCCACTCAGCAGCTTGTCATTCATTGCAAAATGCTGTTCTTTTTCTATTTTGGTAATTACAGGCTGGTCTCTGCCCCCCCATCCGGAAGCGTTCACTCCAGACGCCGAGTCTGACTCCAATTCCCGATTTTGTGCAGGGACGAGGAAAATTATTCTGTGGCACCAAATCCGTCTGTTTTATAAGTTGGATCAAGACCATCGCTGGAGTCTTTTACAATAACAGGCACCCTCACTCTTAATTCTTTAGTGATTCATTGTAGAAGCAGCACAGGGCTTGGCAATTTCTAAGAGTAAAAGCTAAGAACAAACAGCTTTAGCATGTAGCAATTATGCCACACATTTGGAATCTTTACCTGAGTTATGCAGCCCTATTCCGTCTAAGAAGCCACCCATTAAACCATTAATAGGGCAGACCCTCGTCTTCTGATCATATGGGTCAGGGAACCCAGCTCTTTTCTTGAGCAGCTTGTCCCCTGTTTCCGAGCTACGGCGTTCCCATTGGCCATCTGTGGACCCAGACGGGGGCAGCTGGGCACCGGGGCCGGGCTGGGTAGCAGGCTTGGCAGGTGTGGCCGATCCAAGGTCTTCATTATGTTCAAATGCTTCCCTTTCATTTGGGGCAGCTCTGGCCCTGTGAGCAGCCCACACCAGGGGTGCTCCCAAGTGGCTGGTTGCAGGGTGCGGAGAGAACTCAGCTTGACTTCCCTCCTAGCATAGCTCCGCTCCCTCCAGCTGGCTCTGCTCTGGTCCTTCTTACTGAGTGCCTTCGGGAGAGTGGCCTTGAGCTGGTCCCTTGAGACAGGTGCTGTGATGGAGGGGGACTCCCCCTAATAATGGGCGCTCATTCCTGCCGCAGCCTCGTGGTGTGACTCACTGTGAGGTGAGCCTGGGAATTGGGCGGGGAGGCCCTTGGTCCAGGTCACAGAGCCAGATGGCAAGTGAGAGAGCTGATTCCCGAGTGGAGGAACCGGTCACGTGGGTCTAGATGACACAGGTCTGGACTCACCCCGGAAGGGAGCAGCAGAGCCCGAGGCGCCCAGAGACCAGTGGCTCTGCTCTGGCACTGCACAAGAGGGGACACTGAGGCTAGAGTCAGCTGCCGTCCCTGGAGGCCTCTGCCTGGCGCAGTTGCAGTCACAGGGTAGGTGCTGCCTGCTTCTGCAGCTCCCCCTGGCCCATGGCGGGAGGACAGGCCTTCCACCCTGGGCCTTCGGGCCAGAACCAGACCCGCTCTGAAGATGGCGCCAAGTAGGCCGGCAGAGCGGAGAGAGGCCTCCCTCGGATCCACACTGCATGGGCCATCGACCACCTGAGCCTGCACCTGCGCTGGAAACACCACGGTGCGTGTGTCCGGGCTGAGGCAGAAACCATGCCCTAAATGATCTGTGCAGGATGGGACTTGTGGGCAGGAAGCAAAGTGGATCCAGTCGTGGCACTGAGGTGTCTCTTTTAAATACTGTTTCTGGTATGTGTTTGCCGCATGGAATTATTCCAGTCACTGAGGGAATCGGGATACAGATGGTCCTCGTGTAACGACCTGTTCCGACTCACAACCCGCATTTGCCCTTGCGCCGTGAGCACAGGGCAGCCTTGTGGTGGCTTCCACAGCACAGTCCTGCAGTCCTGTGTTGTCACATCGCAGCACTGCAGGTAAGGTGTGCAATGCACACAGAGCTGTCGAGCTGGAGCCCCTTGACCATCTTTTTGTTCTGAACAGTGTAATGGTCATGCTTTATACAGCTCCTCATTCTGCGACTGTCATTTAACAACCTAGTTGCAGGAAGGGACTCGGATGGTAAGCGAGGGGCACCCGGATATACGGATGGCGCCTCAGTCGTCTTTTCTGCCTCCTCCACTTTCGTCCCCCACCCCCATCTGCAGATCCCTTCCCATCTCCACAGTCTACCTCTCAGTCTCCTAACATCTGTCTTTTATTTTGCTCTTTCATTTATTTATAACTTGGGTTTCTCATATAAGAGACACCATGCAATATTTAAGCTTGTGCGTCTGATTTATTGCACTTAACATTATGGTCTCAACATGCATTCATTTTCTTACACATGTATCCTTCTTCATGGCAGCGTAGTACTCTGTTGTGTGTAAATACCACATTTTCTTTACCCATTCATCTATTGATGGACTGGGAATTTAGCTATTATATGAGTTGTGCTGCTATAAAATGGATATGCATGTAGCACTGTAATACGATGAATTTAACTCTTTTGGGAAGATACCAAGAAGAGGTATAACTAGGCCAAATGGAACTTTTAGTTTAGTGTTTTGAGAAATCTCCATTCTCATCTCCACAGTGGTTGTAGTAGTTTACATCCCACCAAGAGGGCTGGGGCTTCTAATTGGGGTGTAGAGTCTGGGGACTTCCGCAAAGAGGCAACTTCTTTTTTGGTACTGGGGGAAAAACCCAGGGCCTTGCCTTGGAACTACGTCTCTACCCACCCCCCGTTTTGAGGCAAGGTCTCACTAAGTCACCAAGCTGCCCAGCTGGGCATGAACTTGGGCCCCTCCTGCCTCAGCCTCCCAGTGGCGGATCACAGCCTGGCACCACCACACGGGTTAGGAGGCGACTCTGAGGCAGGGCCCTGAGGAGCTCAGGAGCAGTGAGCAGGGGAGCTGCAGACTTTAGCTGGGGCAGGGGCTGCTTTCAAGCTGCTGAAAGGCACGATGGCTGGATGGGGAGAGTGAACGGGTGGGGACCCAAAGACTCCACCCCCTCGGTCCTCCGGACTCAGCCTCGGGGGCCGTCAGCTCCAAGGCCCACGGGAATCAGACTCCAGTGTCTACACATCTGCTTGTCCAAACCAGCCTAGATAGGAGGCTCCACCTGCGGAGTTGGCTACCCCAGATAGGGGTCCCTCCTACACTCCCCTCCCCACCTGTTTGTGGATTTGTTGGTTGCTTTGCGATGCTGAGGATGGAACCCTGGGCCTCCCCAATGCTAGGTGAGCACTCTGTGCCCAAGTTACATCCCCAGCCCCTCCCCAAATTGCTGTTACCACTTTCATAGCTGCAGAATACCACGCACAGCACTGGTGTCCTGCAGAGGGACAGAAATGCTTAGTCCTCCTGGATTCTGCCTGTGAAGTGTCAGCCCAGCTCCTGTCCGATCCAATCCGCAGCACACAAAGAGGCTGCAGAGAGGCGGGGGCGGAACCCTGTCCTCTGTCCTCCAAGGATGCTGAAATCCTCATCTTCCGCTGCTGCCACCCAGGCTTATTAACAGCCTTCCCTTCCCAGCTGCTTCCTCCGCCTCCGCTACCCTCAGAGCTAACAGGTCAGCTGGCATTTTGTGTTAAACTCCCTCTCGTCTATTACAATCCCACTTTTTTATTGACATAGAAATAAAACTTCCAATCAATGAGATGTGATGAAATATACATCAAAACAGAAGATACCGCCACGTTTTCGTCTGTTCTCAGGAAGGAACAAGGGTTTGTTGGGGTGGGGGGCTGGGGGGACAAGGAACATTTTTCTTCCCTATTACATGATGCGATTTTCAATGACTCTATAAAGAAAACGAAAACACAAATAGAGAAACCAAACAGAATGATCCCTGCAGCTGTCAAAACTTAAAACAGTTCAGTTTGCCTTTGATTTCTGTTTTAAGTTTTGAAAAGTACATAGATCATTCTCTGCTTTCTCCTTCCCTCTCTTCCCTTTTACTCTTTTCCTTTCTTTTTCTTTTCTTTGCACAAGGAGCTCCCCCCTCAAACCTGCTCGCTGACCAAATGACCAGGCGGATGCGGAGTTCTTACGCCACCTCGGGGTGGGGGGAGGCCTCGTACTCGGCCGTGGCTCCTCAGCAGGCTGGAAAGTGCTCATTCCTGGCTGGACACCTCATCAAAGGAGGGGCAAGAGGGTTTCTTCCTCCGGAAAAACTAGCGTCACACTGGACAGGGAGACCGAGGGACCCACACGCTGCAGCCCCACTGCGTGCCGGCCCCCGTCGCTCTTTACTTGTCAACCTCATGGCACTGGGAAGTGGCTGTTGGCTGCCTGAAGGGTGATGAGAAGCTGACCAGAGAGGTCGAGAACTTGCTCAGAGTCACACAGTGAAAAAGACTCAGAGTCCAGGCTCCGATCCCTTCTGTCCACAGCAGGTGGGTACAGGAGAGGCAGCCTGGGAGTGGTGTGGTTCTTGTTCTTTCTTTGCGGAGGCCACAGAACTCACCCGTCCACAGGAGTCTGCAAAGGAGACTGCCTGGGGAGGGTGTGGCTGCTGGATCAGAACTAGGGCCACCTGCTCCCCGGGGCCTCTCCTCACTGTCCACCTGGGGTCCCTGAGCTCTCTCTCAGCCCTGAGAGACTCATTCACCTTCTCCTGAGGCCCAGGTGCCGACTGGGGAACAGACACAGAGCTCGGGGCCCCTCCTCCCTGCCACAGCACTGCTGCCACCCGTGAGGCCACACGAAGCAAGCAGGCCCACGCAGGAAGTGGTGTCCATTCTGTTTAGCCTCAGAACAAAAGTGGCCAGGCCCTAGGCTCCTGCAGGTGATGTGGCCACCCACCACCACCATGGGACCTGAGTCACAGCAGGGGACCTGGGTGGCTCTGGCTTCTGCTGTCCCCTGGGCCCCGGGGCCCTGCCTCCCTCGCCTGTGTCCACCCCGCAAGCCTCCCCTCCTCCACAGGAAGCTGCATTTCCGGACCCCGGCATCCTGGGAGGTAGAGTGGCATTTTGCTGAGTGTCCCCTCTCTTTCCCTGGCTCCTGTTGGCAACAGAGAGAGGAGTTTCCTAACGGCTCTGGCGGGATCCACAGCAGCCCCTTCCTGTAGAAGTACTCACTTTTTTTCCATCGAGGAAAAACTCACATTAAATTAACTGCCAACCAATTTTAAGTGTGCAGTTCAGTGGCTTTGACTGCATTCACAGTGTTGTGTAATCATGACGTTGAATTCCAAGACATTTTCACCACCCCAAAAGGAAACCACGTACCTATGACCAGACACCCCCACCCTCCTGCCTTCTGGCCAAAGGCAATCACCAGCTTCTGCTTTCTGTCTCTTCCAGTGTACCTATTCTGGACATTTCATCTGAATGGATCCATTCAGCCTGTGGCCTTGTACCTTGCTGGCTTCTTTCCTTAGCTGTTTTCAACTCCATACACATTGTAACACCTATTAATACTGCTCTGTTCCTTTTAATGGCTGAATAATATTCCACTGTATATATAATATACCACATTTGGTTTACCCATTGATTTACTGCTGAATATTTGGGTGGTTTCCTCCTTTTGGCTGTTGTGAATATAAATGGACATGGATCAGTTTGAAGCCCTGTTTTTAGTTCTGTTAGGTGTATACCTAGGAGTGGAATTCCTTTGTCATATGGTAATTCTCTAACTTTTGAGGAACCATCAAATAAATGTATGTAGCCAGGTATCTATCCATCCGAACTGCTGATAATTCAAACCCATGGAGATGTGAATGACAGGCAGCAGGAAGTAGAACCACTTTTATTTAGAAGTCTCCATGCCCTCTGCCGAGGGCTTTACCTGCAAGGTGGGTGTGTTCCGACTGCCCCTGAGCTGGGTGCTCTCCTTGCCGCCCTTTTGTAGGTCAAGGTCCCCGACTCTGGCGGCTTGGCCTCCACTCATGCCCCCAGTCTCTGAACATCGTGTCCCAAGCCTGAGCCCAATGACTCTGGTGGCTCCAGGCTGTGACTGGGGTGTGGGGCAGTGGTGGTTCTCTGCACCTCTTCACGCAGTGCTGGAGTCCAGGCGGGGGAGGAGGCGCTCCCACAGCGGCTGCCCCACAAGACCGGAGACCCTGACTGCAGAGCTGGGGCTTCGCTTTATCCTCTGTGTGCCCGAGGCAGCTGCACTCATGGTACTCACCATGTCCACCACGGCGCTGTGACTGGCTGGGCCGCAGCCCTGGGTCCCCGGTTTACAGATGGTTTGAGTGACCAGGTGGGGGCAACATGGGGAGCCGGGCTGCTGCGGATCCCCCAGGCCCAGAGCCAGTTGGAAGCACTGTTGCTGCGCGCTGGCCCCCATTTCCTCTGCGTCCCTCTCCCAGGACGGTGGGACTCTGCCCCGGGGTGAGGGACAGTTCCTGGGAGTTCCTTCCCTACAACTCGAGCCACCTCCCAGGAGAGACCCGGTCTCCTTAGCCTCAGATGACACCGAGCCAGTTTTTAGGGTTTAAAAACAATCCAAATCATGGTCTTAGCTCCCTCCTTAGCGCCGCAAAGGCCTTTTTGGAGACGCTGTGCATACCCCCTCCATCTAAACCCGCTGTTGAGTTACGGGCCCCCAGGGGCTGCGACTCGAGCGGATGCGTCCTTGCGCCTTTGCTGCCCGCCGCTGCCTTCTCTGAGTGTAATCAAACATCAAGCTAAGTAGCAAATAAATCTCTCGATCTCATAAGCTGCACAGCAAGATCATGTAAATGCAAATGAAGGACCTGGTTTCAAGCTGTCGAGGGGGAGGGGAGGGAATGCAGGGCCCTGTCACCGTGACCGCCTTGCTCCACCAGGGCCATACATCAGCCCTAGGGAGCCAAGCCAGCCACGCGGGGAGGCCAGGCTGCCCGGGGTGCAGAGAGCAGCCAGGCAGGGGCAAGACAGAGGCTGCCAGGGCCATGACAACCAGATGAGGGCCGGATCAGGCAGCCGGGCAGGCACGGTGGGGCCTGGAGCTGGGTCCCCGCTGTCGGGGACCCCAGACCTGAGCCAGGAGGTGCTGTGGTTGCCCTGACAGTAGCCGCTGTTTATGAAGCTTCCACGCCTCCTGGGCCAGACCCCCATGCATGGCCCATGGCCTGTGAGGTTGGGCAGGTAAGGACTGGGAGCAGAGGCTCCAGTGCCACAGGAAGTGTCAGGGCTGGTATTCGAACCCAGTTCTGTGTGGCATGACTGACACGCTGGGTTCCCATGTTCCCCCAGTGGTCTTTAGCATCTCCCTCCAGGTCTCCCGAACCCCGCAGCCACCCCAGCCCATGCTGTGAGCTTGCTGCGAGTTTTAATGACACAGGAGGGCCTGATGTATAACTTCTTACTGTGCAAAACAGACACGTATCATGTGACTCTGCTTTTTAGTTTTTTTAATGATAAAAATAAAATCTCAAGCCAGGTGTGGTGGCACATAACTGTAATTCCAGCACCTGGGCAGCTGAGGCAGGACGATCTCAGGAGTTTGAGGCCAGCCTGGGCTACATAGTGGGTTCAAGACCAGCCTGAAGTATACAATGAAACCCTGTCTCAAAAAACTAATAAAGTAAAATCTCCGGGAAGCTGACATCTCTCACCACATCCACCCCATGTACACACTGCATTTACGTTCCTCTGTTTCTTTCCCATTTTTAACATGGTTTGAAAAGTAGTGTATGTAAAAATTTGAATCCTGCTGTGCCTTTTTTTTCACTTGACATTATTTTATACGCCTTTGATCACATATGGACGTGGTCTTCTCGTGGGTGGCTTGTTAGTATCACTCGGCGCTGTTCAACTGCCACTCAGACAATGCACGCGGTTCAAAGAACTGGGCTTCTAAGCTGGCACCTGTGTCCTTTGATGCCTAATCACCTTATTTTACATGATTGTTTATCTGAGGCTCTCATTATGGAAATAAATAAATATCCTCTATGCTAATAATGATCACAATTTGCATTTATATTGTGCTTTCCGTTGGAGGATCTTAAGTTGTTTTACAATAATGCACTGCCCTGGTCTGCACATGACAGCGTCTGCACATGACAGCGTCTGCACATCGGAATGCGTGGGGGAGACCTGTATGCAGATATTTATTTAATAACTACCCAGCACTAACTGGGATTTCACCGAACTACGCTTTAACAGGATGCAGGAGAGAGTGGAGGCCATTCAACTGGCCAGTGAACTTTCGTTTAGTGCAGGCGCATGGCCAGAGGGTGGATGGTGCGTGGTCGCCAGAAGGGGGCGCGACGGGGCTGAAGGGCTCCCTGTGACGGTCGAATGAGGGTCCAAAGTGGGTCTAGAACCCAGGCATCCATTGAGCTCCCTGACAGCAAAGTGGCCGCTTTGTGGATGGCCACTGGCCCACTTGTCCGGAGCAAGGTCTGGTTTGCGCCATCTCAGCAACAAAGCCGACCGATTTCACTCATTTTCACTTACTTGGTGAGAAACAGAGTCGCTCCAGGAAGAGGGTGGGGATTCCTTACACCCAGCTTGCAAGCCTGGGTCACTTGCTTGGAAGATGGTGTCTTGGATCTCAAGGCCTCAGGGCTCCAGACCTTTGTTCCAGGCAACTTCCCACCCTGGCGGGCAGCAAATGTCATGGCAGCAGCCGCCTCTTGGAAGCACGGGGTCTCCGGGATGCCTGCAGCCGGGTTCCCAGGGCCTGGTCCTCCTGGTGGGAAGCAGAGGGAGCTGCCATCACAGGAGGAGCCTGGAGAACCCCGGGACCCCTGGGACGAGGAGAGAGATGGTTTTAATTAGAGCAGAGCGGTGGGGAATAAGGCAGAAAGGGATGACATCTTAATCAGGTTTAATGAAGCTGTCTGCTGATGGGGACAGCTGTCACCCAGAGCTGTATTCCAGCCAAGCTTCTGTGACAGAGCAAACGGGGAAAGGCACAGTTTGAAGGCGGCTGGGGAGGGCAGGAGGTCAGACTCGAGCTCGGATTTCCCAACTACCCTGCCTCTGGATCCTGACCCCTGGTGTGTGTGTGTGGGGGGGGGCGTTCCAGCAGGCCAGTGGGCTGGAGTGAAGGGCTTGGTGTTCCAGTCCCTGCTGGGCAAAAGCAAGGCACACTTCTCCCAAGACAGCAAGGATTCTGAGTGAGGGATCGTAAGAACTCAACCCTAAGAAACGTGAAATGCAAAGACTTTGAGTCCGAGGAGCTTCCTGGGTCCTATGCCCCTCCGAGCCTCCGTCTCCCATCTGTGCAGTGGGGACAGCATGGCCTCCCTCAAGGCCTGGGGAGAAGTGAGGGTCTGTGGGAGGCTGGGGCAGAGGGGCGAGGAGGGGAATTCAACCCCAGCTGGTCCATCTGCTGCCTGGATGGCTTTGGGCAAGCACTGACCTCTGTAAGCTTCAGCTGCCCCAGCCATAAAATGGGAAACCTGCCCCCCAAAGGGGCTGGAGGAGCACAGCGCTCTGGGCATATGCTTAGCACTCAGTGAAGAGGGCTGCTAAGGGGAGGTCCCCGGGCATCACTGTCCTTCGGGTGGGAGGTGCATATCTCTTGTTTTTTCATTTTCTGCAGTAAAGACAGCCTGCTGGTTCTCAGGAATCCTCGTGGGCGAAGGGTGTTTGCAGGCTCTGCACGACCCCATACCCCCATGCAAGCCATCTGCCCCAGGACCTTTGCATAGTCCAGCCCAAGTGCTGGCTGGGAGACCCCTTTTGTATCTGCAGATGGTGTCTCCCATCCTGTCCTGGGTAGATGGAGGGGCTGCTTGGGGACCTGGGTTCTGATCAAGGCTGAGATCTGTGGCTAAGTCCCATCAGTTTGGTAGATGGGTTGCCATGGAAACCCATGACCATCAGGCCTCAAATTCCTCTTGCTTGCTGGTGGCTGCTGATCTCAGACATCTGTCACAAACTGCCTGCCCTTGTCTAGAAGTCCAGGGTCAGGAGCTCCCTGAGAAGCTGTGTGTCAGACTCGGCCAGAGGTGCCCCGAGGCCCGCTGTGCCCTATGGGCTCCCAGAAGGCCCCACTGGACCATCGGGGGACCGCTCTGCACACCCTGGCTCCTGTCCTCCCTAGCTGCCCCCCTGGAAACTTCTCCAGCTTGGTTCTCCCCGAAATGTCAGCCCAAGACCCGTATCTTCCTTTTCCTGGCCACCAGCCCCTGCCCAGGAAAGACCTAGCTGTTCCTTAGAGGGTTTTCTAGAGTGGCAGCTCTTTCCACACCCCCCAGCCTGTTCAGCCACCAGGCAATGGTGTCTGCCAGGCTGCCCCGGCAGGCGGGGAGACTGCGGTGGTTTCTGTCTAGATGTCCCCTGAGAGCTTCTGGAGGAGCCTGGGTTAGGAAGGTGCGCCCTGGGCTTGGCGTTGGGAGGCGGGGCCTGGTGGGAGGCCGGTTGCTGGGGGCGTGGTCTGGGTGCCTGTCGCACTGGAGGATGATTGTGTGAGCCGCCCAGGGGGTGGTAAAGGGGCCCAGCAGCCTCCATTCCTCCCTCCCTGCCTCTCTCCCTTCTTCCTCTCAGTCCCTGTTTGCTAACATCTATTCTACCTTGAGCTCTGGGGAAAGTGGGGTAGAAATAAAGACTGATGGGGTGTGTTTGAAATCTCTGTGGCTTCTGCTCAATTTTGCTGTGAACCTAAGACTGCTCTAAAATATAAAATCAATTTTTAGAAAGTTAACTTTAAAAATTAATAAATAGCTCGGCCGGGGATTTAGCTCAGTGGTTCTGCTGCCTGCCTTGAAAGTGCAAGGTCCCAAGTTCGATCCCCGGTACCCAAAATAATAATAATAATAATAATAATAATAATAATAAAAATAGCTGAGCAGGGTGGTACACCACATCTACTATAATCCTAGCTACTCAAAAGGTTGAGGCAGGGATATCTCAAGTTCAAAGCCAATTTGGGCAACTTAGCTCGACCCTGTCTCAAAATAAAAAATAAGAAGGGCTGGGGGTAGCTCAGTAGTGGCGCACCCCTGGGTTCGGTCCCCAGTACCAGAGAAGAATTAATGAAGACCGAGTCTCTGTCCCCCAGTGCAACACACAGGCTCCTCAGGGCAGGCAGACCATCAGCAATCAGTTACTGACTTGATTATGCTACGCTGTAATTTCCCAGCAGCTTTGAGATGTAATTCACACACCGTACAGTTCACCCATTTAAAGCATACAATTTAATGGGCCTTAATATAGTCACAGAGTGGTACAACCATCACCACAATCGATTTCGGGGGCTACTGGGATTGAACCCAGGGCCTGTGCTGAGCTATATCCCCAGCCCTTTTTATTTTATATTTTGAGATAGGATCTCACTAAGAGTTGCTAAGCTATCCAGGCTGGGCTTGAAATTGTGATCCTCCTGCCTGAGCCTCCCAGAGAGCTGGATCACAAGCCTGTGCCACCAGGCCCAGCTCCCCTCACTCACTTGCAGAACGCCCCTCAGAGACACGCTCACCCATCTCACCCCCATTCGTGCCATTCCTTCACCTGCCCCAGCCCCGGTAACCACAAATCTTCCCATCCCCATGAATCTGGAAGGCGGGCCCGGCACACAGTGCGGCCCCGTGTAACAAGGAGGCTCGGGCCAAACCTGCCGACCCAGGATGCCTTCCCCGAGGAGGAGGTTTTTGTCCTGCACCTGCTGTATCCCACCAGGAAGCAGATGGTGGTAGAAGCCAGGGCTCCGGCTGGGTAGGAATCCATAACCCAAGCACGGTGGTCCAGATGAACCGAGCAGAGGAAGAGCTTCAGGTGTCCAGGGCAGGGCATGGCCTCGTGGGCCAGGAGGGGACGAGGGGCTCAGAGAGCTTCCCGGAGTGGTGGGGCTTGAGGAGGACCTGGGGTAGGGGAGGGGCAGGCTCAAGGCAGAGGGCATTCTGGGAGCAGAGGCCCAGATGCCTGTGAGGTTGAAATGGTAGATGTGCAGGTGTCGCCTGCAGACCCTGCGACGGTCTGGTGGGGCCAGACGGGGCGTCCTGGGAGATGTGATGCCTGTAGTCCCAGCTCGGCCCAGGTCCGGGGCTCCCCACCCTTCACAGCTCTGTCCCTGGGCTCATGGGACCTGGGAGCTGCGGGAACCTGAGGCTCCTTGGTGTTTACTTCATCCAGGGATCTGAGTGTGGGGTGCAGACAGAGGGCTGGGGTTAGAATTCCAGCTCTGCCACTGCCTACTGTGTGGCCTGATGCGCCGTCACCTTCTCCATCCAGGGAGTGGGGGTGGTGACTTGGGACTCCAGGTGGCAGAGAGGACTGAATCAGAAGAACGTCAAAGAGGAATCGGATGTTGGGCCTGGAGTGCAGTAGAGCCCGGAAGTGCTCTGGGATGATGTTCTTCCCTCTTCACCTCAGGACCTGGGGTCACTGTGGCTCAGCCATCCAGGCTCAGTGACGCCTGCCTCGAACACCCGGCCCCATCCCAGGGGTGATGCCCGCTGCTCTGGGTCTCAATTTCTGCATCCATAATGTAGCCATTTCCTTCCATGGCTTGAGGAGGACTTGACCAGAGGCACAGTGGATAGGACTTGCAGGCCAAGGGGGTGACACAGTGCTGTCACTGTGTCCCCATCCCAAAGTACGGATTTAAGGAAGAAGAATCAACTTCGTCTGTGCTGGTGATGAGGGTGGGGGTGTCTCTGGCAGGAAGGAGAGCTAGGGAGGAAATCCGCCCCCTCTCCCCTGTGGCCTCCATGGGCGACTTCTTGAACCAGTCACACTCTGCTGGTTCTGTCCCCACCTGCAGCTTGGCTCCTCTCCGGGGCCCCGATGCTGGACATTATGAGGGCTGAGATCCCACCCCTCACCTTTGCTCTCTCTCCTCCTACAGGCGGAACTCGGCAAACCCCGGGAAAGAAGCTGCAGCCTGCCTGGTGTTAATTTCAACTACGGCCTCTACATCCGGGGGCTGGACGGGGGCGTCCCCGAAGGTGAGCGAGTGTGCAGGAAGCACGAAGGGCTCAGGAGTGCATGGGAGGCGGCCTGCGCCTCTTCCCAGGGCTGTCGGGCCGCAGCTGGCCACTTGGAGAAAACCCAGGGGGCCTACATTGCAGCACCGTTCTGGGGGGACCCAGGTCTGGGCAGCCGAGTGGCGAAACCCAGGGCTTGGCCGAGATGGTGAGAACCGAGGCTCTGGGCTGAGGAGCCTGGGGAGAGACCCTCTGCACTGTGTGCCATTCCAGCTGTGACACAGGACGGGCCCAGGAGCAGGGCTCCGATGGCTCAAGGGTGGCTGAGGGCAGGCGCCCCAGCTCCGCGCGAGACACTCAGGCTCCCTTGGGATCTCTGAGAATCCCGATCCCTCCTTTTTGGGCCACCGTATGCTCCCAGGGCCAGGCAGGGCTGACACCCTGCAGGCTGGGATATCAGGGCCCTATTTCTTCTAGTCCAAGGCCGTGGGTGCTTCACCTCCCCTGACACCGCCCGTGGCTCTGTCTCCCCCACCCTCAGCCATCGGGCACTGGAATGTGTATAAGCAGCAGCCCACCTGCCCCCAGAAGCTGACCCGGAACTACATCGCCATGAACTGCGGGGCTGTGAAAGCTGGCCTGGTGACCGCCCGGGAGAACGTCCTCTACCGCAGGTTCAACGACATCCGCATCAGTGACCAGGACGAGCGGCGCCAGAAGGAGCCGCCCACCGTGCCCCCCAACATGACCTTCGGGATCCGGGCACGGTGAGAGGGTGGCACCCGGGCTCCATTCCTCACCAGGGCCAGGGAGGGCGACAGGAGGTGCTGGCTGAATCAGGGAGCCATGTCAGAGGGGATGGGGACGCAGAGCACCCTCTGAGGCTAGCTGTCCCCTCTCCCTAAAAATTGTCATGTGGCTTCCGTGGCTGTACCGTGATTCCTGCTGAGCTGAGTGCTTACCTGGGAGATGATGGCATAAGCTATGAATTTACATCGTTCTCTGTCACCTACATTGATGGGAACCCCTGTCTGCCCTTGGAGACTCAGAACCTGAGCAAGGGAGGCGAGAAGCCGCCAGGTTACCCAGCCCAGCACCTGTGAGGCCGTAACAGGCTCTCCAGCCTAGGCTCACACCCGGACTCTGGCCATGAGTAGCATGGGACACTTACCTCAGTTTCTGCATCTGTAGAATGGGATAAACCAGTACCTGCTTCGTGGTGTCCCTAAGAGGTTTCAGTGGCACAGTGGCTTGGCATAGGGTCTGGGATAGAGCACTCAATAAATGCGGGCAGTTAGCAAGGTTACAATGATGGACACACACTGAATACCCAAGAGCTATGAGATCTTTAAATTTTTACCGTCTTATTTTATTAAGTTTGAACATGGTGATGTGCTGAAGTACCCATGTTTGGCTTAATGAAATTTTACAAATATAGAAATGTTCATTTAGTAAGCAATCACGAAGACGGGATTTGTCTGGCACCCCTGGAAGCCCCCGGGCTCCCCCTTTTCTTTGCCTGGCGGTCCTGTAGATCACATGGGTGGCTGGGGTGGGTGTTCCCGAGGCCCCATCCTCCCAGCAAGGATAGGACCAGCCAGCGGGACCCACATCCCACACAGAGCTAGGCGGGAGTGTGAAGCTGGGGAGCAGCCACAGAAAAGGACTTTCAGAATCCAGTCAGTGCCCTGTCGCTTTCTGTTTGGACCTCCGAAGAAACCTCTAACTGCTCTCCTGCCTTCCAGAACTGGCCCTTACTGAGTTACCTCCCTAACGCACGTGCTGAACTGTATAATTCCCTATGCAGACATTGATAAGAGCTCACAGTTAGGGACATTAACCTATCTGTCCCTCTGGCTGCCCACTATTGGATTCTCTCTGTCTGTGAATACATCTTTTCCACCTCAGCCCATGTGCATTGTGGGAACTGACTTCACCCTTGACCCCAGGGAGGGTCATGTGATCAGGCGTGGCCAGTCAGGGCAGCTGATTTCCTTGCCCCCAACAATTGACCCATGACCTGATCCTAGCACACCTGGCATTCTATCAAAGTAGAATATGGTTGCATAGAATCAAAATCCAAACTGCCTTGACTTTTTAAAGGGAATTTATTGCCTTGTGTGATTGAAAAGCCCAGGGGTGGAGCTTCAGGCAGAGGGGGACCCAGGCAGTCAGGTGATGCCGCCCACATGGTGGATGTTCCTGCATGTGGTGGCCGTGCTTCCTGGTCTGGGCTTCATTCTCCGACAAGGTTCTTCCTCACTTGCTGTCTGGTTGATAGCAGTTGCATCCTTAATCTTATTGTTTTAGTAAAGCCAGCAGGAATGATTTAGAAAGTACAAACTCTTAAGTTTAACATGTTTTGGTCCAGCAGGTCACACACTTGTTCCTGAGCCAGGCACTGTGATTGGCCAGGTTGAGGTCCCATGTCTGCCTCTGAACCCTTTGCTTGGGGTGGGGGGTAGGGGGGAGCCCCGATGCCCTCATTGGCCGGGCCTGATCACATGGTCCTCCTGGGAGTCAGGGAGAAATCTTCCCCACAATCCACCTGGGCTGAGGGTGGAAAAGATGCCAGGACCAAGGTTCTATTCCACAGGGAGGAGCCCTGGAACCCAGAAGGCCAGAACAGCAGGAGGCTTCCCGGCCTTTTCTATATCACGCTGCAAACTTACCATTATTACAGACTCACTGAGGTTTGTGCATTGAATCGCCCTGAACAAATAAACAGAATGGCTGCTCCCAGAGAACAGCGACTGCCCGAGCCTCCCACTGCCCAGGGCACCGTCCAGCCATCTGTGCCCATCTGGGGGCCACGCCCAGCTGTGCCTCCTTCAAAGCCATCGCACCCCCAGCCGTCTTCCGGTCTTCCTTCTGGCCACGCCTGACTTCCTTTTTGCTATGTTCCTTTCCTTTTTTTCTTTTTAATGGTTCCCCCCTTGTCTTTTGTTTTACTTTTTCCTACTTTTATTGTGGTAAAATGTGTATGACGTAAGATCAATCATCTTACCAGTTTTCACGTGTGCAGTTCAGTGGGACTAAGTCCATTCATACTGTGCACCTCAGCACTGCCCAAATTCTGCCCCATGAAGCACCAACTCCCCACGGCTGGGGTCCTGCAGCGGTCAGTAACCGCCATGCACTCTGCTTCCTGTTTCTGTGACTTGGAGAGATCTAGGCACTTCCTACGAAAGGAATCTACAGCGTGTGCTCTTTTGTACCCAGCATGTTTCCTTTATCGCAATGTCTTCAGGATTTGCCCAGGCTGGGGCCAGGGATTTAGCTCAGTGGTTCCACCGCCTGCCTTGCGAGCGGAAGGACCCGAGTTTGATCCCCGGTACCAAAAAAAAAAAAAAAAAAAGTAAGCTTTGCCCAGGCAGTGCCATGCACCCGCATTGCATCCCTTTTTGTTTTTTGTTTTTTTGGTTTTGGTCCCAGGGATTGAACTCGGGACCTTGAGCTTGCAAAACAGGTGGCGGAACCACTGAGCTACATCCCTGGCCCCTGCATCCCCTTTTAAGACAGAGGAATATTTTGTTGTGTCTGAACCACATTTCCTTGACCTGTCATCCATGGGTGGACATCTGGGTTGTTGCCACTTTTGGTTGTTGTGAGTTCTGCTGCTGTGCACATGGGTGTGCAAATACGTGTTCTCGTTCTGCTCTTGATACCTTTGGGGACCCATGCAGACTGGACTTGCTGGATCTCGCAGGGATTCTAGATGTGGTTTTGAGGACTCGCCACTCTCTTGCAAGCATACACCACCATACCATGCTTTTGTATGCTTTTTGGTCACCATCCTACCTGGTAAGACCCTCCCATTCTCCAGATTTCACGCCAGCGTCCTCTCCTTGGTAGCTTTCCCATCCCTGTGGCCTTGTACATTGAAGACACACTGGACAGTCACTTCTGGGCTGGCTTGAGCAAGCGTCTGTACGCGTCTTCTACCAGCCCTCCCAGGTGTGTCCCTGATCACTGCTGCCCAGTCTGGCTGCCTCCCATCACCCCTTGTTCTTGTGGGATACCCGGGCTGGGGCCCACAGAGCCTGCTTTCTGTACCCGGTCACGTGATTGGTCCGTGCTGTGACACAGGGTCTCATAGAGTGGTGTGGGAGGGGCCCTGGGCCTGGAGTCAGCCTGAGGTCCCGATTCCACCTTTGTCTTCAAATCTCTGCCTCGCCTCCCCCAGGGCTTCAGTCCCCTCCTCTGTAAGTAAGGTGTTACACTAGTAAGCTGGCATTCTGTGACCCTCCCAGAATATCCTGTTGCGCCATCTTGGCTTTAACCCTTCAGGCCAGTTTTATGTCATTGTCATGAAAACCTGTGTGGGAGGTGAGCCAGACAACTCTCCAACAGGGGCAGAAGTTCATCTAGCTTCGCGGGAGGCTTGGCCGGGACTCATCCCCTGGTATGCTTATATTTTAAAATCTCAAAAGTTAGAGCACTCAGGTCATTAGCGATCCCTGTGCTGAATTCTTAGAACAGGAGAAAAGAGAAAGGAGTGGGGTGAAGAGATCTGCCCGGGTTCACCCAGCAGGCTGAACCGAGCCGGCCTAGGTCCAGGAAGCCGGGGCCCATGGTGCAAACCCACTGTTCTGGTCCTGGGGCTGCAGCAGCGGCCGAGGGAGGACATTCATTATCAACCAGCTTTCACTATGAAATCTTCGGGTGCTATAAAACCGAGTGGCCACAATTCTGAGGCCGGAATGTGATGAAGTGCGGGCTACATCTTCTGTGATGGTAAATGGGCTTTGGATATGCAAATTGAATGGATTTTAAAATGGTATTTAATGACAATTTTCGTAGCAGACATTAACATTAATTGCACAGAAATGAAAATGCTGCATTAGGTTGCTGTTAGCAGCAAATATCGTGGCCATAAAGCTTTATCTTTATCAACAGCAGCCCTGCCCGAAGTGACAGGGCAGCGTGGCAAATTGCAGGCACAGGGGCTTTTATGGGACAGAAATCCACCCCCAGGCAGGCCCGAATCAGCATCAATTTCACTTTATTTCTTCGTAAATGGAGGTTAAATGGCTGCCGGAAAAGCTTTTACTGAGCTGCCTGCCGCCTGCAGACCCCCTTGGCCAGCGGACATAGAAGTACAGGAACAGTTAAAAAACCATCGCCCCCTTAATGAGGCTATTACTTTAAAGTTATGGGGCCTAGGCCTATTCCGTAACGACCCCCTTTTACAAGTCTGAATTCTATTTATTTCTCCACTTTAAAAGCAAGTTAAAAACCAAATCCGATTACACTCGACTCCGGAGAAATTGTGCGATGATTTGGTCCAATAAATAAATAAAGCAAAGAAACAAACAAGACCCATTAACAACCGCAGATGAAAGTTTGGCCTCGGACTAAATACACAAAAGCTTCTCTAAAAGGAGGGTGCTCACCGCACAGGGTGGAGGTGGGGCTTGCAGACACCCAGTCCTCTGGCCCTTGGAATCCAGAGGTACAGAAGTGCACCCCACTTTCCCACACCTCCGTCCTCCTGTTCAGCCGGCCCCTCAGCACCAGAACGCAGAGTTAGTTACTCAGTTACTTCCTTTCTGGTTGGTTCCCGAGCCGCAGTAATCTGTTCCCAATGTTCTCTAGATCAGAAGGGGCTGTTTCAATCCCCGAACCTCAGGCTAGGAGGAAGCCGAGACCTGTGCAGTTGTCTGGAAAACAGCGGCCATGTGGCGTGTGGAGGCAGCCAGGGGCTGACTGTGTCACCAGAGATGTTGACTTGGCCTGGGCAGTCATTAAAAAATTTTTTGGAAGGAGTTATCGCATAAAAAAAAAAACAACTCTTGATGTGGGTGTGGCGGTTCACACTTGTAATTCCAGCACTCAGGAGGCTGAGGCAGGAAGATCATTGTGGGTTTGGGGCCAGCCTGGGCTACCAAGTGAGACCCTGTCTCAAAAAACCAAACGAAGAAGAGGAAGAAGAAAGAGGAGGAGGAGAGGGAAGATTGTGTATCCCAGTCTGCAGTCCTTGGCCGGCCTGTCTGCTCTCACTTCCGTTATCTGCTCCTTGGTCCTGCTGGCATGAACTGATGGTCTCCTTGTGGCACTGCAGCCTCTCTGTGTCCCCCGAGGACCACACAGGGGCCAGTAACACATGCGGCTGTAAGCGGAGCTGAAATGTCAGCATTTTGCACACCTGAGGACGGCTGGTGCCTCCCAGAGAGGCAGGCGCACTCTGCCCACCTCTGTGGATGCGTGATGGAGCCGCATAGGTCCCTGGTGTGGCTGCCCAGCTGTGGAGACCACACCTCCGGGCCAGACAGCTGGAGAGAGCCCAGCCCTCTCTCCTCGCCATTTCTCTCAGATCTCGGAGTTCAAGCCCGTGAAGAATTTTAAATTCTTACCTCCAAGCTGCAACCCCAGGTCTATAAACGGATACGTCCGGAGGCAGAAATGTAACTCTTAAAGAAGCGCTTAATTATTGATGCATCTTAATAAGCGCTTGCAGATGTTCCGGGCCCTGGGAACATCTTAATTGTTACAGCTCCCGATGGGCCCACGCTGTTGATTCTGCGGCCTGGAGGGCTGGAAGGGCACGGCATGGGTGGGAGCCACTGCTGGGCTGGTGGATCTGGGCACGGGGTTCCCCACAGCCTGCTCGGAGGCTTGAGAAGCCCTTGAGGCGCAGCCTCTCCATCCTTCGGCCAAGGAGCAACAGCCTGGAGAGCTCTGGGCTGGATGAGTCTGCTGCTCAGGGGCCCCTTCTTCTTACTGCTGCTCACTGGAGCGGAGCAGAGGCCCAGGCAGACGCGTCTTCATGAATAACCTCGGCTCGGTGAGGCTCTGTCTGGGGCTCTTCTACCCCATCCTACAGAAGAGGAGACTGAGGGTCAAAGGAGAGTGGTCGTTGGCCTGGACCTGGCTTGCAGTGGGGTAGGGATTGCTCTGGGCCTGACTGCCTGTGATGGGGACCACAGCTCCCGTCTGTGTCCGCTACGAACTCCAGGGTGCAGGTGATGTGGCTGGAGGTGATGCCCAAGATTTTTTGTGTATTTGACAAAGGAGGCTGAGACAGGCTATTGGTGTAGATTTTTCTTAAGTCTAGAACTTGCCCACCCTGCTTCCCTTTTGATGTGTCCTGTGTTGGTCAGCATTCTGTGACTGCAGCAAAATACCCGATATGATGAGCCTAAGAAGAAGAAAGGCTATGAGGCCCTCAGTAAAGTCTGTTGAAGAATTCGTGATCGGATGGCCGCCTTGGAATCTGAGTATCAGGCCAGTGGCACGTGCACCTGGGAAAGAACACTTAGCCCAGCTCCTGGGTGGCCAGGGCGGGCCCAGTCCTGGTGCTGAGAACATTCAGACCCTGAGCACTCGGAACCCGAGAGGAGCAGGGGCTGCTTCCGCCCACTCTCCTGCACCAGACGAGTTGCCAGCCCGACGCTGGCACGGGTGAAGGATGGAGGAAACTTTACAGGCTGTTAAAAAAATGTTCGCTGGGGCCAGGGATTTAGCTCAGTGGTTCCACTGCCTGCCTCAAAAGCACAGAGTCCCAGATTCGATCTCCCGATCTCCGGTACCAAAAGAAAAAGTTTGCTACTGACAGGGTTTTTGAATCCCTCTGCCAAGCTGACTTAATTTACAAACTTAACGTGCAAGGTGCCCATCAGTCACTCGGGGTTATTTTGTTTCTGTTGGAGGCGATGGCCGAAATCCAAGCCTCCCACCAAAGTCCCGGGTGGTCATAAGAAGCCCCCGGGTCCCCAGGCAGCTGTGGCAGGGACAGAGCAGGGACAGGGACACCAGTGTCTGCAGGGTGGGCAGGGGAGCAGGTTGACAGCCGCCTGAAACCTGGCCGACCACAAGGGGGAGCGTGCGGCCCTCACAGAGCCCTGGCCCAGAGCCTGCGGAGTCGAGAGTCCAGCCGGGCAGTGGGCACTCAATAACCATCTGCAGTGGAGAAATGGGTCGGGGCCTGTTCTGGCTTTGAGATGGCACATGAAGGCAAAGAGAAAATCCATTTGACACCCAGATACGGGACGGGGAAGCTGGAGAGGCCTGTGTCATCGGCCAGACTCTGCTCTGTCCCTGTGAATCTGCAGTGCAGGGCAGGGCTTCGTTCCTTGGCTGCATTAATAGAGGCAAGTCTGCAACAAGGGAGGTGACCTCCATGCTTTCTTCTGCTGCTCAGTCATACTTGCAGCATCAAGTTCAAAACTGCCTAGGGCTGGCACACTTTGGAGAAGGGAGAGTGTTGGGGGGTGCTGAGGGGAGGGTGCGTGGGACAGGGGAAGGAGACCACTGGGACAAAGGATGTGACAAGAAATGAGTCCACCTAGCTGGGTGAGAAGGGCTGTGGAAGAAAAGCAGCGGCTCTGTAGCCCTTCTGAGGGCGGTGGAGGGGCTTTGCTCTGGGGGCTTTGGTGTATATGTAAGAGTGTGGTGCTCCTGGTTACGGGTGCATCACTGAACACTTTTCCTACATTATCTCATTAAACGCTCACAAGTCTACAAAGACGGAGTTAAAATCCCCATTTTACATATGGGGAAACTGGGGCCCAATGCCACATGGCCAGCTGGTGGCAGCACCACGATTTGGGCCCCATCAGCTTCCAGAGTTGCTGTCTAGGTGCACAAGGCTGCTGCTTCCAGGAGGCAGAGCGGGGCCCTGGGCCAGGAAGTCGTTCCCCAGGCGAGCGCCCAGCGGTCAGTGACAGCAGTCAGTGACAGGGGTCTGCAGCCCCTGGACCCTCCCCGTGGCCCTGTGTGGTGGGCGCTGTCCCCTGCACTGGCCCCCGGGGAAACCAAGCCAGAGAGAGAGCTGTCCTGGCCCTGGGCAGGAGCGGCGGTGACCGATGGGGGTGAGCGGCTTGGTCCTGGCCCTCGCCCTGAGCAGCCACCCGGCCCCAGGACTTCAGGCGCCTCCTCCTCTCCCGACTCCCACACTGCTTCCTCCCTGCCAGCACCTTCCTCGGTGGGCTTGGTCACCAGAGCCAGGACACAGCCATTTTTCATGCCCTGCCTCGGTCCCGCTTGGCTCCCCCGTGGCTCAGACAGAGATTTATCCCAGTCCGGCTCGAGTCCCAGGCAGGCAGGGCTCAGGGTGGCGCTGGGCATGATGGATGGGGCCGTGGCTCCCCGGGGCCTGGGGGCCGCTCCCAGCCCATCCGTCAGGAGCCCAGTGCCAAGGTCAGCGCTAACGAGGCCGCCACCCCTCGGGGCTCCCCGTGCGCAGCGCTCTCCACTCTGCTTCAGACTTTACCTGTGGGGGGCACAGCGCAGCCCACCTGGTGCCGGCATGGATGTCACTGTGGCCCAGGTCGTGGCATCTCCCTGTACAGCCTCCAGCACAGCCCAGAGGACAGTGGGGCCAGAGATGCCAGTGTCGGTGCCCAGTGGCAGGGACGGGGCCACTCAGTCCCTGAGGCACTCGTGCATGCAGGGCAGGAGGGCCTCTGCAGGGTTCTGGTTTGTTTTGTTTTGTGTTGTGTTTTTGCAGTACTGGGGATTGAGGGCTTTGCACTGAGCTACATCCTAGCCCTGTTTGTTTGTTTGTTTGTTTATGCTTTGAGACAGGGTCTTGCTAAGTCACTAGGTTGCCCAGGCTGGGCTTGAACACACGATCCTCCAACCTCGGCCTCCCAAGTGCTGGGATCACAGGCCTGGGCCACCAAGTCTGGCTTTGGATTAATAATAATAACACCAGCTGCGTCACATGCAGCACCCCGAGGGAGGGGAACGCCCCCCCCCCCAGAGCCACCCTACGGGGATCAACTCTCTCCTCCATTTCCAGGCAGGGAGACTGAGGCCCTGGGGTCTTCGTCCACAGTCATGCAGCCGGAAAGTGGTTGCGTTGGGATTTGTATCTCAAAACTCATGTCAGTTTCTCTGCCCTAGGTAGAGTGCTCATTCAGGGGCTGCCTGGGCTCGACTTTGTGCCAGGTGTTTGGGACAGAGGAAGTAAGATGACAGGAGAGCGGCTCCTCTGTCCCCAGACAGACTCCTGTCCCTCCAAGTCTTGGCTGTGGGGGCCCAGGCCTTTGGTGGCAAATGGCTACCAACTGGTGGCTCAGGACCCAGGGGTTTACTCTCAGTCCACGGAGCCCTGGAGTCTGACATCACCGCGCGCTGGGACTGGGCTTGCTCTAGGGCTCCAGGGAGGGTTCTTCCTGCCCCTTCCTGCCCCTTCCAGCCCCTTCCCACCCCTTCCAGTGGCAGAGTCCTCCGGTGATCTCATCCAAGGGCTCCACTCACTAAGATGGGAAAGCAGTTAGCACAGGCCGGAGTGGCCACCTCTGGGGTCGCTGACCCCAGGTGCACTGCCCATGGTCCCCCGTGTCTCTGTGACACAGACACCTGTAAGTGGTGCCCAGTCAAAAGCTTCGATCGCCCACAAAATGCCAGGCACACAGCCTGTCCAGGAGCTGGCACTTGGCAACTTCCTGTAGTGTTCATGGTGGAACTCTGCGTACAGACCGACGAGTTGGGGAGCTGCGTGACTCACTCGTGTGAAACACCTTTCGGACGAGACAGACGTTACCAGCTGGTGCCCGGTGCTTCACACTCTGTTTTTACTACTAAAAGAGCTAAGTATGGCCAGTTCCACGCCTGCCATCTCAGCACTCAGGGAGGCTGAGGCAGGAGGATTGCACATTAGAGGTGAGCCTGGGCTACTTAGTGAGACCCTGTCTCTAAGTAAAATGTCAAAATAATAATAATGAAGATGTGATGTGGCTCATGTCGAGGGTCCCTGGGTTCAATCCCCCAGCCTCATGGACTGCAGGGAGCAGAGGATCTGCGCCCTCCCTCTCCTCCCGGGGACACCAAGACAGGGATCCATGATCCCCTCAGAGAAGGGGAAACTGAGGTGCCCAGGAGCCTCACCTCCTGGAGCTGCACGGGTGGCAGAATGCCGTCTCTCAGGCCCCTCCGTGGCTCCTGCTGTCCTTGTCTCTGCACCCTGCAGCACGGCCCAGGTGGTGCGAGGCTCGGTGGATCCCAGGGATCCAGGGTAGCGTTTTCTCAGCCACTTCTCCTCCAGCCTCAGTCAGTGGTCGCTGTCCTGCAGCTGCCCACGTGGGAGCTGCTAATTGAATTCACCCTTGTGAAAAATGTTAACAAACTGCAAACGACCTCTTAGACAGACTTGGAAGTCAGGACTGTGTGCTAACCTAGCCTGGCCCTCTTGTCATTAGCTGTTATGCAGGATCCACAGACAATTAAGAAGGAGCTAGGCACCCAGAGGTCCTCTTGTCTAATTAGCTCTTCGAGCCTGCTGAGCAGGCAGTGGGGGATAGGGGCACCGGGGGCTGCAGTGGCCCCCAGGGGCCAGGGCCCCCACCAGCCCGCTCGCTTCCTGCAGGGACAGGAGTGGCAGCAGGTTGGGAGCCTGGGAGCTACAATCTGGGAAGTGGGCCAGGGGCACCTATGCCGGAGCCATGGGGTAAGGCGTGGAGCCTGCACCCTTGATAGAATTCGGATTCCCAGCCGGTGCCCTAGGCCTGGGGAGTCCCAAGTCTGATGGCAGGGCACAGGTATCTACTTTTGATTTCTTCCTGCAGTACTGGGGATTGAATCCAGGGCAGTCACACTGAGTTATATCCTCAGCCTCCAGGACATCTGGGCCCACAGGTGCATGCTACATAGCTGGCGCTGCCACTTGTCACTCTGGGAATCTGTGCCAGTGCTTCAGGGTTACCTAGTGTGTGACTATGACACTGTACAGGCAACCCCACATACACACACACACACACACACACACACACACACACACACATACACGGTATGGGCGATTGTTGTATCCACAGGGCTCTGCTCCGGGACCCCTCTCAGATGCCAAAATGCAGATGCTTAAGTCTCTGGCATTTGCTTGTAACCTGTGTGCAGCTCTAAGCACATCCTGTACAGTGTGGATGCCAGGTAGTTGCACTGCTGCAGCTCTTCGGGAATGAGGGCAAGGAAAAGAGTTAGTGTATGTTCAAAACAGACACGATTAAAAACAACTTCTTTTCCACCCATGGACCTGCAAATACGGAGGGGAGACGGCGGATGGGAGCAAGACTGGGAGGTTGGGTCCCTGTCGGGACCCTGGTCCCGATGCCGTGACCCCATTTTGCAGCATGTCGCCCGGGGGGAGCTGTGTGAGAGGACACAGGGTCTCGGTGTTTGTCCTTGTAATCACATGTGCATCTGCAGCAATCTTGGTAGAGATTTTAATGAAGAAAAAAGATTTAGCAGTAGCCCTGTACCTTATGGGCGGTGTTACTCAGAATTCTTGTTAGAAAAACAGGGTCGGCGGGAGCTTGGTGCGAGGTGAGTCCTGCCGGAGAGGGAAGCCCCCCACCCGCCACCCTGAGCCAGCAGCTCGGCCGTCCCCGGAATTCAGGGGGCTTCAGAAGTCTGCCAGGCGCTGGACAGTGCTCCCCGAGGGGAGGGGCGGGTCGCCTTTGGGGGTCCACTGTGGCTAGGTCCACTGTCACAAGCTGGGTTTTGATCAGAGAGGCCCAGCCCCAGCCTTCCCCAGCCCACGGTCAGGGTGCGTTCTGGGGATGCTCGGCTGTCTCAGGCCCTGTCCACCCCCTCGTCCACTTGAGCCTGCGTGGGGACACCTGGGCCTGCACTGCTCCGGCCCCCGGGGAGAAGCACGCCGTTTGCATATTAGAGATGGGTTTTAATTTTATTTTAACAAAATAGCTGTCTCCACTGGAAGACACGTCAAGAGCCCAAGGAGGACCTGTCTTGAGTGGAATCTCGTTGAACAGATCTCGCGCTGTCATTGATTTTCCGGGAAGAAAAAAATCGCCTCTGGCTGCTAAGCCGAATTAGTAGTCACTGATGACCAATTATTTCAGCCCGCTGTGAACGGGGGCTGCACTGAAATCCAGTTTGTCAGAGCCGAGTCTCCTTCTGAAACACCTTTCAACAACTGTGCTCCTCATGTCCCTCGCAAGGCGCCTCCCCTGCCTCTCCCGCCAAGTTCTGGGCTCCGTGAAGTTTTAATGAGCATGGAAGATGAAGATGAGCTGCCATGGAGGGGCCCCTCTAATCCACAGAGCCTCCTGGCAGAGAGCGGGGGTGAAAATCAGAGCTGTCAGCCCCGCCAATGTCTGTTAATGGTAATTTCCCTCTCCAGGCCCAGCCCCGTCCCTGGGCATCACCAGCAGCAAGGGGAAACGCCAAGGAGGGACCAAGTGAAGTAGATCCAAGTTTCTCCTAGATCTGCCCCGGGGAGCCGATGCCACCTGATTTTAGTGTCCATTTTCCACTCGAGGAGACTTAATTTTATTTATTTATTTATTTACTTATTTATTTATTTACGGTACTGGGTATCGAACTCAGGACCTTGCGCTTTCGAGGCAGGCTCCGTGCCATTGAGCTAAATCCCCGGCCCAAAGGGGAGACTGGATTTTGACATGGTTTTGTTGCAATCGGGAACTTTTCCGGGAGATTCCTTCTAGGTTCTCAGCAGAGGATTTGGGGGGGGGGGCCCTGTTGTCACACAGTGAGCAATGGTCAGGGGTTGAACACAGCAGCTGAGGTCTGGGGGAGCCTGAGATACCTGCTCGGGCCTGGTGGGTCAGGACAATGGAATTCTTTTTTGTCTGATTTTTTGGACAGGGTCTCGCTGTGTAGTTCAGGTTGTCTTTGAGCTCACGATGTAGCCCAGGCTGGCCTAGAATTCGAAGTGATCCTCCTGCCTCAGCCTCCTGAGTGCCAAGATTACAGGCATGGCCACCACACCCAGCTTAATGAGAATTTTCTTTTTTTTTTCTTTCTTTCTTCTTCTTTTTTTTTTTTTTAAATGAGAGCTTTCTGTAGAAGAAATGCTTTAAATCCAGGGAAGTGGACCTGGTGGAACACCCCATCTAACTCCACTGTCCCCTGAGCACAGAGTATGATTAACAGAGCCCAGGGACCCAACTCGGACAAAGAAAATGGATCATAAAAACTCACTTTGGAATCTTAACTGTAAGGAGCAAAAAGCTTTGGGCCAGAGGAACCTGGATTCAGGTCCCGACTCTGCAGCCTGGCTACTCCCCATCTGTGAACAAGCTGTGGGAAAGTTGCTAGACTTCCCTGAACCTGTTTCCCCCACTCAAGGGGGAAGGAGGTTGTGGGGAGGGGTTGTCCATCCTCACTTGCGGAGTCCTGAGGAGTCCTCTCATCCCACTCTGCCCCTGTACCAATGGTTCTAAAGTGTGCCTGTTGTCTTCTCTCACTCAGGAACCATCCATAGCTCCCTAGTACCTTCATGAAGATCTTCCTTTGTCAGAACCTCTGCCTTGGTCATTTCCTGTTTGATTTGGTCTTTTTTATTTTTTCTTTGAAAACAACTTTATTGAGACACAATTTATGGGGAGATGATCCACACACAATTTGATGAGTTTTGACGAATGTGTACACATTGGTATCCAATGAAGATGCAGCCCATAGGACCCCCTGTATCCCACCGTGCACCTCCCACCCTGGCTGGACCCCCTGTTTTGCAGGGCTGCCCCTGTCGGCCTGGGCAGAGAGGCTCCCAGGTCCTGACTTCATGGCAGAGCCTGTTGTGCACAGAGAGGAATCAAGGTGCCTGGCTTGTTCTGGTGCGTGAGCCCTTTGCGAAGGACGTCAGAGCCTCCGTCCCGCGGCATTGGGTCCCCAGGACGGGGGTCCCAGGGGCTTCGGAGCCCCAGTGTGTCCACACAGTGTGGACACTGCCCTGACCTGGGGCCCACGGGGCTGTGCGGCCAGTGGGAAGTGCAGTGTGGCACCAACGGCTGGGAATCCCTTCTGACCCTCAGAGGGGGGCCTGCCCGGCAAAGAAGCGGGGACCCCCGGGTTGGGCACAGAGGCCCCAGGACATCTGGGAGAAAGCAGAAGACACCTGGGCTTGGATACTGTGTCCTACATCCTAGGGGAGACAGGAAGTCAGGCACAGGTGCTGAGACCAACAGGAAAAGATTTGTATGTTTAAAGCAAAACCAAATCCCAGCTCCTGGGGCGGCGGCAGGGGGACAGGACTGGTGGGGATCTGGTGGCAGAGGATTGTGCCGGGGAAGTCTGGGGTCCTCCACAGGAGTAGCCAGGCCCGGTGCGCTGGGTCTCCATCTGCAGTGGGCTTGCGGGGCCTCACGCTGCCCTTTTTGGATGAACTCGGATCCCAGTTCTCTGGCTGGGGCCGCTGTAGCCGCAGGGCGAGAGCCCGTACTTTGCAGCTTGACTGAGCTGTGTGACCCCGGCAGACTATTTGACCTTTCTGGGCCTCCCCTCCCCACGCCCCCTTTTCCTGCACTCATTTAGTGAGGATAAATAATTAAGCTCTTCCATGGGAAGCCCCTCCAGCTTCTCAGAAGACTGGAGCAGAAAGGAGGCTGTAATTGTTACCACAGGGGCCTGAGCCCCTGGCAAAATCATTCACTTTGGGGGTGGGAAAGAGAGGCCTTTCTTTATTTTAAAGAACTACATTTACTTAAGAAAGAAAGAAAGGAAAGAAAGAAGGAAGGAAAGAAAGAAAGGAAGGAAGGAAGAAAGGAAGGAAGGAAGGGAAAGAAAGGAAAAAAAGAAAGAAAGAAAAAGAAGGAAGGAAAGAAAGAAAAAAAGAAGGAAGAAAAGGAAAGAAAGAAAGAAAGAAGGAAGGAAAGAAGAAAGAAAGAGAAGGAAGGAAGAAAGAAAGAGAGAAAGAAAGAAAGAAAGAGAGAAAGAGGTCTCGTTTTAAAGGGGCAGCAAAAGACAGTTGTGAGAGAAAAAGGAGCATGCTCCTGAAGGCACATCCTGGAAGGATCACAGACTTGAGTAAAAATGCTGAAAAGTCCTAGCGGCCGAGGGGGCCTTCGCTCCTTTCCCACCCACTCATGCCTGTGCCCGTTACTTATCCCTGTAGGTCTCTTTCTACCCTGACTTCATTGATAAAAGCTTGGCTTTTGTCTCAGAGCTACCTGGGGCCTTCCACATACAGCCGCTTGCTTCTTTTTAGCAGCTGTATAATATTTCACCACGAGGGCATGCCATTGTATACCTGTGACCAGCTCAGTGAACAACGAGGAGGTGCAGGGGGACCTGGGGACACCTGGGCCCTGCCCCACGTGGCCTGTCCTAACCTGCTCCGAGGGTCGGCTTCTTTCCTCTGTATCTTGAGTGAAATCTCAGATGCCCTGAGTTTTTCTGGTCACATCTAACTGCAAAAGGTCACCACCTCAAAGGGGCCAGGGATTTAGCTCAGTGGTTCTGCTGCCTGCCTTGTAAGCGCAAGGACCCGAGTTTGATCCCTGGTACCAAAAAAAAAAAAAAAAAAAAAAAAAAAAATCTAGAAGAGCAACATACTTTAAAAAAATTGACCTGGGGTGTGGGTCATCCCAGCAGTTAAGAGGCTGAGGCAGGAGGATTGCCATGGGTCAGAGGCCAGGCTGGGCTTCATAGAGAGACCCTGCCCCCCCCAAAATGGAATATCTCATTTATCAATCGCATATTGATTCTTTCCTGTAGATATTCAGCTGCACAGATTTTGATGACCACTTTGAATAATCGTCATTTAGTAACATTTTCTCTGTGAAGGAGAAAGCTATTCTGTGGTGGTCCTGGCCAGGAGTGAATGGTTAAACTGCAGAACAAAAGCTCGTAGGCTCTATGAGGAATGCATGATTAAAACGCAGGGCAAAAGCGCACAAATAATTGAACTCTGGGGCGAAATCACACAGGCTCTCTGAGAACCGAATGGTTGACCCGGTTTGGATTAGTGAGGCCTGCTGTGTCTGGCCGTGTCCCCCCGCTTCCCAAGAAGAACTGCCCACCCTGGGACAGCTCCAGGCCCACACTGCTTTTCTCCTGCTCTTTCTCTCCAGAGCCCCCCTGAGGCGGGCACCCTGGGTGAGGAACAGTCAGGCCCTCGAACCTCTCAGTACTGCACTAAGTCTGTCTCTGAGGAATCTTTCTCATCCTCTACACTGCCTATGGCTGCTCACTGTGACGCTATTTCAGTCTTTCTGGTAGTGTGCTCTGTTAAATTATGTTCTGGCATTAAAAAAAATCTGGCTTTGAAATAATTGTGAATTCAGAGAAAGTTGTACAAGGAGTCCTGAGAGATCCTGTGGACCCTTTATCCAATTTCCCTAACTCTGTAGTACAATATGAAACCAAAAGGCTGACATGGATGTTGTACAGATTCCACCTGTTTTACATGCGTTTGTGTGTATGCATGCTGTGCATTTAGTTCCATGCAGTTTTAGCACCTCTAGGTTTGTATAACACAATCAAGATGCATAACTGTTCTGTCAACACAAAGATCCCTCTAAGCATCCCATAGACTCCCCTTCCCACTGTTCTTCACACCCTGGAAAACCGCAAGAATGGAATACATGGAGTCATAACAGAATGCAATTTTTGAGACTGGCATAAGCATAAGTATAGATATCCAGCCAACCTGTTGAGTATCAATAGTGTGTCCCTTTTCATTGCTGAGTAGTATTCCAGGGCATAGATATACCATAGTTTAACCATTCACTTGCTAAAGAACATTGCGGTTGTTCCAGTCTGGAACTATTACATGTGAAGCCACTATGCAGATGTGTGACTACATTTTTAGGTAGATCTAAGTTTGAATTTCTCTGTAATAAAAGCCCAGAGTGCAATTCCTATGTCCTTTTTAAACAAACTACTGCACTGTTGGCCAGAGTGCCTGAGGCATTTCATGTCCTCACCAGTAACGTGTGACAGGCTTCTTGCCCGTGTCCTCACTGGCATCTGGTCCTGTGCCTGTTTATTTTATCTGTGTGTCATCGTGGTTTTAAGTGGCATTTCTCAATGGCTGGAGATGCGGCCCACTTTTGCATGCAGTTACTGTTCTTTAACTGGATTATGTTTGGTTTTGTTTTTGTTACCATTGAGGTTTTTTTTTTTTTTAATTCTAGATAGGGGTCCTTTTCCAGACATATGGTTTTCTTAAAATGTATTTTTATCAGTACATACTTGCCATACATAATGATCACATTCATCATTCAGACTTTGCAATATTTTTTTTTTGGTACTGGGTATCGAACTCGGGACCTTGCACTTCCGAGGCAGGCGGCAGAACCACTGAGCTAAATCCCCAGCCTGACTTTGCAACATTTGCAAATATTTCCCCGTCTGTAGCTTGTCTTCTGGTTTCCTTAACAGAATCTCTGCAGAGCAAAAGTTTTTAATTTTTGAAGAAGTCCAATTTGTCAGTTTTTCATCAAAGAAACTCTTCACCTATCCCTAGACCCCAAGGTGCTGTCCTGCGTTTTCTTGTACAAGTTGTTGGGTCTGATGTTTTATATGACCGTAAGTTAACTCTCAAGCACAGGTGAGACCGAGACAGAGGGGTTTGTGCGTTCCTTGTGCTGTTTGTTGTTTTGCCCAAAATGCCCACTGCTTTGGCAGCATTTGTTAAAAGATTTCCTCTACTGGATTTCAGGTTCCATCAACTCACTTCCTTTAATTGATGCTAACACAGGGAGCCTAATTTGCAATTCCCTGAATTGAGGCAAGTTGCTGGAAGTTTTGCCTAATCCCCTCTGCGTCCTTGTCTCTTTCTGTCTTTTCTTTCTCCTTTCCTCCTCTCCTACCTGCTCTTCTCTTCCCCTCTTTCCCCTCCTCTCTCCCCTTCTCTGTCTCTGTCTGTCATTCTTTTCTCAACAATTCATTATTGGGAGCAGCACTGTGTCCACTCGATCCAGGACGGAGCGGCCGTGCTCACCTGGGCCTGGCAGGGGCTGTTTTCGGGCGAGCTGGTCAGGGGACCCCCCCGCCCCATTCCCCCGGAAGTGACTGGACAACTGAGACCTGAAGGCAAAGGAGAAGCCGTGCATGCGCTGAGCAAAGGCAGAGGCTCCTTGGCAGGGGCCGGGCAGCAGCTGCACTGGGCCTTGGGCCACTGAGATGCATCTGGGAGGCATCGAGGGCGTTTCAAGCCAGGCCTGATAGACCCGATTTATGTCCTTGCTGCCCACGTCCAGCCAGCCCTGCCACCTGTTTCTCCAAGCTAATGAGCCCGCGGCCTTGGGACTGCCCGGCCGGGCCTCAGTGACCCAGGCTGTTAGGCGCTCACACTGCGGTCCCGCCTCTTCTGGGGACTGAGAAGCGCTGGCCGGGGAGAGACACAGAGCTGGTCAGCGCGGGTGCAGCGGCGGCGGCTGATGGATGTGGCGGGTGGGCGGCCAGGGGAGCGCCTCTGGGGGTGGATATTTCCAGATTACGCAGTCGTGTCATTAGAGAGCGCAGCTATAAATTAGGCTGCTCGAAAGCATGGGGTGCGTAATAATTAAGTAATAAAAGTCACCACAGGGGTAAAGGAGGCAGGAAACAAAGAGCCAGTGTTTGTGGCAGCGCCAGGCGCTGCAGTGTGAAGAGACCTCACCGTTTCAAAGCCAGAACTGTGCTCATTTAGAATCCTGCTCAGGCCGGTGCCGCAGAGACCTTGGTGTCCCAGAAACAACTGCGCCAGGGCATGGCCCAGGCCAAGTCCAGCCCTGCATTCTCTGGGGCCGTGCACTCGAGCCCTGGCAGGGCCTGCAGGGAGAGGAGCAGGTCTGCTGGGAGACGCTGGGAAGGCTGGGGACTGGGGCCACCGCGCAGCCAAAGAGCAGTGCAGACCCACGGCGTCAGAATTTGCACATTTCCAGGTCAATCCAGAGAGATGTTGTTTTTTCCATGTAAACTATCCCAGCTTTTTAAGTGTTGGCAATGATTTCAAAGACTTTTGGGACTGCTAACAGGGCAAAGAAGGCAGAAGCTTCTCTCTCAGCGCCCCCACCCCTCGTTGCTTTGATCCCGAGATCACTTCCAGGGTTCTGAGCCTCTCCTGAGCCCCCGGCGCCTTGGGAAATCTGGTAAAAGCTGGGGACGCCCAGACAGAGTGTTCTCGTACAGCTGCTAAGATGATCGTGTGCAGCTTCCTGAACCTCAGTGGCTACACAGAAAGGGGTAGAGTCCCTGCAGTGCAGCTTGGGGCTGGGCACAGCCGCTCTGGACCAGCAGATGTGTGGGTGACATGCCCAGGGGAGTTTTTGAATCGCTGTTCTGAGGGTCCTTCAGCTGTGCCAGTCTGATATCCAGTCCTGCGACCTGCGGTGATGCCTCTCGTCTGGACAGCAGGCCCTGCTGGCATTTCCAGAGGTGCAGGCTGAGGAAGCCCTGTGAGCAATGTCCAGTGTAGCACAAGCTGAGCAGTTTAAAGCAGCAGGAAGTGGTTCCCTCCCGGTTTTGGGGCCCAGAGGCTGAGATCAAGGCATCCAGCTCTTGCCTCTTCCGGCTGCGGGGACCCAGGGCCCCGTGGCGTAGAGTCACACGGTCACTCCCGGTATCTCCGGTGGACTCTGCTGGTCTGGAAGCTGGATCACCTCCTCGATCACTTTGGGGTTGCTGCAGCTGAAGGTTCAGAGTTCTAGTTCTGTACACGGCCAGCCAAGGTCCGCGTGTGGATTCAGCCTCTCAAGCTACCTAGAAGTCCCACCCTACCTGGGAGCAGTTAGTTTTCTGCTACTGAGTTTTGCAGCTGAGCAGCCCTCCCCCGGGACCCCACCCCTCAGCCTCATCTCCGAGACTGGGATGAAAGCAGTAGGACCCTTGAGAGGGGGAGTGGCTTTGAAACACACAGGGCAGGCTAAGCTCTCTGAGGCTGGAGATCACTGTCGGGAAAAATCAGAGGTGGGCGCTGGCGAAAGGTAGGGAGGGAAGATGTTACTCCGTGCTATTGCAGAAGAGGAGAAATTCAGTGTAGACTTGACCTCAGTTCAAAGCAGCGCTCATCTGACTGGACAGGACTCTTGCCAAGGGTAGATCAAGGTCATCCAAGATGGGGTGGGGTCAGCTCTCCAGGGAGAGCGGATGTTAAGGGTGGGGGACCCACTTAGCAGGACCTTTTCGAAGGAGAGACCCTGAGGGCGAGGCCTGGTGGCAGAGGCTTGGGGAGTCTTCAAAGTCTGCTCAGGCACAGGGTCCTGTCACATCTTGGGGGGGCACACTTGAGGCACACAGGTGATGCTGGCTAGGGGGCAAGGAAGCTGCCTCTTCCTGGGCGCTGGGTGTGCAGAGCCACTTGCTCTGTGGCCACCAGTGCCAGGGGAGAGTGCGGCGCCTGCATGGGGGAGGGTGCCTGTGCTGTTCCAGGCCTCAGTGTATCTGTTCCCTTCTCCCCCTGCAGACCTTCAACCCCATTTTTTGACCTGCTGCAGCACCGGTACCAGCAGCTGTGGGTGCAGGAACAGAAGACCGCCCAGAAAGCCATCAAACTGGAGAAAAAGCAGAAGGTAACAAACACAGCGTCACTCAGGAGTGGCCGGAGGGGGCGGGAGGGGAGGGCTGGCCTGGCCGAGCTGGGGGCCGGACCTCAGTGTGTCTGTGGACTCTGGCTGCATCCTGCTGTGCAGAAACTCAGAGGTGGACTGGGTCTCGGTGCTGATCTAGTTCAGCTTGCACTGAATCCCGGGGAGCTTAAGAGATGGGCCGGGTAGTCCCTGAGCTGCTAGGAGAATCCAGTTGTGCCGACCCCTCCTGCTGCGCGGGAACTCTTTCCACCAAATCTCTACCCAACTTTGTGCCTCCAAATATCGGGCTTCAAACTCATCTGAGGCCTGGACAGAAGTGTATCGGTGAAGAAAAGGGAAATAAGGCCAAGCCACTTCAGGAAGAGGCTTAAATTGGAAGAATTCATCTTGTGGCAAGTTAACACATGGGCCCACATCTGTCACGCCCAGCATCTTGTTTGCGTCTATGAGGAGCCTGGAGCGGTCGTCCATCCACCCCAGGCCCGGAAGTCAGGCTTGCAGAGTCCTCCAGGCACTGGGCTGAGGAGCCCACGCTCTGACTGCACCCAAATGCCACAAATGCTGCTCATGTGAGGCCTTAGCCACCGGCAGGAGTCAGTTTGGTGAGATTTTTTTACACCAGGAAAAACATCTTTAGCTGTGAATCTGTGTTGTTCTGCACATTTGAAAATACTGCAACAGAGGTTGAAGAGGACATCAGAAAATGCAAAGATATCCTCCATTCCTGGATAGGCAGAACCAATATGGTCCATATAGATGATATATAGATGTAATGCAATCCCAATCACAATTCCAACAGCATTCTTCAAAGAACTGGAGAAAACAATCCTAAAATTCATATGGAATCAGAAGAGACTCAGAATAGTAAAAGTAATCCTGGGTAACAAGAGCAAAGCAGGAAGTATCACAATTCCAGACTTCAGGTTATATTACAAAGCTACAACAATAAAAACAGCATGCACTGAGCTGGGTGTGGTGGGGCACACCTGTGATCCCAGTATTCTGGAGGCTGAGCCAGGAAGATCACCAAGAGTTTGAGCCCAGCCTATCCTATATAGTGAGTTTAAGGCCTGCCTGAGCTACACAGTGAGACTCCATCTTAAAAAATAAAAAACAGCTGGGGATTTAGCTCAGTCATTCCACCGCCTGCCCTGTAAGCTCAAGGACCCGAGTTGGATCCCCAGTGCCAAAAAAACCAAAAAGCAAATCCCAGCATGGTATAGGCACAAAGACAGACAGATCAAAGGAACAGAATAGAAGATGCAGAAACAACCCCAGGAACATTCAGCCGTCTGATCTTTGGCAAAGAGGCCAGATACATACACTGGAGAAAAGACAGCCTCTTTCACAAATGGTGCTGAGAAAACTGGCTGTCCACATGCAGAAGACTGAATCTAGACTCAGATCTCTCAGCAAGCACTCAACTAAAGTCAGAATCGATCGAAGATGTTAAAACAGAAATAGTCTGCTGGAAGATTAAATAGGTAAAACTCTTGAAGAGTGTAGGCAAGGACTTTCTGAATGGAAGCCAGGTCGCACAAGAAATAGTACCGCGAATCAGCAAATGGGATCACATCAAATTAAAAAGCTGCTGCACAGCAAAGGAAAAAACTGAGTGAAGAGACAGCCTACAGACTGGGGGGAAAATTTGCCAGCTGTTCCTCACACAGAGGACAATATCTAGAATATAAAAATTGGATTCCTCCAAATAAGACTCGCAATCAAAAGCTGGGCGACTGAAATGAAAAGACATTTCTCAGGAGTACAAACGTGCCATGAACACATGAGAAAATGCTCAGTATTTCTGGCAATTTGCAGAGAAATGTGAATTAAAATGACACAGATTCCATCTTACTCCAGAAAGGGTGGCATCATCAAGAAATCAAGTAACAACAGATGCTGGCAAGGGTGTCAGGGGAAAAGGAATATTTTTCATTGTTGATGGGAAGGTAAAGTAGTTCAGCCACTACGGAAATCAGTGGGGAGAGTCCGCAGGAAACTGAAAGTAGAAATTCCATTTGACCCAACTATTCCCCTTCTAAGTATCTTCTTGAAAGAGTTAAAAACATCATAGGCCAGTGCTCCATGCACTCCCATGTTTATAGCAGCACAACTGATAGCTAGTGTTAGGAAGTGGCCTATATGTCCATAAATAGATGAGTGGATAAAGGAAATGTGGTATTTACATACAATGGAGTACTACTCTGCCATAAAGAAGGATAAATGAGTCATCTGTAGGAAAATGAATGCTCGAGACCATAAAGTTCAATGAAATAAATCAGACACACAAACTTTACTATCTCATGGTTTGTCTTATATGAGAAACTCAAAATATAAATAAAAAGCAAAATAAAAGACAAGTAGTGAGAGGTAGGGAGATGGATCTTTTTAAAATGGGAAGGGGACCAAGCGATGGGGGAGGGGAGGGAGGAAAGAGGAAGGGGATTGAGAAAACATTGAGCTGTGTTCTGTACGTGCACCCACTCCCCATAAGGAATGTAGACATTATGTACAGAAACATCTACCAATAAGGAAGAAAAACTGAAAAAAGGCATCTTTGGAATGGAAAGAAAGAAAGAGAGAGAAAGAGAGAAAGAAAGAAAAGAAAAGAAAAGAAAGAACAAAAGAATGAAAGGAAGGAAGAAAGAAGGAAGGAAGGAAGGAAGGAAAGAAAGAAAGAAAGAAAGAAAGAAAGAAAGAAAGAAAGAACGAACGAGACTCCAACAAGCCAGGCACAATGGTGCACGCCTGAGATCCCAGCCACTCAGGAGGCTGAGGCAGGAGGATGCCAAATTTGAAGCTGGCCTGGGCAACTTAGTGAGAATTTGTCTCAAAAGAAAAAAGAAAAAGGGCCGGGAGGTATAGGTAGAGCACTTGCCTAGTGTTCGTGAGGCCCTAGGAAGGAAGGAAGGAAAGAGGAAAGGACAGAGGGAAACCCAGACTGAGGATGGCAACGTCAGGCTCACTGCACTTTCTGGGTGGCGTGGGAAGGGGGGCCTCTCTGGTGGTCCCACCAGTCACAGCCGACACTCACACCTTGGCCCCTCCGTGCTGAGAGGTGGGCTGAGCTCACCCCTGTCCCTTCAGGGAACCCCCTCAGCGCCGTATCTCCTCCTGCTGTCTCAGCTTGCTTCATTTCCACGGAGAAACTGAGGCCCAGACCAAAAAAGTGCCTGTCTGGGTGTTTCTGGCCCAGAGTGTGGCTCAGGGCAGGACCTGCCTCGCCTGGGAACTCTGAGACAGGTGACCGTCTCTGTTCTGGAGACAGACTGGGGCTCCCGCACCAGCACCCCTCTGGTGCTCCTCTGAGGGCTCCGAAGAGCAGGGAGCTGTGAGGAGCCTCTGGCTGGTGTCTGCGAACAGCTCCAGAACGAGCCACACTGTGATGGTCAGGCCATTCCAGAGCCGGGGAGCTGTGTGTTCATCAGCAGCTATGCCCTGCAGCCCAGTGTCCACACCAGATCCCGGTCCCTGGCTGGTCTGAGCCAGGAGACCCTCTCCGAGCCCTCAGGCCTCTAAAGCAAGCGTGGGCAACTCCAGCCCAACACGGTCCGCTCTGAGCATGCGGCTCTGGGTCTCTGCTTGCAGATTGGGCCCTCAGAGGGTCAGACTGCAGGCGCGCCCTGCGCCAAGCCTTTGTTGGGGCAGAAAAGTACCTTTCCTTTTACCCACCTGGGCCCAAGGCTGAGGCCCGGTAAGAAAAGGTGGCTCAGCAAGAGGAGAGAAGGCCGGTTTGCATTTCTCTGCACAGGAGAGAGTGCCGGCCTGTGTGCTTTGATGCTGGTTTGAGGAGACGCAGGCAGTCATGGAGATAGGGGGGTGGACAGACAGGAAGAGCAGACGGCGACAGACGGGGAGAAACCCAGTGAGGCCTCTGTTCGGATTGCTCTCTGCGTCTCTGCATCTGCAGCGATCAGAAGGTTCCCTTCCTCTGGGCACCGGGCCTTGTGGAGTGGGGGGGCTCATGCTCTGCCACAGGCGGCTGGGGCCTCCTTTCCAGGGTGTACATCTTGTTTCTGGGAAGAGACCCTCCTGCTTCTGCCTCCTTCACCATGCCAAGTTCGCATGTTCTGGGGTTCTGTGTCCTGAAGCTCATCTGAGCACACTGCAAGCACACAGAAAGGGTTAACCGAACTGACCTCGGCATTGCTTCCTGCTCCAGGTTCCTCTGTAGCTCCTGCGTGGTCTGACCTGTGGCCACAAACCCGCCAGGCTGTGGCCGGGGCTGCTGCCTGGGCTGAGTAAATCTTCCTCAGGTGCTTAGACAGCAGCACAGGAGGCCGGGACGCCCAGGGGACACCTGTCTCTTCCCACGTCTGTGAGCTGCTCAGGGGACCCTGGACTCAGGGCCAAGATGGCTCTGGGTAAAGTTCTTAGTAACAGGCACCATTTAGCAAGCCATCACCTGGGGCCAGTGGCCCCTCTGCTCAAAGCCCAGCTCCTCAGGACCCTGTCTGTTAGGCTCAGGGACCCCTTTTCCAGCAGGGGGGACAGAGGCTAGGACGGGTGACCCGATTCTGCCCCGCACTGGGAAGCCCAGCTCATCAGCACCTGACCGGATATCCTCTCTATTCTGACTCAGTTTCCAAACTGTCTTGGAAGGCAGGGCTTGCCAGTTATCCACAGACACAGTCAGCAAAAGCAATAGATGGATCAATGAGACAAATCAGTAAGAGGCTTGCTGGGGTGGTGTTGACTTCAGTTAAATTCTGTTAATTTCTTTTAGTGCTACTGGGGGTGGAACCCAGGGCTGCTGCACCACTGAACTAACCCCCGGCCCTTGTCATTTTTGATCTCAAGAAAGGGTCATGCTAAGTTGCCCAGATGTTTGATCTTCCTGCCTCAGCCTCCTGAGTAGCTGGGGTGAGGAGCAAGGGGTCTGAAACATCTGCACCCTTCTTCTATGGAACCCGTATTGAGAAGTACACGAGAGCACTACACTTACAATCTCAGCTGAAACCTGGAGCCTGGTCACATGAACAGAGCCCCGGCTCCCTCTGCACTGTGGGGGGGCCCCTAAGCACCAGCTGTGTTGGTATGGCACCCGCTTTTTACACAAAGAAAAAGCTTTTCTGTTGAAGACTAACCAAGGAGCCAGAAGACAGGCTCAGACCTGTCCCCATCAGCCCAGGCCACTTCAATCCCTTCCCAGCTGACACAGGTCATCTTAGGTCAGGCCCTAGGCTTCTGTGCCTGTGTCCCTTCCCGGGGCAGATTTCAGGAGCAGGGAATTTGCCGTTTGGAGGGTCGATGTCACAAGCAGCAAACGGTTCCCGGCACATTGCTGGCAAACATGATTGAGCTCAGCTCCTGGCCAGCGAAGACACAAGGATGCCCAGGCCCCAGCGCACAAGCAGAGGCCTAGGAAAGAGCTTCCTGGGTTCGGGCGAGGGGGAGGCTCTCCTGGGGAGGCGGGGCGTGTGCCGGAAGTCAGAGCCCCAACACCGAGAGACACGAGGCTTACCGGAAGTTAGATGCTCCCGGCCTCAGCTTCCTGGCCCGCAGAATGGGCAGTAAGTAAGGGAGATGTGGCCCAGCACAGGCCCGGAGCTCAGGAAAGGCTGGCTCCGGGTATTACAGTGAAGCCCCAGGATGCTGCACCTCTCTGGGAATCCGGGCCCCCAACACCTGCACCAGCAGGCAGACTGCACCCGGCTCTGCCATTTCCCCCTGTCTGTGATCTCAGCCCAGTCCTCAGGCCTCTGCCCTCCACACTTGCCGCCCACGCCACCTGCCCCATGCCCACCTCAGGGTGGCATGTCCAGAGCCCATCCCGTGCCCACCCTGAACCTCCCACCCCACCCTGGCTTTCCCAGCTGTGCAGGGCGACCCCTCTTTGTCTCCGAGCCCACAGCAAACCCAGCATCTGAGTGCATCTGCACGGGTACCCAAGCCCCTGCCTCGCCTGGGCGGTGGCAGTCGCCTCCCACCTGCTGACCAGCGCCCACCCGCAGAAGCCCCCAGGGTCTGTCCCCACCAGCTGCGGGGGAGCCTTTTTTTTTTTTTTGCTGCCGGGGATCAAACTCGGGTCCTCGTGCTTACGCAGCAGGCGGCGAAACCACTGAGCTAAATCCCCGGCCTGGGGGAGCCTTTTGAGCCCCGAGCAGGCTCACTGCACCACTCTTCCTTCCAGAGGCTTCTGGATGAGCCTGGAACAGCCCAGGGCCAGGCTGCACGGACGAGCTCCCACCCAGCCACCCACAGTGGGCTCCGAGCTGTTTGTCCCACACACCCATCCCATCAGAGTCAGGGCTTCCACATACAAGCCTGGAGGGGCACAAGGCGGTCTGTGCCAGGCCATGATGGGCTTGTACCCAGAGAGGCTGGTTTAGGGGAGCAGGCTCCTCTCTGCCTTTGAGATCCCGCTGCAGGACTCTGAGTGCCTCTCCCCAGACACGCCCACCCCCTCCTCCCAGCCTGGTCCACAGTGGCGACAGTCACGCATTTCCTTGGTCTGGCACCAGAGTCCCTGTGTGACCTACTGGGGCTGTGCTAGCCCAGGACTGAAGTTGCAAGGAGGATGGACGCACGCTGCCCTCAAAGCCACCGCACCCCAAACCCCGCATGCTCTGGGGCCAACACAGAAACCAGAACCACAGGCTCAGGTCCCTCGGCCATCACCTAGCCCGCTGGGCTGTGCCCAAGAGCGAGCCCGGGGAAGGAAGGGCCCAGGCCAAGGGGAACTTCCCCCGACACTGCTGCGGCAGGAATCCCCACCCTCTGCCCCGCAGCGCCTGGGCTTCTCCAGGCTGTGGGTGAGTTCACTGTGTACTTCTGGATGGCCTGCAGGTGGTCCTGGGAAAGGTGTGCGAGACGAGGAGCAGTCTGCTGCGGAAGTACAAGCCACCAGTGAAGCTGGACGCCCTGTGGCACATGCCTCGCTTCCAGAAGGTCAGTGTCCCCGTGGCCGTCCATGGGCTGAGGGGGCAGATGCCATCAGGGCCAAAGCCCTCCAGGTTGGGGTTGGTGTCGCACCAAGCCCTGTGCCACCCGGGACTCGGTGTCACAGCGCCTGTGGCCACTGCTGAGCCTCTTGCTGGCTGGTGGCCGTGGGGAGAGGGGACTGATGTGTACAGGTGGCTGGCAGACGTGGGTGAGGTACAGCCACGTGAGCGGCACAAGAGTCGGGGGACTGGCTGCTGTGGCCTGAGAGCTCCTCATTTGGCCAGCCCCTGTCTGCAGCGCGTCTGCAGCCCTGCGGGGCGGTGCTAACGCACATGACTGTCTCCACTCTTCACCCTTCCCTCCCCTCCCACCCTCCTCCCTCCAGCTCTCGGTGCTCTTCCTCTCGCAGAAGTTCAATCTCCCTGTTTCCTCTGTTTCCTTTTGCTTTTTAATTGCTTTATACATTAGACTTTTATTTTGCTCTTTATACCTTGGGTTTCTCATGTAAGAGAAACCATGCAATATTTAAGCTTGCATGTCTCAAGTATTTCACTTAGCATGATGGTCTCAAGGTGCATCCATTTTCCTGCAAAGGACTCAAGTTTATCCTTCTTTATGGCAGAGTAGCACTCCATTGTGTGTAAACACCACATTTTCCTTTTCCGTTCATCTGCTGGTGGACACAGAGGCAGCTTCCAAGATGCAGCTATAAACATGGGTGTGCATGGGTCACTGTAATGTGATGCCTGTAACTCTTGGGAAGACACCTAGGAGGGGCATGGCTGGGCCCGATGGAATTTCTGTTTTAGTTTTCTGAGGACTCTCCGCTCTGATGTCCGTAGCGGTTGCACCAGTGTACACTCCCACCAGCAAGGTGGGAGGCTTCCTTCTCCCCCGCCCCGCCCCGCCTCGCCTGGCCTTGCCAGCACCTGTTGTTTGGTTTCTTGCTGATGGCCCTTCTCTCTGGACCAGCCTGAGAGTAGCCCCGTAACCCCAGGTGGGGCTCGGGGCTTGGTCTTCAGCTCTCAGCAGGGAAAGAACAATGTGCGAGCCCAGCCGTGGCTCTGTAGAAACAAAGAGCTGAGGGAGCTTTGGGGAGGGGCTGCGTGTGCCCAACTTGGAGAGCAGGAGGGACTCGCCCGGCCTGGGGAGACAGCTGCTCAGGGCGCTGTTCCCAGCCAGCTGCCCGGCTGCTGAGCTGCCTTAAGCTGCAGTGTAGACAAAGAAGGGGCCATCGGCTTCCTGAGCCTAATGCACTTGAACAGGCTGGGCTCTGTGGCCAGGGAAGCCTGCTTTGTCCCCCTTGACGCAGCCTCTGTGTCCTGCCCAAGTGGCTTCCATCAGCGTATGTCAGTGACCACAGCCCTGGTGCCCTTCAGCCTGGGCTGCTGCCGTGCTCACCACAGATGTCAAGGAAAGAGCTGGGCTCACCACCGCCACGCTGCCACCTTACAGCGCCCCTCGCCGGCTGCCAGTGCAGCGGCCTCTCCTTTGCGCCCTGCGTTTGCCGTATGAAAGGCATCCTGCTGCTCTGCTCTGTCCCCTCAGTCCCGGCCACCTCCTGGCCCCTTCTCTCTGATGGCCCTGACATCTGGTGCTGTCGTGTGACAGGACCCCTGGCCCCCCCAGAGCCGCCTGCACAGGGCTCCGCAGCAGGGATCCGGGCCCTCTCAGCCTAGAACCAGGGCGGTGGATGAAGGCGGCACAGGTGGGCCCCGTCCCCCACCTGGGTACCACGGACGGCTGAGCAGTGAGCCGCAGCCTTGGCCCAAGCAGCTCCATGGAGAAATGAACTCTCTGATTTCAAAAGAAAGGACTTGAGCAGTGGGGCAGGGTCTCTTCCGGTCATGAGACCAACACCCCTTGGCCCCGTTGGGAGCAGAAGTGAACCCAACCTTCTTCCGGTGCCTGGCCCGCACATGGGCGGCTGCATCCTTGTCCGGGGAGTGGGGGCTGGGGACCCAGGTTGGGGTGCAGAGCCCATGCGGGCACCCGCTTGGTGTCTCCCGTGCTGCAGAGAAAACGTGCGCAGGCCCGGGCTTTGTTGGGCACCTGTCATCTGGTCATTGCACTCACCCAGCTAGTCAGCCAGGAACCACAGGAAGTGGGGTCCTGGGTGGGATGGGCAGGGCAGGGCTGGATCCTGGGCCGCACAGCAAAGTACAGCAGAAAGCCTCACACCCCCAGCTGCCGCCACTACGATGCCACACAGGGTCCCCTTTGCCAGGAAGTACGGCCAACAAAGATACTTTTTGAGCTCTTTCTGTGTGTGGACGGCTGGGCATGTGTTAATTGTAGCTGTCATGTCCGCATTCCACTGATGGGAATAGCCTCAGCACTTGGGAGGCTGAGGCAGGAGGATTACCCTGGGTTCCAGGCCACCCTGCGCTACCTACTGAGCCCAAGGCCAGTCTGAACTGCATAGTGAGACCCTGTCTCAGAAAACAAAAAGGCGGGGAAGAAGACTTGCCTGCCCCAGTGCCCCCCAGAACCTGGCCCCCTTCCACCACCAGCTGGGTCTGGAGTCTCAAGGCTCTGCCAGCAGCCAGACTGAGGCTGCTGTCCTGCTGGCGTCATGCAGGAAGCCCCGGGAGGGTGTTTGTCTGACCTGCTGCCCCCACTCGACCCCATTATGAAGAGAAAAAGCGTTTCCAAAAACGTCGGAGCCGTCATGGTGATGGACAACCTAAATGGACTCTCCTGCTTGCCAACAGATGTCGGCGCTGAACCCTGTCAGAAACAATTAAACACCTTTCACACCCAAGGCAGCCGGCAGGGCGCAGCGGCCGCCTATGGGCTGGTCCCAGCCAGCAGAGCTGCCTGGCAAGAGAGCGGTGATGCGGCCAGAGGCATGGGTGTCGGGGGGGGGGGGGAGGATGGGAGGGGACGCATGGGCCCAGTGTGCTGGCCCAGCCCAGGGGTCTCAGCCTCCACATCTGAAAATGGGGAGCCGGGCAGGCTGGTGCACTGGAATCCCAGCACTCAGGAGGCTGAGGCAGGAGGGCTGCTGAGAGTTTGAGGCCAGCCTGGGCTACATAGTGAGTTCCTATCTCAAACCCCTCACCCCAAAAAGGGTGTGTGTGTGAATGATTAGCCCTTGAAGGTCTCTTCCAAACCAAGATCCTTGATTCCAAATTTTCTGCCCAGGCGACCATTAAGGGCTGAGGGTGGAGGGAGGGCTCTTGCAGGTAGCAGATCCCAAGCCTGCTGTCCACTGGGGGACACTGGGGCCCTTCCTGGGGTTCCCATCTAGGGGACAGACATGACCTCATTGTGTGTCCCCAGAGTGCAGGAATCACCAGCGGGGCCCTTGTAAGGTGTTCTGGGAGTTACCAAGGGGGCAGGCACCATGGTGAGTCCAAGTGGGACTGCAGCTCCAGGGCCAGCGGGCCTGGGTCACATGGTGACCTGCCACTGCCCACCTACCACCCCTAGCTATGCCCCTGGCAGGGCTGGCAGGATGTGACGTGAACGCACATGCACCTTGTGCCAAGTGTCTGGCCCCCGTGAGGTCGTCAGTGAGCGGCGGCAGCTGTCGGGTGGTGATGGTGGTCATTCATTCACTCACAATCTCTTCTCCACACACCACAGTGCCAAGCTGTGTTCTCTGCTTCTTTTTTTTTTTTTTTCCGGTACCGGAAATCGAACTCAGGTCCTTGCGCTTGTGCAGCAGGCGGCAAAACCACTGAGCTAAATCCCCAGACCTGTGTTCTCTGCTTTTGACACTGTGGTGAACAGCCACGCAGTGACCATGACTGCTGGGGCCTGATGGGCCAACAGATGCCAGGGAGCTGCATGGTGGACGGAGACAGGGAGGTCAGGAGGAGCCCGACCCGAGGCACACGGCTCTCGTAGCTGAAATGGTCACGGCTGGCCCATGCTGGGCACCTGCTCCTCCTGACCCTCTGACCAGCCAGGGAAAGCTGATAGTTGGTCCTCCTGCCTGAAGGCAAAGGCGGGATGCTCCCAAATGTGATGGCTGTGCCAATCACAACGGCCGAGAGCAGGGACAGTGGCTATGGAGAAGTGGCAGGGCCCGTGCTGGGCGGCTGGGACAGTGAAGCATGACAGTCTGGGAAGGACAACTCCCACTTGCACCAGCTGACACTCCGCTAATGCTGCTGGGTGTGGGACAGACAGACAGAGCACCCACAGGTCCCTGCATCGGCCCTGCGAGGCAGGCTCTGGGAAGAGGGTGCCTGCTTCGTGGTAACTATAGTGATAGGGGTAGGAGAGGGCGATTTCTCTTTCTCTAATGTTCTCTTCTGCATGGTTTGATTTTTTTTTTTTTTTAATTTTGCAGTACTGGGCATTGAACCCAGGGCCTTCACACTGAGGCACATCCCCAGCCTTTTTTATGATTTTATTTTGAGATAAGTTCTTGCTAAAGTTGCCTAGGCTGGGTCTAAACTTGTGATCCTCCTGCTTCAGCCTCCCAGAGTGCTTGAATTTATTACAGGCATGCAGTACTGCACCCAGCTGAGTCCATGTAGTTTTTATAAAACTAGTCAGGCTATTTTAAATTTTTTTATTTTTTGGTACCGGGAATTGGCCGCACGCTTGCCAGCTGGACGCTGTGCTGCTGAGATACATTCCTAGCCCAAGGCTATTTAAAAAAAATTTTTTTTTTGCTTTTTTTGTTACTGGGGATCAAATTCGGGTCATTGAGCTTTCGAGGCAGGCGGCAGAACCACTGAGCTAAATCCCCAGCCCTAAAAAATGTTTTTAGAAGATGAAGAGCCTGCCTTCTTCCCCAGCTGTCTTCCCAGTGGTCAGCCCCACTGCGGACCCTGTCCTGCCTGGTGGAAGTGTCCAGACACCGTGAAGCGGGATCTTCACGGCCCAGTCGGAGTTCTGACGGGAGCTCCGACGGACGCCTGACGCTCCCTCCACAGGGGCTGGCCCTGCACCTCGAAGCCCTCCCAAGAGCTGGCCTCTCTGGGGCCCTGATCCCGCTGACATTACATAGTCGTTCAGCCACCAAAGTATGAACAAATGGACTATATTTTCATTTGGCGTTTGGTTTCAGCCCCAGTGCTTTAGAATAATGGCCCAAGCTATTAAGCTAACAGTTTGATTTACAAGCTCGTGTGCTCTGTACACGGGATCGGCCGCCTTCCTTGGTGGAAGACTAACCCTGCTTGGGTCTCCTGGGCCCCCGGCTCCCTAACAGGAGCTGCAGACCGAGGGGGGGGAAATGTAGCCGCACTCAGCCAGGCAGCGACACCGGGAGATGCAGCTGATTAGTGAAAGCTGCTGAATCTAAGAAAAGGATTTTCTTTGCCACCTTTAAGCTCTCTTACAAATCATAGCTGGCTGGAAAGTTAACTCTCTGTTAAACCCCCAGAGCAGGCTGCGTTCCCGTCCACCCCGCCGCCTCTTGGAAGGGCTTGCTGTTTCCCCCGGGTACGCCCAAACCCAGAGTCCCGCTCTCCAGACCGGACTGGGAAGGACAGACCCACCACGGCTTGCTGCGCCCAGGGCCGCACACTGTGTGTATTTTAAGAACCCTGCCGCTCTGGCGTGTTGGAATAAGAACCGTTCTATGTTGCCGCCGCGAAGGGCGCTGGGTGCAGGCAGGCGATGTGTCACACACAGAAACAGGGCGCTGGGGAGGATGACTCAGAGGCCCTGATGCGGCTGACATCCCTCCCCAAATACAGATGCCCCATTATAAACCCATCTGTATGCAGACGGGCTGACTCTCCCAAGGGATAGCAGGGGCTTCACTGGTCTTATATAATCCGGCATCCCAGGGGTACTGAATTTTCAGGCACCTGCTCGGGAGGTGACATTGCCGCTCAAATACTGACAAGTCCCAAATGCCCGGAGCTGACGGTGTAGGGATGGGAAGGGAGGGAGGTGTGTGGGAGCAGCACTGCCGGGCACCGTGGTGGACCCGGGAAGACGACCCAGGAAGGGGGGCCTGGCACTTCTACGGGCACTACCCCGCAGCCTGGCTGCCCCACCCCCTTAATTCTGCCTGCTCTTGGGGATTTTCAGCTTAATCTGGAAAACTCTTCTCCCCGCACTGGGTGGGGAAATATTTCCACTTTTGTTTTGAAAATCACTGAGAAAAATAGAGGGAGACGGCTTGTTTCAGCACACACAGTTGGGATCTCTGGAAGCAGTAGGAGTCATGGTGAGATTCAGGAGTGGGTGAGACTTTGGGGTCCTGGATTCCTGCTTCCAGCTCACCCCCAGGAAACAGTCCCTCACGAGCTACAGAGTGCCCGAGGGGCTGGGCAGAGTGGGGCTAGTGGCCATCCCTTTTGGGACGACTTCCTCAACACCCCTTGAAGGTCTCTTGCCAAGTGTGCCCCCAGCCCCAGCACTGCGGGAGTGACAGGGGTCCTCAGCTGCCCGACGCACAGCCAGCTGCAGGTGCTAGAGAGAAACAGTGTTTGAAGACTGCTTGGGATAAACTCGGGGGTCATGAAAGAGCAGGTGAGATGAATCCAGATGCTGCAAGAAGCCAACACCACCTTGCTGGTTTCCCTGGGAGATGCAAGGTGTTTGGGCACTGGGCCTTGGGCACCGCTGAGGAGGAAATAAGGCACAGCGGGGGTTTCCCGCCCCCCTCTTCCTTTCCTCTGCTCAGAGAAGTCCTGGGAAGCGGCCCCCTCGGGTGGAACAAACAAATGCAGGCAGCCGGACCAAATCCCATGCTGTAAGGGCAGAGGGAGGAAGTGACCTTAACGATGGCACTTGCAGATGGCCGCGGGGACAGCAACACCAACAGCCGGCCTGTCCCAAGTCCTCCTTAGGTGCTGGCCTGGGTGCTTGTGCAAATTAACCTGTGTGCCCCCTCATGGCCAGGGGCAGTCACTTGACTCAGAGTTGAAGAAACTGAGGCTCCGAGGCTGAAAGTCACGTGCTCAAGGTTAACGGCTTGCAAGGGGCAGAGTGGGGATGCTGGCTGCAGACCTCAGGCCCTGGAGGAGCTGATCAGCCTGAAAACTGCGGTCAGGGCCAGTGGCTACCTGCAGGGCGTGGGGGGAGGTGAAGGCGGGTCAGAAGTGAGGCTTTGATGGGCATCAGAGGGTCGTGGCAGCCCTGCTCTGGCTGGCTTTAAGCCCTTGCAAAAAACCACCCATTCCCCACTTCCCTCAAAGCCATTAGACCTTGAAAAGACCCTCAGCATCTTTTAAACTGCAGTTTGGTTCCAAGGCTGAAGAGGAAAGAGGTCCCTGACCTGGATGCAGGCTTGCCGTGTGGGAGCGAGGGGTGGAGGGAGTGCGGTGCAGTGTGAGTCCTGGGCTCCAGGCCCCAGCCTTGTGGCCACCTGTGTGCATCTGCACAGCGGGAGAGGAGCATGGCGGAGCGGAGCAGGCGCGGCTGTGTGTCCCGCGTGTGGCCTGGGCCTGTCAGGGAAGGTCACAGAGCGCTGAGTCTCTGGTCCCGTGGATGAGCAGTTCTCAACGTGGCTGTGCCAGGTCCTCTGAGGACAGGTGTCCGCCGAAGATTCTGGGACCTCAACCCCAACACACCTGCATTTCCAGCAAGCAGCTCCCTGGGCTCCCTGGGTCAACATCAGCTCACACCAGTGTGTGAAGTATGCATTTCTGGGGGTGGGGCAGGGGTGCACTTTTCACCCCTGCTGTGCAGCCTGCTGGGGCCTGCCTGTGAGAGGCGAGAGGCGCCATGCCTGTAAGGATGGGCTTTGTTAAGCAGCCCTAAGGTTTATGAGCTTTGCTGTTAGTCAGCTGGGGCTGGTATAACAAAAACCACAGCATAGGCAGCTTTACCAACAGATGTTTATTCCTCAGGTTCTAGAGGCTGGAAGTCCAAGATCGAGGTGCCAGCATAGTGGGTTCTGACGAGGGGCCTCTTCTTGGCTTGCAGCTGGCTGTCTTCTCACTGTGTCCTCAGAGGGCAGAGGGCAGCATGGAGCTCGATGGTGTCCCCTCTTGTAAGGACACTAATCCCAGCCTGTGGGCCCCACCCTCACGACCCCCTCTGACCCTGATCACCCCCGAAGGGCGCACTTCCTGTACCATCCCATCAGAGTCAGAACTTCCACATGCTTCAGTCCACAGCAACCTCTTTCTCAAGTTCATCCCAAATCTGCCTCCTCCCACCTTCCACCTCCTGGTCACACCTCCTGCTTCTGGAGCCTGAAGAGTGGGCAGCTCCTCTGCAGATTCCCTAAGTCAGATGCTGTTTCCCACAGATGCCAGGTTCTCAACTGTGCCCCAGGGCAGAGCTCTGAGTGTTGGGAGGAGGAGCCCTAACTGGCAAGGATAGTGGATGCTGCCAGGCAGTGCTGTGTTCTCTACCTTATCCGCTGCCATGAACATCTGTCCATTTGAACTGCATTTCTGTTTATTCTTGAATGAAACTGCACTTGAAGATGGCCATGAGTGGTGCCCGGGTCATTGAATACAAGACTGAAAATTCCCTGCGGGTGGGCAGTTCCAGGAAAGAGTAGCAGTAGGAACTGTGTACCCCAAACAGTTGGACAACAGCAGCAGCCAGCATGTCTAGAACACCTGCTGCTCTGGGTGCTGGCACCATGCTGGCTGCTTGGCCAGGCCCACGAGAGGGGCAGAATGACCTCCTCTTTGTAGGTGAGAAACCAAGGCTCCTGGCCACACATCTGGAATGTGAGATGGAAACATTGATCTGTCTGACTCAAAACCTGTGTTCCTAACCTTCCAGTGCTAGTGCTGTCCCTTTTCTTGTGTAGAAGACATGGTCAACAGGACAGAATGTGCTCGTCTGTGCCCCACGTGGTAGATAGAAACTGGTAAGAGTTAGAATCTGCTCAACTCAGGGGCCTGAGAGTCTGCCAGTCTGCTGTACACAACCCTTGAATGTCTTACTTCACACCACATGCAATCCATTGGGTACTGCAAATCACCTGGAAGGAAATGGTGTAAATATTGAAGAAGATAAAACAGTTTAATTAAGCATAATAGATGGAGAAAATCTTTAGGATGCTTGGATCTCAGGTAATTTCTAATCTGTTGTCTCACCCCAAGCTCTTAACCCAACCACCCATGCCTTGTCCACCTATCATCCATCCATCCTCAATCCATCCATCCATCCATTCAGGCATCATCCATCTATCCATCCTTCCATCCATCCATCCATCCTCAATCCATCCATCCATCCAGGCATCATCCATCCATTCAGGCATCATCCATCCATCCATCCATCCACCCATCTGTCCACCCATATGCCCATACATCTATCATCCTTTTGTTTATCCATTAATAATCCATCCTTTTGTTTATCCAGTCAAGATTTACTCAGTGTCTACTAGGTGTCCCTAATAGCAGTTACCCCAAGACCCTTGGAGGCCTGCCGTCTGCTAACATTCCCTCAGAACAGCATCCAGAATACAGCATTGACATCCTCCTGTCTAGCGGAGGCCACTCCACTCTATTATTCCTACTTGTGACCGGACAGAGCCCTGTCAATCACAGAAAGCTCTGTCCCCTCTTAAAAGACACAAGAAAGAATTCTTCCTGATCATTATTTCCATTAAGAGAAGAGAGGAATAACAACACCAGTCCCTACTGCAGTGTGCTGCACCCCGCTGGGCTGAGACACCAAACATCTCACTGTGTCCCCCACTGCTTGGGCAGTGACCTGGGAGTTGCTCAACAGCCTATGAATGAGTGATAAGTACTGGCGGGCACCGTGTGGATGGCCCAGCAGAGGACATGATTTGCATTCGAGCACAAAATCAAAGACTCTGTCAGCTGAGGCACTGTGTGCCTGGATAAGCACCTTGTGCTACCTGCGGAAGCACTGCCACGTAAACTTCCAGAGAAAGTAATTAAGGAATCCCTGTTGTCTGACTTCAGCAGCCAAACTTGGAGCTCTGGAGTCTGAAGTTCACCAGGGATCTGGTGTCTCCTCCCACCCTGATCCCTCTTCAGAGCGAGCAGCGGAGGCTTGCAAAGGGATCGGCCGAGTGCCTCCGCCCGGCTTTCCCTTGCACGCCCGACGGCACCGCCTGGGCTGGCCTGTGTCGTCTTGTCCCAGCAGCAGTCAGCACAAACAAGATCACTGCTTTGTGAGCTGGGGTGAGATTGACATACAAATACGCAGGCCTCTCCCAGATCTGGGAACGCCAATTAATATTTATCAAGTACTCACAGGGTACATGATGCCAAGAATCAACATGCAAAACCTACAGTCCCTGGCAGCGGGGCCTCCACACTGTGGTTCACACACGGATTCTACATGCAGACTGGTGCGCTCTGTGTGCTGGGGCACCCGCCTCCCTGGGAGAACCACAGGAGTTGGGGTTGGCGCTTATGCAAGGGGCGGCTTCTCACTGGGAGAACAGGCTGCTTGACTAAGAGTCATCCGCCGTGTGGCCTCCACTGGGAGGAGGGGACACTGCTGAGACAGCCCAGATGACTGGGCTGTGCCTTCACAAAGCCACCCCAGAAGGGTCTCGGCCAACATGTCCCCTTCAGTGTCTTCCTTCACTCCCATCTGTGCCTGAAGGACAGGAGCGGGCCTCCTGTCTGTGGTGCCAGGGCCCGCCATGACCTTCCAGGGCCTGAATTCCGAGTCGGATGGGCAGATGAGCATGGGAGCCGGGGCCCCACACTGCAGTACTTCCGCCAGCCCATGCCCCGGGACCTCCTGCTGGAAGAAGAGCGCCAAACCAACTTTGGGAAGAAGGGGACCCCCCTTCCCGGTAGCTCGGCCCTGCCGGCCTTGTTGACGGCCCTGCTGGAAACAGACCCGGCCGCTGCTGAGCGTGTGAAGCTCCTATCTCCCATTCCCTCCTCTCCCGGACAGCGTTTGAAAGGCGGGAGCCCACGCCCCCACCTGGCCCACCCGTCACGCCGAGGGAGAGGGTGCAGCCCGGGTGAACGGGGCTGACGAGCCTGAGCCTGCTCACCTGGCCCCGCGGTGCACCGCCTCCAATTAAATCAAAACGGTTTGTTTTTAATGGTCTTTTACACTGACAAGTGGGCGATCATTTTGGGCCCACTAGCTGTCAGGGAGTCGAGGCAAATCCTCCGTTGATAATGCCCAATGCTTCCAATTAGGAGCCGCGGCCGCTCCTGGCGCGCTAACGATTCCCCAGCCGCCCCCCGGGCCCCTTTGGCGCTGGCTGTTTCTTCTGCCTCCTCCGCCGCAAATTACTGACACAAAACGGAAGGCCCCGCGTCTCCTCCGCCACGCCAGGCCCGGGCCCTGTTGGGTTTAATGAGCCGATGGAAGTTTCGTGGCTCTGGTGCTAAATTCTTTTCTTGTTTGACAGCTGCTCGGCTAAGGCGAGTGTTGACCTTATAAAAGATTTAGTGTTTCTCATTATTTTCTGTCAAGCCTCACCGTGATGGCTGGGCGCTTATCATTTGCATCCTGGGTGTGTGTGCGCATGCGCGTGCTGAGTTGTGGGCTCTAGGGTGGGGACGGGAACCGGGTGGGAAGGGGTCTCTCTCCCTGAGTCGCCCTGTGACACCTCTCCCCGGCCCAGGCGTTTCAAAGAGAAACCGGGACGCAAAGCCAAGACGACAGTGGTGGCCCAGACAGCTATCCCACTCGCCCCGCAGTCCGTCCCCTCCCCACGAGTGGGGCACCACGGCCCGGCTAGGGATGGGTTCGGGCAGAAGGGGCAGCCAAGCCCCTTGGGGGTGAGGACTGCTTCAGGGGTCCCCCTCTCCTCAGAGGGCTCAGTTAGAGTTGTGGCCTGGCCGGCCTCCCCTGCTCTCTACCCTGTGTGAGGATGAAATGGTTTTAAAAAGCAGTGGGGGCCGGGGATTTAGCTCAGTGGTTTCGCTGCCTGCTGCACAAGCGCAAGGACCTGAGTTCAATCCCCGGTACCAAAAAAAAAAAAAAAAAAAAGAAGCAGGGCTGGTGTCAAAATGCGTGCATCTGTTAGCGCTTGTTTGGTTTCAGCACCCTTGCCAGATACAGGGTGTGCTCTAACGCACAAGGCTGCAGGGAGCCACGCCGGGCCTTCATGGGGCCTCCTCCAAGTACTCCCTCGGTCGCACCCACCTCCCGTCCCGGGCCAGGCGACCTGAGGTGGCCCGGGGAGGGAGAGCATCTGTGTTCTTCCTTGTCACCTGGGAGACTGGGTCATCTCTCCTGGCGGTGCCCGGCCCTCTGCCACCTGTGCCTGCGGCAGACCTCGCTACTCCGTCACTGCCCACTCTGCCCCTGTGCCGGGACCTAGAATATCTAGAAACAGCACGTGGCCAGCAGCGGTATGGACTCACCACCCCTGCCCCACAGGGGCCATTTAAATGAACGGCTGAGGACCCCTAAATTCTGTCTTTTATGTCACATGATATTTATATAAGAGGAAATAAAATGCAGCTCACTAAAGGAAAAGCAGATACACTGGACATCACCAAAATTAAAAACGCCTCTGCTCCAAATGATACTATGAAGAAAGTGAAAAGAAAACCTACAGAGCAGGAGAAAATATTTGCAGATTACATGTCTGATACAGGACTTATATCGATGAATGTAGAAATTGCTCTTCTAACTTATAAGAAGATAAATAACCAATTCCAAAGTGGGCAAGATCGCTCCAGGGGCGATACACAGATGAGCAACAAGCACATGCAGACGCATTCGGCCACAGGGGCCATTAGGGAGATGCAGAACACTCTGCGCCCGCTCTGATACGTGGTGCACACCTGGAATTCCAGCACTCAAGAGGCTGAGGCAGGAGGATCGCCACAAGTTGGAGGCCACCCTGGGTTACAAAGTGAGTTCAAGACCAGCCTGGAATACACAGCGAGAGCCTGTCTCAAAAAGCAAAAAATAAATAGGATTATTAGAAACAGGAACACCGATACATTGCTGGTGGACATAGAACTAGAACCATCATTTTGAAAAATACTGAAAGGTTAAACAACGGAGTCCCACATAGCCCAGTAATTCCAGGTCTGCAAGAGAAAGGAAAACACACAGCCACACAAAAACTTGTACACACAGTCCCAGCACCATTGTTCATAACAGTAAAAAATGAGCCGGGGATTTAGCTCAGTGGTTCCACTGCCTGCCTCGCAAGTGCAAGGTCCTGAGTTCGATCCTGGTACCAAAAACAAAATTAAAAAATGAAACAACTCCAACATCCTCCTCCTGATAGATAAACAAAATGTGGTCTATCCATTAAAAAGAAATATTATTCAATATATAGAAATATATTCAAGAATATCTATTTATCTATCCAGGCTACAGCCTTGGTGAACCCTGAAACACTAGGCTAAGTGAGAGAAGGCCATCACCGAAGACAACAGTGGTCTGATTCCATGGTACCGACTGCAGTGTAGACAAATCCGCAGGAACAGGAAATGGATTAGAGCCTGCCCAGGAGGGGGCTGTGGCTGCTCCTGGGCAGGAAGCATCTTTGGTGAGTGAGGGAATGTGCTACACTAAAACCCCCCAGGTAGGTGTGGAGCCCTATGAATACACTGACATCATTGTTCCTACCCTTTCAGTGGGGGAGTGCTTTCGATGTACATTGTATCTCAGAATAATGGCAGTGCCCTACTATGTATGGAGCCTTGGGAATGATCTAGAGGTGTCTGGACAGCTCCTGGAAACAGCAAATCCATGTCCATGTTTTCTTCTGCCCCAGGAAGTCCCTGAGCACAGACCTGGTCCTCTATGCAGACTTTGCTGCTTAGTAGCTGGGCCTTCTCCAGCCAGTATCTTAACCATTCTGTAATCCCAGCACTTGGGAGGCTGAGGCAGGAGGACCGCTACGTCTTAACTACCTCTCCTGTCAGATAAGGGTTGTCATCCTTCCTCCCCTTCAGAGGGTCATTGCTGCTCCTTGCTCCCTGCCATGGTCCCCTGGCAGAGTTGTGGGGAGACAGAAGTTTGTTTTGGCAGCCTGGGGTTGGCTGTTCTCTGAACCCACAGCGCGTGTCAGCAGGGAGGGTCAGGCTCTGTGTCCTTGCTCCATCTATTTTTAGACCACAGAGAAATTAGAGCCCAAAGCAGAATAACAATTTAGGGGACCAGATGTCTCGGGAGGGATTGTTACCTCATTAATTACTTAAACTACAACCGCTACATCAGAGCTTAGGGTCTGGCCTGCCTCCCTCCGACCAGGCCAGGCGTGGATTTGTGTTCTACCGGGGCCTCTGACCTCCAGCTGCCCCGAACTTGACAGGAATTACTGACCTGGGACTGATCCATAATTTCCAAGTGCTTCTCATTAGAGGAGACAGCCTCTCAGTCTTTCACAGCAAAACCTCTTTCCCCATCACCTGAGCAGTTGTCACTTAAAAAAACCCTAAAATCTCTGCAGCTGTCATTTTTTTTCCCCTAAGCTCTTCGGCAGATTTCCTTTCCTTTCTTTCTTTCTTTCTTTCTTTTTTTAAACCTGGCTATTTTTCCTCCAAGCCTCCCTTTCGGCTTCTCAGTCCCTAGACCTGTCTCAGGAAGGCCGGGCGTCTGGTCGGGGACCATCGTGTGGCTAATGAGAAGGGGCTGACTCAGCTGCCCGTGAGTGGGACTGGGTCCATTTTGTTTTTGTTTTCTTTATGACAAGGTCTCTCTGTGTACTTCAGGCTGGCCTTGAACTCACTCTGTCGCCCAGGTGGGCCTGGCAATCCTCCTGCCCCAGCCTCCCGAGTGCTGGAATTACAAGTGGGTGTCACTGTGCCTGGCCATGTGTTTGTTTAACCAAATTCACACACATGCTTGAATAATACAGGAAATCGCTTTGTGTGTCCTAAATCTTTCTCACAATTGTGCTCCGTGACTTCTGTGACTTTTCCCTGTAACTTGGTTTCCCTACACCTTGTGTTTTTGAGATTTAACCATGCTGTTTTGGCTAAATCAGAGCAGCGCTGTCCAAAGGGGCTTTGTGTGACAGTGAAGCCCCACATCCACCTGGCAGCAGGGACAGCCACACCAGGCCACCAAGGACTCGCAGTGTGGCAAGTGCCACTGAAGAAGTGGCCTTTTTTTTACTTTATTAAACTTGAGTTGGCTGGGATTTAAACAGCCTCAGGGCTCGAGGGGCTGCCCGGTGGACGGCACCTTTCTGGGGCCTCTGCCTGCCAAGTTCCCCCTGACACACTCTTCTGACCAGGGCACCCCGAGGCGGCCTTGCACACCTCTCTTAGTAGACGTTCCTGAGAGCTCTCCAAGTATTCACGTAAACATGGACATCCGGCTACTGGGGTGGCATGCACCCTGGCTTCCAGGCCAAGGCCAACTCCCTCTCAGAGTGGTCCAGTCACAAGTGCCCTCCGTAGTAGGCTCCAAGTTCCCATTTCTGGTTCAGACTCGTCCCTGTTGTCACCATCTATGGACTTGAAATGTTCTCTCCCTGCTTGACCGCTGTCCCCTGGCGACAGGGTGTTTGGGTGGCCCCAAGAGTCCCCTCAGAGCTTCTCCCATCATGGTGGGGCCCCAACCCCTGCCCCTTTCTCTGGGTTCCTGTTTAATGTATGAGTCTGAGTCTATGTATTACAAACTCGGCTGGGACAAGCCCATGTTACTGGCTTAATATTTAGTACAACTATAACTGAACCATTAATTTCGTGATGGTATTTTTATCACCAATGTCTGGCCCCATGAGAGTGGAGGTGAATTCTCACTGTACCTAAGTGCCCAGAACAGTATGGTACGTAGTAGGTGCTCAACTAATGCTCATCAAATAAAAGAAGGAACACAGAAGGCTGGAGATTTAGCTCAGTGGTTTCGACGCCTGCCTCGCAAGCGCAAGGACCAGAGTTCGATCCCTGGTACCAAAAAAAAAAAAAAGGAATCAATAACAAATGTAACTGATAGAATTGCCTGCATATTTAAAAGCCTTCCTATAAATAACTTTGAGATCAGAGGAAACCCAAACAGAGATGAGATAGAAATTAGATTAGAAAAGGACTGAGAGGGCCGGGGATTTAGCTCAGTGGGTTTCACTGCCTGCCTCGCAAGCGCAAGGTCCCGAGTTCGATCCCCGGTACCAAAAAAAAAAAGAAAAGAAAAGGACTGAGCAAAAATAAACCCAGGCCTGGTGAGGTTAGCTAGAAGAGGACTTGGAGCGAAAGTGGCTGCTGGAATAGAAATGCTCATGTTAGGAAAATAAAGATGAAAAGGTAACTGGCTAAGAGAACTCTGTACGCCAGAAAAAGAACAGCAGCTCAAACTCAACGACAGGAGGAAATGGAGTTAAGAGCAAAGTTAATGAAACGTAGTCAAAGGGACAAATGGGCACAGTGTGGTGACCTGGGACAGCCGCCTCCCACGGCTGGGCCTCGGGCTCTCCATCCATAGCCTGGGACAGCTGCCTTCGATGACCCCGGGTTCTTGGTCAACCCTGACTTTCTGAGCATCTTCCATGACGAGGCTGCCGGGAGGCAAAGGGAACTGTGGTTCCCTCAGACGACCTCGCCCTCGAACACAAGTCTCTCCTAAGACCTGACAGACAGCCGATTGCCTCCTGCCCCACCTTGCTGGCCCCAGCCAGCCACACTGGCCACACTGGCTCGCTCCTTTCCGCTGCTTCTCTCAGTTCCTCCCACCTCCGGCCTTTGGTTGGTCTCCACTGCCTGGGACATTTCTCCTCTTCTTTCCTCCAGACAAGCTTCCCCTTCCTGCCCAGAGAACCTTTCTGCCCCAGACAGTTAGAGTCCGGAGTCACACTCTTGTGTAACCGTCTTTCGCCAGTAGAGCGACTCTCTAGGACTCCTGGCTGGGATGCGGGGCCCTGCTGTCTTGCTCGCTGGGGTCCCCGGGCATTTGTGCAGGGCTCTTTTGGTCTGGACATTGGAAGGGGACCCTCTCCTTTGCCCCCTGACTGACTGGGGCTGTTGGCGGGTGGCCGCGCTGGCCTCTTATTTACCTGTGTTGACCTTCAAGCGACTTGCAGCTCCATTCAGCAAAGCTGTCTCCTGCCAAAGCCGTTACAATTTCTTAGCTCCAGGCGGAGACAGACCGAAGATGGCTTAATTTAGAAGCCTCACAGAAGGAATTCCTTACTGCATGGCGCTTCACCCGGGCTCCAGGGCACCGTGGGGTTGCGACCACGCAGGACTCCAGGGCTGGCTCGTGCCGAGGCCCCTTGTGTGCAGCTGAGCGGGGACGTGCGTGTGCGTGTGGGACGGGGCCAGGTGGATGTGCTGTCCATGGCCCTCCCTGCCTCACTGGGAGCAGTGAGCAAGGGGCCGTGAGCTGGGTGCCTCAAGCCCTGCGGCCCTGGGTCCAGTCTGGGGCAGAATCGTGGGGGACCCGAAGTCTTTCCACCTGCAGAGCGCAGCCTGCGGGTGCTTCAGGCCCAGCCACTGAGCCTGTCCTTGGTTCTTGCCTCGGACTCAGGGACAAGCCAAGCCCCAGAGGCACCGACCCTCCTGCTTCTGCCCACACTGCAGGACCCCTCTCCTGGCCCTCATCCCAGCTCTACCGGGCCGCGTGCAAGTCCACCTGGTCAGAGAAGCTGCCCTGAGCGCCCAGCCAGTGCGCCCTGTCCACCTCACTCACACCTGATTCACCCAGGTGGCTTCACTTAAACATCCTGCAGCGCCGGCCCGGTGGGACCCCGAGTGCCTGGAGCAGCTGCCCTGGGGACACAGTGGGTGCCTAATCCATGTTTCTGTGTGGATGGATGGATGGATGGATGGATGTCTCGGCTTTGGGGCAGTTGCTATGTCAGTGCAGACTGCAAAGAGAAAATTTCAGCCTGGCGTGGTGGCGGACGCCTGTGATCCCAGCACTAGGGAGCCTGAGGCGGGAGGATCGCTGCAAGTTTGAGGCCAGCCTGGGCTACACAGTGAGGCCTTGTCTCCAAAACCCAAGACAGACAAAAAACTGAGAAGAAAAATTCTAATTCGGGTGCTCTTTTGTCCTCTGCATTCAGCTGGGCAGCTTCTCAGGGCCTCCACCCCCTCACAGCCCCCTGGGGACCAAGGTGTGAGTGAAGGCCACAAGCCACGGCCACCCACTGCTGGCGCAGCTGCTGGCACCACGCAGGGCTGAGCCGCGGGGAGCGTCCATAAATAAATGACCACAAGCTGGGAGGCTTAAAGCAGGGCCTTGCTGTGTAGTCCAGGCTGGACTCAAATTCACTAGATAGCTCAGGCTGGCCTGCCTCAGCCTCCCGAGGGCCAGGACCCCAGGTGTGCGCTAGCACACCCAGCTCTCTCCCAGCTCTGAAGAACAGACAGCCCAAACCAAGGCCTGGACAGGGCTGCGCTCCCTGATAGGCCAGGGAAGGGGCCTTCCTGGCTCTGCCAGCCTCTGGTGGCTCCTGGCACCTCTAGGCCCTGGCCTGGCGCTCCGTCCCGGGCTCCAGCTTCACATGCCCCTCCTTGTCTTGAAAGACCCATGTCCTGGTCACAGCATTTGGCACCTCTCCCGTCTCTATTTGTTAGCGATGTTTGGAAAAACTGACCCCGTCACACACTTTAACGTGCCCTGGCTTTGTTTATATGGGGAGTTCTGTTTGGAAATAAAGTTGATTGACAGAGAATCGATTGTAAGCCCTTTGGAATAAAAATAGCTCTATCTACCCTAAACAGATGAAAGAAAAGATATGTCCTCAGGTTAGGGCCTGCCTGAGTAATTTGGGATGATCTCCTCTTGAGCTCTTCAGTTTAACCTTCACCTGCAAAAATCTTTTCTCCAAATGAGGCCACGGTCACCAGTTCAGCCCCCTCCAAAGGCCAGGGAGGGATGTGGGGGAACCGCAGAGACAAGGCCCCCAAAGCTGCGCATCCTTGTGCAGGGACAGCAAGGATGGGGAGCAGAGAGTCGAGGAGTTGCCGAGGGCCCAGGAGCGGGTATAAAGTTCCATTTGGGCAAAATGAGCGCGCTCTGAAACTGAGGGACATTGTGGCTGTTATTCAGTCTGTGTGTACTAATTGTGTTCTTTAAAAATGCCAGGAGAGGGCCGGGGATTTAGCTCAGTGGTTTCACTGCCTGCCTCGAAAGTGCAAGGACCCGAGTTCAATCCCTGGTACCAAAGAAAAGAAACTATTCTTAACAAAATACCAACAGAGCAAAAGGAAACTTTTGAAAGTGATGAATATTGTTACTGCCTTGATTGTAGTGGTGATTTCCTGGGCATGATGTCCACACTCAAACTCTACCTATTCAGTGCAGTTTGTTTATGCTCATTAAACCCAATAAGGCTATTGCAATTTTTTTAAAGAGAACAATTATCATCGCAGCGACATTGTAACCACATGGAAAGTTATTTTGACATACTAATAAGCATGGTTCCATTGGGTTTGTAATTATGGCTATCAGGAAAACACACATAGGGGTAAAATGCTTGTGTCCTGACTGGCAGCACCCTGACTGCTGATGGCTGCAGGGACAGAGCCCCCCGAGCTGATGCTGCCTCCTACGAAAGCTGAGCTGTCACCTGGGGGGACACAAAGGTGCCCCTAAAAGCCCCTTTTGCTGCCTGTTTCTTCCAGAGCCACATGAAGGGTCTTCTCTGTCCCCCTCACTCCTGTGAGGTGACTTGCGGATTTCTATGACCCTGGAGGTTGGGCTGAGCACAAGGTTGCCGTTTGATCGATCATGGCGCATTTGACACCAGATATTTACAGGACCAGGAGCTCTGGGGTTGGCTCTGGCCTGGGTTGGTTACAAGAGGCCCAAGGTGAGGCTTATGCACCCCCAAACTCTGCACCCCTGGATGGCTCCGGGGCTCGCTGCCATTGTGGGTCCGAGGCCTCCTGAATCCTGCACTGGTCTGGATGTGCGACTTGTGGCTGTGTTTTCCCAGGGTATGGAGTCCCCATGGGGCCTGTAGGGAAGGGTAATGGGAGTTGCCAGAGAGCCCTGCAGGGGTCCTGGCCTCCTGCGAGCCAGTACAACATCCAAGAGACAGGAAAGAGGGAATTAAAAGCTCACCGACAGAGCCTTGAGAGAAACTGAGTCTCAGGCTGATCTGAGCTGCTCTGGGCAGCAAGGACAAAGGACTCCCAGAACGTCCAGCGTTTATTCATGACCAGTGTGGGAAGGGGGAGCTGAGCAGGCCTCGGACGCCTGCTGATAACAAGGTTCAGGCAGGCAGGACGGGAGAGTGAGGGCACAGCATGTCTGTGCTGAGGAGAACACACGGTTAATGCAGAGGGGAGAATTTAGCTGGGGTCAGTGGACCCTGACTGGGAGTGGACATCACACAGCCGGATTACGGACCTCCAGGAAGCTTGCGCCACTGCAGCCTGCTGATCCTGGGCAGAGGTGCCTGCTGCAGGGGCTCACACCCCCTAGGGAGCAAAAATGGGGTCACTGTAGGGCCGACCACACCTGCCTGGGCCCTGGGCTGTCCCCTGTGCCCGGGGACCCTGAACATCCTTCGAGCTCCTATCAGTTTCTCCTCTCCAGGGACACCTCCCCTGATCTTCGAGGGTTGGGGTTTCATTGCTCATGCCCCAGCCCCTGCTGACTGTAATGAGATGGTCCAGCGACTGTCACTGCTGTCCCCCTAATTTATGAGGGTGGAGCAGGGTCTCCCCTGTTCATGGCTGAATCCCCGCGGTGTGACACAGAGATGTGCTCAGTAGACATGAATGGAGGAGCGGATGGGTGGATGGAAAGACAGGTGATGGACAGATGGATGGACGGATGGATGGATGTGTAGAGTCTAAGCCCCTTCTCCCCCATGCCTTAGGTTATCCCCGGAGGAATGGTGGGACTTTCTCGCTCCTGGAGGTGAGCTCACAGACACAGGGGACACCAGGGGACAGGAGAGTTTTTTGCCCACCGCTGTGTCTCAAGAGGGAAGGGCTGGCTGCAGAATTGAGGACCTAAAATCTTAAACACAGAAGCTGCCCCTCCTCGAGTCTGGCTCAGCACGTTTGGTTAGGGTTTCTGCAAAAGCAGGGACACATTCTGGAGCTTGTGCAGCACAGGGTCGCCTTGCAGTGCATGGCCTGTGTGGCTTGTGAAGGTGACGTGAGTCCTGTGGAGTGTGGTGCCGTCCTGCTGGGGCATCTTTGCTCTGACACATCCTCCCAGCAGCGACTGAGCATGCTGCAGCCCCTCAGCCACCGCCCTCAATGCCCTGGGCCTCACCACCCTCTCTGCCTGGTGCTGGGCCTCATGGCACTTCACTGACGTCCCCCCCCTTAAACAGTTATTTTTATTATTCTCTAAGATTGTGAAGCCTGGTGGTGCACGCCTGTCATCCCAGCACTCAGGAGGCTGAGGCGGGAGGATCACTGAGAATTGGAGGCCAACCTGGGCTACCTAGTGAGTTCATGGCCAGCTTGAACTACGTAGTGAGACCCTTGTTCAAAAAACAAAACACAGGGCAGGGGATTTAGCTCAGTGGTTCTGGTGCCTGCCTCGAAAGTGCAAGGTCCTGAGTTTGATCCCCGGTACCAAACAAACAAACAACCAAAATCCAAACAAACAAAAGATCGAAGGAGGGGATGGGAAGGGGGGTGGGAGCAGCCAGAAAGAACCTCAGCCTCCTTTTCCTCTTCTGTTGGCAGGTGGGTCCCCATCTTGATACGTTCCCCACCGAGGCCGATCGCCAGAGAGCATTCAGAGCCCACCAGGAAGAGCGTGCTGTGCGCCAGGGGACCCTGCGGATGGGCAGCTACACCCACGCCTAGTCCCGCCTCATGAGGAGTACCCTGCACAGTGGAAGTTCCCCGAAGGACTCGCCTGTCTGTCTCGCTTACCCAACCCCAGGGAGCCCCTCCCTGTTTCTCTGGCTTCCGGTGGTGCTTCCAGTGGTGCCAGGGCCTCGGGTAGCTCTTGCTCTAGGGTTCATTCTTTTTGGTGAGCACCCCCCACCCTGCACCCCACTCTGGGTTCACCAACACGAGCCTCAACTTACCCCAGAGCCTCTCCCTGGGGGCTCCCCTCCCGGGGTCTGCTCCCCCCACTTCTCCCCAGCCCTCACCTGACAAGAGAAACCCAAATTACAAGGCAGCTCTTAACTGCCCCAGCTAAGGGCAGAATCCCCGACTCTGCCCATTAGGGTTAAGAACAACCCGTGCACCTCCTGCGGAACGCGAGACACTGACGAGCTTTGAAAGCCCTCACTTTATATTCCAAACATGAGTTTTAATTGCTCTTTTTGGGATGGCTGGTGTCTCACGGCAGCGGAATTCTTTCTCTGGGACCCTGACAGCAGGAAGAGCCAATGGTTCATTACTCGGGGCAGCCTCCAGCCCTTGGCTGGGGCCCTGTCAATCATGCAGGCCGGTGGCCTTCTCCATGGAGACCAACCGGATGTGGCCTGTCCTCGAGGCTGAAGGCATGCAGTTGCGGGACTTCTCTGGCAAACTCCTGGCACGCCTTCCTTCGACCTCTCTGCAGGTTCTCTGACTTTTCTCCACGTACAACATGCGGATGTGTTTTAAGTGGAAAAGGCCATTTGTCCTCTTCCTATGGTGTCTTTCTATGAAAACCAGTCAATGCCTAAGTGTCGGGTGAGCTAAACGGGCCCGGCGGATGCTGACGTTGCTATCCAGAGATATCCTGAGGCCCAGGACCCTGAGACCCCTGCCTTCCAATACCACTTCCGGCCTCAGGGGTCCCTAGCGCTGGTCTGCAATCTGGGGTTCTTGGGGTTCCACCAGCGTCCATCCGACCACGCCCCTGCCGGCCCCACTTAGGTGTCTGCTATTCACCTCTGAGCAACGTGGTCCACACAGAACATGTGGCTTTTCCCCACCAAACCTGCCTCCCCTGTGCCTGTCCCACGCCATAAACAAAATCTGCATCCACCCTGCTGCTAGAGCCCAGAAACTTCCCTCGCTGTTCCCCGACCTCTCACGTCCAGTCCGTCAGAAACCATCCACATTGCCTGCAAAGCCTCGGCTCCAGCCAGGCCCAAATGTCCCCTCCTCAGCCCCATCCACCCTGGTCCTCTTGGCCCCAGTCACTGCAGAGCAGCCTGGCTGCTGTGGGACAAAAACCTGGAGTCCGTCTGCAGCTCCACCTCCTGCCTTGCAGCTGCTCACTCCTACGGGCTTCGGGCTTGCTTTGCTCTGCCCAAAACCCTTGTCATGGCTCCGTCCCTCCTTCCAGACCTTCCTGGAAAAAGCCGGGGAGAGTCACGCAGTGGTTTACCTCTCTGCAGAAGCCTGGCCCCATTCCAGTGATTTCTACTCCGGGGCTGCCCGTCCCCCATGGAGAAGGGAAGCATCTAAAGCCCCAGGGTCCAGGTCCCACAGGTGGACATCAGCACACGCTCATGTTATCTGGGAGTCCCTGGGCCTGGCAGGGAGACGCCCATTCTGGTGGCCTCCCGGGGACTAGGACAACACAGCTATGAGTGTGGTTTCCCATCACCCCCGCCCCCCCACTACACACCCATCAGAAGCTGTTCAGTTCACAGCCGGGCGTGGTGGCCACGCCTGTCACCCCAGCACTAGGGAGGCTGAGGCAAGGTCATTGCCACAAGTTCAAGGCCAGCCTGGGCTACATAGCAAGATCTTATTTCAAAAAAAAGCTGGTTCATAAAGGTGCCACACACTGACCCTTAGGAACCAGCGGACCTTGAAGGACTGGACCCTACATCATAGATCTGAAGCCCCCCTCTCACCCTGGGAGCCAAAGGGAACACCCCCTACCCCATTTCACTAAACCCACCCTGACTCACATGGAGAAGCTGAGTGCAGCTCTGGGACAGAGGAGCAAGCACTTAGGGCCGGGGCACCAAGCTAGGCCTCGGTAGGCAGTACCCAGCCCTGCCAAGTCACTTCTGCATGACCTTGAGCAAGTGTCCTGACTTCTCTGCAGACCGAACCCGAGGTATCTCATGGGTCCTCAAGTTAAATTTGATGACAACAACCTCAATCCCAACACTCTGGGAGGCTGAGGCACCGTTGGAGTACAACCTGGTTGATACAGTGAATACCCTACCTGTGAGGGATGAGGGACCAGGACGGGATGTTCCAAGGGACAGCTGTGTCAAGAAGGAAAAGATGTCTTGAATTGGGGCCACCATTTTGCTCCAGAAACCCCAGGGCAAAGGGAGGCAGAAGTTTCTTGAAGGACCCAGAATTGGGTTTGATTCTCCAGAAAGTGTGCCCGGCACCCCCACCCCCACCCCCGCAGCTGTGCGTCTTGCTAGGGCTGTGACAAATGGGCTGAGAGCAGCGCCCAGACGGCCCCAGGGTCCCCAGCCCGCCCAGGCCCGCAGCCTCTTGGCAGAGACCTTCGGCTCCTTGTCCTACAGCGCCACCCACTGGCCAGTTGGTCGGAGGCGGCCTTCCGCCCATTGCCTGCCTTCTGCTGCTCTCCTTAATTCACTGAGCCCATAGAGTCCGCCTGCTTCCAGTCTGGTTGGCTGTCCTGTCCTCACTTGGGCCTGGCTTGGTGTGGGAGGGGGTGTACAACTGCCCCCCTCAGGACCCAGACAGAGCCCCAGGGAGGGGTTCATCTCGTTAACCTCTGTACTGCACCATCCCTCTGACTTCACACATGGCAGACAGGCGCCCACTCCGTAGGGGAGGCCGACAAGCCGTCCCCAGCCGGGACATCCAGTACTCGGCAAGGGGCCTGACCCCCAACACTGCTTCTCAATTAGAGGTGCAGGAAATGGGGAGCTTGGCTCCCCACCCCAAGTCCTCCCGTCACACAGCCGGGGCCCCGTGAGATGCTTCTCCTGTCCCCACCTCTGGCATCTGGGGACATTCCCCTGGCTGTGTTTCCTGGTGACAGCCCGCTAAGCAAAGAAGCCTGTGTGCCCTGCTCCACCAGCCGCTGGGCTGGGCCCTCCCTGCCCTGTCTGCCCAAGGTTCTTGAAGTCCAGAGGCTCGAGGGGCAGTGCCATGCTGATGGGGCCTGGGGGAGGGTGGCAGAGCACCTGGCAGCAAGGCCGGGGCCCGAACAGGCTCCGGGCAGGGCAGCCTTCCTCTCAGCCTGGTGCCTACCAGGTTTCCAGGCCGGCACTCAAACCTCTTTCCCTCATTGCTCACACACCAGACAAGTAACGTTTTTCTTGGTCAGAGGAAGGAGGGGTTCAGGAGCCTGGTTTCAGGGGGACCCTCCGCAGGGGGCATTTCTGCTTTCTGCCTGTTGGGCTCCGGGAAGTGGAAGCAGGAGGTCCCGCCCGGGCCCCTCCAGGGTTTGGCTTTTTGATGTGCACATCTCAGCTCTGCAGCCAGCGCTGCTCACTGCTGCTCGGGAGGAAGCAGCGGACAGAAGGGTGAGGAGAGGACGGCTCTCCTTGATAGGAAGCAAACCTGTCTGTCAGAAGCCGAGGTGGACTTGTGCTGCACCTACAACCGAGTGCCTTCACCTGCTTCAGTTTTTTGCTGCATTTCTTATTCCTCAAAAAAAAAAAAAAAAAAAAAAAAAAGGATGTTTGGAATCACATGGGGTGGGGAGGTGGCCTGGGTTTTCTACAGGCTCCTGAAGCCAAATGCAGGTAGATTACACACTTGAATCTACAAATGGGGATTCTCTAGGTAGGGATTTTTCCTTTTTCTCTTTGCTGTGCTGGGGTGGAACCCGGGGCTCTGGGCATGTAGGCAGCCACACCCTGGCACTGGGGGTCATGCAGCGCTTACCACACATCCTCCAGTTCCATGGGGGTGGCCTGCTCAGTCCCGCTCCCAACTCCCCGGGTCTGGCGTGAGGTGCAGGATAGAATACGTGCTTGGTAGGAAGAAAGGAAAGAAGAGAGGCAGGGAGGGAGGACAGAGTTCTCTTCTGGCTTCAGGAGCACCAGCGGCTTCAATTCATCCAACAGCCGGGCCCTAAGGGCTGCTCTGTGCCCAGGTCCTCCTGCATCCGTCTGTTTATAAAGCAGAGAGGTGCTGGTGCCCAGGCCAGCCTGCATTACCCAGATCCTCCACCCTGAAAGCTGGAGCATGCTTGTAATCCCAGCACTCTGGGAGGCTGAGACAGAAGGACTGCAAGTTTGAGCCCAGCCCAGCAACTTGGTGAGACCCTGTCTCAAAAAGAGAAGAAGGCCTGGGGGTGGAGCTCCATGTGAAGGTCCTGGGTTCAATCTCTAGACTGCCAAATAAATAAATAAAATTAAAGACAAACAAAGAAAAAGACCCCCTGGGAAAAGAAGGGTACCAGGCTGGGAGGGTGCTGGGGTGACAGGCCTGGGGCTTCTCACCTTTGGAGAGGAAACCCGCACCGGTAGTAGCGGTGGTCCTACTGAGAACTGCATAATTGCTACTCTGCAAGACTATTCTTCAGCTAAGTGCAAAGACTCCTCACAACAACCATGGGAGTTGAGTAACATCATCCTCATCTTATAGCTCAAAAAAACCAGAAGTTCACAAGTCAATTTGCTTAAAAAGAATAAAACCCTACCTAACTTTGGGGTCACAGGGAAGGGCTGGGATTCAAAATTTACCTAAGGTACAAAATTTAAGGGAACACAAAAAAACTCTCAGTAGCCAAGACATTTTATATTGTTATTTTTTGGTGGTGGTGGGCTGTTGAGGCAAGGTCTCGCTATGGAGCCCAGGCTGGCCTTGAACTCGCGTGGATCCTCCTGCCTCAGCCTCCAGGTGCTGGGATTACAGGTCCACACCATGGTGCCTGACTGATCAAGACAATATTTTAATGCAATATCTTAAAATCAGTATTTAAAAATCCATGATGGCTGAAAGGCCAACATTTTAAATAAGGATTTCTTGATGTACCAAGGTCCCAGCCCTGGATTCCAGAGCCAGGATTCTAACTCCTCTGGCCAGTTTCGGAGTGGTAGCCTGGACCTCCCCAGCCCCATTATGCTGCCCCAGGCCAGGCTGCTCAGAAGCCTGAATGGTGGCTTCGGGCCACAGTTCCTGTATGAGCAGAGACCCCAGGACCATTCTCAAAAGATACTCAGCACTGCCCTCTTGGCCTGTGGCTCTGTCTGCTGAGCCAGGTGAGCAAAATGGGCAAAGACAACCCTTCCTCCAGCCCCAGGTAGAGAGGTAGGTGGGGTTGGGAGAAGCCCAGAGCCCTGGGTAGGGAAGGATTCGGACCCCAAGGGAACAAATGAGCTGCCCAACGTGCATCCAGGGCCGGTGCCTCCGGGGCACCCACCTGCCCTGTCTCACCTCTGCCAGTGGCTGGTCTTGGAGCTGCCAGGGCTCTGGGACCATGAGAGGCTTAAATATTTCAAAGAGAGCAGTCTCAAGGGACTGGGCAAGCAGGGCCTGGAATTTGAAGGGAGAGGTTTCCAGAGGAAGTAGGAAGCTGGGGGAAAGGGTGTGGGGTCCTGAACACAGAAACCAGAGCCAGGGACTGCATGCCAGAGAGGCAGTCCTGTGCTCCCAGGAGCCCGGCCCCAGAAGTGCCCTGGTCACACGAAGGTCCTCCCTTCTTCCCTTGAGGCCTCTGAACCCCTCTGTCAAGCCCCAGTAAGTGCCAAGGGCAGGGAGCTGAGAGACCCGTCCAGTTCAGAGAGCTTAGGCCAAGGTTCAGTCGGAGCTGCTTTGGGCTCCACGGCCCTGATAGCCTCCCCACCCACTAGGTTTCTTTGTCAAAGGGTGGGGAAGACCAAGGATCTCCTAGATACTTAGAAAAATGCCAGTTCCTGGGCTCCTTCCCAGCTAAGCAGGCACGCAGGAGAGCTCACACACAGCCTCCTGAGCTGTGGATGGTGGAGATGCAGGACCCAGATGACGGGGGAGAGAGGAGAGAGGAGGTTCCTCGGTGGCGCTGAGATCCCCAAATAGGAAGAAAACCATGTAGTGAGAGAGGGCTGAATCCTAGAATAGATTTCTAACGAAATAAAACACCTAGAGTGTTTTATTTTATAACAGACAGTGATAATTCAATGCTAATGAGCGTATACTAACAACCTGCAAAATATTCTTGGGCCTCCAAGCAGCACGGAGAAGCTGGCTGGGGCTGCAGGAGGTCGGGGCCTCTGCTCCTTTCCACCTGCCCAGGGCGGCTCCTGCCAGCCCCACTGCTCCTCCTCCTGCTTGTATCGCATCAAGCAGCAGTGCCTGCCGCCCGCTCTACCTAGCTTCTGTCACTGGGTCCCAGATCCAAGCCTCAGCCCAAGAGCAGAGGCCAGAAAAGGCCGGAGCACTGCCAGCAGCACCGTTGCTAGCAGGCTGGCTGGGGCTGGGGCAGGGGCCACGCGGGACCCGCTGCTGGAAGGGGCCGAGACTCTCTCGGGACCTGGGGTCTTCACACTGGGCCAGAGCTGGGACCCATGAACAGGCACAGAGTGGGGGGAGTCATAACCCTGGGGGGACCCCGGATGCCCAGTAGATGAGGGTTCTCCAGGGATGCACCCGGAGGCTGGGAGAAGCAAAGGAGGGGAAGAGGAAGGGGAGGAAAGTGAGGGGAGTGGAGCGGCCGAGCTGGGGGCTGGCAGGGCAGGGCCAGGGCAGCCCGAGCTCCGCTTGATTTATGGCCCAATCCCCATGCACCAATCTAAAACGAACCACTGGCCTGCAGGGCCCTGTGGTGGGGGGCACCCAGGGCAGGCGGCAGAGCTGGGGCCAGACCCCCTCTCCTGCCTACCGACAGCTTGCAGCCGAGCCCAGCCCGAGTCCCCCGGGAGCCGCCGGTCCTCGCCCCCAGCCCGGCCCGCAGTGTGGCCGCCTCCAATCTGCCGGCCGGCGCAGGGGGAGCTCGGGTAGTCGGGCGCGAGGCCACGGCAGACCCAGCCCGAGGGAGGAGAAAGTTTCTGCTACTCTGAGTTTCAGGGGCTTCCCGCCGGGTCCAGGGTTTGGGGGATTCTGTGCCTGACCCGGGACCTGGGTGGTTTTCTGGGGGTCCAGGGTGGGGAGCAGAAGCGGGGCTGGGCCGGTGCGGCCTGGGCTGGGCCCTGGGGCCCAGCTGCGCAGGTGCAGAGGTCCGCTGGCTCCCAGGTCCGGGACTTCTCGGGCTGCTCAAGAGCTCCGGGCCCAGGACACAGGTCTGCCCAGGCCCTGGGCCCCGGGTCCTGGCACCTCCAGACGCTGACCCAGCAAGGGTGCGGAACCGGAGCCCCGTGTTGGGGGGCGGAGGGCAGGGGCCGCCTCCTTCTGGGGAAAAGGCTGCGTTTCCGGCGCTGCCTTTAAAACACATCCCGGGCTAGCTCCGGCTCCGCGTGGGTAAGAAGGCAGCGGGGCGCAGATGCCTCCCCGCACTCGGAGCTCTGCGTGGCCCTGTGTGGAGGTGCAGAACTGCTCCCCAGGACTGGCGCCGCAGGGGCGGGTGGGCGCGGCCGAGGGGGTGATTGCCTTCTTTGTCCCTCGCTGCCTCCTTGGACGCAGGGTCCCCCCCTTCCAGACGCGATCTCCCCTCGGTCTCCACCTTCGCCCCAGGGTAAAGCATCGGTCATTGCAGGTCACGGCCCAGGACACCAGGCCTGCAGGGCCCGAAGGGGTCGCAAACTGTCCTCCACCGGAGGCATCTAGAACCCAACGGGAACGTCCCGAAAGCAACATAAATTAAATTTTCTTCCGCGCAGTAGGAAAGGGATTCTCTATATAACGCGTTTCTTTCTCCGATCTTCCTGTCGCCGGAAGAAGAAAAACGGGGGAGGAAAAAGAACCTACGACAGACCGTTGGTCGGGAAGTCGGATCCCTGCGGGGCAGGGCCAGGGTCGCTTTCGAGGCGCGGCGCGGGGACCCCCTCGGCTAATCGCCCTCATTAGGGGCTTCATCGCCGGCCCAATGGAAGCAAACCGTGTGGAAATCGCCGGCAAACAGTGGGGTCTGTGCTGTAATTAATTCAGTGTCTCTTTTAATCAAACTGAAAAGAAATCGGAAAGCCGCTCGCGGAGCCGTGACATCACCCCCAAAATCGGCCCGAGCCAATCAGCGCCACCACTCCGGGGACACGTGGGCGAGCCCCCTTAAAAAAACACAACACAACGAAAAAAAAAAGAAGAAGAAGAACAACAAAAAAAACCCAGCCCTGAAGTAAAAGTGACACAAGTTCAGTCTTTGGAGGAAGGGGGAGGCGAAGGCGCGCGCCGAGGACGCGGAGCAGCCGGAGCCGCGCGGCGCTGTCCGCGGTGCTGGCCGGGCCATGGGCCGCGGGCCGCCGCTCTCCGCGGTGCTGACGCCGCCAGGTGCGCTCGGCGCCTCGGGCTGGTAGCGCGGTCTGGGCCCTGCTCCCCGCGGCGCTGCCCCCGCTGGCCTCGGCCACCACTTGCCTGGAGGAAGCGCGCGCTTTGGATTTCCAAAAGCCGTCCTTTATTTCCATCCCGACATCCTCGCCGGTCTCCCGCGCCACAGGGGCCCTCGGGCCGTCGTCCCCTTGCTCTCCCCGCTCTGCGCGCCCTCCTCCCACCCTCCTGACACTCCCACCGCCCCCCCTCGGCTGGCGGCTCCGTGCGAGGCTGCAGAAGACGCGCTGAGCCCTTCTGGATCGAATGCGCAGAGGAGCTTGGCCCCGAGCTCCCGGGCTCCCCCGCGGCTGAACTCCGTCCAAGGTGCCCGCAGGCTCCCTGCCCGCCTTCCCCATGCCAGGCCGCAGCTAGGGGCAGGGGCAGCGGCGGCTGGGGCTGGGGTGGGTGGGGAGCTTTTGGGGAGGACAGGTCGCAGCTTGGCTATGGAAGGCTCCAATGGCTTTGGGATCGACTCCATTCTCTCCCACCGCGCGGGCAGCCCCGCCCTTCCCAAGGGGGACCACTTGCTCGGGGACTGCCGCTCGCCCCTGGAGCTGAGTCCACACTCGGAGAGCAGCAGCGACTGCTCTTCACCCGCCTCGCCAGGGAGGGACTGTCTGGAGGCGGGCACCCCGCGGCCTGGCGGGGCATCCGGCCCGGGTTTGGACTCCCACCTGCAGCCCGGGCAGCTCTCTGGCCCGGCCCAGTCGCGCACCGTCACCTCCTCCTTTCTGATCAGGGACATCCTCGCCGACTGCAAACCCCTCGCGGCCTGTGCGCCCTACTCCAGCAGCGGGCAGCCCGCAGCCCCTGAGCCCGGGGCCCGCCTTGCGGCCAAGGCTGGGGAGGACTTTAGAGACAAGCTGGACAAAAGTGGCAGCAACGCCTCATCAGACTCTGAGTATAAAGGTAAGAAAGCAGGAGGTGAAAACTCGGGCGATGGTATATTGCAAAAAATGGGTGTGCACAACTTGAGAGCCAGCACTGGAAAAGATGTACATGTACTCGCTCGGCTCGCTGCCCCAGGGCCAGGCTGAGCAGTGGTCTTGTCTAAGTCTCTTGGCCAGCACCACGGCTGGACCTGTGAGCAACAAAGGGTGCTGGGGAGAGAGCAGGGACTGGGGAGGACGGACTGTGTGCTGAGGACGGAGCCTCCAAAATGTGCAAAGCCAACTTTCAAAACTTTGACAGGCACCACCGCCCTTCTACTGGTGGCTGGGTTGGGCAGGGGCAGGGTCCTTCTGGGCCGCTCGGTCTCTGGTAAGAGACCCAGAGGGAAAGGGGCCCCAAGGGTGCTGCTTTACAGGGGTGAGATCCTGGCAGGAAATTTTCAGCTGAGGCTCCAAATGCAGTCAGAATTTTCTGCCCTTTAATCTGAATTTGCCGATAAGAAACTGGGCTTTCTCTCCCACGGGCCCAGTGCGATTCTTCGGGCCTGTGAATCTTGCAAAGGAAATGTTCACTTCAAAGGAGAAAGCGCAAGTGAGGGGCTGGCTGGAGCAGGTTCAGAGCTCTGGTGGGGAGGGAAGGCGCTGAGCCCGCATGGCGTCCTCAGTGAATTTTGTTTTAAATTCTTTGAACAGTAAACTCCAGGATGTGGGGGAGACCCAGATTCTTGGTAACCAACCCTGCTTCCCCCAGGCTGGGGCTGCTGCCCCTTTGCTTGCCTGTTTTACCCCGTGAATCTTTTTGTCGTTTTTCATCCCTTTTCTTTCAGTCTTAACCAAGGGGCTGAGATCAGGACTTTGGAGAAAGGGGGAAGGAAGGGAAGGGGGAAATAGGAAAAGAGGGAAGCAAGAAAAACAGTGTGTCCTCATTTCGTTTTAGACCTTTCGCTGTTCTACTGGGGCCAGAGGCTTTGAGTTCTTTCTGGGAAGACATTAAGGGGCAAGAGTGGAGGAGATCGAGGGAATCTAGATAGGGCTTGAGGGAAGGAGCCCTGTATCCCCCCTGCCCCAGCAGAAACCTAGGAGTTAGCAAAGGCTATTCATAGCTCCTTTAGTATTAGAATTAATTCCTGAAGCTCTGTTCGTAGGACGAAAAATTTCCCTATGAAGGCAACTCCTTTATTGTCTGGGGCCAGCATCTCCTGGCCCCTATTTCCTTCCACCAAGGCCTCACACAACTTAGGAAAGCTCATTTAACACCTCGGCCCAGCCAAGAACTCATCTGAGGGTGTGCCCCGACCCAGACCTAAACCCCACATACCACGTCTCTCCATTTCCCTATGCGCACGGTGGGGCCGAGCCTCCTTTCCGGGCAAGACCGGTCCTGCCTAGAAAATGGGCAGGTTCAGCTCAAGTCCCCAGCAAGAGACCTGGAGGAGCAGGCACCCTGGCCCGGAGACCCTTGTTCCTCCCCCAGACTTGTGCAGGGAGGCAAAGAAAACTTGTCCTGGAGAAATACAGGTGCACACCTGTGTGTGTGTGTGTGTGTGTGTGTGTGTGTGTGTGTGATGTAAATATAATTTACAGCATCACATGTTTTACTATTTACAATTTGCAACAAGAGCCACAACTTCCCATCATTGTGGTTAACGTGCAGGGCAAGAACCTCCAGCTCTGCGTGCACTGACAGCTTGTTCCTGAGAGGTTCCATTTAGGAAAATTGGAATATCAATTTTCTTTTGCCTTCCCTGATGATACCTGATCAGGGAGGTGACATGAGGGGTGACTGTCCACACATCACCTACACAGGTTTGGAGCGGAGGGGATACAAGGTCTCCCCTACCCCTAGGGGCTGCCACCTTTGTACCTGAAAAGCCCCCAGTGAAAAGGAGAGTGGAAATGGGCCACGGAGGCTATGCCTGGAGCTTCTGTCAAACACGGAGTGACTTTCGGTGCCGAGTTATGAAGCCTGGCCCAAAGACAGAGCCCTGGAGCCAGCCGTGGGAGCCGCCCGTGGCCCCGGCGGGCATTTAAAACCACCCGAGCCTCTGTCCACCCAGAGCAATTCCTCCAAGGAGGGCAGGGGAGAAAGGCCAGGCTCATGCATTTCTGCGGCCAAAGGCTCCTCAAACCCAACGTCCACAAAGAAGAAACTAGGCTTTGAAGTGAGGCTGTCGGCACACATGGAGGGCTGCAGCCAAGGTCCAGAGAGAAACCAAACCAGGGCTTTGCTCCAGCCCAGGGCCATTCCTGGGGCGTGGACTCGGGTGGGAAGTGGAGGCCTGGCTGGCCGTCCATGGTCCGTGCCTGTCCCGGAGGCCAAGACAGACAGTGTGGTCCCAAGTGTGCTCCAAAGGCTCCATCCTGCATGGAGCAGGGACCCGAAGCTGGCCCACTCTACCTGAGCAGGGGATTTTTAAACAAATAGTTCAGACAATTAGGTCAGAAAGTAAGATTTCTGCGACACCAAGTTTGAGGTTTGGACAATCATCGCCTCGAATTTATTTTCACTTTCCCAAACCACACACGCAGAACTTGTTTGCCCTCACCCTAACAGGTCCCCGTCTCTGACGGTTCCAGGTCCAGGCCTTCCAGCAAGGGTGTGCAGAAGGTTGAGGGGCTCCTGGGCTGCCTGTCCTCGGGGTGCTCTCCATTATGTGCCGCCCCTGGGCACACCCCATGCCCCGTGCCCTCCCTGCCCGGGAGGTGCAGCCTCTCCTGCTGAAAAGCTCCGTTCCCCAGTGGCTCAATTAACCGGATTATTGTTTCCTACAGAGAGAAATCAACTCGCATTCAGCTGAACCCTGTCCACGAACAATAAAACTCACCAGAAAAGGAAATAAAGGGAAAGGGGGTTACGGGTGGGGAAAGCCCCAGCCTGCGCGGTCAGTTTCAGAGAGGTTGCCGCGTGGTTACAGTCTCTTCAGGGCAGAAGGAGGCAGAGTGGGGAGCTTGTTTGGTTACCCGTGCGTTCCCGTACGGTCAACCCAGTGAAAGGGGGGGAGATGCCTCCCATGCTGGGTCCACTTTTGGTGCTCAGGACTGGGGACCTGGGTGCCGTTCTGCCCTGACTGAGGGCCATAAACGCGATCGCCTCGCGGTGCAGTGGGAGCCACAGAGGGCAAAGCAATGACAGCGAAAACCAGGCCCCGGCGGTGCGTGTGCCCGGGGCAAAGGTGCCCAGAGCCGCTCGTTTTCCCTGGTTCGAGGCTCTCTCCTCAGGGCGCCCGACCTTCCACCGTGCAATTCGCAGGCAGCGTTAGGCATCGGGGGAAACCATAGCTATAGATTCGCATCTAGACGGGGTCACGTGAGGCTGGGGCACAATTATGCGTTCTTGAGGACAATGACGTGCTGCGGGGTGAGCGGGATTCTGTCCCTTCATGCGGGTTTCTCTCCAGATCGCGGGGTTCCCAGCTCCCTCCCTGCCCTCCCCGAGGCCGCCGAGCGGACGCAGCCCGGGCGTGGCTCCCGCAGCTAGACCAGGGTCTCCTCCCCCCCAGGGCAGTCCCCCCTGGGGCTCCCCACCCCCCCCAGTGCACGCTGCCGGCTCAAAGCTGGAGCGAAGCAGGGACAACATGGCTTTGCGCTCTTCGGGGCTCACGTTCATTCCTCGGGGCCTCGGACGTCTTGGCCCTGGGCGCTCGCTTCTCTCTCTTCGCCAGGGTCGATGCCCTATTCCTGAGTGCCCAGGTGTCCCAGCTCCAGCAACGGTGCCTCCACCCCTGTGTGCTGGGGCACCGCGGGGCCACAGCGGCCTGGAACGGAGCCTACGGGGACACCACCCGCCGGCAGGAGGAGGAGTGGGAGGGCCCGGGCACCAAGGCCCTGACACGCAGCTGTGTCTCCGCAGTGAAGGAGGAGGGCGACCGAGAGATCTCCAGCTCCCGGGACAGCCCCCCGGTGCGCCTGAAGAAGCCTCGAAAGGCACGAACGGCCTTCACCGACCATCAGCTGGCGCAGCTGGAGCGCAGCTTCGAGCGGCAGAAGTACCTGAGTGTGCAGGACCGCATGGAGCTGGCAGCCTCGCTCAACCTCACGGACACGCAGGTCAAGACCTGGTACCAGAACCGCAGGTGAGGCCCCGCTGCACCGCGGTGGGAACCTGGGGAGGCCGCTCCTTTCCTTGCAGCTCCTGGAGGGGACCCAGAGTCCACAGCCTGGCACTGAGGAAGGGCCCCTGAGACTCCCTAGCTCTGTCAAAGTGGGGAAACTGAGGGGCAAAAGCCTGGACCAAAGCCCCACAGTAGGGACAGGAGGGAGACGATGTGGCCGGGGCAGGTGGCCAGGCACACAGGGTTGGAGGTTGGGGTGCGCAGGCCCTGGTGGTGGTCCTGAGTGCTCTCGGTGGCAGCCTTGATCCCCAGGCACAGGCAGGGCCCAGCTCCCTGGGATGGGGTGACTGGGACATTGGTGTCTGGGGGCTGATCTTGAACCTGTTTCCTAACCTTCCAAAAATCGCCCTCAGGGTTCAGACATGAGATGCACACTTGGACCGCATGACACATGGACACACAGCGACACCACTCGAGGTCACACATGTACCACAGTCACATACTTAATGGAGGCAGGAACGGCGCTTCCCATAAACAAGCCTCAGAACATGCAGCCCATTAATAATAAATACCGATCGCTGCTCCGGGCATCAATAATGAAGCCCCGTTGCAGTAATTACACAATGATGATGATGATGAATAATTCAGGGACGGAACCAGGGTTGGCGTGGCTGAGCCCACCTCACCGAGGGCAGGCTGGCCTGCCTGCAGGTGAGTCCAGGGCTCCAGGCCCGGCTTCCCTAAATCTTGGGCCACCATGGGAGCCAGACAGGAAGCAGGGCTTGCTGCAGGCCCCAGACCTGGGGGGCCAGCACTGTGGGTGCACTGTGGGTGCTGGTGCCCGTCTGGAGGCGCTCAGGCATGTGCGCTGGGCACCGGGCCTCTCTGGTGCCAGCTCCCGGCCGCCAGTGTCTGCAGAGATGGGCTCCAGGGTTACCTCGGATTGCCTGACTCTGCCTAGCAGCCAGGCCCTGCCACCTCTGCCTCCCTCTCCTGGGCCTTGTGGCCTTCATATGTCTTTCCAGGGGACAGCGCCCAGCTCCAAGAGTCCCCAGCTTCGATCCCCAGAGCAGAAGGTTATAGCTCAGCTTTGGGGTCAGACAGCCCGGACTCTGCCGCTTTCTAGATCTTAACTGGTCCACTCCTCGCTTTCCAGCCCCTGGTACTACGGTTAAACCCAGGGACATTCTGCCACTGAACTACATCCCCAATCCTCTTTTATTTTTTATTTATAGACAGGGTCTAAGTTGTCCGGGCTGGCCTCAAGTTTGTAGTCCTCCTGCCTCAGCTTCCCAGAGTGCTGGGATTACAGGCGCGCACTGCCATGCTGCAGTGCAGTTTAAACATCTGTAAAATGTGGAGAAAGCATGGAAAGCCAGGGGGAAAAATAAAGGAGAGGCTGCGTGTAACACGTGCAAATATTGCGAGGTTCCAGTATTCGCAGGCTAGGGTGAAACCTCTCTGCCTCCCGCAGGCGCTCGGGCCCCAAGCTCCGGGGGGGGGGGGCGCCGTCCCAGCCACGATTCCGTCTGGTCCTACTCTTTTCCTTCCGTCCTCAGGACTAAATGGAAGCGACAGACGGCCGTGGGGCTGGAGCTGCTGGCCGAGGCAGGCAATTACTCGGCGCTGCAGCGGATGTTCCCGTCGCCTTACTTCTACCCGCAGAGCCTGGTCTCCAACCTGGACCCGGGCGCCGCGCTCTACCTGTACCGCGGCCCGAGCGCGCCGCCGCCCGCGCTGCAGAGGCCGCTGGTGCCCCGCATCCTCATTCACGGACTCCAGGGCGCCGGCGAGCCGCCCCCGCCGCTGCCCCCGCTGGCCGGCGTCCTCCCGCGCGCCGCGCAGCCCCGGTGAGGCGCCCGCCGGCCCTCCCGGCGCTTCGGCCGAGTTCCCGAAGGGCGCGATGCCAAGGCCGCCGGGGCCCTCGCGGGACAGGCCGCGCCTCCTTCGCCCTCCGCGCCCGCTCCGTCCCGGGCCTCTCCTCCCGCCGGGTGTCACGCGCGTCGCCCGCACTCCGGCCTCCCAGCGCCCGCCGGCCCCCAGGCGCCCTGGGCCCCGGGCCCCGTGGGTGCCCCGCGCTTCGCTCCCTCGCCCCCTTCCTGCTCCAGCGGGGGACCCAGCTTCTCCCTGCGCCCTCCTGCTGCCGCGCCGGCTGGCGCCGAGCTGTACATACCGTGTGCAAAGTGTACATGAAGTTATTTATTCGTGACCCCCGAGCCCGTGACCGTGTCTGTGAATCAGTGAGTCTGTGGCCCGTGCCTCCCTTCCCGGGTGGGAGAGCAGGGCCCGGGGGACCTGCTCGCCGGCCCCGGCCCCCAGTGTCCACCTCTGTCCCGGCCCGGGGCAGCCAGGCCTCTTGGGTTCCCTCTCTCTCTTTTTTAAATGTCGAAATAAACTTCTTACAAATGACCAGGCCCTGTCCGCGCTCCCATCGTCAGTCCACGCCCCGGCCCTGCCCGACCCTCCGCAGAGCCATTTGCCTCTCCTGGGGCTCAGTCTCCTACTAGCCTCAACGAGAGGACAGTTTTGTCCCCCTCCCTTCCTGGGTGCTGCAGTCGTTGGCAGGGGACCCGGCTGGACGTGCAGTGTCCTGGCAGCAGGCGCCCGGCCTGACCGGCCTCAGTCTTTCCGTGTGGATGGCGAGGGAAGTGCGAGGGAAGCTTGCTCCCACCTCCCCTCTCCATCTGCTTCCTCAAGGCTCCCACAGTCCTGGGCTGGGCGGGGGTCAGTGCCCGGCCGCCCTTGCTGCCGCCGGGCTGTGGTGCCCTCGCTGAGCCGACTCATCTGGCTGCAACGAGGGCGCCGGCAGCTGGTGACCGGCCCGCTGGGCACAGGCCGCCAGATGGACTCCGAGGCCGCTCCCTGTCACATTGCCCTCCGCCCGGCTGCCCCAGCACCCATGGGGTCTGACACCGGTGGGCACCGAGCAGCTCCTGGCCCGTGTGCCTGCTAGGACCCCACGCACCCTCTCCATGGGCCTGATGCAGTATTGGATAATCCTCTACTCTCGAAACACCTCTCTTTCCAGCTGCCCTGGGAGGAAGTTGGAAGTAAGAGCCAGAGAGGAGCCAACCCCACGTCTGGGCCCAGGGTCAGGCCTGGGGGGCTCTGAGTCCCCAGCCAGGCTGCAGATCACGTTCTGAGGGTCAAGGTCACCTCCCAAGAACGTTCCCACTGGGGAAGGCGGGCTCAGGTGCCCCTCCCGGGAAGTCTGGGCGCCCAGCAGGCTGGGCCATGGCCCCCTTCCCCCTTTCCAGCAGGCGGAATAGCTCTGGGAGAAGTTGGGGCAGGAGACGGACAGGGTGTGTTCAGGCTGTAACCCCAAACCAGACTCACAGGTCTGCTACTGTTTCCTCCCCCTTCTTCTTGCGAGGGTGAGGGTATTATTCTAATTTTGCAAAATGCACAGCAGCTAATTAAGTCAAGGGGCCCTCGGCTTTTGAGTTCTTTTGCATGTGAATGGGGGCTGGTAAATCCCCAGCTCTGGCTGCGGTGGGGGCCAGGGGGGCCTGTCCCCAACTCAGGGTTAATGAAGTGAGAAAGGAGTCTCTCATAGCCTCCTGCAAACAAAACCCCCCAGGCAACAAACCCTGCCCAAATCCTACATGGATTGACTTAAACCCGGGGGATAAGTGCTTTAAATTAATCTCATTGAATAAGAATGAGACCAAACAAAACTCTTTAAAATCATATTAAAAATCTATCAAAGGACAACTTGCGCTGGTGTGCTTTTCATTTTGTGAAAGTGGAGGAGGTAGGCTGGAGCAACCACCCTTACATTTACACAGCCACAGTGTAAATCACAGACACATTCTCAACTATGTCACCATCCTTGTACCTCAGAGGCGATTTCATATCTTACATTAATGAAGAACAAGGCTCCTTTACACGTTTATAATTACAGCACTTTGAATTGTCCTGCACATCCTATCTGTAATAATAACTTCAGTCTGCAGCGAGGTGGGCTTCTTCGTGCCTGTTTGGAGGTGCTAAGGGTTTCTGCTCCCAACCGGGCGATGGGAACATTTGAGGGAGGAGGAAGAGGAGGCCCCCAGGGGACCCCCAACTGGAGGGCAGTGGATGAGGCCGCTGGCCCACCCTCTCACAAACCTGGACTCGGTGGGGAGGAGCAGTGGAGCCCAAGAGCTCAGTCCCCCCAGGCCTCAGACACAGAGCTCTTGGGACCTGACGAGTTGGCTGGTTTTAAGGGTGGCCCCGCCCCACCCCAGTGACAGGCCTTGCTCTAAATTTTTCCTATGGCAGAGCAGATGAAGAAAGTTTAACGGTCACACAGGCAGTCTAACAAGACCGCTTAAGCACCTTTTGCAAGCAGGGCAGCTTCGGGGTGGAAAAGCCTTGCGCCTGTCCCTAGGACTTTAACGGCTTCCACTGACCGGATGTGAAGTGCTGAAGTGCTCCACAAGGCCATGGCCAGTTGGGACACCTCAGACCCTTCTACTCCCCTTTTCTATTTTTTGGTACCGGGGATCAAACTCTGGTCCTTTCGCTTTCCGGGCAGGCGGCGGAACTACTGAGCTAAATCCCTGGCCCTTTACTCCCCTTTTCACTCTAGGGGGCAAAAAGAAAAATCAAAGGGACCCCAAGGGCTTTGTCAGTGTCCTTCGAAGCGCTGTTTGGTAAGGGCGGAGGACGCTGTCCGCATCCACACAGCAACTTAGCCGGCACCAAGGGATCTCTGCTCCAGGGAGGCATGAGAATGGCCTCTGCTGAGCGGATCACCACACCAGGTGCTTCAGATTCCAAGCATTCTACAAGCCCACTGGGGGAAAAGCTTCAGGCCACAGCGCACCAGCAAATGACTTGGACATGGTAACAGGCTAACGTCACAGAGAAACAGCTAAGTTTGGGAAATCAGAAACAGAGGCATGATTAAAAACACAAAAAATTAGAATATGTCCAGTGGAATTAAGCTAAAGCTTTGCCTAATTGATGCCTGAAATGTATAATCTGTCAAGAGTGATGAGAGATTTATTTGAAGGTTATTTAAATTTAGGCAATATTAACCCTAAACCTGCTAAATCCATGTTTCTTTATTAACTGGGTGAGCCACTGATTTAAGCCCATACAGCATCTCTGGCAGGGTACCCTCAACCTAAGAGTTGGCAAATTACCGTGCAGGTTTCAACCCTGGAGCCACAGTCCTCACACTAAGAAAGCCCTGCCCACTCCCCTGTATGGACCCAAGTTCTCTGATCGCCCGTGACTGGCACGGGGCCTGCTTTGCACACAGCTGCATCTCACCCATGAAGTTTGGTTCCCCCCGTTCTCATGCAACTCATGTGAGCCATCACACCAAAATACAAGAAAGATGGTAGATTTACCCAAGGCTAGTTGGGTATGTGCTGTTCTTAATTGGTACAAATTTCATCAGCAGTCCCCAGTAACCCCCAGAAGGCCCTGTTGCCTCCTGAGGGATCCACTCTTGCAGGCCCAAGCCTTCTCTGGGCCAGTGAGTCCATGCGGGCCCGGGGCGTCTCAGCACACATCCCAGAAAAGCCAGAGGGCCCAGGAACTGCAGAGCAGGAAGGGGAAGGGGGCGAGGAGAGTGAAGAGAGCAGAGGCAGTGCCTGGACAGGGTGGTGCATCCCGTGTGTACAAGGCTGACATTTATTGGGAAATCAATACACACGGGGGTCCTCCAACCTCCCAGGAAACACAGCGGGGGGCAGCTGGGTTGGGGTCACCACAGAGACCCCCAGACCTTTCTCGAAGGCAAGTCTGGATTGGATGAGAGGAAGAAAAGAACTCGGGTGGGTGCTGGTGCCTTTTGACTTCAAAGGCGAATACCAAAAAGGAACAGTAAATCAATTAGCCCCGAGTGCGTTTTCCATGAACATGAAGGGAGAGCTAGGCAAGCAGATGTGACCAGCGTGTTTGTAGGAGAAAAGGAGAGGCCCAGCAAAGGCATTCCTGTTTTCAACCCAGACTAACAACTCTTGGGCCTTTGTAGCAAAGGGTGTGTACATTAACAAAGGCACTGCTTGACAAATAGATTTTCTCTTTTTTTGTACAAATTCCAATCCAGTTTGGATATCCTGCTTCACAGCAGCCAAGCAGCCTATATGGACAAGGCTGCAGTCCAGGCGGGCTGCCCTATCCCAGGACGCTATGGGCTGGCGTGGCCACCGAGGCCATCTAAGGTCAGGTGCGCTGGGTGCGAGGTGGGCCTGGTCCCGACAGCCTCGATGTGACATCCTCCTGCAGTCAGTGCTGGCTGGCACTGTGCCCAGGGCCCCGTGCCACTCCTTCTGACCAGGGCTTCTGGCTCCCGTGTGTTCTGGGGACTTGGTGTTCAGGGAAAGGTGTCACAAGTATTTTTCAGAGGAGAAGACATCAACCCAGTGCCACTGGGGCCTCTGGGATCCACTCTGGGACCAGTCCTGTGGAGAGATTTAAAAAACCATCTGGGAGGGCTTGTCCTTCCGTTGGCCTCTCCGGGCTCCTATGGTTCGAGGAGGAGGAGGCACCTGACGTTTCCCACGGCCCCGGCTTGCAGGGTGCTGGCTGCTGGCCTCCTGTGTGCTCCGGTTCCTGACCTTGGCACCCGCAGCCTCCAGCCCACTTGAGTATTCTGAGCGAAGGACCTGGGCGAGGTGCTGCTGACTCTGTGTCTTCTTACGAAGGTCCAGCCTGAAGAACAGTAACAGCAAGGGGAAGAAACTTTAGTATTTTTTCCTTTCACATTTGGAAAAGAGGCTGATGGCAGCTGGTTCTGAGGCTGGGAAGCTGACATTTTTGTATTAACAGAAGTGCAATCCCTTCAATAGTGCTTGTTTTGATACTCCATGCACCAGAAGATTAGATACGGCGCTGACAGATTTTCATAATGGTGGCAAAATACCATGGCATTTTTAAAACTGAGGCTTTGTTCTGTGTTGTTTTCATGGGAAAAAAGAGAACTCTACACCCTCCTACTCTGAAGGCAAATGAGGTGTATGATATAGCAGTTTGCCAAAGGATGGAGAAAAACCAACCCCGACACGAAGGCGGGAGAGCATCCAATCTCGGGTACCGGATGGCCGAGGACTTGGGCCTGCAGGGTGGGCAGCTGGGCCCACATGTCCTCCTGGGTCAGCCACAGATGCCAGCACTGAGTAAAGACCCCTCAGAAACCCAAGCCAGGGTGCAGGCTCGTGAGTGTCCACACTGAGCGTAAGCCAGCAGCCTTCTGCGTGGGGCCAGACAGCCCAGGGTGCTGGAGGAACGCAGCTCTCTGCTCCAATCCACATGGAAGATGTCAAAGGCTGGAATCACTCCAGTGCTGAACACAGAAACTGTTCTCAGAAGATGGCAGTCTTACCACTTCATCAGATCAGAGGAGGAAATTTGTAGAAGTTTAATCATATACAGCAGAGTGATGATAAGAACTAAAGGGTAAAATGTTTCCTAAGAGAGAATTTTTACCAAAACAACAAAAACAATGACCAGTAAGTCCATACAGGCTCACTGGCAATTCCTTCAGCATCCAGTGGCAATGTCTTAGGATAGTGCTGCATTGTGGAGTTCTTGTTCTAACTAATAATTGGAGGGTAAAGTGGACTGAAATTATAGTCAAAATAAATATAACAGAACTCCTTTGAAACTCAGGAATCATAAGTGAGACTAAAATCAAGCTATTACCCTGATTATGAAAGCGTGTAGAATCCCACTGTAATAGGGTTGAAGCAATAGGACCTGTTCATAAGCTCATGACAGGGCTACAGCCATACAGCTACTTTCTATTGTAACACAAAGGGAGAGAGAGTCAAGCTTTGCCAAGAAAAAAGATTTGAGGCAAGAGTATAATTAGGATATGTTATTTAAGGGCTAGGGGTTTATAGCATTTGTGTATGCCAGGGAAGGGATTCAGCAAGAGTACTAGAAATGCATAGGCAAGTGCTGTCTGAGTTGTGCACAGTGATTTATGTGTGTTATCTCCTGCCCCTTGCTCAATGAGCCTGCGTGATCATCCCCCTACACAGCTAAGGACAGTTTTGGGACTCGAGGAGGATACCTTCCCACGACCTTCAGTGAGGAGGTACAGAAGAAGGGGAGAGCAAACAGGTCTGGGCTCCTAGCCTCTGCTCCTCCCACCAGGCTGATGACAGGAGGATGAACAAGTCCACAGGGTCACATGTGACAGGAAGGCCCAGCAAGGTCGGGGGTGGAAATGCCGCCTGATGAGCTGAGTCTGCGGTCTCTGAGGCCTGCTTCAGTAGCACGATGGGCACAGGAGCCAGGTGACTGAGGAGTAAGGAGCAAGGAAGGGAGAGAGCAGAGCTCAGGGGGAGGGGGAGGCACTGGGGTCAGGATCAGGCCTGTCACTCAGTTCAGTGACTCAGTTTCCTTATCTGGAAAACGGGGAGATACTGAGAACAGAGCTCACAAGGCCCTGTAAGGATAAAGTGGAGGAAGACATACAAAGTGCTAGCTGGAGACTGATGCATGGATTGTGATCAATCACAGTTAAATACGAGGAAATTGAGTCCCTGATGCCACACACTACCACCAGCCCACGCAGAGGCCAGGACTGACTGTGGGCCCTGGCACTGGGTCAGGGCTCTTCTGATTGTGCCGCCCACTTCCTGAAGGGCAACAATCCTGCCACTGGGTGTCTGACTCACCAGAACCATGCGCACCAGCATCTCTGGCAGAGGGCTGAGCTACGAGGGCCACCGTGTGGTGCCAGCAGCAGACGCGCCCCATGGTTGGGAGCACTTAGCCTGCTCCAAACTGAAGGCTGCCACTTCTGGTGCTTGTAGTTTATTTTTAGTCAGGTTACATGACAGACAGAGTGAAAAGGTTCTGACAGGAAGGAATGCTTTTTCTTCCCTCTCCTTTGAAGCCAAGTGCTCACGATGTGTATAATTTTAAATGTAACAACTTGAGTTTCAAAATATGCAAAATTTCAGTCAAAATATTCTCCCAGCATAAGCTCTAGTACTTCAATGATTGCTCCTGCCACTGCTAAAGCACAGTAAGAACCAGAATCTCTTCTGGGTGACTGATACACTAATTGCCTACAGACAGTGCGGGGTGCAGATGCCTCTGCCAGCTCAAAGCATGTGGGCGGGGGCAGCCCTTCAGGCCTTGGTCCACCAGGTAGGGCCCGGAGTCTCCCCGAAAGCCACACACACAACAAGAGGTGCAGTGCCGCCCCTGCAGACACAACGGCAGCCCACAGGCCCCTTCCGGTGGTTACTTGTACCTGCCCCTCACGGACAGATGCACCCGGGTCTGGGGCAACAGGAATGACAAGCTACCTCTGGGAATGTTCATTAAGGTTCTCTGACTTCACAGGGCCAGAGGTTGCCATTAGAAAGCAGGTTTTGGGGCTGGGAGGAGCCCAGTGACCTAGCATGTGTGAGGTCTTGGGTTTGAGGCCCAGAACCACCACCACCAAAAAAAAAAAAATCTCCTGGAGATGGCCCCGCTTGCTTTAATTTTCACATCTAGCTATCTCATCCTTTTATTTGAATCAATGTCCTTCCAACTCAGAGGCTCAGGGAGGTCCAAGCAAGCAGCCAGGGCCTTCACCCTTCAGAGCCAGATCTCTTAGGTGGGAGAACATCAGGACCAACCCTGGGGTTTCACCTGTAGTCATGACAGACACCAACAGGACCCACATTTCCCTTGGCCAGCTCTCTCTCCTTCTTTGTTCTGAGACCCAAAGCCGAAAAGGCAACGTACAGATGGGAAGATGGACCCTTCAAACCCAAGCATGTGACAGGCGCCCATGCTGTCTTCTGCCAAGCTGCAGCCCTCCCACAGCTTGCCAACTCCCTTGCTCTTCTTGTCTCCAAATAACCAGATCCCTCTCACATGGGCTTCCTGAGCACCCACTGTCGTAATCTGGTGGTTAACCAAGCAACAGATCAGTTTATCTAACCACGGGGAATCCCTTGTAGTGAAGGCTGAACCCCCCCTTGTCCCCAGGCTGGATTACTCAGCGGGACAGGCAGATGCCACTTCCACTGCCAATAAGGTGAGATCACAGCCTAATTAAAAAATCAATATGTCCTGCTATGATGACCACTGGAGAAGGGAGATCGAGATCGAGATCGCAGGGCTTTCTCTCAATTGTATCAACAAATGAATAGAAGAGTCTGTCAGAGTAAAAAGCCTCTATGGAAGGCTTTTGTACATGGCATCCTTCTCACAGAGGGGATCAGAACAATGTTGGCATATTTGTGTATTTTAAGTCTATCACCATTTCCTAGTTTTATGACTTTAAAAGTCAGGCTTTGGGGCCAAGGATTTAGCTCAGTGGTTTCGCCGCCTGCCTCGCAAGCTAAGGACCCGAGTTCTTCGATCCCCGGTACCCCCCCAAAAAAAGGCTTACAAAAGTCTTCATCCTAGGATTTAAAATTCAAGTATATTTTCTCAGACAAGTCTGTTTTAATCCCACCTAGGTTTTATGCTGGTTTCTGGCACAATGATCTGGACAACATACTTCTTTTCCCCGAGGCTCAGACTGCACCTCTAGGAGGTCCCTTGACCTCCAGCACACACCTCTGGCTACGCCTGACGGGCAGATGCCAGCCACCAGGAAAGGGCCTACCAAATACGTTAAAATATTTAAGCAAATACCAGTTAATGGGTTGTTAAAAGATTTAGAGATAAAGCAAGTTAACCAAAGTCATTTCAACTGGCTATGTGAACTTTTCAATATAAAAATGTTCTTAAGATCTCAAAGCACAAAGACTGAATCCCTGATAGTCTCTTTCAACTCACAGCTGAGTAACTTAAGAAAGCAGATGATTTGTTCAGTCTTGTTTTAAGTAAACGATGATTTCATTAAAAGATAAAAATCCTGGGGCCAGGGATTTAGCCCTGTGGTTCCATCGACCGCCTCGCAAGCGCAAGGACCCGAGTTCGATCCCTGGTACCAAAAAAAAAAAAAAAAAAAAAAAAAAAAGATAAAAATCCTATATGTATATAACACATGAAAAGAACGTGAAGGCTACATAAATGTGGGCCAAGGTCCACGTAGACTGTGGGCTTAGCAGGAACTTTTTTTTTTTTTTTGGTACGGGGGATCGAACTCGGGTCCTTAGCTTGCGAGGCAGGCGGTGGAACCACTGAGCTAAATCCCTGGCCCTTAGCAGGAACTTTTAAGCTTCTATTTCTTCAGTTTTTACAATGAATGTGTTTACAATTAGGAAAAAAATCCCAATATATTCATTATAGCGAAAAAAAGAGAATGGTAGAATTCTGCCTTATGTCAAATCCAATAGTATTTTAATTTCTATTAATCGTAAACCCTTTTGCCTTCCGGCTTTCTGTAGGTATGATTCTGTGAGGGTTTTTTTCTTGTGCTATAGTTAACAAACAACAGATAGACACCTCTCTCATCTGGAAGACTCTACCTGTAGTGAATGGTCCAGGGCCACAGTGAGGCCTGAAGGACTCAGACTTGGGCCAGGAGATGTGCCCCGAACCGGAAAGCAAGCCTGGGTTCAGAGTGGGTGCAAGAGCCCATGATGACCACGGTTCCACCAGACTCCTAGCTGACCACCTTGGAGACTGAGCAGTAGCACGAGAGAAGGCCATGCACAGGCGAGGCTGGATGAAGGTCAACCAGACAGGGCACAATAGAGTGCTTTTGCATTCCCCTTCTCTGTGAAAATGGAATGAAGCATTGTTCAATGGAAGAATACAGGGTGGATGTGGAAATAAGTATGAAACTGGCATGACCAGGCCCCGAAAAACACCAAGCCTGACAAGTCCAAGGCAGAATTCTACTCCAAACCCAGAGCTCAGCTTTCTGGGTCTGTCCTGTTTGAGGTTTTTATCCATGATTTGGATGCTATTATTAGGTATAATTATCACATTTGCAGACGGATGGCAGAATACCCACAATGCTCTAGCAGAACAAAAGGACAGGCCTACACTCAAAAAGTCAACTAAACTGGGAGAGATGTGAGGTCTTGCTTTGCAGGGGTGGGGTGGTGGTGTCCTGGGGATTGAACCAAGGCCTCTGCACTGAGATACAACCCTAGCCCTCTGCCTTTTCTATTTCCAGCCAGGGTCTTGATGAGTTGCCCAGGCTGGGCCTGAACTTGTGGTCCTCCTGCCTCAGCCTCCCCAAATGCTGGAATCACAGGTGCCTGCTACCATGCCCGCCCTGAGGTCTCACTCTTGGGAGGGTGGCATGAACCACCATGTGTGGGAAATGAACTCAGCTGGCAAGTTATGACCTAGAACCAGAAGGCCTGGATTCAACTCTCAGCTCCACCCTGCGGACAGCTGTTCTACAGCAGGCAGATTCTTCACCTCGCACTGGGAAATCACAGGGTCACAGGGAGGACTACAGCAGGCAGCATTTAGCTCAGTGGTTCCAGCGCCTGCCTCACAAGTGCAAGGTCCCAAGTTTGAACCCTGGTACCAAAAAACATAAAAGGAGGCAGCAGTGGCGGAGGCCAGTGCCCAGCCTCTCCTGAGTACACTGGGGCCATCTCAGTCGCTGCTGCCGCCACATCAGAAGTGCCCACCCTGTGCATTTCTGCTGGGTAGGCACCACGGTACGTGGGCAGTTTCAGGAGCCAGACTTCGGAGAGAATCTGGGATGGGCTATGACAGCGCCCCCCCAGATACCTGGCTGTGTGGCAGCCTGAGGCAGCGGGGCTGTACAGCCTTAGGCGTGGGAGCCCCAGCACAGCAGAACTGAGTCTCTAAATCTGGGTGAGGCACAGACTCATCCCTACATTCAGACCATTCATTTAAAAAGGATAAAGTGTCATTTACAACCCAGAAAGGCAAAAGGGAGAAGGTAAGAAGTCAACACCAGACATCTAGCCTACTCGCACGGACGAGGGACTGGCTGGGTGTAGTCACCACCTTCGATTTCTACTAGGTTTGGAAATCACCTACATGCAATGTCTGTCAGCCCCGAACAGTGGGACATGAGAGTGGTTGATTCTGGTTCATGTTCCAGAGCTCTAGCAGCGAGCAGGGGCCTCTAAGGAGCAGACACCACCGAAGGTGGCAATTCACTTGGATGCAGGGCCACGAGAACAACTGGAGGAGCGAGGGGCACAGTGAGGTGAGGGCCAGGCCAGGATGGGTGCGGAACACACTCTAAGCTCAGTACTGCCCCGGAGGCCACATGTGCACTATCTTTGCCACTCGAAGTGACAACCCAAGACCTGTATGGGCCCCGGCCTCACAGGCAGGGTGTTGCTGAATGCGAGGGCTGGGGTCAAATTCAGCAATGCCCAACTTCACAGCTCAGGTTTCTTCTACTGCTCCATTCTGCTTGTGTGCCCGGAGGAAACTGGGCATGAGACGAGAGCCAGACCTTGCATACAACCATCTCTTCTCCAATGTCTCACGCCAGCCACCCAGGGAACAGACAGCCGAGCAACCTGCCCCAGGGTTTGCTACTCCGATGGCTTCAAACCCACTTCTTCCATATGTGCAATGAAAATGCCTGCTGCTCCAAGTCCAGTGCTTTGGTTAGAGAGTAATCTGTTCATATAAAAAATGCCCTTAACCCAATTTGTATACTTGTCACTCAGCCCAATGCTGACTGTAGAAGCCCGCAGCTCCCAGAGGGGCACATAAGGACACGCAGAGGGAGTGGCTCAGAGTCTGCTCCAGGTTCCACGCTGGTCACAGGGACGCAGGTCTCCATGGAACAGTGCACACGAAGAGTTCAGCTCAGCAGAGGGCACACATGAGCCCTCGACAGAGAAGCTGCCATCACTACCACTGAAGACCTTAAAACTTACACCTACTGTCATTCTGGGGTGCTGGCTCTCAAACCACATCTCTCCTCTTGACTATTAACAAGTTAAAACATTACGTTTCAGACTGCTGTTTGTACTCAACATAAGGACCAGGATGAAGACAACACCTGAAAAACACCAAGGCCATTTCATACAGGTCAGAGCCAGATGTATAGGCTCTGGCCTCCTAAGATGAAGAAAGGTGGAACTGGGACATGCACTAACTACTGCAGGAAGGGGGTCAGTGGAAAGGGGTGATGAAAACTGTGTGGCAGGGAAGAGCAGGAGGACTGCTGTGTTCTCGCCCTCTCTAATGACAGGAAGTAGGAGCTCAGGCGGAGCCTATCTACTGAAAAGCAAGCACTCTCCTGTTGCAGGCTTCCACATCTGGGGTCTGGCAGTCCGCTGGGCCAGCCACATCTAATTCCTGTGCTTGGACGGTTCCAGCGGTGAGCAGCAGTGTCTCCAGCATCCTCCCAGGAGAGGCTGGCTGGGCTCCTGCTCTTTGTTGTCGGCCCTGACTGCGTGACTGAAAGCACACCCCGTGGCTCCCGCTGTCTGTAGGTGACCCAGGTGTGGAGGAAGCCCAGGGTCACCGTGAAATCCCTCTAATCGCCTCATTAGCCAGGTGGGGATGAGGGTGTGTTTGTTCCATGAGGAGGCAGAAAGCTGGTAATTGCATGGTGTCAGATGGAAAAAAAATAGTGGTAGAAGAAAAAGGCCAAATGTAAAAAGCTACATGTGCAGAGCCCAGAAGAGCAGGGTGCGCAGCACCTGACTGCAGAGAGGAGCATGCCCATGCCACATAGCCTGCTTCCAGCGGCCCGCGAACACGCGTGGGGGCGCTCACTGCACACACAGCCAGCCGCACGCCCTGCGCAGTGCAGAGTTCCCCACCACCAGAACCCGAGCACTCTTCGCAGCGGTCTTCCTGCCTCTTCTCTTCCTTACACACACTCTCTCAGAGGCCAGCCTCACTTCCAGGCCGCCATCTGCCTCCTTGGCAGAGCGGCCAAACAGTCTTGTCAGTAATGTGTGGTGAAGTTTTGGTCCTAACCAGCTCACCTCTGAATGACAGGTACAAGCAGCTAGCACCTTGCTGCCTTTCTGTTAGGGACATCCTGTGGCCTGCTCTGAGGACCACATTCTTCCTAGTCCCAGGGGTGCTGCCGGGTCAAGCTGATGATCACCTCTATGTACCTGTCATGACCTTGGACTATACCCGGCCCTGGTTTCCGGGTTGGGACCAGGGCACCTGCATTTCCATGGGGCTCCCAGTAGGCTGGAAAGGCAGATTCTTTCATCATCCACAGGTCCATCTGTCCCAAGGGGCCCTGCTGGTGGCCACAATGTTTCTCCCTCATCTCCAGGCAAGGCTGAGATTGTAGGGTGGAGAAGCTCGTTCATCTCTGTGTTCTGGGCCGATGCCCAGGCCTTCCTGTCCTGGACAGCAGGCTGGCCTTTCTAGGGGCAGCTCTGATGCATGGGAGAGCCAGCCCCAGCTTGCTCTCAGGACAGACTGCCAAGGGGCCTCTGGGGCTCTGAAAGACATGGTCCCCACCAAGCAGGGTCTGCCATTCTCAGGACTCCTAAATTACAAAGAGGAATTTCTCTTTCATGTCAGAACTACCTCCTTCCTCTCTCTTTAAGCACTTCCTCTCAGAATTACAAAACTTCTTTCAGTTTCTATTCATCTACTGAAAAGTATTCATTCACCCATGTGCCAGTTAAGTGGTGGAGATGCCATACATAAAAGGCAGGTGAGGTCTCTACTGTGACACACCCTGGAGATGAGGGACAAACACTAACCACACAGAGGGTGACACAGCCGCTGAGACGGTACAGGGGAGGGCCAGTCCTGGCAGACATCCCTGAGGAAGGACCGGGGCAGAGGAGGACAAGGGATGAGGTGTCAGTAAGGCTGAAAGGTCGATAGGAGCCTGGGCCTGGAGGAAAAGGGTTGCTGAAGTTTGTTTCAATCACTAGAGCAACGGATGCCACCAAAAGGCTCTCCACCAGGGCCCAGTGGCACAAGGGGTGTGGAGGTCAGGCTGCCTAGGCAGTGGCCACAGGGAGGCCTGGAAGGAGGTGGTCTAGGGGTTCAGATGAAGTTGAGGGTGCTGGGAGCCACCAGAAGAGACAGCGTGCAGGGTGGACAGTGGTGGTGCACACTGGGAGACAGACCGAGGCGCACTGACTCAGGTGCAGTGGCTGTGCACCGATAGCCTCCGATTTCAAGTGCAGTTCTGTCCGGCCTCTGACTCATGTCTGGCCAATCTGCTTTTTACAGAATAACTGGCTCAATGAAATCAGGAAAATTTTCACAGTGGGCAAGATTCCAGGTTTGCCTTCAGCTAATTAAGTGATATTAGGAAGGTTGTAAATGCCACGTAAAAATTGGCAGGCAAGCTGCTCCTAATGATGAGAATATTGCTTTACAGGGGGATGCAGCTGCAGCTCCTTAATGCTAGCCTTCCAGGGACTGGGCTGAGTGTTCAAGGTTGGTCCTGGTGAGACAAATTTGAGGGTGCTGCAGGCAGCTCTGTACACCCTGCCCTCCCCCTTCCACAACACCGAGGATGCTGGAGGCCAGCGGCAAGCAGCAACAGTCACAGGGTCTCTGCCATGGCTGCCAATGCTACCGTTTCTCCACGTGCCAGATGCTGCAGTGATGCTTCATGCTCAGCAGCTGGTTTAACCCATGATGACACGGACAAGGTGAGGCCCGAGTACCCCGCTTTGAGAGGCAAGGGAACCCACACACAGAGAGGCCGAGTAACCTGTCCAGAGGCACACAGGACACAAGCAGCAAGGCTGAAGCTCAATCTGTGGCATCACTGTGGCAGGAAGCAGAGTGTGAAGGGGAACAAACTCATGCCACAGCACTGTCCCGGGCACTCGGTGCTCACCAGTACCTAACAATGATGGGATAAGTGAATGACACAGCAGGGCCTTCGAAGATGAAGGATGCCAAAAACCAGAGCCCTCACAACCTCCAGCGTGCATTTCAGTGATAACGCAGTTGCGGTAATCCAGACAGGAAGACTGGCAATGTGTGTCCTGTACAAGGAAGGGCTGCCTCGCACGGAGGATTTCTCCAAGGATGCTTACTTATTTTAGGGGGGAAAAAAAGGCTCTAGGACTTGAGAAGTACAGAGGCTAAGGAAATGCTCCACAGTGCAGGGCAAACATGCAGCTCTGCCGTGAAGCCCCCTCCAGTGGGGCCAGTCCGGGGCAAGCTCACACACATCTAGGAATACTGAGGGGAGGACAACCCAAGTTCACACCGTTTACCTTATTTGATAAAATTAGGAACTACCAGGTAACATTTGGGCAAGGATGGTCTCAGAAAATTTACATAAATAAGATGAAACTATAAGAATAGTCAACCATTGAGATTGTTGTTTCTCTACTAATAGTGCCACTACCCCAGATGTTTCTGAGCACTAAGACAACATCAGAGAGACACAGATGGTGGTGGAAGCTGGGGCAAAACCAGTCTTGAGTAGCTGGCTATAAATGAAGCCGCCGCTTGGGGAAAGAGTGGTGCTGGGGTACAGCAAATGATTCTTGGGAGATGGGTGGCTAGAAACACCAGACCCGCTCTTTCGTATTGCCACAAAACACTAAGGTCTTAAGGCACACTAATTTCTATCTTCTGGACCATTTTGCACAGGTGGTGAATGAGAGAACAGTGAGAGAACTGCGGCTCTCTACAGCTCGCCTGCTCAGCATCCCTGGACCTGCTCCACTCACGAGCACGACGGCCCCGACAGACACACACACCCCAGCACACAACACAACTCCGCTTGCAGCACAGACAGCTCTGGATCTCCGTGTTGCCTGGAAAGATGGTGATTTTGGAGTATGTTACCTTTGCTTCTCAGGAACTGCTGAATCTACATAGCTTCAAAATAAGAACTGCATTTCACGGGAGGAAAATGCTGTTTTTGTGATGGATGTTGCTAAGGGGCCATTCAATATTTTACCAACAGCACCAACTCCCTGTGTACACGTCCGTGTAGGAGTGTGGGGAGGGGGTTTGTTTTGACAGGTTTGTGTGTAGGTGTCAGAAGAGGTTTTGTGACTATGACTGTATTTCTATGTGCAGGGGAAGGCATTTACTGTTTCCTCTCAGAATGAGGACTGTAAAAGTTGACAAAGACCTGGTGATTAAGATCTCATTTGGGGATGTTAACTATTTATTTTCTTGTTCTAAAAAGTGGCTGGTTACAGGGATAAAGGCAGTATAAAAGATAAAATCCCCTCTGACACTGCATGAAAATGCCTAACAGTCAACAGGACCCTAATCTGCCCTGCCCTCAGCTCACACTTTCCCAGCCGTCTGATGACAGGTGAGACGGGCGTTTTATTCAGCCTAATGGATTTGGTCTGAGATATCACAGGTTTGTGCATACTAGCTAATTGCTATGGTAGAAAATACCACAGGCTAGAAAGTGAACAGTTTAGAGAATTTAGGGTTCCAATTTTACTCACTTGCACGAAACATAAAGAACCCATTCTCTGTCTTGACAGACGGATTTCAGAGGAGACACTGCAGCCAGAACAATAATGGTGCCACGGCACCACTCTCTGCACCTTGTGGGCTTTCATGGACTTTTCTTTCCAGTTCTCAAAAAGCAGGAACCGGCATTTGCTTGAGCCTTGACTGAGGTGTGGACAATCTGTCAGGTTTTCTCTGCTCCTCACCCTGACCACAATTATATGGTCCATGTGCACATTAGCTGCAAAGTCACTGTCCTCCAGGAGTGACAAGACTCCCCAGCACAAAAAGGTACCCACTGGGTCCTCCAGCGCCGTCTGCATTAGAAAGGCAGGGGCGGGGTGAGTGCAGAGAGAAATGCCTTCAAAAGAAGGGCATAACAACGGAAAAAGTGGCTGTAACAGAGTGGTGACATGGCAAGGACAGAGAGCGCCACTGGCACTGCGGAGTAATCCTGTGACACACTGCTGTCACTCACCACCCGGCTCCCTGCCGCGCCAGCCAGACATCAAAGGCTGCCCCATACCATCTTACATGCTCTTTATCGGCTAATCAGCCCATTCTTCCCTGAATAAAGCCCTGTAAATCCCCTGCTCACAGGGGTATAGTGGTCTTGGTGCCCATCTGCTAGCCAGGGTCAGCTGAGGCAGGAGGTGGTGGTTGCTCTCTCCCTAGCGGCTTCTAAAGGTAAGGACAATACCACCTCCAGCTCCCCCGCCTGACTGCCTCCAGCCTGGCTTGGGCGGGATTTCGGACTTCTTGGTCTGGAGAGCTGCTAGCTGGCTTAACACCTGCTAATGAAATTTCAAGTCACAAGTGTAGATCATCTGCTAATAATAAAATATTGCGATTGTATTTATTTTGGGAGAGAGGAATAAACAGAGATGTCTTCCTTCCTTCCTCCCTCCCTCTCTCTCTCCTCTCTCTCTCTCCCTCTCTTTCATCTCTCTCCCTCCCTCCCTCCCTCCCTCTCTCTCTCTCTCTCTTTCTTTCTTTCCTTCCTCTCTCTCTTTCTTTCTCTCTCTTTCTGTACCAGGGATAGAACTCAGGACCTGGACCTTGTAAGGCAGGCGTGGTGCCACTGAGCTATGTCCTCGGCCCAGAGATGTGTTTGTTAGCCGTCATCATCTGGCAGGTCTAGTCCCACCCCCCTAAGAATCAGCATGTTAGAAATGGTGACAGGATGGTCACTCTTAGACGCAGGCCAAGAGACCCCGGCCCCACGGTGTCCTCGTGGTTTCACCACCTACCCTGCAGTAAGTGCAGTAAGAGACACCAAATCCAAGACAGAGACCCAACTCTGGGGGTCACATGTGCCTGGGTGGGGCGCCCAGGCTCCTGGCCCCTCCTGCATCTGAAGAGAGCAGGTACAGAAGACTCAGGGTGCCACCCTGCTCTGTAGCCCTGCACCTCCAAACTGTCAGGAAGAAAGCAGAGCTGGTGTGCCCGTCTCAGGCGGGCAGGCAGGACACTATGGCAGCATGGAGGGAAATGGTTGACATCGCCTCACAGAATCACAGGAGCACTGTTCCACACGAGAGGCATGACTATGAGGGAAAAAAGTCAAGCATCTTAACAATTCCCAAACTGGAACTAGAATTAGGCAACAGCATATGGTCACAAAGAGCCCTGTCCATGCCAAGCCCAGGGCAGATCAAGTTTAACACTCCAGGTCTTGACTGATCTGCTTCCTAGCTCTGTCTGACCATCCTGCATGTCTCAAAAGGTGGATTCACGTGTATCACCTAATTTTGATTCTCTAAACAGTCCTGTGAAGTAACCCTGTTTTGTTGTTGAGGAAACTGAGGCACTGAGACGTAGAGAAAAGTTATGGTTCACAACTCATATTAGAATGGAGCGGAGCTGAACTGCAAGTCCCTGACGTTAAGACCGCTGTCCCAGAGACCCAGGCCCGACAGGACTGGTGGAAGAACCAGCGGACACTGTGGGGATCAGGCAGGAAACCTGCCATCTCCTACAGTCCTGGAGTCAGGGCAGGATGGCCGGGCCACTGTATGTAATGCAGAAAGAAAGGTGGGCAGTGCAGTCACCGTCCAGAGTATTCAGGGTTCCATATGGAAACTGAGCAGAGTGCAAGAAGGTCTTTGTGTCCCCAAACCCTTCTTCACCATGTCCCCCAACTTCGAGGCTATGTAATAATGGTGGCTCCCCACAGAGCACTTGTGGGGTCTCCAGAGCTCTAGCTATGTATGGTGAGGAAAGAAAGGCCTTGTATAAACTTCTCAACATGTGAGGCTGGACCCAGAGCCAGCCCCCACCCCACAGGGCAACGCCCCTCACTGACCCTCCCCTCCGAGTGGACGCCTGGACAGTTGTGGACACACTCTGACTAGAGCAGGGGAGAGGATCCACTGCCCTCACCTGTAAGACCACTCAGCACCATGGAGAGTGGCAGGTGGTGCCCAGCTGGTGCCACCATGAAGCCAGCGTGTTGGGAATCTGGGCATCAGCAGCTCTTGGAACCCAAGGCTCTGCCACTTATGCTGCCCATCTTCCAAGGTGAGGGTCTGCTACCAGCACTAATCACATGAGATGAGGCAAAACCCCCAAGTTACTCTCAGGGACAGAGGTTACTCTGTCTCCCAACAGGTCTGACTGCTGCCCATTAAGCCCCACTACACCTGGGCCCAGCAGGAGATACCACCAAGTTTCTGCAAATCAGGTATTTTTCCTCTAGGTCCAAGAGCTTACTTACTGAGAGACAGACAGAAGAGTGGTAACACCCCAAAAACCGAAGATGGAAGAGAGGACCCTGTGCCTATCAGCTTGCCGTACCATCTCACACTGTTAATCTCAACAAAGCTCTCAACACCCATCTGACTTCCACCTACTGCCACCGACAAACCCTGATCATCTTACCTTTTCAGCTTTCCTTTCCTCCTCTTCACGGCCGAGACGCTAAGGTTCCTGGGAGCATCTCTCAACCCGAAGCTCTTAGCCACATGCCCAAGGTGGAGGGACCGCACATGGAAGATGTGCTTCAGCTCTCTGGGGTAGGCAGCATAGGCTCCGATGAAGGATTGCAGAGCTGGAAGAAAAGCGATATGGAGGCTGTCAGGACTGGGGCATGGAGGTCCCAAGGCCTCCGCGCTGAGCTACATCTCCAGCCCTTTTTATTTTTCACTTTATGACAAGGTCTTACTATGTGGCAAAGGCTAGGTACAAACTTGTGATTCCCTTGCCTCAGCCTCCCAGAGGGCTGGGATTACAGGCGTGCGTCACCACACCTGGCTTCCCTGTACTTTAACTTGCCAAGCCACAGAGCATAACCAGGGTAGTTACAATGTATACAACATAAATCTGTACTTCTGTGTAGTTTTAGAATCCCTAAACAGGGGCTGGGACTTAGCTCAGTGGTTCTGCCACCTGCCTCACAAGTGCAAGGTCCTGAGTTCGATCCTTGGTACCAAAAAAAAAAAAGATTGAGATAGAATCCCTAAACAAACTATGGGCACAATTATCACTTGCATAGACCCAACAAGGTTTACTGAAGAGCCCTTCTGGACCCGCTCAGGAGAGCACTGCTTTCTCTGCCACGGCCTCACAGCCTAGCACAGCACCTGGCACAAACATGTGTCTGTCATAGCCGTGAGTGAAGTAAGACTGAGTGCAGAGATTAAGATGATTGACACAGAACATCATTTCTTATGGAAAATGAAATTGTTGACAATTATATTAAGAAAAAATGTTTCCTGATTAAATGTCAGTTTTTTTAATAGTTAATGCATGCAAGGGACCCAAAGTTCAGAAGCTCAGGCTTTACCATGCTGCAAGTGAGCGGCCTCTCAGTGAGTGACCCTAAGCAGTGCTCTACCACAACCATGCCTTGGCTCCTGTCCACTCCCTGGCTCCACTCCATCCAGAGGGACCAGGTACGAGCATACTTGAGGGATTTTACAGCCATGTTCATCCTAAAGGTATCTAGAACTGACCAACACAGTGCTTCCAACTCATGCAGACTGTGTAAAAAAGGAAATGAAGATGGAAGTTTTAAAAGGAAAAAGAACATTTGTTAATTACTAAAATAGTCCAGGAGATGGCTCACCCCTAGAAGTCTGCTGACAGTGCACACCCAACATTCCATGAGCAAAGTTGCAGTCCCAGTTTAAAGTCAGGAAAAGGGATGCTTTTTCTACATCCCAGTGCTGGCCAGAGAAAAGCCAGACCTGGTCCTGGGGATGGAGCTCTGGCTACACCTTCCAGCCTTAATGAGGCATTCCAGGGAGGAAAGACTCTCTTTCCTATTCCCTGCAGGCTCCTCCACAAAGAGCTCTCTAACAATGGAAACCTATGTCTCCCTGGTTCTCACTCCAGCAGGGAAGGCAGATGTGAAGAAAAGCACTCTGCACCCCATCGCTGCTCACAGCTTCCAAGGCCTGCTCCTGTGCCAAGCTAGCCAGGGCCCAGCCCTGCACTGCTGGTAGGACAGGGACCAGCTACCAGCCTCCTGCACCCTGCTTGTTGAGCCACTGGACTGGCAAGTTTGCCCACAGCTTAGACGTTAATATCCCAGCAGCACCTGGAGATCGGCGTTTATGAACAGTAATAAAAAGTGTCATTTTAGCAGATCAGCTCCTGGAAGGATCCTGGGAATCCATCAAAGCTCTATTTACTGAGCAAAGTGAACTCCTTTTCCCAATCGATGAGAAATAATAACCACGGCAACTCCTCTGCACCCCTCTCTAAGTCTGTGCTTATGTCCCTTTTTAATAACTAGGGACTAGGTTTTTCAAAGAGAATCTTCAAATGGCCTGCACTGTCCGGAGGGTTCTGACACCGGGCTCCTAGCCAGAGCCACTCACTCAGGTCCCACTGGGCTGGGAGTGGAGATCCCAGCCTCTTCTCAACCTCTCTTTCTTTCCCCAACCCTAACCCTGGTCTAAACACAAGACCCAACCAAGCTCAGCTGAATCCGCACCTGTAAGCTGTGTTTACTCCAAGCCTGGCCTGGCTCTGCTCATCTCCTATCACTCCTCTGCAGGCTTCTGCCCTGCTCACCTCCCTGTGGCCTTCTCCACACCAATCCTAGAAGTGAGCATGGAGAAGTCAGTCCCAGGAGACATAGGTGCCCAGCTAACAGCTTTGCGGGCATAATGAGTTTGCCGAGCAAAGGCAGGAAGTGTTTTCTCCCCAGACAACTGGTCAGGCAGCATTTCACACTGCATATTTTACTAAACCTCCTTGTCCTCAAGGCTCTTGTCTCACTGGGGACAGTGACAGTTGGTTGTCCTTGCAGACTTGCATGCACTCTCCTATTTGGATAATTCAGAGAAGCAGGAGTTTCTGGCGCTGCAGGGCAGGAAGAAGCTCATGTTGGCAGTGTCTAGAAATGTGCAGAAGGAACATGGCCGTGGGACCAACAGAGTGGAAAAGAGAAGTACTGAGAAGAGGCGTCTATTCACGGTGATGGATACATCGACTGGCAATTACACATCGAATGCTCCATAGTTGCAAATTCCTATTTCCAGCCAACTATTTAAGGTATGCAAATTAGGGGGAATCTATTTAAAATGTCCTACGTGGACATTTTTGTCCTTTTTTATTCCTGGACATCTGTGTCAGGATAGGAGTTATCTTATGGATGACCCCTAAGAAGGCAGAAAGGAACAACACTCAGCCTGGAAGGTGAATATCCTTACTCCTCCTGAACCCTACTTTTCTCTACTTTTGCCTCTCCCTAACCAACACTAGCAGCAATAACCATCCCAAGGATGCAGGGAAGAAGGTGGCTTGTTCCATTTCTCTCAAAGACAAAACCTTCAAGTGCCCCGCTCACCTTGAGGGAGTCTTGTTACCACTGGCAGGGCTTTTCCAGGTTCTGAGAAGCACCCCTTCCAAGCACAGGCGTAAATGCTATGTACAGAATCCTGCTCTGCAGGGAGGCCTGAAGTTGGAGAGGATTAAGCTATGGGAGCAGTGGCCATGTGCAAGCAAAGGACTTCAGTTTTCCCAAATTTTTGTTCAGGAGCCTGGAATTCAAACTTATGTCACCATTTTTTTTGCAACCTGAATCCCCAGCTGAAAGATGCAAGAAATGAGAGAAAAAAGCCCTAACTGCTCCTGGAAACTGACAACAATTAAATGCTGGCTATTAACAATGACTGGGTCAGAAAATGTAAAAGGAAAACAAACACATACTTGGCCCAGTTTCCAACGAGTTTTCTGCCATAAAGGCAAAAGCCAGCTGCTTTGTTAATTATTCATGAGGCAGGTTCTGAAATGGCATAAAAGGGAAGCAAGTCAGTGGTAGGGAATTTGCATATGCAGATTGAAATGCAAAAGAGAGTTCAACTTTCAGGGTGCAGTGGCTGTCCCTGCACTGTGAATTCAGTTTTTAGGGTGGCAGATAGGCATGTGTTTCCTCAAACCTACAGAAGCCACAGTCCTAACAGGAGAGAAAAAAGTAAGGAGCTTTGTGTGTGAAGTGGGGCGACTGAGACCTATGAGAAGGGGTTCTGTGCATGCCCTTATCAGTCCAGTGTGGAAATCAATTAGCAAATGAGGGAAATTACACATTTATTTCCTTCAGGGCATATAAATGTTGGGGAGTGGCCCTGCTCCAATATCCTTTCAGCACAAGACAAGCAACTGCTTGTTTCTTGAACAAATTCAATGGTAATGGTGAAGACTAGAGAAAACTCAAACCATATTATAAGATTATTTCCTGTAACTTTTACTTAGCCTAGAGACCTTGAAATAGCTGAGCGTCACCAAAATATCTGAAACGCCACTGACATCAAAATCAAAGATGATGGTGTAGGTTTGATTTATTTCTCTTCATTGAAACATTTTTTTTCTTGGTGGTGGTGGGGTACTGGGGACTGAACCCAGGCCTTCACACTGAGCTACACCCCCAGCCCCTTTTTTAATTATTATTTTGGGGCAGGGTCTCACTAAGTCACAAAGTTGCCCAGGCTGGGCTCAACTTGTCATCTTCCTGCCTCAGCCTCCCAGGGTGTGGGGATTATAGACATGCGTCACCACGTCCAGCTGGACAACTTTGTTTTGGGCCTTTCCTAACTGTCATCAAAGGTCAAGCCTCTGTAAAGTCAGCATGACAAACACTTTACTCCTCTTGAGACATTCCAGTCCATCTGTAGAGGCAGGTTCCTGGGAAAACCCTTAGGAATTTAGACGATTGAGAAACGCTAGGACAGGCTATTATTAGAGAAAAGACTAGAAAGATATATAGTAATTACATATCAATAGCAATTACTGGGACTTTTATCTTTCACCTTCTGTAGTTCTGATTTGAGTTTTATGACAACCAAACATTGCTTTTATCATGTGTTAAAGGTGTAACAGATATCTGAAAATATTTGCTAGCTTTTATTTTTGCAGAGCTATAAATCAAATCAAACCCAAAGCTTTGCACATGCTAGGCAAGTGCCCTGCCACTGAGCTACACTGCCTGCCCTGCCAACCTGTTCTCACTTCCTGATCCCACACTGGACCAGTGCCCAGTCTCCCAGCTGTCCTCGCCCCCAGGGTCTACTTTCACAGCAGCCAGGACATCTTTCCGAACCTGTGTCCCATTATACCACCCGGCTTAAGGCTCTCCAATGGCTTGTTTTCCTCAGGGTAACCCCCAAACCACACAGCAGCCTCCAGGCCCTGGGATTCTGCCTCAATCTCTTTCTGTCCACACCACCTTCTTGGAGTTGCCCCGTCCTGGCTGTCCCCACTAACTGGAAGGTCCTTCCCGCAGGAGACACGGAGCTTGCCCCGAGTCAGGCTTTTGCTCAGTGTCACCGTCACCGTGGGGTTTGCTCAGACACTCTGCTCAGCACCACTTGCTCCCCCTTCACTCCGCTCGATTTTTCCCAGCTCTTACACCTTTGAATAAACTCACTTATGTATTTGTATTTATCATGCTCACCGCAGCACCTGCGCCCGTCAATACGTTAGCTCCATAGAGGTGAGGACGTTTGTTCTGATCCCTCACATATCTGGAGTACCTAGAACAGTGTCCACTCAATAATTAACTATTGTTGAAAGAATGACTGAAAATATTACTTCTAAGAAAAAGAAAGGATGAGATATAGTTCCACTACTGGCTAAGCATCCTAGCATTCTTCTCAAAATAGCACAGAACTAGCAGAAAGAACTGTAGGTCCTCCGGCCCAGGGTGAGTTTCATTAGCTCCCGAGTCAGGCCCCAGCTAGGACACTGCACCTGGAGAAGGCACCTGCTCTCCAGAGCTCACGCCCCACTCCCACACTGTTCACTATTCAAGGTGAACTGTTACGTCCACACCTAATGTCGGATCTCAAGGGCAGATTTATCCTAAAAGGGTCTGAGTACTGAACCAATACCTAACTCTTCTATAAATTTCTTAGGAATTGGGTTCCTGGTCTATGGCCCTACCTCAACATTGTTTTCATTTTTCTTTGCATCTTCAAATAGGAACCGCTTAGGTCCAATACTTCCAGCCCTTACCTTCATTTCTAATTTGCTTATCTACAACTACCTCTACTGACGCTCTGCAGCCCTTCTTCCTGGTGTTCAAAGACAGAAACACAGATCCCCCAGATCCAACCTGCTGGGTCAAAGCTCTAGTCCTGATGTAAGCCAAGATAAAGCCTCATTTGTGCGCCAGAAGGGGAAGGATGAAATTAACATTTAATATCACTTTAAAGCCTTCCACGTCTGCCTCCAAACCCTGCAGAATTACAGAGATGGAGGCTCTGCTGGCAGGGAGACCCCTGGTTGGCCTCTGTAAGTGTGGGGTGCGGGAGGGGCCAGCACCCTGCTGGGCTCTCTGCTCCACAATCACCTGAGAAACTGACTGACCTTTCTTCGCCCAGGAGACGGTCCTCTCACTGGAGTGCACGTAATCTTCAAATACTGTCTGTAAGACTGTGGCTCGCTCTCGGATTTCCTGGGGGCCAACAGCCTGGGATTTCTGGGAGGGTGATGGAAGGATTAAAGGAGAGACAGAGTCGAAGTCAGGAATAATGAAGCAGTTTATAATAGATTTAATAACAGTAAAATCACACAGTAACCACCTAGGGGCCAACGAGGGTAATCCTTTCAATATTACCAGGGAAAAAAGGGAGCTATAAAGATGTTAGAGTCAAGCAAAGATGAGGATGGCTTTGAGAGAGAGCAGACTAGGTCTGTTTATTTATTTACTTACTTTTCTTCGTGACCTCTTCTCACATGTTCAAAATGAAAGGCCACTAGAAACACTTGAAATTTATCAAGTCCCATTCAGGCATTTAGAACACCACTGAACACAAGCTGTTTCAAAAAAAAAAATCTGTATCTCCTACAAATTTTCTCCTTTCCCTCTACTCACTGGTGGGAAATGACAATTCCTCTTCAAGAGCGTTCTAGTGACCTGCCCCAAAATCAGCCTTAAAGAATTCCTTCTATCCTTGAATTTCAGAGCAAGTTTCCTCAATTCCTAGAGAGGCTGACTGGCAATGTCTTGGACTCGTCCTTTAAGCCCATAACTAGCAAGCTGAGTTCCCAGGAACCTATTAAAGAGTAGGCTATTGCAGCAAGCCGCATTCAAAGACTGCCTGGATGTACATAGTAAGAAACACCCGGGATCCATGCAGTAAAAAGGACCCTACAGATGGAAAATGCAAATGAAACATAAATTATTTTCTTTTCACCTTTTAATAGGACCCCCCCCAGAAAAGATTTCCTTTCCCAGAAAAATGCAGTTGTTTTTGTTTCCTGCATCTTAAGACAAACATGTTTTCCATACAAGATCCAAAAGAACACCGATCCCAGCCCAACAGGCCAATGGGCCAAGTAATGCCAATGACGTGAGTGGTACTATTTCACCTCTACTTCCTCTCCCCACCCCAGCCCCTGATGTGGGCACTGGGCCAATCCAGTAATCTAGTGCAGGACCCAGACCATCCCTTCACCTTCAGAGGATGGGGCATGAGTGCTTGTGTCTGGCCTGACCTAGATGCCCCAAGTCTCTCTTTCAATTTTAAGACTGGAGAGGAAGAACAAAGGAGAGGGGAGAAAAAACTCCATCCTTTGGGTCGACATCATCTCTGTATTAATAGAGACTTAACATCCTGAAAATGTTTTTAGCATAGTCAAATCATCCCTGCTACCTATACGGCTAATGATAGTCTAGCTGATTTCACAGTACATGGTCCCCCTAAGGGTTCTATCTGCTAAAATGTCAAGAGAAAAGTCACTCAGGAGCAGTGCTACCAAAGTGGACGTTTGCTGTTGTCATTAACAAGGGTTTTTCACCCTCTTAACTGATGTGAGATGCAAACTTTCTCCACTGCCCTCCTTTCATTCAGCCATCTCAGCAGCACAACTGTCACCTTGCCTGCATTTTTTTTTTTAATATGAATGTGAAATTAGTAAGGATGCCCTTTCCCCTGGCGGACAGAATCCTCTGTTATTAAAAAGTAAAGCACTTTAATAATGAAAACTTTTTCCTCTTTTTCCTGTGTTTTAACTGTTTAAAATTAATGAGAAGGGCAGAATGGTTGTCAAAGCGATATTGAAAGCCGGGCAGCCAGGACCGAATAAGCACAAAAATCCCTCTAGAGTGTTAAATAAACAGAGCTGCAGCCCTCTCCGAATCCCTCTGCTGGTTATTGTATACATTCTGTAACAGCTCTCAGAACAGATCTGAGAGCCGGGGAGGCAGAGAGGTTTCAGAATTCCAATAAAGGCCTCAAATTAAAGACAGCCTGGTGCGAATTCCAGGAGAAAATTAAAGAGACCTCAAGCTTAAGTGACAGGTGACTTGCGTCTGTGTCACAACTGTCAGGGGATTTAGTGATAATATGGCAATATATTACAAAGGGCTTTTCTTATTCCCCCCTTTAGGTTTCAAAATGAGGCGTCTTTTCTTCCCAACCCAAAAAACCCTACCATATATATAATGTGAGTATACATACAAGTAAAATATGTAGAAAAAAATGATAAAACTAGATTCCCACGTTTGAAATGGTGAGGTCAGTTTTAGTAAAATATAAGAAAAAGTTAATGACAGAAAACAAAATATACTGGGGAAAAACTGAGTCGTCTTCTCCCCACTCCCACTTGAAGAAGTCCTCTAAGCTCATCCCTCTGAGAGGGAACAGGTCTTCTCCATGTCTCCTGGGGAGGGCGGTCTAAATTTAAACTGAAGACGCAGGGGCAGAGCTCGGCAGCACCACCTCAGCCCAGACAGGTAAAAGCTCCCGTAATGAGCGCGGGTCAAAGCCCCGAGGGTGCCAGAACACCCGGCAGGCTGCCTCTCCCACCTCACAGGCACAGGCTTGCTACCGGTTAATGAAGCTCACTTGCAACTAGCAGACCGTGGGTAGTTGAGAAAACCACACTTCCAACTGGCTCTCTGCACTCGGCGCGCCTCTGTCTCTAACACCCTATGATCTCGGAAAGAACAGACCATCAAAAAGGATGAGCCAGGGCTCTGATGTGATTTTAACGCTTCCCAATGCCAGTGACAGTTTCTTTGTTAGGATGAGTTTACAGGAGTACCTCATGAGATGAAAAAACTTGCAGGAAAAACATGTTGGGCGTGTGCATGTTCTGATGACGAAAACTTCACATCTACCGAGAAGCAACAGACGTGCCTCAGATAACCAGGCCGGACCATTTCGGTTGAAAAGTTTTGGTGGTGGCAGTGGTGGGGAAGACTGTGTGTGTGTGGGGGTGTAAACAGGTGCCCTGATATCACCAACTTCCAAGATATTTTTCAACTAAATGGACGGATTTTGTTTTAATCACTTTCCTGCCAAGGTGAGCCTTTATCTCATGGTCCCCAGAACCTTCTGAGTGCCTCTCAGTAAAGCTGAAAGATCAAGTTTATTCTCTTTGTAGGTGGGTGAATGCACACACCTAGACAGAGCTATTTATATTTCATACACCTAAATATGAAATATACATTTTACAGATGTTTCACTCGCTTTTTGTTCACAGAAGCCCAAAACTCTACATGCCAAAGGGACACTTACCATGGACTTCAGTCCAGCTGGGTGAAGAAGAGGGCATTAAAACAAGGTGTCTGGCTCTGTGCACTGGAGGCTCATCTACGGAGCCCAAATTTATATGCCTGGCATTTGTGCACCTGCCCAAGAACAGCCCAGGTGAAAGGAGCAGTCAGGACGACCGCATTTCAAAACAGGATCAGAAGTCAGGCCAGCACCCACTTCAGTCTTTTCACCACTGATACGCATTGTGCAGACTGAGTGCTCTCAGGCTATGGATCTAGGTGATTAGTGACACAGCCCAGCTGTTCTTTTTCCCTTGGATGGAAGTTAAATTTGGCCCTACAAGCCTGGTCTTCATCAGCATGATGACGAGAACCTAAGAGGACTAATTTCCTCTTTCAAGTTACCCGCTTCTGTTTGTGTCAGAGAAAGCCCAAACTTGCTTACCGCTATTCCTTTCCAAAAACAAGATCAGCAAATCTCCAAACTACCAAAGCATTCAACTCCTTCGTCCACCAAGGGAAGGCACTTGGGATGAGATCCCAGGACAGTCTCTGGCCTGAGGAACGGGCACAGCTTGGAAGCACAGCGAGCACTTCTTGCCTCTTTTTATTCACACCCATGGCAATCTGTTAGGATGGGCACTCTTGTTCTCATTTTCCAGGTGAGAGGAGGAGCCCGCGCCCAAGGCCTCAGAGCTACCAGCTGTGTGCAGGGCTCACGGCAGGCCTGCCTGACACTGGGCCTGGCTCTTCTGCAGGACCTCAGATGGCTCCTTGAGGCTCAGGTCTCAGACGCTGGCCTCCAGCCAGGGAAAGGGCTTAAGGGAAGAGGCAGTGCTGCAAGGCCACAGAAGGGCAGATGTTAAAAAGCGACATGGCCATAGCTGAAAGGGCAGAGAGAAATGCAGCTGCTCTGCTCCTCCCTTCAGGAGGGGCTGTGGCAGACGGGTATAATGACCGCCTCCCCGGAGAGAAAGCCCATGTTCACGGGTAAAGACTGAAATCAAAGCTGGTCCCAGAAACAGTGCACGTGAGAGAGAATAAGTTTGCGCCAACCTTCACTACCTCATTTTGGAGTTTTCCGGCTGGCTCTCATTTCTGGAGAGCAGGCAGATGCTAATGTTCCACTTATTAAGACACAGTAAAGAAAGGCACCGGACTTGTGTCACTGAGCCCAGGCTTTGGTTCCACATCTGCTACTAACTCGTGACGACGATGACAATAGTAATAGTACAGATCACTTGGTGCTGTGTGTTATAACGTACTTGGAGCTTTAGGACCATGTCCCACACAACCCTCCTGTTTCCTACAAGAGCACTATCACCACCTCAATTATCCACACAAGGAGACCGCAGCTTATTAGGAAGGCCCGGGACTTGCCCAAAGGCTCACAGTAATAACAATGAGGAACCTGATCTCAGGCCCAGTCCTTGAGGTCCCTCTGATGCAGAGCCACAGTGAAGTGTGACAAGGATGTTCACACACACACTCCCGAAACTAGAATTCGGAAAAGTTCTAGAAGGACAGAAGCGTGCCAAGACCAATGACCATCCCTCCATTTGGTGACCAGCCAAGTCCCTTGACAATAAGGGATGGTGGAAAATCTAGTGTGGCTGGGATCTTGTACGTGAAAGGCCATGTACAATGACTTGATCAATTGAGTCTTTTTTTGGTGGCTGTTGTAGTACTAGGGATGGAACCCAGGTGCTCAGGCTTGCTGGGAAAAAGAGTATACTGAGCTGAATCCCCAGCCCTTTTTATTTTTCACTATGAGACAAGGTCTTACCAAGTTGTCCAGGCTGGCCTCAAACTTGAGACCCTCCTGCTTTAGTCTCCCAGATAGCTGGGGTTACAGGCATGTAATCCCATGCCCAGGTTCAATGGAGTCTTTAATTAGCTTTTTGTGGATCTTTGTTGTGGTACCATTTACAGGCCAAATCTCACTTCCATGAAAATGGCTAACACCTCATTTAAAAAGCAATTTAGGGCTGGGGATTTAGCTTAGTGCCACGGTGCCTGTCTTGCAAATGCAAGGTCCTGAGTTCGATCCCCAGTACCAAAAAAAAAAGCAATTTAGGAGCTGTGGTATAGCTCAGTGACTGAGTGCTTGCTTAGCACAAGTGATGGATGCCCTGGGTTCAATGCCCAGCACAGAGGGGAAAAGCAATTCAGTTTCGTGTCCTTGGCTGAGTTCATTGTAGCAGAGGCTCATGGATGTACAGTGAAGTGCACATACTCTGAACCCACACAGCCTGACTTGGAATCCAGAAGGAAGACTATGGGGAAGCTCCTCTGCCTGTCTCAGCTTCCTCACCTATATACAGGGGCAGTGCCTGCCTTCTCAAGTTGCCCAGACTAAGTGGGATCATGTAAAGAAACAGCTGAGCATAGGCCTGGGTCCCTCAGGCAAGAGGTGTTAGGACTGCTTCCTTCCCTTGGCCAGATCCATTTCCTTAGCTACTCTCAGGAAGAACAGAACTTAGGTCAAATCTAGGTCCCGCCTCAGGGAGAATATTGATCCAAACAAAGGCACACACTAAAGCATAGAAGAAACTCCCAAGCTTGACCTGCTTGGCTCTGATTCCCCACTATATCCTCAGGCACCAGAAAACAAAGTCAAAGATCCAAGTGGTTAGTACTGGATAGACACCATTACACACAACAGCACTGCACACATGCACACGTGTGTGGCACACCAAGTAATGGGTTGGAGTGGGTGGGAGATGACTGCCTGGCACGAGTGTGGGCTGGAAGAGCAGCGGCAAAGGTACTCGGGGCTGTGTGCAACACTCGGCACCTCATGTGGCGCTGCATGGATAATAAAAATGTTTCCGATTAACGATCTCAACTTCACTCTTCCTCTGCAGACAGCATGCCCACAGTGAAAGATGGATGAATGAAGTGGGTCTGAAGGACACGGGTATTTTTCCCCTGCTGTCTTGCATGGATGAGTCCAGGCAGTACATCACGCGTGATATGGGGAGACCCCCAGGGCTGCATGTACTGGCCCAGACCCCCTTCTGGGGAGGCTGCTGCAGGCAGGCAAACTCCCAGAATGGAACGAAGCCCATTAACTGGACGAGACCAACAAACACATCCCAAGGCAAAGCAAAGCAAAAACATATTCCAGGTCTGGGCTCACCTAATGTTCAGTCCTTAAACATTCTGCTTGACAAAAATTAACTCACTCACATGCAAAATTCTGGTATCCCAGATCAAGAAATATGAGTCACTGCTATCAGCAACAAGCACAATACAAAAATAAAACTTGCCTGGTTTTCTCTTCGCCTCACTTTAAAACAATCATCTATTGTCAGAATGGACAAAATATCTTCCATCTTCATCTCAGAAACACTGCGAAAGGAAGAGCATATTAAAATAAACTTTACGCTTCAAAAATACCCAAAATCTTGATGCATAAAACAGGCCCATTCTCAAGCTAATTAGACATACAAGGGATCTCTATGATATTTCAGGAATACATCAGGCAACAGTCCTGACAGTTTCCTTCTCCGATGAATTTAAAATAGGTTAGACTTAGATTTTCCTTTATAGGGATCATGTCTTCCCTCCCTCCCTCCCTTCCTTCCTTCCTTGTGGTGCTGGGAATTGAATCTAGAGTGTTCGCACTGAGCTACATCTCTAGGCCTTTGCTTTGAGGCAGGGCCTCCCTAACTTGCCTAGGCTGGGCTTGAACCTGCAATCCTTCTGCCTCAGCCCCCCCACGGACCACAGACATGTGCCACAACACCCAGCACGTCACTATCTCTTAATAAATCTTGAGTCCTAAACAAGTAGATCTCAAACACTACCTTGACTTGAGCCGATGCTAAACATTTCAGATAGTCTGTTTAGTTTTATACTTAAGAAAGGTGGCCACAGATCCTCAGCTGTGGCGGCAAACACCTCAGTGAAGTGACCCAGCCCCTATTCACAGCGCCTCTGGCCTTTTCTTCTACCCTGGAGAATTTTCATTACTCTTATCTCTTGATGGTTTAGGGGTGATCGCCAATAAATCTGGAACTATGTGTACATCGAGGAAAGAAGAACTTGGGCTTTCCTCAGGAGGGGAAGCCATGAGAAGCCAGAACAAAAGAGTGGGCCCTGCCTCCTCAGGGTGCCTGGGAAACAAACAGTGCAATAATGACTGCGAGGCCACAGCACAGAACAGCCACAGACCCGCATTAGGGACGGAAGGAAATGTGAGCTGCGGAAACGATGCTTCCGGGAGAAAAACACATCATAAAAAGACAAATGATTTTGTTGTATTTTTTTTTCTTTGAAATATAACAGCAAATTAAAACATGAGTGGCAACCTCTCATGTGGGAAAAGACAATTCTCCCCCTTTCCCCAAAGGTGACTGTGACAAGGCTGTGAATGAAAATGCCATGTGTGACAGCCACTTACCTGAGCCGTCATCTCCCTGTTCCCGCCCCACCGGCAGCATCCTCTGCTGCCACCTCCCAGCCCCGTGGAGGAGCACAGCCTTCTCTCAGCCCAAAGAGTCAATTGCCAAGGGAGAGGGGCCTGATGGGTAGGTGTCAGGGCAAGCTCACCTCCCATCCCACGGGGACATGTTCCACCGACAGAGGGACAGAGGGACAGAGGATCTGGGAACCTGACGGGGAAAACACAGCCTGGTCCTATCTTTTTCTCTATCTCATCTGCTTCTGTTCATCACCTTTTCTCTTGAGAAAAACAGAAAGAGGGAAAATTCATGTGGAAAAGAAATATAAGGACTTGAAGTGAAATTCTGAAGCATTGAAAAAAAGAATGATGCCATTCACAGCCAGGGATACAAAAAACTAAACAGGCCACAGAAGGGCGCAGTGTCCCACACGCACAGCGCGCTGCTGCCCCAGCCGAGAAGAGCTTGGACACTGCATGCCCTCCTGCCACACCGGGGCCCACACGCCTGACGAGAACCAGGGCAGCATGAACTGGAGTGATTTACAGTTTCAAAGGGCCTTCCTCCTATTTCTGAGGAATCACTGCTTCTGAGGAACAAAGCAAACCTACGGTGATTATTTATGGTCCTATCAACAGATCTGAATCACCCCTCCTTTCTAGGAAAAGAGATAGAAAAAGAAATAAATGCAGGGAACTGTCTCATGCCTGATCTAAGAAATAAATGCTCTGATGAGGCATTTACATTTTAATGAACCAATCATGACTTTCATTAGCAATGCATTTAAAGGGGACTTAAAAAAGTTAAGGAACTGGCAAATACAAAGATGTCAAAATGATGCAGAAGCAAAATTCTAGGATAGGGATTTAGATTAGTGGTTTCGCCGCCTGCTGCGCAAGTGCAAGGACCCAAGTTCGACTCCTGGTACCAAAAAAAAAAAAGGATGCAGAAGCAAAGTTCTAAGACTGCTTAGCCGGGGAAGGAGGGGGGGCAGCGTCCCGGGGTGCTAAATGAGTTGTGGAGGGAGCCCCACAGAGACCACACACAAAGGCAGGCACGATGGTGTCCTTGCCGCCGAGAGCCTCTGCCTGCCTTCCCAAATCTTCCCTGCAATTCATCAGCAGCCAGCATCCTGCTGCCTGGCTCTTGTGTTCTCAGGCACACACACCTCTCCCCTTTGCCTCCTTCTCTTAATATTCACAGTGCACCATTTGGATCCCAAGTGTTCCAGTGTGTTTCTGCCCACTGCAGCCCGCAACTAGTTCTTATGGATTTGATTTGGTTTTGTGTTAAGCCAAGGAAACAGTCTACACACTGACAGCCCAGAGTCACAGCCTTTCCTCAAGCAGAAATCAGCAAGTGCAATTCACGGCTGTACCTGTAGTAACCCAGGTGGTCGATTCCATCTGCCACAAGGCAGGACAGGGCCTGGCCTTGCAGCAGGTGGGTGCTGGAAGACAGCAGCACGGGGCTCACAGGACCTTCCACTCCTCACCGAAGGTCTGCCGGCCCTGCATACTCTCCCCAAAAGACCCAGTTCTCCTCTGTCTGGCACTTACCCATGGACACTCTTCTCGGTGTCCTCACCAAGGGTACAGCCCCGGGTTGCCGAGCATGTCCCTTTGCATGCATGTTGAGTGTGGCAGTCACGCTGGCTGGCAGTGTTTTTACAGACAAGATCACTACAGAGGCTACCTGCACTTGGTGTGTCTTTAAAACAGATCTAGCTGGCTCACTACTAATTCCTGTCTGTGATAATCATTGTTTTCCTTTTTCAGTTTTAGCTTCATACCTGAACCCTTGACAGCGACTCACTTGAGTGTATTTATTAAAGAAAAGTCAGGGCCGCTAGGGATTTAGCTCAGGGGTGCCACCACCTGCCTCAAAAGTGCGAGGTCCCGAGTTCGATCCCTGGGACCAAAAAAAAAAAAAAGAAAAGTCAGGGCCACAGAGCGACAGTGGCAACCACCCCGCTGGCGCTGGTGCCAGATAATCTTCATCTGACCTCTAACAGCAGCCCCGTGCTTCCTGAGGAGGGGAGCATGTCACAGTGATGGGCAAGGAGAGTACCCTACGGGTCTAAGCTGGCAGAGGGGGGAAAGAAGCACGGAGAGAGCCCAGGCCACTAAGGGGCAGTGCTGAAGCTACTGTGGGCCCACCACAGTCCGAGAACACCTTCCATGCAGTACACCTCCTGTGACAGCACTGGGATGCTCCCAGCCTGTGGGAGGGCGGAGGGGAAAAACACCCTGCTGTCAAGGGCTTTTGTTTCCACTAACTGAGGACTTCCCCTGCTCCCCTGCCTGGGAGGTGCAAGCCCTGCTGAAAGGGTGGCAAAGAGGAGTGGCTGGCATCTCCACCCTTGGGGATGAGGACTCCTGGGAGTGGCAACTCTGGGTGGAGATACTGACTGACTGATAGACACATGAGATTTCCCTCATAAATAAGAGAAAATATGTACATCATCCTGAAACAAATACCACTCCTTCAATGGACAGACTGTATTAAGGTATGGGTTAAATAAAAGGAAAATCCAAACTATATTTTGGGCCATCGCAACTATCACTAGCTGCAGGTTCCTGCCTCCCTCCATGCCAAAGGAAGCAGGTGTACTGTGTAAATAGCCTCCACCCTGAATGCCCACCCTGAGACCCTGGACAGTCTGAGATGCCTCACAGCCTGAGAGGGGGCTCTGCAGGCTGGGAAACAGGCTGTAGCACTGATGACTGGGGACACCCACACACAATGGCGAATAGCCTGTGGTCAGTCCTGCTGGCCCCTAACCCAGGCCCCATGTCATGTCTGCCTGGACATTTCAGTTTGCAGATAGGACAGTGATTTTTCCAGCTCTGTACTTCAGGGGGTTGAGGAACTTTGTAGTCTTATTAGATGTTTTAGATAAAACTGAGGGGAGGGCAGGAAAAAAACCAAGAAGTGAGACCCCCACACTTAGCACGGTGCAGGCTCTTAGCAGGACCTAAGCAGCTAAGAGTGCTGCTGGGCGTGGCTTGTGTCAGTCCCCCTGCCCCAGGCAGACACGTGGCTCTTCCAGAAATGCTTTTATCCATCACTGTGCTATGTCGGAGCAGAAGAAATCCTTTCAAGTAGATGTTTCAAAAAGCTGTACGCCTTTAGAATCCCATCCCATTATGAGAACCTGCTACTTTAGGTGCCAGAGATTTCATGGAAAATACAACAAACCCAGCTCTGAGGCGCAGGCGAATCATTTCCCTGTCACTCCCGTGGAGCTTGCCGGCTGGGGCTGGACTCTGCAAGCCCTGCCTGGCGACAGTGCCAACACGAGAGGGTGGCTGCAAAGTCTTGGCTGTGGATGTGTAGGCAGGGCACTATCTCAAATGCTTGAAATCTTCCCCCTGGGTCTATTTTCCTGGGGAAAGGGACTTGGGGAATGTGTAAAAAACCTTATTTTTTAAAAAGACAAAGCAACTTTGAAGTTACAAGATGTTTAAGTATAAGAAATAAAAATTGTGAATAAAAAGAGCTTCTGAGAAGCTGGGTATAAGGGTCGTGCATTCTCACTTCAGAGTAAGAAAAATGAATCCTAGACCTCAATCGCAAAGGAAAATGAAGTGCAACAGATCGTCCTATGACTTAAGTCTGGCAATGCAATGAAAACTGTCAGGTGCTGATGGCATTAAGGGTTTTAGTTTTTGCCACTGGCTATTCTGAGACTCATTTAGGGATCACAAGGGTTAATGGTTCTTCAGCAGCTTACAAGGCCCAGCCACTATAAAAAGCGACAGAAAGTTAATTAGGTGAGATCAGCCGAAACCCCATTCAGGTTTCTGACTCACTTGATTTTGTGAGAAGCCAACGAGTTGACATATTCTGCTTCCGAAGGAGCCAAAATGAGCAGGCTGCTCCCATGGCAGCCAATCCGGGCGGTTCTTCCAATCCGGTGGATGTATTCTGCAGGTGAAGACGGAGCATTGTACTAAAAAGGGTAACAAAAATGAAGGCATTCAAGATCAAGGGATTGTCATTAATTGGAAGTGCAATACCCCTCACCTGCCTCCAGGTATCCCAAGAATTAGACCCTGGTGCTATGGTTACTCTAAAACAATCACAAGAAGTCACTCAACCCTGAAACTCCTGGCTTCACTGAAATAATAAGGCTGACATGCAGATGTGAATGGTGGCCAAGTTTCAGATAAATGTGACATCATCTCATCTCAATATCTCCTTTTTAATTTTACTTCTCCACAGGTCTCTCATTTTCTATTTACATCTTTTCACCGAGGTGACTGCAAGGTGAAAATGTAGGCAGGCAGGGCAGCTCTTTGAGATGACCACATGACCTTGGCCTATTTCCTTGGTAGACAGAGCAGCAGGGGCGAGGTAACAGAGGGCAGTGGAAGGATGAAGGGGCCGACTACTGTGCTGGCAATCACCTCTGCTGCTGGGCCCACAGGGAAGGCCCTACCACTCCGTGCAGCTCTACCCAGTCCCAAGAAGGGACGCAGGATGGTGCCAAGGCTGGCTCTCTGCAGGTGGAGATGCAAGGAGAAAGGCAGACCCCAGCTCAGCCCAGTGGACTAGACACAGCATTCTATGTTATCTCTGACAGTAACGTCATCATCAAACGACCATGTATTAGGTCTTTTTTTCTTCACTGCCACAAGAATCAAAGATCAGTGGGCCAAGGTGAATATACTGTACAGGAAGCCAGGCATGTTCCCTAATCAATAGTCCCAGCACAAGCCCTCCATAATCATTTCTGTGCCCAGCCTACAGCACATTGAAATTAGCCTTGCCTTCTCATCTCCCATTCATTCCTCTGCGCCAGCAGAAAAGAAGACACAATGTCTCGTCCTAAAGCGATCGTCTGTGACAAGCAGATCGGATTCCCTAGCCAGAGACAGGCATGCAATTGCACTAAATGTGAATAAACATGACTCCTGTAAACAGGATACGTGTCCTCTGGCCCCCACATGGCTTAAAAATACCATTCTGCAGACTAACGAAAAGAAAAAGCAAAACGAAACCCTCTAGACTCGAGGGCTAACACCTCTACCCTCTAGCAACGTGTCTAAGGCTAGAGGTATGTGTAAGATGCTGTCAGGAGCGTAATCGCTCCCTGCAGGTCAATGTTCCCAGACACGGCTCTCAGGACAGCCGAGCCATCTCCTCTGGACACAACGAGGCCTCCCAGGGGCCCGGACAATTCCTGTCATTTTCAGACTGTCGAAACTTTGGTCTGTGACACGAATTGCTCTGGGAGCAGGAGAGCCTGACACCTCCCTCGCTCCCACCTGTGAGTGCACATCCTGGCTGTTTTCTGTCGCTGGTGGGTGGGCTGGGTTAAGAAAAGATGTCAGGAGAATAGTGCAGATAAGGCTGATTGTTGCCTGGTTACCAGGGCAACACCCAAGAGTGTAATAATTATGCTACTTAAAGCCAATGGTCTGCTCATGATCATATACTCCTGCCTCAAGCTCCTACCTTAACAACTAAAAAATTACCTGAACAATCCACGTGACTTGTGGGAGATCTAAGCCCCGAGCTGCAACATCCTTCAAAACAAAAAAGAATATGGTCAGGGCTGCGTGTGTGAACTCTAACCATCTAATACAACTCTGAGGGCCACAAACCCACAATGCGTACACACACAGACATCCTCAATTCTGCATTCAACTTCAGGCAGCTCGAGGAGCCAAGAAAGTGCAATTATGGTTAAAAATTCTGATCTGGGGCAAGTAGGACAGAACCCTTTAACAACCCAGGTCCCTCAAGAATACAACCAGCAGGTCAGCACAAGGACTTACACTGCAACTGCCAGTGATTCAGGTAGGAGCTGAGAATTATGTTTTGTTTTTTTTTTTAGTACCGAGGATTGAACTGGGGACCTTGCGCTTGCGAGGCAGGCAGCAGAACCATTGAGCTAAATCCCCGGTCCGAGAATTATGTTTTACTCACTTGCACTGTGTCTGAAAAGCCACCATGACAACTGCATCCATGGATTATCACCCCAAGCTTTCCTTACCTGCCAGCAAGGTCAGTGAACCAAGCCAAGGGTGGGGTAGGTTTCTGGCACGGACTCGGAGGTGACTGAGGCCTGGCCTGGAGGCTGAGAGCACGGAGGCCCAAGTGATCTGCCGCCCCCACTTTGGATTGCAGATGAGGATGCAGCCAAACCTGCTAACCACTTCAAAGACTTAGCTGAAAAGCTACCAGCAATGGAGACTTCTTCTCCCTTTTAACCTGGTCTGGCAGAGTGACTAGAAAATGGGATCTCCTACCCTTGGCAATAATTTGTACTCAGAACTCAACTTTTGCGTGACAGTCATAAGACTATCCCCAGTTGCTATTTCCTGAGGCCTTACTTCACACCAGATGCTGTGTTTAACATTTTACCTGCATCATGACTTATCAACCTCCATTTGACAGAGGAGGAAACCAACGTTCAGAGGCCAAGGAAGCTGTGTAGGGACACACAGCTAAGAAACAGCAGTAACCGCAAATCCAGGCCAGAACAGACTACATCGCCTGCCATCATCAAAAGAGATGCAGTGATAAAACTTAAAAAAAAAACACAAATAAAGAAAAAACAAAAACAAAAACAAAAGAGATGCTTCTCCCCGTACATTGCTGGTGTGAATGGAGAGTGCACAAACTCCTGTGGCGGGGACTTGGTGCTATCCAGCAAAATCAGCTCTGCATCTCCCCTTCAATCCAGAGCCATCTCGCCATTAACAAAGACAATGGGAGGGAGAGCTGCCGAATGATGTGTTCAAGAGGTTATGCAGCCAGCGCTGCAGGGTAGGCAACAGGTGAACAGTGAGCAGGGCTGTGCTCCATACGCCAGAGAACCCCGTGGCTATGAATGGGACCGGGATTTCTGTTCTGACTCGGAGACTCTCTGGGACTTGCTCTGAGTGTGTATGGTATGCTATGTGTAAGAAGCCACAGCAGAAAAAGTCCCAAGCAAAGCTTACAGAAAGTTACCTGTAGGGGAAGGAAGGAGACAGGGCACAGGGACAAGGACAGGAGCCAGACTGCCTTTAGTGCGCTTCACACTTGGCTCAAGATGATGAGCTACCATTTGACAGCAAACACAGAATACTACCCATGAGGCCTTCTTGCCAAAAACCAAAACAGAACAAGAAAGCCACTGAATGCTGCGCATGCTGAGCAAGTTCTCTGCCATTCAGCTACACCCCAGCTCTTTTTATTTTACGTTCAGGTAGTGTCTTACTAAGCTGCCCAGCAGGCTGGCCTAGAACTTGCACCCCTCCTGCCTCAGTCTCCTGAGTAGCTTGGATTAAAGGTGTGTGCCGCCATGACTGGCTGGCATATTCTAAAGAGAACAAACGGTCCTACTTTTTTCAGCCAAAAATTTCAAGGAAAAAAAAATTAGACACGTCACTAATCAACTGACTGGTCAGTCGATCAACTCAACAATCAATGGGTAGGTAGAACAAGTTCCCCAAAGAAGGCTCAACAGTCCTCACCAGTGGTTACTTCTGGACAGGCGGGCTTAAGGTGATTTCCACTTTTCTCTTTGTGCTTTCTTGTTTGCTTTTTAACAGTGAATATATATATTTTCCCTCAAGTTTTTGATTTACAAAAATTCACATAAGTGATTGACAGATGAGTGCAGTGAGCACAGGCCAATCTTCAACTAGATTTATCAACTGCTAATCTTCAGCACATCTGGTTTCTCCTCTCCCCTCTAAACTAAGTAATCCTCCCTCCCACGTTTTCCTATCTCCAGTAGGGTGCAAATATCATGACATCTGAGCTCTGAATACTTTAGCAACTATCTTCTAAGCACAAGGATATTATTCTAAAAAAGTGACTAGACCACCATCACACTTAAGAAACTTATATTAGGCAGGCATGGTGGTGCATGGTTATACTCCCAGTGCTCCGGGAGGCTGAGGTACAAAGATTCACTTAGTGAGACCTTGTCTCAAAAAATAAACAGGGCTGGCTAGGGATGTAGCTCAGTGTGAAGGCCTTGCCCACACACATAAAATTTAATATTGAAGATCATTATTTTCTCATTAAGAGTCCATATTAAATTTTCTCCAACTGACCTGGGATGTCTTTTATAGTTATTTTTGTTTCTCAATCCAGGTGTGAATCACAGAAAGCATGCTCTACTGTGTAACTTTTTAGATTTCCTGAATCCAGACTAGCACCCCGCCTGCCTCTTAATGACTTCCTTAGTTTTACAAAGACCGTCATTTTTGAAGAGTCCAGGAGTCTGGAGGAAGTACTCATACTCTGGATTTGTCTGTCTGCATCCTGACGGGAAGGTTTGGGCTAGGCATCCTGGCAGGATCGCAACCTCAGGCTGGGGTGCATGCCACAGCTGCAGGCCGACGGCTTGCCCCGAGGGGTGACGCCAGGCTCCATCACCACCAAGAGGGGCGCCCACTAGCTTCCACAGGGAAGGTGCCTTTCTTCTTTACAAGATAAGAGACCAGGGAGATGAAACTGAAACCCACAAATATCCCTAACATGTCTCGCTACAGGGCCTGGCTTCTGCCCTTGCCTCTGGTGTGTACCAATGGTTACCCTGATGGCTGTACAGGATGACTAAGTTTACTGTCCCTTCCTTCCACTCCAGAGCTGAGAAATTCCTCTGTACAGTGCAGCTCTCCCACCACTGCTTAAAGTAACCCTAAAGGATTTGTGCGTACAGAGCTTTTCTGAAAAATAATCTTAGGCCAAGTTTTGGTAAAGAAGTACCCGCCCTGCACCCACAGGGGCAAAGGCGGAACTAAGCAGATGCTGTCCTGACACCACTCATTTAGAGGAACCAGGGACCACTGGGCTGCCCTTGTACGCACATGAGCGGGAGCCAGGGTGAGCCACCCGTGAAGTGGCTCAGACAGCCCCATGGGGCTCCAGCTCAGGGTTCTGAGAGCACAATTGAGAGCATTCTCCATCCAAGGGGGACGAAACTAGCTTTCTACACTAACCACAGTCGATGTCTTTAGGAAAACTGATGGGTCCTTAAATCTGCTGAGTTCTTGTTGAGAAATGATTTATTTTATTTAAGCGCTCTGAAGTGGGGGATCTATGTAGACAATGGGCTGCCTGAGCTTTACAGACAGGCTTTGTAAAAAATTTAATGCTCGTCGGTTTAGTAAATTCAACCAGGAAACAGATAAAACTTTTAAAACAGCATGACATTTGTGAAACTCACTAAGTCCAAACATGCAGGCACAGTGAGTAATGAGGGACACCAGCAGCCTCACGTGACTCTGCAAGGCCCTTCCTCCCACTTGGGGGGCCCAGCCCTAGATGCCTGGCTGAGACCATGTCCTCCGGTCTCCCCTCTTCTCAGCTGGGGTGCAGCCTCCCTGACAGCCAGGTGGTGCCTCCCCCTCATTTTCTCTTGCCCAGACTAAATCCAGCCACTGCTTAGGGAAAATACTTCCATCTTTCCCAGTCTCGGCTACTAGGGAGGGAGGGAGCAGTGCTGAAGGAACAGGGCAGATGGAGACCCTGGCCTCAGTCCGGGCAATCCAGCCAGCTCTGAGCTCCTGGTGACCCGCCTGCACAAGGGCTGCAAAACTGCCCATCGCATCATGAGGTTGCTGTGAAGAGCAGACGAGACTGTGTATGTTGAAAATGCCAGAAAAGCTGAAGTCTGAGTGTTCCTCTCATTTGGTTATGGTGGCGATTTAAGTGTCCCTTCCCTTTTGCCCCGCCTCCCCAAGACCCCTGGGAAAAGGACCCCAGAGGAGCCCCAGCTAGCTGCACCTGATCAACAGGAGTGGGGCCTGCTGAAGACTCACAAAGGCTTCAGAGTTCTCCGCCCAGTCCTTGAACGTACATGTTGTAGCAGCCCAGTTCTACTCCTTTAACCTAATTAGGGCAAAAGAATCACTAAAGTCAGTTGTGAAAGACACTCCCCAGCAAGGCCTTGAAGGCCCTGGGCTTGACAACTGGCTGCCTCCATGAGACCCAGGAGTACAGATGGAAGGCAGCTTGCTCAGGTGCCAGCCTGTCAGTTGGATTAAAATGACTCATTTATTTACCCAAGAACCTCACAAAGTGCTTTTACTAACAGGGAGAGGGGGCTGCCATCTCTCTGAGAAGGGACGCGGCAAACTCGCCTCTGACGCCTTCCCGGCCTGCCAAGAGTCATTATTGCCGTGTGTGGAAAGCCATCAGCAGGGTACAGGCCCCTGTTGTCCTGGTGACAGATTGGGCTGAGTAATCAGAGGAGGAAGGGGAGAGTACAGAAGCTGTCAGAGTCGAGAGATCTTGGCTGGAGCCGCCAAAAAACTGGCAACATGAGTTAGCGTAACTGAGTAAACAGCAAACAATCTCCAAATGTCTTCCATTAACACCAATGAAATAAAATGGGAAAGATGAACTTTACCTGAAAAGCACACCCCAGAGGAAAGTGAGAAGGCTACGTTTGTGTGGAGTGCTGGGCTGACATTCTAGTGACTCTCAGAGCCTTAGCTCCTTTGTTTCCTGGCTGCCTGGCACAGTGGAAATTCCCCAGGAGGAGGAGAAATGAAGAACTGCACAGATGTAACACTGTTTCAAGCAGAGAGAGAGAGAGAGAGAGAGAGAGAGAGAGAGCGCGAGCGCGCAGAGCAGGGATGAATGTGTATCTCCTGAAAAAGAGACGCACATATTGCACAACCACGACCCACTCATTCCAAGGGATGCTCGGTCAGCAGAAACTGGAGGAGCTGGAGGCCTCTCCTTCCTGGGGAGATGGTCACTGTATTCAATTTGTTCCCAAACAACCAAGGAGCGCAAATGCACCAAGATAAAGCCTAGTTTGGCCTTACTTAATACCAGAGGTGACTTGGAAATTCCATTTCCTTGCCACTCAGTGGTATTTTTATCAGTGCATCAAAGTAACAATGGCATAACAGTAGACCATGTTCCCTTCCTTTAGCTTAGGGTACGCCTCTCACTATAAGCAGGGGAAATACAAATTTGTAGATAATCCAATGTCTCATATCTGCTTCATTTGATTTCTTAATCCCATATGGAAAAATATGTCTCAAACTTTCAAATTACTTCTTCCTACTTGTTCCTACTTCCTCTTAACCTGGCTTTCCTGTGGATCTAATCTTCCAGAGGACACAAAGTCACCGCCAATGTGTGGAGATTCATCTTTTGAAAAAGGGCCTCCTGCCCTGACTGCCCTAAGCGCCATCTCAAGACGTACCCACACCACTGAACAGTCACTCTACAGAGCTGTGTGTCTAGTCCCAGGATGAAACTACAAAGGTTCTTGCTTTTAAGATGCTTATAATCAGTATAAACACACACTCACACGCACCCTTAGCTGCTCCTCCATGGAAGGAAAGCAGAGTCGGGGAGGCGATTTTCAAACAGTAAAGGATACTGTGCTACTCTATTTCCTGTAGTTATAGAACAGCTTCCAAATTTTCATACTCAGCCTCCTCTGGCCTTGTAGGAGGATCTTAGGATGATAAATTAAAATGGCAAAGGTATGGATGGTATAGAGGGGAAAATCCCCACACAACAATTAACAATATGAACCCCCTTTATCAAAATAAGCCAGTTCTCCATCTGCCTTGCCCTGACACAGCTCTCGTTCCTCATGACCACCAAGGAGACTCTCGAGAGTGCTCAGATAGCCTGGCAAGCAACAGGCTGCTGCAGAGGACGCAAAGTGACAGTGTCTCTCCCATCATCAATCACAGTGCACATACCTTGCACACCCTGTGGCTGACATCAGACGTGTCAAGCTAAAGTAAACAACTATGGCAGAAGTAGCAGCACTTCTGTGAGTGAGCAAAGAATCTCTTGTCACTGGGAACTGGGCCTGTACCCTGGCTTAGGCAGGCAGGAGCCAGCCCCACCCATGTCTCCTCCCACAAACAGCAGAGGGAAGAGAATGTGACACTATGGTGGAAATCTGTGCACTGGACTGACGTGGACAGGCCAAGGGCCTTCACCAGAGTAATTCAGGGAAATCCGATGGTGGGCAAAGGAGTTTGCTTTGCACCTGTCTCTGGGGTGGACAGGGAGCTGGGGACACTGTGCAGTGGTAGGACAATGGCAATCTTTGTCTAGCTGACATCACAGCCTGTGTGCATCAGACAGAACAAGGAAAGTGGTCATATGCCTTGGATCCCACTGTGAATTATACTGTAGAAAGAATGATCTTCTCTTCCATGCAGACCTATGTAAGAAACAACGAAACACTGAACATCACATATACCTAGTTTTCCTTGAGATGTATCACAGCCTTTACATGCTGCAAACCACGGCAACTTTCACATACCAGAAACAGTAATTTCCCAGGGATAAATCTAGGATCTTAATGGTCAAAAAGAAAACATTTTGTTACTATCCTAACCTAAATTTCAACACAAAAATTCCTACTGCTTTGTTTCAATGTAGACAATCTGTAACTTTATTCTTCATGTAATAATACCATATGGATGAAAAAAGTAAACCTATTCCCAATGAGCAAGTATATTAAATTCCACTTTTCCCAGTTTTTAGAAAAAATGCATACATCAAATTGCTCTTGACCTTGAGATTCTGGGGTCCCAGCTACCCACTCAAATCAACCACAAATACCAAGTGCCTAGTGTGTGTTAAGACACTGGGATGGGGCCGGGGATTTAGGTCAGTGGTTCCGGCGCCTGCCTCACAAGCACAACGTCCTGAGTTCGATCCCCGGTACCAAAAAAAAAAGACACTGGGATGGAACTGAGAACACATCATGGTCCCTGTCTTCATGGAGCTTACGATCTAGTGGGACAACGCCTAGACCAGGGGTGATAACCATTACTAAGAGAAACCCAGGCTTCATTCTCTGAACTGAAATTTGAGCTGTGATCTGAGTGGGGGTTGGTCAAAGTTGGCACTGGAGGCTGTTCCAGGCAGAAGGCACAGCTGTTATCAAAGCCCAAGGCTGGAATGACACATTCAAGCAGCTGAAAGAGGGTTGTGTTGGGCTAAAGGGTGGAGAGCAAGGGACAGTGGGGAGAGAGGGAAGGCCTCTGAACAGTGTTGGTGCTGACACACTATGGGTTACTGACAAGTTTCCTACCAAGGAGAACTGGACTCAGTCTTTAGACATTTAAAATAACCATCTGACTTGCAGGCTGGCTTCGTCAAGGGACGTGCTACTTGGTCAGACCTGTGTTTCTTCAGGAGACAAGAATTCCAGCTGAAACCGGTCTTAGGTCTGAATAACCAGTGTCAATGGAACCACTCTGTCACGTGTGTGAGAACAGGCCCTATGATGAGCAGGTTTCCAGGCAGGCCCTCCCATAGATGAGTATACACACACACACACACACACACACACACACACACACACACAAACACACACGGCCGCACTCACCTACAAACTCTTAATTTAGAAAGAAAAGTTTCTATTACCTTTAAAACTGAACAGTATGGAGTTCCTAAAAAAGTAACTGCATTAAATGAGGCATTCATATAGCTAAAGTTCTTTGTTTCTACCCAGCATCTGTTCACTGAATTTACTAAATTTACAGTGGAATTTCATTACTGTGCATACTGGGACTTCTCCAATAACCCCTGGAGGGGTCAGGTTATGTCACCCAAGATCGCAGAAGTGGAGAAGGTATTTTAATCTTGGGAGAGAGCAACAGCTATGGTAAAGGGACTCCCCAGAGAGGAGAGAATATGGAAGGTGTAGTTTTCAATCTCGAAAGAGCAAAAGAGATGTGCATTAAAAAGGTCAGCGCTGCACTGTGGGAGGCAGCGTGGGACTGCACAGACCGAGGTCGCATGAACTACTTCTGGAAATTCTAGGGCAAATGACATTTTTGACAACAACAAACAAAATCTGTCTGTGTGCATCTATTTTCCTTTAAGAGGGTGAGCAGAGGCAAGCAGAGTCATTTTGCTGCAGAAAGACTTTCTCAGCTCTAATTACTCCCGATAGCTGTAATTTACAAGTTTTGGTGGCTAGAAATCGCCAAGATTCACACATTTTCAGACTAACAGCTGCCACCATTAGTGAGCAAATCGCCAAGTCTTCTGCACGGTGGCGGCCGGCTATCTGTGGCACAATCAGCAGAGCGCAGAGGCCCTAGAGCCCCTCCCCCGGGGGCCAGACACAGGACAGGCCCCGTCACCGGAGTGCACGCTCCCTTGGAGCAGAGACACATACCGTGCAGAGAAGGACACCTGCTCTGGAACAGGAGAATTCCTGAAACACTGCCGTTCTTTCCTACAAAACAAGGAAAAAAGAACCTTACAGGCGCCAGGGTAAATCCTAGCAAGTTGGCTTAGATTTCCTTAACCTCCCCAATTTCCTACGGCTCTATTTTCAGGCACAGAGAGGCTCCCCAGGAAAGCAGCAGCCCAAATGCCTGCGGAGACCCTGCATTAACAAGACTTCACCTCTGCCGACTGTGGCACAACAGGAGCACTTTGCGGGCAGCATGTTTCCGAGAGCCACTGCCAGGGTGGGCACCACCCACCTAAGGACAAGGACCAGAGCAGGGAAGACAAAGGCCACGTGTCACACGTGTGGGGTCCCACAAGATTCCTCCTAGCACATTCTCCTGGAAGTGCTCTAGAGAGAAGACGAACCCTCCCTAGAGGGCAATTTTTTAAATACTTAAAAAAATTTTTTAAATTTACTAAACTATGTATCTTAATTGTAGAAAAGTTGTATTTAAGTTGAAGGAAAAAATAAAATCACCCCTCTACTAGGTGCAAACCCCACCACCAGCAATACTTTAATGTTACCGAAGTCCCCTTTTTATGCACAACACAACTAAATATGTGGGTTTGGGCTGGGGATTTAGCTCAGGGGTTTCGCCACCTGCCTTGCAAGCACAAGGACCTGAGTTCGATCCCTGGTACCAAAAAATAAATAAATAAATGTGGCTTTAAGTTTCCAATTAGCAATAATCGCACCTGGGATAAACCTTGCTGGCTATAATACTGCTACTGTGCAAAGCTGATAAGTTTTTTTTTTTGAGACAGGCTCTTATTTGTATTGCAGGCTGGCCTTGAACTCACTATGTAGCCCAGGCTGGTTAAACTCATGGTGATCCTCCTGCCTCAGCCTCCCAAGTGCTGGGATCACAGGCATGCACCAACATGCCCGGCACGAAGCCAATCATTTTTAAAAAAATGGCATTCCACTATTTATATTAGAGTAAGATGCTCTTATGCCCCCATCAAATCTGATCATCTGTTCAGGTCATAAATATTCAAAGACCACGGCATCTCACACAGTGAACTGGTTCTGCTGAAGGGCTACACCACCATGGATGTGACCAAAATCCTAGTACTGGCAACTAAGCCATCTTCAGTCTCTCGCCATCACAATTAGTGCTTTGTAGACAGGCTGCCATGCACATTCTGATCATCCCCTTGGGTTACATTCCTAAAATAGGTCCGCTGGACAGAGAGGTGAGCACATCTTAGGACTCTCAGCACCAACTCGCAAGGCTACCCTCTGAGTGTGGTTGCATCACAGTGCTCCAAGTGCTTGGGATGTGACTACATTTGCCTATAGCAACAAATAAAAAGAAACAGAACCAAATTACTAAAAATTTGGAAAAAAGAAAAAAAGCAGTCTCCCCTTTCGCTTTGGTACAGCTGCCGAACCACTGCAAGGATGTGATTCTGGCCTTTCACTTCCACACACTTCGATGCATGTCTGGATGCCAGGGTGCCTCACTCAGAGCACTGCGTGGAGATGCAGCAATAGCTGGCATTTACCAAGCACCTGCCTCAGTCTGGACCCCAGTCTGAGCATCTCTCATGGCCACACTTACCTAACCCTTGTAAAGACAGACCTGTGATATGCAGGCCCTTGAGAAGGAAAAGCGTGAAGAGAGGTACAGAGAGGTCATGAAACTGGCCCAAGAGATACACATGAGAGAAGGGCCACCCTGATCCTCAGGCCCAGGGAGCTGCATTCCGGGCCAGATGCACTGTCCACTTTGCTGCAATCCTTAGCAACAAAGGTGCGCTTTTTATTGGCTACATTATTCAATCAAAATCAGAAATTTTCCTAAAGGCTTGTGATATGACTTGAAGACAGGACATAATGTATGTAGAGTTGGGGTGGGGAAAAACCACTGCCTAGGATCTCCTTCCAACAGTACCTCTCTCTAGTGCTCAAGAGCTCGTCTGGGATCATGCCAATCCTACACTCAAGGTCTTGGGGCAGTGACCAGGGCGACGGCCAGGGAGGCATGCCCAGGACTGTTTCAGCTTAGTCCAGAATGAGACACAGGCCTGACCCTTACAAAAGAAGAGGCAAGAACACCACTCAGGTCTCCTCCTGGCTCACAGGGATGCTGTGCAGGCTACGTATGAACAAAACAAGAATAAAATGTTAGTAATTTTTAAGCTACAAAAATAGCTAACTTAGGCACAGTGGTGCATGCCTGAAATCCCAGCACTCAGCAAGGTGAGGGAGGAGGACTGCTGCAAGTTCAAGGCCTGCCTGGGCTACATAGTGAGACCCTGTCTCAAAAAAAAAAACAAAAGCTAAATTATTCCTGAAAAAGACACAACAGCAACAATAACAGCATTTGCTGTTTACTGAGTACTACGTTGGCAGGCCCAGTACTAAGAGCTTCACCTTTGAGCCCATGTTTATAGTGCCCAATGCTTAGGGTCCTCGTGGGGAGTGGGTGTATGGACAGAACAGTGAAATTATTTTTTTGTGCCCCTCCCATCTGAAAAAGACCTCCTTACTTTCTACTAGCTGTCTTTCGCTTTGCCAGTTCTTTATATTTTGGGTTTCTCATATAAAGGAAACTATGCAATATTTTGTGTATCTGATTCCACTGAACATTATGGTCTCAAATGTATCCATTTTCCTACAAAGGACTCAAGTCTATCCTTCTTTATGCCAGAGTAGCGCTCCATTGTACATAAATACCACATTTTCTTCATCCATTTACCTGTTGATGAGTGTATAGGCCACTCCCAAGATTTAACCATTATGAATTGTGCACTATAAACATGGGCACACATGGATCACTGTAATATGATGCCTTTCACTTCTGGGAGTAAAACACCTAGAAGGGAAATAGCTGGGTCAAATGGAATTTTAATTGTAGTTTGTTTGGTTTTTGTGGTACCGGGGATCGAACTCAGGACCTTGTGCTTTCGAGACAGGTAGTGGAACCACTAAGCTAAATCCCTGGCCCTCTAATTGTACTTTTTTGAGGACTCTCCACAGTGGCTTCCATAGTGGTTGTATAATCTACATTCCCCTCAACAATGAAAAAAAGTGTTCCCCCATCCCCCTGCAGCCTTGCCAGCATTTGTTGTTACTTGATTTACCGACGAAAGCCATCCTTTCTGGGGTAAGATGGAATCCTAGTGATGCTTTTATTTGTATTTCTTTGATGGCCATTCCTTCATGTATTTATTGGCATCTGTAACTTCTCAGAAGTGTGTATTCATTTCAGTTCCCATTTTCTGACTGGGTCTTTTACTTTGAGGGTCTCATGTTTTGAATTCTTTATATGTTCTACATGTTAGTCCTCTGTCTGAGGAATAGCTGACACATGTTTTCCCATTCTGTAGGTTGACTCTTCACTCACTGGTTCTTTTGCTGTAGAGAAGCTTTCAAACTTGACACGACCCCATTTGTTGATTCTTGGTACTCTCTTCTGTGCAACTGGGGTTCTGTTCAGAAAGTCCTCGCTTACACACACCTATGACTTCAAGAGTTACCTATTTATTCTTCTAGCAGGTGAAGTATTTCTTTAGTCTAAAAGTTTTATTGGCATTAACTCAATGAATCAACATCATTCTATGAAGTAAATACTACTATTATCCCCACTTTAGAGACACAGAAAAGGTAAATACTTATCTGGGGTCAGAGCCAGCAAATGACAGAGCCAGGCCTAGAACACAAGAAGTCTATAGCCAGGGGCACAGCTGTAAACACCACGCCAGGCTCCCACCCTATGACGATGTGGATGTGCAGGCTGAAATCACTCAATCAGGGAATCTTTTGTATGATTCCCTTTTTTTTTTGGTCCTGGGGATCAAACTCGGGACCTTGTGTTTTCGAGGCAGGCAGCAGCACCACTGAGCTAAATCCCTGGCCTTGTATGATCTCTTAAGTCCACATGCTGCCCTCAGACTTACCCTGCAGAATGTCTCTGGTGAATACTGACCCAGAGCATGAAAAAGTTTAAAACAAAATCCAAACCATGAATGGTATTAAAGAGTGAAACCAACATGCTCAATTAAATCAGGGAGCCAAAGGCAAAAACCAACAGTTTCTAACATTTCACCAAGGCTTGGATATTTCGGACTTCAATATAATGAGGGGTAAATAAGCTGCGTCCATGAGTGACTTTTCTGAGCAAGGTCACATTTCCTTAACTGTAACAAAAGGCAAAACAAAAGGCAGGCTGGACACGTCTACGGTCACGTTAGAACTTTAATGTCCCTTGACGCTTTAGCAATGTCATGATTTTGTAAGGTGGATCTGGCCTATCTTACTGATTTCTGGCTTTGTCCACTCTGTAAGTTCTGAAGCTGCCCTGGTGACCTCTCCTTGAGGACAAGACGGCTCCACACCCACCCATGCTTCCCTTCCCAGCTCCACCGAGTATACCTCTCCCCCTCACTCTACCCTGACTCCCTAAACGGATGGCCTAGCTAACAGCAGCGGAACAAAAAGCTCTAAAACCAGGGAAAGGGCGTAGTCTGAATCTTACTCTGAGAGAAAGGATGGGGGCCCAAAGCCCTTTGGTGTGCGGCACCCGCTCCCAACCTGAAGTGTTCAAAGTGCAGCGCTGTGTCTTGTTGACAATGACAGCAGCCGCACTCAGCAGTACCATATGGGATCCACAATTTAGCTCCATTAATGCTCTTAATTTGAAGACATCAAGCCCTAATTACACACTGGGTACTAAAAAGGCAAAACCCTTCCCTGGTGCCAGCTACTTAGTGGTACTCTGTTGCCGGAACAGCTGGCTGAAGTAGGCACAGGCCAAGGGTCTGTGAGCGCTCTCAGGTGGAAGAGGCTGGCCGGAGCAAGAGTGCAGAACAAAGGCCCTCCTTGCCCACATCCTCCCACACCCCTGGCAGTGTGATCCCCTTCAGCACCAGCGGCTCACCGACTTCCCGTGGGAGCTTCCCTTGTATTGCTGAGGGGTGAGGATGAGTCAGTTCCCGGGGACTCAGGGTGGGGTGGGGGGCTTACCTCCTGCTCCATGTTGCCATGCAGCCGCAGGAATTTTAATCTCGTGGAGGCAGATGGCGCCTGTCTCAATGTAGGGGGGCCCTCGCTGCTCGACAGGGTCTGGAGGAAGAGGTTGTAGTGGAACTCCACCAGCTCGCAGCTGGAGAAAAAGACAATCATCTTCTGGTCCTTCTCAAACTGTAGGATGAGGGGAAAATAAGCACACACTTCTAAGCTCAGGAGACACTAAAGTGAATACTGCTCTATAGGATGTGTTTAGGCTGGCCCTTATCTGGTGACAGAGTTCTGAATTATTTTTTTAAAGTGACATTGATATTCTGCTCTAGAAAGAAGAGAGGAAAGGAAAATGACAGAGCTTTACCCTCAAATGGGAAACCGAATTCATGGCGCAGCTCCCCCCTTCCTCTGCTCAAGGCCTGGTGCGTGCAAGGCTGCCCGGCCCTGACCTTACAAGTGCAGTACATCTGGATGCTCCAGCCCACAGCCCCACAGCCTGCTACTGTCTTCCCACAGCCCAGAGAAGCTACCACATGACACTGGTAGATGAGGGCCGGGGATTTAGCTCAGCAGGTTCCGCCGCCTGCCTCACAAGCGCAAGGACGCGAGTTCAATTCCTGGTACCAAAAAACAAAACAAAAAAACCTGGTAGATGAGCACCCAGACACTAGGGTTCTTTAAGAAACATAAGCACAAGCGCCTACGACTGCCTCATACCCTGCATGTTTCTGCTACCCAATGTCCCTAATGTTGGTCCCAGGAAAGATATTTAAGGCCACTTTCATGAGGAACATTACAATTATCACTGACCTCAGATTCTTTTACCAGAATCCTGCAGTCCCTGACTGAAAGGTTATATGTTAAGGTCTACATCTGTGACCTCAGAACTGAGTTAGAAAATTGTTTTATTTTTTACGGTGCCTCTACTGCTGCTATTGATGCCGGACACAAACCAAATAGGTGTTTCTTCCCTGGGCCAGCCAGGGGCAGGCCACAGTCCTACCTTGCACTTCTGCAGGATAAAGGCTGCTAGGCAGACAAGCCGCAGTTTGCTGGGGACCAGTGTCACATGCTGCTCGAGACTCTCCGGTATTGCAAAGCTGTCCAGCCTGTCGCTGGTCTGTGGAGGAGCAACTCCCTGGCCTGCTCTGCCCTTTGGGGTAGATTGGTCGTGGCTTTTGTCCAAGACAGAAATGCTGACTGGATTATGTAAACTGATATCCGCTAGTCGTGTCACGCCTTGGATAAAAAGCAAAAAGGACAGAGGAAAGTGGTCATATCTGCGTGCCCTCACAGTGTCAATCCAGGTTTATTAAGAATGGCCCAGCACTGATGCCCTCCTGCCACTTTGCTGGGGCAGAACACAGCCTAATAATCCATTCATGCCAGCACATGCTCTAAACTTGCACCCGCGGACAGACATCTGAAGGGGTAGCAAGCCTGTGGCACCCCCATGCTCGAAAGGATTCTCTGGTCAAGTCAGCTTCAAAAATCTTAGATTATTTTCTAGGCTTCTTTGCTACAGGCCTTCTCTTTACTGAGGCACTGTGCACCATGAATCTCCAAGAGGAGGTGAGGGTGTGAGACATTCCCCTTTTCATTGGCCATCTCTCTAAGCTCCTCCTTAGAATATACTTTGAGGAGTGTCAATGGGTCGCACAAATGGCATCTGGCATGTGCATTACCACAATGTGGCCTAGCAAACAGGCCAACCAGACACAAACCCATGAAGGTGCTTTTGTTGGGTGTATAAGGGCTCAGTTTACAGGGTGGGCCTGCTAAAGTGGTACAATATTCTTCCAAGCCTTAGTTTTCCCATCCATAAAAGAGTAAGAATTTATCTCCTGAAGAAAGGAGCTAAGGAATAGGTATTTTTAGCTAGGTGAAAGGTAGATGATTACACTTGGAGAAGAGCAAGAGTCCTTCTCTCTCTGGTTGCAACTCCAACAAAAATCTCATGAGGGCTGGGGATTTAGCTCAGTGGTTCCGCTGCCTGCCTTGCAAGTTCAAGGACCCAAGTTTGATCCCAGGCACACACACACAAAAAAACCCACAAAAAAACAAAACCTCATGAAACCACTTGGCCAGTGGCAGCCCGCCTTGTCTCTCCCCCTGCTCCTCGAGTGAGATGACACTGGCTCTGGGACCTGCCTTTCCTCCCTTTCCTAGGTCTGGGGAACACAGCAGCCTTGGGTGACTGGATGAGGGCAGCTGGGGATGCAGGATAGAGTGGGAAGAACAGTCCTCTGGGGCCACCCCCTCGCCCCCTGGCAAACAGCTTGGCTCCACCTGGGTCCTCCCAGTCACTCCTCCATCACTTACCTTCTGTGAGTGTGGCTGACAGCAAGACGTTTTGCCGCTTGTGGCACTGGGTATTTATAGCATTGAGGATCACAGTGATATCCTTTTCAAAACCCAAATCCAAGATTCTGTGATTGTAAGAGAAGAATTGGGAACTACGTGGAGAGGAAGCATGATGCTAAGGGCTACAGAAGTTGCCACGGAGATGGGAGAAACAGCCCTCTCTTCCCACCTTTCCTGCTTCCCGGATAAGGCTCACCTGTCTGCCTCATCCAAAACCAGCCACTGAATGCGGCTAAAATGAATGTTCTTTGTGGACTTTATATGATCCACCAGCCGGCCAGGAGTTGAGATGAGGATATTTATTCCTTTGCGAAGTCTGTTTAAAATTATGAATGGTAAGAGAAAATAAATCACACAGGGCTGTAGCAACAGAAAACACGTGAAAGGGGCGGAGGACACAGATGCACTTCCTGCACATGTGGTACCAGACGGTGACAAGGGATAAAAGGAGCTCCTGAGTCACCCGAATCTACAGAGTGCGCCTGTTCTGGTCTGAAACTACAGCAAAGTCATAGAGCCTTTACTCTGGAAGGTGTCTTAGCCACATCACCCAACACTCCCTGTCTGATAGCAGACCCTTTAGGACACTCCAGACATGTGGATGGTCCTCTGGTTGGTCCCTGAAGGCTCCTGCGCCAGGGAACACCCTAACCAAATGAGCTTTTCGGTACCAATGAGCTCTAACTACTAGAATGCTTGTTTCTTGCCTTTTTTTTTTTTTTTTTGGTACCAGGGATCGAACTCGGGTCCTTGCACTTGCGCAGCAGGTGGCGAAACCACTGAGCTAAATCCCCGGCCCATAGAATGCTTGTTTCTTATAACGAACTCTTGAGCTAAAATCCATAAAATGGGCCTAACTGCCCCACAGAGCATGTAGAATAAGTCTAATTTCTTACTCCCCAAACAACCATTATCCCATTATTCTATGGTGGCAGACATAATCATTAGCTGGCTCTATTTTCTAATTTTCCTTTCAGTAAAGAAAAACCATGTGCTTATGTGTTAGCAAAGAGATAAAAGGACAAAGGGAATGGGCAAATCACACAAGTGTCATTGGAGGAAGGCGCTATGACCATCTTTGTTCTTGCTGGCAAGAAACTCTAAGTAATGGCTGGAGCTCCAACAATTATCCAAGACTAAGGCAACCCTGAAAATGAAAACCTCCCACAGGGCCACAAAAAGAAGGAGCCAGGGTCCTGACACTGAAAGGCCAAGCCAGCCCCAGTCTGGTTCCATCACACTTTTTTTTCCTTTCTCTTTTGTGATACTGAGGACTGAAACCAGGCCTTCAAAATGAGCTCCATATCCAGCCAGCCATTTTTATTTTGAGTCAGTCTAAGTTGCCCAGTGGAATTCAAACTCGTGACATTCCTTGGTCCCCCTCCATGTAGGGATTACAGGTGTGTACCATAGTGCTCAGACTTCTTGAATGCGAAAGAAAAAAAAAAAACTTCTGCACTGCTTGTGCCACTGCTATTTTCACTGTTATTATTTATCCTAACCAATACTTTCAGGTGTCAAATTTTATACTGACTCTTCAGTTACAGGCTACATGCAGAGTTGGGTATAACTACTAAACATTTGGGGTTTTTTCTGCTTTTTTTTGGTACCGGGGATCAAACTCAAGGCCCTGCGCTACTACTAAATGTTTTAAAAAGACTGCAGGGCCGGCGATTTAGTTCAGTGGCACTGAACCTGCCTGGCAAGCCCAAATTCCTGAGTTCGATCACTGGTATGGGGGCGGGGTGGGGGGCACAGACAGTTTGGGATTTACCTGTTGCAACAATTTTCTATAGACAACATAACAAGTTCTAACACAGATGTAGGAATGAATGAATCTGGGTGGCAAAAACAAATTGCTGAGTCTTATATAGGCTTGTGATCTTTTTTTAATAAGCCAATCAACAAAACCACAAGCTCCCAATGTACAGAGAGCCTCAACCAAGTGGGGTGTTGTAAACAAGGAGGGCTGTGGGTGCCTGGTGGACAGCCATGAGGAAGGTAACAGAACCATCACTAACCACATCAGGGGAACCTGTTCGTAGGTTTGTCATTATTTCAAAAACAGCTGTCTAGGGGTGACCACCCCTCCTCCTGCCCCAAAGTCCAGGGATCAGGAGACACAGTCAGATTCCAAAAAGAATGACCAACAGCAAACCTCCTCATACCTGGCTTTTTCTGATTTTCTCTTCTCTCCGCCCATCAACACTCCAGGCACAATCCAGGTGAATGGCTATGGAAAGACAACAGACCAACATCAGTGTAAAGCGCCCTTGCCTAAATCACTAGACCTCACACAAGTCAGGCAAGAGGAACGATGCAGGTCCCACCTGTGTGTTAGTGTTACTGTGCACAACAGTTCGTGGGGACTGCCACACCCAGGGTTAGTATCAGCAATAACTGCAATTACGGCCACTAACTGTGATTACAGCTTCCAATAATGTAGGACAAACCAGCATAAGTGTCTTAAACTGAGTCAAGTAGCTCCCCTACCCTTCCCCATGGAACCTGACTAGAGAACAAAGCCCAGTAACTCTACTGCCTTTGGGAGGAGGGTTAAGACAAAATCCAAACAACAGCTCTCCTAACTCCCTACCCCTGATAAAGGACAGATCAATTCGTGATCTAGTTTGGTGGGGTGGCAGGATCTGACTCTAAAACCTTCTCTCTTTTCTCTCTTGAACAAACCCTACTTGCAGCTTTTTCTTGCGTTCCACTGGCTCACCCGAGGGTGCTGCCTGTTTATCTCTGTACGCTGCTAGCTGGTGACTATGATGAATAGATTATAGGACTTTAAGCTGTGGGAAACACTGGTAATTAGCTAAGCTAAAATCAATAGTCACTGAGGTTTAGATCGGTAAAAGCCTGCAAACTATACCTACAGAAAGCAGACATATCCAGGAAAGAGGGAAGTAATAATAAGTCCTCTTTTTTTGAAAATAAATACTTGTGTATTAATCTTTCCTCAAAATGTCAGAAAAAGATAAAAATGAACTCATGCCTTGTCTTACCTTAAGCAGTTTCTGGACAGTGTCAAAGCTTTGTAGAGCCAGCTGAAAATATTAAAAAGTTAGACTACGAATATGGTCCCCCCCCTTTTGCTAAAGGTCATTTAACTCATTAGGATCCAAACCTGGACCTCAAGTAAAGCTTAAGGAAAAAAAAAAACCTACACACAGAATCTACTCCAGAAATACACCTCTTTCTTAGACTGGCTGTATAACCTATCAGTTTGGGAAATGAAGGTAAAGACATCACATCCATTTCTTAGACATGTACAAAAATAATGTTTTGTGCTCCCTCTGCTGGCTCAAATTCCCAGAGTGTCACATACAGAAGTTCAAATCTAGTGTTTGAATTTGGCTTTCATTAGAAAGAGAATGAAGGGTGCACTAGAGCAGTTACGCAGCAGGCTTGCCTTCGGGGATTTTGCTTAGGGTGATTTGCTGTGTCTTAGGGCATAAGATTACGCCAGGGTGTCTAAAGACTGGCAGGTGGTCATTCTCAAGTTTACAGAAACAAAACCAAAGCAGCAACTATGGTGGAAACCGGAGAAAGTGAAAATTAACATGGCTTATGACTATTCACCACCATTAAAAAGTCTCTACTGACTCCTTATCCAAGGACATTACGTACACGGTTTCTACATGTTCAGATTCCGGAAGCATCCTCGGGAAAGAGCAACTCTGCTATAAAATTTGGAGCAGGCGGTTCCTTTGCTGCACTGAGCAGAGATGGGTACCACAGAATGCCTAAGGGCTGACCTGAAACTGCACTGACACAGAGAATGGACTGGACACCCTGGCCCTGACCCTGACCCTGACCCTAAGCTGTCCCGAAGGCAAATAACACAGACCAGATGGAAGAGACCTCACCAAGAGAAGACCAACACTACTGACAAGGCTCACTTCCAGGAATAAGTGACAGCTTTACTAGCAGTGGCTTTCAAAAAAAGTTTGCTTTTAGAGCTGTTTCTATTTTTGAATTAAGTTTTAAAGAAAAAAAAACTAAAAAAGGTGATTCTTTTAACTCCTTTTAAAGGGACACAGATTTAATAATATTATTAGCTTTTAGATACCATACATACGATTTCCAGAAATATTTGAATGTTTCTCCTTAATAGGAACCAGAGGACAGTTCCCATAGCCAGGAAAGAAGTGTGTAGTCCTGTGGCAGTGGGGGACGATGGCCAAGTCGCTTTGTGTCCCCAAGACATTATGGAAGCCTGCACTTCCGACTCACACCACACCCAGCCTCTTACCTCTCTTGTGGGCACCAGCACCAGAGCATAGGGGCCATCACTTCGCTGTCAACAGAGAACGAGATGCTGTGAGTAGGGCCGAGACCCCAGATCCAGACTGACTAGCTGAGGGCGGCCAGTCACGAACCCGTGCACCGCCCCAGCATCATGGGACATCACTCCAGCAGTCCTGGCCCAGTGTAATCAGACAGACAAACACGACCCATGGACAGGAAAGAGGCAGTTGCCATCGTTAGGAGACTATGTCATTTTACTTTAGAAAATAAAAAAACCTTTGCAAATCAACTGAAAAATTACTATAAATCAGGTGCTTCAGTCAAGTATTGAATGCAAAATTAATGTATAAAAATCAATGTCTCCAATATAGAAAGTTAGAAAATACAATGGAAGGAAAAATTTCACATTTACAATGGCAGCAAGAAAGACAAAAAAGTGTAAGAATAAAAAATGTACAAAGTCTATCTGAAGAAAAATTTAAAACACCTCTGAGAGGCATAAAATACAATTTGAGTAAGTTGAAAGATGTAACTGATTCTTGGATAGGAAGATCCAATAATCTAAGTTAATTCTCCCCTAAATAAATCTATAAATGCAATGCAATTCTAACAACACCAGAGAAGTGTGTGCACACGTGCATATGCACAATATACACAACCAGAAAGACTGTTTCAAAGGAACCATGTAGGAAAAATAAATGCAAAAATAACTACACATTTATGAAAAACCTATCAGATGTTAATTTAAAGCTATAGCAGTTTAAAAAAATACTGGTGAGCCAGGGATGGTGGGGAACACCTGCAACCCCAGCACTTGGGAGGCTGAGGCAGGAGGATTGCTGCAAATTCAAGGCCAACCTAGGGTACACAGTGAGTTCAAGGTTAGCCTGAATTATAAAGCAGGACCTTATCTCAAAAAACCAAACACAAACAAACAACCACACAAAACCCCAAAAAACTGGTTCACAGAGATTGTAACATCTAGTAGTGTCTAGAACAGAATGAAAGACATAACAGAAGCCGGGTGTGGTGGCACACACCTGTAATCCCAGCATTCTAGTAGGCTGAGCAGGAGGATCAAAAGTTTGAGTATAGCCTGGGTTATTTATTTATTTATTTATTTATTTATTGTTTTGGTTTTTTTGGTACCAGGGATCGAACTTGGGTCCTTGCGCTTGCAAGGCAGGCGGCGGAACCACTGAGCTAAATCCCTGGTCCTTTATTTATTTTTTAAGAGCAGGAAAAATTTATTGAGAGAAAGATAGCTTCTAAGAGACACAGAAGGAGGACCAGAAAGTGGGTTGCCCCCCACCCCACTTTTCAAAGATGTTTTACACAGCAAAGTCACGTGGTGAGACATGTACAAAGTGGGACAAAACTGTAAGACCCAATGAAAACTTACAAGGTGGGCATGAGGTGGGGCAAAACCATGACCAAGCAGTAAGATTACAAGCATAGTCACCCAGGTAACATTGATTAATTGGGGGAGCCAATGGGAAGGCAAGTCACATACAAGGAATTTCCCATTTAGAATATCAATCACTGCTATTTATTCCTAGAGGAAGTAGTACTTCTTTTCCTTTTTATAATGCTAACCAGTGAATGTGCCTCAATGGTTCTCCATGTTGGTTCCTTGTTGTGTTTAGCCTGGGTAATTTAGCAAGACCATGTCTCAAAAAATACTAGAGGGCTGAGGATATAGCTCATTGAGAAGGCCCTGGTTTCAATCCTCTGTACCATTAAAAAAAAAAAAAAAAAATCTACGGGGAAAAAAATACAAGAGTGATTTTACTGTGTATCAATAGAGAAAAGGTCAATTACTCAGAAGTTCTTTCAGGAAAAAAAAGCTGGAATTAGTTGGCCTTTTTAGATGATATAAAACTCAGATACCAAAAAACAAAACAAGCTCGGATACCATAAAACACTGATATATTTTAGTACCTAAAATTTGAAATTTCAGAATAGAAAAACATGCCCATAAAAAAACTCAAGCTTCAAATGACAATAAAGCGGAAAAATATGCCACACCTAAGAGCAAAATGCCAATTTCCTTAACTTATAAAGAGATTATGTAATTTAAAGAGTCAGCAACTCAAACAGAGGAAAAGAGAAAAGTCATAAACAGCTAATTTATGAAAATTAAAATGTAAACTATGGCTATTACACATATGAAATGATGTCAACTTTACTCTTAAAAGGAACTCAAATTCAAGTTACAAGTGGTTTTCCCATCAAATGAGCAAAGGTCAAACAGCTGAGGGTGGGGTGGGGGGCTCCTGTGCACTGCTGGGGAGAGTGCACTCTGGTGAAAGGACTCCAAGAGCAAACCCGAGCTGGCTGGGGTGGGCATGACTGTAATCTCAGCTACTCAGGAGCTGAGGCAGGAGGATCATGAGTTTGAGGCCAGCCTGGGCAATATAGAGAGGTCACATCTCAAAAAAGGATCAACTCTGGCATTAGATATCAAAATAAAAACACAAATTCTATTTAAAGAAATTTTTCCTACAAGTACGCATGTGTGCATAAAGGAACTGTATTTTATGGACTGTGGCGTTCTCTGTACCTTACCACATTTCCTGCCACGGGGCAGGATTCTGGCCTGGCACAACCCTGCTCCCATAATGGAGGTGGCTTTTGGGCCACTGGGTGGCCATTCCCAGCTAATGGGATGCTTCTGAAATGGCTCAGAACCAATCACAGGAAAAAAGAGATTGCGTTTCATCCCCCTTACAACATCTTCTGCCACGGGGGAATATTTTGGGATGGCCCAATGCTGCGCCCATAGAGGAGGCCTCATCCTAGTACCCTCATCTGTAGCAAAATGCTGGACATAAAATAAATCCTACCAATCTTCGAGGGAATGACTCAGTAATTTATGGTATATACCCATAATGGAATAGTAGGCAGCCTCTAAAAAGAATAAGGCAGCTCTATGTAGTACTGATGAAAAACTACCCCTAAAAATAAAGGAATACAAATGAAGACACAGAGTATCATGCACCTGAGTACCAAACCAAAAAGAAAAACAAACAAGACTTCACAGGAAGCATGTAGACTCCTATGTATTTGACATGCAAAGAATATCCCTGGGAGGAGACACCAGAGGCTGGTAGCAACAATCACTGTGTCTTGAGAAGTACACTTTCCCCTTTATTGTGCCCTTCCGAGGGGAAGGGGGTGCAGGGTGACTTACTTTTCACTCAATATTCTTGGTGTTCTGAATTTTAAAAACTTTTTAGGTACATTACATCTAAATGATGATGATGATGATGATGATGATGATGACACTATTAAAAGAAACCAAAGCAATCTGATGAAGGCCCTACGTCAATGGTGCAAGACATAAAAAGTGCTCAGATGTTGAACCAAAACAATTTTAGTGTGAAGACTAAGGCATGTTTAGCAGCAAATTCAATTACAAGTACGACCTTCATGTTCTGCATGGGAAACATTTACCCACAAGGAGACAGGATTTAGAATTCAAACTGGAGTAGTCCGTACCTAACACCAACTTTCTGAGACAACACTGGAGCCCGGGCTGGGAACAGTAAACATGCCAGTACAACAGGATTACCGTGCCACAGTGTGACGTTAGAAGATTCTGACATTTCAAAAGGTGTTACTACACAGAGAAGAAGAAAGAGAAATCAATTCCTCTCAGGGCATGAGTGAGGGAAGTGCGATGGATGCGATGTGAAAAAATCACAGCCAAAGTAACCCAACGGGTGTGAACACAGAATCATCCCCTCTCATCTCATCACCAAGGTAGTCTGAGAGTCTGCCAGGTGGCTTTTGGATTTGCTGCTGTCTCCAGAGAAGTTTTTGCAGGTGAGATCACTTCGCAATGAACTCCAAGGGACCGTACTGCACATGACTTGAAATAAGTGAATTAAATTGGGGCTTGGAAAACTGCTTCTATAGAGTATTTCAGTCTAGGAGAATGATATGCTAGTGATGTTGAAAAACATCTGAGCAAATGAAACGCTGCACGGTTTGTTATTAACGGCGCTGGAAGGTCGTGTAGATAACAGGTCTCAGGGAGTCACAGGCACAGCTCCCCAACTCCGTCTTGGCCCCAGGAGACAGGCACTGCTCATGTCCTCACCCACAGGGACAACTCCACGGCAGAGAGGGAAGAAACAAACTGCTCCCGGCCCCCTCGGGGCTGGGACGGAGGGTGGCACCAGAGCACGTGCTTAGCATGCACGAGGCCCCGCATTCAATCCCCAGCACAAAGAAAGAAAATTACACTCAGACCCCAGTTTGAGCAAAGGTGCCCAGCAAACTGCACACAGTGTGCGTCATCTGATCTCCGGTCCTCAGCTGCCGATCTGTGAAAGATAGAGTTGGGCTAGAACCTGCAGGACTCATTCCAGCCCAAAACTACCCAACTCTCCACCCTGGTCTGAAGAAAATGTCCTTTACTGCAACAAGTTCTCCCGAGTACATAAGCAGAGGAGACTTCACTACACAGGTGTAATAATTTACATTTCCTCTTCTCTAACTGTGTCAGGGACTGACACTGTGCATGAATGACCTCACTGTAAATTGCTTAATAAGGAGAAAAAAATCAGTCACCTTTAGGAAACAAAATTCCTCGCTTTTCCACCACAGAGAAAACCAGTACTAACAATTTTCTAAGTGTCCTTCTGGTTTATTATCTATATAAACATGCAGGTTACCATGTATGAAACTGGAGTTACAGAACACATATTGTTTTGGAACTTGTCTTTCTTCAATGAGTATGGCAAGAACACACGCTCAAGTTCACTAACAGTAATTTAAAGAAATGTCGCTTTCAATGGCTACATAGGGTTGTATCATTTGGATGACTTGTAGAGTTTCTATTTTAGCTGATTTAAAAAATGTTTTAACCTAATTTTTAGCTCAAATGTTTTAACCCAATTTTTAAATAGCTTCAGACTTACAAAACATTGCACAAATAGTACAAGGGATTCTCATATAGCTTTCTCCCAGTTTCTCCATGTTATCAATCACCAAAGCCATAGTACAGTTACCAAAACCAGGAAATTAACATGGATTTGATCCTATTACTCTAAAAGCCTTAATCAGATTTTATCAGTTGACCTGTAACTGTCCCATATTACTATTACAATCCAATCCAGGACCAACCTTTCAAGCTGGGGTAGTTCTTCAGTTACAACCATCACACTTCCGAAGAATACTGGCCAGTTATTTTGTCCCTCAATTTCAGTTTGTCTAGTGCTTCCTTGCAATTAAATTCAGGTTATGTGTTGTTGGCAAGAACACCACAGAAGTGATGTGCCCTTCTCAGGAGGTACTAGAGGTGACACATCTTGGCTGTGCTGTAAAGTCACTGACTTCATTAAGAGGTACTGTGTGTGGCACTACTTGGAGACTATGTAAAACCCTACTTCCCCTCACAGTTATCTGCTCATGTTAGATTGGACAGTGAGGATCCAGGCCTGAAACAGAATTACTGAGGCATTTACCAAATGGTGCTTTTCTATGTCCATCACTTCTGCATTCATTTACTGGAATTCTGCCACAAGAGTTTCTCCTTCTCTGATTATGTATTTACTCAGTAACAGTGTAGACTTGTGGATATATGTTTTAGTCTAGGGACTATAAAGCAATAGTATTACTCATTTTGTCACTTGTGTATCAGGTAGGCTTGTTGCATGTCCGAACTGAAACAGCCATCCATCAGCTCCTCTGCTTTGTACACTCACCCTACTTCCTACTTCTCCTCTTACCGCTTCCTTTCAACTGACTGCACCTATGGACTTGGCTGCAGTGTGAGATGAGGCCTACGTCCATGGTCACAATAGTTAAATGACCTTCTTGGAAACCTATTTTGGCTTTTTTGGCCCAGACATTAACTCAGTATGTTTCATAACTAAAGATAAATTCTAAATAATGTTAAGTATGTGGCAGTCGAACTACCGACTCTACTAACTAGGCGCTTATTTTTACATCTACTATTGATAAACCACTGTTTTACATAGAAACTTCAGCCTTTCTGGTCAAAAGTAAGTAACACATTGGAACTTAAAACAGGAGGTTGAAATTAACTCCACATGATTTACAACAGAGACTCAAACTAAAAGCATAAATGGACAGCTGCAAATCAAATCATTTGGAGACATTTCCCAAGCAATAATTCTTTAGGAGGCCCAATGCTGGGCACTGTGGAGGACATAGAGAAAAGGCCCCTAAACAGCACAGGGGCCAGCCATGGACCTCACCATAAAAACATGGGGTGGCAGGCAGAGCATGGGCTCTGGAGCCAAACAAAGGGAGGTGGAAATCCAGTTTTACCACAACTTGTTGCATGGCCATGGTTATTTTACTCTTCTGAGCGTGTTTCTCTTTGTAAGATGGGCATCAAGTAGTACAACTTGGTGGGGGCAAGAAGGCAACATACCAGAGCAGTCAGCACAATGTCTGGCATGTGGCAAGCATGTTATATGTATTTCCTAGCACATATACAGTGCTGACTACGGTGACTGTGTAATGTACTTATTCCATCCACTCTCAGCAACATTTACACATAACATGCTATGTAATAAATGAATGAAAAGGAGGTGAAAGAACAATGCCAAGTGTAAACAGATCCTTTCAGTTCCAGTATTACCATCATGGTTCGGTTGGATGGCCACCTATTCATCATTGACAATAACACAAAGACAGTGTTTACTCACCTGTATTTTTGACTTCACTGCTTGAAGGGACTGGACCATAGGGATGCAATAGGCGAGAGTTTTACCTTTTAAGAGAGTGCAAAAGCAGTTAAAAGGGAAAGACGCTCTGCTCTCCTTAGGTAGTATGAAATTCTAGAAGGTAAACGCATATGCTACATCCAAGAGAGGTAAAAAGGAATGTCACCTCTGCCCCACCTCCTAATTTTGCTTTGTAAATTCAGTACTTCTAAAAACCATGAAGCTTTAGCTCCTTTATGTACCCAGCAACTGAGGGGATGGTACATTTTCCAAATGGCACAAAAGCTCAATGGTTGTGTATAGAAGCTGGAAAATGCCTCCTCTGAAGTCCCTCTTAACTTCTCTCATGAGTTCTGGTGGTCATGACATGTCCTCTGTAGTGTGGATGGCTAGTGTGAACCCCACAGCTAGTGCCTAGAGACAGAGGAACCATGGGAAGGCAGAAGCTGTGTCTCCACCCCCTCCAGTGGCTAGGATGGAAGGAGAAGACAGCAGCTGCCCTGACTGAGGGCACAGTCAGGCCCAAGAGGGCCAGGGGAGCAGTCTAGCCAGACAGGGCTCTGTCTCCAACAACATGACTGCATCCAACAGCACAGTATGTGCTCATGGCAGAACTGTTTTAGTACCAGAACAGTTGTCCCTACCAGAGTGGGCATGGGCAGCTGCGGCCATGGACGGTGGGATGTGGCAAAGCCACAAAATGGGTTTTGGGGAAGTAATGGCAGAGGTCAACTATGTATTCATCATTCCTGACCATAGTACTGTTCACGATCCCTTCCTTCCTTTACGTGAACAAGTTGAACAAGTTCAACAGTCTAATCAGAAGCAAGCACAGCCCACTCCCTCGAAACAAGACAGACAGACACCGCTGCCAGACACCACCCTCAGAGCCTACCAGCATGAGCGCAGGCCTTGTGTCATGGGAAGAAGGGCAGAGACCAAACAGTGACTGACCTGAGCCGGTCTGGGACCGCACGAGGGCATCTCTGCCTTTCAGCAACACAGGAATACTCTGCTTCTGAACACTAGGGCCGCCCGAAAGAGAGAACACACCTTATCTATAATATCAGCCAGCTACGTGCCCACATGGACATGCAGGCTACCTTGCCCTCTCTACTAACTGCCTGCTTAGAAGTGCTGGGAAACTTCTGGTGACTAGGACAAATCCCTAAATGGTGACACAAACCAGAGACTGGTCACTGTATTAAACTCATTTTTCAAAGAAGTGGACAAGCATGACAACGAATTAGTTACCACAAAAGTATGGTGTACTCTCTCGTCTTCCATACTAGGGAACATGGGACACAATACAACACAGGGCAAGACTTCAATGCAGAGGAGCAAAAGGATGGTTGCAAGTTAATTCAGACAGCCAGAGGCACCTGTCCATGCTCCAAGAAAATGTCATAAACACATGGAGAGATGTGTCCATGCATGTATTCAAAACCAGACAACAAAAAAGGGTAGAGAAATCATTTAAATTTGGTTGACAAAGCAAACAAACAAACAAACAAAAAATTGCTGGTGGGAGCTCCCTAATTTATTCTTCATATTCTTATCTTTACTTATAACAGCAAAAAGTGATCATTATTTGTGGTTTTTTTTGGTACCAGGGATCGAACTTGGGACCTTGCACTTGTGGAGGCAGGCTTTGGAACCCCTGACCTAAACCCTGGCCCAAAAGTGACCATTATTAACATGTACAAAAGACCGGGAAGTTAAAAAAACGATGGGGAAGTGCACCCCCACCCCCATTTTCCCCCTTTTCCATTTTCCAAGAGTTATCACTATAAAAAAAAAATCTAAAACATTATTTCAGCATCCCATTATAGCCAACCAAACATTTACTTCTTTTTAGTTGCCCCTAATCCTTTACTGCTAAGAAATGACATGAGCAAATTCTGTATTTTGGCCAAATGATTTTCAGGGAAGCACAGACAATAGATCTTCTGAATCAGCTATCTCCTACAGTTTAGAGCTGAGCAGAACTGGATGGAAATAGTCTCTCCATGTGAAAGGTGGGGAACCCGAATGGCTAAAAGCACTGTCAAGGCCTTTGTGGTCCATATCCTGGCGCTGTTTTCCAGCACCAGGACTGGATCTCATCTGGTTATACACACTTAGGTTTAAGAAAATCCAGAGTAGCCTGGCTTGTACCTGGTCATACTGGATACTTTTAGGACTGTGTTTATTGTAGAAATCTAAAAGAGAAGATAAAAAGTAAATACTTTTCTCTACAAACTTTTTGATAAAAACATATATAACAGAAACGATACAAAGGACAGAATACTGGGATTGCACTGATTAGCAGGATCGAATTCAGTTCCCCCAACCTAGTGTTTCTCACCTGGAGGGATTTTATCACCTCCCCTGATGTGTGCCAATATCTGGAAAATATTTTGGTTGATAGAGCTGGGAGGGGGTGCAATTGGCACCTAGGTGGGTAGAGGCCCAGGGTGGGCAGGACAGTCCCCTTAACAATGAGTCACCTTGCCCAAAATGTCCACTTTATTAAGGATAAAATTCTGTGCTCCATCCCTAGGCAAGAAAACCACCATCCCATGGGGCCCACCTTAAAGAGGTGCACACGCTGCGCCCACTCAAGCAAAGACAATCAAGACTTCCAAAAATTAATAATTTCCCCCTCTTCTCATCTATATTAAGTCTAGAAAACTCATTCATGACATTAAAATGAAGGAAAAGAATGCATTGAAAGTAGCCTCTTCTTCCTTCATTCTCTAAGACTGCACATCCCTTAGCAAGAAGGCAGCTCAGGTCCCCTGCCTTGGCCACTATGCCATCTGCCACCACGAACAACTTCACCTCCCCTACCCAACAATCAGGAAGCTGTGTGAAGTCTAGTTAGTGAAGTCCTGGTGCTAAACTGCATTAGGTGAGGAAAGTCTCCAGTTCTTAAAACAAGGAAACAAGGCAGGGAGCGAGCAATGACCTCTGCAAACCTGGCTTGCCCTAGCAGGAGAATGTGCCGTCACTCTGGGAGCAGAAACAGACACTGTGGACAAACGCACACACTGACCACTCAGACCCACACAGAGCCACGGGTACTCACCAGGTGTGGGTGGAGGCCCAGCTCGTGAAAAGCCTCGGGAGTGAATACTTGCTCTCGCGCCTGCTTTACCACAGGCCTGCAAAACCCAGACACCGGTGCCAATGTTAGCATAGGAAAAGGCAGAACATACATAATTCCCTCTATTCCGGAAGTGCATCTGCACCTGCATGTACCTGTCGAGTTCTGGGATTTCAGGGTTGTTTTTAAACAACGATGAAGTCTTAATGCATGGTTTCTCCTCTTGCTTTCCATCACCTGCGTTAACCGAATACTTCTTGGGAGAAAATTTTTTGTGTGACTTCACCTTGAAAGTTCTTTGAGTTTCTTTCTCACTAGTCTTCTTGGCTGAGAGAAAGGACATTTCATTCCTTCGCTTTGCTGGGGGAGCATCACTGGACACTCCGTGTTTCCTCTTGGTAGCCTTTGCTCGCTGCGTTGTTCCCAAAAGGAAAGACCAAGAAGAGATGCATTAGCTCATGAAGACAGACCTTGAAGTGAAGCCTGACTGCCCACAGAAGAACTGCAGCTCTTCCTGCAGAGATCATTATGCCCCATATGGCAAGCAACAGTTTAGGGTTTGCAATCAGATGCTCTGGCAACTTTTCTCCAAAAAGAAAAAGGGGAAAAAAAAAGACCACTGTTCATGGTAACTGTTCACTCACTCAAGACGAGGGTGAGGGTCAGGAACACAGACAGTTTCCGGCTGGTGGCCAACTACTGAGTCTGTGTTACAGGAAGCAAGCGCCCACCCTGTGAAGCGCACACTAAGTCAACCCATACCCCTAGCAACCCATCTGCTTGAGAACAGAGCATGTGGAGACTACACAGGGGACAGAGATGAGTGGGAAGCCGTGTCCCAGCTCATGCCCAGGAAGCGGAAACCTTCATTACCGCTCTACCCTAGGGCTTGGATATCTGTCCTCTCCCCTCAAGCTGCTCCTCCAGATTCAGATGGGCTGCAGACAATTGGTACTCACCGTTCCCATTCCAAATGAGAACGCTGTTCCATCCATCACTTTCATCACTGTTATTTCCAGCCCTCCTTGCCTTTCGCCTATCGCAGGCTGGCCACCATTAGGCCTGTCTTGCCTGGTGCTTATCTCCATAACAACAAAGTGAAACTCAACTCTTCTATTTTTTCTGGCCTTTCCTTCCCATTTACACAAGTAGCCAATACTTGTCACTCTGCAGTTTTGGAACAGGTTCTTTTCCTCTTTGCTTGAAATAATGGCTTGTGCTTACACACTGGCTCGCTCTAGCCATGACTGTCGGCTTCAGACTAACTTATCAATAAAAACAACAGTTCTTTTCTCCTGGCAGCCATAAATATCCCTTTACTGAAGTAATTTAATAAATATAACTTCAAATATTTAATATCAATGAAGTGCTGGCCTACTTTACAAATTTACTTTTACAAAGTCCCAAGTTTATGAATTTTCAGAATTAAAGAAAGAGATGAAGCTTCAGGTCTGGCTGAATCATTTGCAAGACAGTATGAAACTTTCAGATTTCACCTGATTTACACACAGAGAGGCACAAAAAGGCCCGAAGGCCGTTCCTACCATACATGGAATTCCTATCACAGGCTCCCTATCAGGTGGCTTTGCAGCCCCTGTCCACACATCCCTTTCATGCCAGGAGGCAGCCTATCCTGCTGTTGGCCACTCCTAGGAAGCCTTTCCATCACTCAGGCAAGCTCTGCCTCCTGGTCTGCCTGCCTACTACTCTGCAGCTTTCTGCTGCGACACGGAGTGTGCTCATTTCCCTGTGTATGCAACATCCCTGGACAGCCTATAGTGCCCTTTCCCTTTGCTCAGGACTTGCTATTCCAAGTAGTACACAAAGCTTAGACATCTAATCATCTTGGCCACTCTTTATTCGCCTGTCAGCATCTGACTAAAAGAAGGACTCAGAGTGAAGCACAGCATTAGACAGGCTTTCCCTTGGTCTAGGCCAAAAGTGAAAATCTGCAAGAAGATCTACAAAGCCTGTAGAATATGGTCTTCGGCCATCTAACCAGCTCACCTTTCCCCTTTGGCACCCTGGTCTTCCTCAGTGCCCTAGAACAACGTACAGTACCTGTCCCCCCACCCACCCACCCCCGCAATGCGATTCCCACACCCACGCTGCCAACACTCTCCCTGGCTGGCTCACCCACACTTACCACCGATGGAGGCTGAGCTCCTTCCTCAGATGAGACCTTCTGACCTCCCCTCTCCACCGAATCAAGCCATGTTTCCCTGTTCCTGGCTCTCCTGGCACCCTTACACGCTTCTGTAGCACTCAGCGCAATAAGAATAAAGCATGCAATTCCTGATTTGGTGCCCATCTGTCACATTAGATTGTAAATTCCAAAATGGGACGAGTCTGTCCTGTGCAGCACTGCATCCTCTGCCTGAACCCATGCCTGGCATACAGTGAGCACTCAATACATACTAGCTATATGAATGAACGACACACAGTGGAATTATCCCTTTCCACAATCTGGACACTATTCTACTTGTTAGCTTTATCCTCCAGCAACCACAGCACCCTCTTCATTCAGCAGCGATCTCTTGGTGCTGAAGATTCAAACCTGAAAGATTAGCCATGCTCTTGAGGAAGTAACAGACAAGAGAGAAGTGCAGAGTTATAAATCCCAGCCTTTGTGTAACAGAAGAGGCATGGGCCGAGGGAAGAAAGGAAAGGAAATAAACTTCCTGCTTATGTTAAGGTGACTTTTGAGCAGAGAGGGAATATCTGGATCTACTAAAAATTAGCTCTGCGACATTAAGCAAGTCACTTCCCTCTGAGTCTGTTCATGCACCTGTGAAAGGGACTGTGGCAGATGATCTCTAGAGCCCACCCAGCCCAAGAATCTAAGATGCCAAGCCTTTGAGATTAATAAACTACTAAACAGATACTACATGCCAGGCACTATGCTAAGTATTTCCATCAATTATCTCATCTGTTAACATAGAGAGTGGCATCATTCTAAAATGAGGGCACTCAGGCACAGATGTTAGGGTCAAGGCTTTGCCTAGGCATTACGGATCTACACCCCAGGTTCCTGATAACAATCCTATCAGGCCTTCTTAACTGCATTCTGTTTAGTTATAAAACATGCATGCTGGGCGTGGTGGCACACACCTGTAATCCCAGCACTCAGGATGTAGAGGCAGGGGGATTGGCACCTGAGGCCAGCCTCGGGTTAGTGAGTTTAAGGCCAGCCTAAACTACAGAGCGAGACCTTGTCTCAAAAAGCAAAAATAAAATAATGTGACATTTGATTGCTGTTGTCTTCTAGAAGGATACATACCAAAATGTGAACAAGAGTTACCTTTGAGGATGGCAATTATCCTCTCTCCAAATTTTCTAAAATGACTTTGTACGAACTTAATCAGAAAACATTCTTAGAAAGAGAATATTTCAGTGTTAGACACAGCAGCATCATTTAAACTATCAAGATCTTTCCAAAACCAGTGCTCATCCTGAGTCCAGGCTTCTGGCAAATCTGATCAAATCTGATCATTCCCATTCAAGACATAAACCAAAACATCGACGCAGACAAGTCCACTGCTAAAACCTGTCATCACCTCTGAATCAAACTCCTTTGATACACTGGTTTAAGCAATCATAAAGCCAAATACCCTGTTTATTTACTTAATCCACTCAATAAAGTTCTAGGAAGAGCTTTCTGTGTGTTAGCTACTAGGCTTTGTACATGAGGCAAGTACCTCCCTGTCCTCCTGATGTAGGACACTTCCCCAGAATGGAGCCAATTATCACTTTATCTTATCACCGGGACTTATTAATAAGTCACTCTCTGGGCTGGACAAGGTGTAGGGGTCTTATATTTATGTATAAGATCTTGCTGGATTCTCAGTCATCTTATAGGAAGTAGAAACTTTTACTCCCATTTATAGGCAGGGAAAGTGAGGGTTAAGAGGTTAAATAACTTCCCCTAGGTCACACAGTTAATGTATGTTGCAAGGCTGGTGTCTAATCCCAGGTCTATGCAAGTCACACCTCAAGTTCTCCATGGCTCTTCTACATGAATACTGCTCCTCCTAATAGGTTCGGCTACACACATCATGGGCTAGCTGAAGACTCCTTACTTCCAAGCATCTAAATCCTAAAGTTCATTTTAAAAAAATCACCAAAGTCTAGATTGAGTGCTAGCTGGTATGAGGTCATTTGAGGTCAACAAATTTCATCTTCAACAAACTGGTTTACCTGAACTGACTCTTAAGCAACTAATTTTTTACTGAAATTATGTCTTGCTTTTTAGGAAAAAACCCACCCCACCCCCCCCCCCCCCCCCGGTTCCTGGTACTGGTACAAAGAACTTTCCCGTTCTTTGGTAATTTATGGTTTCACAACAAACTTTCTGCCCTACAGCCCTCTTTGAAAACATCTTTGCTCCTCTAATAAAAGAATCACACTGATGAACTGTATTTGCTTTCCTCCTACACCGCACACGGATGAAAATCTATCCCGTCTCTGAAAGCTCTTCCTAAAAGAAACGAGCCTTCCTCGGGGCAGCGGGAACCGGCTTAAGGAACTCACGACAGGCCGGGGTCGGCCTCCCACCCTCGCCCGATCCGAGGATTCCCGGGCCTCGCAGGACCCAGTCCGTCGGGCTCCCAGACACGTTTCCGAGCAGCCCCTCCTGACGCCCCCGGCCCCCCAAGCTCGGTGCAGGACTCGAACCCGACCGCAGCAGCGCCGCCCGAACTCACCCTCCTCGCCCGGGCCTGGGGCGGCCCCGAGCAAGTCCCGGGGGTAGCGGCCATGGCCTGCTGAGCGCCGCGCGGCGGAGCGGCCGAACTTCGTGCGCGCGCCAGGACCCCGCGCCGCGAGCCGCGCCGCGAGCCGGACGCGCGGGCTGTGGCTCGGCCGGGCCGCCCCGCTCTCGTGCCTGGCGGCGCGGCTGTGGCAGGGGTCGCAGAGCGCTCTCGGCCCGAGTTCACGCTTGAGGCGTGCTTGGGAAGCTTCTGAGGAACGAGAGGAGGCCGAGCGCCTCCACCCGACGTGTCCCTCCTCCGTCGCCGCGTTGCTCTCTTCAGGAACTCTCCAGTAGCTCTGGGTCCGGGAAGGTCCCTAAAATCACCCGGGTTGGTCGCCAAGAGAGGGAGTCCTCGAGGCTGCTCGACCCCTCTCCCGCTCGCGGCAGAGGCCTGGCGCGGCAGTTCGGCCCGCCCCTGAGGCCCGTTTTCTAGACAGGCAGTGCCTTGGCCACCTGGCAGGGCGGCGTCGCCTGGTAACGGCCGGGTCCTTCCTGGCTCGGCGGCGCTCGGGCCTGAGGGGAGAAAACCGCGGCGGAGGGCGCTGGGGGCGGCGGCCGAGGTGTAGGAGGGTACGCCTGGGGGGGCGACGGGGACTCGGCGCGCCCCCGGAGGCGAACTCTGCGCCTCCGCCTCCGGAGAGATGAACACGGCCGACAAGGCCCGGCTGGGGCCCGCGGCCGACGGGCCTGTGCCGCCCGGCGAGGAGGAAGGCGAAGGGGGCGGGAAGGAGCCGGCGGCGGACGCAGCCCCCGGGCCCAGCGCCGCGTTCCGCCTCATGGTCACTCGGCGGGAGCCGGCTGTGAAGCTGCAGTATGCGGTGAGCGGCCTGGAGCCGCTGGCCTGGTCGGAGGACCACCGCGTGTCGGTGTCCACGGCCCGCAGCATCGCTGTTCTGGAGCTCATCTGCGACGTGCACAACCCGGGCCAGGACCTGGTGATCCACCGCACCTCGGTCCCCGCCCCGCTCAACAGCTGCCTCCTGAAAGTAAGTCCTCCTCCGGCCGAAGTCCTGGGGTCTCCGGCCGAAGTCCTGGGGTCTCCGTCCGCCCCTCCCTCCCGCCGCCGCCGCATCACGCGTCCCCGGGCCAGCCCGGTCCGCGCCTGGTTCGGGTGTTCCCCAGGCACCCTGCGCTCCAGTGCTTTAAAACAAACAAACAAACCAAAAAACCTTGCAGCTGTTTGCGCACGATCACCCAGTGCCAACACACAGACACGTCCTGCTCCCTCAGCCCCGGAGCCGGGTCCCGCCAACCCTTCTTCGCGCTGCTCTGATTGCTCTCGGTGGAGCTTTCTGAGACTCCACCCCCTGTTGACCCAACCGGGGACCTGCCTCTACCTCTGCTTCTTTTGTCTGGGCCCTGCTCCCGAGGCCCTTAGCTGGTTTTGTTTACTGTGTTGTGTCTTCTCGCGCCTCTTTTGCTTTGGAGAAGGAATACCGCTCTGTTCTATTGTTTGTGAGTGACCCTTGTGCCTCATTTTGGGCTAAGAGGTAAATAGTGGCTCTCGGGTTTGTACTCAAGTTTTTCTTCACTAGTTAAACGTCTTTGAGATGTAGAAAGAAAAATGAAGCCTCTGGACACAAACGTAATGCTTAAACGTCCAAGATCTCTGTGAATTTAGGACGTTGAACCTCATCTAAGTTTGCCTCAGAACTTTAGAGTTTCCAAAGTTTAGAGTTTCTAAAGTTTTGCTGTTTTAGTGTATGTGCTGCCGAAGCGAGCACAGTTTTGCTGTTTTAATAGTTTTCAAATTCAGATTTTAAAAAGTGATAACATCGTTCCTTTTAGTAGCTTAAACGTAGAAAAACTCCCCGCATATCTTTCATAGACGTTTATGTGCAACAGTATGTGATGTGTCAGAGCGTGTATTCACTCATCGGTGAATGGTTAGGTGCTGGTTTGTGTTCTGGGAATAAACCACTGTACAAAGCAAAGTCCCTGAACTCATGAAGTTTACATTCCTTGATTTCATGAACAAATTATCAGGTAGTGATAATGCTGTAAAACTATGTATCCATATACAGGGAATGAGTTTCCTTGAAAGTAAAGTTTTTCTGAACTCTTTAACTCTGGACAGCTGTTTTAAAATCTGGATCATGGGGCTGGGGATGTAATTCAGTGGCCCTGTGCCTGCCTAGCAAGCACAAGGTCCTGAGTTCGATCCCTGGTGTGTGTGTGTGTGTGTGTGTGTGTGTGTGTGTGTGTGTGTGAGATAAATAAATAAATAAATAAAATCTGAGTCGTTAGTCATGAGTGCTGATAGTCCTCATCATTTTTTAGTGCATTCAATTCCAGTTTCAAATAAAACTTGATGTTGAAGTAGGTAATTGGGAAACTTGTACGACTAAGCTCCCTAAAATACTCTTGAAGAAGATATGAATGAATTGGTTCAAGTATAAACAAATCAAGTCGATAGATGCTGGCAGTGCTGTAAATTGAGACAAGTTCAAGATGGGAGGCAGCAGAGATTGTTTTAAAACACCCTCCGTTCCCTCCCCCAAAGGGGGGTTATCTTCTGTTGAAAAGGAACTATTTCCATGGATGTTCATAAGCACACCAATATAAAAATAGTGATTTAACAGTAAGTTACAGCCAGGCATGGTGGTGGACATCTGTAATCCCATCTCTTGGGAGGCTGAGGCAAGAGGATCACAGTGAGTTTGAGACCAGCCTGGGCTACCTCATGAGTTCAAGGCCAGCCTGAACTACACTGCAGACTTGTTTCAAAAAAACAAGAAACAAAAAAAAGAGTAAGTTACAATCGGTACAATTGGTACAATTAGTACAACTGGACTACTAATTTAGTATTCTGGGTACTGAACTGTATCCAGTTCCAAATTGTTTGTGTACATAATTGGAAAGTACATTGTTATTAGGAGTCTTAGGAAGTATTATCTTCATCTGCTACATTACATGACTATCACCTGTATCTGGAGGCGCATTCCCTGCCCTCAGGAAGCTTACGATCCACAAACTTGAGATGAGCTTTCAGTTACAGGGTTCTTACCAAAAGCTTAACTGTTAGGTGGCAACACAAGGGTGCAGTTAAAATGATTGACTTCAGGCAGGCCTCTGGGAACTGGACTCTATGTGGGATGCTCCTTGGGCATTGGAGTTCTTTTAATTCGTGAACTAGTTTTGTGATAAGGGAGAGTTGGAGGGAGGTGCAGTAGGGTAATTCAAGTGTATTAATATATTAGAAATTATTACACAAAACAATCAGGCTTCCCTTCTGGTCACAGTCTGTGCTGTTCTTTGTCTTGTCACAAGTTCTTCCTACAGTGAATGGGGTGGAAAGTTGCTCGAGCTTTCTTTTATGCTATGCTGCTGGTTTCGGTTACAAATTCTGTAAGTTTACTTTTGGTTCTACACTAGCTTTCATTTGTATGATTTTAACCTAATCTAAAGATTATTGCATATTTATAGTATTATAGGATATGGTAAACAATTTTATATCTACCCTTCAGTTGGTATACCACTTTGTACCTAGTCTGCACTTCACATACTTTATTGGGTGTTATTAATAGTTGCTTAGGGGCCGGGGACTTAGCTCAGTGTTTCTGTCGCCTGCTCCACAAGCCCAAGGACCAGAGTTCGATCCCTGGTCCAAAAAAAAAAAAAAATACTTGTCACTGAAATAAGTATACTTTGGCCGAGGATTTAGCTCAGTGATTCTGGCACCTGCCTTGAAAGCACAAGGTCCGGAGTTCGATCCCTGGAACCAAAAAACAAAAACAAAATAGTTGCTTAGTCCTCAGATAATACTCATCATTATAACTAACATTGAGCACTTACTAATACTTATTTTGCATATTCTGACTTACTTAACCTTCTTAATTCAGTGAGACATGAATTATCATTCTCTGTTAAAAGTGAGGAAATTAAGGCCAGAAAGTGTAAGCAATTTGCACACGGTCATGGATCAACCATGTAATAGAGTCATTTGAACCCAGGTAAACTGGCATCATAATACAGATTTTCAGTCATGGTGCTTCTTTATTTCTTGTTTCAAATCACATCTCCTCATACAGATCTCAGAACTTACTTCATTACCTAGCTTTGATTAGGTGCAATTTCCCTTCTGTGTTTTTCCAAAGGGTCTATAGCACGGGCAAAAGACTACCTTAAATGCCTTTAGAAATCAAGATATACTGCCTAAAACACCATTTCCAGAGTATTCCGTAAGGTCATAAAGAGCAACCATTTCCCAAAGGTGTACTTAAAAGTTTTTGGCTAACTCTAATTTTTTTTTTTGTACTGGGGATTGAACTTTGGACCCTGTGCCTGTGAGGCAGGCGGTGGAACCACTGAGCTTAATCCCTGGCCCTGGGTAACTCTGATTTTAGTGTATGTGCTGCCAAAGCGAGCACTGGCTAACTCTGATATAAAGTCCCTATAGAATTCCCTGGCCAAGGTATTTTGTGTGCTCCTGTGACTTTTCTAGGAGGAGTGAAGTGTAATGTCATTTCCTAAACTTATTTGGCCGTGCAGTCCTTTCAAGGGTTAGTTTAGGGGAGACGTGTTTTGTGAGTCATTTTAGGAAAAGTTAGCTGGCTCATTAACTTGGTGAGCAACTTTACATCTACCTTTCATTTTGCATGCCTTCTGTGATACCAGACAGTTTTAGTAAAAAAGAAGATAAGATTAGTCCAGTTATCCATTGCTAGTTTCTCAGGATCACTGCTCTCATTCACTGGTCATTTCTTACTATGTTGAGGAATTTTATTCCTACTTAGGTTTAACAATCTATGTATATTTACCATTTGGGGGATTTATTTTTTGTGTTTTGCAGTACTGGGGATTGAACACAGGGCCTTTGCATGGAGCTACATCCCCAGCTCTTAAAAAAAAATTTTTTTTGCGGGGAGCGGGGGGATTGTTTTGTTTTTTTGGTAACAAGGATCGAACTCAGGTCCTTGCGCTTGCGCAGCAAGCGGCGAAACCACTGAGCTAAATCCCTGGCCCCCCAAAATTTTTTTTGAGACAGGGCCTCACTAAGTTGATAAAGTATTTGCACCACTCTGGTTTTCTGACTTATCTCCAGTTGTCTAAGCTTTATTTAGATGTAGTTAGTGGTTTTGAGTTAACATTTTTCCAAGTTCTTTCTGTGTCCTGGAATGTAATTCTTTTTTGCTTGGGAACTTAAACTCATTTAAACTCATTCTTTATTATATCCATGTATGAGCATGCCTTACATTTGCATTCCCTTTTAATCATAGTGTACCCTTTCCAGTTTGAAGATCAGCTTCTATTAAAAAGGAGATTGACACTAAAAAGCATTTGAAAGGTTTTGTTTTCTTTCTTCCTTTTTTATTTTTTAACCATTTCTTTAATGACAGTGGACCCAGCAGGATCAAGTCCTTGCTTGCTACTTAAGAGAGACCACCTTTTGGTTGACCTCTGCCCTTTGTTTACTTTAACTTTCCCAGCTGTTTTTTTTTTTTTTTTTTTGTACCGGGGATTGAACTTGGGTCCTTGCGCTTGCGCAGCAGGCAGTGAAACCACTGAGCTAAATCCCCAGTCCTATCCCAGCTGTTTCTTATGGCTGTGGTTCACTGTTTTTTAAAAGTCATTCATGTCTCCCTCCACCTTTCGTATCCCTTTAAAATCTTTTTAAAGGGCTCACTATCACAGCCAGTTGCTAGTGATATATAACCTGGAGAGGGGAAGTGAATGAAAACTAGAACGACCTCTGAAAGCCTCATAAAGAGGACTACACCTGCTAGGGTGGATGGGCTTTAGACAAGCAAAGGAGCCAGCGGGAGTAGGGGTGGAAATAGAGTCCTGTGATTGGAACTGTCTTGCTCCGTCACACAGGTGTCCAGTCTTTTGGCTTGCCTGGGCCACACTGAATAAAGAAGAGTTGTCTTGGAACACATAAATTATTTTATGAAGTAAGACAGCCAGCCAAGTTTAGTAATTAATTAAGAAAACGTGCAGGTCTGCTTAGTCTTCACAAGCACATGCATGTGGAGGTTGAAACACCATTATCGTAATCACTATTTTACTCACCAGGCTGCATAAGCACATGTAGTGTCTGTTAGCAGACATTTCTGTTCTATTGGCTGTGTGGCAGTTAGCACTGTGCTCACACAGCACTCCGTTTTCACCTATGAAGTCTGCTCGAGCACTGTGCAATTGACCTGTGAAAAATATCACCCCCAAAATCACAGAATAGTGTTAAAGGTGTACAGCCTGGGAGGCCACATTGCCAGCTGTCCAGGGCTGCATTCGGCCTGCAGGCTGTGCATTGGACACAACTGCCCGATAGCAACAGTTGGTGTTTGGTCTCAGCATCAGTTTTAATGAGATTGCAGAATAAAAAACCTAAAGTTGACATTTGTATTGCAAAGATATTGTAAAAAGTCAAAGATGAATATAGGTACACATTTTCATAAGTTTTTAACACCTTTATTTTCTGGTGACTTGCTCACTCTTGAGTCAGCTACATCTCAATTGCTTCCCTCAGGTCTAAGAAGAATGTGGGAACAGGGCTATGAATACTGACAACATTTATTCTAATCCTTTAAAAAACTACCGTTTCCTTGTGAATGTTCATTTAGTCTTTAGACACGTACTTGATCTTTTAAATGCATGCCATGATAAAAATGAATGGATTGATATAAAATTATTATATGTGACTCAGTTAATACAGGTGGATATTTATCTGTTTTTGTCTCTCATCCAAGTACTAACCAGGGCTGACCCTGCTTAGCTTCTGAGATCAGACAAGATTGAGTACATTCAGGGTGGTGTGGCCGTAGACTATCTGACCGTTTTCGTATTTCTCGTTTCCAGGTTGGCTCAAAAACAGAAGTTGCAGAGTGCAAGGAGAAATTTGCCGCCTCTAAAGACCCCACCATCAGCCAGACTTTCATGCTGGACAGGGTGTTTAACCCGGAGGGGAAGGCCCTGCCCGCGATGCGAGGGTTCAAGTACACTAGCTGGTCTCCCATGGGTTGTGATGCGAATGGCAGGTGCCTCTTGGCCGCTCTGACCATGGACAATCGCCTGACTGTCCAGGCGAACCTCAACAGACTCCAGTGGGTCCAGCTGGTGGATCTGACTGAGATTTATGGAGAGCGTTTGTATGAAACCAGTTATAGGCTCTCTAAAAATGAGGCCCCAGGGGGGAATCTTGGGGACTTTGCTGAGTTTCAGAGGAGACACAGCATGCAGACCCCAGTCAGGATGGAGTGGTCGGGCATCTGCACCACTCAGCAGGTCAAGCACAACAATGAGTGCCGGGATGTTGGCAGTGTGCTCCTGGCGGTCCTTTTTGAAAATGGCAATATTGCCGTGTGGCAGTTTCAGCTGCCGTTTGTAGGAAAGGAGTCCATCTCTTCATGCAACACAATTGAGTCAGGAATCAGCTCGCCTAGTGTTTTGTTTTGGTGGGAGTATGAGCACAACAATCGGAAGATGAGCGGCCTTATTGTAGGGAGTGCTTTTGGGCCCGTGAAGATTCTCCCTGTGAACCTCAAGGCAGTCAAAGGCTACTTCACGCTGAGGCAGCCTGTTGTCTTGTGGAAAGAAATGGACCAGTTGCCTGTGCACAGCATCAAATGTGTGCCACTTTATCACCCTTACCAGAAGTGCAGCTGCAGCTTGGTGGTAGCCGCCAGGGGCTCCTATGTGTTCTGGTGTCTTCTCCTCATCTCCAAGGCGGGCCTGAATGTTCACAATTCCCATGTCACAGGCCTTCACTCGCTCCCCATTGTCTCCATGACTGCAGACAAACAGAATGGGACAGTGTACACTTGTTCCAGTGACGGGAAGGTGAGGCAGCTGATTCCTATTTTCACGGATGTGGCATTAAAGTTTGAACACCAGCTGATTAAGCTCTCAGATGTGTTTGGCTCAGTGAGGACTCACGGGATCGCAGTGAGCCCCTGCGGTGCATATCTGGCCATCATCACCACCGAGGGAATGGTCAACGGCCTCCATCCTGTTAACAAAAACTACCAGGTCCAATTTGTCACTCTCAAAACTTTTGAGGAAGCAGCTGCTCAGCTCCTGGAATCTTCCGTTCAAAATCTCTTTAAGCAGGTAGATTTAATAGACCTAGTTCGCTGGAAGATTTTAAAAGATAAACACATTCCTCAGTTTTTACATGAAGCTTTGGAAAAGAAAATCGAAAGCAGTGGGGTCACCTATTTTTGGCGCTTCAAGCTTTTCCTCCTGAGGATTTTGTACCAGTCAATGCAAAAAACTCCATCGGAAGTCTTGTGGAAGCCCACCCATGAGGACTCAAAAATCCTGCTAGTTGACTCGCCTGGGACGGGCAATGCTGAGGATGAACAGCAGGAAGAGGGCACTTCCTCCAGACAGGTGAGCAAGCAGGAAAGGAGCAAAGACGGTGACACAGAAGACCCAGTGGATGACTCGCTGCCCCCCTCAGGAGACTCGGGGGGCCGGGAGCCAATGGAGGAGAAGCTCCTGGAGATCCAAGGGAAGATCGAGGCCGTGGAGATGCACCTGACGAGGGAGCACATGAAGCGCGTCCTCGGGGAAGTGTACCTGCACACCTGGATCACAGAGAACACCAGCATCCCCACCCGAGGGCTCTGCAACTTCCTGATGTCTGATGATGAGTACGATGACAGAACAGCACGGGTAGGTGTTCACTTAACCACTGCTGCAACTTTTGAAAAGTGCGTTCAAGAGACAAGTGGCCTAGATTGCGTTTCTAAGGCTCAGCTTTCATGTTGGCATTTTTAAAGTTACTAATAGGCGTGAGTTGCAGGGGAATAAATAGGAAACGTGGATTAATGCAGAGCACGCAGTTGTAGCATACAAAGAATGTTTTGATACATCCTCTCACCCGGGGCCTTGACTCATAAGCAGGGTTTGCCAGATGAGGTTTCCAGGCCATTGGGGTGGAGAGGGGGTAGTTTTCTATTTGAAAGGATTTGAGGAGGTCTGATTTTGGCCAAGAAGAGTTTATAAGCAGGGTGTGGTGGTGCACGCCTGTAATCCCAACACTGTGAGAAGCTGAGGCAGGAGAATCACAAGTTCAAGCCCAGCCTGGACAATTTGGCAAGACCCTGTCTCCAAAAATAAAAGCAAAAAAAGTGGGAGATGTAATTCAGTGTGAAGGCCCTGGCTTAAATCTCCAGCACTGAAAAAAAAATTTTATTTTTAAAAGAAGAGTTTATAAAGGGAAACATTATTATTTATGTGGCCTTTTTACAAAAACTGGGCATTGTCTTTATTTTTGTAGTAGGACAATCTTACAGTGTTGTCTACAATGTATTCCATGGAAATCAAGGTCCTAAGAGACCACTAGAGTTCCAAGCCTAGGGAATAGCATACTCTACTGCTCTGAAAGGCTCCCAGTGTGCATTCTTACTCGGCGGGTTCTGAGAATTGCTGCAGAAAAGAGACTGTTACCTTTGTCACCCCCGCTCCTTGATCAGGGAGTGTTCTGCAAGCTAACAGCTGCTAAGATCCTGAAGAACTCCTGAAATATTCAAAACCACAAAAGGCCTCTCCTTTTTACTCCAAAGATTGACATGTATTGCCTAAAGTCTTGTTTAGAATATTAATTGAAAACAGTAAATTCAAATATCTTCAGGGCCGGGGATTTAGCTCAGTGGTTCCGCCGCCTGCCTCGCAAGCGCAAGGTCCCAAGTTCGATCCCCTTTACCAAAAAAAAAAAAAGTAGCTCAAATATCTTCATCCCTAATGTTAAGTCATTCCCAAATCACTGTTCCACATCTTGTTGGAAATTGTGTTTGTACACCCCTGAAAGTATTTCCTGAGATGTTTCTGGTCAGGTTTTTGTTAATGTTTGAGAGATGTGTAGTCCAGGCCAGCCCCAGCCTTCCCAGGGGTGAGATTACAGCTGTGCATCGCCATGCCGGCTTGAAAAGTCGGCTTTGAAACATGGTTTCCTTGTGTTCTCAGTTCTTTGGAAGAATACAGTATTCTGGTTTGCACTGTGGCGCAGAATAGTTAGGATTATTATAAATCAGTGAGATATTAGCAAAAACATTTTGGAAAGTGGCAAGCTTTGTTCTCACCGGATTTGAATTTTCCTCTGGATGCTGTATGACTTTGGGAGCTGTGTCTAACGTGGCTGTGTGACTCAGCAGAGCCAGTTTAGAAACAAAGATTGCATCCTGCCCTTAGTTAGCAACCAAGTTCAAATTAAGACAATGCGTTTTGTGTCTACAAGTCTATGCATATGGTGAATTCCTCTTTAACCAAGGTTTCACTAGCACAGTAGTTATAAATTTTCTGAAGTTCTCTGCCTGCATCCTCGTACAGTTAGTTGTACTTCTCAAGCATTTTTCTTTTTTATTATCACCTTTCCCTGGAACATTTTTAGACAGCATTTTCTCCTAACTACTCCTGCCCATGAAATGTTAATACCACGCTCACATTGTGGTATTACAGTATAGTATCTGTTTATGTGCTTTATTTATATGTGTGTATATACTTTATATGTTTAAAAAATTAAGAATTTTCCATCCCCCAAGGAGGTCTGTCACTCCATTAGGAATGCGTGAGTCAGACTAAACAGCTGGTCTGCATATTCAAGGTTATTGGGAGCAAATAGAAGCAGCCCTTCCTTATGTGAAACTTAGGGACATTTCTTACGGAAGAGTCTGAGCTGGAGCTGGTGTTGTCACTGTACCACCATGAGGATGTTGGGCCTCTCTGGAAAAGATGAGAGAGCATGGTTGTCCTTGTTGTAAGGGACTATATGTGAGGCTTTTTGTTTTGTTTCGTTTTTGGTGGTGCTAGGGGTCAAACCCAGGGCCCTGGGAATGTTAGGCAAGTACTCTACCACTGAGCTGCTACACCCCGCCCAAATTCCAAAGACTAGAAAAACCAAAAAAGGCCAAAAGGTAATGGAATTTATATTTGTAAAATACATATAGAATAGGTAAGGTGGCTGGCTCCCCAACTTCTGAGCCACTATGAAACCCTTTGAAATCAAGTGAACTAATTTTAGTAAGTTGATCCAAAATCTTGTGGCTTCTTCTCCAAGAGGTTAAGTGTAAATGGATTCAAAGCTTGGAAGGACCACCATCTGCTAGTGAGAGGAGATGACCTCCAGGCCTCCCGGTGACAGAGCCAGTGGGGTGTTTGTTTGGCACAACAATGAAGTGGATGTTTTTCAGACTTTGGTTGTTAAGGAGTGCAATCAATATTAATAAACAGAGCAGACAAAAGCACAGCCAAAGTAGGGACAAGGCCTGGAGCCTGTGCCGTCGCCTGTCTCAGTGCCACCTTGCCTCCCAGTGGGTCGTGCTGAGCCTCTGCAGTGGGGTCCACGGGACCAGGTGCAACTGCTGGGCTGTGTCATCAGTCACGGGTCTTTGAGCCGCCAGAGGGGAAACTGTTTCTAAGTCCTGATTATTTACTTTGTAAATGTTTCTGAAAAACTGGACATTGTATTAGTGCTATAGAGTTAGCAGTATTCCAGATATATTTTGCCTATAATGATTATGAATTTCTTAAAGACAAAACATTGTAAGTAATAAATGCTTACTTCTCATAGAACTATGTTCCCAAGCAACTAAAACAAGGTGTGCAATAAAAGTTTGGTTTTTGGAACAAGCTTTCTCTTATGGTTCATGTTTGCCCTCCTGTCGCAGCTCCCTGAGTGCATTTGCATCACTCACTCATCCACACAGGTTGCTGGGTAGCAGGCCCAGCTTTGTCCGACTCCGACAGCAGGCTGGCACACGGAAGTGCACCTGTCCTGTCCCTGTCCGGTCCCCTGCTTCCTCTCCATCTTGCCTTTGTGGTAAGCTTTGCTCTAGGAAGCCCTGCGCATCCTCGCCTTGCTGACTGCTGTGTCTCACCAGGTGCTGATTGGACATATCTCCAAGAAGATGAACAAGCAGACTTTCCCTGAGCACTGCAGTTTGTGTAAGGAGATCTTGCCATTCACAGATCGCAAGCAAGCTGTCTGCTCCAACGGGCACATTTGGCTCCGGTAAGCCACCCTAAAGCTCCTGCCCCTCCTCACGGTTCAGTTTCGGGTTACACACATGCTGTAGTGTGTGTCTCGGTGATGTGTCGCCCGTGCTGTACATAAGGGGAAGCTGTTGCTCTGAAGCCTCGTGGTCTATCTCCATCAGTCTGGCTAGAGCAAGACAACCTTTAAGGACAGATTTAAGGCTTGTGTATGGCGGGGAGCTTGCTGGGTGTTTTTTGGTTACATTGAGGTAATAAGTTTTTAGATTATTACAGAATCCTATTGCATACTTATGCATTTTCTTGTTGAATTTCGTAATAGAAGATTTTAGGCTTCTTTTCCCATCACCTCAGTCTCACCTTTGAGGTAACCCTGCTTGCTCCCAGAGCATGGTGCTGCCTGGACTCTTCTTTTCTTCCTTCCCTACTGCCTCCGCTGATCCTGCCTTTTCCCCTGGCGGCTGAGTTGGACTATGCTAGCATTCTCCCCGTGGTCAGACGGCAGCTGTACTCAGGCCTGTGTCTCTCCCTGCAGTCCAGACCTGCGTGTCTAACCGCCTACCTGTGTCTCTGGAAGTTTCCAGGCCCTCCGCATGGAATCCAGCCCTTTCCCCCACTTGGCCTCTTCAGCCCTGGCCTGAGCCACTCATCCCTCACCCTGATGGCTGTAACTGCCTTACTGCTCTGCCACCTCCTTTCTTGGCCCCCAGTTTGTTCTCTGTGTGCTCATGATTGTGATCCTTTCCAGACTTGTCAGCTCCTGTGCCCCTCTGTGCGGAACTCTCCAAGGGCTCCCCACTTCCAGTGAGTGAAAGCTCAAACCCACAAGACTGAACAGATCGGGGCCTGTCTTCTCCTTGCTCTCTCTCTCTCAGCTCATCCGAGGTCAGATTCTCCTCCTTGCTCATGCACTCCAGGTGTACTGGCCTTGTCCCTCAGGTGCTGAGGTGCCTTCCTGCTGCAGGACGCCCACACTGGCTGGTCCTCCCTGAGCGCTCTTCTACCAGGTGGCCCTGTGGCTTCCTCTGACGGCCCTTTCTCCCTCCCCTTCCCGGCTACAGTACCTAAGGTTGTAGCACCTGCTGACATCTTCTCCTCTTCCAGTGCTCTGCATCCCTCTTCCTTGCTTTATTTTTCTCCTTAAGTTACCGCCAGTTAGTACAATTTTTACCTTTTCTTTTTCTCCGTCCTCTGGGACAGGAAGTACCAAGAGGATGGAGACTTTTGGTTTTGTTCACAGCTATTTCTAATACTGTCTGGGATGTGGTAGGTACTCTGTAAAATTTTTAAATTTATTTTCAGCAAAACATGACTCTGCTACACGTTCCACCTTAGCAACCAGCCAATCTCATTTATCAAGGTATCACGGACATTTTTGAACAGTAGTACAGAGATCCTACTCTTAATGACTGTAGAGTTTTCCATCATGTGGATGCTCCATGATTTATTTCCTTCTTGGTGGGGTTTAGATTTTTTTCGAATTTGACTGTTGTTAACCTATTTTTTTTTTAAAGGAAGAATAGGAAATGAGATTCGATTTTAGGGTTTTAATAAAGATAATTTTTGTTGAGCACTGCCAGTGTGCCAGGTACAGTACCCACAATATGCAGTACACACACGTGGTAAGTTGCTGTATCCTCATCATAACTGTACACAGAAGGCACTGATTACTTCACCTTCTATAGATGAGGAAACTGGGACCTCAGACAGTAAAGGAATTTTCCCAGGGCTAGGGATATAGCTCAGCAATGGAGCATTTGCCTAGCATGCGTCAGGTCCTGGGTTCAAACCCCATGGCGAGAAAAAGCCTTTGCCCAAAGTCACTCCAGTGGTTTGTGGCAGAGCTCAGAGCCTGGCATTCTGGCTAAAAAGACTATGTATGTAACCACTACATGTTAACATCTCCCAGATGGGTTCTGTCACAAAAGTTGATTTCCATTTTGTGATTAAAATTAGTGTGAAAAATACCTCAGTGATTTCTCTGAGAATGGGTGCTTGCTGTCTCTCAGATGAGATCCTGTAAACCCAAGACTTACTCCAGGTGAACCTGCTTAGAGTCCCTTTCCCTCGCCTCTCCCTTTTAGTGTCTTTGATCCCTTAGCTCCTGAGCTGAAAACTGCTGTTTGGAGAGCTCTTCCTGCAGGCCCCATCTCATTGCATTCCACCTGCCTCATCTGCCTGGTCCCGGTGGTGAGTGCTTGGTGACACTCGTTGGACTAATTGAACCTGTGGACATTTGTTAGCTCCACTTCTCTTTGTGCACCATTAATTTCATCTTCAGTAACCTTCAGGATTACTTAAAAGAACTGTCATGCTAGACAGTGTATAGAGGCTGGTAACCCGGTCAGTAAAAAGCATTTGCCTGAAGACAAGTAATACAGGGAAGATGAGAATGTATTTAGAATACCGAGCACACTGTCAAGAAGGACAGTAGGGAAGTTCCTAAGAGAGGAGTCGTTCAGTCAGGGTGAGAGGTTGTGGTTTTGTAAGCGAACGAAGAGGTGGGAAAGGGTCCGAGTTGGCCAATGGAGATACCTTAGAACTGCGTTTTCGAGGCACCCTGTTCCTTGTTAATCTTTTCGGAACACCTCTTTAAAGTTGTACATCGAAGTTGCTAATTCTCAAGGTCTCTTGAGTAGGCCTCAAAAAAGGCTCTTTAGACTTAGATAAGGGCATCCGTATGCTTTAACCTGTTTGGGAAAGATACTGCATTAGCTCTCGGGAAGAAAGGATGGCTTTAGTACTGACTTTTATCTTGTGCTATTTTTAGTCCTCATTAGTGCAGTGCATTTTGACTGTCCAGTACATGCTGGGCAGAAGTATATTTTCAAAGAAGTTTGGGTGCTGAGAATTTTAACCCTTTTGTGATCTTCAGAATGACTTTCAGTATAACACATGATCGGGGGCTGAGGGGGTAGCTCAGTGGTAGCAGCTCACCCAATATGCACAAGGCCATGAGTTCAATCCCCAGCACTGCTGGAAAAAAAGTCAATGTAACACACGATCAGTTTTTTTGTATATATTAAGAGCTCAAAATGGGCAGTAGGGACAGACCAGATTCTTTCCCCTTGCTGCCATCACAAAAAGCTGCTAATTTTGAATTAGAAGCTTTGTATCCCTGCCTAGTACACGACACAGCCACTTCCCCTGTAAGTGTGGGTGGCGCGGATTTGCCCTGCACAGAAGGGTCTGGTAGGAGTTGTTGCTGTGGTGAATAACTGCCTGCCTGCTCTGGAGTTACTCTCGGGCCTGCTGCTCCCCATGTCGGCAGAGCTCCAACAAGCCCTTTCCCTTGACAGTACAATCTGTCTTCTTTCAGGTGCTTTCTAACCTACCAGTCCTGCCAGAGCTTGATATACAGAAGGTGTTTGCTTCATGACAGCATTGCCCGGCACCCGGCTCCAGAAGGTAAGAGCTTTTCCAGGCTGCAGCCGGCATCCACGTGGTGGCCGGGGCCGGGCTCCACACTGTTGAGCATCCTGCCGGAGGGCGGAGCAGCTCCTATCCCTCTTCACAGTGCTGTCATGGAGGCAGAGCTAATTCCAGTGGTCCCTGGGCGCGTCATGTTGGACCGCATGCTGTCTTGCAGTGTGTGAGGGAAGTGGGTCTGCTTTGCCTTTCTGTAGCTGCAGACAGATAGTTCCTTCCAGGCAGTGTAAGGGCTTGTTGCAGGCGGCTGTCAGGCTATGTCTGCGTGACTGCCCTGCACAGGTGTCGTGTACAGAGGCAGTGCAGCCTGCCCTTGAGCCGCTCTTCTGGTAGCCACTGTGGCCTTCCTCTTGCTTGGCCTGCGCACTCTGCTGATGGCCCTGCTGACAAAGTGCACATCTCTGTTTCTGAGAGGACTGGCTGGAAATAAGATCATCCAGGCGGGCCAGGGTTAGAGTTTAATAGCTATGAGAATATCAAGTTTTTTGTTTTTTTAATTTTAAAATAACTTTATTATCAAACACACACACATACAAAAATTAAAACCATTCAAAGAAAAACAATGCAAGGGGAAAAAAACTACAATTATATTCAAATACAGTAGAACTCAACCAAAACAAAACTGAAAAGCACTTACATTTTTCCATATAACTTAAAAAAGCATCTTAAGCACCCACAAGACACCAGAGGATGTGCTTTGTTTCAGAAAGATCCCCCCAAACCAACATTGAACAAATAGTGGTCTGGAAAAAAACTCCAGTCAGCTAGCAGATTCCACATAAGCCAAGCTTCTCCCTAATTTAAATTTCAATACAGTCATATGACATGCGATGGAAACACAATCCAAGAAATATGTTATTAGGCCATTTCATCCATGTGTATCCTTATTTACACTTTCAGTTTCTCGCACTAGAGAAACTTCGGTATTTACACATGTGTGTCCTATTCATTTCACTTAAAAGTATGGCCTCAGTGTGGATCCATGTAACTATAAATGTCTCTAATTTGTCATTCTTTATGGCTGGGTAGTACTCCATTTTATTAAAAAACCACATTTTCTTTATCCAGTCTCCAGTTGATGGGCACTTGGGCTGTTTCCAAGTTTCAGCTATTACAAACTGTGCCACTATAAACATGGGTGCGCATATATTGCTGTGGTATGATTCTTTTAATTCTTTTGGGAAGATACCCAGCAGGGGGATAGCTGGGTCGAGTGGGACCTCTAGTCCTAGTTCTTTGAGGTATCTCCATACTGATTTCCACAGTGGTTGCACCAGTCTGCACTCCCACCAACAATGGAGTAGGATTCCTTTCTCCCTACACCCCCGCCAGCATTTGTTAGTGGATGATTTCTTTTTTTTTTTGGTACTGGGGATCGAACTCAGGACCTTGTGCTTGTGTGGCAGGCGCAGGAACCACTGAGCTAAATCCCCGGCCCTGGATGATTTCTTGATAGCAGCCATTCTTTCTGGGGTGAGGTGGAATCTTAGTGTTGTTTTCATCTGCATCTCTCGAATGACCGGTGATGTTGAACATTTTTTCATATGTTTATTTGCTGCTTTTACTTCTTTGTCTGAGAAATGTCTGTTCATTATGGATGCCCATTTTTGAATTGGGTCTTTGAATTTGGGGGGGTCTGATTTTTTTCAGTTCTTTATAGATTCTAGATAGTAGTCCTTGGTCTGAGGTACAGCTGCTGAAAGAGAATATCAAGTTTTGACCTGACCTCACACTGACCAAATAAGCTAGCTAGCTGGACACTAGCATGCCAGGGTCATACATGTTCAGGGAACCTTCATGGTCGCCATGAAAAGGGAAGGAAAAAGCGTTGCACATAAAACTGTATCCTTCATCTTTGCTCTAACCTGGCTGAAGCTCTCTAATTCTCAGGAGTTGGTTTGTTCCGGTTGTGTTCTCATTGAACTCTATTATGGAAATGGCAGTCATACAAAGAGCTAAACAGAAGAATGAAGTCAGGTATGCAGCTCACAGCCTTTGCTGCTGCCTCAGCAGCCCCTCCACTTGTCCACTTACCTTTTTGTTACTCCCTTTCTGGGGATTGAACCCAGGACCTTCACACTGAACTACATCCCCAGCCCTACCTCTCTCTCTCTCTTTCTCTCTCTGCCCCTCTCTGTCTCTCTACTTATATTTTGAGAGGGTCTCACTAAGTTGCAAAGTTGCCATCCATCCTGTAATCCCAGAGGGCTGGGGTTATAGTCGTGCACCAGCATACCCAGCTTTGTGGACTTACTGTGAAACACATTTTTGGGAACTTCTAAAACAGGCGTTGTCGTTGAGAATTGATGTAGTATTTAGGCAGGAAATCAGAAGATTGAAATTTAAAACCAAGAAAAGCAAGCCATTGGTTTTTAATTGAGTCACTTTCAACTTTGGGGAATATGAAGAACTCCTGTATCCAGAGGGAGCATTGGCGTCGAGCAGAGCATTTCACAGACTGGGGACAGAAGACGGCAGTGGGTGAACGGGGTGGGGGATGCCTGCCGTTGGCGCATTGCTAATTCTCCATGTGATAATGACATTACTTTTGCTGTCGTTCTTAAAGACCGAACTTGGGATGAATGTAGTCCATCCTTTAACTAACTGGCTCAACGTTCGCTTTGTGACCTATTCATTTATCTTACTCCCCCACTGCCCACACACTTAGCTTTGAAACCTACAAATGTCCAGCCTCGTTTCGCATGTTGGACACTGAAGCCCAGAGGAGAGAGGTGCTCTATCCAGGGACCCAGAGCTGGGCCGGGCTGGCTTCTGACACCGCAGTGCTGTGTGCAGCATGCAGTCTGTCTGCTGGCCTTTTCAGAGGCTGCTGCTTGATGCCACTTGTCTTTCCCTTGTAGATCCTGACTGGATTAAGAGGCTGCTGCAAAGCCCTTGCCCTTTCTGTGACTCTCCTGTCTTCTGAGTGTCTGTGGTGGAAGAGGGAAGGGCATGAGCTTGCTGTGGAGAACCCTGCAGCCTGAGGAGCAGGCCCCAGAGGAAGCCTGCCGTCGCCTGGGAGAGACGCTCTTGTGAACGTGAGGAGGGCCCCCCAGAGCTCAGTGCTCAAGTACCCGTGCCGTCTCCAGGGACTAAAGGATATCTTTTTCAATGACCGGATGCAGAGGGTTGGAGTCGTTTTGAGATGAACCTTAGCCCCAGCCCCTTACCCAGTGAAGAACACTTATTTTTCAAGTGTCTTGACGGAAACAGTTTGAACAAAAGGAATGTCCTATCATTTCTAGGAACATAATGGTCTCTTCTAGGGAGTTTGTATAAGGTTCAATCCTTGCTTTGGTCTGGGACTGCCTTGTGGCTCCAGAGAGCTGACATTACTTGGCACGTGGTGTTCCTTGTACCAGCAGATACTCAAAGTGTCTCAAACCATGCGTGTGCTGATGCTTTGCTCTCAGTAAATAGCTACAGATCTGTATCTCATTGGCTCTTGTTTTTCATGCATATAGAAAATGTTTTCCTGAAACTCTTTATATTTTTAAGAAGTTGAAGCCAAGGCTAAAGTCAGTTTTAAAGTATCAGATGGTCAGATGACCATTGGAAGTTAATGACTGTGACTTATTTTTCTCTCCTGTGTCATCAGATTTCCTGATTCAGCTCCTAAATGTATAAAGATGTCCAGTGCTGCAGTTCACCCTGTCATGGCCCTGCTTCAGACTTAACTGTGGTAACCTAGATATTTTGTGTATAGAAGAAAAAATGTTTTCCTTTTAGTATGAAATTGAAATTTGAGTATTTTTAATGTCACATTTTCAGGCGTCTCACTGAGTGTCCGGGAGAGTTTGCCAGGGACTTTGGAGAGAGATGGGAAGCTAGGCAGTAGTGCCCTCGAGCCTGGTGCTATCGGTGTGTATGGCTCAGGTGAACAGAGCCTGGCGACTTCTTGCCTCTGTGGAGGGCCTTCATATTTGCCACATAGGTCTTTTTCTGTGGGCTATGAAGGGGAGACATCAGACACCAGTTTTAGATTAGTCCCTCTTAAAACCTAAAGTAAGACATTCTGGAATTAGTGCTCTTGGGTGTGTGTCCTAGGGACTGGTGCTAGTTGACTGAACCGTAACGTACACCTTTTGAAATGGTATGTATTTCAGGAAGGTTGGATGGGAAATACAAAATATGAAATTTTGTACTCTGCTGGGCTCAAACTCACAGCAGTCCTCCTGTCTCAGCCTCCCTAGTACTGGGATCACAGGTGTGCGCCACCACACCTAGCTCATACTCAGTTTTCACGCTGTCTTTTTTGCCTTTATTCTGACATGATTTCCTGCTCTTACTTCGTATCCGTAGTGAAAGACATTTAGCCCTCATTTCAGACATAACGTCTTGCTGTTTGGAGACCAGTGTAAGAGAGACACGTGGGCCACAGGCCACTGTCCACACCACACTGCTGCTCCCCCACTGTTGCCGTGTCCTGGAGTTGAGCCCACAAAGCTGCTTCCAAACACTGCTCTGCAATGTCTTCTTCCTGACCAAATTGTTCTTTTATCTCCTGTCTTTATGTATTTGTTGGAGTCCTTTGCTTGTTTTCCTCATGGTGGTAGTAATTTCAAAAAAGTGTTTATCTAGACTTTATGGGTCAGCATGGTAAATTGATTTCAAGAAATGGAACCAAGCAGCATTGAAATCATGAGTGACACAGTTGAGAACCTTGTGTAGGTGAAGGCATTGTGCCTGCAGCGTTTGCACTTTACAATAAATATGACAATAGAAATTGAGATGTCAAGCACCTGTTGCATTTTTTTTTGGTATCGGGGATCGAACTCGGATCCTTGGGCTTGCGCAGCAGGCCACAAAACCACTGAGCTAAATCCCCGGCCTACCTGTTGCATTTTTAATAATCATGGGATGCTTAATTTCACTGGCTTCTTTGTTCCAAATCAGAGTCTGTAGGAGTTTGTTCTTACTGCCATTTAAAACTTACGTTACATTTTCATGTAAAGCAGTTGTGCATTTTTTAGAAAATTCAGCTATTAAGAGTAACCAGAAAGGATCTCTGAGCTTACGTTGTGTCTGTGAGAGTGAAGGTGGCAGCTGTTTTAGTGGAACTTAGGGTTAGAGAAATCCCAGCAGGGGCCGGCCCTGGGGGAGTTCTCGGGACTCTGAAATCCAGCCTCAGCCTCCAGCACCCTTTTCCCACCCAGGAGGCTCATCCAGAGGTGCGCCAGCGAGAGGAGAGTTTTGGCGAACGGCAGCTTTACAAACACCGTGCTTCTGAATTTCTCGGAGGGTCAGCGTACCCAACCTTCCCGTTGATCAGTGCGACTTGGAAAAGTGCCAGTGACTCTGGGATCTTCTCATTGCCTCTTCCAGCTGAAACTCAGCATACCCTAGGCCTTCCCAGCTTTTACCTGGCTGGTGGATTTCAAGTTGATTTCAGCTGTGACTGTAATGTCTGTTTCAGGAACGGGGGAAATACCAGAAGTGATATGGCATTTAAAGTGTGGGAACAAAGATTCCACACGGTTAGACCTTTCAGGCTACAACACTGTTGCCTTTCGAAGTCTGATATCCTGTGTGTGCCACATTTTCTCTGCCTGGGGTTAATTTGTTCCCATTATTCTAGATAAGGAATTGATAGCTTGTTATGCTTGATATTCATGCTGAAATCCTCATGTGTCCACCACCCAGACTTCAAGCAGTCTCTACCTACTATTATATCTGCCAAAACTACCAATTATTTTTCAGTGTCAGGAGTTATTAGGACCACTGGCAAAGCTCGTGGTTGAATGTGACATTTTTCTGCTTCTTCCTCTTAAGTTTTGAGAATATTTATGTTGCAGTATGTATGTCGGACCTATTGGCAAGTTTTAACGGGTTAAAAGAATGTTAAAAGATTATGATCAAGTATTAAAATATATCTGGTTTTAATTACAGTGGTGTCAAATAAGACGAAAAAGAGATCAGTGCTTACTGGTGCTTGTTAAGAGGGATGCAGTGCTGGTTTTGTGAGTGCCTGCTCCCCTGGCAGCCACAGAGCCACTCTGGGCTGCATGAGTTGCTGCAGGTGGAGCCCAAGTCCTGTCACTGCCCATCCCCGCAGGGTCCCTGCCGCAGGATCTGCCCGCCTTTTTTTCCCATCTTGCCATTTCCATTCCTTTAGTTCCCTCGGCTTGAGAATGTGTTCAGAGCTAACATTCCTCCTTTGAAAGAAGAATGGATAAATGCTAACACTTCTAAATGCTGCCTATGGCCATGCCATCCTGAACATGCCTGATCTCCTCCAAAGGCTAGGTCACAGAGGGGGTGTGCCTTCCTAGAAGAAACTGCTGACCATGACTGTTGTTTCTCAGGCCGACAGCGTTGGTTGTTAATAGGCCAGTGGGCTGTTTCTGGCTTCCTTTAGAGCTTTCAGTGATAATTTCCTGTCAGCGTGCAGTGACTGGCCTGATGGGTGGTGGAGTTTAGCCTGCTCCCACCCATCACCCCGCCCCTGGCAGTGTCGTTCTTCGCAAGCAAAGTTGCAGTTAGAGCTCAGGCTGATACTCAGAGTTGGCACAGGCAGCAGCACGCCAGACAGAGCAACAGACCCCTTTATGATGAACGGTGCACTGTCTTGAGTCTCCGCCACTCTCGGCCCTCGCTATCCAGGTTGTCAGGTGTAAAAGATGCCTCTGAAGAGTCTGTTTCTGTTGAGTTCTTGGCAAAAGGATCAGTGACGCCCTTGAGCAGGTTGTTGATGTCTCCAGGCTCTCATGGGGATGAGGCTGAACTACTCTTGCTTGGAGCCAAGAAGTTTCTGAAGTTAACACCTGCTTTATGTCTGCTAATGTTGTGTCTAAGTGCAGAGCCTGTGAAATGTATCCACACACGGAAGGAGCAGGCTGCCCTGCAAGAATGCAGGGTCACTGTCTCCAGTCCTGTGGCATCTCCAGGCCCTGAAGCAGCACTTTTTCCTGCACTGTGACCTTGCCCCACAGCACAGGTGGAAATCATTATAAGGGCGTGGGCTTCGGCCTGCTTATAGTTTTTAAGTGGTGATGTTTCCTGAAGACTTGCTATGAAAATCAGTAAATTTATCAGAGGAATAGCTCCATAGGGAAGCCCTGTAAAGGTTCTTTTGGTGTGTGAATGTTTTCCCCGGCCTCATGGTGGGGTGCCACCTGTAGCTGGCTCCCATACTTTGTTCTCTGGACTCAGCCACCTCTGAAAAAGCCCCACCTATGACCACATGAGGCTTTGAGGGGCGTCTAGACCAGCCATAACAGGGTCCCAGTCAGCTGGTTCCGAACAGTGTACACAGTTTACCGCCAGGGTCTATCCCTATTCGTTCTGGGCTTGGGAAGAATGAAGGGAAGAATCATGATGGTACAGGCTGCCTAGCTGAGACACTGTAACGGGTGGTAGAATCCGGTCTCAGAGTCTGTTATAAATCTCATGTTTATCTTTAAAAGTTCCTTACCTTGCTGTCATCAAATCCTGTTACTTTCATAAAGAAAAGATCCTGTAAAATACTCACATTGGAGACATTTTGAATTTGATCAGTTTACATTTGGCTAACAGACGGTAAGGGTTAGGGTGTGTGCTCATTTGCACGCTCTCTCGCTCTCTCTCTCTCTCTCTCTGGTACTAATGAAAAATTAAATGCAAAATGTCCTATGAATTATGTCTTTTTCAAGGCTTTGGCTCAGATCTGTACTTTGATATATGAAATGAAAGTGAGATCAAACTTGTTTATACAGAATAAGACTAGAAAAACAAGTCTGTGTTGTGTATAGTGATACATATTTTATGTTTACCCAGTGCCTGTGCTAAACTTTGTGCTTGGCTTTGAATTATATGTATGTTTACACCTGACATTTTTTGAAATAAAAAGAAAAACTTAAGGGTATGGAGAGGAGTTTTTTTTTTTCAATTTTTACCATCTAATTTGGCAGTATGTTTAAAACTTTTAGTGTTTAAATTAAAAAGTTTAATAATAATAAGATATTTTGCTTGAAACAGTGCCCATTCCAGAAAAAGTGCTTGCTTCTCTCGCTGTGTGTTCGTAGCCAGTGCTTGTTATTAGAGTGGAAGCTCCTTGGGCTGGGAACGGCTCCACCTTCATCATCCTGCAGCGCTTAACAGGCAGTGCCTCTTGCAGGGCAGGTGCCAGTGATATGCAGAGTGAGCAGCATCCTGCCCCCTGCCAAGTGTGATGGACACCGCGAGGCACCCATATGGGAGGAGCCAGGTTCTGCCTTCAGTCAGCCTGGGTTTCTGGGGTTGAACCAGATAGTGCCATGTCCTCAGTACTCTTTAACCTCCTTTTCCTGAAGATAAATATGTCAGGCCTGAGCCTGTGTGCATGCGTCGTGCGTCCATCTGTGTGCGTGCCTGTGTGTGAGTGTAGTACAGGCAATGAACAGCTCTAAGCTTTTTCTAATATTATTGCTGAGGCTTCTGGGAAGATTATAGAGAAAATGGAATGGAAATTTGGGGAAGACTTGTCAGCATTCAGGCCATGTGTCGATCTTTTTAGTTATTACTGAAGTACAAAGGAATGGTTCCTCATTTCTTTGCCTGTAAGCTGGGTGCCAGTGAGCCAGTTCACGAAAGACCATTGGCTTTCGGCTTTTTCTCCTTTCAGATTCTCAGTGGATCTGCCTCATTTGTTCATATGGTTCTAGTACAGCAGCTAGTAAAGTCGCTGTGAATATTTAGTGCCATGCAAAATGGCACTTTGTCAATGTGAAATAACCTCAAATATGCTCGTTTTGCATGCAGATACACTAGTATTGTTACTTTGGGCCACTTTTAAAATTCAAAATAAATAACAGAAGCACTTGGATGCTGTGTGTCTGTTTTGTGGGGTGCATGGTGCGTGGCTGAGCCTCCAGCCAGGGCAGAGGAGACTGGAGCTGTGTTGCAGAGGGATGGCTGGCCCACTAGCGGTAGCTGCAGGATCCCTTTGGTACTGAGTACAGAAAAATTACGAGGAAGGTAGTTAGATCTTCCTTCCTCCCCCTTCCTTCCACTGAGCTACACCCCAGCCCATACCAGCTGTTCTTTCTTGTTTTTTCTTTTTTAGTTGCCCAGGCTGGCTTCAGCCTTGCGGTCCTCAGGCCTTCGCCTCCTGAGGAGCTGGTTAGAGCTGTACACCGTTGCCCCTGGCTCCCACGTCATGTATTCTTAGCAATGTCAGCTAAATAGTATCTGGTGAGGAATGTGACACTAGAAACAAGCTGTGTTTGAACCAGCACTGAGCACTGTTTATGAAGAGCCAGAGGCTGTGTTTTGGACAGTGCAGCCTCGGTGCCTGTGTCAGGCCGGGGTTCATCTGTGCCCAGCAGAGTGGCCTCCATGTCCCACTGAATCTGTTCCTCATCCACCTGGTGCTCCCCCTGCTCAGCCCGGCTGTTCGGAACACTTGGACCCCACTGCAGGAGTGCCTGCGACACCTGCCGCCACTCAGATGGACCGTTGGTCTGCAGGGACGCTCTGCTTGTCCTGCGGTCTTACCTGAGAGGCTCCACGGCATGACACCACTTCCTTCTCGCTTCATGGGGGCAAACTGGCTTTTCCTTTGAATTCATTTCCTAAGGAACAGGCAGAGCGGACCACCCACAGTGCATCCTGGAAGCCCGGGGCCTCTCCCTTCAGGTGAGTGAAGCTCATCTGTCTGGCAGGAGCATTGGCTCCATTCTTCTACCAGTCATCATTGGAGTCACTGACTAAGAAATGTCCCCTGAATCCCAAATTCTCATCCGGTACAGCCCAGAGATGCGGCCAAGAAGGAAGAACAGGAAAAGAGAGCCCAGATGGGCCCCAGCTGCACACAAGATGAAGTTCTGAGAGATTTTGAAATAAAACATGGCAATAGTAGCAGATAGATGAGGAGGGGGCAGATGTGTGGGAAGAGGTGAGACCACTCTCCCGTGGGCCCCTGACGGGCGAAGCGACCTCTGACCACTTACAGAATAATAAAAATCTGCAGTTAAGCTCATGGGGGGCCAGTTTAAAAAATAGTCCAAAAAGATTGAAAGGAAGAAAAAAGGCAGAATAGGTTAGGGAATGGCAAGTATTAAGATGGATTTTAACCCAAATAATTTAATTACATTAAATGTAAATGAACTCATCCAAATAAAGCAGATTGACTTTTTTTAAAACTGGCTCTCAGGTAAATGTAAAAAATAGGAAAATTTTTAAGGATGGAAAAGTATACTGTGTGAGCCCGAATCAAGAGGTAGTTGATACTGCTATAATATGTAAGAAACTAGAGTATAAATGCCATTTATGTCTCCAGCCTTTGTGCTGTCATTGTCTTTATTTCCCTCGTACATGGCATTGTAAATCCAACATATGGAGTTTTCTTGAAACAGCTGCTTGTCTTAGCTCAGGCTGCTACATCAAAATACCATGGACTTCCTGGCTTAAGCAGCAGCAAGGTGTTTCTCACAGTCTGCAGGCTGGAAGTCCAAGGTCAAGGTACCTGCAGGTTGGCTTCATTCAGATTCTAGTGGCATGTAGGTGGCTGCCCTGTCGCCATGTGCTGACCTGCCCTCTGTTTTGTCGTGCGCACAGGAGAGGGAGACAGTGGACTGGTCTCTTATCTGAGAAGGGCCCTCGCCCGATTACGAGGGCTCCCCCACCCCGATGACTTTGTCTGACCCTGGTCACCTTCCAAAGGCGCCATCTCCTGATGCTATCACAGTGGACAGGAAGACCCACATGGGCCACATCACTTCCCCGTAGAGCCAGTCTCCCTCTGCGATTTCCAGGCAGCAGACTCTTGCGCTTACTGTAGTGCAGCTTGGTGGGGTCAGACTCCCTTAAGCTTTTGCTTAGCTGATGAGTGTATCTGTCACTTTTTTAAAAGACTGGCTTAGGGCTGGGGATGGAACTCAGTGGTAGAGCACTGGTCTATGTGTGAGGCTGTGGGTTCAATCCCTAGCACCACAAAAAAGAAAAAAGTGTGTATCCACTCATTTATTTCATTTTTGAGAAGAACACTTTGTATTTATCTCCACATCCTCTTTGTCTCTGGAGCTTACCAGCAGTTACTGGAGACATTTTCCACCGTCCTGACCGGGCAGCATGGCTTCTGGCCTGCGGTCTCTCGGGGAGTTCCCTCCAGCAGCAGGCAGCTTGCTCAGCCTCACCCTAGAAGTGTGGGGAAGGGAACACCCCAGGGGAACGCCTAGGGTGGGGACAAATGTCTCTGGTTTCTCAGAGCTTCCCCCAGTAACCCACTGTCCATTCACCTTTGAAAGGTTTCCTCCCTCCCTGTCTCACCTGCCTCACTTTGGGTCATTTCCCAAACAAGCCAGTTGCATCCATGCCCCTATTTCACAGTGTGCTTCGGGTGGGTGGAGACTCAGAGGTACCGAGATGGGTTTCTGGAGTTCACCAGCCAGTCAGCAGCAGGTCCCTCTGGCCGGGGTGGAGTCCTGGGCACTGCAAACGCTGGGTGCACAGCCTCATTGCCCTTCCTGATGAGGACGTGAGGTCCAGTGTGGGGACCTGTGTTAACTTTCTTTTTTTTCTTTTTGGTCCCAGGGATCACGGTGGAACCACTGAGCTAAATCCAGGCCTGTGTTAGCTTTCTGTCACTGTGATGAAATAGGCAGGGAAGGATTATTTTGGCTCAAGTTCCAGAGGTTCCAGTCCGTGGTCACTGGCTCTGTTGTTCTTAGGCCCATGGTGAGGTGGGAGCATCATGGCTGAAGGGTGTGGAGGAGGAAAGCTGCTCACCTCATGGCAGCCAGGAAGCAGAGAGAGCAGGAGAGCCAGAGGAAGTGTAGGAGGCCAAATACAGTCCCCAGGTCACCCCACGACCCTCTCCTTCAATGAGGCCCAGCTCCCGTTTCCATCACCTCGGTAACCAATAACGCCAGCAAATTATGTCCATCTGTGGGTTAATTCATTCAGTGAAGTTAGAATCCCCCTGACCCAAAAGCCCAGCAGCTGGCAACGAAGCCTTTGGCACCTGAGTTTTGGGGGCTCACTTCAAATCCAGACCAGAGTAGGACTGCTGGGTGCTCCTGAAAATACTGACTCTCAATTCCTGGAATGCCGTCCGCCAGCAGGTAGGATTCCCTCCCGCTGAGCAAGAAGAGCAGTTCCCATTACCTGGAGCCCCCTCCTCCAGGTCAGTAACAGCCAGGTGTCAGAGCGGCCAGCTGGGGAGTGGTGGTGCGGGCTCCGGCTCCTCCGGAGGTTGTTGCTGGGAGAGGCAGGACTGGCAGGAGGTGGGAGTTGAGGCTGAGGGAGGAGAACAGGGCGGGGCTGGGGGCGGTTACTGGTATGGAAGTGCCGGGTGTGGCCACTCTGTTAGGGTTTGGGTCTGGAATGCGCCTTGGCCTCCTGTGTGCTGAAGTGGGCTTAGCTGACTGGCTCATGGGGGTGCAGTGCTCCTGGCTGAGTTAGGAGGTGGAGCCTGGTTGGAAGAAGTCGGTCACTGGGGCCGTGCCCTGAAAGTTTTCTGCCTTGGAGCCTGCCAACCATGGAATGAAAACATGAGCCAAAATGAGCTGTGGATGTCGGGTGTTTTGTCCCAGCCACCAGAGAGTGACTGCGACAGACTTGGCTCAGCGTGCTGGCCAGGACCCCTGCAGATTGTCCTGGGTGAAGATGGACAGCTCATGGAGGCTCAGATTGTAAGGCCACATCGGGTCAGATGGCAGGCCCACAGTGGTGCGGTGGCGGGAGGGATCTGTCCTCAGACGCGGAGCGGCGGTGATGGGAGCCCTGAGGAGCATCCCGTGCTCCTGGTGGTGGGATCCCAGGATGGCGGAGGCTAAGAGGAGCCTCTCACTGCTAATAACAAAGTGTAATTACCTCAGCTAATAGACCGTGGTGTCCCATGGCCAGGAACATGGGTGGATAGGAGGCTGTTGTTTAGCCAAAAGCAAGGGATGAGGCTGCTGGAAACCAGCCCTGGGGTCATCTCCCAGCCCTGGAGCTTGGATTTGGGGTGGATGCGCTTAGCTGTGGACCAAGCAGAGGCCCCAAAGCTGCTGCCACTGGCTGAGATGCTGACCTGGGGATGGTTAAAGCATGGGGGGCGGTGGCGTGCACGGCTTCTATTTGACTGCAGTGCCATTTTATCTCAGGTTCTTGAGCATCCTCCAATTTTGGCATCCGTAGGAGCCCTGGGTCAAATCACCCGCAGATACTGAGGATGGATGAACTCCGTGTATAAATTATTTCTTAATAAAATGCCTTTGACACACATTTAGTGGCTGGAAAGCTTGTTTTCCTGCCTTCCTGCCATACATACAATGATGCCATCTCTGCCTTCCAGGCTCTGCTTTGTGGAGAGCACAGTTACTGTGGATGAGAGCCTGGTGCTGGCACTTCCGTGACTCCTGGCGTGCAGGGCAGTGGGCTGCAGGCGCAGCGCCAGCGGAGTGTGCACCTCAGAATTCCCAGGCGGCTGCCCCAGTGGTTGCTGATAGGTGAAGTAGGTGTCGGAGTCCTCAGTCTGCTCTCTGGGCCCAGGATTTTGGGGAAAGATTCTCAAAAGGGAATGTGAGCCTGATGGGGGAAAAGATGGGCTTCAGCTCTCAGGTGCCATCACTGAAAGACAGTCCACATCAAGACCCTGTCTCCAAAACTCGAAATAGTCAAATGCACAGAACCGGAGAGTAGAATGGTGTCCGCCAGGGGCCGGGGGCCGGGGAGGAGGGGATGCAGGGCTGCTGTTCGGGGGCACCGGGCTTCAGTCGCACAAGATGAAGTAGCAGAGCTGTGTGGCATGGCACCGTGCCTGTGGTCAGCGGTGCCAGGCTGTACACTCTCAAGTCTGCGTGCAACCTTGTGTTATGAGGTGCGGTCAAAATATACCATGAATGGGCCGGGATGTGGCTCAGTGGTGCCGTGCCTGCCTGGCAAGGGCAAGGTCCTGAGTTCGATCCCCGGTACCGAAATGTACTGCAGTATGATCCGCCGCCTTCCCCAAAGCCTCAGGCAGGCAGTGACCAGCCGCCCTTGCTTCCCAGGCTGCCTTCTCGGGACAGGAGTGGATGAGCCCAGTCTGGGGCGGGTATAGGCCAGGTCTCCTGGACAGCGGCCTGGGCACAGGGTTGGTCGGAAGCACATTAGAGGCCATCGCAGGGCCCGAGACCATGGAGCTTTCCCACTCTGGGGGAGCAGGAGGAGAGGGAGAACAGCCTGAGCAGGGCCACGCCGAGTGGCACCGACAACTGGTGACGAAGCGGTTGAGCCTGAGCCGTGGAGCTGCGTTAACGATGACCACATCAGGGCCATTCGTTCTCTTGCAAGTTGGCGTTAATCAGACCTCAGTGGCTAACTTCAGGCACAGCCAGCCCATGTGAAAATGAGCAAGATGTTTGCCTCCAGCCAAGGAGAGGGTCTGCCTGGACCAGGAGCGCTGACCACCTCCCGACTGATGCTGATTGCTCTCCTCCAGGCCGCCCGCTGGGCTGCGCTCCAAGGAGAGGAGCCCAACTGGATCTGCAGATTGCGCCCTGCACGAGCCCCAGCTTGTTGCAACAGCCCTGGGGGAGCACCCCAGCCTGCCCCAGCCGTCCCTGCCCCCCAGTGTGGGGCCAGCCAGGGATCCAAGGCCGGCAGGCCTCAGGAGGCAGCTGGGGAGAGCGATGATCATGGGCAACATTTGGCCCTGGCGACTCCTCCAAGATGCAGGGGTCCTGCAGCTGCCCAGCCACACGTGTTGGGGCTGCGGGGAAGGCAGGGACCTGAAGGTGGGATGCTGTTCTCGGCCTGGGGCCAGCAGCTGCACATTGTCGTGTGGAGTTGAGGGAGAAAAAGCACATGGACCTCGCAGGAAGTGGTGAGCATTGGAGAGATTGATGAGTATCTTTTACTGAGCATTTTCTAGGTCCCTGCCCTGCCTGTTCTCCTTGTTCTATCTCACAACAGCTCTAGAAAGCAATTGATGTTTTGTTCTCATTTAACAAGGACCCAAAAGGTTTAAGTAACTTGGCTCAGGCCACGCAGCAGCAGATGAGCTCAGGCACTCAGCAAGCTCAGCCGAGCAGGGGCACAAAGAGGGCACAACTGAATAGGAGGTGGCAGGTGGAGGAGAGGGAGAGAAAGGGCCTTGTCCTGAGCCAGCACCCCTTCACACGTTCACCGAGATCACGAGGGCACGAGTGATCGTGACGCTGAGGAGTGACACCCACACTGCGCGTGCCTGGGGCTGGGCGCCAGCAGGCAGTCTCAGCCTGCGGTGCTGATGTGTGGTCTGGGCGGCAGGAGGCTCGGTGGGCGCTTCGAGCCCTGGGTGGCGGGGGAGAGCTGGAGTTTCATGGTCTGGAGAGGGGGTGGGGTGCAGGGCTGAGCTCCTGGGCAGACGGGAAGGAGCAGAAGGCTGGAAGTCTGCAGAAAGCACCCGGCCATTGGCCTGGCTGCAGCAGGCGTGGGGCTCCACTCACTGTGCCCAGGGCCGACGCAGGGCAGCCCCAGCCGGGATGGGCCCTGCCTACCATGGCAGGTGCCAGCGAGAGTTTGCCGAGGTGCTCTGGGCTGGCCCTGTTCTTCAGGCCCAGAGGCCTGGAGCTTCCTGGAGTCCTGGGGCTGGAACCACAGGCAGACAGCCAGGGCGGCACCCAGAGCACAGGGTTCGGGTCCAGCCTTGGACCCAGGTGACCTCCGACAAGACATTTTCCTCTGCAGCCTCAGTGTCCTCCGAGTCTGTGGGGTGAGCGCCCAGTACTTAGTGGTGAGGACGTCACTAAGATGAAAGGAAGTGATGTGGGGTGGGGGTGCAGAAGAGCATCTGCTGACACCAACCCGAGGTGTTACTGTCCCAAGTCCCTCCTGGGGCCTGCGAGCGTTGCACTCCCCGAGAGGACCAGCAGAAAGCATGTCTGGAGAAACAGCTAAGTCCGCCCAGAACGGCACTGTCCAATCTGGCAGCCATAAGCTGCAGGAGGGAATTTAAATTTAATGTCATGAAGAAAACTTACAAACCACCTCCTCAGTGGCACTGGCTGCATTTCAGGTGCCCAGCAGCCACCTGCAGCTGGCAGCCGCCCAATAGGACAGTGCAGGCAGGGACAGGGGCATTGCTCGGAGTTCCGCTGGATGCCAGGCTTTTTTTTTTTTGGTACTGGGGATCGAACTTGGGTCCTTGTGCTTGTGGGGCAGACAGTGGAACCACTGAGCTAAATCCCCGGCCCTGGATGCCAGGCTTTTAAAGCTGCGTCTGCTGAGTGCTTACTGCGCGTCAGGCACTGTGCTACCAGCTTTCTTTGCATTGCAGCAACGAACCCCATAGCAACTCCGTGAGGCAGCTGCGGTCATGATTCCCATTGTGTTCTGAGGGAAAACAAGCTGAAGGGCTGAGCGGCTGCCTGAGGACATGTGGTGACCACACGGTGCCAGAGCCTGCACAAACCCAGGCTGAGTCCAGAGGTCCAGCCTGCAGCTCTTCCCTGCCCTGCCACCCTCAGCTTCCTTCCTGTGCCCTAGACCCCAAAACGAGGCCACCTTCCAGCCCCTGCCCTTTCAGGACACATGAGACAGTGGCCGGCACTCTTTATTGGCTTAGTGGAGGTTTCCAGAAGGCTGGGGGCAGAGGATGAGCTTGTTTCTCCAGGGTTTGCTACCCGGTGGGGCCGTCAGAACACTTTCCTGGGCAGGGGGTTGATGATCCCGCTCTCTATGTACTCGAAGACCGTGTAGGGGTCCTGGTCCCCGTTGAGGGTAAGGGCCTGCCTGTAGAACTGCTCCAGCTCTGAGGAGTTCCTGTAGAACAGGTCTGTCTGCAGCTTCACCCGGTCTTCAGCATCCTCCGGGTTCTGCAGGAGGCGGGCCTGTATCTCCGGGGTGGGAGGCGGCTTGTACATGAGGTGGTACCTATTGGGGAGGTGGCAGGGGCCCATGACCCACAGCCACTGGCAGAGCGCAGGACATTCACTGTGCCACACCCCTGGCTGGACCAAGACATCCTTCTGTCCTTCCTCCTTGCTTGTTTTCACCCTTCCAAACATTTCTTAAGCATCTGCCATGGGTCCGGGCTTACATCTGTTCTTGCTCACGCAATGGTAAGCAAGATAGATGTTGACTCTAGGCTTACAGAACTCAAATGAGGAAGTGGACCTGGACAGCCCGGGGTAGGGGGGCATGAAGGCCACAGTACTCGGCAGGACTGTCCCCTAAAATTGAGGATGATACATCAGGTCTACACTAGAAAAACCCTGTCATTCCCTTCCTGTCTCCTGTCCCCGGGTCCCCTACTAGGAAATGTGGCCCTGCTCAGCAGAGATGGATGCTACTACTTCTCTGTGATCATTGGGCCTGGTCAGGTGGCAGAGTGGACTCAGAACTCGCCTCCGTTGACCATCAGATGTATCTGTGCAGCAGCTGCCTCGAGGACACACCTGGGCTCGAGCACAGGCCCAGCGACATGCACAGGTGACACTACCTACCCGAGGCCACATTTCACAAGCAGGGTGCAGCCGGTGACCCCAGGATGGAGCCAGACCCTCTGGCCGGCTCGCTGCTGTGGAGCCCGGAGGCTCCCACCACCAGGCGCTCGACACAAACCTTTCTCCCGTGACCGGATCCACCCTTCTCAGAGTCAGGCGCTCCAGGATGGAATCCAAGGGCACATTCAGGAAAAACACCCTGTGGGGAGAGGAGCGCATCCGCCATGTTAAGTGTGTCTTCGCTTTGTGATGCTTGACATCCAGGGCCTTGCCGACCCCAGAGAGACGCAGCCAGCTCGCTATGGCCCTGAGCAGCCCCCACCTCCTCCATGGGCTCTCGCACCCCAAGCCGGTGTCCTCTGCCTGAGCCCAGGCCGGGTGCTGGAGTCCGAGACCCCTCTGCAAGCCCAGGTCCCCGGAACCGCCGGCCAACCAGAAGCTGGTGCTCGCTGGCCCACCGGAAACCACAGGGAAGGCGGAGGGCCACGCTGCTCTGACTGCCCTGAGCTTCCCAACACCCCGAGTGGCCCTGTGCACCTGCCTCTCGGCAACCGTGGATGATAAACTCCGTTGCCCGGGGTCACTCGGTTACCCCCACAAGTTCAACCCGGGTACAGTCAAGACCAGAGCCAGCAGAGGGCCACCTGGAGGGAACCTCAACCTTGCCTCTGTCCCCCTGGCCAGGGCTGGTGTCATTCCCCACACGTGGTGGAGCCACACGCAGCCCCGTCTGTGGGCTCTGGGATGCCAAACTCAGCTCACCAGGGAGCGATGGGGACAGGAGGGCCCCTCATCTTGGGGGCAGCTCCAGGCCCCAGCACTCCTGGGGGACTTGGGAACATCACTCAGGTGAGCTTCAGGGAGACCACTGTCCTCGGAGCAGGACAGTGGGTCTCTGGAGTCATGCAGATGGGATTACGGCCTCCCCCACCATGGGCTTGCTGTGTGACCTCGGCCACTGACTGAACCTCACTCAGACTTGGGGCTCACAGTGGTCCCCAGTGTGGAAGACTTAATGAGGTAAAGCTTGAGAAGCTCCAAATGGCCACTTGACCACGCAGCCAGCTGTCCCGGGATCCTCCTCCTGGGCATCGGCAGGCTGGGTCCCCTCCCTCCCAGGGGACCTGGGCTTGGTCAGCCTCCCTCTCGTCCACAGAGAAGCCTTGGACCCCAAAGAGCAGGATTCTCGGAACCAGTGAGCTTCAATCAGGATGCAGCGGAAGTTGGAGCGCTGGCTTCCTCGGTAAGACAGGATTCAAGCAGGCGCAGGGAGGGCAAAGCCCAGTGTTTGGGCCATGGAAACTTTCTGTTTTAAATTTTTATGTTTATTAGTCCGCGTTTGCAGGACATAATGCTTCCATTCCCCGTGGGGAGTTGGTGCAAACGTACAACCCCTCTTAATTCTTTTTGTGTTCCCCCCGCCCCCCGCACCTCCTGGTCCTCTTCCCATTTGCAAAAAATCTGTCTCCCTATTTCCTATTATCTAACTTCTATTTTGCTCTTTATTTATATTTTGGGTTTCTCACGTAAGAGAAATCATGTGATATTTAAGCTTCTGTATCTGATTTATTTCACTTAGCAGTATGGTCTTGAGGTGCATCCATTATTCCTACAAATGACTTACCCTTCTTTAGAGCAGAGCCGGGCTCCACTGTGTGTAAATAGCACGTTTTCTTTATCCACTCAACTGCTGATGGGCATAGAGCCCCATTGCTTACCAAGCGTTCATTCATTTGTCCTTCGAGTCATTCATACACTTACAGAGCGCCTGCCGTGTGGTCTCCGGTATGTACCAGCTCATGTGTGGAACTTAGACACAACACTGAATAGGGTTGGCATCATTGACACTGGGGCTCTGTGACTGAGGCATGCACTTTCTGCTGGGGACCACATCAGGGACGCCAGGGTCAGTGGCAACAAACACTCCCAGGCACCCAAAGCCTTGCATTCATTTCATTTTCAAGTGAGTGACCTCGGGCCAGAAGCCCCTCCCAGGTTAGGAAAGACAGGTCAGTGAGACCCACCTCCTCTACCAGGGCAGGAGCCTTTTTAGGACAGACACTGTCCCTCCTCCAAGTCTGAACAAGAGAAGCCCCTCGCAGACATCTTGGGCTTCTCCAGACCTGTTCAGTGGGCCACACTTTGGTAGGCTCAAGGGGACACTGGTTCCCAGGGGCCCAGGACTAGCCTCAGGGGCCCAGGTGCCACCTGCTTTGGCCAAAGCAGTGACAGCTCCACCCCCAGGCAGAGTCTTGACACCCAGGAATGGGGACATAGGGAGATGGCACATAACTCCTGGAGCTCTTTTACAGTACCCTCTGCCTCCTGCCTGATATTTTTCCTCCAGGCACCATCCTAGTGATCCCTAAATACCAGGCTGGAAGGGATCTTCGATAGAATTCCCAGGGCCAATTGCAGCAGACTGTCCTGGAGCCTTTGCCATATGATGCTGATGCCCTGTTAGGGTTGTGCCTAGTTGTCCCCCCAAAAGCCTCATGCATTCCTAGGTAGGGATTTTCAGAGCTGGCTGGATCTAGGGTGTGTGATGCTGGGATTAAGGGTATCTGGTACTAACTTAGTCCACTGATTGGTTTGGCACAGTTCTGGTTGTGGATAATGGGAAGGCCCACCCTGGGGTGTGGGGGTACCACCCAAAAAGCTGGCAGCCTGGATAGAATGTAAGGGGAGAGAGGCTTGCTGCACTGCTTTGCTGCCTCCTGCCTACCTTGCCATGGACTGTTTCTCCTCAGTGATGCTCCTCTGCTATGCCACCCTGCCTTGGAACCAGCTGTGGACTTAAACCGCTAGAAACCACAAGCGAAAATAAACCTTTCCTTGCTTAAAGCAAGTTAAACTTGTGGGTGCTGAGTATTTTGTCTCAGTAACAAGAGAAGTAACCAAGACATGCCGCTTGTCCTGAGATGCCAATTTGGGAGGCCCTGGAGAGAGTCTCACAGGACACAGCCACCAGAACCTGTTGCTCTGGGTTCATACCTCTCATCAGAACACCAGTGGTTAAGACAATTTAGAGCAACAGTGTCCCCCAAAGTCTCATGTGTCCAGCGCTGTGCCTTCTGGAAGGCGACTGGATCATGGGGTGCTGACCTATCCATGGATTCATCCATGCACAAGGTCCTACAGAATGGGCTGTTAGGAGCTGAGATCTGATTGGAGGAAGAGGGTTACTGGGGCAGGACCAGGAAGCCCAGACCCTTCTCACAGGGTCCCTCTGCCTCCTGGTCACCACGAGGGAAGCTGCCTTGCTCCGGCTCACGAAACCCCATTTCCTCCCTCACACGTTCTCCATGATGACTTCCATACACAACGAGCCCCGAAATAAAACACGGAGTGCGATGTCTGCATGCTTATCCTTCACACCCCCACCAGCACCCCAGGCACAGCTGTCACCGAGGCTGGCAGGGTGCTTGAGGTGCTGATGTCAGGGGAGAGGAAGCAAGGAGGCCAGCCTGGAAATCCCTGGTGACTGGTGCTGCTTCGTTATCAAACCCCACTGAAAGATCTTTAACCCAGAGCATCAAGACTGCTGCTGTTATTCAAGGGAATGGCTGGCAAGATCAGAAGCACAGGGACACCATGCTGCTACCTGAAATGTGTCCCTGGGTGAAGCCTTGCTGCAAAGGGCTGCATTCCCCTCAGAGCCCCAGGTTCAGGGACCTGGGGGAGCCCAGGCTGCTCAGCTGACAACCTCTGCCCCATGCATGTCCCTGCCTTTCCTCTTTCTTTCTTTCTTTTTCTTTCTTTCTTTCTTTCTTTCTTTCTTTCTTTCTTTCTTTCTTTCTTTCTTGCTTGCTTGCTTGCTTGCTTGCTTGCTTGCTTGCTTTCTGAGATATACAGGGATGATTAAAAAATACAGTGAATGTTTAAAAATTTTAAAAACGCATTACGACTTATTCTGAAGAACAGTAGGATAAGTGTGTTACAAGCAAGTGGGAGGACTTTGGGAATTAATGGCAATGTGTCTTTTATTGTAACCCATCTTTTTTTTTTATTTTTTTTTATTTTTTGGTACCGGGGATCGAACTCGGGTCCTTTCGCCTGCGCAGCAGGCAGCGAAACCACTGAGCTAAATCCCTGGCCCCCATCTTTAAATTTAAACATTCCCTGTATGTTTTTATCAGTCCTCATTGATCAATTGTTTATGGCAATTTCTGTTAAATAAAAACACAACACTGCATCCTCATCCACCTTATTCATCGCATTTGGCACTGTGCGACTCCTGGCTCCTCCCCAGTCAAAATGACCCTGACAGAGAGAGGTTTTGAATCAATGCAAGGTACTGAGGCAGCCACAACAGTACAACTAAAGACCCTCAGGAAAGAGGGCTCCAGAGCTGCTTTAGAAAGTGGCAAGGACCATGGGATCAGTGTGTTCAAAGTGAGGGGGAGCACTTTGAGGGGGTTTCATGGCAATGTGTCTTCCACAATAATTTTTTAAAATTAAAAATTCACCATACTTTTGATCATACCTCATATTTTCAGTAGTACAACCAGAAAAGGGAGAGCAACACCAGTGAAGAACACAGAGCAGACACTGTAGAGTGAGCTCAGTGGTGCCTGGGCACCTGCCTTTGGGATTGTAGAATTTTGGGCTGGCCGGGCCTGGTGGGGGGTCATGAAGCTGCCTCAGGAGCCCCTAATCCTGTCACTCTAGGGGCACCTATGAGCTGTTGGCAAGCAGATCTCACGCTCCACTGCCCACTTGCTGAAGACCCACAGCGACTCGTGGGCACATGGAGGCTGGAGGAGGGGCTCGATCCATGTTCCCAAGATGCATCTCATGGGAAGACTCTGGACAGCTTATCTAGAATGCAGAGTTTGGGGATCTCCTATTCCCAGACCCATGGAAGCAAAACCTGAAGAAGAGGGGCTGAGAGGCCAATATTTGTAGCTCAGTAGCTCAAATGATCCTCATGCTCAGGTGGGTATGGTGACCATGGCTCTAACCCAGGGTCTCATCTTTGGCCACACCTGGAACTACCAGGGAGCTTTGAAAATATTAAGGTTGGGTCCTTTCCCTAGAGATTGTGGTGTGATTGGTCCAGGGTGAGGCCAGGGAATAGCGATTTTTTGTTGTTATTGTTGAGACAGACTCTCCCTATGTAGTTCAGGTTGGTCTTGAAGTCACTTTTTAGCCCAGGCTGGCCTTGAACTTATGCTGTCCTTCAGCCTCAGGCTCCCAAGTGCTGGGATTACAGGCCTGTGCCACCACCTCCATCTGATAACAGGGATTTTTAAGAGTGCTTCAGATCATTGTGCTGTGTTTTCAGGCTCGAGGATCATTGCTCTGATCCAATCTTCTTAGCGTAGGAAATTGGGAAAGTGAGTCACGGAGAGGTGAAGGGCTCAAGCTCTGTCAAAGACTTGAATAGTTCTACAACTATGGTGTTGGTTGGCAACAGAAGAACATATAACGTATCCTCACGAACATCCTTTTGAAAAATATATTGCAATAAAACAAGCATTGTTGCCTTGATGTCAACCGGGATTGTGTACCATGGTGACCCACAAATCTCCTCTAACAATTACACCTCAGTATTCTCTGCTAGTTCATCAGTTCACGTAGTTATGGTGCTGGCAAAAAGAGGAACGTGTGCCACCTTTTGAAACTACAACTGTCTTTCCTAAAAGTTCAGGACAAATGTCCTTAGCACCAGGCAGGACCAACTCTGCACCAGTAGTACAGGGCTGCTTAGCTTTACCAATGTGGCAAGGCACTAAGAATGATCCTCGCAATATAGACACATTTGAGGAAGTGGTGGCCTTGGTTAATTGCTTCTGTTCTTTGTGTTCATGTCTCTAAATTTTTAAGCTTTTTTTTGAGAAACTCCAAACATTTGTCTCTTTATACAGAGTGCTTGGTCTCCATGTGGCAAGGCAGTTTTGAGGGTTTTGTGGGTTTGCCATGGGTGCTCATCACATGTTAGACAAGTGGGTTTGGAGCATGTGAATCACCTCTTACAGTGAACTCATAATTTAAGTAGTGCTCAGCTTTTTCTTTTAAATGCAGCTTTCTTTCAGTTGGCATCTTAGAGTCTTCTGCTGTCTCATTAGGTCTTTCCCCCTTTTCCAATGACATTTGTTTTTTACTCATTTTGGCAGGAATTAGCTTGGGAGCTACCAAAACTTTGTCTGAGACCGGTGTGCAGTGTGGGATGGAGGCACGGATAGAGGGGATAAATAAAATCATGGGTGGGCATACGGGGACTAAAATAAGTGTCCGATTCTGACACCCAAACCAGGTGTACAATTGAAATACATTAACTCACTGGTCACTGTAAAGCCTGCTGCTGGATACAGCTTAATTATCACTTGCCCCTCACTGATAGGGTTTGATCTGAGTCTGCAAGCAATCGAATTATTATAGTGTCTGCAGTCAAACCTCCCCACTAATGTTCAGCTGCATTTGGAGCCCCTCCCCAGTGCTAGCATTGCTGCCTCAGCTCCACTTCAGATCCTTAGGCATTAGATTCTCCCAAGGAGCCACAACCTAGATCCCTTGCACATACAGTTCACAGTAGGGATTATGTTCCTGTGAGAATCTAATATCACCACTGATCCAGAGGAGGTGGAGCTCAGGAAATATGAGCTATAAGGAAGTTCTCCAAATACAGATGAAGCTTTGCTGGCTTGTCTGCCGCTCACTGTGTGCTCTGAGGCCCAGAAAGGGGCCCTTGTCATAAAATGTCAGGCATCTTCTAATAGACCTATAGCTTCAGCGAAGTCTCAATCAAAATCCCAAGGAGGAGTTTTGAAGATTCTACACAAGGTAATTTTAAATGTAAAAGGAAAGGAAAAGGAATTATAGTAGTACTTTGGTTCGCAAATGCTTTTGTTTGCAAACAGTTTGGTTTGCAAACAGAAGCATTTGGCAAAATTTTGTTTTTGTTTGAGAACTCTGTATGGGGTGGCAAACATGACCATGGCCATCTTTCCTGCATGAACATGAATGTGGCCATCTTTTCCAGAATCATGGAATGAATTAAGTTTGTGAACTGAGCTACTACTTCAGAGTTAAAACAATGTTGAAAGGGAAGAACAAATTGCTTTCCAGACTTACTACAAACTACAGTAATCCAGATAGTTTGGATGTTAGCAAAAAGATAGATGTGTAGGTCAAAGAAATAGAATTGAATCCAGAAATAAACAAATATGGCCAATTACTTTTCAACAAAGGTGGCAAGGCTTTTCAATGGAGAAAGAACAGTCTTCACTCCGTGGATATCCATATGCAAAGCCATTGATCATCATCATCATCATCTTGACCCACACTTCACACTTCACACTTGAACAAATTTGGTTCACAAACAGAAGCTTTTGGCAAAATTTTGTTTTTGTTTGTGAATGATGCACTGGGTGATGAACATAACCATGGCCATCTTTTCCAGAACTGTAGAATGATTTAAGTTCATGAACCGAGGCATCACTGAGTATTTCCAGACTTGATATCCAAATGAGAAATTCTGGCTTAGGAAAAGTTGCTTGAAAAAGGCTCAAGAGGCCCCTTCCTTCCACAGAAGTGACCTTGGTGGGCTTTAAATGAGGACTCAACCTCTGCTACTCGGAGCTCCTCTGGGGACTGAGACGCACCCAGCACCCACCCTGCTGGGTATGCTGTGATTGAGGGAAAATCGCAGTGACGGCCACTGAAGGGGGAGTAGAGAAAAGAGTGTTCATAAAAGTGCAAAGCGACACACAGATTAGCCCCCAGGACAGTCTGCTCATCTTTAGCTACAATGCATTGTCTTTCCCACATTGGAGTGGAGACTGTAACACAAGATGCTGCCGAGTAAGTCTTCACTCAATGGCAAGCTGTGGGAGGCTCAGGGAGACAGGAATAACCAGAGAGGGGGATCTGCGGGCACAGATGACTAGATTTGGGGACAGCAGCCGGCCAGCGAGCAAAGGGCAGGCTGTTGGATCAGAATGGAAAATGAAGCTGAGCCGAGAGGTCAGGAGGAGGCTTGGAGGGACTGGGCAGGAGAGGTCAGGGAGTTACGTGCGGACTGCTGGAGGGTCTGATATTCGTCTGTTTTTAGACGCTAGATACAGAAAGGCCTCGGCTGGATAAATTATAAAACAAAGAGGTCTGTTTAGATCCCAGAGCTGGAGGTGAGAGGGTTTGAAGGCTTGGCGGCAGACGGAGTCCCGAAAGAACCGCACCACTGCCTTCTGAGGCCGCAGCCCAGGGATCCAGAGTCTCCCTGCGGCGCCGACTCTCAGAGGTTCCCCTACCTCTTAAGATCCCACCCTGGGGATCAGGATTCCCCCACACGCACCCCTGGGGACACACTCAACCTGGGTCCAGACCGCAGCAGACTCGTAGCTCTCCGCGCCCTGGGTGCGCGGTCTGAGGACAGAGCAGGGGGTGCCCCTTGGCGCAGCGCCCTTCCTGCCCGACGTGGGCCAGGCGCTGGGGAACCGCGCGCAGAGCAAGTGGGTGGAGCCTGCGGCCTCTTCTCATCCCTCTACAAGGCCCTCCCTCGACTTCGCACCCCTGGCTCCCCGGTCCTCCCGGCAGGTGTCTGGGCCACAGGTGCAGGCTGCAGATTCCTCCCGCAACTTCACAAGAGACTGCACAGGACAGACTTCGCAGTGCTGGAACGAGTTCGGACGTGAAGCCTCCTCGGGGGCCTGGAAATGTTCGCTAACGCGTATTTCTTACTCTCATCTCCACCTCATTTCAAGACCCTGCACATCTTGGGTGGGGCTCTCAGGGGGTGTCTGAGGTCCCCCTCACCTGGAGCTTCCCACCCCTCAACAAAGGGCCCTCCGGCCACTTCCTGTTTAAAACTACATAATTGACAGTGCCAAACCCACCCTGGCTGTGTGCGCAGTCTCTCCAAGGGCAAGCAAAGAACGCTCCCGCGACTGTCATTAACTAGCAAATTAGTGAGCACTCCCGGCGGCTTCCCACGCACCCCGCCGAATGCAGCAGTGTGGTTTGAGGATAGTGACCCAGGTATCACGTACCTGAATAATCTGTCTCCGTTTTAAAGCCACCGCGGGGAAGAAAGAAAATCATTCCTCCACACGAAGTCACCCAGGCTCTCCCCAGACAATAGGGAAACGCAAATTGTCGGAAGCCAGAGAGTTCTGCAAACTTTTCCCCAAAGAGAAAAACCAGCTGAGTTGAAGGCAGAAATGACAGCTGACAAGTGGAGAGCCAGCTGGGCCTCAGGAGCAAACACTCCCGCAAATTTCCAGGGAACCTAGAGGTCCCGGCTGTCCCTGGGGTGTGGAAGTGGGAAGGGGCTGCCCTGGAGCCTAATGCTAGCTTTGGGTCAGGAAACTTGCGGGGGCCCGAGATACCATGTCGCTGGGACCAGGAGGCCAAGCCGCTGGACACGAGACCTGTCCCGGGCTCTCCAGGTGCTGGGCGTTCTCAGTGCCTGAACAGCAGGAGCAGTTTGCACGTCCTCATGTCTCCTCCCAGTGACTGCTCAGACTCTTCAGTTATCATTATTTTAAAAACCAAGCTGAGTTTTCGGCTCAATTTGACCAGTACCATTTGGCCACAGTACTGGTGTCCTTTATACCCCGCGCCATTCGAGCACTGGCGAGGGAGTGAGGACGCTGCTGTGCTCTGCCACCTTGCTGCCCGACTGAGCTCTGCATTTCCAGGAGTGGGTCCGGGAAATTTCCTCTGGGGGACTCTCTCGTTTAAGGTGTAGACAGCTTTAAAGGAGGAAGTGCAGAGAAACTGTTATCTGGGAATGCTATTCCAGTAAAGCATGATGCTGGAATATGTTCCCAACTATTGTTAACTGAAAAAAAAAATCAGGTGGTGAATAAGGAAATATCATTTGATCCATATATAAATACCTATGAGGTCGAACCCTGGATCTTCACACTGAGTTATATACTCAGTCCTTTTTTTGTTTTTTGTTTTTTTGGTACTGGGGATCTAACTTGGGAACTTGCGCTTTCGAGGCAGGTGGTGGAACCATTATTCAGTCCTTTTTTTATCTTTTATTTTGACAAAGGTTCTCACTAAATCACTAAATTGCCTAGGCTGAGCTTGAATTTGTGGTCCTCCTGCCTCTGCCTCCCAGAGTGCTGGGATGACGTGTGAGCCACTATGTCCAGTTTAGAAAGATATTCAAAAGGCCCTGCGTGGTGGTGTGCACCTGGAGTCCAGCTGCGTGGCAGGCTGATGTTGGAGAATCTTTTGAGTCCAAGGGTTTGTAGCCTGCCTGTGCTATACAGCAAGGTCGCCTCTCAGAAAACGGACAGACAGACAAAAGATGTATAGGAGGGCTGGGGATTTAGCTCAGTGGTTTCGCCGCCTCCTGTGCAAGCACAAGGACCCGAGTTTGATCCCCGGTTCCAAAAAAAAAAAAAAAAAAAAAAAAAAAAGATGTGTAGGAGAGAGGGGGAAAGGCTGGGACACTGAGGTCTGCTGTCCTGGGTAGAGGACTGCGAATCAGCTTTATTCTGAGTGCCAGTGTGCGTGGATATATATATATATATTTATTTATTTATTTTTTGTACCGGGGATCGAACTCAGGACCTTGCACTTTCGAGGCAGGTGCCGGAACCACTGAGCTAAATCCCTGGCCTGGTTTTGTGTTTTTAAGTCAAGTCCTGCTAATGTGGGGTGAAGATCATGCTCTGTGCCTCCCAGCAGCAGCCCGGCCTCCTCCAAGCCAGGTGGGTCGTGAGGCAGGCGGAGGCAGGGTGGGCGGCGGAGGAGGCGAGTTTCTGGGATGCCGGTGGCAGAGGGGCCCCTAGCCCGGCGGGGCCGGTGTCAGCGCAGCACCCACACTCTCTGGGTCCTTGCTTGGTGGGCGAGGGGGTCCCATTTGTAGCATTCACCCCTCCGGGGCTGAGAGGCCACGGCCCAGGCAGCTCTCCAAGCTGGAGCCCCGAGGCGGAGCAGGTACGAGCTTCCCCCTTCCCGGCAAGGGTTCTGGACAAGGGCGTTCAGCGGAGACCAGACCTCGGACCCTGGCCCCGGCCCCGCCCCGGCCCGCTGTGCAGGTCTCTCTGCCCGAGGGCTCATCTGGCCCAAGTGCCCAGGTCGGGTTGTGTGCTGAGCGACTTCTCTTGGGCCCCAACCAGATGTTCAAGACTGGGGCCAGACAGCGCAGGGAGGGAAGTGGCAGGGAGGAGGAAAAGGTGCCAGAGCCGGTGGCAGGAGCAGGCCCTGGGAAGGAGGCTGAGCATGTGGGACTCGGCCTTGTGTTGGAGACAGAGACCTGTGTGCCTCTGGCTTCCCCGCGGCCCACAGCGCCACGTCTAGCACCCCCTCACACGCAGGGACCCCACACTCGGCGGGTCAAGCAGCTTTCGTGTTGTCAGGGCTCTCATGACGACACAGCCCAGTGGCCACGGGGGCACCCACGTGTCTCACCCCTCTCGGTGGCCTCCAGCCCCATGCTGGGTGTCGGGCCTGCTGTCCCCTGGCTGGCCTGCTGGGTGCTCATGAGCTAACTGCATGTTCTGAAAACCCCGTCTTCCGGGCACTGCGTGAGGACATCACCCTTCTCTGCTGCCCTTGGCCCCAGCCGCCTGCTTGGTCCCAGGGGCCCTGAGCAAATCTGATCAGTACTGAGGGCACCTGTGTGTCCGCCCACTGGTTCAGATCCACAAGGAGGTCTGGGGGGCGTGGGCCTGCCGGGGAGCCCCTGGAGTTCCCCGCAGCAAAGAACCCGCTCCCTGCTGCTGCAAGGAGGTTGTTGGCAACCTTGTCCAGCTGGAACCTCTTCAGGGACTTGGGTCTACTTATGGTTTTACTGAGATAGAATTCAACGCCCTAGCGTGTCCACTTCAGTGGTTTTCAGTCTATCCCGAGTCGGGTGAAAACATCAACAGGACTTAAGTTGACAGCATTTTCTTCTTCCTTTCCCTTCTTTTTGAAATGCTGATGAACCCAGGGTCTTTTGCACTGAGTGGCCCTCCAGCCCCTTTTATCTTTATTTTTTCTTTCTTTCAGTTTACTAGTACACGTGTATAGTTCGTACCTTTACATTTTGCTACCCATTCACCAGTTGACAGACTTTTTACCTCAGCTTTTGAGCCACGGTCTGTCTTCTGGGAGGGCCCTCGGCCAGGGACTGAGCAGGGCCTGTGCTTCCTTCTGTGGGCTTGGAGCTCCTAGGGGACTTTTGGGGACCGGATCGGCTCTGTATCCTGCTCTCCTGTGCCACCCACCCTGCGGTGGCCCCTTCTCCTGGCCAGGTGTGGCCTCCTCATCACCAGCTTATAGGACAGAAGGGGAAACCAAGGGACAATTTTCTCATCCTGCCCCAGTGCCTCAGCAGGAACAGGAGAGAGAGAGTCAAGTCCAGGCGGCCCCAGTGTGCATGAGCTGATCACGACACTCTACTGTAGAGATAAAAGGAGGATGGCCGGCTGCCCACCATGCTATGCACCCAAGCTGCCAGCGTGAATTTGAGCTTCTCACTCCCTGGGACAGTGCTGCAGGGCCCGGATTCAGAGCCACCTGGCATCAGTGTCATCTTTCCCCAGAGCTGGGTCAGCTGAAAGGGATTTGAGGCAGGGGCCACCCAGCACCTCCTCACTGGGTCTCCCACGGGTGCTGCTCTGGGGATAAGGAGTGCAGGACGTGGGTCCCTGTGTCACCTGGGAAAAAGAGAATCTCTTTGTTACTGGTCACCAGAAAGGGAAAGCCAAGGGCTGGGAGGGGAACTGATTTCGAGTTTTCCCTTCTCAAAGTCAGTCTCCAAATGCTGCTTCAAAACCTGTCTCTGGCGGAAAGTTACAGAAGCTCATTCCGGCCCCTGGCTACCCACTGCCAGAATCTCCAGCCCTGTTAGCTGGCTTTCCCGTTGCTAGGACACAGTACCTGATGCCCGCAAGTTAAAGGAGGGGAAGTTTAACTTGGCTCATGGTTTTGGGAGACTCAGTCCACAGTCACCTGGCTCCAAGACAGAAACATCATGGTGGAAGGACACAGCAGAGCAAATAAGCCTGGCTCATGGGAGCCGGGAAACAGAGCAGGGGCACAAGTGAAGACCACCACACCAACCTGGATTTTTCCACTACATTTCTTTAAGGTGCTGCATGGAAGCCTTTGTTTCAACCCTTTCTTCAGTTCATCCAAAAGCATTTTGCTTTTTGGCTTCAATTCTGATCTTTCTCCTTCCATGCATCACCACCATCATCGCTGCAAAGCTTTGTCTACACTACAGGCTCAGTACTTGTACTGAACACAGATACTCACTTGTTGTCTCCCGCTGCCCCCTGTGAGAAGGGCCTGCCCAGTACTGTGGTCCTGCTCATTTCAAGGGCCCGAGTTCAAATGCTGCCTCTAGGTCTATGGGACTCTCCGACTCACTGCTGCTGCTCTGCTACCTTCTCCCTGTGAGGTAAGTGTGTGTTGCTCCCTAGGTTGCTAGAACATTCCAGAAAGCTCTGGTGAGGAACACTGAATGCTGATGCCAGTTAGCTTGTGGCGAGGAGCTGGGCTTATGCAGCCCAGGCTTGCTGGACCTCACCTCAGTCTCCTCTGGTACTAAGGGATAGCACCCCCCGCCCACCAAGGGTGACAGTCGCGCCTCAGCTTGCTCTACTAAGGATCAGAGACAGCACAGATTCCAAAAAAGAAAAAAAAAAAGGCCCTCATCCCCAGGCAGCTGCCTCACCGATGAATCTGCCACCGTGTTTGCTAAACCCATACTTTAATTACTGCAAAATTATGTTAAATCCTTGCATCAAGACTGTGGTGGCTCCTTCTGAGGTATTTCATTACAGTGGTAGGTTGGGCTGTTGGCTGAGCGCTAAGTTAAAAGCAAAGAAGAAATAGGCAAAAGGCCAGGTATTTAGCTCAGTGGTTTTGCTGCCTGCTGTGCAAGCACAAGGACACGAGTTCGATCCCCAGTACCAAAAAAAAAAAAAAGAAACAAGAAAGAAACAGGCAAAGAAGGAAAATAGATATTGTTTTTAAAATTAAAAAAAAAGCAAAGTGGTCATCCTTTGTCAGATCACCTGGGCCTCACTGTAGCAGAAGCCTCCCATTTTACAGATGAAGGGGAAATGTACCCATCAGCCCTCCAATCAGATAGCTTTTACTTCTGGAAAAACCTACATCTGATTAAATATTAATAACCACTGGCATTAATTAAGGGGGAAAAGCCCTTCCAGAAAACCCCAATATGTTTACAGTGTTCCCAGGAAACTGGGAAATTCACAATCAAGTGTGTAAATGTTCTAAAAAAAGGTCCTGAATATTTTATGAATATTTGTCATAAAACAGAAATAATAACCACTGTGCAGAGCTATTAGAATTAATATTTATGCTGCCCGCCATGAAATATTCATGGGGACAGAGAAGGGGGGGCCCTAAGACAAGAATTAATTTACACTGGGCTCGGTTTACCCGCTGGCTTGATGTTTAAAGAAGGCTGACAAGGCTCCATATGAATCCGCCAGTCACTTCCCCAGTCGGCAGAGTGGAGGGGGGGACAGTCCGGGCTGCTGACAGCTCACAGATTGAGTTTCTGACAGCCCTTAAAACCCTAAACGGGCCCCAGCTTTTTTGCCTTCTTCCCTTGCCCAAGGCGCTCTGTTCTGCCACCGTTCATCGGATCTCCCCTTCCATCTGCTGAAATTAACGAATTAATGAGCGCGATCCGCTTTACGGTGGGGCCCTATGAATGTTTACAGGCGATTAAATTATAATATGGGGTGGCTGTATAATTCATGAACCAATTAAAGGAAGTGTTAGTTGATTTGATGGGATGAGGGCGTACAAAATGCATTTAACTAATGGGGAACCACGGGCTGCCCAGGGCCGGTTCCCTCTCTCGGATTACGAGGCTAATTGCTCGACTTTACGGGGCTGTCACAGATAGCCATGCATATTTCATTGTTCTCAAATACTTCAATTGTTTGCGGCCTTGTCGCGGCTGTAATGTGGAGAAGCCGGGCCAAACTTGGCTGTAGTTACAGTGCCCCGGCGGGCCACTGGGCCGAAACCCGACCTCAGGACTTGAGTGTCCCTGGCCATTAAGTGATTAAACAGCCTTGGTGTGTGTGTGATGGTTCCCTTTGTTTTACTGTGGGACACTAACTCCAGACGCTGGCTTCATGGCCATGGTGATGCTGGGCCCTGACCCCCTTCTTTTAGGGGAGCGTGGGGGAGACCCGCAGCCCCCAGTATTGTCCCCATGCCATGTCTCCTCCCCAGCCCAATGTCCTGAAGGCAGCAGGTGACCTGGAAGGCCCAGTTTCCCCAGGGCAGCCCTCCTGGGGTCTCCCCCAGGCCTGACTTTGTCCACCCATGGAAGGTATCCGCTCGGGGCTTCATTAAATGCAGTTAGTGGCAAACTTGGACCCAATCTTGAATCTCTATCACCAGCTGCATTGGGAAGGAAATCAGCAGAGAAGAAATGCACCCAGGCCGGGAGCAGGCTCCTGGGGAAGAGGGAGAATGGTTCCCCACTCCCAGCCGGAGCAGTGGGCTCTGCTGGAGGGAGACGCCACCTTCCTACACCCGGCTCGACTCCCCTCTCCACTCCAGCTCCCTGATTTACTCTGGGTGTGGGGGCTTCTGTCAGCTCCCCCAGGTTCACCAGAGCTGAGCAGCCAAATCCTTCCCTTAGTCTCTGGCTTCCAAACCAGAATCTGGCTTTCACATGAGCTAAGCACACACGAACACACACACAACACACACACACACACGAACACGTGCATGCACATGCACACAAAATAAAAACCCCTGCAGTCAGCCTTGCAGAGTGACATGTACCTATAGTCAGTCCCAGCTACTCGGGAGGCGGAGGCAGGAGGATCACTTAAGCCCAGGAATTCAGGACTAGCCTGGGCAACACAAAACAGAAACAACCCCTGGGTCACCACCTTCAATCTGTTAGTGCTCTGGAAGGGGCACCTTTGCTTGAATCTCATACCTACTACTCTGAGGAGCCCCTGGAGCTGCACCCTCGATCCGTGTCATGGCCTCCTGTGTGACCACAGGAAGCTGCAGGCCGGCCATAGAAGGGTGGGGAGGGCGGTGATGGGGTGAGGGCTTTGGCTTGGGGATGGCGTGTCCCTTAGTGACTGCCCAGATGGTGCTGGCTGCCACACTGCCCTGGGGCGTCAGCGCTAACAGCGTCACCATCCCCTCCAGCAGGGCGCATGGCATCAGTGACCACTGTGCTCTCAACTGAGCAAGCTCGAGACTGGTGCTTTTGCGGTGCTGGGGATTGAACCTAAGGCCTCGCTGTGCTAGGCAGGCGCTCCACCTCGGAGCTCCTCCCCAGCCCCGAGAGCGCCTTTCCCAGTCACAGGACCCCTGTGACACCCGGGGGGGGGCAGCTCTTGGACTCTGTCCAGGTAGGAAGAGCACCCCCTCCCCAGCCACCACTGCCAGGAGGAAGGGGGAGCCAAGTGCAGATGGAGAGAAGCGAGTTAACTCAGCCACGGTACTGCCTGGGGCCTCAGTCAGTGCGACTAGTGACTGGTAGTCAAGCTTTGTCTAATGCACTCTGGCTTGAAATCAGACCGAACTATCATTTTCCAGGTGCAACTGCTTTAAATATTTTATAGATGTTACCTTATATCATCTTGCAAGGTAAATGGTATCTCGATGCATATACAAGTGGGGAAACTGAGGCCTGGAGGAGCCAAGCATCTTAGCTCAAGGATATGTGGGCAGGATTTCCACTGCGGAACTACTTATGACAGCAAAAGCCTGGCCATAACAAGTGTGTCCACGAGTAGAGGGGGCTTGGCCGATCGTAGTAAATTCCTGTTCCGTAGCTGTTCAGAGAAGTACAGCTCTCTAGCCTGTGGACGCTGAAAAGAAGTCCAACACGCAACCTCACATTTTTAAAAACATTTCCTAATAGTGACAGGTAAGACACCAGCCTTCTTATGTTTAACAAGAAAAGGAAACCTGGAAGTACATGCAGCCAACTGGACATCAGGATTACCTGGTGGGAGGGAGTTGGGCCGGGGACCACAAAAGGGATTTTCAGTTCATACACGTCTACACAGTCTTCCAAAATATATATTATTTCCACAATTAGGAAAAACACTAATTGTAAAATCACAAGAAAAGGATTCTTTTTTAAAAATGAAAAGCATCCATTTTTAAACAAACACAAAACCCCCAGCCTCATGGTGACAATCTGCATCAGTCCCCCGACGCTGTTATGGAGCCAGGGCCCCATCCCAGCAAGAGCGGGCAGACCGGAGACAGGGCACTTGGAGGCCAGCTGCCAAGGATGAGGGGCAGGGTGATCCTCACCCGGCACTGCCTCCCGGTGTGAGAAAGTGTGAATGACTCAGTGCAAATCAATGCCTCTGGCTGGGGAAAATCAATTTAGATTCATTTGACCAACCGGTGCCTCCCCCAAGCCTGTCATGGGCTGGTTCAGTGATGAATGAGCTGCACGCATTGCTGCCCTCATGGGGCTCCCAGCTAGTGTGTTTACATGCACAGAAAGGCTATCTCGGAACTCAGGGTCGATCCCCTGATTAGATGAGTAAAATATATAATAGTTGGCACCCAGGAAGCACTGGGGAGGGAGAAGTGCTCCTAACATCTCAGCCAGGTAATTTCCCCCAAAGTGGCCAAGCAGCCAATCAGCTAATGTCCTCAGTGTCTGCCACGGATGGAGCAAGTTCCAAAGCATTAGCTCATGGAACCTTTTGCCCAGCTGAACGGGGTTCAATCACTGCCCTCCCTCTGATAGGAATGGGAGCTTGGACTCTCAGGAAACGAAAACTTCTCCAGGCCACCTCTCTGGAAAAGGCAGACTGAATTTACGCTACTTGGACGCCACAGCACGAGCGGTGACCATTGGGCCACACTGCCCTCCTGGATGATACGGCACACACAGAGGCTTGCAGAGAGCTCTGTCCCACCCTTCAGATCCTTGTGCTCAGCTCCAGGCTGAGGATGTACAGACAATGCCTCCTGAGTCTTCACAGCGAGCCCGCACGCAGGGGGCAGGCTCCTCTCACTGCTCCGTGAGGCTCCTGCTTCCTCGCTGGCCAGTGGGTACCAGGCCTGTGGCTGCGGGACCCCAGCATCCAGCTGGTGGCCGCCGGCAACTGTTCACTCTCGAGGCAGGTTTGCCCATCGCTTATGTTTTCAATCGGGCAGAATCAACGAAACAGAATGAACCGTTTCTTTTTTTACGTGAACCATTTTAAAACGTGAAATTTGGTGGCCTTAACACGCGCAGTCATGCTTCTCTGCAGTTCCAGAACATGCTGGAACCTGCACCCGGGCAGCAGCCACTCTTGACCCTCCCCGGCCACGGGCAGCGCTACTTCACACCCCTCCGGGGCTGCGGGACTTTTCCTGTGCCCCGTGGGAACTCCGAAGGCTCCTTCCCCTTGGCCCTGGGCGTCTGAGGTCAGATTTACTTGGCACTGGCAGCCTGCTGCTGAGAGAGCACAGCTGGGGCCACAGAGGTGAAAACCGGAAACCGGAAGCTCAGGGCAGGAAGGAGTGTGCCCAGGGCCACCAGGCCGGGCAGGGGCGGTGCCGCCCGACTCGAAGCCATCCCTGACCTGGCCCTGAGAAGACTTCAAGCTGGACGGGAGCAGGCCCAGCCCCTCACGCTTGCTGAGCTCAGACCTGTTGTCCGCTGCTCGCTGACCTTGTGTCCCCACCCTGCCCCTCACTGCTGTCTCCGGGCCGCAGGGCTCCTTGCTGTCCTGCCTCTGCCTGGGATGCCCACCCCCTGGGTCACCTCGGGACCACCCCTTCCTCCCTTTAGGACTCGGCTCAGATGCCACTTCCTGCCGTGCTGCACACAGAGAGCTGCATCCCATCCTTGCTTTCCCTATACCCCCTCTGTATGCCCTCACCCTGGGGATGGTCACGCGCATCTGCTCTGCTTCCACCAACCCTGGCAGTGGCCCTGCAGGCACGGTGCTGGACCTGTGTCACCCTCTGCACCCTGCCAGGTCCGGGCACTGTGCCTGGCACATAGTAGGTGCTCTGTAAATGTCTGTGGACTGAACCATGCCGTCCTCAAGGACCGGCTCCTCAGGAGGGGCTGGTTGTGGGCAGCGTGGCAGGGAGCTGGGGGCAGCTGGAGGGATGGGTGGGAAGACTGCAGGCAAAAGGCCCCAAGCAGAGTGGACACCAGGCAGAGCGCTGCTGCCCGAGGCGACGGTTCCAGGACCACAGGTGCGGTGCAGGTGGCCGCCACCTCTCAGTCTCCCCAGCTACTACTCCCTCGGCCTTGCTTGTCTTGCAGGGCTGATTCACCCTTGGATGGAGTTCTGCTGGGCGTGGGATTTGGGGGAGCCCCCTCCAGGAGTCCACCCTGAGCCGCCTCTCCTGGCCTGGAGGGGTGGCAGCATCTTTGCTTCTCCCTGCTTCTGTGCGGCGTGGCGGTGGCAGAAGCCCACAGGAGCCAGCACCCTCCACAGGGCCTTCCTGACACTGTGTTGGGGGCCACCCCTCTGGACTTCATGGCAGGAAGGAGCTCTCTGCCCAAATATGACATGAAGCTCTGATTCGTGGGCCGCCAGATCCAACGGGGACACGGTGCCTCACACCTGTAATCTCAGCACTCTGGCAAGAGGAACGCAAGTTTAAGCCCAGCCCGGGCAACTTAGAGGCTTAGGAAAACACTATCTCAAGATAAAAAAATTTCAAAAGGGCTCAGTACAGAGATCCTGGGTTCAATCCCCAGTACCATAAAAAACAAGTGCCAGGCATGGCAGTGCACACCAGTAATCCCAGCACTCAGGATGCTGAGGCAGGAGGATCGCCATGGGTTTGAGGACAGTCTGGGCTCCATAGTGAGTTCAAGGCCAGCCTGAGCTTTGTTACGTAGCGATAACTTGCCTCAAAAAAACTGAACCAAACCAAACCAAAACAACACCAAATAAACAGGAAAAAAACACAACAACAAGCCCATGTAAGTCCAGATCCTACCATGTCAAACACGACTCCAGCCAATGAGCCCCACGGTGGTCAGAGAGAGGCCCTCCAATAGGATGCTGCCCTCCTGAGTCTCTACCTAATTTCAGTTGCATCCAGGATGACAGCAGCCAGGAACAATGGCAAGTTGGACTGCGTTCATGGCTCCTGGAGGCCCACCCTGCAGCCTGCCTGTGCCCTTGTTACCCACTGAAAAGAGCCCAGGGTTAAATGGTTTCCTCGGTTAAGTTCCTGGGTTAGACCCCGTAATGGAGCCCACCTTCGAGGTGAAACCTGAATTCCCAGGGGAAGTGCTCCCCGGTGCTGGCTGGGCACTCAGGTCTGCAACTTGGGGGTTTGGGTGTGGGTTGCTGTCTGGGAGCCTGTCTGTCACTTGGGTCTAGAAGCCTGCGCCATCCTGGCTGTACGATCTGTGTATAAGAGCCAGTGAGCACCAGTGCCCTCCCAGGAGCCTCTGCAGCCACCAACAGCGAGGCGAGTGCTGGCCGACACTAATCTGGAGTAGTCAGTGGCAGAACCTGCTGTGATGAGTGTAATTAACAGCTGTTTTTTGTTGTTGTTGTTGTTGTTGTTGTTGTTGTTTTTTGTACTGGGGATCGAACTGGTGACCTTGCGCTTTCGAGGCATGCGGCGGAACCACTGAGCTAAATCCCCGGCCCCTTGTTTTTGTTTTTGAGACAAGGTCTTGCACTTGAAGAGATCCTCCTGCTTCAGCCTCCCGAATGCTGGGATTCCAGGTGTCCATCACCACACCCAGCCAAAAGCCTGTTTTTAAAGAGCTAGGGGTGCAGCTGAGGGGCAGAGCGCTTGCCTAGTGTGTGCAAGGCCCTGGGTTTGAGTCCCAGCAGGGGCCACTCAAAACGGTCCTCTTTCTAGAACATCTTTAGAAGTGATGGAGGACACACACTAGAAGCTAATACATACTATCTCTGGAGGTTGGAAATATTTTTCACTTAGTTACATTTTCTCCCCTTTCAATGGCAGATTTCCGGTCATAAAATGTTTGAAAGGTTCCTACCCAGCATCCACCATCCACACACCCTGAGACCTCGCTCTTCCCCTGCCCTCTTCCCTCCCCTCAGCCCAGCCCCTCCAGGGCGGAGGCCCCTCCCAGTCTGCAGACCCCCCCCATCCCCCGCCCCCATTCGTGGACAGGCCTGGCCCCGTCCGGAGGGGTCCACAGGTCCCCGCAGCCGTGCACCCAGTTTGCTTACTGGGCCGGCCTGTTCGGGGTGGCATGGCAGGAGGGCCGAAGCCCGCTGGGGTATGTCTGGGGTACCCGATGGGGGGATCTCCCTGAGGGAGTCTCTCTGTGGGATTCGCTGCCACCCAAGCAGGACTTCTGAGGCCGGATGGTACCTGCATGGCACATCTATGCCATCAGCGGTGATTCTGAGAGTTTTCCTGGAGCGTCAGCGGACACGAAACGAGGCAGCAGTACGCCCTGGCCGGAAGTGAAGTGAAACGTACCACAGCCCCTTCACGCAGGGTCCCCATGCCGCCCTCACCCCTCGGTTCCCCACCAGGGGGCGCTGCAGCACCCCAACCCAGCCTGGCCTGGCTCCCAGGACGGACCGGCATTTTCCAATTTGAGTCCATTTCCCCATTACTTACAGGACGGAGCACGGCCCTGAGCCGATCAGCTCCTTCCCCGGGGTCGGACCAGGACGTTTGCGTTACAACTGACTGCCTGAAAGATCTAACAGCTTTCTTATTTTCCAGGTTTTCTTATCTAGCGTGCCTTTCTTGCAGGTGGCGTGTCCCCTAGGCTGTACCCCGAAAGCCACCCTGGGGGAGACCGCTGCCCTTCGCACCTGCCCAACCACCCACCTGCTGAAGGGCCAGAGGGCAGCCTGGCAGCTGGGTGCCAGCTCCGTGGAGCCCCTGGGAGGAACAAGGGGGCACAGGTCAGTGCCTGTGCGCACACTGCCCTCAGCATAGGGCTTAGCCAGAGTTTGTTGAATGAGCAAATGACTGTCCTGTTTGCTGAGACTTGTAAATGCCCTGCTTTAGAAACAGCTCTTGTGTTACAGCGCCCCCGCCCCAGTTTGAACCCCAGGAGCCCTCAAATTCCACAGACAGAGTCACCTTGGGCCAATAACTGTCTCCAATTCTGAGTTGCAGAGGTTTATGCCACAGGCTCCCTCGGTTTTCGTTCTCAGCCTCACCTTTTTGTTCAGCCTCCTACTGCTTAATTCAAATTCCAGTTCCCTTCTTACTCCTCTCCCAGGAAATAGAAGACCAGCAGCTCCCCTTCGAGAATTACCCTCAAAGGAAGCACGGCTGGCCGGCTGGCCGCAGATGGAGGCAGAGGAAGCTGCCCCTGCTCAGCCCTCTCCTAGCAGGGCCTCAGGTACAGAGCCAGCAGGAGGGCATCTGGACCTCCCAGAGTGGCGGGCTCATCTATACACCTGGAGGCACTCACCGTGAGGGGTACGGGCCAGCGAGCAGGCCGCCCTCCCACCCTAAGTGCCAGCACCGGCTGACGTGACTTGAGACACCTTTCCGGCCAGGCAAGAGGGCACTGCTGGACGCCAGGCCAGGAAAAGAGGATTTGAACTGGGGCCACACCGGGTGTTTGGGGCAGTGTCTCTTTCCGCTGCCACAGTGTCCTGGGCAGCTTCCCCTGCACACCAAGGTGCCTGGGGTCTCCGGAGCCAAGCCTCTGGCTGCCAGCTCTCTGAGTCCTCAGCAAAGCCCAGTCAGTGCTGTGGACAGTGGGCACCTCCGGCCAAAGCCAGTCTGACCCGATCCATGGCCAGCTGTGCCGGCCCCGCCTCAGCCTTCAGCTCAAGAACAGAAAGAAGCTCACAGCCCTCGATGTGTGCCTCAAAAATTAACGTCTGTGGCCCCATAAAAGGTTCACTCAACATCATTAGCAACCCTACATATATAACTCGCTGGATTGGTATCTGGAGAGTTCTGCCCGGCTGGTTTTCTCTGCTCTCCTAACTACTCCACAACTAAATGTTTCACCAAGCCATTTCCTCCCCAAATATTTATATTCTCAAATGTTTATTAGCCTCTCTATCATGATCAAGATTTTATGAGCACTCAATACTGACTGCGAATTAAATACATAATTCTGGACCCATTGCTTTCTGCTTTGGGGCTACATTTGTCTCAATTATGCTGCAGCAGTTGCCATGGGCGCCCGGCAGATGACAACTAAACACTTCTGTCTGGGCGGCCGGGGTGACTGACATTTCAATCCAGAACGCAGCCCAGGTCTGGCCGATTTTCAGCGTTAGCAGGTGAGGTCTCCACAGCTCACTGATGAGGCTGAGGGTTGTGGGCCAAGGGCAATGTCTCAGGAGGGACTTCATGTCCCCCCTACTCCTCTGCTGCGACCTTCGCCAATCCACCGGTCTCTGGGAAAGTTGGCCCGCCCTCTCTGCAGATAGAGAAGCCCGATGAGGAAAAAAGGTGCACTTTGCACCTGTCTCCGGGAGCAGTGGGGCTATGCCAGGGCCTACTGGTTCACCCAATGCTCCATGGGAAATGGCCACAGTCATTATTTGCATTTACCTACACTGCCTCGAGGCACCTCATGGTGGCACCGTCCACAGCGCACACTGCTACCCTCGTGCTGCAGACGCAAGATCTGAGGCCAGGCATCGAGACTGAAGCACACGGAGGTGGGGCTGGCCTGTCCCTGGGCCTTTGCCCTGTCTGGTCCCCTCCCTGTCTCCCGGCTCAGCCGGGCTTCATCCCAGTCAGCTCGTTTGGGGCGCCTGCACAGAGGGCGAGCTGGTCTGTCTGTCCTGCCACCCTGAGAAGCCCTGGGTAAAGCCACCCTGGCAAATGGCACCGGGATCACTACACACCGGCTGATGGACACGGACTCCGACTCACATGTGTTTGACTCCAAAGTGCATTTCTAGCACACACCTACCCTCGAAGAGAACACTGCGGAAAGGTCAGCCAGCAGCGGTCCCCAGGGGATCCCTTGACCTGTCCCCCCAGCTCTGTGTCCAGGCTTTCCCAGGAGCGCGACTGTTCTGGCCAAGGTAGTGATCCCAGCAGGCAGGCAGGTTCCTCCCCACCCGGCAGCAGGAACTTCTGAGGTGCACACCTCCTGCACCCCAGTAACCAGTCAGCCCAGCCCACGTCCAGTGGAAATGCAGAGCTGCAAACCTCCTGGCCTGCACCTTCTGAAAGAGGCAGCACTGTCTCCTGGGGCCCATTCCCTTTCATGACTGGCCTGAGCATTCACAAGCCTGTCACGTTCCAGTTGTGGCGAGCCTCTCAAAGAGCTAAACATTGAAATAATTGTCATAAGTACTGTACGAGTACATCAAAAAGTAACTGCTACGGGTAATACAGCCATTCTTGAAAGAAAACATTTAGGCAACTTAAACCCCATCATTGATCCTAAGAGAAACATATGCTGCCCACGACTGGAGCTTCACCGAGTTACTTAGATGTTGCCGCTGCCTCGGTGCTGGGGTGGGAATTTCAGCAGAGCTGAGCCGAGGCCCAGGCAGGGCTGTGCTCCGCCAGCTCCGAGGCTGTCATCGTGCTGCTGTCTAGATGTCCCCATGGCATGCCTGCAGCCTGGTGTCCCTGAACTTAAATGCAGCCTTTATTTCTGGGCGCTCCAGCCGTTTCCTGAGCATGCAGCACTTTCAGCAATGGAATTATTTCTCTATCCCTGCAGAATCAGCGCGCTCTCAGGCACAGTGGGGGCACCTGCGGACAACGGAAGTGGAACTCTACATGAATTAACCTATAATCTAACAATTCCACTTCTGGGATTTTAATCTGTGGATACACAGAGACATATGCACAGGGCATTTATGGTAGCTCTGTTTGCAAAGAGAAAGAAAGAAAGCAATCTAAACACATTTCAACAGAGACCCAGTTAAATCAATTCATGTATAGTTACAGGGCAGAACACTAGGTTGCTACAAAAAAAATAAACAAAAAGGAGCCGCGTTATATGTGTTTATCTCCACCTATATAAAATAAATGCATACATTTATATCTCATTGATGCAGAAAACTTTAAAAAAATATTCAAGAAACTGTTTATAGCAGTTGCATGAGAGGAAGAGGGTAGAGGTCTGAAATGAAAAGAAAATATTTTCCCAGTTTAAAAATTATGACTTTTGTCTAGAAAGAAATGCTATATGTTTATTCAGGATGCAAATATTCATTGAGAAGTTACTATGTGCCAGGCATTATTATTCTGAGAACTTTAAAAATACTAATGAGTAAAACAAATGTTCCTTTTTTTGTTTTGTTTTTTGAGGTAGGGTCTCACTATGTAGAGTTCAGGCTGGCCTTGAATTTACAGCGATCCTCCTGCCTCAGCCTCCCAAGTATGGGGATTACAGGTGTGTGTCATCACATCCAGCCCTAAGACTTCTTTTTCTGGAAGAATTTCTTTCTCTTAGGAGGGAATATGCCAGGGACGGAACCCAGGGCTACGCACATGCTAGGCAAGTGCTCTGCCACTGAGCTGCAGCCCCAGGCTCCTGAAAGAATTTCTGCTTTCTATCATCTACAAGTATACAGTACAAAAGTAAACCCACCACCTAAGAAGTACATCACCCCAACCCTGATGAAGCTCTCTGGATGGTCCTACCCAGCCCTGCCCTTCTGTCTATACCCATGCCTGGAGAAAATTGCCATCATGATTTTTTTTTTTGAGTCAAAGTCTCACTATGTAGCCCAGGCTGGCCTCAAACTGGAAGCAATCCTCCTGCCTCAGCCTCCTGAATGCTGGAATGGCAGGCCTGCACAAAGTTGCTTTTCTTACTATTTTTCTTCATTCCTCCGCATCGCTATGTGGCGGTGCCTTAAAAACCATATCATTGTACTGAGGGCCCCACCGAGTCTCACACACACACACACACACACACACACACACACACACACACACCTTTGAGTTCAGTGTCATCTTATGGAGTAGACTTACACACAGATGTGTTCCCTGGGTGACTAAAGGCTTCCGGTCCATCTACACCCTCATCGACACTTGGCATGGACCCACTTAGATGTTTGAGAATCTGGTAGAAATAGAACTGTCACTATCATTTGAATTTGCATTTTCCATTTTCTAGTGAGATTTAGCAAACTTTCGTGGGTTTTTGGCCATTGTGATTTGGGTGTGTGTGTGGAATCACTATTCTTGGCATTAAAAAATTTTACTATCTGTTTGTGACACATACTATGCACATTCATCACGGAGGGCTGCTAATATACATGCCACATCCTGGGTCTTCTCTTCCCCTCCCTCCCCTCATCCCCAGTTCCCCTTCCCCTCTCCACGAAGTCTATCTCCTGTTTCCTATTATCTACCTTTCATTTTGCTCTTTAAATTATCTGTACTTGGGGTTTCTCCTATAAGAGAAACCATATGATATTTAACCTTCCAAGCATGACCAGCTCAAAGTGCATCCATTTTCCTCCAAGTGACTCAAGTTTATCCTTCTTTATGGCAGAGTAGTACTCCTTTGCATATAAATATTACATTTTCTTCATCCATTTATCTGCTGATGGGCATAGAGGGGGCTTCTGAGATTTAGCTCTTTGTGTCATTTAAAAAAAAAAACCCAGCATTTAATGAGATATCGCTCACAAATCATATAAGCAATTAAGGTGTATAATCCATGGGTGCTGGTATATCTCCATAGTTGTACAATCAGTTCACGTTCATGTGTCTTGTCCATTTTTGTTTGTTTGTTTGTTTTGGTACTGGGGATCGAACTTGGGACCTTGCACTTGCAAGGCAGGCATCAGAACCACTGAGCTAAATTCCCGGCTCGTCTTGTCCATTTTTGTATTAAAAGCTTATTCATTTAGAGGAATTCTTTATAAATTTAAATTTTGGATACTAACCCTATTCTGATTGCAACTAACCTGTCCCAGGTTGAATCTTTTTTTTTTTTTTTTTTTTTTTTGGTTTTTTGAGACAGGGTCTTACTATGTAGTTCAGGCTGGCCTCGAACTTGCAGCAATCCTCCTGCCTCAGCCTTCCAAATGCTGGGATTACAGGCATGCTCCACTATGCCCAGCTTGAATCTTTTTATTTTCTATGTGAATGCATTTTCTTGGATAAAAGTTCTCAGTCCTAAGGTGGTCAAATTTATTCACCGTCTTCTGTTGCTTGTGTTGTTTAGATCTTATTTTCGGAAGCCTTCTCCATCTCGATTTTGTAAGTGAGTGTCCTGTTCCTCCACAAGGTTGGAGAGTCTCATCTTTCACCGTAGATGCATGAACTGCTGCAGTAGGGCAAGTACTTGTTGAATTGAAGTGTCCCCGCGTAAACACGGGCGTGATGCTGCCCCGGGCCCCTGGGTTGGTGAATTTAATCTACTGTGAGCACTGAAATGTCTTCATCCGTCCCCATACTTGACAGGGCAGGTCCTTCCACTTTGTCTTTCTGTGGGAATGCCCTTGCTATTCTTTTTCTTATTACTAATTTTATTTTATTTTACCCCATTCCCCCCTCAAGCCCCCTCCCCTCCCTATGTACAAAAGCTTTGTCTCCATATTTTCCTTCTGTTTTCACTTTTTCTCTTGTCCCTTCTACTGGAGACCCTGGCAATGGGAGTAGTGATCTTAATTATTATAATTTTATCTGGATATCAAGCACTTTGAAATATAAAATATAATTAGAGGGCTGTTATTTTTTATCAACCATCCTCTGCTACCACAAATTACACAGTCGAGTTTCCCACATTTGGGGAAATTGCAGGCACCTCCGGAGTGCAGTGGACGGGCCTCGCCCTGGGAAGACCCCTCCGTGATCACGGTGTATCACAGGGGACCCCTGCGTCTAGGTTCCAGCATCTGCCCAGTGTGCGACGCAGGCCTGAGAAGTAGATACCCCGAGACAGAACTGGGAGAGAAGGCTGGGGCCAGGATGACCAATGCCGGTGCAACCCACAAAGGCGCTGGCCAGTGCCGGCCACTGACTTTTACCGCCAATCAACTGGAGTAAGGGCCAGCTACATGCAGTTTCTGTGGAAATTTATGTAAACGAGGCTCGTAAAGGACAAGACAAAGCGTTCTCGAATCAGAAACACAATAGACAGCATATATGGGTGTAATTAGAACATTGTCCTTCTAGTCTGAAGGTTTCAGTTGTGGGAAGAGAATTTGGGTGCGCGTTACCCTGACCTCGGCACATAGGCTTCGGCCGGACTCACTTCTATAAACAACCAGTCGTGGGGTTAGCGCCTCACAGCCTGCCTTGGGCACGATCGGTGTTAGGGTCCTCTGCCCCTTCCATTCTCCCTGCCTCCTCCCTTGTTCCCCTTCCCATCTGAACACTTTCCTCCCATTTCCCAACATCCATTGACATCTCAGTCCTTATTTCCACTTTCAGTTTCTCACACCAGAGAAACACTGTGGTATTTAAACATGTGTGTCCGATTTAGCCCTTGCTATTCTTGACTCTTTGTTTTTCTATATAAAATGCAGAATAAGCTCAGAAAATTGTACCCTGGCCACCACCACCATCACTTGTAGGAACCAGCCTACGAGCTGAGTTCGAACCTGACCAAGAGGTGACGAAGAGGAAAAATAAGAAGACACAGAAACAGGTTAAAATCTGGGGGTCCAGGGGCTCGTGTTTCCCTTCGACATAGAGCCCCAAATGACTGGCGCCCTGTGGCTTTATTCACTCAGGCACGAGCAGTTAGAGTTCCACAGGACTCAGCTGTCTCCCACCTTCCACGTACTTCTCCGGGTAAATAACTTCACCTCGGGTATTTTACTTCTCCCTGCAGCGTGTGAGCACACCTGCACACCCTTCTTTCTCCTCAGGGCTCACCGAGGAGCCTATCTGATCTCCACAACCACCACCAACCAACTTTGAGATTTAATTGGGATTTCGTCGGACCCATGCTTCACTTTGGGTTGAGATGACATCTTCAAGATATTAACTTTGCTAGCCACGGATATGGCACTGTTTCCCTTCCTGTAAGGGACACTTTTATGTCTTTCACTAGAGTTTAGTAATTTTCTTAATAAAGCTGGGCACGGTGGCAAACATCTGCAATCCCAGCACTTGGGAGGCTGAGGCAGGAAGATTGCTGTGAACTTGAGGCCAGCCTGGGCCACATAGTGAGTTCAAGGCCAGCCTGAACTACACAGTGAGACCCTCTCTCAAAAAAGCCTAAGAAAATAAAGAAATTCTTAATGAAGTTCTTTTTCTTTTTCTGTGACAGGGTCTCACTGTGTAGTTCAGGCTGGCCTTGAACTCACTGTGTACTGCAGGCTGCCCTCAAACTCATGGCAATCCTCCTCCTCTGCCTCCCCAGTGCTGGGATCACAGGGATGTGCCATCACGCCTGGCAGTATCAGTTTTTGTTTTTTTGTTACGGGGGTTTGAACTCAGGACCTTGCACTTTCAGGCCAGGAGGCAGAACCACTGAGCTAAATCCGCAGCCCATTTCTTTTCTTTCTTTTTGAATTCTACATGATACATTTATTGCAGTTGTGCCTTTTCTACCACACTGGATTAAATAAACTTTCAAAACCATGGTTTGGTCATATTCTGGGACACCTAGTATTTCACTGTTTTTTCTTCCGCGTGCCCATTAGTACAAGGATGTCTAACAGACACGCTGTAAGGTAAGGGCTGGTGACATTCTCTTCTTGGGTCATGTGTGTGGCCAGTACTCTTACTTTGTGGGTGGACTCAAAACAACAGTACCCACCTAGCACTTCCATCTTCCCTAACTGTTTGCTTCTGGAAAGGCACTAAAGTACTTGTATTAAACATTCTGTCCAGAGGGATAATACCAAGTTCTCCTTTTCCTCATCTGTAGTTAGTTTCAGGTCCTTGACAGAAATAGCTGAACTGTTCCAAATGTGCTTCAGTGCATCCACATGTGAGAAAGGAAAGTGAAGTCCATGAGACTCGGTTTCCTCACTTCCCATCATGCGTGTGTGTCTCCTATTCTTTAGAGAATGATAGCTGTAAACCATCTTTTCTTGAGCTTCATTGGATCGATTCTGATCTGGCCCTACTGTGAGGAAGACGTGGTCTCCAAATTGCAGTCTCAGTATGCTGTGCAACCTCGGTAACTTTCCACCTGGTGTTGACAACTCTGTTCCATCTCCTACATAGTAAGGAGGAAGTCTGTGTATAACAAAATCCTTCTTCGTGTCTGATGAAAGCAGTTCTTTAGTGCCCTCCAGTCGTTCTGCAAGAGTCCTCAGAAAGCTACTTAATCTTGTTGCAACAGCTGATGTTTCCACCTGCATCAGCAGCTGCCGTGGTATTCCACTCACTCCATAACTCCACATCTGCCTTTGCAGTATCAAACACAAGCCCTGAAACGGTGTCCAAAAGGAAATCTGCCCATGAATTGTTCTGGTAAGTGCTGATGGTCACGTGAGTAGAGTGGGCCAGGCCTGGAGGAGTGTCCGCCTGATAAATGGTCCCTCTGGGAAAGTACAAGAAATCACCTGCCTTCAGTGTGAACTCATGTGTCCACACCAAGCCGGGCCTCGTGCTCCACACTGTACTCGCGTGCCAGGGCCACTGTGGGCGGGTAGAGCCGCCAGAGCTCCTCTGCCTCCAGCTGCAGGATGAAAACCTCGACATCCTCGTAATGGGGAGGTAGGCCCTGAGATCCTGCTGTGGGTATGTACACATTTGAGCCGACCACGGAGCCAAAGTAACATCCTAGCTTCTCCTGGACCCTCCAAAGCTCATCCTTAAATCTCTGAGGTTGGTGAAACTGAATTGTTGCCCTTTTCTGATCAAAATCTTTTCTCAGCTGAAGAAAGTGCACTTTGCCATCTTTATTTAAAACTTTCTTCTTCCCATTGACACACGGGCAGACATTCCCATCTCTTCCGCAGTACAAACCCCAGCTGCACAGACTTCAAATCTGCTAGCCTGAAGAGAGATGGGTAATATGTGGCTGGTGCAGGGTCATCCCTCTGAATGAGGAGGGGCTTCTTCTCCCAGAATCCCTTGAAAAGAGTCTCTGTCTTGATGGGTGAGGTTCAGCTTTCGAAGAGACTACTGGGGCTATCAAAGTTTAAGGTGGAAACCCCACCAACAGCCTCCATCTGCCTCCTTTTCCTGGGAACAGGCCCCTCTTCCTTCCCATTCTTGGTCTGCTTCACTTTTTTTGGCATTGTTTGGTGTTCAAGACAAAACAAGGAGGAAATGCAAATTTATAAAGGCCAAGGCTCCGACTTTGTTGAGTTATTAGAATGCTGTTTTCTTCTCTCTTGTCATTATAACTCAGCTACACTGAAGACTGAGTAAGTAGAATTAACATTTGAGCCACGGCCGAGAGCAGAGCGGACACCAGTGCATTTCTTAATGAAGTTCTTACGTACTTTTATTGTATTCATTTCAGTGCACCTTTTTTTCCTGGTCTCTATTGTTGTTTTTATCCAAATTTTACATTTTCCAATACTTTGTCGCCAAATGTATGATTAAATTTTAGATATTGACCTTTGAGCTAGTAACCTTGCTAAACTCTTACTAAAACTACCAAGTTTTTCATACATTCTCTCAGGCTTTCTTAATGTATATGATCATGACATCTGCAAATAATGACTTTTGATTCTCCCATTCTGAGTCTTATACCTTTTATTGACTTTTCTTGTCTTTGCGGCACTGTTTAATAATGTCTCATGGAAATGGTTTAAGTGTGGAAGTCATTTTATGCTTGATTTTAAAGGGCACACTTCTAGTGTTTCACCAAGAAGGTCTGTGTTTGCTGTAGTTTTGGAAGATAGTGTTTACTGGGTTAAAGAAATTCTCTTCAGTTTGTAGCCAAGAATTCAAAAGACAATGCATGGATATTTAACCTTATCCAGCTCTCTGTCTTTCTCTAAGAAACTGCCACCTCTCTTTTCCTTCACTTTGTTACAGTGCTGGCTTAAGTCTGATTCTCTAATGTTAAATCGTCCTTGAATGTCTCTATGCACAAATGGATTGGATTTGCTAATATTTTGTATAGTTATGAGTTACACTGAATTACAGTGATCTGGCCTTTTTGTCCCTTCTGTTATCAATGGGTTTCATATGAAGGCTCCACTTGTCCTCCGGGGTATATTATGGTGTGTTCCCTCTTTTTCTATCTCCTAGAAACAGTCTGTTTTCTGTAGGGTATCAACTCCTTGGATGTTAATGGTAGATTTTCCTGTAAAAAGATATCTGGGCCCGGTGTTTGGAGGAGGGGAAAATTTGACTTGTGTGATCCATTTTATTTACTCGCTACTCCTATTAAATACTATTTGGATTTTCTATTTCTTCTTATGTCAATATTGGTAAGATTTCTTTTTTTCTGTAAATGTGTCCATTTTGTTGATGTTTCCAAATTTATTGTCATAAAGTTGTGTACAATATTTTTCTTATATTAATCTCTGTTAGGTTCATAGTGATGAGCCCACTTTCATCCCAAATATTGTTCATCTGTGTGTCCTTTTCTGTTTTGTTTTGTTTTTTGAGACAGGTCTTGCTATGTAGCTCAGGCTGCTCTTGAACTCACAATGATCCTCCTGCCTCAGCCTCCTGAGTGCTGGGGTTACAGGAGTGCACCATCACCTCTGGTTACCTTTCTTTTCTTGGTGGCCAATCTTGCTAGAGATTTGTCAGGTCTGTTAATTCTGTCAGAGAGCCAGCTTCTGGTTCTTTTCTGTCCCGCTGACTCCTGTTCTTAGGGTCTCTTTCCTGCTGCACGGTAGATTTATTATTTTTCTAACCTAAGTGAGAGGCTTAAAGGCATTAATTTTCAGTTCTTTCTGAGATTTAGTTTTCACTCAATATCCATTTGTAGTTCTTCAATTTCCAACTCCTTTCAGTTAAAGCAAGCAATTAGCTTTTTAATTGGAGCAGCAATTCCATTTCTATGAATTTTTCCTAAGCAAATAACTAAAACAAATACGTGTGTGTGTGTGTGTGTGTGTGTGTGTGTGTCTGTATGAATGCTGGGTGCTGCATTGTTTGTAACTGTGAAAACCTGAAAACAACGTATATCCTCAGGGCCAGGGATTTAGCTCAGTGTGGTTCTGCCACCTGCATCACAAGCGCAAGGTCCTGGGTTTGAGCCCCAGTACCAAAAAAACCCCCAAAACTCCAACATAAGTCCTTCTGACAGAGGGCATTTATGTGCATTTAACACACTCAGACATTATAATACTTAATGAGTATAGCTGTGTGTCATGATAGGGTAAGATGTCCACAGTATTTTGTAAGTAAAAAAGCAAGTACAGAAAATGTGTTCATGACTTTTTAATTGTTGTTGTTAAAAATTTCCATGTCTTAAAATACTTACTGGAAGATGGACTTGATGGGGCACACCTGTCATCCCAGCACTCGGGTGGCTGAGGCAGGAGGATCACAGTGAGTTCAAGGCCAGCTTGGGCTACACAGTGAGCCCCTGACTCAAAAAACAAAACGAAATGAACAAAAAAACTCATTGCAAAGCAACCTGGGTTTTAGTCCCAGCCATCCCACCTTGACAGCTCTTTATTTGCTTTAATCATCTATTTACTAATGAGCACGAGACCCAGGGGAAGACGTGGAAGAAGAGAGAGGCCAGGGGCAGTGGGAGAAGGGGAGGCAGGAGCTGGGGCAGCCCCCTAGGAAATGGGATCAAAATGACAAAACGCAGTCTGCGCTGTGGCAGAGGCAGAGCCCAGTGTCCGGTTCGGGGCAGGTGATCTCGAGCTCCAACTTTGTCTCAGGAAAACAAAGGCCCGGAACTAGGGGTCTCCAGCGACCCTGGGAATCCTCTGCTGACACCTGCTGACAGTAGGGCTGACTCAGGGGGGAAATGGGGCCGCAGCAGGAGGGAGCTGTCTTGGGGACAGCCTGGGGCCCAGCCCCGGGAGGGGCTGGTGCCACCGAGGGGAGAGGGACGGGTGCCAGAGGGGACCCTGTGGGCAAGGACCTGCAGAACAGAAGGGCCCAGCAAGACTGTGAAGGAAGATTTTTCTAAAATGCTTCCTCAAGGTGATCATGTGCTTGCCTCTACTAGCTGAGTGGTCAGAGGGAAAATCAGCGATGAGGGCTCCTGTCCCTCAAGTTTTAAGAAGCCCAGTCTTGCCGCCCGACTGCCACTTGCCATTGAAGCCTGGTAACCACATGGAGGTTAATTAATAAAGCTGTCAGGTGAATGGTCCTCCCCAGTCATTAGTGTCCTTTCAGAAAGACAATCCTGCCAACATCAACGGGCCGCCCTCCGCTTGAGGCGCAATTAACTTAATGCTATGCAAATGCGAGGCTCTTCTCCTCATTAGCTCGTAGCCTACGAATGTTAATCGTGTAATTGGGCCTTCAGCAGGGTAATTAGACACGATATCGCCCATTAGCCTTACAAGGCTAATTTTTGTTGGGGAGGGGGCCGCTCCTCACCCGCACAAGGCATCTGCTTGGAGCAGCCAGGGTGGGGCAGGGAGGGGCAGTCCAGACCCACAGAGGGTCCGCTGCCAGGGCCCAGGGGAAGACCTGGTACCTGAGTTACTGCGCAGCGGGCAGCTGTGCCCTTCACTTGTGCGCCCGAGCCCAGAAGGAGGATGCGGCTTTTAAGAGCAGAACCTGGGAGGGCTCCCTAAGCTCATCTCACTGAAGGGGGCGTGCTGAGGAGCACGGGCGTGCTGCGGACAGGCCATGGCAGGGCGTTCCAGGCAGTGGACAGCAGGGCCGCTGTGAAAGGGGTCACAGGACTCGGTGGCAAAGGCTGAGCGCGCGGGAGCCCAGGCTACAGGTCTGAGCCCTGCCTCCTCTGCCCCGGCTCACAGCAAACCTTCAGCCTCTCTGAGCCTCAGCCGCACAGAGCAATGACAAGCCTTTCCCAAACTCAGCCAGGACTCAGAGGTGACAGGCCTGGCCCAGGCCACTGTAGGACATGGTAACTCTGCAGGGAGGAGGGTGCCAGGGCGGACGCCTGTCAGGTCTACACTGGAGCAGAAATGTCCCCGTCGCCAGAATGACACTGTCAGCTGTCTTCTCCAGAGAATGCACTGCCACCCGGGATGCCATGGCCTGGTACCTTCACGCCCTGAGGTCCCTAGCAAGGGTGCAGTGAAGGCCCGGGGCTCCCTGATGGACTGAGAGGGGCCTCCTGTGAGGGAACAAGCCTCGGGCACCCCTGGGCGAGGAATCTGCGGTGAAGCCAAGCCAACCAGAAAGCACCAGTCCCCACCTGTCTGGGACACCCTGGCCCGAGTGCCCCTCCGGGGGCTCCCACTTCTCCTGGCGGCTCTCGTGGCAGCCAGGGCTGCCACCAGTCTGCGCTGTGTGGTGTGGGTCGCCGCAGGAGGGAGCACCCGCCGGGAGCCCAGGGTGCCCTGCTTCCTGAACCCGAACACGCTGAGGGGGCTCAGGAGGCCAGGATTCACTCTTTATGACAGATGACTCCCAAGCCTCTCTCCTTGATGGCAGACTTGGGGCCTGCTGCCCACTCAGCACCCCACCTGCGTGGTCATGTGCAGAATGCCTTGGGTTCTGAAGCCTGAAGCCAGAACCCAGAGGGCAGCTGTATTTGGGGACAGGGCTTGAGAGGGGGCTTACACTGAAATGAGGCCGTTCACGGGCCTCCCTAACCTGGGCAGTGTGCTCCCACAAGAAGAGAAATTGGGACACACAGAGGGACGACCAGGTGAGGACACAGGTGGTGACAGCATCTGCATGGCCGGGGTAAAGGCCTCAGACGAGATCCCCTCAGTGTGGACTTCCAGTCTGCAGAACTACGGGGACATTAATTTCTGTTGTTTAAGCCGCCAGCCTGCGCCAGTGGCAGCCCAAGCTGACTGATAGCTTTGTATCTGGCATCTTAAACCCATCTCCAAAACTAGGTGGTGGCAGCTCCCGGTCTGCACTGTGGCTCCCGGCATCCTCCGTGGCCCGCCTCCTTCCTGCTGCCCCAGCCAAATCGGGGGGGGGGGTCGTCTCAGATTCGAGTCCAGTCGTTGACACGCACGGTCCCTGCAGTCCTGCCCTTGAAACCCCATCGGAGCCCGTTGGTTGTTGGTAGCCTCTCTCCCTCTGCCAGAGTTTAAGTCACGTGACAGCCGGGTCTTTTCGGTTTGCTTCTGCCTGTGCCCTAGGAGCTCAAGGGGTGCCCGCGTGGAACGGACACTGGGTAAACATTCCCGGCGCCTCCACACTTGTCGCTGCCGTCCTGCACAGGAGAAGAGCAGGCTCCAGCGTCACAGTCCGTCTGAAGCTGGGACTCCTGCCAGGACTCCAGAGCAGCACGCTGTGGCACACAGAGCAGGGACAGCCTCAGGAGAGGCTTCCCAGGGGAGGTGGCCTTGGAGGGGAGCCCTGGAGAAAACCCACGGTGCTCTGAAGGACAAGGTCAAGGGTGGGAAGGCCGTGTTTTGGAAACCGGAAGTAACTGGGGTGGGGGCCGGATGGGAGGAAACTGGGGGCAGAATCCACGGTCCGGAGACAAGGGCAGGGAGAGAAATGGAGGTGCGACGCAGGAGCTGCAGGTGGAAGCTCTGCCTGGGGGTGTGGGTTGCGGCTCTGACTTGGACGCCCCTGTCTGGGGAGAGGGGCTGAATCTGCAGACATTTCCACGCCAGCAGGGAGGCAGCGCCTGGAGTTTCTCATAAAAAGTAAAGCTGCACTTGTATTTGTGGAGGACTTTCCTTAAAATTTTTTTATATTAAAAATTTCAGTGATATTTAGGAAGGCAGCCGTGCGCCGCCTGCCTCCGGCAGAGGCCTGAGCTTTCAATGCTCAGGGCCAGGTTCAGCAGTTCAGCGCTTTATTTATGCCTCCAAGGAAGATGGAAATTGAAGTCCACTCTGACGTCGCCCAGTGCCTCCTCCGGGTAAAGAAAAACAAACACGATTTCCCCAAGTCGGCTCAGTGGCACCGCGCTCTCGCCTGTCTCTGGGAAATGAATTTAAGGTAACGGCCGGTCTCGTGTAGCTCCTGCCCCAAATGGGGGCATCTCCATCAGAGCGCGACTCAAATGCCACCCACCCCAGGCGCCTTCTGCTAAAGGTCACCTGTCATTCTCCACCTGGGAGGGAGATTGCTTTGGCACTCCAGGCTCCGGGCTGTCTGTCTTCCCTGATGTCCTCTTCCCACTCGCCTGGGCGACCTATTCTGGTTGGACACAGCTCGCTGAGTCCCTAATGAGCGCTCGGAGTCCACAGGGGAAAAGGAAATTGAGATGAACTCTTACAGAGGCGATGGCAGGAGGAAGTTGAGCAGGAAGGGGAATTTCTAGCTGTGAAGGTTACCTGACACGAAGTCAGGACGTCGCCGGAAGTCTTCCCGTTCCCTCCAAGTGACACATTTACCCCAAGCGGTGTGAAAAGAGTACGGGACTGGGAAAGAGACCCAGGGGACCTTTCCTAGACCTCTCGGGCATGGCAGAAAGTCAGACCAGCAGGGCAGGCAGGCCTGGGTACCTCCCCGAAAGCTCTAGAGAAGAATGTTAAATGCTAAGTGAGGGAACTGAATTTCAGTCTGCCACCTGAGACTGTTCTTAGCTAGCCCGAAAATACCATGCAAACGCCCCATGACGTGCTGTGTGCCCGTCTCATCCTCAAGACTGAATTCCCGCCCACTAGGACAGATGTCCCTCCAGGCCCCCCAAAGCCTCTCCTGCCTACCGAGGCACTCTCTGCAATGCGTCTCTGCCAGGCCTCGGTGGGCCTTGGGGACCACAGAGCTGAGGCCCGGGTGGCCTGGTCGTCCGTCTCTGGGATGCGCAGTATTTCGCTACTCAGAGTGACCCTGAGCCTGCAGGCAAACAGCACAAAGGTAACCGACATTTCTGATGTCACTGCTTCAAAAGTAATTGCTCTTCTGCTCCCGAGACAGACGACAAACCTAGTAACAGACTGTCATAAACTAAGTTTTAACCCAGGAAAAAAGCGCCACAACCTTCTGCATTTGCTCAAAATCATCCCCACCAGACTTTTTCTTACACAAACATTGGAAATAAAAGGTAAAATGTCAACAGTCCCTAGGCAGGGAAATAATGGGAGCACATTGGTTTTTCCACTCCAGTTCTTATTTACTGAAAGATGAAAACGTTGCAAGCCCAGGGGCTGTGAGGAGACAGCTCCCCGCCACCCCCCGATGGCTGAGACTGGGGCTCCAGGCCTTGGGCTGCACCCTCCTCCGGAACTCCTGACCAGGTGACCCAGCCGAGCCTCCCACCGGCCAGCGAGCTCAGGTAGTGGTGGCCACCAGGAGCACACCAGGCCTGGCACTGTCCCGTCGCTGAGCCTGAGGCCCAGGAAGATGGCACCTGTGCTTGGCTTGGGCAGCCCCCGGCACGAAAGGTGGCAGAGCTTGGAGAGGCAGGTGGGTCACAGGCGGGAGGACGGCAGCCTGGCGGGCTGGCTGAGCTTTAATCTCTTCTGGAGAGTGCCTAGGCCGAGGCCTGCATGGCCAAGGATGCCGTTAGGACAGCTTCGGGCCCACCCGGGACGGGGCAGCAGAGTTCTCTGCAGCCGGGGCTGAGACCCAGTTCTGACCTTACGGCCAGGAAGGGGGTCTCTTTCAAGGCAGCTTGTGAAGCCCCCACCTGACCTCGTCCCTTCCCAGGCCCCTCCAGGGCACAGCCCTGTGGCCTTGGACCCCAGAAATCATTAAATCAGCCAATCCACAGGGGCCCACAGAACCTGGCCAACCCCACCTGCCTGCCCTCTGCCCAGCGAGACCCTGCCTGGCCCACATGGCAGCCCCTCCCTCGTGGAGCAGAACGACAGCACTCCTCTCCTCGGTCTGAGTGTCACCAGGTTGTGTCTGCCATCAAAAGTCTGTAAACCTTATCAAACAACAGGAGACAGGGGATGAAAAGTACACAGTTTTAGAAGATCCATTTCGAGGCCTCCAGGCAGCTCCATCCTGAGGACCGTGCCCCTGCCCGGCAGCATGTCTTTGTCTCTTGGCCCTTGGGTCACTGGGTGAACAGGAGCTGCCTGTCTCTCTCCTGTGGCCCCAAACCAGCCCAGAGGGAAGCAGACCACCCGGGGGCCTGCTGCCCACAGAACCTTGCCATCTTGGTATTTCGGAGAGGATTCGGTCTGACCTGACTTTTCAGAAACTCCATAGAGAGCCACGGAGTCCCTAGACCTTGGGGACAAATATTGTGACCGCACCTGGACCCTGTCTATGTCAGGCTCTGTGCCATGCCTCCCCGCGCCACCTTATCCCCCTCTGGCGTCTTAACTGGTAATGTCCCTGCTCTGACTGAGGAAACTGAGGCACAGTGAGGAGCAGATCCAGGATGGTCAGCTTGGATGCTGCCCCATGTCCCTCCCTCTGCTGCCTCCCATGCCACGGAATGCGCTGGCCCCTGCAGGAACCTGAGGCGCCCACCCCTGCTCTGCGGGATCCCATTATCCGGGTGGCACAGAGTGTGTGCTACCCACAAAGCCACCCCAACATTGTCCCCAGCAAAACACACCACTGGGCTGCCAAATGGTGTGGGAAGGAGGGCAGGGGTGGGACCCCACCGATGGCTGGGGAAACTGAGGCTTCGACAGATTACGTAGCGCACTCGGCCGGGAAAGCGGCAATGCAGGACTGTCAGAAAGGGGCAGGGAACTCTTGGAAGGTCGAGGAGGAGGCAGGATGGGGTGCCAAAGAGCTGCCGAGTGTGGAGAGAGAGGACCCCAGAAGAAGCAAGACCCTGACACGTGCCACAGCTTCGCTTCCACCCTGCACCCCGGACACATGGGTGGAGCCACGATCACTTCCTCCAAAGCCATCCACCCTGAAGCAGAAGTCCCCAGCCCAGGCTGGACAGCGGCCTTCCCGGTCACCACAGTTCTTGGGGGTCCTGCTCTAGACAGCTCTGCGCTCAGGACAGGCTGTGGCCAAGCGAACCTTTGGAAAGAACTTCTTTCCCAAATGAAAGGCACTGCGGGGCGCAGTCGATGATATGTATTCCGGCCCATGTCTGGTAAACTCTCGGATGGCCGCAGTGAGCCAGGGTCGCTCGGGTTCTATTAGCTCAATTAATGAGGAGTAAGATAAGGCTAACACCCTGCTCGTCGGCGGCTCAGGCCCAGAGCTGCAGTAATGGAGTTATTAACCTCCACCAGCCACTGCATTTCACTGCTGATTCCAACTCCATTTCCTAGTTCAGGCCTCCATTAATGGGCTGTTTATTATCCCTAATCCACAGAAGGATCAGCTGCAGAAATATGAGAGCTTCCTGGAAGGACCAAGTGGTAATGGGGGGGGGAGGCTGCACGTGCAAAAAATCCTGTTTTGCATTTTAATTCTTCTTTGGTCCTACTGCTGTCCTCTGAACAAATTAAAACATCCTTCTCACTTTGTTTTCTTAGGTTTTTATTTTTGTTTTTTTGAGTCAGGGTCTCACTATGTAGCCCAGGCTGACCATGAGTTTATGCCGATCCTCCTGCCTCAGCCTCCTGAGTGCTGGGATGACAGGCATGAGCCACCCCCCCCCCCCAGATTTTACATCCTTCTCACTTAATTCATTCAATTAGAAACGGCAAAGTCGCTATTCAAACGCTTCACTGCGCTGTCCTCAAAAGAAATTGTCATATGGAATGAAAAAGTAGCAAGCTTTTAAAAATCTAATTGGAGTGCTCTGGCATATAAATGACATCCTCAATTCAGTTTTTAATTTCACAGTGCACCCTAATATCCCAGAGTTTAAAACTTAACATAGTGGGGCCAAGAAACCAAACCAGCGCTTAGCAGAATAGTTTTCTCAGTGTCATGAACATGTTCACATCAGGCCATCATTCATTTGTCTCACTGCCAGGCAGCCCTGAGCCCCCACGGTACACATATGAGCATCCCGTCGGGTGGCATGGGACAGTCACGCATGTGCCTCCGGTGTTCCAGCCCGGTGGGAATGTGACAAATTTCCTGATGTCAAGTTTCAAGTTTGCCGGGGTTCCACAGGGTCCTAAATCGAAGGTGTGGCCTTCGACTGTTTCAGGATTGCTCTGCCCCACGCACTGCCCAGCGTCTGAGGGGCACCTTCCCAGTCCCACCCCAGACAGTCTCTGAAAGGTCTCACTCACATAGGTAAAGACGGGCAGCAATTTGCAGTGAGCAGGGGTGGTGGTTTAAAATAGCAATAAGCCCCGTGTGGCAGCCATGAGAAGCAGAGGTCCCAATGGTCTTAGGCCACGGCCGCCTCGTGCGGTGGAGCGGGGATCCGCAGCACACGGAAGCGGTCATGCTAAGCGAATCTGTGCTTACTGACGGCAGGCGGCCTGCAGTGAGCCTACCTGAGGGTGTGCTCGTGTAACGCTCCGTGGGAACAGAAGAGAAGACGACGGCGACCTCCACATTGGAGCACTGAGCCAGGCAGGAGCCAGCCAGCTCCCAGCGCCACCGGATGGGGGCTCCGTCCAAGGACAAATCCCCGCACACGGTGTGCACGGTCCCTTCCTCTACTGAGCCGAGCTGGAACCTAGATCGGCATCCTCTTCGACAAATCAGGAAACGGAAGTTGAACGGAGCCTTTTCAGGCAGGCAGTAAGGAGGCGTGCTAGCCCAGCGCGGAGGGGGACAGAGTGGATCACAGAGCCGAGTCGGGCTGGGCTCCACCGGGGCCCCATTCCCTGAGCAAATCTGCACACCGGGCTGGTGACCCGGCTGAGTCAGTGTCACTCGGTCCTGCTTTTCAGGAAACGGTAGGAGGAGGATGAGGGCCAGGGAAGAGGTGTCCTCGCGGGACCGGACGCAACCTAGGGACGAGGTGGAGGCAGGCTTCAGAGAAGAAAAGGCGGAAGGGGGAAGATAGATGCAGGGGACAGAGGGAGGGGAGAGGTGGCGAGACAGGTGTGCTTGTCTGCACCGGAAGTTGCCTGGACGGGACATTCCTGGCCAGCCTCCGCCTGAGAAGGGGGTCCTGGCCCCAGGAAGCTGACAAGGAGGCTACGGAACCCCTTGTTTGCAGGAACGGGGTGCCCTGGGTGTGGTGCGGACCTCGAGTCCTCTGCGCCGTCCTCTCAGACTCCCTGAGGAGACCCCATGGCCTAGCAGATGCCGAGAGCCCCCTCCCGCCTTCCGAGGGACCTGCAAGCCCTCTGGGTCCCCGGATGTCCACAGGTGCTCGACTGTTCACTCAAACACCAGTAATAATAAATACACATTCAAACCCCGCCACGGCCCGGGAGAAACCCACAGGGCAGTTTCCCTTCTGCACAGTGCATCCGGGGACACAAGGAGCTCGTGGGAAAGCGGTTCCCGGGCGGGGGTTCCCGAGGTCCTCCATGCAGTCCCACGGACTGGAGAGAAACGCTGAAGAGAAGAACACTAATAAAATCCCTGCTGGCGGTCTGTAAACGCCACCGCCTCCGGGCCAATCTAGGAACACCCCTTCCTCCTACCTCAGCAAGTGAGGAGATGTCAGGCGAGGCCTCCCCCGGAGGGGACAGGACGCAGAAACCAGCTCTGTCTACGCCACAAACCGCCCCGCCTCAGTCAGAATCCCATACTCCCTTCTCCGCAGTAAACATTAATTTTAAAAGAAAATAGTGCGCTGCGAACTTGCGGCATGAAATGAATTATTTCATAGCCAGGCAGGGGCCTGGGTGCTGGGCAAAGTCTTGTTTAGTTCCTTCTTTGTTTCCTTCCTTCTTTTCTTTTTCTCTCCCACTATGATTATTGCATTTTAACAAACTTTATAGCCCATCTCATTTGTTCTCAAATAACTTTTTCTGCCTCCTTTCGACACATCAATTACTGCGTTCCTGTCTCTCACCGTGTGATGTTGGTATTGAGAGACTGATGCCCCTCGGCGGAATATAACTTAGGGTTATATGGCGTGGGTTTATGAAGCAGGAGCCTGACAGAGCCCTGCATCTGAACAACCCTCATTTATTAGCTCTAAGGGGAGATTTATATTTGGCAAGGAGACAGTAACTTTGTTTCCTGATAAGCCAAAGAGGTCTATTTTTGTTTCCAACCCACTGAATAGCTTGCCCTCCCTCAATAACTCTATTTGCTAGTGTGAATATATTTTAATAATAAAGTTGATATATATGTAAATTTATTTTAATCTAATTTCATCAAACCCTCCTAAAAAAGGGCCTTTGGAGATTGTTTTCATATCTGAATTATAGATTTTTTGTTCATATCCCCAGATTGATTTTGAGGCTATAATTCTGTCACGATTTCCTCCTGGTGTCAAACCTGCGACACGGCAGTGGGAGTGTTTTATAATTGGCATCATGAACCAAACTGGAATTATAGTCCTGGTATTCATCCCGGTGCTGGGCAGGGTCGTTTTAGAGATTTCTCTTTCTTAGCCTGAATCTGGACTCGAAGGTTATGGCTGAAATTACTTTCGGAGTTAATCATCAGAATGTTTAATTGGCAGCTCAGGTGGTAGAAACGGAAGAGACAGAGCCTGGAAAGGGAGGAGGAAAATCGATCCTCCGTGGGAGCACGGGAGCTTGGTTAAACAGCTGTGGACGATTACATCTTCATTGTAAATAAACATCTTTTTTTAATTTCCTGCCTGTCTTCTGCTCAGTGGTCAAATAAATTAAATTGGCATTATTTACTAAGTTGTTAGCAGGTGATTTTTGCTCTGTGGTGGATGGAGACGTGTTTGCCGGCAAACCTGCCCTAAATCAAGTTGATTCCTGAAGCCGCTTCCCTGCATGCTGTGCGCCTGTGTCCTCCCAGTGTCCAGTGCATGGGCTTGAGGAATCAAGCAGTCATCGCAGTCAGAGCCCAGCCCCGATCCCTCTTCCAAGTGTCAGCGACACCCGCCACTGCCTTCTCTAAAGGGGCCGCTCTGTGCTCCCCAGTGAAGCCGGCTCTGCCCCGTGCGGCTGGTGCTGAGTGTCACTAGGAGAGATGGGTGAGGCGGTCCTGGCTGCACCTCCTCAGGGGATGAGGGCACCATCGCTGGTGTCTGCTGCACAGATGTTTCTGTCTCCCATCGGGAAGCCCTCTCTCCAGTCCAACTCCAGGGAGTTCATGCAGAGTTGAGGAGAATCCTACAGTGGAAGGCAGAATCACGCCCCCTCCACCACTGCCACCAAGTTGGGGACCCCGCCTAGTCCCCACGAGTCAATCATGGGTTACTGTACGTGGGACTCTGCAGATGAGAGCAGGCGGAGGCCTGTGGTATGGTGAGATCACCCAGACCATCTGGGGGGTTGGGTTGAATTACAGGAGCCTCTAAAATCGAAGCAGCTTCCCAGCTCTGCTCAGAGGGCCATCTTCGTACAGAGGAAGGCTCCAGGTGCTGCAGCCTTGCTGGCTTGGAGATAGAGAGGAGCCACGGGCCCAGGAGTGTGGCCGCCTCTAGGAAGTGGGAAAGGCAGGAAACAGGTTGCCCCCACGGCCCTACCGTCCATGGACCCTAAGGACAGTAAGTGCTGCTTGAAGCCACTGGGTTTGTGGCAATTTATTGCGGCAGCTGGAGGACACTAACAGAGCAACCCACTCTGCTGAGACACACATTAGGCCTATGCAAGGCCAAGTGATTTGCAAAATGGATCTATCTTGGAGATCAATGTTATCTAAAAAGGGAAGGAAAAGGTCACCGGAGAAAAAGAAGAATCACTCCAAGAAATATACGGATACTTAAGATGAAAATTTAATATGGTCAAAGTAGGTTAGAGTTGCAGGCCCAGGATGTAGCTCAGTGGTAGAGCACTTGGCCAGTATGCATGAGGCCCTGGGTTTGATCCCCTACACTGCACATAATTAATTAATTAATTAATAGAGAACAGGCTTTATGATATAATAAATCAAAGAAACAGTGATGGAATTCCTTAAAAGGAAGTGAGAAGAAATCTGGCCAAGTTTCAGGAAAAGACCCCGAAGGGAAATAAAAACAGTATAGAATTGAAAACTAGAAGCAGGAGAAATAAAGAGAACAAAATAAAGTGTTCATGAAGGACAGATTTGAAAAAATAAAACAGAAAAAGAAAAGATAAAATCTACTAGTGAAAAAAACAGAATTGTGAAAAACAGATGCTAAATACCCAATATACACAGAATTGGCTTTCCTAAAGAGGACAACCGACCAAATGAACTAGAAGAGTGTTAATACGTCTATGAGAAGAAAAGTCTCCCCAAATGGTATAAGTGAAAAGGATTAATAAGGTCCAAAGCAAACAACAATAACCAAAAAAAAAAAGAGAACCAAGACTGAGGCTGAGATACAGCTTGGAAAGAGACAGAGAGAGAGAGAGAGAGAGAGAGAGAGAGAGAGAGAGAGAGAGAGAGAGAAGGAAACAGACAGAGAGACAGAGACAGAGAGAAACAGAGAGAGATCCTATGAACATCCAGACAAAAGAAGCACATTATCTATAATGGAAAACAATTCTCACTGGCCTAAAGCCCCAGGAGATGTGAGAGATTGTGCAGAAAGGATTTGGGATGCTGTGCGTGTGTGTGTGTGTGTGTGTGTGTGTGTGTGTATGTGTGTGTGTGTGTGTAGGGTGTGATCAAAGATTTCTCTGCCAGATGTTGTTTGCAAGTGAAGATAACAGAGAACCAGTCTCAAATAAGCAAGAAGCCGGGAAGTTTAGTATTTGTGTACCCCAATGAAGGTGACTCAGAGACATCATGCATTCAAATGAAAGAGCAGTCAAAATTAATAAACAGAGAGCTTGAATTATGTAAACAGCTGGTATTGAAATCGTAATCCAGCTCAGGAGGGAGTGAAAATTTCATAAGTACAGTCATTATAGCAAAAGACAGAATATAAATTATTATAGTTCTAGAAAGAAAAGCTTAATCAATGCAGAATGAAAACAATAATCTGTGTGTAATAGATTGGCAAAAAAAAAAAAAAAAGAAAAAAGGCCAGGATGCCTCCGTCCCTGCTTCCCCAACCTTCAGAATGGAGAGTGAATGGGGGTGAGGAGGTTAATGATGGGGATCATTTTTTCTTTCATCTTCCGTGAGAAGGAGTCAAGGTATTCTTCTCTGTTTCAGGATGGGAAAATTGAGAAACGCAGGCTCAACTGAGTCATGCTGGAGCAATTAGTAGGACTGGAAACAGACTGTCTTTTAAACGATGACGGGTGGGTGCGGCAGGGGAAAAGTCAGTAAACAATAACAAGAGTCAAAGAAAACACACACCGTCAAGAAAAGATGGAAAACAAAGGAAACTGTAATAAGGCATAAAATAAAGCAATCAGAGCAAAAGTGGTAGGCAAGGCATTCTGATGGAGTAAACAAAACTCTCGGATTCAATTTCACACTCTGTCTACAGGAAAGAGGTTGTCTGTGGGCTCCACCCAGGCACCCAGGCCTTCCAAATCTTTCCTGAGTTGTGTCACCGACAAAAAGTCAAGGAAGCAAAACAGTTGAAAGCAAAATTGAGGAAAAGATCAGAGTTTGAGGTGCCGGTGAGAAGGGCTTCTCAGAACGTGCAGCAAATTTCGTTTCTTCCCGGGACTCCACAGGGAAATGTGAGAAAAGGACACCGAGGAGCTGGCCCACGGGGACAGGGCACAGGGCCGGCACCCCGAGGCCATCAGCTGGGGCCCTCAGGACTCCAAATCCAGGCTCAGTGAGGGGGAAGTGGGACATACCCAACTTGCACCCGGAACCCTCGAGGCTCAGGCCTGGCCCGCCGGAAACTGTGGCTTCAGCAGGAGGACTGACAGGAACTCGCCAGAGAAGAGAAGTCCCAGCTCCTTCCACAACTGCCCAGGTGAGCCAATGACACCCCCAGGCTGGCCTGGAACTCGAGGAGATCCTCCTGCCTCAGCTTCCCGAGAGCTGGGATTACAGGCACAAGCCACCATGCCTGGCAAGGATTGATTCTTGAGAGAGGATAAAGTACAGACTCTTGGACTGAAGAGTATCAGGCACAGATGGGAGCCCGTGTCTATGCCAAAAGCAGGGGAACTGGGTAAACCTATGCCTGCCACACATGGACTGAGGCCTACTCCGCCTGCTTACCCTTCCTGCTGCCCCTGGCCGCTGTGAGTCCCTTGCCCTCCTGCGAGGCTGTGGGGGTCCCTGCTGGGAATCCAGGGGCACAGAGGGAGGCACCTGCAGCTGGTTCTGCAGACATGGCCCCAGAGTTCACCCTACTGTGAGGACAGGTGGGCTGTTAAACCCTCTTTTAACTTGAGAAGGGGACCATGAGGTGGAGGGAGGGCAGGGGAAGGAAATGGCTTAAAAAGTAGGAAGATGTGTTATGTACCTGCACCAGCTCCCCACAATAAATGTTATCATCATGTTCTGGAGACATGGACTGATTAGAATTAAAAATAAGTAAAATAAAATACTTCTGTTAGAAAAAAAATAATTTGAGAACCAACTGGAGGACATGGCATGTCAAACCAAGAAAGTACATGGTATCATAAAAAATACTGTGAATGTTGAAACTGTAAAAATTGTTACAAGAAAAGATACAGTGCCGTTAATACCCTCAGAATATCCTTGTTCGCTTCAACCACACTTATTCTATCATTCTTGCCACTTTCTGAAGCAGTTCTGTGAGTCCTCTTTTGTGTCTTTAGTTGTGTTCTCCTGGCTGCCTCAAAGTCCTGAAATGATTCAAAATGTTTCCCTTTCATGGAAGGGTCAGTGACTTAGGGAAGAGCCAGATGTCATAAGGTGCCCATCACTATGAATAAGGTGGATGAGGACCATGTTTTTACAGCCTTGCCTTTCCACTGCTGGCACTTGGCAACAACAATCACCACATTTTTGATCACATCATGCACAGACACTCAGGAAAGAGGACTTCCAGAACTGCTTCAGAAAGTGCCAAGAAAAATGGGGTGAGTGTGTTTGAAGTGAGAGGATTTCGATGAGCATTCGTGGCAATGTGTCTTACTGTAATAAATACTTTAACACCGTTATATTTTGATCACTCCTCCTATATACAAAAAAAGAGGAAGGTATGTGTATGGGAAATGGGGATTCCAACTCAGAAAGGAGCCAGAGGGAGTTCCTCTGATGCTAGTGAAGACAAGTCCTAGGACATCAGCCACGCTGCAAGCCCAGAGAAAAACCAGCCAGGACGGGAGTGTAATGGAGTCACCAGGACAGCCCGGAATGGGATATCATGGAACATGCTGGGCGGACGTTGGGCAACATTGTTCTGAGAGGCTCCGGGATGTGGAGATGATTAACAAATAGAGACAAAGAAAACGAGGCCAGTGAAAAAGCAAGGTGATCCTTAACTTCAGGAAAAGCAAAAAGTTATAAAAGGAAACAAACAAAAAGCTAACTCCTTCTAGGTGAGGCAGTTCCTTTAACAGAGCCTTTCTGCAAGAACACAACTCTATGTTCATAGGTCATTGGCCAGAACTTAGTAGTGTGGTTCCACACATCTACTAAGAAGACTGGAAATAGTCTTTGATTTTCATACAACAAGGTCCTTCTTGCCAAACAGAGGTTTTGTTTCAGAGGAGGAAGGGTAGATTGAACGTTGGAGTAATGAGGAGCCCAATATTCATCACTTTCACCAGCAACACATTTCACATCCAATACATTGAAAATAACACACGTTTTTAAATTTAAAGTTACAATATAATTAAAAATACTGTATATTAGTTCAAATGTATCTCCTGTATCTTTTATGCACTAAATAACAGAGCACCAAAACATATAAAGCAAAAACCAAAGGAAACACAGTAAAAGCTAATAGAAACATAATATTAATGGGAAGTTAACAAATTGCTTAGTCCTTGACAGGTCGATAGATGACCATCACCAATAACAACAACAAAAAAGAGGTAAAGATATAGGAGATCTAAATGATAAAATTAATGTTTGACCTAATATACATTTAATTATATAACTTGAAATTAAAAGTACATGGTATTTTCAAGCTCCAGTTGAACAACTACCCACAGAATAAAACTTTCAGTAATTTAGAAGTTATACATACATAAATTCCCCATATTTTGTATTGAAGGGAGAAAACTAATAATAAAACTTGGAATAATAACAACAAACAGCCTTGGAAATTTGTGAACTCTCCTAAACAGCTCTCAAATGTAAGCAAACTAAACCTACATTCAAAAACTAAAAACATTATGCTTGGAAACGATGAGAAGTGGCTACAGCTGTAAAGCCTTAACCATTTTACTACCGAACAAGAAATACAGAAAATAAGGGAATTACGCATTTTGCTCAGGCTTTGAGAAGAAGAACAAAATAAACCCAACACAGAAAGACATCATTAAAATTAATGAAAATGAAATGTAGGGAAAACAGTAGAACTGATAAATCTAAGCTTTCTGGGGCAAAAACAAAACAAAACAAAACAAAACAAAAAACTCTTAAAAAATACTAGGCTACTTAAACTAATCCTCAAAAAGAAGAAAACGCAGGTACATAAAATTAGCAGCAATAAAGAGGAAATAAACACAGATATAGAAGAAACTGGAAAGTCCCAGAAGGTATGCAAATTTTGTTAGTATACACAATTTAAATTTAAGGACATAGGAGAAAGAGATGATTTTCTAGGAAGAGACCAACCGCATTAGAAGAGAGAGAAATGAAAATAGACCAAATACCATGAATAAAATAAAATTGTTAACAAGCTACCACTGCTCCAAAGTGCCAGCTCCAAGGAACTGGTACAGCTGAGGTGTTCAAGAGTCTGCAGATCAGAACAAAAACCTACAAAATTATCACACTGCACCAGAAGACGGAAAAATTCAAACTTGTGCATATTAATGCCCCCCCCAAAGAAATAAAAATGAAGCCGATACAGCTCAGCAGCGTATTACTTTCCTATTGCTGCCACCACCTATTACCACAGGCTGAACTGCAAAAAAATATCCCCCAGATACTCGTTTGTTATCTGGAAGTCTCTGTAGGGCAGAGATCTGGTGTGGGTCTGACTGACTAAGGCCAAGGTGTCAGCCAGGGGTGCGGCTCTCACCTGGCTCTCTGGTGGAAGGTGGGTGCCCCCTCTTTGGGTCAGCAGCCCTGTGTCAAGTCCTTTTCATGCTCCGAATCTACCTTAGTTCCTCTTCTGTCCCCTCTGCTTCACAGGGGCACCCAGAGAGTAGGATGATCTCTCTCTCGTGAGGTCAATGGCAGTGAGCTTTATTACACCTGCTAAGGCCCTTCTGCTGTATAACTTGACATTCAGCAGCCTGATGGTGGGGGTGCAGGTCTAAAGGTCAAACACTATCTTCCATAGATACTGAAAGAATAATGTTGAGAGCCAAAGTCATTCTAGGGAGAAGAAAAGGCTATTAGAAAGCCTATTAACATAACTCATTATAGCAATATGACAAAAAGAAAAAATTCTCTTAAAAAGTCTTTATAAGATTCAACACTTAAATTTTAAATTTGGATGTTTTACACCCATGGAGCTGTATTTGCTTAACTTTATTAAAAAAGTGTATCCCCCATGCATCCAGTTTATTGTGGAACAATTCACAATAGCCAAGATATAGAACCAGCCTAGGTGCCCCTAACAGACGACTGCTATAGAAAATGTGGTCTATGTACACATCGGAGCATTACATAGCCATAAAGAAGAATATGATTTTGTCACTTGCAGGAAAATGGATGGGTCTGGGGATCGTGTTGAACAAAATAAGCCAGACTTGGAATAACAAATGTTGAATGTTCTCCTTAATATGTGGAATTTTAAAAGATGATTTTAAAAAGCACTGTAGTAGGGATACTACTATCAGACAAGAGGAAAGGAATGAGGAGGCGGGGGTAAGGGTGTAAGGGCAGGGAATAGGGGGAGGGATGGATATGATTAAAATATATACACATGGATGGGCCGGGGATTTAGCTCAGTGGTTTCTCCGCCTGCTGCGTAAGCGCAAGAACCTGAGTTCGATCCCTGGTACCCCCAAAAATAAAATAAAATAAAATATATACACATGGAAACCCCCTAAAAAGAAAAGTGTAAAACTAGAGGGGAGGGGGGGGGCAGGGCAAGGGAGTTGTTGAGGGATGAAAATGACTAAGGTGTGTAATGTGTATGTGCCAATCTGCCACAGTGAAACCCATTCATCTGCATAACCAATGTGCACTAATAAAAAAGATGAAGAAAGTGTGTGTAGTCCTCAAACCAGAAGCTAAGGTGCACGAAAAGCAGCAGGACAGGACAGGCCTCTAGGTCAGGACTGAGCACCAGTCCAGCGTGGCTGCTCTGCAAACACTGCCCGGCCAGGCAGCCCAATAAGAGGAGGAGTATTAATACCCACAAGTAAGAGGTGAAAGGAAAAACATGTGCAGACAGTATGATTGTCCACCTGAAGAACCCAGGAGAATCAACAACAAAACCATCAGACACGGGCAGAGTTCTAGAAGGAGCCTGGATACAAGATAAATAAACAAAAATCACGTCTCCTGTTCTCCCGAAAACTCCATTCAGAAAATAAAATGGATGCAAAGATCTCACTGTAATATCATTGAGAAAAACAATGCCAAGAAAGCGTTGACCATTCTGCTCGTGAGAAAATACAGGTACTGCCAGGCCAGACCACCCCAGACCAACTCATAAATCAAAGGTGATTCCAGTGACAATTCTCATGGCAGTTTTCCCTTGTACATCATAAAAGTGCTATAGTGTTCTCCTGGAACAATAAGCACATAAAATAGGTCATAAAGAAGGGTGATGGAGAGCTTGTCTGCCCTGCTTCTTGAAATACAGTGTATGTGACAGAGCTAATGCACTTTCACAGCGTGGCAGCACTGCAAAAAGAGACAGCTGGAAAGCAACAGAAAGCTCAGGAATAGACCCAGGTATTTTGAGAGTCTGGACACACAAATGGACAAGGCCAGTCCACAGAGAAAATCAGGACCCAAGCCCGGAGCCTGTAGCATCTTCCAGGGAAGCCAAGCCGGTACCTGCAACCATCAGCCCCAGAGGGCAGGGCTTGCTTACCTGACAGCCTCCCTTATTTAGTCACCATAGCCACGGCAGGTCCGGCAGAGAAGGCCAAACACATTCCCTTTACCAGTCCATAGATGCCCGGCTTTCCTGAGCCAGAGCCTTCCCCGGGGCAGCCCCGAGCTGAGGCCTCTCCTGTTTCCCACCAGAATACTTCTGGCTCCTCTGCCTGCCCTTCAGTTTCTGTCTCACCTTTAGTTCAGAGTGGTGGCTGTCCACCTTGCTACGCAAGTTTGGACTCCACAGCCTTTGCTCGGGCAGGGCTTCATCTCTGTCCACACTACTTACCGTGACGTAGTCCTGGGGTTCAAACCAGTGCAGGAAGAACAGAATAGTCAACAATACTCAACACTGTTTTGGAACCAATGTCCATCATTTGTAGGGAAAAGATGACTCCTACTCTACAGCCACATCAAAGTAAATACCAGCTACTCCAAAGATTTAAGTGCAAAAACACAAAACTGCTACAATAGAAGAATATTAGCTGATTGGCACAACGGTCCCACAAGGGAGGCAAGACTGTTGGGCATTTATGACCATTTTAAGGATGAGGGGGTTCAGGTCCAGCCTGGAGCATGAGAGCCCGGATCTGAGCCCAAGCCTGGCTCCTAGAGCACAGGGCACATGGGGTTGGTGGGTGGGATGGGGACTGAGGACGAGCTCAGCTTTGGGAACCCTGAAGGGCTCTTGTAAGAGGACAGCTGTGCAGTGCTCGGCGGGAGGGTGCCCAGGGGTGGCCGGGCAGGCTCCGTGGGGCAGCTCACCGGTTGGGACTGTAGCCCATGCTGGCCAGCATGTGGGCCTGGTCCAGGTCTCGAGGGAAGCCGTGCAGCACCCACCCTTTGTGCACGCAGTCTGGCCGGTCCAGGCGCCCCTTGAGCACCTTCAGGATGATGTCGTCGGGGACTGTGGAGAAAGGGGAGTGTGAGGGCCCCGCTGGCAGTGGGCTTCAGACCCTTCCCGGACCAGACTGAGCTGCCCTGCTGGGGCCACCGGGACAGGGCTGGGGATACCTGGGTCCCACGCAAGAGAAAGCCGTTTCCAGAGAAAGGAATGCATCGGGTGACCTTCACCTTGTCCTTGACTCCATCCCCAGGGGCGGACAGGGCAGTTCCCAGTCCTCACCTCCCACCTCGGTCTGCTCTGCAGCAACAACGCGACATCACAGCGTGGGTCCTTTGTGGAGGACGGAGTGAGGGGCTCCGGATCCTACCCCTAAAGCTCACGCCAGTGAACCCCAAAGGCCCCAGCTCCTCATCCACCATCTCAGGGGTTAGGGTCCCACGTGCGAGTGGGGACAGCGCGTTCGCGTTCGTATCCCAGCGCCCTCAGGAACTCCCGGACACACGCCAGGCCCCACCCGAAGCTTTGGTTTCCCTCAGATGGAATCGAGTGGGTGCCCCCACCCCTGCCCCAAGTCTCCCCTCGATCTCTAGAGCCGAGACTCTCTCGGGAATCACAGCTCCACTTAGAACTGGAGCCTGAAATAGAGGAGAAGCAGGTACTGAGAAGCCTGTGTTTACATTCCCGCTCTGACATTTCCCTGAAACCCACGCCTCTCTTCCCTGGCTCATTAAATATCTTATGTTGCTAATGTACTGCATCCCAGCGATTTGCACTGCATTTCTTGCACTTTGCACCATTTTCCCAGAAACACTTGGTAAATATTGCTGCTGTTCGCTGTGCGGCCTGGGTGCGGTGATCCGAGGTTCTTCTGGAAGCTTCTGCACGGTTCTCCTCCTCCCGGCCACTGTGGGTCTGTCTGGTGGTCCTCATGCACACATGTGAAGTCCCCCGAGACCTCCAGGGTGACAGCCCGGTGACGCTGAGGGTGAGATTTGGAAAAACTCACTCCCAGCTGCTTCCCGGTGCCATGAGGTGCTGGGCATTGCCTTGATCTCCAAAGAAGCGCAGGCTTATTCTAAGCACTCTGCATCTACGTGCACTTCCTCTTTCTCGGGCTTTTCAACCCTCCTTCCCTAGAAAGGGCAGAAAAGGGACTCTGCTTTGACGAGAAAGTCGGGCCATCCGGCATGAATGAGTTGATAGGGCTGATTCTGTCTCTTCCCCTGCTCAACCCCTGCTGTGGCTCCCTAGTGCTTCCAGGAGAAAGAGCAGTCTCCTCCCCAAGGCCAACGGAACCGGCAAGAGCTGTCCCTGCCTCTCTTCTGGGTGGACCTCCTGTGCCTGGATGAGCCTCTGGACCCTGCCTGCGGCCCCCTGGGAAGGCTCCCTCTCCAAAAGTCTGAGGGTTGCACCTGTTCTTCCGGGCCGCCTCCACTTGTTACCAACATTCTGGGTGTCTTTGGTCAATGCCTGAACAGTGGGTTCCATGCAGGCAAAGGGCCAGGTCTCCTCCATTTTTCACAGGGCCTGGCACACAGCAGATGTGGAGCACAGGGGCAGGAGGCTTCTCTTCTCAACTAACCAAATACATGAAGACCAACTCCATGGATGCTGTGGTAGAGAGGGGAGCCTGGGCTCTGGGCACTCACAGTGATGCCTCATCTTGGCCCTCCTGGCACCAGCGAGACAAGACGCCTGCCTGCCAGCAAGCCTGGAGCCTTGGAAGTTGAAGAGTGATTTAGAACCCTGGCCCTAGATAGTTGGGGATAATTCATTCACTCCAGGATTGTAAATCCAGAGGCCCCGCCCCTCCAGATAACTGTCTCCACTGCAGGGCAGAGGTTGAGGCAGGAGCCAGCACACCAGCCTTCTCCCTGAGCTCAAAGACTCCTAAAGCCAGGTCTCCTCTTCTGAGCGACAGCCCCTGCTGTTGGGGCACATTTGGCTTTTTCCACACAGCCCTGTGAGGGGCAAAAGAACCACCAGACTCTTGGCTGCTGGTCTGGCTGCTCCTCGAAGGTGGCCACGGGCGGATCCAGCCGCCATGACCTTTGACCCAGGAACCTCATTTCTGAAAATGTGCACCTACAAGACAGTGGCCCAGGTGGGCAAAGATGTCCATGTCAGGTTGTCTCTAACAGTGACACCTGGATCATGTGCAGCATGGATGACAAAGGAGCATGGCTTGAAGCAAGGACAGCCCCTCCACCCAAGGAGACCATGCAGCCTTTAGAAAGTTCCATGAAGGTTCTCCGACAGAACGAGGAAGCCAGCAAACAGGGACGCATTGCAGGCCTGACTCAGGCAGCAGGAGGCCCACACTCGGTGCCCACGCGTCAGATCCGGTCCCTGTGCATATGAAGCGCAGGGCCCTTGGTTGGGCAGGCCTGGGAACTCGATGCACCACAGCCCAAGCTAGAAAGGCTCAGGGCTGCAACAGGGACAGCCCACAGGGTCCAGCTCTAAATCCAAACCCAGTGAGCCAGGGAGACACGGAGACACGGACTCGAGACTTCTTCGTCACACCCCGAGCCAGTCACTGGGGCTGGGGTGTTTATTTAACGCCTGTCTTCCTGCTCCTACCTGTGAAGGCCGGCATCTCCCTAAGGCCCTCGGTGAACTTCAGTGCCATTAACACTGAATGAAGGAAGGAAGGGACAGATGGTGCCATTTCCAAAATCCAGGAGGCTCTTTAGTTCCTGCAAGGTTCATGGGCCAGAGAACTACGGAGCCTTCCTCACCCAGCATGAAACGGGGTCCAGACCTTTCCTGCTGGGGTAGTGGAAAAGGAGCCCAGAGAAGCCGAGCTGGTAGCTGGGGTTAGGGGCGGGTTTCAGACACCACAGGGGCAGCCATGCCCCAGGACTCTGCCCTGACCGCCAGCTCTGCAGCATGCGGGTTCCCTGAACAGAGCTGCTTGCTGCCACGCTCTGCTGCGGGTTTAAGGTCCCCTTCATAATGTGTCCATTTACCCTTTATCCTCTGCTCGGAGCGGCTTTGCAGCACCAGCGAAAGCCTTTTACCATTAAGTCAGAAGCCTCGGGCTTGATTCCTAGGCTTGACAGTTAACATCTTACCCTTCAGAACAGCTATGCCAAGGGCTACCTCTCCAGAATGCCTCTGCGGAATATGTCAACCCTGAATCCATCCAAGTGCAAGATGTAAGCATCCTATTAATTCATGGGGCCACAACACATGATTTTGTCTTTTTTTATTTTTGCTCATGAAAGATGGCAAAGTCTGCAAGTTGACCTGAGATTATTAAAATCTCAGGGTGCTGATTCCCTGCCAGGCCCTGGGTGCTTAGCTTGGGGCTGGTCGGAGCCCCAGCCCCCCCACACCCTCCCGCTCACCCTCCTGTCCTGAAGGCCCAGGCCTCACATCAAGCTCCCTCCTGCACCTCAATTCTTCAGTGTGGGTCAGGACAAAACGCCAAGCAGGCCTGGCCGCCCCGAGGTGGACCAGATGGGCTGACCCCTTCTGGGCTGGTGGGGGCCTCATGTCTGTCGTCAGCCACCACATCCAGCTCAGACGGCTGAGGCTGGGAGCTAGGGCTGCGGACAGAGCACGGGGCTGCTTGAGAATTCGCACCAGAAGCCACAGCTCTGTGCCGCACCAGCTGCCACCTGCTGTCCGCACCACTGCAAGGCCCCGGGGACCATGGCACCCTGCCCATTCCTTATGTCCCTGGCCTGGGCTGGGCTGGGACCTGAGGATGGGAGGGGCCCTAAGGTTGCTGGGGGCAACTTGGAAGGAAGGACAGAGCAGAGAGAAAAGAAAGCGCTCTCCCACCGGCACATGAGGTGAGGACCCTAACCCTGCCTGCCACCTGGGGAGAATCAGAGAGAGGGGAGCAGCTCCCAGCACCCTACACCGCCTGCTCACCCCCAAGCCCACCTGGGCGCTGCAACCCACCCACACACACTACACACTCGTGCACTCCCTCAGACACACGCATCACACCCCACACGCCAAGCGTGGGCCCCGTCCGTCACCGGCACACACAGGTCACACAGCACCCCACAACCACACCAGCCCGCACCAGGCCCCAGGGGACGACAGGTCCCCGGAAGCTGCTAGAACCTGCCCCTTCCCCTCACCCCCCGGGGCTCCTGCTGTCCAGCGGACAGGTCTGGTCTGGGTCCTCAGAAAGGGGCCAGGACCGGAGAGAAGGCTGCTTTCATTTTGGTTTTAATTTCCATTTCATGTATCCTGATGCTTGAGGGAAAAGTGACCACACGCTCTCACCCTAAAATGTCTCCCCCTGAATGCCAGAAGCCTTGCCCAAGACTTAAGTCGGGCGAGCCCTTAGGGGTACCGCTTGGTATCGCTGGGATGCAGTGAAAGCTAAATTAATGATTTCCGGGGGTCAGCGCTCTCTGGATGGCGCTGGCTCCCGGCAGCTGAGCCTGAGGCCCTCCCTGTGGCTGTAACCAGAAATCCTGCAAGTCCAAGGACCCGGGCCAGGTGTTGCCGTAGCAATGCTGTTTGTTTATTATGCACTGCCACCTGCTGGCAGATTATGGATCCTGCGCCTCAAGTGAGCCTTTCTAAGGACACAAGGAACACTTTTTTAAACCTGTAAGGGAGATGATGGGGAGAAACTAGGATTGTTCGATGACCTCACCCTGTACTTCTGCAGGAGGCTGGATATAGCTGACTTCTTGGTAAAGTAAGTCACTTGCCACAAATAAGCTGCTCTCTTGCTGGGTTTAGATTTCCCGGGTACAAGATTAAACAGATGTGGGCCAGGGATTTAGCTCAGTGGTTCCGCCTCCCGCCTCATAAGTGCAAGGATCCAGAGTTCGATCCCCGGTACCCCCCCCAAAAAAAAAGATTAAACAGATGTTTCTAAGGCTTCCTTAGGTCCGGAAAGACTACATTCTAAAGTCCATGTTGCTTAATGACAACATTTGAAGTTGCTAGAAAGACAGCTGTACCAGAGAATAACAATGCTTCAATATTGGTTTTCTCAAGTCAGTAAGAGTGCATCAGCCCCCGCCCCTGACAATTACTGGGCCATCTGAGCACTCACACCTCAGGGAGCGCCAGCTGACTTTCTACCACCCCTCCTCTGCCAGGTCTACTCAGGCCAGAAGCAAAAGCAAGAGCGAGGAGCTTGAGGTGTGAACACACCTGGGTGAGGGCATTACAGTGTGTCACCATCTAATGATTGCTGGGGCTGAACTCTGGTGTAGCACATGCTAGTCATGCAATCTCCTACTGAGCCATACCCCTAACGCTTAACGAGGTTTTAGATGAGGAAACAAACCACTCAAAAATAGGCACTCTTCTGCCAGGCGTGGTGTTGCACGAACTGTCGTGCCAGCACTCAGAAGGCTGAGGCAGGAGGATGGCCATGAGTTTGAGGCCAGCCTGCACTACATAGTGAGACCCTGTTTCAAAAACAAAACAAAAAACAAATAGACACTGTTCTATAAATAACTGGTATTTCACTTAGCTAATTAGTAAGACAAAAATGCTTAGCCACACTGTGTATAATGACTTGATACATATTCTTATTTCTAAATGCGCTTTTCCATATTTCAATGGGAGCTGAGCGTATCCAGGAAAATGGGGTCAGCCCGTGCATGTATGAATTGGATTATCTGAAAGGGCGGTAGATGTAGATGGGATGTCCGCTGCAGATCAAGTTAAAGCGGGCTCCACGGGTGAATGTGGGCTCCATGCAGTTTTATTTCTCTCACCTCTCAGAGGCACTGAGGAGAAAGTCAGGAACCCCTGGCAGAGCAGGAAGGGAGGCCCTGAGCCTGAGCCTGGGGTTACTGATGAGAAGATGATGGTGGGCTTGCCTGACAGTCCCACCTGGCGCAATGTACACCATGTGCCGCCCTCTGTTAAAGCCTGTGTTTGCTCCGATACAACTATTAATTCACATCTTGTCATGGCAATCCCCGGAATGATGTATCAATAGCACCCCATTTTACAGATTGGGAAACTGATGCACAGAACAAGGAAGTGACTTGCCCAAGGCTACACAGCTATCAGGTGGGACAGCTCAGACTTAAATCTGGCCACCCCAGCTCTATGGCGGCTGAAGCTCTGTACTCCGTCCCCTCCCCACCTTGTAGGAGGAGGACATTGCAGCGATGACATTAAGAGCCTGTCCTTTCTGCTCTTCATGTGGAGCCTGCCCGCAGGGAGCCCTTCACCGCCCGACCGGGGTTTCCCCTATGAAAAAGAACAGGACTGGGTCCTCAGGTTGCTGCAGAAGTCACCAGGTGGCCCAGCTCCTGAGGACTCCAAGGCTGTGCTCTGCCTCCCAGGCAGGTGACAGAGCCCACGCAGAGCAAGCTGAATGTTCAGGTCAAGCCCAGCCTGCTGGGTGGGCCACACATGGCCACACCTTCTTGCTATCTTTCCCTGAGCCTGGGCCCCACTCACTGACCAGCTCAAGGAGTAGAATCCAGCAGGAGTGTATTCTGGGACTGCTTAACCCTCTCACCCCAACTGCTACTGCCCTTGGACAGGTGCCCTGCAGTGCTGTTCTAGGGGAAGCCGGCCACCATGAAAGAAGCTGCTGGGCCACGAGGAAGCCCAGCCAGCCCTGCAGAGGCTTTGAGGAGAGATGCTGGGCCAGCCCAGCTTCGTCCAGCTTCACCCCAGGAACCAAGCTGGGACTGAGGAATCTGCTGGGCTCCCCAGCCCCAGGAGACACAATGTGGGGAAGGAACTGGGAAGCAGTGGACACCCTGTCAGAACGCACAGGCAGGGCCCCAATGGGCCAGCCCAGCTCTCAGTGGTCTCAGCCACGCCAACTGAGCCCAAGCCAGCACAGAGCAGGGTCAAACCTTCCTTGCTTGGCCCTCCTGAAATCCTCACCCACTAAAGCAGGAGCATAACGAACTAGTGGACGTTTTGTGCCATTCAGTTGTGCAGCAGCTTGTCATACCAGGCACAGAGTATGGCAAAGCCAGAGACCAGGCCTCCAAATCAGGGAGTGGACACAGGAAGAGAGCAAGAGAGCCAAAAAATCCACGGAGGAAATATATGTGCATCCAACAGGATTTGACATCACAGCCATTCCGACTGCTGCCATGATGGGGGTGACACTGCCATCACAGTTAATCATGATGGTAAATAACCAACACTCGCTTGTTGGCGACACACTAGGCACAGTGCTGAACATCTTATAGACACGCTCCCAGTGCACACACGCACACATATAACATGAATCTGAAAACCCGCCGGGAGCCTGAATCTCGGAGGATGCAAGTGGCCTGGCCAAGGACACAGCAGCGTCCGAATGGGAACCAGGTGAACAGGGGCTCATCTACACAGAAATGAAGGCAGCAGAGGGCACAGTACAGGCCCAAGTGCCGAGGGAGGCCTGTCGGGCACTGCCCACATCACAGGGCTGGGGGCCAACAGCCATGCGGAGCCACCCACCCTGCCCCACCCACGTGGAGCAGACAGAGCAGGGGCAGAAGAGCGGGAACCAACATTTGCGGAGGAGTCAGTTCTGCAGGCGAGCACAGGGTGGTGGGTGAGGAGGGGGATGCCCAGGAGGGAGGACGAGACAGGAACATCCCTCCTCCATGCTGGGAAAGCTCTTTCTTCATCCCCACCCTCTCCGTGTCCCTCTGCCCCTGCCCTGCCAATCGCCCTGTCTCTGTCCATTGTCCCCTGTTGCCCGTCGCCCCGCGCGGCCCCCTTGTCACTTGGAGCAGCACAGACAGGTGCAAAGCTGCGAGCTGTGGTCCTCGGGCTTCCCTCCCTCTGCAGCTCCAGGCTGTGCCAGGCTCCATGCACAGGAAGCCTCAGCGCTGGTGTGTAGGGACCTCAAGAGGTCACCGGGGACAGCCTGCCCTGCAGAGTGCTTTAGGAGCAAAGCTGTGTCACTGCCAGCCAGCCACGGGCATCCCAGAGGGAAAGTGCTTCCAGCCGCACCTGCCTTGGGGGTCGCGGGGCCCGAGTGCAGCTCGGACGGATGTGCCAGGGCTGCCTGGGGACCTGCAGCGGAGCAGCAGAGCTGGGCTCCGTAGGGTCCTGCCTGTCTAAGACAATTTCACGGCTGAGTGCGCTGGACGTTGTGCTCTTCTTGGAGAACACTGAGGCTGCCCACAGAGAGGGAACCACATCCAGAAGCTCCAGGCAGAGCAGGAGGACACCGTGCACTTCTGGGTTCTCCGGGGACTTCCCAGAGGTGTTTGGGTCTGGCTGTGTTCAGTGCTTTTTAACTGATGCCTGGGACAGAGCAGGCACTCACTCAGTGCACACTCCATCCTCAGGAAAACAGAGGCTTCTCCCATGGGGATAAGAAGCAGCATGAACCAAACATCCTGACTGCCTCAGTTTCCCCTCTGGACTAGCCACTGAATAAGCTTTACAACCTTCCCATGTCGGGCACCGCTCCCATGGCAAAACATCATTTTGGTGATGTAGAAAGACAACGTGCACTTTGACAATGAAAGTCTAGTTAAAAACAAACAAGGTGCTGGGCCCCTAACGGGCACAAACCTGGTGCTCAGGGGACGCCATGGACTCCCTTTACCGATCTGTTCTCATTAACGGGCCGTGGGCCTCAGAATGCAAACAGCACTTTTACACCCGCCACCCTGTTTGGCTAGCACAGCCCTGGCCTTCTCTCGGGCTGGCAAAGACTCCTACCTGTTTTCCATAAGGAATCTTTGTAGCAGTCCCAGCGGGAAAGTCCAAAGTTTGACTTGAAAAGAGGAGCTACTTCAAAAGCATTGTCAGGCAAGGTGAGAGCTCCTTGGGATGCATACATTATGGGGCCTCCATTCGCCAGCCTCCAGCCCACCTTCCAGCGGGGCCTCTGGCTGGGGGACACCAGGGACACCAGGGACACAAGGCCATGCTGCCGGGGGAGGTGGGGCGGGGAAAACCCATGGCCAACAAAAAGTAAATTAATGTGTTTACGACTTGCTGCTTGGACTGGTGTGCGCGCGCACACGTGTGTGTGTGTGTGTGCAGAAAAATGAAAGAAAAATGTAGAGGGTTTTTTTTTCAATAATAAAAAGGGAGTTGCTCTGCAGGGCCCCTACAGCTTGTGAAAAATTAAACTCGACGGATTCAAACTGTCCTATTTCCACTTCAAAAGGGAAGAGGCGCTGAGCTCTTCCCAACTTATCTTCAAACGCCCAGCACCCTAGAAACTTTCTGTAAAAAAATAAAGGCTCCAGCTCCCCCAAGCACTGCGCCGGTTACGGTGCCCACTATCTCTCCCTCCACTAATTATACCCCTGTGAGTCTATTAATCAACTGCTAAATTATTTAGCGAGGCATGCGCTGTCTTCAGCTCCTCCAAACACAGCACACTCGCAGTCTTGCAGGGAGCGGGCCGGGGCCCCCAGGGTCTCCCCTCCGCCAGAAGACAGCTCGCAGCCCACGAGGGTGCATGCTCCAAACAAGAAACAGCATCCGCTTACCTCCTCAGACGGGAGATTTACTTTGTCTTTCAACTTGGCAACTCTTTGCAAGTTTTTAACAAAAGAGAAAAGCTGATCTATTGTCAGATCTTTAGTGTGCATTTAGTGATGAGAATATTAATTCACCCTAAAAAATGAAGCACTGATCCCGAATGCCACCTGGGACCCGGGCTCAAGGAAGGCTCTGGAAATCACTCCTAATCATCACAATTTGGGGCTGGCGGGGTGTGCTGGGGTGCGTGCCAGTCAGAGTCCTGTGCACCCTCAGATCTCAGTCCTAGGAGGTGGTGAGGGGCCCTCCTCAGTCAGGAGCAGGCCCCCGCAGCACGAGAGGAGAACAATTACCAGGGCCAGGTAGACGCCGATGCCCTCGCACCGAGGAAAGGATGGGGGATCTCTAATTAGACCCTAATCTGGAAATAGGTTATATCTACCATTGGCAGCTGCTGGACCCCAGTTTATGGCTGAAATTCCCTGGAGGCAGGCTAAAAATAAACCAGCACAGCCTTCCCGGGGATGGGCGAGCTGGGGCAGCAGGGTGAGCCTGTGGGGGGCTGGTTTTGGATTAAGTGAGAAGGGGGAAGCAGGACATTCCAATGGGCAGACACCATGTCTGCTGTCCCAGAAAGCCTTTCGGTAGGCGGGAAGCCGTGGGGAAGGGGCAGGACGCACATGTGTTGATGGTAACCACTTCGAGCCCACATGGATTTGAGCAAAGAATTGAGACCTGGTAGCTGCTTTGGTGGATTCTAGAGAGGAAAAGACACCTGACACACTGCCAGGGTACATGGCAGGATGGACACCATCCAGGCCAACAACCGCACTTTGAGCGATACGGAAAGGCTGAACACTTGCTTTTCCAAAGCCCAGTTTCTTACCCAGGTAACAGTGACAGCTTCTCGACGATGAAGGCTGCGCGATTGAAGCTCGACCCTGCTCGCCCATGCAGGCCGAGCCCGTATTGCTCTCTCAGCAGCGGCTGCACAAACACCGCCGCGCGCCACTCTGGGGAATAAATTTGTTCTGTGCACTGCAGCTGGAGTCGGAGTGGGATTTGGAGGTCAGACTTACATATTTCAAAGTCCAGGGCACAGAATAAGCATCGCCCTGCCCCGCCCCTCTGTCCACGGCGCCATCCCCAAGAGTCTGGGATCAAGGGATTGAAGAGGAGCTCAGATGGGGCTTTGGAGGCCTTGGCCCAGAAAACGTGGAAAGATGGGGAAACAGCCCGGCCATGAACTCTGCTGCTGATGCGAAAGGCAGAGGTGTTAGCAGCACCTACGGGGACTGAAAAGGAACATCACCAAGTCTGCAGAGGTCGAGGCTGGGACACAACATCCTGAGGCCGGGGTGGGGGAATAGGGTCCGCGGCTCTGTCCGGGGAAGATGAGATCTAGATCTACCAGGCCAAGTGGCGACGGTGGCAGCAAGCGCGTCGAGGACGGCAGAAGGGCGCCACCTGCCACTACGGTGAGTCTCTGGAGCAACTCCCCAAGGTGAGTGCAGGGGCCAGGAGCCTGTGACTCCAGGGGTTGCCAGGTGACAGGAGGACAGCAGAGTCCCCATGGTGGGGGCCAAGTGTCCAGAGGGTGGCGGGAGTGTCCCCAGGAAGAGCACTGCTGAGGATGGGGTGCTGAGGATGGGGTCCCACACCGGGTGGCCAGATGGTAGGATGCAGTGCTGTATGGACCCCGGACTCCGACCCATGGTAACGGGGTCTCTCTGCCCTTACCACACCCACTGCCCTGGGAGTGGATCTCCCTGTGCCTCGCGGGCGTTCAACGCCACGTGTGAAAAGTCCTAACAAGAAGCAGGGGCTGGTGAATGCTGCCAGCACCTGGGGCAGCAGATCAGAAATGCACCTGGGATTCTGAAGAGGGGAAACTGAGGTGCCTCAGTGGCCCCAAAAGCAACGGAGGAGCAACCACCGTCTCCCTCTTCTGGAAGACCAGAGAGTGTTAGGGCATGTACCAGCCTGTCCTGCACATTTCAGGAGGGACCTTCTGCCCCAGGGCAGGGCTGGGAAGACTCCCTTCCAGTGCTGCCTCCACTCAGCAAGAGCTCTTCCTCACCTTCAGGATGTGGCCATTTATCAGGTCCCTTTTGCCAGGCCTGTCCTTGGAGGGCCCAACCATGACCTCGGATCCCAGCCAACTGTACATCTCCTACTCAGGGGTGGCTAATCATCACCCCCAGGCCCTAGCAGGGGTACCCCCGGGGGCTAGGGGACCCCTGAGTCACAGACGCCACAGACACACTAGGTGGGAAGCCCCGTGGCCTCACGCACAGTAGTTACTCGGCAGAGGCAGGGCTGTGGTTGGCTGGGCAGGTCCCCTCCAAAGCGAACGCTGCCAGCCGAGTGCTTTGGTTTCCCAGCAGCTTCTCCACAGCCCACTAATGAGACCCTGTTAGCGCTTATGAATGTAAATGCATTCTTTGTCATCCCTGTGAGATCAGGATTAGCGAGGTGACAAAATTTATTGCTTCTGTTAGGAAGATATGATATTGGTTGTTGTTGTGTCTTTAATTTTGTAGGAAGAGCAAAAGTACTGAGCTACATAGTCTAAATAAACACAAAGCAGTGGAAGCAAAAAAATAGCATGAAACATTGAAGATCAAAGCTGTCCGGATCTCTCTAACTTTAGAGGAAAGTGGGGAACGTGCACTTAAGTCTCCTTTGTAATCACCAATAAACAAAAAATCAACAAACCTCTGCAGCTGGACCACCACTGAGAGCACGCATGGGCTTGCTCGGGTGATGGGTGGCTGGGCCGAGGGTGTACACGGCTAGCCTGCTTGGGTTCACGGAAATTCCTTTCTGCCCCTGCAGAGGAAGAACTAACCATTGTTCCTCTGACCCCCCCAGAAATAGATGGAATGCATAAGAGTTCAAGGGTTCTTGTACACCCTTCCCTAAGACTTGCGGATGGTTAACACTGACTCTCTGGCTTGGGCCTTCTCTTTGTCTTTGTTTTGCCAGGTGCATCAAGAAGGGCATGGTTGGTTCCACGGGGCCACTTGGCTGGTGGGGACAGCACCCCAGAGTGCACTGGTTCCCACACTGCCAGGAGCTTCCTGCCTGCACCCGGCCCACTCAGACTCCCCCTCATTCGAGCTTCATCCTGGGGACCAGGATGTCTCATGCGGGCTCAGGAGAGCCATGCCAGGATGCTTCCCCAGCAAGCCCTTCCACTGACAATTAGGAGCGAGGGCGACTCCTCATTAACCAGCTCCGTCCAGACAGCGGCGGGGGAGAAGGCAGCGAGCAGCCTGCTGGGCTGATGTCCCAACCGGCACCTGTGTTGCCCAGGGGAATGGCAGCTTCGTGGGGCATCATTTTCTCCACGGTAATCACAGCTTCACGTCAGACGTGATGACTGAGTTGCATGTGCGTGTGGAGGCACCACAGCACTGTGTGCGAGAGGCAGATGTGGCTGGGTGGAGGAGGCGTCCTGGGGCAAGTGTCACAGGGCCTTGCAGAGCCCAGGCTGTGTGCCTGGGCAGCTGGGTGGCCCCTCGGTGGCCCCTGAGGCCTCACGAGCCCAGATGCCCTTCCTGAGGCCCACACCTGAGGGTTCTCTTAGGCTGTGGGTGCTGGAAAGGATCCTGATGTGTTCCTGATGGTCCTGATCCCGTCAAGCCCCTGAGGACCGTCAGCTGGCCCAGGCTCCCTGCGCAACGCCTCCCTCATCCAGACCTCAGCTGCTGACCGCCCTATACTGCACAGTAAAGGAGGCGGAAGCTCGGTGGCCCTGGCTCTCCAGGCTGAGGGACACCAGCTAGGAGCAGAAAACCTTCTTGGGAAGCAGGGACCTTCCAGACCCCCAGTAGCACCCACCAGGTCCCAGGCTCTCTGGCCTGGGCTCAGCCTGGATGCCCAGCGGCCGCCCTGACCTCAAGCCCCGGATGTTCAGAGCCCTCCTGCAGGGCCATGGCCTACCTGTCATCTCCTTGTCAAAGAAGGACTGGATGAGCTCGCTCAGCTTCGACTGGTCTTCCACGGCCTCCCTCAGCAGCTGCCCGCAGCAGACTGAAGGAGAGGAGCAGAGAGACATCGTGAGGTGTTAAATAGGAAGAAGGAGGAAGGAAGGAAGAAACCCCAGTGCAGAGCTGACTGTTGGGGGAAAAGGAGTTGCTGGAAAATACAGGAAAGGTTTTTCTGCATGCGGGAATGTGCCCGAGTGAAAGTGAACATCAGAAAGGGGCTGGGCCGTGAAACACAAGAGGAAGATGCGGAACAAAAAGGAATGCATTTGGCCAAACATACTAAAGATGGACGGTGCAGGAATACACTAATGAGTACGTCGCCAGCAGGGAGGCTCCTGCCGGGCCTCGGCAGCACCTGGGATCGGCAAACAGAACTGATGCTCGCTGAGGATTCATGTGCAGGTGGAGGGCTGCTGGGCCCGGAAAATGTCACTGGAGGATGGGGACCATGGCAATGCCACAGTCTTTCCAGTGGGCAAGGCAGTCCAGGGTCAGTGGGTCCACAGACGAGGACCGAGCTGAGCATGGTGGCATGCCCCTGTCATCCCAGCACTCAGGAGGCTGAGGCAGGAGGATCTCTGAGAGTTCAAGGCCAGTTGAGCTACATAGTGAGACCCTGTCTCAAACAAACAAACAAACAAACAAACAAACAAACACTCACAGAAGAGGACCAGCCCACATACTAGGTGGACTTATTCATAATTAAAAGGCAGCAGCTGGAGTTTCCTGGCCCAGTGCCACTGTCCCCTTTGGATGTGTGCCCATGGCAGCAGTGGACTTTCCATCCTGCCCTACTGACTCCAGCCCTGGGCCAAGGCCAGCACGTGGGAGTGGATGGCCAACAGGAGCTGAATGAATAAGCACAGGCTCCCTTCTCCTTGGCTTGGGAAGCCCTTACTGTGGCTCAGATCTAAAATGTCCCCTGTAAGTTTCATGTGCTCGGTGCTGGGGCTATGGCAGGTGACTGGATCATGGGGTTGCTGTGTCCACAACTGAAGGTGCTGTGAGGAGGTGGGGCCTGCTTGGAGGGGGTCACTGGGGTGACCTGGAAGGGTATATTCTTGTTCCCAGCCCCTCCATTCTCTCCTGGCCACCACAGGTTGAGCAGCTTCTTCCACCAGGCCCCTCCATCACGCTGTTTTTGCCTTCAAGCCAGCTGACCATGGACTGAATCCTCTGAAAGCCATGAGCCAGTAAATCTCTCCTCCTTTAGCTTGTGGGTATTGAGTATTTTGTCCCAATGAGATAGGAAAGTGACAAATACAGCCCTTAATAGCCAAAGCCAGAAGACTTAAGCACTTTTTTTATCTGAGTTGTTAACTGCACAATCATGGTTTTTTTAACCTTCAGTGTTAAGGAGTTTGTAAATGTGTTTAAAACGTTAAAGGAAAAGATAGTCAAAATGAATGCACAGATGGGGAACCTCAGCAGAGGGAAACTAAAAGTAGAACCAGAGAGAGACTCCGGAACTGGAAGATACAGTATCTTAAATGAAAACAAAGTTATGGGATGAGCTGTAATCAGCAAATCTAAAGGCAGGAAAACAAGCAGTAAAAGATTCCAAGGGCAGGGGATTTAGCTCAGTGGTTTTGCCGCCTGCTGCACAAGCGCAAGGACCGGAGTTCGATCCCCGGTACCAAAAAAAAAAAAAGATTCCAAAATTCAACAAAGAGGAAGTGAAAGGGCTGGAGAAAAGAGCAGGAGCTTGGTGACTTGCATCTAAGGCATATGTCACTGGAGCGCCAGAAAACAGAGGAGGGGACATAAAAATATCTGAGAAGACAGTGGCAGAAGTCCAAATCAGAGGACAAACATCGGACCACACATCCAAGAGTCTCTGAGACAAACACAAAGTCAGCCACACCCTCCTGCACTGTAGCCAGATTGCTAAAAGCTACAGAAAAGAGAAAATACAGAAGCTAGAGGGGAGAGAGAGATGCTTCGCATACAGGACAGCAATGACAAAAAACAATCTCAGACTTCTCATCAGGAGAAATGCAAGGCAGAAGAACAGAATGACATCTTTAAAGTGGTAAGAGAGAAAAAAAAACTGTCAACATAGATTTCTTTCTTTTGTTTGTTTGGTTTTTTTTTTTTGAGACAGGGTCTCACTATGTAGCCCAGGCTAGCCTCGAACTCCTGGCGATCCTCCTGCCTCAGCCTCCCAAGTGCTGGGATGACCGGCATGTGCCACCATGCCCAGCTCTATATTGAAGGTTCTTACACATGACGGGGTATAACATTAATTCAAGAAGGACTCTGAGAAGCAAAGGATGCATATGTCATCTCTAGAGCAATCACTAACAAACTAAGGCAAAGAGATATACTAAACATGGCAAGAGAGGAGATAAAATGAAGTACTAAATTCTAGTTGGTGGCAGGAAGATCACTGTGAGTTTGAGGCCAACCTGAACTACATATAGCAAAACCCTGTCTCAAAAAAAAAAACCCCAAAAGATAAAAATAAATAAACACTAGCTGGTCATCCCAAAAGATGGCAGGAAAAGAGAAACAGAACAGGTGGGATAAACAGAAAAAAACCCACCAAGCTGGTAGACTTGCTAGCTACCATTGAAAAATCACTTTCGATGGACAAGCACTAATACTTCAAATAAACGCAAAGAATGTCAAGCTAGATTTTTAAAAATAGCAAACTCCGATGTGCACTCTCTACAAGACCCATGTTTATAATATTAAGATATGGACAGTTTAAAAGAAAAAGATTAGAAGATATACCATATGGACACGGATTACAAGAAAGTTAGAGAGAGGGCCATGTGATTACCAAAGTGGATTTTAAGAAAATGGACATTATTAGAGAGGTGGAGGAACACTTCCTAGCAGTAAAACAATCATTTCACCAGGAAGAAATAAACAAATACGAGAGGCCCAAACTGGCAGGAAATGGTCAAATCCACATTATAGAATTGGAGATTTTATTGTATTGGGAGTTGCAAGTAGAGAGATAACCATTAAAGACTTGGAAGACTTGAGTGCCACAAACATTCTAATTGACATTTGTACACCTATAATCCCAGCACTTGGGAGGCTGAGGCAGGAGGACTGCCAGGAGTTTGAGGCCAGCCTGGGCTAGACAGTGAGACCCTGTCTCAAAAAAACCCTCAAATAATAATAATTATTGTATTTGTGGTCAGGATGTTCACGTAAGGCTACTGCATTCTTGCTGTGGGGTCAGTGAGGCATTCTAGGAAGCAGTGGGCCCACATGAGGGACGACGGGCTCGGACACAGCTGGCCCTGGGACTGGGCTGGAATCAGCCTTGCTGTCACAGACTCCTGGCTCTGCCCGGCCTGCAGGACTTACTATGGCCTGGAGTTCCTTTTCTATTTTTTCTACATTTGGCACTATCTGTGTACCCAACAAGTATGTTGTGTACAGCAGGCACTCGATGAAAAATATTACTGATACTCGCTTAGACTTCTGTTCTCATTATAAAATGAAATCAGTCAGAATCATGATACACTCTCAAGATCACCCTTCGGGTGTGTACATCTCTTCGTATTTTCATGAGCCTACATGAAGGTTCCTTTAAAGCAAATGAAATCACTCCCTCAGCACGGCTGAGTGACGGACCTGCTTTCTGGCCCCTCCCTCACTTAGTGATATAATTGGAGGTCAAGTGGCTTTCTGGGTTCTCTGCCAAGAGTTTGAGGTTGCTTCTAGCTCTTCCCATGCACCCTTTGCACACCATGCTTAGTGAGTATTTCAGGAGAATCAAATCCTGGAGTGAAATCACTGAGTCAGAGGATTTGTCTCGATAGTAACTGAACAGTGTGAGTTTTTCCTTTCAAAGAGCTGAGCCCTTTCGATACCCAGCGGCTAAAACCCGGTCTCTGATGAAGCTCATGGGAGCCAGTGCTCGTTAGCAGGGGTGTCCCCTGTCTTAGAGCCTCTGGAATGTGGGGCTCAGGGCTGAGCCGGGGCACGGCGCCCGGCTGCCCACTCTGACCTGAGGTGCCCGAAGTTGGCTTGCTGAAATCTCGTCCTGCCTGGCATTCATTTACCACCAGCCAGCACCTCTGAGGAATGTGCACTTTCTGAGTTTGTCTCTAAATGCCCAATTATCTAAAAGAGTCCCACGGCGGCTCTTTAACTACAAAGCAAAAGCCATTGTGAGCTCTCCTATTTTCATTTTTGGGACAATCTAGGCAGGTAATTTCATCTCCTCATGACTGCCATGCTAAAAGCAACTGAGATTTAAAAACTACTTTTCCTGAATGAGAGCATCTATGTAAGCAGACTGCAGCAGGCTGTCATTTAGCCAGCCCTGTGTGCTGTGTGTAGTGTTTTCACGTCTGCCCTCTCGCCCGGTACCTCTTCTTAAAATTTTAATTATTTTGGGGGGTACTGGAGATTGAATCCATGGGTGCACTACCACTAAGCAACATCCCCAGTTCTTTTTATCTACAGACAGGGTCTCCTGAAATTGCCCAGGTGGCACTTCAATATGCGATCCTCCTGCCTCAGCCTCCCTCAGTACTGGGATTATAGACATACACCACCATGGCCTGATTCCCCATACCTCTTCCTGGCCCTGCAGGATGACAGAGCAGACACTTAGCTGAGCACGTGGTGTGGCCACAGGCGTACAGCTGTGCGTTCCTAATCAAGAAGCCATCCCTCACCACTGTTGCGAAGTTTGTCTAATCAGTACTCTTAACATGTCAAATTGAGAAAAGAGATAATTTGAATAACTCATTTAAAAATGAATTAAGAAAAAGCATCTTTTTGTAATGTGTATAGACTTCCACACTGATGAAATTTGCCCAATAATTGCTCAGTTTTCTTTTTTTTTTTGAGACTGGGAAGGTCTTGCTGTGTAGATCAGGCTGGCCTTGAACTTACTATGGAACCCAGGCCCCTGGCAATCTTCCTGCTTCAGCCTCCCGAGTGCTGGGATGACAACCATGCACCATCATGCCTGGCTTCTATCTTTTTTGTGGGTGTGATTTTTGTCACTAATTCCTGGCTAGTCTCTGTGGCTTTGGAATTTTAAATTGGAAGGAACTAAATTATTTTTAAGGGACCTAATTAAAGAGCATTTTAATTCAAAACATCAACCTCCTGGGGTGGTATATATATGAACAAGAATATATTTGTGTGTATGTGCATACGTATTCTACGTATATTTGCATGGCGGCAGGTGTGATTTGAGGACCTATATATGCAGTTTATATATTTGGGGGTGCAGGCTCCTGTTTTCCTTGTAAGCTGGGGTTACTGAGGCGTGAGTGGGGGCAGCGCCTTTACTGCCATCCAACCCCACACCCGCTACTGTCCCTCCCTCCCCCCAGCCCTTGATCCTCCTGACTCAGGAGACGGCCTCCGAGACCACCTGGGACACCTCAGCAAAGACCCGGAGAGCTGATTTCAATATTTTCTCGCCTCCTGGTAAAATATTTATTGAAACTGTGCAGAGCGAGACGTCTTCCCCTGGTCCAGAAATTGTTTGCCTGTAAATACGCTGACCCGGGCTGGGGAGCTGCGTGAGACCGGAGCAAAGAAATGCGCAGCCACTGCCCGTGTGTGAGCCGAGGCCCCAGTGAGGGGATCCCAGGGGCAGGAGGAAGGCAGGGGGAGGCTGGCCTCCAGAGGACATGAAAATGATGACCAGACAGGGTTTTGGCTCTTTGGGCGGGGGACCTGTTTCTACCAGTTAATGTCTTTATGGCTATGTTCTTCAGGAGGACAAAAATCTTATCTCTGCAAAGGGAGACTCGGTGGTGACTGCTAAGAGCAAGAGAGCAGGACGGAGACCTGGAGCTGATCCTCCATGCCCTCCCTGAGGCCCATGGGGTGGGTCAGCCTGGGGAGCAGAAGGTGGGGGAGACTGGAGAGTCCGCACTCACTGTTGACAAGCCCGTACTTCTGGGCCAGCAGGGCGGCCTGCAGGCTCTTGCCGCTGCCCATGGGCCCGCACAGCAGCACCCTCGGGGTGAACGGGGCATTGGAGCGATGGCTGGTCTGCACGTAGGTCAGAGCTGGAGAGGGGACAGGACGACAGTGAAGGCAGGTCCTAAAGGAAAGGGAGCCAGCGCCCAGCACTGCTGCTTTGGCTCTGTTCAGGGCTGTGAGCATTTCTCTGTGCCTCTCATGGTGGCCCAGGAGAAGCAGAGGCATGAGCTATGTGTCAGGCCTGGGCACCAAGGTGGCCAGGGAGCGGTGAGACCCCAGACACCGCCCTCTGAGCCACCCCGGGGTTCTCGGCAGCACAGCGGTTTCTAGACTGCATTGGGGCCAAGCCTCTGACCAAAGCCCTGGCCCAGGCTGTCTGTGAAGGGAGGTACATGCTGGCTTCCTGCAGGACGCGCCCGAGGGTCAGACACAGGCTTTGATAAGCGCCTCCGGCTGCGTGGGGCCGAGGTGCAGGGGCTAAAGGACCAGGGACTCGGTGGACAATAATTGTGCAGCCACACTTCAGTGATGCCAACTTTGTGTGAGTCTCTGAAGAGGGCAATGAGAGGTCACGGAGCAGGCAGATGCTGCCGCGCAGCCCTGGCCTGCCGTGCACCCTGGCATTTCATGAACAAAGTGGTGGGGAGGCAGGGTGACTGTCTCCAGCCACCAGGAGACCCTGCACCGAGGGAGGCGTCCGATGCCAAGAAGTCACAGGGCAAAGCTACTGAACATCAAACAGGCCACGTCCCTCACAAGCAGAGAAGAGGGGAGCGGGAGGACAGGCCAAGGGCACTCTAAAAGGGCAGCCTTTCGGGCACCTGCGCAGGGGAGTTGGCCTTCAAAATAGGGCTCCCTCCCCCCAGCCTCCTGCCTGCCAAAGCCCCACCCCGTCTGCCATTGCAAATGTCCCTCCTGGGATTCTGTCCTGGGTGGGCGAAGGGATATGATCCCCAGGACCCAACCAAGGGGTCTGATTTGGGGTTTCTCAACCTTGGCACTACAGGCATTTGGGGCCCAGCAGCTCCTGGTTGTGGGTGCATCCTGTACATTGGAAGGATGGTAAGTGGTACCCCTGGCCTCCTTTAACGAGGTGCCAGTAGCACAACCCCGAGTTCTGACAACCAAAAAGTGTGTGCAGGCATTTCCACATGTCTCCCCTTGCAGGTGGAGGAGGCAAAATTGTCCCCAGTTGAGAGCTGCTGGGACATGTTCCTTGTGCACACCTGGAGCTCTGGAATCTGTCGGGTTGTGCTGCTAATTGGGTAGATTACTGGAGATAGATACTGCAATTCCTTCTTTTCTAGACTAGCAGCACAGGTGAGATAAGGGGACTGTCTTCAAGGCTGTGGTAACCACTAAGATCATTGCCGTAGCTACTGTGTATTAACTGCGAAGCCAATAACCCCATGTTACTGACCCACAGTCCCACGACGGAGGTTTAATTCCTGCTCAGAGACTGGGTGGGTTTGGGGCCCCAAGCGAGGTGCCCAGCAAGGCTCTTGACTCTCAGGAAAGCAGACACTGAGGGCAAGGCGGCCTGCTTACAAATGATGCTTAATTTACAGTAAATAACTAAGTTAATTAGAAGTAATGATCCCCTAGACGATCTCCACATCTAATCATTCTTTTTAGAAATATGTGGTTGCTGGATGCTCTGCAGAGAGATTAAAAAAAGAACACAGAGAGAATTTTGCATTCCAATTTTCAATCTATCTCTCCGCATTATTAATTAATAATAATTAATATTCAGACACTCACATTTTTATTTACAATTCCGGGCATGAATTCTTTATGCATGATCATATGAACTTTTAAATTTAATTAAGTAACTTGGAAGTAATTAATGTGTAAATTCAGAATCATGACATAAGATAAATGTGGCCCATGTTTCTCTTAAGAGCGCAGCATTTGCTACCAAAGACCCTTCCGAGATGCAAAAGCACTGGAACACTGGGAGCCAAGCCGGGCCTGGCAGTTTCTAGTCGTTTTCCAGACACCCACCCACCCGCTGGGTGGTGGCTGAGCACCACACCCAAGGGCACTCTGCAAGCCTGCAGCAGGAGACTGAGGCGGAGGGGGTCACAGAGAAGGAAGCACGTGGGGGTCTCGCTTCGCCTCCCCTCCAAAATTTGAGAGAATATATGAGAAAAGGCCTTTGCAGGCCATCAAGCATGGTGGGATTTTATTCTGTCAAAACAAACTGCTTCATTTACGTAGTATCCATGGGGCCATAACTAGACTTTGAGAAGCAAGACTTAAAAATGATAGTACAGCTACTTCGGGACACGGTTATTCCGAGTCCCCGTGGCTAGCGAGGACAGGATGTTTAGGGATGATAATGCAGCAATGGGACCCGACGTGCATTGAGCCTTCTCAGTCCCCACGGGGCTCCTGGCAGGGACCCATGAGGGGGACATGCTCACTTCACCCTCTTGGTGCTGGAGGAAGGCACAGGCTTTGTTCTGACTTCAGGGATGACAAAATGGAGGCTCGAGGGGTGGAGAGAGGTGCCAAGGACAGCACAGGCAAGAGCCCGGGGCCGAGACTGCGGCAACTTCCAGGCTGCAGCCTCTCCTGCCCACACCACACGAGTCGTCACTGTAGACGCCAGTGCAGCCCTGAGCCTGGGGCTGCTTCTCCCTGCTCTAAATGGATTCACGCGGTGGTTTGTTGTTTTCAATCTTTATTCATTTCCCCTTCCTTCTCCTTCAAGGTCAGTCCTAAACTTCTGGCTGTGGGGCCCTCCTGCCCCATCCTCACCGCCCCAGCCGGCTGCACTGTGAAATCCTTGGTGGGCTGGAGACGTGGCCATGCCTGGGTGCAGGGCATCAGCCTGGTCCCAAGGCTTCTGTGCAAGAAGCCTATGCCTGGGCCCCTGGTGCCCGGCACACCCGGCTGCCGCCACCCTGGGTGTTGCTGGGCGGGGAGGGTGATGGCCCTGGATGGGGCTGGGGCGGTGCTGCCCAGTGGTCGTACTTACCCTGGTAGAAGACGTCCACACAGGGCTGGTCGGCGCTGATGGCTTTCAGGATTCTGGGGTAGGAGGGAAGGATCCTGATGATGCTCCTGTGGTATTCCAGCAGTTTCCGAGCTGTCTCCACCTCCGAGATGCCCTCAGGCTCCAGCAGCCGGTTCTGGACTTCGGCCTCGCGTGGCCAGTCAAAGGTGGTATGATAGATCTCTGCAGAGAGGGGCACCGTTCGCCACCGCCCAGGGCCGCCACCACAACTGCAAGCTGGGGGGGGGGGCAGAGCCAGGGAGCCGCCGCTCGGGTGCACGGTTTCCCTGGGAAGAGGGTGGCTCACACCGGATCCCATGCACAGCCCAGAGCCAGGGGCTGAGCACAGCAGAGTGAGCTCACAGCCCGCTGTCTGCAGCACCGCCAGGCTCACACCCGGCTCTGAAGAGCACAAGCCACCTCCCTGCAGCTGCCTCACTCGCTTCCCAGCGTCCTCCAGCCCAGAGCCCAGCTCTGGCATTTGAACCTGAGCCTCCCTGTGCAGCCTCTCTGTGCTCTTGGCGGATGCTCAGTGAAGGGTAGGGGCCTCCTGCTCCAGAAAGCCCCCGGGATGTGGGGTGCGGGGTGTGGGGAGCCCGTACCTCTGGTTACAGGGTCAATCCTCTTCCCCAGATTTCGCTCGATCAGGACCGAGTCTGGAGCATTCAGCACGACTGGGCAGAGGGAGAGGCCGGATCAGGCGTTGGGTGGACGGTGAGCTCCACAACTCTGCACCTCATGGATGCTCACTATCCATTGCCACTAGGACCACCACCTCCCCAGCCTGGAACTCTCAGAGGAAAGGCCCTCTCGGCCACACAAGGCGTGTTCTCCAGGGACCAGATCAGCCCTCGCCCCAACCGGGTGGCTCCCCACTGATGATGAGCACCCTCGGGCCTGTGCTTCCGCCATGCTTCCCAGCACTTCCTGTCAAGGGTCTCTCAGACATGGGCTCCTGGGACAAGGAACCCCTGGGGTGAAAACAGAACCCCACTCTTCTTAAAGATCAGCCCTGAATAAGCCAGCTCTGTGACAGGGGGTGAATTTAACTGAACACGTCTGGGTCACAGGTGGCTGGGAGCTGGGGAGAGGGGCTGGGAGTCGGGGGTGGGGGGGGCTCCCATCACGGGGTACTCACTGACGTGCCGGGGGGCGAGCCCCAGCGTCTGCATCATCAGCACCTGCTCCCGAGTCTGAGGAATGCCATCCAGGATCCAGCCCTAGGCAGAGGGTTGGGAGAGTGTTGCCTCAGCCTTTATTTTAGATTTTCGGAATTTAAAAGGAAAACAACAACCTTAGAGGAGGACTGGATTCTTTTTTCTTCACATAGGGTCTCACCATGTTGCCGAGCCTTGTCTGGAATCCTGGGCTCAATCAGTCCTCCTGCCTCAGCCTACTGAGTAGCTGGGACTACAGGTGCACACCCAGGCCCGGCTTGGATTTTTTTGACAGAAGAAAATAAATGTTTCTGATAGTCACATGATTCCTCCTTAACAGCTACTCTCATTGTTGTAGTCCTTTCCTATTCTGTTCATGATAATAATCCTGACACTTTCCGGGTCTTTATCAGCACGTGTTTGCAGTACATGGTTACACTCCCCGTGGGGAGTCGGCACACGTCCACGACACATCTTAATTCTTTGCTTAGGCTCTTCCCCAGCCCTCCCTCCGTCTGTTGGTCCCCTTCCCTTTTGCTATTGTCTATCTACCAGTTTGCTCTTTATTTACACTTTGGGTTCCTCATATAAGAGAAACCATGGGCTACTTAAGCTCGTGTGTCTGATTTTCTTTCACTCAGTATTATGTCTCAAGGTGCACCCATTTCCTACAAATAACTCAAGTTTATCCTTCTTTATAGCAGAGTAATACTCCATTGTGCATAAATACCACATTTTCTTTATCCATACATTTCATGTCCTGATTTTTTCCACAACAGACCATAGCTACCACAGACTTTTTTATCCCCATGCTGGCCTGGCTCTTAATTGCCTCCATTGTCAATGGCTTAGATTCCACCAAGCAAGCATCCGAAGTTCAATCTTGTGATTGCAAACAATTCCCACTATTTAAATAACACTGTGATGAACATCTTTGTGCATATAGCTCTTTCCACATTTTGCATTCTCTCCTAAAGAGAGTTTCTGAGATACGGGATTTTTAAGGCACAACATCAACAGGATCAAAACAAAACCTCACTTTTTAAAAAGAACAAACCGGGCTGGGGATTTAGCTCAGTGGTTTCACTGCCTGCTGAGCAAACATAAGGTCCCAAGTTTGATCCCCGGTACCAAAAAAAAAAAAAAGAAAGAAATAACCCCTTAAAAAGAAGAAACCCAAAGTGGTATCTCAGGAGACTTTGTTCAGACATTAGTCTCTTTTCAGTACAGCTAGGGCATTGGTATAGGCGGTTCGTTTCTATTAATTCTTTAAGTCTAACTGGGAAAGGAATACATGATTATTGTATACTGCATGGAAAATGCAGAAATTCTAATGCAGGTCCCTGAGGAACACTGAAGACCCTAGCAAGCCTCTGTGAGTGAACACCTTGGCTGATTTCCTCCCAGGTATCACACACACATATTTTTTCCTGGGGGTGAGAAGGTAAAGAACCACACACACTCCTTTGCAATCTGTCATCTTCACAGAGCAAAAACATTTTGTGAACGTTTTCCAGGGCACAAAATGCTCATCCTTGGAAGTTTTCATAGCTGTCTGGTATTGCATGAACTGATCTACCAGACCTTAACTGATTCTGTATTGCTGCCCATTTGGTTTGATTCCAGTTTTTCATCATTATTTTAAAATGCCAACATAGATCTTCAAGCATATCAAATATCCTCAAGATACATTTCTAAAAGTTGGCACTTCCTGTTGTGGCTTTTTATACATCTTGCCAAACTGCTCTACAAAACCGCCTGGCCAGTTTATAAGTCCAGTGGCACAGCGCCTATTTCCCTGTGTCTTTGCTAATGTTGGGCATTTGCTTGGGGAAAATCTTTCCAGAAAAAACACAATATACTGTTGCTTCTTTCATTTACATTTCTTTGATCATTGGAACATTTTTTTCCGTATGTTTATTGACTATTTGAATTTTGTTTCTCTTCCAAGATATCTATCCATCCCACCTATCCACATTCCCTTTGGGATGTCATCCTTTTGGTTATTTATAAGAGCTCTTTACATACTGAGAGTATTAAGCCATTTTGGCAAACACTGCCGGATCATCAGACTCAAACAATGTTGCCAACGTTTCCGTCTGTCTATGGCCTTTGAATTTTGTGCAGCGTGTTGTCTTTAACACCCTGGCTTTTGGCTAAGTTAATCACTGCTTTTCTTTCTGGATTCTGTCACTGTGTGGATTTATAAAAAGGTTTTTCCTACTATAAAAGCGGATACATATTCACTTCCATTTAAGCTGTGTTCTCTTCTAAGTTTACTCTTTACACTGAAATATTTAGTAGAGCCACGTTTTCTTTCCTAAATGACATGAAGCTGCGGCCCCATTTGTTTCATTGCAGCTGGAGCTACCTCGCCCTGTTCTGTGATAGCCTCTCCTTGTCCGAGATTCCTTTCGTCATAGTGTGATGCTCATCTGTCTGCTTGTAGATCACTGAGCTGCTTTAACCTTTTAAATTATTGCTGCTTTATAATTGATGGTTACATTGAATATGTCCTTCCTTCTGTTTTTTAAATTATGCTTCCAGGTAAGCATCAAAAAATAGTTTGTCAAGCTTTAAAACAGAAATTCTAGGAGGATTTTAGGATGACGTTAAATGTGTAGATTAATTCATGAAGAACTGACGTTTTAACTGCGTTGAGTCGACGCATTAGCTTCTCATTTGCTTATGTTGTCTTCTTATGTCCCTCAGCCGTGTTCACATTAAACAATTTCTAAAGGCTTTTCAAGTCCCATGAAGCTAGAGGTAGACACACACGTGTGCATACACATACACACTGTTCAATGCTTTGGACCCGGTATCGAGATAAATCCGAAAGGTGAGCTTTGCAAGAGCAAAATAAAGCAGCCATTGCTTCACGTCTCCATTTTGGAGTGAAGAGAGCCAGACAACCAGAGGCTGGTGCTGAGGCTGCTGATGCTGGGTCCCCAAAAGAAGCCCCCTTGTCAGAGACCTCTCTCTCTCTCTCTCTCTCTGTCTCTCTCAGCATCAGGAGAATGGGGGTGCTCTGAGGTCAGAGGATGAACTCATGTGGGCGAACTCAGACCCCTTCACCCTCAACCCCCCCCCCACCCCCGATTTACAGGGCACGGTGTAAGTGTAGACAAGAGACAGCTTTCATTAAAAACAAAAAAGTACCCGTATTTCTTCAATATTAAATTATTCAAGTTCCAACAGCCTCCATGGACAGTCAAAAAAAAAAAAAAAAAAGAAGCTAAACAAATGTACAGCTTAAAGAATTGGAAACATCAGGCATGATCAGGCAAGGTTTTATTAATTTCTTAAATTATACAGGAAAACACAGCCACGAGCCCCTGGTTTCTGGAACTAATGAAGTGAAAGTGTAAAAAAAATGTTTTGAACAGTCTTTTGCTCCCTCAAGTCCTTGTTACAGCCAGGCAAGCGTGGGGCTGTGGCTCTTGGAAAGAGCAGAACCCACAGATGTGAGCAACTCCCCAGGAACTGGAGATGCCGGCTGCACAGGACTCCCCCCTCACTGGCACTTGTGGGAGCCCAACTCACATTTTCTGAACTTTAGCTAAATCCAGATCCCCTGACTTTCTCCCCACTTGGAGGGGAGAGGAATCATGAGCCCCTTGATTGCTTCTTCTACTACCAGGGCTAGTAATTCTGCTTCGAGTCACTTTTTGAAACTGGAAGGCAGTTGGAACCCTGCCTTCGCTTAACACTCAGAAAGACCTCCACTTTTAATATTGCATTGCTGAGCAATCATCATTAATCTCGCTCATAAATTTGCAGTGGATTATCAGTATGTGGTCCAAAGCTTTTAGAACTATTCAGGGAAACAGCTCTCGCTGGCTTCTCACCGAAGAAAGCGGGACTTCCAATTACCTAGAAAAGTGCAGCAAAATGAGGAACATCTCCCTGATTAGCCTGGCCTCACCAGTGTCATTCTGGGCAGATGGGAGATTTTAGGAAGCAGGTGGGGGCTCTGATGTGAACTGCAGGCCACCAGCTCCTCGGGTCTGCCTCTGAGATTCAAGGGGAAGGGACAGTGGCCGAGTGCTGAGGAATGAGGCCCCTGTGGGTCCCTGGGGAAGGCACCCAAGGAGACTCCTCATCCTTGTGCCAGCCCACGAGGGCCCAACACAGGTCCCCCTGGGACAGACAGCGCCTTCACGGGGCCACCGGTACGAGGACGCATCAGTCCTGGAGCAATCTCAGGATGGAAGCCCTGAAAGGATCATCTTTCCTGGAATTTCTGCATTGAGAGAGGTTATTTGCCCAAGAGTGACTGCATTTTTAAGGGGAAACAACAATTTTGGCGGATATTTGGCCGCACATTCTGCTCAAGCACGAAGTCATCAGTCACTAAATGCTAGGATCCAAGGACGCCATGAAGGGACACTGAGCCATGTGTGCCAACCCTGCATCACTAGGTCTGTGAGTCCGACACCCAGGAGTGGCTGGGCGAGGAGGTATCTCAGCACCTAATTAGAATACATTATCCATCTTCCCGACACTTCAGTGAAATGTCTATTTCACTCTGGAGCTGCAGCTTTGTTCCGAGCAGGTTAATTGATATTCTGATGCCTTCGCTCGCCATACCCCCGTGGCTTGGTTCTGTTTTATCACACATCAAAAAGGCCGTATGCTCAGGGCACTCCATGCACCAGCGCAGAGCCGGAGGTCTGCACAGCTGCAAGGGGTATGGTATCACAGGAGGGACAAGCACCGAGCAGATGTCACAGATGAAAAAAAAAAAGGAAGCAAAGAAGCCAGCCAGCCCAGGGAGCCTGGCGCGGCCCAGCGGAGCTCGGCCTGATGCGGCACAGCCTTTCCGGCTTTGTGCGAACACTGCCCCCTCCGTCCTCCTGACTATTACGAAAGTGCAATTAGCAACTGCGCCTGGGAAGTCTCCGCAGCCCTCTGGGTTGCTGCCTTTTTGATGTGCTGCCCTGGCTCGCCTCTCCTCTCCTCCAAACGCCAGTGTGGGTGCCCCCCTGGGGCTCCCCCGGCTCCGCCCCTGATCCTGACAGGTTCCAGCGGAGGCCTTCCTGGAGCTGTGTGCCAATTCCTTGAGTCCCAGGGAAGTGACCTAAGACTGAGGACTTGGAGTAGATCAATCAGATTCACTTGGCTCAGAGTGGAAATGAAGGCGACCACAAGACATCACAGACTAACCACTATGGCCCATTTTTCCTCATCCAATGTCGTGTGGCTCCCAACATATGAAAGAGAAAGAAAGGTATTTCATCAGCCAGAAAAGAAATGCACCTCCCAAGACAGAGTCTGGGACACTGATGTCTCAAAGCCAGTCAGAACAAGACTGCAGCAGTTCCATCTTTACCCACAGGGGGCCCCTTGCAACCAGATGCCGGGAAGTGCAGTAGCACAAGCTTTACCTATACCGAAGAGCTTTGATAAGGGTTAACTTATTAGTTAGGCAGGGCAAGAGATTAACAACAAAAAACAGACTAGGGCAATTATAACAGTACACTGTAATAAAAGAGCTGTGATCTCTTGCTTTCAGAATATCTTACTGTACTGTTAAGATATACATATCTTTCTTTCCCTATCAAGTCGAGAGCTCTCACCATGCCACTCAGAGGATGCACTTTCTGGCTTCTCTGGCCTGGCCAAATTGCCCGCACCACTGCTCTTACACAGGGCCACTGTTGGGTGAGATAGGAGTGAGATGAACACAAGCACCAGGACACCACAGGTTCATCAGGTAAGTGAGGCTACTACATGATGGAAGGACAGGCGGCGAACACAATTGGATACGTGGGACAAACTACGATTCCTGCCCCTGGGATGGACCAGGACCAGGATGGTGCAAGACTCCATCACACTAATCGAGATGGTGTGCACTTTAAAATGCGTGGATTATTGACTTCTGGAAGGTCCCACTTAGCGTTATCAGAGCACAGGGGACCTTGGGTAACTGAAGCCTTGGATTCTGTGGGGGACAAATGTACTTTCAGGAATACAAACATGTTGACATCCAACTGCCCCAGGACAGGTTCCCTAGGCGGTAGAGGAACTTTTTTTTTTTAAATTTCTAATTAATTTTATTGGTACACTTTAGGTATACAATTCATTTACATCTATCATTGGGTGCTTGTACCTGTACATGATGTATCTTGGTTCTTATTTTTTCCCTATTACCTGTGCGCCCTTCACCCCCTCCACCCTTCCCTATTTACATAGATTTCATTTCCATTTTTTTTTCTTTTCTCATAGTTTTTCCTTTCCCTCTTTTCCTTTCCCCTTCCCCTCCCTTCACTCCTTCGTCTTTGGACCTTTTTTCCTATTTCAAATTATCAATTATTCATTTTAATCATTTTAACCTTTGTTTACACTATCAGTTTCTCACACTAGAGAAACTATTTGGTATTTACACATGTGTGCCCTATTTATTTCACTTAAGAGGATGGCCTCGATATGCATCCATTTAGCTATAAATGACTCTAGTTTTTCGTTCTTTATGGCTGAGTAATACTCCATTTTATAAAAAAGAAAACCACATTCTTTATCCAGTTTCCAGCTGATGGGCACTTGGGCTGCTTCCAAGCTTTAGCTGTTACAAACTGTGCCGCTATGAACATGGGTGCACATATATCACTGTGGTATGATTCTTTTAATTCTTTGGGGAAGATCCCCAGCAGGGGAATAGCTGGGTCAAATGGGACCTCTAGTCCTAGTTCTTTGAGGTATCTCCATACTGACTTCCACAGTGGTTGCACCAGTCTGCACTCCCACAGCAATGGAGAAGGGTTCCTTTCTCCCCACAACCCCACCAGCATTTGTTATTTGTTGATTTCTTGATAGCAGCCATTCTTTCTGGGGTGAGGTGGAATCTCAGTGTTGTTTTCATCTGCATCTCTCGAATGACGAGTGATGTTGAATATTTTTTCATATATTTGTTTGCTGTTTTTATTTCTTTGTCTGAGAAATGTCTGTTCATTTCAGATGCCTATTTTTGAATTGAGTCTTTGAATTTGAGGGGTCTGATTTTTTTCAATTCTTTATATATTCTAGATAGTATTCCTTTGTCTGAGGTACAGCTGCTAAAAAATTTTTCCCACATTGTAGGATGTCTCTGAGCTCTGTTGGTGATTTCTCTTGCAGTGCAGCTTTTTAATAAGATGAGATCCCAGTTGTTAATTCCTTGTGCTAGTTCCTGTGCTACTGAGGTTTTGTTCATAAAGTCTTTTCCTATGCCAATGTCATCAAGAGTTCTACCTAACTTATCTTCCAGCAAGTTTAATGTTTCTGTCTTAATATTTAGATCTTTAATCCACTTCGATCTTAGTTTAGTGCATGGTGATAGGTATGGGTCTAGTTTCAATCTTTGGCAGGTTGAAATCCAGTTTTTCCAACACCATTTATTAAATAGGCTATCTTTCTTCCAGTGATGGTGTTTGGCTCCTTTGTCAAAGATGAGGTGGCTGAGCATGTCTGGAGTTGTTTCTGCATCTTCTAATCTATTCCACTGATCCTCAGGTTTGTTCTTTTGCCAGTACCATGCTGATTTTATCACAGTAGCTTTGTAGTATAGTTTCAAGTTGGGGATTGTGATACTCCCAGCCATGTCTCTGTTGCTTAGAATTGCTTTAGCTATTCTAGGTCTCTTCTGGTTCCAAATGCATTTTTGGATTGTTTTCTCTAGTTCTGTGAAATATATTGTTGGAATTTTAATTGGCATTGCATTGAATCTATATAGTAATTTTGGAAGTATGGCCATTTTCACTATATTGGTTCTTCCTACCCAGGAGCAAGGGATGTCTTTCCATTTTCTTGTATCCTCTTCGATCTCGTTTTTCAGAGTGCTGTAGTTTTCAGTGTAGAGGTCTTTTGCTTCCTTTGTTAGACTGATTCCTAGATATTTCATTTTTTTGGATGCTATTGTAAAAGGAATTGTTTCCCTAATTTCTCTCTCAATGGGTCTGCTATTTGTGTACAAGAAGGCTATTGTTTTTTGAGTGTTGACCTTGTATCCAGCTACTCTACTCAATTTATCAATTAAGTCTAGAAGCCTTTTGGCGGAGTTTCTTGGGTCTTCTATGTAAAGTATCATATTGTCAGCAAATAATGACAGTTTAACTTCTTCTCCTCCTATCTTTATTCCTTTTATTTCTTTCTCTTTTCTAATTGCTGTGGCTAATGTTTCCAGAACTATATTGAACAGGAGTGGTGATAGTGGGCATCCTTGTCTTGTTCCTGATTTTAGTGTGAAAGTTTTCAGTTTTTGACCATTTAGTATGATGTTGGCTGTTGGTTTTTCATAGATAGCCTTAATCAGGTTAAGATAAAGACCTTCTATTCCAATTTTCTGTAGGGTTTTTATCATGAAAGGGTGCTAGATTTTGTCGAATGCTTTTTCTGCATCTATTGAGATGATCATATGGTTTTTGTCCTTGACTCTGTTAATACGGTGTATTATATTTATTGATTTACGAATGTTGAACCATCCTTGCATCCCTGGGATAAATCCAACTTGGTCAGGGTGTATGATCTTCTTGATGACCCTCTATATTCTGTTTGCCAGTATCTTGTTGAGGATTTTTGCATCTATGTTCATTAGGGAGATTGGCCTGTAGTTCTCTTTTTGGGTTGGGTCTTTCCCTGGTTTTGGAATCAAAGTAACACTTGCTTCCAGGAATGAATTTGGAAGTATTGCTTCTCTTTCAATTTCCTTGATGAGTTTAAAGAGTAATGGCATTAGTTCTTCTTCTTCCTTTTTTTTGTTTTTTTGGTGACAGGGATCGAACTCAGGTCCTTGCGCTTAAGCAGCAGGCGGTGAAACCACTGAGCTAAATCCCCGGCCCAGTTCTTCTTTAAATGTCTTGTAAAATTCAGCAGTGAAGCCATCCGGACCTGGGCTTTTCTTTGTTGGTAAATATTTTATTACATTTTCAATTTCACTCATTGTAATTGGGGTGTTTAGAATTTCTATATCTTCTTCATTTAACTTTGGCAGTTCGTATGTATCTAGGAATCTGCCCATTTTTTCTGTGTTTTCCATTTTATTGGAGTAGAGGTTCTCCAAGTAGGTATTGATGATCCTCTGGATTTCTGTTGGATCTGTTGTGACTTCACCTTTTTCATTCTTAATTGTATGTATTTGTGCCTTTTCTTTCCTTTTTTTGATAAGGTTGGCTAAAGGCTTATCAATTTTATTTATTCTTTCAAAAAACCAACTCTTTGATTCATTGATTTTTTTGTATTGTTCTCTTAGTCTCCATTGCATTGATTTCTGCCCTAATCTTTATAATTTCCTTTCTTGTATGAGCTTTGGGTTTATTATGCTCTTCTTTTTCTAGGAGCTTGAGGGTCTGCATTAGGTTATTTATCTGAGTTTTCTCTGTTTTCCTAATATGGGCATTTACTGCTATGAATTTCCCACGTAGAACTGCTTTCATTGTGTCCCATAGATTCCTGTATGTTGTACTGGCATTTTCATTGACTTGTAGAAACTGTTTAATTTTTTCTTTAATTACTTCTATGACCCATTGGTTGTTCAAGAGGGTGTTATTCAGTTTCTTATGTGTTTGTTGGGGTTTTGTGGTTTTTTATGTTATTGACCTCCAATTGTATCACACTATGGTCTGATAATTACAGGGGGTAACTTCAATTCTTTTACATTTACTTAGATATGTCCTATGAGCTAGCATGTGGTCTATTCTGGAGAATGACCCATGTGCAGCCGAAAAGAATGTGTATTCCGATTCTGTGGGGTGGAACACTCTGTAAACATCTATTAAGTCCATTTGTTCAATAGCTTGGTTCAGTTCTAGAATTTCCTTAACTTTTTGTCTAGATGATCTATTTGTGATGTGGGGTATTGAGGTCCTCCACTACAATTGTGTGTTTATTTGGCTTTTCATGTCTATTAATATTTGTTTTGTATAGTTGGGGGCATTTGTATTTGGTGCATATATATTTAGGATTGTCATCTCTTCCTCTTGGATTGTTCCCTTCACAAGGATGTAGTGACCATCTTTGTCTCTCTTAATTAGTTTTGGTTTGAAATCTACTTTGTCTACAAATAAGATTGCTACCCCTGCTTTCTTCTGGGTTCCTGTGGTGTGGAGAACTGTTTTCCATCCTTTTACTTTCAGTCTATAAGTTTCTTTTTGAGTTAGGTGTGTTTCTTGTATACAGCATATTGTTGCATTTTCCTTTTTAATCCATTCTGCCAGTCTATTTCTTTTGATTGGTGATTTGAGCCCATTAACATTGATGGTTATAATTGATAGATATTGATTTATCCTTGCCATGATGTTTTACTTGGTGGTAGGGGAACTTTTAGCAAGGAGAACTCAAACTGCAACCCCAAATCACTTATTCATTGCATAGTGCCAACGCTGCAATGAAACCTGAATGCTGAAGTTTTAGTTTAGAAAAAAACTCACACATTAACATCTTTTGCCTTAAAAGAAAAACAAATAACACCCATGCCATAGGTTCGCCCTACTAAAGAACCTGCTCTCCTCGGCCTCCTGCACAATCTCAGGGAGCCTTCCACAAGAAACTCATCTGAAAGGTGAGCGGCAGGAATTTGTATTTCAAAGTTTAACCTCCAACACAGTGCAACACCTGCCTGTGCTCTGCATGTGACCTGGTGACCGCAGCAGGAGGGGGTACTCCCCCATTTGCTCCTAGCTCTGACCCCCTCACTAGGCAAGGCGTTTTGCTGGTTACAGCCCAATACTGGTGTCTTAGTTGCTTTTCTCATTGCTGAGACAAAATACCTGGCACCCAAAGTTAAAAGAGGAAAAGGTTATTTCAGCTCACAGTCTGCAGAAGTTTCAGTCCACAGTTGGCTGGTTCTAAGGCAGGGTGCCATGGCAGGGGGGCATCACAGAGGAGAAATGGTTCATGGCAAAGCAGGGCAGGCAGAAAACAGCGAAGCAGCAGCAACAAGTGATGACAGCAGCCCTGTGGGGACCCTAAAGCCAGGCTGTGGAAGGAGACAGTGAAGTGTCTGTCCAAGGCTGGGATGTCATCAAGGCATCACCCTGCAGGGTTAATTCACTTTGCACATGGGCACTTAGTCTCCAGGCTCAGACACAGGTGCTCGGGGTGAAAGTGACAGGTACATCCAGGTTTGTTCCCTCCAAACCTTTTGGAGCATGTTTGTTGGTGGTGCAGACCCAACTCCATAGAAATGAGGTTAGCCCTGGAGGGGTTGATTTATGTGGCAGTGGCTTAGGAACCAGACAGCCTGTGTTGCCATCAGTTGTGTGACTTCTGCCCCTCGGGCCTCCTCCTTCCCTGCAAAATGGGATCAAGAAGAGCAATCTGCCTGGTGGTTGGTAGGACAATTAAATGAGGGTTATGAGCCAACAGCCAAGAACAACAGAAAGCAAGTGTAGAGCCTGGTGCCAAAGAAGGGTGACTGGTTTCATTGGGATAATTCTAGTTTCGAGAAATGTGAATGATTTTCTCTGCCTGCTTTCAAGAACCTTGCAGACCTTGATATAAGAATGGTGTCCTCTTAGAAGGAGGAGCTGGCATTCCAGATGTGAGCTGAGGGGAGATCTTTAACTAAACAGGACTGGGCAACACATGCCAGGTGAAAGGAGGGGTCTAGTTGGTGGCTACTGAAGATTGGTGACTCCCTAGTATACTCCTGCCACCCATCATCCATGCCCTGGCTGTCTCCTTAAAGGAGCACCTTCCTCCTCTGGACACCCTTGGCCTGGGCCGCTGGCCTGGGCCCAGCACATGAGTACACAATAACCATTGAGACAAGAGTGTCAATTGGATTGACCTAGTGTGCTGGTTAAAGTGGAGGGTCAATATGATTGGCTTTGCAATCTGCCTGGTGGATTGATAGAGCACACTTTTGGATGTTTCTGGGTGGGTCATGGAGGCATGGCCTTGAGGTTTATGTCTGGTCCCTTGTCTCTTCCCACTGGTCTCCTGCTCTGCTTCTCGGCTACCATGCTCCGCCATGCCTGCTGCCATGATATTTCTGCCTTGGAGCCAGCTGACCATGGACTGGATCCTCTGAAACCATAAGCCACATTAAATCTCTCCTCCTTTAAGTTGTGGGTGTTGGGTATTGTGCGTCAGTGATTGGAAAGCTGAGTAATACAATTAAGATCCACTTGCTTGCTGCCCGACTCACCCATCCCTTCTGATGCTTCCCCACCACTACACACAAATGTACTGAGCTTCTACTGGGAAAGTGAGCAGAGCTGCCCTGGGTTTGGGGTGAGACCAGCAGACAGCACTGGGTGTGTGTGTGTGTGTGTGTGTGTGTGTGTGTGTGTGTGTGTGAACTGTCACTGGTTGACTGAGCTGACCGCCCTCTATCTGGTTTAACCAATCCATTGCCTAGACTTGTTCCCTAAACAGTCACCCAACCTTGTGCAAGGCATGGAACTTCCTCTGTAAAATGAGAGGCTGACTACTAAGTAGCGAAACCCTAGGCTTCATGGTGCAACAAAGACATCTGAGAGTGAGTGAGCACGCAGTTAATAATCTTGCATCAACCAGGTCAGTGACCGTTCTGCTGCTATGGGCCCTTTGGATGTTGAAACATCCTAATTTCCCTTTGAGGATGCACCCAGAGTCTCCTACTGCAATTCTGCCAATTCCCTAAATCACAAAAAGAAGGGGGCGTTCCCATGGAGCACTGGGATAGGCACTGCGCAGGGTGGTAACGCCACATGGGTCTGATCAGGACCACAATGGCTCCTCCCTTGGTTGGTGCTGGCCGCACGCCGGTCACTTCCCCAAAGTCTGGCAGTCTCCCACACGTCCGCTTCTGCCCATCAGAACAATACTCATATTGTCGCCCTTATTTCTTCCCTTCCAGTCACGACAGCCTTCTCTCTGTGCTCAGTTCCCTGGGGACACTCGCTGCCAGAGAGCGTGAGGCCAGGGCCACTCCCCAGCTTCCAAATCCTGTTCACCTTGACTTTGTCTTCTGTTTATAGATAGCCAGAGATCATCCTGAACCGTTGCTCCATGAAAATCCAACCCACTCATCTGCCGAAACGGGACTTGGGGAAGGTCTACTATGTCTTCTGAGGGCAAGAATTCCCACTTTAGTCTGGATTCTAGTGAATTCCACAATGTTCCAATCAATAAATACTTACAAATACACACTTGCTCTTATAGTCTAATCCATACTTATGTATAATTAAATTAAGCGTCACTGATACAATCTTCATTAAAATCGGGGTACTCGACCTGTGCACTAGTGTTAGCTGAAGACAGGAAAGGCTAAAAGTCACTCGCTTTAGTTTCTGTGATTCTTTAAAATCCCATCAGCTGATGGTGTTGGCCCTGATGGGGACTATGGGGTCCTGACTTCCAGCTGTGTGAGGACTTCCTCATCTGTAAAGCAGCAGCGATGACAGTTTCTGGGCAACACTGCACCCCAGGGGCCACCCCAGCACCTGGTAGGCAGTAGGTGCTCAGTAAATGGTAAGGTGCTTGCTGTTTTCCCAGCTTCCTGGTACATGCCATGCTTTTTGTAGATGAAAACTCATCTTAAACACAGAACTAAAGGCTTAAGGACAAGAGGCTGAAGACCTGGCTGCCTCTGGCTCTGTCCTGCGGCCGGGTGTTCTGGTAGCTTTCAGGAGCTGGGCAGGGAAAGGATGCAGGCCAGGTGTTCTGCACCTCAGGCTCCCCCAGAAGGTCCGTTTTTCTTTCGGGCAATGTCCCATCCTTCCTTTGGGTGGGTGGGTGGGTTTCCTGTGCTTGGCCCCTTCCTGTAGAATGGGGATCGTGGTAGCTCTTGCCACCGCCTGTCCATCCAGCCCCCAGGTCTGTCTTGTCCCTGACACCCCTACTGGCACATGGCAGGTGCAGAAGTCCTTGCCGCTGCAACCCGTAAGACAGTGGTTGAGAGTCCCTGGGAAAGCGCTCAGAGCTTGGCATGGTGATGCCTGCAGTGGCCCTGGTGAAGGCTGCCTCATCACTAAGTGTGCTTTTATCTTCACCCACTCTGCCCTTCCCTGTCCACATTTGGACCTAGCTCTGGCCTTTGCTTGTCTTCTTGATCTTTACTATAAAAGATCTCAGGCCGGATGAGTCATGGGACAAGGTCACAACTTGAAATGTGCTGCAGTAGAGGTCAGTTCACATCCCCTTCAAGAAGCCCAAGTCTCGATGGGCAATTTCTGGCCTCCACCCCTTTGCTCTCAGTGGACAGGGGATTTTGGAATTCAGTCCTCAGAACGCAGATGCCAGCAGTGTTCCTTCTAGGCTTCTGTTCACCAGATCCAGACTTTCTGAGACACACTGGGGTCTCCGAGCATCGTGGCTGAGGAGGAAGAAGGGGAAGAGGCAGCAAAGGGACTCAGGAGAGCTTGCCTTCCAGTGAGCACCAGGGAAGCCAATTCCAGCCTCGGTCGCATTGACCAGGCACTGTGCTTGGATGTTGTCCCGTAACCACAGAGAGTGACAGCCGTTGTCCAGGACAGAGTGCTTAGCAACCTGGGTCCAGTGCCTGCTGCGCATTACAAGGTGCTCCACATGGAAGGGACCAGGCCCAGGCAGGCTCTGCCCACCAGCTCTGGTCTGCCAGCCCGGACAGAGAAGAGGCTCGGAAAATCTCACTCCCGGGGTGCGGAGACCTCTGGGCTTCCAGGAGTAGCAAGGTCCCACTTCCTGACACCCTGGCGTAACCAGGCTGGAGTCTTTCCTGTGCCCCCTTGGGCTGGGAGAGATGGGGTTGGATCCATACACGAAAACATTTCTTCCTTTCCTCTTGGCCATGTATTTTCCGGTCTGTGACTCTCCAGCAGAGTCTGTTCTGCTAAAGGGCCTGGCACAAGCTCGCAAAGTACAATGGAAGCCCAGTTTGACGATCAGCTAACTAAGAGCAGGTAAAGCGCCCTCGTGTGCTGTTCCAGTGGCCTGCTGACCTCAGCCAAATCCCCTCCTCCGTCCAGGTCAGGTTCCCCTCTCATAACAGGTTTTAGGCAGGATGATGTCTGGAGATGGTTTTTAAAGAGACATTGACAGGGCCCGGGATTCAGCTCAGTGGTGCCACCGCCTGCCTCGCAAGTGCAAGCTCCCGAGTTCGATCCCAGTACCAAAAAAAAAAAGAGAGAGATTGACAACTTGGAATTCACCCAGAAGACAGGATCACTTTTAGGATACACTTTAATACACTTAGAATCAAGCATGCTGGTGGTTGATCCTTGTCATAGTAGATTAAAAGAACAAAGAAAAAGAATACAGAGCATAGGGCACCGACATCAAACTGGAACAGTGGTTCCCAAAAGCTTGAACCCCAGGTCCTGTCGGGTCCTGCGGCTGAACTTGATTGAGGCATAGGAAACCAGGGCCAAAGCGGAGGCTTGAAAACACTCACAGTGGAAATAGTTTCAAGATGTGCGAAGTCCCTAAAGAGATCTCCACAATTCCCATAGAACCATGCAGGGAAACAGCCAAAACAATCTCCCCAGAGAAACCTAAAGACAAACATGCTCCCACCGCTGAAGCTGGCACTAAGGACTACAGATTTGACCGAGTTCCGATGGAGTTTAAACACCGCCCCCTCCCTGGGCTGTCAGCAAGTTGGACACGATTTCATTACCATGGTGATACAGGGGTGGTGGGGATTATCCAAGTGGCATTCATTCGTTCGCTCCATAAATATTTACCGAGCACGGAGTCTATGCCAGGCACCATGTAGAGGCTGGGATCTGCCACGGACCGCACAGAGCCCGCATTCCTCAATCCAGGTGTGAGGGGCCGAGGAGGAGGAGGAGCGGAAGCTGTGAGCACACACAGAGTGGGAGCACGGCCTCCCAGGGAGTCAGAGAGGCCTCCCCAAAGAGGTGACTTCCAGCTGAGGCCGGGGAATGAGGAGCAGTTGTCCAGTGAGGGGTGGAGGAGGTGGGCGGGGAACAGGGCACCGTGCATTTGTCTTCTATCACTGCATGACAAGCTTCGGGCTCAAACCAACACATACCGTACTTTGTGGTTCCTGGGGATCCGAGTGCAGCCCAGCAGCTCCTGGGTTCAGATCCCCCGAGGCTGCAGTGGGGAAGAACCCTTTCCGGCTCACTCAGGTTGGACAGAAATCATTTGCTGCTGCTGCATGAGGGGGCCTCTGGTTTCTTGCTGGCTGGAGGCTGCCCACAGGGCTCCTCCAATAAGGCAGCCTGCTTCACTGTACCAGCTCGGAGGACCCCCCCCCCCCGGTGCCAAGGGCAACCACAGGAGCGACCCCCTGACCTCTGTGCCATTGCACGGGAGGGAGGTGACCGCACAAGGGGGGACGCCAGGGGCTGGGGGGAGTAGGAATCACCTGAGGGCAGTCTGAGTGACGGGTCGGGCTGCACTGGAGGACCGAGGGCCAGCGGGAATGGAGGGCATAGTGAGAGCGATGCAGGGAGGACTCAGAGCCTGCCCAGCCCTGAGGGGCTCTCAGGACGCTGGGAAAGCAGAGGGAAGCCCTGGGGGACATGATCACATTTTAAGAAGACAGCTGCTGGGCCACGGATCTAGCTCAGTGGTTCCGCCGCCTGCCTCGAAATCCTAAGGACCCGAGTTCCATCCCCAGTACCAAAAAAACAAAACAAAAAAAAGACAGCCGCTTCTCCATGTATCACATGATCCTCTGATGAAGGTCATTCCAAGAACATGTTCACTGACACCTCCACGGAAGGGAGCCAGGCGGCCAGGGGCAGCAGGGAGGGCAACTTTGGGACTTTCTGAACCTGAGCCATATGAATGGGTGGACTGTGGTCGAGAAACAGATTCATGCCTATTTTAAAGATGGCAACATGAAGAAAAGATTGGGAGGTGACCAGGGCAGCTGCAGGGAGACGGATTAGGTGTCAAGTAAAAGCAGGAGGTTCTCAGCCGTTCCAGAAAGACGGAGCATTGAGCGTGTTCAAGGTCAAGCAGGAGCCTGGCTGCCACTGGCCCTCTCCCTGAAGACCTCCAGGACTCGCCCCGTTTCCTAGCCCTCCTTTACCCTGAGGGATGTGAGCTGAAGCCCTGGCTGCACTCTGATCTCAAGCACTTGACTGTCCCTAAGCACTATCCAATGGGTTTCTGCCCTGCGCCACCACCTCCTCTCCACGATTCCAAAGCAAACTGCTAATCTCTTTCTCTAATGCATGTGATAGTCACTTCAAAAAAACTCTTCAAAGAGATTCCATTAGACAAAAAAAGCAAAAACAAAACCAGCAGATTTAACTACAGAATTCTGATGGGTTATGATTGCATTCTTTTTCCCGGAACGCTACTCCCTGCCTTCTTTTTTGTGCTCTAAATTACCAATTCCAGTCCCTGTGTAGCTAAATAATAATAATTACCATATAAATGAATATGCATATGTGTCATTTTTCTCCCTAAAAGCAAGAAAGCCTGTTTATTTTGGATGACGGTTTGTTTGGCTTTTGAACAACCAAAGCACATAATTAGAAGGCTCACCTCTCACTCTGAAACCTTGTCTCCACTGGGAAGAGATGAAAAGGGTTCTGGATGCCCCTCGAAGGTTCGAAGAAATTTTAAAACAAATTGAAGGAGCTATTTCTTTCCTCTGTAGGTAACACTAGCTTGGACATGATCGGAATCACAGGCCTGCGCAGCTGGGAGGGACTTCGGCGCTCAAGCCCAGCCCCACTGTTTTGGAGAGGGGAAAACTGAGGCCTAAGGCAGGGAAGCTGCCCCCAGGCATGCTGCCCCACTGCCCACGCCTCCATGTGGCATGGCTTCTGTGGCCCTCGAAGCAAGAACAACACGCTGCATTTGCATCTGGGTTCTGAGACTGCTGTGGAACCCTTGGCAAGGTCCACAGCCTCTGGAAGCCCCAGATTCTGCACGTGTGAGACAGGGGAGGGGACAGTGGCCTCCACAGGGCATGGAGAGTCTGGAGAAGGCACTGGACGCAGGGTCAGCCCCAGCCTGTGACACACGCTCCAGGCCGACCAACCATGCCCGCCAACAGGAAGATGACCACAGCCTCTTCCTGCAGGGCAGGTGCCCTACAGTGAGATGTAGCCAGACGATTGCCACCACCATCAAAATAATCATGGTAATAAGTGTCATAAATATTAATATGGTCAATGGGATTAATTATAACACAATATGATCATAGATAGTAAGTCCCCGACTACACGTTCAAGTCATGAATTTTCACACGGGTGCTGTTGGCTTACAAACAAATCCAATTTACCAACAATTCTCCAAGAACGGTTAGCAAGTGCTCTGCCACTGAGCTACAACCCCAGCCCAACTCTCTCAGAACGGCACTCGTTTGGAAGTTGTGGACTTACAGTATGGTGTGATACAATGTCGATTATAATATAATTAAGGCTATTGAGAGTACTAACAATTAATGATGCCATATTGTGATGGTTGTCTAGCTGTCAGCACGGACTCGAGATGCCCGGTCTCTGCCTGTACCACAGGTGCATTATACCAAGAAGTGGTGCAGATCCAGCTTTTAAATAAGCTCAACAAGCACTTTTAGAAGTTAGATTCGTGTTCCAGGGATTCTTCTAGATCACCACCCAGGGCGAGCTTGGGAAATCTGCTGAAAGTGGAGAGAAACCATCCCTTAGTGATAGACTGCTATTAGGGAAAAAGAAATCTTAAGAGAAAAAGCAGCCCAGGCCAGCTGGATCCTGTGTCTAAGCCATGGGGCATTTCTGCAGTTTTGGAAGGGAAAAATACAGACAGCTGAGCTCAAGGGGCCGTCCGAACCCGGGATGCAAAGACCACAGGCAGCCCAGGCCAGAGCATGGCTCTGTACTCAGACTGAGTGGGATGGCGTATGCTGAGTGGGGCAGGGTGGTGAAGAGGCCACTGACTCAGCAGCAGGGTTCTGCGCCTCCAGGCTAAGAAGGCTGAAACTCTGAGGCTTGCTCTGCAGTGTCCAGGGTCACTGAGGATGGACGGCACCCCACCTTGTTACGGGGTCAGGCCTGAGGAGGGGGCCACAGAGCACCCCACAGCCATGTCCTCTCAGGCTGCAACTGCCTGGCCAGCCAGCACTACCCCTGCAGTGCCCTCCCCAGCTGCTCCCTTGTTTTTGTAATAAAGTTTATTAGCACGCAACCTCATCTTTTCAATTACACACTGTAGCTGCTCTTGCACGTGCCACAGCCAGCAGTCGCAGCAGAGCACCCAGGGCCTCCCAGGCCTGACCAGAGCCTGGGCAGAAGACAGTCAGCAGGCTGGGAGCAACCGGGGCATCAGAGGAAGACCCACTGTTCAGACCCCATGCGCAGTGGCGTCTCTATGATCCTCTCGTGATTCAGACACCATGCAGAGCAAGCTACTCACTCGCCAACACACTGGAGAGATTCCTGGCGATCTTGCCAGACCCTAGGCCTCCCGATGTTGAGAGACAGGGAGCTGGACATAGGGCACACCTGCAATCCCGGCTACTAGGAAGGCAGAGGTGGGAGAGTTGCAAGTGCCATGCAGCCTGGGGCAACTCAGTGAGACTGGCAAAGAAAGAAACAGAAAGGGCTGGGTGTGGGCAGCAGCTGGCGCCCTCTGGTGTTCCTCCTCAGTACTGCAGGGGGCCACACGCCTGCATACGTGTGCACATGTGTGTCACCCCCCACTCAAGCACACCCACCTTGTCTCTCCCACTAAAAGCAGCAGCCTGCTGTGGATCTGCAGAACACATGGGAAGCTGTTTGAGGGTTCAGAAAAGTATACGGAGCGGGAGGACTGGGGAGGGAGACAGAATTCTAACTACAGTACCCCACACCAGCGTCCCTGGGGGACCCATGAGTTTCTTCTGTTTCCTCCACTCCAGACCCCAGGCTCCCCTTCGCCACTACAGTAGCACAGCAGGGACAATGGGCACCTGAGGTGCCAGAACTCCGAGGTGGGCACCCTTCCTCTTTGGTCCTGAGAGAACTGAGCAGTGCTCTGTGAATTCTTCCCCTCTGTCCTCCTGCTGCCAGTCCTGGTCACAGTGCAGTTCCAGGAAGCATGGGGCAGAGGAGGATAAGTAAAATCCCAGCTTCCTAGCCAAGGACCCAAAGGAACCGAGAGGGGTCTAAAAGGGGGAAGTTACAGGGAGAGCCCAGGGAGAGAACCTCGGAAAGCAATGGTGTTAGGCAACTTCTCCAGAGGCTCCTGTTTGTCTGCTTTACCTTCTCTATTTACCTCTGGTCTTCTCCACCCTCAGAGAGGAACTCACATCCCCTCATGCCCCCAGCGGTCCTGGTTAGGGGCCACCCACCCTGTGGGCACCTGGCAGGGTCTTACCCTCCTGACACAGTCCTCTTCCATCAGGCGCTCCTGAACCAGCTGGATGAGCAGTGAGTCAGGGACTTTCTAAAGGAAAGACAACACAGGGCATGAGACCCTGCTCGCACCTGGGAGCTCAGACAGGCACAAGGCTGGCAGCAGAGCTGACTGGGCCCTCCAGCCTGGCCTCCTCACATGCAGCACACCCGGAGAGGGGACAGGGCACCTGCAGAGAAGGGGGGACAGAGGGGACACGGCTCACAGTGGCTCAGCTCTGCAGGCTCAGATCGCCTGGCTTCTGCGGAGGGAGGCTGCTTCCCGTCCTGCTCTCCTTGTGCTGTGGTTTCTACCTAGATGTCCTGCAAAGCCTCATGTGTGGATAGGCAGGGCTCTTGGAAGGTGACTGGATCATGGGGGCTTAGAGCTGCCTTGGTGTTGGGAGGCGGGGCCTGGGTGAAAGAGGTGGTCACTGGGGTAGGACTGGGAAGGGTTCACTCCTGTCTCTGGGGCCTCCCTTCTCTCTCTGCTTCCTGTCCACCATGCCACAAGCAGCTCTCCTCCCCCAGGCCCCTCTGCCATGTCACCCTGCCTTGGAGCTAGCTGGCCATGGACTGACAAGATGAGCCAGAATAAACCTCTTCTCTCAGGTGTGGGCTCAGGTATTTTGTCCCAGCAATGATGAAACTGACTGAGACACTGCATGTAGGTGTACAAGGGTGGAGGCGAAAGGTGTCCTTGGAGCCTGTGGTGTTCAGGGCAGCTGGCCCTGGAGGCTTGAGGACCTGCTGCAGGAGGCCTCAATGCCATAAGCCCAGCCCCAGAGGCCCCAAAGGGTCAGCTGCAGTACTGTGGGCTCAGACACTGGGTCCTGGCTGCCCACTGAGCCACCTTGGACAAGTGGGCCTCATTCTCTTGGCGTCAGTTTCCCCATCTGTAAATGAGATGAATAGAATGTGCTTCATAGAGCAGTGAGGATTAAAGGAGCTCATGTGTGGAGCATGGCTGGGAGGGGCCCACACTCAGTGAGGGTTCAGTGTGGGGGCAGCTGTCACTGTGTACACCCTCAAGGCACCCCACATCCTCTCCTTTGGTGCAGGACTAGCAGGAAGCAGCTCTGCCCCAGAAACCACCCCTGGCCTGCCTCTGTCTCCTCTAACTGTAACACACACCAGGGCCCCAAATCTGCCACCTGCCCCAACCACATCCCTGTCAGGGGACAGAGAAAATAAAACACCTTCCACACACTAAGGCCTGGAGGTGGGAATATGGGGCTTCCCCGTACAGCCTTTCTTATGTGGACCAGAGATTCATCCTCAGCACTAGGGCTCCTCCCTCTTGGCTACATAATAGCTGCTGCAGCTCCAGCCAGCTGAGTGACCTCAGGCTTCTTGGCCTCGTTAGGCCTCATCAACCTTTCCAGTAGAAATCAGCAACAATACTGTAGTTTTTGTTTCGCTTTTGCTTTTTTTTCTCTGTACCCACTTCCAGTAACACATCTCCCCAAATTTCCTTTGAGGAGTCATCCTCTTGCCCTTCCACCTGTATGCTTTAGTTAGGGTCAACCCAACCTTCAGATCCAGAAGAGGGCCCAGATTGGCCCAAATTGCTTAGCAGTATATTCTACCCCTCACCACTGTGATTTATTCAAAAGCTGCCTCTTGACACCATTCTGACCAGTTTTCATTTTTAAACTCAAGGTCAGTGCAATCATAAAGGGATGGAATCCTTGCTTTGTACCAGATCAGAAGCTGAGTGACTGTAAGAGCTGGAGCTGCAGCAGCCACTTTGCAGGCATGAGAGATGAAAGAAAATAAAAAACAGACTCAACTCCAGAATGGCTTTTCCTGGGATGTGGAATTAGAAGAAAAGGAGCAGACAACGAGAGAGCGAGGGAGGGCATCTCAACTGGGGATCAGACTTATAATAAGTTCACTTGAAAGTTACAGGACCACCATGGTTTCTATAAAATAGACAACAAAGCTAAAGAGTAAAAACAAGGAGAAAAGGAGGGAATGATCCACAGAGAGCACCGGAGGGGTAAGAAAGAGGCCCACAACATCCTGCCCCTGGTGCCAACACCTCCTGAGGCCCCTCTGTGACCTTACAACATCGCCACCACCATCCCTGTACTTCTTGCTTTGGCTGGTGGCCTCCCCTGGGAGTTCTGACTCTCGGTCTAGGGCAGAGCTGAGCATCTGCATTTCTAACACTCTCTCAAGTGGTGTGACTTCCGCAGGCACGGGGACCCACCTGAGAGCCCTGGGCGTGAGCCAACCCAGGCACCCTGGCCCGTCTGCAGAGGGTGTCTTCCGGCGGTGCCCTCCCAGTGCCCAGGTGCCCCGGGAGCTTCCCAAGGCTGGCAAGGAGGGGGGGTGACAGGAAGCAGCCCTGCCTCTCCCCAGCCCTCCTTTCCTGTCCCCTGATGTCCCTTATGTCCCCAGGCAGAGCTGTTTTCCACCCGAGGCCCTGTTCCCAAGACCCATCTTCCCTCGGTGACAACACCCAGTGGGGAAGCAGCATTCAAACAGGTCCAGGGATGCAGGGGGTGCCGGGCAGGGAGGGGGGACAACAGTCAAAGAACACGAGTTGAAAGGTGGCAGCTCGGGTGGGGCTCGGCACCCCTGCAGCCCGAGCGGCAGGGGACAGGCTTGTGGCTTTAAGCGAGGCCATCACGAGCGCCTCCCCGCCGCTCCCTGCCACTGTGCTGTCTTGGTGCTGGCTTTGATGTGTCATGTCAGTGTGGGGCTTTGGGCTGCATCTCCAGGCCCTGCCAAGGTAGCTTAGCAGGGATCCGCTGCCTCCTCCTCCTCGCTGAGCTCTGCCATGTTTTCCCACCCAGCCCTCTGCCAAAGCCTGGCTTTCCAGGGGGCGTTGGGGACAGGCGGATGGGGCCAGGGAGACCACTGCTGCGCACAACAAGGCCCAGCCCCAGGTACAAGTCCTGGCCCTGGCTCCCTGCCGGAGGCCCCCAGCACCCACCCTGCGTCCTTGCTGGGTGACTGGCTGTTCAGGGGCCCCACCCATGGTTCCGTGTGTGGCTCTGCCCCCACCCCGGGGTCTCCGAACTTCACTCTGCGGTGACCTGAGCCTGTACTGCCCAGCACCGGGCCCTGCCCTCGGGGACCCCTTGACCTCGTGTCCCCTTGATCCACGGTACAGACTTCTCCTCCCCTAAGGCTGCCAGGAGCCCTTCAATGACAACCCACACTATCAACACAGGCAAGGAGCTGGCAGGAACCAGCTCCTGGGGTCTGGGAGGCAGAGGCAGGAGGTTTCGGGGACCGGAGAGAGGCCTGGGAAGAAGGGAGCAGAGGGGGCAGCCAGGAGAGAGGCCCTAGGAAGGACTCAGCTGTGGGATGATAAGGCTGCTTCTTATGTCTCACTAGCCTTCCAAGCTCAGGTCATTTATTCATTCAACAAATAGGCTGTTCTGCTCTGACGCAACATTTGATTCCAGCGTTTGAGTCCCCTGACTGTGTCATGAGTGCTAACTGCAATGAGCTGGCTGGGGTCTCTGCTGGCAGGGCTTGGAATTCCCTGGGGAGTGTTTCCAGTGCTGCTGCCGGGCCCTGCTCCTGGGATTTGCACTAAAGGAGCAGAGGGGGCCGCTGAGTCTCACGTGTCTCAAGGGCCGAGCGCCTCTGGGCGAGGTGGCTTCCAGTCTGCAAGCACGAACACTTCCACAGCTGGACCCTCACGTCCACACAGGCCTGGGACCCTCACTGGTCCTCGCCTGCTCCCCCACCAGGGCTCAGCTCGCCCGGGCCTGTGCTGGCATCTGTGATGGTCTCCCCCCTCGGCGGGGAGACAGGGACTCCGGGAGGGGAGGTGCTGGCAGCCGTGCCATCCACAGTGTCCGTACAGGGACTGGAGTCACGCTGATGCTCGCTTCAGCAGCCTTCATCCTGTTCAGGGGCCACGAGACCTCCAGGAAGAGCCATGATATCAGCATCTCAACCAAGTCATGCAGGGCGAAGAGCCAGTCTCCAGCCAGGGACCTCGGTCTCAGCCGGCCAGCCACAGCCAGCGTCATCAGCGTCGTCGTCTTCATCGTCATCATCATCATCATCATCATCATCATCGCTGAGGCTCTGACCCAGAGAAGCAGGTGGGTTGGACGTGGGCTGAGAGAGGAGGCTGGGAACAGTGCTGCCACGGGAGACACCAGTCACCCTGTGGGGCCCAGGCCCAGGGCCACAAGACAGCTGTCTCCAGACTTCACCCTCCCCAGGCACTTCCGGAGCACCGGGGAGCCTTTGAGGTCTGCATTGTGCGCCTCTCTCTGGGGTGTGCAGACAGACTCGATGTCCAGACGAGACACGGGCCAGAGTCAGAGCTGGCGCTCGCGCTGGCGAGGGAGGGAGGCAGGCAGAGGCTGGGGACGCCTCTAAGGGCAAAAGGAGCGGTGCTGTGGCAACAGCTCACTAGAGGTGCGCAGCTTCCTCCACAGACTGAGGAAGCCTCGGCTGGTCCTCAGCTGGCAGCAGGGACAAAAGTTAAGGAAGCTGGAAGTGATGGATCCAGTCCTGGCCGTGTTGGACAGATGGCCACGGGATTATTATCTGGCCTCCTGGAGTGTCCGAGGGGTTGGTCTGGTTTCCTGTGGGTCTGACATGGCAGGCGGTTTCCTGGGCTGAGACTGTGGGTGACCGATTGGTTTCCTGGGCTGGCTGCTAGGGCTTGCAGTGAGTTACTGTGGTAACTCACGTGGTCCAGCCATCGTCCATTTGTGTTCTCAGTGCCTGGGGAGCTATGGACTGACACCTCTGTGGATGAAATGAATCGCAGTCTGCATTTGCTTTGAGGTCACTGGGCAGGAGAGCAGGAGAGCAGGGGAGGGTAAAAGGTGAGGCTAGATGGCATGAGTTCACATGGGTGCAGCCAGCTGCTGGGCTGTGGGGGTTCCCATGGAGTCTCGCTGCCACTGAAGAGCTTTTCGACATTTCATAATAAAGAGTGAAAAGGAAGCTGTTTCTAGTCCGCAGCACCCTGAGGAGGTGACCCCGCCCCTTTGGGGTCCGTGACGCTTGCTGTCTTATAATGTCACCCTCGCAGCCTCCAGGATAGCTCTCCGTGGAGTGACCGCCAGGGCGGCTCTGTGGAGCCATACAGCAGGTGCACTGCTCCCTGCCCAAGCCAGGGCCAAGGACTTCATCAGCATTTGGAACCAATCGAAATGAGTTAGTAAATGAAGCCACCGGTGAACAAACTGAAGGAGGCCTTGCCAGGGCCCGAGTCTAGCCCGGGGTTGGTTTTAGGGTGCTGCTGGTCTTGCATTGGCTTGCTGTACAGTGGGTGCTTAGAAGGACCTCAGAAACCACCTGGAAATGCCTGAGACTTGGTGAACACCAGCAACATAAGAGAACTCTGCTCAGGAAGGCAGAGCCAACATAAGAAGGAGAAAATCAAGCATTTGAAGGTATTAAAAGTGCTTGCACATGGAGCCATAAAGACTCAAATAAGCAGACAATTTGAAGACAGTGTTTAATGAGAGGCCTGGCCCGGCCAGGCAGGCGGCCGTCTACAGACAGGCGGCTCAGCCTGGCCGACACACGCCCACCTCAGCTCTGCAGAACCATCACCTCCTTGATTAGGCCGAATCCTAGCCTTTCATCTTCCCTCCACCCAGGTATCTGAGCCAGTAACCCCAACAAGGCACCCTGGAAACACATGAATGTGGTCTGAAATATGCTGGTAATTAGCGTAATGAAGCCCAGGAGGAATTTCTTAACTCTACCTCTCAGCTGAATTTCATGAACCCAATAAGGCATCTCCAGCCTGGAAATGAGCCTGCCTTGCCCACCCAGAGAAGCAGGAACTGGGGAGACCACTTTCCTACACCACGGGGTCCCCAGAGTTGTGACCACAGCTCTGACTTCCACAAGACCATGGGGGCAGTGGCTGACCTCGAGGAGGGAGGGCCGGCCTGTCTGTCAAGTGCTGGTCATCATAGGTGCACTCCGGGCTGGGATCCACCTAAGTCGTCCCCTTGTCTCTGGGAATAACCTTGGCCAGGCCGGGGCCATCGAGTGGCCTCAGCACACCCCTACCCGAGCCGACCGCACCGGGGACACCCGACCAAGAGCACAGGCAAGAAAGACAGGAAGAGGATGAGGAGGGAACTGAGAAGGCGGAGATGAGAGACAAACCCACCCAGAGAGGCCCTGTCGCCCTTCAGGTCCCCTCCCTGCTCTGGGCGCCCCAGGTGCACTCCACTATGCTGTCCTGCAGCCACCATTCACGGCTGCCCACAAGGCCTGGAAACTCACTTCCAAGTTGTTTGAGGAACACCAAAGGCACTACTGACACGAGCGCCCACTGAGGCGCTGCTCAGCCTGAATCTGCACTGTTGTGAGGGGCAGGGCGCAGTCTTTGGCACCGTGGGTGACGAAGGATTAAGTTTGGCTGGAAGGTGCCGTCAGCTGTCCGGTGGCACAAGTGTGGCACAGCTGGCTGGGTCTGGTGGCACGTGGCTTGTCACAGGCCTGTACAGGACCCCATGCTCTGAGGTGGCAGCAACAGAAGGGCCGAGGGGCCCAGCTGTGGCCTGTGTGGCAGACAGCATCAGCCTAAACCTAGACGCACCCAGAGGCGCCTGGCACACACAGTGCACAGTTCACACCAAGGTCCCTACTGTCCTGTCCTCAGCGGTGTCTCCCCACAAACAGAAGAAGCCTAGGTCTCGGGGAGAACGCTGAAAGGGCACATCCCTGCTGCAGGCGCCAAAGGGAATCTGAGGAAATACTTTGGGTTTCTGTGCGTAGTAAAAAGAAACAGCATATCTGGATGTGTGGTGCAGGCCTGTAGTCTCAGCACTCTGGGAGGCTGAGGCAGGGGGACCCTGAGTTCAAGGGCAGCCTGGGCAGTTGTCAACTTAGTGAGACCCTGTCTCAAGATAAAAAAAGGGATGGGATGTAGCTCAATGTGAAGGCTGTGGGTTCGATCTCAAGTGCTATCAAAAATAAATAAATAAATAAATACATACATAATAAATAGAAACAATGTGCTCAAGCCTATGTTTCCCCTTAACAGATGTTCTGCAAGCTCAGAGCTGGTGGGGGTTTGGAAACAGCACCCTCAGCCCTCCTGGATGCTACCCTAGGTGGGTGGGAGGGCCGGGCGGACAGGCACCGAGCAGTGGCGGGGGAACTTAGGCCTCCCTAGGGCCTGTTGCTGGGCTGTCCAGGCTGGAGGCAGCTGGGCGACAGCCCTTTATGCTCCCAGCCCAGCTCAGCGCCCCAGGGCCACCGCTGTGGGGTGGAGACCTCCACTCATCTCCGCCCCTTTACTTAGCTGACCCTGAGAAGAAAAGGAGCCACCTGGACCAGAGGACTCCACTGGGAGAAGGCAGTGCCTGGGCCCAGCACTGCACCCTCTCCTTCCTTCTATCTCACCCACCTGTAACTGAGCTCACCCTGGCCTCTCCCCCAGCTTCATGTGGAAGGAAACGGAAATGAGCCAAGCAAGCAGAGGGGTCGTGAGCGAGTGTGGTGGGAGTATGGGAAGCAGGTTCACTGTCCCGCCCTGAGCCCACGGCCAGTCCTACCTTGAATCTCTGGTACTGCTTTCTGGCTTCCTCAGCCACAGAGGAGAATTCTTTTCCTAGTAAGGTCCCCCTGGTGAGGAGATTCGTGTTCAGGTGTTTGCAGAGCCACATGGCCTGAAGAAGGGGAGTCGAGAGGGAAATCTGAGTGAAGATGGAGAATCTATTACCACTAACTCTGTCCAACGCCCAGGTCGACTGGCAAAGGCTGGCTGCAGGGAGCATTTCCTCTCCCGGCCCTGTCGGCTGCAGCAGGCTGGAAGCTGCCCCCCCATCCCCCGGCTGCCTCCTGAAGCTCTGTGCACTGAGAGATTTTCATCTAAGGAAGGTTTACACCAGGCAAGGCAGGGACGGTACATATGGTTGTAGTCCATACTCACAGTTCATTTTTTTGGTTTTTTTTGGTACCGGGGATCAAACTCGGGTCCTTGAGCTTGTGAGACAGGCGGCATAACCACTGAGCTAAATCCCCGGCCCCTCATTTTTTTTCTTAAGCACTGGGGTGGACATATCCTGGTGAACTATATGCTTAGTTCATTGATGACTACTGTGCAGGTGAAGAATGAACTGTAAGGAATAACAAGGCACTAAAGCGTTCTCAGCATTGAAATGGTGCTGGTGAGCATTTCAGCACCAGGATGATTCTGAGGCCCTGTAGGTTCCCTGGGCTGGGGTGACCCTAACTCTCCCTGTTCCTCGTGCTGGGGCACATCAGAGTTTACTATGTATCACCTTTCATTACTGGTGCGGCTGCCGGGGCCTGGCCCATGAGGGAGACAAAGTCAGTGGCTCTGGTCATTCTGGGACTCAAGATAAGAGGGTCTTTGTACGCTGAACCTGCTCTGCTAGCAAACTGCCCCTAACAGTCAGAGAAGGGCCAGAACCAGCAATGCCACAAAGCCGGCCCTGAGGGGCACAAGGCAGGAGCCCTCTGCCGGGTGGGCCATGGTAGTGCACACCCGTCATGCCAGCACTCTGGGAGGCAGAGGCAGGGGGATCCCAAGTTTTAGCCCAGCTTGGGCCATTTAGCAGCTTACTGAGACACTGTCTCACAATTAAAAATTTAGGCCCAGGGATTTAGCTCAGTGGTTTTGCTGCCTGCTGCGCAAGCACAAGGACCTGAGTTTGATCCTGGGTACCAAAAACAAAAAAATTTAAAAAGGGCTAGGGATATAGCTCAGTGTGAAGGCCTCGGGTTCAATCTCCAGTATTAAAAAATAATAAAAATAAATAAAAACGCCCTTTAACAAAACGAGACCCTCATCCTGAGCAGCCAGGCTCTTCCTGAAAACACAGCTCGGTAAATTAATCCATCACTTGACTAAATGCATCCTGTCTTCTGTGGTCCCCAAGGCAGAATCGCCTGGGGAGCCTTTTCCCACCAGTTTTCTGGGGGCCATCCCAGCAGATTCTGATGAGGTCCTCTGCCGCTGGGGTCCAGACCTGCATTTGTCAGAGCACCCAGCAATGTGAATGTCTGGGAGCCCCTGGTCTCCAACTGTGAGGCAGTGAAGTTAGATTCGGGGTGCTGGCTGCAGAAAGGAGTAGAAGCTGCCAGCCTGGCAGTGAGGAACCCAACAGAAAACCTAGAGGGACAGATGGACAGAAGACTGGATGGACGGAAGGACAGATGGATGACAGATAAAAAGCGCAGGGCTAACTCAGACAGCATAGCAAGTGGGGGCCGTTCTGAGCAAGAATCGGCCACGGTTTCTGTGCTTTTCTGATTAACTGAAATATTTCATAATTAAAAATCTAAGATTGAATCTTAGCGTCCCAGACCGAACATCTCTGAAATGTGTGTGCTGTTGGGCCCTCCCCTCCCACCCCTTCCTAGAAATGTGGATATAACTCCCAGCCTGCAAGGATCACGCTCCTGTAGGTAGGGGAATGCTCGGGAAGGGCATCCCAAAGTGTTGAAGGAATCCTTTTCTCTTGTGATTGGAGAATTGCATTTTTGCTTTTCCTATTTCTTAGGTTTTTACTATGAACACATGCTGCCTTTTGTAATAAGAAAGTAAGAAGGAAGAGAAAAGGAGAGGAGAAGAACAGCCCGGTGAGCCGACCGCTCATGGAGGGGCAGGCTCCTGCCCGCCGGAGCAGAGGCAGAATATTACAGCTTTACGACACCTAATATCGTGCACTTACGATAGTTGTTTTCCCCGAGGCGGGTGGACCTAATATTATGATCTTCGGCACTGCGGAATAAAAAGATTTGAATGTCACCATTCAGTAAGACAAAGCAGCCTCCTATGTCTGCCGTACTCTGGGTGTATTTATTTCTCTCCTCCCCAGATTTCATTTCTGCTGGTGACACGGCCATTTGTCACCCAGCAGCTGGGACCCTAGCGCCATACAGCGCGGTCTGTGTTGGAAGAGGTAAGCGATCACCAAGATGGTTTATTTGTCTGTCTCCATGGGGACACAGACACGGTAACTTGTTTGCCAAACTAATAAATATCGGGAACAATTGGGATTCAAATACCATAAAGTATTTTAAACAGAGACTTTGTCTCAGGGATACTCTCTCAAATAAAGTTGTATTTTATGTAAATTGACCTGCAAAGCTTTTTTTTTTAATATTTATGCCTGTTTATTTAGCAAATTGGATCACCCCCATTATTTCACAGAGCAAAATAACAGGAAAAAAAAGTCAGATTTATAAAACCCAAGATATGAAAGTCTTTGTTTTCGAATATGGGCATTTCTATGCAAATGGAAAAAAAACCTGGTTGATTTGTGGCTATAGTCCCAGCTCTGGAATGGTTTTGGCCCCTGCAGAATTCCTAACGCAGCAGCGACCAGTCCGTGGCGATGCTGTTGACAGGAAAAAGCACAAGTGGACGCACGAGCCAGAGGGCACAGCGCTGGGGTCAGAAAGGAGGAAGCAGGACAGTGTCTGGACACAGTGCTGGGGTGACCGCGTGCTGAGTGCCGTGACACCGGGCGCCTCCCTCCCTGCTCTTGGCGAAAGCGCCCTCAGCCTGGCCCTGCTCTGAGGGGATCTGCAAATGCTCGGCACGTCCATGCCCTGCTTGGCTGCTTAGGTTTAGATAGAGCTTTGTCCAAAATCCGTGGCATTTTGTCCTGCTCAGGGAAACACTGAAGAGTTCAAGATGACACCCCCTCCACTCCACACACACTCGCAGAGCTCCCCATCTGCGATCCCTCCAGGCTGGAAGCTGCCAGGCAAAGCGGGATGGGCCACAGGCCCCTGTAGCAGGCGAGCAAGGTCAGTGACGGGATGAGCCCGGGAAGTGAGCAGATCCTCGGGCCCGGCTCAGTGACTCCCGCCACCCTCAGGGCAGGAGCTCCAGGAGGAGGGCTGGGTGTCCTCACTGCCCTGCCTGCCGGGGCCAGGTCAGGCTGGGGCCACAGCATCACCCGGGACCCCACACACTCCCCTGCTGGGTAGAGATGCCCTGGACTTTCTCACCTTTCCTGGAGTGTCCGCCCTGCTCCTCTCCTGTCACCTGTCAGTCCCCATCAGGAAAGTCCTCCTTGCCCAAGCCACCCGGCAGCCACCCAGGCTCACTGTCTCTTCCTTCCCTGGGTCTGAGCTGGCTCCCGAGTGGGGCTCTCCACCTTCTGCCTGGTGAATCTCACCCTACCGCAAAGAAGCGGCCGCTCTGCTGTCCCCCGTGAACAGGCCTCATCCCCAAGGCAGCCAGAACCAAGGAGCCGCTGCCCAGCAGCACCGGTGGCGGCCTCCTCGGCTGTCCCTATCTCTTTCTGTAGTCACGGAGCACCTGTCACGCTGGTCACCATGACACCACCTCACAAAGGGCATTCTCAGAACAAGGAGAGGGGTCGGCACGGCTGAGCCAAAGGCCAGTGTGGATCACAGAGTCCCGCACAGACTGAGAGCCAGACCCAGGGCCACCCCACCAGGATTGACAACCAAAGTGAGGCCACCAAATGAGGAAAGGGCACAGCTCCGCTGGCACCAGACACTGCAGCCTGTGTCCACCATGCTGGGACACGTGTATGGATCCCAGAGCTGCCAGCAGCCGCCCTGCCACTGCCACCCAGGAACCTGGCCCTACGGATCTTGCAGGGCAAGGTTCACCTACGGAGGCAACTCGGGTTGCAGCCAGGCCTGTGCCATCACGGATGCTGGGGCGGGTGGGAGCCAGGTGGGGATTCAGGGTCATCATCTGCCCGGGCCTGGGAGCTGGGACCAGGCTTCCAGGGGCCTCCACCTGAGCAAGAGAAGCACAGCAGGTGGGAAACAGGCTTGTAGGCCGAGTGTGGAAACCAGGTGGTATAGGGGACACTCGGCCAGGTGGCTGGGGTGGCACAGTTTGGGAGGCAGCAGAGAGGGTGGTCAAAGGTAGGGAGGCCTTGTGCTGTGGAGTGGGGGCTCGCTCTGGCCTCAGGGGGAATACCTGCTTGGCCACAGTCAGGTCAGCAGGGTGGTGGGGACGCGGGGCTCAAAGGGGGCTCCACCCCAGGCCCTCTCTGTGTCTCGGAACCCAGCCAGGCCCAGCAGGCCTCAAGGTGGCGGAGCTCAAGAAGGGAGACATTTGGTGACTCAGGGCTTCTGGGATGGAGTCCGACTGCCAGCCGTTCACCTGGGCAGAATCATGGAGGTAAAGGTGGCAGGGGAAGCCCCCTCTTCCAGGTTCCATAAGTAGCACCCAAATTGTACACATCTCTGAAAATACTTTGAAAGAGGAACATCTGCGGCCTTTCTCCCCACCTAATTTCTCTCTTGCACTCATTTATGTGATTAATTTCAGTTTCTTAAAATCTAACACCTTAAACTCCAGCCCGGCTCACAGTAATTATTTATAAACAGTGTCAGAAGAGGCTGCTTGATTGCCAAGAGTAATCAACGTCCTCCAACCACTTCAAAGGAAATCAAAGAACCTTTCCATCCACGGAGCCTTTTGAGGTTTAACCAGGAGCGTGATTTAAAATTCACAAGAAAACCCTTAGGTATTGGAGCTCTAATACACAGCTTTCCTGGACAAACGTTTGATAAGAAACGAAATACACCATTATAGCCACCACCGCCCGATTTAATATTGCCCAGGGCCACTGTAAATGCTCACTTTGTACTAAATCTGCTTTTTGCGCAGCGCAGGGGCTGCCAGCCCCAGTCTGGGGTTCCTCTGCTCCCTCCTGTGTGCACTCCAGCGTGGGATGAGGCTTCCTTCCCTCCTGCTCTACCCGTCACCGGCCAGGGTGCTGCGGGTCTGCATGACCCCGGGCCCAGGATGGAGGGGGTCAAGGTCCCAGCTCCAGCGAACTTGGGCCACCTGGAGGCTGGAAGGAGGCCTGGGATCTGCCAGGGGAGCCCTCGCTGGGCACTCCAGGCCTCCTGCCCCTCCCCCAACAGATAGTGTAAACGGAGGCGGCTTAAAAGCCAAGGCCACAAAGGCTGCCAGGGCCAGGAGAGGAGGTGGAGGTCATGGGGACAAATTCGTCTCTAAAACAATGGTTACGGGGACCCAAGGGAATTGCTCTCTGGACATCAGGGCTAAAAAACCTCCACTTTGGCCGGCCAGGGTCACACAGGAGCAGACAGGAGGCAGCCCACAGCTGGGAGCTGAGCAAGAGGGTCCGCACTCTCCTCCCCTGAGGGGAGGGACAAGGAAAGGCTCCATGAGGGCAGCCTGGAGAAAGTCAGCTCTGTGCCTGAGCCGGAGGAGGGGACGGAGTGCTGTCCGGTAGTTCCATTAAAAATGGCTCACGGTCAGAAGAATTCCAGGTCCTTTCTGCCTAGAACAAAGCATTGGACGGGACGAGGCAAAAACGGTGCCAAAGTTTATTTGAAAAATGTGAATGGGGTATGGGAAAAACTAGCTCTGCAGAGCTAATTGGGCTGAACAAATGAAAGGATAAAAGGAAAAATAAAAGTGCACCCTGGCAGGAGACGCAGGAAGGGCTCCCGGAGGACTCACGGGAGTGGGCAGCCCGAGACAGATGACTCGGCTCTTTTATGCTGCCCACATCTCCTGAGAGCCCGCGAGAAGTTCCAGGGCACCTGGGAGTTATTTGGTGCTGTCTGGGATCTTGTACCTGACAAGTCCCGCTCATTTCCCATGTCAGCTTTGCCAGCCCTATCTCCTGTCTCAAAAGGGACCATCACGGAGGGAGGGGACAGCTGTCCAGCAACATCAGCTGCACCACAGCCAAGCCAGACTGAGGATGTTCCAGCTTAACTATCTTAGTGCAGGCGGTGGTCCGACACTGAAACTGCCATCTGCAGACAGTAGCAAGGATGCAAAGTGAAGAGAAGATGGATTCTACTGCAAATTTCAGGCTCTTGAATTTCGAGGCTGGGGGCCTAGTGACGCCTGTGCTCCCAGCACTCAGGAGGCTGAGGCAGGAGGATCCACCACACATTCGGGGCCAGCCTGGGATAAACAGTGAGTTCAAGGCCAGCCTGGACTACATAGTGAGACCCTGTCTCGAAAAACCAACCAACCAACCAACCAAGAAATCAGTCAATCAATAGCAGGGCACATATGTCCCAGGCAGGATCTGCAGACCAATAGCAGAAAGAGGTAGTACAACCCCAAGTGTTCATCATCAAGCACAATTTATAATTTAGAAAAATCTGGGGGACAGATATGATCAAAATAGTATGCATGTATGAAAATACCACATCGGAACCAAGCATCTTGTGAAATCAATAGAAAGGATATTTAAATGCAACATTTTCATTAAGCTCTTCAGCAGAAAGCCCCACATCCCCTTTCAGGAGACCCCTGGCTCCCACAGGAGCATTAGGGGCTTGTCATTCCCTGGGCAGTCACTGACTGGCTACCCTGGAGCAGGCCAGGCCTCCGCGGCCTGCATTTCCGTCCACTGTACACACCCACCTTACAGATGAGGAGACTGAAGCCAAGAGAGGGCGCAGATCTCACTGTCCTGTCGCACGCACTCTGAAGCCCGAGGGCTGCGGCTCCAGTGTGGGCTCCAGGCCTGCTCCCTTCACTTCTACTTTGGCTTTGCTCATATTTCACTTTCTCCTTTCCTTTACAGGTACTTTTGCTTTTTTCGCTTTTTTGATTTCACTTTCCTCTGCTTCCCTGTATCTGTGGTGGTGGTGGCAGGAGAGAGTGAGCACTTCCTCCTGCACTTGGATCTTGAGTCTGCAGCAGTGAGGACTACTGGAGGGAAGGGGAGGATTAACACCTACCCTGCAGGGCAGGTTGGGGGCAGAAGCTCTCACCTGCGGCCGTAATAACAGATCCCTAAGGAGGATCACAGCTCTCCTCTCCTGCTTGTATCAGCTCTGAACGGACCTCAGTGGACCAGGAAATGCCCAACTCAGCCATTCCTGCCTAAGTGGAGACTCAGGAACGGGCACTGTTGGGCTCACCTTGAACCCCCTGTGTAGGTCCATGCAGTGGCCCTGGAACCGAAGCAGCCCCTCACTCCAGTGCACCAACGTCAGGCCCCAGATCCCCAGGACCAGTGTTAGCAGGGAGCTGGGTGCATCTACAGGTCTGCTGCCTCCTCCTTATCTTTTTCCTTTAAACAACTTGGTGTGAACCCCACCAGAGGGGATCTAAGGCCTCTACACCTCTGGGCCACACCAAGCACTAACTCTCTTGTGTGCAGGGAGTGCCCTAGAGCAGCTAATGTCCAGCAGAAGAAACATTGAAGCTCTGCCAGCTCACCCAGGACCAGAATGAGCCTCCACTTGGTAAATGACCCATCCTGGGATGGAGCGAAGGGCATTGCTGGCTGTGGTCCCCCCTTCTCCCACCCCTCTCCTCCCAGTTCAGTGCTCTGGCCCTGGGTCTGGCCAGTCTGCACAGGGCTGAGGTTTGGGGAGCTCTGGAACTCATTAGCAGGCACCGATAATGAGACCATCAGAAAAGCCCAAGTGCTTGCCTGTCGAGGTAGACCAGAAACCCAACTTATACCTGACAAGTGGAGTGATCAGAGGGCTTAAACCCAACAGGCGACATCAGCTAGGGCAGGCGGAAGCATTAATAATTGATTCTGTGGGCCATTCTGAGGTTTGCATTTTAATAACTTGGCGAGAGAATTTTTATTAGTTGTGCTCCAAAAGAAACGATGGCATTTTTCAATTAACCACTTCAAGTTGTCAACGCCCGTCCCTGCCCTGCTCTGACACAGGTCGGACAGAGGGTGGGGTAGGATCCTTGGAGAAAAAGAGGTGGGAGAGGGGAGGAGGATGAGGAAGGGAAGAGGAGAGGACCGTGAACAGGAAGCTCACCATGATCGTTGTCTCGATGCAAGTGCTCGATCATGAAGGGGATGGGATCCTGCGGCTGGTGGATCAGGAGCTGCTCCAGCATGCTCTGCGGACACAGGACAGGCACCCAGGTGGTGAGCACCTGCCCCTGGCTGCCTGCCGTGGATGCCAGCTCTAGGCCTGCCCCGTCTGCTGCACCCCACCAAAGATACCTTCCACCTGGGACCCAGCGCCCAGCACAGCTGGCGCCTGCTGGGGTCTCCACGAGCAGAGGGATGAGGGGCCATGCCCCTGGCTCACAGCAGGCATCCCCGAGGCCCTCTCCCTGGTCCCTTTGGTACTGCCCTCTGTCCACCTCCTGCGTCACCAACCCTCCCCTCGGCCTGGACTGCGTCTTCCTCATTCTTTTTCTGGCTAACCTCCCCTGGGTCTGTGGTCTCCATAGGAACGTGCCTTTCTGATCACCTGTATCAGGGAAATGGCCTATCTGTCCTGCGCCCTTGCACACCCCTGCTGTGTGCCCCTGCTCCTTGCTTTGCATTGTCCCTGCTTGCCCAAATGCCACCCTCCACCCCAAGCAAGTCAGGTTCCGTAGGCCTCACTGTCAGCCTGGACACCCTGGCACCGAGGGCCGACACAGTCATAGCAGGTGCCCAGAGCAGGACATGGCCATGGGACTGCCAGAGGGGCAGAAGATGACCACCCAAACTTTGAAGCAGTACTGGGATCTGGCCGTTTAACCTGACTGAGCACACCTATCAAGGGCAAGCAAGTGGGAAGGCACCAAGAGATGATGTGTTACACACATGCACCGGCTCCCCACAGTGAATGAGATCAGTACGTACTTGAAACATGGACTAGGTTTTTAAAAAGGGAAAGCAGCTGGCACAGGGATGGACTGAGTAGCTGAGAGGAGCTGGGATGGAGGGCAGAGGGAGCGTGGGGCAGAAAAAAGAACACTGGCCTGCAAGAAGTCCTAGTTCGGCCCCTCTCCACTCTCACCAGCAAGTCCCCTCCCTGTGAGGCCTCAGTTTCCCTGCCTGCTCAATGGCATGGCTGGAATAAATCCATGAGTGTCTGGTCATTTGAGAGATGCAGATGAAAAGAACACTGAGATTCCACCTCACTCCAGAAAGAATGGCTGCTATCAAGAAATGAGCCAATAACAAATGCTGGCGGGGCTGTGGGGAAAGAGGAACCCTGCTCCACTGCTGGTGGGATCTGGCCATTAGGAGTGTAGACTGGTGCAACCAAATGAACCAAATGGGGCGAAATGAAGCTAATTTTTATAAAGCGAGTTGATTCCAAGAAATGATTAAGTTCAAATGGAAGTGTGGTAGTGGTTATGTGAATCTCCACAGCTGATAAAATCCACAGGACTACAAAAACGAGTGCAGGTGAAAATGAATGAAATCCAAATAAGGCCTGAGGTCTAGATAATAGTATGTAAGCACATGGCTTTCCATCGCTTTCCCGGTTGTGAGGATGTACTCATGTTATGTCAGATGTCATCGCTGGAGGAACCTGGGAAATGGGGAGACCAGAACGCCACACTATTTCTGTAACCTCTGAGTCTAAAATTATTTAAAAATACAATGTGTTAAAAAATGGAGATAGAAGCCAGGTGTGGTAACACAAGCCTGTAATCCTGGCCCTGAGAAGCGGAGGCAGGAGGGTCATGGGGCCGAAGCCTGCCTGGGCTAGACAGCAAGTTCCAGGCCAGACTAAACTACACTGTGCGGGCCCAAACCCGGAATGGGAACACCCAAATGACAAAGGACCGGAAATAGGGCAGTCCCTCCATCGGTCACAGGAGAGGACACACCAGGTTCTCTACAGCAGACCACTACCCCTGGGAAGCCCTCCAGCCACCCCCCAGCTGGCCACTCCAGCAGTTTTAGGACTCTGTACAGTTGTCACTTTCCAAGGGAACCATATTGGCTGGTGGCTCTGGTCACAGCGTCACACAACACAGGTGGCTCCGGCAGGTGCCTCGGGATGGGGTGAACTGGGAGAAGCAGACCAAAATTCTGGAAACCGAGCTCCAACTTCTTTCCCCCTCAGAATTTAGGAGGCCAAGACTTCTTCCAGCCCAGTTCCCGAAAGCCTCAACCTCCAGCGGTTGCAGAAGGGAAAGGTGGGACACAGCCTGGGACCCAGGGGCTTTGGGGGCTGCCGGGACCGCCTGGCCGTGAGGAGGCGGGGCCGAGGGGAAAGTGTTGTGGGGATGCCACCGGCACTTCACAGGTGGCACCACCTCCTGGCCTGGCGGTAGGCAAGACCCGAGGGCGACTTCAGGTTCCCCTCCGGATCCGGGTGACACGGTGGGCTGCCTCGCCGCGCACCCCGACCCCGTGTGGAGGTGCCCCAGATCACCTGCATTAACTCGAAGATGTGGTTCGCCTCCCCATACTGGGGCATCTCTGCGGGGATGCGGTGAGGGGCCGAGGTCGCATCCATGTTGGCGACCTTTCGCCGCACGTTGGCAACCGGGTTGCTAGGGCGCCGCGCAGGCGCGTCATCAGCGTGCGACCCGGGCCCCCGCCCCGTCCCGGGCCCCGCCCCTGGGCGTGTCCTCCCCCGCTGGCCTCCCTGCCCAGCTGCGCCCCTCGGCCGGATCCCTTTCCAGCCCATCAGGTTGCTCCTGGCTGGGCTTCCAGGATCAGAGGGGCCCCTTGGGCAGAGATCCCCGACGACACTGCTTTCTGGGCCTCAGTTTTCCCTCAACTTTCAAATGAAGATGGTGAAATGGAGGCGCCCACCCTTTGGAGAGCGGCGTCCCAGGAAGGCGGGGCTACGGCTCAGGGGTGGGGCAGGGAGGCCACGTGACCCGGTTGCTATGGCACCGCGGTCACAATCAGGCCCAAGGCCCCCCTGAGGCGACCCCACCCCAGCCCTGGCGCCCCTCGTCCAGGTACCCCCTCCAGGGCTCCAGTCACGCGGCTGCGGACGCTCTGGGAGCCGAGGGCGTTGCAGGACGAGCGAGGGTAAAGAGGGGTGAGGACCCCAGAACGGGCAGCGGCTGCGAGGACGGCTGGGGCGAGGGGCTCCCGGAGCGGTGGGTGTGAACGCATCAGGCCCACTGTCGGTGTTCATCTTCCCAGCAGCCTGGTGAAACAGGCATCTGTTCCCATGGGTGAGACGGGAATTTGGAGATCAGAGGCTGAAGGTAGCTGGCTACCTCTTTCCTCCCCAGCTGTTGGTCACAGTCACGGAGCGTGAGAATCAGCAGGGCCCTGGCCCATTCTACAGATGTATAAACGGAGGCCCAGAAAGGGGAAGAGTCACGCTCAGGGTCACCCACTAAGTCAGAGGAGGCAGGGCTGGAACTAAGCGCCCAGACCCCAGCCCAGAGACACCCTGAATCACAAAGCCAGGGCCTGAGCCTTCCCCCAAACTGCTTCCTCAAAGCGCTCAAGCCCTGGACAGCATGTCAGACTCGACTGCAAAGGCAGCTGGGGACGAAAAGGAAACTGACTCCCCTGAACAGAAAACACAACTACCAAGCCTGCAATTTGCACCGGAGAGGTTTGGTTTGCTTTCTGGACATTTCTGAAATGACTTGCCTTTCTCCTCATTTATTTTAAGCCCTAGGCACTTTTCATACCATGATTTAATCTTCTTTAGCAGCCTAGGAAAATACAAATCAATTAAAGCCTAAAATCTATCGGGTAATCAGTTTTCCTCCTTCCTCCCCCACATGGAGAGGTGCCTGTACCCTTGTGCCTTTCATCCCCACTAATTTGGCGGCAGAGGCTTGCCTTCGAGGGCCGATCACTTTGGATAGCTTATTACAGCCTCTATCGTGACATTCCTGGTGTGCGTGTCACAAGTTGCTAGGATCAAGAACTGAGTCAGTTTTCCTCTTAGGGGCTCTTGGGGCCACCAGCCAAGGTAGCACTGTATCCTTGGAGAACTGGGCAGCCCCAGGGAGCCCCAAGAGGGTGGCAGGGAGGGGGACACGAAAGGCAGCCTTCTGGGTGCGAGTCCTCACAGCTGTGGGGTGGGGAAAGGTCCAGACCTTAGAGCGCGCAGACCTGGGAAGGAGTGAGGCAGCCTTCAGACCCTTGGTATTTCCCCCACCTGCCCCCACCAGTCATCTGGTATCTGGCCTGTTTGTCTCTAAGGAACAGCGGGGAGGGACTGAGGAGGGAGGGAGGCAGAAGAAAAGGAGGAGAGAAGGACGGTGGAGAGGAATGGAGGGAACCAAGCTGAGAGCCCAGACTGGAAACTCGGGCAGGGCTGGTGAGGAGTCCAGGCTTGCCCACTCCCCAGCTGCTTGCTTTCTCCTTCCTGGTCTGTCTCTCGGGACAACGCTGGTCTCTCGTTCAAGGCTGTGGTGAGGACTCGAGATAAAGCATGCCCAGGGCTTCCCTAGAGTCCCAGGTGGTGACCAGCTGTTCTCAGGACAGGGTCAGTGCCCAGCATCAGCCCAGGATCTTGTGGAGGGCTCAAGCCCGCTGTGGATCCCCTGCATGGCTCACACCCTCGCCCCGCAGACCCCCCTCTCACAGACTGCATGGTCCTTCCTTCCCTGTGTCCACCCTCTCCTGCTTCCTGTCCTCTTAGCTCCGCTCTGATCTCCGCTCTTAAAGATGAGTTCCTCCAGGACAGGGCTTGCCTTTGTCCACTCCCTCGAATGTGCAGTTTAAGTACAGAAAGCTCTGATGGCTTCCATAGCAGCACGCTGGACTCTGAGCTCTGGAGCTCACACCTTCTGCCTGTCTTTTCATGTAACGCTCACCCCAAGGCCAGGCAGCTGATGCTGCTGTCTCCTGACTGCACTTAGGACACAGGCTCGGTGACATCCTAAGGCTGACACAAAGAGGTGGACCCATGATTTGAACCTAGGCCCATGTGACTCCAGACCCACCTCAACCACTGCCAACCACAGCTTGGAGCATTATGGGCAAAGCCAGGCCAAGCGGGCACACTGCATCTCCCTCAAAACCCACCTCTGTGCCACTGGGGCTTCAGCCTGAGTTATGTGTGAGCTTTGGGCTGGATCAGAGTGAGGCAAGTGAGGGTCACTAGAAATCTCAATAATCAGGGTGATATTTGATGATCTTGATTTATTTAGAATAAGATATCAAAAATGTAAATAAAGGGCCGGGGATTTAGCTCAGTGGTTCCACCACCTGCCTCACAAGCTAAGGACCCGAGTTCGATCCCCCGTACCAAAAAAAAAAAAAAATGTAAATAAAGACAGGATCATTATTTTTAATTTTCCCTTTTGCCACTGGCTCCCATATGGCCAGGCACAGCACTAAATCAATTCTTCTTTGAAAAAATTCTGTTACTTTGTTCTCTGTGGACATTTTTGTGTTAACTTTTTAAAAAACTATCTCTCTCTGCTGAGGTTTGGGTGTCCTCCTAAATCCTGCCCCGCCCCGATTCTGCTCTATGGGGAAGGGGCCAAGGACAGGACAGGTGCCCACTTCAGGTGGGGTGCTGAGGGCGGAAGGTCGAGGATAAAGGAGGCTGCTGCCCACCTGGCCCAGCCCTGGGCCAGGCTCACCTGCTCCCAGCTGTTGACAGGTACAGTGCATGCTCTTAAATCTGCAGCAGGCCCATTCAGGTTCGGGTTCATGGGGTGCGATTTTGAAGCCACTCCTTGGCTCTGCATCCAGCTCCGTCCCACTAAGTGGCCTCTCCCTGGGCCTCTGGTCCCCCTGAAGCCAAGGGGAGTTGGCCTGCAGAGGTCCCTTCCATATATCCATGGCTGAGAGTGTTTTGCACAAGCTTAGAGCTGGGAGACTTGTGTCTTCTCACACTGGACAACTGAGTGCTTACTCGTCCCCCTGCTTGGCCTGTGGGAAGAATTCCCACATGTTCCAGCAGCTGCAGAAGAGCACATATTCTAAAATCCAAACATGAATGCTGCTGGTTTGACATGCAATTTGAACTCCCTCGATTCCAGGTTCTGTTTACATCATGAGGCGGCGCTCTAGGCTGTGAGTGTGCATGTGTGTGTGTGTGTGTGTGTATTTGTGCGCGCGCACGCGCACCTGTGCGCTTATACCTCCAATGTGGCGAAACAGGACCAGGGAAACTGTCCAGCGCTGAAGGAAGAAGCCACATTCCATAGCAGCCTGGAGGGTACATGGACAAGGGGCAGGCTCGCACTGTCGCAGGCAGCCTGGCATCCCCAGCGTGCACCACTCAGATCGGATGAATTCAGTTCCTGCCCCTCGGGGCTGTGGTGAGATGCCAGCCGAGCACAGTGCTGCATGCACAGAGCCATGGCTCGCCTCCTTCTCCTCCTCCTCCTCCTCCTCCTCCAGAGCTGCTCCACGTTTCGGGCTCTGGGACCTCATGGCTTTCTTCTTCCTCTTCGTAGATCCCTCGTGTCCCCCAAGTGACCACTGACGATGTCGATGAATGAAGTCAAAGAGTCGCTCCGCAGTGTGGAGCAGAAGTACAAGCTCTTCCAGCAGCAGCAGTTCACCTTCATTGCAGCCCTGGAGCACTGCAGGGAGAATGCGCACGACAAGATCCGGCCCATCTCCAGCATTGGACAGGTGGTGCCCTGGTAGGGGGCTGGTGTGCAGGTCAGGGGGGCCTCACCCAGCCCAGTACCCTTGAAGGAAAGATGAAACAGAGGCCTGGGGTTGGGGATACATCGGTGCCACAGTGCTTCAGACCCTGATGAATGAAGTGAGTCCTTCATTTATCCCCCACCGGATATGTGAGTGGATAACACACATGTGAAAATCGAGCTCAAGACTCAGCCAGGGTCTAACTGCCTGCTACCTCTGAGGCCTGAGGCCAGCAAGGTTATATCACTGAGCCTCAGTTTTCTCATATGTTATTCCAGGAAAGCATCCATGGAAATCTCTCGGCCCAGGGTTGCCCATACTAAGCACTCATGTGTCCTGTGTCATCTGCCATCTCAGCTTCCGGCTGAGCCTGGGGATGCACTGGGGCCTGGGGGGACGTGGTGCCTGTCACCAGATTCTTCTGGGGACTGAGAAATTGCAGCAGGCCAAGCCCACTGTCATGGCTTTGATGGACCTTTCTATTTGACCCCGTCTCCTTGAGGATTAGCAGTTGTCCATGTTTACTCCGCAGGACTTGGAGGCCTTTCAGGAAGTTAGGGTCCTGAGTCACTGTGCAGTTAGGACCACACGCAGGGGCCAGATCCTTGGACCTAACAGATGCCACTGCACAGTCAGCTCACTGAAGGGAACCACCCACAGAGAGGGTCAGGGCTCAGAGCTATGTAGGAGAAATGGCCGTGGAGAACAGGCAACCCTTGCTGGCAGCATCCTTAAAAGTTTCTTTTCCTAATCCTGGTAACATTTCCCTCCCTTTTTCAACTTAAAAAATGCTAAATCTGGGGCCAGGGATTTAGCTCAGTGGTTCGGCCACCTGCCTTGCAAGCGAAGGGTCCTGAGTTCAATCCCCAGTACATTAAATAAAAAAAAAAAAGCTAAATGTACATGCAGAAAAGGAACATCTGCGCAAGTTCACCTGGACGCACTGGTTAGTAGTGTGGAACCCACTGGCCCGTGTGACCACCCTGAACTGTCTGAACGTCGCTTGCTGTGTCCCTGGGAGCTTGGCCTTCCAAGGGTGCTGGGCAGGTTTTCAGCCTCCAAAAGTCGTTGCGAGTCCCAGGCACTTCAGCACCCCTTGGTGACCCCTGGCCTGGTGTTCTGATCCCCACCTGCCACCACTAAGCCAAGGGCAGACACCCAGGCACCCAGTGACCCAGCTCTGGGTGGCTGCAGGTACCCAGGCAGGTGTGTGGCCAGAAGCCTCTCCACCACGCTTGGGAGGAAGCCCTTCAGACCACTGGGGAAGACATCCCTTAGCCACAGGGAAGCCTGTTTAGACAGGAAGTTTTGGGTGCCAGGGAGGCAGGTGACACCCCTGCACCATCAGACTGGAGAGAACTAACTGGCTGTGAAATACACGGGTCAGTTCATGGGACCCAGACCCAAGCCAGGTCCTACCCAGGAGATTAGGCCTCGCGTCCTGGCCCCACCTCAGACACAGGTACTGGGTGGTCTCCGGCAAGTGGAGAAAGATGACCCAGGATCTCGACCCTCACCAGGAAAAAGATTTGAGAGTACGAGAATCGGTATTCTTAGCCCCTTGTATGGCTTCTTTTAGAAAGGTTTTCATACTTCTTAAACATATTCACATGGGGTTTTAAAGTGTTTTGGCATTTAAGCTCCTGACCCTCCAAGAGTTGATACTGACTGTGGGGTGCAGGAGAGGCCACATTTTATTGTTCTCATGTGGATTATCATTTTCCTGGATTCCCTTTACCCACCTGTCCCTCCTCCGTTCTCTATAAACACAGTACATCTAAACCCCAAAGGATCCCCACTTCTTCCGTTTCCTCCTCAGTGGGGCGACCCTGGCCACAGTTCTCAGGAAAGTCCTGTGTGGAACTATGGCATGGAGGTCAGGCCCAGGCCCCTTCTGACTTGGGTGGTGGCTGGCTTGGTGCTGGGGAATGGGGGTGCGGAAGGGGCCTGGAGGGTCCTTGAGCTAGGAAGCTACTTCCATGGGGCACTGACCGGCATATTCCATCCCTCTGAACCTCCACTATTCAGAGTATTTATCTTCAAAATGAGGAATTAAAACAGTCCTACCCACTTGTGGGTAAGGAGTGAAACCAGGCCAGGAAAACATTTTGACAGCATCTGGGACACTGAAGGACATTGGCTGTGTGTCATGGTCTACACATGAAGCTGGAGGGAATGGGGTGCTGCTGACCTGGGGGTGCCTCTCCCTGCTCACATCATGCCGGGCTTTGCAGGTGCAGAGCTACATGGAACACCACTGCTACAACTCTACGGACCGGCGGATCCTGCTCATGTTCCTGGACATCTGTTCGGAGCTGAACAGGCTCTGCCAGCACTTCGAGGCCGTGCACTCTGGCACCCCGGTCACCAACAACCTCCTGGAGAAATGCAAAACCCTGGTCAGCCAAAGCAATGACCTGAGCAGCCTGAGAGCCAAGTAAGTCTCCCAGACCCTGCTGGAGAGGCTTTGCTGTGTGGGGAACCTGTAGGGAGGGCCAGTGACCCGGAGCTGGGTGTGGGGCCTGTGCTACTGTTCAGACTCGGGGAATCCTAGTCCCCGCCAATGTACTGCAATGACGCTGACTCCGCAAAACTGTAGGCACAAAGTGTCTCGCTGGACTTAGCACCAGGCCCAGGGAGAAAGGCTTACACAAGAGCTGCTCCCAGGAGCTTACGAAGGTCCTCACAGGGACACAAAGAAATGGGGCCCAGGGCCAACCCCACGGGCGGCAGCACTGCCATGGTGGATCCTGCCCCCAACCCCGGGGAACACAGTGCCCAAGTCTCGGTAGTGTGTTTTGAAAAGATGACAGGAATCCCTCAGCCCCTAATCCAGGCTCCCCTAACCACAGGTCAGTGGTCCACAGCTCCTACCTTTCCCATCAGAAATACCCAGGGCACTCAGCACCAACCCTGTGGAACCGGAACCTGTGCACAGCAGTTCTCAAAGCTTTTGGGGTGACTGTTGGGCTCACCACCGCCCTGGCCGTCCTGCAGGTACCCTCATGGTGTGGTGAACCACCTCAGCTGTGACGAAGCCAGGAACCACTATGGGGGCGTGGTCAGCCTCATCCCCCTGGTCCTGGACACCGTGAAAGAATGGATCGCCCACTCGGAGAAGCTGCCCCGCAAGGCGCTGCAGCATGTGAGTGTGCCCCCAGCTCACCAGAAAGCCACTGGGGCAGCCACTCAACCTCTGCCTTGGCTAAGAAAACTCAAGTGTAGGCAACTTGGGAAAGACAACCTCAGACCTAGGGGGAAAGACAAAGGACATTCCAAACCCCCCTGGAGGCCACCTGGTGGGAAACTGTAACCCAGGGCCAGGGACCTGCTGCACTTTGGGTGCTGTTTAATCAGTTTCGTTCAAACTGGTTGACCCATTCTTGCTGGTACTCCCAGTCCCTGCCGTGAACCCTGAAGGGGGCCAATACACTGCTGAGAATCTATCTTCTCGCTTTCACTTCTAACTCTTTGATTCCAATCTCTATGGTATGGATGAGGATCCCCACTTAACAAACTCCCCAAACAGTGTGGTGTTGGTAGTGGGTGTCCAGAGGAGGGGCACTGAACCAGCGCCCACCAGTGTACCTGGGCTGCTCCAGCTGTGGCGCCTGGGCAGTGAGGAGAGGCCTGAGCTCTCTGTAGGACAGAGTTGCTCCTGCTGCCCAATGGGAGCTCAAGGGTCAGGCTGTGTTCAGAACAAAGGGGATGAACCCAAACATCCCTCTCCTTTACTTGGAAAAAGGAGGCCATGACAGAAGCTGAAGAACTCTATTCTGTGGCTCTTGAGCAAGCACTGTTAAGGCCTGGACACTGTAAAATGTGTCCCTGGCTTCTGAGTGTGAGGAAGTCACGCTGACTGTTGGTTTTTCCCTTCGCAGGGTATGACTTAGCTTCTGTATTGTTGCTTCCTCGGGGGGAGACAGTCAAGAATAAAGTGTTCTACCACCTTTCTGCCTGGCTTGCTTTCCTGGGGTTTAGTCCTGAAAGAAAACCCGTGTTTCTCCTAAGACATCCAAGTTCACACAGGTGAAGTTCCTCAGAGACAAGGGACAAGTGTACACTCATCTCCAGAAAAGGACCGAAAAGGTTCATGCTGCAGGGCCAAGGCCAGGCTGCAGACGCCAAGGGTGGAAAGTAGCTCCTTGTCTAGTGAGAAAACCTGAAATTTTCAGACAGATCCCAAACTGCCACTTCTGAGTTTGTCTCCCAGGAGCTGCCTCTGCCACTAAGATGGGCAGAGCAGCACTGAGCTCCAGGGGCAGCTCAGCCGAGGCACGCGCCTGACAGCCCCACTGTGACACACTCCTCTTCCCCATTTGTCAGGCTGTGCGACTAGGAGCCAGGGTGGACCTCAGAATCAAGGAAAGGGCATTTCCTGTCTTCTGCTGAATGCCCGAGGGGCAGAGCAGGTGGTGACCATCACTGTGCCCTCCCTTGGTGCACACACAACCGCAGCTGGCAAGGCTCAGAGCCAGCGAGACTGCAGCAGAATAAACCTGCTGGCTTCTGCAGAAAAAGAGTCCAGGAAACACAGCCCGGCCAGCCCCTTGGGGCACAGGCACTGAGAGCCAGGCCGGACAAGGGTGCAGACCAGCAGCTGGCTGGCTTTCAGGGTTTCCCTGGTAGATGAACACCAAGTGATTCTTTGGGGCAGAGCAGATTTTTGAGGCAGAAGTTTACGTGTCACTGATTTCCCAGGACATGAACGCCCTTACAGAGAACAACTCCAGAGCCCATACTTGTCCACGTGCTCCTCAGCCACCCGCGGTGAGCCCTCCAGACCCAAGCTGGGTGTGCCTTGGGACCAATCCCCCACTTCATCTACCACACCCTCCACATGCACCCTTGAGGCCAGCATACGTTACTCGTAGCAACACAGCAGAGTAGTGCAAAACAATAAATTTTTATTTGTTCACAGTTAAACACAAGCAACTGCCTTGACATTTTAGAACATCCTAAGGACAGCAAACCCTTTTGATTCCAACTCCCGTTCACTGAGATTGTACCATGTTCTCTTGCAATTCATAGCTATGGCATCCAACGTGGACTGTTTGACATGCTTTTAAGATCAAGGCAGGAAAGTTTAAACCTTTTGACAAGAAGTGACTTTCTTCCATTTAACTAAAAGCAGTCTGTTTAAAAAATCGAATTCTGTTCACTGATGGGATCCCTTTAAACTGCAAGTTACCCACATATGGTTCATCCATGATTGAGTTACGAAACTAGATTTTAGCTTAGCAAAACCTGTTCCTCTGTAATGGATCTGTGGTCCACAGACGTCTTCTGAGGAGAGATCACTGACTATTCCCAGCGCAAAAGGCCTGGCTGCCTCTCTGGCGAGCCAGAGCAGTGCCACAGCACCGCACCCTCCCGTCCAAACACTGCAAGGCTTATGTGGGGTCCTGGGTTCTCCTCGCAGAGATCTACTCTAATGGCTACGCCAGCCCGCTTTCCCAGACGGAGGAAAATGTGGCAGCACCAGGAAGGGGCACAAAGCTCCTCAGCTTTCATTAACTCCTCTCAGGGCTGGAAGTGGTGGGGGTGCGGGGAATGGGGTTGGGCGTGCAGGAAACGGGATTCCTGTGTAGCTGCAGCCACTCTTCTCTCTGGCGAACATTTACATACTGCAGGACCGTGTGGCAAAGATGGGAACACCTGCTGCCCCAGGCTCACTGGGGAGGTGCAGATGGGGAGTCAAGCCATGGGAACAAGGACTCTAGGAGCAGCCTAAGGGCCAGGCCCTGACCTGAGCAAAGCTCACTGAGAGCCATCGTGACTTCGCAGCAGTCTGGGGCAGGGCTGTGTGTCACAGGACTCCGGATATGAACAGACCGGACATTCTCAGGCTGGGTTCATTTTCCAGCCCTCCTGGAGGTCAATCTAGCCCGTGGAGACAAGGCACACACAGGGGTGAGCCGGGTCTTTGCACGCCCGGGAGCCGGCCTCTCTGGTGGGCGGGGCTTGTGCTGTGCCCACCGCCCCAGCACGTCCACGCTGCCCCCACTGCTTCGTGCTCAGCAAGACACGCCAAGCATCCTCCCTGGCACTTCTGTTTGCCCTCCAGTTCTCTCTGGCTCCCGTGGTAGGTTCTGGTGTTTGGTGGCCATTTCCATCGGCCAGTCACCGCGCACTCGCTTTACTGTCAGCACAGAAACCTGTGCCCAGCTTTCTACTCTCAACGCGAGGTGGAGCTCTGTGCTCCAGCCCACGGACCCTTTCCCCCACAGCCACTGCATGCCTCCTCTGATCTGCTGCTGTTTCATCTTTCTCAACAAGAGCACTGGAAAGTACAAGCTGCTGCCAATGTTCAGTCTCGGCTTTGTGGCTTTTTATCTTGCTTTTGCCCAGGGAAGTTCTGGCCTCTGACTATGGTAGGGAGGTTAGGAGGAAGCTAATTTTTCTAATTGTCAGTGGCTTCCAGGAGCATTTCCTGGGCTGACAAAGTACCTTCTAAGAATGGTTTGGACCGCTGGCCCCAACCACATCACATACAATAAGCACCTTCTGCAGCATATTCCTGGCGGCCAGGCAGCCTTCTCTCCCGGAAGCTGCTGACAAACCCAGGAAGTCACTAGGCCTGCTTCAGTGACACTGGTCTGTGCACTCATCGACAAGGACTTCTCAAAACCTCCGGAGCCAAGAAATGACCCTAACACCCCCTACTTCTGAGTTTGTTTCTCATAATCATGACCATATATTTCTCCTAATTCTACAGTAACAATTTTTATAGATTTTATGGTGCAGCCTTAGCAGCAGCTTCTTAAAACCCCACGAAAGGCTCTGTCAGAGACACATGCTTATTTCCTGTATCAGCAGCTCCAGGAGCTCATTTCCTCTGTACCTTCCTACTCCTTTTCCTTCTTCCTCCATGCCCCAAATAATGTTGCAGTGCTTCTTTTTAAACAGATTCATGCTGAATGAGACACAGACCTAGGCTCCCTGGGGCCCTGCTACCCTGGCTGATGCCAGGAGTTAAAGTTATGCATCTTCGCTTTCACAGCGCGGGAACACAGTGATATAGGATGGAGGCCACCCAACCCCAAAACTAGACACCAGGCTAGTTAATCAGTGCCAAGACAGGCTCTGCACGCCACTAACTGTCCTGATACCCTTGTCCAGGCCTCATTTGCCTTTCAGGAGTTCCTCTCCTACCTATCGCCTTTCTGCCCTTAAAACGACTGCCTGCAGCGCCAGCAAGTGATGCAGTATCTGGCAACACATGGACTATGGACAGGTCTATCACTTTCCAAGCGAGGGCAAACTCTACCGTCGACAATGGAGTCCTGTGCACCATAAAAACCTGTGCTTTTGATAGAGTAACTTCACCATGGCCCCAGGTATCAACCTCCCAAGCTCAGCTGAATAAACCCATGGCCTCCTAGAGCACAAAGGAGCGTGAGCTGGACCAGGCCAGGTCCACCCAGGCTTGTAAAGCTGGGGAGACAGAGCCCTGGAGTGGCCGCAGAGCCTCACTGTACTACACCGCCTACTTCCTTCCCTGTAGTTCACAATCTGTCCTTTTAAAAATCAATTTGTTTTTCTTACATTCTCCTTTACTAATTAAGGAAAAGGCTTCAAGGTAAATTCCTTTTATCTTTGTTCTGTGGCACAGATCTCGTAGGCTTGGGAAGGAAGAAAGCACTTAAAACCGATTTCAATGGTTAATCTGTAACATTTCCTTGCTGTTCTGAATTTGTTCACGTTGTCCTTTTCTAATACGGAACCAGAAAGCTAGGATGTATTGGATTGTAAGCTTTCCTTTGGACAAAGCCGCATTAAAAGTGTGGCCTTACTGGTACTTCGACAGCACCAGCGCTGGGCTCTGTGGGCTGAAGCAGCAGGGCCATGCCTTCCCCTCCCACAGACTGGGTGTCAGTCACACAAGTCCTGTCCCCAGCAGGTCTTCATCACTATCACCATGGTGACACGGAGTCTCTAAAGGCCTGGTTTCTTTCAGTCAGGGACGCTAGGATACCTAGTATATGTGCTGCCCAAGAGAGCACGAGGGATGCTAGGATGCTCATTGCCGCACCTTTAAATAAAGACTTTCCCCCTGCACACGCTGGAAGCCAAGATTTCGTACCATTGGTTTCTATTTCTCAAGGTTGAACCCTTCTTTTCTCTGAAAGAACACAAACAGGGCTCTTTTTTGCCAAGTTGCTCCCGGGCCGGGCTGGAGTACCAGGCAACTGCTCTTAGGGTGCTAGTGTTTATTTAGGAGCATCTGCTGGGTTTGGGTCCCCTACTGCCATCAGTGTCTGACTGGTGTCCCTTCTCGTGAGCACGTGGGGCAGCCCAGTGGGGACAGGCAGTTGGCCTTTCCAATACTCCCCCAGAATCCGCTTTCGGTTGCTCTGTCATTCCTAACATGGGGGAGGATGACAACATCAAGCTCCTGAGAGAGCCAGCTCTGAAAGTCAGAAATGGTGTGAAAAAGCTACCTTTTTGGTGGCCCGGAACTGACAGTAGTGAGGCAACCCTCAGCCTGAAAGACATTCACGTAAGCTCTGAGGCAACTCTGGACTTTCACGGCCTCTCTGCTGCAGTGCCTGAAGCAGGTGACACAAAAGAGGCACAGGGAACTCAAGGGAGGAAGGCAGCCCGACCGAAGGGCTAAACCAAAGGCTCAGCTACAAGACAGCAGCCCAGAGGCATGGCGCCACATGCCCAAGAGCTCCTGGGGCCTCTCCAAGTGACCTCCCCACAACCCAGGGCACAGGGTCGCTGCCCTCACGCCAGCCTGGGCTCAGCATGGTACCAGCGTTCAAGCAAACACCAAATAAATAAGAGGTAGTGGGGGAAGGAGGGACAAGAGCTTTCCCAAAGGGCGGGGGCGTGCGGCCTCCACAGCGGCAGCTACCCTTGTGAAACAACCGGTGCTTGTTCACACGCAACTTCCTCGATGTGTCAGAACCACCAAAGGAAAGGAAGGACGAAGGAACCCTCGTCCTGCTAGATCTGCTGCTGCAGATGCTGCACTGCAGAACCAAAACTCGGGACAGTCTCCCACAGATGCTTCCACACGAAGACACTCAGCTCTGCAGGCCACAGCCTCACAGGAGGGACACACTGGACTTACCTGCAAGGCTGCCAACTGCCTGGTCTAACCGAGAGCCACCCAGTGATCTGAGCATCAGGAAAGCAGAGTGCTGTCAGACTCAGAGGTGGAATCTGGCCTCCTATTGCACAGGTCCAAAGGACACAACCATTTGCGGGGGAGAAGGAAGAAAACAAAGCTACTGAGGAGCACCAACTGGCCCTCGATTAGTACACACTGATAGGTAAATGAAAGGGTTAGGGGCAGGGCGAGGGGAAGGTGAAGAGGCTTTTCAATGCCAGATCTGAAAACCGCCTGCACTCTGTCAGATGTCAAAGGGACCTCTGTCCCACTTCCACACTTGAGCAACCACTCAGACCCTGGAGACAGGAACGCCTTGAACATGCACTCACACCTCCTGTTCTATGCCACCAAGATGCAGGATAACACTGACTGAGCTCCCCTTAGCTGTGTTCGTGACGAGCCTCATTGTAGTCCATGATACGAAGCTGTCCGACACTGTCCAGGCTGGGGGGAGAAGGATGCGGGCCGTCTAGGTTCAGGGAAGTCTTGGCTTCCACACCCGAGTCTTTGCCCAGGTCTGTCTTTAGGCTCTCGGGGAGGCTGCAGATGCTCATGCCGTCCTCATCACACTGGCTCTCACTCTTGTTTCGAAACAACTCTCGGGCCTTCATGCCCAGAAAGCTTTTTGAACTGGGCAGTGAACCGACAGTTGGGATGCTGGTGGTGGGCTCACCCACAGTGGCTTCCCTCCGACTGCTGAATGGGCCCGCCCTCTGGCTTGGGGGTTTCTCTGGGGTGGAAAGCTCACTGCTGCTGCTGCTGCTGCCACCGCCTCCAGCTCCTCGGCCTCCACTGCTCCCCCGCATGCTGCCAGGCCCAGGGGTCTTGGTCTCACCATTGTGCCCAGATGCCTCTTCCTTGTGCCCTTTCATGGGATCTGAGCAGCCATCATAACAACAGTCAAGCCTGCAAGAAATCCAGGGAGGAAAAAGGAGTTGGTGACTCTGACGCCCATGTTTGGGAGATGTGGAATTGCACGGTACCCGCTCCCAATGAACCAAACTCTGCTGGCCTGCTCTGCTGTGTAACAGCGAAGCCAAGCAAGAGATGGCATAGAGAAACCTAAGTTACAATGAGGGATCCTCGACGGGAATCTGTCATGTGAATGGAGGACCATGTGATGCAAGCTGGAAGCAGAGGTGGGAAGACCACTGGGCATTGTGAGGAAAGGTGAGGTGGGGTGGTTCTCTGAAAGAGCACTGAAGCCCTGAAAGGCTGTAACTGCCACTTCCAATGTCATGCAACACAGTCCTGGCTCTGCTAGTGGCAGCTTTGTTGAAAGGCCAGGTGTAACTCTTGGCTCCTACCTTTCTTCTGCAGCTTCTGCTGCCTCTGGTTTTTCCTCTTCGAGTTTTTGCAGGAGGCCGTCTTTCTCCAACCTGCCATACAAGTCTAAGATCTCCAACTCGAACACCTGTGTGATCCTTTTCTGAGCCTCATACCTGCTCTCCGCAGCCTGCAGCTGTCCTCTGAAAGATACAGACCCCCCCGCCCCCAGAAGATGGGAGGCTGCCCTTAGCAGGGTGCCACTGCCCCAAACCTTCCTTACAGAGATTACCTAGCCTGGGCCTTGACATCCTCCAGGTACTTCTTCTGCTCCAGGAGGAGGTGGTCTTTCTTGGCCAGATGAGACTCCAGTTCCGAAATGCGTTTCTGAGAAGTATCCAGCCTCTGATTCTGCTGGAGAACGTGGCTTCTGTTTTTTTCTAGTTCTTTCCGGTACGCGGCTTTCATCATTTCCACTTCCTAAGAGACTGCAGTTAGTACTTAGAGAAAATGAAAGCTGTCATAAGCTTTGAGAGGTGCTTCAGCAGTTCCCCAGCGGTGGAAATATAAGCAAGAACAACTCCTGGAAAGTAAGCTGGTTAGGTGCTAACCCAGAAACCCTTCCCTGAAGTCCAACTCGAAATAATCTGACTGTAAACAGATATTTTGTACAAAAATAATAACCACGGTGTATTTGTAAGAGCAAAGAACAGCAAACACCACAACGGGGAAGCAGTTACATAAAGTACATTTTGTATCTGTAAGCTGTTAGAAAGGATATGGCATCAGTAAAAGATACAAAAGCAGACTATAGAACAGTGAGCCGAGCAAACACACACAGAGGCACATACCTAGTGACATGTGCCAATGTTCACAGATATGACAGTGTGGGTTATTTGCTTTCTATTTTATGATTTCCCCTCTCCTAACAGCAGCTGAGGAAGAGCTAGAGAAGGCCACAAGAATGGAGCAGGTCTGCTCAAGAGAGGCAGCACGTGCAGGCTGGATCCCCTGACGTGATCTGTCCATCATGGCCAGGTGGATGGGCTCCCTGTAGCTGCAAACCCAGGGCAAGCGTACACTACTGTGCAGAATAAAGGTGGAAAGGGTAATTCTCTAGCAGCATATGGTATGCGTGTGTGTACTACGGTAAAGTGTATATAACATAAAACTCATAGCCACACGCTCGCTTTCTAAACAGGCAGTAAACCACAAAGTGCAAGGAGGTGAACTTTCATGAAGGGCCCTGGCCTTGAAACGGAGCAGCAGACACAAGTTTCCAGGGCACAGACTGCGAGAGATGGAAGGGCCAGCCAGCTGTGAGACCATGCGGCCACTCCAGCTGTGCTAAATGGCTGCAGACATCAGCACAGGTGAGGGTGTGGTCACAAGCAATAGCAACCAGCCCTCCACATCCACGGACTCAGCCAACCACACATGGAAAATGTTCAGAAAGAAACTGTCTGTACTGAACATGCAGACTTCCTGTCCCTCCCCTACATGAGACAGTGTAACAACTATTTACATAGCACATTCACTAGGTACTAAGTAACCCAGGTATGATCAAAGTGCATGGGATGGTAGTGTGGGTCATAATAAGCAAAAGCTATGCCATTCTACATAAGGGACGCTCTGGAGCTGACCTCCAGGGATACCGAGGACAACTGTATTTATTTATGGCTAATCACCCAGGGAATTGCGTCCAGAAGGTTCATGGGGTCACAGTAACCTTTGCCAGCCAGTCGGCCATTCCCACCTGATTCTCAGACACCTGGCCCTCCTCCCTGCCGGCCTGAACGACCCCACCCCAGCTCCAGGCCCAGGAGGAAATCCCAGCTGGCTGGGGGTGCAGATGGTACAGCTGTGCACACGACTCAATCTGGCCAACAAGGGCCGCTCGAAGTATGCAGAGTCTTCTGGGAGAGGTCTCCCAGCAGAGCGAGGGTCAGAAGAGATGCTCTCCTCTTCCTCAAGACACAGGTATCCAGCCGGGACAGGTGGTCTCAGGGACTACCTGGCAGCCATGGCAACAACTGGGCAGAAGACAGAGCAGACAGCACAGGCAGGACAGTGAAGCAGCGTCAGAGTCTGGCTCCCTGATGCTGTCCCAACCGCCAACCTGAGCAACCTGGAGCTCGTCTGCCTCGGGACTTCTTGTCAAGTGAAACAATAAAAGGCCTTGTTGTGAAGCCATTTTGGCTTGTTTCCTCCATCTGGTTTCCAAGCGAAGGCATCCTAATATGAGTCAGCATCATCATTCTTGTTTTACGTGAAACAGGTGCCAGAGCATCCTCGGATGCCCAGCAGCAGCCCGCACCACAGAGCCTTCCCCTCTACGCCTCTCCAGGGAGGCATCAGCAATGCCCCCAGCAAGCTCTTTCAGAGGGTCTTCCCACCTTCCTTCTCCCAAAACCATCTAGAGAAAGTTCCACATGTAACATCCTTCTAGGAGAAGTCTGAGAGCTGAGTCCAAGACTGATTTTTTTTGGTGTCTACATTTGTCCAAAAAAGACACTTTACAAAGCATAAGCCCAAGAAATCCTGAAGAGAGGCCCCTGTGTGATGGAGAAGCTGTGACAGAAAGCATCTGAGCATTTCCTACTAAAATTCTATTCCCAACTGGCTCAGCAGCATTACCCGAGGCTATTTATACTGACACGGAACTTCTGTCCTGATACCGCTGGTGAGGCACTAATTAACATAAGATCATCCTGTCACTGGCCTTGCTGCCAGGACTGAACGACCATCAGCAGAAATTAGATTCAGCACGAAAAGGAAGAGAACACGATATGCATGTGGTGTGTACCAGGACATACCCACAGTCCCGAGCGGCACGTCTCTCTCTGCAGGACGAGAGGGGAAGCACCTTCACACCTGTCCCTGCAACTACCCTACCAGGTTCCTTATGTACAGCAGGCTCCATTTCAGAGCCACCCAGCAAGGGGACACACAAGCACACGCACACAACCGCTGGATAGTGCCTGTGTAGGGACAGGGAGAAGAGGGGTGGACACACTGCCTGGGCCTGCAAGCCTGTCCTCCCAAGCGCCACATACCTTGGTAGTGTCCGAGTGCTTGTTCTGCAGCTGTTCCAAATACAGCTCGTTGACCTCCCCGAGCACCAACAGCTGCCTGTTCAAGAACTCCATCTGCTGCTGCACCGACTCACTGTTGGAGAGCTGACCAAAACACACACACTGTGAAAAGTCCAGCTCCACAAAACTGGAAATAGACGTTAAACAGGAAACCAGCTAAGGCCACAAGAGTCCAACAGTGGGGCAGAAGAAGAAATTCCCGTGGTTTCCAGTTCCCCAGGATTATGGCTAGTGGGCAGAAATGCACTTCAAAACGGTGCTATGCCAAGGGGAAGGAACTGTGTCAAACTGATCGCCACAGGACACTTGCAGCAGATGGACAGGTACACTGCCACGACGGCAAGGCCATCGGGTCCGCGGACGAAAGCCCAGGGACATTCACGTGCTGTGATCACAGTCGGAACCCTAGCACACTTTCACGCTTATGTGCACGAGTACTGAGAAAGGGCCCCACAGGGTGCACGTGCCTAGCTTAGCAGGTGCCTTTTCGGGGGTGCTGTCTGCACACTGCAGCACATCTGGCAGCACCCTGGCCCCTACCTATGAGCTGCCAAGCACCAAAAACATCCCCTGACGTTGGCCAACGCCATCTGACGGCAAGAGGGGGTCACTCTCTGCTGGGCCCAGCATGGGCAGTCAGGGGACACAGCTGTCCCACCTGAAGGGAGAGGGGAGGCAGCGTCCCCTCCCCGCTTACCTTCTGAGAGACCTGACTGAGCAGAAGCTCGGTGTGGCACACCTTGCTGTTGGCCTTCTTCAGCTCCACCCGCAGCTCCGCAATCATGCTCCTGCAGTCCTCCAGCTTTGTCTACCCAAACACAGGTGCTCATGAAGCTATGGCAGCACCGGCAGCCCGCCTGGCCGCCAGCCCTTGCAGAGCCAGGAGTGCCCAGCTCCTCAACTGCTCTCCTATTCTGGGCCATCAGCATTTGACTTCTTTGTCTTAAAAAGTAAGTTGTGGTTGATTTCTAAATCCCTTACTATTTAATAAAAACAAAACAAAACAAAGAAAAAAAGACCTTAGTTCCCAATCTGCACGCTGAAGAGCCCTGGGACTGCAAGCAAATGCACGGGGTGTTGCGGAGATGGTTTATGTCTCTGAGGGATGCACAGTGACATCTGTGGGACATGATGTGAACTACTAATTAGCCACAGGCAGCTGCTGGCTCAATGCTGGGTCACGCTGTGTGCCTGGACGAAGCCGTATTTCTGCAAGCTGGGCTTTGGGTGGCTGCTACGGTACGAAAGGACCATGAGAAACCAGTGTGAAACATGAAGTGAGGGTGCTGCTGTCCACTCTGACTCCAAGGCTGGGATCTGTGTCCCAGATGCACACGGCCTTAGTAACTGCAGTTATTTAAATTTTTTTTAAAAATATAAGTGTATGTGTATTATTTTCAAACAGCTATTAAGCTGTCAGGACACTAACATTTGCTGAGCTGAGTAGACTCCTCCATGGTGGAACTATCACATGCTTCTTCGGGCTCCACGGTGAACATGATACTAAGGGAGGTATGAACTAAGAAAGCTGGGGAACTTCTGCCTCCGTAAGATGTAGTGACCTGAATCTATCTACCGTGATCTCAGAGAGTGAAGTATTCTTCGTAGGGGAGCTGACCAAGGGACAACATGTAAGAGGCACTCCTGCCACCCTCCCAGCGGCTCTCAGGCCCCTCTACCTACTGTGCCCGGGCTGCGGTCTGTACCTGGAGTTCCTGGCTCTGGTTGTAGAATTCTTCTCGGTCATGCTGCAGCTGTCTGATCTGGCTGTGGAGCTGGGTCACCACAGTGTCACGCTGCTCCTGCAGCTGACTGTACCTGGCTTGTTCTTTCTGCAGACTCACCTTCCACATTTGGATGTCTTTTTCTTGTAACTTCAGCTGATCTTTCTAGCAGAGACCAGAGATACCATCATTTTAGCTACCATCTGACATGGGCAACGAGCCATAAACCTTCTCCACACTACCTGGAACTGCAACTACAGACACAGAGCCTGACGGCTCTTGACTGTCTTACTGGGGTTTCAGTCAAGGTCTGCCCAATTTCACATTAGCTTTTCTCAGGGACCAAGTTGTTTCCCATACTTTTAAAAGTCCTAACCACCAACAGCAGAGTAAGACCTCTACTACATGGTCCTGATTAGTTCCCTGAAACACCAAACATTCACTGGACACTTACATCCTGTGAGGCTCAGGGAAGCACTTACTGATATCATTTCTTTGAATCATCAGAACTTAAAAACGAGGTGCCACTATTATGATTTCTCAGTGCTGCTATTACAATTACTCACTTTACAGAACTGGTAACAAGGTTTCAAGAGGGCAAATTTTCCCCCTAAGATAATAAACTAGTAGAGCCAATACTTCAACTCCAAATCTCACTGGCTTTATATCCGCAGCACTGTACACTTTTCAATTCTATGCCATGAAATAGCATTAGGAGAACTGGTTGCACACCTGGAAAGATAAAATTCCCTTTCAACCCTTTCATCGTCATAGCAAGCAAACAAACACAGACAGTCCTTTGTCCCCTGGGTTGAGAGCTAGAAGGGAATTCTGTGGTCTCGCCATCTGCAGCTAATCTCAGAGACTGAGTGGCCCCGCCCCAGCCACCCCAAGACCAGGGCTGGAACCGAGAGCTCTGGCCTCCCTTGGTGGCTGTTCTTTAGGCTGCCATCCTGACACAAGGCAAAACAAACAGGAAGGCCAGCGTCCCAGGTCCTCACCATAGCAGCATTGTGCTCCTCCAGGGCTGCTGCCCTGATCACCTTTCGGAGGAGCCGTCTGTTCCGGAGAGCGTGCTGCTGCCTCTTAAAGCGCTCATAGAGTAACTGGTTGTGCAGTAAAAGCAACTGGTCTCGGAGGGTGCGGATCTCATCTGAGGGAGGAGAGCCTGGTTTTAAAGCAGAGGGAGAGCGGAAGAAATGTCTTACCTATAGCTCCATCAAGCCCCTCCTGTATGAGTCTAAGAAACAATTCTTCCAAATATAAACTACTTTTCAAGTGACCACCGTTAGGAGGGAGGGGGCATTTCCCAGCTACCTCCACTTATAGGGATGCCGAGGTTGTGCCAGTGGGAGGGCGCTTCAAGGGCTGCTCTCCTTCCCCACAAACCTGATCTCTCTCTCTCTCTCTCTCTCTCTCTCTCTCTCTCACACACACACACACACACACACACACACACACACACAAACACACACACATACAGGTGCACACACACACATTTCAGACTCCCTGGCTCTCTGCAGGATGCACCTAAACTGCTGTGTTCTCCCCAGGGAGGTTCTCGGGACACTCACACCACTTTTCTAGGGGGGCCTGGCACGAAGGCTGCACTTCAGCTTCCAAGCACATGCTACTGCCATGTTTCACAAAGTGGAAATGCTGACTTCGAACACTTGAGATTCCCTGGCCAGGCAGATAAGCTGGCTGGAGGAGGACCGAGGGGAGATGTTTCCCATAGGGCACCTCCTTCAAGGACAGAAAAGGTGACATGCAAGCAGGAACCAGTGGGGCTGGATATGGTGCTAAAGTAACAACTTTACCTCCAAAGTGGGTCCAGTCGACAGACTTGCTGGGTAAGGACAACCTAGGAATAAAGTTTTGGGGAATGAAGGTATTGATGTGATCTAGAAAAAAACTCATTTGGACACTTAACTGCAGCAAGGTTGGATCATTTACTTGTCCTCAGAATCCTCAAGGGCCTAAGAAAACGTCAAACTCCAAGAGCACACAGAGTTGGAGGTGTGGCCTTAGCAGACAGAATGGGCACCACGCACGGCCAAATCCCCAAGGAGGAGCCCCACCACGTGCTCCCCCACCTCAGTGTGGCTTGCTCCTTGAGGTCAGTTCTCCAAGGATGAGGAGGAGGTGCTTCCACCCCTCCCTGCGGAATACACAGGGAATAGCTCTCCTTTGAGAAGCTACTTTCACCCACATTTAAGAAAAAGCAGTTCACTTATTATATAGCCCATTACACCAAATCTAATTTAAAAAGAAGAAGCTTTTCAAGGCATGGTGACTCATGTCTGTAATCCCAGCATTCAGAAGGCAGAGGCAGGAGGATCGATGTAAGTTTTAGGCCAGCCAGGGCTACATAGACCAGCCTAAACTACACAGCAAGACTCTGTCTCAAAAACAACAAAAAAAGAAGTTTAAATATTATAATTCCTGTCAGATTCCACCATGGGATATTATATAGAAGACAGAAAAAAACCAACATTTTTTCCGAGAACCTGTATGGAAACAGCACAAGGTCCACACTACGGACAGCTGAGCCCCCACCCCTTCCCCTGACACCTCTGAAAGGAGCAAAAACGGTGTCTCTAAGAGCCCTGTGTGGCAGGGGGGCCATTCAGGCCACTTGAACTTGCATAAAATGCGCATGATCCAATCTTTACCCCATGAACCACATTACCAAAATGTAACCGAATAATCTGTACTCAGAGGGGAGCTGCTATGTTCTTTGAGATACCAGGAGCTCATTTTCAATCTCCATCCTCACAGGACAGTGGCGCAAATGGCCTGCACCGCAGCTGACACTCTGGGGGCCTTCCGAGCCCACACGCTGCGTGCCCGCACACTGGAAGGATGTCGGCTGGAACATAAGGGAGCCAGCACCTCCAGGCTAAGCGGGAGGAGGGAGTCGGGCTCCCACCCTCAGGCTGGGCGCACTGTTTAGTAAAAACTGGGATAGGTTGCACAAGGTCGGCAGCCGGCTTACTTGCTAAGCTCCTTGCTGTGTGCGTCTGCTCCCTGCTGTATCAGTCTATCCAGTACTTCCATGGGGGAGGTAGAGGGCGCGGAGTCTTCCTCGGTGCTTCCTTTTGCTTTCTTTAACAGCTCCTCCGTCTTCTTGCTGACAAAGTGACAGGCAGTCTTTGGCAAGGCCACCTCAAAGAGATGATCATATGGGGGAGGCTGCCCACTTCCAAAATCCACTCCCCGTTGAGGTGGAATTTTGCAAGGGCTGGGAGTGAGAATGCTGGTTGCCAGGGAAGTCTGGGGGGCCCTGTCCCCTGCAGGGCTGGTGTCAGCTCCGCCACAGGGCAGGTCTATGGGAGTAAAGGCTTGCTTTGGTGTGTCGGGCCCAAGCTTGTCCAGGGAGGAGTGTAGAGGCTCGGGGTTCGCAATGGAGCCCTGCATCCCAGAGGCAGCTGAGTGTGTCTTCCGCTGAGAGCCCGGGAGACTGTCTCCGTAGAAGGGAGAGTCAAAGCCCCCTCGAGGAACCACAGGCTCCGCCTCTGCTGGGGTGATCTCAGAAAGCTCTTTAGATATTGCGGCTGAAAGGAAACAAGGAAGCTCCAGTGAATGCTGAACGGGGCAAGCCTAAGCAGCACCAAGTACCCGGGGCATTCCTTCACCCGGGGCATTCCTTCACCCAGCACGGGCCCTACCACACAGCGCTGTTCATGGACAGAAGGAAATCAAGCGAGCCCTGGAGCTGACCCGAGCACTCAGTTCTGGGACAAAACCAGGGCCGAGCTTCATCTCACAAAAACCCCACATACACGTTACCTTCCTCCTTATCTTTTTCGATACTGTCTTCCTCCGAGGCCAGATCACCTAAGAAGCCCGGCAGATCACTCAGAGTGACAGAGCCTTTGGGGCCAGGCAGCTCTTCTGAAGAGAGATAGAACTCAGTCACACACATGCTGACTAGTCTCTGCAGGTGTGGGGGATGAGACTCACAGCAAATGGCTCCGATCACTCTCCCTGCTGAACAGAGGCCTGGAAAGGACTCCGACCTACTATAAAAGCTGAGCTATTCTAAATCACCTAATGGAAGGTGCCAAAAAACCCCACAGAAAACAAAATTCTCAGGCCTTAGTGTCTTCAAGAACAGATAAAGCCATGTGGTCCAATGGCTTAAAACACTCTCAGAGGTACTTCAGGGCACCAGCTTACAAGCTTTTGGGGTGGGGTCCTGGGGCTGAACCCAGGGTCTTGTACTGAGCTACACTCCCAGCCTGTTTGGTAAACTCTGAAACAGCGTCTTACTAAATTGCCCAGGTTGGGCTCCAACATGCCTCAGCCTCCCAGGGTGCTGGGATGACAGGCGAGCGCCACCACACCCAGCTATCTTAAACACCTTTTTGATGTTATTAATAGTTTAACTTTTAGAATTTGGCACTTGTTTCTTTTGGTTCTAACCTCTACACATCAGCGTTCTGTGGTATTCCAGAATGTCCTTGTTTCTCTCTTGTTTTGAGACAGGGGTATTAACTATACTGCATGCTGGTCTTGAACCCAAGATGTCCTCCTACTTAAGGAAAGCCTCTTGCCTCGGCCTCCTGAGTAGCTAGGACTATAGGTGTGCACCACTTCACTCTGCTTTGGACTCATGCAGTGCAGTCTGAAGCAACAAGTAAGGTGCGTGTTGCCCGGAGGTTTTACCTAAGCCTCTGTCACTGGGAAGGTGGGGCTGCCTGTGGAGACTCGGCCGCGCAGACTCTCCTCTCTCCTCCTGAAAAGATAAGAGTCCTTTGTATCCATCACATGGTGAGATGTGCTCTGCCCCTCTCTGGCACCTTGTAAAGACCATCAAAGAGCCCAGTGCTTCTCAAACTGCCTTTATAGTCTCAACAGAAAAACCCCAAGCTTCTGTTGATGTGGTTAAATCTGTCAACTGTTACTGTATTAGAAACTGAAAAATATTTAAAAATATTTATTGCCTTCAAAAATAACAAATCTGGGCTGGGGATGTAGTTCAGCAGCACAGCACCTGCCCGGCAAGCACAAGGTCCTGAGTTCGATCCCTGGTACCAAAACAACAAAGACAAAAACAGGACAAAAAAAAATCTATTGCTTGTTAATCCATACAACATTTTTATTTTTTAAAAAAACTACACTTTCAAAAAAAATAATAAATCCAGAGTGAAGAATGGAACTGCTCTACATTTTTGTGATCTCTTTATTATCTGGCTTGATGGAAGACAGCCGGGCTCTCCTAGCTGCTTCCACATTCAGTCTGCCCCCAGTGCCAGTCTGTCAGTTTGGCTGATGTGGAAAAACCTGGGTCCCAGCATTCCATGCTTTTCATACACTTGTACACAATTACTGCATCTTCGCTACCACCCCCAAACCTGACAAGTGGTGGTTTCCTAAGAGTTAGTTACAATGTGGAATCTGAAACTCTATGAAGTAACTTTTCCTGTTACGTTAAAAATCCACTGGCCCCCTGCCCCACCTCTCCCAGCTGAGAGGAGGTGAGCCGAGCGGGCACCAACAGCATCCCCCTCCCCCAGTCGAAATGAGAAGACATGTAAATAAGTCTCAAAACCAGACTTCCAGATCACCTACAGCAACCCCAAAGGGAAATGAGATGAAGCACTCTGATACTCAACCACCTGGACCCACTGAACTGGCAACAAAAGGGGATCTGGAAAAAATGAAATCAGAAATAATTTCTCAGATAACAGGAGAGATTGTGCTCCTAGTGCAAGACATGATTATTAAATCTAGAAAAGAGCTGAGGAACATGATAGAATCCCAACATAGGAAACAAGTGGAATCCATAAAACATATGCAAATAGATTTCCAGGAGATGAAAAACTCCACTGAAAGTCTACCCATCAGAATGAGCCAATGTGAGGACAGAATTTCAGATATAGAATATAAGATTGCAATTAATGACCAGGAAAACAAAAATTGCTTCAAAATTATAAGGGAACATGAGAAATCAATCCAGCAGCTGCTAGACGATGCAAAGAAGAATAACATAAGACTGACTGGAGTCAATGAAGAAACAGGAGAGGGTGCAGATGACATAAAAAAACTCTTCACAGAAGTAATGGCAGAAAACTTCCCAAGCAGGGGAAAAGAACTTGACATACAGATAAGTGAGGCATATAGGACTCCAAATAGCCTTGATCAAAAAAAAATCTACACATAGGCATATAATTGTTAAGATTCCAGAAAATCAACAGAAAAACAAAGTTCTACAAGCAGTGAGAGAAAAGAAACAAATCACATACAAAGGAAAGCCCAGCAGAATAACAGCAGACTTCTCAACACAAACCATCAAGGCAAGAAGGGCTTGGAGTGACATATTCCCAGCCCTAAAAGAAAACAGCCTCCAACCCAGATTGATGTACCCTGCAAAACGATCTTTCAAAATTGATGGAGAAATAAGATACTTTCATGACAAAGAGCACTTTAGGAACTTCATGAATACCAAACCAGCCCTCCAAAAAATTTTACATAATATCCTAGGAACAGACATTGAGGATCACAACCCCAGGAAGCAAAGCAGAATGAACCCATCTGGCACGACAAGAAATTAAATGTAAAGGGGGAGAACCTAACAAAAAGAAAAAGTCATGGGAATGATAAGTCAATACATTTCAGTTATAACCATCAATGTTAATGGTCTCAATTCACCAATTAAAAGAAATAGACTGGCAGAATGGGTCAAGAAGCAAAATCCAACAATATGCTGCATACAAGAAACACAATTCAAAATGAAACTCATAGATTGAAAGTTATAGGGTGGACAACAATACTCCATGCGATGGGAACCCAGAAAAAAGCAGTAGCTATCCTCTTTGCAGATCAAGTAGATTTCAAACCAACACTGATTAAGAGAGACAAAGAAGGACACTACATCTTTGTAAAGGGAACAGTCCAACAGGAAGAGATGACAATCATAAATACCTATGTACCAAACACTAGTGCACCCAACTATATAAAACAAATACTAACGGACATGAAAAGTCATATATGCACTAATACAATTGTAGTGGGGGACCTCAACACCCCACTGTCACAAATAGATAGATCAACTAGACTAAAAATAAGTACTGAAATACTAGAACTCAATCGAACTCTTGAACAAATGAACTTAACAGATGTTTACAGAGTCTTCCACCCTACAAAATCAGAATACACATTCTTTTCAGCTGTACATGGGTCATTCTCCAAAATAGACCACATACTTGCACATAGAACATGGTTAAGTAAGTGCAAAGGAATTGAAGTTATCCCCTGTATATTATCAGACCACAGTGTGATGAAATTGGAGATCCATAGCAAAAGAAACTCAAAAAATTTCATAAACACATGGAAATTGAACAACACACTTCTGAATAACCAATGGGTCACAGAGGAAATTAAAGAAGAAATCAGACAGTTCCTTTAATTAAATGACAATACAACATATTGGAATCTATGGGACACAATGAAAACAGTCTTATCAGGGAAATTCATAGCAGTGAATACGCCTATTAGGAAAACAGAATGAGTCCAATTAAACAACCTGATGCTGAACCTCAAGCTTCTAGAAAAAGAAGAGCAGGACAAACTCAAAGCTCATACAAGGGAGGAAATTATAAAGATCAGAGGAGAAATCAATGCAATGAAGACTAAGAGAACGAAACAAAAAATCAATGAAGCCAAGAGTTGGTTCTTCGAAAGAATCAACAAAATTGACAAACCCTTAGCCAACCTTACCAGAAAAAGGAAAGAAAAGGCCCAAATCCATGCAATTAGGAATGAAAAGGGTGAAATTAGAACAGACCCAGCAGAAATCCAGAGGATCATCAATACCTACTTCCAGAACCTATACGCCAATAAGATGGAAAACACGAAAGAAAGGGACAGATTCCTAGACACATATGAATTATCAAAGTTGAACAAAGAAGACCTAAAATTCTAAACAACCCAGTATCAACCAATGAAATTGAAAACGTAAAGGTACAATTCCCAATGAGAAATGTAATTGTGTTGTATACCTAAAATGCACCAATAAAAGAATTTAACAACAACCACCACAAAAAATTGAAAATGTAATAAAAAAACTTATCAACTAAGAAAAGCCAGGGCCCTGATGGCTTCACTGCTGAATTCTACAAGACATTTAGAGAGGAACTACTGCCACTACTGTTTAAACTCTTCAATGAAATTGAAAAGGAAGCAATACTCCCAAATTCATTCCTGGAAGCAAGCATCACCTTGATCCCCAAAGCAGAGAAAGACCCAACTGAAAAGGAGAACTATAGGCCAATCTCACTAATGAACATAGATGCAAAAATCCTTAGTAAGATACTGGCAAAGAGAATGCAGAAGATCATCAAGAAGATCATACACCCTGACCAAGTGGGATTCATCCCACGGATGCAGGGATGGTTCAACATATGCAAATCAATTAATGTAATACACTATATCAATAGAGCCAAGGACAAAAACCATATGATTATCTCAATAGATGCAGAAAAAGCATTTGACAAAATCCAACAGGCATTTATAATAAAAACCCTACAAAAAATTGGAATAGATGGTCTCTACCTCAAACTGAAAAAAGCCATCTATGAAAAACCAACAGCCAATATCATACTAAATGGTCAAAAACTGAAATCCTTCACACTAAAATCAGGAACAAGACAAGGATGTCCACTATCACCACTCTTGTTCAATATAGTTTTGGAAACATTAGCTACAGCAATTAGACAAGAGAAAGAAATAAAAGGAATAAAGATTGGAAATGAAGAAGTCAAATTGCCATTATTTGCAGATGACATGATACTGTATATAGAAGACCCCAAGAACTCCACCAAAAGTCTTCTAGACTTAATTCCCAAATTCAGTAAAGTAGCTGGTTACAAGGTCAACACACAAAAATCAATAGCTTTCCTCTACACCAATGACAGACTCACTGAGAGAGAAATAAGGCAAATAATTCCTTTCACAATAGCATCCAAAAAATTGAAATACCTAGGAATCAACCTAACTAAAGAAATCAAAGACCTCTTCTCTGAAAACTATGGCACTCTGAAAAGAGAAATTGAAGATGATATCAGAAAATGGACAGACATCCCCTGCTCCTGGGTAGGAAGGATTAATATAGTGAAAATGGCCATACTTCCAAAACTGCTATACAGATTCAATGCAATTCCAATTGAGATTCCAGCAGCATACTTCATGGACCTTGGGAAAACAATCCAAAAATTCATTTGGAACAAGAAGAGACCCAGAATAGCAAAAGCAATTCTAGGTAACAGAGACATGGCAAGGGGTATCACAAACCCCAACCTGAAACTATACTACAAAGCTACTGTGATAAAAACAGCATGGTAGTGGCAAAGAAACAGACTTGAGGACCAGTGGAACCGATTAGAAGATGCAGAAACAACTCCAGACACACTCAGCCACCTCATCTTTGACAAAGGAGCCAAATACCCTCACTGGAGGAAAGATAGCCTCTTTAATAAATGGTGCTGGAAAAATTGGGTTTCAACTTGCCAAAGATTAAAACTAGACCTATATCTCTCAACAAGAGCTAAACTAAAATCAAAATGGATTAAAGATCTAAATATTAAAATAGAAACACTGAACCAGTTGGAACAGAGGTTAGGTAGAACTCTTGAAGACTTTGGTGTAGGAAAAGATTTTATGAACAAAACCTCAGTTGCCCGTGAACTACCACAAACAATCAACAAGTGGGATCTCTTATTAAAAAGCTTCTGCGAAGCAAGAGAAACCACCAGCAGTGTGAAGAGACAACCCACAATGTGGGAAAAAATTTTCACTTGCTTTTCCTCAAAGGTCTACTAACTCGAATCTATAAAGAACTTAAAAAGATCAGACCTTCCAAATTTAAAGACCCAATCCAAAAATGGGCATCTGAAATGAACAGACATTTCTCAGACAAAGAAGTAGAAATAGCAAATAAATACATGAAAAAATGTTCAACATCACTGGTCATTCGAGAGATGCAAATGAAAACAATGCTGAGATTCCACCTCACTCCAGAAAGAATGGCTGCTATCATGAAAATCAACCAGTAACAAATGCTGGTGGGGCTGTGGGGAAAGAGGAACCCTGCTCCACTGCTGGTGGGAGTATAGACTGGTGCAACCACTGTGGAAATCAGTGTGGAGATACCTCAAACAACTAGGACTGGAAGTCCCATTTGACCCCGCTATTCCCCTGCTGGGTATCTTCCCCAAAGAATTAAATGAATCATACCACAGTGATATATGTGCACCCATGTTCATAGCAGCACAGTTTGTGATAGCTAAAACTTGGAGATGGGCCAAATGCCCATCAACTGGAGACTGGATAAAGAAAATGTGTTTTTTTTAATAAAATGGAGTACTACTCAGCCATAAAAAATGAGAAATTAGAGAATTTATAGCTAAATGGATGCACATTGAGGCCATACTCTTAAGTGAAATAAATAGGACATACATGTACAGATACCAAATAGTTTCTCTGGTGTGAGAAACTGAGAGTGTAAATAAGGACTAAAAGGTATAATAGATAATGTGAAATAGGAAGAAAAGGGGCAAAGGGGAAGGGGAACTGGGAGGGGTAGGGGAAAGGAAAGAAGGGAATGGAATTAATATGAGAAAATGGAAAAATAGGAACAAAATCTTTGTAAATAGGGAGGAATGGAGGGGTTGGAGGGGTGGGCAAGGGTGAAAAATAAGAACCAAGAGAGATTATGTAAAGGTGCAAATTTCCAACGATGAATGTCATTATACTGTATACCTAAAATGCACCGAGATTAGAATGAATAATTGATAATGCAAAATAGGAAGAAAGGGTCCAAAGGGGTAGGGGTAGTGGGAGGGGCAGGGGAAAGGAAAGAAGAGAAAGGAAAAATGATGAGAAATGGAAAAAATGGAAATAAAGTCTTTGTAAATAGGGAAGGGTGGAGGGGGTGAAGGGAAGGCTAGGAATGGGGAAAAAATAAGAACCAAGATGCATCATGCAAAGGTACAAGTTCCCAATGAGAAATGTAAATGTGTTGTATACCTAAAATGTACCAATAAAAGAATTTAAGAAAAAAAAAAAAGAATCCACTGGCCCTTGTATCCTGAACGCACTTCTGACCTAGGCAGGATTCCAGAACATCATACACTGGACACTTAGAGAAGATTAGTTCAGCAAGTTATTTAGTTCTTCCAAATGTGGAAACACTTCATTACACGATGTTAAAAAAAAAAAAAAAATCAAAGTTATTCTTCCCAAGACTTCAACCTCATCATAAATGCTATCAAGCTCATGGTGGCGGATACTTTTCTAATTTCCTAGTTTTCATCTGAAAGTTGAATTTTATCATTAGCAATAAATTCTGTCAGTTTATCCTGAAGTAACAGGCATGACTCATCATTTAAAAAAAACTACCTGCCATTTGGCCTGGTGGTGCACTCCAGTAATCCTGGCACGCAGGAGGATTGCCCCAAGTTTGATGCCAGCCTGGGCTACACAGTGAGTTCAAGGCCAGCCTGTGCTACATGGTGAGACCCTGTCCCCCAAAAAACCAAAAAAAATGAAACTGCCTGGCACATACCCAAGTTTGTCACTTCTTTCAAATAAAATTGGTGCTCCATGAAAAGAAAGGAACTAGTTCAGTTCCAATTCAAATAATTACACAAAGGCCTGAAATTACCATCACTCTCTGACATGCAATAAACGTTCTTCACGTTTCCTATTTTGTTATGAAGAATATTAGATGTACATATTCTCAAGGGTGCAGATGTAATAAAAATAATTTCTACTGATTAACACAGCTTAGACATAGTACTTTTTAATTTCTTTCCTGTTTTTATTTATTTATTTACGTTTGAAACAAGGTCTACTACATAGTCCAGGCTGGCTATGAAACTCTTAACTCAGGCTGGTCTCAAACTCATGATCCTCCTGCCTCAGCCTCCCTAGGCTGGGATTATTGGCATGGCACCACCACACCCAGCTCTTTCCTAGTTTTAGGGCCCAATGGATTGCCCAGGAGCACAGTGTGGTACCTGTTCTGATCTGGGCTAAGGGGCCAGCATTTCATCCACCACGGTTTCTGCAGCAGCAATGAAGACGCCAATGCAGTGGGTAAGCAGCAGCTAACGTAAAGGTGGTATGACTCAGGGGTGCCTGTGAAGGTTCCAGGGTCCCGGGCTTGGCCAGACACACCCCGGGCACGGCCCTCAGGCTATTGCAACTGTTCTGAGTCACACCCATCACCTTCTGGGCCAGAAGTCAACCTGGCACAATCAGGCTTCACAAGGTGAGGCCTGCCAGCAGGACACTGTGTCAGGCGCACAGGCCGAGGGATGGCGGGCACACTAGCACTCACCTTCCTGGGGGGTGTGGCCACGACCTGGGGGAGTGAGATGTGCAGGTAGTCATCCGGGTGGCAGGGCAGGGCTGGAGGAGGGGAGGTTGCGGGGGTCCCCAGAGGAGTTCCTTTTCCACCTGCTCAGAGATAAGGGCAAAATACGTGATCCACTGAGCCCAGCTGTCAGAAAAGCTGCCAATCCTTTCTCAGCCTAACTCTTACTGCAAATAAGGCTTCTGAGTTAATTTCCTGGGAGTCTAGATCTCTCCCCCGCACCCTGTTCTTCTTTTTCCCCTGGGTTCACTTTATTCATTCTGAAAACCCCAAAAGTTTGCACTAAGTGCCAAAAACAAGTTCAAAAATGCAAGTGATACCTCTCCCCGCAACTCACTATGAGAACTGAGACTAAAGTACAGGCCCAAACCAACCATGAAATCTAAGATGTACATACCGGCTGTTCCAAAGACTTTACTGTACGAGTGTGACAGGTCAGGTGGGACATTTCCAGGAGACGTCGGGGGGGTGGTCATCCCACAAACCATGGATGGGCTCCAAAGAGTAGCCTGGGAAGTAAATGAAGTCCATCAGCCGGGCAAATTAACAGTGTTTCCTCCACATGGCTTCGGTCTAATATTGTTTAAATTTAACCTTTATTGTGAGACAGCTGGTATTCTGTACATCTAGACTCCAAGGTGCCCGTGTGGCAACAGCACACTTCTCTGCTCATGGTAATCACCCTTGGAAGGGCCTCCTGAACGCGTGGTGTGACACGCTCCCGACCACATACTAAATCCCTCCCGACCCACGCGGTCAGCTGCACCGGGAGGCTGAGCAGAAACAGGCACACTGCTTGGCACCATACTTTTGGCGGCTCAGGTAACGGCCGTGTAGACGGGAAACTCGAAGGGTGAGCTAGCTGCCCTGGCGTACTGAACAACGTCAGCCGGGAGGCGGAGCAAGGGGTGGAGGCAGCATTCCCTGAAAGAAAGGGAAGAACAAAGGGGGTCAGAATGTGGTTTCAGATTATTCTGATTAGGAAATGCTGGTCCTCTAGACCATCCTATAATACGCCCTCGTCTGTATTTGTAAAGTCTGAGGGGGTTCCCAACATCCTTGGGTCTAAACTAGCAACATTTAGAAAAGGTTCTTTAAATGCTCTTTGGCACAGCAGTCCAGGGGTGTGTGACATGGATAACCTGAAGGGCCACGGCTTCAGTGGGAACAGCCTACAGATAGATACTAATTTAATACAAATCCAGCTCTAACCTAACCGGTCCAGCCCATTGGGCCTCTCGTTACATGTCTAGAAAGTATAGGTTTCCTTAGACAGGTACTTGGCCTTCAAGTACTTAGAGCCACTCTTTGTTAAATGCTGAGGATGAGTGGCCAAGTCAATGGACATTCTACCTGGCTGGAGATCAAGGACGATTAAACTTGAAGGAGAACATCATCAGAAGAAAATGGAGGCAAATTCAAATTTAAAATATTTGGGGGAAAGTTCCTAGGAAGTAAACTAAGCCCTGCTCTAGGAAATGAACATTAAGCCAACAAACATAAACAATGTTTTCCAGAGATAAAGTTGCAAGAGAGGTAAGTACCAAAGTCTCTTTTTACCATAGCTATTCTGTGTGTCAACATAAGGGCTGGTGGTGACATCCATGGGACGCTGAGGGAAGCGGGTGGAGAGCTGGTGAGACACAGAGTAGCCATCTTCATATGAGGCTTCTGTAGGGTCCAGAGAGATTTTGGCACACTCTATGACAACATCATGAGTTTCTAATTTCTTCCACCTAGAAAGGGGAATGAAAGTCAAGAAAACCAAATGGAAATCCATTTACTCACATCGCGTACTAGAGGGCCAACTCAGAGCCAGCCCCAGGCCCATGGTTTGCAAAGCCCAAGGCAAAAAAAGCATACCAGCCCCAGTGCTAGTATATGAAGAATTAGCCATTCATCCTGTAAAATCTGTACCTTCCCATTGAAAATGGTTGTATCAAGGTAATAGAAACTAATTTGAAAGACAAATTTCATCAATAAAGACTAGGCATAGCCTCAATACAGCAAACTGCAGAGCAGCCAACCACCAAGGGAACATCTCCTTCAGAACCAAGGTGACCAAGGCACAGGGAGAGCTGGAAAGCAGCAGGCAGATGAAGCCGACTTGGGTCCCTACCAAGGCCTCGGGGTTCTTTTAATCCACCCTTGAAGCAGAGTTAGTGCCGAAAGACTAGAGATCACTTAAAGAACTGCCAGGGATTTCTGCTGTGTGAGCCACAGCTCTACTTCTGGTCATTTGTTCTACAGAAAGATATGCATCAGGAGGTACATCCCTGCAGGCCAGCACAGCTCATGAGAGACAGGAAACGAGCCTAAGGACAACCAGAGGAATATATCCTCCGGAAGCAGTGTTAGCACACCTCCATGAAAAGTGGGCTTTCAACAAGTCAGTGTTGCCAAACGCAGAAGGGGAAAGAACTTTCGGGGGCTGTGGACATGTTCTTTATTGTGACTGCAACTTTTGTCATAACTTAGCCAAACTGATTAACATTTTCCTATGTAAGTTATATGTTATAGCAAAGTTGATTTAAAAAATAATATAATTTAAAAATATTAAAAGATGTAAAATGTTCAGAATACAATCATAAATTTAAAAAAGGATACAAAACTCTTCAGAGACATGCTCACAAACAGACCTGACAGTGTTAAGGGTTCAAATTGAAGAAAGGGAAGCTGGGGCTATGGCTCAGTGGAGAGCACCTGCCTGTCATCGGCAAGGCCCTGGGTTCGCTCCCCAGTGCCCAAAACAGAAGAGAACTGGAATTAGGGACAATGTTCATTTGCTTCTTTCCACTCTTCAGTATTTGCCAAGTGCTCCATAAAGGCCCTAATAATTACCAGAACATTGAAAATACGTAAACTCCCTTTGAGACAACACAGCTTTCTGTCTATGTCACTAAGGACTCAGTAACTCCACCTGGGCCTGAAGGTGCCCCAAGGGTTCACCTCGATGAAACACGCCACCCACACAACTGTTGAGAATGCTCATCAAGTCTTACAGGCTGAAAATGTGCGAAAGCGCAGAAATGAGAGCGTTGGGTGTGGGGAGAACACAAGGTAGCTTCCTCAGCAGCAAGCCTCTCTCTCAACTTCCGGGTCACAGCAGGGTCTGGTCCCGTGGTTATGTGCCACCCCACATGTGGCCCTGTCCCCGTGCTCAGCACCACTGTAAAGTGACCCAGTGACAGCAGGAGTCAGGATGCGTATGTACACAGGAAGACTGATTTCAGAGAAGACAGTGAAAATCATACTGAAGAGGGAATACATTGAAATGTTTTAATTAGTTATATATGCAATATATTTCCTTAAATCTTACAGAGAATTTTCAGTTTCGGGATCTCTAAAATTGGGGACTACGGTTTAATCAGCTGCATTAGTTGATTTGGCACTGTTTCTGGCATTGTTAAAATGTACATAAAAGGCAAACACATCCCACATGCAATGGCGTCTCAGAGTCAATGAAACACGGTGGTTTAAAAAGGACCGTGCCAGAGGGTAACCCCAGGTCTCCACGCCAACAACTGTGACCCAGATTCCAATGCTGGTAGCTGGCCTGCTACGCTCCCCCGTTTCCTACGAGTGTGTGCTAGGGCTCATCTCCACTTTGTGAACTTCAGGCCTCATCTATTCACTTCCTTTTAGAGTAGGCCAGGACTGAGGTCTCTGCCACAGATCCTTCCCTCTTCCAGCGTTCTCAAAGAAGCACATCCTCGTTATTGTTACTTTCAAACCCCATTTCAACAACCACCCAGACTACGTAGGTGTGACTCATGGCTGAGCCAGAGAGCACTGAACATTTTCTCTCACTGGGTTTGTACTGGAGTTTTAGTTTTTCTACCTTGTCCTTAGTTTTCTGTGTAACCATTGCTAGTTCTTCCTAATCTTATTCTAGCAGTTCTGAAACAACGCCTACTATAAATTTTACAAAGAAATGCAGAAACCTTCCAGGTACAGTGCCCTCACCCCTTGTGGGCACCTCCTGGGGTCTGGGCTTCACCAGGACACAGGCGGCTGTGTTGCTGCCATCCCAACACTTACTCGCCCTGACCCTAACTCAGGTCCTCAGCTTCCCGGACTCTGCGTCTTCCTCCTCCTTGGTCCTACCCTAATTTTGGCAGAACACATGCCTGTGGCTACCGTGGGATATATGGGAGGTAAATCTGAGGCTGTGCCTATCTAAACCTACCATATACCTGTCGGGCAATTTGGCTGGAGAGAGGATTCTAAGTGGAAAGCCTTTTTTCTCATTTTTAGAAAGGGTTTCAGAAGCTGACACCGCCCTAATTTCTGATGCGTATTAAGTGGTTCGGCTTTCTAGCTCTGAAGGATTTATTTCTGTGGTATTCTGAAACTCACAGTACCGAGATGTGGCATTGTTTTGTACTGACCATGCTGTTCCTTAGGTTAGGTCCCTTCTGGAGTCTCAGGCCTTTCAGCTCTAGGAAATGTCTTCCTGTTATGTCTTTCACAATTTCTTCTTACACCAAAGCTTTCTCTCCTTTTCAAACTTTTTAAAATTGGATGTTGGACTTCCCACACCGATCAGGTTGAATCTGCTCTCCTATTACCCATTGCTATCCTTTGGTTCAGTTTTCTGATAAGCCTCAACTTCATCTCCCAATTCTGTGGCTGAAATGTTTACCCTGGCTATCGTTCTTAATTTCCAAGAGCTTCACCAGTCTCAGCATGGTGCTCTTTTGTGGCATCCTGATCTTTCCACTGTCGATGGACAAGCGCCGTGTCCCTGTGCTACTGCAGATACTTTCCCTGATCTCCGTACTATCCGTCGCCACTCCCCTTTCTCCTCATGTTGGCCTGTCTTCACATCAGAGCTCTCTCTCAAACCCAGATGCCTTGCCTCACTTCAGCAAGCACAGCACCAGAAGCTGAAAGGAGGTGGCCTCCAAGTGAGTAAGGCAGGCTGGACAGTTGCACCCAACTCCCCAAATCCCACCAGCTGGGATCTGTCTGTTCATGTTCAAATACAGACCCACAGGGAGGAGAACAGGGTGGCACCACACGTGTTTAAAACTGGAGAGCAACAGGCGAATGATGACTGACCAAGCCGAGAAAGCGGAAGCCAGGCAGCCGGTGCTTCAGTGGCGGGTCAGCCAGCGGATTCCTTAGACGCTGAGCACCGCAGCATCCAGAGGTTCTGGAACTGAGACGAGCAGTGAGCGGATGAGGACCACTGACACGTGCAGACAGGGTGAGACTGCTGGAGGCATACTGAGCACCTGAGGCCCTTTCCCAATCCACACTCCCACGCAATGGCTCTTTTCTCGCCAGAAATCTGCATTACTCTCTGGAGAGAGTAAAGTGAGCTTCTAGTCGAGGTTTCCAGCAGAGAGGAGAGGAATGCTTTCCAAACAAGGGGACAAGTGAACACACATTCAGAATGCCAAGACTGCTGAACCCTCCTCACCACCAGCCTCTTCCCCAGTGGCAGCCAAACCTTTACCAGGTGGAGATCAGAAGACTTTCCCACAACCTGAGCAGCTCAAGAAGAAAACAACACTGACGCCAGCGCCTCCTCCAGCTGCTCAGGTCCACACACAGTGCTCAGGGCCAACAAGTGCCAGCCATGCGCAGAGCCTTCAGTTCCCCCACACAGCAGATCACCCCCATACACAAGCAAACTGCCAAAGCCTCCAAGATTTAAAAAGAACAAATGCAAACAAAAAAGAAAGCAGCTTAGAGTGGCACCGTGCCTGCCTCACAAGCACAAGGTCCTGAGTTCGATCCCCCGTACCGAAAAAAAAAAAAAAGGAAAGCAGCTTAGAAGAAATGAACTACGTAGGAAAACAAAACAATAAAAAAGGCAACATACATAAAGACACAAGAGATCGTGCTGTCTGAAAACAGCTCTTAGATATGAAAAACATGGTACAAATGACAACTATTACAGAAGGAGTAAAAGCTAAAGGAAAGCTGGTCTGCAACAGAGGAACAAAAGATAGAAGGAAAAAAATAGGAGAGGGAAGGAGAGCAGGGAGGACCCAACCTCAATCCTGGAAATCCTGGCAGAAAGACAGAAAAAACCAGAGGGAAGGAAAACAAGCAAACAATAATTCAAGATTTCCTAGAATTTAACAGCTTCTAGGTTGAACAATAAGAGCAGACTCACACCAAAAACACCACGAGAAAAATCTTACAATATCATGTCAATAAATAACACTGTACAAGCTCCAGTAGAAGAAACTACAGAAAATACAGAGAATCGGAATCAGAAGGCTTTTGGTTTCCACAGCAACACTGGCTGTAAAACGGCAAGAGGACAGTGCTTGCAGTTACTCCATGAGGCTGATTCCCAACCTGCGGATCTACCCTGGCCAACCAACTGCACCCTTCCTCCGGATGCCACTCTACCACAACTGGAGTGACCCAGGAAGGAAGACATGAGACACAGGACATGGGACACGCTGCCATTAAGAGAGACCAGGGCAAAGCTTCAGAAGAGGCCAGCAGATGGACACAAGCCCAGACAACACTGCTTCGGCAAACAGTAGACCTGCCAAGAGACGTGCGTGCTGCAGACCATTCTCGAGGCTCCTGCTGCCCCGCATTATCTGCGTAGCCAAGGAACAGAGCCAGGTGACCGTGGCCTAGATCATTTGTCTTCAATGGCAAGCGATGAGGTTGCCGCTGTCCGGTCAGCAGAGGACACCCATTTCACCCCACAGGATTCTGTCCTGGCCTACCTTCGAAAACTGCAAGCACTGCTTTCTAACGGCCACTCCCTACTGTCGGATCTCAGCCACATGTCTAGTGATGCCCCCCCGCAGGGGCCTTGCCAGACACTCTGACAAAGGTAAACCTTGGGCTTCCCTGGCCTTCCTCATGACCTTGTGCAATATCCTCCTGATAAGGAAATAATGCACAGCAGGGCAGGCTTTTGTCTGTTGCCAAGCCCCCCCACTCCATGTTTTTGCTATGGGATGTTCTGGCCAAGCAACGTAACTGCTGTACGATGTTTCTACCTAAGGTTTCAAGAACGTTCTGCTAACTCTGCCCATCCGCCTCAATGAGCATGCTCGCCTGGTAGGTGGGCCCACCCCCTATCCCCAGATCTCTATATAAGTCTGCTTGTATTACTGTTCAGGGTTCAGACTTTAGAATACTAACTCCTCCGAATCTGTCAGTGTAATAAGGTTCCCTCCATCTCTCCAAGTGCCGCTTGGCTCTCACCACCAGAGACCTTCCAACAGCTGAAACACATGGCTGTAATGCTGAGCTGTTGCACTTCGCTGTAACACACCCAGAGAGGTTCCTCTCCTCTCAAGGATGGTGAAGCCAGACCCAGACTCAGACACAGCTCCTGCCCTCATCCCGGGGACCCTCCCTCTAATAGTGACAGGACTTCCCTTCCTGAGCCAGGATCAGATTTTTTTTTTTTTTTTGGTACCAGGGATTGAACTCAGGACCTTGCACTTTCAAGGCAGGCAGCCGAACCACTGAGCTAAATCCCCGGCCCAGGACCAGCTTCTTAATCAGCTTCTCAAAAGAGAACAACACACACAGAAAAATCTACAAAGATAAGAGAATAACAGAAAAGTAAGAGCAGTACTTGTCTCTGAGGAGGGAGGGGAACAGGGAGGAAAAGAGTCCACAAGGACTCCTAAGGTAATGGGAATTTTCTGCTTTTCAAATTGGGTGCTGGTTACACGTTTGTGTGTGATTCTTCAACTTTACGTGTACATTTTTTATACTTCTCCACCTAGCACACGTCTCACAGTAAGTTGCTTTAGGCCAACTGGGGCCACACGGGGCGGCACGGCTGGCAGAGAGGTGAGGCTGGCTACAAGGGGATCAGGAAGGAGCCAGCCTTGAGAGTGGGAGAATGCAGAGGTCACTGTCTGTGGCTCAGTTTCCTCAAAAGGGGCTCCATGCCCACTGGAGAAGTAGAGGGGGCCAGAGAAGAAGGGGGAAGGGCAGAGCTGCTTGCAGCTCAGTTTGTCCAATTTCCTTCCCTTCCCTCCTTTTCAAGCTGGACCTCAGTCCCACTGGTGGGCACCACGCCGGTTACCCTCAAGCTCGGGGCCTTGCTCCAGTCAGGGTGTCCAAAGATCAAGACTGGGAGCTCTGCAGGGGCCCATGGTGGCTGGGAGAGACAGGCCCCAGGGAGGTTCCCCTCTCAACACATGGCCTTCTGCAATTCACTTGTTTTCACCACCTACTCCACACAACCCTGGCACCACCAAGGGGCTGGCCTTCCTGGGGCGCTGGAGGACAGGAAGGTGCACTGCACCCTCCCATACTCTGCTATAGGCGTTTCTAGTTCTGACTGTGAGGGGTATCATTTAGACTCCCACAAGCTCCAGCGGTACAATCCTTCCAAATGCAATGGTTCTGTAAACTGAACATTTATATTCCCAAACAGTACCTCAACAGGGAAGCCTCCCAGATCACATTCTCAATCTTGCAAGAGACAAAAAAAAATTCTTGTTACTCGTTTAGTTTCTATACCTTCGAGGGTCCAGTTCATGGTCCTTGGATCCAGTCACTAATTCCGGGTGAATTCGCACATGCTCCATCATTGGCTAGAAGAGTTTGGGTTGACAAATAATAGGTGTGAACTTTTGTTGTATACCCACACAATGGAATATTACTTGACAATATAAAGGAATGAAGTGTTCGTGATAATGTTACAATATGGATGAACCTTGAAACACTGTATTGAGAGAAGCTAGTCACAAAGGAGTGCACATTGTATGATCCCATCTATATGAAATACCAGTATATAAGCCTTCATCATAAAGACAAAAGTCGACTAGTGGTTGCTAAGGATGAAGTGGGGTTTTAGGAGAAAGTTTGATTTCTTTTCAAAATTTCCCTACCTACCACTTAATGCAGATGGTGTAAATGTGTAGTGCATCTAAATAGTGTACGAAGTACTATATCAAATAAATAAGCAGCTTTAACTTACCTTGACCACTTCTTCAAAAGTCTCCAAGTTTTCCTTCATACTGTAGTAAGAACGCAGAAAGGAGACAAAGTTGCAAGGGTACATCCCATAAAGGCGATGGAAGAGGGCATAAACACTGGCATGGAGATGGACAAGATAGATTTCTGTCACGTGGCCTAAGAAAGGAAACAAGCAAGAGGAGACTCTGAGCTGCAAACAAGTCTGACATGTGCAAAACAGACATGAACACGCACAGTGCTTTTCTCAAATGCAAACCTGAACACACCAGGTGGTCTCTATTGAAAATCCATCAGTGGCTCCCATGGCCTTTGGACAAACTCTAATCATGTGCCCCCAAAAGGAGCCCAAACATTCCTGCAGTACTGAACCACATTCATGAGGACAGCCATTCTCCTTACAACTTCTAATTGTACTTTTCTCGTCTCTCACTTCAGCATGCATGTCTTGCAAAAAGGACGGACCGCCCTATTCAGTTCTCTATCACCAGTGCCTTGCATAATGCTCAGAGTATAATAAGCACTCAAGTGTTTGTGGAACAAATGTTAAAATTGGGACATAGTCTCAACTATGCAGACTTACAACTAAAGAGCGAAAAAAAACATTATCCACAAATTAGTTGAAATTGCCAGTAGCGGGAGAGTTGGACAATTCCACTAATCTAGCCTTACCTACACCATGAAGAAACCTGAGCTCATCCATCATACTGGACACTCCCTTCTCCCAAGACCCTACTGAATGAGCTGGCATCACAGGGGATTGTTCAATACTGTCCAAGAAACCACAGCATTCTCTCACAGATCTTAACATGTTTCATCCTTTCTATATGACTATTTCATGGCAACATTACCAAAAGATTCTGAATTTTACAGGCTTCTAGCTTCTGACACTTGATAGAGCTGAGCCACCTGCTGATCTAGAAAAATATTCCCAGTGCCCTTGAAACTGGAGTTATAATTAGCACATGCTACATTTTCTCTCCTCCTTCTACATGTACAGTGAACAGGTTCTCAGAACCAAAGTTTTGTGTTCTGGCACAAAAGGTCAGCAGAGTCAAATAAAAATGTTCCACATGTTAAGTCATCTCTGCAACCACATGGACTGAAATTGTTTCAGTTAATGAAAATCAGAAAGGTTTACATCATACTATTCAGTTTCTGATGACTAATCCTTTTAAGCCAACAAAATAAGGACAGTATCTCACCAGGCATGCCTTTAGTATGTGCCTAACTGAACACACACAAGGATTTCCTCATCTGCCCAGTGACCATTCATTTCAGCATCAAATTTCACACATTCTGCCCTCCCAGGACAGGATCTGTTGATCAGTAACCAAGGCAGCATTCACCGGGTGAAGCTTGCCAGAGATATAAGGAATCTGTACCTGGTTTTTTCAGGCACCACGAGGAAAGACGGCCAAAGATATCAAAGAAATCAAGAAGATGCTGCTTCCCAGACTGTGGAATCATGGGTAGCATAGTGATCAACACCAAGACACCTGTTGTGAGGATGACGACGTCAGTGTCCACCTGCAGAAGGGGAGGCAAATAAGAAAAACTTGTTAGGCACAGCACTGGGCAGTAGGTGAAGTTCTAAACACTGAGGGATCACAGATCACATGTTCCTCAATACTCAGTTCCAGATCCCTAGGATTTGAGGGGAAAGCAATGAAATGGACTTAAGAGCAAGTACTGAGCTGCAGACCTGCTGGGATGAATCTGGGAGGACCATTTGCAATATGCCCATACAACCACCACATGCAGGAGACGGGTTTAACTTGGTCTGGAGGCTCCTAAGTCCTAAAACCTCAGGATCCCCTACTTATACTACTTGGATAGTGGCACAGAAGGTGTTTTTTTAGCAGAACACAGAGCACTTCTCTGTTTTCACACATTCAGTCAAATCCTAGGATATTTATTTTTTGTTAAGTCAATTTATTAAAACACTACGTATTGGAAAGTAATTCACTGTGGAGTTATTTGTTGATGCTGTTTTGTTTTTCCATTGCTAGGGATAGAACCCAGGGCTTCATGTATGCTAGGCAAGCACTCTACCATGGAGACATATCCCCAAACCAATTCACTGTTTTATTTTTTAAATGACTACGTACAGAAGAGTAACTGTAGAAGAAATCAGAATAGCACTAACAAGTTAATGGCTCACTTTCATGGCAGTGGAGATCTGCAAATAAACCTCTGCCCATACTTTGTTTAAATATCAAGTCAACTTTAAGATAAATGAAAACACTTGACACCAGTGGGTAATGAATAAGGTCAAGCCAGGTACAGCAGCTCACTTGACTCATAACTAAACTATGGAGCTTTGCTAAGTAACTGAAATTAGGATTTACAAAACAAGACATTAACGAAGAGACCATGCAGGCCAAGGCACCCATTACTCTTATTAGAAAAGAAATCTATGAATCTGGAAATGAAGTTTTAAATATATTTAATTTGTACACCAATCCCCAAGCCTTTTGTTTTGGCAGATACGTGGTAAGAAGAATATATTGGTAGGAGAATTGAGAATATGTAATGGGAATATATCAGTCCCAGCATAAAGGACAACCCTAGTTGCAGTTATATAACATTCTAACTGAAGAACTAGATAATAGTCCATAATTAATATTCAATAGGCTTACTCTTTTGCAAAAGATAAGTGTTTTGCAATCGGAACTAAATGTTTTGCCTCAAAATTGGACTATCTTCTCAACAATCACTTTGCTCAAAGAATAAGTTATTAAAACTGTTTCCCCTGCATTTTTTTTTTTTTTTTTGGTGTTGTTGTCCCTGCTTTTTCTTTACATCAAATGCATGATTTTATGATACCCAACCAATGTGACTCCTTGGGACCCGAGGCATAATAGTTTATCTTTGTTGGCGAAACACAAAAATTAATGAGCATGGTGCTGTCTTAGATGAATCCAAAGGTACTGCCATCCTGGAACAAATACTACTAGATATGTTCACGTCTCTGTGAGGCACAAGCAGTTAATGTTAACCACATTTTCTTATTTTATAGAGAGGAAATAAGCCTAAGAACTATAACAGATTAATAAAATGCCTCTGACTACTTTAGCAAGCCACTGTCAAAACTAAAACCATAAAGTTCAAGTTTTGACTATGTAATAAAAATACACCTAATTCAGTTCCCCAAAAAAAGTATACTGTAACTCAGTAGGACCTATATCAACAAAGCTTTAATTATAGCTGCCACTGGAAGTAACGTGCTCCTAGATGGTTAAAAAGACCTTTAGCCATTTTTACACTGAAAGAGAAATTCCTAAAAGAGAATCCCACAAATTTTTAATGGCAGGAAGCCTAGACAATGCTGAATGCAAAGATATTGGGAGCAGCACAATGTTGAAGCCATCTGACTGAAATTTTACCTTATTTGCTCAGACAAAAGATACTTGGCAGTTGTGGTGACACATCTGTGAATTATTGAGTATTAACTCTAGACACATTACAATAGAGAAACACCTACAAGTTTTTAAATTCCAAAAGTTCACATCCAGCTTGCTTGCTTGAAGTCACTGAGATCACCATTTCACTCAAATTCCCATAGACATCTTACCTTGAGACACTTTAGTAAAGAAGGCAAGAGAGGTGCTTGAGAGAGCTTATGCTTCCACGACGGCTGCAGTCTCACCACATGCCCCAGCAACGACAGGATGGATAAACGGGTGGCGGCTTTGCCCACATATTCATTGATTTTGTCCAAAAGGTGCTAAAAATGCAAAAGAACAAGGGAGAACCTCACATGAATGCATGGAGCTAACCCCACACAGGCAGCAATGATGGACTTCAGTCTCTCAAGTCTCCCCTCTGATATACACTGCTAAAGAGATCAAATCCAAGATTTTCAAAAGCTGTTAGCAAACAAAACAGGACTGCACTTGGTCTGAGAAGCACCAGTTTGCAATTCATAAAAAATAACACCTATCATACACGGTGCAAGTGAAGAGTGGGGGGACATGACATCAAACACCCTCACATCCTGTCCACTCTTACGATAACCACTGACCCCAAATCTGTGGTAGGTTATCGAAGCTGTGAGGGGTCCTGCTGGAAGCCACTCACTGCTACAACTTTTCAGCATGAGTGATTTGGGCCCACATACAGATCAGGCAATAGCGGAAGTTATAATTTGACTCAGTACAGGGAGGAAAAAGGTATATTTGTAAAAGGAGCACAGTGGCAAGGTCTTCACATCCTAGTGAAGTGCTTGAATATATATATGCACTCAGGACTTACTAGTCTGCAATTACAATGCACTGTTAACTATTCAACACAAACAAAAATATGCACAAGCCAAAAACAGAGAGGAACCCTGTAAGTGCCTGGTGCCACATCACTTATCTGAGCAGGGCTTTTCCCGTACTGCTCTAAGTCTAAAAAGCCTACTCAATGCGTGCACTTAAAAATGGGTAGCTTATGGGTCAAATCGTTACCATACAATTACAGTACTGGGATTATAAAATTTATTTAAATGGCAAGATTCTTTAAAACCCCTGAAATAGGTTTTATTTTGTAAACCTTCCTGGGAATGGAGGTCCCACAAATTATTTTCCTTTGTGTAACCTGGGCGTGACATTATGTGTGGCACACAGAAGTCAGGAGCAGCTCGGTACAAACCATGCAGTGGCCTTGCATTCAAGCTGTTACCTGACACTGGCAGGATGTATCAAATGCCCCCAACTACCTGTCAGCAGTTACCTTATCATGTGGCTCTTGCAAGGTAGTCAGGATGTGCAATACCGGCTGAGAATTGGTTTCTAGGTAATAATCCACCAATGTGTTTACAAGCATAGGACCACGGTCTAAACACAGAAAAAAGCAATTTACATACTTACTTCCTTTAACATTAACATTCTACACTACCTCAAGTAGCTGCCTGTCACAAAATCCAGAAAACATTTTGTTACGTGCTACCCAAAGCTTTATGAAGCATCATGTTTTTGCTTAAATTTAGGGTTAACCATAATTTCAGGCTTATTTGCCTAACTATCCACAAAATGCTATCACTACATTTTTAATTATAAAAATATCCATGCTTATTGTTATGTATTAAGAGTATGAGGGCCGGGGATTTAACTCAGTGGTTCAGGCACCTGCCTCGCAAGGTCCCGAGTAAGTGCAAATCCTCCTTACAACTTACTCCAATCCACTCTTCAGAGATGAGCACCCTTAGTGTGGAACGTGTCCTTTCAAACACTTTCCTACTGGCATAACTGCTCCCAACTTGTCCATATTGATATAATGTTTCTTCTTCTCCACTTTACCACAGCCAGCCTCCCAGACAGCACCTATGACCCACTCCATCCTTTTACTGTCTTCCCAGGGCTCCACTGCAGAGCTTCACACAATTAATTTAACCATTCATCTACCGAAGGATACTTGGTTCTCCAGGTTTTCACCATACTTATTTAAGGCTATAATGAGGTCAGATTCTGCTAAGTGGCCAAATGATATGTACTTTTAACTTCACAACAAATACTCCAAAACAGCTCAGCACCAATTTATACTCCTGCTAACAGTGCTCATTTTTCACATCAGCACTGACTTGTAAACCTGGTAAGCACAAAAACGGTTCTATTTAAGTCTGTATTTCTCTAAAGAGAGTTGATCACTTTTCATATTAAAAACCACAATATGATTTACAGATGAAATAATATGTCTGCATTTTTGCTTTAAATTCTGTGGAGAGAGTTAGTGAGGGAGGATGAAACAAAAATGGCAGGAAGTCTGCATCTGGGTTCCCGGGGTTCCCTGTAAGTGTCACATCCTTGTGTGCGTGCTGATTTCCATAACTGAAGGCTTAAAACACGTAGCATGAATCCCCCAGCGTATGCCCTCTTCTGGTGGTTCAACAAACTCTTCAGAAGATGAAAACTAACATTTGTCCGCTGGATTCCAGCTAGCTCTAGGTCCACCTCTTCCTGTAAGCAGACAAGTTAAAAAGAACACTCCCAGGCTTACCAGAGTTGAGATTCTCTTTAAAGACAGCCATCACATCATCACGCACACCCAGTGTGGGAGAATCCAGCATGGAGAGCAGCTCCCCGACATTCCCTGGCTGGGCCATTCTCTCGCACCACTATGCTGTGCTGGCTCCAGGACTTGCATTAAAGGTTCAGACAGCTCTTCATTAGGGCCACTACCAGACTACAAAAAAGGAAGATGGATGGTGTGAGCAATGGCTCTGTTTCTCCCCACAAAATAGCTGTGATGGCACAGGCCTGTAACCCTGCACTCTAGGAGTCTGAGGCAGGAGCGTCGCAAGTCGGAGCCCAGCCAGGGCAATTCAGTGTCTTAGTGAGACCTTGTTTCAAAATAAAACCTAAAAAGGGATAGGGATGTAGCTCAGTGCCAAGGCCCTGGGTTCCATCCCCAGTATCGCCCCCCCCCCGAGTAAATTAAATAAATCAACCTGCAAGTGTTCAATAACAGTGAAAATTTGGCCACAACTCTGCTGATAAAGATAGGGCACATGAATAACTCCATCTCTGATAACTTTACAAAGCAAGAGGAGGTCTAAGGGATGCAACAGAAAGGACCCTCCAACACTGATACCATTCAAAACCGGTCACCACAGCAGCTCAGCACAAAGTTTTGTTTGTTTGTTTTCTTTTTTCTGGTATCGGGGATCGAACTCAGGCCCTTGCGCTTGCATAGTAGGCAGCGAAAGCACTGAGCTATATCCCCGGCCCCTCAGCACTAAGTTTTATTTCTACTTCTGACTTTATCTTGGGTTCCAGCTAAGATTGTTTATGAAACACATGGAAACTGAACAACACACTTCTGAATAATCAATGGGTCACAGAGGAAATTAAAGAATCAGAAAAAAAAAATTTTTTTAAATGAAATCAGACAGTTCCTTCAATTAAATGACAATGCCAATATAACATATCGGAATCTATGAGACACAATGAAAGCAGTCTTACGAGGGAAATTCATAGCACTGAATACTCATATGAGGAAAACAGAGCAAGCCCAATTAAACAACCTGATGCTGAACCTCAAGCTTCTAGAAAAAGAAGAGCAGGACAAACCCAAAGCTCACACAAGGGAAGAAATTATACAGATCAGAGCAGAAATCAATGCAATGGAGACTAAGAGAACGATACAAAAAAATCAATGAAGCCAAGAGTTGGTTCTTCGAAAGAATCAACAAAATTGACAAACATTTAGCCAACTTTATCAGAAAAAGGAAAGAAAAGGCCCAAATTCATGCAATTAGGAATGAAAAGGATGAAATTACAATGGACCCAGAAGAAATCCAGAAGATCAGCAATACCTACTTCCAGAACCTATATGCCAATAAGACAGAAAACACAGAAGAAATGGACAGATTCCTAGATACATATGAATTACCAAAGTTGAATGAAGAAGACCTAAAAATTCTAAACAACTCAATATCAACCAATGAAACTGAAAACATAATTAAAAACTTACCAACTATGAAAAGCCCGGGTCCTGATGGCTTCACTGCTGAATTCTACAAGACTTTTAGAGAGGAACTACTGCCACTACTGTTTAAACTCTTCAATGAAATTGAAAGGGAAGCAATACTCCCAAATTCATTCCTGGAAGCAAGCATCACCTTGATCCCCAAAGCAGAGAAAGACCCAATCAAAAAAGAGAACTATAGACCAATTTTACTAATGAACATAGATGCAAAAATCCTCAATAAGGTACTGGCAAATAGAATGCAGAAGATCATCAAGAAGATCATACACCCTGACCAAGTGGGATTCATGCCAAGGATGCAGGGATGGTTCAACATAAGCAAATCAATCAATGTAATACACTACATCAATACAGCCAAGGACAAAAACCATATGACCATCTCAATAGATGCAGAAAAAGCATTTGACAAAATCCAACAGGAATTCATGATAAAAACCCTACAAAAAATTGGAACAGATGGTCTCTACCTCAATCTGATAAAAGCCATCTATGAAAAACCAACAGCCAATATCATACTAAATGGTCAAAAACTGAAATCCTTCACAATAAAATCAGGAACAAGACAAGGATGTCCACTATTACGACTCCTGTTCAACATAGTTTTGGAAACATTGGCCACGGCAATTAGACAAGAAAAAGAAATAAAAGGAATAAAGACTGGAAACGAAAAAGTCAAACTGTCATTATTTGCAGATGACATGATACTCTATACAGAAGATCCCAAGAACTCCACCAAAAGTCTTCTAGACTTAATACCCAAATTCAGTAAAGCAGCTGATACAAGGACAACACACAAAAATAAAAAGCTTTCCTCTACACAAACAACAGACTCACTAAGAGAGAAATAGGGCAAACAATTCCTTTCACAATAGCACCCAAAAAACAGAAATACCTAGGAATCAACCTAACTAAAGAAATCAAGGACCTCTTCTCTGAAAACTATAACACACTGAAAAGAGAGATTGAAGACGGTATCAGAAAATGGAAAGACATCCCCTGGTCTTGGGTAGGAAGGATCAACATAGTGAAAATGGCCATATTTCCAAAACTGCTGTATAGATTCAATGCAATCCCAAATGAAATCCCAGCAGCATACTTCATGGACCTTGAGAAAACAATCCAAAAATTTATTTGGAATAAGAAGAGACCCAGAATAGCAAAAGCAATTCTAGGTAACAGAGACATAGCAGGGGATATTAAAACCCTAAACTTGAAACTATACTACAAAGCTATTGTGATAAAAACAGAATGGTGCTGGTAAAGAAACAGACCTGACAACCAGTGGAACAGATTAGAAGATGCAGAAACAACTCCAGACACACTCAGCCACCTCATCTTTGACAAAGGAGCCAAATACCCTCACTGGAGGAAGATAACCTCTTTAATAAATGGTGCTGGAAAAATTGGGTTTCAACTTGCCAAAGATTAAAACTAGAACTGTATCTCTCACCGTGCACTAAAGTAAAATTGAAATGGATTAAAGATCTAAATATTAAAACAGAAATGCTGAATCACCTGGAACAGAGGTTAGGCAGAACTCTTGAAGACATTGGTGTAAGAAAAGATTTTATGAACAAAACCTCAGTTGCCTGTGAACTAGCACAAACAATCAACAAGTGGAATCTTTTTCTTATTAAAAAGCTTCTGGACAGCAAGAGAAACCACCAACAGAATGAAGAAACAACCCACAATGTGGGAAAAAATTTTCACCTGCTCTTCCTCAAAGGTCTACTATCTAGAATCTATAAAGATCTTTAAAAGAAATCAGACCTCCCGAATTTAAAGACCCAATCCAAAAATGGGCATCTGAAATGAACAGACATTTCTCAGACAAAGAAGTAGAAACAGCAAATAAACACATGAAAAAATGTTCAACATTACTGGTCATTTGAAAGATGCAAATGAAAATAATGCTGAGATTCCACCTCACCCCAGGAAGAATGGCTGCTACCAAGAAATCAACCAATAACAAATGCTGGTGGGGCTGTGGGGGAAAGAAGAACCCTACTCCATTGTTGGTGGGAGTGTAGACTGGTGCAACCACTGTGGAAATCAGTATGGAGATACCTCAAAGAGTTAGGACTGGAAGTTCCATTTGACCCCACTATTCCCCTGCTGGGTATCTTCCCCAAAGAATTAAAAGAATCATACCACAGTGATATACGTGCACCCATGTTCATAGCAGCACAGTTTGTAATAGCTAAAACTTGGAAACAGCCCAAGTGCCCATCAACTGGAGACTGGATAAAGAAAATGTGGTTTTTTAATAAAATGGAGTACTACTCAGCCATAAAAAATGAGAAATCAGAGACATCTATTGCTAAATGGATGCACATTGAGGCAATACTCTTAAGTGAAATAAATAGGACACACATCTGTAAATACCGAATAGTTTCTCTAGTGTGAGAAACTGAAAGTGTAAATCAGGACTAAAAGGTATAATAGATAATGTGAAATAGGAAGAAAAGGGGCAAAGGGGAAGGGGAAGTGGGAGGGGTGGAGGAAATGAAAGAAGGGAATGGAATATGAGAAAATGAAAAAATGGAAACAAAGTCTTTGTAAATAGGGAGGGGTGGAGGGGTTGAAGTGAGGGCAGGGGAAGGGGGAAAAATAAGAACCAAGAGAGATTACATGAAGGTGCAAATTTCCAATGATGAATGTCACTGTATACCTAAAATGTACCAATAAAATTAAATTTTACAAAAAGATTGTTTATGATTCAAATCACTGATCAAAAAGAACTAGAAGCACAATATTTTCCTTGTCCCAATCCCATCAATGTCTAAAAGTTAGAATACCTGGTTAGGCCACAGGTTTGTTCAGCCCAACAGCTGGTGTGAACCGAGGATCACTTGTTCATGGCGTACTCGCTTCTCCCAGAAACCTACCAGATACCCAAAAGCCACTGGCTACAGATACAGACGGGAACCAGTAGAGCAAACCTTCAATGTATCAGCTCCAGCTCTTCTTGGCAGTGGAGCAGTTGATCTGTCTTTATGTATAAAAGTAGCTTGTTCCTCAAGTGTTACTGTGCTCATTTATGATTTTTTCCTCCACTCTGGACTCTAAAGCTGTACTTTTAAATTAAGGAATAATAGCTACCATTTATAAGCCTGGCACTACAACCATCAGTGCATCTACACCTTATGCTACTACCTTGTGGTTTTCATTTCTGTCCACACTGTATGCAGGAAAAGAAACCAACATTAAGCCCTTGGCTCTGGATCTCAGAGCAAGCAAGAGACAAAAGCAGGGTGGGGGGACTGAAAACTGAGCCCAGTTCTGCCTAACTCCAAAGCCCAAAGCCTGGGAACATGACATACAGCTAACCTGTGACTTTGACCATCACAGCAAATGCTATGAGCTAAGCAGGCATCATCCTTACTTTACAAACGGGAATATGGACACCCAAAAAGGATAATTTTGCCAAGGTGAAATGGTAAAGTATAACTTGAACAGCCCAATTCCCCGGCCAATGATTATGTATGGCATTAAGGTATATTCCTATTTGCTCTTGTTTAGTTAGCGAAAGTAGTTCTTAAGTTTTCGTGTGCATCAAAATCACTGGGAATTCCTGTTAGAAATGGAATTTCCTTGGCCCATTCCAAAACTCAATTTTGGGCTCAGGCTTTTTTCCCCTCAAGTATTAGCGACTGAACCCAGGGCCTTTACATTGATCAACAAATGCAGTTTTGTTTGTTTTGTTTTGTTTTTTGGGACAGTATGTTCCTAAGTTACTAAGTTGCCTCAGCTCAGCTTGAACTTGCATCCTCCTTGGACCTCAGCCTCCCAGAGTGCTAGGATTACGGGGTGTAGCGTGCCTGGCTGGTATCTATATTTCAGTGAGAACCCCACGTGATTCTTAAATAGGTGATAATCAGGCCTGTTTGAGAAACACTAGTGACAGGAAAGTCTCGCTAAAAAGTTAGGGTTCTTCTGTAAGGGTGCCAAACTAGCAACGACCTACGAGTTGCCCGGTGTTAGCTCACTGCACTCCCTTTTAATTATACCTGCTGACACTCACTGACTTGGCTATTGGTGAATCAGAGGTTCGTTCGGCAAAAGAATCATCTACAGTGTTTAAATGCATTTTCAGTAACAAATCATAATGTAGGAAGTTGCCAGACCATACCTGTAAGTACAAATCTTACAGGTAAACCACAAGGAAAGTCAATTTCAAAGGACTCCACAGTGTGGGACCACAAATGTAAGAATCTTTATGGCCTGAAAACAGAAACAAACTACATCTTATTACGAGTTGTATTAAACTTATAAGTTAAGATAATACCAACCTATCAGGCTTTATTGCTCATGGAGAGGATGAGGTAATAAGAATGCAAAGCTTAGCACACGCAATACCTGGTAAAAACTCACTCACTTACTCCTACCTGTATGTTATCATAAAAAAAATTAGTAAAACTCTTTGGGCCACACTTTCAAGACAACTTTTCAAGAGCATATTTACCTAGCAAATTCTTGCATTTATTTTATTCCGGGTAAATCACAAATGATTCTCAATTAGTGACCAAGAATCCAGTTCACAGATGTATCCTGTTTCCGAGTTTGTTTTCACATATTCCAATAAAATTGCTACTTTCCTACCTTTAGTCCAGTAAGACTGAGCCTGTCTCCTATGCCTGCAGAAGACAGTGGTGTGAGATCTGGCTGCCCCAGAGCAGAGTGACAGGGGCTCCATTTTACACAAAGAAGGCGCCTGTCCAATACACTCCGCCATGGTCAGGGATAGTCAGCTTGGGCTACCGAGCTCATTTTTCAGCTTATAAATGTAATTTCGGTGCAAAGTCTGGCTTCTGGAGCCTACTCCTTCCAAGTAGTTTATAAAAAGCAAAACTAAGGTTTTATTCTAAAACACATTATAATATTTTGGCAGTAACTTTTCCCAATGTTTCTAAAATTGTACTTTTTAACCGTATTTTTTAGTCCCTAGGAAATACACAAATCATGGGGTTTTGTGAGATTCTTCATGTAAGAAACTGACATTCTGAAAAGCACTCCTTGCTTTTGGAAGTGGTCCCATGACTGAAACACCCCTCTTTTTTAAACTCATTCAAGTATTTCTTCAGGGTTCCTGAGTGCAGGGTACTCGGTAGGGGGGATAGACTTAAGACGTGCAATGATGAAATACACATGCACTAGCAGCAAAGTGGCCATGGCCAGAAGGTGCACAAAGGAGGGAAGGCAGCAGCTCGGCCTGGACTTGGGTAGTGGTGGACAAGACTTACACTTATTAAACACACACACCTTACAGCTTAGGTAAGCACTACAGATGCCCGAAACAGCCACTTAAAGCCATGATGTCTCTTATGTTATGGAAGGAACCCTCTACAGAAAAGAGCACAGAAAGGCATCTCTACCCTACACACTAAGGACAATTCCATTTCATCTAATAACCCTCTGGGGGCTGCAGGCCACACTACAGTGCTACAGATGATACTATTCACATTAAGGAGTCATAGGCTTCAATACCCACTCACTCCCATTCCAAAACCTGTTGCTCTGCTAGTCTTCCAGGTTGCAATGAAAGACACTACCAGAGCAGAGTGTCATGGCGCATGCCTGTAATCCCAGCACTCAGGAAGCTGAGGCAGGGGGATCGCTGAGCGTTCAAGGCCAGCCTGACCCATAGACTGAGGCCCTATCTCAAAAATAAATAAACAAAAAATTTGAAGAAGCAAAAAGCACTATCATGAGTCTAAAGCAAACACTCAGGTGGAGCTCCCACCTCCATATTTAGTCCACAGCAAACCCATTCATTTTGCTATCTCCTTGCAACCACCCCAGGCCAGGCCTTCACCAATTCTCTCTTTGAAGAGAGCAGAAGCCTCCCTCACTCTCCCTGTTGTATTCACACTCTCTGAAATTCATTTATCAAACAACCACAGGAAACTATGAAATCTGGAAATCAGAATCCCACACTCCCCCATTTAAGATTAGCTAATAAGAGCCAAACCCGCTCATGACCCAGCCAGTTAGTAGCTCCTCAGCCTCCCTCTGCCTCCCTTCCCTGTTCCTAAAACCATGAAAACTGGTCCCTGCCCAGGGCCCTTACACCCGCTGCTCTCTTGGCCTGGAATGCTCCTCTCACATATCCTGCATGCCTGTCTTTTAGGTCTGGTCAGAACATTGCCCTGAGTGGCCTCCACCCATCCCCTGATCTAAAAGCACAGGGGTGAGGACTATCAGTCTCCTTCTCTGAATAAAAGTTCCTCTCTAATCATGAGGAATCTGAACCAAGTTCACACTCTCCAACTGGCCACCACAGTTTACCACGGAGAACAATCATCCCCTCAGCAGGCATGGAGAGCAGATTTAGTAGTTCCATTTCAGTCTCCACACTCATCCAAACTCTGACGTCCAGCTTTGGCCTTGGTCTGTGGAAAGCCCGAAGGCTGAGGTGTCAACCGCTAACTCAGCAGCATTTCTGGCACCCCTGACCTCATGGCCTCGTGTGTGTGGTAATTATATGTTCATGATGCTACCATTCTACCTATCTACAAGATATCAGTAATGTCAACAAAGAATATATTTAGGATATTTAACAGTAAGTTAACATTTGAACATTCACTTTTTTTTGGTACCAGGGATCGAACTCAGGACCTTGCGCTGTTGAGGCAGGCGGGCACCACTGAGCTAAATCCCTGGACTCTGAACATTCACCTTTGAGGAGAGGTAAAACATTCAAGATGAAATATCCACATTGTGTATCTCCTAAGTTGAAATTCTACCAGCTTATGAAGTCTAAAATGTATGCTTGTTAGGAAAGTTGGGCTGGGGATTTAGCTCAGTGGTTTCGCCGGCTGCTGCACAAGCGCAAGGACCCGAGATCAATCCCGGTACCTAAAAAAAAGTCATGGAAAGTAAAAGCTTCCATTAATGCTATGAGTAGTTTTTATACTCAAAAACAACTAAGAACTTTCAACTAATTAAATATATTAGTAACATAACTATTAAGAGTAATTTAACTAGATAGCCTTACAAATTAGTGTTTGTAACAATTTAACTCAACTACATAACAGAAACTAAATAACACTTTACAGTAATTCTAACTTTCATAGAATTGTTCTGCAGTATTTATTACAAACCAAATTACCTTTAAGAACTACACTGACTTTGTAGTCTTTCAAGAAAAAGTCACATTTGGGAGTACTTCACATTTTGTGAGAATGAATTTAAAATAAAATGTCAACCCTTTCACTTCAATTTATATGAATAAAGTACATAAAAATCCATAATTACAATAAACAATATCCATAAGTCACCTTTAAACCAAACATAAAGAATATAAAAAGGGCCAGCTGGGCCTGGTGGCACACATATGTAACCCCAGTACTCAGGAGGCTCAGGCAGGAGGTTTTCCACAAGTTTGAGACCAACCTGGGCTACATGGTGAGTTCAAGGTCAATCTGAACTACATGGTGAGACCCTACCTCAAAAAACAAAAATAAAAAATAAAATAAAAAGAGGTAGGGGTGTGAGTGGGCAGTAGAGCACTTGCTCAGTACGAACGAGACCCTGGTTCTATCGCCAGCATGGGGTGGGGGAAGCAAACAAAACAATAGTGATTATAAAGAGTTAAAGTAAACAATGTCAAGGAAAAAATGAAATTCTCAGACATATTTTGTATTCACCAATCAAATTTCAAAAGAGGCTTTACAGAAATGGTCAAGGCAGTTTCTTACAGTTTTGAGTCTATGGAGGTTGAACATTCACCAACAACTTGTCAAAACAATTGCTATATGTTGCCAGCAAGTCTTAGAACTTGAAGATGAGGCTTTCTGAGGGCTTCTAGGCTGTGCATCTCAGGTAGAAGGCTCCTTCTACAAAATCATACACGAGAAACTTCCCTGAACACTGCTTTGGTTGATGATGGGTGATGCTCGCTAGACAGAGAGAATCACACACAGATAACACGGTGACTATAGGGCAACCTAACAGCTAACAGTGTTCACAAAGCGCTTCTCCTACACTACAACTTTCAAGTTTTAAAATCTAACTATTAAAATGTAACACAAGCTGGACATGGTGGTGCACACCTGTAATACCACCACTCAGGAGGCTGAGGCAGGAGTATCCCCTGTGAGTCTGAGGCCAGCCTGGGGCTACATAATAAGTTCAAGGCATCCTGAACTGCGTAGCAAGCCCTATCTCAAAAAAACAAACATATAAATAAAATGAAATGTAACACAACTCCAATCATAGAAAATATTTAATAGAATTTGAGCTTTATTTTTGTATCCCAGAATTTACATTTTATAATGTTGACATTCTGACTGGGCATCAATGATTTGACCATCTGACTCTGGGTTCAAGTCCATATTCAGTGAACTTCTAAAAAGGATGTGATGAAGTATACATAAGAAAATTGAAAATGAAAAGGCAAGCTTAAGAAGCTTTCTCCCACTTATGGGAACAATATTTCACCTTCTCGATCATCTATAATCTGTAGTGTCTGTTTATGAACCAGTGTGGATCTTTAAGGCAAAAACTGTGACATCATTTTATATGCTTTTATGACATAGGAAGGCATAAAGGGACAGCACAATACATAGCAGTCACTGAGGCATGAAATGAAACAAATTAGCAGCTGGTATATAAGGACAGTAGAGCAAACACCTCCTCATCTCCCCTACACACCTTCACCACCCACACTTTCTCGATGCTAAACTCAAAATGACAGCTTGCTGATCGGTTAGATCGCCAAGACTAAATTCAGATCTCTGAAATGCCAAAGCCTCAGTTTTTATGACAGTTATATTCTGGGACTCCGAGAATTCTTCAATTCCCAAAACTTACTAAAGTATATAATTTATCTCCCAAACTAACTTAAGACTGCTAATAAACACAGCCACAGTAAGGTGTAAATGCTCACTAGTTAATTCAGAGTTCTCGACCAAGGATGGACATCAGCATTACCTGGAGACCACGCTCCACTCCACAGCAGGTTAAGAGGCAGAGCCCAGATATCATGCTGACTTGTTTGTATGAACCTAAGTGGATTTCCAAGACCCAGCCAAGGATGAGAACCTCACACGTTCAAGGACTTGCTCTACTACACACACGGCAATTTAATCAGGGGTTAAAAATCACTTTGCTGCTACACATAACTGATCTGCATTACAGGTCTACCAGGAACTAGCTAAATGCCCTTAGGAAACTGCGTAAGACCTTCAAACCCTGTGGTGGGGGACACATCAAAAGCATGAACCAGAAGACAAGAGGTGATGCAGATGTTGCACTTAGCGGTGCATAGCAATTAATAAATCGCCAGTAATTTTAATAATTACATAAGTTACAGACATCCAGTTCCTGATAGGTCCCTATAATCATAAATGTTATGGACAGGGTGAGACATTCCCTCTCATCTTTCCCCAGCCATGGGACTGACAGCATACCTTACCTGTTCGGGGAATAACTGGGACTTTAGTTTCCAGTCTTCTCAACCTGGTGTCTTTCATGATCACTGGAAGGAAAACACACAAGACATGTATGTACATGACAGTCTTACAATGCAGCAAAACCCAGTCCGCGTAGGAAGGGAGCCCAGGGTCCACCAGGTACAATTCCCCCCCACTTACAGTATCTCTGACAGGTGGCCCCTGGTTTCCACCGGAATGAACACTTAAACCACAGGGAGCACATGCCCCTCCTCATCTGCATTTCAGAGTGGCTGATGGCTGAAAAATTCTTTATATTTTGCTGAACTTGTAACCTCTGCCTTTTGTTAACTGTGAGTTATCAAGGAGTGGGCAGAAGCTGCTCTGGAACAAGGTCTGAGTCGAAATCCAACCTCTGGCACTTAGCTGTGTCACTGAGAGCTACTATCTTAAGTCTCTAATGTCTGACCTCGAGTCACCTTCCACTTCAAGTGGGAATAACAGCAGCATCAACCCCCTAAAGCCAGGCAGGGGTGTGATGAGGAGACGCCTTCTCCCCAGGTCCTCTGTGGCAAGGACAGTGAGAGGTGCACAGCACTCAGCAGTTCTGCACCTCTTCTCAGACCACACTCCCGTCCCGCCCTGCCTCGGGACCCTTTCAGCTTCCCAGCCAGCCCCAGTGTCCCTGTCTCAATCCCCCACCCTGTGCCTGAGACTCGGCCCTGCTTCCCTCCAGGGACTCCCCACCCTAAGGTCTCCATCTAACAAGCCTACGGGTAGCCTTCCGAGGCCTCATTTCAGGGCCAGGGCCCTGACAGAGGCACTTAGAAGCCTGTACTTCTTTGTGTCACTCTCCACACCCCAATTAAATAAGTATAATTAATCACTGAACTGTCTCACTCACTAGAAGTTTCAGAAGGAAAAGCCTAGTTTATTCAGTGCTCTATCTCTAGCAGCTACCAGTGCCTGGCACTTACTTGTTGGCTGAGTGGTTAGCAGTTAAAATACTTCTCAAATAAATGTACAAAGCCTAATGCTGCTTTCAAGCAGCACTAAGTCTAATGCATCCACATGACAGGCATAAAATATTCGCCAACAGCTCTTTCTCGATTTTCTTCCCCCTTTACCCTACTTTCTGTCCAAATTACCTAATCATCCATGTTAAATGAGTGTGTGTGTGTGTGTGTGTGTGTGTGTGTGTGTGTGTGTGTATCCAGTTTGCTCTTAAAATACTGGCCCTTCAAACAATGTTTAGGTACAGTCTGGCCACGGATGTAAGCTCCATGAGGACAAGGCCTTCGGGTTAGGGTACCCGTACCTATCCTGGCACCTGGCACACAAGAGATCCCCAAGACCTCATCAAACTCTTTGACAGCCATTCCTGGGGAGAAGAGATAGCAGGAAGCTGGGCCTCATGCACTATATGCACCTAATTGCACCTAGCACTTGAAACACGCTCTGGAACACAGACAGTGGCCAAAGTCAAGAGAGAGAACTGAGCAATTGTAACAGTCGCTCGCTCAGATGGCAGGGTAACTACAGCTCCACATGGAACACATCTGGGCATCTATGCCATGGTCCTCAGCGGCCCTCCGAGCATGTGAGGAGCGCTGCAGGCCAAAGCCTGCAGGCTGGGAATGCTCCCTGGCCACCCGGGTCTACCAAGTCAGAGGGCAGAATTGGTACGGGGCTCACCCTTTCTGAACCCTAAAACGGACTGACCTGCAAGTCACACTGACTTTCTCTTGCAATTGATCCTAGTTGATCTTTTACCTAAAAATAAAGAATATCTAACGCAAGAGTAAGATTAGGATATACCCAAGATGAGATCTTGCAGCCTGTGTAGCCAAGATCACTGTCCTAGATGAAGGCACGGCCATGGGAAATCAAGAGTGGTTTCTGTCCAATGTACAACGTTACAACTTCTCTATCACTGCACCAAAAAAAGGGCCATGAGACTGACTCAGCATCAGTTTTCCAGTCTATGTCAAACAGACACCAAACAGGCTGCCTACGGTAATTTATATTTCTAGATGTTGATTTACTTATTTACTTAACCCCTGCCTTGCGGGTGCACTCGTCTTTCAGGTCAGTAAAGTGAGAAGTGCCTCATGAACCTCCTGCGTGGCAGAGAGGGGCATGGATGGAAACACCTGTCAAAACATGACAGCAACATCAGTTCACCTTCTTATCTTCAAACACCAAATAAAAAGAGAAGCACGGCCCCAGTTCTACCTTTTTCCTTCCTTGATATCTGACTCAAAAGCTGTGTTCTCATCTACATGTGGCACTGTAACTTTACTACTACGAGCAGTCTTTTTGAATAAAAACAAAAAGCAGATTTAAGGAAGATGAGGGCTCTGCTATTAAACAAGATCTTTGATTTGTTGTCACAGTTCATCTTCATGTATTTCATTCTCTTGGTGTTTACAGGTGGATGGTTTATATGCCTGGGGATGACACAGGACTTCCAGCCTAACTGCCACAGGGAGCTGACATTAGCAGAACCCACCCTATTTTTTTCACAAATCTATGCCCAAGGCAAGACACACTATGAGCTTTGGAGGTCTAAGAGCGACACACACCTTTAACAAACACTGTGCTAGTGGTGGGTGCCTAAAATGCTTTTAATGAGTACTTTGGATAAAACTGTCAGCTGAATATTCAGACTTTTGGAAAACCAGTGTGTGACATATGGCCTGGACACTAAAGCTCTCGGCCCTTTGGACAATAACTCACACAAAACAGGCAGAAGCATATCAAATCACCCAAGATGGATTCGTACACAGTTGTCTATGGTGTACAAATGCAACTGTGGGTATGAGTGATGTCTCTGTCTACGGGCAGATGTCTCTTCACTATAACTTGGTTTCTGTATTCAAGTTTTTATCTACAAAAGTCCAAACCAGGTGTGGTGGTACTCCCAGCCAACTGGGAAGCTGAGGCAGGGGGACTGCTTGAGCAGTGAGGCCCGACTGCAAAATAATTTAAAAATCTGCCAGGTGTGGGGTTGCACATCTATACTCCCAGAACTCAGGAGGCTGAGACAGGAGGACTGCCATGAGTTCAAGGCCAGCCTGAACTATATAGCATGACCCTGTCTTTAAAAAAAAAAAAAAAAAAAAAGCAGTTCAGACACAGGTCCAGGCACTGATGGACTACTTCATTATCAAGTACAGTCTAGGTAGAGCAGAAATGTTACACTGCTACATTAGTATTCCACTCGGCTCAGGAATTCTCAGGTGACTTCTCAGAATAATATCCTATCATGCTAATCAAGTTGTCTTCAGCATAAACGCATCTAAAAAGAGTAAACTACTTGGTCCAATTCTCTCTTCCTATGGATGCACACAAGAAAGAGAAAAGGGGTAGGAAATACTACCACCACGCTCAGAGTGACAGTAAAACAGCTGATGGCCAACGTTTCCCAAACGTGTAGGCGAGCATGACTTCAAATGCGCTCAGCACGGGTAGGTAGTCCCTCTCAAGTTCAGAGAGCCTGGAGCAAGAGTGCTCCAACTGGCCTGGCTCTCCATTCAAAATTTCTGCCTTTAGGGGCCTTGATGGAAATACAGTTCACTAAAGTGTATATCCTACTCCAAAGGTGCCAAGTCCTCCAGTAATGTGCCTGCAGGGGCAGGGTCTGATTTTGGTAAAGCATGTCTCTTCTATATATTGTGCATACGTTTTGACTTTTTATTAACAAGGACAAAATTATTTACCAAGAAAATACAAGTCAAACAGATACTGTGTATGTTTCAGAAAGTCACCATACAAAGCTTACCCTAAGAGAAAAATGATCAGATTTCTGTAGGTTTCAAGTTTGTAGGCCTAAAACAGAAATATTCTAGGGTAGAAAGCAGGGTAGAAGAGTAGCTCTCAAGATGTGGCCCTTGGATCCCTATGACCCAGGAATTTGTTAGAAATGTAAATTCCTGGTCTTTGCTAGGGATCTCGGAATCAGAAACTCTGGAAATGGGGCCTTTGATTCTGATGCCCACCAAAGGTTAAGAAGCTTGGTCTAGGAAGAAGAGGGGTAAAGGCAGGAAACATTCATTCATCCATTACCTGGTATGAGGCTCAAAAGGAAGAAAACTGCACAAACCTTGGAAAAAACCTAATGAAATTCTGCTAGGTCCTAAAGATGGGAGCACAGACTGAATGCCAAGCCTGGAAAGGATTCAAAGGGTTACCCATCTCAGTCCTTGACTTCTAAATGTTTTTAATGTGGCACCTAAGGTTGTGTTCCCAGTGAAGTAGAACCTTCCAATTCAAAGGTTTAACGAAATAATTTATAACACAGTGTGTAAGTCCACCTTTAAAATACCTGGGCCTTTCCTACCCACTAGTTTAAAAAATAAAAAAAAGAGTGTTCTTAATGAAGCTTAAGTCCACTTTTAAGAACAGTAATCTATCTAAAATGATTGAGGGACTTTAAGCTGGTCCATGAAGTCTCTGGAACTATAACCAGAGTTTCTGATCTGTACCCATTTTTTGGTGCTAATCGAAGATAAAGGGTAGAGAAAAGACATTAGTGTGTAGCATCTCACAGATTTTAAGAGGGGAACTGAGGTCCCTCAAAAAGTTGAAAACCACTGGTCTGTGAGTTAATTTGGGAAATTAGCAGATCAGGCAGTTTATCACAGTGCAGAATTAAATGTTTTGATTCTGCAGTCCACCAAACCTGGGTCACATCCCAGCTCCACCACTGCATAATCACCTCAGGCAACTTACTCAGGCCCCTAAGCCTCCACATCCTCTCCCATCCTGCTCCTTAGGGCTGTGGGATGAGTAAACAGTATTAGATGTGTGAAACACTTGGCATGGTATTGGCACATAAGTACTCAATAGAAGCTTTCTTAGGACAATATTACTACTCAATAGAATGCACTGTGGGCACACAATGCTCAGCGGTCTATGCATGTAACAGCTGGTATGTGAAACACTGATAAAAACCATTCTATAACTTCAAGCAGCTATATTTCCAAGTTTGTTACCATGCTCCATGAAGGATGCAAAGCAGCACAAGTATTAGTAGTCGACTGGAGACACTGAGGCGACATCTGCTCTTCCTGTCACTCCCTATGGTGCCTTCCATCAATCATACCAGCAACACCAGGCAAGACTGTCCCTTGTTATTTAAACATTGTGGCCAAGTGACCTGTGACTTGTAGGCCAGTAACTACCATGCCTTGTTGGGGATTAAAGTTGACTTTTTAAAGCATTTTACTCTTTAGATATCAATCTGAACTCTGCCAACCTTAAAAAAGTATTCTGTTACCTGTTGCTATTTTCCAGTATATAACAAGTTAGCACTCCAGAAGAGAAGGGAGAAAAAAACTGACAAGTTCCCGAGATCGTACTCTCTCTATATAGAATATGAATTTTATTCTTCCCCGTTAAAGTAGACATTAATTACTAATTTATAGCAACTACAGGCTTAAAAGTAAATCAGAGAAAGAATAATCTGGCTGATGTGACCTCTTTCAGACCAATTTAAATGAAAAAAAATGAACATTTCATGCAAACCAAACTATATTAAACAGTTATCAACTGATCTGAGGTTTAAAGACCTCACTGTTTGGAGTATATTTATATATAAATACATATAAAAGCCAACAACTACAATTTGAAGGCTACTGAGAAATCTTTTCTTTCAAGCCCACAGCTTCTTACATGACAAACAAAACTAATACAAATAAAACTAATCTTTCAAAGAGAGATCTATATAAAAGGCAGAACTTACAGGGAATTATCTTTTTAAAAATATTATCATATAAAGGAAAGGATATGGTCTTCACCCTATCAAGCATGCTAAAAGTCACCAATTCGCCTGGTTATTATAAAACCATTAATATTTTCTTTCTTTCTTTTTTTTTTTTTTTTTTTGGTACCAGGGATTGAACTGGAGAACTTGCGCTTGCAAGGCAGGCGCCGGAACCACTGAGCTAAATCCCTGGCCCAACCATTAATATTTTCAATCAAAGGATTTAGTTATGAAGCCCAGGAGTACTTTAAATTACGGAAATTTAGACTAAAAAATAATCCTGTAATTCTACCATTCTGCGAGGCTGAGGCAGGAGAATTGGAAGTTCAAGCACATCCCGGACAACTTAGAATCTGTCTCACAACAAAAAACATAAAAAAGGCTTGGGATGTTCAATGGAAGGCCCTGGGTTTGATCCCCAGATGCAGACTGGGAGGGGTTCCTTAATTTACAATCCAATTCTCACTTAACAGATGAAGAAACTCAGGTTGAGAGAACTTAAGTGACTTGTTAGAGGTCAAAAGCTTTGACTCTATAAAAAGACGGTCAATGTATTGCTGTACTTGGCTCACCGGCATTCAAGACTAGCCAATTAACTCCAGGTGAAGCTAATTTCCATTCATTATGGCACTGGAGCCCAGAAATGAACACACCTGTATCCTTTACAACTTCAAAAGAAGATAAAACTACAAGGTCAATTCAGCTCTAATTCAGAGCCCCAAACTCACCCATCATTACACACATCAGAAGTGAGAAGCTATTCTAAGAAATGCCTCTGGGATAAATTATAAATTGAAAGAAAACAGCCAAACTGAACCTAAGTGGTCCTCATCCTCTGAGCACCTGAGACTCAAACTTCCCTAAAATTATGTCGAGTGATTGTGAAAGGGTGAACTCAAACTGAATATGTAGGTCTACTATGCCAGGTACCATTGCGGGGAAGTTCTGACGAACACTACAGTTTGGGGTCCCTTGTTTCTGGTAATTTCATAATATTCTTTAAACATTACATAAACAGGTATATTAGATATGCACTAGTAAGACTGCCCAGTTTAATCTCATGAATGAAACTGGGCATGTACAGAAAGCATCACATTACACCACATCAGTAGGAGTAGCAGACATCTTTCTTCTTTACCCAGTAGGGACGAGTACAACTGAGTCATAGGATTTTTTTATACATTCTCTTACACGAAAAGAAGCAAGTCTCCTTCTTTCCAACTAGGAGTTTAGAAACATACCAAGTGCTTAGGACACCAGAAAATGCTTAGAGCAAAGAAAGCTTACATCATCTGCCCTTTTAGGTATGCGATGTTAAGAGTGTTTTGGATAAGATATTAACTTTGGTAACAGTATTTTCCATTTACATCCTCTATAAATACCCCTTAAGTTTACAATAGGTGGTTAGAGGAAGATTCTGCAGCTCCCCAGGGCAACAGCAAAGATGGTTCAGTGTTTCTGAGGAGCCTCATTTGCCTGATGCATGACTGTTAAAGGTACATTTTCTTACAACACCCTAAATCAGTTTCGCATTTGCATATTCCAGGTTTACTCAGGAATGCTCACGTTGAGAATCACAGGTGGTTGCTCAGTAAATCAAAGGCTCCCAGAAGATTAGGTTTTGTAAAGCTTCCTGAAATTTACTGCTCCACTTTTCCAGCCTCTTTGAATTCAGACAACTCTAAGCTGATCCCAAAATTATAAATCAAAATATCTCAGAAGAATATTATTCTACTTTAGTACTTTTACAGCATACTCTATATAAAGTGATAGTGCTATTGGATTAAAAAATAAATTTAAAAAAACAGCATGGATTTTAGCAGAACTTTCTTTTTTAGTAAGGGGACCAATTTTACAAAAGTATTAAATACTTTCCAGCCTAATTCAGACTAACACGTTTACAGGCACAACACTGGAAACAAATGCATAAAGCATACAAGCCAAGTGAACCCCCAAAAACTAAACACACACACACATGTGCACGCACCTTGACCAAATGATTAATTCTAATCACTTAATGACAGGCCAACGTTGATCAAACAACAAATAAGAGTCATGTCTTTTCAATCAGTCAGACCTCAGTTCTAGTCCTGGCTCAGCCTGGGGGGGGGGGGTCACCTTGGGCAAATTACCCCAGTTTCTCCTGGCCTCAGTTTCTTCATCTGAGAAGACTGGAAGTGTTAACCAAGTGGCAGTCTTCCTTTGTCCCAGACCAAAGAAATGATGCCTGCAAAGCACTTCCCCATAATCGTCAGCTGCTTTTATCAGGAGGACCGAGGCCCCCTCCCGAGTCTCCTCATCCCAAATCCAAAGGCACGAAGCAAAAACTCTTTCAAAGGCAACACAAAGAAAGCGCTTTAATTCTCAAAGGCGTCTCTGACTGCAGGCTCTCTGTCCACCAGTTCCTTAAATGAATGAATGAGCACCTAGGAGCCACTCTGCAAATAGCTGTCTCTTAAGAAGCGACTCTGCGGACTTGAAGGTAACTGTCTTTCACCGTCAATTAAACACTCACAAGTGCACCGGAGCTGGGCGCTCCGATCGTGCAAATTTCAGCACAGACAGGGCCCAGAAGGGTCCCCGATGCCCACGGGCAGCCTCCATTCATTCTCCACACTCCACCCTGGCCCCTCTCCGCAGGTCCCGCGACCAGCCCCACCCCCAGCCCTCCCCCCGCCCCCGACCCGGGGTCTCCCCCCTGCCCTCCGCACCCCTCCTGAACCGGTCACCCCACCCAGGGAGGGGGCGGTCACCAGGACTCCCCTCACCCCTGCCCTGAGCACCGAGGCCCGGGGGTGCCGTCGTCCCCTCAGCCAACAAGGAGGGACGAAGTGCCGGCCCGGCCATCTCCCCGCCCCAGGGACCCGCCAGTCCCCCCGGCCCCTGCCGGAGCCAGCGCGCAGTAAGAGGGAGGGAAAAGCCCTCCGAAACCCCCTTCTGCCGATCCCCGACCAAGCAAACAAGCCTCTTGCCCCAGCCCCTCGCGGCCTCCCAGACTGCAGTCATGTTGCCGGGCCTGCCCCGAGAAGCCCCCGTGAAAAGGAGGGGGAGACACCCCCGTACTCACCCAGCGCCTCCTCCCCGTCAGCTGTTTACTCACAGTCCCTCCAGCCTACAGGGCGCCGCCATCTTGGACGTACAGCCCCTCCCCCCGTCGTGAAGCGTCCACGGCTTCCGCGGCCTCCGCCACGAAAAAGAGTCCGCGGCCAGGGGCCGCCTCCCCCTCTAACCTAAGGAGCGATAACCGAGATCCGCAGCCTTACCGGACGTAACGAGCCGTTCCTCTCAGGACTGATGGTGCGGACTGGCCGAGAAAAAAACTCAGGGAAGTTTTTTGAGGTGGGGGCGGGGACGGCGGAAGGATCCCGAAAGGAGTCCGCTGAGAGATCTTGTGACTCCGAAGGAGGCGAAAAGAAGGACCGGCGCGGTGGGAGGAGCCACGCGAGATCCCGAGGGGCGGGGGGGGCGGCGGTCACGTGATGGGCGGCGGGGGCGCGCCGGGCCAAGGCATAAACAAGTGGCCCGGGCTGGGTGTGGCGGGACCGCGCTTGCCTAGGTGCTTGGGCGCTGCACGCGCTGGATGCTTATAGGTGTCCCAGAGAGCCCTTGGGGCCCGCGTGGGTGAAGGGCCTGCTCGAGCCTCGGGAGAGTTGCATTTCTCCGGAGAAGAGCGGGAAAAGGGCCAGGACAGCCCTCTTTGCTTTGCAGAATGCTTGAGCAAAAATCCATTCCTTGGAGAACCACACTGGCTTCAAGTTACCAACCCTTCACACTTATTAGGGCCATCTAGGGGAAACAGCCCTAGAAGAGGCGGCGGCTTTAACGTCAGAACACTTGGATTCATTTCCTGTGCTGCTGTTTCCCAGCTGTAACAAGGCTTTAAATCCTTCCCAGCCTCATTTTCTTCCTCTGAAATGGGCACAATACTGAAATGAGGAATCGAGGAGATACAGTATGGAAAACATTTAGGAACGGTCCCTAAAGAGCGGATGACCCCTAGCATGAGACTCAGACGAGAAGCGGGCAGAGGAGTCAGAGAGTGAGACAAGATCCAACTTTGGCATCTGAAGGTTTTTTGAAGGAGTGGACATCAGACCAGGGTTTAAAAGAAAGGTGGGTGTTAAGAAATAGAAATGGGAGAGGTGGCTGGAAGCAGAAGGGCGTTCTAGGCCGAAAGAACCCAACGAGCAAGGCCCTGGAAGCGAGAAAATTCGAGTGAGTTCTAGGAATAACTTGTTTTGTCAGGGGAACCAATCGGGTCACAAAGCAAGACCGCCTGTGGTGAAGGGGCCAGGTATGTGAGCTGCCAACACGGTGGGTGCTGTCAGAATTCCCAGAAGGCCCAGGATTGCCCAAAGAAAGGCTGCTGCTAGCCAGCATGGTGCCTTTGTAAGAATTATAAAAACGTTCCCTCAGACCGGAGCCCAGCCTGTGTTCCGCCGCCCACCTCTGATCCTCTGGGGCCCTTGAAGCAATGAGCAGGCTTTTTAGAACTATAGGTCTTGGGCCATCGAGACTAATGAGAAAGGTAGGGGAAGCTAAGAGCCTTAGCTCCGTGTATAGTTTGAATACAGTTTTCTCTCATCATACCTACTCAGGAAAGAAAGTCTTCTCGCCCACAGCACAGGTAATAATAATGCCTACTTCATGGAGTGTTTTCAGTGAGATGTTAAATGTAATTCACGCAGGTCTCTGTTCAGTTAATGTCACATTTGTTAACTGAGTTTGTTCTGTGTCCATCCGTCCCGGAAGTTGGTCCACGAGATGCTAAACCCTAGCTGCCCAAGCATCGACCACCTGGAGACAGTGAGGGACAGGGGGAAGTGGAAGGAACAGGGTTCTCTCTGTTCCACCAGTCCACAGACTGCTTCACAGGAACCAATTCCTGCCTTTGCATTCACACCATTGTGGTGACCCAAGTGTGTTCAGAGTCTGAGACCTCGGGGGTTGGGAGAGTCGTGGTTATTGAGGAGTGGGGTGGGTGAGAAGGCGGGGCTCCGGAGTGCTGACCCAGGAACCCCCTCCTCCACTCCCCTTCCTCGGCTCTGTGACCTCATCCCGCTGGAATGTGCTCTCCGTGGAAGAGAGCAGTGATGCGCAGAGCTCGTCCACCGCTGGCTCTCTGGGGGGCCATAATCACATTCTTGCTGTTTATACAGTGTCTGGAAGAAGAATGGTAATTGTTATTGCAATATGGACCACCAGGGGCTTGTAAGAAGAGGCCGGAAGGGCAGGCAAGAGACAGCTCTGCTCGTCTCACTCTGGGCTGCCTAGACATTTTCTGCTTCTCCAGGGTTGATTTTTGTCTTTTGCTAAGTACATATTAATCGGGCTTCCTCCTTCCTTGTACCATTGTGGAGCCTCCCGTGGCAGGGGCTTCCTGGTTGAGCCATGGGTGCAAGCACTGCTGACACCCAGATACGTACAGAGGATGTCTGTTTGTGTAGCACCCTTCCACCCCCTTCTTTTTGGTACCAGGGATCGAACTCGGAACCTTGCACTTGCCAGGCAGGCGCTGGAACCACTGAGCTAAATCCCCAGCCTTCTACCCCCTTCTGAGGGGGCCGATTGCCTTCCTCAGTTTCTCCTGTGTCAGTGAGCCTGACCATCACAGCTTCACTTTACAGCCACTGAGCCTGGACCACTGGTCCTAGCTAATCCAAGATTCCCAACATCTGGCCAAAATGATTGGCTTATAGTTAGACATGTGACTTGAGCTCAGCCAATCAGAGTACTGCCCTGGATCTTTACATACGAATGTTCAAAGAGCTTTTTCTCTTCTAGGGTCACTAATTTGGATGAGGAAGCTGTGGCCTCTCCCTTCCCCTGTGCTGTAGCAAGCTGGGTGAGTGGTCTGGCCAAAAGAGGAAAGAGACATGAAGACACACAGATGGAGTGACAGGAGTGACAGGAGGCATAGCTCAGTGGGAGAGCACGTGGCTAGTGTGCATGAGGCCCTGGGCTTGATCCCAAAGAAGGTGGGGAGTGCCAGGCGTGGTGGCGCACTCCTGTGATCCTAGCACTCAGGAGGCTGAGGCAGGAGAACCACTGCCAGTTTGAGGCCCCTGGGCTCCACAGGGAGTTCAAGGCCACTCTGAATCACATAGCAAGACCCTGTCTCAAAAACAACAAACTAACAGAAGGGAAGGAGGGGGAAAGGGGGGAGGAGGGGCGAAGGAGGGAGATAGAGGAAAGCAGCTTGCTTTCTTTTGCATTTCTGGAGTCCCTGAAACCAACTTTGCCTTGGTTTTCTGGGTTTCACAAAGCAATGACTGTTTTGGTTAATGGTGATTTCAGTGAGTTTCTGTCCCTTGCAAACAGAAAGACTTCTGAATGCACTGAAATTTGGGGCCTTTGAAAGGAGTCCCTGAAGTTCATCCATTGGAATCTTCTTTGGCTTCCGCTCTGACGGCTCTATGTGACAGCCTCCTGGCCAGTCTTCCTGTCTTTAGTGGCCGGCTAGTTTCAGAATGGACACCCAGTTCCTCATGGTGGCCCCCATGGTCCTCTGCAGCCCTGGTCGCTCCAGTTACTGTGTCCTCCAGTGTCGTGGAACACAAGAGGTTTCTCCCCATGCTTTGTCTCCTCTCCCTGTGCGCAGGCAGCTTCTCCCTCCCGTGTTGGTCATTCCCATTGGCCCTTCTCTGTCTGGACCCCTACCTGCCACTCCTGAGCTGGACCTCTGGCTTCTTGCTGTATTTGATCACAGTGAGCTGGACTCAGAGAAGGGAGAAGGACCCTTCCTGCCTGCCCGGGCCACAACCCCAACCTGTGCCGTGTGACCTGGCTCATCCTGTGTGTGAGAAAGGGCTCCCTCCCCTTGCTCCTCACACCTGAAGGAGGTGACTGTCACCGGCCCCCAGGTACATCACCTGCTCCTGTGTCTGCCCTCTGCCTCGGTAATTCTCCCTCGAAGGAGCTGCCAGTTCCTGCCAGGATCCCAGCTGCCTGAACAGCCCGGGCTGCCCGCTGTGAGCCGCTCGCTGCAAACCCTCCTGCAGGCACAGATGCACCCTTGATTGGACCTCCCTCCCCTGAGCCAGTCAGATTCTGAGCGATCCAAGCTTCACACGTTTGCAGGACTCCGGGAAGCACTGTTGAAACTGCCGTGCTCCAGGACACACAGCTTACTTAGAACCCAGCCTCTCATGTGCCCTAGGCCTGTGTGACAGGGTCAGACCGTGTTGGTCCCTGAGGTCACGCGAAGTTGCATGCGGCAGTGGCCTCAGCACCCTGGACAGCAGAGGGTCAGCACCTAAGAGTCCTGCTGGGGAGAAACACCTGCCCAGACAAGGGGATGGACAGGCCACAAGGGACACAGGCCCCTGAGGAAGAAGGAGAGCTGCAGGACGACAGCCCAGTGCCCTTGAGTTCTGCCTGTGCTTTCTGTGTCCATCTGGAAGATGCTTCTGTATCTTTGCAATACGTTTCTCTCTCACTGTCACAGGCTTCTGTCCTTGACAACCAAGTGAAGCTAGATCAGGCCCCAAAGGTTTTTCTTCTTCGTCTTCACCTGGATCACACCTCTCCTTCTCCCAGACACCTCCACTGTGAGCCCCGGTGGGGAAGTCTTCCCAGGACCGCCAGGATAGCATGGGGACCCCTGCCCTGAGCTCTTCCTTCAACCTGCTCAGGTTGTGTGTAAGGGCCTGCCTCCCACCCAACTCTCAAGTGTTCTGCTGCCCCCAGGTGGTGACATGGGCAGGAGGCCCCTTGAAACATCTCTGGTTCAAGGTCAAAGCCCCAAGCAGCACAGGCATTGAAATATCACACAGTATCCCATCAGTATGTACAATTAAAGTATTACATATTAACTAAAAAGAAAAACTAGGGCCGGGGATTTAGCTCAGTGGTTCCACCGCCTGCCCTGCAAGTGCAAGGTCCCGAGTTCAATCCGTGGTTCCAGAAAAAAAAAAGAAAGAAAAACTAAAATGAAATAAGCCAGGGACCTTGGGACCAAATGTCAAGATGAAGGGGAGAAGGAGCAAGGAGTGTTGGAGCTCAGAGAGCTGGTCCTGCCCTGTGGCACAGTAGCAGCTGCAGCTCAAGGCTCCATGCTGGGCTGGCTGCCCTCTCTACTTGCTGCTGTGCTCGAATGGAGTGGAAATCTCTTGAGGGGAGGAAGCGTATCCCTCTGCTGAGAAAGTGAGAGGCTCATTATTTCACTGAGATTTCAGACGTTGTGTTCATTTGCTATGGCTGCTCTGAAACTACACGAACCAGGTGGCTTAACAACAGATATCTTGGTCTCACAGTTCGAAAGGCTACAAATCCAAGATCAAGATATCCACGGAGCTGGTTCTGTCTGGGGCTTGTTCCATGGCGCTCGGCTAACTTCTGGCAGCTGCCTGGCAGTAGCCGTGTCCTTTGGCTCGAGACACATCACTCTCTACCTTCCCGTTCACATGGAGTTCTCTCTGAGTGCTCATCGCTGTCCAGAATCTCTCGTTTTCTTAGGACAGAACTTGCATCCAATTGGAGACCCACCCTATTCCAATGTGATCTCATCTGAATGAATGACATTGGCAACAGCCTTGTACTGTGTGTAGCTCCGAGGGCCTGTGGGTCACGACTCCAACATGTGAATGTCAGGGGTACAAATTCAGCCCACAACAGGTGCCAAGGGCCAGGTTGCCTCGGCAGCTGGATGGTTTGTGAGAAGGCCCGGTCTCTTTTCTGTGCATGCATTCATTCCCCAAATCTGGTTCCCTCCTCAAATGCAAGCTTTCTAACCTATGTAAGCTATAGCTGTTCGTGTCCTTGCAAAATGTATGGGTTTATATTTCTAATTCACGTAAGTTGAATTCATGGAAATGTTATAGATGGCGATGTTTCTTAGTTCTTTCCCTCGCCCAGCTGCACACACATTGCTCTCTGTACATCTACACAGCAGCTTCTAACTGCTAACGATTATTCAGTGATGTGGGTCCACCCTAATCTACTCTCCACCCCCCTCCCAGGGATGAAGACAGACTCGAGATGCCATAGGAAACAACACTGAGAAACATCACAGCATTTGCACCCTATGAATCCCCCTGAGAATTTCCTTGGGATCTGTGTATTAAATCTGTCAGGTCTTAGGGTACATGGACCTAATTTTAAAATACACTATCAAATTGTTTTTCTGGAAGTGGCCTATATGTCATCAACAGATGAATGGATAAAGAAAATGTCCTTACACACAATAGAGCACTACTCTGCCATAAAGAAAGATAAACTTGAGTCATCTGTAGGAAAATGGATGCATCTTTAGACCATAATATTAAGTGAAATTAATCAGACACACAAACATAAATCTTACAAGGTTTCTCTTATATGAGACACTCAAAATATAAATAAAGAGCAAGGGCCAGGGATGTAGCTCAGTGGCACTGCACCTGCCTGGCAAGCATAAGGTCCTGAGTTCGAGCCCTGGTATAAATAAATAAATAAATAAATAGCAAAATAAAAGATAGGCAATAGGAAGTAGGGAGAAAGATCTTTCTCAGAGGGGAGGGACCAAGCGATGGAGGGAGGGCAGGATGAAAACAGGCATCAAGATGTGTACGGAAATGTGCCAACTCCCCACAAGGAGTGTAAGCCTCGTGGACTGCAAACAGACTAACATTTTTTAAAATGTTCTTTTGGGTGCCTGTCCCTGCCTGTGCTTCAATCAGAAGCCCCCAGAAGAGCCCTGCCAGTGCTTGGCATGGATGAGCCCCTGACTCTTTTTCAGTACAGCGGAACTAAAGTGCCCTGCCTTTCTTGTTTTAATTTGCTTCTCTAACTTAATGGCACGGAGCCTTCCTCGTGCTCTTATAAGTCTTGTTTTTCTAGAAACCACTGGTTCTTATCTTCTAACCGTTCTCCCAGTAGAATTACTATCTTCTCCTTGTGGAGTTGCAGGGTGCCTTATCTATTCCATAAATGTGCCCCCTGCCAACTATACGTATCTCGAGTGTCTCCCTCCAATCTATTATCCACCTGTTAGCTATCTACACTGTACATCATTGGAAGAGAGTCATTCATTTTGATGTTATCACATGCATTGCTTTTTCTTATTGGCTTTTTTAAAAAATTTTTATTTTTTGGTACCAGAGATTGAACTCGGGTCCTTGCACTTGTGAGGCAGGTGGCAGAACCACTGAGCTAAATCCCCGGGCCGTCTTATTGGCTTTTATACTTTGGGATTTTGAGGTTTCATCTAAGAATACTTTTTTCAACCCTTATAAAGAAGTATTCTTAGATAGTTTCTAGATTTATGATCTTGAGATTTGACATTTATATATTTATTATTTAGTTAGTTAGTTAGTTATTGGCACCAGGGATCGAACTCAGGACCTTGCACTTGCAAGGCAGGCACTGGAACCACTGAGCTAAATATCTGGCCCTATATTTTATTTTTGACATTTAATATTTAGGTTCCCGGGAAGGCCATGAAAAGGGGTCACTTGGATCTCCTGCTAATCTATGAAGGCCCAGCCGCTGCCACCACATTTGTGATGAGGCTGCATATCCTGTGATCCTGTGAGCCACTTCCACCATTGGGCCCAGCAGGGCCACTAACACAAGCCCTCCTTCCTCCCCTGGGGGTGTCAGCCCCAGGACCCTTCATTGGCTCCCGGAACTGTAATGCAGCTCAAGACTCCTCCTACCAAAGCCTTCTTCCTTCCTTTTCTGACAGGCATCATATCTGCATCACACGTTAATCTGGATCCCAATCAGTGTTAGTGTGTTTTCCATTGCTGTAATGAAATACCTGAGACCGAATACTTTAGCTCACAGTTATGGACCCTGAGAGTCCAAGATTGAGCTGCTCCTTTGATTCGGCCTCGGCGAGGGCCATCCTGGGGCGGGAAACCAGAGGCCCAGGAGGGCTTGGGCTCCCTTTTCTGTAGGGGTTCACCACATGCATCTTTACCTTATTGGCTCCTGTGCGATAGCATACAACTTCAATATAACTGAAGAACCTTGCAGTGATGTACTGCTACTTCCTGCCTTCTGCCTTTGTCCTCTTGTCTTACTTTATTTCTACACGGATTGTAAACTCCACAAAACATTGCTATGATTCTTGCTTTAAAGAATCAAGTTTTTGCAAATACGTTTTCAATTTTTAATTGACACACAGCAGTTGTATGTATTGGTGGAGTAGTGTGACATTTCAATCCACGTGAGCAATGTGTAGTGATCATAATGGGGCTCCTGGCTTCTTCCTAACCTCAGACATCTATCGTTTCTGTGTTAGAAGCACCGGAAACCCTCCGCAAGCTATTCCCATGTATTCAATTAACTGTTGCAAGTATAGTTACCCTCCTGTGCTGAGGAACATTCGAAGTGATTCCTCCTAGCCAGCTGCACCCCTCTGGGCATTTTCTTAAAGAGGTTACAGTCTGTTAGTTACCACCTCTGCATGCTTGCTTGTTTCCTTTTTTCAGTAAAATTTTATTAATGTCTATTAATTTTACAAAATATTGGGTTTCGGGCTGGGGCTTTAGCTCAGTGGTTTCACTGCCTGCTGCATAAACGCAAGGACCCAAGTTCAATCCCTGGTACCAAAAAAAAAAACAAATTGGGTTTCCATGTGTAGAGTATATTTTGATCGTATCTATCCCTTCCTTACTCCTTTCTCTTGTCTAATAATAGTCTCCTTTCTACTTTCATGTCATCTTTTTTAGATTCTATATGTTACAAAGAACATGCAATGTTCTTTCTGAGTTTGGCTTATTTTGTCTAACATGATGATCTCCATGCATTTTCCTGCAAAGGATAAAATTTTATTCTTCTTTATGACTAAAACGCCATTGTGTGTGTGTATGTATTTATGTCATATATATATATACAGACATAGAGATACACACACACACACACACACATATATATATATATAGAGAGAGAGAGAGAGAGAGAGAGATCACCAAAAATATATACACACTTCAGGAAGAGAAAAACTTGCATAAATTTTTTAATACTAAATTTATTGAGACATCATGAGATTAATATTAGATACCTTTGGCCTCTGCAACTACGAGGTGCTCCGAGTGGTGGCCATGAGCTTCCAGACATGTATTAGTACAGCAAACTGCTGCTTGGGCAACCTTCGTCACTGAGATTGCTGCACATGCATTTCCAACTTCTTCTCTAGGGGCCGGCAGTGAAGTGGGATTTCTGTGATATAGGATATTCTCTAGGGTCCCCCATACGAGGGTAACAGCATCTGTTAAAAACATTGTACTGTTTTTCTTTTCCTGAAGTGTATAAACATGTTTTGGCTCTCTGGTTCTCTCTCTCTCTCTCTCTCTCTCTCTCTCTCTCTCTCTCTCTAGATATATATTTTCTGTAGCCATTCATCTGCTGATGGGCAGCTAGGCTGGTTCCCACCAACAATAGCCATTGTGAATTGTGTGCTACAATAAACATGGAAATGCAGTTATGGCCACAGTATGCTAATTGCCCCCATGTTAATTCCTTTGGGCATACACCGAGGCGTGGTATAGCTGGATCAAATGGTAGCTCGATTTTTCGTTTTTTTGAGGAACTTCCATACTGATTTCCATAGGGGTTGTACAAATTTACATTCCCACCAGCAGTGTAGAAGGGTTCCTTTCTCCCACCACCGTAGACAGCATTTATTGTTTATTCTTGATGACAGCCAGCCCGACCGGGGTGAGTGGGAATCTTAATATCATTTTGATTTGCATTTCCCTAATGGATAAAGATGTTGAACTTTTTTTGTGTATTTATTGGCCAGTTGTACCTCCTTTTTTGAGAAGTGTTTGTTCATTACATTTGCCCATTTATTAATTGGACTACTTGATTTTTTTGTGTTTGTTAGTTCCTTATCTAGTCTAGATGTTAATCCTCTGTTGGAAGAGTAGCTGGCGAAGATTTCCTCCTATTCCGTAGGCTGTCTCTTCTTCACTCTGACGGTTGTCTTCCTTTGCTGTGCAGAAACTTTTAAACTTGCTATCGTCCCATTTGCTGTTATTTTTTGTGCTCTTGGAGTCCTCGTGAGGAAGCCTTTGCCTGTGCTTATGGCTTCAAATGTTTCCCTGATGTAGCTTCACTTTTATCTTTGAAAGATATCTTCACTGAATATAGAATTCTAGAATGACAGTGTTGTCCCTCTTAGCTTTTCAGGATTTCGTTCTGTTTTTTCCTGGTTTGCCCAGTTTCTGAGGAGAAATCTATGATAGCGTTACCTTTGTTTCTGTCTTTTTTTTCTGAAGGTCACTTAAGGTTCTTGCATAGATGGTTATTGACCGACCAACTGACTGATTGATTTAAAGTTGTCCTGTGAGTTCTTCAGAGAAACTGGTAAGTGTGTTCATGTGTGGGGGGGTTTTTTTTTTGGTACCGGGGATCGAACTTGGGACCTTGTGCTTTCGAGGCAGGCAGTGGAAACGCTGAGCTAAATCCCTGGCCCTGAGTGTGTGTGTTTTAAGGAACTGACTCACATGACTGTGGAGCCTCGCTAGTTCAGAATCTGCAGGCTGCGTTGGCAGTCAGGAGATCAGGGAAACACCAGTGTTGCAAGTCCAGTCCAAAGGCCAAGTGCGGCAGAACCTCCTCTTGCTGACGGAAGTCGGTCTTGTGTGCTGTTCAGACCTTGAACTGATAGGATGGGGGCCCACCCACATCATGAAGGGAAATCTGCTTTTCTAAAAATCCACCTGTTTAAATGCTAATGTTACCCAAAAGGCTCTTATACAAACATCTAGAATATTGTTTGACTACAGCTCTGGCCCGTATGGGCCAGGAGCATCAGCACATAAAATTAACCAGCACACAGTGTGTCTAGGGACACAAGTTTCTTAGCCTCCTACTCTATGGTTTTTGTTTGTTTGTTTTAACCATTCTGAGGTGAGAATTTCTTCTTCCAAAGAAAATTCAGTATCATGGCTTTTGCCTGTCATTTTTTTCTTTTGCAAATAAAAACACTGATGCAGATTAGAGAGCTATTATTTCCATGAGTCATTCTCCAAACCTTGCTTAATTAACAGGCGACCAGAAAGTAAGAGAGTCACGTGTGTAGATAGGGTCTCAGTACTAGCAAAGAGAGACAGGCTGTTCCGTCAACCCGGCCATCCCAGGCCGGATTCCAGAAGCTCCGGAAACTCCATCCCTCCCTGCCCAACTGCAGCAGCCTGACCTCTCCAGTCACGTTTTGCTGAGTTCATTCAGAACAACACACAGGTTTCGGCTCTTTGCTCTTCGGCATCTTACTGCCGACCTTCACCTTTGTATTAGTTATCTCTTACTGTGTAACGAACAATTCTGAAACCGTGGTTTAGAACAGCAAACATTTCTGTGAGTCAGGAACACAGGTTATAGTGCAGTCAAGTCCTCTGGCTCAGGCTGTTGGCTGGGGCTGGAGCCATCCCAATGCTTGACACAAGGAGGATCTACCCTGAGCATATTCTTTTGTTTGTTTGTTTGTCTGTTTTTTTGGTACCAGGGATCAAACTCGGGTCCTTCTGCTTGCGAGGCAGGTGCCGGAACCACTGAGCTACATCCCCAGCCAAACATACTCTTGATTGTTGGCATGATTCAGTTCCTCAGGCTGTTCACCGAGGGCTCCATTGCTTGCTGACTGTTGGTTGAGACACGTCTCAGTTCCTTGTCATGTGGGGCTTGCCATAGAGCAGCTGGCAGTACAGACTGGCTTCCACCACAGAGAGAAGAGAGCGCCAGCAAGCCAAAAGATAGTCTGTCTGTCCCTGGAAGTATGGCGTCTGTATTTGTCTGCTTTCTGTTACTATAAGAAACTACCTGGGGCTGTATAACATGTTCAAAATGAGGTTTATTCAGATGACAGTTTTGGAAGCTTAAAGTCCAAGCAGCCTGCCTCCTGTGAGGTGAGGCTGCCCCTGGCGGCATCCCCCTTGTTGGAGGGTACTGCAGCATGAGTGTGTGAACACGGGAGAGATCACATGATGAGACAGCATTCAGAGTGAGAGGAGCGGCCAGGGTTGCTCTTTTTATACCCATTGTCTGTTGAGAACTAACTCAGAGTCCTGCAAGGACCCTGTAACCTCTTCCTAGAGTGGAGCCCCACTGGATGCCACCTCTGCACTGCTGCACGGAGAACCAACCCCTGCCACATGAATCTTGGGAGACACCCTCAGACCAACCCCGACCACAGCAACATCCCATCACGTTGTCTTATCGTATTCTTTAGGAGGAAGTCACTGGGTCTCACCTGTGCCCAGTGGAGGAGACTGCACAGGCTGTGAATATCAGGAAGCTGGGATCATTGCGGGTGCTTTTATTCCGAGACTTAGCACACAGCCTTCACTGCCTGGAGCACTCCCTTCCCTCATGGCAGCCCTGAAAGCCTCATGCAGATCGGCAGCTCCTCCTCGTTCACACATCTGTCATCTGGTGATCACAGTAACAACGTAACCATAACCGTAACCGCCAGCCCTCACTGAGGAGTTCCTCTGACCCCGACATTGCTCTCGGCCCTTTTCGTGCCTTAAGTGAACAGTATGTAGTTCTTCCTGTGGCAGGGCCGAGAGGCATTCCTCCAGCAATGGTGTAGCAGGGTCCCTTCAGCACGCCTCTGCTAAGCTGGGGAGAGCTTGGTAGTGGACCCGAGTCTTCGAACTCAAGGACTTTATAGGCCAGAGTAAGAGACAGAAAAGCACAAAAGCAAGTAGAATGCAACCTGAAGCGCTGTAATAAGCCTAAGTGAAGGGCATTTCATAGCGCACACACCCAACAATTCTTGCTGGTGGTAACATTTCAATTTAAATGTGAGGAATAAGTAGCAGTTAGCCTGGAAAAATAAGGAGGTTAGATGTGCCAGGGAGATGAAGAGCAAAAGTGAGGAAACAGAAACAAGCCTGAGGAGCAGTGGGGAACCACCAGTAGGGCTGCACAAAGCACGCAGGCGGAAGAGGAGCGAGAAACGCTAGTGCCAGTGAGCGGGTAACACGCGTGGGAGGAGGCACTGCTCTGGGCTTGCACGTGTACCTCCCCCCTCCAGAGTAACCCCCCAGTGCAGGAGGCACACTTTTATAGCTGGGGAAACTGAGTCACGGCACACATCTGAAATGTGACAGCTGTAGGCGCCAGCAGGACGGGGTGTGGGGCTGTGGCAGATCAAAGCATCTGGCTTGAACCTGAGCTCTGGTCGGACCAAAGGAGGCCACCTAGTTGACACTTCCGGTGGGGTGGGGAATGGATGGAGTGGGCAGGATGGGAGGCAGGGAGCCTCTCTGGGAAAGGGATGCGATGCCGTAGGGGGCGGCACATGGCCACCCGAGCTGAGGTGGCAAAGTAGAGGAGAGAGGAGGAGAGCTAGGTTCTGGGCATGATTCCATAAAACCGGAAAGAAGCTGGGCTGGGGAACATGGCTCGGTGTCATGGCGGGACTGGCTACATTGAGATGCCAGAAAGATGGGCCCACTGGGCAGCTGGACATGGTGTAGTGTTCCAATGCGAAGGCAGAGACTGGGGTTTGGAGGGTGATGGAACCAGGGGAGCTGGCTACGGCGAGTGAGGGTGTGCAGAATGGGAGCCAGCCAAGCCCCTGCAGGGAGGCCGGAGAGGGCTGGCTCGCAGGAGGGGAACTGGCAGACATGGCCGTGGAGGGACCCTGCTCAAGCCCCTCCACTTGCTGTCACAATCATGGGGCCCTGAAGAGGAGACAGGAGAGGGACCGAGCCTACTGTGGTCAATCAAGTCGGGTCCTGCCCAGAACTGATGTGCAAAATGCTTGGCGGAAAAGAAGAGATCAAAATCAGAGCAATGCAGCAACGTATCCACGAGGGTGAGAGTCGAACTTTGTTTTTTGGTTTAAACAAGAATGTGATCAAATGTGAGAGGGCAGATAGACTTTACAGCAGGAGAACCCAGCTTGAACAATGGCCTGGACCCATCACCACACAAGGCACGACTGCTTTAGGTTGTACAAGAAGCGGGTAGGGCTGGGCGTGGTGCTGCACACCTGTACTCCCAGCACTTGGGAGGCAGAGGCAGGATGCTGCGAGTTCAAAACCAGCCTGGGCTATATAGTGAGTTCAAGGCAGCCTGAACCAGATAGTGAAACCCTGTCTAAAAAAAAAAGAAAGAAAAGAAAAAAAGAAGCAGGGGTAGGAGGGACAGCATTTGGAGGACCTTGAGCTAAATGAGAAGCCAGAACATAACCTTGGCCTTAGTGCCGCCACCTTAGCTTGGAGACCCCGGGCTGTCTCTAGGGCTGACTCTTCACTCCGGTCCCTGCTCCTATGGCTGGATGCACTGTAGTAATGAGTGCAGGGCCGTGCTGCACAGCTGGCTGCCTGGCCGAGTCTCACAGTCGCCTGGAAGCCAGAAGCTCTTGCAAGTAGAGGTTTTCTTCAGGCTGAGCCTCCCTGAAGCATATGTGGTGGCCATTTGGAAAAAGGTACAATCATCTCAACTCCACACCCTGCTCCAGAATAAACTCCAGGAGGATCAGAGCCTTAAGTGTCAAGAGCAAAGACGCACAAGGACTAGAAGAGAACATAGGTGAAGAAAATCTTTCTAAAAATGGCTAAAAAATTAGAAGCAATAGAAGAGTGACAAGCAAGATGACCTCAACAACAACAAAACAGCAAAAAATCCCCAAAAAGAAAATAAACAAAGCTAAGTCAGAAGACTAATGATTAGCTGACAGAAAACATTTGCAGCTTAGATCCCAACAACCTTTCCTATGGTAAATATGCAGAGGACTCCTAAAATGTTCCTTTAAAATAAAATTGAATCAAGCTAGGGATGGTGGTACACACCTTCCATCCCAGCACTCAAGAGGCTGAAGCAGGAGGATCACTGTGAGTTCCAGGTGAGCCTGGGCTATGCATGGGTTCAAGGCCAGCCTGAACTAGCATCAGCAATGGATGCTGGTACCAGTAGGGTGGCGTGGGGGACTGAATGCTGGCGTGGTGGTGAAGCTCCACCTCGTAGATCCCAACCAGACCTAGCATCCTGAAGGGAGAGGACGTCACCCTGACGTCACTTCCTCTAATGGCAGTGAAACCCACAGCTTCGCCTGTGATGTAGCTTTGCCTAAAACTTCTAACCTGGGCTCGTGTATGGCTTGTGGAGTCGGTGGTGGCTGCAGCAAAAAGAGTTTGGTGCGATGTCTCACACTACTTTGCTGGTGCAACCTACCAGAGGCCAGAAGGCAGAACTTACGCTGACTATGAGTCTGTTAATGAATGCATGGAAGGCGTTTGTACAATGTGTGAAGAACATCTGAAGAGAATGAACTCCAACAGCCCCTCTATTACTTAGATATCAGTCAGTTGTTTGATTTTATTGATGATCGGCAGACCTCAGTTGCCTTGTTTAACGAGCTGACACCCAGACTTACCAGCCTTATAACAAAGACTGGATCAAAGAGAAGATCTCTGGGCTCCTTCGTCAGCAGGCCCAACAGGCTGGAAAATAATGATGTTGGAAGCATTAGGGGCTTGGAACACAGGTGTGTACAGCGTGCTATAGTGGGAGTTTTGTATCATGGTAATCCTGTTTTCCATTTTGTTACACTCTGGCCAGGACTGAATGTATTAGATGAAATATGAGATGTGAGAATCTTTTCAGTCCGAAACCTCCATTGGCCCCTTTTTCTTTTTCTTTCTTTTTTTTCACTTAAACATTTTTATGATGATTCGGATGGAAGTTGTTCTCTGTCAGGGTTGGTTCCAGTCCTTCAGATTGTTCATATCTGCTTCATAACAGTCACTGAACGAAGCTTTTGAAAATGGGGTGGGGAATGATGACACAGTTTTGTTATGTCCTCGAAAAAAGGTCTTAGAAATAAATGTTCTTTAGTTATAAAAAAAAACAAACTTCTAACCTGAACCAAGCAAGCCTTGTACCTAACTTGCAGGACACAGGGCCTAGAGGAATGGGCTTAAAACCACCGGTGGAAGCAGTCAGACAAATCCAAATGCAGGACTGGGCTGTCCTGGGCTTCTGTAGTAGAAAAAAATCAGTTCTATCATAAGTGAGACTAAATAAACAGTATACAGATGTAGTCTTTAAACTTGGCTGGTTCTTATTCTAACAAAGCAGCTGGAAAAGAAAACGGGAAAATTGTAAAGTCTGCATATTGACTGGCTGTTCGACAATACTGGAGAATTACTAATAATTTTTGCAAGTGTAATAACATTGTAGTTCTGTGACGGGGTAAGAAATATATTTTTAGGAGATATATGCTCAAATGTGGGTGAAGTGTCATGATGTCTACACTCTATTTTCAAAATGTTTTATCAAAACTGAACACATTATAATACTTCTATATGCATATGCACAGATAAAGCGTATTTGGCAACACTAGGTGCCATATATGGGTGTTCATTAGATAGGATTTCTTTGCTCTTCTGTTTGGAGTTTTTCATATTGAATACTTGAAAAGTATCTGAAGATCAGAAGCATAATTAGGATATGCAGGGAAGGAAGCTGGAGGCCCTGACCACAAGGGAGAGGTTTCCTAGCTCCAGATTTGGCTTCTTCTCCTTGGATCTCTGCTTTCCCTGTCTGTGACAATGAACGTCTCAGATGTGACTTTGTACCTATGTGTATTTTTTTAAATTAATTGTGGTAAAATACATAACATAAAATCTACCATGAAAAGCATTTTTAAGCTCAGTGATATTAGGTATGTTCATATCCTTGTGCAACCTGCACCATTGTCTGTCTTGGTGGATGGTTTATAAGCCTGTTTTGGGCCGGGGATTTAGCTCAGTGGTTCTGCCGCTTGCCTCACAAGCGCAAGGTCCCGAGTTCCATCCCTGGTACAAAAAAAAAAAAAAAAGCCTGTTTTCTGTTTTCCAGATGAGTTTACTGGGACCTTTTTTAAAAAACTGCACACCAGCTGAGTGTGGAGGCGCACGCCTGTAATCCCAGCACTGGGGAGGCTGAGGCAGGAGGATGTGGGAATTTGAGGCCACCCTGGGCTACAGAGTGAGTTCAAAGCTAGCCTGAACATTATAGTGAGCCCCTGTCTCAAAAGCAAATAAATAAACAAAAACACAAAACAAAAAGCCCAACAACCACCCCCCCCCAAATTGCAAACCAAAATACACCAAGAAACTCTACTCACATTGGATTACAGATAAATGGGTGCCCACATGAAACTGTTAAGTTAGCCAAGATATCCTTTAGTTCACATGACTCAAGTAAGTTGGCAAATAAGTCAATTTAATTTTCATGATAAGATTAAAACAAATATCTTTAAACTTGTTAGTGGGCATGTTTGCCCAGGATGCTAGCCAGATTATGTTTGTCTCTGTAAATGTTTAAGATGTGATGACCATTGCTCTCTGTTTCAAGTGCAACAACTTTTGGGCTTTCTCCTTGACAAAAAAGTTAACTCTTTTAATAGCTCTGTTTTCATGAGTAATCTAAAAGAGCTCTTCAAATGGGAAAGTTAGTAGATATACATGTTTACGATGAAACATCTGAGTCATGTTTAAGTAAGTTAAAATGTTTTTTCTCAGAATAAATAAAAATTTATTTGTTGTATGTTATTATTATCATCATTTAATACATGTTTGCATTGCATAATGATTATGTTTATTGCACGGAATTTTACACATGTATATAACACAATTTTTTTGGTACCAGGGATCGAACTTGGGTCCTTACACTTGCGAGGCAGGCGGCAGAGCCACTGAACTAAATCCCCAGCCCCTGGAAGGAGCTCTTTTTAAATGGGAGAGGAACAAGAGATGGGGGGAGATGGGAGGAGTAGAACAGAGAAAGAATGAAAAAAAGAAAATTGAAGAAAAAATGGAAGTCAGTTAAAATGTTAAAGCATTGGTTAGTTGCTAAATATAAATTCATGTACTCTTCTCTTAAAGTTAGCACACCAACAATATGTTTTGGAAAAAACCCTGAACGTTCATCTTGCAGAAATGCATTTACAGACCCCCCTCAAGGCCGTCTGCACTGGGGTCCCAGGGCCACTGTCCCCAGGTCTCCTGGGAGGCTGAGGGGGCCTTGGCACTGTCCCGAGTTGACAGGAGACAGCAGGCAGAGAACAATGCTCATCCTTCAGGGGCCTCTGGTGAAACTGTAGCCTCAGAAAATCTGGAAAGCCAGGGAGCATGCAAAAGAGATGCAAATGAGGTGCAAATCATGTGGTCCCCACCTTCTGAGTGCTGACTGGCAGAGGGGTAGCCAAGGGTGCACATGGGACTAGGGTGCTTGTTTCTCAGGTGGGTTTGTATTTCCAGCCCCTGCATGGTCCCAAAGTCTCCTGAAGTGTCTGTCCTTCCTTTGAGGCTTTGCTTCCGGGGGTGGAAGCCCCTGACGCAGGGAGGATGTGGAGGCACCCAGGCTGGGGATTCTACTCAAAGCGAGGTCGGAGGGTGGGGGTGGGAATCTTACCCTCCCTGAGGCTGGCGAATGGACACACACACACACTTGTGCACATACACAAACACACAGCTTCCGGGAAGGCACATTTTGCATCCATACACTGCACACTTACGGACCTGATGTGCTAGTGCGGTGCCCATCATATGGGGGTGGGTGGGTGTGTTCCCACTGGATCGGGCCAGTTGGCCCACTAGGGCTGCGTGGATTTGGCCACAGTGTCCGCCATGCCTGGAGGTTGCCGCTCGGGTCCCTTCCCATGGTTACCGACCGCATTCCCATAATTCCAAGCCCCCAAATGCTCCTGAGAATCGAAAGAGGCCCATGGAGCCCTCGCCCTATTCAGCCGCTCCTTAGACGAGCAATGGTGAACCTTTCAAAGACGAGCGCCCAAACTGCAACCCAAACCCACTTATTTATTGCAGAGTGCCAGCACTGCAGTTAAACCTGAGTGCTGAGGTTTCAGTTTAGAAAAACCAACTCATACAACTTGTGACATCATTGCAGAGAGGCCTCTGTGTGGCCACAGTGGCACGAGAGCTGTAGTAGGCTCCCCATCATGGGCTTAGGGCAAACGTGAGAGTCTTCGTTCCTCCTCCTCCATCTTGGCAGCCTTGGAGCGGGATTTCCACCAGTCCCCAGAGAGGGCTTGAAGGCGGAAGTCACGGGAGTTTATGGGGCAGTGACCCAATGTCAGGCGTTCTGTTAATGATCAACCTGGCATGGAAATGAGTGCACCCTCCACAACAGGAGCCAGGGTAGCGCCAACTGCTCTGCTGACCCCGCTCTTGAAGACCTGACTGAAGACAGGAGGGACAGTCTGTAGTGAGCTGTTGAATGTGTCTGCTGGGTAACAACAGCTCACATGCTGCTAACGCATTTTAATGCTTATGAGATGCTTTTACACTCATGGTCTCCCTTGCCGTCTGCCACAAGGCTGACAGAAGTGTCACCATCAGCCCATTTCATAGGTGGGAAGTAGTAATCCCACAATGATGATGCTTCCACTGGCTCAGTTCTGCAGCGTTCAGTGGTGCCGGCCCTGTTAACTATCACCAATGATTTGTGTTTTGTAAAATGAGATATCTAAGCCAGGCATGTGGCTCATGCCTGTGATCCCAGGACTCTGGGAGGCTGAGGCAGGAGCTTTGCAAATCTGAGCCCAACTGGGGCAACTTAGTGAGGCCCTGTCTCAAAATTTTTAAAAATAATAATAAATAAGGGTAGGGATTGAGTCCAGCAGGAAGGCCCCATGTTCCATCCCCAGGTGGGAGTTAGGAAGCCAGGGCCTCAGTACTGCCTGTGTCATAGTTGCTAGGTAACTGCAAGTCTCTCTCTAAGGGGGCCTCAGTTTCCCCTTCAGAAGCTTCAGGTGGCTCCCTGCCCCTTGGCCCTCCCTGGCCTCTGCTGTAGGAGGCCTTGTTTCCCTGTTCCGTCCACTCAAGCTGTGACACACGCACGCCAGGTGGCCCCTTCTCCCAGGATGATGGCCCAGGGGCTCTGAACACCCCTGGGTCTTAAGGAGTCAATGCCCCCAGGCACAGAATGTCCCGCTGGGTCTGGCAGGTGTGACCCTGGCCACCAAGGGATAGAAGGCCCATTGCTCCTCCACCCTTTGAAAATCCATGCTCCAGTCTTCCTGCCAGGAGCACCAAGCAGTAGAGCCAGCCTTTGGCTGCAGCTGGAGGGCTTCATTTCACTTGGATTTTTGTTTTTTCAGTACTGGGGATTGAACCCAGGGCCTCCACACAGAGCTGCATCCCTAGACCTTTTTTATTTTGGGAGAAGATCTCATTGAGTTACTAAATTGCCCAGGCTGGGCTCTACCTTGCCATCCTCCTGCCTCAGCCTCCCAGAGCGCTGGGATTACTGGCCTGTACAGTACCACGATGCCTGGCTAGAAGGCTTCATTTTCATGAGGGAAAATCCTCGAAGAGTTTCTGAAGAAGATTCCAGGTCAGAAGCTACCATGGGGCAGAAGGAACTGACGGACTCTGATCTTCTTTTCTAAAGCTAGAAAGGGGTCCGAGTGCGCCAGGGCTGCTGGGAGGCATTGAGGGCTGGAACTGGCTGTGTGACATGGCTCTCCCTGCTTCTGCCCTGGTCCCCGTCCAACTGCCCGGAGGCCCTCTCTGCTACAGGCTCCTCTGAGGAGCTGGCCACCCGTGAAGTGGATACACCCCAGAACCTCGCTCAGGTCCTCGTTTCCAGTGTTGCCGGCTCATGGGGGGTTGCTCTGGGCGGAGGACAGAAGGGCTGTGCTTGCAAGCCCGGGTGTGAGGGAGGGACCCTCATCTGACTGGGACACAAGCTAAAGATCGTGGACATTAACTTGAGCTGGAAAACGTTATACAAACGTGAGCGGGAGAGAGGTGGAGAGAGGGGAAGAAAAGCGGGGAAGAGAAAGTGGAGGTGAAGACAGGTGGAGACTGAAGGAAAGGGAGGGAGAGACAGAGAAACTAAAGCTATGCACATGGCACGCGCTGACGGTGGGAGGGGCCAGGAGCGTGTGCACATCCTTTTATTTTCTTATTTCCACTCTTACATCACTACTCATACATTACCCTTGAGATCTAACCAGCACCTAATGTAGATGAGGTTTATTTACTGTTTTCAGATCGGTTTTTGTTAGTGGAAAAGGCGGGGACAGCAGCGCCCCCGCGTGGCCACATGGCGAAGTGCGGCTCGAGGAGAGCCGCGCGGTGGAGCCCTGAGTGCCCAAGGCCGAGAGGCTGGGGGACCCCAGACCCCAGCCCGCGGGTGCGAGGGGCTCCCCGGCACTCAGCCACCTGGGTCCCCCGACAAGTAGCCGGGGCTGGACAGAGTCCTCCCCTCCACCCACCCGGGACTTTTCTGTGTCTCTGTCCCGAGCCCATCCTGGTCCACTGGGGCAGAGTCAGGGGCTTCTTTACCACGCCAAGGTGCCCGCAGAGGAGAGGCCCAGCAAGGGGCAAGGCCCCCCCGGCCCCTCTCGTGGGCGCGTGGTCGTTGCATTCCGTGGCCTCCTGAACCTCGGCCGGAAGGTACCCAAGGTCACCAAGGTGTCCGAGGTCACACAGCACATGCCAGGCGCAGCTGGGCCCAGAGCTGGCTCACTCCTGGGTCTCCCCCCACAGCCTCCTGAGCTGTCTCCACGGAGACTGGTACACTCACGGGGCTTCCCACTCAGCCAGGCCTGACTTTGTTTCCCCAGGCCAGCGTTTACGGAGCCCAGCCATTCCTGCTGCCCCAGAGCGTTCTTGCCCTGGAGAAGCTGCTCGTGTCATTGAGCCTGTCTGTAATCATGGCCAGAAGTGGCCAGCCCCAGGCAGAGGGCCATATCCCGCCCCCCGGACTCAGTGATTGGTGCTAGGATGTGCTCATTACCAGGCGAGGCCAATCAAAGTCATTCCTGGGGCTCTTCCTGAAGCCACTGATGGTCAAGGAGGTGGCTTTGCAGAGGTGATATTTCAGCTGAGACGTGAGTAACAAGAAGGAACCAGTTATGGGGAGACCTAGGAGTTAAACTATTCAGGCAGAGTGGACAGCAAATGCAAATGTGCTGAGTAGGAACAAGATTCCAGGCAATGTCATTTAAGCACCTGGATCCAGCCATACCTGAAGCTGAAAATTTTCAGAGACATGAAAGAAATGTTTTGTTGTTGTTATTACATGAGTTTAAATTGGGTCTCTGCAAGTTGCATCTGAAGAAGTGCTGTCATTTGAGAGAGTGCTGACATTGTGAATAGCACTAAGTACAAGCTGGGCGTGGTGGCCCACACCTGTAATCCCAGCACTGTGGGAGGCTGGGGTGGGGGAATTGAAAGTTCCCCGAGCCCAGCCTAGGCGACTAATTTAGTGACTTTAATCAAACCCCGTCTCAAAACCAAAAAATAAAAAAAGGCCGGGGGTGTAGCCCAGTGTGAAGGCCCTGGGTTCAACCCCACCATCAAAATAAGAAGAGGAAAGAAAAGAGAAACATTGAGTGCTGCTAGCTGAAGCTGAGGTTTTCGTCCTGCAGGGAAAGGGAATCAGAGGGTTTTTCAGCCATGGAGGATTTTCCTGATCAGTCCCCCTCTCGCCTCTCTAGGCTCCACCTCTGGAAGGCCTTGAGCCTTCTGTCTCTGCGCTCTGCCCACATTGAATTTGGCTGCTGAATCCCCTCAGGTCCTGGCCCCTGCTCTCGGCCACGTGCTCCCTCCTTCCAGTCCCTCTTCCCTGCCTCCGTCCCCACCGACTCAGCCTGGGAGTCGGCGTGGTCGTCCTTCCTTCACGGATCCCCCAGCCGGGTCCCTCTGCCCAGCCCCGGGCTCCCAGTACACACCAGACGGTGCACCGCGGGGCCCTCACCCCAAAGCGTTCATCTCAGGGGGCCCCGTCCTCTTCCCAGACCGGGAAGGAGCCCATGAGGGCTTCCGTCTGGCTCTTGTTTGAGAACCTCCTTCCAAAATTTGTGTTGGACCCAAGACCCAGCGCTGCTGCGTGGAGAGATGGCAACTTGGGGAAGCGGAGAGGCCGTGGGGATGAACTGCGCGCTCCTACAGGGCTCGATGGAGGCAGATGGCAGCGGTTGGCTTTCTCTCTTCTCAGCGTCGGACACAGCGCTGTCCCCTTCCGCCGCACGGGGGCGCAGCGAGAGACGCGATGCCGAAGCAGAGCAAGACTCGATCAGCACCTTCCTCTTGGACAGCTAGCCTCAGACTGTAAGAAATACATTTCTGGCGTCTACGAATTACCTAGGCTGTGGTATTTTGTTATGGACGGAGTCAGAACCCCAGGATCTGGCCCCTGCAGGTGCTTGCTAAACACGCATTAGATGAGGAAGGAGGAGGCAGGAGGGCAGGCCAGGTACATGCAGGGCACCCAGGACTGACTGAATGAATGGGGGCTAACCGAGGGCGCTGACACCAGGGGTGCCCACGGAGGGCCCTGGCCTTGGCTCTGGCTCTGCTGGGGAGCCCCAGGGCTGCTTGGGCCTGCGGGGTGCCGAGCAGGGCTTTCCAGGGGCCACTGGTCCCCCAGAGAGCGGATCTGGGGGTCGCTAGGTAAGGCTGGCCCTCACCCCCAGGCCAGGACCTTGGTCCGGGAAGGGCCCTTGAGTCGGTTACCCCACAGCGTGAGCACGGAGTCGGAGCTGCAGGTGAACTGGAGGCTCCCGACACGGTAGTTTTATATCAGAGAACACCCTAAGGAAACACGCACCCCCAAAGGAGAAGGCACCCGGTAAAGCTAGAAAAAGCACAAACAGTGAAGGCTGCAAGGAATTTTGAAGATGCTTAAATAAAATAAGTCTCAGCAGAAAACGACACGCTGGTTTCCCACGGCCAGGCGTGGCTGCGGCTGTAAAGGAGCTGGGAGAGGAGGACCTGCCTCGTTAGGGAGCGTTTGGAAACCGACCTTATTATTCTCTGTGAACTTTACTAAGCATGCGCATCAGTCCAGGTTCACTGCTGGGACCTCTCAGGACGCCTCCCCGGCCCCGCAGCACCCTGTCACCCCCAGATGTCTGTCGTGGCCCCCAGCTGCGGCTCCAGGGCTGGGCCAGCCGCAGACAGGCGTCGCCAGAAACACCCCTTTCGCTGCACCTCGAACCTTGGACTTGCAGTTCAAATCGGGGCTTCCTGTCGTCAGGCTGGCTCGCTCCGTGCGGGAAGTGTAATCTCTCCAGCGCCGGGCCCGAGAGCATGCAAATCAGCTAACAGTGCTGTCCTGTGGGCTTCTCCGCTTATGCAAAACCTCCTGAGATAAATCACTCACCCCCCAAACGGGAGGGGGCCGGGGCAGAGCAGGGAGGCCAAGGTGGAGGATCAAGGGACAGGGCACCCAGGCAAACGCGGTGAAATGCCATCGGCCACCGGCATTTCCCCCCGGGGGTCGGGACACCCCACGGCCCCCACGGGCAGTCTCATCCCCTCTGCTGCCACCAGGTGGCGGCACACGCTGGCCCAGGACCCGGCGCTCAATCTGTACACGGCCCCAGGCCGCGTCACTCTGGACGGGCGAGTGTGTCCCTTCCCAGTCGTGCCCCGTGTGAGCACAGGAGGACTCGCTAGCTAAGCAGGCTGCAGCAGCTCGCCAAGCAGGGTGTCCCCGTGTCCCTGAGCCCAAGTGCTAAACATAGGGAGGGATGGAGGGAACGGGGAAGGAAGAGGAGGAAAAGAAGGGAGAGGAGAGGAGGGGAGGGGAGAATAAAGAGGAGAAGAGGGAGTGGAGAGAGAGGGGGAGGGAGAGGGAGGGAGGAGGAAGAGGAAAAGGAGAGAGGTGGGAAGGACACAGGCAGGAAAAAAGGAAAGAAAAAGAAAACTAACCAAAGTTACGATTTCTCCGTGCACTTTAATTTTAAGAGGTCATACTGCAGCCCCTCCTGCTTTCCCTTCTTCCAGATGTTACTGGAAGTTGCTGGAGGAAGCCTCGTCTGTGAGCCCAGGGTCAGAACGGCCAGGAACGCGGCGACCACAGTACTGGAAAGTTTTGATAAGCAAATGCGGCCGGTCGCTCACCGTCTCCATTGGCTGCCGCTTCGCCGCCAGATTTTGACACAAATAATCAGATTGAAAATCAGGGAGGGGAACAGAAGAGGAAAAAAACCCCACAGAGACAGAAAAGGAGAAGTATCTGTCTGTGCAGATAGTCGAGAAGTTGACGGAGAGGAGAGCAGTCGCCGGGACAGGCTTGGAGGTTCCCACGGGGACCCTCAGGGGCTTGGCGGGACAGCTCTGCAGGTGAGTGCTGGGGGGGGGCTGCGCCTTTCTCTTGAAATTTGCATGTCCGACTGCCAGCCTTTCAGGGCGGATGCCTTGTTCCTTTTGTACTTAGAGGAAGAAGAAAGTGGGCTGGAAAATGCAGCTCTGTCCCGGGGAGAGGTGGCAAGGACAGGCCTGTCTAGGTGCTCTGTGCCCGGGGAGGAATCAGACTTTTGCCAGCCTCGATTCTGAGCGGACAGATGTTCCCCACAAGCACGAAGTCAGTCCCACACCCGGCTCTCCCCGCGACCGGGCAGTCCACACGCATAAGTTTGGGGGGCTGCTGTCTGGGGTCTCTTTCACCTGGGATTGTCCTCTCTCTTTTTTTGCCTATTTCTGGAGAAAATAGTTGAGTCCAGGGGCATCAGGGGAGAGACACCCGATAGGGTTTGTGAGGGGGGCGTTATGAGGTCACCGTTGGTATTAGGCGGCGGACATTCTGGAGGAAGGGCCTGGAGCTTTGGAGAATCTGTGGGGACAGACGAGGTGACAGTCTGCAGTTGTCCCCTCTGAAGCTCTCAGAAGCCGGCTGAGCCGCACCTGCCCACCTGCCTGCTTCTCAGCAGGCGACAGGTAGAATGTTTCCAAGCCAGGCAGAGTGGCCAGTCGCTTGTCTTCTGAGTGTGGCTGAAGTGAACCAGGAGATGTGCTGCTGACTCTTCCTAGTGCTCAGATTTGGGGATCAATGTGCCCCTTTCCCTGCAGAGAGTTCTTAGGGAACATGACAGACCTGTGCCTAGATTTGATGGTGGGCTCAGCCAGAGGCTCCCGGGGCTGCCAGAGGGGAGGGTTAGGTGGCTGAGGCTCGATCAGAAGTTCTGGGTCCAGGTAGCCCGGATCAGCCCCAGGAGAACAACCTCAGCATAGGGAGACCCCCTGCGACCCTCATCCACACCCCGAAGATGTGGGAGAGCATTTTCCCCCCTCTGTCTGGGGAGAGGCTTTGTATCTATCTGTTCCTTTCCAGGAATTCTGACCCATGGAGGCCGCTCTGGTCTCTAAGACTGATACAGACAGGAAGTCGTTCAAGTGCTCTTACTGTGATAAAACTTACCATTTTAGCTCTTTCTTTTTTCTCTTTTGGGTTTGCTGGGGATGGAACCCAGGGCCTCCACACACACATTAGGCCAGTGCTCTGCCACTGAGCTGAACTCCTGGGTTCAAGCAGTTCTCCTGCCTCGGCCTCCCAAATAGCTGGGACTCCAGGCGCATGCCACCATGCCCTGCTCATGTGAACCGTTCTAAAGTGTGCTGTTTGGTAATGCTCGAGTCCATTGACACTGCTGTGCAACCACTGCCACCTCCATCCCCAGAGCGGTCTCAGCTGGTAAAACTGAAACTCCACACCTAGGAACCAGTAACTTTTCTTCCTCTCCTTCCTCTCCTCTCGCCTCGAATCTATGTCAGCTTCCACAAAATTTGCTACTCCTCTCTGGGGTCGCAGAGTGCTTGTCCTTTTTGTGAGTGGTTTATTTCACACAGGATACCATCCCCAGGTTCACCATGTTACACGAGTCAGATCGTCTTTCCGTTCCGAGGCTCAGTGACACATTCCCCTGAGCGGAGGGACCGCATTTGGCTTGTCCATTTATCCACAGGCAAGGCCACTTGGTGCTTCCACTTCCTGGCAAATGCGAAGTGCTCGTGGGTATACAAATTGCCCCGGGGAATCTCGTTATCACTGTTGCGGGACCTGTACCCAGGAGCCGATGCACGTGCTTTCCACATGGAGCTCGGGCGGTCTCCCTGAAACTCCTCTGCGGAGAGGTTTTGTGTTTGCTTTGCCTGTAGCCTCGCCGTATCTTTAAACACAAGGGAAGTCAGCCCAAGGGCCCCCTGTGGGAGGCCCGGAGAGTCAAGCCCATCTTACCCAACCCTCCTGAAAAGGGAACCCACACGACAAGCCTCTCGGTCAAGGTGGGTCCAGTCCCTGCCTGAAGATCAACAAATTCTACATGGGATTTCAGAGCAAAAGGGAAGTTTAGAAATCTCTTAGCCCAACCGTCTCTTCTGAGAGATAGGGAAGCCGAACCAGGTCAGTGGCCGATGTGGTCGCAAGCTCCAGGTCACATAATCAGGTTCATCCCACAGTAGCCTGGGCCACCTCGTGAGAGGAAACCCCAGGCCTGCCGAGCTGGCTCCACTGGGCCTCGGGGGTGGGACACTGCTTGGCGAGGACTGCGCCCCCTTGGGAAGCACTGGCCGAGATTCTGACTTGGGGTGGGGGACCCTCTATCGGGATGGAGGGCTACGAAGAGATGTTAACGGGGCCTTCTTCCGGAGCCCCGATAGCATCAGCGCCTCTGCCTTATGAAGAAATCCGGAGCTTCTTTCACAATCTCTGCTCTTAGCTCTTCCTCAGAACCGTCCGTGTGAATCAAAACCAAGTGGTTGTTAATTAACTACACCGTAGATGATTAGTTCCCGTTTTTTTTTTTTTTAACTCGGCTAACAGGGGCCAAAAGGAAGTTCGCTGAGTACATTTGGCTTCCACTGTGGGCTTGGGGGCTTGGCCATGGGGTTGGCTGTGTCGCTGCCCCTTTGCTGGGCTGAGAATAAAGAGCCTCGGAAGGGAAGAGGAGGATGGGAGCTCAGGGAGGTCACCGGAGGAGGCTGCGTTGCCTTCTGCTCGTGGGGGACCCCAGACACCCGGACCCCTTGCTCCCCGTCTAAGTGAAAAGTGAGTGCCGGAGAGCTGTCCTGTGTGCGAACCATGGTCAGAGCCCGTGGGTAAAGCTTGCTGTGGGGAAGTCTCTTCCTCACCTGCCTCCCCCTGTGACCCTTTAGGATCCCAACTGGGGCCTTGGGGACCTGGAAAGGACTTGGGGAGCAGAGGAAGTTGGTGTTTGGCTTCTTCCCCATCACCCCGCTTCTCCCCCTGTCGCAGGCCCTTCCCACCCCTGCTGTTGTGCAGCCCTGGACCAGGACTCGAATCCTCAAATCCTAGCAAGACGGGAGCCCTGCACCTGGCTCCTGCCGTGACCTTGAACGAGGCCTCTCTCAGCCTCGATTTTCCACTTGTCCCCCCGGCCCCGCGCTGCACCCCAGGGAGCTGTGGACGCTGCCACTCTCCTGTCCCCTCGGCTGGGACACACGAGGGGCATGGCCCACACTGGGACAGGCGACGCTGGGCGAACAGCCACCCGCTGCCTGATGATCAAGGGTGTGGGGCCAAACAGAGTCCTGCCTGCTCCATGCTGCCCTGGGATGTGGGCGCCCCTCTTTCGGAGAGGGACAGAGCAGGGCTCTGTGAAAGGTGCCCCACGGGCTGAGCGGACCCTGGCTGCCTGCACTCAGGCTCCATCTTGGAGACTTTATGGAGAGCCTGAGCTCCAGCTGACTTCCTAATAATCGGTACATGTGGAAAAGTATCACCTCGACAGACCCAGGCTTTTGGGGGCCCCACAGAACAGAGGGGGCGACCAGCCCCACTCGTCCCCTGGGGCCGGGCCTCCCTGGGCCTTTCCTAAAGGGAGGCTTGGGAGGGGGAAGGGGCTGTGGAGAGCCGTGGGGGTAGGGCAGGGAGGAAGGATGGTCCCTGGAAGATAAGGCCTTGGGGTGCCTGCGTCTGACAGAGGAAGGGACTCCAGAGGCCCAGGCCCCCATTCCTTTTAGAGCTCAGAGCGTGGAGAGCCTTGAACTCACAGCTCGCTCCCTGGGGACTTGGTGGCCCTGGTCCAGGGCTGGTTTGTCCTTCAAAGGTGCCTGCTGGGCGCCAGATGTGACAGTATGCAACTTCCTCCTGGCCCCTGCAGGACCTCTCCGGGGGCGGGGGGCGCAGAGACGCCACCACTGTGGCACCCAGACGCCACACCAAGCCCCAAGCCCGCTTCTCCATCACACCCAGAGGCCCTGCGATCTCTGAGATTTCACAGGATCCCATGCAGCAGATCGGGCACCACAGCTCAGCGACAGCGTGGCAGTCCTGGGCCCCCTTCTGCCTGGCTGTGGGCCCTCCCCAAGGGCAGGGCTGCTTTGGGCCCAGACCCCACAGGCAGAACTCAGGCTGCTGGCTCTAATCTCCCACCTCCCAGCCCTGCTCTGGGCCTGGGCCTTATCACGCAGGCCCTTACTGCTGCTCAGGAGCCGCAGAAATCCCTTTCCCGCCTTGGCGGGGACCCTATCGGCCCTGTGCCCTGTGGGCACTGACGGGGTGGGCGAGGCTCTTCTGAGCTTTGCCTGCACAGCTTGGGGGCTGGGGACCCCAGAAGCTGCTCTGTCTGGGGGGCAGGGTTCTGAACCACCCAGGGTCCTTCCTTCTCGCTGGTGCTGTGGCTGGCTTCCCTTTCCACCCAGAGCGGGAGGCTCTGAAGCTGCCGTAATGGGTGTGCAGCACCACAAGGGGAGTGGCTCAAGAGCCCCAGAGAGCCATCTCCTCACCGTGGTGGGCCCCTCCTGGAAGGTCTCGCCCAGCTCCTGGGGGCTGCCCGGGCCCTGTGGTCCTCGGATTTTGAAAGCCACCTGGTCTCCTCCCAGTGTGTGTGTCTGGGGTCCAGATTTCTGTCTTCTTCCAAGGCCACTGGTCAGTCTGGGCTCAAAGCCCGCCCGAGCCAGGGTGACCTCATCCTAACATGGTTCCACCAAGACTCTGTTTCCCATACTGTGGCCTTCGCAGGTCCCAGGAGGACAAGGACTTCTGGGAGACGCCATTAACCAGGCCAGTGGGCTGCTGCTGGCAGGAGGAGGGTTTCAGGTTCAGAGAGACACTGTCCTCTTGTCTCTTTGTTTTGTTTTTGTTGTGCTGGGAATGGAACCCAGGGATGCTGTACCAGGCAGCTCCATCCCCAGCCCTTTTTAAATTCTTTATTTTGAGACAGGGCCTCACTAAGTCTCTAAGCTGCCAACTCCCTGCCTCAGGCTCCCTAAAAGCTGGGTGACAGACGTGCACCACTGCACCCAGCCTCTGGTCCCTCTCAGCCGTCCCCACCTGTCCCCCTGCAGGCGGACACACGCGGAAGATGCCACGCTCCTTCCTGGTGAAGAGCAAGAAGGCTCACACCTACCACCAGCCCCGCACCAAGGAGGATGGCCTGGTCTGGTCTCCTGCCCTGAGCCCTGGTGAGTGGGGGCCCGGGCCAGCCTCCTGCTGTACCTCCCTGCCCCAGCCTCCCACAGCGCTTCTCTTCCAAGTCTGGAAGCAGAGCTCATCAATGGCGGCTGAATGAATGATGCATTTGTCTTCTCTGTTGGGTGCGGGCACTCAGGGCTTGGAGCCAGCGCCATTACGGATGTCTGGGTCCTGACTGGAGGCCCAACCCAGGGCTGGGTCCAAGGTGCTCCTTGGGGTCCTGCCACATCACACCTCGCTGGGCAGGGCCCCTCCTGTGAGCAGCCGGAAGCAGCAGCGGTCCAGCCTCCCTCGGGCCCTGGCTCCCTGAGGTCTTTCAGATGCCGTAGCAGGCGACCCTAGGGTCTCGTCTCCCCGCAGGGGCCCGGAGCCAGGGTCTGAGCAGCAGCCCTCCCCCCTGCACGCTGCTTCCAACCCCATACTCTGACTGGAACAATGTGAAGCGGGAGACAGAGCTAGGCCCGAACCAGAGCTTGCCCAGGACAGCTGTGGTGCCAGGTGGGTCCCCAGCTCAGGACCTGCCCATGCCCGGGCCACCGCCCAGGGAGAGAGAAGAACAGAGGCCGGAAGTGGGGTCCCTTGGGGTCGGGAGGGACTGACAAGGTCACCAGATGCCACCTGGGTCCCCGGCTCGTATGTGATGCTCTGGGATTGGGACGTTCATTCCCAGGGAATGTGGTGGGCAGCGGGGGGTGTGTGTGTGTGTGTGTGTGAGGATGGCACTTCCGGGCTGGAAAACTGTGGAGCCACCAGAAGGACAGCCCTAGCCGTGGGTGTCTGGGCCACGCACTGAAGCCCTCACTCAAGGTCACATGGCAGGAGGGCTGGCAGTGGTGCAGGAGGGGAGGGAACCTGTGTGCAGCTGAGTCGCCGAGCCTGAGCCCTTGTCTCCGTAGAGGGGCCCGCGGTGGTGTCCCGGCCGCAGGACAGCGACTCACCCCCTTTCTGCAAGCCCACCTTCTCCTGGGAAGCGCTGGCCTCGCCCTATGGCCATGGCTACCCACAGCCACCGTCCGTCATCGAGTCTGCCTTCCTGGAGCGAGCCGTGAGGCTGTACGGCAGCCCCCTGCTGCCCAGCGCCGAGCCGCCCCTGGACTTCAGCCTGCGCTACTCGCCGGGTGTGGACACCTACCACTGCCTCCAGTGCAGCAAGGTGAGCGTGGACCCACGGCAGCCCCGGGGTGCTGCCTGCAGGCGTCACAGCACCTGTGCCCTGTGCTGTCGGCCTCGAACCCGGCAGGGTGACGATTCAAAGCCTTCGCCCTCCTTGCCAGCCACTGAGCCCGGACCGTGTGCCTGGCCCTGTGCTAAGCACCGGGTGGTCGTTCGTGAGCTCCAGGAGGAGAGGAAGAGCTAAGGTCCAGCTGGTTGAGTGCCCCAAATGAGACCACACAGCAAGGAGACAGCAGAACCAGCATTCGAACCTGGCCCTGGCCAGCTCTGGGCTCTACTCAGCCTGCAGAAGGGGTGTGGGGGGGTGTCCAGGTCCCTCTTCTGACCCCCACTTTGGACAGGAAGCCGAGCCACGGGGAGGGATCCCGGGACTCGCAGCAGAGAGGCCTCCCTTTCCGGAGCCTTCCCTGGCTCACACGCTGCCCCTGCAGGTCTTCTCCACGCCACACGGGCTGGAGGTGCACGTCCGCCGCTCCCACAGTGGCACGCGGCCCTTCGCCTGTGACGTCTGTGGCAAAACCTTCGGCCATGCCGTGAGCCTGGAGCAGCACGCGCACGTCCACTCCCAGGTGAGCGCTGCCGGAAGTGACCCAGGCCGGGGGACCCTCACTCCTGCCTCCCCGGGTCTGGGTCCCCGACATCCGCCCAGAGCCCTCTGGGGTCTCTGACAGGCGGAGCCGGCTTCACGTGTGGGACGTAGGGGGCAGCGGTGTGTCCACAGCACTGACACCCCGTCCCCTGGGTGGCCCGGGCAGGTGTCCTCAGTTTTGAGAACCTCAATTCCTTCAAGTTGGGCTGCAGATGTTACTTCACCCCACTCAGGCCTACGTGGTGGGGTCCTAACGTGGTACCCATTCCAAGAAGGGCACCTGAAGGGACATGGGTCCCTGACATCTGGGCCACCGGGAAAGACTGGTGGGAAGAGCAGACTGCCCTGTCGCAAGGGACTCACCCTGAGTTAATGGTGACGAAACATGAGCTCCAGAGAAATCTCTCATCAGTCAGTCCATCAGTCAGTCAGTCAACAAACGGTGGCTGAGGTTTATGTGGAGTAGAACTGTGAACACTTCCCCAAGAGGCCAATCAGAGCCTGAGCCTCAGCCCCACCCGCCGGCAGGAACTGGGGGTGGTCCCTGGTCCTGCTCCTCCGGGCCCTGCCCTCGAGGCCGCCCCAACGCAGTGTCCTCTTCCTCAGGGGATCCCGACCGGGTCCAGCCCGGTGCCCAGCGTGGCTCTCCTGGGTCGCGAGGCCCCACCTACTCCTGACCCCCCGGGGGCTCGTTTCCTCCGGCAGGAGCGCAGCTTCGAGTGCCAGATGTGCGGCAAAGCCTTCAAGCGCTCGTCCACGCTGTCCACGCACCTGCTCATCCACTCGGACACGAGGCCCTACCCCTGCCAGTACTGCGGCAAGCGCTTCCACCAGAAGTCGGACATGAAGAAGCACACGTACATCCACACGGGTGAGCGTCACTGCCCTCCGCCCTCCGTGGGCGTGGGCGCCTGCTGCTGTGGCTCAGTGGGCTCAGCGGCCTGGCCCGCCCTGCCCGCTGGCCACGGGGCCTCCCGCCCTCCTGGCCGCTTCTGAGGGGCGTGTCCCAGGCCATCCTGACCGGCCCCCTCTGCCCCGCAGGTGAGAAGCCCCACAAGTGCCGGGTGTGCGGCAAGGCCTTCAGCCAGAGCTCCAACCTCATCACGCACAGCCGCAAGCACACGGGCTTTAAGCCCTTCACCTGCGACCTCTGCGCCAAGGGCTTCCAGCGCAAGGTGGACCTGCGGCGGCACCGCGAGAGCCAGCACAGCCTCAAGTGAGCCGGGGCCTGCGCCCTGCACCCTGTGCCCTGCACCCTGCGCCCGCCGGCCTGGGCACCCCTGCCCTCGGACATCACTGCTCTGGCTGCAGAGCCTGGGAGCCCAGCCGGCTCTTTCCGAGCTGACAGTGTCCCCTGATGGCGCAGGGCCTCTGCGGAAGGAACCCAGGGTGCTGAAATTCCCAGGAGGACAGGGCCAGTCACTACTGTCAGAAGCCCACCCCTCTCGATGGCTGTAAATAAAAATAAAGACAGACTTGTTTACCTGTGGCAGGTATTTCCCAGTGCCCTCTGGCTCCAAGCAAGGCACTGCAGGGGGTCCGGGGAAGGGCTCAGGGAAGCTTCTCATAGCTGTGGAGGAGCCGGGGACCAGGTGGCGATGCCAGCACACAGGCAGCCACTGAGGGCTGTGAGGAACCAGGTCCAGGGAAGCTGGGCTGGTGCCACTGTGGGCTGCAGGACCTCATTGCCCCGAACGGGGTGGTTTAATGCAGCACAGACTTAGTCTCCAGGCCGGAAACCCAAGTGGGCCAGATGGGACCGATGGAGGTGTCAGCAGCACCAGGCAGCACCTGCTTCCTCTTCTCCTCCGGGTGCCTGCTTCTGGGGCTCCTTCCTCATCAGCCCAGGGCATCCTGCTGACCCATCTCCTTCCAACTTTGACCTTCTGTCTCCTCTGGCAAAGCCTCCTTTTGTTTTGGTTTGGTCTTTGTTTTTATTTTGCAGACAGGGTCTCATTATGTGGCCTAAGCTGGCCTTGAACTCACTGTGCTCCTCCTGCCTCAGCCTCAGTGCTGGGACTGCAGGCGTGTGTCACCGTGCCCGGCTTACAAGGCCCCTCATGGGGACATCAGGCCCACCCGGACAAGCCAGGGACTATCCCACCCCTGGGTCCCCAGGATTGTCACTGTGGTGGGCTGCACGGTGGCCCACAAAGTTGTCAGCCACTTCCTGATGCCCGCGCCCCTCGAGTCTCCTTCTATGGCAGAGAGGACCTGGCAGGTATGAGTGAGCTTGGCCTGGGGCCACTGCCGTCCTACCTGTGTGGCTCGGCCTGGGCCTGACCCTCTGCTCGACAGCCCCTTCCTGGCGGCTGCTGGGGATTCCGAGGCCACCCAGGCAAAACAGCACGCAGGGCCCAGCCTGCAACAAAGGCTGTGTGTCTTGGGGTCCCTGTTTGGAGTCCTGCCCATCAAGCAAGGTCCACTCAAATGCCACCTCCTCTTCCAGGAAGCCCCCTTGGCTGTTCCTGCCACTGGTTTCCCCTTCTGTGCCTGGCTCCTGGCGGTGGCCAAGAATGAAACCCCTGCAGGGCCTGAGTTGGGCCCAGGGTTGCCGCTCATTGTTTCTGAAGCACACAGCCTTCTGCCAGGGAGGCACCCTTGTCCTGCCTTACAGATGGGGCAACTGAGTCACAGAAAGTCTGTGCTATAAACAGCAGGCATATCCTTCCGGGCAGGGTATTTTCAAAAGATGCTCTGGATGGCTTCTCGCAGACTTTGGTGTCACCCTGGGCTCAGAGCCGGGTTCGGAGCATTGGACCCCGTAGCGACTCCACCAGGCTGTCAGAGTTGGGAGCAGGTTCTAAGTTGAGGCTGTGTTTTTTGAGCCTCAGTTTACCCTTCTGCCCATTGTGATCCTGTGATGTTTCCTCTAGCTGTGTTGTCCAGCATGGGGGCCAGCCTGGTGTCACCCAGGATGGCAGAGCCTGCCCCCCACTCTGGTTTGGCCAAACAGGCCCCTGCCCGCACTCCCCAGCAGAGGCCCTTCCTTTCCAGCCCAGCTCCCCACGCAGCCTGTCAGGTATGCAGGCTGGTGCAGATTCACACAGCTAGGTGTCCCGGTGTCCCGCAGGGCTGTCTCTGAAGACAGGGAGGGACAGGACAGACTGCAGGGGCCAGGACATCTGAGCCAGCGAGGCCTTGGGTAATGCCTGCCTGCCCCTCCTCCTGCCCAAGGGGACAGTGCCACCCAGAGAGGGCCGGGGACTCAACAGGAGCCACTTCCAGGGCCAGGAGAGAGAGCCAGGGTAGCTGCTGGGGGCTGGGAGCACTCAGATCCATGCCTCTTGCACACACACACACACTCATGCGTGTGCACACACAGGGATCAGAGCTGCTTTGCATGCTCCTTGTTTCCCAAACAAAACCAAGCCAGCTGGGTGTGGTGGCGCATGCCTGCCATACCACCACTCAGGAGGCTGAGGCAAGAGAAGCGCCATAAGTTCAAGGCCAGCCTGAACTATGTGGTGAGACCTGGTCTTATAAAACCAAACCAAACCAAACCAAACCAAGCCAGTGTTAGGATTTCAGCCACGCTGCAGCAGCGAAGAAGGGGAGGGAGGGCCTGGCACCCCGGCTGCAGAGAGAGGGCACAGGGGTGGGCACAGGAAGCCAGTGTGCAGGCTGCAGAGCCCTGGCAAGTCAGTGGCCGGGCTGGGCACTGCCCGGATGCCCCTGGCCCCCAGGCTGTGGCAGGGCAGCCTTCACATGCAGAGCCCTCAGCTCCCGGGCGAGACGGTGCCCCTGGCAGGCTCTCAGCCCGGCACGAGCTTGCTCAGCAGTGCGACCTCCCTGGCATGGGAACAGAGTTCTCTGCTGAGCAGGGGCTGTGCTCAACACCCAGGGGAGGGTGCGAGGGGCTGTGCAGCATGTGCAGGGGCCACCACCACCTGCTGAGGCTTGAGGGCATGCAGGTCACCCCTTCCCTTTCCCATGGTGCCCCTGGGCTGAAGTTCCCACCGCGGACGTCACAGGTGGCCTGGAAGGCACTGTCAGCCCCGTGCAGCCTGCCCGTCACTTCCCACTGTCACACAAGGGGACTCAGGCCCAGAAGGGCACCAGCAGCTCAAGGCCACCTTGGCAGAATCCAGACCCCGGCTCCCTGGCCTGTGCATCTCCCAGGCTCACTGGTCGTAGGGCTCCAGGGGTTCCGAAGCTACTGAGCACGGGAGGAACACGGCCTCTGGAGTTGTACGTGTGATGCAGTGGCGATGCCAGGCTCCTGAGACCAGCGCTGACCCTCTGAGGTGGACTGGGTGGGCATGCGGGGTCCCAGGATGGCCCTGGAGACGCAATCCATCTACTCGATGGCAAAGAACAACAACACACGGTAATAACAGTTAAATATCTTTATATTGAAACAGCTGGCCGCGCCAAGGAGTGGAATGTGATGTCTGAATTAATTCCCAGACACAGTGTCCCGCTGGCGGTGGCGCTGGGCTCTGCAGTCCCCCTGGATGCAGGAGCAGGCCGGGTCCCAGCAGAGCACCCGACCCTGCCCTCCTGAGAGCAGGGCCCTGAGGGACAGGCCGGGAGGTGCCCAGCCACCCTCTTGGAAGTCACCAGACAGGATGAGAATGTGTGTGTGTTTCCCTTGGCCTGGCCTGTCCGGATCCATGCCCGGAAGACGGTATAGACAGACGAGAAGAGGAGGCAGCACCAGGCACCGGGCTCCGGGCAGTCCAGGAGCCAGGGACGTGGGGCCCGGACACTGGGGCCCAGCCTTCACGAAGATGCCGTCTGTACTCCAAGGCTTTGCTGTCAGTGCTCATGGGGCTCCTTCTCGGTGCGATGGGCTGAGGTCCACCCCAAGGAAGGGGCGAGGGTGACCGGCAGTCTGTCTTGACGCTGAAGGACCTGCTGACATCGGCCCGGGGACCAGGCGGGAGGGAGGGGGTGGGCGGAGCCTGGGGTAGGGTCCGAGGCGGGCGTGGTGTGGCCTGGGGAGCAGACGGGGTTCGGACCCCAGAGTGAAGGGCGCCCAGGGCGGGTGAGGTGGAGGCAGCAGGAGGGGAGAGGGCCCAGAAGAACACCAGGCTCTGCCCAGCTCTGCTACCCTGGGGTTTGAGACCAACAGTGGGGCGTTTCCGGTTATTCCCCCAACAGCTTTAGGGAATTCTCACCTCTTCCTACCCCGGCACTCTTGCCCATGGTGTTCCCGCCACCTGAATGCCCTCTTCCCTCCCCTGAACGCTCTCAGCCCTAAGGCCCAGCTCAGTCCCCAAGAAAAGCTTTCCCATTGCCCTTTGTCCCTTCACTCCACTCCCAGGGCTGCAATTTAAAGAAACAGTCATGGAGGATTTGCAGACCAGCCACAGGAGCAGCTGCTGCGCCGCTTCTTTGTGCAAAACAGAAACAAAAACAAGCCAGGCATCATGACACACTCTCCGGAGGCTGAGGCAGGAGGGTCCTGGTGAGTTCAAGGCCAGCCTGGGCTACATAGTGAGACTCTGTCGGAAAAAAGAAAAGAAAAAAATCCACAAATACCACCCCCAAACAAACAAACAAACAACAATAACAACAACAACAACAACAAGGTATCCACAAGAGATTAGCTAAGTGGTTGATGGTACTTTTTTTTAAGAGTTCTAAATTTTTATTAGTTCAGTAATATAGCCTCAAACACACCAAGTAAAAATAGAATGTGGTAGATAATAGGAAACAAGGAGATAGATCTTTTTCCAAAGGGAAGGGAACAAAGACATGGAGGGAAGAGGGAAGGAGAAGGGGACATAAAAAGAATTAAGAGGACCGGGATGTAGTCAGTGGCGCTGCGCCTCCTCGCAAGCGCAAGGTCCTGAGTTCGATCCCCAGTTACCCCCCAAAAGAATTAAGATGTGTTACGTGCATGCACCAACCCCTAGAGGAATGTAATTAATCAGTACGAACTGCAAACATGCCCTAATAAAAATAAAAATAGAATAAATAGGCTCTATAGGGAGAAATGGACCTCCGCATTCATAGAGGGAAATGAACATACCTCTGCCTCTTAGTAAGGGAAAAATCAACCCATCTTCTTAAGAATACAGATTTGAGCAGAGTCAGAAGCATGGCCTAGGGTTTCACATCCAACTTTGCATCCTTTCTTCTGGTCCTGAGTGTCTATGTTCTCTTTTTTTCCAATCTCAGAATTACATTTTATTTTATTTTAAAATCTTCATGTGCATTAGTCCACGTCCACAGCACATAATGGTGACATTCCTCTCAGGGAGCTGGTGCATGTCGGACTGCGTCTTGATTCTTTCCACTTCCCCTTCCCCTCCTGTTCTAAGTAATCTAGCGATGCTGTGAAGTGCTCAGGGGATATGGTGGGGTCATCTGCAAAGGAGAGGTCGTTTTATACCGGGCCTCGGGTACCCGTGGACTCTGGCGCGCCCAAAACTGGTTCCTCAGCACCACCTCGGTGGGACGGTTCCTCCCAACACACAGACCCATCCGACCAGGCCCAGAGCACCTCGGGACCAAAAGCTTCTGGGAAAGAGGGTTGGATCTCGCTGTGGATCCTGCCTGTCAAAGAGATTGGATTCGTGCGTGTGCGTGTGCGTGCGCGTGTGTGTGTGCTGGAAAAAATGGAAGTGAAAATAGATTCTGCAGAATAAATATATGGTGGGGAAGCTTTACATGGTGTAAGTGAAAATGTGGTTTGAAATCAGTATTCGGCCTGATTCCCGGTGGCTCTCTCTGCAGCCACACAGCTGGGAGGAAGCGTCCAGGGCCAGCAGCACCCACCAGTGTGGCTACACCGAGGGAAGGGGTGCGCGTACTGTCTTCCTCCTGGTATTCATGTGTGTCATGTTTCATTTTTCTGCAATGGACATGCGTGATAACATTATCACTGGCATTAAAAAAAGACTCCCTCGGCTGGCTCAAACAGAATTTGAGCTTTACATTTGAGGTTTATATTATTTCGCGGTTTGTCCTCCCGCCCCTCCCTCAGAGCTGTCGGCCCCTCCAGGCTCCTGTTGCTGGGCACACAGTGTCATGGGTTCCTTCCTGCCCCATCAGGGCTGCCAGGCTGCCGCACCCCACGCCCGAGGTACCCCCTGACAGAGGGTGGGGAGAGAGCCTGGCCCAGGACAGAGGGCTGGACGGCAGATGTGGGATCTGCCCAGGACTGCGCTTGGGTGAGGGCTGCCCAACCCCCTGTCTCTGGGTGTCCGGCTCGCGCTGGGCTCAGCCAGGAGCCACGTAGGACCTGGGATCCCTAGGGTGGAGGGGGAGATGCAGAAAGGCAGCAGGAGGGAAATCTGAGGCAGGGCACATTCTGACCAGGCCGCACTCAGCTTGAGCCTGATAAGTTTATCACCGGGTGCCGGCTGCCAACCGTCAGCATGGAGTAGGCAGCGACCAGAAGCAGGACCCTCCTGGCCGATAGCGTCTTACAAGTGCTATGGGGTGGGGGCGGGGGGGCTGGCGGCCCAGGGAGCGGGAAAAGGGGAGCAGGAAAGAAGAGTGGACGGAAGAGACAGGAAGACCCCCAAACACTTCACTCAAAGACAAGGCCCGGGGAGGGAGCGGCTGGGAGGCTCCGGGGCTAGAAGTCAGCCCCAGCAGGTGCAGGGTAAAGGCGAGTTCCATCTGCCAGTCTTCCAGGGCGGGGCTGGTGCTGACGCCTCCCAAGTCTTCGAAGGTGCCTTTTCTGGAAGGCTCTGAAGAAGGAGCATGTGGGAGCAGGGGTGCAGGGGGGCGCCTTGTTGTTTAACTGCTTCTCCACCAGTCTTTTGGTCGCTAACCTTTCTCTCTGGTGGGAGCTGGACCTAGCTAATACCTGCAAAGCCCTTCTGGAAGTTCCCACCTGGCATTTGTCACCACTAGGGGGGCACAGATTTTCCAACCTGATCACCCTCCTGTGAGCAGGAGGGACACCAGGTCTCAGAGTAATGTAGAAAAGGAATAAAGAGGACCAGGACCTGGGCGGGGGGGAAGCAGGGAAAACTGAGGCTTGGGAGACCCCTCCCTACCCCAAGGGGCCGAGGTTCTGCAAGGGCTTTGTGATTTCCGGGAGCAGTGCCCCTTCTGGTCACTGGCACAGGCACATGGCACCTGAGGTCCGAGGTCCGAGGTCTGCAGTGTGAAGCCCGGTGGGGATGTGGGGTAGGCTTGGGGGTGGATTTTGCATGCCTTTCTCTCTAACTTCCTGGGGTTTCCATAATAACAAGGGTTTGGGGAGAGGGATGGGGGGAGAAAGGTGATTTGCCTACTTGTTTTGGGAGGGCGAGAAGGAGGGGGAGTTCCCAGCAAAGCTCCTTAGCTGCTGGGACAGGGGCAGTGGGCTGGGTTTTCCAACCTGGGGTCAGTCTGCCCAGCCGAGGCCATGAAGGGCTCAGGGTGTCCACAGAGCAGGCAGCATGTCCCTGGGGGTCACATCTGACAGCTGGGCCCAAGACCCTCGAAGAGGCTCAGAGCCACTCAGGTCCATGGAGGGGTTCGAGGTGAGAACGGGACGTGGGGAATCTCTGCCCTCTGGAGCTCCGTGAGGGGCCGGAGGGTACAGAGCCAGGAGGAAGGGAATTCAGCAAGGGGCACGGCAGTGATGGCCAGGGTGTCCCCAAGTCAGGCAGCAAACTGAGGCGGCCTCATCAGTACTGGGTAAGGAAGGGCAGCCCTGACCTGATGGCAGGGGATGGCACCCGGCCCCGCGTGGCCCTTGTGATCTTTAGAAATCCGGACGTTCAACCTGCCATCCCCGGGTCCCAAGGGTGCTTTCCATCAATTCTTCAGCAAGGGAATAGAGGCTGGGGGTGGCAACGGGCGGGCCTGCGCATTTCTAAGGGTCCACATAGCAGAAACGCAGTCTGAAAGCCGGGACAATAGAAAAGTGGCATCTGATGCATGCTGCCACTTAGGCCCAGGTCTGGCATTACTGATAATAAGCTAATATCTAATATTTCCTGAGAGCACAAAGTGCTGGATGATACTGCAAAGAGTTCATATAAACTACCTCTTGGGGGCCTTCTGATGATCCCCATCTTCCCTGCAGGGAGGCTGAGGCAGGGAAGTTCATGCCTCTGAGGGTCTGCACTCGGTGTGCCATCCCCACACGGACCAGCACCTCTCGATTCTGGGCCTCTGCGCTTCCTTCCCTTCTGATTCTTCCCCTCCCGCCCCTCTGCCCGCCCTCAGGTGTGGTCTCCACAGCGTGTGATGAACCCCACTCGCTCTGCTGCTGCTGCCTCTCCTGTGCCTGAGGGCAGCTGCAGCCACAGACGCCAGGCAGGAGCGGAGAGCTATTTCTGCCAAGGGTGACTTGGAACTTCCTCCCAGGTCTCTTAAAAATAGAGGGGTTATCGTGGCCTTCAGGCCCCTTCCTCCACTTGGGGAGCTCTGACATGATTTCTGGGGACGGGCTTGGCCCCCTGGCTTTGCTCAACCCCATGAGGTCTTATCTCGAAGCTCAGTTGGGCAGCAGGAAGGGAGAGAAGCAGCCACCATGGGCAGCTCTTCCTGTCCCCAAAGCCCCTTTTGGGAGCAGCAGGGGATGTGGCCTCTGGCGTGGGACGTCAATCACCCCTTCCCCAGGGCTGTGGCTGCCCACCGGACTCGGGGGACTTGCAGATCAGCTGGGTAGGGAGCGTCCTGGGGAAGCCCCCGCACCGCTCAGGCTCGCCTCCCTGCCCTGGCCCCGCCTGGCCTGCACAGCCCCGCACAGCCCCATCTCTGTCCGCCATGCAGTCGCTGGGAGACAGGGTCTTCGCTACACTGCCAGGCCCCGGAGGGGCTGGGGGACCAGGCAGAGGTGCAGGTGGAGGGCGGGGCGGGGGTACCTCCTTCCAGCAGGGTGCATGGGGAGACCCCGCGGTGACGCCATCTGTAAGTGCCTGAGTGTCTGCAGAGGGTCCACTCAGGGCTGGGCCTGCGCCTGTGGGGAGACACAGGAAGAGGACACCTCGGGGGGCTTGGGACTCTGGGGGCCAGGGGAGTCTTCCTAGAGGAGGCAGGCAGAGCAAGACAGACAGAATCGGAGCTGTCAGGCGTGGAGCGGCTGCCCCAGGCCAAGGGGAGAGCGGAGGGACGGATGCAAAGCTGGGGAGATCGGAGGCCTTCCCTTGGCTGCAGCTGGCTCCCACCACATGGGGGCCGGGCCGGCTGCGCCCCTCCCACATCCAGCATCTACAAGCAAGGTCCCAGCACCGGCCTCTTAGCACTGGATCACAGGGTGCCCAGGAGGCCCTGCTGGCACCCACAGCCCCAGTGGCCCAGGCCTGCCCTGGCCTCCTCCGGAGGGAAGGTTCGGGGTCTCAGGCTCACGGTCCCCTAGGGCAGCTCTCCAGAAGCCCACAATCTTGGCTGGAAACTGTCACAGCTCGGGTTTCCTCCCAGCTGGCTCCCCAGTGCCCCTCAGCCCAGCTTCCGACTTATCACCTCCTTCCAGCTGCCTGGCCCCCAGCCCCCTCTAACCACCTCCCCTGCATGATTCGGCAAATCTTCCCTCCATGGAGGGAAAAACAAGGGCGAAAAATCACAATGTCAGATTACAAAGCCCAACTGTAGGGCAGGCCCCTGGCCCGGAGATAAGGGTCAGCTCCCCACCCTCGGAGCCCCTGAAGATAAACCTTCTCAAGGGGCCTGGCCACTGCAGGTGTGGGTGGAAGTCGGGCAGCAGTGAGTCGGGCCGTTGGGTGCCCCTCGACCCCCAGCAGGGCTCGGCCCCTGGCAGCAAGCTGGGCAAAGAGGAAGCAGCCTAGGCCAGTTGTGGTGTTACCATCGGCACGGCCATGGAGGGAGAAAGAACAGGGCGGGGGCCTTCTCAGAAAGTTCGGTGGGAGGGTGCCCCACAAATGCCCTTGAGAAGTGGGGGTGTCCCTCCCTCTGCCAGCTCAGCCTGCAAACCATGCTCCCTGCAGGGCTGAGCTGCACCGAGCTGTGCTGAGGAAGCGAAGGTGCCACCCTGGAGGAGGGGGATGGAGAACACCAGGCCCGGCCTGAGCCTCCCAGGGGGCAGCCAGGGAGGCTTGGGCTCAGTAGTGTCTGCCCTGGAGACTCTCCAGGGTACAGTTAGCTAGATGTGGGGCCCTCCCCGGGAGCCGCTTGAGGCAGGAGACCCCAGGCCCTAGGCAGGAGGGCGCAGGGTCTGGGGGTGCAGCATTCTAAGGCCTCTGCTCCTTTCCCTGGGGAAGCCAGCCTGGCTCACTTCCCAGGACACCCCGTGTGGCCACAGCATGCACAGCCACCCCCTGGGGCCAGGCCCGATGGAGGCCTCAGTCCTCCCGGCACACTTGAGCTCCTCCAAGCTCCGCAGGGACTTTGGGGAAGTTTCCTACCTCTGGGCCTCAGTTTCCCGAGCTGTAAACCGAAGAGTGTTGGTCAAGAGGAGGTCTCTATGCCCTCCACTCGAGAGTTCTGCAAAATACCAACTGCTCAGCTTGGGAGGCAGCTCAGTGGTACAGAACTTGCCTAGCACGTGTGAGGACCTGGGCTTCACCCTCAGCACTACGACGAAAAACAAAACAAAAAACCCCAAGCTACGTAAACGGCTCCATGTGTGTGTAGTCAGCCAAAGATAGGAACCGAGAGGTGTGAGAAGCGGGCGGGCCCCGTGGCAGCACAGTTCACACTGGGCGGCAGACCTCGGTGTGCACACAGGTGACTGTCCCCAGGAAGGGACAGTATTCAGCCCCAAAGAAAGGAGATTCTGACATCTGCTACAAGCAGAAAACCTTCAAGAAACTATGCGAGGTAAAATAAGCCAGCTGCAAAAAGGTGATTCTGCATGATTCCACTTCGATGGGTCCCCTAGAGTCACTAAATTCAGGGAGATAGAAAGTAATATGGGACTTGTCAGGGGCAGGGGTTGTTCAATGGGGACAGAGCCCGATGGTGCTAATGCCACTACCCTTAGAAATGGTTAAGATAGCAAATTTTGTCACTTTATTTATTTATTTATTGGTACCAGGGATCAAACTTGGGACCTTGCGCTTGTGAGGCAGGCAGCGTAACCACTGAGCTAAATCCCCAGCCCTTGTCACTTTTTTTAGTATGTGTGAGAGATGCTGGGAATTGAATCCAGGGCCTCCAACATGCAAGCCAAGTGCTCTACCATCGAGCTGCATCCCCAACCCTTCTAAGTGACTTTGAGACACGGTTTCACCAAGGTGCCCAGACTAGATTTGAACTTGCCATCCTCCTGCCTCTGCCTCTCAGAGTGCTGAGATCACAGGCGTGTGCCACCAGGCTCGCCTTTTTGTATACACACACACACACACACACACACACACACACCCCAAACCTCAAACAAAAACAGGCCCGTGTTTGCCGTGTGCCCTTGGTCTTCTGTGAGTAAAGGCTTGCAGACCAAAGCCCAGGTACATAGCCGAGCTGCTGTGTGAACACGTTCTGGGCCGGTCCCCAGCTTCCCCAGCACCCAAGAAAACAGCGTATTTCTGTGGAAGACAGACAGATGGACGGCCAGGTCTCTCCCTCCAAGGGGAACTTTCTAGGCTTTAATCTGGGACCACGGTCCTGCTCTCTGCTCCCGGGTCCTTTGACTCATTCGTCCCGCCGCTCGCGCCCCCTGGTGGCCATCAGGGGCGACCGCTAACAGGGACTCACCGGAGTCCGCCTCACCAGCCCCCATAGTGGGTGTGGCCTGTGCGCTGCAGGGCGGGGTTCTCGTCAAAGTGGGGGCACAGACACAGGCACTGAGGTCTTGGGGGGCCCTGGAGCCCCCAAAACTGGAGTGTGGGGGTCCCTGTAGGAGAGTCCTGGGGTCCTCAAGAGAGACAGCTCAGGGACGAGGGACCCGGGTCCCACTGCAGAGGAGGATGGCCCCAGAGGTCCCTGTGACCTCGACCTGGGGTTGCTCTTAGCAGTAGATACAAAGCCCTTGCCCGATGAGGAACTTTAGTAAGGAAATCACAGATGCCCACGCCCTCTGACCTGACACTATGCTCCAGATTCCCAGCACACCCGTGTGTGAAATGACAGTGATTCATTGCAACAGTGTTTGTGCTGGGAAAGGCTGGAAACAACCTAAGTACCCACTGGAGAGGGCTGAGTGGATAAATCATGGTCCAGCACGCCCGGGAACAGTGTATGCCTGTTGGCAGAAATGAGGAAACGCTCTGTGAGTTGGCATGAAGGGATTTCCATGATAGATTGCCAGGGGAAAAGGAAGGCAGGAAGGGAGTGGACACTAACCTACCATTTGCGGTCGACGGATTGACAGTGGACTTAATAGATCGTGGAGTCATGTTATAACCTCCAGGGAAGACAGTGAAAACAACTATTTATTACAGAACAAACAGAACAATAAAACTCAGGTGTGGGTTAGCTGTTCACTTTTTAAAAGAGGGTGAGGAATGGATATACAATTTTGTCCCTGTGATCCCAGCACTCAGGAGGCTGAGGCAGGAGAATCACCACAAGTTCGAGGGCAGCCTGGGCTACAGAGTGAGTTCAAGGCCAGCCTGAACTACACAGTGAGACCCTGTCTCAAAAACAAAACAAACCAAAGCAAAAACCAAAAAACAAAACACAACCAAAAATAAGTAGTTGAGTAAATATGTAATTTTATTTTACTTTTTTGGTTCCGGGGTTCGAGCTCGGGTCCTTGCACTTACACAGCAGGCGTCGAAACCACTGAGCTAAAACCCCGGCCCCTTAAATATGTAATTTAAAAAAATTCTAACCACGTAAATTATCTCCAGAGAGATAAATAAGAAACTGATAGCATTCATCACCTCCAGAGGGGAAAAAATGGTCCGAGAGGCTGGGGTAAAGGAGGGTGACTTCTCAGGGGGACCTTGGGGTGTCTTTTGAATTCCGAGTTACGTGTGGGAACCCATTAGCAGGCTGTCCACAGTGGGAGAGTCACAGGGAGGGCACGGGAGGGGTGGGGGGAAGCGTTCCTGGCGCATCGGGACTCGGGTGGGCCGATCAGCAGTGCACACGTGCTGGCTGGGAATCCAGGATGACCCCCAAGTTTCTGGGGCTGCCACTCTCGAGAGAGAGCATCCTGGGGGTGCAGCGGGGGAGGGAGAGGCCTGGAAGGTACAGGACGAGTTCGGCGTGAGCACCACGTGCTGTTTTCCCCCTTGAAGCAGTTTTCCCCTGGCGAGGTCTGGGAGGGAAGCCCCGGTCGGTCTGGGGGCTCCCGCGCTGCGCTCACGCCCTAGGCCCCGCCCATCACACGCCGGCCCCAACCCAGGAGTAGACAATGGCGCAGAGGACCCGGACACCCCCAGGGCTCGGCTCTCCGTACCACTATGGGGAGCACATTACAAAGGGCCCAGGGTCTGCTGCAGAGCGACTGGAATATTCTGCTTCAAGACCCACATGGCGACTACACTTTGTGAACTCACCAAACCATACGCTTAAGCGTGCATCTCTACTGCCCTTAAATTATACTTCATAGAGTCGGTTTAAAAGTGTGCTCTGGCAGACGGACGTGACACGATTCCATCACACAAAAGGCAGAGGCACTGGCTGTAGCTCTGCATTGCCACAGAGGGGTGAAGGTGCCGAGGTGTACAGTACTGAATCTTAGTAGACCAGGGTTCACATTATAATCTCTTGCTGACCAGCAAAAGTCTATGCATCTATTTGTTGTGGTTTTTGGTTTTTTGGGGAGAGGGTCTCCCTATGTGAGCAAGGCTGGCCTCAAACTCATGGGAACCCTCCTCCCTCAGGCTTCTGAGTGCTGGGGTCACGGGTGTGGGCCATCATGCCCAGCATCTTCTTTCAGGGAAAATGGGACAATAAAACATAATTAGTATAATGAAGGAGAGAGGGAAGGGAACATAGAGCAGGTAGGACAGAGAAACAAATGGTTGGACTGGGGATTTAGCTCAGTGGCATCGAGCCTGCCTGGCAAGTGCAAGGTCCTGAGTTCGATCCCCTGTACCAAAAGAAAGAAAGAAAGAAAGAAAAACAAATGGGAATATGAAAGGTTTAAACCCCAATGCATCAGGAGTACATTAAATACAAAAAGATTAAATATTTCAGCTAAAAGACAAAGGATTTTAGGAAGAAAAGCCAAAATTATATTCTGTTTACAAGAGACAGACTTAAAATATAAGGATACAGAAAGATTAAACTGCAAAGGTGGAAAAAGATATATAGCATAAGAACATTACTCAAAACAAATCTCTTATGGCTATAATAATATCACACACTTTAAACTTTAGTAGATATAAAGACAAAATTTCATGATGACAAAAGGGAGACTTAGCAGGAATACGTAACATTTTAAAATTTGTATATACATCATCTCTATACAATCTTAAATATCCTAAACAAATCTGGCAAAGGGAGGAATAGGCAAATTTGCAGTCATTGTGGGAAAATTTTTAACGTATCTTTCATAGAACGAAAGACTAAAAAACAAGAACCAAAACAGGAAATATATAAGACATTGTACCTGATAGCTGGAGAATATACTTTTTTTTTTTTTTTCCAAAAGTAGCTGAAACACTTCTCCAGACTGACCATGTACCAGGACACAACCCAATTCCCAGTAAATTTTAAATAAATTTCACAGGTGGTGTACACCTATAATCCCAGCACTCTGGGAGGCCAAGGCAGAAGGACTATAAGTTTGAGCTCAGCCTGGGCAACTTAGTAACTTAGCGAGGCCCAGGGCAAAGGCCCTGGGCTTAATCCTCAATGTTGCAAACAAACAAACAAACAAACAATAAACAGATTTCAAAGGATGGAGCCATGAAGAATACGTTCTCTGATCATGGTGCACTTGAGCTAGAAGTAGATATTGGAAGGGAATATTTAAAATCTCCAATTTTTGATATTAAGCAATATATTTCTAAATAACCTGTGAATCAAAGAAAAAAATCACAGTAGATAGTAGAATACATTTTTACATGAGGAGAAAGAGAAGGGGGAGGGAGGGAGGGAGGGAGGGAGGGGGAGAGAGAGAGAGAGAGAGAGAAGAGGAACTTGTGAAAGGCAACTGCTCCCATTATAACAATGAGGAAAATTTGAGATGGACCAAAACCATAAAGCTTCCAGAAGAAAATATAAAATATCAGAATTTAGAGATAAGAAAAGATGTCTTAGTACATTATAAAATTAACCATAACAATAAAAGGAAAAGATGATATGTTTTAGTTAAACATTATTAGATATTACATATTTTACCTATATCAAAGCTAAAAACGTCTCCTCCTCAGAAGAGCATTAAGAAGCAACATTAAGAAAGTGAAAAGCCAAGCAGAGAGAAATGTTTCACAATGTGTATCTCTGGCAAAGGACTAGAATCTAGAATACATGAAGAATTTCTAAAGTAAAATATGATAAGCTTGTATTTTATTAAAACGCAAGTAATTTGATTTCAAAATTGACAAAAAGCCTTGAACAAAAATTTTGCAGAGGGCCAGGGATTTAGCTCAGTGGTTTCGCCGCCTGCCTTGCAAGCGCAAGGACCCGAGTTCAATCACCGGTACCAAAAAAAAATTTTTCAGAATAGGTTGCCTGCATGGTCAACAAACATGCTAGAGGAGGCTCAACAGCATCGGCGAGGAAATAAATGCACACTGAAGACAGCACAAGATACCACTGCAACTCATTAGTATGGCCAGCAGAAAAAGACTGATAACACTAAGTGCTGTTGAGGATAGGGAGCAGCTGGAACTCTCAAACACTGGGAGTAGGAGTGTAAAATGACACTACCACTTCGTAAAACAGGCTCTCAGTCCCTTATTCAATCCAACATGTGCCCTTCCTGCAACTCAGCCATCGGCCTGAGGTCTCCTGCCAAGATGAAGGAGGGCTTGTTCTCACAGGGATGACCCACACTGGAATGTTCGCAGCAGCTTTATTTATTCTGGAGGGAAATGAGAAACACACGCTCTGCTTACACTGGCTGCATCACAAATGATCCCCATATTATAATGGCTTAAGATAACCACAGCATCTATTGCCTCTCACGGTTTCTGTAGATCAGCCAGACAGGCCCAGAACTAATGGCTTTCTCTCCTCCATGATGTCTGAGAACACAGATACAGGGACAAAAGACTGGCAGTGGCATGGATCAGTCTCCATCCGATGCAGCCCTTCCTGTAGGACCCTCTAGCTCCAGAACCCTGAGCTGAATAAACCTTTATACTTTACAAATCACTTGGGCTGTGGTATTCGGTTATAGCAGCAGCAAACAGACTGAGGCAATGTGCTTTTAGATGTGCATGTGCAGTGTGCCTGACAGAGAGATGCCACCAATGTCCATGGAGGGCCAGAGTGGGAGAAATGGAGAGTTGAAGAGCAGAAGAGCTGAAGAAGTCTGAATTGTGGAGGTGCTCCAGGGAGGGGCACAGGATGTGCTGTCCCCCTACAGTCTGATGTCATCTAATGGTGGGACACGTTCTGAGAACATCCCGTGTGAACATCAGAGTGTGCATACACAACCCAACTTCACTAGGTGATGTAATTTATGGAATTGTCCTCTATGTGGACACCAAAACATCCTAAAGTGGCGATGGTTGGATTGGTTTGTTTACTTCTTATTTTATGCCTTTGCCAGGCAAAACAGCTGGTTCTAAATTTTACAGGACTTGAAGCTTATATAAGTTTAGGGTATTTCTTTACGCCGAAGTATACATATTAAGAATACAAGATTGGGGTTGGGGATATAGCCCCATGATAGAATGCCTGGCTAGCATGTAGGTTTCATCCTAAGCACTGCAAAATAAATAATAAGTAAATAAATACCAAATTAGGTGTAAAAGAAATATCTATTTAGGACAACGAAAGGAACAGCAACAAATTATCAATTTTATGTAAAAAATAGGAGAAATCCAAATGAAACTCTGTATTCATGAATAAAATGATACTTATATTAATGAGTTGCTGGCTCTCTCTACAGAATCTTCCTTAGACCTTTTGGCTACATTCCTTGCTCAGCTCTGTACTTTTTTTTTTTTTTTGGTACTGGGGATCTAACTCGGGACCTTGCACTTTTGAGGCAGGCAGTACAACCACTGAGCTAAATCCCCAGCCCTCACCTCTGTAATTTTTATAGAGTTGTTAGGGTGGCTGGTCATGTTTTGCCTTTTGTTATTTCTAGTTAAGGACATTTTCTTCAGCTTCCAAACTTACTGACAATGGTGTGCTAAGATATGATCGACTATGTCGGTGTGGTGGCAGGTTTCTGTTGTGATAACAAATACCTGAGATAATCGACTTATACAGCAGAAAGGTTTTTTGGCTTACTGTGTTAGAGGTTCCAGTCCATGGTCAATATAGACACTAAAGCTTTGCACCTACATATGCTGTCTATAGGGCTGATAGAAAGGGGGGACAGGCACCCAATCCTGATCAATTCCTTTTTGTATGAATCCCATAAAAAATGAAAATAAAAGCTGGGGATTTAACTCAGTGGTCCTGCCACCTGCCCTGTAAGCGCAAGGACCCGAGTTTGGTCCCTAGTATCAAAAAAAAAAAAAGTGAAAAAATGAAAATAAATGTATGGAGTACTTATTGTTGTACGCTCTGTATCATCACATTTATTTCTGACCATTGAGGGCTTCCATTCTGACTGTCAACAAGAATCAAATCTCCAGCTTATAATTTTTCATGGTGAAATACACATCACAAAAATTTTCTATCTTAGCCATTTTTAAATAGTGTTTTCAGTAGTGTCCAGTACATTTGCAATGTTGTGCAAACCTGTTAGAGTTTATAACTAGATGTCACCCAATGCCTCATGCAGTCATAGGTGGGACTTTTTCAGAGGTGGCTGGATCTAGAGTGTGTGATGCTGGGATTAAGGCTGTGTCACTGCTACATCAGTCCACTGATTGGCTTGGTGCTGCCCCAATCCTGATAGCCTAGACAGAGTATAAAAGGGGCAGAAAAAGGCTGCCAGGGCCCCTTGCTTGCTTTATGACCTTCTGCCCACCATGAACTGTTTCTCCTCTGCAATGTTTGTCTGCCATGTCATCTTGCCTTGGAGCCAGGCAACTATGGACTGAAACCTCTACAAACCATGAGCCAAAATAAACCTTTCTCCACTTAACTTTGGGTGTTGGGTATTTTGTCTCAGCAACAAGAAAATTAACTAAGACAGAATTTGGTACCAGAGAAGTGGGGTCCTTGCTGTGACTGTACCTGACCATGTGGTTTAGGAGCTTTTGAAACTGGCTTGTGGGAGGGCAAAGAGTTAGGAAAAATTTGGAGGCCAGCTGAAAAAGTAGAGCTGGGACACCTTAAGCTGTTCTGTATAGGAGATTCTGGTCAGAGCTCAGAAGACCAGAATGCTGATAGGGGCCAGAGATTTAGCTCAGTGGTTCTGCTGCTTGCCTTGCAAGCCCAAGGACCTGAGTTTGATCCCTGGTACCAAAAACCCCTCCAAAAACCAGAATCTGATAGGAATTCTGCCAATAAAGACCGGGCTTGGGAGGTTTCTGCTGGGTAGAAGGACTGCATTGGCTGTTGGACTCCAGACAATGTGTGTTATGGGTTGGCATAAAGTATGGATGCATTTTGCTCATTTCCAGAGACTTTGCCTGAGACCAAGGGTGGCCAGATTAATTAATCTGGCAGAAGAAATTTCAAAGCAGCCTATTGTTGAGGCCGTGGCATGGCTAGTGTTGGGGGCATTTAGCCAGATTTATGTTGAGAATCAAGAGCAAAGATCCCAGCAGAATGATTTAAAATGTTTTCAGTCTGTCCAGAAAGGATGCTCCAGTAAAGATGTGGCTTGCAAAGATGGAACAGAGGAGAAATTGGTCGCTGAAAAGACCAGCAGGAAAAAGCCAAGTATTTCAGAAGAAGACAACAGAAAATATGGCCTGAGGACATCATAAGAACCCACAGGACTCCAGGCTCTGCAGTCTCAGACTTGCAAAGGTGAAAGACTGCTTTGAGAAGAGAGCCCCAGAGCACCATGTTCCAGGATGGCAGTGGCATAGAGAATTTTTTCCTTGGGATTGGATTCAGAGTGCTCAACAATCCAAGCACTCAACCCCTACAGCCAAGAGAGAAGGAAGCCTGGCTACTGCTCCAGCTGGCAGCAGACTCTGGTATCATCCACTTGGTGGTGATTTTAGATGCATGCAGAATGCAAGTGTGAAGGCAAAGGTACAGTGGAGACCCCAGAAGTTTGGAGAAGCCAGGAATGTGGATCATCTGAGGAAAACTGCAAGGAGGGAGCAGAGCTGGCCCCAGAGAGAAGCCATGGGAGCTAGAACGCCTAGAAGTGCCATAGGGATAGAGCCACCCAAGCCCTCTGGAGCTCACATTTCATCACAGGTTGTCTTGCATGCTGGACATGGAGCTACGGGTCTTAGTATTTTCCCGGCTGGAGTTTGGACTTGCTTTGGTCCTGTTCCTTTCTGTCCTCCTGTCTGTACCTTTTGGAATGGAAATGTCTATCTTGTGCCACTGAATACTGGAAGTGTTTAACTTTCTTTTCATTTGTACAGGGGCTCCCAGCTAAGAGTTTACCTTAAATCTCAGAGGAGACTTTGGATTTGGACTTCTCAGCAGTGCTGAAATGGTTAGGATTCTGGCAGCTCTTGGAGCTGGACTAACTGCCTTTATAAAGGGATATACATGAGTCTTTGGTGGGGCAGGGCAGAATGCTATGATTTGTGTCTAGATGTCCCCCAAAGCCTCACGAGGTCATAGGCGGGGCTTTTTCAGGGGTGGCTGGATCTACAGTGTGTGATGCTGGGATTAAAGGTGTGTGATTACTGCATCACTCCACTGACTGGTTTGGCACCACTCTAATTCCACTAGCCTAGAGTGAAAAAGGGGCAGAAAAAGCCTGCTAAGGGCCCTTGCTTGCTTTTCAACCTTCTGCCCACCATGAATGGTTTCTCCTCTGTGATGCCCCTCTGCTGTGCCACCCTGCCTTGGAGCCAGCTGACTATGGACTGAAACCTCTATAAACTGTGAGCTAAGTAAAATTTTCTTCCCTTAACTTTGGATATCAGGCATTTTGTCTCAGCAAGGAGAAAAGTAACTAAGACAAACCCTCTCCACCATCCATCCCCAGAATACTTTATCTTGCAACACCAAAACTCTGTACCCATTAAACACTAACTCCCACCCCTTCCTGGCTCCCAGCAGCCCCCATCCTATTTCCTGTGGAACCATATGGCATCTGCCTCTTTATGTCCAGCTTATTTTGTTCTTTGCTTGATTCATTTAGAAATCACTAATTGCCAAAGTGCAGCTCTGCTAGTTCTGGTCTTTGAGTGCCAGTGACCCTTGAGCCCTTAGAGTCACAACTTTGAGCCCTGATGCCACCAATCAATGCTCGTTGCTAGTCTCTGCTCCTGCTGCTGGACAATGCCACTGATCAACACCCGTTACTGCTGGATGCTGCCTGTCAACACTACCAGCTGCCTGTGTCTGTTGCTGATCTTTGTTAGTTGCTGGTTTCTGGTGATCTTCAGGGTTAACAGTCTCCAAGTATTGATAGCTCTTTTTATGAGGCCCAGGCTGGCTTCCTTCTTGAACTTGCAGCAGTCCTCCTGCCTCAGTCTCCCAGTGCTGGGATTACAGGCATCTGACACCACACCTGGATATGGCTCTTTTAGAGACCACTTTGTCCAGACTACTAAAGTTAAGCAGCCCTAGTAGATGTACGGGCACTTCTGAGCCCACACCACCTGAGAAACAAACTATGAGTAACTTACAGGATCAGCAAGAGTTGGGCTGCAGCACACAGAGCTCAGCGCTCAAGAAGGATGCCTAACAGACCAACCCTAGAAGCTGAGGGGAGCTCTGCTTATATAGCAGCAGCAGCAGGGTCATGACTGTTCCAAATTCAAGCCTTGTAATTTGAGCCTACTGATTGGTCCAAATTTCATTCCATGCTTGGTTCGAATTCAAGCCTCCTGCTGTCAGGGCAGACACCTGCTGGAGTGGGTTTTGGCATCCAGGACAGAGACAGCTGTCACTGTGGCAACTGGGGAAGAAAGGACTGATAGCTGTTGTGCCTGCAAAAATGGCAAGGCTAGACTTGGGAATGTCCAGGAGGGCTGACTGCTGATCATGGCTTGATGGGGGTGGGGGTGTTGCACATGTTAATGATGGCCCTGGATCCCTCCCTTATCTCTGCCACCTTAGGGGTGGCTTTCAGGCCAGTTCTTCAGAGGTGGACAGGAGGAGGGCACTGTGGCTGACAGCCAAGCCCCACTTCCTATCAGGGAGCCTGGAGAGCACGAACTTCCAGGAGGAAATTTAGGCAAGTTGTTCTAGTCCCTCCTAAGGGACTGTGGGGGAAGTGAGGGGCGAGTGGGGGACAGCTGTTGAATGGGGTCCCCCTGTAGCTGTCACAGCCCAGTCCCTCCGAGCACAATGTCCCCAAGGTTCTTGCACGAAGCAGGTGTCTGGATTTCCTCCTTTCAGGGCTGAGCGGCATCCTGCAGACAGCCCACCTTCGCTGCCTCCTCAGGCGTGCTGGTTCTACCCTCTGGTGTCGGGAATCATGCTGCTGGGAACACGGCTGTGCAGGGATCTCCCTGGGACCCTGCGCTCAGTTCTTTGGGGTTGTTCTTTTGAGTATACAACCCGAAGAACAAGTGCTATGTCTTGCGAACTTCTTTTTTACTTTTTTGAGAGACTGCCCTGTTGCTCTCCACAGAGGAGGCACCACCCTACACTCTCTCTGTGGCTCTGCAGGCCTGCTGGTTAGTAGATTCCCCAGTCTGGTTCATGGCTCTGTGAGGGAGAAGGTCAGAGGGGAAGCACCAGGCATCTCAGCCAACTGGGGTTATAGTGCCAGTGCCTTTCAGGAAAACGGGACCACCCTGGGCCTCACAAAAGGAGCCTGCACCCGAGGGCTCTTGATGCTTAAGTTTTAATAACTTCATTCCAAATTTGCCTCGTCCAAGCACATTTTCAAAAATATTTAGACTGGCAATGTAAACCCTATTTATGAACAAACTTTGCAATTCAGACCTGTTTACTCGTTTGATTTTGCTTTGGAGTGACAGGTTGATTAGGAGAGAGCTGTCCTTCGGGACTGCTTGTCCCACTGGGAAGAGCACCCTGTGAAACATCTGGGTAGGAGCTAAAAGCCTGGCCCACTGTCTGCTACCTAGCAGTGGGGCTGTTTGGGAGAATTTCTAGACCCAGGCATGTGCATCTAAGGCAACACAGGCCCTTCCTGAGACCATGGAGCTCCCTGGGCGACTCCCTACCTGGATTCTCCACCATCAGGGGCCACTTCCGATTTTCTTGGACAACTGCGGACAATTATGACCACCAGGTGTCATGGGCAACAGTGACCACCAGGCGGCGGTGTTGCCTACAAGGGGGATCTGTCGCCATCTGGTGGTCAAAAGCGAACACTACGCCTTTCCTCCAGTCCAGGGCACAGCAGAGTCCAGCGGGGGCAAAACATTAAGATCTACTGTGCGCCTCACAGGCAGACTTGGCGGGCCAAGAACGAATATTCAGATTCTGCAGTCCAAAGGAACTTTTTTTTTGTAGTGCTCGGAATTGAACCTAGGGCCTTATCCATGCTGGGCAAGTGCTCTACCACTGAGCTAGTCCTAAAAGGACCCAAAGGCAACATTTTCTAATCTCTCCCTTTCCCTCGGTTAATAGATGAGGGCACTAAGGGTGTGGCTCAGGGAGAATCTCACCCAGCAGGTTGAAAGCCCCAGGTTGATCCCAGGACCGCCAAACAAATAAACACAGAAGACCGACTCCCCCGACATTCCCACCTCAGAAGGGACTCCCCTGAGTATCGGTATCCGAGGCCCCGGCCAGGAGACTACATGAGGGGTTTAGTGGTCACAAGTGTCAGGCTGCTCCCCACTGCTCCATTTGGTCTTCCTTGGTCACCCTGGAGGACAGAACAGCTGGACATTGGGCTGGCCCAGGGCTGGGCCGGAAGACTGAGAACTCACCTTGTCACTTCCTGGGTCTGGAGAAGGGGCCGGACCTGTGGGGAATGTGCAGAAAATGGGTCAGATGGGCTGATGTGGCTCTCCCTCGATACTCCACGTGATACTTGGTATTACAACGGGTGTTTTCTGGGAAGAGGGCGCTGGGGATCAAACCCAGGCCCTCGCACGGGCTATCAACACACTCTACCTCTGAGCTGCACCACCGGCCCCTTGATCTCTCTTGTTTGTTAGCTGTCGCCGCTACACAGACGTGAGCTCTGGATGGCAGGGATGGCAGGCTTCTCTGGCTGTATCATCTGAGCCTAGCATAAGGCCCAGCCATGTCAGGGAGCATTTGTTAAACGAACCCGTGTGGATGCTGCTCCGCTAACTGGGTCACGATCTGTCTCGGCCCTGGCTTGCTCCCATCCTGCCCTCCCTGCCTCAGGCCCCAGGCAGGACCAGATCTCTGAGGCTGGTCCTTGTCATCTCCTCATTCTCTGCCCGACCTTGGTTCCTGGGCACTTTGCGGACACTCCTCTAGTAGACGTGGCTTTATTGAGTGTCCCTGTGACCTTGCCCTGACCTAGGGGCCAGACTGAACTGAAGGCTTGAATGAGTGAAGCGGCCTCACTCACTCATTTGATAAATCTTTCTTGAGCACCTGCCGTATGCCCTGCCCAGTGCCCAGGCCTGGGAAAACAGTAGCAAGCCAGATGTGGTCCTGCCCTCAGGAGGCTATGCTCTGATGGAAGAAAGGCCGGTTAAAAAAGAAGAAAACAGGGCCGGGGATTTAGCTCACCAGCACTGTGCCTGCCTTACAAGTGCAAGGTCCTGAGTTCGATCCCGGTACCAAAAAAAGCAAAAAAAGAAGAAAACAGGCTCCATGTGAAGTTGAGTTTGGGGGCCACAGGCTCAGAGGATAGCACCAAACTAACCTTACGGCATCAGGGAGGGCTTCCCTGGCAAGGCAAAGTCTAAGCAGAAACCTTAAGTATGAAGAGCAGTCAGCCAGGTGGTGGGCAAGAGAAGTGAGGTGTCACAGCTGGGTCGAAGGGTCCCCAAGGCTGAAATAAGAACTTATCCCATCCCTTTAAAATAAGTATGCAAGGTCGCTGCTTCCCATCTCAGAAAAAGAATTTTGGGGATGCCTCAATAAAAGAGGCATGAGAAGGATTTACTAGAGGAAAATGCAGGACCCACTCAAGAGTGGACTGCAGGTGTGCAAAGAAATGAAGTACAATACGGTTGGGAACCGGGGATCTTTTATGTGTTTTGGGAGGTGGCAATCTGTGGCATTTGATAATCTATAGTCCCACACTTAGTGAGCTATTCCTATGGGAAATGCCAAAAGGGTGTCTGTTCGTGGATGAAAAAGCACCACGCACAAGTAAAAGGGGATGGGCAGACCTGTTTGCAGCTGAAAGGGAGTTGCCCAGGTTTGCTGTTTTGGGAGCAGGAAAAAAAAAGTAAATACACCAGGCTTGTGTTCTGAAGCTGCAGTTTTTCTTTAAAATACAATTTTTACATCCCCCCCGCCCCCATATGAGGATCGAATACCTTGTGCTTTCGAGGCAGGTGTGGTGCCACTGAGCTACATCCCCGGCGCTGAAATACAATTCTTAAATGTTAGATTTCCTTGTCTCCTTTCTGCCTAACTTTATTTCTTCCATCCTACCTCATGGGAGCCCCCAGTGACTGGGACAGATGAGATGAATTCATTCTACAAAGATCACCTTGGCTTCCCGAAAGAGAACCAATTAGTGCTGGTGAATCCAGGGAGCCATTCAATCGGAGGGTGGGCTGCTGCAGTTCCAGTCATTTGGAATCAGCTTTGCAGTATTAGAAAGAAGCTCACTTCCTTCAAAGCGCAGAAGTGAGGGTGCTGTATTTAGCAAACAAAACAAACATAGCTAAACTAGAGTCTCCAACAAACAAATACGTAATATATGTCCCAAATATAAGTCCCTATTGGTGAGGGCAGGTCAGGGTCCACCATGTGCAGCTCTGTTTTAATATGTGGTCTCCTTCTATCAGAGGGGGCCTTCCATTCAGATTTGGGGCTCCTGGCTGAGTCTTCCAATTACACTATAATGACGTATATTCCGAGCACACAGCAGGGCTTAACCTCTGCCTAATAAGGCTGAAGGACCCTAGTTAGCAAGACAGACTCCATATTGCTGCTGAACAACCCACCTGCCTGCCCTTTAGATGAACTCAAAAGCTTAGAAACCTCCTCCCCTTAGAGTCTCTTAGAAACAACAATTAATCAACTATTGTTTTACAAATGTTCTAACAGCAGGACATTCTGCTTCTGTACCTTTTGCTTGCTTTACTAGTTCTAGCCCATAGGGGCCCCTAGAAACTGCTGGCCTCAAAGGTGTATAAAATATGTTAATCTCCCCCCATTTGAGGCTCAAGTCCGATGCTCAGCTTGGGTCCCGGCTGGTAATAAACTCCTGTGTGGATTTAATATTGGTCTCTGGTTGGTTCTCTCTCACTGGGTCTAACATTCTTGGAGGCCCCAGCGAGATAGCCAGCTGCTCTGGAGCTTATTATCTTGGAGCCATTGTTTCTTTTTAGGAGAGACCAGGATCAGACATTGGCAGTGTTTGGCCCCTCTGGACACCGGTCTGCGGAAGGAGAGGCCACCCTGACGGTATTCTGGGGCTCTGGGTAGGCCGGTCCCAGTCGGGCCCTATCGCCGATCAACCAACCCGCAGGAGTTTACTGGGAAAGCCTCTAGAGGTAAGAATCAAATGATTCTTAGTGCACTGTGGGTAGGTAGGAGGAAGCCGGATGCGGCACAGGTTCCCCTACCTAGAGTCTCTTTGTGATGGCAAGCAGACTCAACTGGGTTGGAGTCATCAGAAGAGCGACTCCCTGGGTGGGGTCCAAATCCATTCAGCCCCCAGAGGTTTTACTTGGCCACAGTTTGCCTTTGTCTGTTTATTGTTGTCTGTCTGCTTGCTCTGTGTGCCTTTTGCATTTTTACAGGCTAAAATTATGGGTTTCTCATAGTCCACAGAAGGAACTCCACTTGATTGTGTTTTGAATAACTTCAAAAAAATTTATTCCACAGACAGAGAAGATAAATATGGCATGAAATTTTCCAAAGGCAAATTGCGAACTCTGTGTCAGGTGGCCCCCGGTGGGAATTTATTCTGTGCACATTGCTCACAAGGTTTGAAATGTGGTCACAGGAGTCGGGGCCCCACAGGTCCCGATCGACCTTTGGCAGTTGATTGGGACAGGACTATGGTCTATCAGCCCCATCTTCCTCCTCCCTTTTTCCTTTAAAACAGACAGAGCCCAGGGGAAGATTGATTTATGTCCCTTTTACAACTAGTGATCTTAACAATTGGAAACATCAAAATCCCCCCTTCTCTGAAAAACCTCAGGCATTAATCTCTTCTTGTGTTTTTCATAACCATCAGCCAACCTGGGATGATTGCCAGCAGCTTTCACAGATCCTGTTCACCACTGAGGAACCGGACTGCATTTAACAACAGACAGTCAAAGAGGCCCTGGGGCCAAACCCCAGTGTCACTCCCGGAACTCCGGGGCATTTGGCCAAGGTTAAAACAGTAGTTTCATCATGACACCCCGAATGGGACCCCAATGATGATGACGGTAAGAGGAGGCTGGGGACCTACTGCCAGCACTTATTAGGGGGACTCCAGAGAGGGGCCAGAAAGCCCACTAATATGAGTAAGGTAAGTGAGGTTTGCCAGGGAAAAACGGAGTCTCTGGCTGCATTTTTGGAGGGACTCTTGGAAGCCTATAGAGTTTTCACTCCTATTGACCCAGAGGCTCCCAAAAATGCAGCAGCTTGAAATCTGGCCTTTGTTTCCCAGTCGGCCCCAGACATTAAACAAAATTACAGAAATTTGAGGGATTTGAGGGAAAGAACAGGACTGAACTCCTGAGCATAGCCCAAAAAGTTTATGATAACCGTGATGCCCCCCCACCCAGGAAGTCCTAGCCAAGAAACTAGGAAAAGTCATTATTGCTGCACTCCAGACATGAGAGACAGTCCCTCTGGACAGAAAAAGAGAAAGCCACCTTTTTGGCTTTAAAGAAAGCCTTAGTGTCAGCACCAGCCCTGCCCCTACCTGATGTCACCAAGCCCTTTCGGTTGTCTGTGGCTAAACGAGGGGGCATAGCCAAAAAAGTGCTAGCTCAGGCATTAGGGCCTTGGAACAGATCTGTGGCCTACTGTCTAAAAGACTTGATCCTGTGGCAAGTGGATGGCCTACCTGTTTGAGGGCAGTTGCGGCCACCACCCTCCTGGTCAAGGAGGCAGATAAGCTCAGCTTGGGACAGGACCTGGTCATCACCGCACCCCATGCGGTGGAAATATTGCTGAGAGGAGCCCCAGAACAATGGCTCTCCAATGCTCACCTGACTCAGTACCAGGCCCTGTTGCTGGATGCCCCATGCATCAAATTCACCTGAGAAATGACCCTCAATCTGGCCACCTTACTCCCGGACTCCGACTCATACGCATGCCCCTCCATGACTGTCTGGACACTCTGAGAACTTCCACCACCAACAGCCCAGATCTGACTGATGTTCCCCCACAAAGCCCAGATGAGACCTTCTTCACCAATGGAAACAGCTTTGTGGAAGACTGAGTCAGGTATTCGGGGGTGGCCGTAGTCAGTCCAGAAAAACAGGTACACTGGACACAGGTGTTAAGCCAAAAGACTTCAACGCAGAGGGCTGAACTAATAGCCTTAACTCAAGCCCTGTTAGGTTGAGACAAGGCTGTAAACATCTACACTGACAGCCGGTATGCATTTCCACTGCCCATGTGCATGGCGACATCTACAGACAGAGAGGGCTATTGACATCAGAAGGGAAAACTATCAAAAAATTCTGGCCTTATTGGAGACAATTTGGGAACCCAGGGCATTGGCCATTATTCATTACAAAAGCCACCAAAAAAAGAGACAGCTTCGAGGCCCGCGGTAACCGAGAGGCCGATGATGTGGCCTGACGAGTGGCCAGAGAACCAGTGGGGCCAAGAGACATTCTGCCCATCCGACCCTTTGGCTACCTGCCAGAAAGACCCACATATAACCCGGAAAAAAAAAAAGAAAGAAAAAAAACCAAAAGCAAGGGGGTACAAAACTGGACTCAGGCTGGTAAAAAGGGACAAACGAACGAATTTGTCTCCCCCGAGCCCTGGGGCGACAACTTGTTCATCAGTTACATCACTTAACTCACCTGGGAGAATCAGAGTTAAAAAGACTAATGAGCTCTAAGTTTTCAATCCCAGGACTGACCTCTATGGTCCAGGACATCAGTTCCAGGTGTCAGGTGTGTGCACAGGTAAACTCCAAGGTGAGACCAAGGAGCAAAGGTAATCGACTATGGGGAAGAGAGCCAGGGGGATATTGGGAACTTGATTTCACCGAAATAAAATACAGCAACAGGTTCAAATATTTACTGGTATTGGTTGACACCTACTCAGGTTGGGTAAAAACTTTCCCCACTCCTGGAAAATCAGCCAACATAGTAACTAAGGTTTTGCTCCAGGAGATAGTTCCCCGATTTGACATCCCTCGTTACCTGGGGTCCGACAGTGGGCTGCCTTCACGGCACAGATATCCAAATTGTTGGCAAGGGCACTACAAATTGATTGAAAGTTACACTGTGCCTATCGGCCACAAAGTTCAGGGCAAGTGGAAAGGATGAATAGGACCCTGAAAGAAACCCTGACTAAATATGTTCTAGAAACTGGCAGTAGGTGGCCCGATCTGCTTCCTCTAGCCTTGTTAAGAGTTAGATGTACCCCATATGTGACAAGTTTACCCCTTTTGAAATCCTGTATGGGAGGCCACTGCCACTCCTAAGTTAAACCTTGAACAGGTAACAGAAAGTTCTTGTGTCTCTTTACTTCAGTCTCTTCAAGCCTTACAGATTCTTCAGAGTGAGATCCAGGCTACAAAACAACAGGCTCAAGAAAAAAACCTTTGCAACGTTCCAGCCCCACGGTTTCAAGCCAGGAGAACTGGTCCTGATATATTTGGTTTGCTTGCACCGAGGACTTGACTAAATACATTACCAAATCAGTCTTGGCTACCCAATCTGCCACTTTATTTTGTGTCACCGTGTATGTTGTTCCACAAGTCTTGTATTATAATAAAAAAGGGGGCCGTGAACATCTGGGATTAACCACTGAACACTATAGGGGTAAACGGGCTGGCCCCGTTTTGGTGCTGGGTCAGTGGCTATTGGAACTTCCTCCCTGATCCTTCAGGACAAAAATTTTAAAGCCCTAAGCCACCAAGTAGCCAGAGATTTGGGTCACCTGAAAGACTCGATCTCCAGATTAAAAAACCAGGTTGATTCGCTAGCTAAAATGGTCCTACAAAATCAAAGGGGACTTGACCTCCTGTTCATAAAACAAGGAGGGTTATGTGTAGCCCTAGAAAAAAAAACCCTGTTGCTTCTATGCTAATCAGTCTGGTGTCATTAGAGATACCTTAGCTATGGTCAGGGAAAATTTAAAGACTAAATATGCTCAACAAAAGGATCAAAATTGGTTTCAAGATCTATGTGACTGGTCCCCATGGTTAACTACCCTACTTTCTGCTGTAGCAGGCCCCTTAGTTATCTTACTTCTGCTTTTGCTCATGGGACCTTACATTATAACTGCTCTGACTAAATATGTTAGACAGAGGGTTGATACAGTTAAACTGATGGTGTTGAGACAAAATTATGAGGTTTTAGAAGATGCTTTAGAGGAAAAATCTGAAGAATAAATACAGAAATCAAAGATTTGATTAAGTTACAAGAACCAGTGGGGAATGAAGGACCCTAGTTAGCAAGACAGACTCTATATTGCTACTGAACGACCCACCTGCCTTCCCTTTAGATGAACTCAAAAGGAGGAAGCTTAGAAACCTCCTCCCCTTAGAGTCTCTTAGAAACAACAATTAATCAAGTATTGTTTCACAAATGTTCTAACAGCAGGACGTTCCCCTTCGGTACCTTTTGCTTGCTTTACTAGTTCTAGCCCATAGGGGGGCCTAGAAACTGCTGGCCTCAAAGGTGTATAAAATATATTAATCTCCCCCCATTTGAGGCTCGAGTCCGGTGCTCGGTTCGGGTCCCGGCCGGTAATAAACTCCTGTGTGGAATTTTTTTTTTGTACCGGGGATCGAACTTGGGGCCTTGCGCTTGCGAGGCAGGTGCCGGAACCACTGAGCTAAATCCCCGGCCCACTCCTGTGTGGATTTAATATCGGTCTCTGGTTGGTTGTTTCTCGCTGGGTGTAACAAAGGCAATTGGGGTGCCTGCATCCTGCCCCCGGGGGTCTTCTATGTGTGGTGGTGAGGGGAGCATTTAGCACACCCATTCCCTCGCTCTCGCCATCTCCACGCACAAATCCCTGCACTATTAAACGCCGTTTGAAACTAGGTCTTGGGCTGTAAGGAGAAACTTCAGGTCCACCAACCTGGACACCGGAAATCAGACGCCAGGAAGCAGGCCGGAAGTCTACGCCCTCAAGCTTTCATTGGGTGAAGTCACCCCAAAAGAACCGGAACCCGGCCAAATCCTGATTCCATATTGACCAACACCTTGGGGGTGGGACTTCGCTTCCTCAGGACTCCTCATTGGCTAGTTTGGCTTGGTTCTGCTTCTTATTGGCTAAAATCGGTGGTGTCTTATACTCTTTCCGCTGGCTGGCTGGTAAGTGAGAACACCCTTGCCTCAGCCAACCCTACTCATTTTAAATAAAAGTCTAGGACCCAGTCTCCTTTTATCCCGAATTCCACAGGGCTTCTCTTCTGGGGTTTGCTCTCCGGAGGCTTTCGAGTCTCGCTGAGCCTGAGGATTTAAGGAGATGCGAGCGTTGAGAGAGGCCGGAACGATTCCTTCGCGGAACCTTTGAGGCGAGGCCTCTGGGGGCGCCTTGGGGGACGTACCTTGGAGGGCCCTGCCAGGCGAGCAGGGATGGCGGCGGAGACGGCCGGCGCGGACCCGAATGTCGCCATCCCCTTGGACCTGCGGCGGGAGCGAAACTTGGTGTGCGTGGAGTACCCGGGCGGGGTGCGCGACGTGGCCAAGATGCTGCAGACGCTGGGCGGCGAGGAAGGCATCTCCCGAGTAAGCCAGGAATCTGTGGGACTACGCGAGAAGGACCGCGTTGGGCTCTGGGGCTGGGGGGCGGGGCCAGACGGCGGAGCGGTTCCCTTGGCAACCGAGAGGGGCATGTCCTGGGTTGGTGGGCGGAGCCCCCGAGGAAGGGATTGTCGGGAAACCCAGCCGGCTCCATTGCTTCCGGCCCTGACGTGGCCCTGTCCACCGCACCTGCGGATCGCAGGGTGTGCTGAGCCGCTTCGTCCTTGCCGCTGGGGCACAGGGAGATTAAAAACGGCTCAGGCGGGCATGGCGGCGCAGACCTGTACCCCACCATCCCGAAGGTGTGCAAGTTGGAGCCCAGCCTGGCCACCACCAATTTACCGAGATCCCCTCTCAAAGATAAATAAGGGCTGGGAGGTGCGAAGTCCCTGGGTTCAATCTCCAGTACCCAAAGGGGAAACAACACCAAAACCCCCCGTGGACCCTGTTGTTATTGGCCTTAATGGTAGTGTTAGCCCATATCTTATTTTGTGCCAGGCACATTCCAGTCTGGACGCTTTGCTTACGATCCGTCCTTGGTAGACTCCCCCAGGGTACAACTGCAGTGTCTGCTCTTTAGGAACCAAGCGTTAAGCAGCAGCGGGTGCTGGTAGAGCCCCAGCCAGTCATATTTGGTCCTTTGGTGCGGACTTACTTATCTGTCTGGCTTTGACACAACCCTCACTCTCACCCCAGGGGTGCGCTGTACCCAAAGACAGCGAGACCTCTGGCGAGGAGTCTTCCTCACTTCTTCGTTCTGATGTTTCTTGATCGCCGCATCTGTGACAAGTGCGTCCTTACGTTCTCCCGTCAAAGCTTAGCGGTGTTTGTTTCTTGAAGAGGGGTTTCCGAGGATCAAGGGCCCTTTTAATCCTCATTCCCTACCCGGATCGCTCCTAAGGGTCAGGCGCTGTCCCGGGTGTGGGGAGCCAGCAGACTACATGCAGGTGACTCCCAGTGCTCGCTGTTGCTGCTTTCAGACAGTCGCGGCATCCCTCTCACCCTGTGTGGAGCGACGTGTGCTGAGTGTTTACACAGAGCTAAGCACCAATTTAAGTGTTTTACACTTATTTTCCTGTCGTTGTCACCGTGCTATGAGGCAGGTATTAAGGGTTTTTAAGGAGAAAGAGCCGGGGCTTCAGAAGTTAGAAGTCACAGACCAAAGTGGTTATTAGTGGCTGATTCCATCCCCCCGGACCCAGAAACATCTGCATATGAGGCTGAATACCACGTTCAGTCCTGCATCAGAATGGGCCGCTTCTGGAGCAGGTAGCCCCTAGGCAAGTCACTCAACCCTGCAAGCCTCAGCTACCTCAAAGGTAAGCCAAGGATGGTATAGCACCTGTGACCGGAGAGTCCCGTTCTGAAGCCACTGACAGAGGGTGGTTTTCACTTAACTGGCCATTGTTATCTCCATCTTTACAACATCTTAGAGGGAAGGAAACTGTTTTTCTGCTTTTTCTTCATTAAGTAAACACTGAGACACTTGGTTTTTTGTTGAGTTTTGTTTTGTTTTTTTGAGACAGAGTATTGCTGTGTAGTCCAGGCTGGCCTTGAACTCACTATATAGCCCAGGCTGGCCTCACATTCGTGATGATCTTCCTACCTCAGCACTCTGGGATTGAGGCTGAGGCAGGAGGATTGCATATCAAGCCCAGGCTGGGCAAGTTAGAGACTTTGGAGTCCCTGTCTCAAAAATTTAAAAGGGTGGCGGTAAAAGAGGTGGCACAGTGCAAAAGCCCTGGGTTCAGTCCCCAATCCCCCCCCCCGTCTTTTGGGGGATTAAGAGCTCGGGGTGGACCAGGAGCCTCCCAGCCCTTCCTGCACACCATCAGGCTTCAACTAGAGAAGCCAGCAGGCCCTGCTTACTGCTGCCCCCTGTCTCCCTTGGCCCTGCTGCAGATCTACACAGACCCCACCAAGAGGCTGGAGCTGTATTTCCGGCCCAAGGATCTGTACTGCCACCCTGTGTGTGCCAACCGCTTCAGTACCAGCAGCTTGCTGCTGCGGATCAGAAGAAAGACTCGGCGGCAGAGAGTGGTGCCAGAGGCCGAGCCCCGCCCCCAGGTCACCTTCCACCTGGAGATCCTGGGCGTCGTCTCCACCATTTTTAAATTCCAGGGTAACCAGAATCCCCCATGGTGTCAGGGTGTTTCTGGGCTTGCTGTGGACTCGGGGGAGGTGGCTGTTGCCATTCATACCATCGGGACCTCCCCAGAGGATGTGGGCGTCCGTGTGGCAGTGGCCAGCTGCTGGGCCAGTGTCCCTCTCGCGGTGTCCTTCACTCGTCCACTTCTCTGTCCAGGAATGTCTGACTTCCAGTACCTGGCCATCCACACGGAAGCAGGCGGCAAGCACATGTCCATGTATGACAAAGTGTTCATGCTCAAGCCCGAGAAGGAGAGTTTCTTCCACCAGGAGCTGCCGCTCTACATCCCCCCGCCCATCTTCTCCCGCCTGGACGCCCCGGTGGACTACTACTACCGACCAGAGACGCAGCACCGGTAAGGACCTGCCCCTGCCGCAGCGCTGGGCTCAGCCAGGGCCCTGCAGCCAGAGGTCCTGGGTCTGTGGGTTGGGAGGTTCCGTGCGCCTCTCAGCCTGTTTCCCATCTCACTCGGGCTGCAGTAGTTGCTGCTCAACCATTATTATGGCAAAAGAGCACGAGTCCTGGGCACAGGGCCGAGCACAGGGCAAGGCCTTGATAAGCACTGGCCTGGTGATTGCCAGGCCCTGTAAAGTGCGGAGAACTCGGCTGTGGGCCTGGAGGGTGCCTGCCAAGCAGTGGTCTCTTTGGTTTAATCTCCTGGACCTTGCTGCCCGGCCACCCTCTCACCGCCCAGGAAATGCTGTCTGCACACATCCGCTTGGACCCAGCCCTTTGCCACCTGCTCCCCCACTCAGCCTCACTGTTCCCGCCCCAGGCAGAGCTTTTACAGGTACCTTTGGCTTCCATCCTCCCCTGCCATGGCCCTTTGCCAGGCTCCCCCAAGAAGCTCCACCTGTGCCCACTGTTCACAGTTCCCGTCGGGGTCTGCCCAGCTCCCACCCACCCGATGTCACCCCCTCAAGCTGGCTGTGACCTGGATCTTGCCTGCTGTGTCCTGTCCCCTCCTGAGGACAGGTGCTGGGTGTCTGTGGGTCAGGGGTGAGCTTCTGCTGTGAGGGGTGAGAGCCAGACGGTGACTCACAGGCGCCGTGCGCACACCCTGAGGAGACCACCTGCGATTTGGATGGAGGGCGCCCTGACATAATTAGGGGCCGGGGTGGAGAGGCAGGCCTGGGCATTGTCCAATGTTGGCTTTTCCCTGGAGCCCAGCCACACATTGTTGACACGGAGGAATAGGGTTCCCTGTGTAGAGAACCCAGGATTGAATAGTGTGCACAGAAATGAGGAAAAGGTGTTCGAGAGTAGGAAATTCACTAGCGCCCCGTGCTTGGCTTAGCTGCCCCGGGGAACTGCCAGGCCTGGGGGGTATCCTGGTGTTGGAGCGACTGGCCAGGGCTGTGTTGTGCCCGTGTTACCTACCAGTGTGGGAGCAGAGATGCGGGTTCCAGCACCACGCACCACGCGGGCCGCATCGAGTTCTGTCACACAAATCCTTTGGCCCTTGCGCAGGGCTCAGGGCCACCCTGTCCTTAGTTTCGTGTGTTTTCTTTTTTAAAACCAGACACACAATAGGTTTTAAAACATCTCGTTTTATTGTGAACTCTCCAAAGGTCACAGTTTGGCCTGCTCTGTTCCCTGCTATAACCTTGGTACCCAGAGCACAGCCTGGCCTGGTGGAGAAAGCTTTTGGGCAGCAAGGTTTGTGCCGACAGAAAAGCAGAAGAGGAGAGGGCAGCTTGAAGCTCAGCCGATAGGTGATGCTGGTGTTTGTTAGGGCATTTTCCTTGGGAAATGTGGGCTCTTTACACTGACGTGGCTCACACCTGGGTCTTCATGCTATGGATCGGGCAAGTGCTGGGGCAGACTCAGGAGCCCGGTATCCTGGGCCGCATGGCAGACAGCTCCGTTCTGAGCCAGGCTGGGAGCAGGACAGAGCATGAGCAAATGGGCAGGTCCCCTAAAGAGGTGGTAATCGGTGGGGAGGCAGAGGGGTTCAGGGAGCCCTGCGGGAGCTGCTGTTTTAGACCAAGGGGTGATCCCAGAGCTGGTCAGGTGAAGACCCAGGCGGAATCCCATGCGGGGAGGGGCTGGGAGCCGTGCCCCAAAGCGAGGGCCACTGGAAGTGTGGGATCTCCTGGGCTGAAGCAGTGGGCTTAGATCATTCTCGGAGGTGCATTGTTCTCTGCCTTTACGGAAACACTCTGAGTTGGGCACTGGGCTGCACACCTATAGCGCCAGCAAGACTTGGGAGGCCGAGGCAGGAGGATGGCTGGAGCCCAGGAGTTATACCTGTGAACGTGGCTGCAGCAGGCACAGTGCTGAGCCGACTTTCCTGTGCCCCTAAAATGAATACCCACTCTGCCCGGCCTCATTTTGCCCCATTGTCCCAAAAGTGGTTCGGGAGCACCAAGGGCCTCACACGTTGCTTTGATTGCTGTTGCCTGTGCCCGTTGAGCCTGTCATGCTGCCGCCCTCCCGACTGTTCTGCTTGTGAGAGTAAATGGTGCTTCTCAGAAGACAAACAGCTACAGGAACATGTAACTAAAAAGGGTCACATGGCCTGGCCTCCCTGCCGAGAGCCCTTTCTGTGTGTGCCGTGCGCCAGCGTGGGAGTTTTGAGCGGGCATGGTGGTGGCGGTGCGATCCTTTTTATTTATTTAATTTTTTTTGGTACCGGGGATCAAACTTAGGTCCTTGTGCTTGCGCAGCAGGCGGCGAAACCACTGAGCTAAATCCCCGGCCCTATGATCCCTTTTTTAAAGTTACACATTTCTGAAATGTTTTGAGTCAAAACCAAAAATACGCAGAAGAAAGTGGAGCCCCTTCCACACAGCTGCCCCCGGCAGGGAGTGGCAGCTCGGGGGTCCCTCCCAGTGTGGCCAGTGGGCAGCTGTTCCCAGTGTCTGGGGGCGGGGACAAAGGACCGGTCAACCCAGGGTCCCCAGGCCACTGTCTCCATCTCCTCTTACATGGAGGGAACGCGCCTTTCTTCCCAGCCAGCTGCCGGCCTGTGTGTGGGTCATGGGGCCGCACTTCCTGTGGGCTGGGGAGACTGGCTGGGTGGGTCCCTGCACTCCGGGGACCCCTCCAGGCTGGTCCTGCTGATCCCTGCCTTAGTTCTCCATGACCTTAGGATCATGGCGACACTGAGCCCGGCAGGGCGGGCAGCAGAGGAGCCCTGGGCGCTCTCCCCGTGGTGACAGCTCAGGAAGGCGAGGGTGGTGCCTGGGTCCCTTCTTGGGGCTGATGGGTTTCCAGATAGAGCTGGAGACCAGGGAGTGTTGCACCTGTGTGGGGTGGTTTCTCTAGGGGCACTGTTTGAAAGAGCACAGATTGGGCCTGTCTTAAATTTCATTTCCCTGTGTGCGAGTGGCCTGTTAACTGTCAGCATGCAGTGCGGTGCCCTGGTGTAGAGAAAGATGTTAACATCTGAACTCCTATAGTCGCAGCAGCTCAGAGGCTGAGGAGGAGCCCTACAGCCCAGGATTTTGAGGCCTGCCTGGAGGTGTGGCGGTGCACACTTGTAATCCTAGCACTCAGGAGGCTGAGGCAGGAGGATTGCCACAAGTTCAAGGCCAGCCTGGACTGCATAGTGAGACCCTGTCTCAAGAAACCAAAATAGTGGATGTAGCTCAGGGGTGCTGCGCCTGCCTGGCAAGTGCAGGGTCCTGAGTTTGATTGCTGGTACTGCCCCAGAAAGAAAGAAAATGAAAAAAAAACCAAAGCAAATAAATACGTTTTTAAAAACCTAAAAGGGAAACATTTAAAAGACAGTAGTCACCTGAATGAAATTGTGTGATGTAGCCGGGCACAGCGACGCACCCCTGTAATCCCAGCACTTTGGGAGGCTGAGGCAGAAGGGTCACAAGATCGAGTCCTACCTGGGTAACTTAGTGAGACCCTGTCTCAAAAAATATAAAGGGATGGGCTGGGGATTTAGCTCAGTGGCAACCACGCCTGCCTCGTGAGGGCAAGGTCCTGAGTTTGATCCCCGGTACCAAAACAAACAAACAAATAAATAAAATAAAAGGGCTGGGGTATAGGAAGGCCCTGGGTTCAACCACTAGTGCTACAAAAAAGAAAAAAGGCGATTGTGTGATGTCCGTCCATTAAAATGCACTTCACAGCGATGTGCTGAGGGTGGGTCTGGAGGAAGAGAAGCAGCCGAGTGGTGTGTGCTGGACTCAGTGCAGCTGGGAGGCCACCAGCTCGTGACGGGGGTGCCCTTTCCCAGAGCCCAGCCTCTAGCACCCTCGGGTCTTGCCCGGTCAGCAGCCTGAGGACACAGGTCCTCCAGCAGCCACCTCTAAGACCCTCCCCTCACCCTGTTTCCCGGAAAGAGGCCCCCAAGTGTGGGCCGCTGGCTTCCTGCCAGGCCCATGCCCTCAGCGGTCTCCTCTGCCCCCAGGGAAGGCTACAGCAACCCCCCCATCTCAGGTGAGAATCTGATTGGCCTGAGTAGGGCCCGGCGCCCCCACAATGCCATCTTTGTCAACTTCGAGGACCCCGAGGTGCCCATGCAGCCCTTGGAGGCTGCGGTCCAGACTTGGAAGAAGACCTGCACCAACCCCATTGACCAGGAGGTGGAGGAGGAGCTCAGGAAGGTGAGTCCCTGCCCTGCCAGCCCCCAGCCACTCTGCATCTGCACCACGCATCCACCTGGCTGCCCCGCCCTGTGTCACTGGGGGTTGGCTTCGCCAAAACTGGGTCATTTGTACTTGCCGTATGATGGCCATGCCAGTGTAAACCCTGAATTCCCAAGGCTGAACAAGGCCTCTTAGAGTTCTTAAGCAACCCTCGGGGTGTGAAAGGGTGCCTTGTTGGAAAGTGATTGAACTGCAGACCTGGCATCTGGCAGCCCTTAGGTATCATTTAAACAAACCAAAGGCGAGCTGACTGTGTGCCAGGCCCCGGCACTTTTACCCTAGGTAGAGCTGGGGCTGTCAGCTGGCAGTGCACCTCCCCTCCGGCCACAGGTGCTCATATGCAGGAACAGCAGGTTCTCAGCCAGGTGCACCCTGCGACCTGCGATGGGGGCTCAACTTGCCTTGCTTAAGCTGAGGTTCCCTGCTCCTGGGATGGGTGGGTGTTTCTCAAAGAGACCGTGAGGCTAGCGTCCTGCTGTGTTTCCAGCAGTCACCTGGCAGGGGGCGCTGGCTGTGGTCTCGATGTCCTCTGGGCACAGTGGCCTTTTGCAGTGTTTCCCCTGGCCAGGACGCCCCCTTCACTTTCATGCTGTCTCAGCCCAGAGCTGTTTGGGCTCCTAGGCTGCAGCCTGCTCCCCTCAGCCCCATTCCCCTGCTGCAGCAAGAGCTGCGTGAGAGCAGGGCTCATGTCCTCTGTGTTCCAGCGGCTGGCCATGCTTGTGAAGCCTCTGGTCTTCACTGAGTCCCCCCGGAAAGCCACGGGGGCCTCGGCCCAGGGGAAGGAGGGCAAGAGCTGCTGGTGCTCATTGCCGCCTCTGCCCTCCCTCCCCAGCTGTTTGAACTCCGCCCCATCTGGTCACGCAATGCCGTGAAGGCCAACATCAGTGTCCACCCCGACAAGCTGAAGGTCTTGCTTCCCTTCATGGCCTATTACATGGTAAGTGTCACCCAGCCCGCGCGCCCTCCATTCCCACCGGTGCAGGCCTCAACCCTGAGGCGATATCTTAGCTGCACCACCCCATCCCGGCCTCCGGAGACAGCTTGTCAGAGCCAGCTAGAAAGGTTTCCGGTTCCGAGTCCACGGTTTCCCACGGCCTCCTAGTAACATTCGGGCCATGTCTGGATGACTTCAGGATGAAGTGGGGAGAGGGATTTTGTGCTGCAGGAGGCCACCTCGTGAGTGCTCTGTAAGGACAGCCGTTGGGTGAGACTGCACTTCACACCCTCTGCATCTCCCCAGGGGCGGCAGCATAGATCCTTTCCATCTCTGAGGAAAGGCCCAGGCTCAGGTAACATGCCGAGAGGCAGCGCCACCTGGACTGCAGCCGCCTGGCCTCGGAGCCTGGGCCTGGCCTGGAGTGCCCTGACCTCAGCTCCTGCTTTGACCCTGCCCAGATGGAGGCCAGGGATAGGGTGGCTCTGCTGAGGTGCCCAGAGGTTCTGGCAAGGGGAGCCTGCCTAAAATGTGACCATCAGGGTTGGGGCCTGGGCACAGCGACACACCCCTGTAATGGACTCTGCCAGAGTCCTGCCAGACTCCAGAGGGCCTCCTGGTGTCGCCTGGCACTGGCCTTAGACATAATTCCCTCAGAAGCGCCACTGGGGGGCAGGAGATGTCTGACCTACAGGGACAGTGGTGACATTGCTCCCAGACACCAGGCAGAGGCTCCTCCAAGGTGTCCCCAGCCCTGGGGTGCTGCTGCCTCCCTGTGGGTCTTGGCCCCATCCAGGCCCAGGCAGCCTGGCCATGGCGCTGCCTCACAGTGTGCCTCTCCTGTCCCCAGATCACAGGCCCCTGGAGAAGCCTGTGGGTTCGGTTTGGCTACGACCCGCGCAGACACCCAGAGGCCAAGAATTACCAAGTCCTTGATTTCCGCATCCGTTGTGGAATTAAATATGGTAGGAACTACTAAAAGCTCTGCCTTTTGTCTGCACTTTCCTGTTTCTATCGTCTGTTTTGTGATAGAGGGTTCATATGGAGAGGGCACGAAACCCCTCCCTCCTGTGAGAATCTGTGGGACACGGTAGCACAGAAACGAAGGCCACAAGTCAGTCCTGGCTTCGTTGTGGGCCGTCTGTTTTCCGGTCACAACCACCTGAGATCTCATGACACGTACCAGGCCCTGCCAGCGGCACCAGCTCCCAGCCTGCTGGCCGGCGCCCGTCCCTCAGGAGCTGGTGCTGGGAGCCAGCTCCCACCTGCAGGCGCCTGTCCTTGCCCGCAGGTTATGGCTCCAGTGACATGCCTGTCAAAGCCAAGCGCAGCACCTACAACTACAGCCTCCCCATCACTGTCAAGAAGCCGCGTGAGTGCCCTGGCCCTGTCTGTGGTGGGAGGGCCCCGACCCCCACCCAGGCCTCGCTCCCGGGCCCTGCTGGCCACTCCTCCCGCACACACTGCGGAGGGAGGTGGGTGCAGGAAGCCAGGGTTCCCACCCCCATTCACCAAGCACCGCCCTTGGCCCCTGCAGCCACCCAGTTCATCAGCATGCAGGACCTGAAGCAGGGCCTGGGCCCGTCAGGCACGGCCAGCCCCCGGAAACTGGCCTCCAACAAGTACAAGCTCAAGGTGGGTGCCTCGAACCCCAGGGCGCGGGCCTGGCTGAGCAGGAGGCCTAGGGCGGGATGAGTCTGGGTGGCGCTAGGGAGGGGCTTTGGGCCCACCCAGCGCCCTCTTGCCATTCCCACCACGGGACCCTCCAGAAACAGGAGTGCAAGCACTTGGAGTCACGGAGACCAAGGGTCATCCGGGCAGAGGGGTGGTGACAGGGCTCAAGAGGGAAATGGGCGCCAGCAGCTGCATGTGGGGTCCCCGCCTGGGCCTGGCCCTGCTGAGGCCCACAGCCACCGCTGGTATGATGCAAATCAGGCGCTCGTGAGCTCAGAGCCAAAGCAAAGCAGCTGGGGTGCAGCTGGGGCCCCCCAGGGGTGCTGGGATGGACCCTCACAGGCTAAGCTTTGCCCCTGCATCACCCAGCTGTCCTCAGCACTTTCCAGAACCTTCTGATGCTTGGGATCCATGCTGCCCCCAGCCCATTCCGGAGCAGTGCACCCCCACCCCAAAGCCCCTGCCTGAGGAGGTGGGGGCTGAGCATGTGAGCGCAGCGATGAGAGGCATGCAGCCATCCCCTAGCGCCTTGGTGGCCCTGGGCCTGCTCCCCCGATTCGCCTGGCCAGGCGGCATGCCAGCCCGAGTGAGCTGCTTCTCCCATCGGGGACTAGCCCTGCCTCTGAACTCTGTGCGGGTTGGGGGAAAAGAAAGCAGACACTCATTTAAACCCTGCCTTCTTCCTGGAAGAGCTGTCAAGGCAGTGTGCAGGGGAACATGGGGTGATAGATGAGGAGTAATCAGTGAGGAACAGGGAGGCACCAGAAGTGGAGCCCTGGATGGTGCTGGTCCTACTCTGTAAGCGGGTGGGCTTCCCCAAGGCCCCAGAGGGTCTGGCTGCCACATCTCCCCCTGCCAAACCTCCTGGGCAGTCGAGTCAGAGCTTGCCTCCTCCACATCTGGTCCCCATCCTGGGCCTGGTGACCAGCCAGCTCCTTAGACCCCCATGGGAGCCCGCAACGTGTTTTTCCAACACAGCCTGCCCCGGGCTCTGCCTAACCACCCTGTTCGTTCCCCAGGACTCAGTCTACATCTTCCGGGAGGGGGCCCTGCCGCCCTATCGACAGATGTTCTACCAGCTGTGTGATTTGAACGTGGAAGAGTACGTACAGGAGGGGCCCTGAGCCACCGAGCAGGGCCTGGGGACTCTGGGCAGGGCTAGGAAATTGGCCAGGACCGGTATTTTCTGCAGCTCTTGCGCCTCGCGGCAACAAGAAGACCTGGCCCCAGGCGCCGGGCACTGCCCATGGTGCTGCTGCGTGTGGCTGGCCTGGCACCGGCGCTTCCTGTAGGAGTCAGCCTGGGTGGCTGCAGGGATCCCGCTTACTGTGGGACCTTTGCTTCTCTTCCCTCCACAATTGCTCACGTGGGGGTCCACGACACACTTCCTGTGACCGGTCAGCATCCTGGAAACCTTTCGTCTGCTTGTTCTTAGTGATGTGTAAAGAATTGCAAGGGCAGGCATCAGGATGGAGGTCAGGGCAGCCTGTCAGATGTGGCAGTGACTCCGCAGAAAGATGTTCTTGGTTACTATCTAGCTGGGTGCACAGTTTGGGGCTCCCAAGGAGCCGGCTGGGTCCACATGGGCCCCTCTAAGACTTCCTTCTGAGCATGCTGTTCTCAGCACGATCCCACCTCTGCCCTCACTGCCCACTGGCCCCTGTGAACCAGGACCCCTGTGGAATCTCGGGTCCCATGCCAACCCCCTGCCCACAGGTTGCAGAAGATCATTCACCGCAATGACGGGACGGAGAGTTTGTGCACGGAACGGGACGGGTGGTGCCTCCCCAAGACCAACGACGAGCTGAGGGACACCATGTCGCTCATGATCCGGCAGACCATCCGCTCCAGGAGGCCAGGTGAGAGCTGCACGGGGTGAGGGAGGCCAGGGCCTGTGCCTGACGTGCCACCTGGGAGACCCTCTTGCCCTGGCCCAGCCCGGTACCATATCCTGGCTGCCCAGTGAGGCAGCCTGGGCGGGAGCCATGGGCCTGGGGCCTGCGGTCCGAGACAGGAGGTGTGCAGAGGGAAGCAGCTGCAGTCCGAGGCCAGGGCCAAGACCACAGCTTCCAGGCCTCCCTCCCCACCACACTCCCTGGAGCAGCTTCTCTGGCACTGGAGCCCGGGCCCCTGTCATTGGAAAGGGGCCACCCGGAAAGTCTGCCCTGGGACACACACGACCTTGTTTCCTCCTGGCCCAGCTCTCTTCTCCAGCCCGACCAAGGCTGACCGCGCTGCAAAAGGGCAGCTTATGTTTGAGTCCGGGGAGGAGGAGGAAGAGGAAGAGGAGGAAGAGGAGGAGGAAGAAGACTTCAAGCCCTCGGATGGGAGTGAGAATGAGATGGAGACAGAGATTCTGGACTACGTGTGACCAGGCCCTGGGTCCTCGGGATGAGCAGGCGAGATGTGTCCAACCTCGTGGGGAGCCAGGGAAATCCATGCCCCACTGCCAGCCACTGATGACGGTGGCCTTGGAAGCCCTCTGAGCAAAGCCAGAATCCTGGCAGAACAGGCCCTGGGCCTGGCTGTGACCCGCTGCTCAGTATGCCCTGTCCCCTGGGTGGTGGGGACATCCCTGGTTCCTTGCGTCCATACCCAGCCCGGGCTCAGGACCTCTCGGGCTGAGCCTGCTGAGAGCAGAGGTACAGATGGAACAGCTCGGGGCACAGCCATCTCGGCTGGGTCTTATGACGCTTGCTGGTGGCAGAGATGGCATGAGGAGCCTGGACCATGGTCACCAGCGGCCAAAGCCTATGCCTGGTTTTGGATGCCATCTGTCTGGGGTCCCTACAGAGCCCAGGCCCAGCCGGAATTGTCCTATTAAGTCAGTCTTTCAAGGAGTCTTGGTGTTGGGGCTGCAGGGGAGTTTCCTCTTGCTTTGGGGTTCCCAAAGCAGCTCCGTTGCTCCTTCCCTTGTTTGGGGACAAGGCCTGTGCGCTCCTCCACAGGGTGTGACAAGGACACTGGGAGTGACCTGGGCTGCACTCATCCCTGACTTCCCCGAGTGGACACCTTCAGGGCTCCCGGGAAGCAGGCCCTGTTGTCTCATCGCTTCCTGAGTGGAAGCGGAGACTCACGTGCCTGCCAAGCCTGGCTGCTGGGCATGCACTTCTGTGTGGGATGCTCCCGTGCTCCCCATGGGGCAGCAGGGCCACTTCCTGCAGGGCACTGAGCCCAGATGGGCCATTAGCCTGTTTCTGTGGGTGACCCTGAGTCCTCCCAGAAGTGTGGTATACAAAACAGTCACTCATCCCAAAGCCAAGGGCCTCAGGCCAGCTCCCTCCTACAGGCCAGATTCCTGGGAAACCCCTTCCCATGGCAAAATCTTAAGTCTGTCTTAACTTTTGGATCAGGAATCAAGCACGGCTCTCCTCTGCCTTCTGCTTTCTACCAGGAGGTGAGGTGGCACCAGGCCCCAACCCAAAGCTGAGCGCAGCTGGCACCAGGCTTTTGGTCTCCAAAAGTGTGAGCAAAATAAACCTTTTTCTCGGTGAAGTATCCGATCTCAGGTATTCTGTTACAGTGACAGCACAGGAAGACAAAGGGCCATTCGCCTTAGGGAATGTCCATCTTCCGGATTCAGCTGGCTGCTTCCCACTGTGGCATTTGATTCTCACCTTTTTCCCCAGGTTTCCTGTGAACTGGAGAAGCTTGGGCCACATTCAGCCCTATGTTAGTTGCTCTCATTTCTGAGACGAAATAGGTGACACCCTAAGTTAAAAGGGAAGGGGTTTATTTAGCTCCCAGTTTGGAGAGATTTCAGTCCATAATCGCTGGCTCCAAGGCAGGGATGGCAAACAGGTGTCACAGAGGAGAACCAACATGGCGCACACAAGGTAGCAAGGTAACGAGAGTTTAACAGCGTCTCTCTGCCCCTTTTATCTTATTCAGACTACCGGGATTAGGGTGGTACCAAACTAGTCACTCATGTAGTGGTTTAGTAATCACATGCCCTTAACCCTAGCATCACACATTCCAGACTCCTCCACCTCTGAAAAAGAAAGCCCCACATCATCCATACGAGGCTTGGCGGGACAGCAAAGAACCATGACAAGGCCCAAAGCCTGTGCCTGGGTCATGGCGGCTGGGCTGGAGACGCAGGCTGTCCGCTGGGTGTCTGGTGTGGGCCTCACCCACTGGCCTTTTATCTGGCGGCTGTTACTGGCCCTGGATAATCACTTGGGTCCATGGCGTCCTTAGGGACTACAGAGCAGTGGTTGTTAGATTCCATCGCTGCCGTGCTATGGAGGACTGGCCCTCCTCATCCATTTGATTACCCTGAGACACCACTGGGACCGGGGAGGCAGGAAAACGCCCACTTCCTCCTCTGTAAGCTCTCAATGTGCAGATATTCCTCTGCTTCCAACGGGGTTCCACCCCCCTGGTAACCCGTCATAAGTTGAGACGTACCATCCGTGGAAAAGGCATTCAGTACACCTGGCCTCACTCACCTTGCACATACTCCAAGCACTTGTGTTAGCCCGAGGTGGGGCCAGGCCATCCAGCACAGAGTCTGTTTCCGTTAAGGTGCTGAAACAGCTTGTATTTATTGACTGCCTTAAAGAAGAAAGTGAAAAACCCAGTGGTTGTAGGGCTATGCTTTTGCACCATTCCAAGTCGAACCTTGTAATGAGGGCGTCTGTCATGTGCCATAGTCATGGCCGGGATGACCAGGGGCCTCCCCTCACCCCAGCTGGGGCGACCTCTCAGATGAGTTGCGGTCAGTTGTAGGGTGCTTCTTGATGTCTACTCTGTCCCTGGCGGTGGGCAGCCCAAGGGCAGCTCCTGAAGGCCTTGGCCCCAGCCCTCTGGTCTGCCTTGCTTCTTTCCTGGGCCCCTGGCTGCCCGGGCCCCTGCTGTGCATTTCCTGCCCTAGGCCTGCAGCCGTCTCCCCTGGGGGCCTGCCTGCCTTTGGCAGCGTCCTGTCACTGTGACAAAATACCTGGGAGAGTCAAAGAGGAAAGGTTTGCTTTGGATCCCCGATTCAGAGGTTTTCGTCCTTGAATACTTAGCCAGTGGCTTCAGGCTGGTGGGGGCACAGGGCATGGTGGCAGTAGGAGCACGTTGTGGGAGAGGCCACCCACGCTGTGGCGGCCTGGAGCTGAAGAGAGGGGAGGCCTGGGTGCTAACGCCCTCCGAGGGTACTTGCACTGGCCTAAGCACTACAGGGCCCTGCCTTCCCATGGTGCCACCTCTGGCCAGGAGTGTGGGCTGGTGACCAAGCCAAGGCACAGTCCGGGACATCCAGGCCCGCACCAGGACGCTTGGCTTGGAAGGCCCACGGTCCTCCCTGCCAAGCTGAAGATGTGAATTCAGTTAACAGAGGAAAAAGGAGTTCATACATTTATTTCCAAATTGAAATACATAAGGGTGAAGGTTTTACTTCTGATTTTACATTTATTTCTTTTCCTACCTGTGGTGAAAAATCTTAATTCCTGACAACACTGGCATATTAATTGTCTTTCTCCTATAACATACATGGAATATTTTCAAAATAAGAGTATTTCAAGTGGCGAGAATGTGGTGGCATATACCTGTAAACACAGCGCTCTGCAGACTGAGGCAAGAGGGTCGAAAGTTTGAGTCCAGCCTGGGCTACTTAGTAAATTAGGAAGAACTGATCACAAACTTGTGAAAAAGAAATTTTAAAGGGCTGGGGATGTAGCTCAGTGTGAAAGCCCTGGGGTCGGTCACTAATAACACACACACAACAAATAACAAATAATAGAAATAGATGTTAACAAGGCCCCGTTTTCTCACTGCCTCCGCCCCCCTCAGCTGCACCAGCAGCTCTGAAGTGAGGACCCCACCACACCCCACCCTGCGCCCCATTCAGAAACTTCCTGCAGCACTGCCCAGAATCCCAGGAGCTGTCACAGGCCTGGCTCGCCAATACGTTTCCTGTTCAGCCCCCTCCCTGGTCTTCCCGCTGTCCCCTGCCACCCCCCGCTGTCCCCAGCTCCCTGCGCCCCTTGAGCGTGGAGAAACCCTGCCTCTGGGCCAGGCAGCTGCACACTCAGACTTGGGGCCTGGACCTGAGGTCCCTGTGGCTCCGGGGACACTGCAGGGTGGCACAAGAGTTGTGGCCGCCCTGGAGGCCCAGGCTCTTGGATGGCACAGAGGCTTGCAGAGCCCAACCTGAGGGGCTGTGGGCCTGGGTGGCCTCGGGCTCCACCTGGCCAGCCACTGTCCCCAGCACTGAAGAGGGCTCTGCAGCAGGCACCCCGAGTGGCCACAGAGAGGTGACCCAGAGCCTGCCCACTCCTGAAAGGAACACTCTCGACACATGGCTGAAGGTGGCCCCAGGGCCTGGCAAAAGAGCCAGACACACTGTACCCAGCACCTGCCAGGTCCCGGCCCTGCCAGCCCCCTGCCTATCCACCTGCCTCTGCTCCCAGGTGGGCAGGCAGTACCCTGCACAGGTGCACCGTGGGCACCAGGAGCGGCCCTCCCTGGGAAAGATGGATGCCCTCACACCTGTTCCTGCGTGTGAGTTTTTGCATGTGTTGTCCCTCAGCTTGTGGTCATGTATGGACGTGACCTTGGCCCGAGCTCCATAAATACCTGAGGGGCCCAGGGAAGGCCCCCAAGGGCAGACACGCAGCATGGGGCGCCTGGAGCTGGCCATCGTGGGCCTCGCCTGCTGCTTGGCAGCAGCCAGTGCCGCAAAGGTAAGAGGATCCCGCAGAGCGCCCGGCGCTGTGGCTGCGTCTGTTCTTTTTCTGCAGAAGGTGATCTGGGAACTGGGGACAGGGCCTAGAGCAGGGAGGACAGTGAGTGGGAGGCAGAGAGTGGAGCTGAGTAGGACCCCAGCAAGGAGCCATCGGTGGCCTGGGCACTGGCCTGTGCAGGCTCTGCCTGGTCCTCTCATTCCCGTGAGGTCCAGGACAGGTCCCAGCTGAGTCTGACCTCAGAGCCACCAAAAGCAGTTTGTGGTATTGATACCTCCCATGCAATATTTTGGACACAAAAGTCCCCTGTTGATATGAAATCCAAGTGTGCCCAGGCCTGTTGAAGTCCTATTTGCAATCTCTAATGATCCTATCTATAACCCTCAGTGATTTCAACTTGTCCCCATTCTACAGAAGAAAGCAGGTACTGAGGACAGAGGAGCAATTTGCCAACATCGCACAGCAGCCACTTCCTGTTTCCAGACAGGAAACAGAGACCTACTCTAGCCCAAGACAGGGGTTTGGCTCCTGGTGAAACCTTCCTTCCATGCACCTCCTAGAAGCAGTGAAGCCCATCCTGGGTGCAGTGTTCCCCTCTGGGGTGTGGGTGTGCAGCATCTGCCACTCAGCTGCCAGGGCAAGAGGACCAAGTGACAGAACACCAACAGCCGTGTGGAGATGGTGGCCATGTGGGCCCAGACCCCACCAGGACGCTCATGTGTTCCCCAGCCAGAGCGAGAACACAGTCCTCTACCCTGCTGGCTGGGAACACGGGTTGGTCCAAGTTTCTCTGGAATCAGAAAGCAAGACACCAGCGTGGGATGCAGAGACCAGCAAGCAGGGTAGCGTATGGGGACAGGAGCCAGCCCCTCCAGCACCATGGATGAGACGCCAACCCCGCCTGTGTCCTCCTCTGAGCGGTCTCTGTTCCGGTCACCACTCAGGATTCAGGCTGCCCGGGCCCACGGCCCCCTGACCCTGCAGTGTCTCACCCCTAGCTGGGATCGGTGTACACAGAAGGAGGATTTGTGGAAGGTGTCAACAAGAAGCTCAGGCTTTTGGGCAGTGACTCTGTGGACGTCTTCAAGGGCATCCCCTTTGCCACCACCAAGACCCTGGAGAACCCGCAGCATCACCCTGGCTGGCAAGGTGAGGACAGAGCTGCTGGGTGGCCCTGGGTGTGTGGTGAGGGCAGCTGCGGACTCACGCCATGCACTCCTGCTTCCTGCAGGGACCCTGAAGGCCACGGGCTTCAAGGTGGCATGCCTGCAGGCCACCTTCATGGAGGACAGCACTTTTGGGGATGAAGACTGTACCTGAACATCTGGGTCCCGCAGCGCAAGAATCGAGGTCTGGCCCCACACCCTGTGGGAAGCCCCAAGCAGGAGCCATGGCCCTGCACTGGGGGGTGCTGGTGGGTGCGGAGCTGAAATCCCCTGAAATCAGCCCAGAGGGACAGGCAGGGGGAGCCCACTACTGGTTCCCTGCCTGGGGCAGAGTGCCTGCTGCAAGGAGACAGGGCACTGGCTGGGGAGACACAGGGCAGGCTCCTGGGTCACCACCCTGCCCAACCTCAGTCTCCGAGGACCTGCCTGTGATGGTCTGGATCTACGGCGGAGCCTTCAGAATGGGATCCAGCAGTGACGATGGGGAGGAGATCGCCACCCAAGGCAAAGTCATCGTGGTCACCTTCAACTACCGCGTCAGCACCTTGGGCTTCCTCAGCACCAAGGACGCCAACCTGCCAGGTCCGCTGGGCGCTCTGGGGCTGGGACAACAAGTGTGGCTCGTCATGCCCAGCACCCTGCAGCCTGGCCCAGGGCCTGGATGACCACGCCTGCCCCTGCTCTGCCCCCAGGGAACTACGGCCTGCGGGATCAGCACATGGCCATTGCCTGGGTGAAGAGGAACATCGAGGCCTTTGGGGGGGACCCCAACAACATCACTATTTTTGGGGAATCAGCTGGAGGTGTCAGCGTCTCTCTGCAGGTCTGGGGCTCCCCAGAGGGCAGGGCCTGACCCCAAGGTTGGGAAGGAGCCAGTGAGGCCGGGGAAGGTGGAAGCAGGAGAGGAGGCTAAGGGCCAGGCTGGGGTGTGCTCAGCCCGGTACAGCTGGGTGACAGGACTCCTGGCTGTCGCAGACCCTGTCCCCCTACAACAAAGGCCTCATCCGGAGAGCCATTAGCCAGAGCGGTGTGGCACTGAGCCCCTGGGCCATCCAGCACAACCCACTCTTCTGGGCCCAAAAGGTAAACGGAGGAGGGCAGGTGGGCAGGGAGGAGTCTGACAGCCACCCCGGTGGGGCCCTTCCCGTTCCCCATTCTCTGTCCTGTCTCATGAGCCATTCGGTGCCTACTCACTGGCCTCACCTATCCACCTACTTTTGTCCCGTGCCCAGGTGGCCGAGAAGGTGGGGTGCCCCACGGACGATACTGCCAGGCTGGCCAAGTGTCTGAAGGTGACCGACCCCCGGGCCCTGACCTTGGCCTACCACGTGCCCTTCGGAAAATAGGAATGTGAGTGAGGGTTTCAGGTTGGGGCTCTAGTGGTTCTCAGACGAGGCCCCTGCTGGGGGAGGCCAAGCACCTGTAGAAGAGAGGAGCATGCTGGGGCTGGGGCCCAACCCTGTTACTAACTCTGGGGTCCCTAGCAGCTTGCTTCCAGGCCTGGCAGGAACCCAAGTGATACCGGAAAGAAGCCGTTATTTGTTCCTATTCCTCTCCTCTGTGAGCCTCAAGTGTCTGCTTTTAGAAGCTGATGAACACATGGTCCCTACCAGGCCCCTAATAATGCACAGCTTTGCAGCCCTTGCTCCCACTGTCAGGGGGATTCCCAGACTCCAGAAACAGCCAGCAGCTGTGTATGACACAATCTTATTCTTCCCTCCCTTATTCATCCAGCAAACTCTGCTCACCACCTGCAGTAATGGTGAGCCTTGCCAGCAGGACCCAGCGGAGTCCCTAGCAATGCCAGGTGCCAGCACAGCAGTGCAGTTCCTTCCTGCTCTCTCTCCTCAGCCAGAGTCATCTGGTCATTTGCTTCTTTACCTAATGGCACCAAACTCTTAAGTGTTGGCAAGGAAAAACCAAAGCAAACACTTTGGCCCCAAATGCAACACCCCTATCTTTATTTTCCTGTTCATGCTGCTGGGAATCAAACTTGGGCCTGGTGCATGCTGAGCCTTCTACCCCTGTGCGGAACTCCTGGCCCTGCCAACCAATATTGTTTGGAGTCTGCTGCCGAAAAGCATTGTGGGAGCTGAGGGAGGCTGGGGCCCCACCTGCCCAGCCCAGCTACCTGGTGCTCTGGGGCCAGCAGAGGGTCTAGAGCGAGGTGCTGGCCACCCACAGTTGATGGCTTCCACAGACCCCAACCCTGGGAGAGAGCACCTCTTTCTCTGAGGCTGGAGGTGTTCCCTGCCTTTGGTTAAAGTCCAGCGAGAATGCAGGAAGGTGAAGGAGGGACTGTCCCTGAAGCAAAGGAACAGCCCTGGCCCCTAGGGCAGTGTGCTCTCCATGTGGGGCCATGTGGCAACTTCTGGGCACATGTACCATTGTCACCAGGGGAGAAGGGAGCCACTGGCATCTGGTGGGCTGCAGCCGGGGATGCAGCTGAACCCCACCCTACAGGACACACCTGGCTGGGGCAGGACTCTCCAGGCCTGGGTCCTCGGGCCAGGCTTGAGAAGCAGTGGTGTAGGCCTGAGAAGGAAGGAGATGAACTCTGGGTACAAAGGGAGGCCCGGATGTGCCAGAGGTCCAGGAACCTGCTCCCTCTCTCTCCCAGACCCTATAGTGCACTATCTGGCCTTTGTCCCTGTCGTGGATGGAGACTTCATCCCCGATGACCCTTCCAACCTGTTCTCCAATGCTGCCGACATCGACTACTTAGCAGGCACCAACAGCATGGATGGCCACCTATTTGCTACCGTTGACATGCCAGCCATCGACAAGTTCTACAAGGACATCTCAGAGTAAGCAAGGCCACAGGATCCGAGGGCAGTATGTGCTAGGGCACAGCTGAGGAGGAGCTGCCTGGGGAGCCCAGCCCAAGGCAGAAGCCACCAGCAGAGGGCCGAGACTGAGGAAGGTGATGCTGTGTTAGGTGGGGACGCAGCCGGCCTCCCGGTGGCTCCAGGGGCACAGTCTAGTGCCTGCTGTGTCCCTGCAGGGAGGACTTCTACTGGCTGGTCAGTGGGCTCACCACCAACAAGGGGCTGGAAGGTGCCAGGGCCGCCTTTGCCATCTACACCGAGTGCTGGGCTCAGGACCCATCCCAGGAGACCAAGAAGAGGACTGTGGTGGACCTGGAGACCGACGTCCTCTTCCTGATGCCCACGGAGACAGCCCTGGCCCAGCACAGAGCCGCTGCCAAGTGAGGGTCTGGGAAGGGGGTGGCTTCCTGGGTAGGGCCTCTAGGACGGTGCAGCTTCCTGCCATGGCCAACGGGGGAGCTAAGCGCGGTCTCGCTTCCCCCAGTGAAGGCAGAACGGGAGACGGATGAGGCCCATATCTTCTCCAGTCGAATGACATGCACGGGCATGTGGAGAGAACACACAGCCGTGTGGATACTGAGACCCAGGAGGAAGGGGCCTCCAAGTGCTCTGTGCAGGGCTCGCTTTGGCAGCTCATGGGCTGAAATGGCACAAGCGTTCTGTCTGGGTGAGGTAAAAGCACAACTAGAATTGTGGCCTCCGAGAACTTGGGCATCTGCTTTCCCTCCGCTGGTGCCAGCGCCTCAGTTCCCCGTGAGTCTTGGTGGGGACCCTCCAGGACCCACCTCTGGCCAGGTGGCCCAGCTGAGCCAGCCCCAGTGCAGGCTGTGTCTTGTCCCCTCAGGAGTGCCAGGACCTGCTTCTACCAGTTTTCTCTGCCCTCTCGGGATCCAGGCAATCCCAAATGGCTGGGGGCCAATCATGCCGCTGAAATCGCCTCTGTGTATGGAGAGCCTTTCACTAAGCCTGAGGTGTACCAGCCCCAAGACAGGACCGTCTCCAAGGCCATGATCGCCTACTGGACCAACTTTGCCCATAGTGGGTAAGGCATGGACTCAAGCCTGGGGCCCGAGGCAGCAGGCTCAAGGGCCCCACCACAATGGCCCTGGAGGCCCTGGGCTGTAGTCCAGTTCTGTCATTCGAAGGAAGGGAGGTGTGGGACAGGTTGCTTATCCTCCTTGAGCCTTAGCATCTTTCACTGTGCAGGGACCCCAATGCGGGCCACTCTGCAGTGCCCACTCACTGGTACCCCTACACCACGGAGAACAGCAACTACCTGGACATCACCAGCACACTAGACAGCAGCTCCATGAAGGAACACCTGAGGACCAAGTTTCCACAGTTCTGGGCCCTGACCTACCAGGCGCTGCCCACTGTGCACCTGCAGGTCAGCCCTGTGCCCCTTTCGGATGATTCTGAATCTCCCCCCACACCCTCTGCGGATGGCTCCCAGGCACCTCAGATGCCTATTGTCTTGGGTTTCTAGTGTTTGTGTCTGGTCCCACTTGGCCAAATGTTTAGGTCCCCGGGGCTGTTCCTCTCCTGAGCGCTTCCTAAATAAAGGCCCTGCTCTCTACCTCTGGTGTCTCCCTGCGATAAGGCCACAGGCAGGAGAGGCCGCAGGTCATTCTCTCATCTTTTGGTACTGGGGATAGAACTCGGGACCTTGTGCTTGCGAGGCAGGTGGCGGCACCACTGAGCTACATCCCCGGCCCAACCACAGGTCATTCTTAACAGCAACAGGTCCATGGTCCAATGCCACCCCATCATCTTGGTCAGTCCGAAAGCTCCAGGAAGTCCACAGCACTGTCCTCATCCTAGAGAGGAGGAGCCCTGTCAGGAGCGGGTGTGGCAGGGTCTTTGCTGGCAGGACTCAGCGCTCTGGTCCTGACTGACCCCACTCCTCCTCATCCAGGGGTTTTAGCTGGGATGCATGGCCACCAGGCCTCTGGTAGTGTGGTGGGGCCCTGTGGGACACTTTGGGGTGAAATCGATGGAATCAGAAATCAAGGGAAGCAGGAGCCCAGCTGCAGGGGCCAGGAGAGCTTATGCAAAGGCCCACTGTAGCCTTACTGGCTGCATCTCAAGTCTTTCCAGACAAGGAACCAGCAGGGAAAGCAGTCCCGGGGCTGGCAGCAGGGATTCTCGCAGGATTCCTGTCTAAGGCAAAGCCAGGCCACAGCTCCTACAAGGGGTGGAGCGGGCAAAGTCCTGCTGGTCCCAGGCTATCACTCCTCCCCCTGCCTTCTCCCTTCCACCTTGCATGCTTGATCTCTTTGCAGTTTTCCTTACTTAGTGCTGAATTCCTGAACATGACTTGTGATCTAAAGTTCCTAATTGGTAGTCAGAGCCCCAGAAACATAGCATCAATCGATCCTCTCCTCCCAAAGCTGTGGATAGGCAGCCACCATCTTGTGTCATGAAATGGCCATTGCAAATGATATTTTTTAATGTTGTGAAAAAAATCTATGTAATGGAGATGAGTGCGTGCCATGCCTATAATCCCAGCCCTGGGAGGCTGAGACAAAATTCAAAGTTTGAGAGCACCTTGGGAAAGTCAGTGAAAACCTATCTCAAAATAAAATATTAAAAGTGGGCTGGGAGCCAGGCATGGTGGTACAAACCTGTATCCTTGCAATCTGGGAGGCTGATACAGGAGGATTTAATGCTTGAGCCCAGCAGGGAAATTCAGCGAATTAGTAAGACACTATCTCAAGACGAACAAACAAACCCCTCTTAAAAGGCCTGGGATGTAGGTCAGTGTGAATGTCCTGTATTTAATTCCTAGTAAAAGACACGCACGTACACAAACACACACACTAAAAATACAATTTTAAAAGTAGGTATAAACTTTAGTGGTTCTTAGGAATTATTGATATTGTCATTGTACTTAATGCTATAATTGAGGTTAATTTTATTAATCTACCAAGGTCACATAGCTGTTGCTAATAGTTGGTTGTCTTAAGATGCCCATATTTAGATTGCCTTGATGTCCTTAATAATACTGTGGCCCATTGCAGGAGAACTGGATACTTGGCTAAACACACTGCAATCTCCCTTCTAATGCATACAGAGGTGGCTGGATTCGTGGGCACAGGCAAAAGCCAGTAGTTACCTATGCCCAGAGGACACCACTGAAAAGTAGACATTAATGAAAGAGGACTTCATAGTAGTAACAAGTTTCCCCTACAAAAAACCTACAAGCCTCAATACAAGACAGACACACAAACACGCAAAAATAGAAATGCAAGACCAGCCAACAGCACGCCTCCTCAACCTCCCACCTCCCTCAAAGTTGATCCATGGGGCATCGAAGGGAAAGAGAACAAAAGCCTTCACCCAAATCATTCCAAATGATAGCAGTGGAGGTGATAAAATAATAGTTCAGGAAGGCATTTGACAAGGTAACAGAAGATATAAGAAATAAGACATTGAGCTAATTAAGCAAAATCAGCAATGTCTACAAAAGACACTAATAAAAAGATTGAAGAGGTAAATGAAAGGATGCAAACCAAGCATGATCAGCCTAGAAAATAATAAGAGTCTATAAAGTGGCTCCAAGTAGAAACTCAGGAGAGGAAGAAATCTCTGGAAAGTATGGGCACCAGAAGTGATCATTAGGAGGACAGAGTCTCAGAACTAGAGACAGGGCTGCTGTTAGTGATCAATTAATGAGAGCTACCTTGAAAACAACCAGAGAAAATAGACCCAACAGGTCCTAGATGGTGGAAAGAAGACTAATGTGAGATTAATTAGAATTATTGAAAAATGAGAAGGGAACAAAATGACATAAAAAATCTGTTTATGAAATGATAGGCAAAAACTTTCCAAATAAGGTAAAAGAATTTCACAAACAGGTGAGTGAAGTATATAGGACCCCAAATAGGCACAAGCAGAAAAGAACCTGTCTACAACACATCCTAGTCAAAATTCTAGAAGTCAATAAGAGAATCTTGAAAGCTCTTAGAGAAAAGCAATGCATTATTGTGGAGGATATGAGAAGTTCTCGGGCCTTCGGACAGCCTTGGGAAGACAGATTGTCCTGATGTCTGTGGCAGGCCCAGATAGAGAAGTTAAAGATAACTTCAGAAGGCTGTTTGTCTATCCCACAGTGTTCGTTCCACTGTGGTCCCTTGAGACTCTCAAATATTTGCTTGGTATAAGACTAGATAAGAGTAGCTAATTCCTTTGGAAGCTTTAAGTAGCCAAGATGATTTAGATAAGATGCACTAAGATTAAAGGAGCATAGATGGTTCTTTAGACGTTTATGTACTCACAGATATAGCTAGCTGGTGGTTAGTTGACTAGCATTGTAAATTGTTAATGATTGATGTATCCTACAGAAAAGTGTATAAAAGAGGAATATGACCAATAATCCTGGCCTTAACTCCAAGAGTTCTGGTCCCCCATGCCCTTCATTTTATAAGTTTCATCGAATACTGTCTTCAGGTTCCAGTCTCCCACCAAGGAGACCCCAACACATTATGTATAAAGGAAAACTCCCGGAATTATAGCAGACTCTTCCACACAAACCTTAATGGCCAGGAGAGTTTGGAGTGAAGTTTTTCAAGCCCTAACAGAAGACAGTTTCTAACCCAGGCTGACATCTCCTGCAGAACCATCTTTCAAATTTGAGTGATAAATAAGATACTTTCATGTTAAAGCGCACCTAAAGAAACTCATAACCACTGAATCAGCACTGCAAAACATTCTCAAGGTTACCCTGGAAAGAGACAATAAAGCTGACAATTACAAAAGAGTCTCTTAGAATGAACACACCAAATAGGGCAAGCAGTTAAGCAGAAGAGAAACATAGTCAATCAACAGCAGGGAAGGAAGGCAATGACAGGAATAAGTCAACACTGATCAGTAATAACTCTCAATGTGAATGGTCTCAATTCCCCAATCAAAAGACACAGACTGGCAGAATGGATCAAGAAATAATATCCAACAATATGTTGTAAAGAAGAAACACATTTAAGACTGAAAGAAACTCATAGACTAAAAATCAAAGGATGGAAAACCAGGTTCCATGCAACAGGAATCTGATAAAGAGCAGGTGTAGCTCCCTTAAATTAGAACAAAGTGGACTCAAGTCAAAACTGATCAAAGGAGGCAAAGAAGGTCAATACATATGGATTAAGGGAACAATCCAACAGGGAGAGGTAACGATTGTTAGCATCCATGCCCTGAACAACAGTGTCCCCTACTTCATGAAACAAGAGCTGGTGGACCAAGAGATCAGATAAACATAAACACAATTATCATGGGGGCCTCAATACCCCACTATCACAAATAGATTACACGCACAAAAAACCAACAGAGAAATTCCAGATTTGAACAAAACCTTGAAAAAATGAACTTAATTGATATTTGCATAGTGCTCCAGCCACATTCCTTTCCACATACATATTCCTTCCAGCTACATATGGAACTTTCTACTGATTGAGCACATACTAGCCCAGAAATAAACCATAAGTAAATGTAAAAGAATTGAAAACATACCATGCATATTATCAGACAATAGTGCAATGAATTAGAAATGAGGGTCAAAAGAAAACACAGAAATTGTGCAAGTACTTGGAGACTAAACAATATACTCTTAACAAAACAATGGATGAGAGTAGAAATCAAGGAAGAAATGAGACAGAGTCTAGAACTAAATGGTAATGCCAGTAAAACATACCAGAGCTTATGGGACACAATGAAAGCTGTTCCAAGAGGGAAGTTTATACCTATGAATGTCCACATTGCAAAAACACAGTGAGCCTAAATACATGATTTAATGATGCACTGTAAAGTCCTAAAAAATATAAAAACAATTTAAACCCAAATCTAATACAAAGAAGAAAATTATAAAGATCAAAGCAGACATCAGTGAAACTGATACCAAAAAAACAAACAAATGAACAAACAAATGAAACCCAAAGAATTAATGAATCAGAGAGTTGGTCTTCAAAAAACAAAAAACAAAACAAAGTGGACAAAACTTCATCCAAAGTAACAAAAAAAAGGAGCAAAAACACCTGAATCAATGCAATTACAAATGCAAAAGGTGAAATCACAACAGCCATTACAAAAATAAAAAGCATTGTTAACTATTTCACAAACCTGTACACCAGTAAATTGGAGAATTCAGAAGAAATAGATTCCTAGAGACATATGCATTACTCACATTGAACCAAGAACATTTAAATATCTGAATAATCCAATAAGGAACAATGAAATGGAAGCAGTACTAAATAACCTACCAACTAAGAAGAGTCCAGGTCTGGACGATTCACAGCTGAATTCTACAAAGCTTCAAGGAATCTAATACCAATACTCCTCAAGTCTTTGAATGCAACTGAAAGGGAAGGAGTGCTCCCGAGGTCATTCCTGGAAGCTTGCATTGCCCTGATTCCAAACCAGACAAAGATCTAACCAAAAAAGAGAACTACAAAACAATCTCTTCAATGAATACAGATGCAGAAGTCCTTGACAAGATACCGTGAAACAGAAGGCAACAAATCATCAAAGGATCATACAGCATGACCAAGTAGGCTTCATCCCAGGGATGCAAGGATGGTTCAATGTACACAAATCAATAAATGTACTACATGACATAAATCACACAATCATCTCAATAGATGAAGAAAAGCCTGACAAAATCCACCATCCTTTCTTGATAAAAGCACCGGGGAAACGAAGTATAGGAGAATGATACCTCAATCTGATAAACTCATTTATAACACACCTACAGCCAGAATCATATTAAACGGGAACAACTGAAGCTTTCCCTCTAAAATCAGGAATGAGAAAAGGATGTCCATGTTCACCCCTCCTTTTCAACACAGTATGGGAAACATTAGCAAAAGAAATTCGGTGAGGAGAATGGAAAAAAATAAAAGGGATTTGTTTAATAAAGGCTCAAGTCAAGTTATCCTTGCTTGCATATCCTTTGCACAGAAGATCCCCAAATCGATCAAAAGACTCTTAGGAGTAATATCCAAGTTCCGGAAGGTACCAGGATACAAATCAACACACAAAAATCAATAGCATTCTGTACACTAAAAATGATCCCACTGAGAAAGAAATTAGAGAAAAAGTAACATTCACAATAGCATGAAGGAAAATTAAATACTTAGAAATTAATGTAACCAAGGAAGTGAACGACATCTACAAAGAAAATTGCAGGACTCTGAAAAGTACCTCATACATTAAAGACGAGTGATCCTGAAATAGGAGGCCTCATTTTCGCTCTCCCTGCCGCCCTCACCCTCCTCTCAGTCCCCCTCAGCTGCACCAGCAGCTCTGAAGTGAGGACCCCAGCACACCCCACCCCGCACCCCATTCAGAAACTTCCTGCAACACTGCTCAGAATCCCAGGAGCTGTCACAGGCCTGGGTCACCAATGCATTTCCTGTTCAGCCCCCTCCCTGGTCTTCCCGCTGTCCCCTGCCACCCCCCGCTGTCCCCAGCTCCCTGCACCCCTTGAGCGTGGAGAAACCCTGCCTCTGGGCCAGGCAGCTGCACACTCAGACTTGGGGCCTGGACCTGAGGTCCCTGTGGCTCCAGGGACACTGCAGGGTGGCACAAGGGTTGTGGCCACCCTGGAGGCCCAGGCTCCTGGATGGCACAGAGGCTTGCAGGGCCCAGCCTGAGGGGCTGTGGGCCTGGGTGGCCTCGGGCTCCACCTGGCCAGCCACTGTCCCCAGCACTGAAGAGGGCTCTGCAGCGGGCACCCTGATTGGCCACAGAGAGGTGACCCAGAGTCTGCCCGCTCCTGAAAGGAACACTCTCGACACATGGCTGAAGGTGGCCCCAGGGCCTGGCAAAAGAGCCAGACACACTGTACCCAGCACCTGCCAGGTCCCGGCCCTGCCAGCCCCCTGCCTATCCACCTGCCTCTGCTCCCAGGTGGGCAGGCAGTACCCTGCACAGGTGCACCGTGGGCACCAGGAGCGGCCCTCCCTGGGAAAGATGGACGCCCTCACACCTGTTCCTGCGTGTGAGTTTTTGCATGTGTTGTCCCTCAGCTTGTGGTCATGTACGGACGTGACCTTGGCCCGAGCTCCATAAATACCTGAGGGGCCCAGGGAAGGCCCCCAAGGGCAGACACGCAGCATGGGGCGCCTGGAGCTGGCCATCGTGGGCCTCGCCTGCTGCTTGGCAGCAGCCAGTGCCGCAAAGGTAAGAGGATCCCGCAGAGTGCCCGGCGCTGTGGCTGCGTCTGTTCTTTTTCTGCAGAAGGTGATCTGGGAACTGGGGACAGGGCCTAGAGCAGGGAGGACAGTGAGTGGGAGGCAGAGAGTGGAGCTGAGTAGGACCCCAGCAAGGAGCCATCGGTGGCCTGGGCACCGGCCTGTGCAGGCTCTGCCTGGTCCTCTCATTCCCGTGAGGTCCAGGACAGGTCCCAGCTGAGTCTGACCTCAGAGCCACCAAAAGCAGTTTGTGGTCTTAATAATCTCTCACGCAATGTTTGAAGCAGTTATGCGAAAATGTCCACTGCTGATCTGAAATACAAACATACCCAGGTCTCCTTGAAATCTTATTTCCCATATCTGGGATCCTGTCTATAAGACCCCAGCCACTTCAAATTGCCCTCATTTTACAGAAAGGTAACACTTCGCTCAGTATCACTCAGTAACCACTTCCTGTTCCCGAGTAGAAGTCCTAGACCTGGTGTGATCCATTCTGGAGTCTGGCTTCTGGTGCAATCTCCCTTCCACAGTCCACCTGGGACTCCCCACCCCTTCCTGCCTGTGTGAGCTGCTCGTGTACCTGGGTATTGGGACACTGGTCCTGGACTCCTGCCATGGAACGGAGCCTGCTCTCTTGGGGAGTGGAAGGGACTTGTACTCCCTCCTGGCTCCTCCAGAAGCCGGTCATCACAGGCACTGCCACTCCTGTCAGGGTCCCCACGTCCTTGCCCCCCCCAGGCCCTTGGGCCAATCTCCACCACACGGCCACTTCTTAGAGGTCACCTCCCAGTCCCTCAGGCACTGACCTGGCTCTCTGTTCTTCCCAGAGGCCCTGGGTGCTGGGACAAGGAAGCTCGAATGCCAGTGTTGCCCCAGGCGCCTGGCAGTGGTTGTTTCTGGCTTCTTCCTCTCTGGTTCCTGCCTATCCCACTGTCCCTCCCAGGGTGGCATCAGCCTGATCTCCAGAGGGCTGCTGGGACATGGCTGGGTCCAGGGGTGCAGGCCACCCCGCTTTTCCCAACCTAGGACCTGGCACAGCTGAGAGCTGGGAGGTAGTAGCGGGCACCGGTGCATGGGCAAACAGGGCAACTCCGGAGCTCGACCGCAACAGACAGAAGGTGGCCCTGGGAGGGGACAGAAGCTGGGTTCTGAGGTTGGACAGCTGTGTCCCAGCAGGGTGACTTCAAGGAGGGGAGCTCCTGAGCCTTGGCTCCCTAGGTGAGCAGTTGAGCACCCCAGGAGGGAGTGGGGACACAGCAGCAGTTCTGATGGCCTGAGTGGGAGCTTAGCTCACACACGAGCATGGGGATGTGGACATTGGGCCACCGACTCCATGCCAGGCCTGCCAAGTACTGGGAGAGAAAGGGAAGGAGAAAGGAGGAAGGACCACCCCTCAGACAGCTTGGGCTAGAGAGGAAACATTTTGCAGACTGAGCACCCACACTGCCTGATGAAGGGAGACTCTGTTGTGTCCCAGCTTACACATGGGGAAACTGAGGCTCCATGTTGCAGGAAGGCAGCCCCTCCAGCACCATGGATAAGAGGCCAAGCCCGCCTGTGTCCTCCTCTGAGCGGTCTCTGCTCCGGTCACCACTCAGGATTCAGGCTGCCCGGGCCCACGGCCCCCTGACCCTGCAGTGTCTCACCCCTAGCTGGGACCGGTATACACGGAAAGGGGATTCGTGGAAGGTGTCAACAAGAAGCTCAGCCTTTTGGGTGGTGACTCTGTGGACGTCTTCAAGGGCATCCCCTTTGCCACCGCCAAGACCCTGGAGAACCCGCAGCATCACCCTGGCTGGCAAGGTGAGGACAGAGCTGCTGGGTGGCCCTGGGTGTGTGGTGAGGGCAGCTGCGGACTCATGCCATGCACTCCTGCCTCCTGCAGGGACCCTGAAGGCCACCGGCTTCAAGAAGCGATGCCTGCAGGCCACCATCACCCAGGACAGCACTTACGGTGCCGAAGACTGCCTGTACCTCAACATCTGGGTCCCCCAGGGCAGGAAGGAAGGTCTGGCCCCACACCCTGTGGGAAGCCCCAAGCAGGAGCCACGGCCCTGCCCTGGTGTGGGGGTGGGGCTGGTGGCTTCGGAGCTGAAATCCCCTGAAATCAGCCCAGAGGGACAGGCAGGGGGAGCCCACTACTAGTTCCCTGCCTGGGGCAGAGTGCCTGCTGCAAGGAGACAGGGCACTGGCTGGGGAGACACAGGGCAGGCTCCTGGGTCACCACCCTGCCCAACCTCAGTCTCCGAGGACCTGCCTGTGATGGTCTGGATCTACGGCGGAGCCTTCCTCATGGGGGCTGGCCACGGGGCCAACTTCCTCAACAACTACCTGTATGATGGGGAGGAGATCGCCACCCGAGGCAACGTCATCGTGGTCACCTTCAACTACCGCGTCGGCCCCCTGGGCTTCCTCAGCACCGGGGACGCCAACCTGCCAGGTCCGCTGGGCGCTCTGGGGCTGGGACAGCAAGTGTGGCTCGTCATGCCCAGCACCCTGCAGCCTGGCCCAGGGCCTGGATGACCACGCCTGCCTCTGCTCTGCCCCCAGGGAACTACGGCCTGCGGGATCAGCACATGGCCATTGCCTGGGTGAAGAGGAACATCGAGGCCTTTGGGGGGGACCCCAACAACATCACTATTTTTGGGGAATCAGCTGGAGGTGTCAGCGTCTCTCTGCAGGTCTGGGGCTCCCCAGAGGGCAGGGCCTGACCCCAAGGTTGGGAAGGAGCCAGTGAGGCCGGGGAAGGTGGAAGCAGGAGAGGAGGCTAAGGGCCAGGCTGGGGTGTGCTCAGCCCGGTACAGCTGGGTGACAGGACTCCTGGCTGTCGCAGACCCTGTCCCCCTACAACAAAGGCCTCATCCGGAGAGCCATTAGCCAGAGCGGTGTGGCACTGAGCCCCTGGGCCATCCAGCACAACCCACTCTTCTGGGCCCAAAAGGTAAACGGAGGAGGGCAGGTGGGCAGGGAGGAGTCTGACAGCCACCCCGGTGGGGCCCTTCCCGTTCCCCATTCTCTGTCCTGTCTCATGAGCCATTCGGTGCCTACTCACTGGCCTCACCTATCCACCTACTTTTGTCCCGTGCCCAGGTGGCCGAGAAGGTGGGATGCCCCACGGACGATACTGCCAGGCTGGCCAAGTGTCTGAAGGTGACCGACCCCCGGGCCCTGACCTTGGCCTACAGATTGCCCTTGATAGCCCAGGACTGTGAGTGGGGCTTTCGAGTGGGCCTGTTCGGGTGCAGTAGTGGGGAGGCCAAGTACATGCAGAAGAGAGGAACGTGTTGGGGCTGGGGCCCGACCCACTCACCCAGTCTGAGTCCCTAGCAGCTGGCATCAGGGGTGGGGGCAGTAGAATCGGGAAGGGCATCATTGTCCCTCCTCTCCTCTGTGAGTCCTGAGTGATCCGTTTTACAATCCTTCTTTTTTTTTTTTTTTCTTTGGTACTGGGCATCAAACTTAGAACCTTGTGCTTGCAAGGCAGGCAGCGGAGTCACTGAGCTAAATCTCTGGCCCATGAGTGACCCGTTTTAGAAGCTGACAAACACATGGTCCATACCAGGTCCCTAATAACACACAGCTTCACAGCATTTGCTCCCACTTTTAGGGGGATTTCCAGACCCCAGACCCAGACCCAGTGGCTGGGTGTAACACAGATTTTCATTCTTCTCTCCCTCATTCATCGGGCAAACATTGCTCACCACCTGCAGTCATGCTGGGCCTTTCCGGGGAGTGCAGTTCCCTCTTGCTGTTGGCCAGACGATGGCAAAGCAAACACTACGGGTCCCAGTCCTTTTATTTCCTTTTTTTTTTTCTTCATGGTTCTGGGGATCAAACTCGGGCCTGGTGCATGCTGAGCTTTCTACCCCTGTGCGGAACTCCTGGCCCTGCCAACCAATATTGTTTGGAGTCTGCTGCCGAAAAGCATTGTGGGAGCTGAGGGAGGCTGGGGCCCCACCTGCCCAGCCCAGCTACCTGGTGCTCTGGGGCCAGCAGAGGGTCTAGAGCGAGGTGCTGGCCACCCACAGTTGATGGCTTCCACAGACCCCAACCCTGGGAGAGAGCACCTCTTTCTCTGAGGCTGGAGGTGTTCCCTGCCTTTGGTTAAAGTCCAGCGAGAATGCAGGAAGGTGAAGGAGGGACTGTCCCTGAAGCAAAGGAACAGCCCTGGCCCCTAGGGCAGTGTGCTCTCCATGTGGGGCCATGTGGCAACTTCTGGGCACATGTACCATTGTCACCAGGGGAGAAGGGAGCCACTGGCATCTGGTGGGCTGCAGCCGGGGATGCAGCTGAACCCCACCCTACAGGACACACCTGGCTGGGGCAGGACTCTCCAGGCCTGGGTCCTCGGGCCAGGCTTGAGAAGCAGTGGTGTAGGCCTGAGAAGGAAGGAGATGAACTCTGGGTACAAAGGGAGGCCCGGATGTGCCAGAGGTCCAGGAACCTGCTCCCTCTCTCTCCCAGACCCTATAGTGCACTATCTGGCCTTTGTCCCTGTCGTGGATGGAGACTTCATCCCCGATGACCCTTCCAACCTGTTCTCCAATGCTGCCGACATCGACTACTTAGCAGGCACCAACAGCATGGACGGCCACCTATTTGCTACCGTTGACATGCCAGCCATCGACAAATTCTACAAGGACATCTCAGAGTAAGCAAGGCCACAGGACCCGAGGGCAGCATGTGCTAGGGCACAGCTGAGGAGGAGCTGCCTGGGGAGCCCAGCCCAAGGCAGAAGCCACCAGCAGAGGGCCGAGACTGAGGAAGGTGACGCTGTGTTAGGTGGGGACGCAGCCGGCCTCCCGGTGGCTCCAGGGGCACAGTCTAGTGCCTGCTGTGTCCCTGCAGGGAGGACTTCTACTGGCTGGTCAGTGGGCTCACCACCAACAAGGGGCTGGAAGGTGCCAGGGCCGCCTTTGCCATCTACACCGAGTGCTGGGCTCAGGACCCATCCCAGGAGACCAAGAAGAGGACTGTGGTGGACCTGGAGACCGACGTCCTCTTCCTGATGCCCACGGAGACAGCCCTGGCCCAGCACAGAGCCGCTGCCAAGTGAGGGTCTGGGAAGGGGGTGGCTTCCTGGGCAGGGCCTCTAGGACGGTGCAGCTTCCTGCCATGGCCAACGGGGGAGCTAAGCGCGGTCTCGCTTCCCCCGGTGAAGGCAGAACGGGAGACGGATGAGGCCCATATCTTCTCCAGTCGAATGACATGCACGGGCATGTGGAGAGAACACACAGCCGTGTGGATACTGAGTCCCTGGAGGAAGGGGCCTCCAAGTGCTCTGTGCAGGGCTCGCTTTGGCAGCTCATGGGCTGAATGTGGGACAAACACTGCGAGTGGGTGAGATAGAAGCACAATAAAAACTGTCGAACCCGGGAGTTTGGGCACCCACTTTTCCTCCACCAGATGTAAGGAGCCCAGTTTCCCCATGAGTCTTGGGGATCCCCCAGGCCTTTCCCACAGCCTCCCCCCAGGGGGGCCCAGGTGAGCCACTCCCAACCAGGCTGTCTCCTCCCCTCAGGAGTGCCAGGACCTACTCCTATCTCTTCTCCGTGCCCTCTCGGATGCCCATCTACCCTAGATGGGTGGGGGCTGACCATGCAGATGACATCCAGTATGTCTTTGGAAAGCCCTTTGTCACCCCACTGGGGTACCGGACTCAAGACAGGACCGTCTCCAAGGCCATGATCGCCTACTGGACCAACTTTGCCCGCAGTGGGTAAGGCGTGGACTTCAACCCAGGGCCCAGGGCAGCAGCTTCGAGGACCCTACCACGTTGCCCCTTGGGCCTCGGTTCAGGTGCCTGTTCCTCACTCACCCACGGGGAGACAGTGGAGGCTGCTTAACCTCCCTGGGCATTAGCATCTCTGCCTGTACATGAGGTTAGAGCTGCAGACTGAGCCCAAAGACCCTAAAGTGCTCAGCCAGGGCTGGGTTGTGGCCAGCTCGGCTCAGAGGCCCAAGGTCTGTGCAGAGAGCTGGCTGGGGTCCCCAGGCTCCTAGGGCCCCTCTGCCTCCACTCAGCTAGTTCTCACTCTGCAGGGACCCCAACATGGGCCACTCTGCTGTACCCACTCACTGGTACCCCTACACCACGGAGAACGGCAACTACCTGAACATCACCAGCACACTAGACAGCAGCTCCATGAAGGAACACTTGAGGACCAAGTTTCTACAGTTCTGGGCCCTGACCTACCAGGCGCTGCCCACTGTGGCTGAGGCCACCCCTGTGCCCCTTGTGGATGACTTTGAAGGTGTCCCTTTGCCCCCTACAGATGGTTCTGAGGCTGCCCCTGCCCCCCCTGAAGATAACTCCTCAGAAGTCCCTGTGCCTCCCACAGAGGGCTCCCTGGCCCCTCAGATGCCCATAGCCATTGGCTTCTAGTGTCCATGAGTCTGGTCTCAAGTGGCCACAAGATTGGGTTCCCCAGCTGCCTCCTGTCCTGAGCTCTTCCTGAATAAAACCCATTTCTCTTCAGCTAGCCTTTGTCTTAGATCCCACAACTAGGATAGCAGAAGCTGAGGCCCATGGCCTTCCAGTCAGTGATGACGAACCTTTTAGAGACTGAGTGCCCAACTGCAACCCAAAATCCACTTATTCATTGCAAAGTGCCAACACTGCAGTTAAACTTGAACACTGAGGGTTCAGTTAAGAAAGAGCTCATACAACTTGTGATATCATCGCAGTGCTGCCGCACATAGGCCATAGTTTCGCCACCACTGCCATAGGTCATCCGTAACAGCGAGAGGCGTTTGGTCAGGTGCCACCCTGTCATTGCGGTCAGTCCCCAGCACCGTCTTCATCCTAGAGAGGAGCCCTGTCCAGAGCAGTTGAGGGCAGGGTCTTTCGCTGGCAGGAATCAGCACTCTGCTCCTGGCCACACCACACTTGGCCTCATCCAGAGGCCCCAGAGTGGGCTCAGGGGACCTGGTAGTGTGGTGGGGCCCTGTGGGACACTTTGGGGTGAAATCGATGGAATGAGAAATCAAGGGAAGCAGGAGCCCAGCTGCAGGGGCCAGGAGAGCTTATGCAAAGGCCCACTGTAGCCTTACTGGCTGCATCTCAAGTCTTTCCAGACAAGGAACCAGCAGGGAAAGCAGTCCCGGGGCTGGCAGCAGGGATTCTCGCAGGATTCCTGTCTAAGGCAAAGCCAGGCCACAGCTCCTACAAGGGGTGGAGCGGGCAAAGTCCTGCTGGTCCCAGGCTATCACTCCTCCCCCTGCCTTCTCCCCTCCACCTTGCATGCTTGATCTCTTTGCAGTTTTCCTTACTTAGTGCTGAATTCCTGAACATGACTTGCGATCTAAAGTTCCTAACGGTAGAGCCCTAGTCAGTGTGAAATGTTCCTCTTCTTGCAAAGTGTTGGAAGGCATCTGCTATCCTGGGACAGGAAATGGTCTTTGCAAATATTTTTAAAAAACTGTGATAAAATACATGTAACATAGATGAACGCATGTCTATAATCCCAGCCACTTGAGACCCTGAGGCAAGCTAATTGCAAGTATGAGGCCAGCTAGGAAACCCAGTCAGACCTCGTTTCAAAATAAAATTTTTAAAAAGGGCTAGAGGCTGGGCATGGTGGTGCACCATGTCATCCTTGCAGTGCCTATAATCCCTGCACTCTGGGAGGCTGAGGCAGGAGCACTATAAGTTTGAGCCCAGCTGTGGCAACTTAAGACTTAAAGAGACCTTTATCTCAAAATAAAGAATTTTAGAAGAGCTGGGGATGTAGCTCAGTGGTAAGGAGCTTGCCTAACATGTGGAAAGTCCTGGGGCCTATCAAACAAACAAACATAGAGAAAGGAACAACCCCCCTTTCCAAAAGCAAATAACATACGCTAATTTAACTATATTTTTTACAACTAATTCCATTCAGACTGTTATGCAACCATCTCCACTATTAAAACTTTTCCATGATCCCATATAGAAATTCTATCCCTTAAACACAAAACATCCTTTCCTTCTCCTGTCTCTATAAATCTACTTGAGATGTTTCTCATAGGTGGAAACATAATGTTGGTAAGATTTGCCCACCCTGTAATACGTATCAGTGCTCTTCCCCTTTATGGCTGAATACTGTATATCATTGTATGTTGTTGGAATTCAAAGGTGCATAGTATTCACTTACCTTTTTTTTCCTGCAAACTTGGTAGTAATATTTTCACTTTGATTTCAAATTTTAGTAGCTTGAGTCCTTTTTTAAACCTTTGTTTCGTTGATCTTTTCAAAGAGTGAACTTCGGAGGTTACTGATTTTTCTCCTTTACTTTTCTATTCTCTGTCTCTGCTATCTATTATTTCCTTCCTTCTGGTTTTGTTGTTTGAATTTTTCTTTTGTTCCTTACGGTGTAGTTTGCTTGTTGGCGTGTGACCTTTCTTTTCAAGCACAGGTAGTGACAGCTATAAATTTCCCTGTGAGCAGTGCTTTCCAGTGTCTTAACTCTCCATATGTTGTTGTCCTGTCTCCACTGTCTCACGGTGTCTAATTTCCCTTGAGACTGTTTATCCATCAGGTGTTTCAGAGTGTACTGTGTAATTTCCATCTTTGAGAGTATCCTCATCTTCCTTCTGCTGTTAATTTCTTGTTTCATTCCAGTGTAGCTGGGAAGATACCCTATATGATCTCAAAATGAACTAAATCTTTGTGGTCTAACACATGGTCCATCTTGGGGAATGTTTCATGAGTTGGGAAGGATGTGGATTCTGTGTTGACTGGAGTGTTCTTGCATTTATCTCCTGGGTCTAATTGGTTTAGTGTTGCTCACATTCTGTTTCCCCATAGACCTTCTGTCCATTACTGGATGGTTTTTTATTTTTGTTGAGACAGGGTCTCCCTGTGCAGTTCAGGGTGGGCTTGGACTCATTATGTAGCCCAGGCTCGGCTTGAACTTGTAGCCATCTTCCTGCTTGTCTCCCAGGTGCTGGCATAGTAGGCATGTGCTACCACACCTGGCCTGTCCATTGTTGGAAGTGAGGTATGGAAGTCTCCAACGATTCATTTCAACTATGTTGATTTTTGCTTCACGTATTATGGGGGTATCATTAGGTGTGCATATTTACAATTCTGTCTTCTTGAAGCATTTAAACTTCTACCAAAATACACTGGCCTTTCTTGTCTCTTGCTACCTTTTTCTTTGGTACCGGGGATCGAACTCGGGTCCTTGCGCTTGCGAGGCAGGCAATGGAACCACTGGGCTAAATCCCCGGCCCCCCTTGCTACCTTTTTGATGTAGTCTACTTTGCCTGATGAAAGTCATTATTAAAATATACTATTTCCATAGAATCTTTTTCTTTGTAATATTTTTTGTACCTGTATTCAAAGTGAATCTTTGTACTCAAAGTGAATCTCTTTGACTATCCCACAGATCATGTTTTTCTTTTTAAATCCAACTCTTTAAATTCTTTTTTGGCATTGGGGATTGAACCTAGAGCCTTCATGCTGAGTTATATCCCCAGACCTTTTGTTTAAATATATATATATATATATTTTGTACCGGGGATCAAACTCAGGACCTTGCACTTGCTAAGCAGGCATGAAGCCATTGAGCTACATTCCCAGAATTTTTTTGAGGCAAGGTCTTGCTAAACTGCCCAGGCTGGACTTAAAAGTTGCAATCCTCCTGCCTCAGCCTCCCAGAGTGCTGGGATTTCAGATGTGTACCACATCCTGAAAACCTTTGCCTTTAAGTTGAAGAGTTTAACCCCTTTATGTATTTACAGTAATTACTGAGAGAGAAGGCCTAACCTGTACCATTTCCTTGTTTCTGTCCTGTATGTCATATGTGATTTTCTTACTGCTGCTGACAGAATACTAAGTCTAACGTCTGGGCTTCCTCGGGGTTGCTTTCTGCCAAATCCTTCATTATATTTTCACCCCTGTGAGTGAGCCATATTTCCTTCCTACGCTAACTGTTTGAGAACTGAACATTGCGTCTTACAGTACGGTCCCGTGGGAATCAGACTGTCGCCCCTCAGAAACTGCTTCGGTGCCTGTGGAGGCCTGTGGCGGGTACGGCAGGTCCTCTGCCAACTATGGGTGAGCAGGCTGGGCTCCTTGCGTGCAGGCCCTGGATCCCCCACTCCATGGCTGAGATCTGCTTGACAGTCGAGCTTTGGCAGCGTCTCCCTCATCAAGTGTTCCAGCTGCTGTGTCTGGTCAGGTCGCAGGGACCCGAGAGGTGACTGCCAGCTTCCCCGGTCAGCAGCTTCAAGGTTGCTTCCGTGGAGGACTGAGCTTCTTATTCTGCTGTTTTCCGTTGCAAATGGAACCTTGGAGACTCAGTTCCAGAGGTTGTCTTGGGAGCTCTGGGTGCCCACCTGGGCGCAGCGCCCAGGTTAGTGACACAAACATGACCTTCCTTCTGTCCGTGTGTGAGCTGCTGGAAAAGGTGCGGCCCTTCCTGCCGCTGGGTAACAGAAACAGAATCCCGAGAGATTTTTTATTTCAGCATGAGATGTGACAGTCTCCGTTATTTACGTTACAGCGGGAAATCAAAGAACAAAACAGGTTGACCAGGCTGTAGTAGAAACAGGGTTTTAATATAATATTCAAGTCTAGCATTTTCTATTTACAACAAATAAATATTGCCCCGCCCCAATCAGTAAACATTTTTTTTCTTTCTATACAAATATTCACTTGGCCTCCCCCTCCCGAAGCCCTCCTTCTTCCCAAGCCTGTTTCGAGTGGTCTCGTCCAGCCTGGACACAGTGGCAAATGGCCCTCGCAGCGGCTGAGGCGCGACACCCACAGGCTTCCCCGCCACTGGGTGAAGAGCGCGGTCGGTGATGGAATCTTTGGTGTAGCCCGAGGAAGGCTAGAGTGGTGGGAGGAGGGGCCGGACCCCGAGCAGGTCCCAGCCCGGTGCCCGTGGGCAGGAGAGAACTGCAGTGGTCGGAGCGGTGCCCTGGGTACCTAGGGCACGGGCGGCAGTGACCCGCACCGGAAGGCGTCAGGAAGCGTGAGGGTGTGGCCGGGGCAGGCCTGGGCCCCGTGCCCGCTGGGAGTCCTCCTTGGCAAAGCGAGCTCGGCCTCTGGTTCCAGAGAGCAGAAGGCACCTAAGGCAGCGAGTGGCCCCTCGAGGCCAGGTCAGCCTGTCGATGGCAGGTGTCAATCCCGGCTGCAGGAGAGGTTCGGCAGAAACCAGAGATGGAGGTGGCCTGGGCTGGCAGGTGGGCAGAAGGCCCCTGCTTGGCCTGGCTCACTCTGGGCTGGAAGTGCTGAGCCTGGAGAGATGTCCTTAGAAGATGCCCTTGGCAATCTTGAGTCCTTTCTGCTTCATGCGAGGGAGGGTGGAGCTGGCTCCATGCTTGACCTTTGTGCCCTTGGAGAAGGTCCGCCTCTTCAGGATGAAGTCGTAGTTGGCAGTAGAGTTCATGGCGTAGAACACGTTGGCGTTTTCGGGGATCTTCAGCTCTGGTGGTAGAGGGTAGGAAGTGGTTAGGGATGCTCACTGGGGCCCCTCAGGACACCCGCACCCAGGACAGGCCTGGGCCACAACAGACCGGAGGTCCCTCCAATCCAGCTGCAGACAAGCCAGGACACCTCCCATACCCTACCTGAGGATAGATTGTGTAGGCCCCTGATAAAAAAAAAAATCTAGGGCTCTTGGGCCGGGGATTTAGCTCAGTGGTTCCGCTGCCCGCCTCCCAAGTGCACGGTCCTGAGTTCGATCCCTGATACCAAAAAAACCCACAAAAAAACCCAACAAAAAAACCATCAAAAAAATACCTCGGGCTCTTGTCAGAAAGAGTTAGACTCCAGAATGTCCCAGCTCTGGCTCATCTGTCCGGCCACACCCCGCCCCCACTGGGTCTGACTCCAGCCAGGCAGGCTCTGCCTCACCCTCTCCCAGGCCAGGGCTCAGGCGGCCTCCACAGTCCGTGGCTTCCCGGCACCCAAGTCCTTCCTTGGCCCTTTCCCACCCCCTCCGTGGGCCAGAGGCCTGTTCTCAGCCCGCGATGGACTCTAACTCTTGTCCCCTAGCCTCCCTGGGCCTCAGGTTTTAACAGGTGACCCTTGGCCCATGGCCGTCCTGACTCTGAAGTACCCCTTTCAGGAGCCAGCGGCCTGCACTGGCATCAACAAGCCCTTTCTCTCTCTCCTCCACCGCTCTTGGCTTTGCAATGCCAGTTCACGCTCAGGAGCTGCTGGGGCAGAGGCGGCCTGGGGCGCCTGGGGCTGATGAGGGCAGGTCACCGCGAGTAGTGCCCAGCTCTGCACCGCTGGCTTGCGTTCTGAGGCCGAGGACCTTGGACTCTGGTAGTCATGCGCTGGGAGTGCTGGGAGTGCTGCTAAGCCTGTCCCACAGCCCTTGTCCTGACTCACTGCGATCGTCTGAGATGACTTGCACCAGCTCATAGTCCTCCGGCTCATCCTCGTCCAGGTTGTGTTTGTCCATGGCCTTGCGGATGACCGTGGGAGCCTTATCCTGGCTTGTCACCTGGATTGGGCGTGGACAGGCCATCAGGCACGGGGCCTGGAGTGGCTCCCCAGGGTGCAGTGGCCCTGGAGGGACCCTGCGGAGCCACCTCAGCACCGAGCACAGCCTCTCAGCGGTGCGTCCAGGGGTAGTCCACCTGCCCCTGCTCCTGCTCCTGCTCCCGGCCCCAAGGTGGGCTCCGCGCGAGCAACAGGCCCAGTGTTCCTAGCCCCGCTCCCCCACACAGCCTGCTCTCTCCTCCCAGGGCTCTTCGGTAAGCTGCTGGCCCTCAGGGACAACAGGATCCTTGGGGCTGGGATCACATGGCCTCTGGTCCAACCTCAGGGGAAGAAGAGCTGGCTGGATGTCCAGTGGCCCTGTTGGTGCCAGGCCTCTGCCCCGGAGGCTGCGGGAGTGTGGGTGGCACAAGCCAGAACCCTGGGTGCCTGGACCCCGAGGGCCAGAGCGGAAGTGGGACCCAGACACAAGGTCGTGTGGGTGAGTGCCAGTGAAGGCCAGGCTAGCTGCTGGCAGGGAGGCAGGCGGGGAGGTGCACGTGTGGTTACAAATGGCTCATGGGAAGCTGAGACCTGGAGGAGCACACGAGTCCTCTCCTGGTGCCCTCACACACCCCGTGAGCAGATCCCGCTGGCTCCACGCTCCGGTGCGCCCGGACTCTGACAGTGCCCCTTCCTGCCGCGCCCCACGCCTGGTGTCCCTCTGTGAGAAAGCCAAGGTCCTTAGCCTGCAGCCCGGGCTCTCAACACTTTCCTGCCCTGCTGACCTTGACCTCCCAGCCCCTGCCCTCCCGGGGGCTGGGCAGTATGTGCCCCCCAAGTGCCACCCCTGTCTCCCTCCTTCCTGTCCATCCATCCCGACCAGGGCCCCTCTAGGAGGGCAGGGTGGTACTCAGCTGAGCGGTCAGTGGCCGCCTGCTCACCAGGATGCTCTTGTACATGTTGCCGTTGTCCACGTCCAGGCTGACGCGGATGATGCAGCAGTCGCCCACCTGCTGGTTGTAGAGCGGCAGTGAGGAGCTGTAGCTGCAGACCCCTGAGACAGAGCGCTTGTGGGTGCGCGTGGTGGCCACGGGCGTGGTGGAGGCTGAGGACGAGGACGTGCTGCTGGAGGCCGAGCTGATGCCGGAGGTTTCCGGGGAGGACTGGGAGGCCGACTCCCAGAACTGTAGGGGACGGAGACGTCAGCGGAAGTTGGGAGCCTGCAGGGCCCGGGCTGGCAGCTGGCTCTGAGGGCTCTGGAAGCCCCGTTCAGGAGCCAGGCTTCCTGGGCCCTTGTGTGGACACTGGGAGGAGGGGAGGGGAGGCTGGGTGGCCAGTCACCTTCTTTTCCTGGCCGTCCGGGGACTCTGGGACAAAGCTCATGTTGATCTCCTCCACGTCAGAGCTGGAGGAGCCGGCTGAGTGCACACTGAGCGCATCGGCGATGTCCCCGCTGCTGAGGTAGGGGCCGCACCTGAGCTGGTCACAGGACTTGGAGTGGGAGCTGCCGCTGGTACTGAGCTCGGTGCTGGGCACCTGGCGGCTGGACGGAAGGGCGGGCGGGTGTGAGGGGCCTCCCCAAGGCCTCGAGCCACGCTATCCCCACGGCTTCCTGTGCTCCAGGCTGGGTGCTAGGCCAGGCGCCAGGACTGTCAGCCTGGGAGGCTCCCGAGCCCGCACTCAGCCCTGAAGCATTCTGATCCCTGCCTGCCCGGCCAGGCACTCACTCGCTCCAGCGCTTCACAATGGCTGTGCTCTTCCTGGACTTGAGGGTGTTGCTGGCCGACTCAGACGGGGGCTCCAGCTCGCATGATAGGCTGTAGCTACGGGCAGGGCTGGCATGAGGCTGGTAGGGGCCACATGTGTCCCCCCAGGGCCCAACCAACAGTTGGAGCCCAGGTGCCACTGCCAAAACCAGGCAAGAGGCCTGACCCTGACGGTGGCCCAGGCCGCGGGTGCTCTGGAGCCGGGACAGCCGCCCTGTGCCCAGTTCAGGCCCTGCCTCACCTCTCAGCCTCTCCGAGCCGCTCCAGGGCCCGGAACCACGCCCCAAAGTGCTCCTCGGGCGCGATGCTGTAATTGTTGCAGGCCGACTGCAGTAGCTTGATCTGCGCGATCACTTCGAATTCCTGCAGCAGAGGGGAGGGCGGGACATGAGGAGCCTGGGTGGGGCTGCGGGCGGGCGCCAGCCTCTGGGTCTGTGCTCTGGGCCCATGCGACATGAGCCTGGTCCAAACTCCAAACTGCTAAGCCCAGGAAGCTGTCCTGGGTCCCCATCAACCAAACCTCCCCATAAATCAGCGGGGGGGCATGGAGCCAGGTGTCCTCCCAGGCAGAGCCCCTCCTGTGATGGCAGCAGCCGCTCACCTTCCTCCGCTTCTCGAAGTTGATCAGTCTCCCCTAGGAGGCAGACAGCAGTCTGTGAGAAAAGCTGCCCCTCCACCATGGGGGCCTCCCGCCTCAGGCCGCACCACCAGGAGCGCCCACCAGGGGGCAGGGTGCACCCAGATGGAGACTAGGATAGGCTGTGGATGCCAGGACAAGGGGACCCGGGGGCAGAGGCTCTCCAGCCTGTTTGCCCTGCCTGCGCTCTCTGAGGACAGGTGGGATGGCCTCGGTTGGCCACCCAGAGCCTCCTGGCCTTGGAGGGTCCAGCCCCACCGTCCAGGCCCAGCCACCCCTTGAGGCCGACGGTGCCCAGCTTGGCCAAACCCTGCTGCAGCTCTAAGGTCAGGGAGCTCTGGGGTCCCTGGGGTAGGACGGCGTGGTGCCCGGTGCACGGGGCCAGCCACAAGGCTCCCACCAGTGCGGAAGGCCCAGGGCCAGCCAGAGGCCCTCTCCTCCCGGGCCTCCCCCCGCGGCCCGGACCCGGCTCACTCACATAGAGATAGTCTTTCATGGCGGTGTCCAGCATCACCAGGTCGGTGAGGAAAGTGCCCAGGTAGGGGACAGTGCCCTGGATGACGCCCTGCAGGACCCCGCAGAGGCGGGAAGTGAGGCCCAGGGACCCTGCAGCCCAGGCTTCGCACTCTGGCCTCCCGCTCTGCTGCCCGGGGAGCTCAGCCACCCGTCCTGGGCTCCCCTCCTAGACTCCGGGACCCCCTCACTGCCTCTGGTGACCTCCCAGGGAATCTGCATTCGGCAGACTCCCCACAGTGAGGTGGCCCTGGCCCGCACCCCTCCCCCAAGGGGTGTGCCAGGCCCTGGCTCTGGTGGCTGCGTCTCGACCCCCACAGTGCCAGCTGGTCAGCACATGGCCCCATCTAATGGGGCTGCTCAGGCAGCGGGACGACAGGGACCCAGGGCTGGGGGAGCCCCTCCTCTCTGCTGCCAGCACCCTCCGTCCCTCCCTGGGCCCGGGGTGGGCACTCACCGCCTCCTTTGGCCGCCTGTGAGCTCTCCTGGGGTTCATCTCCAGGGTGGCAAACTTGGAGGTGCCCTCCTGCCAGGGGCGACAGGGGCGTGTCAGGGAGGCTGTGCTCCCTCCCTCCTTGTGGCTGTGTGGGCTGATGCCCAGGCTTCTACAGCCCCCCTGGGCGCAGATTCTGGATCACTCTGGTGGGATAGCTGGGCCGACGCCTGGGCTCCTTGCAGTGGGAACCAGGCTCCCCCTGCCCGGCAGGCAGAGGCCTCAGGGCCACATTTCTGCTGTGGGCAATGTCCTGCCCCGGCCTGGCCAGCCCGGCCTGCATAGCCCCCCGTGGACCTCACGTCCTGTATGACATCAGCACCCAGGGTGCTCACTCCTCTATCTGGCACCTGAGGAAACTGAGGCCCAGAGAAGGTTGCAATTTGCCCAGGGACAAGGAGGACAGACCTTCAGCCTCAGCAGCCTTTGAATGGGCTGTGCCAGGATCCCCAGTCAAGCAGAGCCTCAGGGGGAGGGACAAGGTGTGCCCAAGGGGGCCCTCGGCTGATCCAGAGGCTTCCCACCTCCTCGGAGCCCCTTGGCATGCTCCCCCGCACTGGACTCTGCCCCCGTCCACTCAGGACCAGGAGCTCCCCTGGGCCACCTGACTGCCCAGCATGCCAGGGGCAGGGGCAGGAGCAGGGTAACTTTGCTTCCTGTCATGTGAACGCTTCTGGGAAGTTCATCTGTCCATGAGGCCTCTGAGCCTGCTGGGCACTGGCCATGGCACTGAGGCCCCTGGTAGCCCCTGCAGGCAGAGGGCAGAGCTCCGTGGTGCACCCACTTCTGGCTCCTGGGTCTGGACGTCTGGGCCCAAGGGTGGCCCACTGGCCTCTGGGCCCTCTGAAGTTCCCATCCCAAGGAGCCTCTCCCCTGGGAAGCGCAATGCACGCAGAAGGGGAAACAGGCCCTGGCTTTGTGGGGGCTCCATGAGTGGGTGGGGGGGGGGCGCTGCACCCCCTTCCCTCCACCCAGCAAGTCTGGAGGTTGCTAAGCCCTATCAGGAAGCCAGGTACCTGTGAATCCACCCTCCTGGAACAACCGGCTGCTCTCACTACATGCAGGGGGTGGGGGTCCCCAGCACCCCAAACTGCCCCATCTGCTCAGGGGCCAAAGAGATCCCCCTTCCTTTCCTCCAGGGAGGTCAGGACTGGAATTTTGTGAAGAATCTTTAGGCAGGAACTAGTGCCCCCCATGCCACACTCCCTTAGGCCCCTCTTGCCTTGATGAGCAGCTCTCTACTCAGTGAGTAATTGTTCTCATCAGAGAAAATCTCAGAGAGCTTCTGGAATATCCGGATGCTGTCCCTGTAGGAACGACAGAGAGGGTGCCTGTCAGGAAGGGCAGGAGAGGGCAGCACAAACCCAGGCTCCTTCACAATGCAGACTCCACACTCCCTGCCTGGGCGGTTTGCAAAGAGGCTCTGTGGCCTGGGAGGGGACCCTCCATGCTGGCGGTGCAGTGGGGACCCCAGCCCCATTCCTGCTAGAAGCTTGAAAATCCCATGCGTGGTCTCATGACGTGTCAGACAGACAGGGAAGTTGGGTGCTGAGGTGGATCTGCTGCCTGGCTCAGGGAGGCCTAGCTCCAGTCCCTACCAGCCGCCCCGCCTTGGGGTTCGTGGCCTGGGGCCCACTGTGGGGTGGGGGGACCCACCTGGAGACGTCTTCCCATGTCTTCTTCAGGCGGTGGATGGCATTGCTCTGCAGAGCAGAGAGGATGGCGTACAGGGAGGAGAAGTTCTTCAGGGCGCGGCACTCCTGGGGGAGGAGGGCTCTGAGCTGTGCCGAAGCTCGCCTGGTCCCGCCTGGTCCTGCCCGGCCCCGCCCCGGCCTGCGGAGCCCCTGAAGGGCAGGAGTGGGGCCCAGAGCAAGAGAGCAGGGTTCCAGCGCAACCCAGGGAACCGGCATCAGCAGGGGCTGAGCCCCACTGGGACCCGCGTGTCAAGGCCAGTGTGGCCCTGGGGAGGAGGAGCTTGGGGTCTCTGCAGGGGCTCCGACCTCGGACCACACTGGAGAGTAGCAAGGGGGGCTCCCGGGCCCTCTGCAGCATACCCTGGCCACCTCGATCCAGTGCTCCACCACCCGGGCCCTGTCCGGGGCCTTCATGCTCCGGTCCCCCAGGCAGGTAGTGATGACACAGTTGGCCACGTTGTTGAACTGGGCAACGGTGGCACGGATGGTGGGTGCCAGGTGCTCCTTGCCCTTCTTGTCCCGCTGGGACCAGATGGAGCCCAGGCAGTGGTAGGGCACCACCTTCTTGAACAGCTCCTGGGGAGAGGATCAGTGTCACCAGCCCAGCCACAGCTCACAGTCCCCGGGGCCTGGACTGCATCCCAGCGGCTGGGCCGAAGCCCCGGAAGCTGAGGACGTGGCTGGGGCCTTGTGGGCTCTCTGGGCGTGTGCTGAGGACATGCACACTGAGAACCACTGAGGACACTGCACAGGAGCGACCTGGGGCAACGATGGCAGCGTGGAGAGCAGCGTCTCCCCTGCCCGATGTCTGTCCAAGTGCGGAACGCAGCTCACACGTGCACAGACAGGGGGCGCCTTCTGCCCCCTCTTCAGGGCAGGGTGCATGTTCTCGTGCCAGTCACTGTGCTCACGGCCGGGCGGGGCGTCTACTGTGGACTCAAGCAGTTGGGTGCCCACCACATGCTGAGGCTGGTGAGGGCCCCAGGCGGACGGTGGGGGTCTGGATGCTGAGGTGAGCACTCTTCCCACCAGCCGGTCTGCCCTGCTCCTGGAATCCTCCTGGTCACTCCCGAGGGAGGCAGGGACAGACCCGAGTCTACTGTCCTGGGGCAGTCGAGGCCTCGAGGCTCAGAAACTTGCCCTGGCTGCACAGGGTGTGATGGTGGAGCTGGGACTGGGACAGGAGCACAGGCTCTGGGGCAGGGAGCAGCAGGTGTGGACGTCAGGTGCCTGAAGGAAGAAGTGCCGTCCTGAGGGGCCCGGCTGCTCACCGAATCCATCAGCGTGAACTGCTCCGCCACCAGGTCAGGAGGGAACGTCAGGATGTGAGGCTGCTCCTGGGCCAGTCCGTTCTCTGAGGTCACGGGTGGAAGCCAGGGTGGCTCGGTGGGCAGCCTGGGGCCCAGGGCCCGCTGCAGCTCTGGAGTTCGTGACAGAGCAGGCTCCAGCTCCAGCTCCGGCTCTGGTTCCGGCTCCGACTCCGGCTCTGGCTCCGGCTCCGGCGTGGGCTCTCGCTCCAGAGCAGGTGCAGGAGCTGCCTCGAGCTCAGAAGCCAATGCTGGCTCCAGCTGTGGACCCGATACTGGTGCTGCTATTGGAGTGGACGTCAGAACTGGGACTGGAGCCGGCTCCAGCTCCACGGCTGGTTTCAGGGCTAGCACTGGAGCTGGTGCCAGAGCTGCGGGAGGGAAGGTGCTCCACATGACAGCCTTGCCCCGAGCCCAACCCCGCCACAGGACCTCTCGGTCCATACTGCAGCCCCGGCCCCTCGTGCCCAGCCCAGTGCCAGCCAGGAGCCCCGCCCAGCGGGCCCAACGCAGACCCCTCCTCCTGTCCTCTGGGTCCACACCCCAAGCCTCCTCACCCTCAGGTGCGGCCTCGCTGGGCTCCAAGTTCTCCAGCTGAGCCAGCAGAAGATGCGCACGGCGCTGCAGGTCTGAGCCAGGCATGTTGAGCTGCACATAAGCCACCAGCTGCTTGAGGCAGGGGAAGTCTGGAGGCTGGCAGAAGTCCTCTGAATACTGGTCCAGCCAGGTGCCCAGGATGGAGGAGATGGCACTGAGGGCGGGAAGGCAGGCAGCAGTCAGGGCCCAGGCCTCCCCTCCCGGGGGGCTGGGCTCCTGTGCTCCCCATCCAGGCAGGGAGCCTGGGGTCACCGGGCTGGCTAGGGCCCCCCCACCCCGGGCCAGTTCCTGGGGACCTGCAAGCCGCAGGGCTTTGTTCCCTGGGAGACCCGTGGGCCTGGTCTTCTCAGGGACACTTCTGAAGGGTGAAACTGCCCTGCAGTCACCAAGCCCCTGGCACCCAGCTGAGCAGGTTGCTCCCCGCAGTGTGCGCGCCTGGCTGTGACAGACTCTCGCAGGGCCCAGCTTGGAGCCAAAGCCTCCCTTCTGCTCCCCGTGCCTGAACCCCACCCATCACTCTTCTCCTCCTCCTGCAGGCAAAGCCCCAGACCTCGGCCTCCGAGGGAGCCACAGGTCCCTCTGCCAGAGACAGGAGGCCTCCCCCTGAAGCCAAAGCCCACTCACTTTTTGAGTTGGTCCTGAGGCCCGCCGTCCTCGCTGGAGTAGGGGAGGATGCAGCCATATCTAGAGGAGGCCGTGAGGACGTCACATCTACCATACCTGCTTATGATGTCTAGTGTTACTGGGTGACACCCTCGGAAAGGGGCCCAGGACAGCAGGGGTCTCCCTGGCCTCTTCACTGTATTATATGCTGCCTGGAAGCACGTCTGTACAGCTGGTGCTTCCTACTGCACAACCAGCTCCTTCCCAGGTATCTCAGCAGGGCAGCAGGGCCCAGACACCTCCACCGTCCACCCTCAGGGTTCTGGCAATGGCTAGAACCAGAGAGAGACGCCCCAGATGCCATCTGGGACCCCTTCTCAGATGGGGAAGGAAACTGCCTTTCCCGAGGCCTCAGGTAAGTGAGGCCCAAGCACTTCCAGGCTCTTTCTGCTTGGTCCCCACGATACCGTCTGAAGGGGGTGTCCTCTGAGCATTCCAGTTTCCACAGAGCAAACTGGGGCTCAGAGTCGTGCGAGGCATTCCCAGGCTGGCCAGGAAGTGGCGAGTCCCACCCCCTGGGCTTAGAGGTGGGTGAGCACCTTTTGAAGAGCAGGTCCAGCACCTGCTGGGTGGTGGTGAAGGCTCTGTAGGTGCACAAGAAGATGGTGACGTAGGAGAGGTCGCTGCCCTGGAAGGCGGGCACCAGGTGCTCCACCAGCTTCTCCAGCGTGCCTGCCTTCACAGTCCGCACCTTACAGGTTTCATAGAGGTTCAGGGCCGACTCATTCTCACACTGCGGGTGGGGACAGTGGGGGTGCAGGGGAGACAGTCAGGGTCAGCACCGCCCAGCTCCAGGAGAGTGGAGCTGCAGCTCAGACTGTACCCCCAAGCCCTCAGGGGCTCGGGGGCAGAGTTGGGACACTAGGTATCTCCAGAAGAAGAAGGGTCTCTCGCAGGGACACGCATGTAGCCCCAACTACTTGGGAGGCTGAGGCAGGAGGATCACGAGTTCAAGGTCAGCCTGGGCAATGTGGCAAGACCTGTCTCAAATTAAACTAACAAGGGATGAGAGAATAGCTCAGTGGTACGGTGCTTGCCTAGCATGTGCCAGATCCTGGTTCATTCCCCAAAGTTGTAAAGAGAAGGTCTCTGACAGTATCTCGGACAACTAACAGCACTATCCGAGGGATTCCCAACAAAACACCCCATTCCAGAGATGAGAAAACAGAGGCTTATCCTGGTGGAGGGACTGCCCATTAGGACACACCAAAGGTTTCTGTGGCACAGCTGAAATGGTCACAGATAGGACTGTGCCTAACAGCAGGAGGGGCCCAACAGCCGTGCCATCCGGCCTCCCTTCTAGAATATCACGGAGCTGGAGATGAAGAACAGTCCGACTAAACATGACCGTGGGTAAGGCTGGAAGACAGGGTGGCAGGACCATCAGTCAACGGCTGCATGGGGCACCCGGAAATGGAAATGAACCCGGGAAACGTGTAGTGCACCCGAAACAGCTGTGACCTAAGGGGACACAGTGTCCTCCCTTGTACACAGGCGGCAGGTCAGCATGGCCTTCACTCCTGGCCAGCTGTGGGTGGCACCCTAGGCCCAGAGTCCTCTCGGATGGGGGGTGGGGCCCTCAAGCAGGCCAGCCCTGGGCCGCACTCACCCCAAGCCAGCGCTGGCCCTTGCTGGCTCCGTGCTGCAGCTGCACCTTGCGCAGGGAGATGGAGTAGATGACCCCGTTGATCAGCTCCTCGCCGATCTCCTGTGTGGAGCTCTGCAAAGACAGCGGCCGGCAGCCGGGCCAGGGTGTCAGGGGCTGTCTGTTCCCCAGGGCAGGCAGCTGCACAGACCTCCAGCGGGGTGAACGAGAGCCTCAGGACAGAGGGTGGCCGCCCAGCACGGCCCCGGCTTCCCATCTGCCACCTCCTCACCCTCACCCCCTCTGTCCAGCCCGGGCCCCCGGCCGGCCCGGGCAGGCCTGGAGTCAGCATCACAAGGCTGGGGCACGTGCAGGTCACCCCGGACCGCCACATCCGAGGCCACTTCCTTCCCTTCTGCTCATTCGTGCCCCTGCGCCTGCTTAGGCAACAGAGGGGTTCCCGGCGCACTGTTCCTCCCCACGTGAGAGGCGGATGTGGATGGTGGCAGTGCTGGGGTTCCACAGAGCCCCCTTGGGCCCTGCCCGGGACAGGAAGAGGTCACCTGGTTGCTCCTGAGGCCCCAGGACAGGAAGGAAAGGGCCTTGTTTTAGGAGATGGAGGCTCCCTCACTGTACAGGCTGACCCGGGGGCTGCGTCGCCATGGCCACCCCGGGCTTCGCAGCTCTCTCCGTCCCAGCTGTAACAGCCCTGCCAGTGCTGGGGCGTGGGTCCCCTCCCCAACCTGACAGTGTGGAGTCAGAAGACCCAGGCGGAGGTGCTGGCTTAGCCTGGGCCCCGCCTCCTGCCCACCCAGAGGGCTCTGGGAGGCCTGGGAGACATCTTCGGGGAGTCTACTTCCTGTGACCTGCGGCTGCCCTCTGGCTCTGGGCTCTGCACCAGCCACAAAGCCGTGGATATCACACTGGGCTCCCAACCTCTGCCTTTGGAGAGAGCACCAGCCCTGTTTCTTGGAAGTTAGCGGAGAACCCATAGGCATACCCACTAAGGCAGGCCACCTCAGGGAGGTCACCCTTCCCCAGCGGAGAAGGAACTTCCCTCCGGACTCAGGAATACTACACAGACACACTGCTGTCTCCACTGGCAAACTGCCTCGGGGGAGACCAGAGGCCAGGGGACCAGGCCCTTACCATCCTGTCCCCCCTGAGGCCCTCACAAGGTCAGGCTTGGCTGGAAGAGCCTTTCTTTCCCAGGGGTTCCAGCCACATCTGGCCCACCCGGGCCTTGGCATGTGAGCACTCAGTCCCTGAAGCAGCGCTGGGGTCTCACGCAGGACGCTCTGCTGCAGGACCCTGGACCTTAACCCCTCAGAAGCCCAGCACGGTGCCAGCTCCCAGCAGGGCTCCATCAGCACTGGCCAGGCCACCACAGGAGGAGCCGGGCCAGGGCTCTGCTCGGGTGTCATGTGAGCCCCCAAGGGGCCCCTTCTGCAGCCCGGTGTGCATGGAGGGTGCAGGTGGGCACCAAGAGCCCCGGATGCCTGCCACAGGGGAGTTGCTGCCCCGGCCCCTGTGGACTGAGCTCCGCCCTCTGGTTCCCTCAGCTTGATGGATCAGGCTGCCAGAGGAATGCTGGACACAAGCATCCTGATACCTGTCACCCCGAGACCACAGAGCTGCTGTGGTCCTGGGCAGAAGGCTCCGCCCCTGCTCTGAGGGACAGAGAAGGAAAACTGCCAACAGTCCTGGACACTCTGGGGCAGGAGACACAGGGATCATGAACCTTCAGGGTACCCTGGGCCGCCTTTGGTGAAGAGCGAGCTGCCCAGGAGCAGACAGCCCACGCGGGAGGCCAGGCCCCTGGGACAGTCCACAGGCCGGACTCTGAGGGGGAGGAGCAGGGTGGCCCAGTAAACAGCTGATGCAGAGAAAATGCCTTCCCTGAGGGCAGGCGTCCAGGCAGCCACTCTGGGCTCTTAAGAGGAAGGAAAGCCTCATAGCTGGCTGGGTCCTGGGGGAGGACCCTACCCTTCCCATGTCTGAGCACATGGTGTCCCCAGGGTCCTGGGACCCACGGACAGCTAGCTGTGCCTCTGAACACACTTGGCTCAGCAGATAGAAGGTGGCTGTGTCCCTGGGGCCCTGGAGAGCAGGGATCCGCAGTCCTCACTGTCCCTGGGGCACAGCCCAGAGCCCCTAGGACAGGGAGAAGAGATGGGGCCTGGGTGGGCAGCGTCACCTGATCAGTGCACTCAGGATCAGGCCAGCAGGATGCTGTGTCCCCTGCTGTGGACAAAGGGAGCGCGGGCCATGCCCAGGTTCCCCTAAGGCAGAGTAATGGGTGGCAGGGGGGCACACCCTGGTTCTGCAGTCTCCCCCGAAGGCACTCAGGCCAGCACATGTTGGAGCGGCACCTTCGCCCACCCTGGCCTCCACTGTGGTCCAGCTCCCTGCTGCGAATCACGTTTCCTGTGGAAGCTACGGCCAGGGCTCTGGATCCCTGATGCCTCCAGCTGTGCTGTGGCTGAGGCAGAGGGAGAGGGTTGCGACTCTGCCTCCCTGACTCCTCAGCCCCACTTGGGCAGGGAGGGAGGCTCTAAACCTTTGAGGACCCTACCACCCTCCTGGGCTGGCATTCAGGGCCAGGAGTCACCAGAGGCCACTGTGGGGCCCTCGCTGGCAAGCTCTGGGCACGTGAGCCCCTCCCAGAAGGCAGCTGCCCACAACCCTGCAGCTCCCTGACTTTTCAGCCCTCGATCGGAACGCAATGGTCAGAGAATGCCGGGCCTTTGGGTCCAAGGTGGCTGAGCGCCAGCCCTTTTACAGAGGTGGACACTGGGGCCTGGGTTGGGGGCCGAGAGCAAGTATCCAGGTCCTGGCTCAGCGCTACACTATGAGCCTCCTCAAGGGAAGGAGAATGGAGGCGCCAAGCATCACAACCCTTTGCCTTTGGTTCGGCCCTCCAACTCTGGGTAGCTGTCCCGAACCCTGAGCCCTAGGGCACTGCCAGGATCCCAGCATGGACTCAGGGTCAGCCCTGGGTGGGAGGAGGGCCACACTCCTGATCCCCCAGGCACTGCAGCCAGTGGCAGCCTCTGCTGGAGATTATACAAGGTGCCTGGCTGCCATGGCAACGAGGGAGTGTCCTGACCCCAAAAGCAAAGTCTGGGGACCAGCCTGTGCTGGCTGACCAGGAGTCCCCAGGAGCCCTCCCTGCCAGCCTGTGCCCTGCTGAGGGCCACATTAGCATTTGAGGAGGAGGAAAAACATGCTTCGAATGGGGGTGGGGAGTCCCGGTGCTCCAGCCTGGCAGGCCCGGCCTTGTCCAACCTATCCTGCCCATGCACACTGGCTCCTGTCAGGCTGGCAGGCCACCACAGGGCCAGCCTGGGGGCTGTGGCTGGTGGTGGCCGAGGAGGGAGGCTAGTTCCATGGCTGAAGACCAACATCACGGACCGCAGTGTCCAGCACGTGCGGGTACTTCCTGGTGCCAGGCCCTTCACACACTCATTGCATTTAATCCTTTCGACACCCCAGCTGATGGATGCAAAACAGCAGGGCATAGGCATGTCCAGGTCAGGAGGCAGGAAATGACAGCCAGGAGAAGGATTGGAACCCGGGCCTGTGGGGACCCACCAGGCCTGGCTGCTGCTTCTACCACGGTCACCACCTCAGAGCAGGGTCCGGCCCTGTGACTCAGAGGTGGAGGAGGGCCAGAGAGAGGAAGGGCTTCCTCAGGTCACACGGCAAGTGGCAGGGGGGCCGGGCCAGTGCCTCACACCTGCATCTGAGTGGAGGGAGGTTTGTGATGCCGAAGTCGGCTGTGAGGCCAGGCCTGGGAAGTGGTCAGGGGTGGGCAGCGTACCCTGGAATCCAGGGCACGGGCACTCCCCTTGGCACTTGGTCAGAAAACCTAATTGTGGCTGCTGCCACCTGTCTAGCTCTGCTATTGTGCCAGGCGCTGTGGACTGCTTGTCGGGCCGCCTCTCTCACTCGGTCCATACCAGAGCCCTAAGCGGATGAATGGGCATCATGTCCATTTTACAGATGAGGAAACCGATGCTCAGAGAGCAGCAGGGCTTAAAGGGACCAGGCGATGTTCTAGCACCCCTCTCTGCCCTCAGGAACCCAGCTTTTCACCTCTGTGTTGGAAAGGACCACATGCCTCTAGGGATGGCTGCAAAGGCATCAAAGCAAGAGGAAACTCCCAAGGTTGCACCAGGGCTGGTGAAATGCAGGCCCCATTCCTAGTCTTCCTGCCCTGCTCTCAGGGCAGTGCTTGGCTGTCATCTGCTCCCTCTCTGGGAGAGCTGGGTCTGCCCAACGTTCAGCTCCTCCTGCACCGATCTGCAGGTTTTGACTCCACTCTCTAAGTGGGATCAAGGAGGTACAAGTTCCGGAATGCAGTGTTTCTGGGACTGCAGGGCTGGGGGCCCAACTTTGGGACAGCGTGGCCACAGCATGGCGGTGTCATGCTGCGGTACCCACCTAGGCAGCCAGCCAGCCACGCCCCGGGGGCCAGTCCTCCAAGGCCTGGGCGCAGCCTCCTGGAACCACCCCTGCACTCAGAGTGAGGCTGCTTAGAAAGCTGGTACTAAGTCCATGAGGTCCTTCTCACTAGCGATGCCGAGACCGCATGCTTGGGAACTTTTAACACTTCCCAACTGAGGATCAGACCCCAGCCCTGCCCGCACAGCCTGACATCTCCTGGAGCTGTCCCCCACCACCTACTCCTTTTCCAGGGCCAGCCCTGAGCTTCCCGGAACACAAGTCAGCAGGCCAGAGTGTCTTGAACCTGGAGAAGGAAAGAGGACCCAGTAGAGCCAAGCTGGGCCCCTCCTTTCTCTTCTTGTACCTCAGAAGTAAAGTAAGCTTCTGGGACCCATGGTGAGTCCCCTCCTGAGCTTGACACCCCCCCTCCCCCACCTTGGAGTGAGCCAGGAAACTTTCCTGGAGGATTACAGCACCAAGTGTGCACGTGCACCCCTGAGGGTAGTGCCTCCCAGCCTCCTGATAATACGTCGTAGAGCGCCCCGGGGCTAAGCTGGAGAGCTGCACACAGTGTGATCCGAAGTGCCCCTTAAACACAGAGAAGACTGCGCTCTGGCCTTCCCTCACCACATGCAGGCCTTGCAGGAAGGCTTTTCCGGTCAAGATCCACCTCTGCACTGACCAGCACTGACCTGGTGCAATCTCATTAGTAGTTTCATCTGCCAAATGTGCTATTAATAGTCCTGACCCCAAATGACAAAATGCATGCAAATCACTCAACACAGGGCTCCCTCCCACAGAGCACCAGCTCACTGGGGCTTGTCAGACCTGGCTGCTGCGTCCTTCAGGCTGAAGCACTTTCACCTGCCCCTGGATGAGAGCTAAGCCTCCCCTGACCCCTCTCCCCTGACCAGGGCTTCTGGGCTCCCTCCCCCACAGCTCTGCCCTGTCCTGCTCTGATACCTGCTGGCTCCGGTCCACAGTAGGCACCCATGGGGAAACCAGCACATGTCCAAGTCCTGGCTGTGAACCTTCTTGGCATGCATGTCTGTGTAGGTCAGGGGCTTCACCTCTGCCTGTCTCCTAGAAGGTGAGGTTGGCACTGTGCTGCAGGCTGGCCTATGCCAGGTAGAATGGGGTAGAGTTGGCAGGAGCTGCAGACCTGTGAACTCCTCTTGGCTGGCTAGGCCATGGCCTGTCCCAAGGCAGGAATACTGACCAGGGGACCTCCAGGAAGCACAGAATGCTGCAGGTCAGGCTGGGTCAGTAGTGGCTTGGCTTAGGATCAAGATGACAGGCAGATGTGTAAGGATATCTGGCCCTGCCAAGAGGGAAGGACTGGGTGGAGGCCTGGTAGGAACAGGGATGGAGGAAGGAGCAGACTGCCTGGTGGTTTCCAGAGGACAGGGACCAAGCAGGGCCACTTTGGCTTTGGCCTGCTTCAGCCACCAGGAAGTCAGCCCCAGGATGAGGGGCTTGGCAGGAGGGACAGGGACTTCCCCACCCCTCCCCCAGGCCCACGCTAAATGGTCATTGTGTTTGGTTTCCGGCAGTGGCCTCCTCTCTGGCCAGGACCCTAGTTTTCCTGCCCTAGCCAGAAGCTTCCCCTGTTTTCTAAACAGCAGCCATGGGCTGCATCTAGCAGTGAGGCCTGAGGAGAGAGGGAGCCTTAGCGGACTGAGGATGGCTACCAGGGCAGGGATGGAGCTCGGCTGGGCCTCTCCCTCGGCTCCTCAGGGATGCAGAGGGGCAGAGATAGAGAGAAGCAGCCCAAAGCCCGGCCTGGAACCACCTGGAACCTGCGGGGCTCAGTGAATGCTCAAGCCAGACCCTCCTGGCACACAAAGCCTGAGACGCTGCAGACGGCTGGAGTCAGCCCCCACCCCCACACTCCCAGGGGTCTGGCTGATGCCTGGGGTGCCGGCCTGGACACCTGCCCAGCTCTGGAGGTGCCCTGGGCCTGGGGCTTCCCCGGCAGAGAAACACGCTGTCCAGGCCCTGTCTCCCACCCCTCCGCCACACCATCGGGTGCATAATCAGACGGAGGCAGATGGCACCTGTGGCCCACTGGGCCCTGCACAGAAGATGCTGGAGAGGGGTCCAGGCCGCCACCTTGCTCTCCCTACCTCAAGCCACAACAGGCAGGCGACCCCCTCTCTGAATCCTCTCAGGTCCTTTCAAATTCGGGGATTCAGCATATTTTCTAATCAGGCAAAAATGACTCATGCCCTGGCCTGCAAGGCCCTGTCCCCACTGCCTGGCCACCTGTTGGGACTGGAGACCCCCTCCACTCACTGCCCTGGCGTCTCCCGGGGGTCACCGGATCCCTCTCTCCCAGGAGGCCCCGGTGGCCCCCATCACCTCTGGGGATCTAGATTCGTGGCACCCCCGCCACTGGACACCTGCATTGGGGAGCCTGGCACTGTTGGCACAGGCCCCGGCTGACCACGGAGTGAAAGAAGGCCCTGCGGGTGGCAGCTCACAGGCCACAGGCGTAAACAGTGACAGAGCCGCGAGGAGAAGTCTCCCGGCGCTGCAGGGGCCGGGGGCCACCACACCCGAGTCTGGCACGCATCGCGGGCGGGCCTGGGCTCCGGGGGTCCCGGCAGCCGCGCCGCCGCCCGCCCTCGCTACCCGGGATGAGGCCCGAGGGTTTCTGCAGCAAGAATCCCCGCCCCCGCCCCCCTGGCTCACCCACCTCCAGACGAGGCAGGTCGGGGTCGAGCTGCGTGAAGCTGTGTAGCACCACGGGGCCCCGGGCTGGGACTCCCACCTCCAGTCGCACAGCGTCCCACACGCTGCGGCTCCGCCGGGAGCCCGGGAACAGCGGCTCGGCGGTGCCCGAAGGCCCGGCCGCTTCGGCCCACATGCGCTGCACCATGGACGGCTCGGCTTCGCGCCGCACCGCGCCGCGCCGGCCGGGGGCCGCGGGACCCGGGGCGGCCGCGGCGCTGCGCTGCCTGCGCTCTGCCCCGCCGCGGCCTGTGAGGTCAGCCCGGGGGCGGGGCCGGCGGGAGGCGGGGCCTGAGTGCGTCGGAGTTCCCTAGTCCTCGAGCCCCTGGCTACCGCGCGCCGTGCAGTGTGTGTGCCTGTGTGTGCTGCGTGGGTGTGAGGTGCGACCGTGCTGAAGGGAGACCCGCCTGCCCCGAGTTCCAGTTAAGCCCCTCCCTGCCTCTGCAGCCTTCCCCAAATTGCTTAACCTCGCGGAACACCTGGAAAAACGCGGGTAAAGAAAAGGCCCCCAGAACGGCTGGGAGGATGGCACTGGGGCACCGAAAAAGATCCAGGCTGGCATCTGCGCCCGTCCAGCGCCCTGGGAGAGTGACCCTGGCCTCGGTGCAGACGAGGTGGGATGGGCGTGCACTGCCCTGCCTGCCCTGGGAGGGACCCTGCGGCCCTTGCCTTCTCAGCCGCCCCAGAAGCAGGTCCAGGCCGCAGGGGGCGGGGCAGCCTGGAGCTGGTCGAAGCCACACAAGCCCTGCAGGGCATGCTTCTAAAATATTTCTGTAATCAGGCCGTGTCATAAATGCCGGTCTGTTTGTTTTAAAGTGGGCCGATTTGGCTTAGGGTGGAGCTCCCTTGAGGCTGCCCCCCCCCCCCCCCCCGTCCAGAATCCAGCACCTACCTAGCTGGCTTTACCTCCCTCCCCTCCTCTATCTCCCGTCCGTCCGGGGTACTCCTGCCCAAGCCACAGCTGTCTGTCCAGAGGCTCCCAGGAGTCTCCCTCCAGCCTGGAAGGTCTAGGTTGGGGTGGCCCTAGGAGCACGGAGGAGTGGCGTTAACCACATAGCAACCCTCCGCGTGCCAGTCTGCCTGTCCCCTGCTCCACCATCTGATGTCACAGACTTGGGCTGGGGGTCCCTGCCATGTTCCTAACCGCTCCGTCTTCTAGGTGTTCTCCCCCGCCCCCCTTCTCGCTGAGCTAGATCTTGAGACCATTTCATTTTTTATTTTCGAACAGGTCTCAGTAAGTTGCCCACGTGGAACAAACTTGTGATCCTTCTGCCTCGGCCTCCGAGTGCTGGGATTGCAGGTGTGCATTATCTCATCCAGGTGTTGCCTGCCTGTTTTTACAAAATTCCCCTCTTGCCATGCTTACCTGTCTTTGCGGCTCCCCTCCTGGCAGGTTGGCATATGGCTCTCCCTGCACACACACACACACACACACACACACACACACACACACACACGGACAGGTCTGCACACACACGCAGTGGCATACACACATATATCAGTTTCTAGGAAAGCCCAGTCCACCCCCCTTTTTTGCTGTGACCCCCTCCCCAGGGACCCCACCTTTATGGCTCAGTTGTCTCCTCCATAAAGGGGGTAACTGCAGAGACAGTACAGGGAGGCCTGGCCCAGGCTGGTGCTCAGTGGGGGCCCAGCCCTGCAGGGCCATCCCAGAAGCAAGGCTGAGGACAGCAAGTGTCACCCGAAGAACACAGGGCCACCTACAGTGTATGTTCACCAAAATCCAAACCCCCAGGCCTCCACATGTGGCCACCATTTGGGGGACTCACGGAGGACAGAGGGACACACTGGACACACTCCACCATGCACCCCACGGAGTTCAGGCTGGAGGGACCCCTACAGGACAAACCACCTGGTTTCTTCAACTAATACACCTCAGGGGAAGAAATGAAAGGGAACCAGTAGATAAACATCAACGAAATGCAACTTTTTAGATCATGATTTGAAGAAAGCAGCTGTTAAAGAAAAATAAGCCAGGGATGGTGGCACATGCCTGTAATCCCAGCATTCTGAGGTTGAGGCAGGAGAATCACAAATTTGAGCTCAATTTAGCAAGACCCTGTGTCAAAATAAAAAATAAGCCAGGCGTGCTGGTGCATACCTACAATCCCAGCATCTGGGAGAGGTCTTTACGCCATTTTCTCTACTTCTGTGTCTGTTTAGGGTTCCCATAATAAAAGATAAAAGGAAAGGGCTTGGTTTGAGACCTTCTGATGCCCGAGGCTCCCAGCAGCCATTGAGGTAGGGTCACCAGCATCAGACCCTGGAGAGGCAGTGACCCGGGGCAGCTTTGGCATTTGCCATGTTCCTGGCTGTGTGCCCAGCGGTCCCTCATGCTATCCTGAGAGCAGAGGCATACTTAGACCTTTCCCAGTGGGCAGCTGGGAAACTGAGTCCTGAGGTCCAGACAGGGCTGTCAGAGGGGTCTGGGGCTGGGACTGGGAGGGTGAGCCCGGGGGAGTGTGCAGCTTCAGGCAAATGTCAAGCCTGCACTTCGGCTCTTCGGGAAGCTCTGGGGCAGGGGTCTCAGAGAGCACAGCCCCCCTCACCAGAAAGCGGGGTTATCGTGAACTGGTGTCTTTCCCGTCCTTGCTCAGCCTGCTACCAGCCCCCACAGTGCATCTGCCCTTCGTGGGGGGCCACGAGAGCCCCCGGAATGAGCCTCCAACATCTTCCACATGTTCCTCGAAGAGACTAAAAGGCTGACTGACAGCTGGAGACGAGAACCAGGCCAGATCTAACCCACATGTTTTCTTTGGCCTGCAAAATGTTTTTAAATTTTTTAGTCAACAGTATAAAGGTCAGGTGATTTCATGTAAAAATCCGTATTTCCGCTCCTCTTGTAACTTCGGATGACCTGACCGCATGGGTCTGCGTTCCCGCATGGGAGAAGAGGACCGGGTGGAGCCAGCTGGCGCTGTTGCCACAGGTCCCTGAGCACCACTCCCTGGCCCGAGAGTGGCCGTCTCCGGTTTATAGGACACTGCTGTGGTCTCTTTTCTCCCTGCTCCACAACCCCATGGGTCCCCCAGACACATGGCAGCCAGGGGGGGTCTCGGGCTCTCAGAGACCTTTGTTGAAGGTCTCCTAAGTGGTTCACAGATGTGGCCCCCGGCGATGTCCCAGTCAGGACCTAGGCCTGCCACTGTGCTGGGTTCCCGGGAATGGGATTCGGGCCTGGAGCACAGTTCTGGGGACTGCCCAGCAGGACACAGCTGTGCACACCGGGCACAAGGCAGTGTTGGGGCGACCACCGACCTTGGCCCTCCTCGTCCAGCGGGGATGGCAGCCAGGTTCCCAGACACAGCCTGCCCTGGCGGAAAGGCCTTTCACCCTGGCCGGCAGGTGGAGGTCACCCTGTCTGTCTGGTCCTCTACATTTAGGGCCTGGGGAAGACTCAGCAAGGGTGTGGCCGGCCAAGCCCCTCTGTCATTTCCCGACATGGACATCACCATTCCTGGCCTGCCTGGGTCCTGCAGTGGCCCTGCGTGGGCAGGTGAGCACACCTCTCGGCAGCTGACGCATCTGGCAAGTGTGGGAGTGTCGAGGACGGAAGGAGGACCCAGCATGGCCCAGCCTCCTCTGCCTGGCTTCCTGGGAGCCGCCGCTGGCCTCCCCTGCAGCCCCCAGGACCACATGGGTGTCCCCACAGGCTGGAGGCTGAACGCAGAGCTGGTCAGGAGGTGGGAACTGAAGCATCAGTGGCCCGGGGAGGCTAATGTTGAAGGAATGTGTGACATCATTGTCACTCCAATCTTGACCTCACAGGGTGTCCCTGTCCAAGTACAAGCACAACATGACCCATCAAAGACTGGAGCTGTAGAAACAGCCCTGGCCGGGGACCTGGAGGCTCTGGGTCAGCCAGGAGCTGGCTCAGGGCCCTGCCGTCCCCCCGAAGAGGACACTCATGACCCCAGCTCTAACCTAAAAGGGCAGCCCACTGTCATCGAGAGAAACGCCATCCACTGCCCTGACTCCTGGAGTGCCAGCAGCCCCAACACCCCAAGGGGTAACCGATACCGGCTAAGGGCCACCAATTCGATGTGTGCTGGCCCACGAGAGGTCTGGGGCACAGAGAGGGAAACGGAGACCAGGACTTGAGGCTGGGCCCCCAGCACTGAGGCTGCGTTGCGAGAAGGGAAGGCTGGAGGAGCCCTGCCCCGGCCCTCCTTGAGCCTGCCGCGGTGGCCCTGCAGATGGGCACAGGGAGCCCGGGCACACACAGTCAAGGAAGGTGTCCTAGGGCTGGCCCTGAACCTGTCCCCAAGCCAGGGGGCCAGTGACTTCCATCCCCAGCCGTACTGGGCACGAGGTGCCACGCTCTGGCTGAAGGGCGCCCGTCCACACCCAGGAGGGGCCCCGGCTACCCCCACGGGGCTGCCAGCCTTCCCAGGCGCCCAAAACCATCGCAGCCTGGCGGGGCCTGGCACGGCCAGCCTTGAGGGGCTGGGAAACTCCAGATTTGGGGCCCAGATTCAAATTCGAGTTTCTGCTCTGTCTCCCTCGCTTCGGTTTCACTTCCCTGAGCCCGTTTCTCTATCAGAAAAACGGCTGCTGCTGCTGCTGCTGCTAACAACAATGCCACCTGACTCTCGACGCTTAGGAGAGCAGCCGATAAAACGAGACAAAAGCCCAGGGTAACCCAAGAAGCACTGAAGGATCCGAGCCACGGTGACAGCCCCCAGCCCCCCAAACCCCGACCGACCGGGCCGCCACAGGAGGACTGAGACAGGTGATGAGCAGGCACCAGGCAGAGGGAGGCCCAGTCCCGGCTCACGCTCACACCGGGATGGGAGACAGAAGGCCCCTGGCCCTGGCGGCTTCCAACCAAACTCCTCCAACCAGTTCTGAGGAGGGAGGAGGAGGAAGCCCAAGGGGCCGCGCTGCCTGCCTGCTCCCCAGCAGGGACTCACCTCCGTGGCTGCCAGCGGCAGGAGTGCTGGCCAGGGCGTCGGGGTCTGGACAGTGGCGTGGTGGGTGCTGGCCCACCGCCTGGCAGTCACCACTGAGACGAAGGCGAGGAACACCGAGCCCTTCCTCCCCCTGGGCACCGTGGGCCTGGCAAGGGCCTGGCCGGCTGCCCGGGCCATGTTCTGGCAGGAGCCCCGAGGCGGGGTGGGCTCCGGGCAGGCCCTTGGCCAGTGTGCCAGGCACCCGTCTGCCCTGGTGAAGTCAAGCACCCAAGTGCCGAGGCCCGGTGTCACCCACATGGCTGTCATACCTGCTCCTGTGACTGGCAGGGCCAGGAATTCCCGCTCGCACCAGGCTGTAGGGCAGCCGAGGACGGGCAGTCAGGGCTCAGTGAGCTGGCCCAGGAGCGTGGCCCAAACCTGTGACTTCGGGTGGGCCCAGCCCCAGCCCCAGCCCCAGCCCCAGCCCCAGCCCCAGCCCCAGCCCCAGCCCTCTCCTCTACCACCCCAAGGCCCCATTGCCATTGCCCTCCTGGGGGGCCTAGAAACCACCACACAGAGCCAGGAAGGTGCTCAGGTACAGGTGATGGACCCAGATGGGGCTCGGTGGGTGTGACCTGGCAAGGGCCCGATTACTCATTCTGGAAGCAGCCCTGACCATCAGACTTCCCAGTGCCTCCATACCCAGCACCCAGGTATGGGATTTCACTAAACTGGCAGGAGGGGGCCACACCAGGTTGCCGGCTGTTTATGTCACCTGCAGTGTGGGAAAAATATAATATGGCCACCATGGCCAGCAATTCAGAAAAGACTCTGGTGAGAGAACCAGGAAGGGCATACTGCCGGGAACAAGGGTTGTCATGGAAGAAATCCACCAGCTTTAAGAATAACTAGTACCTTCATTGCCTGGCAAGCACAGCACGGGAAGTCATATAATCAGTTCAGTGCGCCCATTTGACACACAGAAAACTGAGGCCCAGGGAAGGTAGGACCTGCCTGGGCTCTCACGGGGAGAACCCATGCCTTATGTCTGCAGAGCCCACAGACCCATCCCAAAGCCCAGAGAGCCCAGGTGAAGGCCGGCCCGTGTTGCCGGGCTGCTTCCTTACCCTCCTGGGACCCTGGCTGGGTGGACGTGCAGACCCCAGCTGCGACAGGAGGGCACTGGGCTGGGTGCCTGGGACCACGGAGGCAGGGAGCAGGGCCTGGTGGGCAGGGTCTTCAGAGCCTCCCCAGAGGCACATCAAGCCGCCCAAGGGCCCTGGTGCAGTGGCTAAGGCCTCGCATGGCATCCAGACGCTGGCCGCCAGCACCCCCAGCCTGCCGCTCTGAGCATTTCACTTCCTCTTCCGGTGGCTTTGTGGGGTGCACAGGGCCTGGCTGAGCTCAGAGCCCAGGGGTGAGATCAGGGGTTCCTCTCCCTGCCTGGTGCCGCCTCCCTAGGGACCCGCAGGCTCCTCTTCTCCCTGAAGGGGCCCCACTTTCCTGATCTGGGCTGGGTGGAGGAGGCAGAGCTTTCAAACTCAAAACCAAATTCTTGTCCCTCCTCCCCTTCCCGGCCAGCATGCGGGAGCTCTTGGACTCTTTTCATTTCTGAGGCGGGGTCTCGCTATATAGTGCAGGCAGGCCTTGAACTCACTCTGTAGCCCATTCTGGCCTCATACTTGTGGTGATCCCCATGCCTCAGCCTCCTGCGTGCTGGGATTCCAGGAGTGTGCCACCGTGCCTGGCTCTGACCTTGAACTCTCACCCAGTGGGCTCCTGCAGGAGAATTTCTTCCAAGGAAGAAAGGATTTCAGGGATACCCTGGAGTGGGGGTCTTGTGGGCATGCGGGTAGGCATGGGGGGAGGCAGGTAGGCTAGGTGGGCATCGGACAGAGGGCACCGAGAGTCCCCAGCTGGGTACTGCAGCTGCAGCTGTTTTCCTGCCTCCTGTCCCCCTCATCTGCCCCCCAACAGGAGCCCCCTAGCGGTTTCTGTCCCAAGTCCTCACCGCCTCAGGCTCCTGCGACTCCTGGCACTTGGACCCCAGCCTCCATGGCAGGGTCCTGTTCGGCAATCCCCTCTTCCCTGTGTTCTCTGCCCCCACCGCCAGAGCAGCCTGGACACCATGACACCTTCCCTGGCTGCCCCGCTATTAAATGACACGTGCCTTGCCCCCTGCCAGTCTCGAGGCTCCCATCCCCTGGGAGGTCAGGCATCATCTCTGCTGTTGTCTTAGTTACTTTTCTCATTGCTGAGACAAAATGCCCGACACCCAAAGTTAAAGCTCAGAGTCTGTAGAGGTTTCAGTCCATAGTCGGCTGGCTCCAAGGCGGGGTGGCTCATGGCAAAGGGGTGCTGCAGAGGAGAAAGTTCATGGTGCCCACATGGTAGCAAAAGCTGCAAGAGACCTCAATGACCCCTTTCTGCCCCTTTTATCTTATCCAGGCTACTTAGGGCGGGCAGCACTCACACCTCTAATCCCAGTGCCCTTGGGCCTAGCACTGCACCATGAATCAATCACACACTCTAGGTCCAGCCACCCCCAGCTGCCACAGGCACCTTCATTTTGCCACAGACTTCTAGAAACAGCAGGACTCACCAGGCTGTGAATCAGCGAGCCCAGGGTTCAAACCCCTACGTCCACAGACCTGGGGATCGTGGGCCAGAGACTTGGCATTTCGGGACCTTAGTTTCCTCCTTTGTAAAATGGGCACAAGGACACTTGAGGACTTGATGAGGACTTGGCAGGGGCCTGCTTTGAGGAGTAAGCGCTCATCAAACACGCACTGATCGTCCCATGGCCAGCCACCGAGGAGTCCTGCCCCAGTGCCTGGCGTGGACACGTGGTCAAGGTCGGTGGACACTGGAGTACCACGGCCTGGCTCCATACTGGACAGCCAGCTCCTGATGACCCTGTGAGGTGCGCCAGGCCTAAGTGTGTCTTCACAACTGGATGCCAGCAGGTACCTGGGAAATGTCTGTTGCTGTAAAACCAAACACCAGGAGGGCACCGCAGGTCAAGCCCGGGCCCTCTGAGGCTGGGGGGCACACTCAGGCTTGGCCCACTCCTTCCCCAGGCAGAGCTCCTAATGGGCCTCACGGCAGCCCCAGCCCCTCTACCCCCGTGCCTGGGCTGTCCCCAGCCTTGTCCTGCCTTCCCCCTCCCTGGCTGGTGACAGCAGGCATGGCCTGGTGCAGCTCAGCTGCCTTTGTGGGTTATCAGCTCTCCCAGCGGGGGAGGAGAGGGGTTGGTGGACCTTCTGGGCCCAGTGCCGTGGAAGGGGCTGGCAGGCAAGTGGACTGCGGTTTCTGGTGGTGCTGGCCTTTCTGGGTGTAAAGTGACCCACAGGGAGAGGTGCCGCTCATGCGTCTGATGGCATTGGGAGCATTGGGAGCGCACTCCCAGCCTGTGCACGGCCACATCTCCATGCAGCTTCCAGTCCTCTAACTGGTCCCGGTCTAGCCGCCAAGCCTGTCACCACTGCATTCCCCTACCTGCCCTGGCCTGGCCTCAGGGCCCGATCCTGGGGCTACTCCTTCCCGGGCAGGGCAGGGCAGGGCAGCCAGGGGTGGCAGGCCCTGAGCTGAGCGCTCGCTCGGAGACGTGGAAGGAAGGCGGCCAGCCTGCGTCACAGCCCAGTCTCAGAAGCAGGACCAGCTGCTGCTCAGAAATGCGGGAGCCCAGGAGGTGGGGCTGAGGGAGGGGAGGAGCCGCTGGGAGGGTCCCTGCCTCCAGCCCGGAGAGCAGGCCTTTGTTCCTGCTGCGGCCACATGATGCTCTACATCACTGTCACTGCCTGGAACGAGCAGGGGGCAGAGAGCAGGGCTGGGCTGGGTGCGAAGACAGTGTGGGGTGTTCCACCTGCACCCAAAACCCGCTCAGGCCACAGTCCCGGCCAGGCCTACTGGGGACTCGAGACAAAACACGGCAGCCTGTGAGGCCCAGATCGCCCCCCCCCCCCCGGGCAGGGCACCTGGGTCAACGGGTCCCTGTAGCCCGGATAACGCACCCGCCTGACCTCAGGCACCCCTGCGGCCAAGCGGGAGCCTCTTCTGGGGGAGGCTGCGGCATCTGGGGGTGTCTTTGCAGCCTGCCCAGCTGGGGGCAGGTCCGCTGGGTGCGAGCCCATTGTTTGTAAACACCCGCGGCTGTCGCTAGGAGCCGTGACTCAGAGCTGGAGTGGTGACTCCTCCTGAAGCTGTTTACTCAGCCTGGCATCCTGTCCAGGAAGCAGCCTGGAGAGGCCTGGGCCTGGCTTTTGCTCCCCTTTCCTGCTGCCCCCTACCTGACTCTGGTCCTGTGAGTGGGGGACAGCCCCCCCCCCCCGTTTCTGGGAACTGCAGCCCACCATTAAGTCACTCAACACACCTTTGCGGTCAGACGGGCTCTACTAGGTAAGGGTGGTGCTGGGGCCATGCAGGAGGCTGGGAAAAGGCCCAGGTCTGGGTCTGGGGAGCATTAGGACAATGCAAACGTCTGCACCCTGCAGCCCAAAGGTAAATGTCTGCCCATGGTTAGAAGCCCTGGAGACAGAGCAGCTCCTGGTGTCCCTCTGTCCCTTAGAGCCCATCCAGGCCTCCTTTACACCCTTCAGGGAGGACAAAGCACTTTCCCATAATCATTATCTCTGTTGTAAAGCTAGAGAGGGCGAACAACTTGCCTGAGGCCACACAGAGAGCCAGTGCCACAGCCAGGTACATGGCCAGGCCTACCATGCGCTGAGTTAGAGATCACAAATAGATGTGTGCGTGGCGGCACGGTCAGACATGGCTATGCCAGGTTCCTGTCACTGGGGTGCGTGGTCTCTCACTGTATGAGAGCCAGGCTCTGGGTGCTGAGGTCGATTTTCCCTGACCCCCCTACCCCACCTGGTGCTCCTCTGCACACCCGCTGCAGTCTGCACATCCTCCCTTGCCCCAGAGCCGGGTGATTTTGTCCCCAAGTGGCAGGATAAGTATCTCGGGCTCCCGGTTACAGGAGGGTGATGGGGTAGGAAGACCTCAGAGGCCCTTGTGGACAGCTGCATACCACACTGGGGTGTCCTTTCCCTGCTCCAGGCTGGGGAGAGCAGGGGCACCCCAGACACTGCGAACCCACAGGACGCACCTGCTGAGGCGTGGGGAAGTTGGCCACTGTTGCTAGGAGAGGCGGAGGGGGCTGTGGACACTGGCAGCGGGGAGGCCTGGCCCTGCCCCAGGCAGAACGGTCCCTCTTCTGGCAGCTGATTCACCTGCCTCAGGGCTACCCTGCTCTGGCTGCCTGCCCACTGGCCCCGCCAGCAGCCCACTGAGTCACGAGGTTGCCAAGAGGCCGAGGACCCGGGATCTGGGCCCTGCCCCAGCTGCTACTGCTGCTGGCTTCCAGCCCAGCAGGATCCAAGGGGGTGGCGGCCCCCCTCTCCTGGTGGCTGGGGGGACCCTCCTCTCCACCCTGGGCTGACTCTGCGACCCCCAGGAGCCCAGCAACCAACTTGGATGCAGCAGCTGTGAACTGGGCACGCGGATGAAGCCTGGTCCAGACCCAGCCTGCCGTGCAGGGTGCATGGGGTGGGGGGAACCACTGGATGGGGAGCTCTCTGGGCAGGGCCTGGCCCTCAAGGTAGCCTCGGACTCTGGGGTGGAAACAGCGGTTCTCACGTCAGTTTAGAGCCAGGTGATCCTTCCACAAATTGGGACTGAAATATCACAGCGATGTTACAGTGCCATAGATGTTTCTGAAGGTCAGCTTCTCCACTCATACAGATGAGCACTGGTAACAGAATTTTCAGCCAGTGCCATCGACAGACTACAGGGGGCCCCGCCACAATGATGCATTCACACAATCAGCCAGCACGAATTTACTGAGCACCTACTAGGTGCCAGGAACTGTTCAACAGGTGGTGACACATCAGGGAACAAAACAGATAAAAAGCACCTCTGAAGCTGGGTTCGGTGGCACACACCTATAATCCCAGCACTTGGAAGGCTGAGGCAGGAAGATCTCTGTTGAGTTTGAAGCCAGCCTGGGCTACCTAGTGAGTTCAAGGCCAATTTGTACTACACAGTGAGACTTTGTCTCAAAAAACCAAAAACAAATAAAAAGAAACAAGCGAAATACATGCTTGAAGGTGAGAATGCTAAAGAAGAAAAAAGCAAAATAGGGCAGGGGCACCTGGCCAAAGTGGAGGGCCGAGGCTGCGGTTTAAATCAAGCCAGGGACCTGAGGGAGAAACGTGGGGAAGGATTTCAGGGAGGAAGCGTGAGGGGAATTCTGCTGTGGGATCATTTCCTGTTCCATCCCTGCCTGGGCTCATGCTCCCTGGGGGCAGCAGCCACGACAGCTCACCTGTCTGTACCCGAGCGCAGTGCCGAGACCTCCTTATCACTACTGACAGGCCAACGTGCAAGTGTGCACTGCCACACACACGTCCCACACACCCCACACACCCCACACACTCACGGACGGAGCACTGGCCCTCCTGCCCGAATCCCTTCCCTCCTCCTCGGGCCGGGAAGGGCCCTCGATGGTGCAGGCCGGAGGAAAGCAGAGGAAAGCGTGGGGGGCCTCAGGGAGCTCTCGTGGGGGCTCCGGGGCCCGGAGAGCGGAGCAACAGCACCGGCAGGGCACGGGTGTCTGCCCACCTGGCTCCCGCTGGAGGGCTTTCCAGAGAGTGGGCTGTGTGTAGGTGGGCAGCGAGCCCCGGCAGGGGAAGTCAGGGGAGGCGGCAACCCGGCTTCCTGGGAAGCAAGAGCCCTTTTTCTTAGAAGCAGGGTGCAGCCTGGCCTGGATTTCTGCCAGGGAGGTGGGTGGCTGGGTTGGCTCTGGTTCAACCCGGGGCTTCCCCATCTTCCCTTCCCGGCAGGGAGCAGGTCTTGGAGAGAAGGGCTCTGCAGGGTGGCTGCAGCCCAGGGTGTAGCAGGAGGCCTGGCAGGGCTGGGGCCTGGGGGCCGAGCCACAGTCAGGCCCCAGTACCCAGCGGGCCCCGGTCACCCTGTGCTCCAGGGCAGGGCAGTCAGGACAAACGCGCCCTTGTGGTGTGGGAGGCGGGCTGCTGAGCCAGGGACACCCTGTGCCCAGGGCTGCCATGGGCCCGGGAAGCAGGGCCCTCCTGAGCTGCCCTCTTCCTGGAGCAGGCTCAGGTGCCAGCTGGCTGCCAGGAAGTGGCGGGACTCGGGCCCACTGCCCTGTTTTTCCCACAGGCCTTCTCCAGCAAAGAAGTTCCCCACCTGGGAGGAGGCAAGGCCTTGGGTCTCCAGCGCCCTGGAGCTGAGTGACACAGTCAGGTCCCACTTCCCTGCCGCCTACGGTCCCTCTGCCAACCCCTGGACTTTATTCTTTCCCTGGTTCTTCACAAGAGGCAACCCCCGCCCCTTCGCTTCCATCTGGTCACATCTGGGAAGCCTGTCACCGGGGCCTCACTTCTCCAGTGCCTCCCAGGAGCTCCTATGGGCTTGCAGGGAAAACGGAAAGCCGGGCGTGGTGGTGCAGGTCTGTAATGCCAGCACTCTGGGAGGCTGAGGCAGGAGGACTGCCGCAAGCTTGAGCCCAGCCTAGGCAATGTGGCGACTCAATGAGACCCTGCCTCAAAATAAGACTAAAGGAATGGCTGGGGATGCAGCTCAGCCCACAGGCCCTGCATTCAACCCTCACAGCTGCAAAATAAAACAAAAATATTTAGCTCAGTGGTTCCAGAACCTGCCTTGCAAGTGCAAGGTCTTGAGTTTGATCCCCGGTACCAACCCCGCCCCCCAAAACAAAAAAACCTAATAAATCTTGGTGAACTATTAAAAAACCCCACAAAAACGAGAGATGTGAGAAACCTGAAGCCGGGGGCCTGAGGGCTGGGCTGCGAGCACTGGGAGATCTGGGTTCTGGCCTGAGGCTCTGCAGAGGCCATCTGCAAACACACACCTGGTGGTCAGGTGCTCTTCTTCCTGCAGGCACCAGCCAGGTGCCTCCACCTGCGGCCACATTCGTCCCTTCACATGTGTGTTTGCACTACCTGGGCACACGCATGATGACGCACAAGGCATACGCTCCCTCGCTGCTCCCTCGACAGCCCCAGGGACACATCAGCCAGCGAGGGAGGACGGGGCTGCTCGGCTCCCGCATGCTGGCTCCTGTGCCCACGGGGCCTGCTCCGGGCAGGCTGTGTGTGTGTGTGTGGGGGGGGGGAGCAGGGAGCTCTGGGTCCAGCAGCTGGGAAGGAAACTCCTCTTGGAATCTTGAAACATTTCAAGCTGCTATGGGGAGGTGGGGGAGGCTGTACTGTCCACCTGGGCCTTCCCTACTGGACACTGCCTGCGTGGCCCCAGCTGCCACCTGTCCGGCGACTCAGCCTCAGGCCAGGTGGACGTCCTCACCCTAAGCACTTGGAGGGTCAGGGCCTGAACCTGGCCTCAGGAACGCAGGGGGTCCAGGTGGGGTTGCCCAGAGGGCCTGGGCAGTTGACTTCTCTGGGTGCATTTGGAAAACTCGCGGACTCCACGTGGGCCTGCAGGAGTCTCTGGCTTCTGCCTGCACCCCAGCTCCCCGAGGGCAGTCACCACTGGGGGCTGACGGCCACCTGCCTTCAGCGTGGTTGACAGGGCCTCAGGACACCTCACACGGCCCTGCCCATCCAAGAGCCTGCAGGGAGAAGATGGTGGCTCAGATTTAAGGAGCTCACCTGAGACCCCAGGTGCAGGCCAGGGCTCCCCCAGCCCTGGACTTTGTCCTCCTGCTGACTGAGGCCTGGGGGCTGCCGTGCCCTGGTTAGGGTTAGAGGTAATGGGGCTGGGCCATCTCTGGCCTGGGTGGGGACGGCAAGAATCCTGCCGGAACGGGCACAGCCCCGACCCCACCCCACATTCTCGGCCTCCCACTTGGAGCTCTGCATTTGCAGGACAAAGCCACGGTGCCCTCCCACCTGCCCCCAGCGTCCTAGTCCTAGACAGGTGACAGGTCCAGATGGAGTCTCAGGATGGTGTCCAGCCCCACACTGTGGTACACGATGGTAATCCCAGCACTCAGGAGGCTGAGGCAGGAGGAAGATGAGTTTGAGGCCAGCCTGAGCAACTGAGCAAGACCCTGTCTTGAAATAAAAAATAAAAAGGGCTGGGGGTACAGCTCAGTGACAGCATGCTTGCCTGGCTTGTGTGAGGTCTTGGGCTCCAGTGCCACAAACTGGGAAAAAAAGGGCCTCCAGCCCGAGGTGGGCACACCCTCTTACCTACGAGGGAGGACTGAGCAGTGCTGGGCTAGTCACACACCCACCGGCAGGGCAAGAAGGCCAGCGTGGCACCGGGGCTGAGGTGACCTTGGAGGCAGTGCCCATGCGGGGTGGCCAGGGGCGGGGTGTGTGTGCTCTGGCGACTCCATTCCCTCCCAGCAGCAGGGCTACGGGGTCTCACTCTGTGGGTGTCCAGGATCCACACGGCTGGCTCCAGGGCACATGCTGTCTGTGCTGCCCTTGGCCCGACCCTCTGCCTGGCCTCAGGATCCCCCAGACTCCGCCGCTGTCCCCCGCAATGCCTCTCAGCTCCGAAGTGGGCAAGAGGCTCAGGGTCACAGAGAGAGTGATCCGGGTCAGACTATAACCTGGGGAGCCCTCCTGGGCCAGCCCTTGGGGGCGTGGCAGTTTGGCCGGCCTGGACAGTCCTCTCACCAGGGGCTCCATGGCCGGCTCCCCCCAGCTGGACACCCCTCCCCAGAGTCCCGGGAAGGTCCACAGACAAAGGCAGCCCCCAGGGCGCCCCCCGGGAGGAGGGACACAGTGAGCTTGGAGGTGCCCCAGCTCGGGGGTGGAATCCAGGGCCTCTTGTGTAACGGGCAGGGCTCTGCCACTGAGCCACACTCCCAGCCTGGTGGTCTTTCCGGACACCCAGTGCTGAGGTGGCATTCGAGCCCCAGTGGGCCAGCCACGGCGGCTGTCCCCAAGTGCATGGAAGGCAGAGCTCAGCCTGGGCCTGGTGCGTTCACCTGCTGCCCCCAGGTCCCGAGGGCAACACAGTTCACGGGGGCGATGATTATGCACTGAGAGATAGACACACAGGCAGACGGGCTGCAGATGGGGAAACTGAGGCCAGTGGGCTGGACCAGGATAAGAGCATACAGCTGGTCAGTCTCAAGTTAACCCAGAACCACTGTGCTGATTCCAGGGGCTCTACATCCCAGCCACGCCCACCATTGCCACCACGTCCCAGGTCCACAGAGCCCCTGGCTACTGCGTATGTCGGGGGGCAAAGCACCCCCTTCACCATGGGCACCGAGTCTCGTTCGCCACACCTCTGACCAAATTATCTGACGTTCTGCTACTGCCAACTGTCACTCAGGTGTCCAGGAAGTGGCCTCCATGGCTAGGGGCCTGGCCCGAAGCCAGGTGGCTGGGAGGGTGCACTGGGGTTTCCCTCAGGAAGGATCCAGGGGGTGGGGGCTGCCAGGTCCTGCCCGGGGTGGGGGTAGGTGCAGCAGTCACGAGAAGCAAGGCCAGACTCACAACCCGAACAGGCTGTCTGTTGGAAAGCCCCTAACCCTGAGCCTTCCTGCCTGTCAGTATTTTGGGGGCTTGCAGTTGCCAAGCAACGGGTCCAGGCTGCCATGGGAACTCACCCTTCTTCTGGGGCTTGTCATTTTTAGGGCAATGCCACAGTGCTTCCCAATCTCTCTCCTTTCCACCTCCTCATCCTGGCTTAGGTGCCCCTACCTGCCCTGGGGTCACTTTCCGCCCCCAAGGCGGGTGAAAACTCTGATGCTCCAAACTCAAGAACCCTGAGAAAATGCAGAGCACGGAGCCCAAGGCCTTCATTAGAGCCGGGAGAAGATGAGAGGGTTCCTCAGCTCTGTTTACGTCTCCACTCCGGCTGGCTGGTAACCACGCCGTGGGGGGCCTGCCTGCCAGCCCCGCCCCGCCCCCGCCCAGCCCGACCACTGGGAGCCCACTGTAATTGGCAGGAATGTGGACCCAGCCCTGGCGCCTGGCCCCTCCTGGGCTTGTCTGCAGATGGGGACGTGCCCCCCAGACTCGCCTGCCTGTCTGAGGGTCTCCCTCCCAGAGTGCTGGGTGGACACAAGGGGACGCCACAGCGGAGGGCCAGGCACACGGTGGTGCAGGGGGCTGTTGTGACCGCACCTTCCACGGCCCAGGAAGACGAGTGGGAGTCGCCTGGGAAGGGCCCTGCAGGGCCCAGCTCTTCTCACACCTCTCCTGGAACCCACTGCACATCCACAGCCCTGGGCCTGCATTCTCTCTATGCCTGTCCCTTAGACAGGGGCCCCGGTGCTCCCCACTGGCAGAGCCCTGCACCAAGGCCCCCCATGGGCCGCTGCCGTGTGCGCCATGGATGAGCTGCAGTCAGGCACCAGTGGCCGAGGCTCAGGCTGGGATGGTAGGGGGGCTGCAGGAGACAGTGACAGCATCCGCTCCCGGGTGCTCCGCACCTTGCACTGCTGTCCACGGGAGCCTGGCTCCCTGCTCACAGACCCCCATCGCCCCACTACGCCTTCAGTCAGAGGGGCGTCTGAAGACCACGCGGAGTCCTGCCAGGTGCAGCAGGGCCAGCTGGGCCGCATCGCCTGCCTTTGGGCACTCAGGTCCTGCACGGACAGCTCCCTGGTCCCCAGGGCACCTTCCATGGTCCCCGCACTGACAGCACAGCTGCCTGGAGACCCAGGTGCAATCTAGCCACAGGCCTCTAGAAGGCTGAGACGGAAGGCCGAGCTCAGTTTGCCGGTGAGGGATGAAAGGGACCTGGCCCCGGCCGGCTTCCCTGCACCACTACCCCGTGGCCCCACCTGGTTTGATTGCCTTGGCATGTATCACCCAGGAAATGACTGTGCTCCTGGCCTGCGTACAGTTTGGTGTCATCTCCTAGCAACTAGAGGGTGACATGTTTGTGGCAGTTTAGGGTGGGCTGGGGCAACCAAACCACAGGTCACAGTGCCACCTGCCAGTGCTGGAGTCACCAAACCAGGGAGCAAGCATATTTAGGCTAAGTTCCTGCCTCCTCCTCAGACTCCCCACTGCTCCCCAACCTCCTAGGCTCCTGGCTTTTGGAAAGTGAATCTTTCTCAACAACCCTGTTATGGGTTAAACTGTGTCCCCTCAAACGATCCCCAAATCTACCAACAAGACCTTATTTGGAAATAAAAGTCTTTGCAGACAGAATCAACATGAAGTCACACTGGATCAGCACACGCCCTAGGCTGATCACTGGCATCCTTACAATAATGGGGACAAGTGGACACAGACACCCATGGGCAGAGTTTGGAGCGATGTGTTTGCGAGCACGGTCCTGCAACATCTCGAATTTAGACTTCTGGAATGGTGAAAGGAGACAGCACTTAGTTACAGAGCCCGAAGACACTAGTACAACAGACGCCAGGCCTGGTCCCTGCCACTGCCCATGCGGTCATCATCACACTGCCTCTCCTTGAGTGAATCCCCCCCCAGGACACCTCCTCCCAGCACCGCTCCCAGATGAACACTGCCACCCTTTCCCCAGCAGGCTCCTGGACCATCATCAGTGCCCCCTGCCTCCTCTGGCTTGGCCTGGGCCCAGGAAACGGAATGAATGAACCAGTTCCCTCCTTTGCTACTTTGTCATATTCAGATGTTAACCATCAGGAGACAGCAGCATGGGTGAAGACAGGAAACAGGGAGGGGACAGCAGTGAGCAGAGGGTGCCCAGCTCGGAGCTCCTCTGGGTGCTGGGACAGAGACCACTGTCCCTTGGCATGCCTGGCCCCCGGGGCTCGGAGGCAGAGTCATCGCTTACTTGGGCCACCCTGCTCCTCTCTGACCAATTCTGGGATCTGGACTAGGCACTGTGCCTTTCAGGGCCCGCCCAGGGCCCTCCATGTGCACAACACGGGTCATTCTATCACCTGCCTCCCGGGGACTCTCATGTGAATGTGAAGAGATGACACCTGTAACACCAGTGAGTAACGCACACACTAGAGCAGGAGAATTCTAAGAAACGGGGCACAATACAACTCAAAACAAGCGCCAGTGCCCAGCTTTAGGGAAAGTCCTCCCTCTCAGTCCTCATTCCTAGTCTGAACCATGAGGGTTGAAAAGTGAACACAAATCAGGTATTGTCACTCTGGCTCCCCGCTGAGTTCGGAATCAGACCGAGTCTCCGTCTCAGCTGCCCCAGCATGGTTCCTGGGCTCCCCACCTTCTGGCATGCAGTCCTTGAATGATCTGCTCCCTGGGGTGGTTGGATTTGGGGACTGGTCTTTAACCAACAGGACTGAGCACAGCAATGTGAGGTCAACAGAAGACTTGCAAGGCACTGCGCCTCTGCCTCGCTGGTTTTCTCCTGCTGCCACCCATTTGCCCTCCTTGGAGGGGAGCCTGTGGTGATGCTTGGTCCCACGGAGGGGACCATGTGGCAAGGAGCCCCCAGGGGGCCCGGGCAACAGACACAGGGGCTCCGAGGCCCTCATTCCAAACCGGATCCTGCCAGGAACACAGGAATGAGTTGCTTTTGTGAGACCAGGAGACAGAGGCCCCAGGCTGAGCTGGCCTGGGTGCAGGTGCACGGAGGCTGTGACATCACCAACGTCTGGTGTGTTAAAGGTGGCCTGGCACGCTGTCACACAGCAGTGGCTGGAGGGGCCCAGGTTCAATACGGCCTCTGCCCCCAGGGAGACGAGACGCAAGGATGTGGAGCACTCTCCCACCTCTGGGGAGCTCATACTGGACAGAGATGCTGTGACAAAAGGTCCCGCTGGGTGACAGGCAGGGCACACGCAGCCTGACCCTGGGGCTCTTCCCTGTCTCTAGTTGCTGTTGGGCTCAGCGGCCCTGCTGCCCCCAGGTGGCCAGTGCCAGCACTGCAGCCCAAGGCAAGAAATCCACAAAACAAAACACACACCTTTGTTTAGCTGTCGTCAAGGAAGCTCCTCTCCCAGGCCCCAGGGAGGAAGAGGAGCAGGATCTACAGGTTCCACGAGTACTGAGAGGGACCCCAGAAACCTCAGTTGCTCCCCTCCTTTCCCTTGCTGGCCCCAGGATGTCATTACCCGAGGCAAGACAATGACCCGGCCCCACTTCCAAATGAGGACCCCAGGGCGCCAACAAAGATAAGAGGTCCAGGGCTCTGCCTGAGGCTACACGACTGGCTGGTCTCCGCGCTGGGAGGAGAAAGCATTTTCCAAGGACAGGTCACTAATGGAACACATACTGTACAGCCCCAAGGACTCTTGGGGTCACAAGGCCAATCACCCTCGCTTGGAGGAGGAGGAGGAAACTGAGGGCTTCTCTCCTGTAGCCCCCTCCACATCAGGCAAGACACGCCTATCCTCGTTCTAGGCGCCCAGAGTAGTGGACAAAGCCATGTCCTCCCCGGGGTGTCTTGAGGACCGCCCCTGCCAGGCAGATCCTGGAAACCTTGGGCACCCTTCCGCCCATCAGCCTGGCACATCCCCGCTCCCCCGTAAGGGTGTGAGGCATGTTGCTAGGAGACTGGTCGCCTCTGGCCCAGGACAGAGCTGGCTCTAACCGCCTCTTTTTTTCTCCTTGTCACCTCCCCCGTGTCACGCCCTCCTCTGAAGCCCGTGTGGGTGAACAGCCGCGTTCACGCGAGCCTCTGCCTGCGTGGAGGTGGCCAGAGGAGAGGGTCTCACACGCAGTGGGTGGGCAGCCCCCCCCCCCCAGGATAGCGGCCCTCTTTCCCCAAACAAATCCCACGGGGGAGTGGAGCCTGGGCCGAGGAGCCCAGATCCCTTCTTTCTCCGCTGGATCCTGCCCACCTGGCCTTCCCCTGGCCAGTCTCTTTCCTGACCTCAGTTTCCCAACTGCATGGGGGGGTGGACGGGAACTGCGTAAGCGCGCGATTTGCGTGGACGCGCGCCGGCTCCCCCACGGGGTGGGGCGTGGGCGGGAGCGTGGGCCGCCGTGGCCGGCCGGGCGCGGACTTACCTGGCAATCTACCATCATCCTCAGCCTCGGCTGCTCATCGCCGGCCCCAGGGCGGGGCCCGGGGTCGCAGAGGCCGCTCGCCTCGGCCCGCGCGCGGCGCAGGGGGGCGCCCGGCTGCGGGGCTCATGGCGCGGCCTCGCGTCCGCCCGGGGCCCGGGGCTCCGCGGCCCTCGCCGCCATCCGGTTCTCCGTCGCGGCCAGCGCCGCTCCCATTGTCTGCACCCGCCGGGGTGCCTTGCTGGCCGCTCGGCCGGGCGCTCGGTCCCGCGCTCGGTCCCGCGCGGGCTCCCGGGGTTCGGGCCGGGTGGGCGGGGAAGCGCGGCCCCGCCCCGGCCCCGCCCCGGCCCCGCCCCGGCCGCCCGCAGGTGCGAGGCGCGGTCCCGCAGGCGGGAGCTCGGGGGCGCGCTCGGCCTCCCACCACGGGCGCTTGCTTGCGGCCGGACCTCACGGGGGCGCCGTTCTCGCGTCCACGGCCCGGCGCGCGCACGGAGCCTGCGCGGGACTGCGGGCGGTGCGCGCACGTGACCCCGCCTCGCCGCGCGCGCGCATTGGGCGCCACGGTCCTGCGCGGCCGGTCTTGCCTGTCCTCCCGCTCCAGCTGCTCGCGCTGTGCACCCGTCCACGCAGCGCCTGGGGTCCTCGACGCAGATGCCAAGTGGGGACCGCTGGACTAGGTGGACAAGGAGAGAGCTGGAGGCAGAGCACCAAGTACCCTCAGCCTGTCACCCACAGGGGCCCCAGTGCCACCTGCAAGACTCAGCTCGTGCGTGGCTGGCGTCCGGCCGCCCCCCGCCCTTCCACCTGCCCCACCCCCATCCCTTCTCTTCTGTGTCATTGCAAGGTCAGTCTTTCCGGGCAGGCAGGTGGGGGAGCCAGGTGGGAGGGAGCCTGGAAAGAGGGGGCCCTGCAGCTGGGGCTGAGCAGGTGTTGGGGTGTCAGTGTTACCAGGGAGCCCTCGAGTGGTCAGGGGTCAAAGCTTATTTCATACCTGAGGGGCTGTGCCAGCCCTCAATGCCTCTTAGCTCTAAGTGACCACGCCCAGCTGTGGGATTTTCCCAGTTCTCCTCACTCACCCCCACTGACGGAGGCCGCTCCGGTGTGGGGTCCCACCCAGGGGACCTTCTGGATCCCTCTTCTTGCACCTTGTTCCAGCTTTGCTCTCCAGCACGCCCTCAAGGGCTGTGGTCACTGGGCTGCGGGGTAGGGGCCCCATCCAGGTGGCCTTTTCAGAGTCACAGCATCCTCGAGCTGAGTGGACACCTTGCCCACCCGGGCCTGGACCCCAAGCCCCTGCCTCGGCGTCCTCCTGTGCACGGTGCGGCCATGGTACATATGCCTCCTGCCTTCTGCTGGGCAGAGCTTGCTGCCAGACAGCCCAGAGCTCCTGCATGCCAGAGTAGTTGCTCTAGCCAAGTGCCGAGAGTTCCTCCAGCCATGATGGCATCTAATCCTCATCCTTGGGGCTCGGAGAGGTGGCGTGAGCTGCCCAGATCCCAGGGCACTAGGACAGACTCCCAAACCTGTGTTCTTTTAGCTGCCTCCCACTCACCTGTTCAGCAAACATGTGCAGAGTGCATCCTGGTGTTGGGTTCTGGGAGAAACCCAGCTAGCTGTGGTTAATCAGTGCTGTCTTGGAACTGGCTATCTGGGAGACAGAATGGAAGTGGTGGGGGGAACTGCTTTGTGAATGACTACTTGGACGAGGTGGGTTTATAGGAAGGCACAGAGGCACCCACTTGGAAGGGAGCACAAATCAAGGCAGGCTTCCTGGAGGAGGCGATGGCAGGAGTGATTCCCAGGGAACCGGCCTGGTGGTGAGATGGGCAGGCCTGGCCTGTAGGCCGCATGGGCAGAGGTGTGCCAGCCCTGGCCCTATGGGCCAAACAGTGGTGCTGGACTGTAGTATGTGATGAGGGGGCTGTTGGCCTGGAAGGGACAGGCAGTTCAAGCTTTGGCAGGGCATTTGGTTTTGTTTTTTTTTGTGATATTGAGGATTGAACTCAGGATCTGGTGCAGCACACTGAGCTAAATCCCCAGCCCTGCTGGCATTTGTAATTATGTCTGTTTCTTGAAAGGGACCTCTGCAATTGAAGAAGCTTCAGAGCCATAAAGGTTTGATCTGCTCCGGCAGGTTTGCCTGTACTTACACAAGGCTTAAATCTGATCCTGCCACGCAGCGCCGAGGGGTCCCCCGGGCCTGTGCCCCTGGTCGAATTCCTCTACTGGACTGGGCCCTGTGCTTCTTTCCCCCAGGGAGCATCTCTGGCTGCAGGCCCTCAGCCTGTCGGAAAAGCACCTGGGCGGGGGGTCTGGTTTCAGCAGCTGGGCTCCACCCATCACTCAGACAGCTGGCAGCTGAGGGCGCCTGAGGGCTCTGCCCTGATACAGGGTCTCCAGTTAGCCCGTGCCCAGGGGCTGAGGCCCACGGCTGAGTCTGGCAGAGGCTGGGCCCATGGTGCTGGGCAAGGCCCCAGAGCCAGGCAGGGAGGAGGAACCTGGGAGCCTCCCCTGCAGGCTGATGTTGCCCCAGCCTCTGGGCCTCCCCGAGCTCCGAGCACAAGCTCCCTGCAGGCAAGGCCTGCTCCTTCCACACAGCCCTGCCTCACAGACTCCTCTGCACGGTGGCCCAGACAGCCCCGGGCCGGTGGTGCTTCCTGGGGACACAGAGGCGCTGGGTCCACTTTTGCCTCTCTGAGACTCCAGTCCTCTCTGGCCCGGGTTGTGTCCTTCTGCTGACGACTCCAAGGCTCCCGTTATGGGGCCTGCTCCCTGCCTCTCTGCTACACTGGAAGTTGTAAGAAGAGTGGGCTCAGGGCTGCCCCTAGCTTTGCTCAGGGGCCGGATTGAGGGGCGCCTGCCTGACCACAGGCCTCCCCACCTGTCTCCTCCTCCTGTGGGAAAGATGCTGTTGCCTGACACCAGGCTGCCAAGCCCACCCTCCACGCCACACCCGCCTCTGCCTGGCTCCCCATGGCTTCTGGGGCTGAGGGGACCCAGATCCACATTCCCTTTGCACGCAAGGGCTGATCCAGGAGGCCGTCCAGCGGCGGGCTGTGTTGCCCAGTGCCCTGGGAGTCTTCACGCCCTGCTCTGCCCAGGCCCTCCGCAGAACCAGTGATACCTTTGGTCTGTGGCTAGGAGTTGGGTAGAAGCTCTCGTCTGTGGCAGCAGCCAGCTTTAGCCTAGGTTTTCTGGAACAACCATCCGCCCTCGCCCAGGCTGACTGTGCAGGAGATCCAGGCTGCTTGTATCCTGGAGCCTACACCACCTTTATTTATTCACTTAATTATTTTGGTACAGGAAATCAAACTCAGGACCTTGTGCTTGCCAGGCAGGTGTGGCGGCGGTGCTGAGCTATGTTCCCAGCCCTGCACCACCTTTATTGAAAACCACCCCAAGCACTACTATGAAGGAAGCACGTGGACTCCAGTGTGGGCCCTAGGGAGCCTAGGCTGGGTGCATTCCAGAGGCCGGCTCTGGGGTCCAGAGTGAGGGAGTGGCAGGCAGTGGCTGGGCAGCATCACAGTGCCCAGGGCCCCGACAACCAGAGGAAAGGAGTCCCTGGTGCTGGACACCTGGGGAGTCAAAGTGTCCCCAGAGGGGACAGCAGCAGGCCTTCGGGTGCTTTTCCAGGCTGGACCTCCCATGCCTGCCCCTCTCCTGGTGGCAAAGGCAGGCAGGATGGGGCTGGTCCCCTCCTGAGGCGGACGGGGCAGGGGACTGTGGGGCTTTGTGTTCCTGTCCACAGTGGCCCAGGCTCCGCTGTCAGCTCCGCAGCCAGCCGGTATCCTTGACCAGTGTAGAAAAGCGGATCAGCTTCAGGCTGGGTGGCACGGGCTTCCTGTCATCCCAGATGTACACGGGAGACAGCACCTTAGACGGCTTGTGGGTGATGAGGCGGTGATTCAGGTGGCTCTCCTCCTGCCAGGCTGCCATGATGCCATTGGCTTTGTCTGCCAGGATGGCCATGTGGCAGCCTGTGGTAAACTCATACACATTGGCCACTCGCCCCCCCGAAGGCTGCCCCACCATAATAGAAGTCCCCCTCGTTGTCAGCTACAAAAGCTGTAGAAACCTGCCTGCGCTCATAGGGGAACTGCTGGCGGGGCACAGTGAAATAGCCTGGGTGAATGGCAGCCACCAGGTCCCCCAAGGTCTCAGGGCCCCACGGGTTCTGGAACACCATGTCCACATCAAGGCAGAAGAGATAGTCTACTTTCCGGTGGGCCCTCTTGGTGATGTGCTGGCTGATGGTCTCCATCCGGCGCATGGAGACCTCCTCCCAGTGGGCGTGACCTCTGGTGGGGATGATGTCAAGGAGCCGGCCAGGGCCCAGCGGGACCCTGGGGATGGCTGCAGGGTTGTGGGTGAAGACGTAGCAGTGCACCTGGTAGCCAAGCATGAAGAACCCCTCCGCCAACTCCAGGAAGTGCTGGACGAATTGGGTGTACCTGGGACGATAGCCTTGTCATCTGGGGCCACCCAGTGGGGCCACTGCCTGGTCCCCACTGTGTGCTGGCCCTGCCCGGGGCACAGGGTGGGGCAGCCAGGCTGGGGTCCGCTTCTCAGGCTCCTCCCTCCGTCTCTCTCCAGGACTGGGATGCAGTGCAGGTTGCTCTTCCACTGAGCTACATCCCCAGGCCTTTTTCATTTGTTTTTATTTTGAGACAGAGTCTCCCTAAGTTACTCAAGTTGGCCTGGAACCTGTGAGCCCCTTGCCTCAGTAGCTGAGATTTCAGATGCAGACCAACAGTGCCCAGCCTGGTCATCCTCGAGGTCATGAACCACACTGCTGCTTCCGGAGCTCTTACTAAGCGCCGGGCGGTGTTCTCGGGGATTCCCATGAGCTTTAGTTTCCATAAGCTACCTAGAAGCTTGTCCATATTATACAGGTAGGACGCTGTGGACCGAGGGGAAGAATATAGGCTCGAAGGAGGTGGCGGAATCAAGGGAGGGTGGGTGCTGGATGCTGGGGGCCTGGAGCAGAGGTGACGCAGCCCCACCCCCAGGACGGGGTCACCTGTCAAAGATCTGCTGCTCCTCACCGGGGCAGCTTCTAGCCCTGCTTCCAGCCAGGGCCGACCCCTTCCCTGTTACCGCTCCTCTGCACCTTCCATCTGTCCGCCCCTGATCAGAGCCCCGGGGCCCCTGTAGCTCAGCCAGACCCTCCCTGGCCCCTGCCTAGTCCACCACTCACTTCCCCACGGCAAACACCGTCACGCCGATGCTCAGGTTCACGGCTGGTAGATGTGCCGCAGCAGCTCCGGGTCAAAGGCTCCCTCGGAGATGATGGGTGCCAACCAGGGCGTGAGCGTCAGGAGCTCCGTGGGCCTGGTGGCAGGGGAGACGCGAGTCTGGGCACGGCAGTGTAGAGGCCTCGCGTGGATGCCAGTGTGACTGGGCGCCACTGTGACCCTGCTGCGGGGCTTCAGTTTCCCATGTGGAGAGCAGGGATGATAGCAGCTTACCTCCCAGGAGGGGCGGGAGGGAAGGATTTGGCACAGGGCCACTGAGTATCTCTGGAAGTCCTGCATTCTCTGGCAGGCGGGGGGTTGGCAGTGAGTGTGACATCATGTACCCCGGATGGTGACCGGCATGAACTGAGTCCTGCAACCCATGTCACTGTGAAATTCCACCTGCTCTCCCAGCCTCCTGTGTGGGGCAGAAAACACCCAGAGCAGTTGGCTAGTGACAGCTGGAGCCCAGGCCCCTGATTGTGGGCACCAAGGCCACCCTGACTTTGGCACTGCCACGCTCGTATGAATCAGAGCTCTGTCAGTTCCCTCCCCAGTCCCCACCAGGTCTCTGAGAAGCCTACCTGTGCTGCAGCAGCCTGGGCTGAGGGTACTGGGACCTGCAACCAAGAAGGGACAGTGTGAGGGGAGGCGGCTTCCACCTGTGGGCCACAAAGGGGGAAGTGACAGTCTGCTTACGGTGCCACGGGCTGCCAGGGCTTCTCCTCCTTGTACCGCAGCTTCATGTTGCTGTAGCAGAGACAAAGGAAGGCTGTCAGTGCCTGGCAGGAGGAACTGGTGTCCTCCCAGCTCCACCCACTTTCTGGGATGGGCTGGGGGCTCCTACAGCCTGATGTGTTCAGGGTCACGGAGGAGCAAGTGCAAGGTGGTGATCAAACACTGTGCCACTTGGCTCCAAGCTGACACTGCTTCGGCCAGGCTGCTCTGTAAGATGTAGGCGCTGGGCAGAAGGCTGAGAACCTCAGGGACCGGGGTAGGTGGATTAACCTTGGGGCTGTATGTCACCTAGGCTAGGGCTCAGCACCAGGTTTCTCCAACACACTAGGCATCTGTAGGTACTCTCAGGTGATTTTACATAAAGGAGACTATCCTGGGAAACCTGCGTGGGCCCGATCAGTTGGAAGGTCTCGAGCAGAGAGCTTGGGTTTCTCTACAGAGAACTTAGTCCGCGGGCTGCAGCGTCAGCTCCTGTCTGTGACTTCCAGTCTGCCCGAGGGGCTTCAAGTCTGCCTGCTGGTCCTGTCACACAAGCCAGGTTCTCCTGATGACTCCACGCCTCTGCCTGTCTCTTCCGGGTTCTGTTTCTCTAGTGTAACCCTGACTGAGACACTCAGTTCTCTTCACCTGTAAAACAGGCAACTATCTCTAACCCCACAGTGGCTGGGGATTAAATAAGGTGTGTGAGAGGGACACAGCCTGTGCCAGCGCCTGGAGAGGCCGAGAGAGGGGAAAGACCTGCCCAGGGCTCTCCAGCAAGCATCACAGTGGCAGAGCCAGCTCCAGAGGAGGCCCGAGGTGGACAGCCCGTCACCAGGCGGCCCAAGGACCGGTTTCCTGGTGACTGTTGTCTGCCAGTTGCCCGTGGCTTTCCAATGAGGATGGCTTCGGCCTTCTCCGATTCTCGCATCTTCTTCAGTCTGTGATCTCTTTTGAGTGGGGAAATATCCCTCACCAGGCGGAGTAACCATCATTCTGCTTCTGCCTCTAGAAACCTGGAGAGGCCAGGTGCCTCGTAGCAGTGGAGCCGTGCAGTATCTGTCCTTTTAGGATTAGCCTCTACTCTTGAATGGGTAATTCTTCAAAGTCGGTTAATCAGATTGGACAACTGCCCACCTTTCTTACAAACAAACCTATTTCAAGTCTTTTCTCTGAAAGCGATGGGATTCTGGGAAGGTGGTTGGAAATGAAAAGGGGAAATGGCCTTTTACGTTGGCAGCAGCCCAGCCTCCACCCTGCCCCTAAGATGAGCTCCTTCACCCCGACCGCTCCAGCCCAGACACAAGAATACGAACGCCAGGGCTGGGGGCGCAGCTCAGTGGAACGGTGTTTGCCCGTGTGCGTCGGGTCCCGGGCTCCGGGCTCCATTCCCAACACACACGCACACAGGGAACTTCCTATTTCTGAACTCCTGAAGCCAATAAAATGAAAAGTAAAAGGACAAATCCAAAGGAAAAGAGGGACACAACCAATTCAAACAAATTTCCCACTTCCGTCTATTAAAAAATGATAACTCATTAAAACCCACAGACACACACACCTGAGAAGGAAAGAAATGTGACAATAGCAAACCCTCAAACACACCAGAGAGAAAATGGCTGAATAAGCAGTTCTTCAAAGAGGAAGTTCAACCAGTGGGAAGCCATGGAAATGAGGGCCTGGCCAGTAATCGGAAATTAAAACCAGCAGTAGCTGTGGCATCAGCAGGGTGGTTGGTTGGTTTCCTGAGACGGGGTCTTGCTAAGCAGTTCAGGCTGGTCTTGCACTCAGTGTGTAGCCCAGACTGGCCTCAAACTTCAGCAGTCCTGCCTCAGCCTCCTGAGTGCTGGGATCACAGGTGTGCACCTCCATGTCCGGCTCAGCAGGGTGGTTTCATTTCTGATTTCAGGGGGGCTATGGGCGTGGTCTGGTCGGGCCCTGCTCAGGCTGGGTGTGTGCATGAGTGTGTATTTGGGGTGCTGCTGTCCTTCTGGAAAGCCACCTTTTGAGATGGTCCAAGAGCCTGTCCACCTCTGGCCCAGTGAGTGAACGCGTCAGAATGAAATGCTCTTCACAGTGGAGAAGGGTTAGTGACTGTGACTGCAGCCATCACAGGTGCATGCAGAGCCCAAGGAAGCTGGAAACGAGCTTGCTGCTCAACAGCTGTTGGTAGAAAAAGGAAGAAGAGCTCAAGAATTGAGGCCCCCAGCCCGTTTGGGTGAAAAGAGTCTATGAAGGCAGAAACAGAATGATACAACTATTTCCAATACCAAGCAGCGTTTCTGCAGGTAGAGCCACGTTATGCACAACCACTCAGTCAGAAAGCACAGCACACCAGCGACAACGAGCAGATGTAAACACGCGTGGGTGAGACCTGAGAGATTTTTGTCTTTTCTGTTTTCCAGCCTCCTCCCTGCTATGGTTTGAATATGGCTTGTTCATTCCAAAACTCAGTTGGGTTCGATCCCACTGTGAGGTAGTGAGAAGGTGGAAACTGGATACGGCTGTGTTTGTTTAGTTTTTTCAGGAACCACTCCCAAGTGCAGGGGTTAGAGGTGTGGGCCACCTTGTCCAGCTGTGATGGTGTTTAGAGGTGGGGGCTTCCGGGTGATTAGGGTTAGATCCAGTCCCAGGGAGGAGGAGCCTCCATGATTGAAGAAAAAGAGGAGGAGACCAGCAGACAGACACACGCATGCGCCTGATGAACTCTGGCCTTTGCCAGCGCGAAAGCCATCATCAGATGCAGCCCCTTGTTCCTGGGCCAGAATTGTGAGTCAAATTAAAGCTCTTCTTTAAGACGTACCCGGTCTTTTTGTGTTATTAGCAACCGGGAAATGGACTAAGATACTGATTTACTTACTGTGTTTATAAAGATGAAACGTGCCTGCTTCAGTAGCAGTCTAAAAATCCGGATGTTCCTCTTTCCTTTAGCTGTCACCAGAAACGGAAGGCTATGCTGCCAAATACCCGCTTGAGGTTGTCCCAACCCATTTTTTTCACTCCTCATTGTCAAAGAGTCAGATTTTATTTATTTAGTCAAATGTTAATTTATTCCCCTAACCCGCATAGAACACAAAATTGAGCCAAAAGCTACTGTTTACTGACCACCTAGGGCACCCTAGGGCAACACCAGGTCATTGATGGGGCTCATCAGGCTCCACATCCCCAGTGGCCCTGGAGGGGTCCCCCTGCCCTCGCACTTTACAGGTGCAACAAGGGAGACCCACAGCTGTGTGACAGGTCCAAGGCCCAGCCATGACAGGGCTGCAAGGACGCTCTGAGACCGAAGTGGCGCGTTCACACCACATTCACGGCAGCTGATAAACTACCTAAATGCTACCACATTTATCTCCGGGAACCTGGGGGCAATGCGATCTTAAAATCTGTACGATTTGTGATGTGGGCATCCCACAGGGGCCCCAGTCCCCCTGGCCCCATACTTACAAGATCTCTGGACAGGGGAGGTAGTAGGGGGCATAGGAGGCCGGCAGCCAGTTCTCTACACACACCCTGGAAGGAAACACAGTTGTGGGGTGCTCTGTTCCAGGGGCTGACACCCACGCGGTGTGCATAACTGGAGTGAGTGCCCCCAACGGTTCATTTTGGGGGCATCTTCCTTCAGGGTCTGGCTGGCCTCAGAGAACCAAGCCTCCTGCAGTCCCTGCAGATGGGGCACGGCCTGGCATGGTGACCCCTCAGTCATTCACTCCCAGGCCACAGTGACCTTGACACCTGGGCGCACACACAAAGGGCGGGGTGAGGCACAGCTCCAAGCTTCCCAGAAAGGCACAGGGTGTGAATTTGGGAGGGGGCGGGAGTGCTTCATCAGCATGAGTTGAAGGATAATCTAGGCAGAGGAAATTGCAAATCAAAGCCGGGAGGCCACTACAAAGCAGAATGCAGAAGCTAAGACTGGTTAATAGGGCTGGGCTGCAGGATAGGTGAGCCGGAAGAGGTTAGTGGGAGCTGGAAATCTGCAGGGACAGGAATCAAGGTTCTGGGGTTGACATGCAGGGGCAGGGAGGAGTGTGGGGTGGGTAGGAGGGAGGGGCTCCATGGGGAACTCACTATAGGGCCCAGAGGCCTGTGCTGGCCAGCAGGGTCAACCCCAGGCCCAGCCCCAGTCTCTGGCAGCAGGGCATCGCTGGGAGCTGCTTTGGGCCTTGGCCAGTGCGTCCTCACTGGGCTGTCAGGCTCCAAGCCTGCCTCTCCGAATTCCCCTGATCAACTGCAAAAGGATTCTTACTCCAGTGTGGAGAACCCACCCCTGCAGCCCTGCCCTTCCCTGGACCTGCCCATCCCGGTAATGAAGACTCCGGGCTCTGCTGTGGGTACCAAAGATTGGTACTGGGGATCAAACTTGGAACCTTGAGCTTGCGAGGCAGGTGGTGAAACCACTGAGCTGAATCCCCAGCTGCTGTGGGTGTCTTGCTCCTCCCTCCATCCACAAGGTCAACAGAGCCCCCCACCCCCCACCGGATACTGTGGCCTGGCTTAGGGATTCCCAAGACAGTTCCTAGGGAGGACAACAGGAACCGAGCCCAGCACTTCACAGCTGTGTGTGTCCCCGGGCCTGTGAGGGGAGGAGTGGCCCAGATTCCCCTTGGGGCAGAAGTGGCAGAGGAGCACTCCTCCTGCAGGAAAGAGTGTAGGCCCCAGCTGAGCCTCGGGCTCCTTGGCTGAAGCCGAGGGGAGACACACACACCTCGGGTGAGGGTGCGGAGGCCGGGTGGCTGTGCGCGCTTGGTGCTGCCCAGCTGGGCCAGCGCAGGGCTCCGGGCAGCCCTGCGGTGAGGACGGAGGAGGACCCAGGTCAGGCCCCGGTGCATTGACGTCTCTCCCGGCTCCCTCTCTCCCCCTGCCGCCTCAGTTTCCCACCGGGGCCTGGAGCGCAGTGCCCTCTAAGCCCTCACCTACACTTTTCACCCCAGCACCCCAGCCCTGTCCGCCCTAACCCAGGGTCCAAACCCAGAAGGCTGGGACCAAGTGGCACACCTCTGGACTGCCTGGTGTGCGATGTCCAGCTGGCTGGCAAGAAGAGTGGATGCAGATGCGGGGAACTGGGTGGAGTTTAGGCAGAAAAATGGGACTCCCATCTGGCAGAGAACCGTTGCTGTGTTTAGAAGATTGTTCATGCAGTCACAGGAATGGAAAACCAGCGAACCTCGTGACCCCTATTGGTTTAGGGTTGATTTTCCTTCTGATTCTGCTCCTGGCAAGGGGGCCAAGAGCAAATGGCTCCCAGAATCTCCTGAGCCTCCATTCCTCCTGTCAATCCAGGCTGGCCTTGCTTCCCTCCTGCAGCTGGCCCAGGAAGAGCTGCTCCTGTTGACTCCTAGCACCTGTGGGTGCAGGAGGGACCCTCTGACATCTCGCCAGAGGTCTGCCAAACAGAAGGGTGCAGTGTCTCTGGCAGGGGCCTCTAGCAGATGCATGGGGGAGTCAGTGACAGGAGAGGCCCTAAGGGCACACAGGGAGAGGGAGGGGAGAAACCAGCCAGAGACTAAGATAAGCACAACAACGGGTTGCCGGAGGGTGTGGGTTTGCTCAGGGTAACAGTACTCCTTGGAGTCACAAATCAGATTTCCTGGCACCTGGGCACAGCCTCCCAGGTGCCTCAGAGATGTGGCCACCTGTGCCCTGGTCTCCCTGAGGACCACAGGTTCCTGTAGGGCAGGGCCTGTTTTCTCAGTCTGCAGGTGCCAGGCCCAGCAGCTGGCGAGTGCTGGCTGAATGGCCAATGCTTCCGATTTTTCACTGCAAACAGGGCCCTGGTGTGGCAACTCCTGGTTCATTTTCCTCTCTGGGTTTTGGGACCCTGGCAACTGTTCTTAAAGAGGTCCAAGACGGCATGCACCTGGACGTGCTGCCTACTGGCCAAAGTCCTCTCCCGATTCCACGAGCACTCTCCCTCCCCCTTGTGTCCAGAAGGAGACCTTGGCCTAATGACTGTGCTGGCCTGGCGGGGGCTGGTGAAAAGGTGAGGGGCGATGAAACGAACCCCGTGACTTAAAAATATAACAACCAACACTGGGAGAGAACAAAGGGCAGGAGGTGTATGTGGACATCTTGAGCGCAGAACTGGATTGAACTAGGGACTTGGCTAGAGACCCGAGTGTTCAAGGGAGCCAGCAGGAGGACCAAAAAGAACAAAGTAATCCAAGCACAGGAGAAGGGGCCATGGGGAGATGTTTCAGGGCTTGTTTACCACTTCTCTCTCTGTTTCTGTCTCTCTCTCTGCATGTGTGTGTATGCATGAATATGCGTGTATACCTTTTAAATACCTCTTTTTTGGTCTTAAATATCTTTTGAGGAGCAGGCAGACCACCGAAGCCAAGGCCTAGATCAAGGCCCCTGTTTCCGGTTGTGGATCCATTTATTCAATAAGCATGAAGTGCCTACTGTGTGCCAGGCTCTGCTCTGGGGATTTGGGAATTAATTCAGCAGTGAATGCACAAGGGCCCCATCACAGGGAGCTGAGTCCAGCAGGGGCTTAATATGGCAGTGCAGGTCATAGGTATGTGGCCCCAGCTCAGCTGGGAGAAGTTGCTGGATGGGAAGGCTGTGCACAAATTCAAGTCCAGCAGCCCAGAGACAACTGGAGGAGAGCTGTGGTGGAGGGGATGTGGGTTCTGTGGCACCATGGTTTGGAGAAATGGCCCCAGAAGCCCATGTGTCAAAAGCGTGCTCCCGGGTGTGATGCTATTGGGAGGTGGTGGAAACGTGTCGAGGTGGACCTGGGCAGGTCTTCTGGTCGTTGGGGGTGTTCCATCGTCCCATCAAAGGGACTGCAGGACCACAGCTCCTTCTACTCCCCATGTCTCTTTTGCATCCATCCATGAGGTGAAAAGGCTTCCTCTACCATGAGCCCCGCCACGATGTGCTGCCCGGCCACAGGCCCCAAAGCAAAGGGGCTACTCAGCCATGGACTGAAACCTCCTAAAGTGTGACCCTGAATAAACCTTTCCTGTTTATTAGTTGATTATCTCAGGTCTTTGTTACAGTAGTGGAAGGCTGACTGTGACACTTGGTGTGAACAGTCATGCTATCCAATATCCCCATGTGGCTGTCACCTGCTTGTCCCGGTTTTTCATTGTAAAATGAACACATGAGGAGATCCATCCCTTGGTTCCATAATGAAGTTGCTCTTGATCCTCTGAGTTTGTTTTCCCACTGGCAACCCTGGACAGCTGAGGCTTGGGTTCATGGATGTGTTACTGGACAGGATCTTTGGATTTAGATGTGACACAAAGGAGGGGCAAGTACTATAAGTGCACACATAGGCAAGACTTTAATTGAGGGTTTCAGCTGAAGGGAGCCAGCACTGATCAAGAGAAGTGGATCAGGCTGCTCCCAGAACAAAGGGAAAGCCAGGTTCTTACCAATTAGCTAAGGTCAGCTAAAGTCCAATATTCTACTGCCAAAGGGCATGATTGCAAAAGCTGTTTCTTCATCTGTGAGATAGTGGTCATCTCACCTGTGGCATGATCCAGTACAAAACTTAGCTTATGTGTCTGATTGTCTGATCCTTATGTAAGTCACGAGTTCAGGTATTCAGCTATTGCAGCTGCTGGAAAAAGCACAAGAGTGGGGTAGAAGAAAGCCACCACGAGCTCAAATGTGCATTGACATGCCTGCATGCAGAGCTTGGTAGACTCTCACCACAGCTGTGTGGACTCTCACCCAAAGGAGAGCAACATAAGACGAAGACAGAGACACCAAGGGTTTTCATCTCATTCTGTTCTCCCATCAGGCATCTGCAGGCCCAAGTGCAGAGTTGATCTTTTTGGCAAAGATGGCCAGTAACCTAGGCAACTATTATCCTGCACCCTGTGGATCAGATGTGTATCTCCAGCCACGCTGGTGGGAAACTAAGACTGTATTATCCAGGTATGTGAGCTCCAAAATTAGTGGTCTTTTAAGTCAACGAAGAGCAAGTGAAAAGAAAGTTTATTTAGATTGTTTTCTTGCTAACAGTTCCATTATCTTGTGAAAGCATTCTGTGTTTGTAGTTTTATCAGGGTTTCATCATGCTTGTTGAAAAACCACAAGGGCAGAGAAGCAACTTGCCATGTTACAAAGGAGAATAGTTTACTGCAGCCACAGAGCTGGGGCACAGGGGCCTTGGCAGGATGGAGGTGGGCCCTGTAGCTCACCATGAGGACCTCACTTTCCTTACCTTGGGAGAGATTTGTTTGGAGCAAGAGCTAGTGTCCTCCTGGGTCACAAGCAGACATCTCTGCGGATCTCAGTTGAGGCCCAGACTTGATTTTTGCCCCTGAATGTGGGCAGCAATGACAGACCCTGAGTTTCAGCCCATGTGCCTAGGGTTTGAAAAGCCTGACTTGCTGAGTGATGTTGGATACAACCTGTGAGAGATGGGCTTTGTCCTCTGTGTCAAAGCACAAGGCCAAAGCAACTCCATTTTGGGTTTAAATGACCTGGCCATCTGCTCACTACCCACCTCAGCCCTGTTAATAGTCTGAGCTCCAAGAAATGGTGACTATGTACTTTTCCCAGAATACAGCCAGTTTCCAAGGTAAAGAACCAAGGACTTTGCATTCCAGACCACACACCCCCTCTCTAACTTATTTAGTAATGAAACAACCCGATCCCCTCATGCCACTGAAGTTAGTCAACCGTGATAGATGGTAAACCTTTGAATTCAGCTGAGGAATCTAAAGGTCAGCTGTTTCTCCTGCCTTAGGGATAAAAGGGGCAGCCTGCCTTTGTCCTGCATGGCTGCTATCTCATGCTTGCACCCTTCTGTAGAAGTAAAATGCCTTGTCAAGATTTCTTAATGTCTAACTGCTTTATTATCTGCACCAACAACTTGAGTCTAGGGGCTCATTTCCAACAAATCTCAGTTTCTCTGCCATGAATGGAAGCCATGGATGTCTTCAGTGCTGGTTGAGCTATGGCTCTTTGAGGTCTGGTGAGGCGGGGGTCCCTGGGATGCATTTGAAGTTGAGCGCCCAGGTTTCATCCCAGCTACACCCCAAGCAGCTCTATTCTGTTTGACACACTGGGGTTCTGTGACAAATATCATCAGAGCCCTATAACTGTTCCCCCAAAGAGAGCTGTAAGAATGACAAGCTTGGGGGGATGTGGGACAGCCCCACTCTGTGGTCCCTGCACCCTGTTTCTCTTTGGGCTGGTCATTCAGGAGGCCCTGTGGGTTCACAGCCCCCATACTTGGCCCATCCAGAACCCAGCAGGATCCAGGACTCAGTCATTCTTTGTTGATGCCCATTGTCCCACATAGCCAAAGTCTGGCCAGGAGTCAAACAGAGTGCACTGTGGCCCTGGCTAGCAAATTGAAGCTCTTGAGCAGAGAGTGGCCTGCTGATATCTGGCAGAGGAGGGACTGGGACCTGAGCCCTTGACACCTGGGAGAGGACCAGCTGTCGATCTTGACCCCAGGGCTGCCCAGAGAAGGGTGTAGCAGGATCACCAAGGAAATGAGACAATGAAATTTGATCTCATCTCTCATGGGGGACTTGTTTGAGGAGTGAATGGTTAAACTGTGGGGCAAAAGCACACAGGCTTTGTGAGAATTGAATGGTTCACGATAAACTTAGATTAGTGAGGCCTATTGTCTGGCTGTTGTCCTTCCGCTTTTCCCAAGAAAAACCGCCTAACCTTGAGACAGCTCCTTGCCCAAACTGCTTTTCCTCTGCTTTTTTCACTTACACTGATATTCTAAATAAAAGCTGGAGAGTTCATGGCTTCAAGGCTTCTCCAGGGAGTCTCCCTAATGCTGGGTGCTCTCGGTTGAGATTGCCCCTCTGGGCCCTCTTGATGATTGAACTAAATCTTATCTCTGAGTAATCATTCATCCTCTACACCACCATGGTTGCACACTGACAATCTCTCACCTACCACACTTAGATCAGGACACTGAAATTAGAAATCCCTTGGGTAGCCGAGAGCATGGATCCTCACTTCCCAGTAAGAGGGTACCTGGACTCTGGCTGGACACAGACTTGGCAACAAGACTCCAGCGTCTACCTCTTTGGCTCCGTTTGTCTGCTACTTCTAGGAACCAGGGGAGGATTAGAGTTGTGAGCAAGGGGCTGCTGTGCCAGGCTGGTTGTCTCTGCCTAAGACCCCTGTGTGGGATGCCTCCAGTGACCAGCAGGGGATCTGGTGTCCTTGGTAGAGGGAACGCACTGAAGAGATTTAAATGTGGGTGTCAGAGCCCCCACACTTCCGTCAACACCCCTTGGTGAACCATGAACTGGATTAGTGGGACTGGCTGGTGTGTGTGTATGTGTGTGTGTGTGTGTGTGTGTGTGTGTGTGTGTGTGTGTGCACTGTCAGACATGAAGCATGCTCCTGAAGGAGACAGGCCAGGCAAAATAAATGCCAGGGACGGTGATGGGACAGGTGGCACTGGCCAGGTGTGTCCAACACGGTAAAGGGTAGGGGATGAGGTAGTCTGGATCCCTGCGCAGGTGGCTCTGGGCCTCAAACATCTTCACTCAGCACCCATAAATTCCTGGGAAGTGGACGCTCAGGGAGAGAGGGGCACTTGAGGCTTTGGGACAGGGGAACCTGGCTTAAACCCCAGCACTTGCTACTACTAACTGGCCAGGAGGGACCCTGGCACCTCCCATTCCCCCTCAGAGCAAAGTGAGCTGTAGTTTGGCCTCAGAGGCTCCTATGCAGATGAATTGTGATTTTCCCTTGTCTTAGTTACTTTACACTAGCTGAGACACAATACCTGACACCCACAAGTTAAAGGAGGAAGGGTTTATTTCAGCTCACAGTGTGTAGAGGTTTTAGTCCATAGCCAGCTGGCTCCAAGGCAGGGCAGCATGGGAGAGGGGCATCACAGAGGAGAAACAATTTATGCCAGAGCAGGCAGAAGGCAGCAAACACCAAGCAGAAGCAGCAGCAGCAGCAGCAGCAGCAGCAGCAAGCCTTCCTTCCTCCTCTCCCTTATATCCCCATCCAGGCTATAAGTCTATTGATTGGTGCCAACCACACCTAGGGCAGGGCTTCCATTATCCAGAATTATACTAAACCCAATTAGTTATCACACATTCTTAATCCCAGTATCACATACCCTAGATCCACCTACCTCCAAAAAGCACCACGTATGAGCACATAAGGCTTCGGAGGGACATCTAGACACAGCCATAAAATCCCTCAAGTCCCTAGTGCATACTGATGACAGCTGGTGGATGAGGCCACCCTGGTCCTCAGGGTGGCAGTGCCAGGCTGTGACTCCACCCAGCCAGGAGGCCTGAGCTTGGCCAGGCTCCAGGGTTACCTCTCAGATGCCAGATATCCTCTTGGCAGAACTGGGTCGCAGAGGGGAGGTCACCCCTGGCTGTGCAGGGTTTTGGATGTTCAAAGCTTCTGCAGCATCTCCTCCAAGGCCTGTGTCTCAGGAGACCGAGCTGGGTGGGAACCACAGCCACGCCACTCCCTAGCTGAGCAACTTTGGAGATGTCTCCCTTGACTGTGCTTTGAGTTCCTCGTTTGTGCACAGCAGACCGCAGCATGGCCACCTCCTCCCAGGCAGGATGGAATCTTCTACCTGTAGAACAGGCTGCAAGCCGGAGGGCTAAGCAGACGGGAGCTGCTGCTTTCAGAAGAGAGAGTGGCAAACGAAGTTGTGCAAAGGATCCTGGTCTTGGATTTGGGAGACCTGGAGTGAACCTCTTTGGTTCCTCTTTGGGTCCAGCTGCAGCTTGAGGAGGCTGTTAAGTATCGGAGCCCCCTGGGACACCTCCATCCCTCCTCTCTGGAGGCTGTTGCAGGTAGCCTCGGTGCTTCCTAGCCTGCAAGCCAGCAGGGGCACCCTGAGTGTAACAGTGTTAGTGCCCTGGGGATGACCTCCACCTGTGAGGACAGAGCTCATTCAGGTGGGTTGAGGACTCCAGAGGGGCTGAGCCCAGTGTCCACCCCAGGAACTGCTCATCCAGGTCCCTCACCGGTCTCCTCCTGCTTCACCTTCCCATAGCCCCAGTCTGGCTTTCCAGGATCACTGGCAACAAATGACTTGTTACTGAGTCTTTGTCTGCTTCCAGGGACCCAGATCTGCCAAGGCTCCCTGCTGCCTGAGTGACTTCACCAGGACTCTGGGCCTGCTACACTTGAGTGTCTTCTTGTGTGAAACAGGGACAAAAGGCCACCCTCGTGGCGGCATGGAAGGAGACCTGGCTTATGGACATGGAGAGGGAGGAAGAATCAAGACACTGATTACCAAAGAAACAGGGGTGTGGGAGTTGAGGAAAGAGTGAGGGCCGCCTGCCTGGAGGACAGGAAAGGCCACCAACAAGGGACACCAGGCCGGGTCAGGCCACGTGACAGTCACAGAAGAGACAATGGACAAAGGTCACAGGAGGGAGGTTTCCTAGGGGAATGACTTAAATATCCGGATTAGAGAGCCCTTAGGGAAATTAAGGAGGCCCAAGAAGATTTTTGCTGGAATGCTATAGTTTGATCATAAAATTATGTCATGAGTAGTAAGACAACACTGAATTTATTCTTTGCTGTTTCTAGCACTCAGTGTATACTTGGGATTATAACCCACATTTTGTTAAATACAAGATACATTTAATTTAATTTAATTCAATATTTTGAGACAGGATCTGGCTATCTAGTTCAGGCTGGCCTGGAACTTGAAGCAATTCTCCTGTTTCAGCCTCCCAAGTACTGAGATTATAGGTCTGCATCACTGTGGCTGGTAAGATAGGTTTATTCCCCATACATTTATTTTTCAAGATGAAATGGCAAACATAACTTTTTCCCCTTGTTTCTTCCCAATATAGACATTTTTAATGAAGTGGCCAGTTCCTGGCTAATCTTAGGGCATCATACACTGTGTGAGTTCCACTGGGCAGGGGTCCTGGTGTGTCAGGCCCTCTGAGGAAGCCACAGTGCAGGGTCAGAGCAAACTTGCTGAACGAGTGGATGAATGAATGAATTGATAAATGAATGGAAGAATGAGAGAATGAATGAAACCCAGGAACCGGGTCCAGACAAATGAGCCTCTCTTTGGGAGGGTGGGTTGTGGGGTGTTCCAGCACAGGCCCTGCCTGGCCGCCCGGGGCGTAGGCACCTGTCCTTCCTGTGCCGAGTCCCTTCACCTGTGATGTGATGTGGGCCTGGATCTTCCTCACTCCCCCTCAAATAGTGGTGATCATCCTGGGCCTGGCCAGCAGCAGGGCCCATCTGAGAGGGCGAGCCCTGTGACCAGCCGGCAGGTGGCTTCATATGGGTGCCCAGCGCAGAATAATAGTCCCTCATGTCACTTCTCAGGTAATCAGCACAACAACCCATCAGGTCGACCTGCTAGTCCTCATTTAACAGCCAGGAAAACCAAGGCTTGGAGTGATACTGGGGTCACCAGTGAGAAAGGCTGAAAAGGACCAGGCCCTCATCTCTGACTTTGGAACCTGGGGTCCTTCCTAATGCAACTCCTCAGAGAGGCCCCCCAGGACCCAAGGGGATGAGTCTGTCTCTGGGGCTGTATCCTCCTGGCCCAGATCTCTTACTGAACTCTGGGGACAGAGCCACTGCCACTGGGCTGGGTGTGGGGTTGGGCCCCGGGCTCTCCCAGTTCTAGGACTAGCCTATCTGTGGGCAGGATGAGTCTTCTCCCTGGGGGTCAGGAACAAAGATTTCCAGAACCGCAGAGTTCCGAGGCCCTATGTGTCTTCCGAGTGCAGCTTCCATGTTAGGCAGCCTCACCAAATCTTCTTTTTTGTTTTTCTTTTTTTTTTCCCCATTAACATTATTGGCACATTTTAGGTATACAATACAGTTACATTCATCATTGGGATCTTGTACCATTTCATGAGTCTCTTGGTTCTTATTTTTTTTCCCCTTCCCTTGCCCTCCCTTCACCCCCTCCACCCTTCCCTATTTACAAAGACCTTGTTTCCATTTTTTTCCTCTTCTCATATTTTCTCCTTTCCCTTTTTTCCCTTCCCCTACCCCTCCCAATTCCCCTGCTCTTTTAGACCTTTTCTTCCAGTTACACAATATCAATTATACATTTTTAAAATTACAAGATCAAGATCTAGGAGACATTACCACAGATTTTACAGAATTTAAAAGGATATAGAAAGCATATTACAAAAATCTTTTTTGAAATAAATTTGACAACTTCTAAGAAGTAACTTAGAAGACAAATTAATGAAACTAACTCTGGAGGAAATATAAAATTTGAATAGCACCTATTAAAGAAAGTATATTCCTAGCTTGAAAACCTACCTATATGACAACAGCAGGCTCATATACATTTTAACTGATAAATTATATCAAACAATTAAAGCACAAAAAAGAAGGAACACTTCTCCCCTCATTTTAGGAACTCAACATTGTGCTAATCCTAAAACTGGATAAAGATAATAGAAGAAAAAAGTATGAACATAGATAGAAATTTGTTTAACAAAACAAACTATTGGAAGTTAGATCTGGCAGGATGTAGAAAGTGGTTTTGTTACAGGGATGGCAGTGTTGGTTCAGCATTGGAAGATCCACCCCCATAAGTCATCATTTTAACAGAGGAAAGGAAAAAGCCATACGATCCTGTCACTAGTTGGAGAAAAAGTATTGGACCAAATTCTACAGCTGTTCATGGTAAAAGCTATCAGGAGACTAGAAGTAGAGCAGAACCTTCTCAACAGATCAAAGACATGTACTCCATACTTCCAGCAAGAACGCCTTGTATGAATGGAGAAGATACAATGCTTTCTCCTTAAGGTAGGGCACAGGGGCAGATATGCTTACTCTTTATCTGTCCATTAAACTTTGAAACCTAGGCCCCACCAAAATAGTCTGGCAATAAAATGACACAATTAGGATAGGATTGGCAAGGTAGAAGCAAAATCTTTATATGTAGATGGAATGATCATCTACAGAGAAAATACTAAGAAATCTCTAGGAGCCCCTAGAACTTGTACTTGAATTTAGCAGGATTAGAAAACACAAGGTATATATAAAAATTCAGGTCTGTGTATACTTGCTATAAATGAATAACTGGATATTGAAATTTAAAAGTTATGTAGGAGTACAAAGGACCCAGAAAAGCCAAAAACAAAAACAAAAACAAAAACAGCCTCACCAAATCTTATAGGTTCTGGATTCAGAAAGGGTTTGTAGGGCACATAGAGGGTATCGCAAAGCTTCGGTTTCCTCATCAGTGCAATGAGAATGCGCATTCCACCTCCCTTATAAAGTTGTTAGAGGACTCTGTGGTAACTCACATGTAGGGGAAAGGCCCCTGAAGGGACTCAGTGACCTCCAGCTGTTCTTGCTGATACTACCCTGCTGCCAGCCCATTGCTGCCATTGGCCTCTGCCCTCTCTGTTCCCTCTGTGGGGCAGGGTCTGACTCACCCTGCCTCCATGCTCCTTCAGAAGCCTGTCTCCACCCTCAGCTGGGATCCTGCATCAGACCCAAGTTCCAGCCCTGGACACGGGCCTTGGCTCATGTCCGTGTGCCTGTGATATACAGTGTCCTCAGTGTTGACATCTGCCTCATTGTCACCCTGACAAGTGTTGTCTGTCCCGCAAGCCAGCTCTCAGGGTGACCAAGGACTGAGGTTCCCTCCCCACAAGGCAGCCAACCTGAGCTGCCCTAGGACCCTGGGATGGGGCTGCCCAACTGACTCTCCCTTCATCAGGTAGACAGGGACTCAGGCTCCCAGGAGGACAGACACACAGGATCAGTCAATATGACAGCGGTGATCAGTGGCACTTTCCTGGGACAGTTTCGTGTGCATGGTGACTTCAGTAGGTTTCTGCCTAGGACAATTGCCACAAGCACACATGTGTAAAATTCTAATAGACTCAGCTTTGTCATTCGTGATCCTCCCTTAACCCTTGTGGAAAAGCTTAGCAGTCTTTTAAGAAAATCATCATGGCTTTAAGCATCTTAAATAGAATAAAAACTCTCATGTAGTGCCATACACCTGTAATCCCAGCACCCTGGAAGGCTGAGATAGGAGAATCACAAGTTTGAGCCCAGCTTGGGCAACTTTCCAACTTAGCAAGAATTTGTCTCAAAATAAAAAATAAAAAAGGGCTGTGTTTTGGGACCACAAGGTTGTGGAATAGATAGAAATCAGCAGAAAAACCACAGCTTCTCTGGAACCTGGAATTGAGACACCTGGAAAATAACTACTTTGCAAGGAGGAAGAGAAGAGCTTCAGAAATCAAGAAAGAGCTGACAGGAAAGCTAAAAATCATGGAGAAGTAGAAGACAGCATAGCAGGGTGTAATGTGCATACCTGTAATCTCAGCACTTGGGAGGCTAAGGCAGGAAGATTGCCATGAGTTTAAGGCCAGCCTGGGCTACATAGTGAGGTCAAGTCCAGCCTGCACTACATAGTAAAGCCTTGTCTCAAAAACAAACAATCAAACAGAAGACAATACAGAAGAAAGAATGGAGCAGTCTGGTACCTTAACCCTGGCACCTAAGGTGGGAAGAGAAACCTGATTCTAGAAGCACAGGTGTGGCCCAATAGTACCAGCTCCAGGAAAATCCCATGATTTTGGTAAGCTGCACATATAGTGTGGGGATTTGCTCTGAAGATGATGCATTTTGCATGACAAATTAGATTTGGAGAACAAATACACTGAAGTTCCTGTCATATTTGGAAATGATATGATCAAGATTTATTTATTTATTTATTTATTGGTACCGGGGATCGAACTCGGGACCTTGCACTTGTGAGGCATGCACCAGAACCACTGAGTTAAATCGTCAGCCCTCTTTCTTTTTTTTTTTTTTTGGTGCCGGAGATCGAACTCGGGTCCTTGCGCTTGCCCAGCAGGTGGTGAAACCACTGAGCTAAATCCCTGGCCCTCAAGAACCATTTTGAGAAGGGATTTATTGTCTAAGATTGAGCTACTCTGGGAATCAGAAGTTACTGAACAATCACACTGTCAGGTCTCTGGGGTCACTCTACTGCAGTGACTTGGTGGGAGGCAGCCATGGGAGGCAGTCATGGAGAGAGGGAGAGCTAGTCACAGGCCCCCTGAGACATTTAAGCAGTGAGGAGCTTAGGCTGTGGAGGACACAGTGGTCCCACCCTCTGTGGTAAGAAGCCAGGCTGGTTACCTGTGGTTTTCTGAGGGGGCTGGGTTGGAAAGCACTGTGACTGAGTCCAGTGGATTGCTTGATTTCTCCTTATTGGCTGCTTCCAGTGGTTTGTTTGCTTTCCTCATCTGCCCAGGTGATCAGGGATACATCTCTGCTTGGACATTTGCCACATCCCTGGGTATATGGACAGAGGGGATTCTGGAGCAAGTAGAGCACCTCATGAGCCCACAGGCTGCAGAGCTAGTCAGGGATATCAGTGGCTTGGGATCCACTGAAGGGCACAAATACTAAAAGACTCTAGAGTGATGACAGGGCTGAGGCAGACAATGGACCATTGACTGACCCTGTCCAATGGGAAAGGGGGGTGCGACAAATGAGAAATAGACAAAAAACCCTAAAATTAGTATCGGGCCAGGGAAGATCCGGAGTAGCCAAAGTCTTGAGCAAAAAGGATAAAGCTGGAGCATCGCATCACCTACCAGTTTTTGATCACCTCTTTTTACTCTTTGATGTTAAGGTCACTCCTTTTACTTCCCCTGGTTGAAATTTCATTTCCTTCCTGTCTCATCACTCACAGGATCCTGTCCCCTTCTTTTACACTAAGCGTCTAGGTGAACATGTACTTGAGAATAACTATATTTCTCAGCATTAGACACTTAAAAGAAATGAACTATAGTCCAGTGAAATAGGGATTTGGGGACAATTAAAACATTAGGTTGAAGTTTGTGAGTCTACATAATTTCTAAATGGACTCCAAGGGTGATGTGGAAAACTGTTAAAATTAATTTTTGCATATACTAGAGACATACAAAGGAAGAATATAAAAAATAACTTGGTTTCGGGCCAGGGATTTAGCTCAGTGATTTCGCCCCCTGCCTGGCAAGTGCAAGGTCCTGAGTTCGATCCCTGGTACAAAAAAAAAAAAATGGTTTGGCCACATAAAATAAGAAAACATGGAAGTTAGAGTGGAGATTCCTCAAAAAACTAAAACTAGAAATTCCATTCAAACCTCTGCCGGGGCTCCAGGCTGCAGCTGGACAGGGCTGCTGGCTCCACAGATTGGTGAGTGGACTTCTTGGCCCTGAGTTGTGAAATTTAAATGAACCAATAATTAAATTTTATTCAATTCAGTACTTCACTTGACACACCAAACATTGAAAATAAAAGAAAGAAAAATAAAAAAGGCTGGTTCCTTCCCAGGGGAGGGGATGGAATGTGCTGGCGTTGGTGCTGGGTGGCACTCAGGCACAGACTGAGCTCGGTGCCTGTGCTGGCCCCAGACCCAGAACTGCAGCAAGTGTGTGGCTTCAAATCTAAGGAAGGAAACAGGGGTCCTTGGGTTAGGGGCCGTTCTGAACCTCCAGGTGGTGCTGGAGTTACAGGAAGAAAAAAGAGCCTTAAGACCATTGCCTTACTCTGAGACTTTCCCAAAGCAGAGAGTACCCCTTCTTTCCAGAGAAAACCCAGCCTCGACCTAACAGGACATCTTCCCAGGCTGAGGTCCACTTGCTTCAGGGTCCTGTCTTGTCCTTGCTCCTGGCCAAACTGGAGCCTCCTCCTGGTGGGTCCAAGCAATGACCCCTCCTTGGAAATCCCCAGGGACCCCTCCTAGGCCTCCTTAGGCTCCAGCTCAGCCTCACTGGTCCTCCGGCTAGCTCAGGAGTCCGTGCACATGGAGGGTCAGGTCCGAGCAGGGTGTGTTGAGCAGCACACAGTCATCAGCTAGTTGAGAACTGACAAAGGTCAGGTCCTGGTACTGACAAAGGCCCTTAGGGTGACCGTGCAGCCCAGTGCCCAGGATGGAGCTCGGGGCACAGGTGAGTGGGCAGCGGAGTCAGAGGCCTGGTTTCTCCTTCCCTACACTTCCATGGCCTGTGCAGCGTGGACTGCTGAGCAGAGCCCGCCCAGCCCATGTGCAGCCAGTGGTGTGACGCCCATGTGTGAGCAGGACGTGCCCGCCACCTACTGTCTGGCTTCCATAGAGGACAGGGTAGGCATGCCTGGTTGGGATGGGCTGTGGTGGGCACGGACCCTCACAGGGGCTGCCCATAAGCCCCTAGCCTCTCCTCTGTGCTTCAGGTGCCTGAGGTGACCCACAGCTCTGTGTCTCCCTCCTCCTGCAGGCAAAGCCCAAGACCCTGTAGTGGGAATCATGAGAAGAGTGGGGACCCAGAGTTTAGGCCCTACCAAGCCTGAACTCCCCAGCTGGGCTCACTCTGGAGACAGGAGCCTCCCTCGTGACCCAGAGCCCACTCGCCTCTTTACTCGGGCCTCCTCCTCCTCCTCAGTCAGGAGGGGAAGAACCCAAAGCTAGAGGAGCCCAGGTGGCCGTCACTTCTGATGTCCCATCCTCTGTTCCCACCCGCAGGGATGTTTAGGCCTGCATTCCTCGATGGGAATGCAGGCCTAGGAGAGCCGGAGGTTCGTCTGCAGTTCCCTGGATTAAATCCTACGTGCCTGGAAATGTACCTGGACACAGTAGGTGCCCTTGGGCTGTGGATGAACTCAACTTGCTCCTACTGAGATATCTCAGTGGGCCTGGGGCCCCTCATGCTACACCTGCAGTTTCTTGCTCTGGCTACATCTAGCTCCGGGTGGGTGCCCCAGATGTTGCCTGGAAACTGCTTTACAGATGGGGTAAGACCCCAGCCTGTGGGCTTCTTCAGTCCCACACCAGAGGCCACAGCTCTGGGCAGCCCATGGCGCAGGGCCAGTGCTGGGCAAGCACTTCCAGGGCTCAGGCCCCTTGGTCCTGATAAGAGGGTCCCTGTAAGCACCTCAGCTTCCACAGAGCGAACTCGGCTGAGAGAGGGCCGGTCATCTGAGGACCAGCCAGGAGGTGACGAGCCCCCCGGCCCTGCTTAGAGGTGGATGTGCACCGTTTGGACAGCAGGTCCAGCACCTGCTAGGAGGTGGCGAGTCTTTAGTTGGTGCACAGTGGTCCCAGCTCCTCAGGGCAGGAACCATGGGGTTCAGTGTGGTCTCGGCACTCCTGCTCGGAGGCGCTCAAGTTTCACCTCAAGTGGGGTCCAGACTCAGTTTCACCCTGAGGTGGGAAGCAAAAGGGAGGGCTCAAAAGAGGGAATCACAAAACGACATGTGACATACAGCACAGTGGACGCAGCACAGAAAGCATTTTCCTACACACACACACACACACACACACACACACACACATGCACGCACGCACTCTGGGGTGGAGAGAGGCTGCCCGGAAGAGGTCTGAGTGAGGACTGACCTGCCCCGGGATGCTCGGTGTGACACTGGGACTCCTCTGGGAAGTGATCAGAGGTGGCGGGGTGACAGCTGACCCAGCATCTCCAGACATGGCCAAAGCCCCGCTCTTCTGGGACTGAGCCTGGGCAATTTGGGAGAACAAGAGAGCATCGGCTCATTCCTGCAGCTCCAGACAGGTGAGCTGGCTGGGGCGGGCTCTGGAATGTGGTGTCAACCACTGGGGTTCCCAGTTCTGTTTGGCCCATCGTGGAGGAAGTGAGGTCACCTCCTGGAGTCTTGCAGCCGAGCCTCTTCCTCACACAAATCCTCCCCACAGGCCCTGGGGCTGCTGACTGCCATCCCGTCATGCCGTGTACACAACTGGACACAGTGACACCAGCTCATCCCTCCTGCCATCCCAGGACAGACCTTCTTCTTTCTGAGAGGTGTGTGATCCTGGACACATCAGTGTGTCTCTCAGGGCCTCCCTACTGTCCTATCTGCTCACTGGGGATCATTCCACCACCTGCTTCCTGGGTTGTCATAGGTATGCATGCCCATAAACACCTGTGTTACCTGGGAAACCGAAGAGCAGGAGCTGGCTATATCTAATGTACAAATACAGGGTTGGGACAATCAGTCACAAAAAGGGGAGGGACCAAGAATGAAATGCAACTGAACTCAGACCAGAGTCCACAGTGGTGTCTAGGGAAGGTTTTAATGATGCATAGAAATGTGTACACACAACACATTCACATGAACACACAGACACAAGGTACACACGCATATGCCGAAACATAGCGACATGCAGGTGCACACCCACACATGCACAGGGGCAAGATGACACCATTGCCTTGTGATACAAGGTCAGGGAGCTGGAGGGAGGGTGGAGAGGTGGGACCAGAGAGCTATCTTCGGTCAGTGCCCGTCCCCTCAGCCTTCCTGGAACCCGGAAGGAGGGAAGCGGGCAGCTCTGGGAAGAGGTGGATTTGGAGACACTCTGGGGACTGAACAAATTGACAGGCTGAGGGGAGCACGGGAAGGGCACAGCCAGCCAGGGAGGTCTTGACACAGGAGCCGAGGGGTTGGAGGGGAAGGGCAGCACCTCAGCCTGAAGAGGGCTGGGATGGTAGGACATCGTTGGGCGCCTTTCTGCACGAGGCCCTCTTGTCATCTTTCTGGCTGCAGATTCCAGGGGCGGGCACCTCCCACTCCGATGCCACCCTCCCTGGGACAATGCTTCCTCGGAATGTGTCCAAGGACAGTCACCATGGCTAATTACACAGATTACCTCCGTCCATTCACAAGGTCCAATCAAAACAAGGCTATCGCCCTGCAGAGCAGATGGGGGGGACCGCAGGGGAGGGAGGCAGGGTCCTCCAGGGCCACTTGGTGTGTGATAAAAGGGCATTGGGAGGCTGGCTGGGAGCACAGAGCTGACTTGGGGACCTTGCAGCTACTTCTGCTGGCCACCAGGGTGAGCCTTGTCTCTGCAGTGCCAGCTGTGTCACCTCTGCTGACTCCTGCGGACGCCAAGGAGGTGACATCCCTGGGGAGGCATGAGGAGGGACCTGGGGTCGATCAAGGCTCCAGAGGACGTTGGTGGGCTCTCCTGTGTTGTGTCCTTGGGCCTGCTAAGTGGAGGAAGGGGTCCTTAAGGGACAGAGTGCCGTCGTCCTGCCTTCTGGGAGCGTGTGCAGGGCTGAGACGTGGCTTGGGGAGGCCACCCCAGGCTGTTGCTGGGTGGATGTTGCCAGCACTGTGGGCTCCAGAGAGGCTTCTTCAATTCATCCAAATGGATCCCATTCAGATTTTCATTTCCAAATGAAAGGTTCGTCCACGACCATCTCCACAAAACCATGGACTGTCCAAAAATTTTTGACTTTACCTAGTTCTGGTGTGTTTTACGACAAGATTTCAGACCTGGGAGAGGATGAGATATTGACCCAGGCCCCACCACTGATGGACAAACTACTGGGTTGCAACTTTTTTTATCTTTGATGTCCTCCTCCTAGAAGCTAAACTGACCCGATCCCAAACAGGTCGAGGGGTCGAGGTCAGTGTCCACGGACCCAGGCTCTGGTAACAAGTCCAGTTCCTGGGGTCACTCATCCTCACCCCAGGACCTGCTCACAGTGACCTCTCATAGAGCTGACCAGTTGCTGATCTGCTCTTGGCACTTGGGCCTGGGGCCCCAGGCTTCTGTCTCTGCCTTTTACAGTGCAAGGCCCTGGTCTGAATCCTCTTAACAAGGGAGTAGGGCCAATTACCGCAGGTCTCACGAGAGGGTCTGAGGCCTTGGGTGCAGGAGAAAAACGAGGTCAAGGGCACTGGGATCCCAGGAGCCAGGAGCCAAGTGAGCGCTGAGGCTGAAGCTGGCGTGTGGCCCTGTGACCAAGGGCCCTGTGACTGTTGGGTGCCGGTGAACAGGTGCCCCACTGACTCCCATTTGGTGCTGGGACAACACTGGTGAGTCCCAACCTTTCAAGGACCTGGGCACCAGCAGGGGAAGGAGTCACGGGCCGGCCTGGTCACCCCATAGCAGTGAAGATGTGGTCATCCAATGGACCACTCGGGGGGTCCGTGGTTGTGCTGTCCATCTGTGCTGTCACTCCCTGAACTCTGTCCACTGCTTCTGCGGCCCTGCCTTGTCTCATCCCCCGAAGACAAGATTTGATCTGGTCCTGGGGTGACCTCTCACCTCTTCCTCAGTGGGCCACTGAGGGTTCCTCTTCAGAAGCTGTGCCCACGAAGGGCTCCACCCTGGCCTGCCTGCCAAGCTCGCTGATGGTGGCTAGGGGCTGTGCTGTGTGTCTCAGCCCCCACCCCACCTGCACCGAGGCTCTGAACCAAGCCCTGCTCCTGCTTCCGCTCCCCCTTCAGCTCCAGCCTGGGTCCCCTTTCCTGACTCCCCCACCCCTGTAGCCCCACTCAAGGATGGCTTTCCCCTCTAGCTGGAAGGAACCTGGTATGTAACACGCTGGGCAGGGGACATACCTATTCCTGATGAGACGAAGATTCATTCAGTGCCTCCCTTCATAGTGGCCAGAAACGGTCGCAATAAGTTGGAGTTTAGGACCAATGTTATGTGAGTACCCTGCACGCCGAGCACCCTCTCCCCTTATCTCAGACATGTGCCAGGTGGCCTCTGTCGCTGCAGGGACAATGCTCACACTGATGCCGAGCTGAGCGCAGGAGGCTGAGATGCCCACCTGACACATTCTGTGCAGGTGCTCATGGTGACCTGGGCTTCCTAGCACAATGCTACTTGCTCCTGGAGAAGCCCAGTGTGGATGCCGTGTTTACTTCTATGCACAGACAGCCTCACAGTCCTTCAGGATATTGTTCCACTGTCAGAAAGGAACCCAGCCTGGAAGCAATAGCTGGTCCAGGACTTTCTTCTGGGAGACACATCTGGGGAAGCATCTGGAGATCCGGGGCAGGACCCGGCCTCCGTGGTGGGAAATGGCCCTGGATAGGTGGGAAACCAAGCTGCCCTGAGCTCAGGGTGCAGGTGGGTCCACAGAAGGCAGGCTGTGGGGATTTGGCTTAGCTGGGCCTGGTGCTTCTGTCTGTAACCCAGGTGCTTGGGCGGCTAATGAAGAAGGATGTCAGTTATGAGGCCAGCTTGGTCGACGAGAAAGACCTCTTCTCAAAGTGAAAAATGTAGAGAGGGCTGGGGTTGTACTTAGGTGATCAAGTGCCCTGGCTTTGATCTGCAGTATTGGGGAGGGGGGAGTTTGACCAGAAGGTCCTGGCCTTTCCACTGCACTAAGCTAGGAAATTTTCATGGCTTCAGAGAACCCAGCTTGGCTCTGTGGGGTCTCACTCAGGCATTGCTCTGGCTGGGAGCCAGATTGTGACCAGCCACAGCTGTCCACAGGGCCTTACTTGTCTATAGAAGGGATCCTGCAAGGCTACTCTGGGCATTCTTTGGCAGCTGCAGGCTCCAGGGTCCTGGGTGCCCGAGCGTGAGTCTCCTGAGGATGTGGCCACAGAGCTGAGGAGGCTGAGTGGCTGTAGAATATCACCAGGAGGAAGCGGGGGCTGGCCTCATGGCTGGGACTCCTTGGGTGGGAGCAGGAAAGGACCGGGCAGATGTCAGGAGGGACAGCCGTGCTTGGGTCCTGTGTTCCAGGAGACCCATTGGATGCATTGAGTTCAAGCTGCACCTGGATATAGGAGATGAACCTGGCACCTACCAAACCCGTAAGCATGCAGCTGGGAATTCTTTCTTGGAGTAGGGTCCACATAAAGAGACTCGTTGCTCACATGGCCTGTGTCACCTGCAGGGTGGAAGCACACCATCTACATCTACTTCTTGCTGGGGAAAAATTTCTGCACAGCCTACTTCAGTGGCTACATGAACTACATGTACTACCAGATTGTGATACTTCTGGGTGCATTCCAGCCCTTGCCCCGTTTGTGAGAGTGAGTGTTTGTGGGAGTGAGTGTGGACTCCTGAGCTTCCGGCATGGATCGAGCCCACTGCCTTCCTGCCAGCTCCCTGCAGTTCCAACCCAGGGGATGTTTCTGGGATTCCTGGGCTTGTGGTGGGAGACGATGGGTTAGCCCTTGTCCTCTCTCATCCTCAGCTCTCAAGGCATCAATCCTGATGCCCGAAGCCAATGCCCACTCATGACTCGCTGGCCCGCAGTCCTCCCTTCTCTCCCCAGTCAGCTGTTGGTGTGGACATGCTCCAGCCGGGGGAGCTGTTTGGGACATCTTTGTCCTGGGGACATCGGGCAATGTCTGGAGATGTGTGCGGTTGTCATGAAGGGAGCAGTGGGGTCCTGGCATCCGAGGGTGGAGGCTGGGCTCTGCTCAACACCCTGCTCTGCACAGGACGCTCCCACGGAGAGTATACTGCCCCCACGGTCACTAGTGACCAGGTGGAGACCTTGACCTCAACTTGTCACCACCACCACTAGTCTGTCAGCCTCACCTCCATCCTGGGGCTTGCAGCTCTCGCCACCCTTTCTAGTCTCTGCCAGAGTTCTCCAGGGCTTCTGCTCCAAGGGGCCTTCCCAGTGTGGACCCTCAATGGCACCTTCGTCACCTTGTCTGGCATTCTCCAGCCCCCACCTCCACCCGCACGTGCTGACCCGGGGCCACCCAGACCCTCAGCTCTCTGGGAGGCTCTGGGCCCACGAGTTCCTGAGATCACCTGGACCAGCCACAGCTTGGCTCACGTGGTTTGGGCTAGAGCAGGGAGCCATGGCTAGAAACTTCCACCACCTGCCCCCTGTCACCTTCAGATCGTGGCCTCAGAGGTCCTCCGTGCTGCCAGACTCTCCCAGACGTCCCCGAGTCACTTCCTATCTCCTTCTACACAGAAGTTCATGTGTCCCTCACTCCTCTGAGCCACCGTGACTCCAGGGAGGGCCAGTTCCACACCAAACAGGCTCAGTGCAGGACGGAGTCCATGTGTGCAGGGTGCCTTGGGCAAGATTTGAGGGTGATGTGAACATCATCACTCAGGAGAGGCCGAAGGTGTAGATTCTGAGGTCTCGCTCAAGAAGGGCTTGGGTGGTGATTTGGGGCCAGGGTCACTGACAGGTGGATCTTATGGTCTCCTTGAGGCATTAAGCCCAAGGTGGTACCTCGCAGAGGGGGCAGGGCATCCCCGAACCCAGCATGTGTGTGCACAGGCAGTTCCAGATCTGTCTCTGCTCTCATGGCCTGGGCCGGTGAGATCTCTTTCCTGTGGGCCTTCAGATGGAGGAGTGACGGGGGTGGGGCATCAGCCCCATGCAGGGCTCATCTGGTCGGGTGGCTCGTGTTCCATCCCAGACACAAAATGATTCCTGCCTGAAGGCTCCAACCTGGCCGGAGTCCTTCTCGGGTGGTTTGGAAGGGACAGCTCCGACCTTGGCTTGCATCTTGTCAGTGCATGGAGGACCCTGGGGGAGCTGTGAGCACCCAGCCTGGAGTCAGGGCCTCCACTCTCAGGACTTCTATCACCCACTTGCACCCCGTCTGCCCTGCAGGCCATGTGATAGTTGATGACCCAGAGGCCCTGAGGCTCTTTGAAGAGTTTGTGTTGAGCAAAGCCATGAAAAAAGAGGAAATCATCAAACCTGTGCATGCTGGTAATGAGAAGGGCTTTTCCCTTATCTCCTCTTCCCTCTCCCATGATTTTAGCCTCTGGCTGTACTCAAAGAGCCTCTTGCTTTGGGTTAAATGCTGACCATGTGAACATCACCCCAACCCCTTTTGTTTCTTTCTCGGTCTGCAGACCTCTGTCTGTTGTCCAGAGGGCCTTAGTGCATGGAGGAAGAGCTGCTGAGACGGGCTGGGGACAAGGCTGGGGACTCAGCCACCTGGAGGCAGAGGTCCTGTGTCAGGAGAGCCCAGAGCCCAGCATCCACACCTTCCCATGCCTCTGCTCTCAGTAAAGCCGGTCAGTTCCCTTGGCTCTGTGCATCATGTGGGGTGTAATGGGGGTGGGGAAGATGAGGTAGGACGCCCCAGAGCCCAGGATGTGCCCGAGAGGGGAATTCTGCATTGTCCTCTGCCCTCCGGGGTGGGTGGGAAGGACCCTGTTCTGTGGAGCCTTCAGGTGAGGGAACCATTTGAGGTGTTGTCAGCCTCCCAGCAGTCTCGTTGGCTAAGTTGGCTCATGTCCAAATGAGACTCAAGCCCCCTTTGTGTTCTGAAGGTAGGATCAGGCCATGGGGATCTGAGGTCCCTTCAGGCACTGGACCTTGGGTGGACCTCCTCCCTGGGGAGCTCTGCCTGTCATCCCAAGGCAATAGAGCTCCTGTGAGGTCAGGCTGGCTCTGCCCCATTGACTACATACGGGGCATGGAAAGAGCCAGTGTGCAGAAAGGGGCTCTATTAGGAGGAACACCTCTGAAGGGATGGAGGGGACTGGGGTTAGTTTAGTGCTCTTGAGGGGTTCACCCCAGCATGACAGTTTCTGGACATTTTTTTGCAGCTGGTGCAGGGTTAGGTCTTATCAGTAGAGGGTGCTGCAGAGTCACAGGAAGAAGGGCTTCCCTGTAATAGCACAGAGCTGTCATCTTCCTCCTGCAGAACTTGGCTGGAGAGGAGCATGCCCAGTGGTGCTCACCTCTGTGCTCTCAGAACCCTTTTGGACAGCTTTCTGGAGAATTCCATGGGTCCACTAGTCCATCAGCCCCAGCCTCAGCAAACCTGAGGGCCAAGCTACATCCTGTCCAGGTGGCTGAACCCCTTCCATGTTTTTTTAACCACTGAATTCTCCACCTCAGTCCTAGAGTGGGATTTATTTTGATTTATGTCATTTTTATATTTTTATATTTCTCTTTGCATTTTAGTAGCCTCTGCCTTGTTATCCATTAGTTATTCTTCATATTACACTTTGCCTTTCAAGTTAGTATGCACACTCTTTACCCTGTTAGCTACGTCTCTTTTTTTTTGTATTCTAGTGCCTGACATATAGCCCAGCTGTGCCTGCTGGTGGCAATTATGAAAGTTAAGACTCTGCCCTCCCACAGAAGTTGGAAAGACTGAGGCTACATGATTCTCGATAGTCACATTTCAAAGGAAAATGTCACAGGTCCTTCGAGAGACACTTCTGAGCTGCACACATACTCAAATTTGTAAGTCCTGTTTCTGAAATGCACAAAGAAAGGGACATCAGGTGGTGGCCAGAACAGACAGCAATGTCTCCTGGCACCCTGAGGTCCTCAGCGCGCATCTATGGGGCCAGCATCACCCCAGGGCCCTGGCCCAATCCTGCTGAAAGGCTTGCTGACTGTGGTCCTCTCAGTGTGGGGTGGCCTGGGTTGTCACATGCCGAGAGCCCTGGAGTTCTCAGCACACGAATAGTATTACGTCCTCCTGATCCAACCGTAGAAGGAAGTCCTCCAGGCATAAGAAATGCCCTTACCACCTGCTTCCACCAAGCTGCCTCAGCAACAGTCTACAAATTGAAAATCTGGTCTCCTAGGCAAGGGTGGATGTTTAGGGGCTAAGGGTCACACCCACTTTCCCCTGAGCTCACATCCGTGTCCCATTTCTGTGCATCTACTCTTTTCCTAGTGACCCAGCTGTCACTCGGCCAGTGTCATTCATCTCACCAAGTAACTCTGCAGCCCACAGTATTAAATTTGGAGTTTGATTACTTTGGCCATTTCTGCCCTATGAGTACAAAAGTCACTATTTTAAGGGCACGACACAGGTTCTCTAGTTTTCTGACTCTTACTTGGGATGAAAGCCTGGCATTCTCTTTCTGATATCTCTAGCATAATCTGAAGAAGTCACCCCACCCATCTTGTAGTCCTCTGGTCTTGATCGCTATATTTCTGGCCAAGTGCTGGTTGGTTTCCCAAATTTTGCTTCCAGTAGGGGCTTTGTCCCAGTGAGCCATGACAGTGAGCACCTGAAGTCGCTGGGTGTCACTTTATGCCATTCACCACATACACCCTATTTTCCATTGAAAATATTCTCTGCTCTGCTTTCCGTGCAACAAGGAGCAATGTCACACCTACTCGCAGATGCTGGAAAAAGCCCTTGGCTGGCAAGAATGGGGACAACTGTTTCATAGATCTCATTACTGATGGATGGAAGAAGATGAGTAGCTCTAAGTGCTCTGTCTTCTTGAGTTGGTGGAGAGAGCAGTCAGGAAATGTATTCCCTGACTGGAGCGGGGCTGAGGTACGCACTCACACCCCTTTACCTGTGCACATAGGCGCCTTAGAGTCTTCTACCTACCTGACTGGAACAAATCAGAGTGCCAATTCAGCTGTTGCTGAGCCATGTTCTTTATACATAGCTCCAATTTATGATGATGATGATGTTTCTTGGGCTAAAATCAAGCGCTCAGTGGAGCTGGTTTCTTCTGGACACTACAGAGGAGAATTTGCTTGCTATCTTTTGTCACTTTCAGACCCTGGAATCTAGAGGCTGCCACATCGCTGGGCTTGTGGTTCCCCATCCATCTTCCCATGCAACAGTTCAGTATCTTCTCTCCTTTCTGTACTCTGCTTCTGTCTCCATGCAAGACAGCGTCGAAGAGGCTGGTACTGTGGGCAGACAAGAGTAAGGAACTAGATGTACTGGGGAGAGAGAGACAGACAGAGAGAGAGAGAGAGAGAAAGAAGAAGAAGAAGAAGAAGGAGGAGGAGGAGGAGGAGGAGGAGGAGGAGGAGGAGGAGGAGGAGAAGAAGAAGAAGGTGAGGAAGGAGATGATGGGGAAACACCAGGTGGGACAAAGGGAGGTCTGCATGCAGAAACAGGAGTGGTGCTGTCTTAAGGGAGAAGCATGGACTGGGAGAAGGAATGGATCACTTTGATGCACACCTGGGAAAAGTTAGGGTCCCTTCTAAGGGACCTCGAGGCTCTAGATCAAAGAACATGGGAAAGAAAGAGGCTGGGATAGGGCCCGATGGTCTTTGTCTTCTTTAAAGTTTGTGGAGGCTGCATTCTTGCAATAAGGTCTGGTGTCAGGGTCGTGGGGTAGCAATGGCTGTGCTAATTAAGGAAGGTGTCTTCATGGCTGTTTTGCTGCAGGTTTCTGAGACAGCTCTTTTGAGAACAAAGTACGTGACTCTGATGTAGGGCCAACTGGAGGCCCAAATGACCTCTCCCTGCTTGCTTAGCGCTCCGCACTGTCCTTGTACAATCCCCACTCTCCTCCTGCCTGCTTGTTACAAGGACCCTGTGATTATTTCTGGCCCACCCGGATAATCAGGACACTCTTTCAACTCAAAATCATCTCTGCAAAGTCCCGTTTAACATCATAGGTTTTGGGGATGAGGATGGAACAACTTTCAGCATACCACATGTGGAAAATGACAATCAATGAGATAAATGAAAAGATAATCCCAGGGAGCAATGGGTCCTAAATAGAATCCAAGGAATAGAATCCAAAGAATCCAATAAATAGAATAGCAAGGAGATTCATGGGGGAGGGGCAACATCTTTCTATGTGTAGTCTGGGCAGGCCTCTCTCAAGAGATGATTGAAACTTTTAAAAATTGAGACATAATTTATAATACTATAAATGACACCCTTTAAAATCGTACAATTTACTGCACAGCAAGGGAAACTACCAACAGTGAAGAGACAACCCACAGAATGGGAAAATTTTTTTTACCAGCTACTTCTCAGACAAAGGACTAACATCTAGAATAGATAAAGGATCAAAAAAAATCAACCCCCTCCCCCCAAATTTAAAGACTCAATCCAAAAATAGGCATCTGAAGTGAATAGACATTTCTTAGCTGAAAAAGTACAAACACCAAATAAATATATGACAAAAATGTTTGACATCATTGGTCATTTGAGAAATGCAAAATAAAACTAACTCTAAGATTCCATTTCACTCCAGAAAGAATGGCTATCATCGAGAAACTAATCAATAACAAATGCTGGTGAGGCTGTGGGGAAAAAGGAACCCTTTGCTGGTGGAAGTGTAAACTGGTACAACCACTATGGAAATCAGCATGGAGATTTCTCAAAATCTAAAACTACAGCTCCCATGTGACCCAGCTGTTCCCCTTCTAGATATCTTTCTCAAAGAGTTAAAAGCATCATACCATGGTGATCCATGCACACCCATGTTTGTAGCAGCACAATTTATAATAGCTAAATCCTGGAAACAGCCCATATGCTCATCAAAAGATGAATGGATAAAGAAAAAGTGATATTTATTTACAAAAGGTTCTACTCTGTCATAAAGAAAGATAAACTTGAGGCATTTTTTAGGTAAATGGATGCACCTTGAGACCATAATTTTAAGTGAAAAAAATAAGACACATGAGTTTAAAATTGCACTGTTTCTCTTGTGTGAGAAACCCAAAGGTAAAATAAAGAGTAAAATGGAAGATAGATGTTGAGAAGTAGGAAGGACATATTCAAATGGGAAGGGAAGCAAGGGAGAGAGGAGGGGAAAGGAAGGAAGGGAAAAGGGAAAGAAAAGAGAATGGAAGGAAGAAATTGGAAACAAAGCTTTTGTAAATGGAAAGGGAAGAAGGGTTGAAGGGAGGGGAGGGGAATGGGAAAAAAAGAAGAACCAAGGTATATTATGTGCAGGTACAAATTCTCTAAGATGAATGTAATTATTATGCATGGCAAATAATAATACAAAATTTAAAAAATGTATAATTCACTTATTGTCAATATACTCAGAAGGCTGTGAAACCATCACTACTGTCTACTTCCAGAACATTTTTACCACCTTAAGCAGGTTCCTCCTCACTCCCCATTCACCCTCTCCCAGGTGCTTACTGCCACCTACCTTCTGTCTCCATAGATGTGCCCACTTTGGACACTTTGGACACTTTATATACATAGAATCACACAACATGTGATCTTTTGTGACTGCTGTCTTTCCCTTAGCATGTTTCATGGTTCATCCATATTATAGCATGTGTTAGGACTTCATCTTTTATTTATCTGAATAATATCCTATTACATAGGTAATACCTGTCTTAATCATTTTTCTATCACTAGGACAAAATGCCCAATACCCCAAACTTAAAGTAGGAGAGGTTCATTCTGGTACAGTCAGCTGGCTCCAAGGCAGAAACAGCATGGTGGAAGGGTATGATGGAGCAATGGTGTTGAATACAAGGAATCCAGGAAGCAGAGAGAGAGAGAAAAGAGGGGAGGACCCCAGAAAAGATGTACCCTTCTAGGTCATGGCCTCAGTGACCTATCTCTTCTGACCAGGCCCCGCTTCCTAACAGCACATGCAACTCTGAACTCAACAGTGAATTAATCTGTTTATGAGTGTAGCACACCCATGATCCAATTACCTTTCAAGAGCTCCACTTCTGAACATATGAGACTTTTAGGGGCCATTTTAGATTTAAATCATAACATTCCACCCCTCATGCCCCAAAGACTCATATCTATTTCATTATACAAAATGCATTTAGTTTATTTCTGAGTCACCAAAGTGTTAACTGTTCTGAATTTCTGAAAAGTCCAAGAAAATTTCCTCTGAGACTCAAGGCAAATTCTTAGCTGTGAGCCCATGTAAAAATAAAAAAAGAAATTTAAATGCCTCTAACATACAATGGTGCAGAGTGAACATTCTCCCTTCAAAAGGAAGAAATAAGGGAATCTAAAATAACTGGAATAAAGCAAGATAAAAAACCAGAACAATAAACATTAAATCCTTTATCTCCATGTCCAAAACTGGAGGCATCCTTGCCCCTATGGCCTTGCTGGTTGTATAGCTCACATGACCTCTCTCTTGAGTGGCTCTGCTCACTGTATGTGGCTTTTCTTGGCAGACATTTCAAACTCTTTTTTTCCCCTTTTGGTATTTTGAAAGAGTCTCAGTGTGTAGTTCAGGGTGGCCCAGAACTCACTATGTAGCCCAGGTTGGGCTTGAACTTGTGGCAGTCCTCCAGCTTCAATCTCCCTAGTGCTGGGATTATAGGCATGTGTCACCATGTCTGGCACATTTTGAATTCTTGTCATTTTCTAATTCCTAGAAACTTTGGAGAACTTGGTCTCCACTGTAACTTTGACTTCATTTTATAGCTTCATGCATTGCCCACTTTTGGGCTCCTGGCAGGGACTGTAACACTGTCATACCACATCACCTGGGCTCCAAGGCCTTTCTTTGAAATCTGGGTGGAAGCCTCCATGATCCTGTAATTCTTTCATTCTGCATGCCTGCAGAACCAGCCACCACATGGATGATTCCAAGGTCTGCCACCAGTTTGAGTAGTAAAGCTGAGCTCCCATGGACCATGGCTGTTGCAGATTTTGAGTGCCTAAATGGCTGAATTCAGGAAACACATTTGTAGATGTCCCTGAGAGAGTAAGGTGCCTTGGGGCTCTTTTCTCAAAGAAAAGTCTTTCAAAGGAATTTACTCTTTAACACCCTTGATCCTGTGATGGGTACATTCTGCCAATTCCTGAGATGCACTGGAGGCATCTGTTCTGCTATCCTATTGCATGAGCACTTGGTATCTTTTTAATGACACTAATGTTTTTAGCAACCACACTCTCCTTGGTCCCAACTTTACATGTCCTTTCTCTCTGGCCAAAATGCAAAATTTTCAAATCATTTTGACTCCACTTTTTGCTTTTGCTTTTCACTGTGTAACTGACTAAAAGCAGCCAGAAGTACCCATGCCACAGCCTGATAATTGGGCTGTCTTAAAATTTCCTCTAACAGATTTATTAGTCCACTGCCTTTAAAGTCAGCTTCACAACAAAATCTTAGGACATGCACAATGAAATAAGCATAGCCTCTTGTCCAGTTTTTAATACAGTTCTTATTCCCAATTTAAATCCCATGAACCTGGCCTTTCCTGTCCATATTCTTAGCACCATTCTGGTCTTCTGAGTTCTAACCAGAATCTTCCATCTGTACAATGCATACAGTATTGTAGGTCTTCTCTATCCTGCATCTCCAAAACTTTGAAAACTCCTCCCACAAACCAGTTCCAAATGCTTTTGAAGTACATGGTCAGGGAAAGTCACAGCCATGACCCCAAGTCTCTGGTATCAATTTTCAGTATTAGTCTCCTTCCTCTCACCGGAAAAAAAATACTCAACACTTACAACTTAAAGGAAGAGAGGTTTATTTTGATTTGCAGCAGTTTCAGAGAGTTGTGGTTTCAGCCCACAATCACCTGGCTTAAAGGCATAAGTGGCACCATAGAGGAATGCTGCCAACTCATGGCAGGTGGGGGCAGGGAAGAGGAGGAAGAAGAGGAGGAGGGTCAGAGAGAAGAGATGAGTGGGGAACAAAAATCCCCTTTCAGGTTACACCCGCAGTGGACTGCCTCTTCTGACCAGGCTCCACTTTTAACAGCACATTCAGCTGTGAACTCCTCCGTGGATTAATCTGCTGATGAGTGTAGGCACTCAATGATATCATCACCTTTAAAAAACCCCACAAGGACACATAAGATTTTTGGGAGACAGCTTAGATCTGAACCATGATAATCCCGCATACATTGTATTTACCCACTCATCCACTGAGGAGCATTTACTCTTTTTCTCCTTTTTTAAAAGGTTTTTTCTCCTTTTTTGATATTATAATGTTGCTATGGACATTCATGCACAGGTTTTTGTTTGAACATATGTTTAATTTCTCTTCAGTAGGAGCTGGGAGAGTAACAGCTGGGTAATACGGTAATTCTGTTCACCTGTTGGGTAAGCCATGTACAACAGTGTTTTTCTGAGTGGCTTCCTAGTTTTATATTCCCACTAGCAGAGTACTAGGATCCTACTTTCTCCACACCCTTATCAACACTTGTTATCATTTGACTTTGATTCTAGTCTTTCTGGGGAGTGATGCAGTATTTATTGTGGCTTTGTTCTGCATTTTCCTTTTTACCAAATATGTTGAACATCTTTCTTTGTGTTTACTGCTCATTTGGAGAAATGTCTATTGAAATTTATTTCCAGTGTGTATTTGGGCTACTTCATTTTTTTATTACTGTGTTATAAGATTTTTTTACATAGATCTTATTGACATTAGACCTTTATCAGGTATATAATACATAAATATTTTCTCACATTTTGATATTGTCATTTCATTTACTTGATAGAGTCCTTTGTTGTGCAAGAGTTAAAATTTTCTTAAAAAATTTTTTTTTTGAGGCAGGGTCTCACTATGTAGTTTAGGGGGTCCTTGAACTCACTATGTAGCCCAGGCTGGTCTTGAACTCTTGATGATCCTCCTGCTTCAGCCTCCTGAGTGCTGAGATCACAGGTGTGCACCACCATGCCTGGCTCAAAAGTTTTAAGTTTTGATGCAGTACAAGTTGTTATTGTTCCATTTTAATTTTGTTCTTCTGCTGTCTTATGTAACTACGCAAGGTCACAAAGATTTGTACATTTTTAAACAGTTTTATAGTTTTAGATCCTGCATTTAGGTGTTTGACTCATTTTGGGTAAATTTGTGCCTGTGGTGTCATTGTTCACAGGTGGCTATCAGTTGTCCCAGAGACCTTAGTTCAAAAGTATTTTCTTCCCCCTGTGAAGTGCCCTGGCCTCTCATTAACTCTTCCTCTGTGCTGCTCGTGTTGTTTTCCTGACATTTCTTGGAATTGCTCTGTGCTGAGATTGTCCTCTGTGGTCTGTAGGTTTCCATCCTCTGCCACGTGACCTAGTGTCGCACTGGCTTCTCCTGGGACCCCTTGCACATTTCTGGATCACTTCCTCCACTTGAGTCCCCATTTGAGTCTTTGTCTCACATCCCAGTCATCACTGCCACCCCAAGTCCCGAATTTGTCTCCTTCCTCAGCAAGGCTCCCTTTCCCCTTGCAGGTCCTTTCTCTCTCTGCCAAGGTGTTGGAATTCCCTCCAGGCTTGGGACTGCTGAGACAGGGGTGAAATTCATCTGCTCCCTTGGCTCAGGAATCACAGCTCACACTGTGTGGGGCCCAAAGTCTCAACACAATCCTTTCTCAGGTTCTGACCCATTTCCCTTTGTTCCTTGTGGGAACCTAAGTCCGGGCCCTGTCACTTCACGCCTTCTGTGCTGGTCTAGTGCAGTATCTTTCCAAGTGGCTTCTCTGTGGCTACCTTTGGCCCCCAGATTTGTCTGCAGTACAACCTCTGTAGTGATCATCAATAATATGTTACATCTTGAGCCCTCTGGGATGTCCCTATTTCACTCAGAGTAAAAGGTAATGCTCCATGATGTCCCACAGCCCCACACAGTCTATCCAGCCCTCTCTGTCTCTGGTCAGTCTTCCTCAGTAGCATCTGCTGCAGACACTTTTTCCTTCAGTCTGTTCCTGGCACGTGGCAGGCACTCTCTCCCCACTCCAGATCTCTAGTAGATGTCCCTCCCACCTGGACCCCTCTCCCACCTGACTTGTTCAATTTAGTTTTCAAATGTCACCTTTGTCAGTCTGACTCACACTCTTCCATTGAAAACACAAACATCCGCTTTTCCCTATACTTATTGTTTAAATTGTTCCATTTGCATCTTTCCCATAGAGCTTACTGCCTTAAAAAAATAACACATAATTATATGACTCAGCAGTCAACTGGGTGACAGAATCACGCAATACATTGGACAGGGATAGTTCATATAGTGAACAGTGTAAGTGTAAGGGGAACTATGAAGAATAGCTTAGGGTGAGTAGGATAGAAGAAATAAAACTAGGTGGACAAGGGACCAGAAAACTGAGAATTTAAAATTGTACTTTTATGAAAAACTGCAGCTTCAAGACAAGCTCTTTTCCTGCTCCTGGTAGCCATCCTAGCACGTGACCCCCTCCTTCCACCCTTACAGAGAATAGAGTTAGATTCCAAATGTCCTTTACGATAGTCTGTAAATTCCCACATGCCCTGTCTACCTGCAAATTGCTTTTCCTCTAGCCCAGAAAGCAGCTGCATTGGAGACAGCATGTCTAATGCGTATCTCCACTTCAAACCCATGTAGACAGCTTGCACTGTACCCTGGCAGACAGTGAGAATACACAGTGAGATCACCCATAAATGTGTCCTACCCTGGCTTGTAACGTGCCTCATTTCTTTGAGCACCCCCACTCCACTCTTGAGTGTGTCCTATATCTAATAAATCTTTCTCATGCCTCTTTTACTGAAAGGTCCTAAAAACTCTTTTTCCATGACAGGAGTCAGCGAACCTGCATACTTATTTTAAAGGAGGGGTTAATTTCCTTATTTCAGCCTTGGGGACCCTCAGACCCAGCTCATGAGTGCAGAAGAGGAAATAGGGAGGGAATAATTTGAGATGGTGGGAGGATCTCATCTATAAGGCTGAGTTCAGAACTTGTGGAGGCAGTGTAAGGGCAGTCTAGGGACTCAGGGCAAGAGGATGATTTTCTGGGTTACCTGGGGCCAAGGCTTAAATCCTGTTGGGTACAAAAGAAAATTCCTCCTGGGTCCTTCTCCATTATCACAGGCAATGAAGGGTGTGTCAGGAGCTGGAGGTGAGATATCTATCCCTGGCACCAGAATTCACTCAACTGTTTTATATTTTGAGAGTCAGCCTTGGACAAGGGCAGCAGGCGGATACTTAGATATAAGAAGGTGTAGGATCAAACCCAGGACCTCATGCATGCAAAGCATATGCTGTACCACTGAGCTACACCCCCAACCAGTCATCTGTCTTATTTTTGTTGCTTAACTCTAGCAAGTGACCTAGAGGGGAGCAGTACATTTAGTTTGTTTTCTTAATTGATGTATTCTTTGAGCCTAGAAGAATGCTTGACCTAAATATCCCGATGATATCTTTAAAAACCAAAGCATAGTATGACAACTGGAAAATTGATGTTAATATAACCAAGATACAAATCATAAACAAGGATCCTTTGTGTGCCCTTCTGAGGCATATTCCTTCCCTTCCCTCCCCCACTGATGTATGGGAAATAAACGTAACTCCCAACCTGTTAGATGTCAGATATGCCAAGTGGGCCCCCAAACTAAAGAATGAATTCTAAGGAACAGTGGAGAGTAAGAGTAGCAAATATTTATTGAGAGCAACAGCTCCTGAGAGACAGGCGGGGACCCAAAAGTGGGTTGCCAAAGAGCTCACTTCCCAAAGGAAGTTTTATAGAGCAAAATCATGAGGTGGGTACAGCATGAGTCAAAACTATGATCAACCAATAAGATTTCAAGTTTAGTGGCTTAGGTAATATTGATCCAATAGAGAAGCAGGTCACATGGGAAGGGTAATGGAAAGAACAAAGACCTTCTTTAGGAAGGGATGGATCAGGGGATCTTGGTCACCCATGGGGGTGGCTGATGTTTTTCTAGACTTTATTGGACCAGGTGCTACCAATTATATTATCCCCCGTGGAGGTATGTAGGGCTGGTCATTGTGTCTTTATCTTAAGGCCTGGCCTTCAACAGACGTGCCTCTAGCCACAGTCCTAATGTGTTCTCTCACCTTCTCCACTGACTCCCTCGAGGGCCTAGCCCTGTTTGACTCCCTAGAATATTTCTACTTAACTTAGCTGTCTATAATACCACCATCCATGCACTCCTGGCAACTGCTGCTCTCTGCTCCCCTACTGTAATTTGGTCCTTCCTGTTATATAAAAAGAATCACATAGTACATAAAATTGCAGGATTCACTTTTTCCTCATTTGCCTATTCTCTGGGATTTCTTTGGGTTGCCGCATTTAACAGGCTGTTTCTTTTTACTGTTGTACCATGGTATTAATGGACCACAGTTTGTTAACCATTTACTGTTGAAGCACACCCGTGTTTCTGGTTGAGATGTTACCAGTAAAACTTCTGTATGCATTTATTCTGTGCAAGTTTTCACGAGAACAAAGAATTGTAGTTCTCTGGAATAAATGCAGAGAAGTGTAATTGCTAGGTCACATAATCATTGCATTTTGGCTTTAAAAATTACTTGGCAAACCATTTTAGATGACTGTACAATTTTTCATTTTCACCAGAAGTGTACAGATCATCCTGTTTCTCCTAGACCTCACCAGACTTTTGAGTTACTACTGTGTTTTCATTTTAGTGATTTTGAAAGGTGTGTACTGTTATATTCTTGTAGCTTTTATTTGCATTTCATTAATGAATAAAAATGCCAAACCTCTTTCCCTGTAATTATTTGCTATGTGTATATCCTCTTGGCAACATGGTCCTTTGTGGGTTTTGTTTGTTTTCTAATTGTTTTTGTTGTTTGCTTTTGCTTCTTCGGGTGCTGGGGATGAAGCTCAGGGCCTGGTGCACTCCAGGCAAGCACTCTGCCACTGAGCTACAACTCCATTGTAGCTATTTTCTAATTGATTGTTAAGTACTATGGTGAGAAGGTATTTTATAAAGCCTTGAAACTGGTCATTTGTCAGTTAAGTGGCTGACAAGCCGTTCTTCTTATCCCTTAGCTTATTTTATTATTTGCTTAGGAAGATCTTTTACAGGGGAAAAGTTTTAATTTTGATGAAGATAATTTTATCAGTTTTTCTTTTTATGGACCATACTTTCATTGAGCAATGTAAAAATTGTTGACTACCTCCATATTCTAAAAGTTTTTTTCTTTATTTTCTGCATGTTTTAAAATTTTAAGTTTTATGTCTGTGATGCACTTTGAGTTAATTTTTATCTAAGATGTGTGTTAGCTTCCTGTTGATGTGATAGGAACTTAACATATCTTTTTTTTTTGGTACCAGGAATTGAACTCAGGACCTTGTGCTTGCAAGGCAGGTGGTGGAACCACTGAGCTAAATCCCTGGCCCTTGAACTTAACATATCTTGATTTGTTTTATTCCCCTTCCCTTCCTCACCCTCTCTTGCCCTCTGCCTCTAGATCCCTTTCCTTAATTTTATTATTGTTGTTATTATTATTATTTTAGTTTATATTTGTGATATATAATGATTACATTCATTACATTCATGTACATACATGACATATCTTAAATCTTTTGTGGAGAAAGACTTCTCATGATCTTTCTGGTACTGAGTTGTAGTTTGATTGCATGTGTTCAGAGAACACTTTCTATTTGATTTCAATTCTTTTAAGTTCATTGTATTTCATCTTCTGGTTCAGGAGAAGGTCTTTCTTGTTATATGTTTCCTTAGTGTTTGAAAGGGATATGTGTAGTGCTGTTGTCATTTGGAGTGTTCTATAGATGTTAATTTGATTACACTGGTGATGATGTAGTAGACTTCCTTAATGTTGTTGCTGGTTTTCTGTCTAGTTGTTCTATCAGTTCTTGAGAGGGAAGTGTTGATGTCTCCAATTAAAATTGTGGATTTGTCTATTTCTCCTTTTAGTTCCATCAGTTTTGCTACACAGATTGTGCAGCTCTATTGTTTAGTAAGTGCACATTTAGGATGTCACCTCTGTGGAATTGTTGTGGGAAAGTGAGACAGGTCAGTGTTACAGCTACAGCAATTTGAAGACTGGAGAATCTGAAAGTCACTCAAAGAGGTGGAGAAAAAACAAGCTTTATTAGGTGGCTGGCCCAGAGGAGTTTAAGCACTCTGAATTCTGAGCCCTGAGCTGAAGTGAGAGTGAGTTTATATACAGCTGGGAAAGGAAGTTTAGAGAGATCTTTTAGGGCTGAGCCATAGCAAGAAGTGGGAACCCCACAGGGAGGAGTTAATAGTTAATAGTTAACATTCTTGAAACCTTAGATAGAAACATCCTACAGCACACAGAAACAGTTATATTGTTTGAGTAGAACACTTTGATAGTTTGGGCATGAACATTGCCTGCAGTACAAACATTTAGATCTCTTGAATAGGACAATTTGATACATTGGACAGGAACATCATGCAGCATAGTTACATTTCTTGCACAGAACATTTCATGGCAAAAAACATTGGGAGGGCAAAGGCAAAGGCCTGCCCTACTATGCATTATTTCCTTATCAGAATGGCCCAGTTATTGCTACTGGGTTTTGAGATGCTGGAGTCTCCTTTTAGAGGTGGTTTCTAGATTGTTTCTGTCCTGAGCAAAGAATTGGTCAAGAGAAGTGCAAATGGTAGCAAAGTTTTACATTTATTAAAGGTAGGGAAAAAAAGCAGGCTCTAGAGTGAATTTGGGCCAAGTAAAAGTAGGAAAAGAAGTACACCCTACAGCATGAGGGTGGACGACTGTGTAAGAACACAGTAGCAAAGAGCTCAGTGTTGATTTTCTTTTTTGTATCACCCACTCCTCAGGCTGATGTAAGGTCTTGGCCATCCTATCAAAAATCTGGTCAAGTTCTCTCCAGAAGTCCACATGTATGGCTTCGGGAACTATTCTGCACGTGTGTCTTGGGATTTTGTAATTAACAGGTCATGTTTGCTTTCCCAGCTATTTTCAGCCATACCCTCATCTTCTGCCTCATTATCATTGTATAATATCTCCTTAATTTTTCTTTCTTCTGAAATCTGTTTTATCTGATATCAAATTAATACTTCTGCTTTATTTTTCTTAAAGTTTGCATATTATATCTTTTTCTCTTAAGATTTTTTATTAGTATATGTTTGTGATAAATTTTAAATACATTCAAGATGGGGATTGGTGCATGTATATATTGCATCATGATCCTTTTTACCTCCCCTTCCCGCCTTTCCCATCCATCTCCCCTCACTATTTTCTAGGGGTTTAGGAGCTTCTAACTGCTAAAAAGGAAAAAAAAGACTATAAGGTTGCAGAGCATTGTAGAAAAGAAGAGAGAAAGAGAAAAAAATTAAAAAAGCTGTAATTCAGAGGGTAAGGGGTTGGGGAAGTGGGGGAGAAAAAATGAAAAGCTTTTGATTGGACTTACTTGAAGTCACTGTTTCAAGGCACTTTTACCTTCTGCTGTGGTCATCAAGAGAACTGTCACTGGCCAGGGTCCTAAACTAGAGATGAAGAATTTAAACCCATGCTACCAGTAGGATAAATTTACCAAAAAAGAATTTTCAGGACTTGTCAGTAAGAGGCACAGAAAGGACTTGTTTAGGAAAGCACATGCGTGAGAGTGGAGGGTGAATGTTTAGAGAAATGAGAGCCGTCAGGGTCTGGGGCTGGGTATATTTATGGGACTTTGGGTGGAGATCTGCAGGACCTGGTCATCTATAGAAAGAGGAGAAGAAAGGTGGTGGCCTCTTCTGCAGGGGAAGGGGTGACACCCACTCTGCAGGTGGTCACCATCAACCAGTGATGGGAAAGCCCCCTTTGAAAGTGAAAAAGAATCGCTGAGGCCCATTTTCAGGTAAAAGGGATAGTCCAGGCATATCATCTCCTAGTTTTATGTCCTGAAGCTTCAGTTTTTATTTTTATAATTATGATGTTTCCTGTCTCCTTTTAAGCTGTCTTTATTTCTTCCATCCTACCTCACAACTCTACTGCTCCACAGACAAACCTGTGCTCTCTTGGACTTCTGCCTCCCTCTTGCACTTCTAAGAACTTGCAGGACTACCTTCCACCTCAAGGGGGAGCCCAGGGCAGCCTTAATTTTGAATGGGACCTTAATTCATCTCCGCTGGGGGACCTCACATGTCCACATCTTCTGAGTCCAGGACATGGGCATTTTGAGGCCCTTATTCTGCAGACTATACAGGAAAATGAACATCTAGAAAAACAAATGGAAGAAGGCTTCCCAGTGATTCCCTGTTGAGAGGGCTGAGAGACACAGCTCACTCTGTCTAGTTGTGGCAATGCCCCTAAACACAGTCTTCCTCTGCTCTGCTCTGGCCCTGGACTGGCTGACCCAGGGGGTCAATTCACCCCAGTTGGTTTGTTTCTTTTCTCTCACTGCCTGTAGAACTTGGTTCTTCTGTTGAGTTTCTGGAATCCTAACTATTATATGCCTATGTGTAGATTTTTTTGGATCAAGGCTATTTGGAGTCCTATATGCCTCACTTATCTGTATGTCAAGCTCTTTTCCCCTGCTTGGGAAGTTTTCTGCCATCACTTCTGTGAACAGTTTTTTTATGTCATCTGCACTCTCTCCTGTTTCTTCATTGACTCCAGTCAGTCTTATGTTATTCTTCTTTGCATCGTCTAGCAGCTGCTGGATTGATTTCTCATGTTCCCTTATAATTTTGAAGCAGTTTTTCTTTTCCTGGTCATTAATTGCAATCTTATATTCTATATCTGAAATTCTGTCCTCACATTGGCTCATTCTGCTGTGTAGACTTTCAATGGAGTTTTTCATGTCCTGGAAATCTATTTGCATCTGTTTTATAGATTCCATTTGTTTCCTATGTTGGGATTCCATCATGTTCCTCAGCTCCTCTCTAGATTTAATAATCATGTCTTGCACTAGGAGCACAATTTCTCCTGTTATCTGAGAAATTATTTCTGATTTCATTTTTTCCAGATCCCCTTTTGTTGCCAGTTCAGGGGGTCCAGGTGGTTGAGTATCAGAGTGTTCCATCTCATTTCCCTTTGGGGTTGCTGTAGGTGATCTGGAAGTCTGGTTTTGAGACTTATTTACATGTTTTCTCATTTCGACTGGGGGGGGGCTGTTGGTGCCGGCACGGATTACCTCCTCTGAGCTGGGAGAGGTGGGACGGGGGCCAGGAGCAGCGGTAGGGATGGTGGCCCAAAAGCCCTTTCCTGTGGGCTGGGAGCAGCGGGAGGGATGGTGGCCGGGAAGCCCCTTCCTCTGGACCAGGAGCAGTGGGATGGCAGCTCAGAAGCCCCTACCTCTGGGCCCGGAGTGGCGGGACTCAGTATCGTGGTCTGGTGGTCTGGTGTCCTCTGCATCTTTGTAGTGTGGAACCATGTGGCTGTACAGAGGAGGGGGGAGTGTCCAGTGGATTGTTCAATTCACCCCAGTTGGAGGAGCAGGGGTCGGGGTCCTGGGAGTCATGGAAAGTTCACCACCCTTTCAAGTAAGGACTGCCAGCAGGGAGATTGTTCTGTTGGCTTCCCTCACCAGAGGATCCCAAAGCATGTTCACACGCAGACATGTCATGCACACACACATAAATACCATGTGCACACAGAGACACACAAAATGCACATATACAGACACTCACACAAATGCATGTGACACACATGAACAAAGATGTCCATATGCATACACAGAGATACAGATAAATGACACATGTGCAACACAAACGTGCACACAGACACAAACACATATGTGAGAAACTGCAGCCCTGTCTTTTCTATCAAAGGATATAAACAGGAGCGCCTCCATCTTAAACTTTATTTCACCCTAGGCTACCCTCCTCTACCTCACGCACCAGGGTTGCAGTTGTTACAGTTGGATTCCAGGAACACCTTGTGCCAAGGACATTCAGTTCCCCGTGCCCCCAACCCCCTTTAGTAACCCTGCCCAGCAACCCTTCAGGCCCTCCCTTCAGGCCCTCCTCTCATGCCATCTAGATTAGCCAATTGGGATAGACTATGAACCTTCAGTGCAGCCAATGGGGAAGAAGGTCAGCTGCTTCTCATTCATTAGGATATAAAGAGAGCCTGTTGCTGCCTCTCTGTGTGCTTGCTACCTCACCTTAGGGTTGTAGCTCGCCCTTCTGCAGAAGTAAACTTGCCTTGTTGAGATTTGTTGGTGTATGAGTACTTTATTTCTGCATTGACAAATTGAGTCTAGAGCTTATTGCCAACAACATGTACATGCACAGCTAATGTACATACACATATGAACACATGCACACAGAGACACACACACACACATAGGCACAAATTCATCCATGCATGCACACACATACAGAGACAGACATGGATACATGTGCTCACATGCAGACACCCAAGATCAATATTAGCTAAGTGGCTGTGCTTGTAATGCTATAGGTCAATTGTAGTCTGATCCATGTTGTACCCACATTGTGAATTTGCTGTATAAATTACCCCTGATAAAAGGCATGGGTAGCCACCCAAGAGGGACCCCTCCTGCAAACCCAGGAGCTATTCTTTTCCTTATTTCTAACAAAGCTCTCCCCATTTCCTCCTTTGTTTTGTGCCTTCATTCCTTGATGTTGTGAAACCATGAACTCAGCATATCTAACATCTATCAGGTCAGGAGTTATTTTCCCCATAACAAAGGGAGAAAAAGTAAGAAGTGGGACCAGAGAGCAGTCAGGACTCCAGACAATGTCTTGTGTCCTCAGCCCTCCTGGGTCTGGAATGAGAGAAGAGGGAGCAGCCCTGGTAGGAAGAGGAGGTGGATTTAGGGACTTTCCGAAGGGCAAACTGATAGGCTAATGGGGAGCGGGAGAGAGGGTGTGGGGTACCAGTAAGGTCTCCAGGGCCCTTCTGAAGGCACAGGTGGGAAGGCAGGACACAGGAGCCAGGGAAAGACAGCAACGAACGTCCAGGGGCTCAGGGCTGGGGCACACAGAGGGGCATGGGGCTGTGTTAGGAGCGAGTCTGAAGCTCTGCAATGAATGGGAATGTGTGGTGACTTTGGTCTTGGGGGGAACTGGGGCCTTGTGTGGACTAGGAAGTCCAGGGAGTGTCAGGTGTGGGGCTGGTCCAGGCACCTGGTGAGGGAGGGAGGCAAGCACAAGGAGCCCTTGTCCTTGTCTTGGCTCCAGCTTCCAAGGTGGGCACTTCCCATGCCAATAACTTTCTCCTTGGAAAAGGCTGCCTCAGAGTGAATTAAAAGGCAGCCAGATGGCTAATTATACAGATGAGCACCATCCATTCATGGAGTCCAAACCAAACAGTGCAATCAGCCGTGCAGTACAGATTGGGGGAGTCTGTGCAGGGTCGGGGAGGCGGGGTCCTGCCTCCAGAGAATAGCAGGAGGCCAGGAGCACTCTGCAGATAATGGGGACCATGCTGCTGCTCCTGCTGACCACAGGGCTGAGCCTACTGTCTGTCCTCAGAGCCAAGAGGCCTCTGATGACTCCTGCTGATGCTAAGGAGGTGACAGTCCCGGGGAAGGGTGAGGCGGGGACCTGGGTGTCCACAATCAGGCTCATGGACTGCGCGAGGGTCTCAGGTCCATGTCAGTGGGTACCTTGTCTTAGTCCTTGGTGACTTCTGCCCAGTAGAGGAGGGGATGATAAGTGGCTCCGAAAAGAGTGTGGAATCTCAGGGAGGCCTCCCCAGAATGTCCCTGACCTGGGGCTTGCCAGCCCTGCTGCCCAGGTACCTGCTTCCCTCTCTGTCAGCTGGGGGCTGCCGAGAAGCTTCTTTCTGTTCACCAGACAGATTGTATTCAGGGTTTTCATGTCAGCGAGAAACCCTCATTCCTGACCATGTAAAAAAAATCATGGATTGATTGACCAGGAACTTTCGACTTTAAGACATTGTGGGGTGTTTTTTCACAAGATTTCAGATGTTGGAGATGATGAGACAGCAACTCAGGCCCTGTCACTGATGGATAAAGTGCCTGGTCGCAGTGTCCTGTATCTTTGAAGCCCTCTTCCCAGAGGCTGAAGTGACCCTTCCCAAACAGGTCCAGTGGCCAGTGCCAGTGCCCAGGATCCCTGGCTCACTCTAGCAACAAGTCCAGCTCCTAGGCCTATGTATCCCAAAGCTGTGACCCCAAGTCCTCGTTTTCCCTCTCATGGAGCTGCTCCTCTGCTGGCAATGCTCTTGGCCACCTTTTGGGACCACGCTCTCCTCTCTGCTATTTTTACACCAAATCCTTGGTCTGGTCCCTCCTTGTCCCCCTCAACAAGGAGTTGCACCCAGACACTTCAAGATTCACCTGACTCTGAGGCCCTGGGTGCAGGGGGCAAATGAAGTCAAAGTGCAGGCAACCTAGGCCAGGAAAAAGGTGGGGGCTGGAGCTGAGGCTGCTCTGCTGTGCTGTCATGTTCAAGGCTGCGATTGTCAGGTGCCTATGGGTATACCGTCGGTGCTAACTGCTTTCTGGTTTTGGGAGGACTGATGAGGTCAGTTCTTAGAGGAGCCAGGTTCCAGCAGAGAACCTGGGATCCTGGTCTCAGCCAAGTGGGACTAGCAGTGGCGATTGTGATCATGGCATGAGCCATTGCTCAGCTGGTGCACAGTTTGCCACCCACACATCCTTGGTTAATCTTCTTGTCCCCTCTAGTTCCTTCCTTGTCTTTCTGTCTCATCCTCCTTGATATAGAGGTTCAAGCTGGCCTTTGATGACTTTTGTCAGTTCTGTTTTGGAGCTGTGTGGAGGGCTCCTGGTGAGAGACCCTCCCAGCAGGGGTGAAGCCCAGGGGGGCTCCTGCCCTGGCCTGCGTGGTTTAGCTCGCTGTAGATGGAGAGGTGCTGTGCTGTGCCTCAGGCCCTTTCCTCTCTTCGAGGGTCCCAGGCTCCCCAACCTGCACTGAGGCGCTCAGGCAAACTCTTATCCCTTCTCTTCTGCCCCTTTGGCTCCAGCCTGCATCTGCTCTTCTTGAATCCCCCCTACTTCTTACACCTTGCTCAAGGATGACTTCCTCTCCAGCTTTTAGGAATCTGGTACATAATACGCTGGACAGGAGACGTACCTATTCCTGCAAAAGTGGAGACTCAACCACTGCCTCCCTTCACGTTCATCAGAAACAAAGGAACACAATTTGAGTTAAGGATGAACTTCAGGTGAGTACTTTGCATGCAGACTCCTGACTCCACTCCTGGTTCCTGGTCCTCCAGCCCGGTCCCTCGTCTCTCACACTGTCCCTGTAACAGCTAACTGAACATGTCACTCTAATTGAAAATGGCACGCTTTCCTGTCATCTCCACAGTGTGCCAGGTGACCTCCATGACAAGTGGGGTGGTGTTCACACTAAAACTGAACTTAGCATGGGAGGGCAGGGCACCCACTAGCTGCATTCTGTGCAGCTCACTGTGACCCAAACTTTGTACGGCAGCACTGCTTGGTCTTGAAGAAGCTCAAGTGCACGAGACAGCATCCAGATCCTTCAGGGTTTTGTTCTAGGGTTCTGTTCAGTAAGGAACACAGGATGGAGCAAGGGAAGACCTAGGAGACCTTTTGGAGAAACAGCTGGGGATCGAGGGCAGCACCTGGCTTCCTCGGTGGGAAATGACCTGGGATGGGCAGGAGCCAGGCTGCCTTGAGCTGACAGTGTGGGATTGTCATTCTCTGTGCCTACCCGACGTCTGCCCTGCTGGTTCCACTGGAGGACACAGGGAGGGGATCTAGGGTCCACTGCAAGCCATGGTCCTGGGGCTGTGGCCTGCTGTTATAAAGAAATCCTGACCAGGAAGTCCTGGGCATCATCAACAGGACCATGATAGAAGCCCTTGGATGGCTTCAGAGGTCCCAGTCTGGGCTGCGTGAGGTCTTTCTCGGGCCGATGTTCCTGCTGGGTGCCTTATGTGCCTGTAAAGGGGGCCCCTGATGCCATTTCAGGCATCCCTGGGCACCTGAAAGTTGGTGTTCTGCGGATGCTGGGTGCAGAGCTGGCTTTGGGGTATCATGCTTCAGGAGGATGTAGGAGTCAGAGCTCGCTCTGGGGGATCTATGGGAGGGAGCAGGGGAGAATCAGGCACATGTTTAGGTGGAGAATCATGTTTGAATCTTATGTTTTAGGTTTAGAAGTGTGTGCTTTCCTTTCGACATGGAGCTAGATGAATTCATTATCCCTGGTGCCTTCTACTCCAGTAAGTAGCTAGATACGAATTCTTTCAATAGAGCCCACAGAAAGAGATTTGATGGTTATGAGCTTCCTTTTCCCTGCAGCAATGGGGTATTTCATCTCCATCCACTTCCTGCCGGGGAACGAATATGCCATCGCCTTCTACAAGGGCATGACGGCCTATGTGTTCTACGAGATGATGGAGCTCATAGGTGCGTTCCAGCCCTTTCTCTGTTTTTAGAAGCTGGTCATGGACTCCTGGGACACCAGGCACAGACAGGCTGCCCTTCCTTCCTGCCCAAAACCTTGCAGTTCCCACCTGTGGAGCCATCCCTGGGATTCCTGGATCTCAGTAAAAGAGAAATTTGTAACCCCTTTGCCTCTCTCATCCTCAGCCCTCAGATACCATCCCTGGTACCCAAGGCCCATGTCCTCTCATGACCCACCTGGCCCTGGCCCCTATTTCTGTCCACAGTCAGCCATTGGTGTGAGCATGCTCTGAGCAGGGGACATAGGTGGAGCCCTTTTGCCCCTGGGACATCGGGCAACATCTAGAGACACATGTTACTGCTGTGATGGCAAAGGTGGGTTCCTGGCACCCATGGGGCAGAGTGCAGAGCACCAGGACCCTGAACCCACAAAGTGCCCGACCCCAAAGGTCAGCAGTGCCCATGTGGAGCCCCTGACCTTAACCTGTCACCACCACGAACCTGTCAGCCTCACCTGACCTGAGACTTTCAGATGTCACCATCATTTCTTGTCTGCCAGAGTTCTCCTGCTTTCTGCTCCAAGCTTCTTCCTGGTGTGGAGCCTCTCTACATCATCTTTCCCGACACTGACCACCCTCCTCCGAGCCTCTGTGTGCTGCCACCATGTCTGGGCATCCCTGTCCTCAGCCCTCTGGGAGGCGGTGGTCCCACAGCTCCCAGTGGTCACCTGTGTGGGGCTCAGGGTGGAGTAGGGAACCCCCACTACCTGCTCACCGGCACCTTCAGGTCATGACCGTGGACCTCAGGGGTCCGGTCCTTGGTGCTACCCAGACTCTCACCGATGCCCTTGAGTCACTTTCTGACCTTTTTTTTCTAGCCCAAATTTCTCCGGTCCATCCTATGTTTCAGGTCACCCCTGTTTCTAAGGAGGACAAAAATCCATTCCAAACAAGGTTCACCTGTGGTGTGGTTTACAATATATACACTGCCTTGGGCAGAGTTTGAGCTGAGGATGAGAGAGGCCAAGTACTTAAAAATCTGTTTCCTGCTGAGAATCAGAAATCCCAGGAATGTCTCTCTTGAGAGGGAACTGCGGGAAGCTGGCCGGGAAGGCAGTGTGACTCACTGTTGTGCAGTGTGTGAGGACCAGTTCTGGGGTGATGTGCATGTTGCCATTCAGGAGGGGTTCAGGGTGTATCCTTTGAGACAAGGTCCCCACAGGTGCTAAAGAGACTCCTCTTCTTCCCTTTTATCAGGGACACCATCCCAGGTTGGATGAGTATCTTTGCGGAGCAGGGGACAATCTCTGATGGGCCAGGCTGAGACACAAGGTCCTCCCCAGGAGGGGTTGGAGGGCTGTTTCTGGTGGAGGTTTTTCATGGATATGTGAATCCTTCTCAGTTTGCTTTTCCAGGTGTTACACTCATGGCTGTCCTTTGGGGATGGCAGAGGGAGGAGTACAGGTCAGGGTGTCCCCAAGTCCAGGATGTGCCTGTGTAGAAAACTGTACATCTGTCCTCCACTCTCCAGGATCAGAGTGGGTGGGAACTACTTCCTGTGGAGCCTTCAAAGAAGACAGCCACCTGGGGGGCTGTTGCCTTCATGAGAATTCACTCCAGGCCCATGACTCATGCCCCGAACAAAAGACAAACACAATTCCTGCTTGAAGGCTCCCAGCTGTCTGGCTCCTTCTCAGGTTTGGGTTGGGAAGGCTCACATCTTAGATGTTCCTGGGACAGCAGGCTTGAATCCTCTCAGTTCCCTGGAGGCCCAGGTGGAAATGGCAGTGTCTGGCCAAGTGGGAGGACAACCCTCTGGAACCCTCCAACCCTAAGTGGCTTGGGGACTCTGCCTCAAAACCATCACTGAAAACCAACTGGCCTCCAGGCCGCACCTTGAATGAAAACCCAGATGCACTGAGGACCTTTGAGGAGTATGTGGAGTGGAAAGGGAGGAACAAAAGCGAGATCATCAACCCTCCTGATACTGGTAAGGAGAAGGGATTTTCCTTTATTTCTCCTTCCCTTTTACTTATGACTTCCACTTGCTGGGGGATGTACTTCTGGATATCATTTCTGTTGTATTATGGTGACATGAACACCCCTCCTCATACACAATCTTTTTTGGGGGTTACAGAGTCCTGTGAATACCACAGAGAGGTGTAAGGAGAGAAAGCTGCAGAGACTTCCCAGGAAGGAGGATTTGTGGACCTTGCTGCTCTCCTCCACCTGAAGCAAAACTCTCCCTGCAAGAGCCCAGAACCCACACCTTCTCAAGCCTCTGCCATCAATAAAGCTGAGTGATGTCCCTTGGGCATGTGCATGACGTGGGATTGAATATGCCTGGGCTTTGTCTTACCCAGGCATGAAAAGTAGCTCATCTGTGACCATGGTGATCATGAAAGAGGGACTCTGTATCACACTCATAGCTCCCTGCACACACACAGGTGGCTTCCATGGGGCAAAGGGAGAGGGCATGGGGCTTAATCTGACTGGTGTTTGTGAGGGGAGAAAAGGAGAGAGAGGGTCACAGCATGGCAGCCTCATTCTGAAACATGGGCAGAAGCTTCGTTGTCCCCACAATTCTTGAGTTTTGCATGGCATTAAAACCAGAACCATGTAAATGATTCCAAACGCTGTCTCTAGCTTGAGCATTAGCCAGGCCTCATTGGATCATGGGTGTAGCATTTCTGAGTGCCTAGATTGCTGAGCACTATGAAAGGAATCCCAGAAAACCAATTCTCTATGTGGCTTATTTGGAGCAGGGTGCCCTAGGACTTGTCAAAGCAAAGTCTTTCACTTTTGCACCTTTTAGCCTGGAAAGGGTTGGGTCTTGCTGATTCCTGGGATGCCCTCAAGGCATCTTTACTATTGTTCTAATGCAAAATTCTTGGCTTCTTTTTTAATGCTAATCTTTTCAACAACCTTATTCTCCTCTGCTCCAACTTTATAGGTTTTTCCTTTGTGGCAAAAATGAAAACATTTTAAATGGCCCTTCTGCTCTTGGTTTGCAGTATAAACCTGGCTAAAAACTGTCAGCAGTGACAATACCATAGATTGAAATTTGAGCTGTCTTAAAATCTCTGCCACCAGATAAATTACTTTGCCACCCTTAATCTTAGTCTCCTGCAAAGTCTTAGAACATGAACAAAATATAAACACACGGACATGGCAAGAGGGTGGGGATTTAGGTCTAACCAATAACATTGTGCCAGTGGCCTCCAAAATGCTCATTCCAAACTCATTACACAAAATGTATTTAGTCCATCTCTAAGTGTTGCCAAACTTTTACTTATAGTTCTAGCATTACTGAAAAGTCCACCCTATAGTCTCCTCTGTAACTCAAAGTAAATGTATAATCATGAGCCCAGGTGAAAATAAAAAACAGTTAAATACTTCCAGTATACAATGGCAGAGTAAACATTCCCATTTCAGAAGAAAGCAATAAGTGAATAGAAGGGAATTGGATCAAAGCAATACTGAAACTCAGAAGGGCAAATTGTAAATCCAGTAGCTTTCTGTCCAGCATGCAGGGCAGATTTTAGTGAGATATGAACTCCAAAGGGGATTTAGGCAGCTCTGTTCCTACTAGCCTTACTAGCTGCAGCCCACGTGCCCTCTCTCGGATTGGGTCCATTCACTAGCTGTGGCTTCCTTCAGCAGATGTTCCAACTTCCTAGCTTATCCACAGATCCCTCTACTCTCAGAGCTGCAAGCTTCACCATTTCAGGGGGTCCTAGCAGGGACTGTGACCCTTTTACACATTTTTGCCTGGTCTCCCAGGCCTTATTTTGATGTTTTACTCAATCACAAGAGATTATAGAGAATTGCCACCACTCAGAGCCAAATTTGAGTCCTTTATTGCCAGTGTGGCAATTTGAGCGTGTCTCGAGCTTGAACACTCTACATGAGGAAAAGTGGCTTGCAGGGTTCTTTTAATCAGCTCTTTTAGTTGGGGAGGGCTCAGGGAGATGGGGAGACCAAGTGAAATTTTACAGAAGCAGAACTTTGCTAGGTTAGTGAAGAGTCAGGGGAAGTTTCACACAGTTTAGTTGAAACAAAATATCACACAGGTGCGGAGTATTCTGTTTACAAGGTCATAAAGATAACATATAGCTGCAGACTGCTCTACCAAATGGGGAGGTCATAAAGATAACATATAGCTGCAGATTGCTCTATCAAACAGGATTCTCCAGTCTGTCATGCATTAACTGAGGGGATTCCCAAAGGGGAAAGGGGGAGAGGACCACCCAGAATCACTTGACTTTACATAAATGGAGTCAGGTTGGCTATCACACTGAAACATGGGTGGAAGCCTCTATGATATTATAACTTGCATTGTGTATGCTTGAAAAATAAGAAGCACATGGACGATGCCAAAGTTTCACACCAGCTCAAGCAGCAGTCTGCCCCTTTGGACCACGCTGCAATGGCCTCTGAGTGCTTGTATGCTTGAGCTTGGGGAAACACTTCCCTAGTGGCCCTGAATAAGCAGGGCATCTCTTCTGGAAGAAAGTCTCTCAAAGGAGTTTACTCTTTTACACCCTTGAGCCTGGGATGGATGGGGTCTGACCATTTCGTTACATGTCTTCAAGTTATCATTGATTGTACTGATGCAAAGTGCATGGCTTCTTTTTAATGCTAATCTTTTCAGCTACAATAATCTCTTTTGCCCTAACTTTGCAGTCTCTTCCTTTCTGGAAAAACTGCAAACTTCGTATCTTTCAGATTTAGTGTTTGCTCTTGATTCTCACTGTAGATTTTTATAAAAGCAGCCAACAGTACCCATGTTGTAGTTTGAATGTTGGGCTGCTGTGAAATTTCCTCTGGTAGATTAATTAGTCCTTTACATTCAGTCTCACACAAAGACTTAGGGGATGGTCAAAACAAAGACAAATTCTTCGATGGAACGTAACATGCATGGCCTCTAGTTCAGTTTTCAACAGAGTCCTCACTCCCAACTGAAATTTTGTGAGGCTGGCCTTTACTGTCAACATTCTTATCATCATTCTGGCTTTCTGAGCTGTGGCCAGAATCACCCCTCAAGATCTACTTACCACAATCTAGTTATTCTCTAGCCTGATTTTCCTAAACTCTCCTGCAACAAGTTCTAAAGGCTACTAAAGCACATGATCAAGTAGTAATAGCAACAGTCTCACTCCAATATTATGTATTAGCCACTTTCCTGTTGCTGGGACAAAATGCTCAAAACCCAGAACCTAAAGGAAGAGAGATTTATTTAGCTTATGGTTTCTAGTTGGTTCAGTCCATGGATGACTGACCCCAAGGCAGAAATGGCATAGTGGAAGGGCATGACCAAGGAAAGCTGCTCAACTGATGACCACTGGGAAACAGAGATGGAAAGGAGGAGCTGGAGATAAGAATGAGTTCTTCAAGGTCTATACCTAGTGAGCTGCCCCTTTAATCAGGCCTTACCTCTGAACATGAGACTTTTGGCGATGTTTTAGATCTAAATTTAAACAGCCACCTGGGTCTTTGTCTCAGGCATTCTGTTCATTACTGCAGCACCAGGTCCCACCTTAGATTGGCTAGATTTACATCTAGGTAAATTTTTTAGATGATATTGTGGTTTTAATTTTACAGCTGAGTTTTAGAATGTAGACATGCAATCGATGTTTTGTACATTTATCTTCTATCTGGCTACCTTGCTGAACCCACTTGTCAGTTCTGTTTTGTTGTAAGCCACTGGGAAAGGAAGGATGAGAAGACCCAGGAGATCAGACTTCTCAAACTTGGAATCTGCTGCTGAGGCAGCTGGCTGGGAACAGGTACCAAGGATGCTACACCCTGAGAATTTCCTTTAAGTGTTGAATAAGATATTTTGAGTGGGGCTGGGGATTTAGCTCAGTGGTTCCGCTGCCTACCTCGCAAGCGCAAGGACCCGAGTTTGATCCGTGGTACAAAAAAAAAAAAAAGATATTTTGAGTGATTGGTCTTCATTTAACCCCTTAGTAAATGAGATTTTGGAGTATTTGTGCTGACTCTTGCCAACCACTGGTGTTGTAGAAGAGTTTCTTTTTCCTTGCATCTTTGTCAGCATTTACTGTGTTTTATACTCTTCATGACAGCCAACTCTGACTAGGTTGAGATGGAATCTCAAAGTAGTTTGTTTTGTTTTCTGTTTGATTTTTTGAGACAGAGTCTCTCTATGTAGCTCAGGCTGGGCTTGAACTCACTATGTATTATGGGCTGGCCTCAAACTCCCAGTGATCCTCCTGCCTCAGGCTCCCAACTGTTGGGATTACAGGCATGTGCCGTCATGCCTGGCTCTCAGTGTAGTTTTGATTTGTGTCTTAGTCGCTTCCTTGAGGTTGAAACACAATACCTGACACTCACAAGTTAAAGGAGGAAAGGTTTATTTTGGCTTATAGTTTGTAGAGGTTTCAGTCTATAGTTGGCTGGTTGCAAGGCAGGACAGCACGACAGAGGGACATGGCAGAGGAGAAATGGTCTGTGGCATAGCAGTGGGGAAGCAGGGAGAGATGAAGGGAGGAGGAAAGGAGACTGCTCCTTCCATCCTACACCCTTAGTGATCCACCACTTCCCACCTCCCAACATCATACTCAGCTGTAAACTTATCATGGACTAATCCATTGATGAGTACCATGCCCCCATAATCCAATCACCTCCCCAAATCCCTACCTGAGTTCATGAAGCTTTCAGGGACAGCTAGATAGAAATCATAACAATTTGCATTTCCATAATGGCTAAAGATGTTAAGCATTTTTTTTCATATACTTATTGGCCTCTTGTAGTTTTCTTTTGAGAAATATCTTCTCAATTCATTTGCTCATTTATTGATAGGAGGGGCTATTGATTTGGGGGGGTTAAGTTTATTGAGTTCTTTATGTATTCTAGAGATCAGTCCTCTGGCAGAAGAGTAGCTGGCAAAGATTTTCTCCCATTCTGTAGGTTGTCTCTTCACTCTTTGTTTCCTTTGCTGGGCAAAAAATTTTTAAATTTGATGTAGTCCCATTTGTTGATTCTTACTATTATTTTCTGAGCTATTGGAGTCTTATTTAGGAAGTCTTTGCCTATACCTGCGGTTTCAAGTGTTTTCCCTATATTTTCTTTAACAATTTCAGAGTTTCAGGTCTTTGATCCATTTGGATCTGATTTTTGTGCAGGGTGAAACAGAGATCTAATTTCAGTCTTCTACACATGGATATCCAATTTTTCTGGCACCATTTGTTTAAGAGGCTGACTTCTCCACTGCATGTTTTTGGGTCCTTTATCAAGAATCAGATGGCTGTAGTTGTGTAGGTATGATTTTGTGTTTTCTATTCCATTCCGTTGACATATGTGGCTATTTTTGTGCCATGACCATACTGTTTTTGTTACTATGGCTTTGTAGCATAATTTGAAATTGAGTGTTGTGATGCCTGCAGGCTTAGTCTTTTGCTTGGGATTTCTTTGATTATTCTTGGTCTTTTGTATTTCTATATGAATTTAGGATTTTTTTTAGTTCTGTGAAGAATGTCATTAGAATTTTGGTGGGTTTTGATTGAACCTCTAGATTGCTCTTGATAGTATGGCCACCTTAACAATAATAATTCTGCTGAACCATGGAAAAGAGAGGTCTTTCCATCTTGTAGTGTCTTCTTTGATGTCCTCTTTTTCTTTTCTTTTTTCTTCAGTGCTCAGTAATTTTCATTTTAGAGTTCTTTAACCACCCTGGTTAGGTTGATTACTAGGTGTTTTAATGTTTCTTGAAGCTATTGAATTGTTTTTCTTATTTCTTTTTCAGCTAGTTCATTATTGTGTATAGAAAAGCTGTTGACTATTTAACATTGATTTTTGTGCCCCACCCTTTTCTCTTTGTTGGGGGTTGATAGGTAAGTCCACGCCCTGACACTGTCTGACACCAGGGGAGATGTTGTCCTTCTGGCCAAGACTATTGCAGTATCTTTCCAATTGGTTTATCGGACTCTGTGCCCCCTATCTGTCCTTCGAATGACCCTATAAAAATACAAGACACACCCTGACTCTGTCAAAACCTTTCAGGGTCTTTCCATTGCACTCAGAATAAAAGCTAAAGTCCTCATGCTGCCCACATTCCACCACAGTTGATCCTGGCCAGTCTTTGACTGGTCTTCCCCAGCACCATCAGCTCCAGGTACTCTACATTTTCATCTGGTCCTGGCCCATGCCAGCACCCTCTCCCCACTCCAGGCCTGTCCTGTATGTTCCTCCCTCCTGCCCTCCTCTGTGAACTGACTTATTCATGGATCATTTCTCCCACTGTCTTCTATTCTATGTTCTAATGTTACCTTGGTGAGGCTGACTTGAACCATTCCATTTAAAATACAAACACTTCCTCTCCATAGTCACTGGCTAACCTTTTCCATTTGCTTTTTCCCCATTGTACATATGACCTTTAAAATAATGTGTAATTATATGAATCAGCATCCAATCCAGAGATAGAACACAGTGGACTAAATGGGTAAGTTTATATAACGAACAATGAAAAATACTAGTGTAAAGGGAATAGTTGTGGTTTGCTGGGAAAAAAGTCAAGGAAGAAATAAATTGAGGTGTTTCCTTCTACAAGTCTGGGTTCAGACCCGGTGAGAGAAGCTATGGTCTTACTCAGGAATATTGAGGAATTTTGTGGGTTTCCCAGGGTCAAGCTGGTCATGGCCAGAGCAGAGGTGGGTAGGTAGGGAAAGGCAGGCTGGACCAGGCAGCAGGAAACTTTTCTTTCTTCCCACAGACAGATGTGCTGTGGCTAAGAAGCCTGCAAGATACCCTGGGAAACCCCTTTGGTGGTCCCACTGAATGTCCATAGAAGCTATCCATGGGGCCTCCTGAGTCCTGTATTACAAGCGTCCCAGATGTTCCCTACTTGTGCCATTGCATTTCAGATGGCAGGAGGAAGAAAAGAAAGAACTGAAAGCATCCTGGAACTGAGAAGGAAGGTTCATCTTCCAAAACCTTTACTAATAAGCTTAGATTTTGCCAGATATAAAAGAGAAATGCCTACTGAGTGCAGTAGTATTATCAGTGAGCAGGCAAAAAGGTGTGTCTGGGGCTGGAGACAAGAAATTCATCACAGACACCATCATTCACTCATCTGTTTTGTTTATTTTTGACCCTCACCCAAGGACAGCAGTGCATTTGATGCATTCCTTATACCTAGAAGAATACTTGTTGTATAGAAAATGTGTAAAAACCACCAAGCACATGAATAAATTTGTTTTATCCCTTTAAAGCTGCACGTATTATGTCATCTCACGGACATATAAAGTTTTGTTGATCTATTGTTATTTTGATGAATTTTTGAGGTATTTCCAAGATTTGTAGGGAAAGCAAACTTATCATCAGACATATCTACTTGTGCATACATGGGACCGTCCCTGTTGGTAGAATGCTTCTGAGTAGAGTTCCTAAGTCATAGACTACATGGATTTAAAACAAAAACAAAAACAAAACAAACAAACAAACAAAAATATATATTTATGCTCATTGTAACTTTTAAGTTAATCTTTTTATTTAAGATATTTGTAGATTCACATGCTGTATAAGAAATAATACAGAAATCACACGTTCTCTTTTCTCCATTTGCCCAAATGATCTTTCAAATCTGTAAACAATATCAGACTAGAAAATTGGCATTGATGTTACCAAGATACAAATCATTAACTTGGATTCCTCTTGTACCCTTCGAAGCCACGCCTCATTCCTTCCCACCACACCTACACTTCTGGAAAGTGCTGGTTTGCACTCCTTTAATGTAACGTGGTCCTTTAAGAATGTTGTAAAAAAGGTTTAATATAGTACATCAAATTGTGGTTTTCACTTTTTTCCCTTATAGTATAATTCTCTGGAGATTACGCTGGATCATTACGTTCATTAATAGTGTATATCTTTTCACTGCTGAGTAGTGTTGCTTTATCTGGATGGACCACTCTTTGTTAACTGTTCACCTGTTGAAGCACATGGTGTGTGTAGTGACATCTTTGAGGTTTTTATTGCATTCCACTAATGACTAATGATGCTGAACATATTTTCCTGTTCTTGCTATCTGTATATCCTCTTGGTGATTAATATGCCCTTTATGGCTTTTGTCCATTTTCTAATTGCCTTTTGTTGTTTGCTTTGTGTTCTTTGTGGTTTTGGGGATCCGACCAGGACCTGGTGCATTCCAGACCAGTGGTGAGCCACTGAGGTATAGCCTCACCCCAGCCATTTTCAAACTGTTTTTTAACTATTGTGGTACAGAAGGACGTGTAAAGACTAGAAACTAGTGCTGTATTAGATAAGCAGCTGGCACATCTTTTCTCTCATTCTTGAGCTTGCTTATCATTCACATAAGAGGATCTCTTACAGAGAAAAAGGTTTCAACTTTGATGACAATGTTGTCAATTTTTCCTTGCATGGATCATGCTTTTAACAGTAAATCTAAAAACTCTTGACATAGCTCCATATTCCACAGATTTTCTGTTAGCTTATTTGTTTTTATAGATTTTAGAGTATTATGTTTTATGGTAAAGCCTGTGATCCCTAAGGTGTATGTTAGTTATCTTTCTGTAATGTGATAAGTATTTGAGATAAATAATTTGTAAGGAGGAAGCATATTTTGGCTCACAGTTTCAGAGGTTTCAGTCTATGCTCACATAATCCTGTGGCAGCAGAGATCATGGCAGGAGCCTATGGTGGAAGAGGTTGCTCGCCTCTTGGCTTCCAAGAAGCAAGGGGAGAGAGCAAGAGGGAGGAAGAGGCTGGGGTCTCCATATTCCCATTCTGGGGTGTGCCCTCAGTGACTTTACTTACCTTTCGCTTACCTGCTAAAGGTTCAGCCCATCTTTCAATAGTGCCAGAAGCTGGGGACCAAACCTTCAACATACTCCCCTTTGGGGCACACTTAAGATTTGAACCATGACTAGGCTTGAGGCTTAGGTTATAGGTCCTTGTAGTTCTTCTGTCTCTATGGATATATATAATCTCTCAACATCATTTGTTGGAAAGGCTGTTTTTCCTTCACTGAATTGTTTTTGCATCTTTGTAAAAAGCCACCTGGGCCACTTTGTGTAGGTCTGTTTCAGGGCTCGCAAATCTGTCTGTCCTCTTGTTCTATGAATCTGTCCATCTGTCATTATCACAAATATCAATTACTGCAGAAATATAAGGATTGAAATTGGGTAGCCTCATTGACCCACTTAATTTATTCAAAAATTTTTTAGAAATTCTAGCTCCTTTGATTTTTTCGTATGAATTTTAAAATTATCTTGCCTACATCTACAAAAATTCCTTTGGGGAATTTGATAGAAATCGTTTTAAATTTTTCATTGTTTGGGAGAAACATCTTTATTATATCAAATCTTTGAACCCATAAATACAGTATGTATCCACATTTATTTACTCTTTTATTTTATCAACATTGTGTAATTTTCAGCATACATTTCTTTTTTTTTTCTAGTACCTGGGATCGAATTCAGGACCTTGCGCTTGCCAGGCAGGCGCAGTGCCACTGAGCTACAACCCCCAGCATACATTTCTGCACATGATCTCTTAGATTTGCATCTAGATATCTAATTTTTAATGATTCTAACTGATGTTTTTCATTTTAGTGAAATACTTGAACATGTGTTCCACTTATGCCAAACTTGCAGCGGTAGCTGTATTTTTCATCATGTTAATAGTTTTTTCTCTCATTTATTCTTTGAATAAAAAGACTTAAATTATTAAATCAGTTTGGGACATTATTAAATGTATTTTGCAGCATTGGTTTATATTAATATAAGAGCAAGTATAGCATTGTGTAGCGGGAAGCCTATGGCTTAAGAAGGAAGTCCCAGCTCAGAGCTACAGTGTGTCACCCCATTCACTTTGAGCACTGCAGTTTTCCCTACTCTTTATTTTCCTGCTGCGACAGTTTGCTAACATTTTAGAAATTCCTCTGTGCCCAACAGTTTCACATCCCATAAACATCCTGTAAAATATTCTCAAATTTTAAAATGGAAAATGTTCCACTGTGTAGTTATTTAAATTTAGAACTTGCAGATCACCTACTCAGAAGTCTAGAAATTCTAGAAGCTAGAAATTCTAGCTCCTTTGATTTTTCATATGAATTTTAAAATAATCTTTAAAGTCTCCGGGGTTCTTCATTCCTGTCTCAGTTGATATAAATTCTCCAAGAATGCCCTAGAGATAGAGAACTTATTTACAGTGGTTTGTACTAACTGATGAAAGCACCTGTGATTGTTTTTCCTTTTTTGCTCAAGGATATTGGGGATTTCCTTTTACATTCCAAGGTGGAGTTTTTCCCAGTGGAGAGAAGAGGTCTCTTGAATGTTATCGCAAGAATCTAAGCATATACATAACCTGTAACTCCTGCACATATCACAACTATTTCTTTGAATTGTATAAGGAAGATGAGCCAACTTCTTATTTTGGAATATCTTTGGAAAGACAACTAGTGGGCAAGTTTATGACCCAAAGGAATCATCAGTTATGGTCTTGATTCCTGGTAGGAAAAAACAGTGTTATTTCCTTATTACGAGGCAAATAGAAATGCTTATTTTATTTCTTATAGTTTACAAAGCTAGAATAATTTTTTTCTTTTGATTATGGACCTAAAATTTGCTCATTGGAGTTTTGTGCATGAAATCAGAGTTACTTTTTATAGAGAATAAGTGCTGTAAAGGTTTATTAAACCTTTACAGAGAATAAGTCCCTAAAATGTTTAATTCCTTAAGTAATGATATTGGCAGTAAGTCTTTGAAAGGCTGAGAACCCAAGTAGTGGTACCATTGCACTTGGTGCTTCTGTAGGAGTGAGGGTGGTAGCTCATTGTTGAGAGTTGCATGCTGCAGCCTAATGGTCAGCAATGAAATAAATATTTCTAGAATGTTAAAAACTCAGAAGAGGCAGGTCACTATCAGCCCCTCCCTTGAGGATGTGCTTCCTGGCTGCCATGATGTAAGCAGTTTCTCCTCCTCCAGGCCCCTCTGCCACGCTGTTTTTTTTTCGGAGCTGGCTGACCGTGGACTGAAACCTCTACAAAACATGAACCAGAATAAATCTCTTCTCCTTTAAGTTGTGGGAGTTGGGTAATGCGTCTCAGTGACAAGAAAAGTGATGAAGACATGAGCCCTCCCAGAAATAGAGTGGAAACATAGTCCATTGTTTCATTGGGAAGGCTGAGCACAGACTGTACATCTAACTAGTTACTACTCCCATTAACTGAACGTAGTAATTTACTGCACATGTGGGTTTCAGCAGTGTATACCAGAGGGAACACAAGAAAAATTTTTGAGATGGAAGGCTATGAATCTGTCAGTGTGCCAGGAACTGTCTATGACAGTTGTAGGTGGGCTGAGATGGTCAGTCAGTAGCTCTTTCTATCTCAGTCCACTCTTACTGACCTACCCATGCTGTAACTTGAGTTTGTTCTATAACTGAGGCTTCAGTGTGGTGAGGGCGACAACCAAAAAACAATTTAAATAGATGATTAGTGGAATGGGCTGCAGCTCCCACTGTGAAGATGACCTCTAAGCTTTATTCATATTCATCTTAAGCCTCCTCTTAATACTTGATGCACCTCAATCCCAAGTAGCAAGTGCTTTGGCTTGGTGCTTGTTATGGTTTAGATCAAGAATGCTCCCCCGCAAATCCTCATGCTCTCATAGGCAGGGCTTTTGGAAGCTGATTGAATTATGGGTGACATAGCTGACTTGATGTTAGAAGACAGGGTCTGGAAGAGGTGGGTCACTGGAGTGGTGACCAGGAAGGGCATACTTCCTTCCCTGGCTACTTCCGACCTCGTTCTTCTTTCTCTGTCCCCTCCCCAGTGTCTCTTGCTTTTCTGATCTGTACCATGGTGATTCAAGGTGTGTGTGTGTGTGTGTGTGTGTGTGTGTGTGTGTGTGATTGCCCTTCCCAGTGGACCTAGTAAGGCAGAGAGGAAACGGCCCATAAGGGAGAGGTGGGCAGGGGTCTCCAGGATCACAGAGCCTTCATTTCTAAGCTGACCTATGGAAGGGCTGAGCCTGGCACTGGACACTGCAATCCTCCCTTCTACTCCGAACTCTGCCAATGCTGTAGGTGCTGGTCAGTTCCGCCCTCTGTCTTGCTCCAGTTTCCTGATTGTCTCAGAGAGGACTGACCATGAGACTCAGAGCCCTCACTTCCAATCCCTCCCTCATGCCTGATGCTGGGGCAGCACGAACCTCCCTCTCATGAGTAGATGTGGAGGACATTCTCAGTGTGGCTGGGCTTCATGTCCACTGTCTGATGCACAAATGCAGCCTGCCAGGACCCGAGACAGTATATATGTGACCCCTGGCCTCTAGCACGTCTCACGCCATGGGGTCAGCATGGCCAGCCTCATGTCCTCTGTCCCTGCACCAGCACTCAAGCCACTCAGCCCTGAGTACCCATGCTCAGCCATGCCTGGGGGACTTGGAATCATTGCTCTTCACTCACCCAGTGACAGCCAGGAGCCTAGTCCTGTGTTGGGATCTCACCCAGGGGCCTCCTGAGTCCAGCCCTCCTGGGCACCTTCATCTCCCTGCTTTATTCCTCAGCACACTCTCTCAAGGTGCAGTGGCGGATCCATTCCCAATCATGAAAGCAGAGCTGAGAGGTCATCCCTGAGCCCAACTCTCACAGAGCCATGTCATGGCCCAGAGGTGGGCTTGAACCCAGGTCAGTGGACCCCAAGATTGTTTCCCACAGAACTGAGGGATGGTCCCTGAACTTGGCCTTGGACCTGAGTCCATCATGGCTGGGGGCTCCAGGACGGTTCTAGGCCTGGGGGGGAGCCATGCTAGGCTGAGGAAAACTCTAGGGGCTGGGTTGGGGCAGGGTGACCTCTGAGGAGGGTTCCTAGACAGATTCCACAGAGCTCTGATTGCAGGCAGGGAGTGGGCTGGAGGAAGGAACCCCAACCCCGAGGTCCTCTTAGAGGCACAGCATCCTAGAGCTGGTGGGAATGAGTGAGGACATCAATATAACCCAGCATGGAGACGCTGGGGATGGGGCTGTCTCGGTGTCCTTCTATGCACTCGGTGCTATGTGGTAGCCGCATCCCCTCGGTTACTGGACAAATAGCCCAGACTGTGCAGCCTGGGAGGTGCATCCAAGGGTGCTCATCACACAGACTGCTGAGGAGTTTTGCACTCCTCTGTATGGATTTGCTACTTTGGGTACAAGTTTTCCTTGAAAATTCATAATAAACGCACTTTTCTATAATATGTTGAATTTTTGGCAGAAGAGGTACTGAGGATCAAATCTAGGGCAAGCGTCTGCCATGGAGCTACACCCTCAATCGTGAAGAAAATATTGTAAGTTAATAACTTTAGTGATGTCAAGAGAGACAGAGACAGCGGTGGAGGAAGAAGGTTCTGTACAGAACGAACCAGCAAATTGATGCCGGGAGAAAGACAGAATTAGAATTTGCTGTTTTACAGTTCCACAAATGAAATTTAATCAGGCAAAGATTAGACAGGGGTGATGGTTCAATGTCTATTGCTGAAAATGCAGCAGTTTAAACAGCTCCATGATTCTTGCACACCGCTCTACCCGTGGAAGGGCTCAATGGCTTCCCTGTGTCTCTGCTGCACAATTTTGGTTGAGACAATGACTCTGGCTGGAGGATCCAGGAAGACTTCCACCTGGGGTCTGACACCTCGAGATGGGGTTGGGGCCTCTGGGGGTGGGCAGCCCCTCTTCCTCCTGTTCCATCTCCACGTGGTCTCCTGTGCTTTTCCCCAGCATGGCGGTTAGGCTTCTGTATGAGACAGGTCATAACTTCCAACAGAGTGAAAGCAGTTTATAGCCTCTTAAGATCTAGGAAAGGAGTGGACACATGTCACTTCTGCCACTTCTGTTGGTCAGTGCAAGCCACAGACCATTATGGGGCATGGGATAAGGAAGTAGACCCTGATTTGATGTCAGAAATTGCCTCTATGTCCATGGAAGGGAGAAATTCCTGGCCATCATCTCTGCAAATTATTTGTTGAAATCTACCCTCTGGTCACAAAAATTCAGATCTTTACCTGTACAAAATATGCTCATTCCCTCCCAATTCTTCTTTTGCCATTACTATATGGGCCAAAAATTTGGAAGCTTGTAGTCTGCCTAAGATCCAGATGTGGATGAATGTCCTCAGATACTTTCTTTCTCTGGACACCTGAGAACCAAAGACAAAACCATGAACAGACACACCATGCAACAACACACTAACAATCAAAACACAGCCCCAGCTTACACCTACCACCAACTGCCTTGCACTGCCAATCAACACAACCTTCACCATCTCTGGTGCCTAGAGCTATGGGAAAATAGAAATCACGGCAAGTTTTTAGTTGGATGGCTATTGCTATATACCTCCAAGTGCTAAAGTGATAAAAGGATAAATTCTTCATTGCCAAAGTGATGACAGGTGTGGAACTGAGAGGACCTCTGCTATGCAATGAATCTTGAGTTGCTAGAAAATTCTTATCTTGGAACCTGACCTCCAAGGTGATGGTGTTAGGAGGTAAGAGACTAGGAAGTGCTCTAAAGAGAGCACAGATGGCCTTAGGGTGCAGAAAGAAGCAGGGCAGCAAGGTGATGGTGTTTCCTAGAATATGAAGGTGGTTGCTCTGAGGTGGTGAACTAAATTGATCTTGAGCCATAAAATAGTGTCCCCACTACTGGAAGTTCTAGGATTGGGGCACCCCAGGCAGGCAAAGGGGAATGAGGGTGGATTCCTAGGGCAGGGAGAGCTTGGACTCTGGGGAACAGGTGGACAGTCTGAAGTTCGGTTCAGGAGCTTAGTCCCTTCCTCAACAGTGAGGTTCAGGAGGGAGGGAGGGGCAGCTACCCAGAGAACTGACCTGTGGGCAGCTAGAGGGCAGGGTGGAGAGCAAGCATGAGGAAGCCAAGACCTCCCTTCCTGGCTGGCACACAGACTTGTTCCCAACCCTGAAAGTGACCTGTACATCTCCCCAGGGCAGGCTGGTCTGTGAACAGCACCCTTGTGTGCACAAAAATTGGATGGCATTGCATGTCTTCTCATCTCTGGGTGGACCTAAATTTTGATTAATCCGATCCCAACAATAACAACATTTCACCTTTCTGATCTATGTGTAATTGGCTGCAGCAGGGAGGAGGGAGGACTGTGGTCCTTGTCAAGTGCTCATAGGCCACCAGAAATTAAAAACATAAAGGCCATCCTGTGAAGAGTTGCTGCAGCCCATCCACATGACTCAGCTCATCCAGACACTGCCTAGGCTGTGAGCAGAGTCTGGAGATGAAGACCCTGGCTTGTACCATCTTGCTTTTCAGTCTGGTGGCTTCCCTGCAGGCCCAGGATGCTGAACCAGAGGGGCACAATGTGAGGTTGGGCAGGAGTGGTGGGTGGGGTATAAGAAAGGCCAGGACTGCTGGGGAGCAGACAGCAGCCGGGGGCCCTTTTATGAGGGGGCATTTAAGGCTGGGTTCTGACTCCACACTCTTAGCTTAGAGTGATCAGACATGGTGGGGATCTATGCTGCCAGCAGACATGGCTACTCCAGTGTGGGCAGGGCCAGAACAGGGAGCAGGTGTGGGTCAGGGATCTTGTTGCAGTGGCACCCAGATCCAGAAGGCTCTGCAGGGCCGGGTCCCAAGGGGGTGAGGAAACACCTGGGCCTGGTACCTTGTCCTCAAGGAGAACACATCCCCAGGGAGGGAGGACGTGCTCTGCCTTCATGGGAGCTGGGAGCCCTGAATGCTGGGGTTATTCTCCTGAGCACAGGGGTGGAGGTGGAGCCCTGCCTGCCTCTGGGAGCTGCAGCCTGGGTTATAGGAGTTTCTAGGTTATGGGCTGGCACGTGGGCTGGGTTGCAGTGGGCTCATGGCTCAACCTGCTCCAGATGGAAGGGACTTGGTACCTGAAGGCCATGGTAACCAGTAAGAAGATGCCAGAGACCATGAAGCCCAAGAAGTCGTACCCCGTGACTATGACAGCACTGGATAATGGGAACTATGAAGTTCAGCTTTCCTTCTTGTGAGTATTGCCCACCTCGGGCCCCTTAAGTCTCTTCTGCCCCCAACCACATTTTGAGCGAAGGTGGCAAAATGTCCCCTGATCTTCGGGGGCACAGTCTCAGGCAGCATACTAAAACTTTGATGGAGTGGAGTGGATGTTTGGGTGTCACCTGGTTGGGACCAATGAACGTGGGGAGTTGGGCCTGGCTCGGGTTTGACCAGGGGAACAGCTGCCCACGAGCCTCCTGTTTTCCAGCTATAAGGATAAATGCGAAGAGAAGACAATTGAGATGCAGAGAACCAAGGATCCTAAAAAATTCAAAACCAGTGAGTCCAGCCCAACTGTGCCCGGGCTCAGCCTGCAGTGATAGCCTGGGGAGGGTGGGGCTCTTTTGCGGCCCACCTCGCTGGAGGAGCTGCCCTTGGGCTTCCTGGAGGACTCGTGGCTCTTAGTCCACACACCAGGTATTACTGGCTTATCTACAGAGCAGGCCGAGCCCTCCCCCTCCCCCGGGGGGTCCTGCTGCGGACACACGGGGAAAGTGAGGGCTGAGGATCTGGGGTGCAGGACAGGGCAGCTGCTCAGTCCCTGCCCTCCATTGTCTGTACTCCGAAGCTCAGGATGGCACCTTTCTGGCAGGGCCTCACCACAGGGCTGCCCAGGCTGGCTGGGTCTCCTAGGTGGTCCCTGAAACATTCCAGAACATTCCTTATGGTCTCAAGTTTTTTTTCTAGGAACGAAGACACTAAAGAGCTATTTTCTCTGTTCATCTACAGCACAAAACATAATCGTATCTGTACAGGAGATGTCCGTGAAAGACCACTTCATCTTCTACATTGAGCACCAGGTGTTTGGCATGCCCATACGCATTGCAAAGCTCCTGGGTGAGGAGCCCTTCCTGTATCCTGCCCCAGCTTCCTGTCTCAGCTTTTAAAAGCCTTGTCCTGGCACTGGGGAACTAAGAAGGCTCCTGGGCTGGCTTCTGGGCACTTGGCCCAGCATGCTGTTCTGGTAGAGAGTGAGTTCCGGACTGGGAAGGGGGTCGGCAAGGCAGGGAGTGTCAGGGACATGCAGGCCCTCAAACACTGACCATGCTGACAGGGGGACCTGCTCACTGCAGCTGCCGAGCACTGCTTCCTGGGGTCTCTGGCACGGACAGGGTCACCTTGGCACCTTGTCCATTCTCAGAGTGAAGCCCCTGGTGTGGGGTGGTAGCCATGTCCTCAGGGCCATCAGCTCCCTGCAGAGCTGAGCAGCCGCCCCCCCTCTACTCCCTGGCCCTCCTTCACAGCGAGGACCCCAGAGGAAAATCCAGAGGCCCTGGGGGAATTTAAGAAGTTCATGAAGCGCAAGAAACTCAATGTGGAGTACCTTGTCATCCCCCAGCAGAGCGGTGAGCACAGGGCCCTCCCTGCATCCTTACCAGTGCTCCCTCTTCACCCTCCAGTGTCCCCCTGGGTCCCTCACACCTTCCCTGTCCCTCCCAGGGACACAAGGGCTCTGGTTTGGGTCTTGATCATGGGAGAGTAGATGGGAGGACTGTGGGTGAGATGGGGTCTGGGCCCTCTTCGGGGTACCTTCTCACTCCTTGGCTTTTCTTGGTTCCCACAGACAAATGTGTGTCCTAGTGTGACTTGGGTAAGTGACTCTTTTGGAGAACACTGGAAAGGTCTAGAGTCCTGGGTTCTTGGGATTCGAGGACCCATTGTCTCCAGTCCCACTCCTACCCAAAATGGCAAGAGCAACCCTGCCTGGACCAAGCAGTAATGGTCGCCCCAGGAGCTGGCCTGGAATGTAAATCCCAGGACCTTTGGGAAATCCTTTCTTAAGCACCGTTGCTCACCTTGTCCTATTGTTGTTCCCCTTTCCCACTTCCCGGTCTCCCCACCCACCGCCCCACCCCACCTACCCACTAGGATTCCCAGAGGCTGGCTGATCATAGAGAGGCCAGGATCATTCTGGACAGCTTCCCGGGGGCCCGCCCAGCAGCCTGGGGATGGAAGAACCCTGGCCTGGCATCTCCCCTTCCTGCGGGTCCTCCCTCAGCTTCTCTTCCCATCACAGCTGCCAACCCGTTCTGCACATGCTGAGCCCCTGCTGCTGCCAACACAGAGGTGACTGCCAATGGACCATCCCTCCTTCAGCATCCTCCTGCCCCTCCTGCCCCCCCATCCCTCCCCTGACTCTGTCTAATTCCAAATAAAGAACTTTAGCAATCACTCTGGGCTCAGCCTGTGCATGAGGGGGCCTTTTGCTGGCTCTCTAAGAGCTCTGCTAGCAGGGGGAGCCACAGGGAAGGCGGGAGACCTTATACTTGGCAGTGGCCAGAGGTCAACACACAAATGCTGCATAGAGCTGCAAGGCACGTGATGTCCTTGAGGTCCCCCTGATGAGCCATCCCCCCAGGTGGATTTGCATGAGGCTGGGGCCTGGGTAGGAGGATTTGGGAAGCCACTAGAGAGGGCAAGTAGGGCAGACATCTGCACCAGGGCTGAAGATTGGGCACAAAAGGGACTCTGTGGGGTCCTATAAGGTCCCCACACTGAGCAGCTGGGGAAGGCAAGGGCAGGTGAGTATTGCCGGCAGCTTCCTTGTCACCTCTCATGCAAGAGAGCTGGCTGCAGCCACGGCAGCCATTGCTTCCGTCCTGGTTCTGGGTGTGGTTTGTCTAGGGACCAGAGGATGTGGTGACATTGCCTACAGGGGGACGAGGGGAACAGTGAGGGGAGAGAAGCCATGCATCCCGGAAATACAGACAGCCCCAGAAACCACAAATCCCACCCGCGCCGCCTGCCTTCACCAGAATGAGCCTACATTGTGTCCCTCTTTGGCCTAGGGGCCCTGGTTTCTCAGTCACATGACCTCGAGCCGACTCCCACCTAGACTTGCTGTCCTGTCCTGTCTGGAGCTGGTTATGGGTGGGGGCTGCTGGTTCATCCTGAATTGGAGCCTGAAGCAGCCTGGACCCACTGGAGGTTCCACTCTTCAGCAACAGCGGACACAGTCATCTCCCCATTTTCCAGCCCCTGAGTAAATTAATTAGCAAAGGGTCAGGTGCCTCCAGATGAAAATATGAAAAAATAGGTAAAAATATGTTACTGATCTCACAGTGGAAAATGACGTTCAAAACATCTAAAAAATAAGAAAAATATCTCCACTGAAAAGCTAGAGATTTGACCAAAAGAAGAATAAAATATAGGTGTAGAAATCATTTGTTCAGCAAAGAGGTTTCCTAGGAGTAGCACTTAGATTGTTTACCTGGAGTCCATTGTTAAATTTAATTTTATCGGCTTTGTAGCTGATTATCAACATCTCAAGATATTAGATCAGATCTCTTTGTTAGAGTTGTACTCCATTAAGAGACATGAGTTAACAATGTTTTAAAAGAAAAATATAAAAGAAAGCCGGCCAGATTTAGTTTATGTAACAGTTTAGAATCAAGAAACAGTTTTTTCTTATATCAATTTTTTTTTTTGTACTGGGGATTGAACTCGGGATCTCATGTTTGTGAGGTAGGCGCCAGAACCACTGAGCTAAATCCTCGGCCCTGTTATATCAATTTTTACCAAAGGCAATCAAAGAAATAGCCAATTTGTCTGTAGTGCTTGGTGGAGTCTTTTTAAAAATCAATTTTATTATCAATATTCTAAAGAATCAGAACTGTGGATGACAAAATACTTAGAAGAGCCATGGCTAGAACGTTGAGGAGTTTAGCAATTGACCAGATAATTTAGTTTTTAAATTTTATATGGCACTTTAAGATGGCAGTCACAGGTTATGCAGTTTCTCAGAGCTGCTTCTCCTCCCTGACACCTGTACCAGCTCAGCCTCAGACTTGAGATTGAGCTCAGGGAGGCCTGGCACTTTACCATCTCCACCTTTTTGGCGGTGTTTACTCCTAGCACTGGCATGATGCTAAGCCTATCCCAGCATCCCCTCACTCTGTAGTTGCTTGGCACAGGATTGGGCTTGAGTTCAGCCTCTGCTGCTACTGCTGTGTGTGTGGGGGTACCCTATGGTCATTGTGATCTTACACAAATATTTAAAAAATCTTATTATTCACTAACAAACAACGGTATTTTCCCTGGATCTTGGGAGTTGAGGTGGGACACGGGGACTCTGAGGAAAACTGAAAATTCCACCTGTTGTGGAGAAAACTGAAGCAAATGGGTTTAGGCAGCTGCTTTTTCAGCCATAGATGGGGCTTTCTCTGGCAGTCCCCAGGCCCAAGATCAACTATTATAAACACAGTTTACCAGGCAGACAGACAAGACACAAAAGACAATTCCATTAAAAACGGTGTGTTTCTCCTAAGGCAGAGAAGCTGAGCCGGTCCCAGCACCTGGAAGGAAGCTCCCCCACCGCCATCCCAAGCTCCTAGGGCAGAGAAGGTGAGCCACGCGGGCGCCAGAAGCACTGCCCCCTCCCCGTGGAAATGAGAAGACACATAAACAAGCCTCAAAAACAGACTTCTGGATCACCTACAGCAACCCCAAAAGGAAACGAGATGGAACAATCTGATACTCAACCACCTGGACTCTCTGAACTGGCAACAAAAGAGGATGTGGGAAAAATGAAATCAGAAATAATTACTCAGATAACAGCAAAGATTTTGCTCATGGTGCAAGACATGATTAATAAATCTAGAGAGGACACAGATAAAAAAATAGAGGAGCTGAGGAACATGATGGAGTCCTAACATAGGAAACAAACGGAATCCATAAAACAGATGCAAACAGATTCCCAGGAGATTAAAAACTCCATCGAAAGTCTGTGCAGCAGAATGAACCAATATGAGGATAGAATTTCAGATATAGAAGAAAAGATTGCAATTAGTGACCAGAAAAAGAAAAATTGCTTTAAAATTGTAAAGGAACACAAGAAATCAATCCAGCAGCTGCTAGATGATGTAAAGAAGAATAACATAAGACTGATTGGAGTCAATAAAGAAACAGGAGAGAGTGCAGATGACATAAAAAAACTGTTCACAGAAGTGGTGGCAGAAAACTTCCCAAGGAGGGGAAAAGAACTTGACATACAGATAAGTGAGGCATATAGGACTCCAAATAGCCTTGATCCAAAAAAATCTACACATAGTCATATAATAGTTAGGATTCCAGAAATTCAACAGAAGAACAAAATTCTACAGGCAGTGAGAGAAAAGAAACAAATCACATATAAAGGAAAGCCCATCAGAAACACAGCAGACTTCTCAATGCAAACCCCCAAGGCAAGAAGAGCTTGGAGTGATGTATTTCAAGCCCTAAAGGAAAACAGCCTCCAACCCAGATTGATGTACCCTGCAAAACTATCTTTCAAAGTTGATGGAGAAATAAGATACTTTCATGATAAAGAGCACCTCAGGAACTTCATGAATATCAAACTGGCACTCCAAAAAATTTTAGACAATACCCTAGGAAAAGACAATGAGGATCACAACTCCAGGAAACCCAGCAGAATGAATCCATTGGACGTGACAAATTAAATGCAAAGGGGGAGAATCCAACAAAAAGAAAAAGTCATGACAAGGCTTTTAAAACTTTTAACTTCATCTCCCTAATGAGTGTATAATTCAATGTTGTTATTGTACTGATTAGTATTTTTCTGATTCTAGAGTTGCACGCCTTTCCTTGTGCTGTACTGGCTATTTATCATCTTCTTATGTCTACTTTTTAATTGGGTTGTCTATTAATGAGCTCTAAGAATTCTTTATATATTCTGGTCATAGGTTATATTCATTGTAAATATGGTCCGTTTAAGGACTACTTTTCATTTTAATGATGTCATTTAAAGTTCTAAATTTTGATGGAATCTCATTTATCAATTTTTTTCTTTTATACATCATGTCTTTTGTATACTAGGTAGTTCTTGCCTACCCTGAATTCATAAACATTTTCCCTTATAATTTCTTCTTAAAGTTTTATACTTTTAGGCTTTCTTATTTAGGTTCATAGATCCCTTCAAGTTATTTTTATGTATGGAAGTAAAGGGTTGAGGTTAATTTTTTATATACGGATACCAGGTGTTCCAGTACCGTTTGCTGAAAACACTATCTCTTCCTCGGCTCTTGAATTGAGTTTATATTCTATAAAATGCTAATGTTAAATAATCTTTCAAAACTCAGTGGACCATATATGTGTGGTTCTATTTCTAGATTCTCTGTTTTTTTCCAATGATCTATATGTCTTTCCTTACACCAACACTGTCTTGATTACTGTAGCTTTAGAAGAAGTCTTAAAATTAGGTACTAAATGTCTTCCAACACTTTTTTTAAAAAAAACTTTTCTAGGTCCTTTGTACTCCTACATAACTTTTAAATTTCAATATCCAATTCTTCATTTATAGCAAGTATACACAGACCTGAATTTTTATATATACCTTGTGTTTTCTAATCTTGCTAAATTCAAATACAAGTTCTAGGGGGCTCCTAGAGATTTCTTAGTATTTTCTCTGTAGACGATCATTTCATCTACATATAAAGATTTTGCTTCTACCTTGCCAATCCCATCCTAATTGTGTCATTTTATTGCCAGACTATTTTGGTGGGGCCTAGGTTTCAAAGTTTAATGGACAGATAAAGAGTAAGCATATCTGCCCCTGTGCCCTACCTTAAGGAGAAAGCATTGTATCTTCTCCGTTCATATAAGGTGTTCTCACTGGAAGTATGGAGTACATGTCTTTAATCTGTTGAGAAGTTTCTGTTCTACTTCTAGGCTCCTGATAGCTTTTACCATGAACAGCTGTAGAATTTGGTCCAATACTTTTTCTCCAACTAGTGACAGGATCGTATGGCTTTTTCCTTTCCTCTGTTAAAATGATGACTTATGGGGGTGGATCTTCCAATGCTGAACCAACACTGCCATCCCTATAATAAAACCACTTTCTACATCCTGCCAGATCTGATTTCTAATAGTTTGTTTTGTTAAACAAATTTCTATCTATGTTCATACTTTTTTCTTCTATTATCTTTATCCAGTTTTAGGATTAGCACAATGTTGAGTTCCTAAAATGAGGGGAGAAGTGTTCCTTCTTTTTTGTGCTTTAATTGTTTGATATAATTTATCAGTTAAAATGTATATGAGCCTGCTGTTGTCATATAGGTAGGTTTTCAAGCTAGGAATATACTTTCTTTAATAGGTGCTATTCAAATTTTATATTTCCTCCAGAGTTAGTTTCATTAATTTGTCTTCCAAGGTACTTCTTAGAAGTTGTCAAATTTATTTCAAAACAGATTTTTGAAATATGCTTTCTGTATCCTTTTAAATTCTGTAAAATCTGTGGTAATGTCTCCTAGATCTTTTTTTTTTTTTTGGTACCGAGGATCGAACTCAGGTCCTTGCGCTTGCACAGCAGGAGGCGAAACCACTGAGCTAAATCCCTGGCCTCCTAGATCTTGATATTGTAATTTAAAAAATGTATAATTGATATTGTGTAACAGGAAAACAAGGTCCAAAGGTGCTGGGGAAGTGGGAGTGGCAGGGGAAAGGAAAAAAGGGGGAAAAAATATGAGAAAAGGAAAAAAATGGAAACAAAGTCTTTGCAAATAGGGAAGGGTGGAGGGGGTGAAGGGAGGCAGGGGAAGGGGAAACAAATAAGAATCAAGATACTCATGTAATGGTACAAGATCCCAGTGATGAATGTAACTGTATTTTATACCGAAAATGTACCAATAAACTTAATGGGGACCCCCCCCCCCTGCCAAAATGGTGTGCTTTTAGATGGATTGGCTGTGTTTTAATAATCTTATTCCTGAGTTTTAGGTTTATTGCCACAAATAGACTAGTCTGTTAGAATTCTCCCTAGGAGACACCAGTTAGTGCTTTTACATTTAGGTGACTCATAACAGAGAGCTCTTGTAATGTGGTTGTTATTTTAACATTATAGAGTTAAGCTGGTAAGAGTCAGAAGGGGGAAAGGACATCAAGGTTGAGGGAACAGCTGAGGGAGGGTTACCAGGGGAGGAGAGACTGGGTGCTGAACTGGGGCCCAAGGGTGGCCGAGGGCAGGATCATGAAGAACGTCAGTGTCAGGCCTGGAGTCAGGAAAGGTGGATGGTGAAGGGTTTAAGGAGGCAGGCGTGGTGGTCTTGTTGTTACTGAGGATGTTGTGATGAGGACATCAAGGTCTCAACATAAGGAACTTTAGGCTTTTTCTTTTCCAGATTATGGGAGAAAAGACCAAATGCAGGATGGTGTTATAATTTAGGGTGCCATTAAAGGACCAGCATTTCTGATTCAGGAGCTTGTATTGAGGCCAGGCAGTGTTGCAAAGAAAAACGAGACATTTGAGAGTTTGAGGGTCAAATCTGTACCAGTTTTTTTTTTTTTTTTTGGTACTGGGGATCGAACTCAGGTCCTTGTGCTTGCAAGGCAGGCAGCGAAACCACTGAGTTAAATCCCCAGCCCCTGTACCAGTTTTTAAGAAGATAGCCCAAGGATGAGTCAAAAGGGACAGAAGACCTGAGAGCCACATGGCCCTGCTGAGGTGCACGGTCCACCTTCATGAAAGGCAAGGGAAACTGACCATCCTGGAGAGACGGAACACCTGGTCACTTGCGGGTCTTTCAGAGCAGGAAGTTCCGTCAAGAGAGGGCAAAGCCAGAATCCAGTAGCAGCAAAATATTGGGGAAGGCAGTGAAAGAGCTGATGGGAGTGCACACAGTATGCACAGATTCACCCCGATGAGCTACCACTTCCCACTCTGCTACGTGTTGAGACTGAGGAGAGTCCCAAAGGAAGAGGAAGTGCTCCTTACCCCGTGGACCATCGTGGGCCATCCTCCTTCGTTCAACGCTTTCAGTTCCCTCTGGAGTGTGGGCCTGGCCAAGGTCAGCTGCAAATAGGACATAAGGCTTTCTGCAAGGGGCCCAAAGGAATGCCTTAGCTCATACCCGATGGGTGGTTGCAGTCAGGGTCACAACCTGGGGTCCTTTGGGCCCCACTGGGGGGCCACCCCAGCCAGAGACAGACTGGGAGCCGCCCAGAGGCCAACCTGCCAACCATGCGCAAGCCCCAGAATCACCAGAGTGAAGAAGAGAGGAGAGAGGAGGAGGAGGAGGAGGAGGAGGAGGAGGAGGAGGAGGAGGAGGAGAGAGAGAGAGAGAGAGAGAGAGAGCACAACCCCAAAATCCTCTCAAGACAGCAATGCAGAGGCCGGTGACATGGATGGTAATCAAATTTACCATGACTGCAGTAATGATAAAGACAAGAGTTTATTTAGATCAGAGTAGGCTGCCAAGAGGGAGTGCAGGTAAGACTGAGGGGCAGTGTGGTTTTTAAAGGGAAAAGTGTGGGCTGAAAGGAGGGAGTGGCTTGGACCCAAGCACATGAGGAGGAATGTTAGCAAGATGAAAGAAACTGCAGGTTTCTGAGGCAGCTCATTTGATAACAGAGTACGTGACTCTGAGGTGGGGCTGAATGGAGGCCAAAATGGTGTCTCTGTGGTTACTTAGCGCTCCACAGTTACCTCAAGGACATTTGACCGTGGTGCCTGGAAGTGCAGACTGGGCTGGGCTCGGGAACCAGAGCCACAGAAGACAAGGGGTCCTGGGAGGGGAGGACAAGAGGTGCTGTGTGGATTTGGGATGGGCAAGGAGGCTCTATCCGAGCCTGGAGAGCGTCCCTAAGAAAGACTGACCGTGGCAATGTCGCAAGCAAGGACCCTGGCTCGCAGTCAAGGAGAGAGAGACAGAGGCAGGTAGGGAGGGGAGCATGTAGAGGGGTAGGCAGAGGAAGAATAAGGACAGAGGTAGGGGTCAGCATGAGGTCCTTGCTAAGCTGCTGCGAGTTTTTATAGGAATGTGTGTCACTCTGGTAACCAGAAACACTGCCCCAGTGGCCATCTGCAGTCAGCTAAGGCTGTCTCAAGATTGTTCTTTCAGGAGCTGGGTGGCACTTGAGGGCAGCTCTCTGAGGACACTCAAGGCTCCATCCATTGCACAGCTCTCTTCAGTGGTGAGGGGGAAAGCTGGTCGGGCATAGCCAGAGGCCTCCCAGTCCAACGGTGCCTCAGCCACTCTCCCGTCTAGTAGCCTGGGCTGCTTCTCTGACCACAGCCCGCCTGTGTCACCCTGCACTGCTCCCAGGCCTTCTGACGACCACAGATCTGGGCCTATGTGTCTGTGCTTGCATCTGCCTGATCCAGATCCCAGGTTTTCGGGATGCACGAAGGGCAGAGGGTTGCTGGAGAGAGTTGGGAAGTGTGGCAGGAAGGACTGGGGACACCAGGAAGAAGGGTCAAGGTTAGAACAGGAAGTGCATTTGTTACCTGGGTCTTTAGCTAGCTCTCCTGACTCTAAGAAGCAGTGCTAAGAAAGTAATTCCGAATTAGGATGGGGGTGTTGCTCAAAAGTACTCAATTCAGCATTATATATTATAGTAGCAGAGAGGAGGGAGTGAAGAGGGAAAAGGTGGCCCATTTGTTTTAATATCTACTTTTCAGGAGCAGTCGTAGCTTCATTGAACAGAAAGGGCAGAGAGTACCCGTAGCCCCCTAACTCCTACACACGTGTGGCTTTGTTCACAGTCAGCAGGTCTCCAGAGTGGTCCATTGACACCATGGAAGGACCTGTTCTTACACACATCAGCAGAGGCCACAGGAGGACTCACTCTTGGCGATGGATGTTCTATGGACTGGACAAATGACAAGTGTCTATCATTCTAGTATCGTCCAGAATACGATCACTGTCCTAAAGACCCTCTGTGCTCCACCTCCTACCCCTCCTGCCTCACCCCTTTGCAGCATGATCTTTTGCTGTCCTCAGAGTTTGGCTTTCCAGAGTGTCATGGAGTTGGAATCCCACAGCATGGCCTTTTCAGAGTGGTTCATTTCACTTAGTGACAAGCATTTCAGTTTTCTACCTGACTTTTCTGGCTCGATCGCCCATTTCTTTGGGTAGTACTAAATAATACTCCAGTGTCTGACGCACCACAATTCGTTTATCAGCTCACCTACTGAAGGAAGGACACGTTCGTTGCTTCCAGGTTTGGAAAATTATGAATGAAGTTCCTATAAATACAGAAGTGCAAGTCTTGGTGTGAAGATGTATTTTTGGCTTCTTGTGTAAACCCCAAGTGTGACTGTGGATGCTATGGTAAAAGTATGTTTTGTTTTTAAAGAAACTACCCCACTGTCTTCCAAGTGGCCATACCATTTTTATTCCCAAGAGCAACGTATACATGTTCATGTTGTTCCAGATTCTTGACAGCATTTGATGTTGGCAGTCTTGTGAATTTGGGCTGTTGGGATGGGTGTGTGTGGTGGCTTTCACTGTGGTTTTCTTTATACTTCCTGGATAACATATCATGTGAGGATCCTCTCATGTGCCTGTTTGCTGCCTGAATATCTTCTTTGGTGAGGTTTTGGTTAGGGTTTTGGGGCCTAACCCAAAACAAGTTGTTTATTTATTGCTAGGTTTTAAGTGTCTGCATGTTTTGGGTAGCAGGCTTTTATTAGATTTGTCTTTTGCTAATATTTCCCCCAGTATATGGCTTGTTTTTTATTCTCCTGACAGTATTTCTCTTGCAGAGTAGAAATTTTTAATTTTAAAGACATCCAGCTTATTATTATTTCTTTCACATATTCTAGCTTTGGTATTTTATCTAAAAGTCGTAATTAAACCCAGGCCTGTCTGGATTTCCTCCTGTGGCAACTTCCAGGAATGTTAATTTTTCATTTTACATGTAAGTCTGTGATCCAGCCTCTAGTGGATTAGCTAATGGTCAACTTGTAACGCCCAGCTGAACTGAATCAGCATGGTCTGGTCATGGAGGATCCACCTGAGGATTGTTACCAATAGCCATAAAAAGAGATCTGGAGGGGAAGATCTTGGCCTGTTGATTTTCTAGGAGAAGCTTGCTGCGGATGGTTTTCCTGATGCAAACTAGGATGTTCTCATCAGAGGAGGAGCTCAGGGCCTCAGTGTCACTGGGAATGGCTGCTGCTTTCATCAGGGGAACTCTGATCTTCACCACGAGCATCACTTCCTGGCTCTAATGTGGCTCCCTCAGCCTGGTGGTACAAATCCTTCATCTCACCAGCGTAGTTCTTCTGGCTTCCACCACTGGCCTTTGGGCCTTCTAGGTGCAGATCCTCAATATGGACAAGCATGAGACATAGCCGTGGGCTCCAGGCCACTTGCAGGACTGGTGGAGGACATTGCCCTGGACTCTAAGCCTTTAGCTGGACTTGTGTGGGACATTGCTGGGATCCGGGCCCTTGGCTGGATTCTTTGGGACCCTAGCATGCACTTAATCTCTTGCACTCTTCTGCATTTGCCTTTTTGGGTAATTATCATAAAATAATCTTATAAGCTATGTGTCCTGTAGTAAATGTATTCCCTTGCCAAAACCCGGACTATAACACAGTCTGAGTTAATTTTTGTTCAGGGTGCAGGTCTGTGTCCAGAACCACGTTGTTGCATGTGGATATTCAGGTGTTTCAGGGCCATTGAGCCCTATTTTTTAATAAAAACAGGATGGTTACTTACTTATTTGAAAAGAAGTCCACATGATCCACAAAACTGAATGAAGAATGAATGTGCATTCACAGATACACCCAGAAGAGACTACCATTGTTCACCCAAAAAGAAAAACTGCAAAGTGGATTCTGGGCTACTTCCGCCTAGCGTGTCCTTGAGTGGAACCTGCATGAGAGAACTGGTGGTTATGGGTGTTCACTTCAACCAAAGGAGGTTTGGCTCCGGGGGAGGCCTGGGGTTGACCCGGTTGAAATCACTGGCCCTCCCGAGTGGCCCATGCAGGAGTCTGGTGAATGAACTTTGTTGATGTCAGGGCCTACGGACTCGACCCTCGTATGGCAATGGGACCACCACTGTCCAAACAAGGTGAAGGCCGTGAAGGGTGACTATGCATGAGAGGAGCAGCAGTTACTTTTCCTCACCTCTGATCAATGCCCCCACGCCCCATAAATTGCCGAGACAGAAGAAGGAGTCTCCCCTGGGGAGTTTTCCGCTTTTCTTCATGTTTTGAATGGTTTAGACCCCTGAGCAGTGGGGGTGACAGCAGCAGGAGTGACAGTGCTCCCCCCCACTCGTGTCCAGCTGAGCTGATGACCGAGCAGTGCCAGGCCTGCGGGATGGGGCGGAGGCGGCACGGATATTGAGATAATCGCCCTGCTTCCTGGGAAGCTGTGTGCCTGCAGCTGCCACAGAGCCAGACTAGTATGAAGGGACGTGGCAGCGAGAGCAGAAGCACTGATCTCCACGCTGTGGGCTCCAGGTGCCAACGGGTCCCTGGAGTGCCCACCACTATCACTGTGGCCACCTCCACTTCCACCATCGCCATAGCAACGACTGCCCCTACTGGTACTTATGTGGCTGCTGTAGCAACTATCGGTGTGCCTGGCCAAGCTATGCTTGTAGTTGCAGCAAGCAACCACCTTGACGCTGCCTCTGCAGCCACCGCAGCAAACCCTGTTTGACCACTACCTTGCAGCCCCAGTGCAGCCTTATTCAGATGATGATCTTTCTTTGCCTTTCATGATTTCAATCTCAACTGAAGAGCAGAGTCCTCTGCTGACCCTACTGTACTAAGAGCTGTTGGTGCTGAGCGCTGGCGACACAGAGAGCTGCTAATGCTAAGAGCTGATACACCAACGGAAGCCATGCTTTGCATTTTTTTTGTGTGATTTTGATGTGAATTAAGCAAAAGAACCCCTTGGGTGATAAGCAACATCCCTGTTTCTTTACCCCATAAATACCCCTGAACTACATCCTCTGTGGAGCAGACCTGACACCTGGCTTCCCATCTCTTGCTTGGCTGCCTCATGGGTAACTGTTTGTCTTCTGCAAAGGTCATTGTTTCTCTGCTTCAGAAAAATGGGCTTGGTTTGGTAAGAATTCCGCCTGTGGACTCTTGTGAATCTGGTTGGGGTGAGCATGCATTTATATGCACTTATTTGGGACCATGTTTTCGATCTCGGGGGGTTGCTTGAGGGTTTTCAGCTCTCCGGGCACTTCCTGTGGGGTTTCTTTTCCCCCTCCCTGTCTTGAGGGCCTGTGCCTTTCCATGTTGTTTCTGTTACTCTTCAGTCTCTTACTGACCCAGTCTAAGAACCCTGGAAAACCTGTTGCTCTCCTGAGTTCTGGACAGCTCTGCAGGATTGTTTTTTTTATAAACATCTGGACCCATTAGAGTTGTTCACTCCAAATAGGAGAAATGAATTCTGTGTAATTTAAGCAGAAATAGAATTTAATTAATTGACCTGTTCTTTATGCATTCCCAGGAGAAGATCCGGATAATTGGGCTTGAGCCCGTGTGGACCTCAGAAGCACCCTGGCCATACTTTAGGAGCTCCTGGTGGGCTGTGGCTGCCAGGGTGACCGGGTGGGGACATGCACTCCCTCAATTCTCTTGGCACCTTGATGTTACATAAAGTGTGATTCAACTTGCAATATTTTAAACCAGTAGCTTCATGGTAATATGTTATGACAGCCTCAGCTAACCACACACACACACACACACACACACACACGCAGATGCATACAGACACACAGAGGCACATGCACAGGCACACACAGCTATGACCACACATAGGTAGACACACCCTCATGCACACAAACAGTGACATACGTGGTAGGAAACTGAATCCAGGAAAGGAAGACACCCAGGGAGGCGGGAGGCAGTATACAACTCTTTTATTATGTCGACAGACCTGACCGGAATGGCTCCCAAAGAAGTCAGGCCCAGAATATCGGTGGGCTGGCAGTTTTATAGAGTTGCAAGGAGGAGGTACAGAAGCAGAAGCAGAGTATTTGGCAGTCTTTGGTTGGATAGTTTTTTTTTTTTTTTTTTGGTACCACCGATTGAACTCTGGACCTTGTGCTTGTGAGGCAGGTGGCGGCACCACTGAGCTAAATGCCCGGCCCGGTTATTTATATATATATTTATTTATTTATTTTTCATTAAGTTTATTGGTACATTTTAGGTATAAAATACAATTACATTCATCACTGGGATCTTGTACCATTACATGAGTATCTTGGTTCTTATTTTTTCCCCCTTCCCCTGCCCTCCCTTCACCCCCTCCACCCTTCCCTATTTGCAAAGACTTTGTTTCCATTTTTTCCTTTTCTCATATTTTTTCTTTTCCCTTCTTTCCTTTCCCCTACCCCTCCCACTTCTCCCACTCCTTTAGACCTTTTCTTCCTATTACACAATATCAATTATACATTTTCAAAATTACAATATCAAGATCTAGAAGACATTACCACAGATTTTACAGAATTTAAAAGGATATAGAAAGCATATTACAAAAATCTTTTTTGAAATAAATTTGACAACTTCTAAGAAGTACCTGGGAAGACAAATTAATGAAACTAACTCTGGAGGAAATATAAAATTTGTATAGCATGTTGGTTAGTTATTTGACATTTTTTACATCTATGAGGCTTAATTCTACTGGAGTTTCCCTGGTAATACAGCAAGCAGAGTTTACACAAAGCAGAGCAGTGGAGGGGGAGGCAGAGCAGAGAATTGTAGCAGGACTCTCTGAGTCCGTTATGTTCCTGTGGTGACAGATTACAGAAGTTGTCATGATACTCAGGTGCGTTCTACAAAGAACACAGAGACCTAGTTAACCCATTGTTGCTTAATAGCAGTTAACTTATAGTTGTCCATTAGTTATTTTTGTTAGAAATATATCTGCCTGCCTAGAAATTCCCTTTCAATACCAACACTCACGGATCACACACGGAGACTGTAGACACACAAAGAGAAAACACAGAGAGACACACAAAGACACCAACAGGCACAGACATAGGTAACAAACATAGACGCCAAGAGATGCACAAATAAACCAAAACATAAAGGCGCGCAAGGTACCTAGAGATATGCAGACACGCCACTATTCACAGACATAGACACTGTGGACTCAAAGACGCCTGCACGCACAGGGCCCTCTCCGGCCCGGATGCAGACCCTTATGTAGGATGAGCTGGACACATCATATGGCCGTGTTGAATGAGAACACCTTTTGGTTGTCCCAGGGGGCAGGCGGAGGACCCTCCCACCGCGCCGCACCCCAGGCCTCTTTCACACAGCCAGCTCTGGCCATCAGTCTCAGCTCGCCCTTCTGGGCAGGCAGCAGCACCGAATGAACGGGCTGCTGCGCTGCCGTCCACCCTGGGAACCTTGGCAGGCCTGCCCTGCTCCGTCCAAGTCCCCTTGGCTCCTGCGGGGGCACTCTGGGACAGTCCCTCATCTTGCTTTTTCCAGCTTCCCAAGGCCACCACTTTCCCTGGCGAGGCCCCTCCATAGTCACCTGGGGCGTGCCGCTGGGTCCTTGCACTGTGCCAAACTGACTGTGCTTCGTATCACATCTGCTCGGGGCCGGGTGTCCAGGCCCCCTCTTGTGCTTCTGAGACTGAATTCCGGCGAGGGGGGCAGCACAGGCTTAATTCCATCTGCAGCAGCCTTCTGTTCTCTCTGCCAGGTGGCCTCAGATGTCCCCAGGCTTTGCACCCCAAGCTGTGGGCCTCTGTGGGGCCATTATTCTGCTGACAGTATGCAAGAAAGTGAGTTTCTAGGAAATGGGAACGGAAGAAGGCTCTTGGCCTGAGCTCGTGAGTTTTTATAGGAGGGCCACCAGCTAAGCTCACTCTGTCAAATGGCAGCAAAGGTGCTGTCCTCCCCTGTGACCCACTGGCCTTGGACTGGCCGTGAGCAGCCTCATAGGCAGCATTGCTCGTGCACCATGAGATCCCCTGGAGCGATGCTTCCCTACCCCCAAGTGGGCAGCGCAGCCCAGGTATCCTACACGGCAGCCGACATCCCTTCCCTCCTCGTGGAGATGGGCAGGGCCACTGGTGTCTAAGGACCCACATGATGGGGAAAGAGCAGAGCCACTGGCCTCACTCAGGAGCACCCAGAAGACCTCCGAGGAAGCGACGCCGGACCTGTCGTGACCCCTTGGGGTAGGCACGCCCCAAGCAGAGCGGCAGAACAGCAGGGGCTTGGGGCTCTTGGGAGGTTCCAGGGCTTGGTGAGAGAATCACCCCCCAGCCCCTGTTTGGAGTGAGAACCACAGAGGGGAGGGTTGCTATGGCAAGGGCTTTCCCAGAGACACATCCACACCCCCAGAGGTGCACACACAGAAATCACAGAAGTGCACACAGATGCACATGTCGACAGATGTGCACACCCAGAGACACGTACATGCAGACATACACAGTGATACGTGGGTCCACATACAGACATGCACACACGGACACATACACATTGACATATGCGCACATACGCACACACAGAGAGGCACAGATGCATGCACAAAGCAAAACTGCATCTACTTGCACACACATGCAGAGACACAGGCATGCACAAAGCAGCACACGTGTGGGTACACACCGGCACATAAATGCACACACATGGATATACACACACAGACACACACACCCCCAACACACATGTGCAGTTGCACTGCTGTGCAGTCTAGGAGCAGAGGGAGGTTCAATGAGAGGTGTGACCAGGGAGCAGTCAGGACTTCAGTTTGTGCCCTGTCTCTCCAGCCCTCCCAGACCCTGGGATGAGGGAGGCGGGCGGCCCTGGGAGGAGGTGGATTTGGGCATATGCTAGTGGTCATGCTGACAGGCTGACAGGGGTCAGGAGAGACAGCAATGTATGCAGGGTCCACAGAGGGGCACGAGTGGGAACACAGGACACAGGAGCCAGGGTATTGGAGGGAAAGAGAACAGGTGGGGGCCCAGGGATGGGGTGCAGTTGGGGATTGGGGAAGATGTTTCGAGAGGCGCTGGGCTCCGTGCTTAGAGTCCGAAGCTGGAGTTGTGGTGATGTGCCTTTTGTTGGGGACTTGGGGCTGGGTCAGGACCAGGGCTGACCCAGGCTCCTGGGAAGGGAGCGAGCAGCCTCCTGGCTCCAGTTTCTGGGGCATGCACTTCCCACTCTGATAACATTGTCCTTTCAAAGAAGGCCGCTTCAGAATGAGGCCAGGGACTGACATGAGGACTGATTACACAAATGGGCACCATCTGCTTGCATTTAGCCAAACAAAGCAATATGATCGACCCCAGAGTTCAGGATTTAGCACCTCTGTGCAGGTGCAGGAGGGTGGGATTCGGCTTCCAGGGCTCCCAACATGGGCTAAATGGCAGTGGCCATTTATCCACACTCCGGGGCGGACATGGGGACCACGCGGATGGTTTTGTAACTCCAGGGCCGAGCCTGCCATCTGTGGTGGGAACCACAGGTCCTCCTCTGGCCCCTGCCCACTCTGCGTGGTGCCATCCCTGGGGAAGTCTGGTTGCGGGGCCATGTGGCCAAGGTCAGACTCCCTGGACTGGTGGTCAGATGTGCAGGTAGATGTCAGCTGGGGGCCCTGTGTTATGACCTTGGGTCTGTGACAAAGGGGTGGTAGTGCCAAGAGATCCCCAGGGACAGCAAGGTGTCTTAGAAGCTGAGGGTGGCTTAGTGAGGCACCTGCAGGCCGTCCTGGGCTGGGTCTTGCCAGCCATGCTCTCTGGAGACCTGCTTCCTCCCTTGGTCAGCCTGTGGGCTTCCCAGAGCTTCTTGGTGTCCTTCAGATGGGATTGGATTCAGGATTTTCATTTCACAGTGAAAGGCTCCTGAATGATGATCAACATAAAACCATAGACCATCCAGAAATGTTTTAATTTTAAAATATCATGGTTCGTTTTACCACAAGCTTTGAAGCCCTGGAGAAGATCGGACATCAACCGAGGCCCTGTCACTGATGGATAAAAGTGGCCAGTTGCAGCTTGCTATAGCTCTGATGCTGTAGTGCTGGCAGCTACACTGACCTGGTCTGAAAGTGGTCCCAGAGTCAAGGCCAGGGTCCAAACACCCTGACACATCGAGTGACAAGTCCGGCTCCTGGGCTCATCCATCCGGACCCCTGATCTCTCCATGGTGACCCCAAGTGCTCCCCTCTCCTGTCACAGAGCTGGCAGCTGCTGATGGTACTCCAGGCCACCTGGGCCAGGGGACTCCAGCTCTCCTTCCACCCTTTCCACACCAAACTCCTGATCTGGATCCTCCCTGCCCCCTCACCAAGGGGCTGTGGCCAGACATGGCAGGAAGCACCCCCGGCTCTGAGGCCCTGGGGGCCAAAGACTAATGAGGGCAAAGGCATGTGGACCCCAGGTGGGAGCTGCTGCAGAGACTGGCGTGGGGGTCATGCGTTTAGAGCTCCTGTAACTGTTGTGTGCTGTGGCTACAGGGCAGCACTATCTGCCATTTGGTGTCAGAAGCACGTCACTGAGTCCAGTGTTTAGAGTGCCTGGGGAGGGGACTGAAGGATGGACTGGACCCCAGGGCTGGCCTTACCACAGCAGTGACGACTGTGGTCATCAAGAGTGCACACTGAGCTCATGCAGAGGTCACAGCCATCTGAGACTGGTCAAGCCCCAAGCTCAGTCTGCTCTCGCCCCTACCACATTCTCCTGTCTCATCCTCATAAACAGATAGGTCCAACCTCGACTTTTGGGCAACCTTTCTCAGCTTCTCAGCAGTTGGTGCAGGGACCTTGATCAGAGCCCCTTCCAGAGATGTGTGACCCAGTAGGGTCCTTGTCTCTCCTCCTGGTTCCATTTGCTGTTGAGGGACAAGGACTCTGCTGTGACCAGTACTCTTCTCTCCCTTCTAATGTCTCAGGACCCTCGAGGGTGGTTGAGACCTCAAACCAAGGACCCGTCTGGTTCTGCGCCCTCTTCAGCTCCAGCCTGGGTCCCCTTTTCGTGGTGTCTCCCTGGTCTTCAAAGCTCTGCTCAGGGACAGCTTCCCTCCTCCATCCTGCAGGTTGTTTGGAAAGTGGTACATAATACCCTAGGCAGGGTGCACACCTATTCCCGCAAAGAACGAGGCCCGCCCGCTGCCTCCCTTCACACTGGTCAGAAACACTTTGAGTAAGCGTGAGGACCCTGAACACACGCTCCTCTCCCTGTGTTCCTGAGCGCCAACCCTCCTCTCCCACGTGGTCCTGGAACTCAGTGTGTCGCTCTGGTGGGATACACCATCCTCTCACGTTATCTTGGTGATGTGCCCTTCGACCTCTCTAGCTATAGGCATGAGGCTCACAGACACTGAGCTCGGCATAGGAGGCTGTGGCGTCCACCTACTATGTTCTGTGGGGGTGCTCACTGTGACCCAGGCCTCCAGCACAGCACCACTTGTTGCTGGAGAGGCCCAGTGTGAGTGTGGTGCTCATTTCCATGCAGACAGAACATGCGGATCCTTCAGGATTTTGCTCAGGGTTCAGCAGTTAGTAAGAAGCTCAGACTGGAGTGAGGGCAGACAGGGGACTCTGTGTTCAGGGTGGAGAAACAGCTGGGGATTGAGGGCAGGTTCTGGCCTCCTGGGTGGGAGAGGAGCTGGGGTGGGCAGGTGCCAGGCTGCCTTGGGCTCACAGCATGGGATTGTCTTTCTCTGCACCTGCCCGACGTCTCCCCTGCTGGTGCCTTGGGCAGCATCTGAGCTGAGGAAGAGAGAGGCCAAGAACTCATAGGCCAGAACCCCAGGAATAGCTCCCTGAGTGGGAACTGGTGGGACCTGGGAGGAGGCAGGTTGTGCAGGGTGCCTCAGCAGGATGTGGGGAGATGTGCCGTTGCCATGAGGAGGGGCCTGCAATGCATCCTTGGAGTCCAGGTCTCTGAGAGAGGCCAGAGCCAAAGAGACCGTGGGGGTCCCTGGAGGAGCTCAGGACCCACATGAAGACCTTCTCTAGAATGAGCATATGTGTTATCTGCGGGACTTTCCTCATTGCTAGGACAAAATGTTCAACACTCTCAACTCAGAAGAGGAGGGGTTTATTTTGACTCACAGTTTCAGAAGTTTCAGTCCATGTGTGGGAGGCTCACTGCAGGAAGCGCGAGGTGGGAAGGCCTGCCTCAAATAAAAGCTGCTCACATCCTGGTGTCAGGAAGCAGAGAGAAGTGAGGATCTGGGAAGCTCAGGCCCTCCAAACCACCCCTCTGCTGAGCAGGCCCCACCTCCTAACAGTAAGTCAGCTATGGCACCCCATAGTCCGTCACTTTCTACAAGAACTGCTTAGGAGCACGTGAAACCCTTGAGCAATCACAACATTTGTGAGGCTAGAAATAGACTCTAAGCCAGGCTGGGAGATGGAGACCTGCTCACCAGGGTCTTGGGGTGCTTTGTGGCTGAAGTACTGATGTGTGGAGCCCTCTCCTTCCGGCCCTGTGCTCTGTCAGATTGGGGGCTGTCCCTGCAGGAGGGCCTGGGACAGGGCAGGCCTGATCATAGGATATGCCCGTGAGGGGAATTCTGCACCTGTTTTCTGCTCTGCAGGGTCAGGTCAGGTGGGATTGTTTGCTATGAAGTCTTCAGATGAGAACCGCTGGGGATGTCAGTCTCGGATCAGCTGAGCGCATCTGTGTGGGGCTCTGCCTTCCCACATCCACTCTCACCCTGCCTTTCTTGCTGGCTGCACCATGGATGGAAGCTCCAACTCCTCAAGGATCTTTGAGGAGTATGTGGAGTGGAGAGGGCTGAACAAAACCAAAACCTTCACCCTCCCTGTACTAGTAATGAGAAGGGATGCTTTTCTGCTTTCCTCTCACCATTTATTCACGATTTCTCTGTGAAATGATGACACACAAGCACCCCTGCCCACCCCTTATCTCCTTCTAGGCCCGTAGATAACTGTGAGTTGCCCAAGATTCGCAGTGAAAGGAAGGAGCACTGCAGATACTATGCAGGAAGCAGCCTCAGGGAACCCCTGCCACCCTCTGCCACCTGCCAGGTGGACTCTGGTGGGAAGAGAGAAAAGTGTGCAGTGCCCATCCCTGGGGTCCTAATGGGCACAATCTTTGTTTTAATCAGGTGGGGGAAGATCCTCCACGATGACCATGATGACGATGAAGGAAAGGGGTTCCATCATACACAATTCCCTACTCGGGTGGCTACCATAGCAGGCAGTCCACAGGGTGCAGCAGCCGGACAAGCTGGGCAGGTGGAGAGGGGTGGGGGATGGGAGCCTGCATGGGCTTTGTGAGGAGAGGAAAGGGTGAGACAGTTCACTCCTCAGAGAGGCAGCACAAAGACTGGCTAGTGCAGATGGTTCTGGAGTCCTGGCCATTCAGAATGGTCCCTAGAGGCCTGGCGTTTGGCACTGCAGTGGCCCAGGTGTGAGAGCCCATAATGGAGGGTGGAGGTGTGCTCTCTGCATGTGGACGGCAGGGCTTGCAGGTGGGGGTCCTACTCTTGCTAGGGATTACCTAACCTTGGAGGGCCAGGTCCGATGGAGGTGGTGGTCCCCAACCTTTTTGATACAAAGGACAGTTTTGTGGAAGACTCATTTTCCATTGTCAAGGGTGGTGGTGGTGGTTTGGGGATGATTCAAAGCAGCCTGCAACCGAGATCCCTCAAAGTCACAGTTCACAGTAGGGTTCGAGTTCCTATGAGAATCTAATATTGCCGCTGATCTAATGGGCTGTAAACACAGATACAGATCAGATGCAGATGAAGATTTGCCTTCCACTCCCTTCTGTGTGGCTTGGGCCCTAACAGGTCATGGACAGGTACCAGTTCACGGCCTGGGGGTTGAGAACTCCTGCACTGAAGGACATTTAAGTTGTGTCTCCTTTTGATTTGCCACTATTGCTATGAACATTCAGGTACAAGTTTTTGTGAAAACATAAATGTTTTCTTTTTCTTGCTTGTGTACCTGGGAGTTGAAGTGCTGGGTCATATGACAATTCTATGTTTACCTGTGGAACAAGCTGCTGAGCTACGTTTTTTGTGAAGCTGCACCATCTTATATTCTTACCAGCCAAGTAGGAGGGTTCTGACTTCACCTTTGCCTGTCCACTTTTGATTCTGTGAATCACTGTATGGCTGTGATTCATTAGTATTTCATGGGGCTTTGATCTACATTATCCTAATCACTATGAGGTTGAAAATCTTTTTATATGTGCTTATTCATCAATTTTATATAATCTCTGGAGAAGTGTTTACTCCAATCCATTGCCTAAATTTAATTGGGCTATTAATAATTTTATTGTCAAGGCATGAGAATATTTCACATATTATTGACTCTAGAGCCTTATAAATGTGGTTTCCACCTATTTTCTAATATCCCATACCTTGTCATTTAATTTCCTTAACAGAGTCCTTTTATATACAAAAGTAAATTTGATTAAGTCCAAATTTTCTATTTTCCTTTCTTTATTTTGTCTTTTGGTTATCATATATAAGCGTGCAGTGTCAAAATCAAGGACCCGGAGATTTGTACATGCTCTAAGAGTTTTATAGTTTTAGCTCCCACGTTTAAGTCTTTGATTCACTTTGAGTAAGTTTTTGCACATGGTGGTATGAGGCCCCCACCTCATTCTTCTGCAGGCAGGTGTCAGTTGCCCCAGAGCCATGTGATGAAAAGTCTCTTTTTTTCTCCAGAATTGTCTAGGTCCCTGGGTAATTCCTGCATCTGTGTTGTTTTCCTTACCTTTCCTGGAATTGCTCTTGACCTGAAGCTGTGTTTCCTGGCCTGTGGAACTCCACCCTCTGTTGTGAAGCCTGGAAGTTTTCTGGCTGCTCTTGGGACCCTCTGCATTTTTCTGGGGCTCTTTGCCCCTGATGCTCTCACATCTGAATCTTTGTCTTACACCTTCTGGTCACCACAGCTGCTTTCAAGTCCTTCTTTGGTCTCCTGCATCCAGCAAGACCGCCCGGTCATCTTTGGCACCTTCTAGGCCACAGTGTTGGAGTTTGCTCTGAGCTTAGAGCTGAGTGACACAGAGTTCCCACCTGCTCCCCTCTCTTGGGGACCACAGCCTGCATTCTCTGTGTCCAGGGTCTAAAAACAACTGCTTTGCAGTTCTGACTGACTTTCCTTTGCTTGTGGTGGGAATATGGATCTATGCCCTGTCTCTTTCTCGTACCCTGGTAGCTCTCATCCCACGGTCATTCTGGGCTGGACTGCTGCAGACTATCACAGTATCTTTCCAGCTTTCTATATTTGCCTCCCTCAAATCTATCCTCACTACAGCCATTGGGGATGACCCCTAAATTCATGTCACATCCTGACCTGTTAGAACCCTCTAAGGTGTCACCATTTCACTCAGAGAAAAAGCCAAAGTCCTTACAGTGCCCACAACCCGCAGCCCACCATAGTCAGTCCTTCCCTGTCTCTGACCTAGTTTTTGGCCAGCCTTCCTCCATATCATCCACTCTAGTCACCCTGCCCTGCATTCTACTCCTGGCACATGCCAGGCACCCTGTCCCTGCTAGGACTGCTCTCTCTTCCTCCTATCTGGACTGTTCCCCCACCCAGTGTATTCATGCCACATTTCCTCCACTATCTTATATTTTCTATTCAAATGTCACCTTGCTGAGGCTGACTTGGGCCATTCCATGTAAAACACAGACACCTTCCTGGCCTTGTAAACACTGTCTGTCTTATTCCCCTTACTTTTTCCCTGTAGCACTTATCAGCTTTAAAAATAATACACAATTAAACAAAAAAAGAATTGAGATGCATTACGTACACATACCAACCACCCATGAGGAATGTAATCATTGTGTACTGAAAACATGTACAAATAAAGAAAAAAAGATTAAAAAAAAGAAAATATTTTTAAACCAATTGTAGGATTATACTCTCAATGAACATAATAGAAGCCATTGAACTTTAAAAAATAATATATAATTAAATGAATGAGTGATCGATCCGGAGACAAACTGCACAATAAATTGAACAGAGATAGTTTGTATAGTGAACAATGAACAATGTAAGTGCAATGAATAGTTCAGGCTTGCAGGAGACCAAATAGGGAAGAAATAAATGGGGTGGGGGGAACCCATCCACGTGGCTGGTTTTGAACCTGGAGGGAGAAAATGTGGTTGCAGCACAGGAATGGAGGAGGCTTCTGCTGGATTGCCAGGGGCCAGAACTGGTCATGGTCAGGACAGAGGGGACCAGGTAGAGAAAAAAAGGCTGGGCCAGGCAAGCAGGAAATGTCTCTTCCCTCCCAGGGCCAATTCGATAAGGAGCCATCCATGGGGGCCCACTGAGTTCAGTGTGAATGAGCGCCCCAGAGGCCCCCTGCTTATGCTCTTACCATCGTACCTTAGGAGAAAGAAAAGAAAGAAATGGAAGCATTCTGGAGCCAGGAGGAAAGCCCCTCTTCCTAATCCTCTACTAACAAGGCTTATTATCATTTCAAGTGCAGAAGAGGAGTGAATGCTTACTGTATCTGCTCCATTATCACTGAGCCGGCAATGAAGGGTGTTTCCAGAGCTGGAAGGAAGATACTGATCTCCGCACCATCATTCTCTCATTAATTTTGTTCATTTCCCCCTTATCCTTAGAAAGTGACATCCAGGAGAGCAGTGCTTTTGTTTTGTTTTCTTGCTTGATGCATATCTTGTACCGAGAGGAATACTAGGCATGTAGAATGTGTGCAGAAACCATTGAACACACGAATAGATTCACTTTACTCCCTTAAATCCCCACATATTGTACCATCTCATGGAAATATGGACTTTTGTTGAGCCATGACTCTTTTAATGGACATTGGAGGTATTTCTAAGATTTGTAAGGAAAGCAAAGTTATCATTCAACATATTTTTTTACATACATGTGAGACTTCCCTCTTGGAAGGAAACTTCCAGGTGAAGTTGCTCAATCAAAGGTCACATGCATTTGAAAATATATGAGTGCTCATTATGATTTTTAAATTCAACTGTTTATTTTAAGATAATTATGGATTCACATGCAATTGCAGGAAATAATACAAGAATATTTCATGTACTCTTTACCTTATTTTCCCTGCTGATATCTTTCAAAACTATAGGAGAATATTGCAACTAGAAAATTGACATCAATCCCATCAAAATACAAACAATTAACATGGATCCTCATGTGTCTCTAAGAGCTGCATCCCTTCCTCCTATCTACCCCTGTAGCCCTGGAAACTGCTGATCTTTGCTTCATGACTGTAATTTGGTGATTTTAAGCGTGTTAGAGAGTTATAGAGTGAATAAAATTGTAGGACCCATCTCTCCATTGCATAATTCTCTAGAGATTTACCCAAGTTGTTGCATTTGTTATAATTGATTACTGTCTATTGCTCAATGGTGTTCCACTGTAGGAATGGACCACGGTTTGTGTAACCTTTCACCTGATGAAGGACCTCTCTTTTACTAGGGTGGCCTTCTTACATATAACCCGCTGAAATATTTAGGTATGGGTTTTCCGTGAACATTCACTTTTCACTTTTGGAAATAAATGTGCCAGGGTGCAATTGCTGAGTTGTATGACTGTTAGATGTTCACTTTTTTTTTATGCCCACCCAGTCATTTTTGGAGAACATACACATTTTAATTTCCATCAGCCATATACAACTCATTCAGTTTCCACGCATCCTCACCAGACCTTTGTGTAACCACTATGTTTTTATTTTGGATAGGTGTTTACTGACGTATCCTTCAGGTTTTTATGTGCCTGTCTATTGACTCATGACTATTGATGCTGAGCATCTTTTGATGTGTTTATTTTCCTCATTATATATTCTTTGGTGAAGTGACCCTTTGTATATTGTCTAATTCTCTTTTAGCTGTTGAGTTTTGATAGTACATTATAAAGTCTAAAAACTAGTATTTTGTCATTTGGTTTGCAAATTATCTTCCCCCATTTCATTAGTCTGACTTTTCATTCTCTTAATAGAGTTGAGCAAGTTTCTATTTTGATGAAGACCCTTTTATCTATTTTTCCTTTCATTAATCATACTTTTGTTGACAAATCTAAAATCTTCTGATATAGTTTCATATCCTGAAGATTTTCTCCATTTTTTACGTTCAAGGCTAAAATCTTTTTTGAGTTAATTTTTGAATGTTGTATATTTATCTTGCATTCTGCAACCTTGCTGAACTCAGGAGTTTGTTTTTAGTTTGTTAGTTTGTTTTTGGTTTCATTTTATTATGTTTTATTTTTTTGATTCCCTGAGAGATTTTTATATAGCTACCATGTCATATGCAAAAAGAGACAATTTTATTTTTTCTAATTTTTATGTCATTTATTTTTCTTTCTTTATTTTTTTCATCCATATTGTACTGGCTAGAGCTTTTTGTAGCATGTTAAATACAAGTTGTGCCAGTGAACATCTTTGTCTTATCTCTGATATTACAATGAAAGCATTCAGTCGGTCACCATTAGGAATAATGTTACCTGTAAATATTGGTAAATGCTTTTTATCAAGTAGAAAGTTTCTATTATTTTTTCCAGAGAGTTATTGTCAATGGGCATTGAATTCTGTCAAGTGCTTTTCTGTCAGTTGATGTGATTGTGTGATTTTTTTCTTCTTAATGTATAAATATGGTTGATTTAAAAAATAATAAACCAGCTTTCCATCCCTGGAATAAATTCCTTCTGGTCATGGTATAATAAGAATTTTTGCATCTATATTCATGAGTGATATTGTTCTGTGGCCTTCTTTTTTATGTATTGTCTTCCTGTTTTGGCTGGGAATCCCCCCCCTGCTCCTGCCATTTTCCAGAGAAGATCATATAGAGTTGTTATTTCTTTATTAATTGCTTAATAGAGCTTTCAAGTGAAACTATGTGGATGTAGAGAATTCTTTTGCAAAGAACTTTTTAAATTAAAAATTTAAGTTCCTTAACCACAGGGCTATTAAAGTTATCTATTTTATTTTATCTGTAATACTGAAGATGGAACCTAGAACCTTCATACTGAGCTACATTTACAGTTTAAAAAATGATTTAAAAAAAGTTTTAGACAGGGCCTGCCTCACTAAGTCACTAAATTGCCCACGCTGGGCTTGAACTTCCCACCCTCCCAGAGGCTGTGGGATCATCAGAGCTTGAGGAGAGCAGCTTCCCTAGAACCTGGCTCAGGCCAGCCATGGTTGGCTGAAGATGGGATGGGAGGGTGTGTGAGGAAGTCAGAAGTCCCTACCTGGCTTGCAGCTCAGACATGTGTTCCCACCTTGAGCACCCAACTGGTATGTCCCCTGTAGATGGGCTGGTCTGTGAGCAGGACTCTTCAGTGGTGGGAACATTGGGTGGCATTATGGGCTTTTATTTCTAGGTGGCACTCAAATATTATTCATCATGTCCCAAAAATAGCAACAGTTCATCCCCATGGTGGGTGTGGATTTGGCCATGAGGGATGTGTGGGAGGGTTGTGGTCCGTGCCAAGTATATATGGACTCTAGCCTCCAGGGACATAAAGAGTATCCTGTGAGAAGCCAGCCCAACTTCGTCCAGATACCCAGTGGACCTGCCTTAGCTGTGAGCACAGAGTCTGGAGATGAAGACCCCACAGCTGGCCATCTTGTTGCTTGGTCTGGAGGCTACACTAGAGGCCCAGGATCCCTTGTTCTTCCACCCAGAGCAGAGGAATGTGAGGCTCAGTGGGGCAGTGTGCAGGGGTAGGAGAAAGGCTGTGATCACTGGCATTAGATAACCGTGGAAGCCCTCTTTCAGGAAGTGTCTTTTAGGGCTGGGTGCAGGCCCTTTTCTCCTGGACTGGAGTGGTTGGTTTGGGGGGTTCTTTGGTTTGCCAGCAGACATGGCCCACCTAAGGAGCAGTCCAGGGTGGGGGAGCAGACTTGGGTCAGGGGTCCTGTGAAAGTGATATTCTGATCCAAAATCCAGTAAGGATTCCAGCCCTCTGGGGTAAGGACTCACCCAGGCCTGGGACCCCATCCTTGAGCAGAGTGGATCCTTAGGAGTCTGGAGGCCCTGAGTGCTTGGGTGTGATCTACTGAGCAGGGGTGGGAACATGCAGGAGCCCAGCCCTTCTCTGGAGGCTGCAGCCTGGGTGCTGAGAGAGTCTGTTTAGGCTGCAGGCCTTTGTGCCAGGTTGTGGGAGAGAAGCTGGCCTGGGTCATGCTGGGCTCATGGCTCAGCCTGCTCCAGTTCACAGGGACCTGGTATATGAAGGCTGCAGTGGCCAAGAAGACCCCGCCAGAAAGGAAGAAGCCCTGGAAAATGTCTCCCATGACAGTGACAGCCCTGGAAGATGGCAAGTGGGAGGCCAAGATCACCTTCATGTGAGTGTTGCCCAATGTGGGTCCCCTCTACTGGTTTGCTTCCTCCCTTATCTACATTTGAATGTTTGTGGCAAAAAGCCCCAGGCAGCATCTTAACACTCAGGCAGGGTTGAGGTGGGATATTTGGGGTTACTTGGTCAGTAACTATGCTCGGGTGAGCTGAGCTGGGCTCGGCCGAGTCCTGAGAGCAGCTGCCTGTGTGCCTCCTTATTTTTTTTTTTTTCAGGAAGAAGGGTCAGTGCCATGAAAAGAAAATTATGATGCAGAAAACTGAGGAACCTGGCAAATATAGTGCACGTGAGTCCTGCCCAGCTGTGCCCTGAGCCTGGCCCGAGTCGTGATAGCTCCCAGCATGGAAGGCCCTATCCCCCTGCCCTGTCCTCTCCCATCCTGAAGGACTTGTGTCCCTGACATCAGACACCAGGCCTTGTTCACAGCAGGGTCCAGCCAGGCCACACCTCCTCCACAGTGGTCCCAGCTTTTGATCCATGGGGAAACCAAGGGTTATAGATGGAGGAAACAGGGCAAGGCAGCTGCTTGGGCCTGGGGCAGAGCTCTCACCTCAAAATCCCTGGCATATTGGAAGGGGCTTCTGCCCAGTGATGGAGACCTAATGGCCTCGGCTCAGGCTGGTTGGGTCTTTTGGGAGAGCACTGAAATGTTCCACATTGTTTCTCAATGCAGTGTCTTTAATATCTTACCAAGAATGAAGACACTAAAGAGCTATTTTCTGTTCACAGTTCAGGGCAAGAAGCTCATATATGTAGAGCAGCTGCCCGTGAAGGACCACTACATCTTCTATTGTGAAGACCAGCGCTTCAGGAAAACTTTTGCCATGGGAAAGCTCATGGGTGAGGCCCTTGGACACCTGTCTCCTGACCTACAGTCTCCACTTTCAGAAGCTGGTGGAATCGGCAACAGCAACATCCTGGAACCAGGGGACTGAGAACCCGCCTGTGCGGGATTCGGGGTGCTGGTCACAGGATGCTGCCCAGACCGGATTCAAGCCCTTATCTGGGACAGGGGTTCACCAGGTGGGGACTGTCGGGGACAGGGTCAGACTTGGTACTGATAGACCTGGTTGGTCAGGAGCAGGTTCCTGCCCCTGAAACTGGCAAATGCAACTTCCTTGGATCTCTGTCATCTTCCTGGGTCAGCTTGAAGGGGGAGTGTCAGGGACACTTTGGGGAGCACAGCCTAGTGCTTCTGGGAGGTGAAGCACTTCCAGGTCGGGGACGTGATCTAGCAGGTCTGCCTGGGGGTCACTCAGGTCCTCAGGGTCCCTCAGTGCCTCAGCGTATGTCTACCCTGTAGCTCCTAATCTAGTTTTAGGTTTCCCTTTTCCTTTTGGCCTGGCCACTCTGGGGGTAAAGCCGTGGTGCTGGGCCCTGGCTGTGTCCTAGGGCTATCAGCTCCCCACAGAGCCGTGTAGCCATCTCCCCTCTGCTCACCTGACCCCTCTCCCATAGGGAGGACCCCTGAGGAAAACCCAGAGGCTCTGGAAGAATTTAAGAAATTCATGAAGCGCAAGGGACTCCCACAAGACAACATCGTCATCCCAGAGCAGAAGGGTGAGGAGCTGGCTCTGCCTGCAGCTTCTCCAATGTCATCTCTGTCCCTAGTATCCCTTCTGTGTCTTCCAAGTCTCCCCATGTCCCCTGTGTTCTCCCATCTCCCCGTGTCTCTCTGCTTCCCTCAAGTTTCTTTGTGTCCCTCCATTTTCCCCTGTCTTCTCCCAGGGACACCAGAACCCTGCTTTGGGTCTTGGTCATGAGATAGGTGAGCGCTGGGTATGATGGGGTCTGGCCCTTGTTCAGGACACCTTCTCACAGTTGGGTTTTTCTTGGTTTCTACAGAAAGCTGTGTCCCTGAGATTAACTAAGGTAAGTGACACCCTGGGAGGAAAAGCCCAGAGTCCTGGGTTCTGGAGTTTGAGGTCCAATGCTCTTGCCTCCTCCCATCTGCTCTTGGACCAGGAAGAAATGGTCACCTCAGGAATTGGCCTTGGGTGTCATTCTCAGGGCATTTATTAAGACCCTTTCTTACAAAAGTCATCGCTGCACCATCGCCCTCCCTCTCCGGGTCTCCACTCAGCTCCATTTCCTACCCTATAGGCCCACCCAGAGTCAGGGTATCCCTGAGGAGCCAGGGTTACTCTTGGAGCCCAAAGCTGCTCAGAAGCCATTGCAGGCAGCCTGGTGAAGGAAAGTCTCTGAAGGGCATTGGTCCTGACCCCTGCAAGCCTGCCTACCTCCTGCTTCCTCAGAGGGGGCCTTGACCTCGGTTTCTCTTCCCAATACAGCAGCCACCTGGATCTTTACCTCCTGGGCTCACTCTCCTCCCTGGACTAGCCCTCTTGCCTGGACATCCTTCTTAGCTGGGCCATCCCTCCTACCGCAGTCCTTCATCTACCTCCCCAACCCTGCATGACTCCAAATAAAGAGCTTCGGTTTCCTGTCTGGGATCTGTATGCATGTGGGCATTGGGTTGGGTCCTCAAGAGCTCTGTTAGGAGGAGGAGCTGCTGGGGAAGTTGGGGAGATGCTGGACCCAGAAGCTGCCAGGCCTCAAAGAGTAGGGCATTGGACAGGCATGTGGGGCCACATGAAGCGCTGGAGGTCCACCTGATGAGCTAATGCTGTGAGTGGCTTTGTGCAAGGCTGAGCTCCTGCAGGGCAGGAGCATTTGGGGAGGCCACTGGGGAGGGGACTCATTTTGAGGAGCCTGGACTCAGTGTTAAGGCTGGGGTGGCATTACCAGCCCCTCCTTCCTAAGCCTTCAAGAAAGACAGAGCTGGCCACAGGCTCCCTGCAGTCTTGTTCACTTTCTGGCCCTCCCGTGGTTTGTCCAGGGAGCAAGGTGTGTGGTGACTTTGGCCTACAGGGACTCGGGGCCAGAGTGAGGAGAGAGAGAGAGACCTTGAATCCTGGATGTTAAAGACAACCCTAGAAACCACAAATCCCAGTGAGAAACAACTGCCTGAAGCCTTAGGCAGGAAGAGGAGAAAGTGTCCATCTTTCTCTGAGGAATCATTGATCGACAGCTCGGGGACCCTCATCCCAACTTCCACCTTGACCTGCAGTCCTGTCCCATGTGGACCTGGTTCGTGGTGCAGGCTCCTGGGAGGTCCTGAATTGGACATCCTGGATGGCAGTGGCAGCTTCAGTCTACTGTGACAGTGGGCATGGTGCATCTCCTGCTTTCCAGCCCCAGAGTAAAATGAGGGAAGGCTCAGATACCTCCATGTAAAAATATGAGAAAATAGGTAAAATATTTCACTGATCTCAGGGCAGAAAATGATTTTCAAAGCATCTGTACAATGAGGGAAAGCCTCAGCTGAAAATATAGATTTTTGTAAAAAAAATAGAGATTGAAAGATAAAAATGTAAAATATGGCATAGAAATCTTCAGTGGAGACTGTAGGCTGGAGATACCCGGGTGGGGAGCCTGGCTTGGGTATTCCTGATCCAGTGTCCCTCCATGTTTATTTATCTCCCCGTAGATGGCAGCACTTCCCTCTCCACAGCCAAACCTGGTCTGCTGATCAGCCCAGTATCCTGGCCACCTGCAACGGGTGATGTGTGGACAGAGCCAGGCCAGTCCCCTCTGGACCCTGGAATCTCAACCCGAGCTGGGAGCCATGAGCATGGCCCAGGTGGACGTGAACTCACCTGGCCCCTGATCAGTCTCTGTCCTGAGCCCCTGGAGCCTCCCCAGGGCCACCCATCCAGCTCTCTCCCTTCTCACCAGCTGCCCATCCCACACCCCAGATTCCCCCTGTGCTTATGGCAGACAGAGTCTAGATTTGTGTTGCTGCATGGAGATGCCAGTTGTTCCAGGGTTGTTGAAGCTTACATTTTAACAGAATGGGTGGGTCATTTAATTATTTAACAAGGAGCCCACATGACCTTGCAGGTTGTTGGTGATCCATAAAACAAATTGCAGAATGAATGGGTATTCCCAGAATCACCCAGAGGAGACAACCATTGTCCAAGGAAGCAAAGAAAATTGCCGGTTGACTCCCTGGCTACATTCGTCTAATGCGTCCATCAGTGAATCCTGTGTTATAGAATTGATATTTAGGGGCGTGAATTTCAACCATAGAAGGTTTGGCCCATAGTGAAGTCTGCGACCTCATCCGTCGGACTACATGGCTGTCTGTGTGCCTCAGTCCTCCAACCCTCGTATGGATTGTGGGGACCTCCTTGCCTCATTCTCAGCTGCTGGTTTCTCTCTCCCAGGATATCTTCTGGCTCCTTAGTTCTCACAAAAATCCAAGAGCGATATTCAGGCAAATTCATAGGTAGTGGAAATACTACAAATCAGCTGTGTTCTGGTAATTTGGGGGACAAATTTTAATCTAAAAGCCTGGACTTGGACTGAATTCTGGTCCATGGCCCTGTTAAAAAGTTCAGAGATAGGCAATGAGGGCCTGTATCATGCTGAAACTGGGTTCAGGTATTGTGTTATGCACATGTTTCTGTGGAAAGATTCCATAAGCATCATTTTATGCTTGGAGAGTCTACAGTCTTCCAAAAGGCCGAGATGGAAACATGAAAGTTTCAGATTAATGTAGTTGACAAAGGAGAAAATAAACCCAATTGATTCAATGGAACATAAGATCTTTCTGAGGGAACTAGGAATTTTGTTTTTCTAATGCTGAAAAGTTCTTCCGTGGGAGCAAACACACATGTGTTGGTGTCATATAAGGCGGAATTGCAAATAGGACCCAGGCCAGCCCTGGCCCTGCCAGCCGTGTGGCCTGGGCCTGAGTCTCTGCCTCTTTCGACCTGGTATTTTTCCATCAGTATCTTCCATAAGGGTGACCATGAAACATAAGTTTTTGAGACAGTGAGTATCAGGGTCTCCAGTTCATATTCCTCTGTTTACAGGCTGTTCTGGAAGGAACTTTGCTTTCAGGCAGAGAAATCTCTGTTGAGAAGTTGAAGGGGACCCAGTTGTATAGCAGTAGGTATTTTAAATACTATTCCACTGTATAGAGGGACCCCATTTTGTGTACCAATACTATTGTGACTATACACTGGGGCTCTTTCTGAAATGGAGAGAAAACCTGAATCAAACCTGTAGCTGCACTCATTGTTGGTGTCTTGCTTTTAGTTGATTTTAAAAATAAATTAGAGGTGTTATACAGCTGACTATATTATATCAGTCTCTCTCCAGCTTTGCTGCAGATCTCACTTCTAATGTGCAGGTCATAATGACAACAGCTGTCTAGGTTGTTTTTTGGGACTTGAAGGGTGCTTTGGTTGAAATCACTGGTTTTTCACCCGGAACTTTGGAAGAGTCCAGTTGCCATGGCCCGAGTGGCTCAAGGGTTCATGGAGTGAGAAATGATGGTGGGAGATTAAGAAAGACAGACAAAGATAACAATAAAGCTGGGCCCAGGTGGAAACCCCTTCTCCTGATGGGATAAAGGGCTGGCTGGCTTCCGCAGCACCTTTATTTATAGAGTAGAGGTAAGGGAAGCGCTGGGGCAGGTAAAGGGGCTGGTCTGTAACCGGAGCCAGGAGAGCAGCCGAGGTCTGCAGGACCTCATGCTTGATGGTTCTCTGGAGAATGGGTGGGGAGGAAGACAGTCCTGTTCTCCCCAGGCCTTGCTCCACCGCACCCTCTGTCACCTGTTCTCCTTCCACGAGAGGAAGAGAACAAGATGTGTGTTTCTCATTTTACTCGGGGGCCTGTCTCATCCATGGGAGGAGGCAAGTTAGGCCTGGCCATAGTGATCTACAGCCTAGTGCTCCCAGCATCCAGTGGGCGAGCTTTTGATATCACGGGCCCATGAACTCCATCCCCATATCACCAATGCCAGCCGCCATTTTCTAAGCAAGACAAACAGTCATGAAAATTGAGTACGAGTGAACAGAACCGTGATGACTTTGGTTTTGCTCACCTCCGATCACCTTTCCCCTCACCATAAATCACCCTGAGACAGAAGAAGAAAGACAAGACATTCCCAAAGGGTGTTTTGCACTTTTTTATGTTTTGAAGTGCAGAGGCTCATGACCAGTGGCAGTGGTAGCCACGGGACCCCTCATGTAGGCCTTTTTGCTGTGCTGACAGCCACTGCCATGCTGGAGGATGGTGGTAGAGACAGCGTATGGGCCTGGATCAGTTTCCTGCTGCCTAGTATCCTGGATGCCTGCCACCTCCACTGCCAGATTTCTACTAGGATAAGGGGCTGTGGCAAAGGCAAGGATCTCCTGACTAAAGGCTACTGGCAGTATAGGATGGCTGCTCTGGCCACCACTACTAAGATTGTGGCCATCTCCATGTCTACCATTGCTACAGCACCTATGTCCCCCACTGCTGCTTCTGGGCTGACACAACAATCCTCACCATGTCTTGCTAAGCTGTATTAGTGACTGGCAACAACTTTCCTTGTCACTTAAAAGTTGATCGAATGCTACCACTTCTGCAGCCCCATAAAACCATGTTAAGATTTTCTTGCTTTGCCTTTTCTGACCTCTATATTGAGTTGTACAGAAGAGACCTTGGCTGAGCTGGTAGAAATAAGAGCTGTATTATGGCTGGGATCTAGATGTCCCCTCGAAGCCTCATGCAGTCATAGGTGGGGCTTTTCAGAGGTGGCTGGATCTACAGTGTGTGATTACTAAGTTAGTCCACTGATTGGTGTGGCATAGTTCTTCTGGGATCAAGAATGTGATGCTCAGATTGATTCATGGTGCAAGGGCACTAGGATGAAGGGTGTGCTACCCACCCTAAGCATGGGTAGCCTGGATAAGATATAAGAGACAGAAAGTGTCTTGTCACCGCTGGTTGCTCATTTCTTTGGCTGTCTTCTGCTCACCATGGACTGTCTGTTCTCTGCAATTCCCTTTTGCCATGTGCCACTTTGCCTTGGAGCCATCGGATTGTGGACCGAAACCTGTACAAACTGTGAGCCAAATAACCCTTTCTTCCTTTAACTTTGGATGTTGGGTATTTTGTCTCAACAACACAAAAAGTAACTAAGCCAAGCTGTTAATTATGAGAACTGTTATCGCTGACAGCTACTAGCACCGATGGAGAACTGGCCACATTATGAACTGGAAAAACTAAGAAACAAGAACTGATACCACTAAGAGAAGTTATACGTTGCCTTTTACTGATTTCTATCCACACTGAGCAAAAGAACCCTTGTCTAACTGGTAACTGTGCTTCTTCACAAAAGCAAATTTGAGATCTGGTCTCCTATCTCTTCATGCTCAGTTGTCTCATGAATAAACCTTCTTTTTCCCAAACCTCATCATTTTGGTGGTTGGTACAATGTGTGGCAGGAAAAAATGGCTTGGTTTGGTAACAATTCCACTACTTCCTGTCTTTTGAGGATCTTCCTGTGACTAGGTATTCATTTGTATTTACTTGAGGTCCTGTTTTCAATTCTTTGGGGCTACTTGAGTTTTTCTGGCTCTCCAAGCACTGTATGTGAGGTTTCTCTTCTACTTCATGTGTCTTGGGTCCCTGTGTTCATCCACGTTGTGTCTATGTGACTTCTCAGTCTCTCTCTAGCCTAGCCCAAGATCTTTGGAAATCAGTTGCTCCCCTGAGTTCTGGGGTGTCTTTGGAGCATATTTTTCTTTGTAGGCATCTGGACCCATCAGAGTTGTTGACTCCAAGCAGGTGAAACAAACCATGGATAATTTAAGCAGAAATAGAACTCCATGGGTTGATTCAATTAGTTGCCAAGTCCCAGGAGAGGAAGCAGGACCATTAGGCTTTGTGAGCATCACGAGGGGCCTGGGAAGGGCCTTGTGAATCACAGCTCCCAGTTTCACTGGTTGGGGTTGTATTTTTTCCCAGGTCTCGAAGGACACCTTGGTGTCACATGATCTTCAGAGCTAGTGATAGGTGCCGTCAATTGACTGACCCTGCCTGCACATGCTGCTGGGTGGGAGAGAGCACCTCTGGGTGGAGGAATTTGCCTGGCATGTGCCGCTTACTTGGAGGACTGGAAGAATCACTGCAGGATGACTCTCACTGCTGTGTTGTCAGCAACACTGCCCGTGAGGCTGCTCCTGGCAGTCCAGCACCAGAGCAACACAGAAAAGGACAGCACTTAGAGACTTGTCACTAGTTGACAGAGTGAGGTAGTGTCTGATGTATTGTTAACAAAGAATTGTGAGGCCAGACTGGGAAGCCTCCTTCCCATGGTTTTCTAGAAATTCATTTTCCTGTGTGTACTCATCAGAATAATGGCCCCAAAGATGCCCATATCCTGGGTCCATATCCGGGATGTAAGAGATCACCAGGTAGACAGAAATTAAGGTTGCAGATGGAATTCAGGCTGCTCTGGGATCCCCCCAGGGTGAGAGATTGTCTTGCATGGTCCAGGTGGGTCCAGAGGAGTTGTGAGTTCTTAGAAATATGACAGGAAGGCACAAGGTCTGTGGCACACCAGACGTGGCTGCAATGCAGACTCAGGTGGGTACGAGATGAGTAGGACCTAGCTGGACACTGCAGATACGGTGATAGAAGGGCCCAGCCAAGGAAGGTCTCAGCCTCAGGAAGTTGGAAGACGTAATACAATGGATGCCACCTGAAAGCCCCCAGAGGGAGCTAGCAGTGTGTTTGGAAGAGGGACACAGGCCTCTTTAAGTCCGCTCTGCTGCACTGACACCCCTATTCTGTGGCACAGGTTTAAATAAAGCCTCCCTTGTGTAGCCCTACAGTCTGCTTGATTTATTGCTCAAATATGTGGCTTCAGAAGGTCCTGTGAATCTACGCCTGAACAGTGTGGACAGAGCGTTAAACACTAAAGGGCTGTGAGCCCTGCAGTGGGCCAGAGAGCAGCAGCCTGCTGTGATCAGTGGCAGAGAGCAACAGTGGAAGGTGTACTGAGTCTCCAGCCTGAGATCTACTGTTTCAGAATCGCACAATATGTGGTCTTTTCTTAGCCTAATGTTTCATGGCTTATTCATGTAGCATTGTCACAACTTCATGCCTTTTTATGACCAAATAACATTCCATTGTATGGGCAATGCCATACACATTTTGTTTATGCGCTCATTTATTGATGGCATGTATGTTGTTTCTACATTTGGGATATTACAACGTGGGTATGAACGTAAGTGTAAAAGTTTTCATGTGAACAAATCTTTATTTTTCTTGGATACATACTTGGAATTCTAATTGCTGAGACATATGTTAATTTTTATCTGTTGGATAAACTGCTGCACTCTTTTTTGTTGTTGTTGAGCTGCAACATTTTATATTCCTACCAGTAGTATATCTGGGTTCTGATTTCTACATATCTCGATAGTCTCTTGTTTTTATATGACTTTTGGTTCTAGTCATTATAGTGTGTGCTAAGTGATATTTCATGAAACCTTGATTTGTGTTCCCTAAATACAAATGATAGTGAAGAATCTTCATATATATGTATATGTATATATATATATATATAACTTTATATATTTTCTGAAGAAGTGTCTACTCAAGTCATTGTGCATTTATAATTAGGCTTTAAAAATTAGTGAGTTATAAGATTATTTCATATATTCTTGACATATCCTTATCACATATGCAATTTCTAGATATTTTCTCACATTACGTGTCTTGTCATTTCCTTTGCTTGACAGAGCTCTTTACTGTGCAAAATTTTGAATTTTGATAAAGTCAGATTTATGTAGTTTTCCTGTGGTTGCTTGCTTTTTGGGTGTCATGCATGAGAGTGCATTGTCTAAGCCAAGTTCATTACCATTTACACATCCTCTAAGAATCTTACAGTTTTAACTCCCACATTTAGATCTGGTCCATTTTGTGAAAAGTTTTGCCCACGGGCCATGCAAAACATCGTTCTTTTGCAGGTGAATGTCAGGTGTCCCAGATCCACCTGTTGAAAAGTCTGTTCTTTCCCCCACTGAATTCTTTCCCGGCCACTAATTTTTTTTTTTTTTTTGGTACCGGAGATCGAACTCCAGTCTTTGCACTTATGTAGCAGGCAGTGAAACCACTGAGCTAAATCCCCTGCCTGCGGCCACTAATTCTTGTCTCTGTTGCTAGATGCTGTTTTCCTTAGGTGTTTTTGGAATCACTCTTGACCTAAGGTTGTCTTCTTTGGCAGGTAGGACTCTCACCTCTGCCACGTGGCCTGGAGGTTTTCGGGCTGATTATGGGACCCTCCGCTTGCTTCTGGAGCTTTTCCTGCACATAACCCTCCTGTGCCTGGGTCTTTGTCACATAGGCTGCTCATCATTGCCACTCGTAAGTTCCAGCTTGGTTTTATCCCCTCAGCAAGGTGCCAACTCCCGGGGAGTCGCCTGTCTGCCAAGATGTTGAAATTCCCTGCAGGAGTAGAGTTGTCGTGGCAATTGGTAATGTCACTTGCTCTTCTTGTTCAGGGATTGCAGACTGCACCCTGTGTGTGGCAGTGCAAAAACAATCCCCAGGTTCTGACCCATTTCCTATGTTTTTGTGGTGGGTCTGTCAATCTCCACCCTGTCACTCTGTGACACCCAGATAGATGTCATCACACTATCATTCTGGCCTGGAATTTCTAACTGGCTTCCATGTTTCTTTATTTGCTCCCCAGTCTGTCCTTGGTGTAGCCAATGACATGGCCATTTGAAATATAAGCCATGCCTGGACTCTGCCGAAGCCCTCCAGGGTCTCCCCACTTCACTCAGAGGAAAGGCTAAAGTCCTCATGATGTCAACAGTGTACCCTAATCTCTCCTGCCTTCCTTATGACCTGGTCTTTGTCCATATCATCTGCTTGGCTACTCTGCCCTCCACTCTTTCTTCCGCACCTGCCAAACACACTGCCCCACTCCAAGCCACCACTGGATGTTCCTCCTACCTGAATTTCTGTCCCACCTCATGTATTCATGGATCACTTCCTCTACTATTTCAATTGTGTGTTCAAATATCTTGCTGAGGCTGATTGGTAGCATTCTACTTAAAACACAAACACCCACTTGCCCCCATAATCACTGCCCAACTTGTTCCATTTTATTTTCCCGATAGCACTTATGACCTTTTAAAATGATCTGTAATTATATGAATCAGCAATCCACCAGGAGACCAACACATACAATACATTGAACAGTGATTGTTTATGTAATGAACAATTAACAATAAAAGCATAAAGAGAACTATTAAAGAATGGATCAGGGTTTCAGGAGAGCAAATAAGGAAGAAGTAAATCGGAGTGGGACTCTGGTCCACAGGGTCAGTTCAGACCTGACAGTTTCAGCTCAGTAATGGGGGACCTTTTCTGGGTTGCTCAACCCATAGATGGTCATGGTCAGGGCAGAAGCAAGCAGGAAAGGAAAGGCAGCTGACCAGGCAAGCAGAAAGCATCTCTACTCTCCCAGGAGCAGAAGGGCTGGAGCTGGAAAGCCTCCAAGATTCAATGGAACCCCCTTGTGGTGCCACTGAGGCTCAGTTGGGAGACTTCCATGGGGCCTACTGAGTTCAGTGTGAGTGAGTGCCCCAGATATCCCCTACAGTCAGGTGCAAAAGAGAAAAAAGCCTACATGGTCCAATTTCATAATTGCTGAGCTGGCAGTGGGGGTGTATCTGGAACTAGAGACAAGTTATTGATCACTGGCACAAGAATTCACTCATGTGTTATATTTTTCCCACACCTCTAGGATACGCACACCAGGAGAACTGTACATTTGGTTTGTTTTCTTCTCTGATGCATTCCTTATGCCTAGAGAGTGTTTGGCCTAGAGAAAGTGTGCAAAAACCATTGAACCCATGAGTGAATTGGTTTTATTCCTTCAAATCCCCACATACTATATTATCTCATGGAAACAGGAACTTTTGTTAATCCGTTGTTATTTTGATGACTACTGGAGGTATTCCAAGATCTGTAAGGAAAGCAAAGATATCGTTGGACACATCTACTTGTGCATGAGAGACTGTCTTGTTGGAATGGCCCTTCTGAGTGGAGCTGCTGAGTCAGGGCCCACATGTGTTTTTAAATATATATTTAAGCTCATGGCAGTTTTAAGTGAAGACTTTTATTTTAAAATAACTGTAGATTATCGTGCATTTATAAGAAATAATGGAGAGAGAACACATATATTCTTTGCTCTGCCACAATAATACCTTTTGAAATCATAGGACAACATCACAATGACACTGATGTGACCAAGATACAAGACACTAGTGTGGATTCCTCTTGTGCCTTTCAGAGCCATGCTTGCTTCCCTCCCATCACCCTGAAACCCAAGGCATCTACCAGTATGCCCGCCATTAATCCATGAATGTAATGTCTATGCATTTATCTAGAACCTTTATTTTATCACTGTATAACTTTCAGTGTACAGCTCTGTACATGGCTATTAGAGTCACAACTAGTTATCTAATTTGATATTTTAGTGATTGTGGGTGATTTTTTTAAATTTTTGTGTTCATTTTCAGAATGTAGGCACATAATTTTTCATATTTAGTTTGCATCCTGTGAACTCGATGAACTGATTACTAGTTCTGTTTTTTTTTAGATTCCTTGGAATTTCCCACACCCGCAAATAGAGAAAACTGTATTTCTTCTTTAGTCATGTATATGTCTTTTATTCCATTTTGTAACAGTTAATGCACATGCTAGAACTTTCTGAACTATGTTAAATACAAGCTGTGAGAGCTGACATCCTTGCCTTGATCCTGACATTACAGAGAGAGCATTTGGTCAGCACTAGTAGTAATGAAGTTAGCTTTAGAAATTTTTCTGTAGCTCTTCTTTAACAACACAGGAGAGTTTCCTCTATTGTTCTTTTCTTTAGAATTGTTATCTTTCCTGGTACTGATTTCTAGTTTAACTCTATGATGTCAGAGAATGCTTTCTATATGATTAGAATTCTTTTAAATGTGTTTGCATTCACTTTGTGATCCAAGATATGGGGTATCTCATATCTTGGTATACATTCTGCAAGCGTTTCAAAGGATTGCATGTAGTGCTATGGTTGGGCAACGTGTTCTACAAATGTCAATTAGATTGTGAAGACTGATGAGGTGGCTGAATTCTTCAATATTCCTGTGAATTTTCTGTCTGACTGTTTCCACACATTGCAGGGGGCAGGTTATTGATCTCTCCAACCATAACGGTGGATGGATCTATTCCTCCTTTGAGTCCCATGAGTCTTGTTTCACATATTGTTTACCTCTTGTTTGGTGGTGCATGCACATTTAGAACTGCTATCCTAGTTTTTTGGAATGACACACTTGTCAATATTCTCTCTCTCTCTGTGTTAATTTTTCTTTCTTATGAATCCTCTAATATCTGATATTAAAATACTTTTGGTTTCTTTTACTTAATGTTTGAATATTGTATACCTTTTAAAAAAATCTTACTTTTAATTTCTCTTTGTGATTATATTTGAAGTAAATTTCTTATAGAGATCAGATAGTTCTATCATAAGTTTTAATCCTGTAAATCATAGCCTTCTAATTGATATATTTAGACCATTTACATTTACTGTATTATTGATACAGTAGGGCATGTTTTAGTTTTCTAGGGCTGCAACAACAAAGTACCAAAGACTGGTTTGCTTACAAACTTATTCTCCAAAGTTGTGAAGGCCAGAATTCTTTAATCAAGAGCAATATGTGTAGGATATTGAGAAGGTTACCATGGTGGGAAACTGTGACTCCGTTCTCCAGTAGATCTTCTGAGGAAGAGAGTGGACCCATGTCAGATTGTCTCACTCTGTAGGAAGAGCGCAGACTACTTGTCTCTCCTATTCTCTGGATATGCTAATTCTTCTACACCTGTGGGTTGACCAGTGTGTCCGAGGAAGCACAGAGGAGATTCAGACCAGAAACTGAGGCAGCCGCAGGTGGGCTGAGAGGGTTGATCATCAACGCCTTCAGCCACATCTTCCTCCTGGATGGCAACGACCTGTCTCGCTGTAAGGAGCGCTCATTTTGTAACTGAGTCACTAAAGTAATTCAAATACATGGTTAGTGGGAAAATTACCTTCCTCCACCATCTGGTTGTTTCTCCAGCACTCTTCGTATTTATCTTAAGCCTCCTTCTGTCCATTGTAGGCGGTTCAGTCTCGGCCACCACAGGCTCTATCCTGGTGCTTTTTGTCCTGTCATCAAAACCTTCCTTTCCCCAAATGTTGAGTGAAGCTGGACATTGTCTACTTCTATGGTAGCTACCATCAGTTGAGCTTAACCAGTATCCAAGGAGAACCCAGTTGGAGAACTCCTGGGAAGAGCGCCCACGGGACTAAGCACAGGGTTCCTGGTGGCAGCCTATCCTGTCCATACCCTGTACATGCTTTTCCCCGTCTTATTCAAGGATGGATTATGTGCACCAGTGTCATGAGGTCCTTACATCGAAGATTCACACACAGTGAGTGAAATACCAGGCTCTTGGGCATGAGCAGTAAGAACAGGCCAGAGTCCCACATGGAAACTCCAGCCTGCTCACTAACCCCTGGTCCTGTGAAGAGCAAAGGTCCCACCCTTCCACACCCAGGGATGCCACGCTTCCTGCTAGGCAGCATCTTTCATTTGGGACCAAGTACTGGATCATGCCAGCACCTCCAGGACACCCCATGGTTCACACAAGTGCTTATTTAGCTAGGATCTGGGCTGTGCAATTTTGGCCCAAAGATGCCATCGTGGGCCCAGCACCTGCCTCCAGAGCCTGGGTCAGGGGGTCAGGGTGTCAGGGCAGGTGACTCAGGCCAGGGATCTGCAGAGTTGGGAGGGGTGGGCAGGCAGGGATCTAAGGTCAGAAGAGCCAGAGCCCAGAGGACCTCAGTGGAGAGCTCTGTAGACAGAGATCTGCTCAGTTGGATCGCTCCTCCTCTGGTCCACTCACAGTTCGGTGTTAATGACAAATGCTCCCCTGACTTTGATGCCATGAGGTCTCCTTCTGCCTCTCAGGCCTATTTATCCAAAGAGAAGATTTAAGGCTACTGTGGCACTCATGGGCGATCTCAGGAGGGGAAAGCCTTGGGAAGTTGGTGGCTCTAGCAGAATGAAGTTGAAGGACTTGAACAAGTGTCAGAACACGGCTGGCTGTGATGATGCCTAGCTCTGAATCCCACTCCAAGTAGGAAGATGAAGACGAAGCCAACATCCACAGAGCCTTGTTCACGCCAAGGGAAGCTACACACACCCCGTGTCCTCTCAGCAGGTCCTAAAATGCCTAAAGCGACAGAAGTCTTACTTTCCCTTGTTGGAGACGAATCCTCCGAGGCTCAAAGAGGTTAGCGAACTTGGTTTATCTTTCACAGACAAGTATTCATGAGCCTCAACATGTGACTAGAGCTCTTTATGCAGCCACAAAAAATTGTGAACATAGGAGTCAAATTCCTACTCTAACAGAACTTAAATTGTAGCACAGGAGATGAGAGATGGGCACAGGCATGAAAAAGAAAAAAACCCAATGGAGCAATACATCCCAGAGTAGAAAGTGCTCTAAAGCAGGCACAGCTGGCATGGGGTACAGGATGAAGTGGCCTGCTCCCCTGAGTGGCCTGGGGGACAGCTCTGAGGAGGTGATGCTTTAAATGTCCCTGAGCCATAGGAGAGTGCCCCACCCCAGCACACTGTGTGATGGGTCACTGCAGGGAGAGAGGGAGGGAGCCCAGGGGTGGGAGAGCTTGGCTCCGGGGAGCCAGCAGGACTTCTGTTTAGGTTAGTCTTTTCCTTGGCAGAAACCAGCTCCCTAGAGCTTGGGCCTGGCCAGCATTGGGTGGTTTGCGGGTGGGGTGGGAGGGAGTGTGAGGAAGCCAGCACCCTCCCTCCCTGGCTTGCGTGCAGACACCTGCTCCCTTTCCACGCATCCCCCCATAATCCTCTCCAGGTGGGCTCTCCGATGAATAGAACCCCTGTTGGTGCAAACACTGGAGAGCATTGTGAGCCTTTTGTATCTAGGTCTTAGCAAATTGTTATTCATCAGATACCAACAATAACAACAGCCACTTCAGGATGGATGTGGACTTGGCTGTTAGGGAGGGGCAGGAGGTGTGTGATCAGTGCCAAGTGTGCACCAGCCTCTGGCCACAGTGGACAGGAAGGGCATCTTGTGATGTGGTGACACAGGCTGGTTCAGGTTCCCTGGTGACCTGTCTCAGCCGTGGGCACAGTGCTGGGGTGAAGACCCTGCTCCTGCCTGCTGTGGCAGCTGGGCTGGCAGCTACCCTGGAGGCCCAGATCCATCGTTCATGCTTACAGAGCGACAGAACGTAGGCTGACTTGGGGCAGTAGGCAGGGGCAGGAGGGGGCCATGGCCACGGGCTGCAAGCAGGAGCTGAGAGCCTGCTCTGGAAGGTACCATTTAAGACTGGGTTCATACCCTGCCTGTGCCCACGGTGGTCAGAGATCAAGGCCTTCTGTTGTTCTGCCAGCAGAAAAAGGCTCTCCTGGGAGACAAGGATGCGGCAGGGGGAAGGCGCAGGCCCAGGATACTGCTGAAGTAACACCCGGAGCAAGAGGCTTCCCAGGACTGAGACATCAGGAGTGAAGGTTCTTCTGGTGCTGGAGCCGGTCCTGCAAGAGAACAGATCTGTGCAAGGTGACACCCTCTGCCTCCATGGGGGCTAGTGGGCCTGACAGTTGAGCTCGCCATACTGAGCACAGGGGTAGGGTGTGCAGGAGCCCAGCCGGTCTCTGGGAGAGTCTGCTTAGGCTGTAGGCCAGTGTGGGTCAGTCGGGACCATCTGGGCCGTGTTGTGTTGGGCTCAGGGCCTGGTCTGATACAGATCACAGGGACCTGAAGCATTGAGGCCGTGGCAGATCATAAGACCTTGCCAGAGGGGAGGAGGCCAGGAAGATACCGCTCGTGATGGTGATAGGCCTAGAAAAGGTGGGAACTTGGAGGCCAAGATGAGTTTCTTGTGAGTGTGGCCTCTGTCTCCTCACTCGACTGGCTCTTCCCCTTGTCCTTGTGTTTTGGGTGCTGGTGACAAATGGCCTCCTGACTGTGCGAGACCACAGTGCCCAGCAGCATCCTATCCACAGGGGACATGTGGATGGGGATCTGTGGGGCCGAGGGCGATGCTCCAGGTGAGCTGAGCAGGGCTCAGGTGAATACTGAGAGCATCTGCCCATGTGCTTCCTGTTTTCCGGGATACAGGACGTGGCAGACGCCTCTGCCCAGTATTACCAGGCGACAGTGGCACAAGCTTGTTGCCCCTCCATAATTCAGCCGTGTTCACTTCCAGCCAAGGTCAACTGGTTCCAGCTAAATTCTTCCCCTCTGAATTAGCCATTTGTTCTTAGCAAAGATATGCTAGTGCCTCCTGCTTGATCCTTGTTATCAGCTGGTGTCCCAAGGCCCTCCCAGCTCCCCTCCTTGCCCTGCTTGTAAAGAATAAACATTGCATGGTCCTTGAAGTCCTTTGCCTCTGCTGCCCAGAGAAGTTTGGATTGACCCAAGACTCAGTTTCTCACAAGTCTCTGTCTCTGTGTCTTCATTCCCTCTTTCCTATCTCGCACACATTGTATTAGCTCCCAGGAGATCGAGACCCACTGCCAGAGTTCTGGACAGCGTCTCATGTAATAGGGCCCAGCTTATGAGGAGAAAATTCTGATGCAGAAAACCAAGGAGCTTGGCAAGGTAGCACTGGTGAATTCCCCCTGGCTGTGCCACAGCTGGGCCTGTGGGAGACCATTCCAAGGTATGGACCTCTACCTGTGGACCCCTACCCTGTTCCATTCCAGGGGCAGGCGGCCAGTTTCCTTTCCAGATGTATTGCTTAGCTTCTCAGCACTATGAGTAAATATCTGACAAGCACACCTTATAGGATAAAAGGTCTATTGTGGTTAGACATTTCAGTTTTCAGTTTATGGTCCTCTGGCTCCAAGGCTCCAGTGCAGGAAAACTGCTCAACTCATAGTATCCTGGAAGAAGCAGAGAGCGGGGGAAGGCAAGTGGGGAAGCTAGAGAGGAAGTGGCCTGGACTAGACATATTCTCCAACGTTACATCCCCGTGACCCACCCAGAAGTGATTTACTAATCTCCTAGGAGTCTCTCCAGCCAATCAAGTTGACCTCAAGATTAATCACATCGAGGTCCTCTTGCCTGCACATAGTCTCCTGGGACCTTGGGTTTGCCCACAGCACAGACTGACCAGGTCAGGCCTTCTTGGGAAACTGAGGGCTACGGGTCCTATAGAGAGGGCAGGGAGTTGTCCAGGGTTGGGCCCAAACTCATTGTACCCGGCCTCCATTATCTGGGGCTGAAACCACCACCAGGAGTAGCTCAGGCCGACTGAGTCTCCTGGGTGACCACTGAGATGTTTCACACTGTTACTTAATGTGGTCGTAAAGAGTTTCTCTAGCAATGAAGACACTACAGGGCTGTTTTTTTCTGTTCATGCACAGTTCGGGGTGAGATGCTCTTGTATGCAGTGGACCTGCCAGTGCAGGGCCACTATGTCTTTTACAGTGAACACTGCTTCTTGGGATGATGTCCAACAAGGAAAAGCTTATAGGTGAGGACATCCTCAGAGACACCTGTCTCCTGTCCCATCATCTCTACTTGGAGAAGCCAGAGGAATGGGCAACAGCCATTATCCCAGCAGCAGAGGACTAAGAAGCACCCTGGCCTGGCTTCCGGATGCCCGAGCAGCATTCATGCTCTAAAGAGATGGCAGTGGGGCGTTGGCTGTAGGGACTTCAGCGATCTGGTCCCTCAGGAGGGGGCTGCAGTCACACAGGTGCCAAGTGCCCCTTCCTGGGATCTCAGGCTTCAGGACAGGTCAGCCTGAAGAGGGTGTTCTGATAGATGCCTTCATGTGCAGGACCCCTCCAGAGTCAGGGGAGGGCCTCATGCCCTGGGATACGGGGCTTTTTCAGGTCAGAAGTATGACCCTTCAGGCCCTTTTTATTGGTATATGTTTGCAGTACATAATATTTACATTTATATGGGCTACTGGTATATGTATGCCATATCCTGATCATCTTCCATCCCCTTCCTCCCTGATCCCATTTCCTTACCCTGATCCCATTTCCCATATCCCAAAACTCTGTCTTTATTTTATTCTCTAATTTATTTATATTTTGGGTTTCTCATATAAGTGGGGGGAGGCTAGTCATTGACCTCCTCAGAAGAGAAACCAGGTAACATTTCACTTTCTGTGTCTATTTTAATTCATGTAACATGGTCTAAGATCCATCCATTTTTCTGCAAGTGACATGAATCCATTCTTCTTTATGGCTAAATAAAATTTGATTGTGTATATGCTCCACATTTTCTTGTCCATTCATTTATTAATGGACATCTAGGTTGTACCCAGAGCTTAGCTTTTGTGAATTGTGCTGTATAAACACAAGCATGCATGTATCTCTATAATACGATGCCTTTAACTTTTTCTGGACTACTGTAACCAAGAGAGGTATAGCTGGGTCAGATGGAATTTCTATATTTTAGCTTTCTGAGGAATTTTTCTGCTAATTTCCATAGAGTTTACGCTAGTTTAAGAATGTAGAAATGTTTCTTTTCTCTCATGTGCTTGCCAGCCTATTGTGTGTGTGTGTGTGTGTTCTTGATGATAGCCATTATGACTAGAATTAGGTGAGATATCAGTTGCTTTGATTTGCATTTACCAAGTGACTAAAGATGGTGAATATTGTTTTGTTTGTTTGTTTTTGTTTTTTCTGGTACCAGGAATCTGTTTTTTTTTTTTTTTTTTGGTACCGAGGATAAAGTAGTTTTTTTTTTTTAGGTACTGGGGATCGAACTCAGGTCCTTGTGCTTTTGAGGCAAGCGGCAGAACCACTGAGCTAAATCCCCGGCCCTTTTTTTTGGTACCAGGGATCGAACTTGGGACCTTGGGCTTGCAAAGCAGGTGGTGGAACCACTGAACTAAATCCCTGGCCCTGTGAACATTTTTTTCCATGTACTTATTGGCCATTTGAACTTCTCAGTTAACTTACCCATTTTTTGATTAGATTATTTGTTTTGGGGGACATGAGCAATTTTAAACAAAAATAGCACAGTCAGAGGCATCACAATTCCTCATTTTGAGTTATTCTATAATGCTGTAGTAGTAAAACAGCATGGTACTGGCACACAAATAGACTCATAGACCAACAGACTAGAACAACCCCATGGATGTTCAGCCATCTGAGTTTTCATAAAAGGGCTAAAAATATATACTGAATAAAAGAAGACCCCTTTGATAGTGTTGGAAAAACTGGTTATATCCATGCAGAAAAATGAAGTTAGACCCATATTTCTCACACAATACTAAAATCAGATCAAAGCAGATCAAATATCTAGATTTGAAAACAGGAACATGAAAACGGTTGGATGATAAAAAGGGGAAACACTGGAAGCCACAGGAACAGGCAAGGACTTCCTGAGCAGGGCTCCAACAGCAAATAATACCAAGAGCCAACCAATGGGGCTACAGCACACGAAAAGTCTTCTGTACAGCAAAGGAAACAATCAGTGGAGTAAAGATACAACCTACAGAATGGGAAAAATTTGCCAGCTCCTCTTCTGATAAAGGACTAATATCTAGAATATATAAAGAACTCAAAAAGAAAAAAAAAACCCTAAATCCTCAAACACAAATGACCTGCAGGCCTTCTTGAAACCCACCCAGGTGCCCGAGGTTTGGTTCATCTCTGCCTCAGAGATCTTACTCCACTCTTAGGTCCCCTCTTCCCGTGCCCTCCGTCACTGTAGGATGACGCCCTAGTGCGGAGTGGTGGCCATGTCCTTGGGTCACCAGCGCCCAGCAGAGTGGTTCAACTGCCCCCCTTTGCTCACCTGACCCCTCTCCCGCAGGAAGGAGTGCTGAGGAAAAGCTTCAGGCTCTGGAAGAATGTAAGTACAAGTGACGGCTGCAGGAGGTCGTCTTCATACCCAAGCAGAGGAGCGAGCAGACAGCTCTTCCTGCCTCCCCTCCAGTGTCACCTTGTGTCCCCAGTGTTCCCTCTCTGTCTTCCATCTTCGATGTTGCCTTTGTGTCTGTCTGTGTCCCTTGCATGTCTTTTTGTTCCTCGTGTCCTAGTTTTCCCTCACAGGGACACCAGTGCCCTGCGGTAGGTCTTGGTCATGGGGATCTGAGCTAGGTGTGTGATGGTGTCTGGGCCCTTGCCCACGGCACCTTCTCTCCACCAGGTTTTTCTTGTGTTTTACTGAAAGCTGAGTCCCCGAGCATGGCTCTAGGGTAAGTGGCCCCTGGGAGGATGTAGGTAAATCACAGATTTCTGGGTTCCTGGAGCTTGGTGGTCCACTCTCTCACCCTCCTCCCATCCACTCAGGCAGGAGAGACCCTGCCTGGGCTGGGCTGGAGGCGTCACCTCAGGAGTTGGCCTTGAGTGTAATTCCTGGGGTATTTGGAAACTCCTTTTCTTTACCAGGATCAGCTCAGCAACATGGTCCTCCCTGCTTCCTGGTCTCCACTTGGTCCAATCTTCCACTTCTACCGAAGATGCTCAAAAACCTGACTTACGATTTACTCCTCTTAGACAGTCAAATGTTTAAAAGCTGTTTTTCCAAAAAGCAGGGAGTCTTAACTAAGGCCTAGAGACACACATAGGTGACCAAAAGCAGAACAAAGCATGGTCTTCATTTTGTATCTTTCCCTTTATTACCTTAGAACTTTGTGTTGGATTCTTGTTCAGCTCTGCATACAGGCATGTAAATCACTTAGGGACTGTCTGTCTAAAACCTGGCTGCACAAGGTTGAATAGCCCCAAATCTACATAACCCATCTCATCCCCCTGTAAACCTATAACCCCAGGCATCTCACAGAGAATGGATTAAGCAATAAGGACCGCCCCCAGAGCCATCTTGCAAAATCAGAGCTGAGATAATGATCAACCAGACCCTGTTCCACTTTCGTCCCTCTATAAAAAAACAAAAAACTGGCCTCACTCTTTTGTTAATGGATGGGCCAGTCTGATCCTCTGCATCAGAGGTGTTATGACCTAAATCCAAAGTGTCTCCCAAAAGTCCCCTGTGTTCAGAGGTGGGGCTTTGGTTACTGATTGGATCATGGGGTGCCATACTCCTCAGTGGGTTGATCCATGATGGGTTCATAGCTGAATGTGCTGTTGGGAGGTGGGGCTGCTTAGAGGAGGTGGGTCACCAGGGCATGACCTGGAGAGGTATATTCTTGTCCTTGGTTCCTCCCTCCTCTCTTTGGCTCTTCCTGCTCTTTGCTTCCTTGCTGCCATGGCTTGAGCAGCTGTCCCCCACCAGGCCCTTCCACCATGCCATTTCTGCCTTGGAGCCAGCCAACCATGGGCTGAACCCTCTGGAAACGTGAGCCAAATAAAACTCTCTCACTTTAATTTGTGGGTGTCAGGTATTTTGTCCCAGTGATAAGAAAATGACTAATACAAGAGTTGTGCTCCATTCAGCTCCTCAAACTGAAATTCCTTCCCATTTTCTCCTACATCTAATTATGCCTAATAAATCTGCCTGTGCCTGTCACGGAAATCTTGAGAGGCTTTTCTATGCTGACAGTCAAGAACCTGCCTGGGCCAAGTTGGGGTCCCCATGTCCTCATTAGTGGGGCCTCCTTGGATCCTGTCTGATGACATCCGTGGGTGAGCCAGCTTGGTGGTAAACTGAGGCACCTACTTCGGTAAGTTCAGCAGAATGCTCCTATTCTCTTTTACATCTTTGTCCTTGATTGAATGACTTTCTCTGCAAACCTCTGAAGTTTTCATTTCTCTTTTCACTGATCAGGGGCTCCTAAATCCCTAGAAAATAACTGCTTTCATATAAAAGCACTGAAGGAAGGAGGCCTCTTCTCTCTCCAAACTGCATTAGACGGAGATGTGGGGAGGACACCTTAGAATATGCAGTCAGGAGGAATCTCTCAGGTCAAAACATCCCATTTCTGGACTAGATGGAAGTTAAAGCCCCCTCTAGGGGGACACAATGAGAACGGCCTGTCCTGCATCCTGAGCAATTTCCGAGACATCCTCTCATGGTCTGGGGATCTGCAGGGTGGTGGAGGAAAGATGAACTCTTCACCGCTGCCTGCCTGGAGGGCTATCGGGGTGAGCACAAAGCAGCCAGGACTGTCGGACGGAGGAGAGTTCCCTCAGAGAGACGGCAAAGATCGGGGCTATTGAATGAAACAGAACCTCCTGGCCCTTACAAGAGTGAGGGGAGGCACAGTCTACTACTGGAGGGATACAGGGACAGGGACCGTTGCAGCAATTGCTCTGTGCCCACTACAAGCCCATCAAGGCTCCCCTGGGCCCACTTCGTACTGACCTCTGCCCACAGCTCTTCTAGGGTCCAGCCCAGACGCACCTCCCAGGCCAATTTATTGTACTTACCTTCACCTCCTTTTTATTATTCCTTATAACGGTCCCAGCCCCATGTTTGCTATTTCTCTACTTGAGCCACTATGCACTTGCAGTTACAATTTACAGAGAGCCACCTCCAGACTTCTACTTTGTTTAACCATGCAGTGTGTGTAAAGTCTTTCTAAGTTGCAGTTTTCCAAGATATACCCAGGCTGTTTAAGATTTTTAAGGATTTTTGGTTTTTAAGAAAAACCAAACCTTGTTTTAACACCTTTCTGGCTTATTGTAAGGGCTGTATGTGAGGCTGTGTACTTTCAGCATTGCATGGAAGCAGATAGACTTCTGCATGCCGGAGTAGGAATGCCTGAATCCTTGGTAGATGTAGAAGGATGAGATGGGACATCCATCCAGAGTCACATGATCCCCAAAGAAGGAGCTAGTATTGTCCTGTCACACGGGATGCGCTGGGGGTGCCTGATCCCAGATTTAGGTTTTCCACAAATGAAATAGGACAGAGATATCTAGCCCCAAATCTAGGAAAGCAGGGTACCTAAAATGACCCGTTTTTTCTCTTCAAAAATACATAAGGAGGTCTCGGAGATTCGTGCATCCTGCAGGGTCATGCCTAACCCAGTGTGAATCCCCCACCCTCTGTAAAAACAAGTATCAAAACCTCCGGAATCCTTAGGGTGTATGTTACAAAAAAATCTAAGACCATGTTAAGCAGAAGATTAAAAAATTGGTTTTTTTCTTTGTAATAATTTGGCACCCATATAAATTAGAAAAGTATGGTCTCAAAATGGGACTTTAAATTTAACACAGTATTCCACCTTGAGTTTTAAATTTTTCCTTAGTACGCCTTTGTAGTAAATGACGGCTACATTTACTGTGAGAAGTTGGTCCATGTCCATCATGCATCTTAATTCTCTTCTCGTCCCTTAGCCCTCCCATCCCTCCCTGACCCATGATCTCTTCGTCCCCTCCTCATTTCCAAAAGCTCCGTCAATTTTTTCTTTCAATTCTTTTTTTTTTTTGCGGTACTGTGGATCGAACTCAGGGCCTTGTGCTGGCCAGGCAGGCTCGGTGCCACTGAGCTACATCCCTGGCGTCTTTCATTTCCTTTCTCCTCATCCTTGGTTTGTTTTGTATCAGGAAAGTAATCCACAACTCTTCTCTTGTCCACCTTTCTTTTCTGCTCCTACTCTGACTCCTGTTGGTTTAAATGTTGTGGTGTTAATTAGCGGAAAAGGAACGAAGCACTCAGAGTAGCTGAGGTGTTAGAGAAAAATCTGTTATGACTTACTCAAAAATCAAAGCCCTACTTTCATTTAGAATTCCGCCGCGCAGAAATCCAGCTGACTAGCCTAGAACTAGAAACCAAAATTAAAAAAGGTTATGAAAACCCAGCACGGTGAAAGTATCTAAAAGTGGACTCTGATTTAATGTGATTGTTTTATGTATTTTTTGTCTGTTAGTTTAACTGTTAATCTGTATTCATGATAATGAATGTAATTCAAAACTCACCAAAGTGATCTGTCCTACGGCTCTTGAATTTGGCTAAAGTATCTATAACTGCTTCATTTTTACATTTTTTGAGATCATCTTATGTTTTTCTTTTGGTTTGTGAGTGATTAGTGACTTTGGCTCTACATTTAATATTTTCCCTGCTGCTTTGACAAAGAAAACGTTATGCAGAGTTTCAAAGGTTAACTCATTTGGAACAATGACAACAAAAATGTCCTCTTTAAAGCCCGGATACTGCCTCATGAACTGCTGGGTTCAAGTTTTATATAAAATTTGCAAATAAGGACCTTAAAACCTGGCAACATAAAGGTTATATGATTGTGGTTAATGTGTGTATGTGTTTTTGTGTGCTACTTTTGTGTACATGTTATATCAAAAATGCCCCAAACGGTTTTGTTCAAGTTGGCTTATAGATAAGTGGGTGCCCATGTTGTAGCCCAAATGCATGATCTTTAAAAAAAGTTAATTTAAATTGGTTGCTAAAATAAAAATAAAGATGTCTCTAAAGTTTTTGTTTGCTTGTTTGTTCTTTTGGATTTTGTTTTGAGACACAGTCTCCTATGTAGTTCAGATTGGCCTTGAACTCACTATGTAGCCCAGGCTGGCCTTGAACTCATGGAGATCCTCCTGTCTCAGCCTCTCAAGTGCTGGGATTACAGGTGTGTGCCACCAGGCCTGGTCTCTAAAGTTTTTAACATGTGTTTCGCCAAGATTGTTAGCCAGAAAGAATAATATTTATCTTTGTTAAAAATTTAAGATACACTGGGGCCGGGGATTTAGCTCAGTGGTTCCACTTCCTGCCTCGCAAGGGAAGGACCTGGGTTCGATCCCTGGTACCAAAAAAAGAAAAAAAAATTTAAGATACACTGTCCACTGTTTTCTATGTTTCAAGTGTAACAAATTTTAAGAGTTTGGCTTTGGTAAAAATAAATGATTTAAAATGTTAACTACAGGGGCTGGGGATTTAGCTCAGTGGTTCCGGGTACCTGCCTCGCAAGTGCAAGGTCTGAATTCGATCCCTGATATCAAAAAAAAAAAAAAGTTAACTACGCTTGTCTAGTACTTTGGTTCGCATAGAACTCTAAGCTAGCTGTTAAAATTAAGTAAATGTAAATGGGATAAAGGTTTATAATAAAATATATGAATCACCCATTAGTAAATATAAGTTCAAATACTCTTGGCTTCTTAAAGCCTATTAAAAGACAATACATATGGGCCTGTTGTGTGTGTGTTAAAATATATTAAAAGAGTTTATTTATTTTTTCCTCCTGGGTCTTTACTAGATATAAACTTACTAAGCTTATATTAAAATTATTCTAAGTTTATATTAAAATTCTATATATACATAGCAATAAACTGTTCTTAAAATATCAATCTGCACTTAATAACACTTTTGAAAAATGTCTTAAAAAGGAATGATTTTATGTTTCACCAAGATAATTTCTTGTGTTTCCTGCTTAGGCTTTTAACTACTTAAGAAATGGAACTTTAAGAAAGTCAGGGTTTGTTTAAGTGTCTGTTTCTTGTAAAGTCTTTTTTTGTTTATGTTGTTTTAGATAACTACTTTATAATTCTGGTTAGACCTGGTTTATACCTCTGGGAAAGTGAAAAACAATTGTTCAAGATTATCATAGTGTATCTGACACCCTAGATATCTGTCACGATGTATTTCTGCATCTAAGGACAAAAAGTACTGTGTATCTAAGCTTTGTCGCAATATTATGCAAAATTTATAAAATTAAGGGTATACTGGGGCCGGGGGTTTAGCTCAGTGGTTTCGCCACCTGCTGCGCAAGCGCAAGGACCAGAGTTTGATCCCCGGTACCAAAAAAATTAAAATTAAAATTAAAAAAATAAATACAATTAAGGGTATATAGGTTTACTGCATGCAAAGTAACCAATAAAGTCTTTTTTTATATGATATACTTGGATCTGGGCCATGAGCATAAAATGGTCCTGATATAATAATGTCAGTCATAAGTGTTACCTGAACATGCTGCATATACAGTGGGAATCACCAATTGTCTTGTCAATTGCTAAACTCTCTTCAAAAATTTAAAAAATAACTGTTGGCTTTTGCCACCCACATATTTAATTCCTCTAGGCATTTGCAGTCAGATTCATGAAAAGGACTCTTAAGTACTCTCGCTGACAAAACTAGACATAAATTATGTTTCTTGTTTCAGGACTATTACAGTAGCCTTTATTTTTGCTCCTCCCAGATTTGTTTTGTTTTGTATCTTCTTTATAAAACTATGTAACCATTGCCTGTCCACTCTGTGCAAAAGGACAACTTTTAAAAACAGCCTGCATGCTATTTTGAGATGACAGCCATGACCTTTAGGACAGATAAATTATGACGCTCCGTCCCAGTAGTAATACTAGCATCTGTGCAATAAAAGCAACACTACTGTCCTCTGGTCTCACTTCATATTTCAGGCTGCCCCAAACATCTGGAAATATCACAATAGTTAGGATTACAACCTACTATCCCTTCTTCCAGACTATTGGAACTGAATTTTGGGTGTTCAACAAGCAAGACTGGAGATGAAAACTAAGGAGGATAAAAGGGCTAAGACAGCCGGTACTTGGGCCTTTGCCTTCCAAGGCCAACCAGGACCCAGGTAACACTGGGACACTAAAATGCCCTGCAACTCTGGTGAGCCACCCTCACTAGGTTTGTGAGGATGCTGGAGACTAGGAGACAGCCAATGTAGACTCTGTGTCATTGGAGGGGAGATGACTCCAGTGCTTCCGAGGGAACCCTATGGCCACGTCCTTGCTAGCATTTGTTATTTATTGAGTTCCATTCTCACTGGTCTAAGATGGAAACTCAGTGTTGTTTTGATTTGCATTTCTATAATTGCCAAAGAGGCTGAACATTTTTTTTCATGGACCAATTGACCATTGTAATTCTTCTTCTGAGAAGTATCCATTTCAACTGCCCATTTTTGATTGGATCTTTTATTGGGGGGGCTAATTTTTGAGTTTTTATAATATTCCAGATACTAGACCTCTGTCCAAAGAGTAGCTGGCAAATTATTTTTCAATCTGTAGGTTGTCTCTTCACTCTGTTGTGTGTCCTTTTGGTCTGCAGAAGATTTTCATATGATATAATCCCATGGATTGATTCTTGGTATTATTTCTTTCTCTTTTTTTGATATTATTTCTTGTCCAATTAGGGTTCTGTTCAGAAAGTTCTTCCTATACCCATGGTTTCAGGAGTTTTACCTATTTTTTCTTCCTGTGGATTAAATGTTTCTGTTTTAATATCTAGATTTTTATCCAGTTTGATTTGGTTTTAGTATAAGGTGAGAGATATGGGCCTAGATTCAGTCTTCTGCATGTGGATTGGCATTTTTCTCAGCATCATTTTGTTAAAGAGGCTATATTTTCTCTAGCATATGTTTTTAGCCCCATTGTCAAAGATAAAATGGCTGAATGTGCCTGGGAATTTTCAGTATCCTCTATTGTGTTCAATTGATCTGCAAGTCTATTTTCGTGCTAGTATCATGATGTTATTTTAATCACTGTGGCTTTGTAATATAACTTGAAATCTGGATTTGTGGTGGTTTCTTCTTTACTCTTGTTGCCCAGGATTGCTTTTGGCATTGAATCTCTTCTGGTTCCACATAAACTTTAGGATTGTTTTTTCTAGTTCTGTGAAGATTAGTGCTACTATTTTAATTGGGATTACATGAAATCTATGTGTCAATTTTAGTAATATGGCCTTTTGGGCAATATTTATTCTGCCTATCCAGGAACAGAGGATGTCTTTCCATTTTCTGATGTCCTCTTTGATCTTTTTTTTTTTGTTTCTGAATTCTATAGTTTTCATGGTAGAGGTCTTTCACTTCTTCAGTTAGATTAACTCCTAAGTTTTTAAGCTTTGTTGAAGCTGCTATGAATGGGATTGTGTTCCCAGTTTCCTCCTAAGAAGGTTCATTCCTGTATACATGAATGCTATTATGTGTTTTGATTTTGTATCCTGTCATTTTGTTGAGTTTTCTTGTTAGTTCTAAGAGTCTCCTGGTGGAGTTTTTATGTCTTCCATGTAAAGGATTGTTATCTGAAAATAAGGATAGTCTGCTATTTGTATCCCTTTTATTTCTTTTTCTTGCGTGATTGCTCTGGCTAATGTTTCAAGTTCTATATTGAACAGTTTAGTCATGATTTTAGATGGAATGCCCTCAAGATTTTCCATGTTTAGTATAATATTGTCAGTGGGTTTGTCATGAATGGGTTTTAGGAGTTTGAGGTAAGGCCCTTTCTACTTATATTCCTTGGATATTTTTTTTAAAATCATGAATAGATGTTGAATTTTTGTCAAAAGCTTTTTCTGCATTTATTGTAAGGATCATGTGATTTTTATTCTTACTTCTGTTTTTGTATTACATTTATTGATTTTCATATGTTGAACCATCCTTGAATTCTTGGAGTAAAGCCAACTAGGTCATAATGATTTGTTGCGTTCTGCCTGCAAATATCTTATTGAGGTCTTTGGCATCTATACTTATTAAGGAAATTGACTAGTGGTTTTCTTTGTTGTGTTGAGTCTTATCCAAGGATATCAGGGTAATTTCAAGGAATGAGCCTGGCAGATTCTTTCTCTTTCAATTTCATGGAAATGTTTGCAGAGTATCGGTGTAAGTTTTCTCCTGAAGTTCTGGTAAAATTCAATAGTGAATCCATTGGGTCCTTGGCTTTTTCTAGTTCTAAATTTTTATTATTACCTCTATTTCTATGCCTGTTATTCGTTTGTTAAGGGTTTTATACCATATTTGTTCAATTGTGGTAATTCATGCGTTTCTAAGAATTTATGCATTTCTTCTAGATTGTTTATTGGAATATCAATTTCAAAATACTTTCTTATAACCTTTAGATTTCAGTGATGTCCACTATGATTTCACCTTTTCCATTTTTATTTGTATTGATATGAGTCTTTTCTTCTTCTGGTAAGCTTGGTTAATGGTTTATCAGTGTTGTTTAACTTTTTTTTTTTTGGTACTGGGGATCGAACTCAGGACCTTGGACTTGCGAGGCAGGTGTGGTGCCACTGAGCTAAATCCCCAGCCCAGTGTTGTTTAACTTTTGAAAGGACCAGGTCTTTGGTTCATTGATCCTTTGCACTTTTTTCAGTCTCAATTTCATTGATTTCTGCTCCTACTTTTATAATTTCTTTCCTTCTACAAATTTTAGGTTTGAATTGCTCTTCTTTTCCTAGGACCTTGAGACTCATCATTAGGTTATGTATTTGAGATTGCTTTATTTTTAAAATGTAAGCAGTCACAACTATTAACTTTCTCTTAGATCTACTTTCATTGTGTCCCGTAAGTTTTAGTATATTGACCTGCCATTACTTTTGATTTTAGGACAGTTTTTATTCCTTCTGTAATTTCTTTTGTGACCTACTAGTTATTCAAAAGTTTATCATTTAATCTCCAGGCTTTTGCACAGTTTCTGTGGTTTGTTTTGCTGTTGATTTCTAGTGTATTACACTATGATCAAATAGTATGCAATAGATTATTTCTATTGTTCTGTATTTATTCAAGCATGCTTTGTAGCCTAAGATATGATCTGTTTTGAAGAAAGTTCCATGCACTGCATTTTGTTGCTGTTGGATGAAACACTGTCTCGTTACCAGTATGCACTGGCCTTCTTTGTCTATTCCAGTCAGTTTTGGCTGAGTCCACTTTGTCTGAAAATAGGATAGCTACTCCTGCTTGCTTTTGGGCTCCATTTGCATGGAGTATTATTTTTCATCCTTTCATTTTTAGTCTATGTATTTCTTTGTGGATAAAAATATGTCTCTTACAGGCAACAGATAGTCGAATTTTGTTTTTTGACCCAATCTGCTAGTCTGTGTCTTCAGATTAAGGAGTTGAGACTATTTGGATTGAATGTTTCTGTTGAAAGTTATTTACTAAATCCTGCCGTTGTATTATTTTTCCAGTGCTAATTTATTTTTTCTCTTGTTTAACTACTTTTCCAGTTAGATGTATTCCTTCTTTTGGGCTCCTTTGTAATGTTGACTTCACTATCTCTGTCTAGGATTTCCTTGGGTACTTCCTGAACGTTGTTCTGGAGCTCAAGACAATTCCTGTTCACTGAGTGCATCCAAGGTAAGTTACACTGACTGACACCAGCCAGTTTATAGGCATCATCACACTCTATATTCTCAGGGGCCCAGCTTGGGCACCCATTTTACAGATGCAGCAATTGAGACTGAGAGATGTGCCAAACCTTTGCATCAGTAAATGCTTATGAGAGGCAGATGTAGAAGATTGCAAAGCATCTGTCTGCATGCTGGAGACCCAAAGGGTCCAGTTGAGGGCTTGGAGCCCACAGCAGTGTCCCATGGAAGTCCGTATCAGGAGGCTGAAGGAGGTGGGAGACTGAAGGATCTACACCAGAAAGGCCCAAGGGCCAGTGGTGGAGGCTAGAGAGTCTGCACTGCCAGGGTGAAGGCTCTATGCCAGAAGGCTGAGAGAAGACGCTGGAAGCCAGGAGATGATGTCCAAGACCAAGATGAGAACTGAAGTTCCCCGGAAGGAAGAAAACAGCCAAAGCTTCCTAAAAACAAAACAAAACAGAAAAACCAAAATTGCCAAAAAGCAGCTTCTCCAGGAAAATCAGAAGCATTTAATCTTCCCCTCCAGTTCTCCTTTTATGCCATTCTGGCAGTGATCCTCAGGTGGGTCTTCCATTCCCAGAAGCACACTGACTCGGTTCAGCTGGGTGTTCCTACTCAAGGTGACCATTAAGTAATCCACCACAACTATGCAAGGGCGGGCAGGCGGCCTGAAGACTGAATGGGGACTTCACTCCACATTGGTGGCAGTGTAAATCACAGGCTGTAGCACCTGCAAACCGAAAAGGATAAGTACATGGGAGCTGGTGTTTTCCGGAGAGACGGTGGCAAGCAAAGTGGAACAAAGCATCCTGGTCTTGGATTGGGGTCTTGGATTGGGGACCCTGGGGTGACCGTACTGCTGATGAGCTATATATGTCTGCTTGCAGGCATCAATGTCCCCCCTGTGTTGCCTGTGTCCCTCCTGTCTTCCTGTGGGCTCTGTAGACACCCTCAGTGCATCCTAGTCTGCAATCTGGTGCTAGCCAACAACATAAGTTAATGCCATGGGGAGTGGCTTTCCAGGTGGGATGAGGTGTCCATTCCAGGACTCACTCATCCAGGCCCCTCATTGCTCTTCTCCTGCTACCTCACCTTCCCATAGCCCCTCTCTGTGTTCCCAAGATCATCGATGACAAACAATTTGTTCCTCAGAACTTGTCCACCTTTAGGGACCCAGATCTGCCAGGGCTCCCTGCTGCCTGAGTGACTTCACCAGAACTCTGGGCTTGCTGTACTTGAGTGTCTTCCTGTGTGAAAGAGGGACAAAAGGCCGCCCTTGTGGTATGATGGAAGGAGTCCTGGCATGTGGACATGGAGAGGGAGGCAGAATTAAGTCCCAAACTGATCACCAGACAGAGGTGGAAACTGTGCAAGAAACAGGGATGCAGGAGTTGAGGAAAGAGTGAGGGCCGCCTGCCTGGAGGACAGGAAAGGCCACCAACAAGGGACACCAGGCCGGGTCAGGCCACATGACAGTCACAGAAGAGACAATGGACAAAGGTCACAGGAGGGAGGTTTCCTAGGGGAATGACTTAAATATCGGGGTTAGAGAGCCCTTAGGGAAATTAAGGAGGCCCAAGAAGATTTTTGCTGGAATGCTATAATTTGGTCATGAAAATGCATCCCAAATACCCAGTCGACATTGAATTTACTTGGAACTATAACAGCTATTTTGCTAAATATAAGATACATTTATTCTTCATATCTTTATTTCATTTTCAAGATGAAATGGCAAGCAAGACTTTTCTATCTCTTTCAAATACAGAGCTGTTTTAAGGAAGTGTATCCTTCATTTTTCCTATTAATCCTGCTAACCCTGAAGCCATGACCTCTTACACCGTGGAGTGGATGTGAATTTCACAGAGGCGGAGACCTGGGGAGTCCAGGTCAGTATTTGCTGAATGAATCAATGGATCTTTCTCTCTCCACTTCTGATAACGCTGATCCCCCTGGGCCAGCCAGCAGCAGGGCCACCTGAGGAGGGACTCTCCCACCCAGGCCGGCCAGGTCCCTCTAACTACCTGGCATGTGGCCCAGCAAAGAAGGGCCCTACACGTCGCTTCTCACACAGTAGGAATAACAACCCACCAGCCCAACCTACCTATTTCTCACTTAACAGATGGGAAAACCAAGGCTCAGAGTGACTTGGGGTCACCAACCAGAAAATCTGAGTAAGACCAGGGCCCTCACCTCTCACTCGGGGGCCTGGAGTCCTTCCTGAATGTCATCCCTCAAGGCAGCTTCCTTGGGTCCCAGGGTTCTGGGGTGCCACTGATGGCCACGCCCTCCCGTCCTGGAGCACTCACTGAGCCACAGTGCAGAGCCATCCCGGCTGCTGGGCTGGGTGAAAGGTCAGGGAAGGTTTGTCAGTGGGTCCTGGGCTGTCCCATGTTGGGACTTCCAATTGGATGGGGCATGCTGGAACCAGCTTGGTGTAGGAAGGACAAGTCTTCTCCCCAGGCATCAGGAACAAGGTTCTTAGAAATGCAGCGGCAGAGGTCCCTCCTGTGACATGCAGGCACAGGCTCTTCTCAGGCAGCCCCATGGAATCCTATAGGCTCTGGGTTCAAATCCTGACTCTGCCACTCTGTAGGGAAGAGTGGGTATTCTCAAGCCAGAGGTTTGCCTACTCTACTGCCCTCATGGACTTGTCAGTGTGTGATGACTCCTGTGGGCAACAGAGGCCCCTGCAGGGACTCGGTGACCTCCAGCTGTTCCTGCTGATGCCACCCTGCTGCCAGCCCACCGCTGCCACTGACCTCCGCCCCCTCTGTTTCCTCTGTGGGGCAGGGTCTGACTCACCCCACTTCCATGCTCCTCCAGAAGCCTGTCTCCACCCTCAGCTGGGATCCTGCATCAGACCCGAGCTCCAGCCCTGGACACGGGCCTTGGCTCATGTCCGTGTGCCTGTGACATCCAGTGTCCTCAGTGTTGACACCTGCCTCACTGTCACCCCGACAAGTGTTGTCTGTCCCACAAGCCAGCTCTCAGGGTGACCAAGGACTGAGGTTCCTTCCCCCTGAGGCAGCCAACCTGAGCTGCCCTGGGACCCTGGGATGGGGCTGCCCAACTGACTCTCCCTTCACCAGGTAGAGAGGGACTCAGGCTCCCAGGAAGACAGAGACACAGGATCAGTCAATATGACAGCAGTGATCAGTGGCACTTTCCTGGGACAGTTTCGTGTGCATGGTGACTTCTGCATGCTGACACCCAGGACAGTTCCCACAAACACACGTGTAAAGTTCTATGGGGCTCGGCTTCACCATGCACAACACCTTCCCTACCCTGTTGGAGAAGCTTAGCAATCCCTCAGTAAAATCATCATGACTTTAAACATCTCAAATAGAATAAAAGCTCTTGTGAACCTTTACCTCTGTGATCTTCAGACTCTGATCTGTGTGTTTTCAAGATGTTTAATGGGCGCATGCACAGCCGTGGGTTAGGGTGGCAGAGGGAGCCACACCTCCATGGCAGCCAGATGTGGGCCTTGGCCGCCAGATGTGGGCCTTGGCCTGGGGCTTCCCTTTCCGTGAAATAAGGAGAATGCAGCAACTCCCTGCTAGATGAGAAGCTGTGCCCAGGGTCTGGCCAGCACTTGTCACATAGTAGGAGCTCAAAGAAGGGAGAGGTCTCATGATAGCTAAGTCTAAAATGGGCCCTAGAAGTTGCCCACCAGCAGATGAATGGATAAAGAAAGTGTGTATATGCACAATGGAGTATTACTCAACCCTAAAGAATGATAAATTTGAGTCATTTGTAGGAAAATGGATATACAGAGAGACCACAATACTCAGTGAAATAAACGAGATACAGAAGGTTAAATGCCACATAATTTCTTTTATACAAGAAACCCAGAAGTATAAATAAAGAGCAAAGTAAAAGGTAGATGACGGAAACATGGAGGTAGACTTTGTGGAGATGGGAAGGGAATCTGGGGTTAGGGGAGTTGGGAGAAGGGGGAGAACGTCAAAGCGTAACAGGAATTAGTGAGGCAGGAGTTAGGATCCTATCAGGAATAGGGACAGCAGACCCAAAACGGAGTCGGGGAGCCCAACGTGGAGCCTGCTGAGCCGCGACCCTCGAGGTCTTACAAAAACTCCTCCCAGGTGTCCCATGGCTGTCTGGGGCCCCCTGGGGCACAGTCAGGTGGGCCATTGGCTCAGGGCACAATGGCCCTGCATGGATACTGCACAGATTGGACCCTAAATATACCATCTCCCATAGGGCAGAGATTATATTGCTTATACAACGGCCCGAGCTCCCTTTCAAATCCCATAAACCCCTAGGCAAAGAGTCCTTGTGGGTATCCTACTCAGATACCCCTCCTGGCTAGTGGGAGCTTTATTTCCTTGCCTTTATATCTTTAAAATAAAATTGTTTGTACCATACCTCCTCCTCCATCCGTGGTTTCATTCTTTGTCACAGTGGGGTGCAACCCGGGTGCTCTGGTAACAAAAGGTTTAAGATGGATATGTATGTGTGTGTGCCAATCCCCAAGATAAATGTAAGTATTATGCATCACAAACATGTACTGATAAAAATACAGTGGATGCTGCTTCTAAGTGCCAGCCAGTGGAAAGACAGGCCCATAAATATATTATGTTGTGTCCTCATCCATCTTATTCACCAGATCTGGCACTGTGTGACTTCCGGCTCCTCCTCAAAGTAAAAATGAACATGAAAGGTAAATGTTTTGAACTGATTCCATGACAGTGCAACTAAAGATGTTCGTGAAAGAGAACTTTCATAACTGCTTCAAAAAATGGCGAGAATGATGGGAGAAATGTGTTGAATGCAGAGGAAGTGTATTTTGAAGGGATTAATGGCAATGTGTCTTTACTGTCAGGATTGTTTTTTAATTAGGAGAAAAACAAAGAAAGGTGTGAGTCACTGTTGGTGTGTCATTTTCATGCCACTGTTTCCAGCTAAGGCCACTGCCCCTCCCCCCGTGACCGAGGCAGTCTCTACAGGACAAAAAGAAGCTAAGGAAGGCACAGGGCACCCCCAAGACTTAGCATTCCCATGTCCAAGACACCGTGAGCCTGGTCTTGGAGGTTGGGTGAATGCTATGAGCAGCAATTCCAGCCCCTGCTGGGTGGTGGCAATCTTTGGTAGGTGTACAGGACAGCAAGGGAGAAGGAGGGCCGTTGATGTTCCTCATGTTCAAAGGTCTGGGATAAATGTGGAGTCATGACAGCTTTGATTTGGGCAGGGACAGGGACCCGGACCCGGACCGGAGATTCCAGAGAACCTGTCAGGACCAGGGCTGAGCCAGACTCCTGGAGTCGGGATGGAGCAGAAGGAGCTCTTGTTGTCATCTTCCTGGCTGCAGATTCCAGGGGCGGGCACCTCCCGCTCCGATGCCACCCTCCCTGGGACAATGCTTCCTCGGAATGTGTCCAAGGACAGTCACCATGGCTAATTACACAGATTACCTCCGGCCATTCACAAGGTCCAATCAAAACAAGGCAATTGCCCTGCAGAGCAGATGGGGGGGACTGCAGGGGAGGGAGGCAGGGTCCTCCAGGGCCACTTGGTGTGTGATAAAAGGGCATCGGGAGGCTGGCTGGGAGCACAGAGCTGACTTGGGGACCATGCAGCTGCTCCTGCTGGCCACCGGGCTGAGCCTTTTCTCTGCAGTGCCAGCTGCCTTGCCTCCGCTGCTTCCTGCCCGTGCTGAGGAGGTGACATCCCTGGGGAGGCGTGGAGAGGGACCTGGGGTTCCAAGGTCAGGGTCTAGACTGGATGAGAGTTTCATATCCTTTGATCAGAGCCCCAGCGGGGCTTGCCAGGATGGCCTGTATCACGCCCTTGGGTCTGCTCACCTGAGCAGTGGGACCAAGGCAAGCACTCCACCTTCCTGCCTCCCAGGAGGCTGCACAGAGGCTGTGTGGCGGCTTAGCGAGGCCGCCCCAGTCTGTCGCTGTGCTGGTCGTTACCATCGCTGTGGCCCAGGGCTCTGCTTCTTCACTCTGTCTGCCGTGGGTTCCAGAGAAGCCTCTTCCCTCCATCAGAAAGGATGCACCCCAGCATTTTCATTTCCAAGTGGAAAGCTCACACATGAGAGTCTTCACAAACCCAAGAGTTTTACATTTTTAACTCTGACCCAGGTGGGTTTATGACAAGATTTAAGCCCCTGGAGAAGGTCCGACTTAATCCCGGTCCCCAGTGCTGACGGATAAATGTGCCTGGTTGCAGCTTCCTGTATCTACTGGCCTGGTCTCCAACAGGTTCGGGGCTCAAGGCCATTGTCCAGACACCCCAGCTCCACCTAGCAGCAAGTCCAGCTCCTGGCCCAGCCATCTTGAGCCCAGGGCCTTCCCACGGGGATGTGCAGCAGGCCTCTTCCCCCTCGGGGAGCTGGCCAGCTGCCATGTTCTCCTCCCTGCTCTTCCCGCACCAACACCTGGTCTGGATCCTCCCCGATCCTTGCACCTGGGGCCGACATCCATGAGACCTTGCGGGCCTCACCCACACCCCCAAGCCCCTGGGTAGAGGTGGCGAATGATCTGAAGAGCTGTGAACAAGACGGACACTGCATCTGAGGTCCAGATGGAGCCCTGGATTTAAGGACTCTGCGACTGTTGAATTCAGCGATATTTATCCCTTGGATCCAGGAGAACATCAATGAGTCCAGTGTCTAGAGGACCTGGGGAAGGAAGCGTAGACCAGAGCCTGGGGGCTGCTCCCAGCCCAGCAGCATTGACTGTGGCCGTCTGCCAAGCTGCCCCTCAGCCAACGCCTTGCCTTGCCGTCCCCCATGCCTGGTTCCCCCCTTATCTGCTGTCTGTCTTCCTCTCTCACTCCCTGGTCCTTTGGGTTACTTTTCCCACCTCCCCCTTGGAGGTCTGTGCAGGGCCCTGGTCAGAGCCACCCCCAGGAAGTGTGTCATCTAGGTGGACCCCTGTCCTGGCCCTCCTGGCTCAGCCTCCTGCTGATGGAGAGGGGCCATGCTGTAGCCAGGACCCCCCCCCCCCACCAAAGCCTCAGGCCCTGCAGCCTGCACTGAGGCTCTAAGCCAAGGCCCCAAGCCGAGGCCCCTCCCGCCTCTGCCCTCTCTTTGGCTCCAGCCTGGGTCCCCTTTTCTGGCTCCCCTCCCCCTGCTTCCCTGCTCAGGGATGGCCTCCCCCTCCAGCTTACAGGAACCTGGTACATGGTACGCTGGGCAGGAGACATGCCTATTCCCGATGACACGAGGAACCACCCGATGCCTTCCTTCACATTGCGCACAAACAGTCAAAATAAGTTGGAGTTCAGGATGAACCTCATGTGAGTACCCTGTGCCCAGGCTCCCCTCTCTGCTCGGGGCGCAGAGCCCACCTTCCACCCTCATCTGAACTCATTCTGTCCTCTGTGTGGAGTAAGTCCTCCTCTCCCCTTATCCCTCTCAGCGATGTGCCTGGTGACCTCCCTAGCTGCAGGGACAATGCTCACTCTGACGCCGACCTCCTCGTTCTGTGCAAGTGCTTGAGGTGGCCTGGGCTTTGCCATACAGCACTACCTGCTCCTGGAGAAGCCCTGTGCTGGCCCTGTGCTCATTTTTATGCACAGACGGCACTCTGGGATCCTTCAGGATTCTTTAGCAGATTCTCTCGACTATTAGGAGCCAAGGATAGACCCAGGACCTTGTCATCTGAGAAACCCATTTGGAGAAACATCTGGAGACCCAGGGAAGACCTGGCCTCCTAGGTAGGAGATGGTCAGGTGTGAGCCAGGGGCCAGGCTGTCCTGAATTCACAGTGTGGATGGGGCATTGGCTCTCCACCTGGTCAGCTTCTCCCTAGTTGGTGTCACCTGGAGAGGGAATACGGAGCTCACAGCAAGCCACGCTGTGGGGGCTGTGGGCTGTTATTACAGAGAAAGTCTAGCTATCTTGCTGGCACATGAGTATCATCCCAGCTACTCAGGAGACTGAGGCAGGAGGATCACAAGTTTGAGGCCAGGCTGGACAACTTAGTGATTCACTTTCTCTAAAAATGTAAGTTAAATGGATGGATGGATAGATAGGCAGACAGAAGACAGATAAATAGGTGGGTTGGGAATATCACTCAATAGTAGAGTACCCCTGACTTTCATTTCTTTTTTTTTTCTGACTTTCATTTCTAATACCACAAAAAAGAAAGTGCTAGCCAGGAGTTCCTGAGCCTTGTCCTCTAGACTAGGATAGGAGCCTCCAGAGGGTGTTAGAGACCCCCAGCCTGGGCTGCCTGGGGTCTTACTTGGGCTTGCGTTTCTGCCGGGTGCCAGATCCTGACCAGCCACAGCTGTTTAAGGAGCCTTATGTGCCAGTACAATGTAACATCTAGTTTCAGTTATCCCTTGCCAGCCCCAGGCTCCAGGGTCCTGGGAACCTGATGGTGGGCTGGGCACAGAGGTGAATCACCCTGGCTCACAGCAGAGAGAAGTGAGGAGGGACTGGCCAGGTATCAGCCTAGGGAACCATGTTTATATCCTGTGTTCCAGGAAACCCATTGGGTGCATTGAGTTCAAGCTGCCCCTGGATACAGGAGATGAACCAGGCACCTTTGTAACCCGTAAGTGTCCGGGTGGGAATGCTTTCTTTCAGGAGAATCTGGACAAAGAGACCCAATGCTCACATGGCCTGTGTCACCTGCAGGGTGGAAGCACACCATCTACGTCTACTTCCTGCCAGGGAAAAATCACGCCATCGCCTACTTCAAGGGCTACATGAACTACATGTACTACCAGATGATGATGGTTATGGGTGCGTCCCAGCCCTGTCTGAATTTGTGAGACTTCACGGTCTAGGCATGGGGAAGGGGAGCCATCTTCTCACCCAGCTCTGACCAGTTCCCACCCAGGGAGCCCTTGCTGAGATCCCTGGACTCTGGTAGGGAGAGGGATGTCTGAGTTCTTGGATCTGCTCATCCTCAGCTCTCATGGAACCAATCCTGGCGGCTGAAGCCCATGGCTCCTTGGGACCCATTAGGCCCTGGCTCCTCCCTTTCCTCCTCCGTGACTCTTGGCACAGTCATACTCTGACCAGACCAGCTGGTCAAGGCCCCTTTGCTCCCAGAAACATGGAGCTTCGATGTCTGGAGACGTGGCTGTTGTCAGGACAGAGACAGTAGAGTCCTGTCACTCAGGGGCAGAGGCCAGAGCTCTGCTCCAAACCTGCTGTGGGCTGGACACCCCACCAGAAGAGCAGCCTCCCCAAAGGTCAGCAGATCCTCTCAGCGCCACTCCACTGCCAGAGCCTCATCTCCACCCTGAGGCTCACAGCTCTCCCCACGCTCTCTGATCTCTGTCAGAGTCCTCCAGTGCTTCTGCTCCAAAGACTCTTCCCAGTTCAGAGCCCCACAGGGCTGCCTCATCAGCCTAGCACAGCATTCCTTGTCCATCTCCCGTGCCTCCCCACACTGCCTCCTCATCTGGCCATCCCTGCCTCCTGCCTCCCGGGGGCTCTGGGCCTGAGGGGTCCTGTGAGCACTGTGCAAGGGTCTGGGCCGGAGCAGGAAGATGCAACAGAAACCCCACTTCCTGCACACTTCTGAGAGAGATTCCAGGACTATGGAGGCTGGGCAGAGCCCCTGGAGAAGCTGAGGGAACAATGGCCCCCAGATGAGACTCGATGGGCAGGGGAGTCTCTATGGGCCAGGCTGGGGGATAGGAACTTGCTCAAGGGGGGCTGGGGGCTGATTCAGCAAGAAGGGTACAGACATGTGGACCCCTCTGTTTCTGCTTTATGCTCCCTCACGTCCCTCACAGAGGGGCTGGGGCAGGGCACCCCCAGGCCCACAGTGTAGGCAGTTCTGCCGCTGTTCCCTGCTCACAGGGCCCGGGGTGCTGACATCCGTTTCTCACAGAGCCTTCAGATTGTCCTGGCAGCATGTGGAGGCCCTGGGGAGTGTGAGCGTCCAGCTTGGAGTGAGGGGCCCCACATTCCTCCTCATACCCACATGGACATGGGCATCTCACCTTCCCATGCCCACTTTACCCATCTGACCTGCAGCCCACACCCTGGATGAAGACCCGAAGGCCCTGGGGATGTTTCAGGAGTTTGTGGACAGCAAGAATCTGAAAATAAATGAACTCATTAACCCTCCTCGTACTGGTAATGAGAAGGATTTTTCCTGATTTCCTTTCCCTTTCACTCATGATTTCCGTTATCCCCGGGCTATACCTTCACCTTTTCTTTTCTTGAGTCAAATGGTGACTACGTGAACATGCCTCCTTGCCCCTTATCTCCTTCCGGGTCCACAGATGCCTGTAAGTTGGCCAGAGAGACTTAGTACAAGGAAGGAGGCCTAGGAACGAGGAGCTGGCACTCCACTGCCTTTCACCACCCACAGGCAGAACTCGCAACGGCAAGAGGACAGGACCCAGCTCCCACGTCTCCCCAAGCTTCTGCTGTCAATAAAGTCGGTCAACTTCCTCTGGCCATATGCATCACATGAGGTCTACTGGGCTTGGATTTTTTTTGGTGTAGGGTTGGAACTCCATGTCTCCTGCATGCTGGGCACATGCTCTACCACAGAGCTGCTTCCCCTGCCCATTTGATGTTCTTTTGAGATAAGATGTCCATAAGTTTTCCAGGTTGGCCTCAAGCTCAGCCTTCCAAGTAGCTCAGATGACAGGTATGTGTCAACACACCTGGCCTGGGTTTTGTTTTAGCAGGAGTGGCAAGAGGCTCAGTCATGACCCTGATGATCAGGAGGGAGGGAATTTCCATCACATTCATAGTTCTCTGCACACAGGTGGCTGTCACAGCAGCAGGGCCACTGGTAGAGGAGCACAGCAAGCTGGGAAGATGGGGAGAGGGCCTGGGGCAAGAGCCTGAGAGGGGGAATCATGGTGACAGAAAGGGGCCAGGCTTACAAGTGGCGAGTGGGGGAGATTCTAGAAGTCTGGACTTTCAGAGTGGTCCCTGGTGGTCTGATATCTGGTGCTGGACAGTGGCCCAGGTGTGAGTTTTTTGCATTGGCGAGGTAAGACTTACAGGTGAGGTCTTTACCATCCCTGGAAATGAGCTAACTTAGGAGGGCTGGACTCTCAAGGGCAGCAAAGCCTGGATTCAGAGCACCAAATATGCAGAAAATAGGACAACACAAAAATGCTCATAGCTGAGTCCAGATTCAAAGGAATGAGAAATTAGCCTCTCCTCTCCTCAGGAGAAGTTTATATGGGGCAGACTGGAAGATCAGAGGGGTGGGGAGACTGATTCAGTAAGAAGGTCACAGATATATAATACATGGTGTCAAATGCTCACGTATTCCACAGTCTTTCCTATGTCTGTGGTTATTTGCACGAAAAGTACATTCAGCACCTCCTAAGGCAGCACCTCCAGTTATCATGGAACTATGAGGTTCTGACAGAAAGACTCAGAACAAAACGAAGTCTGCCTGTGTGTGAGGTTCCTAAGGGGCAGTGAAGGCAAGTTCTTAGCTCAGCCGGTCCCTTGTACAGTCTCCGCTCACTAGTGAGGCAAGCACTGTGGATGTACTACTACTCATTGTAGGAGAAAAGAGGGTTAGAGGACCCCAGAGGGGTCCTGCACCCTCCCCAAGAAGAGCACTTCCATGGCCCAGGCTGGAAATGTCCTGCTCATGAGGCCTCGGAGGTCAGATCTCCAGGAACCTCCTCTTCTCACTGTGTTGTCCTCTAAAGCTGTCCTTCATGGAAGAGGCGGGGCAGCTGGGGCAGGGCATCCCTGAGCCCAGGATATGCCTGTGCAGGCAATTCTGCACCTGTTCTCTGCTCTCCTGGGTCAGGGCTGGTGGAATTCGTCTCCAGTGGAGCCTGAAGATGACAGAAACATACCTTCAGTCAGCCTTGTAGGGGGCCCATCTGCTTCAGTGCTTTGTGCCCAAATGATACTCAAATGTTCCTTGTGTCCTAAGGCTTAGGTCAGGGCACTGGGCTTTGAGGTCCTTTCAGGCACTGGGACCTTGGGTGGATACCCTCCTCAGTGCCCTGGACATCCATGGGTAATAGCGATTTCCCTGAGGTCACTGAACACAGAACTAAATAAGCCAGTGAGTAGAGAGAAGCCCTGTTCAGAGGAGCTCACAATGGCAGGGACTGGGGATAGGGTTTGGGGCTCTTGAGGGCCTCACAGAAGCACAGGAAGGGAACCATAGAAACAGATGAGATTTTGCAGGGCTGGCTCCTCAGATATGTCTCCTTTGCAGCTAGAGCAATGTAAGGCCTTGTCAATAGGGAATGCTGGAGGATCACCTGCAGCAGGGGCTTTCCTGTAGATAGATTTCAGGGTCTTATTCTTCCTTCTTGTCCTACGGTGCTTGACTGGCAAGCAGGTTGCCCAGTGGAGCTCACCTCAGTGCTGGCAGCATCAACCTGGGCAGGATCCTAGAGAATTCCATGGGTTCCCTAGCCCACTAGCACCAACCTTGTCAAATCTCTGTGCCACCCCAGGGCCCAGGCACACTCTGTTCAGGGTGACTGTGTTGAATTTTCTACCCCAATGGTGGAGAGAATCTTGCTGATTTCTGCTATTTCCATATTCTTTAGCATTTCCTTTGCCTTATAGTAAGCTCTGTCTTGTTACCAGTTACTAACTCTTCGTATTAAACTTTGCTCAAGTTCCTGTGCAACCTGCTCCTGACACTCCCTATCCTATTAGTCAGATCTTTTATTTTCTGTGTTGTGATGTTTGACAGTTGGCAGTGCCCACTGGTGGCAATTCTGGAAGGTAGTGCTCTGTGCTGCTGCCACAAAGACTGGGAGACTGAGGCCTTGTCCTTCCCATTGATCATATTTTAGATAACAGGCTTTCACGTCCTTGGAGAGATACTACTAAGTTACATGCAAATTCAGTGAGAAGCCTTGTTTAGAAAATGCGCTAAGAAAGGGCTGTCTGGTGTTGGCCCTAACTGACAATTCTCCTGGCAGCATGAGGTCCTCAGTTGCCTTAGGGTCCTGGCCTGATGTTGCTGGGATGTGGTCACCTTAGTGTGGGGTGGCCTAAAATCATCATGTGCCAAGAGTCTTGGAGTTCCCAGCACATGCATGATGATGTGCTCTACCAGATTTAACATTAGAAGGAAGCTCTCTGGGCCTAACACCCTTACCACCTACCCCACCCAGATGCTCCAGTAGCAGATTCCAAAGATGGGAAACTCTGGTCCCCTCAGACAAGGGAGGAGGCTCATAGTTTGGGGATCAATACTCTCACTTTCACCTGAGCTTTTATAAATATTCCACTTCCATGCATCAGGTCTCCTCCTTAAGGATCCAACTATCATGTGAATGACGTGGTTTAATTCAACATACCAAACATACCAGTTTAATTCAACTTAACAAACAATTCTTTGAGCCACACTATTAAATTCTGCATCTGAGTTTTCAGCCATTGGTGCTACGTGGATATAAGAATTGTTCCTACATTGTTGTTGGGTTTTTTCCCATTTAGTTTATTGGTACATTTTAGGTATAAAATACAGTTAAATTCATCATTGGGATCTTGTACTTTACATGATGCATCTTGGTTCTTATTTTTTCCCCATTCCCCTGCTCTCCCTTCACCCCCTCCACCCTTCCCTATTTACAAAGACTTTGTTTCCATGTTTTTCCTTTTCTCATATTTTTTCTTTTCCTTTCTTTCCTTTCCCCTTCCCCTTCCCCTCCCACTTCCTGTATTCCTTTAAACATTTTCTTCCTATTTCACAATATCAGTTATACATTTTGATTCTTATTTGCACTTTTAGTTTTTCACACCAGAGAAACTATTCGGTATTTACACGTGTGTCCTATTTATTTCACTTAAGAGTATTGCCTCATTGTGCATGCACTTAGCTATAAATGTTTCTAGTTTCTCATTTTTTAGGCTGAGTAGTACTCCGTTTTAGAAAAAACCCCACAACTTCTTTATCCAGTCTCCAGTTGATGGGCAATTGGGCAGTCTCCAAGTTTTAGCTATCACAAACTGTGCCACTACAAACATGGGTGTGAATATATCACTGTGATATGATTCTTTTAATTCTTCTGGGAAGATGCCCAGTAAAGGAGTAGCTAGCTGGATCAAATGGGACTTCCAATCCTAGTTGTCTGAGGTATCTCCATTTTGATTTCCACCAGTCTGCACCAGTCTGCACTCCCACCAACAATGAAGAAGCATTCCTTTCTCCCAACAATCCCACCAGCACTTGTTATTGGTTGATTTCATGATAGCAGCCATTCTTTCTGGGATGAGGTGGAATCTCAGCGTTGTTTTCATCTGCATCTCTTGAAAGGCCAGTGATGTTGAACATTTTTTCATATATTTATTTGCTGCTTTTACTCTGTCTGAGAAATGTTGTTACTGCATTGCTGAATCTGCCTGAATTGGGTTGATTGTGTTCTGTCTGCACTTTGTATTATTTTGGTTCTAGGGTCCTCCCAAAGAAGACTTGCTGGGAGACCTGCAGAAAGAAACTCAGAGTCAAAAATGGCAAGCTTAGAGAGAACTTATTGGGTAGAAAAAAATTACTGTATTAAGCAAAGTAATCTTTTATTGAAGGTAATGGTACACTTGAGAAGGTTCCAAGCATACAGTAATTAGAAATGAAAAAGGTGAAATCACAACAGACATCATCAAACTCCATAAAATTATTAGCAACTACTTCACAAACACATATGCCAGAAAGTTGGAGAGTTCAGAAGAAATGGAGAGATTCACAGATACATATGAATTACCAAAAATGAAACAAGAAGACTTAAAAATCTTGAACAATGCAATACCAGGCAATAAAATTGAAACAGTAGTAAAACACTATCAAGTAAGAGAATCCCAGGACCTGAGGGATTCACAGTCAAATTTTACATGAATTTCAGGGAAGATCTAACACCAATACTCCTCAGAGTCTTTAATGAAATTGAAAGGGAAGGAATACTCCCAAAGTCATTACAAGAATCTATCATTACTGTGATTCCAAACCTAGACAAGGATCCAACCAAAAAAGAGAATTACAGGCCAAGCTCACTAATGTACATGGATGCAAAAATCTTTGATAAGATATGGCAAGGAGAATGCAACAAATTATCAAAAAGACTATACACCACAACAAAGTTGGCTTCATCCCTAGAATGCAAGGATGGTTCAATATAAGCAAATTAATAAATGTAATTCATCACACTAACAGAAGCAAAGACAAAAATCACATGATCATCTCAATAGACATAGAAAAAACCTTTGACAAAATCCGACATGCATTCACAATAAAAACCCAGAAGAAAATAGGTGTCTGAGGACCTTACCTCAATCTGATAAAAGCCATCATGACCAACCTACTGCCAACATCATAATAAATGGGGGAAAACTGAAAGCTGTCCCTCTAAAATCAGGAACAAAACAACGATATTCACTATCACCACTCTTGTTCAACATAGTCCTCAAAACATTAGCCAGAGTAACCATGCAAGAGAAAGAAATAAAGGGACACATATAAGAAAAGATGAAGTTGAAGTATCATTATTTGTAGATGACATGATCTTCTACTTACAAGACCCCAAAAACTCTACCAAAAGACCCCCAGAATTAATCGCCAAATTCAGCAATGTAGCAGAATACAAAATAAACACACAAAAATCAATAGCATTCCTATACACTAAAAGTGAATTCACTGGAAAAGAAATTAAGAAAATAATACCATTCACAATAGCATCAAAAAAATTAAATAAGAATTAACCTAACCAAGGAAGTGAAAGATCTCTACAGTGAAAATTACATCACTTTGAAAAAGGAAATTGAGGAGGACATCAGAAAATGGAAAGAGGCCTCCTAAAACCGCCCCACCACCTTCCAGTGTGATTGCTGCCGGGTTGGTCCTGGCTTTGTAGCTCCCTCATGATGGCGGTGCAGTCACCCAGCAGGATCCACCTCAGCGCGCTTTGCCGGAAGTTTTTACACACAAATTCAACTAGTCATACCTGGCCGTTCAGTGCAGTTGCTAAACTAATAGCTTTGGCTTCAGTGATAAAGTTACCATCAATGGTCATGTCCCAGCTGGATTGTATGGGAATGGATTCAAGTCTGGCTCTATGTGCTTGGATAAAGATGCAATCGTTTTTACCAAAAACAGCGAAAGCATGAGTGCGGGCTTCTTGTCACAGACCTACCTGGAAGCCATCAAAGCAGAACACGTGGTTGTCCCAATGTCGCCTTCAACAAGCACTGACAGATGATTAATTTAGAAGAATCAAAAGTGAGCCTTGCTGCAATTCTAGAGTATTCTCTGTTTCCTATGGAGCAAAAGCTGCTGGCAGAACTTCATGCGATTACAGGTAAGAAGGGGACTCGGATCATCATTTGGAATCTTAGAAGCTACAAAAATGCAACAGAGTTTGATTTTGAAAAGGATAAATATGACATCAGAATTCCTGAGGATTTAGATGAGACCACAGGGAAGAAAGGGTACAAGAAGCAAGAAAGGACAGACCAGATTGCCCCCGGGAGTGACTATTCCCTGAGAGCTTATTGCAGTGCATTATATCTAAAGCCAAGAATGCAGATCATCTTGCCTGGACAGAAAGTGAAGACACAGCTAGTTTCGAAGAGTCTTGCCTACATTGAACGTGATGTTTATCAACCTAAATTTTTAACTAGAACTGTAAGAATTACTTTTGTATTCAACTGCAGAAATAAAGATCATTATGGGATAATGATGTATCACAGAAACAGACACATCAAAGTTGATGAAAAAGTTGGATGTCAGCTAAGGGCAAACAACATGGGTGTTGGAGTGGTTGGAATTATAGAGCGTAATTTCCTTAAGCCAACTCATAATAAGCAAGGTTTTCACTACACTAATGAGTACAGGCTTACAATTACGGCACTAGGAGAAAAACTGAATGATTACTGGAATGAAACGAAAGTGAAGAAGAATACAGAATAGCCTCTAAATTTGCCAGTGGAAGATCTACAGAAAGGTCCTGATCAGACACGGGTTCAGTGAGATGTCTGCCTAAAGTGGCAAAAGTTACCAGATGGGATAGATCAACTTCCAGAAATATGGTATTGCTCCAATAACCCTGACCCACAGTTCAGAAATTGTGACGTTCCCAAAGAATCTGAAGATGAAGATTTGGTACATCCCACATATGAAAAAACCTACAAAAAGAACAGCAAGGAAAAATTTAGGAGGCATGAATAGGTAAATGGATGCAACTTGAGAACATAACATTAAGTGAAGTAAGTCAGACATCTGATTAAATATCACATAAAGAACAAAGAAGAATATATATATGCAAATAAAGAGCAAAATAGAAGATAGATAAATAGGAAGTAGGGAGACGTTCAAATAATTCCAAATTGCTTATTCCATTGTTTCAAAAATATTTTAATATATATACTAATTTGTTTTGTTTATGCTACTAGTGTTTCTTAGTTCTGTATCATTTGGTTTTCTGTTTATTTTCTGGATAAACAACTGGACTATTTTTGATGAGGTGCTGCACCATGTTGTTTTCCAACAGCTGGATACAAGTATTCCAGTTTCCACAATCCTTGCCAGCCTTTGTTATTACCTGTTGTTTTGATTCTAACCACCCTAGTGGCCATAAAGTGGTATTTCTTAAAGGGTTGATTTGCATTTTTCTAATTACTAATCATGTTGCACATCTTTGTATACATGGTTATTAGTCGTCTTTATAGTTTCTTTAGAGAAATGTCTACTAAAGTCAATTTTTTATTTTAATTAAGATGTTCATATTTTTATTGTTGAGTTATAAAATGATTTTATATCTATTTTACATTAGATCCTTATCAGATAAGTGCTTTTCAAGTATTTCTTATCATTGCCAGGGATTTAGCTCAGTGTTTCGCTGCCTGCTGTGCAAGTGCAAGGACCCAAGCTCGATCCCTGGTACCAAAAAAAAAAATAAAGTAGTAGTAATTCTTCTCATTTTTCAAGTATATCTTGTCATTTCAAATTTTGGTAAAAATCCTTTGATTTTAGAGTTTTCAATTTTGATGCACTCTAATTTTTGTTTGGTGTCTTTTTCTTTTGGACCCGTCTGGAGCATGTGTTGTCAGAAGGATTGGCTTACTCTGTAAGAGTTTTATAGTATCAGTTCTCACATTTAGGTATTCGATCCATTTCAAGGAGGTTTTTGCATGTGCTATTGAGAAGTCCAAACTCCTTCCTTTGTAAGTGTGTGTCAGTTGTCCCAGAGCCACGTGTTGAAAAATTTGTTCTTTCTCCATTGAATTGTCTTGGCCCCTCCACTGATTCTCACTTCTGCATGGCTGGGTGTTGTTTTCCTTACATTTCTGCAGTCGTTTCTTACCTGAGCTTGTCTTCTCAAGACTGTGAAACCTGGAGGACCACTCAGCCATGAAAAATGAGAAAGGAGAGACATTTACAGCTAGGTGGATGCACAGTGAGGCGATACTCCTAAGTGAAATAAACAGGACACACATGGGTAAATACCGAATAGTTTCTCTGGTGTGAGAAACTGAAAGTGTAAATCAGGACTAAATGTAAAATAGGTAATGTGAAATAGGAAGAAAAGGGGCAAAGGGGAAGGAAGTGGGAGGGCTAGGGGAAAGGATAGAAGGGAATGGGATTAATATGAGAAAATGGAAAAATAGGAACAAAATCTTTGTAAATAGGGAGGGATGGAGGGGTTGAAGGGAGGGCTGGGCAAGAGTGAAAAATAAGAACCAAGAGAGACTATGTAAAGGTGCAAATTTCCAACGATGAATGTCATTATATTGTATACCTAAAATGTACCAATGATTAGAATGAATAATCGATAATGCAAAATAGGAAGAAAAGGTCCAACGGGGTAGGGGTAGTGGGAGGGGCAGGGGAAAGGAAAGGAGGGAAAGGAAAAATGATGAGAAATGGAAAAAATGGAAACAAAGTCTTTGTAAATAGGGAAGGGTGGAGGGGGTGAAGGGAGGGCTAGGAATGGGGAAAAAATAAGAACCAAGATGCATCATGTAAAGGTATAATTCCAAATGAGAAATGTAATTGTGTTGTATACCTAAAATGTACCAATAAAAGAATTTAACAACAACAACAAAAAGGACTATGCAACCCTCCCTTTTAATGATGACCTGACACTTTGCTGGCTGCTCACGCGGCCCTCTGCAGAGCTCCGGTGCACTCTCCACATTGCCCCGTGCGTGTTTGTCTCATGTGTTCTGGTCGTTGCAGTTCCTTCAAGTTCCACCTTCATCTCCTCCCTCAGTGAGGCCCCTTTGCCCTGTTAGATACCTTCTCCACCATGGGCTTAGCGCTGTCATGACATCTGGTGACTTCATTCACCTCCATTGCTCAAGATCATAGCCTGAATTTTCTGAGGTCCAATGTTAAAAAACAATCCTTTCATTGTTCTGACCCATCTTCCTTTCTCTTGGTGCATATGTAAGTCTACAACCTGTCACTCCTTCACCCCCGAGTAGATGCAATTGTGCCATCATTCTGGCCTTGACTAGGGCACTGTCTTTCAAACTGACTCCTCTGGTTCTGTACTCTTCCCGATATCTCTCCTCAATGTAATCTCGAGTGACCCTGTGAAAATATGCTACATCCTGACTCTGTCAGAGCCCTCCACATCCTCCCCATTTCACTAAGAGTAAAAGCTAAAGCCTCACCATGGCCCACGGTTGCTCCTCTCTGTGTCCTGTCTTTGGCCAGCCCTCCCTCTGTCACTTTCTCCAGTCTGTTCCTGGGATGTTCCTGCACCCTCTCCCCACTCCAGGTCTGAACTAGATGTTCCTTCCACTCGCACTTATTTTCTACCTGATTTGTTCATGGCTCTTTCCCTCTACTATCATTAGTTCTGTGTTCAAATGTCACCTGGGTTAGGCTGACTTGGATCATTCCATTTAAAACCCAAGCACCTCTTGTCCCCATAATTGCTGTCCAACTTGTTCCACTTGCTTTTTCCCATAGAATTTATTACTTTTTAATAATATATAATTATGTGAATCAGAGTTCAGTTAGGAGTCAGAACCACGTAATAGATTGAACAGAGGTACTTTGTGTAATGAACAATTAACAAGAGTGGTGTCAGTAGTGATATCATTACCTCAGGGTTGCCAAAGAACAAATAACAAAGGGATGGATTAGGGGACAATCTCATCCACAAGACTGGGTTCACTGCCTTGAGGACTCACACCCACCTGAAGGTTTTGATTGCTTCACACTGGTGTCACACTGCAGGCCCTGGCCACTATGGGGCGGCGGTTACCACTGTGCTCAGTGGAGCAAGTGGAACCAAGGAGAGGTCCCCAGAGTCATGCTGTATGTGCCCTGACCCCTGTCCAACTGGACTACCCATCATAAGGGGCAAGGACCAAAGAGATTCTTAACAGTGTCTGACAAGCTCGACTCTCCTAGAACAGACCCCAAGGTCTTCATAAGTCTGTAGACTTCTTTCTTAGAGGCAACTTTGATTGGGCCCGGAGAAGCACCCTGCTGATGCCAGAGTCTGCATGCTCAGCGCACAGACAGAAGCCTCCACACCTCTGGAGCAGACACTCAGGAGAGGGGCTCAGCAGTTGGAGCACAGCTTCTCCCGACTGCAGCTGGTCTGGGGTGGGACTGATGCTCACCAGTTGCCTCTCATTGCCCCTCCTAGACTCCTCTCACCCCAAGACTCTGAAGGTTCCCTTCCTATTTACTTGTGGGGAGCAGGCAGCCAGTGCCACCCACACCCATACCCCCCTCCCCACATCTGTTCAGTAAGGGGTTTGTGAAAATCCTCTGTCACCTGGAATCATGCTGTTCTCCCCCAAAGAAGGCTTCAGTCTGGATCTGCCATACCCTCAAGAGCACTGGGATCCAACTCAAAGACAGAAATGACTCTGCTGAGTCTCACCAAGCTCTCCCCACTGTTTCCTCTGTGGTCAACCTGAGGGAAAGCACACAGACCATTGGTTCTTCCATCCACACCAGGTTCTGGAACCTCAGGCCACCTTTCCTTTCCATTGTAAGAGGTGCAAATCCCAGCCTGATGCTGCTCCTGTTGGCTCACACCCTGGCCTGGTGCCTCTTCCTTCCTTCTGAGCACTAGATGTCTCCAAACAAGGGTTCTCTGATTGTTCCAGGGAGTGAGCTGGTGCCCTGGCCTGATCCACTTCATACAGAAACCAAACCCTCCACTTAGGCTGATGGAGGGCAGGCAGAAGAGCACAGAAAGCCAGCAAGGTCCCCAGGGTCTTCACGGGGGAAAGATGGAAAGACAGGATACAGGAGCCAGGGCGTTAAATCAGCTCTCAGGAACCTAGCCTGGGGTACACCTCAGGCATCTTGGGGAGGTGTATACAGTGGGGCTAGGAGCTGTGCTTAGAGTTTGAAGGCTTGGCACCAGTGGGGAGGTGTAGGGACTTCACTGTTGGTGGAAATGGGGAGCTGGGTGTGAGGCACATGTCAGAGCCTGGGCTGGTCCAGTCCCTGGGGAGGGATGGAGTACAAGAAACTCTTGTCATCCTCCTGGATCCTGTTTTGGAGACTCTGCACTTCCCATTCTGATAACATTCTCCCTGGGATAAGGTTTCCTCAGAGGGAGTCAAAGAGCTCTCAGAGGGCCTGATTACACCACTCAACATCCATTCACTTCCATCCAAATGAAACAATGCCCTCAGCTGGACAGTGAAGATTACAGAGGCGCTGTACAGGTCAGAGGGGGTGCAGTCCGGCCCTCAGGGCCTCCAGTGTGGGGATAAAGAGCAAGAGGGTGACCAGGAGCACAGAGCTGACATGGGGACCACGCAGCTGCTCCTGCTAACAGTGGGGCTGGGTCTGCTCTCTGTGATGCAAGCTAAGAGCCCCACTCTGACTCCTGCCCTTGCTAATGAGGTGACAGTCTTGGAGGGGTGGGGAGGGGCTTGGGTTCTGAGGCCAGGTCTGGGAATAGGGTGAGAACCTCAGGACCGAGGACCGGAGCTACAGGGGGTGTCAGTGGGGTGCCCGTGTTGTGACCTTGGGTCTGTGAAGCAGAGCAGGTGTGTCCAGAGATCCCCAAAGACAGCATGGTGTCTTGCTGCCATCTGGGAAGGCACAGAGAGAGCTGGGATAGCTTGGGGAGCTCTGGAGAGCTCCTGACACACTTCAAGGCTTGGTCACCTTATGCGCTCCTGAGAAACTTCTGTCTGTTGGAGGCGGTGGGCATTAGAATTTTAATGAAACACTCGTGCATGACCAGCTACATAAATGTGGGGATTATCTGAGATGATTTTTTTTTTTACTTTAAAAATTATGCTGTGTTTTGTGACAAAAATCAAGGCAATGGAGATGAGCAGACACTGACCTAGGCTCTGTCACTGTTGGATAAAGGTGGCAGCTGCTGCTTCCTTATCTTTGATATTCTTGTCTTAGAAGCTGAATCTACCTGATGCTAAGCGGGTCAAACCCTGTGTCCAGGGAGCCCAGGTTTCTCCAGCAACAAGTCCTATTCCTGGGCCCATCCATCCTGGGCCTCCCCGTGGTAACCCCAAGTGCTCTCCTGCCTTCTCCAGGGGTGGCCAGCCACTGGCCATGCTCTCAGTCACATGGCCCTGGGGACCTCAGATTCCCTCTCTGCCCTTTCCATTCCAAACCTCTGGTCTGGATCCTCCATGTCCCTCTCACCAAGGGCTGTGGCCAGATATTCCAGGACTCATGTTCCAGGCTCCTGTGACTGTCAGATGCTTGTGGATACAATGTCAGCACTAACTGCTTTTCAATTGCAGGAGAACATCGATAAGTCCAATCACTAGAGGACCCAGGCAGCTGAAAGAGAAAGGCAGGGGCTGGGCCCCATGGGCTGGCCACAGCCCAGTAGCAATCATTAGTTTGACTCGCATCCTGCACCAGCTCTGTCTGCTGTCACTCTCCTGTCCTCCTGTCTTCTTCTCCTAAACACAAAGGTTCCACCTCCCCCAGTCTTTTGATGACTTCCTCAGGTCCTCCTTGGTGGCCGGTGCAGTGTCCCTGACTAGAGCCCACCCAAGAGATTTGTTCCCCAGGAGGGCCCCCGCCATCTGGGCCCACCTACTGCTGATGGAGAGGGGCCACGCTGGGACCAGGCCCCTCCTTCTCCTCAGGTGTCTCCCCCACCCCAGCCTGCTCTGGGGCCCTAAGCCAAGGCCCTCTCCCCACCTCTGCTTCCACTTCAGCTTCAGCTTGGGTCCCCTTTTCCTGATTCCCTCTATCCCTGCAGCCCTGCTCAAGGATGGCTTCCCCCTCCAGCTTTTAGGACACTGGTTTATAATAGGCTGGGCAGGAGACATGCCTATTCCTGAAAAGAAGAAGACCAGCCCACTGCCGCCCTTCATGTTCGCCAGAAACAATTTGAATAAGCTGGAGTTCAGGATGAACATCAAGTGAGTGCCCTGCATGCAGAATCCCTTCTCTGCTGCTGGCTTTGTGTCCCCAGCCCCAACCCTTGTCTCCCGTGTGGTCCCTGAACCCAGCCTGTTACCCTGCCTGGAACACGCCGTCCTGTCCCTCATCTCAGCAGTGTTCCAGGAGATGGCCAGTGAGTGCTGCCACGGTCCTCACACTGACACAGAACTGAGCATGGGTGGCCTGAGGTGCCCCTTGCTGTGCTCTGTGACCCGCACTTTCCAGCCCAGGGCTACTTGCTCCTGGAGAAGCCTTGGGCGGGTGCTGTGCTTGTTCTATGCACAGACACTGCCTTAGGATCCCTCAGGATTTTGCTGTGAATTCCAGGGTTTGTAAGAAGCCCAGGCTGGAGTACAGGTAGATCCAGGACTCTTGTCATCTGTGAGATGCATTAGGAGAAACATCTGGAGGTCCAGGCAGGCAGACCTGGCCTCCTCGCCAGGGGCAGGGAACCAGTCTGTTCTGAATGCAGTGTGGGCTGGCCACTGGCTCTGCATCTACCTGGCTTCTCCCTTCCTGGGACCACCTGGAGATACAGGGGTCGGGTAAGGGGGTGCATGATATGCCACGTCCTTGGGGCTGTGGGCTGCTGTTATAAAGAAGTGCTGACCAGGAGTTCCTGGCCTTGTCCACTGGACCAGCATAGGAGCATCCACAATGCCCCAGAGAAGCCAGCCTGAGTTCCATGAGGTCATGCTTGAGCCTGTGTTCCTGTAGGGCATCAGGTCCTGAATAGTCCCAGCTGCCCAAAGGGCCTTACACGGCCATAGAAGGGACCCTCTGGTGCCATTTCAGGCATCTCTGGGCAGCCCAGGCTGGTTCTGGGGCACTTGATGATGGGTTCCCCATGAACTAGTCACGTAGTTGAAGAACCTTGGCTGGCCCCAGTGACAAACATCAGGAAGAAGTTGGGGGCTGACCTTACAGCTGGGGTCTCCATGGGTGCAACCATGGAAGGCATGGGCAGGCATCTGGGCCAAGAACCATGCTTGGATTCTGTGTCCCAGGAAGCCCATTGGATGCGTTCAATTCAAGCTGCCCCTTGATGAAGTCCGAGGAACGCCTGGACACTACCATGCCTGTAAGTGGCCAGTTACACGTTCTTTCTCCAATGAATCCTACAGAAAGTGACCTGATGGCCACAAGCCCATGTCATCCACAGGGTCGGGTCATTTGGTGATCATCCGTTTCCTGCCAAAGGGGAAGGATCATGCCATTGCCTACTACGAGGGCAAGGGGGTCCAAATAGCATACAAGATGTCAATGCTGATGGGTACGTTGAGCACTTTCTGTGTTTGGAGGAGTTGGCTGTGGACTCCTGGGGCACAAAGCATGTACTGTACACCGCTTCCCTGCCTGACCCCTCTGCTCCCCCTCAGGCAGCCTTTCCTGGGCTTCTGGGCTTCTGGTGGGAGAGGGATTTTGTAAGCACTCCACCTCTCTCATCCTTAGCTCTCAGATTGCCAATCCCGGTGCTAAGGGCTCTGTGTGCTCAACACACCCGGCCCAGCCCTCCCTTTCCTCTTGGTGCAGTCATACTCTGACAGGGGATTTGTTGGGGCCTCTTAGCTCCAGGGACATTGGGCAAAGTGTGGAGGAGGGTGCTATTGTCATGTGGACATGGGTGGGGCCTCTGGCTCTGGCAGATGGAGGCCTGAGTGTCACTCACCCTGCAGGACCCTCCCCCTGGGAGACTGCCCTGCCCAAAGGCCAGCTGAGGTCAGATGGAGACCTTGACCTAATCTGTCACCACCATTCACCCACAAGAACCACATCTCAGTCCTCAGACTCCAAGCTCTCGTGGCTCGTTCTTAGCATGCTTAATACCTGGGCTTCAAGGGTCTTCCCAGACCTGGAGCTCCCTCGGCTGCCTCTTTCACTCTGGCTGACCCTGATTGCAACCCCCAGGGAAGCTCTGGGCCCACAGATTCCCCAGCAACTTCCTGTTCCAGGGCTTGGGATGGAATGGGGAGGCCTGAAGAGAAGTGCCCACTACCTGCACATGGGCCCCAATTTCATATCATGATCATGGACCGCAGGTGCCCCAGGTGCTGTTCAGGTATCCCCAAGTCACTTCCTAGATCGTCCTTGTCTGTCACTTTATTATCTTCGGGACACGATAACTGATACCCACAAGTTAAAAGAAGAAAGGTTTATGTTGGCCCATGGTTGGTAGCGGTTTCAGTCCACAGTTGGCTGGCTCCAGGGAACGGCAGAGGGGCAGGGAAGAGAGGCCTGGCAGACAGGAAGCAGAAGGAGTTACAGGGAAGAGGGGCGAGACAGACCCCTCCAGGCCATGCCCCCAGGGAGCCACCTCCTCTGACCAGGCTTCACCTCCCAACAGCACGTTGAGCTACCAGGTCATCATGGACAACCCACTGACGAGCATCGTGGCTCCATGATCCAGTCACCTCCCTCAAACCCCACTTATGAGTGCGTTTAGGGGAATCTAGACATAAACCATAACATCCCCTAGGCCAAATTTCCAGTGTTCCGCCTCTCCTTTGGGCCACTCTAATTCCAGTGTAGGAGAAATCTCCACTGCAAACAAAGCTCACGTGGGGTGTGGCCTGCAATGTGCACACTGCCTTCAGTAGGATTTGTGGGCAGAATGCATATTGCCACTGAGGCTTGGCCCCGGGGACAGACTTTCAGACCAGGTCCCTGCAGGGAGAGGCTGGGGCCAAGGAGACTACAAGGGGCCCTGCTGGAACTCAGGGCTCACAGTAGGACATTTTCCCTCCAGGACAAGCTTCTTTGTGGAGCAAGGGACAGTCTGGACAATGGGATCCTGCTCCGGAGGGGCTGTGGGCTGACCACTGACCTTCCCGTCCTCTGCTTCCTGCCCAGCCATTAGACCAGGGCTGTCCCGCACAGAGGGGCTGGAGCATGGAGCCCGGGGTGTGCACATTCAGGAAACTCCACATCTCTTCTCTGTTCTCCTGGGTGGGAAAGGTGCAGCCTCTTACCTATAGAGACTTCAGAGCCACCCACGGAGCTGTTGGCTTCCCAGGAGGCCCGTCCACTCAGGTGGCTGGTGTCCCAAACAAAGGGCAGAATGATTCCTGCCTGAAGGCTTCCCACTTGGTGAGCCTCCTTCTCAGAAGGGTGCCCTGGGACAGCAGGCTTGAGTCTGCCCAGTGCCAAGAGGCCCTGGAGGAGGTGTCAGATATGGGCCTGGAGGGATGGCCCTCCTAACCCCTCCTCACTCTCACACTAATTGGGGGACCCTGTCTTCGGACACTCACCTTCAGGCCGCACCCTGGATGAAAACCCGGAGGCTAAGCAGGTCTTCGAGGAGCTTATGGACCAGAAAAAGCTGAACAAAACAGTCATCTACCCACCCACTGCCGGTAAGGAGAAGGGATTTTTAACTTTCCTTCCTTTTTGTTCATTATTTCCCTTCATCTGGCTACATATCCTTGACATTCCTTTCCTTCTGGGAAGTTGAGCTCACAAACATGCCTTGTCTCTTTCTGGGCCCACAGAGACCTGTGTGTTGGCAAAAGAGTCCTAGTGATGGACAGAGCACTGCAGCAACTGCCCAAAATGAGGAGCTGGGATCACGCTGCCCTTTGCCGGCTGCAGGCAAAACTCCCTGGAGCTGGAGGGACTTCAGTGAAACTTCCACTTCTGCTCTCAATAAAGCTGGCTAGTGTCCCCTGGCCATAAGTGACACACAGGGTCTAATGTGACAGGTCGTTTTAATCATGTGGGGGAAGACACTCAGATATGACCATGATGATCAGGAAGGGAGGAATTTTTTATGAGAATATGCTTAGTTCCCTCCACACTGGTAGCGTCTCACAGGGCAAAGCAGCAGCATGCAAACAGCAGGGAAGAGAGACTTTGGGGTGGAGGAAAGGGAACACAGAGAGGCAGCTGCAGGATCCGATAGTGTGGGTGCTTCCAGAGCCCTGAGCTCTTGGGATGACTCAGAGTGGTCTGGAACCTGGAGCTGGATCTCGGTCCAAGGTGGGAGCCCATAAAGGAGGGCAGCCGGGGCTCTTTGCATGTGAAAGATGAGGCTTCCAGCGAGGTGGTTACTATCTCTAGGAAGTAGTTAACCTGCGAGGGCCCAGCCCTCCTGGAGTAGAGGCTCAGCTGTCAGAGCAAAAGCAGAAAATAGAAAAACAAACTCAAAGCCAAGAGAACTTGACCCACCTCTCTAAAGCAGAAGTTCCAGTACCTGGTGTTCAATTCTCACACATATCTTTCCTCTGGCCACAGTTATTTACATGCAAAATACACTCAGCCCTCCCAGGGCCACTCCCTCAAACCTCATGGAACCAGGAGGCTCTGACTGACTCAGGGCAGGATGGGATCCGCCTGTGGACCAGGTTTCTGAGGGGCAGGGACATCTGGCCAGAGACTTGTGCAGTGGAAAGGCAGCTTATCTGCCCTCCCCCAGGCCCTTGCATAGTGAGCAGGAAACCCCACCAGGCAGCCATGATGAATGTGCTCGCTCTAGGACGGAAAGGATGCATAGAAGGAGCCCAGAGGACCCGGCACCCCCAAGACAAACATCTGCACAAGCCAGGCTGGGAGATGGGGTCCGACTCACAAGGGAAAGGGGGGCATAGATCCAAGTTTTTCACTGTGTTGTTCCTTCCAGGTGTCCCTCACAATGGGTCAGAGGCAGGAGTCTCTGAGCTAGGCTGCCCCTGCCCCCCACTCTCTGGGCGGGACGGGGGGTGGGAACCTTTTCCTGTGGAGCCTTAGGAAAACAGAACCACTTGGGGTGTTGTCCCTGTCACGAGAGATTCTGTACCAAATGAGGCCAAACACACACCTTTTGTGCCTTGAGGCTAGGCAGAGCAGTGAGATTTGAAGTCCTCTCAGATCTGGGACTCTGGGGTAGACACCGGGACCGGTGCCCCATCAACTGAACACAGAACATCAAAATGAGCCAGAATGTAGCCAGGAAGCTGTCCAGAGAAGACCCCACTGGAAGAGCCTGGAAGGGGCTCGGCACCCTTACTGGGTTCACCCCAGCCCCGGCACAAGGATGGGAGTGCTGGGAAGGAATGGGAGTTTCTAGGGAAGCAAGCATGGAGGACAAGCTTCCTGGGCATGGAGACCCACAGGAGTCTCCTTGTTTGACAGCTTTCCTGGCGTCCTGTGTCTTACATAAATTGTGTTGTGATGACACAGTCCAACACCATGATCCTTGGACTGCTACATATGAGGCATAACTTCTGACTACTTGCAGCCCCAACAGGGAGAGCAGATTGCCAAGCAAGGCGAAGCGGAGTTGCTTGCACCGGGGGACAGGGTGGTGGGAACTTAGGAAGAAGTTAGCATATAAGGTACGGGTTAGCAGAGTTTCTTGGGGCCCCTGTTGTTGGCTAATGTGAATAATTTTAGGGCGGAGAGACTCCAGGGCATGGTTTTTTTTTTCAATTGCTAGGTGGTGCTGGATCCTGGGGCAACTAGGGCTCAGGAGCTGATGTTGGGCTAATCCAGTTGCCCTGGAGGGGGAGTGAATGGCTCTCATCCAGATCCTCAAGACTCGGTAAAGACATCGTTTTAGGGCTGTTCTGTTCTGTTCTGTTAGGGCTCTGCCTCTGTATCTCAAGAATGGATTTTGGTCCTTATGAAGTTTCTGTTCTTTGCAATAGGTGGTCAAATGGCCAGAGCCATATCCCATCAGCTGGACTCTGAGGTCAGCTGCAGATGGACAGTGACAATGTGCATAGTAACAAGTGCCCACGTCTCTGCATTGCTCTTCCAGACATCACAAAGACTGCCGCAGAGAGCCCACAAAGGCACTGAGGCTCAGAAAGTGTCCTGGCCCTCATGCTGTCTCCAAGGGGAAGGCAGCATGGGCAGTGACAGAGCCCAGGCCACGACAACAGCTTAGGTGATTGTGTGATCTGTGTGGGACACCACGGTATCAGTGAGGGAAGAAGGCAGTGCAAGCTGAGGCTCACCCCAAAAGGGAGCACCTGTGGAAATGCTGAGATCTCGCAGAGACCAGAACTCCTGCTGTGGGGAGCAGGAAAAAGACACTTGGAAGGTGCTGGACCAGAGATGACTACCTGCAGTATCTGGAGGAGAGGGGTAATTTTGGAAGAGGTAATTTGCCCTCAGAAAATGAGATGAAGAAAGCGAAGCAAATACATGGACAATGTGAAAAATGAAAGAACAGAGATGGCTCATCAGGCTCCAGCACCACCATTGACTCAAATGTCTCAGTTCAAGTATTGGATTTACATTAAGAGTGACTGCTCTAGGGATTCCTATAGCATCCTGAACTTCATAGTCTACTTGGAACTAGCATGATGCTACTTTCCTTTGTGGCTGAACACCTTGCAGCTACGGGAACCCCTTCTTGCTCCATCCTGCTTTAAGGTATCACTAACTTTTATATCCTATTTACATATATTATAAATGTCACAATGGAATGGTATAATCCTTGCTTTAAGCAGATTTCGTATTTTGGAGTGTGTAATTGTTATGACTTATATCTAGATGTCCTTATTTCTCAGTTATAGATTAATAGCTCCCTACTTGAAATATAAACAGACCCAGAAAATATTTATCCCATCTTCCATACCCCCTACTTATATACATACTGTCACCCAAATGATCATACTTCATGCAACTCTCTGGTGATTTATACAACACACACACACACACACACACACACACACACGAGGTATTCTAATAAATACAAACACAAACACATGTACTTCTCCTGAAGCATCCAATATCTACACAACTAACCAGCACATCACAAATATGCAAATATTATGGTTTGTGTCTAGATGACCCCCCAAAGCCTCATGCAGTCATAGATCGTAAGTGGTGCCTTTCAGAGGTGGCTGGATCTAGAGTGCATGATGCTGGGATTAAGTGTGTGATGCTGGGGTCAAGGTTGTGTGATTACTAAATTGGTCCACTGATTGATTTGGCCTAATTCTGGGTGTGGATGGTGAGAAAGCCCACCCTCTGTGTAAGTGTTACCCACCCTCAGGGTGTGTAGCCTGGATAGAATGTAAGGGACAGAAAGAGGGCTGCTGTTGTTGCTTGCTGCTTCCCTCCTTTGCTGCTTGCTGCCTTGCTGCCTTCTGCCTTCTCTCTTCTGCTTGCCAGGAACTGTTTCTTCTCTGCCATGCCACCCTGCTTTGGAGCCAGCCAACAATAGTCTGAAACCTCTGCAAACTGTGGGCTGAAATAAACTTCCCCTCCTTTTACTTTGGGACTTGAATATTTTCTCTCAGCCATGAGAAAAAGCAACTAAGACAGCAAATATTGCCAAATATTCACATACTTATACTACCGGCATAGACAAAAATCACCGTCTTAGTTACTTTCTCATTGCTAGGACAAAATGCTCAATACCCACAAGTTAAAGGAGAGATTTATTATGGCTCAAGTTTGTAGTTTTCAGTCTATAGCCTGCTGGCTCTAACGCAGGTGGCATGGGAGACAGGTATGGCAGAGGAGAAACAGTCCATGGCATGGCAACAGCCATCAAGGGAGGAAGGATATCTATATACACCCTTCCAGGCCACACCCACAGTGACCCACCTCTTTCCACCTGACTTCCCCTAGCAACCTTGCACCAAGATATAAATCCATCAGTGAACTAATCCAGTATTACACACCCATGATTCAATTACTCCCCAAACCCCACCTATGAGTGCATGACGTTTTGGGGATACCTCTAGATAACAATCACACACTCCAAAATACAAATAACTCTTCCATCTTCTAAACTGCAAAATCATACTGATTTTACAACTGCACACATTCATCTCACTAGTCCAAGAAAATTAGTCATAACTCTGCAATCTCACACTGAAGTACACACACAAATCATGAGGATCACAGAAAGAAACATATTGTCATATAGCCTGGCCCAAATACACTAATACTCCTCCCACATTTCCCAATTATGTAAAACTGTGGTATCCTGAGCCTTCAGAAAAGAAAGAACATTTCTTCAAAACATGCACATCTAGCTGGGTGTGATGGCACGTGCCTATAACTTTGGAGGCTGAGGTGGGAAGGTTGCCATGAGTTGGAGGCCAGCCTGTGCTACATAGTGAGTTCAAGGCCGGCCTTGTCACAAACAACAAAAAACGAAATGAAAAAACCAAACAAACAAACAAAACATGAGGATCCAGATAAACATAAGCAAAAATTTTTAACATTGCCCATTTTCCCATGTACATATTTCTTCTAAATTCATGGCAAACACAAACACAAAAACCAGCATTCATGCAAGAGAACCTGCATGTGAAATAGTCCTAAACCCAAATTGCAAACATCTAACATCAATTACCTTGGTATACATGCATAATATCACACCCTCCAAATACAACCAACCCTACACAGTTGCCCAAAAATAGTCAGGACTTTCCCTCTATCCCAAATGTCCATGCAGACACCATCACCTACACAGGTAAATACCCATATCAGATTCTTACCAACCAATTAAAACAAATCCCAAACTATGAATTCATATGAACTCATTATCAATACATCCCAAAAGACACCTAGAACAAACCACTTTTGCCCCAGGGATTCCTACAGATCCCAAGAGTTCATCAAGCGCAGCATCACATTTTTAGAAATCACCACCCACCATTTTAATGACCCTAAAAATAAAGACCAAAGCTTCCTCCCACCCTTGAGCATAGTCTTCTCAACAGACCACACACACACACACACACACACACACACACACACACACACAATGTAATAAAGTTTCTTGAGGTAATACATGCATAGCGTGAAGTTTAGTAATAAAATATACAATCTCTTTATTGCAAATTCCTTTGAGTCAGCTGATTCTTACCCTGTTGTAGTGTTGATTTTTTGCCAGTTTTCTGTAATCACGGTACCCTATGCATGCAACTCACTTATTATATGACAACACTGCCCCAATCAAAAGCATATTATTCAACTTTGGAAGCTGCTGACATCACTGACAGATGGTGTAGTCACATGCTAATGGTGGCCAATATTTCTGCTATTGTAACAAATGCTTAAGTGAAAACAAGGAAGCTGCCACTGAGGTTCAATCATTTTTCAGTGACACGAGCTTCTACTCTAGAAAGCAGGAGGATGCTTTACAAATACAAGCAAACTCCAAATGAGGATTCTGCATCACAGATGGTATAAGGGACACAGACAAGACAGGCTGTCAAGCTCATGCCACATTATTGGATGCCACCCTCCCTCCTAGCTCTATAACCCACAGGAATGGTACAGGAGTCTGGGCCAGCACGGCACTAGCCCAACCCCTGGTAAAAAAGCTTAATATAGGGCTGGCTTGTCTCAGGAGGGGGATAGATCACAGGTAGGTGTGTGGTCCCACGTGACATACTGTTGCCAGCAGCCCAATGGGAAGCACAGAGGAAAGTGGAGGAACATACTATGCAGGTCTGGCTCTGAGTACCCATCACACTTGCTTTTGGTAGTGCATTATGTAACCCCCATGCCAGTGTCCTCTGCACTGGCACCTGTGCATTGTCCTCAGCAGGTTCACATGGATGCTGTGAAGGGTTGGAAGGCAAGGGCATGCTGGAAAGCCTCTGCAGCCCAGGGTGTGCACAGGCACAGAGGGAAGGCCCTGGGTCTGGAAGGAACGCTGCAGGAGACCAAAGAAATGGCAGAGCAGCTCCTGCTCCAAGACTTCTCAGGCAGAGGGATGCCCTCTCATGGAAACCCTGTGGCCTGCCCTCCTTAAAAGGAGCATCTCTGAATGACCATTCTTGATTTTCAAAATGTTACACCAGAGCTGGGAGCAGTAGCATACATGCATAATTTCAATATGCTGGGAGCCTGAGGCAGGAGGGTTTCAAGCTCGAGTTCTCACAGAGGGGAAAATCCCTGCTTTATCACACAGGCAAAGGTAAGCCAGTAATAATTAACTAATTATTTAATCCTAAATATTAACTAGATAAAGATCAACATCCACAAAATATGACTGAAGAAGACAAAAATTAAGCACACTACTGACCCCTAAATTATCTGAGAACAAAAAAATATTAAGTGACATAGGTCAGACACACAAGCTCAAATAATGCATAGTTTCTCCTATACAAGAAACACAAAATATATATATATTTTTATAATAATATGTGTACACTATATATATATAAATGAAGAGTAAAATAGAAGAGATATAAATACGAAATAGGGAGAAGCTCCAATTCTTCCCCAAATTATATATTTTTTGTTTCAAAAATATTTTAACATATATGTTAATTTGTTTCATTTATACTAGTAGTTTATTTTAGATTGTTGAAAAGAAAGTGTTGTGTTATTATCTGATAGCTAAATCTTAAAAAACAGCCCAAATGCCCATCAACTGGTGATTGGATAAAGAAGATGTGTGCTTTTTTTTTTAATAAAATGGAGCACTACTCATCCATAAAGAAAGACAAACCAGAGACTTTTCTAGCTAAATGGATGCACCTTGAGGCCACCCTCTTAAGTGAAATAAACAGGACACACATGTGTAAATACTGAATTGTTTCTCTTGTGTGAGAAACTAAGTGTAAATGAGGACAAAAATGCATAATAGATATTGTGAAATAGGAAGAAAATGTTCAAAGGGGAAGGGGAATGGGGGGAAGAAAGAGGAGAAAGAAAAATGTATAAAGAAGGGAAAATGGAGGGCCAGAGATTTAGCTCAGTGGTTTCACCGCCTGCTGCGCAAGCACAAGGACCCAAGTTCGATCCCCGGTACCAAAAAAAAAAAACCAAGAAGGGGAAATGGAGACAACGCTTATGTAAATAGGGAGGGGTGGGGGGGTTGAAGGCAGGGAAGGGAAATGGAAAAACATAAGAACCAAGATATAGCATGTATAGGTACAAATTCCCAATGATGAATGTGATCACAATGTATACCTAAAATGTACTAGTAAAATTAATGAATAAAAAAAGGATCCTTTTGCTTTCTGTCTTATATTCTGAGTAACTACTATGAAGACAATGACACACAGTGTATTAACTATTGCTATTCTCTTATTTTGTTATGAAATTTTGATTTTTTTCATGAAATAAAAAAATGATTACAAAGCACTGGTATCTTCAAAGAAACTGAAGGTACCATTGCTCATTAAAAACCTTCTCATAGTGGAGTTGTTCTCCAGTATGAATTCTCTGATGTTGATTACAACATGACAAAATGATCACAGGCTTTTCCAGAATCTTTACATTGGTAAGATTTTTATGTGACACAAATTCTGTGGTGTTGTTTAAGATTTAAATACTGGCTAAAGGTTTTGCCACATTATTCACATTGGTAGGGGGTTCTGTCCACTATGAATTCTCTGGTGTTGTATAAGGTTTGAGCAGTATTTAAAGGTTTTACTGCATTCTTTACATTTTTAGGAATAAATTTTATGATGTTTTGTGAGGGTCTGACATCAATCAAAGGCTTTATTTCATTGTTTACATTAGTAGGGTGACTCTTCAGTATGAATTCTCTGGTATTAAATAATATTTTTAAAAATTGCCACAATTTTTATATTTGTTTTGTTTCTCTCCTTGTATTGCCTTTCTGTTGCATAGTAAAGTTAGAGTTTTGATGCGAGGATTTGACACAATCTTTATATTTGTAGGTTTCTTTCACCAGTAGGAATTCTCTAGTGTTGAATTTTTGTCACCTTCTTCATATTTGTAGTGTTTCTCTGCAGTATGAATTATTTGGTGTGAATAGGGGTTGAGCAATATTAAAGGCTTTGCCAAAATCTGTAGATTTGTAGGATTTCTTTCCAGTATGAATTCTCTGATTTTGATTAAAGGTAGAGTAATCAACAAAGAGATTTGCCACATCCTTTACACTTATAAAGCTTGTATTTAATATCATCTCATAGATAGTAATTTTTGGGCACTAACCAAAGATTTCTTATGTTTATCACATTGGCAAGTGTTCTCTGGAGAATGACCGCATTGATGTTTACTAAGATTTCAGCCATGAAGAAAGATTTCATGAATTTAATTACATTGATAAGTTTTCTGTTCAATTCAAATATCCTGGTAATTATGTAGGGAATTACTCTCACTAAAAGTCTTCTCATTTTCATTACATATGTCATGAGTTTTCCATATATCTATATCTGGCTTTAATAACTTCCTGTATTTAAAAAAATTGTATATTTTGGAACAGAAAATACATATTTGGTGATTGCAGAAGTTTTCATAAAGGAAATCTCAAATTGATCACATTTAGAAATTTGTCCATTGTTATTCAACTCTTGTTTACAAAAATGTTTGAATGAAAATTTTATCCATTGCTACATTTGAAAATTGTTCAAGTAATTAACTGAATCACGGACTAGACCCACTTTTGGCTTCCCCAAATTTCCTTTGAGAGAAAACTTGCTTAATAATTTGATGTGAATTCTTATTTATAGAAACACATGATCATTACAAGTGTCACAAATTCAGATATTTTCTGAGATGTTATGCATTTTGGATCTTTTTCAGCAGTGAAGTTTCTGTTATCCTTAGTTGTCACACATTGGTCTGTGCATTATAAAATGTCTTCTCACCTTCAGACTCACCAAAAGTTTCCCAGTCTTTCTGTAAGTGTAAATGTCTAAAGCCACAATTCCCATGTTTTTTGTTTAGCACTGTTTTTTTTTTTTTTTTGGTACCAGGGATCAAACTCGGGTCCTTGCACTTGCGAGGCAAGCGGCTGAACCACTGAGCTAAATCCCTGGCAGCACTGTTTTCAATGAATGTTTTATACTCTGCTCTGTTGAAAAGCTTTGGGTATGATGAGAAGGCATAGCTGGATGTATGGCATTGTCTATTGACTCTTCACACTCCATTTTCCATTGAACATAAAACTGCTCTAAAACATAGTCTAAATTTTTTTTCTAAAGATTAAATGATAAATTAAAAATTCTGTCTATTATAAAAGTGAGATCCTGGGGATGGTGGTATAATTGCTTCTGGGCTGGATGTGTAAATGCTCACACCTGACACCTACCGGGAAAGGACTGAGGACAGAGCATAAAAGTCACCATGGGACCCCACTGTCCCCAGTTCTCTAGGCCTTAGGATGGCAAAGCTGTCTTCACAGATGCAGAAGCACCACGCCTGTGTCTGCCACCTCTCACCCAAGCTGCCCACTCTTCCCTGGGACATTGTCAGGGTGTTCCCCAGCCAGGAGCCCATCTGCAGGGTGAAGATGCACCTTCCCATGGTGAATTTGTTTTTTTAAAATATAAAATTCCCAGAGATGAAAAGCATTTTTGCCTTGTGTGATTCACATTACTAACTTGGAGCTTGCTTTGTCTCTATGAGCACATTCTGTTACAGAATATCTGAACCGGGAAACAGATGGCACACAGAAGTTCGGAGGCAGTAAACAGCTTTATTTACACTGGTGGACCTGAGATCTTTGCCCAAAGAAGTCAGGCCCAGAATATCGGCGGGCCAACAGTTTTACAGGGTTGCAAGCAGGAAGTACAGAAGCAGAAGCAGAGTATTTGGCAGTCTTTGGTTGGTTAGTTATTTGACATTTTTTACATCTATGAGGTTTAATTCCACTGGAGTTTCCCTGATAATACAGCAAGCAAAGTTTACACAAAGCAGAGCAGTGGAGGGGGAGCCAGAACAGAGTTCTGGCAGGACTTTCTGAGTCATTACCTTTCTGTGGTGACAGATTACAGAAGTTGTCATGGCTACTCAGGTACATTCCACAAAGAGTATAGTTACCCAATTAACCCATAGTTGCTTAATAGCACAGTTAACTTACTGTTGTCCAATTGAGTTATTGTTGTTAGCAAAATATATCTGTCCACCTAGAAATTCCCTTTCAATTCCAGGGTAGCCTCCTCCATCAGAGAAACTTGTGCTTTAAATCTGAGGAGAAATGCAGAGAGACTGCCATGGAATTTAAACCCCATTGTGGCTTCCACAATGGTTTCTCATAAGACAAATGCTTGCTCTCAGTTTCTGGAACGCTGTGGTTCTCCGGCACTCCATCATGTGCAGTGACCTTCTGCTCTCAACTGCCCAGGAAAGAAAACCAACACAGGGGTTCCCAGACATGTGGGAGAGTGTGGCTCCCCTTTCCTGCCTGTGGGGAATCCGGTTGGCTGATCCTGGTCTCCTTGGCATTGCTCACTCCCGGGAGCTCAGTTTCAGCAGGAAAGGCCAAATGAACACACAACTTTTCTGAATCCCAACCAAAGGATGAGTTTCACATGCAGCAAAGTCATGTAGAAGGCTTTGGACAGAAAACCAATGAAGTGCAGTAGCAGAGAAGTTCATTTTCCTATCTGTGTGGTTTGCACTGCCAGAAGAAGAGCGAACAGGGCTATTCTGGTGACCTGGGAACAGGCAGGGTGTGAGTCGCGATGTCCCTCTATGCACGCGGAGGCTCGTGGCCTTTGCCATCAGGCATGGCTCGACTCTGTTATGTGGACACTTACGGTAAAAGGGAAAATTTGACCTTGATTTTTCAGTAGCTTGTAATCCTGCACACACTGAGAGCAGATTACACACATAAACATTTGAGAGTTGAGCACCCTAAGCTTGTGAAAGAGCCAGTTGCCTTGTGTGTTGCGTAGGAGCTGGAGCTGCTTCCTAATTAGTGTCCCACAGAAGAATCCCCACTGCAGGCTCAGCCACCCCCCACCACCTCCAGTCCCGGTTCCTTACTGGTCCCAGTCTCATGCCATCCCCTCTACCTCTCCAGGTGGAACACTGTTACCCAGACCATGCCAGGATGAAAAATAACACAAGCTGGGGGCAGAGGGGGGCTCTGCCATTGCCCACCAGCTGTGTGACAAAGAGGGAATCCCCTGGGCCCCAGGGCTCACCGTCCTCGTTTGCATCATGAGACGGTGCATCTGCAGCTCCTGCCTTTGCTAACACACCATGATATTACGATGCTTGGACCACTGTGTGAGAGCCATGGCAGCCCTTGGGGAGCCTGTAGGCACCCCAAGAACCCTGCAAATTTGGGGGAGCTGAGGGACTGGACACCTGGGGCAGCTCCAGATGGAAGCAATAGGCAGTGGACTTTCCTCTTTTCATTTTTTTCAGCTTGAAGTCCTCACTACTCTTCTGAGAAGATTGAAATCTGATATTTCTCCAGTGCTTTAAATCACAATCATGTCTAGATTGAATGTCATCTTTAAGAAATAATAACTTGAGATTGTCCATGGTGGCAGAATTTTATTTAATACTGAAGAGGTTAGGGGCACAATGGAGAGAATTCAAACTCAGAGCCAAGGAAATTCAGCTCCAATGCCAACATTCACCATGGCCTCCCATGGGTATTATGCCCTTTGAGTCTCATTTTCCTTTCCTGCCAAATAGGGTGTGTGGGAAGTTTGATACTCCTGTCCTCTCAGACACACAGCAGTGAGCCGATGAACTCCCCCCGGCCATTGTGAGCTTCCTGGTGACCATGGCCTGGCCAGGGTCATAAGGGGAAGGGACTGTGAGACCAAAGAGAACCAAAGAAATGAACTCCCCTCATACCCCTCCCCTTATAGAGGACTGGAATTCCCCACAAGAGAGCCGCTTGCTCTGCTTCTGTAAACATGCTTTATCGCTCCCCGGGAACAGATGGTGCCCGGCGCCTCCCTGTAACCACTGAGCCCTGTAGCTACAGAAGGCCCCATCTCGGCAAGATAGGTGGGATGAAAAAGAACCGGGTTGTGAAAAAGTATTTCACAGCTGGCTGAAGGACATAGTGGCCTCTCCGTGAACTTCTTTGTTCGAGTTGCCTATAAACCTGTACCTTCCCCTGCTTCGGGGCTTCACTTCTCCTAGAAAGTGGAGTCCACACGCATGAATAAACTCCTTTTAGTTATAACTCTGTCTTTGTCCCGGTGTTTGGTGATTTCCTGGCTGGCGTGGCACAACAGGGACAACCTGCCAATCTGTCTTCACTCAGTAGAAGGCACTTACAATCCTTCAACCAAAAGTTCCATGGATTTCGACATGAGTGCATATAACCACCACTCCGGTGAAAACATAGCATCCACCCTTCTCTGAGGGGTAGACATACATTCCAAGCTACCCAGTGGATATCTGAATTCTTGGTGATACCAAATGCTACATAGACTGTTTATTCCTGTACATGAACAACTGTGGTAAAGTTCAGTTTCTAAAGTAGGCATAGTAAAAGATTAACAGCAAGAACTGGCAATCATATAGAACAATGACCAGACTAGACAGTAATAAAATCACCAGAATCACATTTCTGGTGTGTGTGAGCCTGAGTGCCTTTGATAGACTTGAGGGAAATAAAACTAAGAAGTTTCATTTCTCAGAATTTCTAATTAATGACCAAAGTAGCACAGAGCGGGCAGAGGATACAGACAAAAACCGTTTTTGAGCATGCTCAGGGATCAGGTCCCCAGAGTCCTGTTGATCTCTTCTGTCCTCCTCCCTTCTCCATCCTGTTGTAGTTCTTCCTGGACATTGTATTTCATTCATATGTTTAAATTGGCAATTTGATAAACATTATTAAGGTATTGTTATACATGAATTAAAATCATTTCTTCATCTACCTTTTTACTTCAATTTGCTTTTTGACAAGCAAAAATGTTTTAATAAATCTTAAGTGGGTTCTACTTTTTTGAGGACTTCCCCAGTGGAGGGAAAGACAGCAGCTCAGCTTGCAGGAGGCGGGGGCTGCAGGGCGCCCTTGAGCCTCCGCGAAGGTGTTTGGAGGAGGGCTGGGTGCTGTGCTCGGAGTTCCAAGGTCTGGGCCAAATGGAGAGTGTGGTGACCTTGTCTTTGAAGGGAACTGAATCCTTAGCCCTGGACTGGGACCCAGGAGAGTGTGTCAGAACCAGAACTGGCCCAGGCTCCTGGGTGTCGGGAGCAATGCTATATAATTTTAGGGAAAAATCATTTGGTTAGCCTAGCTCTCCTGCCTACAGCCCAGCTATGGAATTCCGAGACATAATTCCATTTTGGCCTCCGGTCACAACTGAGATCTCAATGATCTGGTGATGCTGTGATTCTTCAGGACAAGATTACACCAGCTGAAGACAGCCTGGGAGGAACAAACATCTGCTCAGTTCCTCATTGTTCTTGGATTGGTACATCTTGTTTACACGGATGTACTGAACTCTCCCTGTCCTGAGTCATTGGTTACATCTGTTTCTCCCGATGTACTGAATAAAAGGTGTGGTAAGCTGGGGCCTTTTCTCTTTGCCGCCCAGAGCAGCACTGATCAGACCCAAAGCTCAGCTTCTTCTCAGTCTCATTTGTCTACCTTTCCTGTAATTCGCCGTGTGCTGCCGTGGCTTGCAGGAGACTAGGACTCACTGCAGAGGTTCTGGTAACGTCCCCTTCCCCTGTTCCCTACACCTGGGGAAGGACAGAGCACAAGGAGCCCTTGTCATCCTTCTCCTGGCTCCGTATTCCGGGGTGGGGACTTCACTCTGATAACATTCTCCCCGGGACAAGGCAGGCTAGGGCAGCCGGGATGGCTAATTACACAAATTAGCACCATCCATTCATGGAGTCCAAACCAAGCAGGGCAACCAGCCCTGCAGATTTCAGGAGGCTTTGTGCAGGCAGCAGAGGGTCAGTTCCTGCCTTCAGGGTGGCCCAGCACCGGACAAAGCTCAGCAACAGCAGGGAGAGCAGGAGGAGCGTGGACATGGGGACCGTGCGGCTGGTTCTGCTGACCTTGGGGCTGAGCCTCTTCTCCGTGGTGCAAGCTGACATGCTCCCTCTGACTCCTGCCAGCTCTGAAGAGGTGACATCTGTGGGGAGGGACAGAGCTGGGACCTGGGTTTCCGAGGTCAGGCCCCAGGAATGGGTGAGGGCTCAGGAATGTTGATCTGAGTGGCAGGGGTCCTGTGTTATGCCCGGTGACATTCCTCGGGTGGTGCCAAGCAGTGCCTGGGGGACAACATGGCATCTTCCTGTGCTCTAGAGGCTGGGAGTGTGCCTTAGGGAGGCCTATCAAGGGAGTTCCCGGCACGGCCCTGCCAGCCCCACTGCCCAGAGACACGCTTTGCTCCTCTGTCAGTCGTGGGTGCTGGAGATGCTTCTTCCAGGCACCAGTGGGTTCTACACAAGTTTCCACTTCCCAGTGAAAGTCATGCAGATGACCACTCATGGATTGTCCCTAGAATTTTTTACTTTAAAAATTAGGCATTTTTATAACAAAATTTAAGCCTCTGAGATGATCAGACAGCAGCCCAGGCCACCTCGCTGATGGATAAAGCAGGTGGCTTCAGGTGTCGTCATCTTTTTTTAAAATTTATTTTGGCACTGGGGATGGAACTCAGGTGTCTTCATCTTTGACACCCTCTTTCTGGAAGTTAAACTGACCTGGGCCTGAACAGGCTCTCGGTCAAGGCCAGTACCCGAGCATTCTGGGTCCCTCAAGTGGAAAGTCCGGGTTCTGGGCTCACACATCCTGACCCCAGGACCTCCCCACAGTGACCCGAAGTCCTGCTTTCTCATCTCGGGGAGCTGGCCAGCTGCTGGCCGTGCTCTCGACCACCTCGCCTGGGGAACACCAGCTCCCTCTTTGTCATTTGCACTCCAAAACTGTGCTCTGGATCTGCCCTGTCCTCTCGCCAAGGGCTGCAACCAGACCTTCTAGTTCTCACCTATGACCCCTGGGTGCGGGAGAGGAATGAGGTCGCTGTGTGTGGTAATTAGCACAGTCTGGGGTGGAGAGTCGCATGTTCGAGGCCCCTGGGACATGCAAGTGCCTGTGTGTATGTGGTCAGCAGCAGCTGCCACTTGATACCAGAAGAACCTTGAGGGGTCTGATCCTTAAGGAAGGAGGCACTGACTGCACTTTTGGGATGGTCCTGCCAGGCAGCCCTGGATGTGGTCATCAGATGAGCCCACGGGGCTGAGTCAGTGCACAGCTTTGCTGTCTCTGTGACTGCTCACCCCTGCCCTGTCCCTGGTGGGGACATAAATGAACCTGGTCCTTTGGCTGACTTTTTCTCAGCTCCTCCTTGACAGCCTGTGCAGGACCCCTGCTCAAAGCCCCTCCCTGGAGTGGCATCACCCGGGAAGGCTCCTGCCCCTCTGTCTGGTGGTGCCTGCTCCCAATGGACAGGGTCTGCCTGTGCCCGGAACCCTCCTGCCCTCCACAGTCTCAGACACCCCAGCCTGCACTGAGGCCCTGGGCCAAGCCTGCTCCTGTGCTACGCTACTCCACACCAGCCTGGGTCCCCTTTCCCTAGGTCTCCCTGGCCCTGCAGCCCTGATAAGGTTGGATCCCTGTCCCCCTGCCTGCAGCTTTTAGGAACCTGGTACATAATACGCTGGGCGGGAGACATGCCTATTCCTGGAAGGAAGAAGACCAGCCCACTGCCGCCCTTCACGTTCATCAGAAACAGAATCAGTAAGCTGGAGTTCAGGATGAACATCAAGTGAGCGCCCTGCACGCAGCCCCTTCGTTCCCAGCTGTGCCTCCTCCAGCCCCCCCCCCCCCCCCCGTCTCCATGCCCTCCCTCGCCCCACTCGGCACTCTCCGGAATTCAGCGCCCTCTCCCCTGATCTCAGCAATGTGCCAGGCGGCCTCCGTAGCTACAGGGACAGTGCTCACACTGACGCCGAGCTGAGCACAGGAGGCTGTGGGGTTTTCCTGTCACCTTCTGTGCATTCGCTCACTGTGACCCGGGCTTCCAGCGGCACTGCTTGCTCCCAGAGAAGCCCAGTGTGAGCGCTGTGCTCATTTCCATGCAGAGCCAGAGCCTCCAGCTCCTTCGGGATATTATTCCAGGCTCCTCGACCAGTAAGGAGCCCAGGTTGAAGCAACAGCAGATACAGGACTGTCATCTGGGAGGAACACCTGGAGTTCAAGGGCAGGAGCTGGCCACCTTGCTGGGAAACGGCCCGGGCTGGGCAGAGAACCAGGCTGCTCTGAGCTCTGAACTCTCGACATGGGCTGCTCATGGGCTCTGCACCTGCTTGACTTTTCCCCTGCTGGCACCACCTGGCACACATGGGGGAGGGGGTACAGGGTCCACAGCAAGCCACTTCCTGCGGGGTGTGGCCTGCTGTTACAAGAAGACCTGGCTAGGAGATCCTACATCCTAGACTTTGTCCACTGGGCTAGGACAGGACTCTTTGGAAGGCTTCTGAGAACCCATCCTGGGCTGTTTGAGGCCTTTCTCAGGACCGTATTCCTACTGGCTTCCACAGTGACCAGCCATAGCCACCCAAGGGCCTTCTGTGCCTGTAGACAGCACCCTTGGCTGTCACACCAGGCATCCTTTGGTGGCTGCAGGATCCACGGTCCTGGATACCCAAGGGATGGCTCCTTGGGGACTCCGGCCCCAGAGTCAAAGAACCTGGGCTGGTTGCTGAGTATTATGCATCAGGAGAAAGTGGGGGGCTGACCTCACTGCTGGGGCTGTTGAGTGGGAGCAAGGAAGGGCTGGGCAGGGGTCTGTGCTGAGAACCGTGTTTGGATCCTGTGTTGCAGGAAATCCACCGGATGTTTTCTGTTCAAGCTGCCTCTGGATGAATTTGATGCCATTGGCGTCTTCCATGCCTGTAAGTGGCCAGATGGGCATTCTTTGTTCCATGGATCCTGTGGAAAGAAACCTGATGGTCACATGGCATGTGTCACCCACAGGGTCAGGACATTTCATCATCATCCAGTTCCTGCTGGGGAAGGATCATGCCATTGCCTACTACCAGGGCAGGATGGACAATACCATCTACAAGATGATGATGCTTGTGGGTGAGTTCCCGGCCTTGCTGTGGCTATGGGAGTTGATCAAGGGCTCTGAGGCACCAGGCATGGACAGGCTGCACTGCCTTCTTGCCCAGTCCCCTCCAGCTCCCACCCAGGGCGCTGTTCCTGGGATCACTGGACTCTCCCTGCACTCGTGTTAACATCTCTGGTGCCTGGACCCCACACCTACTCGTGTTGGCATGGCTCCTCACTTCCTTCTTCCCCTGCACCAGCAGCTGGTGTGGTCATGCCCTGATGCGGGGTTTCCCTGGAGCCCATCTGCCCTGGGCACACTGGGCAATGACCAGAGACACGTGTTATTGTTATGAGGGAGCAATGGGGCCCTGGCATCTGCAGGGTGGAGGCTGGAGCTCTAATCAACTCCCTGCCACCACCAAGAGTATCCTCCTTCCAAGACCAGCAGTTCTCAGGTGGAGATCCTGGACCTGACTTTCACCACCACCCATCCATCAGCCCCATCTCGATGCGGAGGCTCAGCTCTCCCCACCCTCTCTAACCCCCGCTGGAAATCCCAGTGCTTCTGCACCAAGGATCCGTTGTGACCTGGGCACTCATAAATTTCCTCCCACTCTAGTCCAGGATCCCACCTCCTCCCTTTCCTCCGGATGCTTCCCCGGGTCTGGCCACCCCTGTCCTCAGTCCTGGGAGGCTCTGATCCCACAAGTTACCAGCGATCATCAGTGCAGGAGCTCAGGCTGAAGCGGGGAGATGTGGACAGGGACACTCAGGACCGCGTCATTACCTCGGGCCTCGGGGCCCTGAGTGCTCCACAGATCCTTGCAGATGTCACTCCCCACCTCCTGTGCTTGATCGCACTCCACATGCTCCCCACGCCTCAGGGCTGCCCTGACTCCAGTGAGGGTGAATGTCCACACCTAACATGGCTCAGGCGGGGTGGGGTTCCTGGTGTGCAAAGTGCCCTGGGCCGGACTGGAGCCGAGGACGGACGAGGCCAACAGCTCTCCTCCTGAGGACCGGAAGTCTCAGGAAAGCCTCCCTGGTGGGCACTGGAGGGAGCTGGGCAGGAAGGCAGTGCACCCTGTTTGTCCCCAGCGATCCCTGACATGCAGGGAGCCTTGGGCAGGATTCGGGGGTGGGGGCCGTGTTGCCATCAGGAGGTGCCTGGGCTACAGCCTCTGAGTCCAGGTCCCCCGAGAGAGAGGCCAGAACCAAGGAGACACTGAGGTCACTGAAGGAGCCAAGAACACACAGGCCGTGTGCGGGTCACTGATGAGTGGCCCTCTGCCCTTGCCACCTTGTGCCTCCTCCCATCATGACTCAGGAGCATCCTACCTGGACAGACCGGGGGAAGCCAAGGCAGGATGTCCCTGAGCCCGGGATGTGCCTGTTCGGGGACCTCTGTCCCTTACTCTTCTCTCCAGCACCAGGTCAGGTGACCCTCTTCCTGGGGAGACTTCAGAAGGGAGAACCGGCTGGAAGACTGCTGGCCTCCAAGGAGGCGAACCTGCTTAGGGGGCTGATGTCCCAAACAAGGCTCAGACAGGACTCCTGCTGAAGACTCCTACCCGGCCGGTCTTCACAGGACGTTTGCAGTGGGGCCTTTCAAGCTCTGCTTGGAGTCCTTCCAGTGCCTGGAGGGAGAGGCCCTCCCAGCCCCCTCTTTCCATCCCAGACCGGGGTGGGGGGGTTCCTGTCTCCCCTCCCTGACCCTCACCCATCTGGTCTGCAGGCCGCACTGTGGACGAAAACTCAGATGCCCTGAGGTTCTTCCAGGTGTTTGTGGAGAAGAGAGGACTGAACAAAACACTAATCATCAGCCCTCCCCATGCTGGTAAAGAAAGAAATCCATCCTTCTTCCTTCCCTTTTATCCACAATTTCTCCTTAAAATGTGAGCACGTGAATGTACCCTCTTCCCCTGTCCATCTCTTCTGGTCTGCAGACAACTGCAAGTTGACCAGAGATTGCTAACACATGGAGAGACTGCTGCCAGGCTGTGTAAGAGCGAGGACCCCGGCCCACAACCACGCTTCCCTACCTGCAGCAGAGCTCCCAGTGCCGAGAGAGAGCTGCGCTGTGCCCACACTTCGTCACATTTCTGCTTTCAATAAAGTGGGTCGATGGCCAAGTGTGTCACATGGTGTCAAAAGGTCCAAACTTTGATTTAATCAGGTGCGGGAGACGCTCAGACATTGTGATCGCTTTTCATCACACTCGGTTTCCGGTTTCCTGCACACCGGGGGCATGCCCTGGGCACAGCAGTGGGGCGCGCTGAGCGGGCGGAGAGGGGTAGTGGTTTGTGAAAGGTGAACAGGATAAGGGCAGCACTTGGGGAGGGTGGGGTGACATCAGCAGCGGGTAACTACAGACTGGGATTGGGGGACGCCCCGGCTCTGGAGTGTGGCCCAGGTGTGGGAGCCCATACAGGAGGGCGGGCTTCACAGGTGAGCCCTCGGCTACACCAGGAATTAGCTAACCTGGTAGCGCCAGGCACTCTGGGAGCAGAGAGGCCCAGGTGCCCAAGCACCAAAAAATGCAGAAAGTAGGAAAACATAAAATGCGTGTAAGGGAGAGGTGTAGGAAACGGAGACAGAAACTTTGGAGAAGGAAAGTGGGACGAGCAGGAGGAGGAGAGGGGAATGTAGGGAGGGTTATAAAAGAATCAAAAACAATCAAGAAATGGTGTAGATGACCAATTCCCCAGAACCAATGAAGCTATTAGGTATACACTACTACTACTACTACTACTACTACTACTACTACTACTACTACTAAGTGCATCGCTAAAAATACAACTGGAAACATGAAAATGCACATTGCTGAGCCCAGATTCAAAGGGAAGAGAAATTGACACCACCTCCCCATGGGAGAAGTTCCACTGTATCATGGCCAATTCTTTCTGCAGTTATTTCCATGGGAAGTGCACCCAGCCCCTCCTGATGCAGCCCCTCAAATGCTGTGAGACCTCAAGATTCTGCCTGGATCTCAGGATGGGGTCTGCCGTGGACACGGTTCCTGAGGGGCAGGCCCACCTGACCAGACGCCTGTGCCATGAAAAAGTACCGGCATGTGTCTTCCTTGTGCTTCTTGTCCACTTTATCCAAAGAGACTAAGGTTTAAGGTTGTTGTGTGTGCATGTGGGTGGTCAAAGGTGGTGAGGAGAAGGCCTTTGTGGAGTTGGGGACCCTACTGGGATGAAGTTAAGGATGTTGCATGAGTGGGTTTCTGAAAAGCTATGGCAACACCTGGTCCTGAATCCCACTACACGCAGGATGGGAATGAAGAAACCAACATCCATGGCGCCTCATTCATGTCAGGGGTGCCTGGGAGCCTGAAGTTGTAAGTTCCCTAATCAGAGAGGAAGCCTTTGAGCCCACAGAGGTTAAATGACTTTGGTTTATTCCTGTAGTAGGAAAATTTTTATGACCTCCTAACATGTGTCTAGAACTCTTCATGCAGCCACAATGAAATTATGAACCCAAGGAGTCAACTCCCTACTCTTAAACTGGAACTGAGGGCCTGGGAGAAAGGCACAGGTAGAGGAAAAGGGCAAGACCTATGAGAGGAGGCGCTTGGGTACAGAATGAGGCAGGGGTCAGGAAGTAAATGTGTCCCCTGGGCAGAAAGCAAAAATGGCTCCCCTAGAACGTGGCCCTGGCCAGCCATGGGTGCCAAGGGTGAGGAGGGCAAAGAGGAAGCCAGATCTCCTGTCTGCGTGGGCTGGGCTATGGGCAGGACCCTGGAGTGGAGCAGAAACTGGGCAGCACTGTGGTCTTTATCTCCCGTGACATTAAGTTGTGATTCATCGGATCCCAAGAACAACAGCACCGTGTTCCGTGATGGACTTGCATTTGGCCATAAGGGATGTGTGGGAGGGGTGTGGTCAGTGCCAGCTGCACACTGGCCCTGGCCACAGGGGACATAAAGGGCGTCCGCAGAGGAGCTGACACAGCGTCGTCCAGACTCTGGGAGACCTGCTCGGCTGCAAGCACAGCGCTGGAGATGAAAAGCCTGCTGCTCACCCTCATGCTGCTTGGTCTGGGGGCCGCCCTGCCGGCTGAGGGCCCTCTGTCCTTCCTCTCAGAAGAGCTGGATGTGAGGCCGGGCAGGGATGGTGCCTAGGGTAGGAGAAAGGTCCTGGCTTCTGGGCAGCAGGCAGCAGCCTGGACCCTCATCCCAAGAGGTGTCATTTAAGTCCAGCTTCCAACCCTGCACTTCCAGCCCTAAATGGTCAGAGCTCATGGGATTCTGTGGTTCTGCCAGCACACAAGGCTGGTCCCAAGGGCAGGGCTGGAGCAGAAAGCTCTCAGCTTGGCTTGCGGATCCTGCTGAAGAGACACCCACAATCAGAAGGCTTCAAAGGGCAGGAAGCGGGGACTCACCTGGTGCTGAGACCACGTACCCTGAGAGAATGGAGCTGTTAAGGGGGGAGCTGGCCTTGCTCCACAGAGCACAGGAGTGGGGTGTGTAGGACCCAGGCCCTTCTCCAGGGGCTGCAGCCTGGGCTCTCTGGGTGCCAGTTTAGCCACAGACCAGTGTGTCAAGGTTGGTGGGTGGACTGCAGGTGGGGCCACAGTGGGTTCAGGGCTCGGCCTGCTCCAGATCACAGGGCCCTGGTTCCTGAAGGGTGTGGTAGCCAACAAGAACCTGTTGGAGGAGAACAAGCCCAGAAAGGCATTCCCCATGATGATGAAGGCCCTGGAACGGGGGAACTGGGAGGCCGACATCACCTACCTGTGAGTGTCACCCAACGCGGGACCCTCCCTCCACCTGCTATTCTCCCCCTCCCTCACTCATGTTAGAATGTTGGTGACAAGAAGTCCCCAGACTTTGAGAGGGGAGGGACAGCTCGGGCAGGGGTGGAGCAGGGCTCTCACCTGGTCGGGGCTGATGCTCAGGGGAGCTCAGCGCAGCTCAGGGGATACTGAGAGCAGCCACTCCTGTGCCTCCTGATTTCCAGCCGGAAGGGGCGGTGCTATGAGGAGAGAGTTCTGTTGCAGAAAACGGAGGAGCCTGGCAAATACAGTGCCTGTGAGTTCTGCCCGCTGTGCCCTCATTTGGAGCTGTCTGGGGAGAGTGTGAGGGGATAAATGGGTTCCTGGCTGCTCGTTCTCAGCCTCCCAGGAGAAGCCCGCTCTTCCTTCCCCTGGTCTTGTGGCCCCACAGCGGACATCTGAGATCTTGGGTTTGCCCACAGCATGGGCTGGCTGAGCCGCATCTCCCACTGTGTGGTCCTAACTGGGGACCTACAGGGAAACTGAGGCTAAGGAAGCAGAGCAGGGCAGCTGCTCAGGGCCAGTGCCAAGCTCCAGCCTCAATGTCCCTGGCCTTCACCATCTGGTCTCACCATGTGAGGTTTGCCCTTCTCCACAGGGGCCTCCTGCCCTGTTGTGGAGGCCACCATGGGATTGGCTGGGGCTGGGTGCGCGTGCTGAGTGACTGCAAGACATCCTGGACTTCTTCTTAGTGTGCTCTCTGATGCTTTCTCTAGGCATGAAGATACTTCAAGCTAATGTCTCACTCTTCTTCTACAGATGGGGGCAAGATGTCCGTAAATGTAGTGGGGCTGTCTGTGCAGGACCACTTCCTCTTTTACACGGAGCATCTTTTCCACGGGAAGATGATCCGTGCAGGAAGCCTCATGGGTGAGGGTACCTTGGAGACCCCTGGCTCCTACCCCACTGTCCTGGCACCAGCTGTGTCCTGGCACCAGGGTATTAAGGGGGTCCCTGAGCTGGCCTCAGGCTACGGGCACAGTGCTGCCTGGGCAGAATGCAAACTCTGTGGTGGGAAGGGGCCAGCTGGGAGGGGACTGTCCACCATGGGGCAGACATAGCCTTCGGTGATTGCAGGCCACCCAGTGCCACTTCTTGAGGCCTCAGGAGCTGAGGGGGTTAAGGTGGAGGCAGTAATGTTTGGACAGAGGGCTTTGTGGGACAGGGTCCCTCAGGGTGAGGGGATACCACAATGCCCCTGGGACACAGGATCCTTGCAGAGGTGCTCAGAAGCCACCCTACCCCTCCCGTCACATCATGGGTTAAGGTATCCCAGCATGACCCCTCCCCAGGGGCCTGCCACTGGGCCATCTCCTTACCCATCCCGCCCCAAGCTTGCCATCCACTCTTTTTTTTTTTTTTTTTTTAGCAGTCTACAGTATATTCAGCAATAACAGGAGAGAACCGCCATCATGACAGACATAAGGCAGATAACAGGGGTGAATTTCCGGGGTACATTCTTTATACAGAAAAACAAGTAACTTTTAGGTTTTGCAACATGTGGCAAGTATGATTTGTTGCATTAGCAATAGCATTCATTCTCTACTGCTTCCTTCCTGAAAAAATTCTAATTTTACAAGCAGAGGCAATGTGCCTTACCTGGGGAATGCCAGTTCCATTCCCCTTTGCCAGGTTTTCCCACACTCATGCAATTGTATCTTCTAATGAAAAGAATTCTTCTAGGGACTTTTGGGAAGTTTTATTCCCAAATAAAGGCCAGAATTGAAAGAAGAAAGCCCTCTGCTCCCTACTCCTGGCCTTTGATTGGTGCTGAAATGCCTGGTGCAACAAACCACACAGCACTCATTGAGGAAATAGCCATGAGGACAAAAAGCAGGCATAAGGATCCCAACAGGGAGGAGAAAGAACATGGGTCTTCGATAACCTCTTTGAGCTGCCACACAAGCACTAGATTACCTTGCATCTTAAGTGGAATTTAAAAATTGTTCAGTGGCTTCTGAGAGATTTTAAACAGCTTTTTCAAAGTTTACCTAACTGTAACACTGGTTTCGGGAGTTTCATAAATAAGTGGCCAGAATGTGGCCACTGTCTAGCAAGACTTTCTTAGTTTTAAGAAAGATGCTTCCACAGTACTGTTCAGAATATATATTGAATCTTGATAATTCATTTTTTTTCATAAATCTCATTATATAGGTACTTTCTCATTCCTAGGACAGGACATTTTAAGTTTAGTCAGCACATAGACAGGATAGTTTTTGGTTATATAAAACCAAGTAAGTATAAACAGGCAGCATTTTTACATCTTTCTGTGTAATCTATATTAAGTGTTGCCTTACAGATAGGACTTCTCTGATAGTGACCAGTTATTAATATTTTGACAACCACTCTGAGGATGAGCCAAACAAAACCAATGAGGAATAAACAATTATATATGAATAAATTTTATATATATACATATACACACATATATTTATTCCTGAAAAAGGGGATTTAAAACAACAGTTTCTTATCAAAATTTATTGGAATAATCTAGAAACCAACTATAGTGAGTATGCTTTCCCACAGAAGTTATTGCTGGAAATACAATTATGGGGCACACAGTATGAGGCCTGTCCTTTAGGACTATCTTGTCATATGTCAATAATTAAGCTCTGGAACTTCTTAGGAGAGACAAGCTAGTTCTAAAACATCATTTATAGGGATTATGGATTTGTCTGGTTCTAGATGAACAGTCCCTCTGGAATACTGACTAAATTCATGCTGAACAAAATAAGTGTAGACCACAGAAGCAGACTCAACAATTTAAGGAGTTCTCAAAAATAGTGACCATCTGGATCAGATTTAGAAATAAAGGCTGGGGGCATGGATCAGTGGTAAAGCACTTGTCTACTAGAGCAGGTATTGGGCCCCAGTACCACAAACAAAAAAGAAAAGAGAATAAAAAGAGAAATTAAGTTATTTTTCCATTGTCCTTAGGCTTCTAGCACAAAACTCTCTAGAATTTCCATGATTTTGACCATTATAGAAGTTACTTGTTTTGGCCAAGTTTTTTGTTTAAGGTTTAATCTGTTCTGGTCAAGATTAACTGTAAAGCAGGGTTAAAACCAGCTACTCTGGAGTCATGTATCTTTTTTCTAAGCAGTGGAGAACCCAGAAGAAAGGGATGGCAAGCTTTTTCAGAGGTCCACTGGTGAGATTTTGGGGAGCCCACTCAAGTGGGAAAGACCAAGGAAGAACAAGGCTTCTATTAGCAGGATTATCAGGATAATGTTCAGGGCAATAATCAGCTCTATTAATATGGTCTGTAAAGACTTGGTAACATTCATTTTCAACAAGTTCAGTTTGGTACAACCAGTGGCCTAGTTCTAAGCTAGGAAACCACTGTTGTCCACAATCAGGACAATGTGAATTGTCTGAGAACATCTGGACTTAGAAAGACAATACAGAGAGCAGTGTAACACAGAGAGACAAAAATGACAGAAAGATGCCCCAATAACCAGTCCTATTAGAGGTTTGGTTTAGCAACTTCTCAGTTCAACAAACATTATTTGAAGAAGTTTAACTTTGGCTTGCACCTCAGTGTAATTCTTCAAGATTTTGATGTCTATCTTTCACTCAATTACAAGTCTCTGAACTTGGGGACCAATCCAGTTTATAATGTTATCAGTTACTTATTAGAAGCACGGATTTCAGAACAGCTCCCCCAAAACTCAGCTTCTCAAGAAAAGATAGGGCTCTAGTCTAAGTGAGTTATTCTTTTTCCTTGGGCTTTATCAGCTGGTGATGGTGTCACACAGAGGAACGTGGCTTACTCTACTTTGTTGATAAGGTTATTACATTTGGTGATATAGAGAAGCTGAGAGGTCCAATGAGTCCTTTCCTGGTGCTGGCACTCTTGCCGTTGTAATACACGTAACCAAGTCTTAAGGCCTTGGCATTTTACAGCGACGTAGGGGGATCAGGAAACCCTGGCAGTCCTCTTGAACGTGGATCCAGTGAAGTCTGTCTGGGGAGAACCTTATTCTGGACCCAGTCACGGAGAAGTAGCTGATGTTGAGTTGGCTGAAGGATCTGGGAATGCGTCACATACCTTGTTTTCTGTTTGTGCCTTTGGGAGGTGGGGGTGGGGAGGGATTGGTTCTGAAAGACAAATTATAGTGGGGTTTTAAGTCGTAGAACTGTCAGTACTAGGGGAACCCTTCGGCCTCTGGTGTTCCTTCTGCTCCAAGACATGGGGATGCACTCCTACACTGCAGAATGTCGTCTGGCCCCGCCCACGTGACAGCCACCTCCCTTGCTGTCCACTCTTAAATCTCCCTCCTCCCCTGCCCTTGACCACTCCCAATGGCTGTGTCCTGGGGCATCGGCTTAATGCAGAGCTGTGCAGCCACTGCTCACCTGGCCCCTGCCCCATAGGGAGGACCCCTGAGGAAAGCCGGGAGGCTCTGGAAGAATTTGAGAAATTCACACAGCACAATGGACTACCGAGGGAGGACATCTTCATCCCTGAGCAGAGGGGTGAGCAGACGGCTCTGCCCCATATTCAACCCCGTGTCCCCTCTGGGCCTCCAGTGTGCCCTGTGTTTCGCCATGTCCCCGTGAGTCCACATGTATCCCTAGTGTCTCTCTGTGTCACTCACGTCTGTTTCCTGTACGTCTCCTCTTTCACTGCACAGTGTCACCCGGGCTCCACCTGGGGTCTTGGCCATTGGAGTCTGGGCGGCAGGGATGATGGGGTGTGGGTCTTTGACCTGGGCACCTCTGAGTTCTTGTTGTTGTCATTGTTTCTATAGAAAACTGTGTGCCCGAGAACGACTAGGGTGAGTGACACTCTGTGGGTGGATTTTGAAGATGCCCAGAGCCCTGAATCCTGAGCTTCTCCAATTCCAGCATCCATCTCTTTCAGCCCCACTCCTTCCCTGACCAGGACAGAGAGACCCCACCGGGCCAGGCAGGATCAGTCACCTCAGGACTTGGCCTTGGGTATCCTCGAGCCACTTGGGGAGTCCCCTTTACCAACATCACCTGAGCCCCACGTTCTCCCCACTCCCTGGTCTCCACTTGGTCTGGTCCCACCCCTCACACCCACCAAGGATTCTCAGAGGCCAGGCCATTCATGGAGGGGACAGGATCACTCCTGGGGCCATAACCGCCCAGCATGGTGGTCTGGGAGAAGGTCTTTGATCTGGCACAGCCCCAGCGCCTCCTGCCTCGCTTCTGTTCCTGTGGGAGTGGGCCCCAACCTCTGTTCCCCTTTCTGTCACTGTAGCCAGCTGGGTCTGCGCCTCCTGAGTCCACCATCCTGCCTGCTGCCCCAGCCTCCTGAGCAACCCCTCCCTCCACCACCTCCTGCAACACCCTGACCCCGCCTGGTTCGAAATAAACAACTTCAGCAGCCTTTCTGGGTTTGGCCTGTGTGTGAAGGGACCTTGGGTCAGCTCACTAAGAGCTCTGCTAGGAGGGGGAACCACCGGGGTTGTTGGGGAGACCTTAGACCCAGCAGGGTTAAATGAAAAAGGCAAAGAAGAAGGAAGTCACCTTTGGATGCATGTTCAGTTCCTTCAGGCTTGCAGCGTAGACGGGAAATACCAACAACATTCTTCACAGAACTAGAAAAAAAAAATCCTGGATTATATTTGAAATTAGAAAAGACCTAGAATAGCCAAAGCAATCCTGAGCTTAAAAAGTAACATGGAGGCGCCACTACACTGGACTTCAAACTATAAAGCCATAGCAACGAAAACAGCATGGTATAGACTTCTAGACCATTGCCGTAAAATAGAAGACATAGAACCAGATTCAAACATCTACACCCATGTGAGTTTTGACAAAGTGGACAAAACCATATGCTGAAGAAGAGACTGTATCCTTCAGAAACAGTGGGGGCACTGGACAGCCATATGCAGAAAACTGAAACTAGAGCCCCATCTCTCACCCTGTGCTAAAGCCAAATCTAAACGGATCAAAGGCCTAGATATAAAACCAGAAACATGGACACTGCTGGAGATAACATGGGAGAAAAACTTGAAGCCACAGACAGACTAAGACTTCCCGAACAGGACTTCAAAAGACAGGAAATAATATCAAGAATCAGCAATTAAGACCACAGCAAATGAAAAACCTTGTGCATGGGAAAGGAGACAAAGTAGCAAAGAGACAGGACAGTGAATGGGGGTCTTTGCTAACTACTCTTCTGACAGAAGACTAATATCTAGGGTGTATAAATAGCTTTAAAAATGAACCTCTGGAAAACAATGAATCTAATTTTTTTAAATGGGCAAGTGAATTGAATAGCTATTCCTCAAAATACAAATGGCCAGAGGTACATAAAAACTGTTCAACATCTCTAGCCATTAGAAAAATGCAAATTAAAAGTTTATTGAGTTGGGGCCGGGGATTTAGCTCAGTGGTTTCACCACCTGCCCCACAACCACAAGGTCCTGAGTTCTATCTCTGGTACCAAAAAGAAAGAAACAAACAAACAAAAAAAGTTTCTTGAGTTGCCACCCATTATTATCAGTCAGAGTGGCTATTATCAAGAACATGAAAAACAGGAATGCTGACAGGAGGAGTCTTCCTACATTTTTGGTAAGCATGTAAACTAGTACAACTATAGAAATAAATATGGAGATCCCTCAGAGGACTAAACATAAAAATCCCACTTGACCCAGCTATACCACTATCGGGCATATTTACAAAAGAATTAAGGACTGAAGCCTACAGTGATACACGTATACTGTGCTGGTCCTACAGCTAGGCTGTGGAAACAGTCTAGACTGTGAACAGGTAAATGGATACAGAAAATGTGGTATAGACACACGAAGGAATATTACTCTGCCATAAAGAAAAATGAAATTGTGCCACTCTCTGGAAAATGGGTGAAATTAAGTTAAGTGAAATTAGCCAGTACCAGAGAGTTAAATATTGCATTTTCTCATATATTAGAAACCTAAAGAATACATAAATAGTGATGAAAATGAGGGAGAAAGAAGGAGGTAGACTTCTGGAGATTGCAAAGAGGACTGCAATGGAGCATTCTGGGATCAAAATTGATTAAAATAGATTAAAAGTGGGCCAGGGATGTGGCTCAGCGGCACCACACCTGCCAGGCAAGCACGAGTTCCTGAGTTCAATTCCTGTACCGAAAACATAAATAGATTAAAAGCACGTGCCAACTTCCCAAATAAACCCCAGCAGTAATATTAGCATGCACTACCAAAGTATGATTTTAAAATGCATGCAATTATTTTTTGCTCATGATATTGTTGCAATTACATATACAACATCACTACCACTAGAAAAATGTTTGCTTATTTGTTATTTTTTATTCCAGCATGGATTCAATGTTGCCCCAAAAGAAAACAGAACCCCCAAAAGAAAAACCATGGGTGCAGGACGTATAATCAGTGAAAATGGGCAGATGATTACTTTTTGGGGATTGATCAAAAAGCCCTGTGTTTAATTTACAAGGAAATCATGTGAGTTTTCAAAGATTACAATTTGGAGAGACAATATACGAAAAATATGCTGCCAAATTCAGTGTACACAAAGAACTATTTCACAAAAACTAAAAGCACAACGGAAAGAAATTCTGTCATCTCAACAACAAAAAAAATTCAAGCTGCACCTCAAATACACTGTAATATAAAAGCTAGTTATGCGGTAGGAAATTTAACTGCAAAAAAATCAACACCATTTACTGATGTCGCGATAACTAAGCAATGTGTGGAAAGCATAGCAGATATAATTTGTCCCAATAAAAAGCGGATTCTTTTAGAATCAACTTGCCTTATCAGATAACACCCAGGTGACGTGCACAAACAGAAAAATATATCAAAAGAGATCTGAAGAGTAGAGCTGCTGGTTTCTAACTGCATGCTTTGGTGATGGATGAAAGTAGATACTACAGGTAGAGTCGGACTTGCCATTTTTCTTTGAGATACTGGTGATGACTATAAATGTCTATGAAGACACGGCGCTTCTTTGCTGCCACTAAGTGTCCTGATGTCCATGGCGCAGTATAAATTACATGAAAGCACCTTCCTTTAAACGTTGTCAATATATCTGGAGTAGTTACTGATGGCGCCCTGGTGGTAAAAAATAAAGAGGGACTTAACAACAGGAGGAGAAGACGGCGCACTTGCTCCAGAAACCCATGTTTGGTGGAACATCACTGCTTTGTACAGTAAGAAAGTTCAAACGTATCAGTTTTAAAAATGGACAGTGTCAAGCCAATCATTATCAAACTGTGAATTTCATAAAGCCCAGGGAACTAAATCACTGCCAATGCCAGGAGTCCCTTAGAAATATGAATGATGATTATGGGGACACTGTTTACTTTTGTAAAAGGAGGTAGCTAAGTTGGAGGAAAATGTTGAAAGATCTTCTGATCTGAAAAATGAAAAAAAAATCATGTATAGGATCAAAAGGAAAGCTTGTGCCTACATCTGAAGATGAAAAATGACTCACAGATTTAGCGATTTCGGTGGATTTGACTGCTCATTAAAACAAGCGAAGTATGTGTCTTCTAGGTGAAAACCAGCTTATCTGTGAAATGTTCCAAACCACAACAGTGTTTGCAATGAAATTTAATTATGGCAAGTTCAGGTTACAGCAAATAACTTTATGCACTGCTACATTGCTAAATGCAGTTCTGTGTGCGGTGGACGTATGCAGCCTGCTTTCCACTTTGACACAGGAACCTGAGAATAGAGTTCAACGTTTCCAAAAATATCATCAGTCTTTTGTGGACTTGTGACTCCTCATCCCCTGACCCTGACCGTCTTCCGTTCACAGGGACCCAAGGGCAGTGACAGGAGGGACAGCAGCTGAGCAGTGAGTCCTGGTGACCACACTGTGCTCTGTCCAGCGGCAGCGTCTGGAACTCACACTCACTGACGCAGTCTTCCACTTCAGCCAAGAGCTTTCACATCCACGGTCCTCTGTTATTTTCTCAAGGTCCTGCAGGAAATATGACCTGCATATTATGGGTGGGAAAATGGAAGTTTGGAGGAGGGAATGGAATTTGGTAACAGCCTCACAATTACAGAGGACCCTCAAGTTACGATTGGCCTGACACGTGAACAACTTGGGCTACAACCAGAATTAGTTTTCATTTACAAAGTCTTGAGTTACGACCCGAAAGCCAGCTGCTTGTGCTTCCAAATGATCTCATGTACAGATCTAACCCTTAAAGAGTTCTGGAAAGAACATGACAACATCCTTTCCTGTGTGGGGTTAACTGAGACATCCTGGCCAGTGTCTCTCTAAGGACACTGAGATCTGCCTGTATACAGGAAGAGACTTTGATGGCTGTGCAGAGGAGCCTGAGCCTTCAGTCGATCACCTTGAGTTACAACCAACCCTCGAGAACGAACTGAGTTTGCAAGTCAAGGGTCCAGTGTAGTAAGCAAAAAGCATGGACTAGACTCAGAGCATCTAAGTTTTACCTCTGGGCTTGGGAGCGTCAGGCAAGGAGTCACTGAGGAAAGGACAGCATGGGACTGGGCCTGTGGACATGAAGAGGACCAGGGTCTGGATGGCTCTTTGGTGGCAGCAGTAGGGCAAAGACCAGAGGAGCCCCACACAGCCCACCTTGCTGCCAGGACTCAGGGCCCCCACATCCCCCAAACACCAAAAAGGTTCTTGCTTTATCCACAGAAGAGAGGCCCTACATACACACCAACACAGACACTGGATCTACACACACCAGAGAACACCCCATCCTGATCTGTAGGTCCTTCTGCTCCCCAACCTACCTCAATGCTGAGCCCCAGCAGAGAACCACAAGCTAAAGATAGCCTGTCAGAGTAGCCCAAGGGGAGCTGCCTTCTGGAAGGGCCGTAGTCAGGCCAGCCTTCTGGGAGGTTGTGTCCCCTGCTTGGAAACCTAGTTCCAGTCCAGCTCACTATAGTTGAGGCTCTCAATTCACTAGCAGAGGGATGAGCTGGAAAGCAGGGCAACCCTCCCTCACTGAGGCCTGTGGGTGACCCCCGGGAACCACTTCAGATTCAGACTCCTTCCTGAAGCTGGCTGCTCCCCTGGATTTGGGGCACAATGTCTCTGGAGTTGGTGGCTGTTCAAGCTCTCTGTATCTCAAGTGTGGAGGCGTTGCCAGGTGATTGGTTCCTATGGTCTAAAAGAAAGGGAACGACCCAAAGACCCTCAGTGCTAACAGTGAGGTCCAGACTTCCCACCAGGAGACACTGTACAACAGTCAGCTGCTAGGTAAGAAGTTACAGGTTCAGTCCCTGTTGCTTATTGCTGGAGGGGTAGAGACCTGCTGACTACCAACACACCTTCAAGCTGCTTCACTGTTTCACATAAGGCTGTCCGAGAAGTTCCGATCACCCAGAGTCACCTAATCCTCTTTTAGATGAGGCCCTGTAGAGTCAGCACTGCTTGGCACAAGCTCCTCATATTGCTAAATTCTCCGCCCCAGAGGCAGCCACCTGCCACGTGTAAACCTGGACTGTCTGAAGAAGCTTCCAGATGCACTCGAGACTGCCTGTGAGGCCGAGCCTCCCCAGTTCGATCCCCTCACCGCTTGTGTTTTACACCTCTGTGTACTTGCTGCAGATAACATAACTTCCCCTGGTTGTGCTTTCCGTCTTTGCACTCACCAAAGAGCGACCCCACTCTGTTCCCTCACAAAGTTTCTCCACAAAGTCAGAAAACTAACAAAGGGCTCCAGAGGCCAGGTGAGCTAAGGAGGTTTGATGGGGTTGTCCAGCCCCTGCCATCACTGATACTCTTGAACAGGTGCAGAAAGTGAGCTTGGAGCAGGGCTCCTGGACCTGAGCCAGAGGTGGCTCGGCTTCTGGCTTACTCAGCTGTCAACCGGGCTGGCTGAGCTGCCTGCCTGCCCCACCCATCAGGCCTTGTCGGTGTCTGTCCACAGTGGAGGGGTCCCCTTTAACATCCACCTGGGCAAACTTCTCTGCCCCACCAGGGAAACCAGCAGTGCCGGACAGAGAGGCACACGGCCTCTCCCCGCAGGTGCTCCATGGGTCACCCATCAACTGTGATTTTCTGTGTGGACAGAAATCCCAAACTGGCAAAGCACAGCTTGCTTAGTGGTGGCGGCTCCAGGGTTTGAGCGCAGCAGCTCTGAGCCCTCGGTGTTAGAGTTCTGAGCTCTGAACATCAGGGCCTCTTCACGTTTAGTGTTAACAGCGTTTGGTGCTTCAGGTTTGGGGGTCAAAAGAGGGCGCGTTGCCCTTGGGTGACGGGCGGGGTTATGAGTCAGGGCTTGAGTGCGGTCTGGGTGTGCACACGTCCTTGGTGACATGAGAGGGCGCAGGACCAAGAGGCCTAGGTAGTCTCTCGGGAGTGACAGGCAGGCCCCTTCGCACATGCCTGGCCCTGGGGGCGCCCTGACCCTCCGCCAGGCATCTGATGTTGTTGAAAAGCTACTGGGGTGATTCTCGCTGGTGGCCAGGGGCCCAGAGCCCTGGTCTGCCCTTCCAGAGCCCTCCAGTGTGAAGTCCCCTCTGTCCCCTCCCCACTTCCCCCTCAGCGCCCGTGGGGGGAACCAGCCAGTCCTCCCCTGCGGGCTGGAGCCCCTCCAGTCCTGACCTGTCTTCCTCACAACCCTCTCCACTCACAGCCTCCACCCAGACCCAGGCTCGGAGGTCGCGCACCTGCAAAGCACCACAGGACCCAGGCAGAGCTGCCAGCCACCACCCCAGCGCTGGGCCCCGTTCGCCCTGGCCAGCAGCACCCGCAGGAGACCGGGACGCGCTGGACCCTCGGGTCCTTTCCGCCCACTTCCCCGTCCGCTCCCCTCTCAGAAGTCCCCCTGGGGCGCCCCGGACCCCACAGACAGGAAGGAAGAGTCCGGGAGCGGCTGAAGCTGTTTATTCCGGAACGGGAGAGGGGCGCGGGGAGGCAGGCGGCGGGGCTGGCCGGTGTGTGTCGCGGGGGGGCTCCGGTGGGGCCGCCACGGCCGCTTCAGAGCCCGGCTCTCCGGCCTGGAAAGGAGGGGAGGTCAGCGAGGCCAGGAGGGAGGCCAGGGAGCTGCGGGGGTGACGCCGGGAGGCCAGGGCCGCCCCGGCCTGTCCCGGGGAGCGGGGCAGAGGGAAGAGGGGGCTCGGCCCGCAGAGCTCCACACTCGCGGGGAAGAGGGGAAGGTGACTTCCGCCAGTCACCTGGGGACAAGGGAAGGACCGGGCGCCTTGGCGTCTGCTCTGCCGCGCCTGCGCAGTGAGCGTGGGCAGGCTCGGAGCCTCCACTCTCCCAGCACCAGGCGGCTTGAGGGCCCCGGAGCTCCAAGGCCGCAGCCGTGGCTGCCGCGTGACTTTAAGGCAACTCGGGGTCAACAGAGTCACGGGGACCACTGAGGACCAGGGGTCTGAGGAGGAACTTTCCACCTGGCCACCGGAGGGCATAAGGATGCTGGGGACAAGGGCCAGGGACTGTCAGCAGCCCGGCCACCGGAGCGGCATCCCGGGAGGAAGCGGAAGCCATGCCGAGGGCCGCGGGCCAGGAGCAGGTCCGCCCTTCCGGCCAGGAGGGGCCTCTCCTGCCAGACAGGACCTGGAGGTGAGGTGGCCCACGAGGGACGTCGCAGCCACGCCGGAGGGACTCGGGAGTGTCCCTGAGACTCACCCTAGGCGCTTCCTGGAGAGCAGGCTTCTGCTGAAGAGAGAAAACCAGGGTTGGGGCCCCGGGAATTCCACAGGACCCCGGGAGCCTCTGTCAGCCAGCATCTCCCGGGCCCCAGCGAGGAGACCCAGAGCCAGCTGCGCCTGGCCCTTCCTCAGTGACCCCGGGGCGGGCAGCGCGGTGCCCTTCCTACCCCTCTGCTTGGGGATGGAGATGCTGTCTGTCTTGAGGCCTCTGGCCTCCACCACCTTCTCAAACTCCTCCAGGGCTTCCTGGTTGACTTCCGGGTCTCTGCCTGCGGGTGAGGCCAGGGCAAGACAGCACTGTGAGCCGCAGAGTGGGGCCTGCGGGCACCTCCGCCCCAGCCTGGAGGATGGCAGCTCTGGCTGGGGAGGGACCTGGTCAACCCCTGGGGGCTTGAGCTGGAGGCTGGGGCGGAGAGCCTGGGTAGGATGGGAACACGAGGCGCTGCAGGGCCTGCCAGGCACGGACCAGGACCAGTGCGCCCTGGAGGGGACCCAGGCCCCCTGCTGCTCCACACTCACACACCTGCTGGGGAGGAGCTCAAGACTCAAGCCTTGCCTTTGGGTAGGAACCACACTGAGCCCGGTGTCTGCTCGGGTCACTTTCAGCACAGGCTCTTCTTCCCAAACCTGTCCCACCCGCTGCTGGAACGGAGCTCCTGGATGACACTGCAGTTTCCACCCATTGGTCCTTGGCTCATCCTGTGACATCTGTGACATCTGTCTCCCTGTGCCCATAGCAGCTTGTCTTTCCTGCCTTCCTATAGCAGAGACCCAGACGGGACCCCAAATCCTTGGCTGTGGGTGGGAGTAGAGCCTATCCTAGGGACACTGCATGTGGGCCCTGGACCCCAGTGGCTTCTAGGGGAGAGGAGGGAGGAGGAAAGGGAGGAAGGGGAGAGCTGCAGCTGGAGGCTGCCAGGTGCCAGGTGACAGGTGAGGTGACTCACCCAGGAGTTTGGCCATTCGGATCTGATGCCTGACCCAGTTGTTCTCACTGTAGAGGACGTAGTGGTCCTGCACAGACAAAGGAATGACGTACACCACATGCCTGCCCTCATCTGTGGAAACAGTGGCAAGTCCTGGGTAAACTTTTTGATCCTTCAGCAGGGATCTGAGATGGCCTGGCACACAGCCTGGCAAAACCCTTGACTGCCCACCCACCCCACTACCCAAGAATCCCTGATCCAGGCCCCCCCAGATCTAACCCCAGGCCATGGAGTCCCCAACACCACCCTGGAGAGATGGTCATATCCCAAATCAGTGAGCAACAGGGAGGCTTGCAGAGGATGGTGCTGGGCACCTCAGTCCACTCCAGCCAAGGACAGCTGTGCGCCTGCCTCAGCCATAGCCAGTGGGGAAAACTGGACAGTTCAGTCCCTTCTGGGGACAAACTCACCACACAAGGTATAGTATATGGGCCCAGGTGTTTGGACTTTAAGGCAAACTGGCCAGTGAGAGGGGAGGTTGGGCGCATAATAGGATCAGAGGAGAGAAAAGATCTGAGCCCAAAGGCCACCCGGGAGGTGCCAGCTGCCCCACTGCTCCTGTGCATGGTTGACACAGCTGTAGGAGGCCCTGGGACTCACAGGCTGTGTATTTGCCCGGCTCGTCTGTTTTCTCCAGGATGACACTGATCTCATGACACTGACCTCCGACCCTGGAAAACAGAAGTTGTATGGGCCACACAGGTGCCAGGTGCTACCCCCGCTCACAGCAGCCCTGTCTGTGCCCTCCAGGTGCCCTGGGTCCAGGACAAGTCCAAGGAGGAGTGGCCTTGCTGCCTCTCGAGTCCAGGCTCCAGCCGGGTCCTCCGTGTCCCCCATGGCAGCCCCTGTGTCATGCGGTGTCCACACTTCCTGCTCGCTGCCAGAAGGAACCTGGCTGTGTGGTCTGCAGATGTCATCTGTGGCCACCGGCCAGTGCCCTAACCTCCCCCTGCCCGGTCCTGTCATCTGGCCTCTGTCTCTGGAGACATTCAGGGACCGGCCTCACATCCACTGTCACCTGGACCATTGAGGGAAGCTTCATGTGGGGGATTTCGGGGACAAAGGAAGTGCAAACTCCAAGGTCATTGGCTATCTCATGGAAGGTTCCCAGGACGGGAGCACAGACAGACGTCATCCAGGTGGGAGCCTCAGAGATGTGCGACAAGACGTAAACACGTGAGCTGGGCAGATCTGAGCTGCACGGGAGGGAGCCAGAGAGAAGTGGGGGCAGCACACAGCTGTGAGATGCAGAGGCACGAGCCATGCAGATGGGAGCCATGCGGGTGGGAATAAACCGTGGGAGCCGCATGGGTGGAATTCACGCAGGTGGGAGATGCACAGGGATTTTAAGGCCTCTCTGCAGGACCTGGCCATGCAAACCCTTCCCTGCTGGTCTGCACAGCAGGAATTTCCTAGGAGGGGTTCAGGCTGGAGTCTGAGGGAGCCCCCTCACCCAGCTGTGACCCGGGGCTGGGAGTGAAACACCTGACCAGAAAGAGTCTGTGCAGCACACAGCAGCCTCTCTCAGGGGACAGATGGGCACTGCCCGTGCGGCCCACAAGGTCTGCTCCGGGTTTCCTCCTCTCCCTGGGGCTCCCCCCAGAGGCACAGTGACCCCCAAAGCCCCAGGGGCTGAGAAGGGCCCCCCACCCCGGGCAGTGCGGCCGTGTGACCTTCTGACACTCACAGCACAGTGAACTTCAACTCCACGCTACCCCCCTCCAGGCTCTTGACCATGATGGGGGTCACAGACAGAGACTCATTCTTCCCGGGAATCTTCTTGTCAGAAGCCACAGCCTTCAGATACCACGTCCCTGTCCCTGACACCTGGAGAAGGCGCCTCTGTCAGCCTCAGCTGACCCCCGGGGCCCCTGCTCCCCTCATCTGCAGCCCCCAGACCCCACCTAGCCCCCCAAGGGCAGGGGACCTGGAGCAGCCCCACCACTCCCATCAGGCCCTCGGGGTGCTGGCTCCCAGGCCCTCGCTCCCACTCTGGGGGAAGTGAAGTTGGGCCCCACCTCCCACCAGCCGTCTGCACCCCATGCCCATCCGCCCACACGCCTTCTGGCCCGTCTGACGCTCCCTCGGGCAGGGTTCAGGCCGAACCCTAAGTGAGGGGCTCCTTGGATGGGGGCGGATGGGGTCCCACCAGGCAGTCTCGCCTCTCCCTGCCCCACAGCCCCTGCCCCTCAGAGCCTCACTTCCTGGTTCTCCTCCTCCACCCCCGGGAGGTCCTGGGCCCGCAGGGCAGCGAGGAGGCCGAGGCCGAAGGTCAGGATCAAGGTCTTCATCTTCAAGGTCTGCACTCCGGGTATCCAAGAGCTCACGGAGGCCGGAGAAGCTCTGCTGGGTCCTCACTCGGCTGGTCGCCCTTTATACAGCTCCGAGGGGTCCCAGGAACTCGGCAAGCAGGACCAACAGGTCCCTTCCTGGCTGCACACTCACACACCTACACCGGGGCCAGCTCTGCAGTGGAGCAGGAAAGTGTCACACTTGCTGGAGCTGCTGAATCCAGCCAGTTACTCCCCAGAGGATGACAGGCCAGGGCCAGCGTCCAGAGGGGCAGCTTGCAGAGCCTGGCAGGAAGGGGCGCATGGGGTGCAGCCCCAGAGTGTGGAGCCCCGAGGGCATGTGTGGGGAAGCTGGCCCTGAGGCCCACTGCACAGGCCCTCGATGGCTGACTGATGTGTGCACTGCCACAGAGGGCTTGGGGGGAGTCAGAGCCCTGGGCTCTGGTCTCCGTGACCTTCCTGCGTCCCTTAAGCGCAGGTTCTCCTGGAGAAGACAGACCTGCTGTGTGGACAGGGGACGTGGGTTCACTGAGGCAGGGAGTGCCTGGGACACTTGCGCAGCAGCGGCAGCTCAGACAAAGGGAAAGCAAGATGGGGTGGGCTCACACAGACACCATGCATAGCTGAGCACACATGTGAGCACACACACGAACAAGAGATCGCAGTGGGCCAGGAGCACAGACTGGTGAAGGGGCTGCAGCCTACTCAGCCCACTGGGCTCTAGCTCAAATACAGACAAAAAAGTGGAGCTTAGGAAAATGATGAAAATCGTGAATGCCCAACATAGGAAAGAAATAGAATCTATGAAACAGATTCAAACAGATATCCAGGAGATTAAAAACTCCATTGAAAGTATATGCATTAGGATGAACCAATGTGAGGACAGAACATCAGATACAGAAGACAGGATTTTGGTTAGTGACCATCAAATGAAAGATTTCTTAAAAATAGTGAGGGACTATGAAAAATCAATCCAACAGCTGCTAGATGATGCAAAGAAGAATAACATAAAAGTGACTGGAGTCCATGAAAAAGCAGGAAATAGCACAAATGACAGAAAAACCCTGTTTACAGAAGTAACAGCAGAAAACTTCCCAAGCAGGGAAAAAGAATATGATATCCAGAAAAGTGAGGCATATAGAACTCCAAGTATCCATGATCAAAAACAATTACACCAAGACACATAATAGTCAAGATTCCAGAAATTCAACACAAGAATAGATTATTAACAGTTGTTAGAGAAAAGAAATGAAACATAAACTCTACAATGACCCTACCCCAACACCTGAAGAGCCCATTCATTTTAAGTACAGGTGGAATGGTTATGGAGACATCACCTGCCAGGGACACAAGAATACCCCACAGCCAACCTCACACAGCCTGCTCCTTCTGGTTTCAAGGAGCACAGTGTTGCCTAAAGTTGAATACGAACCCTAAGAATGCACTCTGGGGTAACTCAGGGGTTAGAGAGGAAACTGATAAAATCCTTAAAATATTTAGCACCGAGAAGCCACAAGCATGTTAGTAAAGTATCAAAATTAAAAGACAGAGCTAAGATGTAACTAAAAAACCATGGGGAGAGGTCAGTAGCCTTAGATGCATTTATTAAATAAGAAAAAAATGAAAAATTTAGCTCAGTGGTGCCGCCACCTGCCTCACAAGTGCAAGGGCCTGAGTTCGATCCCTGGTACCAAAAAAACCCAAAAAACAAAAAAAAGCAAAAACAAACAAAAAACAGTGGTAGAGTGCCCATGGGTTGATCCCTAGAACTGCAAAAAAAAAAAAAAGTACATATATCAAAAGTTTAAGGACCTGTAAAAGATGGGATAACCCCTTTGTGACCCAAAGGTAGATTCTAAAGTTGTGTAAACTTTCAGAGACAAAACGTAAGCCAGACAGGAGGGAAGGAGTGGAAGAGCTGTCCTCCCCCTGCTCTTGACCATGCACCAGTGTCCATGCACCGCACCATCTCGGGCTTCTGCATGGTGCGAGCCCAACAAGAACTGACCGGGCTTCTTCCGCGCGGGGCAAAACCTACACGAATCCTCGCGAGGACATCGAGGTGGGAGGCTGCCCGGTTAACATGCCCCCTTGATTGGCATAAAACCGGATTTCCAATCCCGCAGAGGGGAAAGCCTGCATCATCTTTCTATTCTACTTACAGGACATCCTGTAAATTCAGCTTCCTAGGAAGCCAAGACCAGGGGTAGCAGCCAAAAGGTACACGAAGTTTTAACAGGTATGCCAGGCAGTAAGTAACCAAATTCCATGCCCCTCAAGGGGGGGATGCTGAGTAGTTCCTTTAAACATGGCTCTGCACTTGGAGGTATCCAGGTCCTTCTTGCCTTGAACAACAAATTGGATGAGACGAGCCAAGAAAGGTACCAAAGTTTATTTGAAAAATGTGAATGGGGTATGGGAAGAACTAGCTCTGCAGAGCTAACTGGGCCGAACAAATGAAAGGATAAAAGGAAAAATAAAAGCGCACCCTGGCAGGAGACGCAGGACAGGCTCCGTGACGACTCACAGGAGCTTGCAGCATATGCTCCCCCGCGACTGGGCTCTTTTATGCTGCCCACTTCTCACATTTTGTGCGAGCCCACGAGAAGTTCCACACCCGGGGACCTGGGAATTATTTGGCGCTATCCTGGGATCTCGTAACTGACAAATTCCACTCATTTCCCGTGCCAGCTTCACCAGCCCTATCTCCTGTATCAGTGATGGTTATTGTAATAGCCAGCTCTTTCTCATGTGAATTTTGGGAATTTTTCTGTATACAAAATATTTTCATATCAAATTTAGATTCCTGATTATTATTATTTTTTTCTAAAGAGTCCTCCAGATTTTACAGAAATTCATAGCCCCACCACATCGATCTAGCCCTGGTTACGTCAGTAGGTTTAGCACTCATCTGAAATAATCCAAAGCAAGTACCTGAAACCGTGTGGATTTTCTAAGGTCGGAGTGGGCGCCTGGTTCTGCTCATTCTCACGTCTGTTCCCAGAGCTGGTGTCATGATTAGGAAATGGGTGTCACAGAGACAGTGTCCTGGACTGCTGGCCCTGTGTCTGCATTTACACGGGACAGGGAGGCCAGGGACACCGCATATTCCTCTTTCCCCAGTTCCGTGTGTCACTTTCATGTTTTCTAAGGCACTGAAAACCCAGTGCCCCAAAGCAACAGAAGGTGGTGGGGGACAGGGGACCCTCAGGCGGGGCTGTGGGCAGAGCCTACCCCCCATCATCTGGGGCCCAGCTCCTGGGTGCCCAGATCTCGCTGGGCTCAAGGAGCATGCCAGCCTTTGGGCTGTGACTGACCACCCGAGACAAGGGTGCATGTGTCTCTGCTGCAGGGGCATGAGCCACCTTTTGGGTCTAAGGAGAAATCCTAAATTGCCAAGGATGAGTCCTGAGTGTGCTTAGGGGAAAGGCCCTTTCTCCTGCTTGGACACAGTGCCCTCTTCCAGTTGCTTCTTTTCTTTTTTTGTTGGTACCGGGGATCAAACTTGGGTCCTTGTGCTTGCGCAGCAGGTGGTGAAACCACTGAGCTAAATCCCCGGCCCTCCAGTTGCTTCTTGACATCACCTTTAAGCAACAGGCATTATGAGATTTTAGACCCTGGGGTGACGGTCACCCACTGTCCCACCACCCCACGTGATCATAGCCTGGACTGCTCTCCCCCTCTTGGTAGCAGAGCCTTGCATGGTGCAGTGACATGAAACACTACATCAGCGCATGTAACTGAGGGAGGACTCAGAAGGGACTCCAGTGACCTTGCCGAAGTCGGTCCTGCCCCTCTGCAGTTGACAGGTGAGCCAGACAAGGGCCTCATTCCTGGACTCCGGAGTCCACTCTGTGTCATTGTCCCCACCGTGTGTCCTGATTCCTGAGGGCTCCAGGAACTGGCCCTGCATCCCCGCTGCCTGGGTCTGTGTCTATTCAGCCTGTGAGGTCCTGCGTGTCTCTCTGTTTCTCCATTCCAGAGCCCAAAGCCCAGCACAGTCTCTTCCCTGGCAGGAAGATCCCTGACTGCCTGGCCTAGAGAGACCTCTTGGGCTGGGGCCTGTCACAGCTGACCCCGCACATCCCTGTCACAGGTCCTGGTGCCTGTCCCATGAGTGACAGCTTTGGGACTGCTCAGGTGCACATCTCCCACACTACCAGGCTCCTTGTCCCTCCAGGCCCAGCATGGCGAAGGCCTCTGGATGTGGCCGAGTGCATCACAGGTGGCTGAGGGCAGCGGATCTGCACTTGACCCGGAGCCTGGGTGCGGCAGGAGGCCTGAGAGTGCTTGTTTGCTGAGCGGATGAGTCCCAGGAAAGTTTGTGTTTGCCTTCTGGCTCTTGTTTCTCCTCCAGTTCCTCCAAGGCCCCAGCTTCTCTGAACACAGAACACTTTGTGTCACAACTTGCACCAGGTCACAGTGAACATCACACAAACAGGAACGGGCCTGGGGGCTGCTGGACCCAAGTCATTCCGGTCCTGCTGCCCACTCGATGCCATGGACATGGCCTTGAGGAGCTTCGCCAGCCTCCCCCGGACACCTGTGCTGGAAGCTCCTCGTGGGCTCCTCTGCAGCCAGATCCAGAAGGCTGGTGCAGGAGGGGCCACTGCAGGTTTCCCTGAGGGGTCAGCAAGGGAGGAAGTGGCCACACCTGAAGGGGTCACGCTCAGCTCCCAGCCCAACTCTCCTTCCTGGGGAGCCCGACGTCCTCACTGTGCAGCTGAGGAGAGGTGAGCAGGAACAGGAGTTCCAGCCAGGAATCGTCCCCACAACGATCACCAGAGAGACCCTTTCCAGCAAGACCCCATCAGTAAGGACGGAGGGAGGCGGAGACCAAGGGAGAGCCCTAGTGCGGTGCCACTGAGCCCAGGCTGGGTGAACCTCTCCCGAACTCCTAGGAAACTGAGGCCCAGCCAGGATAGAACATCTGCTGGCCTCCAGCCCACAAATTCTGCACATGGCAGCTACTCTGTGGGGCTGGAGACACCCAAGGTGGGCTGCAGACCAGGAGCCTCCCTCATCCTTCCAACCCAGCCCTGCTCTGGAAGCCCTCTCTGGGCTGGGATCATTGGCATCATCTGGGCAGCCTTTGACTCCAGCTCCCTGGTGAAGCTCGGAGAGGGAGGAGGACCTGGGAGTGGAGCTCTTCCTGCCAGCCTGGTCATCCACCAGGGGCTGCTGCTCTTGCCCCCCTCTCCCAGGAGAGGAAGGGGCGGCTGAGAACAATGAGCGAGGGGCAGTCCACTCAGAGGCCCGCTGAGACCCACACTCACTCCAGTGGGGGCGATGCTGCACTATTAAGAGGCCTCTGGGAGCTGAGAACGGCCCAGCCCCCACCCTGCGCTCTCAGCCGCCTTGGGCTTTGGGGCGGGGCCTGCATTGCCCACCTCGTAAAATGCGGCCTCTCTGCTTCTTTCCTGGTTTCTCCAGCCCTGAGCTGTGATCGCCCCTCCATCAAAGGACCCGCTGCTCCTACAGCGTGCACAGAAGGCCTCCCCCAACGTGTGTGTGTGGGGGGGGGTTAACTCCTACTCTTGAATTTTCATCTTTTTCTCATTTTTCTGACTAATCAAAACCTGAAAAGGCAACTGGTCCCAAGTAGAACACGATATATTTGCACTGTAGATAATCTTACATTTTAAAGAAGAGATTAAAATTGTCAGTAACTCCCTGGGCGTCTTGGCTGCCCTGGAGCATGTGGTCTATTTGGGGATGATTCTGATGGTTGCTGCTTCTCCACCCTAGGCTTTGTATTCAGTCTGCGGTCTCACAGACTCCCTTGGTCCCATGGTCTGTGTCTCAAATGCACCTTCCACTTTCTGGAGTTTTCCTGGGCACCTCAGGGACCCACATGTGAGGCTGGCACACAGAAGCATGTGGGCAGATGTGCCTCTTGGGGCAATGTTCATGCAGGCAGGTGGGAGCCCGTGGGGCTGTTAGTGGCTTCCCAGTGTCCACTCCCCGCCATTCCCTTGCAGACCAGGGTCCTCCGGTACAATGGCCTCCCTCCCAGCTGCAGGGAGTGTCCGGCTGCTCTACAGTGTCCATCCTCTGTCCCTGCCTGGTCGGAGTGGACAGGGCACCAGAAGAAACACTCAGAGAGCATCTGAGAGCCACAGCAAGAAAACCAGGGGGACAAACCCACCCTGGGGATCCTCAAGCAGAGCCCGGAAGCGCCCAGCTCCTGTGTGACATCACGGAAGCCTGCCCAGCCTGGACCCCAGCCATGGAGCCAACGCCAGGCCAGGTGGACTCAGCGGGGGAGGCAAGCACTGTGCCCGGTGTGGGTGCCGGGGCAGCTGTGCTGTGGACAGCAGACAGGTGGGCTGATGTGGGTGTTGGGGAGGCAGGTGCTGGGCAGTGAGAAGTCAGGGCAGGTGTTGGGGCTCAGAACGGCCACCAGCCACCATCAGAGACACTGCTATGGCTGAGGTCCAGCCACAAGGAACCAGGCGCCTTGACAGCAGCAGGATGTGTCTTGAAAACTGACCTTTCCAACAGGAGACGAAACATACGCGTCTCACAGTGCGTGGGCTCTCAGGCCCAAGCAATTGTGTCCTCCACAGCAGCCATGGAAGCCAATGCTAATATCAGGGTCACGCTGGCTGCACCCAGCTGGGTGCTTCACGGGGAAGTGGGTGCCAGACAATGGGCGCTTCTCTGTTCATCCGTATCAGTGTCACGCTGGCTGCACCTGGCGTGGCCCCGCTGTGACGAAGCTGGGAGCTGGCTCAGAGCCCCAGCCCTGCCTGCCAGCTAGGGTCCAGGCAAACCCCAACACTTCCAGGCCAGGCGCACACCCAGGAGCCTCGGGGCTGGAGGATCCAGAGCTTCCTCAGTCACCCAGGCCCAACAGCACTCAGTGCCCGGCCCCCTGCAGCAGGCAACACGAGTTCTGAGCTTCAAGGAAAGCTTTTCTTAAAAATCATAACAAATCCAATTTATTATAATGCATTGGTTATTTTTGGAGTGTTTGAGATGGGAGCCAAGGCCATTCTCATGCTAGGCAAGTGCTCACCCCTGAGCCACACCCGGCCCCGAATAAAATATTGTAATTCAGTGGAACTCAGTGATGCCAGGAGACGGAGAATCACAGAGACAGAACTGGAAGCAGAGGCCCTTTACAGGGTGACACCAACTCATGAATACAGAGGGGAAGACAGAATCACAACCTCATGAAATGAAGTGTGATTAGACAAAGATTAGCCAGAGACGATGGATGATTCACTGTCTGCTGCTGAGGAACAGATCACGGAAAACCAGGGCTTAACGGCCCCAATAATATGTGCACAGGGCTTGAGGGCATCTGCTCCCCTGCTGCAAGCTTTGCCTGAGGTGACTGACCTGGGCTGGAGAAGCCATGATGGCCTCCTTCACAGCAAAACACTGCCCAGTGATAACCCACAGGACCGGCCACACGCACCACCAATGGACACCACCAATGGGCACCACCAACAACAGCATACACAACCAATGGCAACCTAACTACCAACTGACACACAGCACCAAGCAACACAACACCAAATGACACAAAACAACAATACACGCAACCAACTGAAACCCAACACATACCATAATCATACATCCAACACTGACCAACACACATCACAGATACCTAACACCAACCAACATACACCACAACACCCAACACCAACAAATATGACCACCAACTAACGCCCAATACCAATAAGCATACACATTGACACCCAACATCAACCAACATACATTACTAACAGACACACAATACAAACATGCTCTACCAACTGACACATACCAAGAAGGGACCTAAATTACCAGCAGACACTCAACACCAGCCAACATACACCAATAGAAGCCAAACACCAACCAGTGTACCCTACAAACTGACACAAAACACCAACAAACACACACCACCACATGACACTGAACACAAACGAACATACACTACCAAAAGACACCCTCACCAAACAACATACATCACTGACAAACACCCAACACCAACCAGACACATCGCTGACACCCACCAGCAACCAATATACATCACCAATGGACACTAAACACCAGTAAGCACATTTCTCCAACTAATACCCAATGACTAGCTACATATATCAACAACAGAAAACACCAACTAGTAAACTCCACCAATTGGCACCCAACACCAAGCAACATACACCACCAACCTACAGTCAACACCAACCACCACACAAAACCAAATGACATCCAACACCAACCGACATACACCACCAACAGATATACAACACCAACAAACACACATCATCGGGCCAGGGATTTAACTCAGTGGTTCTGCCGCCTGCTTTGCAAGCATAAGGTCCCAAGTTCGATCCCTGGTACCAAAAAAAACAAAAACCAAAACCAAACAAAACAAAAAACCCACACACCATCGATGGTCACCCAAATCAACCAATACATATCACCAAGGGACACACAATATTAACCACACACAATCCACTGACACCCAACGGCAGCCAACATAAACAACACCCAACACCTAACACCAACAATATGTTAGTAGATGGAGAGTCTTTAAGGAATTTTTTGCAGGCCTTGGTATCTTGAACAAAGACTTGAGCGTAACACTCAGAAGTAGTAACAAGAGTAAGATTTTCGTAAAAGAAAATAAGTGAAAGTGTCTCCTTGAAGTGGGAGTGGGCCAATGAGAAGACCTCACAGCCAGTTACTGGTAAACACTGGGCTCCTTAGGTCCTGGGATTATGGGACAATCCATAGCTAGAGACTAACAGGAGTCACTGCCCAGTGGGATACCTGACTAGGCCCATGCTTTGGGAAGGGGAATTTTTGACCATACAAAGCTTTTAGAGGGCTGGGGATTTAGCTCAGTGGCACCGTGCCTGCCTTGCAAGCAGAGGGTCCTGAGTTTGATCCCTGGTACAAAAAAAAAAAAAAAAAAAAAAGCTTTTAGAGACAGTGTCATGGTGTCTAACGCCCATGGGAGGGAGGGTGCAAATGCAAATGAGGTTGGGTGCAGACCAAGGTCCTGCACTTTTGGTTTTGCCTGTGCTTTGGGGTCTTTTGGGTTCAAGATGACCTTCATCTATTGCTTTTCAGATATTTTGACACAGCTGTCCTTACTCTGGTTTCTCAGTTCTTGCCCCACAGCTTCTTATTGCTTTCTTGTCCTGCTCTACTTCAATTTTCCCTAGAGACTTAATTCCCATAATTCATAATGGGCTGTTGAAGCTGACAATGTCAATGTTCCAGAACTGCTTCCTCCTGATGACGGCCATCGTCCCTGCCAGCATGGCAATCATGGGACTCTCGTCCGAACTAATCTGAAGGGGAAGTGAGGATTGTGGAGTCCACTGGGAGCTGTTGGTAGCCAGCGGGTCAGAGGCTTGTGGTAGAACCTTGCTTGAAATCTGGAAGAGAAGATTTGTAGGAGTTTGCTAAACAGGCAAGGTCCACAAGCACGAACAAGAATAATTAATAGAAGAACTGGTATAAACTCTCCTATTTGTGACTGTATCCAACGCTGGAGTGCTTTCCGAAAGCACTCAAACCATGACTCCTCAAAAAGCCCTTTGTTTAGGTGTCTATGCAATTGTGTTAATTCTTTGATTTTTATGAGTTTCCCCCCCTTTTTTGAGTTAGTTAACCAAAAGCTTCATGTTTCATTTAGCAGATTCCCCCATGTGTAGAGTGAGGAGATGTCATTTCCCTTTATTTTGTGTGACCATTTCACTGAGAGTTTAGTCCTTTTTAGCCTGTACAGCCTCTACAGTCGCTTCCATTGCCTGCTGTGGTGCCAAAGATGGTTATTTATTTATATATTTATTTAATTGAGAGACAGTGTCTCAGTACATAGTTCAGGCTGGCCTTGAACTCACTAAGTAGCCCAGGTTGACCTTGAACTTGCAGCGAACCTCCTGCCCCAACCTTCCAAGTGCTGGGATTACAGCCATGCACCACCACGCCTGACCCAAAGATGGATGTAACAGAAACAGGTAGTAGTAAGGCAGTGGTATACAGATCCAGTAAGGCACAGTGAGAAAAGGATCATCTACAACAAAAAGCCTAATGCAAGTAGTAGCATTATACCTAGAGGTGGAGCCCATTTGTGCTGGAGTGATTCATTGATCATGGTCCAATTAAGAAAAAGATTAATTTTATCCCAAGTAAAGTCTAACAGATCTCCCTGAAGCAGTAGTCAAATCTGGGAAGGAATTCAAGTCTGAAAGTATATCTAAGCCAGAGTGAGCTAGAGTTTCCAAGACAGTGTCATGGAATTAAAAGGTATAACCATTATTTGTATTCATTAGAAGGTGATTTATCTGTGGCTGTTTTCTCACTTGAGTTACTTAAAAGAAGACTCCATCTCAGTTCTTGGGTTCCCCTCATCATCTCTGTAACCAGAATGCAAAATCCTGTGATAGGTCCAGGGCTGCAGAAGGCTGTTTTTAGGGGCAGGAAGTGGACTCTCCCCGGGGGCTTCTAGTTATTTTCCTTTTTATTAAGTTGTGTAGACAGCAGCCAACCCGAGCAAGGCGAGGTGTGCAAACGAGGCAGAAACCTGAGAGTCCTGGGAACATCTATAACTGCTCTGTGTTCACTGATGCAGGCTGCTGTAGAATTTTCACAATGACCTTTTCAGGCATCATGCATGTCGTACTCAACTCTAAGACTCCCAAACATTGTGACCGTGTCAGGATCTTGCACTTTGTGGGGGTTGATGTTTCATCTTCTCTCTTTGCAGTGTCCTTGTGTATCCCCCAGATGTTTTCCTACATCTGTGGGACACTCAGAGGCGAGCATGATGTCCTCTCTATGTTGAAACATTTCCATAGTAGGTGGGCAAGATTTCAGGTCAAGGTCTTGGGCCACCAACCCATGGCAAATGGAGGAGTTGTGCAAGGAGCCCTGGGAGAAGACTTGAAAGATCCACTGCTGTCCATCCTGGGTGGGTGAACTGGTCCTGGGACTCAGCAGGAAGGGAGCACTGAAGATGGGGGATGGGGGCACCACCTCATGCATCTCTTCAATCCACAGTTCTTCTCCATGAGCCACCTGGCTTTCTCACTGGCCATACCAGGCTGATAATGGGACTGAGAACTAGGCAGATAATCTCTTCCTACGCCTCTGCGAGACTCTACCGTTGGATTTTAAGCAGCCTACATGGGGCAGGCAGCTTCACTGGCTCCCACTTTGCTCAGCTGCACACCACGGCCTTTACAGTTTACACTCAGGTGGATTCCTGACTGGTGTGCAGGGTGCCCCAGAAGCACCTCCACCCCTAGGATAAGCTTGGTTTTCTTCACCTGTGAATGCCTCAAGATCTGGATTTTCCTGTGACAGGTCTGATAGATTAGGTTTAATTGACTCAGAACTAATTTCTGATTCTGGCAGAGTCCTTTGTGAATTTATGTATAAGAACCCTTCCTTTATGACCTCGCAGCTCTATTTACCTTTTGGCTGGGCTGACACAGGTGACTCCACCATGATACTCATGACTCTCTTGCTGATGTTCCCCTCTTGCCCTTGTGAGAGTTTCTCTGAAGGATTGCCGATCAATCATTGCTTCCACTGTCCCTTGTCACTGGAAAGCTTGTCCAGTTATTGGTCTTATCTGGTCCCATGTTGGAGGGGAGCGATTGATGACTGAAATCCATGTCATAGCCCCTTTAGCCACATTTTAGCAAAAAAGAGGTTTAGAAGGAATCGTTCCTAGGCCTAGCAAAACTAGCAAGAGTATAAACCTACAACAGCCAAACATACAAATTTCCTTCCATAAGCCTCATCTTCCACGAAATTTTTTGGCTTATTTGGAATTTTATGCAACTTACTTCAACTTTCCAGTTTTTCCCCCATCTTTTCTTTTCCTTCTCCATACAAATTTCCTTTCATAAATCCCATTCTCTACAAACTTTTTTTAACTTAACCAGGCTTCTTGGTTCTCTCTCTGTCTCTCTCTGTCTCTCTCTGTCTGTCTCTCTCTCTCTCTCTCTCTCTCTGTTTCTCTCTTTCTTTCTCTGTCTCTCTCTCTCTTTCTTTTTTTCTTTCTTTCTCATCCTGGTAGAAAAGAATCTTATCATACAAAACTTTTCCTTACTGAAAATACATCTTCACACCTAAAACCTTCTTTAGTGCTCTTTCTCTGTCCTGCTTACAGGTTCCCTTCCATAACCACACAGCTATTTGGATTTTAAAATGTTCCTAGTACATTTTTTTTTCTCTGATCTCAGAGTTACCTCACAGATGTTTACATTCCAATTAGGACAGGCTGAATAACAGACTTCCAAGGAAAGTTTGAATAACAAAATTATCCTAGAACAAGCAGAAAACAGAAGAGTAAGTTAGTCTCATATTTATAGTTTAAGAATTATCCCAATGCTGTTTCTCAAGAAATGTTATAAGCATGCCAAACAAACAAAACTATCAGCTCACATTGGAATCCAAAGTAAATTTACCAATCAGCTAAGACATCTCCCCATGGGCTCTTGTTAATTCCTTGCAGGTTGCCAGGAACTTCGGTTCCCTCACTGGAAATCCCTGGAAAGGTGTCCTTCCCAACTCTGTTACCCAGTCGGACCCAGTATAGGCTGTACAGCCTGCTGCCCAAGAGCCGATCTCTCACCTGACATCTGGCTTCCTTAAGATTTTGTTTTTCACCGGGTATGTGACATGTGGGTAAAACAAATTGTAAGGCACGCTAGGAAAGGTCAAGAGCTAGGGACAAGGTGTGGATCCCCTCTGCAAACTTTGAGGGATCCTCGGAAAATCAGCCTAAGCACTCCTTCCATTGTTGACTATCAGCAACTCAAAAGGGTCTTGGACTCAGGGACAAAGGAGACTGGAAGAGACCTCACCTCCTAACACCAATTCAGCCATGAACTCATCAGTGGACTGATCCATTGATGACTATAGTGCCCCATGATCTAGTCACCATTCAACACCTTCACTTCTGAATACATGAGACTTTGGAGGAATGCTTTAGATCTAAACCATAGTAGACACACAGCATCACCAATCAGTGTACACCACCAGTTAACTCCCACCACCAACTGACATACATCAACATTGAATATCACCCGCAGCCAGCCAACAGACACTAACTAACCACCAATTACACAGCACACGCTCACCACCAGCCACACACTCATGGACACCCACCACCGATCAACACACCCCACCAACTCACACACACCCCTGTCTGAACGTCTTCAAGGTGCAGTGACAAAATGCCATACCCCGGGATATTTATCAGCAACGGAAATTTATTCCTCACACTGCTGGAGGCTGGAAGCCCAAGGTATCATTCTGGCCAACACTGTAACAAGTGAGAGCCTGTTTCATGCTTCTTAGAAACGGCACCTTCTCCCAGGGTCCTCACGGGGTGGAAGGCACAGGAAGCCTTCTGGGGCCTCTTGTCCAAGTGCAGAAATCCTGCTCCCGAGGGCTCTACCTTCACGAACCAATCATCTCTGAAAGGCCCCACTCCGAACGCCATCATCACCTTGGGGGTTAGAATTCCAACCTATGAATCCTGGGGGACATCAACACTTAGACCACTGTAGCCACCAAAGAACGTGCACTGCCGACCAGCATCACCCCACCTGAACATGCAAGGCCAGGACTGAACCTCAGGGGTGCTCTGCAGGAGGAGGGGAAAGAGCAAGCACACAGGGGCCCCGTGTCCACAGCAGCTCTGAAGGGCAGCCCAGCCTAGCAATCCCTCTGCTCCCCAAGCCTAGTCTGCACCCACTCACCTCCTCACCTTCTGCCTTCACCCTCTGAGCTCTGGACTTTTCTCTAAACTGAGGCTGCTGCTATGAATGCTTTGCAGTGGTTCTATGTATCAACTCATATACAATTAGAATAAGGTCCCTTCCACACACCTCTTCTGAGGTTTGCCCTGTGATCCCTCACCAGTCCGCTCCGTGCCACAAGGGAGGGCCACGGTGTGTGGGGCCATGTTGTCAGGCCTTGGAAGTCCTCGTGTCCAAGCCAGAGGGTGGGTAACACTCCCTGAAATAACCTCAGATCTTACTTAACTTTTCTCCAGTGAGCCTTGGTAGTTTACGTCCCTGCTTATTTTGTCTAAATGGTCAGATGTATTGATGTAAAGTTATTAATAATGTCACCTTTTGGTCCTTTTAAGTAGAAGCTGTAATAAGACCAATGTCATTTCTCTCTTTTATGATATTGGTAATATGTGTCCTCTCCCTCTCCCTCTTAAAGGACCACATATTGTGTGATTCCATTCATCTGAAATGTCTAGAACAGGTAGCAGAGCTGCACTTTGCTGTTATGTGATTTCCATCTGAATGGAGCAAAAGAACCCTCAACTGATTGGAGAAGAAACTGGAAAAAATGCTCCACCAGGACAGGAGCCTCTCCCCACACTGTGCAACCCTGTCCCTGTGGGCCGTGTAGGTGCAGCCCCTGCCCCTGGGAAAACCACGGGAGGGGCAGGGAGCGAGGTCCTGGGGAGGCTGCGGCCTGGCTCTGTCTGGGTGAGGGCCACGATGGAGCCCTGGTGCCCCTACCCCTGCATGGCCGGCTGCACAGAGGGGGCCTAGCAGGAGCCCTAAGGCCCTCCTGGGACAGGAGCCCTGCCGGGATGGCGCACTGTCCGCAGCCCTGATGCAGATGCCCCCTCCCGCCTGCCCCGTGGCTTCCCAAACGCTCCTGCCCGGGAGGGGGAGGCAACACCAGTGGCCCTGAGGGGCTGTCGCTGCTGGGCCCCTGGGGTCCCCCTCCTGGCAGAGCTCCTGGGAGCCCCCTCGAGGCCCCGTCACAGACAGGCTGAGCCACAGCTGCTGCTGAAGTTCTTTATTTGGAGCCCGGTGGGGTCGGCAGCAGGGTGGAGGCTGCAGGAGGAGGGGCAGTCGGTTCCGAGTCCGGTCGGCGGGGAGGGAGAGCCGGGGGACGCAGATCCAGGTGGCTGCTGCGTGGGAAGAGGAGCCCGGGTCAGGCCCTGCTGTTGGAGCAATGGTGGCCCCTCCATGACCAGTCTGTCACCGAGTGTCCTTGCGGGGGGGTGGGGCGGCACTGGACTGAGGATAGCAGGGCTGGGCCATGTTGGTAAGAAAGCACTTCCTAAGCTCCCTGGATCATACGCGAAGTGACTCCTCAGGTGTCCACTGCTGCCTGGCCCAGGCGGGGTCTCTGCTGCCTGAGTAGATGGGAGGGGCCAGAGAGATGGAGCCTAGAATTCCTCAGTCCAGCATTCATCCTCCCCGGGGGCCACTTACCATGGTCACCCTTGGGGACACAGCTTTCTGTAGGAACCAAGAGAATCCAGGAGCCAAAAGGCAGCCTGGTGGAGCACCCAGACCCCGTTACAACCAGAACTTAGAGCCTTCGTGACCAAGGCTTGAAGCAGAGCCCTGGTGTTCCTGTGAGGGGACAGAGGGACATGGAGGGACACAAAGATACTCGAGGACACAGATACAAGGGACATGGAGAAGACTGGGACACAGAGGAACATGGACAGAGATGGACACAGAGACACAAATGGACATAGGGACACAGAGGGACACGGGGACACAAATGGACATGGGGACACAGAGGGACATGGATGGGGACACAGAGGGACACGGGAGATGCAGAGGGGACATGAGAGAGACGTGGTCAGAGCCACCACTCACCCCTCTGCTCAGGGATGACGATTTTCTCCTGCGGGAGTCGCTTGCGCTGCACGAATTTCCTAAACTCCTCCAGGGCCTCAGGGTTTTCCTCGGGGGTCCTCCCTGTGGGACAGGGGCCAGGTGAGGGGAAGCAGGACCTGGGAGGGGACCAGGGGCTCTGAGGGGGACAGGGAGGGAGGAGGTGGCAGCCACCGCCCAGCTGACCAGGTCCCTGGGGCCCTGGCACCGTGCGACCCTGGGGCAGAGGGGCTCCTGAGCAGTCCTGCAGGGTCACACGCTGGCCAGAAAGGGCCCCGTGTCCTGGAGGGGCCCTGTCCCCCAGGGAGGACCCGAAGGCCACTCCCTTCCAGCTAGCCTGTCCAGCGTCTGAGTGCCCAGGAAGCAGCACTTGCCAGCGTCCGTGGCTGCAGCGCCCTCCCGAGAGGTCAGGCCCCCGAGGGCCGGGTCTGCCCCGTCCCTGGCATCCCTGCCCTGCCACCCCTTCCCAGTCGGAGTTCGCACTCCACCCGCAGACACTGTGCCCAGACCCTGGAGGGCGGCCCAGGGGGTGTCTGAGTCCCCAGGGCCAGGACTCAGCTTCTCCAGAGTGAGACAGCGGGCCCTGGGCTGGGGTCGCCAGGGTCCTCACCCATGAGGTATCCCACGTGCATGGTCTCCCCAAGGGGGAGCTGGTGCTCAGCGTAGCAGGCGGAGTGGTCCTTCACAGCCAGCTCCTCTGTGTGTATGTGGGTGTGGTTCCAAACTAGAGCAGAGAGGGAAGCGCCCTTTAGCGTCATCCTCCCCTGAGGAAGCGCTGGAGACCACATCAGGGGAAGTCGGGACGTGTCAGTGTCACCCAGGCCCCTGCCAGCTGGAGGCCAGGTCCTGCTGTGTCCCCAGGAAGGAGCCAACCCAGCTGTGGGTTCCAGACGTGGAGGCCGGGACCTGGAGGCTGGAGCTTGGCCCGGCCCGCTTCCTGGGTCCTGAGCTCTCAGTTTCCTCCTTGGGTCAACAGGGCCGCCCAGAGGGAGCTGTGGCCCGGTCACTCCCAGCTCTGGACAAGGCTGTGACACCTGGAGTCTGGTGTCAGGGCCACAAGACCCCTGGAAGGGGAGGCTGCCGCTCCCGAGGGACACTTGGGGCTCAGGCACAGCGGGCAGCACTCACGTGTGTACTTGCCGGGCTCCGTGGTTTTCTGGAGGTGCAGTCTGTCCTTGTAGCAGCCGCCCCTCCACCTGGACATCAGGAGATGCAGGGGCAGCTGGTCTCAGGCCTCACCTGAGCAGCTCCGGCCAGGTGACCCTGAAAACCCCTTTCCACCCTGCCCCAGCTGTGGGACGAGGCTGGGACCGTGTCCCTTCAATGTCAGGGGACTTTTGTCACCAACATCCAAACTGTGGATGGGACAGCAGGAGAGCACGCGGCCGAGGGTCCTCAGGGCCACCCACATGAAGGTGATCCTGGTTTCGAAGTTCACACCTTCCCAGGCCATCACCGTCACGGGGAAGGCCTGCCTGGGCCCGTGGGTCAGGTTCCCGTTGGTCACGATGGCCTTCATGTACCGGGTCCCTGTGATCTGGAGCAGGAGCAGCCGAGCCCTGAGCCCAGTGTGGCCCAGGCCAGATGCCCCACCCCAAGGCTGGGCACCCAGCCTGCAGCCCCGACCTCTGCTGGAGCCCTGGCTGCACCCCAGAGCCCGGCTGGCCTCCCATCTGCCCCACCCCTGTACTTAGCAGAGCACACTCAGAGCTGCCTGTCCCACATGGGTCCACTGTTCTCAGGGACGAGGGCCCAGGCCCAGGTGAGTCCTCATCCCGGGGGCTCCTGCCCTGTTGGGTCTGCCGGTTCCAGGTGTCATTTCCACTGGACCCCTGACCCAAACCTGCTCCCTGCTCCAGGACTGGCCCAGGAGGGGCCGTGTCTGCCGAATCCCCCAATCTCTGACCCTCCGGACCGGGAGTGCGGGGTCAGAACCCGGCCTTAGACAGCCCCCCCAAAACAGCCCCAGTTCTGTCTGCCACCCTGGCCTCACATCCGGCTCCTCTGGCTGGAGGGACAGGGCGTCCTTGGCCCGCAGGGCAGCCACCAGGGCGAGCAGCACGGGGGTCAGGAGCAGGGTCTTCATCTCCAGCGCTGCGTCCGCGGCCGAGCAGGTCCTGGAGCCTGGATGAGGCTGCACCGGCTCCGCTCCGGGTGCCCTTTATGTCCCCTGTGGCCAGGGCCGCCTGCACTGGGCACTGACCACACCCCTCCCGCCCGTCCCTCCCGGCCAAGTCCCCATCCGTCACGAGCACGGTGCTGTTATTGTTGGGATCCGATGAATCACAACTTGATGCCACCGGAGATGAAGGCCACAGTGCCGCCCCACGCCTGCCCGCACCCAGCCCACCAGAGGGGCCACAGCCGTCACCTGCGTCACTGGTCGGAGGCGGTGCTCTCTCTAGAGCGCTTCCCACGAGGGCACCTGGTTCCATTTTCCCTCTCCGCGCCCCTAGCCACCTCCTCAGCACCATCCGGGCTCCTAGTGCAGGGCACCGACTCTGAGGTGCAGCTCTTCCTGGCTGCAGGAAGCACGCCGGCCGTGTGTCAGTTGGGAGTGTTTGTCCTGGGAAGGCGCAGCCAGACCTGGCCTCTGGGCACGGCCGGCTGTCTCCCACGGCGAGCAGCTCTGCTGCTGGTCATCGGGCTGCTGGGGACACGTGGAGCCCCGCACCCTGCACCGCTGGGCTCCCGGACGCTGGTCCCTTCTGCCCAACCCAGGCTGGGACTCAGGGCCAGGGGCCAATGCAGCTGCCACAAATGCCCCGGCCGCTCCCTTAACGTCATCCTATGGCCCTGACACCCAAAGCCTTCCCCTCCCTGTCAGCTTTGACCCCAGGCACTGTAGACGCCTGGTGTCCTGAGGGTGCTCAACCCAGCGCTCTCCCCAGGGTGGAAGGCGCTCTGAGAAAGAAGCTGCCGACCTGAAGGTAGGTTTGATTTTAAAGTCAATCACATAAACAAGAGCCAAGGATTTAGCTCAGTGGTTCTGCTGCCTGCCTTGAAAACACAAGGTCCAGAGTTCCATCCCCAGTACCCGAAACAACATCAGCAATCATATAAACAAGTTAAGAAGAAAATTGCATGTTCACATCACTCAATGCAGAAAAGCCATTCAACAAAACTCAACACTATTCTGGATAACAACTCTAAGAAAAGAGAATAGAGAGGAATTCTCTTATGTTGGTAAAGAAGGTCTACAAAAACCCTACAGCTAACCTTATCATTATTAACGGTGGGAGATTGAATGTTCCCCTTTCTAATACCCCAAATAAGGCAAGGATGTCCACTCGCAAGGCTTGTATTTAAGGTACTGCAGAAAGGTCCAGTCAGTGCCTTCATGGTTAAAAAAGAAAGAAATGAAAGATACAGATCAGGGAAGAGGAAATAAAACTTTGTTTGCAGATGACATGATTATCTGTATGTAAAATCCCAAGGAATCTAGCAGCAAAACAAAAAAGAAAAAAAAGAAACAACTGATACATGAGCTCAGCAAGAGAGTAGGATGCAAGATAAATATACAAAGATCAGTTGTGTGTCCACATTCTAAAAATGAACTTTCAAATTATAAATGCAACACCAAACACACACCCTCCATTGCCTGCTCAGTGATAACGGAGCTGGATCCAGCGGGCATTTACTCTTCTGCACCTGGCATGATGCTAAGCCTCATGGATAGAGGCTCCGGAGGATGAGCCCCCTTCCCTCCTTCCAGAAAGCTTCCATTCCCCACCCCCAGCTGGACCAGGGGAAGTGGCACCAGAGGGGGCATCTGGGGCTCTCACTTACAGACCTCAGTAGGCCCCAGGGAGGGCTTCCTGTGGAGGCCCAGGGCATCCCACAAATGGATTCCGAAGAATCACGAGTGCTCCCCAGCCCCAGTTCACCTGCCCATGGGAGAGCAGAGAGACTTCCTGCTTGCCTGGCTGGCCGGCCTTTCGCTAGCTGCTGCCCCTGCCCTGGCCATGACCAGCACTGGCCCTGGAAAAGGTCCCCCAACCTGGGCTACAACCACACCTTCTCCCATGAGGTCCGAGCCAGCCTTGTTCAAGGGACCCTCCCTCCCCAATTATTTCTTCCTTATTAGCTCTCCTGTGACCCTGAATCGTTCTTTACAGTTCTCCTTACACTTGCATTGTTCATTGTTCACCAGACAAACTCCCCCTGTTCAAGGTATTGTGTGGTTCTCGCTCCTGATTGATCGCTGATTCATATAATTATATATCATTTTTATTAAAGGTCATAAGGGCTATGGGGGAAAAGCAAATGGAACAGGTCGGACAGTGGCTGGGGGGACAAGGGGTGTTTGTGTTTTAGATGGAAGGGTGCGGTCAGCCTCACCAAGGCGGCATTTGCTCAGAGAACTGAAGATAGTGGGGGAAGTGAGGCACGAACGGCCGGCGGGAGAGGCGCCCGGGGGAGGGACGTCGAGTGCCGGGAAGGTATGGGGAGGACGGGCAGAGACTCGGGCCCGGGAGGGCAGGGCCCGCTGTGGGGCTGAGGGTGTTACAAGGACCCCAGGCTCTCCTCTGAGGGGCATGGGGCCCTGGAGGCCTTGACAGAGTGAGGGTGAGGCACTCTTAAAGGGTCGGCCCCGTGCTCACCGAGGACAGGTCGTGAGGAGCACAGAAGCAGAGGAGCAGCTGGGACGATACTGCAATGGTCCGGCCCAGAGTGCCGGTGCCGTGCCGTCTGCCTGGGGGCCGGGAGTGACAGGTGTGGGCGGTCGTCCCGCCATGGACGAAGGGAAAGCGGGTCAGAACCCGTGACGGGCTGTGTAGACGCCGACCCCAGTGGGGCTCGGCTTCGATCCCTGAGTGGGGCAGACGAGGTCAGCCGTCCTCAGGGCAGCTCGAAGCCGGAGGGCAGAGAGGGACCCAGGGCGGGGCAGCCTTGCTGGGGTGGAGACCAGGGAGGGACACAGGGCAGCAGCACTGACCAGCAGGGGAGACAGAGGCCCGCAAGGGACAGGAAGAGCCCGGAGGTGCACAGAGGTCCCGTGTCGGCCCAGACGCCAGATCCCGGGGAGGTGGGACCACAGCCTGGCCAGAGCAACCCAGAAGCCACAAGGAGCCGCAGCCAGTGCAGAGAGGAGCCAGTGTGTGGTTGTGGGGAGTCCAGGACCCATCCCAGGCCCACCCCGGGCAGCTGGACCCTGGGTCTGATACACTGGTGTCAGCGTCAGTGTCATGGGAACGACCCCTTTCTGTCCCCAAGTGAGTGGGTTTAAAGCCTCTGGGCTGGGTGGCCCCCGGGCCAGCTGTGCCCCTCTGGGCTCCTCATGCCCTGTTCCTCTGTGGCCATTTGATCAGGGCCCCTGTGGGTTCACAGCCCACCCGCCCAGCTCCCCAGATCCCAGCAGGATCTCAGGATCCCCAAGTCACTCCCGGTCTGGCCCATCATCCCACACCAGCCAAGACCTGGCTGGACACAGGCAGAGCCCGCCGCACCCCGGGGCCAGTGCCTGTCCAGCACTGGGGAGCAAATCCACCCACACCCCTGACCCCAGCATGCTCGGCTCAGGCTCATGGGGCTGGCGAGAGCCAGGAGGAGGAGACCACGGACTGGGACCGGGGCCCCAGTGCCAGGATCGGAGCTGCCCCGACCTGGACAGGGGGCTCCTTGTGACGTCACTCTGCCTGTCGTGAGAGCCCCCCAGTGCTGGCAGGGGGACCCGGTGTCCCCAGCAGGGGGAAGGGGCGCACTGCAGCCGCTGCCAATGGCAAGTCTTGCTGAGGTCCCCGAGAAGTCAGGTTTGCAGAAACACAAGGAGCCCCGGGCAGGCGCCAGCCAGGGTCCGGAGTCCAGGGAGCTGGAGCGGATGAGGAAGCCCTGGACGGCGCCGTGGGAATGTGCTTACTGCCCTGAGCCGGGCACTAGACATGGTGATGGTGACAAGTGTCATGATCTGCAGAGTCACACAAGTAAGAGCCAAGGAAATTCGCGCCCCCTTTCCCAGGGTGTGAGCTGCTGAGGACACTGGGGACGGCGACGCAGAGCTGCAGAGCTGCACTTCTCAGCCCCAGGCTGAAGCCCAAGACCCAGGCGGCTCTTCGAGGTCCTTCTTGCTGTGTCCTCTCGTGGCGAAGGGCGTGGGGGACAGTGCGGCCTCCTGAGCTGCTTTGGGAAGGGCCTTCCTCCCCTCCACCAGGAGGGTCCCCGAGGCCGGCCAGCTCGACACGGCGATGCCTGGTTTCCTGGGGGCCACCTCCAGAGCACAGAGGCCACTGTGCAGAAAGAGGCCGGCAGAGTGACCGGCAGACAGCTGCACCCCGAGCGCCTGCTCTGTCCGACTTTATGGACGCCCCCGAGTCACCTTCTTGGCTGAAACGCGGGTGACCCGGGGACATGGAGGAGGGAGGCCCTGTCCTTGCCTCATGCTGCTCCGGATGCAGCTTCCCAAGCCGCTTCCAGGGCTCTGCGCCCTGTCCCACCCAGCACAGGCCCCGGGGGCTGCCTCAAGGTGAGGCCCGGGGCCCAAAGTTCAGGAGCCACTCCGGTCCCGGGGAGCAGGTCTAGGAGGCCTTGGGGTGGCAGATCCACGCGTGTGCAAGTCCCCGACATAAAATGACACAGCGTGTACAACCACATAACCTGAGCGTGACCTCCCTGTGCTTCAGTCACCTCTAGGTTACCCAGGACACGGGACACCACAAAGCGTTCTGCGGCATTGTTGGGAAGTAAGACAAGAGAACAGTCTGCTCAGCTCTGCACAGACAGCTTTGTCTGGAAGCTTCCGGTCCACGGTTGGTTGGAACCTCGGATGCAGAACCCAGGGATGCGGAGGTTGATGGGACCATGCAGGTGGCATCGCGTAGGTGGCACTGACGGAGGCAGAACCATGGCCCAGTGGGAGGCAGAGGAGCCAGTGGCTTCCGGTCAAGGCTGGGCGCTTGTGGCCTCAGCTAGAAGACTTTCTGGATGGGGGCCCAAGGCCATCTCAGCCTGTGTGGGCATCCGACGCCATGGCTTCCCGGGGCAGGGCCGGAAGTGAGCAGTGGGCAGAGTGTGGGGTCACAGCTGCCGCTCAGGTTGCAGGGGTCGGAAGGGCAGGGCGGGAATGAAGCACACACAGAGTCCCTCAGGACCTCGGCCTCTGGGCCGTGAGCAGAGGTGTCTGGGCAGGGGCAGAGGTGGGGCCGGGAGGCCTCCGCAGGTGGAGCTGGGGTGCAGGGTCGAATAGGGTCCCCCCAGATTCCATGCCCCAACCTGTGGACGTGACCTTGTGTGGAAACTGTTCCCAGAGGTGGACGAGCTAAGAGGGCTCCCACGCTGGCCCCAGACCCAGCGACGGGTGTCTCTGGGAAGGGGGAACTCTGGACCCGGAGACAATGGGGGCAGAGGCTGGGGCCGGGGCGGAGCACAGGTGCCGGCAGCACCAGGGTGGGCAGAGGCTCTTTCGTTCCGGGCCGCCCAGTTTGGGGCCTTGTGGGGGCCCAGCACCCTCCCACCGCTGGCTGAGCTGGGGCTGTGAGGCTCTGACCTCACTGACCAGCTGGACACTGCTCTGGTCCCCACCTGTGGCTGGCAGCCCACTGGCTCCTCCCTGCTGCCAGGCTTTCTGTCTGGCTGAAGGAAGACACTCCCCAGCCTGCGACTCCAGGCCCCCAGCCCCGAACAGCGCCCTGGGCCTTTGAGCACTTTCCCTGTGCCTGCCCACGCGGGAAACTCCAGGACGCCACTCTGACCACATTGTGGCTCTCCCATCATGCCCTCGGGCCACCTGGGCCACTGGAGAGTATCTGGCCCCTGTCTGCGCCCCCCAACCTGAACGTCCAGGCCAACCGAGCGACCACACGGAAGACGGACGTCCAGCAGCCGCCCTCGAGGCCCAGGACCCCGGGAGCTGCTACTCCACCTGCAGCGAGCATGGCGGCTCTGCTCTGGGAGGGGGCACAGATGTGCATGTGCCTGTGAGTATGCATGTGTGTGAGTGGGCGTACAGCTGTGCGTGCATGTGTTTGTCATGTATGCACTGTGCAGTGCACACTGTACTTGTGGGTGGTGACTGTGTGCACTCGTGTGCATGTAATAAGATGAGTGTGTGCATGAGTGTGTGCATGTGTTTGAATGCGTGCAGGGTCTGAGCTTGCACGTGTGTCCCTCCTCCTTCCTGTCCTCCTCCCCTGTGCCCTGTCCCTGGCAGGGTTAGGATGGAGATGGCAGCTGCCCTGGGCACTGCCAGCCCTGAAGGGGACACAGAGCCTGAGGCCCCCGGGGCCAGGTGGCTGCTCCCAACCTGAAGAGCTGGGCCGCGTGGGGGCTGGAACTGGAGGCCGCCGATCTGGACGCAGGCAGTGAGCTCTGTCTGTGTCAGTCCTTGGCTCTGTGACCCTCGGCCGCCAGGTGTGAAGGAGCCCACAGAGGGAGGGACAGGCCCAGGGCCCCTCCCCACAGCCCACCCTAGACAGGAGCTGGGAAGGAGTGGTCAGGGCTCTCCTCCTGCGTCCGGGATCCCTCCCTGGAGGGCCAGGGGCGTCCATGGCATCCTCCGCCCTGCTCCAGCCCGCCCCGGGCTTCCGGTTCTGCTCATCAGCCCAGGAGCATCGGGCATCTCACCTGCCAGCCCGGCTGCTCAGCACAGGGGGCTGGAGAGCAGGACATTCACACCAACGCTGCTCGCGCAGGGCAATTAACAACTGCTGGGGGCAGCTCGAGAGTAAGGGCGAAACCTGCAGCCACCCACAGCAGGCCAAGTGCCCCGCGCCCCCTGGCGGCCTGTGAGGACCGGCCAGCAGTGCTCCCGCCCGAGACTCCTCCAGTGGGTCAGAACCAGCAACACCATCTGGAGGAGCAGGTGGACGTCCTCGGGCTCAGCGCCCGGCAGCCCCTTCCGCACAACCCAGGGGCCAGACCGCCTCGCTGGGGGACGGGTTCAAAGCGGCCTGAGGACAGGGTTGTCCTGACCAGTGAGGCCCCAGGGAAGGTGCGAGGCCCGCACGGTTCCCACTGAGCTGCCTGTGTGGAGAACAGCCGCACCGTGTGCACGGCGATTCCACATGGGCCAGCCCCTGGGCGGGTGAGATGCGCTGACCGCAGGCTCGGCCCAGATGCCCCAAGGTCTCGGTTTTCCCGGTTCCGGGCGTTGGAATGCATCGTGTACCTCCCGACAGGACACGCTGTGGCTTTTTAACTTAGTGTGGCCACCAGAGGCCTGGGCAGCGCCCTGGGAAAGACCAGGGGGTCCTTGTCCAGGCTGTCACCTGCAGGTCTCGCCCGGCATCCCTCCTGGAGGCTCTCCCCAGCCCTCTTCTAGGTGGCGTGGGTGTAGGTGCGCAGCTGCTGCGTGCAGTGACTCCCGGGCAGCCTCAGGCCTGTGACTGATGGTCCAGCTGCTGTGACCGACCAGGCACCAGACTGAGGCTGCACCTGCCTGCTATGCTCAGGCTCCCAGCCCAGCCGCTTGCCTGATGCCTGGCGTGTGGCACACAGGTGCCTCTAAGGGTCTGGTGAGCAGCTTCCAGAGATGGTGCAGGACATCTGGGGCCGAAGGTGGCAGCATGGAGAGAACGCGGGGCCAGGCTTCTGCTGGGCATGCCAGGGCTGCTCCACAGCAGACAGGACCCTGCGCCAGGCCCGGCACGGCTCCTCCTGCCAGGGGCTGTGCCCGCTCCGCTCTGCACTCAGAGCTAGAGCCCCTGGGCTTCCTCCAAACACGGCCTGGGCTCACCAAGCTCCTCCACGAGCCGCGGAAGGGGCGACTTGTCATCTGCAGCAACGCCAGGGGCCTGGGGTCCTGAGTCCCAGGATGAGCAGGGGACAGGTGTCACGGCAGGAGGGTGTGTGCACAGGAGGCTGGGGGGACAGAGGCTGTGAGGGGGGTCCTCCTGGAGTCTACAGGGGACTCAGCCTGGGCAGGCGGAGCCTTTGTCCCCAGAGCCCCCTCGCTGTGCGCCCTGGGCAGGACCAGCCAGGCCTCGGGAGGCTGGGAGGCCTGGGGACACACACACAGTGCCTGGGGCTTGGGCTGCAGGGTTGGAGACGCACATGGACCCTCCCACATCTCTGGCCCTCCGGAGGACCCCTGTCCAGCGGGATGGGCAGGCCCAGGACCCCAGCGGGGCAGGCAATACCGTCTTTGGGGAGCACGGCCGCCTCCCTGCTGAGAGTCCTGGGTGGCCCGGTGTGGAAACAACCCCCGAGGGAAAAGCCAGATACCAACTGGGAGCTGCTGGCAGGGTACCCTGTCCACAGCTCACGGGACCTGCTGCCCGACTCCCCCAGGACAGCCAGTTCTGCATGGGATAAAAAGCCTGGGAACTACAGGGGCCTTGACAGCACCACAGTGCATCCCAGTCCCCCAGCTGTGTCACTGCAAGGGGGGACACAGGAGGCAGCAAGCACCTGTCTTTCTTCAGCGGCACAGCCACCCAGCTATACTTCAGGGGACGAAGGCTATGCCACTGCTGCCCAGCCTGGCCTGTGGGTTCCACATGGGGCTCAAGAGGTAGATAGGAGTTCAGGGGACAGCTGGTACTTCGGCCCACCCACTCATACATGCAGCCTGAGGGGACACACAACTAGACAGTGCCCCACTGACTATTACGAACACCACGCCAAAGAACTAAGAGCTCAAGGCACAGTGTACCCAGATTCATGTTTTATTTCTGCTGGAGTTCTGCTACCTGTCTCACCAGCCTGCCCCACTCCAGCAGGCAGCTGTCCCACAGTGTACCCAGATTCATGTTTTATTTCTGCTGGAGTTCTGCTACCTGTCTCACCAGCCTGCCCCACTCCAGCAGGCAGCTGTCCCATGGCTCCTGATGCACATTATACAACAGCCTCCACACCGGCTCAGGAACGTATCCAGGGCGTCTTGGTTGAGAAGAAAACAGCTGGCACCTGAACCTTCCAAACAAAGCTCCAATGTCAAGACAGAAGTGAGGACTTCTGAGGATGAGATATTTTTAAAGGACTCTGGGGCAGGGGCAGTGCTGGGGACTGAACCCAGGGCCCTGTGCATGCCAGAAAGCACTCTACCACTGAGCTCCACCCCAGCCCTAAAGTGAGGACTTCTCAGGTGCCAGGGTGAAACACATTTTACAGCAATTGAGGTGCTAGGCTCAAATCCCAACTGCAGCCAGAGTCCGCTTCTGTGTCTGTCCCCCACGGAGAAGAGGCAGATGAGCCCCAGGCTGCTCAGCCCCTGGATGGCTACACCGTGACAACATGCTGGGTGCTGTCCCTGGTAGCAAAGTCCCCCAGGCCTCTAAGGAGGGAGAATGCTGATGGGGCCCAGACTGGGCAAAGGACAAGGATGGGCAGGCCTGGCTCTCTTGCAGGGGAGCAGGAATAGCTCACAGCTGCTTGGGAAGGGGGTCTGGCTGCCCCACAGCCCTGTTTGGGTACTGCAGCTGAAGCAGGGCCTCCATCTGCCTGCGCTTCTCCTTGGCCCGGGTGATGGTGGTCTGGAAGAGCCTGCAGAAGAGTTGGACTGATGATGGAGAGTCGTCGTTACCGGGGATGGGGTAGGTGATGAGACACGGGTTGCAGTTGGTATCCACGACGCCAACCGTGGGGATGTTCATCTTGGCCGCATCTCTTATAGCCACGTGGGGCTCAAAGACATTGTTGAGCGTGTGCACAAAGATGATGAGGTCTGGCAGGCGGACTGTGGGGCCGAAGAGCAGCGGGGCATTGGTCAGCAGGCCGCCCTTGAAGTAGCGAGTGTGCGCATACTCGCCACAGTCCTGGGCCATGCTCTCAATCAGGTGTGAGAACTGCCGGTTTCGGCTCACGAACAGGATGATGCCATTTCGGTAGGCCGTGTGGGCAATGAAGTTCAAGGCCAGCTGGAGGTGCGAGGCGGTCTGCTCGAGGTCAATGATGTCCTGGCCCAGGCGGCACCCAAAGATGTACGGCTCCATAAACCTGCCAGGGACCCCACCATGGCAAATGCGGTTAGGGTCCGTGAGGTCCACTCCATTGGCCCCCTGACCTCCCAGCCTCCACCTTGACCAGTGGGGAGCTGAACAGGGCTGACCCTACGTGAAAATCTGGATGTCCACACATGATGCAAACAGCAGGCACTGGCTCTGCGTGACTTCCCCACTGGCTGGCCAAATCTCCCAACACTCACACCTGAGGTCCCTAGGTCTCTCCTCAATCTTATCGTGTCTGTAAATTGCACCAGCGCCTCCACCATGCTCTGTGTGGTTGCTGATGCCCACCCTGATCCCACTCACTCTGTCCCTGCTGTTCTGCCTCCTCTTCCGCCCCATCACCTCCCTGGTCCACAGCCACCTCCTTCACTGGTCTCCCATTACCCCTCTAACCCATTCTTCCTGCAGCAGTGACCACACGGAAACATCTGACCAGGCACTGCTGCTGCCCACAGCCTAGAAGGCACTGCAGGAAGCAGTACGGGGGAGCGCATAGCTCTTCACCCTCTCTGGCCTGCCTGAATCTGGGGAGCCTTCACCCGCTGGCAGATCTGATGCGCTGCTAGCCTCGTGCCCAGCCACTCAGGAGAATAAATGCTCCTTGCGACAACCGAAGACTAACAGGGTCTCAGATCAAGGCAGGACTCTCTCCTCTGGGAACTACCACTGGGACACATCAGGCTACCTGTGCCGACAGCCAGCTTTATGTCCCAGGTGCACATGGGCATTGAAGAGGCTTTTCACGGAAAACAGCTCCTTGACCTTGAAGAAGTCGGAGTGCCGCAGGGGCTCCTCTAGAAGTTTCACCCGGTAATCTAGGGCAGGGAAGAGAGGAAGGAGGCTGTGGTCCGCTACCACCTGCCCACGCCGAGGCCAAGTGTCTCCCATCACGGAACTGAGGAGGGCAGCAGTGCAGCAGCAGAGGCTGCCCACCGCCGAGGCAAGACATGGAAGCCACAGCAAACTGAGGGCTGCAGCTAGATTCTGATGGGGGCTTTGCTCCTGGGCAAACTGTGTCGGTCCCATGCCCCGGTGCCCTTCTGTCTGGCCCTCACGGCCAGCGGGCATGGCACCCCACTCAGGGGTCCGGCCGGAAATGCCCTGCCAGGGATCCAGCGCCAGGCCTGGGGTGATGCCCTGACGGCAGCTGTCCCCCACCCTAACCCAGAGGCGCTGGCTGGAGCTGCGTCCGGAAGCCCACGCGAACAGCCGCGGGTGTGGCTCCAGGGCAGGCCCCGGGGCGCCCCGCCTGCCGCCCCCTGGCCCCGTTACCGCCGCCGCTCTCTGGCTCGCCCACAGCGGGGACCGCGGCGCCTCCGAGAGCCCTGCTGCTGGGCCGCGCCCGGCCCGGGGCCGCCGTCCGCAGAAAGCCGGGCCGGAAACCTGCGGAGACAGAGCCTGGTGGGCCGCGCCCTCCCCGCTTCCCACCCTCCCCGACCTGCCCGGGGCCCAAGGCCGCTCACCAGCGTTCAGCAGCCGGGGTAGCGAGGACGCGGAGGGCGCCATTGCGGGCGCGTGGACGGACGCCGAGCGACGGCTCCTTTCCGCCGGCCCAGAGTCGCCGCCGCCGCGCGCGGGCCCACAACGCCGCCTGCAGGCCGGGAGGACCAGGCCCGCCCCGCCGAGGCCCCGCCCAGTCCCCGCCCCGCCCCAGGCCCCCGCCCACCCCCAAGAAGGCGGGGTCTAAGAGCGTCCCTGGCGGTGTGCACGGCCAGCGTGGGATCCTTGCTCGCCAGGCTGCGGCTGGCACTGCAGCCCCTCAGTTTCCTATTCTGGACCCAGGGCCTTGGCTTGCATTTGCCCGCGGTCGCTCCCTGCTGTCTTTTGGGACAATCCTGCAGCCAGCCCAGGGTCCCCGCAATGTGCTGAGGGCTCGGGTTCTTTCCGCAGGACAGTCCTCGTAGTAACTCCTCGTCGTCCGGACCTGCCCAACCCTCCTCATTCATTCGCCCCGAAGGTTCTAGGCCTTCCAGGGGAGGGGCTTCGTCCCTTGGAGCTGTGCCTTTAAGAACTGGGCACCAACCCCCCTCAGTCACGTGACTGTCGCCTAGCACCGAGACGCCGCGCCACAGCCTTGGTGCGCAGAGCTGGTTTCCTGCAGCGGCCAAATGTCAGAGGAAAACCCCCAGGAGTTCGCGGAGCCTGCGGCGGCCAAGGCCGAGGCCCCCCCGGAGAAGACAAGCGACTACTACCGCGTGAGCGAGCACCTGCCCGTCCGGTTCAACAACCCAGGGTGGTTTCGAGGCTACAGGTGAGCAAGATAGGGTGATCGGGCGTCCATGGAGAAGAGCCCCCCTCCCCCAAGTTCCTGGCTCCAGGTCAGCCCGGGACCTCAGTGTCCTTACCACCAGTGAGCCACGGAAGCCCTCCGGAGCTGCCTCGCGTGTGTGGGCTGTCATGGGCGGGGGTCAGGAGTGGGGAAACCCCAAGTCCCCGGCCCAGTTCTGCTCCCAGCTCCACTGCCTCGTGGCCAGGGTGAGCCCCCTCTTCCCACCCTGGCCTCCTGTATTGGTGCCCACAGCCCGCCTACCGGAACTGCCCTATGGCAGGCGATGGAGGTATCACAACTCGCAGCCACGGTTTCTTCTTCTTCGGCATTGGTACAAGTCTGGCCTCGCCATGCGGGCACTCAGATGTAGAGGGCCCTATTGGATAGCAGGGTCTGGAAGCCGGGCAGTGACTCCTGACAGTGTAACTTACCTCCCCAAGGAGTGGCAGCCTGTGCCAAGGCCCTGTGGTGGCTGAGGATTGCACATTCACCCCGGGCACTCGTTAGGGTATTGGCCTGCCTTGGACCGAGCAGAGCCACCCGGCAGCAGAGGAGGCTTGGAGGGCGGGCCTGCCAGCACAGGGCGGTCAGCCTGCATGGAATGGGAGCCTGCATGTGTGCTGCGCCACCAGCCTGGGCAGTCACTCTCCTGGGGGACAGCGCTAGCAGGGCTCCATGGGCCAAGTACTTAAGGGCTGTGGCTTGGTCAGACCTAGAATGAATGGGTGGGAGAGTGTGTGTATTTCTCCTCCCCAGAGTCAAGGAGGCCGCCTCAGTGTACAGGACCAGCAACCAGGTTTACGGGAGCAGAGCACCCAGCGTGCACGAGATGCCGGTACGTGGGAAGCGGGTGGCACAGGAAGAGGCCGAGCCCTGGAGCTGTGGAAAGGGCAGCATCGTGAAGGCAGGGGTTGGTGGTGTGAGGACCCCAATTCCCAAGTCACGAGGGGGAGGCATCTCCCATAGTGTTGAAACAGGGCAGAGCAGGAAGGGATGAACAAATGCATGTAGAAGTAGTGTTCTAAGGAATGAGGAAAGTGCATGTGGACTCGCTTCTCCACAAGTCTCACTTCCATGGACACAACCACACACACCCGTCACATGTGGACACTGCTTTCACATATTCACACAGTCCTCACACACAGGACCTTCACACTCGTGCACAACCATTTCTCTTACCCTAAGGTCACCAGCTTTGAGGCAAATGATTACCACCTTCTCTCTGAGTTAAACTTTCTTTAGGAGCTGCTCACTGAAAAAAAAAGTAAATAAAAGTGCTTTGCATCTTTTGAAACTGCAGGGACGATGGCTTCATGTCACTGTGCATTCCTTAAGATCCACAATGCCCAGCGCCTCTGGGGAGCCCCAAGGTGCGTCATGGGCTCTGGGTAGTAATTCAAGCGTCAGCGTCAGCTCAGTTTGACAGATGGCGACACACATTATAGAGGAGACTACTGTGGCGGGGACGTAGTTTGGGAATTCTGTCCTTTCTGCTTAATATTTCTGTAGATCTAAATTTTCTTCTGAAAAAAAATGCACTGAAGCCATTTCTCTTTGTTCTTGCTTCCTGCCAAGGAGACAAAACATCAGGTGATCTTGACACAAGGGTGGCATGAGCAGAGGTCACGTGCCTGGCGCAGAACACCTGGCAGAGGTCACCACTTGCGTCAGAAGTGTCAGGGTCACCTCGGATGCTGTTTGTGGGAATAATTCCTACCTTGGGCCCCACACACACGGTGGCCTCCCACACGCCACTTGGCGAGAGCTCAGCAAGACTCAGCCCCTGTAGGGCAGCTCCTTTCCAGACCCATGGACTGGTGGCCTTCAGGCATCAGAACTTTTTGTGATGCTTTCAAGTCACAGTTGATACTGAAACCCACTGCTATGGTTTACAGGAATCCCCACCCCCCATCCATGTCTCGGTTCTAGCACATCCTCCCCAGCAGGGCCACCCGGCACCCCCAACAGAGGCATAGAGCAGTGGGGCATGGAGCCTGCTCTTGGATGGGCATTCCAGACACGTGACCCAAAATAACCCTTTTCTCTTTATAAGTTAATTATCTCCAGTACTTTGTTAGATTATAGCACAGCTGACTAATATACCCGTGGGTGAAGACACTACTTTTATTCCACAGAAGATAACATTCAAGTTCAGAGAGGTTTAGTAATTTTCCAAGAAGGCACAGCTAGGAAAAGTAGACCCCAGGGTCACTCCAGGCCTGACCCCAGGTTAGTGCTCATCCTCACGCTCAGGTGTGGAAATGCCACGCCCAGCTGGCCCTGTAGCTTCCCTTCTGTCCTTGGAATGGGGAGAGAAGGCACTGTGAATAATCTCTCCTACAGAGGGCATCAGTTGGGATGCTTGGGGATGGCCATCTTGCCACCCTGGCTCCTTAGTGTCGTAAGAATGGAGACCATCTATTTTTCATTGAAAATTCTTTTTCCCAGTGTACCCAGCTGCTGTTCAAGAGTATTATCATGCATTGTTAGTCCTAGTGTTTCCTTTCTCTTCCAGAAAGTATTTTATACAAATTCAAGTAAGTTTTCCAGACAGCTCTCAGCTACTGGAATGTTCCAGGATAATACGCTCAATGTCTGCATGGAGAACAGCCTGGTGACAGGGCCCGACAACTACATCACCCCCTGTGACAGGCTCAACTTCCACCCCAGTTACAACGTCAGTAGACCATCCATCTGTGACTAAGGGGGAGCGAGAGCCCCTTCCCCGGAGTCCTCTCCTCCAGCTGCCACCCTGTGGCTTGATGCTTTGCCCAGTTGTAAAGGTACAAATTTCACTTCATTGTCTGAAAATATTTTTTCTCCCTGGAATAGAACAATATGCAAAAAAATGGGCTGTGATGTTATGCTTTTAAAAGTGTTGCAATGGCCTGAGTGTCCAGCTGTCCCGACATTTGCGTCCCAGGCCTGTGACTGAGGCCTAAAAGCAAGGGCTGCATGGTCACCCAGCCTGCGTCTTCTCTGGGAGCCACGACTGCATGTGATCAGTGGCCCCCGGGCTGGAATCTGCACTGAGCTGCAGGGCCCCCTCAGAGGCATGGGGTGCCCCACTGGGATGCCATGTCACTGCGGGACAGGGAGAGCAGGTACCGTGTCACAGAGCTCAAGGTGACTCTGCCTGTGATCCCTTCATGGTACAGAGGGATGTGACAGGTGACAAGTGACACGTCCCCCAGCCACTGATCTCGGGTGGGGACAGCGGCAGTGCAGGAGGCTGACTCATGCTGTTCTCCTGATGACGTGTATGTGGAGGGCGTCATCTGTGTTTATTTTACACTATCGATAAAAGGCTGAAGGAAAGCAGGCAAGGAGTAGCTAATAATTTTCGTAGGTGGGGTAATAACTCCATTAAGTTGAGTCCCGAGTCCCGAGTCCTGTAGTCCTGAGTCAATGTGGGCCAAGACCCACGAGGTCATCAATAAGAAAAAATCTTTCTGTAACAGGACACATCCTTTATATATATATTTTTAACTCCATAAGAGTAGGGTGTGCTCATTATAGGAAATTTGGAAAGAACTGAAACTAGAAAAAAAGAAATCATTCTTCTTTGCTGTCGATAACATTTTGTGTAGAGATTTTTCTCCAGGGATTCTACCCACTTATGAATTAGGGAAGAAATTAACCCTCATAACTGGTTATTTCTTCAGTATAAACCTACTGCTGCCATTAATACACACAAGTAAACATTTGGCAGCATTTTTAAATGTCCAATGGTTTCCAGAGAAAATCAATAGAGCTAATAAAAAAGATTCAGAGCTGAGCCTGAAGCCAGGATCTATCTAATGTCTTTCTTTTGAGCTGGAAAACCAGCAGTCCACACATCAAGCTGCAGAAAAAGTTCCTACAATCCCTAAAAATATCAAAATGCTGGTGGCCCTTCTGTGTTTAGCTTCCCTGAAATAAGAGGAAAAAAGGGCTCATCCACCCGGTGTCTGCCGTGCTGAAAAGAATGGTCTCCTCCTCCTACACTGGTTCTGAGAAGTAAGCTGGCAGCTGTAGGTCCAGCAGTGCCATCGGGCAGGTGTCTGTTTTTCCTCCAACTGGGAACAGCTGAGCACTTGTCCTGCATGAGGAGACAGAGTCACTGTCACTGCGGCAACGTGGTGGTCCCAGGGACCCACTGGACTGGGTGGAAAACCCAGTTCCAGGCTGAGGCACCAGCAGGGGCCGGCCCGGGAGGACCCATCTGCAAGTAAGATGCGTGGCCACCTGGATGCTGAGCTCGGCACAGACTTGCTGGGTGTTCGTGATGCTGGCACCGCAGTGGCGCGCTGAAACTCTTTCATTGGTCATGGCCAATAGAATGCTATTTCTGTACCCGCCACTGCCAAATGAATGCAAAGTTAGGCTCCATAGGAATCTAGAGTCTGGAAAGACAAAAACCCCAAATATTTCTGTGTTAATTCACAATACTCAGGTTGGGTAATTTATAAGAGGTTGATTTGGTTCATACTGCTGGAGGCTGGAGGTCCCTGAGGCTGGTGCTGGCCTCCACTCAGCACCTGCCAAGCCTTCCTGCTGCATCCTGGCATGGTGGACGGCACTGCAGGTGGGGCTGGGCAAACATGCTAGACTGGGGCTTCCTGCCCCTCCTTATGAAACCACTGTGCTATCCTGGGACCATACCTTCAACAATCTCAGGCCCTCAGGCTCCACCTCCAGACCCTCTAACAGATGAATTGCGGACCACATTTCCAGCACTGGAACTCGGGGTTGCATTCAAAGCATAACAATGTCCATCTTCCCCCAAATGCAGTAGCCGCTCAGGTCCTGCGTGTCCGTGTCCTCCCTCTCCCCTCCATTTCTCTGCATCTTACAGTTTTCAGGGGGCTTTGACTTCATCTCACCTGATCTTTACACCTGGGGAAAACCTTAAATGGTGCAGCTTCATTTAACATTTGGGGAAACCAGGCTCCAGAGGAAGTGCGCTGCAGCAGGCCTGGTGGAACCCTCCTTGGGGATGTGCTGCGGGGAAGCTCAAGGCTTCCAGCCCTTGGCCCTAGAGATGGAGCCCTAAATTTCTTCAGTCAAGGAGGAACTGCAGTGATCAAATTTCATCTTTTTAACATATTTCCAACCTGAAATCTTTGAGAAAAAAAATACAAAAGAGTTTACATAAACCAATCTAATTGAGGGCCCCAAGAGTGTGCTTTGCTTGTGTCAATCGTCTACAAAACAGATGGCTAAGAAAAGAAAAAGGGAATCTGTGATCATTCCTCTTACCCCTCTCTTATGTTTTCATAATCTTAAATCCCTCCCAAAAATGGTGGGGGACACGTTTAGAGTGACGAATCAGTTTTCACAGACATCTCAGCAAAGCAAAGATGTGGCAATTTCTGCACACTGCTCCACTCTGAGTGTGAATGGGCCTTTGTTTGGCCTTTTTCTTTCACTTGGATTTTGCAAATAATGGAATAGCCACCCCTCAACACAGACACACACACACAACACACACCCAGCCACATTGGGTATAAACCTAGTTGTGATTCGCATCCCGGTGGTGCCTGGTGGGTTTTGTGCTGGCTTTTTTTTCCCTTGAAACACTGCTTTCCATTAATAGGAGGTAAGGGATGGAGATCAGGGGCATAGTACCTTTTGTTTTCCTATGAGCAGATAAGATACTTTTGTTTTGGTACTGGAGATTGAACTCAGGACCTTGTGCTTTCGAGGCAGGCACGGCACCACTGAGCTAAATCCCTGGCCCCATGATACTTAAATTGTTGTCTTATTTTCCAATGCAAATAAATCTCACATGGGAAAACCTGCTGTCTGAGTGAGCAGGTGAGGTCCCCAAAGGAAGACCTCCTTGCCCCAGGAAGACCCAGCCCAGAGGACCAGAAACCTTAGAATCAGGCTGCCTCCTCCCTATTCTTGGCATTAAATGAAATGGAGCTCCAGCTGCCCTTCCTGGAAGTGAGGCCTCCTGACTCACTCTAGGTCATAGCAGTGAAAACCTTGCAAAGAGCTTGACTTGATAGCACAGGCAGAGAGGACTAGTTCTACAGAGTGGGCGCACATCTATTCGGGTGCTGCGCTACGGTTACACTAACCTCCCCATCAGACTGGCAGAGGTGCCAGGAGAGGGCTGCAAACACAGATGTCGTCAAACCCCCCTCACAGCTGGACACAGCTGACCTTGGCTTTGGCCTTAACCCACACCAGAGGTGTCAGCACTGGCCAAGCTGACCTAGTGTTAGGGTGCAGAAACAAACACTCTCAGGCCACGTGGCAGCTGGGCGGTGCCACGGATGAGCATGCCAGTGCAGCTGGGTTTACATCCAGTTCGTGAAAACAATGATCGCACACAATCCTGTCCACTGACCCTGAAGGAGATATAGATATATTATATAAAATATTATATTAAAATATAATATAATTACAAAATAAAATATAACAAAATATATATATATATTTTATAATGGAAGTGGCCATTTTATGTGAGTTAAAATTATTTACAAAAACCCAAAGACATACTTCATGAAACTGGTACAAACTATTTTTTTCCTGCCGATGGCTTTTGCCCCAAAGATCACAGCTGAGAAATACTGTATAAAATTAAAAAAAATAGGATCGGATTCAGAAAAGTACTCTAATGTTCTAATTTCCGATTGGTAGTATTTACAGAAATATTTACAGTGGAAAAAAGGTTACTTTAAAACTTCAGTTAATTTGCAAGTCAGCCTCAAGTACCCTAAAATGCAGAGTTCTCTGAGGGTTAAAACACACAAATGCACTCCAATTGGTGAGGTGGGGTCTCCCTCACCCCTCCCCACACCCCCAAATCTGCATCTCTATCAGTGCTTGACAATCAGTTATTATTTAAAAACAAAACAAAAAAACTGTTAAACACTGAGGTAAATCAATTTTCAAATGATTACCAGTGTAACAGAAAAATGTAGTTCGCCCTGAATGATCTCACCCAAATGTTGTCAGAGTCCTTAGCACCTGCCGCAAGTCAGTTTTACCAAAAATTTGTTCTCTTTCCTAAATGCAATGATTAATAAATATCAATGCATTTAAAAATAACTAAAATATATCTAACTAATTTAATCTTACAGATATCATTTACCAATATGCTCTGTAAAGTTCGCTAAGTTAGCTTTTCTACTCAGGGCAAATAACAATCCCAGTCTCCCACGTTACACTGGCATACTGTGTTCTCAAAGGTGATGGGTAGGGGTCAGGAGGGTAGAGGGAAGAAGAAAACTGTTTGCCTGGGATCAGTTACTTCCTTATAGAGTTCCCAACAATCTGCATTATCAAAAATAGGAAGACAATAGAAGGCAGCCACTGTGTTAAAAAACATTACAGCGGAGAAAGCCAATTATGTGACAACCTTTGTGTAATAAAAATCTGTTTAAAGTTAAAAAAAAAAATAAAAATTACAGCTGGCACTGATACAAGAGCCCCAGTTTGTCACTTTATACAAGGAAATATAACAGAGTCTAAATGGGTAAAAATTAGACTTTTAGCTATTTTCTCCAATACATACCAAAGTAATATTTTATGGCTTCAAGTTTTACAAATCCAGTGGAGAAACATGTCACTACTGAAAGGTAATTAAAAATATCAATGAAAGAGATCTCTGGAAAGCCTGTCCTCAGGCCCAATCAATTAAAAAAAAGGAAAGTGTAACCAGTGGTCTGAACAATACAAGAAAAATTTGCAATGCTTTGAAATTAAATTCACAAAAAGTGGTTCTGTGTTTTCCACAACTGTTTTCCAAAAACAACTGTTGTATAAAAAAATGATCTGTAAATCAGCAATTTTAAGGCTTTGCGTTTATTCAATTGATCTTGTCACTACAGAAGAATATACATGTTATCTGGAAACGTGAATTCCACATTGGAGTTTTAGCTTCCTTACATTTATTGTACGGAACATCAGAAGATATATCTAGAAATCCTCCCTCAAAACCTCACACTGTCTCAAGAGCCTCCCTAGCATTAAGTGTAAACTACCCTGGGTTTGTCTATTTTGCTAATCCATTAAAACAGTGCACATCATCTTACAGAATAGTCCCTCCAACTGCTATTTGTTTTCTTGCATCTAAGCTATGACACATTGCAGTATGATATTGAATATGGTCATGGTCTCAAAGAGAAAAATAGTTCACCCAAACCTAATCAAGAATAAAAAAATATACTATTAATTCCTTATGTCTTTGGATTCCATCTAATTTTAAATATAGACAGTAGTTCAGGGAACAACAACCAAAAATTCACAAAATTATTAAAAGCTTTATTTACGATTGGAATCATTCAGCAAAAAAGCAAAAGCCAATGAGCCTGAAAAAGGAACTAAGCTGCTATCTAAATGAGCTCAGAACCTCTGACACTCATCGCTGAGCTGCCCTGCCTTGGCCAGCGCGACAACAGTGACTCCACACACAGCAGTTGCACTAACAGCAGCACGAAGTCACCCCTCAGACCTGCCTGGAGTGAAGCAAGGACACGGGGGAAGGGGTAGACTCTGCCAGGAAGTGTATTTCAATACCGCATGGGTTGTGAGCAGCCTGAAGCTTTTCCCTCATTTTTGATAGTTGTGGATTGACGTAGTAACTGTCACTGAGCAAATGCAGGCTGCACGACAAAGAAATCAGGTGGTCGTAAAATCCTGATGAATGCTCTTGATTTCTCTTCAAGGACCTCATGATTTTTCTTTGTCTAAGGGTAGCTCCAGCACTCCCGAGCACCTGAAGCAAAGGTCAAGCAGCTAGCACTGTTCCAGATACTCAATCACTCTGGAGATGGACTTCTGGCCCGTCGTCCCAACAGCACAAGTAAGGTTCATGAAGCTTAGGAACTTCTTGAGTGTCCCCGTCATTATGGAGAAGTCTCCTTCTGGCAGGTATGCCCGCACTGTGCTGACATTGATTGGGCTTTCCTGGCAGAGACAGTTGAGAAGCAGCGCTGTGTAGGAGGCCACCATGCAGTCCTCCATGTGCTTGCCAGGGTGCTGCAGGGCTTTACTGAGGTCAAGCTCTTCATCGTCCTCCTCCTCCTCCTCGTGTCTCTCTTCTGCTCTGTCTTCTCAGTTGACACCCACTGTATCTCCCCACTGGTCTCCTGTCACTCTCCACTCTTATCATGCTGAGTGGTGGGTGCATCTTTGATCAACTCATCTGTTTTACTTTCTGCCAACTGGGCTGCTCGCTCTCGCTCCAGGAATAGCTGCACTAAAGCCTGCACGGCATGAACTTGCCCAGCTACCCATAAGCTATGATCTCCCTCTCCGCTGCAGAAGGAAGAATCAAAGCACCAGGACGTTTCCATGCTGACGAGGCAGTGCCGGTTCCGAGCGCTGTACTCCACTTGATTTATCAGTAGACCCAAGCCCAGCACCCGAAGGTCGAATCTCTGCCCCTGAGGTAGGTACTTCGGGACCTGCAGCACACAGTTCACGGCAGTGCCAATGAGGCCATCCTGTTCCCCTGTTTTGGTGCTGCCTCACTCACTGTCGTTGGTGAGGTTGAGCAGCACCCCAGTGACAGCCCGCATGCAGTCCTCCACCGCCTTGCCCACATGGCTGGTCACGTTCTGGGGAGGCAGAGGCTTGCTGGTGGCCACCCAGATGCTGTTCTCAGCGCGATTATACTGCTGGATCAGTTCCTCACAGTGCTGCAATGCTGTAGCTGATGAAATAATGAGTTGTGAATCTTTATATGCTATCAAGTAGCTTTGATTCTCTGGATTATGCAGTTACACTTTCTAAAACTCGTAAACATCTCTCTGCTCCCCATAATGAGGCTACCCGTTTTTCTTCATCCTCACCTCTACTTAAATGATCCACACACTCTTACTTTATCTACAATATGATCCAGACCTCCCAAAAGCCAGAGTTCTTCTTTAAACCAGTCTCCTACTCATTTAGAAGTAAGGGACAGCAATGTCTCCATCGCTCAGTGCCCAGTCATTATGTTTTCTAGATCAAGATGCTTATTGTGTACAGTTTCACAGAGTCTCCGGATTTTCTCTTTAATTGTGTTCATGTCTTTCTCATTCAGCCGCTTAGTTGATGATGCATCCCGTTCCAGCTCCAGAAGTCAGATCATGAGATCTAAGCTAGCTCTGTCGAGATCCATGTTCAAGCGGTCCTGACTCAGGATATATATGAGGGCAGCTGTACAGAGGGACAGGTTCTGGTGGTGCTGGGAATCATCCAAGGTTTTAAAGACCTTTGCAAACATTCCACGTGCTCTCAGGTACATTAGGCAGCTGGGCGTGGCACATTTAGTAGCCAAGCTAGGAACACTAAGGCAATGTGTGTTCAGAGGCTGAGTGCTCTTTAAGCCACTTAACAAGTACTCAGTGTCATCAGTGAACTCTTGATTCTCACCAGATTCCACCACATCGTTGAAGTGCTTCACGTGCTGAACAACGGTATCTAATTCTTTGTCTTCTTTTCTGCATTTCAGTGCAGTAACTACATCGTGGTAGGGCTGAGTAGCTATTGTCACTGTTTTTATCACTTTGAGTGGTGGTGTGGGAGCCTGAAAAACCCCATCATCTTTTTGATTTGGTTCCTTTGAAGACAGCCTCATTGTGACATTCTGAGGTTTTACAACTGGTGGCCCAGGTAGTTCTGCCGAGTCTGGATGGTTCCATTGTCTAGATTATACATGGCTTTTGTAGGTGACCATTTAGGGCCACTAAAAATCTTTCTGGTACTTTCCTTTAACTCCTTGTTTACTTATGGGCTTCTTCACACTTTCAGACATACCAGGCAAGTCCTCTGCAAAATCCAAGTTTTCTGTGTTACTAGCACTAGACTGACTGTCCTGGGAATTATCACTGCTTTCTGGAGGAGGCTGCAAAGAAGGTGATGGAGCTGTTTTAGTTCGCTTTTTGTTGGCCTTTCTTTCCACTTGACAGTCATCATTGTCATCATCTTCACTTTCACTGAGATCATCAAAACCAAAATACTTAATTTTGTAATTAGAACTTCCAGAGCCTCCTTCATCGCCTCCTGTCTCATCATGATCTTCAAAACCAAAAAATTTCAAGTTTAACATCCTTTTTGGATTTAACATTACTAGGCTGGAATCTAGCAGTGGTCTTAGAAGTTGTGATATCGGCTTTTTTTCTGAGGCAGCCAACTTCTCCCAGGTCTGCAGGAGTGGATGCAGTGAACTCGTCCATGCTTTGCTCCATAGTGTCCTGGATGGTGACTTTACAGACCGACAAGCAAGATGGATGTAACACAGTATAATCTCTGGTCCGGCCAACAGTCCCTCTAAGACAGTCCTGCAGCCGACACTGCCCTTCTTTGCCTGATTCAGGCCATCTTTACTCGACTCACTGGTTGCTTTGGCTAAGGCCTGATTGGTGCTGTCCATTAGCTTATCAAAACTGGATGCTCCTTCGGAGGGTTTTGCCTTGTTGGCCCTATAGTAGGTCCTACAGTTGCTCGGCCTAAGAACACTTTGAACCATGTCATCCTCCATGGCTTCATCTAGATTTTCCAATCGAGTTTTTTAAATCCTCATCCTTCATCTCCAAAACAGGATTGTTACCCAAACCTAAAATATCTTCTGACCTGCTATCTTCAATCATTATCCCACTCCTACAAACCAGTTCTCACAGATCCCCTGACTGGAGATATTTCAGATGGGGACTCTGACCATTTCCCAAACTAGGAGTTCCAGGTATCGTTTGTTTCCTTGATTTCATCAGCTTTGTATCCAGAAGGCACTGTGGTTTCTGCACTGGGGTCTTTAGTACTGTCATCAGCATTTTTGTGAAAATGGTAACTATTGTTTTCATGTTCTTCACCAAAGTTCTCCACTTTATCCGTAGCCATTAATTTAGCACAGCCACTTCTGCTCGCCTCATCTTCCAGGAGTCTGTGGCCCTCTCTTTCCCAGGCAGAGCAGACTCCAAAGGCGAGCTCCAAGCAGACACGACGCCATCTTCCCCCACCATGGCCCGGTTCTGCCGTTAGCTTCAAGTACTGACGTGGCTTCCTGCAGTGGCACTGCTTCACTTGACTCTGAGTAGGAGCCCTCACCCTGGGCTAAATTCTTTGAAGAAACTGGGAGAGACTCATCATCACTATCAAATCCAAAAGGGTCGCCAGTATTTTCCTCTTCTACTTTAGATTTCTTCAGAATTTCTTGGATGTCTGGTTTGAAATTGGGCCTCTTCCGCCCTAATTTAGCCCTAAATGTGGTCTCTCCCCATTTTGTGCTAAGGGTGGTCGGTGTGTTGGAACCACCATTGCCTCCTTTCCTGTTTTCCCCAATCTGGATGTCATTTTGACACCTGTCTCACATTCGCTCCTTCCTCCAACAGCCACTTGCTGTCACTCGGCTTCCCACCCCGAGGGAGACTGAGTCACTGCTGAACAGAAAAAAAGAGGTTCGGGGTCCCACAGGTCACCTACTGAGCCACTATCAGGAGTGCCATCAATCAGGTCAGCATTTAAACAAGCCGCTCCTCCCGGTGACAGGAAAGACTGACCTGAGGCACCCGCAAGGGCATTGCAGGTAGCTGCACAGTGACCACCAGGAGGTCCCATCAATGCAGCTGCTGCAGTCTGCACTGCTCCGGGGACCTTGGTGCAGAGCACCAGCAACTTGGGAGGACCAGGTAACTGGTCCCTGGGGGAGACTGGAGGAGTGGCCTCCCACTGGCAGGGAGGGGCTCTGGGCGCATGCCCCGCTTGCTGTGTTTCTGGTTTTGGCTCCCCCTTTGCCAGTGGTCACCAGGGGGCCACATGACCTGCGGTATTAGCACCTGGCAGAAGCCAGCCTGCTGGTATAGACACGGTGGACAGACCACATAGGCTGATTTGTGGGGAGTGCTGGATTTATTCATTTTTTAAAAAAACAGTTCTTATATACAAAACAAGCTTTTTTTTTGGCAAGGGTTAAAAGCACTCTTTAAAAAATTAAAGTTACAGCATGGATTACATGGAACTATCTTTTTTCCCCCAGAAGCACTTAAGTGAACAAATATGCCACAACGAAGCTGTCACAAGTACATCGAGACGGCTCAGGACAGAAAGGAACAGCAGGTCCTGCTCCGCACACCTCCAACCCAGCAGGTGCGCACTTGGACAGCAGGGGGTGTGGGTCCATGTTTGGACAGAGAAATGAATCCCCCGGGGTGCACAGGGCTAGAAAACCCACTCCCGTCTGAGACCACTGACCAAATTCAGTTACAAAGTAGACAGCACCTCAGCTAAACTCCCAACAAGGAATGCAACAAGGGTGAGTGACAATCACAAAGTAGAGGTTGTGACCATCAGTGGCCAGAATGGAAGGCCAGGAAGTCAGAGACCTTAACACCAAAGACAAGGGCCAGCACTCCAACCTCTCCTGGGGGCTGCAAGGGCCCTTCTGGGCCTGCCCCAAGGAGGCAGCCACAGAAAGCCTGGCCCCCAGCTAGGCCGGGGTCCTGGGGAGGCTCGTCCTCAGTACTGGGCTTTCCGTCAGCAGTGGCCAAGTGGGGACCGAGCGCCCAGCAGCTGTGCTTACTCACTCATGGGCACAAAATGAGGACAGGACCGTTACGATGCACGTGTGCTGTTACCTTTCAGAACCTCAACTGAAAAGACAAACGGGGGTCTCGGGGAGAGAGGTTTATTGGGATGCTGAAGTCATCCAGTGACTGGATGAGCCGGACACTGAAGACCAGCTCGGGCTGTGGGCCCAGCTACAGAGCGAGTGCCACTGGGATCTCCGCCGATTCCCACACGGTAGAGACACAGGCAGTGGGCTCACTGGCCATTGTGCTTTCCAAGGTTGTGACTGCAGTTTTCAGGGGAAGGGCGCTGGCTGCAGGCCCTTGGGTGTCCTTCAGTGCCGTCTTAGGAGCTTCCCGATGGGCACCTCGGGCATCCACCTCCCTGCTTCTGGACAGGGCACCTGCCACCTTCCAGGGTAGGTTCCACGAGCAATCTGCCCACAAGGACCAGGTTGTCTCTGGCCCTCGCGGTGACATAACCACCAAAAGTTTGCTCATCTAGAACTTGTATGCCCAACACAGAAAACCGCAGTTACGATAACGAACGACAGTATTTTTCAAAAAATATTTTTACAGCACTTTAAATAACTTACAAAAAGCCGCAAAAACCATATATACTGGGACACATCTGTTAAATAAAAACATCCATTTCATGATAGTGTACATATGTATAGGGCTATCTATATATAAAGGACTCCAGTTTTCCCTCCGTGACTTCGAATAGCACACACGCACGCATGCACGCACACTGCTGCCCCAATGTGACTGGAACCAGGACACCCATCACAACGTGAGGCCTCTGCCCTTCACCACGGAGGTGCCACCGCCGTCCTCCACAGAAGTATCACTGCCCAAGGCCTCCTGGTCCTCGTTGTCCCTGTCGATGACCCTGCGTTGATACCTCAGGTCCAAAATGTTCTCCTCCGAGCCTGAGTTCTTCCTGTTCTGCAAACCAAGCCTGGCCTGGGCCTTCCTACTGGGCCAGTGGCTGCCACCCTTCTTCGTGAGCAGGTGCGGGCTTCCAAACACGGGGCTGTGGCCAGCGGGGGTCTCCCTGAAGGCGGAGAAGGAGGGTCCCTGCAGAGGCAGGCCCAGCGGGGCACTGAAGAGCCCAGGCTGTGTGCCGCCCCAGGGAACGCTCTTCCCGAAGTGAAAAAGCTGGGTGGACAGCAGGGAAGAGAAGCCCGGAAAGGCCGGGCCCTTCCTGGGGTCGGAGGAGAGGCCTGGTGGGCCCCTGGCCTGCGGCTCAGCTGCCCTTTCTCTCTCAGCCCCGAGGGGCCCCGTCCATGCTGAGCCTCGAGTGTCTGAGTTCAGTGCCCATGGGCTGGGCAGCCTGCTCTGGTGGGCGAGGTCACTCCAGGGGAGAGAGAGGTCAACCTGGGGTCCTGGGCTGGGGGTCAGCAAGCTCTGGCTGCCACGGTTCACGTGAAAACTTCCCCTGGCACTTCCAGCATCAGCCGATGCTCTGGCACAGCTGGGCAGCTGACTGAACACACTTTCTGCAGCCGCAGGCTCCGCCCCTCGAGGGCTCTGGTCTTTGTGAGCATAAAGATTTCTCCGACTTGTGGGGGAAGCTTTGGTGGAGACAGTCCTGCTGGTGCTCTTGGGCAGCGCGGGCTCACATCTGCCCAGGGCAGCAGGGCCTCCGGGGGCGTGCTCGTCACGGGGGGCACCCTTCCGTCCTGGAACGAAGAGGCTGGCTGTGCCCTGCACCCCCGCTCCTTCCGCAGGCTGGGGGGCCTCCCTGGCCCTCTGGCTGCGTGTGCACATCCCGTGATGCAGGGCTGGGAGCACCTCTTTCCTGCACAGCACCTCCGGCCTGGCTGGGGCCCCTGTTCTGAGCTCAGTGGGGGCCACTCCTTGAATTTCAGAAATGCTCACTGACTCCTTGGCCTTTTCTGCCAAAAACTTCCGAATCTCCAGTTCGATGCTGTCGTCACTGTCCACTGAACTGTCCTCAGACAGGGAGCTGGGGCTGCGGGCCGGGCAGGCAGAGTCGCGGGCTCCCATCTCCCTGGAGGACAGAGTCCCCTCTGGGGCCCTCCTCTGCAGAAAGGCCAGGGCCGCATCCTCGTCCCCCAGGCTGGCTGGCTTTATAATCTCCGCTGAGCTGCCCAGGACGCCCGGTGGTCTCCTCCCCGGGCCGGCCCTGCTGTTCCAGCTGGACTTGGACAGGCAGCTCCGCAGCACCCGTGGGCCTCTGTCTTTCCAGTGTCCGGGGAGGCCCCCCAGTCGATCCAGGAACCGAGTCTCGGTGGTGCTGAACCGGACTTTCTTCTTGCAGGCGGCCCGGGGATCCCTGCTCTTCTTCTTGAGCTTCCGCTTGGATCGTAGCAGGTCCCTGATGGCTGTGTCGAGGTCCTCGTCGCTGTCCAGTGAGCTGCTCTTGTCCTCTGAACTCCCCTTCTCATCCACACTCTGCCCCTCTTCTGCCTTCCCAGTGGCCCTGGGGCCTTGAGACAGGACCGCATCGCTGAGCCCGACCGTCCTGGGGGACACGGGTTGGGCTCTGGCCTCACCCTTTCCTGGCACCTCGCCAGCTTCCCTCTGGCTGGGTGGGTCCCGCACGTTCTGGCCAGGCTGAGCCCTGCCCTGGCTGCGGTCACCATCCTGGGTGCTTTCTCTCACCTCCCTCGTTTTCTTGGGTATGGATGGCCTTGTGGGGTTGCTGCCACCTCTCCGTTTCCTTTTACAGCTCAGCGACGGTTCCGGTGTTTTATTAGACGGAGGGGCCTTGGGATCACTGGCCTGGCTGCTGGGGCCAGGCAGCAGCAGCAGGCCCTGCGTGGGCTGCGGGCAGCTTTCGGCACTGGCCAGCACACTCTCAGACTGGGCCTTGAGGGCCAGAAACGTGCGGATTTCCTGCTCGATGCTGTCATCGCTGTCCACGGAGCTGCTGTCACCGTCGGAGCGGGAAGGCACATCTGGGGAGCACAAGTGTGGACTGGCAGAGGGAGGCCCGTTGCTGTCCTCCACAGGGGCCGGCAGGATGGTTTTGGAAATGTCTAGGATTGCTTCGGCGCACATCAGCTCGGTGGATGAATCTGCCCGGCACGACACCCGTTCTGCACTCTCAGCCCTGGTGCTGGTGTTTACTGGAGGTGCGGAGGCCTTGGCGTCCTTCACGAGCTTGAAGGAGGGGTCCGGGTCCAGGACCCCCGGGCCAGGGTCTGCAGCTTTCAGGGCCACTGGCTTCTTCCTGCTTGGTGCCCTCCGGTGGGCCTCGGACAAGGCACTTTTCATAGCACTGCTTGTGCCGCTGGCGGGAGGCCCGGGCAACACCTCCTCTCTGAGCTGGGTTCTCGGCAGTGCATCCCCACTGGTCTCTTTCCGGGTCTTTTCCAGCTGGTACAGCTGAATGGCCTCCTCAATGCCATCATCACTGCTGGAGTCTGATGCCTCATGTACCAGGGCTGGGCTCCTCACCTGCCAGCCCCTCCGCCCAGCACCTGTGCTCCTCTGCACCCCACCTTTACTCTGTGCTGCCTCTGGCTTGGGGACAGCCAGCCTCATGCTGCCCACGGTCTCTGGCTCTGGGCTGACCTTAGGCCTGAGGCTCCTGGGCTGCAAGCTCATCTTCGCTACTCGGGGAGGCTTGCGGAAAACAAACTCCTTCAAGGTTCCCCTCAGATCCTGACGAGGGGCCGCCTTGATGGGGGGCTCTTTGTTGGATTTCAGTGTTGCTCTGGCTATGTCTTCATTTGGGTCTGGCCTTTTATCCATGAATGCGTCACATTTGGGGTTTTCATGTTGTCTTTTCTCATGCAGAAACTGTTCAATCTCCACCCGGATGCTCTGTTCAAAGGAGTCCTCACTGCTCACGCTGACAGGGGAGGCGGAGCCCTGGTCCTCCCCAGCCCCCACAGAGCTGCCAGAGACACTGCCTGAGACAGGGGCAAGTTTGGGGGGACCCAGGGCAGGTGGGGTGCTGCTGTGGGGAAGCTCCAGTTTGCACCTGCCGCCCCCAGCTGAGACCCTGTCGGGCGGGGCACCCCCCGATCCAGGCTGCGTGCCTCCGCTCCTGGCCTTCAGGTACTCCTGGATGGCCTCCTCGATGTCCCGGTCCACGGAATCATCGCTGTCCGAGTCCAGCACCAGGGGGCCAAAGCCTGCAGCCTCTCCCTCCCCTGGGGGGTCAGAGCGGGCAGCAAGGCCACAGGCAGCAAAGGCAGGGGGCTGCTCTCTGCACGTGGAAGGGCTGGTGGCCGGCCTGGTGTTGAGGCACCTCTCTGCCTTCTGGCTTCTCTGTGCAGGGCGCTCAGCGCTCATGCCCAGGGGCACCTCGTTGTGCTGCTGCAGGGTGCTGATGATCATCTGCACCTTGGCACTCACCGAGGCTCTGGCAACGTCCTCTTTGGACTCCGAGAAGCACCCAGGAAACCTAAAGCTCCCCGGCGGGCTGAAGGCCTCCCATCTGGACTGCAGCGTGACCACTGGAGGGGCATTCATGAGAAACATCCTAGCGGACGGGGCAGGCGCACAGGGAAGCACTGCTTTATCTTCCAGCCGCCTTTATACCCTGGGAAGAAAGAAAGCACTGTACATGACACGTCTAAGAAACCAGGGACATCAACAAGCACCACACATGGCCATGGAGAAGCAGCCTCCCTGGGCTACACCACATCCAGGGGCCCTGGTGCCCTTGCACAAGCTACCCATGCTTCCTGGGCCTCAGTTTCCTCCGCCATGAGTGTTCCAACCTCGGGTGCTGTGCCATACTGAGCACACACTGCCCCTGCCCCAGCCCTTTGCGCCCCCTCTGCACTTGCATCTTCTCTGTGAGAGGAGAATAGAGGCTTTCTTTACCTCCAAGGGCTATCGGGAGGAGCCAACTGGATAGAGTCTGCAGACGCTTCTCTGCACGTGAAAAAGAACAGCTCTTAGCAAATCCAGGGTAAGTGCGACTTCATGGGCAGCTTCATTCCTGACGAGACCAGTGCTCCTGGAACAAAAAGTTGCACAATGGAGGCAGCTCAAAACTTATTTCCCCAAGCATCTTCCACAGCCACTCTAACAAAGCCTTTGCATGGGAAAGTGTTAAACCAGCGAGCGTAGAAGTTGCCCCAGACAGTCACATGCTCTTTGTATCCCATGTGGTTATTCCCTGGTTTCCGCCTGGGAACTGTACTAGGAAGATGGACACACAACTGGCCTTTACAGGAAAGGCTTGAGATCCCCCATGTCGAGAGGGCGCACAATGTAGTGGCACACAGTCATAATGCCAGTTGTACCGCACACCCGTTAATTCTCCATAGAATGCTCCAAACCTCCTGCTGCTACCCCCAAAATTGGAGTGCAGTGCCATTCAGATGTAAGAGAGTACCCCAAGGCTGATGAACCAGAGAAAGAGAGCACCCCTTCAGTCATGGTGCCAGTGAGGTTGTGCCACCCTAAACCTCAGGGGTGAGTGGGCCCTTGCTGAGCTCCCAAGCAGGAGATCTTGACCTCAAGCCTGGGGCTTCCATCCTGACAAGCACAGGACGTGGTATTTATACGGCACGCTCTGTCTGGAAAAGGTGGGACTGATCACCTAGAAGCAGACATATTCAAACGGTGGAACCAACAACTAACTGCAGGGTGCAACACATTCAGAAGCAACTCTGCTCAGAAAGTGAAATTGAAATGTAAGACTATGGAAATTACTTGCTATTCTCTTCCAGGCCAGGCTCACATTCCAACAGGCTTTAGGGGTGAGGGCTTGGCTGCTCCGCTCCTCGCTTCCAAAGCATCCTCTGCCAGCTTTTAAACAGGTTTTCGACTACTGGAATCAGAGATCATCAGAGACACCCACATCAAGAGACTGAAGCTCCAGTTCATGAATATTTTTCAGGAAAGACCTATCATTAGTGTAATGTCTCAAAATTAAATTCTACAAGGACTTACCCTGAGATGGAGCAATGTACTTTAGTCACAGCGCATTCACAACTCTTCTGGGTCTGCAGCTGAGGTGCTGGGGGAGGGAGTCAGTCAGCTACCATTTCTCAGATTTGGTATGTCTTACAGCCCCATTTTCCCCATAACGTCACCTTTCTTGTAGGAACCACCCTAGGAGCCTGAACCTGACCAAGAGGTGACGAAGAGGGAAACTAAAGAGGCACAGAAAGAAGTTAAAACCCGGGAGGCCAGGGAGCTCATCTCTCCCTTCAACATCAAGCCCCAAATGACTGGCGCCCCTTGGCTTTATTCACTGACAAGGGCACAAGCAATCAGGAGTTCCACAGGATTCATCTCCCACCTTCCACGGTACTTCTCCGGGTAAAGAACTTAACCTCAGGTGTTTTTACTTTTCCTGCAGTGTGTGAGCATGCTTCCATGCCCTCTTTCTTCTCCGAGGGCAATCAGGCCTCAATCTTCCCATCTGATCTCCACACTGCCTCAAAGATGCCCATGGGGACCAACAGGATGGGGTGGGCTCTTTCACAGGCGAGGGAACCCTGTGTCCACCGTGCTGTGGGCATTACTCAAACTGCCAGGGCAAAATTACAGAAATTACAAAACATTCCCTTGAGCCTCAGGCTGTGATGGGTCTAAACCAAGAAGTAAATTCCTTAAACAGCAATATTCCCTTCAACAGTGGGCTCAAGGAGGAGTAGAATCCTGCACCAAGGTGTCTTTTATGCCACATGCAAAGCTTTCTAGGGGAGATCATCCTGTCCCCAGGAACCTCCTGTACACCTTCTAAGTGGACTTCTAGTGAGCAGATTTCTGAGTTGTTCGACCATGTAGTTCAAGAATGAGGTTGAAAAAAATAATAATCAAGACACTCCAGAGATAGCCTGTGGGTTAAAACAATCAAAGAGGAGAGGAGTCACCCTGGAAACTCCCCAGAACTGTACTGAGACAGAAGTGTGTCTGAAGCCAGCAGACCAGGGTTCTCAAAGTTTCTCCCTGCACTTGTGGTCCCCAAGATCTGATCGCCAGGGTGCACCTCAAGACTGGGAAGAGGAGGAGGGAACCGGAGCATCCTCACTCTAGACACCCAGGCCGGCAGAGAACACTGTCAAGCTCAAACCCTCTTCTAACACTCAAACTTCCAGAAACGCCCCATTCACTTATCCCCCAAATGGGTTCAGCTTGTGTTCTTACCTCCCAGGGTCGGGGGAGGCCAGGGTCTGCATGCCAGGAAGAGCCCGGTCCGAAGGGGCAGGCACCAGAAGGCCCCTCTCCAGCCAACCTTTAGTGGGCGTGGGCTGGATTCGGTCCCTAGCCAGCCAGAAGTGGAGATTTAACAAGCCTGCAACCCCCAACTGCCCACCCTGAAAAACTGCGGTGCTGTCCTCTTTTGCGCCTGTAAGTCGAGGGCAGGCCTGGGCTGCCCCTGCCCTTGCGCCCCGAGCGCTAGCTGATGCTTGGGGGACCGGGAGCTGCAGGCTGGTCCTCAGCCAGGTAATCGCCAACACCTCCCCAGACAGCGGGCCGGGCCTCCTTGCAGGTCTGCGCCCTGGAACGATTTTCTGGGATTCCCAGGCCCGAGAGCTCAGCCACCCTTCCGGAAGCTCCGCCTGGCGCTGGGCGCGCACGCAGCCCCGAGGCCGGCCAGGCCCTCGGCCCTTTCCCAGAGGGCAGCGGCCTCCAGGGCCAGGATCGCCGTTCCGCCCGGGCCTCACCTGCGCCTCACCTGGGGCCCGGCCGCCGGCTCTCGGGGCGCGGGGAGGCAGGGAGGGCGGGCGCGGGAGACGCCCCCGGGGCCGCGATCCCCACCAGGCAGGCGTCCGCCCAGCCCCGCAGCCCACCGTCCCCGCCCGCCGCGGCCTGCAGCGCCCCGCCCGCGTCCCGGGTCGGAGTCCCGGTCGGCCGCTGGAAGGCGCGCTCCGCCCTGGCGGCACCCGAGGGCCGGGGCGTGCGGCCGCCCGCGCCTCCCCGCCCCGCGCCCGGCGCCTCCCCGCCCCGCGCCAGGCGCCCGGCGCCTTGGGAAGCGCGGGGGGCGGGGCCTTGCGGGGGCGGGGCGCCCCCCGGCGCCCCCTCCTCCACCTACCCGCGGCGGCGGCGGCGGCAGCAGCTCTCCGGAAGCCGTGCCCAGTGGCTGGGCATCATGGGAATGGCACGGCCGAGTTCCGGGGGAGGCGCGCGGCCCGGCCGGACCCCCGCCCACGAGAGCGCGCCCACCTGCCGCAGCCCGCTCTGGCCCGCCCTCGGGACGCAGGGCCGGGATCAGCGCCGCCTGGCCTGGCCGCGTCCCCTCCCGGTAGGGGCCCTGGCGGGCCCGGTGCGCGCTCAGGGCTCGGGCCGGTGCGGCGAGGCTGAGGCGTGGGAAAGCGCGCGGGGCCGCTGGAGACCGATGCTGTCCTCAGCGCCCCCGATGGGGTGGCCTCCGCGTCCTGCAGCTGGCGGAGGCGCCTTCCTCGCCCAGGTTTGCTCAGAGTCCGTGGTGAGCAGGGGGTGCGTGTGCTGGAAGCAGCCCCCCCAACCCCCAGCTTGGGGCTGGCTGGCTGCTTCACACACCTTAGTTCTCTTGGGCTGCACCCCACACTTAAAGATGAGGACCTCGAGGCTGAGAAAGATCGGGCAGCGGCCCAGGGGCACGCGGGGGCGCAGTGGAGTGGAGGCTGGAGAACCCCCAGGGAGCACCCGGGGACACCGGCTTCTAGGAACACGCCCCGCGGTGAAGTTGGTTCGGTTTGCTCTGCTGTTCACTGACCATGTGACTTTCTTGCTGGTTTGTGCCTGGCTTGCGGTGTTCCAAGGGCTGCTGCTGCCGGCAGGGAAGGAGCCCGGCCCACCCTGGGGGCTCGCTGGTGCCCACGCTCGGCTCGGAAGGGGCAGATGAAAGGGGTTTCTGTCCTGTAAAGAGCTAGGATCTGACAGGATCCAAAGCAGACTCCTTCATAGAAAAGGACGCAGTATCTAGGCTTACCAGCCGGGGGAACTCGGGGAAGCATCTCAGGGTCACGAAACCCATTAAAACGTTTTAATGCCTCAGTGAATTTTTTTCAAAAAGTAGGGTTTTTTTCCTTATAATAATATTCATCAGCAAGACTCGGGTGCTTGATCTAGTAATGAATAGCGTCGCCACCCAGCAGTGTGAGCTGTTAACATCCGGCGTGTTCCCGAGCAGTCTTCAAGCCAGTGCTGTGACACACTATGATGTGTCCTTGGAACTGCTCCGAGCATTTTGCCAGAGTGGATTCCTCGAAGACAGCCTGCCCAGAGCCTCTTGACAAATGCCCTCCGGAAACGCAGATCCAGCTTGGGCCGGTTCAACCTGCAGCAAGCGGCTGTGTTTTCCTGCCTTGCCAGCCCTGAATCCTGCCACCCCACTCCGTCTTTGCGAGCTAATCGGTAAAACAAGCCTTTTTGTCGCTTTGTTTTTAATTTTTGTAACTGATGCTGATGTGGAACATCTCTTCATTTTCTTATAAACCATTTGGAAAATGGCCTGTGTCCCTGGCTCGTTTTTAATTTTCCTGTTGGGTCGTGTGTCTGTTGCTGATCGATTCTGAGCGCTTTGGGTGGTAAGGATTTCAACCCATCGCTGCCCTATGTCCGTGTGGGTTGCACTGATGATTCCCAACTTGCTGGTTCCTTTGACTTTGGGTTTAGTGGTTTTGGTCGTTCCGCACAAGTTTTGCATGTTTCTGTAGTTGAATCAGATTCCTTGGATAGTTTCTGGCTTTGGGGAAGGCCTAGGATAGACCTTCCTACGTCAAGATTTCATAAATCAGTGGATAAATTTCAAATTAAGAGGACAGTTGGAGATGTGGGTGTAGGCCTTCTGTGGGATTCTGTAGGATGCCCGTGTATGGGGTGAAAAGCAGTTTCTTAGGAAAAGAGCACTTTTGTTTTTGAGACAGCCTCACGCAGGCTGACCTTGAACTGGCTCATGCTGTCCTTGCACCTCTGCCTCAGTGCTGCGAGCACAGGGCTGCCCCTCCCCACTGGGAGAGCGCTCCACTCCTGCTTGTACTTCTTGACCTGTAGATACTAGTTTTTGTTTTTGTTTTGTTTTCTTGTTCAGAGGCCTCATCTCTGCCTTGTGAGGGACATCTGACATGTCCAGGCTCCCTTGTCATGAGAAGCACAGGCTGTGGGGTTGGCCCCCCCTCCCCGCATCCCGTTCAGATCCCGGCTGAGCAGAGTTGGAGTCTCCTAGGACCTGCCCAAAGGTCACCCTCCCACGGTTCTTGTTATGCTTATTTCCCACCCGGGAAGTGGGGGACCCCACCATCTCCCCTGTTAACTGACCCCCCAGAGCAACAGTCTGCCTCTGCTGTCCCCGTGGGCAGGGTGAGCACACAGAGGCACCTGGGCAGGCTTCTGGCCCAGTGTGAACCCTAGTGCCCCTTGGGGAACCTTCCTGCGACCTTTGCCTAGGAAGTGGGGTGGCCTCCAGGAGAGAAGGACTGGTGGGCCCCTGATGAGAAAAGCCAGAGGTTCCTGTTCAAATCGACTTGCCTCTGCAGAGTAAAGAACTCCCATGAAGGGAACTTCCTTGTATCTGAGCAATCTGCACAGAAGGGGCTGGGGGCACTCAGCCCTCGCAGGCGTGGAGCCCCATGCAACAGGCGAGCTCTGCAGAGTCTGTTAAATGTCACAAGCACATGACATTTGAATAGCAACTGTGCTGTGAGGACCCCGACCTGAAGTCCTGCTCATGTGGCTTGTCCAGGTCCTAAGAGGATGCCGATGGAGGGAAAGGGCAATAAATCCGGGCACATCCTGGCTGCTGCCTCTGCTCCAAAGAGAAGGAAGCTACAGGTGTCTGGTGTGGGGAGAGGCCCAGGGATCAGGATAACCTGGAAGGAAGCCCCTGGAGGCAGAAAATGGAAAGCGCCATCTGGGTGCACTTTTAAAAAGCAGGGTGGGGTGGGTAGCAGATCCACCTGCATTTCTGAGTGACCATGAGTGTGACGATGTCTGGAATGTGACGCTGGGAGGAAGGAGACAGACAAACTTTTTAAAACCACGCACATTGCCCTCATGTACATAAATCGACTCTGGAAATGTTCAATGGCAGCACATGAACATCCATGCATGCCAGTGCAGCCATCTGCACACTTACCTGTCCTGGGGGTCACAGACCTGCCACACATGGGGGGAACTGCCCCCCACCCCCCTCCCCAAGCCCACAGCAAGGGGAGACAGCCCATTCCACTGAGGTCAAAGAAACTCCGACCAGCCGAATTCAATCTTTGGAAATTCTATTTCTGTGAAACGGTGTTTAAAACCTTTTTCTTCCGAAATGACTTTCAATGGCTTCGTTCAGTTTTGTTCAGGGTCAGGTCCTTAGAATTTTCCTGGCAAGGGCCGGGTCAGTGGTTCCAGTGCCTGCCTGGAAAGCACAAGGTCCTGAGTTCTATCTCCGGTACCAAAACAAAAAAAGAATTTTCCTGGCAAGGTTTTTACCTAATTTATTACTCACGACTTCAAGCGACAACTTGACTTTCAGATGATCTACTTAGAAGGAGCATTTTAAGCTAACTCAGAAAATAAGCTTCCAGAGATAGAATTATTCAGATAAAATTATCCAGGGAGGATGAGGACATCGCACTTTGGATTTATGAAAGATGGGGATACTTTCCAGGTTGGGGTTTGAGAGGGAAATTATTCTCTCATTGAGTCTGCAGAAAAGAAATTGTGTGAAGAGTCTTCTGCTTAGGAGATGACTGTAAAGCTTGCACCTATGGAAACTGGGCATGAGGTTCTAGGGGGATGGGGCAGGGTGACCCCTTGCCAAAGGTGGAAACCTACTGGGCAAAGGCAAATGTGACAAAGGCCAGACCAAGACAGGAGCCCTGTGCAGGTGAGGCCCCACCCAGGTGGCCAGGGGAGGTGTGCGGCGGCTTGGCCTGGGGTCCCTTGGGAAGGACTGGGCAGCGGGGGCAGGTGGGCTGTTTGGGGGCACCGTAAAGGCTACAGCTGGCCCCCAAGGGCTCTGGAGCCAAGGCAGCCCTCAGAGGACCCCCCCACCGAGGCAAGTGGTCAGCCCTTTGCAGCGCTGGCAGAGGCCGCTGGACATGGTGCCCCTGCCCAGGAGCATGTGTCAGGGCCCATGGCCGTCCTAGTTGTGTGCTGTTAGCAGGCTGTGCTCCTGGCCACCAGGGACTCTCCATTGAGGGGGCCCTGGCCAGCTGTCCTGTGTCCACCATGCCCCTTCTAGATGTCCTTTCTGAAGCCACCACTGCACCTTTTACTTCAGAAACTGCCAGGAGCGGGCTCCTTCCCTATTTAGGTGAAGAGTTTGTTAGCTGGTTCATCTTTCTCAGACGTTTCATCCAGGTTGCATTCAGTGGGAGAGGCTGCAGAAAATGTGCTAGGAATTCTAAGAGTATAGGAAACTTGAAATAGAAATGTATATGAAAGCCTGAAATAGAAATTTAACAGACGGGTTGGACACGGTGGCAGATGTGATGAAGGAAACAAACGCTGGCCAAACTCTGCACATGGAAGTTTGTACACTCACCGTACATGTGTGCGATACAGAGCCAAAAAATGAGGAAGTGCACTTCTCTCAAATCTCAAGGTTTTCCTTAGATCTGTGGAAATTACTCTATTTCAGTTATCCTTTGACAGAAAGAAGAAAGACTAGTGCACAGTCTGTGAATGCTGGAAAGGCTAAGTGGAACATTTTATATTGTGTATAAAAATCTACCTCTTCTGTCCTGAGATATGGACGGGATGGGAAGGTGTATCTCTGAAGCTACTCAAGGTTTAGTTTCTTGTACAGTTGGGGCCATTGAAGGAGATAAGGGGTGTGTGTAGGGGGGCACTGTCCACTTCCTTTGGATGCCAGAAAGCCCCGAATCAGAAAGTGCTGAGCTGCCTCAGGTGGAGGGGGTTGTGTGTGCGAAGCTGGCCCTAGGGTAGCCCCTCCTCTCGGCAGGCTCATCAACACCTGGGGTCTCCTTGCTGACTGGGGGATCTGGTGTGGAGGGAGACCCCTTCCTCAGGAAGCATGCAGGCCAAGTGCAGAGAGGGCAGGAAATGGAGCCTGAGGGTCACCTTTTACTCTTATGGGAGCCTAGGCTTCCGCCTTTAGTTTTGAGGGACACTTTTGTTTCTTCCCTGAGCATGGCCAAGGAGCACAGTTGTGGGAGCAATTCTACATGATTTTGGGGAAAAATCATTTCATAATTAAATCGTGATTAGGGCCTAGTTTTCCTGTCTACAGGCCAGCTACAGCCTGTTGAGACATAACTCTGTTTTCACCTCCTGTCACATCTAAGACCTCAATGATCCGGTGATGCTATGATGCTCCAGGGCAGGACCACACCAGCAGGAGACATCCTGGGAGGAACCAAATCTTCATCTGCATAGCTCCCCATTGTTCTAGGATCAACACAGCACCCTCTGAGTCCTCTACTACTTTTGTTTCTGCTGATGTTCTGAATAAAGGTGTGGCAGGCTTGGGGTCTGGGGTCTTTGCTGCCCCAAGCACCACTGATCGGGCCAAAGCTCAGCTTCTTTAGTCTCATTTCTGTCTCTATATTAACTCACCTTGTGCTGTCCTGGCTCGCAGGAGACTAGGACCTGATGCAGAGGTTCTGGGAATGTCCCCTGTCCCTGTTCCCTATACACAGTCATTGTTTAGACCAGGTGGTACCATGTGGTCATCCGTAGGTCTCACCTGCCCCAGTGCTCTGGATGGCAGATGGAGGGCAGAGCAGGATGAGCTTCTCTGAGGCCCCCAGGAGATGGTGGGCATGGAGGTGAAAACCCTCAGAACCAAAACTTACTGACCACAGCCACTTTCTGCTTGGCTTACGTAGCAGTGGCCACTGAACTTCACAGTCCTGTTCAGGATCCGTAGTCCCTGGGTCCAACTGAGGAGGGCCGCTGAGTAATACCAGTGGAGGGTGAAAGGAGGTCAACCAGTAGGATGTGTACAAGCCCTAGACACTGTGCCCTGGGCCGCCAGGGCTAAGGCTCCCTGAGGCTTTTACACAGATGACCAAGCTGAGTGGCTAGCTGTTTGGTTAACAGCTGGACAGGTGACCTTTCGTGTCCTCCTCTTGCAGCTTAGCCTACAAATGCTATGGATTTTCTGCTAATGCGCACAAACAGCAGACTTTTGTGCTTTCCATTAGCTCAGCATCCAATGAAGACGTTCAGGGAAATGAGCTTTACAGTGAACAGGCTCAGAGGCAGATGTCTGCAGAAGAGGGTAGGAGGCAGCAACTCCTCAGGCCCCCGTGGGTCCAAGGCTGCCCTCGTCTCTAGCCTCTGTCACCAAGAATGGAAAGGGACATGAATGCTGTGCAAGCTGCTCGGCCCCTAAGAAGCCACTCCTCTTGGAGACTGGGATGCCAGGTTTGGCCCACCTGAGGTGTCCAAGGCCTATTGAGGGTGGTGATGGCTGCTGACAGCCTCCTCCACACTCAGCTCCTACAGGGACAGCTGCTCACGACCCCCAGCCTAGTGGAGAAAAAAACCCAACCCCAAATCTGGAAGCAGAAACCCAAACATTTAAAGGCCAAAGACAGAAAGTGAGTTTTCCAGCTGACGCCTGCTCTGAATTTTCCCTCAGCTTTGGTTGATCTGCTGGCAACAAGCAAAGCTTTGTTTAACATCCTGTACTCAGCACCCAGAGAAGAAAGGTCTTTCCGTTGGAGTCTGCAAGATTTTCTAAAGTCGCTCAAAGCTGGTCTGGACGTCTGGGCTCCAGGTCCAGGGAGAAAGGGAGACAAGAAGAGAGTCTGTGATCAGAAAAGGAGGAAACTGGTTTGTGAACTTCTAAAGAATCCAGAACTGCCTGAGAAGCAGGCCTCAGTGTTTAAGGCTCAGGGAGGAACAGGGTCAGTAACAAACTCAAGGACATAGTCCGAGGTCAAGGGAGAACAGGAAGATCTTAGTGTAGAACCATCCTCAAACACCCCTGGGCATTTCTCCAGGCGGGCTCAGAACCTCCCTGCACCTTTATGATAGGTCTCCCACCACCTCAGCAGCTATTATGTATAGTAGCTGCCCTCTTCCTATCGTGCCTTGCCCCCTCCCCTATGTGACATCATGTCAAGATGGTTGCTCCCACCAAAGAACAAACCCTTCTTCCCAGCATCCCCTTGTTCCCGCCTAGAAAGTAATCTAATACTCACCTTCTACCACCTAGTGACATCACCAGCTCCTCTATTCCCTAGTCACTACCTCACTCAACCCCGCCTCAGCCCCTACAAACCCCACCCCGGTCTCTATAAAAGACTCTCCCTGCTCCCGGCCATATTGCTTTTGTCTCTCCTTTGTTCAGAGACAGCCCAGCAGATCTATTCCCCTAATAAAGGCTTGTTGTGGCCTGGTCTGGTCTTGGTCTTCGGCCTTTTACCTGACACTTTCCACAGGAAGAGGCAGCAACTGGGTGCAGAGGTCCCCATCTGTCCCCAGACCGCAGGTCCCAAGAGTAAACACTCAGGAGGATGGGCAGCAGGAGAGCTGTTTCACCAGAAGCCCTGACTGAGCAATCGCAGAAGAGCCCTGTCCTTAGGGTGGAGGGAGAGGCGGCTTCTCCAGGAGCGCCCAGGCCCAGACCTAGGTGCAGCTGTTTCTTGGGCTGCTCACCCCCAGGAGGAGAGACCCTAGGTCTGCTGAGCCAGCTGATGGTTGAGGGAGCATCGAGAAGCCCCATTCTCGAGTTGGCCCTCCCACTCTGGGACCCACTGTCCTGCCTTACTTCGGAAACCATAGGCTGCCATTGTGGAGTTGGTCACCCTGACCAGGGTCTTCTCAGCTCTCTTCTTCACAAGAAAGAGAAAGAAAAATGACTGAGTAAACCTTGGAGGATGTCCCCATGTGCCAGAGGTGTTTCAGCCTGAGCTTGGTTAAGATGATGACCGCCATGAAGTTGAAGCCAGTAGCAAAACGCAAGCAAAAACTGATTGCCATAGGAAGCTAACAGAACCAATCTATGATTGTAGAGACAGAGAAATACAAAGTGAGCATTTTTTCCTGCTCATAGTGAGGCAGGAGGTGGCTAAGGAAAAGGCTGAGGAGAAGGGAGGGCTGGCTCACCTTGGAGCCCGCTTTCTGGGCCAGATCTGAGGCATCAGGTAACCGAGGAAACAGCGGGGCAAACAGGGAGGGTCAGCCCACCTTGGGGCCGCTGTCTGGGACTGGATCCTTCTTCTGAGTTAAACTTCAGCCCAAGACCAGGACACCCAGATTGAAATGCAGTGAGAAAAGTTAAGCAGGTAACTTAGCCACACACAGTAAGCCCTCACCATGTGCCCAGTTGTCTTCTGCAAGCCTTGGCCAACCCCACCCCTAATTGCTGTGCCATTGACTGCAGATTTCACCCTCATGGGCTTTGGACACCATGACAGTTCCTCCAAGGGCAGGAAGAGATCAAAAACTCCACTGCCCAACAGAGGGACTGAGGCAGAGTGTTCACAGGCAGGAGTCACACTTCAGCCCAGGCCCTCAATTCCACCCCAAATTCTAAGGCTTAAAATCCTCTCCACCAAACTCCCTGGGTGCCATGAGCTCTTCTCACTGGTTTGCTCCCACCCTGTAGAGTGGACCTTGTCTTTTCTCTTTCAAATAAATCATTGATCCTGCTGATACTGGGGGGTGCTCTCCTCAGTTCTTTGTTTTAGGACATCAAGAACCTGGACAGGCGTCCAACCTGGTAGTAATAGGAGAGAATTTTTTTTAATGAAAGCATGCCAAGTAATAAACAAGGATGGCAGAATTGGGGCATCACCGTTTCACAGCTCCGCATGAATTGATGAGCACAGGAAACACAGCTGGGAGCTCTGAAGAGGAGTCCTGGCAGCCCAGTGTCCTGGCAGTGCAGGGCCCGGACGAGGCACAGCATTTGTAGGCCTGGGCCCAGGTCTCACCTCGTGGGAGCCCCACTGACTAGCAGCCAGCAGCCTCAGGCTGTGGGCAACATGGGCCCCAGGCTTCAGCAGAGCCACTGTACACAAAGGAAAAAAGAAATGGAGTGGAAACTGCCTGTGCAGGAGAGTGAAAAGCAAACCAAATGGAAGAGTTGGCAGGGCCCAAGTACGGTGTGTGGAAGTCAACACCGAGACTTAGTTCACCTGAGACTGCAAGGCAGCACCAGTATTGCAGATAGGTAAGTTAATTAGATATCTTGGAGGCAGTTAGTGCCAGCCCAGGAGGAGGCAACGTGGAGGACAGTGAAGACACATTCACGGAAGCCAGCTTTGTAAAAGGAGAGAAACCACCACCCACGTAGATGAACAGCAGTGATTGATATTCTAAATAGGTATCAATCACCTGGGTGAGGGGCCACGGTCTGAACCCAGCCTTTCCAGGAAATATCCCCGACCCACCCTTACAGAAAATCCTTGTACGCTTGCTACAGGACTTGCTTCCCCATTTGACCTCCATTGAATCACTATTACCTGGGTGACTTACCTGTAATCTTACTGGTTGGTCGTGGTTTTGTCCCACCTCATGCCCACCTTGTAAATTTCCATTGGGTCTTACAGTTTTGTCCCACTTTGTACCTGTCTCACCACATGGCTTTGCTGTGTAAAACATCTTTGAAGAGTGGGGTGGGCGGGCAACCCACTTTCTGGTCCCCCTTCTGTCTCTCTTAGGCAGAAGCTTTCTTTCTTCCAATAAATTTTTCCTACTCTTAACCTGCATTGTTCCTAGAATTCATTCTAAGATTTTCGAGAACATGAACACGCATTTCAGATATCTAATAGGTTTGGGAGTTGCATCTCTTTCCCCTATATCACCAGGAAGAGGGGGACTGTAGGTCAGGACAGCACTCACTAGGGAGCTAGGGAGGACCAGGATTATGGTGGGAACCACTGCAAACTCCTGTCTCCTGACTCCAGGGTGGTTACAAAACTGCTTGCCTTATTCTCATTCATTCAGCTAAAAATAGCCCCCACCCCATGTCTTTGACGGTTTCCCAGCATGGCTTAGATAACAGAGCTGGACACTGCCCACGGTCCTCAGGCTGGGTCCCTCGAACCCCACCCCAGGTTCATCTGGCTGCTGTCTCCTGTCCACACAGTGTCCACTGCTTTCCCGGCCACTCATCCCCACTTCAGGGACTTTGCAGAGATGAGACATTTTAGGCTTGTACTTTACAGTCAAAGAGCAGAGTCGTTTTACCGGCACATTTCCAGAGAGGCCCACCCACCTCTCCCTCCTCTCTTATCTCCTTTCTCCCGGAGGGAGCCGGTCTCATTCCCTTGAGTTGCTCATTTCTGCATTTACCTCTGCTCTTAGGCTGGGAGCCCCCAAGCAGGCTCTGGATGAGGATGTGGGGGCTGCAGCTTATTTGGGAGGAGCCCGGGAAGCCCTGCGTGGGAGAAAGAGGGACCGCAGCCTCAGCCACATCTGATTCGGGACCCAGGTTGGCTCTGTCTCTTCTGACCGCATCACTCTGACTGTTGACATGCCCCACCACTTGTTGGAAACTAGACAGGCAGCAGGTGGCAGGAGCTGAAGTGGATGGCTTTCCTTGGGAGGATGTTTTTTGGAACTCGCAGCACTGGGCCCCACAGACCAGACTGGCGTGGCATCCTTCCTGTTGAGCACCAGCTGTCCCAGGGGAAACTGGAAAGCTCAGACCCAGGGCAAATTATCAGAGGGACACAGTCAGCCCGAGCGGGATGATAAGATTCCTGCTTTACCCCTCCCTGGAACCAGTTTTTTGTGCACCCTGGTTGTCCCTGCCCAAGCCACCCCCAAACACCTGCTGTGTCTCACCAGCCAAGCTCCAGCTCTGAGCTCCTTTCTGCTCTGTCCCGGGAGGGTTAGCTGGACTCAACGGTGTTCCCACTGGGGAGCACAAAGCAGGCAAGCACACCCAGGAGGTGAGAGAGCAGAGCTTTATTACTTGCAGCCAGTGGGGAGGGCGCTGAGGGTAATTCCCAAAGCAGTGCCTCTCCAAGCAAACCAAACACTGGGCTTTTATGGCAGAAACTCATTCACATAGGAAAGACTCCAGCCCAGAGCATGATGGGTTCAAGGTCATACACTGTTCAAAAAAATGGTGATGGGTCACTGGGCTGTGGCCTGGATCTGTCTGCCTCCGGGCTCCTTCCTTCTCTCTCTGCTTCCTGTCCACCATGCCTTGAGCAGCTCTCCTCTGCCAGGCCCCTCTGCAGTGCTGTGCTGCCTTGGAGCCAGCTGACTGTGGACTGAAAACATGAGCCAAAATAAACCTGTCCTCCTTTGAGTTGTGGGTACTGGGTATTGTGTCTCAGCAATGAGAAAAGTGACTAAGATTGGGCAGCAGCTTTTATGCCCACAAGCATAGGTGATCATCCTCAAAGTACTTGCCTCAAAGCCAACAGGATGTGCCTGATTTGCAAAACACTAGTAAAAGGCAACTTGAGCTCTAGATTGTATTCGGTCACCTTTGAGAGGGGTCTGGGTCAGCTTTTCCTCACTGTACCCAAATACCTGAGGCAACCTCCTGTGGAGGAAAGGGGTTTGTGTAGCTGAGGACTTGGGAAGTTCAGGGTCCAAGGTGAAGCCCCGCCATCAGCTCTGCCGCTGGTGGGGACACATGGTGGCAGGGCGTGGGGGGGAAGGCACATCCCATTTCCAGTTGGGGGGCAGTGGCCAGGCTCAGTCTTCATGACATCCCTCTGGTGGCCACCAAGGAGCCCCACGGGAGGCACCTTAATCCCTTCTGTGGCCATGTTCCCCAAGACCTAAGCCCTTCTCCAGACCCCGCCTCTTAGAAGGCCCATCAGCCTCCACCTCCACACTGGGTAGCAAGCCCCACCCAGACACATGGATCCTGGGGTCAAGCCACAGCCAGACCAGGCCAGAGGCTGATTCAGAATGACATCCAGAACAAGCCACTCCAACGCACAAGGTAGAATTCCAGGCAGAGGAATTTATTGCTTGCATATCTCGAAACTGAGAAGTCCAAGATCTGGGAATAAGCAACCTTGCTGTCTGGGAGGCCTTGGCCTCTGCTTCAAGGATAGCACTGTCTCGCTGTGTCCACGTGTGGCAGACAGGCAAACAGACTCCCTGTTCCAAGCACTAATCCTGCTCACGGGGTGGCGTCCTTGACCCAATTCCCTCCGAAGGCCGCAGCTCTTAATGCTGGCTGTTGGGGTTGCGTCTCAGTGTATTCACTTTGGAGGGACACCAATATCAGACCATAGCAGCCACTGAGGAGGGAATGTGTTTGGTGGTCTTGGGGACATAGAGGCCAGGAAGAAATGTTCACAGGAGGCAGGATATAGGAAAGATGGCCAGGGCCCACCTACCTGGGCCTTGGTTTGTTTTTCTGTTTGTTTTCTTTTTTCTGAGCCATGGCTTGTTGGGTTTTATGAATGCTTTATTTCAAAAATAATTTTAATTGATCCCCGGTACCAAAAAAAAAATAATAATAATTTTAAGTGTACAGAAAAGTTGAAAAAAATAGTACAAACATTTCCCTCAACATCCTTAACCCAGATAACCCAAAGTTAGCATTTAAGCACATTCGATTTTAACGTTCACATTCTCTTCGTATTTTCTCCACAGAAGAGCTGAGAGCAAGTTGGAGACGTAATGCCCTTTGCCTCTGGGGAATTGTGTGTATGTGTCCTAAAGACAAGCACACCGTCCTGCATGGACCCAGCACTGCAGCAAACAGTTACACTTGAATCTACTGACCTCTGTCAAAGGCCACGGGCCGTTACAGCCATGTCCTTTACAGCACAAGAGAAATTTCCTTCCCTCCTGGGCCAGATCCAAGCTCACCGCTCTGGTTCATTTCATGCTCCTTTGGTCCACCTTGATTTACTGCCACTCCTCACTCTGTGTCTTTCGTGGCCTTGATGTTTTGGCAAGGGTGGGCAGTTGTTTTGTAGCACACCCTCTGCTGGATTTTCTCTGTTTGCATTTTCTGATATCCGTGGAAGAGAAGGAAGGCTCTTTACCCTTCTGCCTGCACAGTATCAGGAGGCTCAGAGGTGGATTTATGCCACTTCTGGGGGTAGAAATACTGATCACTTGGTCAAGGTGGTGCCCTTTGGGATTTGCCACTGTGAAGTTATTATTTGCCCCTTGTAATGAGGGACTGTATTGGTGGTAGTAGGGTGGTAGGGTTATATAGACGATCCTGTTCCTCATTATACTTTTGCCCACTGGATTTTAATTCAGTGATGAGTCTTGCCTGAAAAAAGGAATACTATGCTGATGGTTTCCAGAGGTGGTTTTCCCAACACCATCATTTCTTATGTATTTAGAAGGCCTTCCCCTCTCCTTCCTACATGCATGTGAATATCTGTGTGTATACAAATGTGGACTCCTTATTTCATTTTGTGTTATAATTAGCTACTATCATTATTTAGCTTGATAGTAGTCAAATAGTCCCAGATTTGACCAGTGGGATTTTGGAGGGTTTTGGGGGGGTTTGGAGGGTTTTGAATCACAATCAGATTCAGGTTTAAAATGACCCCCGTAAACCACAAAGAGGTACCGTTTCACACACAGCAAGCACTGGAGGGTCCCCAGGTGCCTCCAGCCTTCCAGGTTGACTTAGGGTCCAGCCTTGACCCAGCCCCAGCCCACAGAGGGTTGCAGCTGGGCCTCACTGGCGGTCCCACAGATGTTTCCTCGGTGCCTGCTGTGTGCAGTGTCAGGACAGGGATGCATGGGACCCCCAAAGTAGAGAAGACCAGGAGGTGGGAAAGGGGGTACCTGGGACATGGGTGTTGGGGAAAAGGGATGAGGCTGGGGCTGGGAGGGAGCAGGGATCTTTTTTCCTATCTGCAGGTCCGTGGGCACAGGGCAGTGGGTCTGTAGTGAGTGGCAAGGGGAGCAGGGCTTTGGGGCACTCTGGTGTTCCAGACCATTCCACGACCACCCAGGAGCGCGAAGGGCAGACCTGTTTGAGAGCTTTGCTCAGGGACTTACAATTGAGGCTTGGTCCTGGGACCTGGCTGTGGATGGGCGGAAAACCCCGATAACGGTCCTGTGAACATCTATGGGCCACGTCAGTAACACTCCTACATGGAGGGGAGACAGCTGGGTTTGGGACACTGATGTCTAAAGTCAAACGTGCAGTGAGCCAGGTTCCCTGTAGTTTGTCTCAGAGCCACAGACGGCCAGCCCTCCTGGCAGCCTGCACCGATTCATGCACTGATTCCCTTTCCACTCCTTCAATCCACGGTGGGCACCTACCAGGTGCAGGTGCAGGCACCATGGAGCTCGGTGTCTTCTGGAGAAATATAGGGCACTCAGCACCACGTCCCTGAGAAGCCCAGGCTTAGTTACTCTTCTCATTGCTGAGACAGAGTTCCCAACCCTGAAAGTTAAAGGAGAGAAGGTTTATTTGGCTCACAGTGTGTACAGGTTTCAGTCCATAGTCAGCTGGCTCCAAGGCAGGGTGGCCTGGCAGACGGGCATCACAGAGGAGAAACAGTCCGAGGCAGGGAAGGCACCAAAGCAACAAGGCAACCACAGCTCTTTCTGCCCCTTTATCTTACCCGGGCTGCTTAGGGCAGGCAGCACTCACAGCTTTACTCCTAGTGCCCTTGAGACTGGCGTTGCACCATGAATCAATGCCAGTGTCACACACTCTAGACTCAACCACCTCTGAAAAAGCCCCACCTATGACCACATGAGGCTTTGGGGCCATCTAGATACAGCCCTAACAAGCCCTTTTGATTTTCAAGGCTCTTGCTGAGACAATGGGACATTGCAAGTGTGCCCCAACCTGACTTTCTGGACAGGCATCTAAAGAACATGCTCTCCTGCACAGATGCCAAGCCAGCTCTTCTTTGGAATGCTGGTCATGCAACAGGACAAAGCAAGCTAACGGTGCCACTGCTTATGTAGCTTAATAAGGAAGCATCTCCCTGGGGGAGGCCAGGTGCAGAACTGAGCGCTGTGGGGAGGAGACCTGTCCTGGTCCAGCCAGCCACCACTGCATATGCTGAGTGCCTCCTGGGAGCACCCCAGCCCTTCACTGCTGGGCCTTCTTCTGCTGTCCCCCTCATGGACTTGCCAGGCAACGCCATTGTTGGATATGCACTGCTTATGGGATAACTGAACAGTGTGGACCCTTGTGGACATTCTGAGTATGCTGTTGGACCCTGTGGTGTCTCCTGGACCCTCAGCTGCCAGTATTGGTTAGCCCCAGCCTCCCCTGTTAGTACCTGTTAGTGGGTCTTAATAGACCTCTCTCCTTCACAAGCCATCTCTGGGTATTTCCTTTGGTGTCTTGGCAACCTGCTCCACTGCCTCAGCACAGCTGGGCTGAGAATGAGGTGTGCGCATCATGCTCACAGCCTAGCACCATTATTTTTCTTTTTGGTGGTACTAGAGATTGAACCCAGAGCTTTTGCACAGAGCTACAACCCTTTAAAATTATTAATTAAAAAATTTAAGACAGGGTCTCGCTAAATTGCTCAGGCAGGACTTGAATTTGGGATCCTCCCGCCTCAGCCTCCCAGGATGCTGGGGTTACAGGCGTGAGTCATTATGCCCAGCTTTCAGCACCTTTTTAGTGAAGGCAGAGTCTCAGGTGGGTATCTTGCAACTCAGAGGGAAGCAGCACGTGGGAGAAGAAACCAGGGTCTAGCAGTGGTGGACACCAGTGCACCCCAACTGCACCCAGCCTGCTTTTCACAGGATGGATCCCCATCTTCTGCAACCAGCTTGTGCGATTGGAGAAACCAAGATCTCCCGGGTTCCTTGAAGAGGCGCGAGAGTGGTCAGCTCATTACTGCTGTGCGAAACTTCTTTTTCATGGACATCAGTGTTTTCAATGTCTGCCCTTCTCTTCTCCAATGACCGCTCACATCCGTGTGGATGGCAGCTGAGGTTCTTACGGTGCAAAAACCAAGCCAAACCAAAGCCTGCCTGAGGGCCTGGCAGCTGCCATCACAGCTCCCCCGAGCAAACTGCTCCCAGATCTTTCAGTAAGCCTGCCTGATGCCTCACCCTGCTCTCTTCAATTATCTCTGGATTACTTTTCATAATTGCAAAATTTAAGTCCAGCTGTAGAGCGTGCCCGGCACCCCTGGGAATGATTATTGGGATCAGAAGGCCAGACTCCAGAGCTGGCATCGCTTTACAGAAGGAAATCGTTTAATCTCCAGTTTATTAAAACACTTGTACTGCCTTGCCTAACTTAGAAAAGTAAGATGTGGGCAGGGGACAGAGCTCAGTAGTCCAGCGCTTGACTAGTGGGTGTGAGGCCCTGGATTCCATTCTCAGCACTAAAAAATAAAAAGTAGGATGAGCTTATTGTGGAGAATTTGGAAGATCAAAAATCTAGAAGGAATCTGTGTCCTGGAGGCCTGGACTTTTGTGGTCACCTGGAAATGGGCACAGCTGCACCACACAGTGTAACAGGTGTGCCATTTGGACACCGAGCAGGATGCTCCAGGACTGGCTCAGTCTCCCCAGCCTGTTGTTCCCTGCATCCCAGTGGCCGAGGGACCACGGGCTGTGGCTTCAGCTTCCCTGCAGGTGTGATGGACACAACAGTCATGGCTGCTTGGGCCACTGAGACAGCCACGGGGCTAACAGCATGTGGTAAACCCTCTGTGGACTGCATCATCTTCTCTGCCTTTTACAATCCCAGTGGTGTTCACACAGCCTGCGTGGGAACCACTGTCCCTTCCAGGCTCCCGAGTCCTCTGCTGGGCTTCCTCTTTCCTCTCCGACCACGACTTTGCCTCCTCTTTCTGCAGCCATTGTCATCCAGGTTGTGTCTGGACACCTTCTGCTTCCTGTCACCTACTCCTGCTCCTGATTACCAAAGCCAGCAGGGGGCCCTGCCCAGGGATTTTCTTCTGTTCTGGGCCCCACCCCCTCCCCAGCCCAGCTCACCTTGAACAGGATGACTGGGAGCTGGAGCCCAGCTGACCATCCACCCAGAGGGACCTTCTTGTCATTTATGGCTTTTAGCAAGGGTAGGCTATGGGCTTTCTAGGATGGTCCCATCCTCCTGGATGAAATATATACATGCCTGATTCTTAGCCCATTTCAATTGAACAATAGAATGGTTTGGGGCACATTTTTAAACATGCAAGAACACGCTATGGTTGTACGCAGGTCCCTGTTACCTCCCTTAACCCTCCTCCCTGCTTCCCTGTCGCAGTCTCCTTCCAAGCAGTCCTGCTCCTTTTACGTCATCTTTTAAATTTTGTCTAAATTGCATATAGGAGGGGAAAACTTAGAATATTTGTCTTTCTGGGTCTGGCTTGTGTGAACTCCGTTCCATCCATTTTCCTGCAAATGACACTACTTCATTCTTTCCAGTGGCTGGATAATACTCCGTTGTGTGTATTCACCACATTCTCTATCCATTCATCAGCTGAGGGCACACCTGGGCTGATTCCCTAACTTGGCTGTTGTGAATAATTCTGTGATAAACAGGGCTGTGCACGCATCTCTGTTGTATGCTGACTTTGATTCCTCTGGGTGTATTGATGCCCTGGAGTGGTATAGCTGGGTCATACAGTAGCTCTCTTTAGTTTGTTTGTGGGACCTCCATACTGAGTCTGTAGTAGTGGCTGTTCTCATTTACATTTCCACTGACAATGTAGGAGGGCTCCTCTCCCCCATCCTCATTAATATTTTTTAAAAAAATCTAATAGCCATTCAGACTAGAATGATATGCAATCTCAATGTAGTTTTGATTTGCATTTCCCAGATAAGTAAAGATATTGATCATTTAAAAATATATCATTCTTGGCCATTTGTCTTTTTTTTTTTAAGAAGTGTCAGTTCAGCTCATTTGCCCATTTATTGATTGGATTACTTGTTCTTTGGTGTTATACATTTTTTTACTTCTTTATGTATTCCAGATATTAGTCCTCTGCCAGATGAATAGCTGGCAAAGATTTTCTCCCATTCTATAAGCTGTCTCTTCACCCGGTTGTTTTCCTTTGCTGTACCGAAGACTTAATTTGATGTGATCCCTTTTGTCAATTTTTGCTATGATTACCTGAGCTGTTGGAGTTGTGTTCAAGGAATTACTGCCTATACTAATACCTTGAAACATTTTCCCTGCTTACCTCTAGCAGTTTCAAATTTTCAGGTCTTATTTTAAGGTCTTTATCCATTCTAAGTTGATATTTTTGTACAGGGTGAGACAGGGAAGCTCATTTCAGTCTTGTCCAGGTGGACACCCAGTTGTCCCTGCACCATTTGTTAAAGAGGCTGGTGTATGTTTTTGGCTCCTCTACTGAGAATTAGATTGTTGTAGATGTGTGGGCCGGGCCCATTCCATTCCATTTCATTCCATTCCATTCCATTCCATTCCGTTGGTCTACGTGTCTATTTTCATGCTCTTGGTGTGATACTGGCTCTATGAGTATTATGAAATTGTGCGCAGTATTATGATGCCTCCAGCATTGTTCTCGTTGCTCAGGACTGCTTTGGCTATCAGGGTCCTTTGTGCTCCTCATTTGAATTTTAGGGTTTTTTTTCTAGTATTGTGAAATATATCATTGGTATTTTGATGGAGATTGCACTGAATCTGCTTTTGGCAGTATGACCATTTTAACAGTATTAATTCTCCCAGTTTACAAAAATGGGATTCTTTCCATCTTCTAGTGTCTTTCCCACTTTCTTACTTTCGTGTTTTATAATTTTCATTGTAGAGGTCTTTCCTGTCCTCGGTTAAGTTTATTCTTGGATATTTTATTTTATTTTTTTGAGGCTGCTGTAAATGCCATTGTTTTCCTGATTTCATTCTTAGTGAGATCATTATTGGTATATAGGAAAGCTACCAATTTTTGTATGTTAATTTTGTATCTTGCTACTTTGCTGCATTTATTCTAAGAGATTCTAGTGGACTCTTTAGGGTTTTCTAAGTATAGACTCATCATCTGCAAATAGGGATAATTTAACTTCTTTTTTCTGTTTGCATTCCTTTTTCTTTCTTTCTCTTGGCTGATTGCTCTGGCTAAAGTTTCCAGGACTATATTGAATAAGTGTAGTGAGAATAGACACCTTTATTTCATTCCCTATTTTAGAGAAAATTCCTTCAGTTTTTCGGCATCTAATATGATATTAGTTATGGGTTTGTTACATATAGCCTTTATTATGTTGAGTTATCCTATTCTTATACCTATTTTACTCAGGGCTTTTATCATGCAGAGATACTGAATACTGTCAGAGACTTATGCTTCTTTTGAGATGCTAATGAGATCTTTTCCTTGATGCCATTTATGTGATGAATTACATTTATTGATTTGTATGTTGAACCAAACTTGCATCCCCAGAAGGACATTGACTCGATTATGGTGTATGATGTTTTTAATGTGATGTTGAATTTGACTTGCAAATATTTTTGCATTTACGTTCATCAAAGTTATTAGCCTATAGGTTTCTTTCCTCTTTTGTTGTGTACATATCAGGTTTTGGTAGGAGGGTAGAATGAGTTTGGAAGGGTTCTTCCTCTTCTGTTTGAGGAACATATGTATTAGTTCTTTAAAAGTCTGGTAAATTTCAGCAGTGAATCCGTTCAGCCCTGGACTTTTCTTTGGCACAGAGCTGTTTATTACTGCTTTAATCTCATTGCTTATTATTGCTCTATTTAGGGTTTTTTATAATCCTTTGGTTCAATTTTGGCGGTCATATGTGTGTAGAAATTCCTCCATTTCTTCTAGATTTTCCAATTTATTGTCATATAATTTTTCAAAATGTTTCCTAGCAATCTTATGGGCTTCAGAGGTATCTGTTATAATACTCCATTTTATGTCTCTAATTTTGTTGCTTTGTGTCTTCTCTTTCATTTGGTTAGTTTGTCTGAGGGTTCATCAAGTGTGTTTATCTTTTCAAAGAACCAATTCTTTGTTTTACTGATCCCATGTATTGCTCTTTTAGTCTCTATTTTATTTATGTCTGCCCTGATTTTATTATTTCCTTTCTTCTACTGACTTTGGGTTTAGTTTATTCTTGTCTTTCTAAGGCCTTGAGATGCATCACTAGATTATTTAATTTCAGATATCTGTTTTTCTGGCCCTGTATCTTCTGACTTTAGTAAATGCACTCACTTAATAACTCTCTCACTGCTTCATAGGTTGGAAAATCTAAGCTCGAGTGGCCAGATGGTGTCTGCTGAAAGCTCCTTTCTGCTTTGCAGATGTGCCTTGTCACTGTGCTCCCAGAATTCCCCTTTGATCTTTCCCCAGGTAGGTTTTTTTGGTATGGTTGTTTATTTATATATTTTATAGAGTTTATAGTTGCTATCAGTGAAGGGTTAGCTTATTAAGAGCTGAATGCTTCCATTCTGGAGGTGGAACTCTGGGTATCATTTAAACCTTTTCACTTCTTATTTGTTATTTATATTTGAAATACTACAGATTATTCATTTTTCAAGTGCATTTCCGGGAATCTTACTAAATGAATTTACTAGTTTAAAAACTTATCTGAAGACTAGTTTGGATTTTATATGTATACCTGTAAGATTTGTAAAAACAGTTAATATTGTTTATTTCTTTGTACACATTAATCATTTTTTTTCTGACTTTACTTTCTTCACTAGAAAGTGCGGTGTTGATTAGAAATTACAACAGATTTTCATGTCTTGTTCTTATATGTAGGACTTCATCATCAACTGGGGTGTTTGCTGAATTACTTTGTTTATTATTTACTTATTTTTTGGTACCTGACTTTCTATCTTTCCTTCATTTTCTTCACTATTATGTCTATAACATTTATTCCATTTTTGTGACTCCAAGCTATTAATATATTCAATGCTCACCATCAATGCTTTCTTAAGTTTCCCAGGCATCTATTGGTAAATTATAATTCACCCTCCAGTTGTTTCTTCAAGAAGCTTTGTGGGAAGCATTCTCCTTGAGTTCTCGAACTGCTTGTTTCCAAATTCATGGTCAAAACTGTCTCCAGCCTTTAGCATTTAAGAGAGTTGTGTTCATATCTATCATAGAGTCCCAGTTCCTTCCTGGAGGGTACTGTAAATACTTCTCTATGTCTTCTGATATTGATGTAGCTGTGCAGAAATATGAAACTAGCTTGGTTTATTTGTTTTATTCTACTAAGGAATTTGATCATTTTACCGGCCAAAGATAGTCTTCTTATTTTTCTTTCATTAGGTCTTAGTCCATTTGTGGTGCTATAAAAAAAATACTACAGACAGTAGTATTTGTAAAAATCAGAAACTCTCTCTCACAGCTGTGTAGGCTGGAAAATATAAGATCAAGCTGCCAGACTTACTTTCTACTGAGGGCTCCATTCTGCTTCCAAGATGGTACCTCATTGCTTTGTCCTCATGTAGTGGAAGGTAAAAAGGAAAATGGAGACAAAAGCTGTCTCCTCATATAGCAGAGAGTGGACTAGCAAAAGTGCCTGAGCTAGTTCTTAGGTCCCTTCTTTAAGGCACTCATCTATTCATGAGGCCTCAGGACTTACCCACTTCCCCTCCTCTTAATGCCACACAATAGGGATTAAATTTCAAATCATGAATTTTGGAGACTGCACATGCAAACCAGAGCTGATCTTTAAAACACGCCTTGTATTCATCTGTTTTCTATGGCTATAACAGAGCACATGAGGTGGGTGACTTACAGAGAAATGAGATTTATTTAGTTCACATATGGAAATTCAAGGGCCTGGTGTTATCATCTGCTCAGCTCTAGTGAGGGCCTTCTGGCTACATCACAGTGTGACAGATGGCAGGACAGGACTGTGTGTGTATGAGGGAGAGAGGACATTCTGAGAGAGAAAGCAAGGAGATTTGGGGGCCGGGTCTGATATTTTTATAACAGCTTGCTCTCATGGGACCTGACTAGGGTCCCTCTCAAGCTGCACTGATCCCTTTCACACCACTTGATCATGACCATACTGGGACCAAACTTCCAGCACATGAACTTTTGGAGGTCAGACCACAACCAAACCATAGCATGTCTCTCTGTCATCTTGCTTCCCTGTCTTGTGAAATCCTATAATACGTGCATTGAATCTTCTTTGTCTCATACATTGCCATCTTGCTCTTTAATGATTTAGAATGCTGTCATTAATCTTTTTAAATTTTTGCTCTAATTTCTATCCTCTGTATGATTTTCTGTATTTTCTTCAATATCCCTTTTCTTGTTCTTCAACTTTATTTCTGTAATGTTTTATTTTTCTCTGAATTCTGCCACCTCACATTTTCTTTCTTCCTACTATCTTGGCTGTGAAAACTTGTGTTTCTGTTTTATGGTCTGTATCATAGAGTTAAACGATTTTTTTTTAAAAAAAGAAAACACTTTAAACACTTATGGTGGAATCTCTGGTTTCAGTTTTCAACTGCTCCACTAGTGAGCATTCTCCTGTCATGGTGAATCCTCCCTTGATGCTCTTGCCCATATTTAGAACAGCATCCCTGTGCCATTGCCATTTTTGTTTCTCTGCTTTGCTAACCATCCATTGAGTTGGTTCTCCTGGGCCAGCCCTCTGGAGGAAGCTGCTCTGAGGGGAAGGGCTCAGTGAAGACTTCCAGCCTATAAAATACAGAGGCTCGCTTCTTTCCTGCTGCTGCCAAGGTGGGCAGCATCCTGCAAATACAGTTAGTCTGAGTCAGGATGCATGCCACTCTACCTTCTTTGCATTTCTGTGTCAGATTGCATCAAGATAGACATTTGAAGCCACCATAGCCTCTTCTGCTTCTGCCCTGTCCATACTTGTTGCAAGCAACTCCTTTTGTTTCAGAGTGAGCCCTGTCTTCTACCAGAGGTGCATTCTTCTGGGACCCCTAAGCCCTGCCATTCTGTCCTCACCCCACTCAGAGCCACTTGTCTGTATTTTCTTCTCAAGACTGCTGCATAACCTTGCTGCCCCTTCCTATCCCTTTTGTCCATTTTCAAAGTTTTTCAGGTTATACTTATCTTCTAATTTTTCTGAAAGTACAATGAAAAGGACTCCCCTAGTTGTTTCTACATGATTTCTAAGTGACATAAATTCTGATCATCACATCTGATTTCACACCCAAAAACCACAATTCAAACTTCTCAGGCAAATCTGAAAAGATTTCAAAGACTACACAGACCTCCTATGGGGACTCAGTACTGCTTTATTTTTTTCAGTCAAAGCCAACAATCACTTCTCCTGAAAGAAATTTTAGGGGTCATCTTGGTTTTAGGAATTTATGTTAGAGCATTTTATCTTTTAAAAACAGTACATATTTGGGGTAGGAGAAATGGAGAAGTGTTGGTCAAAGGGTCTGTCATAATTTCAATAATAAAGAGAGACTCTCCAAACATAATGAGTTTATTCAAGGATGGACAGTGTGGTGGGAACATGTGATATTGTTTAGGGAGTTTGAGGCAAGGGAAGCTGTAAAACAAAATGAGGACTGAATACATTTCTTGGAATCCTTGCCCACAAATATCATTGACACAGGTGGCACCAATTTAGGGTGAAACAGGCAATTACTGGACAGCCATTCTCCAAAGCCTGTTCTGTCCCAGACTGTGGACCTGGCAGAGTCTGTTTGTGACCTTCTCATTGTCAGAGAGTGGTACATGAGATCCTCTCCTTCCCAACCTCCTGGCTTGCTTTGTTTGTTTGTTCGTTTATTATTTTGCAGTGGTCTGGCATATACACCAGTCAACTGCTCTACTACTGAGCTATACCCTCAGCCTTATTTTACCTGTTTATTTATTTTTTACAGTTGACACAAGTGTCTCCATTTTGATTCTGACAAATTCCACAGGCACAAACTTTCTGTTATAAGGTGAATAATTGCTGTGGATCTCATGTATACCATGAGGACTTGTGGTACCATACTGAGCTGTTTATTTGAAATTTGCTAAGAAAGTAGATCCTAACTGCCTAACTGTCCTTACAATGTGAGCGCGAGTGCGCACGCGCACACACACACACACACACATACACACTAAAATGGTGGATGTGCTGAGTAATTTGTGGCAAATATATATCAAATGGTCACATTGCAAACCTTGGCTATAGACCATTGTGATTCATCAGTTATATTCCAATAATGCTAAGGAAACTACATCTTATGATGACTTATTGTTATGGTTTCTATTTAGAGGTCTCCCAAAGCCTCATGCACTCGTAGGTGGGGCTTTTGCAAGGTGTCTGGATCAGGGGCCATGATGCTCATCAGTGGTTTAGTCCACGATGAGTTTATAGCTCACTGTGCTGTTGGGAGGCAAAGCCTGCTCAGAGGATGGGGGTCATTGGGGTCTGGCCTGGGAGGGTCTGTCTCCCCCTCCTCACTTGATCGCTCTCTGCTTCCCACGGCCACGCCATAAGCAGTTCTCTCCCATGCCCCTCTGCCATGCTGTCCTGCCTTGGAACCAGGTGATGATGGACTGAAACCGCTACAAACTGAGCTAAAAAAAATCTCCCCTCCTTACAGGTGTGGGTGACTGGCGCTGTGCCTCAGCAGTGAGAAAGTAGCCAAGACATTTATTAAGTTCAAATGATGCATACAAGCCCCTGCAGTGGAATAAACTAAGCTGGCAAATACCACAGATCTCTCTTTTAACAAAGTGATGTGAGCTGGGTCTTTCTTATTTCATTTCCTGCTGCCTGGTTTTACAATATTTGTATAAAAGCTGTGAGGAAGAAAGCATCTTTTATTGATGCTGACACTTCCCAGGGAAGAAGTGGGCAAGGCCATCCTTCCTTGTCAGAGAAGCCCAGGCCAGTGTGGATGCTGCCCAGGCCCGCACGGTGTGGGTGTGAAGGACGCCACCCAGAGGAAAGCTGGGTCGGGAGGCTACAGAGCTGTCAGAGGAGCAGAGCCTCTGTTAGGCGGCAGCATTTAGGAGAGGGGCTGCTCCCCAGCCCCAGGGAGCATCCCTTTTTGAGGCAATTACACTCTCTGTCTTTCTCGAGGCTTGCTCTGATAGGAGTGATCCATTCCTGTTACGGTCTAGATGAAAGGCTCTGGGTTAAAATTTTCCTCACAGGAAATTTATTCACACCGTGTTTAGTGGAAGAGGCTGTCGAAAATGTGTCAAGAATACAAAGCTTAGTCAAAAACAGAAACCTGAAATGGAACTTCTAATAATCCTGGGGAAGTGAGGGCCTCCATGGGAGGGAGAGGCGGGCCGTCAGAAGATGCCACTGGGAAATTTCTGTGAAAAAAAATGTCCTTTGTGGGCCTCCCCTCTGAAGAAAGTGTTCTTGGTTGGATGATTTACAAAGGCCTTCTCCATCGCTTATAAGTGGAACTCATACTTTTCAAGAAAAAGAAGGAGGAGGAAGAGGAGAAGTGGCCAAAATGGAAGGCAATTATTCTCTCTGAATAAGTGGTTCTTGGTGACACGTGAGACAGATGATATGAACTCCAAGAGCACTCATGGCAGCAGCTAAGAACATTTGCGCTCTCACCTTGGGGTGGGGGTTGTTGGCATCTGGTGGGTGGAGGCCAGGATGCTGCTTACTTTACACCCTGCAATGCCCGGGAAGGTAAGTTTTGTATTTGGGTGTAAAACTTCGGAGAAGAGCCCCCCCTCAGAACACTGTCTCTCAGGCAAACATTTGCAATTGCTTTTCCATCGTGATTGATTTAGGCAACCAGAGAATTAATTGGTTTCCATGTTCCAACTTGAAGGCAAGCTTCCCTGGACAGATACACATGTCGGGCACAGGGGACAATCGATACTCATTTGTGGAATAAATAAAAGAGGGAAGTGCTGGCTGGGGTGGGGAGAGACAGAGAAGGTGGCAGGGAGCTCAGCATTGGCCTCCCACTGCCCGGGCCCTCATAGTGCTGCCCCGTCCAAGCTGCAGACAGCTGCAGATGGAAGGGTACCCGGATGTGGTCTAGAATGTTCCCCAGAAAGCACCTTGAGGCCTGGGTGCTCACTGATGGGCTTTTATGGAGCTGACTGGGTCATGAGGAATCTAACTTCATCAGTGGGTTTTAATCCACTATGGACATAATTTGCTGGCATTATTGGTTACTGGGGTGATGGAAACGGGAGCTGGGCCTCATTGAAGGAGAGGGTCATGGGGTGACCTGGGGACTGTATTTGGCCTCCTACCCTTTCTCTGGCTCTCCTGCTCTCTCTGCTTCCTGGCTGCCATGAGGTGAGCAGCTTTTCTCCTCCACACCCTTCAGCCATGATGCTCCTGTCTCACCACAGACCTAAAATTAATAGACCCACCTGACCATGGACTGCAACCTTTGAAACCATGAGCCCCAAAAAGCCTTTCCTCCCTAAGTTGTTTGTGTGAGGTATTTTGTCACAGCACCTGAAAGCTGAGTCACACAGGGGTTCTGTTGTTTCCAGCACGGTTGACTGGAGAAGACCCGAGGATCCTGCTGGCCAGGCAGGGAAGAGGGATGATTTCCATAGGAAACAACAAAACTCCTGCCACTCACAGCCCTCAGATGCTTCCAGCCTCAAAGCAGTCATTAAGAATGCTCTTTGGAGCAGCAAGTTTTACCTCTCATTGCAAATAGTCCTTCTATCTGATGTCTTTTTTAAATAACCTGTCTGCTTTCCTTGTAGAAGGTGTCATTGGAAAGAGATAGGGGGTCAGGGGGGTGTGAGTCAGTGCTGAGCACTCGCTGGGCTGCAGGGGGCCTTGGGTGCTGCATCCCCAGCATCACAGTACAAACACAAATGAAACCGACAGTCAGGATGCATGCTGCGATCGTAAAATTCTGTGGGTACGGGGAGCTGGGCCAGAGCACTGGGAGGAGAGAGGAGGACTGGCAGCTAAGGAGTTGGCAGCGGAAGGTCCTGGGCCAGTTGTACATATGCAAGCCTGTGCGAGGCGTGTCTGCACAGGCGTGGGAGATTTCCTCTGGAAAAGCGTTCTCACCTCAGACAGCACCCGTCCAGTTCTGTGGCCTGTCTGGGAGGGAGGGTGGGCGGGTGGTGGCCGCGATGCTGGGGTGGGCCATGACCCTGGGCTGCAGCCGAGGCAGCGCCTGCAGGGACGAGGGCTCCCGCCTGCTCCCCAGCACGCTGCAGCTGCACCCTTCACATAGCGCCAGGCACCTCAGCCTCGGGGAGGACGCGTGGGCTCCGGGAGAGGTGGCGGCACTCTCTTCAGCCCGTCCCTCTTCGGGGCCCATGCCACGCTGCCCAGGGGCCATGGGTGAGCACCAGGCCCAGGGAGGCTGGAGAGCCGGGCATCCTGCATCCGGGCGCGGAGGGCAGGCAGGCTCGTCCCCTGCGAGGAGGGTACAGGTCTCGGGGTCCCTGCCCCTCCTCCCAGGGCTCCACAGCTAGGGAGGGAATCAGTGCCCGACTGGGGCAAGCAACTTCCTCTCCCTACTCGGAAATTACTACTTTCCGGTCCACCATTTGGAAAGTAAAACTCTCCTCATCGGCCTTACAGACATCGGAGGGGGGCGGGTCAGGCGGCAGCTCCGGAGCACCAGGTTCTGGCCCCCCTCGCCAGGCTGCAGGCGGGAGGAGGGCAATCCTGCGGCCAGCGGGGCATTTGCGGGGTGCGCTGAGCGCGCTTGCTGCTCGGGGCACCCCTCGGGGCCAGGACACTTCCAAGAGGGGCTTCCAGAGTCGGACCATGTGGAGCCAGGTGAGGCTGCCTGCCTTCGCTGACCACACAGCCCCACTGCCACCCCCAGCTGGTGGACGCTGCCGCGGCCCACCCAGTTCCCCAGAGGTACTTAACGAAGCTGTACGAGCACCGCCTCCATCCAGTCCATAGCGTTGCTTTCGGGCCAAACAGAATCCTGAACCCAGCAAGCAGAGGCTCCTGTTCGTCCTCCCTGACCCCTGACAACCTCGAGTCTGCTTCCTCTCTCTGGGGATTTGCTTTTCTGGGCATTTCATATAAAAACAAATCACTCAGTGTTGTTTCAACTTGCGAATTTCCCTAAAGGCCAAAGGTGCTGAACATTCTCTGGTGCACTTATTGGCCATTTGTACCTCTTTTGAGGAGCGTGAGTTCATTTCAGTTGACCATGTTTTGATTGGATCTTTTACTCTTTGGGGTTTAAGTTTTTGGGTACTTTATAGGTTCTAAATATTAGCCATCTCACTGAGGAGTAGCTGGCAAATTTTTTTTTTTCCTCTCTGAATTCCATCTTACTCCACTAAGAATGGCTATTATCAAGGACTCAAAACAAAAAACAGAACAGAACAAAACAAAAGAAATCCCCAAAGCTGGTGAGGTTGTGGGGTGGGGGAGAAGGAACCCTACATTGTTGGAAATGGAAAATGGTACCACTGTAGAAATCAGTATGGTGATTCCTCAAAGAACTAATAAAAAAAATTCTATTTGACCCAGCTATTCCCCTTCTAGGCATCTTTCAGAAAGAGTGAAAGACATCATATTTCAGTGATCCATGCACACCGATGTTGATAGCAGCACAATTCACAATGGCTAAATTGTGGAAGTGGCCTATATGTCCATCAACAGGTAAATGGATAAGGAAAATGAGGTGTTTGCATGCAATGGAGTATAAATAAATCTGACGATAAATGAAGGATAAATTTGAGTCATTTGTAGGAGAATGGATCTTGAGGTCATAATGCTAAGTGAAAAAAATCAAACACTGAAGGATAAATATTATGTGGTTTCTTTAATATAAGAAACCAAAAATATAAATAATTTAAAGAGCAAAATAAAAGAGAAATGAGAGGAAATCGGAAGGTAGACTTTGTGGAGATGGGAAAGGGGTCTGGAGAAAGGGAGAGGGGAGGGAGGTGGAGAGAGAGGAATAAAAATGACCAAGATGCAACATGTGCGTGAGCCAGTCACACACGGAGACTGAATACTATGTACGGCAGACATAGACCAATAAAAAAGAAAGAAATCAACCAACCAATGGGTTCCTTCTGTGCCTGGCCTCCTTCATGGAGCTCATTTTTCAGAGCTTAGAACTTGGCTCCTTTCTGAGGCAGCTCATACCCTGTTATACTTTGGGCCTGGATGTCCCCCAGAGCCTCATGTGGTCAGAGGTGGCTGATTCTAGAGTGTGTGGCGCTAGCATTAAGGGAGTGTGATTATAGACCACTACATGTGAGTGAGTGGTTGGCACCACCCTAATCCCTGTCGTCTGGATGGGAGAAAAGAGGCAGAAAGACTCCCGGAAGGTCCCTATTGGCTTTGCTACCTTGTGGGCGCCATGTTGTTTTTACTGTGAGAGGCCTGTTTGCCATCCCTGCCTTGCAACCAGCTGACTATTGCCTGAAACCTCTATGAACTATAAGCCAGATAAATTCCCTTTTAACTTGGGGTATTGGGTATTTTGTCTCAGCAACGGGAGAAAAGTGACTAACACAGACCCGGCCATGTGGACGGACACACTCAGCCACCAACTCTCCCGCTGCGGGCCACATGGGTGTTTCTAGGGTTTGTTGTGAATGAGGCTGCAGTGGACGTCTGTGTATGTTTCTGTTTCAGCACCCATGTTCAGTTCTTTTGGCTTTGGCTTTTTATTTTTTAAACATAGCTGTACTCACTCTACCAGACCCAGTGCTCTGCAGGGAGCGGCCGAGGTCCTTGCTGAGTCCAGAGGAGCCCTGTGGCCCTGAGCTGGGAGGTGGCCGTGGTCCACTGCCTGGGAGAGGCAGAGAGGCGTGGTGTGGGTCACCGGGCCCCGACCTCCCTGAGCCCGTGTCTGTGGGCTGGAAGCACGGGCAGCTCATGAGTGTCAGGGGAGCCAGGGGAGGTGGCTCCTCCCCAGCCACTCTGCAGACCCCACTGCAAAGGGAGCCCAGAGGCTGCTTGAGTGCAGGTCCCTGCGCCCTGGACTGTTTTTGGGGAAGGGTTTTAAGGGTGTTTGGGAGTCTGAAGTGTGGGCCCGCTCAGAGAGCAGTGTCCTGATAAGAAGAGGAATGGAGACCAGCATGCTCTCCCTGCAGGAGCCCAGGAAAATGCCATGAAAGGGCAGCACCCATGTGAGTCCGGCCGGGTGCGGGGACAGAGCTGGGTGGTCGGCTGACACCTGGCTGGCACCTGGGTCTAGAAGGCTGAATCCCACCTTGTAAGCCTCTCGTCTGCATCACTTTGTTACAGCAGCCCGAGGTCATCTTCCAGAAAGGACCTCAGGCATCTGAAAGAGTCCTGGAGGGATTGCCTCAGTTTCCCCACAGACAAGAATGATCTCACCCCTACCCCCAGCACCAGGGCCATGAAAAGTGAGGGTCAAATCCTGTCTTCATTGAACATTTTACATTTTGTTCACCATAGCTATCTGTGCGTTAATTCTGATTTTGTTTTGTTTTGTTTTGAGACAAGGCTTCACTATATAGTCCAGGCTAGCCTTGAACTCACCAGGTAGCCCAGGCTGGCCTTAAACTTGAAGCCATCTTCCAGCCTCAGCCTCACAGAGTTGTGGGATTACGGGCGTGCACCACCACATCCGGCTACTTCTGATTTTTAAAAAACAAGGGCGTTGAGTATTTTGTTAATCTTGGAGATGAGATTTCTGGCTTCCCCCTCCACTTACCCGGTGTCCAAGGCAATCAACTCCTTGGGCTGTCTAGTCCAGGCCTGTCGCTAGGGGTCCCCTTCTCCCCAGCCCTGCAGCCAGACGCGGGCCCTGCAGAGATGCCGGCGCTGTCCGCCAGGTGGTAGGCTTCCCCCGCGGATGGAGCCGGCAGGGGCGCAGGTTCTCCTCGTTCCTACTGGGAGTCAGCCAGAGGGCGCTACCCTCCGAGTGAGCGCCCAGGCCCCTCTGTCTCCGCGCGCGCACTGGCCTTCAGTCTCCTCTGCTTCTCCACCATCCCAGGGCGAGGGGAGCTACTCTGCCCACGTCTTCTCTATGCCTTTGTGCACAGTGGGCAGCGGCCATGTGTCTCCCTGGAGCCCCGGAAAGGCCAAATCTGGGTGCGAAGTCCACGCTCCATTCTGCATGCTGTGTAAGGAAACAAATGCAGAGATCCCCGCCACTGATGTGCCTGTTAGCCTCTCAGGGACACTGGGACGCTCTGCGGGTCCTGAGCTCCCCCTCTGCCTCCCGAAGCAGCAGTGAAGTTGACTGTCCCAATGGACAGTTTATGCATCTGCAGAGCCCCACCCAAGCGCCAGGGACTGGGGACTGTGAGACAGATGGCAGCCCGGGGTGGCCTGATGGGTAAACACGGAGGCACAGGCCGAGGGCTCAGGATGGAAGCAGGTAGGCAGCCTGGCTGTCTCTGGAGTCAGAGCCATATCTGTCATGGTCGGAAGGATGCAGAGGGTGACCTGGAACCAGAAACCCAGGCTGAACTGACAGCACAGGTGGAGGTCCTAAGGTAGGTCCAAAGGCCAGGTGATCGCTGGGTGTGGCCAGCCATGGGCCGGGGAGTTGGAGGGTGAGCTTTGTAGCTTCGGATGCAGCCTGTGCATGCTGCCAGGAGACCTCTGGAGTCACCGCCCGTGTCTTGTCTTTCCTGCTGTCACAGCCACACTGAGGCCAGAAGAGCAGCATCACATCCCGGCTCTGCAGCCACAAGCCGCATGGCCAGGATGAGTTCTCTCCTGTCTCGGTCTCCGCTCCAACCAGGGGGAGCACCGGGTCCCTGTGTGGGCTCAGCAAGTCGCTCAGCACAGCGCCGGACACGGGGGCTCTACTCGGGGTCACGGGGGAAATGAGGACCCCGGGTCTGAGGCTGGCCCAGCCTGAGGGTCCCGCTGCCACCCTCACCAGGGACAGTGAGGACGCCTCCCTCCTCTCCTCTGTTCTTCAGGGGACGCAAAGGGGACCCCGTCATTGTCTGAGCCGCATGGGCGTCCGCTTCCTTGGGACATGGTGTGAAGGTCAGGGCCTGCTCGCTGCTGAAGGCCCCGCGAGCAGCTGGTTCCACCGTCTCAGGGAGGAAGCAGTTGTGCTTTCCCCATTTTGCTAGGAAAACCCCAGGCTTCCTTCGCCGGCTCTGGCAGGTGTCTGTGGCTCATGCTCACCGGCATCCTGTTATCTTTAGGAGAAAGCGAATCCCTTTCTAGCTGAGCTTCACAGGGCTCTTCCTCCTCAGCCCTCAAGGTGCTGCAGTGCAGGGTGGGGACCTGGAGGCAGCAGGGATGAAGGAGGCAGACTCCACGCCCTGCCAGGCCAGGAGACGGCGACAGCAAAAGGTGAGCACCCCAGGGTGGAGGGAAACTGAGGCAGACACAGGGTGGGTGCCCAGCGAGGCTGGGGGCTGTGTCAAGTTACAGGGTGACCTGGGTCTCTGCTCAGGGACATCCAGGTCATCAGGAAGGGGCCAGGCAGGTGGGGAGGGCTCTCAAGTGGTTAGGGGAGCAGGTGGTACAGGTGGGTGTGCAGTGGAGGAGCCACGCCCAGGGGCATCCTGGGGGCTTCCTGCAGCTCCACGCCGTGCCCAGAAGGAGGTTCCGGCCCAGAGCAGCTCACTACTGGCTCAGCCTCCAGCCCGTCATCTCTGGCAGGATAAGAAGACCCCACCCCAGGCCTCTCCTTGAGTTTCCTGAGGCTCCCGGGCTTCTGCCGGGCCAGGGAGCAGGGTGCCCTTGCTTCTGGGCTCAATGCCTCACCCACCGCTGCAGCTCCTCCAGCCCCCTTTCTGAGCCCCGAGTTTTGGCCAGCTCCTCACCCCAGGATTCCTGACCAGCGGCGTCCTTGGCTCAGTGCTGGGGGTGCTGCTAGGCACAGACACACACTGGGCCCATGTGGATTTGTGGGCTCCCCTGACCTCAGAGCCAGGCTGACTCCACCCATTGTGTCTCACTGTCTACTTCCTCCAACAGTCTGGGGCCCCCCAACTGGATGTGCATCACCCCTGCACCCCATCCTGGCACACAGCCTGCATGGCCAAGACAGGCTCCTCTCCCAGGCCGAGCCGCCTTCCTGAGCCTCACTTCGAATGCTGTAGGGAACAGGGGAAGGGGACATTACTAGAACCTCTGCAGTTAAGTCCTAGTCTCCTCCTTCGAGCCACGGCAGTACAAGGCAAATTACAAGAAAGGTAGACAAGTGAGACAGAGAAGAAGCTGAGCTTTGGGTCTGATCAGTGCTGCTCTGGGCGGCAATAAAGGAAAGCGGCCCCCCCCCCCGCACCGCACCGCACCGCACCGCACCGCACCGCACTTTTTATTCAGTACTCAGTACATCGGGAGAAACAAAGTTAACAAATGACTTGCAGAGAGTTCAGTACATCCTGCGTAAATAAGATGTAACAGTCCACGAACAAGGAGGAACTGAGTAGATGTTTGTTCCCCCCAGGATGTTTTCAGCTCCCAGGATGTTTCTTGTCCTGGAGAATCACAGACAGCATCACCGGATCATTGAGGTCTCAGTTGTGACCGGAGGCCAAAATGCAGTTATGTCTCGGAATTCCATAGCTGAGCTGTAGGCAGGAGAGCTAGGCTAACCAAATGATTTTTCCCTAAAATTATGCAGCATTGCTCCCGACAGAATGTGGGCTGAATAAATACGTGGAGGTGACCTGGAGGTGACATGGTCACGACCACACCCACCATGAGTGTCTGCCCATCTGCCCCTTCCCTCAGGGGCTGCACCTGGCCCACGCTCAGCCCAAGTCTGGATCCTGTAGCCCGGGACCCAGAGTTGTGGGCAAGCCTGAAACCGTCCACCAGGGGGCGCTGTGAGCCCGCTGATGGCGGCCAGGGCCGGCGGGAAGGAGAGCCAGGCATGGGGCAGGGCAGTGCGAGGCTTTGGCGGGCACTCAGCCTCCCGGGCCGGGGTCGGGCTCTGTCCCCTCTGTGGCCCATGGCGCTTGGTGGCCACAGGGTTTCTGGGCCCCACAGTGCTGCCTGGGTTGGGGTTTGTCCGGGGTGCAGCCTCTGTGGAAGGGCCCGGCTGGCGCAGGCAGGAAGGTGGGCGGTGGAGAGCGAGGAGCAGAGAGGCGGGGCAGGGGCCTCTCCCCAAGGTCCGAGTCCCCAGGGAGGAGGGAAATGCGGGTGCGGAGTCCACTCGAGGGGAGAGCAGGCGGCCACGGGCAGGTGCTGGCCTGTGAGGGGAGAGACAGGCACAGTAGGGCCCTCCGGGGAACAGTGTGGGGCACCTGGGGTGGGGACGCCGTCACTCTGGGCAGCTCAGTCCCCGCAGAGCTAGGCTCCCGGACCAGCTGGGGGACGGGGACTGGGTCCAGGGGAGCGGTGGGAGAGACAGGAGACAGAGCTGGGGGCAGAGGAGCGGGGAGCCCCGCGTTCTCTAGTGAGGGCTGGGGCGCTGGGTTCCTGTGGCCAGCCCGCCCTGCGTGTGCCCGTGTGCGTCTTCTTCCCTGAGGCCACACTGTGACCGAGGGAGTCCGGTGCCCCTCTGAGGACCCTGATCCCACGTCCCTCCTCACGCAGCCCTCAGCCCCTTCTGTGCCCAACGGGAGACCCTGTGGCCGGGGCCCTCTCCACCCTGCCCAGAGAAACCCGCAGGGCCTCCCACGGCGCTCTTCCCGCCCTCTCCCAGGCCAGGTGGCTTCGAGGGCTGCTGGGCTGCAGCTGAGCAATCGCTTCCCAGTCCACGCGGCTTCTGCCCTGGTCCACTCGCCTTGCCACGCGGGGGTCTCGCCCGCAGTCACAGAGCTCTTGTTACCCGTGAGTCTTGTGCCACTGTCCCAGGATATGAGGGGGCCTCAGTCCATCCACCCCCGCCCGGTCGCGGCTCACATGGGTGCACACAGAGGCTTGCTGACTGCATGGATGAAACAGCTGGCCCACGCTGGTGTGGTCTGCTCCGCTGAGCCTCAGTGTCCCTGTCTGAACATGTTGGGAAAGGCACACGCAGGGCTCCACCCTGAGCCTGCACACAGCTAACAATGTGTGTGGATGACCTTGTTGTGGTTACCATGACTGGAGCCACCTGGGCCAGGTGCTCATGGGGCTGTCACCTCCCCAGGATGGGAGACCACCCAGGGGCACACTGGGAGGGCAGCTCAAGCCCAGGTCAGCATCGCTGTGGACCAAGGGCCTCCCCGAGGGCAGAGACGGGAAGCTGAGGGCCCAGCTGGGGACCCACCACAGCACCCGCCCCGAGTGCCCGCTGCTGTCCCAGGGCCAGAAGTGTGCGGCTCCCGGCAAATTAACTTGGCACTGAGCACACCAGAATGAGATCGCTCCTAGCTTCCCTGCTGGGCTAGACACCTTCCGAGTGGAAGACAGATGCATTTTAATTTGTTCTAACTTAACACAAAAATCCCCCCTTGAGAAATTGGGTCACCAAGCAAAGAATCCCTTAGCTGGCTCAAATCCAGCCCTTCCCCATTCAGCGGCCCTTGTTCTGCCCTGTCATGGCAAAGGCTCCAGGGCTGTCCCCCTGGCCACCTGGTGCCGTGCCCAGAATCCCAGAAGGGATCGGAGCTTGCAGAGCTGCAGAATTTCCCATCCTTGTTGGGGGTCCAGAGGGGGTGCCCCTCCACTCCTCCCCATAGGGAAGATGAAGATGGGGCCCAGGGAGGGCAAGGACCCTGTGCAGGGCCCCCCAGTGCTGAGATGGGCACTGAGGCCCAGCTGAGTCCTTGTGTACTAGGCGGGCTGCCCACCAGGTGCCCGGGTCTCAGTCCTCCAGGCAGATGCAGATGCTCTGGGCTGGGCTCCCTCGCCTGCAAAATGGGGTGACCACCCCTACCTCCCAGGGGTATGTATTGGAGGGCCACGTATCCAGGTGCCAAGGGCACCTGCAGAGGGACTAGGGGTCCACTGTCGCCCTGCCACCTCCTGGATGCCCAGAGCACGCAGGGCCTAAGACTTGGAGCATTGGCTTTCATCAGGTGGGCGTTCTGCTAGCTCCAGTCGGTGTGCAGAGCCCCAGCAGGTATAGCCAGTGAGGGGACATCATCAGCTGCCTCAGTGGGCCTGCAATTGGGGTCAACTTTGCTACCCCATCCTCAACACCCTGGGCTATGCACTTCCGAGGCAGTTGCCTCCCCTCACTGAGCCTCAGTTTCTCCATCTGGAAACTGAGGCGGGGGCGATCTGAAGAACAGTCTTTTGTGGGACGGAAATGAGTGGGAATGCCGGGGAGAGTGAAGGATGTGGGATGTACAGACTCCATCTGGATGCTAGGAAGGAGAGACAGGGAGGCTGGGGCACGGTGACCAGCTGAGCCTGGCCAGCATGGTTCCGGGCAGCCCCGAGTTGGGTGCTTTGGAAAATTTTTGGTGTCTGCATCCTTGAATTCTCCTTGCATTCTTGGAGGAGGGAGGAGATGTACAGGGGCCTCAGAGGGTCCCGGGGATCATGACCTGCCCTGGGCTGCAGGTTTCTTCCCTCTCAAGGACTCTAGGCAGGACCACCCAGGGCTGTGCTGAGTCTGGGAGACACTTCATCAGCAGGGCGGCAGCGCCAGGGCTGGAAACCGCTCAAACCTCCATTTCTATTTCTGATGAGATTTCCCTGGTCAGCGCCTTAATGAAGACAGGGCTGCTGGGGCTCCAGGGATGTGCACACAAGCTTAATTACTCCTGGCTCCTGGCTCTACTTGGAAAACAGTCCTGCTTCTCTGGGCTTGCTATGCTCAGGCTTCCAGCATTGGATCCAAGTCCAAGCTCTGCCTCTGGTCCACTTCCTGTTCTTCTCCACCATACATTATCCCTCTACTCATGTGCTGAGCATGACCTTCTGTCTCTCCATACACCTGCCTGTACATCCCATCATGCATCAGCCTTCTATCCACCCATCTCGTATTCACCCATCCATGCATGCTCTATCCACCCATCCACCCATCCATACAACCATCCATGGACCTAACCCCTCATCTGCACACTTCTCTTGAAGGACTCAAATGTGCCCATCTAGGGCTGAGGGTGGCAGGAAGTGATCCAAAGGGGAAAAGCCAGATACAGTGTCAGTCCTCGCAAAGCCGTCATCTGCAGGGTGACAGACAGGTAGAACGGCCTTGTCCATCAGTGTGGGGCAGGGTGGGGTGTGGGCAGCACAGGGTGAAGGGAGCCACAGGGTCAGCCTGGTGGAGGAGGCGGCTCTCCTTGTAGCACCGAGCAAAGCCAAGGTTCTGGAGGCCTCGTCTCCTAGGCCAAGCCAGTTCTCTCCATGGTGTCCATGATGCGGTGCAGAGACAGCACCAAGAGAAGTCTGCGGCAACCGCCCACACGGGGGTGCTGCCACCAGCCTGCCCACCAGCCATCTGCCTCATGCCTTCCCTCCCCGCATGCCGGAGCCCGTGGGCTGCCTGGCTCTGGCAGTCGCCAGCTGTGCACGTGGGCCCTGGACTCCTGCCCTGGGAAGGGCCGGCACGCTCCTGTCCTGCTGGGGAAGGGCTGCCTGGGAGCTCGAGGGAAACACAGTTCCCCAGTGCTTCTGTCTGCAAGGTGCTTCCCCCGCCGGTGCTGTGTTGGTTCCTGAAACGTCCTGGCTCGATGAAGAGGGGCAGCCAGCTTGGCCCCGGGGCTAAGGACAACCCTCAGCTCAGGGATGGGTGGGACTTGCCCGGGGCACCCAGTGCCTCCTGGCTTCTTCACTCTGTTCCTTGTTCTCCCCAACCTCTGTAGGTATCTGCTCCAGCCGCTCTCAGGGGCTTGCGACAGCAGGCAGCAGAGCTGCTGGCCAGCGTGGCCTGCCCGTATGGTTCCCACACGTGGACACTGCAGGGGAGGCACTCAGCGGTCAGCCCCGGGGACAGGGAGGGGAGGCCCCACCAGGCTTCACGTCCCTGCTGAGGGACACTCCGGGCCCTGGGCAGCCTCCTCCAGCTTGGGGGCCATCTCCCACTCTTGGCCCCCAGCCCTGGGGGTCCCGATGCCCCGGCTCTAAGGGCTGTGTGGGTGGAGAGAGAATGGGCTCAGAGGACTGAGCTGTTAGTTCTGAGACACTGGGGACAGATGGAAGACCCAAATCCTGCGGTGTGACGGAACAGGGTCTCCTCACATGCGTGGACCCCGCGTCTCCACCCAGGGTGACCCGTGAGCTCCCCCTGCTGCTGGGTGTTTGGGGCCTGGTGAGCTGGTGGAGAGAAGGCAGAGTGGGGGAAGCGCTGGTGTGGGGCGTGACTCCCTGTGTCCCCCTGGGGCGGGCAGAGTGACAGCCAGCTGGACAACGAGGCAGGGCACTTACAGAGCGGAGGGCAGATGGGGCAACCCTGGACTCAAGGGCCGTGTTGGGGTGCAGAGGGCTCAGGGCCCTGGGACATCTGTGGGTCATGGGAGGAAGCAGGACAAAGGGTCTTACGAAACATCCCTGTACTCACGATGGAACCGTTTGGTCTTTTTCAAGACGTCTACCTGAAGACCAGGACTGCTAATGGATTGACTTTGGTTGTTGGACGCTGGATCTTGGGCTTGGGCCTGGCAGAGAGGCTGGGCTGTCTTGGACCCTCACGTACTGAACAAATAAAGAACACACAGCCAAGAGAAAGCCTGGGATCTGATGGTGGCCCCAGCGCACTCCAGGAGGTCCTGCCCACCCTGTGCCTGGTCCTGATGCCCACAGAGCTCCCATGGTGCCATCCTTTCCAGACCCATCCCGCCTGCACTCCTGAGGCTCCCCATTCTCGTACCACACTGGCACCTCCTGCCTCTGGTCATGCTGTGTGTCCCTCACTTCCTGTCCTTTGAGCCACAGCCATGCCCTCTGCCTGGAGAAGGCCCCACCTCCACCCCCCTGGGGCTCCTCTCCAGTCCCCTGTGCCAGGCCAGGTGCCCATGGTTATGAGACATCAGGAAGCTGCACCCCGAGTGGGGTGTCCCTTCTTCCCCTCTGGCAGGCCGATGTCCTCTGGGACAGAGCGCAGTCTCTAGCCTCTCCCTTGAGGTCCAGCCTCAGGGAGAAGGGGGGCAGCACTAGCCCTCCCTCCCTGGGGCCAGGGCAGCTAGGTCCGTGCAGGCCGCCTGTAGAGGAGAATACAGGCCCTCTGTTTGGAAGTTATGGTGTCCTAACAAGAAGCAAGCAGAACCTGAAGCCGCCCTGCCAGGGACATATGATATTCACGGGGAATCATCCATCCTTAGCATGTTGCTGGGGTCTTTTCTGGGAGCAGGGCTTTTGTGGTCAGTGCATGCTGAAACCCCTGGTAGTCTTGGTTCCCTCGAGCTCAGGCCTGTCTCCACCAAGTCGTGGGAATTGGAGACATCCTCAGAGCTCTGGGGACACCAGGACGTGGTTTTCACCAGCTGTGGGCGCGAAGATGTCCTCGGGCTCCCTTCTGCAGGCGGTGGACATTGCAAGCGGCCTCCGGCCCTCCCTGCTCCATGTGAGCACTTTCCTGGACAGAACTCACTCGCGCGCCCATCGCTGGTCGTATTTATTTTATTCTTTTGCTTTGAGCTATAAAATGCCTGGAAAATCCTTTCTCAGAAGGTGCTGGCTTCTGCCTCACTTTTTAGTAGTAAAATATGGTGTTTAAACATTTCATAGCCTGGCAGTGAATTTTTTATTAAGGAGACCCGTTGGCTGGAGATTGGTGACTCGACTTGGCTCGGCTCTCCTGGGGCCATGGACGCCAAGGAGCGCAGGAACTGGAGGGGCGTGGCCTGGTCCTGGTGCTGCCACCTGGCAGGAGTGGCTCTGGCACTCGTGGGCGGGGCCTGCCCTTCTGCTGTCCAGTGCAACAGTGGGGTCCAACTGTGAGCGCCCCAGCTGCGGGGAGCAGCCTTTCTCCTCCTACCTGGGCAGACTTCCCCTCCTTCCCACTTGGGGTCCCCTCCTGGGCCCTGACCTGCCAGGCCGCTGGGGCACAGGGTGAATCCATCCCCCTGGGGAGCTCATCCTTCTGATGGCTCCATGCCTGCCTGCCTGGAGCCCCTCGCCCGGTTGTCTCAGAGCTGAGGTCCAGTTGATGCAGGATGCTCTCGAGGGTACCAGGAAGCAAGGACCAGGCTTCCCTGCTAATGGGAGAGAGGCTGAGTTTAAAAGACCAGACCCTGTGGGCGTGGGACCTCCCACTTCGGGCCACCTTCATCTTCCCTTAAAACATGAGTGAGGAGGACAGGAAGGCTGATGGGTTGATGCTACAGTCCAGATGTGGACATCTGGTGGCTCTGGGGCCTCACTCTCTGGGATCATGGCCACTTGGGGTTCCGGGAGGAATCTGGCCCAAAGCTTCAGTGACCCCCCCCCATTAGACAAAATTTGCTGAGAGTATGGTTTTAGCACAGTTGTCATTGGCTGGTGAAGGACAAGGACCCCGAGAGGTGAGCCCCACCTCCTCCAGCTCACTGCCTTGGGGGTTCCAGGCTGTGACATGCAGAGTGGAACCCTGGGGAGCTGGCAGACACCCTGAGTAGGGGAGATGGGCCTGGGGATGGGGCCCACAGGGCAGCATTGGACAGACAGCTGGGCAGAGGGCACACAGGAGCTCAGCGGAGGGCCCGGAGGCTCCATGAGGGGGCTGTCACCGCCCCAGTTCGAGGACAGAAGCAGCCTTCGGAAGGATCAGAGGAAACCATGCTCAGCGCTCCCGCCTCCAGACCTCGACCTTGGCCGCCTGGGGCTCGCTCTGCTCTGAGGGATAACTAAACCAACACGAAGCACATCCTGTTCCCAAATAATGAACCCTAAAAGCAAAGCCATTTCTAAGTTAATTCATCCTCAAACCAAGTCCAAGTGTATTTACGTGGCTAAAAAAAAATTCAGCATCCAACCACCGTGAACTTCACAGTGTTGGGAATTCAATAAAAAATTCAACAAAAGGCAGGAAAACCTGCCCCATAAGGAGAAAAACAATCAATCAGTTGAAGCCATCTGAGAACAACTGCGGCAGTTACGCTTAGCAGACAGCAGTGTTAAATCAGCTGTTAGGACTGCACCTCCCATGTCCAAAAGGCTCCTGGAAAGATTGGACAAATCGGGGAGAGGTGTGGAGACTCAGACCCAAGCCAAAGTCCTGGAGACGAGGACTTTATTCTCGAAGATGAAGATTATGCTGGATGTGACTAAGCACTGCACAAAAACAGACTGATGGACTTGAAGACACAGCAGTTGCAGACCTCCAAAGTGAGACCTGGACCAAAAAGACCTCTAAACTCATTCTTGCGTCCGGGAACCCTGGGACAGAGGGAGCGGGGCAGCTGTCTTCCTGCAGAAATTGCAGCTGGTACAAGCATCCAGACCGGATAAGGCTGCAAACCCTGGCTCCGGGAAGCTTGGCCAACCCCAAGCTTGCAGGTATTTGACGCTGGAAGAAGGACCACCGGAGGCTGCACTGTGAAGATGCTAAAAGACGTCTTTCAGGAAGAAAGGCATGCTCCAAGGAACAAGACCGGCAGGAAAGGTAATCTGTGGACAAATATATGCACACTTCCGCACACTGGTACAAAGTTTTGTTTTTATCATGTAACTCTCTTTACAAACAATAATCGTGCTAACCACCATTTATTGAATGCTTGCGTGTGCCCAGGACTTTATGTATCCTATCATGGTCCATTGTGCAGACCTGATAGACCAGGTATGATTTCTATCCCCATCTCCTGGGCTTACATGACTTGGATGATATAACACACCTTGCCAAGCCCAGAGTTGCAATCAGTTACTTTCCCTCCCTAAACTGTGCTGCTAACCACATTTTGTCCCAAACCTACCCCTCTGTCCTCTATAAACCTGGGTCTCACCTGGCCATGTGTACACTGTGCTCGGAGCTCCGGGGTCGTGGCAGCACAAGGCCAGGTGGCTAATGCCCCTTCCCTTCCAGCCTGGCCTTCTGCAGTATCGCTGGAGCTTGCCTGGATCTCCAGGAGATGAAATATGGGCTGGGGCTGTTGCTACGGCAACTGCTTATCATTTATTGATGGCCTGAGAGTCCACTTGCTCAAACATCCAGGAGGGATTTTGCCTGTGCTGCTCTGCTGCCTACAGGCTCTGGGCCGGGAGTGGGAAGAGTAGGTGGTAGCCGAGGGCCAGAGGGACCTGCATGTTGTCCCTCACTGTCCCCTGTGACACCAGGAGGTATCTTTTCTGCTTCTTCCCCAAGTGCTCAGTCACATGCTGGATGGCTCAAGGCAGCACAGACCCTGGCCTTGGACCATGGCCTGTATGTGGGGCAGCTCCTGATATCCCTCTCGGAGTCCCCCAGGTGTCCCGGCCCCCTTGTGCCCACCTATCTGCCCACAGCTGGCCAGCAGCGTACCCTTGGGTGTTTACAACTCTGTGTTTGTGTGGAAAACTCAGCGGCAAATGCAGGAAGGAATCGAGGAGTCATCACAGCTAGCTGTCAGCACCGCCCTTGTTCAACATAAGCTCTGCCAGCAGATTTCGATAAAAAAGAGACACATGTTATCGTGGTTAAACACACCCATCACAGACTTACCATCCTAACATGTGCAAGTGCACGTCCGGGGTGTGCAGCACACACTGCTACCTACCTCCCAGCCATCGCCACCCCTGTCCATAGAGCTCTCATTCTCGAAACTGAACCCTGTCCCCAGTACATCCGATGCTGCCAGCACCCAGCGCTTCACTTCCTGCCCCAGCCCCCACGCCCACCCCTCTACTTCCTGTCTGTACGAATTTGTTCAATCCAGGGACCTCCCATAAGCGGAATTGTCTTTCTTTTACTGGTTTATTGCACCCAGCACTATGTCCTCAAGGTTCATCCGCGTTGCCTTGGCTGTAAGAATTCCCTTCTTTTAAGACTCATTAATATTTCATGGTATGGATGGACCATGTTTAATTTATAATTTATCCTTCACCGGGCAATGGGTAATGGGATCAATGAAAGGGCGTGGCCAGGTGTGGCTCAGCACTTGCCCAGGGTGCGCCAGGCCCTGAGTTCCATCCCTGGCACCACACACACACACACACACACACACACACACACACACACGCACATGCACAGAGCTGACCACTGTGTGCGTGAGTGTTTGGTTCCTTCCTGCCCAGGACGGCCTCTGGGGCAGCCCTATGTTGCTTGTCCCTGATGATAATCAGCAACAGCTGGTCTGACCCAAAGCCAGGCGCCTCTGTGACCTTCCAGCTGTGTTGGAGGCAGCCTCCTCCATCACACAGTGGGGCTGGGGGCCCCTGGAACTTCGAGAAGTGCGTTTGTGTCCTCTGGAAGTTTCCAGTCTCAGGTTTTAGGTGATAGCAGCAAAAGGGACTGAGGCCGCATGGGTGCAGGAGACCCATCTCTGGGACCTCTGACCTGAGGCAGACACCTAGCATCGTCCTCCTGGGTCACCCGGCCACTCTACCTGGTCCTCCCGGGAGGGGCCTCTCACCGTGCCTGGAGCCCAGCTGCCCTGCAGAATGGCCTGGGGCCTGACCCTTCCTGGCAGCCCTGATTAGAAGTAGGAGAGGTGTCCTCATGTGCTGGGGGGATTGGAGGGATGCATGCTGCAGCCCCAGGGGACTGGGTCAGCCGAGGGGAGTCAGAGTCTCCAGAGAACTGGTAGTTTTTGCAAGGAAAGAGCCCTAAGTCAGGGATGAAGCTGGAACTCTCCATGTCCAGGTGCCATGAACACTGCATCGGGCAGCGTCGGGCAGTGAGCAGAGGTTCTGCTCCTGCTGCCAGGGACGAGCTTGTGGCCTAGTGTGAGCCTTCAAGGAAAGATGGGAATCTCCAGCAGTCTCCACAGAGTGGGTAGGGCCCCTGCTGAGTGGAGCCAAAGGTCAGGGGCTCAGGCTGAGGAGCATACAGCGCCACACTGGCCCCCACACCCACAGGACCTGAGTGCTCCCCAGCCCTGCAGCCTCAAGTGATGATGCTGTGTTCCAGGCAGGGAGGACCTGTGCCTCCCCCGGCCCTGAGCAGCAGCGAAGGCTCAGCCCCCAGTGACCTGGAGGGGTCCTGCCTCCAGGATGACCATGGCTGTGGAGTGGCCCCACCTGACTCTGCTCCTGTCCTCAGGTCCCTGTCACCTCCCCGTGGAGAGGTGGAGTCCCTCCAAAACGCAGATGCTGAGGCTTACAGGAGGTGGGGCTCTGTGATGGGGGGCTCCTGCTTTAGGATAGAGATTAGGGGCCTCAGGGAGGGATCCAGGCCGGGTGCCCCTCACCTGCCTTCCGCTTTCTGCCATGAGAACCCAGTGCAAGGCCCCCTCAGGAGCAGCCTGCCCGCACCTGGCTGCCGTGGCCTCCTGAGCTGAAATGAATGCGTTCCTGTTCTGTATCAGTCACCCAGTCTCACACATTCTTCATAGCAGCACAAAGGGGCTAAGACGGTCCCAGGTACCCCTGGCTGCTCCCTTGCCCTGTTGAACCTGTAAATGGACAGGGACAGTGGCCTAGCCCCAGGGAGCCAGGGCAGGGGATCTTGCAGGGCTGCTCTCCCAGGTCCATTCTTGTGAGTGACTGAGGAGTGGCCCCCTGGAAGCATGGAGACCCCTGAGGGGGACAATGGTCCCAGTGCCCAGTGCAGCCCTCAGACGGGCCCAGGCCCCAGCCCAGCAGTGGCTTCAGCACCAACAGTGGCCTTGTTGGCCACACAGCTCCTGGGGCATCTCTGGGGACTGACGGAGGGTGACAAAGGCCCAGCCACTTCAGACAACAGGGTCACTGATAGACCACACTAGCCAGGCCCAGGCCTCAGTTTCCCCTCTGCTGGATGCTGCCCCTCCCTGTCCCAGGGTGCTGGTCCCCAGTGCACCCCAGCACCCTGAACTTCTTTGGGCCTCCACTCTGGAGAACTGATTGTCAACCTTCACCCATCTGGGCCCAGGGCTGCCCTCCACTCACTCTTGATTCCCCTTGCTGACGGAAGCCCTGGGGCTGTGCTGGGCAGGGGTGGGAAGAAGGCTTCCCACTGTATAGGCCTCCTGTGCCTGGCTCCCCAGGCAGGAACTCTGGACACCATGGGGTCGTCTGGGGCCTCCCTCCAGAACTCCGTGAAATAACAAGACCTGCAAACCTGACTGCTTCGGAGCATTTTCTGTGGATTGCATGCTGTGGAAGTATTTTCTGTCTGTCGTCCTTCTAGTCTTCCAGTCAGCCAGTGAGGCCTGCAGCAGGTGCAGGACAGGCTGGAGAGCCCCAAGGTCACAGGGAGGCACCACAGGCCTGAGCCTCAGCACAGCTGGACAAGCTCTGGGTCCAGGAGGAGCAGAGAGAGGCCAGGTCCTGCTCCAAGGTGTTCCCTGCTGGCCTGAGTGGCTGGTCCCAGACAGCAGGCCCTGTCCGGGCTTGGGGAACTTCCTCCCTGAGCTGGCGAAGGGGCTTTCAATTGATATGACATGGGTATGCTTAATCGGAATAAAGAGAATTACCTTTAAAGTCAGACTAACCAGCGGGCAGTGAGCAGGATGGACCTGCCTCCCAGCACAGGACCACGGCCTGGGACAGACAGAGGTGTGGGCTTTGGACCCCATGCATGTACCCCACAGGTGCAACTCCACGGTCAGCAGTTCTGGGGTTCACAGCACCACCCCCTTGTGTCCACATTGGGCAGTCAGCACTGGCACATGGCACGTGCCAGCAAGTCCCTGTGACGTGGATGATCATGGCCAGAAACAGGGTCGTGGGTGCCACAGGGTGGGGGAGAGTAACCCAAGGGCCATAGACAGCGACACTCCACAGCAAGAGGCAAGGGGCTGAGGTGGCCATGACCAGCATTAGGGACTGAGCCTCATGGGTCACTGATGCCCCTGTAAGCACGAAAGTGGTCTGAGGCCATCCCCACAGGCTCCTGTGTTGAAACTGAATCATCTTTGTGAGGCATTAACAGGTGCGGCCTCAGGGAGCAGACTTGGACTGGACGAGGTCCCAGGGGTTAAGTGCTGGTGGGGACAAGATGCTTGCCAGGATGGCTGCTGCTGAGGAGCAGGGCATCATGGGGTTGCAGTGCTCAGCCTGGTGGCTGGGCACTGTGGCTGGGAGATACCAGCCTGAGCCTCTGCTCTCCAGCAGAAGCAAGGAGCTCACCCTGGGGTCTGAGAAGGCTTTGCTGCTGTCATTACTCACCAAGCCCCCTGGCTCCCCTCTTGGGGAGAAACGTCCAACTTTGGAGACACCACTGAACACATATCGCAGTAATGACCAGAGTTATGGGCCATTAGAGCCTGGCAATTGCATTATTAAAAAGAAATCTCTGTAGACATCTAAAATGCATCAAACTACTCAATAGTCTACATTTGATCATAATTAAAAGTAAAAAATACGACCAGGAGGGGGCTGGTTGTGACAGATTTGCTGCACCGGGCTAATGGAAGCGATAGTAGCGGGAGGGAGGTTACAGAGATGCCTTGGCACGGGGCCCAGATAAGTGTGCTGTGGAGGGCGATTGTGGCCATGGGGGTCGACACCCCCAGCCCCAGTCAGGGCAGGGAAATGGCTGTGACCCCCAGGCTGTGCCCTGGCCCCACTCCGGGGTCTGATCTCTCCTGAGTGTGGGATCCACGTTGGTGGGCCTGGCAGAAGCGTGGGGAAGGGGGAAGAAGATGCACACTGGGTGGTGGTGAGCCAGCTGCAGCCTCCGCCAGGGCGGAGTCCAGCCCAGCAGCTCTGCACCCACTCTTCTTCCTCAGCTGCCCGCAGAGAGGGGCACACCCACCCAGCTTCCGGGGGCGCTGACTCCAGATGCTAGGGGCAGGCCAGCCGTCCCTGCCCGGGCCTCAGAGACAGCTAGGGGCAGCAGGATGGGGAGACCCGGGACGAGAGTCCCTGCTAGACCTCAAGTCCCCTTTGCTGCAACACGCCCAGGGCCAGCAGGCAGCTGGGATGCTGCTCTGACCTCGCCGCCCTCCCTGCCTGCCCCACCCTGACTCACAGGGAGCCAACAGCACAGCTGCGGGCACCATGGGCCCTTAGGGGCTCTCCTTACAGTGAAGACGTCAGGCTTGCAGCTGTGTGCAAAAGGGTCCCGGGAGGGAGCAGGTCTGGCCCAGTGGCTCCAGGATTGGATTCCAGAGACCAGAGCCTCACACTCACATCTCACCCCAGTAACTTGCTAGTTACGAGGCTGGGCCAAGTTACTTGATTTCTGCCTCCGTTTCCCCGTCAGGTGATGGCATGGCTCCCATGGGATATTATGGCGAAGGCTAGCCAGGCAAGGTGATCTCAGCACTCTGGGCGTCTGAGGCAGGAGGATCCCAAGTTCCAGCTCAGCCTGGGCAACTCAGCGAGACTCTGTCCCCTTGGGACGCCCAGCTGAACTGAGTCAGCGTGGTCTGGGCGTGGAAGACCCACCTGAGGGTTGTTGCCAATAGCATAAAGAAAGAACTAGAGAGGAAGACCAGGGCTGTTGATTTTCCAGGAGAAGCTTGCCGTGGCTGGTTTTCCTGATTCGAACTCGGCCGTTCTCCTCGTCAGAGGAGCTTGAGCTGCTCTGTCACCAGGGCTGGCTGCTGTTCTCATCAGGGGAGCGCTGATCTTTGCCATGAGCATCGCTTCCTGGCTCCAGTGCAGACCCCTCAGCCTGGTGGCACAGAGCCTTCACCTTTCTGGTTCACCTCGCTAGTCTCCACCTTGGCCCTTCCTGGAGCAGATCCTCCATATGGATTTGCGTGAGACATTGCCTTGGATCTGGGCCTCTGGCTGGACTCAGGGAGGACATTACCTTGGACTGTGGACCTTCAGCTGGACTTGTGCGGGACATTGCTGGGGGATCCAGGTGCTTAGCTGGATTCTTCGGGCCTCTAGTGCGTGGACAGATCTCTTGCACGCCCCTGCATTTGACTTTTTGGGTGAATATTATAAAATGATCTTATAAATTATGTGTCCTGTGATAAATCTACTCCCTTGCAAACCCTGACTACAATACTGGCCAAGTCCCTTTCGGTCACATTCACAGGAAGTGACACACAGGAAGTCTGGGGTGGGACCTGTGACTGTCCCTAAGAAGACCCTGTGTGGCATGGATGTGCAGCCCTAGAAGCCACAGCCTGCAAGTCTTGGAGGCGCCTGCTGCCTGGCGTGGAGCAGAGCCCCTGGGGAAACCTCAGAGGAGGAGATGGGTCACCTGCCCAGGAAGGGGCAGCAGGGCCGGGTGAGAGCAGGGCATCTCGGAACCCGAAGGGCTCCTGAGCGTCCCCTGCTGTCCGTCCCCCAAGTCTGTTTCTGGCCATGTGCCACTCTGTGCGGAGAGCCCGGGCTGGGGACCTCGGCAGTGGGAATAAAATGCAAACACACCACGTGGAACTGCAGCCTCTAAAATTACTAAGAGATGATTTATTGCAACATCTTTCCTGGTGGCTCATGTCTTTGCAGAGGATCCTGTAAGTGGATAAACAGGAAGGAGATTTAATTAGGTGCGTGGAGCGGAGGAGTGGTGATTAGCAAACGGATCCTCTGATGCCCTGTGCTACATGCAGTTAATTACACAGATTGCGGGGGAATTAATGTCGGGCACTGCTAATGGTTTTTTGGGGAAGAATAATTTTATTTACACAACATGGGCTGCAAGGATTATTGAAATGAGAAAAATGGAAGCCGCAAAGAGCTGAGGGCTCTCCATGCAGGAGGATTCTGCTGTCCTTGGACGCTGACGGCTGTAAGGAGCCAGGTGTCCCCTCCAGCCCTGTCACACCAGGCGGACATGTGTGAGTGACCTGGGAGGACAGGAGGGTCAGGCTGCCCCTGGAGTGACACTGCCCGATTCTCCAGGTGCCGCCGGGTTACTTTTCCACCACAGCCCCTTCTGCGCTCCTCTCCAGCGCCTCCCCTCCTCAGTCCCTCCTCCTCTCTTCCTCTCTCCCTTCCGCAACTGCAGGCTGCTGGGGAGACAGCACTGGGCAGATATAGCCCTGCTCTTGGGGACAAAGGCACACAAAGGCCTGCACCATGGTCAACTCCGGGGCCTGTGGGGAGGGGTGTAGCGTGCAGGGCAAGGGCGTAGGCGTGGGCTGGAGCCTGGGGGCTGCACCTGCAGCCCGGGGGTGCCCACGAGGACAGCAGAGCCGCTTCCTGCACGCCAGTCCTCAGGAACTCTGTCAACCCTGCCCTTTCCCAGTGCAGACAGCAGTGAAAAGGCCACTGCTGTCCTCCGTGTCCCCAGCGCCTGTGTTCACGGGAGGGAGATCTGTCCCAGCACCTCCCATACTTGGAGCATCTGCTTCCTAAGGGCCGAGGCACCATGGTACGTGGGTTCCAGGAAGCAGTGGGCGTAGGCGGGAACCCCAGTGGTGCTCCTGGGTTCAGAGAAGGGTGTAGGGGTAGAGGGGAGACCGAGGCCAAGACTAAGACAGAGATAGATCTCCCATGTGCCAAGCAGGGGGGCGCATCAAGGTGTGAATGGCGGTGTTCCCCGCATGGACGCAGACACGCCAAGCCCTGGCTCTCTGACACTTGGTTTGCTCCTCATCTGAGACCCCACTACTGTGACTCCTGGAGTGTTCATCTGAGGTGCCCGAGCTTGGAGTGAGCGGTGGGTGGCTCACGGGCAAGACAGGAGCAGCCTTTGGCATGGCTAGGTGCATGGCTCAGGATGACAAAAGGGAGGCAGGGCCTAGGGAAGGTGGGGCCCTGGGAGTGGAGCCCTGGCCACTGGCCTTGCTGCGAGCACCTCCCAGCCTCCAGCATCTGGCTTCTGCCTTCCCCCAGACTCCCTTTCTCCCTTCGGTACACTCTGGACAAATCCTTAGTCCTAGGATGACCTAGGTGTTCACCTGGCTGCTGCTCCACGGACCGTGCTGCCTGGGTGTGCACTGAATTCATGCCCAGGGGTGTCAGGGGGTCCCCAGGTGCAGCCAGGCGCCGTTGGTCCTGGGACTCAATAGGGCTGTGGGATACCAGGTGTCCACGAAACACCAATGGCTCAGCTCCTCCGGGGGCACGGATCTCAGCCCGCCCGGTGCCATCCCGCGTCCACCAGGGGCGGGAGAGGACCATCCAGCCTTGGGAGAACAGAAGTTGTCCAGGCTCAGCAACGCTCTGCCCCTGGGGACTCCCGCCAGGTCCTGGATGGAGGACACAGCCTCCCTCGGGCAAAACCTCCAGGCTGCGACTTTCCCCAGGTCCTCTGTCACCCCAGGATGCTCTGGCTGTGGGCTGCCACAGGGCATGTGGGGGACTCTCGAGCAGGAGGATGGAGACCTGGGCAGAGTGTGGCGTGGGGCAGCCGTTCCCCTGTATCGTGGTCTTAGGGCTCCTAGACAAGGGCTGACCTGGATGCTTGTGGCAGTCTTTGGGGAGCAATGAGCTGGGTGCTCAGGAAGTGTACCCTGAGATGTGCCCTTCCCAAAACCGGGGGCACCCTGCTCTGCTCCCTCCCCTCCCCCCCGAGCGGAACAGGCAGGGGCTCCCAGGTGTTTGGCACTGGCTGCCGTTCTGTAACCTTCCATGGCTCCCACTGCCTGGCCCTCACTGTGGCCAGCAAGCCCTCAGCTGTCTGCCCTTGGGGCCACCCGCCCTGGCAACAGGACCTCTGGGCCTTAGTCTATATGATGCTGTCCCTTGTGCCCTCATGGCCCTCTCTGAGACCTCCACAGACCTCACAATTTACAAAGAAGGCTCCCTTGCTTGGCCCTGTCCTTCAAGGACCCTTGTACTGAGCAGAATCTGGCAGGACTAGAGGAGCGAGCTCGCGTCCAGTGGGTTCATCGCTCCTTTATTCTGAGGAAGAGGCGGGAGCTGCTCTCCTAGGTCTCTGGGTCCTGGTGATATAGGGGAAGAGATGCAACTCCCAAACCTACTAGGTATCCGAAACGCGAGTTGGTGTTCTCTAACATCGAAGAATGAACTCTAGGAACAATGGAGGTTAAGAGTAGGAAAAATTTATTGAGAGAAAGAAGCTTCTGTCTAAGAGACACAGAAGGAGGACCAGAAAGTGGGTTGCCCGCCCACCCCACTTTTCAAAGATGTTTTACACAGCAAAGTCACGTGGTGAGACAGGTACAAAGTGGGACAAAACTGTAAGAGCCAATGAAAACTTACAAGGTGGGCATGAGGTGGGGCAAAACCATGACCAAGCAGTAAGATTACAAGCATAGTCACCCAGGTAACACTGATTAATTGGGGATCCAATCAAGTCATGTAGCAAGCACACAAGGAATGAGCAAGGATTTTCGGTGGAAAGGGGCTGGTCAGGGATCTTTCTTGGAAGATCTTTGTCCCCCACCCAGGTGATTGACTCCTATTTAGAATATCAATGACTGTAATTCATCCTACATGGGTGTGGTAGTTTCTCTCCTTTCAGGATTCTGGTCTTCAGTGAATGTGTTTCACTGTCCTCCGTGTTGGCTCCTGGTGAGCCCGCCCTGTCTACAGGATATCTAATTAACTTTCCTAGCTGCAATACTGTTGATGGCCTCTCTTTTCCACCCACTGACCCTGGGGGCCTAGGTCATATTTCTGAGGTGTCACCACTGTGACCCAGGAGGAGCCCTCAGCCTCCAGGGCCTGGGGTCCTCCATAAAGGGGCTAACTGTGGGGCCTGGGGCTGCCCTGGGGCCTCTCGGGGTGAAACCCCTATAACCCCACCCAGACACCCTGCAGACTCCCCAAAGGAGAGACTCTTAACCAGCACACCCCAGGAGGCAGACCTGTGGGAGCTGCTGGCTTTTTAAAGGTCCTGGCGATCTTGTCTGGCTGCTAATTTGCAGTGTCTGTAGAGAAAGCAAATGTCAACTTCAGCCCGGCCAGGGAGGCTGATCACAAACCCCTAATTAGCGGTGTCTGAAATATTGAGGTTTTCCTGTGTTCTCATTCCATGGAAATCAGTTCCGAAGAGCAATCCGGAGGGGCACGGAGGTGGGCTGCAGCTCCTCCTGAGGGTGACAACCAGCAGCCAAGAGCACGCATCCAACTGGGAGGCTCTGGCTGGAAGCTGCAGGTGACCTTGACCCTACACAGGGAGGAGGCGGGACAGAGCTGAGTGGCCTGGGAGACCCCTTTCCTCCCGGAAGGGCAGAGGTGAGAGGTTGAGACAGGAGGTCCCTGGTATTTTCTGCTCACCTGAGGCAGCTGTTAGAGAACTAGCGGCTCACTGCCCAGCCAGAAGGAAGACAGGCGGGAGCACTTCCTGCCCTCCACTTAAAAGGATGCTTTCTGGCCAGCCTCAGGATGTCGTTAAAATTTCATGAGCTCCGCTGACGCAAAGGCCGCTGTCCGCTCCTCCAGCCAGCTCTGTGCCGCGTCCAGGTGTCTCCCACTGGCGAGGCTGTCTCCCGGCTGTCGCGGGAGTGGCGGATCACTCTATGTCTGGTGGGACAGGCTGGCTGAGCTCACTGGCCTGGACGCTGTCAGGCTGCATTCAGTTCCACGTGAAGCATTGTTAACAACTATTAAATGCCTGGCGACTCTTTTTTCTTCTCCAGATGACGAGTCAGGGCCAGGCTTTGCCAGCAGCTGTGCAGATTTCATTGTGCAGCAAGCTCTCACTGTGCTGGCGATGGTGAGGATGTCACTGGGCACTTCGAGGCCACACCAGGCCAAAGTGACCCACTGCAAGGGCCCAGGACCCTCAGCCTGTGCGATTCCAGCCGGGATGACCAAGAGGCCTTCCACAAGCGTGCTGAGGACAGCTGTCAGGGTGACCTCCACCACCCACATGCTCGGGGTGTCTGGTGCCTGCCACAAGGTGACTGGCTTGATCAGGAAATGAGTTCATCCCAAAGCCGCTCAGCTCACAGCAGAGGCCCAGTGTGCAAATGGCTGCATGAGTGAGTGGTGAATATGAATTGGTTCATTAAAATGCTCGGATGAGCACCTGCCGCTCCCATGTCCTTTGTAGACAGTGGCCACCTGTAAGCACAAGCTGAAGTCCCGGATGCACGCCTACTGTCCGGGGTGGTGACTCTCATGGCTGCCTGGCTCTCTCAGTCCTGCTGACAGATTGTTTCCTGGCCATCGATCGGGTCCTGGCCCCACTGCCCCATACAGTGTTCATGCTCCTGTGCACCCAGGGAAATGAGGAGGGTCCCCTGCTGCAGGCTGCCTGTGTCACACATGCTTCCCTGTGTGTCCCTCTGTGTAAGAGGCTCCTGCCTGGCATGAGGTAGCCCTGCTACAGTGCCCCGGGCCGCTCTTCTGCCATGATTTCCATGGGGATGAGAACCCCAGGAAACCCCGCCAGGCCAGTCCCAGCAGTGCTGATTAGGGGCTGTGCAGGGCTGGCAGGAATGGAGTCTGCAGTTTGCTTTCTTTCCAGACAAAGAGAGGGACTGAGGAGGGAAGGAGCCCAGTGGTGGCATGAGGGCCTGGGCATTATGAGCAAGTGGAGATGTACGTGAGCCCCAGGGCTGGAGCCCTGTGTGGCGGGGGTAGTACTGCTGGATCTCCCTGCCCCTCTGTGGCCCTGGACAGAGCCGCCCACGCTATGACTTGGATGCGGTTGTCCCCACGCAAACCCATGTGGAAATTTGGTTGCTGGTACGATGGTGTTGGCAGGTGATGAAGACTTGGGATCAGGCGGTTCCGCTGTGAATGGAGCCCCGTCCCCTCGAGTGTGGGTGAGGCCCGAGGCAGTGAGTTGGGTCTTGGGGGACTGGATCAGTCACTCCAGGAAGCTTGTTGTGAAGCCAGGTGAGCACGGTGCTCTGGCGCCTTCCACACTGCCCCACTGGCTGCTCCCCCACACTCCCGCCCACTGCGAAGCCCTCACCAAAAGTCAGCGCTAGCCACGCTCTCAGACCCCAGAACTGTGAGCTCAATAAGTATCCTTTCCTGTGCTTGCTTCGGCAGCACATATAATAATAAGCATCCTTTCCTTACTAATCACCCAGTGCTGGGTATTTTGTGATAGCACCGAAAACAGACGAAAGCAGCCCGCTGTGGCAGAGGTGACCTTGGCCCGGAGCAAGCCGGGCTGCCCTCCACTGCGAGGACCATTGGGAAGGGTCCGGCTGTCCGAATGTCACTCTCTGGCTTCCCTTTTTGAATTTACATTAATGGGGGAGCAGTTTGGGGTTTACAGAAAAATGAGGCGGAATTGAATGCAGCTAGCTCGTTGCATCACACAAGGGATGGGTCCAGGTAAAGGTACAGAGTGTGTTCCCCATTGAGGGCCCCCAGGTCCTCCGTGCTCCCTCAGGATCGCTCCCCAGCCCCAGCCCTTACAAGGCTGATCTTTTCATTGCTGATGGAGCGGTTTATCCTTTGCTGAAGGACACTGTGTTTCTTCCAGTTTGGGCAATAACAGATACAGCTGCCGCTCTGTCCAGGATTCTGGGTGGAGAGAAGTTTTCAATGGGTTTGGAACGTACCAAGTACCAAGGAGCGCAATGGCTGGATCACGTGGAAAGAGGGTGTGTAGTTTTGTGAAGAGCTGCCTCACCCCATCACGCACCCGCGGGCAGTGAGGGGGGTATTCTGTGCTCCACGCCAATCAGCACGTGGCACTGCCTGGGACCCGGGCACGTGTGGTGTGGAAGTGCATATTGGTGTGCATGAGTGTAGCTGTGTATGCAAGTGTCCATGTGCACGGGTATGTCAGTGTGTACCAGTGTTGTATTTATCAGTCTGTACACGTACGTCAGTGTGTATCTGTGTGTGCATGTATGTATGTGCTCACCCGTCTATATGTGTATCAGTGAGTATGTATGTGTATTGGTGTGCACGTGCGTATCATGTGTGTACCAGTGCGCATGCATGTGCCATGGTGTATGCGTTAGTGTGTGTATCAGTGTGTATGCATGTATTGTGCATGTAGTCACTATGTGTGTATCCATGCATACACATGTGTCCGCATGTGTGCATCCATGTTTATACATGTGCCGGTGTGTGCATGTGCATGCCCACATGTATCCATATGTGTGTGCATTTGTGTGTATCAGTTTGCAGATCCCTGATAACGTTTGACTTAGAGAGTCTTTTGAGGATTAGTTTCCATCTGCATCCTTCCCTGTGAGGTGGCTGTTCAGGTCTTTTGTCCGTTTTTAACCGGGGTGGTGTTTTTCTTAGTATTGAGTTTTAGGAGTTCTTTGTTTAGAGTAGACAGCATCCATTTAGCAGCTATATGTTCTGTAAATATTCCCCCAGTCTGCAGCTTGTCTTTTCCTTCACTTCACAGTAACTTTCACAGAACAGAAGTTGTTAATTTTAATGAAGTTCAAGGTATTGGTCTTTTCATACCTGTTGTGCCTGTGGTGTTGTAGATAAGAGGCCATCGCCAAGGTCAGCTGGACTCTGTCCTATGTCATCGTCCAGGTGTCTCATGGTTTCCAGTGTAGGACTGGGAGGGCTGGAAGCTGCTTAGATCTGAACACCCTGAGGCTCAGAAGCCAGGCAGAGGCCAGCTTTATTCCAGGTAGAGCCGGGCCTGGGGCCCCTGAACCCCCAGAACAGAGACCACCTGAGGCTGGGCTTCTGCCTGTTGGTGGAGGAGAAACCAGTGTCCCCTGGGGCCTGTGCACCTGCAGCTAACTGAGGCCTCTGCCCAGAGCCAGGCACCGAGGCTCCCCGGGTCCTTCAGACTTCTGCTCCTCTACCTTTTAACTTATCCTTAATTTCTCATTTCAAGTTTTAAAAAACCCTCAGTCCAAATAGGCTGCAGTTCACTGGCCTAACTGATGTGGAGTCGGGGGTGTGCACACTCCTGCGGAGGGAGGCAGACCCCCTCAGCCCTGGTAACCGCTGGTGATCTGGGCCTTGGACCAGCAGCAGAGGGTCCCAGACGGCTGCCAGTGCCCTCCCACCCTCCCCAATTCACCCCTTCCCTCCGCCCCTCCCTCCCGTCCGCCTTTGTCTAGGGTGGGTGCAGAATGGAATCACATTACTGACCTTGCCTGTGTCTCTCGTCCCTTTCTCCTCCCTCACAAGGAAGCCGGCAGGGTTTCTCCATTTTACAGATGAAGTCACTGAGGCTCACGAGGCCATGCGTGGCTCAGCGCTGGGACACGCGTGCGCCCTCTGAGTTGTCCCTGGAAACAGTGACGGAGGGCACCTCGTCCATCCAGAACCTGTGCTTGAGGAGCCTCCTGGAGAAGCCAATTCACTCTGCCCCAGACCCACTGGAGGAAGCAGGCAGGGGCTAGGGCTGCTGGGGAATGGAGGAGAGGCTGCCCGCTTCTGTGCCTGGCAGGGGCTCCCTCCAATTAGCAGAAATGAGCAGGTGCTGCCCACTAGAGCACCCGGTGATTAGAAGGTCATCACCAAGTTCGTTCTCTTAATTACATTTGGGTGTCACTGCAGCAGGCACAGCCGGGAGCATGCCCCGGCCCCTAGGGAAGTGCATCCTCCTGGAAGGACAGAGGTCCTTGGGCTCTGATGCGGGGATCGCACCACCTGTGCTGCAGGCTGCATGTCCACCTGGGGATGGTGCATCCACCCGAAAGCTGCACCAACGCTGAACCAGCGTAGTGTAACCAGCACTTCAGGGCTACCTCAGGGCCTCCTGGAGGCGGCTCTGCACCCCCTGGCCAGAGCCATGGCCTACTGAGGCCTCAGTGCTGTTTCTGTCCCCTTAATTCTTTTTCTTTGAGCTCCTCTGACGTCAGTTCCCTCCCCTGCTCTGAGAGGGCAGGACATTGGTCTCCACCCTCTCAGCAGACCTGTACCCGGGCACGGGCATGGCCTGGCACACACACAGCGCCAATCGTGTGGGGACCCGGGGCTGAGCAAGCGTGGTCCCCACTCCCGCTGGAGTGTGAAGGCCCTGGCAGGGCTGGGATTCCGGGGCTCATACCTGCTGTGGCAGCTGCACCTGGCCGAAGCTGAGCTTTGCCGTGGTCCATTAGTTCTGTTCTCTCCTGGCCCCTCTGTGGGCATCGCAGAGACGACTTAGCAAACAGCACACCCAACAGCCCTCCAGAGTCGGAAACTCCAATAGCATTTCTTTCAAGTGTCATAGCTGATCGGCAGCAGAGGCCTCTGATGGCTTCTGGGGGAAAAAGTAATCTGGAGGAGAGAAACAGCTATTGACTGAGGCAAGAAGCAATGGCAGCTGGACGTCTTGAGGTCTGGGGCCCCGGCTCCCTCTTGCCCTCTGGAGGCTCCTGGGGCTTTGCCATTTAGCAGACACTTCCGGCTGGGAGCTGGCAGAGCCATGGCAGCCCCGCTTCCAGGCCAAGGAAGCAAGGCCCAGGGCTTGATGCATTAGCTGTAGGCCCCACCGGAACTGCCGTGCAGTCCAGCGCTCCGTCCCCTGCCCCTGGAGGGCCACCTCCCCCAGGTGTGACCACGTGGTGTTCTTGGAAAAGCTGACCGCCCATGGGCCCAGAGGACGGGCTGCTGCTGGTGAAGCCGGTGCAGCCCCGTGCTCCTGAGGGAACCCTCCCTGCAGACGGCTCCAGGAAGCCCTCCCTTCCAAGTTGCAGTGGCTGCTCTGGGCTGGGAAGTTGGGGACACTGACTCTACTCCTCACTTCAAAAAGCGCCAGGTCCGGACTGTGAGCAGGGAGAGGCGGGGAGCCCTAGGGTTGGCCACTGCGACTCCTGCAGTGAACGTGTCCTTGGGTGCCCGCAGGGCTCCTCTGCAGACTCCTGCCCTGGGAAGAGGCCCGCAGCAGGAAGGCGGGAGACCAGAGGTCTGCCTTGGGCCTCGAGGTAGACAGGACCCTGGAGAGCTGGCCTTGCAGCCTCTCTGAGCAGGATGGGGGTGCCTCGGGCCCTGCTAGTTCTCTCCCAGCCCCCCAGGCGGCTTGGCTGCTGGCTGAGGCTGCAGTGACCCAAGCCCTCCCCCTTGCTGCCCTCCGTGGTTCTCCCAGAAAGCCCCCCAGGCCCTTCCCAGGACCTGCATAGGACCCTGTCCCCCCCAGAGTCTCTTCCCTGGGGACCCAAGTGGCAGGCCCCTCGTGCTGGTGGGTGGCCCGCACCCGCCTGTTCTCCAGGCCAGACCCAGCCCTTCCAGCCTCACCTGCTGCCCATTCTGGGACCTTCCAGGGCCCTCCGCCCTCTGCCTCCCTGGTGGGCACACAGCCGCCTCCCACAGGAGGCCAAGCGTGTCTCTGGGCGTTCAGCCGAGAGCACAGCACCCCGGGCGGGCAGTAGGAACTCACTGGCCCGGGCACCCCGTCTGTACCGGGCTGGAGGTAATGCGCTTCCTGTGAGAGCCCTGCTCCTCTCAGAGGCAGCGGCTCTCCCTGGGGCTGCTGACACTGTCCCTCTGCACCTGACCTCTGTGCCCATCCGGATTGGCATCCGGCCCAGGTCCTGTTCTCGGCCTCCCTCCCCAGGCAGGACCATGGCAGAAGCCCGCCTGGCCGCTGCCCACCCTCCCTGGCTGGCCCGAGGTTGCAGGATCCCTGCCTGCCAGGAGCACTCACTGCTCAGAAGGAGACAGATGGGACTGTCAGCTCCGCTTACGCCCTGCCTCACCAAGCCCAGCCAAGCGTGCCCGGAACGGGTGCGGCTCCTCCGAGCAGCTGGTGGCACACGGGACCAGTGTCCCTCGGGGCCAAGTGACACTGATTAGCAGGAAATAATGTGCAGGCCACGGGAGCAGGCCCAGCAGCGACCTCCGGCCGTGTCCCTGGAGACAGCATGACTCGCTGACCCCCCATGCCCACGGCTGGGCTCCCGGAGGCAGGGTTCAGCACCGACAGTTGGCAGAGCGAAGAGGCCCTGAGCGGAGCCTGTCCACTCCATGGCATTCCCTGTCCAGACCAGGCTGCCCACTTGGTGCTGCACATTCTCTGCATCTCCCCAGAGTAACCGGTGATGGTTTAGTATGCAAAGGACAGGCCACGCGAGGCGCACAGACAACCCTGAGAGCCAAGGACAGGAGATGGGAGGAGAATGCCCCATCCCACCACCCCCAAGCCCTCCCCCTTTATAAAATGCGGACGATTCCTCTTGAACACGAGGCACCTGTCACCGCGCAATATCCACGGCGCTGTTTGTATCCCATCAGCCTCACTCCACAATTTACTGGGAGCACTCGGACACATCCCAAATGCGCGTCCACCCCGTGTTGTTACCCTGGGGCAGTGTGGGCTGCAAGCACATAGGGTTTACTCAGGCCTCTAGCTGGACAGCTGCAGTGTTCACACACGCACAAGCTCAAATATCGCATGGTTTCACTTATGGGAGAAGCTCAGAGCATAAACAAATTAAACAGCAAAGTAATAGGAAACAGGGAGGAAGGAAAGGGCATGAAGAGGTGGAGGGAGGGGAGGCAGGAAAGGGGAAGGGACAAGCAAAGACTCAGAATGGGTCCTGAGTGTGCACCAACCCCAGCCAAGGGTGTGGACATCGCCTGCTGCACCCACGCACTAATAGAAATAAAAATGTAAAAATAAAGTGTGTGTGTTTCTAGAATATTCACATGTCTGTGTACACATTCAATTATCTCCTTAGGCTAAATTCCCAGCGGTGGTCGGGATGAGGGTGTGTGTGTGTGTGTGTGTGTGTGTGTGTGTGTGTGTATTTCAGAATAAACATATTATTATTGTGGAGCGGTCTTTCCACAAAAGCTTTATTGAGATATGACTCACTGGACACGCAATGCATCCACTTGAAGTATGCAGTTGGGAGACTTTTAGTGCATGCACAGCGCTGTGCAGTCACCTCCCAGGGGGGCCCAGGCTCTCAGCGCTCACCCCGCCTCCCTCCCCGCCCCAGCCCCTCTGGGTCGCTGTTCCTGTGGCTGAGCCACTCTGGATGTTTGTGCTGAGGGACAAAGCATTTGGCAGCTGTGTCCCCGGTTCCTGCTTCCTGTTTCCTCGGGCCCTGCTGGAGGTGCCCTGGGGACTGGGGAGGTGGTCAGTAGGTGCGGCCACACAGGCCCTTTGCAGGCTGCTCCACTCCCACACAGAGGTGAGAGAGGCGCCTTGGCCTCTCGCGTAGGGTGGGCTGGTCTCGGTGGAGTGGGACAGTCTGTCTGGTGGGGACATCTGCATCGGGGACAGAGGGGGCAGACGCAGTCGGCATCACAGCAGGGTCGGACGGAACCTTGGGAGGACACTCACCCATTCCAGGCTGTCACAGCAGGCTTCGAAAGGCCTATCAGACCCGAGGAATCTAACTCACCGTAACTAGAAACTGCCATGGCCTTGGGTGTTAGGGGTGGTGGTTCAGGAATTGACATCAGTCTCACAAAATCTAACACACCACGGAGGGTTGGTACTTCTTAAAAGTGTGGTTGCTATGACAATATGAGAAGAGGCCACTCATCTTCATCACATGGGGTGGACTCAGAGCCTGCACTCGTCCCTTTGGGGGTGCCCTGTGTCCAGCAGCGCGGGGCAATCGGGCTGCTTCCTCTAGTTCCACAGTCCTAGGGGCCTGGGACCCTCCGCCTGTCCTCTCTGGTGAAGCATGGCCCTCAGCCAGCCTTTCTCTGGCACAGGAACCTGGTCTCCCTTCCCTGGCCTGGAAGTCCAGCTTCCTTTGGACTGGTGGGGTGGTGGCTCCTACATCCAGGGGTCCATGTAGGCTCTGCTGAGAATTAATGCTGAGAATGAAAATCCCAGCTCTGGCCACCTGCTCTGAGCTGGAAGTTTCCGCACGTCCCCCCACCTGCTCGAGTCACCCTATGCTAGGCAGGAAGCGAGGCCAGAGGGAGGACAGGTGCGTGTCCACCCAGAAGGCTGGACTCACCTGGGGTCCTCCTCACCTGGTCACTCTCGCCCAAGGAAGACAGGCTCCTGGTCTCCACGGAGCTTCTAGTTTGGTGAAGAGGAGCGACCAGTACAGCGCCAGCCTCTGAAGGATGGTCCACCAGACCTGGGCTGGAGGAGGGACCCTTGAGCTGCAGCTGGCACACAGGGAGAAGGGTGCGGTGGCCCGGGGTTGCTCTGGGGTCTGGAGGGCTTGTCCAGGCTGCGGACCAGTGCACTTCCAGGTAGGTTCCAAGTCTCTGAAAGAATGAAGCTGATATCCGTATAGAAAGGTGGCCTGAATCCCACCAGACCTCAAACCACTCCCTGCCCCAGCGGAGCCTGCAGTCACAGGACTCTCCCCTCTCCTGAGGTGGATGACAGTGCAGGTGCCTGTGAGCAGTGGCCCTGGCTTCCCCTCCAGAGAGGGGCCCCAATGACTTTTGGCCATAGAAGAAAAGGTTCCAAGCTACATCTACCTTCCAGTCCCAGCTTGGCTGCAATTAGTATTTCATACCCAAAGAAGGTGCTGGCATTTTGCTGGATGGCTTCAATTAGCTTTGGAGCCTCGCTCTCGTGCTAATAATCAGCCTGCTTATCATAATGGTTTATTAATCTACTTCACAGTGTGAAGCCAGGCGGTGGGCACGCTGCCTCCTGCTGGGGCTTTGATTGGATGAAAATGACTTGAGCCTGCGATTGCTCGTTAAGGGGGTTTAGTTCCGAGGTCTGGGGCGTGGGGCAGGAGGCGCAGCATTTGGGGTGTTTCTCTGTCCCTGGGAGGCTGGGAGGGCTCTTCCGGTCTGAGCACAAGGAGGGGGCCCTTGGGGCTTTTTCAGATTTCTCTTTTTGCTGTTGATGTTTTCCCTTGACTGAATTCCCCCGAGCTGGCTGGGAAGCAAACGGGAAGTTCTTTAGAAGAAATTTCTGGGTAGAAATTTTGACACAGGTTTGGGTAGCAGGGGAGACAGTGGATGGTAGAATCGCTTGAGTGGGTGATTATTTATTTTTCATTCGTAAGTCTGCCATATTTGTTTCCCGTGATCCACCAGGGGACTTGCCAGCGGCTATGAGTTGGCCTGGTGCTATAGCACTGCCTGCCATTGACCTGTCCACCGCAGCCATGGTCCTTAGAGGGCCGTCGTGTGCAGAGCCAGATGCTGCTGCTGGGCAGAAGCTGCGGACATGGAGAGAGGTGGCTCCCAGGGACAATGGCATCAGGACCGGGAGCAGCTGACCATTGACCAAAGCAGCCCAGCATGACAACCGGATGCTCTGTCTCACCTGGATCTCGTACAGACAGAAGCTGCTCCTGGCCACCGTCCTATACTCCTGTCTTCAAAGGACACTCTGGTGGCCGAGGGACACTGGACAGCATGCATCAAATAAATCTGCTGTCTCACCAGCATCTCCCCAACCACGTCTTCTCATTTCAAACACTCTCTGAGCAAGGCCTGCTGGGTTCTCCTGGCTGCTCGCACCACCCTAAGGTGACAGGTGGGGGCCACCCAGGGGCTCTCCCCCAACTCCCTGGGTGTCACCCTCTGAACTGGGAACAGGCACGACCCTTCAAAGGCAGGGCGTTGAGGTCTGGGCAGGGCTGGATGTGGTCCATAACCTCGGACCACCCCCTGCTTCTCCTCAAAGCAAGTGCCGGCCCTGAGGTTTGGCTTTTGGGGGCATTTAAGGGCCTTCCCATGGGCCACTTGGGAGAGTACGTGTGAAGAGGGTTCTTTTTGCTTCTCTGCTTCCTCCAGGGGATATCTCTCCATGCTGCTTGAGGGAGGGAAGGGCATCAAGGCTTCCTAGGATCCCCACCTGTATGCCCAGCCCTTTTCTTAAGTTTTTTATTTTGAGCCAGGGTCTTGCTAAGTGGATGAGTTCCTTTGGCTCAGCTTGAACTTGCAATCCTCCTGCCTCAGCCTCCCAGAATGTTGGGATGACAGGCACTATTGTACCTAGGGAAGACGTCTTTTTAACTTGAGTTGATTTCAGAGTAGAAATAGAAGTTGCACATAGGGCAGAGATCTCCCGTGTACCCTCCACCCACCCGCTCTGATGTCAGTGCCCTGTGTAGTCCACCAGCGCTTAGGAACCGGACCAAGGTGTCACCAGGTTGCAGTTGGATTTCAGCCCCACTCCCCGCATCCAGATGCCACTCTGAAGTTTGGCATGGCGTCCCTCACCTCCACCTGTGGCATCTCATTCGTCCCTTGCCCCTTTCTCCAGGACAGTGCGGGCCTGTAGGTCACAGGAGGTCCCTTGGTTGAGGCTGATCAGTGGGCTTTGCCTGCATACAGGAGAGGATGCACTTGGGCAGGAACTGAAAGAAGAGCAAACTTGGAGGCACAGGCGGGACGGGTCTGCGGTGACACCAGCCTGGATGGTGGAGTAGGCTGGCATCTGCTTCCTTTCTCTTGTGGAAAGTTACTATTTTTCTCTTTGAAATTGATAAATACCTGGAGGGCGATGCATCAGGACTATGCAAATACCCTGCTCCTCCTCAACCTTGCCTTCATTAATTTGAGCACCCATCGGTGGATGTTGCTGGCAGCGATGATTTCTGCGGTGTTCTACCAGCGATATTTCATCTCCTTCAGGCCTACAGTTATTAATTAGGGTTCTTCTCAGGAAGACCTCCTTCTCCCTCACTTAATTACGCATTCAGTTGCTTGTGTACACAGCGTGCATGGGGATGTTTCTTTGTATTCCCGGTTGTTGCTGTTTCCTCCTCTGGCCCTGGGAAGCCCTTCCACTTGGCCCCTGTGCCTGTCGCTGAGGTGTTGGAGGCCTTCCCTCCTGACATCGCAGGCCAGCCTCTGCTCCCTGGGGCTTTGGAAAGTGCAGTTGTGGCTTTGTGTCCTCTCCGTTAAGCCATCGAGGCCTGTCTGCCACCCAGCGTCACCCTGGTCACCAGGGAAGGGGCCCTGCAGGGTGGGGACAGAGAGGGGAGAAGGAGGCAGCCTCGGGTCAGGAAGAGGACATGGTGGTGCTGGGGGACAGGGGTGGGGTGACCGAGAGGGCCTGGGCTGACCTTCAGCTGCAAGTCGCTGGCTCCCTGGAAATTCCCCATCCTGCGTGCATCCACGTCACCTTGTGGCTTCGCTTTGCGTGCCAGCTCCCCGCTGAGTTCTGCCCCCAGCATCTGAGTGTGTATAGCCGTGGCTCCGCCCTGAGGGACCCCAGCTACTGAGCGCTGGACACCGGGCCGGGCGGCCTTGCCCCACTGCTTGGCTCCGCGTCAGCCTGCATCCAGTCCCTGCCCCTCACTCTGGCCGCAGCCTAGGTTCTTGGCTCAGACGGTCTTTTATCTGTGATGGGGGGGGGGGCCAAGCACCAGTCCCAGGCCCTTCCCTTCTACACCTGGGGACGCACACCGTTACCACACCCCCGTAGGCACACTCCCGTGCACACACCCCGCCCCCAGCACGCTCCTGTGAATGTTGTCCCCAGGGGCCTGAAGCTCTGCACCCTCCGACTCCTCTTTGGTCTGTCAGGTGCCCGCTCACGCCTGTCCCTGCAGCCAGCTCCTGGGCTTTCTGCTTATCACCTCATTCTCACAGATGCCGCTAGACCGCCCTCCCCCACTCCCTTTTGGCGGGCTGGGGTCCCCTCCGGGAGCCATCATGCCTCCACCTTCTTTGCTCAGAAAAGGTGGTGCCAGGCTGCAGAGCTTGGCAAAGGCCACCCATAAGCTACCAATGCCCATCCCAGTGGCCCAGTGGCCATGCCCTGGAGACGGAGCCAGGGCTGGGCTGTCTGAAGGAAGCAGCTTGGCACAGTGGCCTGTCCCCAGGCCGGACTGAGGACCCCAGGACCTGGTGCACACACCGGATACCGGAGTGTGGGAGTGGGAAGGGAGGACTAGGGTTTGGATGGCCCAGGAGCCCATGTGGGGAGTGACTGGGAGGTTCTTGAGGAACATGGGCAGCGTCCCTGGGGGTGCCCTGCCTGGTCCCAGGGGGACATGCAGGACTGAGGCCAGGGGGAGCTCAGGGCCAGGTGAGTGACGCTGGGAGGTGTCCCCAGGTGTTCTGAGGGGCTGGAGCAGACAAGCCTGACACACAGCAGGCAGACCACGGCCACCTCCTACATGGATCTCACGGAGACCCCTGCATTCCTCCTGCTTCCTCCCCGCCCTCTGCTCCTGTGTGTGGTCACGTGGCCTGGTAAGCTTGCTTCAGCCTGGGGGTCTCGCTGTGAGGTCCCTGGAGCAGCAGCCTCAGCAGCTCCTGTGCTTGCTGGAAATTCACGTTCTGCTGGATCAGAACCGGGTTTGGCCTGGGGTGGACAGTAGAGGCTCACGCTGGTTTGAGAGCTGCCGCTGCCCTGGCCTAAGTCATATCAGCCTATTACGGCTCCCCGTGGGCTCCTGCCATGGCAGTAGGGGCTGCAGGGCATTTATGAGAGTTTACAGGTGCCGGCATCTGGCCCTGCAAGTCGCATGGAGCGTGTACCAAATGGACATTATATATGGCCCTGTTTTCCCAGAGGTGAGGGCCGAGGCTGAATCACTAAAGCCCTTGTTCTAAGGTGACAGCTGGGGGCCCCAGGGAAGGTGGCATCCTCCCATCTGCAAGGGCAGCTGGCCCTCCCCTCTGCTGCCCCAGTGCCGACCTGCGCCCGTGTGGCTCAGGAAGACGCTTTAGGGCTGCATCTGTCTCCCCACGCAGCCCGCAGAGACAGCCCCATGCCACCTCCTTGGTGTCACAGGCATTTAAATTGCCATTTTATTTAAATTTATGTCCAAAGATACAGGCGGAGAAAGGGCCATTTCAAAGTCAGTTTCTGCTTTATGGCTTTATGGGGGAATCGCATCGGGCAACTGTCGGAAATATCTTCTGTTCTCAGCACAGCAGAGGGTCATGTGGGTTGATGGCCTCCGCTGTTTTTGAAAGGCCTCCTCTGCTTGGCCAGCTGGGGCTCTTGCTTTGTACCCCAAGGCTAGATAGAGTGCTGACCCCTCCTCCAGGCTGAGCCCAGCTCCCACCTCTAGCTGAGACCTGATCCCCCCTCCTGGTTGAGCCCTGATTTCTAGGCTAAGTCCTTATCCCAGGCCCAGACTGGCCTGGCCCTGGCTTCAGGCTGAGCCCTGGGAAGCCTGACCCTGGCTGTTGCCTGCAGGGGTGGTAGGCACAGCTGGTCCTTTTGCCATCGCCCTGAATGTTTGGGCTGACACACCATGCAGAAGAGACAGCTCCCAGCACTCTGCTGCTCCCAGCTCTGCTCTCCACAGCTGCAGGAACACCAGCCCACGCACCCTGAGCTGATGAGGGTGGGAGTGGCTGGTGGCTCTCCCACCCCTTTCCTTGTCAGGAAAAGCGGCTGTGGGCAAGACCACCTTCAGAGTGGTCCCTGGGGAGCCTAGAAAAGCCCAGCTCCGCCCCCCCCAGCCCCCTGTGACCTGGGCCAGTCTCCCAATTCCCCTGGGTGTCTTCTCTAAGATTACGCTGGGATGCTCTGCCAAGCAATATGGTTGTGTAGGTCAAGTGGGACTTTGCAAAACTCATTGCTAGGGCTCTGGGGGCCTAGCACACTGAGGCAGGAGCCCACACTGGAGCCCTGCTTCTTGGTGTCCCTGGGCTTGGACCTTGGGCCCTCCTGAAACCCAGCTTGGCGGCCGCACCAAGCATCTGAAAAGCGTTAGGCCCAGACCCAGGCTGGAGCAGGCTGGTGGGGAAGGCCTGGCTGAGCTGGTGTGAGGCAGAAATCAACAGAAATGCTACCGGGCAGCAGGCCCTGCAGGGAGGGATGCAGGGCTTGTCCTGTCCCTACAGGGCAGAAGGCCCTGTGTGTTAGTTACTTTTCTGTCACTGCTGAGACAAAATACCCAGCACTAAAAGTTAAAACGGGGAAAGGTTTATTTGGCTTACAGTTCCTAGAGGTCCCCACCCTGGAACTCAGCAGACTCTGGTCATGCTTGGAGAAGGGGAGATTCGAGGGCTCACCCCACAGAGCCCCATCTTGTCTCACCAAGCACAGGAGAGGGTTGTCTTTGAGCTTCCTTTCCATCTTTCCTTCAGTCATTCAACAAACATTGATTGTCTACTTGGTACAAGACCCCAACTGCTTGCCCATATGGAGCAGACATTGTAGAAGGATGAAGGGTGATAAAAAGTAACTCAGTAGCCAGGTGTGGTGGCACACACCTGGAATCCCAGCACTCTAGGAGGCTGAGGCAGGAGGATCATGAGTTTGAACTCAGCCTGGCCAACTTAGCAAATTAGCAAGATCCTGTGTCTAGATAAAAAATTAAGAAAAGGCTTGGGAATATAGCTCAGTGCAAAGGCAGGCCCTGGGTTCAATCCCCAGTGCTGCCAAAAAAAAAAGAAAAAAGAAAAACTCAACAAAGAAGACAGTGGAAGGTTCAGCACACTGAGCAAGATTCAAGATTTCTGGGTGCTGCCCTCCCCTGTCCGCCCCTCCCTGTAGCCGGAATTGGGGCTCCCTGGCCCTGGGGTGCTGGGACTGTGGAGGGAGGCGTGGCCTAGGGCGCATAAGCAGGCAGCGCATTCCTGCCCTGGGGTCCGAGCCTCCGGGCTGCCTTCTCTGCCTTGTCTTGTCCAGTACAGAGCACCCCGTGGGTGGGGAGGGGACCCCTCCACCAGCGGCCAGGCACTGTTCAGGGTGCTGCGGGGGGCGCAGATGTTCACCCCCACCCGTGCCAGGAGCATCCAGCTGATTGTAAGGTCCGGGTCCCCTCCAGGGTGGCGGGGAGGGGAGGACCCAGGCAGTGGTAGCACTGCGTGGGGGGCGCGGGGTGACTGGGCACAGACATGGAGGTGCTGGCCCTGTGAGGTGTGTGCAGGAGGCTCGGGGCGTCCTGGCTCTGTCCTCGAGGACAGCATGGGGTGGGGGCTGAGGCCAGGGGTGACAAGCCAGCGGGGGAGGAGGGCCGGGACCCCGAGTGCCAGCCTGTCTGCAATGAGCCCGCATGCTAACGGCGGGGTCCCCGGCCTAGCAGTGTCCAGAGGCGGGGCTCTGGAGGTGAGGCCCGCCGGGGCTCTGACCTTGTTTGGATTAATCCGCTGCTGAGTGGTTGGCCTAATGGGCCCTGGGGGCTCTAGGAGTGGACGTGGTTGGAGGAAGTGGGTCATGGGCCGTGGGCAGCAGTCAGTGAAGGGTGCTCTCTGTCTCCACTCCCTTTCCTTTCCCTGTCTGTCTGTCTGTCTGTCTCTCACTCTGTCCCCCGCCACGCTCCAGGCCACAGTGTCCCCTTGCCCAGACCAAAGCAAGCCCGGGGACCCTGGGCTGAGACCTCTGAGCCCGCTGCCCTCTCTCCTCCTTGACGCTGGCTTCCTGGCATGTCTGGTCCCAGCTGGGCCGTCAGGCCCACAGCGGAGCTGCTGCTCCCAGGAGCGGCCGGGGCTGTGCTGGGCCCGCGGGGGCTTGGGCAGGATGCCCCCTGGCTGCGGTGGTCCCGGAGAGGGGCGCTGCAGCGGTGGGAGCACTTTGGGTCTGGATGCCAGGTTGGAGTGGGCTGCAGAGCTGGTGGGCGGTCAGAAACTGGGAGAGTGGGTGCTGCCAGCTCTTCCAATTTTTTCTTCGTTTTAGTTTTATTTACACAACCCATGCTGGGCATGTTCTAGAATGCAAGCTCAGATCCGCCTCAGACATCATCCCTGTAAGTCATGGTGAAGGAGCAAAGGAGCCTCGGGCATCATGCCAGCCACCAAGGCCGCCTTTGGGCAGTGGGGACCTCAGGGAAGCACCCGGGCCGTGGCACCAGAATCTGGAGCCACCTGCACTTGCTGGGTGTCAGCACTGCCACAGGAAGTGCCAGGCCCCCTCTTCCTGCCACCACGAGGAAGACGGCAGCCCCGGAAGCCCGAGGGGACCCGGAACAGGACTGGCGGCTGTTTTCCCTGTAACACTGTCGGATTGCTCACAGGGAAGGGGAAGGGGCAGGAGCAGAAGGTGATTTCGGAGTACAGGAGATTTTTCTCTTTCTGATGGTAGAAGGCTGAAGGTGTCTAGAGGCCAGTGGGAAGGGTACCATGGCATGAGAGAGTGCGCTGCCTGCAGGAGAGGGCTGAGCACAAGAGCCAGTTGCCGGGAGAGGCCAGAACAGCTTCCCAAGCAGACTCGATGCCCACGTGGCCTGGGTGTCTGGCTCAGGGTAGGGTCCCTGGCAAGGCACATGGGCCTAGCTGGCCCTGAGCCTGAAGCCCAGCTTGGGCCCAGGAGCCGAGTTTGTGGGTCCAATGTTCACCTGGGGCCTGAATCTGGCCCGGGGTGGGGAGCATGCTGGTCCTCATGGGCTCAAACATCCCCTTCCCATTTGGGGCTGCTCAGGCCTTCACACTCATGTGCACAAACAGGCACACACGTGCACAAATGCCCACAGTGTACTCATATGCACACGTATGTATTCAGGCATATGAGGATGCACATGTGTGTGTACAACTATGCGTGCTAATGCACACGTGGACGTGCACACACATGCACAGGCCCTCGGTCCCTGAGCCCCACGACTTGCAGAGGGACAGTGGGGAGCCCACATCCAGCCCTCCTCTCTTCTGGGACCACACAGGGGCTGGGTACGGAGCAGAAGCCCTAACTAAGCATGTGACACACAACAGCCTGTCCCATGTGGCCCCCAGTAGAGATCAGATCCAAGAGGAAAAAGAGCGAATTCAGCTTCCTCTGCGCGAAAGGGCATCACCCCTCTGGGCCCGAGTGGGGTGTCAGACAAAGAGGGGCCCAGGCGCCGAGCAGGCTCCTGGCAGACAGCTGTCTCTTGCGTGCGATGTGTCACTGTCTTGTCACCATCAGCACAGCCCCCCAGGTTTCGGGAGCTGACAGCAGACAGCGGCCCCACCCCTCATCTTCCTGCTGGCCCCCTGGATGGGGGCTTTGCTTTTCTCCTTCCCCCCCAGTACCGCTGAGGTTCCCGCTGATCGCTGGGCCCTGGAACGGAGACCCCAGCAGCACTACAGGAAGGTGGCTTAAATTGACAGAGGGGTGAGGAAGAGTCCAGGAAGCGCAGGACTGGGCTTTGGGGTGAAGATGGGGCCTGTGCCCAAGCTCTGCTGGTTTGGGGGCACCTGGCTGCCACAGCCCTGCGTTCCTGGGCCACCAGCCGGGGAGTGACCGTCCCTCGGGAGGATGTCCTTGTCAGCACGGCCGCTCTGGGTGCCACGCTGCGAATGGACTTCCTCGAGGTGCCAAAGAACAGCTTTGCAGGACCCTGGCTCAGAGAGACAGCGCTGGCCTCCAGCTGTTCTGAGGGCAGCTGCTCAGCTGCCCCACCAGTCCTGGTCTGTCCTGTCCCACGACAGCCCTGCTGCCCAGTAGATGGCGCTGCCTCCCACCTGTGTCCTGCCTGTCCTGCGTCCCAGGAGGACCTGGGGAGGTTGTCACCGCTGGGTAGAGGACACTAAGCAGAAGTTTTGCTCACACACTGCAAAAGTGGTGGTGGGTTACAGGAAACACTGCCCCTCTGCAGAGCCCGCTGCATGCAGGTGTGCCTTGTGTATTTTGTGTGCGTGTGCAGGTGTGAGCTCCCCCATCTTGGGGAGCAGCTTGGTCCACCCCTCAGGCCAGGCCTGGCAATGTGGGCTGGACCCAAGGTGTAACGTGGCCTGAGCCTCGCCCTGCAACCTTGCTGAGCCTGTTTACTCACCTGGAAGCGGAGGTATCTGCCTCTGGGTGGTGAGGGCCCCTGAGGCCACAGGCCCCCCTGTAAGCCATGACGTGATGCAGGCTGGCATGTGACCGGAAGTGGCGCCTATGTGTGGTCACATGCCCAGGCAGCCGCCCCCGAGCCACACCAAGGCCCTCCCCACTGCAGGTTCGTTTGCTCCCCGTCATAGGGAACCGAGGCTCTGCAGGGGGAGATGTGCATCTCCAGATTAGCACAGCTGGTTGGAGCCCTGGCTCACAGCCCTGGGAGATGCCCTGGGAACCCAGGGCCCCTGCTTCCCATCCGGTCCCCACTAGGACACCATCTGGGTGGGGCCAGCTGCCACAGCAGATGGCAGATGACCCAGGTGGGCACTGGGCTTGGGGGGCCTTCCCACCCCGTTCCCAGCTGGCTGCCGTGCCTGGCACCCGACCCCTCTATACTGGCCACTGGGAAGATTTAGGGGCAGAAGGGGGGCAGCATCAAGGACCCACTTCACCTCGTCATTTGGCTTCCAGCCATCACTGTCACAGCCTCCAGAAGGAGGAAGCCTGTGAGAGAGCCATGAACCTGGACATTTCCCCAGCTGACGGGGTGGCCCTGTGGCTGACTCCTTCGAGAGCATCCCTTGGGGTGGCAGTGACTGCTGGTGGCCAGCTCTCCACACACCCAGCATCTCTCCGGGTTCTCAAGAGGCCTTGGATCACTTCCGGCATGTGCTTCAAAGCACTAAGGCCTCTGGAAGAGGCCAGGCCGAGGCAGGCAGGCTGCACTGAGTTGGCCTCAGACCTTGGCCACATTGGAAGAGACCCGATGTCCCCGTAAGCTGAGCTTGTTCTCAGACCAGTGTGCCCAGAGCCATCTTAGTCACTTTCCTGTCACTGAGACAAAATACCCCCTGACACCCGCAACCTAACGGAGGACAGGGTTGCTTGGCTCATATTTCGGGGGGTTCAGTCCATGGCCGGTTGGGTCTAAGGCAGGACGGGTGTGGTAGAGGAATCTGCTCACCCCATGGCAGGCAGGAAGCAGAGAGCGAGAGGAGGAACCGGGGACAAGAATCCACCTTCCAGGTCACTCCACAGCAACCTGCCTCTTCTTGCCAGTCCCCACCTTGGAACAAAAGACACATTTTAGATCTAAACCATAACAAGCACACAGCAGCCCAGGTGCTTTGCAAAATCACTGATGAAGGGCATGTGGAGTTGGGTTCAAAGCCTGCACTGGGCTCTCCGGCCAATGCAGTCCTTGGAGCAGCAAGGTGAAGGTCAACCTCTCGGAGCCACGGTCAGCATCTGAGGCTACACAGGGCCAGGTGGGCACCAGAGTCCAGGGGAGTCACAGGCTGGCTGGTGGGACCTCCCGACTTGCCAGTCCAGGCTTAACGCCCGAGGACGAGGCCCCTTTTTGACCCACACAAGAGTATCCTAGACCCTGAGAACGTGGAGACCTTGAGTCACAGTTGTCCTCTGCTCCAGCAGCCTGGGGGTCACCCTGTCCCCTGCTACAGAGGTGCAGCTCTTGAGGATGCTGGGAAACTGTGGTTGCTGAGCCCACGTCCTGTGTCCATGGCAGGGAAGAGGACAATAAGGTGACGGGACAGAGATAGCCATGGCTGCAGGGTGCCTGCCAGGGCACTGTCCACCTAAGTCTTGAGACAGCCCCCAAAGACCTCGGATGGTGCCCATCTTGGAGAGGAGTTAGCAGAGGCTGCAGCGACACCCTGACCGGGAGGTCTTGGTGACTGTTGCCAAGGGAACCAGCCTGGACAGGGGACTCTGCCCCACATGGCCGTCTCCAAGGCCTGTGAGCTCAGGAGCTCTGAGAGGAAGAGTCAGGTGAGTGAGGGCTTCGTGAGGGTCCACAGCAGGAGGCCGGGGCTCGGGGACCCCCAGATACTGTCCCTCAGTCTCTGGTGAGGCCTCCCCGCCGGGCTCTGTGCACTGTGTCCCTCCCATGGGCCATAGATCTTGGAGCAGGTTTGGCAGTTTGCAGAGTGCCCGGGGATGCCAGGGTCAGGGTGCAGACTCCTGCACGGCTCAGGGGGCCCCTGCAGGGCAGAGCCTGGGTTTGGCTCTGCCCTCTGGGACCCACACTGGCTCCTCCTTCTGCAGAATAGAGAGAGGCTTCCAGGATTTTGGCCAAACTGCCACAGCCTGGATGGGCAGAGGAACCCTGCGCAGGCCCGTTTCCCTTCGGGGGGCAGTCCTGCTGTATGAACACCAGCTCCCCAGGACACCCTGGGGCTCCAGCCCCGTGTGTGACACCCGTGTGGGTGCCTCTTGCTGTCAGCCCCAGTCACAGGCAGAGGAACCCAGGCCTGGCTTGTCTGTCAGTCTTCCCCTGAGGTCACCTGCACGGTTGCTGCCCAGCGTCCTGCTGGCTGGGGGACCCCTGAGTCTTGGGGTTCCACTGTGCCCAGCACTTGTCAGCCACTTTGTTAGGTTCTGGGGGCACTTTGGGGACCCCCATTCTGAGTATCTGTTGAGACACCGCTGGCCCTCATGTCCAGTGAGATTTCTTGGAAAATCATCCATCAGTAGCTAACGGGGTCTCTTCACTACTTAACCAAAAGCAATTGCACCAGAGGTTCCTGCTCATGAATTTTTAACCAGACACATCTGCATTTATTTGGCTTTATTTTATTTTTTGGTTTGTGTGCCTTCCTGTTTAGGGGCACTGCAGCTGCGGGCAAGGCTATGGCTGGAATATTCGGCTCAGGCTGTCTAAATATTTTATTCACCGGTTGCAAACAGGAAATGTAATTAGAGGCCGGGTTCCCAGCACCAGGGAGAGATAGCCGCCTGGCTGGGGGGCCGGGCTCCCTTTAATCTTTGGAATTTACAGTGTTTGGATTACAGAGCCACGAGGGACAACGTAGTAGGTTTTTATTTATTTATTTTTACCAGAAGGGAGGCCAGGGTTTCTGCAGAGGTGAAATTCGCTAACTGGAGCGACGCTCATTGAAATTTTAATAGCTATTAAAATCCAGCCCCTCAAAGCGTTGGCGGCCACTCTGTGCAGCAAGTCAGTGGGTTGGAAAAGACAGAGGATGTTGGAGAGAAAACAGGGTCTCAGCCACAGGAAGAGAAGCCACTCCCAGGGCTCCGTAGTCATAGCCCCAGACTGGAGCAGAGCTGTTTCCAAGCAGCACGGCAAAGCCTGTCCTTCCCCGCCCTTCATTTCCAGGCAAAGGGGCCACTGTGTCCGGGAGGGTCTTCCTGACAGCTGGCTGCAGCCGGGAGGACCCAGAGCCCCATGGGCGGCCTATTCAGGGCAGGCCCTGGTCCCTGGGGAGCTGAGGGAGTGGGGTGCTGGGAGGACCTGGTGTCACACGCCTGCATCTCGGCAGCCTGGAGCAAGCTGGTCACCGGCCCCAGCTCAGGGCCGGGTCCTCCAGACTGGGGCTGCCTGGGACCCACAGGCGTGGGGTGGGGTTGGGCTGCCACCTGGGAAGGAGCCGACCTAGGACTTCCAGGCTCAGCTGTGCAGGTTGTGCACTGCATCATCGGCTGAGATGTGGCATCCAGAGGGCTGCTGGGAATTGTGTGCCTCAGGGGTGCTGCTGAGCAAGGTGCCATTGTGAGCTGACCTCACCTCTGCCCCTGCCTTGGCAGCTGTGTTTTCTTTTCCCTGGTGGGGCTGGTGAGTCTGGGTGGCACGGGTGTGCAGCCTCAGGGCCACCCGGGGCCGCTGCCTCTCGTCTCCCCGGATGCTGAGGCTGAGGGACCCGGTGGCTATTGATGCAGAGTGGCTCTCAGCAGGGAGGGTGTGGCTGCTCCTGAGCCCACACCTCCAGCACCTCCTGCTCCCGCCCCCTGACATCGACCGCGTGAGGATGATGATGGGGCCACTGGGACAAGGGGCCAGGTCGCTGAGCCCAGGTCTCGGCCGAGATGCAGGGCCAGGACAGCCAGGATGGCCAGGACCACCGACTGGGTGGAGACAGCCAGGCTGCCCTCCTGGCGGGCTTGCCAGGACCCTGAGTGGGGAAGGACAGCCTCAGCTCGCTGCTCGCACCCTTGCCTGGCCTGCCACAGGCTGGACAGACCCTCTCTGCCCCTGCTCTGGTGGGGGCACAAGCGGCCAGATGGTAGGGCGGCTGGAGGGGCCCATGTCAGGGCAAAGCTCCCTCTCCCACGGCCCAAGGGAGGGCAGGACTCTGTCCTGGGGCCAGGTAGGCCGGGAGGAGGAGCTTGCTGCCCACCACCCAAGGCCACCAGGCCGAGCGCCCAGCGTGGAGGGCTGCCCCAGCTCCTCACCAGAGCCCAGGCCCTGCCTAGCCAAAGTGGCCCTGGGAAGCCTGCAGCCTGGCCGAAGCCCTCGGGCGGGGGAGATGTCCTCAGCTGGGCTTGGCTGGAGAGAGAAGCCCGGCTCCTGCTGGACTTTGACTGGTCACACAGGCATGTGCACACTGTGCACACTCACAAATGCACACACCCAGCCACAGCCTTCCATAGTCACGAGCGTGTGGTGGCTTCCGCTGTGGCCTTTCCAGCGGGGACAGTGCTCTGACCGGGAGCCGCGTCAGTCAGGCGCTAGCAGCACACTTTTAATGCACTCCGAGAAAGAGGAGGGGAAATAGGAATCATGAAAATCCTCCCTTCCAGATGTCCCCTGCTGCTTCCCTGGGGGCTCCAGTTGATTGATTTTTCCTCATTTTTCCTCAGTCTGAGCAGTTCTTTCCTTCCTTCCGTGAGGAGGCCGGTCAGTTAAATTTAAATCAAATTCAGGACATTGCTGGAGTGCTAGGCACGATGCCGAATTCTGCTGGTTTCAGGATGGAGAACACCCAGCTCCTGCCTTCCCGGGTCTTTGAAGTCCAGCGATAATGTGGATCATTGGCCCAGGACCATGCTGTAAGCACCATGTGCTGTTAGCACCATGTTCTGTGCTCGCTGCTGGGGCCTGGAGAAAAGCAGACTCTTTTGGCCTGCACAGCCTTGAAAGGGATGGAAATGAGGCCAACAACATCGCAAATAAAACATCATTAAAATATGTGTAAGTTCCAGAAGGAAAGCACAGATGCCACCAGTATCTGTCGAGTACTCCATGCCTGGCTGGCTTCCCCTGAGGTGGCAGGGAGGGACTCACCCGTTCAGCTTCCTGAAGGCCTCCGCCCCGCCCCACCGCCTCCCCAGCTCTGCGTCCCGAACCACTTGAGTCCCCCGTGGGTGCTGCTCTGTGCCTTGACTGGAGGGGCGGGGCCGGGTGGGTGGACAGGAAGAGGTGGGCAGGCCACACAGGCCCTGCTGAGCCCTCCCTCTGCCCCACGACCCTGCTCCTGGGGTTTCTCCGGCAAGTGAGGGGTTCCCTTCCCTGTCAGCAGCAAGAGGCGGGGAGGGAAGTTCCTGACCCAGAAGAGACCCATGGCACCATCTGGAGCAGGCATCTTCAGGTGCTTACCTAGTCACCCATGCATTCGCTCATTCATTGGCTCCAGCCTGCACTGAACTCTAATATGGCCCGGACAAGGGCAGCACAGCAGTAGCCACCCTGGTTAGCTGCCGACCTTCCTGACGGCAGCCCATCCTGTACCTGAGCAAGGTCCTGTGCCAGGCTTGTCACAGGTTCTGGCTGCGGGCTGCCCAGTGCCTCTTCCCTCCCTTGAGGGACACAGCCTGTGTCCACAGTGCAGGAAGACACTGTCTTTTCCTGGACAGCTGGCCTCCCCGTGACCATGCAAGAACTGCTTCCCGTTAGAAAATGTAAGCGCTAGCATGGCGCCTGCAAAAATATCTGCATATTTCATTGACATGACTGATCTTTGGCTGCATAGAAACATATATCATTGCTAACGATGCCCTATTAGGGCAGATGTGCAGAGCCATGAATCTTGGCCCAGGAACTTGTGCCTCCTGGTCTGTGGCACCACCAGCCTTGCCCACGGGGTCTCCCCTGCACTTCTCTGTGACCCAGGCAGGGATCTTGATGGGTCACCATCCATGATTCTATCCACCCACACTCTACCCATCCATCCATCCATCCATCCATCCATGCATTCTCCATCCATTCTCCATCCATCCACCTATCCATCTATACATTCATCCATCCATCATCCTTCTATCTATTCATCCATCCTCCATCCATCTATACATTCATCCACCCATATATTCATCATCCATCCATCCATCCATCCATCTGTTCACCCAATCCATTTTCCATCTTCCATCCGTCCGTCAGTCCATCTGTCCATCCATCCATCTGCATCCAGCATCCTCCATCCACCTATCCAGCCAGCCAGTCACCCATCTATCCATCTATGTGTTCATTCGTCTACTTATCCATTCATCTGTTTACCACCATCCATTCATCCTCCATTGGTATTTTTAAGCATTCAGTCACACTACTTCATTTCTTTGTCCTTAATTTTCTCATTTGTGATAGAGAAGGAAAGGCACCCATGTTACACTGTGGCTCTGAAGATCACTTGAGATGGTGTGGAGGACATGAAGGACCTGGAGCAGGGCATGGCCAGGCCAGTAGGCAGGAGACCTTGGGCCCTGCTGTGGAGGAATCTGGCACAGCGGCCATTGCTGCATGGTGGCAAGAGCCTGGGACTGGAGTCTGACATCTGGGTTTTTCTTGACCCTGGATTCTGGTCATTGATTTTTGACAAGCTCTGGGTTCTCTGAAGCCTCAGTTTCTCCATCTGGAAAGAGGGCTGTTAACATCTCTACAAGGTCTGCTTAGACAACTGAATGAGGTCCTGGAGCCCGGAGTCAGGTACAGGCTCTGCATCTGCTGAAGGTGGCCGTTTGTTGTCATCATTGTCAACATTTACTGACTGCCGCTATGGGACGCACTGTGTCCTCTTGTCTTAGTCACTTTCTCTGTTTCTAGGGCACAATACCTGACACTTGCAAAGTAGAGGAGGCGATGATTACAGTTTGCAGAGGCTGTGCCCATAGTTGGCTGGCTCCCAGGGTGGTGGCATGGTGGAGGAGAGGTGCTCATGGCATGGTGACTGGGAAGCAGAGAGAGAAAGAGAAAGTGGGAGCAAGGAAGAGCTGAACCCTTCCAGGCCACGCCCGGGTGACCCACCTATCCGAGCAGACCCCACCTCCTAACAGCACGTCAGCTAAAATCTCATCACGGGCTAATCCACCGAGGAGTATCATGCCCCATGGTCCAGTCACCTCCCCAAAGGTCCCACCTGAGAGCACATGAGGCTTTGAGGGACCTCTGGATAGGAACCATAACATCCCCCAAATTCCAAAGTGTCTTCGGTGTCAGAGTTCCCACTGTTAGAGATCTGTGAATGAGTGGTCTCCAGGGGTCCCCAAATCAAGTGACTTTTGGAGAATTTGCCACTGACCACACCCTCTCTTATGGCCAAGGAGCCGGTCAGACACAGGTGAAGGCCAGCACGGATGTGACGTTCTCCCTGGGCAGTTCCCCCAGTCCTCTGCTGGATGCTTCTTCATTTTCCAGTGTTCACCGAGGAGCTCAGAGCTTTGCTCATGGTCCCTGGAAAGTCCTGGTGGTCACTGTTGGCTGCCTTGGGACTCTGAGAGGGCCACCTACTTTGTTCTGTCAGCCACTAGATTCTCCGAGTTTCCCAAGTCCAGGGTCTAGGGGACTCCATGTGCTCTGAGCGGACAGCAGTCCTCAGTACTGTACAAGACAGAGACGGAGTGTCCTCAGCCAGGGGCTCTGCCTGTGGGGCCACAGAGAATGGACTGGGACAGGATGGTCCTTTCCAGGGGACAGCTTGGCCCAGGTGAGGGTGTACTGTCCTGTGGGGAAGTGCTGGGCAGACCACAGGGTCCCCAGGCAGAGCCTGGTCCTGTCACAGGTCATGCAGGCCTTCATTCCTCTCCAGCGGAGCCCTGTGGCCCCAGACTAGCTGTCCACCCCAGATCTATGGCCTCTTCCTGGGCCCCTGGTGTGCCCAGGTGGGGAGGGTGGGCACAGGCTGGTCCTCAGCAGAGCTGCATCCCTCCTCCCTTCCCCGATGAAGCCACCAGGGAGGCTATTCTGGTGGACGGCACAAGGTGGACACAGACCAAGCATCTGTGCAGGGGGCTGCCAGCTGCTGGGGGACACTTCTGGGCAGGAAGCCACAGGCCTCTTGTGACTTCAGCAGCCCATGCTATCCTGACCAACATGGTCGCATGGCTCCTGAAAGGCCAAGGCCAGGGGGTGAAGTGGCTGGAAGAGGAACCTCAGCTCAGGACTAAGGACCTAGGAGACCCAAGGCTGCCATGTGCCCCATCAGCCAGCACCCCTCCCAGGCTGTGGGCTTCTCGTCTGCAGGATGGGGCTGTCTCCCTGAGGACAAAGTTACACTGTGGGCTGGGCAGGTGACTAGGGACAGAGAAAGCACTGTGTAGGTGGAGAGGGGGCTGGGCCCAAGCAGACAGACAAGGCCTGGTGTCCTCTTCCTTCTTTGTCCATTGCCTACTCCCCTGTGTCCTTATGTCACCAGCCTTTCAACACTGCTGCAAAATATAGGATATACACGGCTCACGGTTTAAGAGGTGTTAGTCCATGGTCACCGGCTCCAAGGCAGAACCATCATGGCAGCAACCAGGATGCAGAGTGAAAGGGAAAGAGCTGGAAAGAAAGGCAATGGGGACAACACTTAACCCAAGCCACACCTCCAGGACCCCACTTCATCCAATGAAGCTCCACCTCCCAATAAACCATGCAGCTGCATGGATTAATCCACTTGACAAAGCTAGAGTCCTCAGGATCCAGTCACAGGAGCCACCACACCGTAATGCCACCCTTCACGCCTCCGTACTGAGAGGCCCTCCCCTCCCAGCCCTGCTCTTGGGGACCCGGAGAGAACTCGAGGGTCTTGAAGGACTGGCTTGTCCTCATGCAGAGCTTTCTCCTGAGCAGAGCCAAGGTACCATGGCCATCTCCCCCAGGCCATCAAGCCTTCACATGCACTCTGGGGTTTGAGAAATGGATCTTTTCCCCTCTTTATTAGAAACCCGAGCAACTGGCTCAAAATAATGAATAGAGCTTGCACTCCAAGGGCCTTGTTATCAGCAGAGACGGCAGGATTTAATGCTGTCTGCAGGCAAACCCACCGCCTTCATGATGGGTAATTTATCCCAGATTGGATTGGAGAGCAGTGCATATGTACACACACACACACACACACACACACACACGGGTGTGCACACACACACAGAGGCCCACAAGCTCAGATATTCACAGTGCTCCCCAGCTTGTGCACAAATGATAAATTATTCACCTGGCGAGAGGCACACAAAGCCCCCTCAGCAGGCAGCCCGGGAGCAGCTGGTGGGGTGGGCAGGCGCAGGCTGTGGCCCAGCGGGGAAGCAGAGGCCGGGGCACATCCCCTGTGCTCAGTCGCCCCTGCTCTGAGCACTTTTACAGGCTGGACACAAACTGCCAGTGACCTGGGCCTTTTCAAGCATGAGGTGAGACGTGATGCCTGAAGGAGGCTGGGAGCTCCAGTGCCTCGGGGACTCCCCAGGGCTTGGCGGATCGAGGAAGCCGCAGGCCTGGACCCGAGTCTTCACCCCACATGGCGGCATCGGGTTTGTAAAACCCTTTGGTCCTGCTTCATGGGCTCTGCCAGCCCTGCACTCTGCTCAAGCTCAGCCCCTGGGCTGCCCTCCCAGGCCACCTGCCTGGCGCCTGTCATCCCCACGTAGGTCAGCCTCGTGTCTCAGGTCAGGGCTGCATGTGGGGACCCTCACCACTCTGCCCTCTGTGCCTGGAGGTCCCGGGTGCTACCCAGAGCCAGGCTCTCTGGCCAGGGTGCGCACCGTGGGCACAGTCCACAGCCATAAGGGTGCAGAAGCCAGGTAGGAGTCACCAGGGGCCACCATGGCGTATCTGGGCGTCTTTATATCTCTACAAGCACCTGCATGTATAGGCGTGTGCACACATGTCCAAGCGCGTGGTTTTGTGTGTGTCTTTCTCTGTGAGTCTGTGTTGGTATCGCTGGTATGTGCATGTTTGTCTCCATGTGTGTTTGTGTCTGTGTCTGCATGTGTTCACGCCAGTGTGTGTGCTCTTACGTGTCTGTGTCACTGTGTCGCCGTGTGTCTGTGCATTTGTGTACGTGTATGCATGTGTGTGTAAGTGTGCACTACCTCTCACCCTGCCATTAGCACTCCAGCCAGGCCTGGCAGGGTCCACCCCGGGGGAAGGACAGCTGCACCCACGTCCAGTGTTCTTTGCTCCCCTAGCAGAGCTGGCTGAGTGTCCCCATAGCTGTCCATTGTCCCTAACTCTGAGGAGCAGTGCTCTGACTCAGTCATACCTGCTGGCCCTCGCTTACCCTCCCCCTCACCTCTGCCCCAAGGTCAGCAGCCAGAGAGCCAGCAAGGGCAGGCGAGCATTGGCCTCCAACAGGGGCGGGGCTGGCTTCTCCCTGGGGACACAGGGGACTTTCTGGGGGCCTCTTCTGGCCGGAAGGTGGGCCTGTCCTGGGGTCACTGCCGCAGCCTCCCTCCATCTCTCAGGGGAAGATGTTTGCTCTGGTTTTCACACTAGGAGCGCACACTTGGCAACAGGCATGAACTCATCCAAACCCAGTCTTTTATGGGTAGCAGACTGGAAGCTTGTCAGCCCTCTGCCATTCATCAGCAGGGCTGTCAGAAGCACCAGAAAGAGAAACACCAGCATAAAAGGGGTTTGTGCAACTGGGGTATGGTAGGGACCGCTGCCAGGGTTCTGGGGCCACTGCCTCCTTCAAGGTGTTTGCTGCAGTCGCGGGTGCCCAGGCAGGAGGGCCCAGTGCAGCAGCCCTTGCCAGGCCCAGGTGTGTGTGGCTGGGACCTGTCGCCTGTGTCCTGCTGGTCACTGGGTCTGAGGCCTTGGGGCAGCTGGGAGCAGTGAGGAACCGGTCAGGGAGTCCCAGCTGAGCCCGGAGTCCGGTCCTCCTGACTTGAGTGAGCCCCTCCTCGGACTAGGAGTGAGGGCCAGGAAGGCCGGTTAGTGAGGCTGGCCAGGCTCTTAGCTGCTGTTGGCCCGGGGGGAACTGCTCCTTGGGGTGTCTCCAGTGTCCGAGGAGATCTGAGACAGAGTGGGGTGCTAGGCCGTCGCTGGGGTTCTCCCAGCATGCTCTGTGCTGCCCATCACCCACTGCCTCAGGGTCCCCTCCGTGAGGAGACTGCAAAGAGGGGCAGGACCCCCCGGGGTGCTCAGCCTGTCAGGGAGGAGCCCGATTCACCTGCCTGTTGGCCACTCACTCCTCACACTGTCCTGCTTCTGCTCCATCTGCCGTCCCCAGAATCAGAGCTGGGTGGCCGGGCCCTGGTAAGGGTCTTGTGGGAGCTGAGCAGTTGGCCAGGGGGCTCCAGAGGGAGTCTGGGGATCCTGAGCGCCTCCTTACATCGTGTCACCTTTCAGCCCCTGGACAGCCTGGGAAGGGCCAGGAGCAGCCCCTGTCCTGCAGGTGAGGATGGGGTGCCCACTCGGCGAGGCCCTGGAGGAGGTGGGGATGATGCAAGTACCATGAAGGGAGTAAGTTAGGGTGGATTTAAACATTCTCTCACACTTACATGCATTACTTTTGCACATCGTGCTTCACGAAGTTCTACAACAGCAAGCACAGGACGAAGCCCAAGGTTCCCGGTTACACACTCATTGACATATCATCCTCATACCACACAATCTACCCTTTAGAGTGCCCAATTCGACTTTTGTCTGTTCATTCAGAATTGTGCATCTGTCGCAATAATCAATTGCTGGACATTTTATTACCTTGGAAAGAAAGCCCTTGCCCTTTAGCAGTTGATGACTCCTCCTCCCAATCCCTCTGTAAGCGGCTGCGGCTGAGCTTCTGTCCTGGGCATTCTCTGTAAACAGCCACGCACGCCATGGCCTTCCGTGTCTGCTTCTTCCTGCACTGTGATGTCCCACAGTCTCTACATGGGGGACACTTCACCTTGCTTATCCATTCTCTGTTCCCAGCCCCTGGGGCTAATCTCCCTTTTCGGTTCTTATAACGAAGCTGCTATGCACACAGGTATACAAACTTTTTTGTGCAAATCTGTTTTCAGTTTTCTGGGGTGTGTACCTGGGAGCATGGGTGCTGGCCATGTGGGAATTCGGGGTGTAGCTCTTTGAGGAACTGCCAGACTCTTTCCCTAAGTGGACACAGCACTTGCTATTCTGGCCAGCAGTGCATGAGGGTCCTGATTTTTCCCGATTGGATTCAGCCGACCCAGTGGCTCCTGCCTGGAGGAAACACTTCCTCTAGCCAAATGCATGGCCTGGGCCAGTGGTGGTGACCCTGTGGCACAGGGGCTGCAGCTGCCTGTTTGTTATCACTGAAAGCTGTAAAAGGTTCACCATCACAGGCCTGGGCCCTGGTCTTGGCCTTAGCTGTCTCCTACCTGCACCATCTTCTGCCCATCCGGCCACCTTCCACCTCCTTGTGGGTTCCACTCTCAGGGACCCCAGCCACCAGCTGCAGCCACACACACTGGGCACCCTGGTCCCCCAAAGCCCTGCCTTATTTGGTCCCCAGGTCCCATCCCCGAGCATGGGTGGAACTCTCTCCCACCCTGAGATAAGGCAGCACCAGCCCCAGGCCGGTGCGGGGAGGAGGGAGGCTGGTCCCCCTCCAGCCGGACTCAGCCCATGCTCTTCCTCCTCCTGCTGCAGGGGGGTTCCAGCCTCAGGGAGGCCCTGGAGAGCATTTAGCGCCATCCAGAAGGTAAGGACGGGACAGCCACTTATTTTTCCTCTCTCCCAGAGCAGCCCTGTGTCTGTCACAACTGAGCAGATTTACAGAAGCAGCTAAAGTGACAGAACACACATGGCATCGGGAACCCCACAAAGACTGCCCTCTGCATCGCTGTCAGCTGATTAATAAATTAAAGGAAGTCCGTAAATCCACCCTTGTGCTGTGCCAACTCCTTCCTCCTGCCTGGTGACATGCATGGCCCAGGGCCGGGCCACATGGGACTGGGTGTGGGGACCACGTGGGTGCTGGAGGCCAGCTGGGATATCAGCTGAGCCTTCTCCCTGCTGGCTGCAGAGCACCCTGGGGTGTGGGCCGAGAGGGGATCCTTAGCCCCTTCCCAGCAGGTGGGCATGGCCTGTCCAACCTCACAGGACTCAGGACTCTGGCCCTCTCTACCCGCATCCCAGGATGCTCTGCAGCCAGCAGGGAGAAGGCTCAGCTGACATCCAACCCTCTCTCTAGGCCCCACCTCTGAAAATTGCTGCACTGGGGATCAAACCCTCAAGATATGAGTCTTTGGGGACACTGAGCATCGAGGTCATAGCAGATACAGAGCTCTCATGTGCTCTACCCTGTTCTCCCAGTGGTGACCTATTGCAGAACTAGAGCTCGATATCACAGGCTGGCAGTAATGCCAATTCTGTCAGGACATGGGCATCCATCCCCACAGGGGTCCCTCATGGTGCCTTTCTGGCTACAGCTGCTTCCCACTTCCCACCTGCCCCCCACCCCCACTCCTGGTACCCACCCATCTGTCTGCCATCTCTGCCGATTTGCACTCCAGGATGTTATCCACATGGAGCCCACAGTGAGAAGCCTTTGGAATTGGCCCTGAGGCTCATCCAAAGTGCAGTGCGCATCCCGTTGGCTCCCTTTGCTCTGCAGGGTCCTGGCTGGCCCATGGGCTCTCCTGCTGCGGGCACTGGGTTGATTCTTGTTTGCTGCAATTACAAATAAAGCCCCTGCAAACACTTGTGTCTGGGTTTGGAGTGAGATGTTTTTGTTTCTCTAGGAAAGATGCCTGAGTGCAATTGCTGGAGAGAAGAGCATTGCATGTTCCTTTTTGTAGCAAGCAGCCAGCCTGTTCCCCACAGAGGTAGGATTTCACATTCTCGCCCTCCATCCAGGGACCCCAGTGCTCTGCATCCCTGCTAGGGTTTGATGTCACTGCCAGTTTTCGTGGTGGCTGTTCTGGAGGGCCGAAGGCTGTCGGGACAACTGGTCACCATTTTATGTTGTATTTTCTCATGGCTAATGTCGTTAGATGTCTACATACATCCATTCGCCATATCCTCTTCAGTGAAATATCTGTCCTGTTACTTGCCCATTTTATAATTGTTTTTTTGAAAATTAAGTTTGAGAAGTCTTTATATATTACAGGTACTGGTCCCTTAACAAGGGTGAGATTTGCAAATGATTCCCATCTTCCCTAGCTTGTTTTGCAAGGGACTTTTACATAAGAAACATGGTGAGATTCAGTCACTCAGTTTTCCCTTTTTGTGGATCATACTTTGTCAAGTCTAAAAACTCTGTCATAGGTCCTGAAGATTTCTCCTAGTTATTTTTCTCAAGGTTTTCTTTTCCTTCTATTAGCCCATGTTGCAGCACATGAAGTTGATATTCATCTTGGGGAGTGGGCACTCGTACATAACACCGTCTGTTTCTTTTTTAGTCCCTTACTTTCCCACTCCCCTCCCTCCACCTTCAAATATGTTTTCTCCATTTTTTATTCTTGTTGTTCTTATTATTCTTAGCTCATGTTTATGACATATCATGTTTACATTCATGGAAGTTACTAGGTTCTTGCATATGGCAAGCCTTAATTCTACTGATTTCCCCCTTCCCTTTCCTTCAGTCTCCTGGACCTCTTCCTATAGGGAAGAGGTCTATCTCGTTGCTTTCTTTGTTTTTACTTTGCCTTACTCAAATGAGAGATACCATACGGTATTTAAGCTTGCCTGGCTGATTTATTTCATTCAACATGGTATTTTCCAGAAGCATCCATTTTCCTACAAATGTCTCTAGTTTATCCTTCTTTATATCCAAGTAGTACTCCAGTATGTAAGAGACCACGTTTTCCTTATCCACTTGTCTTTTGGGTATACCAGCTGCTTCCAGGATATAGCAATTGTGAGTCGTGCTGCTATAAACATTGGTAAGCAAGTATCACTGTAGTATGATGTCTTTAGCTCTTTGAGGAAAATACCTAGAAGGGGAATAGCTGGGTTATATGGAATTTCTACTTTTAGTTCTTTGAGAAATCTCCACGCTGATTTCCATACTGGTCGTCCTAGTCTGCATTCCCACCAATGAGGCAGAGAGTTCCTTTCTCACCACAGTGTCACCAGAATTTGTTATTCTTTGACTTCTTGACAACTGCCTTTCTTTCTGGTGTAAGATGGAATCTTAACATTGTTTAATTTATTTATTGTTTTGGTATCGGGGATTGAACTTGGGACCTGGCGGTTGCGAGGCAGGCAGGAGAACCACTGAGCTAAATCCCCAGCCCAAGCATTGTTTAAATTTGCATGACTGTAATGGCCAGAGATGTTGGACATTTTTTTTCAGATTGAAAGTTTTATAATTTACAGTTTACACTTAACAAGTTTCATGATTTTGCCTGTGGGTGTCCAGTTGCTCCAGTCCGGTCGGTTGGAAATATACCCTGCCTGCTTTGAATTGCTTTTGCATCTGTCAATAATCAGGTGGGCAAAGTTGTGCAGATCTAGTTCCGGGTTCTGTTCTGGTCCACTGTCCATGTGTCTGTCCCTTGGCCAACACTGCACTGCCTTGACTACTACACAGTAACCTCAATAGCGTGCAGTATGATTCCTCCTCTTCAACTCTTTTTCAGACCTGTTTCAGCTTATGACAGACTCCAGCTCCAATCCTACGTAGCTTTTTGAAAAGGATCCTTTGCTTTCCATGTGCATTTTAGAATGAGCTTGTTGGTGCCTGCAAAACTCTGCTGGTGTCTTGACAGGGACTGGGCTAAATCTAAGTCATTCGGGGCAGAACTGACTGTGTCACTGTACTGGCTCTGCCAACCCACGAGTTCCACACAGTTCCTCCATTCATTTACAGTTCCTTTGATTGTGTCTCTACCTACCCAGCACGATGGGCCACCCCTGCCTGGTCTGGTTGGGGTGGATGGGGTGCAGGCATTGGATGGGAAGAGGGGTGCCTGAATGCTCAGTATTATCTGAGCCTCTTGTTAACATTTTCTGGGAGATGTGAGACTAGGGTGAGGCCCCCAAATCTGAGTGGTTACAAATCCCCAGGGTGCTTCTCTGGCCTGACCAAGGTGGGCTCCAGTGACAGGGCTCAGACTTTGTCTCTCCCAGCCTGTGAGGTGGCTACATGTGCACACTTGCTGGCATCTCCTCATGCCCAGCTGGTGGCCAAGCAGCACACTGGTCAATGGATCCAGGGTGGTGGCAGATTTCCTGAATGTGTGGTCTGCAGCAATCTGCTCCTATGAAGCTGTTCACATCGTGCTGCCTTGTTGCTGACCACTCTGTGCCGAGGGCTTGGTCTTTGTAGCGATTCAGCATGACCCCCACTGCACACCGCAGGACATGGACGTCCTGCAGACATTACTCAAGAGATCAGGCAAGCTTAGGGGAGCCCTGGTCTTCTTGCTCCCCAAGATGCACATGACCTCCACATACAGCCAGAGGATGCTCACTGGGACTCAAATTGAGGTCTTTGGAGTTGATTTCAAAGTTCAAACATCTGGTCCAGGAAACAGGGACAGCTGGAGCCTCCTTCAGAAATCCACCCTCGAGAGAAACCATGGACAGAGATCCACATATTCTCACTCCTCTTTAAAGCAAGTAATGGTGTGAATCCAGCATCCGACATCCCCTGATGGACCACTTGCCTTTCAATGACATTGACCAAACACCACGATGGGTCACCATCGTGCATTTGTCACCCAATGAGACAAGATCGCAGGGAGCTTCTTCTTTCACTAATGCAGCTTTTCAGGAAGGACTTATCTGTTGGGGAAGCTTCGATCTTTTCCCATACTGCACAACGCTCATGCACAGCACAAGTCATGATGCACTTTCATGGACTCAGATTTGCGGAAAATGTGTAAAATGGATCAGAACATCTAACCTGTTTACACAACTCATACTTCCTGCTCTGGAAATGATGTGAAGATAAACTGCGGAGAGTAGCAAACTGTTAAAAAAAAAAAAAAGGCTGACAATTTAAATAGTGGAGAAAACAACTGAAAAAAAGCAAAATCAACCTAGGAAACAGTGCACTGTGGGGAGGGATTCCGGGCAGCTAGTAGAGGTGTTGCCCAGAGCAGCTAGCTTTCCGGTTACTGACTGTAATCTGAAGCCTTACAGCACAATGAACAGCTGCTGTTTTCTTTTAGGGCCCAGCTGTGGTCAGAAGCCAGGTTCACGTTCATTTCCCAGGCAGTGCTGCCCTTTGAGATTCTTGTCCAATTCTACCTACTCCAGCACGGGCACTCTCTAGGAAGCCTCCCATCTTCTGGGCCTCACTTCTGCCCGACCTGGCTGGGGAATCCACTCCCAGGGGCTCAAGGACAGCCCTCGGGGGGACCATGACACTGTGGCCAAGTCTCCAGATCTTGGGACAGCCCGCGGTGGCTTGAACAGTCTGCATAGGGATGAACATAGTCCGAGAAGGGTCAGTACTGTCCACTGTACGGTGAGCATACACCGCAGAGCCACCAGGTCGTGGACCTTATGAGGGGCGAGGCCAGCGTGAGACCCAGGCTGTCCTCCATCAGGCGCGTGTCCTGCAGAGCCCAGCCTGTAGCCTGGATGCTCCTCCCACCCACTGGCCCTTGACCTTCCAGGAATGCGGGTGCCTTCCTGACAACACCTCGAAGCTTTCTTCCCAGAGCCCAGGTCCTCCTGGCCATGTGCAAGAGGGGCTGGACGAAGGGACGGACAGGAGCAAGATGGACAGCAGACGAGATGAGCCTTCAGCCCTGAAGTGCCCGGGTCCCATCACCCCATCCTCCCTCTGGGCAGTATTCCCTCGTCCTCTTGCTTTGTCTGTATCTTCACCATGTGCCGGATCTCCTAAAAGCGTGCCGTTAGATGTGCAAGCCTTTGAACTGTAAAGGGAACCGGCCCGTGTTCCTCACTCATGAATGTGCCCGTGACACTCATCTGAGCCACCGTGTGTCACCGTAATGTGTCCTCCTGTGTTTCTTTTCTGGGGTGCAATGATCCAATGCTGGGCTTGTCTGTTCCTTGGTGAGTGGCCATCGAGGTGGCTTCCAGGTTTTTGTAATTTTCGGCAGAGCCGATAAGAACATTCCGGAGCGCATCTCCGGGGGAGGGGCCGTGCGGTCCCAGATGTGGTTGTGTTGTCTTCCAGCTGCCTCGGTGAGGCAAAGTGGCAGGAGTGCATGAAACTCAGTGCTGTTCCACTCACCCCTGGCCACAGGTGAGGCGGTCAGACGTTGACGTTTTTACCTGTCGGACACAAGTGAAACAATGCATCATCGAGGATTTACTGTGTTTTGCTTTCTGCCATTTCCATTTTTATTCCATTTTATTTTATTTCCATTGTGCGCCGTTCTAGCCTCATTTATATGCAGCTAGATGAAGCTGCACGCAGGTATGTGGCCGTGTCACTGTCGTGGATCAGTGGGCCCTCCCACCCCTCCCAGGTGACAAGTGACAGGTGACGGGCTCCCCCAGCAAGGCTGCCGTCCCGACTTCTCTCTCCAAGGGTACATTTCCCTCTTCCACATCTGTGCTCCGGGGAGCACGGTGTAGTTTTCCTCTCTGGTTCCATCTTTGGGTGGCTTGGTGCCAGGGTAATGCTGCTATCTTGGGCTTCTCTAGAGGAATAAAACCATTAGGATTCATGCAGGAGGAAGTGTGCCATTGGATGGGTCACCAGCTGTGGAGGTGGAGAAATCCCACCATCTTCCACCCACAAGCTGTAGCCTGGGGAAGCCAGGCAACAGTGTGACTCAGGTCAAGATCAGGCCCAAGAGCCCGGCGCCTGGATGCCCGAGGGCAGGAGGAGCGGCTGAGCCAGCTCCAGCGGGAGGCAGAGAATTCCCCCTTCCCCTTCCTCTGAATTTTTGTGCATTCAGGTCTCAACAGATTGGATGCTGCCCACCCCAACGTGGGTGGAATTTATTTTCTGTCTGCTGGTTCAGTTGCTCATTTCCTCCTGAAACACCCTCCCTGACCACCCAGATGACACACCTCCCACCAGCTGCCCGGGCACCCCACGCCCCTTGAGCTGACACATCCTATCGTTTATCACAGCTGGCCTCACACTGTCAGGGCATGTCTCCACTGCTTCTGTTTTCTGGAAGAGGTTGTAGAGAATCAGTACACTTTCTTTCTCACATGTTGCGTAGGATTCTCCAGGGGACCCATCTGGGCCTGGGGCTTTCTGCTTCAGAAGGTTGTTAATTTATCGACTCAATTTATTTAATAGTACAGCTCTACGTGGTTATCTCTGTCTCCTGTGTGAGATTTGGTACACTGTGTACTCCAAGGGTTGGGTACAGTTCATCTTGGTTATCAAATTTTACTCTCTTACATTTTTGTGTCAATAGAAACATACCTTTTGTACTCTTTAGTGTCTGCCTTCTTTTGCTGAACACTGTATCTGTGGGATTCCTCCAGGTTTATGCATTTTTATCACTGTGCCATTTTCCCTGGTATGAATCTATGCTACAATGTATCTATCGGTCCACCTGCTGATGGCCATCGGGGCTCCTGGCAGGTTTGGGTGTCATTAATATAGCTACTGTGGACATTCTCATATGTGTTGTTTGGTGAGCTGCACACTCATTGCTGGAGGATAAATACCCCGAAGTACAATTGCTGCATTATAGGGAGTATTGCTGAAGAGCTTTCAAAAGTTGTTGCACTGCTTTTCCCAGTACCAGCAGAATATGAGTTCAAGTTGCTCTGAAATCTTGTTAGCACTAATTATTATCTGTCTAATTTTCATCATTTTAATAGGGCTGTAGGAATAGCTCATTGTGGTCTTAATTTGCATTTCTTGGATGATTAATCATACCGAAAACATTTTCATATATTAATTGGTTATTTGCTTATGGTCTTTTGCCCATGTCAAAAATTAGTCTATCTACCTTTTTATTGATTTGTAGGATCCTTTATTCTTTTTTTTTTCTTCTGGTATCAGGGATTGAACTTGGGTCCTTCTGCTTGCAAGGCAGGAGGTAGAACCACTGAGCTAAATCCCCCACCCGAGGATTTTTTATTCTTTTTTTTCCCCCGTTAAGTTTATTGGTACATATTAGGTATAAAATACAGTTACATTCATCACTGGGATCTTGTACCTTTACATGAGTATCTTGGTTATTATTTTTTTTCCCCTTCCCTTGCCCTCCCTTCACCCCCTCCACCCTTCCTTATTTGCAAAGACATTGTTTCCATTGTTTTCCTTTTCTCATATTTTTTCTTTTCCCTTCTTTCCTTTCCCCTACCCCTCCCAATTCCCCTGCTCTTTTAGACCTTTACTTCCTATTACACAATATCAATTATACATTTTTAAAATTACAAGATCAAGATCTAGGAGACATTATCACAGATTTTACAGAATTTAAAAGGATATAGAAAGCAAATTACAAATATCTTTTTTAAAATAAATTTGACAACTTCTAAGAAGTACCTTGGAAGACAAATTAATGACACTAACTCTGGAGGAAATATAAAATTTGAATAGTGCCTATTAAAGAAAGCATATTCCTAGCTTGAAAACCTACCTATATGACAACAGCAGGCTCATATACATTTTAACCGATAAATTATATCAAACATTTAAAGCAGGAAAAAAAAGGAACACTTCTCCCCTCATTTTAGGAACTCAACATTGTGCTAATCCTAAAACTGGATAAAGATAATAGAAGAAAAAAGTACGAACATAGAAATTTGTTTAACAAAACAAACAATTAGAAGTCAGATCTGGCAGTATGTAGAAAGTGGTTTTATTATAGGGATGGCAGTGTTGGTTCAGCATTGGAAGATTCACCCCCAAAAGTCATCATTTTAACAAAGGAAAGGAAAAAGCCATATGATCCTGTCATTAGTTGGGGAAAAAGTATTGGACTAAATTCTATAGCTGTTCATGGTAAAAGCTATCAGGAGACTGGAAGTAGAGCAGAACCTTCTCAACAGATCAAAGACATGTACTCCATACTTCCAGCGAGAACGCCTTGTATAAATGGAGACGGTACAATGCTTTCTCCATAAGGTGGGGAACAAGGGCAGATATGCCTTCTCTTCATCTGTCCATTAAACTTTGAAACATAGGCCTAAATCAAAATAGTCTGGCAATAAAATGACACAATTAGGATAGGATTGGCAAGGTACAAGCAAAATCTTTGTATGTAGATGAAATGATTGTCTACAGAGAAAATACTAAGAAATCTCTAGGAGCCCCTAGAACTTGTATTTGAATTTAGCAGGATTAGAAAACACAAGGTATATATAAAAATTCAGGTCTATGTATACTTGCTATAAATGAAGAATTGGATATTGAAATTTAAAAGTTATGTAGGAATACAAAGGACCTAGTAAAGTAAAAAGAAAAAGAAAAAAAAGTGTTGGAAGATGTTTAATACTTAATTTTAAGACTTCCTCTAAAGCTACAGTAATCAAGGCAGTGTTGGTGTAAGGAAAGACATATAGATCATTGGAATAAAACAGAGAATCTAGAAATAGAACCACACATATATGGTCCACTGAGTTTTGAAAGATTATTTAACATTAACATTTTATAGAATATAAACTCAATTCAAGAACTGAGGAAAAGATAGTGTTTTCAGCAAATGGTACTAGAACACCTGGTATCTGTATATAAAAAATTAACCTCAACCCTTTATTTCCATACATAAAAATGATTTGAAAGGATCTATGAACCTAAATGTGAAAGCCTAAAAGTATAAAACTTTAAGAAGAAATTATAAGGGAAACAAAATGTTTATGAATTTAGGGTAGGCAAGAACTTCCTAGGATACAAAAAACGTGATTTATAAAAGAAAAAAATTGATAAATGAGATTCCATCAAAATTTAGAACTTTAAATGACATCGTTAAAATGAAAAGTAGTCCTTAAACTGACCATATTTACAATGCATATAACCTATGACTACAATATATAAAGAACACTTACAGCTCATTAACAGACAACCCAGTGAAAAAGTAGACACAAGAAGATGATAAATAGCCAGTACAGCACAAGGAAGGTGTGCAACTCTAGAATCAGAAAAATACTAATCAGTACAATAACAAGACTGAATTATACACTCATTAGGGAGATGAAGTTGAAAGTTTTGAAAGCCTTGTCATGACTTTTTCTTTTTGTTGGATCCTCTCCCTTTGCACTTAATTTGTCATGCCCAATGGATTCATTCTGCTGGGCTTCCTGGGGTTGTAATCCTCATTGTCTTTTCCTAGGGTATTGTCTAAAATTTTTTAGAGTGTTGGTTTGGTATTCATGAAGTTTCTAAAGTGCTCTTTATCATGAACGTATCTTATTTTTCCATCAGTTTTGAAAGATAGTTTTGGAGGGTACATCAATCTGCATTGGAGGCTGTTTTCCTTTAGGGCTTGAAATACATCACTCCAAGCTCTTCTTGGCTTGAGGGTTTGCATTGAGAAGTCTGCTGTGATTCTGATGGGCTTTCCTTTGTATGTTACTTGTTTTTTTTCTCTCACTGCTTGTAGAATTTTGTTCCTCTATTGGGCTTCTGGAATCCTAACTATTATATACCTATGTGTAATTTTTTTTGATCAAGGCTATTTGGAGTCCTATATGCCTCACTTATCCGTATGTCAAGTTCTTTTCCCCTCCTTGGGAAGTTTTCTGCCACCACTTCTGTGAACAGCTTTTTTATGTCATCTGCACTCTCTCCTGTTTCTTTATTGACTCCAATAAGTCTTATGTTATTCTTCTTTGCATCATCTAGCAGCTGCTGGATTGCTTTCTTGTGGTCCCTTACCATTTTAAAGAAATTTTTCTTTTCCTGGTCACTAATTGCAATCTTATCTTCTATATCTGAAATTATGTCCTCACATGCACTCATTCTGCTGCATAGACTTTCAATGGAGTTTTTAATCTTCTGGAAATCTGTTTGCATCTGTTTTATGGATTCCATTTGTTTCCGATGTTGGGATTCCATCATGTTCTTCAGATCCTCTATTTTTTTTATCTGTGTCCTCTCTAGATTTATTAAGCATGTCTTGCACTATGAGCACAATCTTTGCTGTTATCTGAGAAATTATTTGTGATTTCATTTTTTCCAGATTCTCTTGTGTTGCCAGTTCAGGGAGTCCAGGTGGTTGAGTATCAGATTGTTCCATCTCATTTCCCTTTGGGGTTGCTGGAGGTGATCTGGAAGTCTGTTTTTGAGGCTTGTTTACATGTTTTCTCATTTCCACATTGGGTGTGTGTGTGTGCTGCTGGCACCCACATTGCTCACCTCCTCTGGCCTAGGAGCAAGCGGTGGAATGGTGGCAGGGAGCCTCCTCCTGGGCTGAAGTGAAGTGTTTCAAGCCTCAATCTGTTAAAGCCTTTTACGACAGACTGTCTAAATTACTTTTCTCATTGCTGAGACAAAATACCTGACACCCAAAGTTAAAGGAAGAAAGGTTTATTTTAGCTCAGGATCCTTTATTTTTAATGCAAGTCTTTTCTCCTCATCTATTTTTTGCCTTTTTATTCTCTTAATGATACCATTTGATAAACAGAAATTTGATGAAGTCTAATTTTTTTCAAACTTTTATTTTGAGGTTTCTACTTTTTGTGCCATCAGAGTTTAGGCAATATTCTGCTCTTTTTTCTAAATGTTTTAATGTTTTCATCTCCTATTTTATTTGTCACCTACTTTACATGAGTTTGTGTGTAGGGTGTGAGGTAAGGGACATGGTGCACTCTCCCATATGGATCTGCAGTTCGTGCAGCACCATTTATTAGAAAAGATCTTTCTTTTCCTCTGCTGAATGGCAGAGGGATTGCTCTAAATTTGTTCATCATGTGCATGTGTGTGTGCGTGCATGTGCACGCGCACACACTGGGTTTCAGCTCTACTCCCAGGGCTCTGCAGTGTTGCCTTACTCCCTGCTTCCAGTACATCACAATTTCTGGGTGTGGAAGCCTCCAGCTCCGCCCCACATCTCCTGGGCTTCCTCCATCACTGGCTGAGAATCTGCTTGTCCATTTCCACCAAACACATTGAGATTTGGATTCAGATCAATTCGACAAAAATTGTATAATCCAGAAACACAGATTAACTCTCCATTTACCTAGGTCATTAATTCTCTCAGCAGTGTTTTGTGGTATCGAGTGGAGGAATCGTGTACATTTCATAGCTCTTTTTATTCTTAGATATGTGGTAATTTAAAAGATTTTATTTCCCTAGAATTTTTGCTACTATATTGAAATATGACATATTTTTGCATTTGATCTTTATCCAGTAATCTTGCTGAATTCAAATAGCTTGTAGTTTTTTCTTTTATTTTCTGCATGAACAATGTATCACCTGTGAGTAATGATTTATTTCTTCCTTTGCAGTCTCTACACCTTCCTCTTTTTTCTTTTGGCTTATTTACTGGCTAGGACCTCTAGGCCAGCATAGAGTAGAAGCGTTGCCCTATGGGCTTTCATAACTCTGTTCTTGTGTTATTTCCTTCAGGAGAAGCTTTGCTCTTCTTGGCCTCTGCATTGCAAATGAATTTCAGAAATAGATCATCACATTCCACACACACCAGAACCATGTTTATTATTGGAAGTATTGGTCATTTGGGGGGAGATAAATTAGCATTAGCATCTGGCAGGATACCACTGTGGAGCATTTTGTGAATACATGCACTTTGGTCATGCTGTATCTGCCCATTTTTCCATAAAATACTTAATGTCTCTATTTTGTTGTTGTTGTTGTTTTTTGAGACAGAGTCTTGCTATGTAGTTCAGGCTGGCCTTGAACTCACTATGTAGCCCAAGTTGGATTCCAACTCATGGCAATCCTCCTGCCTCAGCTTCCCAAGTGCTGGGATTACAGGTGTGTGCTACCATGCCTGGCTTGTCTCTATTATTTTATTCATCAATATTTTGCACATACTTTGCTATATTTTTCCAGGTATTATATATTTTTGATGCTATTGTAGGTTATACCTTTACAACTTTCATTTCCTACCTTCGTTTAGTTTTGTTGTCAGTGTAAAGAAAAGTAATTGCTTCTTGTATGTGAAATGTGATAAGAAAATACAGTGGATGTTTAAATTAAAAAATTTATTATAGGAAAAGACACATTGCTAGGAATCCTCCTCAAAATATTCTGTCTTGATTTGAGCACACTCATCCCACCATCCTCACCACTTTCTGCAGAAGCTCTGGACTCCTCTTTCCTGAGTGTCTTTACTTGGCTGCCTTGATGGCCTGAATCCAACCCTTTCCATTTCACGGTCATTTTGACTTTGGGGAAGAGCCAAAAGTCACACACCGCCAGATCTGGTGAATAAGGTGGATGAGGGCACAGCATCATGTTTTTACTAATCTGCCTTTCTGTTGGATGGGAGCTGGCAGCAGCATTCACTATATTTTTGATCATACCTCAGAAGACACTCACGAAAGAGGACTTCCAGAACTGCTTCAAAAGTGATAAGAGTGATGTCAAGAGCGTTCAAAGCCAAGGGGAGTATTTTGAGGGGGGGATTAATGGCGATATGTCTTTTGCTGTAATTTGTTTTTGTAATTTAAACATTCACCATCTATTTTGCTCATATCTCATATTAATTTTACATACAGCAACTGTGCTACATTTTCTCATGAATTCTAACCATGTGTCTGCATATCCATTTCAATTGTTTTTAATATGAAAAACCAATCATATATCTACAAATAATGGCACATTCTTCTTCCTTTTATTTGTTTATTCTTGTATAATTTTTTCTGGATTAGGACTTTTGTCAATGCAGAAAAGAAACCATAAAAAGGGGCCACCTTTATCCTAACCCTGGCTTGAGAGAAAGTGCTTTTCATGCCACATCTGTGACGATGACTTTTTCCTGGTTTTTTTTTTTTTTGGCTGGGTGGCGGGGAGATAGCCTTCATTAAGTTCAGAAAGTTCCCGTCTACATTTAGTTGGTTAATAGTATTATTTTGAAATCATATAGGACTTTTGAAAATTTTTACTAGCATTTCTTTAGTCTCAGTGAATTATATGTTTAAAAAATATTTACTGGTGATTTCTTTTTCAAAGATCATCAATACTTATTTTACTCTTTCAATCCCCTCCAATGTGCCAGGCACCTTGCTAAATATTAGGAACATCAACCAGACAAAATATCACTCATAGAGCAAGTGTTTTTAATTTTGATAAGGTCCAATTTATCAATTTTTCCCTTTGAGAGTCATTGCTCTTGATGTCAGCTAACAAACTCTACCCTAGATCCTGAGGATTTTCTCCTGCTTTCCCCTGAAACTTAAAACTTTGCATTTTACATTAGCTCTGTGATCCATTTTGAGTTAATTGTGGCATAAGATGTAAACCTTGCATCAGGTTGGAATGTTCCATTTTCGTTTTTCTTGCCCTTGGGTGTGCAATTGCTCCAGCAAACTTTCTTGTAAGTGATCCCTTTTCCCCACTGCCTAACTTTGTACCTTGCCAGCAACCAGCTGGGCATAGCCGTACGGAGAGTTTCTGGGTTCTGGGTTCTGGGTTCAGGCCCCTGGTCCAGCCACTGTCTCTCTGTCAGTTTCACACTCTTGACCACAGTAGCTGCAGTACACATTTTAGTGTAAGGTAGTGATTCCTTTTGCTTTATTCATTTTCAAAGTTGTTTAACCAGTGATAGATTCCAATTTCAGTTATATCTTGTTTCTTTTCTATGTCCATTGTGCTTCCCTGGATATGTCAGAATAAGATTGTACTTATCTACACAAACCTTGCTGGTGTTTGTATAGGAATAGATAGGATAGCTGTAGATCAATTACAGGGCAATGGACAATCTTTGCTGTGTTGTACCTGCTTATTCAGGGATCCACAACATCTTTCCATTCATTCAGATCTTCTTCATCAGCATTTTTTTAAAGCATCTAGACATTATAATAGTGGCATCTAGGTATACACACTTATTTCTTTCCATGATTCTGGTTGCAAACCAAATTGGATGAGAATTGAATCAAAATCAACAGTGAGGTTCAATGTTGACCTAAGGAGAAATTTGATTCAGTTCTCATTCAATTCGGTTTGCAACCAGAATCATGGAAAGAATTAAGTTTGTGAATGGAGGTACCACTGTATATATTTCAAATTTTTGCCAAGGATTTCATTTTCTTGTAAATGGTATTGTGCTTAAGTTTTCACATAACCAATTTTATGGGGGTTTTTTTGGTATCAAGGATCGAACTCAGGTCCTTGCGCTTGCACAGCAGGCAGCGAAACCACTGAGCTAAATCTCCAGCCTGACATAACCAGTTTTAATACATAGAAATGGGAGTAACGTTGGTGTGTTAATTTTGTATCATAAGATTTTGCCAGCCTCACTTGGTTCTAGGAGATTCTTGTAGACTCCTTGTGGTTTTCTGCAGAGATAATGATGCCATCTCCAGAAAGGGACAGTTTGATTTTTGCCTTCTCAATCTGAATGCCTCGTATTTCTTTTTCTTGCTCACTGCTAGCTGGAACGTCCTGCAGTGCTAAAGGGTGACTTGCCATTGATCTTACCATCTTCACTTTTGAAAGACAGTTTCATTCTGTACGCAGTTCCTGGCTGGTAGCTACTCTTTCGACACTTTAAACATGTTACTGGATTTACAGATGTCACAGTTACTATCATTGAAGGTAATGTGTCTCTCTCCTCTGGCTACTGTAAGGGTTTTCTCAGTGTCTTCACTTTTCAGCTATTCTCTGTGATATGACAATGTGCACCTTTGCTTTGCATCGTTGTACTTGGGGCTCATAGCCCCTTCTGGATCTGTGGCTTAATACCTTTTGTCAGTTTGGGAACACATTGGCTTCACTCCATTCTCCATCTCCTCCACTTATGAGATGTAGCATTCACCTCTTCCAGTGACTCCTGTGTTTCTCCTGGTCTTGTGTATTTTTCATTTTTTTTTCCTACTTTTTCTTCCGTCTGTATATTTCCTACTGAACCTGTCTTCCATGTCAACAGTTCCTTCTTTAACTGTGTCTACACTGCTTTTAAACTCCGTCTTCATTTTAATTATTTTAATCTTTACTACTAGCATTTCAGTTTGAATATATATGTGTGTGTATATGTATACGTGTGTGTATATATATATATATTCCAATTCTCTGATGTTTCAATTATGTTACCTTGATTATATTTATCAGTTATGGAAAGGCCATTGATAAGTTTAATATCTAGAATTCCCACGAGCTTTTTTCTGTATTTTCTCTCTCATGATCTATCTCTTGGACTGATGTGATATTTTGTATGAATACATACTGAGGCTCTAGTCGTTGCTATATTCTATCTAGAAAGGAAGTTCTTTGAAAAACGTCCTTGGGGTATTTAAGTTAAGTACAGAGGTGAGGACACATCACTTCTCCCAGGCCGGGATTCAAGTCTGTCAAGCCGACTTACTTCCTTTGTCCTGGTTCTTGTCCAATGGACACTCCCCAGGGACTCTTCTTGGTGGGCCTGGTCTCCATTTTCATGTTTGCTGCATTCTTGAGGCCTTTGAAAGTTCTGCCTGAGTGTTCAGCCTTTTGGTTGGGTCGTCTCTCTTGGCCTGTCCCCCTCTGTGGCTGTGTGGGGAGCACACGCTGGCCAGAAGGGCAAGTGGTCGGCTCTCTGCTCCACAGCCCACCACCCTACATCACAGCCCTGGGCCCTGGATTCTTCGGCAGCTCTCAGCACCCTCACACAAATGTCCTCTTGCTCTTCCTGGGTGGGTTGGCCTGCCACATGCTAACGATCTAGCTATAGGCAGAAATCCAGATGTTGAACTGTTGCCCGTCAGCCTAGGGTTCTTTTACTCAGCTCTGATGGAAGCCATGAATTGGCAAAGTGCAGCTCTGCTCTCATCCTGATGTCACTAGATATTGCTGGGTGCCAACAGTTGATACAGACAGCTGCTGGTCTCTGCTGCTGCCAGCTGCTGCCTTCCAGTGCCTGCTTGTGCTGGACACTGCCACACTAACCAGGTGCTGGTCTCTGCTGCTGCTCTTTATTGGCTGCTGGTCTCTGGATCTCCTCAGTGTTGTCTTAGTTACTTTTCTCATTGCTGAGACAAAATACCCAACAGCCAAAGTTAAAGGAGGAAGTTTACTGTAGCTCACAGTGTGTAGAATTTTCAGTTCATACTTGGTTGGCTCCAAGGCAGGGGTTATGTCAGAGGAACATCACAGAGGAGAAACTGTTCATGGTGGGCAGAAGGCAGCAAAGCAGCGAAGTAACAAAGCAGCAGAAAGTGATGGCAGTAGCCCTCTTTCTGTGCCTTATATTCTATCCAGGGTGGGCCTTCCTGTTATCCTCACCCAAAACTATGCTAAACCAAACAGTGGACTAATTTAGTAATTACACACCCTTAAGTCCAACATCACACACTCTAGATCTAGCCACCTGTGAAAAGCCCCACCTATGACCATATGAGGCTTTGGAGGGACATCTAGACACAGCCATAACAGGTGTTATTGCCTCTGAGTGTTTATTGCTCTTTCTTTGGAAATGACCACTGTCCTTACTACTCGGGATAAAAATCCCAAGTAGATTTGCAGGACTTTTAGAGCCCACACTACCCATGAAATAAATTATGAGCAGGTTTACAGGACCACTGAAGTGAGTCTTTATTTCAACAGGGCAGGTGCAGCTTGCAGGCCTATTTCAGTGAGGGTGAGGGCTGAAACCAGGGAATCTTCTGGAAGACCTGCTGTGGAATGTTGGCTATGCAAATAAGGGGCCCAGGTCTGTCCCTCCCTTCATGATCTTAAACACTCTGGGGTACTCTCTCCTTTCTTCAAAAATGCAACAGCATCCTCTGAAATAGTAGGACTGGGGCTGTACTCCTGTAGTACTGGAGAATGGCAGTCTGAAAGCTGGGGGGAGGGGCATTGCTAGATATTCAGGGGGAAACTGAAGCAAGGTTTCCAAGTTCATTGGGGTGCAAAGGGGAGCAAAGAGAGGTGAATGGGAGGGTTGCCTCCTCCAGCTGGCACAGGGAAAAATGAGTCAGGAGCTTCTCATCTGTCTCAGAATTTTACCTGACACTTTGAAGTGAACAGTTACTGTCTGTATTAAACTTCTAACACATGGTAATTTGATTCTCTCCTTTAATTTATTAATGTTGCTGGTAACATTACATTCCCATTACCTTGATTCCTAGAGTAACCTTGGACAGGATGTATTGTCCTTTTCCTATGTGACTGGATTCAGGGAGCTAAGAGTTTGTTTAGGATTTTTAGCAACATTAAGGGGGACATTGGTCCTGGGTTTTCCTTTCTTGTGCTGCCCCCAGGGTGAGGACCAGTGTTACACTTGTCTCTCCTGATAAGTTCTGGGATGTTCCTTCTCTTAGTCTCTGGAATGAGTTTTTCAAAATTTCAATTATTGTTTGAGTTTTTTTATGGAATTCATGGATAAAATTGACTGTGCAGAGTGATTTTTAGGAGGAAGGTGTTAAATTATGACATTCCTTTATAGTTGTACTGGTTAGGTTGTCTAGAGCAATAGAGTACATATATTTATGCAGTGGGTTTGCATGATCATAGGCAGGAGAGTGCACAGTGGCCATCTACACACTCGACAGCCACAAAATCTGCTCGGTCCAAGAAGACAAGAGCCTCGCGACAAGCGGGATCAAGGACACAGCATCGTCCAGGGCTGAAGGGCTGGAAGCTCCCTGGACAGCTGCTGGTGTGATTCTGTGTTGAAAGGCTGAAGAAGCTGGAGTGTGAAGTCCCTGGGTGATGACAGGACCAAAAGTCACACCCACTTAAGCAGAAGGGAGCTTTTCAAACGCAAGAGACTGCCTCCTTCTTCCCCCTTCATTCCATCAGGGCTGCAAGCCTATTGGATGGTGCCAGTTCCAATCAGGGTGGGCCTTTTCCTCCTCGGTTTGCTGGTCTACCTGCCAGTCATCTCTGGGCACACCCACAGACACACCCCCAGAGGTCTGCTTCATTGCTTCATCTGCTAGATGTCTCTTAATCCACTCAAAACGACAATCATGATAAGAGTCACAATAGTGACAGGACTATTTAGATTTTGTATTTACTATTATTTAGGAAGCATTTTCTCTAGCACTTTAGCATTTTATCAACTTCATTTAAACTCAAATATATTGGCATAAAACTTTACTTATGCAATACTTTAGTTATACAATATTAACTGTCTGATCATGGTTGCATATATATAATTAAAATTTCATCTCTAATTTTTTAATTTGTTCCGTATCTTCTTTTATTCTTTGTCAATATTTCCAAAAATTTGCCGATTTTATTTTTTTCCCAATGAACTGGTTTTGGGTTTGTGAATGCTGTCTCATGTATGTGTTTTCTTATTACTTATCAGTTCATTCTTGCTACTTTGTTTTAGTCTGTTTTCTTGCATATCTTTAGATTGATGCTTACTTCACACATTTTCAGCTTTCCTCTTTTCTGAAATAATTGTTTAGCACTATAATTTTGCTTGTATAGATTATTATTTTAGCTGGATGTCTCAAGTTTTGACATGTAGTATTTTTATTGATTTCCAGTAAAAATATGGGCTAATTCTATTTTTATACTTCTTGAACCACAATTTAGAATTGCTTTGTTTGATTTCCCGATGTAGGGTTTTTTCTAGTTTTCCTGTGTCACTGATTGCTGACTCAATTGCTTTGTGCTCAGAGAATAGGGTCTGGGTGTTACAAAATCTTTCATGTTGGGCTGGTGATGTAGCTCAGTGGTGCACGCCTTGCAGGAGCAAGGTCCTGAGTTTGATCTCCAGTACTGAAATAAAATAAAATAAATCTCGTGCTCACTTCGGCAGGACATATACTAAAATAAAATAAAGTTTACGTATTTCCTGAGACTTGTTGGGATGTCATCAATTTTTAAAAAACGTTTCCTTTTGCACTAGGAAAGGAGGCACACTCTGAAGTTTCAGGCTGCAAATCACCATCCGGTGATTGCGCTTGTTACTTGCATTGTTCAAATCCCTGTGTCCCTACTGAGTTTTTGATGTGTTTGACCTATCCGTTCCAAGAGAGGCCTGTCTCACTCCATGGACCATGGGACCATCGTTCAAGCCGAGAATCGTCACAGCTCTCCGTGTGTTGTGTCCAGTGCTTTTTATTTCTAGTAGCGCTTTGTTCTGCAAGGTTGGTTTGGTCCTCTGTTGATGTCGCTACCCAGCTCTTTTTTGGCTACAAGTTGCCAAGTGTCCTCTTACTTCCACTTGTCTCATCTTTACATTAGAGATATTGTCTCCCATAGACCATCTTTCTACGTCTGCTCAGTTATTGCTTTTATTAGAACATTTAGTCTTGTGTGTTGTAATTGCTGATATGGTTGGATTTACTTTAACTCTCTCTTTTTGATGCTTTTTACTTGTTCTAGTTTTTCTCTAGTTCTTGCTAGTGAGTTCTCTGTTCGGATTTGTTGTTGTCATTGTCTTATTTTGAGAGAGTCTTGCAAAGTCACTCAGTTGACGAGGCTGGCCTTGAGCCTCCTGAGTTTGGGGATTACAGATATTCACTGCCACACCCTGTACTGTTCAGTGTTTTTAGCTCCTCGTACATTCTGGTTAGCGATGCCTTATTGGTGCATGGATTGCAAATATTCTGACCCATTCTGCCCAAGCGTCTCTTTGCTCTGTTATTTCCTTTGTGAGCATTTGTAGTTTGATGTGGCCCCACGTGACTGTTTTTGCTCCCATTGCCTGGGCTTCAGGGGTCCCATCTAGAAAACTTGTGCCCAGACCAGCATCCAGAAACTTCCAGAAATTTCCTATTTTCTTCTCCCTTCTTCCTTTCTTCTTTCTTCTTCCTTCTTCCTGTTTTCCTTTCTTCATTTCTTTTGGCTTGACTTTTCCCCCTTCAATATATTATTTGTTCTCCCTGCATGTTGGATGCTTATGATCTGCTAGCATAGAAATTTTAACATGCCTGTCTTTTCCGGATGAAATTTAAATCAGTGTCTACAGTTGCCTCCAGAGCAGCTCCAGGGCCGTGGAACCGTCGGTTCTCAGGGGATGCACCCTTGTCCCAGATCTTAATGTTGGTCTTGTGTTGTTGGTGGTGGGAGCCCGGGGGTCAGCTTGGAGGAGACCCAGCTGAGCTCCCCTTGTCCCCGCATGGAGCTTCCTTGGCTTCTGGAGTCCCTGAGAGGGGAGAAAGAATGGGAGTGAGCGTCCTACCTGTGGCGGACACTCACTCCGAGCCTGGGCTGTCTCGTTGGCAGCGGGAGGCCCAGGGTGGCCCAGACCTGTACACTGCCTAGGAGGTGCTTCGCTGGTGGGAGAATCGCCCCTGCCAGCATCGCGGCGGGACAGCCCCCACCTGGCCCACTCTCCCTCGGGGCGCCTGGGCTCTCCTCTTTCTCCACCGAGTGACATCTGCTCCCCTGCTCTCCCTGATGTCCTCTTGGGCTCACCTTGTACAAAACCCAGGCTCTGCCAGGCTGAGCCCTGGGCCGGGTGGGAAGTGGCCAGGTGGTTCCAGCCCATTCTCTCTGACAGGAAGGCGAAGGTGACTTTCCCTGCTGGTCCCCCTTCTGCCTGAGTCCTGGGTGCTGCTTCTCGGTGCCCCCTACCCTGTGCTCTGCATCCAGTGCCTCTCCCGGGGCAGCCCAGGTGGTAGCAGGAGCAGCTTCATCCTGCCGGGTGGACGCAGCCCCTGGGCCCCTCTTCCACGGCAGCTCTCCCGTCATGCTGTCCCTTGTCCCTGGGCTCTGGACTTGGCTGCCTCAGGCCCCAGCCACCCTGCCCTCCCTTGCCCAGCCTGCCTGTATTTCCTGCCGGGCCCAGCCAGGACTGCATGGGACCAGATGTGAGAAGAGGACCCTGGAGTGGCCCAAAGGGACCACAAAGATGGTGGCCTGCCCTGGACCATGCAGATGGGGACGAAACTGCAAGGGGAAGCAGCAGGTCCCCAAGGACAGCAAGGCTCAAAAGGATCATAGGGTCACCTTCAGGTCACATGGCTCCCTGGCCAAGCCCAGGGGAAACCATTCGGATCTGACCCACTCCCATCCCCGCCGCCTCTGGGCCACAGTGAGACCTCAGACACAGCCCGCTTGTCCTGGAAGAGGAGGAGGAGAAGAGTTCCCACAGCAGGAACCGGACAGCAGTGAAAACCCCTGACATCTGCTGCCCGTGGGCAGCCACCACGCTGCCACCTCTGCAGAAGGGGAGCCCCGAGCAGGCGCCACCATGTGTCATGCTTTGCGTCACACGTGTGCCCTGAGACAGGAGCATGGCTGTGGGCGGGCTGACACCACGGTCCGGAGCCCAGGGAGGAGAGGAGCGTGCTGCTGGCAGAGGGCAGCCGGTGTTCCTCCTGCTTCTGCTCAGAGAGACAAGTTCCAGGACACTGCCGGGGGTTGGCTGCAGTGGGGCTTGTGTGGCAGCCACTCCAGCGCTGCTGGGTTGGTCCCGAGTGCTTGAAATGCTCCCCAGTCAGCCATCAGGGCTTCAGAGGGAGAGCCGAGGGGCAGGCCCAGGCGGGCAGCCATTGTGTCCGCATCCTTGATCATCAGCTGGGTCAGATGCCCACCCTGCCCCAGCAGGAGGGGAGACACCACAGGGCTCCCTGTAGGTACCAGCTCTGGGGCAGTCCTGGCTCCCTGCTCTGCCCCCGCCTCTCCACCACTGTGCCTCAGTGTCCTCATCTGAGAGATGGGAGAGTAAACAAGATCATGCTGGCAAAGTGCCTGGCCCAGGGCCCTGCCCTGGGTGCTGCTCCCATGAGACAGGTGTGAGGTCCCTTACCCTGTGGAGAGGCCCTAGGCAAGGCCAGGCCACCTGACCAAACAGGGCCAAGTGAAAATGAAGAGCTCCCCGGAGTAGTTATGTGAAACGGACAGTGAAACTCGAGGCGGTTCCACTTGCACCCAGAATCGTTCAAGACTGGCAGGAGGCAGCTGATGGGAAGGTGCATTGCCTCCACCCTGGTGGAGGAGACAGAGGCGATGTCAGAGTAACACAACTGTGAGGCTCCCCGGCCCCCAGCATTCCAGTCCTGAGGGGCCTGAGGCTACACTTCCACACTCAAAAATCCATACACGCAACAGTGTGTGCCACAGCAGGTTATGTGTGTCATCAGACCACTGTGCATGGTGGGAGCAGCTGAACAAGCCGCAGTCCAGCACACTGTTGTCATGCAGCTGGGGAAGATCCGCTCTGCTCATAGACGGGGTGCAAGTGTGCACACTGAAAACAGTGTGTGGAGGCCCTTTGTTAAATTTGCTACCGTGTGGGCACCACGAACTGTTTCTCCTCTGCGACATCCCTACTCCATGTGCCACTCTGTCTTGCAGCCAGCTGTTTATGGATTGAAACCTCTACAAACTGTATCTGATTCACTGTGTGGAGTGTGTGCATGTATGCATTTAGGAGGGAAGAGTAAAGAATAATATTCAAGATTGCTTTCTCTAAATTACATAAGCCGGTGGGACTCCAGAGCCCCTTTCTAAATAAGTGTTAATATTCAGAATAATAAATATGTAGCATATGCCATCCTTCCCACTGCTCCCAGCCCAGAGGAAGAGGCTTCCTAGCCCCCATCCCACCGCTCCAATCTCAGACGAGGTGAGCCACACGGGCACCAACAGCACCCCCCTCCCTGGGTTGAAATGAGAAAACATGTAAACAAGTCTCAAAACCAGGCTTCCAGATCACCTACAGCAACCCCAAAGGGAAATGAGATGGAACACTCTGATACTCAATGACCTGAACTCCCTGAACTGGCAACGAAAGAGGATTTGGAAAAAATGAAATCAGAAATAATTTCTCAGATAACAGGAGAGATTGTACTCCTAGAGACAAGATTAATGAATGCAAGACATGATTAATGAATCTAGAGAGGAGCTGAGGAACATGATGGAATCCCAACACAGGAAACAAATGGAATCCATAAATGCAAACAGATTTCCAGGAGATCAAAAACTCCACTGAAAGTCTACACAGCAGAATGAGCCAATGTGAGGACAGAATTTCAGATACAGAAGATAAGATTGCAATTAGTGACCAGGAAAAGAAAAATTGCTTCAAAATTGTAAGGGACCACGAGAAATCAATCCAGCAGCTGCTAGACGATGCAAAGAAGAATAACATAAGACTGATCAGAGTCGATGAAGAAACAGGAGAGAGTGCAGATGACATGAAAACAGAGTGTGTGCGTCTTGCTGCAGCGTGGGTAGGAATGAAAGAGACCTAGGAAAACAGGCACATACGCATGTACTTATCTTTCAGAAAGAGGAGGAGGAGACCAGGAGGAGAAGGAAGGGAACACAGGAGAGATCAGCAGCCAGAGTCTGGATCCTCACAGGACACCACTGGGACTCCCACAGAGGGACAGGTGGTGACACTTTCTGACTTTTGTCGATATTCAGTAATATTATTAATATTTTATACATATACCAAAAATTAAGGAAGGGCCCCCTCAAGCTGGAAGACCATCAGAAACAAACGAACCCAGCTTATTTCATGGATCACAGCACCAGCGAGGGGGTGGAGGACCCAACAGAACACTGTTCCGCAGGTGCCCTGGTCTCGGGGCCAGAGCAGCTCCGTCACACTCTCCTTACCGCAGTGGGTTTGCCTTTCCTGGCCATGCGCACTGGGATTTAAACTTGCAATTCAGGACACAGCCTGGCCTGGAAACTGAGGTGCGGTCTCTCCCCTCTCCACTGGGGGCAGGGGCAGGCATCCCAAAGCTCGGCTCATCTCCAGAAGGCTGTGTGGGAACGGGACAGGGACTGCTCAACCCCAGGCCAAAGCCCAGGAAAGAAAGGCACAGGCAAACTCGCAGAATCAACACCAAGGTTTTGTCTTCTCTGGAGGGAAGGGAACACTGAGTGGCATTTCCTCCCTCTGCCTCCAGAAAAGCTGAGGCTCACTTGCTCAATTCAGATAGAAGTCGTGGATTGGCAAAGGGCGGCTGCTCCAGAGCTTTTGAGCACAGATGGTGTCCAGGCCTGAGTGCTGCCATGACACCAGTCAACACCAATTAAGCTCAGACACCAGGGATCAAATCCAAGTGTGAGAGGCGTGTGGCTTATAGAGCAGCTGCAGGCCTGTGATTGGTTCACATTTGAGCCTGCTGATTGGTCAGAATTCAAGCCTGCTGATTGGTCCAAATTGGTCTTAATTTAAGCCTGCTGATTTGAGCCTACTGATTAGTTCAAGTTTCATTCTACCTGGTTCAAATCAACCCACTGTGCTGGGGTCCAGGACACTGAAGCTGTGATCATGACAGCTCAGCAGAGCTTCGGGAGATGTGGCTGTTTGATTGACAGTTGTCATGTCTTCTGAAAAGAGTTCGGGCCAAGACCAGGAACTACTCAGGAGGGCTAGCCGTGTCCATCATGGCTTGGGCTTGGGCATATTAATAATGAGCCCAGATTCCTCCCAATCTTTGCCACAAAAAGGGCATTTTCCCTGCTACTTTGTCTAGATCCAGGGAGAGGATGGCCGCTGGCAGCTGAGCTGCCGCTACTCCTGTTAGAGCTGCTAGGAATGTGGCCTCAAATAACCTGAAGAGTGGCAGGAGGACACTGAGGCAGGCTGTCCCCGTCCATCCTGGGGGGACCCAGGGGGAGTGACGGGAAGTGAAGGGGAGAGGCTGACAGCTCTTGGGCAAGCCAAGCCCCCAGAAGGCCCAGGTGGAGGGGAAGCCAGCTGCTTCTTGTCTGTCTCACTTGCACCCTAGGGGCTCAGCCTTGGGGAGCCCAGCTGGTGGCTATGCCAAGGCATGCTTGTGCCCCTTTGCTGGGCATCGAATGGGCCTGTGGGCTTCCCACGCTGCACCCAGATAACCCTGGATCCCCTGCTGGAGCTGTTTCCATGTGGCAAGTCAGGGCCTGGGGTTTAGAAATCTTTGCCAGGTTCCCCAGGGTGGCAGGGGCTGGGGCTTCCCTGCCAAACTCCCAGGTCAGAGCCCTGCATAACAGGGCCATAAGACCCACTGAGGTGGAGCTCCAGGTGGTCACCCCCGAGGCCCCTGTGCGGCTCCCTTAACCAAGTTCATCCTGTCCACAGACCCAGCTTTGGGGCCACCCACCCTCACTGAGCCCTCATTTCCCATCGCAGACTCCTGACCACTGCATACAGCCGTCTGCAGAGGACTCATCTTGTTGATTGGTGCCTACAGTCTGCCCTGTGGCTTCTCCCCATTTTCCTACTACTACAGACTCCTCCAGGGGCATGTGTGGAGCTGAAAGCTGGGCTGGATTCCTCTTAGAATCTGTCCCACATTGCCTGCTCTGATGACATGGGTCATCTGTCCTCCCTGGACCCTGGTTATAGTTTATGGTTTATGTCCAGATGTCCCCCAAGGCCTCATGCAGTCATAGGCAGGCCTGGACAAAGTGATTGGATCATGTTGGGGGTCCTTATACCTGAAGAGGAGGTCACCGTGAGTGTGACCTGGAAAGGTTTAATCTCACACCCGTCATGCCCCTCAGCCATGCTGCTGTGTCTTAGAGCCAGCAGACCATGGACTGAACCCTTACAAACTGTGAGCCAAAATAAACTTCTCCTTTAAATTGTGGGTGTCAGCTATTGTGTGTCTCAGTGACGAAAAAATGACTAAGATGTCCCTGAAGGGCACTAGGGTGCAGCACCTAAACCACGCCACTTTGAGGACATTTTGAGCCAAAGACAATTGAGAGGCAATAGATATAAGGTGAGGTTTTTTTCTCTCTGCTTCAGCCTAAAAGCAAGACATAAACCATTCTGACAAGGACAAGGGCAGTAACCAGTCCTAGAGAGGCACCGAGATGTGGCCGCATGAACAGACCTCACTAAAATAACCTGCATCTTCCATGTGCTTTCCCCATGTATTTTTGTCACTTTCCTATAGTTTATTACACCATGGAGCCCAAATCCCCTTTCTTTTGTGGAAGTGGTACATATGCCCTTGAGTCTAACTTGTGTATTTCAATTTCACTTCTTTTCTTTCAACTACAGTGCACATAAATATTACTACAAGTTGTTTTCCTTTCCCCCTGTTAATCTTTTGTCAGTTAATTTACAGGCCCCTGAGGCTGAACATGAGAGGACAGAGGAAGAATTTGTCCTCACCAGCGAGCCTCATGATCATGGATGATGCTAATGGTACCGTGCATGCTTAATTTTGCATGCCAGTGTATCCTCAGCATAGCGGCCAGCTGAGATGGTCACTGCCTGAGTCACTTTCCCATCACTGGGAAAAAATATTCAACACCCACAACTTAAAGGAGGAGAGGTTTGTTTGGCTCACAGTTACCAGGGGGTCAGTCCATGGTCAGTTGACTCCAAGGCAGAAGCACTCTGGTGGAAGGTCATGGGAGAAGCAAGTTACTCAACCCATGGCATCTGGGAAGCAGAGAGAGGATGGGATGGGGACAAGAATGCACTCTTCCTGGTCACACCCCAGTGACCACCTCTAACCAGGCCTCGCTTCCTCACAGCACATCCAGCCATGAACTCATCCATGGATGGACCCACTGATGAGCACAGCGCCCTGAAATCCAAACACCTTCATGAAGCCCCAGCCCTGAACAGCTGGGACTTTGGGGGACATTCTAGACCTAAACCCTAAGAGTCGCTGTAGGGAGAAATGTTGTGTAGTCAAGGAGCTTTGGACGTTGCTGCAAAGACCACAGTGTACACCGTGCCTTCGGGGTCCTGCAGAATAGCGGTGCAGTAGTCTTTGTCTAACCACACTTTTCTAATCTAGGAACCTGCCTGAAGTCCTCCTGTCACGGGACTTGTCCATCCTGAGGCACAGTTCTGAGGAGCCCACTCTGAATGAACAGAGTCTGTCTGGGGTGGTGGGCACGCCCTGCCCCATTTATTAAGCTCTCCCAGCAGGTTTGCGCACTGGAGTTTCCCAGCTGTGTGTGAGCAGAAGGCCCTTGATAAAGGGCTGTGTCCACTTTTCCCATCCTCATACTCCTTAGGTAGCAGCTGGCACAGAGTAGGGATTTTCTCTACTGAGGCAGGATTTTCTTAGGCTGAGGTGACTGATTTCCCTGGTATCTGTCATTGTCCTACCTGACATAGCTCAGCGCATAGTAGGTGCTTAATAAATACTTGCTGATTGTTTTTGTAGCAGTGGACTCTGATTAGGACTAGGAACAACATGGTAGGTTAAACAGGGGAGTTTAATGTTAAGAATTATTAATTGTGGGTCTTATTTACTTCCTTGCTGCTGGAACACAAGACCCAACTCCCCCACGTTAAAGGAGGAAAGGTTTATTTAGCTCACAGTGTGTAGAGGTTTCAGTCCATAGTCAGCTGGCTTCAATGCAGGGTGGCCTGGCAGAGGGGGATCGCAGAGGAGAGATAGTATATGACAGGGGAGGCAGAACAAATCAGGAAGCCTTCCTTTGGCTTTGCCTTTGATTCTGTCCAGGCTACAAGCCTCTGGGTTGGTGCCAGGCACACCCAAGGTGGGCCTTCCCATCATTTGCACCCAGAAGCATGCTAAACCAATGAGTGGACTAACCCAGTATCACATAGTCATGATCCAGCCACCTCCCCAAAGCCCCATTTATGAACACGTGGGGTTTTAGGGGAGGACATCTAGATCTCAGCCATAACACTGAGGCAAGAGGGACCATGAAGCCAGGCGTGGTGGTATGTACCTGTCACCCCAGCACTCTGGGCGGCTGAGGCGGGCAGATTGTAACTTCAAGCCCAGCCTGGGCAACTTGGAAAGGGCTGGGACGTAGCTCAGGGCAAAGGCTCTGGCTTCAGTCTTCAGTAACACACTCCTCACACTCACACACCCCAGCGCTGAGACACAAGAACACTATTCTGGGCCACAGCAGGTCCCGGAAGGAGGATGCCCTCCCTGGGGAAGGTGGGGCTCATTGAGCCTGGGTCTCTGCTTTCCACACAGGAGGCGTTGGGCCAGCCGAGGTTGAGAGGTTCTCCCTCACCTCTCCCTGCTGGTCCCTGGGAGTCACCAGAGTTTCTTCCTCCTCTGGAAGTCCCTCTTCCTCTCTAAGGAGTTGTGCACAGGGCGGTCCGTGCTGCTGGGGACCGCGGAGGCCCTGGACAGGACCCAGACCCTTGGGGCCCCGAGAAGCGATTAAGACAGAATGCCACTTTTTTTTTTTTTTTTGGTACCTAGGATCGAACTCGGGTCCTTGCGCTTGCGAAGCAGGTGGTGGAACCACTGAGCTAAATCCCCGGGCCCCTGGCCTCTCTCCTAAAGGGAAGCCATCCATTTTCCATGAGGCACTCGCACCGATCGGGGACATCCAACTGCTTAATCCCAGAGGAAACACGGCGCTGAGGTTGATGAGGCCGCGTCTTAGTGCAGTCATTTCCGACGCCACAGCAGAGTCCGGTACTGCAGCCCTGGGAGGAGGGAGGAGGTGCCTGTGCCACCGAGGCGCTGGCTGGAGGGTGAGTCTGGATCTGGGTGCACACGGCTGTTGATGGGCGGGGGTCCCGGGGTCAGCAGAACAGGAGGGCCTCGGGGATCACCTTGCTCCTGCTCATTTTACAGATGGAGAAGGAGTCTGAGGAAAACCAGCCTCACGGGGGCCACGCATGGCATGACCCCAGTGGTTTGCATTTTCCTCCTTCTTTTTGCAGTAGTAGGGCTTGAACCCAGGACCTTCACACTGAGCTACATCCCCAGTCCTTTTTCGTGGTTATTTATTTTTGAGAGTCTTCCTAAATTGATTAGTTCCCCAGGTGGGCTTGAACTTTTGGATTCTCCTGACTCAGCCTCCCAGAGCGCTGGGATTACAGATGTTATTTGCCTCAGGTTGCAGAACAAAGGGGTGCAGGAAAGACAGACACTCACCTCAGACATGCATTTCTGGTTTTCAGCAGATTCTGAGTGCCCAGGTCAGCCTGTCTGCCTGTGCCCGGCCAGGAGTCAGACCCACAGGTCTGGGCTAACGGGGCTCAGGGCTGGACAGGGAGCAGCGATCTTTGGGTTCCAGCCACACCTGCCCCTGGGTGGGATCCGGACCTGAGCGCCTCTGAGGGGGTTGGGGACCCCTTTCCTTGTTGCTGAGCTTGAACACTGGAGGCAGCCTGGCCTTGTCCCTGGGTCCTATGACCACCCGTGGGCTCTAGTCGCTCTTTGGGGACAGACACTGCTGGGGTCCCTGGTTTCTGGCCACATAGATGGGCCTGAGGGGGCCACCCTGTGCCTTCCTCCCTCTCGTGGGTTCCAGGCTTTCTCTGGGCCTCTTACTCTGGTGCTGCTCAGTCACTGGGGCCTCACAGGCTGAGTCCTGGTGACACCTGTGTCCTGGGGCAGCCCCCCCCATCTGGGCTCAGGCATTTAATGAGGGACAGCCAGGAAGTGGGGGCCGAGTCTGTCACCAAGCCCATTACCATGGGCTGCTGACCCCGAGCCTGTGTGACACCCCAGGGTGGCTTGGCCCCAACAGCAGTCAGAGGGATGCGGACAGGCCCTTCAGGCCCCGGGCTTGTGGGATGCTCACAGCCAGAGCACGGCCTCCCTCCAAGGCAGCCCCAGGAGATGTCCCCACAGCCTGGGAGATCCTGAACTCCAAGCTCTTGCTGAACTCCCTTGTGCCAGGAACCCGGCAGGTAGCGAATCGCTTGGTACAACCACCCCTCGGATGGCAGTTGGCCCTGCCCCTCCCGTGGCTGTCCTGTATCACCAGCCTTGCTCAGCAGCCCATCTGCACCTGTGCACATGCCCCTCGTGGCCCTCCCTGGGGTCCCTGGAGGGCCCGTGTGTGGTGGGCTAGAGGACCTCTTGTGAGTACCCAGGCAACTCATGAGATGCCTGGGTGGAAGATGGGCCTAGAAAGAGACCAACAGACTGAAGGTGAAGCAGGACCCGGGGGCAGGAGGAAGAGGAGAAGGCTCTGGGGGGCCAGGCTTTGTGCTTCAGCTCAACCCTAACTTGATCCCTAACCCCACCCCCAGCCAAGCATGCTGATTCTGTCAGAAACAGCAGAAACAGACAGACAAGGGCGACTTTGGAGGGCCAGGGGCCTTGTCCTGGGAAGAGGAGCCCTGCCTGCAAAGGTCTGAGGTCCCCGAGCAGCTGAGGGGCCATGATCTGCCCTAATGTAAGCCAGTTATCCTCATGCACCTCAGGAATGGGAAGCATGCTGGGAGCTGCAGGGCACTTGGCAGGTCCATGCGGAGCTGGCTTCCCAGCCATCACGGGGCCCTGGGCAAGGTGCACATGTGTGCATGTGTATGTGTGTGTGTGCCAGGCCCTGCCTGCATCTCTGCTGCACTGTCCTGGTGCCTCTGGCTTGGCCAGGCTGGACACAGGTCGGCTCAGAGCCCAGCGCGATGCTGCCACATCCAGAAAGCCCACCAGGCATTGCGCTGTCGGAGCTGCTTGTTTCACTATCCCTCCAGGGGCAGTTCCATGAGGTGCTGCCTTTGGCCTGGACACAGCATCCTCCTTGTCCATACCCCATCCAGAGTCTCAGTGCTCAGGCCCCTCCTGTCCTTGCCTGGGGTCCCTGAGGCATGGAAGAGTCTGCACCTGGCCTTGCCACCATCTGTCCCAATGCCAAGCATCCGATGTTACCTTCTGGAGACAAAACAGGGCTGGCTGGGTGCTCTGGATATTGAAGAGCCCTAAACAGATCCTAAATGCATTGTCTGAGAGAGTTCGAAACTGTTCCCTTCTCTCCTGTCAACCCCGTGCACGTACTTGTTCGAGAAATTATGAGGCGTCTCATTTAGGGTTTTGCCGTGTCTCTGCTGTCTGTTCATCTCTTAACTCCTGTGACTAGGCCAGATGCCATTTCCATGGCAACCGCCTCTCTTCCTGCAGCTGCTAGGAAGTGAGTCTTCAGCTTACTCTTCCTGGAAGTCTCTGGGCTCCCAGGTGCTGTTTGGGAAGAGGACAGAGCTGTGCCGAGTGACCCTGCCCAACCCTGCCCGCTGCCACCTGGCTTGGGGGTTTAGGGCATTCCCATTGCTGTGGTTGTCATTTTGCTTCCTGGAGCAGGCAGCCGCCTTGTCTGAGGAGTGATGGTGAGGAAGCCCGCCCTCCAGGGCCTGGGGACGGGAGCGGGTCCTCCCTGCTCGTGAAGACCAAAGTCGCCCTCACAAGCCCATGGCAGGAGAGGCCCTGCTGCCAACACTGCAGGGAAACAAAGAGGGCTTGCCCGGGATGTGGGCCAGTGAGGGGTGCAGTTGGCTCCCTGACCTCACATAGGTGGCCCTGTCTCATACCGTGACCCCACTCCCCAAACGCTGGTGCCACCATGCTGCATCCTGCAGGCCTGCGAGCTGGTTGGTGATTGGCACCATAGGCCCCTCCTGTGCTCCCATGCGTGGAGGCTGGCACCCGCCAGCCAGGGTAGAGATCCACACCGCACAGGCTCCAGGGGCCCAGCACACTGAGGGGAGCGTCCCTGGCCAGTCGCGGGTCTGGCTGGCCCTGCTTCAGCCGGGTGACCTCAGTCAAGTCCCTGGACCTCTCGGAACTTGGGCTTCAGCTGCATCTCGGGGACAACAGCGTCCACTGCACACATTTGTGAGGCCCGGCAAGGCCATTCATGTCCAGAGTGGTTTTCAAGTTGGCAGCTGCCACTTCTGTCTCAGCTGTCATCTTGCTGCAGCCATCTGAGAGGGGGCAACGCTTCTTTCTCAGACCTAGAGAGGGCCAGAGACATGCACGGGTATACAGCTGTCCTAGGCAAGCGGAGACTTGTAGAGTTCAGACTCATGTGCTCTGGCCACGCCACCAGACACAGGGCGCAGAGCTCATGCACCAAGCTGGCGTCGTGTTGCTGTCGCCCTTGGGGTTCCTCCCCTCTGTGTTGTTGCTTCACAAGGGCAGACTCTGGGGACTTGAATCCATCATCCTAGGGAATTTCACCTACACCTCGCAGGATTCCACCGGCTGCACCGTGGAATTGCATCAGGCGGCTGACATTTTGTCAGGCCCCGGGGAAACTCCTGGAAAAGCTCTTGGCACCAGCGCGGGCCTCAGCGGAGGTCTGGTACCAGAGTCCCCCTAGGAGCAGTTCCCCAGGAAGCCAGTCGCCCAGGATACCCAGCAGGTGAAGGACCTGGGCCTGGAAGCTCTTGGCTCTGGAAATCGCTTCACAGGAGACAGTAAAGTGACCCTGCAGGTATTCAGCCCAAGTGTGACCAAGGGACACAATGTGGCAAGGGACAGAAGGTGGCACCTGTCGCTCAAGGACAGAGTGTCTCTGGACTCCCAGGGCTCTGGCTCTCTGCCTGTCACAGGCCCTGGGAGTCCATTCTGAGTGGCTCATGGACTGTTGGATTGGGAACACGCACACGTACACACACACACACACACATGCACATGCACACACACCCACGCGCACACCCACTCATGCACACGTGCACACACATGCGCGCAAGCACACACACACACACGCACACCTCACAGGGTGGCTCTGGCCCAGGGGATGCCTCTGGGGCCACCTCTCAGGGTTGGTCACTTGCTGTGTCATTGCCCAGGCAGACCTACTGCAGCTGTTCCTGGTTTCCCTTTGCCGCCCCACCTTTGTGGGGAGTTTCCTCATCTGAGATGGGTGTTCTTATGGTTTGGATCCAAAATATCCCCCAAAGCCTCATGTGCTTGGGAAGCAAGTGGATTTGGGGGCCCTGTGCTCTTCAGTGGATTCATCCACAGATGAGTCCACAGCTGAAGGTGCTGTGAGGAGGTGGGCTGGTTGGAGGTGGTCACCAGGGCAACTGGGAAGGCTGCGTTCCTGCCCCCAGCTCCTCCCTCCTCCCTGCTTCCTGGCCACCATGGGTTGAGCAGCTCTCCTCCGCAGCCCTTCCACCGTGCTGTGCTGGCCTTGGAGCCAATGACCATGGACTGAACCCTGAGCCAAAGTAAACCTCCCTTCCTGCATGTTGTGGGTGTCAGACAGGCATCAGGATGGCACCGACCCTGAGCGTCACTGTCAGAACCATGTTCGGAGCTGTTCACCCACTGGGCTCGTCCTTCCTGGGCGTCAGGATGCACGGTGCCCACAGCAGGCTGCATGGTGACCTTCTGGTCACCCGTCCTGTGTGCCAGCTCCTGGAGGTCATTTCAGGCTCCCATCATCCAGGACGCTCCAGATGGCGGCTGATCTCCCCCGACACCACGGTTGCACATTGAGATCCTGGCCCTGCCGGGGCCAGCTGCAGCCGTGTGGGGTGCGCTGCACCCTCTACTCTGTTTTCCAAACAGTTTCCACAGCAGGTGCATGAGTCTGATTTGAACAAACCGTGAAGAGGATTGCTGGGGAGGGACCTGTGCTGAGGACACAAGTGCTTGCAGCTGCCAGGGTCCAGCGAGGGCATAGAGGAGTTTTAGAGAATGAAGTTGAAAGGCAGTGGCAGAAGGTTCGGAGGAGTCGCAGAGGCCCGGAGACTTGGAACAACTGTCCCATGTCCTCTGTGGGCCACCCTGCTCGTGCTGAGAGGCCCGATTCCGCCTCACACCCCAGCCCCCTGCCCAGTTCTCTGCAGATAGCAAGTTGTCAGGCCACGGCCACAGCCGCACGTCTAAATCGGCGCCCCGGGGCCTCTCCTCCCTTCCTGAGGGTTTTGGGTGTCCACCTCCCCAAGGAGTGCCCTGGCCTCCCCTGGCAGCCCTGGGAGTGAGGGCTGGGCCCAGGGCTGCCTGCTCTCTCTGTGCCCAGAGCACAGTGGGTGTTGCAGAGTTGTGGCTGGACCACGCAGACGATGGAATTGTGCAGGAATTAGCAACAGGTTGCCAAAATCTGCTCAGTCATTATTTGTCTGGTGATGAAAACGGTTTCTCACCATCTAGAAATGTGCTTTGGCATGAACCCTAGCCAAGAAATTCAGAGGATTGTAAGCATTGATTTTTGACAGTACTTTGCAGCGGGCATGGTGGTGATGGGAGAGCCTTTCACCCGGGTAATGGGAAATACGATTTCTAGGCCAATGGCACAGCTGGAAAACCTTCTGTGAAGTAATCCGGAGCCCCGAGAGCCTTTTGCTTGGTGGAAGGTTGTCACTGATGATCGGTGACTTGAGCACATTGGTCTGTGCTGCAGCACGGGAGGGAGGGATGGAGGGGGAGGGGAGCACTGGTTCCCATCCACTGGCTCCATGCAGAGAACCTGCTGGATGCAGCCTCTTAGCCAGAGGGCTCATGGGCCCCAGTAGACCTCGCAGTTTAAACCTGTTCCTCCCTGAGCAGGAGGACGGCCCTGGCTGCCCATGGGCTTGCTGTTCAGCACGCTGGCTGGCGACAGTTGTTCTGCTGTGACTTACCGGATCGAGTCCCCCAGACACCTGCAAGCTGCCTCGTGCTGCTGCATGATGCCTGCCAGCCTGGGCTGCAGGGCAGGGGATCCTGGAGGGGCCGGGTGGGATCAGGCAGGCACCTGGGGCCAAGAGGCCCCAGGATTTTGTATGTGGAGATCCGAGCAGGGCAGGTCTTACTCCCAGCTCACATATTTTCTTCTTTCCTGGGGTGGGCGGAACCTGTCACAACAAAATCTTGGCAGAGGCTGTCTGGGCTCTGAGATCTGCTGGAGGCACCCTCTCACCGCCTCCTTGGCTGGCATGGCCCTGAGCCGTGATTTACTGACTGTGCCATTTCTGTGGGGCAGGGGGAGGCGGAGCAGGTGCAAGAGGCAGTGGAGGTCAGAGCCACAGGTACAGAGATGCCACACATGCACATGCAAGAAAGGCAGGCGCAGATCCTGCCTCAGCCTCCGAGGGACAAGGGACAGGCCCTACCTCTGTGCTAAGGGAGACCGGTGAGCCCCTTTCAGACCTTACCCCCAGCCTCCAAGCTCGCTCTGGCACGTGTCTGAAGAAGGCCTTGTGTGTGTGCAGATTGGCCACAGCCACCACAGGAGCCATGGGCAGCAGGGCTGTGGGCCTGGAGGGAGGAGGGAAGAGAGGGTGTCCCGCAAAGCCACAGGGGTGCTGGGGTCATCCCCGGCTTTGTTCCCACAGTGGGCAGTGAGTGGGCTGAGGATGTGGGAGCATAGAGGGCCAGTCTGTGCCACGCTTGGGGCCACGCTGTGCTCCAGGAGAGGGGCTGGTGGCCTGGCCTGGGCAGCCCGGCTGGCGTGCACTGTGTTTTAAAGGCTGAGCTGAGCGGAGCTGAGACTCCAGGCATCGTTGTGAGCAGGAAAAGGGGGCCTGTCCAGCTCTCGGCACGAGCATCCGAGCAGACCCTGAAGCCAGAATGCAGCTGGGGCCAGCACGGCGGCCGAAGAGAGCTCAGCTCCTGTTGTACCAAGGGTCAGTGACAGCTGCTTGGTACACACGTCGTGAGATTGGGGCTCGGTCCTCGAAGAAAGTCACACCTCGCCACACGAGAGCTTTATGACAAGGTTAAGCAATAAGAACAGTAAAAAGAAAGTATGACAGGTAGAATTAATGCATCACCAGCTGGGGCAGCCACTCGGCTCTACACCTGAGGACAACTGGCGGGTCTCAGAGGGAGCTGGCCGGGTCCCGCTGGGCAGAATCCCTGCATGCCGCTCTAAGAGCCTCCCAAACTGCTTTTTCCTATTAGCTTATACAGTGTGTTACACAAGGTGGCCTCAGGCCAATAGGGCGTATGTGTCTCCGGAGTCTGCTCTGGGGTCTGGCTAGGAGCAGGGCAGAGTCCTTGTGCAAATACTTCAGATTATGGTTTATCCCTCAGGGGCAGGCTCCCGGGGGCAGCCAGTCCTCCCCAGCCCGGCACACGCGGACATCACACTTCGGGCACATGACTCTGAGTGACTTTCTGGGCTCCCTTTAGCTTCTGCTTTGTTCCCAGAAGTCAGGTGCTTGATTCTGGTGGATGCATGCTGAAGCCTGGGGAGCCTGAGCAAGGGACAGGAAGTGCTGCCTGCGGACATAGATTAGGGAACCTCAGCAGCTAGATGGCCCTCACCGGGTGTCCAGGGAGGGGAGGGAGGCTGAGCCCGAGGACCTGTTGTGGATGAAGTTGGGGAGGGCAGAGAAACCCAAAGAGATAAAGGAACAGTCAGGAGAGCCAGAATGAATGCCTCCTAGCCCCCTGCACAGGTGTGATGCAAAAACCCCCTCCCCAGAGTGGAGGCTGGCTCTGCAGGACACTTGTCACTTGCATGGCTGCGTGGCAGGGAGCTGTATCCTCCCTCCCAGTGGCCCTCCAAGCCCACAAAGCCAATGGTTCTCTGCTCCCTGGGAAGGCACTGGGCCTGTGCCCTGGCCTGGAGGTGCTGTCTGTTGTTGCTGGCAGAAGGCCACAGGCTGGCCCTGCCCCAGCCTCTGTGGGAGGATCAGAGCTTCCACCTATTGCGACTGCTCTTGTAGATGCCCTAGGCCAGGCTACTACCTGGCTGGGCCCCGTAGCTCCTGGGACTGGACTTCCCAGTCTGCTCCAGGTGTGAGTCCCTTCTGTCCCGGCCCAGTCAGGACTCTGCAGTGTGCCCTGTGCTGAAGGAACCCGAGCCCTTTGTGCTGGGCACTGGGACACCACAGGGCCGAGGAGGGAGGAAGACTTCAAGGGAGGCAGCGACTAGCCAAGCTCAGGCAGCTGCCAGGAGAGGAGCGGCCCATACTCAGGGCTGTCCCTGGCTCAGTTTGTAGCCGCAGTGGCGAAGCCCCCCACCAAAGGACTAGTGTGGAGGCAGGACCAGGGCGGGCAGGCAGAGGCACAGAGCCAGGCGTGTTCATCCTGGCTCCCCGAGAAGCCAAGCTCAGAGGCCCTAGATAAGGAGATTTATTCTGAGGAGGAGATGATTCACCACACGGCTGAGGAGGCTGAGAAGGGCAGCACCTCTGTCTGCAGGCAGGAGGCCCAGGGAAGGGCGTGGCCAGTCCAGAGGGAGTGGGGGGGCCCAAGGGAGGCAGGGCAGCGATGCCAGATTCTGCCTTGCTTGGCCTCTCTGCTGTGCTTGAGCCTCCCGAGACCCCGGTTCAATGCTAAGCTCACCTGGAAACAACCTCAGGATGTGCCCGAAGTCATGCTTCATTGCCCACCCTGTAACAGGTGTCCACAGAGGCAGGTGGCCACCAGGCTGGCTTCCAAGGGCAGCCCGTGCATGTGTGTGTGTGCATGTGTGCATGTGTGCGTGCGTGTGTGTGTGTGAGTGTGCGTGCGTGTGCATGCATGTGTGCGTGCATTGTTCAGGTGAGGTCAGTGGCTGTGGCTGGTTCACGGGCTCCCTGTCCCTTTTCCATGTGATCCTGTCCCCAGGCTGTGTGGGCTGTGAGGTGACTCTGCACACTGCCCCTGCCCAAGGCCACATGCCAGCTGCCTGCTCAGCCTCACACTCTGGGATCAGGAACCTCATCCTTCTGAGTGCAGCAACATGCATGGTGCGGAGCAGAAGTACGTTGGCCTGTTCGTTCAGCCATTCATGCCTCCCTGCCCACTGTGTGCCCCGGTTGTCAAATTCAAGAGACAAAAATCTCCTCGGCTTTCCTCTCTCTATGTGGGCCTCAGTTTCCCTTCTGGGAGACGAGGGGTTTGGACTGAGGAGTCCAGTGCTGCCCGGGGAGCCCTCAAACTGCAAGTGTGAAAGCGAACGCCAAGGTGTCCCAGAGAATGCTTGCATCCACTCTGGGCAGGGGGTGGCTCAACCTGCCATGCCTCAGTTTCCTCCTCTGTAAAATCCGCTGTCATGGGGCCTCCTCCCCAGGCCGGGGCCAGCTGGCTGCAGAGGCAGCCTCACTGCCATTCCGGATGCTGGTCCCTGCAACTGCTGGCAGGAGCTGCCCCGGGCTGGCAGGCCCCTGCTGGATGGCTCCTGCTGAGCCTCAGATGTCCTAGCACCCCGCGCCCTGCACCCCACAGGCTTCCAGCCCCGCACTTCCTGAGAGCTCTTTGCTACCCACCGACCGACTCTTTAAATATTTAAGCCGATGTGATGCAGCGAATGCTTCTGCTAACCTGGTCTGGGGCCCAGACCATGGCAGAAGGCTTTCAAAGCTTAATTTTAATATTTTGTTGGAATAAAATTGATGCAAAGAGAAAGCCAAGGCTTTTAAGGCATTAAAATGCCGAGCAAGCTTGGGAAGGCCCAGCGTGCGCTCTGCTGGAGGGAGGAGCAGGTCTCCATGCAGAGCTCCCGCCTGGTGCTGCACTGCGTGGCCAGGGACACAGGCAGGATCCTGGAGCTCTGCCCATGTGGGGTCTTCGATGCAGGGCCGGGCTGCCTCAGGGGGGAAGAGAGTGAGCGAGGGCGACAGTGGACACCACAGATCCTGGGTCCCTGAAGCCGGGGTTCCAAGCTTTTGCTCCCAAAGCTGGCTGAGGGGCTGCTCTTTGCAGCGGGATGTGGGAGTTGCTGCACACGGATCCTGGCGCTGACCTGGGCTCCCCTGCACCCCATCTCGCAGGAGGTAAGATCCGTGTGGGCAGAGCAGCCAGAAGCTTGCCACGTCATGTGGGGCCAGCTCCCTGTGCTTCACCTGGCCCTGCCACTCCAAGGGGCATGACCTGGCACTCTGCTTCCTTAGCGATAAGCCAGGCACCCTCCCGACCCATTGCAGCTGGATGGGATCTGACGTGGTTCAGGGGCGGACGGGTGCCTCTCATTCTGCTTCCGGTCTCCAGCCCCGGCATCCAGAACCTGGAACCCTGGCAGGCTGCTTACACCCGAGCTCTGTGTGTTTCCTAGGTAAGATGGGGCTGGGATACAGTCCTATGTGGCAGTACCACAGTCCGACTAGGAAGTTTGCACCATGAGCACATGGCCAGGGGAGAGAAGCCACTGGTCAGGACAACACAGAGCGGGAACACTGCCGCCCCAGATGGGTCTGGGAAACGCCACTGCTCCTGGCCACGCTTCTCATCCATGAGTCTCTATCCTCCCTTGACGGAGGAGAGAGAGCCACGGTGACCTCACCACACCACCCCTTCCACCCTGCCAGGACGCCCTGGGAAAGCGAGCCTATTGAAGATCTTGGGGTCCACCCCTGCCCAGCAAATCATCTTTCCAGACATCGCAGTCATCACCGCCAACGTGATAAAGAGGATAACAGCAAAGAGCGTGGAGGGAAAGGGTCCCCAACAGTGCTCAAGCGTGTCCAGTGGGCTACAAATCACTTGTGTGCTCATTTGAACAGAATCCTTCCCTGATCACTGGGAGCACTCGAGGCCAGGCTTGGTCCGACAGTGCAGGTTCTGGAAACTCCTCGGTCCGGAGCCTCAGCGTAGGAGCAGCCCGGGGAGCCTGTGTGGAGAAGTGAGTGGCCGTGGTCCCTCCCTCTGGGCACGACCTCTCAGCTGGAATCCACATTAGAGAGGCTCTGCCTCTGCTTGTTGTTAATAAGATGGTTGGTTTCACCTGTAAGCAAATTGTACAGCTAACTAATGTGTCTGTACCTTGGAATTATTTATTGCCCTTGATTGCTCTGTCTGAATTTTCGATACATAATTCATATTTTGGAGACTTTTTCCCCCAAGTTCAGAGCTAGAAGGAAAAAAAGCACACCTGTAGTCAAGGCTATGAGTGCATAGTCTCCGCAGGGGGTGGACAGAGCAGGGCTGGGGTCAGGGGACGTCTACTGCCCAGACGCAGGATCAGGGGGAGCCACATGGGCTGGGAGGGCTTTCGAGAGCCCAGAGCCCAAGCTGGGTCTCTGGGAAGGGGACGCTGCATCTCCAAGGGTGGACTTGCTCTTCTCCCATCCTGTGGACTCTCCGAGCCGCCATTCCAGGCTGGACCCTCTGTGCACAAGCAGACAGGGAGGCCTGCCAAGAGGACAATGACAATCTTACAGCAGGAGACACTGTGGTTAGATTCAGGAGCACTTACTGCTGGGAGCCCTGCCAGGCCCTGCCAGGCCTAGAAGGCCAGCACCGGGTGACCTCGGTGCCCGGAGCAGTCTCTTGCTGTGGAGTTGCTCTCTCTGAGGCTGGCTTGGCAGTGGAGGGTCAGCCACTGGGTGAATTCTGCTGGTTCTTATAATCCTGTGATCATAAAGATCACATGGGCAAAAATGTCCCGAAGGGCAAATATAAGAAAGGAGACTTTGAACAAAATCGTCACCAAGAGATCAAGCAAAAGCAGTTTGGGAGGTTTCGGCGCGGGGGGGGGGGGGGGCAGTGTGTGCTCACCCTCGATGATAAAAGCCACCCGTCCCCAGCCAGCTGCCGTGGGTCTACACTGTAAATCTCTGCTTCCGTCGTGTGCATTCATTCCTGTAAAGCCTCACTCAGCCTCAGAAGGACAGCGGATGCCACAATAGCTCAGCAAGGATGGGAGCAATAACATTAGGGATGAAAAGGATGAGACCCAGCTGTGAGGGCCAGGGCGAGCGGGAAGGGAGTGTGCGGAATGCTAAAGTCTGTGGAAGCCGTGAGTAATGGGAGCGGCACCTCACATTGCATCAGGACATCTTAATCCGAGCTCGTTTTTCTTCTGCAGCCTGGATGAGCAAAGTGGTGGGCAGGCCAGGGGGAAATGGAGCAGCGCTTTACAGCCAGGGGTGCGTGTGTGCGGGTAGAGCGCAGTACGTGTGCACACAGGCAGTGTGAGGGTCTTGTGTGTGCATATGAGGGCGGTGTGTGCCCAGGAGCGTGTGCGTGCTGCCCTGTGTATGTGGGGATGTGTGGTGTGTGCACACACACAAGCACGAGCACATTCGTATGGTATGTGTTGTGCATACGTGTTCCATATTGTGTGTGTGCACATATTGTAGGCATTTGCATAGTTGTGTGTGTGCACGGGTGTCCGTGCATGTAGCAGCCCATGTGTGGGCTTGGCTGTGTGCACACCTGTGCATGTGTGGCGGGCATGGTCACAGCAGGGCAGTGCAGACAGCTTTGTACCTGAGGGTGCTGCTCTTGGGCACTGACCCACAGGAGCACCAAAGGTCCCCCATGCACCAGGCACCTGACTCATGGCCAGTGGGCATGCCACCTTCCAACTCAGGTGGAGACGATGGGCCGTGTGGACAATGTGCCCAGGAAGGGGGTTTCCTTACACAGGGCCACGGCTTCCAGCAGCCAGAAGAGCTGTACAGACTCTCTACCAGGCCTGAGCACCAACACTGCATCCAGACACAGCAAGGGCCCTGGGCGTGGAAAAGCCCTAGCTGAACCCCCTGGTAGAACATTTGTCCATCCAGCCCAGGCCTCAGGAATGCGAAGGACAGGAGCCTGGTCTTATCCAGTGAGATGGAGACCCCAAGTGTGGAGATGCACGGCTCCGTGCTGGAGAGCCACCTTTGAGGTGAGGGGCCATAAAAGCTGGGGCAGCCAGGCCCTGCCCTGGGGATCCCCACAAGGGGGTGACACTGTCTCCTCCACATTCTCCGAGCCAGTTTGTCCAAGTCCTGCTGTCCTAGGGGCCCAGCTCTCAGCTCCTGTCTCTGCATCCCTATGTCCTCTCTCCATGTCTCCACGCTCTCTGCCTAGGCCGTCTGCATCTGCAGGAAGCCTGTGGCCACTACCAGCAGCCCCTCAGGTCTGGGCACCAACCTGTTCTTGTGGGTTCCGAGTCCCCTTCCCATCTCTGGTCACCCATTTCCTGGGGCCTCTGGGGACCTGGTGAGCCCTCTGGTCTCTTCATGCCCTGATCCAGCCCCCTTTGTGCTGTCCACCACCATCCCTGAAGCCTCCGAGTCTTGGCAGCAGAGCTGCTGCCTCTTGGGCTGTCCCCTGCAGGTCCTCTTGGCCCCATGCTGTCAGGTCCTGGTGAGCAGCCAGTGACGCATTGGCCGGGGCTCCCACTGGACAGTGACTCCCTGTAAGAAAATCCCAGGACTGACAGGAGAAGGCCTCACGAGGAGGGAACAGGCCCACGCAGCTAGCTCAGGAGGTCACCGTGGGGGACAGTCTTAGTGAGCTTGTCCTGCCTGAGCGTGCCAGGGGGATTTGGGGTGGGGATCTCCACCCTCCTCGAGGGGGCGGTGACTAGGCATCGTGTGTCTGAGGCTCTGTGGCCTGGGCCTGCTCTGCAGGCTGGCTGTGGGTGCTCCCAGAAACCCTCCTGAGCCCCTGAGGCTGTGGGGCTGGCCCCCCACTGAAGGCTCACTCGCAGTGAGTGCTGCGACCCCTGTGCTAACTGCAAAGCCCCTTAACTCCTGGAAGAGGCTGGGCAGACGCCAGGTCCTTACAATGCGCCCTGGCACTAATTCCCCTGGAGCACCGGGAGCTGAGCAAAGATGTCAGTAGTTAATTCAATAATTAAAAACAAACACTGCTTTATTTGAAAAGATTCCATCCTTCTGAGCTGGGACTAGGGCAGCTGCTGTCAGATGGGCTGCTCCAGTGCCTGCTGACCCACACCAGCTTCACGTGAACTCTGCTCGGGGAGAGAGCAGTTGCCTCCTACCAGATGGCAGAGGGAACAGGCCAAAGACTCAGAGTGAAAGTGGGTCCTTAGGTCCTGGAGAGGCATGGGGCAGGGGTGTGAGTGACAGGTGGAGAGAGGGGACTGAGAGGAGGAATGGAGTCTTCAGGGGCATCGCTGCTCCATGTGACTCACCAGACTCCGCCACCCATGACCGGCCAGCGTAGCCCTTGCCCTTCTTGGTAAGCAGCCCCAGGCCAATCCTGCACAAGCAGCTGGGGGATGAGCTCACCATCCAGCTGCTTGTGCAACAAGCCCTCATAAAACCCCACTGCACGCATGATCCGGCGCTGGGGCTGGGTGGGAACCAGACCAGAAGCCAGAGAAGGAAGCCGTGCTTCTCTGCTGAGGCAGATGGGAGGCCAGGCCCAAAAGCAAGGGTCAGAATTCAAGGCCATCACTGCACCGGGAGGTGGAAAGAGAGGCTGAGCCAGCTCCGTGGGAAGAGAGGACTCTGGCCAAGAGGGGCTTCCAGCAGGAGGCACTGGGCTGTGGGTAGGATAGGGGGAGGGACCAGTGGGTAGGTAGACCTGAGCCCCTCCACTCAGTGCTGGGACTCGAGGGCTGTGAACCTCTGCCGGCTGGACAAGCCGGAAGTCCTGGCTCCAGCCTGTGGGAGACTCTTGGCTTGCCCTGAACGTTAAGGCCTGCCTGCAGAACACCTCCCTCTGCAGCTCCCAGGCACTGCCTGCTTTCTAGGTGTCCCTTGTGTGGCTCCTGGACTTGGAGGTACATCTGTGTGCATACACATTTGTGCATGTATGTTCCTGTGCACACACGTGTGCCTTGTGTGTATGCATGCTTGTGTGTACCTATGCGGGCATGCTCAAGTGTGTGCACAGATGTTCCTGTGCATACATGCATGTGTGTGTCCATGCATGTGTGGAGGGGAAGCCAGGTCCTTGGGGAAGCAGCTACCGCCTTCACCTATGCTCTGCTGTGCTCGCCCATGGTCCCTGCCAGCACCTGCTGGGCCTGCAGAGCAGGGGTGGGTGACAAGGACAAAACACTAGATGTCTGCCCAGTGTTCTCCAGCACGTGCCTCTCTGTAGCTGCCTGGGAGGCAAACCGGAGCCCACGGAGGACACCCCAGCCTCTCATCATATCTGGGCATTTGACTGATGGACGAGGTGGGGCCACTTGGTAATGGAGCGTGTTTGTGTGTGTCTGAAAGCGGTGGACAATTCCTTGTAATGAGTCTCTCTCCATCTGTGTACTGGAATTGTATTGGCTGTTCTCTGGAGAACCCTAACAGGACGCCCATGATGGCTCTTCTCTGTACCTGTGGCCAGGCAGGTGGGAGGACTCGGCAACTGCCCCTTGCTGGCTCCTGGCTCAGGCTCCATCCATGTATCACAAGTGCCTCAGCCAGGGCTGGCGGCCAGCAAAGTGACCAGTCCAGGCCCCCTATGTGCGGCGCTGGTAAGCTGCAAATGCCAGGGCCAGGGACTCCAGGTGACGGCACCACCAGAGTCACTGGTGGCACCAGCCTTGGGCCGGCCACACCTGGATTTGCCTTTCCACAACCCCATGCACAGCGGGTCTGCTGGGAAGCCGTTTAGTAAATGACCATAAGGCTGGCAGCAGAAAGCTGCAGAAGTGGGTGTGGCCCAGTTCCGGAGCCAGGTGTTCGCCATCCAGGTGCCCTGGACAGAGGAAGCTTCCTGCCCCTGCTGGGCCCTGGCAGCCCGGCCCTCCTCGGCTGGGGCCCATCTGCTCCGATCTCTGAGGCAGCATTTTCAAGTCTCTCCGCTGGCTCCACGCCTCCAGCCCTCTGTGGTCAGCTTGACCCCTCCCTCCTAGAGGGCCCTGGGGCAGCAGGCCACCCACCGGCCAGGCCTCCGTGCCCTTCCTTCCTGTCTCCGTCGGGGAAGGCTCTCCACGGCAGCTGGCTTCCTGGGCTTCAGGTCTTCCGTTCCTGGGATGGGGTGATCCACCGATTCACACCGCCCCCTGTGCCCTGGGCCACACTCATTCCAGGAGGCCCCATCTCCTGGGCTTCCCGGGCTCAGGGGCTGCCCCAGGAAGTGGCTGGCCATTCCATAGGCAGCACAGCCAGGCCACTGGGAGCCGCGTCAGGAGGCCCAAAGTGCTGGGAAGCAGGCATCACGTGCAGTGTCCCAAGGTCCCTGGCGGCTCCTCCCTGCCTCAGCCCATCTCATCCTCCTGGTGGACACCTGCTGGACAAGCAGACGAGGGGTCCTTAGGCTGGGCTCTGCCCACACAGCAGGTCTGTGGCAAGCAGCGGGCCAGGAAAATCAAATCATCAAGGGGTGATTTCACTCAGGAAAATTAGCTCCCAATGATTTACGGCTTCATTAACACCTGATTGAACCAGCGATCTCCCGAGGGGGGCTGCTTCCGCCCAGAGGCTGCCGTGGAACTCTTCAGACCGGCACTTCATCTCTTCCCAGTGCTGTGACCTTGCCAGATGCATCCATGGTAGGGCAGGGTGCAGGGTGCAGGCAGAGGCACAGAGACACACACACAGCTGGGGACAGTGACCAGGGGCTGTCAGAGCCTCTGGCATAAGCAAGCAGCCTCCTGGAGCCCACCGACCCGAAGCTCTCAGAGAAAGCTGGATGCCACCCTGGGGTCTGCAGCCCTGGGGGAGGAGACCCAGTCCTGCCCTTGCTCGCTGGATGGCACTCAGAGAATGGGTTTCTGCAGCTGGAGAAGAGTCCGGTGGATCACGGCCCCCCCTGGCCTGGTTACAACATCTGGCAGTGCTGCTCAGCTGAGGGGGAGAACGGGGGCCATGGGGGACCAGGCTGGACCAAAGCCAATCCTCCCGGGGCTCACAGTGTCCGCACAATGTCCCCGGGTCCTGCGCAGCCCCTGCAGGTGGAGGTGAAGGTGGCTAGGTCAGGCAGGAGCTGCAGAGGGGCAGGGCACATCCTGGATGGCAGGACAGGGCGGTGAGGGAGAGGGGAGAAAGAGGACCCCAGCACTGAGGGGCTGGGACCAGAAGGGGCTGGGAGGGTGGGTGCGTCTTTGTCACCCGGGCAGGAACTTCACGTGGGGAGCTGGGGTCCTACAGGAAATACAGTGCTGGGGTCACAGAGCCAAGGGCACACAGGGCTGGGGCTGATTCCATCCCAGAAGCCAGCGGAGGGGGGCAGGGACCTGAGATGGAGGACAGAAGAGGGGGACCCAATACAGTGGCCAGTGAAGGACGGGAGGGTGTGGGGCATGGACAGCGTGGGCCCCCGAGGGAAGCCAGGGCAGGGGACAGAGGCCTTGGCAGAGGTGCTGTCCATGCCCAGCTGGAGGAGGGGAAGGAGGAGGGGAAGGAGGAGGGGAAGGAGGCGGGCCTGAGCCTGGGCAGGCAGGAGGGGAGCAGCGGGCAGGCTGGGCCCTGGGTGGCCCCGCAGCCTGAGCTTGCCCTTCCTCCCTATAGCACCACCGCCCTCCCTGTCCCTGCCGCCCTGTGGCCAGCTCAGCCCCAGGCTCTGGCTCAGGTTCGAGCTGTGGTCTGGTCCAGCCTGCACACTCCTCCCCTCCTCTGGTGGCCCACTGTGACCACACAGAGGACCACGATGCATGAGCTCCTGAGGGCCGCGTGGATGCTGCCACTGGCCAGCCCGTGAACACTGGGACAGGCTCTGTCTTGGAGCCACTGTGCAGCCAGGACTTTGATCACAGCAGACCGGTCCTCTTGGCTGTGATGCCACAGGAACAGGAGCTCAGGGCTGCCAGAACCCCTACCCTGCCCCACCTCCTGCAGTCTCAGGGTCTCTGTCACTCAGGGCCTGGATTTGCTGTCCTCTCCTGCCCAGCTTCTGCCAACACCTCCTGTGACCTGCACAGTTCTGTGAGCAGGACGAGACATGAGGATGTGGCCAGTGCTCACGAGGTCCCTGGACCCCTGGAACACTGAGTCCTGTGGAAAGGTGGCTCTGGACCTGCTGCAAGCCACCATCACGTGAGTCATGTAAGGGTGGTGTGGAATCCTGCAGGAGCAGGGACAGCTGGAATCTGTGCATCCGGGGCCACTTCCCGTGGGCGGAAGTCCCCGTCACAGAGCAGAGACAAGGACAGAGCAGCTCACACGTCACTGTCTTGCTGCCCACCCTGACTCTGGGCTTTGCTGCCTGGCAGTCCCAGTGGCTCAGGAGGAGCCAGGCTGCCCTGGGGCACAGATGGTGCCTTTGAGCAAAAGCCGAGACTGCTCTGCCCAGCGTGGCCTCCTCCATCCCCAGGAGCAGGTGACAGGAGATGGCCAGGCCAGGCCAGCCCAGAATGACCGAATGTCCACCGAGCTCAGGGTTGGGGAGCCCCAGGGACACCGGGGTGAAAGCTGACAGGCACAGGCTCAGTGCGCAGCCCTGTGGGCTGAGGGTTTGGTGCAGGCACCTGGGGTGGCAGAAGGAAGTGACCACACACGGTGACTGAAGCCCTGTGAGCCAGGACCAGCGCGGGTCTCTTTAGGGTCATTTTTCTGTCCCCACCTGGGCTGAGCTCCTCCTCCCCTCCCCATGGCCTGTGAAGTACCTGTGATCCCAGGGCCCTCGGTGACCTGTCCCAGGCGTGGGGAAGCAGGGTGGGACCGGGCCTGGCTAAGTGGCTGCCATCTGCAAGCACCCACCTTTGATAACTGGCCAGGTCATGGGCCTCTGGAGCCCTCCCAGACAGACCTCGAGCCTGCACTGCACACGGCCCCATCAAAGATGATCAAACAGCTCTGCCCCTCTCGGAGGCCAGATGGCCACTCCCGCATCAAACAGCCTGGTGGCCGCACCAGCCCAAAAGCAGAAGAGGATTGGAGTCTGCAAAGGCCCCAGGATTGCTGCCTGCACTTCTGGGGGTGCAGGACTTCTGGAACTTTCTATCCTGACCAGCACTGAAGTGGAAGCAGGCTTCACTTCCCCCAGGCTGGAGCTGGTGACTGGAGGCTCAGGTTTCAGGAAGGAGTCTGCATGCCCATGTGTGTGCCCATGAGCATGTGTGCACACATGTAGCAAGCACCCAGATGTGGACATGCAGGTGTATGGCCTGCATGTGTGTGTGTAAGCGTGTACAGGAGCATGTGCACATACATGGCATGAGCTCCTCCACCCTCACACCTGGGCATGCTTGCATAGAGGTGTGTGAGTGAACATGCACTGTGTTGTGTGCGTGTCCACATGTACACACATGTTTGTGCACAGTCCAGTCTGAGAGGTGGCCTGGGGTGTTGGTGAAGCGTTGTTTTCCACTGATTTCCCACCAGAAGAGGCTGAGTGGGGAGGGTGGCATCCTTCCCTGTAGGACACCACTGGGCCCCCAGCTGCCCCCCGCCCCTAGAGGCTGCGTGAGGCCAAGCCCAAGACCAGTCCCTTCTCCCCACAACTGCTCACAGATGGGAAGACCCCAACCGGCCCTCCGTCGGTGTGCTTCCTCACCCTGCAGCCCGCCGGAGCACGGGGACTGTCTGCCCAGCTTTGGAGCTAGGAGGGTCCACACATCGGCCCGCCCACTCCCCAGTGAAGGTGCTCCTGCTTCTCAGGAGAGCCGGGAGCTGAGGCTGCAGGCTGGGCCATCTGGGAGGTCCGGGAACCCAAGTCCCCCTCACCCTGCACCTGTGTGGGCCATGACGAAAGACCGGCCCTATCCACACTCCACACCCAGGTCCTCACTGGGCCTTGCTCCTCCACAGCCCAGTTTTAGCAAGAACCTGTGATTCCATGTAGAAAGGAGCCCACCCTCGATTCGTGACCGCCCTGCGAAGCTGGGTCAGTTCCTCACCTCTACCTGCCAGGTCGCTGCCAGATGTTTCCCCTCTGTCCTTTATCGTCTTCTGACCCTGCCCTGCCACTTGCATTCAGAGTGGACCCCAGTTCTGTTCTGGGGTTTCTGCCCCATTGCAACTGCTCCTAACCACAACTGGCTTGTGCTCATTTAACTCCTGCACAGACACTGTGAGGTGCCGCCTGGGGGAGGTGACATCCGTAGCCCGTAGCAGCCACTCTGGGGTCACTGAATGGGCCACTGAATAAGGCCATGGGGCAGATGCCTTCAGGACGGGCTTTTGGGGGCTCAAGAGCTTGACTCTCAGAGCTGACCAGGATGCTGGCTGCAGGTGGCCTCGAGCAGGGCAGGACGCCACGGTGGGTACCCTTTGCAAGATGGGGTCCTGAGCAGGAGGGACATCTTATCTGGGGCTTCAGGGGCCAGGGAGCTGGTGCCTGGGGTCTGTGATGGGAACCGGTAGCCTCTATGCCTCGGACGCAGGAGCAAATGCCCATGGGCCAAGGACACGCCGGTTGGCATCACAGGGAAGCCCTCCTCAGCCTCGGGTTTGCCTCTCGGCTGGCTCTTCCCACCCAGCTCTCTGAGCATCTCCTGGCTGCTCTGTTACCTGCCCAGGGAGGCCGGTAGCAGGGAAATCAAACGCCAGACTTCAGCATCTGAAGGGCTAATGAGGCCATGTGTGTCCCAGGCCTGGGGGCTAATTCCCAAACAGCCAGATCAAAAACACTGGGAAAAGCCTGGTTTCATACATTTTCCAACATGCACCTGCAAGGAGGGATGGAGGCAAAAGCCAGGGAAGGATGGAGAAGCAGAAAACCAATTGATCTGTTGATGTTTACTTTCACCTGTGTCCTGGGATCTGGGGGCGTTGGGAGTATCACTCCTCCAACCTGCAGGCCTCTCTCCTTCCTTCCATCTTCGTGGGTCCCGGGGGGTTGGTTGTCCTTGAATCCCAGGATGGGTCAACCACAGCAGAGACACATGGCACCTCCCTTGCACGTGCTAAGTGGCCCCTATGGCAATGTCCACCCTCACAGCATCCCAAGAGCCCTGGGCTGGCTCTTCCCTGAGATGTGGGCCTGAGGCCTCAGGGTCTGGGGCTCGACCCTGCTGTGAGGACGTCACTCAGCCAGCAGGGCCTGCGTGGTGGGTCAGTGATCAGTGAGGGTCCTGGTGTCTGCAGGGCCACATGGCCGGGTCATGCATGGGCTCATGGGCACCCTGCAGGAGGGAGGTGGCCTTAGGGCTCTCGGGTCTCATCTTGGAGGCTCCCCAAGAAACCCAGAGCACCCGGAGCTCTTCACCGGACATTGTGTCCTCAGAAGGGCCTCACAGTGCCGTCAGTGACGCCGACCCCTTCTTTTCCCACTCACACCTGCAGACCCCAGATGGAGCCTCTTCTCCAGGCCCCTGGAAAGCACAGAGCAGTGCAGCCACTCCTCCAGCCTTCACCCTGCAGGGCTTGTCTTTGTTAATATTCCTTCCATTCTGCTAAGCCTCTTGCAAAATCAGAAAATAAAACAAAACCAACAGGCTGCCAGCCCAGGCCCTCCATGGAGGGTGGAGAGGGGCAGGCACCAGGGCTCAGCCACTCTGCTCAGCAGACAGCGAGGGGCAAAGGGCAGGACTGAGAAGCCTGGTCTCTGGAGTGGGGGTGGGGTAAATCTCCCTGCAGGGACAGTCAGGTCTCAGGCTGGCGGTGGCATTCAGAGAATCTCTCCCGGCTTTCCTTTCCGGAGAAAGCTCTGCAGCTGCTCCCATGCTTGCTTGTTTTCTCTCCCCCTCCCCCTCCCCCTCCTTCTCCCTCTCCTCCCTCCTCCCCCTCCCTCCTCCCCTCCCTCTCCTCCCTCCTCCCTCCCTCCCTCCCCTCCCTCCTCCCCCTCCTCCCCCTCCCCCTCCCTCCTCCCCTCCCTCCCCCTCCCCCTCCCCCTCCCCTCCCTCCCCTCCCCCCCCCTCCCCCTCCCCCTCCCCCTCCCCCGCCCTCTCTGCCTCCCCCTCCTCTCCCCCCCTCCCCCCCTCCCCCTCCTCCTCCTCCCCTCCCCTCCCTCTCCCCCCTCCTCCCCCTCCCCCTCCCCCTCCCCCTCCCCTTCTCCCTTCTCCCCCCCCTCCCTCTCCGCCTTCCTCTCCTCTCCCCCTCCCCTCCCCTCCCCCTCCCCACCCCTCCCCCTCCCCCTCCTCCCCCTCTTCCCCTTCTCCCTCCTCTCTGCTGCACTCTCTCCTTTCCTCCTCTCAAACATGGCCCAGCCCAGCTTCTCTGGCTTTTCTCATCACCCCAGCCTCTCTGGTCCCTTGTCCGTCTTTGCAACCACACTCGCTGCTGATGGCAGACAAGGGCTGGGCCAGCCTGGGCTCCTAGGCCAGCTCTGTCCTTCGGACCATGTCAACCTCACCATGTGTTTGAGGACAGCAGGGAGAAGGAGGGCGAGGGCCCACTGACGCCCTGGACTCTGCACAGGAGCCAGAAGAGCTGAGCACCCCAGTCACCGCAGCCTGTGCCTCCTTGGCCTTTGAGGCCACACCCAACCTGCCCACCCTGGGAGACTCAGCCCAGCGCCTCACAGTGCCTCTGCCAGTCCCTGTCCCGCTGCCGTGGTCTCAAGTCCCCGACCAGAGCTGCCCGCCCGCCTCCCCGTGAGGCAGACTGTTGTGGATGCTGTCCCCAGGGCCATCGGGACCATCTCACTGGCGGCCGTTCCTTTAGCTGCTTATTTATTTCCCCAGGAAGAAGAAGACCTTGCGAGACTCTCGCTGCTCCCCCGCCATGGGGAGAACAAGGACAGCACATGTTCTCGCTTGCCCACAGACGCAGTGAAGCTGGCTCTGACTCCTGTGGGTCCTCAGTTTCCCCAGGTGGAAGATGAAGGGGCTGGGCAAATGACCCCGTCAGTTCAAAAGGCCCAGATGCTCATCCTGGTGGCTTGGTGGGTGGCTGCTCCACGCCCACCCCGCAGGGACTCAAGTCAACCAGCTATAGTGCCCAAACTCCCCAAAGCCATGTCCACCGGGAGGCCAGAGAGGGCTTTGGAAATGCCCTGGGTCATCCTGGCTGAAGGTGGGGCCCGGATCTACTGACTGGTTCCTTATAAAATGAGGTGGGGACACAGGGTGACACCGGGACAAGGTCACATGCACACAGAGGCAGAAGCTGGGGCCATTTCAGACACAGCCAGGGAGCACCCAGAGCCACCAGACATTGGAAGAGGCCAGGGCCAGTCCACCCCTAGGGCCCACGGGCAGGGGGTGAGCTGTGGTTTTTTGGGAGGGTGAGGACTGGGGATTGAACTCAGGACTTCCTCACACTTTCCTGCTCACACTTGCCAGGCAGGCGCTGTGCCACTGAGCTACATCTCTAGCCCCAATCTGTGGTTTTAAAGAACTCACTTCCGGGGTGGTTCCACACCGCCTGGGAACTAACAGAGGCTCAGAGGAGACTGCCAGGCTGGGGACACTGCTCCGCTCCATACCTATGGTTGAGGGAAAGGCTGCAGGCTGGAGGACAGAGGATATTGTCCCTGGGCCAGCAGCCATAAGGATGGGACAGACGGGAGCCACGATGTCCCTGCTCCAGCTGAGGCAAGTGGCCTCAGGGCCTCGGGCAAGGGACAGGCTCTCTAGAGGTGGCCAATTTGTCACTGCTACGCCAAAGCAGGCTGATCTGTGCCTCTTGTTATTTCTCGGAACAGAAGCCTTTCTCAGAACAGAAGCCTTGTTATTTCTCAGAACAGAAGCCTGCAGCTCTAGCTCTGCTGGAGGCCTGTCCAGCCCAGCTCCACCACCCCAGGGACCCTCCCCACCCTGACTTGACTTGGCCAGCTTGCGTCACAGGGAGGGAGCTTCCCCTTCAAAACCATCTCACAGTACCCTGCCCCTTCTCTGGGTGGCGAGTGACAGAAAGTGGGCGTGTGCAGAGTGCAGGGCCTGGTTAACCTCAGATCGAAGGGCAGAGGGACAGAGATGGCTCAGCTGCCCCAGGGTAGAGCTTCATCCAGACACCTTGACGGCACAGGGCCAAGGGGGCAGTCACTTCTGCCTGGGGCCTCTTTGTGGCTTCCCTGGGATGCCTGGGAGTGATGGCTGCTCCAGTCCCTTTAATGTCCTGTGAGTCGGGGTGACCATCCCAAGGAGCAAGTAACGCTGAGAACCTGGGGTCAGGTCCAGGCTCCCCACTTGCTGGTGGGGCGACGTGGGCCAGGCTTCTTCGAGCCTCAGTTTTCTTGTCTGTGAAACAGAACCATGCATTGGTGGTCAAAGGGCTAGGGCAGCAGCCTCTCCCATAGTAGGTGAGAGGACCCAGGCACTCTCCAGATCTGCCCCTGCTGTCCTTCTGCTGGCCAGCGATTGCCGAGCTCCAGGAATGACCCTGAAGCTTAGCTCAGTCGAGGATTCGCAAGGATGGGGTGTGGTGTGCTGATTAGTAATATTAACCACACTCATTTACAATGCGGTCTTAGTCACTTCCTTGTGGCTGGAATGTAACGCCCAACACCCACAACTCAAAGGAGGAGAGGTTTATTTTGGCTCATGGTTTCAGAGGTTGCAGTCCGTGGTTGGCAGGCTCAAATGCAGAAGCAGCATGGCGGAAGAGAGCTGTTCAGGTCATGGTAACCAGGAAGCAGAGAGAGAAGGGAGGAGCAGGGGAAAGCAATAAACTCTTCCAGACCACGCCCCCAGTGACCCCCTCCAACCAGGCCCCGCTTCCTAGCAGCAGGTTCAGCTCATGGATGAACCCACTGGTGAACACAGTGTCCCATGATCCAATCACCTTCCCCAACCCGGCCTTCTTTGGGGGACATCCAGATCTACACCATAACAAATGTCACAGGCACCGTCTCACAATCACTTGGGTACCTCCCTGTGACTCAGAGCAGGAAACTGAGGCTCCGAGACACTGAGCAGTTGGCCCACATTGTGCAGGGCTGGTACAGCTCTGCTGTCCCCAGACCCAAGGCTGCCCCAGGTGGCGAGGAGTGACTCCTTGGGTCTCAGCCTCCTGGGCTGCAGGGGACTCTTTGCTTCGACTCCACTGATGCACAGAGCCCTTAATGACATTTCTGCAAGCAGGAACAGTGGACATTGGATGCGGGGCCGGGGGCTGGGTGTTGGGTTCCCTCCAGGGCTCCAGGCAAGCCGTCCATCACTGCCCCCTGGAGCCTCAAGGCTCAGAGCCTGGGGTGTGATGGTGCCATCAGCCATGGCACTCCGGGGAGTCAGGCAGAGCTGGCAGTGGGAGCACAGCGGAAAGAGCCTCCAGTCAGGCCAACTGCTTTCCAAAAGCGAATGGTTCTCTTTCGAAACTGAAATAGTGTTTTGGCTACAGCACACGAGAAATGAGACACAGAGGCTGAATTATAGTAACTTCCTAGATCACAAGGAGAAAAAAATCCTAGTCACGAAAACAGAGCCACGCACAGCCTGGTGCAGGGCGTGAGTCACTGCTGCTGAAAGGGAATCGCACCCAATCTACTTCTCAGCTTGACTCGCCCCTGAGCAGGGGTCTGGATGGCTGGCAGGCCTGTCACCACTGCCCTGGAGCCCATTCAGGCCAAGTGCCACCACAGACGGGAGCAGGGTCACCCTGGCAGGAAGCCCCGGTGTGAGATCTGAGGGCTGAGACACCAGGCTGTGTGCCTCGAATGCCCCGTGGCTGCCCAGAGAGCTGGGCCGTGTCCAGACCCCAGTGAAACAAAGGTCTTGGTTTTGCAGGAACTGAAGGGAGTGGCCAGTGGCCTCCCAGGAAGTTGTATCCCTAGGCCTGACCCGTGGGGTGGAGTCACGGCTCCCAGACTCCCCGGCTGTCCCAGGGAGGTTCTGCAGAAGTGAAGAGGTGCCTGGAGCCCCCACATGGGATGGTTTGTGAGCACGGTCCAGGGTGTGACCAGGAGCTTGGTTAGAAGAGTCATCGGCCAAAGCTCGGAGGCTGGCGTTGGAGGGAGGAAGTGCCCCATCACAAGGGCTGTTCAAGTGAATTGAGTACAGAGTACAAGGTCAGAGAGTGACCAGGGACATCGAGGATCCTGGGGCTAATGCTAAGACCCCACTCCGGAGGAATTTGGATTTCCCCCAGGTTCCCAGAATGCACTGCAGCCCAGGACTGGACACCAGCTCCGGATGGGAACTGGGGCCTTCTGGATGCCCCAATGCCCCCTGGAGGGCCTGTGGGGTGGGGCTGCCCTGGCCACCCTCCTCCCAGTGGCCGAGCTGCTAACCATCAGGCAGTCTGATCCCCACCACGCCCAGCATGGTGCCCCCAGGGGCCACTTCCCCACAGCGGCAGAGCCTCAGAGCTTTCCCTGGATGCTGTGTTCTGTCCTCCCTGTTCCTCAGGAAGGCATGCAGCCTGTGGGGGGACAGGAGTCTGGGTCCCACAGCCCACATATGGCTAAGCTGAGATCTCAGCTGGGATCTGGGGGGCACTGTGGCTGGAGTCCACCTGGTTGCTCCCTGCCGTACCCTCTCACTGGGGAGACGGAGGAGGACTCCAACAGGGCAGGGCACAGGTGGTACCTGGGGTGTAGAGTGTGCAGGGAGACCGCTCCTGGGCCACCCAGGGGCCTGGGGGACAAGGGATGGGGACTAAGGGATGATGAATGAATGAATGATGGTGTGCAGGGGACAGCACAGGAGAGGGTTGGAGCATGTGCAGCCCTGGGCACCCAGCAAGGACACATCCTGTGTGTGTTCATTCAGGAGGACGTCAGGCTGTCCTGAGCTGTCAGGGGAGGGCCAACCTCTGCCTGTGCTTTAGGGAGACGGCCTGGGAGGGGATAGTTAGGAAGAGACTCACCTAACAGGCCTGGTGGTCATGAGGACTGGAGCCAGTGTGACAGACGGCCCAGGGAGAGAGTGTGGAGGCAGACTGGGGCTTTGTGGAGAGAGGGGATGAGGGCAGGCAATAAGAGCCAGAGCAGGTATCAGGGGACTTATTGGCCCAGAAGGTCACAAGGCATCTGAGGTCAGGACGGGCTCTTGGAGAGTCAACTCCGGGCCTCAAAGGGGGCCCACAGTCCCCCCACATTTATCTGCACATCCTGAGCTTGTGCCCAGGTTCCTCACATGCCCAGGTGGCTCTCGGCTCACCTTTCTTCAGGACTCCTGCCTCCACTTGTCCCTGCACGCCCCTCCAACACTCAGCGCGGCAGTGCCTGCAGCATTACATAAGATCCACGGCCAACTTGTCCCCAGCCCCATGCGGAGCCAGCAGGGAGGCTGGCCTGGCACCAACATGTGCACGTGCTCCTCCAGGCACACACGCTCGGTGCAGAGTGACAGGCCCCCTGCTCGGTGGGAGACGGAATAAAAGCAGATCACCCCTCCACTCTTCTCCCCAGAGCCCCCACGGTAGTGGGTCCTCGGTCTCCAGGGCCGGGACAGCCACTGGCAAGGACTACAGGCTCCCTCTGTCATCAAGGAGCTCAAAGTCTGCAGTTGATGAGGTTGGGGCCCACATACCTGCCTCTCTCTGCTGTGTGAGTCCCCCATTCCCAAGAAAATCGCCAGCTGTGATTTTTCTTTACATGGATAAAACCTGCACAGGGGCTGTGGCCTTCCCTCGTCCCTTCCCCAGTCTCTGCCCCCGGGGTTTGGCCCTTCTGTTGTGTCCACCTCTGGACAGAGACTGCCGAGACAGGAAGTGCCCTTTTACGTGGCCCTGAGTCACCAGGCTTCTCTCAGGCCAGGCTGGGGGTTGTGAAGCCTGCTCTCCTCTGAGGGGTTCAGTGACACCTCCGGGTTCCACCCCTCAGCCTCTGCTGGGCTTAGGAGCCCTGCCCCTGCTCAGCGAGGAGGAGGCGGGGCCCAGGATCCAGACCTTCAGGCAGAGGTGCCTGCGCTCCTTGGAAGGGGATAAAGAGGAGGATATGGCAGGCCCCAGACGAAGGAAGCCACACAGGGGATGCCAGATGCTTTGGATGTCACGCTGGCTACAGGTGGCTTCTCCAGCACCCTCTACTCTCCGGCTCACTACCCACGAGGACACAGGGCTCGGGAGCCCACAGATACCGGCATGGTATGGGGATGACTCCAGCCTCGGGGTGTTCAGGGACTCCTTGGTGAGAGGGCGTCCCAGGTGGGGACAGCTGGCGGGGAGGCAGCAGAGCCCGGCTGTATATTTAGGTAGAGTAGGTGGCCGCCCACTTGGTGTGATTTCACAGGCTGTGGAGGCCCCTTCCAAGCCCCAAAATACCTCCTCCACCTGCTCCCTGCTGCTGCGGTCTCTCATAAGAGAACAGCTCCCTGTTCCCGAGTTAGAAAGCGAGCTAGCTGGCCCTTGTGTTGCAACTGGCACCATCTGCTGGTCTGCTCCCCACACCCAGCGGGGGTTTGGGGCTGAAGGCCTCGACCAGGAAGGTGCCTCTGACTCCCCTGCAGCCTGCGGCTCCCCGCTCAGGCCCTGGCTCTCCTGGGGGCCCCAGCTGTTATTCCCAAGGTGTCCTGAGCCGGGTTCTGTGGTTGGAACAGGTGGACTTGGATTCCGTGTAGGCAGAGGACTCGATACTCTGATTTGTGGACAGGAGCATCAGTTGAGGGCAGGGACACACTGCGGGTGGCTTCCCATGCCTTCAGAGCTCCGGACACCATCCTGTGTGGAGAGTCGCATAGACGGCCTGCTGCAGCGGGGAGGTACAGGGCGCAGGCATGAGGGACTGTGTGTTGAAATTTCTTGGGGTCACCCTTTGGCAAACTGGTGTGGATTTTTTTTTTTTTATTCTGACAAAAAATATTCAAAGGCAAAAACTGCTGAAAATTGAGCAGAGTGAAAACTCACAAATTCTGACCCAGCTATCTGGCGATGGAGGGTAGGGGTGTCTGTCTTCTGCTTGATGACCTCGTGGGAGCGTTGCCTGCTGTGGAAGAGCCAGGCCCAGGCCCGGGCTGTCAGGACCAGGGGACAGAGATGGGACTCACTTCCAAATGCAAGGGTGCTGGGCTTTCTTAGAAGCAGCGCTCGGAGTCTGAGAAGGGCCTGAGGAGGGCCTGGGCTGGCATCCAGGGAGGACTTGGGGCCCGGCACAGGGATAAGGGAGGAGTGAGCTGGTGTCCACCTGGAGGCGCTTGCTGTGCCAGTCAGAACTCTGGCAAAGGCTGGGCTGTACCAGCCAAAGACGCCCAGGAACGAGGCCTCGTGGCAAAGAGGGCGAAGAAGAGGAGCCTGTGTAATGTTTGGGGAAGGACAGACACTTTGGCGGTGCCTCCTGCTGAGTGGAGAGCGATGGAGGAAGCAAGTTCGGGCTTTGGCGACGGGAGGGTCCCCAGACGGTGAACAGGTCACGGGCCGCAGAGGCAGGAGACCCGGGGGGCGCTCAGCCCTGCCCAGCCTCGCTCTAACCCAGTGTGGGGACAAGAATCTGTCCTCTCAGGGTTGGGGGCAACTTGGAACGGGGGAGGCAGGTGACAAGCCCTATTTGCCTTCAGTGTGGTCATCACACAGCCAGTAAATAAACCCATTCTTATCTTGAAATATTCCCATAGAAATACCTGTAGCTACATTGGGTTTTTTGCCATCTGTCACATATTAAGCACTATCAACCACACGGTCCTTGCTGTAAGACATTCAGTGATTCCGCTTTTCACTTTGTAAGAGACAAACATCCCGAGTGACCAGTGCAATAGAACAACAACCCCTCTTCCCCAGCGATGTCCGAGTCCAAATCCCCAGGACCCCTGGCTGCGCTGTCGGAAAGGGAGTTTGCTGATGGGATTAAGGTAAAGATCTGGAGATGGGAGGCCATCCTGGATCATCGGTGGGCCCGATGGAGTCACCAGCCAACACCTGACTCCAGTCTCCTGCCTTTCATGGTGTAGGGAATAAATTCGCAGTTTTTAAGCCAGTATGTTTGTGGGAATTGGTGAGCATCCCTAGGAAACGGACACATGCATCTCGTGATCATGTCTGGTTGTTCTTCTACAGGGAAGGTTTCTAGAAATGTGTGTGCACAGCTGAAGGGTCCGCTCCTCTGTGAGGCTTCTGGACACTGGGAAGTTGAACCTTCACCACTTCGCCCTGCAAGGCATGGGGTGTCTGTGGCTACCTCCTGTCCCGGAGCCTGTGCTGAATATTTTTGTCAGTTTGGAGACAAAATATTATCTCACTGCTCCAATTTGCATTTCTTTACATTATGGGGGGGGGGGTTGGGTTTTTTTGGTACTGGGGATTGAACTCAGGACCCTGTGCTTGTGCGGCAGGCGTCAGAACCACTGAGCTAAATCCCCGGCTCTTTACATTATGTTCATTGCATTTCTCCCTCTTTGAGCTGCCTGCTGGTAATCTGTACTTGTTTTCTATTGGGTTTGTCATACTTTTTGCTTGTTAACTTTTAAGCACTCTGCATTTTTTCTAAGTAATAATCAATTGTTTATATTAAGGGTTGCAAATATTTCTTCCATCTGTCACTTGTGTTTTGGCTTTTGTATAATAGCGTCCTTGGTCAAACAAAATACATAAAATGATTTTTTTGGATAAAAGCTGTCAGTCCTTTTCTTTACACCTTCTGGGTTTCATATTTTGCTTCACACATTTTTCTTTCCCAAAGAATATAAAAATGTACTTCTTTATTTTTCTTTAAAACTTTTACAGTCTACTAAAATATTTAACTCTTTTCTTCTTCTGGTTCTTTTGTTAATGGTGTAAGGTAGGAATCTCCGATGTTTTTCTTCACAGAAGTAGTCAATTGTCTCAATGCCATTGGTTTAAAAAAATTCTCCTTCCCACTATCTTTTCCTAAAATCAATAGCCATGCATGTGTGGGTCATCTGGAATTTCGAGTCTGTCTCATGGTATTCATCAGCTTGCTCACAACTTACAGGAGGAGAGGTTTAAGTAGGCTCATGGTTTCAGATGATTCAGTCCATGGTCTGTTGGCTCCAAGGCAGAAAGGCCTGGTGAAGGAGAGCTGCTCAACCCATGGCAGCCAGGAAGCAGAAAGAGAAGGGAGGAGCTGTGGAGGGAAATAGACCCTCTAAAGACACCCTTCCAGGTACACACATCTTCCAGGCCCCACCTCCTGGTGCCATATTTAGATATAAATTCATGACTGGATCAATCTGCTGATGAATACAGTACCCCCATGATCCAATCAGCTTCTAAAAGCCCCAACTCTGAACGCCCAAGACTTGTGGGGGGCATTCTAGACCTAAACCCTAACACTCATTGATCCATATGTCTATGTTTATAGGGGCACTTCCTGGTCCTGACGACTGTAACACAGTAAGTCTGGAAGTGAGGTCATGTAGTTTACCTGCCCCAAATTTGTCCTTGCTATTCCTGGCACTTTGCTTTTCCATGTAAATTTTAGAATAGATTTGTCAATTACTGTGGCCAAGTCTATGGAGATTTAGATTGGGATTGCTCTGAACATACCTATCAATTTGGGGAAATTGACATCTTAACAGTATTAAATCCTCTGATTCATAACCATAGTACATCTATATATTTTCCGCAAATATTTATTTAATCTCTTTCAACAATATTTTTTGCCATTTTTGAGTGTACAGAACTTGAATATATTTTGTTACATTTATTTCCAACTATTTCAGTGACAATCTTTTAAGTCCTTCTTTAAAAACACTGGATTTCTTTTTTCTTTTATTTATTTATTTATTTTATTAGCACATATCAATTATACAGAACACTGATTTCATTGTGACATTTTTGTACAAAAAAGAGAGCAGGAACAACTTCCATTTCTGATTGTTGCTAGCAGACACAATACAATTGGTTTTTGCAGGTGGACTGTTATGGGCTGACTTGTATCCCGCTACCCAAAATGCATGCAGTGGCGTTTAACCCCTAGTATGTCACAGTGTGGTTATATTGGGTGCAGGACATGTAAAGAGGTAATTGAACTACAAGGAAGTCATGGGAGTAGGTCTCAACCAGAATTGCTTTTTTCTTCATAATAAGAGGCTATTTAGATAAATACAGGTGCAAGGGAAAGACCAGGAGGGGAGACAGTCACCTGCAAGCCAAGGAGGCAGCCAGAGGCCGCCTGCTGCCGCCTGGATCCCGGATTTGCACAGGATGGAGGATGCTGAGAAGACACGTTTCTGTTGCTTACACCCCTAGCCTCGGGCTGGCAGAGGCGGCCAAGCACACATGTGTCCTGGGGAACCTGGTAAGCTCTTGTGTTACAGACCCACAGGTAACGCCGTGCTACAGCCCATGATGAGGCTCTCACTTTCCCTTCCCGGCCTCAGTACCTTTGTCCTTGATCCTTGCAGCACTGGCTGCCCTGTTTTATAGGACCTCAGCCCTGGGTGTTGCTTCCTACCCTGGATCTGCAGGCCTGGATCATGAGGGGCACCTGGAGGGTGAGAAGGGATGGCTCACCTGAGCCAGCGACCCAGCGGCAGGGTCCCAGACACTGGGCTATTTTTCCCACACCTCCTTTTACTAGCCATGACACTGTGGGTGACACCAAGGCCATGGTGGGACTGGCTGTCCTGTTTCAGCTGCACTGGCTGCAGACCCCAGGGTGGCTCTGAGTGCTGTGCCCTGCAGCTTGAAGGCTGGGACACCCTGGGGAGGTACAGCAAGGCCTGTAGCCAAGACGCAGCATCCTGGGTGCACCTGGACACTGCTGCCTGAGGACGGCATGGCCAGGATGGACCTTCGGCTGCCCGTCCTCCTTGCTGGCCCCTCACAAAAAGGCCTAGCTTTCCAGGAAAGGTCCCCAGCCCTGCCAGCTCCAGTCTCCTGGGGCCCACAAAGAACATGGAGGAATCCAACTTCAGAGAGGAGAGAGACATTTTTATCCCCAGAAAGAAAGATAGGCATTCTCCAGCTCTCGGCACCAGGTCTGGCTGTGGCCCAGGCCTCCCCTTCCTACAGGAACCCACAGAGAAGAGGCACAGAAAAGGCCTTTGATGCTGTTGCTCTTCCGCCTTCCCTATTAAGGAGGATTCCATATGGTCAGAGGAGATTCAGCTCAAAGTGTTAGGGTTGGGGAGGCACCCTGCTCCCTTCCTCTGCATTAGGGGGGCTCCTGGGAGTGCAACTTTCCAGGGAGGGCTGGGCTCCAGGCTCCACCTTGGCTGCCCGAAAACTCACCAACATCATGCACCACACGGCTGCCTGGCTCAAGTCCACAGCTTGCCTCAGCCCCAGGGCCTTTTCAGGTCAGCCCCCAGCTCCTGCGCTGCTCCCAGGATCCTTCCTGGTTTGCTCTCTCAGGACACAGCAAGTGGAGAGGTGCCCCAGGCCCCTGGGTCCCAGGGCACCTCCACCTGTTGCTCTGTTCCCACCCCCTGCCTTGCACCCTGCTCAGGAGCTGTGCTCTGTCTGGATGGAGACTCCCTGCATACAGTCTGCCGGGGGACAGCAGCCCTCATATAGTCCAAGTAAAATAAGCGCTGGGAGGATGCGTTCCGGGAGGTGATGGCCCAAGGCCTGCAGAGTTCGATGCCTCACACCACCTCTCAGTTCAGGGGAACAAACTCCTGCAGCTTCTCAGATGCCACACGGAGTCATGCCTACCTCTGGGCTCCTCCCAAGGGCCGCTCCTGGGTCCACTTTCGCCCAGGCCCAGGCGGTGTCCCATGGTCCTCCATCCAGGTCGGCCAGGCCCCTTCCAGTGGCAGGGGATGCGGCCCCTGGGCCTGGTGGAGCCAGCCACTGCCCACTCTGCATCCGGGGACTTGTGGGAGCCTCTCTGACCACATGCTGCTGTCTCCTGGCTGGCGGCCGTGGTGAGGCGCCCACAGGGGACATCCAGGTGCAGACAAAGTGTGCAGGACAGGACTGTGGCAGACGGCGGAGAGGACCCGGCAGCCCTGACCACCTGTCCCGTACAGAGGTGACTGCAGAGTTGACCCGAGGAGGGGTGGGCAGGCCGGCTCCCACATCCTCTCAAGTGACCAGAGACTCCAACACCCGAGGTGGGGCCCGCTGGGGTTTCTCTGGGAGGCTGAGCCTTCTGCGTCCTGTGTCCACTCTGCCTTGTCTCAGGATGACCTTGGCCCTGGCCAGGCTTCTGACACACTCAGTGGCCTTGGGTGGCCAAGAGCAGCTCTGGAGCAGTGGGTAAAGGGGGATGGGAGCTGGCAGCAGGGGACCCAGTGACCTCTGCCCTCCACCCCTTCGCACAGGCTCCACAGCCTCTTGAGGGGCTGCTGGCATGGGCAGAGCTGTGGGAAGGTCGCTCTCTCAGGAGCCAGGCCAGGAGCCAGCAGACAAGCTGAGAAGGGAGGGAAGTGACAGCTTCCTATCACCAAGGGAGGTCGAGGCAAGAGGAGGCGTGGCAGAGCCCCACGAGCCCAGAGTCCAAGCAGGGGGATCTGGAGAGCAGGGGCCACACCCCACAGTGCAGGAGGGGAGACTGAGGCCTGGACCACAGCAGTGGGCAGCTGTGACCCCAGAGGGGCTGGAGTCCCTTAGCCAAGTGTTGGATTCTGTGGGAAAATCAGGCTCAGGCAAATGGCTTGGAGGTGGAGAAGTGTGTGTTTGGGTGTGAGTGTGTATGTGTGCAAGTGCTGGGGATGGGACAGGCAAGAGGCCAGAAGGGACCCGGCAGCTCTGCTTCCTGTAGGGAGCCCCTTCCCACTCCAACCTCTCCCTCCACACCCAGCGGAGCCCCAGGGCGGCAGCCTGGAGGAGCTGGATTATCCAGACTCTGGGGGCTGGGGAGCCCAGGACTGGGGCCCAGAGGAGGAGGCTCAGGGAGGCGGAGCAGCAGCGCCCCCTAAGGCCCACTCGCTCCCTCCTGTCCCCTCCTGCCTGTTCCCATAAATTGCACAAAGCCGTGCCTGACTGGGCCCCTTAAGGGACCAGGATTCTGAATGCTGTGAAAGGGGACTGGAGGCCCATTATGCCCAAGCTTATGCAGGAATAATGAGGGGAAAGAGGCTGTAATGGGCGAGTCTGTGTCTAATAAAGGGAAATTTATTCAGTGTGTTCCAGTGAAGACGGAGAGCTGGCTGGTCTTAAAACAAAAAGACTGTGTGTGGGCCTGTGCGGTGCACTCCCTGGCAGGAGCTCTGCGCCAGACAGGGTTGGAGCTTCTCAGGTTTTTTAATTAAGCAGTTCAGAGCCCAGGACAGGCCAATGCAGGGTCCAGCTGGTTGGTGGTGAGGGGTCACAGAGAGGGTCTGCAGATTAATGTCAGGGGCTTCACCAGGAGCAACAGACAGACTTGGATCCATGGATGCCGATTCTATTTCAAATGTGGGCCTGGGGGCTCCCTGCTGGGCCAATCTGCAGCTGCGGTACTTCTTCCATCTGCAAAGAGGGTGGATGGATGTGACTCTACCATGTGAAGGGCAGGAGCCCCCCTCTGCCAACCCATGTCCATCCCGGTTCTGCCAGCACCCCCCGGAGTTGTGCTGGACCACAGCACCTATGAGAGGGCAGCACCAGCCCCTCGCTGCCAGGGGGTGGGGGTGCTGGTCTCCAGAGCAGGGCTCCATGGGTCCAGAGAGACTGCTAGGGGGCAGAGGGCATCAAAAAGCCCCACACTAGAGCAGGGCACAGGGCCAGGGGCCAGGACTGACTTTGGGAGCTCAGGGCAGGGGCCTTTGGGAAGGGCAGGCCCTGCTCTCCCCCAGCCTAGGATCACATCTGTCCCAGACTCGATGTCCAGGAGGTGACACAGCCACCCTGCCCCACCCGGCCTGCCCTGGTCACTTCCACACCCAGCTGTGACTGGATTTCCAGTTGCAAGCCCTGAGTAGAATGAATCTCCTCCTAGGGTCTGTCTGTGCCTCCCATCACCTGCAGAGAAGCAGCCGCCCCAGGAGCACCTGCTCCCCTGACTCACTCGGGTGGCATTTACCCCACAGTGGGGCCCCCTGCCTTCTGCCCCCACCCCAGGACTTCCACGAGGTGTTGTGGGAACGGTCCTTCCAAAAGCACACCCTACCCTGCTATCCGGTTCCCAAATCTGCTGCCCTTGCCTGGGTCCTCAGCAGAGGACAACGTCCCCCTCACTCCCACCCCGATTCTGGCAGGGTCTGGGCTCCTAGGCCTCTGCTCCCTCTTGTCTGAGGTCCTCTGTTGGCCTCCAGATTCTCACAGTGCCCGTGCAGTGGAGGCATAGGGGCAGATTTGCTGAATGGATGAAAATGCTAATCACAGGCGCACTGCGTTTCCCCAGGAGGTGAGGAGCAGGCGGGTGCAGATAGGATAGATTATTTCTCCTCTAGCAATTTCGGCTCCTTGATGGTGGCCTGAGGGAGCCCTGAGCCAGCACCTGCCTCCAGAAGGCGCCCTGGGTGGGTCTGTTGCCATTGCTGCTTCCTTTCTTCATCTAATGGATGGAAGACCACAGCAGCCGAGGCCTCGGGTCCCCAGAAGCCCCCAGCTCTCACCCTTCTAGTGCCTCCCACCCAGCAGCGCCCCTGAGCTTCCACACAGAGGCAAATTATCCTAATGTGATTCAGCCAGCGAGCGGGAATCTGGGTCAAGGAAGGGCAGAAAATCGAGGGTGCAGGGGGTGCCCCTCCTGTTGGCATAGCAGAGGGATGGATCCACATGGCTCTGGACCATGGAGCCAGGCTGGGCTGCTGTTAAGTGCATGTACGTGTGTGTGTGTGTGTGTCTGTGTGAGATCTCAGTCCTGACGTCTGTGGACTTTGTAATCAATTTCTAAAACATGACCCCAGCGATCTCATAGGGAACATCAATGAATATTTACTACCTTGTTGTTGTTGTTTTTTTTCCTGAAAAAATGCAATTTCGCTGTCTGGTTATTAAATCTATTTTTATTGCTACCAAACGCCTCCTGTCCATTAAGATGAGCGAGGCTGGCCCTGGAGACGCAGTGTGTAGGTCACTCCGGGCCCTCCTTTACTGACGGGGGCCCTCTTCCCCGCTGCTCCCCTGGCTCTACAGCAGTAGGAGTAGCTTCTGCGGGGTGCGGGTGTTCGGGAGCTGCCCCAGCACCACAAGCCTCGTGGGCTCAGCTCCCAGAGCACAGTAACTCACCATCTCCTTCGAGCCTTGGTCCCGCCCCAGGGACCCAGGGCTCAGTGCTGGACTGGGCCTCCCTGGCCTGCTGTGTGCTCAGATGTGCCTGCTGGACTCTCCTGGCCACACAGTGCCCACAGCCTGCCCTACAGGATGGAGCTGCAGTTGGGTGCACTGCCAGCCCTCTGCCCCCTCTGCTCATGACCTGTGGCTCCCTGTCTTTCCTCTGCAAGCGGTGGGCCTTCTGGGTTGCAGGCTTCTATCCCCTGAGGGCCTGGGCGTGAGGGTCTCCAGCGTGAAGGCTGGGTCTGTCCCTTCAGACCGGCTCCCACATGCGGACCAGGAGAGGACCTGGCATGCATGGCCTCATGCACCCCCTCCGCAGGATCCACCTCGGCCAGAGGGGTGGGGCCATATTTGCCATCATAGGCTGTTCATTATCATTTATAAGTAATAGGAGCCCCAGAGCCACAGGTGGCCTTGAGTCCAGGGCCTGCGCAGTGCATGCTGTGCATCTCCTCCCCACCTCATGGGCTGGGGTAAGGTGCTCCCCGTAGCCGGCCAGGTGGGTTTCAAATACCAGCTGCAAGAACAGAGGTGGGCATCGAGCCCTTGCTCTGTACTGTTCACATGTATGGCTGTAATCTCCATCAGCCCTGCATGGCAGCAAACATGGCTACTTGCAGAGAGCCTGGGGATGGACCCTGGGCTCCCAGCCAGCCAGGGCTGAGCGGGGCTGTGAATCCAGGTGGGCAGTGTCCAGAGTCTGTCCCTCCACTGTCCCCGAGGACCTGCACCAAGCCAATGGTGACCGGCCCCTTCCACGGGGATTCCAACCCCAGGGTGGCCCTGAGGCAGAGGCGAGTGCTCCACTCAGGCACTGCAGATGTGGGCCCCTCCAAAGCACAGCGCTTCCCCCCACAGGGCACCCCCAGTGCCTTTCCTTGCGCGTGGCCAGGCTCTGTCTTGAAGGAAGCGGCCCAGGTCCACTTCAGGGCCACCCAGCTCTGCTGTGGCTCCAGTATCCTGTCCTAGCTGGGCCTCTCTGTCTGTGATGACCGAATAAACAGTGGCCAGGCTCTGGCCAGGCCACCACTGCTCTGATGACGCACAAGGCAGCTGATTCCATTTCAACTACAAACCTAGGCCCAGAGAGGGTCTGAAACTCTCCACAGCCACACGGCTTCCAGAGGCTGAGCCAGGTCGATCAGTCCAGGTCCCAGGGCTCTGCACCCTGCAGTGATGAGTGGCAGGGTGACAGGATGGTGACTCCTCCCTCCCTGGGCTCATCTATGTTCCTGCAGCAGGGGCTCGGGCACTGGAACTCAACTTGGCACTTCCAGAACACCTTCCTAAGGGCTCAGCCTGCTGCCCGCCTGCCCGCCTGCAGCTCCGGGCTCTGAACTGGCCTGGGGGCAGCAGGAGCTTCAAGGTGCCTGGTGGCAGACAGGCAGCAGCTGAGGACGCCAGAGTGTCTCGCCCGCCCACGAGGTTGGAGGGCCGGCATTTGGAGGTTCCCTGCTCTAACAGCCCCGTCTCCCCAGGGCTGGATCTGCAGGGAACCAGGCTCTCCCGAGGCCTCCCTGCCCCGGGCGTGGGTGTGAACTGGCGAACCTCAGCTCCCCCACCCCCGCTCTGGTGGCTCATGGTGCAGACAGGTACAGCCACTCATCTGGGCTGCTCCTTGGCTCAGAGAGTGGTGCCCTCTGCCCATGAGCAGCACTGAGCTTCTGGTACCTAGGAAATGTCCCAGAGATTTGGCCTTGGGGAGCCCGTGGCTGAGCCTGTTTTCCTTTTGCAGTATTGGGAATTGAACTCCAGGCCTTCCCACTGAGCCATATCCTTAGCCTTTTAAAAATATTTTATTTGAGACAGGGTCTTGCTAAGTCGCCAAGTTATCCGGGCTGGCTCTGAACTTGCCCCCGCAGAGAGTTGGGATTACAGCTTTGCACCTTTATACCCTGCTTGGTCTTGCTTTCTAAGCTCCGGAGCGACTGTGAAGGAGATCCAGCCTGGACATCTGGACAGAGCAGAGTGAGGCACATTGCACTGTGAGCAGGCCCATGGCTGAAGGAAGCTGGACAGCATGGGACACATGGCCAGTTCTTTCTGTCACCTCCTGGCTGGTGGCCTCTGGCTTCCCGAGTCTGAGTGTGGGCTTCCTGACTGTCACACAAGAAGACTCCCCTACTTGGTGCTGAGAGACAGCACGGAGCCTGGCACTGGCTTGTGGCTCTGAGACACACAGCCCGACCCCCCAGACCTGGCAGCCATGTGACAGGAACTAGAAGCAGGGAGCCCGCCAGTGGGATGGAGGCCACATTCTGCCTGCTCCAGGGCTCAGGCTATAGGGGCAAACAAAGGGCTGCAGGGAGCTGAGAGGCCCCCAGCTATGCTCCTCCTGGTGGGGAGCTCTCGTTGCTGTCTGCCCAGGAGCATGCTGGGAGGCTGGGAGCTGCTGACCCCATCTGTGGGTCTGACCAGCACTGTCCCCAGGCCGCACCCTGCAAAGGCTCGGTCCCCAGCCTGGTACTGTGGAGAACAGTGGACAAAGGCCTAGTGGGAAGGCTTCGGGACGTGACGGTGGTGTGTGCGGACTGAAAGTTCTGAACTGGGCGCCGAAACAAACCTTTCCCTTCATAAGCTGATCACTGTGAGTCTTGGTCACAGCAGCTAGAGGCTGAGCTCACGTGCACCACAGCCTGGCGCTGGCCTCATGGCTGCATCCCATGGGTCACAGCCAGTGACAGCAAAAGCCAGCGCATGTGGCAGCCAACACTTTGTCTTAAATTTTCTTTTAGGTACCTTCCAAGACAGCCATCTCAGGTTCCCTTGATGCCACCTCCGTTCCTATCTCGTGCTGCGTTATGTCACACCCTGTGTCACACTGTATTTGTTTACAGTGTCATGCACCTCGCGCGCGGGGTGGCACGACCAATATTTTCATGACACAGGCTGTGCACATGGAAAGGCAAAGGCACACCAAACAGCACATGTGCATGTCCCATACAGAAGACAGCCAGGGCAGGGTGGTGCTGCCCCAGGCAGACCCCTGGGTCAGCACATCAACCACGCACAGTGAGTGCCCTTTAGCTTCTCCCAGCCGGTCACCTTCTGGTATTGTCCAGTCCTTGTTCACTCTGCGGGGGTCCGGGCTTGTTGATCCGGGGCACCAGCAGCGCTGCTCGGTTGTTGTGGAGCCCACCGGCATCGTAACTCAGCCCCAGTAATAAATTCGAGGGACAAAGTTTAACGAAAGGAAGACACCGTATTTGCAAAGAGGAAAGGAGGGAGAAGGAAGGTAGACAGCTGCCCTGATAAGAACCGGAGTGGGGCCTGGGCAGGAGGGGTCTGGGCCTCGGTTCTCAGCTCTTCTGTGGGACTGAGTGACTCTGTCCCCTCCACCCGGAACTGGCCGTGCCGGACTGGCTTTTGAGCACCTCTGCCTGAGGCCATTTCTTCTGGGGGTCTCCGTGCAGCTTCTTCCTGCCCGTTTCCTCGTCCTTGACCCACCTCATCTTGCGGGTGGGCGGCCAGCTGGCAAGGGGGTGCCTTATTCACGTTAGCTCCGAGTTAGCAAGGGCCGCGTGGATGTCCACTGTACCCTACAATGACCCAAGAGTGATTAACACACACACACCAGTGTGTGCCAGTGCCCCGTGTGCGTGTTCCCCGCCTCAGTTAGTCCCCCCTGCTCCCCTGTGTTCTGTCGGAGGCGGGGGCTCATCATCTGCGGCCCTGGCTGGCCTTGTGTCCTGCTCTCAGCTCCCTTTCTGGTCTCTTGGTGCAGGTCTCAAGGCCATGGGCGCCTTTATGTTTTTGTCTGTTTTTTCTCTTTTTCTCCTCCTGTCTCCGACTGGCTTCCCAGGAGAATCTCTCTAGTAAAGTTTGTATTAAACCCCTTCTGGTCAGGATTAGCTAGAAGGCCTAAGGACCCTGTTTGATTTTCCCATCTACAGACCCTGTCCCCACAGGCTGAACTTTGTCACCCAGGGGCCCCCTCAGTCCCTGACCCATGGATGAATAGACCGGCAGACCTGAGAACCGACTCCTTGGGGTCCTCAGGAGGAAGGGTCACCATCTGGATCCGAGATCCTCTGGCCATTACTAGGTTTACACTGGCAGAGGGGAGATAGTGTACAGGGAAGATGTCTGGAGGACGCAGGATGCACCAGAAAGCAGGGTCTCTTTTTCCAGCTTTCCAAGGATGAATCGAAACTTAAAATACAGTCAAGGAAAAAAAAATCAAAATATGAACACTTCCTTGACAGAGTCTTGTTTTGGCAACGGAAGTATTTTCAGACCCCAGCCGGTGTCTGGCTCTCGGAGAGGGTGGTGGGGTAGCTGGTGTCTGCCGGTGGGCTGGGAATACCAGGCTGTATTTATAGGCTTTCCAGGAAAGCCTGTGGGGCTGCTCTGGGGGGTTTGGGATTTGCTGTTTGGACACTGGTGGATTTACAAGGGCACGGGGTCCTGCACGCCCCGACTTGGCTGGTCCCTGCAAGGAAAGGAGCGATTTCTGTTGGGAGGCGACAGCACGTCTGAAGGGTGCTTGGGGATTTGGGGACAGCGGGGCTGCCATGCCTTGTGAGGAAGGACAGACAGTGGCAGCGTTAAGTGCAGCCGTCAATGCCCTCAGTCCTACACAGACCCGGAAGACGGCCTGGCGCGTTGGGAGCCTGTGGGGTCACCAGAACAGTGATCCTCACCTTAGAAAATTCTCTTCTGGGTCATTTCTGTGTCTGTGTAAACACACCCAACTTCTCAGCATTTTAAATCTGTCAGGAATGTCACAGCACACCCAGGTTCAAACCCCCCCCCCATCCCTACCCCTTCCACGCTCTCCTCCCCGCTGAGCTGCTAGATTTAGCAAAAACAAACAGCCGGCCTGGAGTCCCAGCTCGAATTGAATTTCATAGAAATGAATGCGTATTTTTCTCTTTGTGCTGGTGGGGACAGAGTCCAGGCCTCACACACTGGGCAAGCGCTGCCTCCTGAGCTCCAGCCTGGCCCTGATCCTGATATTTTTAGCGAAGAACGTCCGTGGATTGAGGTGTAACCAGTGCCGGGGTTTGGGCCTGGAATGGGGCTCAAAGGTAGTAAAGGCTCCATCCTCAGCCTGGCCCTGTGGGAGGCGGGGACATGGTTAGGAGGTGGTGGGCTTCCCTGCTCCTGGGCAGTGTCCGTAAGAAAGAATGGATGGTCACCGCCAGCCTGGGGAGGGAGAACGTGGCCACAGACAGACCCATTTCAGATGGGGAAACCGAGGCCAGAGCAGAGAGCATAACAGGGAGAGGAAGAGACGGAGTGTGAAGGGCTTGCAGGCCTGGGGGGGGACCAGGACTGTCTGGCTGGGCTTGGGTGTGACCCCCAGGGGGAGCCCCGGCCAGCGGAGCCAAGAGCAGAGGCCTCGGGCTGTGCTGGGCTCACTGCTGGGTGCTGAGGCTGAAAGGGCTTCCAGGCACATGCTCGCTCTCTCTCTCTGTCTCTGTCTCTCTCTGTCTCTCTGTCTCTCTCTGTCTCTCTGTATCTCTGTGTGTCTCTCTCTCTCTCTGTCTCTGTCTCTCTGTCTCTATCTCTCTCTGTCTCTGTCTCTCTGTCTCTGTCTCTCTGTCTCTCTCTGTCTCTCTGTCTTTCTGTCTCTCTGTCTCTCTCTGTCTCTGTCTCTCTGTCTCTCTGTCTCTCTCTCTGTCTCTATCTCTCTGTCTCTCTCTCTGTCTCTCTGTCTCTATCTCTCTGTCTCTCTCTCTGTCTCTCTGTCTCTCTCTCTGTCTCTGTCTCTCTGTCTCTCTCTCTGTCTCTCTCTCTGTCTCTGTCTCTCTGTCTCTCTCTCTATCTCTCTGTCTCTCTCTCTGTCTCTCTGTCTCTCTCTCTGTCTCTGTCTCTCTGTCTCTCTCTCTGTCTCTCTCTGTCTCTCTCTGTCTCTCTGTCTCTCTCTCTGTCTCTCTCTCTGTCTCTGTCTCTCTGTCTCTCTCTCTGTCTCTCTCTGTCTCTCTCTCTCTGTCTCTCTGTCTCTCTCTCTCTGTCTCTCTCTCTCTCTCTCTTTCTGTCTCCTCCCCCCCCTCTCTCCAGCCTCACAGACAGCTCTGGCCCTGGCGGGGAGGAAACTTCCAGCTCTGGCAGGGTTGCATTCAAGTTCCTAGAGCCGTCATAATAAGCTACCTTGCACGCCTGCAATCCCAGCACTCTGGGAGGCTGAGGTAGGAGGATCGCAAGTTCCAACCCACCTCCTTCTCACTCACCTTCTGATCCTGCCCCTTCTGATCCACGTCCCCAACCAGTGGGCCAAGCCTCAGCCGCACACATCTACCCTCATAAGTGCCAATTGCACAGCCATCCTGGGTCACAGTCATCACGACTGTTCCCAGCTGACTGGAAATGCATAAAGCAGGAGAGCCACTGGCTCCAGGGACACGCCAACCCCTCCATACTAACCCAAGCTTTTGTCCTCACCCTAAATACACCCCACTTCTGGCCCAGAGTTTGGTCTTCCTGCTGCCACAGCCCGACAGGAAGTCCCCAGTGAGCTGCACTGCACGGGCCTGGATCCCGCCTCTCTCTGCAGGTTCCTGGCTCTGTGGGGCCAGGTCATGCCTTCTCCAGTCCCTGTGACCTCTGCCAGGGAGAGAAGGCCACTTCCACTGATGTGGTGCCACATCCTGACCCCAGCACCACTGTCACCAGGGCCTTTGCCACTGTGATGCTGCCTTGGGCTGCAGATGCAGTCATAGGGACCCTCAGATGAGGAAGCGGCGGCAGAAGGGTCAGACAGGCGTGAAGAGGCAGGAGAGACCTACATGTGACAGGCGGCACCAGGGCCAGCAACCATGAATGACCTCTGCAAACGGCCTCGGTAGCAGCCAGTCAAAACACAAGGACATGTCCTGGGTCCCATGGGCCCAAATCCTGCCAGCACTGCAATGAGCAGGGAACAGACTCTCCAGGGGCACCGGGAAGGGCCATAGCCATGTGACACCTTGGCTGGGCCCATGGATTGGCATGGAGGAGCCAGCCATGCTGATGGGGACCCTGGGAGGCAGAGCTGTGGGAGGTCCCTCCTGTGCCGTCTCCGAGACTGGATTTGCAGCCACAGCACAATACAGAATGAACATCATGCACTCTGGCTGCAAGATGCCCTGGCTGAATGTGGTCCAGAAGCCATGGGTGCTGTCCAGTGCCACAGCCCTGTGGCCATGCGACTGTCAAGAGAATGGTTCCTACCAGGAACACCTGGCTGCGAATCCTGATGCCACTCACATGGTGGAGCAAGGCCACTCATCTCCCGGCTAGGGTGCACAGGAAGGAAGAGGAAGGGTGTGAGGCCGCACAGTGCCCTGCAAGGACATGCCCCAGTGACCCAAAGTCCTCCCCATAGGCCCCACCCCTTAAAAGTTCCACCACCTCTGAACAGCACCGTGGTGGGGCCAAGCCCTCCATCTGGGCCTCTGGAGGACACCTAAGACCCTAACCATGTGTCATCTATAAAATGGGAACAATCACAGCAGCTAAGGATTTGATTAAGTGATGGACCCTAAAGTGCCTAGCTCAGGGCCTGGCCCAGGAATGCCCAGAGGACAGCAGCAATTGTGATGCTCACTGCTTCTTTGACAGGTGGTTGCTGGTCTGCTAGTCACCTCCAGGCCAAGGGAGCTCAGCATCTTAGGAGATGCCCTAGGGAAAAAGTGTCAACAAATGGTAAATGCGGATACTGCTGTAAGTGTCAGGAGAATCAGATGTGAGCCTTGGCTTGGACAGACCTACAAGTTGGAGGCCAGGGTCTCTCTCTCTCTCTCCTTCTCCCACTCTCCCCCCCACCCCACCTCAATTGCTTGCTGTCTCTCAGACTCAGTTTCTCTATCTGTGAAATATCAGAGTTGGATCTAACTTCCTTTCCTAGTTTTCAGACTATGATTCTGTGAACTGAGGCCGAAGCTGTTCTGTTGATCTCATAAGTAATTATTTTTTCTCAGGATTACACATTCTTAAATAAAAATGAAATAAGACCTTCAGAATAACAGATGAACTACTTTTTGACCTAACATTAATATGCCATGTCAAAGGCAGGAAAATGAATCAGTGAGATTAAAGATGTGGGGAGCTCAGGGGAGTGAGTGCAGGCCAGATGGTGCTGCACGGGCGGGCAGGGGTGCCCATGTATATTTATTTGCTGACATGAATACATTGAGCTGGTGCATGTGTAATGTCACAGGAAAACCCACCCCGGTGGGCGCCCATTGGCCAGAACAGGCTGTTCCTGTCCTCGCTGTCCTGCCAATTCACACTGGAGGCCCCACGCTCCCCAACCTGTCCCTGCAGCATTAGCCAGGCACCTATTGGAACTAGGTCCCCCCTCCTTGCAAGACCTAATGGGGAAGGTGGAAGTGGCTGCTCAGAGAAGATGGATGGGGAGGAAGGAGACCAAGCAGGAACCGGAAGTCCCCGCTGAGGAACAGGGGTGGTCACCACTGACCCGGCAACACTGGGGACAGACCCCACCCTAGGAGAGGGCCATGGCACTTGTCCTTCATATCATTGTGACAGACTCCAAAGGGTCATGCTTTGGGTGGCAGTGGGTCTCTGGCCACAGCGTCAGCTGCTCAGGAACCAGCTATAGGCCATCTCTCCGGACCTTGGGGGATGACCTAGTGCTCTGCATCCGAGGTTGATGGATAAGCTTGCGAGTTAGCTTGGTTGGCTCAAGAGATGCTGAGTAGGTTGCCAGACCACACTTACGGGGTGCCAGGATAGGTCTGGGGGTGTGACCTTGAGGACTACGTCAGGTCTCCAGCCCCTTCCTCCCACTGTTCCCCGGCTCTATTCTTCCTCACTCATCCGCCATGATGCTCCATGGACTGCAACCTCTGTTACCATGAGCCCAGAAAACCATTTCCTGTCAGGTATTTTGTCCCAGCAGTGGGACAGTAGACCAATCCACCAAGCTTGCCCAACTGAACCTGCAGAGGGTTCTCTGAGGAACAGGACAAGCCATGGTCATGTGATAAAGGGGACTTGGAACCGAGGCACCCAGTGGTAGACGGGGCACACGGCCCACACTCCACGGCAGCACCACTCTGAGTCGGCAGATGTCACTTGGAACCAGGACCCTCCGGCCTCCCCCAGCCATCAGGTCAGGCTCTCAGTGAGCAGAGTCTCAGGCCACCCTCAGGTGTGGCCTCAGGCCAGGGAGCCAAGGCCAAGGACCTCAGGCCCTGCCAGGAAACAGCCCAGCAACACGTCTGGGCGGGGACTTAGAGCACCAAGGAAATGCTGTGCCCAGCTGGGCTTAGTGCAGGCCGTCTTGGGGAGAGAGGCCCAGGCTCCCGGCAGAAGCCCCTTCAGCAGATGGAAACTCGCCAGCCCCAGCCGCCGCCCTGGGGCCCAGGAGCAAGCTCAGGCCGGTGCTCATGGAAGCTGGTGCTGGGATTTCATAACCAGACACCACTTGGGGTCACACATGGAGGAGACAGGCAGGGAAACTGCAGGCCTGATTCTTACCCAGAAGATATGGGCCAGAGACACCACGACAGGCAGACGGCAGCCTTGGTGGGACCCTGCAGCTGGCCCTGGAGGAGCTTCCTGCAGCTACCACAAAGGACACCAGGCTGGTCTGTCCCCAGCCAACAGCAACTGCTGCATCTGCCCCACCTCCCACACATACAGGACCTATCTGAGGTCTCCCATCCCTTGCCTTTGGCTCAGCTGGGCTAGTTTCTCTCCTTCCCGCCTTGTGTGGTTCATCAAGAGAACAGAAGCCTAAATTCCTGACATTTACATGTTGGAATACTATATAGCCTCCAACAAGCATGCACCATTTGTGATGACCATAACAGATCAGGGAAGCCCAGAATGCCTAGAGCAGTGAGATTTCCATGCAGGCCTCAAACACATGGAACAAACCTCCACCATTCTGGGGACCAGTCACCCACAGTGACATTACTAGGGGATGCACAGGCCCACCTAGCACCAAACTCTGGATCACAGGCCCAGCTACAGGATCCGGTCCCTCCTTGCAGATTTTGAATTGAGAAAAAAAAAGGAAAAAAATCTTATCTAAAAAATAATATTAAAGACCAGGAGACCTAGCCGGTGAGGACCCCCGGGCTTGCCCACCAGCCTCCAGCTTGGCTGTGTGCTTGGGCAGAGCAGCCGCAGGCTGAGTGCGAACTGCTCAGTCCAGCCGGCTCCGCCCACCTTCGACCAGGAGACCTAGCTGAGGCACAGGGGACCATAAAGGCCATTGTCCTGTGCTGCAGAAGTGAACAACAGACAGAGGGCCTCTCTCAGGCTCCCTGATGAAAACTGAAGCCCACTGGAAAAGTGAAGAGAATCTCTGCAATAAAGGCACACCAGACCACTGTGCTTGGTAAGTTGGAGGGATCATCACCTCCCATCAGAACCTGGACTATCTTCAGGGGAAGGTCAGCTGGAACCTGCAATAGAACCTTGCAGAGTTCAACCCTGTAGGAGGACAGGGAGCTCAACTTGGGACTTGCAGCCAGAAATCTGCCTGAATCTCACGGGTCTGTGACTGGCTTACTGAGACTCATTGACTTATAACTGCACACTGCTGCCCACGTTGTCTATTGTGACAGGAGACACATACCCTGAAGGAGGCCCTTCATTTTTATCTTTTGTTATTTTCAAAATTACCACTACTTTTTTTGCTCTTATTTTTAATTTTTTTCTTCTTTGCTACTCTTATAAAATTTTTGGTTTTCTCTCTTTTTTCTCTCTTTTCTTTCTCTCTCTCTCTCTCTCTGCCTCGCTCCCTTGCTGTCCCACATTGTTCTTCATCTCCCTTTGTGTTCCTGTTCTGCCCCTAATTCATATTTCTTCTTTATCTTTCTTTTCTTCTCTTTATTTCTCTTGCCTGTGCCCCCTGGCCTCACTGCTAACCTTCCTCTACCCTTCTACTTACCTATTCCTCCCTCCCCAACACCTTCTAACTCTCCATCCTGAAGGGTAAAGTTGCTATATTGAAGAGTTTATTCACTATAAACATATGTTGAGTTGGTCTTTGATTTTGATTTAATTCATACAGTTAAAGGTGATAGATTAATAACTACCACAAACTCATTTCCTAAGAGGTACTTGATGCTATTGTGTTGCTGATAGTATCACTTGGGCTAGGGTGTTGTGATTGATCTAATCAGTTGTCCTTCCTGGTATAATGAAAATGAGACAGCCTCAGAGGAATTAGAGACTCAAAACCTAAAGACCAGCTATATCTAGAAGACACCTCTGAGAAGAAATTGTTCCATAAGTGCTCTAAATACATCAACAAAGATACTTACAATAAGCAACTTCAAAGTATCAACCCAGGAATTAAACCAAAGACAGTACCAAAAATAAAAATGAGAAGACATTTAAGAAGGGCACAAAGTCAGACTTCCACCCCACAAAAGGCAAATTCTGGGGGAAACGAGGTGGAAAAGTCTGATAATCAACCACCTGGACACCCTGAACTGATAGCACAGGAAGTAACAAAACAGATGAATGAGGCTCTAGAAAAATTCAAACCAGAAATAATTTCCCAGATAACTACAGAAATGGTGAGCAGGGTGAAAGACATGATTAGAGGCTCTAGAACAGAAACAGATTTAAAAAAATAGATGAGCTCAGAAACATGCTGAAAGCCATGAATGCCCAGCATAAGAAAGAAATGGAAACCATGATCACCCAACATAAGAAAGAAGTGGAATCCATGAAACAGATTCAAACAAATATTCAGGAGATTAAAAACTCCATTGAAAGCATGCAGAGCAGATTAAGGGAATCTGAAGATAGAATATCAGATATAGAAGACAGGATTGCAGTTAAGGATGATGAAAAGAGAGATCTCTTCAAAATAGTAAGGGACCATGAGAAATCAATCCAGCAGCTGCTAGATGATGCAAAGAAGAATAACATGACTGATAGGAGTCCATAAAAAAACAGGAGAAAGTACAATTGACATAAAAAAAAACCTGTTCACAGAAGTAATAGTAGAAAACTTCCCAGACAGAGGTGGAGCATTGGACATACGGATAAGTGAGGCATACAGAACTCCAAATAGCATGATCAAAAATAAAATCTATACCTAGACATATAATAGTCAAGATCCCAGAAACCCAACAGAAGAACAAAATCCTACAGGCAGTTAGAGAAAAGAAACAGATCACCTGAAAAGGAAAGCCTGTCAGAATCACAGCAGACTTCTCAACACAAACCCTCAAGTCAAGGAGAGCCTGGAGGGAAGTCCTTCAAGCCCTAAAAGAAAATAACTTCCAACCTAGACTGTTGTATCCTGCAAAATTATCTTTCAAAATCGATGTGGAAATTAGATACATCCATGACAAAGAACACCTGAGAAATTTCATGAACACCAAACCAGCACTCCAAACAATTCTAAGGAATATCCTAGGAAAAGACAATGAAGGTCACAAGTCCATGAGGCCCAACAGGGGGAAGCCACCAGGCAAGATAAGAAACTAAAGGGAAAGGGGAAAAAGAAATAAGAGCCAACAACAGTAAAACATCATGACAAGGATGAGTTAATATCTATCAATTATAACTCTCAATGTTAATGGCCTCAATTCACCAATCAAAAGAAACAGCCAGACAGAATGGACTAAGAAGCAAAATCCAGCAATATGCTGTGTACAAGAAACACACCTAACTCAAAAAGAAATTCATAGACTGAAAGTAAAAGGATGAAAAACAGTTCTTCATGCAACAGAAACCCAGAAAAAAGCAGGGGTAGCAATCTTATTTGCAGACAAAGTAGATTTCAAACCAAAACTAATTAAGAGAGACAAAGATGGTCACTACATCCTTGTGAAGGGAACAATCCAAGAGGAAGAGATGATAATACTGAATATATATGCACCAAATACGAATGTCCCCAACTATACAAAACAAATATTAATGGACATGAAAAATCAAATAAGCACTAATACAATTGTAGTGGGGGACTTCAATACCCCACTATCACAAATAGACAGATCATCTAGACAAAAAATTAACAACAAAATTCTAGAACTGAACCAAGCTATTGAACAAATGGACTTAATAGATGTTCACAGAGTATTCCAACCCACAAAATCAGAATACACATTCTTGTCAGCTGCACACGGGTCATTCTCAAAAATAGACCACATGCTAGCTCATAGGACATGTCTAAGTCAATGTAAAAGAACTGAAGTTACCCCCTGTATATTATCAGACCATAGTGCAATAAAATTGGAGATCAATAACATAAGAAACCACAAAACTCCCACAAACACATGGAAATTGAATAACACCCTCCTGAACAATGGGTCACAGAGCAAATTAAAGAAGAAATTAGACAGTTTCCACAAGTAAATGAAAATGCCAGTACAACATACAGGAATCTATGGGACACAATGAAAGCAGTTCTACGTGGGAAATTCATAGCAGTGAATGCCCATATTAGGAAAACAGAGAGAACTCAGATAAATAACCTAATGCAGAACCTCAAGCTCCTAGAAAAAGAAGAGCATAACAAACCCAAAGCTCGTACAAGAGAGGAAATTATAAAGATCAGAGCAGAAATCAATGCAGTGGAGACTAAGAGAACAATACAAAAAATTATTGAATCAAAGAGTTGGTTTTTCGAAAGAATAAATAAAATCGATAAACCTCTAGTCAACCGTATCAAAAAAAGGAAAGAAAAGGCTCAAATCCATGGAATTAAGAATGAAAAAGGTGGGGCCGGGGATTTAGCTCAGTGGTTCCGGCACCTGCCTTGCAAGCGCAAGGTCCCAAGTTCAATCCCCGGTATCAAAAAAAAAGAATGAAAAAGGTGAAGTCACAACAGACCCAGCAGAAATCCAGAGGATCATCAATACCTACTTTGAGAACCTGTACTCTAATAAAATGGAAAATACAGAAGAAATGGGCAAATTCCTAGATACATACAAATTGCCAAAGTTAAATGAAGATATAGAAATTCTAAACACCCCAATTACAATGAGTGAAATTGAAAATGTAATAAAAAATTTACCAACAAAGAAAAGCCCAGGTCCTGATGCCTTCAGTGCTAAATTCTACAATACATTTAAAGAAGAACTATCACCATTACTCTTTAAACTCATCAAGGAAATTGAAAGAGAAGCAAGGGTTCCAAATTCATTCCTGGAAGCAAGTGTGACTTTGATTCCAAAACCAGAGAAAGACCCAACCCAAAAAGAGAACTACAGACCAATCTCCCTAATGAACATAGATGCAAAAATGCTCAACAAGATACTGGCAAACAGAATACAGAGCGTCATCAAGAAGATCATACACCCTGACCAAGTTGGATTTATCCCACGGATGCAAGGATGGTTCAACATTCATAAATCAATAAATGTAATACACCATATTAACAGAGTCAAGGACAAAAACCATATGATCATCTCAATAGATGCAGAAAAGACATTCGACAAAATCCAACACCCATTCATGATAAAAACGCTACAGAAAATTGAAATAGAAGGTCTTTATCTCAACTCGATTAAGGCTATTTATGAAGAACCAACAGCCAACATCATACTAAATGGTCAAAACCTGAATACTTTTACACTAAAATCAGAAACAAGACAAGGATGCCCACTATCACCACTCCTGTTCAATGTAGTTCTGGAAGCATTAGCCACAGCAATTAGAAAAGAGAAAGAAATAAAAGGAATAAAGATAGGAAAGGAAAAAGTTAAACTGTCATCATTTGCTGATGATATGATACTTTACATAGAAGACCCAAGAAACTCGGCTAAAAGACTTCTAGACATAATTGACAGATTCAGTAGAGTAGCTGGATACAAGGTCAACACTCAAAAAACAACAACCTTCTTATACACAAATAGCAGACTCACTGAGAGAGAAATTAGGGAAACAATTCCTTTTAAAATAGCATCCAAAAAATGAAATATCTAGGAATCAATCTAGCAAAGGAAGCAAAAGGCCTCTACACTGAAAACTACAGCACTCTGAAAAACAAGATCGAAGAGGATACAAGAAAATGGAAAGACACCCCTTGCTTCTGGGTAGGAAGAACCAATATAGTGAAAATAGCCATACTTCCAAAACTGCTATATAGAGTCAATGCAATGCCAATTGAAATTCCAACAATATACTTCACAGAACTAGAGAAAACAATCCAAAAATTCATTTAGAACCAGAAGAGACCTAGAGTAGCTAAAGCAATTCTAAGCAACAGAGACATGGCTGCGAGTATCACAATCCCCAACTTGAAACTATACTACAAAACTACTGTGATAAAATCAGCATGGTACTGGCAAAGGAACAAACCTGAGGATCAGTGGAATAGATTAGAAGATGCAGAAACAACTCCAGACATGCTCAGCCACCTCATCTTTGACAAAGGAGCCAACCACCATCATTGGAGGAAAGATAGCCTATTTAATAAATGGTGTTGGAAAAACTGGATTTCAACCTGCCAGAGATTAAAACTAGACCTATACTTATCACCATGCCCTAAACTAAGATCAAAGTGGATTAAAGATCTAAATATTAAGACAGAAACATTAAACTTTCTGGAAGATAAGTTAGGTAGAACTCTTGATGACATTGGCATAGGAAAAGACTTCATGAACAAAACCTCAGTAGCTTGGGAACTAGCACAAGGAATCAACAACTGGGATCTCATCTTATTAAAAAGCTGCACTGCAAGAGAAATCACCAAGAGAGCTCAGAGACATCCTACAATGTGGGAAAAAGTTTTTAGCAGTGTACCTCAGACAAAGGTCTACTATTTAGAATATATAAAGAATTGAAAAAAAATCAGACCCCCCAAATTCAAAGACTCAGTTCAAAAATGGGCATCTGAAATGAACAGACATTTCTCAGACAAAGAAGTAAAAGCAGCAAATAAATATATGAAAAAATGTTCAACATCACTGGTCATTCGAGAGATGCAGATGAAAACAACACTGAGAGTCCACCTCACCCCAGAAAGAATGGCTGCTGTCAATAAATCATCCACTAATAAACACTGGCAGGGGTGTGGGGAGAAAGGAACACTTCTCCATTGCTGGTGGGAATGCAGACTGGTGCAAGCACTGTGGAAATCAGTGTGAAGATAACTCAGAGAACTAGGGCTAGAGGTCCCATTTGACCCAGCTCTTCCCCTGCTGGGGATCTTCCCAAAAGAATTAAAAGAATCATACTGAAGAGATTTATGTGCACCCATGTTTATAGCAGCACAGTTTGTAATAACGAAAGCTTGGAAACAGCCCAAGTGCCCATCAACTGGAGACTGGATAAAGAAGATGTGGTTTTTTATAAAATGGAGTACTACTCAGCCATAAAGAAGGAGACACTAGAGACATTTATAGCTAAATGGATGCATATTGAGGCCATACTCTTAAGTGAAATATACATGAGTAAATACCAAATAGTTTCTCTCATGTGAGAAACTGAAAGTGTAAATAAGGATTAAAATGATTAAAATGAATAATTGATAATTTGAAATAGGAAAAGGTCCAAAGGTGTAGGGGTGGTGGGAGGGGAAGTGGAAAGGAAAGAAGGGAAAGGAAAAATTATGAGAAAAGAAAAAAAAATGGAAACAAAATCTATGTAAATAGGGAAGGGCACACAGGGAATGGGGAAAAAATAAGAACCAAGATACATCATGTACAGGTACAAGTACCCAATGATAAATGTAAACGTACTGTATATGTAAAATGTACCAATAAAAGAATTTTTAAAAATAATATTAAAAGATATTTGAAAATAAGAGTCATTTGTGTTATATTTATCCCAAATTTGTAATACCATTACAAATTATGAAACCATAATAAGCTAAGCGATTAATAACTGGATCCACCATTTCTCCAGCCCATGCTGGCCCCGGGTCCCAGATGTTCATGGTCAATGGACACAAAACCAACCCTAGGCGCTGAACATTTCTAACCACCCTAAGAAAATCCATAGGTTTCCTTTTCTGCAGTGGCTTTAGATTACAGCACGATTGGCCAGCTCGGGGTTCCTGTGCACTCCCCTGGCACCCTGCTTTGCCTCACTAGGATTATTGTTACCTTCAAGTGTGCTTCACTGGGATTTTTTTCCCAGTGTTTTAAAATAATTTATGCTTCAGAGCCATTTTAGGTTCACAGCAAAATAGAGCAGAAAATGCAGAGATTTCTCACACCCTCCAGGTGCGGCCTCCCCACTCTGTACCTCCTGGACCACAGGGTCCACGGGTGACGCTGGGGGGCCTCACGTGGACACACTGTCATGGCCCAGAGTCCACGGAGTCCACCTCTGACATGCTCCTGCTGTCACCCGGCCGTCTGGCGTCAGTGGGGTCTGCCACAGCTGAGGAGCCCACCTCCATGCATTATCATCTCCCCAAGGCCAGCAACCAGGGCGGGGTCATTCTCGGTCCTGCCCTCTATTTTACGGGCTTCAATGCACGCACAGCCAGATGTCGCCATCAGCACCCCTTAAAAACACTACTCTCACCTTTCAGCAGCAGACAACTGAATGCAGGTAGGGAGTTATGGTCACTAGGATGAAGGGTCGAGGCTTTGGGTACCCGGGCCAGGCCGCTGGACTGAACTCTGGCTGGAACATGGAACAAGGTGGTGGTCAGCATCTCATAGGTTCCTGGGACTTCCAGGACCAGGGGTCAGAAAAAAAAGTGTTGTCCTCTGTAGAATCTTTTGTTCACATTTACCAAACTGAAGATATTTAATCCAATCCTTTGCCTGGCCTGTTTTTTCTTCCAGGGAGCTAGAGTTGAATTTAGCTTATAGCTGAAGAAGGTATTTCGTACCTCGGTCCTAATAAGGTCATCATGGAGGGAAATAGTTTCTAATTTCTAATTTAGTTTCTAATTTCTAATAGTTTCCTAGTTTCTAATTCTGTTGATCTGTTTCTTTTGATAGTCTGTGTGGGCATTGGTAATCTTAATCACAGAGCATCCCATCCAAATTATAGAAAGGGCAGTGGTACTCTAAATCACTGGACAGCAAGCTCCAGGCACAGACGAGGAGGAAGAGGAAGAGGAGGAGGAGGAGGAGGAGGAGGAGGAGGAGGAGGAGGAGGAGGAGGAGTGGTACCTGGGGTTCTTTGAGGTCCTGGGGGCTGGTGAGCGATGTCCCGCCCAGGGTCCGGGAGCAGAGTCACCAGCAAGGCCTGACACCCCACCTGGCCACCTCTCTGCCAGGCAGGACTTCTGCACTACATCTGGCCTTGCACATTTCTGCAAGTCCCCTTGGACTGTGACATCCACAACAGTCAGGGCGGCCGTTTCTCACCCCATGCCCACACCCTGGGAGCTCAGCTGGGGAGCCAAGGCCCGGCCAGCACCTGGGACAGCAAGGGCTGTGCCTGCAGGGAGCGGCCCAGAGAGGTGGCAGCCTCCTCACTCAGCCCCCATCTTCCTCGGGATGGCCCTCGCCTGCCCCTGTCTTGGAACTGTCCTGTCAGACTTAGTCCGAGCACAGGGCCCTAGCCAGGCTGCCCGGGGCTCACGTGACTGTCCCAAAGCCAGCAGAGGAACCCCAGGAGTGGCACCTGCTTCTGTCCTTTCTGAGTGTGGCCCTCCTCTGTCTATGGGACGGTGCCGTCAGGGCTGCTAGCTTGACCGAGTCAGGGCCAGCGTGTGTGGCTGAGGAGGGATCTCCGGGTGGGAGACTGTGGTCTCAGCCGACCTTAGCAGGAGCAGCGGTTGCTTAGTGATACCTGCCCAGTGCTGCGGAAGGCAGGATAGCCCCCACCAAAGATGCCGGCCACTGTCAGCCCCTCGGTCTCTGAGCTTCCCTGGAGGCCAGGCAGGCACTGGGGCACTCTGTTCAGCCTCCCATGCAGGCCAATCACACACTTCTTGTAGTTCAAGATCAGCCTTTTGGAAATTCTGACTGATGTCTAACCCGTGGCCACAGCCCTATCAACCAGCTCTGTCCTGGGCAACAGAACATTCTAAAAGATGGATGTGAGGAGCTGCCCGGGGTCTCAGGGATGACCCTCCTTCCCCGGCTCCCCTCTCCACGGAGGAAAAACCACAGCTTGGCGGGGCAACCAAGCCTTCCAGGTGCTGCAGCTGGGCCTGCAAGACTGGCAGACTCCCCACTAATTCCCAAGTCACGTGGCCGCCCCGGCAGAAGGAGAAGGAAGCCCCATGCTTGCCCTTGAAGAGCGGGATGTGGTCAGTGTGCTCCGGACAAGCCATTCCTTCGGATGATGAATGACCCTGTCTGGCGCTCCTGGTGGGTGTACGGAAGCCAGACACATGTAAAAGCCTTTAAGGAGAGCAATTTACATGACAAGCCCACAGATTACAAAATATCTTGTTTCCCTGGGCGTGACAGCAGCAGCGAGTACAGACCTGCCCCTCCGCAGCCTCCCTCGCCATCAGTCTCAGGGAGGGAGCCAGCAGGTCTCCGTCTCCCTCCCTGACATGCCCCGCAGCCAGGCTGAAGAGCATCTTGTCTGGCTTTTTCCATTTTCCTCCTAACAGGTTCAATATTTTAACAAATCCAAGTGCTGTATAAACTGGAGGTGGTTTCTAGGAGACGGGGCTGCAGTCTCCCTGCTTCTGCCATGGTAATTAATTTAGTGGCCTGTGAGTTATGGACTGCAGCATCTCCTAGCCCTCGTTCAGACGCCTCCTGTGTGCAGCAGTTCCCTTGGTGGAGGATGGCAGGGGTCTGGAGCCCAGGGGTTCAGGGCACAGCCAGCACCTGCCAGGTACTGTCCACAGCCAGCCAGGCTTGGAGGGACACAGAGCCAGCCAGATGCCTTCTTCCCCTCAGGAAATGCTTCAGAACCAGCCTTGGAGCCCAGTCTGCTAAAGGGTCCAGGTGGAAAATCAAGATGGAGCCCTGAAAATAGATGGAGCTCTATCAAAATGGAGTCCTCAGGGCCCCGAAAATAGGCTCAGAAGGCATCGAGAGGTCTGGTCTCAGAGCCACCCCCCGCTGACCCCTGGAACTGGGCCGCAGACAGACCCAGCCTGGACACCAGCTGATTGTTGGAAGGGGTAAAGCCACAGTTCCCCAGAATGTTAGCCGTTCTTCTGTACAAAGGACCCCTCTGTCCAGGAACATGCTGTGCTGGCCTTTTATACAGTGGACCCCTTCCCCTAAAGTGCCCGGAGCTGAGCCTGCACACAGCCCCTGCCTTGCAAAACAGCTTGGCTTCTGCCAGCCCCGGGTGTAATTCCTAACAACCAAGGCCACTTCCCAACCCCTTGGGTTTCAAGCTGTGAATGCAGACGTCCTCTTGTAAAAGCCTAGCAGACAGCTTCAAGGCTGTTTGAATCTGTCTGTCTGGACTGCAATTCTAATCAGGCCCCCCCAATGTCGCTGCCTTTGTTCCCCACTAGGCCGACTTTACTCTCAGTCAACAGAATGTAGAGGTAGGCGCAGGGCCCTGGCTTCCAGGGGAGAAGAGCAGAGTGGGGGGTGGGGTCCCTGCCAGCGAGAGACCAGGTCAGCTGCTGTGTGAGGGCTCAGGGAGAAGCTGAGGCTCAGAGGTGGCGGCCTCCTTTCGGTGCCACAGCAGGAGTGGCACTGGGACCTGCGGCTGTGTCCCTGTCCTTCCACCCACATTCATGCCCCGGCCCCTGGAGCTCCAGTGTGCAGTCAGCCAGGCTTGAAGACTCCGGAGATCAGAAGTGGGGACTGAAAGGGGATGGAGAGGAAGGAAGTCCACCCTTCCTGAGCCAGCGGCCCCTAGGAACCTCCGAAAGTGTCAGCAACAGAAGTGCGATCTTCGCTGATAGCGTGGGGCTGGAGCTCCCTGCAGAAGCCATGCTGCCTTAACCGCCCTGCCGACTGCCTGGCTTGGCTGAGACCATCACGTCAGCTAGAGGTGAAAAGTGTAGTGTGAGAGCCAGAATGAGCGTGGACCATCTCAGGCCCTCTGGCAGCCGCCTGAGCTCAGCCTCTGTCTCTGCTCCAGTGCACCCGCGGCTTGGGGCCGCTTCCCTCGGCCTGCCCAGCCTGGAGCCTGGGATCTCCTAGCTTCCTCAGACCAGAGCTGTCAGTTTCCATCCAGCAGAGGAAGGGAGCGGCGACATCACCTTCTGAGTCGGTGGCTGCTGCTGGCGCTGGCCCTCGTGTACGGTGTCCCTGCAGTCAGTCTCAGCTCCCAGATGGGGAAACCAAGGCACAGAGCCAGAAATCGACAGCCCTGGATCACTGGGTGGATCAGAGGAACCTCGGCACCTGGGATCCCCCGCCAGGGCGACGCCTCTAACTTTCTCTGCCTGCGCAGTCTCTCAACTGCTCCCGGTAGAGAGGACGCATTTGTGTTCTGTTTGTTTTTATTTCGTGTTAGTCATTAATTAAGCAGTTGCTTCCAGGAAACATACAAGCAAGCCTCGGTGTCCACAATATTTTTTTTTGATGTTTCCATCTCCTGTGGGAGGTCGAGCATGAACCTAAACAGTGACTCAGTCACCGAGTGTCACAGTTGGCTGGTGAGACATTTTCCATAGGAAGGAAAACATGACTCCAGATTGCAGAAGAGAATTCAACACCCGTAGCTGGGGACACTGGGACAGTAGTGTTGCACGTGTCTGCACTGGGTGACAGCTTCTCGGAAGTGCTGGGTTTAAATCCCGGACCAAGAAGTTCCTCTCCTTGAGGGCCATTTCTGAGGGTCAGGCTTGGGGCCACCTTAGTATTGATAGGAGCTGAGGAGAGCATCGGAGCACTGGTCTCCAGGGGCATCTGCCTCCTCTGCCTGCAGCAGGAAGTAAGCATGGTCCACTGAGGCACGGGCCAGGGAGGGTGCAGCACTTCTGGATGCAGCAGGCCCTGCTGGCTGAGGAAGCTCCCGCAGGCACAGACTCCACTTCTGGGCCCCAAACCACTGTGGCAAGTCAGATTCCTCTGGCCACCCCCTTTGGACCTGGGACTTGAGGTACATGGAGCCCCAGGGCCTCGGAGCCTACTTATTGCTGAGGTACAGCCTGGCCTGGCCTGACAGATAGACGGTCCTGATCACAGGCCCTGGGAGATGCTGGGTCACCAGGGTCCAGTGGGAATGTGGCATTTCCCAGGCTCTGCCGAGCTGGCTTCCAGCTGGTTCTCAGACACCGGACACATTCAGCTTCTTCCCCAAAGCGCCCTGTCTTTGTCTCATGTCACCTCGGGCACCTGGGGCCATGGTGACATGCAGAGTTTGTTCCTTTAAGAGTTGGAAAACTGAGGCCCAAGTCACTGGGTGACTCTGTCAAGGTTGCAGGTCCCCAGTGGGTGGCAGCCAGGAGAAAGTCCAAGGGCTCGTCCCACCTCTGCCCTGCGGGGCCTATCAGCTTGGGAAGCCCACAGGGTCTGAGCCTCAGTTTCCCCATTCATGAAATGAAGCAGAAGAACCGGCCAGCAAGCTGGTTCCAGTGACACACACCTGTGACTCACCCTGACTTTGGCAGCAGAAGCGGGCAGAGCACGTCCCCACCCAGATGAGGTGATAAAGGGCACCTGGCTCCCGTCTCAGGTGCCCATCTCTCTGCCCTGCTCCCTGTCTCTGATGACACGGAGCAGCCCCACCGAGCAGCTCCACTGAGAAGTACCCAGGGCAAGGGCTGGTGTGGCTGAGATGCCGCAGTAGCTCTGCCAGGAGTCTGGTGCTTTCCTGAACCGGGGCTGAGATTTTGTCAGCAGCTGTAAGCAGGACCCTGGCATCTGCAGGAAGTTGGGGAAATTTACAAGTGGCCATGGAGCCGAGGGAGCTCAGCCTGGCGTTCCATCCACTCCGCCGCGACGGAGGGCCGGGGCTCTCGGCCCTGCACTTCAGAGCCGGGAAGATGCGGAAATTGAATTAGTCTGTACATTTGGGCTGCGGATGGCTTTCCTCAAAGCCATTTCGCCTGCTCCTTTTCAATCTCTTCCTTCTATTTTTAAGCAGCTGGCAGCCAAGTGGAGCTCAAGTACACGGCCGGCACCGCTGCCAGGACCCTCAGCCTCGCGAGCCCTTCCTCACTTGGTGTCTCCTCCCGGCCCAGAAGGAGGGGTGTGGCCCCCGGAGCTAAGCTGAGGACAGCTGGTGCAAGCGCCGGAAGCCAGTGGTGTGAGCAGACCGCGTGGGTGGCCCCGTGCAGGGCTCTGCGGCCGCGTGCCCTGGGCTCTGCTGTGTTTCCAGGAGTCTGTGGCTCCAGGGCAGAAGGGACCCCTCTCACACGGTAGCAGTATCACTCCACAAAGCTCACTGACCTCCTGCCACCAGAGACCCTGAGCTGAGACGTGACCCCTGCGGGGATCAAGAAACATGCTGTGGTCATTCAGGACGACTTCAGCCCCAAACCCGGGCCCTGCCTCAGGCTCAGGGCCAGGGGACCTGGTCCAGAAGTAAGGCCTGAAGCTGGCTTCATGGGGAGAGGGACAATACGGGCGGGGACAGGGTCTGCACAGAGCAGGATGCTTGGTGCCACCAGGCAGGGGCATCATGAAGGTCCCAGAGAGGAGGGTGGGGAGGAGCAAGGGCTCCCAGGAGAGGGCAGAGGCCGCCGGAGAGGCCAGACGGACAGCTGGCTCTGGGCAGTGGGCAGCAGGTGGGTGGAGCAGGACGTGGAGGGGTGACCCGGGGAGGAGGGCAACCGAGGTGCAGGCTGGCCTCTCCCCTGGGCCCCTTCTCTGCCCGCCTCCTGTGCCCAGAGGCCTCAGCCCTTGGAGGTTCCCGTGTGTCACTGTTTCTGCAGCCCAGGCCCCATGGGTGCCCCCACCCTCAGACTCCTCGGTGTGGGAGACACTGGTGCTACAGGTGCCTGTTTCTCTGCCATAGCTGACCACAGCGCACTGGTAACGGGATGGGCTGGTGGAATTCATGCACCTGCTTCCTTGTGCCAGGAGAGATGGCACCTAACGAAAGCTGACTCCTGTGGGAAGACACTGTCAATTTCAAACCCAATGTGTGCCAAGGTAGCACCACGAAGAAGCCCTTGCTGTGGTCCTGGTGGGCACAGCCGTTCAGTGGGCAGCTGGGGGCACTGCCCAGCTTCATGGGCTGGAGGGTCAGGCATCTGAATGGAACAACAATGTGGGCGGGCCAGCTGTCACAGGACGGAAGGGGACAGAGACGTTCCCTGTTCCCAGCCGATGCATTTCCCACCTAGTCGTCACCTCTTAATAGACGGGCTATTTTTAGCCAGCCTCCGACACCTCTGTGATGTTTTATTCTTCACGCCGAGAACTGAAAGATGCCACATCTGAGGAGGCACACATGTCCTAACACCGTGAAGGGGACACAAGTGGGGGAAGAGGACATCTCGGGAGGGTGCCCAGAATGGGCAGGGGAAGGCTCCATTGCAGATGGCTTCTTCGGCTCTGGGTTCTGGGTAGGGACAGAGGCGGACACTGCTGTGCTCTGGAGCAGACGGAGCCCAGCACCAGGGGAACCCACAGGGCCCGCTTTCTTCGATGCTTCCTGACGGGGCCCAGACAAGCCCCCCACCCAGCCCAGCCCCAGCCCAGCAGCTGGGCTCCGCTGTAGACAGCTCACTGTGCACCATCATGGCCACCAGCAAATGACCGCTCCATGCCTCCTGGGCTGCCATGGTGCCAACCTGTCCTCGAGGCCCGTGGGGAGCGGGCAGTGTCCCCTGCCTCAAGCATGGTGGAGAGAACCTCTGCCTCTCCCGGGACCATGAGCGGGGCGGAGAAGGCGAGGTGCCCAAGATCAGGCTCCCACGCCTGGATTCCTGGTGGCCTGGACTTTTGAAGCCCTGGAAGGACGAGAAGGCAATGAGAGGCTGCACTCAGACCTGAGCAGGAAAGCCTGCTGCTGCGGGTTCCAGGGACACGGGCCTGAGCTCAGGACAGTTTCATGGCTCAGGGAGCCCCGGGCTGGGTACACGGCAGGCTGTCCATAGACGCTGGCCTCATCTACAACCTTCCCTGCGTCTACAACTCCACTCCCTCCCCGTGAGTTTTTCTTCCACCACCTTGCCCCCCAATAACCTGGGAATGATGCTCCTGGGTGGTGACAGGACCACGGGGCCTGCTCAGTCCCTGCAGTCCCAACCTCAGTGCTCTGCGGGAAGATGAGTGCTGGAAAATAGGTGAGGCAGGGCAGCAGGGGCTTCTCACCTCCGACTCCCACAGGCGCGGGGTGCTGGGCCCAGCAGGCTTGAAGACAGGCTCTGCTGCAGGTGACGCTGCTGCTTCCTGGAAACTTGTCCCTTGTTTCTAAATGGAGAAAACTGGGAGCAGACCTCCAAATTCCTGACTGAAGACTGATGGAGCAAGGTCCACATTCTCCTCTTTGTCCACTGCTCTCCCTGCCCAGTGGGCAGGAGGGCCCTGTGCAGGGTGTCCTTCTGGACCGTGTCGTGCCGTGGTGACCAGCGTCCTTTTCATGCTCCGAAGACACCTCGGGCCAGGCCACTGTTCAGGGCAGCGTCCAGGCCAGGGCTCCTGATTCCCAGGGAGGGCAGGGAAGACAGGTGGAGTCAGCCGGGTCTCAGAACATCTCCGCCTGGCGGGGGCTGCGAGTGTCACAGGACCCCAGAGAGACCCCCAGACTGCGTCACCCTGGTCCTAAATGAGGCCAGAGGACGCTGTTGGCAGCCTGGGCCAGCAGCTAGGGCAGGTGCAGCAGGGCCTGGTGGCTGGGAAAGTCATCTCAATGACGGCTGATCTCAGGTGGTGCATTTGATGCTGTGCTCCATTCCGATTCGGTCCCAGCAGGGCGGTCCGTGTTAACGGCGCCTCTGAGCACGGGAGCAGGCCCCAGCTTCGGGCCTCTTCCTGGATTGCCCAGACCTGCGCCCTCGACCTCCTGTCCCGATGCTGGATGATGGATTCCCTGCAAGAGCCCAGGAGACCCCCGGCCAGGAGAAGGAATGAGGTCCTAATGATGGATGACGCGGGGAGGGCTGTTTAATTTCCTTCGATCGCCTGCCACTCCGTGGCCGTCATCCCCTGTGCTCTGTCCATCCATCAAGTGAGCAGGAGGCCAGGGCGCCTCTCATTCCGTCACTGGGGGAGACCTTGTAGGGGGCAGCGGGGGTGGGGGTAGGTGATCTTCTCAGAGGCAGAGATGAGGGTTTGGCCAAACAAGAAAATCATGATCAGACAACAGTGCCTCCTTCCTGGCAATCCTGCATCAGTGCCAAGAACCCATTATTCCTAAATCAGGGAGGGCATGACTGTGACCCCCACTCCTGCTGGCCCCTGCCTGTGATTCCCCTGCCCAAGTGTGTTGTGACCAGTGAACCCCACTCTGCACAGAAGGGCTTATGAGTTTGTTACAGTTTAGATCTAAAATATTCCCCAAAAGGCTCCTGTGTTCAGAGGTGGGTCTTCGGGAAGGTGATTGGATTGGGCAGGCTCTGCACCGATGAGTGGATGGCTCTACTGATGAGTTCATGGCCAAATGTGCTGTTAGGAGAAGAGGCCTGGTTGGAGGTGGTCACTGGGGTGTGACCTGGAAGGCTGTGTTCTTGTCCCCAGCTCCTCCCTTCTCTCTCTGCTTCCTGGCTGCCATGAGGTGAGGAGCTATCTTCCTCTGGGCCTTTCCCCATTCTGCTCCTGCCATGAAGCCAGTGACCATGGACTGAACCCACTAGAACCATGAGCCAAGTAAACCTCTCCTCCTTTAGATAGTAAGTCTTGCGTATTGTGTCCCAGTGACAGGAAAGTGACTAAGATAGTCACTCTTCCTCGTGGGAACCACACAGTGGAGACATCCTACAGCTCCATCTCTCCTGACTTGGGCAATTGACTCGGTCCCCTGAATTGGTCATTTCAGGTTGTTCCTAAAGGAGAAAGTCTTGGGTCACTGCTTATAAGATTTGGAGTTAGTTTAGGAAAGGGACCAAAGAATGACTATAGAGCTCCTAGAAACATAGCCCCAGGCTCACGGTCTGCAGTCCGCAGTCCAGGGGCCCAGGGCTGACCAGGAGGATGGGTCAGTCTCAAGCCCACATCCTCCACCTCTCCAGCACCACACGCTCTTCCTTGGCTGCAGTGTGCAGAGTCCAGCAACTGTAGCAGCCACTGTGCTGTCATCTCTGAGGATTCCTAGGGACTGGAGTCCAATCAGCCATGTCCAGGGGGCAAGAAGAGGTCCAGGCAGAAGCGCTGAGAAGGTACAGGGCCACTGGGTAGATGGTGGACGCAGGGGGTTCCCTTCTCTGCCTGCCTGTCCACTTTCTCTAGGACACGACAGAGGCTGTCCCAGCTGAACACAAAGATGGAGTGACCTGGTTCTGAGAACAGTGGCTGTCACAAGGCCCTCACTGCTCCCAGGGGATCACACTTGCTGTGCTTTTTGTACCAGCGAGCTAATTAAGATTAAAGGAAAACTCCTGGCATCGCTCTGGAACTTGCCAGGGCTCCCATTCTGTCAGGCTGCTCTGCTGCTCTTCATAATGGGCTTGTGAACCCCAGAGGAACATGTAGATGGCAGTGCAGCCAGAGCCACCCGAGCTGCCTGACAGTGTCTGCGTGGCTTCAGTGCATGCTCTTGGGGTCTGGCTGGCCCTTTGTGACCTGCTAATCTCCTATCCCTGGCAGCCAGGCATAGGGTCTAATGGAATTAAGAGGGACCGTGTTGGCCATCAGCATTCAGCTTCCAGTGGAGTTGGCTGCTGCAGCCTTGTCCTTGTCCCCAGAGAGCTGTACACCCTCTCCCTAGTGTGCTCCTTTGCCAGGCGCAGCACTGCAAGTGGGCACACATGTGGAGAAGGAGCATGTGCATGGAGGAGGTAGGGTGCAGCCAGGAACAACAGGTGACTGGCATTCCTTGCGCATGCCACTGAGCCCCACCGGGATCCTCTCCTGGCTGTGTCCTGAATGGCAGCCAGAGCTGGGTGGCTAAGTGGCCGCACATCCTCGGGCACCAGGCAGGACAGCTCGTGGCTGGACAGTGTCTCAGAGTGGGGCCAGACAGGGCCAGCTGACCACGGGCATTCCTGGCCACCTCTGTGCGCCCCAACACTGAGACACCATGCAGCCCCTGCAGGGCCCCAGGTCTCCCTGTGTCCTTGGCTGTCCACCTTGAGGCCCTTCCTTCTCTCTCTGTCACTCACTATCCTTGAGGACTTTCTCAAACCTCACTGAGACCCACCTTGTCCCTCCAGCACACGGGGACCCTTCCTGCCCCAAGACTCTGCCTAAGGAGTCCCCTGTGCCCTGGGATGGCTCCTGTTGTTTCCTTGGCGATTGCCTTCATGCCTGAACAATAGCAATAGCTGCTATTTATCTCATACCTACTGTGACCATGCACTCTCGAAAGGCCCCTCTCTAATGCAGAGAAGATGCCGCACACAGGACGGCTTTCATCAGCCCTGCTTGGGGCACCACTTCGGGATCTGTGTCAACTGCCTGATGTCCTGCTGAGCGGGAGGCCAGCCCTGTGTGTGGCTCTCTGCTCCCTGAGAGCAGGCTGGAGCAGCTGACCTTGAACTTGGTCCATGCCCTTCCAGCTCGGATGTTGCCAACTGCATATGTGAGGACCATCGGGCTGAGGTCTCCTGGGAGGGGGTGGCTGGAGGACCGTGGGGTACAGGGTGGTCTCCAGCTTTGGAGCTGAAGAGAAGGTGTGCCTCCAGGGGCGCTGTGCTGTGCGGAGCCCCCTGCCGCCTTCTCTGCCTGCTTGCTGGTCTCTGCTCCCCGCTGCTGTGTTGGGGCTGGCTCCGTATCGTCCCCTCCACACAGTGACCTTGAACTTGACCTCCCTGTACCCCATGCAGGAAGGCTTCTTCTTGGAGACGCTTCTTTTTAGGGCTCCCAGATGGGCCTGACCTAGAAGACACAGCCCAGCGTCACTCTGGAGTCTTCTTACCCTGCAGGAGCCGGAAATGGTGCCCAGCCCTGAATCTTCCACCCCTGGCCAAGCAGGAATCTCACCTCCACCAAGGTCCTAGCCAACTCCCGCATAATTAGTACCGTGTGACCCCAGGAACATCGGCTCCAGAGTCCAGCGAGCAGAGAGCCAGCTGTTCCTCGCTTCACTCCTCCCATGGTCACCGTCACCCCGGGGCAGGTGGCCAGGAGCCTGCTCTGTGAGGGCTTGGACCTGGCCCCCAAGGTGTGTGAGCTGGATGGGCGGGAGAGGAGAGAAGGCTCCCAAGTCCCTGTGCCCCACACCTCGGCCCCGCCTGTAGCCTCCTCTGCTCGGGGTCCTTGCCAGCCGGGGGCCAGGTGCTGGGACAGCAGGTGACAGGGGCCTCCTGAGCACCAGAGGGATGGCTGCCTGGGGAGCAAGCTGCCTTCTCCCTCCCTGCTTTCTTGCCTGCCGTGCAAGAGCATGAAGGCCAGGGTGCTGAGAGAATAGGAAGGTACCGACCCTGCCATGTGTCCCCGGAGTGCTAATCACCATCACTGGTGACAGGGAGCCACTCAGCGTGAGGCGCCATGTGCAGTTGCCACGGCCATGGAGCTCTGCAGAGGAGCGAACGGAATGGGGAGAGGTGAGAGCGGCCCACAGGCAGGCAGTGGAGGGGCTGGCCTTCTGCACCGTGCAAGTGGGTTCTGACACCAAAGCCCAAGCCCACGGTGCCTGGCACAATGGCGGGAGGGGGGCAGAGGGTCTCAAAGGGCCAGACAGAGCTCCCCTTTGCCTGGCTGGGTCCTCAGGCCCCTCCCCACGCTGTCCACGGGGCTGGGACGAGAGAAGCAGCCACTGTCCTGTGGACAGGATGCAGAGTGCCTGCCCAGAGGGCTCCACATGGACCTGTCCTGGCCGCACCTCTGAGCATTGGGCCGAGCTCCTCTCCAGGGAGGTGCGGGCAGAGGGTGGGGTTGGGAGAGAGAAAAGGTCCGGCTGGCATGGACTCCATGTGTGCCTCTGGGGACTTCCTCTGCGGCTGGGCACAAGGGGCCCAGGGAGAAGGTCCAGGCGGGGGGAAGAGTGGGCAGGGGAGGAGGGCAGGGGCTGTGTGTGGTGGGGCCTCTGGCCCCTGGAGGCACCAGGCCCACAGGGAGCCGGCTGCACGGGGTGATGTGGAAACCCGTGCTCCACGCTGAAGACGTGTCCGGGAGCCTGTGCATGGCCCTGGAGCAGTGACATCTCGCCCAGCCGTGTGGATCATGTGGTGCCCTGGGCACGGAAGCTGTTCCCAGCCTGACCTTCAGGGCTGAGTCTGCTGGCGGCTCTCCTACGCCCTGGTTTTCCTCCAAATGGCACAGGGTACAGTGTGGGGCCTTCTGCCATCCAGGGCGCTGGTCACCAGGAAAGAGGATGGGAGGGGGGCACGGGAGAGAGTGGGGTGCGGGGAGAGACAGGTGGCTGGGCTTCCTTTCACTGGCATGGAGAGGGCTGGAGCCCCAGACCTCCTGGACGTGGGCAGCTGAGCTGACCAAGACCTTATGCCTCCTCCCGGCTCCACCCAGAATGCCAGGTGGACCCCTCACCAGGAGTCCGGGCCTCTTACAAACACACATGAGGCACACCGGGGTGGACCCCTGCACTTGAGCTCCCACTGTATAAGACAGATATTACACGACTGTCCCATAATTACCTTATTGCAGTTATTTTTAAAATCGGTAATTTTACAGTTACAGAGAAATGCAAAAACAGTACAAGGTTCTCTCCCCGGACACGAGCTCACACGGATCTATAGTGTGTGCCACGGGTGTCCCAGCCACTTGAGCCCAAATGGGAGCCGTGCGGCCGGTCCTCTTCCCTCCGTGACCCTGGGTGCATTTTCTGAGAACAAGGCAGCTTTTCACAGATCACAGTGCAGTTCTCAATATCAGTAGTAATAATTTTACGCCTCCACGGTAAAACCAAACTTGTTGAGTTGCATCAATGGCGGCCTTCAGAGCTGCTTTCCTGGTCTAAGAGATGACCCAGCACTGCCCGTTTCATTTAACGCTTAGACCTCTGCAGTCTCCTTCATCCTGGGACATTCCTCAGCCTTCTCTGTGTTTCCCGCCCTGGGCATCTGTGAGAGCTTGATCAGTCCCTGTGAGATTGCTCTGATTTGGCTCGGCACTCGGCTTCCTGCCGTCAGTACCTGCAGAGCACTGGCCAGGCCACTCCAGACCAAGGTCATGTCTTTCCCAGGCCACTATGTCAGGAGGCAGATGTCATCTTTTCAAGGAATCAAGAGCAGAAAACCCTCCCTTTAAGACCTCCTACATGTCTACCCCATCCAGGGCTCTTCACTCCTTCCTGCAGCCAGGGGCCTCCATCTGGAACCAATTTCTCCATCCTGAAGAACTTTCTTTAACATTTCTTATAGTGCATGTGATGAATCTCTCTAATTTGCATTTATCTGAAAATATCTTTTCTCACTTTCATTTTCGAAGGATATTTTCACTAGATATATAATTTTGGATCAAGGATTTTTAAAAATTCCATCTTTTCCATCCCCCGTCATTTCTAACAAAAAGACCTCATCTGAGTTACTGTAGCCTTGTGTGCAAGGCGTCTGCTGAGGGCCTGCACCTCGTCTTCAGTGATCAGTGTTCATGGCACACCTGTGTGTACTTTGCATGGATCTCTCCTACTTGGAGTTTCTAAGACAAATCTGTAAGTTGATGTTCTTCACTGGATTTGGAGCATTTCTGAAAAATCTCCTCAAATCTTTCTCTCTGGCTCACTTCAGGTGTTAGGTCTCTTGCGTTTTCCTCAGTCGCTGAGGCTTTGTAAACGTTTTCCTCTTTGCTCTTCAGAGAGGAGACTTTTTATTGCTCCACCTTCTCGTTCACCTCCCCTTTCTCATGCTGCTTTCAACCTGCTGTCGAGCTTATTTAGGAACTGCTTCATTTCAGGAAGTGTGCTCCCCAGCTTCTGAATTCTAGTTGATTTTCTGCTATAAAAACTTCTGCTTCTGTATTGAGTTTTTTGTTTATTCCTTGTTAGTGGCTGCAGTTTTTGATGGGTACTCAACTATATCAATATTAGCTACTTTGAAGTCTTTTCCTACTAATTCAATCATCAGGGTCTCATCTGGCTCAGTTTATTGCTTTTTTTCTTCCTTTTTTTTCATAGGTTAAGTTTTCCTACCTATTGAGTGTCTCATCATTTTTATTGTGCGCTGCACTTTGTGATTCTGTAGTGTTGAGAGTTGTCTTCAAGTTTTGCTTTGACAAGCAGCGTATTTACCAGTGTACCTGTTTTGTCCTTTCAGGTTCGTATTTTTCAGATGGGTTTATAGGGGTCCTCGCTCCAGGGCTAGGTTAGTCCCACACCTGCAGAGGAACCTTTCTGGTGTGTCAGTGATGCCTGGGCTGTTCAGTGTGATGTCTGCACTCTCGCCAGTCAGAACTCCTGTTTTCTAGCACCTGAAATCTCATCAGAATATTGGTTCTGCTAGTGTCTTCCTGACAGCTACTCACGCAGGACCGGTGGAATGTCCTGGGTGTGCAGCAGCTTATGCAGCTGGTAAACCTAACCAGATGCCTGAGCAGAAGCTTTTCTGAGCAGCTCGCTTCTCAACTCTGGCTATCCCACTGGTTCCCAGTTCCAATCCCCGTTCAGCAAGGCCACAGTTCTTCATGGGAACACTGACCCCCTGAGCACAGCTGCACCCTGGACCATACAGGGGTCCAGAGAGTGAGCACCAGCAGCTCTACGACTCAGTTTCTTTCTCCTCCCTCCAGGGTCATGGTCCCACTTGTAGTCCAGGATGTGTAACATTCAACTGCCTTGAATACATTGTCCAGATTGATGGATGTATACAGCACGGGGGCCAGACTCATAGCAGCTCCTTCCCTGAGGCCGAGATGGAAGCCCTGTCCATGATTAGCTCCTAGCTTGTGGAAAACAGTGGGGTGCTTTTCGGGCACACAAGGGTGACACCCAAACAAGTTGGAGGGGTAGAGAAATGTCCGAAGAGAGATGTTTGGGCTGAAATCTGAAGGCTGAAGAGCTGTCTAACTAAAGGGATGCCTTGTATACTGCTCACACACACACACGCACACACACACGCACACGCACACATGCACATGCACGTGCACATGGGCTCGTACACACATCCCTGGCTCCTTTCTCTCCTACTCTCTCACCCTCTTTGCTTCCTGCCTGCCACAGCGTGGGCAGCTTTCCTCTTCCACCATGTTCTGCCCACCCGACCACCGCCCCAGAACCACTGGAGCCAGATGAGTATGGACTGAAACCCTTAAACTTGTGGACCAAAATAAGCCTTTCCTCCTTGCAGCTGTTCATCTTGGGGATGCTTTGTCACAACTGAGAAAAGCAGACTAACGCAGCACAAGTTGGGCAAGAGGACCCTGCCGTAGCTGGACGGGGAACGTATCTCAGAGCAGCAGGGAGCTGTTGAAGGCTGCAGAGGGGAGGGGGACATGAGAGGGCGGGCGTCGGCAGACTGCTGGCTGTAGGAGGCCTGGGGGGCTCACAGCAGCTCTCTGTAGCCCCCCTGGATGAGGAACAGGGCTCCCACTCTGTCCTTCCTGGGGAGTCTCAGGGGGTCCCCCCGGGGCTCCCCTAAGCTTACCAGACTCCAGATGGGCCATTTTATGGGTCATGCCTTGTTCAGACAGAAGGGCTCCAAGGCCCTTGGATGGGAAAGATGCACAGGCCCTGTCCCCAGGCCTCCCAGGCTCTTCATCATCCGTGACCAGTGTGCCCTGCTCCACCCGCACACTGCCCACTCCCAGAGTGACCACTGATGCTGCAGGCTCTGCGTCTAGGGTGATGGATGGGTTCAGAGGCAGCTTGGCCTGCTGCTGTGGGTGGGGGCAGGGAGAGCCAGGCCCCTGCTCGCGGTCTCTGTGGGTTGTGGGGTGTCACAGGCTCTCTCAGAGCGTTCTGCAGTCTCCAGTCTCCCGGGGTGTGTGTGCTTCCCCAGGTCGCAGCACCACGGCCCAGCCCTCTTCTGAGCCTCCTCCTCTGCTCCAGCCCAAACCCAGGCCAGAGGGTGTCTGGCTGTCCAAGGCATGGGAACGTCAGATGACGCGACCCTCACACAGGTGGCTGTGCTGTGGGGTTTCGAGGAATCCAGAGCTGTGTTGCAGGGGCCCCAGCTGGTCCAGGCTCACTTCTGGGGAGCCCCCTCTCGGGGGGGGGGTGTGGATCACTCCCCCGCTGCAGGAGTGGGCTTAGAAAGTTGGGCACCAGGCACCTGGTGCTGCTGCAGCCAGCCGTGCCACAGGGCAGGCCTGCAAGCCATCAGCACTCACACCACTGTGGATGCTGGGACTCAAGTTCAGGTCTCCCCGGGCCTGGGAACTCAGGAGAGGGTACAGCATGAGCACAGCCCACCTGCACCTCAAGGAGGAGCCTCTGGACTCTCAGGTGCTCCCAGGCCATGGACTGGGCCCCTGGGGGTGCAGCTGAATGGGTCCCCAAGAACCTAAGCCCAGAGCGGCTGCTCCTCAGTCCAGTGTAGCTCAGGGCAGGGAGGGAGCTTCCCCCTGGCAAAGGTCACCAAGAAGCCAGATCCTGGCACTGGGGAAATGTTACTAAGTCCAGTGCCCTAACCAGGGAACAGTTTGCTCTGAGGCTTGGCTAGAAACCATTCTACGACCTGCATCTAAATAGTCCCCCAAAAGTCTGTGTTCAGTCACGTGTTCAGAGGTGAAGTTCTGGGAAGGTGACTGGCTCATGGGGTGCTATATTCATCAGTGGAGTCATCCATGGATGAATTCATGGGTGGATGTGCTGCAGAAGGGGGTCTGGTTAGGGAAACTGGGTCACTCGGCAGCATGACCTGGAAGGATGCGTTCCTGTCTCAGCCCTCTCTCTCCCTCTCTCTCTCTCTCTCTCTCCCTCTTTCCTGGCTGCCATGAGGTAAGCAGCTCTCCTCCACCATGCCTTTCTGCCATGTTGTTTCTGCCTTGAAGCCAGTCTCCCATGGACTGAACCCTATGAAACCATGAGGTAAATTAAACAACTCCTCTTTAATTTGCAGGTGTCTTCCAGTGATGGAAAGGTGACACATACCAACTAGGGTCCCCATATCCATAGAGTGGGATGCGGACAGGTTGTGTTGGAAGGTTGCAGGCTCCCGACCCTATGGCTATGTCCCAGCAACTCACTGGTGTGAAGGACAGAGGCCCAGAGGAGGCGGAGGAAGTGGCCAGAGATGCATCTCCGTGCCCAGGAACACCAGGGCTCTGCACCACCATGGGCAGCTGGGAGAGGCCTGGAGCAGATTCCTGCACAGCTTGAGAGGGCCCCTGCCTTTTACCCACCTCAGGCTCCAGCCTCCAGGCCAGGAGAGAATGGACCCTGGTTAACTGGAGCCGCTGAGCTGTGACACTTCCTTATAGTGGCCAGAATCCCCCTGGTGGGGGCCACCCACCAACCCTGAAGGCAGCCAGTCAGGAAACGGAGGGTTCCACCAGCTCTCTCTCCTGTCCGCTCCACTTCCCACCTTTGCAATCCTCCCCTCCTGCTCTCCCCCTCCTGCCTGCGGGCTCTGCAGGAGCTGAGCTTTTAAAGAAGAGAAGAGAAGAGAAGAGATGAGAGGAGGGAGACCAGGAGCTCCCTGACCAGAGCCAGAGGAGGAGACGAGAGAGGAAAAGCCGGGTCCCTGCAAGCAGAGACTGCCCGGCCCCTGGGAAGGGCAGGGCCTCCCCGTCACCTCCTGACTGCTGCCTGTGTCCAGGGATGGCAGAGACCCGGGGCCCAAGCGCCAGCTCTCATGCCCCTCATCTCCTGCCACGGTGGCCTCTGCGTGGCCTCTGCGTGACCACCTGTGTGCCAAGGCGCTTGCTGTTAACGAAGGTGTTTGCTGGTAATGAAGGTGCTGCTGGCAATGGAGGTGGATAACGAAGAGAGCTAACAGAATGAGCCTTTCCCGAGCACCGACCTTTCAAAGGGGCTTGAAAGTCAGAAAACCCTTTAGAATCCGGCCGAGGGAGGGAGCCTGACAGCCGGGGGACAGGCAGCACCTGCAGTCCCTGCTCGCAGCACCGTTAGCTCAGAGGGCAGCACTGGGGTTCGGAGGCGCTAAAGATCACTGTCTCCCTGCACCAAAGGAGTCTGCAGCGGGTGAGGCTGTACGCTTGAACCTGAAGAGGGTCTCGGAGGAAACAGCAGAAGCCTGTTTGCCACTTCTTTCATTCCTAACAGTCCACAGCGGGTTTGCAGCAAGCCCAGAGGCCCCTAAACCTTGCTGCCTCCCTCCTCAGGTTGCTGTCTGGTAGCCCAAGAGGGGGAGCAGCAGACAGAGGACACCCCAGCCATCCCCTACCGGGGGCCTGGAGGGCCCTAGGGCTGGGAGGGAGGGTGGTGATGTGAACCTGGGGACTCCGGGGCATCGGGGCTGTCCCCACCTGGTACTTGGCCCTAGGACAACTAGGGTAGGCAACCAGTGGACCCCAGAGCAGGAGAGGTGGGAGAGGGCAGGGGCTGGGGTGTGGGAGTGGGTGGACCTGCGCTGGAAGTGGGGCCAGGACAGCGTTTCAAATGGAACAAAGGTGTCATGCAGGTGATGCTCTTCCTGAGGTCCCCTGGACTGCAGGGCCGGTCAGCTGCAGGGCCCTGGGCCTCACCCAGGCAGTGCCGCACCAGCGCTGGCTGTGTGTAGCTCTCGTGGCTGTGGTCTTTGGGTGCTGTCTGGCATCTGCACAAAGCGGACTCAGGTTCTTTTACCTTCATCCCACTGAGGTGCCATTGGGTCCCCCTCGCATCAGGGCCAGAAGCAGACACAGGTGGGTGTCAGTTCTGAGCATCGGTCCCCAGGTATTATCAAATCACTTCCGTCACCCCGTGCTTGCCCTCGGGGCCCAGCCGCCACCCCGACTGGAAGCAGGCTCCACAGTGGCCTCCGTCTGCTCGCTCCACCACCCCTGCCAGCTGAGTGCCTCCTCCTGCTCAGCGCTGTGCCAAACACACAGCTGGCACTCATCAGGTAGCTACTGGCCGAGTGGCGAGGCACTGAGTACATCTTGAGGAGGGACTTCCTGGCTCGGGGTCTTGGCCCTGCTGTGGGAAGAGGAATCTTGGACAGGCTCCTCCCTGGAGAGGCCGGGTATGGGCCAGAAAGTCCTCGTCCAGGGTGCTGTGCCCAGTGGTTGGAATGAAGTGGATTTGGGGTTCTCAGGGTTTTGATAAAAACAATAAATCCCTGAAAATCTTCACTTCCTGATGGCTGCTCTCCTGGCAATTCTGAAACCTGCCTGGTTGCTGAGAATCACGGCCTTTCTTGGGGCCCAGGGTGTCAGGAGCTGATTGATTGGTATGAAAAATGGCAGCAGAAGAGCCCCTGATTGAGAAATCCTCCTGATAAGCATTTCAATGCTTCCCCAAATCGATTTTAGATACTAGGATTTCTGATAAAGTGGAAATTTACAGTCTTGCTGCTGAGATTCCTTCCCAAGTCTATCATCCACTCAACAGATGGTGTTTCTTCAGGCTACCTTTAATAGCCCCAGAAACTAAATTAGTCAAAAATGGAGAACTCCCGTAATATTAGAAGTCATCCGTGGTCTCAGGAATCAGGTAAATTTCCATCCACGGAGCCAGGCTCAGAGGGGAGGAAGTCGGAGGCGAGGCTCTTGGTATGAAGTGAAATGCTTGCCTGTCACAGCCCATCGAGTCCTGCATGGGCAGCTGTGGCCACGGCCGGGGACGCAGGGTGAAAGCTCCACTTCCTGCTTTCTCCACTTTCCACTTCCACTTGTCCAGACGGGGCTGTGACACGCAGTGCTGTCTGGCCAGGTGACGCGCAGCCCCAGTTGTGCAGGTTGTGTACTTAATCCCGGGCTCATGCCAGGACCATGGAGGTCACGGCTGACTTCCAGCAAGTGGCAGACACCACTCCCTGGCCTCTCCCACCACAGGTTGGACTCGGTCGTGAGGGAGCTCTCTGGCGCCACTGCCCATCCTTCTGATGCCCAGATGCACACTGATCACGTCACGCGCATACTGTGCTCAAATGCGCTCCCGGGAAACATCCTCGGCGCCTCTTCCAGCCCCAAGATTACTTGGATGAAGTCCAATCAAAGCCACAAACCCCAGGCCCTAAATGTCCCTAGAGCCGCTGGTCTCGGGAGCAGTTCCAGCTGCGCTGGATTGGAACCCAGATCCCTGGGCGACGGGAGGTTGGGTCTGCGGCCCCCGAGGGCTCCGGGAATCTCCATTGTGTCCTATGTTCAGCCTGAAGTTCACAAGCGGGCATGCATTGTGTGAGTAACGGGTTTCACGAATGCACAACTTTCCCCATGCAGGTAGGTGTCTTTCTGTTGATGGCAGATCCTTTCCCAATTTGCCCGCCTGGCTAGCTCGGACTTCCTCCTGGCTCATCCCAAGCGCACCCTCGCACCCTGTGCGAGGCGGCAGGTGCCACCAGGGCTCAGTGTTGAGTGGTGCATTCTGGCCTTGATGGGAGCAGCTCTGTGGTGCCGGCTTCTCTCTCCCAGGCCAAACAGCAACGGCCCAGTTGTCCATGGACAGAAACATCCATGACATGAGCCCAAACAGAGCCTTTCTTGCCCTGGGTTCCTTTATGGAAAACTTGCCAAATGCGAGAGGTCGCCCCTGCCAACGGCCATGGGGAGGCAGACTGCGTACCTCCTCCTGCCAATGGGGAGCCCTTCCACCTGGGCTTGTGTCTCTCACACCCTCCCCATGCCACTGCCACCTGGGCCTGTACCCTCCTATCTCAGCCCAGAAGCTGTCAAGGAAGTTCCTTTACTTCCGGTTCCTTGTTCTCACTGCTGAGATATGGCTGCAGAGCACCCAGATTTCCATGGCCTGGTCTTCCACGAGGGATCTCTGTTCATGGAGGGTGCTGCCCAGGTCTGCGGGATCCCCTGTGACTCACCAAGAGGCACAGATGGGGAGGGTTTGGCTTGCATGGACCACGGAGCCCACTCAAGGCAGTGCACACAGCAGGGTGCATTTCCTGTTCTCCCTGGGACACCAGAGGCCACAGAGTCCCAGGCACAGAGTGGTCAGGGCCTCGGGACCTACTTCTCATGGCTCTGCCCTATCCTTATGGGACTGCCCTCATGATCACAGAATGATTGCTGGGAACCATTCTTTTGGTCTTGGGTCCCTTCCTTCCCATCTAGTCACACTGACATTTAGAAGACAAATCCCCCCACCCCTGTGCACCCAGATACCCCCTCATCTCTGTGCTGATGGAGAGGTGTCAGCCACCACCCAGCTCCAGGGCACCAGGAGAACTCCATCACTGCATCTCTTCGGACCCCCTGGTTCTGTGGAGCGGTACAGGGTGGGAAGAATGGGCAGTACCTCCCCGCTGGCCACGTGGCCGTGGGCTCCTGGGGCTGCTGTCGCAGACAGACCACAGTCACACGCGTCTGTGAGGACACTGCCCGGCCCCTGCGCGGTTTCCATGATGTTCTGAGCTGCAGTTTTAGCCTCCACCCTCCTTGCTGTCCATGGCCCTGTTCCCTCCCCAAGGGACCCCCCCACAGGCAGCGCTGCACCCCCAGACCGTGGCCCGGGGGGGATGCAGAGCCTAGCGCCTTCTCAGTCCCCATCCAGAGCCACCAGAAATTCCAGGACAGCCCCTCTCAGGCCTGGGCTGCCTGCACTCGCCTTGTACCCATTTCTGAGGCACCTAGGTTTCGTCGCCATCCAGTGACTGATTTCTGGGGACCCGAAGGACCCAGGGACAGGGCTGCAGATTGCTCTGTGGCCAGGCAGGACAATAAGGGAACAGGATGTCCACCTCCAGCCCTCAGAAGGTGTCTGGGAGCCTGGGCGCCAAGGCCTCTGCCGCCCACTCTGTCCATGCCGCCCTCCTGGAAGCCCTGGCCCGAAGGGTGTGTGGTACGTGGTGATGCTGCTAATGCCCCTCCAGCAGCCCCGGGGAAAACACTAATTAGCCTGTTAGAGAGGCTCAGCCTGCCGCTGGTGTTCATTCTCTCATCACCTCGCCCACCGGCAGTGGCAGCAGTTGAGTGCCTGAGGGCGCTGGCAATGGGCTAGGTCTGTGGCACAGGTGTGGCCAGGGACAGGCCCCGGGATGAGTCCCACCCATCTCGGCAGGGCCACAGGTCATGCACCTGCCTGCCCAGGCCTTGCTGGGTGGGGTGGGGTAGAAGCCTGGAGGACAAGGCTGCCACCAGCAGCCGGGGCCCATCCTGCCGGCGCCCTAGCAGCTCTTCCTCAGCTCCACCGGCACAGCTGGGGGCTTTGGGACCCTGGCCACAAGACGACCGAGCAGCAGTGACTTGGGGCCTCAGTTTGCTCATCTGCAAGATGTTACCTGCTGCTCCGGTGACAATTGGTCCCTGTCCGTGCCAGCAGTGGTCCCAGAGGGAAGTGAAGTCTCGGATCAGGGCCTCCTGGGTCTGGTCAAGTTGCAGGGGGATGCAGTGAGCACAAGCAAGGGACCCCACCCCTCTCTGGGCTCCTTGGTCTCCCAAGTGCAAGTGGCCTTAGTGCACCCTGTGGTTGACCTGGCAAAGCTCCTTCAGGCCAGCACCTTGCTCGCTTGGGGCTCCTGGTGGCAGCCTGAGCCTGGCTGCTATGTTGCCACCACCGGCCTCTCTGCAGGGCTTCCGGGATGGTGTGGGCAGGGGCTGGACTGGGAGCACCACATGTCCCATGCAGTCCCCATGCCTTGGTGCAGGGCCACATCAGATGTCCTGGCTAGAGCCAGGGTCTGAATGGGACCCTGATCCAATCAGCCTGGTCAGTGAACCATTATTCATTCATTCATTCATGCACTCCACTTCTGCCTTGTATCTCAGTGGCCAGCCCTGCAGTGGGCATTTGGCATCAGCGTGGACAAGTCTGACGCGACTCCTGCTCAGGCTGTCACCAGGAATGGCCATCACCAGTTAGCCACACAACAAATGCCAGGCTGAGAGGACACACAGAGGAGAGGTGACAGCTGGTCACAGCAGTTGGGGCAATTGAGAGGGGGCCAGGGGCAGCCTCAGAGGAGCGGGTACTCCCCAGCCAAGGTGGAGGATAGTGCCCCAGGCAGGCGCAGCCTGAGCAGCCCTGAGCAGGACCAGCGGGGCAGGTGTGGGGGGCACAGCCGCGCTCTGCACTGGTGGGATCATGGTGGATTCAGGGCTGCGTGGAAAGGCACCATGCAGCCCTGGCGGGGGGTGGATCGTGCCCACCCTGCCTACTCTGAGGCCCCTGTACCCAGCCCGGCGCCCGGGCCATCCAGAAAGGGACAAACAAATCCCACAGAAATGAGCAGGCTCGCACATCTCACCATCCAGGGTCAGGGTGGAGGTGGGCATTGGAAATGACAACCCCTGCCCCTGCCCCTGCCAGAGCAGAACTGACCTGTGCTGTGCCCACCCTCTGGGCTGAGCCCCTCCGAGCACTGGGGGCCCGCACTGGAAGGACATCCGAATCCAGGAGCCTCGGCCACCCCACCCTACAGAGGGGGCGTGGAAGGGAGGTGGGTTCTCGGCCTCCGCATCCCCCAGCTCGCCCCATAGCCAACAGCCACGCTCAGGGCGGCCCTGCCCCCTGGGGGCCTGCTCCCTTGTCTCCTTACCAGGCAGGAAGCAGTGGCTACCTGGGGCATGGATTCTGGGACACCTCTGCCAGCGGTCAGTCTTTTGGCTAAGCTCCCTCAGTGGGAGGGGAAATGGCCAGGCCAGGGCTGGGTCCTCCATGCAGGCCTCCCTGCCCACCTGGGCTCCTCCTGGCCACGCCCTGGGCCACTCCCAGACACCCGTCCCTCAGCCCTAGAGGCCCCCAGGAGCCCCAGCAGGAGGGCAGCCAGGCCCAGCGGCAAAGGCAGACAAGGAAGGGTCTGGAGCCCTGGCAGATAAGCATAAGGCTGAGCGCCCCTCCCTCTGGCCTGGACAAATGGGCTGCTCTCAGCTGGGAGCATGGAGCTGTGCAGGGTGCAAGCTCCACACAAATCTATCTCTAACCAGTACTCGAATCTCAGTCCTCCACCTCCTAGATTTATAGACGGCTACAGCATGTCCCCACCCAAGAGATGTTAGCGGCTATAACAAATGCCCAGCTGCAAGAGGTACAGCTAGAACTTGTGGCAGATGCTGGCCAGGAAGGCAGCAGAACACAAAGAGGAAGGCATCGCCAGCCCTCCTGGGTGCCCAGGTCATCCCCTCTCCCACAGGTGGCTTCGAGGAGCTCAGCGGCTCTAGACTAACCCAACATCCCAGGCTGCAGAGGACCAAGAGGAAGCGGGTCTTGGAAGAAATGTGCACACCAAGGTGTCAGTGAAGACCAGAGAGGTGGCAATGTTGTGGGGAAGCTCGGCCAGGACAAGGACTCAGAACCCTGGGGTGAACCCTTGCCTGCTCCTCACCGCCTGGCTCCCCCACGGTCACCTCTGACCTAACCTCTGGCCTCTGGTCACTCACTTTTCTCACCTGCGGGTCCTGCACCCACATGTGCTCCGGCAGGATGCTCTTCAGCCACCCCACACAGGACTGCAGAGAAACTCACTCTAGATGCCCGTACCCGTGTCCCCTCAACAGCCGCTCCTGACTCCTAGGAGACTCAGAGTTCACACAGCTGCTGGACAGGACCCTGTGTCCGCTGCGAAAGGCCTCATGGGCACATGTCAGCCTGGAGGTTAAGAGTGAGGCTGAGGTCAGTATGCTCCAGTTCCTTTTCTTCAAAAATCCCTAGCGGTTGTCGTGGAGTTTATAATACATATTTGTATCTTACCACACACAGTCATCCTCTAGGTCATAGTGTACAGATGCCATTTGGCCAGCAGTGACATTAGGTCCCCATGAGCTCATCAGAAGTTGAAAATGTCATAAATTGAAAATGCTTTCAATATATAGACTTAGTGTCCCACTGAGCTTAGCAACACAACACACTATGAAGCGTGGACAGTGACTCCTTGTAGCCTTAGGGCTGCTGGGAAGCTGGGGCGGCTGCTGTTCCCCAGCATGGCAAGAACATCGCATCCCATTGTACTAGCCCAAGAGGGTCAAAGCTCACGCTGCCAAGTACAGCTTCTAGGGGGTGTGCCTGGCTTTCATGCCATCCCAAGTCGAACTGTCCTGAAGCCCAGCTTCTTGAGTGTGTCAGACCCTTAGGGCGATGTACTTCCCTCTCTCCCTTCATGCCCTTGGTAGGAAACATTTCCCCTTTCCATATGTTGCCGACTCCACTCTACACACTATGAGATTTGCTGTAAACAGATGGCTGTATTTTAAAGAAACCCAAGCAGTGGGAAGAAAAGCAAAGTTCCCCACATGTTTATCATTCCTGGCTCTGCAACCTTTGGTGTTGTTCCAAATTTCTATTTAGTGTCATTTTCCTTCTGCCTACAGAATTTTCTTCGACATCTCTTGACAACCATTTTTCTGATTCTGCGTGTCTCAAAAGTATTCATTGCACTTTCTTTATTGAAAAATACTTTCTCTGGTTTGGGATCTTAGAATGACAGCTTTTTCTTTTTCTTTTTCTTTTTCCTTTCCGTATTTTAAAGCTGTCTCCCACGCTCTCCCGGTTTCCATGATTTTTGATGGGCAGTCTGATGTCCATCTTATTCTTGTCTGTCTGTCTAGCTCTGGCTGCGTCTAACCTTTTTCTTTTATCACTGGCCTTTAGCAACTCAACCAGCTATGCTTTGGTACAGTTTCCTTTGCATTGATCCATCTAAGGTCTCATTGAGGTTTTTAGATCTTTGGGTTTATAGTTTGCCTTAAAGGTAGGAAATTTTCAGCCATTCTTTCTTCAGATATTTTCCCTAGTCCTCTCTTTCCAAGACCCTAAGTCCCAGAGGGTCCAGTGGCTTTCTATTATCTCACAGATCACACAGGCTTGCTTTATTCCCAGTTTTTTTCTCTCTCTGTGGTTCTTCTTGGGTGGCTTGTTCAAGAAATGCCTTTAAGTCTGCTGAATTTGACACATGAATGGCTGAGCATCCTCCCCACTATAGCATCCTCCCATACAGTGTGGGGCACACACTGTACTTTTCATTTCTGGTCTTCTTTACCTCTTGTTTCTCCTTCTAATGCTTTTGTTTTTTACATTCATGAACATATGGCTGCTCTTACATCTTTTTCTGCTAATTAAATCATTCATGCCATTGCTGGGTCTGCTTCTATTGGTTATTGTTCCTCTTGCTCATGGAGCCTACTTTCTGCTTCTTTCTTGCCTGGTCATCTTTGTTCTGATGTTGGCAATTGTGAATATTGTTTTATTGCTCAAAAGACAGTTAGATTTTGTTCTGGTTCTCATGTAACTTGAGACTTGTTTGACCCTCTAGAGTCTTTCTTCAAGTGTTTTCAGGTGGGCTTGGAGGAGCCTTTGGTCTAGGGCTGAAGTGCTAGCCTTCTGGGGACTTAACCTGACACCAGACCTGCCAGCTCTAGGTGTTGTCTAACCTCCTACTGTCTGGTAGATCTTCCTTCTTCTTGTGTGGTTTTGTGCCACACCTGCAGGTTGGTGTCCAGCAAGCACTCTAGGGCCTGCAGGGGATCCCTGGAGTCCTCTGTCTGTGCATCTTGCTCCTCTCTGGACTTCTCCTCTGCAAACTCCATCTGTCTTGGTCTCTTGGATTTCTGAACCCTGGTTCTTCAGTTCATTGAGACTTCCAGGCCATGGGCTGTGGCAATCAGAAAGCCCACTTGTTTGTTTGCCTGTGAAGGAAATCACAGTTCACCACATATCTGAAAACAGCAGCTTAGCTGTTGTTCAGTCTTATAGCCATTTATGCAGGGAGGGAAAGTCACACAGCAGTGAACCCTGCATGGGTGGAGCTGTCCCTTGGATGCCACCCTGGAATCGCAGCCTTATCATTTACTAGCTGTGTGACCGGGCGCTGATCACTCAATCTCCAAGCTCCATTCAGTGGCATCTTCCCAACATGTAGTGGCTCTGAGTGCAGTCCTGGTCCATTGAGAGGGCTCAGTAGGGACACAGCTGGATGGATCTGCTTCCCTCGTGTCACCACACACCTTCAACTTTATGTCCCTAGATGAGCACAAGGCCACAGACACTGTGACATTCAGCTGAGACCTGGAACAAAGGTGTGGGAGACGAGGGATGCAGGAAGCATCTTCCATGAGTCATCTTGATACCTAGTCCTTCCCAGCACACGTGCACTGGTGCACACCCTTTCCTTCATAATGAGCACCAGTGCTACTCATGGGCATCCTGGGCTCGGGGCTGTCCACCAGCAGGTCAGGAAACCTGGCCACTCAAAGACCAGATGTGCAGGTGCAGAGCCGTGTATTCCAGCCCCATGAGTCCTTGGAGACCTGAGAAGTCCTTATTCTGCATCCTTGGGCAATGCCCCTCCTGGGCCTTGATTTCCTTGCCTTTAAAATGGGGAAATTGGACTCATTAGCTCAGTGGTTCTTGAACTTTATCAGTAGCAAAGATTTCATTTTCTCAAGACTGATCTGAAGTAGACAACAGAACTCCTCTAGGTGAAGAAGGGGTAGGGCCTTAAGGGACATGGGGAATGACCAGGGTGGACCATCTCTGGGGCCTGCCAGTTGTAGCCACCAACAGACAGCCCTTTGTAGCCATCCTATGTGCTGATTATCAGTCTCTGCCATTCACTCATTCATCCATCCATCTATCCATCCATCCATCATTCATTCATCATTATCCATCCATTATCCATCCATCATCCATCCATCCATTCATCTGTCCATCCATCCATCATCCATCCATCATCCATCCATCCATCCATCATCCATCCATCCAGCCATCCGTCCATCCATCCATCATCCATTCATCATTTATCCATCCATCATCCATCCATCCATTCAAACTTCTCTCAAGCGCCTACTGTGTGCAGCACACCACCTGACACTGGAGTATAGCTCACAAGATCAGGTCTTGTCACACCATAGTATGTAAGTCATGGAAATCAAAGACTACTCCACTCATTCTATAAATGGGGAAACTGAGGCTCGGGCTATAGAAAGGATGAACTTGAAGCTGTGCAATGAGTGTGTGACTTTATCACTAGGACCTGGCTCCAGCTCCTCAGCTCCCACTCAGAGAAGGCCGGTAAGGGTTAAGCTTGTCTCACTCAGCCTGCAGAGGCACAAGGAGCCTGTCTCAGTCTGTCTGAGGGGCTATCACAGAATTACTGAGGCCAGGTAACCTTTAAGAACATAAAGGTATTCTCTCCAGTGCTGGAGGCCGGAAGTCCAGAGGCAGGGCAGGTTCGATGTCTGAAGGGCATCTCAAAGCCAGCATCTCTGGAGAGAGGAGCCCTGCCTACTCGGTCCTCACAGAGCAGGAGGCAGAGAGGCAGAAAGGGACAGAGCCCCGGGCCCAGCCTTTTATAACGGCCTTCACTGGAACTAGATGCCTTCCAAGGCCCTGCCACCCACCGTGGCAGTGCTGGGGCCAAAGTTTCCAGCACAGGAACTATGGGGACGTTAGGCGGGAGCAGCACCTCCCTCTGCATGGCCCACCCACCTCCAAGCTGCAGGTGGCCTGGTGCCCACTCCATGCCCAGTCACTGTCATTCAGAGACACTGCAGCTGCCACACCTGACCCACCTGCTGTCCCACATGCTTCTAGAAAGTTCCAGCTTCATCAACATGGAGCTTTTCTTACAGAGCCAGGCCAGGGAGGGAACCCATTCGCCTCCTCAGGGTCCTAGCTGCATCCTGAGGGTCTCACTCACCCTCGCCCCTCGGGGGCTCCCTGGGCAGGATCAGCTCCCGGCACCCCCTGAGCCCCCAGCCCTGCAGACACAGCTGCCATTCTCTTCTGTCCCTGATGCATCCAGCCCTTCCCGCTGGGAGACCAAGGAGAGCTGTAGCACAGCAGGCATTTACCACAGGATCCCGGCCAGCTGTGTGACTCTGGGTCAGTCACTGGCTGTCTCTGAGCCTCAGTTTCCCCAGCTATGGAATGAGGTTAACAATGACACCTTTCTCAGTGAGTCACTGAATGGACCAGATGGGGTCACTCAAGGGCACAGGGCTTGGAGATCTGTCATCACCATGGTGATGAGCTCCCTGCAGCCTGGAGAGAGACCATGAAAGGAAAGAGGCCTCTGCCATGGACCAAGTGCTTGACTCGGATAATCTCACCTAACCCAAACACCCCATAGCAGAGGCAGCAGTGTCTGTCTTTACAGGCAAAATTCAGAGAGTCTACTGGGACAGGGCATTGGCCAAAGCCACCCTGGCAGTTGGTGGCAGTGCCAAGCTTCCCCCAGGTCTATTTCACTGCTGTGTCCCCTCCTCCTCCATCCCTGTCCACTTGGCTCCTGAGTTCTAGAACACTCGCTGAAGCGTTGAGTCCACACCAAGCACTGAGATGATGTCTAGATTGGTCAGCTGTCCTGTCGCTGGTACCCAACACACACAACTTATAGGAGGAGAGGTTTAATTTGGCTCTTGGTTTCAGAGGGTTCAGTCCATGGCCAGCTGGCTCCAAGGCAGGAACATCATGGCAGAAGCTGCTGCACTCAAGGGCACGCCTCCATGACCCGCCCGGACACACCAGCAATGAGCAATCCCCAATCCCCAGGGCAGCTCCCAAGCCCAGCATGCAAACACAAGGCCAGGGTAGTCTCTGCTGGGGGAGGGGGTGGCACGGACTCACCTTCCCAGGCTTCATGGTGCCCAGGACGCTGCCCGATAACGCAGCCTCTCGTTTTCTTTCCTGGGACTTGGCAGATTGGCTGTGGGCAGGGCCTGTCCCTTGAGTGGCATCACCATGAGTACAGTCCACAGGGTCTGGAGGAGTCTCCCACCATCTGCACAGGACAGAGACCCGTCCTCCATTCCTGAGGCTTAGGGTGAGCTTCCGCAGAAGTACCCACTGTCCCACGGACACTTCTTACCCAGGCAGGTCACCTGTGCAGGACGTTCTCCACATGGGACAGGTTGACTGTGACATCTGAGGGACACCCAGGGACCACTCAGAGCCTCAGCTCTGGGCCCAAACACCCCTCTGAGCTTTCCCCGCTTGCTGACCTTCAAGCTACATCAAAGCCGGGCCAGAACTCTTGGACAAACCTCATTTCTAATTAAACTCTCCTTTCTGTGAAAGCCCTGGCTGATTTCGTTTTCCTTTTGCTTTTCTTTTTTTTTTTTCATGTTTGCATTTTCCAATTACCACCTTGGAACTAAAAAAACATTGTTACAGGAAAACAGTAGCAGGACAGATAGGAGCTCAGGCTTGCTGTCAGAGCACTGGGGTCTGATCCCCGGCACTGCTGCTGGCCCTGAGCTGGGACTTCTGTCCCCCGTGCCTCCACACCCCCATTTGTGAAGTGGGGACAGGATAGGGTGGCTTCTGGGGCTGCTGTGTGGTTTGCTGATCACACAGTAGTTAGACAAAAAGGAACAGGGGAGGGTGCTGTAGCTCTGGGCAGGATCTCTGTCACCTGCCACGCCTGCTGCCTCTGCAGCTGGCTCTGGACAATAAAGCAGTGGCAGCACCCCGCCCCCACAGCTCCTCCTAAGGGCCCCGGAGGGTGGGGCTTTCCAAGGTTACCGCTCATGAAGGGCAGCTGCAGGAAGGTGGGCTCGCGGGTGCGCTCAGCACTGCCTCCCCGGAAGATGCCCGCTCCATTATGGCCCATCTAGGCCAAGCCACATCCTCCAACACAGGGATAGGAGACCCCCTGCAGCTGCCTCCCACCCCCGCCTCCCTCTGTGACAGTTTGTCTGTTTGGCACAGGAACACGCTCAGCTCTAGATGTTCACATTTACACAACCCCAAGTGCAGTGTGCCTGGGAGACTCAGTTCTGCCAAGGAGACAAAAGCAGAAGTCTCCAGGGTGGGGCTCCTGGCAGCTACCGTCCTCTTGATCAAAGGAAGAAACTCAGCTGCTCACGTCTTTGGCCCTTTGCCCCTCTTCCTTCCTGCAGCCCACAGCATGTGTGTCTGGGGTTGCTGCAGCCATTTTGTAGCCATGAGGCAGAGTGAGAGTGGAAAGACCAAGAACCTGGGCTTTGGTTGTTCCTGTGGAGTTGCCCCCATGGCCTTGAGGCAGACCTTGGATTTCCTGTTGCGTGAAGAAACTGGAATTTGGAAAGTCACGTGGTCAGACTTGGGTAACGTGCAGCTGCGTGCCAGCCCTCCCTGATTCCCTCTCTAACCACCTTCTCAGCCCTGGGAGTGGTGATGGGTGGGACTGACAAGCTCCGGGCTGGTCTTCCCCTGGGGTAGGGGACAGCCACTGAGCCCAGGCAGCAGCACCCCACAATGTCTCCTCCTCGGCATCCCTGCCACGAAGCCCTGGCCTGTGGGTCCCCGGAGCCCCTGCTGTGTCATTCCTCGCCTGGTAAGGCTGCCAGGCCCGGAGAGGGGAAGTCACCGACAACTCGGAGTCACTTGGACGAGGAACGGGGACCCTCAGGGGGACAAGGCAGGGGTTCTGGGCCTGACCCATGAGCTGCCACCCGCTGGCGCTGAGGAGAAGTCTTTCCTAAGTGGATGCGGCCTGCCCTGCCCCCTGCATGTCCCCGAGGGTGAGAACAGCTGCAGACCCACATTTGACACAAGGAAGAAACCCCCTGGATTCCCCTTGGACACCAGCAGGAAGTTGCAAGGGAGAAAGTCCAGACTCACAACCGGGGGAAGGGAGCCGGGTGGGTGGCCGGGCACTGGGAAGCCCCTGCCCTTCACCGGTCTGGCCCAGCCGCCCCTCGGAGCCAGGCCGCTGCTCTGCCTCCAACAGAAGCCCCTCCCACCCTCTGCCATCCCAATTAAAGCTCCTGCCTGTAAATTCCTGTTGTTGCCACAGTTTTAATTATTTCAGTTATCACTGAGTCGAGTTCCCACGCATGTCCAAAATCAGCTTGAGAGCCTCCTGCCTCTGCCCCCGCTCTCCTTCTCACTCCTGGGCTCCCTCGCCCTCCGTGGTGGTGGCTGATCCCGCCCTGCGCCCCCTCCGTGGAGAAGCCCGCAAGGTCCCTGCTTCCTGCTCACTGCACGGGTCTTGGGTTTGTGTGTCCCGGTCCCAGGGGTAGGAGGCCGCTGGGCTGCGCCCCCTTCTGCAGGTAGCTGGGGCTCGCAGCTTCTCCCTAGCAGATCACCCCCTGGCGGGCGGAGAACAACCCCAAAGGTGTCCAGACTCCGTGGCTGCGTAGTGCTCGCGCTGCTCCCACAGGTGGGGCTGGAGGTCGGGGCAGGGGATGGGGAGAGAGACAGGACTGCCAGGAGGCCGTGGAAGGAGGACCAGGGAGAGGACCCCAAGGGTGCACGGCTCCCAGCACCACCCTCGGGGTCCCCTGCCCAGCCCCTGCTCTGGAGATCCCTGTGGAGCTTCTGAGCAGCAGCAGATGAGTCTGAGCAGGGCTGTCAGAGGCACTGAGTGTGGGCCACAGGGCCACGCACCTCTCTGCTCTCCAGGCCCCTCAGGAGGGACGGAGCACCCAGGGAAGAACCGGGACCATGGTCCCCGCCCAGCTGAGCCCGCATGGCGCCCCAGCCTCCCCCTGAATCTGAGGGCTCCGTGTGGGCGGAGCACGTGAGCCTCAGCATCCAACCCGGACCCTGCAGCCCATGCTCGGCCCCTGTGATAAGGCGGCTGACGGGCAGCCGGAGCGCTGTCCCCTCATGGCCACAGCCACCTCTGCCAAGGCCCCAGTGTGGTGAAAGCCGGAGAGGTGAAAGCCAGGGCACAGTGGCCCTCGCTGCCCCCCACCTGGGTCCTCCCGCCCCATCCTCTTCTAGGACTCCGGCGACACAGTGCAGCCCCAGCCCGGGGACCCAGCCACCCCACGAGCAGCCTGCTGACTGGCCCCAGGTGACGTCAGCTGCCCCTGGGATCCGAAAGCTGGGTCTCCTGCGGCATCTCAGGTGTGGGCAGAGACAGCTGGGGCAGGGCTCGGCCCGTGCCCAAGGGGTCTGAGTGAGGGGGAATTTCTTCCCTCCCAGCTGAGGCTGTCACAGCCAGGGGCTCCTCACACGAGATGTCCCTAGGCCCACAGTGAGCCCCAGGCAGCCGTCACTGGGCCCCAGGGAAGAGAGGCAGCCAGACCCAGCCTGACTGCGGCCGGGCTCCCAGCAGGTCCTAGGGCACAGTGGCTTCCTCCTTCTCGTCTGAAGCCGCCAGTGAGAGGTCCGCCCTGCTGCCCAGAGAGCAGGGTAATTAAGCCGCGTGTGCCTGGTTGCCATGGTGCCCCAGCCTGCCCGGGGCTTCGGCCCCGGAAGTGGGTCACACGTAACTTCCTCCTCCTCATTTTTGAACTTCTGTGAAATACTGATGTGTCACATCCAAGCGCACCCCCGGCTGCCACCCTAAACTCTCCTCCTTGGCCTCCTTGTGAGTAGCCCCTTGTTAAAATGAACCGCAGCCTAGAGGAAGGGGGCAGAGGCAGGAAGGCTTCCCACATCTGGGCTCCAGTTACCTCTGGGTCCCAGCGTGCAGTTTCTTTGGCGGTGGAGTGGGCGCATGGACACACACAGTCACAGGAAGTCCCGCTGGCAGTCTGACCTTCGTGGATGTAATAACTCAAGGAGCTTGAGAGGAGGTTGTCCTCCATTGTGGTCACTGGCACCAAAGCCCAGTGACAAAGAGAGGGCAGAGGGAGAGGCTGGCCTGATGGGCCACGAGCCACGGAGCAGCCACCAGTGCCTGAGGAGCTGGGGAGGCAGGAGGGACACTTGCTGCCAAGGGATGTGGCCCAAGATACTGCGATCACGGACTTCTGGCTCGCTGCCTTGATTTAACCGTGAAAATAAACTGCTGTTTCAAGCCACCAGGTTTGTGATGGCTGGTCCGGCAGGCCCAGGAAATCAGCACACCTGTACCCCCAAACTGTGAGTGTCCCCAGATGCCACCCTAAGCCCCGAAGGCCGTGACAGTGAGGGAAGAGCTGCTGGAGCTGGGCTGGGCCTGAGGCTGAGGAAGACTCCTAGGAAGTGGGAGAGAGAGGTCTGGGAAGAGTTCAGCAACTGGAATGCCATCCTGGGCCACCCTGGAGAACGGCATTACCCCAGCAGGGAGCTAAGTAGGGCAGTGTGGAAGGCCATGGGGTGTAGGGTCCAGAACACTGTCTCTCAGGAGGGGTCGAATGCAAGGAGGACCTGCGAAGAGTGTTCCGAACCCCTGAGTTCTGCGAGGGTGGCTAAGGAACCCCAAAAGGAGGCTGGAATAAAACAGGAAGAAGCCTGCCATACGCATTTATCTACTATGGAGGACACACTTCAAGGCAGAGCAGGAGGCGAAGGGGGACCTGTTGGGTTAGAGTTATTATTAGCATTGGTGGCCTTTGCTTTGGTGCAGAAGATGGAGGTGATTCGGATGACGATGGAATCGATGGATGGAAGGACCCAGATGGACCTGGAAGTCAAATCCTCGCCACTTAGTGCCAAGTGGGTGACAGATGAGGGAAAGAGGAAGCACACAGAAGTGGAGCTGGTCTGAGCTGCTGGACTTGGTGGTGGCAGTGGACAACACCGCATGGGGGTGCCATGTATGAGGCCTTGGGACTTGTCTGGATGTCTTAGTCACTTACCCAACATGCACAGATTGAAGGAGGAAAGGTTGATTTGGCTCACGGTTTCAGCGGGGTCAGTCCATGGTCAGCTGGCTCCAAGGCAGAAACAGCATGATGGAAGGGCCAGGAAGAGAACAGCTGTTCACCCTGTGGCACCCAGGAAGCAGAGAGAGAAGGAGGAGCTGGGGAGAAGAACACACCCTTCCAGGTGCCCACACGCATCACCAATGTCCATCACCACTGTACCACTCCCAGCTCTGATGCATCCTCTTGTCTGGGCTGTAAACTCTGAGGGAATGGACTGTCACCAGGAAGCCGGGTCCTGACTCAGGGTGGAACTGGCCCCCACTTCCTTGGTCCCTGGTCCTCTGTGGCCTCAATAAAAGAATTCAGTCAAGACAGAAAGGCGGCCATGCAGAAATCTAGAGAGAATTTATTATAAAGTAGACATGGAGAGAATCACGCCTTCAAGGGGACGGCTGGTGGTATCCCAAAGGCATCCACCCTGAGTGTGAGTCTGGATGTCTTTTCATGCACACAGAGTTACTCAGGGTTCAGGGACCTGGGATGATTATGGTGTTTATCAGCATGTCATTAGTTTCTCTGACGTTGCAAAATGTCTTCTTGTCCTTTCTAGAGGGTCTGCATTTCCTTAGGGGCTTTAATCCTACAAGGAACTTTCGAAAGACAGGCAAGCTCTTCATTTAACCCACGGCCCAGGTAGGAAGATCTTTAAAGAACAACCCCTTCCCTGATGTCATGGCTATAACCAGGAATGCTGTGCATCCTGTGGGGAACCAGAGGGCCAGGTAGCTGGGGTCGGGACTGTACACAACATGTGACCTTCGAGTGTCGCTGTGCTCTGTGGGTATGCTGTACGTCTGAGACCTAGCAAATGACTATAAAGGTATTAAACATAGACATTTTCTTCACTTAACAGGCAATGAATACTATTTTGGACCACCGCCTCTGTCCCTGAGGGACCATGGTCATCTGGCTGGTCACCTCCAGACCCAAGGCTGGAGAAGGAGGCCCTGGGAGTTTGGATCACCCCAGGGATCCCCTCAGGACAGGCTCCTCCTCAGGGCTGTACCAGGAGGGGTGCCTGCGCCTGGCTGCGTCTCCTTGGGCGATTCTGATTCCACATCCCCAGCCACTCCAAGCCTCAGGTGGCTTTTTCCACTGCCACCTCCTCGCAGGGACAATAACGCAATTAGCTCTCTGTTTTCCAAACAGCAGTTCGTGACTCAGCACCTTGCATGCTGCTCTATATTTGTCGCTAACCCCCCCCCCCCCCCAGGTGTCTTTGAGCCTGATCCACGGGGAAATTAGATCCTGGGGCTGGAAAGGGATTCAGAGGAGATTGCCTCGGTTTCTGGCTCCCTCAGCCACCTCCCTAGAGTCCCCACCCTCAGGCAGGTCACTGATGGCCCAAGGCCCCTGCCTCACCCCCACCAGCACCCCCACAGGGAGCCTCGGCCCTCAGGGAATGAAAGTTAACAAACAAGGTCATCATCACACTATTGATCTGCCCATGAGCCAGCGCTGGGCTCCTCTGGCTGCCAAGGGCAACTGGGGTGATGGCTGCGCCTCTTCCCCTGTGGACCGCTGTGGTCCCTGATTCACCTGCCCTGGGCAGGGTCCGAGACCAGAGGCCCCTCGCTGGGCTCCCCCTCTCCCTGGGTCTCGGCCAGGGCTGGGCTGGGGGATGGAGGCATAGTGCCCCCCACCATCTTAGCAGGAAGCCGTGCCTGTGATGACAGGGTGTGCAGGACCCACAGATGGAGGGGCTCTGAGGCCTGGGGGAGAGGCGACCCTCGCCACCTGCCTCTCAGCCCTCGGACTGAAAAGTGAGCATCGCCAGCTGCCCCTGCAGGGTTTGCTGGGCCGGGGAGGGGCCTCCATTCACCCCCAGGTAAAAAGCCTTCCTCTTCCCCTGGCACTGCAGGAGGGCGTGGCTCTGGTGGGACAGAGCCCAGAGCCGAGGCTGTACCCACACAGCCCGGGGACCTCAGCACACAGTGTCCTCTGTGGGTTCCGGTCCAGCTCTGAAATCCAACCCGAGGGGCAGCCGGTCCTCAGAGGCCCTGGGGTGCAATCCTGTTCTTCGCCCACCTCTCTCTGGGGCAGCAGTCCTGCATCTTCAGTCCTGACCTCCACATGTGTGCCCTCTTCTCTCTGATCTGCTCCCCCACTCCCCTTAGAAAGGTTCGAGCAACCACAGTGGGCTGCCCCACTGCCCCACATAACTGCCCTGTTGCTTTTTTGTTTTCTTTTGCTTGTTTTGAGTCAGGGTCTTGCTGTATAGTTCGAGTTGGCCTTGAACTCACTATAGCCCAGGCTGGCCTCGAACGCGCAGTGATCCTCCTGCCTCAGCATCCTGAGTGCTGGGATTCCAGGTGTGCACCACCACTTCCGGCTAATGATCCCATTTTGAATCCTTGATTTAGCCTCATCCGCAGTCCCTCTGACATCTAAGATGGCGAACTCACACATGCCAGGGACTTCTTCTCCGAGATGGGGCTGTTATTCTGGTCTGGCCCTGACCCTCCCTGCCCACCTCGTCCTTTAATCAACCTCCTTCATCCAGCATGCAGTCACCTCACCACCACCACGACAACCTGAAGGGTGGGAAGCCCATCTGTCTCACCTGTCCTTTGACCCTTCCCCCCAGCCCCACTTTGCCTGAGGAGCAGCAGGGCCAAGGTGGCACCAGCAGCTGCACCCTGAGGTGGTCACATCTGCCAGCACCCCGTGAGCCAGAGCACAGCACTGTCATTGCTGCTGCACAACCTGATTATGGACGTAGAATAAATTCCATGTTAACACAGGTGATCACATCTGCTTCTCTTGCTATCATTAGGCAACTAAATAATGCAGCCAGATACTCCAACACAGGCCACGGCGAGCAGCGCCTGCACTGCCAGACCTGTGAGGATGGGAAGCGCCTGCTCAGTGCCCTGTCTAAGACCCCTGGACCCTGGCACTCTCAGCTCCACTGCCCGAAGCCCAGCACCTTTGGGTGCTCTTTAAAACAGTTGTGAAGTTGGTGCTGGGGATTTAGCTCAGTGGTTCTGCCACCTGCCTCGCAAGTGCAAAGTCCCAAGTTCGATCCCCGGTACCAGAAAAGAAAAGAAAAAAAACAACAGGTGTGAAGTCAGACCTGACAGCGACAGGGAGGCAGACAGTAGCAGGTGGGGATGCAGTTGCTTCAGCTGGGCCCTGCAGCACAGAGGGCATGAGGTAGTGAGAGACCCCTACAGGGATGGGGGACCTGCCAGCTCCTGGGCCCTCTCCTGCAACTCATTAAAAGTACAATTGTGCTTTCTTCTGGGACAGTGGGGGACTTAAGAGCTACTTTTGCTAAAAATTGTGCCTCTGAAGCTGGGTATGGCAGCACATTGCTATAATTCCAGCACTCAGCAGGCTGAGGCAGGAGAATCACTGCGAGTCCAAGGCCAGCCTGAATTACATAGTGAGACTGCTTCTAAAAACAAAACAAGACCCTAAAAAACCTGACTCTTTACTTAGACCTGCAGATGTCCAATAAGTAACTAACAAATCTTGGCTTGCTTGTATGTCTTTGTTACTTTATAACAGGCAGGATGAAATCCCTTCTCGGCCCTGCGCAGGGGTATGGTAGTCATTTGAGGATGTCTAAAAGTTGGCAAAACAGAGTTGATCGGCCCTGAATTCACAGGATCATGTCCCCCTTCCAGACCAGGGACACCCAGATAATAGGTTCTCAGGGACATCCGAGTGTGCCCCAAGGTCTCCAGCCATCGTCCCACACTTGTGACCACCTGGTTCCAGGGGAAGCTGAGCTCCGTGGGACTGAGACCCCCAGGACAGGGACACTCATTTTGTGGGGACAGAATGGCTCTCAGCTGTGAGGACTCCAGAGCTGTGACCCCTGGCCTGGGACCCGGATCGGAGACCCCAGCCACCAGCTGATCCTTCTGTTGAGGGCTGGCCTGATCTACACCAGGGCCTCAAACTAAAGGACCCATGCCAGCCGATGATGGTCCTGTCCCCAGGAAAGTCCCGTGCTCTCTGGACAGATGTGCGTCTAGCTATTACCCACTGTACGGCTGCTGACTAAAGGTGTCACTTGGCTGGTCATGAAGGAATTCAGAGCAGAGACCTGCAAGGCCACACATTTGCGACACAGGCTGTGGGCCCTGCACTGGCCCGGGCGCTGGGTGTGGTTCCTCTCTTATTTTCACAGCTCCGCAAATCCCCGGAACCTCTGCATTTGGGTAACTTGGACTCCAGCCCAGAAAGGGCAAGGCCTTTGCATGCTGGCCTCTCTGAAGCAAAGCCAGGTTTCCTGGGTGTGGCCCAAGAGGTCCACAGAGATACATCTTTTTTTTTTTTTTAAACAAAGATGGCAAAGACTGGTGCTCCCACTCCAGTTTCCTGCTTCCCCTGCTGCCAGGAAACCACATCTCCCAGGCTGCCCTGCTCTGGGCCAGCATCACATGACTAGCTCTGGCCAATGGGATGTGGATGGAGCCTTCCCTTTCTGGGGAGACCCTGGAGGCCCAGAGATAGGGCAGCCTTGGTCCCTGCAAAGCATTGGAGGAGAAAGGAGAAGGTGAAGTTCATCTGCAATATCAGGAAAAATACAGCCTGCTCTCCAAGCCCGGGTCAGGGTCACAGCTGCCAAAGCGAGGCCACAGAATGTGTGTTGGGGACTCTTTCCCAAACTGCACAGCACAGGTGGCCCGGAAGTGACAGGTGTTGGAGCAAGGTGGGAGGAAGTTTGGAAGGCCAGCGCCAGGCCATGCAGGCTCTCCAGTTGTGCGGGTGCCCAGCCAGCTGGGGCTGTGTCCTTGGCCTCTGTCCCCGCCCAGGTGGCATCCTGTGGCAGCCTCGGGATGTTTGGGCTGACTTCCCCCTCGGGTTGGAAGTCGACCATTTTCTACGCAGATGGGGGAGGGGGGAGGCTTCTCCGGACTCATCGCCCTGATTTATAAAGTCAGCGGATTCCGCGAAGCTTGTGCTGGCTGGCCAGTGTTTTACGTCGCTCCTTTAGACACACAATCCATTTTACGACTTGTTTAAGAAAGAGACAGGAAAATGCACGCATTCCCCCACGTGGGAAATCGACAAGCCCGGAGTTGCCAATCAATAAAATCATATTCTGTTGACAGAGAGGGGGTGGAAATGTCACTGTGGGAGTGGCGACAAAGCCCGGTGGGCGGGGCGCCTTGCGCTTTCTCCCGCGCTGCTGATGTATGGAAAAAGGAGCTGGCGCTGAGCACCGACAGATGGTCGGGTGGGGCCAATGCTTCTCCCAGCTGGGCAGGGAAATTACCCCGACTCAGCCCTGGCTGCTCACAGCCTGCCTGTTAATGATGGAAAAACTCAAAGGGGAGAAGGTGCTGGGGACACAGATTTACACACCTCGGGCTGTTGGGAGGGGTTGGGGGCATCCAACCCAGTCCCCCTTCACACCTATGCAAGGCTTCTTGACACCCTGCCCCGGGTTTCCTCGCCTCTGCTTGCATACCACCATTCCCAGTGATGGGATGCTCGCCACTTCCCTGGAGACCTCTCCTCAGAACCCCACCTCCGTGGCTCCATATTTAAAGGGGAAGGGGCGAGTGTGACCCTGTCTTGTTCAGAAGAGGCGGCCCCACTGGTGCAGAACAGCAGGGCTGGCCAGCCAGCCCTTCCCCTGGGTGCCTGGCATGGCGGAGCCTCCCTCAGCCCCTCCTGACACAAGGTCACCAACGTGGACCCAGCTTCCTCACCTCCAAGACGAGCCCTGGCAGGGCCCCTGCCCCCTTGTCCATCCGGAAGCACGGCCTCTCCTGCCCTCTCCGCTTTCCAAACCCCACTGTGTTCAGGGCCCCGCTGTGCACCTGGACCCACCTCCTCCAGGAAGCCTTCCTGGTGTCTCCTGTTTCGGTTCTCCTTTCTCCGCACTTCCCCTCCACATGATCGTGCTGTGCGCCAGGACTCACACGTGTCTGATGGCCATCAGAGGGGGCCCTGACTCCACCTTGTCACCTGCCCCTGGGGCTCCAGGAAACAGAAAGCAGAGTCGCCCTGGCCCCAGGCCGCCCATGGCCTGCACCCCAGCCCCTGCCCTGCCCAGCGCCCCGCGCACTGTGCCCCCCCATCTTACCCTGAGCCCCACCCTGGGCTCTGCTACCCACAGCCCCCCCACCCTCCTGGGGGTCCCTGGCTGCCTGCAACCTGACTGTCCCTTTCTCTGGGAGGCCACATCCTCCCCTCCTGTGGCGGGCGCTCCCCCCGTTGGGGTCCAAATGCAGCGGTGGCCTTGCTCCTCGGCCCCACCAGCCGTCCTCCCGGAGGGTTGCACCCATGCCCTGCAGTTCCTCCTCAGCCCCCTCCAGCTCGTCTGACAGCTTCCGGCATTGGCTGCGTGGCCCCCACGTCCTCTTGGCCCCTGCCCGCCCTCCCCTCCTGGCCTCCCAGTGATTCCTGGGACCCCCACTCAGCCTCCCACCCACCTGGCCATGGCCGTCGTTGACCACCCCTTCCCTGTGTCCCCCGCTGGATGGCCGCACCTGGGACCCAGAGCTGGTGCCGGCCTGAGAACACCTGGCACTCCAGAAGGGCAGGTGGATGGGGGTCACCCTGGAATCCAGCCACAGAGCTCACTCGGGCACCCAGCTGCGGTTAGACCCCACGCGGACCTGGGGGCCGGCCCCCTCCAATGAATGTGCTCACAATGCCCCTGCGAAGCCAGCCTGGGCCCCACCCTGCCTGCCCCCAACCGCACTCAGGCTGAAAACCCAGCAGACCTGAGGCCCCGCTCAGCCCCACCATCCAGGAGGGGACCCTGCCCTGTCCCAGGCCGGCTGCCCCGTATTTGTCCCCCTTCCACATGGCCCGCCTCCCCTGCCCTGCTGGCCCCCACCCCACATCCTGACAGTGACTGCCGTGTGAAGCTGTCCCAGGCCCTCTGCCTCCTGGGGCCCCGGGGGTGGGCATCGGCCAGAGCAGTCCCGAGCAAAGCTGTCTGGAGGGAAACCATCTGCCAGCGATGTTAGAACAACCAGTTGCATCTAATCAGCGGACGTTTTCCTGGAACTCACCGCTGATTTGTTTTCAGGATCGGCCTTTCGAATTCTTTCAAGTCGGGATCTATTTCTGCTTCTCGGCATCTACATGGGTTACCTCGACTCTTCATTCCATTTGGCCGCTCTGAATAATTCACAGCACCGAGTTGCTTCCTGCTGCTGGGCCTGGGCCGCAGCAGGACACCCGTGCTGGCTGGAGGCCGCTTCCTTCCCGGGTGGAAAGAGAGTCCAGTCTCAATCCCGTGGCCTTGTAACTCAGGGTCGCCGGGTCACTTTGCAGCCCCTGTTGCCCGGGGTCCATCGGGGAGGGCAGGAGGCAGAACTAGGCCAGCAGCTGTCCTGAGCAAGGTCCCCCAAGCACGGAGGGCCCCTCCTGAAGCTCTGGAAATATTAAAGTGAATAAAGGACGGGAGGTTCTAGAAGTCACTGCTGATTTGTTTTCAGGATCGGCCTTACGAATTCTTCCATGCACTGGCTGCTGTTGGACTTCAGTCTGCATTGGAAGTCTTTCCCAGAATGGATCGATGTTCCTCGGCCTCTACGGCCCCAGTCCTCACCATCATGCATTCATTCAACAAACACTGATAGTTTTGATTTCTAAGCTTTCAACTGCTTGACCACACAATGATGCTAAACGGAAAATTCCAGACATAAGAAATTCTTACATTTTAAGTTGCTTGCTATTCTGAGAATGATGGAATCTCTTACCAAGCCAAAATGTCCCACTGGGGATGTGAATGATCCCAAGGTCCGGCTGCCCATGCTGGACACACTCCTTGCCCGTCAGGTACACGGTACCCTTCTCTGACAGCAGCCCCACAGTCAAGGTGTGGCAGGGCTGTGTCCAAGTGGCACTCATTCTACCGAATTAAGTCCCCAAAGCCAGATGCAGAGGACAGGACAGACTCTTTGTGGGGTTCAGTCAGGCACAGAGCTCCGGGTGCAAACCCATAGCAAAGGGGGCTGACCTAGCGCCTCCTCCCAGCCAGCTGCCCGGCAGGGCCTGGGACAAGCAGGCGGCATCCCCATGCGCAGGGGGACAGACAGGTCAGAGTGGGTGGGTGGGTGAGGGAGGATAGGGGCCTGGCTGGGGAATCCCAGTTCTGCCAGAGAGGCTGGCCCGTGAGCCTTGCTCCCCAGGAAAAGCGGGCTAGGTTGAAGGGACAGAGACCCGACACCCCTGGGTGTCCTCTGCCACACCGGCCTTGAGGCTCCAGGCTCCCTGGGGCTCAAAGCTGGGAGGCAGAAGCAGCCCCATCCATGTGTGGCAAGGTGGGGTGGCCACTGGCTGTCCCCAGGCTGGTTCCCCTCAGGGCAGCCCTCAGGAAGAGTCCCGGCCAGCCCCCCTTACAGATGGCCCCTGAGAACACACTGGCCAGGGAGTGCACTGGGCTCAGCTGGGCAGCGCGGAGCAGGGACTGTTCCGGGGCCTCACTGGCCCTTGGCCCCTGCCGGGCACCGTGGTGTCCCTGGCACCTCTCCAGAGGGCGCTCTTCCCGCTGCCTTTGGAACTGGCTCCCTGAGGGCTGAGCAGCAGGGGGACAGAGGGGGCTCCAGGCCTGAGAGGGGGGTCAGTCATCTGTGGACCACTCCCTGCCTGTATCTATAGGACTGTTTAAGGGCCTAAAATTGCCTAGCGTTTGATTGAATTTTTTATGGCAAAATTAGCTGCTAGGTTCGTACCCAGGACTTGGAGACCCCTGAACACCTGTGGACTGTGCAGACCGAGAGCCCTCGGAGCCAAGTGTCCTCTTCCTGAGAGCCTGTCACAGCCAACCTAACGGGGACAGCGGTGCAGGCTGAACCAGGCAGGCAGCCCGGGAGCTGATGAGAAAGAGGCTGCGGTTATGTCCTTGGGGCAGGAGCAGCGTCCTCCAGGGGTCACCCAAGAATTCAATCAGCAGAACACAAACAGCCACCAACCAGCTGTACCAACATTGCTCCTGGCGACCTTATTTTCCAGCTCTTAGCAGGAAGGAGAAGATCAATAAGGAAATTACTGCTGCAGGCCTCAGCACCGGCCTGGGAGCCCTGTGTCCTCCAACCCTTACTCCGCCCCACGCCCAGGAAGAAAGCAAAGCATTCCGAGGGAAGGAAGCCGCAGACCCCCGGGACTCTCGGGCCAATCGCAGCCCAGCTGTGTGACTTCGCATCACTTTCTCCGACAAGCGCCCCAGGCTGGTGTCAGGGGACCGGGGTCCCACCTTGGGGTTGCTGCTAACTGGCTGCACTGACTCTACAGGTGTTAACTGGTCCCATTGGGCTGTGGCACCTCCACCTGCTGAGTGGAGATAACAAAGCCTTGGAGGCTGAGCCAGGCTGCAGGATCCCTGCACAGGGCTGAACATCCCTGCCAGAGGGGAGGTGGGAGCCGGGGCAGGAGGGACAGGCTTGCAGCCAGGGCGGCTCCCCTCAGGACACCTCTCAGTCCCTCTCAGTCCCACTGATAAGGCTCCTCTGATGTGACCCTGAGGCCAGCACTGGTATCCCTCGTGCTAGATGGGGAAACTGAGCCCAGAGCAGGGTGGGGAGGGCGGAGGGCTCCAGGGCCAGCTTGTGGACCTTCTGCTCGGTGCTGGGTATGTGCTCGTGCACGTGCAGGTGTGCTTGTGCGTGTGTGTTCAAGTGTGCATGTGCACAGGGGTGTCTGTGTGAGCCTGTGCTAGGGCATCAGGGCGCAGTGAGGCAGGAAGTAGAGAGGAAAATCCCTGGCAGGACTCAGCTCTCTAAAGCCACAGTGTGCCCGGTGCTGGCACCTGGACTGCTCACAACCAGGAAGGGCCAGAGGGTCCGAGTGCCGTGGCATCTGAAGGGCCCAAGATGAGCTTTCTAGAAATCACAGAAGCCCCTGCCTCCTTTATACACGCCTGGGGACACATGCGCGATGGAAAACCCCAAACCACTGCAGGTGACCCCAACTGAGTTATAATTCACCACCATCTCACTGGCTTTGGTTTTGACCACAGCCACGGGCTTTGGGTGCGTGACAGTTCCTCACAGGACCCTGGAGAGACAGAAATTCCCCCTCCAACAGACAGGAGACTCATCCCTGATTGGAGTGAATCCCTGTGCCGGTGCCAACAGCCTCTCCCTTCTTGTGGAAGCCACACCAAGGCCCTGACAGCTGGCTTTTCTGGGGCCGTGAGTTCTTCTTAAATCCTTCCTTTCACCTCTACTTCTGCATGTCCTGCTCGATTCTTCATTCAAGATGCCAAGGACCGAGGACAGTCACGACCCGCCAACAGCAGGGCACACAGAGGGGCACCGTCCCTGCCCACCTGCCGGCCCCTTCCTGGAAGGCGGAGGCGGGAGCAGGTGGTCCCCGCTGGCCAGGGCTTTGCCTCCCCCTGAGAACCCACTCGGTCCCGCCACCATGACTCACGGCCCAGGGCTGGAGGCTGAGCCAGGTCTTCTGTGCATACGGCTCTGACACCCGAGTTGCCTGCTGTGCCCTGGCTCATGAGCTAGGACATCAAGGACACTGTGCATGCTCTGAGCCACCCTGCCACCTGTCAGCCAGGCGCTGGCTGCTGTCAGGCTCCCTGCGACGCTCCTGTGACGTGGGGACAGTGCAGACCCGCGTAGTGGGACGTCTCCCTGAAGGTCGGTCTCCGGAACTCAGCACTTGGCGAAGAGCCGCAGACACCTGCCTAGGGGAGGGACAGGAACAGCCCGCCGAAGCCACTGCATTCTCTCTGGGCCCAGCAGGGCTGAGGGAGGAAGAAATCCTGCTCAGATTCCAGAAATACTCCGAGCTAAGACATTCGGATGATCACAGGAGTTAGCCACCATTGTACATAAGCTTCTGAAGGATGGCTTTGAACTGCAGTGAAGTATTTAAGTCACAGGGACCTTGAATATTCACCCGCAGGGAAAACCCTGCCCCATCTGTGTAAATGGACTGAAAGCCTGGGAGTGGAATTTCCAAGAAGAGCATCAAACACAGACTCCATGAGAGGAGGGTCCAGAAATAAACCCAAGGATGCAGATTCATGGGGAAAGTTGGTCGCCTGAATACACAGCATCAGGACAAATGCGTGGCCTCTGAGAAAAATAAAGCCTGGGCAGAGTCAACACCAGAAGGACTCTCACAAGTCCCAGAAGAAAACCCGAGAGAGTTCCTTATAAGCCCAGATAAGAAGACAGGCCCGATTGCAGCTCAGAAGCAAGGGCATGAAATGAATAGCTGATAATTTTGACTACAGTTGAGTAACAAAAAGCGACCATAACCAAAATTAAGAGATGAATAGCCGGTCAGACAGTACCCACAGGGTATAGCACGCAATCACAAAGCCTCGCTTCCCACACAGAAAGATGCCCTGAAGACAGGGAGGAAAGAACAGAAAGAGGATAGAGAGAAAAACGGACAAAAGATACCAGCTGCTAGTTCACAGCGAACACTGCCACCTGAATGGCCCACCACTTAGTTCCTGTGGCTGCCTCACATGACTGCTTCGAAGGGCCCAGGGACAGACTTGTGGCCAGTGGCCGTGTCTGGCTCACTGGGGTAGCTGGCCAGGAGGAAGAGCCCCAGGCCACCCTCCACTAATTCTGAAGTGGCTGTCACCTGGGACAGGGAGTTCCATGCATGCCAGGGTCCTTGTCCCAAGCCTCCTCTGGGGCAGGGAATCCTACAGATCAGCTGGGTCCGGGGCCCAGGAACTGCTGTCTGTCTCACACTGTGATCTCAGACTGCCCCCAAGAACTGCTGGGCTCTGATTCCAGGCCAAAGTTAATAAAGAAAATTCATCCACAGATGTTTCCTCCATCAGCCAATACAGCCCGATATTGGAATCCAGGAGACATAGTGGCAGGCAGTTGTTGAATTTGCTTTCTGGATGGAACCGTTTTTCTTGCATGTTTAATCTCCTGGCAGATTATTTTCCCTAGCAAATTCTCAGTCTGAAACAGCAGATCTACGCTGGACCTAGTGGGTCATTATTTTGTCCCCTGGAACGGACTGGTAGAAAAGGTAAATGTATACTTGTGTTTTACTATGCTGTGAAGAGAAATGATGCAGAAATCAGCCCATAATTCCCACCGTAACTACAGCTCCGGTGCCCAGATGTGCATGGATAGGGCTTTGTCACCCCAGGACAGGCCTGGCCTGGCCGGCCGAGTTAAGGCTTTGTTAAAACTTGGGCTTTCATATTAATAGACAGCTCCTCCGTCCCGGGGGATTATCTTTCTCCAAAGTCATTTGTAAACATGAACAGAAGAGGTTGGATCCCACTTCTGAAACTTTTAATCGGAGGCTGGCCCTGCGGTGGGGTGTGGGGCTGCCTTGCTCAGGAGCTGTTCCGCTAAGGAGGCTGTAATTAAGAATTAGCTTCCCATCCAGCCCCCTCCTCTCCTACTGTCGCATTTCAGGGGAGGATCCAAGTTTGTGCAATGACCAGAAAGCATGGAAGGATTGCTTTTGGCTCAGGTTTGGAGAAGCTCCTATTTTGGAAACAAGCTTTATCCCAGTACTAAAGAGTACGCTGGGTACACATCCTTCCCAGAAGGAAAGTGGAGCTTCCAGACGGCCCCAGCTGTGAGCTGGGAAGAGGCCGGCGAGTCTGGGGACATCTCAGGGGCCAGGCTGGGCAGGCTGAGAGAGGGCACTGTCCACTGCAGTGAAGGTCTGGGCCAGGGACGATGAACCTTTTAGAGCTGTCCATGATAACAAACAGCCCGCTGTGGCACACGTGCCCTCAGTTCACCACCACTGGTCTGGACTGTTCCGTCGGCAGCATCACCAGCCCAACCTGAGCCACTGAGAAAGGGGCCTGAGGACCAGACTGGGGCCCCAAGAGTGGCCAATGGCCATGTGGAGTGTGCGTGAGGCCCCAGCCACCCACAGTTCCCAGCGTGCCTCCAGAGGCTTCCGCGGCCCCTCCTGCCCACCCAGCATTTAGAGGCCACTTCATCCTACGGCATCGCCCGTGGGTTCCCAGCTACTGTCCAGGAGATCTGTGGTGACCAAGGCAGACATGGAGCTGCCTCCTTCTCTGGCCAGCTTACCTCACCAGCAGCTGCACCTTCCACTGGGCACAGGGATGGGATCACGGTCCTCAGACCGTCTCAGAGTCCACTCCACAGTGCACCAGAGGGGACCCGCGGGCGGCTCTGCCCACTGCCCCATGCTGGGGCCAGGAGCATCCTGTCATGTGGGGAGAACTCTATCTCCTAGGACACTGCAGAAAGTCCTGTCCCACAGGGACGCTGGCCATGGGCTGGCTCCCTGGCATTGCCCAGGGACACATGTCGGGGCCAGGGAGGAGGGCCGGCCTCTCAGGGAGCAACCATCCAGAGGTGGGGTCTGCCTCCCGGGAGTAGGGACACCCAGCTGCAGCCCCCAGGTCGGCAGCCCAGATTTGGCCGTCGGGGAGGGGGCTGGGGGGAGGGAAGTGGGGAACACATCACAGTCCCGCCCCAAGCCCTTTGTCCTTTCCTGGAGGGCCACTCATGTTTGGAACACATGTGCAAGGCCCAGGGGGTCTCTGTCACATCTAAAACCCTCAGAAATGACAAGAGAAGCAAAAACATCTCCTAATATTTTTATTGTTCCTTAGATAACTGGATAGTACAAAGTTTCCCTCTTTTTTACCTAAAAAGTGAGCCTTCCGCGGCCTTCCTTCTCATGGGAAACCGGGGTTTCCTGAGACAAGCCCTCGGCACCTGCAGTTACACGATCCAGAGAACTGAACGGGAAGAGGAGGATTCCTTGGATCTTTATCCACACGAACTCGACTAGGTCTCTAGAAGGGTGAACACTGATTTCTGTTTAGAAACAAGAACCATCCACTTATCAATCCAAACTACGGCATCGCATTAACAACACGAAGTTACCACCTCAAGGAAAGAACAGACAGACACTGCACAAAATATCTATGGGGTATGCGAGTCCGAACAAGGTGAGTACGGCAACTGCACTACACACACCACCGTCGCTTCAGGAAGTACTAGACACGGGTCCAACAGCTACTGGCAGCCTCGACACAGTTAATCTAAGAGACAACAACACAGTCAGGAAATTCAGCGGCGCTGGAGGTGAGCCCGCCTGCCTCAGCTGACCGCCTGGGCAGGTGGGTGTCAGGGCCATGGGAGCATCACGCCCACGGCACTGCCCACGGCCTAAGGGACTGTCCATGCGATCCTAAGAGTGGGCTGCCCTCGGGCAGGAGTGGCCAACAGTCATTGCCTTGCTGCTGAAGTAGGTTACTGGACCAGAGAGGGACGGGGCGGGGGACAGGGCTCGGGCTGCAGTTCCAGCTGCAAACGGGGGAGTCTCTTCCAAAATCTGTCGCCCGCCAGCTGAGTGGGAGGCACGAGGAGGTAATGTGACCCTCGGTGTCAGAATCGTTGCTGATGATGTTTTGTTTCAAAATTAGTATTGTTAGTATTCTTAGTACCCTTTTGGCAGCTGTTTCACGGGGGAGGGGCCCTCAGAGGAGAGGACTTGGACCTTGGCTTCCGGGGAGGAGCTACAACTCGTCGGAGCGGATGACATGGAAGAGGGTGACGTTGTAGAGGGTCTGGTGGCCGTTGTTCCAGGCGTACAGCGCGCGGTCCTTGGGGTTGTAGTCCAACATGGAGATGTGGGAGTACTTGTTCTGGAAGGGGATGTCGATGTACTCGTAGGTGGAGGCATTGGTCTGGTAGGCGTAGTGGACTTTGGTGCCGCCCGAGTAGCCGTTGGTGACATAGAGGGTCCCGCAGATGATGAAGGCCTCACCGGCGCTGCGCTTGGGGTAGCTGGTGTTCCAGGTCTGCAGGATCTGCAGGGAGACGGGGTCCAGCTTGCTGATGACGATGTTGCCGGCGTTCTGGTTGGTGGCGTAGACAGCCCAGAGCCCGTTCTCGTCTACCATGAGGTCGATGTCCGAGTGGCCGCCCCAGGCGTAGTGGTACATGTTGTTGTAGCCGGCATAGTCCAGGCTGCGAGTCTTGAGGATGGCCTCGGTCCTCAGGTCGAACCTGATGATGATGTGGCTCTGGAACTTGTTGAAGTAGATGGAGCCGTTGTAGACCACCTGCCCGGTGCCCGACCAGGGGTGGGGCAGGCGGTGCGAGGTGAAGTTGTCCGTGTTCATGAAGTCCGCCATGGACTTGTACTCGCGGACGAAGCGGTTGTTGTGATAGCCGTCCATGTACCAGACCTGCGGAGACACAGCTGGTTAGCACTCCCGGCAGGCAGGGGAGCGGGGCTCCTGGGGATGGGCTGCACCCCGCACTGGGAATTTGCAAGAGGAGGGACTCAAAGAACCAGGAAGGCAGCTTTATGACCACAGGGCCAGGCTTGGCAGCACACACCTGGAACCCCAGCACTCTGTGGCAGGAGGCAGGAGGATCGCTGCAAGTTCAAGGCCAGCCTGAGCTACACAGCGAGACTCCGTCTCAAAAAACCAAAAAGCAAAATAAAAGAAAGAAACAAAAAGACTAAAGGGTGTGTCCCGTCCTTCCTCCAAACCCACAGGAAACCCTGCCTGCAGAAGGGACGGGGTGATGTCCTCACCAGAGAACGACTCCTGCTGGATGGGAAAGGACACTGGGAAGGCAGGTGTGGGACTGGACACCTGGGCCTTGTAGCCTCATGGCATACATGGGCTGCAGCCGCCCCATGCGACTCACATCACTGCAGCACTGAACAGTCGGGCCCATATTGAGCCCTCTGTCAGGGCCACGCCAGGCTATGAGGCCATGGTCACACCTGCTTGCTCGTTGCCCCATCCCTGGCCAAGGCCTGGCCCAGCTCACCGATCTGCATGGCAGAGGGCACAGAAAGGGCACAGCAGCAGGCTGTGGATGTGTACGTCCCCTAGGCAGGGACATATGCTCAGAGCCCCAGCGGCTCTCCTGTGTGTGACAACTGGCTCTCAAGGTCGCTGAGAAGGGCTAGCTCCGGAGGCGGATGAGACACCATGCAGGAGGCCTTTCCATGGCGCTAGCTCCGCTGCAGCACTGACTGAATCATCGCATCCACACGGAGCAGCATCAGCCCTGGGGAGGCTGTGAACGCCATCACACGGGGTCACACCTAATCCAGGGAAAGAAAGCGCTTCTCCGAGGAGGACTGGGCTCTGCAGACAGCTCTGGCTGTGGAAAGCAACCAGACAACAAACCTGGGAGAGGCCCCCGTTTGGGCCACTGAGAAAGGGTTCCCGCCGGCTGCTTAGACGCCAGCTGACTTGGAACTGTCTAGACTTTGGACAAAGCGCTTTAGTCATTTTCCACCAATATGGGAGCAAATGAAAAAGCAATGCAGTTAGCAGACAAGAATCCACCAGGCTAATGCCGCTCCGTGTGCATCTGTCTGGCAATAAGACAGCTGCTTTATCCATCAAGAGCTCGGTGGCTGCAGGAGAGATTAAGGACGCGGACGCTTTCAGGCTTGGCACGACACGTGCGTTAAAAATTTAAAAAAACATCATAACCTTGTTCTGAGACAGCCATTCACATGCTCCTAGGCAGATGTGCTTTTTGTTCTTAATGAGACTTTTTAAACTGGGGCTCATTTGAGGCTGTTATTATCCTTCGCCTCCCGCAGAACAGCCCTCCATGATGTGGGTCACAGATCAGAACCGGGGGGGGGGGGCTGTCACGGGCACCAGGGCCACGTGCAAGACCCCCTTGATCACATGGCCTGAAAGCGGGCCCCCACCACCCTCCCCAGGCCCCACTTGGTTCTCTCCGGGGACGGGGAGCTCACTGCTTCTTCCAGGCTTAGCTCCAGCGTGGTTTCCTGGAGGCCCCCTCACCGGAGCCACCGCTCCCCTCTCTGTAGGGAGAACGTTTCCGGGCTATTCTCACACCAGCCTCCCCGTGACAGCACAGAGCCAGTGACGCGTCCCTGTACCCGCAGGGTCCAGTACCCAGCGACATCAGTTCCCAACCACTAGTGATTTTCCAATGTCCTCTCCTTCTGTCTGCTGGTAAATCAGACCCAGGACCCAAGGCTGTCTGCAAACGCAGCTCAGGGCAGAAGCAACAGTCACGGTGGGCGCCTGGGAGGGAGGGCTGCCAGCTTCCATGGTGTAAGCACCCTGTCACCGTGTCATGGTCAGGAGCCACTCTGCAGCACGGAGCCACCTCGGCAGCCCCCAAGGGCCTGGGGAGCAGGAGCTGCTCACCTAGGTGCCGCCCCCAGCCCTGATCCCCACTGGAAAGGCCCTGTGTCCCTCCCCCCAAAGCCCCCGGCTCCAGTAGATCCATCAGTGTTGCTATGTCTCTCTGGGGAGGTGACCCCAGACAGCGCTGGATTACAGGGATTCCTGGTGCTTTCTGGAAGGACCCATGATTCCTTCCAGGAGCCTCAAAGGTGCCCAGCTCCGGGTCCCAGGCAGAGCCCAGCATCAGGACACCTGGTCGTCAGGTACCTTCACTCAGGGCGGTCGTGGTGCTGGGTGCCTGCACCCCTTCTTGCTTTTTGTTCTCACTCCAGCCCGTGCACCAACAGAGCTGGTTCTGCCCCATGTGCAGACCAGAACACTGAGGCCGGGGAGCTTTGGCAACCCTGCTGAGGACACAGCCAGGGCTGACTCCAAACTTGTGACCGAAATCACAACCTACAGGCTGTGTCTGGGGAGTCTGGATCACCATGGTCAAGGACACTGGGCAGAGGAGATCTGAGTCACACTGCAAGGCCCAGGGCACCCCACCAGGATGCTCCCAAAGGTCAGGAGCTACAGCTGCAAGGCCTGGAGCTGTCCCCACTGGGACCTGCCTTGGTCCACCCATCCCTCCTGCTCACTCACTGTTCCCCTAAAAGACAGAGCCCTGATCCCCTGTCACAGTCCAAGCCTGCATGTACCAAGAAGTAGACACCCTGGGAGCAGGCCACCAGCCCCATCTTGGAGTTTGGGGGAACAGGGCTAGGGGCAGCTTTGTCAAGACCCTGGCAGAGTGGCCAGAGCATTCATTCCTAGGCCAGGAGGCAGAAAGACACCCTTGGCCCTCTTGGCCCTGGCAGTCTTGAGGACACAGTCTGTGTACTCAGCCCCAGGGAGGGGTCACCCTGGCCACACGGTGCTCAGCCTTGGGGTCAGCCCAGGACACCAGCACAGACAGGCCATGACCCCTCTATGACCCACAGGCTGCAGGGTGGGAGGCCCCAAGACCACTGCTTCCAGACTGCTAACTGGGGGAAGCCCAGCAAGCAGGACACTTTTCTTTGGGGTCACCTGCTCTGCTCCTTACCAGGTGTGTCTGCCTGTCTGAGACCACACAGCCACCACGGCCTCCCCGGGCCGTGACATCCTGGTCCCCAAAACAGGTCATTTCTACCAGATTCCAGAGGCTGCCTTCACCCTGTTCCATAAAGCGGGGCCACCAGGGCATGGACAGGGGAGGGCAGCGACTCTGCAGCCACCACCCCCCCAGACCCCAGCACCCACAGCCTCTTCTGGGCCTCGCTGCATCACCTTCTGTCTCCCTGAGGACAGCTAAGGATGCCCCAAGGTCAGAGAGCAGCTGCTGGTGGCAGGGACACCTAGGATCAAGTTCTGATAGCTGCAAACCTCAGAGCCGGGCTCCAGGCCACAGAGCACCCTGGGACCCCAGGTGAAGACTCCCTGGTGACACTTCTGGTGTCAATGACTGTGCCCACTGCCCCAGCAGAGGCAGGGGAGGACCAGGCCTCCCAAAGGGCAGGTGGGGGGTCTCTGAACCCCAGTGGCAGCAGGTCACAGCCACATGTCCCCCAGGGGCCTTTGACACAGCCTCTCCTTAAATCTGCAGCACTGGCTGCCCGGGCCTGAGAAGGACGCTCTGGAATCCACATCTCTGAAACCTGCAGCAGCCTCTGTCCCTTGCCACTGCTGTCTTCTTGCTGGGCTGGACCCGAGTCCCTGCCCAACCCCCTCCCCTCCTCGGAGCGATCAGCAGCAGCAGCTGAGCCTTCCACCTGCAGCTGCCACTCTGAGAGACAAGGTGCCCAGCACTGCTTCCCGGGGAGAAATGGGTCTCCCTACCATGGTACAGGCCCATATGGTCGCATTTAGGGACAATGCTGCTTTTCCTGATTGTCCCATTTTGAACTGCTTTTTAGGAAAGAGGGCTGGCCAGCCAGGGCAGGACTGGGGGGATGGGGTCTCGTCCTGGTGCCCGAAGGAATCCAGCCCCTCCTTAGGCAACTTGCACGGTGTTGGAGGGGAGGCAACTTCGCGGCGGTGCTATTTAAAGGGCCTCTCAGTGACTCGGGCCCAGTTCACTCTTTCATGTCCTCCTCCTGCTGGAATTGCTAATGCTGTGAGGCCGGCACTAGGAAGGATGCTCTGAAGGGGAGGAGAGGCGCTTGGGGCCCCAGGGGAAGGACAGAGTGAGGGCAGGGGTGGCCCCAAGAACATCTCCACTCCCTGGGGGAAGAGCTTAGGAGTTTAGGGTTGGGCTGCGGGTACCCAGCAGCCTCTGCCCGCTCTGCTGCATTCTGGATCGTTTGCCCTTTGGATGCCACAGGATCTTACAGAGGACCTGGATGGTTGACGCTGCTCAGGTGGCAGGGAGGACGCTGGCTGCTGACTGTGGGACGACAGTCCTTCAGTCATTATTCCTCCCCTTGTGAACCTGAGCCTCCTGGGGCTGGCAGGAGGGCCTCGCAGGCCCCTTTGTGATGTTCCACGTGCACTGGCAGAAGCAGGCCAGTGAGAGGGGCGGGGAACTGGGCTCTCGCAGGGCAGCCCACGGCTGGAGTCAGGAACCGGATCCTTGGAGCCCATGTGGTCGCCTGGGCCAGAGTCACAGCCTGGCGGGGTGGTCCATGCGTCAGGTGGAAAACTCGGACAGTGCCATACGCTGTCCCTCTTCCAGCGCTGGAGGAGGGGACCAGGCTCAGCACTGCGTGGCACCCAGCTGGCACTTAATGAATGAACGGAGGCAGGAGAGGCGCGAGGGTGTCCTAAGCTATCCGTGCTAACAGCTTAGTGCCAGGCCCAGCAGCACCTGCGGGACGGGCAGCTCGGCCCTTCTAGCACCGGGCAGGCAGCGCAGCAGCTCTCTGCCCGGCCCTGGCCATGCCCCCAAGCCTCGCTGCACCGAGGCCAACATCAACTGCTTGCTTTTCTGGGCCAAGTTACTGGTCTCCTGCATGTGTGTGAGCAAAACTGGATAAGAGATTGAAAAAGACCAACACAAAACAAAACACTGCCGGTCCAGATCGATGGCAGGACCAGGTGATGCGTCACTTAGCAGGCGTGCGGAGTGCATGGCCCAGAGCAGCTGGAGCCCAAAGTGCCTGGAGCAGGCACCGATCCGCCTGTCACCACCAGCCCAGCACCCCCTTGCCCTGCTGCTGGCTCCCTCAAAGGCTTCCCTTCACCCGCAGGTCCTTCTGTTGGCACTGTCGGCCAGCAGGGTCTCCTCTCCTGGAGGGCCACAGCGTCATAAAGCAGGAAGTGGATGTCTAACTCTCAAAAGCACCCACAGGCACCTCGACAGCTTCGCAGACCATTTCCATACCCTCGCTCCACCACGCAAAGCCGACAGCCTCGGCTTCCCAGGGGCACTGGCTTCTCGCTAGCTGGAAAAGCAACCTTCTGACTGGTGCCTCCAGGACAAGGGAACCGAGACCAACAGGGCTGAGGGGCCCATCTGCAGTGCGAGACGTGGTCAGACATCCAGGTCTGGGCCCCTCTCAGCAGGAAGTACTGCGCTCCTGCTCGCGGGTCCCAGCTGGGCTGGCGTGGGTCTGCAGTGGTCCCCTGCTCTGTGTCCTGGGTGGGTAAAGACACAGGGAGAGGGGACAGAGGCCCCTGGAGTGGCATCGGGAGGCTCAGCCTGGAATATCAGTGCCCACCAGACTTGTGTTCGGCGACGCCAATGACCAACCCCCTGGGACTTGGGCAGGGTGTGCGGCCCTCCCACAGGTGGTAAGAACAACACCTGCACTGGCCTGGGAAGAACAACATCCCGGGGGAGGGGGGACACGCAGGGCCCTGGGGACCCACACAGGGTCACTACATCTGCACGTGGAGCATCTGCATGCCGAGTGCTCAGAACAGTGCCGGGCACACAGACCATGCTTTCTAAGCACCGGCTACGCTGTCTGGATCTTATTCCCGTGTTATCATCATTTTCACTGACATCTGCGGCGAGAGGATATTCCTAACCAACTCCAAGAGAGGTGGGTTTTCCAGATGGGATGCAAAAGAAGAAGGAGCCGGAGTCACAGCCAGGGACACTGTCAGAAAACTTCCAAGCACCTGCCATCGGGATTCAGAAAATAGGACAGAAGCAACACTGAGCCCTAACCCTGTGCTCCCCCAGGCTGTCCAGAGCTCCCCAGCAGGGTCAGGGTGCGCTGGAGCAAGTCAGATAAACACAGAAGTGTCAGGCACCCAGGATGCCTGCCCAGGCTCCTGCAGGAGGAGAGAACCATGCCTGTCCCGGGACCACAGGCCCCGGGAAGGGACCTCAGCCAGCTTTCCCCATTACAGACTCCCCAGATAAAGCTTGGCATCTGGAGTTTCAAAGTCACCTCTCTGGGCCCAGAGGGGTTGAGTGTGGTCCAGGAAGGGCCAGGCTCCCTCCTCTGCCCCCAGCAGCCGCCCTCGCTGGGTTCCCAGAGGGCTCCCGCTGCAATGCAGACCCGAGGGCAACAGGACCGCAGAGCCTTTTGGGGGGGCCTCTGCTTTCTGGAGGTTTGGCCCCGGGGGAAATGCCAAGGAAAAGAGAACTCGGGCCTCTTCCCGAAATCAAAAAGGAACACCAGCTTCTATCAGCCATGAAAGGAGTGGCAAATGAAGTACAAATGAGATGTCATTACAACAAGAAAGGCCTGATGGATTCTGCCTGCCGCAGAGGCAGTGATGGCTGCTTCGGCTTTCCTAGGACACAGGGACTCAGCACCAGCCCAGCCCAGCTCAGCCCAGCGCCGGCCAGAGGTCCTGCAGGGCCTTGAAGGGGCCGCTGTGGTCTGTGACCTCCGCAAGGGACTGGGGCCCCACCCGGGGAAGACTGTGCTCCCCCAGCCCCAGCCTGCAGGGGGACCAGTCCCGCCTGGTCCCATGGGAGCACAACTGTCCAACACAAGGGGACTCTTACCCGGTTGTCACCTTCTGGGGCCAGCGGGTCCGTCATCCAGGACCCAAACCTCGAGCCGGAAGTCTTGACAGTCACAGGGTCACTTATGCCGGTCAGCTTGCCGCAGGCTGGAAGAGAACACACAGGGGTCAGGACTGGGGTACAGGGGGGCCTTGGCCCGCCCACGCCTAGCGGGTCTGGGGACTGGACGCCAGAGTTGCACCCCGAGAAGAGTCAGCCTCACACAGCCAGTTTTCACCTCTGGGAATTGAGGACAGCAGCAGCCGCTCCTCGTGGAGCTGCTGGGGAGGCCCGACAGGGTCTTACTACTCTGCTCAGGCTGACCTCGAACTGGTGATCTTCCTGCTCCAGCCTCCAGAGTAGCTGGGATTACAGACCTGTGCCGCCACCACGCTGGGCTAAGGCCTAGGTTTTAAGCACGAGACTTGAAGGGCTGGTGGGCTTGACCTCAGAGCCCTCTCACCTCACAGCAGGTGCCCAGGCCACCCCACCATTCAGGCAGTGCCAAGGCAGGGCCGGGCTCTCCTCAGTCAATTCGCTGCCCTCCCACAGAAATGCCACCCTGCTGCTGCAGCCACGTAGCTGTTCCAGGCCCCACTCCTTGGTGCATCTCAGAGGGGAGAGTGTTACCGAGCACAGCGCTGGACGGCTCCCTGCGCGGTGTTCGCAAAGCGTCCTCTCCCCTCCGCTCAGGGGCCCCGAGTTAGCATATGTACACAGCGTCTGCAAAGTTCAGAGGAGATCTGGGGCTTAAGAAGATTGTCGGTGACTTAACCCAGGGACCATGGGAAGCCAGTATAATCCCCAGCATGAGGAGCGCGAGTCCAGCCCCGGGAGGGCACAGCCGGGCCACCACCCTGCTTTCTCAGGGTGCCCCCTGCTGCCTTCCAAAACAAAGCGGGGTGAGGGTGCCCACTGGGAAGACAAAGAGGCTGAACCTCGAGCCCCTGCGTTGGCAGGAGCAGGAGCGTGCGTCTCTGGGCAGCGGGAGGCTTGGCCGGATTAAGAGCCACTGTGAGCAGGAGACGGCTGGGCTCTGTGCCGAGTCCCACCAAAGTCTCGGGCCAGCGCCTCGCCCAGCCTGGAGGAAGAAAGGCCAGCACCGACCCTACTCTGCACACCTCCCCTGTCGCACTTCCTTCAGGGACCCCACATTTTCTACCTCCACTCTGCGCCCTCAAGGCCCAGACTCCCGGTGGGTTGCCTCTCCTCTGGGCACACAGCCCTGCCTTGACTGAGCCTGGGGAGGAGACGGACAGGAGGGGACCAGGTGCCTAGTTCTGCAGGGACTGGAAGGCAAAGCTCTGGTGTGACCTTGGAAATCTCTCCGGAGAGTCTTTTTCCATGAGAGCCCGGACCAACTTCTGGAGATCTGGGGTGGGGGTTTAAGTGGGGAAGACAGGGCCGGGGAAGTGGGGCCCAGCTGGACACCACCCCAGGCCCTGGCTCTTTCCTCCTTTGCTCCCACTGACCCCTGCTGACCCCTACACCCCCTTACAGGGCTGCTAAGGCAACCTAGGGGACAGGGATGGACAGCTGCTTCCTCTTAACTGGGCGGGGACTGGGAGAAGCCAGCGGGGACCAGCGTCGCCATGGAAGCCCTGTCCTCAGCCAGCATCCATTCAGACAGGGCCACGGCCCCCGTGAATTTCCTGTGGGAGGAGGAAGAGGAAGCGACCACCTGCCCTGACCCAGGGATGTGGCTTTCAAGTCCAGAGGAGCCGCTGCCCATAGGGTGACCCGGCCAGGGGCCCCAGGTGACAGCAGCTGGCTGCCACCCAGCAGCATCTTGTGGGTCACACAGCTCAGTGCCACTGCTTTGTCCCACACTGGATTTACACTCAGGCCGTGTCTCCAATCCACCGAGCAGACCCCTTCCAGGATGGAAGGCCACCAGAAGGGGACCAGACATCTGCCCTGTTTGTCACACTCAGACCCCCACCTAGACCTCCACCTTGGCTCAGAGGCCTGGTGCTGGCCTGGCCCTTCCTGCCACTACACCCTTGGCCCTGCCTCGCCTTCCTTCCATTGGTTGTTGGGTGGGGGTGGGCCTCCCCTCCTAAATTCACCCTGAGGCCCTTGGGGACCTCAGCTGGCACCGCACACTTCCTCAGGGAACACGAGGGCCTGGGTCTCCCTCCCCTGTCCCCAAGAGGACTGGCTGGTGACTCAGTTCTCAGCACACCCTACCCTACTGCCTCCCTGTCTAACCCGGCAGAGGGACGGTGGGACGAGCCAGGCACTCCCACCAAGGAGCAGGGAGAGACCCAGGACCCCTCTGAGGGCAGGGAGCTGGGAAAGGGGCGGAGCCATGCCAGCCGCACAGCAAGAGCCCTGCTACACCAGCATGAGCTCAGTCTGAGTAAGGAGAAAGGGCTTCGTTCTCAGCCGTGGCCAGGCCAGGGACAGCCTCGGTCAGCCCTGCCACTGCCTGCCCACTGGGACCTCCCAGGCTGCCCAGACACCAAGGGCTTCCTCTTCTGTGCCCTTCACACACACACACACACACACACACACACACACACACACACACACACTTGGCCACATGCCAGCCTGCCAACCCTGGCCATGTGTGCCACTCTCCTAGCGGCCGGCCACGGGCACAGCTCCCACAGGACCCACGGGGCTGGAGCTGCCCGCCCTCCTTGACTCAGGGAGTTATTTTCGGTCCTCTGTCCAGACTGGATCTGCCAAGGCCTTGGGAACCGACAGGATCTAACAGAGCCCACGGCAGAGCTCGGCAGAGTCTTGGCACATCCAGTTGGGCAAGTGGCCCTCTCCGGTCCCCACACTCCGACAGGCACAGAGAGGGGCAGAGGGCAGGAGAGGAGGCCTGGGAAGGGGGATGCAGGCTCCATCCCAGAGGAGGCAGAGCAGGGAGCCATCCCAGAGAGGTCCCTGGCCAGGCCCGACGCACAGACAGACCCACGCCCTGCGATGGAGGCCAGTCGGAGAGAAACCACGGCACTCAGGGGACAGGCCCTGGGAGAAACGCCACCACGGGGCTCAGGCCAGGCCACGGGGCCCTGGGAGGCCCCAGAGGGCAGCGGAGGGCACTGGCAGCCCCCTAGCGGGGGGCCTGGCCTCTGTTCCCAGCTGTATCCCCATAACCCCGGGAAAAGTTAGGCCAGAAGCTTGCAGAGCTAAACAAACGTCCAGGGTGCAAATGACACAAGTAGGCACCACCTAAGCCCCAGGCTTCGACCCCGAGCCATGTGCTCTCCTCTCCGCTCCAGACCTGGCAGGCACCTCAGCGCAGGCTTCCCTGAGGACTTCCTGGAAGGAACTGGCGGGAGGCCCTGTCCTGCCAGCTCCTCCTGAGTCAGCCCAGGGCAACAGGTTGGGTTGGCTCCTCCCTTCCTGTCCTCCTAGGAGCTCTTCTCAGGCTGAGGCACCCTCAACTCCGGATTCTGGCCCAAGCGCACAGGTCTCCTGATCTCAGCCTAGAGGTCCAGCCCCACCCAGGGCCCCAGCGGGAGGCGAGGGCCAGCCCCTGCCTGGCGGCCCTTCCGTACTTCTCCACTGTTAGGAACAGGGGCGCCTTCAGACTCGGCTCCCAGCAGAGAGTGCAGGGGCGAGTCAGGAACAGCGTCAGACTCCACCTCCCCAGGCCTCCCCCAGGCCACAGGAGCCACACCTACGCTCAGCTCAGCAGACACTGCTGCCCGCTGCCTCTGGCAGGCAGGACTCTGCGGCTGGGCCCAGTGGGCTTGGCTAGAGGTGACCTCCCCAGCCTCCCAAAGAGAAGACACTAAGGAAGCCGGCAGCAGGCATGTGGGGATGCTGTGACTGGGGGCAGAGAGCGGACTCTTGAGGCCTGCAGCACAAGAACTTCCCAGCCAGGAGGTGCTTGGGTCTCAGCCTCGTTGCTGGGCTTCTGGCTTCTCCTGGTCTAGCAGCTGCAACTGACTGCAGTGCCCAGGGAGAATGGCCCAGGGCCCAGATCAGGGGGACCAAGCGGGCCACAGGCAATACTGCCTCTCCCTTCCCTTTGGATGAGACGTGCTGCAGTGGAACTCTGAGAAAGGGCTTCCCTTCCAGAGGAGGCCACGAGATGCCAGGCTCAACTGCTAGGCCCAGAAGAGGCAGGGATTCAAGTTTCTGGCTGGGCCATTGGGAAAAACATGAAATCCCATAGAGACAGGAGATCAGACAGCAATGGGACCTGGGTCCTGGTTTTGCTTGCTTCTATGTATGCTCTGGGATCAGGGATTGCCCATGGCAAGAACATCTCTGGCCAGGACTTGTGAGGGGTACAGGGACACCTGGCCCTTTGCTATCCCAGAAAGGAAAACAAGACCCTGCTCCCAACACAAGGAACCTACAGTCAGGCCTTGAACCCAGAGGCAGCGGGCACACCAAGGAGCCAGGGACTCAAGGGGACAAGAGGGACCCTGCCCGCTACTGAGCTATGGCTTCCTGCAGAATCCCACCCTCCTGGGAGGGCCAGCAGGGAGTGCTGGCTCCACAGCGCAGAAGCCATGTCCCTGGCCACTGCCAAGCAAGGGGACAGGCTGTTAGGGCAGACCAGAGGCTGCTGCCTGCTACAAAGCTACAGCAATGACTCATCAAGTAGCCAGGGGATGCTGACTGGGTCCTTAAGTTACTAAATAAAATAAGTTACTAATAAAACCCTAGGAAGAGGAGGACGAGGGGCAGCAGCTGCTAAGTCTACCTATGCGTCTATCAACTGTCAATCATCTGTCCTCTACCTCTATCACCTACCTACCCATCAATCACTCAATCATCTATCATTTATCTATCCATCCATCAGCTCTATTAATTGTTTATCCATCCATTCACCCACCAGGTGTCATCTCCATCACGTATCTACCTGCCTACCTGCCTGCCTGCCTGCCTACCTACCTTCTTACCAACCTATCCTGTCACCAGACAGTGCTCGGCCGGTGACACGAATGGCATCTGAGAAGTAATCTGTACTGTCATCCCCCAGGGCCCAGGGACTCCCTGTACCTTCCTTTACAGACGAGAGGCAGCTGAAACTCAAGAAGGTAAATGCTCAGGTGAGGCCAGCAGCTATCATGTGGCTCTTAGGAGTCTCCACATCACCTATCCAGGTGCAGCCGCTGCGCCTCAGGGTCTGTTCCCATGCCACAGCCCTCCCGGGTAGCGGTGGTGCGGCTCACAGCCGTGAGGCCCAGCTGCTCTCTTTGCTCAGAATCAGTGGTTTCAGCAGCCCAAGGATAACCACATGAAGGACCAAGAGCCTAAGGCATAGGTGGGCTCACTTGGCTACTCCAATTAGTGAGGACAGCTGGGAAGCCTGCTTCCCTCCCTCAGCCAGCAGATACCCAGCATCAGTACCTCCCACTGCCACTTCCCACCCCGCGCCCCTGCCTCCTGGGCTGCAGGGCATGCGGGCCTTCTCTCCGCGTCTCATGGAATACATAGTGTGTATACCAGGGGAAATGGATAACAGCACGCACTGAACGTGGCTCTTCTGCTTACTGGGAGTGCTGAGCAGGCCGGGACCCAGAATCGCACACAGCGGGAGGAATCATGGGGGCCCACGATCACTTGTGCACACGTCTGTGAGGTTAGTAATGCTCCAAACACTCGGCCAGCTCCTAGATGTCATCCCAGGAAGGGCTGATGGGACTGTCCCTGCCACACTGGGACTTGGGCTCCGTGAGGCATGTCACTAAGGAAATGTGCAGGAGACATCGCTCGGTGACAGGGCAAGAGTCTCCCCTCTTACTCTGCCCCAGTACCAGGGGCTTTCTGCCTCACAGGGAGGCCCAGAACAGCATTTAGGAATGATCCAGAACTGAGTCTGGTTTCCTCCCCATTAAATATCCTCTCTCTTCCACCTCGCAACCCCTGGGAATTTTAAAGGAGTCTGTTCTCTTTTGGATGCTTTGCTTATCATAAGGCATGGGGTGGAAAGGGGAAAAGGGGAACAGATTAGAACAACAGAGGCTGAAAAATTCTTCATGAGGCACTATTACCCCAGTGATGGCTCTAAATCCCTCTAGAAAGCACACAGTATGAAAAGGAGCCACCCTTGGTGGGGAAGGCTGGCTAATCTTCAGGAAAAACTGGGACCGGGGTAGGAAATGTGCTGTTTAAAGCAGACCCCAACAACAGCACACTCGATCTGCTGAAGCCTTTAACTGAAAGTTGGAAAGTGGGCCATCGATTACGATCGAGTCCCAGGAGGCCGCCCCACCTCAGGAGGGGCCGCTGGAACAATCCCTCCCAAGCCCCACTCGCGCTGGCCGCTCGGGGCTCCCTCGCCAGCAGGACAGGGACCTCTCCTCCTGTGGTGTGATGGGATTCTCTTCTCCTCTTTACTCAGCCTGGGCGAGGAGCGGCCTCTCAAGGGCTTCATCAGCCCCTTCTCAACCTAGGGACTGGAGATGTGCTGCCGGCCCCATTTAACTAACTAGTGTCCTAAAAGCACACGCGCGTGCGCACGCTCACACACACCTCCTCCATCAGGTAGTAGGTGGACCTAGCACCCTGTTCTTCTCCAGATGTGCAATGCGAGGGAGTGTGGAGCTGGCCTTCACACAGGGCCTGGGCGTGGGCAAGGCCTAGGTGGTACCGCCTATGCTCCTTGGCTGCTGTCTCTCTCAGTGGCCCTACCCAGCAGCCCTACCACCTCCTGAAGCCAGGCGGGCGCTGTCCGTGCAGCACCACCACTAAATCTGTGCGTGAGCGGCGCCACGCCCGCAGGGTGCTGGGCCTACCTAGTTTTTGCATGCACGCACGGAGCCTTTCTTCAAGATTGGACACTCTGCTCTGCAGTTCATCGTAGTCATAGGCGCCAATTTCCTCTTGCAGTTCGTTAAGCACTGACGTCAGATTCTGGGCCTCCTCCTTAAACTGCAATACCAATTTGGCATCGGCCTTGTACTCTTCCAACACAGGGATCAAAGGCCTAAGTTCATCCATTTTCGCTTTTATCGCCTGCAAGGTTAAAATAAGCTGGGTTCAGTGCAGTGCATGCAAGAACTCGTAACACCCTGCCTCGGCCTGGCTTCTCCCTACGTGAGGGAAGGTGTGCACACTACCGCTTTAGTTATGCATTCATTTATTCTGGTCCAAAGGAGTTAGGAGAGCACATTAAACAGTCCTCAGAACACCAATATATTTGGGAAAGGTCTTTATTGTCAGTTTAGAATGCAACATCTTAGGGTTACATGCTTTAAATCACATACACAAAGTTCTTTTTTTTTTCTTTCTTTTTCAAAAAACGCATTGACAAGGGTTCAAACTATTCATGAAATGCATCTAGAGTCGCATGCAAAGGAAGATCTTGGTTGGATTCAAGGTTCCTTAGTGATATGGTGCTAAGTATTGGAAAATAATAGTAAAAATGCATGTTGCAAAAAGCTCTCTGGCTCTTTCATGGTTACATGGGAGTGGACTGCATCTTCAGTCACTGCAGCATTGTAAAAACGCTTTTAAGTTAGCCCTGCAAGCAAGAAAATGAAACACTGTTGAAAAACTAGCTCACTAGCCTGCCTTACACAGAGACAAAATATTTGCATGGTCACTTCTTTTTTAAAAAAAAAAAAATCACACTTTAATGCTAGCAAAACAAACTGACTTAAACATGATGCGGAGTCCCTCACAGCAATTTTCATGAATTTCTTCATGCAATGAAAGCAATGTAAAAGGCAAGGGCTTGTTTTTCTTTCCCTAAAGCCACAGTTTGGAACTCAATGTCTCTGGAGACAAGGTCCAAAAAGGTGAGAAACTTGGGGACTGCTGAAGACACCCCATTTTAGAGAGGCCTGCCAAGGCACCAACAAGGGCCATGCCAGCCTTTGCCAAAAGACAAACTCTTTTGGACGAAAGAGGTCAAAATCTCTGTTTGGGATAATTCACAATGACACATGGGAGGCAAGGACAAAAACATCCACCTGCCTAAGATGAGAGCAGCCCGGGGCACTTCACCTCAACAGGGTCAAGCCTGGGAGGATTTTACGTACAATACAGATTTACAACTTGGCTAGCCTGCGGGTTCACCAAGCAAATCAAAGGAAAGTATTAGCATAAAAGGACAGGAAGACAGAGACACGGGGATGTCAGCAATTTGCAGCCACGAGACAAGGCTGTGTAATTTGACCTGTTCACTTACAGCAGGGCTCGACTGCTCATTAACATGCATGTACACCTTAATTAAGGTGGTGTACAATTCCTCAACCTAATAGCAGTGCACAGCTGGTGCGCATATACACACTTGGATTCTATGTACATAGAGTTCCAGGTCGAAGGAACTGCAGTCAGTGTCCAGAGTGGCCTGGAGACACCGAAGGCTGACCACGAGCCGAGAGAGAGCTTCGGCCTTCCGTCTCCCCGCGTCTACCGCCTGCCTCATCTTAGCCAAATTAGGTCAGATGTGAAAGACTGCTCTGACTGATCCCTGCTCGGAAACCGCTCTGATCAATTAAGCTAATCCTCGGGTAATGTGATTACCTGCCGCAGCTGTGGAATGACAAGGGCCAAAATGATGTTCCTTCCCAGCTAATATGCGACGTGGCTGAAGGAGTGAAGCCTGCAGGACCCCAGATTTTAAGCCAGACTGGCTTCCAAACCAGAGCCAGTGGGTGCTGTATGGGCCAGGCTCACCCTCTCCAGGTGTCTTTACCAGACCAGGACCAGGGTGGGAGGCTCTCTACTCTCAAGGACAACAACCCTCCATAAGGCAGAGCAGCTCTTTCTGTAACCCTCCTGCTCTGAAATCACTATTTCTGTGGGCAGAGGGGAAACAGGAAGGGAAAACAAGCCCAGCCTTGGAGGAGGAGGAGAAAGGAGGAAGAGGAGGAAGAAGAGGAAGAGGAGAGAGGATGAAGAAAAATAGCAAGAGGCAAGAGAGGAGGAGGAGGAAGAGGAGGAGGAGGAAGAGGAGGAGGAGGAAGAGGAGAAGGAGGAGGAGGAGGGGGAGGAGGAGGAGGGGGAGGGGGAGGAGGAGGAGGAGGGAGAGGAGAAGGAGGAGGAGGAGGAGGAGGAGGCGGCGATGGCAAGGCGGGGAGGGGAGATGCACATACCTTGAACTGCCTGGCAAGGTGTTGCTTATGACTTTCCTCCACCTGCTTGAACTTGGACTCCAGTCCCTTCATCTGGTTCTCCATCTTCTCCACATACTGCAAGTCCCTCTGGGTCCTCCTGTCCAAGACCTCTATGGATTGAGACATGTTTTGCACCTGTCAAAAGGGCAACAGGTTCAAGGCCAGAGCCACAGCAGGTGCCTGCGATGGGGCCTGCCCGCTCACACGCCATGCTGACCTTTCCACACAGCCGGCGCCAGAAGGGGCCCATGCGTCATTTATCACCAGCTCCGGACCACCAGCACCTAGAACTCCCCAAGCCCAGCAAACCGGCTTGGTAAACATTCTCTCTGCCATCTTCCAACCAGGGTTTGCAAACCTGGGCAGAAGTTGGGTTCCTCCTTGGCTGCAGCTCCAGGCAGAGAACCCGGGTGATTTATCTTCTCCCCTGCCTGGGTGTGGAGGCTGTTTCTATGCTGTTTATGCCGCGCAATGATCTTGGTGAGGCAGGGATAAATAGCAAGAGACAAACAGGACGGTGGGCCGCCCCACCCCAGGCATAAATTCCCCTCCCCTTCCCCTTCAATCTTGCCGACTGTCTTCCGGCGAGGGCGGTGGCATTAAGTGCAGAATGAAGGAACAAGAGAGCCGCTCTGCAGCCTCTGCCCTGAGCCTGTTCCCCTTCTCCTCAGCCATCCATCACACCCCACAATATCATAGGCAGATGACTGCTTGGCAAACATGCACATTCAGAACATAGAGTCAGGAATCAATCACCCAGCAAATGAAGGATCGCTGTTTTACATCTTTACAGGCAGATCTGAATTGAGTCTCGCCTTGAGATGGGACTTTAATATTCAACAGGATTCTAGGGAGCTTAAAAGGAAAACAGTTTTCCTGCAGCTACCTGCCAGAGCATTTTATTTGCAGGAAGCCGGCTCGAGGCTCTGTGCAAATGTGCTCAGGGCGGGCGGGTGGGAGCAAGGAAGCCCTGCGGCCACAGTGGTGGGGGGTGTTTTCGGAATCTAATCCAATTACGGAGGAAGAAGGCACCTCATAACGGCAAATCTCCATCTTCGCGCTTGCTGAATTTGAAAATGCTCTCCCTTCTAAGAGCACAAGCGCTCAGGTCCAAGGCTGACTCCTACCTGGTCAGTGACCAAACACATGACACCGAGGTTTCTACCTCCCGAGACAACCTTAAAATAATATTAAAAGAGAGCAACCAAAATCCTTCTCGTAGGAGGAAGACGAACCCTGCTGATTTCAGCACTTAAAGACTGCGTGGGGTTTTACGGCTTGTTATTTGGAAGTGATGTACACCGATTCACTTCAAAATATCAGGTTTGTAAGACCCAGTGTGGGGGTGACTTGGGCCCCCACCTCTTCTCACTGGAACTTCTACGGAAACGGAAATGTATTTGTCTGCTGCTTTGTGCTTCCTGCCCCCTCACCACCATCTGGCTTGGTGTGTCTCTGGAGATCCACAACACTTCTGGGGAAAAGCTGTGAAGTTGGGTTTTCTGTTCATCCCGCAAGTCCTCCCTCGTGCCCAAGCCTCATACCTGTCCCATCTCCCTCGTGGGACAAGAACCCCTGGGGAGCTGAGCCCTGCCTACATATGTCCCCCCTCAGGCAGCTCCGATCAGGACCCTCTTCCCATCCCGTCCCCAGGAGGCAGAGCAGAGGACCAGGGCTCCCAGGGCCAGGGCAGAGCCCCCGCCCCAGCTCACCTGGCTTTGTCAGGAGAATTACACACACTGCACCGTGGGCTTCCTGTGTCCCAGGGCACCACTACTTTTCCCACATTTCAGGCTTTAAAGATGAGACTTTCAATTTAAAAAATAAACATTAAAGATGCCAAGCCACCCTGCTGCCTGCAAGGAAATTCTTCTCAGCCAATCACATGCCTCCTGGCCATACCCAGCGAGTCTTTGGCTACAGGAGTCCAGGGTCACCACTGCCATCAGAGCACACAGCTGCTTCTGGGGCCCACAAATCCTACTGCTTCCACCATGTGTCCTTGAGAAGCCAAGAGGCACACTCAAGGTCACAAAGCCACGCTGCTGCGCCCTAGCCCGTGTGGCAGCAGGTGCTAAGGAGCGGGGAGGGGACCCCCTGGCCTGCACACCCACTCTGAAGTGAGTAACTGCTGGCTCCCACTGAACATCTGCCCAGGCGCTGGCAGAGCCTGTCCCGCAAGTAGCCCCGAGATCTCTGCAAAGCCCTGGGTGGGCTTTGTTCTGGGTCGTTTTACACCCTGACTGGGTGCTGAGGAGTTAAGCAACTTGCTTCGGCCACATAGCCAGGTTAAAACAGGAGGACTGGGAGCCAGAGCCTGGTCTCTCAAACTCCGAGTCAGACTCTTCCAGAGCATAGCCCCACCTGCCACCTACCCCTGAGGACTCCAGGCCGGCACCCCAGACCCCCTGGGGACCCAGGATGAGCACCTGTGCCATCCCACCTAGTGGGATGGCACAGCCAGGCTATGCAAACCAGGCTGGGTTCGGCTCCTCCTGTGGAGGCTCAGCCAGCGCCCAGAGGAGAGGAGGAGGAAAGGCAGAGCGGCTGCTCATGCCACAGCCCACCTGCCCCTTTCAAGGCAAGGCCACTCAGGAGGTGGCCTCTCTTCCAGCCAATGGCTTGTGCTGCCGAAAATAAAGTGCCCGCGCGCACGAAATAGGGCTTTAAATTTTTAAGCAGTAGCTGTGGCCTGCATAGGCAGAAAGGAAAGCTCACCACCTCGTTCCCAGGGGCTCTGGGGCTTTCTGGAAACCATTTCCCTGCCACTAGCCTCCCCCAGGGCCCGAGCCCCAAGCCCCGCCCTGCAGCCTGCTCCTGCATCTAAATAATTAAAGGCCAATTAGGACCCCGCTCTAGTTTGGTGTTAATAAATGTTTGTGGGATTCCCTTAAATGCATTTTTCTGTAATTCTTTGCAAATGATTTATTCAAGTGGCTAAAGATGACAGAAAAAACATATACACCTCCTCCTTGGCAATCAGGGAGGCTTCCGGCAGCCCCAGGAGGCAAGGCCACGCCCTCCAGGGGCACCACGCACACGACCCAGCACTGCAGTCTGTGGGGACCCTCAGAACCTCTGGTCACCCCCTGCCTTGACAGCTGGGGAAACTGAGCCCCACAAGGGGCCCCGCTTTGTCTGCAGCATGGAGGGCTTGTGGGTAAGCTGGGAGCAGGGAGGGAGAGGGACTGGGACCAGGTACCAGGAGGGGTGGCTGTCCTCCACCCACTCCACCTTCCCCAATATGAAGGGGCACAGAGCGGGTATCTGAGTCACAGAGGGTCCCCAACCCTCCCAGACTTCCTCTTGGTCCCCCATGCTGACATCCACTTTGGAAAGCCCCAGGCCAATCTGCAGGATGTACATCATGGCTTTAAGGGTGTGTGGGTCTGGTGTGGCCCACTTCGGGGAGGGTGCCCCAACTGCAAGTGCCACATAGGCCCCCCTTTCCCGGGGGAGGGCGGAGGTGCCTTTCCCCTCCCCTCAGTATTACCCAGGGACCCAGCATGTCGTTAGCTGCAGAACAAAGGTCCTGGGCAGCCAGAGGAGGCCTATGGGGAGCAGGGGCCCAGCGAAGAGGGGAGCTCCAGGGCCATCCCGTGACTCCCCTGCTAACCGGCTGTTTGGCCGAGGCAAGTCAGTCCTCTGCTGGGCTCCAACTTCCCTTCCAGAAACAGTGACCACCTCACCTCATCTCCACAGCACTGCTGTAATGTGTAAGCCAATGACACAAGCCGTCCCGGTGGATTATGAAGGTGACCCTTGGCCCTTCCTCACAGAAGGCATCCGCAGTGGTGAACACCCTGACCAATGGCCCACCACGTCAGACCGGAGGGGCCAAGCATCCCTGACCTGGACAAGCCACCCTCGTGGGGACTCTGAGCCTTGGACTGTGGGCTGCGAGTGCCACTGGGAGGGGGCGTGTAGCACAGGAGCCGGTCCAGCCTCCCTGCTCTCCAGGGCTCCTCAGCAGGGCCCAAAGGAACCAGAAAGTGGCAGATCCATCTCTCCCGGGCCACCCTGGGGTCTCCATGCACCCATCTGTCTGCCCATCCATCCATCCATCCATCCATTCATGTGCTTATTCATTATTTCACAAACATTTTGGTGGGGCTGTGCCAGGAGAGGTCAGGGACGGCCCTGGCGGGCTGGCAAGGGCTTGTGCACAAACACACAAACACACACACACACACACACACACACACACACACACACACACACCCCCAAGCATGGACTCACCTTCTCCAGTAGCTGCCGCAGCTGTTTTGTGCGGGCATCCCGTGAACACATGGTCTGCTGGGGCGCAACCACTGTGCAGATACACCTGCCCTCGCTGTCCTGGGCAGAGCTGTACACCTGCCAGCTCTCCTCGGGGTTGGTGGGCAGCACCTGCAGGGCCGGGCCAGTCGAGGTGGAGGCGCAGGGAGGAAAGGAAAAGGGAAGTCAGGCATCAGCAGTGACTCGGGGGAGACTGTCCACAGCCACCCTGGGGAAGGCGCAAGGGGCTGGCCAGGGGACATGTTTGGGCCCCACCAAGGGAAAGGCTCTCTGGGGACAAAGAGGGCAGGTCCCCTGCTAGAGCGCCCCGGACTGGGAGAAGTCAGAGAGGCATAGCACTTTAAAGTTTAAAACCCCAACCCGTTGTCTGCTGCGTGTTGGCAGCTGCGGCCACCAGCTGGACTGGGGAAGCAGGAAAGTGACTGACAGAAATCGGACACCATCGCCCTGCTCTGCCGTCCCGGACACTCGGGGACACTCGGGAGGCGGAGATGGAGCCGCTGCACCCTCGGCCCCAGCCCTGGAGAGAGGGCCCAGGGCAGTGGAGCCCAAGCCCCGGCAAGCTTTCTGCTGGCAGCCTGCCGAGGACGCTGGCGCCAGCTCCCAGAGGGCTCCCGCCCACAAGCCATTTGGTGGATGTCACCCAACTGCTGGTGACAAGTCGTGCAGGGGTCACCCCAACCTCCACCCCAGGACTGCCCAAGACCACCAGGACAAGGAGCCCACACCCTGGCCCGGAAAGTCTTCCAGCACCACCCCTGGCTTCAGGTCACCTCCCCGCTATTTTTAGAAGGGGACAGGAGCAGAGCTGGGCGGGAGAACCTATAGTAGCGATATGTTTCATTTCATTCATGTCCAACCCGGGAGCGCAGGAGCCAGAGGCAGGGAACAAAATCACAGAGGACACAGTTCCTAATCCGAAATATCGGGAGCTGGAAGGACAAGAGTCTGGGGCAGAGGTCACACTCTGAGACCTCCAGAAAGAGCCCTCGAGCCTTTGGCAGCAAAAAGGGCGCAGGATGGAGACTCTGCCCTTCACCTCTCCCTTCCACTCCCGGACGGCCAGGGGCGTCCCTCCCACAGCACGGGGCTCTGGCTACGGGGCGGTTCCCGCTCGGCCCCTCCAGCCACCGCACCACCCTCCAGGTCCTGCCCAGGGGCCCCCACTGCTCCCTCTGCCTTCGCGCCTTCCCGGTGAGGGCAGGGGAGGCACAGGCGCGAGGCTGCCGCTCCCGGGCCCCGCCCGCCCGCTCTTCGCAGGGAACCCAGGTCCTTCCTTTCGCGCGGGGACGCAAGCGGAGGGGCGCCCTGGGCCCACTCCTGGTCCAGGCCGGCTCCGACAGAGTGGGGCGGGCTTCGTCCCGCTGGAGCGAGCTAGATCGGGGTCTGTCGGCGCCCCCGGCCCTCACTTGCTAAGTGACCTTGGCCAAGTCCCCAAGTCCCCAGCCTCAGTTTCCCGAGCGTTGGAACGCAAGACTCTTTATCACGAGGGCCCGAGGGCGCCAGCGTGCACGGCCCGGGCGGGGTCCCCCAGGCCCCCAGGGTCCAGGCGGGGAGGGCAGCTGGAACACCGCCCGCTGCCGCCGCGGCTCGCTCCTCCCCGGCGCCGCGTCCCGGTCCCGCCCGGCGCGGCACTTACGCCGGTGCTGCGGTCGAGCGTCCCGCCGCTGGCCGCGGAGAGCCGGGTGGTGTTGAGGCCCACCAGGGAGGGCAACGTCTGGGACATCCAGTTGGTGATCATGGCCATGGTGCTCAGCACGACCCCGATCTTGAGCAGCGGCACCGACATCGCGCCTCAGCCGCCTCCCGCGCCGCGCCGGCGCCGGCCCCGCGCCCGGGCAGCCTCAGGCGGCGGGCACCGCGGAGGGCAGGGGCGCCCGGCCGCGTCCCCGCGCGCCCTCCGCCCGCCGCCGCCGCCCGCCCGCCCCGGCCATCGCCGCGGAGGCCGGGACCCCGCGCCGCCCGCCCGCGACCCTGTGCCCGCCGCCGCGTCCTCGCGCTCCTCCGCCGAGCAGGGCCGCCGGGCTCTGAGCGCCGCGCGCGACACGCGCGGGGGCCGCGGCTGGGGGGCGGGGACTCGGCCGGGCGACGGCGACGCAAGCGGCCGGGAAGCGGCGGATGCTTCCTGCGCGCCCCGGATCGCCGCGCCCCCTGGCGCCGGCAGCGAGGTCTGCAGAGTCGGTCGGCGAGCACTGGGATGGCAGGGGCCGGCTCGAGACCCCCCGGGCCCGCGGACGGGAGGTGCGCGGCGCCGAGCCCGGGGCCGGACGGGGCAGGCGGGGGGGTCCGTGCGCGCCGGGACCGAGGCCCGCGGTGCGGGGTGGGGCGCACGCACCTGCCCCTCCTCCCGGCCGTAAGTCTCGGCGGGCGCGGCCTGGCGGGGTCAGACGCCCCATCGAGGCTGCGGGTCCGGTCGGGGCGGAAGCCCCTCCGGTAGGGTCCGGTAAGCCCCGGGCTGCTGGGACTGGGAGACGCCCGGGTCGCCCAGTGCGCGCGGCCCTGCCCCGGACGCCGCGCCTCCACCCGCAGGAAGGGGGGGCTGGGGCAGGAGGGGCCGCCCCCGGGGCCCGCCCGGGAGCCTCGCGGCGTCTCGCCGGCGCTTTTCGCTCCCTGTGCTCGGTCTGGGCCGCCAGGACTTGGTGACAGCCGAGGGGACCCCGGCCTGGCGCAGGCGGGGCGGAGAAGTCCCTGCGGCTTGTTTGCCCTCAAACTCCAACTGCTGGGGAAGGGCGCCATCTCCCAGTGCAGACTGGTACTGCAGGCGCAGCACCCGCCCCCGCGGGTCACTCGCGTGACCTCCGTGGGGAGGATGCGGGGCTCGGCCCCCCAGACACAGACTGCCCCGCTTCCCGCTCGCCTCCCACTACGGAAGAGGGCCACTTATCGCGTCGGAACCACTTCAAGTCCACAAAACTCTCAGGCCACCTCAGAAGCCCACATAGCCATGCGTCATCCACTGGGGGCAAGATGTGGGGTGTGGCCTGTCACAGGGCCCGAACAGAAGCGACAGGAGGATGGCAGAGGTTTCCGGGCACTTCCCTGCCACCTCGCAGACGGTGATCCTGCTGGAGGGAGGCCCCTCAGACTGTCCAGTCCAGCCTAGCTGTGAGACCCTGCCCAGCCAATGAGCCCTCCTTTGCCTCAGTCTCCTCATCTGTAAAACGGGTTTATGGCAGTAACTTCCTCTGTGAGGCCTCATTAGGATTTAATGAATTAGTGTGGGAGCACGCTTGACCCCAAGTAAAGGTGCCTGACCTTGCCGCCCACTTTGCAGAGGCTCGGAGAGAAGCTCAGCCCGGCAACGTGTGCCTCCGCAGGCTCTGGAGACCTCTGGACCATTCCTTAGAGCCTCAGTGGCCCAGGGCCATGGATACAGGAGCACTGGGACCCACACACTGCTGAATATGGGGATAACCTGCAGTGGCCAGTGCTCCGTCCTGGGGGGCAGCCCCAGGTGGGCGATGCAGATGGACGGCATGAGAAGGAAGGGCTTTCCCGGCTCTCAAGGACGCCAGACTCCCCTCTACGTCAGTGATGTCCAGGAGGATTTATAGTTGGTGCTTTAAACTTGAAGAGCTCTTAACGTCTGGGCTTTGGATGTGGGAAATGAAAGCTGGTGCAGTAGTTTGCAATGAGAAGCCGAGTGCTGCTCCGGAGAACCAAGGGTCCACCTGACACCCTGCCCAGGGACTCTCTCCCACCCTCTTGCCATCGGGCATCCAGGACACGACCTGGGGGTTCAAACTCCCATCGAGTTTGTCCTGAGCTCACTGGCACGCTGGCGAGCATGCGGCTCCTGGAGGAGTGGTGTTGAATGGCTCACACTGCCCTCGCCAAATGGGAGCTGGGCCTCGGAATTCCTGGAATCCCCAGGGCCCACGCTGGCCTGGGGGTCAAAGGAGGTCAGAGGGAAGGAAGGCTGGCCCTTGTCGCCCTGCTGCCTTCAGGCCTTGGCGCCATTTCCTCATCATTTGTCTGTTTGTAGAGAGCAGAGCAGGCACAGCTGTCCCCCCAGCCGAGTACAGTGTGAATGGACCGGTGTGTGGGGACCAGTGCGGCACCCGGCCTGCCTGTGCCTGGACCTGAGCCGCTGAGACCTGCGCCCGAGCTCCTCTGAATTGCACTGGCCTTGCGCTCACCTGTGCCTGAGCTGATGCGGCAGGCACCTCTGCCCAGGGTCAGCAGGCTGCAGTGGCGCAAGCTTCCTGCCCCTCTGTAATCGGGCTGTGTGACATTGGAAGCAGCAGAGCTCGACTGTGTCCACTCCCAGTCAGGGTCCACCGACCCCAGCTAAATTCTCCCCTCTGCATTAACCGTGTGTTCTCCTCAGCACAGACATGCTGTGCCCTCACTCTCCACTCCTGCCTGCCCGAACCTTGTTATCAGCAGGCGTCCGAGGCCTGCCCAGCTCCCCCGTCCCACAGCGTTCATGAATAAACGCTGCACATCCTGGGAGTCCTTTGTCCTTGCTGCCCAGAGCAGCTCAGATCAGCCTGAGACTCAGTTTCTCTCAAGGCTCTGTCGGTGAGCTTTTAATTTCCTCTTTCCTGTCTCTTGGATGTTGTACTGGCTCGCAGGAGGCCAGGACCCCTGCAGGGCTGTCTGACAGTGTCCCAGTCCCTACAAGCTGATGACTTGCACCTGTGCACTCTAATTTGTCCCCGAGCGCTCTAACCTACACTGACTCCTCTAACTTGCACCTGATCTGCCCTGACTGGCACTCATCTGCGCCTGTGTTCTCCATTCTGTATCTGAGCGCTCTGATTCGCACCTGGGCTGCTGTGACACGCATGCCCATGCAGGTGCTGATGTAAGCAGCGGGGATGTTCAGGCCAGCCACTTCCCACCCTTCCAGCTCTGAGCAAAGTCCTGCCTGGTGTCTTAAATCACGATTCAGTAGGAGCAAGTGCTACTTTTAACTCTTCTGTAAGGGTCGTCAAAGAGTCCACAGGTAGGTATAATCTGATTGGGAAGGCAACACAGTATTTCCAGAATCGACCCTTGTGTTGTTGAAAAGGAAAGACATTTGAATTAAAGGCCCGGCCCCGCACACCTGCCGACACTAGGTGTTCCTAACGAGGACTTCAAGCCTCAATTTCCAACGTCTTCCTTGAAGCAAGGCTAGCTTGCATTTGCAGCTGACCAATCCCAACACCAGTGGAGCTGCTGCAGCACGCGGACCACACTGGGGTCCCCACGCATGACGTCCCTTGATCCTCACGGAGGCCCACGGGGCAGTACGGAGCTGAGAAGTCTCAGCTCGGGAAGATGAACGGCCAGGGCCACGTGTTGAGATGAACTTGCCAGGGCAAGCCCCTTGCATGTCGCCGCACCGTCGAATCAGTCCAGGGAGACACGGCCCCCACAGAACCCCTGGCCACCTGCACAGCCCAGGCCCCCTGGCCCACTGAAAGACATCTCTGCCTCAGCATTCCCGCCTTGCCCACCAAGTCTGCAGGAGGGACACCAGGCACCCCCTCCGCATTCACATCTTGACGCGGCCTACAGTGCTGGCTCACCTACAACAAGTTAGATGGCCCGGGTCTGTCCTCAGAGTGGCCCTTTGCAGACTTTGACCTCGGTGGACACTGCACAAACCCAGCAGCACACATGAAAACAAGAATGCGGAACGCCCCAGACCTGCTTTGAAACCTGAGGTCCCAGGGCCAGGAATGGCCACTCGAGAGGACTGGTCCCCAGGCCACCCAGCGCTCCCTGACAAAAGGACACACCGGAGGACAAGGGGTGAGGCCCTTTTGCTGGTTAAAATATGCCTATTCTCAAGCTATTGGCAAACAGTTTGAGGGGCTGGAGAAGAGAAGAAATGGAGAGAGGGCGGGAAAGGGGCAAGAGGAAGCGGGGGTGGGAGGAGGGGAGACAGAGTGACAGAGAAGCCAGGGCTGCCTGCCACTGGTGAGCCTGGCTCCTGCCCTGCGTGTCTCCTTCATCCACTTTCTCCGCTGGAGACGAGAGGCGGTGGGCTCAGCCTCCAGCCTGGAAGCCTCTCGGGCCCCCTGGCCCCTGTCCCCTCATCCCACCCTCCTGGCAGGCTCTGTGCATCCCCTCTCTGCCTCTGGCACGAGAAAGCAGGTCCCCAAGAGGGGCTTCTTCCCCCAGGATCCCCCAAGTGCGAGGTGCAGTCGGCAGGGCCAGCCTAGACCAGGGAGCCGCTGTGTGGGGCCTCCAAGTGCAACTAGCAAGGGCAGGTGATCGGGGGCCAGCGAGCGGCCCCTGTGGTGTCCCCTTCTGCTCTCTGTGCGGCTTCAAGCTCTGGAGTCCCCGAGGGCTGGGACCCCTCCTGCTGGGGAGGGCACTCTGCTCTCGAGAGACGTTCTCTCCGCTGAGGCCCGGCTCGGTGGGTCCCTGCCTGGCCCGCACACCGTCCCTCCCTCTCCTGCCCACTCCACGCTGCCCTCAGAAGTGTCACCAGGCAGTGCAAGCCACAGCTCTGCACCCGCCAGCTGCCCCCACCAAAGGGGTGCAGTCCTGGGACTGGCACTCGGAACACCAGATGACTCGGGGGCCACCCCACCCTCTGGGCTGCCCCAGGACTTCCAGATCACTGATGTCCTGTTTCCGGCTTCCAGAGCCAGAGAACTCGCCGTGGCTGACGGAGCAGGACGGGCTGACTTCTGTGGAAGACGTGTACGGGTCCAGACACGCGCTGAAAGGTGATGTCACAGCAGAAACATGGAAGACTCAATCTGGGGTCCCCAGGGTGAATAGGAAACCCCAAGGGGCAGGGCGTCAGGGTGGCAGGTTCTGGAGATCACATCACTCCTGGCAGGGCACACCTGTGCTCCAGGCAGGGTTGGTCCCCAAGCAATGCTCTGCCCTCTGCTGCTGATTCCCCAAAACATCCTGGTCACCATGATGCTGGTGGGTGCCTGTGATCCCAGCACTTGGGAGGCTGAGGCAGGAGGATCACTTCAAGTTCCAGGCCAGCCTGAAATATATAGTGAGACTGTCCCCCCGAAAAATTCCTTCCCAGGTAACCCCTAAGATTGGTGCTGTCTCTGAAGATGCCTCCTGTTTTTTATTCCCTGGGGTCGCTTGTGGAACACAGGCTGCTGGCCCCAGGAGCGAAGCAGGTGCACAGGCGCGCTGGGTGGGAGTGGGCTGCAGGAACACGTGTGTCTGAAAGCCAAGGGCTGCTCCCCACTTCTGCAAGGCCTGCTCTGCCACCCGACTTTAAATGATAAAACCACTGACACGGCACCTGAGCCCCTTCTTTGGCCACAGACACCCCAAGCATCCTCTGGAGGGAGCGGGGGTCCCCCCTTTTCAGAACCACTCTTGGCACTTCAGAAATCTGTTCAGGGTGTAAGGTCCTCCTGGATGTGCGCATCCCACGCCCTCGGCGGGACTGGGCGTGGAAAGAGCTGGGGATTCAGCATCTTTCCGCCCCTCCCCTTGGGCTCCTCAGCCTCCACTCTTCCTAGCACCCACGTCTTGTCAGGCCCTCCGTGTCCTGGAATTTGTCACCAAAGTGTACAGAAGGAGCACGCAGGCCGCTTCCGGGACCAGAACGAGCGGGCCACTTTGTGGAACAGGAAGCTAGTGAAGCCACATTAGCAGAGCCCCCCAAAGAAGCCAGTGTCCGCAGCTGTCACCCGAGCAGCAGTCATGAGCTTTGAACAGGGTGCAGAAGAAAGGGACAGAGGGCTCCCCAGACAAGAGGAGGTGGGGATGGCTGCACAGGACCGCGGGGACCACCGCCCTCCCTGAGTGCTCAAACTGCCAGATGTGGAAGTGGCGGGAGGCTCAGAGCCCCTTGAGGGCCGCACTCACGCCGTATGGCATCCCCCGGTTGTGCAGCTGAGGAAACTGGGGTGCTCAGAGCACAGGGCTCCACACGTGGCCCCTTGTTTTATGCTAGGAAGGCCGGGGTGCGGAGCCTCAGCACGTGCCTGCCCCTGAGGATCCTGACTCCGAGGGGTAGCAGGGCTCCCCCAGTCACATCTGGTGGTGCAGCCTGGGGGTCTCAGCCCCCCGCATGACCCTCCCTCCCTGTCTGCTCAGAAAGCTGGGCCCGCGGGGGAGCCCCCAGTGTGAGTGGCCACAGAGGTAATGAAAGCCCAGCCCAGCCACTGCCCAGTTTCTGGCGCCGGTGATGCTAGCTCTGCTCTCTGCTGTTTGTGCTTCTCTCTGTGGTGACTGTCGCCTGAATCCCGGTGTCAGACAGAGCCGGATATTCGTGCAGAGTCCCCTCCCCGAGCTCCTGTCCTCACCCTGGGCAAGGATCACAGCGGCGTGACAAGAGGCTGCTCCTCCCGGCCAGGGTTTGATGCAGGGGAACTGGGCCCAGCCCCAAGGGGGCTTCTCCTGTGTGGAATAACCAAAAAGAAACAGAGCTGCGTTTCCACTTTCCGACCCCCCGGGACCCCTGCCCAGCGGTCAGGACCTCGCTGTGATGGGGTCGCCCTGTCTCGGGGACCACCATGCGGCCCCTGACTGGACCCTAGCTGCATCCACAGCAGCCTTCAGAGCTGAACGCTGGCTCCTCTCCTTCCGTCAGCAGCTCAGTTGCCATGTATCTGATTCAGTTTAGCTAGTAATTAGTTTTGTATTACTTTACACGGTGATGTTAATACTGATTACAGGGCCTGATAACTTTAGTAATAAATACAACCCAAGGCAGAAAATCACCTTGCTTTTGATTGGGGGCGTCAGTGGAATGAGAGGTAAATTGCTCCAGAGGAAGCAGCTGCCCCTCGGAGGATTTACAGCATCCTGCCCCTCGGTGTCACAGCCATCGTCCCCTCCCACCCGGGGCTCAGGCCTGGTGCAGGAGCTCCGGTCTCAAGGGCCTGGTGTTCATGCACCCAGAGGCATCGGCAGCCCTGGGCAGTGAGAAACTCCAGCGCCAAGACTGCGTTCCATGCACTGGGGGACGACAGGTGCCAGCAGAGACCCCGGTTCCACCCCAGCCCCTCTGCGCCTCCCACACAGACCCTCTGCTGCCCCATGTCCAGGGCCTGCGGGAGTAGAGCTGGGGAGGGAGGGTGGCAGTGGGCGGGCGCTGGAGGCTCAAGCTGGTCACCACGGGGAGCTGTTTCTCCCTCCGCCTTCAGTTTCTTCCTGGGAGTGGGTGGCCTCCCGGAGAAGCGAGGACAGCATCCCCTGGTCTATCTCCCCTGCCGGTCCTTGTACCCCTGGGGCTCCCTGCAGGCACCAAGCCCAGCAGACAGCTCGCCAAACCAAGGGAGGAGACACAGCAGCACTCCATAGCCCAGAAGCGAACAAGCCCGGCAGCACCGGTGGGCACCCTGGGGCATTCTGTGTGCATTTGTAGCCGGAGCCTTACCAGGACATGCGGGGCATTTAGAGGGGCTGTGCCTGGCTGGGGCACATGGCTAATGAGAAGAGCCACTTCTGGCTTAAAATAAACCAACACCGCACACAGGCACAGAGCCGGGGTGGGAAAGCCGGGTCGCACGCCCTCCTTCCACAGCAGCCTCTGTTCCTGACCTCCTCCCATCTTCCTCCCTGGGGCTCCCTCGTGCACCCAGATACAACCTGGGGACCCACTTGGGTGGGCACCTCCCTCTCCGCCGTGCCCCCGGCCCCCAGCAGAGCACCTGGTGCAGACAGCTCTGGCGACCCTCACACGATCTGGCGGAGCCCCAGGTCTCCCGCAAAGCGTGTCACCCCAGATGGCAGATGGAAGGGCTTGGACTTCCCAGACATCGTCAGCTCAGCTTGGGTGGGGTTACACCCACCAGCGGGTAGCCAGGAAAGGGTAGGTGAGCAGATGGAAGAATAGGAGGGGCGCTCGCAGGGCTTCCTTGGTTTAAAGGGGGGAGTTCAAGCTCAGAGTGGCTAAGAGCTGCTCTCAGGGTCACCCAGCAAGAGCCTGCTGGGAAGGGGGCAACAGCAGGACCACCTGGGTTCAAGGTCACCGCTGGGCGCTTCCCGGCCCCTCCCACCAGCACCCACGGGGCCATGCCCCTTGCGCCTATTTATCTGAGCAGAAGGCGGGGAGCCGCATGGGCTGTAGGTGGGCCTGAGTCCAGGAGCCTGATTCCCCGCACCTCCCCAAGACTGAGCGACCAACCTCTCTGCATCCCACCGGAGGCTCACTGTGCTGTCACTTTACACGACTTCTCAAGGGCATGAAATGTCAGCCTTTCGTTGAAAATCGAAGGCCAAGGCCATGTCAAGTGTCTTTCAGGTGAGGATGCAGTTCACATGGAGCCACAGCTTTGAAAGCCGTAGGCTGTCAATCAATAGTTGGCACCTGATTGAATGGCTGCTCACAGGGAGCTGCCGGGAGGACAGATGGCCGGGCCACGTGCTGCACTCCCCACCTGTCTGCAGGAGCCCCGAGAGCGGCCCTCTGTACGAACAGGTAACATCTGTAGGGCCCTGACAGGCACCCACTTCCACGCATGCCAACCCACAGGCTCAGTGGCCCTAGGATCTCCCATCCCTGTCCCAGGGAGGAACTGAGCTCGAGGTGTGGGTGTGGGGAGCACTTTTCCTCAGTGAGGTGGGAGACAGACACCTGGCAGCTCAGCCCCACTCCTGGAAGCCCAGGGCATTTCCTTCATTCCTGGGGATCTCGGATCCAGAAAGCAAGATACCTGGCCATGGGCAGCTCCCGAGGCTCTGCCCCACCCCACAGGTGCTTGCACACAAGCTCCACCTTAGCGGCCTCTGCTAAAGGTGAGAACCACCTGTTCCAAGCCCGGTGGCACCCACAAGGGGGGACAAGAGCAGCATCTCTGCCTCTTTCGTAAGTGGTCGTGGCATGGAGGGGATTTTCACCAGTGAGCTTCACTCTGAACTACAAACAGAGACACTAGGTTTCCAATGTGAGATGCTAAAAGCCTGGCTTCAGGGAAGGGAGGGCTGTGTCTCCACCGGGGAGGAGGTGTCTCTCAGCTGAGCCGAGAGACACTTTCCCCAGAGGAATCCCAGCTCAGCCTCAGACAGCGCAAAAGCTCCCCAGCAAGCAAAGAAAACATTTCCCTGGCGCCACCAGTGGGGAGAGGCCAGGAGCTGGCCAGGGTGCTGAAGACGGCGCGGGGGGGCCCCCGGTCTGGAGATCCCGAGATGCAGAGGCCTGGGGGGGGGGGGGTAGGCGTGGTGTCCACCACGGTGAGCGTGGATGGGCGGACACTTCACCACTCAGACAGAGCTTCTCGCTGAAGTCGAACCGAAAGTTTCTCCCCGAAACACGGGATCTTTTAAAAGATACGAAGAGGAGAAACTTGGTGAGCAAAAGCACCTTATGTCTCCTGATGAAAGACTACCAGGAAGGCATCAGGAGGCCTGGGGACAGACACTTGCGAGGCCACCCAGAACCAGCAGCCTCTTTGCCAAGATGTGGCAACAGAGAGCAGGCACAGCCCTCTGCAAAGAGCCTGCTGCTGCTGGGGACCTGCTGGGTTTTTCTGCACGTGTGTGCATTTGTGTGTGTGCTACAGGCGTCCGTGCGTCTGTCCACCCACCGCGCACAGCCAGCACCCCTCCCCAGAGCCTCTGCAGAGGGGCAAGGAAACTTCTCTCCCGGAGGCCATGAGGAGCCGGCCAGGGGTGACTGGCAGGTGACCAGCGACACCGGGGCAGGGGTGCGGAGGGTAAAGGGGGACAAACCCCACCGTGGGGCCAGGGAGCCCCGTGCCTCCTGGGGAGAGCTGGGGCAGCAAGGATTGCAGGAAACAGGGAGGCTCGCTCCAGTCTTCTCTCTCCCTGTGGTCTTCCTCCTGCTCTCGGCCCTCCCTTCTCTTCTTTGTTTCCTTTTATTTTCCCGAGGGAGGCTGTCAGCGAGCCAGGGAAGTCCGGCAGCTGGGTCAGGGCCACGGGGCTGGCGGCCCTCCCCTCCTAGACTTGTGACTCCCAAGGGCCAGCGTCTCTGGGTGCAGAGCCCGGCACAGTGGCTCCACGGAAAGGGCGTTTTAATGTCACTCCCAGGCAGTCCGAAGCCGGCAGGCTCTTCCCAGCACCCGGCGCCAGGCGCCCTCCCCAAAGGGCGCACCACTTCTCCCAGACCTGCCGCTCCAGATGCCTTTTTAACATGGAGAACGCCGCCCCGCACGCGTACATTGTTCAGGGGACGGCGAGCCGCGCAGGTGCCCGCTGCCCTGGGCCGCAGTCCCCACGCCCTCCGCACGAAGCCAGCAATGCACCTGCACTACCGCCTGCCCTTGCGGGGCTCCGGGCACAATTCCCGCAGCCTGCCTGGGGTCTTGGGGGTGCGCAATGCCGGAGACAAGGGACGAGCCGCCCCAGGGCCGTGTGTGGGGCTGAGAGCGAGCCCCTCTGCCTTGGAACGCGGGGGGCTCGGTTCGCGCGCTCCGGACCCCCCCCCCCCCCGCGGTGACCACGGCCAACGACCCCCGGCGCCGCCCCGTGAACTTCTCAGCGGGGGCGGAGGGCAGGGAGCCCCGAGAGGGGCGGCTGTGCCAGCATTGGGGGCCCGCGGTCTCCGGCCGACTTGCACCCCGCCCTCCGCCCCAGGGCCGGCCGGGGACTGGGACCCCCCCCTCTCTGGACCAGGGATGGGCCCGCCGGGCAGGGGCTCCCCGGGCCGCGCGGGCGCCGGGCGGAGGAAAATGGCGTTGGCGCACGTACTTGGGTGAGTTCCGTGCCCATCAGGATGAGGAAGAGGAGGCCGAGGAGCTTCCGGGCGGGCGGCATGTCTCGCGGCCACTCCGACGTCCTGCCGGGGCCGGAGCTGGGGCTGGGGCTCGGCTCGCTGGGCTCGGCCGCGGCGCGGATCAGCACCCGGGGCGGGCGGCGAGCGGGCTGTGCTGCGCCGAGGCTCCGCGCCGCATATTTATGGTCCCGGTTCCGGCGCGGCTGCCCCCGGGCAGGGCTGGCGCGGGGCGGGGTTCGCCGTCCTCTCCCGCGCGCCGGGCTGGGGCTGGGGCTCGGGCTCGGGCTCGGAGGCGCGCGCTGCAGCGGTTGCCAAAAGTTTGCCGGGGAGGCGCGGGCGGGGGGGGGGGGTGCAGGCCGGGACAGGATGTGACATCAAAAGGCGGGGGAAATTGAACTGGGGCGGCGAACTCCATCCTGGCCGCCGGCCGGGGCTGTGGGGCTCGGAACCGGGAGCCCAGGACGCAGCGAGTGGGGGTCGGACAGGATCGCCATCCCCAGAGGCGCAGAGACTAGAGGGAGGACCCCTGAAGGGGGTAAACCGAGGCTCAGACTCAGGAAGGCCGTTTCCAGGAGCCAGGGCTATACCCCAGGCCCTTCCCTGTCCCTGTGGGGTGTCCGCCGGGGCAGCTGCTGGCTCCTTCCGGCTGAAGGTCCACACCTGTGGTTGGTGTGCAGCACCTGGGGCGAGGTGCCTCATGCCTGCCAGGATCCCATCTTGTGCCTTGGGTGCTGACAGCTCTGCCTTCCCCCAGCCCGGGAGAGGAGCCCTCTCACCAGGCGGGGCTTCCAGACCCCTGGGCCCACCTGTCCTTGTACCCTGGGTCCTGATGGCCCCACGGGGGTGGACATGTGGCTCCCATCCCTGCCTTCTGCCCCACCCCCTTCCATGTATGCAGAGCTTTCCAGCAAGAGGAGTCTGCATGTTGCCATTCTGTCCCCGTGTCCCCATTCCCGTCCCCGTGTCCCTGGGAGGCGAGGCCGCAGCACACGTTAGAAGTGTCCCGCTGACTTTGGTGAGACCTGGCTACAGAAGCCTGGACAGTGAGAGGCCCGGACCTCCCGCCCTCCACAGAAGGCAGAGCCACAGGGCAACCGGGTCCAACCTTCTTATGTCAGAGGTAGGGACATGGGAGCCCCAGGAAGGATGGGGGGGTGAGGTCACACAAGGAGTTTGGAGCAAGGCCTAGGTCCCAACTCCTGCTTGGGTGTCTGCAGAAGCGTCCTGGGGACCTGGGCGTGTCCACCTTGGGAAGTGGGGGCTGCCCTCTCAGAGGCAAACTGAGCCCGGGAAACAAGACAAGAGTGGGCTGGAGTTCCAGGGTGCCAGGCGCCCCGCCCTCTGGTTCTGAGAAGTGCAGCTTTTTTGTAACCCAAGTGTTCTCATTTTTGTCTCAATAAGGCAAGAGCTTTGTGAGGCTTCTAGGCTTCCCATGGTCACTGGAGGGCTGATGAGAGGCTGACCCTTCCTGGGCCTCAGTTTCCCCACCTGTAGAATGGAATGACACCATGATGGGAAAACCTTTTAGGGCCTCGGAAGGAGTCAGGAGGCTCTGAGCATGCCAATGGTGTGCAGAGGAGGAGACAGCAGATCAGAGTCATGTGAGAATCAGGTCTCGGAGCTGGGGTGAGAACCCCAGCCTCTGGGGTTCTGTTTCTATGGGCTGGGGAAAGAGGGGAGCTATGCCAATCTCCTCCAATTTTAGCTAGAATTGTTTTCACTTTTAAAATTATATAACTCTATGACCCAGAAATTCTATTTTTGGGTATTTCCCATGGGAGTTGAAAGCAGGCACTAGACCACCTGTCTGCCCACTCATGTTCGGAGCAGTATTGTCTACAAAGGCCAGGAAGTAGAAGTGCCCACATGTCCCTGAACAGAGGAGTGGAAAAGGAAATGTGGTCTGTCTACCTGTTGTGCCTGGTGAAATATTATTCAGCACTGAAAAGGAAGGACATTTGACACCAGGCTAAAACCTTGAGGATGTTATGTTCAGTGAAATAACCTAGTCACAAGAGGGCAGATGTTGTGTCCACTCCTAGAAGGGGCCCAGAACAGTCACACCCCTAGAGACTGAAAGCAGATCACACAGCCTCCCAGGCCCAGGGGAAGGAGGACCCAGGATGATTGTTTCGTGGGTACAAGTTTAAAGTGATGAAAAGTTTGTAAATAGATGGTAGCAATGGTTGCCCAGTGGTGAATGTCCACAATGCCACTGAGTTGTACGCTGAGAAAAGTTATGCACTTAAAAATTTTACGCATTGTATATATTTTAACATAATTTTCAAAACATCATAACAATGAACCCCAAACCACTGCCTTGTGTACTTCAAGTGGGTGAATTGTATGGTATATAAACTACAGCTTACTAAGGCTATTTTTAAAAGTCACAGAGTTATCATTGTTTCTTCAGGGTTAGGCACAAAGAAGACCAGAAAACAAAAGCTACTGCCCCTTGGCACCTACAGCCCTGATGGAGTTGTCATGCTGTGCCAGGGTCAAAGGCGGGGCTAGTGAGAGCAGGACATTGGCTTCCTAAGTCACAGGCAGCCGGGGTTCGGGGCTGCTGTGACCCCGGCAGGTCATTAATTACCTCCCTGTGAGTGGGGCTGGTGAGAAGCCCCATCCAGAGCCCAGAACCGAGCCTGGCATACAGCAGTGGCCTGAAACTGACAGCAAGATGAGTGATCATTCACGGAGAGGGACAAGACCCTGCTTAGAAACTCGGTCCTCCCTCCCAGGGGCCCCCAGACACCCACACCCTGGGATGCTCCTGTCCCTGGTTCCCCGGTATAAAACAGCCTCTTGCTTACCTGTAACCTACCACACCCCCCGGGTACTTTATTTCTTTATTAACTTGCTTAGTTTTGGTCAATCTTTTTAGTTTTGATTTTGCATTTTTATTTTTTAATTGATGTATGGTATGGCGGTGCCTCAGTTCAAGAACATCATTTGTTTCATGATTCTGGGGAAGATGGCTCCAGTCTTGCTCATCCCCTGATGGGAAGTTGGAGAATGGAAGCCAAATTTTACCAAACGCTTCTATTCATGAACTGAGTTGTCCATGGATCAAGATATTACTGTCTTTCCTCCCTTGTACTTTAAATTGCATGTAGATTACTTGTAACATCTGATACAAAATAAATGCTACATAAATCCCTGTTACGGTGTGTCGTTTAGGAAAAACAAGAAGAAAGAAAGTTCCCGTTTCCATACAGACACAATTTCCCACCCAGCTCCTTTCCACCGGACAACGTGGAGCCTGCAGAAACACTTGAATTTAAAGAAGAAAGAGAAACCAAAGTAAAACAGACGAAGCTGCTGACTCCCACCCCTCTGTCTCTGCCGCACCAGGCGCTATTTCCTGGGGGAGCATCTCAGCTGGGCCAGGAACCTGGGCTGACCGGCAACTGTTTGGGGCGGGATGCGTTTCTGCTGCTTCCCCATTTGACCACCTGGGCCACCCCTGAGTTGAGAGCTGGGTGACACTCACACCACATCCTCCTCTGCCAGCCCTGTGCCTTCAGCTCCGGCTTTGTGTCAGCGTTTGTGGTCCTGGTACTCACTCCCAGCCCGCTGGCCCTGCTGAGGACTGAGTTCCTGCCCCACCAGCTGGCCTCCCGAGCCCCACACCACATCCTCGCTGGCCCCTGGCTTAGAGGCTTCTTCCTCCCATGCCCTGGCCTCCCATCTGGAGCATCACGAAGTCTCTCTGGCAGTGGCCCTGGTGAGGCCTGGGTTCCAGGGCTCCCACCCTAGGGATCAGCCTCACCTCTGCCCACCATTCGGAGGCCAGAACAGCCCAGTGGGTGTGGAGCCATCCGAGCTCCTGTGCTTCTGGCCTGGCACAGCGGGTACCCGCTCCCCCGCCGCGCCCTGTGCTGCCATCGCCCCGAGGCTGGGGCCAGCGACCACCAGGAAGCAGCCACTTTCCTGCTGAGACTCCTCGGGACACGGGAGGATCGATGTGCTTCGTGCTCCTTTAAGACAGGCCTCCTTCGACTGCTGAGCCTCATTACAATGTGACAGAGTGTTGCCAAGGCAACGGCACTAACTCTCCCCGTCCTCTCTGTGAATTTTCTAGCAAACAGGGCCTGAAACCTACGGAGTTGCAGGGATGCCTGTGCTGAGAGTCTTCAGGCACTCAGCTCGGCCCTCTCAGGACCTGTCGTGTCAGGAGGCCTCTGCCTGGCTCCCCAGCCTCTGGGCCCTGGCTCCTTCTGGGGCTGAGGCTGGAGAACCAGAGATGTTTATCTAGTGCTTACTATTGACCAGCAGGATTCTCAGGCTGGGGCAGGGACAGGGCCTCCCTCGTGCTGGGGACACCAGCCATGGGGTCAGCAGGGCTGCATGCCCTTGGGGGCTCCAAGAGGGACCCGCCCCGCCTGCTCCAGCTGCAGTGTCTCCGCTCAGGGCTTCTTCCCTCAGGTCTCGAGGCTGGACTGTCCCTTCTCTCTGCTCCTGCATCACATGTGCTCCTCTGTGTCCAGTCTCCCTGGGCCCCTTTCACTTGTGGTTGCACTCAGGGCCGCTGGGAGGAGAGGCTGGGAGGATCGTGAGGTCCTTAACCTGGTCACTGCTGCTTGGCCACATCCACGCGTTTTCCCTAAGGTCCAGTGCAAGGGCCGAGCAGGGATCTCTATTGGACGCTGCTTTTCAGCTGGCTGCAGGGACAGACACAAACACACAACAAGCAAATCAAAGAACCAGGCAGATATTGACAGGTGCAGCGCTGTGAAGCTGATGAGTAGGACGCTGGGGCTGAGACCCATGGAGGGCGTTTAGGGGAGGCAGGAGGAGGCCTGGAGTGGGGCTGGGACATTTGCGGGGAAGGGCAAGACAGGCAGAGAGGGAGGGAGAGATGCCAGTGTGGAGGTACAGGCGAGGGACCGGCAGTGTGCAGTTCGGGGCAGGGAAGGCCTGGAGACTGTGGGCTCCCAGAGGTGTGGGCTTTGGGTGTGAGTGGGGAAGGACCAGGCAGCATGGGATCCCGAGGGAGGAGGCTCGGTCCCGGGGCTGCTGGAAGGGGTCACACAAGGGCCTCGAGGCTTGGCCGGGAGCAGCAGAGCCAGTGAGACAGGGAGGTAACAAGGAGGCTTCCAGGACAGGCAGGCCCCAGGCTGAGTGTTCACCGCTCCCTGCGAGAGGCAGGATGTGAAGCTGAGGCAGCAGGGACCTCCAGGAGCCCAGCCCCAAGCCCAGGGCAGGGTGGCGGAGGCGCCTGGGAACAATGGACTCCGAGGTGCGCGCAGGCTGAGCGGAGAACATGGGGTCCCAGCAATGGCTCAGCCCCCAACATTCAGAGCCCTGTGAACTCCGTGAGAGGCTGCAGGCAGAGCCACCTCGGGGTTGGTCCCACTCCACGGCCCTGATTTCTGATCAGGAGCCCAGATCCCCGGTCTGCAGGCGCGGTGGGCTCCGGAGGTGGGCTCCCGGTTCTGTCCCCTCCTAGTGGAAGAGGGTGGGGGACTTGCCTCGGAGGTCCTGGTACGGATCGTGGTGCCCAGGACTCTGAGTGCACGACCTTCATCCTCACTTCCTATCCCTTGAAGCCACTTTGCCTCCCCCTCCTAAAGTGGGGAAACTGAGTCTCAGAGGCCAGAGTCCCCACCCCAGCAGTGCCTAAGCCTCAGCTCTTCTATGTCTTCTGAGCTACAGCCCCTCTGCAGGGCCAGGCCCAGCTTTGATTTTGCCGTTTCCTCTCCCGGGATGGTGCCCACCTCTGGATTCCACCCTGGCAGCCTCATGCTCCCGAGATGGCTGCCCCTCCCTGCGCACTTGCCTGGTCTGGCCCTGAGCTGAGGTCTCCACAGCCGTATTTTTCTCCATTCGAGGTGGGCACTGTAGTGGGCTCATTTTGAAAAAGTGGAAACTGAGGCAGAGGTTGTGCAACCTGACTCCCTGCAGGCTCCCTTGGACAGCTGCCTTCTGCTCCCTGAGCCCCATCTGTAGAGACAGCACTGGGTCTGATGTGGAGCTTAGCGGTCTTGCTTCCTCAGGGTGCAGTTTGAGAATAAAACCCAAAGAAAACCAGCAGCTCTGAAACACACGAGTGCAGGTGAGGTCATTGGTTCAGAACAAAAGGCAAAATGAGATAAGATGTATCAGTTTCCTGTCTTTGGGCTAGCAGTTCTGTTAGCATCAACCCAGAGTCAGGAGAGAGAGACAGAGAGTGTCTGATCATTCTGGACCAAGCCTGCTAGTTAGGAAAAATCGCCGCAGGCCTTCCTGGCGATGCCAGGGCCTCTGCATGAAGCAGGTAATTGCTTGGCCTCTGCATCCTTCCCTAGGACATCGGTGGCCCCTGAGCAATGGTGAGAACACAGAGAACAAAGTCTTCTGGAGCTGGAAAAACAGTGACCGCCCCTGGAAGGGCCAGGCAGAGACCCCCACGAGGCTTCGGTTTCCCAAACAAAGGTTCAGACGTTGCTGGCATCAGCCTCACATCTCCTTCCAGCATCAGCTCGAGGGCCTGGATCTGTGAGCAGCCAGGAGACACCGGTCTCTGGTCCCTTGTCCCTGTGGCTGCAGCAGCGCTGCCCCCAGGCGATCGAGGAAGGGCTGCTGGGCTGCATGCTGGGACCTCAGGAGCTTGGCGAGACCCCAGTAGTCACACACAAGTCAGACTCCTCGACCTCCTCAAGGGGAAGGACGGAGCAGCTCTGCCAGGACCTGGGAATGCTTATCTGGCAAGTGTCCCCTGTCCGCGAAGTGTTCTGGGGGCACAGCTCATGCGGGGCACTGGAGCAGGAGCCAGGAGCCCGGACTGCTGTGGCCCTATGGGGCTGTCACCTCGCTGGGCCCAGGGCAATCAGCTCCGGCTTCTGGTGGCTCAGTTGCCCTGGCTCGACAGCCTTTTTGCCCATTTTCCACTGGAGGCTTTTGTTTGTTTCTGTCTTTCTGCTGAGCTGTGAGACTTCTCATCTATATAGATACAAATCTTCTGGCACATATATATTTTAATATCTTCTTTCATTTTGGACCTTGACCTTTGTTTGTTAAATGGTGCCTTCCAAAAAGGAAAAGGTTTCAACTTTGATAAAATCCGGTTTGTCAGTTTTCATTCTGTGATTTGTGCTTTTTGCATCCAGTCTAAGAAATCTTTCCCCCAAAGATGGCAAGATTTTCTCCTATCTTTCCTTCTTCTATTATTTATTATTCTTTAGCTTTTGCATTTTGGCTGTGACCCCCTTTGAGTTCACTTTTGTCTACACTGTAAGGTAGAGGTGTGGATTTTTCTCTCCTAGACACATTCTGTCCTTCAGCAAATTCCTTTCCCCTTGAATGGCCGCTGCACCTTTGTTGAACATCAATTTAACAAATATGTGTGGGAATATTTCTGGACTCTATTAGGTACCACTGATCTATAAGTCTAAACTTTTGCAAATGCTTGTCTTGATTACTACCTGTTCTTAGTGAGTCTTGAAATCGGGTACTGTAAGTGCTTCACCTTTGTTTGTTTCTTCTTCTTTTTAATTTAATTGTTTTGGCCGTTGTGTCATTTGCATTTCCCTCTCATAATACTGGAGTCTGATGCAAAAAGGAGGCCTATTTTCCATTTACCTGGATTATCTTTTGTTTCTCTCAACAGTGTTCTATGGTTTCCAGGGAAGAGAAATCATACCTTCAGTAGGTTTTCATGTTATTATGAGTCTTTAAATTTTCATTTTCTAGCCTGGTGTGGTACACACCTGTATTCCCAGCACTCAGGAGGCGGAGACAGAAGAATCAAGAGTTTGATGGCAGGCTGAGATACCTTGTAAGTTCAAGGCTAGGCTCAACCACATAGAAAGATCCTGTCTCAAAACACCAAAAAAAAAAAGTCTAATCATTTGCTAACACATAAAACTGTGATTGATTTCTGGATCCTCAAATTTTGCACCTCGCTAAATTCACTTATTAGTTCCAATCCTTGTTTAATGGACTTCTTAGCAATTTTACACAGGTAGTTATTTCACCTAAGCATAGAGACTAGTTTACTTCTTTTCAGGTCTGTGTGATGTCACTGACTTGTTTTCTCTTTGCAATAACCAGCCCCGCCCCAATAAGCACTGAATAAACATGGTGGGAGCTGGGCCTGTGCTGCTCCCGGCCCTGCAAGGACAGCCGAAGATGCTGCCACGTGTGATGGTGGCTGTAGATTTCACACAGCTGCTCTTCGTAGGCCCCTCCTATCCTTGGTTGCGAGTTTCGTTAGGATTGGTTGCATTGTATTTAATCCTGTCAAATGCTTTTTCTATGCCTATTGAAACGATAGTATGGTTTACCTCCTTTTTTTCCAACTCATATGGTGAATTAATTGATTGATCTTCAAATGTTCAGCCCTGCATTCTGAGACAAACCCCAGTCAGTCACAACGTATTATCTGTATTATCCATTTTATACGCTGCCAGACTTGCTGGCTGGCTAATATTTTATTTTATTCTGATGCTCCTGAGAGCCATTGGTTTCCAAGTTTTTCATTCCTGGGATGGCTGTGTCTGTCTTGGGGTTGGAGTTATGCTGACTTCTTTTTTAAAAACAGGAAGTTTCCCCTTCTCTTCTGCCTTCTGACAGTTTGTGTAAGCTTGGTGTTAATTTTTCCAGGGATCTCTGATTGAATTCACCAGAGAAACCATCTGGGTCTGGAATTTTCTGGAAGGGAAGGTTTGTTTTTATGAAAAATTCATTTTAAAAACTAGCTATAGAGGTATTCAGATTTTATCTTCAGATAGCGTAATTTTTGGTAGGTTGTATTTTCAGAGAATCTGCCTTTTATCAGCGTTGTCATATTTGAAGTTGTTCATCATATTCTCTTTTTAAACTTGAATTTGCTGGATAGCGTTATCTTTTTGAAGCTCTTAAGCAACCATTCTCTGGTTTCTAGTACTGATGGTGTATGTCCCTCTCTCTTTGTTCCCTTAGTTCAGCTGGAGTTCTGCTGATTGTTTAACCTTTTCAAAGACTCAAATTTCAAATTTTGGCTTTGTTAACTTTCCCTATCTTTTGTTGCTTTCCTATTTCTGTAGTTTCTTATTTTCATTTTGTCCGTTCTTACTCCAGGTTCATTTTGCTTTCCTTTTATTTCTGGAGGTGGAACTTGGAGGTGCAGACTTCAGAGCTTTATTCATTTTCAAGCATTTTAAATTACAGATTTGCCTCTGAGCACGGCTTTAACTGCATCCCACAGATTCTCCTATGTTGTGTTTTCGTTATTGTCTGGTTAAGTGTTTTCCGATTTCCATTCTGATTTTTCCCTCATCACAAGTTACATAGAAGTAGATTGTGGACGCCCATATGTTGAGGGCTTTCTAAACATGCCACTGTCATTTGATTTCTAATTTAATTCCATTCTGGCCTGAGCACCTACTGTGTAACTTTAATTGTTTTTCTTTTTTCCTGTTCTTGGGGTAGAACCCAGGAACGCTCTACCACTGAGCTACATCCTCAGCCTTTTTACTATTTTCTTTTGAGTCAGGGTCTTGCTAAGTTGTCCAGGCTGGTCTCCAACTTATGGGCCTCCTTCATCAGGCTCCCGAAGGCTGGGATTACAGGTGTACCCGTCTGCTATTGATGCTACGGGTTTTGTGGCTCAGAATATGGACTGTCTTGGTGAACAGACCGCGGATACCTATAGACAATACCTAGTTTTCCGTTGTTGGATGCAATGGTCACCACCTATCAATGCTGTCGATGTAATTGGTAGTGTCGGATCCTTGGGGTTTTATCGACTCTCCCCTCCAGCTCTTCCAGCAAATGCCAGGAGAGTTATTAAAATCTTTTATTACAATTGTGGAATTACCCATCTCTTCCTGCACTTCTGTTAGTGGTGCACACACTTAGATGACTGCTTCGTCTTCCTGATGAATTGACCCTTTTATCTGTGGCAAAAGTCTGACCTTCTCTTTGGAACATTCTCTGTCTCAAAGCCCCGTTCTCCAATGTGAATAAAGCTGCTCTGACTCTGGCTATCACCACTGCCTGTCATTATATTCAAAATGCTTCCTCTGTAATCAGTATATGATTGAGTCTTGCTCTTTTAAAACTCCATTTTGATAACCTCTGGCTCTTCTCTAGAGAATTTGCTCTATTCTCTGTTGATATTTAGGACTATTGTGTTTTTTGTTTTGTTTTGTTTTGTTTGAGACAGCCTCTATATAGTTCAGGCTGGCATTGAGCTCACTATGTAGCCCAGGCTGGCCCTGAACTCATGATGATCCTCCTGCCTCAGCCTCCCTAGTGCTGGCATTACAGGCCTGTGCCACTCTGTCCTACCCATATTTAGGACTATTAGGATATTTTGTTTGTTTATACTCCTTCTCATCCTCCTCCTCCATTTCTTTCCCTACCTTCTTTTGGACCGGTTTTTAGAATTCTTTTATAATCTCCCTTTGGGCTTTCAGTTCTACATCTTCACATTATTATTTTAGTAATAAATAAATAGGGAGAGTGGTGCACATTCCTTCATTGTTCCATCTGCTGAGGTTTGGTCTCGCACCTCCTGCAGTCCTGTAGGTCTGTGATGGTCGCTTCATAGACATCACCAAGCCCACAGCCAGTGTCCATGTCCTGCTTTAACCAGCCACAGTGCTCCGGAGACACGGAGGGAAAACAGGCTTTTCCTGTTTCCCTCTATGTCACTCATTTCTGATGCTCTTCATTCATCCCCAAAACCTAGATTTCTACCTGTGTGGTAATTGTCCTTGTTGGAGGTGCATAAGTGTAAGATTCTGCATAGAGTATCAATCACTGGAACGCCCGAACATGAACCTGTGATTAAGTATCAAGCACGGTTGGATTTCCAATGCCAGGGATACAATAGATGCCAATTGGAAGTTTATGGAAGCAATGAACTAATGTGTTGCGATATCTGTGCCTTTTCCAGTCTTTAATTGGCTGTAGGGGTGGATCTCTCTCTCTCTCTCTCCCCGCCCTCCTTCCCCTGGTCCTCTCTTCATTCTTGCTCCTCTTCCTGTCCACCATGCCCCTCTGCCATGCTGTTCTGCCTTGGAGCTCCTGATGGTGAGTCAAAATAAACCCCTCCAACTTTAAGTAGTGGGTGCCAGGTATTGCTTCTCAGTGGTGAAGAAAGCAACTAAGGCATCAGTCTCCTGCAAGCTTCTCCAGCCTCCTCGAGCTCCTGGTGTCAGAGCTGGCACAGATGCTGTAGGTTCTGGTCACAGCAGTCCCTTCTGAAAGCCACATTCTGCTCAAATGCAGCATGCCGAGTCACTCCACCTTCGTGCTTGAACAACGGGCTTTGTTCTGCTCACAGATCCATCATTGTGGTTTAGCTCAGAGGGACAGTTTGACTCTGCTCCTACAGTGTCAGCTTCGGTGGCTCAAGGATGGGAGAAAATCCAGGGGTGGCGGCACTGTTCTGCAGCCGTGTCCCTCACATAGCTGGCTGCTGGGGCCGTTCCGTGAGGCTGCCTCCCAGCCCAGCCTCTGGACACTGGGGAGGTCAGCATATTAGATAGGGTTCTCTAGAGGAAGAGAATCCTTGAAGAGTGCATGCTCACTTCTGACGGGGGCTAGGGGTTTATCAGGTAGCTTACAGCATCAGAGGTGGGAGAGTGTGGGGTCCAGTAGCTGCTCAGCCCAGGAAGATGGAAGCCACAGAAGAGGAAACGAGGACACTGCCCGGCCCAGAGTCAGAGGCCTGGAAGCTCGCAGCATTGCTGGAGCAAGGCTACGCTGAAAGATGAAGAAATTGGGGATTGGTGTGCAGAGGCAATGGCAAAGACTGGGGCTCTTCCAAACTGGGGGAACTTCTTCCTTCTTCCCCTTTTTATTCCATCCAGACTATGAGCCCAATGGTAGTGCCCCCCGCATCTGGGTGGACCTTCATCCCTCAGCTTGCCGGCCTCCGGGTCAGCCAGCCACACGCACACCCACAGCTGTGCCGCAGTAGTCTCCTGGCGTTTCATACTCCATTCAAGTTCACAGATCACCATTAGCGGTCACGTCATCCAGGAGAACAAGGCAGAGGAAGTGCACGGCCCTCGTGTGACCTGTCTTGGGAGCCACATCATGTTGCCTCCTCTGGGCTCTCTTAGCTGAGGTGGCACAGTCTGCCCAGAATCAAGCAGAGGGAACACGGCCTGCCCCAAGGTAGGAAGAGGGCCAGCGTCACAGGACAGGACGTCTGAGGGACGGGACACCTCCTGGTGGCCCTGTTTGGTAAAAAATCATTTGCCACAGAACGTGGTGAATGAGTGAATTTGGTATCACTAAAGGACAAGCCACGCTTCCGCCTTCCACCTTTGGCAGCCCCGGGGGAGTACCCAGAAGACTCATTTTAAGAACCCTTGTTTCCAGCATGGTGCTAGGTCCTGCTCAAGACCCCCACTCATAATACAAAATGACCCTTAGATGGTGGCCCCGCTGTGCCAGGGCCTCTTCCAAGGGCTCTGTGCTGTGAACTCACCTGGCCTTGCGCCCACCTGTCATTGCTGAGAGAAAAGCAGCTGCGCCTAGGATCTGCATCTGATCATCACGATACAGCTGGGAGCTACCCCCGCTCAACATTCCTTTCCTCCACGTCCTGAGCATCCGCTCCTGAAGGAGGCCCAGCAACCTCCAGCACTCAGGACTCAGTGGGACAGGGCAGATTTACAGCCAGGAGAGTGCTGGGAGTCCTGGCCTGGCTCCCCTTTCCACTGAGGTGAAGGACCTGCAGGGCCCGGGTCTGCTCAGAGGCAGGGCAGAGGCACAGGCAGGGCCATCCAGCTGAAGACATCCACGTGATCCTCTGCAGCTTGGAGACACTGCTTTGAATCAGAGTGAGGGCGGAGGGGTGGAGCCAGCAGCCCACTGTACACTGGGGTGCCCGCCAGCTGTGGGGTGCAGGCCACTTCCGACTTGCCAAAGCCTCAGATCTGGAGCAGGTGCTGGCAGATGCCTGTGGAATAAACAAATGCAAATCAGTCGACAAGAGCCCTAACAATGAGGCCTGAGCTTCCTCCAGCACTGCAGGTGGCGGCTTTCCAAGGACCTGGGACTCAAGCATATTGTCCTTCTCATCCCACGTGGTCCTGTCAGTGATGGAGACCTGAGTGAAGGTCTCTGTCACTATCTCCTGTGTCACTAAAGCCGCTCTGTCCTTTCCGCCCTTCCTGGAAGTGAACTTTCTACCACACTGGCCTGTGCATCCTGCTCTTCCCTCTCTTCTCCCAAGCCCCGCCACCTACACCTGTGTCCACAGCTGGGGCCCCTTCCCACCTCCTGTCTTGGGGTGAACGGAGAAGCCCCATCTTCCAGGGCCCAGGGCTCTCTGGCTTGACTCTTGGGAGGCTAGTCCTGCCAGAGGGAGGCTGTTCCCCGGGTCTGGGAGGCCACCCCATGGTGCACCATGCCCATCATGCCTTAGCCCGTGGTTGCTGCACCCAGGGGTGCTGCTTGGTTTCCTCGCCTTGCCACAGTCCCCAGCAAGGGGGTGGGCAGCTGTGGTGAGTACTGTGGGGTGGCGCTGCCCAAGGGGCCTGACAGTGTGTTCTCCCAGCCCCTGTTTCTGGAGGCAATGGAGAGGGAGGACTCGGGTGTGGCTGATTCTATTCCTGGGACCAGGGATGGGTTGAGCATGGACCCCTCTCCCCAATCTGCCGGGCCTGGCTGAGCTGAGCAGGTGCCGATGGCCAGGGTGTCACCAGGCTGATGAGCCTCCCGGGGTCCCCAGGCAGGGAGCAACAGGCCTTGTGAGGGACGGTGCACTGTCACAGCGAGTATCGACTGAGCGGATGGATTCTCTTAGCAGGTGCAGGGACATCTCCCCAGCCCTGTGACGTGGCCTATTTATTCCTTCAGCAGATGACGGTCCCCATCCGGGGAGGCACAGAACACGGGCATCTTCCATTTTGAGGGTCAGTGGGGATTTTCACATGTCCCAGTCCCAAACCCTTTTCCTTTCGGGCCAGTTCTGCTCTGCAAACAGCAAAGAAACTAGGTCCTTTACACCCCACGCAGGCCAACTCAGGAGGAGAGGGTGACAAGGACATAGGCTAGACTTCATTGAGTTTCTGCTAAAACGCATTTTTTCAGTGCTCACCGTGGAGTGGGCCCTGTGGGAACGTAGGGAGGGCACTCGGGAGGTGCTGATCCTCGGGAACTCCCTGCACGCCCTGCCCACTGCGCTTTGCCTCCCGGGTGCCCTGCACAGACCCGGAACACCACAGACAGGCGGCACCTTCCCACTGGGCTGCTGTCCCTCCCCGACTCCAGCCACCTCCACCTCCACCTCCACCTCCACGCTCCTCCCCAGCACCCTGTCCCTGCTCCTCCAGTGCAGCCACAGTCCCCACCACCATGAAGCTGCAGGCATCCACACTCCAGGTGTGGTGACCTCCACCGTCAGCCCTAGGGGAGACACAAGAGAGACTTGGGCCTCTCCAAGAGGGAGATGGATGGGGCTCAGAGACTCCCTTGCCCTGGACCAGTGACCTTGCTGCCAGGTAAGGGGAGCTTTGGGGACCCATCCAGCTGCTGGGTCAGGCTTCCCACTGCCGAGCCCAGCACCCTTCTTTGGCACACCCTCTGTAGGGTTCTTCCGCACCCCCGCCCAGGGCATGAAGCTCCTCCACCTTGACTCTTGGATCTGGCAGTTGGTAATACGAGCAGCACTTGGGCAACCCAATGGCCTCCAGGGAGCTGCAGAGTTGTGGGTCTATTTGATTGTCTGTCTCTCCAGCAAATGGCAAAAACCAGAAGGATGCATACTTTTTTCTTAACTAGGTGAAGCATACTAAGTACCAAGTTCTAACAGAAAGTGAAAGGGTTTACAGTGCAAAGCAAGTCCTTTTGCCCCAGGCCTCCTACAGCCCCTTCTCCTGGCTCCCTCCCCAGGAGAACCTCTGCTATAGTTTTTAACAAGGGAGGAGATAATAGATAATAAAGGGATAGATAGATGGACGGTGGCTAGTTGGTTAGCTGGCTGGATGGATAGATATATAAACGGGTGGATGGATAGATAATTGAATGGATAGATGCTGGATTAATGAGTAGACAGACAGCTGGATGCATAATAGGTCCATGGGCAAGTAGATGGATAGACAGGTAGACGAATAAATAGATGCATAAATGGATGGATGCATCTTCACATACCCATGTATATCATGCACACATGTATGCATACATATACACATGTGTTACATATACATACATTTGTAATGTGTTTTTATATATATTTATATGTGTGTGTATACCCATGCTTATATATATATATATGCACATATATTCTTGTGCATGCATTTCCTGCATATATGCTACATTAGTTACCTTCCATCACTGGGACAAAATACTTGACACCCACAACTTAGAGGAGCAGAAGTTTGTTTGACTCATGTCTTTAGTGGGTTCAGTCCATAATTGGTTGGCTCCAAGGCAGAAACAGCAGGGTGGAAGGACCTGGTGTAGGAAAGCTGCTCTCTCCTTAGCAGTGAGGAAGCAGAAAGAAGGAGGAAGATGGGAGGGGCCAGGGGCAGGAGTGCACCCTTCCAGGTCATGTCCCTGGTGACCCATCCTTCCAATCAGGCACATGAACTCATCAATCAATGAATCCACTGATGGTATAGCACCCCATGATCCAATCACCTTCCAGAAGCCCCATCTCTGAACACATCAGACTTTTAGGGAACACTTTAGATCTAAACCATAACATTCCAGTCCAGTCCCCAAAATACGTTTATACAAAATACAAACACATCTAGTCTATGTCTAAGAGTTGCTCGTGTTAACATTTTCAGCATTGCTGAAAAGTCCTAGTCCAAAATATCCTGAGGCTCAAGGCAAACTGTTGGCTGTTTTTATCTCCCTGTAAAAATCAAAAAGTTAAATACACCAACATCCAGTGGCACAGGATAAACATTTACAATCCAAAAGGGAAAATAGGTGGATAGAAAAGAATTGGATCAAAGCAAGACTGGAACCCAGCAAGGCAAACATTAAATCCTGTAGTTCCATGTTCGACACTCAGGGCAGGTTACGAGTTTGCTCCAAAGGCTTGGGCAGCACCCCTTCTATGGCCTGGCTGGTTGCAGCCTACATGGCCTTTCCTGGGTGGGTCCCACTCACTCCCTGTTGTTTTTCTCAGCAAGCATTTCTCATTCCTGGTATCTCTGACTTTCTAGGGTCTTCAGTGCAACTTTGGCTTTATTCCGACAGCTTTACACATTGTCCTCTCTGAAATCTGGATGGAAATCTCCACAACCCCACCCATGACTTTTACTTTCTGCATGCCTCAAAAACCAGCACCACATGGATGATGCTAATGTCTGCTGCCAGTTTGAGTAGAGGCTAGGCTCCCTCGGACCATGGCTAGAGTGGCCTCTAGGTGCCTGGATGGCTAAACTCAGAGATAAGCTTCCTTAGTCAGCCCTAAATGAACGGGGTACCCTTGGGCTATTTTTTTTGAAAGCAAATCTTTCAAAGGAGTTCACCTTTTTATACCCTTGAGTCTGTGGTGGATGTGGTCTGGCCATTTCCTGAGATGCCCTCAAGCTGTCTTCTGTATTATTCCAACACCAAGTGTTTGACTGCTTTTCAGTGGCTAATCTTTAAAACAACCACACTTTCCTTGGCCCCAACTTTATAGGCACTTCTTCTCTGGCCAGGCTACAAATTTTTCAAATCATTTAGCTCTGCTTTTTGTACATATTTCTCATTATAGTGCTGACTAAAAGAAGCCAGCACTGCTCATGCCACAGCTTGAATGTTGGCCTTGAAATTTCTGCCCCCAGATTAATGACTGTACCACCTTTAAATTTAGCCTCATAAAAGTCTTAGGACATGGATTAAAATATAGACAAATTCTTCACTAGAAAGAAGCATATGGCCTCTGGTCCAGTTTCCAATAGAATTCCCATTCCCAACTGAAACCTCATGAGCCTGGCTTTTACTGTCCACATTCCTATCAATGTCCTGGTCTCCTCAGCTTCCACCAGCATCTTCTATCAATCTGTGCTTAAGAGCATCCGAAGTGTTCTCTATCTAGCATCTCTAAACCTTTCCAAACTCCTCTCTTGGGCAAGATCCAAAAACTTCTGAGCCACATGGTCTGGTACAGTCACAGCAACAACTCAGTTTTTCTGCTACCAATTTTTTGTATTAATCACTTTCCTACTGCTGAGATAATGTGCCCAACACCCACAATTTAAAGGAAGAGAGGTTTATTTTAGCTTACAGTTTCAGAGGGTTTAGACCATGGCTGGCTGGCACCAAGGCAGAAACAGCACATTGGAAAGGCATGGCAGAGGAAAGCTGTTCCACCCACGGCAGCTAGGAAGCAAAGAGAGAGGAAGAAGGGAGGAGCCAGGGATAACACATCCTTTCAGGTCACCCCCCACCCCCAGAGACCTAAGCCTCCAACCAGAGCCCACCTCCTGACCGCACATGAACTATCCATGGATTAATCCACAGCTGAGTTCAGTGCCCTCATGATTCACTTGACTTCCAAAAGCCTCACCTCCAAACACACGAGGCTTTGGGAGGACATTTTAGAACCAAACCATGACACACACATACCGTGCTCATTCCTTTGCATAGACACATGCATGACACGTTACACACCTCTGCCCAGCCACCCCACCTCCTGTCCCGATAGCCTCTCTTGGCTCTTTTCAGCAGCTGCCTATGTTCCACTGTTTTACTGTAGTGAATTTGACTCTTCTACCATTGATGAACACAGAAGCTATTTCTAATATTGTGCAGCTAAAATTCCTGCACTACATGCCCTTGTGTCCTTGTGCGCTAATAAAAGCATGGGACTGACAATGTCCCACCCCAAGTTATGTGCATCTTTATTCTAGCCCACAGAACTGAATTATCTCCCAAAGAATTGAATCAATATTTCCTCCACTATTTTATGTGCATATTTTAACAATCACATGGCACTGTGATTTATATTTCTGATATAATTACCGAGCTTTTCTTAAAACTGCCATTTCAAATTTATTTGTGTTTCTTATTTGTTAACCCTTCATGTACTTCGCCTATTTTTTCTGTTGGGTTCTTGATCCTTTTCTAGTGGATTTGTAAGAGGAGTTACAGCTTCAGGGCTTTTTTGGTTTTTGTTTTGTTTTCAGTGCTGAGGATCAAACCCAGGGCCTCGTATGATAGACAGGCAAGCATTCTATATCCCAGCCCCTTGTATGAGGATTTAAATATTAAGGAAATTAGCCTTTTATTGTATGTTGAAAATATGTTCTCCTCCATTTTCTTCTTGTTCTTTGACTTTTCCTAACACATGAAAATATTTAATTTTTATGACAGGGTGCTTTGCCATTTTTTAAAAAATGGATGCTTAGTTTTAGGCCTTCTATATTCTGGGATTTTGCCCAACAAATCTCATGTTTTCTCTAGTAAGTTTAGGGTTCCACCTTCTATGATTAGATCTTCCCTCTCCTGGGATTTCTTTTGCTGTGACCCTAGTGAGTTCGTCCCAGCACCCAGAGCAAGTTGCGTACTCCCTGGCCTCAAAGCCCTGCCTTGTCATACACTGACCTCGCATGCGTCCGGGACACTTCCCAGTGTCCTAGCCACACTTGGTGATCTGTTTGTCTTCTCATGGTGAGACCAGGACTGTGGCTGCTCCATTACTGTGTGACCACCAGCCTGTACCTTTGCCCGGGTGGCTGGGGTGGGCCTGGTGTCCTGACCTTTCTCAGGAGAAGGTGGATGCTCCCACCCTCGGGCTGTCCACCCACGTCTGCAAGGATGGAGGCCACTGGCAGGGGTAAAATCCTCTCCATCTTGGCAGACAGCTCCAGACCCTGAACAGCATCCCCAGGCTGCCCTGCCAGCAGCATCCCCAGCCCAGGCAAGCACTCAGATGAAGGACATGGGACAGAGCCTTGCAGGCAGTGCAGCCTCAGCAGGCAGGGGTTGGCTGTGGCTCTGCACCCCCTCCTCCAGACTCGGGGTCTTGCTGGGCCACACTCCAGGCCCTCAAGTGAGCTGATGCCTGCTCTGCTCAGGGCTGGAAGGGCAAGGTGGGCTTCTCAGAGAAGGCATGGGAGATGTCCATGCATTGGCAGAGGAGGCCCCACCTTTGGCAGAGATACTGCCTCACCCCAAGCAGGGGCTGGCCCAGCCTCGGCTCCCTTCCACATTCTCATTTCCCTTCCTCTCTGGCCCCTCATACTCAGGTGAGGGTCTCAGTGGGGTGAGTTTCCTATCCAGACTTGGGAGCATGTCAGAGACAGTGGGCCAGGGAGGTGGGAGCCTGCTTCATGGTGGGCCCTTGTCCTCCTTGGTCCAGGAGTCTGGCTTTTTCCCCACCTCCCAGAGCATCCTCCCCCTGCACCCTCTAGTCCACAACAAGGCCCACCTAGCAGGGACTGACACTGCCATAAGACTTTGGGAGCAAGGTCCCACCCTCCACGCCCTGCCCCTTGCTGGGTTTGGCACACTAAGTGTGGGACACACTAAGTGTTCAGGAAGGATGGGGGAATCTAATACATATCCCTGCCCAGGCTGGGTCAGAAACCCATACCACTTAGGGCCTGCAGCCCTAGCCAAGCTCTCTCCCCAGAGACCTCAGAACACCAGTAAGCCAGCCCTGGGCCTTCCGGGTGTCCCCAACATGAGTCCCTGTCCCGAGTGGGCTTTCTGCCTGATTTTACTGGCTGAAGTGTGTGCTGGTTTAAGATGTGTTTGCCAGCAACTCTGCCAATCCATCCTCACCCCTAGTGTGCACAGGGAGTGGGTGGTCAGGACTCACCCAGTTCCTCTCTCCAGCACACTTCAGCACCCACCCAGCCCCCAGGGGAAGCAGCAGCGATGGTCCCTCCACCCATGGTCCAGCCTCGGACCACATATCACCACCAGGGATCTGGGAAGCAAGGGCCCGGTGTCTGAGCTGGATGAAGGCCAGGGTGGTCAGAATCTGACCATGACTCATGTTTCCATAGCACAGGACACACAGCTTGCAGTGACAACCCTGATGGCATCTGGCAGATGCTGGGTAGCACCTGTACCCGCGACCTACAGTGCAGTCAGGAAGGCACCAGCCAATGGAGCAATAGCCCTTGGCCATTTGCTGGCTGCCCTCTGCACCTTGATGCTGGCTGCTGGCCCTGCTCCTGCTCCTGCTCCTGACTGGATCACCAGCAGGGAGCATGCTGCCATTGTCCTGTCTTGCACAAAACAACAGTGAAAAACCCAAACCCAAACTGCCTGGTTTTTGTCCCCTTCGATTCTGCTCTATATTTCTGCCCTTTAACTCCAAGAGCTGTCTGATTCATTGTCCCCACCCCACAGGCAAACTCCCCCAGTTGGGACCCCCAATGATGGCCCTCATTGCCCTGGTCACATGTCCACTATAGCCTGATCTTCCCTGACTTAGGCAGCTTTCCCATTGCTGGACACAACATCAACACTCACAATTTAAAAGAGAGGTTTATGTGGCTCACAGTTTCATAGGGTTCAGTCCATGGTTGGCTGCTGCACAGCGGAAACATCATGGCAGAAGGATGTGATAAAGCAAAGATGACTAGTTCATGTCAGCAGGGAAGCAGAGGAGGGGAAGATTGCCAGATGGGAAGGGGTGAAGGGCCAAGGCCACACTTCCATAACCCACCCAGACACACCCAGAAGTGTGAGCCACCCATCCCCAGGGTGGGTACCAAAGCCAGTCAAATTAACCCTAACCATCACATCCCCCATGGACCAGGGTCTGCCAGTGGCCACTAGAAGCTGAACAGGCCAAGGACATGGCTCCTCCTCCAGAGCCCCCCAAAGAATGAGCCCTGCTGATACTTTGATGTGGCCCAGTGAGACCAAATGCAGATGTCTGACCTCCAGCACTGTGAGAGAGAAAACAGGAGTTGTTGTAAGCTGCCAACTGGGCAGTAATTTGTTACAACAGCAATAAGAGACTCATATGTTCCACTTATTTGTTTCTGGTTTCTTTTCTCCAGTAGGATGCAAGCTTGCAGAGATGAGAATGCCAGTCTTTTCATTCATGACCGTGGTGCTGTGCCTGCTGGCTGGTATACTCCTGGCTCATAGACGGTGCTCAATAAAAACTTTCTGCTGCTCAGAGTTCCTCTCTGAGACACCTGGAAGTCCTAACCCTCGTCCCTGTGACTGTGACCCTCCTGGAAGTAGGCTCTTTGCAGTTGGCATCAAGTGAAGATGAAGGTCTTAAGGGTGCAGCCGATCCCATATGACTGGCATCTCGGTAAGAAAAGGGAGGTGCACAAGGAGACGGTGGCCTGGGACAGTGGGTGAGGACTGGTCTGTGAGTGTTCCTGCACCAAGGATCACTAGCAGCCAGCAGAAGTTCGGGGAGGCAAGGGGGCTCTCCCTACTGGGCCCCGTGACCGTGACCTGTCCATACCCTGCTCTTGGGCTTCCTGCCTTGAGAAATGAGATGATAAATTCCTGTGGCCTTGGGCCACTTGGTTCGTGGTACGTTGTTATGGCAGCTGTAGGAAACTAATACGGAATGCAAAATACTGTGAAATCCCCAAGGAGGGAAATGTGGTGATATCTAGCCCAACTGACAGAGGTGCAAGAGCCACTTTGACAGCGAGGTTGGAGACCTCTTCCACCTCTGTCAGCTGGGGACAAATGAGTAAAATACCGAGTGACCTTGGCTGTTCAGTGTGGCTGTAAAGACAATGACAGTCTCTGTATCTGGATCTGCCAAGAGCACAGGACATAGTTTGGAAAGGAGAGACACACGCCAGCATGTCGAGTGGCCGCCTGTCATCTGAGGACGGGCTGTCAGTGCAAATAATCATGTGCAAATACACACATGCATGCACGCACACGGTTCCTCGGATTTTTAAATGTGGAGGAGGAATATTCTAAGTCGGGGGACGAGTTGTTTATAATGAGAGGCCAAGGATTGGGGCAGGGAGGAATCTGATTTCTCTGCCCTTGCCTTATTGTGAGCTATTTATTAGTCAACTTGAAAACACTGTACAGACCCAGTGAGAGACGATTTATACAACCACTGACCAAAAGGGGCAAAGCGATTTTAAACTGTCTTTGGCAATTACGTTGGCAGTCTTGACACTGTTCTTGGCATTGTTACCCTGAAAATACCATGTGTGTGTGTGTCTTAGTTACTTTCTCATCACTGAAACACAATACCCAACACCCACAACTCTAAGAAGGAGAGGTTTGTTAAGCTCAGTTTGCAGAGGCTTCAGGCCATAGTGGGCCAGCTCCAAGGCAGGGGAGCATGGCAGAGGGCATCATAGAGGGGAAACCACCCACGGCATGGCGGTGGGGCAGCAGGGAGAGATGAAGGGAAGGAGGAGACAGACCTTTCCAGGCCGTGTCCCCAGTGACCACTGCCTGTAACCAGGCTTCGCCTCCACCAGCACACTCAGCTACAAATCCATCAGTGACCAATCCATGGGTGAGTACGCAGCCCCAGGATCCAATCACCTCCCCCAAAGCCCCACCTATAGGTTCATGAGGCTTTAGGGGGGCATCTAGACAGAAATCAAAATGGTGGGGGGCTGCATACGCACAAGGTGGCACAAAGCAATTTTGTACCAAGATGAATGCAAGAGAATAAAGACTCAAGTACAAAATGGAATACATTATATTTGCATTGGAAGTAGGGCTGGGACATTGACATGGTCAGGTATTTTCTCATGAAGTCTGTGTGTGTAGGTTCATCAGTCAGTGTTTACTAGAGAAACAGATATAACCCGAAATATACAAATATATATGAATTTAGGAGATTGGCTCACAATGGGCACCTGCAGAGTCAGATGAGGAAGAGTGTAGAGGGTCCATCTGCACACTGGAGACCCAAGGATCCAGTCGTAGGTCTGGAGCTCACTGCAGTGTCCCGTGCCACTCCATATCAGGAGGTCGATGGGTGAAGAGTCTGCACCGGAAGCTGACGGGTCTGTACCGGAAGCCAGGAGATAACACCCAAGGTGGAGGCGAAGACTGGAGCTCCTCTGACAAAACAGAAGCAGATCCATCCTCCTTCATTTTCCCTTCATACCATCCAGGTGCTGAGCCGCCCTAGGGTGTGGAGCTGCTGAGCGTTTGGCTGAGGGGCTCTTGCCCAAGCTGACACAATCCATCAACCATCACAGCAGGGTGTACGTGTGCGTGTGTGTGTGTGTGTGTGTGTGTGTGTGACTCCCAGCTCTGCCAGAAGATTGTGGCCTCACTGCCCTCTCTCACCGCTCGGACCCAGAGTTCACAGGAGAAATGGGTCATCTGATTAGGTGTCGAGGACAGCATGAGTTGAACCTGGAGTGCCTGGCTGAGCCCGAAGCAAAGGTGTTTCAGAATCGAGAGGGTCTGTGCTCCAAGGACCCAGGCCCCCCTCATGCCTGGGGGTCAGGTGCGCCTTGTGGCTATCGCATCTCCTTACACACAGCCTCAGCTTGCCTCCAGTCACATGGGAAAAAGGAAATTTGAAAACTACAGATGTGCTTTAAAAACACAAAAACACCAATCCTGCCCATGCGGCTGCGAATCCCCCAGCCTTCCGCTGAGTGGGGCACCTTGTGCCACCTCCTTCAGGGACCGACCTGAGAAGGGCACAGACCCTGCACCTCCAGGGACGTCCCCTGGGAGACAGAAGCCAACCGGGTCCGTAAGAAAGGAGCCCAGCTGACTTTCACCTGTGCTGTGAGCGAGCAGTGGGACCCCAGGCTGAAGGAGAGCATCACACACCAGCCTGGGCCCTGCCTGCCGTGGTCTCGGGGCTGCAGAATCGTGGGTGAAGTACCATGACTCGATGACACACAGGCCAGAAGAAAGCGACCTACACATTTGTTTCCATGGCTACACAGTGCAGACAGGTTTTTTGCAGACAGTCCTTGCGGACTTAATGCTGACTTACGCTGTTTTGTGTACAAGAATATTTTTTGATTAGCCCTCTTTGAATAACTTTGTTCATATGTGCTGTAGAACCCTGAATGCATGCATGTTCATATTTCCCTCTTTGATACTGTTTTATTGCACTCAGTGAAATTCCAGGCCGGCTAGTGAAAGTGAATCACTTCCCCGATTTTCCTCCCTGCAGGAAGTGTTCTAACCATGGCTGTGCAGGCCAGGTCTTCCTGGCACACTTCCCACACCACACAGTGCAAAGGACACTCAGGATGGTGGTTGGATGGGCTCAGAAACTGGAAAGGTGGCAGCAGAAGTCCTGGAGCCGGCCAGAGTGTGGCAAACTCAGCCGGTGTGGGTTGATTTTGTAACAGAAAGCAGAGGAAAGGAGGAAACGGGCTGAATGGAGGCTGTGAGCTCTGCTGCCCACACAAAAGGTCCAGTGGTCCCAACCCCTCCGACCCAGCTGAACGCCTGCAGAGCTGGATGCCTGATGGGAGGACCTGGCAGCAAAGCAGCCTGCGAATGCTCGCCGGCAAAGACTTGCTGTTAGGGTTTAGAACTAAACGTCTCCCAAGAGCCTCCTGCGCTTATCGGTGGGACTCATGGAAGATGATTGGATTATAGGGGCATCATAGCTGGCTTGCTATTAAAGAGATTATTAGAGATGGGCTCTGGTGGGAAGAGGAGGGACACGGTGGGTGTGGTCTGGAAGGCTTTATCTCCCTGGTCCCTCCCCTAACTCTCTATTCCTGCTCACCATGCCCGGAACAGCTCTCCTGCAGGCCCCTCTGCCGTGGAGCCAGCTGACCATGCAAAGGCTGAACCTTCTAAAACATGACTCAGGGCTGGGGATTTAGCTCAGTGGCTCCACTGCCTGCCTTGCAAGCACAAGGACCCGAGTTCGATCCCCAGTACAAAAACAAATAAAGATAAATTAAAAAATAAAATAAAATAAAACATGACCCAAAATAAACCTCCCTCCCTTAAGTTGTGGATGCTGTGTATTATAGCTCAGCAATGAGGACAGTGACTAAGACACTGCCCTTTCTAGGGGAAGACTTTGAGGCACTCTGCTATGCCAGTGCGGATTCAGCTGTCTCTGACGCCTGTCTCCGTGGTGATGGAGCTCAAAGGAAGGATTTCCGCCTGACCGGGTGCTTCGGTTCTCCTGGAAGACACCTGTCTGGGATGCTGGCTCTGGGCGAATGGGCAGCATCCTTGGGGAACAGGAGCAGCACAGAGCTGAGAAATCGCCCTGGGATGGTGCCCGCCTGGGACGGCCTAGTGATCTCCTTGGCACTCTGCACACATGGCCTCTGGCATTCATATTTGGCCTCTCTTGGGGGATCCTGTCAGCCTGGCCTGGACCTGGGAGCCTCCCATCAGGGACCGAGCTGCTGCTGAGCGTGCACTGCAGGCTGCAGTCCTGGGTTTGGGGTGGCTGGGAACTTCTGGAGGTGTCCAGTGGCCTGCAGAGCACCGCACGTGGACGTGTGTGATTGTGCATGAGTCTCCCAGAAGCTCCAGCATCCCCTCTTCTGCCACTAGGCCAGAACAGGGTGAGAATGACGGGTTTGGCCCGAGAAAGTCATGCACGTTGTGACTGGACCAGTCTTCTCAAATGCTTGCAGTTTGTGCGGGAAGCAGAGAGCAGAGCCGAGCTAGCGCTGGATGGACAGCCCAGGGCCCTTCTGACGGTCACCCCGAGGCAGTCAGACCTCTTCATTTCTCCTTCTGGTGATGGAGCCCTAAGGCAAAGAATTGCAAAAGTAAAAATCCGTTAGTTTAAGAATGATCTGACTCCTAGCGGCCAGGCCTGAGGCTGAGCCCCCTGCGCGACTCTACTTGTGGTGTCCTTTGAAGACCAGAGCTGGGCGTCCCTTTGCTCAGCCCTTGGGAAAGGTAAAGCCCACCCCCTTCAAAGACCGCTTGGGAGTGAGGCTCAGCGAATCAAGACACCCAAGGGGCAGTGTCCATGGATGTGATCAGAGCAGGGGGAGGGAAATTCAGCAACTGTGCCCTGTGGGTCGTCACAGGAGACTGACTTTGGACAAACCGAAAATTGCCTTGTAAGAGACTAATGGGGATTATTTTTAAAAGCAAAACACTTTTAAAAGGACACAGCTTGAAGATGTTCCCGTTAGTCAATGATGAGGCACCGTGGGCGTAAAAATAACACCGGTAATAGATTGAAACACATCAGATATGTTAGATCCATGAGCTCATCACCAAGCTAAAGAAAGCCACGTTTCCCCCACGGAGAGTGACAGGGCACCTGCTTCTCATTCCGGAAGCCCGAGAATGTAGGGAAAGGGCCCACATCCCACTTCCTTCCCCATGGGGGCTGACCTGCAGTGGGAGGATTCATCCCCCGAGTCCTGCAGCTGAGAGGTGCCTGAGGAGGGGACCTGGTCAGCAACCCTGAAGAGGTCACACTTTCGGTGCTGCTGGGCCTCGGGGTCCAGGCACGAGGGGGCTGTGTAAGGCACAAGGGAGGCTGACACCATCACTACCGAAGCACAGGGACCACAAGCCACCCAAGCTCGGTGTGGGGAGCCCAGCTCCACCCACCAAGAGCTCATGCTGAGAAATCCAGCCTTGCTATTGTCTGGTCTCTGGGTCCAGGCAGGTGGCAGGAGATACAGGGGACAGAGGGACACTAGAGATACAGGTGCTGACAGCAGGCTCCAGACTGTGATTCTGTGAGCCAACAGCCCATCCCCTCAACAAGAAAAACAGCAAGAAATGAAGCCAGGGCGGGCGGGAGGGAGCTGACTGAGCTAGACTCCGGTCCCTGCTGACAAGAAACCACAGGCTGGAAGCTCTCGATCCGGGGACCCACAGATCCGGGTCTGGTGAGGCTCTTCCGGGCTCAAAATGGCCATCTTCTCAGGGGTCTTCTCTCACAAGGACACTCAAAGCACCCCAGGGCTCCAGCCATGACCTCGCCTTGCCTAACCATCTCCCAAAGCCCCGGATCCCCCGTCACATTGGGGTTAGGGTTCAGTCTGGGGGACACAGTTTCTCAGTCCCTAACACCTGGGTATTGAAGGAGCCCCTCAAAAGCTCCCAGTGAGATACAGGGTGTGGACTGTGGGTGTTAACACACAGGAGCCTGCCCTGGAGGCCCCGGAAGCAACTGACCCGTGGCACTGCAAGATGCCTCAGGCTGCTCACCCAAGGGCAGGTGGAAATCTAAGATCTCTCCCAAATGGTGGGGGCAGCAGAGCGCACACCTTGAGTGACCAGCGGCCTGTGGACAGCGTCCTTCACTGGCTGTGGGCGTGTAGTAGGTTCCTCAATCCCTGCTTCTGGTTCCAGTGAGTGAAAATTTCCATAATGAAAGCTTTCTTCTCATTCGTTTTAAAACTGGATAAATATTGACCCAGAAGGAATGGATTAGCAATTTATCCTGCTTTGCTTATCATCTGCTGGCACCTTGCCGTCCTGCTGTGTCCCTAGATGTGACCCACGGCAGTGGTGCTCTGCACATCTGGAAGCCGCCCCTCCCTGTGCCCGCCCCTCCTTGCAGCTTGGCCTCAGGCAGCCGGAGCTTGATCCCAGCTCCTGATGCTCCCATGACCTCGAGTGACAGTGTCTCCCAAGCTCTGTCGTGCTGCCCAGCACCAGGATATGGACAGCCTGTGCCCAGGTTGTCACAGACATCAAGGCTTGTGCAGGGCCTGAGCCATGTGTGCTAAGGATTAGCCCACAGATCCTGTAGACACCCATGTGTGGTCCATGGTGCATACTCAGGTGTGTCTCTTCTCCACACCACCCTTGCTATTCCTGCTGGGCCTGCAGGACAGGGTAGCAATGTCCACAGTCAGCATTTAGGTGAGAAGCTCAGAATCCTGAGAGTTGGTCCCACTCCCAAGGCCACCAGAGTCTTCCACACCCAGCTGTATCACCCTCTACAGCATCCTGCCCTGCCCTAGGGTCAGGGTCTTTCCTAGAGGGAGCTCAGCACTGCTCAGCACTGGGGTTCATACCAGGGCCCATGGTGGGGTGTGATGGGGCTCCTTGGCAGGAGGCTGTAGCCAATGGTTAGGGCTGCCAGAGATGGACGGCCAGCCGGGGAAGGGCATGTGAGCCTCCACGAGGAAGTGCACAAGACTGGGCACGTCCAGCAAGGATGCAGTGAGGGGACTGGAGAATACTGTGTGTGCTTGTAGATGCCCATGTCTGTGTGTGTACGCATGTGTGTGTGTGTCCCTCTGTGCACATGCTCATTTCTGTGCACATCTTCTGGGGAAGGAGGACAGTAGAGCAAGTCCCTTCCTCCTAAAATCCTCGCTTCCCAATACAGCAGACAGCGAGGTGTCCGGCGTCATGCTGGGAACTAGCTCCAGACTCTTCTAGTCCTTCCTGGGTCTCCTGTCCCAGGGAGGCCAGGTGGACAGGCTCCTGGTGACAGACATGGGGCTGCTACACAAGCTCTTAGGCACAGAGGTTTCCCTTCCTGTCCCTCCCCAGAAACTCACACTGGGTCTACTCAGGAAAGGGTTTCGGCTGCTCACAAGGTGTGCAGTGCACCCCAGTGTGCTGTCTGGAAGCTGCACCGTCCCACACAGGGGATGGCAATGGATGGATGTGGATTTGGGGCACAGAGACAGGTGGCAGCTTGTGTTCCCTCATAATCACATCTCTCCCTCCACCTACTCTGGGCTCTAAAACCCTTGCCTGAGCAGGGCCCGGCGGGAGTGTGATGTTGATTAATTCCAGACACTGCAGCGTGGCTGCTTAATGTATGCCAGGCAAATGGAGGCGAAGTGGTTTGCAAATCAAGGTCAGCTAACTCGTGTATTGATCCAAGAGCTGCCTTGCGATTTCTGTCCTGTCCAGGAGCCTTCCCGGCCACTGCCCTCGGAAGCCAGCAACCAGGGTCTCCGGGATCCACAGACCCTGCACCGCCTGACTCTGCTGCCCAGAGCCCCACAGGTGGATCCACTCGCCATTTCTGCAAGGCGGAGCCCCGGCTGCCCTGCTCCTCCTTCCCAGGGCTGAGCACTGGGACCCAGCTGCTGGCTGCCCCATGGTCTGGCCTGAGCCTCACCGGAAGAGTCACCAGCACCCTCCACAGTGGCTTCTGTCAGGTCCCTCACGACCAGGTGTCTGCTCAGCAGCTGCAGTAGCCCCGAAATCCTATCACCTTCCAAGAGGAAGGTGCTCAAGAGGCTGGGGAGATATAGATAGAAAGCTTGACAGATGGACACCAGATGAGGAGGCTGGTTCAAACTGAGGAGGCCCCTGGGCCCTGCAGGGTGGAGAACTTGAATTCCACTAAAGACAGTGGGGTCCACAGGTTGGCAGGGGAGGCAGCTGCCCAGCTGGATGCCAGCTGCTGTCCCCTGGATGCTGGGGCAAGAGGGAGGGGCGGGGCCAGTTGAGACTCTGGGTGTGGGGACCCCACTCCCCTGGGACAGGAGGCTCCCCCTAGCTGGTGGTGGGAGGAAGGACCTCCAGACTGGGGGGCCATGTCCCTGGAGTGCATCCAGCTGCAGGGCTGGGGAGGGCTCAGGACACCCACCCACTCTGCCAGCTCAGCTCTGGGATGGCCTCTCCTGCTGAGCTTGCGTTCCGAACTGAACATCAATTAAGGTGGCAGTGAGGCTTCCAGGGACAGCACTGACAGGGTCACTCAGGCCACAGGCACCGAGTCCCAATCCAGTCCCTGTTGTGACCTTTAGGCTATTTCTGCTTTTGTCACTTCTGTGATGACACAGTTCAGTTCTGGAGGCAGGATGCTGGGCTCAGCATCCTTCGAACAGGTGACCTGTCCCCAAGAGGGTGGGGACAGTAGGAGGGGTCAGAGTCATGCTCACCCCTCGTGGTCACAGGTAATGCTGAACAGTGTCCCGCATTCGGGGCCACCCTGCAGGGAGGAGTGTGGAGCCAGGCGGAACTCACTCATCTGCAAGGGCAGAGTGGACATGGGAGCTCCGGGCCCATTGCTGATACCTCGGGTGTCTCTAGGCACCTGCTGGAGTCAGGGTCTTTGCCCACCTATGATGGAATGGTGGACTTCCAGGCCCTGCCAAGCAGTGGGGGAGCAGAGGTCTCACTTGGGAAGGTCCCTCTGGTGCCTTTCAGAGCACAGCCAGTTCCACCTTTGAATCCATTTGCCAGAGGCAAAGTGACTCCAGGTGGCCTGGTCCCCAGGGATAGGAAGTGCCCCCGGCTGGGCACTGAGGAGGAAGAGGTGTCAGCAGAAGATCAGGAGCGAAAACATCCTGGATGGCTTGGATGCTAACAAGGGGAGAGCAGGGAGGGGCCGGAGGGGCCCATGCCTGCCTCCCACAGGTGCAGGAAGGGCCCTAGGGACAGCTGGGACAGGGCAGAGGCCACTCACAAGGAGGAGCGCAGAAGGCCACCCCTGCACACCTCCAGTCGGCCCTTGCTGCCTCCTGCCCAGCTGCCTGGGGTGTGGGCAACAGGAGAACCTCAGGAAGCATTGATGGCCAGGGATGGAAGGTGGATGTGGCAGCCAGAAAGCAGAGAGAAGTCGTCCTCCCTCTACGTTAGGCTCCACTTGGGTCCTTGAAGCACCTGGCCCAGCCACACCAGGACAGCACGCTCCCATCCAGACACCGATGCAGGCTGAAGGCCTCACAAATGCCAGAAGTGAGGCCCAGCCGGCCCTTTGCCCCATCTAGAGGACACAGAGCCGACCATTGTAGCCTCGGGTAGCTCTGACCTGCATTACCTGCAGGGCCTGCTGCCAGCGCTGACAGGGTTGGGGGTGGCTCGGTGTGAGCATTTGCCTGGATGGGCAAGGCCTTGGCTTCCATCCCTAGCACTGGGAAATAAAGAGGGAAGGAAGGAAAGAAGGAAGGAAGGGAGGGAGGAAGGAAGAAGGAAGGGAGGGAAGAGGAAGCAAGTCCGACACAAGCTGAGAGCCACAACCCTGGGCGCAGTAAGCAGAGAGGGCTGGCGGGTGAGTCTGGTGGCTGGCTTGGGGTTGGCTATGCAGCGTCTCTAGCTGTATAGGATTTCTTCTGAAAACAGTTGGGAGCACAGAAGGGATGAACACATTCAAATGAGCACCCAGGCAGCCAAGTGGAGAAAGTACCAGGAAGAAGAGGGCAGAGCCGGGGAGGTGGGTGTATAGCCCCAGAGGGATGGCGGCCCTGCCCAGTGGCCTGGACTTAGCACGGTGATGGGAGGTGAAATTACAGAGGCCAGGAGGATCCCAGAGAGAGGTGGGTACTGGTGTGCACTTGGTCCTTTCTTGCCATGGGGAATGTGCAGACAGGAGGTGCCTGAGTCGGAGCTGGGAGGGTGACTTCAGCGCATGCCCAGTGGACCAGGGTCCTCAGGTGACGTCCCAAGGTGACCCGAAGCAGGCAGGAGGGAGCATGAGTCAGTCTGCAAGAGGATGCGTGCCCGGGGTGTGACACCCACCCCAGGGCCCTTACAACTGTGTCACCTTGGGCCAGTGCCTCTGCCATCACGTTCCAGGGTCTCTGACCAACTCCTGGTCCGTGTCCACCAGCACAACCACAGTGGGACACTCCTAGTCCTCAAAATCCCCGTGCCACCCGCTCACCCCATGCTGGCGACCCTGGCCTACTGTTTGCCCCTCGGTTTGCTCTCGCTGGCTCTCATGCCTGTGGGTCACAGCAGATGGCTTTGGGGCCAGGCCTCGTTCCCTCAGAGGCCCCGGAGTGTGTTCACACTGTGCATGCACCAGGAGCTTCTCCCTATGGCTGAGTGGTTTCCATTCACGGACCTGGGGTGGCCAGGGACCAGCGGGCACCTGGGGCTCTAGTTTGGGGTGCTCGTGCCTGCCGCATTCGGTGGCATAGAAGTCTCTGGGTGCACACAGCTTTTGGTTCACTTAGGTAAACACACGGAGTGGGGTACACAGTGTGTGTTTAATTCCATGAGAAACTGCCAGCCCATTCCCCAAGGCGGCCCAAGCTTGTTGCTGAGACGCAGTAGCCCACACCCCCGAGTTAAAGGAGGAAGGGTTTATTTCAGCTGACAGTGTGTAGAGGTTTCAGTCCATAGTCGGCTGGCTCCAAGGCAGACAGGAAGCAGCAGTGAGCCTGCCTCCCCTCTTTCCCAGGCCTATTGATTGGTGCTACCCACACCCATGGTGGGGCTTCCACTATCCACACCCAGAACTACGCTAAACCTGCTTAGCTATCACCCACCCTCAATCCCAGCATCACAGACTCTAGATCCGGCCATCTCCAGAAAGCCCCACCTAGGAGCCATGACACTCTGGGGGACGTCTAGACACAGCGTAACACCCCTTCCTCAGCTGTGGGCTCCTTGGGTAAGGACACCGTCATCTTTGTGCCTTTCAGCCCCCAGGCCACCTGGGCTCCCTGGTGGCTCCTATGTAAGACAGCAAATCACATCCTCCTGGAAACAAACTGCAGACCACCCCAGGGACCCCCCACCCCACAGGCTGCTGCTTCTCAAGTTGAGGGTCCAGGTGTCCTCAGCAGCCGCTGCAGGAACCTTGTTTAAATGCAGAGTTCTCCTGGGCCCTCACATTCCACATCTCCAGGCCAGCAACCAGGAGAACACAGTTCCACACTGCCGCGTGGTTTCTGTGTGCATCTTAAGCCTGAGGACCTCGGCCACCCACATCGTCACCTCAGTGCGGGAGACAACCTGTCACCTTGTTGAGCCCTGCAGGACACAGGGCGTGGGGCACAGACGTGACACCGGGGACTGGAGGTCTCCTGAGGAGGCCCCATCCACCTCTGTCCCCACAGCTGTCAGAGTTACGCCCCGGGTCCACTCCACAGTGCCAGATGCTAGCTCCTGCTCCGCCTCCCCTCCCTCCCCACATTTGCCTCCATGACTGGGGGTTTTCTTTCTGGTCCGTGCAGAGGCAATGCTGCCATTGTGAGCCTCTCTCTGTCCCCCTTCCTGCCCCTGTGCGCTCTGTTCCCAGCTCACCCTTCAGGTCAAGGCCATGCTCCACCATGTCCCTTGCTTGGTCACGGTTCCATGGGTGCCCTGGTGTTCACTCGATGGACGTCTAGCTGGCCCTGCACCCACCTGCCCTGCCTGGCCACTGCCGTCTCTCCGTGATAAACATGCTGTCTGAGTGAGCAGGAAGCCCATGCAGGGCACGGATCTGTCAGAAACCTTGGCAACAAATGTCCTCCGCTGCTCTTTGAAGAGGGGAGGCTAGCAATGGACAAGGCTGGCACACACAGCCCCCATGCCGCTGCGGAGCCAGTGGTCAGCATTTCTATTTCAAGGCGACAGGTGTCAGTCTCCAGAGGAGGGGGAGAAGGGTCCGCTGGGAAGTTTTTCTGCAGGGGCCCCAGGTGGGGCAGGGGCCTCCTGGGCCTAATAGGGACACATTCCACCAGCAGGTGCCAGAGGGGCCTGCAGCTAGCTCCAAGCTGCTTACTGTTTTTGGACTAGGAAGCCGATACATAACCACACAGAGAATCTGGAGAATACAGATACAGAATAATAAGATATTGAGAGCCACAATCTTCCCAAGCAGAGGTGACAGAAGTGGCTGCTGGGGACAGAAAGGGGCACCTACCTAGCTGGGCTGGCGCAGAGCAGGCCACATGGGTACCATCTCCTCTGCTTCTCCCAGGATCTGAATGAGGCCCTCGGCTTCTCGAGCCTCACCTGCAGCCTGGAGACTCAGACTTAGGGAGGAGGGGACCTGGCCATGCCCGAAGGTGTCATGGGCAGGTGAGCTGCCCCTAGGCTCTACCTCCTGCCATACGTCCTCCCAAGATTGAGGCTTCACCTGGTTTGCAGAGCCGAGATCTCACTGCATGTAGGAAGTATGCACCCGCTGGTTCCTGTGTGGCACCCGCTGGTTCCTGTGTGGCACCCGCCATCCAAGCTCCACCCCACATGGCCCAGGTGATGCCAGCCCAGCTGGTGACTGTCCCCAGGCCCCAGAGTGACAGAGTGGACGCATGGGACATCCAAGCATCCCCAGTTCTGCTTCTAGCTCTCTCTGCCCTCAGTTTCCCCAAATGTGCAAGCGTGCAAATTGCTTTCAAGATGCTTTCGGTTCTGACAGGTGGCGACACCTCCTGAGCAGGTGTGTGGAGGAGCTGGGGGCTCTGTGGTCCCTGTTTTCAGTGCCACCAGCAGCCAGCCCTCTGGGCATCGCTGGAGGAGGAGCAGCTCAAACAAGGGGTTAGGAGAGGGGAGGCGAGGGAGGCTATAAATCACGGTCCAAGGAGGAGAGGATGCTGGCCAGCAGCGGGTCTGTGCCTCCACTGAGGACCCCAAAGGGCAAGCTCCCCACCTGGCTGCAACCCACGGGCCACCAGCCTCTAAGTTCAAACCCTTAGCCACCCGTGTCTGGGAGCAGGAGAGGGAAAGACGAGACAGCACTGTCGCAACTGTGGCTCGGCCTTTGCCTGTGAGCCGATATGCTTATTGCTTAATTATTGTTATTCTGAGTGTGCTGAAATGACGGATGGCCGGCCAGGAGAGTCCAATCCACCAAGGAATCCCTGTCTCTCAGCTCAGAAATGCTCTGAAATCCACAGAGGAAAGAGGCTTAGAGCCAAAGGTATTTGATTATCAATGTATTTGGGTTAACTCAGATAAGTCCTCACTTCAGACAGAAAGGACTCAGCCACAAAAATTTGAGCCTGGCTCTCTCCCATCCCTTTCCACAGTCACCAAACTTTAGCACTGGAGAGATAAACGTGCAGAATCCAATCAAGAAAAGGTTCTCCAGGCACCCTGGCCCAGCAGTCAGCTGCCAAACCCTCTCCTGCTAATGAGATTGAGTGCAGAGGGCATCGAGACGTGGGTTTAAAGTGTTTCCAAGCCCAGCACCCAGCTTCCCATTCCAGGCAAGGCCAGCATGGGTCAGACTGCCCCAGGCCTGTGGCTGGAATCAGGCAGCAGCCCTGGGGCTCTTTGTCCTTGATGCTGCCTGTGCTCTGTCATCTGCCACAGTCCCTTCCTGCATCCTGAAGCCACTGGACCGTCAACGTCCTAGAGCTCGGCTTCGAGCCCTCCCTGTGTCCCCAGGCAGCCACTGACCTGCTCCTCGCTTCATGGGAAGTGGGAAGCTCTGCCCAGCACCCAGGGGGCCCAGCAGCTAAAGGACCAGTCCCGCCCAGGCCCTGGGACAGGCTGGTGCAGGATGACAGGCAGTAGGCAGCCACCAGCCCAGTGCCCTACAGTTGGATGGGGCCCAGTGCCCTCGCTTGGCCCCCACGGAAGTCATCTGGCCCAGCGGCCACTGGCAGAATGGGACACTCGGGCCCAGACAGGGGAGCTTCCTCGACCTGTAGGTGGCAGGTGCAGCCCAGGATGGACAGGGAGGACAGCACCTGCGGTCTCTGCCCCTGCTGAGATGTCTGACACTCTACTTTTGGAGCCAAGCTCCTGGCTCTGGGAGGCATAACCACTCTTGTTCATTGCATGGAGTGGCCAGAAAACAGTCTCAGCCAAGGTCTGCATTCCCAAGGCAGCGGGCATCGTCTGTGCCTCAGAGAAAACAACACCCAGACCCTGAGCTGGACCACACTGAGGCAGCCCAGGGACAGGCCGCCTGGCCACCTGCAGATGCCGTTCCGCTTCCCACCCGGCAGTCGGTCCATGGGCTGCTGAACAAAGACTGCGGAGCAGGCCTGGGGTTTGACCCCCGCACTGCAAAACAAACAAAGCCAGACAGATTTATTCTCTAACAGGCTGGAGGCGGAGGTCCAGTGGAGGATGCAGGCAGGACCGGGCTCCGGGGGGCTCTAGGGGAGACTCCTTCCTGCCTCTCCCACCTTCTGGTGGCCCCAGCATTCCTTGGCTCACAGCCACACCCTCCAACCTCTGCCTGTGTTGTCACATAGCCTCCTCTGGTTCCCTCCTTCAGGCACCCTGGTGGTGACTCGGGACTCACCCAGTAACTCAGGGCCACCTCCTGTTTCCACCCCTTATCACACCTGCACCAACCTGCTTCCGTGGATGGTGCCATCTGCAGTCTCAGGGGTGGGGTCATCGCTCAACACCCCACACAGGCCCCGGGGAAGCAGAATCCCAAAGCCACCGAGCACCCAAGCGCAGACTCCTGGAGTGTAATTCTCCACAGTCACTTTCCAGTGGAACTGATCTGGAATGGGCTTGGCTGGAAGGGACATCCCAGGTAATACATTGACTTAATAACACCTCCCCTCAGTGCGGAGCCCCTGGCTTCGCAAGCCTGAGCACATTCGTTATTCCTTCCCCTTGGCACACCCCTGGGAAGGGGTTTCCCATCTGATGGGTGAGGGCCCTGAAGCGACGAGGCCACGGCGTGTTCTTCTCACAAATCCACTTTCCCTTGCCCACGAGAACACAAATTTGCATTTTTTAATCCGCTAATACCCAGTGGCTTCTTGACAAAACAACTTGATGGTGTGAATGTAATGACGCCTAAGTTGCCCACTCCTGCCCGCATATAGAATGGCAGCTTGTCACAGGTAGCAGGACTGAGTTCCCCATCTCAATCTAGCCCAGCCCCAGGGGCTCAGGCCCTGGACAAACGAAGGTCTCCTCCACCCCTCTCACAGGAGCAGAGGGCGGTGGCTGGCAGAGAGCAGGCAGGCCATGGGCTGTGTCTTGGGCTGCCTGAATACCCAGCTAGGGGACATCCACAGACAGCCATGTATACAGGTCCCCTCCCCACCGCCCTGGTCATCACTGAGGGCCACTGCCTGCACCTGGGTCACACCTGGCCTCCCTGGCCCGTTAGGGAAGTCTTCCCCTCTCCTTCCTGTGCAGCATCGAAGCTAACGGGCTCTGGACAGGAGGAGGTCGAAGGTGGTTCCAGCTGTGCGTCTGCAAGTGCCACCCCAGGAAAGGCCACTAAAGGCCATCTCTACCCTCCCCTGTGCCCCGAGAGGGCAGCCTGGCCCCATGCAGGGACTCCATCTGTCCTTGAGGCAGTGAGTCTCTGCTGCCTGCTGACACCCTCATGGGATGCGTGAACTGGACACCGAAGGCAGGTGGGGCCCTTTGGCCGAGAGCTTGGAGACCTGGGCCATCCAGCTGGCTGTGGGTGGGAAGGGCTGGAGGCCCTGCCCAGGCGTGGTGGAAGCTGAGCCCTGCCAGGATTTGATGACAGCAGTGCCTGCGGGAGGACCCCCTGTGTGCCAGCTCTGTTCTTGATGCACTGCCGTTTTCAAGGGAGTTCGAATCTGCAAAACGCAGGTGGATGAGCCGAGTTGAGTGACGCAAACCTGGGTTCCGTCCTTTAGGCTGTCATAAACGCCAGCAAGTGGCTCTGCTTCTCTGAACACACACATCTGCTCCCTTCACAGGAGACACCGGGCACCCGAATGCCTGCTGCTCACACTCTCTCTCCACAGTGCATCGCTCCTCACCCTGTCTTCACTTCGTGAGTCCACCCAGGAGAGCACAGCGACAGAGTGTGTCCAGGATCCACCACGCCATCAGAGGGCGTTCAGGGAGGGAGCTAGAAGCGTTTATGACCTCCTCTGCCCCCCACATAGGGCTCTAGGGTTTAGGAACCCTGTGCTCCTTAGACTGGGAGGCTGGCTGTGTCCACTGGCCCAGTTCCTGGTGTCCCCGAGCAGTGTGTGGACCCCCAGAGGATCGCTCTGCAGAATTCACACTGTCCCTCATGCCTGACCTCCCTTTCCCGGCCCTGGGGAACTCTGCTCCCTGACATAGGTCAGAAGGTGGGACAGAAATGGGCCCGGCTGAACTCCATGCTAAGGAAGCTGAAGGGATGCAATTTCACGGCTCCTTCATCCTTTTCAAATATTTATTCCTCAGCTCTGCTATTCTTCACATTCAGGGGACCTATATCTTAGAATCGGCGCTTGATTTAGTGCTAATAATGGCAACTGTCTAAACCATGGCTCGGCCTGACTTTAATTAAAATGACAGAGACTGGCAGGCCAGGACTGACTTCGGCGGGGAGGGGGTCTGCGGCCCCACCGCCCTGAATTAGAGAAAGGAATGGGATCTGGAAGTGCCACTGCCTGCCTGAGGTCCCCATGCAGGGTCCTCCTGGGGGTCTGAGAGGCAGCCTCACGCAGTCTGTCCCCTGCAGTGCCAGGGTGCCCAGCCCTTCCCTTCTCCCCATTTCCTGGGGCCTGTGTATAGCTAGCAAGTCCTTTCCTATCCTGAGTTTGCCCCTTCCCAGGGAGAATTCTCCCAGTCCCAAGGGAGAAGCCTAGGGCACAGCTGAGGCCCTAACCTGCCAAAGACAGAGGGACAGCCTGGGCCTAGGGTTGCTGCAGAAGAGACCAGCCATCCCACTAAACTTGATTTTTAGCTGTAGGATCCAGCAACTCCACACCTGTGTGTTGCCCGAGAGAAACAGAAACACCTAAAAGGGCCACATAAAAGCTTGCACATTATGTTTGCAGCCTCAGGGGTCCTCACAGCCAAAAGGGGGGAGCACCTAGATCTCCACGGTGAAAAATCGGGCACAAGACTCTCTTAAACAGCAAGGCAATTTATTTGCCCGGGTGGGGAAAGACTTTGGTATAGAACTGAGCTCAGCCCCCAGGACAACAAAGACGACTGGAATTTCTAGCCTAGGAGCAGAGACAGAAGCTGAGCAGATGGAATGGGATTCGACCTCCAGCTTGGGGTCCCACTAACACGTGGCCAAAGGCTGAGGCATCGGCCTATGGGGTGAAGGTGCAGCTAAGGCACCAAGGTGCTCCACGCACTAGCACAGCAGGAGGTCTGCTGAAACTGCGCTTGGCTGACAGAGGACGGGGCAGGGGGAGGGGAGGGGACCACATCCCTGTCACTGTGTCCGAGCACAGCGTGGAGTCACGTGGGGCAATGCCCAGTAGCCGCTCCAAGGGCAGAGGAACCGAGAGTGCAGGTCACCCTTCCAGGCCATGACAAGTATGCCTCACGCCGTCCTCGACACAGGCTGAAGCCAGTGAGACTCTTCCCACACCCGGCTCCGGATGCTGCCTCCTCCTGATAGGACGGTGGGTGGCAGTGATGACAGTGACAATAACCACAGAAATAAGGCAGCAGACGGTGGCCGCAGTCCTTGTGAGCCTCATTTTGCGGCCCTGGAAGTCTCAGGTGCAGACGCATTGCATTGTTATTTAACCCCCGGGAACAGGCGTCTTCGCCTACACAGCAGAGCAGGGCTCCAGGGTTAGAGAAGTCAGGACGCCCCCTGCCGTCCTCGGCTCCTGAGGGATGGGCGGGATCCAGGGGGCTGCAGTCAGAGCTGCGTGTGCAGGCAGGAAAATGGGATCACAACAGCCTCGGCCTGAAACGTGCCAGGTTCCCTCCACTGTGCGTGGAGGATGCACCTTCCGGGGCGGAGCCCAAGCAGGAGGACTTGGACCTGGGCTGAGGCAGACCCAGGTGGGCCACGGTGCTGCCTGTCCAGGATCCAGAAGGCAGAGCCTGCTCAGGGCCCAAAGCTGGCAGCGCCGGATGCTCCCGTTGTAAAGGGAGGCAGATGGCTGTAGGCAGCTCTACCTGAGCTCCACAGGGGGAGGGAAGTGAAGACATAGTGATGCTCTGAAAACATCTATGGAGAGAGAAAAGGGGGTGGCGCTGAGATCTGACAGAAGAAGTCTTTCTCATATTATTTGGAGACGGCCTCGCTGGGGAACTCCCCTGCATGGCCCAGTCCCATGCAGTTGGCAGTCCACGGCACACCATACCTTCGCTCGTAGATGACAGACAGCAAACATCATCAGTGGTGTGTGCAGGATGAAGGGCCCCTGCCCTGGGGAGTCTGTGTCTGCAAGAAGCTTGGACAAGAAAACGCCTTTGGGAAACAGAAACGTAAGTTCACGCAGGAGAGACCCCAGCTGCCAGTCATCCAATCACAGTCACCCCAGCCGTGACGGCTCGTACCGACCAACCGCGCACCCTGCGACCGTGGAGCGAGAGCACCTCCACAGGGGGCCCTCCACCAAGCCCACCGCCTGGGCAGCTTGAGAATCGCAGCAGACAGCGTCCAGTCACTCAGTACACGCCTGGCTGGCACACCAGTACCTCCAGCTCATCCGCAACAGAGTCTGAGACACAGCCACAGCCCTGAGGAGTCCAAAGGGTCACAACAACAAAATGTACCACGGTGACCAGATGGAATCCTGCGGCAGGAAAAGCGTCTTGGCAAAAAGTGAGTGGAATCCAAATAGAGTGTGCCGTTCAGTGGACAGCAGCCCCGGGCCAGGACTGCTTCTCAGCTGTGACGAACATCAGACATGAGCAACGAATGGGAGCTGGCGGGGTCTGCAGGGATCCCTGAGACTTCCCGTAAATCCCCAAACCAGCCTCCAGTACAGGTTTGTTAGGGTGCATTTATCTCTGCCTGCCCACACCGCCTTCCAGGACCACTGACTTGAAGGCCAAAATGCTGGGCACCAGTCCCGGGGCCAAATGCTCCCCACTGACCCGCGCGACGCTCAGAAGGGGCGAATGCTGTCATAATCGCTCTTCCGACTGAGAACGGAGTCTGCTTTCTCTCTCGAGTTCACGGTTAGGCATGACATGGCAGGGTTTGAACCCAGGCCCAGCTCCAGCTGGGGCTTCAACTTCACCACCAACACCAATCCCCCTGCTGATGCCCACCTGCTCAGCTGGTTACGGGTGTTTACACACGGTGCCTCGCACAGCCCTTTGCTCCTGGCCATTGCTGGGTGCCTCGATCCTGGGTCTTTGGTGACCAGGGAGCCCCTCTGCCCTGGCCCAGTGTGAGCTCCATGTGGCCTCCAAGCTCCACTCAGCCAGTCCCAGGGGGCCTGAGCAGATCAGGTGGGTTTGCTCTTCCTGTCTGTCTGTCGGCCGGGTGTCACCCCCAGCCCCGATTCTGCCCCCTGGGGGAGGGGAGAGGAGCGAGGGTTTCTGGGGCCGAGGCGGGCCGGGCCTCACTCTGGGTGAGGGCCGTGGTGAGCGCTAGGGCACTGGCTGCTCCCCTCACCCATACTTCAGCCCTGGCTCCCTTGCTGACTGAGCGTGGGTCACAGACGAGGTGGCAGCTATGGCTGTCGTTCCCCGGTGTCTTCTGCACTCAGACTTGTGGTGTGGACGAAGATGGGGACGAGGTATAAAAGGGAGGCCAGACACGTCCACTGCAAGGCCCACGGGTCACATGCAGCTCCGGGCAGCGAGTGGCGCGGGGCCCTAGGCTGTAAACGTGCACTGTGTTGTGAGCGTAGGATAACCTCAAGACACCTGGGTGCTGTCACCTGTGATGTCCTCGCTCAAGCACCGCATGGGAAGCGTGGATGACAGCACGCGGTGTGCAGGGGAGGACACTGCGGTGGCCACCTGCCTCAGGTGCCTGGCACACACACTCCGCCCAGCTGAGAGTCAGACGTAACTCACGTCGCCCGCGCATGCGTCTTGGGAGCGCACTCGGCCGCGACCGCTCACAGCATTTCATCCTGATTTCACGAGGCAGACGCTTAGTGCTGTGAAGCAGACCTGTAAATTGTCTTTTTCAGTTATGAAACTCAGGCTTGTGTTCTTTCATAACATTATTTAATGAGTCAAAATATGGAAAAGGGAAGTTTTGTGACTTACGTCCATTCACACATTGTGCATTGTATGTGCAGCCGAGGCAAGGTGGAAGGTTAGATACTGAGATGCAAACAAAACGTTTCATCTTCTGGATGGGGGGCAGCTGGCAGGAGCTCCCAGGGCTCCCCCTTCCCTCCCTCAGGACCCCCACTCTCCTTTGGGCGATTATAAACCATGCATGAGGGTGTGGGGCCCTCCCCGCTCAGCACCCGCAGGGCTGGTCCAGGTCCCCATGGAAACCAGAACCTGGGCTTGCTCAAGTCCTTATATAAGAGCGCAGCATTTGCATGTAACCTGCGCACATCCTCCTGGAGACTTTAAATCATGTCTGGATTACCCGTAATACCTAACACAACATAAGTGTTATGTAAATAGCTGTTACAGTGTAACGTTTAGGGACTAGTGATGAGCAAAAAGAGCCCCTGCGTGTTTGGTACAGATGCAGATTTCTTTTCCAAACATTTTTAATCTGCTCTTGGACGGCTTGGAAGGATGCTAAACACTGAGGACAGAGTGAAGTCCCAAGTCACCTCGTCTCTTCTCAAGAAACGTGCCCACACCTGTTCTCAGATGACATGGAGTAAGGGCTTCCTTCCTGCAGTAAGACCCAGACAGTGAGGAAGTGCGGGGATGCAAGAGCCAGGGTCTCTCTCCTCCACCCCCTGCCCATACCTCATGCAGAGGCTCTGGGTGACCACGTTCAGACACACTCCTCCTCACACATTCAGTGCCCCCCACCCTAGGCCCCAAGAGGGGAGCCGTTCAGCCTCTCGGAGTCTTAGTCACTTGTCACTGAGACGCAACACCTGACACCCACAACTTCAAGGAGGAGAGGTCTAAATTGGCTCATGGTTTTAGGAGGTTCAGTCCATGGTCGGCTGGCCCCAGGGCAGGAACAGCATGGCGGACGGGTGTGGTGGAGCAAAGTTGCTCTGCTCATGGTGGGCAGGAAGCAGAGCCAGGAATCAGTGCTAGAGAGGAAGGGGCCAGGCACCAGATAGACTTCAAGGCCACGCCTCCATGGCCACCCAGACACATGCAGGCGTGTGCTTTACCAGTCTCCTAGACTCTGCTTTTCCCTTTTTTCTTTTCTTATCTCTTCCTTCCTTCCTTCCTTCCTTCCCTCTTTCCTTCCTTTGTGTAGTCCTGGGAATTGAACCCAGGGCCTTCACACTGAGCTAAATCCTCAGTTCTTTTTTATTTTGAGACAGAGTCTTGCTGAGTCACTAAATTGCCCATGTTGGGCTCAAACTTGTAGACCTCCTGCTTCAGCCTCCCAGGTCAGTGTGCACCACCATGCCTGACTCCCTAGGTATTTCTTAATCCTATCAAGTTGACACATCACGACTCATGTTCACACCAGGTGAGCCAGTGGTGAGTTTGCCGCAGACCAAGGCCGGCAGCTAGCAGGGTCAGCTGGGGTGGAGGTATGGAAGCGTCACAGAAGGAAGTCAGAAGGCATTTCTGGGCCAGCCCAGCCTTGCTGATCAGGGCCTACAGGCTGCTGGCTCCGGGAGTCCTCCTGTCTCCTGCCGACTGGCCCCATTGGTCCAGCTGCAGTGTCCTGTGTGGCCATTATCCTCCCGTCTCTGTCCAGCCCGTTCTCCAGGGAGAACCAAGACCAATGCCTTGTGGTTAGCAAAGAACTTCCTCCCCATTCCTCTCCTGTCCTACCGGTCACTGTGCACGCTGAGTGGGACTCGGAGGACTTGGTTCAGAACAGCAAGGGGGCTCAGTCCAACTCGTGTGCTGCCGTCCTGCTTGGGCCCTGCTGCTCCCAACTTTGTCCTGGAAACCCCTGAGCCACCTCCCCAGAGTCCACAGCTCGTGGCCCCTTCCAGCGAGACACCTCTGCCCACCCAGGCCCCGGGAGTCAGGGGCTACAGCCCCTCTTCTGGCTTCCTGCCCCCGTCTCTCCTTCCCAGCCCCAGATCTCAGGTGCACCAGTGACCAGCAGGGTGCCAGGACATGCTGGGAACTCAGCCGTGACATTTAGTGTCCTGCACCAGTGAGCAGCCACTTCCCTCCCATCAGCCACGGACGAGGGTGACGCCAGCCCTGCCAGCATTCCCTGTAACCCTCGGAGCAGCCCCATGTGCTCATAGCACCACTTACAGACAAAGGGGCCGAGGGTCCCAGAGGCTGCAGGACCTGTCCATGGGCACCTTGGCTCGGGCAGGGGCCTGGCTAGGGACGCTTTCCTGGACTTAGATGCCAGACGGCAGCTGCTCATGCCCTGCTCAGGAAGATGCTGCATCTTGTGACCCCATTGCCACCGCCCACAGAAATTCCCTGAGAAATAAGGGAGCGGCCATGAATCTCCCCAGGGACAGACACTGGGTGTGTGGATCACATCCCAGCTCTATTAATATGCAGTCCGAGAGGGCCTGGACCCTCCAGGAAGTCAGCACAAAATAGAAAAACATCAGAACTGCGGCTGAAGGTGAATCTGAAGAGAGACAGGTCTCGGGATGGAGACGCAGTAGCCAGGCCCGTCAGCCTTCCTAGAGACCACAGCACCTCCAGACTGTACCAGTCCAGTGGGCCCAGGTAGGCATCAGGTGCAGAGGTGAGTGACCAGAACACCCGGGCCCACAGTCCCCTTCCTTCCCCTGAACGCCTTCCACGCATCCTTGCTACATGACTCGTTAGGGTTGTCACCCCACAGGTTGATTGCAGTCTGACCAACACGGTGCCTACGTTGTGACTTTGCTGTATACATCACCCCTGATAAAGGGCCTCGGTGGCCCCCCACGCGGGACTCCTGCTCTCTCAATAAACGTTCCCTACCCTGAACCTTCTCTGTCCCTTGGAATTTATTCTTCAGTAGTCAGAGGACACGAACTCAGCAGAGCTGACATCTAGCAGGTGGGGAGTTCCACTTCTCCCCCAGCAGTGGCTCCCAGCGACCTGGGGCTCAGATCTCTCTGCCCACATCACCACACGGCCACCTCTCCCTGCGTCTTCGTGTCTCTCTTCCTGTCAAGACGCTGGGCACACAGGATTTGGGGGACCCCACTGCAGTACAGCCTTGGCTTAACTAAGGACGCCTGCAAAGACCTCATGTCTGAATAAGCTCATAGTCACGACTTCGACTTACCTTTTCTGTTAGTCCACGTTTGCAGTACTTAATAACCACATTCCTCGTGGGGCGTGGGTGCGTGTGTCGTGTGCGCAGCTCATCTTAATTCTGTTTTCATCCCCTTCCGATCCCCACCCTCTCCCTCCCCCATCTCTTCAGCCCTTTCTGTTTGCAAAGGCTCTGAGCCCTCGTTTCCGTGATCTCTCTTCTATTTTGCTCTTTCACTTACTACACTCTCGGTTTCTTGTAATGTTCCAGTAGTGCGGTCATCGCTGTGCAGTACGTATACAACTTCCCTTTTTGGGGGGTCAACTTGGGAGCCACATTTGAATCTCACACCTGCTGAAAGATTCCCCAGCTCTTTGGCAAAGATAACTCATCTCTTCTCTCTTTCTTCCTCCTTGCCAGTGGCTCCAGGGCTTTTGAATTTCCTCTGTCAGCCATGGTTTCTGTGGTTCCGGCCACACCTTGGGGGTGGGGCGGGGAGAGAGGCAAGGGGAGCCTGCGGGTCACACACTGTCCCCACCCATGGGCGCCCACTCCCCTCACCTACACCTCCATCCGATGGCCACGCACAGCCCGTCTTCACATCAAACCAACCGTTCTCCCTGCTCTGTGAAAGATATTTTCAACCAAGAGAAAAATATCTTTGTGAGAAGGAATATGTAAGATCCCAAAGAAAAATAATAATTGCACAGCACATCTGTTATTAAGTCTATTTTGGGAGAGCGTCCCTGGTGCTGTTCATCCCACCTTAGCTACGGGTGACAGAAAGTGACTCGGACCTGCACCTGCTCAGTCAGACCCTGGCGAGCTGCCACGTCTGATCCTCTACTCAGGGCCTGATTGCCAGTGTCTGGTTCCCTTCCATTACCTCCCGGGCAGCAGGGAAAGGCCAGTAAGTCCGGAGCAGAACAGGAGTGAAGATAAACTCGCGCTGAGGGCGTCGGCTGCCTCCAGCCTGAGCGCTGCAGAGGCCGGGCCGGCGACCAGGGCAACGGCCGCAGGGGCCTGGCCTGACCGCTCCGAGTGGCTCACCTGGGCTGCCTCTGGCTTCCACAGACCACAGCCGGGAGGCCTGGGCGCTGTCAGGGAGGGCGGCACCAAGCTCCAGCCATGCCTGGAAGGCCCGGCTGTTCGGGGCGGGGGGGGGGGGGTCAGTCCTGCCCCAGGTCAGTTACCCTGGGCCTCAGCGGTCCCACCCTGGCTTCACCCTGGAAGCCTGGGAGTTGGCCTTTCTCGCCCTTTCAGAGTGATTCTCGCCTGCGTCTTGTTAAAGGCCTATGAGCTGCATCCCTCAGATGCTCTGGGACTGCACCCACCACATCCAGAAGGTTTTTCCCGAGTGCTAACCTCCTCACACCCCTAATCCAGGTGATGGTTCCACCCACCTGACCCCACAAGGCAGAAGTGGGGTGTCTCCTCCTACTCCTGCCCCCCCAGACACACACCAGTGCCTCCTGCAAGTCAGAGCGTCCTTCCTGCCCCCCAGTTCCCAGGCCTCCCTGCTGCCTGCTGTGACCCCATCCCTTCCCCACTTGCCCAAGGTCTCCTTGCTGGGGACCCTCTCTCCTATCAAGCAAGTTCCCTGCTTCCCTGGCTTCCTAGGGTCAAGGGCAGGACCAGCACTTGGGAGCACAGCTGCTGGCACTGAGTGGGGACACCTGACGGGCACCAGCTGTCCCCTCTGCAGCCGGCATGCCCAGCTGGGCAGACTGATGGGACAGAAGGCTTCAGCCGTGTTTCTCCCTCCACTCCTGCTGGTGAGTCGTGGGCCCCCAGCTGGGATGTCCCTGGTCCCAGCCACTGTCACCCCACTATGCTTAGGCTGTTCTACAGCTGGATGTCTGGCGGGGGCCGAGGACTTATCCAACCCTATGATTGTTGGTTTCCTGGGGCTGCTTAAAATCCACAACCGTGTGCATACGTGCAGTGTTTGCTTTGAGGTTAATTACGCCATTATCTAAGGCAGAGCTGGAGCTGCGGGGGAGAGGGGGCTGGAACTGTCCTCAGAAGCCCAGGCAGAGGTCTGCTTCTGTCCCTGAGGCCTGGGCACTGGCCCAGAGAGGGCTGGGGATATGGATGGGTAGGGAGAGGTGCCTAGAAATAGAGCACAATGCAAACACTCTGCATCTGCTCTGCTGTCTAGGTACCGACTCTGTCAGTGTCACAAGCTCCCGGGTACTGCAGCACATGACCTACACAGCCTTTGTGCCAGCAGTTTTCAAATCGTGCGTCAGAGCCTATGCAATGTGTGGCAGGAGAAACAGAGCCCTTCTCTACCAGAATTCATCTGACAACTTTTTTCAGGTACCCCACATGTGGCTGCCTTTGGGCCTCTCGGGAGCCTGGAAACACTGTGAACAAACACTGTTCTCTCTGGACCAGGACCTTAAATAAGGAAGCAATCCCAGAGGGTCTAACTAACTATTAGAGAGTGATACAGCCAGTTAGTGGGGGAAGAAATACCATAGTCAGGTCTCCCGACTTACCCACTGCCTATCCATCCAACATTTTGTCTGGCAATATATCCACCCATCCATCAATTTATCCATCATTCCATTTATCTATCTATCCATTGTTCCTCCATCTGCCCATCCACCCATCCATCCACCCATCCATCCAAATGCTCATCCACCCATCCATCCACCCATCCATCCAACCATCCATCCACCCATCCATCCACCCATCCATCCAAATACTCATCTACCCATTCATCTATCTACCAAAGTATCCAACCTCACCCTCCCAGCCAGCCAGCCCGAGAACACACGTTTCACCCAGAACCAACTAGGCTGGCCCTGTATTATCTTCTGGACAAGCAGAAATAAACAAGATATGGGGGCTGGGGGTTTAGCTCAGTGGTTCTGCCACCTGCCTGAAAAGTGCAAGGTCCCGAGTTTGATCCCTGGTACCAAAAGAAAAAAATAAACAAGGTATCTTCCACAGGCCTCACGATTCTCTGGGAGAGCAGAGCCCTGTCCAACAGCATCCTAACCAGCCAGTACCCTGGGTGAGAGCTGTAACCCTAGTGGGCGTGCAGCCCCATGCAGTTTCCAAGCCCCGGTGTCGGGAGAGGCTGTCCCCAAAGGCAGTATTGATCCTGTGTCCTGGAGAGAGGAGGACATTGACTAAGGTAGAGGGGAGGAGCACAGTCAATACACACACGGAGTCTCCCCCAGCACCAGGCTCTCCCACCTGGGTATGGCTGGCATTTTTGGACCAGATAATTATTTATTTAGGAGCATGGCCAGCCTCCACCTGCTGGATGCCAGCAGAAGATGTGACAACCAAAAACATCTCCACGCCTTGTCAAAAGCCCCTGTGGGAAATCTTTCTCCACCGAGAACAAGTTAGAGGCTTCGGGAACGAAAATTAAACAAACCCAGCCCTTCCTTTCAAAGAGGTTCTCAAAGCTTCCCCCTGGAAGCTCAGGGACGCTGAAGTGGCCAATTCAATGCAAATCTGTTTCCACATAACCTCGCTTGTAACAGCATTCAAAATTCTCCAAGGCTGGGCCAATGCCCTGGAACTGTAACCATTCCACAAAGGGTTAAGCATGGGAAGTAGATTGTTACTCTTAGATATATATCAATCATGTATGTGTATGTACACAGTCAATAGCATATTGAATTTTTTCACACTGTTTATCCAGCATAATTTGTAGTTGGGCCGTATTTGATTAAACACCATCATCTTTTATGTACGGGTTACATAAGTAAATAGAAAAATCATTTACAGTCCAATGCCCCATGAAAAATTAATCTTGAGTCTGTCTCGAACCGCACCCTGGGAGTTGCTGGGGACGGGCGGTTAATTGGGTATGGGGAGGGGGTGCAGCAGCATCTGAGGCCGGCTGCGAACTTCATTTCTCCATTTTCCCAAGTTGGAGGCTTCAGAAATTTTCTGCAAATGTGGAGTACAAACTATAGCCAATGGTTATTTAATCAAATCTTGTCGAAGTTTCAAAGTAACACATTATTTACGGTGCTTCTAGACAGGACACTTCCCTTGGGAAATTATTTCCGTAATTGTAAGGCTGGTGGCTGCAGGTCCTCTGCTTCTGTCCTTGCCCTGGGTGGGGGTGCCCTGCCTTCTGTCATGGAGAGAGGGCCGGGGAATGGTCCCCAGTGCCACCCACAGTTCAGAAGAGCTGGTACCCAGAGCCACTTGGCCAAGGGACCAAGCCAAGGGCCAGAAATGACGGTGAATATAGAGAAAATTCCAGGCTGTTCCCCTTTTCCGAGCATCCAGATGGCCCAGGTTCTGGAACAGGTAGGGAGGTACCACGGCTGCGTCAAGCATCGTGATCTGAGCAGCCCGGGGAAGCTACATCTACACCCCCTTCTCCATGCAAGTGTCCTGGGGCTGCCATGGCAAAGGTCCACACTTGGGTGACTTCTCCCTGTTTGAGGCCAGAAGTCTGAAATCATGGTGTTGGCTCCCCCGGACTCCTCAGCTCCTGGCAGGGCCCAGGGGCTCCACAGCCAAGGCTGCCTCAGTCCAACTGCTGCCCCCTCTCCATGTGGCCTGTTCTCTCCGTACCTCTCCTGTGTGTGTCTCTCGTGACGCTGTCGTTGGATTGAGAGCCTGCTGGAGTAATCCACGGTGATCTCACCGGAGAACCTTCACTTAATCGTGTGCAGACACCTAGTTTTTCCACACAGGGTCATGGGCACACTTCTGGGCAGACACTTCCTCCGGAGCTGCCACCCCTCAGCCCTGTGGCCCTCGGTTGTGACACGGGATGGGCACAGGAGCCACTCAGACCCCCCAAGCTTTTCCTCTGCCCCTCCCAGCTCATGGCGTCCACTCCCTGCTCCAAAGCCTTGCAGGCTTTGCTGGCCATGCATGGCCTTTGGTTCTGAGAGGGCCTTGCACTGTCTCAGGCCTCTGGTCAACCAAGAGGTCCTTATTGTCCCTATCCAGAGCTCAGACGTGTCCCCAGGAGTCCCCTCTGCAGATGCATAGCAGAGACCCCGAGGGGCTCCAGTGCTGCTCACCCCAGTGCTGCTCACCCCTCTTGGGTGGCATCAGCAGCATCCCTGCTGATGTCGGGGACAGGAAGGTAATGAGGTCCAGGCTGGTCCTACAGGGTCTCCCTCGAGCCTTTCTCCCCTTTCTGCCTGCGAACGTCAGAAGCCCCCAAAAGAGGACAGCCCAGAAGGGCAAACAGGACACCATCCCCCTCATTAGGGTCCTCAACCTTAACCCTCACACTCAGCCTCGAGGGAGGGAAGACAGACAGGTGTGGCATTTGAGAGGTGCACTTTTTCTCCCAGCTATGACTGCATGATTCCAGGCCAGCCATGAGCCCCTACTAGGAGGTGCCTGGCTTCTGGGTTGAGTGCAGTGTACCTGAGTTTCCTTTCTGAAAAGCAGTTTAAATTACACATTCCTTCACGGCATAATCCAATCGCGATGAGCAGCAGCACTAATAACACTGCAGAGTCTCGTTATAAACGTTTAGGGGAAAAATACAGGATGTAAAATTTTCCAGGCTTACAAAAGAATTCTTTGAAGACAGAAGACCCAGTGGAAGGGAAACCGTGGTTTTAACCACCCGCACCCAGCTTTGTGTCTGCTTTTTAAAATTATTTCTATAGTTTCCTGTTGTCGTTATAACAAATCGCCACAATTGTATCGGCTTAAATGACACAAGTTTATTCTCTTTGAGTGCTCCAGTTGTAAGTCCGTCCGTGGGAGGATGTTTCCACACCTGCTCCAGCTTCTAGACACTTCCGGGACTCGGTGGTCTACACCTGCTCACTCACCTGCAAAACAGATCATCCTACCCTGGTTCCACGAGCCGAGAATTTCCTGCCAGTGCGAATCTCCACCTCCCCGGGGTCGGGGTCAGGACCTCTAGGGATGTGGGACTTGCCTGAGAGGTGAGACGTCCTCCTGTCTCTTCAGCACGTGAGGGGCCCACAGGTTCTGGGCATGGGACATGGACATGTCAGTGTGGGCCACGACTCATCCCACGCGGTATTTTCCAGTTTCTCACGTGTGGACCTGAAGCTCCTCCTCAGGACCCCAAAGTCCTTCGTCATCTGGCCCAGCGACCTTTCCGGTCCCTCCCAGGGACTATCCTCTTCCCCCTGGACCCTCCTTCTGAGCTCTGGGATCTCATCCCTCCTGCTCCCTCCGTCTGTTCTTCCCAGACTCCTTGTGGCCTGGGGGCCATGGTACCCTCTTCCCTCAGCCTCTGCCCTGGTGGTCCCCTGTCCCGAGCGCCACCTGTAGGCCGGTGCTTCCCCAGGCCTTGACTTCACCCTGAGGGCCCCATGGGTGCCCAACACCTGCCCGACACCCCCTGGCCGCCTCACGCCTCAGGTGACAGGTTCCAGATCTCCTCTCAATGTCTCCCAAAGCTGTTCTCTTGCTGCACCCACCGCACCGCTGCTGGGGCAGGAACCCGAGTTGCTCACTCTGGGATGATGTCACACATGCCTCACGCTGTAGCTCAGCCCTGTCCTCCCCCAGGGGCCACCACCAGGACTGGCAGGGACAGCGAGGGAGCTGCACTCTGCCGGCCCTGACCCAGTCCCCCAGGCAGGCAGGGCTTCTGTCCACGTTGCCTTCCGAAGGCTCTGCCACACCCAGGGGCCCGTGGTCCTGGCCACGACACCATCCTGCTCTATGTGTCCCACCCACGCCAGCCTGCAAGATGCCAGGACCCTCTTCCCAGCCCTTCCACTGACTGGGGCAAAGCTCTGTCCCTCTTCAGCAATGCCCACTGGGCCTGTGGTCACCTTCCTACCTCAGGAACCACTTTCTCTACCATTGCTGCCCACCCTCACCCAGGTATCTCGGTCACCCTGGGGTCCCAGACTTGCCCTGGGAGGGGCTCAGTGAAAACCTGCTGTGTGGACGTCACGCATCTTTCAGGGTCAGTGAGGGACAGAAACATGAGCACAGGAATGGCTGAGTGCCCAGGTCATGTCCCAGGCACTCAGATCCTGGGATGGGGTGATCCATAGCTCCTGAAGGTGGCATGAAGTACCGAGCTCGTGCTGCATGGCCTGGGGACAGAGCCCTGGGCAGCTCGGCAGCCTCTGACTGTGAGGGGAGGAAGCCACTCTTCATGCCTAGAGGTGATGGTTCCCTTAGCCCACGGCCGCCTGAGTCACCCTCATTAGCACCAAGAAAGCAGTTGGCGGTGGATTTTGCAAACATTAGCAGCTCTATTTTTTCTCTCTGCAGAGGTCGTGTGCCCGATGAAGTCCCAAGCCGAGACCGGATGACAGCCCGAGCTCGGGGCTGCGTGTGCCACAGGTGCAGACCCTGGCTGTGCCGAGGACCAGTGCGGCCCGGCACCCTGGCGGGAGAGGCCTCCCTCTGACCTCTGCATCCTTGCCAGGACGTGGTCACCATGGTGATGGTGGGTGGACACCTGTCTGTCAACAGCACGGATCCACTCCACACATACCGGTGGCTCCCACACACCTGCACTGGCCAGAGGGTGCAAGGCTGACCCCAAGCCCCCTCCTCCAGGGCTCCGTTGAAGACCCCCAAGGGGCCGGGCCTCCTGCTTCTCCTCCTTCGTGCTCACCCAGCACCTCAAACCGCCCTGTGCTGGGAGCACAGGGCCCGGACCCCCCAAGGCACAGCCTGGTCTCCTGTGGCTGCCTGGCTGAGGCCCCCAGGATGCAGAGATGCAGTCAGCACCGGCCCGTCAGGCCCCCAGAGAGGGCCAGCCCGTCCTCTGCAGCCGCTCGGGTGTCTCCACGGGGGCAGCCCTTCCACCTCGTCCCAGGCACACCAGGGATGCGAGCTGGTCTCACTGAGCCCTCTCACTTCACCCAGCACTAGCTTCCTGCTCAGTCCAGTGCTGGCTCCGACATCCCAGCATGGTCATGGCAACATTTGTGTTTATTTCTGTTTTCCCCCTGATTATCAGCCTCTCACACAGGACGTCAGCCCTAGAGACCAAGGATCCTGTCCCCAAGGGGCTGAGAAGCATTTGGGATACGTGAGCAAGAAGTGAGCTCCACGGAGCTTCCCAAGGGTGAGACTGTGTTCATTCTCTTGTTGGCCAGGACAGCGTGCCTGGCAGGGACCAAGCAAGTGTGTGAGGGAGGAAAAATGGAGGGAAGGAGGGAAGGAAGGAGGAGGAAAGGAAACAAGGAAGGAAGGAGAAAGAGAGAGAGAAGGAAGGAAGGGAGGTAAGGAGGGAGGGAGAGAGAGGGGGAGGGAGAGAGAGAGAAGAGAAAGAAAGAAAGAAAGAAAGAAAGAAAGAAAGAAAGAAAGAAAGAAAGGAAAAAGGAGAAAAGAGAAGACAGCTCTGTCCTGAGTGCTTAGTTTGCACCAACACCAGGCAGAGCATGCCAGGCCTGTGGCATCTTGCCCAGCTAGGAGCCAGGCCTGAGGACATTCTCACTACCAAGGGGAGAGAGGTCCAGAGAGGTTAATTTCACCGCCCAGGGTCACGCAGTGACGAGGCAGAGATGCGGGGCCACATCTCTGCCCCCAGCGCCACACGTAAGTCTTCTGCCCACCTCTCCCCAGCCGTCAGACTGCTGAGTCCCGAACCGTCGCACGAGGAGCAAGACTCATGGATGAAAATACAGTGACGCTGGGTGACGGGAACTCGGGTGCCCACTGTGCTTCCCCTTCATAGAAGAAGTTTAGAAGAGCGACGAACCCCAGCTGCTCCAGGCCATGCCAAGAGTTTCGGATCTGGGGTTTTGAAAGCTCTAGATAAAATGGCCACATGACAGGTGGACAAACTTTGGCCTGCACTCCCTTCCTACAGGGAAGGTCCGCGTGGCTCCCGAGGGTGCACTTCCTGGCTTGGAGACCACCGCTGGAACAGGCTGGGGCGGGAGGTAACCACATGCTGAACACACACAGAGCTCCTCTGGAGTCTCTTCCACCAAGGCTTTGACCGTGGCCTTCCACCTCCAGGTCCACTGAGGGAGCCTGTGGGAACCCCAGCCACTGGCATCTGATGCAAGCGCTCAGCCCCTGCCCTAGGTCCCTAAATCCTTAGCTGCCTGTAGCAGGAGCATGGGTCGGCCAGCTAGCAAACCCCCGCCCTGGAGCCTAATCCTGCTGGTATTTTTCTGTCCCCCTACATTGTCCCCTGCTGTCTTGGCTGCGTTTGGAATTAGGTGCAGTCTACACCAAAGTCTGTCCTCTACTGCGGTAGCTGGAATAAAATTGTTCTGGTGTTTACTGAGCGTCTGAGGCAATATTTCCTCGCACGTGGCCAAGGGTACATCTCTTGGGCAGTCGCTGTGGAGTAGACTCTGCCCGCTCCAAGGTTGGCACTGTAAGTGCCCTTTGCTAAATGGCTCTGCCAAGGGCCAGGTCAGCCTGCAGTCCCTCCACCCCCTTCTTGCTGTGACCTCCTTGCAGCCTGGCGCCCTGGCTCTCCAAAGTCCCCAACCCCCGGCTCCTCCGTGTGTCACCCCGCCTGCCACCCAGCCCCCCTCACCTCCAATAGGAAGGCACCACTCACCTCAGTAATTATAGAGTCCACGCTGCCCTGGATGGCGGTGCCCTGGCTATTTTTACTCTGTCGCCAAGAAAGCTTTTGTCCTGTGCCCTTCCCGGGTGCAAGGCCACATGCTGGGCAGACGTCATCCGCTCCCAGATGCTGCCCCACTTCTCTGAGCTGCACAACGTGGCTGCCCAGAAGCCGGCAGCCTGGTGCCCCACAGAGGACTTGAAGGGGCTGTGGATCTACAGGGGAGAAGCCTCCTCCTGTTCCTGGCTCCCTGCTCATAACTTCTCATGCCCTGCAGTGATGAATGGAGGCCACCAGAGCGGCGTGACCTTGTGCATGGGAAGCCATGGATGTGCTCCTGTCTCCAGCCAGATGTTGAAACCTGCAAATCTCCTCTGTGTACCCAGGAGTACGAACGGGGCTCTCGCCGGCCAGAACACAGGAGCCACCACTGGGTCTCAGTTGAAGACGGAATTTGATAAGAATATTTTAGTGCAAGAGGCCTATTTGTAGTACTGAGTGTTTTGTGTTAAGAATTTAAAATCTGGAGGAAGCAGAGCCCGGCCAAGCTGCAGGCAAAACACGGGGATCCTAATGATACAGCACAACAGGAAGCAAAGCACAGGGAAGCGGAAATGAGAAACAGTATCTTAGGGCAAATGCTGGATCAATCAGCCCGGGCCAGGTTAAGTAATTAGCACTTGTAAAGGCTGAAAAAAACGAAAGCAGTAGAGAATTACCTTATACAGATGGCAAAGTATGGACAGCTAAGTGGGAAGTTCTCAGAACAAGGTTTAATAGAAATCCTTGAAAAAGTAAGCCAACAAACAGAAAAAAAAACAACAGTTAAATTCAACAGAAGAAAAGTAATGGACTCTGATGAAGATGATGATTACTGAACTAAAAATGTTTAGAGACTGACACTTATTGGAACAGTTTTAGGGCAGAAGTTAAAATCTATTTAAATGTTTACTTTGTTTTGTCTATATACCTTTAAAAAAATAAACTTGTTATGCAAAATAAAGTTGTTTTAGTATCACACACGCAAAAAAAGAATTTAAAATCCACCTGCTGGAAAGGGCTCCAAGGCTATAGCAGGTGTGGCAAAGAATTCCCACCTCACAGGCTGGCAGAGTCCACTTCTGATACCTGAGGGCAATCTGAGGTCCTGTGAGGGTGCAGGCAACTCCAGGGGCTCAGGAAACCAACCATGACATGGAGGAGGCCCGGCAGGTCCTTTGTGAACACAGAGCGGGGCTGGCCATGAAGGCTGGGCTTCCCACCTCCCCAAACCAAACCAGCTGCTTCCCCACCATGCCTACTTGGTGTGCACAGACTCAGCTAGCCACACCTGTACCTACTGCGTGCTGCGTGTGTCCGCACAGGTGTCTGCTCATGCAAACACTGCCTACACCTTGATGACGAGCCCTCCATCCCCAGAGACTCTGCCCCCCATCACTCCCCAGCCCTCACCCCCTTCCAGGCAAACCTTGATAGGTTGTGACTTCAGGAATTTAGCTGCATTTCCAGCAGTCCTCAGTGGTGCTGAGATGCACAGCGCTGCTTTGTGAGCCCATCCTAGGTCCCTCCTGTTGCCGACAGCATTCCGCGTGGTGGTCACGCCACCGTTTGCCTGTTCACTGGTTGCTGGTTGTCTGGGCTTTACCCAGATTTTGATGATTGCAAATAAAGCCACTATGAAATGCGATCATCTTTGTGTACAGCATGATAAGCATGTAGAAGTGGAACAGCTGGGCCATCTGGTAGGTGAATGCATAACTATTTGGGAAACCTAAATAATTTTCAAATGTTTATATTATTTTGCATTTTCCAGCAGTGTGGTGATTTCCTGGACTTCCACATCCTTGCCAGCTCTTAGCATGGGAATGAACAGGCCATTAAATAGGCCCAGGAAGTGCTGCCATTTTACCAGGTACCAAGTGGCGCCTCCTTGTGGTTTAGCTGGCACTTCCCCATCTTGCTTTTCATGGACATGTTTTCTTTGGTAAGTTTTCCATTCAAATCTTTTGCCCATTCATTCAGTTGAGTTGATTGGTGACTCATTACTGAGCTTTGAGATTTCTTTATTTATCTTGTATACAAGTTCTTTGTTGGCTACGTGATTTGCAAATATTTCCTCTTGGTTGCTTGTCATTTCACTTGTGTAATGGTGTCTTTTGAAAAGCAGAATTTCTTAATCTTAATGAAGTCTATTTTTTCCATTTTTTTTCTTTCATGCTGTTACTGTTATAACTAAGAAATTGTTGCCTATCTCAAGATCACTAAGATTTTTTTCTCCTTTTTTTTTTTGCTACAAGTTTTATAAAGTTTTAGATTTCACAGTTAGGCTCATGATTCATTTTGATTTCCTTTTTGTGGGTGGTACAGCCACAGCTAGAAGGCCATTGTTCTAGTACCACTTATAATCGTACCATTGGCATAAAGGTCTATTCCATCCTTTCCACGATTCTGCATCATGTTGACGTTGTAACTTCATCATAAATATTGAATAAGTACTCCATGTTGTTCCCTCTCAGAGCTCTTTTGGCTATTCCAGATACTTTGAATTTCCACAGAAGTTTTAGAATTTGTTTGTTGCCTAAAACATGCTTGCTAAGATTTTGATTGACGTTGGATTAAGTCTATGGATCAATTGGGGAGACTGACTTTTTTTGTTTTGTTTTGTTTTGTTTTGTTTTGTTTTGGGTACTGGGGATCGAACTCAGGACCTTGCACTTGTGAGGCAGGCACAGTGCCACTGAGCTAAATCCTCAGCCTGAGATTGAAATTTTAACAATATTGAGTCTTCAAATCTATGAACATAGCTATCACCATGTTATCTCTGTTCAGCTTTAGTTCTTCTCAGCAGTATTTAGTGTACAAGTCTTAGACAACTTTTGTGCAAATTATCTCAAATTATTTCCTGGCTTTTGATGCTAGTATAAATTTGCATTTGCAATTCCAATTTCCAATAGTTTGTTATTAATATATAGGAATACAGTTGTTTTGTGTATTTATCTAATATCTACACATCTTGTTTAGCCCCTTATAAGCTACAATTGGTTTGTTTAGAGAGCTCATACTATTTTCTTCTCAGCAATCATATCTTCTGTGAATACAATTTTACTTCCTCCTTTACGACCAGAATGCTTTTTATTTCTTTTCCTAACCTTACTGCAAGGGCTGGAACTCGCTGTACAAGGCAGACAAGAAGGAGGGAGAGCCACTATCTTTATTTGTTGCTTATCTCTATGGGAAAGCATTTGATCTGCGCCTAGCTGTTGGGTTTTCATAGATATCCTTCATTAGATGACCAAGTTCCCTTCTAGTTCTTGTTTGCCGAGAGCTTAAATCAGGGAACCATGTTGGATTTTGCCAAATACCTTTCCTGCATCTGCTGAAAGAGTTATATGGTTTTGATTTTCGGGAGTTTGTTAATATAAGTTACATTGATTTTTTGAAAATGTTAGGTCAATAATATTAGATAACAGTATTTTACTGCAAGTGGCTTGTTTTGTAACACTGAGTATTCTATGTTAGGGACTTCAAAGTGTGTTCTGGAAAGGGCTTGATACCTGGGATAAATCCCACTTGCTCAGGAGGGATTATCACCTTCTCATTGGAAGCCATTTGTTAAAATTTTGTTAAAAATACTTGCATCTATGCTGCTGAGAAATATTAGTTTTTAGTTCTTGTAATATCTCTGCGTAGCTTTGCTTTCAGAGTAATTCTGGCCTCACGGGATGCCTTGGGAAGTAGTCTCTCCTTTTAAAGGTTTTAGAAGAGTTGATGAAAAACTTATTATTTCTGATTTGGTAAAATTCACTAGTGAAGCCACATAAGATTCTCTGTGAGAGACTTTTAACTACAAATTAAATTTCTTTCATAGAAATATGGTAATTAACTATATCGATTTATTCTTAAGTGAGCTTTGGTAGTCTGTGGTTTTCAAGCCATGTGGCTTTTTCATTTTAGTTGTTGAATATATTGACAAAAAGTTGTTCATAAAGTCTTATCATTAACCTTTTAATATATGAGAACTATGTAGGAATATCACCTTGCTTAGTTGCAATGTTATTGTGCTTTTTTTCTAATTGATCTACCTAGAGATTTTTCAATTTTATTTGTACTGCAATATAAAAAGCTTTTGTTTTTTAATGATTTATATATTTTTCTTCTAGTTTCCATTTTATTAATTTCTGATTCATTTTTTTATTTTAAATCAATTCAAAATACATCCTACTCTTCCTTTCAGTTTAATCTTTGATCCATGAATTATCAAAAAGTCTTCTATTTACTTTTCATGTACTTGGGGATTTTCTAGATAGCTTTCTGCTATCAATTTCTAATTAAAATCCACTGTGGCCAGAGAACATATTTCATGCACTTGAGTCCTTTTAACTTTATTGAAACTTATTTAATGGTGCAGAACATAGTTTATCTTAGTGCATGCTCTGGGTGAACTTGAAAATAATATATGTGGTTGTTGGATGGAGAGTTTCATAAATTTCAATTGGTTGTGAGTATTGTTCAAGTCTCCTGTTTCCAGGCTAATTTCCTGGTATTTGTTCCGTGGGTTACTGAGAGGGAAGCACTGGTATTTGCAACCACAGCTATAGATCTTTCTCCCCACTCTTCCACAAGATTTTGTCTTGTGTGTCTTTGAAACATAAATATTGAAAATTATTATGCCCACTTATGAACTGACACCTTTATCACTATGAGAAGACCTTCTTTATCACTGGCAATATCATTAATCTAAATCTTCTTTGTCTCACAGAAACAGAGTCAAGCTAATTTTATTTTGACTAGTGTTAACATGACATTTTTTTATCCACTTGTTTTTAACCTTTTTATGTTTCAAATGAGTCTCTAAGAGCTGGATCTTACTTGTTTACCTGTTTTAATTAATCTCTGTCTATTAATTAGGGTGTTTAGGCCATTTATATTTAATGGATTAGTGTTATGAATACAGTTCACTTCAATCTACTATCTTGCTATTTTTTATTCATCCTATATATTCTTCTTTTGTTCTCCTTTTTAACCTTTTTAAAATGTTAGTTGTGGTTTTGAGAACAGTTTCATTTATTTCCCTTGCTGGCTAATTGGTTATGACCCTTGTCATGATGTTGTATTGGATGCTTTGGGGTTTGTGGTACACATCCTAGCTCACCAAAATCTGCCTTCCAGTCAGTACCCACTCAGGGATGGTACAAGAGCCGTGCAATGGTGTGCATCCACCATTCCTCTCCCAGCCTTCACACACTTGCTTCCACTCACTCTCCTTCTCCACAGCAGAGTCCCATGTGGTTTCCTCTGCCCCTGCTAAGGGTCTCACTTATTTCAAACTCTAGGTCTCTACTGAGGAACTGCTTCAGGTTATGCACACCTGAAAAATTATTTCACCATCATTTTCTAAAAATATTTTTGCTGGTAAAGACTTCTAGCTTGACAATTTTGCTTTTCCTTCGGACTTTGAACATGTGGTCCACTCTCTTTTGGCTCACACTGCTTCAGACAGGAGATTGGCTGCCTTCGATTGTTTGGCTTACATAACATATCTTCCTTCCTCTGTCTGCTTTCAGCTTTACAACAGTGGTGGTGCACACCTGCCATCCCAGCACTCTGAGGGGCTCAAGCAGGAGGATCACAAGTCTGAGCCCAGCCTGAGCAACTCAGTTTCAAGATAAAAAATAAAAAAGGGCTGGGGATGCAGCTCAGTGAGAAGGGCCTGGGTTCAATTCCCAGCACTGCAAAGAAAAAACAAATTTTCTTTTTGTTACAGGTCTTAAAGCAATTTTACAATTCCATGCCTTGGTAATTGTTTTATATTTTTGTGCTTGAGGTTCATTGATATTCTTGGATGTGTGGATTTATAGTTTTTTTAAATCAAATTTACAAAATGTATTTAATTTCTTCAAATATTTTTTCTCACCTCTTTCTCTTTCTCCCTTAGATTCCAATTGCAAACACATTAGGCTGCATGAAGCTGTCCCATGGCCGACAGTTTTTTCTTTTGGTTTTTTTCTCTGTGTCTTCTTTGGTTATCTTTGTATTTCTGTCTTCATCTTCACTAACCTTTATTCTTTAAGATGAATTCTGCCCCAAATCCCATCCAGTATAAATTTCACCTTAAACACTATAGGCTTCATGTCCACAATTTTGATTTGATTCTTTTTAAGAAAACATCTTTCCTGTCTCTGCTGAATAAGTTTATTGTTGCCTCTACTTCTTGAACCTATGGAATTAAGTTATGCTGTTTAATTTCCTTCCTACTAATTCAATTATCTGTGCTATTTCTGGGTCACGTTCAGTTGGCTGAGTTTTCTCCAGAGCATGCATAGTATTTTCTTGCTCTCTACGTGCCTGGTAAGTTTCGGTTGCACACTGGACATCTCTAGACACCATGAATTTTACCTTACTGGATGCTAGAGATACTGTGCAAACAGTGTATCCTCTTGCTCTTGCTTTTCAGCTCGTTCTGAGGAGAAGAGATGAGCCTTTGGCCTGGGGTTAACTTCCATCCCCACTGGGCCACGCTCCTCAGAGGGTGAGCTTGCTGCCTGTGACAGGGCAGCAGGGCTGGTGGGAGCAGTCCCAGTCCTGTGTGTGTTCCCTGTACTCCTCACAGGGCCTTTCCCGTGGCTTCAGGTTTTCCCAGGTGCCTTCCGGTTCACTGGCCATTCAGGGGCCTCTGATCTTTCCAGAGCTCCCAGTGGTGCCAGGTCTGCTCTGTGGTGCTCTGCCCTGTGGACTGAGTTGCCTTGTCCTCCCTGAACCCTCAGCCCTGCTTCCTCCTCTTCAGGGACTCAGGGCTCCTCTTGCTATGCAGCCACCCGGAACTTTCCCTAGGCAGTGAGTCGAGGTGGGAGGGAGCCCTCCCCACTTCACCTCTTTCAGGGCCCACTGATGTTCAAACCATGGCTTGATACAATTAACCTGGTTTTTTCTTTTCTTTTCTTTTCCTTTCCTTTCATTTTTTCTTTCCTTCTTTCCTTCCCCTCCTTTCTCTCCTCTACCTCCTCCTTCTCTTCTTTCCTGTCCTCCTCATTCTTCTATTCTTCCTCTTCCTCCTCTTCTTCCTTCTCCTCTTGCTCTTCCTCCTCCTCCTCTCCCTCCTTTGTCCTCCTCCTCCTTCTCCCCTTCCCCTTCCTCTGGTATCTCAGGAGGGTCCTCTGACCCTTGCCCTTCTATCATGGCTGGAAGCTACATTAATTTGTGTGTGTCCTTCAGCTAAGAGGTTCCATTAGAAATATTGATTCAGCCAGTATTTAGTTACTGCTTGTCCATCTGCCTGGTGCTGGGCTGGGCACGGCTGGGAGGTGGAACTGTGAAGAAAGACAGACAGGATCCCTGCCCTCAGAGGTGAGGGAGACATGAAGTGAGTCTCTCGATTAGCTCTTTAATTACCACTGTGATAAGTGAAGGTTATAAAAGCTGACAGCATCCAAGCAAATGTGATAAAGTCAAAGTGATTATTTATGAAAGCTACATTTTGGAAAATGGACCGTAATGAATTCATTTACAGAGTCAGGGAGGAAGGATGGATGTGGCCCTGAAGGGGCTGCTGGGCTCCCCGGGGGAAGCGGGCTGACTGAAGGGCTGAGGGATCTGGGGCAGAGGTGGGGGCCCTCTAGGACATCCCTCTCCCCGCATGCCAGTCCTCACCCGCCACATGGCCAGACCTTCCTGCGCTGCGTTCCATCCGGAAGGGCCCCGGCCCTGTGTGATCCTGCTCGGATGCTGGGCGGCAGAGGCGGGCTGGGCATTGGCGTGGACTTGTGGTTCCAGGGCACCTGAGTGGCCCTTCCCTCTCCAACACCATGGGTCCTCCCTCCCCAGATGTTTTTGCAAAGAACACGCTGACACTTGTCCCTGCTGGTGGAGCCCATTGCGTTTATGATTCATACCAAGGAGGTTTTCGGGGAAGCTGTACACACCGGCTGGGAAGCACAATTATTGTTTCATTAAAGATTGATTACACATGCGGCTGGTCATTTAAATAATGGCTCTGCTGACACTGTTAATTGAATGATAAACGATTCCACCCCTGCTCCTCAGAGTCAATACTAGTGCTGCTCCGTGGAACGCAGCCAGCTCCTCCTCCGGAAGGCCAGGCGTTCCTGGCTACGGCCTGGGGGTCTTGGTATCAGCCAGGGGCACCCCAGCCTAACCACACGTTTCTAGGCCCATGCACAGCTGCCAAAAACCTTAGTCAACTTTCAATGCCTCTGTGAGGAACTTGACTTTAATTTAATAAGACAGACACTGTGTGGGGTTTAATGTCACCTCATTATTAAAAGCAGATTAATGGAGGTGTAGGCATTAGGCAGCCCTGACAGGGACTGTGATACTCTAGTCCTCCCACACTGAGTGGTCACCATCAACCGCTGGAGTGGAGGGAGACACCCAGGTGTGCGTCCTTCATTCATATGCTACCTGCCACGAATGAATGAATGAATGTGACACCCCCCCCCCGGCCCCAAGCTCTGTTAGGAAACAAAGGGGACAATCAGGGAGCCAGCAGGCATGGAAACCTGGGACCCCCAGGGAGCTCTGGGAGGGCACAGACTGGCACTGATGTCAGGTAATGGGCAGGAGGACTTTCCGGGGGGCAGGTGGCAGCCAGCGCCCTGGACCACACAGCCCCCTCCTGGCTTCCCCATCTGCTGAGGACCAGAGCCTGCAGTGGGCAGGCAGGAGACCATCTGGAGGCCTGGGGATCGCAAGTCCAGGTATGGATGGGTCTGGTGGAGGGGACAGCAGGCTCCAGGCGGCCAGCAAGGGAAAGCCAGGATGCAGAGGACCTGGTCCCAAGGCCCAAACGTGGATACACCAGAGAACAGGCATTCAGCAGGGTGGTCATGGCCCTGGGCTGGTGGCCTGGATGTAGGGGCTGGCAGGAGTGGGCCAAGGCAGGCCTGACAGCGGGCCTGTTCCAAGGGGCATGACCAAAGTGGGGCCCGGTGCCCGCACTGCGGCTGTTCCACAGGAGCCTCCCCAAGTTCAGTCTCAGGCCAGACCGTGGCTGCCGCTGCCAGTCCCCCTTGACAATGCCATGGAAGTTTCAGTGCCAGGCGCTCTGCCCACCCCTAACCCCGGCGGCTTCTCCTGCTGGGAAGCTTGTGGCTCTGTGTCCTGGGCTGCAGTGCCTTGGGAGGTGACGAAGGCCTCTGTCCTCATCCTCTCCTGGGAGCAGCATCTGGGGTCGCCCTAGGGTTAAGTGTTTGTCAGCACTCAGCTTACCAAGCACTTCCGCACCACAGGTCCTTCCAGCACAGCCGCTGGGATCCCTCTTACCCCACAGAGACTCTCACAAGCCTCGAAGAAATACGGCCTCAGGCACCCTGGGGCCTTTCGGGGCGGGGGGGGCAGCTCCTGGGCACAGGCAGTCTGCACAGCCAGTCCCAGGCATGGTGTGGGGACTGAGCAACAGCCCTGCCTTCTCTGGGGCTGCCACAGCTGCCCTGAGGTGCTGTGGGAACCGTGGCCAGCAGGGTCTGCTCATCAGCTGCGCGGCCGTGGGCAGCCCCCCTGCCTCTCTGAGCTACTCTGGGAGAGGTCAGCAGATGCAGCCCTGAGAGGCAGCTGCTTCGTGGCCAGCCAGGGTAGAGAGGACGCACGGTACCCTTCACCTCCTCCTTCCTCGACTTGGAGCTTTGGCCACATTTTTGCCCTGAGTGGTCCCCGTGGCTGCTATGCTGGGCTGGGAGGTCCAGAAGGCCCTGCCATGTTGGGGCAGTGTCACCTCCCGCAGCTCCTGGGCTCCGCCGCATTTCTTGATCACTGGGTACCTACAGCCCAGATGCCCTCATTCTGATTAACGAGTGGAAGCAGAGACAGCCATCAGTGTCGGGACTTGGTGTCACACCAGCATACATGGTGGGGGCTCTGGGACTCCGTGCCTGGCGCCCCTGGGCTGAGGGGCCCCACCAGGGCTCCTGGGAGAGGGAGGTGAGGGGAGCTCTGCTCAGCTCCGGGGCTCTGGCCTCTGCGTCTCGGCCCCTTCTCGTTGAGTTCTTGTCCACTAAAGAGCAGACCCTTGCTCTTTGTGAAGCACCCATGGAGGCCGAGCAGGGGAGGGCATGAAGCACCGAACTGTCCCCATTGTGTCTGCCTTTCTTTTTCTATTAAGGAAAAGTGACTGGAATTTAGAGCTGCGGAAAATTAAACTATGAGAAACCGGCCGTGGAAAAGAGCCCGTCCTCCCTTGATTAGTCAGATGATGGACTAATCCGCGGGCCGCTGTGCTGAGCCTGCAGTTTGGGCCCCGGGTGAGCCGAGAGCCATTCGGGGGCTGAGCCACAGGCGCCCGCTCAGCTGCGTCCTCCTCTCGCCCAGAGCAGGCTTCCTGTCATCCTCTCCAGGCAGTGGGCTCTGCAGCAATCGATGACCATACAGAGAGCCCTGTCCCTGGAAGCAGCCACGTTCCTCCAGGCAGTAAGGGGTGAGGATGCACATGGGGTCAGACAGTTCCTCCAGGGTCAAGGGCGCAGCGTGCTTTGCGAGGTAGCATTTTCATCTGTCTTGCTCTGGGGGTGTCTTTATTGCTTTTGCATCAGGGGTACCCCGCTCCAAAACTGTCCCCAGCACCAGAACTGCACAGGGGTCTACAGGGCCCACAGAAGCCAGAGCAAAAAATGGACTCAGGTGTGTGTGGAAGGACTGGCCCAGACCCCTAGTGGCACTGTCGCCCAGCCCGATGCAGCCGCCCGCTGTCCCCCATCAGGGGCCACAGCTGGTAAAGGCAGGGCAGGCCTGAGCCGGTGCCGCACTGTTGGGCTCCCTCCTGCCTGAGATCAGGAAATAGAGGGACAGAGGGCAAGCGCCTGAACAACCCTAATAAACCGAGTAACTAAAGACCAGGTGGGATGCACCTCGCAGGAAGTTAGAAGGCGAGCACCGAAGACAAAGAGCAGGTGGAATCCGCGGGCCACATGGCAAACCTGCCTTTTCCCACGTCCTCCTTTGCCTGCCCTTTCCCTCTTGCAGTGCTACAGAAGCTCCTGCCCCCAGGACCCCCTAGCGTCCTTCTTGCCCCTGGTCCCCCAAGGTCTTTTCTGTGATCTTTCTAATAAGCCACACCCGGTCCGTTCGCCACTGCTTGCTATGTTCTGTCTTGCTGTCGCTTCGATCTTTGTCGCTTTCAGGACAAGAACCCAAAGGGAAGAAGCTGGTTACATTCCCCCTCCCCCGGAGCAGACTCGGGCCACTTTGCTGGGACAAGCGGGGCTTTAGAGAAGTGCTTATTAAGTAGGCTTCAGCCTCAGCCACTCAGCACCTCTCTGACCCAGTGAGAAAACAGGCCCTGGGTGGGAGAAGGGACGGTGGGGTGCACACAGAGCCAGGGGCAGAAAGGGGTGTGGCCAGCACCCACCTGGAACTGGTCACATCCTGCGTTTTCTTCCTGCTCAGCACTGGAACCGCCTGGATGGTTCTGCTTAGCGCTCTTTCCTCGGGGAACTCTGTATTTTAAAAACGAATCGAAAGAGCTGCTTACCCTCTGTCAGCCCAGGAGCAGGGCACGTCAGGGCTGCACTGCCTACAGGTCAGGGTTAACTCTGGCCCGGCGGCATCCCGTCCCCCGCTCTGTCCTCAGTTCCTCACCCCCTGCCTTCCTCCCCTGGATGCTGGGCTCCTGCCGAGTGGGAAGGAATAGCAACAGGGGACAGTGAGCGGATGCTGGGCTAAGACAAATGCTGCGTGCTCTACTGAGTCCCCCACTGCCCTGGAAGGTAACAGTGTTTAGAGACAGGGCCTTCGCAGGGGCAATTCAGTTACAATGACACCACCCACCTGCCCAGAAGAGGGGTGGAGGCTGCACCAGGCCACAGAACACCTTGCAGCATCAGAACCAGGGTCTCCGGGAAGCCAGGAGCTTCCTGGCCCGAGATCCAGCTGACTGCTCTGGTCACAGCCCATGCAAGGTGATTACCCCCACAGTGACCCTCTGGGACACCACGCTGTGTAGGTGTCCCTCACTGCACCAGCACCCTCCTGCGACCCCTCTTCTGTCCCGAAAACCCTGCTGCTTTGCCCTCATTAGCTGCTCTGGATCCCATTTTTAGTCGTTTTATTTCTACACCACTGAAGCATCAGCATGTTTCATTTCAGTGCCAGTCTCCAGCCCTGGAAGGCCAATTATTTCCCATTTCGAGAAAGGCCTCCTCCTCCCCAGGAGCCGTGCATAAAAGTGCTCGCTTTATTTTGGGCGACTCAGTGGGAAGCGACGCCCTGTGATGAGTTACAAGGATAAACATGCATGTGAGTGTGTGTGCGTGTGAGCATGTGTGATTGTGTGAAGCCTGTGTGGATTTGATTTACACAACATGTAAACAACCAAGCTGGCAGCACCATCCGGCTCTGGGGACTCGTGCCCTGGAATGGAGATGACCGTGGGCCAGATCTGGGCTCAACCACTTCCCTAATGGTCCAGAAAAGCTTCTTAGCCCCTCTGGGCCTCAGTTTCCCCATCAGAAACCAATTCAGATGCAGAAAGCAACTAGTGCAGTGGCCCCGTGACAGCCGGCTGACAGTGCTCTCCTCATCACCTGCCTCTGCTAGTTCCTCCCTGGAGGCCCCAGGGCAGGTGGAAGGGGCCTGACTGCTGTGTGCACCACACAGCGGAAGTGGGAGCCGCGGGAACTGCAAGCGGAACCCAGGCTGCAGTGTCCCCTTCACCCCAGGGCGGTGACAGCAGCCCCCCGGGCAGCATGCAGGGCCAAAGCTCCCCAAAGGTGTAGTGCCTGATGCCCAAGTGTTTGTGGGAGACACCAGCCCATGCTCATCTGCACCTTTATGCTCTGTACATTACCAGGGAGTTTCTAATTTAAGGGCAGGCGTTGTTGGCCTTTGTGGCCATTAAACAGCCCAATTAAAGTTGGGAGAGCGGACCTCCGAGTTACTGTGAGGCCTGTAGGCTGGGTTGGGCTGGGGACAGTGCCTGCCACCCGCCCAGGTGCCACCTGGTGGCACTGGGAAGGGCTCTGCCCTGCACCCTGGGTGCCTGCAGACCAGGAGGCACAGAGCAAGCCTGGGGCTGCATTGTGCTGTAGGGAGCCAGAGGGGCAGCTGCCCCTGGGCGTGGAGCTGAGGGCGCCTATACCAGTGGCTGCCACACTGCTGGCCCAGAGCTCATTCGGGGCTCCCTCTTCTGTGCCAAGAACTCTTGAGGGCCTGTCCTCGAGTACTCACAGCATGGCCAGGAAGGGAAGTCTCATGTGCGAGGGCCAGTGTCCCCTGCAGGGCTTTCCCCACCCCAGGCTGCCAGTGTATGTCCTCTGTTGGTGCTAACTGCGGGGAAATGGAGGGCAGCAGAGTGGAGGGCAGGGGACAGGTAGCCTTGGGAGGGGCTGGCAGCAGAGAGAAGAGGGAGCAGGGCAGGAAACTCAGGAGCCGTGGCAGAAAGGAGGCTGTGCAGACTTTGGACGTGAGGCCTGCAGGATCGCGTCGGGTACCGGGCATTGTGAGCTTTGCAGAGCACCACAAAATACGGCCTCTGAAAGAAGCTCGCTGGGCTTTTCCGGAGCTGCGTGCTGGCCCCCACCTGTATCTTCTGAGCTCCAGGCAATGAAGGGTCCAGGTCACGGCCCCAGCTTGGCTGTCAGTCTCTGGCGACACTGTTCACAGCCGTGCTCAGCCTCTCCTGCCCTCTTAGGAAACGAGGAGGTTGGGAGAGATGGTTGCAAAGCGAGGACAGCCAGAAAGTTCCATGGTTTTCCCATACTTGGGGATGTTTAGCTGAAGGGCAGCTGGGTTAGGGGCCCTGGGGCCTGGTGGAGGGTGAGGTCTTCCAGAATGTGCTCTCCTCCCTGGAATCCCGCAGGGCCTTGCTGCTGGATGCTCTTTCCCTCCTCTCCCATTGGCAGAAGCCCAGATAAGCCCTTTTGATAAGGCTAGGAAAACCCCTAAGCGTGCCATTTCCTGAGCCCCGGAAGTGTTGGGGTGGGAGCTGTGAGCCCAGGCCAGGTGGGCAGCTGGGGCCTGCAGAGTCCCCATCACAGAAAGACACTGGGAGCAGCAGGGCAGGGAGCAGCCCCTCCCGGGTCTCTCATCCGAGCCCTGTCGACAGAGCCGTGGTGTACCTACGAGCCTGACAGGCTGTCACGGTGACACGCAGCAGAAAGGTCACCCTGCCCCGCTTATGTAGCACAGCTCTGCAGAAAAAGCCTAATTACTAATTAAGGCCCTGGCTTCCCGGCTTGGAATGCTAATCCCTGCAGCTGCATGGGCCTCAGTGGCGCGTCCCCTCTGCATGCTAAAGAGCAGCGCTGGCACCCGAGAGATGGACATGCTGGTTTTCCTTGGGCTGCATGGTTACAGCTGTGTGCAGCCCTCTCTTTTGTCCCCCAGTCCCCGGGGAAGGGGAGCTGTCCTCTCCACTCATCCTGGGGTGCACACAGAATCAGGGTGACCTGGGAGGCAGGGCATCCACTAGGCAAGGACCCCCAGCCAGCTGCGTGACTTGCTACAATCCCAGTCATGGCCACGCAGCAGAGCCATGGTCACGGGCACCTGCTCCTTATTCAGGTCTGGGCATGTTGACCATTGCTTTTCCTCCTCTGCCCTTCCATTTCCCACATGGAGCTGGAGCATATCAAAGGCAGCTGACCTGCTCTCTCTCTCTCTCTCTCTCTCTCTCTCTCTCTCTCTCTCTCTCTCTCTCTCAGTGGGTAGGCAGCCCCTGGGATGGCTCTTGGCCCCTTTTTGGGCATCACGGGCTCATAGCTTCCTTCTGATGAATACTACATATCCAATGAATGCATGACACATGGAGAAAGGATGAGACATCACTGCCAAGTTGCAGCCTGGGTTATAAAAAGACTGTGACCTCTCTTTTGCTTGCCCCTTCTTGCTCACTTGCTTTGTCTCTACTTTGCAGTGCTGGCCCTAGAAAAGCAAGCTGACACTGTCACAGGCAGCCCTAGAGAGGGGCCCACGTAGCAAGAACCAGATGAGCCAAGCTCGCAGCTGAGTGTGTGAGCTTGAAAGTGGGTCCTCCCCTGCCCTGTGTCCAGAGATAACCGCGCCCCAGCTGGGATTTTCATGGCTACCTGGGGGCTGGGGGGCTTGGAACCTCAGGCACCCAGTACAGCTGCATGAGAATCCTGTCCACAGGAATAGAGAGATGATTCGTGGTTACTGCTTTAATCTCAGCTTCGGGGTAACTTGGCACACAGCCACAGGATATGGACAGGGTAGTGTGCCTTACTGGATGAGGAATGCACACCACCCACTGATGGAGAGGTGCCTTGGCCTCGCCCTCTGGGCGGAGGCCCATGTGTTTTCAGGTTTTGGAGGACAGTGGATCACATCGGGCACAAGCAGGGATTTTGCTCTTGTCTTTTTTTCTCTGTAATTCTTTATTAAAAATAATGCTGTATCAATAGAGACAGAAAACAGGATTAAAGATGGAAAACACAGATTGGGATCATGATATTAGAATTTAACACACTGGTGCTTTTTAGGGAAACTGTTGACATTCAGATAGCAGAGCTAAGGTTAAAAGCAAAAGACAAGGGTACCTTCATGGTACCATCTCAAACCGTGAAGTAAATACGCTCTCAGTTTCAAATAGGCTCAAGAGATTGAAGTGACCAATGTTATGTTACATGATTTAAAGGGTAAGCCTTCCTATACTTTTATCTCTCATAACGAGAAGGCATGAAAAGTTTATATCCTTCATTTGACTGTGCTCAGATACTAAAATCTTCCTGTGAACTAAGACTAACTTTTAGACAGCTTCTTAAATGGAATTATGCCATGGAAAAAAGAGTCCCGCGCAAAACCCCCTAAGCAGAACTGAGAGTTCTTTTGAAATCCAATCCCAATAAAAAAAAACAAAACAAAACCCTGAATGCATTACCTGATACCAGCTGTTTTCTTTTCTGGGTGACAATATGTACTCGTGAAGACTGATCAGCCACCAGCCCTTTATATTCAAACCAGGCCCTTAGCTACTAGGGGCTGAAACAAACTAGCATTTATGATGCATTCTTGGGTTTTTGAGATTGCCCTTTATTTGGCCCCAAGTTTGTTTAAATGGGCCACACAGGGACACCAGGCTGGCAAGGGGTGGACTGTGCTCGATTCATAACCTCTCCACCCATCCGAGGACATGCTACTGCCCAGAGTCCCTCCCACAGGAGCCACTGTTCGTGGTGCTGTGAAGGCCCTGGGATGGGATGGGAAGAAGGTGGCAGCCAGCTGCACCCGTGTTTGGAGGTTGGGAGCAGAACACCAAGGCCTATCTTTGTGCACACCTTGTCCCCATGGTAGCATCAGGGCCCACAGTGGCTCCAACCCACATCCCCCGAAGGGCCTCTGACTTCAGGGAGAGTTGTGTGGCTCCCTGTTGAAGATTTCTGCTTCCCTCCACAACTCCCCGTGTTGAAGCTGGTGGCAGTGGCAGTGGGGCTGCCATGATGGGGCCACGCATCCTCCAATATCCCAGTGGCCCCTGAGCCCCCCACATGATCTGCAGTTCTCTGTCCCAGCCACCTGGCCTGCCGACCCACATGATAGCACCAGGCACTGAAGCCACCATGCCGGAGAGCGGGTGCCTCTTGCAAGGCGTCCCATGGCTACGTCTCTGAGTCTGCCTTTCTGATTATAGCCTCTCCAGCTCCCCAGGCTAACAAAGACCCCTCAGGGGCATGCAGGGCCCCTGGGGAACACCACCGTCTCCTAGGTCTGCTAGACGTCCCAGTGGAAGGACACCCATGACCTTTGCAGAAATGGGCTGTGCCCTTCAGAATGTAGGCTCTGCCCTTGTCCTGAGAGGGCTGGGTGCTCTAGGGGATGGATCCATGACACTAACACACACACACACACACACACACCCTCATGCACGCACGCACAGATAGAAAGATCCTGCTGCTCTATTTCAAGTTTTTAACCCATGTCAGGGAAAATGGCACCTTGCGAGGGCAGCGGATAGACTCTTGTCTTTCTAGCTGGCTCTTTGAATTTTTTTTTGTTAAGTTTATTGGTACTTTTTAGGTATACAATATGATGACATTCAACATTGGGAATTTGTACAAACTTTACATGATCTCTCTTGGTTCTTATTTTTTTCCCCCTTCCCCTGCCCTCCCGTCAACCCCTCCATCCCTCCCTATTTACAAAGACTTTGTTTCCTTTTTTTCCTTTTCTCATAGTTTTTACTTTCCCTTCTTTTCTTTCCCCTAAGCCTCCCACTTACACTTCCCCTTTGCCCCTTTTCTTCCTATTTCACATTATCTATTATACATTTTGATCTTAATTTACACTTTCAGTTTCTCACACCAGAGAAACTATTCAGTATTTTACACATGTGTGTCCTTTTATTTCACTGAAGAGTATTGCCTCAATGTGCATTCATGTAGCTATAAATGTCTCTAATTTCTCATTTATGGCTGAGTAGTGCTCCATTTTATTAAAAAAAAAACACAAAAAAACCCACATCTTCTTTATCCAGTCTCCAGTTGATAGGTACTTGGGCTGTTTCCAAGCTTTCGCTATTAACAAACTGTGTTGCTATAAACATGGGTGCACATATATCGCTGTGGTATGATGCTTTTAATTCTTTGGGGAAGATCCCCAGCAGGGGGATAGCTGGGTCGAGTGGGACCTCTAGTCCTAGTTCTTTGAGGAATCTCCACACTGATTTCCGCAGTGGTTGCACGAGTCTGCACTCCCACCAGCAGTGGAGCAGGGTTCCTTTCTCCCCCACAACCCCGCTGAGATTCTACCTCACTCCAGAAAGAACGGCTGCTATCTTTGAAGTTTTCAAAGGAAAAAGGGTCTCAACATGGCACAGGTGGCCTGAAGGGTGGAAGGGAGTTCCTTCCTCACAAAGGGCGAGCAGAAAGGCCATTGTGCACAGAACGGTGTGCTGCCAGCAGAGGGACCGCGGAGGCCGCGGCCTGCCCTGTGGGCTGCATCTGCAGGGACAGCTCTGGAGCCCCTGGGAGTATGGAATAATCACTTAGCAGGACCAGGACCCACCTGTCAGTTGAGCCTCGCCTCTCACACTGACCAGGTCGATTCATTCATAATTCATTAGGGTGATGCAACTGCACCATCGATGCTCCGCAGGAAACCCCTGTAATTTACAGGGTGGCCTGAATCCAGGGGGCTGCTTGAAGGCCGGATTGACAAGGGAAATATGTATTTGGGTATGAGCTGTCCCTTCCTCTGATGCCGTCTCTCTCAGGCTACAGGAGCTGGAATTTGGAACCACTGTGGGCAGGGCACTCACACTGCGGGCTTAGTCGCCGCAGCGAAGACTTGCTCAGCCCCAGATCCAGAGCCGCACAGAGGATGACGAGGGGCAGAGTGGCTCCTCCTTTCTCTATCCTGCCAGTCACTTCTCCTCTGCTGTCCAGCCCAGGTCCGGGGCTCAGACTCTAGGATACTGGCATCCATGGGCGCCCAGCTGCGTCCCTCCTTGGGCAAGTTCTCTGGCTGCTCTCATGCAATCAGGCGGAGCCTGTGGGGTCCTGGCCCAGATGACGAGTGCCGAGCATGCCATCCTCAGACCCTGCCGGGGCCACAGAAGTGGCTCTCTCAATCATCCAGGCCTAAGTGCCAGGAGGCGGGGCTTCCAGCTGTCGCCTTCAGTCTTTTCCCCCAGTGCCAGGCGCATGATTGGTGCTCAATACATATTCATTGAATAAATGAGCTTTGCCAGCATTTCAATAAAACCTCTGCTAGAATCTGTGTCACTCCCAGCCCTCTTTCTCCCCCTGCACTTGGTGGTTGCTAAATCAGAAGCACCCTCCTTAGCTTCCACCCACCTGTCTGACAGCACTCCTGGGACGCCTGACAGCTGCAGGCCCAAGGGGAAGTGACTCTGAATGCATTTTCTGGCATCTGCGTCTTGCTTCTTGGCTGCTTGGAGCTTTTACCTCACTGCTGAGTTGGAGGTTATGTGCCTTGGAGACTTAGGCGTAAGGTGCCCCTGTTTGGTCCTGAGAGCCCAGCGTTAGCTGATGGATTCAGAGTAATCAGGAAGGAGCTGGTAGGTTTTGTTCAACACCCTGGAAGAGTACGTTGTGAGAATGGAGGACGGACCTGAAGGAGACGGAGAAAGGGCAGGCATTCTGAGCATTCCCGGTTATTCAAGGGTTTGCTGAGAGAGTTATAATAATCAGTGTCTACACTGAGGTTTATGCCTAATGAACAAGGACTGAAGCTCTCCATCTATTCCCAGGAGCAAGTCCAGAAAGTCCTCAGCCTCTTCTACTCAAGGTAGAATAGGTATCTCAAGATAGACCCCTCACCTGCACTGGAGAGGTTAAGCCAGAGCACTTAGGCAAAAGGAAAAAGAAAATGGTATCCAGGAAAAGAAAAGAGACAATGATCTCAATCTGTGGAAGGCATGGGCTTCCCCAAAAAATCCACTAGAAAACTCATAGAACAAATAAATGAGTTAAGCAGTGTGGCAGGATATAAGATCAATATACAAAAATCCTTCCTATTTCTATATCCTTGTAATAAACCATCCAAAAGTGAAATTAAGAAAATAATTCCACTGATACAAACAGTAAAAAAAAAATAAAATACTTGGGAGTGAACTGAGCAAAAGAAGTTCCAGACCTGTGCACTGAAAACCAGAAAACGTTGTTGACAGGAACTAAAAACAATCCAGCAAAATGGCAAGACCCCTCATTCCTGAGGGGATGACTCACAGTGGTTAGGAGAGAGGCAGTGCAGTGTCCTGAGGGTGAACATGGGGTCAGTGGAACAAAGTCATGACACCAGCTCACCCTCACATTTAGGGTCAACTCATTTACAATTGCGGTGCTGAGATAACTGAACAGGGAAAAATCATCTTTTCAACAAGTGGTGCGGGACAAGTGGATATATCCACAGGCATTTCCAAAAATTACCCACGTGTAAAAATTTCTTCAAGACACATCACAGACATGAATGTAAGTGCTAAAACTGTAAAACTCTAAGAAAAAATTAGACAATGGTTTCTTTAATGTGACATCAAAAGCAGAGGAGAGGAAGAGGGGAGAGGTCCAAAAGGATAAATTGTTCTTCATTAAAATTAAAAACTGTGCTTCAAAAAAAATTTAAAAAAAAAGAAAGTGACAGGATAACCGAGAAACTGGGAGAAAATCATTGCAAATCATGTGTCCGATAATGAATTTATATCTAGAATATAGAAAGAGCTCTTTCCACTCAATGACAAAAGGAGGAGGGGAACTTAAAGAGACATTTCTCCAAAGAAGCTACACAAATGGGCAATGAGAATATAAAAAGATGCTCAATTGCATTTGCTGATCAGGGGAAAAGTACAGTAAGAAAATCACTTCCCACCCTTGAGGACGGCCACTATTCCAGACAGGTCACAGAAAAGTGCTGGGAAGGATGTGGAGAAAATGAAATACGCTGCACGGCGAAATGGATGTGGGTTTAACAGATAACCCAGTTAATCGCATTCTTAGGTACGAAAGAGAACCCAAAACATTTGCACATAAAAACCTGTACAGGAATATTCATAGCAATGCTTGTTATTCATAATAGCCAAAAAGCAAAATCAATCCAAACCTCTCTTGACTAATGAACAAATAAAATGTGTTGTCCACACCCTGTGGAGTATCACTGGGCAGCGGCAAAGGCTGAACTGTTACTCAGTTCCACGGTGTGGGTGGATCCTGAAAACACTGCTCAGTGGAGGGACCAGTCCCAAAGACCATGCAGTGTATGGCTGGGAATAATACTTGGTTTCCTGCCCGGGCAGGACGAAGCGGTTCTCAAATTAGACTGTCCTGGTATTGCCCAGCTCAGGAACACACTAAGCAGCACTGAACTGAACATTCCAAATGGGAAAACTTTATGATCTCAATTATATCTCAATAAAGCCATTGTCAAACCATCACACACCTCCCTGCAGCACGGATCTCCAGTGCCCCAGGGACACACACCTGGCTGTGCTGGGCAGAGCAGGCTCCATCCACCAAGGGGAGAGTGGCCAGGGCAGGAGGCCCAGGCATGGGCAGAGAGCATGTTCACAGCATCCTCTCCCTTGCCTTTTCTCACCGGAGATACAGCCTAGAGCAATGAAAAGCACAGATCTTGATGAATATTCTCGACCACTGTAATCACCACTCGTTATAGAGCATTTCCGTCACCCTGAAAGTCCCGCTGGGGAGGGCACAAAGCTCAGCGGTGCGTGTTTGCCTAGCACACTCCAAGTCCTAGGTTTCATTTCCAGGCTGGCAAAATAGAAAGAAAAGTTCCCTCGAGGCCCTCCCAGGCCCCTGCCCCAGCAGCACTTCCCTTTTCTGATGGCCACCACCATCCCTGGCTCTGTCTGGTCTTAGAAATCGCGAGAACAGGACCGCACAGTACTTTGCATGTGGCTTCTTTTGCTTCCAGCGGCCCTTTGGAGACCCGTCCACACTGCACTAGCTGCTCTCCATCACTGGGTGCCCCACGGCAGGGCCGGGGCACAATTAGAAGGTGGGGGCCCCATGTGATGCAGGAGGTGACAGTTCCTGTTGTTCCCCATCCTCACCTTGTCAGCCTTTAGTTCTCCATAGGTAAGAGCCAGACCAGGGGGCATTTGCCAGAGAAGTGTCCACTGGCTGGGCCTGTCCTCTCTCCATGACCAGGGGACACAGACAGGGGCCTCCCAGACCCTGCCGCGGGGCAGCCTCACCCAGGCTTGAGGCGGAGCTATGTTCCCAATCACGCAGTGGGCAGCACAGCCGGCCAGGTGAGGCACACCTGAGCCATCAAGGTGAGGGGCTCAGAGACTGCAGTCGGGCTATGCAGGAGGTTGCCAACCCTGCCAGCTGTAGAGGAGATGGGCAGGGGTCATGGTAGGCACGTGGGCCCAAAAGAGAAGCAAAGCCATGGGTCTGGGTGAAGGCCCAGGCTCTGAGGGCGAGAATCCCAGAGAAGGCGGTTTGAGGAGCCCAGACCTGCGCTGGAGGAAGGCAGCGTCCAGGAAGCTAATAGTGCCAGTCTCTGAGTGGTGAGCAAGGTTGTCCACAGGGCTCCTCGAGACAGCAAGAGCCTCCCAGTGCCTTCCAGGGGGCCACACCCCCTGCCCTGCTGGCGCTGCCCCCTGAAGTCCCCAAACCAAGGCTGGTGGGTTTCAACAGGGCTCAGCATCCAAGTGTAAGAAGCTAGCAGGGTCCTGTGGCCAGCAGGGTGGGGCTGTGCTCCCGAGGCCAGCTGAGCTGGAGCCCGTGTCCCTGTCCTTCTTCCCCGGGTCCAGGGGCACAGAGTGGGTTTGAAGCTGCAGTCTGCTCAGCGAACGTGGGGGTTGTCATCGCAGATCTGCTCAGACAGAGAAGCCCACAGCAGCACAGCCTGTCTGTCCCCACGGTCCTCCTGGACAGATGGTAAAGACTGCTGGTGGGGGAAGGCCCACATCCCTGGCTGGAGTCAAGGCCAGGCCTGGGGGGTGGCAGGGGGCCACACTCCGTCCCTCCGCCCGCTGTGGCTGCAGGGCGCTCACCCGGTGACCTCTGCAGGGAGCCCGGGGGCTTATGCTGGCTCTGCCTGCCCCGTGCCCCTGAAGGGAAGCGGCCAGGACCCAGAGGAGCCAGAGGAGGAGGAGGAAGCAGGAGGGCATGAAAAGGGGGGAGCGTGAGAGGGGGAGTGGGTGTACATGCATGCTGAACCCACTTAAACTCAAAGCCCAAGAAACAACTGAAGCTGTTTCCAAAGCATCCTGTGGCTCAGCCAGGACATTTTAATGCCAACAGAGGGCTGCAGGCCTGGAAGACAGGGCTGGCTGGGGTGGAGATGGTGCCTGCCAGGAAAGGAAGACCAGGCTCAGCAGAGCCCAGCAGGGTCTCCGCAGCGGGGCCCCAGGCTGGTGTGGGACCCTGGACTCGGCTCCAGACAGGTGTAAGACAGCGGGAAACATCACCCCGACTTTTGGGGAAACCAAGGAGTCGCCTCCACGGTGGCCCCCACTCCACTGTCCGACCCCTTGGTTCACCCCAAGACCACCGGCAGTTCAACCCCAAGGAGGGTGTGCATCGAGGAGCTCCTGGCAGAAAGGGGCCTGGGTCTCACCTGTATCCGGCTAAAGGGTCCTTCTCACGCCATTCCTTGGCTTCCCTTTATGCAAGAGGTGTCTCTGCAGCCCCTGAGGCCCAGGATCAGACACGACTGGTCAAGGCCGAGGTCAGGCAGCCTGGTGCTGTCAGGTGTGCAGGGTGTCCAGAGCAGGCAGCCAACCTGTGAATCCTTACGGCTTTTTTCCTCCTGAAACCCTGTGTCACGGCTGTGCCTGGAAGTCCCCCAAAGCCTCATGCAGTCATAGGTGGGCTTTTCAGAGGTGGCTGGATCTAGGGCTTGTGACTGACTCCTGGTGCAGTGCTAGGCTCAAGGCCCGGGGATTAAGGGTGTGTGTGCCGCCTGCCCTGAGTAGCTCAGATAAGATAAAGAGGACAGAGAGATGCTGTTAAGGTCCTTGTCACTTTTGCTACCTTGTGTGTACCATCAGCTATTTCTCCTCTCCCATGAGCCACCCTGCCTTGGAGCCAGCCGATCATGGACTAAAAACTCTACAAACTGTGAGCTAAATAAACCTTTCCTCTTTTAGCTCTAGGTGTTGGGTATTTTGCCTCAGCAACAAAGAAGTAAATACAACACCCAGCTCATGGGTTCTTCCCCAGCCACCACTACACAACAAGGTCCCTACAGCCATTTGGGGTCCTGCAACAGGGCACGTCTGAGGGCAGTGCTGGCCAGCAAGGGGTCTAGGCTGGGGCTTTAGGCATGGACAGGGAACTCCATATCTAGAGCTGGGCACAGGAAGGGGGAAGTTGGTGCTTCTCCGGGAGGCAGAGGCTGAGCCCACCCAGGGTGAGCCTGGCCTTGCGGGGGCAGTGGACCCTGGTCAAGCTCCACGCACACCACTTAGCTTCTCTACATCTCTGGGCCTCAGTTTCCTCCTCTTTAGAAAGGATAGCAACACGGGGCCAGCTGAGCTTAAGTGAACTCCTCACCCTGAAGGTCCCTTGCACACCAGGAATGGGACTCATCCAGCGGATCTCTCCGGCAAGGCTGACTGAAGAGCGTGGCAGCCTTTGAAATAAATCAGCCCCAGGACAAGGGCGGAGACGGAAGCCGTGGGGACACATCTGAAGCCAAACAGTTTGGACAGTGAAGGCTCCCGGCACAGCAGAGCATGAGGCAGCAGCTACAATGGCCCATGCTTGGAAGCCGGTGGCTTCTCCTGCCCTCCTGTCCTGTCCTGTCAGCCTGCAGAGGAGACCAGATGCAAGGAGCTGGGGGAGGCCAGGGAGGCCGGGTCTGCTGGCCCCGCCAGGCCAAGGTTGGGGCGAGGACAGCCAAAGACGACTCTGCAAGCAGAATAATTCCCCGGCCCCAGGCAGCTGCAGAGACCCAGCGTCTCCCGGCTGGCTTCAGATTCCCAGTCCCTGTGCAGCCCTCTGCGATGGGCACTCTGGCTTCCTGCCTCTGCCCACGCCTCAGCAGTGGCAAAGCCTGCTTGCCCCTGAGGACCCCAGGCAGTTAGAATCAGAACGAAGTCTCGCTCCCTCAGGGCCACCCAGGAGGGGACAGCAGGGTGGCCCTCCACCCAGCCAGCCTCTGCCCACCTGAGCAAGGCCAGGCCGGGTGCCATCAGGTGAGAAAAGCACCCAGGGGCTAACATGGGGCTCTCGCCAGCAGGCCTGATATGGGGCGGGGTCCACCCTGCCCCTGCTGCTGGCCGGCCACCAGTCTGGGGAGACGCCGGCCAGCCCCGTGCATCTGGCCAGCTCTCTGGAAGCTTCACCCATCCTCGCGGTGGCCTGATTCATCCCTTCTGTGGGCAAGGAACGGGAAAGCGGAGAGGCCCAGGTCTGCTCGGGGCTGTGGGCCGGAATGCGGGGGGCGCCTTCCAGGCAGGGCCCAGGGACAGCAGCTGTTCCCACCTCTGCAAGACCTGCACCCCAAGGAGAAACATCCCTTCCCAGGGTGGCACAAGGCTCCCAACCCAGAGCAGACTGTGGACGCCATGTGAGGAGCTGCTCAGCCTGCACATGATGACGACCTCTGCTCTCTGAGGGCAAATTCCCTTTATCATCGGAGAAAACATCAAAGGGAAGCAATGCCTCAGAAAAGTAGCTTCCGCACCCCATGGAGACCCGCTTCCCTCGCTGCTCGCCCCCAAGGGTGAAACACTGTGTGGCCTTTAGGGGACCCACGGGTCACCTTTGAGCCTTGATGGCAGGCGTGGAAAGACGTCAGCAGCAGGGTGGAAGGAGCAAAGGGAAATGTAATTCACTGGCTGCTCCAAGAACTGGGGGAAAAATATGGTAATTCTGTCTTGAGTACTGAGAGTATATTATTTACAGCCTCAAACTTTCACAACAATTTGAATGCAAACCAGGATGTGCTGTATTTATAGCAGTGTGTCCCAATTGCAAAGCAAGCATTTGAGAGGAAAAGAGCACTTTCCTTTAAACTGCTTGCTAAGAAAGCGGTAAGACAGGCGAGGCAGCTTTCCAAGGGAGGCTTCAAGCTGCAAATGTGCAGGTATCTAAGAAAAGGAGAACAAAGGCAAAGGAGAAAAGCAGCCCACACCAGGCAGAGCTGGGTGGCTTTGCTTTTATTTAAAATAACACTTTTATTGATTGCTGCATGTGTGCCCAGACTCGGCTGGGAGACAGGAGAAGCCACAAGGACAGGATCCTGGGGGAAGCACTCGAGCCCCTCCGACCTGGGCCTTTTCTACTCTGTGCCAAAGGGGCGCGGTAGGGATAGGTACAGCAGACTCAGTTTCCCCACTCTCAGGAAGAAATCAGGTTTTCCTTCTCTGAGCTGAGATGATTAACGAGGAGCCAAGGAAAGCTTTGAAGATGAAAAATCTCCTCCCTGTCCCAGGCATTAATCATCATATAATGTGTGTTCCATAACTCTGTGGTGACTTAATTACCTGCAGTCACAGGAACGATTTTCCTCTTGCTCCTCCCCGGAGAAACAGTGCCATTTTGGAACCCGCGGCCCAGATTCTCTCGGCAGAGAATCAAAGCTCCCTGTGCGGCACCAGAGGCAGTGGCAGAAGGGCTCGGGGGTTTTCGCGGCGCGGGAGAGAACAGAGGCAGCCTCAAATGGAGATGACTCTGCCACACGGAGAGCGCGGAGCAGCAAGGGACAGAAATGGCTCAGACTTTGTGATTTAAAAACTAGGGCTCGATCCCATTATCTCCAAAGCTAACCGAGCTGTCCTTGTCCCTGAAGATACAAAGCACTAAGTGTGGGCTCTTCCCTCAGTTTGAGCTCCCCAGGGAATCCTTGGGCTCTGACCCTATCAGGGGGAGGGGGACGGGCCCTGCTGCCCCTTCCCGAGGTGATGGACCCTGGGTATCTATGCTTCATCATCTGAGGACTGGACGTCTTGCAGGGTGCAGTCCTCCGTGAACTGTAATGAGGCCCCCAATGGAGGGGCACCCCTGCGTTTGCATGGCTGGGGTCCTGGACTGGCTCTCAGTCACGCTCAGTGGATATCACTTGGCTCCTGTGTGGTCCTCTGTCCACACTGTGGACTCCCCGGTAGAACTCCTGGCCTGCTCTAATGGCTATTTGCTCATTTCTCTCCCCACAAACCCTGCGCATCTTGAAGGAGGCCACTCTGCCAGTCACTGTCCTCTGTGCACAGGAGGCTGGATGCAGGCAGGGCTTGGTCAGAGCCTGAGAGCAAGAGCTATAGCTGTAAAGAGGTCCCCCAAGCCAGTTTTAGGGCCAGAAAGATGTTTCTAGACCAGTCTCCCTCCTTCCTTCCCTCTCTCTCTCTACCTACCACCTGTCTGTCATACATTCTCACGTACCTGTCATCTGTCCATCACCCGTCATCCATCACCCATCCATCCATCCACCATCTGCCCACCATCTACCTATCCATCCACTATCTTTCCATCCACCATCTATCCATCTGTCTATCCATCCACCTCCTTCCATCATCCATTCATCCATCCATCGTCTATCTACCATCTATCTATCCATCCACCATCCATCCATCCACCATCTACCCACTATCTGCCTGTCCATCCACTATCTTTCCATCCACCATCTATCCATCTATCTATCCATCCACCTCCTTCCATCATCCATTCATCCATCCAGTGATTTTTATGAGTCAGTGGCACCCCTGGTCCTGGGCCAGTGCTGCTGTAGCAAACAGAGACAGTCCATTATGGATTATATCTAGATGTCTCCCAAGAGCTTCGTGTGCTCAGACGTGGGACCTCTGCCAGGAGACTGGGTTATGGGAGCGCTAGAGCTGAGGTGGGAAGGGGCAGGTTGCTGTGCGTCACCTGGCACCTGGAGGGGTTTCTCTCCCTCCCCAGCTCCTCCCTTTGCACGCTGCTTCCTGGTAGCCTTGCAGTGAGCTGCTTTTTTCCCTGGTAGACCCTTCCCCTGCTCCATTTCTGCCTTGGAACCAGCAGGCTATGGGCAGAAACCCCTGAAAAACACGAGCCTCCTACAATTTGTTGGTGTCAGATATTGAGTCCCAGCAATGAAGAAAACTAAGACAGTCCCCTAGCTCCCAACTGTGGCGGGTGGGGACTGGTAAAGTTGTCCCAGGGAGCCGGTTGAGATTAAGGAGTAAAGTGTAGCATGGCCTCCCAAGGCGGAGACAGGGAGCCAGGTACCTGGGGCCTACAGACAGAAGGGCGAGTGGGAGTTCACAGGTAATGACGAGAGTGCAGAGGGCTGGTGGGCTACGGGGCGAGCTCCTGGCAGGGCCGGGGGCTGGTGCCCACTCAAGGGACAGAGAGGGTGACAGTGGGACAGGACAGGCCCTGGAGGAGCCAGAGCATGAAGGGCCCAGTGGCTGGGCGAGGGCTGAATCTGACTCCACATCTCACAGAATGGCATGGACAGGCCTAGCTGGAGCCACTGTCCCTCTGCATCTCTCCTTCCACATCAGAAGAGGTTGGTAGAGGGTGCAGGGCCTTTCCAGGCTGCAGGTGCACTGGGTGGCATTGGAGGGTTGGGGAGCAGATATCTGGGTGCTGACAGCTAAAAGCTGAGCCGGGTCCCCCTGTGAAAGGCGTCACTCTCCTCCTCCTCCTCTGACTCCAGGCAAAGCCGATGGTCAGGAAAGAGCCTACACCCAGGCACAGGGATGCACACCCACTCTCTGGGCCCTGCAGGCAGGTGCCTGACGTGTAGAGAATCCCATGCTCGGGTCCAAGGATGGATCTGCAACCACTGCTCAGGGGAGAAAAGAACCAAGCTGCTCCTGACCCAGTGGGACCTCAGCAGTCCCCTCTCTGGTCCTTGCTCTGACCATACCCATTGCTGTTAACTCTGGGTGATGCTCAGCAATCTGAGGAGGGAGGAACTGCAGAACGCAGTCAAGGCCGTAGTCCCTGGCCCCCACCTCTGCCTGAGTCTCCCCTGCCGCAGTGGACCCGAGCTCCGATTTAGGAACAAAAGCTGCCACCCTGGAGGAGGCCTGGCAACCCTCCAGAATCCCAGCTGTACCCCACAGATGGCTCTCTGCACCCCTTGGGATTTGTGAGGCAGAGGGAAGTGCTGTTGGCTCCCAAGCCCGGGCATGTCCTGATTTAATTGGTCATCTCCCTGATTTAATCATCCAGGTGGTGGCCATGCATGCTCAAGAGGAAAGGAAAAGCGAAACACGACCTCCTAGAAAGGCGAAGCTTATGGGTCTGAACAAGAGAATGCAAATTATTTTAATTAGGTGATTCATTTTTGTGGCCTCTTAGCTGAGCTGAACCAGAGAAATGGGATTGGAGGAAGCAGAACTGATGTGACAGATGAGCCTCCAGCATGGAGGACCACAGGAGGACACTGGCCCGGGGACCTGGGGGACAGAGGGCTGTGCCCAGGAGAAGCAAGGCCCTTCCTCCTCAGGAGGTGCAGTTCTCTGTGCCCCTGTGAACTGTGTCACCTCCTCAGAGTCCTAAGTGTAAAATGAGAAGAAAGGAACTCCTTCCCTCAAAAAAGACAAAGAAAGTGACTTGGTTACTAACCCCAACCCCCTGGGCCCCAGGGAATGTCACCGCTCCTGCTAGGCGTATCTGTCACATCAAAGATGGCTGAAGTCTTCACCTGGATGGTACAACCAGCTGTGTGCCACTGCTAGGCAGTTACTGCACTGGGGCAGCCCCCCACCCCCACCCCGGGCTATTCTGCCATCAGCACTCTCCAGGGGACCAGACGTCCTCTTCCAGGTGCTCCTGAGCCATCGTTCAGGGACTGCTCAGGCCCTGCCCCACTCTGAGGGGAAGGAACAGAACCCAGGGTCCACACCATGTGGACCTCACCTGGATCCCCATGGGGGCACCTCGCTGGGCACCACACTTCCGGGGTCTTCTCTTAGGATGTGTAGAAGTACAGAGGCTTGCAGCTGATTCCACTGCAGGTGTGTCCCCAGATGTCACCAGAGCCCCTGCTGCGCAATCCTTGAAAGCAGAACCGGAAGCCACACAAGGCTGGGAGCAGCAGGAGTTCCCCAAAGGTGGTTTCCGGCCAAACCGCAAGATGAAGTAGGGATTTTGCATTTTATGCCACAAGACGCTCTGTGACCTTGTTTCAGTTCCTACTCTTTGATCTTTCTGAGATGTTGGCTATTGCAACAGTTGGTGGGGAAATCATAAAAATAAAGTACTCGAGAAATGAGCTATAACCTGCTTTCCCAGCTCACTGATCAGGTTTGGAAATTTCTAGATGGATGCTAGGTGATCCTGGTTTGCCAGGACAGAAAGGTTTTCTGGGACACAGAGCTGCTCCACTTGCCTGAGCCTGGTTATCATCGTAGCCCTGAAGCTCCACCTCCATTCCTCCCACCATAGTGATTGGCTGATGGCCAGCCAATCAGAGTCTTCCCTGAGATTCTTCCCGTGGAGTGCCTCCCCATGCACAGAATATGCTGCAGATGATGGGGGCAGGCAGGTGGCAGGTTCTCTCTGCTTTCCAGGGAGGACTCCTCTGTGGAGGCTTAGAAAGGGCCTGGCAGGGACTGAGGATTGCTACACGTGTGCACACATGTGCAGGTGTTTGGGCCGCCACACCCTGTCCACAGGCAAGCCTCTTGTCACTGGAAAGACCAGGACTGGGAATGTAGAGAGGGTGGGAAGGACCGCGTGGTGAGGCCTAAGCCATAGCGTGTACTTCTCCACCAGGCAGAGAACCTGCAGCCCAGAGGTGACTGCTGGAAGGAGGGCTATCCAAGAGAAGGCATTTAGGTGCAATAAATGTTTAATTCCATCCAGGCCTTCTCCCGTAGCCATTCATATCCAGAAATAGTTTTATACATTCTACCCACATCGTAATACCCTTCAGCAAGGTTAATCCTGTCCTAAGGCAAGTTTAAAAATTAAATCCACTTCTGTGAACAAATGTCCTGCGCAGCCTCATCCCATTCTTTTATGCAGAGTAAATATGTTTGCACAGCGGCTGGCTCCAGGAGCGGAGCTCCGCGGCGGATCGCGCACACCTTCTACATGGCTCCCAGCCCTCCTGTCCTGCCTCCTCGCCGCCCAGTTCATGCATTATATATGACAGCCCCAATCCAGCCTCGCCACTGCGTGAGGCAGCAGGCAGCAATTTGGCAGCACGTCTAAATCAAGAGCAAAGCAGATCGAGTACCAGTCCCTGGGAACAAAAACAGCCAGGCACAGATTGGAGATTTTAAGAATGACTAGTTTTACTTAGGTGAGAACAAGCTTCTGGATTTTTCTTGTCTGTTCACAAGCTTTAAAAATTGACATGAAACCAAACGAGAACAACCACAAAAACAAAGCAAAACCCCAGGATAACAAGCCTTCCTTCCCTGATGTGTTTTCCCTGAGTTTCCAGAAGGTGAAAGTCACCTTCATTTTCCATGCCGGAGCTAGAAGAGGATGTGGTGAGGTTTGTTTTCTCCAGTGTCCTAGAGCTTGTAGACTCAATTAAGTTATTAAAAAATGAGACTCCGGCATGCAGGGCTCCTCCGCGGTGTGCTGTGTCTTTGTTTATGACTTTGGTGAGCACCGCTGCACCAGCTCCTCCTGTCCAGGGGACGAGGAGCTTTCCAAAGGGGATTACGTCCCTCCTGAGATATAAATTCCAATTTACTCTGACACAAACTATTACCCTGCAAACGGTGGTCATCTGTCTTCTGGCGCCTGGCAGGTATTCTGTCCACTGTTATTATCTCTGGGAAATTAAAACAGCCCTCAGGGTGAAGAACACTTCCTGCCGGAGCCCAGGTGTCTGTCTCGTGGACCCTCCTGACCTCCGGGCAGTTCCAAGTGCCAGTTTTTCTTGCGTCTCTGCGGCTGGTACTGCCAATGTGTTCGCTCTCACCCGCTGCCCCTCCCAGGAGCTGCTGAGCACTTAGCACATCCCATGGTCGAAGGGGACTTTCTGAAGGCCACTGCTGCAGCCAGCCTTGGGGTCTCAGCAGGGAGGAGGCCAGGGGGGTGGCAAATAAGGGGGTGGCGGCTATGCTGGGCAAAGGTGGGCTCCCCATCCTTGATGCTCCCCTCAAGGTGTTCAGTGTGGGGCTCCTGAATCCCTTCTGGGCAAGTTCCCTGCGGGTCAGGGAGGCCCATGCATCACCTTCTTCCAAGCGCTCCTTTTCTGTAACAGCTTTGTCGAGAAATAATCCACATACTGTAAAATCTACCCTTGCAAAGTACATAATTCAGTGGTTTTTTCAGTGGTTCTCTCCCAGAGTTAGTTGCACAGCCATCAGAACATTCGAGTTTCAGAACGTTTTCATCACCCCGAAAGAACCCCTGTGCCCTTAGCCTGTCACTCCCCTGTGCCCCTCTCCCCCAGCCCCAGCCCTGGCCAAGGACTGATCTTTCTCTCTCTATGAATTTGCCTACCCTGGATATTTTGCATAAGAGGGATCATACCACGTGCGGTTTGGCTTCTCGCATTTAGCACCCCTTGAAGGCTCTCCCACAGTGCGGTATGAATCCAAATCTCTTTTCATGGCTGGTAATATTCCATTGCATGGGCAGGTTACATTTTGTTTATTCATTCACCAGCTAATGGACTGCAGGCTACTTCCACCTTGGGCCACTCTGAATGCTGCTGCAATGGGTGTGACAAGTCTTCACACCTCTGGGCTCTACACCTGGGGGCAGCTTGCTGAGGCTGACTATTGGAGGAGATGCCAGGCCTTCCCCACCTCCCGAGTTCTGTGCCTCTCCTCCTTGTCTCTGGAGACAAAGTGTCTGAAACAGGGTGGAAGATGCCTGGGACTGGCCAGGAAGATGGGGTCGGGGAGTGTCAAGTATCAGCAACCCCGTGACCTGAAGGACCCCAGCCAGAGGCATAGTGATGGAGGATGCTAATGGTCTTCAGATGTCCTGGACCCCTGGGCCCAGCAGACAGAGCCTAGGGCAGGAGGTTGAGGATGTGGGCAGCCCTCGTACCCAGCATTGGAGAAGTTTCAGCTAAACCCACCAGCAGGAGGGTGGGGTAGGTGACCGAAGCTAGGGACGTGGGAGTGTGAACACATCTGGAGTCTCTCAAGGCAAGACCTCATTTCCTCTTCCCCTTAAGAGGAAATGTCTAAACATTGACGGGGAGGCACCCTGCCCTGGGCTCTAGGACGGACTTGGCAGGCACCCTCTGCCCCACAGAAGGGCGCACAAAGATCCCCAGGGCTCTGAGGAGTCGTGTGCAGAAGCCCAGCCCGGAAGGGGGCCCCTCCCCATGGCCCTCAGAGCCGGTGAACAGGAGGGGAAGTTGGGCCCCGCAGAGGGACCAGGATAGCCCAGCCAGGGCCCTTGCCCAGGTCTCTGGAGAGCGGGTCAGTACTGCACCCGGAGGCCAGGACTCGAGATGAGGAGAAGTCAGGTCTGGCTGATGGGACGACAGGAGGAGGGTCACAGGGCGGGGGTCCCAGGTGCACAGAGCACACTGCCACAGGCTGTCACACAGTCTGTAGCAACCTGCGTTTGGGCAGCCAGGCTCCCAGCTGTTATATAGCAGAGTCACAGCCTCTCGGAATCAGAAACATTGCATTGTCCGGACTCTTCAAAGACTCATCTCAGACTCCAGCCAGACCCGGAGGCTCCAGAATGGGAGTGAGCCAGGCTGGTCAGACTCCCAGAAGTGAGGGTGGGGACAAGAGGGACCCTGGAGATAGCTGTCCTACACCCGAAGTAAGCAGGAGGCAACGTGGGGTGACCGAGACACCCGAGGCTCCTGTTCACGGATTTAAACTTCCTTTCCAGGGTGAAACATGACATCCACTCTCCAAAGTGCACAAAGCTAACCATGCACCACCCAGGGGAGCAGTGTCAGGCAGCAGCCCCAGGCAAAGCCTGTCCCTCCTCCTCCAGAGGGAGCCCCCAAGCTCTGCCTTTCTCTGCATTTTACCAGAGTGCCCCCCCTTCCAGTGTGGCCTCCTTTTGAACCTTACACAGGTAAGATTAAGTAGTAAGCACTCTGTTACGCAGCCTGTCTTTCAAAGCTTTGTGAGTTCCAACAGTGCTTCTGAGGGAGGCATCGTCTGTTTTATGTGGTGCAGGACTCTGCAGTGTGAACTTCCCTTGGAGGATCGCCCCTGCTGCAGGGCGTACCCAGCTGCTGCTTGCAGGGTGGGGCTGGCTGCTCCTGGGCGAGTTGCTCGTCCGGCCACACCTTTCTGTTCAGCAGAACAAAGCCATGTTTTGCTGGCTACAGAGCTAGCTGCTCACTGAAAACTGCAGGAAGAAATGCCCGGAAGTTTTCCCACTTCTCCAATGTTTGCCCTCATTTCTCAGGCACCCTCACCAAAGCCCGTATGCCCTGCTGTTCAGCCCCGGGGTGAATGAAAGGGGGTGCCCATGTGATTTTAACCATGTTTCTCTGGTTATTCCTGAGGTTGAGCGCCTGCCTGTTCGCCTTCCTCTCGGCTCTGAAGTATCATCTTCTGCTAGAGTGAGGTTACTGCTTTCTGCAGGAGGGTTGATTTACAGGAATTCTCTCTCTTTTTTTATATACATGGATCTATATTTATTTGTGTAAAAATGCCCATAATCTGTCATGGCAAATGAGATTTCAAAGAAATCTATATGTAGAAAAACTCTGATCGTACACACTAACACTGTATTTTTTATTACTCCATGTATGTAGTTCATAATGTTTACAGTGCATAATGTTTACATTCCCTGTGTGGAGTTGGCACACACACACACACACACATGTGCACCCACCTGCACATACACACATACACACATGTGTGTACACACATGCATGCACCCACCCCCACAATACACATACACACATGCATGTACATGCATGCATCCACACACACATACACACATCCACAATATACACATACATGCATGCACACACGTGCACACCCATCCCCAAAATATGCACACACCTACATATATGGACACATACACACATGCACACACATGCATGCACACACACATGCACACACACACAGATTGAGTCCCTTTTTCATACCCTCTTCTCCCCTCCCTCTATCCCTTGATCCTCTTCCCATTTAAGAAAGATCTGTCTCCGACTTCCTATTAACTAGCTTTCATTTTGCTCAGTTCTTTATCCCAGATCCAAGTCCTCTGTCACTGTGTCCGTCCTCCAGTGGCTTGTCTTTCCATTCCCTTGGGGTGTATTGCAAAAAGCAAATGTTTACCTCTGTGTTCAGTTTTCAGACTTCCTGTATGGTTTAGTAATTTTCTATCCTAAAGAAGAAATTTCTGAGGTTGTTTGATATCTTACAATTGGATCTAAAGCTATTGTTTTTACCTTGCACATGGGGGCTTATGATTCTCCTAATATTGACTATTTTTATGATGACAGTCAAGTTCCACTCCTTGTTTCCAGGAGAAGGTCCCTCAGGTCGTTCCGAGGAACTGAGGTCATCCTCCCCAGCACCCTGAACAGCCACCGGTGCCAGGGGTCAAAGGTCAGGATGCCTAGCTTTGTTTCTGGACTCCTTGCTCATTTCTGTAGGTAAACTGAGTCCACAGGCCACTGTATTAATTCCTGCAGTTTTCTAATGCACATGGGTATGAGGGAGGGAGAGTGGATGTTCCTTGTTTCTGCTCAAGGAAGTCTTGGTTTTCACGTAAATCTTAAATCCACTTTGCCAAGGATCACAAAATGGGAACGTGGTGGATCCGGCAGGGAAGGAGACTGTAAATCAGCTAGGAAACTGATGTCTTGCCGATCCTGAGTCCTCTGACCCAGGAATGAAGGACAGACTTCCCATCTTGCTCTGGACCCCGAAGCTCCCACCTGACAGTTCTCTGCATGGAAGCCTGGCATGCATTTCATTAGATCTATTTAGTTATTTGCCTTTGGTGCCAAGTACTGCACAGTTTTTAAATCTCTTTTTTTTTTTTTGGTACTGAGGATCGAACTTGGGTCCTTGCACTTGTGAGGCAGGTGGCAGAACCACTGAGCTAAATCCCCGGCCCCTCTATATCTCATTTGTTAATTCTTCGTGGCTGGCTTTTAGAAGCAGAACTGGCTTTGCTAAATGTACTCATTTGCACAGTTTCTCTTGGGAGCCGCTTAGCTTCTCTACTGGTTCATTTCCACCTTCTGAAAATAACTCCGTGTCCACCTCTCTGGCCCCCTGAGGCCCCTCTCCTCCCCCGCTACCCCAGTGGCAGTCACAGCCTCCTTCCTCATTGTCCTCAACCTCGGAGGAGCTCCCCGATGTCTGTGTGCGTCAGTGCAGCTGTAACTTTAGCATCTGTGCCCAGCTTCACAGCCGCTCTTCCTAGGATGTTGTCTTTCCTCCTAGGGAACCTGGTTATTGTCCATCCCAGTCTAAAGTTTGGCTGGAGAAAAATGAGTCGCCGAAGTCACAAGAGCCCGGGAGGCTTCGTTCTCCTTCAGAGAAGATTTCTGATGGTTTCCACCAGGAGCCTGAGGGCAGGAGCGACCCAGAAAGACCTGAGGGTTCTTTCCCCAGGACAAGACACACACTTAGCTACCAGGCAGCCTGCAGGCCCCTTTTCCTTGGGGGAAGCCCACTGACCCAAACCCAGACCCACACCTTTAACAGCTCAAGGCGCCGACCCTTGGCCTTTCTGCAGCTGAGGAGGACAGAGGGCCCCAGACACCTGAACTGACATTGCCAGAATCCAAACAAAATATTTTAGTATGGCACTGGGGAAAGGCTTTTTGCTGATGGAGGCCTGAGGTGGCACAGAACATCCTGGTGAGAGAAAGGGGTGAAGGTGTGTGTGTATGCCTGAATGTGTGCCTGTGTGTGTGCATGCATGTGTGCTTCTTTCTGAGTGCATATGTGTATGTGTGTTCTCTCCTCCTCTAAAGCCACCAGGGCTCCAGCATAGGGCTCCACTTGATGATCCTATCCTGATCTCAGCCCCACCATCGGATCCGGCTTCCACCTCTCCACTCCACGGTGGGGGTTAAAGGTCAATACCCGAAGACTTGGGGACACACCAGACCCCTACCCAACGGCAGTGCTGGCCTCCCCTCACGCCCTTGGCTCACATCTCACACACATCTCCGACACCAGCCTCTACTGGGGCCGCCTCCCCTGAAGTGACCCAGGGAGTGTGGTGAAGAGACAGCCCAGTCCCCCGGGGCTGAGGGCAAGGGGATGCAGGGACAGAGGGCTGCCACCACCCTGTCCCCACCAAGCCCTGGGTGAGACAACACAGGAGGTGGCCTGCAGGAGGCCAGACCCAGCCGGCCTGGTTTAGCAGCCCCTGGGGCCTCGGAGGTGCCCCTGTGACGAAGCTGCTGTCCCGCTGCCAGAAGCCCAGGCCTGGCACGAGCAGGTGGAAAGGCAAGGGCTGCCTGTGCCAAGTGCGGCCCTGTTCTTGCTACACCGTGGCTTGGGGCCCCGCTCCTCCATGGGGGTCCATGTGGCTGGGAGCCCCCAGGTTGTGCACTGGCCCAGAGAAACCAGGCTGCCTCTCGGCCACCGACTCTGGCTACCACCCAACTCTGCTGGTGACCGTGCCTGCAAGTCTTCCGAGGCCCTCCCCCAGGTGCCCACAGTGGGCTCGGGCTGAGTGTCAGCCTCAGCGTGAGACCTGAATTTGCCCTCCGGGAACTTGACTTCAGGTGTCACCAGCAGCCCCCACACCCAGGATGGCCCAAGAGGCAGGAAGCATCCTCCGCAGAGCCTTCCCCACCCCAGTGAGCGCCACAGGGGAGGAAGTGGGGCCACAGGGCCACTGGGAGATGTCGGGGACACATGGGGACTGGGCTTTCCTTATGCCAAGAACAAGGGAGCCGTCTCTGGCAGAGGGGTCTCTGGCCAGGTGTCCTGTTAGGGGAAGTGAGGGACGTGCACTGTGGAACGATTTCACACCTCCCCTTGAGCAATCAGACAGCCTGTCGGAAGTGGGTGTCCCCTAGGTAGTTGAGAAACTGGGCCCAAGGCCAGGCCTGGCTCCCTATGAGTGCTGGGAGCTTCAGTCAGGCCACAGAAAGGGCCTAGAGCTGGGTGGGGTCACCATGGCCCCAGGGCCCACAGTCCTGCTCCTTGTGTTCCTGTGCATCCAAGACCTGGATGTCCAGGCTGCTGACACCTGTCCAGGTGAGACAGACTCTCCCCTCTGATCCCAGGGCTGAGAGCTACCTGCCCTTGGCTGTTCGCCTTCTTTTCTTTCTCATCTTCTTTTTTTTCTCTTCCTCTTTTCTTTCTCTTCCTTCCTTCATCTTCTTTTACTCTTTCTCATTCCTTCTTTCTTTCTTCCTTCCTTCCTTCCTTTCTTCCTTTCTTGCTTTCTTCCTCTCTTTCCTTCCATCCTGGGCATCAAACCCAGGGCCTTTGTACTGATCTGCAGCCCCAGTCCCTTTTTACTTTGAGAGAGGGCCTTACTGAGCTGCCCGGGCAGGACTCGAACCTGCCATCCTCCCACCTTGCCTCCTAGAGGGCTGAGAGGGCAGTCCTGGTCACCACACGACACACGCATCTTTCTGCAAAGCCTGTCACGGTTCTACTTCATCCCCAGACAGGGAGACGGAGACGCAGAGGGCCTGAGCGACACACACAGGCAGAGGAGCAGGGCAGGCTTCTCCAGGGTCTGTCCGCCTCCAAGCCTGTGGCACCTGCCCCACCAGGCTTGGCAGACAGGGCCTGACTCCCTCACCTAGAATAGCGTCGGCTTTTTTCTACCTGCTCGTGGGCTTTGGGGGAAGAACTCTAAGACTCCCCCATCTCCCCAGTGGCTGCCACACTTACCTGGGGCTTTTGGCAAAGCACAGGTGTGTTCCCCCCACCCCCAGATCCTGATTCCAGGATGTGGGGTGCAGAAGGGAAACATAACAAAGATGACCCTGCCCTGTCTCCCAGGGAGAGCACTGCTCAATCCCACAGATTCCTGTGGTCTCTGCCTTCTAATCAACAATGTTCTGCAAAGACTAACTGTGTTTGGGCCCAGGTGTGGGCTGCTCGCTCTGTTCCTTGGATCACGTGTCCCCTCCCCAGGGCCCCAGGTGACCCTTCCCAGCCCAGCAATCCTAGGTCCATCCCGGGGTCTGGCAGAGAGAACAGCACACTGACATCTCCCTGAGCCTCGGAAGCGATGACTGCTCTTTGCCGAGAGCGGCTCCTGCTTACAAAGCCCCTTCCTTTCCAGTCTGTGTTCTCCAATCTAATCTCCTACACCCGGCCCCTGTCCCCACTTGGAGCCGAGGAGACAGAAGCTCAGAGAGTTTAGGTGGCTGCCCGAGGGTGCTCAGCACTGAGGCTGGACCCTGGCACTGAGGAACTGGGTCCTCTAGGGCAGGCTGACCCCCAAGCCAGGGCTCAGCCCTGCACTTCCACCCCACTGGGGACCTGGTCCTCTCCAGGGCTCCTGAGGTGGCAGGGCCATGCAGGTAGGTGGCTGTTTGGGGCTCTACAAGGCCTCCGGCCCGGGCTGACCGCCTTGACGGGGCTGGGTGTGTTTCTCCGCAGAGGTGAAGGTGGTGGGCACGGAGGGGACCGACAAGCTTGCCATTCTCCGGGGCTGCCCTGGGCTGCCCGGACCCCCGGGGCCCAAGGGCGAGGCAGGAGCCAGAGGAGAGAAAGGTGGGTGTAGGCGGGGTGTGGAGTCAGCCACAGGGCAGGAGGGCTCTCACCCTTCGGCAATGGATGTCCAGCCGGGCACTGCCCCACTCTGGGTCCTGACCCCTGCTCAGGCCACCGACAGAGGAGGACTTGGAGGTCCAGGGCGTCTGAAGATGCCTTTGGAGGGAGCATCCCTATGTGACAGCACAGGGGCTTTGGGCACAGTTTCCTGCATCAGCCTCCCTGTCCTGACCCTGTGCCTGTGGCACCTGACCCTCCAGAAGGACAGCTGTGGTGGGTCCCGATCCCCTGTCCCTGGTGTGGCTGGATGTGTGTGGATGCCCTGCAGGGTGCTGCCGGAGTGAGCTCCTGGCACATGGAGGTGTTCATGGAGGGGCCCAGGGAGTATTTGGTGGAGACAGGAAGAACTTGGACACCCTGAGACTTACCTGGCCTGTGAGGTGCCTGGGCTCGTGGTCCCTGTGCACCTTCTCACCACAGTGGACCCACCAGCCTGGGATTCCTGTCCCTTGAGCCCTGCTGTCCCCATGGAGAGGGTGTCAGTCAGTACCCCACTTCCGGTGCACTAGTCTCCTGCCACTGCATATCGATGGCCTGCCCCAAACAGGAAGCGATGGCCCTGGGCACTGTGAGGGCACAGCGAGGCTGGTGGGTGTCCTTGCTGCCCTTCTGGGGGCTGGGGGCTGCCTCTCCTGGCCCTAGGCTCCGTCTGTCCAGGAGAGGAGGGCCTAGCTCTGGGCCCAGACACACCTAGCTGGGACAGAGGGCTGGGTGGTCCGTGATCCCCTCAGGGGCCAGCAGCACCAAGCTGTGTGGCCACGTGGTCAGAGCTAGCACAGAGGGCTGTGTGAGCACATCCCAGCCTCTACACAGCCAGGCTTTGGCCACACACAGAGCCACCTCCTCCTCTGGGGACCCGCTGAGGATGAGAGTACTCTGAGAGTGTGCTCTTGGTCCCGAGACCCCACCCTAAGAAGACAGCCCAGCTCCGAGAGGACCTCATGGCCCTAAGCTTTTCATTAGCAGGGGTAGAGGGCAGGATCCAGGTTGCAGCCAGAGAGCAGAGCCAGTGGGGCGAGCTCCCTGCCTGAATCCGGGCTCCCCGTCAGCCACCAAGTGACTGGGGCTCCATCCCCCTCACTGCGGTCCCTGCCAGGATCAGGCCCAGCCAGCAGCTCCGAGGGTGCTGAACCCACATCATCTGGAGTATGGGAGTTTAAGGCACAGGGCAGATTTGGGGGCAAGGCTTCGGAGGGCTGCTTTTCTCAGGGAGTCCTGTCTGGAATTTGCAGGAGAACGAGGCCCCCCTGGACCCCCTGGCAAGGCAGGACCACCCGGGCCCAAAGGTAACCACAAAGCCATGTGAGGAGGAGGCGCCAGCAGGACCCCAGGTGGGGAGGCGAGACTGAAAGGGCCCGCTGTGTCCCGGACTCAGTGTCCCCTCCCTGACGAAAGTCAGCAGGCATAACGATGAGCAGGTGTCGCAGGGAGGGACCTGGCTCAGCCCAGCAGCTGCTGCCTCCTTGACACCTCCCCTGGCAGCGCTGCTCTTGGTGGTGACCCCTCACGGGATGGGCCAGCCTCAACGGACTTGACCTTCTCACCATCAGCTTCCCATTCTCTCTCCAGGGGACCGAGGGGACAAAGGGGTCCGTGGGGAGAAAGGTGAGCTGTCCACCACAGCCCTGCAGCCCAGTGGGCTTTGTGCAGTGCCAGGTTCAGCCACGCCAGCGCCACCCTGGAGGAAGAGCCCCAAGTCCCTCTCTGGGCAACACTGGGGAGGGCAGCAGGGACCTGGGCACAGTTGGCCACCTGAGTCCCCAGTGGCTCCCACATGAGCATCTACCCGGGGTCTGCCCGAGGGACTGGTGAGATGGCATCGCCGGAAATGGGGCCATTTGACTTGTTGGGATTCTTGTCTATTTTTAAAAACTGTAAAATCAGTATAAGTGCTAAGATACAGGCACGTGCTTTGTCTAGAGGAAAGCTCCAAATCAGGGCAGAAACTTGAGTCCCCGTGGTCTCCGGTGCAGACACGGGTGAAGTGGCCAGCCGAGACGGGTTTGAGTCGATCCCCTGCCTTGATGGGTACCTGAGGCCCAAATCAACAGCCTCCGAGCACTCACTGCCCGCCACGAGGAAGAGCCAGGCAGGGGCCAGGCACCCAGGGCAGCAGGCCTGGTGCCTGGCTAGGGCAGCGCTGGGTTCTCCCGTCCCCTCCTCCGTGTTCCTGGGGTACGTAGGCTGCGAAGGAGGAGGGCTGATGCCGATGTCTCTTCTCTCCCTGAGCAGGAGACGCTGGGTCTTCGCAGTCCTGCACTACAGGTGACCATGCCCCCACCCCATGCCAGAGCCCCGCCCCCCACCCCAGCCAGCCAGGCAGACTCGGGACCCCGGGCCTGGGATAAACTCTGTCCACCAGTCCATTCGTCACTCTGGGACTCAGACACCTGGCGGCCACTGCCTGAGATGGTGCCTTCCACGGTGGCTTTTCAGGAAAAAATTACACTCCACCCACAGGCCCGGGCCCTGGGAGACCACCCTGGGCCCCCGAACCATGCAGCCGGCCCAGGGCCATGTTCCACCTCTTTTCCTGTCCCATTCCCAGGACCTCGGACCTGCAAGGAGCTCCTCAGCCTGGGCCACTTCCTGAGCGGCTGGCATACCATCTACCTGCCCGACTGCCGGCCCCTGACTGTGCTGTGTGACATGGAAACAGATGGCGGCGGGTGGACTGTGCGTGTCAGGCTGGGGACCTCATGAAAAGCGAGGGGCCAGGAATCCCAGAGACCGGGTTCAGTGGCTGGCAGGGAGCAGACTGAGATTCCCGTTCCCCTCTGCAGCCCAGAAAGACCCCTGTGTTGTAGAGGAGGGGACCCTGAGGGTGACAGACAGTCCAGGTCCCGGGGCACAGAGGAAGCCCACTGCTGTCTTGCTGTGTGGCTTCCGGCTGGCTGCCCACCCCCGTGGGGCCTCCATTTCCTCCTCCCTCAGGTGGGAGCTGTGCTGCCCTCATGGTGCGTGTGCACCCATCCAGGTGCCCAGTGAGCTCTCACGCCAGTCCCCACCCAGCGGGGCATCAGCCTGGCCTCCCACCCCTGAGTGCCCTTGCTGCCCTCCCCCAGGTCTTCCAGTGCAGGCTGGACGGCTCCGTGGACTTCTTTCGGGACTGGGCCGCCTACAAGCAGGGTTTCGGCAACCAGCAGGGAGAGTTCTGGCTGGGGAACGACAACATCCATGCCCTGACATCCCAGGGTAAGCAGCAGGGACGGGCATGGGGGCCGTGGGAGCCAAAGGCCCAGCATCAGAGCAGAAGGGCCCAGTGCCAGCCAGGGCCATTACTCTCAGCACATGTGGGGGCACCACTGTGACCCCCAGGGCGGGTACCCCCTGCTGTAGCCACCCCGGAACATCAGGATCAAAGAAGGTGAGGACAGGAGGTGAGGCCTGTCCAGCTGTGCAGGCCGCTGGCCTCTCAGGACCCGAGAAGCAGGTAGCAGGGCCACCAGGGCTTGGGGACAGCTCCCCGGGGCGCCTCCAACCATCAGTGCATCAGAGACGCTTGGGCCCCTCCCAGCCTCCTTGCCTGGGGAGGCTTCGCAGGCAGCCAAGGCCTCAGGTAGGGAGTGATCAGCCCTTTTCGGTCCTCCATGGCCCGCAGCCTCCCCGCACCTCTTGATCTCATTCCCATTCGAGAAAGATCTATCTCCTCACTCCCTACTGTCTGTCTTTTTGTTTTGTTGTTCATTTAACTTTGGGTTTCTTCTATCAGAGAAACCATGTGATGCATCTAATTTACTTCATTTAACACTATGGTCTCAAGGTGCATCCATTTTCCTACAAATCATTCAAGTTCATCCTTCCTTATGGCAGAGCAGTACTCCATGCTGTGTAAACCTCACATTTCTTTATCCATTTGGCTGTTGATGGACTTAGAGGCTGCTTCCAAGATTTAGCCACTGTGAGTTGTGCTGCTCTGAACTTGGCTGTGCACGGGGCACTGCGATGGGATGTCCGTAACTCTTTCGAGAAGACACTTGCCAAAGCTTCTTACACTCTAGAGTAAAGTGAGCCTCATCCCAATGGGTGACGGCCAAGCTGGATCTTCAGCCAAGCTGAGGGACAGCAGGAAATCTGCTTAGACACAGAGAGCCCTGGGGCCTCGCTTCTACCCAGGACGTTCCCGCATCCTGCCAAGCTTCCGCGGCTAAGACCCAGGGCTCTCCCGCAGGAAGCAGCGAGCTCCGCGTGGACTTGGTGGACTTCGAGGGCAACCACAGCTTTGCCAAGTACAGCTCCTTCAAGGTGGCGGACGAGGCAGAGAAGTACAAGCTGGCACTGGGTGCCTTTGTTGAGGGCAGTGCGGGTGAGTGTCCCAGCGGGAGACCTGGCCAGGGCTGTGGCTCTGAGCCCAGCACCTCTGAGTCTTTATGTTGCCCAGTCCTCGGGATGGGATCAGATAACCCCCAAGGCTGTGTCCTCCGCTGCACAGGGAGCAGAGCCTGAGAACCCGAGGGCTTCCTGGCCCCGAGGGGCCTTCTTGCCCAAAGGGACTCTGGCCACGTGGTTTAGGGGCCACCTCCTCCGGGGCATCCACTCACCAGAGCCTCTGGGGTCTGCTGGGCTGAGCCCGGAGCTGCATGGGGCAGCTGCTCCCTGGGAGCTTTCACGATGGTGCCTTGGAGTTCGGGCTTCTGTTTGACACTCCGGGACCCTCCAGGACCCTCAGGGAAGGAGGTGGGCAGAGAGCCTTGGTCCCATTGCAGGTAGAAAAGCCGAGGCTTGGGGGAAACCGCTCCCCCTCAGGAGACAGCGGTGGGCCTCGTGCTCATGGAGGCAGACCGGGAGCACCTCCAGGGCAGGCAGGGGCTGGAGAAGCCCAGGGGCACGCAGATGCAGGATTCAGGATGGAGGGAGTAGGTGCCAGGGGTCCGACCCAGGGAACGATTCACCCTTCTTAAAGCCGACCAAGGCAGGAGGCCGGGCCCGGCGAGGCCTGGAGAGCCCAGATGCAGTCGCATCCAAAGATCCACCTTTTCCCTGAGCAGGAGACTCTCTGACGTCCCACAGCAGCATGTTCTTCTCCACCAAAGACCAGGACAACGACCAGAGTTCTGCCAGCTGTGCGGAGCAGTACTGCGGAGCCTGGTGGTATGGGGAATGTCACGTGTCCAACCTGAACGGCCTCTACCTCAGGGGTCCCCACGACAGCTATGCCAATGGCGTCAACTGGAGGTCGGGCAAGGGGTACAAATACAGCTACAAGGTGTCGGAGATGAAGCTGCGCCCCGCCTAGCTCCGAGCAGAGACCCCTCTACACCTGAGAAAGAGGCCACCGCACAAGGCAGCCACAGCAGAAGCCTGGGGGCTCGGTCCCCACTCAGAGGCTGCCCTGCCTCCCGCCGTGCCCTTTGCCCTGCAGCCCTATCCGCACTCCGTGCCACTGCCCGTTGCCCCACCTGTCCCCAGCCTCACCTGATGGGGAATTATGTTCCCCAAACACGTCTTCTCTCTGTCAGACAAGTGGCTCCCGTTTTAATTCTTATTTCTCGAACCCCTGCTTGGGGATTTGTCTCTTCATCCGCATTGTGGAGCGGGGTTCTCAGGAGCTTGGAAAGTCCCAGAGTTAGGGGCCCACTCGGCAGGCAGGGCACTGATGCCCACAGACATGAGCACATTTGCCCTGAACTTTCTGCCTCCACATTCAAGCTCCCCCCACTGATGAGAGGTGGGAGTCTGGGGATCCCTGTAGTTCATCACACATCTTTTAAAGGGTCACCAGGGCCCAGAAAACTCCTGGAAAGACAGGGAGGGAGCTGGGCAGAGCTTGGCTGCTTTCTGGCATGGAAGAGTCCACCCTTTGGGCAGCTGGCACCCCGTCCCCCCGGAAAAGCCCGTGCAGCGAACGAACTCTGGGGAGCAGGTGTGGGCCAGCTGGGAAGGCACAGAGGCTCTGCTAGCTACCTCAGCCCAGGGCACTGCTGAGCAGGCCCCCGGCTAGGGAGAAGGTGTCCTTGCTCCAGACAGGCCAGGGCTGGGAGAGGAGAAGGAAACCCCAGGGGGGCCATCCCTCTGCCACACACACGCCCCTCTGCAGCTGACCGCACTCACTTAGTGGCTGAAACCACACACTTGTTACTGTAGTTCTGGAGGTCAGAAGTTCCAGAGGCCTTGCTGGGCTGAGGCCAAGGCGTCAGCAGGGCTGGCCCTGTCACCAGGCCCGGGGGGAGCCACCCCTCTCCTCCTCTGCTCCTAGGGACAGTCCACATCCTCCACCAGGGGTCGCTGCATCTGGCTTCTGACATTCCATCTGTTTGGCTCACTTTTATTGCTACAGCTCCTCTGGCCACAGCTTGCAGGGCAGCCACTGCCAGGACTCCCAGGCTAAGACTGCAGTGGCCGGGGAGCCTCAGGGTCTGCAGCCCCCGTCACCTCTCAAAGTTTGCCCTGGAAGCTTCCCAGGTTCTAGCCACGAGGGCGGGGCACATTACTCTCCACCACGACCTATTTAAAATAGAAAGCACAAGCTCCAACCTGAACAAATTCTTGTAAATAATAATAAATATGCAGGGTAGGGAAGGACAGGGAGATAATGGGAGGGAAATGGTCAAAACACGGAATATGCACGTACAGATAGGCCAAAACCAAACCACTCTTCTGCCACCTGGTATGCACTAATAAATACTCGGCATAGGGATATATCAATATCAGCTCAGTAAAAAAGCTAGGTGCTAAGGGCTTGGGGTGCAGCTCAATGGTAAAGGGCTTGCCTACCATTCCATCTCACATACTGCAAAAAAAAAAAAACGGGTATGTGGTTTGGACAGATGCTTCACAAAAGATGGTGTCTAATATATTTATTAAAAGGTCCAGTATGCTTATATTTATAAGAAGGTGCCAATATATTTATACAAAGGACCAGTATTTAATTTTAAAAGGTTCTCCATTGGATTACTTATAGAGAAATGCGAATTACAGTCGAAATGAGGTGCTGCTGCCCCCCGCCAGAAGCCTCCACGACAAGGACTGAGAAGAAGACCACACGGGGCCGGGGGCACAACTCTGCAATGCCAACGCAGATGGACAGTGATTCGGCCACAGCCGGGCCAGCTGTGTAGACCATGCAGAGTGAAAGAGTCACATCTCACACCCAGCCCTGAGTGGGCATGGGGGGCACGATCAGGAATGTCACAGCCAGGCTATGCACAAGAGCCCCAAAGCAAATCAAGCCATAAGCCCATCAGGGAGGGGATGGATGGAGACTCCAAGGACACCCATTCCAGAGAAGTCTCCAGAGCAATGAAGATGGAAGGTCAACACCACACACCCTAAGCCTCGCACAAGTGATTCCACAACCAATGAGCATTTCAAAAGCAAAATAACCTATAGTATTTTGGATGCATACCTATGTGGTAATGCTACCGGGCTTCGGGGTTCTGGAATCTCCTTCTAGAGGTGTTCTAGGTTCTTCCTGTCCTGGACAAAGACTTGTTCAAGACAAGCACACAAGGTAGAGAGGTATTCCATTTATTATAGGTGTGAAAAGAAAAGAAACATGCTCTGTAGAGCGAGTCCAAGCCAACTACTAGTAGGAAAAGAAGTTTACTCTACAGGGTGTGAGTGGACCACTGTGAGACAAAGTACAGTGGCCACAAGGAAAACAGCAGCTGTCTTTTGTGTCTTCCACTCCTCAGGCTGACATCAGGTCTATGCCATCCTATTAAAAGCCCACTTGGCTTCTTGCAAGAAGAATTGAAGGTAGTGCTCTGATTGGTTCCACATGCAGGGCTTTGGGAACTGCTCTGCTCACGTGTCCTGGGACTTTGTAATTGACAGGTCACACCCACTTCCCCAGCCAGTTTGCCATGCTCTAATCTCCCGACTCACTAAATACATATCAGGAAAATAAGAAGAAGGGAGACATAGGGTGGTGACAGGACATTGGTCCCAGCAATGCCCTGACTCTTGACTGGGTGATGATTAGAAGCATGTTTGCTGGAAAGTGATAAAAATATTTAAATCATACTTTGCACTTTATACACTTAGGTGTCCATTTGTGCTCCACTATTTTTAAAGAAATGGGCATGGTTGGCCTGGGGATGTGAGCAGCATGCACATTTCCTGGGTTCTGGTGTCCTTGTTGACCAGATTCTGTTTTGTCCTGGCTATAAGCTCTGTAAATGATTACAATAATCAGAACCATAGAATTACAGCTTTTACATTAAGAAATATGGACAGGCTTGATATTTCATAGTCTTATAATGTTTGAAGAATTTGGCCTATTACAAAGAAAATCACATAAATCAAATCTAAAATGAATAATTAAGTAACTGACTTAGTCTTCTAATGCTGCACGGAAATCTTAGAGCATTTATGCACAGTATTGGAATGCATAAGAGACTTTGGGTTCGTTGCATTTTAAGGTTGAATTGTTAGACTTCTGAAAATTAATAAGTACTGAAAAGGCGTTGTTCAATAGACAACCAAAATACCTGGGAAAGAATTTGAAAGCATTACACTTATTGCTAGAGTGTAAAATGTTTGATGGGATTTTTTTTTTTTTTGGTATCAGGGATTGAACTTGGGACCTTGCACTTTCGAGGCAGGCAGTGGAACCACTGAGCTAAATCCCCAGCCCTGTTTGATGGTATTTAATGAGCTAAACTTGTAGTACTCAAAAGTCCTGAAAAGATGACTATTAAAATTTGCAAGTTTCATAAAAATAGAAAGACAAGATTTGTCAGCCAAACTAAAAAGACGAGGGGGTGTGAGACCTAAGTGACTCCATTCTAAAATTTGGTGGCATAAATTTCAGTTCTAAGAAAAACCACAAGATGTATTTTGACCACCTGCATGTGATAGTGTTCAGCCGTCCCCTAGCAACAGCTAATCAGTAGTTAGCAACCGTTTGCAGCTTGGGTGCGCAAGGCACAATCAATCAGGTTTAATTGCCAATCTAGAACCTTGCTGTAACCACTATAAAAACCCCTGCTGATTTGGAGTCGGGGCTCTCAATCTTGACCTGCTGTGGCGGTGACAGTTGGGAGTCCCTGCTCGAGCTTGAGTAAACAACCCTCGTGTGTTTACATCGGAATCGGCTCCTTGGTGGTCTTTGGGGACCTCAAAATCTGGGCACAACAGGGGGGAGTTTAGTGCTTGGATTTGTAGCTTTCAGAGACTGAACATTAATTTGAAGCAGCCATCATCAAATGCTGACAGGTTCCTCTCAGAACTCACTTTACAAATCTCAGAAACTGTCACAGCTGCTTTGAGGGTGGATAAAGTGTGTGCTAAGGCAGCGTCCTTCTTGGTGCCAGTCAATGCCATCCTCCCCCAGGTTCTCCCTGACATCAGGAGTGCAGGCATAGGTCCATCCAGCATAGTTCTGGCACAGGGGACCCACACACAGCATTATTTCTGTCCCCATTTCTCTCCTTTCTGGTCTTTTTTCGTATGGGTTGATATTTTTATTATCCCATCTTCCCCCCATTAGTTTACAATTTGTCTATTCTCTTCCTGTTCTACAGTGCTTATGATTGTGTTTGCAACACCCATGTACACTTGACTTGGTGCACTTTAATATAAATTATGCTTTTTACCACCTTTCCAGTGAAGACCTTCAACACCTGTAACTACATTTAACACTCTCTTTCCTCCCTGTCACTGCTGTCATATTCACTTAAAGCCCTGCATGCTGTACCTGTTATTAGACTTCAGCAGTCAATAGTCATCATTATCCACATTTTTACCCTTTATATTGGTCTTTATTCTTCTTCCATTTCCATTTCAGTAGGGACCATATTCTTTTTTGGGGTTCTGGGGATCGAACTCAGGGCCTTGTGCTTGCAAGGCAGGTGTGATGCCACTGAGCTAAATCCCCGGCCCTGGCACCATATTCTTAGCATCTGACAACCTCTCTTTCATATAGCTATTTTTTAGTGCAGGTTTGCTGTGACAAATTTTGTCTGTTTTTGTCATCTGAAAATGTCTTTACTTCACCTCATTTTACATAGTATTTTCTTTTGGTGTAGACTTCCTCATAGGCAGTTGTTTTTACTTTTATTTTATTTATTTATTTATTTTTATACTCTGGGGGATGGAACCCAGGGCTTCAGGTATAATGGATAAGTAACCTACCACTGAGATATATACTCAGCCATAGCACTTTACTATGTATGTCCACTATTTCTAGATTTAATTGTTTTCACTAGAAAGCTAGCTGAAAGGCTTGCTGTGCCTCTAAATGTAATATGAATTTTTTCCACTCTGAAGAAGTTTTATTTCTTTATTTATTTTTTATTTCTTTGTTGCATTTTTTTAATTCTAAAATTTTCCTTTGTTACCATATTTTAGCTCCAAGGACTTTGTTAAAAATGTTCCCATTTGTTTCAAGAGTGTTTGGCCTTACTTCTTGAAGCATGGTTATAGTAGTTGCCTTAAAGTCTAATACTTCTAATACACAGGTCTTGTCAGGATTGGTAGATGCCTATTGCCTTTCTCTTCAGAATTGCTTATGTTTTCTTGATTCTTTGTGTTCTTTGCAGGTTTATATTCTATCCTGGAATTCTGAATGTTATTCTATGAGGCTTGGATCCTTTTCAAACCTTCTAGAAGAAGGTGAATTTTTTGTTGTTTTAGGAAGGAATTCCATAGCTAGGATCAGATTACTGATCTGCTTTCCCACTGTGGGTTATTTCCCCAAGCTTTTATTCCTCTCTCCAATCTGCCTGCTGGTATTTATTTTTCAGGTCATCAGGTAGTTTTGTTGTCAATCAGCCTAGGATTCTTTTGCTTGATGCAGATGGAAATCATACACCAGTAAAGGGCAGCTGTGCTAGCAGTCCTGATGACACCAGATAATGCTGGATGCCAACAGCTGACACAGCTAGCTGCTGGTCACTGCCACTGCTGCCTGCCACTATTCACTGCCAGCTTGTGCTGGATGCCATAGGTCAACTCTGCCAGGGTGCTGGTCTCTGCTGCTGATCCTCATTAGCTGCAGCATGAAGGGTCAGTACACTGGAGGGAGCCCTCCCAGACTAAGCAGAGAAGTGGCTGGGGAGTGCTGTGATTGGTCCAGGCATGTGATTGGTGCAGGGCTCCAGGACAGCCTCAGCTGTCATGGTGGTGATCCAGTGAGGAGACAGGGCTGAAATTGGGGAATCTTCTAGAAAGCTAGCTGTGAGAGTAAGAGATGTTGACAATTAGCCCAGATCCCTCCCTCTGTGACCTTAGCCATACCAGAGTGCCCCCTGTCTTCTTCAAAAAGGCAGCAGCAGAGTCTGAAATGGTGGGAGCAGGGGAAAGGCACCATGCTTAGTCAAGCTGCACCCATGTCAGAGTGGAGAGGAGGAGAGGAGCCTCTAGATAGCCAGAGGGGACACCAAAGCAAGCTGTCCCAGGCCACTGGGGGAGTGAGGGGACGTACGCGGGTTCCCAAGGCTTCCTGCTCTACTTCCCAGGCCAGTGAGACCTTGGGCCAGTGATTATGTCCTGCTGGGTGGCAGAGGGATTTGGGGATGTCTTTGAGGTTACTAACCAGCTGACATTTAGTGATAAAAAGGGAGATTTTGGGGAGAGGCCTGATCCTATCCCATCAGGCCTTTTAGAGCAGTTTTCCCTGGCAGGAAGCACAAGAGGAAATCAGAAAGATTGTAGCATAAGGAGGATCGGACCCGGAGGTGTGAGTTTCAAAGGTGGAGAGGTCACATAGAAAGGAGCTGAGAACAGCCTCACCCAGCAGCCAGCGGGAAAATGGGAGCCTTGGTCCCACAGCCCCAAGAAACTGGACTCTTCCAGCCACCTGACTGGGCTTGGAAGCTGCTTCTTCCTGATTCTCCAGCTAAGGACACAGCTTGGCTCATGCCTGGCTGTCAGCTGTGTGAGACTCATCAGACCCCTGACCTATAGAGCTGCGGCTTATTAAATGGGTGCTGTTTGCGCGACTGCGCCGTGCAGACGCTGAATGTAGCAGCACATCCATTATGACTGGCCCAGAGAGTCATGGATCGTGACTCTTGAAAGACAGATGTGAGGAGATGCCTTGAAACCCAGCACTGTGGCATCTTTGGAGCAGGTTTCCTTTGGCTTCCCAGGCACGTGCTGGCCCTGAAACCCATCCATTGCCTGTGCCACCCACGTATCTGAAACCAGGTTGCAGTCTGGGGGAGCTGTTTCCTGGCAGGTCTCCCTTACTTCTGGGACACAGACGCCTGCATCACTGCCCACCCACACCCTGACCACCCTGCACCCTGCCTGGAGCCTTGCCAACCTGCCGTGCCCTCAGACCCCGCACCTGCTGCTGACGGCCAGTGCCCAGGCAAAGGTGCCAGCCAGCCATCTACGCTGAGTTTCGGTCCCTGTGAGATCTTATTTAGGTGATGCTTCATGGCTCTGATCATCTTTCATGTTTCAGAAGAAACATACTGAATTTTGTCCAGCTTTTTTATTTGTTCTCAAAAAGACTTCCAGCCCTGTTTTCTAACCAGTCACTAGACACAGAAGACTGTGCTTTTTAATGTTCTCTTGGAGTAATTGTTTTTAGTTTTGTAAATGTCACTTTAAAATTTTACGTAAAAATTATAAATTTTTGTTTTATGTAAAATTTCATTTCAAGTACATTTTTATGTTTCAATTTTACAGTTATTTTTCCATGTTAGTGCATTTTGTACACTTAGCATTTTTTTTAAACGGCTACTTAACATTTATCTGAGGGGATGATCTTCCGATGGTTGAACACTTGTATTCTATCCAGCAATTTACACAATTATGTGCACAGTGTTTTCTCTTCTGTTGATTTTTTTTTCTAGGATTACGTTTCCTGGTAAACTTAAGAGCCAGAGCATAATCTTTCCTTCCTCTTTTCTCTCTCTCTCTCTCTCTCTCTCTCTCTCTCTCTCTCTCTTTCTCTGTCTCTCTCTTTCTCTGTCCTGGCACTGAGCTACATTCCCTCAGCCCTTTAAATATTTTTTTGGGGGGGAGCTTAAGAGGGGGTAATGGGATAAAATAAAATGTATTCAAAATAAATAAATAAAAATAAACATTTTTGGTTCTGTTTTTGGTTTTTGTATCAGGGATTGAACTTGGGACCTTGCACTTTTGAAGCAGGCAGTGGAACAAAACTAAACATTTTTTATTACGTTGAGATAGGGTCTTCCTAACTTGCCCAGGTTGGGCTCACACTTGGGACCCTGGTGCCTCAACCTCACAGACTCCTGGGACTACAGGTGTGGGCCACCACGCCCTGCTGAAGTTTTCCTTCAGTAGGTGATAGGATAGCAGAAAGATTTAAATCCTCACACTACATCACCACGTAGTGATTTAAGACCAAAAACATTCTCTGTAATTAATTGATCCTTACTTATTGTTTCCTTTTATCATTTTAATTCACTTTGGATTTGGAGCTTTCTCCCTGTGCCCTGAGGAATGTTTGGGTGCTGGGTCACGTGACCCATGGCGTGGGGCGTGGCTTCCTCTCAGCCTGTCTGAAATGCTCAGTGTGGTTCCTACCCAGCCCATCCTCAGAGTCCCTGGGACCCTTTAATGAACACAGTGTCTCCTGCTGAGGAGTGGCTCCCTGCCTGACAGGGCCTGGACTTGCATCTCCCCAGTGGTCCTGCCTGGCAGGCAGGTGTGGGAGCCACTTGTACCCCACAGCTGTGTGATCCCTCAGAGCCCAGAGCCCGGATATCAGAGAAGACTTCAGCGATGCGGAGGGAAAGGGGGGAGCTTTGGCAGAGCGCCCCATGCGGGGCCTGAAAATAGGGGCTGCAGGGCTCGTGGCCCACCGTGCAGTGAGAGGCAGCGCCCAGAGCCACGCCTGTCCTCCCGGTGGGTGGCAGGTGGTCTGGCTTGGGCTTTTTCCACTCCCACCCCTTTTGAGGGCCCCATGAACATTTTTGCAGAGCTCCCAGGGCCACTGGGAAGCACTGGCCAGCTCCTCTGGAGATGCAGAGCCACCCTCAGCCAGAGAGAGACCTCCTCTGGTAGCGACTGTCCAGAGCCACAAGTGGCTGAGGGAAGACAGCGTGTCCCAGATGTCAGGAGCCCCACTGTACACGCCCACTGCACCCTGTATGGAAGGAGGAACAGGCTGCTGCCTCTGCCCCAGGGTGAGGTCTGATGATGGACCCTCCATGTCAGTCCTAGGTTAGAATGCCCTTGTCCTCTAGGACCACTGGGAGGTAACTCTGGCTGCCGGGAGGTCCCCGTGTGCTGCCTGGGGACAGACAGATGGACGTTTCAGATGGTCCCAGCTCCGGGACTTCTGCCACCTCGCGTGTGGGCAGTGGGACACCAGCCTCCTGCAGATCTCCAGGAATCGGATCACTGGCCACCCCCCGCCCATATGCCTCCGATGACAGTCACACCAACAATGACAACCAAGCTGCATAGCACAAGTGCAGCTAAAGAACACCGTAGGAGGCAGCACTGGCTGGGAGCCCAGAGTTTTAGACAAGGGAGAGGGTACAGGTTTTCCTGCCTCTCCCAGGCCCCAGCGGGGTGCCTCCTGGTGACACTGGAACAAGGTCAGAGGCTCGGGGTGCATGCGGGACCACAGCAGATCCTTCTCTCCAGGTCGCAGTTCACTGGGCACAGAGCAGGGCAGGTGGCTGGGCCTGAGGGCCATCCCTCTTGGTGAGGCGCCCCGCTTCTTTTCTGAGGCGTTTCTTCCCGAGTTCAATGGCTCCGTGACCTCAAGGCAGCCTCCCCAAAGGACACTCTAACTACGGGGCTGAGCCACTCAGGTAAAAAGAAAGAAATCACTGGTGTTTGTTACTCAGGGCTTTAAAAGCCCCAGCTCCGACTGCTTGGGTGTCTAGAAATGTTCAGGCATTTTCTTCTCCTCAAGACCTTCAACTCCTAGGCTCTGATCCATTCTATTCCTGCCTGCAAACTACTAACCTCTCCGTCTTGTTACACCTAGTCAGACAGCCAAGGAAAATAAACATGCTATTAAAATTCTGTTTTCCCAGCTCTTCCCCTGCAGCCACGAAGGATGTTCCGTGCAGCTGCCTCCTGAGCTATTGGAGGCAATGCTTTCATCCAGGGGAACCCCTTCGCCCAGTGCCCAGCCAGCTGGCTCCAGTCCAGGACACAGTGTAGACTTTTGTTGCAACACTGTTGCTGATTTCTCCAGTCATGAGCTTGGTGCAGGGCTTTGGGGCGCTCCTTTCGGTCGGTCGCAGCACAGGTTTTGGGGTCAGTTCTGGGAGTCCTCCCTCTGTGAGCATTCTGTGGACCAAAGCTCCACAGCGCAGCTGTGTCTAGTAGCAGTGATACCAATTTAGAAATGGGACTTTCTTATGTATTCAGGAAGACGACAAAAGGCCACTGTGAACATGTAGTATTGTCTCTGTCTCAGGGCCACAAGGAGCATCTCCTACAAACCGCAACAAGGTCAACAAGAAATGAGGACAGGACCAAGGGAACCTGGCTTCTAAGAGGCCAGGAAAAAATTGCAGAAAGCCTAGAAATAACCACAGGACAGAACCAGCCTCCAAGTCAGAGCTGCATCTGTTGCTGCTGGAAAGGGCCCCTTCTCCCGGATGACCAGGCCTTCCACCGGGTGGGAAGCAGCCCTGTGTTCCCAGAGGCCTTTGCTCTCTCGGGGGTTCCTGGGACCAGGCTAATGTGGGCGTGGTTTAGCCTTTCTTCCTTAAATAATTTGTGCTGATTACAGGTGACAGGGACCCAAGGTTCGAGATTTTTCTCTGTTGCTAATGACAGAGATGCAGACGTCTTAGGGTGGTTTTGCCAGCAGCTCCAATGTGAGTGGCACCTCCAGCACTGAATAGAAGCAAATGGGCAGGACAGGCTGCTGGTGGGAAGAGAAAGATGGGATTAAGCCTGGGCCATCTGTGACAGGTGGGCAGTGCTATCACTCCCGGTCACCAATCCCCTAGGACATGGAAGACTGGGTGATTGGAGCGTAGTATCCTTACTCCCAGCTCCTCAAATTACCCTGTTATTCTGAGCCATGGGAGAAAGGAAACTCAGGGAGGTCAAACACCAGGTCTGAGCCCGCACAGCCTAGATTTAGAAGAACCAGATCCATCGTTGGGAGGCAAAAGCTTTTGGGAGTCCCCAGCCAGAACACAGAGACTTTGTCCTTTTAAGACGGCAAGGTGCCTAGGGGACCCTAACCTCAGGCCACAGAGTGTGGCCACCTAGGGCTCCGTAAGCACACGTTGACAGCTGACCCCCGTCAGGGAGCAAGAGGCCCCCATGGGGACACGGCCCCCAAAGCCAGGGCAGGAGGCCTCCTCGATCCCCAGCGCAACCAACCCAGCGCTCCTGAGCTGAGACCTTCCAGATGTAAGGCTGGGCGGGTTCCAAGGCCCCAAGGCCACGCTGTGGGAAGAATGCACAGCCAAGAGAGAGCCAAACCGGAACTCAGACTGGATTTTGGAAGAACAGAAGGTCCATGAGCCAGTGGAGCAGGGAGGGGAGGTGCAGGGGACTTCGCTCCCCACCCCAGCCCACAGAAGGGCAGAATGGTCCCCCAGCCTTCCCTCCTGCATGTGGAACTCGGAGAGGGCGGCTGACCTTGCACACAGGGTCTCAGCTGTGGGACAGGCCCGGTGAAGGGACCAGGGGAGGGCACAGCTCAGGCGACATGCCTGGCTTGGGCCCCATCCCTGCAGAGGAGCTGGGACGGCTCTGGTGGCCTGGAGGAGCCAGGTCCCCTGGGTGGGGATGCAGCTCCTGTTGTTCTCAGGTGTCCCCCAGGCCAGTTGGTCCTGCGGTGGCCTGGACAGCAGGGCCTTTCCGATGCTACCTGACACTTGCACTGCCCCGTGCCTGAGTGTGCACACCCTGCGTGGACACGGGTCATGTAAACACATTTCCTTCACAGCAGCCTCGTTACGCAAACCTCCCTCCCCTCCCAAATAAGATGCTAAAAGATCTTATCGCAGCCCCAAAGCAAGAGTGTTTATAAATAACCTCAAGGCTTAAATTACATATTTATAAAAATCATTTTTAGCCTATCTCTCAGCCAAGCAAACTGTAAAAACAACATTAAATAGACACTTCTAGCTTGACAGATTAAAACTGTTTCTCCATTTATTCGTTTATTCTCACCCCCCACAATAATGACATAACACTCAAGAAGTTAACTTTCTTCTTAGAGACATTTCTCATGATTTAATTTCACAACATGAATTGCAAGTTCGGGGTGCTGACTTCCAGGGCCACATGTGTCCAGTGGAGATGCCTTCTAGACTCAAAAATCAGGATTTGGGATGAAATTCTCCCAAGCCTAAGGGAACCCTTGAATTTGAGCGCAGGGCCTTAACCCACTCTGGAAGTGGATTTGCCTCACCTGCGGGAGGCTTCATTTCTGCAACACGGAGCCGAAATGTGCCGTTGGGGCAAGAGGGGCTCATGGAGCCTGGGGTCACTTCCTGCCGTGGCCCCGAGCCTCTGTCCCTAACGGGCCTCACCTCCCAGGGCATGCGCAGTCACGTCGCATGTCCTCAGACGGGGGAGTGAGACTCCAGCTGTAAGATCTTGGCAGAGGCCACCTTCAGTAAGACACTGTCTTACACTTGTAAGTGTCAGACACTTTTACAGTTGCTGGTCTCCGTCCTGTGGAAATGGTGCAGGACGGGGGACAGGATGGATGGGGCTGCCCTGTCCTACAGGTCCCAGAGGAAGGAAAGGTCACCCTCTCTCTCCAGCAGCCACTCACCCGGGTGTCCCTGCCTCAGTTCTGCCCCCGCTCATCTCGACGCTGACCTCTGAATGTGGAGAGCAGGGGTGGTTCAGGGAGCTCGAGGCCAGCGCAGGGCTCTCGGGACAGCGCTGTCCAGGGGCTCAGCAGAAACCGCAGACTCCCCCTGCAGAAAGACCCAGACATGCAACCTTCTCCATATTTTCTATGGGTCTTAGGCCGAGCTGGGGCATCTGGGGAGCCAATGGGGGAAGGAGGGTGATATGGGGACCCAGATGAACAAACTCAGGTGGGATTGTGGCCACCTTGGACCCCATGGGTGCTCTGAGTAGAGAACAGGACAGGGCAGTCCTGGGGGTGGGGACCAGACAGCAGCGGAATGGCTTCCTTCTGAGCCTTGGGACCTGTTCTGGGGGGTCCAGGAATGCTTGCGGTGGTGGGAGGAAGCTCACGGTGGTCTGATGGTTTCCTGATCAGAAGACAGGGCTGGATTTCCAGCCACAGTGACATGAATACAGGAGAGAAGAGGACAGGGCAGTGTCCTGGGGCCCAGGGCCCCAGTGCAGGTCTAAGGGGCACCGTGAATGTGAGGGCAGGGCCTTGGCCTGGGGATGCTTTACACTCCCAGGATACCAAGGAGTCTGCCAGAGCTGAGTCCAAAGCCTGCTGCAAGGTGGCTCTGGATGCCAAGACCTTGTCCCTGCTTCCCCTCCTTCCGGGCCTGAGCCAGGTTGATATGGCAGCTAGAGGATACATTTAAATTTGTGCATTAAATGTAGGCATGCAGTGAAAATGGTTGTAGGTGTCTGGTTAACTAAGTTAGGGAAGGGACCAAGAATTACTCATAGGTTCTTTATTACAAGTAGCTAGGTCTTAAGATAGAACAATAAGATTTATGAGTCACAAGTAAAAAAAATGAAGGCAGAATTCAGCCTTTAAAATGTCATCTTTAATAAACACAAGTAATTAAATCTGAATTCATTTTGAACAATAAAGGAAGACAGAAGAGTCTTTGGTGAGTGCAGGACTGCCCACAAAGCACACGAACAAGACAGGCAAAGAAGCATGTCGCGGGGCTCCTGGGCACCCATGTCACCCCCTTGTTGAGGAGGAGGAACCTGTGTCTGGCGTGGGTGAAGGGTTGCATGAAGCAGGTGGCTACACCTGGACCAGCCGCCTCCTCCACACTGCCTGTGTTGGGTTTTCACCATGCGCTGCAGGGTCTGAGTGTGGTCTTGGAGGCTAGGAAGAGGGGCATGGAGTTCACTGTGCAGGGATCACAAGGCTTCACATGCAAGGGAAAGTGTTTACCACAAACTCTTAAACAGCCGTCAAAATCACCACAGACTCAAACTACGTAGAGAATCTTCTCAGGCCATGATGGAGTTCACTCGAATTTAAGAAAAGAGAAAAGATCCCTAGCGAGGCTGTAGAAAACAGCCTGAATGATAATGCTCTTCTAAATAACGCCCAGGACACAGAAGAGGTCAAGAGGGAAATGAGAAAGACTGTTAAACCAATTAAAAACAAAAACACAATATATCAGAACGTGTGGGCGGCTCTGAAAGCAGGCCCAGGGTAAACCGAGGCATGGAATACCTTGTGTCTTATGAGCATGGAAGCCAGGCCTTGGTCCATGACTCAGCTTCACCTTAAGAAACCAGAAAAAGATGAGCAAATTAAACCCAAAGTGTGGAGAAGAGAATGAATAGTAATGAAAAAGAGCAGAAAGGCAGCGGAGAAAATCAATGTAATCAAAGCTGATTCTTTGAGAAGGTCAATAAAATTTATAAACCTCTAGCAAGACTGGAGAAAAATCAAATAGAGAGCAAGGGAGCACAGAATATCACCCTCAGGAATAAAGACATATTATCATTGCACGTTCTACAGATATTACAAGGAATATACAGGGATATTAGGGACGATTGGGGGTCAGTAAATTCCACAATTTCCTCGAATTACCAAAGTCACTCCAGAAATACAGCATGAACAACCCCACATGTATACCATACATTGAAATTGTAATTAAGGCTTCATTTTCATCATAGAGAAACCTTATCAAGCTAACAGGGTGCTGTTTAGCAGACATCTAGATCAATGCCACAGAATCAAGAGGCCACGAAGAACACATCAGCCCTGGTGACTTCCCAGGTGAAGCCAACCCAACACTGAAGGAAGAAATAGTAGCAATTCTTCCCACACTCTGCAAAAATCACGAAGTTACGACTACTTCCTAACTCATTCTCTGGGCTCATCACTCCCTTCATGCTAAAACAAGACAAAAATCATTGTATTAAAAAAAGACTATGGACCAATATCCCTTGTGAACATAGATACAAATCTGAGCCAAATCATAGCAAGTTGAATGCAGAAACATAAAAAGAATATATCATAACCAAGTGAGATTTATCCAGGAAGGCGTGTTTGCCATTTGAAAAGTCGATGTAATTCTTCATCTCAGCAAACTGACAAAGGAAAACAAAATATGGCCATCTCAAAAGAAACAGAAAAATATTTGTGTTCATCCCTATTGAAGATCTTTAAAAGCTCTCCACAATGAGGAACAGAAAGTATTCATTTTATTTTGTTTCCTAACAAATCACCACATCTTGGGCGCTTTCAGGAACCCACTGCCGCTGTCTCATGGTAAGTATGGGGCAGGAGTCCACACACAGCCTCGCTGGCCCCTCTGCAGAGGCCTCCAAAGACCGCAGTTTGGGTACAGTCAGGGCTTGAGCTCATCTGCACCCAGCTGACACGGACCATTTCTCGGCTCATTGGCAGAATCCATCCCTGTATTGTAGGAATGCAGGAGCTGTCTTGTCTTTGCTGGGTGCCGGCTGGAAATGACCTGACCTCCTAAAGGATCCTTCCATGGGACCAACCTAGCCTGGCTACTTCCTGCCTCTGAGCAAACAGGGGGATGAGAGACTCCAGCAAAACCAGCAATTTCACGTAAAGGAATCAGATGCACATAAACACACACACACACACACACACGCAATCATCCTTGCCACATTCTACTGGATAAAAGCAACTTATGAGTCCTGCCCACGCTCAAAGAGGAAATCAGACAGCTTGTGAACGGCAAGGCCCGAAGGTCCTTAGAGACACCCAAGCCTGCCACTACAGACTGAATGTCACCAAGCAATCAATGACAGGAGGAGGCACCCACTCTTGGCACATCTACCCAGCTGTGTGCAGGGCGGGCTGTGTCCGGGAGAGGCTGTGGCGTAGGCAAGGAAAAGAGTCTTTTGTACTGCAGAAGAAGCACATTACCTCTTTTTTTTTGTTTTTCTCTGTGCTTTTACACATGACATGATCATCTATGTAGAAAATCTGGGGCTGGGGATTTAGCTCAGTGGTTTTGCCACCTGCTGTGCAAGTATAAGGACCTGAGTTCAATCCCCGGTACCAAAGAAGAAAAAAAGAAAAGCTGATTGAATCTACCAAAAAGCTACCAGAAATAAAAACTGAGTTTAGCAAAATTGCAAGATATAAGTTCAACATGTAAAAATCAATCATTTTCCCAAATGCTACCAATGAGCGATTATAAACTAATATGTACACCATTTATAATAGCATCAAAAGTGTAAAATACTTACGGACAAATCCAAGCAAATATGCGTAAGATTATTCACAAAAAACAACAAAATATTTTGGGCAAAACAAAGTAAATGGAAAGACATACCTAGTTCATGGGTCAGGAGATTCAATCATGTTAAGATGCCAGGTCTCCCCATACAGATACAACACAGTTCAAATCAAAATCCCAGCATCTTCTTTTTTATAGAAATTAACATTCATTCTAAAATTCATATGGAAAAGCACAGGATGTAGAATAGCTAAAACATCTTTAGCAGGGGGAAAGAACATAATTGGAGGAACTAATATTACATGATTTCAAGAATTACTATAAAGCAACACAATCACTATAAGATAGTATTGGGGCAAAAGCAGAAAAATAGAACAATGAAACAAAGAGTCAGATGTGGACCCACGCAGAGAAGAAGCTGGATTTTTGACAAACATTTTTCAGTAAGGGCTGCTGGAGTAACTGTATGTGTAATGAAAAGAATGTTGATCCCTTCCTCACACCATAAATGAAAACCAGCTTGAAACAGACAACAGATCTAAATGTGAAATCTAAAAGTAGAAAATTTCTAGAAGAAAGAACATCAGTTAGGCAAAGACTTTTTTAATAGGTTACCAAAAATATGATCTCTAAAAGCAAAATACAGATAAATGGATTGCTCCAGAATCAAAACTTTCTGCACTTTCTTTCTGAGAGGTTCTGTTGAGGGCACATGTGAGGCTCAGTGGTAGAGCACTTCACCTGCATGTGCAAGGCCCTGGGTTCAATCCCCAGAGCTGGGGAGGTGAGGGATGCTCAGTTAAGGGAACGTAAAGAGAAACACAGACTGAGGGAAAATATTTGGAATCATTTGTCATAGGCTGAATTATGAGCCCAGAACCTTGAACCTTATGTGGCAAAATGCAGAGGGATTAAGGACCTCAAAATGGGATGCGGTCTTGGCCTACCTGGGTGGGCCCAATGTCACCACAAAGGGTCCTTACAGAGGGAGAGCCATAGAGCGAGGGGCAGGGAGGCTAAGGAGAGTCCAAGCCAGAACCAAAGGCTGGAGCAATGCTCTCTGAGAACAGAGGGAGGGGCCGCGAGCCCAGGAACTCACGTGGCCTGTGAAGCCGGACAGGGTAAGGAAAAGATCCGCTTGGAGCCCCCAGAGGCAACGCTGTCCTCCCAACAGCTCCGTTCTGCACTTCCAATCTCAGAGCTATAAAATAATACGCATCCAGTTTTAACCCCTATGTTGTGGCGATTTGTCACAGCAGCAATAGGAAACTGATGCATCGTGTATATTTGATAAAGGGCTAGCATTCAGAAGTTGAAAGAATTTCAAATTGAAGTTCAGTTTTAAAACCCTCACCCAGTTTAAGAAGCTGGCCCACAATTTGAAAAGAGGCTTGACCGAAGAAGACGTGGGGATCCCGCATAAGCACATGACCAGAGACTCAACAGCAGCCGGGAAAACCCCGGAGACACCACCTCTCCTGGGGAAATGGTGGAGTCCAGAAGGGCCAGCAGTGCAGGTGCCCGAGGCCAGGGAGGGCCCAGCCTCTCTGGCACTGCTGTGGGGAAGGTCCAGCCACTTTGGAAAATGGTTTTGTGATTTCATGAAAAGTTCAACACCCCCCACTCTATGACCTGAACATTTCCCCTCTAGACATTTACCCAAAGAAATGAACAAAGGCTTGAGTGTAAATGTGCCTAATAGCAAGATGCACCAAGGGCCCCAAACTGGAAATAAATCAATGTATATCAGCAGCTGAGAGGATAAACAATGGTGGTCTATGCAGACCAGAATGCAGCCATCCCTGGGTTTCTGTGGGGAATCAGCTCCAACACCACCCCACTGGGTACCAATACCTGCAGAGGCTCTTGTCCCTTACATAAAACAGTGCAGCATTTGCATATGACTCATGTAATCCTCCCAGGTTCTTTAAGTCATCTCTAAATTCTTACAATGCTCTATTAGCTTCTCCATCACTGGGACACAATACCTGACACCCACAACCTAAAGGAGGAGAGATTTACTTGGCTCATAGGTTTGGGAGACTCAGTCCATGGTTTGGTAGCTCCAAGGCAGAACATCATGGTGGAAGGGCATGGAGGAGCAAAGTGGCTCAGTTCATAGTGGCCAGGAAGCAGAGCAGGGGAACAGCACCAGAGGGGAAGGGGCCAGGGACCAGATATAGACCTCAAGGTCACATCTCCACGACCACCCAGACAACCAGAAGTGTGCTTCACTAATTCCCTGGGAAGCTCCTAAGCCAAGCAAGGTAACAATTCATCCTCATGTCACAAATCCCAAATGTAACATAAAAGCTATATATATCATTGTTGCCTACACCATATGATAACAAGAAAAAAATGATGACAATGACAGTGATGATGACAAGAAAAAGCCTGTCAATGTTTAGGATAGATGCAATTAAAAACTGTATTTTCAGTCTGTGCTTGGTTGAATCATTAGAGATGGAACCACAAATACAGAGGGCTGACTGTACCACTCAGCGTAAGGGGAAGTAAATTACTGCTGCACGAAACACCATGGCTGGATCTCAAACTAAGCACATGGAAGGAAAGGGGCCAGGCCACAGAGAAGAGCGAGCACATGGTTTCCTGTGTACAAAGCTTAGAGAGAGCAGGTGAATCTGTAGTGTCAGAAAGAGGACCAGCTGTCACCTGGGGACTCCAGGGGCTGAGGGGAGGGAGGCTGAATTTCAAGGGGCCAGAGGAAGGATTTGGGGGAGGCAGCCATGTTCACTGCCTTGACTGGATGATGTTTCATGGGTGTATGTGTGTGGCATGTCAAGGCACTCATTGGCACCCTAAATAGTTAATGACGGGTGCAGTGTGGCCCAATGGGCTCTTAAAAATGGACCCTTTGTGACCCAGAGAAGGAGCCTCAGTGACTCTCAGGTGCCTTCCCCTAGGCTGAGGACAGTCACTCCTCTTGCCTGTCACAGTAGCCTCCTCCTTGCCCCAGCCCTCTGCCTCAGCACCTGGGCCTGGAAGAGAAAGCCCTGCATGGCTCCCAGGGGCTGGGCCAGTCCCAGGAACCATGATGCTGGGGAGAGAGAGGACAAAGAAGAGCTGGACACCCATGGCGTACGAAGACCGTGAATGCCTATTGAGCGGCACTAGGTGCACGCTGGTACTGCTCTGCTTTTCACCCAGTTCCTTGGGACAGCTGGATGAACCCTCTGGGGATCACATGTGTGCCGCCCAGCAAACTGCAGACCCAGGGAGCACACAGAGCTGACCCTGAGAGGGACCCTCAGATCAGGGTGTGGTCAGCTATCCCAGGAGCCACAGGCTCGGGAATGACTGAGCAGCTCACCTACAGGGCCTCAGAGGGGCCACAAAGCTGGTTCCCAGTGCTTGCTGGAAAACGCACTGGCTGACCATGCACATGCTCTGCTAAATCAGAAGAGCAGGACAACTGGGACAGGAGCAGCTCCTCTCTGGTGCTTTTGTGCTATTCAAAAATTTTTTTAAAAATTTTAAAATGAAGAAGTGAGAAACATATTAGAAAGTAAACTCCATTGTGGGCCAGGAAACTGAAACACAAGAAGCTGGAACAGGCCTGAGGGGAGGGGCCTGGACCACCTGTGTCCTGGGGGCCGTGGGGGCCCTGCTCCTAGGAGGACTGGCCCCCTCCGGAAGGAAGCCTCCCAGCCTGGAGAGCTGGTCCTCTCTGAGCCCTGCCACCGTCGCTCTGACAGCACTCTGTGTGCTCTCAGCAACCTCCCCCCAGCACTCATATGACCCCAGGTCTGGGTGGGGCCCTCATCCTGCTCTTTGATCCCTCCATGGAGACAGGCTGGGCGCCGTGTGCAGGACCCAGGCCTCCCTGCTCAGCCCCAGAAGCACAGTGACGCCCTGGAGCACACACCCTGTTGCATGCAGGCGCCTGGCCTCGCCTGGGGGAAGACAGGGGCCAATGGTTCCGAGAGTTGCCTGCAACAGAGCTCCAGCCCTGGAGGACGGGCCTGGGGGTTCCGAGAAATCCCTCCCCATTTCCAGGTCTGCTTAACCTGGGGGCCTGAGGGATGAAGACCTCCCTCATACCCCAGGATCCCTGTGCCCCTCACAAAGATCCCAAGGGCAAGAGCTGAGGTATTAGCTCCTGAAACGCCCACACGGGGAGCAATTCCTGCAGAGCCGAAGCTGCTCCGGGGGCTCCTGGAGGTGGCTGGGAGGTGCTGCCAGGTGCTGCCCACACCGCCGCTGACTCCTTCCAGCCAGGGCAGCCCTGGGAGGGATGAGGCACCCAGCGGGGACTGTCCCCAGGTGAGCCGCAGATCTGCCCAGCTCCCTGGCTCCGTCCTCGCCCTCCCAGGGCTTCAGCCGCCCACCGCGGGCTCTGGTTCTTTCCCATCCCGGAGCGGTGTGTGTGGCTACTTTGGCCCTGCGGAGGTGGTAGCACCATGTTCAGGTGGAGGCGATCCTGCATCCCAAGGAGTCCCCCCCGCAGCAGGGGCCCTTTCCAGCCAGCCTATGGGTGGAGCCAGACTCAGAGAAAGCCGGGCCAGCCCTGCTCAGCCCTGCAGGGACCAGGCCCAAGAGCCCAGCCCTGGAAGATGCCACAAGTCCCCAGTGTGCAGCAGCATCTCCTAGGGCTGGGACAGTTCCAGAGGAGGCAGCAGGACGGGTGGGCTCAGGGTGCTTGAAGGGGGTTCCCCTGGCCACGAGCAGGGGTTGGTTCTACCACAGGGGACGTGAGGGGCACCAACTGGGCCAGGGCGCAGCACAGGGCTGGGGCCTAGGACTCTGACGCCACAGCTCTGCCAGCCCCAGGGCTGAGGGGCAGGCAGCTGGGCTGCGGGATGTGACAGGTCCCCGTGGATTGCTCCTGGAGCTGCTGGAGCCCTGGAGGGGATGGGAGGAGCTGGATCACCCAGGCCTCAAGGCGCTGTCCACACCTATGGAGAATCAGTCCTAAGCAGATGCAGTCCTTGGGCTCAGTCCCGTCAGAGCCCAGCAGAGGCGGCAGCAGTGCCCCCCAGCCCCACTCACCTGAGTCCAGTCCCTAAGTCAGAGCAAGCCTGTGAGACTCGGCTCCGTCATAGCCTGACCCGGGGAAACGGCAGAAATCTCACTTAAGCCTCCCAGAGCCCAGGATGGGCCAGACCCCACAGGGATCTGGGACCTGCATGGACCGGTAGACGGGGAAGCCAGGGACTAGGCACCTTCCCTCCACAGCCCAGGGTCCCAAGCAGGACAGCACACAGTCAGGGCACCCCGGCTGGCGTCTGGATGCCAGGGCAGCCTGCCCGGGGTTGCTGCCCTTGGGGGTCTGGTGTGGCCATGGGTTCCTTCCTAAGTCTAGACAGAATGAGAATTCATAGTATGAATATTTTAGCACCAAGAAATCTATGTCATTTGGCATTTTGAGTATTGGCAATATTTAGGAGAATTGGGCCTACCACTGACAGTGCGATAAGCCAACTGAAAACGCGAAGCAGGGTAACTGAACACCTTAGTGATTTTACGTGGAAATCTTGCAATGCTTATGTACAGTTTAGGAGCATTTAAGAAACCTCCCATATGTTCATTGCATTTATATGTATTATTAGAATTTTAAAGAAAAAATTAGCTTATACTGAGAAGGTTTTGTTAAAGGTAGGCAAGTGAAATACAATATAAATTTGAATATATTAACTTCATAAATGCAATTAAAATGCTTAAAGCTGTTAAATAACCAAGTCAGCGAATGGACCAAGAATTATTCACAATCTCCTTAAACAAAGTTATTAAAATTTGCCTGCTATAGGGAGAAAAGGGCTTAAAAGCCAAATTTAAAGGCTTAAGAAAGCATTGGGGTTTTGAAATTGTAGTTTTAATACATTGAACCAATTACGTTTGAATTGATCTTTTTTAAAAACAAAGGAACGCAGTGAGTTTATTTCTCTGTGTAAGAAATAAAACAAACAGGAACAATTAAGCATCCTGGAAGAGAGACGCTTCCTCACAGGGCTGGGTACAGGCAGCTGCTGGACTTGTGAGGGCACTTCCTGCCATGGCGGAGAAACTGAGGCTTGGGATGGAAGGAAGCTGTCTTGGAGCACTGTGACACGGTGGGGCTGGAGGTCACTGAGTCCCTGTGGCCTGGGCACCTTGCTATGAAGGCAGAGAGTAAGTAAGGAGACCTGCAGTGATCATCTGCCGTCCTGTGACATTGAGATTCCCGAGCAGAGTGCACCAGTACTGCAAAGCAAGCTGACTCGGCCAGAGCCCAAGGTCTGGGGCTTGGAGCACTTGGTGCACCTTTGTCCCTCACCAGGAGCCAGCATGGGTGCTGCTGGCCAGCCACCTCCTCTTCTAGCTGCTGCTTCAGGCTCTTGGTGACCTCTGACCCCAGGGGCATCTGCATTCCAGCCACCAGGAAGCTGTGGAGAGTGTGGAGGACCAGCCAAGGAGCTTGGGGGATCTGGTGGTGACACACCTCCCTCCCACCTACTGCCCATGGCCTGACCTGACCACACCCTCAGTGACCATGGGGACATTGGCCGTGGCTGGGCAGAGAAAGGGGAGCTGCTGGCAGAGGACGGCAGACAGAGGCCACGGCCAGTGTGTGCTTCCAGGGGGCCGTGCGTGGCCTGCGTGATCCAGTCGCTTAGGTCTTGCTTGTCCCCTCAGATGTCCCTGTTGAACCCACCCTGACAACCCATGCTTTCCGAGCACTTCGCTCATTTATGGGCTCTGAGGTTCCTCACCAGGTCACGCCCCCTCTTGTTCTCCGCTACTCTCCCTTTGGTGGTCAGGAACTTCTTAGCATTTCCTTCTAGCTCTGCTCCTCACCTCCTGCTTCCGCTTTGTGCTCCGTACAAGCAGCTGCCCCCAAGGTCATGCCGCTCACTCGAACGCGTCCCTGTCCCTTCCAGTGACCGATGACCACGAGGAAAGCGCTCCTCTGATCCAGCAACCTTGCCTCAGTCCTTTTCCCTTCGGGGGCTGTGGGTTTTGCTTCCACATCTATTATAAAACCCCAAACACTTTTTTTAAATTTATATTTTAAAAAGTCAAAATTGCCTCTTAGCAATATTTTTAAAAGTGAGAAATTTATTTGCAGAAAACCTCCGATTCCCCACTTCTGTGTCCTCCGCTCCCTCCAAAAAACCTGCATCTCCCTGGAACTCTCTTCCTGTCATGCTTCCTGTCAGCTAAAGCATACCTGGCCCGTTCACGGGAGGCGCCTTTATTTCTCCTACTTTCTCGAATCATCGTTGCGCTAGATGAATTTGAGGTTAAGACAAATTTTGTCCTTGTCACGAGGTAAGAAATCGCTCATCCTTGTGGTCTCCCGGCTCTCCTTTCCCGCTGGCTGCTTCCAGGTGGGTTTCCCCGGGCTACAAGCTGTGGGGCTCTCTCTGCCGGGTGTTGCCGGGTTCCTGGATCTGGGGCCTCTGCTGCTGACCACACTTAGAAATTTTCAGCTAATATTGCCTCAGATATTCTTTGCCCAGCTCACTTGTTTGATACACCTTATTTTTCATGCCTCCACAAGGGAAATGTCTACAATGGCCCTTCCTGCCCCCTGATCCTTTCTATTTTGTCCACTCAGGGAACCTGTAGCTGTCGACATTGACATTTGTATTTCTAATGTTCACATTTGGTTCGTTTAGACTTTCTATGTCTCTTCTGAAATCTCCCATTTCCTCCCATGTTATATCCAACTGGTTCAGTCACCTTCTCATCCCTGGGACAAAATACCTGACATGAACAACTTGAAGGAGGAAATGCTTCTCCTTTTCCTCACGGTTTCAGGGGTTTCAGCCCATGGTCGGCTGGCTCTGTTGCTTCTAGGCCTGTGGTGAGGCAGAAACATCCAGTGACAGGGCTTGGAGGAGGAAAGCTGCTCACCTTACAATGGCCAGGAAGCAGAGACAAGGAAGGAGCCAGAGAGGATTTCACACAAAGGCTTTCTTCTTTGATGCTGTGCACGGCATCGTGCACACCCTGTCAGCCAGTCTGAGCGCACTGTCCTCCCTCACCAAGAGCTGAGCCTTGAGCCAGCACATGGGTGAGTGGCTGGCCGATCACTTTTGACCCTGTGGGCCCGTGAGCTTGCACTTTGTTAGAGTGGCTCCATGTGTCCATAACCCTGTGGTCTAAGCTTCAGTCTTGGGATGTTGTCCTTTTCCTTCAGGGTTGGGCCCCTGGCTTTCTATGCAAAGCTGGAGGTGTTTGCCACATTCACCCAGAGCAGGGAAAACCTGAACCCAAACTGTCCCCCACATGGGAAGCTGCCAGTGTCTATGCTTAGCCACATCAGCGTCCAGCTGCTTTCGCCTGTGCAGTCACTGGGGTCTCACCCCATGGAGCTGTGATGCACCAGGCAGGGATGCTGAAGGCTTTGGAAGCAGGGTTTGGGGCACCCCACATGCTCCCTTTTATGCAGGATTTCCTATCTCCACCTCCAGCTGCTCTGCCAGCCTCGGTGTCTGAGCCCAAGCCCTTGGCCTGGTTAGACAGCTGCCGTTCACCTGAGCAGCGTCCCCCTCACACACGGACCGCTAAGGGCTCTTGGAGAAAGTGCCGTGGCCATCAGACTTCTTTAGGCGGCCTGCTCCTCTGTGACTCACCCACATCCTGTTCTTTCTGCTTCCATGCTCCTGCGTGGCCTTCACATCACTGTGTCTCCATATCTCTGGATTATTTGTTTCGAAAGCAGGTTCATCTGCTGTCACTGTCCTCAAAGATGTTGGAGGCCTGAAGGGTCAGGATGCATAAACTCAGGGCCACAAAGCCTCTCTGAAGAAGGGCCATTTGAGTTGGGAACTGAAAGACAAGGGCACTATTTGGGGTGAAGTCTTAAGAAAGGGGAAAAGACTTTGGAAGTTTTCAGAAGGGGTAAGGGACTGGGAGACAGAGGAGCAGGGTGGCTGGCAGGAGGCGGGCACAGGAGGATCTGACTGTGAGGCAGTGGCTCCCATGTCCCAGCCTCCATCCCTGTCACCCTTGGGTTGCTGAAGGCACCTGTGTCCCCGTGACCACCTTCCATGCCAACATGCCAGGCCCATTTTCAAAGCCACAGCCTGATCTCTCATCTGCTTGCCCTCACAGCCGCTGCCTGGTGTCTGAACTTTGCTTGGGCACAAAGGCTAAGCCTTAAAAGGTGGACAGCTACTGCTGTGTTCCAGATCTGCCAACTTCTGCATCATCCTTCATGTCACCCACTTTGCCACATGCAGGGGTCCACTGGGGTCCCAGCTCCGGGGAATCCTCAGAGCGCTCTGTCGACCGTAAGCACCCTACCTTCATTCGGCTGCAAACTGCTTGTTGAGTCTCATTCTTCCTTCTGCTGCTTGCCAGTGACACCCCCAGAGGACAGCGTGATGCCAGCTGGTGGAGCAGACCCCACATGGCCCCATCCCCAGCCACGTTCACATCCACCAGGGCTCAGGAGGAGAGAACACACATCCTCTTCCCTGGTGGATGTTAAGGAGATGAAATCCGCTCTCCACGCCACCTCATCCTTCCCACATCCTAGCCTTCTGTACAAAACGCTACCCTAAACACAGGCTGTTGTGTTAGCTTTCCATTGCTATGACAAAATACCTGAAAAAGATCAACCTAAAAGGAAGAGAGGTCTGTTTGGGCTCACAATGTCCATGGTCCCTTGTCCTGGTTGCCTTGGGTGGGGTGGCCAAGGACATCATGGTGAAGAGTGTGTGGAGGAGGGCTGGTTGGTCACCTCACGGTTGGTAAGAAGGGAGAGGGAGGGTCTGAGGTCCCAGTCCCCCTTCTCCAGGGCACAGCCTGAAAGACCTAGCTTCCTCCCACCAAGGCCACCTCCTGATGGCACCACCACCCTCTGCAGCACCCAGCCTGGGGACCAAGCCTTCCACACCAGAGCCTTTGGGAGACATTTACAATCCAAACCCTAGCATTCCTCCCTGACCCCAAAGGCTCACATCTATATCAAATGCTAAACGCACTTCGTCTGTCCCCAAGAGTTCCCAACATCCTAACAGCCCCAGCATTGGCCAAAAGTCCAAGTCCAAATTCTCCCGTGAGACTCAAGGCAAACTTATCTGTGAGCCTTGTAAAATCCAAGGAACAAGTTACCTGCTGCTGAGATACAGCGGCTCAGGGTAGAGGGCTGCCACAGCCACTTCTGCTACGGGGTCAGAACCTTGCTGTCCTGATAAGAACAGAACACCTCTTGATCCAAGAGGTACTCATGTTAGTGAAATTCCAAGCTTATGGGAGGAGCAAACATCTTCACTGAGGGTTATTACCATGGAGGGTGCCATGCAGTATGTTTTGACATCTTTGTAAAATCCAATGGTTAATTAAGAAGTATTGTGCTTAGATATTGCATAACTTCTTTTATATGAGAAACACAAAGTATAAATAATTTTTAAAAAACAAAATAAAAGATAGATAATAGGAAACAGGGAATAGATTGTTTACAAGTGGGAAGGGAATCTAGAGACAGAGGGAGGAAAGGGGAAGGAGGAGAAAAAGAATGAAGATGTGTTGTGCACATGGACTAGCCCTTGCGTCATTTTAAGCCATAATGCGACCATTATGTACTGCAAACAAATACAGCGGTGTCTCTGTTCACAAACTTCATTTTTTCCATGATCCTGATCACAAACTGAATTGGACAAAAATTGAATCAAATTTCCCCATAAGCCCAACATCGAACCTAACCATTGAATTTGATTCGATTTGGTTCTCATCTAATTCAGTTTGGGACCAGAATTGTGAAAAGAATTAAGTTCGTGAACTGAGGTACCACTGTCCTACTAAAAAAAATTCTTTTTAAAGGTATTGTACTTTCAGTATGACTGGGCTGGGTTTAGAGGGAAAATCAGGAAACCTATCAAATCCTGTATTCTCCAGACAGCAGCAATTCCATGTGGGAACTTGAAGAAATACCAATTCCAGGGCCACCTCAGACCTACTGACTTGGGTGCAGGGCATGAGAGGGCCTGGGAGGGTGCCCTGGGGTCTGCCTAACAGCCTCAGGAAGTAGCTCTGAGCAGGCCCTCCTGGCCCTGTGCCTGTGTCTCCCTGGCCTCCCGGGAAGTGAGGGGATGTAGCCCTCCTCACCTGTCCCCAAGGCCCCCTGCAGCCCTGAGCCATACCTTCCATCCTACCCACGAGCTAGGACAGCCAAGTTGGACTCCTGCTTAGGTTGCTGCCTGGCCCTTCCTCCTGGAAACATGCACAGCAGGCTGATCACGGCTCACAAACCCTGGAGCAGCTTTCGTGCTGGGCCAGGCCCTGCTCTCAGCAATTTCCATGCCTGTCACAGAGGCCAGGTGGGCAAGGAGCTGAGGCAGAGGCATGGGTGCAGTGCCCACACAGAGCTGAAGTGGGGCATGCAGGAGCTGACATGGCACCTGCTGTGCCCGGGCTGGGTGGCTTGCCAGGTATACCAGCCAGCTGTACATGACTGCTCTAAGCCGGGAAGGCCCTGGGAGGGAGGAATCTGGCTTCAGAGGGCAGCTTATGCTGGGCCAAGGGGAAAAGGCAGGAGGGTGGGGTCTGCTCCAAGACCCAGCCACAGGACCCTGTATCCCTCACCATGGCCTCCTGGTGCCTCGAAGGCAGAGCAGCTTAGGAAATGCCCAGTGAACATAAGGGCCCTGCTCCCGGTGCGCACTGGCTTCCACCCGCAGGCATTTGCCATGGGTAGGGGTCCTGGATGGCACACACCCCAAGCCCCAACCCAAGCAGCCTGGGCTCCAGCTATGAGAAATGGCTCCTTCTCCCCAGCTGTGGGTGAGCACCTCCCCACACCTTCCTCTCTGCGCTCTGAGATCAGTGCCAGGACCCAGCTTCACAGGACAAAGGACTCCTGCAGATGAGTGTTCCAAACGACCCTCTGGCAAACAGATTTCACACAGCTATGCCGGAAAGGTATGCAAATGGTGTGGCCAGCACATCTCAAGATCCTACCTCTCTCTGAAGACTCCCCCAAGAAAGCTACTCCCCTCCAGCCCTGCACCCCACTCCGGCAGGGCTGTCTCTCCACCGGGACCCTCAGCCAGGGCAGTCCTCTGGGTCTTGGCTGTAAGTCTGGTCCCCTGAGATGCACCTGAGGTCACTGAAGGCAGGATGTCTTTCTCTTCCCTCCAGGCGCACTGGGCACGTTAAGATGGCTCCCTGAGTGGTATTGGAGGTGCAAGTCCCTGTACCCTGAAGCCTTGTGGCCGGCACACAGTGAGTGACCCAGTATGACATTGCTGGGGACACAGAGCTGCTGTGAGGCACTTTGAGGCCCTGGGACAAAGCGCTTCCCACACAGGGACATTGCTCCTGGACTTGCTGGGGCCTTCTCTGTCTGGGATGGATGAGGAGGTCAGGTGGCAACCTCTGGCTTCTCACCTGTGCTCTGTGTGTGCAGAGTTCTGGAACACGCCCAGGGCCCACGATAGGTGAGCATCACACCCAGCCTCTACACGCACACCTCACAACCAGGTGGCAGGCTGGCTGGCTGCGCCCCTTCTGTTCTGCTGGCCTTCTCCTGGAACATGGGCCGGACATTGTGACTTGGACCCAGAGAAGGGAGTAAAGGGCTTGGGACACCACTTCTGTGGCGAGGTCACAGGGCACTGTGCTTCAGCCCTGCCAGTGATGAGGTAGGTCGGCTGGAGCAGCTAAGGGACAAGGGACAGGGGTGGCCTTCATCCCCAGAGCCCAAGGACCTCAAAGCTGACACTGCCGGGTCAGCAAGCTTGGAAGCAGAACTTTCTGGGTCTATCTTTGGGATGAGACCACAACCTGGCCACACCCCAACTGCAGCGTTTCGAGAGGCCTTGAGGCAGTGGAGCAGCCCAGATGTTTCCAGATTCCAGGCCCCAGATTCTAGATAAATAATGCAGATGCTGAGGTGCGGACCTCCAGCTTTTGGGGAGTCTTTTAAGCAGTTCTGGTCCGTAAGGAGTTCTCAGCCTGGTGGCTTCTAGTTCAGAAAGAGCTGGGGAAGTCCCAAAGGGTTATGAGATCCTTGCGCTGTTGAACATGTCAGTTCTTAACATATGCCAGGGGACCACACTTCTCCCAAACTGACGTGATTTCCATTTGTCAGTGCAGGGAAAAAAGCCAGATGCTCTTGCGCGGGACGGGCGTGTGGCTTTGGTTGAAGTATTTACTACTGGGATCTAGCTGGAAAGTGACGGTTTCCTGGCTGAGGCACAAATCAGAGCCTGGGCCCGAGAGAGGCCCCAGCTCCTTCCCAGCCCATCAGCCTGGCACCAAGCAGGCGTCACCAGCCAAGTCCCCTGGAGCAGCTGCACAGCCAGCAGGTTCTGGGCCAAGCCCCCTACCCTGCAGTGACCTGCAGCGTGATTTTAGGAAAACACATTCTGTGTAAGCCGCTGATAAATGGGATTGGTCCTGCAGGTAACCCAGACCAGTGCTTCTCAAAGTGGGGCCCGTGGGGACTGGCAGCCAGAAGTGCAAGCTCCTGCGCGCCCCTCCAGCAAGCCCTGAGTTATAAGGGGCGTGGCTCTGGAAAGGGGGCGTCCCCTCCAACTACGCAGGGACAGCCTGGCACTAACTTTCCCACCCCGCCAGCCTGGGTACAGATGAGCCAGTAACTCCCCGCCCAGGAAGTCAGGGAGAGGTATGGCGGCCTCACTCATTGGTTACTCCCTTCTGAACACCCTTGCCGAGGCCTGATGTTAGAAAATCTCTGCAGAGGCAGCACGGGAGGTGGCCCACGGACTCAGGCCTGGGGCAACAGCATCTCAGCAGCAGCAGCTTGAAGATCAAATGGAGACCAGGAAGGAGTCACTCACTGAGGCCCAAGTCGCCTGTGCACAAGCTCATTGGCTGAGAGGGGCCACCTCCACATCCCTGCTGGCCACCAGACCCAGGCATCTGACCCCGCCCTACAGCAGGAAGGATGTCACTTGGGGACGTCCCCCAGGGCACCAACTGCCAGGGTGGAAAGTGAGGCCAGCATCTGTCAAGGTCTGAAATCTAAGAGCTGGTGACATTCAGCTCAGCTGCTTCATAAGCTGCCCCTGCCATGTCCTTGCCTCCCTGCGGGAACAGCTGTCCATAGCCAGGCCCCTCCCAGGAGCAGCTGGGGGCAGCACTTCCTTCCCCTCTGGCCCACTGCTGTGATGCAAGAGCATACGGTGTCCCGGGATAGTGTGCAGTCATGCGTGGGTCTCATGCAGTGGAGGGACCTGGTCACCCTGAAAAAGGCAGCAAACGACATTGTGTGCGGTGGAAACAGTGAACTCGATTTATTGAAAAACGGTTACAATGAGCCTCTGCTACGCAGGTGTAAAATACCTTAAGACAACCCTTTTGTGGTGCAACACTTCAAATATAGGGCACATCTATGGACATTTAGGGTACAAACAACATGTCCTTTGGCCCTGAATTTCAAAGGGCCCAGTGTCCTAGAATCTTTATCATAGGTTTTCTGTTTACTGTTTTTTTTCTTTTCTTTTTCATTTGTCCAATTATATATATGGGGAGGGAAAAAATTACACCACAAGAGTGCCTGCAAATATAAGAAGTGATTTTATTGCAATATACCTTAGCTAAAGTGGTTTCGGGGAGAACAGGACACATTTTGGACTTCATACAAATTACAACTTTGAGGGGACCAACAGAAAATGACAAATGAAAGGACAAATCTGATGGGGGAGGTGAAACAGAATCACATGACCTAGACCAAGTCCACAGGGCACTGCACGCACGACAGTTCCAATATGGCGTTTCACGTGAGGAGAGGCACACAGCGGTCACGGTGCCTGCTGGCGTCCTGGCTTCGAGAGTCCCTAAGCCAGGCTTTTCTTTGGCAAGAGTGCGACTTGTTTTCTGGGGAGACACGGGGAGTCGGCCTTGCTGGTCTTCTTCCTGGGATGCTGCAGGCGTGTCCCATGGTGGTCAGCCTGCTCCCCAGCACTGCTTCCCCGTGGTGGAGCCAGGGGTGTGGCGGAGGGCACGGTTCACAGTACAGGGACTGCTGGCTGGCCTGGGCTCCACCGTTCACACAGGCAGCCCCTCGCCCCGGACAGTGAGGCCGAGGCCCAGTGGGAAGTGTACCAGCCTGAGCTCCAGAGCAGCCAATGCCCGTGTCCCAGACATCCGAAGGCCGAAACCCGATTGCTTCTGTGGGAAACAAGGGCCGCAGCAGGCCCGAGACACCCAGAGTTCATTGCACATTTCTCGACCTGCGTGCGAGGCAGTCTCCGGCTGAGACCACGGGTACATGGGGCACCTGAATGGCCTCAGCTCAGTTTTTGCAACAGACAGAAATCAGTACCACGAACACAGTCCGCAATGGCCATACCACGCAGGATGCAGGAAGTCGTTATTCTGCACGTGTGTGTGTGTTCAGATCAAGTCCACACAGCCCAGTAACGGGACTTGGGGGCAGGTTCCCCGGCCAAGAACAGCACCCGGAGGCTCCGCGCCCGCTGGGAGGGGAGGTGGCATCTCCTACAAGGCCCTTGGCAAAGACTCGGCTCCCAGAGTCAACGCCCAGGGGAAGGAAGCCCGGAAGAGGAGCACCAGCAGACACCCCCCCCATGTTGCCTCCTACAAGATCTTCAGACATAGCACCACAAGAGAAGTGTAAAAAATCAGCACCAAGTTTCACTTAATTACCATCTACACAAATCTCGGTTTCCTGCCCAGGCTCTGTAGAAAGGAAAATGGAAAAAGGAAGCAATCAAAATGAACCGAACCCTGCGTCTTAGTCTAAGTACATATAGAAAAAGCAGAGTATCGGATTCTTTTTTCCTCCCCATAGAAAAACCAAACTGGCCTGGAAAAGGGGTCTGGCACTGATTTTTCTTTGGCAGAAGGGCTTCTGGGGACCTGGGTGAATTTCCAACTTACTGCATATTCTTGTCAGGGTGGGGCAGGCCGGGGCAACTTCCTACTTCTAAAGAGGAGGCTTTATCCCCTCCGCCCGTTCTCCCCGGGGGCCTGAGGCTGGGGTTTCCACACACCATTGAAAGTCAGGCACACTTAACATTTATAACAATACAATACAAATATTTACTTAAAACTCACAAAAACATAAGCACCTTTAATCCATCGGAAAGGCACATGCAGAATGACATTTGGCCTCTGAATGGATCGTGTTGAGGGTGGTTAAAAACAGAGGCTTTGGCGACCTTTGCAAGGCTGGCCTCCGCACATTTTTTGAAGGTCAGGGGAAATACACATCTTCAAGTTGAATTAAAAAAAGAAGTGATATCCAAATACTGCCACCCCAGCCCCAACCCCTGTCCACTGTCCACGATGCGGTCCATCAGCGGATCCGGTGAGCAAGGGGCCAGGGCAGCAGCGGGCTCCCTCCGTGGCCTGGGGTGTAGACGGAACGTGGGTGTGGCCTGCTAGGTCATGTGATTCGGCTCCGTTGGGGGTGGGCGTGGCTCTCTCCCAGCCAGAGCGCAGGTTGGCACCGCCAGCCAGGTGCCGGGCGCAGATGAAGTCCGGTGGGAGGGGCACGAGAAACCTTCGCCGTCTGAGCTGACGGCGCTCGGCGCTCGTGGGGACACTCACAAGGGGCGTGCTGAGGTCACGAGGTTGCGCACGGCTCCTAGCCCATGAAGCAAGCCTGCCCCACTTCAAATCCAAACTTCTGTGCTGCGTCGCCGAAGTCGTTGAACATGATGTCCACGATGGGTACCTGCTCCACTTTGGGGGTGTCTATCTCCAGCACCGTCTTCTGGTAGCCTTTCCTGGTCTGGAAGGAGGAGACAGGCGGACACGGTTAAGATCCAGGGGCCTCTTAGGGGCAGCCGTCAGAGCCGGCACGGGCTCCATGAATCGGGCTTGGGGCCACCTCTCCCTGCCCCACCCACACATGACGAGCCACGCGGGTGGTACCGTGGCCGCCTGAATTTGGCAAGTGTTGGAGGAAACATGGCGGCTGAGAGCGCTTCACCCCTCATGGACATCCGAAGCCACCGCACAGTCTGGGGTGGGGCATGGGAACTGGCCTCAGCAGGGCCCCTCGCTCCCCACCCTATGGAGATACCCCATCCCACCAAGCTCCGGGCGCAGGGCAGCTGACAGGGTTTATATCTGGACATCTCCCAAGAGCCTCAGGCGATTATAGGCGGGACTTTTGAAAGGTGACGGGATCCCAGGGAGCCTTGTGGCTGGCTTGTTAGGAGGTGGGGCCTGGCTAGGGGCGGGGCCTGGTTGGAGTCGGGGCCTGGGGCATGACCTGGAAGGGTTCAGCTCCTCCCTGGTTCAAATCTGCCATGCCCCAAGCAGCTCTCCTTTGCCCAGGCCCTTCGGCCATGCTGCCAACCGTGCAAGGACTGAAACTTCTAAAACACGACCCAGTGAACCTCTCACTAAAGTTGGGGGTGTCAGTATTCTGTCCCAGAGACAGAAAAGTGCCTTAGATACCAGCCCCGTCAGGGCAGCTAGAAAACCAAGATCAAGATGAGGGGCTCCTTGTTCCAAAGTGGGGAATGACAAGGTGGTCACAGCAGAGTGCTGAACTGAATGCGGGATCCCTGCCACCGCCCTGGGGACTCAGGCAGGGACCCCGGGCAGGAGAAGGAGCCAGCCTCCCAGGTGCAGGGGGGACAAGAGCCTACACACCAGCCCTCTGGAGGAGCTCTGGGGAGGCTGAGGCCTGGGGCCAGTGACCGGCCCTTAGCGAGGCCAGCAGGGTGCAGCCCCTCCCAGGGTGAGCAGACTTCCAGAGAGGCTCCCTCCTCTCGGGCCCCATGTCCCAGACCCGGGGAGGAAGGTGCACCATTGCTCTGGTCCCCAAAGCCACTCAAGTTCAGCTCCGAGTGTTTGGGACACAGATCAACAAGGCTGACCTGGCCCTGCTGCCTGGTCAACTTCCCCAGGAAAACAGTCCCTGAAGGCCACAGCTTTCCCTTGGGACACCCACAGCCCACATGTCCTGGACAGATTCAGACTATGAGCCAGGTCTCCCTCCAGCACTCCGTCCCTGCAGATGTCCGCCAGGGAAAAGGAAGTTGCCAGGGTTCCCTCCAGTGGGCACTGTGGCTGGGATGCAGCTGGCAGGGGGTCCCATGTGACTGTGAGGCCAATCCTGACTCAGCCTTGGTCAGTCCCTGGCTGGGGAGGGGGCACAGTCCTCGGGGCCTGTCTTCTATGCAGAGGGCTGAGTGTTTTCCCAAATGCACATTGGAACCTGACCCACAGGTGATGGTAGAAGGCATCAGAGTGGAGGGTGCAGCCCCCAGCAGCAGAGAGTGCTCTCACAAAGTGGCCTCAGAGAGGTCCCTCGCCCTCACTCTGCCACATGCAGATGCAGGGATGGTCAGGTGCCTGTGACCCAGAAGAGGCCATCATCAGGACCTAACCCTGCTGGCACCTGCCCTCAAACTTCCCACCTGTGGAGCCACGCACAGTGAGTGCCCATGGTCTGCCACAGCCCGGGCCGTGGACATTTCTCATGGAGCCTAAGAGGACCACAGAGGCCCTCAGCCAGGACTTCCCAGCTCTGCTGTACCCGTATTCCTGACCTCAAACTGGGGTGGTAGCAGAGTCCTGTTGTCCTAAGCTGCTGAAGTTAATTTGTTTCAAACAACAGATAATGAATACACTCCCCTTGCCTCAGTTTCCCCAGTGGAAGTGAAGAAGTTCACAGAAGAGGGTTGAGGACGCAGAGCCACAACAGGTCCTCCTGGCATCTGCTGCGAGAGCGTGTCCAGCTCTTTCTCCTCCAAGTCCTTCCACCCCATCTTTCCCAAAGCCCACCCAGTAAGAGCACCCCTCATACTGTGGCTGGGCCCAGAGCAGAGGGTACAAAGCAGGGCTAGGACCTCAGAGGACAGGAGTCCTCAGGGCCCTTACAGCCTAGAGCCCCCACCTGCCCTGGGGGCTTGGCTCCCAAGTTCTAGGGCAGGATGCAGAACCTACACTTTTAAAAACCAGGCATCTCAGGCTGTGCTGCTATTCACAGTTGGCTGGCTGTGCTGTGAAAGGCTGTCGGAAGAATGTCACTGTTGGGTGGCCCAGCACCTGGACAGCACAAGTGGTGAGCTGCTGAGCATCCTGGAGTGTCAGTGGCCCCCTCTAGCCCTTGGGTCCACCCCAATGCACGGCCATAGCGCCCCACCCCAGGGAGAAGGAAGCAGGGACCGACTGGCTTGCACCTGCAGCTGTGCACAGCACCCTCGAAGGGCCCCCAGCCACCTGGGAGAGCCAGCCCCTCACCCGCTGGGCCAGCGAGGAAGAGCCAGACACCACTCTGCCACCCAAAGGCCGCCTCCTTGGGCTCTGCTCCCTCACCTGGTCTGACCAGGCTATCAGATGCAATCACTGCTGGCCCTCGCCAGGCCTGGACGCGGTCACAGGGACCTGTGTAATCTCAGTAACAGGCCAGCCAGGGAGCCGACCACAGGGCCGCGCCTGATCTCCACCCCGGGATGGGGAGCCCAGGGCCTTCGTGGCTGCAGCAGTGGCCTCTCCTCCACCCTGGGTCGGGCAACACGTGCTGAGCCAGCAGGTAACAGTGCTGGATTTATAGGGCCCCTCCGCTCCAATTATCAGAGCACACAGAAAGGGGTGTATTTGAAGAAGGCCTCAGCCCATGGCTGCGTTACCCCGTTATTCCGGAAGCATAAATAACCATTAAGGCCCCAATGGCCCCCTGGGGGCGCACAAAGCTGTGCAAACAGCACGATTTATGTGGCAGGCGCCTCGGCTCTCTTGCCCGTGATTTGTGCCCCTACAGGGCTGGCCGCTCAGCAGCCCTGTCAATCAGGCTGCCCAGCCAGAGGATGAAACGGAAGGTCATGACCTCCCCGAGTGAGGTGGGACATCTGGGGGCTCAGGGCAGGTGGCACCGCAGGTCCAGGTGGTGCTGTTGCTCCCTGCCTCATGTCACCAGCCCTACCTCCACGTGCCCCTGCCTGTCCCTTCCACCTGCCCCTTTGCCAGCTGGCTGCGCTGTTGTCCCGAGTCCTTATCTCCCCACCCTCTCTACGGCAGGAACTTTTCTTCCCAGAAGTAAAAACTGGAGGGAGCCACCTCTCCTGCCCCTGTCCAGCACCCAGTTTACATGTCCCAACCTTGCGCCTGGCCTCTGCTTCCTGAGAGCTCAAAGGACCTCGGCGGGCGGGGAGGGGACAGCCTGACTCAGGAGGGTTCTGGGCCAGCACACACTGCAACAGCCTGACCACACCCTGGAGCCATCCACAGCGGCAAGGACACTGAGAAGCAGCAGGAGCCACGAAGGGCCACCAATGGAGCCCCCAGGGGACGGGGACAGCCTAAAGTGATGCCCAAGGCCGGACAACAGGCACTGGGGTATGGGCCTCAGGCAGATTCTCTCGGGGAGAAGACAAGAGAATGGGGGTCCCACGTTAAGGAGCCCCAGTACGGTGCTCAGCGAGGCTTCCTGGTGACACCACCCTCCAGCTGCTAAGAGGCCACGCAGGGCCACATGTCTGACGACTTCAACGAGACTGGATGCTGGTGACAGTCACACTCTAAACATCTCCAGGACACAAGGACTCACCCAGACCTTCGTGACCAGGGTGGGGTGCACCAATGCTGGGGTGCGGGGTGCTCTAAGGATCCGGAAGTGAGGAGCGCGCCCGAGGTGGATGCGTCAGGGGACACTCACCGCGCAGCCATCCGCCAGGGCGTGGATGTAGGGGTTGTTGTCATAAGACATCTCCTCGTCGTTGGAGCCCAGGAAGCGCATGGCCTTGTCATAGCTGCCCGTGGTGGCATCCTGCCAGGCCACTGACTGGTAGCAGTGGTAGGTGATGTTCTGGTGGGCGGAGGCACTGAGCAGCCTCAGGAAGGTCATCTGCACCACACCCACGGGGTTTCCCTCTGCGTCCACATAGGAGAGCTGCGGGTGGGATGAGGGCGGGCTCAGCAGGGTGGGGAGATGGCCTGGCCCTCCTTCCTCGAAGACTGTGCACTCAGCCCAAGGTGGCACGTGGGGCTCTGGGGCTCCTGAGGACAGGGCCATGCGCCACCTCCGCCTTCTGAGCCCGGAGAGGGCAGGGGCCCAACCCGCGGTCACCAGTTTAATAAAAGGCTGCGGAATCACAGATCACAGCCTCGGAGTGCAGAGGCCTGGGGTCGCCAGGCCCTGCACCACCCAGGTGTCCCCTGGTGTTCCCCCTTCCCTCTGCCTGCTGTCCTCCTCCCTTTCTGCAGGCCGGGCACCTGCCAGCCTTGGATGAGCCCACTCACCCCCGGCCCCCCACCAGGTCTGAATGCTCGGAACATGTAGGATGCACCAGGCACCGCTCTTGGAGGAAATACACGTCACATGGAGACAGGCTCCATGGGGCTCTGCCCTCCCACCTGGCTGGGAGTGACATGCGGCTCCCCCACGGGGATCCCAAAGGGGAGGAGGCAGGAGGAAGCTCTCTGGGGCCTCCAGGTGTCCCTGCCCCGACAGCCCCACCTGGTCCTGTGGCCCCTGAGCCTCCGTGGGCTTCTCCCTGGGCCCAGATGCTGCCTACTCTGCAGCACTGGTCACCACAGCTGCCACCCCGTGCCAGGCCCTGATCCTGGGGAAGACGCCACTAGGGAGATGCGAAGAAGGCGCCCTGCTCTGTGGGCGCCCCGAGCTCTCTTGCATCCCTGCACACCAGCACTGGTGGTCAGTCCGGGGTGCCTGCTGCCTCATGTCCCACCCCTGCTCAACCATGAGCGCCATGAGGACAGGGTAGGCACGTGTGCCCAACACCAGCCAAGGAAGGCGCTATGTGGACACGGAAAGCTCTGTGAGCCTGGCCAGCCTCGGGCAGTGAGTTGGGCCCCAGGGATGATGGGCAGGAAGACAGGGTCGGGCTATGTGGACAGCTGGGGCAGCCAGGCATGCCCGCTGGAGGCAGGGGGTGTCCCGGGATGGCATCTAGCACGGCCCCTCCTCCCTTCCCCAGGTGGGAGCAAGCAGCTGGCCACTCGCGGACCCCCCGGCTGCACAGGCAGCCGGGCTCTGGCTCCGTGACCCTGGCTGGGAGGCCCCGTCTCTACCACAAACCCAGTGGCAGCATCGGGAAGGACAAGGTGCCACCGGCTGGGTCCCCAACACTGGGCTGCTCTGCTCTGCCAGGCCAGGCTGGCACAGGGTGCCCCGGGAGGTGGGACTTAATTTCTGCACCGCTTTCTGCCACACTGCACACTGCAGGGATGTGACTGTCCCTTAGGTCCCGTCCAGGAAGGGCTGGTGACCAGCGGGCCGATCCTGCCTGGGCCTCGTGTCAGGGACCAGAGTTGTCACCCCGGTGGCAGTGGCCCCAACACTACTGTCAGTCCCTGAAGGGGGTGTGGGACATGCAGGGGCTCCTAGGACCAGTGCTGGCATGGGCGTGGGTGTAAGGTGAGGACTGCCCTTAGCCTCTGCCCCAGTCAGCAAAATTAGAAAGCACGGAGGTAAGGGAGGAGGGATGTAGGGCTGGGACGCCACTCCTCAACATCAGTGCCATGGGACACCCTGGCTCCCCAAGGTACAAGCAAACCCCACGCGTCACGGACAGTGACGGTGGACCTTAGGGTCAGACCTGTGGACAAAAACCAAGTACCAACCAGCATCCGGGCCATCGGTGCTCCTGGGGGTAACTGTGACTGACTCGAGAGAGGACGCATGCAGGGAGGGGTGGACACAGAAGGACCTAAGCCAGCTCAGGCCTGGCCTGGAGCCCCTGTGAGGGGCCTCTGCGGCACAGCCGTGCTGGCCTGGCCCTGGCAGCCAGCTCGGACCAAGGCCGGGGCCTCCGGGCAGAGGCCGCCTTCCATCTCCCACGCACCGTGACATTCAGAGGCAGACACGGGCAGCGAGCAGACCCCACAGCAGGGCCACCCTGGGTCACCTGCACCTCTGCCTGTGTCACCTGTCTGGGAAACAGGACAAGCAGGGCAGGGGTGGCCGTGTGGGCTGACGACTGGACATGCCAGTGTCATTTCACTGCCTCAGAACGGACGCCGGACGTCGGAGGCCTCCCTGTGGCCCAGGCCACCACAGTGGGGCGGAGGCAGGGCCACACACCTGGTGGTGAAAAGCCAGGACCAGCCACCTCCCCGACTGGGGCAGCTTCACCCAGGGCTCCTTTCTGCCTGACCCTTGACCCCTGAGGCCCGATGTCCCTACCCCTGTCCTCCCAGGCCCTGGCCACGGCCACCCTCCCCAGAGCTGGCCCTTCAGTCCTCCTGTGTACCAGTGGCTCTGCTCGGAAGACAGCACGGACAAGGTGGAGGGGAGGGAAGGGGGAGAGGAGGCGAGGACAGACGCCTGCGTCGACAGCGGGGACAGCGGCAAAGCTCCGGAGACGCGGCAGAGGGGAGCACGGGCCGCAGCGTGCCAGGGCGGGAGCTAGGGTGTGTGAGGGTCACACTGAGCGGGAGCCCCCAGCCGAAGGGACGAGGGCTTCAGAGGCGGGGCAGGGCAAAGGCAGCTGGAGCCACGGCTCTGAATCCTTGCGGGGAGGAAGAGAGCATGGGCTGCTGGTGGCACTCAGAGTGGCCTCTCAGGGGCGGCACAGGGGAAGGGACTGAGCTCAGCAAGGGACCTGGAGCTGCCCCTAGACGACGTCTGTCCCTCAGCCAGGACAGACAGACAGAGCCTCTCAGTTTATCCCAGTGCAGCCACAGCCACTGGCCTTGCAGTACGAGCCCCAGACTGGCTCCTGTCTCAGTGCCGGCCAGAGGGGTGTCCTGCCTGCACAGCCGTGGAGCACGGCACAGAACCACATGGCTGGGCGTGAGGGGCACCAGGGGGCATGTGTGGTAGGCGCTTGGAGAACACTCGTTCTCTAAAACAAGCACCTGCACCCGCTGCCTGCTGACCCTGACGCCCTCCTGCCCTCGACGGCCCCGACCTTGGTGCCCGTGTAGCTGGTGGTGCCATCGTGGGCAGCACAGCAGCCTGGCCTGTTGCTGCTGCTATCTCAGTGGAGGGCATCTGCCTGCTGCCACTAGCGGGAGCTGCCACAGGGCTGCAGGAGAGTCCCTAGGCTGGCGGAGCCCTGCCCGCTGTCACTGCGGTGGAGTGAAGTGGCCGAAGGGGCAGGAGCAGGCGTGGCCCGGTGTCAGCGGCGAGTGGGCCATGCAGAGCTGGGAGCCAGGCTGAGCCATAGCGAGCAGCGCGGGGCGGCCACTTACCAGGGAGCCGCGCTTGTACTGACTATACCAGGTAGAGGGCCGCTCTTTGGGCCAGCGGGCCATTTTACTCTGCAAGATAGGAGATGGGCGCGTTTAAAGTGACAACCGCAGGGGACGGAGGGGCCGCCTTACCAGTTTCCCACGCTTGAATTCACTGAACCAGGAACCCGGGTTTTCTTTGGGCCAAGAAGTGATCCTGGCCTGCACACGGCGCAGGCGCGGTGGGAGGGAGAGAAACAGAAAAGGAGAGGGTGGGTTACTTCCCCGGCCTCCACCAAGATGCCCCGGTGCCCTGGTCCCTGGCATCCTGCCAAGGAGCCTGCCTCCCAAATACCAGAGGGTCCCATGGAGTGACGACAGCTCCAGGGCCTCCCAGAGCCAGGCCAGGTGACTGGGTCACAGCAGGGCCACACTTGGAGCCAGTGCAGGCGCCGGCTGGGAGTGATGCAATCGCCGAAGAAGGTGACAGCACTAAGAGCCAGTGTTGCTGCAGGGCCAAGCTGTGTGAGCCTCTCATCTTGTCTCCACCCCAGGGGTGTGGCGCACACCTCTGATGTGTGTGCATATGGGCATGTATATGTTGTGCGTGTGCGTGCGTGTGGTGGGGCCTTATCCAGGGTTCTGTGGCTGTGAGTCTTTAGAGCCGTCAGATGCTCTGCTGTGACAAGGAGACAAGAGCTCCCTCCCAACAAAGCCTGCTGGAAAGACAGGACCAAGCTGACCCCTTTGACACGGGGACAGCCTCTGTCCACCCGGGTCCCTCCCAGGGCTTGTTCCACTCAGGACCAGCCAGCTGCATGGGCTCAGAGACGCTGGGGACAGAGGGCAGTGTCTGAGCAAGGCCTTCCTCCCCTGTAGGGACCTTCATGGCCCCGTGCATGCCCTGTGGGTGTGGGGGAGAGCTCTGGGGGCCCCTGGTAGAGCTTATGGGGCCTCTGCTTGGGAGCCAGGCCCAAGGGGCTCATACCAGGAGGTAGAGACCTGAATCCTCACCCGCTGAGCCAGGCCATCTCCTCGGAGCAGGGCAGGGGCAGGGACAGCCAGGAGAGGTGGCTGCCGGAGGAAGGGGGCCCACCAGAGCCTCCGCCCTTGCTCCTGTCCCCAGATTTGCCATTTTCAAGGCCACACTGTGCGCACGTCAAGGTGACACCCCCCAGGCCAGAGCAGCACATGCAGGCTTCACCCCAGATGCCTGCTTCAAACTGGCTCCAGCTCCCAGGAGGCCCAGCGCCACCGGAGAGAGCAGTTTCTATTCACCGTGGGCTGACCCGCTGGCCCAGCTTGCAGGTGCCGGGCTGGTCCATGCATGTGGAGGAGCAAGGACCTGGGGGTGCTGGGGGCCACTTGAGAGCCCCCGCTGGATGCTGTGAAAGCCAGCAATGGCTCCCCAGGAAACCCCTGGGCAAGGGGTCTGTCTTGAGAATCCTCCCTTGGGAGGCCACCTGCAGAGGACAGAGAGTTACCAGAGGGAGAGAAATGCCTTTGCTAGCTGAGTTCTGTTCTGGGCCTCCGGAGAGATGGAAGGAAAGCAGGATGAGACCCTGGGCATGAAATCTCTGGAGAGCTCATCAGGACGGAGACTGTCGGGCTGGCGAGGGGACAGATCGGGGACAGGAGCCCACGAATCTCTCTGCTCCTGCTGCTGGCCCTGGGGTGCACCCCAAGGGGGTACTGGTGCTTATCTAGTTTACAGCGTGATTTAGAGACTAAGGGGATTGGGCCCCCGTGGGAGAACAGGGCTGCTCCCTCTCTGGCAGGAAACTGCTCCTCAGGTGACAGAGACTATCCCGAAGCTGCAGCCAGATGCCGGCCCCGAAGGAGCCCGTGTGACCCCTGGAAGCCAGGGCCGTGACAGCCACCAGCTGCAGATGGGGTGTGTCGTTGGGGGCGTCTGTCTGCAGACTTCCACTGGAAGATCTCGTCCTCAAGCCCTAACCTTGCATACGTGTGCCACACGCACACCCACATGCATACACTCACACCCGGCCACACGAGCACAGATTTCTAGCTCAGTAGTGGGGCCTGGGAGGCCACTCTAGTACTTAGGTAGCACTGCACAAGATTCCTGCAAGTCAGAGCTCAGCTCCTCGCCCCCAAATTCTTTACTCAACAGACTTGAAAACAATGTGCTGTGCTGGGGGCCTGGAGCAAACCTCTGAGGTATAAAGGGCTCCAAGGATTCAGGCCCATGCAGCTTTCAGGAAATGCCTTTGGGTCACTTTCTTATCCTTCCCATGGCTCTGGATCGGCCCCAGGCCAAGGGAACAGCTGAGCTCCAGGGAGAGGCTGTCAGCCCCAGGGGCGGAAGGCGTCAGTGGGGCTGCAGTGACATTCATCGGCTGCCATGGATCCCCGCACAACCCGGGCCCAGCTCCTGCGGCTCCCTAGAAAATCTCGTAAACAGCGGAAATACTCCTGGACAAGGCTCTTGGGGCAAAAATGATCAGTTCCTGGCTTGGAGCCTTAATGAAAGCCGTGCACTCGTGAAACATGGCAGCCCTCGCCTAGCCCCGTGGTACTCACCCCCTCGGACTTCTTGTCGGGGAAGACGCAGGTCGCCCCGCCGGCCGTGAAGTTGCAGTAGACTTTAAAGGAGTCCCGGGAGCAGCCCTGGTTGGGGTCCACCCAGTATTCACCTGCATCACAGAGGCAGGGGAGGTCAGGGAGCTGCTCCCGAGACAGCTCAGAGGTGGGGTGGCACTGCAGTCCAGCATTTAAATGCACGTGGCTGGGGACCGGAAGCTGCCGGCCTGGCTTCCCAGGGCTCTCTTTCCCGCACTTGGCTCAGACCCATAAACACAGCCATTGCCGAAGCAGCTGGGCAGGGGCCCGGGGACCAGGGCAGGGGGTGCTCGGAATGAACTCTGGAAGCTCATGCATCTGGGGTCCAGTCTACTGGAACCATGACGTCCCCCAGGTTTCGGCAGAACATCCCAGGGGAAGCCCAGCTAATGCGATTTTGTTCCACAAGGTTCCTGGCTTGATGTCTGTGACATCCAGACTGAGTGGCACTGTATGGCGGCCCAGCCTTTGAAGCACCTAACAAGGATCCTGATTCTGACCCACACAGGGCTGGCCAAGCACCAGGCCAAGAGCATTTTACACCCAGCCCGTTTGCCTCTGCCCTCTCACCCACAGCAGGTCTTGCTCCTGTCTTACAGGTCGGGGACAGCGGGCCAGGCAGGTACAGCTAAGGTAAGATCAAATCCAAGTCTACCTATTTCCCCCGCCTTCTAGGACCACATCACGGCCCCCTGCGACACCTCTGTGGGTCACAGAGACAGCCCAAGGGCAGTGGAGGTGAGGAAGTGGCTCTGCCCACCAAGCCCTGGGCACAGTGCGGGCGGCCACACTCCTCACCGTCAGGGAAGTCAGGGTGGCAGAGCTGCAGGTCCTTGCAGGTGCGCGCTGGGTTCTGCTGCGTGCCCAGCGGCCGCTTCATCTGCTCGATCTCCAGCTTCAGCGAGTTGAGTGAGCCGAAGATCTCCTCCATGCCATCTGCGTAGTCCATGTAGCTCTCGCCCGCCCCGTCATCCAGCAGCTGGCTGGCATCAATATTCCTCCGCGTCCGCGAGGCCTGGATCGGCAGGGGCTGGATGACCTCGCCCGGGGGGCCCTGGGTGTGGGAGGGGCAGCAGTGGGTGGGACAGGCCACAGCTGGAGCCTCCCTCACCCCTTGTCTGTCATTCTGTCCTCAACTGGGCGAAAGGTCAGGCCTTGGGGGTGACCGGAGCGCCCTTCCGGCCTCTGCCGGTCAACTGGGGCTGAACATAGCGGAGAAACATAAACGCTGCAGATGCAGGGTGGGGCTCACTCTCGGGAGGCTCCACTGCCACAGGATGGGGGTCCAGAGGGCACACGACCACAGGGGGGTCCTGGGGGGCGCTCACTGCACCTCAGCTCACCACGAGCTTCATCCTGCACCTGGGGCCTTAGCTAGAGGCTCCCGACCCCAACACACATATATACACATGCACACACGTACACATGTGCACACACAATGCACATATACAGGTACACCCGTGAATGCACATTTGCACATACACACACGCAAACACATACCCACCAGTACACACGCACACACGTTCTCTCCCTCCCACCACCCTTCCGGGGCCGGGTCACCCTGCAAGGCCGGCGTGAACAGGTCTGGGGGCTCACTTTTCCCTGCTGTGTCTCAGGGGACACCCTCCCAGTCAGGCTGCGTGGGTCTCACGATTTCTGGAAAGTGAGCCCCCAGACAGACTCCCCTCGATTCTCCCAGCCCCCTCCTCTTCCATGGCTACTCACGGGTGGGCCGGGGAGTCCTGGCTGGCCTGCCTCACCCTTCGGGCCGGTGGGACCCTGGGGAGAGAGAAGCCACTCTTGGTCACCACGGGGGCCAGAGGTGCCCCGAGGTGGACCCTGAGCTCCAGAATGGCCCTGGAGCCTGCGGCGGAGGGGGACAGGTGTGGCAGGGCCTCTTCTCTCCTGGAGGGCTGGGGGCACCGAGAGGGTGGCACCCTCCAGGGCAGGGAGTGCAGCCCAGACATCCCACTGTGAGAGGGCCGGGGCAGTTTAGGGGATGCATCTCAAAAGAAGTTCAAAGGAGCAACAGGTGCATGCAGAAATGCTGGGCTTCGTGAGCCACTCTTGTGCTGTGCACAGCAGTTGGGACGTGCGAGCAGCCTAGATGCCCTCAACACACGAGCGGGCCAAGGAAATGTGGCCATACAACACTGAGTACACAAAGCAGAAGGACACCCTGTCATTTGCGTGGAGCTGGGTGAGGCAGAAGGACGTGGTGTAGAGCAGTGAAAATCGGGCACAGAAAGACACACAGGGCTGTTCTCTGCCTTCGGGAGGCGCAGGAGGCTGGGCAGGGTAGAAAGAGGGAAGAGGAACTGGACAGCAGGAACCACACGCAGCAGCTGGGCAGCAGGCCAAGGCCCATGTCCACAGCACAGGGGGCTCGAGTTCACAGCCACCTACTTCGCGCTTTCTGAATAACTGGAAGTGAGGAACAACCGACACACAGCAGGCATAGCGAGGTGGAAGCGTCCATGGCCCAGATGTCAGAAGACACCATATCCATGTACGGAAATATTGCCCTGTGCCCCAGAAATGCTTACAATTATTGCAGTTAATCAAAGATGTAAAAACATTTAAGGAGACAGAAATGCTAACTACCTGATTTGACCATTACGCACTGTAGACACGAATCAAATTATCAAGCTCTGCCCTGTAAATCTGTACAGCTAAAATAGTATTTAAAACCAGCAAGCTGAACAACGTAATTTTTGTTTTTCAAAAAATATATAAAGTTAACAATAAAGAACACCAATGACGCATCACATAATAAAAGAAAGACAGACAGGAAGATAGGCAGGACCACCACACTCAGGGTGGGGTGGGGTGGCTTTGTCCCAGGGGACGCTGTCCCACCTGCCCCTCCGGCAGTGTCACTTACCGAGGAGCCTTTAGCGCCTTTAGGACCCGGCGGACCCTGAGGGGAGCAGAGACCAGTGTCAGCCGGGGAGCCCTCAGTCTCTCCCCAGGCCTTTCTAGCCCTCTCCCCCCCTCCCACACAGCGGGGGACCGAAGCCTGGGGCCACAGTGGGCCATGGGGGCCGCAGGCTGGATGCAGAGATGGGTTGGGGTGAGTACAGGCTCAGGGATGGGGGATGCCCTTGGAATACGGGGTCCCCCGGAACACGAGGGAGACCTGTCTGGGGTACGGAGAGGATGCAACCTTTGTCATGTATCCCCACAAGCATCTCATGGGCCCCTCCATCCTCCCCCACCCAAACTGGGACCCCAGGCCACTTCCTTGCCCCTATGACCTGGAACCCACACCAACCCAGACCCATCCTGCTTGGTCTCCTGACCCACCTGTGATTCTCCAGCCACCCCACCCCACCCTCCCTGGGCCCCTCTCAGATACACACCGGCAGGCCAGGGGGTCCAGGGGGCCCAATGGGGCCAGAAGGACCAGTGATACCCTGTAAAGGAGCAGAAAGCAGAGGTGAGTGTCCCGTGGGCAGGGAGGGAGGTGAAGATGCCCCTCCTGTGCCCAGCCAGCCATGCCCCTCAGTCCCTTCCCCAAGGCCTCCAGTGTCGGCAGCAGCCTCTCCTCTCCCGGCCCAGGGTGGCCTGAACATCAGCCACCAGGCTGACATCCCCGGGCCCCACTGCCCTGTGCAGGCCTGCGGGTGCCTGCAGCATTTCAGGAGCCCAGACAAGGGACACTGAATGTAGACCTCCCTTTCCATGTCCTGTTGGGAAACAGGAACGTTCACCCCAACAACCCGTCCTGGCTTGGGCCCCGTGTCTGCCCACTCCTGTGCTGGCCTCCCCAGGGACAAGCTCCCGGCCCCCAGGCTGCCCTGTCCCACCCAGCCTCTAAGTGTGCCCTGTACATCCTAGGGGCTGGGGCCTCCGACCAGCACCCCAACCCCAGCCCTTCCTGCAGAGACCATGCCCGGCCGATGCAGTGACTCAGCTTGCAATGACCACCAGGCACCCTGGGCCCCTCAGACACTTCTCCCTGGGGCTCACCGTAAGAGCCAGGGCACCAAGGCTAGAAACTCAACCTCACTCGGGAACAGGCACAGGGACGGGGACGTTGGCCACTTTACAAATCCCACAATCCTCAAGCCTGGCCTTACAGTAGACATTGTCTACCAGCAACATGGCTGGGATGACAGTGTGGGGCCAGACACGGAGGGGACAGGTGTACGTGGAGGGGAGATTCCTTTTGGCAGTGGGGACCCTGGGTGTCTAATTCTTGTCGCCACTGAGCCACTGGGCACAGAGCCACCTGGGCCCAAGGGTGCTGTCAGGGCCACAGGCTCTGCACTGTGAGTCCTCAGGGCTCCTGTGGCCACCTGCTCTGGCCCAGCCCCTCGTCTTTGGGCCCAGGGTGCTCGGGAAGGGGACACTGCCCCAGTGGGATGGGTACCCTTGTGTGCCTCCCTGTCCTGCCTCCATGCATGTCTCCCCTTCCCAGGTCTGGGCTCCCCTCCACCTCGTCCCAGCAGTGGCTGCAGGATGAGGCTGCCAACCCCGGGCAACCACAGTGAGCTTCAGGGAAGTGCAGTCTGCATGGGTGCTGGCAGATGAGCACAGGGCAGAGAGGGCCCACTGCTCTGCCCGTGACACGGGGAGGCACAGCTGCCAGCTGCTGGGGACTCCTGGGCAACGAGCTGAGTCACAGACTCTGGCCTGCGGTGGGGATGGGGGCACAGATCTGGCCTCTGAGTCCCTCCAGCCCCGAGGGCCACCAGGGCAGAGGGGGCACCTGCCTGCCTGCAGGGTGCACTGGGCCAGCCCGAGTCCCCAGCAGCTCCCATCTGTCCCTGGGTGCTGCAGAGGGAGAAGCTCTCTGGGCAGCGCCAGCTCACGCACCTGTTCTCCTTTCGGGCCAGATGAGCCCTGGGGGCCAGGGAGCCCTCGGTCACCCTTCTCGCCCTGCTCCCCTGGTGGGCCGATGAGTCCAATCAGGCCTGGGTGACCCTGTTGGGAAAGGCGGCATGAGGGCACCAACGCCAGGCAGAAGCTGCCGCGAGCAGATACTGTGGTCATCCTCCGTCCTGTCTCCACTAAGAAAACCCCACCACCCGCTCTGGGTACTCATTTCGTGAGCCCACAGGGGGCGCCGAGAGTCCCCCAGCCTCCGCTGCATTGGGCCCGGGGGGGTGCTGGTGAGGTTCCAGAGCGGAGGACAGCAGGACCTCGAGGCCTCCTCCAGGCACGGTTGTCCAGCTCATCTGACGTTTGTCAAGAAATCATTAGAAGCAGAGGAAAGTCAGCACCAATTGGTAAAATGCAGGGCTTTGCCGCCGGGGAGCTCCGGTGCAGCCCGTGGGCGATGGGTCTGGAGCCAGGACCTGCCTCAGGCCCCCATGGCCCTCGCCGGGACCGTGTGCGCAGCCGGTGCTGTGAGTACTTTGGGCTGGGGACCAACAGCTCGACCACCCTGGGACAAAGGCCCTGCAGGCTCCACTCACCTTTTCGCCTTTGGGCCCAGAATCTCCTTTGAGGCCGGGGAGTCCTGGGGGGCCCTGCAGGAGGCAGAGGGATCAGAGCCAGAGCCCCAGGGGTTCCTGGGGCCACCTGCCCCTCACAAAGCCCCAGGGACATCACTCACCATGGGGCCGGGTGGCCCATCCGGGCCTGGGGATCCGGGGAGACCCTGCTCGCCCTGAAACACAAAGACCCTTAGCGTGGGCCCCCACCCACGTCCCTGCCCCCACTCTGCACCCCTCCCAGGCCTGCCTGGCCCCCTCACCACGGGGCCGGGGATCCCGCGCAGGCCATCAGGCCCAGGCTTCCCGGGGGCCCCCTGCGGGCCGATGGGGCCAGTCTTCCCAGGAGGGCCTTCCAAGCCGGCTTCTCCCTGCAGAGAGAGCACCACTTGCCCAGGCAGGGCCCCACTCAGAAGCCCCAGGCCTCTGAGACGCTCCCACGCTCCTCAGCATGCTGCCCCGCTGACACTCTGTCTGCCAATCCTACCCTGCAGTCACACCGACCACCGCCAGGCCCCTGGCTGACCGCCCAGGCCACAGTCTTCCCTCAGCCACCACCGCGTCAGAGGTCAAAGGCCTCTACCCACCCCTTCCTCATCGGGGGTCCCTGAGTCCTGCACCCTCAGCCTTGCCGGCAGTGACGATGGCCCCCATTTTCCCAGCCCACACTGCCACCCTCTCAAGGATCGGGGCTCCCCCTGTCCACACCCCACCAGCCCACATCCTCCTGAGGCCCATGCACAGCCAGGGCCTGGCTGAAGAGTACTAACCTTGGCTCCTTTCTCTCCCTGTCTGCCTTCGGGGCCCACAGGGCCTGGGGGTCCCTGGAACAAAGGGGAACCCAGGCCATGAGCCAGCCAGGCAGTGGTGGGCACAAGGTCAGGGCCCAGGAGCAGAGGAAGGCAAGAGGCCTCTGGGAAATGGCCAACACGGATGAAGGCCTCGGAGCACCCCAAATCCCAGGGCCCTGGTTGCCGGTCAGGCTCTAGGTCACTGTGGGAGACACACTGGCCCCCGAGTGCCGGAGTGCTGGCCCTTCCTCGGGCTGGGCACCAAGTGTTCCTGTTGGGACAGCTCCAGCACATGACTGCAGGATTCAGGATGCAAAGCCCACCCCGACCTCATTCAGTCTGGCCCAAGAAAAGGAGACCCTTTGCTCTGTGGGTGTGCTTCTCTAGTGATGGACCTACTGACAGTGTGAGACCTCAGGCCCAGGACTGGGACAAGGCAGGAAGCCAGGAGCGCCCAGCCCAACCCGGCGTCTCCTCCTTCAGATGTGGGAGGCACCCAGGGCCAGCAGAGGGCAGGGGGCCTTGTGCAGGGGGCATTCACGGGCCCACTCACCCGCTTTCCCGGGGGCCCAGATGGACCAGGCTCACCAGTGGGGCCCGGGGATCCCTGTTGTGGAGAGAGAACAGAGTCAGCGATCGGGTCTGCAGGACACAGCTCATCAGGGCCAGGGGGGGCCAGCCCAGTCTCTGCTCGCACGGCCTCTCTCTGAGTGCCCCAGCCGGTCCCGCATGAGGGCCTGAAGCTGCCATGCTGTGCTCCGGTGGTGGCCGGGCCGAGAGCCTGGATTGCCTCCCAGAGGCAGCTGCGTTTTGGAGAACTTGCCTTTCGCATGGCCCTTGCTGCCCCACTCAGTGACTGGCTCCACACCCCACCCCCGGGTCCCTCGAGGGAGCCGCTGTTAGTGTCAACAGCTGACCAGGTGGGAACTGGTGCCATGAAGAGGGTGCAGGCCGGCGGGGCCGCCTGGGACCCTGGCCCAGAGCTGGCGTCCGAGCCCTCCATCTGCATCCAGGTGCATTCTGGGTTGGTGGCAGGGGTCGTGTGCCCTGGAATCCCTGCTTTGGGCTGAACGCTCCCCAGCTCGCAGGCCGGAATCTGACGGAACCGAGATGGGATGGAGGGGCGGGGCTCTAAGGGGGAATCAGGATGCAGAAGCTCTGCCTCAGGAGTGGACAAAGGCTGCTACCGAGGGGGCGAGTGCAATGCGGGGGGACCCAGCCCACCTTCCTCCCTCGACACTCGCCTTCTGCCAGGTCACAGACCCTCAGTCTTGGGCTTCCCAGCCTCCACGGCCATGAGCCATGAAAACTTCTGCTGTCTGTAACTTATCCCGCCTGTGGCCTTTTGTTACAGCCCCAGAAAAAAGACCAGGACAGTCAGCAACCTCCCAGCAGCAACGTAGGCACAGGACAGGGAGACCCCGAAATCAGGGGTTGCTTCCAAGCAGAGCACTGCCCTGGGGCCCCGTGGGGTGGGTCGATGTCGGTGTCGAGCGGAAGATGCACGGTGTGCCATGCCCTCGGTCCCAGGCAGGGGCTGAGGCCCACCGGGCAGACACATGGGTGAGTCCTGACACTCAAGAGCTTTTGGGGGTCAGGGACAAACTCCCAGAGCGGCATGCAAAGTCACTGCTAGCACTGGGCAGGCCTTCTTTCTTCTTTCTGCCCACAGCTTTCATCAGATCTCGGGGCACCCACCAGGCCCTGTCCCTGGCAGGAGTCACCACGATAAGAGAACTGGGTTTGGGTTTCTCCAACGTGAACCAAGTCAGCCGCAAAACCCCAAGAGGCACAGGCGCTCCCCGGGGAGGGCATCACACGGGGACTCACCGTCTGTCCAGGTTCACCATCATCTCCTTTGTCACCAGGGGGACCGTCCTGACCCTGGGGGAAGCAGAGCCAGTTCCTCCCTGCTCCCAGACAGGGCTCCGAGCTCACCCCAGCCCAGCACACCCTCAGCCCTTCTGGGAGAGGAATTGTGGCTGGTGCAGGCACTGGGCCCCACGTGGGGCACGCGATGGGGCCCACTGTGCCCAGAAGAGAATGAAACAGGAAGAAATCAGCAGGGAAAGAGGGAAATGGGGCTGACAACAGAGAGCAGGAACCACGGGGACCAGAGGGCGGCAGGGTCGGGACGGGGGACAGGTGGCCCTCCCGAGCACCTACCGCGGGGCCAGGCTCTCCGGGGGGGCCAGGATCGCCAGGAAAACCCACAGGGCCCTGGAGAGGAGAGAGGGACAGGCCAGCCGAGGCCCTGAGCAGTGTGGCCGCAGCCTGCGCGGCCCAGCTCTGCCTGGGACAACACCCCCCGCCACCTGGTGGGTAAGGACAGTGCCGACACCAGCCCGCTTCCCCAGGAGCCCCTTTCCCGCCTGTGCCTCCATCCCAGGAGCCCCAGAGGTGGCCATGACCTGCGCCCAGGCTCCCAGATGGGGGCCCTAAGAAGCCCCGGTGCAGAGTCCAGGCAGGCCGCACAGGCTCGGCTAGCCGGCCCCTGCCCTGGAGTCTCGCCGCTCCTCCCGCCTCCTCTTCCTCGCTGCCCCTAGCTTGGACTGGGGTGGCTGCCTAAACCCCGAGACCCTAGGAAAGCACCCCCGGAGCACACCCAGTAGGCTGCACTGCCGCCGGAGCGGGTGAGTGGGGAGCAGGCGAGAGCTACTCACAGGGCTGCCCTTGGGGCCGTCGTCTCCGGGCGGGCCTTTGGGGCCAGGGGGCCCGGCAGCTCCTGAGGGCCCAGCCTCGCCCTTCTCTCCTCTTTCTCCTTTAGGGCCCTGGAGGAGGAGAGGCAAGGTCAGGTCCAAAGCCCCCCCCACCCTGGCACTTGCCCGGAGCAGCCCGGCCCGGCCTAACGGGGCCTCCTGGGGCCCCTGTGCTGTGGACAGTCCCGCCCAGCACCGGCTGAGCCTGGGGGACCGTGCGGGCCAGGGAAGCCGCTGCCCTCCCTTTCTGCCCAGAGCCGCGGGCTTTCTGGGGCCGTGTGGTGAGGCTGTGCTCCGCGCTGGGTGCGAGTCACCCTCACACACGGTAGCCGTGAAGGGGCCTGGGCGTGCAGGCATGCTGAGGCCCTGCCACACACCCTCTTTGACCACGCTTCTGTGGCTTCAGCTGGCCTCGTGGGGTAACAACGTCCATTTCACAGAAGGGGTACTGAGGGGCGGGGGAGCTTCAATCCGGCCACATCCGTGCCCTCCTGGGACCCGGCCCCCCGGAGCCCCACACTCACCGGAGGGCCTCCTTCTCCCGGAAGGCCAGGCTCGCCGGCTTCGCCAGGCTCCCCCTGGGGAGACAAGCTGGGGTCACCAGGGGTCACGGCAGGGACAGTGACAGCTGCTCCCGCTGCCAGCGTTGCCCAAATCTCTGCAGGGCAGGGCCATGAGGAAGGGGCCAGGCGGGGCGAGGGCTGCAAGGGGCACCGAGGGAAGGCTGGTGCAGGTGGGACTCGTGACAGGTTTGGCAAAGGGGCACGGATGACAGACAGGGGCCACGGGTGTCCTTGGGGAGCACAGGCCCAGGATGGGAGGGGCAGTGAACGAAGGGCAGCAGGCGATCGGGATGGGGTGGGGGGTCCTTGGCTCCGTCAGCGCCACAGCTCCGCACTCGCAGGGAGCCCAAGGCCTGGCCGCATCCTCCTTCCCTCCAGGTGTGCGCTCTGGGCACTGGTGTGGACTCAGGCCTCCATGCACACCCCCCCCCCCCATACACAGGTGAGCACATACGGATACAGGTGCACACAGGCACAGGCATACAGATGCGCACAAGTGTACACGTGGGCTCACAAGTTTGTCCACAGATACACACAAGTGTGCACACGTGTTCTCTGCAGCCACATGCTCGCGCTGTCACAGTGGAGAACTCACCTTCTCGCCCACTGCGCCCGGATTCCCGATTCCACCCGGAGGACCTTGAGGCCCATCAGCACCTGGAGCTCCGGAAGGACCTCGGGGGCCAGGGGGACCAGGCGGGCCCTAGGAGGAGAGACCATGAGCCCAGGGGAAATGCAAATTCCCCCAGAACAGAAGCGGCAGCCGCGGCCAGGTCTTTGGCCTGGCGATACCTACCATCTGGCCCACGTCTCCTGTCTCGCCCTTTTCGCCCGCAGGTCCCGGCAGGCCCTGCGGACAGGAGAGAGCGGTTAGGTGCTGCCCTGGGAGACTCACACCCCATCACCTCCTCCTCTGAGATGCCAAGGAGGCCCCAAAGCCCCCACATGCGCTCCCACAAGCCACAAGTCTATCCTAGTGCAGGGACACGCCACGATTCTAGGCTCAGAACTAGCTGGAGGAAATAATTAGAGAAGGATGCAAAGATTTATGGGCAATGGTGTTTATGCCAGTGTCCCATAAAACAATAGCCCTAATGAGCCAGCAGCCGGGAGACGTCTGGATAAGTTATATCCCCACCATATGCCGAAATGCTATGCAGTAACTAAAAATCGTGTCTTCCAAAATAAATAAAGTCACGGGTCCAGGGAGTACTTAATGACCTTAAACGTGCCTTGTAATATGAAAGGAAAGTCTGGGTACAGTGTCTGTCCAGCATACGATGGGATGTGGATTTTGCAAACACCAAATACAATCCCCTACGCGCCTACCCTAACACATGCATTTAACAGGGAGGCAACAAGCGTGCAGTGCGGACAGCTGTCATTTTGAGGTGGACTTTGGTTTCCTTTCCTCACAACAGATTGGCATCTCCCAAGTTTCTGGGAGGCACGTGGAGACTCATGGGTGTGTCCAGACCCCCACTTCCTGCCACCCAGCCTGTTTCCCCATTCTTAAAAGAGAGGTGCAGCTGGCCCAGCAAAACACGGGTGCCTCCGCAGCAGCCCCTTACCCTGTGAACACCCTGCAGTTACCTGCAACCCCACTGGCCCCGGGGGCCCAGGGAAACCTCTCGAACCTTCGTCTCCTTTCTGCCCGAAGAGGCCTTGCTGGCCACGGGGGCCCGGCTCCCCATCTGCGCCCTGCAGGGACAGAATTGAGCGCAGGTGAGGCCGAGCAGCAGCTCAAGGGGCTGGGTCCGGCTGGGGTCACCAGGTGAGATACTCACAGAGGGGCCTGGCTGTCCGATGGGGCCTTGAGGACCAGTGGGCCCAGGGGGACCCTGTGGGAACAAACAGAGATGCAGGTTGCTTCCCAGACTTGGAGATGCAGTGGAGTCCCCGAGTGGTGACATCCGAGGTCAGTCCCAAGTGTGTAGCTCATGCACATACATGCATGGGGCTTTACTAGAGAGACATTGAGTTAGCCATGGCAAGGAGGCGACTCACTGCCACACTGACCACAGAGCACGCGGCCCCCGTGCCTCTGCAGCCGCCCACGCTCCCCTGTGCAGCTCCTACCTGCTCGCCTTTGTCTCCCTTGCTTCCTTTCTGTCCCGGCTCCCCCATCTCTCCCTAGGGGCAGAGGAGAAGGATGCTATTAGCCACTCAGTTACTGCAAGCACTTCGCATTGTTCCCATCTATTTGTTTGACTTCCATTCGCATACAGGGGCTAGACACCCCGAGCTGCAGATCTGGCGCTACACAGGATGTTCTCTGGCACAAAGATGTGGGAAGCTAGGCTGAAACTGCCTCCAGTGATTTGTCAATGGGACTCAGCATCGCAGCATAACAAGGGGCCGCTCAGCCACTGCACTCCCCAAACAGGTGTTAAAACCTTCTCCGGTTTTGTTGGGAAAGGGCTGTCTCCCAACCTTCAGATGTAAGGCATTCTCTCTGCAAAGGTGACAAGGTCAGAGAGGATACCAGAGAGTTGTCATCAGTGAAGGCTAAGAAGAGAGCCAAGTCTCGTTGTCTTCATTAAATGGAGTCTAAAATACGAGCTTGGCAGTAAGAGCATCAGATTATAAAGTACACTCGTAATGAAACAGGGCCTTGCTAATTCGAGGGAAGACATTTAAAAAGAGATATTGAGTAAAACCTCATTAAATCCAGCTCCACGGATGCAGAATTTGAAATGATTCAAAAAGGAGCAGAGAGCATTGTTCTTTTTCCCCGACTGCTCGAGCACCAGTCCTAGGCACCACCAAGACCACACGAGACCAGAGCAGCTCCTGAGCTCCCTCCAGCAGGCTCGTTGCTGTTTATTTCTGCGCTGCTTCTCGCCAGGCGCGGGTGGCAGGGTCCCCTGTCACCCAAGTCCCCGGACCCGTGTACGTCCTGTTGTTTACGACGCCCTGCTTCTCACTCACCTGCCTCCTGGCCCCAGCCTCCTTACCTTGTCTCCATCTTCACCGGGGGGGCCCACAGGGCCAGCTGGACCGGGGAGCCCCACAGGACCCTGGAGCCCATCTCGGCCGGCCGGGCCTTGGGGGCCTTTCTCGCCCTAGAGAACACAGAAGACCCCTGGTCAGCTGAGGCTTCGCCAAGGGAACATCCCACTCCAGCTCACCACTCGGGACAGGGCTGTGGGAGGGAGGCTGGAGTCGCGGCGGTTTCAGCGGGGGACACAGCGAGCTGACCGCCCTGCCCTGCACCCGGAGTGGCCGGTGCACCACACGCATGAGCAAGGGGAAACTGAGGCACAGTCAGGCTGCCAATTGGGCCTCCATACTCCAGCCTGCGTGTGGGATCATCCAGGCCAGTGACTGCAAACCCAGCGGAACGCCCAGGGAGGCCTGAGCTCCAGCTGCAACTTCATAACACTTTCACTGCTTTGCAAGCACCCTGCCTGTACAACACCCACATACAGACATGCAAACACACGTACACACAGAAGCACAGGCGAGCACAGGTGCATGTGTGTGAATACACACACGTGTGCACTTCAGCACACACATACCTGCACATGTAAGACACGTGTGTAAGCACAAGCACCACACCCACATCCATGAGCAGGCACAGGATATGTGCAGGCACTTACACAGATAATGCACACCCAAGCACACACACGGAACACATGCACAGACATGCACACTCATATGCACACATGAGACCTTTATCTCCACTGTCTCCACAACTATTCCTGGGGCTCTCCCGTCATCCACCAGGTCCTCGCTGAACTCGCTTTTACCACCCACACCCTCACCCTCAAGTGAGGCGCCCCAGCCAGCCAGCCCTTCCCCTGACACACAGAGGAAGTGTGCTCCACAGCGGGGAGGGCAGGGATGGAGACCCGCACTCAGCATGTGCTCCAGATGAGGCCAGTGCCGGGTCATGCACCACCACGCTCTATGGAAGCCAGAACCCGCCAGGGCCCCATGCAGGGCTGCCAGTCCTACATGACGCTCAGGTTGGAGTTCTGGGCGAGCCCTGGCCCCTCCTGACCTTCCTGCCTCTCTGCAGCTGCTCTGGATATTGCAGCTCTTGCACGGTTCCTGCTTAAATATTTACTCGCTGGAAATGAGGAACCAAACCATGCTTGCTGTTTCCATGTGTACTGAGCGCCCGAGGGCTCTGGTTTCCCAGGCACAGAACCCAACCAAACGCATGCCTGGCTGCCTTGCTGAAAGCAGTCAGATGCCATCGAAGTTGCCCAGAGCGAGGGAAGGGATTCTCAGTGGCATGGATGTCCCCAATGCGGGGACCTGCAGCTCAGGGAAGCAGCTGGGGTGTCTCTTCACCAGTGAGCCATCGAGTCCCCAACACACAGGAAGTGACCCTGTACTGACACCACGCAGCCAGCACAGCCTGACCCAGAGCCGCCTCGGTGCCGCTGGCCTAGCCCCAGACACAGGCTCCTGACACCTGAGCAGAGAAAGGACCTGAAGTGGTTTGTGCCACTCTGCGAAGGCGTGTGGTGGATCAACATGGGGCCACCTTCCAGCATCACCTTGCCGGGGGGACCAGGGCAGGGAGCTGCGGGGAAGGCGTCACATAGGCGCTGGCCCGTCCACTCACTGCGGGCAGGGCAGGGGAGCCGGGACCACTGCAGCCGTGGCAGGCTGGGCCCACCTGGTCAGTCAGAGCCCCGGAAATGCCCACGGGACGCTGAGGGGACCCCAGAAGCTCTGCCACACCGTACTCACCGGGGCCCCTTTCTCTCCAGCCGGCCCTGGCGGCCCCTGTGGCCCGGGTCTCCCTGGAATGCCGATGGGCCCAGCAGCGCCAGCAGGGCCTCTCTCCCCCGGAGATCCCTGGGAGGGGCACGAGAGTGTTCAGATTCCAAGGTTCCCCAACTGCGCGTCTAAGAGCTCCTAAAAGCACCAGTTGATCACACTGCCCACCCGCTCTCTGGAGCCCTCAGTGGCTCCCTGTGGCCACGTGGCCTAGCACTCAGGCTCCTGTCATCTGGCCTCTTGTTAGTCCTGCTCCTCCCATGATCCCATCTCACCCAGGCCCCAGTACCCTGGCGTCTGGAACAGGGCCTCCTCACGTGCCCGTCTTCAATGGGCTCCCCAGGGGCCGGCACCCCTCTCTCCTTAGGGTCTGCCTGCCCACAGCTCACTCCCGCTACAGGTGTGCACCCTGCAGACTTTCCGAGGGAGGCCTCAGCCCTGGATGCAGGCACCGCTGCTGGGGACACCTGGCCTAGCTATGGGGTCACATCAGGCTTCCCTGCCGTCTCTCAAGGACTCAAAGCTCACCAAGGGGAAGAGGGATATGATTTGGGGGGGGGGGCGTGTCCCCAGAAGCCACCAGGCTGTGCTGTCCACCCTCCATGCCACCCACCACTCCGCTCCCCCCAGGACCCTCCTCGGCCCTGCTCCACCCTGTCTCCTGCAGGGGGACCCCTGGCTTGTCGCAGAGCAGGTTTTAGAAGAGGACGGGGCAAAAGGCTTTGACTCACCGCGGGGCCCGGGGGGCCGGGGGGGCCTTCGTTGCCTTTCAGCCCAAGGGCTCCCTGCAAAGTAGTGAGATGTGACCGAGACGCTGTGGCCAGAACCCCGGGCTGTGCGCTGAGCCCCGCCACCCTGCACCTGGCTCCCCACTCACCACCGGGCCAGGGAGCCCTCGGTCCCCAGGGAAGCCACGTAAGCCTGGAGGGCCGTCCTTCCCAGGGAGGCCGGCTGGGCCTGGGTCACCCTAGAATGCAGCAGAGACACGCTGTTCCCCACCATCCACCACAGACCTCCCCTGGCTTCTGGGCGCTGGACAGGGCTTCCCTGGCCCCTCGGCCTTCAAAGGAACTCGAGGCTTTTGTTTTGTTTTTGGTGCTGGGGATGGAACACAGGGCCTGGCGCACACCACGTCCCTTGGGCTGGTTCTGTCCAGATCTGGAGGACGGGCTGGGCCCCTCGAATTCTACAGGGCCACCATCAGCTGAGCAGGAGCTGGGGCTAGCGCTACCTTTCCCATATATCGGGGGCTTGTCACAGAGGCAAAGCTGTGCGTAGCTAGAGGGACCTGCAGCTGACACATTGATAAAAGCACTTCTCTAAGTGGGCTCGGCACTCAAAGCCCTTGCTTCTTCGAACCTCGAGCCACACTTCTGGCAAAGAGGCACCTCTGGGGCCGTGCGCTTTCTGAAGTGCCTTAAAGCCAGCATATATGCTCCAGGACTTTCCCTGGGGCCCATGAAGAGGACGGGGTCTTACATGCCCTGGGCCCCCTTTCCACACTCAGTGAGCTCACTGTGTCCAGGATACGTGGGTTACTATGCACAGCGTTCACATCCAGCTATTCCCGAGTGTGGGGTTTTCCAATCTCTTTCTCGGCTTCACCACTTTCTAAGTTGCTCCTGGGCACGGCCAGTGTGTGGAAGGTGAGTTTGCAAGCCAAACCAGGCGAGGCTGCTGATCTGCCCCCAACACAAAGGCAGTTGAGACGCCCACCCTCAACACCGCTCCCTGCAGAGGCTACAACACCAGGGCTGTGAGAACCGCACTAGGAGAGAGGGAGAGACGTCAGTTTTCACTGCTAGAATTTACTTTCCGCCTCTTAGGGTAGGGGATTTTTAAAGGATTGCTGTCTACCAGATCTGTCCTGGATACATGACAGCTTTTTATCCATCTCTGGAGCAGACGGGTGGCTGGGGAGGGGGCTCCCCGCAAAGACCGCATGGCTTTAATCCCCACCCCTCTATGCACCATCCCCATGCAGGTCAGCTCATGCCCTGGCTCCAACCGAGCAAAGATGGAGCTGAATTCGTGCCGAGATTAGCCTGAGAAGTTGAGGACAAGGCGGAGGTCCTGAATGATTCCTCGGCGAAGGGCAGCCTGACACAGAAGCTGCAAGAGACTCACCTTCGTTCCCTCCTTGCCAGCAAGGCCTGGGAGCCCCTGTTCACCAGGAGGGCCGGGGGGCCCAGGGTGGCCACGCTCGCCCATTGGACCCGTTTCTCCCGTGGGACCCTAGGGAGAAAACCAGCATCCACCACCAGTCCGTCTGCAGTGACTTGCAAGGGACGGGCCATGTCCTGAGTCTAAGAACAGCTGGGACCCCCAGGCATGGCGTCCCCATGGGCCACCGCGCCTCCATGTTCCACTACAAGTCTGTTCCTTCTGGCCAAAATCCAGGCGGGAGAAAGCTGGGTGGGCGCCATCAGTGCGCACTGCTGGCCCTGGGCCACATCGGCCGTGTGCAGACAGCCACTCAGGCCAGGAGCCTGCTGTCCCTCAGTTCTGTGGCAGCGAGCTGACCACTGCCACTTGGTTGTGCTGACCCCCAGGACTGGCATGGGTGGCCCAGGGTGCCGGCAAGAGCCAGTGGACTTGGCTACCTTGGATGCCACAGAAAAGACAAGCTGCCACCGTAGGCCCCACCCCCAGAAGGCCTGCACCCAGCCCCCACTCAGCCCCTCTGTGCAGCCATGAAGCACCCAGCCTCCCCTCAGCATGGTGCCCGGCAAAGCTGCTTCTCCTGTGCGTTACCCTTCTGGCCGGCAGCACCTCCTCCCTCAGAGTCCCGATTCTCCCTCCCGAAAGGTAGGCAACACCTGAAGCCCAGAACCCCAGGGTGCTGAGTCTCACCTGAGGGCCAACCACACCTGGGGGGCCGGGCGGGCCAGTCTTGCCTTGGAAGCCCTGTGGAGAGAGACTGAGGCTGTGGAAGCCTCCTCACCAACCCCGCCATCCTCCTTGGAAGCCCCAGTCCCCTTCCCACCCCACCCCAAAGGGTGCTGCTGCAGATTTCTCCAGAGAAGCCCTGTTCCCTCCTTCCCTTCCTGGATCAACCGCATGGAAGTCACGAAGCCAGATGGGTTCGTTCCATGCCACGCTCTGTACACAGGAGCCGGCTCTGGTCACGAAGTGTTCGTTTCCCTGGAGGACGTGGGAGCCACCTCCGGGCTGTTCTCATTAGTGACTTTGTGGGGACTCTCCTGCTTGTGTCACGGACGCCTCTCATGCATGACAGGAGAGCTGCCAACCTGCTCCTCTGCATGCATTTAGGACAGCAGGAGCCAGGCCCTGGCTCTCACAGCCGGCAGCTCACAGGTATTATTTTTAACCGGGTGCAAGGAGAACATCTCATCTGTGTCAGGTGCAGACTGGCGGGCAGGATCTCTGTGGGGCCCAGGAGGGCTCCGTTCTGTAAGCCCAGCTCGGCGGCATGCAGCAGGCCACACTGGGCATGTGGAACGCAACGCTCTGCAAACCCTGTGCTTTCCCACAATGGAGAGGCAGGAGCTGGTGAAGCTCTGCTAAAGTCAGTGCTGACAGTGGAGGCAGGAGAGGCCTGGCCATCTGGTCCTCAGTGACTCAGGGACCGTCCGGGGCTGATGAGACCAAATCTGCCTTCAGCCCTTTGCTGGGAAATGGGCTGCAGGCTCGCACTCAGGAAGAGCAATGAAAGCCTGTGTTTTCATTTCAGTAAAGGTTAAGCCGACACCCAGGGAAAAGCATCCTTGGGACAGGTCTGGACTCCACACCCCAGCTGGGTCCCACCCGTGTCCTAGGAGGTGGCCACCAGAAATGGCGCCACCCCTGGCACAGCCTCATTATTTCCGCAGCCTCTTTCCAGACGAAAAGCACGCAGTATGCAAAAGCTCCTATCTTGTCTCCTTGGGAAGGTACAAGAGAAAAATGTGCGAGGCCTGCAAGAAATGTTTTAATTTTTCTCTATAAACAAAAGAGCTCTGTAATCTCCATTTATCAGGCAGCACGGGCTGTGCACAGCCCCGGCAAAGGCATAATTAAAAGGGGTTTCAGCACCAGCCACTGAAGAGAGACAGAAAGGATTTTTCTAAAGCAGGCAGCAAGATCATATCATCACTACAGCATTCAAAGACCCATCTCATGCAGGGCCAGCCTGGGCTGGGGAAGGCCTCCCCACACCTTCTGGCACACGCAAGCAGGCTGCAGAGACAAAGGACCCTTCTGCCAGTCCCTGCGTGGCCTCTGCTCTGCCCAGTGGGAAACGCTTGCAAAACTCTGTGCAAATCACCCTTTACGCCGGACAAAGCAGGTACACACAGAGAACTATCACAGCTAGGTCACCTGGCTCTGCAGGGCCTCGGCTGTCCCAAGCCCGGGGTCCCCAAGGCACATGAGGGACTGAAATCAATTGGTGCCCAGAGGGAGACTTCTGTGAACTGGGACAAACCCCAAATGGGGGTTTGGTTGGGGGCAGGAAATGTTCACATTCCTAATAAATTCTGTCATTGCCAACGGAGGTGGTGGGACCCATTGTCACGGTAGCCTGAAATGCCTTTTCTAAAGGTAAGGGCTCGGCTGAAGGCCACCTCTGCTTGCAGAGATGACAATCATACGCACAGCCCACAGCCGTTGCTCAGAGAAAGGCCACATTTCCATGCAACCAGGCACCTCCCTTTGTTACTAGAGGATATATCAGAAGCAGCCTCCTAATCCCGACCGCCAGCCCCACACCTGGGACCACCCAGGTGAACAGGACTGGGGTTGGTAAAAGCCCTGCCACCCTTCTGAAATTTCACAGCCTAAACTAATCGATGGCACAGCTGCAAATGCAGAATGCGCATGGGTACTTTCCCAACAGAGGCCTACGGAGCTCCAGCCGGGCCGCACACCAAGGTTTCGGCAGCTGGTGACGCTCGGTTTGGGTCCTTGGCCTTTGACTGAAGTTGCTGAGACCAACAGCCAGTCAGTTCTGCCTACTGCCCACAGATGTCCAGGGCGCTGCGGCCGGTCTGGCCCAGCCAGCAGTGACCCTTAGACCGTGCTGGGCAGTCACAGCGCTCTCACGTGCAGAGTAGGGAGAGGCCAGGGTACTCACAGTCTCGCCTCTCTGTCCAGGGTGTCCGGGGAGCCCGTCTTTCCCTGGGGGACCCTGAGGAAAGGACCAAAGGAAAGAGGCTTTATTCAGGAAAGGCCCCTGCTGTAACGGGACCTGACGCCACACTCGCCAACAGAAAGCATCACCCTGGGCCTTCCTCTGCAAAAGGCAGCTGCCAAACAAGGCCACAGCGACAGTGATGATGGGGTACAGACCCTGAAAAAGCTGACCCGGAGCTGTCACTGACACCTGCCTGCATCCTGCAGACTCCTGCAGCCGCCCCACGGGATGCACGTATCACCGCTTCCCCCAGGAGGAAACAGAGGCAGGGAGACGCCAACCAGCACCCCGAGGTCCGGCAGGCCGCAGCCCCGCCATCCTGCAACCCGAGTCTGTCCGACCTCCGCCTCTTCACCCACAAAGTAACCCTCGTGGGTGGATTTCTCTCTGTTTTAGGGGCCACTTTGAAGAACTGGGCTGTACCTGCTATGCGACGAGCTGGGTCCCCTAGAAAGCTATGCTGACGTCCAACCCCCCGAACCTAGAATGGGGCCTCGCTTGGCAACAGGGACTTTGCCAGGGTGAGCAGTTAAAGCCTGCCGGATGCAGCCAAGCCAGTGACCAAGGTCCTGCTACAGAGACAGCTGATGACACAGGGAGACACAGAGAGCAGGTGGAGGCCGGGACCAGGCAGGTGGGCCCCGGGTCTTGGGCTCCCCAGAACCTCCAGAGGGAACCAGCCTGCTGACCCGGGCCCCCAGGACTATGACAAGATGGTTTAAGCTGCCCTGTCTGTGACCATTTGTTATAGCAGCCCCAGGACCCTGACTCAGGCCCAACCAGAACACGGTGATGGAGTAAAGAAAAGGGGGACCCGTAAGGTGACTCACGACACTGGGCAGGTGGACACGGCCACAGGCTCCACCCTGCTGTGGACCCAGGGTCTCACTGAGCCTCCCCCCCACCGGGAGTCCTTAGGGAAAGGCCAGGTGTCCAGGGGACAGGCCAGCCGCCACAGGGGAAGGCACTACTTACCGGGGGACCCTTTGGTCCAGGGAAGCCGGTAGGTCCTTGGGGTCCGTTGGGTCCCTGGGGACAGAGCATGGCTGGTGTGGGACAGAGGGCCTCTCCCCAGTAGCCCAGTGCCCACGACCTTCCCCCAATTCCAGCCCCTGCCCCTCCCGAGAAAAGGGGCCCCCACCAGGGTGTTGAGGGGCCAGTCACAGAGCGATGGCCTAGGGTCCTCAGGGCAGGACAGGCTTGAGCACCCACTTTCCTGTGTCTCAGCAGCCTCTAGCACCCCGAGGCCTGGCCTGGTGAGTAGGGCTGGCATCTCCAACCCAGTGAAGGCTGCACTTCCCAGAGGGTCCCACCGTGGGGTCTCAGGGATCCCCACTCCGGGGCAGGGTCACAGTGGGTCCCGAGGAGGTGTCCCAGGGCCCTGGGCAAGACACTTACCCGCTCACCGGGAGGGCCAGCAGGACCATCACCTCCAGAGTTGCCCTGGGGAGGGACAGAGAGAGAAGAGCTTTCTGTGAATCTTACGTGGACAGAAAGACTGCGGCCTGTGAATCACGGAACTGTCCCTGTGTGGGCCTCCTCAAGCTCCTCTGTCCTCAGCCAAGGACACGTCCCATCGGGGTGGCCAGTGGCCCCAGGTAGCCCGTCCTCTTGCCCTGCACCCGTAGCTGACCTGAGCTGACATCCAAGGGCCCTGACATTTCCAGAACATTCCCTTGCAGACAAAGGCTGCACCAAGTCGCCCAGGGCTCTGCTCCCCCGCTCCCCAGGTGTGGGGTGCAGCTGAGTGGGAGGCATGCGGGAGGCACCAGAGCTCAGTGGGGAGATTTTCCTACAGTCCACTCTGCCCCCCAGCCAGCCAGGGATCCACTCACGGGCCCCCCTGCAGTTCCGATGGGACAGGCTGGGGACAGCGGGGCCCCGGGCGTGACTGCAGACACGCAGGCTGGGCGGGAGCCACGGAGATCTCCCCGGAAGGACCTCTCTACTGATTTCCCACTCTGCCTGCCGGAACAGGGTGCTCGGCGCTGAGCCAGGCCTCCCGGGACTGGGGTCCCCTGGTGTGGGGGACCCCCTGCCGCTCTCTGCCTGGGGGCTGTGTCCCCTGAGGGTCACCCTCTGCCACCTCTCCTGCTCCTCACTCTCGCCAGAGGCTGCTGGGGGGCAGGATCCCCCTTCAGTGCCTCCGAGGAAGAAAACCTTCCTCTGCTTTCAAATGAAAAGGCCACAGGGCGTCCTGGGTGCTCCCGCTCTCAGCAGTGACACCCGGGCTCACCTGGTCACCGCCAAAAGACCAAGAACATACCTTGGGGCCGGGCTTCCCCGTGATGCCCCGAGGGCCTCTTTCACCCCGGGGGCCCTGCACGGACAGAGAGAAGGAAGGTCAGCTCAGACACCGGGCTCCCAAGGCTGCCCACCCTCCCCGCCTTGCCCCCCGGGCCGCAGGAGGTTACCGTCGGGCCTCGCTGTCCCCGTGGTCCGGGCTTTCCAGGCGTCCCCTAGAATCAGAGAAGAGGGTCATCGGCCCTGCACAGGAGCCCGCCCTCCCTGGGACAGAGCCAGGAAGAGTGCGGCCTTCCCAGGCCTCCCGGCTCCTCTGGGTTCACATGGGAGAAAGTCAGGGCCCCGAAGCACACCGAACAGGCCGGTGCCTCACTCGGCCCCGAGGAAGCCGTTTCCTCCGGGCAGGATGGATGCTCCCTACCTACCTGGTCTCCACCCTCAGAGTTTCTCCACTTCCCTCCCTCCCTGCCCTTCCCCCCCTCTCAGCAGGGGGAGAAACCATTATTGCAAGAAAAGAGAAGAAAGTCAACTCTTTTCATACATAATTTACTTCTGCTACTGTTAAGGATATTAGCCATTAAATTTTCAGTAGGCTCTGCGGACGGGCAAACCTGCAATTTAACACACACATCATAGATCTGAGAGTCATCTGCTCCTCTCCTAGAATTCAGCTCCCGTATCCGAGCCTGCTTTGCATCTTCCAAATCACAGAAAGCCATGCACTGGGTGTGTTTTTCCCGAAGCACACACGGGACGGCTGGAAAATGCGGTTGCCCTCCAGCACGTGGAAGTAACGGACTGAACACAGCACGGCATCCAGGCTCCTGCCTCCTTTCATCCTGGTCTCCAACGTTGGAGCCTAAGCCAGCTCCACGTGGCTGAAGGCCACGGGAAAAGCGTCTTCTCCCCATCATTTATTCATTCGCTGCCAGCATCAGAACCGCTCTCCGCTCTCCCATTTTGAAATGAATTTAATAAAACCATTTATAATCATGTCACTTTTTAAACAACACATTCTGGTTGCAGCTCTTTCATTCTGTGCCGATACCTTTTGGCTTCAAATGGAAATTTGCACGGGAAGATAGGGAAACATCCACAGCCTTCACGTGATAAACACTGTGCCAGCGCAGGACTCCCGTGTGGCTGCCAAGTGTGCTCACGCCGGCTTCCACCGAGGTCAAGGCCCTCCACTTGCCACTCCCTCCACCGAGACCCGACCTGCACCTTCATCTCACAGCTCAGATGGCTCCCGGGTGCAGCTGAGGCCCGGGCACCCCGGCCTTGCAGGGGGCAGAATAGAGGCACGGCAATTAATCCCGTTGGGTCCCAGGCGGCATCTTGCTTATGGGCTTCCCAAGGACACTAATTCAAGCCCGAGTTTCCATCCTGGTGACTGAAGCTGCTCCGCAGGAAGTGCCCAGGTCCCTTCAGAGATGACCCATGTGTGCCTGGCCCCTGGCCTGTCTAGGAAAGAACGGACTGGGATTTCCCCCTCTCCGGGGAGGGTGTCCTGGCCCGGAGCCTCAGTCCTGGAGCGCTCCTAGCATGTCACTTGTCTGGCCTCCAGCCCGGTACCTGAAGAGCCAAATGGCCGTTGTCCCAAAGGGATGGCTCTCTTGTCCATCTTCACAGTGCTCTTGTCCCCGCCCCACCTCCCCCGTGCAGGTCGCCCTGTTAAACCCCACAGCACCTCTCCCCAAACCACACCCCTCGGCAGTTTTCCCAGCTCCTCCACCTCGTTTCTCCCCTCAACTCCATCTGTCCCTCTGTGAGTCTCAGCAGGAAGCCACCACCTCCAGGAAGCCACCAGCTTTCCGGCTGTGACTCTGATCCACCTAGTCTAGCATCCCACGCCCATGGTTTGAGAGTGCCAGTCTCTGACAGAGGCAAATGTCTCCCTCCATCACCCGGGTCCCCAGAGCCCAGTAAGGCACAGGCACTTATACCGCTGGGGAAAAATGAGTGATTTCAAGGGAAGGAACAGCATCCGGACAAAATGAAACCCAAAGCCCCGGGCAGAGGAGGACACTCAGTCACGAGACTTGGGGACAGGGTCGCTGAGGGGAGGCCTCAGTCGCCAACAAATGAAGATGGGTGCATGTGTGAGGCCCCAGGCTCTCAGGCCTTCAGGCACCCATGTTTTCCTTGGTTCACCAGACTCAACACAAATCAACTAGAACAGCCTGGGACTGTGGATGTCCTTGTGCGTGACGGAGGTATCCTGGTCACTCCTGGACAGGGCGTGCAGGCTGTGACAAAGGTGAAGACAGTGGCCCCGCTCACAGGATTAAACCCTGCTGGCTCGTGCTCTGAGGAGCCACAAAGCCTGGCCCTTTCCCTGGAGTCTGTGCCATGTACAGAACCTCCCTGACTGGGGCTGGAAGGCAGATACCTCCTCAAGGCTCACATCTGGGTGGAGTGTTTGGTGCCTGGCAGGTCTTGGCGTGACTCAGGCTTTGGGTTTTGTCCGAGGACCACAACACTGATGCCCTGGACAATGGCCAGCAGGGGCCCAGTTCATCTGTCCAAACTCCTGGGCTTGGTGCAGCATGGGAGGCTGAGGGCTGTGAGCCTCACTGGGAGCACAGGACATGAGCCACGGGGCCCTCGATCCCCAGTCCCGGGTCCAGGTAGAGACCTGTGGTTGGAGCCCATTGCCAGCTGCTGAAGGCCACAGCCTCCTTTGGTGTAGCATGACTGGTCCCCTGCCCGGGAGGGCTGCATCCTGTCACACCAGCATCTCCCACACTTACAAGACCTCAGGCCACTTTCTACAAGGGACAGCCTCTCCCCAAAGACACCAGCCAGACCTTCTCTAGCGGAAGAATGATAGAGGTAGAAAGATGATACACAGATGACTGATACAGGAGATAAACAACTGATCAGTAGAGTACAGAAGACAGATGATAGACTGATGAATTGATATTGATAGCTAGATAGATGATAAACAAAAAATACAGAGACACACAGACCAGTAGAGAAGATGGATGATGAATGGAAGGAAGAAAGGAAGGAAGGAAGGAAGGAAGGAAGGAAGCAAGGATGAAGGGAGGGAGGGAGGAAGGGAAGGGAGAGAAAGAGACCCATGGACAGAGAAATGGCTGCCTGTGTCCACCACATGCCCTGGGCCCAGGTTAGTCCCATGTTCCATGCTGTGGGCCCAGAACACTGCTTATGCCCATGGGCTCAGCTAGTGCATGGCCTTCCTCGCTGCCTCCCAGAGGTCAGTGATGCAGCTTTCAGCCTGGTGCTCTCTCTGGTCACCATGGGTCCCCAACGAGGGCGAGCCAGATGGGGGTGCAGGGTGTGTGTAAGAGAATGGTCCTGCAGCCCCACAGCCGGCCTCTCATCCCCACCTGCCTGTGGACGAGGCCTTCAGAGTCCAAGGCCCCAGGGGTCACCTTGCTCCACCCTCCCTACGGGCTGTAGTGCTCAGGTACCGACTGGGAAGCCTGGGCCAGTGGGGACGGCCCAGAAGATAGGACGTGCCCCCTCCTTGGAAGGCCTGTGCTCAGGGGCCCTCGGGGAATCAGTGTAACTCACCCGGCCACTGGAGTGTCCGGGGTGGGGCACATGGACACAAGGGGAGAGACACATACAAGACGCTGGTTCCCTCCCTTCAAAGCCAGCTTGACAGGAAATCTCAGGTGGGGGGCAGGGGCGGATCTGGTTCCGCTGATGGCTGAGAGAGCTTTCCAGCTCGGGCTGTTCTCCAGAAAGCTCCACTTTCCCAGCATGCTTTGCTCCCCCCACCCCGCCCTGTGCCACCGGCCCAGCGTATGGGGAGCATCGCTGGTGCTCGGCGCACAGGGCTTATGATCTGCCACACTGGAAAGCGCTTTTGGAAGCTCATGAGCGAGAAAATTAACAAGCCATTGACAGGAGAACCAACCACCACACGCCAAGGCAGCAGGAGCCACCTGCCCTGAGCCCAGTCTGCTTACCCGGCCACCCTTCTCTCCATTGGCACCAGGGAATCCCGGGAATCCAATGGAACCCTGCAAGAGAGTTAGTGAAGGAGTGGGCATGAGTGCCGGCCTGAAGGAGGAGGTAGGCTGCTGATACCTCCTCTACCTAGTCACCCACCTGCCCACCCACCATGCTCCAGCCATTCATCCTGCCACCCACCTACCTACCCACCGTCATCTATCCACTAACCCACCCACCACCCATGCATCTACTTACCATCTACCCATCCACTCAGCCAGCCATCCATCCACCTATCTACCCTCCTACCCATGTTATAGCCATCCATCCATCTGCCCATCACCCACCCATCTAACACCCATCACCCATCCATCCATCTATCTACCCATCACCCACTCGCTCAACACCCCTCCACTCATCAACTCAATAAATAACTCCTGAGCATTTCCAACTCCAAATATAAAAACCCAACTGGAGCCTAACATGCTCCTCACTCCACACCACACCCTCCTCCCACACACCGAGGCTGGGGCACACTGCTGGATCTGGTGGGGGGAAGGGGCCCTCTGCTGCTCAGAAGGCCTGGCGATGCAGTACCAACCTCGCACCTCAGATGTTTTGTTCACCAGGCCCATGGCCAGGTTTATGATCTTCCCACAGCGCCTCTAACTAAAGAGTGGCAGCTTGCAAAGTCAGAAATAGACGTGAGGTTATGCACAGGCCGAGGCATCCAACAGCTACTCGACCCCAGGAATCCACAACATTGGCAAAGAGTGGACTTAGGGACTTTGGGCTGGCGAATATCCAGACCCCTGCTCTGTGCAGGAAGGAGGGTGACAGTGAGTCTCCAAGGCCCTGCCTGGGGTGCTAGTCACCACCTTCAGGAGGTCTCTACCCTCTGATCTGCACCTGGGCCTGTTCCAGGTGCTCATTTCCAAACCTGCACGTCTCCTAGGGGGCTGAGCTTGGCAGCACACTCCTATGCCCACCTGCCCATCCAGGTGGAGCCTGGGCCAGGAAACCATGGTGCTAGTGACACAGAGCCCCGCCCAGAAATGGGTCACCATACAGGTCAGCCGACTGCTGCTTCTTATCACTAAGGACACACAGGAGGTTTCAAAATTCTGCCTGCCCTTCCAAAAGCCATCGGAATGTGATTCCTCTCCTCTCCAAAAGGACTAGTTAAAAAGAGAAAATGTGTCCGCCAGCCCATTTGCGCACCTGGGTGGAGAACACTCAGCTGGGAGCGATGTCATGGCCACTGCCAAGGCCCCGGGCAGACACTGAGCAGGAGTCTGCTCCCCAGCCAGCCCCTCTCTCTATACGGGGTGAGGATATTCTGGGGAAGATGGCGCTTCCCACATGCCCATCCTCATGTTAACGGGGCCAGGACGGAGACCCAGAGACCTGGAAGGCCTGCGGGTGGACGGCGGTGGAAAGAAGGAAACTCCAAGCTGAGGCGGGCAGGGCTTCTCCGTGGCTAACTAGGTCTCTGGTGCAGGCAACCGGTTATTGTTTAAGGAAGAACCATGAATAATAAAATGTGAGATTTGAAAAAAATAATGTTTGCAATGATCCCCAAAGCCTTCAGTAGCTGTTTCACTTAAACCTGAACATGATTGCATGTGCGAAAGGCTTCGGCTCTTTGTTAGGCTCCATCTCGAGCAAATGGCCTGTGAGTCTCCAGAGTGAAGCAGAGCTGAGACAGTCCCCAGAGTCCTGGGCGTGGACAAACCAGGGACAGGGCCGCTGGAGGCTGCCAGTCCCCCCCCCCCCGCCCCGCTGCCCGCCGCTGGGTGGAGTTGGTCCCACCTCCGAAAGGCTCCCTCACTGCCACACCTCCCTCAAAGGCCACGAATAATGACCTGAAGCCATAGCGACTGCTGCGTCACAGAAGCCAAAGGGGAAGAGAACGGATGGTGGAGGGGGGCAGTGTCACGGCCTGTGCCTAAATTACCTTTGGCCCTTGTCTTCCTGGGTACCCAGGTAACCCTGGGACTCCGAGTTTGCCCTGGGGAAGAAGAAAAGCACTGTGTTATCTGGAGAGCAGCAGGAAAGTGGCTAGCCCCGAGGGACGTGGTTCCCGGAGGATGCAGGCCAGGTCACCACAGCAAGGCCCCTGTGCCCCGGGACGCAGCCTCTGAGCCCTCCTAGTGAGATGGCCTGGCGTCCCTGCTCTGACAGAGAAGCAGAGCGGCTACGGGGGAACACCTCACGGCTCTCCTGGGGGCTGTTTCTTAAGCCTCTTGTCAGAGCTCTGGCCACAGGGACTCGTGGGGCAGGGAGCTTTCTCCACTCCTCCCAGCTAGAAGGGGAAGGGGCTGGGCCAGGACAGCCCTGTAGGTGCAGCGTGTGTTCCCACAGTGGGCAGACAGGCTGGAGAAGGCCCCCTCTGCAGAGCCTCCCTCCCAGGGACCATGATGTTCGGTCGGGAGAGGACACAGGTGCCCATGTGCATCTTGTGCCCTGGGGACACGCGGAAAGCGCTCCTCCTATCGGCAGAGAGCTCAAGAGGCCGGACTCAGAACAATAGGATCTGCCCAGCTGTGCTCATGGCCCAGGGGAGGAGATGGGGTCCAGGAAGGATGCAGCCTGTGCCCAGGGCTCTGCCAGCAGCCGGGAGCCTGAGGCCTAAGGAGGGGCCTGTTCGGGGTCTTGGGTGGTGCTGGACATCCTGTGTCACCAACCTTCTCCCCAGGGGGCCCCAGGGGACCTGGATCACCATTGGGACCGCCTCGGCCCTTTGGGCCTTCAGGGCCATCTTCACCCCTGGGACCAGGCGGGCCGATCTCCCCCTGCAATGAGAGAAGAGCAGTGAGGGAGACCCCCTCAGTCTCCACCCTCCACCGATGGCGCCACCGCTGTCCAGGAGTGACAGGCTTCTTGCACAGATGCCACATGCCCGTGCATCTCACTGAGTCAAGAGACTGCACCAAGGTCCCAAATGGGAGCCCCCAGATCACAGGGTGCTGCTGGGCGCCATGCTGTCCCCAGGCTGCCAGCCCTTCCTCCCAGTTACCTTGTCTAGTCCAGGGCCCCACAGCTGAAATAACCCTGCTCAGCAGGCTCAGCCCTGAGTTGCTCCCTCCCCAAACACGCAGGACAGATGGGGACCTCAGGAGGACCACAGCCCTACCTGGGCAGTTCCCCGGGACACCACTGGCACCCAGAGACCCGAGGACCCATGCCAGAGATGGAGGCTTAAATGCTGCCTCATCCAGTGTTCCCACATTGCAGGTGGGGAGTCCTGGGCCCCAGCCAGAAGGGTCCCCCCAGCTGCTGGGTCAGAGGCAGCACCGTGGCCGGCTTGGGACAGCTGCAGTGGGGCCCCTGTGGCCATTGGTTCTCCAAGTGGCTACAGAGCAGCTAGGTGGCCCCATAAGAACACGCACCACACGGATAGCGACTAACAACCTCCCGGCCCTGACAGTGGAGCACTTCCTGTCCCCAAGAAGGTGTGTCAGGCTCTGCACCCAGGAAACAGGAAACAGCGGTAGCACCTGCACCGGGGCTGGGGACCCAGTCCTGCTCCAGCCACCAGAGCTCTGTTCCCAGGGCCAGTGTGTCCTTCGTGTGACCTCTGCAGGCCATGCTCTGGTCACACGGACCCCAAAGGCGTGTATCAAGCCACAGAGACGAAGGGTGACAAGGACTTTCACCGTGGAGCTGTCGGGGCCCAGGGAGGGAGGGAGGTCCAGTGTGGCTGCCTCCAGCCACGGTGCAGCAGTGGGGACAGAGCCGTGGGACAAACCCCCGCCAGCCCCCTCCGCCCAAGGACCACAGAGCGCAGTGCGTGCCGTTGTCCTGCCGGACGGGGACAGAGCACCATGTGTCCCGGGCCCCTATTCGGGATCTTCTGGAAAGGGCCTCCCCGCCCCACTTTGGATGTGGCAATCTCTGCAGTGGCCTGCGCTGGCTGACAGATGTCTGTCCAGGTGTGCACACAGCTGCCGGCTGGCTGTGCCGCCTGGGAGGAGAGGCGGCACCTGCCTCTGCCTGGCTCCTACGCAGCACGGCCAGGTAGGGAAACTTCATCACCTTCTCCCCTGTGTATGGGACAATGTACCCGTGCCCTTCTACTGAGTACAACGCTGGGCATGGCCACCCACGCTGGCACCAGGATTCATTGCTCAGCAGGAGACAGCCAGGCTGCTGGGCTTCTCCCGAGAGGCCAGCCTCGGGGGGCCCAAAGGGGACTGAAGTGCTGTGTGAGGACCAGGGTGGTGCCAGGGCTCGGGGAGACCTGGATCCCAGCAGGGTGTGGCCCAGGCAGGTGTCCTGAGACCTGCCAGGGAGGAGGCAGCCCTGGCTTTCACAGGGACCTGGGCCCATCAGGCTTCAATTCCTACCACCTCTCTTAGTCATGAGGGTCTCAGCCAGAAAATAACGAGTCCCCGCTGACCCAGGACCCAGGTCAGAGGCCACGGTGGCCCCCAACCCCCAGCCTGCCCTGCCCCGTGACCGGGTCCCTGCAGAGGTGGGGCCTCCCTTCTGAGAAGCAGCTGTCACTGAAAACATCCTCTGCCCTTCCTGAGGGACCCCGAGCCCACCTGCTCATCCCCAGCCCTAGTCCAAGCTTGAAATACTCACCCGATCGCCCTTGATGCCCATGTCACCTTTAAATCCAGGGAAGCCGTCTTCGCCCTGAATGGGGACAAGAGGATGCCTCGGTCTACAGAAAAGAACCCACACCGCTCCCACAGTGGGCCAGTACTCAGCACCGAAACTGAATGGTGGGCCAGCACCCCAGCTCAGTGTCCAGCAAGGGCAGTGCTATGAGCAGGGTTATGGCTGGGCCTGGTCCACACGGGACCACTGGAGCCAGCAGTGTGAGCCAGCAGCGCCCGAACTCCTGTGGCATCACATGCGGTGTGAGGCCCACTGCAGCTGGAGGGGACAGACTCACCTTCTCGCCCTTGGTGCCCTTCAGACCTCGGATGCCGTCTGCCCCCTGTGCAGGCAGAGAAGAAGACAGTGGTCACTGAGGGGAGCCTGGCTGGGCCCGGACAGGGGCGCCGGCCCTGTCAGGCAGGGTGGAGCTCTGTGCAGGTCCTGGCCAGCCACTGCCCCTGGGACAGGCTCCCTGCTGCCCCAGAGCCCCCGTGTCAGGAGGAACAGGTCTCCCGACCCCGGGCCCAGGGGATCCCGTCTCCTCCGCTACAAAAGAGCCCAGCTCATGCCTAGCCCTGGCCCTGAGCTCCAGGTCTGCCCTTCTGAGGCCAACATAGCCTCCCACACTAATGTCTTGAGGCTCCGGGGATGGACCAGGGCACAGGCCTGGCCCCCAGCTCTGGGGCTGCTGATGGGCCATTTCCTGATCTGGCAAGCAGGCCGACAAGGCCTCAATTCTTTTTCCACTGCTGGGAGGGAAAGATCCACAAAGCCCTCGGGACAGTGCCTAGTATGTGACAGGGGCTGATGAACAGGGCTGTGGCAGCGGATTACTATAACTGTGTTATCAGCACCACACGAGAGCGGCTACAGCACCGATCAGTGACATAAGAGGCGCCACGGTTGTGACCGACATGGGACACCCACCGCTGCGCTCTGGTAAGCATGACATTCAGGGCAGGGCCACACACGCTCCCCAGCCCCACGCTGGGCCCAGCACCGGCCAGCACAGCTCACAGCCTGGAACCCAGAGACACAACCACAGCCTCGCTGACAGTGCTCTGGCCCTCAGACCTCCGAGCAGGGTGACCACCTCAGGCCACCTGCCCACAGGACCCAGAGAGGGCCCGTGCCTCCCTCCTCAGCTCCGGGCTGAGCCTATGGCCTGGCCTCAGCGGTCTCCTCTGAGGACCCGGGGACCACCAGCTGCCCTCTGGTGGCCAGAACACGTCACAGCCGGTGGCAAGGTTCTGAGCTGTTTCCCTGGGACTGGGGCAAAGGGGGCCTGGAAGAGAGGGAGATACAGCAACCGACCGCACAGCCTGGGCTGTGGTGTGGCCCTCGAGGCCCACCCTCTGCCTGGAGGGACAGCCGCTGTGACCGGAAGCACCATCGGCTCCACTGTCCTGACTGTGAGCGCTGCGGGGCCTGGAGTCTGGGAGGCAGGAGCAGGCTTAGCCAGGCACAGCCAGGGCCTAGAGAGGACCGACCTGACTCTGCTGACAGTCAGACACCCTCAGAAGGGCAAGACAGGAGGAGAGCTAGTGGTCGGTGACACAGGGATACCATGCCTGTGTCCCCGGGTGGCCCTGCAAGGAGGTCTGGTGCTGGGGTCCAGCTGGGTACGTGCCCAGCAGGCTGAGGCCCCAGTTCTGGCACCAGAAGAGAGAGAGGTGGGTCCTCGAGCGATGGGGACTGGGCCACGCAAGGGGAGCCTTGTGAATGGGGCAGTGCCCTCAAGAAGGCCCGTGGGGCCCGTCCCCCTGCTGCCACTCGAGGACTCAGCGCAAACACACCGTGTAGGAAGCAGACAGTACCCTCACCAGACGCAGAACCCACTGGCCCCTTCCGCTTGGGCTTTGAGCCTCTGGGACTGTAGTAGGGGACATTTCTTTTGCTTCTCAGTCCCTTAGCTTGTGGGATTTGGGTCATAGCAGCCTGTTGTGATTTCTCTCTAGATGTCTGTCCCCAGGAGCCCCCTGTGCTCATAAGCTGGGCATACGGGGCTCATAGCTGTCTTGCTGTTAGGGTCACTGTGGATGTGACCCGGAAGGGCTTATCTCCCTCTCTGGCTCCTCCTTTGACTCTGCTTCCTGTCCACCATGACACCAGCAGCTTTTTCTCCACCAGGCCCCTCTGCCATGCTGTCCTGCCCTACAGCCAGCAGACCATGGACTGACAAGGTGAGCCAGAATGACCCTCTCCTCTTCCAACTTGTGACATCAGGTCTCAGTCCCAGCAGTGAGAAAGTAACTGACACAGCTGGCGGACTTCGATGGACACTGTCTCAGCAGACAGGCCCAGCCCTAGTGGGCACTAACTGCACCCCTCTCACCCAGGACTGCTGTTTCCCGCAGCGACAGCTGGACCACTGCTCCCGCTGGCAGCTCTGCTGCATCCACGCATCCCAGGCCCAGTCCAGTGGGGCGCGAGGGTCTCTGTTTTCCCAGTGAGAGCTGCTTCAAGCCTTGGTTTTCTTTCCACTGTCTGCTTCCAAGTCTGACTGGATTGCTCAGGTCACGAGTGAATTTTAATCAGATAGACAGATAAGAGCATTCTCCAGGAACATTTTAAGGCAAACACCTTTCAGCTCAGAGAAGCAGCCTTATGCAATTAGCCATCCACAGGAACTGCCAGGGGCTGTGCTGTGCAGCAGGGATTTGTGAGATAAACATGCATCTTCGGGCTCACATAATCAGCATTCTGCTAAATTATCACCCTTATAGAACGCATTGGGCATTTTGCTGAAAAAGCATAGTATGGGGGAGCCTGACCACCCAAGGCTCTCGATCCCTGGAAGGTCACTCCTGACTGCTCTTGGACTTGGATTGTCCTGACTCCTGGGGCTCGGAAGTTAGGGACACTTGGGGACAGAGAAGGGACACCGGACCAGGAATCAGCAAGTCAAGAGCCAAGCACTGCCTGGCACATGGAGTTTAGCGTAATTGGGGATGGGAGCGGTCAATGAAAACTTCGGTCCTGGTTTCCGGGCCCCCCATGACCCCACAGTTAAGCACCCTTCCAGGCAACAGTGCTATCCAGGGTTAAGACTCCACAAACCACAGACAGCCTGGCCCTGAGCTCAGACGGGGTTCTGTGTGTGTGCTTCCCCACTTGCCACTTAAAATCATCCTGAAGGAGAGAACCAGCCCCAGCTCTCCTGAGCTCTGAGACGCTACAACATTTCCGCTCTCGGAGAAGGAGGAGACCTCGCCTTCCACATCCCTGTGTGTGGATGAGCTGCATAACTCGAGATTAAATCACGAAGCGCAGAGCCGACCAGTTAGGGCTGATAGGACCAGGGGTGTGTGCCACGGATATTGCTCTGCAGCTCTGGGCCCTGTTTAACAAGATTCTGGGTGCCTCCAAACAGCAGGAACACGACGGCCAACAAGCACGCGCCTCCCACGGCTCCCCAGCAGCTCCGGCTGCCCAGATGGCGTCCAAGGGGCAGGCGGTTCTCACTCTGCGAAGGTGCAGCTGCATGTCCGAGCTCCTCGGAGCCCAAGCGCCCTGCCTCGGCTGAGACCGTGGCTGCCAGAGGCTTCACAGAGTGGCCTCAGCTTGATGATGGGGGACAGAGGGAGACGTGTGGCATGGTAGGACGCTCCCTGTCCTGACAGATGGCCAGCACCCACCACCTCTTCCTCGAGCGGGCTCGAGACTGTCCCCTGCTCCAAATCAGCCCCTCCTGGTGCCATAGGGACTCAGCCCAGTGTCCCCAACCCTGACCGGGGGGACTGGGCTGCTTCGGGAGTCCCCAGGACCAGCCAAGCTGTGCCCCACCTGTCCACAAAGACTTGGAACTGCACGCATCCCACTCACCTTGACTCCTCGAGGGCCCGGGTAGCCTAAGGGACCCTGGGGACCAGGTGGACCCTAAACCAAAGGGAGACACAGTTAGCTCAAAGTGACGAGGGTGCCTGCATAGCTGCTGTCAGCTCCAGGTCCCCCAGCACCGGACAGGGTGACGTTCCCACCCGCCAACCCCGCACACAGTCTGCTAATGACCATGGCAGCCGACTGCGTCTCTGGGTGGAGAGGACACCTGGAGTCAACAGAGCTGCCCCGTCCCACTCCAGTGGCCCAGAGACCAAGAGCAACTGGGCTGGGACAGAAGGAAAGGCCGGGTGGCACCATGGAAGGACAGAGCTGCCATCCGAGAGGCGTTCCCAGCCAAGGGCCTTGGGCTAACGTGGCAGAGCTTCTGCTCAGCAGAGGGCACAGGGCCACTGTCCGGTGACTCTTGGGAGTCCCCAGGCTGCCACCTCCAGGCCCAGAGGACCTGACTTGACTGCCCGGGAGCTGGGTGTGGCGAGACCCACCTGGCCTCCTTTCTCTCCTGGAGGGCCTTCCTTGCCAGGGTGCCCCTGTCAGAAAAGAGAAGCTGGTCAGCACCTCTGAGAGCAGCCGCCGGCTTCCCCTCCACCACCCGCCACCCACTTACCAAGGTGGCAGTGACAGTCACAGCCCCCACTCTTCCCTCCCCCAGAAGATGGACTTCAAGGACCTCTGGACAGGTGGCCCGGCACAGCGTGGCCTCGCCCAGTCCCTCTGAGAGGCGCCCAGGAAGCGGCACCCCGGCCCTGACCACAGCCAGCGTGGATCAGAAGGGGCACCCGTGTCCCGCCCTGGGATGGCCACGATTGGTGGCCCCTGACTCAGCGCCCAGCCCACCCTTCAGGGCCGATCCCAGCAAACACAGATGTGGGGACAGGGACGAGGGGGCACTTCCCAGGTCACCCGGCCATGCGAGCATGGGGATAAGGGGCTGAGACCCCACTCCGAGCACAGCGGCCTCCCGCACCAGCAAGCTCCCTGCCAAACCACGGGAAGGTGGGCAGCACTGGGCTGTCCTACCATCGGCTGGGGGGCCCAGTGCAGCCAGGTCTTCACGCCTGAGGGCCAAGACTCGAGTGCTCACAACCACTGAGGCTCCAGCTGGAGACCTAGCTATGGAAATCTCTTCAAGAAACATTTGTGCTCTTTCATTATTGCCTTTTGAGGCACTGCAGGTCGAACCCAGGGCCTTCACACTGAGCTGGATCCCCCACCCTTTCATCTTTTATTGTGACACAGAGTCTTGCTGAGTTGCCCAGGCTGCCCCAGTAGAGTAGCTGGCGTTACAGGTGTGCACCATCACGTGCAGCTCTTCTGTTCTTAGTTGTGCAACTGGAGTGGATGCCTTTGCAAATCTGTCCACAGTGGGAGCCTGGGTGGCCCTGGAGGACACTCCAGCCCAGTGGGTGTGCCAGCACCTGGGACACATCGGGCCAGCCCTACCTTCCAGAAATGCCATCTGTGCTATGGATGCCAGCAGCTCAGGGTGCCAGGGCTCAGCCCAAACAGTGCCGAGAGAGGGCTGGGCTGGGGCGCCAAGGCCAGCTTTGCAGTCTTGGCTGGCCAGTCTGCCGGGCGCTGCCTGGGGTAGGCAGGTGTGCTGTGCACAGAGCCCGGTGACACACAGGGACAGCCTCGAGCCCTCACTTGGCCCCCCTGCCCTCTCCACCCAGCTGCTTGGGCCACTGCTGGGGACACAGGGAGCAAGATCGCAATGTGCTCCGGCAGCCAGGGGCCCGGGAACACGGCAGCACCATCCCTGTGACCCGGCAGCATGGAGGCCCAGGGCCCTGAGCTGCTCTCGGGGTCATGTCCCCGGGATGGGCAGCTGGTGGGACGTGCACTGCCCGGGTCTTGAGGCAGCAAGCACAGTGCCAGGCTCCTCCCTTTGTCCTTGTTGGCATTTTCCCAGTGTTCTGTAATGAACGCGACTTTCGTGATGCGAAAATAATAAAGCCCAAATTATTCGTAATTGATATTTTTCTGATTAAAAAAGTAATGTATGTTCATTATTGATGAGGCAAGGGAAGAGGGAAATGACAGCCCTCTGAGCTCAGCCCACAGTACCTGTGGCTAATTGTGGGACAAAGAGCTTCTAATCCGGCTTCTCTCTAGATACCCACGCACAGCACGCGGCCCAGTGCAGTTTTAATTTAAGATGAGGGCGTGAGCATTTTCTTGTGTCACCAGAGAGCCACTGAGAGTCGAGTTTTTACTGGCTCCCTAGTATTCCATGGACCCCTAACTCACTTAACCCCTCTCGGGCGCATGCCTTCTAACGGTGCACTCCAGCACATTGTGTCGGCCTTGAAACATTTCCTACTCCCTGACCCGTTTTAAATCAACCTTTCTTTCTTCAAAACCCAAACCAAACCAATGCAAGAGAAACAAACAACCGTCTCTTTAAGGCTGATCGACAATGTGCTGTCTTTGCAGAGGAGAGGAGAGAGAGAGAGAGAGAGAGAGAGAGAGAGACTGGGGATTGAACCCAGGGCCTTCACACTGAGCTACCTCTCCATCCCTTTTTTATTTTGAGACAGGGTCTCAATAAGTTGCTAAGTTACCCAAGCTTAAACTTGTGACCCTCCTGCCTCAGCCTCCCCAAGCCCTGGGATGTCAGGCCTGCTGCACCACACCAGACACAGAGGAGAATATTTTTACCCCTTCTTTTTTTGGAACCAGGGATTGAACTCAGGACCTTGCGTTTGTGAGGCAGGCAGCAGGCGGCAGGCGGCGGAACCACTGAGCTAAATCCCCAGCCCAACCTCTTCTCCCTTCCACACACACCAAAGGGGCTCTCTTTCCTGGGTCTCCAGATTTGGTCCCTTTGCAACTGCTACTCCTGCCCTTCCATGTGACCCACACTCAAAGGCAGACTTTACAGTTTAAATGCTGGCTCAGAAGCGAGGCCGAGAGCCAGTTAGCCCCAGGCGGGGTGGGGCTCCTAACCGGCCCTCTCTGCCCACAGCATGCAAAAGGGGACCAGTGTCCCTCAGGGAGCCCGACTCTTAGGGGGCCTCACATCTGGCCAGGAGGGTCCCCTCTGAGCTCACGATGCACTTAGCAGCAGATGCCTGTGTGTGTCACCCGGGGCGGGTGGCGAGGACAGGAGGAAGGCGCCAGCCTGTGGTCCCCAGTAAAGCACACAGATGCCACCAGGTGGCTTCTATGCTGTCATCATTTTATTTACTTCTCTATGTATGAGAAAATGTGTCTTTGCAGCCTGAGAAAATGCAGCTCAATACAAACATAAATTAAAGGACACAAGTGTCACGGCGGAAAGATGAAGCACTCAGTACCCAGACCCCATGTGCCCGGGCCACTGTGTGTCCCTAAAGGAGCCCACATGGGGACAGGGTGATCTCTCTGCTCCGACTCACAAAGGGCGGCTGTGCTTTGTGATTCACCGGGCGAAGGGACCTCTGCCCGGGGAGGGGAGACACAGTGTGCACTGCCACGGTCACCAATTACCTGGCAACACTTTACTTTCCTGTTTAGGTTTTAACAGTGTCATTAAAGCAATGGCATGCGCTGTCCTACATGATTAAGTCAGTGCATCTTGGCTTCTGACACAGGCTTGCTTTCTGCGTCAGCTGAGCGCACCTAACGAAGCCCAAACCAGAGCCACCTTGCAGAGAGAGTGGTGGGTGGAGAACACCCACGCGGGCGTGCGCACACTCTGAGTGCTTCCACCTCCCCACACGTCCCTCTCCACACAGCCTGGCCACAGATTGGATCTGTCACCAGCTTGCTATTCCAGGCGGAATCTAATTTGGTGCACAGCTGTGTGCTCATACGTCGCAAGCACACTTGTCCCTACCTCCCCACGTGTTCCAGGAACGCTAAAAATGCACACAGCGAACCAGCACTCCCACCCAGGACCCCCAGACCCAGGCGATGGCTCAGTGCCCAACCCAGCCCTCACTGGAGTCATGCTCTGGTGGCTGAACACACACCCTGTCCCTGCCTGCACGGTCACCACCCTGTGATGGAAGGGTGAACAGTGAGCCACAAGCTCCACCCCAGTGGGTCTGGAGAGGGTCCTGGTCTCCCTCTTCCTGAGCCTGGGCTCCAGCCCCAGCCCTGGGTGGAGCCCGTGGGGGTGGGTGGGGCACACAGGGCTACTCACCGGGGGTCCGTCAGCACCGGGCATTCCTGGAAGGCCGGGCTTCCCCAAAGGACCCTAGAACAGACCAGACACTGCTTGAGGAAACGCCCTGGCTCTGCTCTTCCCTGACCTGCCAGCCTTTAGTGCAGCCCCAAGGCTGCTCTCCAGCATTCCCACCCCAGAGCTGCGGTGGAGAAACGAGCTTCCACGCACCCTTCCATGCCGCCGCCCACGCCCACGGCAGCCTGTTGGAGCAGCCCAGTGTCCCAGTCCCCTCCCTGAGCTGTTCTCAGCCAGCCCGGCCCTGGCAGCAGTCGGGCCATCTGTGTGCCAGCCCTGGAGCTTCTGACCCACGCGCCGCGCACCCCCGAGGCCTCCTACTCCCCTCCACGCCAGGGCAAGGCAGGTGTGCAGGTGCCGTAGGGCCCCAATCTAGCAAAACAAAAGTAAACCGCAGAGCCACACACCAAACAAGGTGCCCGGCTAAATGGGAATTTCAGAGAAATAACTCCGGCTTCACATTTAACTGGGCGTCCTGTCACTTTACTCTTGCTAAATCTGCCCATGTTTGGCAGGAGGGTGAATAAGTGAGTGAATTTAGGAATGGTGAGTGACAGAGAGCTCTTCCTCATGGCGGACTCGCTCGGTTCCGCTGGGCTGAGCTCTGGGACAGCCTCCCCCTCCCCACGGCTCAGCCCACTCACCTTATCTCCCGGAGGACCGATGGCACCCTGGGGGCCCGGAAGACCCTGCGGGGACAGCCAGGCAGCAGGGGTGAGGAGAGGACAGCTGTGAGCCCCTCCCGACACCTGCCTGTCCTCCTGCTGACCCCCTCCCGACCCGCACACCAGGGTCCGAGACTGAGGGGCAGGCCTCAGTCTGCCCTTCCCGTGGTTGCAACCCCTGAGCCCCACCACCAACCCACTTACCTGGGCACCGGGGTTGCCCTGCTGTCCCGGGGGGCCGGGCTCTCCCTGGGGGCCCTATGGGAAACAGAAGCAAAGGCCCTGAAGGGGGCTCAGGAACTGCACCTCCCTCCCTGCCACCCACCCTTCCATCTGCTCCTAACTGCCCCAGCGACAACACCAGGTGCCAGCGCAGCCCGGTGGGCATGGGTCACAGGTTCCGCCACAGAGCACAGGGCCAGGACTTGGAGCACTGGGGCTGCTGCCCTTGCCTCTGACACAGGGGGCACTGACTTGTGCCCGCACGGATCCCTGAACCAGGCAGAGAAGTGTTTCACTGGGTAGAAACCCCTACGGTAGGGCCTCCTGTTTTCTTAGTTTCCGGTGTCCTTAAAAGACAGTGCCCGGGGTCTCAGCTTCTGGGGCATTTGCTGCCAGCTCCTCCCAGGGGAAGGAGGTGACCTCCTCACTCCGCATCTCACTGAGTGTCCAGGCGCTGGGCAGACAGACACTGGCTCAGATGGCAATGAACTGCGGCTCACATCCGAACCTTCGCTTCCTAGCCCGCCGACGGCAGTGAGGGCCCAGCCAGACCAGATGTGCCCACTGGCCCAGACCCTGGGACCTGGGACTCACCACATTTCCTTTCGGGCCTGGTTGACCGTCCATACCCGTCACACCCTGTGGAGATTCAAAAAGTAGGTACTGAATGTAGACAAATAAACAGTGATGGAAAGGAAAGTCCTGCTTGACGTGGTTCAGTCGCCTGCCGCACATGGTAGCAGGGGACAGGACATCCTTGGGGCAAGGGAAGAGTTGACCCCAAGTCCCTTTCCCCAGAGCCTGCTGATCGGCCCCAATCCCTCTGCCAAGGGTCAGCTGAGCTGCCAGGCCCAGCATCATCTGGATGGGAGGCCGAGTTCTAGACGGGCTGCTTGGAGGTCTTGCAGGGCAGGTCCAGGCCTCAGGACAGAGGCCACCGGAAGCCTCTGCCTGCTGCCAGAACCTCGCTGAGGGAGGTCTGCTGGAAGGTCTCTAGGCAGAAGACCTGGCCCCGGGCGGGACTGCTTATAGAAGAAACAGCGAATGCTCCAACCTGCCCGCCCTCCACGTGCATCCCATACTGCAGGTGCCCACCCCACTGCCCCAGGGGCCAGCAGGGTCCCATATGCCAAGAGGTGATACACTTACGGGGGGTCCTGGAGGGCCCGGGGGCCCCTTTGGCCCAAGCAGACCACGTGGCCCCTGCAGGAGGAAAGAGGAAGGGAGGGTCAGGGGTCTGGAGCGCTGGCCCTTGGTCCCTGGCCCCCAGCGAATCTCGTGCCCTGACTGGGCTGTCCCAGAACCTGGCCAGTGACCTAGGACTCGGGGAGGGTGATGGAGACACCCCTGGCCCTGGTGCCGGGAATCAGAGGCAGGGGCACCTGGCATGGAGGGGCACTCTCAGGAAAGGGCTCTTTGTGGTGGGTGCCTGCTCAGGCCAGGCGGGTAGACGCTGTCCCATAGAAAAGCCACAGTTACACCAGGCTGCTGGGTGCTCTGCCCGACTCGCGTCACCGGTCTCTCTGGGGTCCTCTCAGCAAAGACAAGCAGCTTTAGCTCTGCTTTCAGGGAAGTAAGCGTGTGGGGAGCGGGGTCAGGAGAAGCTAGGTCTCTGATGGGAGCCTCCAAATCTTGCTGGGGGTGGTCACCCCCTCCGCAGCTGTGAGGGGCCCGTGCAACGGCCCAAGTACTCCAGAGCGGGCACAGCCTGGTCCTGGTCACTGCCTGGGACGCTTTATGGAGACTCAAGACTGCACAGGATGGCCGCGCCCACCCTGCCCCAGGGACAATGGAGCCTTTGACCGCAGCACAGGATTTCAAGAGCCTTTGATTTTGATACTAGAACCTCTCCAGACAGAGTAGAGAGAAACCCTTCTCGTAGTCTTTGCCCCTTAAGTGCTTCCTCCGTAATTTTAATACCTAATCATAGAAATGGTTCCTGGAAGCTAATAACCCAGAAGGCACTGCTCGGATGTGTGTGAAGGAGAGCAGTGTGATGGATCTCCTCACAGGCTAACCGGGCACTGGGTAGAACTCAGTCCCGGGCAGACCCACACAGGCCACCCTGCCCTCTCAGCACAGTGTGCACAGTATTGGTCATCAATTAATGTGGCCAGATGCGAACAGCCTCCTGGCTTGGACAACCAGAAGAGAGAGGTTTCGAGCTGCAGTAACTGAAACATAATTAATATCCTGGTATCACTGAGAAAATTTGCTTGAGGCCTAACTATGAGTGACCTGGGGAAAGTTTCTCCCTGTCGGGGGCTGGGAAGGTGCAGCCATCAGAACAGGAGCAAAGTGGCTGATCCTGGCCCTGTGACAGCCTGGCCACTGGCCCGGCAGCAGCCTGGATGCCCAGGGCCCTCTGGGGCCAGCATCTAGCTGCAGGGAGGGGTGGGCTGTCCCGCCTGCTGTCGCCCAGCCCCAAGTGCGCTTCCTGGTTCCTCTCCAAGTGAAAGGCCAGGGTCCTCTGTGCTCAAGGCTAAGCCCTCGCCCCTCTGCATGTCTAGTCCCGCTTTGGAAGTGGCCTTGCTGTGGCGTGGTCCCCACATCACCGAGACCCAGAATCCCACCCATCAGCGCACCTACCGGCTCCCCTGGCAGCCCTCTGGGCCCAACTTCTCCATCGTCACCCTGTGGAGGAGAGAGCGGGGGATCTTAGGGGCACACTTCGAGGCGGGACACCGAGAGACAATGCCCATCCGGCCAGCCATGCAGCAAGGCTCTGGCCGGGCTGCTGCTCCAGCACCTGCCACTTCCTAGCCCCACACCCACAGGAGGGGCCTGGGAGGCCCCACGCCAGCCAGCTGCAGGGCATGCATCCTCCGGGACACAGTGGGGCTCTGCGAAGGTCCTGGTCACCCTCGTGAGTGACAGAAACTGGGAGGCAGGGGCAGCGGGAAGAGTCAGGGGAGCCCCTGGCCAGGCCCCAGGGCCCCACAGCTTAGAAGCAGACCTCGCCCGCACAGGAACGCTTCCTTGGCTCCACAGCCCCACACCTGGGCTGCTCACCTGGGGCAGCTCGGCTCACCACGCATCACTGCTCTCTCCTGTCCTGCACACGTGTAAGCACACAGTGCTGTGTGTGCACACAGAAACACCTCCTACATGTACACACACGCACACAGCCACACAAGCGTGCACACACATGCGCCCATGCATGAAAACAGCCCATATATCCTCACATACATACAGCCAGGCACACACGTTAGTACACACGCACCCTCACACCTTCTCACAGGGCGTGTGTGTGCACATAAACACATCTGCACACATACACATGCACACACTTTCCTCCTGAATCAAGGATCCACCTAGCAGGACCCTCTTCCCCTTCCTCATCTTACAGCAGGCTGTGCTGAGGCCCAGACGGGAGAAGAAGCCCCGCAGGGCAGTGTGAAACTGGTGAGAACAGAAAAGCCACTGGAGCCCGCTCCTCTGCTCCCTGCCTGCTCCACTGCAGCCGCCTGCTCCTCTCTTTCATGTTCCAGGCATTCTTAAACCTCCCCCAAATTCCCTAACACCCAAATACATTGCGTGACGGGATATGAGGAAGCCAGGGCTTATGGGTCCACAGCTGCGCATGCTCTGCACTGTGCATCCAGCCTTGGTCTAGAGATGTGCGTGGCAGGTACTGGGGCTCAGATGCTGCAGAAGCCCCAGGTTTGGGGAGCAGCTTCCCTCCCCAGTCACCTGCCCCTCTCCGCCTCCAGGGCTGAGGATAATGACTTCCTGCGGCCCCGCCCCTCCTCCCCTGGCCCCTCACTGCCACCTGCGCAATGCACCTGATACCTCCCACCTCCCAGACACCTCTAGTGAGATCTGCGGAGATGCTAGCTCATTAAGGCTCTGCCTCTCCTTCCTGTGGGTGGGCGAGGGGCACCTGCCTCCTACAATTAGAGGGGCTCTTCCCAGGACCTGTGACAGGAGAAACCACTCCAGGCCCTCTTAGCAGGAAGGGTGGGTGCAGTGAGGTAGATGTGGTGATCTGTTCATCTCAGAAGCTCTGCAGCGCCTCCCCACGGCCAAGCACCTCAGCACCCAGACTTCCCGCTCCTTCCTCCCACCAGCCACCAATCCCAGAGCACCTGGCCTCGCCCAGGGATCTCCCGGCCCAAACTCGCAGAGCAGGCGGGCAGGTGGTCCGCAGCCAGCAGCGCATACCTACCCTTTCTCCATCCTCTCCCGGGGGTCCGGGCGGGCCAGAAGGACCAGGGTCACCCTGGAAGGCAATCAGGGCCCATGTCAGCCACGCCTGAGCTGACGTGCAGAGCCTGTCTCGAGGCCCCGCTTCCTTGCTCTCTGACTAGGACCCTACAAATTCTAAGTCCTGTGAGTGTGCAGAAGGTCAGAGCCTCACACCGGAGTCCCACCTGGCTGGCCGTGGCGGCTGCGTCACCAGACAGCGCACCCAGCAGGCACAAGGACACTTCCAGGCCACGGAGTGGAGTCTGAGCCACCTGGGCCTGAGGGCGCCGTGCGGGGTGGGCGTGCCCACCTCATACCCACAGCCCACCCTCATGCCCAGGCCTCACGCACAGCTGCCACGCGCTATGTGCTCATCAGTCCATCAACAGGACCAAGGCTGAATCGGGTCTGCCTCACAGCAGTGTGGGCAGGTCTCATGGATGCAGAAGCGCTGGTGAACCCCAACCACTACTTTTCAACATGCAATGGAATGTGGCAGGTGACTCCCACTGGCCAGATCCAAGTGTGTGCTTGTGTTGCCTACATGTGCGTGCAAGTGCCTGAGTGTGCACATGTGTACGTGCAGGTACCTGAGTGTGCCTGTGTATGCCCACGTGTGCATGCCTGTGTGTCCATGTACATGCATGTATGCCTCTGTGGCTGTGCACGCCTGTGCACACACACAAATGCCTGTTTGTCCCAAATGTGTCAAAACTGAAAAGAAGCATCAAAGAAATCTGCTTCAAAGAAAGCAGGTCAGGGAGAAAACATCTGAGGAGCCACACAGAGGTATCATAACTAGTCCCTGCCACATGGGGCAAGCACACCAGCGCAGGCAGCCAGGTACTGGCCCAGCCCTCCCTATGAGGGACAAGGACCTGAGCTGTCCCCCTTCCCAGGCCACCACTCTAATGGTGCAGTGCCCCCGGCAGCCCCCCAAAGGTAGCTGCTGGCCTCCCGGAGGTTAAGAAGGCTCTGTTGACAGAAGGGGGCTTCTAGGTGGGGCGCCACCCCCCACGCCATGACACCCACAGGGGAGCATCCTGTTGGGTCCACGGAGCTTGCTCGCTACAAGCCACAGAAGAGGAGTCCAATTCGCTTCTGCTGACTTTCCATCAACAGAGACAACGTCTTGGGGGTCAGCTCCTTGTCACCCCAGTGAGCTTTCATGAGAACCACTTTGGAATGGAGGGGACCTGACCCTGGACAAGGAACCAGGCTGCATGGAGTGACCTCTGAGAAACCCTGCCAGCCCCTTGCACCCACACTCACCCTGTGGCCCTTCTCGCCAGGCAACCCGGCCAGGCCGTCAAAGCCGCGGTCGCCCTGCAAAGACAGCAGAGAGCTGCGTCAGATGCCACCACGCAGCTGGCCACAAAGTGGCCGTCCTTCTTCACGACTCTGAGTCAGAGCCACCCTTGGCCTTGGTGACCACTGGGCGGCCCTCTCAACACTGCCCATGTCACAGCGTCTACAAACCCTGCCTTTCCCCCAAGCCCCAGTAGGGGCAGCTGCCGGCCCTGGCCTCAGGCCACAGTGTTCACAGGGACTGGCACACACAGCATTTCGGGGGCTGCTGCACTGTGAGCCCATGCGCCTCACCTCGGGGTCTCCCCAGCATAAGGAGGGCACAAGAGTGGCAGCTGCCTGCCCTCCCGCGTGCTGCACCACAGCCTGCTCCCAGGCACCCACCCTGCTCCGGGGCCAGCCCACCTGCTTTGCCTCCCACAGCCTGTCTCGTGGGTGACTCTCTTCTCCTGTCTCCCCAGGTCACCAAAGATCAAGGCACCTCATGAGCTCAGGACTCAGGGGAGCACTCCAGGGCCCAGCCATGCCAACGGGGCACAAAAAGAGGGAGTGGACGCTTGGCTTCCTTGGTGACACAGGCTGCCCGCTTGGTCTCCTCACTGGAGAAAGGAACTGTCACCTCTGCCACCTCCCTGGAGCCAGCAGGAGGGGTGGCCCGGGGATAGGGTAAAAGTCCAGGCAAGGTCCCGGTACAGGCATGGACATGGGGATCACAGTGAGGACACTGACTGGCACAGGTCTAGACCCCACGCAGCGTGAGCCTGGCACTCATCCACAGGCTGCATCTGGTTGCCCTGCAACACCTCGAGCCCAGCCGCTGCAAGCAGGTAAGAAGACACCTGGCCCCCAACCCCGGCTCGAAGGCCGCCTGAGTGCTCCAAGGCCACCATGCCCCGAGCATGTGGGCTGGCTGCATGATGGCTCTCACGGTTGGGACTCCACCCCAGCCTACTCAGCACCAGGGGACAGGAGCAAGCTGTCCCCTTAGGGAAACTGACTGTGGCTGTCACTTGCACTGGCCATCCCGAGGAAATGAGCCCAGTGAGCTGTCAGCACCCACTGCAACCACATTCATGGTCTAACTCATGTGCAGGTGCACCATCACCATGACAATGGGAATGATGACAACCTTGGTGCCAGCACCAGGAGGTACAGAGCCTACCTTGGGGCCCGTTTGTCCGGGCATGCCTCTTGCTCCGTCACTCCCAGCCCGGCCCTGGAACAGAGGAGGCATGCAGAGGTCAGTACCAGAGGCAGGTGCTTCACCACGGACCGAGCAGAGGATGGACAGCCCAGCGCCCAGGCCACAGCCCCTCATGCAGTCAGGCCGGCCAGAGGACCTGGATCCGGAGCCCTGAGGCCCCCTCACCACACGCCAAGAACAAGGTGCTGGCCTTGCCAGGGTCCCTGGCACAATGCCACCTCCCCTCTGGACGTGCTAGACCCTGCTGGAGCTGCCAGTCTCAGGCACCGCAGCCTAGTGCTCTGGGGGGCATGCTGCTGACATCACCGCAGCACCCTACCCTCCGCCCCGAGGAAGGTACACAACAGGCTGGAGGCTCAAGTGCGGGAGAGAACATCAGTTAGTCCACTTGGCCAAGGAGGAAACTGAAAGGCTGCGAAGGGCCTGGAAAGGCTGCGTCTCCCCCAGGCCACACAGGGACCGAGACCCTTGTCCCCAGTGGCCACTCCCATGGCCATGACTTCCAGCCATGGAATGGCCAAGGCCAAGCCCACCATGCCCAGCTAACTGGCTACGGGGTTGGCGGGCAGGGCCTGGAGCTCGAGTGTCCACAACAAAGGCCCCATGACCACCACAGGAAGAGGCCCCAAGGCGGCAGGGACTCAGCCAGCCCTGTCACATTCTGCCAAACCTCCGTCCCTAATGAGGAACACCGGTCATCCGAGCACCGAGGACGGAGGCCCAGCTGCACCCCTATGCTATTTCCTGTGCACTCTGATCAAACCTGCCCTGGTCAACTCGCCACCAGGCAACAACATCTGGAGAGCAGGCAGCGGTCCGGGGTTTCCCCATGTGACAGGCAATGAGGACAGCACGGAGAAGAGCAGAGAAGGAAGCACAGAAGTCCCCACAGGCCAGGAAGGGAGACAGGAAGTGAGGGGACGTGCAGGGTGAGACTCCTCCGCAGACACACAGACCAGCAGGAGCCTCTCCTACAATCCTCAAACAGCTTTCGACATCAAGGGAAACCTGCGGGTGAGGTCCTGCCCTGCAGTATGTCCAGATGCTCCTACAGCCTGCGGGACGCGCTCCTCACAGGAAACTGGCTAAGACCTGGAGGCTCCTCGGAGCACCTGGGAGCGGGCACTTGTGTGCAGAGCGTCCTTCCCACACCCTCTTCTGCAGGGTGCCTTTGGGGCACACTGACTTGCTGGGATCCCCGGGCACAGTCACCCCTGCGGTGATTTCACTCAGCAGCTTGTGGGCCTGCGAACTGCCTGCTTCATCTCCCCTTCCTAACATCCCCTCAACCTGACCAGAGCACCTTTTAGCAAGACTTAGCTGTGTCCCCAGAGGCACCCGGGAAGCCTACTGAGACCACCCTGGCTTCAGGACCTGGCCCAAGATAACCTGCTGCCTGTCCAGGGATTCCTGAGCAGGATTCCACAGGATTCCAGTGGCCCCAGGGAATCAGCCCGTGCAGCCCCCACCTGTGCCTTGAGGCGATGGGCACTGGCTGCAGGGTCTCCTGTGTTTAAGCCCCCCGGGTCAAGTGGGGCACCCCCAGGTGGCCGGGATAGCTCTTGCCACTTTGTAAATGAATACCACTTCCAGTAGCCAGGGTACCCCAGGAGAATTCCCAGCAGAGGATCCTGGGAGGAGAGGAAATTCTCTGAGCTGTAGGCCTGAGTGGGCACCTGGGCACCGATTCCAAATCAGGGCCTGGAGCCACGAGGCTGCCCCAAAAGACACAGGCCACGAGTGTGGCCTAGAAAAGGGATGGACCCCGGGACCAGGCCAGCTGTCCCCAGTCCCGGACACTCGGCACCCCCGGAGGCGGACAGGCCTGCAGACAGAAGGGGCACTGAGGGCTGCCCCACCCCATCGGCTCACGTCCCCCACGCACTCACCCGTCTTCCGGGCTTCCCTGATGGGCCGGGAGGGCCTTGCACACCTCGGGGACCCTGCCGGGAGAATCAGAGGACGGGATCAGCACACGCCCGCCCTCTTCAGAAGGAGCAAAGCCTGGTCCCCATACTCGCTGGCCCAGCCTGAGGTTCACTGTCCCAGCTGCCAACACGTGGGCATCTTGGGACAGGGCACAGACAGGCTCGCGGCCGAGGGCTGAGGACCACATGGCACAAGTCGGGTAGTTCTGCTCCCATCGCTTGCTTTCCTGAAGAGACGGCCAGAGAGGCACCGCCATTCCCAAGTCCCAAGTCCCCAAGGCCAGTGAACGGGACAGCCCAGCTGAGAGCGGGCGAGGTGCCCACGTACCTGAGGCCCCATATCGCCCGCCTCGCCCTTCAGACCTCCGCTGCCAGGAGGGCCCTGTGGAGACAGTTCGGGATTAGCGTGTGCTGCAGGGAGGGCCCTGGGGCGGGGGACAGGGCCACACACGCTGGCTCACGGTGACCCACGCACTGCTCGACCCGCCCGACTTCAGCAGAGCCAGCGGGCAGGAGGATCAGCAGGTTTCTGGGAGGCAGAACTGCAGCGACCAGGTTCTTCCTGATGTTCCAGGTGACATGAAACTGCGGTACACAGGCCAAGGCCCCTTACAGCCAGCTTGGGACAGTGTGCACCCCAGCCATGGGAGGCCAGCCCGCGTCAGCCCCAGGTGGGGAATGAGCCAGGCCCAGCGGCAGACACAGAGTCAGCGAGAGGCCGTAATGTCAAAATCCTGTTCTCAAAACCTCATGCTCTGGGAGACCCCCGCACTCCTGGGGCCCGAGGGTCCCTATCTCATGCCTCAAGGGCCCCAGGAGAGAGCCAGAGCCAAGCCAAGGCCCCAGCCGGGCAGGGCTGCATGCCCCGGGTTTGTCCCGCACCAGGGTGACCGCAACACTGACACAGGCCCTGAGACACAGGCTCAGACCCGGTCCGTGAGGCAAAGCCACAGCCCAGGCAGCCCCAGTCTTGGCCCCCGGGGATGTCTCCAGCCCCCCGGCCCAGCAGGTCCTGGTCCCTCGAAAGGGGTCAGCCCCACCCACCTGCAGTGTCCCTGTGGTAAGCAGAGGACAGCAGCCCGGAGCGTGTACTCTGCAGGGGGTGCACAGGGCTCCTACCCTCTTGCTCCCCCAGGACCCACCCCAGCAGGACGTGGGTGGGGCTGTTTTCCAGGCACTGAGACCCCCGAGAGGCCTTGAGCCAGAACCTCCCCCCGGACCCTCAGGAGGAGCCAGGGTAGCACCCAGAGGTTGTTCATCCACACCAACCACCCTGTGCCCCACAGCAGGGAGCAGCCCCACCAGGGCCGGCCGGAGACCTGCCAAGGACTCACCATGGGGCCGGGTCTCCCTGTCAAGCCCATCGGGCCCACTGGTCCCCGCAACGCCAGCTGCAGAGGAGAGGGGACACAGTGAGGAATGGCTCCACACAGGCAGGCGCTGACCAGTGAGCTGCAGCCAGGAGGGGATGGGTGGATGGGGCAGAACAGGGACAGAGACTCTGGAAGACAGGGCCAGGTGGTCCTGCAGGGGCCCACTGGCATCACTTCTCTGCAGTGAAACTAGAGCACTGAAGTGGAAGGTGCAGTCACCCCAGGCCGAGCAAGGGGGTGCATTTCCCGTGAGGGTTGAAAAATATTTTATTCCCCCTAGAAGATGCATCAATCCCTCTCCAGTGCCTGGGGGCATTTGGGGTGAGTGAGGAGCCCACGTGGCCCTGGGCTCTCTGTCCCCACCTGATCCTTGGTAGTGGCTCCCCCTGCCACCAGGCAGCTTTAACATGACTTCTGGGAGCCGCTGTCATATGCCTGTGATCCCTCTAATGCCATTTTAATTTTTGAAGATTCTTTCACAGTATAAAACCTCCTTCTAAGCCTGTCACCCCTCGGCTTTGACTGAAATACACATGGATGAAAAGGCCGGCCAGGCAGGCCCAAGTCAATAAATCCAGTCGAAGGTGACGGGCTTGTCAGGCACTGCACTGCATCACCCAGCCAATTTGTTCCGGAGCAACTACTCAATACTTACACTGAGCTGTAATTACCCACGCGCTCCAGTCATTAGCACTGCCCAAGCCGTGCTACAGCACATAAATGTCTGCCAACAAGGAATCACCTGGCAGCTTCCCTGCACACCCCACTGAGGGACAGCCCACTGCCCTGGTCACCCCCAGGCACATTTGCTCCTGGCATGGGCACTCGACAGTCTGGAGCCACATCCTCCAGAAGTGCAGACACAGGCCTGCTTCCCAGCATTCTGGGGGCCCTGAGGCAGGAGCACTGCGAGTTCAACCCAGCCTGGGCAACTTTGTGACTTGGTGGGACACTAGGTGCAGTCCCCAGCACCAGGAAAAGAAAATCGCAGTCCACTGACTGGCCAAGTCCCAGGAAGCAGGGACATCCTCATCTGCTGACCCTGCTCCTCCCCAGGACCCAGGCTCAGAGCGAGGAGTCCTAAGCCTGAGGGCTCTCTGCCCAGCCCCAGGTGCCTGAGTGAGCCACCCAGCCTGATGAGGTTTCTCTGCCCAGCCTGGCTCAGACCTAGGCATCTGCAGGCAGCGGTTCAGAGGCTCACAGCCCTCGCTGTGGACGAGGGACCCATCCCCCAGACTGCCCGTGCTCACGGGGGCCCTCCTCCAACCACACGGTGACCCGGCCATTCCAGCCTTGGGGCCGGGCTCTTCCCCGAGTCCCCCAGGCCCACACCACTCACCCTGGCCTGCTGCAGGATGGCCTGGGCCTGCGACTCCTGGGCGGAGACCATGGGGCCTTTGGCGCCCGCATCCCCACCACCTCCAAAGCGGAACTGTGGGAGGAAGCAGGGGTCACTGGGTATGACGTGGTGCCCGCCTGGACCCCAGGGCAAGGCAGGCCCACAGGCCTCTGAGGTGACACAGCGCCCCAACCCACACTCACCTTGCCTGCCCATTTCAGCCCCAGGGACACCCGAGCCCCGCCCTGCATCCCGGCAGCCCTTTCTGGCCTCCACAGTGAGAGCCCACGACCCTGGTGACTGCCAATGAACACGGCCTGGCAAGGGCACCCCGGTTCCACACTGGTCTCCCCCCATGTGACACGCACTCGGGGGCTGAGGAGAGAGGTTCTGTATCCAGGGACCCAGGAAAAGAGCCTACAGGAAGAGGCATCCCTGCCATCTCTTCCCACACCGACGACTAGCCGGCCCCAGCCTCGCCCTGCACCACCTCAGCCTCTGGCCCCTTCCCTCTCCTGGTACAGAAACTGCTCCGGGCAGTGGCTGGCCCAGTGGGTGACACAGTGTCCAAGGAGATAAGGAGACTTGCTCCCAGAAACACAACCTGTCCTCACATTCAGGCCTCTGCCCAGCCCCGGACGTGCACACTCACCGGCAGCATCAGCATGGTTCCCGGGGGGCCGGGCAGGCCATCGGCCCCAGGAAGGCCGGGCCGACCAGGGGGACCCTGGGGACAGAGAGAAGTCAGCAGTCAGAGCAGGACAGGGACCGAGCCAGGCTGCAGTGAGGAGGAAGCACCGAGGAACAGCCCAACCGGAAACAGAAAGGACCACACAAGGCCCCAGGTCAGGATGTCCTGAAAGCCCAGCCCACGGAAGGGCAAGGCGAGGCAAGGCTGTGTGCCAAGTCAGGGGAGTGATAGGAAGGAGGGATGAGCAGGCAGATCACAGAGCTCACAGAGGGGCGCGGGGCTCCTGTCACCAGGCGTGCCTGTCCACGGCTCCACACCGAACGGGAACACAAGCTCCAGGCTCCGGGCCCAGTGCTCATCCTTGGTCTGGCCCAGCTGTGCGCATGGCCGCCGGGACAGGAGACAGAAAGGGTGCACCCTCTCGCTTAGGTGGGCATCGGGACAGGAAGCCCTCCCAGCAACTTCGAGTGCCCATGTGTTCAGGGAAGGCCAGGGCTCTCCCCAGACCATCAACCTGGTCTCTATGCCAGGGCCAGGACGCCAGGCTCTGAGGGTTTCCAGCCTCAGGATGACGGGAACCCAGAGTGACTGAGCTGCTGCACTTCACACGAGTCCAATCACACAGCTTGTCATCAGGCCGGGTGCTGGCTCAAGGGGGATGAGGCCACTCTGCACCTCAATGCCTCTGAACCCCTCCCCAGGACCACACCCAGTGTAACGCGCAGGTGTTGGTGTCAGGGCTACACAGGGTCCTGTGTGCGGCACGCTCCAGCGGGGAAAGGAAAACTCCAAGCCTTCCGGATCTAGCAAGTGGCGGGTAGAACCACCTGGGCCTGACACCAAGTCTTGGCTGCTTTCCTACATCAGATGTTTTGGCTGCATGAGTTACCCGAGCTCTTGTGAGATGTATGGGAGCTACACAGACTTCCAGAGTGAGCAGAGATCCGCCCCTTCCTCCTGCAGGAGTCTCCAGTGCTACCATCCGTGGGAGAGGAGAGAAAGAGGCAGAAACAGACCAGCATGCATGTCTGACACACCCGCCGTGGGCTGGAGAGGCATCCTCCTCCTCTGCCGGGGGGGCTGTCCGAACATCACCTCCTTCCCAGCCAACCATCCTTACGGTCCCAGGCACAGGCCGCAGCCTTCGCGTGACCCGTCCTCGACTGGGGACAAATGCTGCCGTGACGAATGCTCGGCAGACATCTGCTAGGCAGGTCCTTAGGGACAGAGCCGCTGGCCCAAGGCTGGATTTCTCTGCTAACGGGTGCTGCCAAAAGGCCCTTGGCTGCCATTTTGGAAAAAAATTCTCAGAAACCAAAAAAGAAAAAAATAAATAAAAAGATCCAGGGCTTGGAGGCTGGCTCTGGGTGGTAGGGCACTTGCCTAGCACATGCAAGGCTCTGGATGGCACCCCCAGCACTGCATGCACACTCGCACACATGCACACGTTCACACTCACACAGAGCATGTTTTGTAGGCCAGGGTTTCCCTGGGAAACTGAACGCTCACAGCTGCATGGGAACTGATCACACGCCAAACTCCCCTCTAAAACTTGAGGTTCCTATCTCCCAGGAAAGAGACGCTGCCTGTGCAGAATGTGTTTGCATGCATGCGCGTGTGAATGTGTCTGCATGCACGCATGTGCGTGTGTGTACACATGGGCTTGTATGTCCTGCATGCCTGGTGTATTATGTGCTCCGGTGTGCACACGCTCTCTGGTTTGCACACATGGCGCTGGCCGCCAGGGAGCACGCTGAGGGTGCCCTCGCCCACCCTGTCCATTTCCAGACACCCGGCTGCCCACGCTCCCCTCCCTGCCCCTCACAAGCCACAGGGGAGAAGGCCAACTTCAGCACTGCACCAGCGGTTTCGCTTCGGGAGGGACATTTCCTCCCATCCACAGCCAGAAGACTCCAGGGACTGGGAGCTGGTGCAGGGGAGCCTCGAGGACAAGGGCGGGTGAAAGCCCACAGCCTGGATGGCCATGTGGGAACAAGGAGCCTACCTGTGGCTTGTTGGTCATTTCTACCCCTAACCCCACGAGCACCCCAAAAGTCCCACAGTGGGGTCTGGCAGCACAAATGTCCCCAGACCCGGACTTGTGGTTTTTGCCAATCGGTCCCTTACAAATCTCTGCAGGTATTCTCACTCCACCTCTCTCTCTGAGACCCGCCTTTCTTTGCTATACCAAGTTACACACTCCATCGGGTCCACTTCCTGTTCCATACATGGTGGGAAGCCCACTTCCCACTGGCCTTCTGAAAGGGCATGCAGTGCTGGACATGAGCCTACCAGTGGCCTCAGGAGACAAAGCTGTGCCGGTGAATGTGATGGGAAATGGCCAGGAGTCCTGGAGACCAGGCTGCTGGGACGGTGGCACGTGAGTCCTGCAGCCCTCCTCGCTGCAGGCAACATACTGGAATTACCCGGACTGTGTGTGCATGTGTGTGCTGTTTGTGCATACACATGCATGTGTGTTTGTATGTGAGCACAGGTGCACACATTCATTTGTGTGTGGCAGTGTATGTGCATGCACATGTGAGGTGTGTGCGTGTATATATGTATATTGGTGTGCATGTACGTGCACGGGTATAAGTGTGTCCATGTGTGCATATGAGCTTGTATGAGGGTCTGCTCGTGCATGTGTATGTGAGTGTCCTTGTGTGTGCATGTGAGCTTACGTGTCAGCCTCTGGCACACTCTGTGACACCCTGACCATGTCTGAGTTCAGAGACTGTGCTTCGGGCAGGGGAAGCTGCTCCACACCCCAGAGGGATGGGCACTGCCACTGTCCACTCACTGGGAAAGGGTGTGCGTGCCTCTGTAAGATGCACAGCCTCAAAAATGTGAGACCCGTCAGTCCAGGGTACCCTATAAAGTCAGGAACCCGGGGGACGCTCTGCCGAGGGGCACAACAGCCAGCCTGGAGGAAGAGGTGCTGGGCAAGATGACTGCCACCAGCCCAGGGAATTCGAGGCTCCCTATGCTTTTTCTCCTGTGCCTCAGCATCAGGTGGGGGCCTCCCAATCTATGCACAAGAGATCTGGGTCACCCCAGCTCCGGCTGCACCCCACCCCTGCACAGCACCTGCTCCTCTGCCAAAGAGGGAGGCAGGTGGCGATGGCCCACTCCATCTCAACCCAGTCACACAGGGCCGGAGGACATGTGAGCTGAGGGCAGGTCTGAGAGTGCAGCCCAGCAGACACGGAGGGCTGGGGCTGCGGTGGGCGGGCCAGGACAGAGTGAACCTGCCGAAGCGATATCAGCCAGCGCACTGTGTGGCCGCTCACAGCCACCACCCACGGCTGCCCAGGGTGCCCACCCGGTGCAAGGAAGGGGCTGTGAGGAAGGGCACAGATAGAGCCTGTCTTAAGGAACCCACTTCTTAGAGGAAGAAAAGGGCCCAACAAGCCATGGCCGGATGGCCAGATTTCCTTAGCAGAGGCCCTGGGGAGAAGGCACACTGGTAGGGCTGGAGCAGCGGGCAGATGGCAGGGTGTGGAGCCTCCCAGGCAGCCAGGCAGACGAGAGCAGGCGGAGGGGGAGGGAGGAGGGGGCGGCGCAGTGGCCCGCATTCCCACCGCCTGCCTCAAAGCAGAGCGCAAACTTCCTGTCTGAAGGTGGCATTAAGCCCGTCCCCACACCAGGCCGGGGCCAGCAGCTTCGAGCACCAAGACCAACCTGGCCCTGAGTGTGCAAGGGCAGAGCTTACCTCCTGCTGGCCTCCCAGTCACTGCCCCCAGCTGGCATCCCCAAGGCCCTGCCCTTTGTCTAGTTGCGTGTCCACCTGTGCTGTCTGCGTGACGGTGGTACACGAGCTCCTGGCCAGTCTCTTCTTTGCACTTCACTTCTCACACAGAATTGAGCACACTCCTGCCTTTGCTCCTGTTGATCTGCTGTTTGTCCTCTGAACTCGTAGGCCTGGGACACTGAACCTTATGGGCTACAGGGGAACTTTCTCTGCCACAACACAGGGATTCTGAGCCACACACACACACACACACACACACACACACACACACACACACAGCTCCATGGCCAGAGCTCCCTCAAGGTAACAGACACCCACCAAGACCTGGTACTGAGAGGATGCAGAGCTGTGGGCACAGGTGACTTTCTGAACCAGGCCTGCCTGAGCACGGAGCCACACTGGGCCCTGGGATCAGCGCCCTCCACCCAGAAGCGTCCCGGAGGCAGCTCCAAGGACTGCAGACTCTGGAGGTGCTGGCTTCTCTGCCCTCCCAAGCCCTGTCCCCATGCTCCCGGGGACCTGAGCTGGATCTAAGGGGGATGAGGGGCTGGGACCCACGGCACTCCACTGTCGGAGACTGGGTCCCCCCACAGAGCCCCGGGCCAGGCTGCCCAGCTCTCACTCAAAAGCAGGGGGTGAGTGGAAAAAGGCAACCCCGCTCACAGCCAGGTAGGCCTGCAGAGCCCAGCTGGCACCCATGGGGGCACTTAGGGGAGGCCTGTCTATGTGACAAGCAGGTGGAGAGACAGACACTTGGAGCAACACTGAGGCTGACAAGGGACATCAGTCCCTACTGCCCTCCCCTACCGCTGAAGGAGAAATGTCTCCTGATGTCACTGCTTTGGCTTCTAGCTAGTTGCCCCCCGCCCCAAAACCTCATGTGCTCATAGGCGGGGCTTTGGGGAGTGACTGGATCAGGGTGTGTGGCACTGGATTGGTCCACTGATTAGTTTAGCATAGTTCTGGGTGTGGATGGCAGACTTACTAAAAAGAAAGACCCACCCTGGGTGTGGGTGGCACCAACCAACAGGCTTATATCCTGGATGGAATGAAGAAGGGAAAGAAGAAGGAAGGCTTGCTGCCTCCTGCCTGCCCTTCCATGGGCTGTTTCTCCTCTGCGATGCCCCTCTGCTGGGCCACCCTGCCTTGGACCCAGCTGACTATGGACTGAAACCTCCACAAACCATGAGCTAAGTAAATCTTTCCTCCTTTAATTTGTAGGTGTCGGGTATTTTGTCCCAGCAATGAGAAAAGAAACTAAGACTGGCATACTCATGGGGCTCTGGGGACAGGACTTGGCCACTTCTCTGTCTTGGTTGGATATGTGGGGATGGGGTTGCTGAGGGGGCTGGGTGGGTGCAGGCCCCACTGTGAATGTCCTGCTCGCCCAGGGCTGGTGAGGACTGTGGCAGCAGAGCCAGGGAAGCCGGGGGAAGCTGGGGGAAGCCTCAGAGGTTGGCAAGGCACTGCCTCCTGCTGTGTCCTTTCCCAGAGGGAGAGCCCACCGCCCGGAACCCCAGTCCCCGACCACGAGGAACAGCGTGTGGGGAAGCTCACGTCGCCTTCCCACGCGGCCGGACCAGCCATCAGCCCACCACCCACATACCCAACAGGTCCTCACTGCCCCAGACAGAGTGCCAGGTACTGCGGACAAACACCTGCCATCTCCCCCCACCACCGTGTTCCCCTCTGGGCTCTTAGTCCTGCAGTCGCACAGTGGTCATTAACCAGCAGCAAAAACCGAAAAGTGAAGGAAAAGGAAAGCAGATGAGCCAGAGAACCCAGAGGCGGCAGGGCTCCAACGCGCCACCAGGTGTCAGGGGGACCTGGAGCAGCCTCGCCCAGGCTCCGCTGGGTCGGGGCAGGAGGGGCCAGGACAGGGAACACGGAAACAGTCCCAGGGCACACAGCCCACCCTCTTACCCTCTCTCCAGGGTCGCCCACTTGGCCAGTGGGACCCGTAGTTCCTGGAGGTCCTGGAAGACCCTGGAATTAAAACGAATCAAGACAGGATTACAGAGATGCCCACAGGTGCAGCTAAGCAGGGGAAGGGCAAAGGCGGGCAGGGGACATGCTGGACCAGACGGCAACCCCTTCCCCTTCCCACCAGGTGGTTCGGTGGTGCCCCCCAGGACCTCCCCTGACACTCACAGCAGGTCCTTCCGGGCCAGGTGGCCCCTCGATGAGCATCCCCTGTGGAGACAGACAGCTCTGAGAACACAGGACCCAGGGCCCGGGCCCCAGACAATAGGAAAAGAGGGAAAAGAGCAATCGAGGCCGCCGAGGGAAACCGAGGCTCTGGACTCTATTGGAGGGTGCATGGCGCCCACAAGCCTGGCTTGCTTCTGAACACAGAAAGGACTCGCCCAGGCTGGGGAGGGGCCACTCCAGTGACCAGTGGGAACCCCCAGCCTCCCCCACCCGGCCCCCAGGGTTCCCCTTGCTGGGAAGGCGTGCACTGTTTACACAGATGTGTGCAAGGAAGCACCGGAGCGTTGGTCCAGGGCCCCTAATCCCAGCTTCCGGCTCCCCGCCTGGCCGAGCAGCGGGCAGCCTCAGTCACTGAGCAGGGATTAAGTGGGACAACACTGGCCACGGCTGCCTTCCCGGACACACACACTGTGTTCTGGGGAGCCAGGGCCAGGCCGGCTGGGACCTCACGGGAGGTCAAGCCTAGACCATTCCAGGTCAGTGTGGAAAGGAAGCAGGAACGGAGGGACAGGAAGGCGAGCCCGGTGGAGGGAAGCCCCGTGCCCCTGCAGCCCTGGGCTGTACCCCGCCCACCCTGCCACTGATCCCCAAGTCCACTGGGGAGGCACCATAGGGGGAGGCCCATGCTAGCTGCTGATGGGGCACTGGGTATCGGCAATTGGACTTTAGTTCTTCTTCCACCAACACACGGCAAAGAGAAATGAGCGTGTGAGATGGAACTGTTGCTAATTTGCTTGTCTACAGTAACTGCTTCACGGTGTATGTGTACATCAAGATAAGAACAAAATATAACGTTATCTTGTCACCTTATAGATGCACACTTTAAAAACACTGAGAAAATAAAAATCTCAGACTTTGCTGGACTCAAAGCAACTCTTACTTGAGGTAAACACCCTACATACAAATTAAAAACAATAAACAGCAAAGGTGGAGTGGAGGTCTGGAGGCTCATGGATGCTCTCAGGGGAAGAAGCCCTTGCTGGGGACTTCCTGCTCCCCATGGGTCAATCTGACCTCTTTCTGTGAAGCGGATTCTCATCCTTTTGTGGAGTCTCTGGTCTTGGTAACAAGTCAGAGGGGGCTGGGAAGGACAGTGAGACAGCAGCCCTGTCCCTCATCCATGGCTCTGGGGGCAGAATTTGCAGTGGACTGCATCTCCCACGAGATCACAGGAGAGGGGACATCAGCCACCCTGCCTGGAGCAGGCTCCCGGGACCAGGCCATCTGCTATGTGCAGCTCAGACTCTGAGCACATCTGGCGACACTCCGGTTGAGAGATTCCAGCTGGTCACATGATCTCCCAGGCGGACTGGCCAAAGACCGGATGGACGCTCCAAAGGGGCTGGGAGCTGGGAGGAGGCGGACGCCGGGGAGGGGAGGGGTCCTTCCCTAGCTGCCTCCACATGGCCTCTGACCCCAGCGAGGACAAGATGGATGCTCAAGAGCACTTGTGCTGGCCCAGGCTGCCCCCACTTCCTGGTGTGCTGTGCTCGGGCCCACACTGGCCGCTCCACACCCTCCTCACTCTCAGAGCCGGGAGCCCACGTCCACATTCAGTCAGCTCCCACAAGGCTTCTCCAAAGTGCCAGCCTGGCCCCGCTCTGACTCCCAGAAGGAGGGGACCAAACCGAGGACCCCACAGAGCCTCGGCACCTGTTATTTCCTAGGATCCCACTTTCTTCCCCGGCAAGACACCACTTTCCCCAAAGCAAGGAGGATGTCGTGAAAGGAGCCCCAAGCCAGCCTCTAGTCTGCCACCATGTGGTGGGCGGTGCTGCAGAAAGGCCCAGCGCCCAAGGGAGACAAGCAGGGCTGGAGCAGAGAGGCCACTCTGCTGCGGACATTTCCAGGCAGGCCCTGGACACGTGCCCCGCTGCCATGCTCCCGGGGACTGAGTCCACCCTGCCCAGGGTCGCCCTTCCCTGCGTGTGGACTTGGGGCTGAGGGTCACCACGGGGCCGGACAAGAGACCCCTGGAGGTGGCCGTAGCCTTGAACCTCCACAGCCCTGTCCCACACGCCCTGGCTCTCGGCCCACAGAGAGCTCTGGAAAGGGGCCCCTGGTCATAGAGGGTGCAGATTCAGTACTCACAGCCCACAGGGACAGGTCCCAGCCCTGTCAAGGACCACGGCAGGGGCTCCCCCAGTCCTGTCCCAGAATTCCACACAGAGGACAGGTCCAGCCTGCCCTGGCCACAGGCTTCCCACAGCTCACAAGGAGACAAGGGCTTGGGCACACCATCCACCCAGGTTCCTAAGAACTTTCCCCTCTGGCAGGAGGGCGAGGCCACTGCCATTGCTTCTCCATCCCCAGCTCTGAAGCTACGAGGTGGACCCCGGAGCTCCCAACCGCCCCACAGAACCAGTGAGAAGGGCGGCCCAGCCCGGGGCAACAGACTCGCAGATGCTCCTGTGAGCTTCCCCGTGAGCTTCCATGGCTGAGCTTCCGTGGCCTTTCCCAGCATCCCACTGCCTGACACTGTGGCATCTAAGGGTATTGATCCATGCAGCTCAACCACGCTCCACACCACCCCCCAGGCGGCCCTCCAGAGCCTTGCTGATAAGCAGGGTGAGGGTCCACAAGGCTGCAGCTTGGCATGGCCCCCAGATCCAGCCACACCCGCCATGACCCACCGCATGTCCCCAGCAGCGAACATGACAAGACCTAGCCAGAGACTGGACAGGAACGCATCCTTACTGGCTCAATGATGGCCGGCTCTCCCTTCTGACCTTTCTCACCCCGGGGTCCTCCGATCTGAGGTGGGAAAAGCAGAGAAAGTCCAGGTTACACCGCGTCGGCCCATCCCAGCCCATCAGGGGTGCTCCTCCCTGTGGGACACCTCCCCCAGGCCTTGAAGAACCAAGCTAGAGGCGACCCTGAGGTCAGACTGAGGCCAGAGGGCATGCGAGCCTCAGGGACATCACCACCCATGCACAAGTTGCTCAGGGTCACTGCCTCGGCACCTGAAAGTGCTTTAAAGACCACAGCCATGGAGTCAGCTGGTGCCACTTCCGGGGCTCCTGGGCTGCCCCCGCCCTGGCCACCCTGCCCAGCCTGCCCAAATCAGAGCCTGAGCCTCTCACCCCTTCGTAGATGGTGTCCTGGTTCGCAGGCATGCCTGGCCCAATCTCCGATGGGGAGCCATTGGAGTCAGGATCAAAGTAAGGGTCGTAGTAGTTCTCATCCAGGTTCTTGAGGGTTTCCTCTGCGAACCCGCCCTCCAGGTCATCCTTCCCTTCCCCTGGAGACAGAGCTGGCTGCAGAGAGACAGAGGGAGTGGCAGGGCCACCCAGGCAGAGGCCACCTCTCTGCCGCTGTGGGCACCAGACACCCTCCCCAGACCTGAAGGCCAGCCACCTCGCACCCACAAGGCAGCCTGTCGGGAAGGGGCCCTCGGCCACCGGAAGCCCCTCTATGCCTCCTCCCAGTCCTCTGGGAACCCCCCGAAGTGTGGTGCCAAGCGAGCAGACCCAGACGTGGCCTCACAGCTGTGCCCTCTCCGGGGAGGTCTGCATCAGGTGGCGCTCAGCCTGGGGCCAGGGTCTCGGGCCAGGGTTTGAACCCTGGGACTGCAGGTCCGCTCTGGCAGTCAAGGAGTGGGCCCCACACAGGGCTGTGATGAGTGTCTGCTCTGAGCCCCACCGGGTGAGGCTCCTCTCTTAGCTGAAAACCACAGTGCCCCTGGGAGGCAGCTTTCCCGGTGCCACACGGCCTAGGGGACCCCAAGCTCCAAAGGTCACAGGCCGGGATTTCAAGCCAGTCTGCCCAGGGTCCTCACTGGTGCTGCCCAGCCTCCCAAGTACCTGCCCTTGTCGGGTCCCACACCCCAGCACAGGTGGGGACCCTGCAAGCAGGCACCGCCTCATCTGTCCCCGCCTGATCCCTGGGCCTCCAGGGCCAGGTCATTCTGCCCACTTGCAGGTGACAAATTTGCCACACTGAGAGCCACTCAGCAAGGGAGGGCTCCCGAAGCAGGCCCAGCCATGGCACTTCCAGGGCACTGAAAAGAGCCCCCCACAAAGGCCCAAGAGCTGCGGTGCGGTGGCCACCCAAGGACACACCAGGTAAGAGGCAGGGCCAGGAGGGGAGCTCGGGGTCCTGACTCCCTGCCATGGCCTTGTCCCCCGGGCTAAGCCATGTAGAAAGGAAGGCAATTACGTTGGAAACGTTGGAGGCCACCGTGGTGCTGGTGGGGACTTCGGGCCCCGAGTTGGGGTCAGTGGGCTGCTCAGGGTTCTCAAGGCCCTCGCCGTAACTGAGGTCCTCGTACGGGGAGGGTGTGTAGTAGTCGTCGATGGGCACGTACTCGTAGTCCCCGATGCCTGGGTCCTCCTCCCCGCCAGCCTGCTCACTGGTCTCGGGCACCAAATCAGGCACCGTAGGGGCTGCCGTGGGGGGCGGGGTCAGCTCCTAGAAGCCGAGGGTGGAGAGGCAGAGTCAGGGCACCCCACCCAGGATGCCCCACGTGCTCCAGCCTGAAGGTCTCTGCACACAGGGTGGGTGCCACAGCCCGGGCAGGCATCCAGCAGAGGCCTGTGGACTCGGGGTGCAGGGGCCCCTTGGTCCCTGGGGAGGAAGGCAGCCTGGGGCAGACTGAGAACCAGCAGGTCACACCTGGGAGACGGAAGCCAGTTACGGAAGTCACAGAGCAGCAGAACATCCGGACCATGAGAGCAACACAGGGCCAGGTCGTGCCACCCTGGACTCCCCACACTCATCCACATGCTCACACGCCTGGGGCCGGATGAGAATGTAAACACCGCCAAGTACACACACAGACACACACCACGCACACCACACACACACCCCCAGCGCCTGCGCACTCCTGTGCACGGCTGACACAGCCCTCACGGGTCTCACTGCGGCCTCGTGTCCAGGTAAAGAGGTGGCCATGCAGATGGGGATCTGCACGAGCCTCACACGGCACTGTGACCCAGAGGACGAGACCCAAGCTCGCTCACCGTGGCGTCTGCCCAAGGCCACGCGGCAGGTGGATGCAGAGGGGCCCAGTGGCTGGCCACACCCGTCTCCAGATGTCCCTTCCGCAGTGGCTAAGCCTCGGCCCCGCAAGCACAAGGTATGGTCGGTCCTGCCCCTGCCAACCGCTGTCTCAGCCTCCCTGGCCCTCGTCCTGCCCTGCTCCCGGCCCCGTCCCAGCCCCAGCTCCGCCTGGACCTCAGGAATCTCCGTGGTTTCTCTCGCAGCTTCCACCGGCGTTTTGGTCGGGGCAGGCTCCTTCCCCATGTCGTCCGAGTCCTCATAGTAGGGGTACTCGTAGTAATAGGTCTCACCATCGCCCTCTCCATCTGGGTACTAAAAGCAAGCAGGGCCCGTGAGGCTGGGGGACACATGGGGACCCCAGCCCGCCAAGCCCGCACCCCTCAGCTCGAGGCCCCTGCCTGCACCGCCCCGGGGGCCCTGGGTCTGGTTCTTCCCCTGCAGCACCGTGCGAAGCTGGGCTGAAGGACCTCCAGCCCTGGGGCAGAAGCCAGAGAAAGCCAGACCCTAAAAGGTGGTCACTTCTGAGCCTGTAGGGCCCAGGGCAGGACATGACCTGGCAAGCCCCCAGCCTTCCACCCAAACCCCGAATCCCCTTCCCGGCACGGACGTGTGTGTCCCCTTGAGACCTGGGCCTGGCCTGGCCAGCAGGGGCTCCATCCAGCCCCGCTCCTGGGACTCACGGGGCTCATGGGCACAGCCAGGGCCACAGGACACAGCTTCGTGAAAGCCACCCGCCCACTCTGAGCGGTGAAGAGAAAGGGAGGACTACAGAGCAGGCTGCAGTACGACTTAAAGAGCCGAGAGTCAGCTGGACGGGGTGGGGACTCACTTGGGGCCCCCAGAGAGAAGGCGGATCAAGTACACAAGGTGGCACCGGGGCCCAGAGACAGTGGGGGAGGAGGAAGGGGGACCAGGGCTGCAGCAAGAGACACTCGGGCCAAGCCTGTCCTTCAGTGCCCAGTCCTAAGTGGCAACCATCTGTAAGCTTCAGACACCCGGCCAGCAGCAGAGGCCCCAAGGGCCCTGTGGTGGCTCTGCTCACAAAGCCCCACTGAGGCCATAGCCCGGGGGCAGCCAGGGTACCCGGCAGAGCTGTCTACGGACTTGCTTGGCACGTTATGGGGCAGGGTCACCAGTATTCCCTGGGTGGGTCCGCCACTCTAGGGAGCACGATTTGGTAAAGCAAGGCACGTATCCCAGCTTCTCTCCAGAATCCATTCACTTCCTCGCCCCATGGGTTCACGAAAAATGGGACCCCCAGCTGTTCTTCCACAAGCATCCTTCCCACCTGAGCCCCGTCCCAAGGGCATGCCCCCCACGTTGAACCCGGCCAGAGCTGACTCACGTATTCATCTAGGTTGGGGTCCTGCGACTGCGGAGTGTCGGGGGCCGCGGTGTCACAGTCGGGACTGTAGTGCTCACAGTAATCATAAGCTGCCCGGTGGTCTGAGACGAAGAGCAACTGCTGGATGTCACCCTGGAGAGGCACAAAAGCTGATGAGCAAACAGCACCAGGTGCTCACATGGGGCCTGAGAGGCCCAGCCTTGGGGCAGAGAGCAGCTCAGGCCACATCTCAAGAAGAGCGCATCTTCAGGACCAAGGCTCCTCCCATCTGTTCACCCACCCACCCATCCACCCATCTATCCATCCCTCTACCCACCACCCAGCCAGCCAGCCATTCCTCTGTTCACCGACTAATCCATCCGTCTATCCCTCTGCCCACCCACCACCCACCTATCCACCCACACATTCAACCATGCATCCACCCACCCATCCATCCATCCACTGTCCATCCACCTATCCATCCATCCATCCATCCACTACCCACCTACCTAATCATCCATCTATTCATCTATCTATCCAACCAATTACCCACCCATCAACCCATCCATCCACCCACCGATCCATCCATCCTTCCACCCATCCATCCATCCACTCACCCACCCACCTACCCACCCATCCATCCGTCCATCCATCCACTCACCCACCCACTCATCCATCATCTAGCACTTGTTGAACACCTCCTATCAGGAGGACAGGACACAACTAGACAGTATGAGGGAGGATGTGGACACTGACAGGTTCTAGGTCATGGTTGGATGCATGGGTAGTGGGTGAATAGGTGGAAAAATGAATGGATGGGTGGGTAAGTGGATAGGTGGGTGCATGAGTGGATGATAGAAGGATAACTGGATGGATGGATAGATGGATGGATGCTGTTATGGGTTTGTATCTAGATGTCCCCCAAAGCCTCGGGCAGTCATAGGTGAGGATTTAGGGAGGTGGTCGGATCTAGGGTGTGTGATGCTGGGATTAAGGGTGCCTCACTCTGGGTGTGAATACTACCCACCCTAAGGGCGGGTAACCTGGATAGAATATAAGGGACAGAAAGAAGGCTACTGCCACTGCTGCTGCTGCCTGCCTGCTTGCCCTGCAATGGACTGTTTCTCCTCTGTGATGACCCTCTGCCATGCCACCTGCCTTGGAGCCAGCTGACGATGGACTGAAACCTCTACAAACTGTGAGCTGAATAAACCTCTCCTCCTTTAACTTGTGGGTGTCAGGTATTTTGTCTCCGTAACAGAAAAGTAACCAAGACAGAGGGGTAGACAGAGGGCACAGTACCTGTCTGCCTGCGTGACTGTCACGTCAGGTGGACAGATGAGGAGATGGGCTCAGACGTGAGAGCCCTGGCCAGTGGCAGCGCCTCAGAGCAGTGCCGAGTGCTCCTGTTGGCCAGCAAGCTCATCACTGCCCTTCTGGCCCCACATCTCAGAATGGAAAACTCCTCCAGGCCACAGGAAGCTGAGACTGAATGATGTTCTTCCCTCCGGGAAGCAGCTGAGCAGGGCAGGGAGCCTCCCGGTTAGCAAGGTACCCACTGCCTCATCTCAGACTCAGGGAGCTGCGGCCCCCAGTGTCAGCCCACATCACAGACTACACTGCCCCCCACCCCTGGCCACTGTCTCCACAGCAGAAGGGCAGCAGAGCAGGAGAAGCAGGTGTGGGGGCACCCATGGGAGCAGAGCTCACTCCGGACCCAGGCAGGGGCATCTGCCAGCTGGGGTGCAGGGGCTAGGGCAGAGGTTCCTTTCCTTGCTCCAAACAGGCCCAGGCCACACCACGAGGGCTGTGGGGGACAGGGGACAGAGAGTGACTGCAGAAAGTGGCCTGCATCTGAAACTCTCTGGCAGACAAGAGCTGTAGGACAAGAACAGTGAATCAAAACTACACACTTTCATTAAGCAACATGACTTCTAGTTCAAATTTCATCCAATTCAAATAAAATATCTTCTCTCCCAACTGGCAGTTTGGCATCTAAATATATGTTCTCCAGCACACTGGGAGGAAGAGAAGCCAGGGGGTGGCTGCCAACACTGGGGCTCCCCACATCTGGCAGCCAGTGGCCCTAGTCTGTTAAAGGCTCTGCCTCTGGGGCACCCCAAGCTCCCCGGGCCAGTGTCTGCACCCTCATACCCCACCACAGTGGCGCACCCCAAAGTCCTGTGTGCAGGCAGGGGGCCAGACACCCGACAACGACAGTCCCACGGCCGGCCACAAACCCACGCATTGGCACAGAGGCCCACATTCCCACGTCCCACCCAGCCCTGGAAGCCCCAGACCCAGCCTCAGGCAGCCCTGCTCCCAGCCTGAGCGTGGACATGCAGTCGGCCAGCCCAGCCCAGGCTGGATGCTTCCTTCCCAGCACCACCCTCCTGCAAATGTCTGCCCTGGTCTAAAGCCGCCACCCGCCCGGTTGCACCAAATCCTCCAGTGCATTTCCTCACCAGGAAATGAACCTGTCTGCCCCACGGGCACATCTGTCAGGGCATGGAGCAGGGGAAACTGAGGCACAGGTGCTAAGGTTGGTGCTGAGTCCTGCAGGAGCTGGGCCCGCTCTAGATCAGCTCCTGGTCCAGGGTGCCTCCCAGACCACCCACCACTTCCTCCCCCTACTCTGAAGTGTGAGGCAGGGGCGCTTGAAAATGCAGGAGCCCAGGGGCGCTGAGCAGCAGGGAGCGTTCGCAGAGCCCAGGGTAGGCACTGCTGCCCCCACAGCTGTGTGCGCCAGGCTTCTTGGGTGAGGACTGGGCCTGAGACTGCCATGACCTCTGCACCCCCGTGTCCCCACAGCAGACCCTGTGAGGACTGAGAGGAGGAGAAGCCCACCCTGCGCTCCAGTGAGACCCGCCTCTGCCTGCTCAACAGGGCCACACGGTCAAGACCAAGCCCGAGAGCCAGGTGCACGGGACCCTGGCTCTCCCCTCGGTGGATCCAACTGTTCCAGGAGGGCACAGAGGGTAGCAGGATCCCACAGCAATCATGGGGTGCCACGGGGGTGGCCAGGGCAGCCCCATTGGAGAGACATGAAGGGCAGGGGGCGGCCCAGACTGGGTGCAGCTGGTACTGTGCTCAGTGCCTCCCAAGTCCCAGGGCCCACGTCCATCACTGACCCAGCAGAAAGCACGAGGGGTGGAGGGCAGAGAGCAGGTCTGTCCCCCGCCACACACCAGCTCCACCCAGCGGTGACACAGCAGAGCCCGGTCCCAGAGACCAGTGAGACCGATCGGGAGCACCTGTGAGCAGTGGATGGGACTGTACCTCCCTGTCCCCTGCCCCAGGGCACCAGAGATCCCTCCCACAACCTTCTGCCAGCTGCTTCTCTCCAGGGCGAGGGGCCGTGGAGACCGTGGGCCCTGCCACCGGCCACCCCAGCGCCACTCCAGGGTCTCCACGAAGCATGGCAGCTTCCCTCCCCACAGAGAAGCCCGCCCTGTCTCCATCTTCAAGCCCCTCCCGTGAGACCCTCACAGTCCTTCTCAGAGGGCTTCCGGCAGCCAGGACCCCAAGACCTGGGATGGTGGGCACCCCGGCAAGCCTCATCAGGGGCAAACAACCTTTCCAAGGTTAAACTAACAACCAGAGCGCTGTGCTTTCACAGGGAGGATTCTCATGACGCCCCATGTGACACAGGGCCAAGCTCAAACCCCAGCCCCGGGACTCCCGCAGGGACTCCTCACAGCACCTGCTATACACAGGGCCTGGTCTGGGAAGGGCCAGCTGCCCAGTGTGGGCACACGCACAGCAGCCTGGTCCCCAGGCCCTGCCTAGCACTGCACATCACTGTGCCTGCTGCACACATCCCAGGCCTGGCCAGGGGAGATGGAGACCCCAGCTGCCCGGAGCCTCACTCCTTCCCCACACTCCGAATCCCTACAGCTGTGCCCAGCCTCCTCCACACCAGCTCTTTGCCCTGGAGAAGCAAAGGCCAACCTGCCCTGCTTCGCTGCCCCTGCCCAAGGAGATTCGGATGCAAGAGTCTCATCACTCCCCACCCACACCCTCAGCCCACCTGACTCTGGCTTTTACTTTATTTGCATTTTAAAACAGGGTCTCACTAAGTTGCTAAGTTGGCCAGGCTCAAACTTATGAACCTCCTGCCTCAGCCTCCCAGAGTACTGTGATGACAGGTGGATACCACCACACCTGGCTGTTCTCTGGGTTCTTTCTCCAGCCCTCCCTCCTGCAGAGCCACATGTCCCCCAAACTTGCAGGCCAAGCAGCAGGATCTGGTGTTGCCTGGAGTGTGTGCATGTATGTGTATTGTGGTGTGTGCACATGTGTATGCGTGCATGCGTATGTCTAATATGGTGTGTGCCTGCATGTGCATTTGTATGTGCTGTGTAGGCACACATGTGTTTGCATGTGTGTGCATGTGTGACTGGTGTGTGCATGCATGTGTGTTCCTATGTGCACATGTATGTGTGGTGTGTGCATGCATTTATGTGTGCTGTGCAGACACACTGTGCATGCATGTGGTGTGTGCATGTGTGTCCATTCATGTGTATGTCTGGTCCAGTGCATGCGTTTGTGTGTGTCATGTACGCCCATGTGTAGTGTGTGGGTATGCACCCATGCGTGTGCATGCAGGTGTGTTCACATGTGCGTCTGTGTGTGCCTGTATATCTGGTGTGGTATGTGCGTGGGTTTGCATCTGTGGCTGCATATGTGTCTATTGTGTATGTCTGGCATGGTATGAGAGCACCGTGTTGTGTGCACATCTGCGTACATGTGTGTCACACATGGGCCTCTGCTGACCTCCAGAGAACATGAGGGGACACCAAGGCCTGGGACTCGGTCCCCTCCCTCCACAGCAGTCACAGGTCCTCGAGGTGCTTCCACAGACCCCACTTCCCAGCCCAAGGTCGCCCTCCATGCTCACACGGGCCTGTCTGGCCCTCGTGCGGAGGTGAGGTATTCCACACCCAGCCCTGCCAGCCCCCATCAGCCTGGGCAAGTGCCCTTTCCCACATGCCTGGCCCCACCCTGCCCTCCAGCGCCTCCCCGACACTCTTGTCCCTGTCTGGCAGAGCCCAGTAGCTGCCCAGGCCACATGGCACAGGAGTCTGCCCACGGGCCCATCCCACCCTGAGCCGCCTGCCCTGGATTCGCAGCGATGGTGTCAAGTGGCGCCTCCCTCCACCACCAGAAATGCATCAGTTCTGGTCACGTCAGGCCACCTGCACAGCCCCTGGTCAGCTCAGCCTGCTCCGCTCCCAGGTCAGCGCCAGGTCGAACCCTTGCCAATCACTCCCTTCAGCCTCAGTATCAACACACAGGCCCAGCGTCTGCACGGTGGGCCCCACGGCGGCCCGTGCTGCTCGGTCGCTGCCTGGAAAAGCAGGTGCCAGTGGTGGGGATGCCACGTCCCCTCTGACAGCCGCCCACTGTCTTCCCCTTTTATGTGCCTGCTTTCTGCTCCTGCCAAGTCAAAATCCCGAGAGGAGCCCCAAAAGCCTCCACCCAAGCCTACTGCTTGTGACGGCCACTCGACTGCACCACACAGACTGGCGGTGAGTGGTCCACCTTCCCCAGGTGACAGGGGGGCAGCCCAGGAGCCTCCGCCGCTCAGGACAAGCCAGAGAGTGTGTTGTCCTTGGCTCTGGCCGAGCCAGCAGCATTTGCTGAGCAAGTCAGTTCTGCCTCTGCCAATAATGAGATTTCATCCAGGTTGCGTCTCTGAGCGGAAGAGACTGCAGTTTGCATTGGAGGGTTTGGATCCCAGGGGCCGTGCGGACAGAGCACAGAGCTGACCCCATAGAGGAGCAGCCACGGGGAGGTCCTCAGATCACAGGGCTCCGGCACTTCCTCCTGAGCTGTTCAATTCTGCCCGCTCCCTTCCACTCCACTCCCACCAGGACCACGACCAACCTCACCCAACCCAAACAGGCTTGGTAGGCTCCCAGCTGAGCACTTTGCTTGTCTTGCAGATTTCATTTTCTAATTTTAGCCAGAAGACTTCACTCTCATACTCGGTGAGAAACAAAGAAAGTGAGAGAACAGGCCCTCAGCAAGCCTGCCGCTCATGGAGTCAGAGTAGGAGGCAGCCTGCGGTGCAGGCAGGGCCTGGCACCCGCCGCCCCCAGCACCTTTGGGGGCAACGCCCTCCCACCACCTTGCCAACTGCAGCCGGCCCGAGTCCTGCTGCCCACTGGGTCCCAGGCACCTGCATCTCCCAGCTGATCACAGGCAGAGGAAGGTAGGGCTGGGGACAGCACCGCCGTACGGCCAAACTGCGCCTCTCGCAGGCGGGATGACCTCGGGTGCTTTCCCAAACCGCATCAACCACACTTGGCCATCTGTGCGGTGAAAGGGAAACAGTGCTGCCCCAGAGGCTGCCCGGAGGGTGAGGCCCAGCTGGGGGCCTCAGGAAACAGGTGCCGGAGCCGACTGAACTTCCTGGCAACAGCAAAGCAGCCCTGCCGAGACACGCACTGGGACATGGGCACAGGGTGCTTCCTCCCTCGAAGAGCAGGCGTCACCCACTCCGGGAGCCCAGCGGGGTCTCATACAGGACCGGAGCAGAGTGGTTGGGTGCCACTGGGCCCTTCCTTCTCCAGGGACCACTTCCTCAATGTCCTCAGCGGGGAGCCCCTCCGGGCACAGGGGCCACGCTACACAAAGGGAGGCCCCCCAGGCTGCGGGCAGCAGCACCGCCCGGCGGGAGCACAAGAGGCCTGAGGGCTGGGCCCTTCCTCAGCTGCAGGGACTTAAGCCACAGCTTCGCTGGGGACCCCCGTGGCCTCGGCCGGCAGCATCTCCGCGACCTGTGCTGCCTCCCCTTTGGCTGTGACCATGGCCACCGCCATCATCGTCACGGTCAGCTCCACCATCAGCATCGTCATGGCCACCAGCGGCCGCAGGCACCCACCGCAACTGCAGTCGCTGCCGTCCTGGGCTGGGGTGGCACTCGGGGACATCCCGCACAAGCTGCCCCGGCCAGGCCCTGGCAGGAGGACACCTGGGCCCTGACACCCTCAATGAGTGAGCACGAGGCACAGACACAGTGGCAGCCAGGCTACGGCTGCCTCACACCCTGGCCAGAGCTGGCTCCACCGGCACAGCCCACTCGGCCACCTTCCCCCCGGGCCCCTCGTGGTTCCTGTCAATGAACATGCAGGGCACAAGGCCACAGGGAGGACTACGGACTCCAAGCCAAGGGACTCAGCTCCCACCCCAAGGGGGAGCTCCTCCAGCAGGCCCCCACCCGAGGGCCCAAGCGTTCGCTGGCAGCTCTGCGGCTCCCATCCCCGCCCCTCCTGATGCTGCAGTGCCCAGGATGCCCAGGACCTTGCCCTGCTCAAGCTGTGAGCCATGAGCTGCCCACTCCAGGCTGTGCCCTGCACCCAGCAAGGCCACCAGGGAGCCCTCAGGGAGCTGGCAAAGGGCAGGGTGGCTCCTGGGAGGATCAAGAGCTCAGAGTGTCCCAGCCTGGGAGGGCAGAGCGGGGACTCAGAGCCGGACTGACCCCACACCCAGGGTGTCCTCCACACGCCCCCCATGGGACCTGGACACTGCTCCTGCGCATGAGCAGAAGGACAGCTCCTCACCCCAGAGAGGAGCCCCAGCAGGCGCAGAAGCCTGGAGAGTGCGTCCTCAGCACAGCCCACTCCTGCCTGCAAGAGCAGAATTCCAGGAAAGATTGCATCAGTGGAAAAGCCAGGATCCTGGAAAGGGGCTCAGGGATCAGGGAAACACTGGGCCCCTCCGGGCAATGAAGCATGGTGGCCGGCAGAAAACCACTGGCTGCTTGGCCTCGAAGCCATTGCCCCCGGCACGCGGGGCTCTGGGGAGCTGAGTTCAGGAAAGCATATTTGGCTCCAGCCCAGAGCCTGCTGGCCGGCTGCACCCAGGCTGCATCCTCCTCTGCGGCTGCCCCAGAAGGAGGGTCCTTCGGCTGCCGGGACCTAAAGCTGCGCACCCAGGCCCTACCTTGCCCCACACCCACGTGAGCAGCCCACTGCCTCCTGTTCCTTCCAGCCCAGGCAGTGCCAGGCCAGGGCGAGCTCAGTGGGTCCTGAAACCACCATGCAGCTGAGGCTGGGAGCCCAGGGACACCAACAGCCTGCTCCGCCTCTTCCCAGAAGGCTCCAGGCTTCACAGACCCCGGTGCAGGGGGCTCTGTCGTCCTCAGGTCCTATGAAGGAAGGGCCACAGGAGCAGAGTGGCCGAGGCCCAGGGCAAGGCCAGGGCACCAAAGGGGCAGCTGTGGTCCAGCATCCTGTCTGGGTGCACGGTCCCATCCTGGCTGGGGAAGGGCATGCGGCCCTTCAGAGGTGACCCTGGGCGAGCTGCTCAGCCCTCCTGGTGACAGCTTCCTGAGCTGCAGGAAGCCAGGCATTGTCATGCGTGCCCATAATCCCAGCACTCTGAGAGGCTGAGGCAGGAGGGTTGCAAGTTCAAACTCTGCCTGGGCAACTTAGCGACTTAGTGAGACGCTATCTGAAATTTTTAAAAATAATAATAACAAAAATGGCTGGAGCTGAGCTGGAGCTCAGTGCAAAGGCCCTGGGAACAGGAAGGAAGGAAGGGAGGGGGGAAGGAGGGAGGAGGGAGGGAGAGTGCAAGAGACAGAAAGGGAAAGAGAACAAGAAAGGGAAAGGAGGAGGAGACAGAGAAGGGAAGGGGAGGGAAGTACCAAGACCCCTGCACCAGGCTGAGGGTGGCACAGGGCAGAGCTCACAGGCCACCGTGGGCGTGGTCTCGGCCGAGCCTGACCCCCTCTGCCAGCTGCGCCCACGGGGCACAGCCTGCTTCCCCTCCCCGACACCACAGCTCCCCCTGGCTGTCGCATCTGTGTTCCCAAGCACACACTGAGGCTGCTGACCCGGCCTGGGTGTGAAGACCTCTTTCTGCAACCCACTTCCTCACAGCAGAGCCGTGACTGCCAGCACCTCCTGTGCCTCGCCCTGGGACACACCCCGGAGGGGACTGGACATGCGCCTTCGGACAGTGCCTGGGCAGCCACGCTCTCCCCTGAGGACACGCCGACGGGGCAGGCCAGGCCAAGACCCGGGGAGCCTGGCCCCCACTAACACCCAGCCAGGGGGTGGGGCCCGGGAGTCAAGGAGGGCAGCCCAGCAGCCTGCGCCTCGCCGAGCACTTCGGAGACGTCGGGCACGGGCACATGAGCACAGATGACCCGAGGCTACTTCTTTCCTGGGGACTCCTCGGCTCAGACCCAGGCAGCGGCTGCAGGGCACCTCTTGTGGAGAACAAGGGCCACCCACTCTGACAACAGGGGCCAGGCCACTGCGGCTGGTCACGCCCCTCAAGGGTACAGATGGTTTATGCAGCCTCCACTGAGTACCCCACAACCCCCAGTGCCATGCCGTCATGCCCATTTCACAGATGAAGACCTGGGCTCAACACCTCTGGCCAGAAAGATGGACCACAAAGGCCAAGGCTGCAGGACCAAGGGCCTTGCCCTCTCTCTGCACTCGGTTTCCTCTCGGGGGCTCTGCAGAGGACTGGGCGGCCCACTTCCCTAGACAGCAGGGCGGCCCCATCAGAGCTGAACTCAGGCCCAAGTGGAGGGAAGAGGGTGAAGGAGCAGGACTGGCAGGGCCTGCCAAGGCCACACACCCAGGCCGAGGGCTCCTGGTTGCAGGGAGGGATTCATCTTGGCCCCAGGAGGCCCTGTCCCTAGCTCTCTCCCTCAAGGGCACTTCAGGCTGGACAAGGGGCCTCTGTGTGGCCAGGACCACTCCAGGAAAAGCTCTGCGGCCCCAGGGCTCTCCAGCAGTCAGCCATGTGCTCTATGAACAACACTGTGCACATGCCAGCCGCAGCTCGGCCTCCACCTGCACGCCCAGACCTTTCAGGCTCACCCCAAGCTCTGCAGAGCTGTGGGACAAACTGGCTTTTAACGAGTGGAAATCACCTTCCAGAGGAAGGACGTGGCTGCTGGAGAAAGTTTCCACAGTCTCACCCTCTCTGTCTTAAGCTCCTTCTAGAAAAGCCGAACAGTGAAAACCGCAGTGTCGTTACTTGAAATCTTTTGGAAGCAAAGAGTTAAATGACTTTCCCTTCAAAAGGCACAGAAATTCAGTTCCACTGGCAGGGAGACCAAGGGCAGCCGGCGGATGAGGCAGCTCTCCCACCTCATCATTGCAGTGTTAAGGAAAAAGGAAGGGAGAAGGGCCCCATGGGCCGCTCACAGCCCTGCTGGACTCCGCTGGTCTTCATTAAGGAAGACAGGTCCAATTTCCCGCCGTGAGCACAGCTAACAGCCAGGAAACCCTGGGGCTGGGAAAACATGGCTTTCGGACCATTAACAACTTGTGGTCAACAAAAATCCCTCGTTCCTGGCAGCCACACACTCAAATCCAATTCTTCTACAGGAGAGACACCCTCTCCAGAAACGCAGAATTCATGGGCATTTCGCTGTGAGCCTGGCTGGCGTAGGCTGCAGAGAAGAGCCAGCCAGATCAGCAACACCAGCCCCTCAACACAAAGTCTGTGTGTTTGTGAAAATAACACCGTGTTTTCATTCTTTACCAATATAGCAGGTAGAAGCCAGGGGTTGCTTGTGTGGGGCACTGGTGCACATATTTTCCATGGATTAATCCCTGCGTGGTGTCTCTCACACATAAAACATGGGTATGATTATTGTCCCCATTTTACAGATGGGGAAACTGAGTCACAGATAGGTTAGAGAACTCAGCCATGCTATGGCAGTTGGGAGATGGGGAAGCTGAGATTCACAGCCCATCCTGGCTGCTGACTTCCAGTGTTTCCAGAAAGCATCAGAGTCTTCTATATATGTGCTTCAGGAGAGGGCTCTTCTTGCTTAGTTATCGAGGAAGCAGTGTTAGTCTAAGGATCCTATTTTTTAAGATGTGACAAAGCTTTTTCCTGGGATTTTTACAATAAAAGGCACATTATAAGCACACAGAAAGCCCTACCTAGACAGATCAAAGGTTTAGCACAGCACAGACTATGGCTACTGCACAGTAAATTATTTCAGACCCAATGCCTTGGCCTATCCAAGTTAGGATCCTGGTCCACAGGAAAATGTATAGCAGTGGCAGCACCAGTGCCCCGGCTGCAATGCTAAGCAGCACCAAGTGCACAACCTCAGCTCTCGCAGTGCCATTGCCATTATCCACACTCCACCAAGGACAGTCCCAAAGCTCGTCAATGCCACCCGAGTTGCCTAGATCCTCCCAGCAGCCAAGAGGTAAAACCAGCCCTCAGTGCAGTCTGCAAGATCTGCCAGCCAGCTCTCAACTCCTGCTCCCCAGAACAGCCCAAGGCCACCACCCACACAGCTGAGGCCAGGCCTGGCCACACCTGGCCCACCCTACAGAACATCCAGACTGCCACATCCCAGGAACCTGACCCACAGAAGGCCAGCCACATCCAGTAGACCCAGCATCATGCCAGGGCTCCTGCCCACCTCCCCACAGGCCACCTGCTTCCCCTGAAGAAACAGCTGCTTGGGTTCTCCCAGCTGCCTGCACTAGACCGCTGGGCTCAGTCCTCACTGTCTACTGGCATTGATGCTGGATTCACATCTGGAAGTGCAACTGCCATTTCTCCATTGCTGTCCACAGGGAGGTGGCCTGCTGCACCTTGTGTTCAACCCCAGCTCTAAGACATGGTCACATTTACAATCTCATTCTACAGATGGAGTCACTGAGGCTGAATGTCAATCCAACACCCAACAGAGCTGAGCATACCACCCAGGCGGCCCATACTGCAGGCAGCATTCTGCTGATTTTCCCTTCCACAGTCACACTTCATGTTCACAATAGCTTCTACCATGAGGTAAATGCACTCTTCTCTCATGTCCACCATCGCAGGGCCTTGTCCTTGCCCTGTCCCCACTGGCAGACACTTTTGCTATCAACAGAGACGTGGGATCCACATGTGGCATGCTTAGTGGCCTGTTCCCAGCGTGGCACCAGGGTTAAGCCAACACCACATCCAGCTTGGAGTCAGGGGACCTCAGTCACCAGCAGACTGTGTGCCCAGGTGGCACGGGGACCACCCAGCCCCGCTGCTCACCTCAAATACTTCCTCGTCCAGGATCCGGGTGCCAAACACAATGATGCCATTGACATCTACAATGGGGTGGTCGCTGCGGTCAAGGAACTTCGTGGTCTTTTTTTTACAGTCGAGGATCAAGGTGACGTTCTTCTTGTGGACACTGAGAGCAATTCTGTGCCACCTGCAAAGAAACAGATAGCCTGGGGGCTTAGGAGAGCTTGCACTGCAGAAGCCCAACTTGGGGACCTCACTGCAGACCCCTCCAGCCCCAAGGAGGAGGGCTCTTTTCTGCAGTTCAAAGTCTGAAGCTCAGACACACATTCCAGCAACACTGCAGGCCACCCTGAGTGCTCCTCGGCCTCCCACGACCTCAGAATCCCTGTCTCTTCCAACAAGGACAGTTTTCAGATCCCTGTAAGCTCATTGGGATGCTCAAGTGAGCAGCCCAACACCAGCCAATGTCACAGCCGTCAGCAGCAGTGGGAGGGAGGCCGAGGTGCAGTATGACATTAGCATGAAGCTCCCAGTCTGGCATGTGGCACCTGAGCCCTGAAACAAGCTGCAGGCCACTGGATGTGGCAGAATCACCACACAAAAGTCTTAGGAAGGACACAAAATCACCGCCTTCCCAGGACCTCAGGCATGTTGGCCATGGAAGAGGCCACGGCATTAGGGCTCTCCTGACAGAGAACTCTGACGAGGCCTGCTTTTGTTTTCAATCATCCACTGGCACACTGGATGTGTCACCATCTGGAAAGGACACTGCAAGTCCCTTCTGGAACAACTACACACTTACAGCATCCCCTGTGACATGGAGGCAGCATTTGGTGCTTTGAGGCATTTTACAAAGGGAAAAAGAAGGCCCAGGGGGAATAGGAAATCTGAAGGATGAGCTAAGACTGGGTCCCAGGCCTCAGAACTCCTAGCCCAGTGCTCCCTTCCTCAGGTGCTACCGCTACACACCTTTCCGCCATACCCCTTCCACCAGCAGATCCAGCCAGGCTGCTGCCTGCCCCGCAGGAGAACAGGGTAACCCACATGCCACTTACTTGCCATCTGACAGGTTGATGCCCCTGAAGAGAGGGTACTGCTCGGGCCCAGGCTTCCCGGTGTGGTCCTCATAGAGGAAGACGGGCGAGCGGCCCAGCTCCAGGCCGATCTGCTGGATGCCCTGCTCATTGTAGATGGAGACCAAGAAGGCCTGGCTGCCTTTCTTGGCTTTCACAGTGGTCAGGATGGAGAAGTCCTCAGGAAACGCAGACGCTGGAACAGGAGACCGAGGTGAGAAGGCTGCAAACGAACCAACTGGAGGCCTTCGCTGCGTGTGGCACTGCACAGCCAGCTGCCACACATCTGCCCTCTGACCACCCTGGTCCTGCAGCCCTTCTCTGCCACCACATGACAAGCCTGTCCCTTCACGCCTCAGTTCAAGTGCAAGCCATTCCACAAAACCAGACTGGCCGTCTCCATTCCCACACCTGCATATAAATCTAGCTAGAACCTCATAGACCACGAGCTCCGCCAGGGCAGAGGTTGCTTCCGATGCATCTTGGTAGCTGCCGTTGTGTCTGAGGCTATGTGAGGCACTGTCTACTTCAACATCCATTGCAGAGGGGACCGGAGCGGAGGGCAGGAAAGGATAAGAGGGGGTACGGTGCAGGCCCCTCTAGGTGTGGCCTGGGGCCACAGCTAGAACTGCACTTTCTGAGATTTCCTGGTTATTATGCAAAACAGAAAAAGTCCAAAAAATCCAAAGGCTTCAATCCGACTTTAAAATATTAGGAAAAACAACTCTCCCATAGGTGGCCAGGAGGGAGTGTCCTTTATAACCCCAGCCAGAAACCATCCCATGGAAAGCCAGAGCCAGGCTGGCCCTGCGAGGGCCCCACATCCACCCCTCCACGCTGCCCTTGGCCCCAGGCATGCCAGGCACCTTGGCCTCCTCCTTGCTATTGATTGTGGGGTGAAGTTATCGGTTCCTTCATGGGGAGCCGTCTGCAGCTCTACCATGAGCCCAGGAGCTGGTAGAGCATGCAGTTAATTGATGTCCTGCCAAGTCAGCCAGAAATGCCCGGCCCAGGGCAGCGAGCCTCCCAGACCCAGCAGAGGCATGGGAGGTCAGCACATACTCACAGGCTGAAGGCGAGGGAGGAGCCTGCTCTTGGGGCCATCCCGACCCCCATAGCTACAAGTTGGGCTGATGGGCTTGGAGGAGACTCCGCTGCCAACCTCACCCATATAGAACTGGAACAAGGTCAACCAGATGTCCCCAAAGGCCACTGCCAACATTTGCTGCGGGATGGCAGAGTTGGGATGGATAGCACTTCCAGGGAAAGCTATCTGTGAGCGCCCTCTGCTGATGGAATTCAGTGCTACAGCTGCTGTGCTAGGAGACCAAAGGCCACAGCACCAACAGGGCTCTGACTCAGGGGTAGACAGGACACCTGCCTGCTGCAGTCTCCACTTCCGCTGAAGGACATGCAGAGGGATCCTATGCAGGGCTGCACTGTGCCCAGCAGTGAAACTGGCCTGGCCTCAAAGGCAGCAGGAGGAAGTGGGAGAATGCTACCCTCCCACTGTGAGGTCTCAGGTCCCTTGCTAGGGGGTCTCCCCGGAAGGTCAGCACTGTGACCAGCTGCCCTCCGGGGCCCATCACAAGGCTGGGGCAGCTCCTAGCAGCGGACGGTGGCCAGTGGAAGGAAGGTCCCAAGGAGGAAAGAGTCCCGCTGCCCTCACTTCCGGACAGGAAGTCACCTAGGAAGAGAGCAGAGGAGGCCACCCCTGCCCACAGCCACAGGCTTGACACTGGCCCCTCAGGATGTGGGGACAGGAAATCAGTCAGCTGGCACCACCAAGGGGCAGGGCGGCCTGCTGTGCATGTCAAGAGAGACCGCAGCTGGCCAGGCCAGCGGCAGGGGCCTGGTGGCTGCTGTCCCTGGGACTGTGCACGCACCAAGGAACTGAAATTGTGTTGCCTCGAGCGGCCCAGAGGGCCTGTCAACTACGATCTCACTGTCCTCCCAAAGGGTCGCCTGGCTCTGTCGCCACCCTAGCACAACAGTCACACCACCTGAAATAATGACCAGCGTGGAAAGAGGGTGTCCGCTGTCCCCACGATGACACACTGCCCGGGACCGTGAACCCCCACCCCTCCCAGCTCATTCAAACGCTGCTTCTCAATTTACAAAATTGCTACGGTAACAAATTTTCTCAGCTCAGATAAAACCTGAAAGGATAAATTATGTTTAACATAAATTTCTCTCCTGGCAAAATAACAGCGGATTTATGGTCACTCCAAGATGTCCGTGCTCGTCGTGACTCGAGCAAGGGTGCTGGCACTCTCCGGGCTGGCGGGCGGTCTGGGGCGAGAGGCCCTGCCTGACAGTCCGTACACCACTCCTCCCGCAGAAGTTGCCGCCGAGGGGTGGGCTCGGCCAGGGCCAATCCCGCCCTGGATCCTTTCCTCCTCTCTGGACCTGTGGCCCAATGGCACTGCACATACGAGGAATACAGTGGGGGCCCAATAAATGCCTCTGCCATGGAACTGGGTCATGCTGAGCTGCAGTGACCAAGCACATGGACCACTTGAGCTGATCTTGCGATCAGTAAGTAGCAATCAGTCCCCGACTGCCAGGCTCTAGAGAGACACAAAGAAGGAATGGACGTGGTCCCAGCCCTAGGAAATGACAGAAAGAGAATTGGATCTGAGGGTGTGGCCCACTTTGGAAGCTGCCCAGGACCTGGGGGTGGCATTTCAGCTGGCCTCTGGTGGCTCGGGTGACCCCGGACTGAGGGCCTTGCCGAAGGAATCCTGCCTGACTACAAGGGGCTTCCTTCAGCTCGAAGACAGCCACAGACATGCGTTCATGGGTGCCCCAGGCTGGCACAGGCCAGCCCAGCCCTCCCTGTGCGGCTCCCAGCAGACATTGTGCTCCTGAGACTGGACACTCCGGATCTGCCGAGGGGTGCCATAGAAATCCCTCCCAAAGAGTCCGGAAGTAGCCTCTGCCAGGAAAGGTCAGTCATCCACGTGGGCCAGCAGCCTCACGCAGGCTGCTCGAGGAGGCCCTGAGAGCTATTTCAACTCGGAGTGTCCAATCCGGCCCCCCATCTAACGACATAAGTAAAACACCAATAAAAAATTTTTTTCTACCATACTGTCCAAGGATTCCTCCTAGATTTGCAGTCATTTAACTCCATCCTTGGCATTTCCTGCAGCAAGATCACCCAGAGGCAGAAATGCGGACAGATATAAGTTCCAGTACCTTTCTTGTGCCGGTACCCTTGAATTGCATGACAAAGAAAAGATTAAACTAGCCGCCAAGTCCTGGCTAAAATTATCTCCAAAGCTGGGGCCCTTATTTGCACAGTGAACTCTGCTCCTGTGGGCCAAGGTCACCGTAGGTCAGCATGGCCCCAGCTCCAGTCCCCTCGGGCCTTTCCTGGTGCCCTGGCTCCATGGAAGGGATTCTAAACCCAGGGTCACAGGGCAGACAAGCAAGCGTGCAGTGTGGCAATGGGTACTGGAAGGGGGTTCCCAAAGGCACCCTCCCCACCCCAAAAGGTATGAGGCGCCCGAGGCAAGGGCAGGTGAAATCGCTGCCCTTCTCCACAATACAAGGAAGGTCACATTCGGGCACCAAGGGCACCTTGACCGGACGTCTCCCCTTACGCATGCGCGACCTTCCCCAGGCTGGGCATCTACAACCCTGGGCAGCTCTGCACCCAAGAGCGGGCTCTCAGATGCTCCTGGCTTCCAAGGTCCCAGCTAGCTGCGTCCTCATCTCTGCCGAGATGACATCCACGTGACAGCCATCGCAAATGACTTCCTGGACACTCCATCAGAGGCATGCTCACAACTCAGGCAGGGGGGACCGAAGAAGGCAGGCTGGGAAGGGCGGTGGGGAGGGCGGTTTGCCCCAGAGGGAAAGGGCCGAGGAGGAGACACTAGAGTGTTCTGTATGTTCCATGGCCAGGGCCAGCCTCGCTGCCCTCCCCCATCCGGCCAAGTTGTAAATAAATCCATTTGCTGTTTGTGCAGTTTTCTCTCCTACAGGGTTGTGGGCAGGGGAACGAACCCAGGAACCCGGACAGCTGGGGCCCCAGGAGCCACACGGCCAGGAAGGGCATCCTTCAGGGCCACAGCGGGGCAGGAGGCTGACAGGGGCTCCGCTGCTCGATAAAAGAGCCCTGATTCTGGTGAGATGCCAGGGTCCCTTCCGGACCACCAAGATGGAGTGGAGTCTTCCAGTAATTATGAGACAGCTCCAGAGGTGACTGTCTGCCCAGGCCCTGCCTCCTGTCCTCTTATCTAACAGGAAGAGGAGCTCAGCTCAGGCCAGGACAGCAGCACCTCCCCAAGGCCCGCAGGAGCATCAATCACCCGCCCATTCGCACCTGTCTGGGGGACAGGACTCGCCCCCAGGCCGGGGACAAGAATAACTGGGAGCTGCATCTTGCAGCTGAGGGACAGGTAATGTCGTTAAAGGCCGAGATCCTGCGCTTGGCAATGGATTCTCATTAAAAGCCTCACGGGCTTGCTGCGAGTCATGATGTTTGATTCATGTATCTCTTAATGTCGCTGCCCCCAATTAAGCTGCTGCCTGCGAGCACTTCCTTTCCTGTCCTCGAGCTTTCTCCTGACCTGGTCCCTGGGGAGCATTCATCTCCCCAGTGTGGCTGAGCTCTGGCAGCCCTACAGCCGCCACACACCTGCCCGGGAAGCCGTGGGCAGGGACAAGGCCCCAAGCACCTCTGGTGTGGACGGTGAGGGCCACTCGGAGCCGGGCACGGAGGTGAAATCCAACGGGGCTCCCGAGAGGGGCTCCCAAGAAATCACACGGCCCCCAGCTGCAGGCCCGAGGTCCCGGGAAGGCCCCCGCCCCCAGAGAGTCCCGCATCCCTCACCAGGGTACAGCTGCTTGGTGGGCGCGCTGAGCTGAGCATCTTTGGTGACTCGGTAGGCGACATCTGGGCCCTTGGAGGATCGTCGTGTGGCACAAAACCCTGTAGTCTTTGTTATTCCATCTGGCAAGGTGTGGAAGTCCAGAACCTTCAGGAGATCTGCTGGCTGAGCTGCAATGACAGGGCTGGGTCAGCCTCGGAGGGAAGGCAGGGCCAGAGCAGAGCAGCAAGGAGTCAAGGTGGCCGGAGCCACCCCTCTGCCCCGCCCCAAGCCCTCGGGTGGGGCCAGCTCAGGGCCAGGTGTCAGTGCGGCACAGCGTTGCCATGCACCAGGAGACATGCTGGGACCCCACACCCCTGGCCCTGGGAGCCCCCTGCAGTCGGCAGCATCTTGAGCCATCCTGGGAAGTGGGAGTGGTTGCAGCTCAGGAAGCCGCCCTGCGGCCCCAGCCCGATTGCACCTCCCGAGTCCCCACTGCCATCGGCACACTTTGTCCCTTACTGCCCAGGAAAAGATCATCTCTCAGAACAGTTCACAGCACGCCCCCACGCCCCTCCTGAGACCCCTGACCCTCACCCTGCAAGGACTGCTGGAGCAGAGAAGAGCAAGTCTGAGGGCTGGGGAGAAACTGACCATCGACCAACCACAGCCACAGCATCCCCTCGAGAGCAGCTGACCCCACCCACACACAGGGCCCCCTGCCCAATACCACGTGTCTGGCAAGCCCAGCTCACTGCACAGCGGCGTCCAGGCAGGGAAAGCGAGGTGCAGCTTGTCGCCACAGGAACAGAACAAGTGTGCACCTGGAGCACCACCCTAGGGTCCCATGTCCCCCCACCCCAACCCTCCAGGGACCAACCCAGATGGACAGGCCAGACCAAGGGGCTTGGCCCTGGGCTCGCTCCTGGAAAGGAGGAATCGCCATTTGGCTTGCTCCACACATGGATACACGTGTGAGCTGCAGGGGCTGGGGGGGCCACCCTGGGGTGAGGACCACAGACAGACTCCTGCCACACCGCCTAAGCACCTGGATCAAGCTGTGCCTGAAGGAGGATGTCTACCCGGCCAATACGTCCATCCTTATGCTTATGCCTCTGGGGACCCGAACCCAACATGCACTACCAAAACACTCAGTGCCATATCTGGTGCCCAAGCAAGCTGCCTCCTGGACACCGGTCCCTCCTAAATGATCCTTCTCAGCAACTCTGGACCTTCCTCCCCAAGGACTCAGTGGGAAAGCCCTACTTATGAAGCACGTACAGACAGTTAGGAGGGAAGGAGGAGTGGTCAGCTTTGAGGGTCCTGCAGCACCCACTACAGCACCTGGGACCCAACATGACCACAGCCTGTGCAGCCAGGTGAGCCCCTCACAAGAGAGGTGGCCGGCAGAGCACCCAGACTCCCAGGAGGGTGGCAGCCCGGAAGGAAAGCGGACAGCAGGCCGGATGTTCAGGGCAGGCACTGTGCACGGCACACGTGACACCTGGAGGCGCAGATGGTCAGCCTGGGGAGAGAGAGTGACAGCAGCCCAGCCCAGGCTCTGACGACGGGGCCCTCAGAGGCTGGGAGAGATGTGGAGCCACCTTCCCAGTGGGAAACACTACCCAGGCCCACACTGCCCAGAGCACGGGGTCCAGAAGGTTCTGCCCAGGAATGTGGCTTCTACAGCCTGGCAGTGCTGCACCTGCTGTCACTGCAGATTTCTATTTCTGCAGAGGCCACCTACAGGCAGCAGGGGGCGCCACCACACAGCCGGCACGCTTGGTCCAAGCCAGGCTCCTGGGCTCAGAATCACCCCTCAGTGGCTCTGTGATTGTCCCGGGTGGTCCTGGGCCCCGGCCAGAGTAGAGATCCACGTGGTGTGGCCCGTGTGGTCCATCCCCCATACGTTCCCAGCTTACCCTCCCTGTCCCCACTATGCATGTGAAGCCATGCGGAGCTCGGGCGCCTGGCAAGGCCTTGTGGCACGGGCCCAGGCCTGGACGGGGCCATGGGAAAGGACGCGCACCAGCCGCAGGCGCACCTGCTGGATGACACGGTGCCCAGCTGCTCACCTCGCAGGCTCAGTTTCACGGTTGGCAGCCACAGGGGAAGGGACCAGGGATGGCGGGCTTCCCTGGCCTGGCTTCCCAGCAAGCCTCGATGCTCTTCCCAGACCATGGCGCCAGCCTGTTTTCCCCATCGCTGATGGCAGAGAGCTGTTTTCCAGCGGCCCTCAGCTTAGGCCCTGAAGGCCGCAGCTGCAGCAGGTTCAAAGGGCCGCCACCACCCGCGGCCGGGGATCCCGTGCCAGGGAGCGGCAGATGTTCAGTCCTGGGCAAGGTGTGGGGCAGAGCTGAGGGGCACAGGCTCCGTTGTTGGGGTCCCCGTGAGAGGAGGAACTGCATTGCCACAGCCTCCTCCATGGGGAGGCGGCCTCTCTGAAGCAACACCCGCAAGCGTGTGCCTGTCGGTCCCCAAAGGCTTCTTGAGTTTTCACTCTGTCTCATGGGCCTCCACCTGGGGACAGTCAGTCCCCACAGAGCAGGGCTGCCCACCACACGCAGCTCCCTGCAGCCCAGCCCAGGCTTCCCCAATCCTTCCTGCCCTGCATGCGGGGAGCTGAAAACTGCATCTCCCAGAGGCCTTTGCATTTGGGTTCTCCGGATGCAAACTAGGTTCTGCCCGTGAGAGTCTGTCCTGCAGGCGGAGCTTGGAAGGGCTGCACTGTCACTTCAGCCAGGGGAGGTGCAGTGTCAGGACCTGGGCAGCATTTTGCTGTCTGGGTGGCAGCCTCACTCTGGGCCATGTGACCTGGAACACCACCTGACCCCACGGCCCCAGCCACCCAGGGACAGGGTGGGCACCTGATCTGGAACCGCCTGCTGTCCGTGCAGGAGGCTGCTGGCTCAGTCTGCACACCAGGGCTCGCACACCGCACCCAGGGTCAGGAGTCCCGGGCACCACTGCCCAGTGCAAATACTGGCCTTGGAGCCCTTGGCCCCCAGTTCACGAGGAGGTGGCCAGGTGCTTGTCCCCAGCCTGGCAAAGGGACAGACCCAGGTGAGATCTGCTGTGACAGAGGATTCTGAGAGGAGCAGCTGAGTCCACAGTGCCAAGCACCACAGAGGACAGCGGGAAGACCCGGGAGAGAGAGGCGGGCACCACAGCGCTACCACCAGGGCCTTGGGAAGAGGAAGGTGGGGCAGACGGAGGGACAGACGGCCGGGTGGATGGGTAAGGGACAGAGGGACAGACGGGCAGGTGGATGGAGGAAGCAGGAGAAAGGGGATGGGGAGGTCTCCCTGCATGGAGAGCGGCCCTTCTAGCAGCAAGCTCGTCCCCAGAGCCGACACCAGAGTGACGGAGCTGGCCTCACAGCACCCGGCCCAGCCCGGCCCGCTTCCCTGCCCAGGACTGGACCACGCACCTGGCCCTGGCCCTGACTGTCAGCTGTCCCACTGGCCCCGAGGACAGAAGCGCTCCAAGGCAACCCTTAGCGGCTCATGTGCCTCGCCGGGCAGGGCGGTGCTGGGGCAAAAGTGACCACAGCCAGGAAAGGGCTGAGCTCCGAGGCACTGCGGGGGTGTGGCTGAGACTGGGCTGCCCCCAGGTTTTGTTCACCCTCCCCCACCATGCAGAGGTGTGTGCCACTGGAGGGGGCTCCAAACCAGGGCCCAGGGCAGGGGCAGAGCCTGGCCAGCACTGTTTGTTGAATGACTGAGTGAGACACGGCTCCTGCACAACAGCCAGAATCTTGCGCCCTGTGGTGGAACGGAGTCTTCTGCCCCCCCCCCTTTCTTTGCAAAATAAACGACACATTCTTACGCCCCTGCCCGGGCACAGACTGCCGTGGCCACAGCTGCCAGTCACAGCCCCTCCATCCCAAAGCCTGGATACACCCGGAGACTTCGCCCCACTGTCCTGAGCTCCCAGGGGCTCCAGCCCAGTGACTTGACCTGGATCTCAGCTCCTGTGTGGCGAGGCCCCGCCCCTCAGTCTCTGTGACAGGGACACGCGGCAAGGCAGGCCTCCCTGGGCAGGGGCGGCTGGCACAGCATCACCAGCCTGGGGTCCACCCAGGGGAGCACATAGGTACCCCAGGGGCCCTGCCGCCCACAGCGCAGGGCCTAGGGATAGGGTCAGGGTCGGGCTGCAGGTAAAGTCACGGGTCACAGGGACAAGGACACGCTGCCGGGGGCCGCTCCGAACAGCAGCCCCTCCCTGCTCCTCCCTCCCGGGGCTTCCAGCCCCCCTCCTGCAGCTGCCACGTTCAGGCTGATGCTGCAGGCCGGGACAGTCCCATGCGTCACCCAGGCGATGGTCAGGGATGGTCCAGCAGCCCAGCAGGAAGTGGGGCCTGTGTCCCTGACTGTGGGAACACCCCTCAGGAGGCTGATGGCAGCTGGGGTGCAAACCCACTCTGCCAGGGCCAGGAGGCAGCAGGGAGAGGCTCCCAGGGACACAGGGGGTGCAGGGGCAGGACTCACGGGGTCCAGGAGGCACGGGGTGCACCCATGGGGGCTGCAGGAAGTGCAAGGGCCCTGCCCTGGCAGAGGGGCACCTGAGGCTCCGGTACCTACAGTGCGCCTCCCTGCCGAGCCCGGGGGAGGCCAGGGCAGCTGCCCCAGTCCAGTCTCTTCTCCCTCTCCACCGGAGTAGCAAGGTGGGAGAATTCCCAGAGAACCCCGCTGCCCGGAGGTTGATTCTCAGGACAGCGCAGGGCAGTCAGTGATAAAGAGGCCAAGCATATGCCGAGGAGGGAGGAACTGCTTCACTGGACCTCAAGGACCACGGGAGGTGCTCTTGTGGGCAGAAATCCCCCCTGACGTTACTCCCTCCGACTCCGAATCATGGTTTTGATCATGGTCCTCACGTTTCCACTCTCTCTGCAAAGTGCTACAACTACACACTCAGGAAACCCTTGGGAGGGACATGGACATTGAAGGAGAGGAAGGAGAGAAGGGAGAGTAGAAGAAAGAATGGATATAGAAGGTTGGATGATTAATGGAAGGGTGGAAAGCGGGAAGATGGTTAAAAATGGCTTTGGGGATGGATGATGGATGGAGTATGGATCGATAGAAGGTGGAAGGATGGAGGGTGGAGGACAGATGGGTAGAAGAAAGGAGCAGATATCGGGTAGGTGATTAATAGAAATATTTTAAAAAGTAGAACGGCTGAAGAATGACTTCACAGATGGCTGGATGCATGACTGGAGACATAGATGGATGGATGGATGGATGGATGGATGGGGGAATGGACAGAAGCACGGATTGGATATAGGATGGATGATTAACAGAAACATTTTAAAAGAAAGATGGTTAAAGATGTCACAGGTGGTTTGATAGACAGATAACTAATGGATGGATAATTGATGAGTGATGGATGGATGGACGGATGGACAGATGGAGGACAGATGGACAGATGGTGGACAGATGGATGGATGGATGGATAGAGGAATGGATGGAAGAAAAGACTGGATATAGGATGGGTGCTTAATGGCAGGATTAAAAAAGGAAAGATGGTTAAAGAATGACTTCACAGATGGTTGGCTGGATGTTGGATGGTGGAGGGATGGACGGATGGATGGATGGTGGAAGGATGGATGGATGGACGGATGGACAGATGGATGGATGGGCAGATGGATGGACAGATGGATGCTTAAATGACTGAGTGAACAAAGGAAGGGATGGCATCATCTTCAGGACTCAGCAGATAAACTTTAAGTCCTCAAAGACGTAGGCGCCAATCATTTACCCCATCATTGCCCTGGCCTGGGGCCTCACTCTTCCCTTCTCGGAGTTCTGAACACCGGGCCCTCCCATCATGCTGCACACCAGGCCCACACCTGGCCCAGGTGCCTTCTGCAGGGCTCAGACACAGCAGATGCCTCCACCCTTGGCATGGCCACCTCCAGTCCAGCTGGTGACACCTGCAGAGGAACAGGTCACCCGCAATGCACAGATGCTGTCACATGGAAATCAGTGGTGCTGACAGTGAGGACTCCAGGAAGCCCAGGGCATCTGCAAAGGACCTGCAGGAGGACCTGGGCCAAGGCTTAGGAGGGGCAGGAGACGCGATGTTAGGTGGAAACAGACAGCAGCCACTGTGCAGTCTGGGGGCGCAGAGGTGTGTTCCTGGCACAGGCAATCCGGAAGGGCCATGTACACCTGATGGCAGTGGAGGGTCCTGGGTGAGGCCAGGGCCAGGCCACACAGAGGGGGCCACTAGCTGTGTCCTGCTGATGGCCGTGGCCTTGCAGCCCAGACTCAAGGCCTGCACAGAGGACAGAGAGGAAACGGCACCAGCTGGGGACATCTGACCGCATGGAAGTATGGGATGCATCCAGCCTTGCATGCATCTGCTGAGCATCTTCTCGCTTGTGTTGGTCATTGCTGCCTTTATTAATAGATGTGGTTTCTTCCCCCTGTCATTGCTCCAAGATTAATGAGCAGAGCAGAGCGTTGCCAGGGACATTATGTCTACAGCCACCTGCCAAAGAGGGCGCGTCGTGTGGGGGCAGGGTGGGCACTGTGCACGGTGCAGCCAGCGGGATCTGGGGACCAGGCGTGATGGGGAAGCAAGTGATGAGCATGGGTTTCCCCGAAGGTGCTTCATCTTCTTGTCCTGCAGGAAGCGGGCTGGGGCTGATGCCAGGAGCCAGACGCTGCCATGCCAACTCCGGCACACTCCACGACGTCCACCTGCTTCCCGGAGGATGCAGAACGCAGGCCCAGGTCCTGGCAGAGGCCCTTGTCTTTAGTCCTCCACCCCTGGCCTCACCTGACCAGTACCCAGGAGACAGCTCTGGAGCTGTGGTAGGGACCAGGTGGGCACGGGATACAACAGCACCAGCTTCCAATCAGACTTGCTCCCGGGCTGAGCTGACCCCACCTGGCTTGAATGGATAAGGCCAGCAGTCCCTGAGCAGCTATGGGGCTGCTTCACTCAGGGAAAGCCCACCGAGCACCAGCTCTGTCAGAGCATGCAGAAGGTTCACACCATTCCTGAGCCAGCAGAGAATCAGGGCAGGGCCCTCACCGTCCCTGCAGAGGCACGTGGGCTTGCAGCATGTGTGGGAGGGGACCTCAGGACTCAGGCAATGAAAACATCTTCCTCTGGATCACACTGCTCTGAGGAGCTAGGTATTAGGATGTACCCTAAAATCAAAAGCAACCACAACCCCAGGCCTCAGTTTCCCTGCTGCACAAGAGGTACAAAAAGGACTTGCCTATCCCAGGATGCTTACGACAACCACTATGTGCAACACACTCATAAAAAGAAATTATAAAGAGGCAAAGAGCAAGGGACATTCCCAGCACTGAGGAGGTGGGACTCCTGCCTCCCTGCCACCAGAGGTGGCCTGAGACCCCTCACTTAAGCAAGCTCAAGGACAGCAAGCAGCACTGCCATGAATCAAGGCACACTTCCACCTCCTGGTGCCCCTGCTTCCTCTTGTCCCCAGCCCCTCTCATAACACACAGCCCTGGGCGTCCCAGGGGCCAGTCCTTGAGGAAAGGGCCACACAAATCCAGAGCCAGAGAGAAGCATCTAGCCCAAGGCAGGTGTGCAGTATGGCGCTCAAAGAAATGAGAAAGGAATGAGCAGGCCAGACAATGGGAAATGAAGGGTCCAATCAGTGGCTTCAAACCATCCAGTCAACAAATGGAGCAATGAGCCAACTAATGGACAAATGAACCAGCCAATCAGAGAGCAAATGAAGGGTTGAGCCAACCTACCAGTGAGCAAGCAAACAAGCTGACCAATGAAGAGGTGAAGACGCAAGCAAACCATCCAATGAATACAGGAGTCAAAACACATATAGATGAGCTCACAAAGAGAAGGCGGAATCGGTGAACAAACCAACCAATGAACAACGAAGGAAGTCCATTCTTAGATTCAAGATGGAGGCTGGAGGGAGAAGAAACCTTTGGGGCAATACGCAGTGTCTCAGGTTGCACATGCACTGACCTGGCCTCTCCGCTGGGGCTGGTGCAGAAAGGCTTGCGGTGGTCAAGGATGCCAAGGCTGGTTTGTAACAGGAAACCAGGTCAGAGCCCATGTGTGGGGACTGGTTAAACCAGCACAGCCCATGTCCCTTACTTGAACGACGATGATCTCTGACTGTGACCAATGCGGTGTGGCGGACACAGCACTGTGTGAGCTTATGGGTCTGGGCTTTGAGGAGCAGGGTGGGTCCTGCTTCCGGGGTCTCTGGGGACTCGTCCTCCGGAAGCCAGGTGCCATGCTGGGGGACCCACATGGGGAACCCCCCCACAAGCAGGTGACTGCCCTGGAGACACACAGCCCCCACCTCAAGTCCCTGAACCTGAAGCTGTGTGGAGCTGACACCCCATCCCCAACAGCTCTGCACCAGCAAAGCAGAGGCCTGACTGTTCAAGACTCGAGGTTCAGGTGGCCAAAGGCAACCACTGCACCAAGTAGGTGCCAGGCCGGCACTGACACAGGAAGTCACAGGAGGCATCTTGTGACCAGTAAGGAGAGGCAGCAGATAACTGATGTTCAGCACCACCACCAGTGAACAAATACAGATTAAACCAAGACTTCTTTGTCTCCATTCAGAGATAGAGATCATCTTGTTAATGTACTAAACGACGGCAAGGTGGTGAATTCTCATCCCACACACGGAGTCTAGAGGAACACGAGACAGTGTGACTCTGGGGGTAAAAGTCTCAGGCACATCCGTTCCCCCCACACACCCATGGGACCCGGTGTGGTACAGCAGACTTCAACAGCAGGACACTGTGAGTCATTAAACAGATTTAAGTATCATTTTACTATGCAGTGAATGATTAATACCTATTAATACTAATAGCAAGGGGATATTTAATCACATGGGAGAAAACTGTCTATTAATTTGGGTTTACAGAGGTATAGATTTTGTTTTGTGTTTTGTTTTTTGAGACAGTCTCACTATGTAGTACAGGCTGGCCTCAAACTCATGGCAGTTCTCCTGCCTCAGCCTCCCAGGTCCTGGGACTGCAAGCATGTGCCACCATGCCCGGTTTATGTACTAATTTTGTATATTGTTACCATGCTAAACTTAATTACTAGTTCCAGACATTGTTTTGCAGATTCCTTGGAATTTTTTTTACATAATCAATGATGTAGTCTGCAAATAAGAATAGTTTTCCTTCTTCCTTTCCAGCCTATAAGTCTTTTATTTCCTTTTCCTGTCTTATTGCATTGGCCACAGCCTCCAAAGGAGATGGAACAGGAGAGAGCAGAGCAGAAAGCCTCGCCTGCTCCCAACCACAGAGGGCAGAGCTCTGTGCACAGTTAGAATAGAGAGGGCCTTCGTGGATGACAGGAGTCTCCTTTCCTTCCTCCATTACTGAAATGCATTCCCTATATTTTATGTTTAAAATGAGGCAGCATGTAATCCTAATGTAATTGCAGGCATGGAAAAAATAGCAGAAAGTAGGAACATTAAAACTCACATTCTGTAATTTATTGGGCTGTCCTGTACAGTAGAAGCCAATACCAGCAGCAGCAGTGTGGTTTAAACAAGTCAGGAGTCATGATTCATTTTCATTTTCTTCTTTATACTTTCGGGTAGCTTCTAACATTTCTAGAATGGACATGTATTGCTTAATTGATTGAATAACAGATGCCAATCAGTGTCCAGCAGGAAGTGGCATCATTTAAGTAAACAGCCACCTCCCTCTGTGTCCACCTATAGCTGCAAGACAGTCACAGTTCTCCTGTCTCTGTCTTGATAATGTGCAATTTTGAAGTAACCTTTATAAAACAAAACCACATCTTCACTTCTCAGGAATGCCTGTTTCTGGGGCGTGTGACCTTTGCAGCGGGTCACCCACACCACACATGCACACAGGGCCCCTTGGCCAGGCCCTGCCTGGCTCACCCCTGCCCTTTCAGACTGCAGTGTGGACAAAAGACAAGTGTGTGTGCCAGCTGCCTGCTCCTCCTCCCCGGTTCTGGCAGTGGCTGGCATCTGCCTTTAATTCTCCTTCGAAAAAGAAGCTCTTAGACATGGAAGGAAATTGGCCTCTGGAGATGGTTTAACACCTATTAAATGCCACAAAACCAGTAATGTGATAGATGAAGTTAAATGGACTACACTTCCGGTTACAGTGGCCGTCCACTTGGTCCAGATGCATGGTTTCCCAGACAGACCCAGCAGGTCCCGCTCTTGGGCAGAGGCTGTGAGTGACCCCAGGGGTTCACAGGCAGGAAACTGGGTCTTTCCCAACTGTGAGCCATTATAGATAAGAACCGGATGAATATCTTTCTGGTAAATCCTTCTGTATCCCTGAAGATTTCACTGTTATCTTCACAGCTTCAAATGACTACTCAATTATAGGCTGGAGGAACAAGAGCCCTGCTGCGCTGCGGGTCACTCTGACCTTGGAAAATATCTCACTCAACTTCCTTGAGGACTGGGAGGCACTGTCAATTACTACAGTGATGCAAGTTTTCACAGCACTAAACGATGACTCAGAACCAGCTACGGGAACATTAAACAAGCCCAAAGCCATACTAGGACCCGGGACACACCCCCAAAAGATGCCCTTCAAATCAGACTAAGGCTCCTCTACCCAGGAGCCTGCACCACCAGCCCTGCGGAGCTCCAGCCCCATCTCAGTGAGCTGATGACCCCAAAGTTCAAGGTCTCCGTGGCGTGGACCTGCAGGCTCAGCAGCCCTGGACAGCCCTCTGGACAGGGGCAAAGGACAGGTGTGGGGCTGCTCTGGGCTCATTTTCCTTCCGGAAAAATTGTGCACCAGATGTAGGAGCGGCTCCTCCCGCCTCCTCCTCCCCGAGCCTGGGCAGCCTTCTCCCAAGCACCCTGGACCCTGGCTCCAGCCCACCACCTGGGCAGGTGCACCAGGGCAGCCGTGGGCACCGAGCGTGTCCAGTCCACCTGGAGACAGGAGACCCCAGCACTGCAGGGCCCGGGACCACTCAGCAAATGCACAGCCACCCGGGAGGGAGGGATGGGGAGCAGTTTGCATCTACTGGGTGTCTACTGGGCTCCCCAGACCCCATCCTGCTTTCCTCCTGATGGGGAGGAAGGGTAGAGAGCTCTGCTGCACAGGTACTGCTCCGACAGGTAACAGTCCCACCCTCACGTAGCCCTGAGGCACAGGAAGCGCTCCTCCCTCCACATTCACAACCAGGTGCTGCCTGGAAGCCCGAGGGACCAGGGACGCATCGCAGGCCCAGGGAACAGCCACGCAGGGACCTGGGCATGAAGTAACAGCGCCCCAGGAGCAGAAAGCAGGGGTCCTCCTAGGCGCGACCACCCGGTGACCACCGCCCTCTGCTGGCGGAACAAAGTTCTGCAACAAAAGGTCTGGAGGTGCTGGGGAGCAGTGAGTCAGTGTCTAGGAACTCAGCCTAAGGACAGCAGCAGGGAGGCAAGGACCTACCTACCGGAAAGGCTCACCCCGGGGTTGTTCCTGACAGAAACTGCAGCCAGTCCAGTCTCCAGAGGGCAGCAGGCCAGGCAGGCTGGGAGCACTGGCCAGGCACAGACCCCAGCAGGGACCTCAGCTCCCAGTGGCCAGTTTCTCCGTCCACCGTTTCTCTCACCTGAGCTCAACCGAAAATGTGAAGTGGAAATGCCAGAAAAAAATCCTGTAAGTTTTAATAGCTTTTATTCTAGAATGTTCTTATCACTTTATTTTACCAGATGGTGTCCGTCTATAACTGTGCCTAATTTAGAAATTATTCACAGGTCTGCGTACACAGGAAAAAAACCTAGTTATGTCCAGGGTTCAAGCAGCCACAGGGCCTGGTCCGTGTCCTCCGTTATTCTGACGATGGGCTTATCAAGATGCAGGGGAGAGCTCTGCCAACCAGGCCGGAGCAGCCCAACACCCTAAGTGACTCCAGGGGAGGAGTCACCAGCCTCAGTTTCCCTCTCCTGATGAGTGGATGGAGGCTGCTGGGGACAGTCACACTGCTGCGAGTCCCCAGGCCTGGGCTCCTGTTTCCCAGCCGTGTCAGGATGGGACCCACACCACCAATCCGGTCCCTACTGGACTGGTCTTTTTATCATTATTTTTTATTTTTCAAGACCACGCAGTTTTTTAACTAAGTCATTTCAGCCAAAAGGCTGCTGTCAGGAAAGATGTGCGACCCCCAGGGCAACCTGCCTGCATCACTGCTGCCTCTGTGCCCACCCACTGCCCAAGCCCACCTGCTGGGACAAGGCACAGCCACTCCGAAAGGTGCAGGCAGGGTTATTGCACAATGCACCCATGCACCAAGCCCATGATGACTGCTTGCATTCTGCTGCGAGAACATGTACAGCTCTTACACACTCGTGCATGTCCACACCAGGGGGTGGCCAGCTCAGAGCGTGCGCACTTGGGTATTTTGCTGCAGGCTGCCAAGTGCATCTTGGAGAAAGGCAACATTCGAGAGGCCCAGGTCCCCTCTGGACCTGACAGTGCATATTCCAGGGTTTGTCCTTTGTCCCAGGGCCAGACGAGCAAGGTGAGGTAAGGTGCGACATCGAGAGGTCCTCTGTCCTCTCCCCTTCAGAGCTCTCCACGTCTTCTGGCCCTTTCCGTGTCCGTCTGCTGGCCCTTACTGATTTGTAGGGACTCGGCCTATGATAGCAAACAGACCTCATTTCGGCTATCCATGTTCATATTCTTTCCTTAGGAAAACCAGCGGCTTTTGAATTTTCTTTTGGCTGCCAAGACAAGTCTTAACTGTGACACAGTCAGGTGTTTCTCTTTTGCAATTTCTGAGACTGATGTCATACTTAGAATGGCCTTCCCATCCGCAGGCCATCAAACCCAGTCTCCCATGCCTTCTCAGTAGTCTTCTGGTTTCGTTTTCAAAGCTCCCATCTCTGATCCATCTGGAAAACATCTGGTTCCCGGGTACGGCAGGATGCAGCGTCCCTGTCCCAGCCGGCTTCCCCATCATTCCGCCCAGCTCAGTGACTAATCCTTTCTTCCCGGCCCATGAGAAATCGCTGTCCTCACCAAAACCCCAACTCCTGCCAGCGCCCTGGTGTTGAAGAGGAACAGCTATGCGCCCCTGCCCCACAGTGGATTGGCCCTGAGATGTCCCTGCCTCAAGTGCAGCCCCAGGAGGATGCTGGATTCCGCTGGTGGAGGCGGCAGCCGCGGGGAACCCACGGTGCTGCTCAGGGCAGGGGCTCCAAACATCCCAGCAGGAGAACGGAAGGCCCTGCGGTGGGGCATTCTCAAAGCACCCAGCATGCACGCCCCTCTGCCCCCAGCCAGCCTCTTCCGTTCTCGATTCTCTGAGCTCAGGGCTGCTGGACTCTGATGGGTGGAAAATCCACTTATACATTTTTTCTTACTTATACATTGTCATATTTTCCAAAATGACTATAATGAAACGCGTCCTTGTTCGCTTTCTTTAAAAAGCTGTATTGTTAGAAAAGGAAGAGGAAGAGGGGGGAAATGCATAAGCAGCAGGGTCCATGTGTCCCACCTCCAGCAGCCAGGTGCTCGCTCCCCAGTCCTACCCTCTGCTCCCCAAACTCTGGGCACCAACATGCCCTCTGTGGCCACAGTGCACAGATCCAGAAGGGCTGAGAGGGACCTGCAGGGGGACAGAGCCACACAGTCAGGGGCAGCCGGGTCCTGGCTCCGCCTGAGCTGTACGGTCAGGCAGACCTCTGACCCCCAGAGTCCAGAGTCGCACACTGCTGCTCCTCCCTCCCAGGACACCAGTGGTGGCCCTGGGCAAAGCCACATCCAGCACCAGCAGGGGGGGGTCGTGATTTCCCTGGCCTCGGGGCCTGTCCCTCCATGCTCAGGGCAGGGGCTGCATCCGGCTCAACAGGCACAGCGACCCACGTATGGATGGCAGGTTGAGGATCGTGGCTGCATCAAGCAGCCCCTTGGGGGAGCCTCGCGCAGTGCGTTCCACGTCACAAAGGCTGAGGTGAACTGACAAGTGGCCAGAGCAGACAGGGCACACAGCAGGTGTGTGGCGAGCCTGGGCTGCAGAGGACAGAGGGAAGAGCCACAGTGCAGACTCTGGTGCAGAACGCGTGGCCCAACACACAGGTGATGAACGGCAGGCCTGAGGCGCCATTCCCAGCCTGCAGTTCATGCACAAGGCTCCCTCCCTGCCCAATTGGCGGTGCCTGCGCCCCCTCATTTCAGGGCTGTGAAAGCAGAGGCTGAGTCGGGAGCACAAAGGGTGGCACCACCGAGACCCCTTCCAGCTGAGCTGCTCTCCTGCCCCTCCCCGACTCCCCGGCTCCCAGGGGTGCACAGTGTCCCCACCGGAAGGCTCTGGGACACTGCAGGAATCAGACTGGAAATACCTCTAGGAGGGACTGGGGAGAGGCCAGAAACCTCTGGCGGAGGGATCCATCCACTGGCCAAGACACTGACCAGGAACCAAGGTTTGTGGGCACAAGGACAGGTCAGGGGCCTGATGTGCTGTCTGGGCTTAACCGTGTGCAGCCAGGGAGGGCAGACGGTCGAGAGCAGGAGGCAGATGCAGTTCAGGGAGGAAGGCTGTGAGCAAGCCTCTCCATGCCTCGGCCACAGACAGGGAGAGTGGGGGACTTGTGTCTTTAAGAGCTTTGGAGCCATCCATCCCTCCCAGGAAGTCCTGGAGGACAGCCACCGTCAGAGGGACAGCTCTGGAGCGAAGACACAGGCAGAGGAGGAGTGGGCAGGGGCTGAGAGCATTAAAGGATTCCAAAACATGGAATCGCACAGTGAATTCAGAGGCTTGGTTACAGAGCTGGAGAGACCCCTCCACAGAGACAGCAGCTCTGTGCGCAGGGGACGGCGGGGCGGGGGCGGGAGGGGGTGCTGTAGAGAGGGGGTGCCACCACCCAACCCGGTCAGCCCAGTTCACTCAGGCGACCCCCAGAGGCAGTGTAGCGAGACACCAATTGGCTCTGCGATGCCCTGGAACTGATCAGACACACCCAAGAGACAGGCGCTGGCACATGCTTAGGTACACGTCCCACACACAGATGCGTGCACACACACACACGCGCGCGCACACACACACACACACACACACACACACACACATACTGGCTGCCGCAAAGTGCTGTCTGCTTGGGGATCAGGAGAGATCGGTTCCAATGAACCTGTGAGACATGGCAACATCCTGAGTCCAGATCTGTGTCCAACAGAGGGCAATGCAAAGGGCCCAAGCCCAGACTCCAATCCAACACACAGGAACAGCTGGCTCCTGGCCACGCCCTGGTGTCCCGCACCTGGGCAAGTCCTGGGCCCCTCTCCTCTGGCTCCTGGGGATGTCAGGCCCGACACATCTGGCTGTGCCACTGGGAGAGGTGGCAGTGTAGAGTGCGGTGTCACCTTTCCAGGACTCCCATCCTCTTCCAGAACCTGAGTCTGCAAGGCACAGCTCAGCCCCCAGGATTTCTTCAATGCAGCACCCTAAGCCCAGCAGAGCCCCAGACAGCCCCCCACCCCCGCTGTTACAGTGGCCTCCCTGTGCCTGGGTGACCGCTAGAGCAGGGGTGCAATACCGCCTGTGGCCTCTGGGTGGCACGCCCGTGCTTGGACTCCAGCCAGACAGAAATCAACGGCCTTACCCTGCCGCTGTCCACCGTGAATTCGGCTGCCAATGTGACCTACAACTGGAAATGCCAAGCACCACACATTCAGGACAAGCCCTTGCTTTTAAATGCACTGAAATTCCCCCAGCTGTCCCCAGCAGACTCTGCAGACATGCAGTGGGCAGTGGGCTGCCCGGGCAGCAGGCTGGCCAGGCTCCTGGTCCAGCTTACAGGGAACCAGGAGGAACTGTCCCAGGTGCCTTGTCCTCAGCAGCCCTGGTGGGACGGACCACTTGGCTCATGACAGAAAGGGCCGTTCTGCCTCAGGCCTCACACGGTGCTCAGGGCTGGGCCTCTCTTCTGAGATGCTGATGGCTTAAAGATGTGGGTGGCACCCTGATCCCACCTCCCTGACCCAGCGAGGTTACAGCTAAGCGGCATGGCACCAGCGTAACTCTTGAGGACTCTGACCCCCGCTGAGCCCACCCTCGGCCTGCAAAGGGGGACAGCTTACAGCGCCCCACGCTCACTCTGCTGACACAGCATGCGGCTTGGTGGCAAGGGCCACACCCCCATCTGTGCAAACTGCACCTACCTGGCCCCAACCCTCTGCCATTGCTCCTTCCTTCCCACTAAATGGAGCAAGCTGTGCCTCCCGAACAGGCCTGAGGGGCTGGCAACCCACCCCACGGGGTTCCTCTAAGACAACATGAGGACAGAGCTGGGGGCTCTGGAAGGTGGTGCCGAGGGGTGGGAACCGGAAGGCACTGATCGCACCTGGAACCAGAGCCCAGTGTCTCACCACAGGGCCTGGGCCAGGAGGACAGAGAGGACTGTGGCCCTGATGGGGAGGAAGCCCAGGTCCCCACGAAGCTGGACAGCACTGCATCCCCAAGGCCAGGCGCCACTTCAAGCTCTACCTCTGCCCTTGCCAGCTGCAAGGCAGCTGCTTTCTCACCTGTAAAATGGGAGCACGCGTCTCCCCTCAGAAAGAGGCAATCAGGGTGAAGCAAGAGTGGAGGCACTTAGGGTTCTGGGAGGAGGAGGAAGAGAATGCGAAGGTCCCAGAGCTGGCTCAGAGCCCAGTGACCCTCACCCTGCAACCCAGAGACCACCGCCCTATCACAGGCACTGCAGCACAGGCAAGGTGACAGGGTGTGGAGACCAGGCCGGGAGCAGGAGGGGCCTGGCCGTCGGTGCCCTCGGCTCCTGACTGGGACACGGCCTCAACCTCCACTACGCGTGACTGCGAATCCCACTTACCCTCAGCCCAGGCAGCTGTTTGCAATCTGCCAGGCCTGGCCAGGGAAGGGAGGAGCTGGCCACACGAGGGCCAGCGATCCGGGGCGTGTGAGGACATCCTAACCCCAGGCCCGGACCCAGGCCGGCGCTGCCCCTGCCCAGGGGTGGTCCCTGCACAGTGGAGCAATGGGGCGGGCTGAAAAGGAAACGCAGCTCCCACATGCCAGGTCTCACCTCTGCCCACCCATCCCCAGGCACAGGAGCCCGGGCCTGGCCAGGCGACCGTGGGAGCCCCCAACTCCTCCAAGTTGAGTTTGTTCATCTGCAAAATGGGCCCGAGGCCAGGGGCCAGACCACCACTCCTGAGCCCTCCACTGCGGCTCCCTCTGGGCCTGAGCCTGTTCACCGGCCGACCCTCAGCCTCCCCGCTGCCCACTGATTCACCCTCAACACCAATGTGTCACCTTCACGCTTTGCAGAGACCCCGATGACCAGCGATTGCCACACGGTAACCACAGCAACAGCAGCAGCAGCAGCCGCACGAGCAGGGTGCACCGTGCCAGGCACCCGGGGCTTTCCGGCCACAGGACCCCACTTCCTGACCCTCACCAGCCCTCCCAGCACAGGTCGGATCAGGGAGGCTAAGGAACATGCCTGGGTCCCCAGCCGAGCACCCGAGTCTGCTCCCAGGCCTCCAAAGCCCCCCAGCATCCTATCCCTAGTTCTCCTGCATCCTCCAACTTTCTTTTTGAAGGTCAAAGAGGTAACGGAACTGTAACTGAGCCCCATCTAGACGCCTCCATCTGCTGGTCCCAGAGTTTCCCAAAGTGCTCTAACTCATCAGCAGTATTTGGGGGATGTCCATGTGCTCCTTAGACGCGCAGGCCCCAGGCTCCACCCCTGGCCCCAGGAATCCATGTCTGCTGGGCAGAGCCCTAGGCCCATTGAGGCTGACAGTTGGATGGGGTCCCAGGCTCAGCTGCCAGTTCCCCTTGTCCTGGGTCCCCTGCTGAGCCCCTCAGGGTCTGGCTAGAAGGAGGTGGATGTGCGCTCCCCCACCCCGCTCCCCTTGGGCCGGAAACACCAGCCTGCACCCTCAGCCCAGCCCGCACCAGGGGCACCCTGACAAGCCTGCGGCTCAGCTGTGGCATGAGGGTGGCCCACACCTGCTGCACACGGAGGGGACCCCAACACACACAGGTTACACTGTGTGCTGAACGCAGGGCTCCTCAGCAACCCACCTGCCAAAGAGCACGCGCACCCCACAGCCCGGAAGGAATTCTGGGAACCCCAGCAAGACTTAGAGACCAGTATTCTACACCCATGTTGCCGATGGGGAGGCTGAGGCCCAGGGAGGAACTGCCAAGATTCCTGGGTGATGCTGAACCCAGGCACGCAGGAGAGGTGAGATTCAGACCCTGCCCTCCCTCCTGCTGTGCTGTGAACCCAGAAGCCAAGAAGCTATGGCGCCATGGCGCTGAACCAGCCACTCTGCCCTCCAGGCTTGGGGCCTCCAGGCACTGACCCCCTGAGTCCCTCAGCAGGATGCACACTGTCCCTACCGCCCCAAAGTGTCCCAAAGATGAGGCCACAGAGTCTCCAGCTTGAGGCAGCAGGAGATTTTCTGCCCACGGGCCCCATTAGAGGAAGACAGTGCCTGCAGGACCAGCCAGGTTCCCTTTGAGAGGCATGCATAGACAGCCACGGGTGTAAGGAGGGATGTCAGGTACCCGGATGGATAGGTACCCCAATGGACGGTGGGGCGGGGGCATGAGGAGCAGCTGGGTGGAGCCAGCTTGGTGGGGAGCCCGACCCTTGCAGGGCTGTGGAACATGGGGCCTTGCTGTGTGATCACACCAGCAAATCATGGGAACCCCTTCCTCAAAGCCTACTCTCACGGTCCCTGTGCCCTAAGCCTGCCTGGGTGGCAATCTGCAGAATAACAGGGTCCTCCCTTTGGAGAAGAATGTGTGCACCCCACAGGCGGGGAAAGTCTGCACCCCTCTGGGGGGACACCATAAACACGAGGGGCCCAGGGGTGCCCCCAGACCAGCCAGCACCCTCTGTGGGGCCCCCATCAGTGTGATCCAGGAATCCAGTAGAGCGAAGCTTTCTGGGCTGGCCCCAGGCCACTTGCATCAGAAACTCTTGGGTGGGGTCCAACAAACTGAGCTCTGATTCCAGGCCAAGCTTGAGAACCACAAAGAGACCCAGGAACAAGTGGAGGCCAGACTCTCCTCCTCCTCTAACAGACAACTGCAGGGTTGCAGGTGAGGGGTGCCCCGAAATCTCATCTTTGCTTCCTCTAGGAAGCCAGGATTTCTCAAAACTGGGATCTTTGACATTTGGGGCTGGGCAATTCTCTGAGATGGGGTGGGGCTGTCCTGTGCATGGTAGGGTTTTGATGAGCTCCCCCAACTCCAGCCACACGATGCCAGCAGCAACACCCCACCAGATGTGAGTCAAGAAATATTTCCACACAGGGACCGTGAGTTCAATCCCCAGTACCAGAAAGAAAGAAGGAAAGAAAGAAGGAAGGAAGGAAGGAAGGAAGGAAGGAGGGAGGGAGGGAGGGAGGGAGGGAGGGAGGGAGGGAGGGAAAGAAAGAAAGGAAAAGAAAGAAAGAAAGAAAGAAAGAAAGAAAGAAAGAAAGGAAGGAAGGAAGGAAGGAAGGAAGGAAGGAAGGCGGGGGTGGGTGAGGACAGGAAGGGGAGGGGAGAGGAGCTTTTCCAACATTGCCGTGCACCTGTCCACCTGCATCAGATGACCGGGAGGACACTGGCCTTCCATGGGCACCTCTCCACCCTGGCCCCAGCACCTTCACACCGCCTGCTCTGGCTCTGCATGCCCTGAGCCCTGGCTCTCACAGACCGCTGTGGCCACCTGGATGCCACCCCAGGCCCAAGGATGCCCACTGCTTTCCAGCTTCACCTGAGAGCTCCGCACCCCCGAGCAGAACTCTGAGCCGAGCACCAAGATGGAAGCCACGAGCCTAAGCAATGAGAACAAAGCAGTTCCGTGCAGAAACCCATCTCCGCGCTCCCGTGAGGGAACCTGGGGTGGAGTCTTCTGCTCTCTCTCTGTCTCCGGAGAGGACCCTAAGAGTGGCACAGGAAGAAGCAGGAATCAGGTCAGGAATCACTGACCGCCTTCAAGCGGAAGAAGGAAAAGACTAGCAGACTGATTGCGGGACTTCAGCGACGTGCCAGCAGGCCGCAGGGCACAGATCCGAGAGCACAGCTCCACAAGGACCTCCAGCATGGCTCCCCCTTTCCGCCCTGCCCATCTCAGGGGGACCCCCTCCCAGGTGCAGAGCTGTCCCCATACCTGCGACTGTCCCACACCCAATGCTGGGCCCCAGCAAGTGACCCACATGGCCTGGAGCCTCCCAGAGAAGGCCCTGATTACTTTCCATGCATGAGGAGGAACCTTGATGAAGGCACAGGACCGGAGCTGCACTGCAACCTCCAGCCCAGCAGGCAAACGGAAGAGGAAGCAGCTGGCCGGCCACGCCCACCTCACCTGGCTTTCTGCACAGGCCTCCGGGTGGGGGGCTGCTGGCATATCTTAGTGACCTGCACTCAAGTCTGGCAGTGCTTACCGCAGCAGGTGGACCAGTTTTCATTACTCTGTGCCAACTGGACTCACAGCCACCATGTGCCCACCCAGGGCAGCAGGAAGTGCCTCCCAGGCAGGGTCTAGGGTAAATACGAACCAGAGCCAGAGAAAGACAGCGCACAGGGAAACACCTTTGCAAAAGTCCAGGGCACCTTCCTTTCACACACAGAGAGGGACCCAAAGTGCAGCCCCATCCCAGAAAAGCAGGTCGCTCTCTGATTGGCCAGTGATCCACTGAGCATGATGGCATCTGCCAGTGCTCCATTGACTGGTGTCAGGGGAGCCTCCCTCTGATTGGCCAACACCCCATTAAGTGTCAGGGGCCTCTGATTGGCCAGTACTGCTCTGAGTGTCAGGGGCCTCTCTCTGATTGGCTACTGACCCACTGGCTGTCAGAGGCTTCCCTCTGATTGGCCCGTGGCCAGGATCTGCTGGCTGACCTGTTTTGCTGCACTTGACTTCATAAAGCTGTCTGTTCAGGTGTCTGACTGCTGACCCCCTGCTCAGGAAGCTCCTGTAGACCAGGAACGCTCACCTGTTGCTCAGCTGTGCACCTGCACAGGTCTGTCTCACATTAGCGGACCACAAACACTGTCATGCATAACTGATTTGCCCAACCGCTTCACACACGGACCTGGCCTGTACCCGTGGCTATAGGACACAGCTGAGTCATGCTCTCTCCTTACGCTAGAGAACGCTCCCCTTTCCATGGGAAGAAAGGCTGACATTCTTTCATTTAACCACTTCCGCTACATGCACACATTTTGATGTCATTCTGCAGCACATAAAGACTAGAGGCCACCAGAATCCCTCCAGCCAAGGTGCTTGGCAGGAAAAAAAGGGACAGAAGATCAAACTCCCCTAAGAACCCAGGTCTAGGAAACAGAAAATAAAGGAAGCGACTTGGGGGACGGACACGGCCCTCCAGAGCTCTGCATAATTACATTTTGAGAAAAGTGGGTCAGACTATGGTTCCATCCCTGAGGCCTGAGTCACCAAAGGCTGGTGACATTTACCACTAATGTGGGGTTACTCCTAAGGCTGGGACTCTTCCAGATGAATAACTGCGCTGATAGGAAGGCGATGGGCTGCTGCTTCGGACTGTTTGACACAGACACACACAGTGGCCACCACCCACACCAGGCACCCAGCGTGCATCCAGCCCACAATCTTCTGCCCAGGGCCTGGAGCTGGGCTGGCACAGAGCAGAGCCCCCTCCTATACCCACACTTGAATGCCCTGGACAGAGCCAAGTCCCCGCTGGACCCCAATCCTCCGGTGGAGTGGGATGGCCCAAGGGGAAGAAGGGGCCAGGGCCGCCAGCCTGCCCGCCTGGGACCTTGGGCGCAGCAGTGCATGGCCAGATTGAATCTCCAGTGGTCCACTTCGGTGTCACCCCAGGAGGGAGCCCCAGTGACCCCTCCCCTGAGAGGGAGGGTAACCCATGCAGCCTGGGAGCAGGGCTCCAAGAGCCCGTAATCGAACCTCCAGCTCCCTCAGGGGCCCCAGGGTCCTACGGTGATGTGAGGGCTCATCTGTGCTCTCTATGAGTTGTGCATGGAGCCCCTGCCAAAATCCTGCTGAGGATACTGTCAGCATCCCCTTCCTACAGGTGGGTAAACTGAGGCACAAGGCCACGACTACGCAGCCTGCAGGAGCTGAAGCCACGATGGAAACCCAGACTCCCTCACTCAGGCCTCCTATCCTTCCCCGCCATGCCACACCCTGGTCTCCATACCATGTCCTGCGGCAACAACAGTGCTGCCCCTGGGAAGGGCCCAGGTAGGGGACCTCCCGGGTCTCAGGACATCCGCTCACTGGGCCAGAAATGGTAAAACTAATGCGAGCGCCAGATGAGCCAATTACAACGGGGAATACAAACAGCAGGGAGAGCGGGTCTAATATAACCCCATCCATGAGCGAAAAGGAGTCATCCCTCTCGGGGGCGGCAGCCGGACCCAGCGTCTCGGGGCCTCCATCCGCTCATCTCCACCCTGAGGGGTCCCCACAGGTGCCAAGCTCTGCGTACAGAAGCTCCCAGAAAAGCAGCGCAGACACCTGCACCTAAGCACAGGTGTGTGAGTTCGTGTGCTCCTGCAGGCACGCACAGGACATGCACACGCAGACCGGCCGTGGCACACACGCATGTACCAGTGCGCATCCCTGACCCCGGCCCGGAACGCAGCTTCCCTGGTGGCCTGCGTGATGAGGTGACAATGGGAGGTGTTTGTGACCTCCGCACATGGCGGAGGGCGCCCTCAGCCGGCCGGCCAGTGGGCTCAGGACTCCGGGGTCTCCCTCATGAAGCCTCCTCCTTGCCCTGGGCGTCTGGAATCCTGGCGTCCAACGAGGGCTGCAGGAGCTCAGTGTTCTTCCCTTACATGTGTGGCCACGGCCCCGAGCCGCAGCGAGGGGGAACTGCTCACCAGAGCTGCTCACTGGTCTCACCGGTCCTCGCAGCCCCTCAAAGCAAGAAGCGCCATTCTCTGCGTTTTCAGGAAGGGGACTCTGTGCCTCGGCCACCCCTGAATGCAGCGGTGTGACACAGCAGTGCCCCTTCCGAAGCCCTCACTGGAAGCTGAGGCCCTGCCATTTGGCAGAGCTGTGCCGCAGAGCGAGGGCTGAAGAAGCTTTTCACCGGGTGCCTCGCTTGTTCCTCTTCAGGGGCTCCTGCTTTCTCCTAGCATGGGGTCCGCAGGGCAGACAGGCCTGGGGGCCACCAACCCTGCTAATGAGGGGCTTTCCAGCCACAGGAAGCAGGGACAGAGCTTGGAATGTCTTGCCAGGAAAGAGGGAGAAGGGTGAGATGAAAACCGGCCACGGACACCCCCGCCCTGGGCCCCTGGGCTCCTGGGCGCTGTAGTAAAAGGCGAGGTGGGAGGAGCCCAGGCCGCTCTACCCCACCTCTCCAGAAAGCCCCATCGCCGAGGGCGGCTCAGCTCCCCAGATGGTGCCCAGGGACTCAGCAGGTCCCCGCGGGCCTTAGGGTCACACGCAGATGTCACTGCTAGGTGGGACCAGGGGTCCCTTCCCCTCCCAGGCCAGGGGCAAAGGCAAAGCCTCCAGGGCCAGGCAGGCTGGTGGGACCGCAGGGAGCCTGGTGGGTCCCTGCTGAAGCATTGGGGCCGGGCAGAGGGGAGGAGGGAAGGAGGGAAGGACCTGTGTTGGCCGAGGGGACCCCCTTCCTCCGGAGCCCACTGGGCACAGGCCCCGGGGCCTGAGCACAGCCAGGCACTGGGCCTCTCCCGGGGAGCTGATAACCAGATGTGAAGCAGGCCAGCATCCAGAGTCAGGGAGGGCCAGGCCAGCAGGAGGCCCACCTCACTCAGGGCCCTGGCACAGAGTCGGGGGCGTGGGACCCCCGGGCCGGGCCGGCTGGGCCTCTGTCCCAGCTTGGCCGGTGTGAGCGCTCCCCACCGGCCAGGCAAGTGCTAGCAAATGCATCCCCAGCAGGGCTGTCCTGACACGGGCACCTCCTCGAAGTGCAGCAAACACAGTGTCCGGGGTGGACGTGACTCATCCTGGCCCTCAGGGAGCTCCACACTCTGGCCCAGGCTCACCACTGTCCCTGCTGCAAAGCAAGCTCCATCCTCAGGCCCTCTGCTCCACCCACCAGTCTGGACCCCTGGGAGAAGGTCGAGGTGGTATAGGGGCGAAGGGTGTGGCAGTGGGCAGCATCCAGAAATATCCCAAGGGTGGGGTGAAGGCCTGGCGCTGGCCAGCACCCAGGAGCGGCCGGGCGACATCACAGAGCACAGGCTTCGAGCTGGGCACCAGGCAGGCACGCCCGCCGGCCACAGCTGGTGGCCACAGCCCCGGGCGGCAACCACACTGCAGCCCCAGGCAGGGAAACGTGGACAGCCCAGCCGGGAGAGGGCTTCTTGGGGACTCTCTTGGCCGCCGCTGCCTCCCACTGGCTTGTTCTTTCATGGGGAGGGGAGGGAGGAGGATGGAAAAGGACTGCTCTGGAGCCAACTCGATTGAGTCAGAGGAAACTTAACCATTTGCTATCTGTCAAGTCTCCCAAAACTTGGCCGCCTCTCCCGCAAATGATTGCAAAAAGCCGTCACGTGCCCGGAGCCCACCAATGGCCTGTGGAGGAGATGACCTCAATTTCCAAATATTGGGGTCACGTTTCATTTCCCATATGCTCCTTCCCTCTTACAACGTGGAGCAGCCCCGAGTGCACCCTAAGCTTTTGCTTCTTCCCACGCTTGGCCCAGACCAAGGTAGGGGAAAGGGCTATGTTCTCAGAGAACTTGGAAAACATCTGGCACACCCGAGACGGGATGGAAGCGACCGGGCCGGCTGGCTGGGGCCGCTCCCCCTCCCCGGCATGTGCAGTGGACACCCACCCCCGCTGGCCGCACACGAAAGATGACTTCAAATGGGTCCCACCCTGGGCAGTGGGGAGAGGTTGGTGAAACCCACCCACCCGTGAAAAGAGCTTCTTCGAAAGCTTCCAAATCTCCTTCAACAAAAGCAAAGTTCCCAAAGGCACAGGGGAGACCTCCCTCCGCCACCCCTCTTGCCTCCCCCGGGGCTGCACCTCTGTCAGGCGGGGACATCAGAGAGGAAGGAGCCTGAGGCAGGGCCAGCGGGAAGGGAGCCACCAGCAAGCATGCCAGGGACGCAGCCAAGACCCTGGGAGCCACATCTAGGAGCTGGGGCGGGGCCGAGTCCCTGCACAGCCCCCAGCCCTGGACCACATCGTCTCTGGGGCTCCTGCTGTCCCCCACCCTCAGCTGACCCCCAGAGAAGCTCGAGGCCAGATCCCAGAGCCTGGGACCCAGGCCAGGACCCCCTCTCCTCCCACTAGGCCACCTCACCCCGGACTCCTGCTCATCCGCTAGAGCCCACCAAGCATCAATCGTGCCAAGAAAAAAGGAGCAGAACATTTGAATTGGCAAGTGGAACAAGGAAAGCGATTCTTCCCGACTCCCCATCACCGAGGAGGAAGCACAGTCTTCTCGCAGGGGAAGGCAGGCGGGTCCCGCTGCTCACTGCGCCCACTCGCCCAGCCCTCTGCCCAGTGCTCTTCTTCCTGACCCCAGCCTTCACCGCCCCCTGCCACTGAGGAGCCAGGGGCCTCCCGGGGCTAGAGGGTCTCTGAAGCCCGGTCGAGGGGCTGCTGCCAAGGCCGTGCACGGAGCACCACTCCCGTCAGGAAAGCTGGCCCGGAGCTGGAACTGCAGAACCCAACCAGGGGCAGTGGGTCCGCCCTCCCTGGGAAGCTGGGCTTCTTCTGCGGGCCCAGCCTGCCCTGGCGAGGAGCACACATCTGGGCATCATCTGCACCAGCCCAGCCCAACTCCAAAGCCATCTCCTCGCTGTGAGCCATGCACCCCGTCTTTGGGCAGAGAATTAGGAAGGCTTGGGGTGGGATCACAGCGCCCTGGATCAAGGAGGTGGCCAGGCGCACAAGAAACCCTGTCTGTCCCCTGGGAAAGAAGAGCGCCAGCCTAGAGAGGGTCTGCTCAAACTTCGGGTACCCCTCGGCCCCGGGAGGCTGGCCAGATGGACGGGCTGGGACTCCAGGGGGCGGCCCTTCCCGGGTTTGGGCAGAGGCCGTTGCTGCGGACGGTGTGGGCGCTCGGGCTGCCTGTGATGTGGGACAGCGCACGCCAGGGCCCGGGACAAAAGTCTGCCCGCCTCTCGGACTCGCGGGCAAACCCTGCGGCTGGTCGCACACGCGGCCTCCCTGGGCTCCGCGACAGCCCCGCCCAGCGGCGCTCCCGGGAGGGGACTGCGATGGGCTGGGTCTCCCTCTCCAGGCCCCCGGCGAATGGCATTCGCCGTCTCGGCCCGAGCATTCCACAGGCCCCGGGAAAAGTTCTCCAGGCGCGGAGGAGGCGCCCGGGTGACAGCGAACCCCGAGCCCCGCCCCCGGGACCCCGGCCGGGCGCCCTTACCTGCGCGGCTCGGCGGCGGCGCCCACAGCAGCAGGAGGAAAGGGAGCAGCAGCGGGGACAGCGGCGGGGCGCCCGGGCGCGGGGGGCCGCGCGCTTTCCAGCGGGTGTGGACGTCCATGCCGGCGGGACGCGGGCCGGATCGCACGGGGGCGCGCGGGACGCACGAGGCGCGGGGCGCGGACGCGGCGGGGACCGCCGGGCTCAGGGAGTCATAGGGTGGCGGCCCCCGCGGGCTCGCGTCCGGGACGGGAAGGGGCGGCCGGCGCGCGCCCGCGGCGGGGGCTCCACTCGGCCCACGGGGCGCCCGGGACCCCGCTCGGCTCGCTTGCTCGCGCGGCCTCCTCCGCGCTCCGAGTCCTCCTTGCCGCCGCCGCCGCCGCCCCGCGACCCGCTCCCGCGCGCGCTCGGCCGAGTGAGGTCCTGCGCCAGCCGGGCCGGGAGTGCGGACTTCGCCGGGGTCGTCCAGCACTCCGTTCCCCCTTCCTCCTCCCTCTCCCCGCGGGCACCCGCGGAGGCTGTCGATCCCCGCCGCCCGCAGCAAATCAGAGCCCTGGCCGGGCGCGGCGAGCCCGGCCCCCGCCTCCCACTGGGCGCCGTCGGCGAGGGGGTGGGGACAGCGCGTGAGGCGGGCTCGGGGCGGGGCTGCCGCGTGGGCCTGGGGACTGCCTCGGAGCCCCGCGCCCACCCTAGCTCCCGCCCCCATCTTCCCACTCCAGGTGCCTGCACGTCGCTGAGCTCCAAGATCCCGATCCAGAGGGGCCCCCGAAGTTTGATCACTTTGGGTTTAAAAAAAAAAAAAGTTGCCGTTCACCCGCCCAACTTTTTCTTTACGTGGAGGAGCTCTGAGCGCCTCTTCTGGGTGGAGACTAAACTTCCAATCCAGCCAGATGGGGCGCCCAAGACTGTGGCCGACATGTCAACCAGACCTGGGACCCGCCTTCCAGCCTCCTTGGGACTGCAGATGGGCATGGATGCCGAACTGGGGTGCAGCTTCCAAGAGGGCCCCAAATGCTTGGACACGGGACATCCGGGTTAGGGATCAGGCCAGGTCCGGCTCCAGACCTCCACCCCTCTCTGGGGCATTCGGGCTTCCCCAGGCCTGGGAGGCCGCCCTGAAGCCTGACTCACTCCTGCCACCCTCCTCCAGGGCTGCAGGGCTTGTGTTTAGAAAGGAGTCAAAGTGAGTTAAGAAGGCTTTCAAACGCCGAGCCTCCCGGCTGCCTTTGAACAAGGCCGGCAAGGATGCCAGGCAGGGCTGGGATCCCCGGGCCAGGTCTGTGTCCAGACCCTGCGTGCAATTCCCCAAGCACCCTTCAGTCCCGTCCTGGAAACAGGGTGGAGGAGACAGGCAGAGGGCAGGTCTGGCACTAACCGAACGGCTGTGTTTTACTCTGCGTCTGCCACATACTCGTGTGCCAAACAATTGCACAAAAAAGAGCGACAGGCTCTGCATGCGCAGACCGGGTGTGCTTGATGTGCAGTGAGTAGAGCAAAGTTCTGGGGCTAAATTTCACATTTGTCATTTGATCTTCTTTCTTACAATGTGTATCAATGATGCATGTGATCAGAGGGAGACGTGTGTGAGTTGTGTGCAATAGAGAGATAGGGCTGTCTGCGTGTGTGAATATGTTGTGGTGGGTGGGGTGTGCATGTATGTGCATGTGTGCATATGGCGCTGTGCGTGTGTGTATGTGCACGTGCACATCTGCTCGTGGGTTACGCCGGAACTGCTGGCCCTCTGCTTTCCCGCATGCCTGGATGAACGCGAAATTCCAGCCCACACCCCTTCAGCCCTTGCCCCTGAAGAGTAGGGTGCCGACGCGGGCCAGGGGCCCGGCGATCACCGGAGACTTTCTGGTCCCAGCCGTGGGCATGCTGTCCCTCTCCCCACCACACACGGCTCCTTGTCTGACCCTCACAAGCATGTTTCTGTGCTGTCAGCAGCCCAGCACCCACTGCTGCCTCAGGACCAGCCAGGGTGAGGACAGGTGGCCTCCCAAGAGCTGAAAGTCAGGTGACGCCCCGTGGTCCCGAGTGGACAGCTCGGGAACAGAGGAAAGCAGGCCTCGTGGTGACAAAAACATGGATTCTACCCTCATCCAAGCTGGGAGCTGGGCAAGGAGGCAGGCAGTCAGAAAGGTCTGCACACTGGGCATCTGACACATCTGTCACAATTAGGGTCTCGCTGGTGCTAAGTCTCAAGCAGCCACGAGGAGGTCTCTCACTTCCCCCATTTGCAGATGAGGAGACTGGGGGACAGAGCCTGAGGGACTCCCTCAAACCCCCATCCAGAGCCCTGCGCTCTGCAGTGACCCCGTGGGCTGCCAACTCTGCGTCACCACGGCACCTAGCAGGGACGGAGCGGGCGGCGGGCTCCGTGCTGTGCACCTGCCAGCCAGTTCTCCTTCTGTTGGTTATGCTTCTTCCCTCTAGGTGGTTTATGAAGCGGTGGCCAGGTGGTGGCCCTGGTGTCAAGGGCTGCCCTTCCTAGAGCGTCCCTCCAGTCTCCTGGAGGCCTTGCCTGGCTGGGAAATGGCCAGCCCCTTCCCGCGTTGAAGCAGCCCGGTAATTTCTCTCCTTCCCCTCTTTTTTTTTTTTTTTTTTGGTACTAGGGATCGAACTCAAGCCCTTGTGCTTGCAGGGCACGAGGCAAAACCACTGAGCTAAATCCCCGGCTCTCCTTCCCCTCTTACAGGGAGAGCTGCAGGTCCTGTTGAGGGCCCAGGTAGGCTGACCCTCAAGAGTTCATGGTCCCTTTGGGACATGGACACAGCCCCTTGGCATGGGTGGAACTGCCTGCACCGGCAGGGGCAACCTGGGCTGAGCTCCGAGGCCGCCCGGGGGAACACTCCAGCCTGGTATCCTTCAGCGGGTGCACAGGTATCAGTCCAGTGTCACTGTCACCCAGAAGCCAGCAGCTCAGGCCCGCCACCCCAGAGACCTTGAACACGAGCGTTCTCACCTCTGAGATGTCTGCCATCCAAACAGAGCGGTGTCCCCCTTCTTTTCTGGACACAGGCAGATCGGATGAGAGCCGCCCAGGAGCCTCGTGCACCTTTGCATTTCCTCTGCAAAAGCCCAGTCTCTGGACAAAGCCACATTCTGAGGGTCTGGGGTCAGGGCTGCAGCGGGAAGCCTAAGGTGATAGAATTCAGCCTAGAACACATGGCAACCCCAGGCTAGGGGCCATCTGGGGACACTCAGGGATGCCAGGGCCCTTGCTCCTAGCATGAGAGGAAAGTCTCCCCACCTCGGGCACTCTCCTGCCAGTGGGCTCTGATGCCCTGTACAGGGTGGGCAGGAGGAGGCCACCCGTGAGGCAGGGAGGAACCCTGACCTCTTATGGGCACCTTGCCCGCCTGGCTCCTTGTCTCCTTTGGCACGGGGCCTCCCCTCCACAGTGACGCTGTGCACACTGGGCCTGAGAGGGGACAGTGTGGCGGGACGTGGCTCAGACATGGCCGTCTCCCCCAGAAGGCGAGCCCGTTCCCAAGGCTCCTCGCTCCTTCCACCCTGTGGTGACCCCCCCATCTGTTCTGTGAACGAGGGGCCCCAGCCTGGTGAGGAGCAGCCTTCAGGGATGATATGGTGAACACAGGCGTGTGCGGGGTCAGGGGGCCACCAGGTGTTGGGGACAGCAGGGTCGGACAAGCCCAGGGAATCGGCACCTGTGTCCCCATCTCCTTCCCTCGGGAGCTCCGGGCTGTGGTTCCATGTAGGGTCCACTGGGCTTGCTCAGAGCTTACGCAGGACATCCTGGCATCCTCTGCTGCAGGCAGTGGAGCCCCCCATGCAGGACCCCAGCCCCACTACACACACCACACAAACAAGACCAGTCTCCTGTGCTCCGCCATTCTGACCAAACACACGGCCTCCGGGAGCAGGGAGGGTGAATGGCCCTTTGGCTGGACTGCAGACCAGGCCCCCCTCAGCACCAGGGGGACCAGCGTACGTACCCGAGGGCAGTACCAACACAAAGGGATAGGGCAGCCTGGCTGGCCTCTCGCTGCCCCCGCCCCTCCCAAGCCATCTTCACTGGACCGGGATCAGATATCCGTGTCCGGGCAGATGCCAAGCAAACCTTGCAGGATAATGGGGTTTCCAGGCAGAGTGGCCCAGGACAGACACCAGGCCAAACTAGACACGGGGAGTGAGCGGCATACAATACACGCTTCCCAGACGCCGTCTGGTTGGCAGAGCATTGCTAGGAGAATGTTTTACAGATAAAAGTTCAGTTTGCAGCCCAAGAGAAAGACCTGTGAGAAAGGCCTTGTTGGCAAGTCTTTCTAAGAACCATCTGCACTGGTGCAGAGGTCTCCCCAGTTCTGGGTGCCAGTGACCCGACCCCTCAGGGCGATCCCCTTGGATGCTCCCCACTTCCCGGGCAGTGGGTGGCACCCAGCAAGGGCAGGGGCATCCCTGGAGCTGGGACAAAAGGCATTCAGGGTGTGGCAGGCAGTGCCACCTCATCCAGGGGCTAGAGGTGGCCACTTCCCCCTCCAGCCCAGCCTCTGTGCCAGAAATCTGGACAGGTGCTCACCCTTGGGGACTCAGGAAGATGCAGGCTCAGGGCAGGAGCACCCATCCACCCTGCCCCAGGGGCTCCACGGCCCATCCAGAAACCAAGCCTCAGAGAGCTGGACAGCTCAGAAGCCCTGCGCCAGGAGGCCCAGCGCCATCGGGCAGGGAGCCTGTCACTGCCCCTGGGTCTCACAGGGAGGCCGGGAGCAGAGAGGCAGCTCTGGTGGATGGAGGGGGACCCAGCCACCTCTAGTCCCAGGCTGCAGATGGAGGTGGGCAGCTTGGGCAGCACTAGTGAATCCAGTTGGGGCAGGGAGTTCAGATATTTCCAAGAGCACAGAGAGGTAGGTGGTGGGAGGAGGAAGAGGACGTGTCAGACTTGCACCCTGGGAAGATCACTGGCATCAGCGTATGGAGGTGCTAACGGGGCAAGTGCCACTGTAGGCCGAGTCAGGCAACGACAGAGGGTGGCCTCAAGGACACAATGAAGATCAGCCAGGGACTCACTGGTGACCAAGGCCCAGTGAATTACAGGCTCTGGACACCTCCCTTGGATGCTGTCCCTGCAGCATGCACAGGCCAACACAGCAGGGTCGTCAGCTTCTCTCCACTTCCAGGTGAGGTGGGCTGGCCTCCCTGCTCGTCCCATGCCACACGCTTGGCAACCAGAGCCAAGGCACCCAGAGCCTCCCACCAAGGAGCAGGAGATGGTTCAGAGGGCTCTGAAACCCTGTCTGCCCTCGAGCACCAGCCCACCATCCCCTGTACCAAGTCAGGTCCCCTGGTCCCAGTGGTGCCCTGGGGGGAGTCCGGCACCACTGACCCACGCCTCAGATGGCAGCTCTGGGTCCTCCAGGGCCCAGCAGGAGAGCAGCCTGTCTGACCCAGTCTGGGATGGCACCAGCTGCCACCGTCAGGTCGGGTCCGGAGCCTTCTCTCACAGCCTTGCTGTCTGCTGCACACCCACATCTCAGGGATGCTTCCAGGCCCAACACAAGCCATGCCTCCTCCCAGATGCCCCATCCTTGGGCCTGGGACAGACCCCTGAGCGGGGTAGGTTTCAGGGATTCATGGTTTCATCCCACCCTCACCCCGACGGATGGACACCAAGGCCCCAGGACACTAGGTGGCTTGCCCGTGTCACTCCATGAGGATCTGGTGATGTTGGGATTTGAACCCAGGTCCCTGAGCTCACCCAGAGCTTTTCCTAGTGTTCTCTTCACTGCAGGAGGCGTGTACATGTGCTTCTTGGTGCCACAGCACAACTGAAGAGGATGCACACAGATGCTCACTTGGGGCCAAAGCCTGCGGAGAAGCTTTGCTGCCCATCAGCACCTTCTCCACCTCACAGGGCGGCAGGCAGAGTCCAGGCACCATAAAAACACCTATGCATTGCAGGAACCAGCCGAGCTTTGGTACTAAAAGTCTCAGTCCGATGGCCACACTAGGTCCATCTTGGACCTTGGGTTAATACGCAAGGCCACTATGATGAGCATCACAAACTACCACAGGAAGCTTAAGAAAACAAATCCATTCTCTCCCCATTTGGAGGCCACAAGTTCAAGGTGTCACGGGGCCACGCTCCTTCCAGATGCTCCAGGGGAGGGGACTTCCTGCCTCATCCAGCTGCTGGTGGCTCTGGGTTTCCCTGGCTCCGATTTCAGCCCTTGTCTTCCCGTGACCTGGTCCTCAGTGTGTGTCTACTTTTCAATCTCCCTCTGTCTCTGCTTTAGTCACTTTCTCGTCACTGAGACCCATACCCAACACCCACAGCTTAAAGGAGGAGAGGTTCATTTTGGCTCACAGTTTGCAGAGGTATCAGTCCATGGTCAGCTGGCTCCAAGGCAGGGTAGCGTGGCAGAGGGGCATGGAAGAGGAGAGCTGCTCATGGCATGGCAGCCAGGAGGCAGGGAGCAAAAGGAGAACCCAGGGAGAGAGACCAGACCCACCTGACAGCAAGCCAGCCGTAACACCCCCATAATCCAATCACCTTCTGAGTACACGAGGCCTTGGGGTCATTTTAGGTCTAAAGCACATTACATCCCGGGCTCCAAAAGACATATCTTTATGTGCATATCTTTATCCAAAATACACTTAGTCCATCTCTAAGAGTCACCAAAGTCTTGGCAGCTCTAGCATTGCTGAAAAGTCCAAGCCCAAAGTCTCCTCTGAGACTAAAGGCAAGCTCTAAGGTGTGACTCCTTGTAAAACTCAGAAAGAAGTTAAACACTGCTGACGTACAATGGCACAGGGTAAGAATTCCCATTCCAAAAGGGAGGAACAGGGGATAGGAATCAAAACCAAAACCCAGCACAGTAAAGTCTGAATCCTGTAGCTCCATGTACCTCAGACAAATTGGGGCAAGATGTGAACTCCAAAGGGCTTGGGCAGTCCCATCCCTGCCTCATTGCTGCTGATGGTAGCCCTCATAGCTTCTCCAACTTCTTGGGGTCTTTATGAAGTTTTGGCTTCATTCTCACAGCTTCACATGCTGTCCTCTCAGAAACACACTGCCTGGCCTCCCAGGCCTTCTGAAATCTGGATAGGAACCTCCCTGACCCACAGCTCTTGCATTCTGGATGCCTGTAAAACCAGCACCATGTAGATGATGCCAAGCTCTGCCACTAGCTCAAGCAGTAGCCAGGCTTCATTGAGTCATGGCTGCAGAGGCCTCTGAGTACCTGGATGGCTGAGCACTGTGACCAAATCCCCTGGAACCAATTCCCTGGGTGGTCATTCTTGAGCTTGGTGCTCTTCTCAAAGCAGAGAAGACTTTCACTTTGGCAATTTTGGGCTTGAGAAGAGGCCTTGCTGTTTCCTCACATTCCCTCAAAGCATCTTTCCTATTGTCCTGATGTAAAGCACTTGGCTTCTGTTCAATCTTTTCAGCAACAAAGCTCTCCTTGCTCCAGCTTCACAGGCCCTGGCTTTACAGGAGGTTCTTTCCTAGTGAAACTTTTAAATCACTCAACTCTTCTATTTGCTCTTGATTTTTCAACATAGACCTAGCTAAAAGCCACCAATCCCCATGCCATAGCCATAATGTTGGGCTGTCTTGAAATTTCCTCTGCCAGAGTAATTAGTCTACTACCTTTAATCTTAGTCACCTGCAATATTTCAGGCAGGAACAAAATGTGGACAAATTTTCTGCTAGAACATAACACACAAGGCCTAGAGTTCAATTGCCAATGCAGTCTTTGTTCCCAAGGGAAACTTCCTGAGCTTGGTCATTACTGGCTGCATTTCTATCAGCATTCTGATCTTTCGAGCTCTGACCAGAGTCTCCCATCAGGTTTTTCTCACAGCATTCTAGGGCTCTGTCATCCAGCATCTCCAGACCTTTCTAGACTCCTCCCATGAACCAGTCTCAAAGGCTTCTGAACCACATGGTCAGATATAGTCTCAGCAATGACTCCACTTCTCTCAGTACCAAAATCTGTCTTAGTCGCCTTCTCATGGCCGATACATGATACCCAACACCCATAGCTTAAAGGAAGAAGATAGGTTTATTTTGGCTCACAGTCTGTGGAAGTCTCAGGCCATAGCCAGCTGGCTCCAAGGCAGGGTGGTATGATAGAGGGGCATGGGAGAGGAGAGCTGCTCTTGGTATGAGAGCAAAGAAGCAGAGAGCAAAGGGAAGAGGCTAGGAGGGAGAGAAACTGTTCTAGTCCACACCCCCAGTGATCTGCCTCTTCCAACCAGACTCTAACTAGCAGCAAGTCAGCTGTAAGCCCCTGTAGTCCAGTCACCATCCAAACACTTGAGACTTTGGGGGTCATTCTAAATCACAGCAGCGTCTCTTGTAAGGATGTTTGTGATGGCCTTAGGGCCCACCTGGACAGTCCAGGGGGATGCCCTCATCTCGGGGCTCCTAAGCTAATTCCCTCTGTACCACCCCCTTTCCAATAAGGTCACATTGCCCACCCCAGGGCTGATGGTATGGACATACTACATACCACTGCCGTCTTGGACACAAGAAGCAGGCTTCTGGTCCCCGACTCCTCACATTGTCACATCTCACTGGGCAGAGCAGATGCAGAGCCCAGACAGCCATGGCCTGCAGCAGGGGCCAATGGGGTCAGAAACCCCGCACTTCCCGCCCCAAGAGCAGGTCCCCCACAGGAGGGCCCTGCCGGCCCAGGGACTGGCATGTGATGGCACAACCCTGCCAACCGCCGGTTGGAACTGTTGGTTTTTCCAGTAGGCTCTAGTTTTATTTGTTTTCATTTCTAGCATTAAACCAATGTTTTTGATGGAAATATCTCCCAGATTAGATTTTTCTTCCATAAGAGGAAGAAAAAGGAATATAGAAATTTTCAAAAGCCTCCCAAGCTGGCATCTCACCCAGGTGCTGAATTCATTCATTCCACAAGGTCACCACGCCTAGTCTACTGCAGGGACTGTGGAGGCTGCGTGGACTTGGGGAGCAGGAGGACACAAAGAGCACCCCAATTCCTGACAGCACTGAGCTCGGAGCCCGTGGGAACAGCCTGAAGCCATGCAGTCATGGAGTCCCAGGCAAGGGCCCAGGTCTCAGTCCAATCCTGTCCTCAAGGTGCGCTTTCCTTCCACTCCGTCTGCCAGCACAGATGACAGGGGAGACCGGGCCTGGTGGATAACAGGACGAGTGTGTCTGAGGGAGGGAGGGAGGGAGGGAGATGCTGGTGTGGGACCCTGGGTGGGGCTGGCCGTGATGAGCTGACAATGGCTTCCAGAGAAAGGGCTGGATTCTGGTTGCCACGCCTGAGAGGGAGATCTTATTTAGCAAAGGAGTCTGGGAAGATGCAATTCGCTGAGGACCTCGAGATTAGGTCATCCCAGATGGGCGCCAAATGCCACCACGGTGTCCTTCCAGCAGGGAGACCCACGGACAGACACTCAGAGAGAAGTCATGTGACGACAGAGGCAGTCATGTGACGACTGGGGAGCCATCACAAGCCAGGGATGTCCAGGGCCTCCAGGATCCATCCCCAGAGTTTCCAGGTAAGAATGGCCTTTGCCACACCTTGATGTTGGACTTCTGACTCCAGAATGGGAAAGGGTCAGTTTGCCTCCTAAGTCACCCAGTCCTCAGTGCTTTCCTGTGGCTGCTCCAGGCCACTCTGATGGACGCCAGGCTTCTGAGGGCTGAGCACGGGGGGAGCCACCTAAGCCGATAGCCCCAAGCAGGCCTGGCCCAGTGGCATGGCCCCTCAGGCCTTGCTCCCCTCACAGGGCCCATGAGGCAGATCAAGGAGAAGGTGTCAGGCCTGGGCCAGCCCTAAATAGGTAGGGGACACACGCCAGCCAGGGAATGTACCTGCTGCCACCACTTTAGTCTGGACAGGCGTGACTTAGGGATGTGGAGAGGGCAGGCTGCCTGCCTGTTCTGATGGGGACAGGCCACACCCACGGGCCACTTCCCTGCTGGGCCCAGGGCCAGGAGTTCCCATGGGGATGGCTGGGCTCTGTCCAGAATGTGGTCTGTGGACTAAGACAGCCACTCGCAAACCGAAGCATTACCAGCTGCAGGAGGGGTTCCGCCGTGCCGGAGTCCCAGGCGCATCTGCGGCAGGAAGTGCACCATGCATGGTGGCAGAGGTGCTGGAGGTGGGGTGGGCCTGCAGCTGGCGAGCTCACCTCAGTGTGTCCAGCTCTCTACCCTGTCCAGGGAGCGGGTCAGCCACTCACCTTGTTCACACCTGAGAAGGCACCAGTGTCCCACGAGGCAGGACGTGGATGCTGCCTTCCGGTGGCTTCTATCTGGCTGGGGCAGGAGAGACAGGAGCAGAAGGAAAGGCAGATGTGGTCCTCTGGGAGGTTGGGCACAGCGGCCAGCAGATCCACCACGAGCTCCTGTGGGGACAGACACTGGGCAGTGCATGCTCCTCCGCTCAGGGAGGACTCAGTGGTGGAAGAGAGGAGGGAGCATGGCCCCTTTGGGAGATGTGTGAGGAGGGACAGGGTGTGCTGTGGATACGCCAGTGGAGGAGGGGCCGTTGGTGGCTGTGAAGCATTGACACCACAGCTGACTCCCCTCTGCTGGCTTGAGACCGGACTGTTTGCCCCAGGTCTGGCTCAGGCCCGCTGGAGAAGCTTCTTATACACCCTGCCTGCCACACACTTCTCCTGCATCCTCCCGAGCTGGGGTGAACAGGGTGATCCCAAAGCCTTAGCTCCATGCCCAACTGGAACCTGCGACCTGGCCTTATTCAGAAATAGGGCGTCTGCAGATGCAATTAAGTGAAGGGTTGCAACATCCAGCCGTGCTCAATATCCTGAGGGCCCTGCAGCCAATGACAATCGTCCTCATAGGGGACGCCTGGAGAAAGGAGACGGCAGCCGAGGGGAGGCCGCCAGCAGAGGGAGGCGGAAGTTGGACTGGACGGAGACAGCCTCCAGTCAAGGAACGCCTGGCCCACCAGGGGCTGGGGAGGCTGGAGGAGCCACCCCTGGACCCTGGGAGGGAGCGGGTCATGCTGAGCTCGGCAGCTCTCTTGTCTTTCCCGGGACTGCGAGAGAGCAGATGAGTGCTCTTTGAGCTGCTTGGTTGGTGGCATTTTGTTATGGCAGCCGCAGGCCACTGATACGTACACAGTACAGCATCAGCCTTCCCATGTCCTTATTTTAGGTCTAAAGACCGAACGCTCACAGCTACGAGACACCAGTGGGATTTCCAGCAGAGCGAGGGTGGTGACCGGTGTCCCCCCGGCCTGCCACCCGCCCCAGCCTTCCTGCTGTTGGGCCCACTTTGCTTCCAGGCACTGTCATCTCAGCTACCTGGCGCCGTAAGCTGACCACCCACTGGTGGCCTCTCGGGCTCAGAAACGCTGGCTGTGCAGGCGAGCCTGCTGGGACCAGCCGCATCCCTCCTCGGGCTTAGGGAAATCCAAGCAGCGCGCCAAGGAAAATGAAGCCGAATGTTGGGCAGTGTTAATGAGACCCCTGGCTCTGGCATCTCGGGGCCGCTGTCCCCAGGGAGGCACTTCCATTCAGCAGGGCACCCAGCCAAGGCCCTGCCCGATGGATGAGGAGTGTTCCCCCCTTTGAAGCCTGTGGGCCCAGGCCAGTTGGAACACGGCTCCTGCTCCTCATGGGAGAATAAAGCCAGTTGCAGTCAGTACATGCTGGCATGGGTCTGATTCCCTCTCGTTTTGTCAACAAGGAGATTGGTTTTAATGAGAACCAGCAGATCCGGGCTGCAGATTTTCCACTCCCGCAGGTTCCAGGGGCAGCAGCCCAGGCAAGACAGCTGCGGGGGATTGGGACATCGGAGATGGAGGGAGGGCGCTGGGGAGAGGGACGTCCGAGGAGCAGGGACCTCCGAGTGCCTGCAGCTGACTGCCCTCGACTGTGGCCACCTGGTGCCACTGTCTCCACAGCGCTCCCTGTCCATGCAGAGCTGAGGCTGAGACGCCGTCTCCTTCCCTTGTTCCCTTGTTCACGTGGGAGAGGCATGAACAACAGAGTGCTTGCCACAAGCCCACTGCACACCTCGGGCAAGAGACAGCCTGGCCATGCCTCAGTTTCCCCATCTACAAAATGGGAAGTGAGGGTTCCATGAGATGACAGATGGCCCGACATCTGGGTCCACAGAAAGAGCTCAGTCCCGGGTGGCAATGAGGCGTCAGAAGGGTGGGTGTGGGCCCAGCCCAGCAAGGAGGCTCCTGGCTGTGTCTGTTTCTGGACCAGCCGCTAGACAGAGTACAGGTGGTTGGGAGCCCCTCCCCACTGTTCCAGAGACGAGGTCCCCTGGCCTGACCCTCTCCTTTGCCCTGTGGACCCTGGTACCCCAAATCTGACCCAGTACCTGTCCCCCGGGCCCTGTCCCCCTTCCAGAGGAGAGGACGGGTCCTCGGGTTGCTGGAGCTGGTGTATTGCCTGCCATTGCTCACAGTCACATCTGTTCCCACCTCCATGCTTAGTGACAGCAGGAGACAGCTTGAAATAAACCTTGGCGGTTTACACCAGGGAAGAATGCAAACACCAGGAGCAGAGCTCTTTCTCCTGGGGCTCCGAGAGACCTTCCCAGCACCCCAGTTACTGGGTCCACTGCTGCAGGCTGAGGTGGGGGCGTCTTCCCTGCAGCTGTGAGGGGCCGAGGGGAGGGCCATGCTGGTCCCCCTGGAGAGCTGGGTTCCCTGTGGCAGCCACCCGCTCTCCTCCAAAGATGTCTCCTACCTGGGATGGCCTGGGGGAGAAGGATTCCTCCAGGGGATCGGGAGGGGACAGGCACGCAGACACGGCGGCGGACGTGTGGTGACGGTTTCCCTTCACCCTACAAATGTCTCAGGGCCTCAAGACCCTCCCCATCCTCTGCTCCGGGCTGAGGCCCTCGGACCCCGCCTGGCCCAGCAGTGAGGAGACACTTTCATCTTGAATGCAGCTGCCTGAGCCTGGTCACCAGCCACCCTGTGGCCGCTGTCCACGCCTGCCTCTGCCCTGGCCAGACTGGATGTGCAGCCGGGCTGCTCTGAGCACAGGTCTCCCAAGCACTCAGTGCCTGGCGACCCACAGGCCACGTCTGCCTCGGGTGCCCCTGGGCCTCAGAGCTGTGTCCGGGCTGTGTCCACAGAAGGCCAGACCCTTGGGGTGCCCTCAGCCAGCAACTGGACATCCTGGAGACTGAGCACACAGCTGTATTTTGTTTGCTTTTTAAACAAATTAAAAACAATTAATGCTAGATCGCAAACCAGGTTGACTCACTAGCTCGGGCAGGAATGCTCACATTTGTCTGAACTTCGGGTTGAGTTCGAGGCAGAGGAAAAGACAGTATTGTCTGCTGAATATAAATATTTGTCGGCCTGTCACTTACAGTTTACACAATGCTTCGGACACACCATTTCTCTTGTACCCACGAGGAGAAGAAGGGAATCCAAGGGTCACCCCAAAACGTAGCACCATGTGCAGCAGGCATGGCCTTGAGGAGCACTCCAAGCTCCTGGCCACGGGCACCATCTCTGCCCGGAAGGGCCGCCCCCCAGTTCAAATTGGAGCACATTGCGGAGAACAGGTCCGTGAACTGAGCACCTGGTATCCTCAGGCAGTGCAGGACTTAGACACAAAGCCACCCGTGCTCACCTCACCCCTGCTCAGGTGACTGGAAGCTGAAGGAGACAGGCAGGCAGGCAGGGAGTGCCTGCTGGAGTTGGACCCCATCTCTGGGCTCTGCAATCCAGCCTGAGCGGCTAACCTGCCCTCCCCTTGCCGAGGCCACTTGCTGACTGGAGCTGGGGTTGGGACATCATGCTGCTCATTAGGAAGGAAGTGTAGGCTCCAGTGCAAACGCTCACAAGGCTGAGTCAGGAAGCATGCACTGGCTGCAGAGGCAGGAGGGCCTTGGGGTCAGCCCGGGCTGACCTACTCTCCCTGTGTCTCCTTGGCCTGAGTCTTGCTGCTTGGGAAAGGCCGTGCCCATCGCCCACTGGCTGCTCCCCCAGGCTGAGTGAATCTGTCTGGAGGAAAGTCTCTGTCACCTTGGCCGTGAGCAATCGTGCTGGCTGGGGGTGTCTGTCTGCAGAAAGGGCATGTCCGCAGACGCACCCCACCCCAGCCCCGACAGGGCCAGCCGGTGACTCAGGGCTTGGTGACACAGGACGCTGAGCTGAGAGGCTGGGTCAGGCTGGTGCTGGACACGGGGATGTGAGGTCAGGTTGGGAATGCTGAGGGTCACCTGAATGTGTCAGCCTTCCCCAGGGAAGCTGGCCACTGCCACTGGGCTTCGGGGATGTCCACAGTCCCCTTGTGCATAGATGTTGCAAGAGGCAGAGTGGGTAGCCAGTGGGTCTTCTGGTCTTGTCCTTTTGTGCAGGCTCTGGAGAACATTTTTCTATTGTTTGCCTTCCTTCATTGCAGGGGAATCTTCACACAGCTCAGAGCAGGCAAACACTGTCCCATATGACAATCCTGCTGGCTGTGCGACTGCGAGCAAACCACATACCCCTCAGCTTGTGCCTCGCGGGGTTCTGGCAAGGATGAAACGGGATGACCCATGCCATGGGCTGCTCCCAGCTCAGGCCCAGACTCTGCAGGTTGCCCTGCCTGAGCCCTGCCTGGGACCACAGGGTGAACAGCTCCTGGTTCTGCAGCTGTGCTCCGCGAGGTGGTCAGTGGGGATAGAACTGGCAAGGGCTCGGGGAACCAGCTCTTGAAAGTGAATCATGCCGGGCTGGCCAGAGCCAGAGCCAGAGCCAGAGGCAGAGCCAGGCCTCAGCTTGCACATAACTGAGGCTCTGTTCATTCAGAGCTTGCAAAGCTGCTCTGGATGTGCTTGAGTTCTGGGAAACTCATTAGCGAGCCCGAGGAGGCTCTGGATGCCCATCCGTCTGGCTCCGTAGCTGCTGCCTCTGTTCTCAGAGGCCTGTCCCTTCCAGCACAGCCCTGCCCATACCTCTGCGGCAGGCCACCATGGCCAAGTACTGTCCCAGTTACCTGGGATCCCCGGTGGCCTCCAATCCAAAGCCAGCCTCTCCCATGGTCGACCCACATAACGGCGGATTCCTGACCAAATCTGTTTGGAGCACAGGCCATCGGGACCACTTGGGGGCCGAGTGCTGCAGCTACAAAGCGGGCCAGGCACAGCTCCTGCCTCTGAGGATATTGGTTTGGTCACAATAAAGCACTTGTCTCAATGCAAGGGGGGCTGCATGCATTCGGAGAGGCTGAGAGCAATCCTGGGTGCACAGAGAGGGAGGGAAGGGTTGACAGAGTGAAGAGCCAGGGAGAGGAAGAGGAGAAGAGAGGGTGGAGAGGGGAGAGGAGGGAGGGGGGAAGAGGGGAAGAAGGCTCAGGAGGAAGAAGCCCATGGGCACCAAAGCCTCGATCGGGAGTAGAGAGGAACGGGGTTGAACGGGCCGGAGCAAGAGGGGACCTCTCTACACCGGGACTGTCAGAGGATGCGGGGCCTGGAGCAGCGCTGATAACCCCAGAGGCCTTCTCTACAGTCATGGGTGTGACTGTTGCCCTCAGCTGTCATTTTCGGAACTCAAAGTACGAGTCAGCTTCACCCTGCACCCTGCTCCCCAGGGCCAAGCCCGGGCCTGGCAACCAGGCACCCAGGAGGGAGCCCAGCGGTCAGGCACTCAGCGGAGAGGGGTCCCCTGTCCCCTGCCTGAGCTCCTGATGCCTCAGTGGCCCTCAGCCTGTCCCACCCTTGGGCTCTGACCTGCTGCGTCTCCCCTGCTGCTGCTGAGGGCTCCCTCGGCCTCCCGTGGTCACAGCTTGTTTTCCCGGAGCCCCTCCCTCTCCAGCCCATCCACACTTGAGGCTGACCGCTCTGGGCTGTGACACCCTGCACCCGCAGGATGCCGGCTCTGCCCACCAGATGCTGTAGCATCCCCTCTTTGGGCCACAATTGCCCTGGCCTGGGGATTCCCAATATCCATGGCTGTGAGGATCCCTGGGCTGGACTTCCCAGGCGATTGCAGTGAGTGCCTGGTCTTTTTGGGGGGAGAGGCCCGCACTGTAGCAGACACTCTTCCGGATCAACCCTGGATCCAGGAGCATCAGAAACCTGTGCAAAGGATCAGGCAACACGTGCTCGTGGCTTTGGGGTCCCCATGGCTGCTCGGCTCTGCAGTTGTGGACGCAGAAGCCCCAGATGTCAACTGGCAGGCACATGGGCTCTGAAATGTGGATTTCCTGTAACTCTGCCTTGAGATCCCTTTCCTTTTTCCAGTCGTCTGAAGATGGAAACTGTCCCAAGCCCATGGGCCACGTGCATAGGCAACAGGTGGATCCGGCTTCGGTTGTGGTTTGCCGAGCCGGGGTGGAGCCCAAGCCCCCCTTCTGCAGGCCAACCTGTGGGCTGGGACACAGACCAGTGCCACAGGTGGCATCACTGGGGCTGCCCCGTGCCCAACCCCGCAGCTGTGGCCCCACCTGCACCCTGATGCTAAGGTCGGCTAGGTGGCTTTCACCGTGGACACCGTATGGATCCAGCTCTGTCCTGGCCAGAGCGGGAGAGTCTGAGAAGGGGTTAGGATCAGCCTTACAGGAAGAGCTGGGTTAATTAGTTCCCCGGGGGTTAATCCTAGTCCGTGAGAAAAGACATCCAGATGGAACAGCCGGGCGGCACAAGCAGGACCCGCCAGAACCCAGTCACTCTCGAGTCTGGTGGCAGGAAGGACGGTTGCATGTGGGGGCAGGGGTCTCTGCTGCCTGCTGCTCTGGCCTGAGATGCCCACCACGGGATACTGTCCTCCGGGGACCAGGCCGTCTTATTTATAGCGCTGCCAGGCCTTTTCTAGATGGCAATTTCCTGCCTGTCCACAAAGCTTTCCTTCCAAACTGGCACTTGTAGGGCAGGGCAGGGAGAGCCACGAACCAAAATTGCTGAGCTCCCAGCTAGGCTTGCAAAGGCCGAGACACAATTAGGGTAGGACACGTTGCTGTGGGCAAGGGTAGTGCCTATGAGCCTGTGCGGGCTGGCAGGACCTGGCCAGTCTTGGGGAGGGCAGTTCACAGGGACCCAGCCCCGGCCTGCGCCTCTCATTGGGGAGACACAGACTCTGCCCCACCAGCCACGGCTTTGTGGGGAACGCGGTGGGGACATCCAGCCACTCCCACAGTGACCAGGCCTGCTCCACTCCTTCTGGCCACCCACTTGGCCACGAGCACAACAGGCTTCTCCACAAGGACATCTGTCTCTTGACGAAGATGGACATGCCTTAAAGACTGGCAGTTCACCCCCTGCATGGGAGGGCAAGGACAGGAGAAAGGTCTCTGAGCCCAGGCCGAGCCTCGGGTGCACCCTGTTACCCTGGACCATCAAGGGGGCCGATGCGCTGACTCTGGGTCTCAAGCACAACACCACCAGCCCGCAGTGCAAACTGACGCCTCCTGCTCCCAGCAGGCGGGAGAGGGTCCCCCTCAGAATTCTCCCTCGCACGGGGCAGGAAGGAGACCCCCAATCCAGACAGTCCTTTAGGTCCTTCCTGAGCTGTAAAGGGAGGCCCCCAGCCCCAAGAGGCAGTTCAGGCCCCTGAATTGTGGGGCTCACTGGGCAAGAGCCCGAGGTACCTCACCCCCTGCTGGACGGCATTGGCTCAGCAGCCTCCTCCTCGGCAGGGTCAGCCGGGCCTGGGCTCCATGAAGCAGCACCTCCCCTACCCCTTGATCTCCAGCCCTGACAGCCTGGAGCCACTGTCTACCTGCGAGCTCAGTGCAGTAGTCTCTTTCCAGGTGACACGTTCCTCCCCTGCCCCAGCCGCCTGGGACACTCAGGTCCCCTCTCACTGGAGACACCAAGGGAGACCCCAAGGCCTCATGGGGTGGGGGGCACATGGCCGTGTCCTGAGTCCAGTGAGGCCTCTCCACGGCAAGGAGTGACGGCCACACATGGACACTGGGGCCACCTCCACATCCCTCAGTGTTGCTCCAGGCCCTTCTCCAGAGCCCTTGTACCCTCACCCTCTCCGGCAGGATCCAGTGTGGGACAGACCCTCCCTTGGTCCTCTGGCTTCTGCTGGACACCGGGAGGGTGGCAGGCTGGGCACATCCTGAATCCCCCCGATCAGGGTGAGCTGGCCCTCAGGACAAAGAAGTGCCGCCGAGTCTCAGGACATGGAAAACATCACATCCTTTCCCTGGCGAGAGAACCAAGAGAAGAGAGAGGAAGCCAAGGAGGTTCTGGCACTGCCCTCGGGTTTGGAGCAGATGGTGAAAGCATCAGGCAGAGGAGCGACCCTGGAGTCCCCTCCGTGGGATCACTGGAGCAGCCAAAGGCAGCTCAAAAAGCCACATGCGGAAGTTGGAAAGTGGAGTGGGGAACTGGGGGAGGAGCTGTCTGGGACCCCAAGACCCAAGGACCAGGAACCAGAGGTGACTATCTGGGGAGAGGATACCAGACAGCAGGCCACAGACACGGAGGCCACAGAGCTGGGGGAAGGAAGGAGGTGGGGACTTCACACTCAGGGCAGAAAGAGCTGAGAATTCTGCCAGGGGTTATGTGAGAAGCAGCAGCTGTGGCCTCTAGGAGGCTTTGTCTATGACAACAGAAGGCTGCCCAGGGGCCCTGGGCTGAGCACTGGGAAGGATCCGGAAGTGCTGAGTAGAGGCTGAACAGCTGGTGGATTCGCAGCTCCTCAACACCTTGAGGGCCATGCTGTCGCCATTGCCCTGAGCCCTGTGCTTGAGTGGCCTCCTGCAACCTTTGTCATGGGTCAGAAGAGTGCTCGGTCTCCCAGCCTTTGAAGCTTGTTTTCAGAGCTAAGACCCTTTCTCCTCTCCTACCCCAGCAGAGGGCCCCTCTGCAGAGCAGAACAGACTCCCCAGGGCTGTCCACAGCAACGACAAGCCACCCTGCCAGGCTCAGATAGGGTGAGGCGGTGCTCAGGCCACCTCCTGCTGCACAGCCTGTGTGGACTGCAATAATACCTCCCAGCCTTGCCCTGCCTTGTGTCCACATCACACGCCTCCGGCCCCCCAGCAGGCTCCCTGATCAAGCATGGAAACCAGTCAGTGCTTAGGATGAGCAGCTTGGAAGGGAGGAAGCTTGCGCCCAACGCACCACTGGACCCTCCCCTCCTCTCTCCCAGATACCTGACACAGAGGGGTTTATTTCGGCTTATGTCTTCAGAGATCTCGGTCCATGGTCAGCCAGCTCCATTACTCTGGCTCCAACAAGGCAGAACATCATGGTGGGAGGGTGTAGGGGAAGAAAGGTGCTCGTCTTATGGCATCCAGGAAGCAGAAAGAAAGAACCAGAGAAGAAGGTGCCAGGGACCAGACAGAGTCCAGATTGAGTCCTCAAGGCCATACTCCCAGGACACGCTCCCTTCAACAGGCCTCCACCTCCTACCTCTGTTTCCAAATAATGCCATAAACCATGATTTGCTCAGTGGGTTAATCCCCTGAGAGATTAGGCTGCCACCATCTATCACTTCCCAAAGCCCACGGGCAACTAAGCCTTCAACACAGCAAGATCTGTTGGGGGGGGGATGTCTTAGATAACAGCCATAACATCCCCGAGTGACCGTCCCAAGACCAGAAGGAAGACTTCCCAAGCCTGTTTCCATGGGCCCTTCCCTCCCCTGCCCTATCCCTCAGGGCTGCACCCCACGTTGAGGCTTTAGCCCACAGGCCTTGCTCAGATTGGGACGCCCCACTCTGAGCACGCAGAGTGTGAACAAGCCGGAAGTCCAGCAAGTGGAAATGAAGAAGGGGGATACTCGTCCAAGAGCCACCTTCAGGAACCCCAAAGCTTGGGCCAAGACAGCTCGAGACACATGAGGGATGCACTGACACCCTGTGAAGGGGGCAGGGGCTCAAGCCATCTAGAATCTTCAAATCCTGCTGTGCCAGGATTTCGGATCAGAAGGAGGGACAGTTTTCCTGTGCTCTTTTGGAGGCTGCAGAATCCTCACATCAAACAAATAGAAAATGAAATATAACGTGTGTGTTGGAAGCACACGGTTTGTTAAATGCTACAAGTCTAGTTGTTATCACCCACTCTGCACAGAAAGGTTTCTAGGGTGCTTAAGTTCACACAGCTACAGGACAGCAAGGTTGGCGTTCGTGCCTGGAGGACCAGCACAGGAGCCGCTGGTCCTAATTCCTGCCACGCGTGACAACCAGCTCACGCGTGAGTTAATGTGGAAAGGTTGCAAAGAAAAGAGTAGGGAATCGAATTAGTAGCATGCTCAGCAGTTGGTGCTAACAGCCAAGGAGAGCTTCTCCCAGGGATGTCAGGAGGTTGTTTTGATATATTTTGTAAGGTTTTCATTTAATATGGGGTGGATGAAAAAATCATATTTATTAAATAATGGTCATATAGACTAAAAGGCTACCACACAGGCCCAGGTTGGCACCTGGTGTCCTTGGAGGCCACCCCTGGCTCCCACGTCCACCTTGCCATGTGTTCTGTGCAGCACCATGGCTGAAATGTACAGTCACGCACCACCTAAGCAAGGGGCCGTGTTCGGAGAAATACATGGTCCCGCGATTCCGCCACTGTGCGAAAGCCCTAGAGTGTGTTACATAGACCTGAGGCACAGGTCCTCCCTGTGACAGAGGCCTCTCCATGCGGCCCAGCGACCCAGGAAACCCAGGAAGGGGAGGCTGCAGCTGGCAAGGCCACACCGTTTACACTAAACTTCATTCTATTTTTCTTTTCTCTTCTCCTTTCTTTTCTTCCTCCTTTCCTTTTTCTTTTCTTTCTTTTTTTTTTTTGCAGTGCTGTGCATTGAACTTGGAGCTTTCACACCGAGCTACATCTCTAGTCCCACTTATTTATTATTTATGTATTATTTATTTACTTATTTGTTTTATTTGTATTTTGAGACAAGGTCTTGTTAAGTCTCCAAATTTCCCAGGCTGAACTCAGACTTGCAATCCTCCTGCCTCAGCTTCCAGCAGTTCTAGAATTACAGGTAAGTGTCACCATGCCTGACAGTAAACCTCTTTCTACAAATAGAGGGAGCGCTCTCTAAACTTGTGCTTACAAGTGTAGTCAGGTAACTGCATAAGCTGGTAACGTGACCATTTACTGTCGCTACAGAAAGCCCTAATTACATATGCTGTATGTTGCTACGGTTGGCAATGCAATGGGCATCGGCACAGGCAGGGTGACAGGAACATTGCCTGTGGTGTCAGGAGAGATTGTCTTGCTCCACTGTGATGTCAAGGGACCACCCACTTTGAAAACATCCCAGTCCAGTGCCCAGCTGTCTGGCTCTGTCGATCTCTGGCCTTGAGTTCTCTTGCCCAGCAATCTGTCTCTAAGATTCGTCTGTTTTGTTGAATGCACCTTCGGTTTCCTCACCTGTACTCCTATAGTGTGTCCCGTTTTCCTAATTTTGTCACTGCAGAGCATGCGCCTCTCTGGGCACCGTGAGTGGCATCCGGGTTGTGTGTCCCCTAACCTGGGCTGGCTGGGTCTCAGGGTGCACCTGCTCAATTTATGTGCAAAATCCACTTGCTTCCCACGATGGTCAAATTACTTTAGCTCCCAAGCAGCAGTCTCAAGTCGGTCTTGGACAAACTTGATATCTTTATAATTTTTAATGCTTACCAACATAGAATGTGTGAAGTGTGCAACTCTGAACGTACAGTGCTTTGCATTTCTTTATTACTAAGGACCTTGGATGTCTTTCCATGTGCGTCAGGCTTTTGGCATTCCTGGTTTCAGAAGTGCCTATTTCCAATCTTTTGACCATTTTCCTATATATTTTATTTTTTGCCTTTTAACTGAAGTATAGAAACTCTGTAAGAGTGGTTTCTTATTTGGAGGTTTGTTTCTTTACTCTTCGTGCTTTGTTCAATGAACAAAAGTTCTTGGCTTTAATGCAAGCAGGGAAATTCGTCGTTCCTCTATCTGGAAGGCTTTTCCCCACAGAAGCCTCCTGCGCCTGGTCTTTTCCATCTGTATTCTTGTTAGCATTCTGGTCTTTTGAACTCTGATGACTTTTTTTTTTACTCCACCACTGTTGCCTGGTTTAAGGAATCCTTCCCTAGCCTGAAATTTTATTTATTTATTTTTTTTAGCCTGAAATTTTAAATGTATTCACCTACATTATCTTCTAAAAGTTGTACAGATTTCCCTTTCAATTTAGATTTTTTAATCAACTTGTAATTAATTTTTGTGAACAGTGTCAGCTAAGCATGGATCCAATTTTATTTATTTTGGTGTGGACCACCAATCACCCTGAACAACTTATTTAGAAATCTGTTCTTTGCTCTTTGATCTTCAGTGGAGTCTCCACTACAAATTAAATTTCCAAATCATTGCAGGTAAAACCTCTGCTTCGTAAATGCCCTGAAGTGAGCAGCTTTCTTCTGTCCCTTGACCATTCATTCTGCCTAGGAGCCAGCCAACTAGGAACTGGAACCTCAACAAACTGTAAGCTAAAATAAACCTTCCCTCCTTAAAGTTGTGGGTGTTGGGTATTGTGTCTCAGTCCCAAGAAGAAAGTGACTAAGACACATTTTGGCACCAGAGAAGTGGAGTCATTGCTGTGATGCTGCTTGATCTTGTGGTTCAGAAGCCTTCGGGCCGGGGATTTAGCTCAGTGGTTCTGGTGCCTGCCTTGCAAGCGCAAGGTCCTGAGTTCCATGCCTGGTACCAAAAAAAAAAAAGAAAGAAAAAAACAGAAGCCTTTAGAACTGATTCACGGGAGGAGTCTGGAAAGATTTAGAGACACTGGCTGGTGAAGCAGCCCTAGAATGCTGTAAGCTGAGCTTGATGGGAAATTCTGGTCAGAGTTCCAAAGATCAGAATGCTGATAAGAATGCAGACACTGAAGACCAGGCGCAGGAGGTTTCTGTGGGGAAGAAACACTCCAGACCATGTATGTTATGCTCTGGTGAAAAAATTTGTCTACAATTTGCTCGTGTCCTGAGACTTTGCAGGAGACTGAGACTAAGGGAATTAGACTAATTAATCTGGAGAGGAAATTTCAAGATATCCCAATGCTGAGGTTGTAGCCCGGGTATTATTGGGTATTGTACATCATGGTAGCAGCAGAAAAGGATGGTTAAGTTCATGGCTGTTGGGAAGCAGGGGGTGGGGAGAAAGAAAGGAGCTAGGGAGCCAATGTCCCCTTCAAGGGCACGGCTGCTGTGACCTAACTTCCTTTCACGAGGCCCCACTTCCCAATCCTGCCACCAAATGGGGACCTGGTTTTCCATACATGGGCCCTGGAGGACATTCAAGGTCCAAATTATAGCTCACTTTTTATCTTTTCATTAATCAGTTGTAGAAATTCTTTATATATATTTTCTCCTAATCTACCAGTTGTCTTTCACTTTGTAAACCATATTTTTGAGCAGCAAAAACTTTAACTTTTTAAGTGCAATATATCAAGTGTTGTTTTTATGGTTCCTATTTTGGACCTTGTTGGAACAATATTTGCCTACTCTCAGACAATGAAGATATTTTTGGACATTACCTTTTAGAGATCTTGTGTTTTTGGCTTTCACAATTATGTTTATGACTTGTGTTCAATTATTATTTATTTATGTAATAGTAAAGTAGAGAATGAAGGTTTTGGGTTTTTTCCCATATTGCTATCCAGTTGCTTCAACACCACTTAATGAAGATTTTCATTTTCCCCTCTAAATTCAATTAATGCCTTTATGAGAGTCCATTTGTAGACTCTTGTTTCACTGTCTATTCTTACACCAAATGACACTGTCCCGAAGACCGTGGCTTTATAAAAAGTCAAAATGTGGCAGTATAAATTCTCTGACATTTTATTTCTCCAAAAATTATTTTGGCCATTTATTTTAGGCCCTCTGCATTTCTACATAAATTGTAGAATCATCTTACAAATTTTCATATGACTCATTTTGTTAGTCCGCTTTCTTCCTATACCAGCTTTTTAGTCAGAGGGATATTTAGAGAGTGCAGTACAGATCCTTGGTTTATTACAGTCTTTTAGGCACGTCATAGTCAAAATACTTTAAATCCTAAGTAAAATCTTAAAAACAGTGGAGGTCTTGGTGGGACTGCATCATCTCCAAGGGGTACAATGGTTGACTTTTCAACAAAACAGTAGAAACTGTAGACAGTAAATGGTATTTTTAGGATGTTTAAGGGGAAATACGCCAATATAGAACTCTATAGCCAGCAAAAATATCTTCCACAAATTGAGATTAAATAACAATGTTTTCGTACAGTAAAGAGAAAGATTAAAGACTTCATCTCCTGCATATGTGCGGGGCAATAAATACTGACAGGAGTTCTTCGAGTCAAGGGGAAATAATTCCAGATAGAATCACCGTAAGAAAAGTGAAGAGAACTCCAAAATGTAAGAACATGAGTAAATGGAAATGAATATTTATCCTTGAGACAACATCAATCACCATGTCTTCTTGGAATTCTACAGAGATAAAACCACAACACATGACAAAGACACAAAGGGTTTGGGGTATAAAGGAGTTAACTAGTGTGAAGCTCGCAGATTATTTGGGAAATGGTTCTAGTGGAGACTTCTTCCCTTAAACTTTTTCCCTATTTATCTGAAGGTAAGCCAACTATGTCATTTTGTTGTTGTTGGTACTTACTAGATCTATTAACTTTTGCTTTCAACTTCTCACTATCCTTATGTTTTAGATATCTCTCTTTGAAACCAGTTAAATTAGATTTTAAATATGGCTTGTCAATTTTCATCCTTTAGTGGAGCCTTTAGTCAATTTACATTCATTCGAGTCACTGATGTGTAGGTATATTTCCATCATTTGTTTTGTCTTTTTGAGGTTTCTTCCCCTTGTCTTTGCTTTTTCCTCTGAGCTGGTTTGGTGAGCTATTTTTCATTCCTTTATAAGTAAACACATATTTCTACATCTTAAGTCTATTTTAGAACATTTTAGCATTGAACTTATCAATATTCAAATTCAATCAATACAAGGTGTGATGAAAATATAGAGCGAATGTTTAAATTTTAAAATTTATCACGGTAAAAAACACATTGCCATAAATTCACCTCAAAATCCTCCTCTTACTTGGGCACACTTGTCCCCACCATTCTTACCCTTTCTGAAGCAGCTCTGGAGTCCTCTTTCATGGGTGTCCTCAGTTGCACAGTCGCAGAGCCTGAGGTCTTGAATCAACTCAAACTGTTCACTGTTCACAGTCATTTGGATTTTGTGGGAAGAGCCAGAAGTCACACAGTGCCAGATCCTGTGGATAAGATGGGCGAGGACACAGCGTCACGTGTTTTGGTGGGGTTTTTTTGGTACCAGGGATTGAACTCGGGACCTTGCGCTTGCAAGGCCAGTGGTGGAACCACTGAGCTACATCCCTGGCCCACAGCGTCATGGTTTTATGAGCTGCCGTTCCATTGGATGGTGCTCTGCAGCAGCACTCACTCTATTTTTGATGACACTGGTAAAGACACTCACAAAAGAGGACTCTAGAACTGCTGCGGAAAGTGGCAAGAATGATAAAATCAGTGTGTTCAAAGAAAGGGGAGAATTTTGAGGAGGATTCATGGCAAAGTGTCTTTCACTGTAATATCACTTTTTAATTTAAACATTTGCTGTAGTTTTCCATCATACCTCATCTATTTACCCTACTCCCATGCAATAAGGGTTTAAAACTCTTGAACTCAAAACATGCTCTCCTGGTTTTTTATGATTTTATATATATATTTTTTAATTCTGTAGGGTATTTTTACTATTTTTTTTTGGCCAATGTCTAATGATGTTTGCCCACATTTGCGCCATTTTCTCTGCCATCCTCTGCAATCTCTCATCTGCCATTTGCCTCTTCTTGGAAACCACACCTTTAGGGAGTGCACATTCCCGATGGGCCTGTCTTCCTAAGAAGGTGGAGCCAGGCCTCCCCTCTCCTCTGGCCGCCCGCGTGGATGTTGAAGGTTAGGACTCAGTCCAGTTGCCATCCCTGTTCTGTTGAGCGCCTGTTAGTTGTGGGAAGCGTATCAGTTCTCCCTGGACCTCCCAAGTCTGTCTCTCATCCTTCTCAGTTCTGCCTTTTCATTCCTGTCTCTAACCTCAGAGTGATTTTGTTTGTCCTGCTTTGGATTGGATGGGCTTGATGAGCATGAAGCCCCGGGGTCTTTAATCGGTTCCTGGGAATTCTTGACCATGATGTTGCCAAACATTGCCTCTCCCTCCCCTGACAGATGCGAGACTGCCTCCCTCTTCGGCCACCATTCTTTGTATTTTATTAACAGACGTTAATTGCCCAAATGAGTGGGTTTCACTGTGACCTTTCCATGCATATATATATAGTGCACCGACCGCATCCAGAATTCCTCTGCCTCCTCCACTCTCCCAGCAACATTCCTGGTCCCAATCCCTTGTAGTCCCTCTTCTACTTCCAAGGTATCATTTTTTTCTGCACAGGAGGAAAAACATGAACTATTTGTCTTTCTCTGTGTGGCTTATTCCCCTATATCCTCAGGCCCCACACTTTACTATAATGTTTCATTTCTCTTTTATAGCTTCTGTTCTTTTTCTTTCTGTGCTGCAGTCAAGGTAATTTCCATAACTCTGTCTCCAAATTCATTGATTTGCTCTTTAGCTGTGTCTAATTTGTGGTTAAACCCATCCATTGAGTTTTCAATTTCAGTTAAAATATTATTCATTTTAGTGGTTCTCTTTGGTTCTTTTTCCAAATCTGTTTACTCCTTATTCAGAGTTTCAATCTCCTTTAACCACACTGGACACATTTCCCTTCTATTTTTTACTTTTGAATTTTGAGACCAGGTATCATTAAGGTGCCTGTGCTGACTTGAACTGGCTATCCTCCTGCCTCAGCCTTCCCAATGGCAGGTTCAGGTGTGCACCACCACATGCAGCTCATACTTCCATTGTTTTCAATACTTCTAACACATGAGGTCTTGTAGCTCTAGCTCTTCTAGTCATTCATTTTGCTGTGACTTTTCACTTGCTCTCTACTCTGAATTCAAGCCACTTGAAAAGGGTTTGTTTGGGGCAATTCCTGGAGGCCTGACTTGAAGTGCAGTCTTTCCAGAGAGTTTAGTCTCACTTCTGTAAAGGGCTCAAGGTGCTGCCAGTCCATATTAGTCACCTAAGATTTCAGGTGAGGCCTTGGACCACCAAGGTGGTGTGAGCTTGGCCTGCAGAGCATTCGAGATGGACACATTCCAGGGAGGTGGCAAACCCTCCCTAGATAGCTGCCCAGGGCATGGCCCAGGGCTGTCTGGTTCTCCCTCCCACTGATGGGCACTGCCATGCTGGACTCCTAGTGGGTTTCTCACTGGGCAGGTCCTGGCTTCCGCTGCACCCAGCACCCGGAAGGGCCCCCAACCCTGAAATCAACAGTCATCTCCGGTGTGATGGTGAAGGCTTGTCCTGATATGGGGGTCATTTTGCCTCAGGGAAGCCCAGGAGGGCACGTTGACAAAGTGATTTTAAAATCAAAAAGTGGGGCTGGAGATGTAGCTCAGTGGTGTCACGCCTGCCTGGCAAGTGCAAGGTCCTGAGTTTGATCCTCGGTACTGAAAAACAAAAAAACAATCAAAGAGTAAACAGGTAAGACAGCAGCCAAGGCCTTTGCAGAAAAGTACAGTGAGCCGTGACGTGACGGCCCCACATTAAAGGGTGACGTGAAACCTTGGGGTTTCAAATGTGTGGTCCTGGCTGGTGTCCACCAGAGACCAGCAAGAAAGGATAAAAGATCTAGAAGCAGACCCCCTTATAATAAGCACATCGGATCAATGGAGTCAAAGAGGACCCTCCAACAGTAACCAGTAGCTAGATAGCTGATAGCTGTTAGGAAAAAATGCTCACTTAGAGTTGTGTCCTGTGCCCAAACAGCCCAGGTGAATGAATGCATCAGGTATGAAAAGGAAAACAACAAAGGTAGACATTAAAAGTAGGTGGCAATATTCATATAATCTCCAGGTGGCAAAGACTTTTATAAGCATCAAAAGCAAAGAAAACATGAAATACAATAAAAATACTTAAATTCCTATTGGTGTGAAAACATGGTGAATTAGAGTCTAGATAAAGACAAATTGGAGAAAATCAAGTGGAAATAAAGTGAAAGACAGAAATCAAGATTCCTTACCTTTAAAGGACTATTACAGATTAATAAAGCAAAGGTTAAAAAGGACATACACGGAAAATTAACATCAAAAATACTCAGCCATTCAAGTTCACTAGTAATTAGAGAAGCATACATTAAAAAGAGCATAGCTTCTGGGGGTAACACTCAAGATTTTTAAGATAATAACACATTGTTGGCAAGGTTTGGGTGAGTGGATTTTCTTATCCTGATGGTAAATTGCCACGAGATTTCTGGAGGAGAATTTGGCATTTTGTACCAAGAGCTACAAAGTATTCCTAGGCCTTGAGCTACCAATTCCAGCTGTCCTGAGGATGGAGCAGGCTGAGGAGAACATGACATAATTATTACTAGGAAAACAGCAACAACCACAAAATCCATATCTGATACCAGAAGCTGGGTAAATATAGTATATCCAAAGAATATGACCCATGATGAGGCAAACACTAAAATTCTGGCTCTGGGCTCAGGAGCAAGAGCAACACAAGGGAGTAGAGACAAGCTTTTCAATCAATGGTGCTGGAAAAACTGATGAAAGTAGACACAGATTTTACACCCTCCACAAGCATGAGCTCAGAGAGGATCAGACACCAAATGTGCAACACAGAGAACCATACAACTCCTGGAAGACAGATAACACACGCCAAAATCTAGAGAAGCGGGTTGTGCCCCTGACTTCTAGACACAACGCCAAAGGCAGGGCCTTTGAAAGAAATCACTGAGGAGCCGAAGTTCACTCCAGTTAGAAAAAACTGTGTTCTGCAAAAGACAATGCCAAGAGAACAAGAAGACAAACCACAAACTCCAAGAAAACATTCTCAAAGCAAACATCTGATGAAGGATTGCTTTCCAGAACACACAGAGAACTCTTAAAACTTAATAGGAAAACTAACAACCCCGTTTTAAATGGGCAAGAGACCTGACAGACGCCTCAGCAAAGACGATATACAGACATGTGCCAACGCCATGCGTCCTCCGTGAGCCGCAAACTAAAGCCACAGCGAGATACCACTGCGCTCCTATTAGCAGGGCCCAAAGCCAGAGCCCTGACCACGCCCACTGCTGTGAGGAGGTGGAGCCACGGAAGGCCCAGTCCTTGCTGGTGGGAATGCAAAATGGTACAGTCACTTTGGACCAGCGTTGACAGTTTCTTACAAAACTAAACATACTGTACTAGTACCACATGTTGGAGCACTCTCACTCCTTGGAGCCTAATGGACTGAAAGCTTCTGCCAACACGAAAGCTTGCACATGGACGCCTTTAACAGTTTCCTTCGTAATTGCTAAAACCTGGAAGCAACCAAGATGTCCTTCAGAAGGTAAATGGATCCGTGAATGGCAGAACCTCCACACAGCAGGATGGTCATCAGAGTGAAGAAGAAATACGCTAGCGAGCCATGAACAGATAAAGGGGAAACGTAAGTGCTTATTGCTAAGTGAATGGAGCTGATATACATCCTGCCTGATCTCGACTCTGCCAACCGCACAAGGCGATGCGGGGGAGACAGTGGAGGATGGGTGGCTGCCAGTGCACAGGGGGGCTGAGCAAGTGAACCCCAGGAAACTCTGAAGTCTCGGAAACATCCGTATATCTGGATGACACCATAACAACAGCCACGTATGGTTCCATTTGTCCAAACCTTCAGAATACAAAATCCAAGAGTGAACCCTGGGCAAGCTGCAGAATCGGAGCGACAATGGCCTGCTGGTGTCACTTGGTCATTCCTAACGAATGTGCCTGGAGGGCCTGTGAGAGCGTGGATGTCGGGGCTCTAGTCGGAAATCTACTCGCTGCTCTGTTTTGCTCGGAACCTATTGCTGCTCTACGGTGTACTTTAGAAATCAAAATAAAATAAATGCTACGGTCCGAATGTGATGTCTCCCCAAAGTTCTTGGGTCGGGCCCAATCCCAATGTGGTGGTGTTAGGAGTGAACCCCTGGGTTCTGAGCATAGAGCCCCCTGCAGGATTAGTAGATGAGGCCCCCAGAGCTGCTCGCCTCCTCCGCACTGAGAGGACACAGCCCAAAGCCGCCATCCGTGCCCCAGGTCACCGGCCCTCCTGACACTGAGTCTGCTGGCCTCTCGGTTTTCCCAGCCTTGTGAGAAACAAGCGTCTACTCTCTATGAGCTGCCAAGGCCGTGATGTTTTGTTAAAGCAGCCAGAAGAGACTGAGACAGAAAATCAGAAGGGGGGCGGATCTTCGATCATGGATCCTGGGCCTGTGGATGTAGCATGGGCACCAGACAGCAGCAGAGGCAGGAGGGGCTCCCGGTACCTGTGGGACTGTGTGTAGATGGTCAGCGTGACCCTGAACAGGGAGGAGTGGATGAGCTACAGAGGCCACCAGAGACAGCTGGCAGGACTAGGACAGTAGAGCCACAGTTGCAGGGCCCCAATGGGGCTGGCCCCAGAGAAAGCCATCCTCATTACTTCAAGGCCAGGTTCTCAGCTGACTCGGGCTCCCATCTGGGTGTTTAGCGGAAGGTGGAACTTTTGAGGATGAAATGGGGTATTTGGCTGGAGATGTTTCTGGGCAAAGTGTTGAAGGTGCAGCTTGGCTCCTGTTGAATGCATATAGTAAAATGCAAGAAAAAAAACAGTTTGAAGATGGAATTTTTAATCAGAAAGGAAGCAAAACTTAAACATATTGAAAATCATCAGCCTCCCCTGATTGAAAGGAAGGCTTAAATGTGTTGGGAAGAAAACACCTTTCTTCGTCCCTCCCTTCCTTCCTTTCCATTTCTGCCTTTGGGAATAGGACTGTCTATCCCATGCCTGTCGGACTGTAGTATTTTGAAATCAAACGTAACCTGTTTGATTTCGCAGATTCACAGCTGGAGGGAAGGTTGGCTGGGGATGAATAACGCCTTGAGTCTCACCCATATCTGATTTTAAAAAGAGAAGGAGAAAAACAGGCTTTGAGGACTACTCAGCAGCAGGGAAAACTCTCGAGATGTAATACAAAGTGACAAAACAGAGCTCCAGCAGCCTGATGGGAGCAGGCCGGGCCAGCCGTGTTTTCTGCGGCCCACACCGGTGCCAAGCACTCAGGCCCCAGCTCCAGCCCGCAGGAACGGGAGGGCGAGGACTGGAGCTGAGAAGGAAATTGGAGCTGAAGCGGGGTGCACATGAATGGAATGTTAATTCCAGGAGGAACTCACTCCGGATTCCAGCTCCTGGAGTGGCCCAGCCCTGCACAGCTGCCTCGGGCTTTCCTACAACACCAAGTCTTTGGTGAAGGAGGAAATGAAAACTCTCCTCAGAGGCAGCAGACTGGGACCCGGACTCCACGTGTCCAGATCTGGGGTCACCGCTACGCACGGCTCCCGAGGGCAGGGATTCCGGGCAGCAGCGGGAGGGGAAGACGGATCAAGCGAAGAATTGCACTCTGGAAAATTCTCCTGCACTCTCTCCTCCCCTTTCCCTTCCTTCCTGCCTCCTTCCCTCCTCCTCTCTCCCCTCCTCCTCTGTGTCCCTGGGTCCAGGAGCTACTCTGTGGCCGGTGTCAGGCTGTAAGCATGGCGATGGCGGAGTCTAACCTTAGGAACATCCCTTGAGGCCACAGCCACCTCGCTGACCCCTGACCCTGCTGCCCACTCTTTCCGCCAGGCTCCCTGCTGTCCCTCTGCTGCCACACGTGCATGCAAGCCTGCCTTGGCCCTGCTCCCAGGAGACCTTCCCCGACACATCCTCTTGATGACAGCGCTGCTGGCCCCCTCCACCTGTCCTGTCCCTGTACTCCTCGCTCAGAGCCAGCAGCCCTGCGCCTCTGTCTGGCCTTTATCTCCCATTGCTCCAGCGCAGGCAGGGGCCATGCGCAGCCAGCCCAGTCCCCAGATAAAAGGCACAGAGAAAATGACACTGTCATCTGTCGTGGTTCCAAGGAACCCAAACAGCAATTAACCAGACAAGAGTCATTCATTTCTTTACAGCGCTTCCCAGAGCACGGTGTTAACCTCAGCCCGCACAAGAGACTGCCTTGTTGGGGACACTTGGCGGGGGCATCAGCACCAGCTGGCAACTTTCTCTCCCAGGGAGAGGAGCGACAGCATGTGGAGGAGGGGACGGTGAGTTAGGAAAGGGCAGGGTCCAGGCCCGCGCTGTCCCGCAGCTGGGGATTAGTGGACCTGTCAAAGCGAGAGTCTGGGTGGATGTGAAAAATGCCAGGGCGCCCCGGCTCTGCAGGTCGCTGATAAGGCCGCAGCTTCACCCAGGAGGAATGCGGCCATGCTGTGCATGCAGGCTCCCTCTGCAGGAGACCCCTGAGGTAGGAGCAGGACAGGGACCTCTTGGAAGCGCAGACAGTATCTCAGCTCTCGGGTTTGAGAAATTCCACCAGCCGGTCTGGGACATGAATCATGCTCTGGGTTTGGAAAAAGTTGCAGAATCAAAGTTGAGCGAGGCAGCCTGGGGCCCACCCAGATGCAGCGGGGGCTGGTGGGCCGGGCCGGAGTCTTCGAGGTCCCCCAGCTGTGCCCTCCGGGTGCAGGCGGTGGTGGCAGCCCCAGGGCAGGGCTCCATGGCCACAGCATCTCCCATGTCACGATGGCATCTCTGGCTTGGGGCTCCGTAGATCGCTGAGGAGCCCCAAATTCTTTCCAGGGCTGCCCCCACCCCCAGAGGAAAGCTGCTCCCTCATCATTAAGAGGCCGAGCTGTTTGATCTGCAGCTCAAGAAGTGACAGAACTTGGCAGAGAGCGGCGTTCAGGGCTGAGCCCCAGATGGACCTGTGCATGCTGCGTGTGAGTGTGTTTGCACACACACGTGTGTGTGCATGTATGAGTGTGCATGTGCGCATCCTCTCAGTCACCCCCTTCCTTCTATCCCCCCTCCCCAGACCACAGCCCAGCCCGCAGCCTGCAGCCCGTCCACCACCTTGTGCGGTGCCTGGGGAACCTCATGTCTCAGCTGTGAATCCAGGACCCGTGCCTTTCTCCTCCTGGCACAGGGCTGGCCCCAAATCAGGGGACCAGGCTGACCACTCAGACCCCAGAATGAATGACGCCCCCTTGGGCACACGAAGAGACCTTCCTGCTCATGGAAAACTCGCCTCATGGAGGCCGCAGCTGCTCTGTCCAGGAAGCCGGTGAACACGCTGGCACTGTTCACTGGTCGGCGACCAGCAGGCTAATGACAATTCCAGACCCGCTGGAGCAGGCCGCCTGGGCGCAAGGACAGCCCGGCCTCTCCTCTTCCAGCCCTCGCGTTTTCTGTGCTTTTCTGCAGTTGGTGGTGAACCAGACAGAGCCCACAGGGCTCCAGACCCGGCCTTGGGTCCCAGTGCAGGGCAGGAGCCACGGGAGGCTGGGACATAAGGGACTGGGGACAAAGGAAGTGGGTGTCCCTTGGGATGGCACTGTTTGAGGTTGTGGAGACAGAAAAGCATGGGTGGGGGGATGAGGCAGGGAAATGGGGAAAAACAAGCCGGGTGCAGCTTCCTTCCTTCTGTGCATGAGAACGGAGTGAGGGACTGGGTCTCCCACCCCAAACAGACGCGGAGGGCCAGGGGCTCCTTCCCTCTTTCTGGGGAACGCACGTGGTGCTTCCCCACGGTGACCAGTCAGGAGCTTTAGCACCAGACAAGAATTGAGTCTCATTTTACAGACAGGGAAACTGAGGCACACAGGGGAAATAATCCACACACGACTCCAGCGCTGGCTTCAGGGTTCCTTGTCTAGATCTCTTCTCTTCCCCGCTGCCTGGGGTGAAGACTTACTGGGTCACAGAGCCAGACTGGCTCTTATGGCCACTGAGTTGAGACAAACACGGCGTGTGGAGCACCGAGGGTCACCTGTGGCCTCCTCAGCCCCCTGGGGGCGCTGGGCAGGAATGGTGGCAGGCCGTCACCACACAACTCCAGGGACAATGGCCCGGGGCGGCCCCAGGACAGATCCCGGGGGTTGTGCGCGCGCTCGCGGTCTGCACAGCCGTCTGCACTGAGGGGGTCTGGCGTGTCCTGGCCACTTCGGGACCCTCTCCCTGTAGTGGGGGCGACTGCTACCAATGTCAAGCTGGTGTGGCCGCCGCAGGCTGGTGCAGAGCCTGGAGAAGGGAGTCGCCAACCCAGCTCCGGGAGAGCGGGGTGTCCTTGCCCCTTGGCTGCTGTGAAAAGTGACCGGACAGGACAGGGCGGCCCCAGCACCCCCCTCAGTCCTGAGGCCGGAAGGGCAAGCTCAAGGCGGGGGTGCGGAGGACCCACGTCTGGGCCCAGGGTCTCCTGGCATCTCAGCGTGCAGAGAGAGCAAGCTCGAGGGCAGATCCCCCAGGACCCTACGTTCATGACCTCACAGAGCCCCGTCACCCCCAGAGCCCCTCTCCAATAGGTCGCACTGGAGTTCACTTCACGCGGGAGTTGGGAACGCTCACGTGCGGCCCTGGGAGGGGAGCAGGTTAAACCCTCAGGCGGGAGCGGCTCCTCTCACAGGAGGGCAGCTGGGACATTCAGTCAGGCTGGGTGCCGGGCACTTGCATGGTGTCGCGGTCCGGGGCCTTCCTGCCCAGGGTGTATCTCTGCCTCCAGGTGGGCTGGGGTCCTCAGGAGGAGGCGGCAAACGGACCCTCGGGTCCCCAGGGAGCTCCCGCAGGGACAGGCCTCACCCCTGGTTCTCTCCCAGGACTCTGTACCCCCACGGTGCCCCCATCGTGCCCGGCTGGTGGCTGGGCTGCTGTGGGTTGAACCAGTAGAGAGGGGCAGGGCTCCCCCGTCCCTGCCATGGGCTCCGCATCCAGCAGCTGAGGTCACTGTGACCCGCATGCACCACCACCCCAAACCTCCCCTTTAACCAGGTTCCCAGGCTCCAAGGACAGTCAGGGCTGACAAAGTTCCGAAGGACACCCACTCCCCTGCGGAGACCATTGGGCCCCAGAGTCTGTGCCTAGGGACATCGGAGAGACAAACCTGCAGAGAGCCCCCGCTATGGACCAGTGTGGACCTACTGGACAGTCCTGCCAGCAGACCCGGGCCACCCTGGAGCCAGTGCAGAGGCTCGGCATGGACATGACTCTTGGGGGACAATATTGGAACTGCCATGGGCAAGACTCAGTCCTCAGGGGGCTCTGGCAAGAGTCTCTGCTGAGTCAGTCATTCAACAAACATCACGGAGCATGTTTTATGATGAACTCTGTGCTAAGCCCCAGAGAGAGAGAGAGAGGCAGAGACAGAGAAACAGAGAGATAGACAAAGAGAGAGGCCAGGGATGGAGGAGGAGGGAGGAGGTGCGGTCCCAGCCCCAAGGCACTCTCCTGCTCTGGGATGGTCCAGACACTGACAGGTGACTGTCACCAGTCACGTGTCCTGGGCACACGTGGAGGGGGGTTGGGCCAGCCGGGCTGGGCCGGCACAGGCTGGGCAGCGGGTCCTGAGCCCAGCACGCTGGAGCAGGAGCGGTGTGTAGGGAGGGGTCGAGGAGGAGCTTGGGGCCCCGGGCTGCACCCGAGAGGTGAGCCTGCCTGGCTGGGGGCAGGGACACGGGAGGGGAGGGGCTGAGCACAGCCCCCGTCCCCAGGCCAGGCCAGTGGTGAGGAGGCCAGCATGGCCAGGCAGGGGCCGTGGGCCTCTCTGCTGAGGAGCCAGCCCCCCAGGACCATGCGGCCCCTTGCCGGCTGCGAGTCAAGGATGAAGTCAGAGGGATGGAGGCCCGAAGTCTGGAAGGCTCGAGGGGAGGAGGGGTGGAAGGGAGCCTGCGGTGGTGAAGCTGGGGCAGTGGGACCCTGTCTCTGCCCACCTGGCTCTCCAAGCCCTCCTTTCTGGGTGATTCTGCCCCTCCAGCAGGCTACTTGGCTGCTCCAGGGGGTGTCCTGGGAGGGCAGGAGGAAGGAGGGTGGGGACTAACCTCAGCAGAACGTGGAGTGCTGCCAGCCGGGCCTCCTGCCCTGAGACAGATGCTGTGACCACGGGTTAGGAAAGCCCAGCTCCACTGCCCTCAGTGGCCCCAGCTGGACCTAGGAGTATCCACGGGGGCTGCCAGATCCCCATGGCCCGCTGGCCCAGGACGGACCCTCAAGTCACCTGTGACACTGTTGGTGTGAGCTGCAGAGCCCACTCTGAGCCCTAGGTCCTGGGCCCAGTCTGCTCAAGCAGAGCTGGAACCTGGGAACCCGGGGCCTCGTGGCTGGGCCGGGAAGGGCAGCAGGGCGGCCACAGAGAATGCCTGCACCGTGAGTCACAGCAGATGTGGTCGGCTGTTGCACACACGTCCATGGCTGCAGGGACCAGGCCCTGGTTGCTCCCTCCAGAGGGGGCCTAGGAGGGGCAGGCGGGCAGCCACGGCAGAGGCACTGCCAAGGGGAAGGCACTCTTGGGTTGGGGGACCCAGCCCCACGCACACAGCAGCACAGAGGTGTGGCTGTGACTCCAAGCCAGCTCTGAGTCTTGCTGGGTCGTCAGGAGGAGCGGATATTAATAGCTCAGAACACGAATTGTTCAGCAGGCAAAGCACAGACTTAAAGGGACCCAAAGGCTGGTCCTCTCGGGCTGGGGCCCTGCAGTCTCAAGGTCATCAAATGGCTACATAGCTGACAACGAGCCTGGGTGTGTTGAGCCAGTGGCCACCCAGGCTGCTCCCAGATGTGGGTGCTCAGGGCGGGCCCCCCGGGGAACCACGGGTGTCCAACCTGGGGCGTTGGGAGCTTCACAAGGGCCCACACCCCAATGGCTCACTGCATGGCACTGCCCTGGCTCTCAAACAGGAACAACCTCTCCACCGTTTGCCTGTGGCTAATTCATTCCAGAAGGCACCAGACTGGATATTGCTACTGTAAATAGATTTCTTCATTATCCTGGGGCATTTTTTTTTTTTTTTTTTTTGGCCAAAAGATGAAGGAAAAACATAGGAAAGAGTTATCGTGCTCCCAGTCAGTCCCCAGCAGGTCAGGAGGTCAGGCTCGGGACAGGGTGGTAGAGGAAAGCTGGGCATCCGGTTATCAGCACCCAGGGGTCAAGGGGAGGGCTCAGGGGTCACTGAGCAGGGAGCCCTGGCAGGTTACTTGCCAGAGCTGGGGCTCAATTCCTGGAGGCAGCCGAGTGACCAACAGAGAGGCCAGTGCCACCGGAAGAAACACTGTACTCAGATTCCCAGAGGCCGGATATACACAGGGCCACTCAGGGCTCTGGGAAGCTTGGGACGGTCAGAGCAGTGGGGCCGGGAGAGAGCGTGGCCCTGCGCCTTTCCTGTGGTTTCCGGTGGGCCAGCGAGTGCCAGCTTCCGGTTGGCCGGCGGTTCCTGGGACCTGGGCTAGCAGAGGGGTCTCAGGCTCCAGCACCCGGCCTGGGCTGACTCAGGCAGAGGACACCAGCTTGGGGTGCGAGAGCCCATGGAGGAGGTGGGGGCTGTTCAGGGCCATAGCAAGCTGGCTGCGTCTCTCTGGGGTCGGCAAGGCCCCGGATGTCAAGATGTAAAAGGGACAGCCACCTGCCTCGCAAGCACAAGGTCCCAAGTTCGATCCCCGGTACCAAAAAAAAAAAAAGATGTAAAAGGGACACACCTAAAACAGAGTCAGAGGGATACAAGAAAAATATCACACAGACCAAGTTCAGTCCTAATTCAAGCCACGAAGGTAGTTAAGCTTAGAAATGTAAAAGCAGGGACTGGGGATTTAGCACAGTGATTCTGCCACCTGCCTCTCAAGCACAAGGTCCTGAATTCAATCCCTGGAACTGCAAAAAAAAAAAAAAGAAAGAAAGAAAGAAAGAAATGAAAAGAAAAAGAAATGTAAAAGCAAACAGAAAAAAAAAGGAGAAAAAGTTAGGATAAGAAAGGGTGGGAAAGAACCTTTCCTCCCAGGAGAGAAACCTCTTAGGCCAAGTACACTAAGTTAGTTGACAGCCCCTCCCTCCCCGCCAAGCTGGGCTTGCTTGTGTGAGCATAGAATCACACAGCGACTGGCTTCCTCTGAACTCAGCCAGCTGAGAAGCTGGTTTTCTTTAGACTATCTTACCAAGCCCAAGCCCCACTTGCTCCTTCTCAACCCACAGAGCCTCCTGTGATACCTAAACAAGTTCCCGCTTTGGGCTTATCTATAAAAGGCCAGGACAAGGAAAGCAGCCTGGCACCTGCTTTCCAGGGCCCCGCCTGGACTCCCCACCAGGAGTGTTTTGCCTCATATTCCAACAAACAGCTCCCCTTAGCCTCCTTTCTGTCCATGATTTCATTCTCTGACTTTGTGAGGCAATGGGCTCAGTCTGTACGGAGATGGGAAGGGTCCCCTGCAGGGCTCTCACGAAGGTGTCTGCTCCCTGCCCCTGGGGTCTCCTCAGTGCCCGGAGCTCCTCCCCACCACCCTCAGGGCCTTCTTCTCTTACTCTCTGCCCAGCTTCTGCTGCTCCGGACATGCTCTGGCTGGCCTGATGAGCTGCCGGGCCGTTGGTACCCATGCCCAGCTCCATTTGCCCCCTGTCCTGGCCCCTGAACCTGGGGACCCAGCCACCACACCCTTGCCTCCCTGTCTGTTCATCCCTGGTCTCAGTCTCCTCGAAGGACCTTCGTCCTTTCCTCTGCCCCAGCCACAGGCAGGGTCATCCTGGTCTCCACCAGCACCCCGTCTCCAGAAGCCCAAGCCCATTCAGATCCTCATGCTTTTCCCACAGCCCTGGCTGTCCTTGCCCCTGGGCTGTGACCACAGGCAGCTTCCCACCCTCCTACCTCCAGTCTTTGTGAGACCTCCCTCTGCTCCTGCACCCACCACCTCCCCTCTGACCAGGGCTGGGGGAGCTGTTGTTCTCAGCCAGGTCCCCACTTCCTGTGCCACCTGCCTCTTGCTGTCTTGACTGTTTTGTCTGCCTGTCTGTAACCCATCAGTTGCATCCCTGGCACCTCTTGGAACGTCCTGAGCTGCCAAAGTTGTCAGGAACCATGGCGTGGGAGCCCCTTCCAATCAAGACATCCACTCTGCCAGCAAGTCCAGCTTGCTCCCCTCCTGCCCCTCGGAACAAGCGCATTAGAGGCAGCATCTTTTCTGAGACTTTATCTTACAGAACAGAGAGCCGTGGTCCAGAGAAGGAGTCATATATTTGTTTTTCTCATTTAAAAGATTTTGTATTAGTCCCTGTGTACGGTATGCAGTGATTGCACTCATCCCAGGAGCTGGTCCATGCACAAAACGCACCTTAACTCTTTTCTCCCCTTCGCCTCTTCCTCCCCTCCTCTTTTTCTTAGCTCCCTTCCCATTTGCAAAAGATTGGTCTCCTTGTTTCCTATCACCGGTCGTTTAGGGACAGCCATAAGGTTAGGTGAAATAAACCCGACACACAAGCCTCAATACCGCACAGTTTGTCTTATAGGAGAAACTCAAAGTATGAATAACTTAAATAAATAAATAATGAAACAAAACATGAGAGGAAGTCATTTCTGAAGGCTGGAGAGCAGGACCGGACTGAGGCTCAGCCTGCAGGGGCCAGGCGGGAGCTCCTCCCCGCATTGCGAGACCCCTCCAGGTGCAGGGCACTGATGGGCCAGGGCTGCCTGGGGTCAGTGGCAATGGCCAGAGGTCAGAGAAGCAGGACCCAGCAGCACTCTACCAGAGGGCCCTTCATAGCTCAGGGTGAGTGCATTGCTTTGACCCACTGGAGCCTCAAGCAAGTCTGTCAGCAGGCACAGAGAGGGAAAGGGCTCAGAGGGCCACTGTGCCAGCACACGACAGGTGCACAGGCTCTGGACTCGGTGTCCCTGCATGTGTGCTCCACCCACCCCACCCGCCCCGGCCGCCCCAGGCCAATATTTCCCAGGAGCAGCGTGCTGTCTGAGACCTGTACAGAGGGATGTCACCAGCCACAATGTCCCCCAACACAGGCCCTGTGATCTGGCAGGTCTTTGCAGCCAGGGGTCCTTTCGGGGACTCCATGCTCAGGAGGTCACGTGCCACATGCCACATGCAAATACCACCCCCGGGTGACCCTTAAGGGCTTCAAGATGGCGGTGCTGGCGCACTAGCCAGAGCACAGGCCCCTTCGCTTGGCTCCCCAGGGGCAGCATGAGCACGTGAGGTGCCTGTGGCTGTCTGACTCCTGGGAAACCTTGCGGAGCCACTTCGTCCACCCAGAAAGGCCCCTGCAGCCACCTAAGGCTGGTGCATGGCTTCCACCCCTGATCTGGCTGCTGCCTTCCCTTGCTCCGTTGCCACCCATAAAGGGGTTGTAACTGGCTCCCGCAGTGCTGTGGGCCCACTAACCTAAGCATCTTTCCTGGAAGAAAGAAAGGGCCCGATGGACTACAGCACTTTGGAGGATACAGACCTGGAGAGCCGAGGAGGACAGGCTCTAGAGCTGTCCCCCACCCCACCACAGCGGGTGTCCTGGGCTGGGGCTGCCAGAGCTGGATTAGCACCAGCTCTTCTTCTGCCCACTGTGCACCTGTGGTGCCCCATCATGGCAACGCAAACATCTCCTCATGGGCAGGCTTCCTGGAGGACTCGCAGTAGAGCGAGTCCAGGCCTCCTTCCTGCAGCAGGCCATCCACTCCCAGACCCGGTATCAAGGGGAGCCCCTGCTCAGAAAGGGGAGCCAGCTGCCTTGTACCAGGCATTCTGCAGCAGCACCCCCGGACACTGACCCCCGACACTCAGGTCCAAGCCAAACACCGTAGATCATCTCCTGGGCTCGTGCCGGTCCTGGGGGACACACACCGTGCACGACACTAGTGAGACCAAATGACTTTCTGGAATCTCAGAGCTCCCGGGGGACACACCTAGCTGGGGGCATCAAGGCCAGTTGAGCTAGCCCCCACTGCCATCCTCCATACCCTCACCCCATCCCCACTATTCCAGTAACTTCAGAGACTCCCCAACTCTTGGGGTAAGCCAGCCTAGTGGGGATGCCCTGGTCTCCCAGAGCCTGGTTTCCTCCCTGGAACAGGGATGAGGGTGGTACCCACAGGGCTGTCCAGAGCAAGGTCAGGAAGCAAGATCACAGTCACCATCGCACGCATGAACCATGGCCCACACCTACCTCCAGACCCCCAGCCTTGTACATTTGCAGCGGCGCTCAGGCCTGGGCTGCAGACGTGTGGGCCACACTCCTCCAGACACACCTACCATGTGGCAACCCTCGGGCTGGCCTTGGCCCAGCAACCATGCCTCCTGCCTAGCTCTGCCTCTCCAGCAGCCCCTGGCGCATGGCCTCTCTCTTCCCTCCTCTCTAGGAGGAGCCCCCTCTTTTCACACAGGACTGCGGGACATTTCTTCCTGCTCTGCCAATAATCCATTTAATGGAGGTTTCTGAGCCCTGGCCAGGCCCACTGAGGACACAACATGAGCAGCGATGAAATCCAGTCGGTCCTGTCGAGGGTGACATCTTGATATTATGGTCAGTGACCTTGCTACAGTCACTTGTTAACTCCAGTGGTTTAACTGTGTATCCCTTGGGATTCTCTGCTGACACAGTCATGTCATCTGTGAGTGGTGATGATTTTCCTTCCTTCCTCTCCTCATACCTTATTTAGTCTTAAACCACAGCACAACATGGAAAGGCACTGTGGCGGTGACATCCTTGTTTCTGTCTCAGGCTCAGAGGAGAATTTCAGTGTTTCACCATTGACTTAGATGTTTATCACCACAGGTGTGTCTGCTTTGCAAATTCTCTTTCCAGATTAAGAACATTCCCTTTTATGTCTATATCACTAGTACATAATAAGTTGTTTTTTTCTTTATCATATTACCATGATGAATTCCCTTGCTTAATTTTTTTTGAATGTTCAAACACGCTTGTACACCCTTTTTGGTTATGGTGGATTCCCCTTTTCTTATTTCACCAGATCAAACTTGTTAATATTTCAATTAAATTTTTATATCTCTTTCCCTGAGAGATTGAGTTCTATGTTTCCCTTCATATAACTTGCATGTCAGATTTTATAACAAAGGTATATTGGTCTGATACACGGAGTTGAGAATATTCTCTTTCCCTCTTCTCTGAAAGAATTCATGTACCATCAACACCAGTCTTCCACAAATATTTGGTTGACTAGCCAAACCATCAGGATTGAAACTATTTTGTGGGGATATTTTGAATATAGAATTCCATTTCTTTACAAATTATATTAAATTTTTCTTTGCTTCTTAAATTTCACCAGGTAAGTTGTACTGTTTTTAACAAGTTGTTGACCTCATCTAAATTCTCAACTTCATCGACATAAAATCGTTCATAGTATTTCCTTATTATCCACTTCATGTCTGTAGGATCTGTAGTGATGACTCCTCTCCCTCTCTCTCTCTCTCTCTCTCTCTCTGTCTCTCTTTCTCCCCAGTTTCAATATTCTTTTGAAATAATCAACATTTAACTTTATTGATCCATGTTATATTTGTTTTGCCCATTACTGATTCTATTCTTCTCTTTTTTTTCCTTCCTTCTTGCTTTTGACTTAGTTGAAGATACATTTTTAGCTTCTTGTGATAGATATTTAAATCATGGATCTTCAACTTTTGTTCCTTTCTTAAATGTGCTTTTTTAAAGACTATACATTTACCTCTAGTTACATCTACAGCTGCATCTAGAAATGTAAAAGTGTCACATTTTAATTCAAAATATTTTTCAATTTCCATTTTTATTTCTTCTTTTACCCATATTTTTGGAAGTATATCGGTTAATTTCCATATTTAAAGATTCTCCAATTGTCTTATTATTATTGATTTCTAGCTTAATTCCACCATGGTCCAGAAATATATTCTATGTTCTTTCAAACCTCAGAATTTTGTTTAAATATGAATCATAACCCAGCTTACTATGGATTTTAGTAAATATTCCAAGCATGCTTGGAAAATGGTATGTATTTTGCAACCATTAAGTGTAGCTTTGTATATGTCAACAAAATCATATTTAATAATTATATTATTCTAAGTATTTATTTCCATAGTGAATTTTCTGTTTACATGTTCTATAAGTTACTGAAAAAGGTATATTCAAATGTCTCACTCTGATCATAGATTTGTTTATTCTGTTTTATCAATTTCTGTCTTATGTGTTTTGAGGATAGATTAGTAGGTACATGCAAGTTTAGAATTAAATCTTCCTAGGGGAATGTGACCTTTTAACACTGAAAATACCTCTTGATTTCTAGCAGTGCCTCTTTATCCTTATATCAGCACAGTCACGGTAGCTTTCTTGTAGTTAGTGTTTCCCTGATATATCTCTTTCTATGCTTTTGCCTTCAACTTTTCTATAGTCTCATATTTTGGCATTGGAGGTAGATCAATCCTCCGATCTGCCTAGAAAGTGAGGTGGCAAGGGCTAAAGAAAGACAATAGAGACATGAGTAATTTCATAATACATGGGGGGCTGGGAGGTCAGTGCCTCAGAGTGGGCAAAGACAAAGACACTCCTAGCTAGCCACTATTTATTGGTTGCACACAATAATTGGAGAGAGCATTGGGTGACTTAGGAGGCTGCAGTAATCTTATGTTGATGCAAATCTTAGTTCCATGAGTATCTTAGGTTGATGAGGACAGTGAGATGAGCAAAGCATTCTTACAATAGTAGGTGGAATGAGGTAGTAGGCTAATAAGGAATTTGCCCTTCTCCCAGGTGAAACTTTTCTCTTTTTTACTTTTTTTTTTTAACTACTCAGTTCTCAAAGAACCAAGATGTCTTTGGCTAATATAATCTTGCCCTTGAGCATCACAGGATCACAGGACCATTGAGGCCTCATCTTGTCACCAGAGGCAAAATGGAATTATGTTTCCACATGCCATAGCTGGCTCATGGGCAAGAAGATATTGGGCCTTAGACAATCTTTATCATAATTTAATTATGAAATGATTTTTCTCCAAAATTATATAGAATGCCTCTTGACATTTTGGTGTAAATCATTTTAATAACACAGAGTGGGTTTTGTTCATTTATCCAGTATGAGAAATGTTAGCTTATGTTTGGAGTATTTTTCTGAATACAATCATGTATAATACCACAGTATTTCATTCAGTGGTGAATTGTGTATACCATAGTGGTCCCACAAGATTATATTACCTAGTGGCATTGTGACCATCCCATTTTAGGTAAGGACATCTTATGATGTTTGCACAGCCATGAAACCACCAGATGCATTTCCCAGAATATATCCCTGTTGTGAAGTGACATGCAGCTGTCCATTTAATTATATCTATTATTTATCTATTCTTTCTCCTTCAAATACAGTCTCTGTTTTTTTTTCAGTGATGCTACGACTGGGATTCTGCAAGTGACATTTCTTATCCTGTTTTGCTGCCTGGAATTGTACTGAGCTCATTCAACAGAGCACCCTAGAGAGATGGTGGGACACAGGACTCGGGGGGAGAGGACTCCCCACTTCCCTGTCCCCTTCAGTGCTAGGAGCAGCTGGTTCTTGTTCCCAATTTTATCCTCCATCCTTACCACATGCCATCAGTGGTGCATGCAGTAGCCAGGCAGCAGTGACCTTCATGTCCACAAGCTTGTGTTATCTGAATCCAGGAAGAGCAGCATCTCTCTGTGGTTATCATCTCTGTGTTCTTGCTTCTTTTCCTGTTTGCTCTTTGTCTTAGTTACTTTTCCATCCTTGCTGAGACATAATATCCAACAGCCAAAGTTAAAGGAGAAAAGGTTAATTTACCTGACATTTTATGGAGGTTTCAGCTCACAATCAGCTATCTCCAAGGCAGGGTGGCATGGCAGAGGAGAAACAGTTAATGGAGGGCAGAAGGCAGCAAAGCAGTGAAGTAGTGAACAAGCAGCAGCAGCCTACATCTCCGTTTTATCCCTTCCAGGCTACCCACCCTTTGGGTGGTGCCACTCATACCCAGGGAGCACCTTCCCACTGTCCACACCCAGGACTATGCCAAACCAACCCATGGACTAATTTAGTAACCACACACCCTAAGTCTCAGCATCACACATTCTAGATCCAGCCACCTATGACCGCATGAGATTTTCAGGTGACATCTAGACACAAGCATAACACTCTTCCAACTTTTATGTGACCAATTCCCTCTCATGAGTTCCTTTTGTTTGGAATAAGCCATGTGGCTTCTGTTTTCTTGGACAGACTTGGACTGGTACATTGTTGCTATGGTATGTAGGGCTTCAACTGTACTGTCACACTCTGTGTTCTACGTTCCTCACAAACCCTGTATTTGTTTGGTTTTGTTTCCTTTCTTATCTCTCTTTAGTTTTTTTCACTGTTCTGTTTTTCCTGTGTGTAGCTGGGTAAGTAATACCTTCTTTTCTCCCCTTTCTGCAGCTACCCTAGAGCTGACAGCACACATCCTTGATGTGAAAAGTCTACTCCACATAGAATCATTGCTTCCTCTTGGACAAGGAATGGCATGTACAAGCTGTCCTTTAGCAGTGCCTCACTTACAGGCTGTGTGGACATGCCTGTTATTCCATACATAATCTAACTCCACAAGATGTTAGTGTCATTTTATTCTGACCAGATTTGTTTAGTTCTAACCACATATTAGCCTTGTCATTGTTCTTCACACTGTCTTCATTTCTGTGCAGCCAGCCAGGATCATTTTCCTTCTTTGTGAAGAAATCTCTCTCATGTTTCCTTTAGTGCTCATCAGCAGATAATAAATTCTCTTGGGTTTTGATGTCTTTATTTCATATTCATTATTAAAGAGTTTTTCTACTGCCTTTAGAACTCCAGGCTAGCAGTTTTCTCTTTCAATTATTTGAAGTTAGGGTTCCATAGTTTCTGGTTTCCATTGTTTCTGTTGAGAAATTAGAAATCAGTCTAATATTAACTTTTTTGGAAAATATATCTTTTTCCCTTTTGTTGTTAATTTTTGTGTGTGTGATACTGGAGATTGAACCCAAGGCCTTTGCAATGAACTATATCTGCAGCCCTTTTAAATTTTTTTTTTAATTTTGAGACAAATTCTCACTAAGTCACTAAGTTGCCCAGGCTGGGCTCAAACTTGCAATCTTCCTGCCTCAGCTTTCCCGAGTTCTGGAATTACAGGCATGTGCCACCACACTCAGTAAATAAATGTTTTCCTTTTCTTTGGTGTCCAGTAGATTTGCCACAATTTTATAAGATGCAGTATTTATTCTCATGAAGTATTTGTATTTGTTTTGCCTTGGGCAATAGCACTTCTTAAATCTATGGCTTCTTGTCTTTGGATTGGGAAAATTCTGATAAAATTCTGTTTTTGCCTTATTGTTTCTTCTCACTTTCTGGGACTCCAGCACCAAGTGTTAATATGTCTCACCATAGTCTCTGTAACTCTGTGTTCTTTTATATTTCCCATGGAGCCTGAATATTTTCTTTAGACCTATCTTCCAAGGAACCCATTCTCTAGCACTGTTAATCTCATGTGTAAAGGTTTCAGGGTGAAGTTTTTATTTCCAAACATCCTGTTTGCTTTTTAATAGTTTGCAGGATTTTTGCCAAATTTCTCAGTCTAATGTTTTAACTTTTGGTAGACATTAAATATAGTTATTGTAAACCCCATGACTGACCACACCATGACCTGCAGCCCACAGAAGTCTTTTTTGGAAGCCACCATGGGAAGGGAGTCTCTCTGCTCCCAGAGGGACAGACGCCAAGAACTGCATCTCTGGATGGACCAAGTCTTTCTCCAGCAAGGCCAGTCTGGGTGCCCGCACACTCAACACATCCCTGATGCCGTCACTTAACACACATCCCCTTAGCACCAGCTATGGCCCTCCTCTGGGCTGGAACTGGGCAGGAAAAATGTAAGGAGGACACATCTCTGCCCTCAAGGACCTGGCATCGGGGATGGAAGACGGACCAGGAGGACAATTATTCTGGACCTGAGAAGGACCAGGCAAGGGTCACCCTGGGCAAGGAGAGCAGGCACTGGGCATCCTCCATGTCCAGACGAGAACGATGCTGCAGGCTGAGTGGGGAGGGCACAGGAGGGAAGGTCCTTCCAGGGCTGTTCCTGGGAGGGAGGAGAGGAGGGCACAGCTGGAGAGGGGCCAGTGGAATCCGAGGGGCTTTCTGCAATCATGGAGCTCAGGACCTCAGGAGAGCCAGCTTGCTGCCTCCTTGTCTCTGCCCTTCCTTCCCAGTCCCTCCAGCCCCAGACTGACAACACTGTCCTGGTCCCTGACCCACACCTGTCACATGAATTCACAGTTGTATTTTCATTTCTTTTTTCAGCCCTAGGGATTGGATCCAGGGTCTCTGCAGGGAGCTATAGCCTCCTTCTTTTAAAATTTTTTCCTTTTGAACAGACTCCTCTTTTTAAAAAATTTTTATTGGTACGTTTTAGTTATACAAAATAATGACATTCATCATTGGAAATTTGCACCTTTACATAATCTCTCCTGGTTCTTATTTTTTCCCCCTTCCCCTGCCCTCCCTTCAACCCCTCCATCCCTCCCTATTACAAAGACTTTGTTTCCATTTTTTCATTTTCTCATATTAATTCCTTTGCCTTCTTCCCTTTCCCCTACCCCTCCCACTTCCCCTTCCCCTTTGCCCCTTTTCTTCCTATTTCACATTATCTATTATACCTTTTAGTCCTTATTTATACTTTCAGTTTTTCTCACACTAAACTATTCAGTATTTGCACATGTGCATCCTATTTATTTCACTTAACAGTATTGCCTCAATGTCCATCCATTTAGCTATAAATGTCTCTAATTTCTCATTTTTTATAGCTGAGTGGTACTCCATTTTATTTTTAAAAACACATTTTCTTTATCCAGTTTCCAGTTGATGGGCACTTGGGCTGTTTCCAAGTTTTAGCTATTACAAACTGTGCTGCTATGAACATGGGTGCACATATATCACTGTGGTATGATTCTTTTAATTCTTTGGGGAAGATACCCAGCAAGGAAATAGCTGGGTCAAATGGGACTTCCAGTCCTAGTTCTTTGAGGCATCTCCATACTGACTTCCACAGTGGTTGCATCAGTCTACACTCCCACCAGCAGTGGAGCAGGGTTCCTCTTTCCCCACAGCCCCACCAGCATTTGTTATTTGTTGATTTCCTAATAGCAGCCATCCTTTCTAGGGTGAGGTGGAATCTCAGCGTTGTTTTCATTTGCATCTCTCAAATGACAGTGATGTTGAACATTTTTTCATATGTTTATTTGCTATTTCTACTTCTTTGTCTGAGAAATGTCTGTTCATTTCAGATGCCCATTTTTGGATTGGGCCTTTAAATTTGGAAAGTCTGATTTTTTTAAGTTCTTTATAGATTCTAGGTAGTAGAACTTTGTCTGAGGAAGAGCAAGTGAAAATTTTTTCCCACATTGTGGGTTGTCTCTTCACTCTGTTGGTGGGTTCTCTTGCTGTGCAGAAGCTTTTTAGTAAGAAGAGATCCCACTTGTTGATTGTTTGTGCTAGTTCACAGGCAACTGAAGCCTTGTTTATAAAATCTTTTCCTACACCAATGTTTTCAAGAGTTTTACCTAACCTCTGTTCCAGCCAGTTCAGCATTTCTGTTTTAATATTTAGGTCTTTAATCCATTTCAATTTTAGTTTAGTGCATGGTGAGAGATATAGGTCTAGTTTTAATCTTTGGCAAGTTGAAATCCAGTGAGGCTGTTTGGCTCCTTTGTCAAAGATGAGGTGTCTGGAGTTGTTTCTGCATCTTCTAATCTGTTCCACTGGTCCTCAGGTCTGTTTCTTTGCCAGTACCATGCTGTTTTTATCATAGTAGCTTTGTAGTATAGTTTCAAGTTGGGGATTGTGATAGCCTGTGCCATGTGTCTGTTACCTAGAATTGCTTTTTCTATTCTGGGTCTCTTCTTTTTCCAAATGAATTTTTGGATTGTTTTCTCAAGGTCTGTGAAGTATGCTGCTGGAAATTCCATTGGGTTTGCATTGAATCTATATAGCAGTTTTGGAAGTATGGCCATTTTCACTATGTTGATCCTTCCCACCCAGGAGAAGGGGATGTCTGTCTATTTTCTGATATCATCTTCAATCACTCTTTTCAGAGTGCTATAGTTTTCAGAGAAGAGGCCTTTGATTTCTTTTGTTAGGTTGATTCCTAGGTATTTCGGTTTTTTGGAGGCTATTGTGAAAGGAACTGTTTGCTCTATTTCTCTCTCAGTGAGTCTGTCATTGGTGTAGAGGAAAGCTATTGATTTTTGTGTATTGACCTTGTATCCAGCTACTTTTTCTTTCCCTTGTCTAATTGCCATGGCTAATGTTTCCAAAACTATAGTGAACAGGAGTGGTGACAGTGGACGTCCTTGCCTTGTTCCTGATTTTAGTGTGAAGGATTTCAGTTTTTGACCATTTAGTATGATATTGGCTGTTGGTTTTTCATAGATGGCTTTTATCAGATTGAGATAGAGGCCGTCTATTCCAATTTTTGTAGGGCTTTTATCATAAATGGGTGTTGGATTTTGTCAAATGCTTTTTCTGCATGTATTGAGATGATCATATGGTTTTTGTCCTTGGCTCTATTGATATAGTGTATTACATTGATTGATTTGCTTATGTTGAACCATCCCTGCATCCCTGGGATGAATCCCACTTGATCAGGGTGTATGATCTTCTTGATGATCTTCTGCATTCTATTTGCCAGTATCTTATTAAGGATTTTTGCATCTATGTTCATTAGTGAGATTGGCCTATAGTTCTCTTTTTCGGTTGGGTCTTTCTCTGCTTTGGGGATCAAGGTGATGCTTGTTTCCAGGAATGAATTCGGGAGTATTGCTTCCCTTTCAATTTCATTGAAGAGTTTAAACAGTAGTGGCAGTAGTTCCTCTCTAAATGTCTCGTAGAATTGAGCAGTGAAGCCATCAGGACCTGGGCTTTTCTTCGTTAGTAAGTTTTTTTTCTTTTTTGGTACCAGGGATCGAACTTGGGATCTTGCATTTGCGAGGCAGGCACCGGAACCACTGAGCTAAATCCCTGGCCCCTTTGTTGGTAAGTTTTTAATTACGTTTTCAATTTCATTGATTGATATTGGGTTGTTTAGAATTTTTAGGTCTTCGTTCAACTTTGGTAATTCATGTGTGTCTAGGGATCTGTCCATTTCTTCTGTATTTTCCATCTTATTGGCGTATAGGTTCTGGAAATAGGTATTGATGATCCTCTGGATTTCTGCTGGGGCCACTGTAATTTCACCCTTTTCATTCCTAATTGCATGGATTTGTGCCTTTTCTTTCCTTTTTCTGATAAGGTTGGCTAAGGGTTTGTCAATTTTGTTTATTCTTTCGAAGAACCAACTCTTGGCTTCATTGATTTTTTTGTATCGTTCTCTTACTCTCCATTGCATTGATTTCTGCTCTGATAATTCCCTCCCTTGAATGAGCTTTGGGTTTGTCCTGTTCTTCTTTTTCTAGAAGCTTGAGGTTCAGCATCAGGTGGTTTAATTGGGCTCATTCTGTTTTCCTAATACGAGTATTCACCGCTATGTATTTCCCTCATAAGACTGCTTTCATTGTGTCCCATAGATTCCCATATGTTGTATTGTCATTGTCATTTAATTGAAGGAACTCTCTGATTTCTTCTTTAATTTCCTCTGTGACCCATTGGTTATTCAGAAGTGTGTTGTTCAATTTCCACGTATTTATGAAATTCTTGCAGTTTCTTTTGCTATTGATCTCCAATTTCATTGCACTATGGTCTGGTAATATACAGGGGATAACTTCAATTCCTTTGCACTTACTTAAATATGTTCTGAGCAAGTATGTGGTCTATTTTGGAGAATGACCAGTGTGCAGCTGAAAAGAATGTGTATTCTGATTTTGTGGGATGGAACTCTCTGTAAACATCTGTTAAGTTTATTTTTTCAAGAGTTTGATTGAGTTCTAGTATTTCATTGCTTATTTTTTGTTTAGTTGATCTATCTCTGACAGTGGAGTATTGAGGCCCCCCACTACTATTGTGTTAGTGCTTATATGATTTTTCATGTCCATTAGTATTTGTTTTATATAGTCGGGCACACTAGTGTTTGGTGCATAGATATTTATGATTGTCATCTTTTCCTCTTGGATTGTTCCCTTTATAAGGATCTAGTGTCCTTCTTTGTCTCTCTTAATCAGTGTTGGTTTGAAATCCACTTGATCTACAAAGGGGATGGCTAATCCTGCTTTTTGGGGGGTTCCTGTCACATGGAGTAATGTTTTCCACCCTTTAACTTTCGGTCTATGAGTTTCTTTTTGAATTAAGTGTGTTTCTTGTATGCAGCATATTGTTGGATCTTGCTTCTTGACCCATTCTGTCAGTCTATTTCTTTTGAGTGGTGAATTGAGACCATTAATATTGATGGTTATGACTGATATGTATTGACTTATCCTTGTCATGACTTTTTCTTTTTGTTGGATTCTCCCCCTTGGTGTTTAATTTCTTGTCACACCCAGTGGATTCATTCTGCTGGGCTTCCTGGGGTTATGATCCTCATCTTTTCCTAGGGTATTGTCTAAAACTTTTTGGAGTGCTGGTCTGGTATTCATGAAGTTCCTAAGGTGCTCTTTGTCATGAAAGTATCTTATTTCTCCATTAATTTTGAAAGGTAGTTTGCAGAGTACATCAATCTGGGTTGGAGGCTGTTTTCCTTTAGGGCTTGGAATACATCACTCTAAGCTCTTCTTGCCTTGAGGGTTTGCACTGAGAAGTCTGCTGTGATTCTGATGGGCTTTCCTTTGTATGCAATTTGTTTCTTTCCTCTCACTGCTTATAGAACTTTGTTCTTCTGTTGTATTTCTGGAATCTTAACAATTATATGTCTAGGTGTAGTTTTGTTTGGTTTTTTTTTTTTTTTTTTTTTTTGATCAAGGCTAGTTGGAGTACTATGTGCCTCACTTACCTGTATGTCAAGTTCTTTTCCCTAGCTTGGGAAATTTTCTGCCAATACTTCTGTGAACAGTTTTTTTATGTCATCTGCACTCTCTCCTGTTTCTTCATTGACTCCAATCAGTCTTATGTTATTTTTCTTTGCATCGTCTAGCAGCTGCTGGATTGACTTCTTGTGCTCCCTTACAATTTTAAAGCAATTTTTCTTTTCCTGGTCACTAATTGCAACCTTATCTTCTATATCTGAAATTCTGTCCTCACATTGACTCATTCTGCTCCATAGACTTTCAATGGAGTTTTTAATCTCCTAGAAATCTGTTTGTATCTGTTTTATGGATTCCATTTGCTTCCTATGTTGGGATTCCATCATGTTCCTCAGCTCCTCTATTTGTTTGTCTGTGTCCTCTCTAGATTTATTAATCATGTCTTGCACTATGGGCACAATCTCTGCTGTTATCTGAGAAATTATTTCTGATTTCATTTTTTCTAGATCCTCTTCTGGTGCCAGCTCAGGGAGTCCAGGTGGTTGAGTATCAGATTGTTCCATCTCATTTCCCTTTGGGGTTGCTGTAGGTGATCTGGAAGTCTGGTTTTGAAGCTTGTTTACATGTCTTTTCATTTCAGCGAGGGGAGTGGGCTGCTGCCATCCTCTGTGCTGGGAATGGTTCTACAGTGGCCTGGAAGCCTCCTCCTCTGTGCTGGGAGAGGTGGTACATTGGCCCGGAAGCCTCCTATGTGCTGGGAGCAGTGGCACATTGACCTGGAACCCTCCTCCTCTGTTCTGAGAGTGGTGGCATATTGACCCAGAAGCCTCCTCCTCTATGCTGGGAGCAGTGGCACACTGACCTGGAAGCCTCCTCCTCTGTCCAGACTCCTCTTAAATTCCCCAGGCAAGCCTCAGATTTGTAATCCTTCTACCTTTGCTTCCCAGAGTGCTGGGGTTACAGGCATGGGCCACTAGCCCTGGCTTGATTTTATAGTTGTTTCTGAACTCTTCGTCCTGCACTGGAGCCCCTGAGAGACCAAGGTCTGTGTCCACTTTGCCTGCTGTTCCTCCCCAATACCTGGACCTGCTCTGCTCAACCAGGTTGAATTAATTACCAGAGTTACAGGCCATGCTCCAGGCACCCATTGCAGGGCTTGCTGGATCCCTCACTGCCCACCTGTACTAGCTAGGAAGACCCACGTGGCTCCTGGGCATGGTCAAGAATGCAACCACTGTCCCCAGTGGCTCCTCCACCAGCTATGTCTGGGTCCCTCAAGGCCACCAAGGCCCAAGCAAACAGCAGAAGGCTTCCAACCATGATGAACTGAGGAGGTGATAGCGCCAGCTGGCATGGGAGCTGTTGGGGACAGATCCCTCATGTGTCCCCCTCCAGCGGCCCAGACAGTCTAGGAATATCTGCCACCTGGGGAACAACAGGGAATGGACAGAAAAGGAGAAAGAAGTGGGGGACTAGGGGCCCGAACAGAGTCCCTGTGCAGGAGGGAGGGAGGGGACCTCACAGTGGCCAGGGCCACTCAGGACAGGTCTCACTAGATGAACCAGAGCAGGCCTGAGATGCCTATCATCAGTGAGGAAACTGAGGCTTGCTTAGGACCTCAGGCCTGGGTCAAGGGCAGATAGGAAGTTACCTGATATAAGAAGAGGCAGGAAGAGCCCGAAGCACCAGGACCTCTGCCTGCAGGCATCTCGTGCTCACTGCCACCTGTCCCTTTCTGGGCTATCATGTCTCTACCCAGCGGCCTCCCAGGAGCTGCCCCCACCCCAAGGAGCTGCAGTGGTTGTCTCATCTCACTGCTGTATGCCTGTGACTCATTGGTACCTCGAGTATCCTGCCAAAGGCCTGCACATCATAGGTGATGAACACTTGCTGATTGAGCAGAAAGCTCTGGTGCAAAAGACAAAGGAGAGTACCTGGTTCCTGGCTCAAAAGCAGAAGCGTGCTCTCAGGCAGCCATCCCCAGGCACAGAGCTGGCAGTAGGGAGTGGGTCACCTCGATCCCCTGCCTGGCCCAGGTTCTGTGCAGAGTCAGTGGGGAGCAGCTGCATCCCTGGCTTCCCTGTCCCATGACCAGCTAGAGCCAGGGAACTCGCTGTGGGGCTACTTCAACTTCCAGTTGACACCTCACACCCCACACCCACTGCCAGGGGAGGCCTGGAAACCTCACTGACCCACGAATATCAACACATCTTTCTCTAGCACTCAGCACAGGAACATGGGCAGCCTCTAAGCTGGAGTGGCAGGAAACGGATTGTCTCCCCAAGCCAGCCCCTCAGATACCTCAGCCTCAGCTTTGTTGGTGGCTGACTTCCTACTTCTGGCTCCTGGAGCTGCAAGAGGATACACATGTGTTACTTTATTTATTTATTTATTTATTTATTTATTTATTTGGTACTCAGGATCGAACTCGGGTCCTTGCACTTACAGGGCAGGCGGCAGAACCACTGAGTTAAATTCCTGGCTCATGTGTTATTTTAAAGCACTGAAGTCATGGCATTTTAAGCCACAGAACAGTCACACAGAGGGAAAGAGGACCAAGCTGGAGAGGATGTCAAGTCGCTCAGGAGACAGCATGGGTTTGCACCCACGTGAGACAACAGGGTGCCACAGCCCCAGAGCCCCACCCCCAGCTGGCTGCCGAGCACAGGCAGAAGAGCAACAATTGACTTAGTTGCAGAGGATACTTGGGCAAGGATCCCGAGGAGCGTGATGTCTACAACAACCCTACTTGTGACTCGAAATCCTGACCAGGACCATGCACCACCCTCCTGCCGCTGCCACCACTCTGGGGTGCAAAGAAGCAGAAGCTCCAAGACCTGAGGAGCCCCTGAACCACACCTGCTCTGTGACCTGGAGAAACCACAGCAGCCTCAATCCTGGCCCTCATGCCCTGCACACAGCGGACTCAGCATGGCATGGGGCCTTCGGGGTCACTGTGGGGCTTGCAGCCACCAATGTGCAGGTGGCCCCTTCTGCAAGTCTCCCAGAGTTACCTGGAAGACAGGTTTCTGATCCCCAAGCTTTTGCTTTTTAAAGGGCTGCTGTTCGCTGCAATCCAAAAGAGTTGAGCCCAACTCTTTCACATAAAACCAAAGAAACCCCACACTGATCCCCTCATTTGGGCAACCGCGATCCTGATTCTGCAAACCTGGGGCCTTTGCTTTCATCAAACCTTTTCTCACAAGCACTATGAGTTCAGGTCATTGGCCAGGGCTTCAGACCATGCTGGGGATGTCATCGGCAGCACAGGCCTCCCTACTGTCCTGAGCGACCCTCAGACATAGGTAAGTACATAGTACTTGATGCCTCCCCCTCCCCACCACGCAGGCCCAGCCAGCCCCTCTGTGCTGCCCCCATCCTGGCTGCAGACGGGAGTTAAGAGAAGCCCAATCCCACAGAAGGGCTGCGGGTGCCCTGCAGGGCATCCCCCAGCCCCTAGCAGAGGCAGCCCACACCTGTCAACTGCACTGATTGCCCCAAAGGAGCTTGGCACAAGCACAGGGAGCAGCTGCCCACAGGTATAAGCTGAGCCAGTGTAATTTGTAAAGGAAAGAGGTTTCTTGAGCTTATGGTTCCAGAAGTCGGGGAGCACAGTGCCAACTCTTGTTTGGTTTTCCGATGCTGGCGCTCCCTCCCTAGCTCACGTGGTGACCACTTCACTGCACAACAAGTGGTGTCAAAGCAGGAATGTGTGTAAAGGTGGTCACATGTGCGACAGGAGGCCAGCAAGGCACCCAGGGTGCAGGCTTTCTCTTTGGGAATAACTTGCTCTCCTGAGAACTAACTGGGGTTCCATGAAAACTCCATTAAGCTCTCCTCTGGGAGACCACACTTCCAGCACCAGAACCCTTGGGGAATGCACGTGAACCGTGTGCAAACCCGAGTGCCACACTTACAGGCTGAGAGGAGCCAGGGAGGAACCAGGCCATCCTGAGGACGCCACCATCCTGACTCTGCCCTCTACATCCACCCAGCCTCAGGGTGGATTTTCTCAGAGGTGATTTATCTATCTGTAAAATCCCTCCCCAGTGGGCCAGGGATTTAGCTCAGTGGTTTCTCTGGCTGCTGTGCAAGTCCAAGGACCCAAGTTCAATCCCCAGTACCAAAAAAAATAAAATCCCTCCCCAAAGCCCTAAAGGCCAACTAGGGAGTGTCGGTGTTTAAAAACCATCTCCTGTGACCTCCATTTCATGACAACAGGAAGGGTGTAACCCGAGAACAAAGGTCACCATTGCACACAGGACAGAGGGAGCTTTATGACACCCTCAGTGCATTGGTCGTGTTTTGTTCATCTCCTTGGGGGAACGCCATCCAAAGCTGGAGACATCTGGGACAGCGAGGGTTGGGTGGTCCCAAGGGCCTGTCCAGATCTGGGCACTCCACGAGCCACAGGACATCCATCGAAGTATTGGCTTCACTGGCCAGGTGTCCACATCACATAAGCTGTCAAGGACTCAGGTGTGGCATTCTGTCATGTGAGGCCTCCCTGCCTCCTCCTCCTTCTTCTGCTGCTGCTGCTGGTAATAACAATGACAATGACTAAAGTAATGATGGGCTGCATGAACACAAAAATGAGTAGACACCTAGGTAGATTCCTAGGTGAGGGCCCAGTTGAACATCATCTCCTCTGAAGGTCTCCATCTTGTTTGTCTTCAGTTGCTACGGCCCAAGACTGAGACTGGGTGACTTAGAAAGGAAAAGTGTTTATTTAGGTTCTTGGTTCTGGAGACTGGGAAGTCCGAGGTCAGGCAGTGGCATCGGTGAGGGGGTGTTCAGGTGGGAAGGGAGTCTGCCATGCACAGGAGTGGCACATCGAGAAAGGTGGCCTCGCCCTTTACCAATCTGCTCTCAAGATGACCACTCCGGTCTTCGGAGAGTGAGGACTCATTCATCCCTGGGAAGTAGCCCAGGCCCTGTTCGTGGCCAGGTCACCTGTCATGGCCGTGATGGCTCTCTAACCTCAACGTGCTTTCCTTGGCCGTGGAGAGGTTAAAATTTTCCCCGGCACCCATTTGTCTTGCTCTTGTGTTAGCAGCCTTTCTGCTCTTTATTTGTCCCTTTTGGGAAGTGCAGTTTTCCACTGTGACTCCAGGCTTGGACCTAGAGCACACGGACAGTGGCGTCCCCGCTGCCTCCCTGCCAGTCTGGAGATGTTCTCCTCTCCATCCTCTCCATTCCCACTTCCCCTGTGGCGCCGGCCCAAGCAATGTTCTTGTTTCTCCACCAATTTGGCCTTTTCTTCTTCACGCATTTTCTTTGCATTAATAATGTCCTTCGGATCGTTTTCTTTGCTTGCCAAAATGCTTCATGGATTTCTTACACGCCAGTGCTTCAATCATACGCTTCTTTCTTTGAAAGCATACACCCTTTGGCTGGGCCTTTCAGTAGTGCAGGCGGAGGTCAGAATCAGGCACAGAGTCAACAGCTGCCTGCACACGGACGTAGCCTGCTGACCATTAGAGATGCTCGGTGCCGAGTTCCAGGGACAGGACTCATGTTCACAGACAGAGAGCCACTGCACTCGGATTCCAGGGCAGGAACATTTGCCCAATCCTGCCTGTCACTGTCACACACGCGCACACAGGGTAAATATTTAAAATATCAAACTTCACTGGATTGAGTCAGCTTTGGTTTCTAAATTTGATCTTTATTTAAAGTGCGGCGATGGGCTGGGGATTTAGCTCAGTGGTTTTGCCACCTGCCTCGCAAGTGCAAGGTCCCGAGTTCAATCCCTGGTACCAAAAATAAAAATAAAAATAAAAAAATAAAGTGCCAGGAATGAAAAATAGCAAAAGATCAAATATTTGAGATTGGGAATCACAAGCTAGAATTCTACTGTGTGCGTGTTTATATTTATTTACTTAAATTCCACACAAATAGGCTAAGCCCACTCCTGGTGTTAGAGCAGCCTGGAGCAGTCTCCTGGGGGTCAGAAGGGCTCCCAGGCTCTCAAAAGACATGAAACACAGGAAGGCACCCCACTATGGACAGACCGGCCAAGGACACCCAGCCTGGCACAAGCCCCACCCTTACTTGGGCCCCAGTGGCTCCTGTGACCGCAGTCATGGCCTGCAGGGTCAGAAGAGGCTGAGCCTGTGGTCCTCAGCCAGCCCTTAGGGATCCCAGGAGAAGGTGACTGTTGGGTCGCAGGCCAGGTGGCCCCAGGTGACCCGGAGCCTTCTCTCTGCACTCTAGGAGGGGAGGGCGGTGCCGTGAAGCCAGGCCCAGCCACACCCAGCAGGACAGGGCTGCTCAAGACCAAACGGCTTTTTAAGCGGTACTCTAAGCTGTGGGACTTCCTCAGAGCCCTGGGGCGGCGTGTCAGTGCAGAACCTGGATGTGGAGAGAAGAGTGGCTTGGGACTTCTGTTCCCATCAGAATTCCATCGGCAGCCCGCTGACTTGGCAAGGCCTACAGGTCCTCGGCTTTAAGATCATACTAATGTTTCCATGAAGGGTTTTAATAGAATCTAACTGTGGACTCATGAAAACTTATTTCTCTAAAGGTGTTGGATGGGGGGTTAGGGGGAGTCGAAAATAACACCACTCGGAAACTTAAGTAGAAGACAGATGATGATAGATAGATAGACAGATACACGGGTGGTAGATGATGACAATAGATAGATAGATACGTAGATACAAACATGGCAGATGAAGAGGCTGGAGATTTAGCTCAGTGGTGCCTCCACCTGCCTCCCAAGCACAAGGTCCCGTGTTCGATCCCTGGTACCAAAAAAAATGGCAGATGATAGGTCGACAGATAGAGATAGACACACATGTACATGAATACACAGAGGTATACACATACATGAATACATATTTGATAGATACATACATGATAGCTAGATGATAGATGACAGACACAGAGATACACACATACATGGATATGCACACACGATGGATAGATGATAGATAACAGATACTAGACTATAGATAGATTGATGATAGACATATAATAGATGATAGATAAAAATGAGAGATGGATGTAGATAGATAGATGATAGAGAAAAGACAGATAATCATGCAAACAATAGATAGATTGATGGCAGATGATAGCTAGAGCTGTCAATAGATCTCTCTCTGTTTTACTGCCAATCACCAAGAGGATCCAGCAAGCTGTGGCAGACTGGATTTTCCAGAGATGGGTGTGACAGTCCCTCCCACCCCACCCACTCTACCACGTGACAGTTCCACCCTCCACCAACAGGAGTCTGAGCCTGGACCCTAGTGGCCTGTGGCCATCTGGGACACAGGCAGGTGTCATCTGGCTTGGCTCAGGAGGACACGCACTTCTGCTCAGCCTGCTGCTCCTCTGGCCTTTGGAATTCACCGGCAGGTGAGGCGTCACCTCCCTGGGTAGCTGTGCTGGGAGGGCCCCGGCCATGGGCGGACCCCCACAGGGTGCTCCAGTCTCAGCCCTGCTCAGGTGCCCACCACCTAGCCGCCCCACATGGGGGTGAAGGTACCTCCAAATAATTCTCTCCCCACCCTCATATCCTCCAGGTATGTGAGGCAGAGACAGCCACGCCAAGGCTGCCCTGTCTCGGAGCTGTGACACAGCGGGGCTGATGTACGCACTGCGTAGTGGCCTGTGTGTCACAAAGCTGCCGCCAGAAAGACTTGGAGTCTTTCTTTCCCCAACGTCTCCTTCAAGTCCTTCAGAGTTTGAGAGCAAATCAAACACACTGTTACCACCCTGGGAGCTGCCGGGCGACCTCAGGCATCCCCAGCTTGGCCCAGATCCACCCTGACTCCCATGGCTTCCACATGACAGCTGCCTGGCACACAAAAGGTCTGGCACACAGGACGCGATGGGGCTTGTGGGAGAGAGGGCCAGCTGGGTGGAGGTCAGAAAGCTCTGTGCCCCATCAGGGACCCTCGTGCCAGGATCTGCCAACCAGGGCCAGGACCATGTGTAGGAACAGCTCGGGCTCCAGGCTAAGTTGACTCATGTGGCCTGGCTCAGGGGTCTCACCTGTCTGTTGCTTTCCTGATGAGGAGCCCATGTATGGACGCCAGGTGGTCACAATCACACGCAGGTGACACCTCCTCGTGCATGCCCCTGTGTGGCTGGAGTCTCTCCGGGCATGGAGTTAGGAAGGGAGTAGGGAGAGGGCCTTGTTGTTGCTCTGTTGTTTACATAACAACTTTACTGAGTTGCAGTTCACCTACCATACAGGTCGCCTATTTAACCTGTACAGGGACATGGATCTTTTGCAAAAGGGAAGAAGACTAAGAGATGGGGGAGGGGGAAGCAGGGGAGGAGAAGGGGAGTGAAGAAAGAATTAAGATGTGTTTTGCACGTGGACCAGCTCCCAATGAGGAATGCGATCATCATGTCCTGAAAATATGAACTAATGAAAATTTAAATTTCATTTTAAATGTTTAAAAATAAAATGCACAGCTCAGGGGTTGCACTGTGTTCACAGATACACACATCCATCATTACAGCCATGTTATGACATTTCTGTGATCTCAGAAGGAAACCCTATTCCCTTTAACTATGGCACAGCGCCGCCAAGAAACCAGGCGTCCGCTTCTGGGTCCATGTGTCCACATTCCAGGCATCTGCGTGGACGGAGTCGCATAACGCTTAGACTCAGTGTCTGGCTCCTTTCCTCTGCTGGGTCCTCAAGGCTCGTCCATGCACACGGTGGCCGTGTCAGCACCGCGGTCCTTTGTGTGGTCAATTGCCCTCTGTTCTGTGCCCACAACATGCTGCATCCAGCCAGGTATCCACTGATGTGTGTTCAGGCTTTGCCCCACTTTTTTGGCTTTTCCAAATAATGCCTCTGCAGATACTTCCACGCAGGTTTCTGAGTGACCTTCTGCACTCACTGCAGGAGCGAAATTGCAGGTCACAGGATGACTGTTTCACGGACACCCAGAAGCATAGTGGAGTCCTTCTTTCACTCAACAGGACACCGCTGAATTTTTCCCAAGATCGCTGTCACTCATCAGCTATCAGGGCCAGGAGTCCCAGCTGCACCACGTCCTCACCAGCAAACGGTACGTGTAGACTTGAACTTCTGACGGCCTTGTGCACATACAGGGGTGGCCCCTGTGTTGTAGCTTGGTCTCCCTGGTTGCCAGGATGGAGCACACACACGGAGGCCTCTGTACTCACCTATGGCTGTTCCATAAGGTTACCCCCATGGTCAGTCCGAGCCCCTCTGCCTGGGGTGTTTTCCACTGAGTTCTGTTTCCTCCAATGAGAGCTTCCTGTTCAGATCCTGTGCCCATTCCCTGCCTTTCTAAGGGGTGGGGAACCTCTTACTTATTGACTTAATTTATGATCTGGGCTTCAATCCATCACTGGACATGTGCTTAAAACATCTACTGCTCCACAGCTTGCTTGGCGTTGTGTCTTGGCACTTTTTGATGATTAGAACTTTTTCACTTTAATACAGAAAAATCTACTGCCCTTTTCTTGGGCACCTTTGCTGTCTCTTGGTTAAGAAATCTTTCCCTTAAAGGAATAAGTATGAGATAAGGAAAAAATGGAAAAGTCTCTGTAAATAGGGAGGGTGGAGCAGTTGAAGGGAGGGCAGGAGAACGGGGAAAAAAATAAGAACCAAGATATATCACATAAAGGTACGAATTCCCAATGAATATCATCATATTGTATATCTAGGAGATGGTCTCCTTCCATGTGGAGCAGTGTCTTAATTACTTTTCACATTGCTGAGACAAAACACCAAACATTCACAAGTTAAAAGAGGAAAAGATTGTTTGCACTCACATTTTGTAGAGGTTTCAGTCCATAGTGGGCTGGCTCCAGTGAAGGGTGGCAGGGCAGAAGGGCATCACAGAGGAGAAACAGTCCATAGCAGGGTAGGCAGGAGGCAGCAAAGCATTGAAGCAAACCTCCCTTCCCTTTTTATCCCATCCAGGCTACCAGCTTTTTGGGTGGTGCCACCCACACCTGGGGTGGGCCTCCCCATTATCCACACCCAGAATTATGCTAAACCAATCAGTGGACTAATTTAATACCAGATACCCTTAATCTCAGTGTCACATACCCTAGATCCTGCCAGCTCCAAAAAGCCCCACCTATGAGCCCATGAGGCTTTAGGAGAACATCCAGATACAAGCCATAACAGGCAGGTTCTCCAGAGAAACAGAACCAATAGGAGAAATCTCTGTCCATATTTATGTATAGTGTGGTTCATCTACAGAAGGAAATCCTAAGAACTGTAAATCTCTATATCCCTAACCCTGTATGTATGGAGAGAGGAGAGAGAGAGAGAGAGAGAGAGAGAGAGAGAGAGAGAGAGGAGGCCGAGATGTTCCACCATCTTCGAGCTACTAATATAGTTCTGATCTAAGGTCATCCCTCACTCACTGTTTTCTTCTGGCCCTCAGTGGACCGGAGAAGGCCACTCACCTCCAGACAAGCTATCTGCTGTCCTCAGCCCTAGCCCTTCTTGTGGGTGCCAAGGCCATGAGCCAGGAAATGTAGCTGTCCCCTGCTCCTTGCAGACCTGGAAGAAGTCCCAACCTCAGGCCAGGAAGCCAGACTTCTCTGAGCACTTCTGCAGCCTGCAAACTGTGCTGGGGACAGGATGGGGCTGTACACAGAGCCTCATCGGGAGGGCCTGCTAAACTAACCAGGTTACTAGCAATGTGGCAGCAGCAGGTGTCTCCTGGCTTCACACATGGCTGCAACTTTCCTTTTCCTGTTAGCAAACATGTGCCCGCTGGGCCCCCAGCATACCTGCCTCAGCCCCCAGAGTCACCTATGGGTTACCAATGCCTAGTAAACTAGGGAGCTGCTTTCCTCCCAGCCACTGGAACCAATTCCCGGTACCGGTGACCTTCAGCAACATGCAGAAGGTTCTGGCAATGGCTGCTGCCCGTTTGATTGGTTGTGGCCCAGAGGACCAGCCCAGGTCTAGGGGAGGGACAGCAAGCTCTGCCTCTCACGGGAGGCAGTGGTACGGACTTTGGGTCTGCCTCCCCTAGACGCTCCTCTCAACCCAGAAGAGCCAGAGCTGCCTGTCCAGCTGCCTGCTTTTGCTCCTATTATGTGGGTCGGGAAACTGAAGTCCCAGATGTTAGCATCTTGCCGGAGACTCATCTCCACTCAGTGGCTTCCCGGGGCCCAAGCCCACTTTCTTCTGGTCGCCAAGGTCTTGCTCTCTCCACCAGCCCCAGAGCCTCTCCAATGCTTCCCTAGGCTATTTTTCCAATTGGCTCAGCAATCTTGTGTATCTTAATTTTTTAAAGTATTTTTATTGTGATCTATAACTTCTATGAGTCGATAAATGGTTGTAAGCAACCATCTCCGGTGCACCCCAGGTCAGGACACAGATGGCCTCCACTGTGCCGTGAACCAGCCACCCAAGATAACTATGGCCCGCTCCTGTGGTCACTGCCTCCTGCTTACTCTCTGACTTGCACTGTCTAATTATGCAGCCCCAACAATATCGTTTTGATTTGTCTGTTTGAACGTGATATAAATGGAACCATGCTGATGCCTTTCTTTGATGTCTGGCTCTTTCGCCTCGTGAGTATGCTCTCTGGTTTGCTGCCCAGTGGAGCTTGCTGGCCCCGTGTGTAGGCACAGACCGTAGATTGCATTTCCTTGTTGTTGTTTTGCTTTGCCACCTGGAGTTCGTGGCCAGTGTGGGTGACCGTTTGGGCGCTGGTGATGCAGCTCTGAGCTGTGGTTCTCACCGCCTGCCTCCCAATGCCCAGGAGCGCGGTCCCCCTGGGCTCCTAGAGTGCTGCCCTCCTGCCTGCTCCCTGCGGCGGGGCAGCTGTGCCCACCCACGCCATTGCCCTCTTGCCCCCCACTGCAGACAGCATTTCCATTTCCACCCATCCAGTGGGTGCACTGTGCCCCCATGTGGGTTTACCTCTGACAGGAGCCCCCAGCGTCTGTCCTGCCCACAGCACCGAGCCTGGTGAGGCCCTACCCTAAACCTCCCTATTTGGTTCTCCCCTCTCCCCTCTCCCCTCTAATAACCACAGCAAAGCAGGGAGGTGGCAGTTCCCATTTCCTCTATAACGTGCACACCCGCCCCAGTGCCTAGAGCGCCCTTCGGCCTCCCTCACTCCAGGGCAGTGAGCAGCAGGGGCACCGCAGCTCCCCAAAGTCCCTCTCCTGGCCGGGTCATGGGGTTGGTGATTCTGACGGAGTGGGGACCACACACCTACCTTCCTTCCTTCTTTCCTTTCACTTTTTTTATAAATGCATTTTATTTATTTATTTATTTATTTATTTTTGCAGAATAGACTTTTTTTTTTTTAATATATATATTTATTGGTACATTTTAGGTATAAAACACATTTACATTTATCATTGAGTGTTCGTACCAGAACATGATGTATCCTAGTTTTTATTTTTTCTCCCATTACCTGTGCACCCTTCACCCCCTCCACCCTTCCCTATTTACAAAGAGTTTGATTCCATTTTTTTTCTCATAATTTTTTCTTTCCCTTCTTCCCTTTCCCCTTTCCCTTCCACCATCCCCAAACCCTTGGATCTTTTCTTATTTCAAATTATCAATTATTCATTTTAATCATTTTCATCCTTCTTTACACTTTCAATTTCTCACATTAGAGAAACTATTCAGTATTTACCACATGTGTGTCCTTTTATTTCACTTAAGAGTATGGCCTCAATATGCATCCATTTAGCTATAAATGTCTCTACTTTCTCATTCTTTGTGGCTGAGTAGTACTCCATTTTATTAAAAAACCACATCTTCTTTATCCAGTCTTCAGTCGATGGGCACTTGGGCTGTTTCCAAGCTTTAGCTATTACAAACTGTGCCGCTATAAACATAGGTGCACATATATCGCTGTGGTATCATTCTTTTAATTCTTTGGGGAAGATTCCCAGTAGGGGACTAGCTGGGTCAAATGGGACCTGTAGTCCTAGTTCTTTGAGGTGTCTGCATATGGATTTCCACAGTGGTTGCACCAGTCTGCACTCCCACCAACAATGGAGAAGGGTTCCTTTCTCTCCACACCCCTGCCAGCATTTGTTATTGGTTGATTTCTTGATAGCAGCCATTCCTTGTGGGGTGAGGTGGAATCTTAGTGTTGTTTTCATCTGCATCTCTCAAATGACCAGTGATGTTGAACATTTTTTCATATATTTATGTTCTGTTTTTGCTTCTTTGTCTGAGAAATGTCTGTTCATTTCAGATGCCCATTTTTGAATTGGGTCTTTGAATTTGGGAGGTATGATTTTTTTCAGTTCTTTATATATTCTTGATAGTAGACCTTTGTCTGAGCTACAGCTGTTAAATATTTCTTCTCACGTTGTAGGTTGTCTCTTAGCTCTGTTGGTAGTTTCTCTTGCAGTGCAGAAGTTTTTTAATACGATAAGATCCCAGTTGTTGATTCTTTGTGCTAGCTCCCATGCTACTGAAGATTTGTTCATAAAGTCTTTTCCTATGCCTAGGAATCAGCCTAACAAAGGAAGCAAAAGACCTCTACACTGAAAACTACAGCACTCTGAAGGAGATTGAAGAGGATATAAGAAAATGGAAAGATATCCCTTGTTCCTGGGTAGAAAGAATCAATATAGTGAAAATGGCCATACTTCCAAAACTACTATATAGATTCAATGCAATGCCAATTGAAATTCCAACAATATACTTCACAGAACTAGAGAAAAAATCCAAAAATTCATTTGGAAACAGAAGAAACCTAGAATAGCAAAAGCAACGGTAGGCAATAGAGACATGGCTGGGAGGTATCACAATCCCCAACTTGAAACTATACTACAAAGCTACTGTGATAAAAACAGCATGGTACTGGCAAAGAAACAGACCCGAAGATCAGTGGAATAGATTAGAAGATGCAGAAACAACTCCAGACATACTCAGTCACCTCATCATTGACAAAGGAGCCAACCACCCTCATTGGAGGAAAGATAGCCTATTTAATAAATGGTGTTGGAAAAACTGGATTTCAACCTGTCAGAGATTAAAACTAGACCCATACCTATCACCATGCACTAAACTAAAATCAAAGTGGATTAAAGATCTAAATATTAAGACAGAAACACTAAACTTGCTGGAAGATAAGTTAGGTAGAACTCTTGATGACATTGGCATACAAATGCATTTTAAATTTTATAATAGCTTTTGAATGTGCAGAAAACTCGCAGAGGCAGTACAGAAAGCTCCCACAGACTCAGTGCCCAGCTCCCTCCAGCCCGCTGTTGACAAATAAGTGACCATGGCGACCTCTGTTCCAACAAACAACCGACTCCTGGCTGTCACCTCCTGTGCTGGACTCCAATAGTGAGAACCCCTGTCCTCAGGGACCCCAGCGCCCCTACCCTCACTCAGCATGCTCAGTTGTGGGCACGGCTGCCCCATGGCACCTGTCCTCTTCGGTCTCACAGAGTCTAGTCCAAGTACTCGGTCCACAGTGGTGCAGTTCAGTGCCCTCCCCACCCTCAGACACATGCCACACATTCCTGACACGGAGGACTTCTGTCTCACTTGCAGCTCATCCTGGGACTCCTCGGTCAGGTGATGTTCATGAAGGGTCACTGCCCATGCCACAAGGTTGGACGGGGTCTGACAATTGCAGGGTGCCATGTGTCCAGTGCCTCAGTGCCACGCAGTTTAATGCCACTACCCTGAAAACTCCCCATAACCCCACCCTTTGCCCTCAGCCATGTCCCCACAGACCTGGGCAGCCGCTGCTCTGTTTTCTCTTTCAGGTGTTGCCTCTTCCTGAATGTCACATAAGGGAGCTGCATGACACAGGCCTTTGGACTCCGTCACTCACAAACTGAGCCTGAGATGGCTTCACCTCTGTGGGATTCACAGCCGGCTCCATCCTACAGGGCTGGAATGCCATGGTATGGGTGACTGAGGCCCGGCTAGTCATCTGTCCAAGGACATCCTGGGGTCCCGGGATTGCATGTCACACTACGACAATCACACACATGCAGGGTTTTGTGCGGATTAGAAATCCCAACTCACCCAGCAACTACATCAGTCCACATTTAAAGTCATCAGAAACACTCTCTCACCTCCCACCTGAAGACCCCCGCTGCTCCACCCTGGCCAGCATTGTTTGTCTTTGTCCACTTGTGGCCATTAGCTCCTCTGAGGGGCTTTTGCTGCTAACCTCATTCGCATTTCTCTGGGGACAAATGACAGTGCATATTTTTAAGTGCTTATCTGCTGTGAATCTTTCTTGTGAAGCATGTGTTCAGTTCTCTTGCTCTGGTTTTATCTGGCTGTTTTCTTACTGTTGAGTTTTAAGAGCTCTTTGTACATGCTGGACACTTGTCCTTCACTGGATATTAAATTTGCAAATGTTTCCCCCAACCTATCCCCTATTCTCTCTTCATATGTTTAGATCTTCTTTGATTTCTTTCCTCGGTGTTCTGTATTTTTCCAGTATGGATCCTGCACATATTTTGTTGGATTCATGCTTAACCAATTTGTTGCTTCAGGGCACCATGCCCCAAATTTTGGACAATGCTGTAAAGACAATTCTAAGGAAAAAGTGGAGCTTTTTCAGCAATTAGTGCTAAAACAATCAGATGGACATATGCACCAAAAAATTTAAAAATAAAAATAAAGAAGGGGCCGGGGATTTAGCTCAGTGGTTTTGCTGCCTGCTGTACAAGCGCAAGGACCCGAGTTTGAGCCCCAGTACCAAAAAATAAATTAATTAATTAAATAAATAAATAAATAAATAAATAAAAATAAAGACCCTAATGTGTTTCTCTCATCAAACAAAAGGAAGCAGAAGGCATTGGAGCCCCACACAAGCCGCACACCAGGCTCACCATCTGGGCACACTTGACCGGGCCTGCACAGCCTATGTTTGGGTCCTGGCTCTGCCAGTCCCACTCCTGTGACTGGAGCAAGTGACCCTGCTCCTCTCCTACTGCCTCAGTTTTCCCTGATGCACAATCAAGACCAGAGCTGTGTGGTGACAATGACACAAGACACACAGATGCACTTAAAATGGTGGCTGCCACATAGTTGATACCAAATGAACTTTGCTATTGCAACGGAGGTCACAGCAAGATCCGTGAACCCCATCTCCTGGCCCCTGCACCCCTAGGATCTCGGGAATGTGGTCTGAACGAGTGAGTCCACCTGAGCCTCAGTCCTGGGCCACATCTCTTGGGGTCTTCATGGGAGGACCTGATTCAAGGCCAATGGGGCAGCCCATTGCCTCGCTCCCAACTGCAGCCCTGCCGGGCAGTGCACGTGTGGGTCACACCTTGCAAGGGACTCCTGCATGGCAGGTCATGGCAGGAGGCTGTACATAAGCTGGTGCAAGACAGTTGCACCTCTCCAAATGTGCTCTTCAAGTCACACCCAGGCCTTCTAGCCCACTGCCCAGGAGCTCAGAGAAGAAAGAATTGGAGAGGGGCTTCCAGAGGCTAGGAAGGAGGCAGAGGGGGCAGACAGAGGATGGTTACTGCGTCAGAGTGACACTGGCAGAAGGAACAACTTCTGGGGTTCTGTACCACAGGGGTCACTATTGTGGGCATCCACCAACTGTCCGTTTCAAGCAGGTGGTAGAGAAGACCCAATATTTCCAACACAAAGAAATGCTAAATGTCTGAGGTGGTAGAGACACTATTGCATTGATCTGACTGTGACACCTTGCAAGCAGGTATTAAAATGCCACACTGGTGCCCATACACACATTCAATTACTCCATTGTTTAGCAATATATCTTAGGATGAAGTCTTTAAATAAATCAGTAAAAATAAAGTCTACAGGGAAAAGAAAACCAAAAAATTATTCTCATCCAGAAAGTCAACATGTTAGCAGAAAGAACATGAATCCCCAGAAAGAGAAAACACGCAAGGGGCCCGGTAGCATCTGGTGGCCAAACGCTGCCGCAGCGTGACAGCCCGGAGCAGTGGGGCCGCGGGGACTGGAGAGGGAACAAGCGACCACCACATGACAACTTAGGTCTCCCGCATGCGGACCCTTGCCATCCTCACTGCATCTGCAGGCCAAGTGGTCCTCCTGCATGGGGTGCTCAGCCAGGCCTGGGGACCTCCTGATCCCGTGCCTGGCTTGCTTCCGGTCCTGCAGGAACCTCACTTGCAGGGCACCATGGAGCTGTGTCTCCCTGTAAATGCTCCTCCACAAAGACTGCAGAGGCTCAGGCAGATAAAGGTAGAGGCAGGCAGGCCACCTGGGCCAAGTCTACAGGAGCAGATGCCGTGGTCCCAGTGCTGGGTAGGCCACTGGCTCTGGTGTTTGGGGTCAAGGCCTTCTTGGGGAGACCCCTCCCCAGTTCCGGCCCCCAGGCATCCTGAGGGCTGGCGGGAGCCTACCTTCCTCCTCTGACTGGCACATGGCTGGGGTAGAGTCAGGGACACGGTTACACACTGCCCTGCAAACCTAGGGAGGGGGCTTGGCCTCTGGTCTATAAGATGGGGGTGATGTGAGCTGCAATCCGTGGGGCTTCCCTGCTGCCCCTTGGTACTGGAGCCTCTGCCCAGCCCCGATGGCAAGAGGTCATACCCTAGGGTGGGGCCTCTTTCCTGACACAGCTTGGTGTGCAGGAGGTGCTCCTGAAGGCTCCCCATGGACCCCAGTCCTACTCTTGTAACTTCCAGTTGGGCCTCAAGAGACTGGATGGCCTTTGAGGGAGAAGCAATCCTGAGGACCCCCAGTGGGAAAGCAGTTGCATGGGGTGACAGTGGGGGCTCCCAGTCCCACTCAGGCCCTCACCTGCCAGCTGCACATGCGGGCCTGAGTCCCTGTGCCCTCCCTCTGTAATACTGAGGTCATCAGAGGGCTCCAGATGGAGTTGCCACCCTGCCCAGCTCTGAGGTCAACACAGGCTCCTGAGATCTTCAGCTGGCTCTTTGGAAGCCTTCTGGGGACTGTCATCCAGCGTGCTAGGGCCCCTCTGCTGCATCTTCCTCTGGACACTTTTCATAACTGCTGGCCTAGAAAGCACAGTCTGGCAGGACAATGGCCACAGGATAGGGAAACAGTGGCCCAAAGGAACACTCACAGCCACACAGCCAGTGGTGGGAGGCTGGGGGAATGTGAGACCGCTGGTCACTTTCACCATGCCTCCCTGAGGTCCCCAGTTTTGTGCCCAGAATCTCCGAGAACCAGAACCATGCACAACCAGGACAGGCGACACGCTCGTCCTCTGTGGACCACTGACCTTGGGCCTCAGTGCTGAGGTCAAACCTGCCCTGACCCCACACCAGGCCCAGATTGGCTCAGGACCCTTGGGGACAGCTGCTGGCCTGGCCCCAGAATGAGCTCAGCCCTTGCGTCTGGCGTCCAGATGCCCATGAGGAACCTCCTCCTCTTCTCAGGCAATGCTCTGGTCCCTGCCCAGAGCACATTCCACAGCCCATCCTTGAGAGACAAAGGTCGCCGCGGGCCAAGGCACCATCTGCCCTGCCCATCCTGTGGACCAGGGAACATGGTAGATTCTTGGCCAGCACCGCCAAGGACTCGTCTTGGGAGCCGCTGGGGTCCTGCCTCGGTGGACTGCAGGGCAGAGCACAAGGACTCTGCTCAGGACAACTGCTCTTCTCAGCAGGAGGGAGCTCAGTAGTAGATTGGTGATGTCTGCCGTGGCTTTGGACATGAACTACAGTGGAGGTCTCGAGACCCAGGGAACACTTTCCCCTCAGTGGTGAGCCCAGGGGTCTGCTCAGGTGGTAGTCTGTGCACACAGCTATCGAGAGGGCACCCAGGACTCCAGTCCGCCAGGACGCCAGCAGGGACAGTGCTGCAGTTTGAATGTCCCCTGCAACAACCAGGGCAGTGACACCCAGATGTCCCCCACCCCACATGAGAGGGGACCCCACTGAACCACCTCCTGGGCCTTACCCACCCCAGCCCTCACACTTCAGCCTCTTCCTTGAGTCCCTAGTGCTGCTCCCCTGCCCTGTCCACCTCCCTGTTCACCTGGTCCCCTGCTCCTGACAGCACAGCCTCCCTGGCTCCTGCAGCACTCGGCTTTTTCGCCCGGGTCCTCTGCCAGGCCTGCGCTGCACCACTGCCTCTGTGTCCCTCAGACTCACCTCTCACCACTTCTCCCAGTGCTGGAGTGGACTGGCCCCCCTCCACCCCACCCCTCCCAGGCAGCAAGTGTGGGGGGACGGGACTTCACCAGCTGGAGGGACACCACCCTCAAGTGGCTTTCTATGAACACTGAGGCCTGGCACCTTCCAGAGTCACGCAGAAAATGCCCTCAAGGACCAGGAGACGGCTCTGCTGGGAGTGCTTCGGGGCTGGAGGAGCCTCAGATACCTAGAGAAGAAGAAAGCCACACAGACTTGGCCTCCTGACAGCTGGTGAGTCCCCCCGATGGTGCGTGGCACCCTTGTCATCAGCCTGGCACTGATGCACGTGTGGGATGTGCCCTGCCCCATGTCCTCCCAAGAAGCCCGCTTGGGAGGATTGGAGAGGAAGGACAGACAGACGACCCCCATGCCAGCTCTACTCCTGCCCACTCCCCACCCAATGGGGAGCCCCAGCCCCTCACACTGGGACAGCAGGGCTGGCACCAGCCCGGCACACAACACGGAAAGAGTGCCTGCCACACACAGGCCTGGGAATGGGTGTCAGCACTAGACACCAGCTGTTGGGGTGGCTCTCGGGGTAGAGCCCAGTGCCACTTCGCCCCCAACTCAGACAGCCACTACCTGAGCGGATGGGACCTTTGTCCACTGTCCAGTGCCATCCAGTGTCAGGATGCCCCTGGGTGCCAGGTTCTGACCAGTCCCTTCCCAGGCCAGCTCAGCCAGGGGAAACCATCCAGGAAAGCCAGAGCCAGAAACACTGGGCTCCCTGAGCCGGAACTTAGCCTTCACCCTGTGCCATCTCCCTGGCCCTGAGCGAGTTGCCCGGCTTTGCCCTCTGGGAGGACATGCGGTCAAGGCTACTGCAGCCAAGGGATTCAGGTTCGGTGGGTTCTGGGGCTCCTCCTAGAGGGCCCCAACGAGGCAGGGCGGCCAGGCAGGGAGATGCCGCTCTGAGTCCTGTCCAAGAGGGCCATGGGGAGGCCCCAGCATGTCCACCCTGGCCTCTGCTCTGCCCCTGGGTCCCCCACCCCTCTGGGGGCCTGCACAGGCCTGGCTGAGGTCCCAGAGATGGGAGAAGGACAGGCATCCCTCCCGCTCAGGTGACCCTCAGACTCAGCAGGTCCCCAGTGTCAGCAGAGCAAGGCATCCAGGGCCAGCTCAGGGTCCTAGAGCCTCACTGGGCATGGCCCATGCCCAGCACTGGTCCCCTTCGGTTGAACTTGGCTGTTCAGGATCTCTTCTTCCTGCCATTCCAGGCATCTCCGGACAATTTCCTCTCTGTCTGGACTCTGATTCCTCCCCAGATGGCTCCCTCCCTCTGTCTCCTCCTGCCCAGGTCTCGAGCCAAACCCCAGTGGCCCAGGGAGTTGAGCGGTAGTTGAGCGGGAGCATCCAGGCTCTGCTGTGTGGAAGGTCGCAGCGCAGCCAACAGGGAGGAGCCAGCAGGGTGCATGGCTTGGACAGGGAGTCCTCAGGGAAGGATGGGCCACAGCCATGCTGGAAGCACGTTTTCTTTCAGACTGTGAGTCAAGGTCTAATAGAGAGAGCTGCAATCATCCCCAGGAAGGCTCATTGGTTGCTCTGCTCTGTGGGCAGCGAGGAGGGAGGTCAGCCGGGACCAGGCTGGGGTGCGGCTGCAGGAGGTACCGGCCAGAGGAGGTTGGGCGTGAGGCCTGGCCCACCTTCCCTGAGGAACCCGGGCGGCTCGAGAGGGCGAGCAGGTGGGAGTTAGGACACCACATGGGCTCGAGCTGCTCCCTTATGTCTCTGTCACTTTAACACCAAGTTAAAAGGCCACCCAGCCACAGAGATCTGTGACCCTACTGTATGCCCATCCTCATGGGTACCGAGCAGCGACAGAGACAAATCTTTTGAGCCAGGAAGGGAGACCAGCATGAAAAAGAAAGCTCCAGGCTGAAGCAATTGGGCCCTGGAGGTGGGAACAGGAGCGACATCTGGGAAGACCACACTGCGCTTATAGGCGGGCACTGCCGGGGTCACACACGGTGTCTCCCCAGACAGGCCGGGCCACAGAGGGGCACAGCTGGCCCAGCGGTGGGCAGTCCCAGCCCCTGCCCACCAAGCAGCAGGCACCGTCCCCTGCCTGGGGAAAGACACTGTCTTTCACATAGGAAGGATGCTGTCCCCACCCCAAAGAGGACTCTGTCCCCCACCACAGGGTCTCCCCTAGCACCACAAGGGTCTCCAGGGATTCCACCTGCACACAACATGACACCCAATTCTGCCCTGGGGACCACCACTTCTCTGAGCTCAGGTTCCCCAGTGCTAACAACAAGGTCACGCTGCACCTTCATCACAGAGGGAGGAGTGGAAATGCTGAGGGACACAGATGACAAAGCCCCATCTGGTCTGAGGACAGTGAGTTGCAGACACCTACACACCCTCTTCTTTCTGGTCCCCAAGACAGACATCACTAATCAATCACCACTCCCTCGGCCCTCCAGGCCTCCATTATACTGATGAGGAGCATCAAGGAAAGGAACTTTTCGCCCACTCTCTATAGTGCAGATGAGACTAGAGCTCAGAGAGGGACAGGGTGTTGCCTGAGGTCACTCAGAGCTGCACATGGGTAGGAGGCAGTTTTTCAGGGCAGCACGGAGTGAGGCCAGTCCCAGACCATGAAGACGCCTGTGGGAGCATGAGGTCCCAAAACAGCCCAGAGTCATGGGCCAACAGCTTCCGGGGAAAGTCACCACAGTTAGAAAAAAATGCCCACTCCGCTGCAGCACCTCCCGAGAATATTCCAGATGTGTGATAAACAGCAAGAGGCACTAGAGAGAGTCTCTCAGCCAGAAATACTGCAGAAGCGTCTTGGGGGCAGCTCAGGGACCCCAGGGACCACAGTCCCCAACAGGCCCTGCAGAGCTGCCCAGGCCAGGGAGGCCCCAGAGGCCCTGACCGTGCGGGGACCCCACTCCGCCACCCAGCGTGCACCTAAAAACAAGAGCTCACAGCTCAAATGAGATAAGGAAGCACAATTATAATAAAAATGTAACATGGAAGCGTAATACAGGGAACCTCAGGGCAGGGGAGGCTCGGCAGCCCAGTTGGCCTGGCAGGCCTGGAAACCTGGGCTCCATCTCCAGCACTGCAAGGCAAAAGTCAGTGTTCCCCAAATGACAACCTCCATGCTTTATGAAACTCAGAATCATATTTATTCCCCAAATCACTCGGGCGCCCCTGTCCCCTGGGTGGGTGCAGTGAGGTATCCCTTTGTAGTGTCCTCCATGGATTAGCGCTGTCATGAAGGGGCCCCAGGGACCCAGCCAGCTGCTTTTTGCCCTCTCCCCTCCGCAGCGAGGGTAAGTTTGTCTCCTCTAGACAGACGGCATTCAAGGCGCCATCCTAGGGGCAGAAAGCTGTTCTCGCCAAACCTGCCACCACGTGAGCCCGAACCTCTCCAGCCCTGGGAGGGTAAGCCTCCAGTGCAGGCTGTGCCTAAGCTATCATCCTTGGGGCCGGGTTGTTGTAGCAGCACAAAGTGACTCAGATGGTGAGGACGGGTCCCTCGTCCAGCACACGGTGCATCCTGAATCCACAGCCATTAGAAGGTGTGTGTCCGCAGCAGGCAGGCGTCATGGCCTGAGAACCACAGGTGGAAGGCAGGGGTCCCACTGAGGGTGCCTATAAGGACCTGCCCGTCCTGTCCCCCCCCCAACTCTAGGTCTGGGTGCCCAGGTCTCCAGGGACACGGGAAGAGCCTCAACCCTCCCCGATGGCTGCTCCCGGTATGGTCAGGCTCCTCATCCAGGGACCAGAGGACTGGGAAGGAAGGGGTCATGCTGACAGGAAACTGGCCTTCGAACCAGAATAATTGGCCCTGTTCATCATTCCCAACATGCAGGAACTCAGATGTTACCACTGTGTACTCCCCTGCCCACGCGTGAGAGACCGAGGAGGACATATGACCAGGGGTGACAGTGTGGGGCACCCAGCACATGGAAGCAGGGCCAATGGAGGTGATGGCATGGCAGGGGACAGGATGCACTAGTTCCTCCTCGAGACCAGCTTCGGTGCAAGGTGGAGGGGCTGTCCTGACCCACGGCGGCTCCTGGGAACAGAGGAGTGGCTTCCGCAGACGGGGCAGGCCTGCCTCACAGAGTAGACGGGCTGAGCGGGGCCAGGGCGCTGCAGCGGGTGCTATAGGTGTCCTGAGCGCCCCTCCAAGACCCTGCTCCTACTCCACCACACCTGGGGCACTGACAGCCAATGGCAGACACTGTGTCCCTGGTGACTGTTGGCCACCGTGCCCCTCCCAGGACCAGCCACATCAATCGATGGCGCACACGGTGTACAGAGGCTCAGGGTGACCCCAGCGGGCTGTCCCAGGGCCTGGCTCCTGCGAGCTTCTCTCCAAGCCACAGCCTCCTGCACTCATTGACCTACTGATCCCGAAAGCACCCCCAAATCCATGGAAACATCGCTCCTCAAACCACCAGAGGACCCACTGCACACACTCAGGTCGAGGTCCCCGCCCGGCTGTGCAGAAGGAGACTGCACGGGGCCTCGGGCCTTGGCTCTGGGTCCCCACCTCCCCACTGTGGCATTTGATCAGCTGCTGCCTGAGTCCAGGATCAGGACCCTCCTGTCAGCACAGGACGGGGCTTCTGTGGTCTTCGGCTCCTCGGTGGTCATTGTCAGTGGGGGGCAGAAGTGTCCGCATGGCCACTGTGGGTACTGTGGGGAGTGACCCGTCATGGACTCCCGTCCACAAGGTGGGCAGGAGAACCAGCCACATGCACGTACCTGGCCACAAAGGCACACCAGCTTCACAGAGCCCTGCGGCCCGGGGCCAGACTGTCCCCGCCCAACCCGGGAAAACAGGAGAGATTCTGCTGAAACCAGCCCGAGGGCCCTCCGCGCAACGCTCTCTGCTAACTCTCCTGGGGACAGGTGGAGGTGCATTTTCTCACTGTGGTTTAGCAGCAGCAGGAAACCCATCCTCCGGTGGGACCCGAAGGGCTTGGAAGAGTCCCCCAAAGGGTCCACACTGCGAAATCTCAGAGGAAGCCCTTCGGAGGGGACACACCTCCCCAGCAACCAGCTGGAGCATCCCCTCCACTTTCCCTCGCTCCCTGGACTGTGTGGGACAGGGGGTTTGCTGCTCGGCAGGCACAGGTCTCGGGGTACAGCAGTGACCACCACCCTGTCAGGGTCCCAGAGAAGCAAGACGATGCCTCCGCAGCCGCCTCGTGTCCTTTGGGCACTGAGCCTCCCCGTTCCACGTTGGCAGCACACTGGGACCACGTGGGGGGTAACCATGGCAACGCTCCAGTCATCACTAAGTAATTCTTTTACAAGGCACAATCGCTCTGTTTATAGGAAGAATGCTGACCATATATTCTGGTTTCCCATGCACCATACTTCACTAGGAAAGAATGCAGAGCCACCAGAAGGGACATGCGCTGCAGTTTTTCTGGTCAACCCAGGCTCTTCTCCATCACTGGGAGTAGGGCGGGGCTCTCCTGCTCCCCCTGTGACTGGGGAAGGCATGGGTCACCCAGTAGAGGACCCGGGGCCCACAGGAGGGTCCCAGAGGTGGACCCTCGGGTGCCCGACAGTGGCCATGCGGGTTTGGAGAGTGTCATAGGGCCAAACCGTCCTGGCTCTCCGCTGCTAGGGTGAAATTTCGCCCAGCCCAGAAGGTGGGGGTGCCTGTCACCCCTACATGGGGCCACAGGCACCTCTTTGTGACTCGCTCCTGGCTTTGGTTGGAGGGGGCACACATTTGTTTCTTTGCAGCGTGAAATTCAACTTAGGAGGGGAAAGATGAATTTCAGATGCTAAAAATCATCTTAGAGGATTTGTCAAGAAAAAGAAAAGTCCCTGCCACTGGGCCAGGCTTCGGAGAAACATTTCCATCCTGACTCTGTCTTTGATGAATGTGGCCCTCGTGTCCTTGATATTCAAAATGTGGCCTGTAATTTCCAGAGACCTGGAAACCCAGATGTGCCCCAGTTTCATTGATACAATTTAGGAAAACAAATTTCGGAAAAATGCACACTGGAACCTCTTAAAATCTGCCTTTAATACAAGGGATACACAAGAAAACTGCAGAGTTCAGCAAATGTCTTCGCGGGGCTAACAGGTACACCCAGGCAAGGACACCATGCCCAAAGCTGGCCGCGGCCACCACTGCAGCACACCCTGTGTCCTCCCGGGGCCCCTTCACGCTTCCTCAGTGGGACCCTGCCCTGCCCGAGCCCTGCCTACAGCAGCTGGGCATCGAGTCTGCTTCCCTTGCGTGTTCAGGACAGACTCACCCCCGTCGCCGGGTGTGGCCTGGGTCACTCACTCCCCTTGAAGACTTTGGAAAGAGATGAGCTTGTCTTGCAGCCTGGGCTGACCCAGACCATCTGCTGGGAGAAGGGAGGCGGGCGGGGGTGTCTGGCTGGGGAGAAGCAGCAGCTACTGAGGGCAGGAGACAAGCAGGACGCACACCGTCAGAGGACTTGGCCACTCGGCCACTAGGCTCAGCCAAGCCATCACCCCTGGGGAGCTGACCCTCAGAGGGACTGCCCAGGATGGCTCACTGAACTGCACGGTGGCCTCCTCTGCTGCCCTCCACTTGAATGGCACCCGTGCATGACTCACCCTGCTGGTATTCTGAGGCTGACTCCAGGAGCCAGGGAGGAATCTCAGTTATTAAAGGCTCTGCTAATTACAAGCCAGGCCTCCCTGCAGCTGGTCAGAGCATCCTGCCCTCGGCCCCGCCCTCTTTCTGCGTGTCACTGGGTGACCAGGAACAGCAGCTGGCCTAGGACAGAGAAGATAAGGCCAGTGTGAAACCCGCCCTGTCACCTAGGGAGCCTGAAACTCCCACCCAAGCCCGAAGGCTTGCGTGGGCCCAGGCCACACGTAAAGTGCAGTGATCAGACGCCTGGCCAAGAGTCCAAGGCTCCCAGGAATGGGCAGGAGACACTAAAATCATTCAGGAGCTTAATACCCAATAAGGGGTTCAGAGAGCTATGCAAAGATGTGAACAACTGCTGAGTAATATGAAACAGAGATGGGAAGGAAACTGTGTAGGCATGGGGGACGAAAGCTGGCATTTCCTCTGCAAATGACCTCCCTACCACTCCCGTCCTAAGCACAAGACCAACACTGCTCTCCTCAGTGGGGGGGGGGGGGGGGGGCACAGGGGACATGTGAGTGATTTTTATCTCAAATACAATAGTTAAATCCTGAGGCTAGACCAGGTGCTTTGCCCCGGAAGTGACGAAGCTCGGGCAGCCCTCCTTGAGGGCGAAGCCACCACGCTCAGCCCCGCTCAGCATCGGGCATTTACACCCACGCAGGGGGCTGAGCAGAGCCCACAAAGGACCTGCAAGGGCACAGGGACTCCAGAGGTTCATGAATCGGAGGGAGAAGGTGGGACGCCACATCAACTGTGGGCGCAGTGACTGGTCACAAGCCAGGAAGAAGCTGACAGAAAAACTGAATTCCGTGCCAGGCGTGGGTAATCCCAGGACTTGGGAGGCTAAGGCAGGAGGATCTCCGTGAGTTCGGGGCCAGCTTGGACTACATGGTGAGTTTAATCCAGTCTGAACTGCATAGTGAGAACTTGTCTCTAAATAAAAACAAAACAAACAGAAAAAGGGAATTTAATTCCTACCTCCTTCCTTATACCAAGACAAATTCCAGAAGGAAACTGTAAAAAGTAGAATTTATAATACAAAAAGTAAGAAAGGTGATTGAAGACAGCCACACACAAAAAGCCATGTCCAAATAGGTTTACTGATTCGAATACACAAAATTTGAAGGTACTGCACCACATACATCCACATGGGATATGTGTGCTCCCGTCATATAACACGTTACATGTATGCGTGTGTATACGTCCATATGTATACACATGCAAATATCTCATAGAAACAGATAACTCAAAGGAAAGGAAGCAAATAGGGTTGTATACAAATGCAGCGGAAGTGGTGGTACAGGCTATAATCCCAGCTACCTGGGAGGCTAAGGCAGGAGGGTTGCAAATTTGAGGTCAATCTGGACACTTTAGGAAGACTGAGTAAAAAAACAAAGCGGGCCGGGCACGTAGCTCAGTGATAGCGGGATCACTTCCGATGAGATCCCAGTGTTGCAGAGAGAGGCAGACAGAGAGACAGAGAGACAGAGACACAGAGACAGAGACAGGGACAGAGACAGAGAGAGACAGAGAGACAGAGAGAGACAGAGAGAGAGTACCGGGGCCATGTTGTGCTCTGCAGTGCCTGTGCCAGGCTGCTCCAGGTCCTCGGCACACTGACGATGGGCACCAGTCCAGGCGGTCTGACCTGGGAAGGGCGCCCCCCTCAGCCCTCAGCACAGCCACAGCCTCAGACCCGAGGGCAAACAGCACAGAGAGGCTGGGTAACGGCCCAAGGTCACAGAGCAGGAAATGCCAGTGCCACCTGGGAACTGCAGGCCACTAGGCCCGGCGTCCAGTGCGGGGCAGTGCCCATCCCAGCAGCTGCTGCTGTTAGGACCCTGGTGGGCACAGGGTGCTCCGGTGGGCGGTTTATTTCCTGGAGAGCTTTCGTATCGTCCCCTGACGGGCTGCGGGCGACTCGCCTTGCTCCGCCCTCTGACTAAGCAAAGGCAGGGCACCGCGGTGGACATGGTGCTGCAGTGCGTCCCCAGCTGGCCGCTGCTGTCCAGGAGGACACAGCACAGTGCCGGGGCTCCACCTGGGCCAGCACAGCCGTGACCTTCTCCCTGCCGGGTTCGGTTGGCGGCCTGAGGGTCCTCCGGGCGCCGCACCCTTGGCTGGAATCCTTGCGTGCTCTCCTCTCCTAGAGCTGGAGAATCAACCGCCACTGTGCGGGGCCACTCGGGGCAGTGCCTGAGGATGTCGCCGCCTCAGCCCCTTCCTGGGAAATGGGTCACATGCTTCTGCTTTCCGGTCCTTCAACCCTGGAAGGTTCCTGGTCCCTCCCCAGCACTGCCAAGGGTGGTGGGGATCCCCAGGGCCCGCGCTGGAGGCACTGGAGGGGACCAGAGAGCTGGGGACCAGGCCCTGCACACCAGACAGCTGGCCCCCTCACCCCAGGAGTGCTGGGTCCCCACCAGGACCCTGGGGACCCCTGTGTGTCCGGAGTGGGGTGGAGACTGGGGGGCACTGGACCCTGTCCCCAGTCTGCAGCTGACCCAGGTAAGCCAAGACCCCTAAAACAATGACCCTGATGTCCCCCCAGAAAACCAGAGCTCAGGATGGCACGGGTGGGGGGACGCCTGGCCTCGTCCGCCTCTCCACAAGGGCCCCCAGAGATCTCTCCATTCAGTCCTCAGTTTCCCCACCGAGGGCCACCTGGAGGGAGGGTCCTGAGGAGCCTTTAGGGGGCCCCGCTGGGCTCCCTGAGGCTCTGGAGCATCTCTGAGGGTTGTCAGGGTGAGGTGAGAGGACAGCCGGTCACAGTGAGGCCACTGAGAACAGCGAGGCTGCAGCAGGGGGCAGGGAGGGGCATCAGGCGCTGCTGGGAAGGAGCCGCCACAGGCCCTGAACACATGAGTGAGGAACAGGCAAGGCCACCGTGGACGGGTCCCCGCCACTGGCCAGGGCCTTCAGCCATGCCCACAGCTGGGCAGCAGCCATTGGCATGGCAGACCTCCCTTCCACCTCTCCTCTGCGTGCAGTTTTGCCCTGAAGGTAAAGTTCTATCCACACACGAGGCTCCCGTACAAAGGGCTCTGATCCCGGGCAGAGGTAAATGGGGGCCGGGTGTCCGAGCTCCTCAGCCTCCTGAAGGCCCAGGACCCAGGGCTGTGTGTCCAGCTCCACCTCTGACGCCCCAGACCAAGGGCAGCCCAGTGGCTCGGAGTCCGGAAGGACGAGGCTGCTGGGCCACCCGGATGTCATTCGTCATCGACTTCTCCTCTGTAAAGAACACGACCCATTCCACAGTGACGGCGAGCTCTGAGTAAAACCCCATTCACAGACTGCCTGGCGTGTGCGGCGAGGGCTGCTGGGATGGGTGGGCCATCCAAGCGGAGTCTCAGCCATTTCGTCACCAATGCAGCTTCCTGAAGGACAAGTGGCCCCCAAAACACAAGGACCCGGATCTACTCAGCGCCGGGTCGCTAACCAGAGTGATGCTCTCCGGATCGGGCAGCTTTGGAGCCCACCCTCCCCACGACATCAGAAGAGCAAGCCCTAACCCCAAGGGTGACACCGAGCCCCTGTGACTCTGTCCCTGCTGCACCTCCAGGACTCATTACGTGAGGACCCCAGGGGTCCCCTGCTCTGGTTTATTAAGAAAGTTCACACCCACGACGGCTGCCTCATCAACATTAATTTGACTTTTAATTTAATTTAACGTACAGAGGCCTGGGGAGGTTTGCATTCATCTCCTAGAAGACGGGCAGGGCCAGGGCAGGGAGGCCCTGTATGCAGAGCTGGCCCCCCCAGCCACACACCCTTGCTTGTCCTGCTCTTCACACCTGTTGTTTAAGGGTCTCAGGCCTGAAACCTCTGCCCCGGGAGGACACTGAGAGCACTGAAGCCGAAGGCGGGGGACAGAGAGGCCCCACTCTTTCCGGGAGTGCCAGTCCTATCAGGACAGCTCAGCGGCTGGGCTTTAGACCCCCTCCCTCCCTCCGAGGACAGCCAGGACCCCGACCAGCGGAAATCTCACACTTCTCCAGAACATGCCTGGAGCATCCCTAACGTGTCCCCTCCCGGCAGAGGACCGCCATGGTCCATGGCCACTGGGAGGATGCTCAAAACGTGCGACAGAGATGTCGTGTTGGGCGGGAGACAGTCTGTCCGATTCCAAACACTGGTTGTTTTTACTTTCCATAAAACCGCTAATAAACGGGGAGAGTGGGTCAGTCTCAGGGTGAGGCCAGGGCGAGGCTGGGTGAAGTCACGCGGCCAGGGCTGCTGGGGTCCCGCCTGGACAGACGAGCAGAGCACGGCTGGAGGCTGGGGCCGTGGGGCTGAGGGCTCTGCCTGTGCTCAAGGGAGGGGCCCAAGTGTCCCTCCAAAGGCCATGCAACTAGCACTGAGGCACACGGACTCGCCAGGTGACCTTGGGCCTGTCACCTTTCCTCTCTGCCTCAGTTTCCCCTCCTGTAAGTGAATTTCACAGGAGCTCCAGCCCGAGGGTTGTCACACGGATTCAACAAGCTACAGCATACAGCGTGTCAGTGGTGGAGAGGGCACGAAGTATGTTCTGGTTACCCTGGGAAAATGTGTGAGGAAAGTGGCCAGACCAGAGGAGGAGGAGGCCTGGCTGAGGCCACAGCAGCCGCTCATCTCACAGAGAAGGAATCTGAGATGGGGCCTGAGTGGCCTCAGTTTCCCAGCTGGTCAGCGGGAGAAGCCAACGCAGACCTCCTGGAGGGAGAAGGAGGGTGCAGGCGACTCCCACCCCATGTGTCCCCAGTGTCCTGCCCAGGCACCCTGCACCTCGGCAAAGCTGGACAGAGGGCCTTTGGAGTCTGCACCACGAGCGCCAGCCACGTGTGTGCCAGGGACCGCACGTCCGGCCCCTGGGCTGGGAGGCTGAGCCCCTGGTCCAGGACTCTGGGCCAGCCCTCCTGCAGCGCCCAGGGTCCACCGCAGCCCCACACAGGGCTCCACACACAGCTTGTTGCTGTTGTTTGTTTTGGGGATCATCGGCTGTCTCGTTTCTTTCAGGCTGGGTTGTTTATTGGTGCACATTGTAGTAGGGAGGGTCACATCCTCGTGGGGAGCCGGTGCACGTACAGAACCGCTCCATCTTCTCTCAACCCCTTCCCCTCCCTCCCCCTCAGGTGGACGTCGGTCCACACAGCCCCTGTCCACCCCTTGACCGCTGTGTCCACCCGCCTCCCACCAGGGCCCAGCCCGTTGGTGGCCTTTGAATGCACCGTGTTTGAGTTTCTGGACAGTTTCATCCTGAACATCCAGTCCCTACCGCCCTGGTATGTCAGCAGGGTTTCCTGGACTCTCTCTCTCTCTCTCTCTCTCTCTCTGGATTGTTTATTTACAGCATTTCTCACACAGCTGTGCATCATGCTAAGTCCTGCCAGGAACCAGGGACCCCCCAGGCTCCCCACATAGCTGGGGTCCGCCACCCACTGCAGTGGCTCTCCGAAGCCCCCTCCCAGCTGATGTGAAAAGGAATCACCGGCAGCTCTCCAGGGCCCTGGCTCCCTGCCTCAGTGGGGAGTCTGCACTCTGGGGCCTGAGCAGTTCCCCCACCTCTTAAACGGCTTGAAACCACTGTTCTTGAATCAGCATCCGCCCAATGCCAGGGCACGGAAGAGTCGCATTTGGCATCCTGTGACAGTTTGTCCACGCCCTAGGAGCTGCAGGAGCTCCCAGACCAGGTGCCAGAGGCACAGTGACGCACGCCAATGCCCGGGCCGCTGCTCTGCCGTGTGCGCCAGGCCAGGCAGGGCCCTGCCTGTTTGGTCCCTGTTCTACAGGTGAGAAGCTCAGTCACACAGCAGATGAGCAGGGCCCTGCCTGTAGGTTGGGATCAGAGCTGGGGTGCTATTTTGTGTCACCGGGACCCAGGCCGGGCCGGCAGCTCGCTCATGCTTGGCACCATTGAGCAGGGAGTCACTCTGTCGTGCATGCAGTGGGATCTGTGGACTCAGCCTGTGCTGGGCCCGCTTGGTGATGGGGCCGTGTGGGAATTAGGACGGAGGCGCCACAGCAGGAGGCTGACTTCTGGGAGCATCAGTTCCAGCCCCGCAGGAAGTTGGGGCTCACTCAGGAGGGCTTCTTTACAAAGGGGGTAACCGCCCTGGGAGGATAAAGACACCCCAGGGAGAGCCCGGTGATGGGGGGCTCTCACCCCAGGCCCCCATCCGGATGTCACTTGGAGAAGCCACTAGAGCAGGCTGTATCTTCCTCTTTTTTTTAATTTTGACCCCGTGCTGAGGCTTCAACTAAGGGTCTTGGCCCAGAGCTCATCGTCAGCTCTTTTTATAACTTTTTTGAATTTTGAGACAGGATCTCCCCAAATCGGGCAGACTAGAACCACACTTGGGGTCCTCCTGCCTCAGCCTCCCGCGGAGCTGGGATTTCAGGTGTGCACCACCACACCTGGCTTCAGCTCTCTGCTCAGGTGCCCAGCCAGCCTGAGATGAGTCCCAGGAGGGCACCAGGACACCCCTGCCTGCTCCCCCACCCCACCTCCCGGCTGGGCCCAGTCTGGAGGCAGAAGCCAAAGGGCCTTGGATGAGGTTGACGCAGGACCAGCTCGCAGGCTGGAGAAAGGGCCCAGGAAGTTGGCGGAGACAAGGAGGCACGTGATAGCTCCCCAAAGCTGAGGACAGGAGCACCACGTGACTGGGGGGGGATCCTCAGTGCCCCAGAAGGCTCTTATGCTGAAGACTCAGTCCCTGTCTACGGCAGGTGCCACCCTGAGAAGGCAAAGCCTGGAGGCAGGAAGTTAGGCCCCGGGGAACCCCTGTGACAGGGATGTGGGGACCCAGCCCCTTCTCTCTCTGCCTCTCGCTGCCTTGAGGTGAGCAGGCCTCCTCCTCCACACATCCGCCAAGACGACCCGTGTCACCCTGGGCCCAGGGCCATGGGGCCTGCTGACCACAGACTGAACTCTTTGAAACTGTCAGCCAAAATAAACCTTTCCTCCTTTAATTTGTTTACCCCAGGTAATTTGTCACAGCAATGGAAAGTTAATTAAGAGAGTATATATTCTTAAAGGAATAAAAACAGCCTCCAGTCCACACACACACACACAGCTTCCCTGCAGCTCTTTTTACAACAGGCGGAAGATGCAAACCATCAATGCCCATCAGTGACAGGTAAACAGGTGAACAAGCTATGGCCCGGACACACCGTGGAATATTACTCATGCTAGAAAAGGGACAGAGCACTGACTCGGGCTACAACATGCATAAGCCCTGCAAACACGCTGAGACACGGATGAAGCCAGACACCAAAGGCTGCATGTCATGAGACCCCATTTATATGAAATATCTGGAACAGGCAAATTCGTGGAGGCAGGGTGGAGCTTAGTGAGGTGATACTTGTTCAGTGGACCCAGACTTACAAAGCAGGGTGATGAGAGGCCTTGGGGAACAGGCAGGCGCTGGCGTGGGAGCCCTGGATGGTGACAATGGCAGTGTCTCCATTAAAACTGTATCACAATTTGAGAACAACTATATATCACACCTATTGAACTGTCTGCTTTATATGGGTGAGTTATGTGGGTGCAAATTAGACGTCAACAAAGCTGTTGTTTTCAAGCACTCTGCACCTCCTACCCTTTTGCCCTGTGATATCCACATTCATCCTCCGGTCCCCAGCGTGGAAGGTGCATGGTATCCGGTGTCCAAGACCCGTCGTGTCATGTGGGTGGGGCTGGTGTGGCAGGGACGCATCCCCCTCTGTGGGGTACAGTGAGGAAGGCAGGGGACTTGGAGGGACAGCTGGATCTGACCGGCCGGTCCTCAGAACAGCCCAGCTGCTGGCTGCTCCTGCCCCCTGCTTCCCGGGGGTCCTGAGCCACCTGGACCCATCAGGACCCAGCGAATAGGCCCCCTAGAGCTTCACCCGCAAAGCATCCAGACCCCAGCAGCCCTGCCTGCCTTGGGAGGATTTTCTGGTGCAAAGAGCACACCCCCGAGTTCGAGATATTTCCCAGCCACCAGGGTCTTCTTGTGGCCCGGGGCCTCCTCGATTCTGCTTGCTGCTGTTTTGCAGTTCTGCCTCCAGACTTCTGTCTGGTTTTAGTTCTCATCTGCAGTTTTGAGGTGCATGGCTAAGCCTCGGATCGCCGTCTGTGACACTGTGTAAGTGCATGTGCCGCTCTCTACCCCCACCTGTTATTCTCGGCTGCGTTTTCGGTCTCTTTACAATCAGATTTCTGGGCCAGCCTGGAGCATCCTTGGCCTGGGAGGGCTTTTGCCCCTGGCAATGGCAGCCTTAGCCTCTGGGGGCGGAGCCCTTCCGGCCTGCGAGCTGGACTGTCCTCCTGTCCTCCCCAGAGTTTGGTAAACATGTGGTGAATCTAAACAAGTCCCCAAACACCGCCCTTTCTGGGCTCTCCATCTCCCTTCTGGGGGTCACTTCAAGTCATTTTAGCAAAGGCCAGCGAAGATGCCATAGAAGAAACAAATTCTAGGCCATTGTTGGGCCAAAATTTTCTTTATCCATCCTTGCTAAACAGGCCTGACTGTGCAGAAGTGCAGCTCACAGTTCCCTTGGAGCACTTTGAAGATGCCTTGTCTTGGTTTCGTGGGTGCTGTTGGGTTTATAGTCCAGACATCTGCCTGCAGCAGGGAATCTGTCTTCCCTCTCCTCCCCTGCTCTTAGCAGGAATTTGCTTTTGGACGTCTACGAGCCCCTTGCTCTCAGCGGCCCAGCCTGCCTGGACAGCACAGCCCGTGTCTGAGGCCGCACGGCTGGCATGGGATTGGAAGAAATCTCCGTGGTGATCTCGCTCATTCCCGCCCCCGGTCACTGTCCACATCCTCGGTGGCAGCCAGCCTCCAGCACGGCACCTGCACACCCAGTCAGAGCGGAACTGTGTGGCCAGTAGAATGGAGAGGGAGTGACATGTGTGGCAGCCAGGACCGGGCCAAGGAAGTCACTGCAGGCCTCTCCAGCCTGCCTCTCTAGGACGAAGGCCGTGGCCACTGTGAGGAAACCCCCGCAGCCCCACGTGGAAAGGAATCCAGACCTCAGCAAATGGCCTGTGACGACTGTCCTGCCCTGGGTCAGAGTCAGCTCCAGACTGACTCTCAGATGAATGTGGCCCCAGCCGACACCTGTCTGCAGCCTCGAGAGCCCGCACACCATGCCCGCGGGGTGCTCCAAGCCCCTGGTCCACAGAAAGCAGAAATGCCAAGTGGCCGCTGCCATTGGGGGTGACTAGTTACCCAGCCCGGAATAATACACGCACTTCCTGAAAAGCTTGCACATCACTGATGACTTCCCTCCTTTCTTCATTTCTCTCTGCTATTTTCTGCACAACTTTTTGGATCTATTTTCCAATTTATTCCCCCAGTGGTGCCTAATCTGCTTTGGAACCATCCAGTGAGTTTTTAGTTGAGTGTTTACATTTTCTATTTCTAGACGGACTATTTGGTTATTTTTCACAAAACTGGTCATGATTTTTGACATTTCCTCACTTTTGATTTTTTATTTCTTTAAGCATATTGGTTGTGTTTTGTGTCTAGGCATTCCAACATCCCACATCTTTAAGCATGGGGCACTCTATGTATTGTCTCTGCTAACTCCTGCCCAGGGTGGTCCGTGATCAGGATTGAGATTCTGGTCGGTGATTTGGGATTGTGAGCTCATTCTCAGCTGGTCCTAATCATGGGAAAGGAAAAGACCAGCCCCAGTGACCTGCGTTTGCCTGTGGCACCAACCTGAAACCTCTTCAACTTTGCTCCCAGCTGAAGGTTTTCTAACCCATAAAGATGGCGCCCATGTGAACACCAAGCTGGCGGCCAGGGGGGCCGTCCTCAGTACAAGTTCTCGGGGCCAAAGCAAAGACCAAGAGGTGTTTTGTTTTGTTTTGAAGTTAGTCAGCATAAATGACAAAAAATACATAAAAATAAATTGGACCATTTCAAAATGTAAAACTCTTGGGCTGCAAACAATACCATCAAGAAAGTGCAAAGACAACCCATGAAATGGGAGAAGACAATGGCAGATCAGATTTCTGATGAGGCACTTGTATCCAGAATATACATAAAAGACACAATAATAAAAAGATAAGTTCTACAGCTTGCAAGTGGTCGAAGGGCCTGAGCAGGCCTCTCTCCAGAGGTGTGCGAATGGCCAGGAGGCACTCGAAAAGACAGGCCCTGTCATTAGGCCGTTGGTCACCAGGACTGCAGTGACACGCCACTTTCTCCAGGAGGACAACTACGACCCAAAACCCATGGCAACCAGTGTGGTGGAGGATGAAGAAACCAAACCCTGCTCGCCACTGGAGGGAAGAAAATGAGGAGCCAATTCGGGAAGCGGTCTGGCAACCCTCCAACAATTAAACCCAGAGTTAGCAAGACTTCCACTCCCAAAATGAAAATAATACGGTCACTCAAGAGCCCGTATGCCAGCGGTCACATCAGCAGCACTTGTGATAGGCAAAAAGTGGAGGTAAACCAGATGTCCTCCACCGGATGAATGGAAAAATAAATGCTTAAGAGCCGTACAGTGGAGCATTCTTGGACCATAAAAGCTCAGGGCACTGATTTGTGCCGCAGCAAAAAGGAACTGTGAATTTGTTTTCCTCGCTGGAGGAAGCAGGCCAAGGTGTCTGGTAGAGTATGAGTCCATGTACAGAACATGTGCAGAACTTGCCAAGCCATCAAACAGAAGGGAGACCAGGCGGCCAGGATTTAGCTCAGTGGTTCCACTGTCTGCCTCGCAAGCTCAAGGTCCCAAGTTCAATCCTCGGTACCCAGAAAAAAGAAGGGAGACCAGTGGGTACCTAGGGCTGGGGTGGAGTGGGAGAGGTGAGTGGGGTTTTCCTGGGGTGAAAACGTCTAAGATTGCAGATGCAGGTGGCTACAAGACCTGGAAGTCCACCAAGACCCAGCAGCAGATGCAACCGCATCTCGGAAAATCCTGGGGAAACCGAGGTGGTGTGGCCTTCCTGAGACCTGGTCTGTGGGCAGCCAAACCGCTGGTCAATTCCTCCCTAACCCCTCACTCCAGGGAGCAAGAGTCCTGGGGCTGAGGACTGGCTGGACTGGTGTGCAGTCCCAAACCCGCCCTGCCCTCAGAAACTTCGGGATTTCCTTACTTCTGCATTCTGCTCGTACGAATTGGAAGGGCTGTTGACAGCGATTTACCCAGAATGTCTACACAGCAGGGTGAGGCTGTCGGGGGTTCAGATAGCCGGACCGCCCAGTTGCTGATTGCCCAGGGGTCAGGGGCTGGGCCTGTTCACAGATGGCCGCAGGCAAAGCAGACAGCAGACAAAAGTGGCTTCAAGTGCTGTGAACCCAGGGGAAATGATCCACCCTCTCTGGGCCCTAGGTGCTTGTCCACGTGATGGGGACATTCCTCCTGGAACATGTTCCTCCCCAGGCCGATGGCCCAGGTGAAGCCCCCTGCCCTTCTCGGTCCCGAAGAGCCCCAGGCCTGGGATGGGATGTTCTCACCCTGAGCAGCCTGGATCCCCCACACCTACAGACCCTCAGCGCTGGCTCTGAAAATCTGTTTCCACCCTGTCCCCTCCAAGAAGCTTCTGGAGCCTCTGCAGGCACCAAATGATGCCTTTCTCTGGGCACCGTGCCCGGCAGCCCTCACTCGGTGCACAGCCTGTGTCCCGAGCACACCTTCCCTGGAGCCTTCCCGCCCATCCGCCTGCTGCTGTCCCTCTCCTGCTGTCCCTGCTCCCACGGTGCCTTCCACGCTCCCTGGAGCTCCTTCACCTAAACCCCAGCTCCCCACAGGGAGCTCATGGCTGTCCTGGTGAACAGGACGACGTGTCACCGGCATCTTACAGTGGGGGCCCAGGGGGGCACCAGCTAGGTCCATTTTCAGCACCACGGAGTCTCCTGTGCAGCACCCCGACTCCACCCAGAAGCTGTGGCCATGTGATTTTCTTTCCCCTTTGGCTGCTCACATGGGGGACACAAACCACAGCCCCTCTGCCTCCCGGGACCTCTGGAGTAGCTCTTCCCTGTCTCCCCACTCCACTAGAAGTTTCCCTGGTCCTAACTTGATTCTTTTGATTCTTTTGTTGTTGTTGTTTTCTTTTTCTTCTTCTTTTTTTCTTTCTTGTTTTTAAAAATGTTTTTTGTTGTGCCAAAATGCACGTAACATAACATGCACTGTTCAAGCCACTGTGCAACTTGCAGGATCCAGGCAGCCGGGTGTTTAACAAATCACAATGTTGTGCCAGCATCACTCCCAGCTACTTTGGGAGCATCTGTCCCCAGATCTTTAGTGTATTTCCTCTGTGAGCTGCCTCGGCCCCTCAGGGAGGAAGGCAGGATCTCCACTCCACCTGGGCCTAAAAGCCGGGTGTGAGCCTGGAGATGAAATCTGGCTCTGGAACACAGAATGCCCCCGCGAGCCATGGTTGAAGACAGGATGCGGCTTTCAGGGCGGCCGAGCATCCTGGACCTGGACCTGGCGTCTGACGATTCTTTCCATGGATTCCCCCAGATTCTGGAGGCCCTGTTCCTGGGCCCCCCGTGGAGGATGCAGACGGCAGATGCTCCGTTTCCCTGGGTTACACACTAAAGTTTTGTCCTCTTGGCTCTTCCCACAGGCGCTGCGTAATACGGCGGGCGGGCGCCAGGAGGAGCGGCCAGCAGCCGGCACCCGGAAAGTCCTGCGGACGTCTGGCCCCGCCATCTGTGGGCACACTGTGGGCCAGAGGCTGGCCACAGGGGACCCCTTGGAGCTGCAACCCAGGGGCCCAGCTCTGCCTCCTTCCTGACACCCCTGCTGTCACCTTAGCTCCCTCTGGGCCTCCTGCTGGGTCTGCGTCAAACTCAGAGTGGTGACATCTGAGCGGCTCCCTGGGCTGGACTCAAACTCAGGGTTTTGGGCCTTGGGCTGGCTCCAGGCTGCCATCAGGTCAGCACGGCCAGGGATGGAGGGGAGGCCCAGGCGGGTGGCACCCTGGAGGACATGTGAGGCCAGGGAGGTCCCTGCTGGCTCCCTCTGGCGCTGGCCATCCTGCCATGGGCCCCAGCATCCATGTCCGATGCAGTCAGGCCAAGGGAGCATCAGGTAGTGGGCACCATGCCACTGCCACCCCCACAGAGCCAGGCCCCTGCAGCCTGAGTGCTCAGCTGAGGAGGGCCAGGGCCACTCTGCAGACCACAGGCAGGTCCCCACAGAGCTGTGGCCAGGCCCCCAGGTTCCGATCTGCTGTGACCCAGGCTTCTGTGCAGATCACAGCTCTCTCTCAGGGGACCACGTGAGGGGATACCCAGCGGCTGGCAATTTTCCCTGGGCCTGGCACCGGGAGCCCCTCCCCGAGTGAGGGTCGCTGGGTCCAGAGCAGCTGCCCACAGCCCACAGCCTGGGCCTCCCGGGCTCAGGGATCAGGAAGAGGGGGATCGGCCATCGCTGTCATGCTCGGAGGTGGCACCAGCATGAGCTCGTGGAAGCACTGCCCCTTGTCCCTGTGGGATGGCCTGGGAGCGCCTTCAGAAAGGCCAGACTTGCCACTACACAGCCACAGTGCCTGTGTGTCACAATGACAGTGCGGAGGACACCGCTGGACAGTGGAGGACACTCGGACGTGGACAGCGTCACCGGCCCTGTGAGGAGATGGGCAGAGAGGGAGTGGTTAGGAAGGAAACCATCGTTATTTTAGGAGAAGCTCAGAGGGCTGGGGCAAAATGTTGGGGTGCCTGCTGCTTCCTGTCAGGGTTACCGGCCTTTCAAGGTGGGCGAGGCAGAGGGGCACACACAGGCTTCACAGGTGTCCAGCAGACGGCCCAGTCTGGCCCGGTCGCCAAGAACATTTAGTAAGGGACAACCTACGACAAGCCATGTGGGCCAGCAAGAGGCTCGGGGCTTGGGGTGCTGCGCACACCAGGGGAAGGGGCGCTGCGTGAAAGGTCACTACTTGAGAGGAGCTTGGCCCCTAGCAGCCGTGGTCAGTGCCACCAACCCCTCCAGCCCAGGCTCCCAGGTGACAGCTGGCTGTGGTGTGCTGTGTCTACCCTAGCCGTGGCTGCTTGAGTGACTCTGCTTCTACGGTTCCAACTTGGTTTGTAACATTTGCTGTTCAAGGCTTTGTTAGTGGAAAACGGGGCAGGTAAGGAAGAAACCCAGGGAGAGGGTGGGCCTGGACTGGCCCTGGAAGGGACAGGCAGACAGGAAACGGGAGAGCAGGAGACAGGGAGAGGGTACCCCAAAGGGCCTCGGGGCTCTGTGGCTTCACCTGGAGCGGCCCAGAGTCAGGCTCCAGATGCCCAGGGCAGCAGCGGGGAGCCCTCCCCATGTGGGATGCCCAGAAAGAGGTGAAAAAGGAGAGGTGTGGTTTGTGGAACAAAGCAAGCATTTGGGGCAAAGCCCAGCTCTGTGAGACCAGCGACACTTGTCACATGGTGCGGCAGTTTCCATTCTGGATTCCACAGGGGCCACAGGAGGCTTCCGTGCTCCTACTCAGCCCAGCCCGGCACCAGGCAGAGCCCTGAGCAGACTCAGCCCGCAGGAAGCCGCCACCCAGACACAGAGACAGGTGGCCCAGGAGGCGGAGGCTCTGGGACAGAGCAAGCCCGGGGTCACAGTACGGCCCCTCCACGCCTCCAGCATGGGCAGTGCTCTCCACAGAGGCCGAAAGACCAAGCACCCAGAGTGCTCAACTTGCTCCCACTCCCAGGCCCCCCAGGATTAAGTGGGCCCCCAGGGGAACCCCACAGGCTCTGAGCGTTGGAGGTTCCCAGCTAGGGGCAACAGAGGCACCAGGCCTGTGCTGAGCCCCACTGTTGACCCGAGCAGCCCGCCATCTGGACCCGGGCCTCAGTTTCCCCATGGTTAAGGTCTCGTAGAGTAAAAGGCCTGCCTCCACTGTGAATAGATGACACATTTGTGGTTCGGGCTCGGCTTGGTTGGTGGGGGCAGATGGGAAGAAGCCAGAGGGGACAAGCGGCAGAAGTGGACACAGGATGCTCTGTGTGACCTCACCCTTGCCTGACTCTGCTGCTGACGACACGCCAAGCGCTCGCGTGGAGAAACGGCCCCAGCGCTTCCCGCACTGGGCTGGAAATCGGGACACTTGTTCCCTTCACCTCCACTTCCGTCCAGGCCCTGCCTGGCCATCCGGAGGTCAGTGCTTGGGGACAGCTCTTCCAGGACTTGCACCCGAAGGTGGAGAACGATTCCATAGCACATCCGGATCTGAGATTTTTGTATTTTATCTGTACTTTTAAGAGTTACGTGAATTTTCTACAATTGGAGTCAACTCCAGGCTCCCCCCAGAATTTTATTTTTATAAATAGAATCAGTGTTTGGCGGCCCCCAGGGGCCCCTCCCTCCCTGGGTCCTGGGTCCCAGAGGCCGCCTGGAGGACAGATCCCCACGCAGGGACAGGCTGAGGGGCCGGGGAGGTCCACACGTGGCCTCTTGGGTTGTAGAGCACATCAGCAGCCTGGCTTCATTCTGTGACGAAAGAGTGGCCTGACCGTGGCAGAGCGGACACTGACTGAGCCGGAGAGGAGGAGACTGAGGGAACGCTGCACCCGATCCCGGGAAGAGAGCAGAACGCGTCTCTGTCTGCGGCTGGGACGTGCAGGAGCCTCACAGCGAGGCAGCCGGGGCCAGGGCAGCAGGGGCCACTTGTGCACCTGTGTCAGGAGCCGGGAGAGGAGCCAAGAACCCGCGTCCTGCGGGGACACAGTGGAGGGACACTGGGCCTCCGCCTGTGTGTTTCCAGGTGCTTGAGAAGATGCTCTTGAGGAAGGTGTCCCTGGAGTGTCACCTTGCAGAGAGGAAGTGCCAGGCCCCCCCGACAGTCTCCCCAGGTCTGCCTGGGCAACGTCCAGACACGAAGCTGGGGGACAGGAGGCCCGGTCACCAGGGATCCAGGTTGAGGTCACAGTGACTGAAAGACAGGGCGCGATGGGGTATCCCCCCGGCCCCCACCGTGTGACACGCAGGCCACCTCCTCCCGACACCCGGGGGGCTCTCAGGGCATCAGAGAGGCTCTGTGCGTTCGCCCCACCCCAGGAGCAGGGACGCAGGCATCACTGTCGCAGCAAGGGCTGGCAGGCCTCCCCTTCCCGCCCCAGTTGTGTGTCCCCGTTGTGCTGTAGTTTGGGTAGCGTCCCGAGTTGCCTCCCCAGGCTGGCGCTCCCTCGGGGACAGGGTGACCCTGTGGGAGGTGGAGCCTGGCTCCCTTAATACCCCAGCCTCTCTCTGAAGGACGGGAGACTTCAGTCAGAGAAGGTCGGTCCCCAAGGCCACACCGTGGAGCCCCAACTGAGCCCAGGAACCCACACCAGGCTCCCACCCTGGTCCTACAGGAAGAGCCGGTGTGTGGCACTGGGGACAGCAGGCTGAGCCCACCTCTCGGCTCCGTGTGACCTCTCTGTGCCCGTTTCCTCCGAAGTGAGGGGAGCGGGTCACCGGGATCAGAGGCCACAAGCTACACTCACAGCTCCGAGCAGCCACACCCGGGCCAGGGGCCCAGCCTCCTCACACCTCTTCCAGGCCTCAGTGTCTCGCACCGCTCTGCCTGCCTATCCTTCGTGGGCCCTGGGCTTCGTGCAGGACACACCGTTCTTCCCCTGGCTCTAGGCGAGGGCCTTGGCCAGCAGGAGAGAGGGAAGGGTCCCCACGCCTGTGCCTGGCTGGGGAAGGAGCCCACGCCGCCCTCCGTTGGAGCCCAGCTTGTCCAGGAGGGGACACCAGCTGAGCCTGCCCCTTGCTGGTCTGCTCGCCCCCTGCCTGCAGGTCAGGCCAGGAGTTCGTGTCATGACGAGGCCTGGGTCTGGGAGGAGAGGCACAGCCCCCAGGCCCAGCGTGACCACGGACCCCTCCTCGTTGGCTCAGGGCTCCCATCGCACCATCTCTGGGGCCGGGTGCCAGCGCCTGTCTGCTGAGCTGTGATGACATCATCCTGGGCCCGGATGCAGCTGAGTGGAAACAGACTGCAGCTCCGTCCTGGCCAGGCGCCTTGGGGGCTCCAGGGGACCAGGAGGACAGGACAGCTGCATTCCACACTGCCGCTCGCCCTGGCCTGGAGCCGCTGTCTGATCTTCCTTGAAGAGGAGCCACCAGCTCCCGCCACACGAGTGACACTGTGCCCATCCTGTTCACCTGGTGCTGGGTGCTCGGGAGATGCCAAAGGAAGGCCACCGGCTGTCCCCGGGACTCGGTGGGTGCTCTGCAGCCAGTCCTCACTCCCCGCAGCCCCACATCACCCAAATCCTGCTTCCCACCAGCTGATGATGGGTACGAGAGACAAGCCGGGCCCTGCCTGGGGTCCTAGGTATCTTCTCTGCCCAGGCAGGGATAATTGGGGCACAGTGGGAAAGCCTGGGTGTCCCAGGGGGCCCAGGAGAGGTGGCAGAGGAGGAGGACGGCACTCAGACCAGGTACCTGCCTGGGTGAGGCCGAGCCGACTTCCACTGGAGCCCAGAGTGGGAGGTCAGGAGGCCCACCTGGGGATGGCCCAGGACACATCCTGCTGAGGGCCAGGAGCCAGCCGGGCCGGAGGAGCACAGGGCTCTGGGCACAGGGAGGACCTGGGTGGGGCCCAGGGCCGGGGAGCAGGGAGAGGTGAGGAGCAGCAGGCTCTCCACAGCATCTCTTGGAGGTGATGGACGTGCCGTAAAGTGGACATGGCGATTGGGTTGGATGCAGCCCAGCCCTGCACACAGAGTGCGCTTCTAACAGAGGGAGATGACAACCTGCCTGGGGCCCTGGGGAGGGGCCAGTCTTCATCACAGCAATGCCAGGCGGGTGCTGACTCAAACTAAGAAGGCTGCGACTGTGACGTCACATGGCGCGGAGATGCGTGGGACAGCTGCCACTCACGCCGTTGACCCCATCAGTGCCACACAGTTTTGTCTGTTTTTGTTAATCCCCATTTGCAGTGCAGGTGGCGCATTCCTGGTGCGGAGACCAGGCGTGCACAGAGCACACCTTCTTGGCCTTCCCTCCTCTCCCTCCCTCCCTCTCTCAGTCCCCTTGCTTGGGCCCTGGGTCCACGCACTGGGGCCCTGTCCCCACCTTGGTCCTCTGGTGGCCACTGTGGCTGTCGGAGAGCAATTTCCAGAGTTCAGACCTTGGCTTTCACACAGGCGAGATGCGCTGCACCGAAAATGCCCTCGCGGTTAGCATGGGAGCCACAGGCCAGGAAAGGCAACATCAGGAGTCCACAGTTCCGGTGCCCTGAGTCGGGCTCCTTCCCCCATAGGTCTGGGGCCTCTCCCTGCAGCACACTGTCCCCACAGCCTGCTAGCACCTGGACGGCTCAAGAAGGGGCCCTGCTCCATGTGGCTTTTCCACCCTGCAGCAGGGTCAGTGGGTCAGAAACACTCCAACAGGCTGCGCCCCCTGCCCCTCCTGTGGCCAAGCCGCCCAGGGGCTCAGGGCACCCGCCCACCTGCAAGTGTTTCAGGGGCGCCTGCTGAGGGCGGGCTCTGCTGGGAGCAGGCGAGCCCTTGCTCTGGACGGGCCACAGAGCCACAAATACCTAGGGAACCGGAGATTGACTTCATACAGCACCTGGGGACATGGAGAGAAGGAGAAAAGAAAGAGGAAGAGGAGGAGTCCAAATAATTCCCCAAATTATCTACTCCGCTGTTTAAAAATTTTTTAATATATATGCTAATTTGTTTCATTGACACTACTATTTCTCTTAGTTCATTGAAGAGAAACTTTGGTGTTTCTATGTGTTTCTTCTCTGTAACAGAGTCTTTTTGTCTATGACTTGTAGTCTGAGTAACATTTTGGCCATTCTTTTAAGATTATGGTACAATCTCTATTAATTATTATTAATTATTATTGTTAGTATTAATTAATACATAGTTACTTATTGTTATTGTTGTTAATTATTGTTATTCTCTAGTTAATTATGAAACTTCATGTTTTCATAGAAGTAAGACAGGTGCTTTTTACTATTTTATTAATATCTACTTGTATTACATCAACATAAAGATATTTAAAGTAAATAAAATGAAGTAGCCGCTCTGGTTAAAACACAGCTGACGGACTGGGGGAGGGGGATCAAACTGTGTGACTTTCACAGGAAATCCCCCAAACGGGGCAGCCACAATGGACACTGCACCAAAAGCAACCAAAGGATGCAACACAAACCCACTGGGAGACAAACACATCACTGGAGTCGCCTCATATTGGTGATAGAGAAGTGCTATAAAAATAAAATGTACCAGTAAATGTTGGGCCGGGGATTTAGCTCAGTGGTTTCGCCGCCTGCTGTGCAAGCACAAGTACCCGAGTTCAATCCCCGGTACCAAAAAAAAAAAAACCTGAAAAAAAAAAAAAGAGAGAAGTGCTATAAAATTTTTTTCTGCAGAATGTTTTGTTTTGGAAATGTAAGTTTGTGCTGCTGGGCTCCTGCCCAGTGTATCCAAATGGTTTGGGACTGTTTGAACTGTGTGGCCTTTCAGGAGTGTTCTGTAAAGCTCCGCCCCCCTCTCAAGAAGGTTCGGTTAAGCTCCGCCCCCTCTCAGGAATGTTCTGCAACTCCGCCCCCTGCTTCACTGAGCATGCTCACATAGCATGTGTTTCAGGAATGTTCTGTAACTTCACCCTTTTACTTCAAGAATGCTCTGTAACTCCGCCCCCCTGCTTCATTGAGCATGCTCGCCTACCCTGTAGATCCCTATATAAAGAGGCTCTCATTTCTGGCAGGGATCTCAGACTCCTCTACCCCCTGAGGCTCGCCAGCATAGTAAAGGTTTTTTCTCCACCTCTTCAACTGACCATCAGATTCTCGAGTCTTCAGATTATGAGAGCTGCGTTCCAGAGCCTCCACACTGGGCTGTAACTCTCAGCTGTGCCTTGGAGCTGTGGCACTTGGCTGTGACACTGAGCTGTAACACTTGGCCTTAGCACTGAGCTTCTCTGCTCTGCCGCAGCATCAGTACCAAGCCCGTCTCACCTTGGCAGTGTGGGCATTGCGGGTGATTTAAAACTACAAAGTGAAAACTATAAAGTCATTTTACCGACTACCATGAATCCATCTGTACCCTAAGCCCAAAATACTACACATCAAAGCAGCAGGTAAAGCAACATGTTGAAGCCCTCTGTTATGGTTTGAATCCAAAATGTCCTCAGAGAGGCTCGTGTAGTGGTCACTCAGTCCCAGCGCAGCAGTGTTAGAGGTAGGGCCTTGGGCAGGTGATTGGAGGTGGTAGGAATGGGAGGCAGGCCCAGTAGAAGGGAATGGGTCATGGGGGCACAAACTTGCACAAACCTTCCTCCCTCTCTCTCTCTCTCCCCTCTCCTTCCCAGCCACCATGAAGCTCTATTCCACCATGCCCTTCTGGCATGATGCTCCTGCCTCATACAGGCCCATAGCAATGGAGCCAACCATGGACTGAAATCTCTGGAACCATAAGCCGAAAGCTCTTTCCTCCTTTAAGCTGATTGTCTCAGGTATTTTATCACAGTAACAGAAAGCAAATACGGTGTTTTTACTCACAAATGACTGTCTTGGAAAAAAATGTTGAAGATTACTAAGTGAAATCCATACTCAGGAAGTAAGAAAAACAGCAAAAACAATTCCAAAGAAATGAATGAAATAATCAACAAGTAATTTTTCAAAAGAACTTAATGAATTAGGAAAACATACAATAGTGAAAATAAAAAGATCAGTTCATTTCTAGAAAATAATAAAATGTGAAAATCTCCAGCAAGACTAATCAAAAGAAACAAAGAAGGTACAAATCACCAATACTGTGAATAGGAGAGGAAAATCACTACACACGTTATCATCAGGCAAATATTATAAATAAGATGATATTATGAAACATACACTAATAAATTTTATGTTTCAACAAAAAGGACACATTTCTAGAAGAATATAACTGACCCAAAAAGAAAAGATCTAATGGTCTCATAGCTACTCAAGAAACTGAGTCATCAGTCAAAAATCTTCCCACAAATAAAACCTCAAGTCTAGAAAAACTTACCAGTGAATCCTCTTTCCCAAATATAGGAAAAGAGGGGACACTGCCCACCCCAGAAAGTGTGGCAGCCCTGAGCTACATAATGAGTTCAAGGTGAGCCTGAACTACATGGGGAACCCTGTCTCAAAGAAAATAAAAAGCTAGCATGAGTGTAAATGCATAGAACGCGCTGTGGAAGGCAATTTGGAGTGATACCTCATGATAGCACATGAATGTCACACAGCCCCTCCAGCCTGGAGATGCTGGCAGCTATAAGTCTGTATAAGAGTGTCCATGGTCAGTCCAGGGATGGTGGCTCATGCCTCTAACGCCAGCTACTCAGGAGGCTGAGGCAGGAGGATCACAATTTCAAGCCCAGTCTGGATAATTGAGCAAGATTCTGTCTCAAAATACAAAGGGCTGGGGATGTAGCTCAATGTGAAAGCCCTGGGTTCAAAAATCCCCAGTACCACAGAAAAAGAAAGAAAGAAAAAAAAAATCCTTGGCCATGTTATTCATGGTGTTCAAGAATGAAAGTAAGGCCAATGAACTGTGGTCTCGACCCAGGATGAAACATTGTACTACGGAGAAAAATCATCCACTTTAGTCCATGCAACCACACGGCTGAATCTCAACCCCCAAAAAATGTTGAATGGAAGAGCAAGAGCTAGGAATGTTTAGAGCATAATTGCAGCTGTACAAATCTAAAAACAGGTCATGCTGAATGGTTTATGAATGAAGAGTCGAGGAGAACAAATCAGGGTCATTGCGAAGAAAAGACAGCCAGCTGCGGAGAGGGCAGCTGGGTTCTCGAACCTGATGGGCAGGCGAGATTCTCCACATCCCCATGAATGCATAGTAAACTGAAAACTTCTGAAGCAGAAAATGCATTCATGATGCCGGCCCTCCCCAACATCTCACTGGGAGTCAGCACACGGTGAGGGTCGCCCGCGTCCCCTCTGCCCAGCACTGGAGGCCACCAGTAGTAGCCCAGAAAGAGATCAAAACTCAAAGTCCACAGCTCACTTTCTGTGGCCCTCATGGGGCCCCTGACACTGGGCTGTCGTGGCTGGGCCACTGGAGGGTTAGGGGCCACCTGTGTTTTACACCTGTAAGTAGTCAAACTGTCTTTCCCAAGTATGACATGTGCCACAGCTAAAGTTTAGTTGTCACTATTCTTCTCTACAGGATTAGATCCAGTGGGAAGGAAGGGAATTCTTCCAGAATCTGTTCTGGGAGCAGAGGGGAGGCGACAGGGCCCCCAGGGTCTGTCCCACACCCTCATGTTCAGCCCTGGCCCGGCTCTCAGGCCGAGGTCGGTGGTCACTGCTGACAGGAACAGGAAATGAGTAAGAAAGGGACTTAAGCCTGATCGCCCACAGGCTGTGAGAGGGGTTGGAAGATGACTCAGATCCCGGCCCGGGAATCAGCGGCCGCAGTGACCCCAAGGGAATGAGAAGCCCAGGGTGCTGCGGGGCTGGTGGGGGGTACCACCTCCCCAGGGACTGTCACTGGGGTCTGCTGGACCCCATGTGGAGATGACACCCACTGGGTCTGGAGCGTGGCAGCCAGGGTCCTGCAAGACACGGGGTCCCCCTTGGGTCACATTACGGACTTCCACAGAGGGCTGCCCACCAGGAGAGCAGAGCAGGGGAGCCCAGGGCTTGCGGTGGGATGCAGAGGCCATGGGGGGCGCCCTACCATCACTGTCCCCTCACACAGGAGCCCTGGGTGACCACAGGGTCCTCGGTCCCCTGGAGGAGAGCTTCTGTCTCAGGGAGAGGACCAGAGCCCTGTACCCAGGGACAACGGACCCAGGAGGGGACAGCATGTGCCTAGAGGGCCCTAGCGGGGAACCGGGCTTCTGCCTCCTCTGATATCTGGTCCTCAGCTTCCCTGCGTGGAAATGGAGGTGACACTTGCGCTCCATGATGCCAGCCCTGTGCGTCACATTGGAGGACAGGGGAGAGGAGAAGCCACGACAAGGCCCTGCACAGCTGGGTGTGCCATGGGCTGAGGAGCCTCGCCAACGAGGCAGAGTAGGCCCAGCTTCAGGGTCTGAGACCGCAGTGCCAGGAGGCAGTTGTTGAAGGCAGCTGACACCTTGGCACAAGCTGGCCAGGACAGCTGCGCCCGTCTGAGGAGGACAGGAGGCATTTGAGGAAGAGCCACAGGCGGCAGGGGTGGGGGTGAAGGTCTTCCGGGCTGAGTGGGCAGTAGGCTCTTGCAGGATGGGGACTCCACACCTTTGTGGCTGTCACGTGGCTCAGGGGTTCTGATCAGCTGTGAATGCCTGGCAGGGCCCAGGGCAGAAGGTTTGGGCCTCGGGGAAAGCTCTGATGGGGGGGTGGGCGGCACCCATACTGGCACCCTGGGCCGGACTGTGGCTCTGGGTAGGCAGGCACCGACTCAACCGAGCACTAGGGTGACTTCCTGGCCTCGGGGGCCTGTTTCTTTTTCTGTCTTCTGTGTGTGTGTGTGTGTGTGTGTGTCTGTGTGTCTGTGTGTCTGTGTGCCTGTGTTACTGAGGATTGAACCCAGGGCCTTGGCACTGAACTCCATCCCTAGCCCTTTATTATTTTTTATTTCCACTTAGGGTCTCAATAAGTTGCTCGGTTTCCCTGGCTAGGCTTGATCTTACGATCCTCCTGCCTCAGCCTCCCAGGGTGCTGTGGGCCTGTTTCTCAATCCCCGTGAGCTTTGGTTTCCCCACCCGAAGCCATTGCCGTGGGGAGATGGTGAACGCCCTCCAGCTATGTGACCCCAGCAAGGGGGCCAGCTGGGCTTCCCTGGGGCCAGCACCAAGGGCTCCGGTCGGGGGAAGCCTCGGCCCAGGCTGACCAGGGTGCTGGGCCACCTCACACGGGCCGTGTCCCTGGCCCACACAGCACCAGCCCTGGGTGAGTGTGCCTCTTCCCAGCCCGGCCGCTGCTCTGAGACAATCACAGGGGATCTGGAGGCTCCGTCCACAGCTGGGCCCCATCCTGCTGGGCTCTCGGTGAGTCAGCGCCCAGGCGTCCCACGGGTGAGGCCAGCAGCGCGGGCTGCAGACGCCACGTCCCCACCTCTGGCCTCCCCATCCACTCTGCACCTCCCAGAACTCTGACCCCAACACGGCTTCCCCGGGTGGGGCCGGGGATCTGCAGCGGCAGGAGCAGCGGGGGCTCCTGATGAGGCCGGCAGGGGCCAGGCTGGGTGCAGAGCCCCCTCTCCGAGGCTCACCCGCAGACAGGAGTGCAGGGCTGCAGAGGCAGCAGGGCCCTGAGCACCCCCGAAGCATCTGGGAGTGGCTGGCAGCCCAGAACCCACTCAGGACGCGCGGTTCAGCGGCCCCCCCTGCAGCTTGGGGCAGGCTCAGCGCGGGCACACAGCTGGCCCAAGCACCCAGCCCCTGCCTCCCACGAGGCCTGCACCGACCGCCCCCACAGGGTCTGGGCACAAGCCAGGGCCTGAGCTGCTCCTGGCAAGAGGAAGGAGGGGCAAGCAGGAATGGAGAGTCGTGCAGACCGCAGAGAAGGTGAGCACAGGGGCAGTGGACGGAGCCCGGCACTGCATTGCAGTGGCTCGTCGTCCTCCAGCCTTGGCTGAGCCTTCACGGTCTTCCGGGGCCCGACCACCAGGTGACACTGAGGGGAAGCTGGGAGGGGCTGACGTGAAGACAGGGGTAGTGCTGAGATCCCCAGCTGGGAGGTGGGACTCTCCTGGGGCCCTTGCACCAAGGAGGGCTGGGCCCAAGCGACAGAACCAGGAGAAAGCCCCGGCCCCTCTCTGCCATCCTCCCCTGCACCTGGAGAAGCAAGATGCGGGAGGCAGGGGCCCGGGCAGCCCCTCACCCTGAGCCTAGACCCCTTGGCACAAAATCTCTGCACCCTGCTGCCCCTTGGCGGGGAGGGGGGCTGCAGGTTGAAGACGGAGAGAGGGCTTGGGTTTGGTGTTTTGGGGTGCTGGGGATTGAGCCCAGCGAGTAAGCCATACACCCCCTCTCGCCCTTTTTATTTTGAGACAACGTCTTGCTACCTTGCTACATTGCTCTGGCTGGCCTCGAGCTTTGATCCCCCTGCCTCAGCCTGCCTCGTAGCCGGGGTTATAGATGTGGGCCTCTGCACCCAGAAGAACTTCTGATTTAGATTGGACTAGACTCCAGCAAGCCTTCCCTCATGCCCACACAGCAGGAGCACGGTGGGAGCAGCGGGGTGACACAGGCTGTCCCGTGTCAGGTCCTCTGGACTCACCACCTCCACTCTGTCCCATTCAGTTTCCAAATGGAAATTTGTCCACGTGACCTAAAAACACCGATACAACATCCTTCCTGCATGGAAGGGTTTTCTAAAAGCCAAGTTTTGAAACTGAATCTGATACAAGTCTTCCTTGCTTCCATGGTGTAGCTGCCTCCTGTTTTGAAAAACTGCAGTTCTGGTTTTATTGTGATTTTGTTCTGTTTTGTTTGTTCCCAGACCGGGTCTTGCTATATAGCCTAGACTGGCCTCAAACTCACTGTCCTCCAGCCTCGTCCCCCTCCCGACTACAATTCTTAAAAGAGTCGAAGGCTCCAGTGCTTTGGCACTCTCTATGTTAAGTGGTTTGATTTTTTAAATCTCCAAATGATTTTAAATGAAATGCCACTGACTTTAGAGATTCGTTTTCAAAACATTCCATACCATCATAGGATGCCAAGGCAGACTTATACTATAATTCTACAACGCCTTCAACACTTCTGAACACAGGTGACAATCACAAAAATAGGGTATGATTTCAGGATGGCAGTTTCTTCCCTCTAATGTTGCATCAGTTCTGGCACAAATCCTATGTCTGGTTACTCTGCCTATATGAAAATAGTGTGCATTTTGGCAACTACGCCTCCTATTTCCAGTGAATGATATCAAGCTCATTTAAGTGCAGCTGGTAGGTTTGGGGTGCACCACACCCCGCTCCCAGTACGGGCTTCTTCCTGTCCTCAGAATACTACATCCATGGTCCCAGGATCCTCTCAAATTTATCTCCCCTTATCACCATGGCGACAAGCAAATCTCAACATTGGCATTTTGGGGCTGCGTTATCTGCAGTAACTACGGTTCTCCAGATGTTAGCATCTGGTAACAGAGGCATTACCCGGCACCCATTGGCTTCATGACAACCTCAAAGCATTCTGGGACTCATTCACCAGAGTCCCCGCTGGACAGTCATGATGAGCCAGGCAAGCATCAGTCTGCAAAGTTCTCCTGATAATCCTTGAGCTAGAAGACTAGAAACAAGAAGCAAGCTATGCCAGGAGGGTGAGGCAGGAGGATCATGAGTTCTAAACCAAGCTGGGCAACTTAGCAAGACGCTGTCCTAAAATACAAAGAAGTAAGCAACATTAATTTAGAAGAGCAGACATTTAATCTGAATGAACTCAGGCTCCTCAGTCCTGGGTAAATGTCCTGTGAACTCTGTGTCCTTATCAACTTCCGAGAAAAGAAAAAAAATTTCAGTACTGTTATCCAGGTATGATGTCGCACGCCTGTGGTCTCAGCACTCAGCAGGCTGAGGCAGGAGGATTGCTGTGAGTTCAAGGCCAGCCTGGGTTATGTAGTGAGTTTGAGGCCAGTCTGAATTGCATAGCGAGACCCTGTGTCGAAAAAGAACCCAAAAAATAACAATTCGGTACTTATTATTAAGCAACGACCCCCCCCCCGCCCCTTCTTGCTACTGAATGGGTCTGCTGCAAAACTTAAAACACACTGCAAACAAAAAGTAGCTGTAGGCTGATACCATTCATTAAAGGACGGAAGCGGAAGCGGAAGCGCGGTGGCACCCTTCCACGAGAGCTCCCCATCTTTGCTTTCCCCCCGCATCCTGGGAGCCCTGGATGTATAAACCCTCTGGCCCCATGCATGGCTGCCTGTGACACATCTTACATGCAGCAAGCCACAGCGACAAGCACACCTCAGGCCACTCCCTCGGGGTGGCCCTGAAAGGCAGCTCGGAGCTGGATGCTTGTCACCAGCTCCAAGTGGGAGGAGAGGTGGCTGGAGATCCCAATGATCAGGGGCTCCTTCTTCCTCTCCACCTCACTCCCCTACCTGCAGCCACAGCTCCCAGATAAATTCCTGCAGCCGCATCCCTGCCTGGGGGACCAAGGAGCTGCAGGTCATCCTGACAGAGGGGGCGTTGCTCTGTCTGACAGGGAGGGGAGAGCAAGTCCTTACGGCCATGGGTTCTGTAGAATTAACCAGAGGGTCAGCTGAGGACGGGGTCACTCGCCGTGCTGGCCAGTTTGAACACAGCCCATAGTTAGATGTGGCTGAGTCGCTAAAGTCTGGGACGCAGCTGCACCAACAGGGCGCTGCCAGGCAAAGGCCGAGGTGCCCACCTGGCCCACCACGGCTGATCCCCTCCTCACCCCAGCTCTGCTCCCCCGCCAGGTCCACCAGTCCGTGGGCAGAGCACCCCGTGCCGGGCCGCCTGGCTCCCAGCCCACCCCGTTCCCTGGAGGGTCTGGGTTGTTATCACTTTGGGCTTCCCAGAAGAGGTACACGTGGCCCTGCACACTCCCCACACCTCCTCCTGCGACCCCGGTTCCCTGTGAGCAGCTCCCTGGCTTCCCGGAGCCCTACCCAGCTGCACGGCCTCCTGCTTCAAGTGCTGTTATCGGGGGCTGCAGACAGCTCTTCCTGCTCCTACCCACCGCTCAGCCTGCTGACGAGGACTCTGCCTCCTCCAGAAAACCCCTAGACCCCTGGGTGAGGCCCAGCCCATGATTCCTCCCATGGCCGTGAGCACCCACCCTCTCTTGCTCCTCAGTGACTGCACCCTGAGTTCCTGGGCCCCTTGGCTGACATAGGCACCACCCTGGAGCCAGGGCACCTGGTCTTGTCTCTGTGAAGTGGGTTTCTTGCTTCCTCTGCCACTGTCTGCTCAGCACTGTACAAGGTGCCCCGGCCGAGCAGGCCAAAGGCACGAATGAGAGGAATGGGATGCCAGGAGTCCCCACCCGGGGAAGCAGCTCCTCCACACTGGCTCCAGACTCCCAGGAATGCTCTGGCAGCACAAAAATTTCTGATCAAAGCCCCAGCCGGACTTCTTATCTGAAAGGATTGCACAAAGCCTGGCGAGCGCTTTCATCCTGCCTGTCCGCTCCAGGCACATGATCCAGGCCCAGCGGTACAGCCGCTGGAGTAATCCAGCAGACGCTGGGAAAGGTGTGGTGGCCTCGAAGCACCCTGCACTTAGGGTGCAGGGCTCAGGACTCCCCAGAATTCTCTCCTCGGGACCCCAGGGGGGCACAGATGTGGGCAGGTGCAGCTAGTCCTGTCAGCCTTCTGGGCACCTTGGTGACGTCCCCCAGCCCTGGCCCACTTGCAAGCTCAGACTCCTGGACTCTTCCATCAGCCCCGATGTGTTCCTGGCCACAGCGTCTGGGACACTGTCCCCACACTTACTGTTCTTCGGGGCCCTGAGAGGCAAGGGAGCCCGGGGAAGCAGGATTACTGTCACAGTGGTGGTCAGGCTCAGCTCTCCTCCTTTGTCCCTTGTGACCCGTGGCAAATCCTTCGATCCCTGACTCCTGGTGCCCTGTCTACAAAACAGCAAAGCAAAGCCTTCCTTCATGGAGCCCCAAGCACTCCAGAGTCACCGGTGGCATCCTTATGTGCCACCGCCTCCCAGGCTCCAGGCTCAGTGGACGGTAGCCCTTATTTAGGGTGGTCACTGTCTTGAGGCCAAAGTTCTGGCCAAAGAAGGATTTGAGCTCTTGGGAGCTCAGGTTATGGTGAAGCTCTTCTTCAGCCACAGAGATAACACAGAGCCAGGTGACTCCCGGACCACCAAGAAAAGTGAGACAGGAAGGCACACAGAGCCACGGGGAAGGAGCGATGCCCTCCCAGGTCAGGCAAGAGCGCCTGTCGTCGTCTTTGTATGGCTTCCTGTAACAAGAAGCAACGAAGATCCCCGGCAGTGACATAGTTGAAGAGCCCTGGTCACTCGGACGTTCAGGGACACAGCCACACAGTGTGTCACTTGCAGAAACAGTGACAAGCCATATCATTGCCCTTCTTGTCATGATCCTCGGTGTCCTCGCTGAGCTAGGATAAATGATCTGTGGATTCCCCCCAAACATCCAGTATGGCAGGCACTGTGTCACCAGGATTGGACAAATGGAGAGCTCTGGAGGGTGACAGCCTGACCAGGATCTGACATGGGTCAAGATTTGAGCACGGACTGATGGACACAGAGCTGCTCTCCCAGGGCTCCTCAGTGCAGTGCTGAGGCCCTTCCTGCCGAGTGCTGCAGTAGGAGGATGTCTGCCCCAGTGTCCCACATGGCCTACTGAACATCAGCATGACCACGTCTGGCTTGGCGTCTGTGGTTCGGAAATGGTCTGAGTGCGGCTCTCTCAACCTGGTGTTGGAGCTCGGTCCTCCTTGTAGAGGTGCTGGGAGGCGGGGCCTGGCAGGACCTCCTCAAGCCAGCTGGTTGCCTGGCTTCCTGTCTGGTGCCATGATGGTTCCATCTCACACATGTACCTGTCATCGCCATGAGGTCTTTGTCAGAACAGAGCCAGCAAGATGCCTGTGATGCTCCAGAGCTGAGAATAAATAAAACTCTTCTCTCTAAATTAGCCTGCCTTGGGTGTTTCAAATGCATACACCTCCCCATGGCTTCCGTGCTGAAAGGTGGTTCCTCCATCTATGACATCTGCCCCTTCCGGGAGGTTTTCAGTGCCAGTACAGATGAGGCTCTGGAGGAATCTGGCAGGAAAACCAGCCAGCAGCAGCAAGGTACTCATGTGGGCACAGAACCCATGTGGGCCCCTGGTACCAAGGATATCCTAGAACCAAGCCAAACTGTGCCAGCCACATGAGGTGCCTCATCTCACAAGGAGGACACAGCCTCCAGGAGGGGCCTTTCCTTGGGCAGCCGAGTTTGGACATGAACCCAGGTGGCTTCAAAGGTTGGGTCTTCTCATGACATTGCCCCTCCATGCCCGCATGGGAAGTGCTCTGGGTAACAGCAGCCCTAGAGTTTAGTCCTCCCACCATGGAGGAACTCTCAGCTCACCACCGGAAGGGCTGTGTGTCTTTATCCTTCTTGCATCTGTCCCAGGGCTGGAAGTAAGCAGGTCCTCGGTAACAACTGTGAAATCCTCAGTCATGAGTCAGTGCTGAGCTCACAAGTTCCTTAGGAGAAGCTGGCAGAGAGTTGCACTGCAGAAGCCTCCTGCCACCCAGAGGCAGTGGTCACCCAGCCAGGTGAGAGGCTGAGGACGAAAACCCACACTGGCCAGATCTTACATGAAAAGAGGACTCTGGGCCATCATGACCGGCCCAGGGAGCCACCACTGTCCACAGCCGTGGGGCGGGGAAGCTGCCATCACCCAAGCAGCCAGCCTGACCTTGCCACGCTTGTAGGAAGTCAGACCACTACCTCTGATCAATAGTCCAGAAGAGTCTATGACTCTGGCCAGGACTTGATTAATAGCTGACAGGTTCTCTAATTTTTGCTGGGGTTTTTTGGGGGGTTTTGTTTTTTTGGTACCGGGTATGGAACTCGGGTCCTTGTGCTTGCGCAGCAGGCGTCGAAACCACTGAGCTAAATCCCGGGCCCGTTTCTCTAATTTTTATGCTGACTTCCAACCTAGGACAACCAGAGAAAATTGAAGTATGCATCTCTAACCAGTTTCGTAGGACGCCAGCTCCTATCGTTGTCAGCCACGTCCAGCTTGCTGGTACCCACGGCCTCCAGCCAAGGCATGCGTGAAAGCTTCCCTCCTCTCCACCACGAAGTCTTTCCACTCCCATTCCTGTCTTCAGTCTCAGCCAAATGCAAGTGATGGCGGCCAACTCCCTTGCTGCTGCAGTCACCTCCGAATGAATAGCCTTTGCTTGTTCTTGCGTGTCCTTTATTCTCACGAAGGCCACTACCTGAGATTTCTTCTGGACTCGGGGGCCAGTTAGCAATGTCTGCCGTGGCCACAGGCCAGGGGACCAGGGCACAGTTGCTAAGACCCACCACACACTCGGAACCCTCGCCCTGCTCCAGCCAGAAGATGCCAGTGTCCAGTGTGGCCTCCACCGCCTCCACCTCCCTGGTCCCAGGGGACAGGCAATGGGGGTGGACGGGAGCATTTGCTCACCCACAGTCTAGCCGGAAGACAGCTCAGCACTGGCCCGTTTTCCTTCCACTGTGTCCTCAGCCCCTGAGAGATAAGATGTGGGGGTTCTGAGGGCAGACAGTAGATGTCCCCGGATTCTAATCACTTGACCACAAAATCAACATAAAATGGATGAAGTCATAGATGGTTAACATCCTCTCAAAGAAGCATTGCCAAGCCAGGATCCCAAGCACTGAGCTTGTGGTAGAGATGGCCAGTTGCCCAGCGAGGATCGGATTCCACCCCTGGTGTAGTCATGTGGGAAAAGCTGCCCAGCAGGGACGTCTCCCAGCCCTCTTATTGCTGAGTGGGATCAAGAGGAAGTGCTAGGAAGTACTTCCAGGTCAGAATGTGATCCTCCATGTGCTCTCTCTCTCTCTCTCTCTCTCTCTCTCTCTGTGGAGGACTCAGGGACACCGTGAGGTGGAGCAGCCAATGAGAGCCAGGTTTTCAAGTGCTGAGAGGAGCACCGCCCAGGTAGGAGCAGCTGCTCTGGGCTCTACCTGAGCAAGGCTGGACTCCTACTGTGCTGGCTGCCATGACAGTGTGAGACATGGTGCCATGACAAAGTGCAGGAAGTTTCATTGCAGCATGATTTGTATAATGCTGCAAAGCAGTGAGATCCCCACGTGTCTGTTACTAGCAGATGAAAGGGGAGAGGTGTGCTAGCCAGGAGGCCTAGTGCATCCTCACCGCCCAGAGGGGACCCCTGGCACTCTGGGGTTTGAGAGCCAGAGCCCCATGCCCGCTCCCCAGATATCTCCTCCTGGCTGCATGTTTAGGTGGGACCTGTCTGGTGGTCAGATTTGGGGTTCACCCCCCCCAAAGTGAACCTGCCTCCACTGCTTGACTTGTCAGCAGTGGGTTCCCCACTCTCTGGAGAGACCATTAACAGGTTGTTCTAGAAGGAGCCCCAAAACAGGGCAGGCCCAACCCCAAGGTCTCTGCAGTGTCCCCACCAACACTCAGGCAGCTCTACCTTCCATCCCGGCCACCCACATGCCCAGCAGTGGCCATGAGCTCTTCCCAGCCTCCCTGACCTGGGGAAAGGCGCAGAACAGGGCCGGAGCCAGGCTTCTGCCCTGCAGCTGCCGGGATGGTGCCCCGAGGTGACTGAGTTGCAGCCTCACCTCGAAGTGGCGGCGAGGCTCGGCACACCCAGCCCTCGTGGGGCCTCGCGCCCAGGGTCTGTCCAAGAAGGAGAAGGAGCAGAGCTCCCTGTGGTCCCACCCAGCCCCAGGAATCCTATGACCTCATGAGCGCTGGTGAGTATCCCTGGATAAACTCTCCAGCCCGCAGCTCCGGGAACTGAGCAGTTAATTCCAGAGCCCGGGAGGGGGGAGATGAGACACACACACCCTCCGTGCCAGCCGGGCCTGGCGCTTGCTGAGTTGCCCAGCCTTACATGGAAAATGTGTGTCTGAAGGTCTCCCGGGCATCTGGAACGCATTAGGCTCCGGGCCCTGGGTCAGGCCTAAGTGTGATGAAGTTGTGGGCCAGTGAATTCATTTCTGAAGCGGTGACAAGTTTCCCGGCACTGAGGAGCAAGAGCCCAAGCCCGCTGGTGTGATCTCCATTGTGAGAGACGCAGGTGCACCTGTGATACCGTGGGTCCTGGGCTCAAGGATTCCAGGCTCCAGCACCGGGACTGACCAGCAGCTGCCGTTCAGATCCATGCCTGCCTCTTCCCACGGAGGCCTCAAGGTCCTCATCCATCAGTGTTGGCCCTGGGCACAGGAAGCTGCAGCAGCCGACATCCTTCGGAAGCACTGCCTGCCCCTGGAGCCTCTGGAGGGTTTGCTCCTCGTGTGCACTTGCTCCACAGCAGCGTTAAGCTCAGTGTGTGTCATGCAGAGCCCAGAAGAGCCAGGCGCTGCACCCTAGAAGTAGCCTTGGGCTGACGAGGGACAGGAATAGTGCCTGGGCTCCCTCAGGTGGCCGCCATTGTCATCTGAGGTCCCCTGACTTTCCACAGTAGCTGCCTGCCTTACAGCTTCCCCCACTCCTCCCTGCTGATGGGAACATCAGCTCTCTGGGGTCCCCCACCCCCTTAATACCTGGCTCACACTAGAGTCCCCACTCTCTGCAGGAACTCAAGGGCCTCTGTCCACTCCATCTCTGCAGCCACACGTAGGCGGGAATATGACACAGGTGTGTTCACCACCTCAGGAACACAGCCCTGGCAAAGAGGGAGGTCCCCTGAGCCTGCATTTGTCAACAGCGCAGCCCCAGCGTGGCTCTCGGGACAGCTTTCTGCCACATGCTGTCCCAGACAAACCCATATCTCAGCAGTGTAAGAAATCCAAGTTCACTTCTTGGTCACATAAAGTCCTAGTGGCGGGGAGTGGGGGGCGGGTGCGCTGGGCCAAGCTACGGAGCCCGAGCAGGCGGAGACTGCAATCACACATGTGGGGCCTTCCGAGGTCACCCTGGGCTTCAGTGTCCCCCTGCCCTGCAGTTGGTGCAGGAAGGGACCAAGGGTGGGGGGCTGTCAGAGGGTCTGGGGACCAGGAAGCACCCGGGGGAACAACCTGGACCACAGGGTCCTCTCAGTGCCAGGGGCTTGGGAAAGACTGCCCTGAGCCAGCAACAGTGACTGCCACGGGGGCCCTGATGACGGCCGTGATGACAGAGGTCAGTGGCAATGTCGTCCCCAAGAGCCCCGCTCCCGTAAGCTGCCCACACTGTGCTCATCCCTAAGAACACAGAGCGTCGAGGCTGGTTCTGGACTCCACGTGACTGGTGTCATACACTTTGTGTCCCTCCAGCGTGGGGCTGCTTTTGCTCATTGCCTGTTAGCTCCTTCACCCATGTTTTCCCCTCTGCAGATCCCACGTCCCCTTCACCAGGGCCAGTCACAGACCCACGGCGCCCGCCCTTTAGCAGCCCAAAGTGGGACATCCCTGTTGGACCTCCCAAGCGGGGTATCCACCTGGCCTGCACCCCACAAACCTGAGGCCAAGCTGCAGGCCTGGGGCCTCTTGCTCCCACCATGCACTGTGCCCTCAGACCCCTTGGGGCCACCACACCTGGTGGGGCCCTGGGTAGGGAGCAGGAGGTGCCAGGCGTCATCTCCCTCCCAGATGGGCAGAATCACAGAGGGCAAAGCCGGGGGACGCCTCCTGGGCCCGGGCACCAGCCTTGGCTGTGCTCGATCCCGTGCAGCAGAAGTCACCTGACAGTGGCCCTGGAGCCCTCCCCTTGGAGTTTCTCCTCACTTCTCTCACAGCTCCCGTGAGGTGCAGGCCTGTGAGGAGACCCCAAGCCCCTGCCACCTGAGGACTGCAAACCTCTGCCTCCCTCTTCCTCCTCTCTCTGGGCCTCAGTTTCTCCCCCGTGGAGGGTGAGGAGGGGGTCTCATGGTGCCCACCTGGGTCCTTGGCACATCTGTGAGCCCCCTCAGTGAGGACAGAAGACTGGCAGCCTCCAGGCTCCGTGTGACACAGAGCCATCTGCACGGATGCTTTTATCCCAGGCCCATCCATGCCAGGAGGCAAAACCACACCCTTTGTAATGGGGGGGTCTTGTCACCTTGTGGGGTGACATCACAGTAAACAGGAGACATCCGGTGCTTTCAGGGGACTCCATTCTCCGTGGGCAACCTGGGGGCTGATGAAGGGTCAGCCCCTGCAGGACACAGGGCACAGCCCTAGATTCGAACACAGAGCTCGGGAGGGGCTGTGAGGGACGTCACCCGTATCATCTCGGCCTGGGGGACTGGGGTCTCCGAAGAGAAGTCTTCAACACCGGCAGCCTCCACCAAGACCCCAAGGCCAGGGAGAGCCCAGCACCGTGCGCCATTGCCTCCCGGGGCCACTGCTGGTGTCCCCATCACCAACTGCAATGGGAGCCTAAAGGAGGAAGTTTCTGGGGATCCCACAGGGCAGGGCAGGACCAGGAGGAAGACGGGGGTGGGATCTGAAGCCAGAGGAGGGCGATGAGCAGAGTTGAGGTGACCCCCAGGCCCCACCTCCTAGACCCAGGGTGCTCGGCTCCCCGAGGCTGGCAGGGTTTCCCACGGACTTCAGCAAAGGGAGCGCAGGCCCCACTGGTCACGTCCCCTCTTGTTAAAGGCTGACTTCGCACAAATGGTGCTGGCTCGCAGCCTGCAGAACCTGAGTTACCACCGCAAGAGTGCCCGGGAGTGGATCATTCCCGGCCGTGCCTGCAGTGTGACCACAGCCCAGCTGACACTTGAAGCAGGGGACAGACTCTGCCTACTGCACAGAGACCTGGCTCCGAAGCAGTGCAATCACCAACGTGTGTGGCCCTCGCTGCCGACCACACCTCGACGCGGCTCTGCAGCCCTGGGTAATGGACGTGCTCCGTGGTCACTGGAGTGGCGGCCGTTGGAACAAACACAGGCTGAGCTTCTCTGAAGTGCTTGGGACCAGAAGGGTTTTGAAATTCAGAGTTTTGGGATTTCAGAGGACTTTCTCAGACTTTACCAGCTGAGCACCCCTAATCTGAAAATTTTGAACTTTGCGGCATAGAGTCAGTGCTCAAAAAGTCCCAACTGTGGAACAGTTCGGATTTGGAAACAGGGAGGAGGAAGACTGCTCAGCCCAGGCCTGGACATGAGAGCAACTTCAGAGCTGGAGGAGCAGAGGTGGGGACGCTGGTGGCAGCGTGCCTGGCCCCGAGCAGCGGCTCTGACTGAGCACCGGGCCAGCCGCGGGCAGAGGACAGCTGCCCAGAGCCCTTGCAACCCAAGGCTGCTGCGCCAGACGAACCCAGGCTGGACACACCGGGCATGGCAGTCAGGGAAGAGGGGCCGCATCTACCCTTGGAGCCTCTGGTTCACCCTCACCACCTCCAGGAGGCTTGGGGCTCTGTGGCATCATCTCTGGGTGGCTCTCTTGGAGGAGAGGGGACCCCAGAACAGCGACTCCAGAGGACGAAGCCAAACCCCAGAATCCTCGGACAGAGCTGTCATGGTGTCCCTGCCACACAGTGGGGTCCCACATCTCTGGGACCCAACTGTTCCAGCCCAATCCTCTGCGGTCCCTCTGCTGCACGTTTTGGGAGAAGGGAGGCCGAGGATCCTGGCACTTCCCACTGAGGGCAGCACTCGGGGGGCTCAGCCCCACTAAGCCCCTCTTGGATGATCAGTTTCTGGATTTTGAGCAGATGCTGCCATGGAAGGGGACCGTGAGGCCCTTGAGAAAGGACAGATGCTTGCCCACCGGGGGAACATGAATCATGGGCCCAGAACCAACTTGACAGATTCTACGGGGGCCTGCATGGTCCAAGCCTCCTGCAATTCACACTTGTAATGCCCCCTTCTCCTCCCCAGTTCAACGCTGCGAATTAGATGCAGGGTCTGTGAGCTACATCCCCACCTTCTTATTGTTTAACACAGGGTCTTGCTAAGGTTCCCGGCTGGCCTAGATCTTGCAATCTTGCTTCAGCCTCCCAAGGAGCTGGGATTACAGGCAAGTGCCACCCTCCCCGGTTCGTAGTCCAGGCCCCTGCAGTGTGACTTACTTCCGATTCCTAGAGCAGGCAAAGGAGCGTCCCCTCTGTCCTGACATCACCCAGCGGCTGCCCCACTGCCACCCAGGGACCAAGCCCAGGGCCTGTGTGCGGCACCACTCTCCTGTCAACCTGGGCCCTGGAAGGGAGCCCTGAGTGACAAGTGGTCACAGGCCAAGAGACAGGGTGCCACGCAGAAGCATTCTGATAAAATAAAGGATTGTTCCGAAGGCACACAACGCTGCTGGGTCCCAAGAGCACTGCGGCCTCCAGCCCCGTAGACAGGAGAGACAGCAAGGCCTGCCCAGAGCCACCTGAGCACAGGACCCACCGTGGTGGGGTTGGGGGCGCCCCATATCCCTGTGTGCAAACCTCAGGCAGTCACAGGAGCTCACACTCCGCTCCGAGGGCCACCACCCCAGGAGCCATCGCTGGCTGCTCAGCACCCACGGAGCCACGTCACCCCAGCTCTGCATGCACAGATGGACAGACACCGGGAGAGTCACCAGCTCCATGCTGCTCTGTCTGCTGTGGCCATAGGGACAGAGGTGGAACGGCTCCCCGGCTGGGTCCGTGGCCAAGGCTGGGAACACTAGTGAGGGACTGGGCCTGCCCCACTCAGCCGCCTCCCACTGCATCCCCACGTGGTGGGGAGAGAGACAGAGACAGGGAGGGACAGAGAGAGACAGGGAGGGAGAGACAGGGAGAGAGAGACAGACAGAGGGAGAGGAGAGAGGGGCAAAGAGAAAGAAATAGAGGGAGAGACAGAGGCAGAGAGAGATGAGAAGAAAGAGAAACAGGGAGACAGAAAGAGGAAGAGAGAAGGGGTAGGGAAAGAGAGACAGAGTCAAGGAGAAAAGGAGACAGGCAGGGAGAGAGACAGAGAATGAGAGAGACAGACGGCAGGCAGAGGCAGGCCCGGGACAGGGATGAGGGCCTCGGTCCGACACGGATCAAGTCCACAGCTGCCTGGGTCACAGCCACCGCCTCGGCAGAGGGTCCCCAGGAGTCCAGCTCAGCCTCTCCTGCCCAGTGATCCTGCTTATCTCATAGCGGGACCCCAACGCTGAGCAGCCCGCAGCAAGAAGCCACTTCCCACCTTCAGCTTTGGAAAGGACACCTGGGCCCTGGAGACGCCATCCTCAGCTGCACCCAGGCAGCCGGGCACTGTGCAGAGCCCAGGGCACCCCTTGATCCCTTCCTTGAGCCATCAGGGCCCAGTGGGGTCCTCCCACAGCAGCCAGAGCCCCCCACTTCCTGTGGTTGTCAGCAAGCCCAACCAGGGGGCGAGGGGCAGAAGCCAGATACCCCATGCAGGAGCCCACGGGAAGACAAAACACAGGACACAGAAATCCAGGACCCAAGCCGGTCAGTCCCTGGGCAGCACCCCACTCCCAGGATCTGTAAGATGGGAATGAGGATCGCTCCTTCCAGTCAGCTTGGCCTTTCTCACACTCTGTGGTAGGGCAAGGAGTAAAAGGCCCAGCCACTGTGGGGTGACATGGGACATTTATGGGGGGCCAGTGTGCAATGCAGGACGAGGCCCCCAGGGCTCCCCGGCAGGCTGGGTGAGGCCTTGCGGGGCCTGCACCACCTGCTGGCCACTGCTCTCACTCATTCCTGCCTCCGTCTCCCTCTGTCTTAGTCTGCTCATGCTGTATAAAAAAACACCCCGGCCCAGGTCACTTACAAAGAACAGAAGTCTACTCTGGGATCCAAGATGGAGCCAGGCAGGCAAGGTGTCAGGAGGCCTGCTCGACTGCTGGGTGAAAGCAGTGTCCTCGGGTCCCCCTGGCATAGGAACAGGGGCAGGAGCTTTCCCCGGGGCCCTTGCACAAGACCCTGGTTCACACTCCAAAGGGAGTCCTTGGACCCTGCTCCGGCACAGTGGTCCCTCACCCAGAGGTGCCCCACCTCCAGCTCAGCACCACTTCCCCTGTGTCTGAGACACGGTCCCAGGGGCCAGAGAAGGCAGGCACAGGGGGTGTAAGGCAGGGCGGGCTGGCTGGTGCTTGCATCTCACACTAGAGAAGCTCTGGAGCCCTGGGCCAGGACCAGGCTTGGAAATCCGGGCATGGGAGCCAGGGGCCCTCGGGGAGGGGAAGGGCTCTGGGGACCAAGCCCCCCGGGACTCAGGGCTCCAGCACCTGAACCTCAGAGAGGGGCGTGTCCAGCCGCCGGGTCTGGTCAGGGACCCTGGAGCCACGACACGATGTGGACATGTGGGAGAAGTGTCCCTCCAGGTGCCCCGGAGCCCTCAGAGCTGCAGACATGATCCCTGTCCCTGTGAGTCTCCGAGACCATGCTCACCTGCCCCCTTAACTAGGGTGACAGCATAGCGCGGCTGAGGACGGAATGAGGACTGCCCGAAGCTGGGGGGACCGAGGCAGCGTAGCCACAGGGGCTGTGCACTAGTGAGTGGGTCCCCAGGTGCTGGAGCCAGGCTCCAGGGTCACAGTTAATGGGGATGGGCATGACTTGGACGGGTCCCTGGGCAGGGCCACAGTGCGGCCCCCAGGTCCCTGGGCAGGGTCACCTGCAGGGACGGAAGGCCTGACGAGGACCCCAGGCCCCAGCCCAACACCGTCCTTCCTAGCACCAAGGTTTCCCTGATCCACATGAGCCAGGCCTGAGAGCCAAGTGCTGATAGAGGAGCAGCTTCTGCATCCCTGGAAGGGAGAGGCGGAAGCTGCCTTTACAGCACACCTGAACATATTCGTAGCAGTTCTGCGTCCTCGGTGCAGCTGGCTGTGTCCTGTTTCCATATTTCCTAAATAAACCGCCAGCAAAGGGAGGCGACCAGGCCACAGCTCAACCCTGACTGGGTGCAGCCTGTGCCAGGGTAACACCGGGGTGGGTGGCAGTGGACGTGGGGGTGACAGCCCCTCACCCTCCTTTCGGGGCCCTGGGGTGCCCCCGCACATGTCCTGCTCCCTGGCACCATGTTCTGCTGGGGTCTGGGCCACCGGGGGCTTCCCGCCAGGGCCCAGGCCCAGGCCCAAGCCAGACACCCCTGGAGCCCCACAAAAGCTCTAGGCAGGCCGGAGGGGCTGCAGCGAGGCTTCCGTGTGGCATCCAGTGCTCCGCATGCCGAATCCTCACTGGCCACTGTGCAGGCAGGGACACAGGCACAGGCAGGAGTCGGGCAGCAGTGTGGGTGCTCAGGCTGGGCCCTGCCCCTCAGACCCACCTCAGGCCTGGGAAGCAGAGCAGCCAGCGAGCCGCGTGCAGCCGTCCCAGAGCCCAGGCTGGGCTCACTACTCCGGGTCCTGGGTTCCAGGGACCCCACCTCAGGGTGTGTGGGGCTGGAAGCTCAGGTCTCGGCCTCACCCCCAGGCCTGGCTCAGCACGGCCAACCCATGAAGGCTGGGCTTTGAGAGAGCAGAGCAGGGGCAGCAGACACGCTGAGGGCTCCCGTGTGAGCCCCAGCACCCCCTGGGGCCAGGATGAGCCATTCCTGGCCAGAGTCCCTCCTCCTGGGGCGCCTGCCTCCCAAGAAGCAGCCCAGAAAGGGAGGAGAGAACCTGCTGGAGGAAGGGACCGTGGAGGTGACACGTGGCAGACCCGGCCTTGCGTCCCCGGGCTGGGGCCCCTGCCAGGCCCCTCCTCCTTGCTCCCTTCTCTCGGGGACAGCAGGGAAGCGAGTCCTCAAGGAGCCGACCAGGGTGGGGGCGTGGCCTGGTCTCCCCCGTGGGACCCTTCCCTGTGGGCCCTGGGCATCGGGGAAGCAGCTGGGGACAAGACAGACAAGGCCTCTGCCTTGGAGTCCAGTGACGAGGACAGAGCAAGGGGCGAGGGGGTGGGCGCCACCCCAAGGGGCTGTCAGAGGAGGCCCAGCAGAGGGGACCGGACAGCAAAGACAAGGTCTGGGAAGTGGCAGGACCGGGCTGGTACACACGTGGCCTGCTGGACGGCCGGGGCTGGAGAGGTGGAGTGGAGGGGCCCAGACCACCACACACCGGACAGCTCCATCAGAGCAGGGGGTGGCAGCTGCCTTGGGGCTTCTATCCCCTGGGGCAAGGACACCCAGGGCTTTCACACAGGTGCCTGGTGCCAGGGTGCAGAGTTCGCCGAGCACCCACCTTGTCCTTTGCTCGGGGCTGGAGTACCTGGCAGGCTCACCTGCCAAAGGCTTCCCAGGGAGGTGGCAGCAGGGCTGGGCCCGGTCACCAGACCCCTTGGAGTGTCTCCCCTCAGGGCCGCCCACTGTCCAGTTTGGCCTCTGTGAGGCCGGCCCGTGGCTCAGCCCCCGTGGGCCATCGCCTGCCCTCCTGGCTGCATCCCAAGCCGCAGAACAGCAGGGCAAGACTGGCAGCCCCAGACCAGCTCCAGGGGAGGGGAGCCCACCCCGTGTCCCCAGGACACTTCCCAGCCTGCGGCCTCCGACTGCCCCGGCCGCTCCCTCCCGCTGCCTGTGCAGTAGCTTCTCTGGCCAGAACGGTGACGCAGGAGAAAGTGCCCAGGCCTGTGCGTGCGGTGAGCAGTGAGTCAGAGCCCATGGGTAACCTGGCTGTGGTCTTGACCTCTGTCTCCCAAAGGGGTCTTCAGGCCCCCAGGCCTTTCCCAGGAAAGCTGGCAGCGGGGAGGCACAGCCGGGTAGGCAGGGTCCTGGGGCTACAACTGTGTGCAAAGGCCTGGGCTGGGGGCCTCCAGGGCCCCCTGTGGGCAGGTGCTGAACGAGGCTCCTCAGGAGCACCCCGGGAGCCAGTACTGGAAAGCGCTGGGTGAGCTGCCAGGCAGGGGCACAGGGGACAGGACGGGGTGGACCCTCTGTCACCAGGGCCTTGTGGTGGGGCCAAGCCCCATGGCCCCTCCAGAGCAGAGGCCACAGAGCTGCCTGAGCAAGGAAACCACTTCCACAGAGACCCCTGGGGCTCATGTCCTGCCTGGTCCAACCCCCAGGGCAGCGGGCACAGGGAGCCCAGGGAGCCCCCAGAGCCACTGTCACCAGGGCCAAGGGACAGATGTTGTGTAGACTCCGTGCTCAGAGAGCGGCTGGGAGCAGTCGCCGCAGCAGTGGGGGACCCTGAACCCACGCTCTGGACCCCTCGTAGGAGGACCCATTCCGAGAGGAGCCTGTTGGCCTCGAGCTTCCTGCTACACTCCTGAAACCCTTCGAACTCAGCTCTGCCTGTGAGGCAGCTCGGCTCCTGCCAGCCAGGCTCCCGGGCCGGGGTCAGGCGCAGCCATCCCACCTCTGCCTTGCTGCCAGGCTGTGCAAGGGGTGAGGGCCCAGTTCCCTGGGTGGCCTAGGTGAGAAAACCATGTGGTCTGGAGGCCTGGGGAGCTGAGGGTGCAGACAAGATGGACCCCAGCTCCTGAGGGCTTGGACTCTTCCACAAGGATGTCCCTTCCCCACCCCACCCCCACGCTCCAGGACTCCGCCGGATCAGATCCAGCGAGGAAGCAGCGGCTGCACATTTTCCAAGATGTTTAAACCTTGTTTTGGCAACACTGGAGTCATCCTGACATGAGACAAGCCTGATCCAGCGTCTCATCCCAGCCCACAGGCTCCCATCCCTCCCCGACCTGGCTCCCACCCATGGCCTGACCGCCTTGCCCCTCCCAGATGTGGACGGGTGGGGACAGCAGGGCCACCTGCCCCTTCCAAGCCCTCTTCAGCCCTCAGTCCAGTCCCCACCCTGGCACCTCCCAGGCTGAGGCCACAGCCACTTGGAGCTCCAGGGCCGGGAGGGGTCTGGGCCCACCGGGGTGAGGTGCAGGGGAGAAACCAAGGCCCAGAGCAGAGGAGGAGATTGCTGGGGTCTCCTAGCAGCCAGCTGGGGCTGGGCAGCCTCCTGCACTAGTGGCCAGGAGAGCAGGCTGGGAGGGGGACCCAGGCTGGCCCAGGGTTGGCCAGGCATCCCCTGCGCTCTGGGGAGGGGCTAATGTTTTCCCACGCCGCAGCACCGAGAAACCGAGGCTTGGGGAAATGAGAGGGTGGCTGCAGCCGCTCGGTGTCCACGGGGAGCCGGACTGCGAGGGTCTGGTGTTGAGTCGGGCAGACCTGGCCCTGTGTGCAATCCTGACCCGACAGTGGACAGGCCTCCCTGTCCTGCTGGGGACTTTGGAGAGGCCACACTGGCCCTGCAAGGCCCCAGAGGCCTGTGTGTGGCAGACTGGTCCCCACAGATGGCGCTGTTAGAGAGGGTGGGTACAGGCAGGAGGAAGTTAGGTCCAGGGCCCTGCCTTCCGGGCCATGCTTTTGAAGGGACAGTGGACCCTGGACCCCTCCTCTACCTCAAAGTTTCCTCTACCACACGCTCCCCACCAGGCTGTGCCACTGACAGCAATAGGACCAGTGGCCATGAGCCAGCATAAACCTTTCCTCCTTTTAAGTTATTTGTCTCGAGTATTGTGTTGCAGCCATGGAAAGCTGACTGGGTCCAACTCATGCAGGGCAGCAAAACCCAGCAACACACTCTAAATAGGAGGAAGTGGCTGAGCAGGGCTTAGACAAGTGAGTAGGAGTTCACCAGATGGAGGTGGGGACGGAGGCCGAGGCCATCTGGGGCACAGTGGAAGGGAGACTCCACCCTGGGCAGGAGCAGACACACCTTCCGCCTCAGGGAAACCAGGGAGCGCTCCATCCCGGAGGGAAAACGTCCTGCCTACCATTAGGTTAAGTGATTGAGCCAGCAGACTGAGCTGAAGATCCATGAGTGAAAGACTGGTTTCACTCCCGTGAGTCCACAGAGTCCGCAGAAAGTGTGACCTCTGGGCAGTGAGGACTTGGGGTTATGCAACAGCTAGGGGTGTTCTGGGGTCTCTGAAGGCAAACACCTGGTTTTGGAAGTTGCCTGGGCCCTGGGGAGCTTGGAAGGGACAGGATGGTGGCTGCCTGGGCCGGCCTGGGGGGCCAGGACTCCTCCTCTCTGTGACAAGGGCGTCTCCTCGGCTCACCCGTCAGGAGGGTGCTGACAGCCGTGTGCTTCCTGCTCCTGCGGGAAGCCCTTCCGGGGAGGTGAGGGTCTCAGAAACCCAGGCACCTGCTGACTCAGCTCCCTGCCCCTCGGGTCCCCTGCATGGTGCCCGGGGGTCCCCTGGGGTCAGTTTTCCTGTGCAGTCCCTAAGGAAACGGTCCAGGGAGGCTCAGATGGGTTCAGGGTGCCATGGTCCCCACCAGGCCCAGCTCTGCCCAAAGGCAGGGCTGCCACACAGGGCTCTCTGGGGCAGCGGCAGGAGCAGCCCCAGCGGGGTGGGGTCAGCCTCACCGGGTACCTCCAGGTGCTAGCACCAGGGCCCCCCACTTTCCCCCCACAGGCCCTGCTGTCCCATAGGCACAGGGTGTGGGGGCTCCTGGGGTGCAGTTGTGGAAGTCAAAGGTTGAAAGCTGCAGGACCCCAAGGGCACAAGTCCCTTCCGCCATCCCCAGGGCTTCAGGCTGAGTGCCCTTCTGGCTGCAGGCCTGACAAGGATGTGAGCCGAGCCCATAGGCCACTAGAGTAGAAGCCAGGGCCCAGGGTCTGTGGTGGACCATGCTGAAGGATCCTGGTATGGGTGTGGGACATGGCATTGTCATCCATCCCCAGCCTCCTGTGCAGAAAGGGAGCTCTACCGGCAGCAGGGTCCCCATGGGCCGAGGCGACCAGCCTGGGACAACGGGCCGCCCTGCTGACACTGAGACTTTGGGGTCTTGTTTATGCCACGTGGCCTGCTGGACTGTCGGCTGCCTGTCCCCACCCCTGCAGCAGAAGCTCTGGGAGCCTCGTAGCGGTCATGGTCCATGGGGGTGGGAACAATGTGTGGCTGATCCAAGGGACTGAGAAGGGGACCCGGGCCAAGCCAGGGTCTGTGGGCCCGCTGTGCCCGCTGTGCCAGAGGGCGGACAGGAGGGAGTCCTGGAGCAGAAGCAGGAGGAGGGTCACATGCTGGCTGTGCTGAGGCCAGGGGAGCACAGCCCAGCCACCCCGCAGCCCTAGGGCTTTCAGCAGAGGTGACAGGGCCAGAAGAGAAAACCAGGGATACTGACACTGGCACTGCTACTGTCCCAGCCGGGCCGTGCTGGTGCCTTGGGGCAGGGGCTGAGGAGGGCAGAGGCAGTTCCCCACCCCACCACTTCCCCACAGACCCGGACACCTGTCCTGAAGCCCGGCAGGCGCTCCTTCCCTCTTCACAAGGCGCCAAAGCGTTGGCCACCTCAAGAGAAGCTGGTGCCATGGAGATGTTCAGACCCATGCCAGGCCCAGCAAAGCTCCCACAGGCACCCTGAGCCCATCCCTGAGGGGACCCCGGGGCACCATCCAGGGTAGCCAAGGGGCGCAGAGGCTGCAGGACCTGGATCTGAGATAGGGAAAATGCCTGCGTTTCTGAAATCCCTTATCTCCCCAAAAGCAGGCACAGCACCCCGCTAGGGGAGAGGAGCTGGGCATGAGAGGAAATGGACCACTATATGGGGCCGCCAGAGCCACCCTGGAGGAGGCCCCTGCTGGGACCTGGCTGAACCTGAGCCACAAGCTGAGGGGCCAGGTGGCCACAGAGCCCTGCAGAGGTGACGGTGTGTGACTTCCAAGGCTGGCTCGGTGATGGCACTGCAGCGTCCACGTGGCTGGCTGGATGTCCACGTGCAAGTGACATGGGAGCCACCCCTGCCTGTGGCCCCTCGGAGAGCCCAGATGCAGCCACCCCCAGCTGAGCCACTTCCCAAACCCTGAGCTACAGAGGCCATGGGTGGTGGCAAAAGGCTACTGCTATTTTTGAGACAGAAAAAGCAAGGCCCATCTCTTCCCTTTTCTCTGCAGGCAGGGGACGTGGTCTCACTGACAGCCGTTGTCGCTCCTATCGCTGCCCCCAGGGTGACTCGCGGTGACCACTGCTTACTCCTTTGCTTCTTTGGTGGCCGCTGACTAGGCTGCGTGGACAGGAGCCATAGCCAGACACAGCCGCCAGAAAATCTCCCCCATCCAGGCAGACTGGGGAGGGGTCAGGAGCCAGTGCTGCTACCTCCAAAATCCCCACTTAGGAGGCTCTTGCCCTGGCAGCAGCAAGCTTGCAATGCAGACCTATCCCAGGTGACTCCCCCCGAAACCTCCAGATGACCCCACTTCTCCTCTGTCGTTGCTCCAAAAGTTCCCAGCAATTCTGTGAGATGCAGGAAACTAGGGAGGCATTGACTGCTCCTTCACAGTGGCCCCCCACACCTCAGATCAGGCCAGGGTGTTCCTGTGCCTGCTCTTGACTCATCTCAGGCAGAGCTGGCTGAGCAAAATGCACTCAAAAGAGCCAGTAACACTAGGGCAAGTGCCAGCCCTGAAGAGCTCCAGAGAGCAGAAGGGAGCAAAGAGCTAAGGACAGCAGAGGCCAGCGGTGACAAGCAAAGACCTGCAGTGACCTAGAGAGACCAGCAGTGACCCAGGGGGACCTGCAGAGACCAGCCCAGGGCCCTGGAGCAGCCGCCGAAGCTGTGGAAGCACTCTGGAAAGCTCCAGAAAGTCACCAATGGGCTATCAGCCCTGACTGATGGGGTGGCTGGGAGCCCCAAGAGCTAAGAGGTGCTGGCACTGAAAGCTCAGAGCTGTGACACTGAGGGCTGAGAGCTACTGGCCCTCAGCGCCCAGAGCTGCTAACATCAAGAGAGTTGCACTTTGCCGATTCGTGGTTTCTATCCAAATTGAGCAAAAGAACCCTCCACCACTTGGGGCCATTTTCAGCCATTTGAAGTGATTCAGAACAGCGAGACAGAGAACCAAGAAAGACCTTGCCCTGTCCCTGTTGTCCCAGAGCAGGAAGGTGGAGCTGTCCTCAAGGTCTCAGGCTGGGCAGCTGCTGGTGCCCAACACTCAGCATGTCTTCCTGTGGGGAGCCCAGTGGCACACGGAGGTCTGTCTTTGTGGCGTGGGCCCTGTGGCAACAGCTCAGAAGAGCGGTCTTGCCATCCGCTGAGACACTCCCAAGGCCCCTCAAAGGGAACAACATGAACAGTGGGCAAGTCCTCAGCCCACCAGAAGCCTGGTCAGAAGTTCCAGCCTGAGGAGGAAGAGGAGGCACCCTGACCAGCAGCCATGGTCTCCCTGTGGCCACTCCTGACCTGCCACCTCAGAACCCATGGCACTCTGGTCCCCAAACAGCAAGAGGGCACGCTGACAGAGTGCAGGCGGTTGTCACATGGGGGCCACCTGCTGATGACTGCTGTCCAGGACGGGGCTAACCAGTCTCTCCCCAGCAGCATAGCTTCCCGGGGAGGGCACTGTCCATCCAGTTGAGGCCTTCCGGAGCTTTCCCTCTCACCTCAGCTGCAGCCTCCTCTGTGACTCTGCTTCCCGCCCTGACATCCCTGTGCTCAGGAAAGCCTGGGCAGAGCCATCTGCTGGGGACAGAGCTCTGGGAAGGAGGGGGATGCCTTGTCCTCCTCGCCGGGCAGTGATTCGCGCCTAGAAAAGAGCACTCAGGGACCCAGTGTGTCTCCCTTTCCTCCTCAGAGGCCCCAACCCCATCAAAATCTGGCTGAATGTTAAGATCTCCAAGGCACACGCTCCTCAGACCCAGCAATTCCACTTCTAAAGCTCTGGAAGAGACTCTTGTAGAATGTTGGGCAGGAAGGCCCATGGTGCACAGGCTGAGGGGAGACACCTGGGAATAACAAAAAGACCCCAGAATTATGCAGGTAACACAGAGGTCCCGGGAGGCAATGATGCCATTAAGAAGGACAAGGAACTCCACACACCATGTGCTAGGAAACCCCCAGAGCTCAGGAGTAGGGGAGTGAGCTGTGGGAGACCGAGACCATCATGGGTAGATATGCCCTGGGACCCTCTGGGAAACCAAATGCATCCTGGGTAGATATGCCCTGGGATAAACTAGAAGGATGAGCACCAGGAGCAGAAGGGCCAAACCTCAGAGGCCCACCGAGCAGGGGCACTGGCGTCTATCACAGAAAGTTCCTTCTCACACATATGTATGCACACACATTTGCACACACACACCCATGCATGCACACACACATGCGCACACACACACACACACATGGGTCTGTGCTGATCTCTTCCTGGTAGAGGATCAGGTCTGGGCTCCAAGCAGGACTCTGCCAATAATCAGCTGTGTGACCTTCAGTACCAAGACCCAAGCATCTTCCCATCTCTGACCCATTTGCCACCTGGCAGGTCTCTCAGAGCTGGGGCCCCAGGAGGCCAGCGTGCCCCACTCTACACCAGAAAGCTGGTGCTGAAGTTCTGGGGCCAGATTCACAGCCTGCGTGGAGGCCAGGTGCATGGGTCTCCCTGCCACCGAGGGCCGGGATCAGCCCCCACTGCAGCTCCAGCTTGGTTCTGGTGACAGGGAGCCCGAGGCCAACATGCCCACACCTGGAGAATGTCCTCTGTGGGCAGTGACCATGCAGAGGAGAGCCAGCTGCCTCTGCACAGCTGCCAGGGCCAGCTGTGTGACAGCAGGAGTCCAGCCAGGTCCCAGGAGAGAGGCCCAGTCACAGCAGTGGGGGGAGACACGAGACTCATGCTCATGAGGACTTGGAGGACATGAGGTCAGACTGTGGCGTGCATGTGCCACACACAGAGGAGTCCTCCAAAGGAGAAAAACTCAGGCAGGCAAGGCCTGGCAGGGACACAAGGCAAATGGGCACTGCCCCACCTGCGGCTGGGCTCCTAGACTCAGGACCCAGCAGCATAGCAGTGGCCAGACCGGGCACATGCCACCTCCGAGTCGCCCTCTCCTCCCGCTTGACAAGTAATGGGGTGACCCCAGCTCGGTGCAGACCTCTCTCAGGCAGCGCAGGCCCCAGCCTGGTTTTCTGTGCCACCCCCACCCCCCGCCCTGGCCAACGGGATCCAGCACGGCCCCTGCCCAGGCCCTGGCAGTAGGCGGCAGGGACGGAAGCTCCAGGCCAGTAGGGGCCAGCGGCTACTTCCCACAGAAAAAATGCCTTCAGGACCCCCAGGGCAGGAGGCCCAGCCATGACTCAAGGCACTGTTGCAGCCTGTGGCAGCCCAGCCAGACACCGGAGGCTCCACCCTCCCCAGCTCATCAGGGCCAGGGCCCCAAGGCCAGCCCCCACTGTCCCCATGCCCCGAAGGCTGCCAACCTCTGCCCTTTACCCAGGCGGCCAGCACAGGCCCTGTGGTAATGTAGTGCCCCAGGGACCTCGGCTCCCACCTGTGGGAGGCATTGAGCTGCAGGGGGCTTCTGGCTGGGCCTGGACATCTGCAGGGGCTTGCAGGGGACCCCATGGAGCTGAGGCCCGGGTGTGAGCTCAAGTCCCTTGGCAGAAGCCAGCTAATTGGCCCCACGTCTTGAGCTTCTCGGTTCAATTTCACTGAAGACACAGGTCGCAGACTGAGTGTGAATGTGTCAGGAGCCCAAGCCACCCATCCTGATGTCTCCTGTGCCTCAGAGATGGCTGGTGGCTTGACCTGTGGCGGGCAAGGCCTGCTGCCTGGGCTCTGGTGGCATGGGGGTCCAGGGCAGGCCTGCAGGGGAGGGAGGCTGTGGCCCTCGGCCGGGGGCTGGGCTCTCATCTCTGGGGACAGGGAGTCAGCACCCTCTTGTGTACGCCAAGAGCCACATTTGCGCCTGATCCTGCAGCCCTGGCTCAGTCACCCCGGGCAGGAGGACAGAGGGCTGCTGCCCTGTGCTGTGACACTGGCCCCACTGAGGGCCAGGCCTGGCGGCCTCTGGCAACCCAGAGCCCTCCGGAAACGCACAGGGACAGGCATGGGAGGGAAGAGGAGGGAAGACACATGGCCTGAGGGAGACGAGAAGGAGAGGGTACCGGGCGGAGCCTGGGGAGCAGAAAGGACCCACCCAGCCCCAGCCCCCACTTCTGCCGTTCCCCTTCTGGGAGCGACCCCGAGCTCCACCGGCCTGGGCTGCATCTCCAGTTGTGTCACCAACATCCCGAGCAGCGGCATATTTTCCCACTGACGTCAGCGGCCCGGCCTAAAGCTGCGAGGGAGAGGAGAGCAGAGCGGGAGGCGTAATTGTAATTGTCTCTGCAAAGCGAAGTCAGATGGTTTCCCCGACCTCCCACCCCCGCCCCTCCCCGCCTTTTTATTATGTTCCTTGGACCCCAGCCAGATGTTCCCTGCAGCAACAACCCTCCAAAAATTTACAAAAAGGGAGCAAGAGCACAGCTTCCTGCCTGCTGGGGTGGAAGTGGCGACGTGGCCGGGTGGGGGCGGCCACGTCTGCAGCGGGGGCGGGAGCAGCCACGTCGCCGTCCGCAGCCCTGAGCGCTGGGCTCCAGCCGGGTCGTCTCCTGCCCTCTGGGCCCTGGGTGTGGACACCAACGCTAGGGACGGCCCCGGCCCTGATGCTGATACCTAGCTCAGGCCGCCGCTAAGCGGAGGTCACAGCTGGGAAACAGCGGGGCAGTGTGGTCAAAACCAGGCTCTAGCTCTGGCAGACCTGGGTCCCACTGCTCATGTCTGCACCTCAAGCCCGCCTGTCCCGGTGACGGAAGGGCTGACAAGAGCTTTAACGAAAATCAGTCCCTGTCCAGGGCAGGCACTGGGAGCACCTCTTCTGGATCAGCATACCTGGAGGCAGGTGTGGCCCCAGGGACTCATGGCAGAGGGACTCTGGAAGGAGGCCCAGGGCGCCCAGGGGAGGGTGCTCCAGGGCCAGGGGCTGGACGTGGACTGAGAGGCCATGGGCACACTGGGCAAGCCGCACCCAGCCCTTCCCGGATGCTGCCAAAGCCTCACTGGGGCAGTGGCTGCAGGAGAAAGCCCCACCACTACCTCTGGGGGACCCCAACCCCAGATGGCTGAGCGCAAACCTCCCCGGCCCGATGCCTCTGAGTGGCTGAGTCTTCCTGTCCAGGGTCCTCCTGGGCAGTGCCCTCCACCCCTCACCTCTGCCTCCCATGCACAGAGGGTCCAGAGCCACAGTGGGGCTGCTCAGGCCCAGGCTCAGCCAGCAGGTCCCCAGAGGGGCCAGTCCTCTGGACATCCCCAGGTCCCCAGTGGTGTCCTGGTCTAGGAAAGATGTCAAAGGTTTTTAAAATGGAGCCCAGCTGTGACAGAAACAGGACTTAAAGTTTGGCTGTCAGCCTATGCCAACCCCTCCTGTCACCTGCCTTCTGGACCGAGCACAGAAACCCTGACGCTGTGGCTTCGGGTCCCCAGGGCCACCCTAGGTCCAGAGATGCACCGGGGGGGGACACAGGACCTGCAAAGCTGTCCACTCGCAGTGGGCAGGGGGCCTGGCCTGGGCAGAGTCCAGAGCAGAACCGCAGGGGAGCCCAGGGGAGCCCAGGGCGAGCTCCCTCCTAATGTCCCCTCTGGGGAGCCACGTGGACCCCACAAAATTGTCTGCGATTGTGAGTGAGGAGACAGAGGCGCTCGTTGGAGCTTAGCACCAGGGCTTATGCCTGGTCAGCCGGATCACAGAGCAGGCCTGAGTCCCGGCCCCTCTGAGGCTGGCCGGCATGGTGGGGCCTCCGGGGTGGCCGGGGCACTGGGGGAGCTGGGCCCACTGCTCCAGGGACCTGGAACTGGAGCTGCTTCCTCCTGCCTTCACTTAGGTGCAGGTTTCCAACCTCACCGGGCCCCGCTCAAGCCCCCCAAGACCTCCAAGGACACGACCAGGCCCCCCAGTCCTACACAGTGAGAGAACTGCAGAGCATGGGCCCGGAACAGAAGCGAAATCCCAGGCCCGGATGGCGGAGGGACAGGCCTCTGGCCGCACCAGGCGCCTCACCCGCCCAGGGATGGCTTCACTGAGGTGTGTGAGAAGCTGCTGGAAAATCCTGTCCAAGGCGCTGAGCCACCGCGGCTGACCGGGCTGTCTGCTTCCAAGAGCTGCTCAGGGACCTGCACAGCGGCCAGGAACAGCCTCGGCAACCTCGGGAGCCCATCTGGGCGGAGGTTGGATGTGCACTGGCCTGGCCCGTGTGGCCTAACGCTGGAGGCACCTCCAAGGCAAGCGCCTCAGCCCCTGGTGCTGCAATTCTTCCCAGTGAGCGCCACCTGCAGATCTGTCCCTGTGAGCCTCCAGGGCGCCACCTACAGGAGAAGGTGGGCAGTGCGGGCTGTGTGGATGCCTGGGGTCTCCTAGCAACGCCCCTGAGCGGTCCTTCCGCTGACCTAGACTGACTGACGGCTCCTGAAGGGAGGCACTGAAGGGCCTTGATTTCTCCCGGCTGGCTGGGGGCTTCCTGAGACCAACCCAGGAATGCCCTGGGAGATTTCCTTTGCCCAGCTTTAGCCCCAGGAACTCCTCCTCATCCTTCAGTGCCCAGCTCAAATGCTGCCTCCTCTGGGAAGACTTCCAGCCTCTTTCCCCTTTGTGCCTTAGGGTGGCCCTGGGAACCCTACACCACAGCGTCAGTGTTTCTGACCCCAAGCACCTGCTACACCACCTGCACGCTGCCCCCGGGAACATCCCAGACCGGCACCCTCAGTGCGGCAGCCTCTGGCCACACTTGAGAGTGCCTGAGATGCACTCAGAACAGCTGGAGATGTGCTCAAATACACGCCATGTTTCAAGGACTCAGGGCCAAAATAAGAGGTAAAATATACCTTATGAATAACTTTTCCATCAATTGCCTTGGAAATGACAAGATTTTATTATATTGGGTTAAATAAAACATTAAGTTTGTTTCACCTGGTTTTAATGTGGCAACTAGGAAGGTCTACATTTTTAATCACACATACGGCCCACAATGCATTTCTACTGGACACAGATGCCACAACTCCACTGTCTTCCGAACTGTCCTCCCTGCCTGGGACACAGCTGGGCCCAGGGCTCCGAGGAGAGTTGGAAGGATGGATGGATGGGCGGACAGGTGGATGGATGGCCGGATGGATGGATGGATGGGTGAGGGGGTGGGTGGGTGGGTGGCAGATGGGTGGATGGGTGGATGGATGGATGGACAGATGGATGGATGGGTGGGTGGATGGCAGATGGGTGAGTGGCAGATGAGTGGATGGATGGATGGATGGATGGGCAGATGGACGGCAGATGGGTGGGTGGCAGATGAGTGGATGGGTGGATGGATGGATGGACAGATGGATGGATGGGTGGGTGGATGGCAGATGGGTGGGTGGGTAGATGGGTGGATGGATGGTGGATAGATGATGGGTGGATGGGTGGGTAGGTGGATGGGTGGATGGGTGGATGGCAGATGGCATATGAGTGGGTGCTCAGGGCCCTGAAGCCTGGTTCCGTCCAATGCAACAGTGCCCAGAGGAGTACAGACAGCTCACCAAATTCATGGAACCCCAGTTCCTGCCTCTGGGTCTGCACCCAACCTGGCCACGTGATCAGCCCATGGGGCCTAGAGGAGCTGGAGGTCCAGCCAGCTACCGAGCTTTGCAAACACACTTGCCACCAAGCCTGGAAGATGAGTGCTCAGGGACCGGGGACTGCCCTGCTGACCCCTACCCTGCCCTCCTCCCTCCCTCTGCAGCCGGCAGGGACAAGGCAGGGTCCACACCCTCCCCAGCCCACTCCACACCAGCAGGTGTAAGATGAGCCCAAGGGACAGGCAGGGCTGCTGGGAACTCATCCTGCCACTGCCGCTGTCTGCGAGGGTCCCTCCTGGGGTGGCTCCTTGCCCCCTAAGCTTCAGGACAGAGCAAAAGGGCAGCATCTGCCAGCCAAACCGGGGAGCATATTCCAACAGGAGCAAAGGAGCTGGAGATGGTTGCCAGGGAGACGCTGGGGTGGAGCCAATCAGCAGGCGCTGCCTACAGTGCGCTCCACAGGGCGACACTGCCCTCTGGTGGCCGACAGGGGTGCATACAGCTGCTACACCAGGTAGGCTCCGTCCAGACCCAAGAGCATGGGCTGGTGTTTCTCCTTGGTCCCCAGGTAGGGCTGACCCTGGCATACAGCTCACCCGGGTCGCACTAGGGAAGTAAGCTGGGTTTCTTGTCCTATGGAGAAGAGGCATCCTGTCTCCCAGGGAAGCCGCTTTCATGATAGTTACCTTTGAGTATTGTCCTCTACTTCAAGGAAGCAAAGCTATTGTCAGGGAATAAAAAGTTCATGGAATGCCTCTTCCCCTGAATATGACTTAACTCAGTGTTTTAATCCACAGAAGACAGCGTGAAAGATGGAGTTTAATGAACTTGTTCAGTAAGTCATGTTGATTTTACAAACCCTGAATCCACAAATGTGAGAAACTTTCAGCTTGCAGTGGAGAGCGCTACCCACTGTTGACCCAGAGAACAGCAACCCAGCTGGACAAGCACCTGAAATTCTCCAGAGGGGGCTCCTTCTCTCCCTGCCTGGGAAGGTGATGGTCAGGGCTGGTGGGGCTTCTAGTGCCCCCAATGGGTTGGCAGAGCAGCAGGACCCAGTCGCAGCCCTGGGCATCTAGGGGCTGCCAGTGCTACCCTGGCTTCTGACTGACCCAGGGGGTGGCAGCTGCAGGGTGACCCCTCCCCACCAGGCTGGCTCTCCAAGGCTACAGCAGGGCCAGCTCCCCAGCGTTTGTCTGCTGTGCCCAGGCAGGCCTTTGAGTCCCTGTCCCCACAGCGTGCTGGCGGCCCTGTGGCTGGTGGGATGGGCCAGCTCAGAGGAGCCCCCTGACGGCCTCCCTGTGTTCCCAACTTGCACACGGTCATTCTGTAAATCTCCGCTTTTTCCCATTGAAGTATCTCTAACTTAGGAAAGCAAAGTTCATGGCATTTGTGTTTACTGGCAAATTCCGGGTGCTTTCCCTGCCTGTCCCACGCAGGGGCCTGTGGTATCACAGCCTCCAGAGACCCTGTTCACTTGCCCTCTGCTCCTGGGAAAGCGTCTTTGATCCCACGCAGTCCTCACATGCACCCCTCACCACATACCTGGTCCTCCAAGACCAGCACCTGGCTGGGGCCTCTGGGTGCCATCCCTGCCCCGGGTGCCAGAGGCTGAGGAGGAAGAGGCCAGGAGGCTGCTCAGCGGTGCCAGGGGCTGTATTATCTGCCACCACTGCCCGGGAGAGGCTGTCATGGCCACTTGTGGCTGAGCGTCCCCTTGGGAAGCAGCTGGCCTCTCCCTCTGTCCCTGATCAAGGGCCCTGGGGTCACTAAGAACCTAACCCTGGAAAGGAGGGGTCCAAGGGAGGGAGAGGAGGGCTGGGTGGGGAGGGGCAGGCACGGCCACACAGACCCTCCCTGCCCGCTGCCACCCCCGTGCACCAGAGTCCACTCTGCTCTCTCCGTCTTTCTCTTTCTGCCTCTCTGCATCTCTCTACCTTTCTCTCTGCCTCTGTCTCTTTCTGTGTCTGTCTCTGTATCTCTCTCTACCCTTGCCTCTGTCTTCCTCTCTGTCTCCCCGTTTCTCTTTCTGTCTGTGTCTCTCTCCCTCTCCCTCTTTCCTCCGAGGATGGTATAACTGCAAAGGCGTGGAGTCTCTGGAGAATCCAAATCCCGTGCACATTCGCTGTACTGTCCCACAGCAGGTCCTCAGCAGCAGGGTGCTTCCCCAGTCAGCATTCAGTCCGCAGCTTGTGACCTGAGTATGCCCATGGTGCTTTCATTTTCCAGATAAACCTTTCCATTTCTGGAAGAGGACGGAGTCTCCACGCCCCCGTGCCTGAGTCCCACGCTGCCACCCCATGCCAACACAACCAGCCTCGCCACTGCCAGGTCCGTGTCACATGCTCTGGCATCTTGGGTCAGGACAGCTCCTCAGCCTTCCTGGCTTCTGATGCCCTCACCGGCCGGGTTGCAGGTCACCTTATCTGGGATTTGTCTGGGGTCTTCATCGGGGTCCAGCAAGAAGGTGTGCATTGGGGGGGGGTCACATGGAATCGCGGGTGCCCACCTGTGACAGCCGAGGCTGTGCTGATTTCTCCTGCTCTTTTATCCTGGCCTCTTCTTGGGGACCCAAGCGCCCCATTAAAGAACCAGGCATCTACGCTCAGCCTCCCCAGGACTGTGCACTTGCAGAACCTGCACTGGGGGGACTTGTCCCTTCCCCACCGTACATCTCTTCCCTCCATCATTTATTTATAGGTGCCTGGGCTCATGGATATTTTATACTTTCAGTGACCATCCAATTTCTGTGGCATTTATGTTGTTCCAGCTCATATTGCTCCTCCTTTGGACACGGCAGACTTGGGGACTTCTGTGTCCTGCTGACAGCCTGGTGGCTTTGGCTTCGGCTTTGGTTTTAGTGTGTCTGCAGTTTACTCCCTGGCCCTGCAGATGGCCCCAGGTCCTCCTGTGTCACTCCTGCCGCCGTCCTGGGATCAGTCGTGGGCCCACAGAGCCCCAGCCCTGTGCTGGAGAAGCCTAACGGACACTGTGCACCCGCCAGGGAACCCTTGTCACTTCTGTCTCTCTCCGTGGAGCCATCACACAAATTCCCCCGGCTCCAACCATCAAACACGGGGAGCCTGCTTTTCCCCTCTGGCCTGTCACCCCACTCCAGCAGGGTGACCGATCCCCCTGGGCCAGCCCACACCTGGGGACACCTGGGCAGCCAGGCAAGACCTCTTAGCCCCGCCTGCATAGCCCCTCTGCGCTCCAAGCTGTACCCTCCAGCGAAGCTCCCTCTCATCCAGGACACAGGCGGGGAGTGCTCTCCTGTCCACTCTTAGGCCGGATCCCCAAACCCTACGTACAGTAACTTCCACCATGGGGGCAGCAGGGCTCAGGCCATGGGGGCCAATGGGCATGGGCTACCCAGGCTCCCCTAAGATTTCCCGGTCCCTCTACTCAGGCTTCTCCCCAGAGCCCGGGCCAGTGCCCTCTGTGGTCCTGCGGCTCCCGGGTGCTGCATAAGCAGAGTCACCAAGCGCCTTCCCTTCGGGCAACACATCGGCGTCACCAAGTCTCCGCAGCTGGCCAGCTCCCGCTCTGGCGCTGATCCATCCCGCACGTGCGTGCGGCCCCGGCACTGGCTTATTGAACGACATCCCGATCACACCAGTCCTTGGCAGCTAGAACTGTGGTAGCCGGAAGGGTTCGTGTAGGTCTTGGACAGACCCATTTCCACACTCGGGGCTCCAACCTTGCTGCTTGACTGTGAGCAGTGTCACAACTCTGCAACCTGCCTGCTGCCTTCCGGAGTGGCCGTGACCCCAGCTGGCTACAGTGACCCTCCATGTGCTGCTCCAGGGGTTCACGGTTTGGGCCCCACCTGTGGCTCCCGCAGGGCTCCCACGGCCCACAGGAAGGCAAAGGCCACAGGTAAGGCCTCTGCCTCCCTTGGTGCCCTGGGTTCCCACCCGGGCAACTTAGCCCAGCCTGGGCTCTGTCTTGGGTGCCCGCTCGAGCAGAGCCACACAGCCTCACGGGATGGCTGAGGTCCTCAGAGAAGCTCCCTGGCCAGCTCTCATCTTGGGGGGTCCTGGCTGCCTTCTCTCCCTGGCCACACTTCCTGCCCGAGACTGGACTGTCTTCGATGACATCCGTATTATCCTCTCCTGACACCTCAGGCCAGAAGTGACCTCCCTGTAATTCCCAGCCCATCCACCCAGGGGAGACAGGGGCCTGGGACGTCAAGATCCCAGCTGCACTCAGACCCCAGGCTACTGTCAAGGTGGGTGGGTGGGTGGACCACTGCCTGCAGCCAGGCTGGCCCAGGCTTGGCAGCACTGGTGCAAGAACGGCAGGAAGGGCCAGGGATTCAGCTCAGTGGTTCTGCCGCCTGACTCTCAAGTGCAAGGACCTGAGTTCAATCCCCAGTACCAAAAAAGAAAGAACTTTGAAGAATGGCAGGAGGACAAAGCCCCACAGCAGCCAGCCGCCCAGATGACAGCACTTCCTGTCCTTCGAGAGACCTGGAACTGCAGAGCTGGCTTCTCAGGTGGTATCCTGGACACATGGCTTTGGTCTCATCCTGCGGCACAGGACCAGGAGGAGGAGTCAGGCTGATGGGCCCAAGGCTTCAGCCCTACAATCCCTTCCTGTCCTGGGAACGGGGGGTGGATGAGAACCTCTCCAGGCAGGGCCTGGCCTGAGAAGTGTGGTCGGTGGATGCATAGACGAGGGCTGGGTGGCTGGGTGGAGAGTACCTAGGTGGTGGTGGGTGGGTGGTGGGTATATGGATGAGTGGGCAGCTCGGTTTGTGGGTGGTTGCTTGGATAAGGACACGCTACATCTCTCCTCCACATTTTCCACCTCCCTCCCTGACCCCCATGGGCGGCTCTGTCTGACGTGTCCTTGGACTGCAAGGGCTCCACTGCTCACCTTCAAGGCCGTTATTGTGCCTTATACTCCTGGTCCCTCTCCCCAACAGCCATGAGCCATGACGCCCCTCCTAGGCCCCGGAGCCTGGGCCCACAGCCCTTGTCTTCTCAGTGGGAGACCCCAGGGGTTCCCAAGGAGCAAGCAAATCCCTGGGTCGCACCTGCCTCTTCTCATTTCCAGTGCCCTGCATTAGCACCTCTTCACACCACAAAACAGAGTGAACGGCAACCACAGAACGCTTTCCAGGTGGCCAGGACCTTTGTCACAAGGGCCCGAGATGGAGAAGCTGAGGCCCTCAGGGCAGGGCCTCCCTGCCTCCCACCTGTTGGCAGGTGGGCGCGCCGAGCTCACACAGCCTGGCCCCCGGGGTCTTGGTAAACACCCAGCTCCTGACCAGCCCGGACCGGGGTGCCATGGGCACTGGGATCCTGCAAAGCCTGCGGGAAGCCCACGTACCCTGCACTGGGAGGAGCGGCCTTTTCCCAGCATCTCCGGCAGGCGGCAGTGCGTCCCACACCTGAGGGAGCTATGGGGTGCCCTGTCCCTCCTGCGGACCAAAGGGAAGCGGCACCATCGGGCGGGTGGGGAGGCCTGAGCTGGGCCCCTCCCCAGCTGCCTGGCTTCTCTCTGGGCTGCTGTGCAGAGGGGTCCAGGGCAGAGGACGGTGGGGAACACAGGCCGAATGCCTGGCCAGCCTGTGGACTCCCCTCCTGGGGACCATGGACCACGTGGCGGCTGCGAGGGCGGGGTCCAAAGTCCTCACTCTGCCGCTTCCTGCCTGGGCTCCTGGTGCACTCTGGTCCCTGCAGGAGCTGCTGTCCTTGGCACGGCAGTGGCCCCTGCCCGTCCTGAGGGTCCAGCGCCGGGCCATGTGTAGGGAGGAGCTCTCCCGCCCCCTGTCCCATCCCTCCAGGCCCCATTTCCCACACCTGCCCTCCCTGCTGCCGCGCTGCCCCCTGCTGACGGAAGGGAAACCCGGACCTGTCCCTCAGCGCCAGGACCCAGCACAGCTCGGGGAGCACAGAGGTGCCCGGCCAGGTCCCACCCCCCCACTGGAGATTGCACCCCTGCCCCCACCCCGGTGTCTCGGGTTACAAACCCCAAGCCTGGCTCCGCCTGTCCCCGCCTGATTCTGCTGGTGATCAACTTATCACAACCAGCATCTCTGGTCCGGAGGGACTGCCCAGAGCAGGCGTTGCCTTGGCAACCAGAGACAGTGCAGGGAGGCCGGAGGCTGGGTTGCCAGGCCTGCGCTGGCAGCTGGGGCTCCGCGGGGCTGGGACTGGGCGGGGCCCGTGTCCCTGGAGGTGGACGTCCCCACACTTCCCCAGGGAGCAGCCCACCACTGCACCTGAACCCGCCTGCCGCGCTGCCCCGCCTGGAGCCGCCCCTGTGGGTCATCACAAACCTGCACTTGGGCCCTGGGAGCCGGAGGGGAGCCCTCCCCTTCCCCGGCCTCTTGAGGATCCAGTGGCCTCTGTCCACCTTGTCTCCTCTCGTCCCCTGCACCCTCACCTGAGACCACCTGCCCTGCAGGGACCTCCATCCACTAAGGGGGTGGGCGTCACAGAGGCCGTGCCCAGGTCTCAAGGGACAGGGAGGTCTGGCTCCTGGCCAGCAGCTATGTTGTCGTGTGGCCACCGGGGACGCAGGAAGAGGGCCATCTGCCTCTCAGGGCCAACCCTCCCTCCAGGCCAAGAAAGGGGCCCTCAGAGCTGGGACGGCCAGGGTTATAGAACCGGGGACCAGAGTGGGGTCAAGCAGGGCAGGAGAGGCAGCTCGGGGACTGCAGGGGCCACCGGCCTCCCCGAGGGCTGGCCTCAGCCCTGGCCCCTCAAGACCTGTGCTGTCCCGGAGGACAAGATGCAGCAGCCCTGACTTCCGGCGGCTGGAGAGCTGACCAGGCCCCTCAGAGTCGGGGCCCAGATGGGCAGCTGTCGGGCACAAACTGTACCTGTCCTGTAGGGTCTCACTGGCACCACCACCCAGGCCAAGGCTGTTTCAGGGTGCACTCAGCCCTCAAACACATCCCGGGGAGGGGAGCACGGAGGTGTGCAGTGTAGCTGGCTGGACCTCACCCTCCCTCCCTCCCTGGATGGCGTCCTCCGAGGCCGAGTGAAGTGATTTGTGCATGGATGTACCTGAGTGTGCCTGTGTGTGCAGCCTGCATGATTGCACGTGTGCGCAGTGCATGTACACGTGTCCATGTATGTGTACGGTGTATGTGCACAAATGTATGCGTTCACGGGGGCAACAACCTCAGGAAGCCACTGCCCTGCCTGGCTCCAGGCACCACCCCAGGGCCATCTGTCCAGCTCCTCAAGACCCTACTTCCAGCTCCCGGGGCTCAGTGCCTCCTCGGTGGGGAGCCTGGCTAGACGGAGGTGTGAGAGGGGGCTGAGGCACCATCACCAACTTGGGGCCGGGGCAGCCCGGCTTCCAGACAGCGTGGAGACAAAGGGCATTTATCACAGGGATGGTGCAGATGGGCGTCGTTAACCTGTTATTAATCAGGCAGTGAGATGACATCATTAGTCTTGTGGTCCTTGTGTGAAGTTCCTGCCGGCTTGGGCCAGCATGGACCCAGGGGCTGGGCACAGGGGCCCTGGGGCCGGGCGGGTGGAGATGCATGGGCTCTGCAAGCGTCCACACGCCTGGTGCCGCGGATGCCAGGGGCTGCATCTCCTGGACCCCTGGACCTGCCGCCCCAGGGACACCAGCTCCTCACCCTGCACTTCCCGGGCTCAAACAGGAAACTCCACGCAGAACAAAGGAGAACTGAACGGAGATGGATTTTGAAACGCTCATTTTGTTTCCCCTCTCATGTTTTCCTCTGTGTGTCTCTGTTCCACGACCCTAACGCCATCGTTCGTCCAACCCTGGCGACTGCGTTGCGATGTTGCAGAGAACAATTACGGAGGGAAGGAATTTCACAGTCAGACAGAGTTGTGGGAAGGCCGGCCAGCAGGCGAGGGGACAGCATGGTTCCACGGAGTACTGGGAAGGCACGAGGGCGACCCTGGGCTCCCTGGCTGCCCCGGCCCCCGCCCCGGCCGAGAGGCATCCACAGGCAGGGGTCTGCAGAGCCTCCACGTTCCGAGTCTCGCCTGGACAGCTAGAAGCAGAAACAAAATAGGCCCACCCCCCGCCATATCATCCAGTATACATGAGGGATAAAATTACATTTGTACAAAAATAGATTTTTTTTAACCTTTCCCAATGCTTTAGACATTTCCTTATCTCTCTCTCCTTGTGGATGTGACATCCCTAAAGCATCAGCGAGCGTCCCGGCTAAGGCATTGCTAGGGGTTGGGACTGCCGAAGCTGCCACTCCCAGGCATCTTAAAATAGATGCATCTCCTGCCTCAAGATTCTCATTCAGACCCAGATTTCACCAAAGGAGGGATCCTCTGGTGCTTGCTTACAGGAAGCAAATTTACAGGGACACAGGGAAAGTCTTGATTAAAAATAAACACGAAACATTGGTAACTGTGACACGGCTCCTCGCTTGCAGCGTCTCTGTACTGCACATACACGTTTACACCACACACCCGTGTGTACAGGGACCAGGCCCCACGTTCCGGCCGGCACCCGGTGTCCTCTCCGGCACTGTCACCAGGCTGCCAGCCTGTGATCCCCAGGGACCACCGAGAGCTCGGGAAACAGCACCCGGGGCGACGTCGCCCAGAGACCACGCGCTCCAGCGTGACGAGGGTCCATCTGCTGACAGGCACCAGGCGGGCCACCGGGCCCTGCGTCCAACTTCGCTTCTCAGCCACGGGAGCCGGTGTGAATGTCCACGTGGGAAGGGATACGGCAAGGGGGAGGTCATGGGCCCGGCCACAGCAGGGACGTGCACAGGGTGGCCGAGGAGCTGATGTCAGTGCTATCTTTAGAAAATTAAAGACTGTCCCACCAAAATATAATAATAATTACAAAAATCACCTCAATTGCGCCAGACTGGCAGCATGGCTGAAGGCCTGGTTAAAGAGGCCTCCTACCTCCCCACGGCCCACCTCGAACACCAGCAGCGCTGGACGGACAATGGTGGTGACAGGGCACGAACAAGAAGGGGACAGGAAGCCGCGGGAAGAGCAACAGGGAGTGGGCGGCAGGTAAGGCTGCAAGGGCCACAGGGCATGGGGTTCTGGCTTGGGGGGGGGGGGTAGGCCAGCCAGGCCCAGGGACGGAGGGAACTTCTGAGAGACTGAGGAGACTTCTGTCCCTAGGTTTTCTCTGCTGGAGCCATGGACATTCCCGAGGGGTGCACAGGAGCCTGGGGGCACTGCACATGGCAGGTGCAGGCACAGCCTGGGTGCAACGGGCTGCAGAAGGCACCGAGCTAGGTGCAGGTGGGACCAAGTGCCTGTGAGCCTCTGCCTGGTGCTGCCATGCCCTGAGCTGGACACGCCCGTCCTCCAGAGGCCTGGAAGCTGGCTCCTCCCACCTGCCACCTCCCACCCCACTCCCAGGTCCTCCCTGCCAACAGGGCCACCCCAGGCCCCAGCCCAGGGCTGCTTGTGGGGGTTCAAGGGCCCCTCCCTGTGCCACCTCCTTGTCCCTCCATTCCCCACCCACTCAGCAGACCACTCAACACTGGGTCTCAGGTCTGCGGTGGCCCACCTGGCCAAGGGAGCCGTGGGAGCCGGGGCCCAGCTAGGGCTCTGGGTGGATGTCAACACCCACTAACTCCACCCTGGGGCCCAGGAGGCTGCAGAGTCCCCAAGCAGACACAGAGGCCATGGAAGGAAGACACCCCTGCCCTGCCTTCAAGGCTTGTTCTCCCAGAAGCCCCTCTGGCTCCCAAGGCCTCCTGTGTCCCTCCGAGGGAACCCAGTCAGAATCCCCTGCTGTCCCTGGGATGGTGCCGTCCAGCACAGGGGTCAGTAGAGCCCACACAGGCGCGGCCTGCATGCTGCACGGTGATCTCAGGGTACCGTGGGTTGAGCAGGCACACACAGCAGGGGGAAGATGCAAGCAGGACAATGATGCAAAGGGAAGACCAAGGCGGGGTGAGGGTGCTCCCAGTCCCTGCGGCCTTCGGGTGGCCCCAAAACCCTGCAGAAGGTCGGCTTGTGTTCTCGGTGGCTGGGGAGATCTCACCGGTTTCCTCTGGAAAGCGGGGCTGCTCACCCTCCATTCCTCAAAAAGGGAGGCTCGTGGCCCCGGGGTGCCCCTGGGCTCCAGCAGGGCTGCGGGGGCCTCCTGCAGTGAGACTCAGCCGGCACCCACCTGGCCCTGCCCCTGTCCCCGAGTGAGCTCTCAGGGCTGTCAAAGACGGTCACTCCAGTCAGGGCCAAGGGGGGATTCGAGAACCTCCAACGACAAACAGCAACAAATGAGCCCCTCCCAGTGCCTGCAGCCCCAGGCACGGGCAAGAGCCAGTGGGCAGGGGCCTGGCCGGGTCTCAGCTGCTTCTGCTGCCCTGGGCCACAGCCAAGCGGCAATGAAGATGTCAGGGATGGCGGCATCCCTCAGCGCCCTGAGGGTCCGCGCGGGCCGGGCGGGCAGGCGGCCAGCAGCCTAGGTCATCTGGTGCGGGGCCTCCAGCATCTCCATGAGGAAGGTGTCGATGGGAGTGTCCCCGATGAGCTTGAAGAAGAAGAGATGCTCCAGGCACTTGAGCCCGATGGAGCGCAGGGCCGGCAGCCGGAGCAGCAGCTTGGCGAACCTGCAGGAGTGGAGGGCGGAGAGCTCGGTGGGGCCCAGGCAGCCACCCTCACCGCGGCCAAACAGGCCAGGCGGTCACAAACCACAAACAGGGCAATGGGGAGCCACAGGAAAAGGTGAGCGAGGGAAAGAGCGCGAAGAAGGGATCTGAGCGCCAGCGAGGCCTGTGCTACAGCTGTCGTCCCCGAGAGACAGGGCCTGGCCCAGGACGGGCGACAGGAAGCCAGGCCAGGGAGGATGCAGGAGGGGGGACCCCAGGAAGCCGGGGGAGGCACCTTGGGGGCTCCCAGGGGGGCATCCAGGGCACCCACGGCAGACCTGAGAGAGCAGGGAGCGGCCAGCGTCCCGAGACACCCAGGGGGCTCCGCGGCCGCCGGATTACTCCCGACACCCCTCCCTTCCTGGGGAGGAAGCCCTGTGGCTGGCTGCCTCCCTGTGCAGTTTTAAAGGCAAGAACGCAGCCTGGAGGCTGGAGCGAGGCCAGAGAAAGCTGTTTTCTGCTGAGCTGGCGAGATGGGCCGAGGCAGGAAGCCAGGAAAAACAAGCGGCTGCCACCCTCCTGTCTTCATCCTCCGGGAAGTTCGCTTTAACCCAAACCAGATGAGGCCGAGCCGTGGACGCAGTTAACCATGTGTGTGCCGGTCGGCATGGCCAGGGCGGGTGCCCATCTGCCCAGCCCTCCACACCTGGCTTCACATCGGGAGGCAGGAGGTGCCCTTCAGCGAGAAGGGGCAGAGCCGGGACAGCAGACTGAATCCCAGGGCCACCAGCCTCTCCTCGCCATCTACAGTGTGCCCGGCACTGCGGACCAGGACAGAAGGTCACAGTCTCTGGCACTTATTCCACACCTCTGCAAAGCGCCTACTATGTGCTGGCGCTGGGCCTGTCGTCCTGAGTGTGCTATGTGCCCACAGCCCGCAGCCGGGCAGCTCTAGCCTCACAGATGGGCTCTGCAGCGCTGATGTGGGGACGGCTCATAGCCCGCCTCAGGGTCCGCCCGGGCTGGGCAGCGCTCACCTGCCTGGCTGCTCCGGGTACTTGTGTTTACAGTAGGCCTCCAGCGACGCGTACACCTTCTCCCTCAGCGCCTCCACCTCGGCGGGGTTCGAGAGCCCCTTAGAGTCTGCAGGGAGAAGTGGCCTCAGCTCAGAGCTCTGCCCAGGCCCCAGGATAGGGGGAGCCTGAGGTGGCTGCTCGGCGGGGGGGGGGGGGGGGGGGGCCTGGCTCTGCCCCTTGAAAGTCATCCAACCTGGGACCAGTCTCTGACCTCCAGGGACTCAGTTTCTTCACCTGTACAGAGCCGGGACTCTGTTCCCCGTTGCTATGGTAACCAGGACAGGCCCTGAACGCCTCAGTCCAACGCCCAGGCTTCCTTGGTACATCAGTGCCCTGGGCCAACCCCAGAGGACCAGGCCAGGGCTCAGCCTGTGTGCTGGAGGGCCAGGCCTCACGGGGCCTCCTGGCCACTGTCCAGGGGCATCCTGGGGTGGCCACCGTTCACTCCATGTTAAGCCACCCACCGCAGGGAGAGAGGCGGGCTTCAAGCACAGGCCCTGCACCCTCCTTCCCACACCCTGCAGGGCCCAGCTCCCCACGGCCAAGACAAAGCCCGGGTGCTGCCTGCCCCGGCACCCACTCCACCCTCCTTGGACGTCGCCCCTCCCCAGGGCTGCACCCCGCCCAGTCAGCCACGCATCCCTGCCATTGTGTGGCCATGGCCCCAGGGGCTGGAGGTGGTGCTGGCCACCCCAGGATACCCAGTGGGCCCGCGTGATCGCCAGCCCCATCCAGGACATGTGAGCCTGGCCCTGTCCTGCACGGGATGCCAATGTGCCGCTTTCCAGAAGGGACGAGTGACAAGCACCTTCCCGACCCTAGGACAGCAGCTGGCCCCTCGGCCCATCCCACAGCAAGCAGGAGGCGGCCCAGCTGCCTCCCGCCATGATGCGGCCCACAGTGGGCCGCGGGCATGGGCATCAGCCCAGTACCTGGGTTGAAGAGGACAATGGCACGCAGGCAGCCCAGCTCCGTCTTGTCCATCTGCATGTCCCGCATCTTGGACACTAGCTCTGTCAGCACCCTGCGGGACAGGAAGCCCACCAAGTCCAAGTCAGACTGGCCCCTCGCCGGCCCCGCCACAGGAAGCCCTGGGGACTCTGGGAAGCCCGAGGGCCCCACAGGCAGCTGGGACAGGCAAGGCCAGGTGAGGAGAAGCAGTGTGGACATGAGCCCCAGCCCCGCCCATCTGGCCGGCCAGTCCCACCCAGGACTGGAGCCTGCGCTCCCGGGAGCTGCCTGGGATGTCACCCCAGGGCCTGGCACTAAAGGGGGACCCACAGGGGCTGAGCTGAGGGGGCCCAGTCCTGGAGCCAGGGCTCGAAACAGACAAGACCCCAGCCACCTGCAGGGCGGCTGCTCCCATCAGCCTCCCCAGGGGCCAAGCTGCAGGAAGGGGTAGGTGCCACTTCCCCAGGGGACCCTCTGTGAGCAGAGACGCCCACGGAGTTCCCAGGGGCTCTCAGGCTCCCCCTCAGCCTGTTGGCTGCCAGGAGGGTCCATGGCCAAGGCCAGGGTGGCACCAGCCTGTCTCAGCCTCACGGGCCTCCCCAGCTCCACGGCCCAGCCCGGCCCCACAGCGTGGCAGTGCTGTCCAGGACATGGTGTGGCTGGGGGCCACTGACCCAAGGTCGCTCATGCGCTGCCCTGCACTGCGCAAGCAGAGAGCTGACCCCACACCCACCCCACCTGTCAAAGATGGCGCCCACCCCTGCGCTGTGGGCACTGTTCCGGTGCACGTGCAGCCCGGTGGCCAGGAGGATCCCATCCTTCACGGCTATGGACCGGTGGGAGAAGGAGGCGATGAGCAGCTCGTTCCACCCTGCGGGGAGGAGGCACACAGTCACTCGGCCACTGTCGCTCCACCCCACCGGCTCTGCCCCTTTCCCCCCTTTCCCAAGCCAACCCAGTGTTCCCAAAGTGGGCTCTGTAGAACCCTAGCCCGATGAAGGGTTCCATAGAAAGGAGGCTCGGGAGCACCTAAGTTTGAGAAACACCCTTTTCCTGCAGTGCATGCAGGCGCAGTGAGAATCCAAACTAGGACAAGCACTGTGGAAATCAGAACGGAGATGCCTCACACTGAACCTAGAAATTCTGTTTGACTCAGCTAGTCCCCTTCTAGGTATCTTCCCGACAGAGTTGAAGACATCACGTTACAATGACATATGCACACCCGTGTTTATAGCAGCACCACTCATAATAACTAAATCTTGGAGGCAGTCGTATGTCCATCAACGGCCAAATGGATAAAGAAATGTGGTGTTTACACACCAGGGAGTACTACTCTGCCATAAAGAAGGATAAACTTGAGTCATCTGTAGGAAAATGGAAGCTGCTTGAGATCATAACATTAAGTAAAATAAATCAGACACACGAGCTTCAATACTGTGTGGTTTCTCTTATATGAGAAACCCAGAGTATAAATCAAGAGCAAAATGAAAGATCGACAACAGGAAACAGAGCTCGATCTTTCGCAAAAGGAAAGGGGGCCAAGACATGGAAGAGAGAGGGGCAGGGGAGGGGGTGACGTGCCATGCACATGGGAGGGCTTCCCACGGGGTGTGGTCATTACGCATCGCAAACACAGGCTACTGAAAATTAAAAGGAAAAAAGGAAAAGAGCAAACTGCACAAGTATTCCAGGAGCCTCTGTGACCCGGACAACACGAGGTCCTCAGTACGCGGCGTGTGATGGTGCCGGTGGCCCCTCCCCGTGCCCCGTCCCTCTCCATCCCGGGGGGACCACAGTGCAGGCCCAGGCCTTCAGCACGGCAGGTGGGACCCTGCAGAATGCACTCAGACACGTGATCCAGGCCCTCACAGGAGCCAGGGCCAAGTTCCACCTCACTGTCTCACGACTCAGCCAGAGGGAGGCCGAGCTGACCAGGCGGCCCGGGCCCTGCCCCAGGCTGCTGCTCCCAGGGGTGGACTTGTCCTGGCTGCATAAGCCACCAAAACCAGAAAAGGAACGAGGGCCTGAGATCCGTGCCTGTGCACTCCTGTGATCGTGGGGCGCCGTGAGCTATCAGCAAGGTTGGACGGGACAGCCAGAGAAGCCAGGGCTGGGTCCCTGTCAGAGACGCTGGTCGCCTCCAGGCTGCCTTTGTGGCCGAGCCCAGCCAGGTACTGGCAGGAGGCCTGGCGAAGCGGAGGGAGAGGTGGGTTTCTGTGGGGGAGTTTAGGAAACATCCGTGCACAATAGAGCAGGGGCTCTGAGAGCCAGGCTGCTGTCCCCTGGGGGTACAAGGTGGCCGGGGGCCCTATCCCGGGGTGCCGAAGCCCCAGGCCGGCCTGGCGTCCACTGTGTCCCAGAGCGGGGCCAGGAGCAGGACCAACCCAACGAGAGGAAGACAAGGGTGTGCCATGCGGGGGCGCCAGGCCTCCAGCGGCACACGGGGTCTCAACGGCCTGGGACGAGGGGCAGGTGGGAGGGAGAAGGGCCAACACAGGAGCCTGAGGCCGTGACTGGCCCTTGCCTTGCTGCAGTTTACCTGCCTGACAAACAGAAGAGTCACGATGTGCCTCGTAATGAGCCAGAACTATCTGTCACTTCGTTTCTGAAGGTCTCCCTGGACAGCTGGAGCAGCGAGCCCACCCCGATGAAGGGGCCCTAACCTGGCAGCCCCAGGCACAGGCCATGCAGCAGCATGGAACAGTGCAGCTGGACGCTCCTCAGGGTGACCACAGACTGGGCCTCAAGCCCGTGCTGCCCAGTGGCGCACAGGATGGTGGAAATCCCCCAGAATCTGGGGTCCTGGACCTGAGACCCACATCCCTGAGCCGGGGACCGAGGCTGCACCCAACTGCAGCTGGCCAGACCTTGTCCTTGGGCTGACCGTGTCCAGCCACCTGGCTGCCACAGGCTTCGAATTCCAGGTCTCCATGGCCGCCGTGGGGGGCATCAAGCGGCCCAGGCAGACATCTGCGGGGCATGTGAGAGTCCACAGTGCCACCGAGTCTGCCTGGCACACACAATGCTGCCAGCCCCCACAGAAGGGGCACAGGAGGAAACTGAGGCGTGGAGAGGGACGCGGCCCAGGCCACACACTCACAGGCAGCAGAGCTGCACTCAGAGCCAGGACCCTGCTGGGACCCTGGGACTCAGCCACCTCATGCGGCTGCTCGGTGGGGCCCAGACTCACAGTGCGCCCGGCAGCCAGTCAGCAAGGGCCCTCAGAGGGGACAAGGCCAGAGTGAGGCTGGGGTGGAAGCCTGTGCTGGGCTGAGAAGCCACCACGAGCCCTGGAGGAGGCCAAGGGGGATGCAAAAGTCACCCACGGTGGGATGTCACGGGCAGTCACGGGAGGCCCTGCAGGGGCGGGGCACTCAGGAGCCTGGGCCTGGGCAAGGGAAGGCCACACGGGGACCCGCACCCAGCCAGACACTTACACAGAGGCATGGGTCGGGCTGCCGTGTGCCTGGACAGTCCCTGCACATGGCCTTCAGAGGCCAGCGCTCATGTGCTGTGATCGCCCCATGAGGACTGGGGTCAGAGGGAAGCTGCCGGGGGCTGGAGCTGCAGGGCAGCTGCCACTAACACTCGGCTGGGCATCCGCCGACTCAGAGGTCAGGGAGGCCCACAGGCTGCCGAGGCGTCTGTGCAGCCAGACGCCAGCGCCTGCAGAAGCCTGGGATGTCCCAGGAAAGCCCCCTGCACTCAAGAGATGGGGCTGGGAGGTGACTGGGTCCGGGTGCTCGTGATGGCTCCACCCACTGACCAATGTGCAGCTGAGCACGGCTAGGCAATAGGGTGTGGCTGGAGGGAGCACGGGGATGGGCCTGGGAGGGCGACTCCCCTCCCTGCTTCTCCTTCCTGTCAGCTTCCTGCTGCACAGGGTGAGCAGCTCTCTTCCGCCAGGCCCCTCTGCCATGAGCTCTGAGGCTGACTGCACACTGACTCCTGAGCCCAAATGAACCTCCCCTTCCTGAGGCAGGGCCTTCTCAAACACTGTCTCAGCAATGAGGAAAACAGTGACTAAGACCAGGGGTCCCGGCGGCCCCTCCTCTATGTGAGGTCCTTCCAAAGACCTCCAGGGTGGGCAGGCTCTCAGGCCGGCAGAGCTCGGGATTCTGGGCTGAGCAGGGAGGCGGGGGCCTGAGAAGTGCGGGCAGAGCTGGACAGATGTGTGCCTGGTGGGCAGGACGCACACCAGACTCTGAAAGAACAGCAGGGCGCACGCGTCTCGGCAAAGGCAGTGTGGCCAGGGACCTGCTATGGGGGACCCTGGCTCATCCGGACCTCAATACAATCAAAGACCCCTCCCCAAGGGAGGCAGGATGATCAGGCCTGGCCCAGCACCTTCTGGAACATGCTGCACATCATTCTGCCCGTCTGGCTGGGCCAGGTGACAAACCTTGGCCACCGTGGCACAGCTGGGCGGTCAGGACGTCCAGACCCCGGGACAGCGTGGCCTCGGGATGGGACAGTCTCTAGCACCTCTGCCGTGGCCACAGGCTCCATGCGCAATGTCCCGCAGTTTCACAGCCAGGAGACTCAGCTGAGGACCCGGCTCCCCGCGACCCCAGCTACCCGCATGCCCCGAATCCCCCCTTGACAGGGGAGGAGGCGGCTTGGGCCCCGCCTCCCCCAGGGCTCCACAGCCGGGCTGTCCCCAGCCTGAGCCGCCACTCCTGCCCGCCATCCCACTGGCCCCTGAGCCAGCAGCCCGGCCACTCACCCGCCCGCAGCAGGATGACCTGGTCGTCCAGCGGCAGCTCAGAGAAGTGCGGGACCCTCTTGGCCCACTCCACCAGCGTGAACAGCTGCTTGTCTGCGGCCTGGCAGATGTTGGTGACGGGGTCGTTGGGCTGCAGTGGAGAAGGAGACGCAGAGTCAAGGCCCACGCCAGGCCTGACCCACGTGCTGCACCCGGGCGGGGACCGAGTGGTGGCCCTGGGAGGCTGACCTGGCCCTGCGGGCGTGACTCGCACAGAAAGGGACTGAGAGGAGGGAGTGTGCTAAAGTCCTCGGGATGGCAGGCAACCCTGGGTCACCGGGAGCCCAAGGTCACAGCAAGGGCCTTTGAGGGGCTGGAAGGCCGGAGTGGGTACTGCCAGCCTGAACAGTGCGGGACCACAGCCAGGGACTGAGACCCAGCCTACAGCTTGACTCAGCCCTCTGAGCCCGACTGGGAGTTCTGGCCTCACAACCCCTGAGATGCTAAAATCCACTCAGCGTGTGTCGATTCATCTCAGCAGCCCCAGGAAGGATCCGCTCAGCAACCCCAGCCCTGGCAAGGCAGGTGTTGGGCAGGAGGAGACAGATGGGACCACCCCAACCAGATGATGCAGGGACTCAGGTCAGCACGCGTCTTGGAGACACCAGGCCCCGGGCAGAGCTGGGCAGATCAGAATCTGACCTGGCCAGAGGGGGCTGTCCTGTCGTTCTCAGGGACCAGGGGCACTGGCAGGGCTCGGACTGCCCCCCCCCAAGTCACTCTGCGACAGGACAGACACCAGAGCAGGGGTGCAGGGTCCCTTGTTTCAGAACTGGCAGTGGCCAGGCACCAGGAGGAAAAGTATCCACCGTGGAGGGCTCTGCTGACAGAAACCAGTGCTGCCAGCGCCTGCTGAGGGCTCACTGGGAAGGGAGCTGGGGACAGACTGGCATGGAGGCCTAGGGCCAGGGGCCAGGATGGGGGAGGAAACAGGCCCGGGCAGCTGGGAGGGTGGACAGAGAGAGGGTCCCGATGCTCAGCCCACCTCGGAGCCTCCCCCGAGCCAGTGCTCACGGGCACCCAGGCACTGCTGTCCTCCTGGCCTGTCCAGGGCCGAGAGCAGCCCAGTGTGGAAGAGGCCACAGGGCAGACACGGGAGGGATGCGCGGGCTGGAGACAGGGCGAGGGCGGCCAGGGAGGAGGCAGCAAGGCCGCGCCTGGGGCAGGAAGACCCCAGCTCCCGCCCGGCCCAGCAGGCAAGGCCTGGAGAGGTCGCTGGGAGGGAGGGAGGGAGGGAGGGCTGCTCCCTGCCCCAACCCTGCTCCAGCTGCGAGGTGTGGCCTCCGGCAAGGGCTCCCCTACTGTGATCCCGCAGCAGATGTTAGTGAGCCGACAGCTCAGGCCAGGAAGGGGTGCCCACAGGACCACCCAGATGGCAGGGGAGAGCCCCTCCCTGGGCCCGCTACGCGAGCAGGACCCCTGCCCTCCACACGCACTGCAGCACCGAGCTTCTGCAGAGAAAGCAGGGCACAGGGTGTTTGCAGGTAACATCTTCGCTCAACAGAGGCGAAGCCTGGCATCCCTGTGCCCGCCGCCGGCCACCCTTGTAACCCTGCTCCAGCACAGAGCCTGCCTCACTGCCAGCCACCGTCTTCCCCACGTGGGCGTCCCCACGAGAAGGGACCACCTTTGGAACTGGGCCTTCTCCAGCTGGGAGCCCAGCCGACCAACAGAGTGGCACAGGGCAGGGGAGGGCCACCTGAGCTCCCAGGGGCACGGCTGATGTTCCTGACCAGAGCTGGGCAGTGGGGCACAGCCCAGAGACCACTGTACATCCTCACAAGAGGGCAGCAGCCCCTCACCTCACTGCGTGCCGTGTGCCGGGGGCGGGGAGGGAAAGCATGGTGCGCTGAGCCCACATCTGGGCTTGACCATGGCAAGACAGCAGGAAGCGCAGGGTCTGGGCAAAGTGCCAGAGCCACCCACCCAGCCCCGGCACGGGACCTTCTCAGTGGGGCTGTGACAAACAAGGCGTCCCAGCCAGTGAGCTCGCCAGAGGCCATGCAGGTTCCTGCAGCCCAGGTAGGTGGGGGCTTAGAAAGGAGCCCAGGTACCATGCAGGGCCCAGGCCACGTCAGGCAGAGACACAGAGGCACAGGGGAGGTGACATCCAGTGAGGGAGGAGTGGAGGCCTGTGGGTCTGAACCCCAGCCCTGGGAGCCAGGAGGGCAGCCTGTGCCCACCCGGCCCTCACCTGGAGGCAGAGGGGGCAGCAGGTGGCCTGGCAGGCAGGGGTGGCCATCCCCAGGCCACTCTTATGGGCGCCAGTGTGAGGGAGACTGAATGGAGGCCCCGGAGCCACTTCCGGCTTTGGGGTCCCCTCCGGCAGTACCTATTCCATTGAGGACAAGGAGGCTCAGGGATGTCACCTGCCTGGGGACACACACAGCAGGCAGAGCTGCCCACCCTGGGGCCACACCTGCAGCGCACACGGGGTCCGGGAGGGGTGAGTGCAGGGCCAGGGCCCCCAGCACCGCCCCCAGGAGCCCGCTACTTCCCTGGCTGCCCAGGAAGGATGAGCCAGAGAGCATCCACAGGGAAACTGAGGCAGACACCGAGGCTGACTCACCGAACTGGGGTTCAGCCCCATGTTCGCCTCCACGTAGGTCTCCGTCTTGGGCTCCACGGCCAGCTCGGCCTCCAGGATCTTCTCCACCGGCATGTCCTCGTTGGCGCTGCTGGTCGACTCCACCTCGCTCTCGCTGCGGTCCTTGCCCCGCTGCCGCTCCTCCTGCACGGCTGAACCACAAGGCCCGTCAGCCTGGGCAGGGCCAGCTGAGCCAGCACACCAACCCTGGGGTCCCCACAAGCCCCGTGCCTGCCCACGCCAGGCCTCTCGGTGGCCGAGCCCTGATGAGAAAGACCACCTCTCTGGAAGTCACTCAGCCAACACTCGCACCAGGAGCAGAGCAGACCGCCTTCCTTAGAGCTGACGGCCTGGCAGAGACCTGAGCCGCAGGACTCGGTAAAGCCAAGAAGCCTCCCGAAAGCAGCAGCAGTGAGACTGGGACTGGTTCAGGTGGAGGAAACAGCACATGTAGAGGCCCAGAGCTGGAGCCTATGGTGCCCTGCCCAGGAACAGTGCCATGCTGGTGAGGGGCAGGGGCAAGGGGCAGACGGGCTCAGAGTCACACGCGGACACCCGCAAAGTGCTTGTCTGCCGACCCCATGCCCGACCCTGGCTCGGTCTCCTCCTTCTTCCACTCCTCTGCCACCAATGCCCGGCCACGACGCTGCCCCTCCCAAGGAACAGAGGCTTGGAAGGCTCGGTGGCCCACAGTCAGCCCAAGAGACAACGCCAGCAGGGCCCGCGGTCCTTGAGCCACCTCCGCTCACCCCACTCCACACCCCACTCAGCCCAGGCCCTCCGGCTGCTCCTACAAAGCTCCACACCTCACCATGCCCCAGACCTGATGGGCATCAGCTGCTCTTCCATCCTGCCCTCCTGCCCGCAGGCCGGGCAATGGCCCAGACCCTCACCCCTGAAGCCTCCGGTTCCCATGACATCGCCCCCCACCTGCCTGCTCTGCCTGGGGCTGCACCTGGCCCTCTTCCCCTGCTTCCCCAGGATCACAGGGCACTTACCAGGCAGCCCTGCCAGCACAGCCATGTCCCAGGCCATAACTCCCTCCCCTGCCTATCCTGCCCTCCTTCCTCCAGCCCAGGGCCCCACAGTCTCCCTGCCATGGTGGTCCAGGGGCCCCAGCCCTATACGGCTCCCTTCCAGCCCACAGCTCTCTAACCGCCCCAAGTGGACGCCTCCAGACCTCTTGTGTCCCTGGCTTCTTGCCAGCCACTGGCCACCGTTCCCCTGGGGTCTGATGGGTGCCCTCCTGCGCCTCAGGGTCCCCACAAGCACCCCTGAAGCATCCCAGGATGGGGCCGTCTTTCCAAGACCCAACAGTGGGGCTGAGCCAGGGACCTCCCACTCCCACGTTGGGACCCAAGGGCAGCAGGCTGGGCAGAGGCTCCGCACGCACCAGCCAGGAAACCCAGGCTCCCGCACGCCTGGCTGTCCTGGAAAATCCAACCCTAACAGGGCCAGGCAGGCTCTGCCCCCCACCCCTCCACGTGTGGCACTCATCTGAGGTGGGGTCACTGCTCCAGGGACAGGGGAGACCCCATGGACGCCAGGGAGCCCACCAGCAGGAGGCACCTAGATGGCTGGTTATGGCAGACACCGGCAGGCCCACGGCCCTCCTGCCTGCGCAGAGGGTCTGGGCAGATGGTGTCTGCTCAGCAGCCTCCTCTTTGGGGGGCAACTGAGGCTCAGAGAGCTAGAAAGGGCACTGTGGACATCTTAGAGGCTGCGGGCTCCAGATGGAATCACACAGCCCAGTCCCGAAGCTGGCTCTACCTCTCACAGCTGTGTGGCCCAGGGCAAGTCCCCCACCCTCTGCCTCATCTCCCGTGACGGAGGATGCCTGCCTTCACAATGCACCCCACGAGGGCCTGCACAGGCCCGATCTGCCCACCCCACGTCCCCACGGGGGCAGGCGCCATGGCCTCCAGCAGCCCTGAGTGCTGAGCCTCGCTGCGCTGCGGCTGGTTTCCCTGGGAGCCTGGAGCAGGCCGTGGGGGGCTCGGCACCTGCCTCCTCATCAGGCGGGTGGCGAGAATTAATTAGCAAATGTTTTGTAAAGCACTTTGAAGCTGTGAAGGGCCCCAGCAGCTCTGAGCAGCATCATTATAAATATTATGGTCTTATTTATAGACAGCGGTGGGGCAGGTGGAGCTGGGATTTATGTTTCGCCAGCTCAATCACCTTCTAGACGCAGTCATGTTTGACTTATGCCCCACTGGCGCCGGGAAGCCTCGGGCGGGAGGCGTCTGTAAATACAGGGCCTCCCCCTATCCTCCCCAGGCCGGTGCTCAGCAGCCAGCAGCAGCGGGAAGGAAGCCGCAGCTGGAGGCCTAAGCCTGGGTGGGAGGACCGGCCCCAGGGAAGATCAGGACGCAGGCTGAGTCTGGGGGACCCCACCCAGCCAGGGCCACCCCTCCCCAGCTCGGCCGGGGTCCCCACGTCAGGAGACGCTGGCACCAGACTCAGAAAGCAGCAGACCCACAGCCGCGGTGGGGTGCTGGGAGCTGCCGCGGCCCTGGGGCCAAGCAGGAGGCCCTTCCCTGAAGACAGACGGCTCGATGGGGAGGCCACAAGGGCACCCCCAGCCCCATGCCACCTCTGTCTGGGGCACCGCCGGTGGCTGGGCCCTTCCTCTGTCCTTTGTCATGGGCAGGGTCCTTCTGGTACTTCAGAGGGGGTGGTCTTCCTTCCTTCAGGGGATCCAATCTAGGGCAAATCACATGCTGACAGACATGCACACACGAATACATGCATACACAGACATGCACACATACACACACAGCGTGGCCACCTCTCCAACCCCACCAACCACCCAAGCCGTGTCCTCTGCCACGTGGGACCTGGCAGGGGCTCACATGGGACACATGAGGACTCCACGCTCACAGAGGCAAAGTTACCAGCCCGCTGCCACAAAGCCAGCACTCAAACCCCACAGGGGCTCCTTCCCTAGAGTGGGAACCGGTGGAGCCACCCCTATCTATACGCACGTGCGCACAGACACAAACACACACACCACTGCCGTCTGTACCCCTGGTCCCTGGACCCAGGGGCACAGGAAGCAAAGGGAGGCAGGGAGGAAGCAGAGGGCAGCCTGGCCGGGAGGGGGGCGGTGCGCTGGGGGTGCCCAGTCTGTCTCCCCTCAGATCCGCACCTGCAGGCCCCCCAGCCCTGAACAGGCCTGGGCTCAGCCTGGTCTTAAGCCGAGGCCTTGAGGCACTGCCTGGGCCGGGGAATGCTGCAGAACAAGTCCTGGGTCTGCCTGCCACTGCAGGCCCGGCTGTTGCCCAACGGAGATGCTATCAGCCATGGTGTCCCTCACCAGCCAGCTCCGGGTGGGAATTTTGCCTGTCCAGGAGTGAGGGGGTCCCCTCCCAGCAGCAGGGCCACAGGGAATCCTGGGCCCACCTGGTGGCCGGCCAACCCCAAGCACCCTCCCGGAGCTGAATTCAGGGGACAAGGGACAAGACAGAAGGATGTGCAGGTTCGTGTGGCATCAAGCCAGTGGACAGAGCCACCCACAGCAGGCCTGGCACTTGGCAGGGCTGGACCTGACCCCCTCCCAGCCGCTCATCCCGGGGGTCCCCGCAGGGTGCACCGTGGGGCTGCTCGGAGGCTGCCCATCCCAAGAGTGGAGCTCCCACTGGGACCACGGGCCTGGGAGACGTGTCGGGCCTGGGGCAGGCAGGTAAGGCTGCCCCACCTGCACAAGACCCTGCGCAGGGTGGCAGGGCCCGCTGGGCAGGGGGGCCTCAACTCCTCCTCTAGCCGCCCACATAGAGCTGCCGTCTGCTCCCACCGGGGAGCCCGAGCCCGTTTTGCAGTTGTTGTGTTTGGGGCACGAGAGCACTTTGTAGGAGGTTTTTACAGCACGTTCATGACTCATAAATCCAACCAGAGACAAAGGGGAGGAGGGCCCTGGACAGGACCAGGTATTTATCTAACGGCCTATAAATCAAGCCTCGAGGCTGCGTGCTGCCACAGGGACGGGCGGAAGACGCAGGGCCGGAGGCTGCAAAGATCTCCGGCCAGCAGGGATTGGGATCCAGCAAATGGGCAAAGCCAGCCGGGCCGTGCCAGCCCCAAGATACCCCAGGTGCCCCTCCCCGCGCCCACCTCTCTATCGGGGAAGTGTGGGCGGCACTAGGACAGAGTGCACGCGGGATGCAGCAGGGACACCAGGAGGGCACCTACCCACATGGGTGGGGGAGAAGGGTCACCCACTCCCAGGCCTCGGGCGACCAGCGTGGGAGTCTGAGAAGAGCAGGCACACCAGTCCTGGCAGGGAGGCACATGGGCTGAGGGTCCCCGCCAGGGCTTGGGGCTGCAGCCTCTCCACGTGTCTGGCCTGGGGGTCTGACCTGCCTTCCCTCGGGGGCAGCCTGGACACCCTCCCACCACCTGAGCTGTGTGCCCCATGCCCAAGCCTCGCAGCCAGCTCCCACCGCACCCTCGGGGCCCTGCCTGGTCACCTGCTGGTCGCCTTCAATGGACCAGGGCTCACAACCCGTGCCCAACAGGACACCGGGGGCTGTCAGCACGCTCAGAGAAGGGGTAAGCGCAGGCGCTCAACCAAGCTGGCAAGAGGCACGAAGTTCCACCGCCTCCCTCAGCCCCAGCCTCACACGCTGCACACCTGGGCACCGCCTGCCAGGCTCACTCCCCCTTGCCCATCCCCATCCTCCAGGGACGGTGCTGCACTCGCCGTCCCCAGGGAGCCTTCCCTCACCACATGAAGCACGCACAGGAAGCAGGGCGGGCGCCCCTCCCTGCGGGGCGCTGGCTTCCTCTGCCTGCCGCAGGCAGAGGGAACAGGGTGGGAGGGCAGGGTCACCAGCCTGGCACGTGACCTTGGACGAGACCTGGACGTCCCCAGTTGCTCCACTTGCACAGCGAGAACAGAGCTGCACAAACTCCAGCGCTCTGGGAACCATGCGCCCGATCAGAAAGGGCTGCTCACGAGGCGCTGGGGCCCTACCAGCCCCACTGGGAGTGGGACACAGGCTGCCCGAGAGCCCCCACCCTGCACCGCACACGATCTCACAGCCCGGAGGAGGAAGTGCTTCGGGGAGTGCGGCCCACCAAGGTTTCAGTTTCTCCAGAGAGGCAGAGGCCAAGAACAGAGCAGACCCAGACAGACAGAGGAAGTGCACGCCTCGCAGCGCCCACCATCGGGATGCTCATCAAGGGGATGCCGTCCAGGGCCCTGAAGCCACAGGGCCCCCGGAGGCCAAGGCAGGAGTAGCAACCCGACCGCATCTTAGACTCAGCAGCACAGCCCGAGCATGTCCCCCAAGTAAAGCAGCTCCGAAGCCTTGCTCCCCGGGTCCCGCGACCCCACACCCAGCAGCAGCTCAGGGGACACCCACCGGCCACGCCGGCCTGAGCAGCGCCTCCCCAGGCCTCCCTGGCCGTGCCCTTACTGGGCAGCAGCACAGCCAGAGGAGCCCGCGGCACACATGCAGGGCTCCCGGCCGGACTCGGTGCCCCAACCCCGCCCCGAGTGAATGCGGGCTGGAGGTGGAGGCAGCCTGCCACCCTGTGCCCGCCCGCCTACCTTCCCGCTTCATGCCCATGGCCAGGCACTTCTGGTAGCGGCAGTACTGGCAGCGGTTGCGCTGCCGCTTGTCGATCAGGCAGTCCTTGTTGTCCCGGCAGGTGTAGGTCAGGTCCTTGCGCACAGTCCGCTTGAAGAAGCCCTTGCAGCCCTCACAGCTGTACACGCCGTAGTGCTTGCCTACGGGCAGAGGGTGCCTGAGAGCGGCCCAGCCGGGCCCCCTGCCCCGGGGCCCACAAGGGCTGGCTCTGACCCTGGCCTGGGCTCGCGGGGCCCCGCCTTGCCCTCCTGCTCATCTGAGGATGGCCACCCTGCGGCTCCCCCTGCGGGTCACAAGTCCTGGCCTGCAGGACCTGGGGGCCAAGCGCTGCCTCGGTCTCAGGCTGTGGGTTCAGGAGCATCTTGCAGGGGCTCTGTCCAGCCCCTGGCCTCCCGAGATGTCACCCTTGCCACCCACAGAAAGGAGGTGGGGCACGGAAGGGGCACCCGGACCCCACCCTGCACCCTGCCGCCCCTGCCCACCCACGGCCCTACCTGAGGAACGGTCCCCGCAGATGGCACAGATGTGCTTGGTGAAGGGCGCCATGTTTCCTGAGGGGTGGGTGGGGACCTTGAGGACACCATTGAGCCCCAGTGGGGGCTTGATGTCCTCACTGCTGCTCACGGGGTTCATGGGCGAGCTGAGCTGCGGAGGGACGTCCAGAAAGGTCAGGCCCAGGCAGGCTGGTGCCGGGAGCCCGGGGGGCCCAAACCCATGTCCTCCCAACAGCCCTGCGGCAGCCCCACTTGACAGAGGGGTCCCCTAGGCCACACAGCTAAGGAGCAGCAAGGCTACCGTCCTCAGGAGGGCCAGGCTCAGGGGCCCCATCTCCTGCCAGGCCCCAGGCCGCTGCAGACTCACACACCTGGGGACCCCCGGCCCCACCCTGCACCGGAGGGTCCCACCAAGCCCCAAGGGCTGCCTGAGGTCACTGAGACAGGCTGGGTGCTCCCTGCCCGGCCTGCGAAGCCCGCGGAGGAGGCTGGGTCTCCCCGGCTATGCATGCTGTGCACACTGCAGGGCGGTGGTCTCTACACGAAGGAGGGGCGGGAGGGCACCCCAGGCACTGGGCAGCATCAGCACCTCGGCCTCTGCACACCCCTCGGCCCCACCCGCCAGCCTCCAGGGCAGGCGTGGGAAACTCACCCGGTCGCCCTGGCAACAGCTGCAGCGTGCAATGACACAGCAGTTTTGGTTCCTCTGCCTCCCGCCCGGCTCTGCAGTCAGCACACTGGGCCGGAGGCACCGCCAGCCCCGCATCCCGCCAGCCAGCGTGCCTGCCTGCCGCGCATGGCCCCAGCTGGGCAGCCCCCCACTTGTGCAAAGCCCCGACGGAGGCAGAAAGCAGGCTGCGCAGCTGTCTCCAGCCACCAACCTGCCCTTGGGTAGCCCGGCCAGCCCACAGGAGGCACTCGCCTCCCTCCTCCCTCACGGCCCAGCCCCCTCCCCCTTTCCCGTGGATGGGATGGGATGTGATGCGCTCAGTACCCAAAGCCTCCTTTCCCCAGAGCCTGGGCCCCTGCAGGGATTTCCCAGTCCACCTGGACGAGGGTGCTGAATTCCTCAGGGCCTCGGGTGGGCCGCGGATGTCCAGGGTCCCATTGCAGCCCAGGGCAGCCCCTTGTCGCCACTCGCTGAATGCCCCGTATGCTAGTCCCCAGGCACCAGGAGGGCATGCTGAGTCCCGAGCATGGGCAGAGGCTGCTGGGCCCCACACAGCTTGTGCCCCAGCAGAGGGGAGACCCAGGCCCAGAGGCTGGCGGGGGGCCCTTCTCGGTGCCATGAGAACCCAGCCTTAATGACACAGGGCCGGGACTGCTGGGCAATGCTAGGGAGGAACCTCGCTCATTTCCTTTCTGTGGCTGCCCCAAACCACATGGAGGTCTATACACAGTCTCCTTGGCCCTGCCTACAGGCCCTAGGTAAACTGAGGCAGGGCCAGAGCAGTGAGGAGGGCTGGTCACAGCCCCTCAGCAAGGACAGGCAGGACAGAGTGGGGAGTCACACTCCCTGTCAGTCCCCGCTAGGCTGGGCAGTTCCCAGGGCATCCCAGGAAAAGCAGAGGCCCTGGGTAGCCCTAACTGCCTGGGCAGGCTGAAGGCCAGGCTGAGGTCCACACTGCAGGACCTGGGGCCACCATGGGGATGGGGTGGGGTGGGGGGACATCTTCCTGCCCTGCCCAGTGCCAAGCCAATGGGCCCGGGTCCCAGATTCAAAGCTCTCAGCATGGAGTACAGGGCGCCCGACCCCACCCCCACACTGGAGACCTCTGCACTCCCACAGGTGGCCCTTCCGCCCTTCGCTGGAACCCAAGCCCTCCTGTGGCAGGGTGGGGGCTGCCCACCCATTTCCCCTTTCGCATCCTTGGGGTGCATTTCAGTTCCACCTCACCAGCGCCCCACCTGGTCCCTGCCCATCTCCCTGCTCCTTTGCCCAGCACCCGCCACACCCCGTTCTCCTGGGCCCACTCCCAGGCCACCACCCTCACCTCCCTGTGTGCTCGCCAGCCAATGGGCCTCCCAAGCGTGGCTCTGCCAAGCCCCATGGGCTCCCATCCCCCTGGGGCGGGGGTAGCCTGGCCTGGACCAGTGGACCCTGCTTCCCAGCCATGGGTTTGACTGGGTAGAGCTGGGCAGAAGGCGGGCCCTGCCCACCACAGTGGGAGTCAAAGGGCCTCACTAGCTTGGGCTGCTGGCTCCATGCCTCGGGGCTGGGGAGCAGGGACAGACACATCCCAAACTCCACCCACACTGCCATCAACACAGGGAGCCCCAGGGATCTGAGACAAAGGCTGGACATGGCTCCCAGGGACAGCTGCATGTTCCAGAGGAACCAATGCCTCTGGGTGGCCAGAGAGCAGGACGGGCTCAGACAGGGGTGCAGGCTGGGAGGAAAGGCCTGGGTTTGCTCCCTGCCTCGTCAGTCTCACGGGGCCACTGGGCGCCTCACTCCCAGCCTGGTGCCAACAAGGTCTTATAGTGAAGTCCTTCCTCACGACGCACAGGAAGCAACCAAAGAGGACCAACACGGCCCCCAGAGCCCTGCCGCTCCCGGAGCCGCCCCACCCCGCTGTGTACCGTGGGCAGGACCAGGCCAGGGTGGTGGGCAGTGCCCAGCCTTGTGCAGCTACAAGGACTGCAGGTACCACCCACAGGGAAGCCAAGCCCATGCACGCCAAGTCTTCATCTGCCTTCTCACCGCGTGGCACCGGGCAGTCAGCAGGAACGGGTGTGGGGCAGCCATGCTAAAAATAGCACAGCCAGGCCCAGGGAGGTGGCCCAGCCTCCCTCGTGCCAGCAGCTCGGGCTCCGCGTGCCACTGGAAGGCCAGCGGAAAGCCAGGGCGGTTCTCCGGGGGGAAGGGGCTTGAGACGCCCACCCTGCCCCCTGCCCGGCCCGTGCACTCACCTGGGGGCTGCCAGTGCCAAAGCCCAGGGTGGGCGTGGCAGGCACTGACATGGAGTGGGGGCCCATGGGCGAGCTGATGACAGAGAAGGGCGGGCCCATGCCATTGATGGGCGAGCTCAGCGTGCTGATGGGCGAGTGCAGCTGCCCTGGGGAGCCCAGCGAGGAGCCGATGGCAGGGCCCAGCGCAGGGTGTAGCGAGGGGGCAGCCATGGAGCCCCGGCCCGTTGGGGAGTTGAGGGGCGAGGAGTTCACTTGGGTGGAGAAGTCTGCAAGACAAGAGTGCACAGGAGGGGTCAGAGGCCCGTGCAGGTCACCACGTGCCTGGTGGTCACCGAGGCCAGCACAATCACACGGGGCAGGGGTAGGAGAAGCCCAGGACAGTGTAGGGAGGAAGGCCGAGGCAGGAGGAGCACACCTCTGCCCAACTGCACAGGGCTGAAGGGCCAGGAACATGTGGCACGAGGAGAGATGCAGCAGGCACGACAGGTGCCCACGCTGCAGACGGAGCAAGCACGGCCTTGAGAGCTTGCAGCTGCCTGTGCAGAGCCAGGATGGGCACTGGAGGCTCCAAAGCTGTGGCCTCGCCTACCCAGCCACCATGCCCAGGTCTCACAGCCCTGCCAAAGTGGCAGCAGATGCCAGCCTTCAGGTGCCTCTGCCTCTCAGGGAGCCCAGAGGCAGCAAGGGCACCTGGTACCTCCTGTGTGGTCGGGGAGCTTCCAGGCAGCCTCGGGGAGGGCTGGGCATCTGCCAGGCGTGAGACTGGCAGCCCACAGTGGGCTGAGGCTGGGGCCACCCACACGCCAGCCTTTTATGCTGGGATTTCAAAGCCCTGAATGAGCACGTCATTAGGCCCTGAGCCTGAGGCTACAGAAGCCCCCACGTGGCACATCCACTGCCATTGCCCTACAGGCCACCAATCAGGGAGACACAGGGCCTCGAATGCGGCAAGGACCAGCCGCTCATGCCCAGGCGCCCCAGGCACGGCCAGCCCTCTCGGGCCACAGCCTCCATCTGCAGCCTGGGCTCAGCCCGTCCTGCAAACCTCACTGACACCTCATGTGCCTCTGGGAAGCGGGCAGACCCACAGCACAGGGAGAGGCTGCGACCAAACACAGGCACCCCAGAGCAGGAACACGGGCCTGCTGCACCCACAGCACCCACAACACCTCCGCCACCCCGGACCGTGCTCACCGGCAGTGGCTGTGTCCTGGCCCCGGAAATGCCATGCCACCAGCCTTAGGACACCACTGCCACCATGCTTGGCACTCAGACCGGCCAGCTCCAGGTCTCGGGAAGCTGGCCATGGAGGTGCTGCACAGGGCTTGAGGGACCCAGCAGCTGTGCCAAGGCCAGTGCAGAGGCCCCAGGGCCACGGAGAACCTCCCACGGGGCCCCAGCTCCAGGGAGGTGCCTGAGCTCGCCCCCACATGCAGCCACCTGGGCATGTCCTCCAACCAGGAGGCAGTGTGCAGGACAGGGGCCTGGGTTCCAGGTCAGCCAGGCACCCTGGGACCAGGTCCAACTGCGAACCTGGCTGGGGAGGGCCTCGCTGTCATGAGTGGACTCAAAGGATACACTCTACCAGCAACTAATCCCTGTCTGGAAGCCGTGCTGCAAACCACTGGGGGCCTTTGTCATTCATATCATTAGTGACAAACCATTTCCTCAAACTTCAAAATATCAACCTAAGGAATTTCAGAACGAGAGGGTGGAACAGTGACCTGACCAGCCTAATGGGCACTGGAAGTCAGCCCCATTAGCCACCTCGGAGCCTGAGGTCCCCATGTGCAGGGAATGTCCCCAGAAGGGCCCAGGAGAGGTGGCCAGGGGCTGGCCAGAGAAGATGGGCAAAGTGTCCCGGAGAGACACAGAATCAGCCGCTCACACGAGTCAGACACGCCTCTGCACCCTCGATGTCATGGAGTCCCTGCGACCTTGCAGGGGAAGCCACCGGCACCGGCCTCTGACACATGGGAAACGGGCAGAGAAGATGAAGACAAAGGCCGCCCAGGGGCACACGTCCTGCGGGCTCAGCGGACCCTGGCCGAGTGACACTCACTCCCACAGGGCACCAGCACGAACCGCCACAGCCCCGCCTCTCTGGCACCCAGACGAGGAATCCGGAGCCAGTTCCCCCTTTGCAAGCCTCAGTTTCTCACCTTTGCCGGGGAATGCACAGCAGGCCAAGCCCTGCACCATGTCCCCGTGTACAACCCAGAGACACCAGCCAACTCTGGGGCAGGAGGACAGAGCTCAAGCTGACAGCAACCCAGCCCTGCAGACCCCCTCCTCAGAGGCAGCCGCGTAGGTGTCAGGGAGGCTGGCGCTGCCCTCCCAAGGCCCCGGCCGCCCCCGGGAAGCCGCCCCTGCCTTCCTGGCCTCCCAGAAGGCAGTGGGGATTCTACAGCCAAGAAGCAGCCCCTCCTGGGATCTCCTCACTTTTGTACCCCACCTGCCGGGAGGTCACAGAGGGCTGGGTGTTGGGCCCTGTGCTGGAGGGTGAACTGGCCAGCTGCTGCAACATCTCCATGGCTTTTACTTCTTTGTTATCAGTACTGGGGATTGAACCCAGGTCTTTGCACTGAGCTACATCCTCAGCACCGTTTTACTTTTTATTTTGAGACAGGGTCTCCCTAAGTAGCCCAGGCTGGGCTCGAACTCACAACCCTCCAGCTTCATCTTCCCACAGTGCCGAGATCACAGGCATGTGGCACCACATCCAGCTCGGGAGGGACACCCCTCCTCAGCCAGCTGTGCTGACACAGGTAGGGCTGGCCGTGCCCACCACGAGAGGATGTCCCCGCAGAGGGGCCCGGCCAGGAGGAAGGGGGCTCCCTTGGCCTCAGACTCCAGGCCACATCCCTGCGGCCCCACCAGGAGGCACCAGGCAAAGGCCTGGGTTCAGCTGGCCACGTGTGGGTAGCCTTGGCTCAGGCTGGCTATCTGCTGGCCTAAGGAGGGACAGGAGAAAGCCTCCAGCAGAAGGAAGGGAGGGAAGGACCAAGCTGCACCCCAAAGTACCCCAGGGCCCTGTCAAGGCACCCACAGTTTGCCCAAGTTTGAGAGGGTGCTGATCAGATGGAGGGGAGAACTGGCCCAGAAGGTGCAGGGAGGAAGGGGAGGCAGCAGAGGTCCCCCAGGAAGGTTCCTGCCACCCTGCCCTAGCTCCCTGGCTGCAGGTGCAGGGCCCGGGGCCATGAACCCCAGGCCCCGGGTGCGCAGGCATGGCCACCCCAGCAGTGCCTGCCTCGGCCCAGCCACTGCCCCCAGGCCCAGCCCAGGCCTTCCTGTTGACGCAGAATATCCGCAGCAGACACCTTCCCAGAGCCCTGTGGCAGCAGGCCGGGTGTGTGTCTGCAGCCTTTCTTCGGGAGAGAGCCACTCTGAGGCCCACAAGAAAACCAGCAAAACACCCCAACATCCTTAACCTGCAGAGAAAGGCCTGGCCCCGCCTACGCCCGAGTACCCAACTGCCTTCCAGGCTGCCACTGGCCCACCCGGAGCTGCAGCCTCAAGGGGCGGAGTCGCTCGGGGAACATCACTCGGTGGACACTCAGGGACCTCCACGCCGGCTGGCCCCATGCCCACAGACCCACACACACAGCCCTCCCAGCCCTTCGTGGCAGAGGCGTCTCCAGGGACAGGCCCCAAGAGGCAAAACCGAGGCATCAACTCCTGAAAACACAGAGTCTGGGGCACCTGGGTCCTCAAGCCCAGAACTCCACACCCAGCAGCCGGTGTGACTCAAGACTAGGGAAGGAAGGCACTCACGGGGACCTCCAGGGACGGGCAAGGAGGAGAGAAGGCAGCAGACAGGTCGGGGGACGTGCCCACAACCCGCACAGGCACAGCGGGGTCGTAGCCAGTGAAAGAGGCAGCACAGCGGCTCCACTTGGTAGGAAACTGATTCAAATGCAAACGCCTGGTGGCAGAGGTGCCAGGGGCAGGCAGGGAAGCTCCCAGGGCCCCAGGCACGGGCATGGGGGGCACAGTGACATTTTGTAAAACTGAAATAAAGAATGCTCTCACCCTAATCTCTGCCCCACGGCCGGGCCGGGCACTGGGAGGAGGCGGTGGCAGCCCCCAGGGTGTGCTTGTTGGTTCCTGAGCTGCATAGCTCCCTCCGGAGTGCCAACCAGCACCACCCTGTCGCCAGACAGCCACCCTGCCCCACACCACAGGAAGCCCAGGGAGCCCCCACATCCCCAGGGGCAGGCAGAGGAGGCAGCAGAGGTGGCAGGAAATGCCAGCCCACTGCAGCGGGGGCGGGGGTGTGCCCAGGCCTCCAGACCCCCTCCCCAGCAGCCAGGGAACCCCCCAGCCCTCCTGGATTCCCAAGAGCAATCAGGCCACAGCTGGGGACACTGAGCTGCCATCCAGGCCAGCAGGATGTCCCAGAGCAGGAGGTGGGGCTGGAGTGGGTGGGGCTCAAAGGGGCAGAGAGCCAGCACCCTGATAGGGAACAGGCACCCCCATCCCCGCTCGGGGAACCACCCGGAACCGAAACCCTGTAGTGGGCAGCTAGAGAGCCCCCAGAGCTTCCTGAGACACCCACCTCCGGCCCCCACCTTCTGGAAGTACTGCTTCCCCTGCCGCCCGGGGGAGGCAGAAGTGGAGGCCCTGGCAGGGACCACGGCGCGCCGGGGTTTGGGGGAAGCTGAGGGTGGTTAGAGCAGGAGGAAGGAGGACACAGGCCCACCAGGGAGGGCTCTGCAGCGACAGGCAGGTTACCAGGCCCAGAAGGCACCTGGCACACAGGCAATGAGAACGGGTCCACAGGGCTCACTGCGGCCTGGCCAAGGGACCCCAGCAACTGGAACCTTGCTGAGCCTCAGTTTCCCCTTGTGAAACGGGCACGCCAACAGTGGAGGTGGCTGTGGCCACACAGAGGACAGCCCCTGAAGGCCCCTAAGCTCCTGGCCCTCCTGCCAGCCCACACCCCACCTTCCCACAGGGGCAGCAGAGATGGGGCTGTCACGTCCCGCTGGGGGCACGGCCCACTGCTGCCGCTGCCTACGTGTCAGCTTAACGCTCAGGTGGCCCTGGCTGAAATTTCAGCCTTCCTAGGGTCACCCTGGCCTTTCCCCCAACCAAGGGCCCCAGCCCCAAATCTCAGCTCCTTGAGGAGGTCCCAGGGCCAGGGCAGTATGAGAGGGGGTCAGCAGGAAGCTGGGTCCTCCCAAGAGCCCGGAGCTCTGAAGCAGGGAATACAGGGCAGGAGGCCTCAGCCCCGGGAGGAATCCAGTCCCCTGCCCCGGAAACCGGGCACCCACAGGGACTGGAACTCAAGCCCCTCCTGTGAGCTGCAGCGGCCCAGACCCGGGAGCAGCAGCAGGTGAGGAGACACAGGGATCCCAAGCAGGCGCCTCTGAGCCCTGCAGGCCCCACAGTGACTGGCCAGGCTGCCCCACCCAACCTTCCCTGACACAGTGACGTCTCAGGTCACCCACCCTGCAGGTCAAGCCCTGGATCAGGAGGGAAGGGGTGATGAGGAGAGGGCAGGGCAGACCCCACCACAGTCCCACTGGCCCCAAGGACACATGGGACCCAGGAGTGGCCAGGCGTTGTGGTCTCAGTGTGGACACAGGAGACAGATGTCCCCTGAGAGCTGCAGACGTCCAGGCCCGTGGAGCAAGCACAGGCACGCAGGCCAGGTGAAGGGTCTGGAATCCTGTCTGGCCTGCTTCTGCAAGCCCCAACCCCACCTAGTCCATCCGCCGGGCACCAGAGGACCTGCAGCCGTACCCTCCCGATGGTCCTTCAGCTCCCTGTCCCCTTGCCCCAGGAGGTGCCACATGCGGAGCTCTCCCTCCTTGGACTCACCTATCCTGTGGGGGCTTTGATAGTAGAAACTTACCAGGGCCCCCAGTGTGGGATCAGAGACTAGCACAGACAGGGGGCTCAGGAGACAAGGGGTGCTGAGGGGTGTGGCACTCGGACATGGCTGGCCAGGCAGCTCAGTCCCCCAGGGAACGGGACAAAGGCAGAGCAGGATCTTCCACTGCAGGAGCCTCAGCCAGGCCTCCCCAGAGAACTCAGGGCAGGGCACTGCACTTCCTGACCCTCTCTGAGTCTCAGCCAGGAGACACCAACCTAAGTCCCCTCAGTCCTAGCAGACTCAAACTCCTGGGGCACTAGGCACCCCCTTGCTATGATCCTCACAGATACAGGCCCTCAGCTTGGGCACTGAGGCCCAAACATTCTAACCAGGAAGGACAATCCATAATAAAGCTCAGGGTAGGGTGATGTCTGTGAGGGCATCCAGCTGACACTCAGCGGCTTATACCTCTGCACCATCTCCACCAACAGCTTCATCACCACCATTATCATCTTCTTCATCATCACCACTGTAAACAGAATCACCATAATCGCAATCACCACCACCACAATCATCACCATGGTGACCAACATCACAGGCACCACTACCACCTTACATCAGCATCACCACCTCCACTGCCACCCTCAGTCAACCATCGCCAGCTTCCTCACCATCACCTGAGAGACCCCCGCCCCGCCCTGCCCTGCCCTCCCCTGCAGTGGGGAAGGGAGGGCTGAAGCCCAGAGAAACAAACGGGCTCTGCAAGGGGCAAAGGTTTTGCAAGTGGCATTTGAGGTTCTCTTAGCAGGTCTGGTGCTGGCCAGCAGCAGCAGGAGGAGAAACAGGAAATGGTGGGGAGCTGGCATCCACCTCTCACACTGCCCGGGGATGCTGCGGTCGGCCTGGCAATAACAGGTGTGGCTGGAGCCAAGCCACAGCAGGGGAAGTGGACAGTACAGCCAGGAGAAAGGAGGTGGTCGGAGGGGCTGCCCTGACCGGCCAGCTCCTGTGCCCAGGCAGCCTTCAGGAAACAGCTGACCACACACCTAGGCGCTGGGGCCATGGTCCCTGAACGAAGCCACTGCTCCAGGCCCACTCTGCTGAAGCCTATGGTCCAGGGGCTCTGAAGACCCCACATGACCACTGTGTGGGATGCTGGGTCACTGCAGTGCACCCTCAGCAGGGCTAACTCTGCCTGAACCACCATGGCGCAGAGGGGGAAACTGAGTCCCAGAGCTGCACATGCTCCCAGACTCTAGGAGCTCAGAGACATGTTGGGTGAAGGGGACCCGTGGGGGGCACACCCTGCCCCTCCCAGCCCCCTGCCCTGCCTGACCCAGGCCCCTGGCTGTGCCACACCCTCCTTCGCCTCTGTGTGCACCTGGAGCATCAGAGAGGAGCCCCCATGGCTGCTGTTCATGGCTTCGGGTGAGCAGGTACTGGGGCGGCTGCACACACACCCTCCGCCGGCTCCATGCTGCACACGGCGCAGGCCCCCAGAGCCGGGCTCCCGGGAACCCAGGGCTTCCCAGTTCAGGGCAGGGCTGGGGCTCTAGAAGCCAGGTGACCACCAGTGGAGAGCCACTTGGAGGCTTGTACTTGAGTCTGTGCAGAGAGTGGACAGGGCCACAGGACTCAGAGACCCAAGCTGGGCCCCGAGCACCCCCTACCCCAGGTGCTGCTCCTCCATCCACCCAAGGGGAGAGATTTCAAGGGGTGCCACGCCCAGGGCCACGTGCCATCCCCTGCAGTGCCTGCGCGATGCAGCCTGAGCCCACAGGCAGGACATGGGCCCACTCACCTGAAGCATCTGACTTTACCAGGAAGCACCCAAGCCCCCTCTTGGAGACACCTGGGGGGCAACAAAGATTCAGGGGGTCTCACCAGCTGAGCCAGCACAAGGGAACCAGGGGATCGGGGCAACAGGTGGCACTCAGCTCAGGGCCAGCGTCCCTCGGTGGGCCCCACACTCGAACCCCAAGGCAATGGCAGGTGGACAAGGGAGCCCCAAGAGTTCTGAGAGTCAGTGTCCAGCCTAGGGTGCAGGATGCCCCTGCCCAGGTGGTCTGGACCTGACGCCTAGCAGCCGACCACGCCTCCTGCCAGTGTCCTTAGAAGCAGTGCCGGAGCAGAGGCCAGAGCAGGGCAAGAGTCGCTGTCTCATGCCTGCTGGAGTCCCCGAGGGAGAAAAGCCACAGACGGTGTGACCGAAGGACAGGGCCACCGCAGAACTGGGAGCTGTGATCAACCTGCTGCATGACGTCCTCCAGGCCTTCACCCTGCACAACAGACTTGCATAACCCAGGGCCGCCCCTCACACGCACACACATGCACACGCGCACACACGCACACATGGCTGGGCAATGACAGCTTCCTACAAAACCGGTAGGTGAGAAAGACACGCTTGAAGCCGCAGCGGCTGCGGCTCAGGCACCTGCCACCCATCGGCACCCAGCGAGCGCTTTATCACACAGGCTCGCCAAGTGTCACAGCAGGAGCGAGCCGCTGTCGCATCCCAGATCCGGCAGGGAAGGTGCCACCCAAGCCCAAGGCCAGCACAGAGCCCTGGACCATGCCCCAGATTTCTGTCCCCAGGTGGCCCCCCACAGCTCACCCTCAGCTGCTGAACTCGGGCTAGCAGATGTCCCCGGGCCCTGGGAGTCCCAGAGGGGTGCCCACAGGTGGACAGATGCCGGCCAGGCCCCGGAAGGATGCTCAGCTCCCCAGGGCCAGGCAGAGGCTCCCGGTGCAGCCACCTCCCTCCAGACTGCCCCCAGCTGCCCCCGACACACCGAGGTGCTGGCCTGACCTTCGAGAGAAGGTGGGCGGGCGGGAAGGAGGGGAACTCCTGGAGAAACCTCAACCGTCCACAGCCGGAGGGCAAGGGGCCCCAGCACACAGACAGTGCAAGCAGTTTCTCTTCAACAGGAAAAGAAATGATTGTTTCACTTTGAGCCACGTTGTTCCTGGTGGCTCAGAGGCCTCCCGCCCACCTGCCCACAGCTGTCGGGGAACCCGAGTCTTTCCGCCAGCCTCAGGACTGTTTTTCTCATTCTCCTTTACATCAGCACTGGAAGGCACCCAGCAATGCCCACGGTGGAGTGAGTGGGCTCCATGCCACGGAGCCTCAGGGACATCATACTGGGGACTCCAGGATGGTCCCGGGACGGCTCCTGGGGCCCACGGGGGGCTGGCCCCTCCTAGGGACATCCCCAAGTCCTCCCACACTCAACAAGCACCAACAATTTCTAGACATGGCATAGATACTCTGTGCCAACAGGGCGTGGCCAACCAGGACCCCAGGGTGGACAGAGGCTGATGAGCAGGGGCTCCTAGGGGCCGGAGTTGGGGCCCCTACATCTGGTCCCCATCACCCACTGCCCAGGCCAGCACGCCAGTGCCCACTCCCTTGGCGGGGGCTCCCCCAGCCCGTGTGACTCACCAGCAGTACCCAGGCTGGGTGCCCATCACACGCGAGGGCCCGGCTGGTGAGGGCGCTGCAGAAGGGATGCGGTTGCTGCAGGAGGACTCCCCAGGGGCGGGGCCGGCATCCCAGCTTTCGGGGACCAGCACCAAGACCGCATCCCTACCCCTCAGCGAAAGGCACATGCCCTCCCACCCTGCTCAGCTCCCCATGGCTCTGGGTGAGACACTGGCAGGCCCGGCTGAGCCTCAGAGTTCCAAGTGCTGAGTGCCCACTGCACCTTTGCTGCCCCTCAGCTGAGAATCTCCCCTCCACCCGGTCACTACGAGTAGCCCAGCCATGCCAGGCACACATTCCCCTCCTCTCAGCCCCAGCAAGGCAGGGCAGGGGGGCACCAGGCCACACAGGGACAGGGCTGGCCCAGAGGAAGTCCCACCAGGGGAGTGCAGACAAGGGTGGCCAGGCTCTTGTCCCCAGATGTCACCCTCGCCCTCACCGAGGCCACGACTGAGGCCCTCATGGGGCCCCCACCGGCCAACTGGCACCCATCAGGGCCTGCTGGGGCCGCTGACCTGAAGCCAGGAGGCTGGACAGGGGCTGGCAGCGTCTGTGCTCTGCAGCTCTCTGACCCAAGACCCCGAGGGGCCACATCAGGCACCCACCCAGTGCCCAGCCAGCCACCCAAGGGGCTGCCAGAGAAGAGGGGCCGGGCGAGCTCAGGTGGCCCTGCCTGGCCTCTCTCCAGGCTGTGGGCAGCCGGGACATCCACCCTCATCACCCCTGCAATGGCCCCTATGCAGCCCCCTCAAGGTGACAGCCAGATGCGGCCCTGGCCAGACTCGGGCCAGCTCGGCACCCCCCCCCACTCTCGCTGCCCACGTGGCAGGACAGCCACAGCCCACCCTGCTGCCACCAAATCCTCCATGGACCCCGTAACCCAGCACCCTGGCTCCCCCGCCTTCTATGCCCAGGATTTTTGCTCTCCCTGCCTAGTGCCCTTCCTGGTCACAGGGCTTCTCCAGCATCCACGACTCCAAGAGCTACAAACTCACACCTGGCCGGCTCCACACGTCAGAGCCCATTGACACAAATCTACCCTGAGAGGCAGCAGGGGCAGCGTCAGGTGAGAGAGAGCGGGCAACGGAGAAAAGACTAAAAAGGAGACAAACATCTGGCAGGCAGGTGCGGGAAGCCGGCTCCAGGCTCCTGTTCTGTGAGGGCTGGGACCCTGCCCCCAACCATCAGAGAGGGTCAGTACGCTCTGCAGGACACTCGCAGCCTGGCCCGGCCACCAAATGCCAGGGACACATGCACACACAACTGCAACACCTGCAGCGCTCTGAGCCCTACACGAGCACACACATCTGTCCTACACACCCAGTGAATGTTCACCTGCTCCCAGCCCTCTGCTGTGGACCACAGGGCAGGCGTCAGGACCCAGACATCTTCTGGACATAGGCAACTGTGTGAATTTTAAGGTGCTCACTTCGGGACCAGCCGCCTGGAGACGCACAGCCAAGCACTGCAGGGCCTGCCACAGTCACCATGGGGGCAGGGGCAACAAAGGCCCCTGGGGACAGGTTGCGCCCCCAGAGAGAGTGGCAGGAGGAACATGAGCCCAAGCCCCCCGATGTCACCCCCAAAACAGAAATCAGTCCCAGACACAGCCTTCGCTGCCTGCGGCCAGGCCTTCACACAGGCAGAGGTCTGGAGGGGGCCTCACTTCACCCCGGGCACCCGGAGTGAGGAGGGCTCACCCCAGAGATGCCTGGTTCCCAGCCGGCCAGGACAGCCCAGGGCGGGTGAGCAGGACAAGGTGCCCGCAGTGCCGGTCCCACGCTTTAGAGGCAGGTGGCCCGGGCCAGGGACAGTTGGGTGCCGGGCACATAGCCATCCTGGTTCCGGTTTCAGTGCCCTAGACAGGCACCGCTCAGACACTGCCCACCCAGCCTGGCCCAGGGTCCACACAGTCCGCTCAGCACTGAAGGAGGCCAGACCGCGCATTCACCAACTGCAAAAAGTTGTAAAGAGGCTGGGAAAACAAGGCGGTCTCAGCTCGCAGGCCAGCCGAGTCTTGGTAAAAATCTCTCCAGGGCCTTCCACAGCCTTGGAAATGTCCCTTCACATCTCTGACCCTCAGTTCCCCCCAGAACATAGCACAAAAGAATGCATCCTCACAGCGACATCTGGGGAGGTGCGTGGGCATCTCACCCAGGCCCTGACATGTGCCGAGTGCTGAACAGTCAACCTCGTTGTGGGATCAGGGAAAGGGGTCCCGGCCCCCACTGGCACCGGGGCAGTGGGGACCTGCTGGCTCCACTCCACCTCCCACCGAGGGGCTGCAGCTGGCACCAGCTGCTCCTGCCAGCCTCCTTTCCCAAGCCCAGCCGGCCAGGCAGCCCTGGGCATTTGCAGCAGAGACCCCGGCTGGTGAGCAGTGGCCAGGGTCCGGCCGCTCCGTGCCTCAGGTGACCCAAGCCTCCAGCTGCTCCGTCAAAGGGTGTCCTAACACCAGGCCCAGGAAGGATGGTACTGGCCCACCCCGTACCCACCAGCTGCACAGATGCAGTGACCCAGACCAGGGGTCCCATACGGAGCCCCAAGGTGACGCCAGCCCAGAGCCTGGGCCTTTCTTCCAGAACCCTTTGGTCTGAGGAAGAGGTCTTCTGATCCTGGCACCCAGGAAGGCCCAAGGGCCCAGAGATCTCGGACTCTGGGGTGGCAGGCGCAGGACAGTCTGTTTGTTCCCTGCAGAGCAAGCTGCAGCCAGGGAGCAGGGTGAGAAGATCAAGAACAGCATGGCACCCCCATCCCAGCCAGGCTCAAGCCCTGCCCAGCAGCCCCGACGACATCACACACACACACTCCACCGAGAGGTCTGCTGTGCCCAGCCTCCACACTCCCCGACTCCACCTGGGGCCCCATCCTCGCCCCTCCCAGACAGACCCAACAGACAAGACCCTCCTGGCCCACGCAGCCCAAGGCTGCCCTCACCTGCCAGCCACCTGTGGTCCCCTGCCCTCCAGGCCAGGCCACCTCCAGAGAGTGAGGCCAGAAGGTGCAGCCTCATGGCGAGGCCCGGTGAGAGATCCCACCACCGGGGTGGCCCCATCAGTCCCCAGCTGGCCGCTGCGGGATCCCAGAGCCTTGGGCGCTGCAGCGTGGTGGCCTGGAGGGGAGGACAGCTGAGCAGGGCAGCCGGGCACCGGCCAGGCACAAGTGGCATCGGCACTGGCTGCGGCCCAGTTCCCTTTTCCCAGGGCCGGGCCAGCCCACCACCCTCACCAGACACCTGCGACCACAGGCGGCTCCCCGTGGCCAAAACCAGGCGCTTCCTGGAAGGGGACAGGGTGCTGGCCTCATTTCCTCATTCAAGAGGGGACAGCCACAGCCTGCACGTGGGGCGCATGGAGCACCCACCCCGACCCCACAGAGGGCCGGACACGAGCAGACCTGGGTTCAAATCCACTCCACCACAGCCAACCGCTCAGCTGCAAGCAGATCCGGGGACCTGCTGAGCCCCTGCCCGTGCACATGTGGGTGGGGTGGCTGGCACCCAGGGGTGCTCAGTAACCGGCACAGTGGGCTCGTCCTGGCAGCTCTCACAGGCACCCAGCCCCTCAGCCTCCCCGGCCCTGGGTGCTGGGGAAGGAAGGTGCTGTAGGAGAGACACAAGGCCGGGTCCAGAGACCAGGGACACCGGTCCTGTAGGGCAGAGTGGTGTGGAGCAGAGGACAGGCCAGGGTGGCCCTGGGCAGGCCCCATCTGTAGGGACCACCGCATGGGCACTGCCTGTGCCCCCAAGGGGCTTCTGGAAGTGGGCAGGGAGGAGGCTGCCCAACACCTCGTTCTTCCCTGGCACAGGGCACCTCTGTGCCCGAGAGCCAAGCCCACGCACAGGGCCAGTGCTGGGAGCAGGGCGGGACACAGCACGCAGACTGCAGCTCTGGGCTCGAAAATGGGGTCCTCAACCCCTGTCCCGGGAGGCCCAAGGCCAGACCAGCACAGTCCCCATCAGGAGCCAGACCTCAAAGTGGGCTGCCAGTGGCTCTGAGCGAGAGGCACTTGCTGCGGGCACACAGTCTGCACCCGTCCCAGGCAGCGAGCTTCCTGTCTGCCCTGCCATCCCTGCGGACAGTCACTGAGGAGTCACCAGGGCTGCAGAGGAGCCAGAAGCCCTCCATGGGAGTAGCTCCCAAATGCTCACGGCCACCTGAAAGCCCTCCCGCTGGCTCTGGACCGCCCACCCTGGCTGGAGCTCAAGGAAGACCCCAGGGCAGCAGCTCCTTTCTCCCTGGAAGAGCAAAGGCCCAGGGCAGCCTCCTGCCCAGGCCGTCTGGGCCCAGCAGCCCTGGCGCCCCTCCTGCAGCGCCCTCCTGGCCCTGGCCCACTTGTGCTCAACCACGCGGCTCTGCGCTGACTGCCCCGCGAGGGCCGTCCCTGCCCTCCCGGGACACAGGGCCACTCCCCGGCCCCATCCCTCCGTGCAGGGGACTCATCACAGTGCCCAGCCCTCTGTGCCCGGGTCCAGCCTGGGTGGGGGCTGGGGGCCAGGAGCCGGGTCCCCGGGATGACAATGCATGGGGGGTCAGGCCCAGCTCGCGGGTGGGAGGAGGCACCGGCTTTTTCCCACTTCGGCACCTTTTGGGCCCCGTGCCTCAGGCACACAGCCGCCCACATACTAACGAGTGTCCCGTGCCTGACTGCTCCAGGCCCTGGCCGGGTACCCCAGGCCACCAGCACCCCTGCCGTGTGCCTGGAGCCCCTCTCCCATCCCCTCTCCCATCCCCTCTCCCATTCCTGCTGGCCTGAGTGCCCAGGGCCACACCTGGACGGGGTCCCTGTGGGGGCCAGGACCTCCTGCTGGAACTGACAGCCCGGCCGCCTTCCTCCTCCTTGGTTCCATCAAATGCTTCATTCTGGAGACACAAGCCCTGCCAACTCAGCTGTGACCAGCTGTCAGCCGTGACCCCGGGTCCTCCCAGCTGCCCCAGGCCGGGACAGTCAGATCCCTCGGGACCCTTGGCCCTCGCCCCACCTCGCTGGCTCACTGGTGTCCAACAAACCTCGTGGCTGCAAAACACTCTGGCTGTCACGGCAGCCACAGGGTGCTCGGTGTCACTTTGTCTGCCTGTCCCCTTGGGTGACAGCGAGGTCACCTCTTAAACCACACACCTGTCACCTGCCTCAGCAGGGCCCAGCTGACAGGGATGGCTCCAGGTGTGGCACGTGCCCTCTGGGCGACACGGCAGCCACTCATCTCTCCACGGCCCAGCTGTGTGCGACACTCGGGCGTCTCTGGCTGGACCTCTGTGCCCACACACGGGCCAGTCTGTGTGGAGTACACGTTGGCCAGGGTCTCACTGGCTGGGCCCCACCACATCACACTGGCCACAGCCAAGGTGTGCGGGCGCTGGGCCCAGCACGGGCACCACCAAGAGCCCTGGCAGTGCAGCGCAGGGGGCGCAGTGCACAGGGGAGGGGCCTGTCCGCAGGCCGGATCTCAGCCACGCCTCCCGGCGCTGCAGCTTCTGGCCCAGGCCAGCCGCGCCACACACCCCAGCACCCCATTCGTCACCCCATTCGGGACCGGGTTTGCCTGTGACCTGAGGTCCTGTCCTCACCCTTCACACCTCTCAGTCCAGAGCAGCACAGGGGGCCCCCAGCCAACCCCCTGGTCCACCCCTGGGCCTAGAAAATCCAAGACAGCAGCCTCGGGTCCCCCTGGGGGAACAGACCCCTCCTGGGCCTGTAGGCCATTCTCTCCTGGCAGCTGTCTGCACCTGCCTGGCACTCAGCTCCTGGGCCCCACCACAGCCCAGCTGCCCCTCCCGGGCCCTGCCGCTCCCAGTCAAGGGTGCCTGCATCCTGGCAGAGCCAGACGCGCGCACTCGCACATGCACGCGCACACACACACCAGCTTCCTTCCTCTCTGCACACAGCCAGGAGGGGGTGTGCAAGGGAGCAGGGTGTGAGACTGGGAGGTGCAGGTGCATTCAGCGCCCAGGCCACACTCCGGCTCAGCCTGAGCTCTGCCCGGCACTTCCTGGCAGGCTGTGTGCATGGTGGGCCAGGGGCCCGGGGACCAAGGGTGCGGGGAAGGCTCACCAGCCACTGCTCTGACGCCAGGCCCTGTGCCAGACGACACACAGCCCAGCGGTGGTTCCCACCGCCTCCTCCATGCTGGGTGATGACCTAGACACCAGCGGCTGCTTCCCAAGCACCTGCTATGTGGGCCCAGGACAGCGAGGTGCTGCCACCTCACGGCGGACCACAGGGTGGGCAGCGCACGGGGAAGCAGCCCCCAGCCCGACGCTCCCAGGGCCTCAGCCGCAGCCCTGTCTCCACTTGGGGGCAGCCAGGCCTCTCTGGCCCTGCCGGGCCCTGAGCACACACAGGCCTCGCCTTCTCCAAGAAGCCTGCCCTCCTCAGACCCTCCGGAGACCCCACGGGTCCAGTCCCAGGAGAAACCTTGCACACAGAGCCCTGCAGACACAGCCGGAGGGAGACTCCTCAGCGCCCAGACCCCGACCCCAGCACGCCCTTGAGCCAGGCCACAGCAGCCGGCGGCAGGCCTCGGCATGTCTGCTTGCAGCAGGTCCCGCCCCCACTCCGTCCGTCTGTCCATCCGCATCGGGTGACTCATGGGGCCGGCACGCCACCTCCAGCCCACACCGAGGGCGAATGCTCACCTGTCCAGGCTTGATGCCAGCAGACAGCAGCAGTGCCAAGACCAAGCCTGGCCCTCAGGGCAGCAACACAGGACATGGGAACTGGGGGGGTCTTGGGCCAGGGGTGCAAGGGAGGGACCCCTGAGCTCATGCTTGGGCAGGCGGCCCAGGGAAATCAGCCCTGCTGGGGCTCTGCCTTGCCCGGGGCCACACCCCTTCCATGGGGCCTGCAAGCTTGGTGGCTTCACCCTATGGGCGAGGCTGGCCCACTAGCCCTTCCAGACACAGGCGGCCAGGGAGGGGCTCGGGGCATCTCCGGCAGGGCCCGAGGTCTCCCCATCTGTGAACGGGGTGCCCTGCCCTCCTCCTAGGAAAGAGGGAGGGCAGGGCCAGGGAGCTGCAGGGCAGTGCCCTAGGGGTGGGTGGCGGCCACAATGGATGCAGGGCAGCCGCTCACACAGAACCACATGCCAGGCACTGGCCACAGGGTGACTGGACATCCCACTTCACCTGGTGCAATGACAGTAGCAGACCCGCTGACTGTCCCTGCAGGCTGCTCGTCAGGCCTGCCAGACAAGGACCCCCAACTCCAGATGTGGACCCCGTGAACATCAGGGGGTGACGGGAGACCCCGTCCAGGATGCCCAGGGCACCTCAGCCCCCACCCATGCACTGGGCACCTGTTGCCTCTCTCACAGCCACTACCCAAAAATGGCCAGGAAAGGTGAAGGGGGCAGGAGGCAGAGCCCAAAGGTGGGGACAGCCCTCACCTGGCACCTGTGAAGGGGACCTGCGGAGAAACACAGGCCAAGGGACCAGGAGGAACAGAGCGAGAAGAGAACACGCAGGTCAGGTCGGACAGGGAGCAGAGGAGTGGAGAGCCGGGTGGCCCCAGGTGGCCCCAGGGGGCTGGACCAGAGCCCGGGAGCAGAGCCAGCAGGCTGGGGCCGACACCTGGAGACGCAGCGGGCCGCGGGGCCTCCCTCCCTGCAAGGATAGTGGGATGACCCAACTTCAGGAAACAAGCCACAGCTGAGGACACCCAGGGCCCGGCCACTGCTCCTGAGCACCACACTGTGCCGCCGGGTCCCCAAGGCAGGTGACACCAGGGCTGGGCAGCTCAGAAGCCAGGGTCCAGCCCCACTCTGAGCCAGCAACCGGGCCTGGTGGCCATGGTCCGAGGCTGGGGACAGCAACCAGGGCTTATGCTCTGGGTCCCCTGGATCCTGCCTCAGAGCAAATGAGCCTCCTGCACCCCGTTTCGCTCCAGGCTCCCCCATCTCGGCACAGGAGTGCCCGGGCCACCCTCAGGTGGCAGGGCCTAAATGCCCCAAGCGAGGACCCGCACACAGGTGTGGGACGAGGGTCACACAGCTTCACACAGCAGCCCCGTGGGCTAGGCTGGCCTGGCTCTCCGACGCAGCCCCGGCGACGGAGAACATGTCCCTTCCCTGGGACCACGGCCCCCGGCCAGAGTCCGTACCTGATGTAGCCTGTGTGGCCCACATCCTGGGAGTCCGGACTCACCCGCATGCTGCCCCTCCCAGGCCTCGCCCAGATCCCGCCTGGCTGCTGGGCTCCTGCTCGCCTCGTCCATCCCTGTCACAGCCACCAGCAGCAAGCCCAGGATGGCTCCACAGACCCCGGGGTTCAACCCCAGCTGCCCTCAAGGACTTCAGTCACTTCCGGCCCAGTCCAGAGTCTGACGAAGTAGGGACCAAGCCTAGCATCCTGTCCCCTCACCCCGTGTCCCCTGGCCGGAGGACTGGGAAAGTTGGCCTGGGCAGAGACAACGACACCCAGAGTCAGGGGGAGGATTCAGATAACAGCATAAACGTTTCCAATCTCCAGGCCAATCAGGGTGCCACTCACTCCCCAAATCCAGCACGGGGTGGAGACAGTGCCCCAGGACCATGGGTCCCACAGGTCTGGGGCTAAGACCCCAGCTCCAGCAGAGGCGCTCAGCCCCGGGGGGGCCCGTGCCATGTCACTCTGACAGGGAGACAGGGTACGCCCGCAGCCCTCGGCCAGCCCCGGAGGGACAGACTAGTTCCTGTTCCCAGAGGATGAAGCAGACGACTAAGTCAGGAGGAGCCGAGCACCCTCACAGGCCGCTGGGGAGGGGGTGACCCCGCCACAGAGGTGGGGCCCAGGTCACCTCCGGGGCTGCCCAGGGACATGTGAGTGTCTGGGAGCAGCGATATTCCATTGGCAGAAACGGCACCAGAGCTGCAAACATCGGCCACGACCCATCGCTCCTCCCACAGAGCAGGCAGCAAGCAAGGCCCAGCCACAGTGGCTGTTCCAATCAGGCAGCCCCCAACCTGGGCTTCCGAGGGGGCTGGCCAGCCCTGGCCCACACCCCCACCTGCCCCACCGCTGGCCATGCCTGGGCTGCCCGCTCCATCACCCTCCAGCTGGCAGTCAGCTCTGCCTCCCCCACAGCAGGATGAGCACAGAACCCCAGGACAGGGCACACACCGAGGAACATCATGTCACAGCTTCCCCGTGGTGCAGCTCAGACACGGGGAGGCTGGGGCTCCGGCCCCCACAGGATTCTAGCACCAGGGCCTCCAGAGGCTTCGTGACACAGGCCAGTGTCCCTGCTCCAGAGGGCGTGGGCCTGGGCGGACACTCACCTGGAGAGCCAGGATGGATGGGCACAGCCCAGACTCGCCTGGTGCCTGCTCCGCCAGCAGCCCGGGACACAGGTGAACCCTACACCCCTCCAAGAAACCTAGCACCGGAGACCTGATGTGGCTCCTTCCCCCCTGCCCTGCCGGGCCCCTCGGGGTCCCAGAGAACAAGGCCAGGAAGGCCCAGTCCCAGTGCTCACCTTCTTCAGGAGCACAGAGAGCAGGAGGGGCCAGCCAGTGCTTTCCAACCCTGAGGTGCATCCAGCCCTGTGAGCACTGCCCCCTCCCACAGAAGGGACAGGGGGCTCAGACCATGCACCCTGCCTGAGGCCACAAGTTGGCCAGTGGTATGTCAGATGGGCCCCGAGCACCAGGCTGCCTGGGCACAAAGGGCAGGAGGCAGGGTGTTCAGGGCTGGGGTGGACACAGCTATGGGGCAGCAGGTAGAACCAGGTCACCCACCTCTGGTCAGCAGGACAAAACAGAGTCGAGATGGGGGCACCAGCAGGACCCCAGGGGCTTGGAGGGCACCGGGCCTGGGACCCCACACTCCCCCAATACCAGTGGGGTTGCTGCTTCTACCAAAGACCCCAGCTTTGATGGACCTGACATCTGATTCCGCCTTTAGTTCCAGAGCTGCACTGGCCCAAGGGAGAGCAAGGCCGGACCTGGACCTTCTTCTCTCTGAGGGGTGCGGAGAGGTGGAATTACAGACTCTCAGCGCCCCATCTGCCAGACCCCACGCCCAAGGGCCCACCCAGCCCCACCCAGCCCCCACCGCACGGCCATCTCCAAAGTGCCACCATGCCACTCCTCAGTGTCCCCCCAGCCGAAGCTGGTGCCCCCACCCCCATGCTGGGCCCACCGCTGCATCCTCTCTGTGACACCAGCCCGCTGGCCCAGCATCCCTCAGGCCGTACTTCTAAGCCAGGTCGGTCCTCAATGGACAGGCAGATGGCCAGGCTCAGCCCAGGCCTCTCCAGGCAGCTGCAGGACCAACCTCCCTTGACTGCAGGGATCAGGCTGGCCCAACACTCCGGAGAAGGCCGAGGGCCCCGAGGAGCCCCTCTCCCCACACTGGGCTGCCCATCCCCGGGCCGGAGGAGGCAGGACAGGTTCCAGCTGCCTGGACAGCAACGCCACCCCACCCTCTTCCTTGCCCCCCCCCCGCCCCCGCTCCCTGGCTCCCCTGCCGGCTCTCAGACGCCCCGGCTCAGGGCCATTCCAGGAACAACCAGGTACAGCAGCCAGCCTTGAACACGCCGTTCCCTGGGCCAGAAACTTTCCGCCTCCCCAGCCACCTGTAGCCTGGCTCCCTTGCCAGGTGCCTCCTCTGGGAAACTTCCCCAGGCCTCCCCATGGGCAGGGCCTCCTGCCCCCTTCTCCCCAAAGCAAGGCCACCGAGGGGCTCCCACTGGCCCATCGCAGCCATTCGGGTCCCCCTGGGCCCGGCCCAGGAAGGTGCCAAACAAACTTGCTGATCGGCTGCACAGGGTGGGGATGGCAGAGCCGGGCGTGCCCAATACAGGCTGCAGGGTTTCCCACGGTGCTAAAAGCCAGCCCAGCCTGCACCGAGTCCCAGCGAGACCCAGGAAACCCAAGTCAGCAGCACATTGTGCAGCCCGGCAGCAGAGCAGCCCCTGACCGGGTACCTCCCGACACAAAGCTTCAGCTAAGGAGGAAGTGGGAGGGCGGGGTGGGGACTGGATTCTGGTGCCTCCCAGGCAGGGCCCCCCAGGCCTGGGCTCTGCTGGGGTAAAGATGGGGGTACAGGAGGGAGGGGGGGTGCTGCTTCCCTGGGGCCGGAGCCACCTCCTGAGACAGCCAGGCACCACCCTCGCTGGGGAAGGGGACAGTGGCCACACGGCTGGCCCTTCCTGCCTGTCCCCAGCGCAGTCGGCAGATCTGGGTTCGGATCCCAGCTGCACACACGGCTGACTGGGGCCAGGGGCACCTAGCTCTAGAGGCCTCATCGTGGGGTACAGTGTCCTCGGCCACAGCTCCCGGAAGCTTTGAGGAGAGACCACACTGCACATATCACTCGGAACTTGCTAGGGGACATCTGCTTCCCCTGTGGCCCTATGTCAGATACAGCTGGATTAACAAGGCCAGGTCCTGCCGCAACACGATCCAGAGTCAGACAGACAAGCGGGCTCTTCCGAACTCGACAGCTACCCATCAGGAGACGGCAGGGAGGAGACATCAAGGGGGGCTTCCTGCAGGAGGCGTCACACACCTCTGCCAGTCACAGGCTCGACTCACCAACCAAAACCACCCTGGCCCTGTGGGCACAGCAGGGAATAGGACAGACAGTGGGGACCCCAGCACACAAAGCAGCCTCACCGCAGCCAAGGACCCCAGCCCGGGTGACCCATGCCTGGGAACACAGGCGCTCAGGGTGGGCGCGGTCAGCCTGACCTCAGAGGCTGCTCTGCCCACTGCGGTCACTCCCGACTCCCTGCAGCCACAGCCAGGCACCAAAGCTCCGCCTCACCCAAATGCACGCTCCCAGCACCTCTGCTGCAGCCCGGCCCTGCAGCCGCCCACCGCGTGTCCTGTCTGGGTGCGGCTTCCTCATCTGCAGCAGACTGGCCACCAGCACCCTCCCCGCTGACGGGCCAGGGTTGCACAGCAGCCGGGCCAGGGTTGCACAGCAGCCAGGTCAGCCTCAGCGCGGGGCTCCTTGAACCCTGGCCCCACCCAGCAGGCAGCTGGGTGCAGTCTCAGGGCCTCCTGAACCCACTCCGAGGTGCCCGCCTGTGCCCACTGCTGAATGTAGAATCCCAGAAAGAGCAGGCTCGCCGTGGTGCCCTCCCCCAGACTGTGCCCCGGGGGACCCTGTGCCCTCTGAACACGAAGCCAAGAAGGGCCCCGTGAGGTGACAGGGATGGTTCCTCCCAAATCGCGCGCTGGGAACATGCGGTGACAATGAGTTCTGCAGCCATCCTGCCCTGCCCGCCCCAAGCAGGGTCATCCCCGACCCCAGTCCCGGTGGCACTAAGCAGCCCGCACACCAGCTCAGTGCAGAGGCTCGTCTCTTCCATCCGGAGAGGACAGGGGGTGCTGGGCCCTTGCTCCTGCCCCAGCCAGCACGACCAGGGGCCTGTATCTCCCACACACACGGCACCCTCAATGGCCTCAGCTCTGCCCTTCCTCACTCCTTCATGCTCAAAGTCCAAGCTCTAGGGCCTGGGTTCAAATCCCACCCTCGTCCCTTGCTAAGCCTCAGTTTCCCCCTCTGCAAAATGGGAAGTCCTAAGGATTACATCGGCTGAGGAGCGTCACCTGCTCTGACGTCATGGCCTCTGCCATGCTCTCGCAGGCAGGGTGGCCTCTCTTCCTCTCTGGAGATGGAAATGAGGCCAGGACACCCATGAGGAAGGCCAGGGCCAGGCCTGGCACCCAGGCGCCTGACATGAGTCCTGTGACGACCGCAGGATGTTGGGAAACAAGCGCCCGTTTCAACACTGCCTGCCGAGTCAGGGACAGGTTGCAACACGCAGCGGGCACCAGGAGAACTGTGGCCATCTCAGCCCGGACGGCTGCCCCCAGGAAGGGGCACAGGCCGGGCACTGCGCTCACGCCTGCCCAGTCACACCCGCCTGGAGGACAACTCACGCTCTCAGGGCTGGGCGGAGACAAGGGAGGGCCGTGGCGGAGATTCAAGGCCACCCCCAAAGCGCGTGCACCCCACACGGCTGCGGGCCCTGCATCCGACCCTGCTAGAAGCCTGCAGTGTCCCAGCTGGCTGGGACAGGGAGAGGCTCCTTGCAGACCTGCTGGCGGGGACCAGCTTTGGGGGCTGCATTCTGGAGACACAGAGCCCCTGGACCCGGCCTCCCCAGAGCACTCAGGGTCAAAGTCAGCCGCTCTGGCTCCCAGCGGCCTGCCCACAGTGCCCTGCAAGCCAGGGCTGAGCACGGAGGCCCTGTGCCCAGCAGAGAGCAGGGACTGCTCTAGGACCATGGTCAACGCTGGCCCTGGCCAAAACTTAGGCAAAAATCACAGCCAGGCACTCTCAGCACTCAGGAGGCAGAAACAGGAGGATTGCTGCAAGTTCAAGGCCAGCCTGGGCCACTTACGTAGTAAGTTCAAGGTGAGACCATCTCAAAAAAACAAATAGCAACCAGGATGATGGCCCCCGCAGTTCCCATGGCACCCCGTCGGACGGGGGAAACTGAGCCCCAGCAAGGGCCAGGGGCTGTTCCCAGGCCACGTCTGGGGGTGCAGGCTGAGAGCATTCCGGGCAGTGTACCCAAGCAGAGCTGTCCATGCTGGGTGGGGGGCTCCTCATCCAGGTGTGGGCCGACTGTGGGTACAAATCCATTGTAGGGAGCTCTCTGCCATGTGCCCCGGAGCTGGGCTGTCCCCCGACCAGCCCAGGACGCCCTGCTGACCTCCAGGGCAGACAACCGCCCAGGCCGACCGCAGCGCCCCACCTCTCTGGATGGGGGCACCCAGGGCTGCTGTGTCCTGTGTCCCAGCCCCCCACCTGAGCCTGATCGGTCACCCAGGGCCGCCACCCAGTGAGCTCCAGGAATGAGCATTTCTGTCCCAGTGCTGCCCACCCCAGCCTCCACCACAGGGCCCAACCACCGAGCTGGCTCTGGGGGACGGCCTGGGGGTGACAAGGGAGGACGACCAGGCCCCACTGCAACCCTGGTGCTCCCTGGAAGGCTGAGAGGCTCCGGCACAGAAGAGCTGCACCAACAGGAGGTGACCATCGGCCAGACTCGGCAAGAGCAGAGCCCGGGAAAGGGAGAGCACTTGCCCCAGGGAGCGGAAGCCCACCAGGGGGGGCAGAAACCCAGCACAAACCAGAAGGCTGTCCGGGGTCACAAGGATGGGGAGGAGGGCTGGGCGGACACAGGAAACCGGAAGGGCCTGGCTGAGCCTCTGAGGAGAGGAGCCATAGGACAGGCAGGCAGAGGCCCCAGCAGGCAGAGCCCAGCCCTGACCTGCAAAGCCCCATGGCACCACCCCAGGTCATGCTGCCAGCTGGCGTGGGGCAGGGCCCCCTGTGGGTGCACCTCACCAAAGCCCACCTGTCCAGGACCACTGTGGACGTCACCCCCCACACCCCGGGGCCCAGCCCAGGACCCTGCAGAGGTCCCTGAGAACCACGGCGAGCTCACATGGGTACCCACGCTCATCCATGCGTGTTCCTGGCTATGCAACGTTACGGGTGTCAGGTCCAAGTGGGCCTTGGGCTGGGAGGGGCAGCCCCCCCCACTGTGGCCCCAAAACACCAGGGCAGCTTCCAGGCAGGTGCCCTGCATGGCCTGAGAGGGAAGGGGCCATCCCAAGGCCATTCAGCCAGAGAGGGGCCCGAGAGGCCTGGTGGATGGGACAGAGGGCAGGGCTGTGGGGAGCTCAGGAGACCAGGGGCTAGGCCAGGGGGTGCCATGGGCTGAGCAGCCATCACCTCTCACACTCCCACCCAGACACGCACACATTCCTGCTCCCACCCGTGCACAAATACATACACTCACATATGTTCACGCTCACACGCACACTCCCACGTACAATCGCGTGCTCAGTTTCCTGACACAGCACAGCTGGCTCCGGGAGCCGTAGGCACCTCAGCCTCTCACCTGCTCAGCATCAAAGTGCAGGGAGAAACCCCAGCCCCAAGCCAGTGGTTGGCAGGGACAGCCAGGGTGAGGGCAGCCGTCCTTCCTCCCCGAGGGGATCCCAAGCCCAACAGGCCAGCAGCCTCCCGGGATCTGATGACGCCCGTCATGGGGTCTCACACGCAGGCCCCTCCAGGGACACTGGGGCCAGGACCTCAGGGCCAGGGCACCCAGCAACTCCAGAGACAAGGACACGATCTTGGGGTCAGGGTCCCAGTGGCACCTGCTGGGGAAGACCCGCCCCTCACCCCCCAGAAGGAGGAAGCCATCCCGGGGCATCTGAGGAGACACCCCACCCCACTGCACCCCGACGACCCCCTGCAGGCGCCTCCAGCAGGGTGAGGTGAGCTGCAGCAGTGCAGTGTCCCCTCCGAAGCCACTCCAGCCAGGCCAATGCCACCAGGGCAGCCGGGAACCATCAGCCTGAGGAGCAGCCCTGCGACAGGGCCTTCGGGAGACGGGTGGGGCCAGGCCAGGAAGCAGAGCTGTACACAGTGCTGCCAGAGGGTGCTGTGCCAGCCCTCGCCATCCAGGTGTCCCCAGGCCTCTGGGGCGTGTGCAAAGCAAAGCCGCGACGGATGAGATGCCCACCACACCTCACACGCCCTGACCAGGGCCTCTGGCCAAGGGGCTAGGAGCCTGGGTTCAAATCCTGCCTCCAGAGGGCTGGTTCCTTGCTGCTCTGCACCTGTTTCCTCATTTATAAAACAATCAGGGCACTGCAGGACACAGAGTGGCCATGGCCTGTTCCAGCCATTGACAGGGACACGGGAGGGGCTGCTTCCGCCCCACTGGGTGCATGGGAGGTGCAGAGACACCATTCAGCACCGCTGCTGACGTGAAATCGTCCCCTCAGGCCAGCAGGGCCACAGAGACACAGAGAGGGGCCGCCAGGGCCGGGCCGGAGCCAGAAGGTCTGCTGGTGGCCTGGGCTTCTGTGGGGTTGATGGAAATGCCCCAAATTCTAAAACTGGTTGTGCTGCTGCCTACCGGCACTTCAGACTATAAATTCCGCTGAATGTCTATGAAAAAGGTGGATTTTATGATTCAGGATCACACTTCAGTCGATCAACCATCCAAAGGAGAAGCCTGGTGCTGGGTGAAGGCTGGGAGAAGACGGGGACCCACCAAGCGCACCCCGCAGGAGCCCAGGGGACACCAGGTTCGGAGCCTGTGCCCCTTTCCACGCATTCTGCCCAAAACAGGCTCTGGACTTCCGGTAGCGTTCACCCGGACTCCAGCTGCCACGGGGACCCTGTGCCCCCAGGCTCAGCGCTGGCGGCTGGCACCCCAGGAGCCGCCTTCCCAGTCCCACAGCTCCCCGAGGGAGCTCAGGTGTTTCCTCCACCCGGGCCCTGCCAGCGGGTCCTGCCGCCTCGCCCTGCTCCTCAGGACAGGGACAGGCCCCAGGGCAGGGGCGGCTGCGGTGGGCTGGGGAGGGGGCCCCTTCCGATCCCATCCAGAGCCACTGCCTGGGCCTCTGCCGCGCCGACACCCACTGTAACTTGTTCCAGATGCGAGAGGAAGACAGGAGCAGCCGGCGCCCTGCTGAGGAAGCTGGGAAGGGGGATCACGTGCGACTCTGAGCCCACGCCAAGTCCCCAAAGGAGGCAGGAGCGGCTCAGTCCTGCTCCCCCGTGCTCGGCGGACCACCCAGACACACTGCCCAGACACCCTCCCAGACCTGGCGCAAGTCTGCAGGGCCTAGAGCCTGGAGGGAGGGGGTGACGGAGATTCTGCAGAAAGCCTAGGCAGTCCAGCACTTGGGGAGGCTGAGGCAGGAGGACCACAAGTTCATGCCCAGCCTGGGTAACTCAGTGACTTAGCGAGACCCTGTCTCTAATTACAAAGCAAAGATTTAAGCAGACACTGGGGCTGTAGCTCAGTGTAAAGGCTGTGGGCTCTGCCCCAGTACCACAATATAATAAAGAAAAGGGACCAGGCAGACATACCAGGGGGCTGCTACACACACAGTCCTGCGGCTCTGAGGGGCAGATGCCCCAGCGCCCCTCTGCCCGACCCTGACTGCCATCCCGCCCGGTGGCTTTCAAGCAAGCTCTGCCCTGGCACCTGCACAGCCCAGGAGCCAGGCTCCAACACCACCGAGCATCTGTGTGATATGCCCACAGGCCGGGCCCCCGGCCAGACCCCCAAAAGCAGACATGTGAACAGCGGGGCCTGGAGGGTCTTCCTCCCACCAGGAACCTCACCGGAGCCCCGTCCTGCCCCAGCTCCAAGGAGGAGCCGAAGCCACCTCCAGCCACCCACAGCAGACCCAGTCCTGGTGCCCACTGCCTGTGCCGGGCCCATGGCACGGCTGTCCAAGGCCCCAGTCCACTTCCAGGGACCAGGCTGAGGGAAGAGCAGGGACCACCACGCTCAGCGCCAGGGCCTCTGATCCACACGAGGCCGTGCCCAGAAACCACGGAGTCCCCGCCCAGGGCACTGCGCAGCCCCCCCATCAGGGCCCTGTCCCCCAGACGCCCACCATCCCCGGCCGCTGTCCCCTGGCTGTGACGCAGGGACCTCAAGCCGACTCAGCAAGGGCACAGAGCACTTGCACGAGGCCTGGGGCTCAGTCGGCCTGCAGCCAGGAGCCCACACCGTGCGCTGGCCCCGCACCCCAGCACCTGCGCCTGGTCACACTCCCCCAAGACAGAAGCCGGCACCCCTACACCATGGCCTCCTCCTCTCTCCAGGACCACCCGGGCAGGGCACAGCCCTCTCCAGCCTCAGTTTCCCCCCACTGGAGCATGAGGGATTGGAGACTTGAGCTCTGGTGTCCACAAAGTAGGGCCACAGCCTGGGACAGTGGAGCCCACGGCCCGGCCCCTGCCCACCGCAGGCTGGACAAGCTCACTCCCACAGCAGCCGCAGCTCCCTGAAGAGCCCTAACCTGGACCCTGTGGCCCACACAGCTCCGCACTGCTGCTCTAAGGCCTGGGCTTCAGCTCCTGCTGACCAGGGAGGACACCGTAACCAGCTCGACATCCAGAGGGAGGTTGGCAACACCCTTGCGGGTCTAGAGTCCTGAAGGACAAGAAAACCAAAGGGTCGGTGAGGTGGTGCCTACCACCACACACTGCTCAGGACGTGGCAGCACGGGCCATGCCGGGCAGTCAGCAGCCCCGCTGTGCCCGTCAGAGTGGCAACAGCACTCAGTCCTTGGCACAGGGTGCAGAGGTGAGGGTGTGCGACTATCCAACCACCGCCTCGGTCACCTCCCTCCAGAGTCGGGTGCAGAGGGCCCCGCGGTGCTCAGATGGGAGCCCCAGAGGTGTGAAGCTGGGGGTTCCCCCAGGGCACGTGTCCGCCTCCCTGGAGACAGGCAGGAAATGAAGGGAGGAGACGCTGTGCTCCCGGGCTCCCAGGGCTGCCAGGGACAGAGTGACAAGTCCCCAGGCACTGGGCTGCAGCCCAGTGACACCATCGCTAGGGACCCAGTCTCTGGCAGAACAGGGCAAGGCAGGAGGACCCATGCCCGCCACTCAGGAGGAGGGTGCTCTGCGGACACAATGCATCCGATTAAGGACAACAGGGTTCACCCAAATGGAGCTTGCAGCCCAGAACGGCACCATATAGTGGGCACTTCTGGCCAGAAAGCAGGGTGGGGCGTGAAGCCACTGTAGGCTCAGTCATGGGGCCTCTGCCCCCTACCCAGAGAGCCCGTCCTCCCTGAGCCCACAGCCTGGCGTGGCCAGCACCCCAGGCACACACCCCCACCAGGAGCAGGCCCCAGGGGGGACTCACGTCCCACAGGGTCACAGCAGGGCCAGGTCGGATATGGCTCCCAACCTCTCACCACTACAGACAGCCAGCGTCAGGGAAGCCGGGCCTCGGGTTTCTGGAAACGACAGACATGTGGAGTCCGCAGAGAGGCTTAGGGAATCCCAGCCAGGCACAGCATCTAGGATGCTCCCACCACCCGAGGGGCTGGTGACAGGTGACACAGTGTCCTCGGCCACCTCGGGCCATGGACAAGCGTGGCCTGCCTGCTGCACCCTCCCACACCGAGCCACAGCGGCCCCAGGGGCACATGGGCACAGTGCCCCACTGCCACATGGACGGCAGCTCCAAGCTGCCCAGGGCAGGTCACAAGAGGATGGCAGGAGACAGGCAAGATCAGCAGGGACAGCAGGAAGGGACGCCGGGGACAGGCACGAGGAACCCTCCTCACGCACACCGGAAGGAAAACCAGCGTGCTCACTCGCGCCCTAGTCCTGCCTCACCGGAGCAGTGCTGACAGCCTGCTGCCAAAGAAGGACCACCCCGAGTCCCTCCGATTTTAATCAGGGCCATTAGGCACTGCTCGACAATTAGGAAACACAAATTACAGCACGGGGAGCTCATTACCCACAAATGGCGGGCGGCGGCCGCAGACGGCCCTGATGGATGGTGCGCGAAGCAGGCGTTCAGTCTCCAGGAGCTGCCGCCCCTCCGCACCCCTGGCCTTGTGTGTCACCTGCATCTTCCCTCCAGGCCACTGACAGCCGTCCCAGCCACTGGGGCACCCTGGTCCAGGCTGGAGACAGAGGACGCAGGCCTGGCCAGGTCCTCAGGTGGCCTGGACAGTGGGCCCCGGCCTCTCACGCCAGGACAGACAGCCCAGCGTGCAGATCCACTGCGGCACCCGGCAGAGCCACCACGCAGGCTGGGCCAGGGTCACCCAGTGTGAGCAGAGAGAGACCGGGCCGGTGGGAGGACAGCGAGCCCCGTGCACGGAAGGCCTCTGCTCCCCCACCTGTGTCATGCACGGCATTAAGGAGACCGCCGAGTTCCCTTCCTGCTCTGAGACCCAGATCCCAGCCGGAGAAAGTTCCAGAATCAGCTCGTCGATGAATGAATTAGCAAGACAGTCCCAGCGTTAGCTTGATGAGTCAGATGGCAGGGCACGTGGGAAAGTCCAGCCTGACAGCACTCGCTGGGCTGATGCCCACCAGATAACAGGGAGGCAGGGCCTGCCACACCCTCACAGCCACCGAGCCAGGCAGGCAGGGACGGGAATGCTGCCCAGAGGGGGCCCTCATGGCCTCAGGGGTCTCCCACCCTCCCCAACTCCCTGGGGGCTCCCAGACCCAGGCCAGGGGAAAGACAGGGCCTGAGCCCACCCCTGCCCCTGCCTGGGGGCCGCCCAGGCTCCCTGGGGACATCCCCTCTCGCAGGGACCTGGGATCTGGAGCAGGCCCTTCTGTCCAGGGCAGCCCAGCCAGAAGGGCTCCCCAGCAGCCTCAGGGTACACACTCACGGCCACCCAGGGAAGGCCAAGGCCCAAGTGCCCCTCCAGACCAGCACAGTCAGGCGGCCTCAGGGCCTGGGGTGGGGACTCCTGCTTCAAAAACACTTCAGGCCTGAGAGTGACAAGTGGCCACGCAGAGGCAGCCATGCAGCGGCACTGGACGAGGGGCCTGGCACGGTGAGCACTGGCCAACACCAACTCTCAGGAAAGAGAAACTGAGGCTTCGGAGGGGATGGGTTTCGACGGAGGCCACACGGCCCAGCGCCGTGGACCACCACCACCTGCAAGGGCTGCAGAGCGCTGTTCCCGTGACTGCAGGGTGGGAGCGGGAAGCAGCAGCCTCTCCCTGTGCTCCATAGCCCAGCCAAGGCTGCTGAGGGCCAACAGCTCCAAGCTCCCCTCAGCGACGCTGCCCCTCCCAGGCAGGACAGCATGAGCGCTCAGACCCAGGAGAGGACCCGGGGGGTCACCCTGCTGGCCGGCACAGCAGTGTGGTATGGCCAGGGCGGCACCCCCCACTGACGCCACCTGGGCAGCTCCAAACCTGCTGCTACTGGCTCCCAGGGGTCGAGGAGGAGCCAGGCCTGGCCAGAGCCACGGCAGAGGGACTGGTGACCAGGGCCCAGCCCACAGGGACATGACAGGGCCTCCACCATGGGCAGGATGGGGCAGGGGGCGCCTCAGCCCATGGCCCACCCGAGCAGGGCTCACATCTGCCCTGCCCTCAGCCACACGCAAGGCCCTCCTGATGCCAGGCCCACTGTCCACCCCGCACAGGGGCGACATCCGTCTCCAGGAAAAACAAGCCAGGCCCTGTCGTTTGGGGATGGAGCCAGCCGTCACCTCCAGCGCCTCCCGCACCGGGCACCCTCAGCCTCCAGGTGAATGGACACCCTGAGAAGGCCAGAGCTCAGGGCGAGGGCAGGCCCTGATGACCTGTAGGACGCACCATCCCCCGAGCCAGGTCGAGCAGGACAGGACCGGGCAGACAGTGCCGGGCAGACAGTGCCAGGCAGGAGGCCGGCGAGGACCCAGGGCGGGGTGGACAGAGAAGGGCAGGGAGGGACACCTGGAGCACCTCATCAGCTGTGTATCACAGCCCCGGCACAGCCTCGGTTTCCCCCACTGCACAGTGAGAGCAGAGGTTTCTAACCCCACTCAATGCCACTCTCGGGGGTGAACGGTGGACCCCGGCCCCAGGAGAACCCCTCACTTCTCCCTCACTCGGCCACAGCGGGCCTGAGAGCTTCTCCAGCCACTGCCTGCAGGCCGGCCCTCCGCCCACTGCTCGCTGTCTCCCCTAAAACTGCCCCCTGGGCTCCCAAGACACCAGCTGCCTGTCTGATCAATACTCCCAGAACTCCGCTGAGGCTCCCCGAAAACAGGCAAGGGTAAGAGTGGGAGGTGCGGGGCTTCGCGAAGCCCCTCCACAAGGGCCGCAAGCTCTCAGCAGGGTTCTCCTGCTCCCTTTGCCTTCCCCGGAGCCTAGGACAGCAAACCCGGAACTCTGGTCTCTGCCTTGGCCTTCAGGACCTGCCTAAGCGTGAGCTGTGTGCACCCTGGCGGGCAGGAAGCCCGAGACGGGCAGGGGCCTGGAGCACCTGGAGCCGGACCTGTGTGTTCCTGTGGACTCCCTATCCCTCGGGCTCTGGGCTGGAGTTCAGGCCCCGCACTCGGAACTCCAGAGCTTCTCTCTCCTCCAGGCCGTCAAATATGCCCGCCCTGGTCTGTGCCCCTCCGTGACCGGCAGTCGTCACCTCCTCCAGCAAGCCCTCCCTCCAGCTCCACCACCCCAGGCTGAGGGAGCCCTGGACTTGGGGTGCCCACATCCCACCGGGACCCCAGAGCAACACATCAGGGTCTGTGGCCATCGCCTCACTCCCTCCACGCCAGACCCCAGAAGGGTGCCGACTCCGCCTGATCCCACCACTTCCCGGTCTTCTGTGGGGTTCTCTGCCTCCTCCCGAATGGTCACCTCGCCCTCCGTCCTGGGGTCGGCCACAGAGTCCCCCGGGGTAAGGTGGGTCAAAGGTTGCTGGGAAAGCTGATAAACAAGTTGGGAAGCGGCCGGCCGTGGCTATGCACATGTCGTCACTGACGGACGCAGGCTGCACCCGAGGGTGGCCCTTTCTGCTCCCTTCCGGTGAGGCCTATGCTAGCACCGGGCTCTCTGCTCAGGATGCCCACTCCGCCCTGTGCCTGACTCCCCACCCGCACCCAGCCCAGTCCCCAGAGGGCTGCAGTGCCAGCTCTGGGGATATCCAGACCTCTATGACCACCGCCCCATGCCCCCGCTGAGCAAACGCAGAAACTGAGGCCTGGGAAAAGCTTCTGCGGGTGACAGAAGCAGCCACAGCTCCTCAGAGTGACCCAGCCGGGGCCCTTGCGCCCCCTCCCAGGAGCCCACAAGGCAGAGGCCACCACAGCTGGACGGTGAACTCTGGCCAGGTTTCTGCTCCTGGTGCCGGAAAGGCCTCACTCCAGGCAGGAACGAAACCTGTCCGACCGCTCAGACGCTGCAGCACCAGGCTACTATCTGCTCATCGCGTTTCTCAACTGCACAGAGCTGGTGATTGCGACAGGCCAGGCCTGCAGACCCGATAAGCAGGCATGGGTGTGGGCTGGGTGGGCTCGGCTGGTGCTTTGTTTTATTTTGTTTTGCTTTGCTTTGTTTCCACCGAGCTGTGCCCCGGCCTCCCCAGCTCCACTCGGGCCTCCGCACTTCCTGGGGGTGCTGAGCTGGGGCACCCGGGTTCTGTGCCGGGAAGGAACAGGGTGCAACCCTGGGGGACTCCCCTATCAGAACCATCACGGTGGCAGCTGAGCGGGTCGCAGGGCAGGGCAAGGCCCGGCCTGGGAAATCCATCCTCTCCCAGCCCGTGAAGGCGAGGCCACATGCGCCAGCCAGGGGACTCCCTCCCCTGCACAGCACTCGGACGCTGGACGTTGTAAGGAAGCCATGCAGCCCACCCTCCCTCTCCAGCCTCGCTGTGTGGCCCAAGGACAGCTGGCCCAGGAGACACTGATCAGGTGCGGCCCTAGGAACAACACACAGCCGGCTCCCCGCTGGACCAACACAGGGGGACAGGGCACCCTCAGAGCAAAGTACTGACCCTGCCCAGCCTCCTGTTGGCAGGCGAGCCCAACCACGGCTGCACAGCCTCTGGGCACCATGCTGCCCGCTGCCCCACAGGCCATGGCAGCAGGCATGAGTAGGGACACCTGTGGGACAAGCCCACTCCTCAAGCCCACAGACATGCAGACCCCGGCCCAGGCTGCAGCCACGTCCCAGCTGTGTCCCAGCGTGAGGTAGTCAGTGATTTTCCACCTCACAAATCCCAAAAAGAGCCAGACGTGGTGCCACGGACCTACAATCCCAGCACCCCAGGAGGTTGCAGCAGGAGGATCCCAGGTTCAAGTCCAGCCTGGGCAACTTAGTGACTACCTTCTTCCATTGCAGATAAGGAAATCAGGGCTCAGAGAGGTGAAGGAACTTGTCTAAGACCCCTGAGCTCCTCAGGGAGGGTCACTCCTAGGAGCCTGACAGTTCCCCTCCCCTGGTGGGACAGGGGCTGGGAGTGGACAGGAGGGGTAGGAGGCGGTCGGACAGCAGGGCTCCCCCACCCCGGCCAGGACACGCAGGAACGGGCCAAGGGCCACCCACTCTCCAGGACCAGGTCTGGGCCCTCCCTCCCTGTCCACACCCGAGCAGTAGATCCAAGTATGAGAAATGACAACCAGTGACCACAGTGTTGGCGGGGCTCGAGGGGAGACCGGGGCTGGCACCCAAGGTGGGGTGGGAGGCCACGGATCTCCCTGACCCTTCACAAGTGACCAAGGGGCAGCCAGGACTCAGCCAACCACTCAGGGAGCTGCACCCCCAGGGCCCGGCACCCGCAGTGGGCTCAGACAGACACAGGGACGCCCCGCTGGGCCCTGAGCCCCCGAGCCAGGATGACGGGAGGGCATCCATGTGACCTGGACACAGCCTGCTCACATAGCCTCCTGCGGGCCCCTCAGGTCCGATGCCCAGGACTCCGGCCCAGTGGGCTCTTAGCACCTCCATCCACACACCCTCCTCCAGGACGCTGGTGTGTGCTTGCCCCCAGAGAAGCCACAGTGCATGGCTGAGGGACAGAGACAATCAGGGGCACAGACACCCATGGCCAAAGGAGTGAGTGCAATGAGATCCGACCCACACTGAGGATGCTGAGCAGCAGCTCAGCCTCTGAGCATGTGTGCCTCCAGGGAGGCCATGAGGTGCACTGGGGATAGCCCAGCTTGGCCACTAGGAGTCAAAAAGCCCTTCGATGGTCCTGACAGGCAGCCAGGGGAGAACCACCGCCAGGCTACTGTGGGGGGGGGGGTGTCCACACATTCTGCTCCCAAGTACCACAGGCCTTAACACACTACGGCCGCCAAGGAGGAGGGGTCTGAAAGGTCACAGAGCCATGGGCTGAAGTTCTGCAGATGTTATGAGGACAAACAGCCACACTCAGCTGCGGGCAGGACAACAGGACATGAGCCACAGGAGATCCCAATCAGGATGGCCAGAGCCACATGCAACCCCAACCACCCTGGCTCTACCCTATAGGCATCACCAATCCATCACCACACCCTCTATCACTGCAGCCTAGGAACACCCCTGAGCACTCTGGCTCTGCCCCACAGACATCACCAATCTACCACCACACCCTCTATCTCTGCAGTTAGGAACAGCCCTCACCACCCTGGCTCTGCCCAGCAGACATTACCAATTCATCACTGCACCCTCTATCACTGCAGCCTAGGAATAGCCCTGAACACCCTGGCTGTGCCCTGCAGACATTACCAATCCATCACCGCATCCTCTCTCACTATAGTGTCTGACTATTGCTGCTGAGCCCAGGCAGCCTCAACCCACCAGTCACAGGGGACGCACTGGAAGGACAGCACACCCCACTCCTCCAGGCACGGCCCATGCTCACTTTGCAGCAGTGACCGTGGTCCAAGGACCTATGACCCCTATCCCTTCAGTGAACAGGCCCCCTCCCCCAGGACCGCAGCTCTCCACAGTGTCACTAGCACTCAAACTAGCCCCAGCCCACAGGACCTTCTCCTCTGCAGCACCATCATCCACGAGAGGTATGGACACATGTTACAAATGACATGGCCTCCCCAGCAGATGTACTTCCAGACCCGAGAACGGGACAGGTTCCAAAGGCATCAGGGGTGTCCCCTCCTTCCCTGAGGCCTAGCATCAACAGCCTGAAGCAACAACCCTCCCTCCTGTGCAAAGAAGGTATGCATAGGGTGACCTGCGAGTCACTCTGGGGTCCAGCTGGGCACTGGGGCACAAGACAGCTGACTGCTTCATACAGTGGACTGAGAGCCCCAGCTCCCGTGAGCGGCACATAAGCTCCACACACATGGGCACAAAAGCACACACAGCCTAGGGCAGCGGGTCCCCCTCCATCGAGCTGGCCTGAGGCCTGCCACAACCCAGGGCTGAGAGAAATTCCACTTTTGGAGAGATTTAGGAGCAGGAGTCCTGCAACCCTTCAAATCCATTTAAGAAAATAAGCTCACCTCCTCCCCAGCTGAGCACAGCTCGGATTTTGCTCTGATTTCAAAATCTAGAGCCTGGCTTTCACCTCCAGCTTCCCGGTTCCAGAAGGGCCTGTACCCCAACTGTCCAGGCACGGACAGGGTCCCAGGGCTACTCATACCTCAGCCGCACCCAGGGACCAGCCCAGGCAGAGCCCAAGTGGCATCAATCCCTGTCTCTCTGAGCGGGCACCAGGAGGCAGGCTGAGTGTCCCCAGAGACAGGAAGGGCCAGAGAAGAGCACTGGACAGGGGCTGGTTTCCCCGCCAAGGAAGGTGGGGGACAGCCCCTGTCACCAAGCCCCTCCAGCTGACTCAGTTCCCACCACTGCCCCACAGAGACCTCCACGTCCCCAGGCGAGGCTGGTTGCCTCTGGCTCCCACCAGCCGCACCAGACCACACTCTAGCCCGGAAGCAGCCAAAGAGCCACTGCAGCAGGCCACGCAGCCGAGGTCCCACGCCAGGGACCCACGGCAGCCCCAGTTCCCGCAGCACGACAGCCCTGCCCTGCACTCTTCTATCTCCGTGGGTCCCACTGTTTCCCCAGGGAAGCTGACACCTCAAGATACGCCCTCGCCTGGGAGCTGCAGGACACAACCGGGGCACGCTTCAGGCCCCGCCAAAGGAAAACAAGGGCCTGCTGGCAGCCCAGCCAGACAGCAGCTGAGGCCCGGGCGGTCAGGACAGGACCCTCAGCCATTCTGCCTGCTGCTGGGCAGGGATGAAGCAGGGCAGGATCGGGCCATGTGGGGGCCTGGGACGGGAGGCCAGGGTCAGCTTGCCAGCAGCCCCAAAGCCACAGCCCAACCTCACCACAACCCCAAAACACCTTCCCTTTGCTGCACCTCGGCCCTGTGCCCAAAGCTGCCCGGGCAACCTCGCTCCCTCCCATGGTGCTCCGGGGCCATGCAGAGCTGCGCACACCCACACGGCTCTCTGACTGACAGGGAGGCACCAGGCTGTCCCGCCCCAGCACACTCATGTGCACACGCACACCCAGCAAGGCCGCCGTCCATTACCCAAGGCCCTCTCACCCTGGGACGAACCCCTACCCTGCCCCATTCACCTCTCACCCCGATGTTAAAAATTCACTCACGACAGCAGATCGGTTATTACGCCTCGGCCTTAATTAAAGAGGGCCTCGCAACAACATTTTAAACAGCAGTGTCATTTTCTAATTGACACGGCTCCATTACCGAGAAAAATGCGCACGCCAGCCTGGCCCTCCTCCACCCTCCTGGAGCAAGGCTGGGGACGCGTGGCTTCAATTTTTAATCTGCTGATGAAATATTCACAGGCCAGGGAAGGGATTGCATTTCCTGAGGTGCAGGATCGTTGCCCTCTTCCGGGGCTCCCCGTGCCAGGAAGCACCAAGTTCAGGGTTACCAGACTCAGAGCGGTGTAATGAACAGGCCCATGTGGGCAGGGCTACAGACCAGCCTGCCTCAGCCTCCTGCTGTGCCCACCGCTGGCACATGGCCCTCGAGGTGACCCCGGCCACAGCTTCCCAAACTAGGATCCCGTGGCCCAGGGGCATAGGCCCCCACCCAGACCCCTTGAAGCCCCCAGGAGAATCAGGCCCTGACATGGTCATTCCTCAAGCACAGTGCTCAGAGGGCCTGGCCCCCAGTGCTAACACCTCCAGCTATCAGCCACTCCATGTCCAGGCTACACACACTTGGCAGGGAGCCGAGCCCGATGCCCCACTGAGGCAGTGAGGAGGATGCCTCCCCAGGTGAGCCAGCTAGGTGAGTGTGGGCAGAGCAAGGACCAGGCACAGCCTCCCACGTGGCATTGGCCAGTGTACCCTGAACCCCTAGAAGCAAGACACCAGCCAGAAGCCACAAGGCTTGGCACAGGGGTGTAGGGGGCCTGGCAGAGGCACCGCTGCCCGGCACATCAGGCCCTGGGCCGTGCCCCATGAGGCAGGGACAGTCACCTTCCCTCCACTGACACAGAACTGAGGCTCAGAGAGGCAGAGGGCTCCTAAATCCCAGCCAAGGGCTCCCTCAGCCAGATCCTCCCTCCCCTGTGGGCGGCTGTGACACTGGCCGGCTGCCCAGCTGACCCTGGACGGGCCACGCCTCTCAGACATGCAATCGGTGCAGCATCTCCCCGTGCAGGGCAGAAATGCCCGCCCTGCCCACCCTCACAGCCAGCCCTCGAAGACACCGCCCAGCAACAGGCCCAGCCCCAGGGGTCGGGCATGGAGCCGCCCTTCCAAGGGTGCAAGCAATCAAGTGAGACGAAGGACCCTGAATCCTCCAGCGGGTGCACGGGGTCACAGCCCGAAGTGGGGTCATCACCCGACAGGAAGCTGCCCCTGCAGAGCCCACACCCCCGGGATGAGCCCTCCTGCCGCACGGCCGATGGAGGCAGAAGCCCTGGGCGGTGCAGCTGGGGCAGGAAGCCGGGGTCTCCAGGCCCCTCCCCGGCTGGCCCTTGGCAGGCAGCTCCCTGGGTCCGCCCTTCCTTGCCGGGGACTGGGCCACACGCCGGTCTCAGACCCCACCCTCCCCATGAGGGCCGCTGAGGTCGCGAGGCCGCGGCTGCTCAGGTCTGGCTGAGCTCAGCTGGGATGCCGCATCCCCCGAGAGCTGATCCTCAGCCTGCGCCTGATGCCCTCGAAGCTGTCTCAGGAGACGAGCCGCTACTCGAGACAGCCAGGGCACAGGGGACCACAGGGACTTTCTTGGTGAGCATCCCGAGCTCAGAGAGACTCTGCAACCAGCACGTGCACCATGCCATGCTCACCCACAAGGTCCGGGCCATGCTCCCCAGGTGTCCCGCGGGACATCCTGAATTAGTCCCACCTCCTGGGAGGCTCCGAGTCTCCCCAGCCCTGCAGTCCCCACCTGCTGCTGTCCCGATCCCAGGCAGCCCTATGCTGCACCCTCGGCCCCTCCCGCCTCACGCCCCCACTGTTGGCACCTCCACGCAAAGCCAAACTCTGCAGTCACTCCGAACTGAGCCTGCCAAGCCTCCCACCCCAGGCCCTTTGCACGAGATGCTGGCGAGCCCTGAGGATTTTCCCCTACATCTCTGACAGGCTGCTCCTTCTCATCCGTGGCCTCAGCCCGTGTTACCCTGAAGGCCAGGGACCATCCACACAACTACCTGAGACACAGCCATCATCAGCGTAGGCCCCAGGCCATCCCGGCGCAGGCCAGCTCCTGCAGGCGGTCAAAGGACAACCAGCTCCGACAAGCCCGGCCCCCTGTCCTCCTCGGAAGACGACCCCTCTCTCCAGCTGCCCATCGGGTGGAGGGCACGGCTCTGCCCTTGGGCTCTGGCCCCCAGGGGCGGGCAGAGGAGCCAGCCTCGCTCAGGACGTGGAGACAAAGGCAGGCTGACCACCGGGCGGCCGCAATTAATCTCGGCCAACACCACGGTGGTGCATGTCCTCCGCCCAGCGATTTGCATTTTTATTAAATCACACAGGAAAATTAGAAACGTTACTACTTCCCGGGCTCCTTAACCCTTTCTCTGCCCACCACCCTATGCTGGCCAGGTGACAGCACCACCAGGCTGCCACCTCCTCGGGGTGTGCAGGGGACTCGGGCCCGTGGGGACAGGGTCGCCCGGCTTCCCCTCCGCCACCCCTTGCTGTCCTCTGGGGAGCACCCCACGCTGGCAGAGAGCCCTGGTGCAACCGAAGACCCCACAAGGGAGATGGGGGGTGGGGCAGGCGCCAGAACAGGGCCTGGGGCCGGGGAGCACACCGCGCCCCCACACTTCCTCCACAAACACCCCCAAGGTGGCCCCAGGAACAGGCCGGGTCTGCGAAGCCCAGGCACCCCAGGCCCAGAGCCACAAGCGGACGGTGACCGGCACCCAGCGGCTGGGCCAGGTCCTCACGGCGCTGGCGGGGGCATGGCCACTGTGGCCAGGGAGTCTGGGGAGGACGCAGGGAGGCCAGCAGCCATGGAGGACCAGGCGAGAAACGGAGGCACGGGGACCACAGCCAGAGCGCAGGCCCTGCGTCTGACGTGCTCAGGAGGGGCCGGCGTGGGGGGCCTGGAAGCCGCAGGCGTGGGGGTGCAACCCCGGAAGCGGCGTCTGCACACCCGGATCTCCGCTGTCCCGTGCGAGGTGCCAGCTCCTGGCTCATCCTGCTGGGAGCTGACCCAGATTTCGTCATGAATGAACCGGGCCAGAGTGGAGCCGCTAACGACTTCCACGTTCCTGCAGCACTGACGCTCTGCGCTCTGCGTCGCCGCCAGGGGGGCCGGGGGCGCAGTGGTGACGCCACCTCCACCCGGTCCCTGAGGGGCCCCTGCCCTTCCCGTCCTGTCTGGCAGACGCCCTAGGAGACTGAGGCAGGCGGTGCTCAGACTCGGGACCCAGGAGGGACAGAGGCCAGGCATCGCCTCTCCGCGCAGACCCCAAGGGGACCCCGCATCTGCCCAGCTGCGGTCTCAGGCTTCCACCCTGGCACAGCACCAGCTCTTGCAGAGCGGACGCTCGCCCCACTGCCACCAGGGGCCCGGCTGCGGCAGGGACTGTGGCACTCGCTGGGCTGCAGGGGGCTGGAGCCTCGGTAGTGGGGCCTGCTGACCACAGCCCCTCCGGCCGGGCCTCGGAGTCCACCCCCAGCTCGCTCTCAGGCCCCTCTGCCTGGGGAGGCTTGGCTGTGTGGCCCAGGGGGCAGACAGCACCGTCCTCCCCCACCTCCGCGCCCACTGCCAGAGCTGCCCAGTCCATACCAACCCTGATCCCAAGGAGGCAAAGCAAGGAACTGCAGGGACCTAACCCAGGCGAGCTTCCTGGAGGAGGTGTCATGCGGCAGTCACCACGGGAATGGGAGGCGTCCCTGCCAGGAAGCAGCAGGAGTCTGCTGGGTCCAGCCCACCCCGTCCCTGTTGGGAGCCCCAGGACAGGAACCAGGGGCTCCGCACCCCCCTCCGTGATCAAAATCGGGGCCTGGGCGGGTGCCCAGGGTTAGGGTTTCATCGAGAACCCTGTGGCTTCCCCCACCCCGTGGCTGCTGAGTCAGGCACGCAGGGCGGACCCCAATCACAGCCCCTTCCGGCGGGCGGCCGAAGGCAGGAAGCTGAGCCCCAAGGAGACAGCGCAAGCACCCACAGCACCAGGCACCCCCTTCCCCCAGAACAGCCCCACCTGCTAGTGCCAGCGGGCGCCAGGGAAGCTGGGGGCTGGGGCAGGCCGGGACCCCAGTGAGCCATGTGACGACCTCCACAGCAGGGCAGGGATGCGGGCCTGGCGGAGCTCCCGGGACAGGGCTCTGGGTCCCAGCCCAGGAACGGGAGCAGAAGGGCAGGGATGGGAGCAGGTACCTGCCAGGTGTGTGGGGGTGGGGGGTGGGCCCAGGCCCCAGGTGGGACACACAGGGACAGGCAGGCGCTCCACAAAAGGGTCACTGCGTCCCACAGGGAGGGCACCAGGGCACCAGGGCACCAGGGACATCACATCTGCTGAGCCAGCCAGGCCGCACCCTGATTTCAGGGAGAAGGCGCCCTGGCCCAGTTGGGAGAGGGCCTCGTGCTGGGGATAGGCAGCCAGCCCTGCAGTCCCGGCTCCAAGGCCGGGATGCAGAGCAGAGCCCCACACACAGTTCGGAGGCCGAGGGTGTGGAGCGCTCCAACCAAGGGCCAGGCCCTGCTCCACACACAGCCCCTGTGGGACCCCAGCTGGCTGTGCCTCAGTTTCCATTCTGCAAAACACAGCCCTGGGCCCTGCACATTCAGCGCCAGCAGCCTTGAGCCTCCACCTGGCCTCTCTGGGCCTGGTCCTCCCCCGTAAACAGGGTGACTACCTCCCCAAACCCCGCGTGAACCCCGCTGGCCAGATTCTGCCCAACACGCACTCGGCCAGGGGTCCCTCCAAGCGTCAGCTCACAGCCTGCTGCGCCCGGAAGAGCCTCAGGGGTCGCCAGGTCTGGGGCAGCCCCAGTGGCCAATGCTCAGACAGCCCCGCCCCAGGATGGGCACAGCAATCCCTCACAGGGCTGGGCCGGGTCTGAACAAGCCAGAGCCCGCCCCGCCTCTCCACACCCTGCCCAGACAGGTCCAATCAGGCACACTGCATATTTATTCACCCAAAGTCCACATCCCACCCCACCCCACGAAGCAGCTCCTGCAGGAACCAAAGGGGCGTGTGGGGAAACTGAGTCATCTGCCAAGGCACACTCCCACCTGCCACTGCACACAGCCCATCCCAGAAGACGGAAAGGGCCAGCAGAACCCCTGCGAGGCTTGGGCTCCCGGCCCTCCTGGTGACAGCCACAGCGCCCAGGACAGACACGCCCCCCACCCCAAGGTCCCCAGCCCAGGCCAGGAAGCCCAGTGGAGACGGGAGGGCGGGCCTATCTCACCCCAGGTTGCTAAAAAGAGCCAACGGGGAAGTAAAAATAGGAAATAAAAATAAAATTGCTCCAGCCAGCGCCAGTTGTTTGTGTAGGAAACGAGGCATCTCCCGCCTAGCAGGACGGCCGTAGCGCCGGCCCTCCTGGGCGAAGAACATCCCCACCCAGCTGCCCGGGACCTGTGCCAACCAGGAGCCTGGGACCGTGGCAGGAAGAATCCCCGCGGAACCCAGAGGGCCGGGGTTCGAGTCCTAGCCCCGCATGCCCTCGGCCTCCTGGTGCACGGCCACGTCACAGGCCGGCCACCCTCCTCCTGCTCCTCTTGGGCCACTGTCTGCACCCCCCCCAGAGGCGCAGTCAGGGACAGGCGTGCTGGACCACAGTCTGCTCACCCAGCCCTTGCGGACCTCGATTTCCTTGCCACACAATCAGAGGAAGCCTTCCTTCCCCTTCTTTCCTGCTAGGCCTTTCCAGGTTCGCACCAGGCTCACTCCCACTCAAGTGTGCGTGACTAACTCCGGACTCGGGATCAGAGAGCAGGGGCGGCCCCCTGGGCCAGCGCTGGGCACCCACCTTGCTCGGCCTCCCTGGGGAGGTGGCCTGTCACCACGGGCTCAGGCAGCAAGGAGCTGTGGTCAGCACTGCCTGGTCAACGGGCCTGCCTGGCGCCCGTGCTTGGGATGGCAGGTGACGCGGCCTGGGCAGGGCAGCAGGACGCAGGCAGGGGAGAGGGGAGCCCCACCGGCCCGGGTGTGAAATTCCAGGGCTCCAGTGACACGCAGGAGCCCCACCAGGGCAGCCACCCACCACTCTCGCCACCTCCTGGGACCTGGCCCTGCCTGGCCGGGGGCTCTTCCTGGAAACAACAGCTCACACATGAACGGTGTGCATGGACTCACACCAGGGCACAGCGGCATGCACACTCATGCTCCGATGTGGACCCCACACACAGACTCGCAGTCTCACACGCGCACTCAGGGTCACGTACTGAATGGACAGGCGTGCACTCGTGCATGCGTGTGGGCCGGCCTAACACCATCCCCGGTGTTCCAGCTCCAGGTCCCAGAGGAGCTCTGATAGCCAGGGGGACCAAGGCCGGCAGGAAGGAAGGGAGCGGAGGCCACACGCCAGCCACCCTGGTCCCAGCTTGGCTGCTGACCCCTGGGCTGGCAGAGAGCACATGACGGGGACCCCACGGACAAGGCCCAGATGGGCAGGGCTGCAGGTGCAGAGACAGGGTCCCAAGCCCTGCAGGCCTCCCAGCCCCTGCAGCAGCCCCCAGTGGGGGCTCTGCCCACCCAGCCAGACACCAGGCACACGGCCGGTAAGCCAGGTACCGCAGAGTCCCCAGGTCCCTGCTGCCAGGAGCCGCCAAACACCAAGTGCAGAGGCCACGGTGGGAGGCAGACAATGGTGGTGATACAATGGCAGTGCTGTTCTCAGGAAGGTGGCCAGGGAAACCCGAAGGGGTGGGTGGCAGGCAGGGCTGCAGGCCAAGAGGGCAGAAGGGTCAGTGGGGAAGGAGGCCGGGGTGGGGCGTCACGGGAGCCCCGCAGGACTGCAGAGCTCAGGATCCCTGGAGACCTGAGGCCCCCAGGCCCGGCTCCCCACAGTCCCATCCAAGCTGAGCAGGTGCAGGCCCACAGTCGTGTCCAGGGGAGGGGCGGCGCTGCCCGCCAGTGCGCTTGCAGGCTTATCAGCCCTGCTCAGGCCGCAGGGCCTCGGGAGCTGTCCCCTCCCCCACACCACCCGCCACGGCTCGGCCAGTGCCAGAGACGCAATAACCATCCACCAGCAGATAAATCCTGGCCGTGGACGGCAGGCAGGGAAGCCACTGACACCTGGCTACAGGCCACAGCTGTGGCAGATGCACGCCTCTCCCGAGCCCTTCAGCCTGGGGTGACGGAGGTGACCTTGCCCGTAACCCTGTGACCTGTTGTATGCCAGGTCGGAGGGACGGGCGCCCCCCGGGCTGGAGCTGGCCCACTCTGACCCCAGAAGTGGCCTGCGAGGCCTGTAGCCAGGAGGGGCCCTGCCAGAGCCATGCATTTCTTTCCATAAACCTGGTCCCGCACCAGCCATGGCACAAGCCACCCGGGACTGAGTGTCACACCTGTCCACGTCACCGGCAGAGGGAGACCGCTGGATGACCCAGGCAGACTGGCAGAGACGCAGACACGTAGGGGTCCTCGGACAGCGCAGTCCGGTAAGCGCCCACTCCGGGTCCTGGGAGTCGCCCTTCACACCAGACCCCAGGCCAGCAGGACCTCCTGAGGGCCAGCAGTCTCCTAGCGTGGGCCACCGGGGGCAGGGGAGTGTGCGGTAGGGAGGGATGTCCCAGGGCCCGGACCCCTGCCATCTCCACGCCAGTCGGCAGCAGCCGCCAGCCTGACACCACCCATTTCTCCACCGGCCCTGCAGGGACAGCTCTGTGTCCCTTCAGCTGCTGCTCCGGGACCAGGGCCCACGGCGGACCAGGGGATGACACTGGCCTGCAGGGAGGTGGGGGCCAAGCCAGCGCCCGGCGCGTCCTCCAGGGAGCGGGAAGGGTCCACCCCCCAGCCTCCACCCGTGGGTGCCCATCTGCCCCCCACCTCCATCCCCACCAGGCCAGAAACCATGCCCCTGGGCCCAGGCACCACCCCTGGCTCTGGCTCCACCCCCACAGAAGACCCAGAGCCCTCTGACCCCGCTGCCCTCTGACCCTGCTCCTCTGCTCTGTGTCACCTCCAGTCAGCCCCACCCCTGCTGTCCCTCCAGAGCCCCACATGTCCCTCTGCTGCTGCCCCTCATCTCCCACCGGCCTTCAGCTTGCGGGCAGCAGTGGACAGAGGTGCCTGTGAGACCAGCACGGTGCCCCCCAGCCCCCGGGCACTTCTGGGGCTGGCACCGGTCAGCTACACTGCCTGACACCCGCCTACCCCGCCTCCCAGGGCTCAAGTCCTGTCCCTCAAATGAAGCTGTGGAGGCACAGTAAACCCCAGGGAGAAGTGTACTATGGTCCAAACACGGGAGAGCAGGCCAAGCTCTGCCCCAGGAGCCTCTGACTCCAAGCAAACTCCTATACATCCTTCATGACCCAACTCACAAGGGCCAACCTCCCACATATCTCTGGTACATCCATCACAGACTGGAGCCAGGGGTGCCACGACTACAAGCCCCAACTCCAGGCCACTAGAGGCCACGAGGGGCCATGGCCCCTGCCACCCATGACTGCTTTGCCCCACCTACTTCACTGCCCTGTGGGAAGGCTCAGCCCAGCTTACAAAAAAGACAACTGAGGCACAGAGTGGCTTAAGGAAATCCGGTCCCAGGCTGCCAGCCTAACCCGGCACTGCTCTCTCCTCTGCATGCTGGGTGGCTCAGCTCTGGCGCCAGGGCAGCCAGAGCCAGGCGAGTGGGGACAGCAGGCAGGGGCGGGTTGGCCCTGACCCTCTGGCCGGTGTGACCCCCACAGGCCAGCAACTTTCCACACAGGACACCCAAGCTCTGCCCACAGCGGGGCAGCAACATGGAACGCCAGCACAAAAGGGCGCCAGGGCCGGTGGAGGAGTTCGCCGTGCAGGGTGAGCTGGCCACGGGGCCAGAGGACAGAGATTCCGGTAAGGACAGATCCTTCACCCCCTCAGCCATGGTGATTTCTGACCTGGGAGGCGGGGCGGGGGGCAGGGAGCCGCCCTAGAGCGTTAACTCATTCAACAAACATCACGAGGCTCAGGAGCCCTGGTCCTGTGGATTCCGCAGCAAACAAGAGCTACGCACCAACTCTCACAGGCCAGGTGGGTTTGAGAAAGACCCCACGCCTGCCCATGGACAGCCGCGTGCCCGGCGATATCCTGGAGGGGCCTGGGCAGGCCGGTGCCCTGGGCCAGCCTCTGCCATTTGCCCAGAGACCAATGCCCTCAGCCTCTCCGGGGTCCCGGGGTCCCAGGCTGGGGGTCTCGCACTACCAGGGAGACAAGTGGAGGCGACCAAAGACCTGGCCCCCTGGACTTGGGCGGCCTGGCAGCAGTGACCAAGCAAGCCCCTGCCCCACCTCCTCCTCCTCGACCTTGATCCCAGGCAGAAAGTCCAAGAGCAGGGGTGGGGTGGAATGGGGCCAGCCGCCACCTCCCGTGGACTCTGGTCCTAATCAGAGCCGCTGTCCTCCGTGTGGCGCAGAGGGACAGGGCCATCACAGGCGGCACACAGGGGTCCCGGGCAGCCCCCACCCGCGGGGCAGAGGACAGAGGGAGGCAGGGACGGAGTGGTACAGCAAAGGGCCACGCGCCCCAGAGCCGCCGCCACGCTAGGCCACCACTCACCGTGGGCCAGCAGTCTCGTGCAGCCCACCCAGCGAGGACAGGGTGTCCGGCCAAGAGGGCCGGGCTCAGAGGGCCACCTGCAGCCAGTCTGGGGGACAGGGGGCCACCAGGGCACAGCCAGGCCCGGTCCCCCTGGGCTCCTGCAGGCTACTTATTTCCAGATCAGTGGCCACACCCCCGTTCACACCCCCTAGCCCGCACAGACCTATAGCCCAGCTGACCAGAGCAGGCCAAGGAGCCTGGCCAGCAAGGGGCCCTTCCAACACCCGCCCCACATGGTGGGCTGGGCCACAGCTCCCTGGAGAGCATCCACCCACCGCCACACATGGAACTCCTGTGCATCCTTCAAAACCCAGCTACAACATCTCCTCTGTAAAGCTGCCCGGACTCCCCCAGGCAGTTGACAGGTGAAGCAACTGAGGCTTAGGAAGGTGAACTGGCCACAAAGCCCCTGAATCAGAGCCGACACTCGCTCACTACATGGGACAACATGTGTCACCACTAAGTGTGAGACAGGAGGAAACCAGGAAGAGGGGGAGGCTGGTGGATGCGGCAGGAGAGGCTATGGGGCCACCTGACCCTGGGTGTTGGGCTGGCTTCCGTGCTAGGAGCAATGTGGAGCCATGGAAGGTTCCAGGCAGGGGAGGGCAGGACCCGGTAGAGAAGGTCACCCCTTTCCTTCCACTCCCTATTCTTAAAGCCGTGATTTCGGCCACACGCGCTGCCCCCTACAGCTGGGCACCGCCACCACGTGCCAGCTCAGAGCCCAAGGCTTTTGGGACCCTGCGAACCCAGCCTCGCTGCTGTCCCCCTCCACCAGGGAAGGGCACAAAGCCATTTCCAAGGAGCCCATGCCCAACTGTGTGGTCTAACTAGAAGCCACCAGCCCATCTGAACGGAGCCCAAGTGACAGGAGGAAGAGAGGGGTCACAGGCAGCGGGGACGCCAGGCAACAGAGGCCAGAGAGGGGCAGGTCGGAGGGAGCGCGGCCTCAGCCCACACTAACCCCTGCCCCCCACGCCCGAGGGCAGCCACAGCAGCCCACTGAGGGCAGCCCCAGGGCGCTGGGGACGAACCTGGGCCACAAGGGCTGTCTGGGGCAGCGGCCCTGACCTTTCTGGCCTCAGGGACAGGTCCTGGAGCAGACAGGTTTCCCTCAATCGCAAGCAGGGCTGGGATGTTCGGGGCACGGTGGGACTGTGAATCCGGGTGACCCCAGGCCCACTGACCCACGCTCGCCTGGGCCGGGCGCCCACTCTCTCCTCTCCCGCCAGCCACCTCCATCCTCGGCTCGGAGCATCCACCAAGACGGCCCACCTGGAGGGACCGCTCGGCACCTGTGCCACTGCCGTGCCCATGTGGTCCCTGACACACACAGCCAATACCAGCCCTGTTTGGGGCAAACAGAGCCTCGAGGCCATCATCTGGGCACCGGGCCTGGGTTGACCAGAGGATGGGGCCCTGGGGGCACGGCTACCTCCAGGCCTCTGACAGCACAGGCAGTGGGCACTGCAGGGGCCTCCTCCAGGCCCTGTCCTCGGGACACCTCGGGAACAGGTGGGGTCGGTCGCCAGTAGCCAGGACCCCCTGCCATGCACGCCACCAAGTGTGGCCCCAAGGCCCCGAGAACACGAGCCCTAGCGGCACCGCAGCGCCAGTCTGACAGCATGACTGGAATCCAGGCGGCCTGGCGCCGAGTCCCAGGCTGTGGCCGCCAGCGGTGCACAGGAAGGGTGACACTGCAGACAGCGAGCGTGCCTGGCGGGAGGACAGGCCACTGCCTGAGGGTCCCGCTTAGCCGGCCCAAGCCAGGCGCCATCAGGAGCTGCGTGCACAAGACTCCAGCCACCTGGGCTGTCACCGCCTGACCTCTGCCCGGGGCCAACACGGACACTTAAGCTAAATTGGTCAATTATGGAATACTTAGATCCCTCCCCGGGGGCTTCCCAGCCTCCCCTGGTTCTGGGCCGCAGCACCAGGAAGCAGTTGAATCAGTAACCTCATTACAGCCCTGCGCCTCACCCGGCCGGCTTTGAACTCCACGGGGCTTATCCGTGGCGGCCGGAGGATTTACACACTCCTGGCCCTGGCCCAACTCCCCCCCTCCCTCCCCGCTGGGGAAGCCACGCTCAGGACAGCGGCAGCCTCTGGGGCCACAGGCGCAGGGCACAGGCAGGGAAACCAAGGCCTGGCCAGACAGCTAACAGAGGTGCCAGGATCATGGCAGGCCCTGGGTCACCCCAGAAGCTGGGCCTCGGGCATGGGGCTCCCCTTGCATCCCTGGTCCAGCTGACAGCGCCTCTCGGGAAGCTCCTGGCCACAGGTCTCGACGAAGGGCAGCTGGACCTCGGGCAGAGAGGACCCCAGTCCGTGAGCCCTCCTTCAGGGACCCTCACGGTGGCTCCCGTGAGGGCCGTACCGTCCATTCCCTCACCCCATTCTCCACCACGTCCCTCAGAGGCTGTGCTGTGCCCCACTCTTGGTGCCAGGTGACGCTGTCCCCACGGGCAGCCTGTCCCCAACTCCAGCCAACACTGTGGCAACCACGTCCTCCCCAGGCCCGGCTCGGCCGCCTCCCCGGGCCCCACTCCCTGATGCCACCAGCCCCGAGCGCTGAGAGGTCTCAGCCGATGAGGGGGCCATGTCCCCCGAGGGCTGAGACAGGAAGTCGCTCGCTCCCCACACTCAGCTTGGCAGCTGCGCCAGGACAAGGCTGCAGGGCGCCTCACGCAGCCTCAGGCCCAGAGGGGGTCACCACAGCTCCTCCCACCTCGCAAGGCCAGGGTTCAACTCTAGCTGCGCACATCACCCAGCCAGGACACGGCCCACAACACCCACCGCCAGGTGGCCCCTCCGTGTCCCGCCCCCAGGCACCTCCCCACCTGTTGTAACCCTCCCCGCCCTTCTCTGTCAAAGTGCTCTCCAGGAGGTGACAGGAAGCCGTATCCTCTGCCTCCCTGCCGGGCACAGATGCCCTCAGCCACGCGAGGACGCAGCAGCCTGGGTCCTCCTCAGCAAGGGCCATCACGCTGTCGTGTCCTGCAGGGCACATGTGTGTACGTGTGTGCGCACACTCGTGGGGAAGGGGGCAGAGGTGACCAGGTCCCCGCCCCAGTGTGGCTGGGGGTAGCTGATCGCTCAGTCCCCTCCCCCAGGTCCCTCTGGCCCTTGCTCTGTCCAGCAGCACGAGGGCCACCAGCCACGGTCTGCAGGTGTCACCCTGGCTACAGCTGTGCGGTCAGACCCTGGAGCAGTGACAGGAGGCTCTGCTCCCAGGGGGCTGCAGTCCCAGGGTCAGAGGTCGGAGCTCACTGTGAGGCCCCAGCCCTCCCGGTGTCCCACTGATAGGAGACCCCTGTGCTGCTGCAGGGACCCCACTGGCAGGATGCTGAGTGGAAGGGGCAAGGGGGCCTGGGGGACAGAGCCACCCAGACAGGGAGGACTGGGGGCCTGGGAACCAGCGCCGGAAACTCCGGATGCAAGACACTGGGTAGCAGAGGCCAGCAGAGGCCCCAGGACTGTGTCCCAGCCACCTTCTCTGGGAAGCCTCCTCGGGCCCTAGAAAGCAGGCGCCACGGGACAGAGCCTGCAGCACCCCTGGGACGGGCGGGTCCTGGGCAAGTGGAGGAGACTCCGAAGCAGCTGCTAGGACCCCAGAGCCATGGGGAGTCCTGGAGGTGGCCACTCCCCGGCCCCCTGGAGAGGGACATGGGACGCAGGCCAGCACCTGGCCTGGTGGCAGGCAGGGCCAGGTGAGCAGTGTGTGGGTGCATGCGCGTGCGTGTCTGAAGCACACCAGGCCAGCACACATGTGCGTACCCTCGCTCCCCAACACGGCCAGGCCAATTTTATTTAGCTGCTTTCTGCTCCATTTCACGCTCGTTCAGCTGCTGAGCTAGACAATTGCTTTGTAACTCTAGGGTACAATTTCCCTGTCTGTGAGGCGCTGGGGCACGACTGCTCTGAACATCTCGCACAGGCTCGGGTGGGTATGCAAACACACGGGCCCTTGCCCACCCGAGCCTGGGGCCCAGGGAGAGTCTGAACAGCAGGGCTGGCTGGTCCGGCTCGGAGCACACCCAGCCCAGGCCAGGGCTGCAACTGACTTTCCTGCGTCTGCTCGAACTCAGGTGCCAGCCATCCTCCGGCTAATCTGTCCCACCCCGGCAGCCCGGCCCCACCTGACCCTGGCCTCACCTTTGGGAAGGGTAAGGTGCACCCAGGGAGAGAGCAAGATTCCCAGCCGACCTGTGACTGACCAGGCTGTCTGTCCAGCCTTGGAGGAGCAAGGCGCATGTCCATTTTCCAGACGAAACCACCCAGGCTGCACTTCCAGCCCTGCCTGTCCTTCAGCCCCTCCATGGCCACTGGGAAGGTTGTGGTCATTCCAGAGGGGGACAGGGGAGCCTGGACCTGCACCTCATAAAATAGAAACGCCACAGACGAGCAGGTGGGCAGATGGGGGGGGCTCTCTCCCCTACTCTGCCCCAGCAGCGGTGAGCACGGAGACAAAAGTCTGGAAGGTGACCTTGCGTGGACACCAGTACACCAGCCACAGTCCGGACACCAGGCTCCTGAGGGGCTGGACCCCCACCCCACCGCTGGCCTGGCACACAGCCACTTCTCAAGAAGCTGGGCCAGCCCAACCGACGCCTCCGGCCTAGGCCCACAAACTCCAGCCAGGCAGAGCTGGGAAGGAGGGCAGGTCTTGGCTTGTTCTGGCCTCGAGCCAGGGAGGCCCCTACCCTGCAGCATGTGGACAGCAGGGCCAGGCCTGGGGCTTCAACTCCACAGGACTGGGCCTTGCCAGCCCTCAAGCCCCCGGCCATGAACACTCCAACAGCAGCAAGCCCCACCCCGCCCACGAAGGCAGGCCCGGGCAGCCCTGGCTGGTGGGGGGGAGGAGCTTGGGACCTTTTACCCCCATCCCCATGTCACCTTCTTGGCGCTGGCCTGTGCCCCTGCGGACCCCACAGCCCCCAGGGGGGAAGGCCACTGGGTGGAGGAGTGCAGGCCTGAGGGCCCACGCTATCCCCACAATAATTTCACAGGCCTACAGCACCCTTTTCCAAAATGAAAGGAAGCCCTCAACTGCAAGCCTCCCCCAGAGCACAGAGGGGCCAGGACAGGGCTCCCGGCCGTCGGCCTCCCAGAGGAGGTGGCAGGTCCACCACATTGCTGAAGGACAGGCACAGCTGGAGGAGCCCGTGCCCCACACAGCAGGGACCAAGCCCCAAAAGCCTGGGCTGTGTGCAGGGCTCCCCTCCCTGCACAGCCCGCCCCGGGTCCCAGCAGGGCAGTGGGCCACACAGGAGCGTGCAGGCCAGCAAGGCCACGGCCAGCATCTGGGGGCCATTTTTCTCACTCTAACACTTTCCAGTCAACAAACAGAGCCCCCTCCAGAGTTCACCAAAACAAACTCTCGGCAGTGCCCGGGCCTAGCCGCGAACTGCCTCGTCAGGCCTGAGCTGGACTCCAAGCCCGGCCTCCTGTGTCACGTGACCCTGTTATTTCGGGAGGCCCCAGAATGCGCTCTATTTTGGGTCCCAAGGGCTCAAGATGTTCTAGAAGCCCCTCACCAGGCTCCAAACTCACCCGGGTCCCTGAGAACCCACCAGAGGGGGCTTGGGCCCGTGTAGCCTTGCTCCTAATGGGTCAGTGGCAGTAGAGAGGGTCCGACATGGCCTGGGACCTTTGGACTGTGCAGGCTCAGCCTTCGGGTCCCACTGTCCAGGCCGAGGCCAGCCCAGGCCTCCTCCCCACCAGACATGGAGCGAGGCCAGCCCTGGGCAGCAGGGCCAGGAAGCAGGGCCTGCCTTAGGTGAATTCCCCACCTCTCTTCCCTTCCAGATCAGTCCCATACCAATCAGTCTGTGGGTAGCCGGTAGGAGATGAGAGATTCTTTGGCCCACTAAGCCCCACAGCAGTGCATGCTGTGGGGAAGAAGTCCTCTCTCGGGGGACCCAGACCCCGAAAGTGGCCAGGTGGCTCAGAGAGGCTGTCCTGCCTTCCCACCAGCCTAGATCTGACCCAGGCGGCCGGCTGGCCCCTGGATGAGACAGGCCCTCCAACACTCACCCCTTACGAGGGATTAGGCTGTGTTGACAAAAGGGCTTAGGCAAGTAGCCACTTAAATGGACCTTCAACTGCACTGGACTTCAGAGTTGGTCACAAGCTTAGGACAAAATAAAATGTAATCAGAGCCCAGGACTCTAAGCTCAGCCCTGGGGCTGCTTGGGAGGCCACCGGCCGGGTCCAGAGAGCTGCCAGCCGTTCCATCAGCACAGCCTCCTTGTCACAGAGACCGTCCATGAAGCCTGGGGACTCCAGCAGAACCACGCTGCAGCCTGGGCGCCCTCAGCCCTAGCCCTGCCCACGTGTGCCAGCTCCTAGGACCAGCCCTGTCCTTCACGAGGAGTTAGGACCTGGGACCTGTCCTGTCCTCACCACCCAGACAAAATGCAGCCAGGCTCTGAGCCACACACCCCTGGTCCAGAAGGGGTCCCCAGGAGAGCCCAGCTCTGTGTGTGCACCGTGACAAGGCTTCGATGAAGGAAGAGGGGATGTCATGGCACACAGGGGCCCCCACAAGAGGTCACAGACAACTTGGCACCTGTGGGCTGAGGTTCCAACTCCAAACCTGCCACTGCATACCTCAGCTTGGCCTCTCCTGGCCTGTGTTCTCATCTGCAAAATGAGCATGAGTCCCCACCCCTGAGGCTCCCAGCCCCGATCCCACAAAGGGCTGGAGAGTGAGTCTGAAATCTGGTAAACTTGCAGCCCCCACCAGGTCACACTGCAGCAGGCCTGTCGCGGGCTTGTGAGTGGCCAGGGGTGCTGATAACCTCTTCCTTAAATCCCCCCGGGGGGACTCCCAATCTCCCAGCTGTCCCCCATGGCTATGATGGGTTCTGAGTACACCCCCCCCCGGGGGGTGGCCACACTGCACCCCAGGCCGCAGTAGTTGGGGGCCAGGCAGAGGGAGCATTGGTCCTGGGCTTGGTCCATGATCAGCTGTCTTAATTTTCATTCAGCACAAATCCTTCACTAGCCTGACAGCCTGGCTGCCGTCCCCACCACCAAATTAATATCCTTCCCAGAGCTCATTTAGAAGTCCTCCCTCCAGTTTCTCAGGCTCCCCGGCCCCAGGGAGAGAGCAGTGGATGGGGGCCTTTGGCCATGCCCATTGCCCAGAGCCGGGTCCAGGCTTGGAGTGGGCAGGCAGTAGGGGGCTGGAGGCACTGAGCTGTAGGGCAGCAGCATAGGAAAGCTGACCCTCCACTCCTGGCCGTCTCCCCAGAAGGCAGCACAGTCCGGGTGCCCAAATGAAGGGCCAGTCCTGGGTCTGGCGTGTGGGTGCAAACGACCCCTCAGGGTCCATGCCCACAAGGCTCGGGCTGCCGTGGGGAAACAGGGTGGCAGCAGCCCGCTTCCTCCGGGACGCACCCCAGGGCCGGCGGGGCCTGCTGGAAGCCGCACTGGCGGGGGCGGCGCAGAGCGGAGGCCACTCGGGCCCAGCGCGCGACCGTCCCGGTCCAGGGAGGCCTGGAGCCACGGGCGCGCGGGCGCAGAAGTTGCTGCTCCGGCTGGACCCCGTCCCGGGCCGCCCGGGACGGGGTTCGCGGAGTTGGGGGTCCCCCCGTCGCCCAGAGCCCGAGGCACCCGCGCCCCGCGCCCTCGCCCCCTCCCTGTCCGCTGGGCCCGGGAAAAGTTGCCCCGCGCCCACCGCGCTCCGGGCCGGCGCCCATACTCTCGAGCCAGCAGGGGGGCTCGGGCCACCGAGACACCCCCTCCCCGCCGCCCGCGCACGCGCCCGGCTCTGGCCCGGTCCCCTCCCGTCCCCGCCCGGCCCCACCGCGCCCGGCCCGGCCAGCACTCACCGAGCGGCAGGAAGTGTTTGGTGTCCATGTCGCCCACTAACTCATGCCCGGCCGGCGGCAGAGCGGCGGGCGGCGGGCGGCGGGCGGCGGCCCCCGGCGCGGCCGGCCGGGGCCCGGGCGGCGGGGAGCCGGCGGCGGCGAGCGGCGGCGGCGGCGCGCGGAGGCCGCGGCGCGGCGAGTTGTTGCAAAAGTCGCCCAACAATGTAAACTACTTGTGCTGCGCGCCGCCGCCGCGCGCGCCCCCGCCCGCGCCCCCGCCGCCGCCGCCGCGCGCCCCGCTCCGGCCCGGCCTGCAGCGGGGGGGGGGGGGGGGGGGGGGCGACGGGGGGCCCGCGACGGGCGCGGACTCGGCGCAGCGCCGCCGCTCGCCCGCTGGTGCGCGCCCCCGCACGCCCGCGCCCTCGCCCCGCGCCGAGTTCGGAGCGCCCCGCAAACTTGCTGGTTGCCTCGGCCGGGGGGTGCCCGAGCCGGGGGCGCGGCACGGGGAGGCGGGCAGACCGGGGCCGAACCCTCTTCGGGAGGAGGAGGAGGAGGGGAGGGGGAGGGGGAGGGGAGGAGGGGGAGGGGGAGGAGGAGGAGGAGGGAGGAGGGAGGGGAAGGAGGAGAGGGGCCCTAAGCCCGGGCCGGGCTATTGTCTGCGGCGGCCGCACAAAGAGCTGGGCCGTGGGCGCGCGGGGACCCCGGGCCGGCCCCACAGCGCCCGCCCGCGCCCCTGGCCCCTCGCAGGCCGCCAGGCGAGCACGTGGGGAAACTGAGGCCCAGAGAGGTGAGGCGCCTTGACGCCACAGGCCGGGAACCCTCCTTTGCCGGGGATGCCCCCAGCCCACCTCCTGCCTTCACGCCTGGGGATCCCAGTCCGGGCCCACGCACGGACCCGCCCGCCACTGGTCAGGGACGCACATCGGACTCCTCCAGAGCGCCAGGCGCGGAGCGCTGTGGCCAGAGTTGGACACTGACTCTGTGGCCCGTGGCTATTTTTACACCTTGGGTCGTTCTCTGCCCTCCCTTTTAAATTCATGATTTGTTTGTTTAAAAACGAAAGGAGGATCCAGCTCAGGAGGGCTTCGGCCTCCTCCGCCCGCCTTCAGTCTCGGGCGGCTGGAATGCGGGTTTGGGTGTGAGTTACCTGCGCAGAGCCAAGCCCCGCCCCCAGGATCCTGCAGCCCCGCCCCTCCTGCCCCACACCCCAGCCCGCCGGGAGGAGGCGCCCCCAGGGAAGCGCCCTGGCCACAGGGACTGCCCCTGGTGGGCTGGGAGGAGATGGGATAGAGGGGGCGCGTGGGGGGCGCTCGGTGCCCAGAGAGGCCACAGCCCTGGCTTTGGAGGGTCCTACTGCCTGGGTGCCCCACTGCCCCCTACCATGTGACCACCCTTGGGGACCCACAGTAACAGGACCGCTTTGGCCTGTCCTAAAGGGTCAGATCGCCTGTGGCATGTGGCACCACTGGGGTGGGGTGGAGTACCTCTGAGTAGGTGAGCCCCAACGTGCTTGTGGGCAAAGCCAGTGAGCCAGGCAGATTCCCCCTGTGCCCCTGCCTCGGCCACCCTGCCTGTGTCCTGTTTGACTGGGCGGCCTCTGGCCCCAGGACCCTTTCTCCAGCTACACGTTGTGCAGGTGTGGCCCCAGCCTACTGTCAGCAGTCACAGCCCCCCCCCCCCGCACGACCAGGATGGGCTGACAGGGGACAGAGAGCTTGGGAGCACTGACACGCCCCCATCCCCCCAGGACGGCCCCTGGCAAGCACACAGTGGCCCCGTGGGCCCTGTCCCGTGGGCCTGTGTTGCCCTCCCAGCTTCGTTCTGCCACATGGCCAGGCAGAGCAGCCCCCACCCGTGATACAGGCTCCCTCCCTGGAGACAGTACCACCGAGAGACCTCCAGCAGAGGACACTACCACCTCCACCAACCTGCAAGGACAGCAAGGCCGGGAGGGCCGATGAGAGGGAGCATGCCCCAAGCAGTGGGTGACAGTAGCATTTGAACCCAGCACCTCCCCGATGTCGTCCTGGGCAGACCCTGTGGGGTCCCCGCACGGTGACCAGCAATGTAGCCCTGCCTACCTGCCAGTGTTCGGGCTCTGGGTTGGGGGTCTCAGGACAGCCAGAATGAGGACAGGTGGGGCAGTGGGGGAGAGAGACCTGAATGCTGTTTTCTGACGTCATGAATCATTCACTCAGTCAACAAACATCTGCAGAATCTGTCCCAAGGTCCCAATGCTGGGTCCTCAGGGGAGATGTGGTCAAGAGGGACAAGGCAGGGGCTGGGCTCCCATGCTGCCTCTCAGCAGCCACATGGCCTGGCCAGGCCACTCCTCCCCTTCACCTCAGTTTCCTCATCTGTAGGGCAGGGACGACCTCACTCCGCCCTGAATCAGGGCTGAATACACAGGCAGTGCAGGGGCAGGGTGGCAGGTGGCAGCCCGGCCACTAATACACTCACAGGGGCCACGATATGGAGCAGACGTGGCAGGCAGGCAGGAGTGCTGGGGACAGGGGCAGCAGGCCGAGGCCCGTCCAGCCGGAGCCCCAGTGGCTTCCCAGAGGCTGGTCCCTGGGGGGACAGGACGTGTTCTTCCAGTCGAGGCAGAGGCAAGGCACTCGACCCAGGAGGGCTGGCGTGGCCGTGGCCTGAGGGTGGGAAGACAAGCCAGCAGCCTGCCTGGCCAGTTGCAGGTCCAGACACGTCTCGTGGCAGTGGGAAGGCTGCTCTTGGAGGGCTTCGAAGCTGATGCAGCAGCTGGGTCACCTCCCACAGAGGCGGCCAGCACCTGGGCCCCAGAAGCCCCCCGGCCTCACCCCTGCTACAGAGAGCTGTTAGGAGCTGTTGGCACCAGGTGGGGCCCCTGGAGGCAGGTTTCTGGTGGTCCTTGTTCCTCAGCAGGTTGAAGGCTGGGGGTTGAGGTGCTCCTGAGGAGCCTCTGCTTGGGGCGAGGGGCAGTGCGCAGAGCAGAGTCCAAAGCCCTGGGCGGGGTGCAGAGAGCCCTGGGGCTGGCACAGGCAGAACTGGGGCAGCGCAGAGATACCCCAGGAGGTGTCAGGTAGGCAGAAGAGCAGGGAGCAGAGAGCCCAGGAGGGCCCCAGGCAGGCAGCAGCCCACAGAAAGTACCGCAGGTCGGAGGCCACAGACACACCAGCTGCGCAGTGGAAATGCACAGGCCGCCTGCTATTTCTGCAGCTGCTGTTTTCCACTGTCCCCTCCATTTGGGGCTCTTTGGCACAACGATCCCCCATGAAACCGCCCGGGATGGTTGGCTGCCCCATGTGGAGTAGCCAGATCCAAGCTGACCATGGAAAAAACCACCCCCAGCTTTCCTACCATGTGCTTCTGCAGCCAGAAATATTTTTATAGTAATATCCACCTATTTACAACCTGCCATCTAAGAGGCATTTGTTTTTTGTTTGGGGCTTTTTTTAATCTCCCTGAAGGATGCTTTTCAAGGTGCCTTGGCCCATTTTGTGAGCCTCTCTGCGCTGGTCTTGTCAACAGTCTCTGGAATGGCTGGTAGAATAATATTTTTAAAGGCCAGCGTCTGTGCCTCTGGGCACCCCAAGGCTGGTGGCCAGCAGGCGGGTGGGCAGGCAGCCCAGAGGAGATCAGGCTGCGCCGCCTTTGGGGCCTTCCCCAGCGGACCGTTTGCGGTCCAGGCTGCTAAGTGGCGACACCTCACAGGGCTGGGGGTGCTCCGGGGCTGAGGCCCTCAGGGCCAGTCCTGCTGGGCAAGGCAGTCTGCCCTCCTCCCTGTCCCCAAGCTCCGAAGGCCAGGGGGACCTTCTTCACTCCCTGTGGCCCCGCTGGGGGTAACAGTTTCTACCCAGGGAGCAGATGACTCAAGCTGGGTGATGATGGGTGAGCCCCAGGCCCCACCCAAGCTCACCCAGAGAGACCTGGGTCCTGGGACTAGGACCCAGGGGTCCGGCCCCGATCCCATCTCTTCATTGGCCTGGGTCACAGAACAGCTGCTGGTCACACTTGGGCTCCTAGCTCTTCTCCTGGAGGGGACCAGAAAGGGAGAGGAGGCGAGCACCCCTGATCCAGGCCTGGGAGCATGTGCAGCACCCCGCCCCGCCACCCTGGGACATTGCCTGCACCCCTCCTAGGTGGTGGAGAAGTGGCTCGCCCTCCATACCCACACCGGCTCGGGGAAGAGAAAGACAGTGGCCCCAGCAGCCAGGTCTATGAGCACTGTGACCCAGCTCCGTTGCTGGAGTCTGGCAGCCCCAGTCGCTGTGTGGTGTTCAAAGCAAACCTGGGGGACAGAGTTGTTGTGTGGGGCAGGACCAGGACCAGGATTTCAGAGCCAGGAGGTTCCCCCCAGGGGCCTCCAAGGAGCTGCTCTTGCCAAAACCCAAGCCACCTGCTAGGAGTCACATAGGCCCTGGGGTGGGTGGGCAGCTCTGAGGGTCCCAGGAGGAAGGCTGGGGTCTCGAGGCGTGTGTACAGGCCGGCAGAGCAAGGGTGCCAGGGGAAACTGGGCTCAGAGAGAAGGGACAAGCGACCGACTTGGACAGCAGGATGCTGGGCCAGGCCTGTCTCCAGCACCAAGTCCATCCGGGCCCTTGCGGAAGGGTCTCTCAACTTCAGCCACTTCTTCCACAAAAGGGGAGAAAAGAACCAGCTGGTCACGGAGGCTTTTTCGGCCCCCAAAACTGTGGCAGCAGGAACAGATGGTCACCTGTCACCAGCGCCAGCCTGGGTTCCGAGCCCAGCCTCACCTGAGCACAGAGCCCAGCTCCTCCGGGCCCCGCGCCACCGGGCCCCTCCACACGTGACCCATCAGTCAGGAAGATAATGTGCTTTATCGGGGGCATTTACTATCGACAATTGCTCCATAAATCTCCCTCTACTCACACACGTACATGAGAGGCGGGGAAGATGCCAAAAGAGGCTCCCTGCCCTGTCCCCCATGTAGACAACTTGCCCCATAAAGATAACGGGAACTGATTCATAATATTTATTTGACAGACAGGATATGAACCGTAATAGTCTGCTGGGATTAAAAATATCAGTCCGTCTCTGTCATCCACCACTGTGGTTTAAATATTATGTATGTGGCGCTGCGGTGGCAGGGAGTGGGGTGCGGTTATTGATAGTGGCCATAAAGAGGTGACAGTTTGCCCTGAAGGATGGCCTGGTGCTCCCTGGGGCTTGCGCCAGCAGAAACCACACTGGAAACGCTGCGCCCCTCTCTGGCGCTCTCGGACCCTGCCTGGTACCAGCACTCCAGCGCTCGGCATGTGCAGCCCAGGAGGGGCCTGGCGGGGCTCCAAGCTGCAGCTCAGCCTGGCGAGGTTGCCAGCCTCCAGCACAGGGCCCAGGAGGCCCAGGCCCCACCCTGCCACTCACCGATCGGCCGTCCCAGCTGCTGCCCTACACAGAGCGGGTGACAGCCCTGCCCCGTGGACACTCCCGGCTAGAACCCTTCCCTGCTCCCATCACTTGGAGGATGAAGTCCAGGCTCCCAGCAGAACTGCCAGCTGGGCCTCCTCCTCCCTCCCTGAGTCATCCTCCTCCTGAGCCTGCCCTGCCCATGGCTGGCCACTCCTGTCCCAGTGAGCACAGGACGGATGGAGTTCTGCGTCGTAGCCAGTCTGCCAGCACTGACTGTGCCACATTCCACCGAGGGCTCAGCCCCAGCGTGGCCACCCGCCCACCACACACGGCACGTCCGAGGGCCTGCTGCCCGGGCCCGGAACCTCTGTGGCCAGGGATGCGGTCCCAGCTTTCCTGCCCCTCAATCCTGTGGCCCTGGGCCCAGCGCTCCCTGAGGGACGGAGCCGTAGCTTTGGAGGCCCTGGCTCTCCTCCAAGCCCTGGGGGCAGCTCTGCGATCCCTGTTTACATCTCAGGCCGTCTACACTGGCTCAGATCCTCCTCTTGTGCCTCAGTTTACCTATCAGTGCACTGAATTTGCCACCCAGGGGATCGAGGGCTCTCGGAACCAAGGCATGTTTCCTCACAGGAGACTTTTTAGCCATGCTTTGGAAAGTGCCCAAAGACCTGGCGCTGGGAAAATTGGGGTGGGGGTGCTTTGACCCCTCCCCACCTCCCCATCTAGCCCCAGCCCCAGCCCCAGCCCCAGCAGACGAGACAGCCACAGTCCCCAGAGGAGCCCAGCCACAGCCCGACGAATTCCCAGCCCGCAGTGACAATTGGCCTTTGTTTCTCTCAGCAGCAAGTGTCCCCTTCCCCAAAGGGCCCTTCTGAGCTAAGACCCAGGGAGGGGCCCACACTGGAAATGAGGTCACCCAGAAGGAGCCCAGACGGCTGCCCCTGCAGAGGGGCATGGCGACCCCGGACTGCACAGAGAGCATGGGAGGAGCTTAGGGGCAGCCTCAGGCGTGGCCCCTCGCTGCACTCTTTGGGGACTCCCAGGCCCCCTGGGGTCCCTGCCCACCAGGTTTCCATCCTCTTGCTTCATAGCACCTTGTGGGGGGCCAAATTTCAGGCTCCTGTCCCAGTAGCTCCCCTGGACTAAGGGTTCCTGCTGTCCCTCAACCGGGCCTCCCCTGGGTGGGGCGCCCCTGCACCCCGCAGAGCCTGCTGAAGCCCCCTGGGGAATGGGCACCCAGAAAAGGCAAAGGAGCAGAGGCCAGGAGGGCTCGGTCCCCCAGCCTGGACAACAGCTGGGGCCAGGCCCCCTCCCAGGGCCCTTAGTGTACAGGGTTGCGCCCCGGCAGACGCTGCCTGGGGCCCCGGAGCCAGGACAACAGGCCCTGCCCCTGAAGAGCCTGCTGGAGCCCTCAGCACAGGCCACTGGGCCTAGCAGGGCACCCATGTCCCAGGCCGTGCCTCTGCCTGAAGCTTCTGGGACCACCAAGGCCCTTGAGTGTCTGAGAGCGGAGGCCAAAGGCCCCAGCTCACCACCGCCACGGCTCCGCACAGGAAGGAGCGCGACTCCATCTGACGGTCACCCAGGTCGGCGGACTTCATCTGGTTCCCGTAGAAGTTGTGACCTGGAGTTGTTCACTTGCGGAGAAAGCGTGCCTGTCGCTGTTTGGTGGCTCATCACACCTGTGCTTCCACGCCGAGCCAGCCCAGGGCTGGAGTGGAGCCTGGGCCTTTGGGCTCGGGGTCAGCCCTGCCCCAGCCTCACTCTCTGTTCCCAGGGCTCTCCCATGGGGATCAAGTGAGGCAGCATCTGCCAGCAAACCACTCCATAAATGGTGCGGTCTCAGGGGGGCCCTGGGGACGGCCCTGCGGTGCGTTCTCAGCCCCCCAACCAAGAGCTGCCCCCAGGGCTGGCAGGTTTAGGGATGCACACCTGCCCAGGTGCTCCCCACATCCGGCTCAGCCCCTTCTCCATTTCAGGAGGTTCTGCACTTGGAAAGGCAAGGGGCAGCAGGAGGGGCCCGGGAGCCATTGGGAGGGTGGGCTGTCCCCAAGACTGCCATACCGAGCAGCCCCACACCTGGTCTCTGCACTCCAGCTTGAGAGGAGCAGCAGGTGACAGGGGGAGCTTTCTCCTAGATGTCCTGCCAGGCCACTTCTGGAGCCCAGAGCCGCGGGTGGGGGGGCTTGGCCCTGCCTCAGCTTTCCCCTCACAAAGGAAAACAAAAGGTAGCAGAGAAGCTTAAATGATATACAACAATGCCAACTCGAGTGTATAGGATGGGACCCAACACAGGCATACACACAAAAATCCGGAAAGATCTGTCCCCCTGCCCTAGTGGACTGTAACGAGTTCTAGCCACAGCGGTGAATTCTAGCAATGAGCTGCCGGAGCTTTCACATCCTGCTCGGTTCCTTTCTTCATTTCTACACGGACCCTCTAGTCCTCTATAATCAGGAAACAGTAGGGCTCCCCACAAAGCCCAGCCTGAAATCCACCAGGAACTGACCCAGCTAGTGCCGCTCCCCACCTCCCCGTCTCAGAAGCTCACACCGTGCCAGCCCACATGACAGCCCAAGGGCCGAGGCGAATCTCTGGGGCACTCTCCTCTCCTCGGAGAGTGCCCCGTGCCCCACGCCCCCTCCAAGAGGCCTCCAGCCCCCCCCAGCCCCCCACCATAGGGCTGCTCTCCTCCAGGGCCATCTGTCCTTGAGCACCCCAGTCTCCACACCGATGGGAACGGCTCGCCGTTCCCTTCTGCACCACAAGGAGATTTATCGGAGCTGCCTACCCTGTCACCGGGCCAGGCGCGGTTAATAATACACTTAATTTCACAAGCACAGAAGGTTGCAGCTAAATGACCAAAATATTTGGACCACAGCACGGTGAGTGAGCTCATTTCGGTGGTTTTAAAAGCTGACGCAGGCACCACTTGGCTTGTGTTCATGGGGATCTGGTGCCAGCAGAGCTGAACGGCTGGACCCGTCCAGGAGGACGGCGCCGGGACCCCAGGACCCATGAATGCCTCCCGGGAGCCAAGGTGGAGGTGTCAGGGGAGCCTGGCAGCTCGTGTTCTGTGCTCTGGTCCCCCCCAGGCCAGACCAGGGACCCAGGAAGAAGTGGGAGGCCAGATGCAGGCCAGCCGGGCGGGCACGGGAGGGCAGGCCAGGGAGCGGGTCCTCAGTGGGGGCCACGACTTTGTCCCCGAAGGTCGGTGTGCTCGGGGCTTGAGAAGGCCTCCGTCACCAGCAGAGGAGCAGGAGCTGCGGAGACGCCTGAGCCCAGAGGGACCTGCACCCCCGACCTCCTCCTCCACAGGCTCCATTCTCATGCCAGAGGTCAAGGCCATTGCTGCTGCCATTTTCCAAGAGAAAAGCCAGGCTCAGGGACGGGAAGTAGCTTTGCATCCCAGCTCCACCAGGCTCCTGCCTGGGAGTCCACCAGGGCTGGTCCCAACAGGGCCGAGGGGCCTGGCCTCGCCAGTGGAGGAAGCCAGGGGTCTGCTGCACACACGTACCCTCTATACAGCCCAGGCCAGCTCAGCTGCTGGGTCCACCCTGCCCTGGATCCCAAGAAGAGCCCAAGCCTTCATGCTCCCCAGGAAGACAGGGAGCCAGAAGGGATGCCCCCAAGCCCCTAAGCCCTGAGAGTCTGCTCCTGCCCTGTGGCTCTAGTTGTGCCTCCGGGGTCCCTGGGGCCCTGGAGAAGACAAGGGCTTGCCAACCGCCCTCCCAGGTCTCCAGACCTCGGCACTCCCGGTGGCTGCCCTTCTTTGGATGCCCGGCCTATGCCCATCCCGCAGACAGTCCGGCTCCCTCACCCTTGGGCCCCAGAAAGCCCCTGTCTGGAGTCCCAGCACTTGTCCCCTTGGGGACCCTGGCAGAGGAACCGCGGATCCCTGGGCCTGCCACCCCCACACTCACCCTGCAGTGCCTGACGGGAAGTCAGCGGGCCCCCGGCCCCCACCCTCACCAAGCTGCCCAGTGGATGCTCCTTCACAGCCCAGCCCTGCTCCCGGCAGGACCGGAGTTGGCACCAACAGGGAAAGGCGCTACACCGATCCCAGCTCTGCTGAGTCCACCAGCCTGGGGCCACTTGCTGGAGGCCCGGGCAGCAGGGGGCAGAGCGAGCTGGGCCTTCCGAGCGCTCTGGGTCTCAGTCCTGGCTCACCCGCCTGCCAAGCCCAACGCCTCTACCTTGGTTGCTGAGCTTCCCCTCTACCCTAAAGCTCATGGCAGAGCCCTTCCGGGGCCACTGTCAGCTCAGAGGCAGCACGGTGGCTCTGCCACTGGGACAGGAAAGTGGTGCTGAAACTGCTCTAGTGGACCCCTAAGGGCAGCCCTGGGTTTGCTGGGTCCTACGTGAGAGGTGCCCACAGTGCTGTCATTGCCTATTATGGGTTATATGTGGATGTCCTCCAAGAACCTCATGCACTCATGGCAGGGTTCTGGGGAGGTGATTGGACCACGGGGCCTATGGCTGACTTGCTGTAGGAGGCGGGGCCTGGTTGGAACAGGTGGATCCCTGGGCTGTGGTCTGGGAGCGTTCCCCTCCCTCCCCAGCTCCTCCCTTCCCCCTCTGCTTCCTGTGCGCCATGAGGTGAGCAGCTGTCCTCTGCTCAGGTGCCTCCACTATGCTGTCCTGCCTTAGAGGCAGTTGACTGTGGGCTGAAATCTCTCTGAACCGCGAGCCAGAATAAACCTCTCCTTTAAGTTGCGAGTGTCGGGTGTATGTCTCAACAACAAGGAACATGACTAATCCTCAGGCTTTGGGCTCCTGAGCTGTCCTGGCAGGCGTCCCCATCGAGCCCTCTGTGCCTCGGTTGCCAGGCGGGGCAGAGGGAGCCCTGTGTCTGAGGGATCTGTGGCTGGCCTTGGGGGCCACTGGAGCTGAACTCCACCAGCCCCTGGCTGCCTGTGCAGGGACCAGCACTGCCCTGAGCCTCGGTTTCCTTCCCCATATATGGCACCCACAGCCAAAGAGCACAGCACAGAATAAATATCCGCAGAGCAAATAATGTATTTTTGCTTTTTCCAAACAAATGGGACTTGACGATGGGAGAAGGACAGGGATTCTCGGAGATGTCACCTGTTTTTTCCGGTAGCTGAGGACAGAGCAGCCCGCTCTTATCTGCAACTCTCCCACCCCACTGAACTGCCGTGTGTTAGTTAGCTGTCCGGCACAGTGACAAAACACCCAAGAAAAGCAACTGCTGGAAGAAAGGGTTTGCTTTGGCTCATAGTTTCAGAGTCTCTGCTCACAGTGGCTTGGCCTTGGCTGGGGTCCGAGGTGAGGGGTGAAGGTGTGACAAGCCAGGAAGCTGAGAAAGCTCGAGGAGGAGGTTCAGGGGTGCGGGAGGAGATGCCTTTCTGGGGCCTGCCCCATGCCCGCCTCCTCTGTGCCCCTACAGCTCCCACTACCGCCGGGGTCCATCCAATGACAACGCATCCAAGGGTTAATCACTGATGAGGTCAGAGCCCTCAGCATCACCACGCCCAAAAGCTCCTGCTGTGAGCACTGCTGCACTGGGGGACACTGAAGACCCAACCCTAACAGCAGCCACCCTAGCCAAGTCTCTCCAGCGGGAGGCACTGTGACAGCAGGAGCCCCGCACCTCCGAGCCCAGCCGGTCCGGGAGCAAGAGGACATCAGCGCCCCATCCACACCCGTGACCACAGGGCCGCAAGCCGCTCTCCCAGTCGGTAAGAGCCCCACCCACAGGAAGGCCACCGCTTGGGCAGCAGTGAGGCTCTGCTGGATTCTCCCCCACTCTGTGGACCGGATTCCGTGGATGTGACTGCAGCCTGGGTGACTCTAGCACCTCCTTCCTCCTCTCCTTGGCTACAAAGTAGGGACCGTGAAGCCGCAGGTCACCGAGCCCGCTTGTGACCATCAGGTGCCAGTCCAGACAGGAGGCGCAGTGATGATTTCTAAGTGCACAGGACAAGGAAAGGGCAGCCCACGGGGGCTGAGACAGTCACACAGACGTGGAGAAGCGAGGTCCAGAGGGGTGAGCGGTCACTGGGGCGAGTCCAGGGGATGTGGACTCATGTGGGGTCCCTGTGACCCCTGTCCTTTCCCTGGCAGCTGACATGCAAAAGTTCCCCCAACTAGGGGCCTATTTCTGCCCTAGTGCCCTGAAAAGAAATCACCTCTGTGACCCATCTCCAAATATAGGGAATAAAGTCCCAACCTAAAAGTGACTCCACACATGGAATCCGTGGGAGGCAGCTAAAGCGGTGCCAAGAGGGAAACATGTAGCTTTAAATGCTCAGATTAGAGAAGAGAGAGACCTAGAATGGAACACCTATGGTTTTACCTTAAGATAATTAAAAAGGAACAAAGGAAATCCAAAGTACAGGGATGAAATAGTAAAGAGAAGAGCAAAAATCAATGACTCAAAAGCAGATCATAGAGAAAAGCGACAAAGACAAAAGGGAGCTCTTTGAAAATATCAGCAAAATTGTCAAGGCCTAGTTAAACCATTAAGAAGAAAAGAGCACAGGAGTTACTGGTATGAGGAAAGGAAGAGATTGTCATCACAGGAACAAGATAATAAGACAACTCTATCAACAACTTGGTGCCCCAAAAATGTGACAACGTAGAGGAAATGGGCATGCTTTTTTTTTTTTTTTTGGTACCAGGGACCAAACTCGGGTCCTTGCACTTGCACAGCAGGCAACAAAACCACTGAGCTAAATCCCTGGCCCTGGGCATATTTTTTGAAAAAGACAACTCATCAAGAAATAGAAAATCTGACAGCTTGGGGCCATTAGTGAGATTGAGCTTATCAGAAATCCTCCAAAAGAAAACTCAGGCCCAAACATTTTCACTGGTGAATTCTGTCAATCATTCAAATCTTTATCAAAGATTTAAGAAAAATATTTTTCAAAGGCTTAATAAAATCCTTATCAAAACATTAAATTAAATACAGTCATATATAGCAAGGGTAACACCTCACTATCAACCAGGATTTGTCCCTGCAATCCCGTGTTAGGTTCACATTTGAAAAACAATCAGCAGAATTGACCACTTTAACAGACTAAAGGAGAAACATGTCATATGAAATTATGATCACTTTGAAAGACTCAAAGAAACCATTTGACAACATTCAACCTCCATTCATAATAAAAGAGCTCAGAAAACTAGGCATAATAGGAAACTTCCTCAATCTGATAGAAAAGAATCTACAAAAGAGAGAGAAAACAACTTTGGAGAAAACACCATATTCAACAGCAAAAAACTGACTTCTTTCCCCCTTAAGATTGGGAACAAGCAAGGATATTCTTTTGTCACACTGACTCAATATGCTACCGACAGTGCTAGACAGAACCCTGAGCCCAGAAAATGAAATAAAATACAGGGAGCTCAGAAGAGAAATAAAACTTCCCCTGTGTGTAGATATGATCATTTATGTAGAAAATCCCAAGAAATAGCCATCAGAACTAGTAAATCGTCAAAGGAGGCAAAGTTAATATAAAAAATCCACTGTACTTTTATACCTTAGCAGCAAACAATTGGAAAATGAAATATTTAAAATTTCACTTATAATAGCACAGAAAAAGTAAAGTGACTGAAACAAATCAAATAAAACTTATCCAAGACTTCTATGCTGCAAAGTAAAAAACAGTGTTCAGGGAAAAAAAAAATGAAGCTACAAATAAATGTAGTTATACCATGTTCATGGATTGGAGGCCTCAATACCAGATAAGGTGACAGTTTCCCCAAACTGACTCAACCCTAACCCAGTGAAAGTCCTAAAATGAGTTTTTGTCTAACTCTTTTTTTTGGTATGGGGGATCGAACTTGGGACCTTGCGCTTGAGAGGCAGGCTCTGGAACCACTAAGCTAAATCCCCAGCCCTTAAAATGACTTTTTGATAGAAATTTATCTATCTAATTTAAAAATCCACCTAATTTCAAAATTCATATGAAAACGAATGACCTAGAATGATTAATTTTCTAAAAGAAAAACAAAATGGGAAGATTTAATTCTACTTAATGTTTTCTATAAAAGCTACATTAATAATGACAGCTTGGCTTTGGTTTAAAAGAAATAAATGAAAAATAGATATCCATATCTTAGAGGAATAGGACTGAAAAGCCAGATGCAGACCCTCATATTGATGGTTGAATATTGGCACAGCATCAAGGCAGTTGGGTGGAAGTTTTATTGAAAGGAAGGCTTTCAGGTGCTACATCAGCTATATACTCACATAAAAAACATTAAATGTCACCCCTTATTTCAAACACAGAAATTAACTTAAAATGGATGATAGAACTAAGTGCACACCTAAAATTATAAAGCCCATAGAAGAAAATATAGGCAGCCTTTACAAACTTGGGTAGGAAAAGGACTTCTTTTTTTTTTGGTACCGGAGATTGAACTCAGGACCTTGTGCTTGTGCGGCAGGCACCGGAACCACTGAGCTAAATCCCCAGCCCATGGACCCTTTTTCAAAAGGTACATTGGACTTCACAGAAAATTGATTCTGCACAAGATAATATTTAAAAATGAAATCAAAGCGTGTATTAGGAGAAATTACTTGTAAGACATACAGCATACATTTAAGGAGACCTTTCACAGAAGACACATGGAGCTGGGCCAGGGTGAGGGCTTGTAATTTAGCACTTTGGGAAGCCAAGGCAGGAAGATCACAAGTTTGGGCCCAGCCTGGGCAACTTTGAGACTTAGCAAGATGCTGTCTCAAAATGTAAAAAGGACTTGGGATTGTTGTTCAGTGCAAAGGCCCTGGGTTTAATTCCTAGCACCAATAAACAAACAATCACATGAATGGCCAACAAGCACAGGCACAGTTAAGACGGAAAGACTGACCTTCAAGTGATGGCCAGGATGTGCAGGCACCGGAACCAGGCTCCTCTGGTCATGGGAATATGAAACAAACACTGCAGCCACTCTGGGAAAACTTGGTGTTTCCTTGAGAAACCAAATGAACGTCCACCAGGTGACCCAGGCGCTGGCCACAGGAAGTATCACACCCCGAGCGAGACTTGGATGTGAGCATTCAGAGCAGCCTTGAAGTGTGGGGTCCCCTCCCCACTCCCGCACGATCCCATCCCTGGAGGAAACAAGCAGGGGCCACAGGGCAAGGAGAGAAGATGCAGCTCGGGAGCCACGGCCCGGCTCTGTGCTCCTGGCTGTCTGGCTTCCCTTCTCCACCTGCTGCTTCCTTGGCACAGGTTGGGGAGTGGGAGAGTGGGCTGGAAGCTCGGAGGGGTGGCAAGGGGGAGAGCTCAGGGGTTGGCAGGGGCTCAGGGGGTGCCAGCGGTGGGAGTATGGGGGCCCGGGGGTAGTGCCCATGGTGAGCATGTGTGCCATGGTGTGTGTGTGCCCATGTTGCACACACGCCATGGGGTGTGTGGGCCCATGGGGTGTGTCCCTGTGGTGTGTGTGTGCCCCGGTCCTGGTGTCCACTGGGCCCACCTCTTCCTCAAGGCCCAGCTCTGTTTCCAGCCCCCTGGCATCAGGACCTGCAGGCCCATGTGGCTCCCTTCCACCCCCGGGAAGAGCAGTTTGGCTGCACCAGGCTCCTGCTCCACATCCACACCGTGCGGCATTTACTGCTTCTTCCTCCCCAGCGATGAGCTACTATGTGGCCGTGCCTGACAGGAGCAGACAGACCTCTGCCTGGGTCCAGGCCGCTGCTCTCTGCAAGCTGAAAAGCTCGTTTTGAGGTAAGTGATGCGTGCTGAGGAGGAGAGAAGGGATTCAGCAAGGCGGCCCTCACCGACAGACCAATGTCTTCGAGGGCTGCCCCACGCAGCAGCAGGGCATGGGCTTGGGTGTCAGCCAGACATGGGTTCAAACTCCAGCCCCAGCTTGATGACTTTGGTCCAGCACCGAAGCTCTGAGACCCAAGTTCTCCACGGTAGATGGTTGGGAGGTGGACTCCCTCTCCCGGCCGGTTCCAAGGCTCCGGGGGAGCACAGAGCCGGCGTTGTCCCAGCTGTGCCATTGGCGCCTTCTCCCCTCTAGCCCGGTGCAGCAAGGAGTGGGTGGGCTGCCCCCTGCCCATTCCCCACCGGCTCTGGGCAGCCTCGGGCAGCAAGCCAGAGCCCCCGGTGCTCCTCATCAGCAGGCCCAGGCAGGGGAAGGCCTGGCGGTGGTCAGCGTGGGGCCTCTGGGGGATGCCTGGGTGGCTCCTCCAGTGGCCTCGTCCTCCACTGCCCTGTCCTGAGAGGCCACACCCAGGGCCTGGTGGTCACTCAGCTTACCTACTGGCTCGGTCCAGAGGCCCACATGGCTGCTCGGTGAGGGGCACCTGTCCTCTCCCAGCCTGACAGGCAGATCCGGGTGCCCTTTGTCCAAAGGAGGTAGCCACTGTTCTCAGGGACCCTGTGTCAGGACAAGGACGAGTCAAGGGTCTCATACTGCGACCCTCAGCCAAGCAGCCACCTGCAGACACGATATGAATCCAGGGTGTGGCTGAGGGCCAAGACCGGGCGGAGCCCCTGCTCTAGGAGGCCACAGCTGCCCCGGGTGAGGGCCCACGCAGACAAGCTACCCTGTCACATCATCACGTGGCATCCAGAGTACAGCTCTTCTGCTCCTCCTGTCACGGACGGGGGCACAGCCGGCTCACCAGCACAGGCTGGTCTCGGGGATACCATGGCCGTGCCACAGGGCAGCTCCCAACACTGTGACCAGAAGGCTGGACTCAGCTGGGACTCGCAGCATGTGCCTGTCATGACTGGGTGTCTCGTGTTGCAGCTCGGGGTCCCCAGTGTGTGCCAGGCTTCCTCTGACCTCGCCTTGGAAGCCCTGGGGCATCATTCCCATTGTAGGCTGTGGGTTAAGCAAGCCACAGAGGCAGCCCACATTTAGGGGAGAGGACCGTCCTCAGCTCCTGGGGCAATGGAGGTGCTTCCTGTGGGGACGTTTCCTCTGCTGGGCTAGACAGTGAGCCCACGACAGAAGTGGATGTTTCGGGTTTGTTTTTCCAGTGCTGGGAGTTGAGCCTAAGACCTCACACATGCTAGCCCAGTGCCATTCCACTGAGCCACATCTCCAGCCCTTTTTATTTTTATTTTGAAACAGATCCTTGCTAAGTTGCTCAGGCTGAGCTCAAACTTCGAATCCTCCTGCCTCAGCCTCCTAAGTAGCCGGGATTATAGGCATGCAGCACCATGCCTGGCTAGAAAGAATTGTTTTATGTTACTAACTCATCAATGTCTTAGTTACTTTTTTCATTGCTGAGACAAAATACTCGACACCCAAAGTTAAAGAAGGAAAGGTTTTTTGGCTCACATTTGTAGAGCTTTCAGTCCCTAGTCAGCCAGCTCCACAGCAGGGTGCCCTGGGAGGGGCATCGCAGAGGGGACAGCCCTCGCTGAGCAGACAGGAGAGAGCACTTTCAGTCCCTCATATTTCATGCAGGACACCTGCCATCGGGCGTGTGTAGACCACACCTTTACTCCTAGCCAGAACTATGCCAAACCGGTCAGTGGACTGATTGCGTGACCACACACCCTGGATCCCAGCATCACACTCTAGATCCAGCCAGCTCTGCAAAGCCCCCGCCATGCCTGCATGAGGCTGTGGGGACAGCTAGCGACGAGCCATGCCAATTAACATCACCCTAGTCCTCCCGTCACTGCCTCATTGCCATCTTCGCCATCACCACTGTGGAATCACCGTCAGCCCCAACTTCACATCGCCATTGCAAACAGCCACTGCCATCGGCGCCTCCACCGTCACCATCCACACTATGCCCGCCGCCTTCACACGGTCCATACACAGTGTTCACGCCGTCTTCACGCCGTCTGCACACAGTGTTCACACATCTTCACGCCGTCTTCACGCCGCCATGATGCTATCAGCACCTCCCGCTTCCTCACCATCGCCATCCCTAGCAATGTCGCCATCACCAAGATGACACCCAGCCTCCCGGGGAGGACCGGCCCAGTGTTTGTGTGCCAGGAATCGATGAAGACCCCGAGGCACAGAGCATCAGCCCACGCTGCCCCCGAGAGAAGCGACGGGCCCTGGCCTCGAGCCCACGCACACCACACCTTCCCCAGGGTTCTCCCTGCTCTGCTGGGGTGCTCCGCACCATGAGCTTCTGAGGGAGGCCATTTGTCCCAAATAAGAATCAGGGAAGCCGAGGCACGGAGAGGCCGGGTGGGGTACCTGGAGGGCCCGTGTCCTGTTTCCATCGTCCTCTCTGCTTCTGTACAGCTGACCAAGCTTAGGGAGTACACGGGAAGGGGATGCAGAAAGGGGCTGGCGGTGCGGTCTCCACCCGCAGGTCAGTGGGTAACTGCCCCTTCACGGTGCGGGTGCTGATGCAGCCTTGAACTGGGCTTCCTCACAGGGGTTTTTATCAGGCATGCGCGCAGGGAGGTGGCTCTGCCAGCAGAGAGCCTCCTTCTCCTCAGACCAGGGGTGCCAGGTTCTCCTTTTCCAGCTGGGAAGCACATGGCAGATAAGACAGACTAAACGGCTGTCTGAGGTCATGAAATGACCCTTGGATGAGGTGACACTAACAGCCAGGCGCTGCCCACTGCCTCAGGCTCTGGAAACTAAATCACCTCAGGGACGAGTGTGATTTCATTTCTATTCCATCTGCAGGGGGGAAATCAATGTTTGCTAAATGAAAAGGAAAGCAATCGGCAGGAAGAAAATGTATTTCCAACTTTTAATGGGGTCTCACCGACAGTGACTGGTCAGAAGTAGAGAGGTGGGGTCCGCCTGGCGGGGTGGCCGGGGGGCGATGGGAGATGAGATCTTGGAGGCTGGGGGTTGGAGACAGTGGGGGACATGAAGGAGAGGACACAAGCTGAAGCCAGATGCCCTCTGCCCAGCTGGAGGTGGCCAGCCGCTCTGAGCGAGCCTTGGCCAGGTGCCCCCAGTGGAAAGAGGGGACCCTGGGGGGATCAGGGAAAGGGCCCACCTGGGGACAGGGAGGAGAGAGGCGGCATGGACATGGTCTCCCTGCAGGGCACAGAGCACGGCAGAAGAGGGGCCGGAGGACCAGAACGTCCTGTGGCAGGAGGCACAGAACTTCCTGGACTCCTACAGCTCCCAAGCCCTACAAGAGAGAGGGACCTGACTGGTCAATGCAGGTGGATCTGACTTTCTTTCCTCCTTGTGCATTTTTTTTTTTTTTGGTACCGGGGATTGGGACCTTGCACTTGTGAGGCAGGCACCGGAACCACTGAGCTAAATCCCCAGCCCTCCTCCTTGTGCATTTAGAAACAATACCAAGGAGCATTCCCTAAATGCCAAGCTCAGTGCCTAAAGGTGGGGGCACCAGTGTGACCACGGCAGACCTGCCCTGCCCTGGAGACAGTGTCCTAGCCATTCAGACTCACCCCACGCCGAGCATGGGTGGGGGTGCAGAGAGTGGTACCAAGTCCCAGCGGGCACCTGGAGGCCCCGTGGGGAAGGTGTCACCAAGGGGCTGAGGGTTCTTTTGCTCAATTCCGCTGGAACCTCAAACAGGCAAAGCCTTGCTGTAACAGCCCCATACTCCCAGCTCCATGTGAGCAGCCCTCCTCCCCGCTGCCCCCACAGCACAGATGGCGGCTTCTGGCCATCCTCTGTCATTCTCTGCTGCCCACCAGCTTCATCACAGCCTGGCTGCTGGCCCCTCCCCAGCACCAGCGACCTCTGATGCCAGCAGCTCTCGGCATCACCCACTCAGACTGCTCCACTTGAGCTAGACATCACGAGTAGGCAAAGCATCTAAAGAGGCTGCATTAGGACTTCGGTTTCAGCATATGGCAAGCAGTACACAGACTAATCTACTGCAGGTATGGGGAGGTCTTGTATGTGGAAGAAAAGGTGGGCTCATGCAGGTGCCATGTCTGGCGGAAAGGGCTCCTGAGGATAGATACAGAGGTGTGGGGCCAACAGCGCAAACGTCCCCCAGGGCATCTGATGGGGCGTGGCCAGCCCCCCACCCCCTGCACAGGATCTACCTCAGGGCAGACCTGGGTCTGGGACGGCAGGAGGCATCTGCAGTCAGCACCTCCTCAGAGAAAGAGTACAAGTTCAGGAGCACAGGGCTGGGCCTCGGGCCCTGGAGAGGTCCCACAGAGGGGGACCAGGCTCCAGCCTCATCAGAGGCCCCACGTCCCTGTCTGTGCACACCCATCCTTGCCCACTGGGTCTCTAGGCTTTGTCCTTCACATCCCGAGCTGAAACCCTCCCAATCACAACTGCAGACTTTATGTCACCATTGCTGACCTCAGGACCCGGCCATCCTTGGTGGCTCTGGCTGAATCCTTTCATTTTGATCCAGCTCCTGGTCACTTTTTCCGTCCAGGAAGGATCCATGACCTCCAGTGCTTGGTGATGTACATTTGCTGTGGACTAGCAAGGGTCCCCACTGTCTCCCCAGCCAGATACATACCACTTGGTCCAAGAAGAGTAAGACCCTGGCCAGAGACAGCCTCTCCTTGATCCTCTCCTTGACCAGGGCTGGGCAACTCCTGCAAAGAGAATCCAGGAGAAAAGTGGTTGGAATGTGAGCCCAAGAGAGCCGTCTTCTCACTGGCTACAATACCTAACACCCACAACTTAAAGGAGGAAAGGGTTATTTTGGCTCACGGTGTCAGAGGGTTCAGTCCATGGTCAGCTGGCCCCAAGGCAGGAACATCATGGCGAAGAGGCGTGCAGAAGGGAATGGTGACGAGGACACGAAGGGTAAAGGACTAGATACAGGTCCCAAGTCAAACCCGGACCACCCAGATTCCTCGAGAAGTGCACTTTACTAATCTCCTAATGTCTCTTAAGCCAAGGCTGATGATCAAGGTCAACCACCATGGTAAATCTTTAAGTCATTTCCTCCTGAATCAAAACATGTAATTCCTTTGAAAAAGTCCAGACAACATAGAAAGATGAAGAAGACACAAAGGAAAAATACCAATAATCTCATCATGAAGAAATAGCCCTTAATACTTTAATTTCCTTTTAGTCCCTTCCTTCTGTCAATAAATAACTCTATGTACTTGTCACAGGTTGGGATCATACCATATTTATCATTTTATTCCATTTTCAATTCAATTATTAATTTAATCTAATTATTTAATTAGCTAAGTGTCAACGTGATTTTCCAATCAAATTATTAATCTAATAAATTATTTTCCAAATCAGTATTTGACTTATGCAGGTGTTCCTGTCTCCTTAGTCTTAAACTATCCTTGGGAGGGTCCCCTGGGGGTCCAGCCGGCAGGTCTGTATCGGGGAGCCACCCAGCCCCAGATCAGAGCACTCTGTGGCACCCTTCCCCGGCCATCTCCTTAGAAAGATGCCTGGCCGAGGACCCACGGTCCAGGGTGATGACCCCCCTGTCACCCTGCAGCCCACTGAGGCAGGGGGCTGGCCCCTGTCTTCCCGAGTCCTTGACCAGCTTTGCCCTTCAGCGTCTCCCTGGGGTGTCCGCGAATCTCCCCTAAGCTCAGGACTTGTGGACATTTGTTCTCCATCTTGCTGTGCACACGGTGAAGGGAGCAGGGAGTGTCTGGCCTCCTCCAGCAGGGAGGTGGAGTGGGGGGACCGCAGGGCGTCACCCCGGGCTGGCAGTTACCCCACCAGGATCAACAGGCGGGCAAGGGGATGGGGTGGCTACCTGAGCCCTGGGACAGGTATGTGATGCAGCTGCCAGCGGGCGACTTCCGGGAGAGGAAGCAGGAAGTAACACCCACTCGCCTCAGCTGTGGACTGCTCAAGCTGGGGCCCAGGATGCCGTGGGGACAGCTCAGCCACCAGGAAGAGGTTGATCTATCTGCAGGAAGGACACTGGGGCAGCTGGCCATGCCCTTCCACCCGGGTCCAGGACAAAAGACTGGGAGAACGGACATCCCCAGCAGAAGTGTCCCTCCCAGCCCAAGAAGAGAGAGCAAGCTCCTCACGCATCTTAGTCCATTTCCTGTTGCCAAAACTAAACACCTGAGACCACCTGGGTCTTAACTAAAGAGGAAACTGGCGGAGGTGGTACACACTTATAATCCCAGCATCCAGGAGGCTGAGGCGGGAGGATCACTAGTCCCAGCCCAGCCTGGGCAATGTAGCAAGATCTTATATCAAAATAAGCTGGGGGTGCAGCTCAGTGGCAGAGCACTTGCCTAGCTGTGCATAAGGCCTGGGGTCAGGACCCTCGGGCTGCAAAAAAGGAAAGGAGCGAGGAGGAGAGCAACCAAGTTTCCAGCACCTGTGGGGACAAACAGACCCAAACCACAGCACCCTTCCTCCGCCTTTTTGTGCTGTTCAGGTCTTGAGAGATCGAGTGCTGCCCACCCAACGGGCAGGGGGCTTCTCAGGGCGTCTCCTCCCAGGACACCCAGACCCCCGGAAACAGGCTTCCCCCCAGCTATGTGGGCACCCCCAGCCCAGGGGCGTGTACACCAAATTGCCCACCACGGCCTCCCTGGGGTCTTCCCTAGAACTGAGATGTGATTCACACGTGAGAAAATTCACCATTTCCAAGTGTGCGATTCAGGGGTTTTCAGTGTATTTCCAGAATTGTGCCAGATTCGATTCATCACCCCAGAAGCAAGCTCCATACGGCCACTCTGTCCTCCCCTCCCCAGTCCCTGTAACCCATTTGTCTCCTTTGTTTCCATGGATTTGCCTGCTCTGGGCACCTTGTGTAAATGGAATCACCTGGTACGAAGCTTTCTGCATGGTAGGTGGATCAGAACAAACTCCTTCTTCAGGTCTGTGTACTATTCCACCACCCTCATGTTGTCCATCTATCAGGAGCCATGTGAGCTGCTTTCATCTCTTGGCTACTGTGAATAGAACTGCGCACCCCCCAGGAAGGGGGAACCAGCCAGAGGTACTTTGGAACAGCCCTCTGGTCAAGGGAAACCTCAATGTTGCATTCATTTGTGACTGTATTCATGCGTGTGTGTGTGTGTGTGTGTGTGTGTGTGTGTGTGTGTGTGTGTGTGTGGTTCTGGGGATTAAATCCAGGGCCTTTTCACTGAGCTACATCTCTGGTCCTTTTTGATTTTTCATTTTGAGACAGACTCTCACTAAGTCACTAAGTTGCCCAGGCTGGGCTTGAACCTGAGACCTTCCTGTCTCAGCCTGTCAGGGTGCTGGGGTTCCAAGGCAGGCCTCACTTGCATTCCCATCTGAGTTAAGTTTAATTCATGAGCTGACTCCCAGGGAAAATCCTCTGCCCCTCAGATGTTGACAAGCACGTGCTTCACCGAGCAGGAGGCAGGAGCCCCTGAGACCTGACTGCTCCACGCCCATTTTCCTGATGTTCAGGGCCCCCACCAGCCGGGACGAAGCTTTGCTGGACTCCATGCTTGACGCCGCCGCTGTGCCGAGCCCACATCCCCACTTCCTGTACCCGTGGAGACAGAGGGCTGGAACCAAGAGGGGCCAGGATGGGCCTGGGCACCTGGCAGCACCGGGAGCAGGTGGGGCAGGCGGGTGAAGAGGGTGCACAAAGCGGCCTGCGTAGGCTTGGACACAGACTCCCCGAGGCCGGCGGTCAGGACGGGGCTCGGGGCAGAGGGGACTGCCAGGCTGCGGTGCAGTAAAGGCCTGCGGAGGAGGGGAAGGGCCTGGAGGACCAGCGGAGGTGGCCGGGAGATAGGCAGGGAGGCCCAGCCAGTGCCAAGGTCATCGTGGGCAGCGGGTGGCTGTTCCGGCTGTTGGGTACGGGACTGGGCACAGGCGAGCTGCTCGGGCCCGGGCAGGCACAGCGCTGGGTCTGGGTTTTGTCTAAGGGCACTAGGGAGCCACAGAAGGGGTTAGAGGGAGGCACGGTCTAGGGAGGACAAGCGGAAGGCGCCCTGAAGGCCAGTGGGCATGCAGAGGAAACAAGGACCCCAGCCCCCCTCCCCCCTCCCACCTTGGGGGTCTGGCTCCTGCTGGGCCTGCGGGGGCCTGGGGGCAGTGTCACGTTCTCAGCAGGCTGCCTGGGCTACGCCGTGAGCTCAAGTCAGAGGGGTTCCGGGGCCCATAGGGCTCCACAGGGACACCCGACGGGCAGAGGAAGCTCCTGCCCGCTCCCTCTTTCTCATCAGGAACAGGGAGCTAGGCCTGGGGCGGGGCCCTTGTCCCACCGAGAGGACCTCCTGGGGGTGGGCCTGTGAGTGAGGACCTCGAGTGCATGTACCTGGGACACCCGGGTTTCCCGTCAGCCGCTGTTCCCGGGGTATCTGGGGGAGGGGAGCCTTAGCAGTGGACGAGCTGAACCGTCCCCCGCAGCGGGTCCCCATCTGGGGCTTCGAGCAAGATCTAAGCCGCTGACTCGGGGTGGCCTTGTCCACAGCTGGGCACCCTGAGGCTCTGGCAGCGGGCGTCTCACCCCTGGGTGCCCTGCTCTGCCTGCAGGGCTTGGGCCCTCGGGATCGGGTGTCCTGAAAGCCAACCGGGAGAAGCATCCGGAAGCTCCGTTTCCAGCAGGGCTCGGGTTCCAGAGGTTGCCCGGCTCGGTATCCACCTGACTGTGGCATGAACCGCTCTCCGCTCCTCTCCTGGCCCCCGCCTCCAGGAGGTCGGGGACCTTTGCAGCTGCGGATCCCACTGCACTGTCGTCTGCTCACAGCTGGGGACAGGAAGATGAACCGCTTGGGCTGCAGCCAGGAGAGAGTCAGCCCCAGGCCGCGCTTCACCTTGCATTCACCATGACTTTGCGCTGATCCCACGACTGTGCCCCGGTGGGCGGTGGATCTACAGGGCCCAAACACGGTCTCTCCCCACCACACGTGAAGATTTGCTGGCCGTCCGCAGATGGAGCTGTAGTTGGTGGCCCAGGGGCAGCCGGGGAGCAGCCCCTCCCAGCCAGGGAGAGCCAAGGTGCAGAGCGTGTGGCCCAGGGCGAGTAACAGGGTGGGGCACCGTCCCCCCTCGGCCCACTGTAGACTGGGCTCGAGCGTGGGAGCCCTGGTTCTCGCCTCAGCCTCTCTGGTCTCCAGCGTGGCCACAGCAGCTCCTGTCTCAGGAGCCAGTTCCTTAGGGACCGCTCTGCGCCTGTTTCCCGGTCCTGCTTCCTGGAGAAGCCGGACCCATTCATCCCCACTCACATCCTGACAGTGGCCCAGGTTCGAGGACTCTGCCTGGAGGCCCTGTTCGGGCTCCCCCATCCCCCAGGCAGGGGACACTGCCCTGCTGCTTTCCCATCCTCCAGTGGCAGGACCGGGCAGGGCTAAGGACAGGCCTGGGTCCCCATGTGGCCCACAGTCCTGCCTGATCCTGAACACACACGGGAACCACCCGGGCCATGCGTGTGCATAGGCTCAGGTGCCTGCACCTGCCGCCCCCCCGCGGAATTACATCAACCCTGCCAGGAGCCAGGTGGACAGGGAGCCCCTGCCCCACCGGGTCCCCAAACCAAAGCCATCACAGCGGGGCGGAGGGACGCATGCCAGGCACCGCCTGCGGTCTACAGGACAGGTGGGGGCCACCCTGACCCCACGTGGGGTGCTGGCAGGGCGGGACCAGGCCAGCTGGAGCCCCACCGGGACAGCAGGGTCTCATGGGCTCCGGGACAAAACTCCACACAATCCCAGGAAACCCAGATATGCCTGTCCTCAGGGGGAGGTGACAGTTAAGGTGCTGCTCTCCGAACAGGACTTGGTGGTCGTCAGCTTTGTTCCAGGGCCCCAACGTGACCTCGTCCACCTCTCAGCTGTGTCTGATGTGGGGTGGGACCTGGGCCAAAGCCTGGGCACACTCTCTCCTGCAGCAGCAGCCTCGGCATGGCTCCCCAGTGGCTGCAGAGCAGGGGAGCGAGGCATGCCTTCCGGGGCAGGGGCAGCCAGGGCTCCTGCTCTGATCCCCTGGGGCCTCCCCACCCCGAAGAGCAGCCCAGCTCCTTGGCCAGTCCCCAATCCCAGGTGCTCGGCTGTCACCAAGATAAAAGAGACGTAATTAAATTCCAATCAGCTGAGTGATTTGTTATCATAATGTCATATTTCCCTCCAGTCCCCGAAGCCCTCAGATCTGTCTCCCTCAGGCCTGCACGGGTGGGGTCCCTGCCTGTCCCGGCTCTGAGCCTTCCTGCCACCCTGAGCCTGGGGGTGACGTCCACCCCGCCTGCCCCAGCCCAGCTACAAGCATCCCTCCCCCACACCATGCTGCTGAGGGTGATAATGAAGTCATTTTTCTGAGGAATGGTCAACGAGAAGACAGCCGAGGCCAACGGCTGCTAACAGAGCGGGGAGGACAGCCCCGGGGGAGGCAGCAGGACAGGCGGCAGCAGGCAGGGCAGCCAGAGTGAGCGGCTCACAGTGAGCTGCTGACACATGGGGATGATTTACGTCACGCCCCCGGAACCCAGAGTTCCACTGACCACACTGCCTCAGGGAGGGGACGCCCAGGGCCTGGGCCTGGGCTGGCACCAGCGTGTTCTCAGCTACACAGGGGACACAGCAGCCAGCACCCTGCCCCTGCCCTGGCTCCGGCGGAGTCTTCCCCATGTTAACTCCCAGGGTCCTCAGGTGTGTCCGCCCACAGCCCCCACATACAAATGTGGAGACCGAGACACAGCCCACCCCTCCGCGGTCTCATGTCTGGGGTCTGCGGCCACCCGGGACACATGAGGGACCTGTCACGCTGCAGCAGAGCCTGCACTTGTCCTCGGGTACCGAGGCGATGGTCCCACCGTGGGGACCCAGAGGGGCCCTGGGTCACCCCTGTGCTCCCCCACTGCACCTGGCCTCCGTGCCAGCTCCGGGGCCAGTTTCATCTTAGGGACAGAGGCGGCTCGGCCTTCACTCTGCCCGCAGAGTAGCAGGGAGGGACAGGCCAGGGTGGGAGGTGTTACAACTTCCTGCTTCTCTGCAGCTTCCACTTTTGCTAAAACGGGTCTGCGGACTCTCAGGTGGGAGCCACAGGCCTCACGTGGCCGACTTGGCAGGCAGAGGTGGTGCAGGCAGCGTGGGCAGTGGGCCCCATGCAGAGGTGTCTGTGGTGAGTCCTGCCCACACCCACGCCCGCACTGCTGCACCCTCCCGGGAGCCAGGGACCACTGAGCAGCAGCCCGGTCCTGTCCCATGCTGACTCTGCAAGGGCTCGGGCTGCTCTCGTCTCGCACTGTGGTGAAGAGCAGAGCACTCCGGGATTCTCCGGACAACGCCAGGGCCAGGCGTCTTTTACCAGCGTCCACAAGGGTGGAAAGGAGGTCCAGAGAGGCAGAGCACCCGCCCAGAGTCACACAGCGCCGGAACAGAGCTGGGACTGAGCCTCAGGGGACAGTGACAGACCTCAGGCTGCATGGTGGCTCCACAGCTGGCGCTGCCAGGGTCAGGAGCCAGATACCGGACCACTGGGGAGATAATGAACAAATCCATATTTTGGGTCGTGGGACTATACATAGGATTTCTCATAACTTCCTTTAGCAATATGACACCTTTTAAACTGTAAATAAAAGGCACAGGATGAAGACAGCAAGCAGGCGGCATTATTGGGGCTTCTTCTCTGGGGTGGATGTAAGGATCTAAGAACGCTTTCACCGGGGCCCACCTTGGGGAGAATCTGAGTTGAGGTGAGGGTGCAAGTGTGCACACACACGCAGGCACGCACGCACGCAAACACGTGCACACACTCAGGCCACCCGGGCTAGCAGAGGAAACCCAAGTCCAAGCACCGAGTGCCGATCGGTGGCCGCCCCAGGAGCAGGCAGCACAGCGCCTCCCGGAACGTCTGGGAAACTCGGGGGTCTGCAGGGCCGCAAGGCCCACGGGATGACGCTTGGCTGCTGTGGTGGGGACTCGCGCCCCGGTGGAGGGGCCTGGGGCATGCTCCTCTCTGGAGCCAGCTGCAGACCACTGCCTCCAGGCGTGGGCAGATTCCCTCCCCAGCCCCACCGGGTCGCAGCCCCTCTGCTGCCCCAGGAGCCCCACATGATGCCCATGTGGGGCAGGGCCGTTCGGGGTGCAGCAGCAGCCCGGGCCCTTGGGGTCTGTCCTGTGAGTGGGGCAGGCTGAGGGGCACAGAAACCCCATCTCCGGGACCGTCCTTCCTGAGCACAGGCAGGCTGGGTAACATCTGCTTCTGGGGTGACCTGTACCACGGGCTGCCTGCAACCCCTGCCCAGGGACCCCCAGGAGCCAGGTGGGTGGGAGAGGGCCCTGGCTGATGACTGTGGTCACCGCAGGTGAGGACGGGCCTGGCAGCGAGGGGCCACTCCATGCCCAGAGCCCTCCATCCTGCCAGGCACCACACTCCCTCCCCAGGGCCGCCTGAGGAGGGTGTTGTTCCACTTCCCGGGACTGTTGCAACGTGTCCTACCCACCGTCCATCTGTCCATCCACCTGTCCACCCCTATTGGTCCACCCACCCATCCTGCCCCAGCTGAGGTCCACAGGACAGAAGGGGAGCCCTGGGGAGCTCCACACCACTGGGCATACCACCCTGGGCCGTGGCTGTAGAATGCTGAGCCCTTGTTCCAGTCAGGCCAGCCTGGTCCAAATCACCTCCCTCTGGCCACCTTCAAGTCACTGCTGAAGCCCCTAGGCCTCGACTTCCCCATCTGAGCAATGGGGAAGCGATGTGATCTCTTCTCATGGAAGCCACTTGTGTGGGGGCACAGAGCGAGCTGGGTGCACGCATTGGACGAGGCGCAGGAGACTCGTCTCAGAGCAGGGGCGAGGCCAGGGCCCCCTGGGCGGGTGCCAGCTCCTCCTCCTGCCAGCTCCCGGAGGGCGGCGTACATGGATGAACGTGCCCGGAAAAGCGCCAAACCCTCGCAAGGGGAAAGAACGTACTGAGGGGGAGAGCCCCGTGCCAAGATGAATATAGCAGCCCTATTCACGTGGCAGAGAGCTGGAACCCTCCCCGGTGGCCAACAATGAGCCGGGGAAGCCAGCACTCAGGCAGCTGCACGGCCCCGTGGGCACACAGCCTCGGCAGAGCCAGCATGGGGTGGGACTGCTGTGGGCACAGAGGGCCGGGTGGAGGGGAGTGCACACTGGGCAAGCAGCTCCGGTCCCAGCTCCGCAGGAGGCCTGTGCCCTGTGCCCCAGGGCGGGGCAGGGAAGGGGCTTCCATGCCCTGCATCCAGGGGCTGAACCTCCTTGGGCCCCCTTGCTGGGCCTCAGTTTCCCCTCCTCTGAACAGGGTGGCCAGTTCCCGGATGCCAGAAGACACCCTTGGCCCTCATGTGATGGTGGGCATGCTTCTTCAGACACTGAGGCTGTCCAGGGGTTCCCCACGCACCCCAGAACAGCCCCACACCCCTGCTCTTCCGGTGACCGAGCTCCTGCGCCCTCCTGCCCGGCCCCGCCCTGCCCCACACAAGCTGCCCTCCTGAGCGGGCTGGCCACTGTGGCTGTCAGCCCTTGGCATGCAGGCCGGGGCCAGGGGAGCAGAGAGGGTAGTGGGTGGGGGACCCAGCTCAGGCTGGGCACCATGGGCCTGGCAGCCTTCAGGGGGCACCTGGCCAGGGTGCAGGGGGCGGGGCTGTAACGGCCACTGGGGGCGGGGAATGGTGGGGTTTCTGCCCCAGCCTCCTGGGTTGGGCACTTTGCAGCAGAGGGGCAGGGCCTTCAGGTTCAGCGCAGCCCTGAGTCGGAAGGGTTTGCTGAGAGGAGAGGCCCAGGCCGCAGGGCCAAGGGGCAGGGCCGAGGATCTTGCACTTGGGCAGAAAGTTGGCTTTCCTGGGCCCCTCCCTGGACCTGGACCACACTCCGCCAAGACCCGAGCTTCGAAAAAGTCCTTTCCCACTATCACCACCATTCTGCAAATTTTATAAACCCAGAAACTGGGTCTCAGCAAGTTCTCCCACACTGCGACAGAACCAGAGCTGAAGCCCAGGTTCCAAGCAGGCCCCTGTTCCCCTCCCACTGGCTGTGCTGTCCGTCCCTGGACATCCCAGTGTGGCTCCACGAGGGGAGGGCGCCCTCCCACTGCCCCCATACCCTGGGCCTGGCCCAGTGCGGGATGGGACTCCACCCCCGGCCTGGGCACCTCGGGCTCCGGCTGCGTGGACCTGGGCCGCTCCCCCAGAATCCACAAGAAGAGCTGAGCACGTACAGCCCATTTTCAAGATGAGTTATAATTTTCCTTCATTTCCCCTTCTAAACACACTAATTAGACGGACATTGTCAAGGCAGCCCATTGAAATTCAAAAACGTGTCCTCCCTCCGGAGCGCAGCCCCACTTCCTCTGAGACGACAGTGGGCATTGTTGAGCTGGGCATGGGCGCACACACGTGCACACACACAGGCACGCGCACACACACATGCTCGTGCACGTGTGGCAGCCTGTAGACCTTGGCCCACCTGAGCTGCATGCTGCAGAGCCTGCCCATGGGGTTGTTGACTCTTCCCCACAGTGTGCGCGTGGGGACCTCAGGAAACCCGTGCACCCGCAGCTGCCTACCCTGGCAGCTCATGCCATCCCCTTGAGCCCAGCTGCACCCTCTCCTGTCCCCAGCAGAGGATTCTGCCAGCCCGAGGAGGAGGCACATGGCCTTGATGAGCAGCTCCAGGGTCACAGGGAGAGGGGGCAGGTCCTGCTCAGACCCACGACCCCAAGAGAAACCTCCGCCTCAGACCGAGAGGCAGCTGGGTCTCAAGGTCACGAGGACTCCTGGGGAAGCCCTGCTCTTTCAAATGTAACCCTCAGCTGGGCGTGGCGGTGCACACCTGTGACCCCAGGACTCTGGGAGGCTGAGGCAGGAGGGTGGAAAGTTTGACTCCATTCTGGCCAACTTACTGACTTAGTGACACCCTGTCTCAAAACAAAAAAAATTTTAAAGGGCGGGGGATGTACTTCAGTGCAAAGGTCCTGGGCTCACTCTGTAGCACTGAAAAAAGGGGCAAATAAAATAAAAATGTCACCCTTCGCTCTTCAATCAAAGTCTAACAAATACACAGCACACGCACTGGCGGTAAGTAACCGTTCCAAGCAAAGCTCTGTGTAACCGTAGTCCAGCAAGAAAGGGGACAGAATGCGACCACCCTGAAGTGACACAAAAGTCCCCCACCCCGTGCAAGCCCAGGCTCCCACTTTCGATCCTCCTGCCTCAGCCTCCCCGATTGCTGGGCCAGATCTGAAAGCCCCCACCCAGTGGAGCACAAATCCCGAGATCCATTGCCCAGCCAGGACTCCCCAGGGTGGGCACACAGCCCGGAGGCAGGAAGCGGAGGGACCCTGGGCACCCTGCCGCGGTCCTGCCCCGACTGCACCCCACATACACTGTGGCCGGGCATCCCAACGTCCTGCCAAGGGGTCTCCACTATGGGGGCCTCACTTCCAGCCAAGACCTCACTGCCAGGAAGAGCGAGTCAGTCTGTCCTGACACCTGTGCACAGACATCCGAGGACCGGAAAGGTACCAGGCCGAGGGAGGAGGCACGGGGCAGAGGGGATGGTGGCCGTACCTAGGAAGATGCAAAGCTGGCCACACGTGGGGACCCCTCCCCTGGCCACAGGCGTCTGCCTGTCTGGTCTGCACCAATTTCCTGAAGGCTGGGCTCACCTGACTCAGAGCGTTCCAGCAGCAGAACCCTGGTGTTTGTCTAAGTACTGACTACGCTCACCCAGACCCCACCCAGCCTTCAGGTCTTAAGCCTGAGGGGTTGAGACCACTGAGGGGTGTAGGTGTGAGTGTTAGTGGGGAGGTGTGATCGAAAAATACAGTAGTGTTTAAATAAAGAGTTTATTACAGTGAAAGACGCATTGCAAGAATCCCTTCAAAATCCTGCCCTGGCTCTGAGCTCACTGTTCCCACCATCCTCGCCCCTTCCTGCACCAGCTCTGGCATCCTCTTTCCTGAGGGTCTTTAGTTGTGCTGTCCTGGCCGCCTCGGTGTCCTGAACGGATTAAAAGATGTTGACCTCTCACAGTCATTTGGACTTTGGGGAGGAGCCAGATGTCACACGGTGCCAGATCCAGTGAAGGAGGTGGGTGAGGACGCAGCATCGTGTTTTTGTAAGCCTACCTCATACTGTGCATCTGTGTGCACATGTGAACACATTGTGTTAGCGTGGTGTTGTGTGTGCAGGTGAGTGAGCTCGTGTGCACCCATGTGTGTGGGCATGTGTGCATGTAGGTGTGGCTGTTAGCATGCACATGCATGTAAGCAAGTTGTACTTGTGCACTGCACACCTGTGTGTGCACGTGTGTGGCCGGGCATCTTCCTCACTGAACAGGGGAGGGAGAGCTCTCTCGCAGCCCCTCGCTCCTCTCTGCTTGGCTTCAAAACTTGCACTGAGGATTCTGGAGCCCAGGCAGGGACATGGGCAGGCCGTTCCCACCCGCACTGCTCAGGGGCTGCTGTAAGAGTCTACAGTTCTGATCTAGACTGAGCAGAGGACACAGCCCCCCACCCACCCATCACCCCTGTGAGGGTAGACACAGACAACAAAGCAGCAGCTCTTAAGACTTTGTTGGCCCCACCATCCCACCTGGTGGGCCACAGCCCTCCACAGTGCGGGGCCCATCCAGCAGGGCCCCCTGCTGAGCCTCACAGCACCAGTGCGGACCGCTGCATGCTGGGGGATGGCAGCCAGGCTGACCTCATGGCCTGCGCCCCGGGGCTGTGGGCTGGACTGTCTCCTCACCTTGGTGGGTGTGTGTGAGGAAGGCAGCGCCCTGCACGCTCCTAGGCCCTGCACACAGGCCTTCTGCCCTCTGGGTCCCCCACGGGATGGGACTGAGCTCCACCTTCCTGGGAAGGGCCTGCTGCAGGTCGTCAGGCCGGGGACCCAGGCACCCATGGGAAGGTCCCAGCCCAGCCCTGCCCAGCCAGCGGTGTGGGGCGTTTCCTGGTGGGACTGTCCCACGCGGGAGGCCGAGTGCCTGCCCAGCCCCTCTGCTGGGTACAGAGCTGCCACCGGTGAGACCAGGGCTGCAGCCAGGGGTCTGGCCTGGGCACCTGAGGACGCAGACCCACTGGGTCCCCACCCTGTGTATCCAGTCCCCCAGGGTGGCACTCACTGTGCATGCTTCCTGCCCAGGATCTCAGCACCAAGCCACAGCTGCCTTTCCCAGGCCGGGCCCCGCCAGGCAGACCCGGGCAGAACGGGGCACGCTCACCCTGCTGGGGCACCATGAGGGAGCCGAGGGCCCAGGCACGGCATTGTCCACATCCGGGGCCCCAGCTCCCCAGCCCCACACTGGCCTCCTCTGCGGCCCAGACACAGGAGGCCAAGCGGGGCTGCGTGGCAGTCTGGTGCCCCATGCCTGCCAGCCCGGCCAGCCTGCATCCTCCGCTCTGGGAGGCCACCTCCCAGCGCCCCGGGTGCAGGGTGGTCCCCCAGTGCCTCCCACACTCCCTCGCCCACCCCCTGAGGCCTGAGTGTGGCCCTGCGGAAAAGGGCACCCAGTGGCCCCTGGAGAGTGTGTCGGGGAGAACCAGGATCAAGGGCGATGGAAGGGGACAGAGGCGGATTCGGCCTCAGTGCAGGGCCCGGCTCCCTCTACCCTGGGGGCGGTGAGCTCCCCGTCACTGGAGAGATGAAGCAGACTCTGCTGCCCTGCAGGGCTGGTCCTCCACTCACCCCAGCCTCCCTCTCCTCTGGGGACTCTGGGCAGGCGGGAGCGGCAAGGCCATGACTGAGGCCACAGGAGAGGACAGAGGCTGGACGGTCCGTGTCTGCCCAGCCCCACAGGAAGGCACCCCGCGGCCCGCTGGCCCTGCAGGGCTGCCGGGAACTTGGCCCAGCTCGCTGTGGGTCCCTGAAGTGTCCCTGTCTGCCTAGGCCCCAGCCAGCCACACGCCCTGGTGTCCAAGGATACTGAAGACGTCTCAGGGCGTGTGAGCCCTGACCCTTGCCCAGGGTCACTCGCTGGCCTCTTGGTCCCAGGCAGAGGCCTCTCTGGGAGTCAGGGTCAAGGGCAGGGTGTCCATGGAGTGTGACCAGGAGCCGCCAGGGCGTCGGCGGAGGCTGGTGGAATGGGCAGTCCCCACGTGTGCCCCCCATGCCTGGCTCTGGGCTTCCAGGCTCTGCAAGAGGCAGCAGAGGAAGCAGACTGGACTCCTGCAGGGCTGGTCCTCCCCAGCTCGAGGACAGGAAGTGGCATGGCCTGAACCTCAGGCACCGTCGGGACAGCATGGCCTGCCCACCCCTGCCCCGCTCTGGAAGCTGCTGGGCATCCCCTGGTGTCATCATGGCTGGTCAGAGCTGGCTCGGGGGGCGCCCGGCACCCACTGTCTCGGCTGCTCCCAGCCTCTGTCCCTGCTGCACCTGAGTGAGGGCTGTGGGCTCCCGGGTGGTGGGGCTGGCGCTGGCTCCGTGTCCCGTACCGAGGGAGGGGCCGGCGGGTGGGAAGGAGCTGAGGTCTGGAACGTGCCCAACATCTGGGTTCTTCCTCTGTCCCGGGGTGGGGGTGTGAGGCCTCTGCCAGAAGCCCCTCTCTCCACCTGAGGGTGTGAAGCAGGCGGGAGACCTGTCCCAGGTCCCGCCCAGGCCACCACTGGGCAAGGGGCCAATCATGCATTCGGGGACCTCACTGTTCTGAGTTTGGGGACAGTAAATAACCAGGCGGGAGCAGCGTGTGTGGGTGAGTGGTCACCTTTGGCCACACTGGCCAGGCCTTATCTCCTCTCTGCTTGTCCTGGGTCTGTTTGCGCACACCTGGTCCCCGGGCAGGGGGGCAGCCCCGAGGCGACTGGCTGAGGGACACGGGGACAAGGACCCGGCCCTCAGGAGCACCAAGCCAGCCACAGCCAGGGCCAAGCCAGGCCAGGAGGGCCAGGCCACCATGCTGGAGGTGGGACAGGGCTCAGCAGCGCCACACCCACCCGGGGACCCGGGCCCCGACCACACCCTCTCCTTCACCCCCAGTGCCCTCCCATGCAGCAGTGGACGAGGCAGGCCCCTGTGCTTCGGAGCAACCGCCCTGCAACACCAAGCCTGAGCTCCTGTGAGGACCCACGGCAGGAAAAGGCCCCCGAAGGCCTTCTTCTCTCCCCTCCATAAGGAAACATCTAACTAATCAACCTGTTTCGCCTCAGGAAAACCAGTCCTCAGGCGGATCCCACACTCTTCCTTTTACTGGCAAAGGCTGCAAGGCCCAGTGTACTTTCCTCTCTTGCTCTGGCTGCCAGGAAGCTTGGACTCACATTAAAGGATCTCCGACAGCACCGGCTCCTCTCTGGCGCCTGAGTAGTTCTCTCTCCCTTCCCTCTAGAACGGTCCTGGACCTTGCCTTCCCCTCCATGGTTCAGCCTGGGCTGTTTGCCAGATTGCCAACACAGAACAGAAAGCATCTAATTCTGTTTGATAAACAGCATCCAGCTGTGCCCTTAAAACCTCCCCTCGAGGGCCGGGGCTGTAGCTCAGTAGTTCCGCCACCAGCCTCACAAGCGCAAGGCCTCGAGTTCAATCCCTGGTACCAAAGAAAACCTCCCTGCAAGCACAGATGCTGCCCCCTGCGCCCTGTCAGTCCCAGCAGTGGACGTCTGGGCTCTGCGTCCCTCACTACGGCGCTGGTGGGCAGGCAGGCACCTGGGGTCTTATCTGCCCATAACCCCCCGGGAGGCCCTGCCCTGCCCCAGGTGCGTCCTGGGAGGTGGGAGCTAGTGGGTGCTCCTCTCCTCAGGGAGAGTTCCTTGGCAACTAGGCTGGAGGGGGCCCATGGCGGGGGCCCTGGCTCCCCAGCAGCCCCCGCCCAGGCCTCCGTCACCCTCCCAGCAACCCCCCAACTGCAAAGGGCAATAAACAGGGGCGATTAGTATTACCAGGAGCTGCCGCTATCGATTTCAGCTTTAGGGTATTGATTTTCAGTCCGGGCCTTCTGCGGGGCTCCTTGCAGAAGACTCATGGGGGACGGCCACAGCCATGCGGAGGTCACCGGCACCAGGGGGCAGGTCGCCCCACCCCGGGGAAGGTGCTCCCTTCCCTCGCCCCCGGCCTCCCTGGAGCCAAGTCGGCAGGGGCAGGTTCTCGTTCCTCCAGGGAATGCCTTCCTGGAACCTCCCGCTGCTCCTCCATCCCCACCAGGAAGGACAGGACAGCCCGCTGGCTTCCGCCGCCGCCTCCTCCTCCTCCTCCTCCAGGGCGTGTGTGTGTAACCCAGGGCCTTTCATCTGAGCTACAACCCCAGCCCTTTCTAAATTTTTTGTTCAGAGTCAGGCTCCCCTAAGTCATTAAGCTGCTGAGGCTGGGGCTGAACTTGTGACCCTCCTGCCTCAGCCTCCCAGAGTGCTGGGATCACAGGCGCGCGCCACTACGTCCAGCTCCCCCCTTCCTGTCCCTCTCTCCCTCTCTGTGTCCTGCCTCTGTTCCCACACCGATCCACCAAGGCAGATGCCACAAAAGCCAGGAGCAGATTCCCAGTTGTCCCCAAGCAGCAGCCTCTGGCCAGCGACGCAATCCCAGGGCTCACTCATCCGTGCCTCACCCACTCCTTTGCACCAAGATGCGGAGCAGCAGTGGCCGAACCGTGCAGGGGGGAATGGAAGGGGGCTGAGCCCCACCCCCCGTGATGACGTCCACACGGCAGGTCGGAGCCACTTCGGCTTCAAGGCTGCTCACAGGGAATCCACCCGCATGGGGTGTCCCGAACCCGAGGAGCTCGTGTGTCGGCCCTGTGCCCACCCGAAGCCCCTCCAGGGTTCCAGGCAGCGTGGATGGCACACAGGCTCCCCAAGGTGCCCAAAGCCACACTTCTGAAAGGAGGTAAAGCTGGAACCAGACCCCGCCTCACCTGATCCCAGCAACAAGGTCATCCCAGGAACAGCGGCAGCTGACGTCTGCCTCCCTCCCTCAGCGGGAACCCAGAAAAGAAAGCTGGGCCGGGGCCCCAGGGCTTGGCCACCTGGGGACTGAGCACCCCAGGACCCAGTGTCGAGGTCCACAGTGCGCGTAGGAAACAGCCAGCTTGTTGCTGGGGTCCAGCTCCCTGGCGATGTCCCCTGACACCTCCCCATCCAGAGCCACCATCCATTGCCCCGATTTCCGCTCCCTGAACTTCCCATGCCAGAGCCTCAGCCTCCAGGAGGGGAGAAAGAGAAGCTGGTGACAGCTGCCACACCCGGACAGGAGGGTCACGCGCAGCGGTGGCTGGCTTTCCCTCTCGGGCTAGCCACTGCTGAGCTGACAGAACTCACCAGCTGCGCACACCCCTGGGCCCGTTCAATGCGGCCCAGACTGGGGACAGCAGCCGACAGCCTCTGTGACTCCAGCCTTGGGGCCCCGACCTCCCCAAGAGCCAGTAAAAACTGCTCCAACTGTCAATGAGGAGAGGAGGGAGCCCAGGCTTCCAGCTCCTCAGGTGGGGCCCATGTGGCATCCGGGGCTCCCTGCCACACTGGAGCAGCAGGTGCCCGGCACTCCTGACAGTGAGTGACAGGGCCAGTGGCCGGCAGGAGCGGAGCTGGGCCGGGGTGAGGGGCAACACCAGAGCCCACAAATGGGCTTGCCGTGATTAGAACCTCAGCCTCTCTAAAAGCACGTCGGCCAGATGTCTTTAAATACTGTTTTAGCCAATTACCACCCTATAAATTAATTGTTCACAGCACACAGAGGCATAAGGGGGAGGCTGGGAAAGTGCCGGGAATAATTATCCACGAGGCGCCAACTCCCTCAGAAGAGGCATATTTTACACTTAAATTATAATTAAACTTAGTGGAATCTCTTCCCTCGGGTGCACAGCCATTGTCCATGCCGGCCTCCCTGGGTCCATTTTGGGATCGGCTGCTGAGCTCAGGCCCAGCCCTCACCCCGCCACATGTGCAGCGGACACGGACACGGGAGGGCCTGGAAGGTGGCCCCGCACAAGCCCCAGGCCCGGGACCCACCCCCCAACCCAGAGCAAAGCCAAGCACATTGAGTCCCCACGGACTGGGGGTCAGGGGCCCACCACCCAGAACTTGGGGACACCCAGAGTCTGGAGAAGTAGGAGGGAGAGGTTTCGGGAAGCCACGGGGCAGAGGTAGGGCAGTGCCCAGCCATGGTAGAAGCCTCAGTATTCTGCTAGGATGGGGAACACGCTCTTGCCCCAGGGAGATGGCGCCTTCCCCAAGCTTTAACTGCTTAGGCTAACTGGAAAGTAATGATGCCATAAACGCTCTCAGAAACGGGGAGGTAGGGACAGCCCGCCCTGCCCCTCCAGGAAGCTCTTCGGAACAATTTTCACTCTTCCCAAATGAGCCAATCCCAGGACTCCCCGGGGGGCTACTGGAAGAGCAAGCGAGCAAACGCTGGGACCACTGAGCCTGACCAGGTAGCACTGGCCAGCGCTCGCTGTGCAGAACAGCAAGTGAACAGCTGGACAGTCCTCGAAAACCCAGGCCATAGATTCGACAGTTCCCGCGGCCACCTCCACCACAGTGTGCTCCCCAAAAGCAAGGTACATCCTGCAATCCAGCCACGGCCTGGGACCCACAGTCACACCTAAGTGTGTTCTTTGCCTAGTTTCTTAATGTCGGGTTATTGGCTTGTTTCTTCGTTTCAAAGACAGACATTTATAGCTATAAATTTCCCTCGTGGCTCTGCATTAACTGCATCCCTTATGGTGTGGGTAGTTTGTGTTTTTGTTTTCATTTTCCTCAAAGTGTTTTCTTATTTCTCTTGTGATTTTTTACTCACTGAAGACGATGTTTACATTGGGCATGGTGGTGCACACCTGTAATCTCTGCTACTTGGGAGGCTGCAGCAGGAGGATCTCAAGTTTGAGGCCACCATAGTGAAACCATCTCCAAACAATTAAAAGCACTAGGGATGCAGCTCAATGGTAGAGCACTTGCCTAGCATGTGAGAGGCCCTGGATTCAATCCCCAGTATTACATACACTCAAAAAGACATTTAATTTCCACACCTTTGACTTTTCCAAATTTCCTCCTGTTGTGAACTTCTAATTCATTTCATTGTGGTCAGAGAACATACTTTGTGTGGTTCTAATCTCTTTAAAAGTACTGAGACTTGTTTTATAACCCAAAATATGCCTGTCTGGGGAATGTTCTGTGTGTACTTGAAAAGAAACTGTGTTCTGCAGTTGTTGGGTGGAGGGTTTGGTAGATTCAACCTATGTCTGATTGGTAGCGCACTGTGGAAGCTTTCTATTTCCTGGCTAACTTTCTAATTTCCCTATCCACTGGAGGAGCTTTTCCTATTCTTTTACTTTCAACTTCTTGGGCTCTGTGGTTCTAAAGTGAGTCTCTAGACACCATTTCATTGGATCATGTTACTTCGTCCAATCTGCTAATTGTTGCTGCCTTCCAGTTGAAGAGTTTAGCGTATTTACATTTAATATAGTAACTCATAAGAAAGGAGTATACTTCTGTCATCTTGCTATTTATTTTTTATGTCTTTTACAAAATTTGAGTTCCTCTATTACTGCCCACTTTCTAGTTTCTATTTCTAATATCTAGTTTCTAGTTTCTAATTCCACTATAATTTCTTTTACTACATTTTTTGAGTTTTATTTTTCTGGTTTCCCTAGAGATTACACTTAACTTTATAATAATCTACTTCTGATTAATACCAACTTAATCTAAATAGTACACAAAACCTTTGTAGGTCCATCCTCCCAAACTTTTTGCTACCATTATCATCCAAATTACATCTTTTGAGGGCCGGGGATTTAGCTCAGTGGTTTCGTAGCCTGCTGCGCAAGTACAAGAACCCGAGTTCGATCCCCGGTACCAAAAAACCAAAAAAAAAAAAACCAAAAAACAAATTGTATCTTTTGACACTTAGCTATTTTTTTTTTTTTTTTGAGACAGGATCTCACTTTGTAGTTCAGGCTGTACTTGAACTCACTATGAAGCCCAGGCTTGCCTCAAACTCTAGATGATCCTCCTGCCTCAGCCTCCCAAGGGTTGGGATTACAGGTGTGCACCACCATGCCTGGCCCAAATTACATCTTTATACATTGTGTGCCCATCAACCTGGATTCATAATTATAACTTTCTTCACGTGTTTTGCAAATCAAATATAAAAAAGGAGTTACCAACTAAAAATGTTTTTATGATTTCTTTTATACCAACATAGTATCTCTTCCTACTGTACATCTCTTTGTCAGAGTCTAGTTGGTGCCTAGTGTCTTTTCTTATCATCTTGCAGGGCTCCCTTTGGTATTTGTCTTATGGCAATTAACTTTTTTTTAATCATAGTAATGAACTTTCATGGTCTTTGGTTATCTGGGAATATCTTAAATGCTTCCTCACTTTCAAAAGACAGTTTTGCTGGCCATACAATTCTTGGTTGTCAGGTTTTCTTTCAGCACTTTGAATACATCTGTCTCCTCACATCCATGGTTTCTAGCAAGAAATCACTTATTAATCAGATTGAGCGTCCCTTGTATATGACATGTTACTTCTCACTTACAGCATTAAAACTGTATTTGTTTTTAAAATTCTCTTTGTCTTTAGCAGTCAACAGTTTGGTCACAATGTGTTTGGGTGTGGATCTCTTTGAAGTTGTCCTACTTGGGGTTTGCTGAGCTTCTGAAATGTGTAAATTAATATTTTTATCAAATTTGGAAAGAATCACCCAGAATTTGGGCTATGAAAAAAAGTATATGCTGCTAGTTTTTGCTCATTTTAAAATTGTTTTATAGAGGAGCAGAATTTGGAATGCCTTTTTCTTTTTCTTTTTTTTTTTTTTGAGACAGGGTCTCACTATATAGTTCAGGCTGGCCTCAACTCACAATCCTCCTGCCTCAGCTTCCCAAGTGCTGGGATTACAGGCATGAGCCACCGTGCCTGGCTGGAATTCCTCATTCCTATCATTTTGCTGACCTCATCCCATGCTTACACTGGTGTGTAATCACCCTCAGCCTTTCATTGTTTCCTCCCATGACTGATAACACTTGGCAGTATGATCCACTTCCTACTCCTTAGAATTGCTGCTCCCCCAATCTCTCACACACTTGATCCATTGCTCCCACTAGTGAAGACCCTTCCACCAGTCTCCCTCCCAGTTCCCCACAGGAGGAAGTTTTAACACTTTCACCAGCATCACATTTTGCTTCCCAAGGCCACTCCCTAAACCACTGCTCTGATTCAAGTTTCCTGGGAAATTGGCTTTGGGGTGAGATTGCACCCAGGTGGTTCCCAGGGACTGAATCCCAGACGCGGGACCTGTCTAAAGATGTTATCCAAGAGCCTCATTCTTTCAGAAGTGGGCCTTTTGGAAGGTGATTGAATTATGGGGTGGATATAGCTGGCTTGCTGTTAGGGGCGGAGTCTAGCTGAAGAGGTGGTTACCGGAGGCATGGCCCGGAAGGACCGTTCTCCCTCTGGGCTCCGTCCTTCTCTCTCTGCTTCCCGGCCGCCATGCCTGAGCAGCTTTTCCTCTGCCAGGCCTTCTACCATATCTTCCTGCCTTGGAGCCAGCCAATGAGGGACTAAACAAACCTCACCTAGCAACAAGGAGAGTGACTAAGACAGGGGAGAAGTAGAAAAACCAAGCAACTCCAACAAAGACTCAACTAATTTCATGGGGAGCTCTAGAGCTAGGGTGGCCTTTAGAGTGATCCCCAATTAAGACAGGGACTCTGTGCTCCTGCAGTGCCCTGTCACTGGGTGACAAAGGCCTTCTCAGCAGGGGCAGTGCCTGGAGAAATCCCAGCTCTGCAGGACCGGCAGGCAACAGTCCTCAGCCCTGGTAGCATTCAACACGTGCACTCAGAAACTCAATTTTCAGCCTCTTTTTTTGTATATGTATTTAGGGCTATAAATTTGCCTAAAGCACAGCTCTGACCACATCCCATAGGTCTTGCTATGTCAATGACTTCTAATTTAATTTTTATTCTTTGATCTATGAGGCATCTAAGGTATATTACTTAATTTTCAAGTGTTTGAATAATTTCTAGGTTTGTGAAAATTTTTTGTTGTAGTGCTTCTGAGTTTCCAGTATAAAAATCTGCAGTGAGAAAACCAATTCTGAATTATTTCAGTCACTTGAAACCTAATGTTTGTGGTCCATCTTTGGTCAGGTTTGGTAAATGTTTTGTGTACACTTGATAATAATGTATGTTCTTTCGTTGGGTGCTGGATTCTGTATCTGTCAATTAATTCAAGATTGGATTATGTTCAGACCGTCTTTGTAGTGATATTTTGTCTGCTTGCTCTATCAATGACAGGGAAAAGTGTCACTATGTGTTTGTCCATTTTTTCTTTTATTCTAGCCATTTTTCCCACACATATTTGGGGCTAGACATTAGGCAAGTGAAAGGGTGCTGGCTTTCTGGGGCTGCTGCTCTCTTTCTGTTATGAACGGTGCCTCTTTATTCCGAGTGAGGCCTCTGGCTTCTGAGCTGTCCTGGCCAACAGCATCAAAAGACCCCTCTACTTTGCCCAGTGTTTTCCCAAACATCCTTCCATCCTGTCCACTTCGCCTCTCCGTGGCTCTGTGTCTCTCAGGTGTGTCCCCAGCACATGACGTGGAACTGTGTACTGTAAGCCCATTTTGACAGCTGCTGCTCAGGGGACACCTGGTCATGTCCTTTTCTAATGTGTTGGGTTTGTATTTATCACAAATTGTCCTCGGTCTGTCCAGGCTCTGTGTAGTGTTTTCCCTACCTCCTTGCACATCCTATTTGCCAATAATCTTGTGACTGGAGTTTTCCTCTGTTAGCCCAGGAGTTCAGCATCCTCTCAGTGTTTCTGCACTTACTCTGGGGTCGTAACGTGCACCCTTGACTGTGAACCATCTAGCAAAAGTTAAATTAGTTCTCTCACCACTTCCCAAAGAATGCTGAGAGCTCCCGTCATTCCATCCGCACTCGTGCCGTCCCGCCTTTTGAATTACTGTTGTCACGCGTGGTAATTTCACATAGATTGTAGTTGTCCCCTAAGGAATCATTATTAAGCCAGGTGTGAAGGCACCTATAATCCCAGCACTCAGGAGGCTGAGCCAGGAGGATCACTGTGAGTTCCAAGCCAGCCTGGGCTACACAGTGAGTTCAAAGCCAGTCTGAACTGCATAGCAAGACCCTATTTCAAAAACAAAAAAAATATTATTTTGAAAGTCAATATTAATTTACCTTTGCCTGAATGCCTACCAGTTTACCACTTTCTACTTCCTTCTGTACAATTTATATCTCTATTCAGGTCTTCTCTTTCCTGCCAGAAGAATCCCTTCAGTATTTCTTTTAGTTTAGGTCTACTGGAAATGAATGCTCATGGCTTTTATTTACCTGACAATGTATTTCACCTTCACGTAATTTCGGTGGTTGCATAGGGCTGAAGGCACCAACATGGACAATAGCTAGTATTTGTTGGGCAACTAAAAATCTTACAGTTCTTCTCCACCAACTCCTGCAACTCAGACAAGGCAGGCACCATTCCTGTCCCATTTATAGAAAGGGAGTCTGAAGCTCAGAGTCAGCAGGTAACTGGCCTCGGGCCACACAGTGGATTAGGTGGGGCTCCTGGAGAAACAGAGCCAAAGAGAGAGACAGGTCTCTTACCTCCCTCTCTGCTTACAGTCAGGAATTGGCTCACATGACTACGGAGGCTGAGGAGGCCCAAAATCCGCAGCTGGCAAAGCAGAGACCCAGGAGAGACTGAGCGGGAGCCCACAGCAGACAGAGGCATGGAGCAACAACACCCCACCCAGCAGTTCAACAGCTGCAGCTCCTCTCTGTCAGAAGACTGGACAGGGCCCTCCGCTGGGATGGCATCCGCTTGGTCCCATCTTATTCAAATGCTGGTCTCAGCCAGAACATCTGTGCTCACACAGGACAGGAAGAACATTTGACCAAATGTCAGGGCACCTGGTGCCCATGCAGTTTGGTTAGAGCCATGTGATGCTCAGTTTATCCCGACCCAGAGTCAAAATGGCCACAAAAGACAGACATTTCCAGTCGATTCGGGACACCGAGGCAGCCCTGACAGCACAAGTAAAGACCCGCAGGAAAGAGGACTCCAGAGCTGCTGCAGGAAGGGGTGAGGACGGTGGGACGAGAGTGTGGTGTACGGGGTTGCTGAGAGGGATTCGTGGCAATGTGCCTTTTTCTGTAATAAACTGGTTTTTATTTGGACACATGCTGTTTTTCCTCACACCACGTAGCTAATGGTAGAGTGCTTATCTAGCATGCAGAAGTACCTGGATTTGAGGGCCGGGGATGTAGCTCAGTGGTTCCACCGCCTGCCTCACAAGCACAAGGACCCAAGTTTGATCCCCGGCACCAATAAAAACACAAAAAAACCCAAGTACCAGGATTTGATCCCCAGCACTGCTAAAATAATAAATAAATTTTCCCTTTTTTTCAACAGACTCCAGATGTCTGGTGAAATCCTGTTTTACCTCCATCTGCTTGGGTGGTATTTTAATGTCCACCTGTGACCACCCTAACACAGTGCTCTGGGCTTGTGGCTGTGGTCTCTTTTTCCCTTGGTCCCATGTGTGCGTGTGTGCATGCATGTGTGTGTGTGTCTTTCGTGGCTTTTCAGGACTGGCAGTACCTCTGCTTCCCTTTCCTAGTGAGAACCCTTCCAGGCACCCCAACCAAGAGCTGGGCAGACCCTAAACTCCTGCCTTCTCTCCTTGGCATGTGGCTCTTCCAGGGGAGGAGTGCTTCTCCTCCAGGCTTCTCTGGACCCTGCTCGGCCCAACTCTGGGCTCCACTTCTTCTAGAAGGGGCCACATCTGCACTTCGGGCTCATTTGTTTCCTTTCTCACTGAGATCTTTGCTGATCCATTTTTATCTACCCGACAGGCCCACTCCAGCTCGGCTCCTGAGTTTCCACATGCCTACCTGTCTGGGCCTCTGTTTTCAGCCTCTGGAACTGCATCTGGAGGTGGTGAATTCCCCACATGAAAAGCAAGAAACTGAGTGCCGGGTCATCCTCTGCATCTCTGCTTCTCCTGCCATCTCATAGCGTTGGGTCCTGGTGGCCTCGCCCCTCGCCAACATCTCCAGAGGACGCTGGGAATTTCACCTCCAGCTTTTTACTGGTTGCTATACTTCAAGCTGTGCCATAATAGCTACAGCAATAGTCACAGAGTGTGTGAGGCTGCAAACAGCTACCACGCCGTGTTGTGTCCGTATACACATTCGGTGCGCATAATCCAAACAGGCCCTTTTCCCGTTATGTACCTGCAAAGGAACCAGAAGGGATTCAATGCCAACCAGACGGATATGTGGAGCCGAAGCAGTCCAGGCAGCCACCCTCGTGTCTCTGATCGCAGCTGCAGCCCACACGTCAGCCTGCACACAGCAGCTCCTCTGGCTGTGTCCTGTGTCCCCCACAGCCCGTCTCAGAGGCGGGGATGGTCACAGGCGTGGGACCTGAGGCACAGCCAGGAGGTGACACTGAGGTGCTGCCTGGGTGCCTGAGCACTGTGTCCCGCTGGCTGCGTGGTGTGGGAAAACCTCCCGTCAGGTTCATGTCCAGGACGCGGAGGGGTGTGGCAGCCACCACGGGGCTGGAATCAGCAGGGAGAAGGCTCCGAGAGCCATGAACCATGCAGACGCCATGCTTCACAGCGGGCTCAGATCTCACAGAGTGCCAACGCTGAGCCGCGCCCACTCGTGCAAATGGACCTCGTCCTGGCCACAGGAACCAGCTGCTTCGGCCAGGACCATGCTCCCCCAGATGTGGGCCCCGTGGGGCTCCCCCAGCCTCTCAGACCTCAGCCCGAGCACTGCTGTCTGCCACCCAGGCTGGCCCAATACTGGAGTCCTGCGGAGACCCCAGCCCGTCCACATGGGCCGCAGGAACCTTTTGGTCCCTTGAAATTGCATACAAAGCCATACGTGGGTGGCCGGGGAGACTGGTTCCAGGCAGCCCCTCCTTGCAGAGCCCCAAATTTGCAGGTGCTCAAGGCTCATACAACGGTGCAGCATTCGCACCTCCACACAGCCTCTGTGGATTTGAAGGACTCTCTGCGGCCCGGCCCGTAGGGACCGAGCAGTGCACTATGTAAACAGTCGCTAAACGCCGATGTTTAGGGAATAATGAGCACTTTTGTCCTGCGGCTGGCTCGCTCCGTGGGCAGCCGCAGAGGACGGATGCACTGGCATGGGAGCATCTCTACAAGAAGGGCCCGGCTTTCTTCAGACCCTCAGAGGCTCGAGACCCCCAGAGTGCGGGAGGCAGGAGCCCCAGGCCGCAATCCCCGGCCCCCCTCTACCCGGCGGTGCGACCTTGATCTGTCTCTGTCCTCACCCCATCCCCCTGGTCTCCGTGCTCAACACGCCCGGCCCGTTCCCCACTTTCCCAGCTCTGCTCAGTGTCGTGGAAGGGCTGTGAGCAGGTCCTAGCGACATCGGTCAGTGGCAGCCGGGCCAGGGGTGAGCGGTGAGCGAGGGAGGAAGGGAGAACTTTCCCGGCTCTCTGCTGCTTCTGGATCCAATCCCAAGTCGTGCCTGCGCCATCGCTGTCCCCACCCTCCTGATGGCCATCCGTGCTCCGTGCGCCTGCAGAACCGCCTCCCCATGAACACCACCTGGCCACCGCCTGACCCCACCCAGAGCCAGAGGGCTGCTAAGGTCCCACCTGGCTCCCACTGGTAACTCAAGGGCTGCTAAGTCCCCTGCACACTACTGTGGCCTCCTGCCACCCAGCCTGGTCTCTGGGTGGCCTCATGGCTGCACCCTGGGGTGGGGGACAATGACGCTGCCTTTCTGGCACCACTGAGAGATGTGAAATTGGAGAGATTTCAGAGCAGTGCCAGGCAGCCTGCAGAAGGGGCGAGCTGACTCCTGGGGGCCATGTTGCTGTCCCCCCCCATGGGGTTCCCTTCCCATCCTGTCCCCGGGCAGCCTGGGGTCCCATGCACTTCAGTTCCTGCCTGGCATACAGTAGACACCTAATGGGCCCTCTGGGAACGGAGTGGAGCATGGGAAGCAGAACCTCACTGGTGGCCCGGTTAGGACAGCACCACTAGGACCCAAACCCCCTTGACTTGGGTCTAACTCGCTGGTCCCTGTCTCCTGGGCTCCTCACGACTTCCGGAGTCCTCCCCAGGCCACCAACTAGGGCTGCTGCCCACCCACTGGGAGCCCATTGAGAAGCTGAGCCCCCAGGTCCCTGGAGCCCTGGACCCCTTCCCTCAGCAGGAAGCCCCAGCTGACTCTGCACCTCTTCCCAAGCACAGTGAACCTCAGGGATGGACAGACCCACCTGGAGCCTGGAGCCAGCTCCGTGCGTCAGGGGCTCACATCTTTCCCGGGAGTCTGGGCTGCTCTGCAGAGAGTGAGAGGGTAAATAGGGCCAGACGAGGAAGAAGGGCATCAGACAGGCTCCCTGGGCACCATGGGCCCTCAGGTGCTGGCAGGCCCATGGGAGGTGTGCGGCCAGTTTTGCCCAGGACATGGATCAGTGACTCAGCCCAGGCCAAGCCAGGAGCCCGTGCAGGGCCGAGTCGGGGAGACTACAGCCCGGGCCCCACCTGATCAGCCTGGGAGCCCCTCCTGCTCTGCCCTGCCCGTCCTGGCCCTGGTTTACCTGCTTGGCTAATGGGCACTGGGTTGTACCCAGCAGGGTGAGAAACAGGCCAGCCCCAGGGAGCGGGCGTGCCCAGCTGTGAGGACAGTCAGGGTCAGGCACTCCCCATGCCCCTCCAGCATCCCCTTGCCACCCACAAACTTCTGCCACCCCAGAAGTCAAAACCAAACAAGAGCGGAGCTGCCTCTGGTGGCACTGCAAAGAGCACTGCCCGCAACGTCCCTCGCACCCCAGCCCCCGGGTGGCCCGAGGCCTGGTTGCCCTGTCCTCAGGATGGGGTCATTGGCCCAGGGGCCAGGAGCAGAGTGAGGGCACAGTGTGCAGGTGACGGGTGGGGGTCTAAGACAGAGAAGGGGGTCCCTGAGGGGTGACTCAGCTGTAAGGATTTAGGGGAAGAACGGGGCTGCATTCCAGGGCCTGTGCCCCAGGAGAGGGAGGCAGGAAGCTGCATGTGGCCGCTGGACTCAGAAACCCGCAGCATCGGGGTCTTGGGCACAGTGGGGGCCAGTGGGCAAGGGAGGAAAGGCTGGGAGAGAAAGTCGGGGTGCAGCCTCGGGCAGCAGGGCCACCTGGAACATCGCACCTGGGCACTGCCACGGGAACCGAGAGAGCAGTTGGCAGCAGGGTCTGAAAAGCCCACTGAGGGGCCATGCACCACCCCAGACTCACGAAGGACAGCACCAGGCACGGGGGACCTGCAAGGGCCTGCCCACGCCAGGCTGAGGGGACCCAGGGGTTCACAGGTGACAGGAGGAAGCGAAGCCCTCTCCACCCACGGGACGGGCCAGTGTGGGCATCAGGGACGGCGAATCTGCACCCAGGGGCAGAGGTGTGGATGGGAGACCGAGCATCCTCCTGGAGGGAAGCCAGGGTCCCCATGGGCAGCAGGGGAGGAAGTTCACAGGGCCTGAAGGCCACAGCTGGGCCTGGGTTCTGAGTAGGCGAGGGCTGCAGAGGGGAGGCCGAGCCGAGTGACCACGGGAGCAGGGAAGGCAGAGAGAACGGGCCTGCCCGGTCAGTACCCCGCCGCTGCTCCCCCCCGCTGCCCTTCAGGACCTTTCCCCATGAGCAGCACCCCAGAGCAGCCTGCAAAGGTGCCCCGTTCCCTCTGAGAGAGGCACATGGGGATGCGAGGGCCCAGATTCTCCTATGTGCTCCGGGCCCCAGAGCTCAGGGCCCCGCCGGGGGAGGCCTCGGCACTGGGACGCTGGTGTGGACACCGGTGGGGAAGGCCTGTGGGCAGAGGAGGCCCGGGTGGCTCAGCCTCACCCTGGGGGACTGTCCTTCTGGCCTCTGCCCCTCCTGGGCCACCCGGAGACCTAGGCTGAGGAGACCCTGTCCTCCGGCGGACACAGGCCCATGTCCCTCTGCCTCCCAGTAGCGCCTGGTTATAAGTGGGGGCAGCCACCTGGGGCACCAAGCCAGTCCCTGCTTTCATTTCCAAGAAGGAAACTGAGGCACACGCAGGTGGCCACGTGCCCAGCGCACACGGCCCTGACTCAGCACCCAGGCTGAGCTGTGCCGACACTGTACCGCCTCCCATGGTGCCCCTGGCCCCAGTGCCAGGAGTGCCAGGCCCGGGCCCCAGAGCTCCATTCAGCCACCAAGTGTCAGCACTGCGGGGAGGACACTGGGCCCTGCTCTGGGGACAGGCGGGGGCGTGGGGCGGGAGTGGGGCCTCCCAGCCCCCAGGCTCGGGCCAGCCCGCTGGGTGCCTGGGCCATGCAGGACCAAGTCTCCCTTGGCTGGGCAGAGCAGCTGCAGGGAGGAGAGGCTGTGTGGTCCCCAGGGCCGAGCTGGCCAGGTGGGAAGCAGCTGCCCTTCCGGTCTTGCAGAACGGGCAGGGGCAGGGCCTTACCCGGGGCTCCAGGATGCCCATCCCTGGCCAGCGCCCAGGGTGAAGGGGTCCCAGGGCCCCCTACAGTGGTCGCCTATGGGCCACAGTCACAGTGAGCAGGGATGGGGTGGGGGGTGATGCTGCTTACATCCAGGCCCCAGGAGGCCCAGCACCCCCGGCTCTGCAGGCTCAGGGCCCCAGTGTGTCTGTCCTCCAGCCCCACTGCCCATCTCCATGTTGTGCCCCCAGCTCCCCCTCTGTGAAGATGCTCATACCAGGCCCTCAAGAGGAGGCCTCTCTGTCCTCCCCAGGCCCCGGGCCCCTCCACGCCTGGGTTTAAGGCCCTCTGGATCCTCTGACCAGGGAGAATATACTTCCTTCACATTGCTCTTATTGCTGTGGCTGTCAGGAAGCTCAGCAATGGCACTCACAGCCAACTGCGTAACCACTCTGCCTGCCTCCCCATCCACCTGGCCCTCTGGGGTTGGCTTTGCTCTCCCCTGTCCCCAGGGCACGCGCATGCCCGGCATACCGCCTCGGGCTTTGGAGGACTGAGCGCAGCAGCCAGCAACAAGGCCAATGTCCGGGCTGGGAGCCCTGGAGCAAGCAGGGCCGGGGCAGGAGGTTTGGTAGAGGGGGTGAAGCAGAAGGTGGGGACATGCAGTGGCCTTGCTGGTGGTGGCATTGGGTGCTAAAGGACAGTTGCCGTCGAGGCCAGAACCTGCAGGGGCTGGGGGCCATGAGGCCAAGGTCACTTCTCCAGGTCGCCAGCACCCAGGCGAATGGCGGGATCCCATACCTCCTGAGGGTCCTGCTGTGCTGGGCCTGGGGACAGTGAGGCCACCTGGCCCTTGGCCCCGAGGGGAGGGTGGACAGCAAGTGTCTGCCTCATGGGGACCCTGTCCAGGCCCTTACACAGCTGGGAACAGAAAAGGGACCATTGTTCCCATGGGCTTGGGGGTAGCAGCGGGTGAGGGGCAGGCGGACACCCCAAACCTGGTCACAAAACAGTGGTAAAGGTGGGCGTGTCCCTAGCCACACCCCTGAGGGTCTGTGGGCAGGAGGGCCCCAGGAGGAAGCACCAGCTGGCCTTTAAGGAGCCAGGCATGGCTGGCACCACACGGCTGGCCCGGCACAGGCCTGGGCACGTTTCTGATCCCACAGGAAGCGGGGGCTGGACGGGAGGCACGACGTTCTTGCAGGGCTCAGTAAACAAGCCCAGGGTGTTTGGAAAGATTCCGCCAATAGAAAGGAGGGCCACACGAAGGCCAGCTCTGCAAAAGGAGCGTCCCGGCTCGGGGTGGCGGGCATGGGGGCCGAGCCACACTGCGGCGCTGTCTCTGAGCTCCCGTGTAGCTGGGGCCTCTGCCCACACCCAAATGCATGTGTGCATGTGCGTGTCTACGTGTGAGCCAGCTGGGCGTGCACAAGGCAACCCTTAACTTGCACATGCGCTGTGTCGAATCTGGGGGTGTGAGTGATGGCAGGGCACTCATGTGTGGGTGCAGGGGTCCCCTTGGTGCCCCAGCTCTGCCAGAACCTGGCCACACCCCAGGACGGGAGAGGGGCAGGGAGCCCAGCCCCCCGAGAGCCCGGCAAGGCTCGAGCATGTGGGGACCTGGTGACCACGGGCGGCGGGACTTCTGCAGAGCAGAAGACCCACAGGCAGCCCATGTGGGCTGGCACAGTGCCACAAGGCTAGTCTGGGACTGACCCACGCACAGTGGGTGCTGGGGGCATAAGGGGCTCAACTGGCACCGGGCAGGTGTGGCTCCAAGCAACAGAGAGCACCAGGTCTTGGTGGCAAAGCCAGTCCTGCTGCACCCACTAAGCACAGTGCCCTCGGCCAGCCTGTTCTGCCATCTGTCCAGCAGGCGGGAGGGCAAAGACCGAGGCTGATGGGGACCACGAGGCCAGGAAGCCCCATCCACTGCCCACCTGCAGTGAGCACCCCAGTCAGAGGGAAGAGGCGGGTCAGGGGGCTCAGCCCACCCGGCTGGGACTGATCACAGCGGCCCTCGCCCTCACCCACTGGCGCCTGTGGACAAAAGGACACAGTGAGGTGGAGCCTGCCACGTCCCAGCTAGACTGCACCAGGGCCGATGCCCCCACACTAGGGTAACCCCACCACAGCCCACAGGCCCTGGCTCGTGGGCCCCAGAGTCCGGTAGGGGCGAGGGCGGCGCCCCAGAGCCTGCGCCCCACCACGTGGGTCAACACTTCCCAAGATGGACTCTGCCCCCAGGGTGCTGGGCAGCCGGCAAGCAGGGAACGGCCGGTCCCTGGCCTCCTGCCCACCACCCCCTCCCTGCCTGGCCACCGCGGGAGGCAGCCTGCCAGGAGCCGTCTGGGAAACTGGGGGCGTGCGGCTGGTGGCAGAGCCAGCCTATGCCGGGGCAGCCAGCCGGGGCTGAGCCTCGGCGACCTGGAGCCAGACCACTCGGAAACCGCAGGGGATGAGTCCACTGCCCAAGCGCCCAGAGAGGGAGACACCGGGCCACGTGCCAGCAGCCCCACCCGGGAATTGCTGAGCAGCACGGGGGTGGGGGCTGTCCCGAGCTGCCCCAGCCGCCCCACCCCACGCAGGCGGGATGACAGGGCCCTCCGTGCAGGCCTGGCCGGGTGCCGGGTGCCTCTCTGGGTCCCAGCCAGCGAGGACAGGGGTGAAGGCCCACCCACCCTTCCTCCACGCCTGGCCCAGAGGCTGCAGACCCCAGTAGCGCACAAAGCCCATGTCCCCGTCCTCAACCACAGAGCAGGGCCACAACCGCACCAGCTAGAAGAGCCCAGGCCACCAGGTCAGCGGGGTGCGGGCCTGGATCCTGTGTGCGGGGGTGACCCTGGGAGTCCCAGGCTCCAGGGACCCCCCTGGAAGGAGGGAGGAGCCTCCTAACACAACAGCAAAGCTGCGCTTGCCCATGTGCTGAAGGCCAGAGAACTCGGCCGGTGACCCAGAGGGGATGCAACTCCACAGCCCCTTCCCCACTGCAGGGCATTTCTCATGGGGTTCAGTGGACATAAAGAGCTCAGGGCCCTGCCCCCAGCTCTCCTCCTGTCTCCACACTGCTGTAGGATGGCGCTGTCCCACCTTCCCAAAAGACGACTGCAGCTCACCCTTCCCTTGCCTGACAAACTTCTGGGGCTCCCAGTACCCCACACCTGAGGTTCTAGGTGGTTCTGTCACTTAACACTCATGGCTCCGTCACCCAACCAGCCTGCAGTCCAGACTCAGCTCTTCCGGGTCCTCTTCCGGGGAGCCCCACGGTGTGCTGCTCCCCACCCCATGGCTCCATGCCCGCGCAGGTGCAGGGTACGGGGTGACCTTCGGGCTCGCAGCCCTGCTTACAGGGGCTCCTGGCCATCACTCCCCGAGGGACCCCGGGCCCCCCATCGCCCTCTCAGAACCAGGCTCGGCCCAGCCAGCCCTCCCTTCCGCCCCGGCCGTGGGACTCCAGCTGCCCCGGAGTAACTGGCTCCGGGCAGCACAGCGCACTGCACCGCACGGCAGGCCTGCGGCTCCCGGCCCCGGGCTGACCGAGGCCCATCCAGTCCGACCACGAGCACTGAGCTGCTGGGCAGCCAGCCAGGGACGCCCCGCTGGGCCAGGGTGAGGACAGTGGCCACATCCACGCGATAAGGACGCTGCTGCTCTGTCGACGCCGCTCGGCAGACAGCGTCCCCGCAGGGATTGCTCAGCGCGCTGTTGCAACAGGGCTGAGTCCTGCCGGCTGGCTGCATGCACGCAGCTGGGCCAGGCCACGGGCAGGACTGGCCCTGGGAGGGTCCTTCCTTGTACCGGGTGTCCCCGAAAGCAGGACCGCCCCAAGCTATGCCACCTCAAAGGCTGCTTTCTTTCTTTGGGGTTGTGTGTGTGTGTGTGTTTGCTTGTTTGTTTGTGACAGGGTCTTGCTGTGTAGTTCCGGCTGGCCTTGAACTCACTACGTAGCTCAGACTGGCCTCAAACTCGTGGCAATCCTCCTGCCTCAGCCTACTGCATACTGGGACTACAGCCATGCACCACCACGGCCAGCATGAAGGCTGCTTTCTCTCCTGCTCTCTCAGGGAAGCAAGGCGGGTCCCAGCTGCCCAGAAGTGTGGTCCAAGTCCTGGAAGTCATCTGGGTCCCCTGGCTTCACCTCCCTGTGCCCCACTGTACACCCTCTGTCTGCAGAATCTGCAGCTTTCTCTGCGCCACCCCGTACTGACCACCCCACAGCACCCGCTGGCCATGAGCACGTCACTGCCGGGACCCACCAGGAAGTGGGCACATCACTGCCCAGGGAGGGCGGCTGAGGCAGGGAGGTGCAGCACGCAGCCAGACCTCAGCTCTACTCTGGGTGCCTGTCTCCGAGGTCAGAGCAGAAGCCAGCTGTGCCCCGTGTCCTCTGGCTGCAGGCCGGCACCCCTGACTCAGACCTGCTCTGACCCGCGGCACGGCTGACCAGGTGGACCAGGTCAGGGGCGCAGCCCTGGGGACAAACCACTGGTTGCACAGAGCAGACCCCCCTCTCCCTGGGGCCCCGTCTGATGTCTCCCCTGGGAGCCAGCCCGTCCAGGGCACCCTGGGCCTCGCACCTCAGCCCCCAGGGCCCCTTCACCGGCTGGCCCCAAGCCTGGCCTGCTGTCTGTAAACAGGGCTGGTGACATCACCCCTGCAGCCGCAGCCTCCACAACAGGTGCTGGATCCAGTACTCGCATTGAAGGGATCCCCACACTGGATGTGGTGACACATTCCTGTAATCCCAGAACTCTGGAGGCTGAGGCAGGAAGCTCTCTGGAAATTCAAGGCCAGTCTGGACTACATAGTGAGTGCAAGGCCAGCGCTGACTACTTCGTGGGACCCTGTCTGAAAAGAGCAGAAGGAGAAGAAGGAGAAAAGGGTGTGGGAGGGAAGGATCCCAGCTTCTCCCCAGCAGGGCCCCGAACCCCAGCTCCAGCCGCCCCAGTGGGTTCCAGCCAGGCCTCCCCTCCCACCTCAAAGCACCTCATTATCACGCAGCCCCAGGCAGGAGGCAGAAGCTTCCAGAAGGCTTGGAGGGTGACAGCCCTGCGTCCAGGACAGGCAGCACCTGCCTGCCTCAGCCGGCCTTGTCCTGTGCAGAGCCACGTGGCTGGGAAGATTTTACGGACGGAGCATTCGGAGAGCGAGCGACGACCCCACTGGAGCCGCGTCTCCTGACGGGTGAGCACAAACACTCGCGTCTGTGCGCTAAAGGGGCTTAGGACAATTTAACAGCTCATAAAGTTTTACGGTCCCAGCTGAAACCAGTGATAACTTGGCTGCACAGCTATCTCTCGCTAAATGCCCCGCGTCTATTTTTTCTCCCAGTTATTGGGAAATTAGCATCTGCCTCACTGTGGGAGGTACGGGTCTATTTTTCCAGGAGAGAGGTGAGCGATCAGCTCATGTGCCTCCGCCTCGGCCCACGACACCGGAACCTGGGATGAGAAAACGCCAAAGCTGGCACTGGAGAGCCAGGTCTGTCAGGGCCAAGGCCAGAAGCCAGCGGGGACCTTCACAAGTCACAACCTGGAAGGCGTAAAGCTCCTACTGTGTGCACGGCGGGGACCCCAGAGGGTGAGGATGCAAGTTCCGTGTCTGAGGTGCTGCCTGCAGGAAGCTGGACTGAAGCCAAGCTCTGCACCCAGGAGAGGAGCAGTGGGCACTGTAGGAGCAGCCCTCCCAAAGGTTTCTGGGAGGAGGCGGGGGTCCCAGAGGCCTCTGGGAGGAAGTGGAGCTCCAACAGGGCTGCAAGGAAGAGCAAGACTCAGAGTTGAGTGGAAGGGATGACAGAAGAGCCGTGTCCTGGGTGCACTTCCCTCTGGGATATCTGCTGACTTCAGGGGGCCTCAGTTTCCCCAGGTTTTAATGGGAACTATGTTTGTTGGCAGTAGCAGGGATGGAATCCAGGGCTTCTGCAATGAGCTACATCCCAGTCCTTTTCCACTCTGAGAGTCTTGCTAAATTACCTGGGCTGACCTTGAACCTGTCCTCCTCCTGCCTCAGACTCCCAAAATTCTGGAACTATAGGCGGGCCCAGCTCAGGGGAACCACTCAGCCCCTACATCTCAGCATCAGTGTCAGGACAAAATAAAGTGACAAGGCACGTTACCAAGCAAAGCCGTTGAGGGAAGTGATTTAGCAGCTTCTAAAACATGAACCAAAGAATTGCCCCATGGCCCAGCAATCCCACTCCTAGTAACAGGCCCAGAGGACTGAAAACAGGGTCTCAAATAAACCCAGGTACATGCCAACTCATGGTCATGTTTTTCACAATGACCCAAATGTGGGACAACCCAGGCACCCATCAATAAAGGAGCAAAGTATGGTCCATCCACACTGGTGGAATATTACACAGCCATGAAAAGGAGCAAGGCAGTGACACAGACTCCAGCAAGGGGACCTGGGAACGTGGTGCTAGGTGAAAGAACCAGACGCAGCACTATGTGGTTCTGTTGCTGTGGAGCAACCGGATCCACAGGAACAGGACAGTGGCTCCTAGCCTGGGGCAGGGCGAGCTGAGAAGTAACTGCTTCATGGATTACTTCTGGGGCGAGGACCAAGTCCGAGCTTCGGACAGAGGGGTGTTCACACTGCACTTCGAGCGAAGTGAGCCCTGCTGCGGCATGCACTTGGCCATGATGAGCTCATGTGGTGCAAATTCCTTTTCATGCAGGAATTGTGCTGATCAAAGAGCTCGGGGGAGGCTCCCCGGGGCCTCCCAACCCCATGCAGGGCAGGGTGAGCACCACGACACGGATGTCTCTGTGCAGGGGACGAGGTGCCACCTCCTGGGGCTGCGGGGGGCTCGATCTTCCCCTGGGGATGGCAGGAGGGGAGGGGCTCCCGGCACCGTCCCCGACACGCAGAGCACCATCCCTCGGGGCCACTGAGAGTTTGGGTCCAGCTCTTCTGCGCCTCTCCGCCCAGGCGTCCCTGCCGGCCAGCACTGCCTGACCTGGACTCCTGGGCTCCTGCCCACCGCAGCGAAAGATCAAAAGGACCTGCAGGACCTTCGTCTCCGCCATCGGGTGAGGCAACACCGTCCCGGATGGATGGGCCCACGCAACGGCTCCTGGTGCCGGAGCCAAAGACAAACCCCACTCCACGACACAGAACCGCAAGCACCAAGAGGGGCCCGGAGCCTCAGGCCAGTCCTTTGTCCCCGCCAGCACTGTCTACAAGAATGTCAGCCGGGGATGTAGCTCAGTGGTTCCGCCGCCTGCCTAGCAAGCACAAGGTCCTGAGTTCAATCCCCAGTACCAAAAAAAAGAGAGAACCTGGCCAAGGACATCTCTTGCACCAAGGCCACCCGGGGGTTGCTGCTCCCCTGGAGCAATCAAATTGCAGGGACAGGAGGGGAGGGAAGCATAATTGAATATCCAAGGGAGCAGTCCCACTGGCCATTTCATGGCTCTCCCTCATTAATGTCTTCTACGAGAAGCCCAAAATAACAGTTCTATTGTTTTATGCCTCGTAGACACCAATTACTGTTTAACACATCACCGCTATCACGGCCACCCGCAGAAGGGCCCCGGCGTGCCGGGAATGGCAGGCAAGTCCCCTGCACTCCACCCTGGGAGGCTGAGGGTCCAGCCACACCATCGGGAGCAGGCTTCACACCCCACCCCTTCACAGTGATTAGACCTGCACCGCATGGCTTTCCTCCCCTCCCTGAGCCTGGCAAGCCTGATTACTACAGATGCAAAGTGAAAAATGAGCCAATAACCCAGTAAATCCCAGAGACTCGGCACAGAACGCAATAACCCGACATGGGGCCCTGGCGCGTCCAGCCAGATGGATTAGTGGGCGTCGTCAGCTCCGGGTGACACGGAAAAGGCACAGGGAGGCCTAGGGAGAGAGAGGCACACGCCAGAGGGGGGCCGAGGGCAGCTGGGAGGGACCCAGCCCCCTGCAGGACGGGCAATGTGAGCTCCGGCCACCCGGGACTGCCAGGGCTGCTCTGGGGACACACAGGAGCCCGACTAGGGAAGGAGGACGGCGACCTCGGCCCCCTTATCTGTGGGACAGGTGCGACCCTGCTGCTCTGCAGTGGGGTGGAGAGCGGCAGCTAGAGGGGACGGGACGAGAGGCCCTCTGGGAAAGGACACGTGCACGGCCGCACTCCCACCGGGTGTGGCGCTTGTCATGGACACGGAGCCGGGTGAGGTCCTGGGGGCCTGGGCAGGAGTCACCGGGAGATGCTGGGGCCACCCCAGAGCCCAGGGACAGCTGCCGGTGTGAGGCCTCAGCAGGGGACAGTGGAAGTGGCCCAGAGCCCAGCTGGGCTGAGAACCAGCCCTCGCCACCCCAGGGGGTCCCCAGCCTGTCCCCACCCCAGCCCATGACGGCCTGGGGGGCCATAAGGGGTCAACCAAGCCACGGGGTCAGCGATGCCCGGGAGGGTCCAGGCCCCTGAGCCGGGCAGGGCCCCTCCAAGACAAGGACCAGCAGGGCCTGCGGCGGAAGCAACGTCGGGGACACTGGGTGTCCTTTGAGCCCCGCACCCTCCCTGTGGGAATCGCAGTCTTGATTCAGTTTTGGTTTTTAAAAAGACCGAATTCTGTGCTCGCTTCAGCAGCACATTTGCAGAAGAGGTTGCACTCAAGCATAGCTTTTCTTGGGCACAGGGATTTTGGGGCCTGGGACTAGGGCTCATGGCCCTGGCCCTGCTGGGCACCCTGCCCCTCCAGCCTGCAAGGACACTGCCAACCCAAGCAGGCAGCTGCCCCGCTGGCTCTCGTGTTCCCGGGAGACACCAGTCGGCTCCACCCCGAGGGGGCATTTTGCAAACTCCGGAAGGGTCGGCTTCAGTCTTCTTTTCTCAGTGACGTTCAGTAAGGTCCAGGCCCACAGACATCTCCCGGCCTGCCAGGCATTCAGGTCAGGGGTGGCACTGTTCCTGGAGCCCCACAAAATCCTCCCTCACTTTGAACACAGTTCCCCACAGTTCCATCCTTCTTGACACTTTTTTTTTAGTTTTTATTAATATATGTTTCCTTTACGTAATGATCATTGCTTGTGGGGAGTCGGGACATCCTGCCACTTTCTGCAGCAGCTCTGGAGTCCTCTTTCCTGACTGTCGGTATGAGGTGTGATCAAAAATATGGTGAATGGGGCCAGGGGTTTAGCTCAGTGCTTTTGCCGCCCACTGCGCAAGTGCAAGAACCCAAGTTCAATCCCCAGTTCCAAAAAAAATGGTGAATGCTGCTGCCCTGTGCCATCTGACAGAAAGGCAGCTCGTAAAAACATGACGCTGAGGCCCGGGGACTTAGCTCAGTGGTTTTGCTGCCTGCCTCATAAGTGCAAGGTCCCGAGTTTGATCCTCAGTACCAATAAAAATATTAAATGTTGAAATAAATAAGTCTTAGGGGCCGGGGATTTAGCTCAGTGGTTTCCCCACCTGCTGCACAAGCGCAAGGACCCGAGTTCGATCCCCAGTACCAATAAATAAATAAATAAATAAATAAGTCTTTAAAAGTTCATTTAAAAAAAAACATGATGCTGGGTCCTCACCCACCTCCTTCACTGGATCTGGCACCGTGTGACATCTGGCTCCTCCCCAAAGTCCAAATGACTGTGAGAGGTCAACATCTTTTAATCCGTTCAGGACACCGAGGCGGCCAGGACAGCACAACTAAAGACCCTCAGGAAAAAGGATGCCAGAGCTGCTGCAGGAGGGGCTGAGGACGGTGGGAGCAGTGAGCTCAGAGCCAGGGCAGGATTTTGAAGGGATTCATGCAATGCGTCTTTCACTGTAATAAACTCTTTATTTAAACATCACAGTATTTTTCTATCACGCCTCATATTTTTTTTCAAAATTACTTGTGAGGTGAGCAATCAGTCCTGTGGTTTCCATTTCACACAGCAGGGAGAGCCACAGGTCCCCTGCCTGCAGTGGTGCCTGATCTTTCCCTATTCGTCCCCAAGACAGTGAAGCTCCTCGGGGACATGTGTCCCTGAAGTCCCTGGCAGGCCCCTGTCCGCCTTCCCCTCCAGGAAGGACCGGAAGCTGCCTGGCTGGCGGCAGAGCCCCCCGTCACCCACCAGCAGCAGGGTCTGTGGGAGGAGCCCCCGCCCCTGGAGCCCTGATGCAGCTTGGTAACCAGCAGCTGAAGGCTCCAGCCCCCTGGGGTCTGCGTGGGCGGCTGACAGTCACGGTGATGTGGCCACCACTTTCTGCCCGCCAGGACGGCCCAGGCTGGGTCTCCTCCCCTTGAGGGGCCCATCAGCCCAGGGCCGCCGCATGCTGTCAGGATGAGCTCCCAGGACAAGGCTCAGGGACCCATCCTGGCAGGTCTGGGCCTCCATAAGGGGGGTGACAGAGGCCTGGGGTCCTTGGGGGGCTGAGTGTGGGCCGCTGTGCACAAAGGCAGCTGTCACCCCACCCGCCTGGCCCAGCCCTCCCAGCCGGAGGGGACAGAGGGGCGGGGTCCTCGGCCAGCGATGAACTGGGCCTGAACTCACAGGAGGCAAGGTGAGGCCGAGGGCCACGGCCAGTGTGCCTCTGCTCCCCGGGGAGGGGTGGCTGTCGTAGGGCAGGGAGGCCACCCTGCTGCCCTGCACCTCTGCCGCCGCAGGAGATCACTCAGGCCCCGATACGATCGCTGCAGGACAGGCGGAAATTGGAGTGTCCCGGGTGCTTGATGGAGGCGGCTGGTGAGCGGCAGCCGCAGGGACATTAGAGCCCGGCATAATGGCCTCATTCGATCCCTCGCAGCCCCGTGACCTTGCACAGCCCCAGAGCTGCACGCTGCTTCAATGACAAATCAGGAGTTAGGGAAATGAAGGCCGCTCAGGAGAGGGCAGGGCTGGCAGGGAGGGCACTCTGCCTCCTGCCGTCCACTTGTCTGTCCACATCGGCTATGGCCTCCTGTCCCCACCACGGTCCCCACGTGGCAGGGCCTAGGGACCCTGAAGAGACAAAAGAGTCCCCACCTTGGGCAGCTTGGCTCCGCCCTGCACTGGGTAGGGGGCTGTGTCCTGGAAGTGCACAGGGAACACAGTGAGCAGCTAGGGGAAGGAGAGTCCTGTGGGAAAGACACAGGGGTCCTTGGGGACCTCCACTGGCCACCAGGCTGGGTCGCTGGACCCTGAATCCCAGCCCAGTTCAAGTCCCTCTCAAGGCCTAAGTTTCCATCTGCGGCAGCTCACCATCCTCAGGCCCCCAGGTCCAGCAGGAGCTGAGGACATAGATGAGCACCATGGCACTGGGCTCCCACTCACCCTGCAAGGCCCCAGCCCCTGGCATCTGCTGCCCCTGCCCTCCCCCCTCCTGCCTCCCCCCTCCCCCTCCCTCCTTCTTCCTGGGGACCTGGCAAGAAGGCTGGGCTGAGGTCTGCAGCCCCCAGCAGCCACTCTTACCCCTGACTGAGCCCAGCCTTGAACAGGGCCACTGCCGGCTGGGCCCCATGCTCACCTCCTCCAGGCTCACGGGGGCCTCCTGCACCCCCGGAGATTCCGACCCTGACCCTAACCAGACAACACCACCCACAGAGCCAGACTGAGACCTGGACCTGAGGCGGGGGGCAGTGGAGGGAAAGACCTGGCCCGGGGGCCCTTCCGGCTCTGCCCACAGAGCCAGGCTGGTGGCCACAGGACGCTCCCTGTAATCTTGACCACAGGCTCAGGAAGGGCTCTGAGCTTCCCCGCTCCAAGCCCAGGCCAGCAGGGCCCTCTCTCTGGGCACCTTCCTCGGTGCACAGCCTCACCCTGGTGGGCAGATGAGTCCCCAGGTGGGCTGACACTTGTCTCCCAGCAGCCCCGGGTGGGGCTCCAGACCAGGCCCCAGAGGCGCAGGGAGGTCAAGTGACTCACAGGTCACAGGGCAGCCAGGTGCTGCAGGTTTGCTCCCGATGCCTCCACCGTACCTAACAGGACGGGGAGCCTGCACATCCTGCCAGCCCGGCAGATGCCAGCCTCGCCCCTGGGCACGGCCGACCAGAGCCCTTTGGGTTTTTAATCCCCACAGCAGACAGGGCTGAGGAGGGGGCCCTGATCACCGAGGTTAACCCCTCCCTCCGAGGACCCCATGGTCCCCCCCATCCCCGTGCACAGGGGCCCAAGAGAGGCCTGGGGAGGACTCAGTTGGACCCTGAGGCCAGACTGGACGAAGCGGCTCCCAGGTGATGCCTCTCCAGCCTCGCTGTCCTCCTCTGTGAAATATGGGTGCCTAAGCCAGGTCCTACGCTGTCTTGTGTGAGATGACAAAGACTCATGAATGACAGGAACGGGGCCTGGCCCGGAGATGCCCACATCCCATGCCACCGCTGTGCCCACTCGGGGCTGCTTTCCCTGCCAGCCAGGAGTTCCCTCCCTGAAGCGGGGGCCTCATCGCTCCACCAGGAACCCCGCCCTCCTCTGCTCCCAGCTGTCTCATGGCCCCCGGCCCCCGCCCGCCCCCAAAGGCACAAGAACCCACCCAGACTGGTGGCAGCTGCTCCGCCACAGGGACCCTGCGCCTGGCCCTGTCACATGCGGGCAGTGCCCTGCACAGTGCCTGGCAAGAGAGGCCTCGCGCCCAGCTGGCCACACTGCCCTGGGCTGGCCTGCTCTGTGGCAGAAAGGACAGTGGGCCAGAACCCAGACGGGGCTGGAAGTCTCCAATGGGCCAGCGGCCAGGCTCAGGAGCAGCAAGGAGGGCTCCCAGGGCCCCTCGTGGTAGGCAAAGACGCTGTCTCCTGGGGGCCATGAGGAGGTTTCCGAGGCCGGGCTGAGTGGGGACAGGAATGGGGACAGCCGGTCGGGGCACCACGGCTAGCTGCGAGAGGAATGGTGGCAGGGCCTGGACAACCAGGGGACCCCGCAGGTACAGACAGCTGAGGGCCCAGTCCTGGCCCCTCCCTGAGGTCTTTGGTACCGGGGCCTCACGAGCCACAAGCTGGGGTCAGCTGGTGACAAAGTCTGCCCTGTGCAGCCCAGCAAGTGCTCCCTGTGGAGTCCCCAGTGGTAGACGTCCAGTCTGACGAAACCCTGTGGCCGCAGGTGGCAGTGCCCATCCCTTGGGTCTGCCTGCACGTCTGAAGAAGTGGGCGACGCTGTCAGTCCCCCAGGCCCCTGCGCCTGTCTGGCCTGGGAGTTGAGAGTTCGGCTCAGAAACCGACGCTTTCTGAGGCTGAGGCAGAAGGATTTCTAGAGCTCAGAAGGTGGAGGCCAACCTGGGCAGCACCGTGAGACCCTGTCTCAGGAATGGGAAGGCTGGGCTCACAGGCACGAGCCCCTGGAGTCCATCCTTAGTACAGAAGAGGAAGAAGAGGAGAAGGAGGAAAACAGAGGGAGGACGAAGAGGGAAAGAGGAAGAGGAGGAAGAGAAAGAAAGAGGAGGAGGAGGAAGAGGGGTCCCTTCCCTGTGGCCCAGATCTCATCTATGCGGCCAGCCCAGCTTTAGTGGCACCTAGACAGCACCCCAGGACCCCAGGACCCCAGGATATCACCACCAGAGGAGGTCAGCCCGGCCAACTGCATGCCCTGCGTCCTCCCGCCCCCCTTTTCCTCTGGGCCCTGCAGTTCCCTCGGGTGCCTCCCAGGCCCGGGCACTCAGCACCACTCAAGGCTGCTACTGCCGGTGCTGGTTCCGGGCGGAGCAGGGGCCGGGCGGCATGGTGCAGGACTGGACTGTCCGCAGCTCTGCTCAGGGCAAAGCCGTCCCCCTCTCCTGAGGCCTGGGCGTACATCCAGCCACTAAGCAAGCACTCAGACGCTGGGCTCCCTGTGCCAAACCCCGCTCCGTCTGGAGCTGAGGGCCGGCGTGGCCCGGTGGGAACAGAGCGCCCGCCACACCCCAGCGAGTGTCACACAGGTATCCCCAACTCTTCCTCCAAGGCCAGAAGGCCCATCTACCTGAGGGAAACAAGGCAGCTTTCCAATGCACACCCTCTCCACCGAGGTGCTACAAATGTGCAGAGGTGACATCGCAGGCAGTGCTGCCCCTGTGAGTGATGTCATCTCAGGGCGTTGCCTAGCAACCCCAACAACGTCTGGGAGGCTCCGGTGGTTGGGTGGGGCCCATCACATTTCTGCAGCTCAGTTAATCAGCTTCCTGGCAACTCCGCTGGCCGCGATGCTCTCATTTTATTCATGATTATTTCATGTGAAATGCACTTTTAACTCTAAGAGAACACAAAGATTTAATTCAAAACCCGCTATGGCTTTATGTTTCCAGGGTGCCGTTAGCACTGCGTCCACCCAGGTAACCATGGTGACGGCCGGGTAATTAGTATATATGGCGCTGTATTAATATGGAGCCGGCCGGCTCCCAATCAGCGCCGATTACCGTGTGTTATTACTGGAGTAATTACCTGCACTAACAGGCAAATTGAACTAAATGGTCAATTGAAGTAAAGTGAATGGCTTTTTATTCTAGTCCCTAAATAATGTGTCTGCTTGGCTGAGCTGCTCAAGGTAAATAAAACTCTTAATTGATGGCCTGGCCACCCGCCCCTCCCTGGGTGGGACATGGGTCCCCACTGGGCCCTGGGGTCTGGAACACGGGCTCTGTCGGGGGTACCCGGCTGTCGCCGGCCTCCCAGCCCTGTGCCAGGGTCTCCAGAGAGGGGCACCCCCACCCCGAGTCCCAGCCAACTCCATCCCTGGGCCTTCGGGTTGTGTCACGCGCCCAGCAAGTGTCCCTCGAGTGACACTCATCCCCTCCCCCGGGAGGGCACAGAACTTTCCAGAAGGAGGTTGGAGGGCAAAAGGCAACGGCCTTCCGCCCAGGGATGTTTTCTTGCCCCTCGGGTAGGTGGGGCAGAAGCGAATCTCTGGCTTCCCGTGACAGGATGTGAGGGGGGAGGGGAGGTCAGATGTCACCTCTGCCTTATTAACAGCGTGTTTCTGAAATTCCATAAACCAGAAGATCTTCAAACAGGAAGTCGCCCTGGACCTCTCAGAGAGACCGCGCATTCCAAGTTGGAGCTGCTGAGCCTCTCCCGGGAGGCACAGCGAGGAGGGGCCTGGCCCTGTGGCCAATGCCCAGGGCAGGAGGAAGGGAATGAAGCTTCAGCCCTGTCCCGCCCTCCGGACGGAAGTGGCACTGGCTAATGGCTCAGAATCTGGCTGTGAGACATGGGGTCCTCGCTGGGCTCCTCGGGAGGCTGGCACCACGGCTGGCCTTTGCAGGCTGCCACCAGGTCTGGGCTGATCAAGGTGCCAAGACGGGCACCAGGGAGCACGAGTGCCGACCTGCTCCAGGCCTCACTGAAGGAGCGTGTTTCAGCTCAAGCAGGGCAGTGACCCAGGGAGGAAAGGGATGGCCAGGGGACAGAAGGCCCAGGGTCAGAGGGTGGACAGAGGCCACTCCCAGATACCCATCAGCACGCGCTTCCGCTGTCAGGTGACAAGGGAGCTCTGCGGTCCAGGAGACACGCCAGGCCCTGGATTCCCAGAGTGCTCAGGACGAGGTGGGCGAACACAGGAACAACCTCCCTGTGTCCAGAAGCAGGAGGGCGGGCACTGCGGTTGCTGGCCCGGTCCAGGTGGCAGAGGCTGGACACTCAGCAGCACTGGGCACAGCAGGTTGAGGGCAAGGGAAAGGCCAGCAGCCCCAGCACGAGGGGGAAGTTCAGGTCCCTGCATACTGTAAGGTGACAGTGGGTGGCAGGAGAAGGCGATGCCACCTTAGATGAGATGCCTGCCTCCAGGACCAAGGTCTCAGCACTGCAGAAATGGCACCTGGACCCCTGATGCAGTCCTGTGGGCCAGGGACTCAGCAAACACTAAACTAGTCATGGCTGGGCGGGGAGAAACAAAGGAAACAGACAAAGCCAGCTCCAAATCCTCCCAACCAAAAAACTGATACTTAAAATACAAGAAAAAATGGTAGAGCCAGGCATGGTGGCGGACATCTTGATACCAGTACTCAAGAGCCTGAGGCAGGAGGATCACCACGAGTTCAAGGCAAGCCTGGGCTACAAAGTGAGACTCTGTCTCAAAATGAAACAAAACAAAACAAAAACCAAAAAAGAAAGAAAGAAATGGCAGAGACAAGAGGCTAATTTTCGGGCCAGGGATTTAGCTCAGTGGTTTTGCCACCTGCTGCGCAAGCGCAAGGGCCCAAGTTCGATCCCCAGGACCAGAAAAAAAAAAAAAAGGCTAATTTTACTTAGCAACCTGACGAAGACTTCAAAATAACTGTGTTTAACGTGCCACAAAAACATAAGAAAAACCTATCATCCTCAAAAGTGACTAAGAGTCCCGGGGTGAGGCTCAGTGATAGGCCCCTGGGATTCAACCCAGTACAATCAATAGATCAATCGGTCGATTGTTTTAAAAGGAATACAATACTGTATTATCCTTCCGGTTGCTGAGACACAAAACCCAACACCCACAGTTTAAAGAAGGAGAGGCCTGATTGGCTCGTGGCTCCACGCAGAAACTTCCTGGCAGAAGGGCATGGTGGAGCGCAGCGGCTCAGTCCTGGTGCCCAGGAAGCAGAGCAGGGGCAGCCAGAGAGGAGCCAGACACAGATCCCTCATTGGTGCCTCTACGCCCACTCAGACACCCAGGTGCCAGCTCACAGATCCGCCAGGCTTTTCTTAACCCAGAGAGGTTGACATATCAAGACTGATGGTCACAAATACCAATACATCTGAAAAGCTGTGTGAAATTAATTGAAATGGCAACATTCTTAACAAGTAAATAAAATGGCATATTGAAACAAAGAAATAGAAAAACTAAGTAGTCCTGTATTCATGTACTCTACAGGAGCTTAATCAATAGGTGTTTTTCAAAAGCCTTCCTAGAAAACCCAATCTAGATGAATTCACCTGTAAGTTCTACCAAATATGTATATTTAGGGTTGTCAATTTAGTGATTGTAATTTTGCATAGACTTTATCAGCAAATAAAAAGGATATGAAATTCATTTCATAAGGGTATCATGAATTTAAACTCAAACTTCAACAAAAGCATGAGAAAGTTAAGACCAGGAGCTAAGGCTTTTTTGCAGGTTGAAGGCACACGGCTCTAGCCGTTTTTAAATTTTTTCCTAGAGTGCCTCTAAGCATGTGCCACCAGGGGCCGGGGATCTAGCTCAGTGGTTTCACCGCCTGCTGTGCAAGCTCAAAGACACAAGTTCGATCCCCAGTACCAAAAAGAAGAAGGCAAGTTGGGCCTGATGCCTAAAGGAGGCCTTAGGGCCATGCTGTATAATGATGTACACAGGGTCAGAGACTGGAAAAGCCCCAGCAGAGCATGTGCCACCATGCCCATGGCATGGGCCTCTGTTAAGGATCAAGGTTAGGAAGGGATGGCCCAACCCACTCTTTGCACCCCAGGGCCTCATGGCCCTGGAGAAAGGAGATTAGGCTTATATACAGAGACAGATGCAAAAATATAAAGATTAACGAGCACAATTCAGCAATGCAAAGGATAGCTCATCACTAGTGAGCTGTCTTTGTATCAGAAATACAGATTTGTCACCATCAAAAAAAAACAATCATCAGGGCCAGGGATTTAGCTCAGTGGCACTGTGCCTGCCTCACAAGCATAAGGTCCTGAGTTCAATCCCCAGTACCAAAAAAAAAAAATCATCAGAATTCACCACAGTGAGGAGAAATTTCAGAGGAGAATCTTACTACATGTAGAAAGACATTTGAGAAGAGTTAACATCCATTCATGATTATAAATAAAAACAACTCTTAAAAAATTTAAAAATAAAAACTCTTGGGCCAGGGATTTATCTCAGCGGTTCCACCGCCTGCCTTGCAAGCACAAGGTCCTGAGTTTGATCCCCAGTATCAAAATAAATAAATAAATAAATAAATAAAATAAAACTCTTAGCAAACCAGATATAAATGGGAACTTCCTTAATCTGCCCAAGAGCATCCACAGGAAGTCTACAGTAAACCTCTTCCTTAGTGGTGAATGTGTTCTTTCTGAAGTTAGACACGAAGCCAGGATTTCTCTTACCACTTCTATTTGGCATTGCAGTGGAAGCTGTAGCCAATGCAATAAGGTAAGAAAAAAAAAATAACAGGAGAAGACCAGAAAGGAGGAGCAAAACTGTCATTTTTGACAATAGTATGATTGTGTATGTAGATCTAACGTGTCCCGTGGGTCAATGATTACAATTACTGAGTTTAACAAGGTAGTTGGATATAAAAACAACATATAAAATCATGTGTATTTCTATATAATGGGACCAAATAAATAGGAAAATCTTTAGGGCTGGGGAGGTAGCTCAGTGGAAGAGTATTTGGATAGCATGCTTGAGGCCCTGGGTTCAATCCCCAGCATCACAGAAACATTAAATTGTACCATTTACAATATGAAAAGATACCAGGCCAGGCACGGTGGCATGCACCTGTAATCACCACACTTGAGAGGCTGAAGCAAGAGGATCACTGTGAGTTTGAGGCCATCCTGGACTAGGTAGTGAGTTCAAGGTCAGCCTGAACTACATAGCAAGACCTGTGTCTCAAAAAAAAAATTAAAAGATACCAGATCCCTATAAATAGATCTAGTAGAATATGCACAAAACCTCCAGGAAAAATACATGTAATTTTACTAATAGATGTTAGTACAGACCTAAGTAAATGTGGAACATGGGTCCGGCTTGTGGTCTAGAAAACTCAACAATGAAGATGTTAATTCTCCCAAATTACTTGTTTTAGAGTCTAGCTTTTGCCTTTTTTTTTGGAGACAGGGTCTCACTATGTAGGCATGTGCCACCACACTCAGTACAGAGTCAGACTTATTGAGGTATAATTACCTATGGTAAAATCCACCCTTTTGGACAGCTAGTCTATATGGTTTACACTAGTCACATCACGGTCAGGAGTAGAGTAATGCCCACCCCACAGCCCCAGCCCCTAGCAAGCACTGATGTGTTGCTTAGCTTTATATTTTTTGCCTTTTCTGGAATGTAATTTAAATGGAATTATACAGTGTGCCTGGCACGTGTGAGTCTGGCTTCTTTTACAGACACAATTCATTTGAAATTCATTCATATTCTTTCTCACACCGACAGCTCAATGCTTTACTGCTAGAAAGTATTTTATAATATGGTGGCACCACTGTCTAGGAGATATTTGATCATTTCCAGTTTGGGACAAGTATAAATGAGCTGCTGGCACCCTGCCACATGGATTTTCGTGTGATTTATGGAATCTCCCCGGAGTGGGGCAGCTGGGTCCCATCCTAGGCACACATTTCTCCCTGCAGGAGCTGCCTCACTGTCCCCTGTGGTGGTGGTGCCATTTACTGCTCCCTTGGTGATGTCTCAGGTTTCCAGCTGCCCCGAATCCTCACCAGCCCTTGGCAATGTCACGTGTTTGCTGTTCTGTTCTATGTCATTTCTTGTGGTGCTGGGGACAGAAGGGAGGACCATGTGCAGGCTCAGCATGTGCCCCACTGCCCACCACACCCCAGCACCTGCTACTGTCAGTCTTTAAAAACCCACTGGCACAGAGATGTGGTGCTGGCTCATAGCAGCGCTACAAGGTGACTAATTACATCCAGCATCTTTCCATCTCCTTGCTTGGCATCATATATATTATTTTGATGAAGTGTTTCCAATATTTTGTCTCCTTTTTATTTGGCTTGTTTGTTTACTTAGCATTGAGAGTTTTCGCTTTTGTTTTTGTTTTGAGATAGAAACTCACTATGTGGTTTACGTTGGCCTGGAACTCGCTATGGAGCCCAGCCTGGCCTCATACTCAAGGCAATCCTCCTGCCTCAGCCGCCCCCCCGCCCCCCGAGTGCTGGGATTACAGGCGTGTGCCACCACACTCAGCTTCTTAGCACTGTTTTGAGAATGCTTATTATATTCTGGTATAAAGTCTTTAATCAGATTTGAGTTTTAAAAATATTTTCTTCAAACCTGTAGATTGTCCTTCCATTTACATTTTTATAAAGTCTAATTTATCAAATTTTAAATGAATCATGACTTTTATTGTCAGATAGAATAAATCTTTCTAAGACCAAGGGCACAGAGATTTTTTTCCTAGAAGTTTTATGATGTTAAATGAGAAGCTGATACCTCCTCCTCTTTTTCCCTTGTTTTTCTTCCTCCTCCTCTTCTCCCTCTTTGTCGTCGTCATCATTGTCATCCTCCTCCTCCTTTTCCTCCTCGTCTCTTCCCTCCCTCTCCTCTCCCATTGTCCACGACAGCCCCCTCACCTACCCACACTGGCCACTCTGGCCACTCTGCACCTGCCGCCCAGTGGTCCTAGCTCCCAGTAGTCGTCCTGCTGATCCCAACCTCAGCACAAAACCACTCTGCACATGCACTGCAGCCTCCAATTCCTGGGATCCAGAGGTTCTCTTGCCTCTGTCTCCTGAGTAGCTGAGACCACAGGATTCCGTCCTCTGTTTGGAATTTATTTCTGCATTGGGTACAAGGTTTGGGCCAAGGTTCTTTCATCTTTTCTTTTTGGGGGGGTGTTTACTTTTGTTTCCTCTTTTTTTGCATATGGATGTCCAAATGTTCCAAAAGCACTTGTTTGAAAGACCATACTGGGCCAGGTGTGGTGCCACTGTGGGAGGCCGAGGCAGAAAGGTCTCAAATTCAAGCCCCAGGCAACTCAGCAAGATCCTGTCTCAAAAGTTAAAATAAGAAAAGGGCTCGAGATGTAGCTCAGTGCAAAGTCCTTGCTTCCATTTCCACTATCAAGAAGGAAAATATAAAATTAAAAAGACTACCCTTTCAAATTGAACTATTCCACACCTTCGGTAAACATCACGTGGAGGGAGGTAAGCCTCCACACCAGTCTCTTTTGGGTTTCTTATTCCGTCCCATCATCCATGTGGAGAGCTTTCCCCAGTCCAGTCCCATGCTGCCTTGGTTACTTTTGCTCTAGAATAAGTCTCAAAATCAGATAGTGCATCCTTCAAACTTCTTTGCTTTTTAAAAATGTATTTTGGCTCTTCTAGGTCATTCTCTTTCCACATGAATTCTGTATCAGCTTGTTGATTCCTGTAAGCATTCCTGCTAGGTTTTGACTGGGATTGTATTAAATCCCAAATTCGGAGACACCTTAACAGACTTCTCCGAGCCATGAGCATCAGTGATTTCTAGTTTCAATGCAGAGGTCTCATTTGCGTCTGGCTGCATTCATACCTGTGCATTTTAGAAGTTTTGGGGCTCTAGTAGATGTGCTTTGTGTCTCTAATTTCAATTCCCAGAGATTCATTTTGTCCATAAGATTATAATCACTTCTTAGTATGCACTGGCCCTCTATATTGTGACCTTGCCAAACTCAGTAATTGGTTCTAGTAACTTTTTTACAGAGTCTTTGAGATTTTCTTATAGACAATCCTGTTGACTGAGAATAGAAGCAGTTTAATTTCTTCTCTCCAGCCCGTAGATCTTGTATTTCTTTTTCTTGTCTCCTTCCTTTGGCCAGGTTCTACAGGACAATACTACACAGGAGAGATGACACTGTCCCCATCTTCGAGAAAAATGTCACCCATATTTATGATAATAGCGGTAGATTTTTTGATAGATGCCTTCATCAGGTTGAAGAAGTTCCCTTCCTGATATACTCATTTGCTGAGAATTTTTCATCAATAGATGCTGACTTTGGTCAAATGCTTCTTTAAAAAAAAATTTATGACATGATCATAAGGTCTTTCTTCTTAAATCTGTTGATATGATGAATTAGTTGATTGATATTTGAATGTTGAACTCAAGTTGCATTCCTGGGATAAACCCCATTGGTCTAGAGTGTTATCCTTTTTATATTTAGCTGGATTTGGTTTTGGTTTTGGTTTTGCTTTTGCTTTTTTATTTGCCCACATTTGCAGTACAGAATGCATACGCATCTCATGTGGAGTTATTATATAACACATCTTAATTACTTTTTTTTTTTTTTTAGTGCCAGGGATCGAACTTGGGTCCTTGCACTTGCAAGGCAGGCAGCGGAACCACTGAGCCAAATTCCCGGCCCCCTTAATTTTTTTCTTCATCCCCTTTCCCTCTTCAGCCTTCCTCCAACTCTTGATCCTTGTCCCCTTTGAGAAAGAGCCATCCCTGTACTTCCTATCATCTGTCCTCTGTTTTGGATTTATCTGGATTTGACCTGCTGATATTTTATGAAGGATTATTATGTCTCTGCCCACAAAGGATAGCAGTCTGTAGTTTTTTTATAACATCTTGGTCATGCTTTGGTATCCTGTTAATACAGTGGTTCTGTTGGGGGAAAGTGAGGTAGCTCAGAGTTATATCCAAGTGTTACAGTTCTATGTTAGTTACAGCAATTTGAAGACTGGCGAATCTGAAAGCCAGTGGAAGAGATGGAGAAAAACCGAGCTTATCATGCCGGCTGGCTCAGGGTTTAAGCACACCGAATCCTGAGCCCCAAGGTATAGTGAGAGTGGGTTTACCTACAGTTGACAAAGGAAGTTGAGAGGAACCTTTCAGGGTGGAGACACAGCTGGCAGCAGGAATCTCTGCTTTAGGTAGAAACATCTTGGAAATGGTTACATTGTTTGAACAGAACATTTTGATACATTGGGCAGGAACACTGTGTAGCACACATGGTTACATTTCTTGAACAGAAATGGCAAAAACATGGGGAGGGGGCCAAGGGCAAAGGCCTGCCCTGCCCTGTTGTGCTTCATTGCTTTTCAGTACCGGTTCACCAACTTAATTCATTCCACACTTATGGAAAAGATGGTTGTGGTTGTGTTTGTCAGCCAGTGCAGAGTTCACAAACAAAAACAAAATTCTGCCAATTGTTTCTGTTTGCAAACCAAATTTTTCACAAACAAAAACATTTGTGAACTGAGGTACCACTGTATTGTCTTCATTTAAAATAAGTTGGGAAATTGTCCCCTCCTCTTCTGCTCTCTGAAAGAGACTGCAAATAACTGGCATTTTTTTTCTATGTATTTGGTAGAATTGCCAGAAATGTCATCTAAACCCAGAGTTTTGGGTGCTGTTTTGGTTTTTTTTTTTGGTACCAGGGATCAAACCCCGGTCCTTGCGCTTGAGCAGCAGGCGGCAAAACCACTAAGCTAAATCCCCAGCCCCAGAGTTTGTTTTTGTTGGAAGATTTTTAACAACAAATTCACTTTCTTTAATATGTATGGGGTGATCTATTTTTTTTCCTGAGAAAGCTCTGGCAATTGTCTTTCAAAGAGTTTTTCATTTCTTCTAAGCTTTAAAATATATGGACATTGAATTGCTTATGATATTCTTTATTATCCACGTTTTATCTGGTGTCAGCAATGACATTTCTCGCTTCATTACTGATATTGGTAATTTGTGCCTTTTCTATTTTTTCTTGCTCAATGTGATCAGAGATTGATTTTATTAATCTTTTCATAAAAGCAGCTTGGTTTTAATTATTTTTTCCTATGGTTTTCTTGTCTTATTGCATGAATTTTCACTCTTATTTGTTGTTGGGTTGTCAGGGTTTGGGGGGTTGTTCGTGTTTTTAAAAATTTATTCTAGAAAGTGAAAGTGAAGAGTGGGAGAGAAACTCGCTCAGCAGAGCGAGCTTGGGCCGAGTAAAGAGAAAAAGAGGGTGAGAGCAAAGCTAAAAGCACACGCTGCATCTGGGAAACACAGCATGGGCCATTGTGATAAGGAAATAATGCCCAATATGCAGACTTTTATCCATTCCAAAGCCTCACCCTTCGATGTTTGGTTAAAGCTACCTGCACTGCAAATGTAACAGCTCAAGCAACATAACTGTTCAAGATGCAAGATGTTCCTACAGGTGCTTCAAGATGTTCTGTGGGCCGGGGATTTAGCTCAGTGGTTTTGCCACCTGCTGCACAAGCGCAAGGACCCGAGTTCAATCCCCGGTACCAAAACAAAACAAAAAAAAGATGTTCTGCTATCTCTGCCCTTCCACTTCTGTAAGCACGTGACTGTTGTCAACCCTCTACCCCATAGAGATATAAGGTTGCTTCCGTCTCTCTTTGGGCTCAGACTTCAGAGTGTGAACCACTCTGGGCTCTTCAGTGTAATACAGGTTCCCTCCATGTCTCAGAGTGCCTCTCAGCTTTTTACCTCTGGAGACCTTCAGATAGCTGTAACACTTGGCTGTTACACTGAGCTGTCGTACTTCACTGTAACACTGGAAAGCTACAATAGCCTGTTGTTGTTTTATTGTTGTTGTTGTTATTGTTGCTGTTTTGAGACAAGGTCTTGCTCTGTCGTCCAGGGTGGCCTCAAACTTTTGGCAATCCTCCTGCCTCAGCCTGGGGCCTGAACGCTAGGATTACAGGTGTGTACCACCACATCTGGCTCATGAATTTCTACTCTTGCCTTTACTGTTGGCTTCCATTTGCTTTAATTTGCTCCTCTTTGTAGTTTTTATTGTTGTTGGAGACAGGGTCTTGTTTTGTTGTGCAGGCTGGCCCTGAACTCACTGTGACCCTCCTGCCTCAGTAGCACAAGAACTGGGAATACAGGCCTGTGCCACCAGGCTCTTTATAGTTTTTCCAGCTGAATATTTCAATCAATGAATTCCTTTTTTTAATATACTCACTTAGTGCTATCAATTTTCCTTTATTAAGTTATATCACCAAAAATATCAATATATTGTGTTCCACTGTGAATACTGTGTTCCATTCAGAATACTTTGTAGTTTACCTTGGTCTTAGCTGTTTCCCTTTAGTAACTCTGTGGCCCTGAGCCAATGAGATAAGAGAGGACAGAAGGATGTGATGGCTTCAATCTAACACAGCCTCATGGGGGTGTTACAGCAAGGTGTGACAGCTCAGCTTTCCAGGCAAGTGTTACAGCTATCCAAAGGTCTCTGGAGGTGAAGAACCCAACCAGCACTCAGAGAGATGGAGAGAACCAAGCTTTATTATGCCAGTAAGCCAGAGAAGTTTGAACTCCCAAGTCTGAGCCCTGAACAGAAATGGAACCAACTTAGGCTGAGGATTTAGCTCAGTGGTTCCACTGCCTGCCTCGAAAGCACAAGGTCCTGAGTTCAATCCCCGGCAACTCCCCGCCAAAGAAAAAGAAATGGAAGCAACTTTATCTAGAGATTGTTGTAGCAGAGTGGAGCAGCTCAGTGCTATGGCCAAGTGTTACAGCTCAGTGTCACAGTCAAGTGCCACAGCTCCAAGGCACAGCTGAGCGTTACAGCGCAGTGTGGCAGCCCCAGGCCACAGCTCTCCAAATGTGAAGACTTGAGAATCTGATGGTCACTTGAAGAGATGAGAAAACCTTTATTACACCAGTGCGCTCAAAGGAGTTCGTACTTGCAGTCTGAACACTTTACCAGAAACGAGATCCTTCTTATATAGAGAGCTACAGGATAGGCGAGCATGCTCACTGAAGCAGGGGGCCAGAGTTAAAGGACACTCCTGAAGCAGAGGAGTGGAGTTAGAGAACATTCTTATGAGGAGCAGAATTTAACACAACATTCCTGAAAGGTCATACAGTTCAAACAGTCACAGAACATTTTGATACACTGGGCATGAGTGCTGCTACATTGCGCTGCCACACAAACTTACATTTCTGGACCAAAACATTTTGTGGAAGAAAAAAACACCGGAGGCAAGGCTAGCCCAGATCTTACTGTGTAGTATTTCTCTACCAAGATCTACAGACTAGGGGCTTGGGGTCACATACTGAGCAAACACGTTTACAGAAGCAGAAAGGTGGAGATAACAGAACATCTTGAAACATCTGGTAGGAACATCTTGTAGCTTGAACAGTTACATTTGCAGTCAGGACTCTTCAACAGTTACATTGCTTGAACTGTTACATTTGCAGCGCAGGTGGCTTTAACAAAACATCTTATGATTCCTGGAGAAACATGGGCGGGCGGGCTCAGCAACAGACAAAGGCCAGCATGTTGTGCACTATTTCCTTATGTGGCTGACTTGGTTAGGAGGCAGCTCTGGGGGCGTGGCCTGGAGGGTTGCATCTCCCTCCCGGCTCCTCCCTTCTGTGTGCTTCCTGGTGCCCATGATGTGAGCATCTCTTGTCCACCAGACCCTTCCACCCTACCTTCCTTCCTTTTGCCAGCCAGCCAGCTGTGGACTAAACACATGAGCCAAAATAAACCTCTCCACATTTACATTCTGGCTGTTGGGTATCCCTGCTTTTCTGTCCCAGAAAGCGACAGAGAGACCATCTGGGACTGTGTCCAGAGTTCCAGCTGAGATGCCACCTTGTCCCCAGCCAGCTCAGAGGACAGACGGGCTCTGTCCCAGCTCAGCCCCTCTCCCTCTCGGGGGAAACTGCGGCCCAGCTTTCCTGATGCCTGAGAACCCCCTGGCCACCAAGGACCACTCAGCTCATGGGGCAAGCTGAGGCCTCCCCACCGCCCTGGTCTGTACCTCGGAACCAAGCAGCTACCCGGGCTCCAAGCTGGTCCCCTCATTGTCCTCACGGGCCCCTCAGTGTTGCCCCCAAAGCGGGGACTACTGTCATTCCTGCTCCAAGGCCACCTGCTGGCAGGACTGTGTTGGGTGGAGCCCAGGGTGGGCCTACAAGGCAGGAGGACTCGGGACTCGGACCGTGGAGGAAGGAGCCAGGAGCCAGGATCAGGGATGGGCTGTCTTCCCATTCCGTTGCTCCTTTCTGCTTAGACCCTGCTGGGTGTCTGTGGTCTTCAGGCAAGAGACAAGGGAGCTTCTGAGGAGAGATGCCAAGTCCTGAGCTTCCCCATGGGCAGCCACTGCCCAGTGCACACAAGGGCTGGCCCTGCCCCCCAGGGGCCAAGGCAAAGGCCCAACCTGTAGGGCTGGCTCCTGGGCAACACTTCACCCACACCATCCTGCGACTCCTGACACCAAGGAGAAGTGGGGGCAGTCAGCAGGCACACAGCACGGCCCGGGAGGGACAGCTCCAGGCCTATCAAGGACGGTCACCAGGCTCAGCCAGTGCCCTGACCTGCTGCCATCACTGTTCTGGGGCTGAGGTGTCTGAGATGGCCTCACCCCAGCCCCCTTGTGCTGCCCTGGGTGGAGGAAGTGGCTGCAGGGTCTCAGCCCGGCCCCAACTCCACACACAAGACCTCTCTACCCAGCAGCCATTCCAGGCTCCCACTTTCTGCAAACCAGAGAGGCCTGGACTCTCCAGTCATCACCAAATGCAGAAATCTCCAGTGACATCGTGTTCTTGGACAAAATTAGCCACACTTAACTTAAGAGCCCACCTGCTGCCTGCCACCTGCTGCCTGCCACCTGCTGCCTGCTGCAGCGCTGAGTCAAGCACCCACGGCCACATGAGACCCACAGGCACAGGGGCCTCGCCCACCCCACAGTCCCCCAGCGCTACAGGCCGGGCTCGGTGGGGCCTCCCTTTAACTGCACCCGGGAGCTGGCCTCCACCTCTGGCTCCTGAAGGCCAATTGATAAGGGACCAGAATGGAGATCAAGAGCCACAAGCCACACGGGTCCTCACCAGGCAGAGGGGAGCACTCAGCCTCTTCTGTCAAGGAAAGGGGGATGCCAGCCCTGGGACGGGCACCCTTCAGGGCTCATGGGCCACTTCCTGGAAGCTTCTGTACCTGCTGAAGGGAAGGCCGGAGCAGGAGCCTCCCCGGTGTGGGGGCAGGAGCAGCGCCCTGTTCAGCTTGTCTCTAGACCTCCCTCCAAGTCCTGCCCACCTCATGGCCGCAGGGTCTTCCAAAGCCCAACTCTGAGCACGCCTGCTCCTCCCCACAACCCTCCGGCATTCACCCCATCTTAGTTACTTTTCTCTCCTTGCTGAGACAAAACACCCGACACCCAGAGTTAAAGGGGAAAGGTTTATTTAGCTCACAGTTTATAGAGGTTTCAGTCCACAATGGGCTGGCTCCAAGGGGTGGGTGGCAGAGGGGCATCGCAGAGGAGAAGAGTTCGTGGCACACACAACATAGCAAAAGCAACAAGGGAATTTAACAGCGTCTTCCTGCTCCTTTTATCTTATCTGGACTACCTAGGGCAGGCAGCACTCACGCCCTTAATCCTAGCGTTGCACCACGAATCAGTCACACAGTCGATCCAGCCACCCCTGAAAAAGCCCCACCTATGACCCCATGAGGCTTTGGGGCACAGCCAGACACAGCCCTGACATGCTCTCCGCTGTATCTGGAAGGTCTGGCCCACACAGCCCGATGCAGCTGCCTCCTCCTGGATGCCTGCCCAGGTGCCTAGCTGGGCCGCGGGAGCCTCCGTGCGCTGCAGACCCTTGCCGGATGCTTTCTGGAGCACACCTCTCCCCTGGAGGCCAGGACACACCAGTAAATGAGAGCTGACACCACCAGGGCTGCAGGCTCCTGCCCTTTACACAGCCAGTACCGAGGACTGCGGTGTCCCCAGTCCCAGTCACTGCCAGGACAGCAAGACCAGGCCCCACGCAGAACCAGCCCCAGGCCCAGGTGGCCCAACACCAGCCCCCAGAGCTGCTGACAGAGATGGCAGTGCCACCCCAAACACCGGCCGCAGGGCTCGGGACTCTCAGCAGGTGCAGAGCAAGGGCAGCTGGAGCGCTGGCCTGGACTATGGGGCTCGTCATGCTCCCCGAGGCCCTGCACGTGGCTCCAGCCCTCATCTGTACAGGGACGGCCCGCAGTGACAGCTGTGTCACAGGCCAAGGGGCACCTGTGCCTGGAGAGACCGGGCGGGGACCACGGGGGCCACAGGCACTGCCTGGCACCAGCCCCTGGAGACACTGCAGGTGAGGATGGCCCAGGTGGCAGAGGCCTGGCGGGGAAACCCCATGCAAGCCTGCTTTCTGTGGCAGCATCCACCATGGCCAGGCCAGGTGGCAGGACATTGTCAACAACTCTAACATCTCTCTTTTTTATGATTTACGTGGCTCCTGCCTTCTGGCTCTCACCCTGGGTGCTGGCCTGGAGCCCCTGCACTGACGGAGGGGCACTGGGGCATGGGGCAGAAGGCGCAAACTGGGTAAAGAGGGACCTGGGCTTTGGGCACTCAGCCAGGCACGATCAGGCCCATGACACAGCTGCAGAGTCCTGCCTGCCCGGCCTCCACCTTGGCCTCTGGATCCCGCCCTGGGCCCTGGCCAGGCCTCCAGGTGCTGCACTGCAGGTGCCTGTCTGCACTGGCCCCAAAGGAGGGAGCAAGGGCAGCGTCGTGGGGCTCAAGACGTAGGACCAGCAGCCCCAGCCCCACCGTCCTTCCCAGAAGCCAGGAAAAGCAAATCACCAGCAGATCACCACTGGCAAGTGCATCCCTCCCCTCGTGCTGGGCCAGGCCACCCCCATCGGCTGGCTGTCCCCTCTCCCTGCCTCTGTGTCCTTCTCCTCTCTGTCCCTCTGCTTGTCCTCTGCTCCCTGGCTCCCTGTCCCTCTCCTCAGCCCCCTCTAATGTGCTATAGCGAAGGGATTCAGGCAGCGGCTGCCCATGGTAACAAATCTCCCGCATTATTCCCTCTCCTTTATTTACACTGGGCTGCGAGCAGCAGCAATTCAATCTGAAAAGTGCGGTGTTTTCAGAGGCGCAGGGCCCGAGAAATTGATGTTTGTGTTCATCAATCTTGTAAGGGCCCCAGGGGCTCCGAGAGGCACCACGTGAGATTTCCCCCATTGATTAATTGAATCCAAGCAGGGAGCCAGGGGAGGAAACTCAGGGGCTCCAAGGGCCTGGAAGCACTGGAGACAGGGCAGGGTCCCCATGACCTCCGCCTGCCCGAGGCCGGTGTCTGTAACTCGGAGGTGGAGCCAGGCTGCAGGTCAGGACGGCTGCTCCAGGGTGGGACATCAGGGTCAGCTCTCTCCTGTCTGGGGGGTCTGGGGCAGCCCTTCCTTGATGGAAGCCACCACCACTGTCCCCCTGCCCACCGGCAGTTCTGTGGTCCACAGGGCTCCTCCGCGTGTGTCCCAGGGGCCCCAGAATCAGCACCCAGGTGCAGACCCCACTGGGTCCCGAGCTCTGCGTCCACTTTCTGGGTGTCTGCTGACCCTCTGCCCTGGGAGGTGGCAGGTGAGGGACAGCTGTGACCCATGAGGGGAAGGACATCATGTGGCCTCTACCTCTTGGCATGCACGGGGGACTCTGCAGGGACATGGGAATGGTGCTGCCCATGGTTCCCATGACGGTGTGAGGGACAGGTGGACAGGGCTCACCAGACGCAGTGACAGAGAGGGACACTGAGGCCAGGCATGGATGGCCCGGTGGAGCAGACGGAGTGGGGACCCGAGGGCCTGGTGCCTGCTCTCCAGACACCCCCTTATGCTCCTGACGCTCTAGGCCTCTCCCTCCCTCGGCCTGGACCTTGGGCCCTGGGCCCCAGGCCTCCTCAGTGTCCCCACGGGCTGCCCCAGGGCCCCAACTGGAGCAAGCCTGAGCCACCGATGGCTGCACCTTGGGGAGAGGTTCCAGGAACTCAGTCCTGGTGCCTCTGAGGGGCCTTGGGCCATCCAGGGTGTCGCTCGCCTCGGTCCCAGCTACTCAGGAAGCTGAGGCAAGAAGACTGCTTGAGAGCACAAGTTTGAGACCAGTCTGAGCAGCACAGTGAGACCCCAGGCCCTTTGGCTCCCCACGCTTTCGGGGACCCTGGAGGTCCGTGCCAAGAGCTGCCAGATGCAGGAGGAAGTGGATTTTTAAGGAGAGCAAAGGCTTTTTGAAAACTGCTAATCGGGTGACTCTTGCCCCACTTCCTCCCTTGCCCGGACACGCACACACTCACACAGCTTGTTGATTTTCCACAAGGAAAACGCAATCTGTTTGTGCAGCAGGGTGTCCCAGGGAAGTTGGCAGGGGCTAGCAGGGGTGACCCTGGACCGGCCACTACCAGCCACATTTCCAGGAAGGGTCAAGGGGCCCAGCCATCGCCCGAGCCTGCAGCTGCCACGCCTGGCCCAGAGCCGCCAGCCACACCCCTGCCCAGCAGAGAGCAAGGGGTCCCCAAATGCAGCGGGGAGCCAAGGGCCACAGGCAAGGCCAGGAGAGTCAGGACAGCGCAGCGGGGAAGGACTTCACACTATTAACATGCACGAATCACAGCACCCTCCTGAGAGCGGCACCTGCACCACCAGCTGCACAGCACGTCCCGCAGCGTCCTGTGGCCAGGCAGCAAGGCCGACATGAAGGCGTGGAAGGGGAAAGCCCTCTGCCGCCAAACCGCGCAGCCTGATGCAGGAACCTAGCGCAGCCTGCGGAGGTAAAGGGTCCGGTGCCCGCTGCACACCTACACCTGAGGAGGAGACACGGCCGTGTCCTCAGCAGGGCCTCCCTGGGCTCCAGGAGCAAGAAAGCCGTCTGTATGTCTGTGTGTCCGTCTGTGCGTCCCTGTGTGCCGCCGGCAAGACGTCCCTACCTGGTCACCAGCAGGAAGGGACCTTCCCAAAGCTCCTCGTGGCGTCGTTGGATTGCTCCGTGGGAAGAGAAACGGAGGAACACAAGGGGCGACGGGCGGGCGCTGGTGCCCGAGACCACCACACGGCCTGGACACGCGCACACACACCACGAGCAACCAGACACAGTGCCACACTGCACACCCTGTGGCCGCAGGCACACGCCAGAGGCCCCGGGAGAGCCCGCTCTCCTCCACTTCCCTCTCTGGCCCGGCTGCCCGGATCCCTCTCCTCGCGGGTGACAGCAGTGCTGAGGGCCCAGCTGCTGGACGTCTGCTGTCCACCCTGGGCCTCCGCTCCTGCCTGCAGCTGCCGCTGACACCTGAGCCCACGGCCGCCGGCTCTGGGGAAAACCAGCGCCTCGTGCGCTGGAGCCACCCACCACGGGCTCCTGAGGGGCTGTGCCCTGAGCGGTCAGGTGACCCGGTCACCTGACACACCTGGCCTGCCTCAGGCCTCCAGCCACGCAGGCGCTGTGGCCCAGGAAGGGTGCCCCAGGCCTGAGGACCCTAGGACACCTTGTCCTGGAGACAGCAAGGGACGCCTCACTGCCTGTCCCTTACTGTGGCCCAAGTCCTCTTCCTGATTCACCCACCAAGCTCATTTCCACCACAGGACCTTTGCACATGCTGACCCAGGTCCTGATCTCTCCCTCTCTCTCTGCAGATATCTGTGTGCTTGGCTTCTTCTCGTCTGTTTTCTGGGTCAAAGCTTGACCCCCTTCTTCTCCTCCAAGCCCACAGACCTCCCAACCCAAATTAGCCCCAGCCACGCAGTGCACCCTGGGGGCTGCAGCCTGGTCTCCAGCCCAGCTCTCTGTCCCCACGCTGCAGGGAAAGCCTGGGCCGGGTCCAGCCTCGCCCCCCCAGCCGCTGCCTCTTGTGGAACAAGCCCTGTGGGCGCCCACAGGAGCCGCCGGAGGGAGAGCCCTGCACATGCGTCCCACTTGAGCCAGCAGAGCCCCCCGCCCGGGATGCGGGACCCACCTTTCACCTCTGCTCAACTACTCAGCGTGAGCTCGAGGCCCTGCGACGCCCGCCCCTGCCATGAGGCCCCAGCAGCTCCAGGGCCTGCGGGCAGCCGTGCAAGGCAGCATCCACGATGGCAGCTTGGAGGGCCCGGGGCGGAGCCTGCGGCAGGAGGAAGGCCGAGTCCAGTGGGTGGAAAGGCAGCTGTGGCCTCCACAGTTCGCCTGGGCTGCTGGCCTGGCGTCCACATGCTTGAGGCAGGGGACAGGCAGCTTTGGGCCCCTGGGTGGCCCTGGAGGGCACAGAGTGGAGAGGCCTAGGGTCCCCTCGCGGGGTGCAGACCCCCTCACGGCACCAGGAGCCTCTCACGCAGCCCAAGGACCCCGCAAGAAGCCCAGAACCACCCCTCGGAGACTGGGGACCCCTCACGGAACCCGGGACCCCCACACAGCACCCAGGATCCCCCTGCCCGCAGTCTGGAGCTGTGCAGGCCCAGGGTCGGCTCTTTCTTCAGTGGGGCCCAAGCACGGTGCCTGCAGGGAGCTGTGAACGTGACCGGGCCCTGGCTCAGCAGGGCCGGAAATAGCAGAGGCTGCGGGGGGCCACGGGTCAAGGCCAAGGTCACAGGGTCAGGGCAGGGCGCTCGGGAGAGCCGGGAAAAGCCAGGCACGCGGAGGAGAGGCCTCCCCTGGGCCACGAGCCCTCCCGCCACTGCGGGACCTCACTGTCCACAGGAAGTCCAGCTCGCCCTGGACACGTGACTTGAGGGACAACCCCACCCCGCCATGGCGCCCCCCCCCACTTCCGGGTCCCCGAGACTCCGGGCTGATAGTGTGAGCTGGCACAGACCCCGTGGCCGGCAGAAGCAGGGCACCTGCCTTTGCTCAGCCACACCCCACGGGAGCGTCCCCCCACGCAGGACCCCACACCCAGGAGGCTGCCAGGCCACGTGCACCGGCAAGATCCACGAAGCAGGGCTCTGCTGCCACGGGGGTGAGTGATCCCATGTGGCCTGGCCAGGAGATGGCCCGTCCACGCATCAACCGTGGCCACCTCGTGGCCGCCCACTGTCCTCCCATGACTCAGCTCATCCCGTCCCACTCGGAGCCCCGCGGGCCTTGGCGGAGAAAGCCGTGAGTGGGTCTCCGTCCCCTGAACACAGGACACGGATCCCTGCCTGGCCGGGCCTCTCTCTGGAGATAAGTGGAAGGTGCCCCCTCATCTGTCCCCAGGCCACACCCACAAACATCCGTGGAAACGGAAATGTGGAGAAGGACGTGGTTTCTCTTACATGAGCAACCCAAAGGATAAACAAATTCAGGAGCAAAATAAAAGATAGATAGTAGGAGCCAGGGGGATGGGTCTCTTTCAGAAGGAAAGGGACCAGGAGACAGAGGGAGCACAGGACACAGGGGTCCCGTGGCACAGTCATGCCATTCGAAGCCACCCGGGCCTAATACACAGAGGGGAGCCCAGAAGGCAGGAGAGGGAAGAGGACCCAAAAAGAACTAAAATGTACACGGACCATGGACCAACTCCTCAAGAGAAATGTCGTCACCATGCACTGCAAACCTGGACTAGCGAAAAAGAAGAGGGAGAGAGCTCTCCCTGGACACCGTGGGTTCGGCACCCTGCTGGACAGCAGCTGGCCTGAGAGGCTTCCAGCAGAGCCCGGTCCAGCTCTGGAGGCCGGGCTGGTCTCACAGGCCAGGCCTCTGTCCCCACCCTTGGGCCTCGGACGCTCCAGGGAGCCGTGGCGGGATATTTATATCTCAGAGGAAGGGCAGGCCCCACAGCCACCCGGGCTTCCGGGCCATTGGCCGTGGGGACGGGCAGGCCCAGAGCGCCCCAGGGGCGGCCCGGGTGGGTAGGAGAGGCCCCTGGCCAACGCCAACCCTGGGAACGCTCTGTCCCCTCCCACCTCCCGCACATCCGGGGTCAGCGGTCACCCTATTCATAGAGGCCCTGAGGAGAGGCCTTGCTCGGCCCTGGGCGGCCACTGTCCTCCCCAGAAGCAGACAGGCAGCCCCCCGCTGGCTCAGCCAGAGGCCCAAGCGCCCTCGGGGAGGACACAGCCTCGGTCACCATGGTGCCCAGCGGTACCACAGCCCAGAGCAGGCTCCCAGGCCCTGGCACGTCTGTCTCACGACAGCTCGAGGTGGAAAGCGGCCCAGCCCTGACACCGGTGGCCCGTGGCACACCGTGGTCCCATTCGAAGCCACCCGGGACTGATACACAGCAGAAAGTCCATAGCCGCTCACCACCAGCATGCTGACGGAGTGAGCAGGCCCAGAGCCAGCAGCTCAGCCCCCACTGCCCCTGAGCGTCTCACTCCCTGCACAGAGACAAAGACGTGGCAGCAAGCAGGTGGCCCGGGTGCACAGAGATGGCTGAGGACCAGATGAGGGCTAGCCACTTTGTCCCTCAGTCCTGCCCCAGTCTGGTTGTGACGCCCGCTGTGAGCAGGCCTGGGCCTCTGGGGCGAGTGTCACCTTCACGCCTCAGTTTCTCCACCTGGAAACTAGGACAACCGCATCCAGGCTCCTGGAGCCCCCCAAGTCCGAAGTGGGCATTTTGGGGTTCTGTGGTCAGGCCCTGTGGGGAAACTGAGGCACGGAGCAGGTAGGGAGCTTACCCAAGGCCACAGAGAGGCTACAGCTAGGAGGGTCAGCCCCGCCCAGAGGCAGAGGGATGGAGGTGGGGTCCATGCAGCCCCCAACCCCACCCACCATCCCCACCCTGACTGCCAACATGGCCCAGGCCCAGGGACCAGCCTGGCTTCTGAGTGCTTAGACCCTGAGTGGTGCACGCCTGCCCCCCAGTGGAAGCTACTGGAATCGCCCAGCATGGCACTCCAGGAGGGGGACCCAGGTTCCTCACTTACCAAGTGTCCCACCCCGCAGCCCCTGGCTGGCACTGGGACCTCGTCCTCTAGCGTCCCCAGAGAGATGAGTGAGGGTAGAGTAGGGCCCATCACAGGGAGCCACTGTCACCGGGAAGCCACCACAGGGAGCCACTGCCACCCCGAGGCCACCACAGGGAGCCACTGCCACCCCGAGGCCGCCACAGGGAGCCACTGCCACCCCGAGGCCGCCACAGGGAGCCACTGCCACCCCGAGGCCGCCACAGGGAGCCACTGCCACCGCGAGGCCGCCACAGGGAGCCACTGCCACCCCGAGGCCGCCACAGGGAGCCACTGCCACCCCGAGGCCGCCACAGGGAGCCACTGCCACCCCGAGGCCGCCACAGGGAGCCACTGCCACCCCGAGGCCGCCACAGGGAGCCACTGCCACCATGAGGCCAGGGTTGTGGCTTGGGAGGCCATCCTAGCCATGACAACCTTTTGGGCACCCGCAGTCACTCGGAAAGGCCTGTGAGGGCCCCAGGAAGGTCCACGTCACCGAGGTCTTTGGTTCCAAAAGGCAGTGAGTTCTTAGGGTTTGTCACTATTCCTGAGCTGTCACCCAGCCTCTGTCATCCTCCCAGGAGCCCAGGAAGGCCTCGGGCCAGCTGGCCATCTGGGGTGGAGTCCACGCAGCACACAGAGAGCCAGGAAGCAGCACCACCTGCGACAGCCCCCCAGTCCCTCTGCAGGGCCCCCTCCTACCTGCATCCAGTGGCAAAGGGCCAGGAGACAGAGGGAGAGACCACAGCCGCTGGGGGGCTGCACTGGCCTCAGCCTGGGCGCCTGCTGCCTAAGTCCCAACTCACAGGTCACGTTCTCAGATCCACAGCCTAGGAAATTCAGCCTCCCCAACAGCATGGAACCAGGCCATGGCAGCTTTCTGCTCTGGGAAAGGCAGTCAGGGCCCAGCTGTTGAAGAAGCGGGGACAGAGATGAGGACAAACTGCGCTGGGTTTGGGGCCTCCAAGTTGCAAAGTCTGCACCTGCAAATCCAGCCGCAGCCACCAGGGGGCGAAAGTGTGTGCCCCAGGCTGGACGAGGCCAAAGGATCCCACCAGCCAGGAGGTGACCGAAGGCACTCACCTCTGTCCCGCTGTCCACACAGCCGTGCTCCTTCAGCACAGAAAAGGGAATTCTGCAGTTTCATTTAACAAAGACCTCCTCCCACCTTCGTCCCTTTTCCATGCCATCTCGGGGGCAGCAGACATCGGTAGCTGGGAAATGCAGCTTCGTGGGTAAAGGGCCAGGGTAGAGTGCCTCTCCCCATCACTAGCACTGTCAGGTTTAGCAAATAAACACAGGACACACCACTGCATGGGGATCTCAGGTAAACAGCACTGAAGCGTGAAATACCGGGCACATATGGACACTAAAACCCTGTTTGTTGCTCAACCGAGATTCTGGTTTGACTGTGTTGGAAGTCCGGTGTTCTGTCCTGAAGCCCTACCCCTGCGGCCGGGGGCCTGGCCAGGGGGAAGAGGACCCACGTGACCCTGAGCCGGCATCCCCGAGCCCTTGGTGAGGTCCCCGCCTTGTTTCTGCAGGTGTGAAGCGGGTCAGTCCGGGAGGTGACATCACCTCTCCTCCTAAGCGCTTCTCTGTGCACAGCCCGATTTCACGCAGGAGCCTTGAAGGACGGTTCTTAGGGACCAAGACTGAGTCCTGTGACTGGTCAGTCCCCATGTGCCACCATTCTGACCCCCACCCAGCTCCCATGAAGCCGGCTCTTCCTCCAGCCCAGCACAGCCTCCGCTCCGATGGCCTCCGGTGGCTTCCTGGGACAGAGCGGAGGCTGCACCAGGTCCCGGGCTGAAGGCGTGTGCCTGGGGCAATGAGGCCATTCTGGCCCAGCATGGATTCAATGTGCACTCGGCCCACCTAGGTGTGGGCACCCGGCCCAGCCCCACGGGGTCCTGGTCAACTGCACAGAGGCATCCGGCTGAGCTCAAAGCACCTGCGACACCAGAAAAGCAGCCTCAGGAAGTGCAGCCAGCAAAGCTGCTCCTTTCGGGCTCTGTGCAGATCAGCCTGGTGCTGACCCTGGGAAGGGCCTCTGCCATCTCCCCAATCCCGAGCCACTGCTGCATCCCAGGATGAGAAGGTGACTTCGCACCTCCACCCTAAACAAACATGGGCGCTGTGATGTGGGGGCCCTGGCCCTTTGAGGTCCAGTGGTGGGGTCCGACTTGACCCCCCACCCAGCCCGCAGAGCCAGGCCAGGCTGAGGCTGTGTCCAGTGCCTTCCAAGTGCCCAGACCCACACCCAGGAGCTCGGCCTTCTCTGGGCCCCACCCTGGCCCACAGCAGCAGGACCCTGGTGGCATCTTCCTGGTGGGCAGGGGCAGTGAGAGACGCTCAAGGGACCACCCTGGCCTCAGCACCCATGGGCACTCAGTGCTGAGCAGGACACAGCCCCACCCTGCAACATACTCCACGGGCAGGGGACGGGGCAGAAGCCAGAGGCCACAGGCAAGGTGGGCTGGTACCCAGAGGGCCCCAGTACAGAGCCCCAGAGGACCCTGGTGCGGCCAAGCTTTGGCGATTTGGCCCCTGGCCCTTGTGGTAAAAGATGGCAGCACTGAATCCGGATCTGACAATTCTCAAGGCCAGGAGAGTATGGCCAGAAGGAGGCCACACACCAGCGGGACAGGGCTGACAGCCACCAAAGCCAAGGCTCAGGGTCTCTGTTGTCACTCGCACCCAGAGCTGCCAGTCCTTCCTGTCCCAGCCCCAGGTGGCCCAGGCCTTGTGTTGCTCCTGCATGTGGGAAGGGCTCACAAACCCACAATGCAATGGTGTGTGTGCTTACCTGAGTCACCTACACACGTGTGCGCGTGGGGCGACACGCATATGCGGCCACGGGTACTCTGCAGACACGCGTACACACGTTCATGGGCCTGCATGTGCGCGCATGGACGGGTGTGCACGGGAGAGGCGCACACATGCATGTGCCTCATGCACACATACAAAAGCATGTTTACCAGCTGCTCTGGTTTACGCTTTTTATCAGGAGAGGTCTGAACCTGCGCCCCTGGGGCGGGCACTAGGGCAGAGAGCTGGGCCGAAGCGCAGCACCGATCTTCCACCCTCGGGCGGGGGAAGCGCACGGACCAAGCCGAGGTCGGCTGCCTGGTTTCCAACCAACGAAGGCGCAACAGGGCGAGGCGCATGCGCGGACCAGGGCAGAAGCGCAGACCCTGCGCACACGGCGCCAGCGGGTCCCCGCCCCTCGCCACCCACAGTTCCCCGCGTGCTGCTGCGTCCGGAAGTCCGTGGAGCCCTCTGCCGGCGCTCACGCTGATTCGTCACCAGCACTTCCACTTCCGCAGCCAGTTCCGTGCCTCTTCCCGCCAAGCGCCGGACGTGTGTCTGTGGGAAGTGCGCGCCCGCCCTGTTTTGTTTCCGGGGGAATCTGCTTCTCGGAGGAATCCTCGGGATTTCCGATGTTCCCCTCGGCTTCTGATTGGCTGGCTTTGTGAATTCATTATCGCAACAAAAAATTGGGATTAGTTTCTTACACGTTCAAATTAGTAAAAATAAACAGATGTAAATAGTTCGGGTGTCCTATTTTCAGGGTCTCCTGCACTAGTGCGTCCCTGAGGATGGGGAACAGAAACTCGCCGTCACCGACAGTGAAGGCGAATCTAGATGCTTAAATACCGCGCGTGCGGATTAATGGTCGTGTTGTATGAAAGGAGAGAAGGTTAGCACTCCCCTTGACAAGGATGGAAGAGGCCCTTGGGCCTGACAACACGCATACGGTTAAGGCATTGCCACCTACTTCGTGGCATCTAACCACTGTTTTGGGGTTTGCGGGGAGAGGCGCGAGCGCCTGCCGTGGGAGGAGCAGGAATCCAGCCCCCCACCTGGGGCTCCTGAGCGCTCCTGCTGGTTTGGTTTGGGGTACCGGTGATCGAACTTGGGACCTTGCGCTCGCGAGGCAGGCGCTGGAGCTAAATCCCGGCTCTAAGGAGAAAAGATTTAGCAGTTTTGTTTTGGGTTTTTTTGGCACCGGGGATCGAACTCGGGACCTTGTGCCTGCGAGACAGGCGAACTCAGGACCTTGCGCAATCGCGGCACCACTGAGCTAAATCCCCGGCCCTGCCTCCTGCGAGTTTTGAATCCGAAACCCCCTCAGCACCTGGGTGACTAAGTTGCTTTCGACTCCGGGTAGAGGGTCCTGCGGGGGAAGCGAATGGCAGCGAACACCCTGGTGCCGTCTTCAGTCCCCAGAGCAGGGCGTGTCGGGACCCAGGGCGCCCCGTGAGACACTCCCGGGAAACCCCGCCAGACGCCACCCCTTCATGTCTCAGGCTTGCAGTGCACATGGGTGCTGGTGTTGGTGTCACGCACGGGTATGAACTTGTCACTGTGCATGCCCGAGTATCAAGGGCGTGTGTGAATGCATTTTAATATTAAGAACTGGGAAATGAATCAGATCTTTGATCAGTTTTCTCCTTCCAGACTGGGGATTGAACCCAGCGCCTGCACTGAGCTGCATCTCAGCCCTTATTTTTTGAGACCAGTCTTGCTAAGTTGCCCAGGTTGGGCTCCTGCCTCAGCCTCCCAAACGTGGGGACCACAGACCTGTACCACCACACTGGCTCCATGCATTCCCTGCTCCCGTGGCCAAATGTCAGGGAACTGGACTCAAAGCATCTGGGTCGGAGTGAAAGGAACAAGGGTGCTGGATGCTCCCACTACCTACAGGGCATTGGTGCCTATGGTCTTAGCCGTTCTAACACTGCCAATAAGCACAACGTGTAGCGCTTAGTGAGAGGGGTATTCTATGCCAAGCACAGCGTGGCACTCGGGACACTGCCCAGCCCAATAACGCCCAGCACAAGCTGTCCTCAGGGCGGCGGTCAAGGGCACCAGCAAGGCCAGTCTTTGGGGAGAGCCGCTGGAGCCCACAGGGACAGCGGCACACTCATGCCCACTTCCAAACCCACCTCCCCACAGAGGCGCTGGACACGGCACCCGTGTGCTGCACTCTTCGAGACTGTAAACTAAAGCCTTCATCAAAAGCAATAAAAGGGCCGGGGATTTAGCCCGGTGGTTCCAGCGGCTGCCTCACAAGCAGAAGGTCCCAAGTTCGATCCCAGGTACCAAAAGAAAAAAAAAAAAAGCAATAAAAAGCCAGGTGTAGCAGCACATACCTGGAATCCTAGCACCAGGTTTAAGGCCAGCCTGAGCTACAGAGCTTATCTATAAAAGCAGAGCAAAAGGAGACGGAAGTGAAAGCGAGCTTGAGCTATTAGGAAAAATAACTTTTTTTTGGTACCGGGGATCAAACTCAGGACCTTACACTTTCGAGGCAGACGCCGGAACCACTGAAGCTACATCCCTGGCCTGAAAAGTGAATTCTTATGGGACAAAATTACAAGACACACAATCTTTATTTTGAAAAAGAGATGTATTTTTACATAAATCTACAACAGAGAGTTCAACTGTAGAAAAAATAAACTATATTCAGGACACAGCGTTCACCACAGCAAGCCCTGCCCTCCCAGGAAAGGCTCCACCTAGGACAGGAAGCCCCACAGCAGCTCGGTGGGTCTGTTATACAGGTGGCAGGCGCAGGCCTCGGACCCTGGCCACTGGGTGTTAGGGCCAGAGTCCCCTCCTGCTGCCACAAGGGACGTCACTGACAGCCCATGCATGCGCCTCCTTCCGAGGGGAGGGGGATGAGGAAACTGCCCCAAGCCTCTGCCCCGGGCCTTCCGGGATTCTTACCTCGCACCACTGGACTGCAGGCATGGAGGGTGCCCAGGGCCTCCCTGGCTGGAAACAGGGACTCGCTGGGGGTCCCCACAGGCCCCCACACCCTGCTCTGGGCCTGTCTGTCCACCTACGGTCCTGCAGGCTCTGCCCTGGGCCTTGGACCCTGAGGTGACACCAGCTCCTCAGTGCTGCAGATGGGGGGGACCCCGCAGGGCGACGTGCCTGACACCCCTGCAGCCCGCGCTCAGCAGTCTCCATGAGCAGACATGGGCTGGAGCCCCATGTCCACCTCCTTCCTTCCGGTCAGGCTCCCATAGACTCGGCCAGACGGCGCCTAGGAGCCTGGCCGCCACCTCTCCCCAGACCCGACCCCTGAGGAGCCAGATGCCAGAGGCCCCAGCTGGGGTAGGACTGCTCGGGATGCTCAGTGAGGCCAGGGGCCCCAGGAGTAGCTCCGAGGGTGGCAGGAGGGAGGACGCCCAGCCTTGAGGGCACCACAGCCCGTTCCCTCCCATGCTGGTCATGGAGTGTGGCCTAGGATGCAGGTCACTGCCACCCACAGGCCCAACAGGCCCACAGGAAGCACTGGGCCCCGGGCGCCACAGGAAGCCCAGCCTCCAATGGACAGGGAGGGGCCAGATGGCAGCACCTCCGGATGCCCCTGCCCACCTGCCCCTGCCAAGCGAGTCATACGCCAGGTGGAGACGAGCTCCCGTCGGAACGCAGGTGCCAGGAGCCAGTGCAGAAGCCCACCGTTTATTACAGTCCGTGCAGCTGCATGGAGGCCAAAGACGGGGGGGACACGGCCTGCGGTCGCCATGTGTCAGCGCCCGGCCCAGAACTCCGGGTACAAAGGACTCGACACGCAAGGAGCCTCACAACACTTTGTGCTCCCGGAGACGAGCAAACGTGCCGGGCACTGCTTCGGGCGGGGATCGGTGAGCTGGCAGTGCCCGCAGCCTGAGCCAGGGCACAGCGCTTGCTCGCACTGGGTGGGAAAATATCAAAAATGTACAGAACAAGTACTGGAAAAAACAACCCATGATAAATCGAACTTCGCTCTCTTGTGATAAAAAATTTAAAACTTTTGTGGCCTCTGAGCAAATGAACTGGGAACTCCTCCCTGGGCGAGGACAGGGCTGGCAAGAAACGTCCCAGCAACGCCAGAGCCTCCTGGGGTGCGCGTCCCTCGGCCCACTGTCCTCAGAGCCGCAGATGCGGGCGGCCACCCAGGCCCCACACCTGTGCCATGCCACGCTTCTTGCCAACCGGTTGACTTCCGACAGTCTCGGTCCAGGAGGGCTTAGCAGTCGCTCTTCCACAGTTTAATGGTTTTGTCATTCTCTAAGGCGGCAGAGGCGATGATGTTCTCCGTGGGGTGACAAGCCGTCGAGATCACCACATCTGCAAACAGAGGTCAGGGTGCCCTCTCACCAGGTCCACAGCGAGCCAGGCCACCACCTGGCCCCAACCACAAACCACCACAGGGGCTCATGGGGGTCAGGCAGCCTGCTGGGCACAGGAGCGCGGGAACAGTGGCAGGGCCTCCCAGCCGTGCTGACCCCCCACCGCCGCTCACCCACACCAGCGCGATGCCAGGCCACCCCAGCTGCTCAGAACATGCACGCGGCACCACGCACCCCCGGCACCCAGGAGGCAGGGAGCCTGCGGCCCACCATTGCCAGGCACAGGCCCCATCCACACGGAAGTCAGCCACGCAGGTGATGGATGGGCCCAGGACATGTGGCGGGCAGGAGCACTGGGACCTGCCAGGAGCACCCGGCAGCAGCCCACAGCAGGGGTGCAGGCAGAGAGGGGAGGGGGAGCAGCCACATCCCAGGCCACGCTGCGGAGCCCACCTGTGTGGCCCTGCAGCTTCTGCACAATCTCCTTGGTCTGCAGGTTCCAGATGTACACCAGGTTGTCCTCAGAGCCAGACACGATCCACTGTCACAGCGAGCGGCAGGCACAGGCGGGAGGAGATGCAGGGTGAGCGGGCTTGTGGCTGCTCTACCCCTGCCCCAGAGCCCCCTAGCTGTGTGCTCAGCTCAAACGAGCCACCCACCCGCGTCACCTGAGGAGCCATGAGGGAGCCTCCAGGCTGGAAGCCACCCCTGGAGTTCCACCCTGAGCTCCCAGGTCAGTCACATTTCGACCGGTGTCATCACCTACTCTTTGTCCCTTGAGGACCCTAGGGCCTAGACGTAGGCACGGGGTGGGGAAAGGGCCCATGGGGCAGTGGACTCTGCACACAGGACAGGAGGCCAAGGCCACCCCGTCACACCCACGCCCACACCCAACAGGGCCGCCGGCCCACGGGAAGAAAGGGGATCCAGAAGCAGGCAAACGCCGCCTCCGAGTCCTGCCTTGCTCTACTCCAACCCCTGGCAGGCTGTGATGTCGCTCTGGTCAGGGCCAGGAAGCCGCACTACAGACAGAGCAGTCCTCACCTTCCCGCCAGTCACAGAGAAATTGGCAAATATGCAGTACTTCTCGTTCTTGTGGCCCGTATACGTCTTCAGGCACTGGAAGAGGTGACGGAGAGGACATCAGGGTTCTGCATCTTGAGCGCTGTCCTCTGGCCAGGACGAAGCTACACCCAAGTGTGGACCCACATTCTGCAAGGACTCGAGTGGAGCCAGCTCAGCGAGCCTGAGTGCTCCCGATCCCACGCCCAGGGCTGCCCCTCACCCCCCAACACAGTACACATCAGGCCGGGCCAGGGTGCGCCAGACCTCACCTTCCCCTTGCTGTAGTCCCAGAGCTTCAGTGTGCTGGAAGACAAGAGAGGGTGAGGGGCTGGCCACCAAGGACGACACAGCCACCAGCAGCACCTGGTACGACATCTGCCAGGCTGGCACCCTGGGGCCCTCAGAGCCCCGAGCCCCATGAATCAACGACACACAGGAGCAAGCGGGAGACCCTCCCGACTGCAGTTCAACCCTGCATAGCAACCAGCCTCCGGGAGGCAGGGAATCATCAGAGCACCAGGAACCTGGGCGCAGATCCCACAGGAAACTCAAGTCCTGACCACAGTGGGGGATGGAGGGGAAAACGGCAACCACGTGCCCTCAGGGGACCTGCAGCCACATAGAAGAGGCACACAGGAGCCAGCCAGAGCTGCAAGGGCCATGCAGGGAGCAAAAGGGTGACGGGTGACAGTACACTTCTGTCACAGTCAAGACCAAGGTGCTCAGGGCCGGGTGCCGCTCAGTGGAGAGCGCCGCCCAGCGCAGGCCAGCCCGGGTTCTGCTCCCGGCACTGCAAGGAAGAGAAGCTCAAGGTGCCCAGAGGTCTGAGCTGGAGAGGCCCACACACCCCACGCAAGCTGCACCCCAATCCTCAGAGAGGAATGGGCAAGGGCCCCTTCGCCTCCCACACACACGCGGAGCCTGCGGCCCAACAGGTCAGAGCCCTGCCACAGCTGGGACCCAGGGGCCCACACAGGGCGGGCCAGAGCTCTTACTTGTCCAGAGTGGCCGCCAGGATGTATTTGCCATTCGGAGAGAACTTCACGAAGGACACCGGGGGATTGTCGTCATCTTTGTGGGAAACACGAGACTGAGTCACAGTGGGCAGGACCAGCTCCCCACCACCATGGCACCGTGCAGGATGACTTCGTGAGGTTGCTGCCACCGGTCACACCGCCACCACCCTGAGGAGCCCACAGAGCCACCGACACCCTCTCCCACCCCCGTGCCAGTGTGGGTGTCCTCGGGGCCTCTCAAGCCTCCTTAGATGCCAGGGCTTTAGGAGTGAAGGGCCAGAGGCAAGAAACACTCGGTCCCCAGGGCTCCCACCACACAGGGCCTCTCGTGTGACAGTCACTGCCACCCATGCAGGACGTCTGCAAATGCCCAAGGCTGAGAAACCGTGATGCTGGGGAAAGCGGCCCACGCTGTCCTATGGGAAGCAGCCTCAGGAACTCGGCCCCTCTGCTCCCAGCGCCCTGGCTCTAAGCTCAGCCTGTGGCCCTCAGCCAGGGGAGCTGCCTGGCCACAGCTGAGGGGGCCGTGCACACTGCCGAGACCCCCGGCATGCCCCGAGCACACGCATTACCACGGACTCGCCGCGGCCCCGGCTCCCTCAGTCTGGTCACCCACACTGGAAAGGCACACAAGATGGTCACAGGAGCGCCCTCCTGTCCAGCGCTCTAACTCCCACACTGCGCAGCACATCCCGGGACACGGCTCACCTCTCCTGCGCAAGCCCAGGCCACCCTGCACCCTGTAGCTCAGGGACTCAGACCCCACCTGGCACCCGCACCAGCCAGCTGCAGCCCCAGGACCCAAGCGACTGCAGGTCAAAAACACTGCAGAATGCTGGGGATTTAGTTCAGTGGTACCTCGCCTGCCTCAAAAGCGCAAGGTCCTAAGTTCAATGCTAGGTATGGGGGGGGGGGGCCAAAAATATGCAGAAATAAAAGCCAGGTGTTTCAGCAAACACCTGTAATCCCAGCACTCAGGAGGCGGAGGCAGGAGGAACACCCTGAGTTCAAGGGCACCCTGAACTACATAGTGAGACCGTCTCCAACCCGCCCCCGAAATACTGCAGAAATGACATATTCCAGAAGACTTCAAAGAAAGGAAAATGTAATCTGCCACCAACCAGGACTGCCTTGAGCTCGGCAAATGTATTGCTGGGGAGTCGCCTGGCCACCAACCACCCGCCCTGCGCCGGGCTGCGGGGGGCTCAAACCTGTGCACCCCGTTGTTAATGCCCCTGCCGTCACTGCACATCTCAGCGTCATTGCCCAAATATGGAGGTGACTACAGCACAGCCCCCACTTCGTGAAGTGCTACACCGGACAGATGATCTAGCGACAGGAGACTGCCCAGGTCCCGCGCGAAAGTCACGCCAACCATGCGTGAGACGAGCATCGACTACAGGCCCTGCAGCCGTGCAGCTCAGTGGCCGCTCCGCCTCAGAGATCTGTAACCGCAGGCCACCGCACCTGCAGGCAGCTGTTGCGCTGTCTCTAACACAGGCATCAGCACCTCACTCATGAACCCCCGGGAGGACAGGATCTGAGTGGACAGCACTGGCTCCAGGTGTCTGGGAGGGACATGTGGACATGTGAGTCACCCTGGGCACCCGGGGTGGGAAGTCGGGGTGGGCCAGGTGAGAGGATGCTTCTGGCAGCAAGAAAGCACGTGGCCCTGCTCCAGGACCAATCCTGCGGCCCCTCCCGAGGCCCCACCCACACAGTGTGTCCTGGTGAGAAGGGACTTGGACACACAGAGCCACGGCCGGGCCCGTGCAGAGGGGTGGCTGAGTCAGGGGGCGGGGAGACGACCTCTGCAGGAAGGGACAAGGCCCTCGGCCTTCACCCCGGGCAGGCCCCTGGCGGCTCCCTCTCTGCCACCAGCAGGCCCCCGATCGTGAGGCTCCACTGGTACCTGCGGACTGGCCCCCACCCCCGCACCCCTGAGCAGCGCCCCTCCAGGCTGCTGCCCCCAGCCCAGGGTCGCGCAGGCCTCCCAAACCTGTGGGCCGTGTTCCTGCTCGCAGGACAGTCTGTCCAGCTCAGCAGCACCTGCAGGCAGCCTGCTTCCTGCACAGGGGAGGCCTGGCCCATAGTGTCTGGACAGCACAGGCTGAGGGCCCCAAGGGAAGAACTGTGCACCCTGGGTGGGCAGGAACGTGGGCAGACAGGACCCCAGGGAAGTGGGCCCAGGGCAGGCAGCTCAGGAAGAGCGAGGGCCAAAGCCACAGAGGCCGACGGGAGCCAACGGCAACCTGCAGGGCACACTCACCAATGAGCGTCTTCAGGCACTGGCCGGATGCGGTGTCCCAGATGCGGCTAAAAAGGAAGAACAGAACACGTAAGGAAGCAGCGACCTCGAGGGACCAGGACCAGGACCTACAAACACCCTGTGCGTCATCTTGAACTCCAGCCGCCTCAGACGGCCACCTGCACTCCTGCCTGCAGGCCAAGGGACTCCCACCCACCTGCCGCCCTGGCTGGGGCTCACTGGCAGGTCGAGCTGCTTCCGCAGACTCACAGCGGGGCTGGTCTTCTGTAAAAATGACCCTGCACACCCCACTGGATGAGCAGCAGTGAACACGGTACGGTCAAAGGCCACGACTCCCAGAGGGCGCGGGCCAGGCTTTGAGCTCCTTCAGGGCCAGCACAGGATCCTGGATTGAGTCCCACCCTGAACAGCATCAACACCCACAGTTCCAGGCCAGTCCCCATGGTGGGACGCTGGCTGAGCAGATGTGGACATTGTCTGCCAAGGGGAGCCCCACATTCCCGCCTCGGCCTCCGTGCAGCCTCAGCCGCCGTCCCCCAGGGAGGCCACTCAGAGCTACTCCATGGTGCCTGCCCCATCCCTGCACCTCCTCCTCTCTGCTGGACTCCCCAGCAGAGCAGGCCGTGCTGGGCTCCACTGTGCACCACAAGCCCAGTGCCACCCAGATGGGGACACCAACCTGAACCTGTGGCTGCTTCCCTACCTAAATGCTGCTGGTGTTTGCTTTCCCTTCGTGGGACTCACAACACTTCCAGCTACTGGCCTTATCAAACTAGCCTTATGTAAGTTTTCTCGTTTTTCCCATCGTTCACCCTCTGACTTGGTAAGTTCCCTGGCTCCCGTTTCTCTGGCATCTCTCATATTTGGATATTTGGAGGCGAGGGGACTGGGGATTGAGCCCAGGTATGCACCCACGCCCTAGGTAAAGCACTCCCACAATGCGGAGCTACACTCCCCGCCCTCTGTTGTGACAGAATCTTGCTGAATTGCCTGCCTAGGCTGGGGTCAAGCTTGTGACTCTCCTACCTCAGCCTCCTGAGCAGTTGGGTTTACAGATGTGTGCCACAGAAGCCAACTACTTTTAAAATCTGGGGGGAAGACAACCCATTTGGGACCACTTCTGCCTCTCAGGAGCTATTCCTATTCCCCATTCCGATCCCCAATAAATTTTCCTGCTCAATCTCTGTCGTTGCTTAGAATTCATTCTTCGACTTCGGGGTAAGCCTGACACGTACAGGCAGGGTTACAATTCCCCCCATATCATCCTGGTGACCCTACCGAGGTCTTCGGAAGAGGCTCCCAAACTCCATGAGATCACAAAGACGGCACCAGCAACAAACGTGCCAGGGCCCTTTCACCGGGGCCCACCAGCTTGACCTCATGAAGCGTTCCTAACAGCTGGGCCCACACGACTTCTAGAAAGGCCACTTAGACTTGCTCTCGGGAGAAGGGCCTGACTGCGGCTCCCTACACCGGCCCTTCTCGGCTCCAAGCAGCTAGCTGGAACCTCTGCCCCTCCCCTAACCGCAGTCAGGCACGGCTCCTCACTCTGCACTCACCAGAGACCGTCGTAGCTGCTGGAAACTATCAAGGATCCATCACGATTAAAATGAACCTAGGAATCAGAGCAGAGGAAAACAGAAACTCACTCCCCAGTGCTGAGTGCACCTCCCGCTGAGGGGACGCCCTCCTGCTCATGGACACAGGCACCCTTCCTTCCAAGCCTGGTCCCTTCCAGGTGGCCGTCAGGACCCAGAAGCGAGACAGGTGAAACAATGGGGCTTCCTTGAGGTGCCTGAGAAAAGTCAGCTCATTTCCCGAGACAACTGGACCACAACCCAGAGCCACCCTGGAACCGCATATGCAGCTCCAACGTGGGTGTCATGGTTTGTGTCTACATCTCCCCAGAGCCTCATGCGGTCACAGGGCTTGTTCAGAGGCGGCTGAATCTATAGAGTGTGTGATGCTGGGATTAAGGGCGTGTGCTTGCTAAACCAGTCCACCGATTGGTTTGGCGCCACCCTGATCCTGGTAGCTTGAATAAGAGGAGCAGAAAGACACTGTTAAGGGTCTCTGTAGCTTTTGCTACCTTGTGGCCACCAGGAACTGTTTCTCCTCTGAGATGTCCCTCTGCCATGTGCCACCCTGCCTGGGAGCCAGCCGATGATGGACCGAAACCGCTTCAAACTGAGCTAAATAAACCTTCCCTCCTCTAACTTTGGGCGTCAGGTATTTTGTCTCAGCAAGGAGAGAAAAGTAACTGACACAGTGGGCAACCAGGACACGCACTGCTGAGCCAGAACCAATCCCACCACCAAGTCCAGGCACTTCCAGCTCTGTCACTTGCACGCTGGGAGGACAGCCTGGTGGTCCAGGGTCAAGAAGGCCTTGATAACAGCCAGAGCGCTGATCAAACCCCGAGCCACACCCAGGCTCCGGAACCACGAGGGGCAGGACGCCAGCGCTGTCCCAGTGCATAAGCATCACCAGGATGCCTGGGACTCAGGCCAGGGAGCCTCCAGGGTGTCCCCAACCACCCACTCTGCCTGGACCCAGGCCTGCTCACCCCAGGGGGACAGCTGGACCACGACCCATCTTGTAACCGAGCTGTTCCCACTTTTTGCCGTTTTATTCCTCTTCCCAGAAGTGAATCTTAGCAGGAAGAAACTGAATGAGTCAGGAACCAAAGTCTAGCGTGAATCTCTGTTTTTCAGTCCTGGGCAAGTGTGATGCAGGATAAGCCTTTTCATACACAAAGACAGCTGGCTTCTCACTATAGGGAAACCTTTCCTCTGGGAAACTAAGCCTCGAGGGCCACCTATACCAAGAGCCCAGGCTGCCTGCACTCCCTGCCCAGTGGGCTGCTCTGCCCTGGCTCAGGACATTCCCGGCCCAGCAGGCCCAGGCTGCCGCAGGAGGCAGTGACCTGGTCCTCCACCCCGAGCTGCCAGCGGACGGGAGCCCACAGTGCCTCACATGGCCCGATCCGAACACAGCTGAGGCCCCTGAGGTGCAACAGCACCGAGCAGCACAGAAATCTGTTTCTGAATCCCCTCTTGGGTCCAAGGAGGTGCTTTCCAAACACAAAAGGTGGCCACTGTGGCCTACGGGCTCCACAGAGCAACACACCCACTGCCTGCAGGGTCCTGCTGTGGCCAGTGAGCTCCAAGGTTGGAAGTGACTGGGGGCCAGGGCTTTAGCTCAGTGGTTTCGCGCCTGCTGCGCAAGCCAAGCGAAAGGACCCGAATTCGATCCCCAGTACCAAAAACAAACAAACAAACAAACAAACAAAAAGTGACTGGGGACACCCATCCACCTATCTAACCCTATGCAACACACCGGAGATGACTGAGGCTTTACTTGCAGGGGAGATGGACCCCAAGAACACTGAGCGACATTCCCAGTCTTTTTCTTTTTCCTTTTTTTTGCCGTACCAGGCATGGAACTCAGGACCTGCAGGTGCGGCACCACTAAGCTAAATATCCAGCCCTTTTTTTATTTCTTATTTTGAGACAAGATCTCACTAAGTAGCCAAGGTGCCCAGGCTGGGCTCAAACCTGCAATCCTCCTGCTTCACTCTGCCCGGGAGCTGGGATTCCAGGCTCACTCTTGCTTCAGGCTGTACCAAGTCTGAAACCTGAAAGGGCAAGGATGCCCGAGGCTAGTGGTCTGCGTGGCTGGCGGCTCCGCAGCTGCTCAGTGTCCCTACCTGTCCGCTGTCCCCACCAGCTGTCCTGGCAGTCGCTCTTGCAGCACCAGCTACTGAACGGTAATCAGCTGACTGCCAACCTCTCAAACTTCTCAACTCCCAGCCACGCCTCTACGCACACACCCCTTTCTTTAAATGTGGCCTAGCAGGGGAGAAACACCCCTCCAGCCCACAGAATAAGCGCTGCACAGCCTGGCCTGGCCTGGCTGGAGGGAGCAGAGGGCCCCTGGGGCAGAGTGTGCAGCTCAGGGCAAACCTGCTGCGCTGTCCCCAGCTGTGCAAGCTGCACAAGCGGGACGCTCACTGCTCTCCTTTGATGAGTGAAGACACGGAGGACTCCCTCCACTGAGACTGGCCTCACTCGGCATGCCCAGTGTGCAGGCACCGACGCCTGGCAGGCCTTTCTGGGGCAGGAGGCAGCACCCGGTCGCTCAGAAACACAGACCCGGAGGGGCAGGCTGAAGGCTGGCAGAGAAACCTGGGAGGAGGACTCAGCCCCTGGCAGCTGGCCAGGCGGGTGCTCAGGTTTCCTCCTCCTCCCAGTCTGTGCCTCTCAGGGGAGCACCCACAGCTTTGCAGGAAGCCTGCTGGACCCCACCTGTCTCAGGAGACCCGCCGCTGTCCCTGGCCACAGTGCTGCCTGATGCTTGCGTCCCACTGTTCGTTCAATGTACTCCACCCTTGAAAGTCAGCGTCACCCTGTGACTACGTGTGGCCCTGGAGGGCAGGGGTGGCATAGGGTCAGGCTGGGCCTATGCCCCCCCGTAAATGATAACTTCACGCCAGCAGACCCTTAGCATTAGTGGTGGCTCCACATACAGGCCAGAATACCCGTCTGTCCACGATGTGTGGTAGCAGGCCTGGCAAAAGCTTTCCACAGCTGGAAAAGCTCAAACTCCTGCACCACTTGGACTGAGAAAGGAGAAAGTCCCCCACTACACTCCTCTCCAGGAAATGCGGCCGCAGCCCGGACTGGCTGCAGACTCTGTAATGACAGGGGCCTCAGCCACTGTCTGTGGGGTACTGGAATTGAAGCCAGGGCCTCCTGACACTAAGGAAGCTCTCCCCCCAGGTACAGCCCAGTGCCAGGCCGTGCAGAATGTGTGACACCATCCTGGATGCTGCGCTGGCATCTGTGCTGGCAGGATGCAGGCCAGGCAGCACCTGCTCTCCAAGGGCTCCAGCGTGGACAGCCCAGGTCCCGTCTGGGTCGTCCCCATCACCCCACTCATCAAAGCCCCTCCACTCAAACTCCCCACTCTGGGATCATAATGCCTGGCGCACTGCTCCCACTCCGCCGACACCTTCCAACCAGCCACCCTACCCTGAGGCAGCTCAAGAACCCCTGGAAGCCCACGGCCACTCGGTCTCCCCACAGGCACCCGGCCCCTAAGAGCACGAGGCTGAGCAGACCCCGAGCTCTGGACACACAGAGGCTGCGGGCCACGTCCACACAGCAGGGGGACTTACAGCCGAGACGGGGTCGGAGTGAGCAGGCAGCGTCTTGAGGCACTTCCCCGTCTTCACGTCCCAGATCCTCACGCTCTCATCAAACTGAAGAGGGAGGGGGATTACAGCGGCTGCCGAGGCCAGGCAAGCACGGCACCCCTAGAATCCAGGACCTGCCACCGCCTGGGAGCACAGCCCACCGCCCCGGCGCCCGGAGGAAGAGGGCAGCGCACTTACAGACCCTGAGACGATGAGGTTGGACTGCGGGTTGAAGTTGCAGCAGAAGACATAGTTGCTGTGGCCCTTCAGGGTCTTCAGACACTTTCCCTAGAACGGCAGGGCCAGGCTGGTGAGACTGGGCTCCCAGCTCACCCACCGCTGCCCCGGAGACTGCCCTGGGAGAGGACACCACTTACAGAGCTCACGTCCCATATCTTCAAGGTTTTGTCATCTGAAGCAGACACGAGGAGGTTGGAGTCCGATGACCAGGCCACATCGGAGATTCCCTTGGGGAGGAATGAACAAACGCGGCTGCCATCTCTGGACCAAGCTCTGGGCCCCAGACATGCACCGAACCCCTTGGGAAGCCCTCTGGCTCCTGACTGCCACATAGGAGCCACGCACAGGGGCCAGAGCAAAAGGCCACTCTTGGTGGCTCTGCCAGGCAGATGCTCACCCACAGGGGCTCACAGTGTTTGCCCCAAAACCCAAAAGGCAAAACAGCGCCAAGGAAGACAGGGTGGAGAGCCCCACCCGGCCTCTCACGGGCACCTACCAACTTGTGGCCTGAGACAGTTTTCTCAAACTTCCCATCATAGGCGCCCCAGATCTTAATGAGTTTGTCAGCAGCTGAAAGACATGAAGAGAAGCTGGGGCTCAGCACAGAGCGCGGGCCGGGGCTGGCCCCACACCGAGCCGAGGCACCGGCACAGCCGGCTCAGGAAGCCTCTGGACATGGCCACCAAGGGAGGGCCAGGGGGCAATGCCAACAATAGTGGCTTCCTCCGTTCCGGGGCAGTGTCAGGGAGCAAACCAGCCCACCCAGGCTCTCCCGGCCACTGAGCCCCTACGCACATGAGCTTGCCAACCACTCTCCATTCGGGCTGAACTTCACGGAGGATACCGCTTTCGTGTGGCCAGCCAGGGTGAACTTTAGAGCATAGTTTGGTTTAACAGGTGTCGGCTGTTGGAGAGAGGGCAGGACTGAAGCTAGCCCAAAGCAAGCACCACTCTGCCTTCAACTCCCCCAGCCTGGAAGTCACACTCCACCCCACACAGCAACTGCCAAGCTTAAGCCGCTGTCTGCCGAGACCTCCGGCCCACCATCTCGCCGACCCGGGAAGGTGGCTCCAACTCCGACCCAGACGCCCAAGACCCTGGTCATCACGCCCCATAGCACCTGACCCTGCCAGTGCGGGGGCGGGGTACAGAGCTGCTGAAGGCCCTGCTTCCTGTCAGCAGGGCAGGGACGGGCAGACCTGCCTAGGTACCCCAACTGTGGGGCCTGGTTGGGGTGCTAATTCAGGGATATTTTCTGGGTCTTCCAGACTCCTACATCCAGGACCAAGAATCTAGGGGTTTTTTTTGTGGCACTGGGGATCAAAGACAGGGGGACTCTATCACTGAGCTCTACTCCCAGGCCCTTTTTCTTCTTTATTGAGACAAAATACAGTTATATTGCCCAGGATGGCCTCTAACTTGTAATTCTCCTGTCTCAGCCTCCCAAATAGCTAGGCTTACAGGCCGGAACCTGTATTTCCTTCTTTCTTTTTTTTTGGTACTGGAGATCGAACTCAGGACCTTGTGTTTCCAAGGCAGCCACGGCACCGCTGAGCTAAATCCCCGGCCCCTAGGAACCTGTATTTCTGATAAGGCTCCTTTCCTTCAGGATGACAGGTTTGCGAATCCCTACATGTCCTGTAACAGGCACACGTTACATTATGTGGTCAATGAATAAGACTGGCAGCATATCTAACCAAGTCCCAGAGACTGGACTAACGGGCTTAGTCACAGCCCCGAGAACCTTCCAAGCCTACTTGCCCCAGAGGCTCCCCAGGGGCTCAGGACAAGGGTACAAACCTTGCTCTGCGTGGCCGAGGAGGAAGGGGTGGGCTGTGCCCTTGCGGCCTCTGTCTCCGGCTTCTTCTCCTCTGTGGCCATGGCGCTGAAGCCCACAGGATAGGAAGCCACGGATCGGTTCACAATGGAGGAGGCTGTCTGTGGATCAAACCCTGCGGTGGGGTCCTGGAAACAAATCATGTTTTAAGAAACTAACTTTCAGGCCGAGAGCACAGCTCAGTGGTTGGGTGCTTCTATAGCACCATAAACCCCTGGGTTCTATCCCGAGCACCAAAAACAAAGCTAATTTCCAGGAAAAGGGACAAAGAAAGAAAACATCTGACCAGCACACTGGGCCCTGCAGCAAAAAAATTATTCCAAAGCAGGGAAGCTAAGCATTCCCAGCTCCAGGCTGACACCCCTTCTCTGCCCCCTTCAGTGTGATCCTAACCAAGACCCCATCCTCAAGAGGGCTTCCTATTGGCTCGGGAATGAGCAACAGGACAAGGTGCAAGCTGACACTAAAAAGACCCCAAAGGCTTCTGGACAGAAAGCAAAGGACAGGGAGATGGAGCTTCACGGGTGCAGATGCCCAGGAGCTTGTCCAAACTCTAACATGCACCCAAGGGACGTGACCTCACTGTAACGCCTCACGGGCAGCCTTCATCAGCACCACACAGGCTGAGTCCCAAAGGCATCTTCCAGGGTGCCTACAGCCTGCAGAGCTCTCCCCGCCAGCACAGCCCCACAAGCAGCCCTACTAAGGCTGCCACAGGAGCCAACCAAGCAGGCTCGGCTCTGGAATTTCTACACCCTCCCTCTGCAGCCACAGCCTGAAGCACAGAGAAAAAGCTGCAAAGGAAACTCCCTGCAGGAGGGGAGGAATGTTGGGCATGGTGGCAAACACCTATAATCCCAGCTCTTCAGAGGCTGAGGCAGGAAGAAGGGCTGAGTTTGAAGCCAGCCTAGGCTACCTAGTGAATTCAAGGACACCCTGAACTACACAGGGAGACACTGTCTCAAAAAACAAAAAAAGAGGGAGGACTGCAGCTCAGTCAAGTTTTGCTTGGCAAAGTACAGCCCAAAATATGCACAGCCAGCAAGTGCTTCCTCCATACCAGCCACAGATGCCACTACCTGAAGGCCTCTCAGGAAAGCAGCAACCTGGCTCTCTCTGAAACGAGGGGAAGCATGGAGAGCCACCAAGAAAGACATGCTCGAAAACGCCACTAGCCACTGGAATCCCTAAAGCCAGCTCTGTTCTAATCTAATAAGTTTGTGTGCTGTGAATTCCTGCTTAGAGTTTAAAACTTAAATCTTGCACAGGTACCCAGGGCAAATGCAGGCCACTGAAAAAGAGCGTGTCTCAAAGCCTTCATCCCAGAGCGGAGAGGACAACACCCTGCATGTCACCTGCAGCAGATTCCAGCCCAATGGTGGATGCGCTGCACCAGGCGCCCAGGGACGAGAGTGGGGGAGGGCAGATCCCATAGAGCTCTCCAGACCCAAAGATCTGGTGCCCAGGAAGAGCCAACTGCTTGCCGTTTATCTTTGACACAACCTGGCTGTGCCAATGCAACCCCACAGGCATCTTCTCATTCAGGGGCTGGACAGGCGGCAGGCGAGAGGAGACCCTGGCACCCTGCCCTACCCTAGCAAACACCGGGGACAATAGATGCTCGGACTTGGTCTTTAGAGGTGGCTCCGCAGGCTGAAGTAGCTCCTTTTGGCCTAGAGCACGACTCACGTGGAGGTGGGTGGTGGCTCCTAAAAGATAAGGGCTGCCTTCAGTTGAGGAACACTACCTGGGTGGTCTTAAGCCTGCCCCTCTCACAACATTAGCATGTTAAAAAAAAAAATCTAGTTCCCACAGCGGTGGGTGGGGTCTAAGGCTGGGCATCTTTCCAGGAAGGCTCAGGTGTTTGTGCTGCAACGGTTGGCAGGTAAGAGGAAGGTGGCTGGCCGTTCGCTGGCCTCACAGCCCGCTTGGCAAGCGCTTCTGACCCTGGTGAGCCTGACCACTGCTGGCCCAGCAGCCGTCCCTCAGCGCGCACCCCTGGGCCTCCTGTGAAATACTGACAGCTGGGCTCCACCAGAGCCCGAATTCTGTGTGAGAAGACAGAAAGGAGAAAGGATGCTGCGTTTCCAGCAAGCACCCAAAGATCACGGGCGGGCGGCCTGAGAGCGAGCTGGGGAGCGCCCGGTCCCTCTCCGACTCCCAGATAACGCTGCCCCACGGGCCCTTTCCTCGGGTCGCTGTCTGCTCGCCGAGCTGCCTTTCTAGGGGCTGGCACTGCACTGCCCGGCCAAGGCTTGGGAGTTCCTGGGCCCAGGCTGGCACGGGGCCGGGGACGCCGGCGAGGCCTCGCAGACCGGAGAGCGGAAGCCCGGCCCCCCCACGAACAGGACGCGGGGCCGCGCCGGGCACCCGGACCGCACCCGGGGACCCTGGGGGAGGCGGGCCGAGCGGGGGCTCCGAGGTGCGGCGCTGAGAGGGCCTGGGTCCCCGGGGCAGCAGCGCAGCGCTCCCCGGGCAACGGCTGCCCGCGCCGGGCGGCTCTGGTCACTGGGGCGGCGGGCGAAGGTGCGGGCGGGCGCGGGCGGCCACGAGGGGCGTCGGAGGCGGCGGCGGCCGGCAGCGCGGGGCCGAGGCCGCAGACACGTGCGGCAGCCGCAGTCCCGGGTCCGCTCCCGCCTCCGCCGCCCCCTGCTCGGGCCTGGCTGCCCGCTTACCTGCCAGCAGCTCAGGGGTCGCGTCGGCCGCCACCTGGGCGCGAGAGCAGGTGAGAGAGACGCGGCGGCGGCGCGGGCGGCGGGCGGCGGCGAGCGTGCGCAAGGGGCGGGGATGCGGCGGGGGCGGGGCGACGGGCAGCGGAGAGGGCCAGAAAACCCCAGCAGGCGAAATGCCTTAAAGGAGCAGCCCATTGCGCGCGCTTTCTGCAGGAAGGTATCCCCCCCAGGTTTGGCGGGGGCAACCCGTTGTCTTGCGCATTCAGGAACGAACCACTGTATCTCTCCTGCTCACAGCTAGAGTATGCAGGGCTCTCTGTTGTCCCCGGCCCCCAGGGGCCCAGCGCAAACTCAGAACCTGCAGAAGCAAAGCCCTCTGCCAGGGGTCCAGGAACTGCAGCCCGGGGCCAGGGTCCGCGGAAGGCGGGAAAGGTGGGCGCTGCAGGGTGGAGAAAGATCTGGAGCTACCTGGAGGGCGGAAGCTAAAGACAGGCATGTGTAAACAGAAAGCAGTGCAACAGGACACCAGCCAGACACCGCCAGCCTCTGTCTGGCACAGTGCAGTTGTCCCTCGCTTAGGTTGCTCCAGATGCGCGAGGTCAGAGGGTGAAGGTGACCAGAGCTCGCGTTCCAGCCGCAATCTTGCAGGATTTCTGCTTCCAAATGGCCTCTGGCTCCATCTTGGAAAGTCTTTCAGTATTGCCTTCAGCTGGGCTTGTAACAGTTCTATAATCGCAGCACTCCTGGAAGCTCAGACGGAGGGGCAAATTAACCACTTAGTGAGACTCTGCCTCAAAAAAAAAGAAAATGGGCCCAGGGATTTAGCTCAGTGGGTCCAACGCCTGCCTCGAAAGCACAAAGTCCTGAGTTCGATCCCGGGTACCAAAAAAAAAACTTTAAAAGGGCTGGGGATGGAGCTCAGTGAAAAAGCTCTGGGCTCAATCCCCAGTACAGAAAAAAAAGTTTGCCTTCATTGCAATTTTCCTCTTTACTTTCACAATACTAACAACAGTCACTTGCAGTTGGCAAATGATTTCGAAGACGACGTCTCTCTTCTGGAGCCCACCCTGCCCTCCTCTTCTGGGAAAGGGACACGCGAGAGGGGAACACAGGGGCTTGAGGAAGACTGTGAGCCAGGCCTCCTGCACCCTCTCACTCCGCTGCCCCAGTTAAGCTCACATGTAGGTCTTAGGATCTTGGCAGTATCTCTAGCCCCAGCCCGTGAGAATAACCCCCAGTCTTATTTCCAGGGAAAAGTGGCAATGCCAGGAACCTGTGCAAACAAAGGAACGAGCATTTGAAAGGGAGACATCCGGTGTGCAGTTGCCGTAGCTACAGAAGTAGCAAGACTGGCAATGGTCTGGAGTCCCCCACCCCACCCCCAAGGACAGAGAGACAGCTCTGTGTGGGTCTGTATACCTGGGAGGCCTGATCCCCTGGGCAAGGTGCCCCAGAGTTTGAAGTAGGGACCTCAGAAGGGTGAGGAAGCCAGCACTGATGAAGGACATAGCATCTCCACCTCCACACCTGGCTGCCTGGACCAGAAACAACCCGCTAGAGACCTGCACCCCTCCACCACCACTCAGGTGCTATTCCAACCCATGGTTTCTCCCTTCCTTCCCCAAGCCTCTCCTCCATCCTGGCCTTTTCAAACCTGACCAGGCAAGAGAATATCTAAGGATCCAGCTCTGACCTGCTGGAGACTCAGAATTCACTTCCAGTCACAGCTGGAGTCCAAATCCAAATTCAGACCAGGCCTTCCCCTCCAATCCAGTGTGCCTCAGGTTCTAACCCCTAAAACAATCCTCCAGGCCCAGCAGGATCCCGTCCTGACCCCAGAACCCTCAGGTTCCCAAGTGCTCTCCAGGTGCTCTCGGCCCTCCCTGAGCTTTCTAGTAAAAGTGCTCCCCCCAAAGAGGAACATCTTTGCAGTCCATCCCTGAGCCACGCCACAGCCCTGACACCAAGGATTCCCGCAGGCTGGGGCTACCCAAGTGGTGTCGGGCTCAGAAAACTCACAGGTAGAAATGAAAGACAGAGCGAGAAGTGTGAAGAAACATGGGGTGGAGCACACTAACTGTGCTTTGGCCACCAGGATCCAACTGATAGATGAAACTGTTCCTGTGAAAAAATGTTACAAACGTCACCTTTCCGGAAAGGTTCTTGCCACCCTCCCAAGGCTGTCGTATTGAATGTGGGACACGGCTTCAGTTATAGTGGAAATCAAAACTGAGACATTTGTGAATTTACAGGGAAAAGCTTTAATTAGAAAGTAAGAAAAAATGAAGAGACACGCACAGCTGAGACAAAGATGAAACTGGACCCCTAAAAAAGGAAAGTCAGAGAAGATAGAAAAAGGGCTTTGCTTTAAGAAATGCTAGGGGCACAGGGCTGAAGAAGGGTCAGGCTAGCCCCCGTTCCTGAAGAGAAGGGCCTAGGTTCATGGGGAGACCCCAGTTTCATGGGGTGCTGTGGTGGCCTGGGGTCTGGTTGGTCACTCCCTCAGTCTTGATTTCCTAGCTCTGGAAGAAACCTAACCTGAGCATTTCAGTTCCCAAAAGATGATGGTCCCTGCTGGGGGGGGGGGGGGGGGTGTCTCAGTCACTTGAGGCGCCGCTGGAATCCAAGGCAACCCTAGCTTTAGGCCAGTGGAGACTTCCTGGTGGGGCTGAATGACCACTGTCAGTCGCTATCCTGGTATCCTCAGTCTTCCGCCCACACCCAGTATGGGGATTGAACCTAGGGCCTTTGCACTGAGCTACATCCTTGTTCTTTTTTCATTTTAAAACAGGATCTAGGCAGGGTGTGGTGATGCAGGGCTGTAATCCCAGCACTTACACTTGGGAGGATGAGCAGGAAGATGGCCATGTGTTCAAGGCCAGTTTGGGCTACTTAATGAATTCAAGGCCACCCTGGACTACGTAGTGAGACTTTGTATCAAAAAACAAAAAAGAGACAGGACCTCACGAAACCACCAAATTGCCCAGACTAAGCTTAAACTTGCAATCCTCCTGCCTTAGCCTCAGCCTCCCAGAGTGCTGGGATTACAGGCCCGAGCCACCACAACTAATTTATTAACCCTTCCACAGTGAGGAACCAAGGGTTTAGAGAGGTTGAGACACAGCCTGGGGCCTGCAGCCAGTGACACAACCCTCAGGGTCAGGACTGGCTCCAAGCAGAACCTCAGGGGCACTTCTCCAGTGAGCAGCTGCCAGCCGGGGATAGAAAGTGTCCAGGTCTTCAGAAAAGAGCCCCTTGGAGTGCACCGGGCCAGGAGAGGGTGTGTACAGTGGGTCCCCGGGCCTCCCAGTGCAATCAGGATGGGCTGTTGGTCACCACGCACCCATACCGTGGCCCAAGGCCTTCAGGTGACAGTTTCATCCTAATCAGGTTGCAGTTTCACAGGATGACTGGACAGGACCCCAGAAGGTCCCCCAAGAAGAAATGGGGCTGGGTGTGGTGGTGCACACCTGCAATCCCAGCGCTGAGAGGCTGAGGGTGCAGAATCACAAGTTAGGAGGATGCCTAGCCGGGCAACTTCACAACTCAGTGAGACACTGTTTCAAAGATAAAAAATACAAAGGGGCTGGGAATGTAGCTCTGGGCGAAGGCCCTGGGTTTAATACGGGGTACTGGGGGAAGAAAAGTGAGATAGGAACCCTCAGCCCCCTCAAAGGAGGTTTGTGGACTCTTCACAGATGGCTTTCCAGGACGTGTGGTGAGAGGCCCTGGCTGATTGACCAGGCAGAAGTGGAAAGTGAGAGAACATGGAAGGGACCACAGCTCTGATGAGGAGGCTCTGACTGGTCCCCTAGCAAAAGAACAAGACCAGAGTGGGCCTGGTGGCGCACGCCTGTGATCCCAGTGCTCAGGAGGCTCAGGCAGGAGAATCGCTGTGAGTTCAAAGTCAGCCTGGGCTACACAGTAAGACCCTGTCTCGAGAAACACAAAAAAAGGAGACCAGACACTTTTGGATTGAGTGAGGTAGGCTAGAGTCTGGCTGATCATTATCCCAGTCTGATTTTGCAGGAGGCTCCGGAGAGGCCGTTCTGTGGAGAGGTCCTTGCCCTCCATCAGGACCCATCGCTGGAAGGACAGTCGCCTCCTACCCCCGCCTGCTTCCTCCTGTGGCGCAGCCTCAGCTCTGCTGGAACCCAGGCCGGCTGCAGGCTTGCGGGTGCTCCAGGTAGCTGAATGTCTGCACACTTCTTGTGGGTCCTCCGTCCGGAAAGCCTGAGGTCCAGTCAGCTCAGCTCATCAACACTGTATGCCAACTTTGGGCAGCTGCCCCCACAGGACCCGCTGGCCTCTGCGCGGCCCTGAGAGTTACAGCACAACCAGGGGACAGCTGCGAAGCTGAGGCCAAGGCCAGGCTTTGTCCTGCCCTTCCCGACCACCCGGTGGGCATCTGTAGGTCTGAGGGAAGAACTGCTGGGGTTTTTTTTAAAGCAAAAAACAGCTACAAAGTCCCTGCTGCCTCAGGAGAAAACACAAATCGTGCTTTTAATGAGCAACAGGTTAAGGGCCCAGGAGCTGTGGGTCCTCGGTCCCCAAGGTGTTATCTGGCCGTGTCAAACCCAGGTGTGGAGCAAGCGCTTCCTCGGGTTATTTCCGGGGAAGAGGAGCAGGTTGGGCCAGAGCACCATCTCACCCCTCCCCCGAACCTCAGCCGCTTCAGGCCTCCTGTGCTCTCACCATCTGTCCCTCTGGAGCCACCTATGTATCTGCTGCACGCCCTCCGCTCCTTCCTGGCCCTGCCTCAGTTTCCCTTCTTTATGCCTCCCTCTGAGCCCCCCAGTTGTCCCCGCCTAGGGTGTCCAGGCACCCCACCCCCACTCTCAGAGCACAGAGTCCCTGTCCCTGGCAGCCCGGGTCCCACGGAAACAAAGAAGACTGGTTCCCTGGCCGGGACCCGGGGTCTGCTCCTCGCCCACCTCCTTTGCCCCCAGAGCAGGAACTCGAGCCAACCCTGGCACCTACTGAGGGCGCACAGTGGGTGCCACTGAGACCCACGGGAGGAAGGAGCCAGGGGCTGCCTGGCCACATCTCACTGGATTTAGACCCGCGCCAGACTTGGTTCCGAGTCCTGTCCCACCCCTGGCCAGCTGTAGGCCTGTGTCCCAGGACCGGCTGCTCTGCCTCCAGGGGGGGCTGGGAGCTCAGCCTTGGCCCCGGGAAGCTGGCAGGGCAGGGGAACTGGGGACCTCGGGCCCCAGCCAGGGGGTGGGTCCCCGGCAGGAATCCCAGGAATTCGGCCTAGCTCCCAGGGCCGGCCGCACCTGGCGCTGCAGGGGCTCCCAGCGAGGCTCTGGCCTGGATCCCCAGTTACACGGCCTGCAGAGACCTAGGAGGAGCTCCCAAGGCCAAGGGCATTTTTCAAAAGCTTTAGATTCTGGGGAAGACTGGTTTACAGGGTCATTTTTAAGAAATATAAATGTGGGGCTGGGGATTTCACTCAGTGGTTCCTCCTCCTGCCTCGAAAGCACAAGGTCCCAAGTTCAATCCCTGGAACCAAAAAAAAAAAAAAATATATATATATATATATATATATATATATATATAAACATGGCTGCTAATATGCCACCTGCACCCCAGGTCACAGGAACTGCATTTGTCTGCGTTGCTAAAGACCACCAGAGCCTCCTGCCTGAGCACCTGCTCTAGGCTTCACTCACCTGAGGATGTCTTTTATTTTCCTTTTTGAGACAGGCTGTCACTAGGTGGGCTGGTCTTGAACTTGACATCCTTCCACCTCAGCCTCTTAAGCACTGCCACACACCCAGTCTTGCCTGAGGATTTTGAATGTCTTCTTCAGTCCCAAATGGAAGGCCCTTCTGATTCTTTCTTTTGTTTTTGTTTTGTCTTATTTGAGACAGGCTTCTGCTAAGCCCTGGCTGGCCTCAAACTCTCAGGGATCCTCCTGCCTCAGCCTCCTGAATGCTGGGAATACAGGCATGCACCACCAAGGCCAGCATCTTCTTAGAGAGCCTCCATGACTTGCCCCAGGTCATGGGGTGAGGAACAGCAGGCTGGGGTTCAGGCTGCTCTTTGGGCTTCATAGTTCCCATGTGTATGGTAAGCCGCACTGGCCCTTTGGGGAGAGGGTGGCTTCCTCCTGCAGTGTCTACCCTTCCAGCTGGCACTTCCTTGTGCGGTCACACCCTGGCCTCTTCCCTCTGCTGCTACTTGGCCCTGGCAAGATCAAGCAGCAGGAGTCAGAGGGGTGACTTGGAGGGTGAGCGTGCCAGCTTGCTGGGCGCCCTGGCCTGGGCGCAGGAGAGGGGCTGGAGGCCGGAGCCGTGTGGATGAGCCCCTCGGAGTTTCCCACAGCCTCACAGAGGATTCCCCATGGGAGAAGCAGCTGCCCAAAATAGCCAAGCAACAGAGGAAACTCACAGGGCCAAAGTCGAGGCCTTGGCCGGACTCAGTCCACTGCGAGCCAGCTCCCTCCAGCCCTGGCTCCCCGGGGTCCCACATCTGCCTTCCCGTCCTTTGTCCTCACAGAGCCTGAGCCAAGCCTCTCCGGCCTGGGGCAGGGTCCCCGTGAGGAGCCATGGGAAGGAGCCAGCCACAGTCGGGCCAGGGGGTGCCACACTGGGCATGGAGGGGCCTGCGTAGTTCCAACTCCAACATCGATTTCTTCATGGTCTCGGGTCTTGAATGAAAGCTGCTGGGGACCAGCAGGGCAGGACTCCAGTATGTGGGGGAGGTTTCAGGAGTGGAAACTATCCTCCCTAAAAGGGAAATGAAAAACTAAAACGGGCCCCAACCATGGGATCAGATGGCCCTCCATATTTCCCCTTCCTTTGGGGATCCTGTCGAGGCTCAGGCTGCCCCAGGATGCTCCCAGGAGGCACAGGGGGCTGGACAGGAGGCGGGTTACGGGGGACAGGAGCGCATGTGCATAGGGGACTGTCTGTGGCCACAAAGGAATGAGAGTGCAGCTCCAGCGAGAGGGCTGTGGCAGGTAAACCAAAGCTGCCCGACAGGGGCAGTGGGGCCAGGCCAGCCACAAGGCCCCAGAGGACGCAGTGACTCGGTTGGAGCCAGGGGTTGGAGCTGAGGAGGGCTGGACGACACTCCCGACCCGGTCTCTGAGCCGTGGCTCCTGCCTGGTGTCTCTGACTCCCCACGACAGGGTGGTACCCACTGTCCTGAGCCCAGCCTGCAGCCCTCACACGCTGGTCCCGGGTGGGCATCCTGTGGGAGGCTCAGGGTGCAGAGGCTGACAGGTTGGGGTCCGCTCTCAGCAGGGTCAGCCGTGCTGTGTGTGCCCCGAGTGCAAATGCCCCCCTGCACCCCACTCACTTTCGCCTGGTAGGTGGAGGCCTAGCAGGAAGTGGTCACCAGCTGCATCCACAGACAGCCGAGGGCACAAGGGCACCTGGGGCTCAGGGCTGACCGGTATGCTGCAGAACCCCATGGGAGCGGTGGAATGCAGGTGTCCAGGCCACCATTCTAGGTCTGCCATGGTAACCAGCCACCTGCAGGGGCCTGGCCACTCGAGAGAAACCCTGCCTGTGTGCTGCGGGTGCGGCTCGGTCATAGGCCCTCATGGCTCCCAGCCGCCCCTTGGGTACCTTCAGCTGGGGTCGATCCCAGGCCCAGGCCCTTCTCACCATTCCCGTGGCTGGAGGGGAAGCCACATGGCCGCCCCGGCTCACACCTGTGCTCAGCGCCAGTTGTCCCAGCTCCGGGTCTCCTGCCAACGCAATGTCCTGCCCTGTGGGACCCTGCCCAGGCCACCACCACAAGCCAGCCATGTCCTGGCCCAGGCTGCCCCTCCAGTGGGGCCTGTGGTGGTCAGGGGATGCTCAGAAGCAGCTGGGAGGTGACCAGCTGGCTCGGCGTCTGGACAGCTCAGCGACACATGTAGAAGCTGCCTGCCCGTCCATCTGTCCAGGCCGTTCCAGTTCAGCCCTCCTGTCCCCTTTCAGCCCCTCAGCCTGCGTCTCTGCGCTCAGATGACCATGGCACTAGGGTCCAGATCTGCCCCCAGTGTGACTATGGCAGGTCCAGCCTGCACTCAGCACTCAGGGGCAGGACGCAACAGGAACAGAGCCCAACTCCCACAGGCTTAGGACTGAGGTGCTGCCTGGAGTTTCCTGGCTGTTGTTTTCTGGGCTTGGTAATACATCGATGCAGGCCGTGGAGCAGGGGATTTAACCACTTTGTTGCCAAAAATCATTTGGGTCATATCCAGTTCTTAGTGACCAAGAAGAAATAACATGTAGAGGGTTTTTGTTTTGTTTTTTTCCTATTTTTTCAGGCACTGGGGATCGAACTCAGGACCTTGCGCTTGTGAGGCAGGTGCAGCACCACTGAGCTACATCCCCCGCCCAGGATTTCCCTAAATTCCCCCCAGTCTGGGATCAAACTTGCAATCCTCCTGCCTCAGCCTCCTAGAGCGCTGGGATCACAGGCATGTGTCACTGCACATGGCTTCTTTATGATTTTCACTGGCCTTTCTCTACTGGCTGACCAATGGGCTTATTTCTGTCTCTAGAGCATCTCTGGTAAAGCATCTGTTTAAATTTTTTGCCTATTTTTAAATTTTATGTTAATTTTAACAGATATATTAAAAACATAAAATTGTTCATATTAATTGGGTATGTACACTGTTTCGATACATGCCTACATTGTGTAATCTTTAAGCCGGGTGAAATATACCTGTCTCCTCTAATATTTATTCTCTCCCCCACTTCACACTGAGCTGCATTCCCATCCTTTATCTTTTATTTTGAGACAGGGTCCCACAAAGTCACTAAGTTGCCAGACTGGGTCAAATTTGTGATCCCCCTGGCTCAGCTTCCCAGATTGCTAGGATTCCAAGCATTTGCCAACACACCTCATTGAGGCTTTGTTGGGTTTTCTTGTTTTGTTTTTTGTTTTTGGTACCAGGGATTGAACTCAAGACCCTGTGCTTGGGAGGCAGGCGTTGGTACTACTGAGCATTTTTTTTTTTTTTTTGAGATAAGGTCTTGCTGTGTACCCCAGTCCAGCCTTGAATTCCTTGTATAGCCCAAGCTGAACTTGAACTCTCAACCCTCCTGTCTCAGCCTACTGAGGACTGGGATTACAGGTGAGCACTGCCACACTGGCCAGTGTGTTCATTTTCCAAGTACTTGAGGGTTGCCAGGGTTGGGTAAGTGTCCCCGAGAGGCCCAGAGATGGGGCCTGGTGTGAGGACTCAGCCTACTGGGGTCATGCCCTTCAAGGGAACTGTGGGGCCCACCCTGTCATCTCCCTGGGCTCTTGACCTGGGAGGTAACTCGCTCACTCCATCCTACACTGCTGCGGGTGATCACCAGGCTACCAACACCAGAGGGCCTGCCCGTATCACATATATGGGAAGTAAGTTCCTTAGCTGGGTGTGGTGGTGCACACCTGTTGTCCTAGCAACTGGGAGGCTGAGGCAGGAGGGTCAGCCTGGGCTACATAGTGAGACCTTGTCTCAAAAAGCCCCCCAAGGGCCAGGGATTTAGCTCAGTGGTTTCTCTGCTGCGCAAGTGCAAGGACCAGAGTTCGATCCCCAGTACCAAAAAAAAAAAAAAAAAAAAATCTTTGGGCTGGGGATTTAGCTCAGTGGTCAAAGAGAGCATAAGATAAAAACAAAGAAAACAGAGGGAGGATGATAAAAATAAGAACAGAAATCAACCAAATTAAAAACAAAGCAATAGAGAAAACATGAAACTAAAAGCTAGTTCTTTGAAAAGATCCCTAAATTAAGAAGACTCAGCCAGTGGTGGTGGTGCACATCTGTGATCACAGCACTTTTGGGGGCTGAGGCAGGAGGACTGCAAGTTTGAGCCCAGCCTGGGCACCTTGGCACCTTAGTGAAAGCCTGTCTCAAAGTAAAAATAAAAGCAAAAGTGCTGGGGTTGGATCTCAGTGTGAAGACCCTGGGTTCAGTGTCCAACATCCTGACCACCGCAATGGCGCATTAGGAAGACTCCAGCGAGACTGACAGAGACTTGGCAGCACAAATTCCAACATCAGAATGCACAAGGGAGGAGCCGTCGCTGCGGCCGGCGGTGCACAAGCATTCCCCGTGGATGATACAATCAAGACCCCTAGAAAGCACCCACTTCACAAACTCACCACAAAACAATAAATAAGCTGAGGGGTCCCGTATCTCTGAAGCAGTTGAATTTGCTTTTTTTGTTTGAGACAGGGTCTCCCTGTGTGCCTCAGGTTGGCCTTGAACTCGTGGCAATCTCCTTCCTCAGCCTCCCAAATGCTGGAATTGTAGGTGTGTGCTACCATGCCTGGCGGAATTTGCATTTTGATTTTTTTTTTTTTTTTTTTTTGGTATTGGGGATCGAACTCGGGTCCTTGTGCTTGCGCAGCAGGCGGCGAAACCACTGAGCTAAATCCCTGGCCCCTGAATTTGCATTTTGAGCTGGAAATTTTCAGAAAAAGAAAGCTTGAGGCCAGAAAGACTCACTGGAATGGCTAGGAAGAGGAAAACAGTAGGATCAATGAACGCTCTTCACAGAAATGTTGGGCCAGGGATTTAGCTCAGTGGTTTCGCTGCCTGCTGTGCAAGTGCAAGGACCGGAGTTCAATCCCCGGTACCAAAGGAAAAAAAAAAAAGGAAATGCCCTTTATCTCATTTCTGGCCCGCTGCAGGGAATGTCCAGCGCTCCGTGGAAGGCCGTGCTGGGCCAGCGGCCTTGCTTCCGACCTTGCAGGGACGGCACCTGGTCTCTGACCACTCCGGGGCTATCAACAGAGTTGGGTCCAGAAGGGGAGCTCTTGAAGCCATGAGAGTCCCCGGCCCAAGCCATCCTGCCAGGAGAGTCTCTTCGCCTCTCCCTTCACCCCGTAATTAACCCACTGCACTGCCTATGACAACCTGGCTCCAATGGCAGGTGCTAGGCTGGTGGGAAAGGACCAGGCATCTGCAGGAAGAGTGCGGGGCTGCTCGGGCCCTGAGCCGGTCGCTCCTCCAGCCAGCAGCCCAGTTGGGAGGTCTGGCAGAAGCTGAGGCATGGGAACTCTCCCTGGCCCTAAAGCCTGGGGCCTTGAAATAGGAACTATAAATAAACTTCCTTAAGACCTAATTAAAGGGATCTACTAAAATCCTATAGCCAGCTTTGTACCATATAAAATTAAATGATTCATGTTTGTTTTGAGGCAGAATCTCACTGTGTAGCTCAGGCTGGCCTGGAACTCGTGGCCACCCTCCTGGCTCAGTTTCCTGAGTGCTGGGATTACAGGTGTGCACCACCATGCTCTGCATAAATTATTTTTTAAGTAGGGGGGTGGATGGATGAAAAAGTGAATGGATGGGTCATGGGTGGGTGAATGGATGGGTTGTAGGTGGATGGATGGATGGGTGATGGGTGGATGGGTGAATGGAGAGATGGTGGGTGGATGAGTTGGGTGAATGGATGGGTGGTGGGTAGATGGGTGGGTGAATGGATGGACGGTTGATAGGCAGGTGAGTGGAGGAGTGGATGGAAGGGTGAGTGGGTGGATGGATGGTGGGTGGATAGAAGAGTAGATGGATGGGTGGTGGGTGGGTGGTGGGTGGTAGGAAGAGTGAATGAATGGGTGGTGGGTGAATGAGTGGACATTGGTATACAGGACAGTAGAAGACAGGAAAAGCCATTAGGAGGCTGCTACCCAGTCTAGGCTAGATGGATCCCACTGAGTTCCACTCTTCCTGCAAGACCTCATGCGATCCCACAAGGATCAACTCCACCTGGAGGAGGAGGAAGGTGAACAGAGAGTTATGGTGTGGAGCTGGATCCTGGCCCAGGGCCCCAAGGTGTCTCACTGCTCTCTCTCATCTTGTAGAGCTGGTGGAAACTGGGAGAAGGTGAAGAAAGTCAGAATGCCCTGCCAGCACTCAGGGGTTTTCCTGTCCTGCAGGCTTGTCAGTTCCAGCACATTCCAGAATCTCTTCCTCTAGATCTAGGCTGCAGTGTATCTATGTGTCTAAGTCACCTTCTGCTCACTGAACACAACACTCAACTTCCACATCTTAAAGGAGGAGAGGTTTACTTTGGCTCAGGGTTCAGTCCATGGTCACTGGCTCCAAGGCCAGCACAGCACGGTGGACGGGCTGCGGAGGAGAGCTGCTCAACCCATGGTGGCCAGGAAGCAGGGAGGAGGGAGGAGCTCGGGGCAGGAACGCAGCCTTCCCGGTCACCCTGGTGACCACCTCCAACCAGCCCACCTCCTCACAGCACCCTGGGCCTTCAACTTGTCCATGGATGAATCCACCGGTGAGCACAGGGTCCCCGGGGATCCAATCACCCTGCACACTGGGGGCTAAGGGTCATTTTACCACACGTGCAACAGTGATAAATGGAGTGCCTGCTTTGTGCCAATCCTCACAGGTAAATCATATGCAGCAGGACAACAAGACAGACACAGTCTCTGTCCCCATGTGCTGGACAGAGCCCCACAGACACCAGAGGTCTGAATCACCTCTCTGCACACATGGGGTGCAAGTGAGAGGGACAGAAGCAGCAACGGCTGCTCACTCGATGCTCTGTCCCACACTCAGCCTTCTGGTCCTCGAGACTCCGTGAAGTGTGACAAACACCGATGGCAGGCACTGGGCCACAGGTGGGGAGGAGAGCAGGCCAGAGGTGACCCTAGGGCGGCCGGATGTCAGTGCTGCTGCAGTTCTGAGTCAGGAGAGAGTGCGTGCACCTGCGGGGTGCGCGCATACTGTCTGCACGACTCAGCTGCCCCTAAGCAAGGCAGTCAGGTTTCCTTGGGGTCTTCAGGCCCCCCTGCAGCCCCCCACCTCCATTTCCTCTGCTGTCCATACATAGCCAACCATTCTGGGAGGCTGAAGCAGGAGGATCACTAGCTCAAATTTAGCATGGGCAACTTAGCAATTTAGAGAGACCCTGTCGTAAAATGAAAAACTAAGAAAGAAGAGTGGGGATATAGTTCAGTGCTAAGGCTCTGGGCACCCAATGGCCAGCACCATGCGGGGAAAAAAAAAAGAGAGAGAAAAGGAAAAGAAATGACACCTCCTGCCTTTTTCCACTTCTTACAGTGAAAATGAAAGCTGTCTTTACATTCATCTCAGGGTGGAGGTGAACAAAATCAGAACACTCCACTGACACATCTTACCTACACTGATCTCTGGCTCCCCACAGGGGCTAATGCCTAGCTTCCTGCTTTACACAGAACCCAGGAATTGTGTATACATGGCCTTGCTGTCTGCCTTAGCCACTTTCTTGTCACTGAGACACAATCCCCAACACCCACAAGTTAAAGGAGGAGAGGTTTATCTTGGCTCACAGCTTGTAGAGGTGTTAGTCCATAGCCAGCTGACTTCAAGGCAGGGCAGCATGCCAGAGGAACATCACAGAGAAGAAACAGTCCATGGCAGGGTAGGCAGGAAGCAAGGTGTGATCAAGGAAGGAGGAGGGAGATATATATCATTGCCAAAATCAATGTTGTGAAGATTTTGTCCTATTTTCTTCTAGGATTTTTATAGCTTCAGGTTTTCTTTTTTTTTTTTGGTACTGGGGATTGAACTTGGGACCTTGCGCTTGCAAGGCAGGTGGTGGAACCACTGAGCTACATCCCTGGCCCTATAGTTTCAGGTTTTATGCTTAGGTCTTTAATACATTTTTGCCTATGGCATAAGATGAGGTTCTGATTTCATTTATTTGCATGTGGAAATCTAATTTTCTCAGCATCATTTTTTGGGGCCCATGTTGAAAGTTCATTGGATTATATGCTTGGGCTTATTTTTGGCTTGGCATTCTGTTTCTTTGTTCTGTGTATCTCTCTCTCTCTTTTTTTTTTTTCTTTTTTGGTCCCAGGGATCAAACTCGGGTCCTTGTGCTTTCGAGCCAGGCGGTGGAACCACTGAGCTAAATCCCTGGCCCTCTGTGTATCTCTTTTAATGCTAGTACCATGCTGTTTTGATTACTATATAGTTTTTCTTTTCTTTATGGAGGCCTAACCTGGCATCTTTTCTTTTCTTTTCTTTTTGTTTTGTACTGGGGATCAAACCCAGGGTCTTATGCATGCTGGATAAATGCTCTACCACTGAGCTGCATCCCAGCCCTGTTATTTTGAGACAGGGTCTCACTAAGTTGCCCAGGCTGATCTCAAACTTATGATCATCCTGCCTCAGCCATCAAAGATGCTGGAATTACAGGCATGTACCACCATGCTTCGTGTATGGCTTATATCTAGATCTAGATGTCCCCCCATAGCCTTATGTGTTGGTATGTGGGGCTTTTCAGAGCTAGATGGGTCTAAGGTGTGTGATACTGGGTTTAAGGGTGTGTGGTACTAAAGTAGTCCACTGATTGGGATTAGCATAGTTCTGAGTGTAGATAATGGAAGCCCCACCCAGCTTTGCACCAATCAATAGTTTTATAGCCTGGATGGAATATAAAGGGAGAGAGGGAAGGCAGCTTATGGGTGCTATTGCTGCTGCTTCACTGTCTCCTGCCTGCTTGCCATGAACTGGTTCTTCTTTGTGATGCTTCTCTGGTATGCTACCTTGCCTTGGAGGTAGCTGACTATGGACTGAAACCTCTACAATCTGTGAGCTGAAGTAAACCTTTCCCCCTTTAACTGTGAGTGTTTGGTATTTTGTCTCAGCAATGAGAAAACTAACCAAGACACTTGGCACTTGCTATCACTTTATAATATAATTTGGTATCAGCTCACTTATCATGACCAAGTGAGACTTGCCCGAGATCCAAGTTTGGTTCAACATATTCAAATCTATCAATGGGATGTACCACATTAACAAAATGAAACATACAACCATACAATCATCTCAAACAATGCAGAAAAAGCTTTTCACAAAGTTCATCATTCTTTCTGGATAAAATCAGAAGCCAAGGATACTCACTGTCATTACTCATGTCCTGTGGAGTACCAAAGGCACTGGCAAGGCCACTCAGACAAGAAATAAACAGGCAGCCAAACTGGAAAGGAAGTAAGATTACCTCTGTTCCAGAAGACATGATTCTGTATGTAAGAAACCTTAGCCACGCGTAGTGGTGCACTACTGTAATCCCAGCACTCAGGAGGCTGAGGCAGGAGGATCGCCACGAGTTCAAAGGAAGCCTGAACTACATAGTGAGACCCTATGTCATACAAAACAAAACAAAACCTTGGTGATTTTAAAAAAAAACAACTGGGGCCAGGGATTTAGCTCAGTGGTTCCGGCGCCTGCCTTGCAAGCTCAAGGTTCTGAGTTCAAGCCCTGGTACCAAAAATAAATAAATAAATAAATAAAAATAAAGATAAAAAAACAACTATTAGAACTAATAAATGAATTTAGACAAAGTGCAGGATACAAAGATCAATACAAAACTCAATTGCTTTTCTCTACATCAATAATGGAGATGTCCATTACAACTCCATTACAAGAAGCATCAAAAGCAATAAAATACCTCAGAATAAATTTTACCAAGGAGATGAAAGACCTATACTCTGAAACTACAAAGCGTTGAGAGACACTTAAGAAACATAAATACAAAAAGACATCCTATGTTCATGGACTGGAAGAACGAATATTGTTAAAATGTTCACTCTACCCAAAGTGATGTACATTCAACACAGTCCTTTTATTGTTTGTTTGTTTGTTTTTAGAGATAGGGTCTTGCTATGTAGCCCAGGCTGGCCTTGGACTGTTGGTGATCCTCCTGCCTCAGCCTCCCGAGTACTGGGATTACCACCATGTCTGGTTCAGCACAATCCTTATCAAAATCCCCATGGCATTCTTCCCAGAAATACGAAAACTATCAGAAATTCATATAGAATCACAAAAGACTCAGCCCAGGCAATTTTGGGAAGGTGGAACAAACTTGGAAGCATCTCCGTCCTAATCCCAGCATGGGCTCTTCCTTGATGAGTCACCGTGAGGAAACTGGGGAATGAGGGTCTCCAGGAACTCTTCCTAGCTTTTCAGTGAAGATACAATTATTCCCCAATTAAAATCTCTTGTTTTTAAATGGGGCCACGAGCTCATCTGGCCCCGAGAGCTTCCTGTGGGACTTTCGACACTTGCAGTTGGTGGCGCTGGAAGCAGAGGCGGCTCCCATCCTCTGTTCTTTGCTGTGGCCCGCACACTGTGGACAACCCTGCTGGGCCACGGGAGGCTGCCACTTCTGCCACATTGCCCCCATCTCTCAGGGCGCCAGGGTCACCCCAACCACACTCTCCGCTCTCCGACGAAGCCCTTGCCTGGTGCCCTGCTCTCCCCTGGCCTGTGACCTCCCCCTGCTGTGTCCACCACTCTGTACGGTGGGCCAAGGTGGGGAGCCTGGGTGAGGCCCTGCCAGCTGGACACGTGCAGGGCCCACCTGCGGCCAGTGCTGGCTCTGACGGAAGCTCTGGCACCTCCTCTCCTCTCCTCTCCTCTGGCCGAGGTGGGAGGGAAGGGACAGCTCCCCTCCGCAGTACACCACCATCCACATGGCCCGCCCACATGGGCTCAGGCCTGGTCCTGCAGCCCCGGCACCTTGACTTCAAGGGACAGCACGCGGTGGCGGCAGGGAAGAGCCTGTGGTGGCCACCGTGCCCCTCACCTTTCCTCTTCCCCGCTCTGTGCCTGCACGCCGTTCTCTCTCTCTCTCTCTCTCTCTCTCTTACACACACACACACACACACACACACACACAAACACAAACACACAGTCTCCTCCCTGTACTTTAGAGAATCTTCAGCTCAGCTTCTAACCCCTCATGACCCCAAGTGCAGGGACATCGCATGGGGCTCTGATGTCTTTTCCCACGGAGTGATCTGTCAACTGTCTGAGCTGACTTAAAAGTAGCAATGTGAAGAGCTTTAGAGTTAGCCAGTGGCCGGGTGTGGTGGCATGCGCCTGTAACCCCAGTACTCAGGAGGCTGAAGCAGCAGGATTGCTGTGAATTTGAGGCCAGCTTGGGCTACATAGTGAGCTCAAGGCCTAAACCACCTAGCAAGACCCTGCCTCAGAAAGAAAGAAAAAGAAAGAAAGAAAGAAAAAGAAAAGCTAGCTGGGCACAGTGCCACACACCTGTAATCCCAGGGCTCTGTAAGGCTATGGCACGAAAATTGCAAGTTTGAGCCCAGCTTGGACAATTTAATGACCTAATGAGGTCTATCTCAAACTTTTAAAATTATTTACTGATTTTTTTTTTTGAGACAGGGTCCTGCTATGTAGTTCATGCTCTCCTTAACTCACTATGTAGTCCAGGCTGGCCTTGAACTTGTGGCCATCCTCCTGCCTCAGCCTCCCGAGTCCAGGGACGACCAGCATGTGGCACCATGCCTGGCTGTAGCTTTTTTTTTTTTTTTTTTTTTTTGGTACCAGGCATCAAACTCGGGACCTTGTGCTTGTGAGGCAGGCGGAGGAGCCACTGAGCTAAATCCACCGGATGTAGTTTTAATTTCTACTGACATGCTTATCTGGCTTGTACCAGGGTAACAGTGGCCTCTTGAAATGAACAGGAAGTGTTCTCTCTATTTTGGGGAAAGGTTGGAAAGGACTGTGATAAATTCTTGTTTAAACATCTAGTAGAATTCTCCAGTGAAGCCATCTGGTCCTGGGCTTTACTTTGTTGAAAGTTTCTATTTGTTTGTTTTTGGTTACTGCTTCAATCTCTTTATCATATCTTTTTTTCAGACTTCCTGTTTTCTCTGGAGTCATTTTGGTAGTTTGTGTGTTCCTCGACATGTGTTTACTTTCTGTCCTTTATCTAATTTGTTGGTGTCTAATTGTTCAGAGTGATCTCTTGTAATCCTTTCTGTTTCTGGGTCTCAATGGTAATCCTCTTTTTTTTTTGGTACCGGAGATTGAACTCGGGTCCTTGGTAATCCTCATTTTTATTCCTGCGTTTAGTATTGTCAGTCCTCTCTTTTTAAAGTTATTTTTTCTTGGTGAGCCTAAATAAATGCTTGACAATTTTAATTTCATTGATTCTATTTCCATCCACTCTTTACTGTATTTATCTGCTAGTTTCCTTCCTTCTGCTTGCTTGGAGTTTAGTTGATCCTTTGAGGTGGAAGGTTAAGGTATTGATTTGAGCTTTCTTTTTTCCTTTCTTTTTGTGGATATTAAGACAGGGTCTCAGGCCGGGGATTTAGCTCAGTGGTTCTGCTGCCTGCCTCGCAAGCACAAGGTCCTGAGTTCGATCCCTGGTACCAAAAAAGAAAGAAAGAAAAGAAGGAAAGGAAAGGAAAGAAAGAAAGAAAGAAAGAAAGAAAGAAAGAAAGAAAGAAAGAAAGAAAGAAAGAGGGTCTCCTGTAGCCCAAGCTAGCTTCAAACTCACTACGTAGCCCAGGCTGGTCTTGAACTTATGGTCCTCCTGCCTCAGCCTCCCAAGTGCTGGGCTTAGAAGCCTGGTGTATCTATTCTTTGTCAACGCAGGCGTTTACAGCATTTCTCCAAGCACGACTTTCAGCATACCCAGTATCTCTTGGTATATGGTCCATTTCTGCTTTTATTTCTCAAGTTTTTCCTATTTCCTGTGTGGTTTCTTCTGTGATCCACTCGTTGCTGAACAGTGCATTGTCACCATGCTTTGGGGTGCTGGAGTCTCCTTCCAGAAGTGTTTTCTAGGTTGATTCTGTCCTGAACAAAGACTTAGTCAAGACAAGCGCAAAAGCTAGCGAGGTTTTACGTTTACTAAAGGCAGGAAAAGAAACGTGCTCTGCAGGCAGGTGTGGGCCAATTAAAGTAGGGATCAAGTGTGCTGCGCAGGAAGGGGGAGGACTGCTATGAAAGATCACGGTGACCCTGAGCACAGGGGCAGCCATCATTCAAATCTCCCAGCTACAGGGGAAGGGAAGGGGGCTTACCAGAGAGCCCTGCAGGGGTCCTGGCCTCCTTCAAGCCAGTACAACATCCAAGAGACAGGAAAGAGGAAATTAAAAGCTCACCGACAGAGCCGTGAGAGAAACTGAGTCTCAGGCTGATCTGAGCTGCTCTGGGCAGCAAGGACAAAGGACTCCCAGGACGTGCAGCGTTTATTCATGACCAGTGTGGGAAGGGGGAGCTGGGCAGGCCTCGGACACCTGCTGATAACAAGGTTCGGGCAGGCAGGAGTGGAGAGTGAGGGCACAGCATGTCTGTGCTGAGGAGAACACACGGTTAATGCAGAGGGGAGAATTTAGCTGGAGTCAGTGGACCCTGACTGGGAGTGGACGTCACACAGCCAGATTATGGACCGCCAGGAAGCTTGTGCCACTGCAGACCACTGATCCTGGGCAGAGGTGTCTGCCACACCCAGCCCCCAGGCCGGCATCAGTCTAGGCTGTCCTATAAGAAACCTGCTTGAGTTTTCACAAGAGGAACTGAAGGTAGCACTCTGTGATTGACTTGAAGCTCAGGGCTTTGGGAACTGCTCTGCTCCTGTGTCCTGGGACTTTACCAGCGACAGGGCGAGCTCACTTTCCGGCCAGTTTGCCACACCCTAATCTCTAAACGCTTGGGAAGCTTCCAACTTTCTGTGCATGGCTTTAAGTTCCATTCTGGTCTAGTCAGAAGAGAGACATTGTATGATCTCCATCTTTTAAAATTAGGGAGACCTGGGCTGGGGATTTAGCTCAGTGGTTCCACCACCTGCCTCACAAGCGCAAGGACCAGAGTTCGATCCTTGGTACCAAAAAACAAAAATAGGGAGACCTAGCTGGACATCCCAGCACTCAGGAGGTTGAGGCAGGAGGATTCCTATGGGTTTGAGGCCACCCTGGAATACATAGTGAGTTAACTTCTTAGCGAGACCCTGACTCAAAATAATAATAATAATAATAATAATAATAATAATAATAATGGCCAAAAGCTTCTTCAAGTTCATGAAATGGAACTCCTCTAGTGAACATTTTATTTCAGATTTTGCTTTGCTTTGTTTTTTGCAGGGCTGGGGATTGAACTCAGGGCCTCATGCATGCATGGTGTCTTAATTGCTTTTCAAATTGCTGGGACACAATACTGAGCACTCACCAGTAACAGGGGAGAGACTTATCCTAGCTCACAGTCTGTAGAGATTTCAGTCCAGAGTCAGTTGGCTCCAAGGCAGCACAGCATGGCAAGGAGGTATGTTGGAGAAACAGCAGCTCATGGTGCTTCTCTCTGTTCTCTTATCCCCCCCAGACTGTAAGCCTATTAGATGGTGCCACCCACACCCAGGGTGGGCCTTCCCATTATCCACACCCAGAGCTATGCCAACCCTATCAGTGGGCTAATTTAGTGCCACACACCCTTAATCCATATTCACATACCCTAGGTCAGCAGGGGGAACATTTTAGAGCTTTCAGTGATAACAAACAGCAGGCTGCCCCTTGGCATGTGTGCCCTAGGTTCACCACCGCTGCCCTAGATCCAGCCACCTCCCAAAAGCCCCACCTCCGAGCAGATGAGGTTGTGGGTGGATGGCCAGATACAAGCATAACACTGGGCAAGTGCTCTACACAGAGCTGTGCCCCAGCGCTAAAATTTTCTTTTGAAGCCAGGTATAATGGCACAGGCCTTGCATCGAAGCACTTAGGATCGCCTCGAGTTCGAGGCCAGCCTGGGCTACAGTGGAAGACCCTGACTCAAAAGACAAAACAAAAATAAAAGGTGTGGCTTTAAGGACCCCTGTGATGCCAGCGCTTCAGAAGGACCAGGCAAGAGGATCACAAATTCAGAAACAGAAACCAAACAAGCAAAGTACCCAAAACTTCAAAAGGATCTGGGGATATCGCTCAGTGCAAAGGCTCTGAGTTCAGTTCCCCAGTACTGAAGAATAAAAGTGTGGGTTTACTCTGGTTCATCCCAGTTCCTGAGCCTTGGACTGAGTCCTGCAGCTCATTGCCCCATCTTCCACCTTCTGGCTAAAGTCCTTCTTCTTCCTGTGCCTTCCATCTCCCAAGCTCCTACTGGAAGGGCGATGTAACCCTCCTCTGTTTCTGAACTTGAATTTTCCAATTCTTCTATTTCCTCTCTGTTTCTCTGAGGTTTGTTCTAGCCAATGTCCTCAGATTCATCTTTCAAGAACCAAGCTGCTATTTAAACCTTCCCATAATTTAAAATTTCCATGTAGCCTGTATTTTTTTATAGAAATCTTAGGATTTTTCCCCCCTAAAATGTGCCAAAATTTGCTAGTTTTCATTTTTAAAAAATTTAAACTAGGGCCAAGGATGTAGCTCAGTGGGACTGCTCCTGCCTGGCAAGCGCAAGGTCCTGAGTTTGAACCCTGGTACCAGAAAAAAATTAAACTAGTAACACAATCTCTTTCTTTCTATCTTTCTCTTTCTTTCTTTCTTTCTTTCTTTCTTTCTTTCTTTCTTTCTTTCTTTCCTTCCTTCCTTCCTTCCTTTCTATTGCTGTATGCATTTATTATTAGCTATTATCAATGCAGAAAGAGGGGACAAAAAGCTCACAATCAATCTATACAATTTCACAAGATACACTGTGGGGGAAAACATAACTGAGATGGATCAACAGTATCCTAGGGTTTTGGTGGACGCGTTCCCAGGGGAGGCAGAGCTTAACTCCTGGTGGAGGGGTCTCATTCCTGGGGGGTGTGCCTGTTGGTGTCCCTCAAGCAGGAGGAAGCCCATGGCGGGCCCAGGGGTGGTCTCATATGGAGGAGCCATAATGCCTGGAGGTCGGGTTGCTCTGCCTCTGAGAGGGGATGGAGTCCCCCTTCCCATGGGCACTGGGCTGGGGCTCCAGCAATGCTGGCAGTTGCGGCAGGAGCAGCAGCTGCCACAGTACCCCTTCCCTGTGGGTTCATTCCCTGCTGGGATGGACCCCAACTCCTCGGATGGGCCTGCTAATCAAGCCGGAGCCTGGGGAGTCGGTACAGCAGGGGCCACACCTCAGCTAGCTCCCCTCCCAGTCCTGCAGCTCCATCAAGAGGGACCCGAGCAGTGCAGTATCTTCAGGAGGGGTTGTTCCACAGTCATGGATACCAAGTCCTTCCCAGGCAGCAAAGCCAGACCCCAGGCCTGCTTCTCTTCACGCTCTGGCTGTTCTGCATTCTTTGGCTTGATCTTCCTGAACTGTCACAATCACAGAGGGTCAAATTCCTAGGCTTGTCAAGAGACCCAGCCGTCCTACAGGACACACTGTATCTGCTTGTCAGTGTGCTGCAGCATCTTGCTGCTCTTGCTGATCCTGGTCATGATTGCTGTTCCACCAAATCCAGTGTCAATAACATTTCAGGAGCCTTAATACCCGGGGACAGCTGTAAAGGTATGAGACGGGTTCTCCTAGGGACAGCGAGAGGTATTCACAAGTTTCTCCAACAGCAGGTGGAGTCTTAAGATTCCAATACAGGGATCTCAGCTAAGAACGTGTGGCTGCTGAGAATGCCTTGGGACAACTGACACTCGCGGTCGCCCGAGGAGGCCGTCCTCCACGCTTCACTTGGGTTCTCTTCTGGCATGGGCTGCTCTGTGCTTCTTCTCAGGTGTAAGCGATCCCTGGCTCGCTGTATCGCGCTGCTGCCCACTCCTCACTGCTCAGTGCCAGGCATTGCCCGTCTCCGGCTCTGCCTATCTTTCTTTTTTTGACAAATAAAATCATACATATGTACAGTGTAAACATACTTTCAGATACACATACATTACAAACCGCATACTGGGCCAGGGATTTAGCTCAGTGGTTCTGCCGCCTGCCTTGAAAGCCCAAGGACTTTAGTTCGATCCCCAGTACCAAAAAAAAAAAAAACACAAACCGAATACTGCAAGTCAACCTATTAACATATCCATCGCCCACATACAGCAATTCTTTTTTTTTGTTGTTTTTGGTACCGGGGGATTGAACTCAGGTCCTTGCACTTGCACAGCAGGTGGCAAAACCACTGAGCTAAATCCCCAGCCCAGCAATTCTTAATTTTATCTACTTAGAAACATTTTATTGGTACAAGGAAGAAAACTACTCTTTTTTTTTTTAAACAGGGTCTCACTATGTAGCCCAGGCTGGCCTCACACTCGTGCAATCCTCCTGCCTCAGCCTCCCGAGTGCTGGGGTTACAGGTGTGAGCTATCACACCTGGCCTAAAAACAAAAAAAAGCCTTAATTAGAAAGAGAAAACGGTGAGGGACTTGAGCCTGCGGCCCTGAGGAAGGTCAGGCCCGACTTCAATGTGAGCGAGAGAGACAGGAGAGGCCCGGCTTGGGCAGCGGGGCTGTGGGTGAAGGGCTGGGACTGGGCCCCAGATGCATCTTTGAAAATGAAAGATCAGCAACGCCCCGCATGCTGCTGTGGAGTGGACATCCTTTCACCTCCCTAGGCTCGTGGTGACATCAAGCTCTTAGTGATACCATTAACAGCGTTTCCAGCCCTTACCTCCCTTACACCCACTTCCCCCCCTTTCTCCGGTCCTCTTGTCTTATAATAACCTCCCTCTGCCTTTGTGCCATCTCTCCTAGATCCCACACATTAGCAAAAACGTGTCATACTTGTCTCAGTCACCTTATTTCATGGTCATCTCCAGTTCTATCTAATTTCCTACAGAGACAACTAGATTCCTCTTCGCCACTACGTAATACTTCATTGTGTATATAAACCACCCATCTGTTGATGGGGTCTGAAGCCAGTTCTCCAACAAACCCTGGTGTGCCGCTGGTCCTACAGCGTGCTGACGTTAATTCTTTCAGTTATACACCGAAGAGTAGGGTAGCCAGGTCATATGGTAGTCCTATTTTTAGTTTTTTGCAGAACCTCCCTACTGATTTCCATGGTAATGGTGTAATTTACATTCCCACTAGCGGTGTACAAGTGGCCCCCATCCTTAGCGGCATTTGTTGTTTTTTGAATTCTTTTTTTTTTTAAATATCCTCCCAGTGAAACTTTTTATTTTTTTATTTTTTGGTACCGGGGATGATCGAACTTGGGACCTTGGGCTTGCGAGGCAGGCGGCAGAACAGAACCACTGAGCTAAATCCCCAGCTGAACATTTTTCATACAATTCTTGTTTTGTAATTCTATTCTATTTTATTGTTATTATTATTATTATTATTATTTTGGTACCGGGGATTGAACTCAGGCCCTTGCACTTGCGCAGCAGGTGGCAAAACCACTGAGCTAAATCCCTGGCCTTTATTTTATTTTTTGAGACAGGTTCTTGCCATGCAGTTCACAGTGGACTTGAACTTGGCTGGTCTTGAACTTGTGGCAATCTTCCTGCCTCAGCTTCCCAAATGCTGGGATCACAGATGTGCACTATGGTGCCCAGCTACAATGTAATTTAAAATCAGGTATCGTGAGGCCTCAGTCTTGCTCTTTTTGCTTGGGATTGGTTTTAGGAGTTTTTTTCTAGTTTTGTGAAAAATGTTATTCACATTTTGCTGAGCATTGCACTGAACCTGTATGTAGCCTTTGTAATATAGTTATTTTAATAATTTTAATTCTGCCAGGCATTGTAGCACACAACTGAAATTCCAGCATTCTGGTAGGCTGAGGCAGGAGGACCAAATATTTAAGCCTGGGCATGCTAGCAACATAGCGAGACCCTGTCTCAAAATAAACGACAAGGGGGCCAGGGATTTAACTCGGTGGTTTCGCCACCTGCTGCACAAGTGCAAGGACCCGAGTTTGATCCCCGATACCAAAAAAAATAAGACAGGGGCTGGAGACATAGCTCAGTGCAAAGGTTCTGGGTCCAGTTCCCAGTACTGCTGAAAATTAACCCACTGAAACATTAATTCCCTCACCCATGAACATGGCCCCTTCCCTCTCCTGGTATCTTCTTCAGTCACTTTCTTCAGTAATCTTTGTGATTTTCACTGCCTTGGTTGGGTGGGCCCCCAGGGTTTGTTTTTTGAAGCTATTGTTAATGGAATTATTTTCTCAATTTCCTTGTCAGCAAATTTATTATTGGTGAATAGAAAAGCTATTAATTTAATGTAGATTTTGTATCCTGCTTAATCCTCTTTTTGGAATCCAATTATTTGCTGGGCGTGATGGCGAAGGCCTGTACTCCCAGCACTTGGGAGGCTGAGGTAGGAGGATCTCTATGAGTTTGAGGCCAGTCTAGGGGAGTTCAAAGCCAGCCTGAACTACATAGCGAGACCCTGTCTCAAATGAACCAAAATACCCCAGTAATTTCTGTTATGTCTTCAACTCTTGTAGAGACATTTATCTTACTGTCTTGGGGGCCCTGCTCTGTCGGGCAAGGCCCCAGTGTTAGAGTCACCTGTGCAGAGTTGCGAAAGCATCCCTGGAGATCCAAGGGCCAGAGCTCTTCCCAGACCACATCATGACGACTCATTAAAACAAATGCAATTTCTGTTACCTAGCAACACCTGCTAGCTGCAGAAAAAAAAGGAAAGTACTAATGATTGAGAAGAAAAATAAAGGGCCAGGTACAACTCAGTGGTAGAGGGATTGCCTAGCATGTGGGAGGCCCTGGGTTCAACCCCTTGTGGTACCAAAAAATTAAACGTGGCACACACCCATAATCCCACCACTTGGGAATGGGAGGCTGAAGCAGGAGGATCGACACAAATTCTAGGCCAGCCTGGATTACAAAGCAAGACCCTGTCTCAAAAAAAAAAAAAGAAAGAAAGAAAGTAGAGAAAATTAAAAAAACATACAAATTAATTAATAAAAATGACTCTCAATGTTATTACAGGTCTTTAGCTGCCCTGACCACACCAGCCTGGCCCTCCCTTGCTCTGCTGCTTGGTTTTTCTCGGTAGCACTGGGTATCTGCAGCCACGCTGTGCCCAGCATTTGTTCATGGCTGTCAGTCCATCGACTGAGGCTCCGCCCTGTTCCCAGGATGCACAGGCCCACTGAGGCCCCGGCCTGGACCAGTGGGTAGACACTGTCTCCCTTCCTCCTCCGGTCAGCCATAGTGAGACCTTGTCTCAAAAAAAACACCAAGAAAAATATTCTTTGAAAGTACCCAGCGCCAGGCACACAGCAAGCAGCAGTAAATTATATAACTAGAAACTTCTGCTCTACATGCCCTCCAGAATCTCCTACAGGTCGGGGTTTGCTCAGAAACTCATTATTTATTGCTATAGTATCATGATTTGCAGGGATTGGATTTAGGGCCTTGTGCATGCTAGGCAAAGGCCATACCACTGAGCTACATCTCCACCCTGAAACGATTATTTTTACAAAACCTGCAGAGAGCCGATCAGTACCTGGGGCAAGACTCACGCTAACTGAACTTTCAGGAAACTGATGTACAAACAAAGGCTCCGCACTGTGATGCTCTGTGGCTGCAGGGGCTGGCATGTGGAGGAGGTGGCGGCAGCAGAGGCTCTGGGCCCACTGCTGGCTGGAGCGAAGCCTCCAGGGCCTCCTGGTTGAGTGGGAGGCAGGCTGGCTACAGGGAGGCCCGCAGGTGGAGGCTGGGAGAGAGGAAGAGACATTCATCTGTTTTCCAGCTCTTTCTTCTGTTTTGACATCTTGCTATGTAGCTCAGGGTGGTCTTGAACTCACTTTGTAGCCCAAGGTGGCCTTGAACTCACAGCAATCTTCCTGCCTCAGCCTCCTGAGTGCTGGGATAACTGGGATACGCAACCACGCCTGGCTCGTTTTCCAGCTCTTGAGCACCTAGAAGGCTGAGAGTTTTGTTCTCGGGGCTCTGTCCCATCAGAGGGGAGACAGCCAGGACTCAGGTTGGGTCAAGACCTCCTCCTGCCACTGCCTGGCCCGGGAGCAGTGCAGTCCCCTCCCAGAGCTGGAGGACCAGGCTCTGCCCGAGGGGGCCCAACTTCAGCGGGAGGGGACCCCTGAGACCTGAAGCCTGAGACAGGAGAGCCTGGTGCAGTGGCGGAGAGCAGCCAGGGCCACCCTAGTCCCTTCCCCGGCCGCACCAGCCTGCGGGCAGGCAGCTGAGTTTCTGGCCCCTCCCTTTGATGTGGCTTCCTGGGCACTCCGCTGGCCTTGGAAAGGACCAGGGGCTGAGCCATCTGGCCAAGTGCGAGTGGACAGTGAGGGAAGAGTCAGCGGGCCCCAGGGAGGCCAGGTTCTGGCCCTCATTCTGGGGACCACTGCGGATCCATGGCCAGCCCACAGGCACTGGTGGCTGTGCACTCCTGGTCCAGGCCGACTGTAAAAGCGGCTCCTTTTGGCCTTGTGAGGAGTGAGAGGCAGCCGGTCCTGGTGGCCAGAGTGTCCGGGAGGATGTGGCCCAGGTGGCAGGGACAGAAGCCGGGCCTTCCTTGGGGAGCGGCATCAGGGCTTGGATGGGACACTGGTTCCAAGGACTCTGCCCCAGGCCCTCCTGCCACACTGCCCTTCTGCTCTGCCAGTGAGGGCCCAAGGTCTCCCAGCCCCAGCCCAGCAGAGACAGCAAGGAGGGGCTAGGAGGCTTTGACCAGGGAAAGTGACCCAAGGGCTGGGGTCTCGGGTCTCAGCTTCCCTCCATGTCGGCTCTGGGCCTGGGCAAGTCCTGGGCCTCAGTTTCCTCCCCTGAAAGCCTGGCACAGAACAGCTGCTCCTGGAAGTGAGAGGTGAAGCTGCTCTTGGTGCTGGCAGTCACCAAAATAAAGCCGGGGCCGGCGTTTGTGGGAACGCCCCTCACACACAAGGGAAGCAGCAGGTTCAGGGGGCAAGGAGGAAAAACTCACTTGCGTGCTTGTGTTTTTGGCACTGGGGTTGGAAACCAGAGTCTCTGTCACTGAGCTACATCCCCAGCCGTTTTTATTCTTTTTTGGGGGAGTGGGAGTACCGGGGATCAAACTCAGGACCTTGCGCTTGCCAGGCAGGTGGCGGCACCACTGAGCTAAATCCCCGGCCCCCGTCCTTTTTATTCTTTATTTTGAGACAGGTTCCCAATAGGTCACTAAATCTCCCAGGCTGGGCTTGACCATTGGATTCTCCTGCCTCCGTCTCCCAGAGTGCTGGGATTACAGGTGTGCATCATCATGCTGTTTGTTTTGTTTTTGGGATTTTCCTTGGGGTTTACAACATCTACCCAGCTCAAATCACAGCTGGATAAAAACTGACTTCCGGGGTCCAATTGGACCCCTTCCACCAAGAGCACCCTCCGGCCGCCCCAGCTGGGTCCTCTCCTGTCTCTCTCCTATTTGCCGGCCAACCTGATCTTCTTCAGGGCCTCAGGCTGAAGTCCCTCACCATTTTCTCTTTCTTGCCAATGAAAACTTTTTCCTGTAAACTTGTGCTTTGGTTTTATTTCATGTTATCATCGAAAGCAAGGACCCTCGCCAGCGGGAGACTGCTTTGGGAATCAGAACTGCTACAGCCCAGCTACGCGGACCCCCAAACGACGGAGTGATCACAAGGATGAACGCCGTGGACTGGTTCCCCTCTCTCCACCACCAAGAGTCATTACAAGGACGGCTCTGAGATGGAGAAACTGGGTGTGACTTGGAGCCTGGGTGTCCAGTGGGCCAGAGCGAGGGAGCCTTTCCCAGCGGTCTAGGAGGAGTGAGGACCCAGTCTTCCTCTCCTGGGGAGGACTCTTCCGGCCCCGCCCACCCACTCTTGGGCTGGAGGCCTTGGACAACTCGATCCAGCTGAAGCAGTGGACATTGGAAGGAAGAGCATAAGTCCTTAGTACTAGTGAACTGCGATCCCGACAACCTGTTGGAAGCTGTGCTAAAAACAGGACCTTCCCTTCGTCCGCGGTGTCCTGTGTTCTTTTCCGGGGAGCAGTCCATTCTTGGTATGAAAAAACCCCTTGGCCAAAAACACAGGAAAAAAAAAAGGAAAAAAAAGAAAAGCAAAAATTCTAACGAAGGCACTGGTGATCTAGTCAAGAATCTATACAATTTTACCGCTTTCTCAGGATCCACCACACGGACACTTTATCTTGTAATACTGGATTGCATTGCACGTCTCGCTCAAATTATATTTTAAAAGTGCCTTATGTACACCCTCGAGTAATCGGCCCCTAGAACGAGACCTGAACTGTGTCCGCGTACTGAGCCTTCCAAAGCACAGAAAAGGGGACAGGGCTCCTCGTTTTCACCTCGGTGGCCCCGTGCGGAAGGTCCGGATGGGGGCTTATCCCTCTTTTCACTGGGGCCAGATGGGGAAACTGAGGCTCGAGGTCGGGAAGGCCTGCGAGCATGGCCAGGTCACCCCGCGCCCCGACCAGCTGCGGGGACTCGACCCGCTCTCTCCAGCGACCGCCTCCAGGCGGGGCCGAGCGCCGCTCCTCCCGGAGGCCCCGCCCACCTCCCCGCCCCGCGCGCCCCCGCCAGCCTCATTAGGCGCGCAGTTTGTTTACAAACACGGGGTCCCGCAGGTGCGCGCGCGGCCCGGGTTCGAGGGCGGCCTCTGCAGGCTCCGAGGGGCTCTATCCGCGCCCTTCCCCCGCCTCCGAGGGACGCCCGGAAACTCACCCAGGGCGCACGTCTCCGGCGCGCGGCGAGGGCCGCCCCCGGGTCACCGCATTGTCGCCCGGGCAGGTGGGCGGGCACCGAACTCCGCCCCCGCGCGCCCCGCAGGCCTGGCCCGCTCGCGGCCGGGTCGGGCGGGGGCGCGCGGGGCAGGGCGGGGCGGGCGCGCGCGGGGCCGGGACGTGTAGTCCCCGCGCCTCGGCGTCCCCTGGGCGTCCCCGGCGCGGGCCCGGGCGCGGACTACGACTCCCGCCAGGCGCCGCGCGGCGCATGAGCCCTGCTCGCTCGCGCGTCTATTATGCTGCCGGGGCCGCCGGGCCGGAGAGGAGCCGGCCGCGCGGGCCGGGAGGGGACGGCGCCGCAGCCGCCGAGGCCAAGTACGCCTTTCTCTCGCTTCCTTGCGCGCCAGGCGGGGGCGGGCGGCGGTGGCGGGCCCGGCTGGGTCACGCCCCAGGACCCCGCGCGGGGGGCCCGGGGAGCGGGGCGCCTGGGCCGCCGCCGCCGCCGCCTTTGTGCGCGGCCACGATGCAACAAAGCGCGGCGGCCCCGGGCTCCGCGCCCCGCGCCCGCTCCGCCTGGGTCCCGGGCTCGGGGGCGTCGCTGCGGCCGGGGCGCGTAGCCCGGACTTGGCACGGCCTGCGCGCCCTCCCCCGCGGAAGGGCTTTTTTCCCCTTTCCTCTGCCCGCCATCTTCGGAGGGGACCCGGAGGACGCGGCGGGAGGAGGGCGCGGGGAGCCTGGGCCGTGCGCACCCGCGCCGCTGCGCCCGCGCCGCCCAGGCCGGGGCGGGGATCGCGGAGCGGCGGCGTGGTCGGGGGCGGCGGCCCTCGGAGTTGCGGGCGCGGAGCCGACTTGGCGTCCTTCGAGTTGCCAGATCCCCGCGGCCGGGCCAGGGCAGGCCAGGCCAGGCCAGGCCAGGCCGGCCGGCCGGGAGGAGCCACGTTCCCGGTCGAAGTCAGCCCGAAGAGTCCCTGCTCTGGCGAGGTCGAGTGAGGCAGGCGGGGCGGGGGCGCTGCCCTCCTTCCCCCCTCGGGGTGGGCACCTTCCTGACGATGTGGTGCCTCCTTTCGGGGCCCAAACCTCGGGCCCCAAACCTCGTCCGTGCCCAGCCCCCCCGCGCTCCCTGTGAATAAAGGTGGGGGCTTCGGGACATCTCCCCTCTCCGTGCCCACACCGCAGGCCCGCGGTGAAGGCCTTGCGTGGCCCAGAGGACAGGGCTTCTCGGAGTGCTCCTGGGGGAGGCTCCCGTGGTCCCCCGCGATTTCCTCCGATTGGGCCCAGTCCTGGGTGTGTGCGGTGCCGCATTTTGGCCGAGCGCTTGCTGCAGAGGAGAGCGTAGCTGGGGGCCCGTCAACATTAAACTTGGTTATTGTCTGCAGAAGTTATGGGGGGAGGTGGTGCAGCAGTGGACCGACGAAGGGCGGGAACAAGGGAGTGAATCGCAGACTCTTCTTTGGACCCGCTGGTGAAGACAAGAACAATGTAGTTTTCTTTTTTTTCCCCGTGCTGTTTCAAAACTTCTCTCTCTTTTTCTTTTAAGACAGATTTTCCCGGGGTTCCTGGAGTGCCCCTGGGGAGGTCCTGGAACCTGCACTGTTGCTTGGTGTTTTGGGACTTATTTCTTAGGGGCTGTCAGCAAGGACTAGGATAAGGCCTGAGCCCCCTGCCGGGAGCAGCCTCAGGGCTTAGAGACCTTCCCCAGCGGAGGAGTATCCTATTTACCCCGCCCCGCCGCAGCCTCTCGTTTGCAAATAAAGGTTCGAGTTTGCCCTCCTGTCTCAGGCCTGGTTGTGTGCTGGTGACTAAGGTGAGGGGAGATAAGGCGCCAGGTTAGCGGCTGGGGGCGGGGTGGGGTGGGACCATTTCTTTCTGACCTTTCTGGTTACCTCGGGCTTTTCCGAGACAGTCAAAGCCAAGTTTGAGGTGGCCAGGGAGGAGGGAATCGAAAAGCTTCCTTGGGGTGGACAGTACACACCAGTTTGATTTTTGTTGTGTTTCTAGAAAGTAGAGTAATTGCTTTCCTTCAGCAGCCCCCGCCTGGGAAGTGAGGTTGGCCTAGAGGACAGGAGTTGTAAACAGTCCTCCCTCCTGTAGACTCTTGCAGAGGGGAGGCGTCCACAGAAAGTGAAAGTGGGGGAGTGTGGGAAGGGAAGGCCAGGCCTGCTGCCTGGCAGCCAGCTGAAGGGAGCGCCTGTCTGGCCGGGAGCCTGGCTGGGCCTCCCAAATTGCCTCGGCCACTTCCTGGTTACGGTGGCACATCCTGGGGGATGGTGACCCACAGTGTGCCAGTGGGGCTGTTGGAACCGCATCGTGTCCACCTGCCCCCTGCCCTGTGGTGGGCTCCTCTCTCGCTTGGCAAGGGCCGTGTTCCTCCAAATCCACCAGGTCCCAGGGTGTGTCCAGAGCTGCCTCTGTCCCTTCTGGGGACTTGTCTGAAGCTGCTCTTCAGGTCTCTGGATTTGGAAGCAGTTGGCTCAGTAGTGAGGTCACTGTGTGTCCCCCCACTCTGGGCTGGTCATCAAGGCCCAGGGAGGTTCCTTGTACTTGCACCCAGAAGCCGGGAGCTAGTAGTCTGTTCTTTGTCTGAAAAGATAATGTTAAATTGTGAAAAGATGTGACTTGTCTTTTCCTGTGAGAGTTTTGCAACTTATGGGGTCCTGACCCCTTGGCTGGCCTGGGGCTCCCCCAACCTCCTGAGGCTCCACGCCCTCCTTTGAGCAGACGAGGACACGGCTGAGCACTGGGGCTTCAGGTTTGGCAAAAACAGCCTCGCTCTTGGCCAGTGTGTGTGGTGGAGGCCACAGCTACTCCTGTGAGTGACCGAGCCCAAGGCTGGAGTCTGGCTGGAGGGCGGTGCTTTCTTAGCATCGCACCTTGGTGACGGGCACCCCAGGGTCGGGGTGCCCCACGGCTCAGCTGCTGGAGGGCTCCTCGCACGGGACGAAGCACACATCCATCACACAGAAATGGATGGATCCACTTGGCCAGTCCAGACCCATGCTCACAGTGAAGCTGGGGGTCTGGGCCTGCCCGCGCGCACGCGTGCGTGCGTGTGTGTATGTGTGTGGCCGGAGGTCTTGGTTCTGTTGTTTTGGAGCTGTCGTCATTGAGTACCTGCAGCCAGGCCTCAATAACCTGGAGTTGCAAGTGCACCTTAAGAAGGCTCCTTCCGGTCCCAGGCGCCAGCTTCTGCTGAGTCTATCAGGAGCTGGCAAGGTGTAGGAGGGGACTTCCGCTGCCTGGCTCCTGGTCAGGTGTGGCCCAGTGTAGCTGGGACTTTGGCTTGGTAACAAGTGTCTTGGTGTTGCTGGAAGTGACATCCAGATGCCTTGCATAATCTGAGGAGGAGGACCCTGGTGTGGCCTGGAATCTGGGGCGGAAGGGAAGTCCGTGTCACAGTACCGAGCCATTGTGAGAAGCTGGGGCTCAGGGTCTGGCCCTGGGGTCTGCGGGTCTGGGGATGACTGCATTCTGCCTGTGGTGCCAGCTTGTCCCATTGGTGCTCATGGGGTCTGGTGCAGGGGACACGTGGGCCATGAGTGGTGCAGGAGCTGCATCCTTGGGCAGTGTGGCCTGATGGTCCAGCCCCCTGTCCCTGCTGCTGCTTCACCCCTAATGGGGGTGAGGGGGAGCTGACCAGACCCTCGCTGGTGCCCACCTGTGCCAGGGCAGGTGTGTGCACTGGGGCACTTCGGGCTATGGGCTGTGTTCCCAGTTCTTAGCTCTGCCCGAGCCTGTCCTGGCAGGGCCCTGGGCCTGTCTTTCGGCAACAGAGTGAGGACAGGATGGGTTGGCCATCCTTTGACAGCTGGCCAGGGGGAAGTAGTGGCCCTGGGTTCCTGGCTCTCTGAGGCTTCTCAGCTTCAGACGTTCCTGTCTCAGCCTTCCAGTCCACCTGTCAGATGGGATGATGGCGGTGGCTCCTTCTCAGGTGCTCACAGCTTTGGAGTAGGCGGCTGGTGCTTGGTGGCAGCTTCCTCCTGACCCCAGCTGACGCACCCAGGTCATGGGAGTGTGTTCACTGTGGTGGTGACTGGTGCAGGTGGATGCCATGGGTCTCGCAGGGTGGGCCCAGCGCCCAGGGCAAGGCAGGGCCCCTTCCTAGCCTTAGCTTTCCCAGCTGTCAAGCAGGAGGGCCTCGACTTGGGTTCTCGTCAGCTGCTCATGGGGAGCACGGCCGATGGACCCTGCCACTTTCAGGAGAGCTCATTGGTCTCAGCTGCTGGGCCTCCGTGGAAAGTGCTCCTCCGCTGCCTGACCCAGGGCAGCGCCCCACCCCTCCCGGCTGAGTGTCTTCCTCTCCTCTGCTCCTCTGAGGCAGCCGTGGAAGGCTGTGGTGTGGCTGTGGCCTTGGGTGGCCTTGGCCCAGAGGTGCTCTTGGCCCCAGAGTGAGGCTTCTCCACCAAGTGTGCATCATTTCTCTTACTTCTCAGGAACCAGGCTGGAAGTGTCCTTTTTGGGATGTGAAATGAGATGGAATGCAGGGTCTTCACACTGAGCTACAGTCCCTGCTCATTTTTTATTTTAAGGTCAGGTCTCGCTAAGTGGCCCTGGGGGGGGCTTGAACTGGTGGTCCTGCCTCAGCCTCCCAGAGTGCTGGGATTACAGGTGTGCACCCTCATGCCTGCCCTCTGCTGTGAAGGGTCTTTTTGTGGCTGTTTGCTTGTCTTGGGGCATCAAGAGTAGCCTGGTGCCTCTCAGAGGTGAGAGTGCAGGTGAGTGGAGACGTGTGGATGGCAGCTGCTCACCTTAGGCCAAGCCTGCAGGGACAGCAGTATGCCCTGCATGGCAGAGCTGGGCCTGCTGGAGCTAGTGCCCCTGCCAGGCAGGGTTGGGCATCTGCTGGTCAGGGCCAGCTTGGGTGCCCAGGCTGCTGGGCTAGGGGTCCCCGCCCATGCGCCTCTCTGCCCCGCCCTGGGGCCCCAGACCCCAGTTCCGCACGGCTGCGCAGAAGGAAGCAGTTGGCTCTGTCCGTCAGCAGAGCCGCCTGTCATGGATCTGGTTTCCAGACCTGGGGTCTGGCTCAGGGTGGCCACCCCTGGGCTCCCTGTGCCGGGCCAGAGCGCCATAGCATGGTGACGGGGCCTTTCTGGGGAGGGTATGGATCTGGCGGTGGGTGGATGGCCCTGTTCAGGCCTGGCTATGGCTTCTCTTGGCTGGGGGGCCTCGTGCCTGCCCCTCCTCGGAGTCCCCTTCCCCTTCTGGAAGGCAGAGCTGACGTGGGGCCTCTCAGTGGTGCTGGGACCCAAGGGGCACAGAGGTCCGGCTAAGGAGCACCCACTCGACCCAGTACCCCTGGTGTGGGATGTTCAGGAGTACAGAGGCCTCTAGTGCAGGAGTCCTGGGGGTACAGTGGCCCCCAGGAGACCGCCTCGTTGAGGTTATCCATGGCTGGTATTGATGGCAGACTTGAGCGACACAGGTGGGGGTCCCAGCTGCCTCCGGGGCTGAGTTGGGCACCCGGCCTCTCTTCTGCCTCTGCCTGCCCTGCTGCCTGTCCTTGTGCTGCTAGCACCCTCTGGTGTCTGGCCTGTGCTGTCACCTCCTCCCTAGTGCTCCTGGCACCCCCCTGTTCACCGGTACTCTCCTGGCCACCAGTCAGGCTCAGTTCCCCAGGCCTGTGCATCCCTGTGGAGTTGGGCTGCCCTTCCCTCACAGCCCTCCTGGCTTGGCTTCTTCTGGAAGTGGGGTCTCCTTTCCTTCAGGAAGGGCTGGAGCTACTGCCCATCTTTGTGGGTGTCCCGCACAGTGACAAGTGCAAAGTCCCTGCGCCCTCCCCTGGCTGTCGATGCTCCTAAAGTAACCCTCGCCTCTCCTGTTGCTATGTCCCTCTGGGCCAGCTGAGCCTTGGGGGCTGGATCTCAGCTTGTCCTTTAGGTCCTCTATGCCCTGTGGAGGAGGAAAGTGAGGCCCCAGACCTGGGGAGAGTCAGGGGAGGTGGCCTGCCCAAGGCCACCAGCCAGGATCTGGGCCTTTGCTCTGCCCAGCACAGCACAGTCCAGCCTGTGCCGGGCCCCTCCTGCAGTCCCCTGCTGGATGGGGGATGTGCCAGGGCAGGGATGGCGCTGTCGGCAGTCGGGAGCTTCGCGGCTGCTGCTGGAGGTGTTGCCCCTGACCTGGGCTCTCCCCTGTGCTCGAGGACTCTTGTGGTTTATATGAGTTCTCCCCAGGGTGTTTGGGAGCTTCTGGGGAAGGCAACTGACTTTCACCTCCCCGCGCACCACGGCCTCCTCGCCTCTGCTGGCCCATGGGCCCACTGTGTGGGCTCCTCAGTTGGCTGTCTGCTGAACAGGAGACCGGGGGTGCAGGGCATCAGGGAGGGTCTCAGAGCCTCAGTTTCCTGCTGCACCTGGTCAGAGCGGAGGTTTGGCAGAGCAATAGGATCATGTCTGGCCTCGCTGTCCCCCTGAGGGTGGCCGCCTCTCCCTTCTGGGCTGGCTGGTGAGGCCAGGTTGCCATCTGCAGTAAAGAGCTGAGTGGCAGTGAGGAAGATGAGTGAGCCAGGCACCACCTGCTCCTTTGCCACTCGAAGTGTGAACATGGGACGTCATTGCCCTGGGTTTTACCCTTTTCCTCTCCTACCCCAGGGAAGGAGCAAGAAGACCCTCATTCCCCTGGAAGTGGGTGGCTGCACTGGAGAGCTGTGGCTCACAGGCATGAATGTCTACCCACCTCCCCTTTGATGGACCCCACATGAGTCCATCTGGCTTCTCGGGAAGCAAGGTCCCGGTGCCTGTTCTTGAAGTTGTTGGGTTGCGGGCGGCACCCTCTTCCCTTTGTGCTTCAGGTGTGGGACCACCACAGGGTTCCAGCCCACTTTGCCCAGGCCCCCCTTGCTTTCGTTCTCCCCCCTTACTAGCAGCAAGCTCCAGGCACAGCTGCCTGTGGGGCTCTGAGGATGCACATGTAAGAGCACATCTCAGAACTTCCAGCTTCGACACTGTCACTCTCTAAGCATCAGTGCGCGGGATCAGCGGCCTCCATTTGCTCCCCTTCGAGCCTTCCAGCAAAGCAGCCCAAGGCCTGCGTGTGGATGCAGGGCCCCTGCCCTGCACATCCCAAACCCTGGAGTTGAAATAACTCCCAGTAGCATCCGAGAGCGCCAGGTGACAGGCTGCCTGTTCTGGAGAACCCTGCTTTATTTGAGGCAGGGGTGTGGAGGAGGATTGTCCCACCTGCTGTGGATGCCCTGCGCCCTGGTTTGTCTTTCTGGAATCTGTGAGCTTGACAGTGGCCCCTGCAGGCCCAAGGGGTGCTGGGTGGGGGGGTCGGGCCGTGCGGGGAGGGGCACGTGAGGGAGGGGCTGGCTGCCCCACCAGTGCTGCTGGGTCCCCTGTTTCTGCAGCTGGAGAAGAGCCAGGCGTGCTGGCTTGGGGCAGATGTGCTGCACATCTGAGTGTCAGACACGCGCACCCCGGGGCCTCTGAGTCCTCCCCCTTGTGAGCTGGGGACCCTTCCTATCTTCCCTCACAGGCCATTGTCACCAGCCACTAGCCAGGGTGTCCACCCCACAAACACCTTCAGGTAGGGAGCAGTGGGTGTGGGCCATGACGGGAGACACTTGCTGAATGACGGCCATCGGAGCACTCAGGCCTCCTATGTCTGTCTGTCTTTTTTCTTTTTTGCTTTACAGTGCTGAAGGTTGAGCCCAGGGGATCTCTACTCCTGAGGTGCAACCCAGTTCTTTTCACATTTTGAGACAAACTCTTTGTCCCTGAGATTCCTGGCAGTCCTCAGAGTTGCAGCCCTCAAAGTCACAGGCCTCAGCCTTCTGAGTAGCTAGGAGTACAGGTGAGCACCACCTGTACTAGCTGCTGTTTCATTCACAGATAAGGCTCGGGCTCAGTAGTCTGGCCTGCAGTGGGCACTGGGCTCTACAGCCTGGTGCCCGTGTCCTTCTCCGTGGCTGTGTGTCTGCATCCTGAGCTTCTCTGTCCTCGTTCATCAGCTTCCCAGGTCCTCTTGTCCTGGGGTTGCCTTCATTCCTGGGGCCCAGGATGTGGAGATGCATGGTCCTGGGCCCCACCCCACCCTTGTGCTGTGATGTCTCTGTTCCCCCAGAAACAGAGCTAGAGGGTCCTGCACCATGGGCGTGAAGTTCGTGACCCTCAGTTTGTCCTCAGGGTCACCTGGGTGTCTTGCTGGTCCCTGGTTGGTTCTGCTGACCTCACTCTGTAGGGGAGCCGAGCCTGCTGGGGATGATGGTCCTGCCATGTGCTAGTGGCCTGCAGGCACTAGCTCTGGGAGGGTGCTTGGGGCTGCTGCAGGGCCACGCCAGGCCCTTTTTGTCTTGCTTGAAGTCTCTGTGTCCCGTGTGCTGTCTGCCTCGTCTGTTTCTGGCTCAGCTCAGGGCCAGACTGCCTGAATTATGCTATGTGGAAGCATCCCTTACCCTGTGGGGCCACACTGGGCCAGGAGGCCACCCTCTGTGCCCCTGCCCCCCGGGGTTGCCTTGTTCTTCCCGGTTCCCTACATGGCATCCCATGGGGACACGGCCTGGTCTGTTAGGGAGGGCAAAGCCCAGCCTCTCCTGGGGCTCTGCCCCGGCCCCACTGAGCTCTCCCATGGATGGGGCACCTGCCTGCACCCCAGCACCTCCTGGTGCCCTTTACTCCCAGGTCAGTCTCTGCCCTGTGCCCCGCTCCCTGGGCCATGCAGCAGGGGACTGGCTATGGGTCCCGGGCCCTCACATGCTGGTTGCCCCTGGGTTCCAGGTTCCCCCAGCCATAGTCACCTCGGAGCCCTGTGGGGAAGTGGGGGCACAGGTCAGGGCCAGGGCTGCCCTGGCATCTACTTTGCAGCTGCATGCTGCTCGGTTGCCAGTGGGGTCCCAGGCTGCTGCCAGTTGTGAGGGAGGAGGAGCCGGTGGAGCCCTGGAAGTTTTGAGCTGACACATGGTCCAGCATCACAAAGATGGGAGCCCTCCTGCTGCCAGGCCTGGTTGTCACTGGTGTCATCCAGAGAGGTGGTGGCGCTGGAGCTGGGAAAAGGCCCCGAGGATGACCCAGGCTGGCACCCAGGCAGCCTTTGGTCTGGAGATGGCATAAGCTGGAGCCACCACCCCAGGCCTTGCTTGCCTGCCTGGAGAGAACCTGGGAGCTGTGCAGGCTGAATGGGAGCCCTGCATCAGGAGTGCTTCCCGGGCACCTGATGCAGATGCGGGGGAGGCCTCAAACCTGCCACCTGCCGGGAGTGGGCGCAGGTGCGCAACACTCAGCTCTCTGGGGAGAAGAGGCTCGGTGTGCAGCGATGCTGCCATCTGTGGTGTCCACATGCCTGCCCCAGCCGAGTGCAGGGGCCAGCGGGACATCAGCTGGTTCTCAGGTGCTGGGTTCCTTCCAGCGGTGTGCTGGTTGGCTCTCGCCAGTCTTAAAGGTGGCTGGGTCTAGCAGCAAGTAGCAGCCAGCTCCTTGGGTGCTGCCCCGATCATCTGGGTGCTGCAGATACAGCACAGTGGGACCTAAATGGTGGCATGGGGTCTTGGGTAAAGGAGGTCCTGTGTTCAGTGTGGAGTCTGTCCTGGCCTTTGCTGTCTCTTTGGAGAGCAAGGGGTCTGAGCCACTGGGGTGGCGTGTGGGCTGTGCTGTTCTGTGCTCCTGCTTTCCGATGGTCCTGCCTTTCTGAGGACCTGCAGGGCTGCTGCAGCCGCTCAGCTCTGTGGCTGGCATTCCTGGCCCGCCCTGGGCCCAGAGAGTCTAAGAGACAGCCTGAGACCTGGGGACACAGACAGGACGGCTGCAGGGTCCGAGCTGCCCTCTTGCCGTCCTGATTGGCCGGGGCCTGGCGTGTCACAGCCGCCTGCCATCACAGACCCTGGCCGTTCTCCCAGTTACCTTAGAACCTTGCATGTCGTCCGGTGTAGGGTGACGGTCCACGAATGTCGGGGTTGTGCTGCTTCCGCCCGTCTCGTGGGCCTGTGTTGGAGTTCTCTGCATGAATTGTCCACAGCTGGGAATCGCGGAGGGAGTGTAATGAGGGCATGTTGGCCTCCCGCAAGTGGGTGGCACTGTGGGCAGTGAGCTGAGTCGCACCACACTGTTCGCCTGGGTGCAGGTGGGCTGTGCCTGCATTGCCCCCACCATCTGGTTCTCTGTCGGGCACCAGTGGTTGGAGAATTGCTCTGTGACAGGTGACAGCCACGTGTCTGGGTGGGCGGGAAGGCCAGTGGCCTTTCAGGACTGGGCAGTGTCCCTGTGGATGGTGAGGGTGGGCTCCCAGCTGACAGCCTCTCTCTGGCCCTCTCTCTGCAGGTGGTGCCTGATCAGGCCTGGAAATGGGAGCCCGAGCCTCCTTGGGGAGCACGGAAGAGGGCCGGGCCTCTGTGTGCCGTGGCTGTGGCGGCCAGTGAGCAGCTGCTGGAGGATGTCCACCACCGCGGCAGCCGCCCCTGCGGGCATCCCGGCGGCTCCGGGCCCCGTGAATCCGCCCCCACCTGAGGTGTCCAACCCTGGCAAGCCCGGCCGCAAGACCAACCAGCTGCAGTACATGCAGAATGTGGTGGTGAAGACGCTGTGGAAGCACCAGTTCGCCTGGCCCTTCTACCAGCCTGTGGACGCTATCAAGCTGAACCTGCCTGTGAGTAGTCCTGCGTCCCGGATGGTCACTCCTAGGAGCTCAGCCCTCTGGCCTCGACCCGGGCAGCCTGATCGGCGGGAAGCCTGCAGTCCAGCGGCACAGTCAGCAACCCCAGGGTGGAGGGACAGGGGTCCTGGCTACAGGAGAGCAGGTGGCTGCCCCAGGAACAGGAAATTGAGAGGGTTCCCAGCCTCCGGGGAGAGGGCTAGAAGAAGCCAGGCAGGGCGGGCAAGCGGCCCCGGGTCTTTATTCCTTTAGCAGAGCCCACTCTGGGTCAGGCAGTCAGGCGCCAAGCGCATTAAGGCTGCTTTCCAGGCAGTGGCGCCCACAGCTACACCTGGTTTTGATCTGGACCCAAGTAGAGAGAGTCACAATGAGTAGCCTGGGGCCAGCCCAGTGTGGATCCTGGCTCCCTGAGGGCTTAGAGCCCTAGACCAGCTGGGGTCTGCCTGGCTCCAGCCCTAAGGGCACGAGAGAGTTGGCCCGAGTTGGATCCCAAGCCCACCCGCCTCAGCTGACTCACAGGTCCCCCGTGATGATGGAAGTCCACTGGTAACACCTCTGAACGTTTCTTTCCTAGGATTATCATAAAATAATAAAAAACCCAATGGATATGGGGACTATTAAGAAGAGACTAGAAAATAATTATTATTGGAGCGCGAGTGAATGTATGCAGGACTTCAACACCATGTTTACAAATTGTTATATTTATAACAAGGTAAGAAGACCGATGCGTGCGGCCCGGATCCTTGGGTGGGTCTGACTGGGGGTACCCCGAGGCTGGCTGGCGCCTAGTGGGTCAGAGTGGTCCCGGATGGCCACTGGACACAGTGGACCCTGGATATGGCCCACGGGCTGTAAGATGTCTTTACCCTTGGCCTGAAATGCCACCCTTATTAGTCCTAAGAAGCCAGTGCAGAGGGCAGAGCCCAGCCTGCCAGCAGGAGGTGGCTGAGCCAATGACCAGGGCAGAGGTGCCTGGCGAGGGAGCAGAGGAGGAAGTTTGTGTGAGCCTAGTTTTGTGGGGTTTTTGTTTTTGAGACAAGGTCCTGCCTGTAGTTCAGGCTGGCCTAAAACTCACTGGGTAGCCCAAGCTGGCATCCAACTCATGGTGGTCCTCCTGCCTCAGCTTCCTGAGTGCTGGGATTATAGGTGTGCACCACCATGCCTGGTTCGGCTTGGTATTTTTTAATAGTGACGTGACTGAAATACAAAGACTGCAGGTGCGCTGAGCTGAGGAAGGCTCTTTCCCTCTGTGTGATGCGATGGAGTCTGGGCTTCTCCCCCGGATGGAACCCAGGACCTCACATGTGCTGAGCTGTGTTCCACCTGAGCTACACTCCCCTAGTTCCTTTTCTTAGTGCTTGTTTGTCTTTTCCCAGGATTTTCCTCATTGGAATGTATCTGTCTTGCCCCTCCTGCCCCATCAAATCTCCTAACAAACTTTAAATAAAAGCTTTCTTGAGCTACAACAGTGTCTTTTGCCAGCGTGGCTCCTTTCTGGCGAGTGACCCGGGCTCTCTGTCTTCAGCCCACAGATGACATAGTGCTAATGGCCCAAGCCTTAGAGAAAATTTTTCTGCAGAAAGTGGCCCAGATGCCCCAGGAGGAAGTAGAGTTGTTACCCCCTGCTCCGAAGGGCAAAGGCCGGAAACCGGCTGCGGGGACACAGAGTGCAGGTAAAGGGCAGGTGTGGTGGGCAGGGTGGCCGGGGGTAGAATCCCTGGCCCCTCCAGGCTGTGTCCCAGGGCGTCAGGTGCCAGGTCTTGGCTGTGCGTGGGCTGGGGACCACGCCAGAGAGGTGGCTGGCCTGGGGTCATGGACGCTGACCTTGTCACTGGGTCACCTTCTGTCCCCCTCCAAATCTTGCCTCTGTGTTTTTGGTGACCTGGGAACCGCAGTCCCCTGTTCTGCTCCCTGGCTGAGAGGACTGTGTCCCTGTTGAGGAGCCTTCCCTGGGTCTGGCCTGGAGTGGGAGTGTGGAGTGCAGGCGTGGCCGGCAGAGTGGCTTCCCGGGCATGGTTAGGAAGCCAGATGCTCAGCTCGATACTGGTGGAGTCTGAGCCCCACTCACCCAGGGCTGCCTCTCGTCCCCAAGCTGTGGGCGGCCCTGACCTCTCCCAGTCCCTGGGCTCTCCTTGGTGCAGGGAGCATTTAGGCAAGATGCCAGGACCAGCTCCGCCCCAGGTGCAGGGCTGGGCAGGGTCTCGGGAAAGGGGCCTGGCTGGCTGCAGGAGAGGGGTCCTAGGTACTTCCGGAGGTGGAGACGGGGCTGCTGTGCTGAGCTCCCTGTCTGTCCTGAAGGTACGCAGCAAGTGGTGGCCGTGTCCTCGGTGTCCCCAGCGGCCCCTTTCCAGAACGTGCCCCCCACGGTCTCCCAGACGCCCGTCATTGCTGCCACCCCTGTTCCAACCATCACCGCCAACATCACATCGGTCCCTGTCCCTCCGGCTGCCGCACCACCTCCTCCCTCAACACCCATCGTCCCTGTGGTCCCTCCCACGCCACCCGTTGTCAAGGTGAGCGTCCGTGAGGCCTAGGTGGCCGTCGGGTGACAATGAGGGGGTCCACAACTTATGGGGCTCTGGAGTTGAACAGGATTGGGTGGCCGGGGCTCTGCTGATAAAGTTTGGACAGGTTCTCTCTGCAGACGAGGAGACCGAGGCTCGGGGCTTCAGGTCACACAGCTGGTGAGGGCTGGGCTGGACTCGAACCCTGGCTTTTCTGGCCTGGCACCTCTGGCTTTTGCAGCTCATCAGTCCAGGTGGGGAAGGCGTGGGGCAGCAGTGAGGGCTGGCGAGGATAGGTCTTCCCCTGATTACCCCGGGAGAGGGCACCATAGCCAGCAGCTCTGCCCAGTGTGGTCAGGACCTGCGTTTCGCTCCCTGTTCCCGGAGCTTCCCACGAGGGCCTGCCATGGAATGGGTGCCCCTGCAAGGTCGGGGCCAGTGGAGCCTCTGGAGCCTCCCGCTTCGAGGGGGGACCGTGCTGGGCACTCATGCGTGTTATCTTCTCCAATTTGATCCCCACAGCCACTCTCTGGGGCAGACAGTAGTCCCCCCTTACAGATGAGGAAGCGGGCGCGCAGGGTTAAATGGCTCGCCCAAGGTAAAATGCCACCCCCCGTCGCTTTCCCCTCCCGTGGCCTTCACTGCCTGCACCTTGGGTGGCACCTGGCCAGGCCCCTCCCATAGCACGGGGCGGTTTTTGGAGCATGTCTCATTTGCCACAGCCGGATGAGCCTATCCCTCCCTCCCCAGGGCCTCTGCGGCTCGTGCTTGGTGCTTGGCCTCCCGTGGGTGCCCGGAAGTGTCTGGGTGGCCACCTTGTACCCCAGCCAGCCTGAGGGTGGCAGCTTGGCTGGGGCAGTGACCGTGGGGGGCTCTAGACAATAGATCCCGGTGCTGTCAGCTGGGCTGGCCGCTCTTGGTGAGAGAGGGCTGCTGAGCTGGGTCAGGGCCCTGGGCCCCCGTGGGCCATGGGGAGACACATGCTCAGGGTCCTGGGGATGGGGGCTCCTCCGGCTCTATCTGCCCCAGGCCACCACGGACGGCTGGGCAGCACCTCATTTAACCATGCCTGCAGGACAGTGGAGATGTGGTCACCCCCGCCGCCCCTGTGGTCCCTCAGCCTCAAACCCGCTGTGGCTGCTTCGTGTCTCCTGGTTAGGCCGCTCTGTGTGTCCAGCCTGGACTGCTCCTCCCCTCCCCACCCTGCTTGACCTGTGTCGGGTCTGGGGGGCCTTGCCTGGCTCTTCCCTCTGGTCTTTAGAAGAAGGTCTTCCCTACCTGTGCGGGCCCGGGGCTCGTGAGGGTCAGTGGACTGCAGGCAGCTCCAAAGGCCCCCACCAGGCCTGGTCCATGGCCCACACAGAGAGCCATGTGCTCAGGCTGATGGAGAGAGGCCCTGGGCTCGGTGAGGGCTTCAGAGTCCCAGCCTCATCGCTGCCAGCTGTGTGACCTGGGGCTGCCAGCCTAGCCCCTCTGAGCCTTGAGGTCCTCTGTAGTGTGGGGACAGCTGGAGATGAGGCGAGACCGAGCATGTGGTCTTGGGAGTGCGGCGCCTGGCCGGTGGGCCAGATGCGTGGCTGCCACGAATCGTCGTCTCTGGTCCTCGTTTCTGGAGCTCACCTGTTGTTTTGCTGTTGCAGAAGAAGGGTGTGAAGCGGAAAGCAGACACCACGACACCCACGACGTCCGCCATCACTGCCAGCCGGAGCGAGTCGCCCCCACCGCTGTCGGACCCTAAGCAGGCCAAAGTGGTGGCCCGGCGGGAGAGCGGGGGCCGTCCCATCAAGCCTCCCAAGAAGGACCTGGAGGACGGCGAGGTGCCACAGCACGCAGGCAAGAAGGGCAAGCTCTCAGAGCACCTGCGGCACTGTGACAGCATCCTCAGGGAGATGTTGTCCAAGAAGCACGCTGCCTACGCCTGGCCCTTCTATAAGCCCGTGGACGCCGAGGCACTGGAGCTGCACGATTACCATGACATCATCAAGCACCCCATGGACCTCAGCACTGTCAAAGTAAGTGCAGGCGCCAGGCTCTGGGCCACCCCGGCCGTGGTCCTAAAATCCGCAGCTTTGTGGTTATTTGTCGTGGTTGAGCCCAGGGTGGTGGTCCCATTTGTGCTCTTCCTGTCCCCTTTCCGTCTCATCAGGCAGTGGCCTGGCCCGTGGTCCACTGCCAGGGTCGGCACAGCTCTGCACAATTGAGGTCAAGCCCGTCGAGCCCTGGGTGTAGGTGACTTGTGGCGAGAGGCCCCACAGAGTGCATGCTGGTGCTGACCAGTGGCGTGAGCTGGCAGAGGCTGGTTGCGGTGGCGCTGAGCTGAGGGCAGCTCTTCCTGCCGGAGCTCGTCCTCCATGGTTGTGCAGGCTGCCTGTTTGAGTAAAGGGTGGAGCCGGGTTGGCCAGCGGGCTGTCCCAGAGCCCCACAGTCTGGAAGTTGCCTGGAGCCTCCTCGGAGCCCTTGGTCTGGGCTGCCCGTCTCATTGCAGTGTGTTTCTGGGACAGTGCGGGAGGTTGGGGTGCAGGGTACAGCCTGTCATCATCCTGGGCCGAGGCATGAGCTGCCTTCACCCCACCTCCTCATGCTGATGAGCTTTGTTGGGCTTCTGTGTCCACTGCTGCTGCTTTTCTCATTTTTGTAACAGTACTAGAGACGGGGCCAAGGCCTTGCGCGTGTCAGGTTCGTGCTCCTCCGTGAGCCACACCCGGCCCTTCTTACACTTCTGTTCTGGGGCAGGCTCTCACTGAGCTGTCCAGGCTGGCCTTCAACTTGGGGTCCTGCACCTCAGCCCCCCGAGCAGCTGGGATCCCAGGAGTCCACCACTGTGCCTGGCTGCCGTCCTTTTAGAAACAGCCCTTGGGGGAGCACAAGGCAGCCCGAGCACGGGAAAGTGAGCCTGTGTGAAGGGAGAGACACCCTTGAGGTGGTTGTAGGTTCTGAAGGCAAAGCTGGGCGTGGCTTCTGTCCTGGCAAGACCCTAACCCTAAATAAGACTTCCGCTGATGTCAGCAAGCCCCCACATGCCGCTGTGCCCTGGCTTTGGCCCAGCCAGCCTCTGTGGAGGTGGGGCATGTCCCGGGGTGCCAGGGGCATTCCTGGAGTTGGGGTTGGGGCCCAGACCAACAACACCCTGCACCCAATTGTCTGCCTCCCCTTGAGATTTTCAACTACTAGTTTGAAACCATCCTGGACAGGGGCTCACCGCTCGTAAGCATTTACCCTCCCTTAAACCGTCAGTTTGTTCTCAGCTGCCACCTCCAGATGTCCCCTGGTCCCACAGCTGCCCCCAGCGCACCACTCCGACCAGCACTGTGTGCTGCCCAGCGTACCTGGCCTTGGCCTCTGTGGTCTGAGGGAGCTGCTGCAGGGCCAGGTCACTCTGGTGGCCAGGTCACTGTGGACCTCATGCCCAGCTGGAGCCTGGAGCTGGCATGGGCCCTGGGTTGGACGTTTCTATAAGCCGTGCTGCACTCCTTGCGGCAGGAAGTAGGGTTTCATGCTGAAGCTGAGCAGCCCTGGGGTTGTAGAGGGCAACGTCGCCCCAGAATTCCGCACTTCCCAGGTCCCCGATCGGAGCTGGATGGGGATGTGTCACAAGAAAGGGCTTGTGCGGTAGCTGTGGGAACTGGGCTTTCTTGCTGATCACCGTTTTCTTCTAGTGGCAGCTCTGTCCCTGGATCCTAGACTCACCTCTCCAAGGTGTTGAGTTACCTCTGCCCCTTCCCTTCAGGCTCCCACAGCCAAGGCCCAAGAGAGGCTGGCGGTGGACGTCCTGAGGATCCCGAATCTGGCCGTCCTTGAGGACCTGCCGGGGGCCTGCCCACTCACGCCCTGTCCTTGTGTGTTGCAGAGGAAGATGGACAGTCGCGAGTACCCGGACGCACAGGGCTTTGCTGCTGACATCCGGTTAATGTTCTCAAACTGTTACAAGTACAACCCTCCCGACCACGAAGTGGTGGCCATGGCCAGGAAGCTCCAGGTAACCAGAGGCTGGGCACGGGTGCCATTAGCAGCTGAGGTTGGGGCTGTAGGCATCAAGGCCCCAGATAGGAGGTGGAGGGACATGGGTGTCGTTCACGTAGCCTGTTGTCCCTGGTGGCGGTGAGAGGCCATCAGGCTCAGAGCTGGCACCCAGGGCTGCTGGTCCCAAGCTGGCGCCTGCCCGTGCCCTAGGAGCCGCGGGCTGAGATGGGGATAGGGCCTGGTGAGCACGGGTGGTGTGCACCCTGGCTGGGACGTCGGGGCCCTCCGAGGCTTCACTGTCACGTTTGATGGCAATTGCAGCTCAGCGTCTGCTTTTCTGGCGGCAGAACGAAGCTGCGTTGGAGGAAGTGGGATGTCTAGGCTGCGTGGGGAGGACGGGGAGTGTCCTGGTCTGGCGTCAGCGCCGGCTTGGGGCTCCCCCTCGGAGGCGTGCGTGTGCTTTGCTGCTGGCATCTGGTGCTGCATGCAGGTTTCTGTGCTGCACGGGACACCAGGACCTCATTGATCTCTGGAAATTGATGGTGCAGGTTGTGTGGTTACACTTCACCTTTTATTTTTGGTACTGGGGATCAAACTCGGGACCTTGCACTTGCGAGGCAGGTGGCAGAACCACTGAGCTAAATCCCCGGCTGCTTACACTTCAGAGGTTATGCGACTAAGATTTTCCTTTTAGAGAAAAAAGTAAAAATCATGGGTTTCAGCTGGGCATGGTGGCCCATACCTGTAATTACAGCACTGTGGGAGGCTGAGGCAGGAAGTTTGCAAGTTCAAGCCTAGCCTGGATAGCCTAGTGACTTAGCAAGACCCTGTCTCAACAGACAAAAATAAATGAATAATTAAAAGTTTAAAAAGGACTGGGCCTGTAGTTCAGTGCAGGGACTTGAGTTGAGTCCCCACTAGTGAAAAAAACAAACCCAACCCGGAGTCTCTACATCCTGAGAGATATTCTTAGCTCCTTAGTTTCTTGCTTGTCCTTGTTCTGTGGACCCCATGACATTGCCCATGTCATCATCCTGAGTTACTCGGACAAAAGTGAGGCCCTGCTGACACTCTTCTTGCCTCCTTCCTGCACATGGTTCCCCCACGAGCCCCCTCCTGGACAGAGAAAGGCCTAGGAGGCCCCATCTTTCTCCAAGAACTTGCCCACTGTGCTTGGACCCAGGTGGCTCTGCTCAGCCTGGGCTTCAAACCCAGGGCCTTCACACTGAGCTGCATCCCCGGCCCTTTATCATTAAATGACAGGGTCTTGCTAAGTTACTAAGTGGCCCAGGCTGGGCTTGAATTCAGAATCCTCCTGGGGCAGCCTCCCAGAGTGCTGGAATTACAGGTGTGTACCACCACACCCAGCTTCCCATGGCTTCCTGGGTCAGGGCTTCGAGGGTCAGCACCTCCAGGAGGTCTTTGCCCCAACCCCCAGCAGCAGCACGGGGGAGGCCAGAGCCCAGAGCCGGGTCTGTGGGGAGCTGCCTTCCGCCTGGTGGAGTGGTGTTGGTGGGGGGGTGGCTGGCAAGGCCCCTCTCTTCCTCATGGCCGTGCATGTGTGTGCTATAAACCTGGGGGACAGGGGCGTCCCCCAAGAGGGGCTTTCCAGAGCCTGGGGGATGGAACCTGGGGCCTTGTGGGTGCCCAGCTGCACCCTCAGTCCTTGGAGGTGATTTAGGACGAGCCTGCCCTTTGAGCTGACGTTGGGGCTCACCCTGCAGGAGGTGGCACGCTGCACTGGGACCTAGGGAGGGACCCAGTGCTGGGGAGGCGAGATGACCTCCAGAGCCTCCTGTCCAGGCCCCACCGAGTCGCGCCCCTGTCACACTAGGGCAGCTTGGCGCCTGCACAGGGAGGCCGAGTCTCCCATGGAAAGCCTACGACTTCACCAGGCCAGCGTCCCAGGTGGGCCGGCCTGGTCTCTAGGGCCTGAGCTGGTGCGGAGCCGTGGGGACGGTTCACAGGCATCTCAGGCCCACTAGCCACGCCGAGGCACCGCCCCGTGTGTCCAGTCCTCATGGCGGCCTCTGTCACTCCCCAGGACGTGTTTGAGATGCGGTTTGCCAAGATGCCAGATGAGCCCGTGGAGGCACCCGCACTGCCCGCACCCACAGCCCCCGTGGTGAGCAAGGGCACTGAGAGTAGCCGCAGCAGCGAGGAGAGCTCGTCAGACTCCGGCAGCTCAGACTCGGAGGAGGAGCGCGCCACGCGGCTGGCTGAGCTGCAGGAGCAGGTGAGAGCCCCGCTGCCCAGTCCGCTGTGGCCACCTTTACCTCCTCAGGCCACGCCGTGCCCATCAGAGCCAGAGCCAGGGCCTCCTTGTGCCACAGGGCTTCCTGTGGGAGCACATGTGCTGTGTGGACCATCTCTCGCAGTCTGTGGGTAAATCAGAGGCCCCAGTGTCCCTTTCCCGCTCCTGGGAGCCACCAGGTGTGCAGTTCTGGGGCCTCAGGCAGTGAGGGGACAGAGCAGAGCCACCGGGTCAGGAGCAAAAGACCAGCGGGGACCAGATAGGGAAGGAGGCTCCCAGGAGGCTGGTCCTGAACAGAGCAGTCACAGGGCTGACTGGACATTTGGGCCCAGCCACAGGGCTGGCATGGTCCTCTGCCATGCACCTCCTCCCTGAAAGCCTGGGAGCTAGGACAGGCTGTCAGCCTACCTGCACTCTGGGTTTGTGGTGACCATCCATGCTGGGAGCGGCTGCTACAGTGACAGTATGCAGACCCTGGAGCGCTCTGCCACTGGCGGGTCTGGCGCTGGGAAGAGGCGAGCTGCTGGTCCCAGCTCACTTGGTCCTACAGCCTTGCCGTGCAGCAGTACCCAGGAGTGGCTCTTGGGTCTCCTTGTGCAGGTGCTTAAGCCTCTAGCTTCTTGTGGGGAAAGTGGTACCCGGCAGTAACAAGGGCAGCCAGGGTCACAGTGCCTCCTGCGCCCAGCCTGTCCCCTGGGAGGAGGGGCCTGTGTCCCCATCAGGGAGGCCCCTGAGGCCAGGCCCCATCGCTGCAGGCAGAGGCGCAGAGGTGGCTGGGAGGGGCCCCCAGCCCATCCCCACCCATCCCCAGGCCGGGGTGGTGCCGGGAGCCTCCTCAGCTGCCTTCTCTCTCCCAGCTGAAAGCTGTGCACGAGCAGCTGGCCGCCCTGTCCCAGGCCCCCGTGAACAAACCAAAGAAGAAGAAGGAGAAGCGGGAGAAAGAGAAGAAGAAGAAGGACAAGGACAAGGAGAAGGAGAAGCACAGGGCCAGGTGTGAGGAGGAGAAGAAGGCCAAGGCGGTGCCCACCAGGCAGGCCCCACAGCGGAAGGCCCCGGCCAAGAAGCCCAGCAGCGCCACGGCAGCCGTCAGGTGGGCACAGGGCCTTCCGGGTGCCGCCTCGGGGCGCCGCACCCCAGCTGCGTGGGGCCTGGGGCATTGGAGACCTCTCTGCCACTGTCAGAGAGCTAGGAACCTGGCCCTGTCCTCGGCACGCCACCGGGCCTTCCGTTCAGCTCCTGCCTGGGCGGTGGCCTGCCCTGGGGGGCGCGGGAAGGCAGGGGTGGCAGGGAGGTGGCGGTAGGGAGCGCTCCGTCCTGGCCTGGGGCGGGGGAGAGGGGTGGCGGCGGTGGCTGACGAGGCTGGGGCCGTGGTCTGCAGGCTCTTTACTTTTGGGAGTAAGGACAGAGGTGGCGCTTGGCTCTCGGAGCAGCCGGCCTGGGCATGTGAGCAATGGCTGTCGAGGGCATTGTCCTCTGAGCAAGGGAAGGGAGCCGTGGAGGACAGGGCCACAGGAGGCAGCGGTGGGAGAGAGGACGCCTCTCGATGGCTGTGTAGGCTGAAGAGACAGCCATGGTGCATGATGTGGGTGCAGGGGATACATGACGTCCTGGGCTTGGTGTTGGTGGCCCAGGCCCAGTGTTCTTTCCTCTGTCACCTCTTCCCTTCTTTGCCTACTTCCCTTGTGGAGGAGATGCAGAAGTCAGTTTTCCTTAAACTGTCTCTGTCCAGTTTGGGTGTCAGGAGAGTGCTGGCCTCAGACGTGGCGAGAGGAAGTATTCTAAAGTGATCAGGGACAGCTGAGCAACACGAGGGTCCCCCTTCTGTTTTCCAGGGTGCATTTATGGAACTGGCATTCTGAAATGCTTGGTAGAATTCACCAGCGAAACCATCTGGTCCGAAGTTTGCATGTGGAAAGGGTTATAGTCATGAACTCAGTTATTTTAATGATACAGGCTACTGTCCTGGCAACTCCAAGCCCTCGGTTTCTCCATCAGTGAGTTTGGGGCTGGGCGTCTCACTCCAAGTCACCTGGACACGGCCTAGACTTGAGGCGCCCACCTGGCCCTGGTGATGGTGCTTTCTCTCCTTCCTGCCATGGGGAGTCCTGGCTTTTTGCTGGTGAATCACGAAGGAGATTTACCCGCTGTATTGATTATTTTTTTTTCTCCATTTAGTTTATTGGTACATTTTAGGCATACAATACAGTTACATTCATCATTGGGATCTTGTACCTGAACATGATGCATCTTGGTTCTTATTTTTTCCCCATTCCCCTGCCTTCCCTTCACCCCCTCCACCCTTCCCTATTTACAAAGACTTTGTGTCCATTTTTTTCCTTTTCTTCCACAGTATTGATTTTTCAGAGACCCAGCATGGGATTTCATACTTTTCTGTTTCCTGCGTTTGCCCTCTTGCCCTGGTTTGCCCCTTTCAGCTTCCTGAGATGGAAGCTCGGTCACTACTGGGGCCACCTTTCCCTCCTCGAGCCCCAAGTGCTCCAGTCTGTCCAAACACCGCACTGGCCTGAGCCCACAGGTTGTAATGGCGTGACTTCCTGTAATCTGTCTTCAGACTTCTTCCCCTTTGACCAGGGAATTATTTGAAATTGTGTTGTCAAATTTCCAAACATTAGGGGTTTTTCCAGCTGTGTTCTGCTAATTGATTTCTAGTTCGATTCCATTAGGGTCAGAGACTACTTTGTAGGATTCTGATAACCTTTACATTTTTTAAGGTTTATTTCATGGCCTAAAAGGTGATCTTGGTGAATATCCCACATACACTTGAGTGTGTATTGTGGGCCAGGCACACCTGTAATCCCAGCACTGAAGGAAGCTGAGGCAGCAGGATCACAGCTTCAAATCTCACCTGGACAACTTAGACCCTGTCTCAGAATCAAGTAAGAAAAGCTAGAGTGTAGCTCTGCGGTACAGTGCCCTTGGATTCGGTCTCTAGTACTGCAAAAAGTAAAGCAGAAATCAAAATTGTTTTCTGTTGTTTTGGGCCAAGTGTGGTGTAAATGTCACTTGAGGAAAAAAACCTTAGGGCCCCCAAGCCGAGGCACACCTGCTGGATCCAGTGGGCCGCCGGCGCTGTCAGGTGTTCTCTTTCTCGCCCAGGCGCCTGCTGCCTTAGTTGCTGAGGGAGCTCTTGGAGTCTGGGTGTGATGGGGGTTTTCCTGCCTCCTCTGTAGTTCTCTCAGCTTTTGCTTTGTGTGTCCCAAGGCTGGACTCAGCTGCGCCCACTGTTAGGCCTTACAGTTGTCACCCGCTGCCTTTTCCCCGATATCCCCTTGCTTTCCTGGTACTCCCCTCCTCGGAGGCTGACTGTGTGGCCAGTGTGGCTGAGCCAGCCTTCTCTGATGAGGGTTTTCCTTTGTGGTACTGGGGATCGAACTCAGGACCTTGCGAGGCAGGCACGGTGCCACTGGGCCAAATCCCTGGCTGGGTGTTTTCGAGGTGCGGATCCCCGCCCTTTCCCTTCAGCCTGCTCCGTCGCTGTGGTCAAGGGGGGCTGCAGGTAGTGTGCGAGTTGCATGTTGGCTCTTTCTGCCGGGACCATCTTTTCCTTCGGGCCGTGCGCGCGAGCATTTGTATTTAGTGGCAGTGTTCATGTACTGGCTCCATCTACCCTGACATTCTTTCCTGTGTCCCTGTTTCTGGTCCCCCACCCTCTGCTTCGCTCTCTTGGTTTACTGGAACAGGGAGACCTGCTTTGACCAGTTGAGTTGGGGAGTCTCGTGCAGCATCAAGGGGAGCCGGCCTCTGTGGCCTCCTGACCAGGACCGGGGCTGGGAGCAGCCTTTCTGAGCAGGGCAGATGTGAGGTCTGCACGCAGTCTCCCGGGGCCCAGAGTAGCTGAGGTCAGGCAGGCAGTGGGCACACCCGGTGATGCCACACTGCTCTGTCTTCTGCCGCAGACAGCTGAAGAAGGGCGGCAAGCAGGCATCAGCCTCCTACGACTCCGAAGAGGACGAGGGGGGCTTGCCCATGAGCTATGACGAGAAGCGGCAGCTCAGCCTAGACATCAACCGACTGCCGGGGGAGAAGCTGGGCCGCGTGGTGCACATCATCCAGTCTCGGGAGCCGTCACTGCGGGACTCCAACCCTGACGAGATTGAGATCGACTTTGAGACCCTGAAGCCCACCACGCTGCGGGAGCTGGAGCGATATGTCAAGTCGTGCCTACAGAAGAAGCAGCGGAAGCCTTTCTGTAAGTCGCCTGCCTGCCCAGCCCCGTAGGATCCTCGGCACAGCTTCCCAAGGCTGTGTCTGGGGCTTTGGCCGCAGGGGCCTCTCTGAGGGTCCCTCGCACTGTGGGGAGGAGGACCCCTCCTGAGGCCCATGGCATCGCTGGACAGAAGCCAGGGACTGGAGGGGAAGGCCCCTGAGGAAACCCGCAGTGGCCTCAGACTGTCCAGGGCCGGCCTGGCACCCACGACCCTGCTCTGCCCTCACCCGCCTGGGAGCGGGCAGCCTCCTTTCCGGGGATGGATGGGCCCCACGACCTGTGTGGTCCCCATGCTCGACTGTGAGCCCTCAGGTGCTGCAGACCCAGCTCTGCTGCCGCACTTGGCTGGGCAGGGAGTATGGGTGGGCGGCCCCTGGCTCCACAGCCTGGCCCAGTGGTGGGTATGGCGGCTTGGGCTTTTTACAGCTCTCACAGGTGATGTTGGCAGGACACGGTGCTTACGTTCCCGGTGTGGAGCTGGTGCACGTACAGAACACTTCTGGATTCCTTTCTTCATCCACTTTCTCCTCCTTCCCTCCATCTTGATTCCCTTCGAGAAAGATCGCTCTCCCTATTTCCTATTATCTTTTGCTTTGTTCTTTATTTATAATTTGGGTTTCTCATATAAGAGAAACAGTGTGATATCTAAGCTTGTGTGTCTGATTCATGTCACTGAGCATTGTGGTCTCGAGGTGCATCCATTTCCCCACAGAGGACTCAAGTTTATCCTTTATGACAGAGTAGCACTCCATTGTGTATAAATACCACATTTTCTTCATCCATTCATCTGTTGATGGACATACAGGCTATACCCAAGGTTTAGCTGCTGTGAACTGTGGTGCTGTGAACTTGGATGTGCATGGGTCCCTGTAATATGATGTCCTTAACTCTGCTGGGAAGATATCTCGGAGGGGACTGGCTGGGTCGGGATTTTCAGACTTTGGTCATGGCGAGGGCTAGGAGCTGCCATGGCTCCGAGTTATCCCAGTTGGGGGCCCAGACCACGGTTTTGATGTGCTGGCTGGACAGGCTGGGCAGGGCATGCTCGCCAGCCCTACCTGGCCCTGGCCACCCACACAGCCCCACTCCTGTCCCCGACAGCGACAAGCGGGAAGAAGCAGGCAGCGAAGTCAAAGGAGGAGCTCGCTCAGGAAAAGAAGAAGGAGCTGGAGAAGCGGCTCCAGGATGTGAGCGGGCAGCTGAACAGCAAGAAGCCCACCAAGAAAGGTACCCAGCTCCGCGCCTGTGTGGGGCTGCGGTGGCGAGTAGAGCTGCGCCTGCCGGGCCGGCTGAGGGTGTGGGGTCATGCTGGGCCACTGTCTTCTTAGCCAAGGCTCTGAGGCTCCCAAGCCCCAGTTCCGTCTGAGCCAGGGCCGTGCCCCAGCCTGCAGGGCTCATGGGTGTGCAGGGTGCAAGGCAGCAGCGCACACCGGCTTCCTCCCAGCTCCTGGGGCAAGCATCCCAACCCCCAGGCAGTGACCCAGCCCGGCCTTTTATGCACTGGGGCCCTGCATCGGGTGAGTGGTGCTTGGTCCTCACCGCCTTTCCCTGAGGAGGAGCATTCGTCTCCCTGCACCTCAGAGAGGGCTGCTGGCTCGGGCCCCGTAGAGTCTAGGTGGGGTCTGCAGAGCCCAGGGCTGTGTGTACCATCAGGGTGCCCTAGCCTCCTGTGGCCTAAGCTACATCCCCACCCCTTTGTTATTTTGTATTTTGAGACAAGGTCTCTCACCAAGTTGCCCAAGCTGGGCCTCCTGCCTCAGTGTCCCAGAGTACAGGGATGACAGGCATGTGCTACACTGGGCGCGTAGCCGCCGGGTCAGGCTGGGCACCGTGCTGGGGATGCATGGCCCAGCGAGGCAGCGGGTGGTGAGTGGCTGTCCACCCGGTGTCTCCGCAGAGAAGTCTGGCTCGGCGCCCTCAGGGGGGCCGTCGCGGCTCAGCAGCAGCAGTTCCTCAGAATCAGGGAGCAGCAGTTCGAGTGGGTCCAGCTCCGACAGCAGTGACTCTGAGTGACCCCAGGGCATGGCCAGAGAGGACAGATGGACGTCACCCACGCCGAGGCTCTGAGTGTCCCTTCCTGTGGTCAATATACTCCTTCCGTTCCATGGTGTGCAGGTTTCCTTTACTTCAGTGTTACGGTATCTCCGGTTGTGCTCCAGTAGGTCACGTCTGCCCTTCCTGCCGCACGCGTGCGGTCACTTCCTCGGAGACACAGCCTCGCTGATGACGCCAGAGGAGGCTGCGGGGCACAGCCCCAGGACCCGCGGCGCCCTGTGCTTGGCCCAGCCTGCCCCGCACCAGGAGGAACTGCTCTGAATGGGTGCTCTGCGCGACAGCTGCCCGCTGCACCTGGGGTTGGGCTGTGTCACCCAGGCCACGTCCTGTGATCGCCAGGCTGGGCTGAGCCCTGAGCTCAGGTGGGCGGAGGGACGGGTGCCAAGCTCCGCTGCCCGGGGTGGTGGCGTCAGGCCCTGGGATGGGAGGAGCGGAGCGACTGCAGGCACAGTGTGCAGGTTTCCGAACACTGAAACTTTTACCTCAACTGAAAAAAAAAATTTTTAAAAACCCACAAAAGGAGACTTTTTGTAAGGTTCAGCGATTTTCTACAGAGGTCCAGCCCAGTGTGTCTACACCTCGTTCGCGCTGCCCTGGCTGCTGCTGCCGCACACCCTGGAACCACTTTCCCAGTTTTATGTATATATAAATACTTTATTTATTAACATCATTGGTCATTTTTTTTAAAAAAAAGAAAAAAAAGAAAAAAAGCAAAGAAAAACACAGAACCGTAAAAGAAGTGCATTAAACACAGCAGCAGCGACTCAGCCCCTTGGGCGGAGGAGACCAAGCCCGCTCAGCCCGCTCCCTGCCGGGTGCTCATCATGTCGGTCCTCAGTCCGCGCTCTTCCTAGGCTTGCTGGCTTTTGGGTGTGGTGTTTTGGTGGTTTCAGATTTTTCTTTTTTTCATTTTTTTTTGTATAAACTTTGGAGACTTACAAGTATAGACACTTTTCAGCTCCAGCACGTTCTAATTTTTATGTTGTTCGTTCAGTTTTCCTTGTATCCATGCCAGGTCTCTTGAGGACTGTTTCAAAGAAATCAACGTAGGCAACCCCAGTTCTATAACATCAGCTTTGCAATCTGAGAAAAGAAGTACATAGAAAAATCCAGGTCTTGATTTGTTTTAAATTTTCTATTGTAAAAAAAAAAAAAAAAAAAAAAATATATATATATATATATATATACACGAGTGTAACAGAAGGCTCTGTTTGGGTTTGTTGTTTTCGAGGTGGCCACATGCCCGGCCTTGGCCTCCGTCGCCTCTGGCCGGCGAGCACAGAGCCCCTGGCCTTGGCCTGTGTGCTCTTGGGGGTCAGGGGCCTGGAGACCTCGCGGTACTCCTGGCTCTTTACTGCCCCGAGCTCCCGGGACACCCGCTGGGCTGCAGCCCGTGGTGCTCTGCGGCCGTGTCATGGGCAGCATGCTGTCTGATGGGCTGTGGTTGCGCCTGCACTTTGGGTGGAGACAGAGACGGTGTGAGCAGCTCCCTGCCTGGGTGCAGTGTTTAAAACCAGACCGTGGACTCTGGGGTGGGGCTGGCCGCTGTTCCTAGTCACTGGCAGTTCTGACACTTGATGAGTTTTCAGCCATTTGTTAAAACTTTAAGGTCAGTTTTGTTTATAATAAAAATATAAATGGATTTTAAAGTTCCATTTTTTAAAGTTACCCTTGTTTTTCAAAGGTATTTTCTAAACAGATCTTTAATAGAATATTTAAACTGTGACTTTAAGGAATTAACACAGGACAAAGTGGCTCGGGATCTGAGTGGCTGCGTGTCCTGAGGGCACCAGGCAGCCCAAGCCAGGGTGCCTGGGGGAGTGACAGGGAGCGAGGTGTTGCTGGCCTAGGGAGGCAGCCGGCCCTCTGAGGAAGGAGGGTCACCAGGGCTGTGGTCCTACTGAGCAGCTGTAGTTCACTGGTGCTGTAACTTTAAAGGCTTTCTGTCCAGACTTCAAAACTGCTCTTGGGGCTTTGGTGGGTCCCTGACTCTCTCGACACTTTGGATGTCAGTCGGGTCGTGGTGACTCCCGTGTTCGAGTCTTTGCCTCTCCTGGGCCGGGAGCACTGCAGGAAGAGTCAGACCTTCCAGGCAGAGGCTCCCTGGGGGGGACAGTGGCAGGCGTGGTGGTCACCACAGGGATGGACCTGGGGACCCTGCCGGAGCCGGGCCTGAGGGCAGGCTGTGGGTGTTGCGGAGGCCCAGAGCCCTCCTGCGGGGCAGCGTCAGCTTGCTAACAACTGTAAGACACGTTTTTCCTTTGTGTTTGTTTTGGTTGTGTTCTTTTGCAGCCTTTTACAGTCATTTGGGAAGGAAAAATGCCCATGTCAAGAATTGTCACATCAAGTTTTCTCTCTGTCCCCTAATACTGGCATAACACTTCCAGGAGGTTTTTCTTTTTTATATTTAAAATGTTACTTTTCTGTATGATGTGCATGCGAGTTTACCGTAATTTTTCTTAACACTTTTTAGTGCCGTTTCTAGTATATTCCTGTAAATGTCAGTTACTGAAAATGAGTCCAATGTAAGTAGTTTTAGCTTGTTTATTGCAATGCTGGCCTCAACACCACAGAATAAAAATGGTAGAAAGTACTCTTTGATGTTTCTGGTAATCATGGACCCTTCTCCTGGGGCATTTGTTTTGTTTTCATAATAAAAAGAAAGAAACAAACCAGGCTTCCTAGCTTTCCATGGTGGCCCGCCTCCCTTTGGAGTGTACGGTGTGGTGTGTGCCCCCTGCAGTCTTGGTAAAGGGCCTCGGAGCCCCGACCCTTCAGCAGCTGCATCCTCCCTCCCTCTGCCTGGGCGCCCCTTTCCCTCCTGTCCTTGTTCCCTGGAACGGGCTGCCTTTGTCGCTGGCAAGCAGTTGCTGTCCCATGCCCTCTTACGTCGGTTTGCACTGGGGTGATTTCCTGTGACGCAGGCCCCTAACACTGGGCCAAGCCCAGGTCTTCATGCCATAGCCGACCACTGCTCAGAACAGGCCCTGGACGTCCTCGAGGCTCAGTGGGGAAGAAATGGAGGGGTCAAGGTGTCTGAGGGCTCAAACACTCTGTTCAAAACAGCCCAGCTGTTGGTGCCGGGCCTGGGACAGACAGTCCTGGGAAAGAGGTTCTCGATGGGTCCCGGCCGAGCCCCACTGTCCACCCCACCTGGCTCAGGCCGGGCACACTGTCTCTCCTGCTGACTGCTGCAGTCCAGACCAGCCTCCAGCACATCACTGTCCTGTCCACCCCAGGCAGATGGTGTCTTCTTCCGGGCTAAGCAGCTTAGTGGCAGCTTTCCTATGCAGGTCCCAGTGCCTGTTATCCGCACCACTAACCCTGCAGAGACCAGCCTGCTGAGTGGCACCCATCCCAGTGCTGCAGGTGACCTCTGACCCCATCTCCATGTGTAGATGCTGGTTGACCTGACCGACCCTGACCGCCCTTGGGTCCCGTGTGAAGTCTGCTTTCTTTCCTAGCAGGGCTTAAACTGAAGAGCTGCAAAGATGTAGACAAAAGCACCCTGGAATCGTCCGCATAGCTATGGTGCCTTGGTCAGGCGAGTCTCGCTCTCGAAGACAGGACGGGTCCTCCAGCCCCAGGCACCAAGGGGCCAGCAAAGGGACCTGGCTCTGGGGAGGCCACAGCCAAGTAGGGCTCTGGCTGGACCTGAGCCATCTGGAGATGAACGTACACGGCTGCAATGAGACCCATGTAAGGGGAACCACATTCGGGGAGCATGCCAGGACGAGCTGTTCGTGCCATCTCTGCCCACTGGGGAGGTCGAGGGCTGCCAGTCAGGAGGAAGATGCCACTGGGATGCCTGGACTGGGACCACATGCTGACAGCACTCATCTCTGGGGAGGGCATTTAGCTCTGCTTTGCAGTATTTATGCAGATTTACTAAGAAAGTGAAAGCCAAGTAAGATTTGAACAAGATAAATGAGGCTGAGAAAGGGAAGGAGCCCTAGAGGATATTTATTTAGAAAAGCAAAACCAGCTTTGACAATACTCCTCCCTGTGTGCATCACCAGAAGATTTTAACTGCAGCAGAGGGCAAAGGCCCTCACAATGGCCCAGGAATGTAGGTGCACGAATGTGCAGTGAGGATGGAATATACTGAACCCAAACAAATGGGGCAGCTGCAGCCTGGGTTGGAGGGTGAGGCCGTCTACTGTCTAGCAGGGAACCCACTTTATATCCACGGGACAGCCTGACATGACTGCAGGCACCTGGCAGAGCTTTGCGTAGGACGAATGTGCCCATGGGCCCCCATGCCCGGGAGCCAGTGTGGAAGCCACCACAAGGCACTACATCCCAATGAGATGCCACCACTGGAGCCACCACGGCTGCTCGTGTTGCCATGGGATCTGAGGCCACGTGACAGCAGTCCCCTCCCTATTCTAGATCCCACCCATTCTTCATCAGGCAGAGGCTAATACTCCAGACAACCTCTAGAACTTGGGGGGGTTGTTGTGGGCTGGGGGTCCTCTTGCTTGACTTGTTTGGAAGGTTGGGCATTGCTGGGCAGAGCCCTGGAAGTGGGTGTTGAGCTACCAGCGTTGGGGGGACCCCAGCAAGGAGTTGCTGGGCACCAGTTCCTGGCCTTGTCCGGGTCTTACACCTCATCTGGATCTCCATGGCCTCCTGCTGAGGATTAGGAAGTGATGTGAAGTAGAAAGAGAAGTAGAAAGGCGTGGTACCTGGCCGAGGGTTTCATCACACAATCGTGCACACCTTGGACTGACCTGTGTCCCGGCAGACCTCAAGCTTGTTTTTGTCTCGGACTAAGATGGCCTCATTTCCGTACTTCGAGTACCACATGCTTTGGCTCCTGCTCAGGTAGGTCCCAGGCGGCACAGATTCCAACTTCTGCTGCTGCTGCTGCCAGATGAGCAAGGAAGTGTCATGGTATCGGAGGCGAGCATAGCCTTCGGACAGGGCCTTCTCTGCCAGGGGGACCCGGCCGTTCATGCCCCAGGCGCAGCCCCTGCCCACCCAGCTGCCCTCACATGCGGAGAGCTGTGGCTGCTTTGCACCGTATTTAACTTCAGCGGCAGGCTGAGGACTCCTGGCTTAAGGAGAAGTTGGAATTCAGACCATCTGCAGGTGACATCCTCAGGAGGGTGTGTTGTGTGGAAATGTCGATGCCCAAGCATCCCGAAGCCACCTGAGAGTTGTTCAGAGTGGTGTCCGGGCCCCAGCTCAGCCAGACACAGCTATGTGGCATTGACAGGGCCTGGGGGACAGGTCAGGTGTTCGCTGTGACTCTGACAGCACAGCCTGGGCCGCCGAGCTTGCAGAGTGTCCAGTGTCCTTTGGGAGAGGTCGTTATACAGCCAGACAATGAGGGCGCTCCAGTGGCCCGCTGCTCACTGACCTGGCCCTGCTGGCGTTAGAAGCTGCAGCGGATGCGGCCCCTTGCACGCTGGCAGAGTTCGCCCAAGTCCTTCTTTGGGAGACTCTCCCAAGTGATGCAGCAGAGAAGTGAGGGAGCTGTCAAGCTGAGGCCGCGTTGAGCCCCTGCAGCGTCTCTGGGTCAGACCAGGAGACTCACATTAGGGAAGAGTCGCGCTTGCCGCGGACGGTGCGCGATCGCAGGTCTCTCGGACACCACCGGCGACGAGGGAACTCGGCTGCGGGACGCCAGGGTCCGGGTCTGTGGGGAGAGTCGTGCAGCGGGAAAGGCAGCGCCGACGGGAGGAGGCGTCACCCCGGCACGGGCGCCCGGGCCGGAGCGCGGGGAGGTGGGGTCGGGCGGCGCCCTCGCCCCGCCGGCAGGCCCTTCGCCCGCCGCACACGCGCCCGCGAGAGGCCACGAGTCTCCGTGGACTTCCTTGGACCCCGTGGGGTGCCACGGGCCGCCGAGGATCCCCGTTGGTGGCCCTGGGCCCAGAGAAGCTGGAGGCCCTTGGGGCGCGGGAGCTCCTGGGCCGGGGTGGGGCCAGGAGGCCGCGGACTGCGTTTCCATGGCAGCACTAAAGGCATAATGAGCCGAGTACCGAGGCCGGATAGGCTCTCTAGGAGCTCGAGCCATCGATGGCTCCGCAAGGGAGACGCCAGGCCGAATCTGACCACTGCGCGTGCGCCTTAGCGGGCGAGAGGGGGCGGGGCCGGGGAAAGGCGCGGGAAGAAGTCGGACCGAGCCGGACGCGCGTTGGTGAGCGGCCTTAGGGCGCTATCGCGATCCTGGCACCTGGCGTGGTACTGATAATATTTTCGTATTGCTGCTTGTGTAGCAACTAGTGCTATTATCATCTCCCGGAAAATAATGGATACGATTCTTTTTAATTAATTAAATGTTGTAGGGCCCGCAAGCCGGGCCCACCCGCTGCTCCTCTGACTGCTGAAACAGCCCCGGAAAATAAGTCGAGTTTCCTTCCACCCTCCCTCCGTCAGGCCCTGGATGCCCTCATCCTACTGTCCCTGCCCTTCTTGGCTTTATTTTTATGGTCTTCTCCAAAGCCAATTCAGAAAATTGTCCTCATAGACACCCACAGAACCCTGAACCCCCATCTGTAGAATGCACGGTCTGTTTTTTCTTTTTGTAAGTAAAGAAGATAAGGTTATTTTGTCTCACCTTCTGGGCCAAGGGCAAGGGATGGCATCGGGTAACAGCCTTCTTCCTGGCAGGCCCCCAGGTGGTGTGGGGCATCACATGGTGAGAGACGGGAAGCAAGCGAGGGTGTGCGTGTGTGTACTGAGCGTGTTCAAGTGTGCGCCTGTGTGTGTGAGCGTCTAGAATCCACATTGGGTTTTTTGGTTTTGTTTTTTGAGACAGGGTCTTGCTTTGTAGTTCAGCCTGGCCCTGAACTCACTATGTAGCCCACCCAGGCTGGCCTCATACATACGCTGCTGGCTTGCATACAGGCTTAGGAACCAACGGAACAGATGGGGTTCAGAGAGAGACCTCCATACACGTCATCAGCTGATCTTTGACACAGGCTCCAGGAACACACAGTGGGATGAGGATAAACTCTCCAATAAATGTTGTTGGGAAAAATGAATGCCCACTTGCAAAAAACCACATTTAATCTTTTACATCTTGCACAAAAACCAACACATAATACATTAAAGGTTTAAACATAACACCTTGAGCCACACAACTCCTAGGAAAAAACAGGTTATAAGCTCCTTGTATCAGCAATCTTTTTTTTTTATTTGACCCTAACCATACAGGCAATAAAAGCAAAAATAAACAAGCAGGGGTACATTGAGCTAAAGTTTCTATGGGCCGGGGATTTAGCTCAGTGGTTCCAGCGCCTGCCTCGCAAGCGCAAGGTCCTGAGTTCAATTTCCGGTACCAAAAAAATAAACAAATAAATAAAAAAGTTTCTACACAAAAAGGGAAATGTTCAACAAAACAAAATGGGAACCTATGAAATGGGAGAAAACATTTGTAAACCTTGTGTCTGTTAAGGAGATCATATCTAAAATGTGTATCAGACTCATACAACTCAATAGCAGGAACAACAAGGAATAATGCAATTTAAAGATAAGCAAAGGACCCGAGTAGACAGTTTCCCAAAGATAATATAACGATGGCAACAGCTGTATGAAAAGGTGCTCAACACGACCACTAGTCCTCAGAGAAATGGAAATCGAAGCCACAGTGCGCGATGATGGTGCAGCTCAGTGAGGCAGTGCTTGCTTTTGAGGCCCTGGGTTCCACCCCAACACAAGCAAACACAAAACAAGAAAAAAATCAACCCCCAGTGAGATAGTCATGGCACACCCATTAGGATAAGTATGACCAACCAAGTCAAAACACCAGGTGCTGAAGGTGTGGAGCAAAAGGAGACCTTGTGAACTTTGGCTGGTGATGTGAAGTCACACAGACATTGTGGAAAACAGTACAGAGTTTTCTCAAAACACTAAAATTAACATGACCCTGTGACCCAGTGATGTCACTGTTGGATAGAATCCAAAGGACTGAAACTTGCTATCACTCCACAAGAACTGCAGGATCGTTTACAACAGCCGAGACAAGAAACAAACCTCACTGTGCTGCCTAGTCTGGCCTTAAACTCCTGGATTCGAGCAATCCTCCTGCCTCATTCTCCTAAATAGCTGGCACTTCCAGGGATTTAGCTCAGTGGTTCCGCTGCCTGCCTCACAAGCGCAAGGTCTGAGAAGTTCAATCCCCGGTACCAAAAAACAAAAAAAACTAGCTGGGACTCTGGGCACATGCCATCTTGCCTGGTGAAATATTTTAACTGAATGATTATAAAAATAGATATTAAAACTTGTGGGAGGGCCGGGGATTTAGCTCTGTGAAACCATCCCTGCCTCATAAGCGCAAGGTCCTGAGTTGGATCCCCAGTACCAAAAAACCCCCCAAAAAACAAAAGAACAAAAACTTGTGGGATGTAGTTAAAAATCATTCATTGAGGAAAATTTATAACCTTAAATGCATACATTAGAAAAGAAGGATGGTTAAAAATTAAAGAGTTAGGCCTGGGGATTTAGCTCAGTGGTTTCACTGCCTGCCTCGCAAGCGCAAGGACCTGAGTTCGATCCCTGGTACCAAAAAAAAAAAAAAAAATTAAAGTTAGGCATCTGCCTCAAGATGTCAGAAAAATAACAGCAAAAATGTATCCAAAGGAAGTAGATGAAAGAAAGATTAAAATTAAATTTAAAATGATTAAAGATTAAAATTTAAATTTAAATGGAAAGCAAGCATGGAATAAAGATCAGCAAATCCAAGAGTTGGCTCATTGAAGTACATAATAAAAGCAACAAATTTCTGATTAAGAAAAAAGAGGACACACATGACTTATATTAAGAACTGAAAAAAAAAAACTGAAAAAAGGATGCATTTAGAACCTCTTATAGCTGGATAAGGTGGCTCATGGCTGTAATTTCAGCTACTCATGAGGCTGGGGCAGGAGGACCACAAGCTTGAGCCCAACCTGAGCAATTTAGTGACTTAGACCCTGTCTCAAAATAAAAAAAGAAAAGGGTTGGGAATGTAGATCAGTGGTAGGGTGTCCCTGGGTTTGATCCCCAACACCAAAGAAGAAAAGATTCTGGTACTGGCATATATGCATTCTGGAACTCAGCAAATAACAAGATGGCAGATGGTGGTGTTACTGAACCCAAGTTTGCCTGCTCACTGCTTGAAAGCCAATACTCAGGGAAGGGGTGTTGGAGGGAAGGAAATCAGGTTTATTCAAGGGTTGACACCTTGAGAAGATAGAAGGCTATAATTCCCCAAAAAGGCCATTTTACGGATCTCAGGTATGCAAAAGGACTTTTATGAGGAAGGAGAGATGATGCAGGGAACAATGGGCAGGAAGAACATGTGGGAGGCAAGGCCTTTGTCATCCAGAGTGTGCCTTTGTATCAGGGTTCACTAAAGGAAAAGATTTAGTTCAAAATATATGTGTGATTATATAAGGGATTTACAAGATAGGCTTACAATGGCCGCCTGTGGAATCAGGAGTGGAACAATGCAAAATGGCAGACCGAACTCTGGAGAGTGGGAGGAGCCAGTCGAAGGTTACAGGGCTAGAGCGCAGTGCCAGGTCTGGTGTGAGCCTGTGTTGGAAAGCTGGAGTCTGCGCTGGAGGCCTGAAGGAATGAAACAGATGTCCAAAGGTGATGGTGAAGACCAGAGCTTCTCTGAAGAAGACAAAGAAGAGACTTCCTTCTTTCCCTTTTTACTGCACCTAGGCCACAAGGCCATTGGTTGGTGCCACCCACATCTGGGGCGGGCCTTCCCTCCTCAGTTTGTGGCCTGTGTGTCAATCATCCAGGCACATCCAGCGCTTGACTGGTCTGCTAAGCCAGTAATGGTGAACCTTTTAGAGCTTTCGGTGATAACAAACAGCTGGCTGCAGCACACGTGCCATAGGTTTGCCACCACCGTACTAGGCAGTTCTTACTTGACACATCATAGTTAACGATCACTGCTGTTTTTCTTTTTCCTTTTGTCAGCTAGAACATTGCAAGTGACATTGACTTCCCTGAGGCTAGTCCCTGCAATTCTTTAGCCAAGCACACGCAATGTTTATTGCAAGTTAAAGCACAAAGCAATTTACATGCATCATGCTGAGTGAGGTGCAGAATTAGGAGATAAAGAAGGGTGTTAGCACACTGCTGTCTCTGTGGGTCACCACGTTTTCTGGTCTGTCAATCTACAGATATTTAGCAGTTAACCTCTTGAGGGTTTAGAATGCCAGGAAAAAGATGGGGAAGCAACTCTGAAAAGTCAACCCCAAAAGGAGTGGACCCTGTTACGTAGGAGTTGTACTTGCCATTGTTGGAGTGGAAGTTACAGGTCACAAGGATCTATTAAGGCTTGAGCCCAGTATAAGCCCATGTGTAGCTAAACATAGAGATGATTATGTATGGAATTGTGGACAGGCATGCTGTATTACTCACCTTTCCACTGCTGTGATGAAATACCTGACATACACAAGGAGAAAAGGTTTATCTCAGCTCACGGTTTCAAAGATTTCAGTCCATGGTCGGCTGGCTCCAAGGCAGAAATACCATGTCAGAAGGGTGTGGTGGAGAAAAGCAGCTCACCTCATGGCATCCAGGAAGCAGAGACCAGAAGAGCCCAAGAGGAAGGGCAGAGGACCAGATGTAGTCCCCAAGGTCATGCACCCATGGCCACCTAGGTACATCCAGCAGTGTGCTTCACTAATCTTTCATGTCTCTCGAGGCATTCAGGTTGACAGTTAAGATTGACTGTCACACTTGTGCATCTCACAGGCTGATTTACACATGTGTGTGTCCTGGCTCAATCAACAGAGGGAGCTTGGAGGCAACTGCAGGCTGGTAGCAGGATGCCCGTTGCCCAGTCTTGGTTTCTGACAGCACTTCCAGTAGAAGGAAGCTCCACGGCTTGGAGAAATGGCTGACTCTAGGATTACATGGGAAATGCACAAGAGGAGCTGGTGCTAGAAAGCGAGGAAGTGCTTGCAAAACAAAAATAAAGCAAAGGCAACACCCACAAGGACAGGGCCAGATGTCAAAGGACACAGGAGTCAGCCTGTGAGCATGTCTGACCACCAAGGCTGAAGTGATGGGAGCAAAAGAACTAATGAATAAAGCAGCATTGGATTATCTATCACCCAGAGTATAAGAAATAACCCACGAGGACTGGGATGCGGCTCAGTGGTGAGCACTTGGCTGCGTGCTCAAAGCCCTGGGTTCCATCCTCAGCACTGCAGAAAAGAAAACATAAACAAATGGCCCTGATTCCATACTTACCTAAATAAATAACTGAAGAAACCAACGGGAGAAGAACACAAATCTCATGTACAAAATTCCAAGTAAATTGTGCACATATTCTGCTTTTCTCAGTGTGGGGGTTCAGCAGCTTCTTCCCGATGGGACAGCACAGAAAGGAGGGGCCGCCGGACAGTGCAGAAACCTGACCATGATGGCTCGGCCCAGGCGACTTCAGCCTCAGCAATGACAGTGGTGCGTGGGGTCCTCTGCCCTGGAGGCAACATGATGAGAAGGGCACCTCAGCTCTGCTGTCTCTCCCCCAAAAGTGCACGGCCCAGGCTGCTCACAAGGACCCCAGACAGACCCAGCTGGTCCTCCTACCACAGACCGCCCCGAGCTCTTCAGACCTGGCAGGCTGGGGTCTCACCCTGCCTGAGTCTGCTCAAGCCTCACCCTGACCCCCGTGGACCACCTCCATCTTTCTATTCTTGGAAAACACTAAGAACAGTGCCCCTGGCAGCAGTTTTGTGTTTTATTTGGTTTGGTTTGTATGTAGACCAGGCTAGCCTTGAACTCAGGATCTTCCTGCTTCAGCCTCCCGAGCTGGAACTGCAGGTGTGCAGCACCATGCACCATGGCTGTCCCTGAAGCAGGTTTGCTGAGAGCCGATCTCCTGTCATTCCTGGAGCAGAGATCGGGCCCCAGTCGGCCTCATCCCAATATCATGAGGTGCACATCTGGAAAAAGGTCGGAGCTGGGGGAAAGCCCTGAGATCAAGGAGCCCACACTCACATGGGGTGTCACTGGGGCTCTGCGTGACTGTGTCCCCCATGCAAACACCGTGCCTCTGTCTGCATGCACAGGGCAGTGCCAGGTTGTCCTGGTCCCCTGCAGGTGGGCAGCCCGTCACTCACTGAAGGCCCCCGGTACCAGCCTGCCGTGGGAAGGGAGGTGGCTCCTCTCTGCTGCTTCTCCAGGTCTGAATATTAAAAGCCGATTTGTTCTGCATCCTCAGCAAGAGGCAGGACAGGGGCTTCAGAGGCAGAGCATCCTGCTGTTATGGAACTGACGGGAGCCAGCCTGGGCTCTGTAGTGCAAGATGCCTTTGGCCGGCAGAGGCCGAGTCTCAACAGTGGCGCTGTGACAGGGCACAGGCTCAGCTTTTCCATGGTGGGACCAGGACAGCTGTCCTCATACAACTGTCACAGACGAGAGCAGGCCAGGCTCCCGCCGCAGTCATTCCTCGGGCCTTTGCTGTCCAGGGAGAAGACAGCCAGCTCCGGCTCTGCTGTCTGCGTGGCAGTAGGAAGCCTGCCCAGAGGAAAGACCTCACGGACACTGCGTGCTTTTGATCGAATACGATGGGCGAGAGTTGTTTTCTTGTTTGTTTCGTTTTTTTTTTTAAATCAGCAGCTTTTGGAGGATTGTTTTTGCTATTTTATCCCTTTTGACCCAAGCTTGTCTCTAAGTAGTTCATTATGGAAAATTGTCACACAACTTAAAGGAGAGTGAGGTAAGTATTGAAATTGTCTACCAGGTAAATAAATAAAAATCCTGAATGTGCAGACAAAGAAAGTTCATTAAGAAACCAAGAAAAATCAGCCTGCAATCCTAGCATTTAGGAGGCTGACACAGGAGAATCGTAAGTGCCACCCCAAGCTGGGCAACTTAGGAATTTAGCAAAACCCTGTCTCAAAATAAAAAATAAAAAGTGCCCCAGGGATGCAGCTCAGTGTGAAGGCCCTGGGTTCAAGCCTTAGTACAGAAGTGGGGGAAAAGGCGAAACTCCTTTGCCAAGGCACCCAGAGGTTCCTTAAAAGATTTTTCCCTAATTTGTCCAGAGCTGGATCTGCTGGAGAGTACAGCTTCCCAGACTCTAATGCCCTCTGAGGGCTGAAAGGACGAGGCAGCCTTTGACAGTGCACTTACAGAATTGATTTGTTTGTTTTGCTTTGGTGCCGGGAGTCGAACTCAGGGCCTCATGCTTGCCTGGCAGGTGCTACGCTGCTGAGCTACATCCCTGGCTTGTTTGGTTTGTTCTTTGAAACATGGTCTCACTGTGTAGTTCAGGTCAGCCTTGAACTTGCTGCAATCCTCCTGCCTCAGCCTCCTCAGTGCTGGGATTACAGGCCTATAGCGTTACATCCTGCACACTTACAGAATTTATGACCAGCAGGACTGTGCTGGCCTCTGCGCTCCAGGTTACCAGCTAATTTCCCCAAGGAGGACTGTCCTTTTTTAGGAAGGCCTCCATCCTGCTGGACTGCCTGGGTCAGTCTGCATTTTCCTGACTTGAAAAATCAAATCTGCACCCGAATGAAGCCCTCTTTGCTTCATTTTAGGCCCACTGTGATTTCTAATTTACGAAGTAAGTGATTGCTAAGAGATTCCTGTGACAGGGTCCTGTTGGAGGCAAGAAACTACCCTGAGGAAGGATGGAAGGAATGAAGATCGGTAGAAAGGAGACAAGGAAATTGGAAATTTATAGGAACTGCAAATTCAGCCAGGGCTCCAAGGACAGGGAAGCAGGGAGTTGGTGCTGGGGTCCCTGAGTGGGGAAAGATGATGAAGTGGATTTTGCATGTGTGGGGAAAACAGGAAACTTCCCTTCCCCAGTCTTGAACCAGCCATCCCAGCATTCGGGAGGCTGAGACAGGAGGATTGCTGTGAGTCTGGAGCGGCTGCTGTCTCTGTCCTGGCTGCTGGCCCCGTTTCTGGCTCGGTGGTTGTGTGGCCTTCTCCTTTCTGTGTGTTTCCGGTCCTCTGCCACCGACCTGCACGCCCAGCTTCCGTGTGTCCCTGTGAGGACGCCATGTCAGTCAGGGCTACCCAGGTAACCACGTGAGCACCTCATCACCAAGACCTTTTCCCAGCATGGTCCAGTTCTCACGTGTCAGGGACGCCTCTTTCCCATGCCCCGCCCCCCCGCCCCCCCCCTCAGAAATCCAGCCACGGAAATTGGGCAGGAAAAATGGAGGGAATCTGCTGTTGGTTATTTGGCCGAGTCCTGGGTCAATGTGATGAAATACTGTTTGTTGTAGGAAGTGGGGCAAAAGGCAAAACAACCCATTCAGTTGTTCCCTCTCGTCATCACCGGAGGGCCCAGAACTGGGGGAAAGGGCTCCTCGGCTGTGGCTCTGGTGTGGGATGTTTTATTCCTATGTGCAGCCATACCCAGGTGCCAGAGCCAGAGGTGTGGCTTCTACAGGCAGAGGCCTCTGGTGGCCTCCAGGTGAGGACCGCACCAGGATTTATCAGGCAGGAGTGGCCGCTTCTTCGGGCCCTGAGGTTTCAGAGGGTCAGGCATTAGGATTTCCCAGTGCTCAGGCCTGGCAGCCCCACTGCTTCAGCCAAGGCCCTGATGGGCCAAGAAGCCATGCCAGGCGGAGAGCCTGGCATCCCCAGAGCCACTCAGGGTTTCTACTGCACAGGCAGAGCCCATGAAAGTCCCTCTGTGTGTTCTGCCTCCAGGCCTCCGCTTCACACGGCTGGGAGCTGGGGTCGTCACCCCAGCATCACCAGTGCTCTCCGACGCAACCCGGCCCCATAACTGCTCACAGATGCCCACGGTTCTGACAGCTGCCCTTCCTGCTCCCCTTTTCAGGCGTGCCTCTGCCACTTGCCACCACACATACCAGCTGAACCAAGGCCAGCCAGTCCCTGAGAGCAAGCTGCAGGTTCAGAACATGAAAGTGAGGGGTGTTGGGGGCTCAGCAGGATGGGCTGGGCCTGCAGGAGAGATGTAGGGGGCTCAGGGCACCAGGACCTCCCGGACTAGGGCAGGTCTGGGCTCCTTGCCCTGCTCTGGCCACCATTGTAGGAGGTGAGGGCACAGCTGGGCTGTGGTGTCCAGGCCAGCAATGTCAGCAGACCTATCATGAGGGCAGCAGCAAGGATAGTGCAGCGTCCACGAGGGGTTCACAGGGCAGGGCAGACTGTGGAACTTTGGTCCGTACTTTGACCCTGGGGGAACAGGAGAGAGGAGACCTGGGGCCAGGGGGAGAGGAAAGAGTAGTGCACTCAGGGCCTAGGGGTGCACAGTAAAGTGCTGAGCAGCCAGGGGTGAGGGATCTTCTCCACCCTGGGGGACAGGCGGGCTGCCATGGGCCCACCGTGTGCAGGCTGTAGTGGCAGGGTAAGTGCGAACCTGCAAACCCATGCAGAGGCAGCAGAGGTGGCAGAGGTGGCAGAGGTGGCTGGGAAGCTGTGGAGGGTGCCTAGGACCTGCGGCGTGGTAGGGGCACTGGGCGCCCCAGGTGGTGGCCCTTCCAGCATATGGGGGTGGAACAATCTGAGGACGTGGACACACCCCACCACAGCAGGGACACCCTGCATGTCTGAAAATCAAAGCAGGTGAGGCATGAAGCTGCTCCCTAGGAAAGCCCTGGACCAGCACCACTGGACCCAGAGCTGGAGACGACTCGGAAGTGCAGGGTGGTGCCCACCTCAGGCTCTCTGCCCTGGGCACGCTGTCCTGCCCTCACCCACATGAGACACCGAGGCTCTCTGAGGTCAGCCCCGAGCACAGGCCAGACAGGCCACACTGGGGGTCCCTCTTGTGGGTTCCAGATCTCAGGAGGCCACCTTGTGGTCTCTGGCTGCGCAGGGGTCTGGAATTGGTCTTTCCAGGCTCAGGCGGTTGGCTTCTCCCTCTAGATGGAGCCAAGGCGCCTGGGATGGCCCCAAACCACTCTTCTTTGCAGCCAGCCAAGCCTGGTGATCTTGGAGGCCGCTCATAGGGGGCACTCAGTGGGGGTCACTGCCTCTCCCCAGATGTGTAGTGGGGTCCAGGGCACAGGCGCTGAGCTCTCCGGGACCCCTTCGACCACCCAAGAGGCACAAGGCAGGAGGCCAGAGTTGGCAGCCTCTGCTGTTCCTACACATTTGATGCCTCCTCTGTGACTGACAATCCTGAGCCAGCTCTTCTGAGGCCTGGTGCAGGGCGGGTGCTTCGGAAGTGCTTCCAGGATGGATTGGGTAGGTGTGTGCATGGATGGATTTAGTGGGTGTTAGGTGGAGGCAGGCACTCATCCTGGCTGCAATTCTGGGTGTTGGGAGGACAGGAAGGGTGTCAGCCCACAGCCAATGGACATCACAGGTCTCCAAGCCAGGTGCAGAGGGCAATGAGGAGGTGGCCCATGGGAGGTGGGGGCCAAGCTGGGATTTCAGGAGAGGCACACGATTCCCGGCTGGGCCAGGCTCCAGCAGACCGCCTGCTCCACCTAGAATATTTAAAAAGTGATACTAGGGCCAAGGATTTAGCTCAGTGGTTTCACCGCCTGCTGCACAAGTACAAGGACCCGAGTTCAGTCCCTGGTACCAAAAAAAAAATAAAAAATAAAAAAATAAAAAGTGATGCTCAATTACATTTTGGGTAAGCTTTTAAATACATTTGAAACAACTTGGGCATGAGACTGTGAGTTTTATGAAACCGAAGTACAGATCAAATGCTTTGGACAGAAACTTAGAGCTCACACTGAAATGTGCTGAGGTATAAAATCTACATGAAAAAAGATGGAAAATGTCTCTTTAACAAGTGTTTACATCTATTACACACTGGAACGATAATATTTCAGATGCACTGGATTAAGTAGTATGTTATTGAAGCTGATTCCGCTCACAGTGAATTGTCAGTGAGTCCTGAAGAGGAATGAAGTACTTCCTGGTAGGAGGCACAGCGGGAGCGACCTGGGCATTGTGCTGGAGCAGGAAGCCAGGCACAAAAGGTCTTACTTGGCACAGTTCTGTATGTGAAGTGTCCAGGACAGGCGCGTTTGTAGAGGCAGAGGACACATTAGCCAGGGCCAGAGCGGGTGGGATGGGTGATGACAGTGAGGGGACAGAGATGCTCCAGGTTTGGAGCACTTGCCATGGGGTCTAGCATGTGGGGTTCGTGGCTGGGGAAGAACCAGAGACGCCCACACTGAAGGGGGGAACCAGACATTTGTCAGGGTGGCTCAGATGCACAGCCAGGCTCACCCTGGGTCCTGGGGGGCTCCCTACACCATGAGGTGGTGCTCCCCCTTTCCGTAAGTGCCACCACTTCCAGCAGCCAGTGTGTGATAGTTGCATCAGCCAGGAGTATGGTCGATGGTACTAGGGTCCAAAGTCACCCATGGGTACAGCTGAGCAGGCTTGGCCACCCCCAGTGGGGCCAGGCCTGCCCCTCTGCTGCATGGAGGGAGCTTGTTGTGCTGTGAGAAGGCTCTGCAGTCGCTGGAGTCCACCCAGTGAGCTCCCCACAGCCTTAATCCCAGCACCCCGAGCCCAGGGCTGTCCTGACTTGACGAGAGCCTCTGGGAGGCCCCCAGCACCTCCAAGCTGTCTCCAGTTGCCATGAGAAGGCGTCCAAGCATGACCACGCCCAGCAAGGCTGCCAAGACCACAACTTAGGGTCCCATCCATGGCCCACCGCACTGGACTTAATTTAGAAAGTTGAAGCAACTTGCAGTAAGAAGTCTTTATTTTGCCTTTTCAGAGGAAATATAAAGATTCCACACCCAGCACACTCTGACTCCATGGTGGGCCAGATGGTCTTTTTTCTACACCTATAATTTCCCAGGAAATTGTGACAGCTGAATTTGCATGATGTAGCTCCAAATGGAATTTGCAAAATGTGTGTGTTCATGGGTTTGGACGTGGGAATAATTCCTTCACCCAGTCATGTTGGGGAGAGTGGAAACTGCCTCTTCTCCTTCCCCATGAATGGAGCCGGAGCTCAGGAAATATTTTCTAGATGGAGGATGGACGGAGGGATGTGCCAGGGGTGGGTGGATGGAGGCTGAATGGTTGGAAGGAGGTGGATGTGGGGATGAACGGAGAGAGGAACGGAGGGAGGCATGGAGAGGCAGGAGCAGGGTGCAGGAAGTAGGGATGGGAATGGCTGGGTGAATGGAGGAGGGACAGATGGCTGCTTCAGCCAACCAGGGACACCGGCTGTGGGACATGGGCCCTGAGCTCAGCAGTGAGTCTTCGGTTTGGCTGGGGAAACCAGGGCTGGGAGAAGGCCTCGTGCGGCTGCGAGGTTCTCTGGGGGACTGATGAAGGTGATGCCATGGGGGTCTGGGTGTGCATCGCCAGCTCCTAAGCCCACCGGGTGCAAAGGGGCCCCATGTCCCTGCTCTGAAACCAGCCCTCACTGCTGCTGCTCAGTGAGGGCAGCTCCGTGCATAAGCCAGGAGGACCGAGCTGGGCCTGTCATACACTCAGATTTCCCGTGTGGCTGCCCTTGAAACTGCATCATCATCTCATCCTAAAACAGAGCAAATTGCTCAGCCGGACGCATTGCAGAGGATGACTCTGCTTTGAGACATGGGTTCAAGTCCTACCTCTGCAGGCTGTTACCTTGGCTGGGTTAAAAGAATAGCAAACGCAAAAGCCCTGGCCCTCGGTGGGCAGGGCCAGGTGTATGGGCCAGGCTAGGCCAGTGGGTGAGGCCAGAATTTAAAGGGAATGGGCAGGTGGACCTGCTGGTGGGTTACACCCGGGGAGTAAGACAGGCTCGGATGACCCTGCAGGTGCTGGTGAGGCTGAGGATATGGCGACCTTAACTCCCTTGTGGTTCTGGGGCATCTGTGTCACCCCTTCTACCTGCACAGGGCTGTGGCAGGGGTGTGTGGCTGGGCCAGTGCACCCCGCTATTCTCAGTCAGCATATTACACCTGAGCACACACTCAGGATGGTTTCTGCCCCACTCTGTTCATTTGTTCACATCTGTCCCACCGAGGAGCCTCCCAAGGGCCCTGTGAGGCCCGAGTGGTGAGGGGCTCTCTCCCCATCCATGTCAGGAGTGGGGACCAGGGAGGCCTCCTGGACTCCAACTGAGCAGGACTCATCAGTAAGACATAAAGAGATTTATTAGGCAGAAATTTAAAGTATGTGCTCAGTGAAACAGAGTGGGGACCTGGGGGGGGGGGGAGAGACAGGGAGGAGTGTTATGACTAGGAGCTGGGCTTGGGGTGTCCCCAGGATGGGCGATGCAGGATGCGTGTCCTGCTGTCAGGTTGCCCATCCAGCAGCTGCATCACAATGCAAACCTGCGCCTTGGTCTGAAGTTGAGAATCGCTGCTTCCTTGTGGTGGAGGCCTGGGGGAGAAAGTGTAATTTACAGGCAAAAAGCACAGGCTCAGAGCCCAATTTACAGGCTTATTGTGTCTTTAAAACACGTAGGAATTTCTTTTTGAGTTTCCTGGAAGAGAAAAAGGCTTGAGTAACTTTTGTGTTCTGAAGCTGCAGTTACAATTTTAAAATTCCGATTTTCCTCGCCTCCTTTCTACCTACCTGTGTTTCTTCTATTCTACCTCAAGACCCAGGGCAGCCCCTCAAGCCTGGGCCTCTCGACCCTCAGATCCACCAGGGGGCAGCAGAGCAGCGCCTGCGCTGACACCGGGGTCCGGAAGGCCAACGGCAACGGGGCTGGGGCGCTGGAGAGACACAGCTGAGGGGCCTCCCCGGGGCGGGGCCGGACCAGGCCAGGCCAGCCCCGGCCTCCGGTGGGAGGTGGGACGGGTGTTGTCCCGGGTGCCTGCGGAGGCTCAGCTGGGGCTGGAGCTCGCCTTGCCCTTGGCCCCTCAGATTCACCGGAGATACTTGCGGTGGGGGTCGCCCACGGCCCCATCTTCTCGCTGCACCTGTGAGGGGTCCACTCAACCTGGCCAGCCCCTGCCGGACCCCTCCACTGCCCACGCCCGGACGGCCCCTCCTTCCGCCTCAGTGCAGAGGCCACCCCAGGACGCGCGCCCCCGCGACAGGCCCGGGGTACCGCCTGCTCACTCTCCCGAAGCGGAGCGCCCTGCGGGAAGGGCTGGGACCTGGCGAGACCGCGCGGAGAACCCAGCGCCTGGACGGAACCCAGGTCGCGAAGTGCCGGTTACAGGAGCTGCTGTTCTACGTCCCGTGCAGCCCCTCCCGGGGTGGCATGCGCCTGTCAACGCTGTCGCCCACCGGCCAGGACAGTCTCTGTTCTTCTCCGACGGCAGTGGGGTCCCTGTCCCTCTCCCCCTTACTCAGATGACAAATTCTGCCTCTGACCCAGCTCTGCCCACTGAGACCAGGGAATCCGGCCGGGGGTCCTGCTTGCTCTGGGGAGCGCGGAGGACCGGAAGGGGGCTCTGGGGGGACCTGGGCCACGTGTCGCGGGTCTCGAGTTACCCGGCCAGGCAGCTGGATGGGCCCGGCCGGGTGCGCCCTCCGGTCTGTCCTTCCGGGAGGGCCGCGCGAGGGCGCCCCGCTCGACAGGGCCTCCCCTGAGGTCCGGCGGCCCGTGTGAGTGGGGAGCGCAGGAACAGTGACTGGGCCTGGCGACGAAGAGCGCCCTGAGTCTGCTAGCTCTCGGGAGAGAGCCCGGAGTCCCCGCCGGTTCGCCCCGCAGCCCCGCCCCCCAATTTTGGCGGGCGGCGCGGGGCAGGAAGTGGGGGGAGGGGCGGGGCCTGGGTTGCGGGGCGGGACCAGGAGATCGGGGACCCCGCCCCCGCCCCGCCCAGCTGTGGCCGCGCCCCCCCGCGCCCCCCGCGGCCCGGGAGCCGCAGAGCAGTGGAGTCGGAGCGCGGAGCAGAGCTGCGGGCCGCTGAACAAAGCGGACGAGCGAGGCCACCCGCGGCCTTTGTCTCGGCCGGGGCGGGGCGGGAGCGCCCGAGGGGCCCCGGGGCGCAGAATGTGGCACGCGGCCGGGCGAGCCGGAGAGCGCTGGGGCGACGGGCTGCGTGGAGCCCGGCCCGGGGCCCGCGCGGACTCGCGCGCGTGAAGGGCGACCCGGCGGCCGCACGTGGGCAGGAGCCGCGGCCTGGCGGGCGCGGAGCAGAGCAGCAGCAGCAGGGGGAGGAGGGACGCGCGGCGGCGCAGCGGGGACCCGGCGCGCGCGAAGCCCCGCCCCGCCCCAGCCGAACCCCGCGCGGGCGGGATGCCCCGAGGCCGCCGCACTCGTCGGGCCGGAGCGCAGCGCTGAGCCACCGCCCGCGCGCCATGGAGCAGTGGCGGCAGTGCGGCCGCTGGCTCATCGACTGCAAGGTCCTGCCTCCCAACCACCGGGTCGTGTGGCCCTCGGCGGTGGTCTTCGATCTGGCGCAGGCGCTGCGCGACGGAGTCCTGCTGTGCCAGCTGCTGCACAACCTGTCCCCTGGCTCCATAGACCTCAAGGACATCAACTTCCGGCCGCAGATGTCCCAGGTGAGGGCCTGCGCGCGGGGGCTGGCAGGGGACTCGCGGGCGGCCGGGGGCGCGTGGCCTCCGGCCGGCTCCTCGAGTGGCGACGCAGGGGGCGCGAAGTTGGCCAAAGTCCCCCGGGCCCGGAGCGCGCCGGTTTCCCGGCCTGCGCCTCCAGGCGTGGACAGAGACTCCGGCCCCGAGCGCGCTGGGCACCGCGCCCTTTTCTGGGCCGGGGTAAACGGCCCCGTCAGTGTTCTCGGCGCCCCCGGGAGCCTGCCGCGGCGGTGTCCACGGGCTTCGCGCCCGGTGGCCGGGGACTGCAGGAACCAAGCGGCCCGCGCACAGCGCCCATCCCAGGGCCCGCGGAAGGGGGCGGGCGGGGCGGGGCCCTCCGGCCAGGGGTGCTGGGGGAGCAGGGCGCCCCCCCAGTCTTGGCTCGCCTCTCCTGACCAGGACTGGGGGCAGGCCGCCCCCTTGGGGAGTCCCCGGCGCGTCCTTAAGTGTGGCCTTTGTCGCGGCAGGGGCACGCGGGTGGCCGCAGGGCCAGGGAGGAAGATGTCCGCTCCGCTGGCCGCAGCTGCTTTTCTTGGCCCCTTAAAGGGAACTTGAATGAGAGTTGAGCAGGATCGGGGTTTGTGGGCTCCTGCCCAGCGCCCTTTGAAGGGGTCCCGGGAGGCAAAGGGGGGTCAGCCCCAGCCCCGGCCTGCTGGCTAGGGGGGTCCCTGTACCGGAGGCCAGGGCAAGCCTGAGTGGACAGCGGCCATTCTTGTGAACTCGGGAGTGAAGTGAGTCACCCTGGATCCTGCAGTCCAGCGGCCCTGGCCTCTGCCCTTGTTGGTGTCTACCCTCCTGGGCGGCTAGGGCCCTGCTCCAGGGTGGATGACAAAGGCGAGCCCTGCGGGGGGGGGAAGAGGCGCCGTGCGGGGGTGATATTCCGGGACTCTGGGAGAGGGATCTCAGCTCCTGCATGCCCAGCCTCAGGGACGCGTGGGGCCAGAGTGATGCTGCGCTGTGCTTGCCCCTCTGGTCTGGCCACAGAGCTGAAGAGACACCCGCTATGGCTGGGCCAGGGCGCTGCCCATTGCACAGCTGGGCATTGACCGCCAAGAGGGTGAGGCCGGCAGAGGCCAGGGTGGGCGGAGGTCGGGAGGGGCCCAGCCTGGCCTGGAGGCGACGAGTTCTCTGGCTGCCCCTCCCAGCGGGGGTTTGTGTGGCAGGGGGAGGGGACCCGGCTGTTGGGGGAGGCTGCGCGCAGTCCTGGGGCCAGAAGTTGCCGCCGAACCTCACTCCTGCCTAGCTGGCTGCCCTTGGCTGTGTGGGAAACCCACCTTTCTTCTGGATGGAGGGAAGGTGTCAGATGTCATCTCTGTCCACGGAGGGTGGGTCGCAAGGAAAACACAGCTGCCCTCTCACCTGTGCTGCCCGGATGCCACAAGATCCTGGAGAGGGTGCCGCCCCGATTCATAGATGGGACAATCTGAGTGACTCGCCCCAGGTCACCCTGGTAGTAAGTGGCAGAGCTAACAGAGGAGCTCCTGGGATGTTGAAGTAAATCCCGACCTCAGGAGCCTTCCTGAGCTGTCTCAAGCCCTGCTGGCATTCTGACTCTCGGTCCTGTGTGGTTCCTGCCTGTTTCTCGGGGCAGCCGGGGCGGGAGGGCGTCTGGATGCTCTGTGGGGCCCCTTTCCCGGCACACCCGGCTGCCCCTTTCTCCCTGCCGTGGAGGTGCACAGGGACTGCTCCAGCTCTCAGCCTTGTCTCGTGTGCCCTGCTAGAATGCCACGGTTCCACGGGGACATCCTGTTTTCTGAGGCTTTGGAGTTCCCCTCCCGCTTTTTCTCAGCCGGGCTATTGGCCTCGGGGAGCCAGCCTCATAATTATGTGCTCTCACTGAGCGGCTGCTTTGTGCAGACCTGGGTACCAGGAGACGCCACTGAGAGGCCCCCGCTGCCCGCTTCATTGTGCCCTTCGGAGTGGGCGGAATGCCCTGTAATTTATTCCAAGTGTCTGCAAGCCACCCTGGGTTTGATTAGGCTGATTAGGGTGGCCACAATCTGCTGACCCTCAGGAAGGCCCATGGTGTCTGGGGTGCCGTGCCAGCAGCCAGCGTTTGCCCTGTGGTGGCCAATTCCGGGGACCAGCCAGCTGGGTCACGCCCACATCACCCAGGTGTCCCCTCTCACTGGTCGCCAGTGGCCCCTGTGCAGGGCACAGCAGAGCAGACTGGGCTCACACGCCCACCCTGGCTGCCCCCTTCCGTGTCCCTTTTCCATTCATGTCCATCACATGCAGTGCCCTGGCCGGAAGATCTCCCTGCTTCCAGCCGGGTTCTTCATGGGGAGGTGGCTCAGGGTCCCTCCTCCAGGAAGCCTCCCAGTTTCTCTCTCAGCCCTCCTGGGCTGCACTTTGCAAGCCTCGTCCTGTTGTACACACCATGGCCACCTGCTCAGGTGCCACCCGGGCCACTGCAGTGCGGCTGTCGGGTACAGAGGGTGGCTGAGTGCGGGCAGGAGGGTTCCTGCTTGCCAAAGTTTACAATGTCGGGGCTCTAGGGTGCAGAGGAGACAAAGGAAGGCTATGCTTTTTTTTTTGGTACCGAGGATCGAACTCGGGTCCTTGCACCTGCTCAGCAGGCAGTGAAACCACTGAGCTAAATCCCCGGCCCCCAAAAGGAAGGCTATTCTAAGGGCAACTAGGAACCTTTTCTTTTGGGGTGGAATTTTTTTTAAAATTTGCAAACAGCTCAGGCTTCTAGCAAAGTTCCCGTACAAATAACTTTCTCTTGAGCCATTTGCAGTTGAGTTGGCGGCTCCGTGTTTCCTTCCAGCCTCTCTCCACCGTTCTTGATTTCTATGACCTTGACAGTGTGGAAGCGCACGGACTCTTTTTTGCAGCACATCCCCCGCTTTGGGGTTGTGGAGGGACCCGAGTGCCTCCCCGTGGTCAGATTTGGGCTGTCACCTGCAGGGTGGCCCAGGGATTAGATGTAGCCCGTTGCTGGGATGTTGAGTTTAATTTCTTGGTGAGGATGGATTTAGCCAGACTTTGTCGCTACTCTGTTGTCCTTTGCGGTTACCACGTGCCTTAAAGATAGATACTTTGAGTCAGTCGGATTTCCCCCTTTCCTTCCCTCTTCCTCTTCCTCTTCTCTCTTCTCTCTTCTCTTTCTTTCCCTCTTCCCTCCCTCCTTCCTTCTTTTCCCTCTTTCCCCTCCCAGTTTGGACTGTTTCCTGTTTTATTTCACTGGTGTGATCTGTCACTGTCTACTCATCTGGGGTGCAGTTGCCTCCTGGGCAGTTCCCCCCGCTGTCCTCCCTGGCCGCCTTCTGCCCCTCCCTGGCCCTTGCTGACTTCTGGCAGGAGATGTTGCAGGCTCTTCCCGGGATCGGTAGTGGAGGGGGGAGTTTGGAAGCCAGGGTCGGGTGAGGGGTGCTCAGGGCTCCTGGGGTATTCCCAGTTCCAGGCCCTCTCAGTGTCACACCTGGGAACAGGAGTATATGCGTCAATGTGCACACACACTGTGTCTGTGTGATGTATATGTCCATATAGGTCACCTGTGTGCTTGTTCCTTATTCGTATCAGTGCTGCCAAATAGAAATATAACGTGACTGGATCTGTCTTTAAAAATTTGGGGGCCAAGTTGTGTGACTTACACCGGTATGCTGAAGCAGGAGGATTATAAGTTTGAGGCCAACTGAGCAACTTAGACCCTTTTGGAAAATTAAAAAACAAATAAAAAGGGGCCAGGGATGTAGCTCAGTGGTAGAATACTTGACTAGCATGTGTGAGGGCCTGGGCTCAATTCCTAGCACTGACAAAAAAAGAAAACAATTCTAGGGCCAGGTATGTAGCTCAGTGGCACCGGGCCTGCTTGGCAAGTGTGAGGAGCTGAGTTCGATTCCTGGTAACAAAAAAAATTCTAGTGGTCGTATTAAAAAAGTAAGAATGTATAATATTGATTTGAATAATGTATATTTTTATTTACTTGTTTATTTACTTATTTATTTATTTTTTGGTACCGGGGATCGAACTCAGGTCCTTGCGCTTGCGAGGCAGGCAGCGGGACCACTGAGCTAAATCTCCGGCCCTATAATGTATTTTATTTAACCAATGCAGTCTGAACCCTTGATGTGAAAATCAGATCGTTGGTGGTGCCGACGTGTTTACAGGTAGAGCACAGTTGTACCTGTCCTGTGAAAACACGCAAGCACACACCTGGGGCATTACAGTGTCACTCGGGGAGGGTCCCAGGGGGACAGTAGTGAAAATGAGGCTGAGGAACCCCGATTTCCCAGTGTTTGCGCTTCTCCCTGGTGGGGTTGGGGCGGCCGTGGTAGGGGCCGTCTGGGGGGTAGGGGTCCTGAGGCCCTGGTCAGGGTCCACAGAGGAGCCAGAGTGAGAAGTCCGCCCAGGCCTTGGGGCGGAGCCTGGCAGCCACGTGGGTGTGTGAGAGAACTGGGTGTGGGCTGGACCAGGGTGGATCTGAGGAGGCTGCGTGTGGCTGGCAGTGAGCGGCCCCAGTTAGGGTCTCACAGGACCAGGAATGGGGCTGAGCTGCTCACAAGCAGACCTCGCTGGGGGCTGCTCGTCCCGTGAAGGCCACTGTTCTGGCCTGGGCTGTGACCGTGGGCTGCCCGCTGTGAGGACCCCGTTGGTGCCAGCCATTCGCCGAGTCCCTGGGTTGGTTGTCTGGGCCGTGCTCCTGAGCTGGAGGTGGAGGCCTGGCCCGCTCCCTGCTGCCCCACCTGGCCTGGGTCTCTCTCGAGCAGAGGGAACGTGGTGGTCTCTGTGCCCAGAAGGCCTGGTCACATCCTCCGTCCGAGGCCCTCAGTGCTCGTGCACAGGGGCCGTGCGGAGAGAGAGTTTCACAGAGAGTCCCCGTCAGGATATTACTTCTCTGCTCTCTAATCATTCAATAATGTAAAGAGCGTTATGTTCACGGCCAGAGAGACCCAGCAGGCTGTCCCAGGCTCCTCCCCCTGCAGGGTCCTGCAGCCAGCCTGGCCCACTGGATCGTCTGTGCTCAGCGGCACCCAGCATGTGGCTCTGACTGCACCTGGCCACCCCTACCTAGGTGCCTCCTGCTGGTGTAGGGTTCCCCTCTCGGTCTCCCCCCTCCCCTGGTGCCCCAGTGTCAGCCTGTAGGCTGCCCCAGGGGCTTCCCACTGCCAGCCACTGCCCTTTGGCCCCTCCTGGGCTCCCTTTCCCTTTCCTTTTGCCTGGCTCCTATAACCCTCTGCCTGGAGCCCTGTTGTGGGGAGATTTCCTGCCCCTTTACTGGCTCTGGTTCCCGGGAGGGCTTCCGGTCCCTTCCTGGCCCTTCCCCGTGGTTTACCATTGTCTGTGTTTATCCCCAAAGCCCTCAGCACAGGCTGGGCAAACAGGAAGTGTCAGATGAGAGGAGAGCAAAGCTGTGTCCTTGTGCTGAGAGCCACTTTGATGACCTTGCCCCTCCCCAACCCTGTGCCTGGGATTCGACGGCCACAGATGGACAGGTCATCAGAGATACCATTGTCATGAGCTGCCCGAATGGCTTGGCGGGGCCACACAGGGTCCCCTGAGGTCGGTCTCCTTTCCTGAGATGACAGTGGCCACCCCGAAGCTGGCCGGAGGATCTGGGGTGAAAATGTATGCCTGTGCCCAGGCCTGGGGTGGCCTGTTGGTCACTCGCACAGGTGAACATGGCCCTTGCTTCCCTCTCCTGTGGCATCTGGAATCGGGGCCCCAGCAGCAGCTGCTTCCCTCCCCTTCCCTTTCCCCACCCCCAGCTGCCCATGCAGTGTGGTGCACAAGGAGGGCTCTGTCCCTGTCCCTCCTACCTGTCTGCAGCAGGCTCCTTGTCCCAGGGGAGCGACATCATCCTGGCTACACTTTGGCCTGAGATGGCACGGGGGACCTGAGGTGTCACACCAGGCCCCGGGAGGACAGAGCCTGCTGTCGTTGGGGTTGCCTGATGAAGGAGGCTTGCATCCTCGCTCTGCTGCTTCTCCACAGCGGCTCCTGGGCTGGGTGGGCAGGAGGTGGGGCTGCAGGCTTTGCTGCTGTGACAGCCCCTGAGCCGGCCCTGAGCCCCAGCCTTGGGCGGCTGCTGGAGGTGGCGGCCGTGGCCCAGGGCAGCACGGAGTGGGTGTGGGGGGCCACTGTCCCTGTGGTGTTGGGGCTGGGTTGGCTCCTGGGGATAGGTGTGCCTGTGCCGGGCGCCTCTGCCCTGGCCTGGGGGCTCCAGGCTGACAAAGGCCTGGTTTGTCTTGGGAGGGTTTGGTGGCTGGGTTGGGTGGGTCTGCCCTGGTCCCTCATGTGGGGAGGGACAGCCAGCGGTGGCCCAAGGTCACACAGCTCAGTGGGGTCAGGGGTTCTCCCAGCCAGGGCTCATCCTTTGCCCTGGAGCTCAGGTGACTTCCTTGTCCCTCAACCAGCAAAACATGGGGTCCCATTGTCTGCAGGTGAGCCGGGTGGGAGGGGAGCCAGTGCCCGGATGGACCCGTGAGGGTCCTGGCCTCTCTCGCCTGCTCCGTCTGTCGTCAACTCGCCCGTTGGCAGAGCACCTGCTGCTGGGCATTGTGGCACAGAGGTGGGTGCCTGCTTGTGGCAGACTCTGGGGGTCGGGTGGGAGAAAGGAGGAAGCAGGAGGCTGGGCTGCTGGTCCATCAGAGCATCCTCAGGGCCGGCTTCCTGCCGGCAGGTGGCCCGTGCCTTGTTCCTGTGTGTGCTGTGTCCTTGTCCTGCCTGTGCCTTGGACTCTAGCGCTCCCACGTGTCATGGGTGCAGCTCAGCAGGGTGCCGGGGAGGGGCCTCTAGGCGGGCTCCGGGCTCCTGGCTGTCGTCCTCGGTGGCCCGGCTCTGCTCACGGAATTCCCCTGGGCACTTGCTGTCTTCCCGCCGTCCACGTCCTCCGCCGAGTTCCGACGGCCACACCGTATCTGCCCTCCCTACCCACTTGGGCAGTGTCCCCGGCAGAGTGGGGACCCACTGTCCGTCCTGGACCTGGCCTTGTGCAGTCAGGCAGGGGACGCCCGGCCCCACGTCCCCGGGTGGAGGCTGGGCTGGGTTTGAATCCGCCTTACCATCTCCTGGCTGCCCTCTGGCGAGTCTTTGTGCCCCGCGTCCTGTCCTCTCCGTAGACAGGTCCTTCTGAGAGTCACCCAGGGCTCCGAGCCCAGTACCTGGCCTGGGGGAAAGCTGCATGGAGCTAGGGATTTTCCCCTCCACACCTCACTCTGGCGTGCAAGCTCACTGAAGACCCGGGGGCCCCTGAGGGCACCCATGGCCCGGCCAGAAAGGGGATCCCTGTGCCCGGGAACAGATTCGAGTTTCCTGGGCTACACCGGTTTCTCCTGCTCACAGTGGTACTGGCGTGCAGTGGGTGAAGCTGTGGCCATGCTGCGTGCTAGGCCAGGCAGGGCCAGGTGCCTAAGGATGGGTCATGGGGTTCTGTGCCTCTGGGCGCCGGGGTCCTCGCCCCAGTGCCCCGTCTGTGTTCCTTGCACATGAGGTCCACATGTCTTGCTTGTTCCAGGGCTGACCTACCTGGGGTCCCTGCGGGTTCTCTTGTCCCCCCAAGATCGGGTTCCCAGAGCCCCCTCTGTTTCCAGGTGGTGGCAGGAAGGGAGCCCCTCACCCGGCCCGGTGGGCACTGAGCTCTGGGTCACCTGCTGCAGGTCTGGGTCCCAGTGGCCTCGGCTGTGACGGGGTATCCCTTCAGTGAGGCTGTCTGACATGGGCTCCCTCGCCCTGGGAGGGTAACCCAGGCCTCCGAGTCTGCCTCTGTAATTACGTTGGGAACCACTGCTCCGCTGACAGGTCCCGATTTTAGCAGCCCCAGAGGTGGGCGTGTCCTGGCTCGGCTGGCTGGGCTGGCGGGACGGCACAGGCGGTGGGTGTCTGCTTTTAATAAGGACGTAGGTTTCCTTGGGAGTTCACAGTTGTTCCACACATCACAAGGGCCATGTCCGGGGGCGGTGGGCGGCGGGGCTGGCTGGCTCCTCGAGCCCTAATTAGCAGCACTCCCGCGTGCAGGAGGCTGAGCCCTGTGTTGGGGCGAGAATGACTGAGTGCATCGAGCTGGGCCGTGAGCTTCCCCTGCACAGCATGCAAGCCTGTGAGGATGTGCGTACATGTGTGCATGCGTGTGGACCTGTACACACGTGTGAGATGGTCTGGCTGGTCTGTGCAGCCTCAGATGGTTTCCGGGCCGAGGGTGTGGGGGTGTCATGAGTGTGGATGAGTCACCGTGGACTCTGGGGTCAGGAGACTGGGCCTGGTCCCTCCGTGCTGTGCCCGAGGGTGTGGAAACTCACAGATCTGGTGGAGCCGCCCCCACCTGTGATGGTTTGGGGGCTTGGACCTACTCACAGGCCTGCCCTGAAGGCCCCCATTTTGCCGGGAGAGTTCTGTCTCCGGGGGACCCTGTTCTAGGATGGGGAGCCACCTTTGGCTTGGGGACAAGCCTGGCCCAGGTGGCCTGGGTGTGGCGTGTGATGTGGGCAGCTGGGGCTGTGGCTGTGGCCCAGCTCCTGGGCTGCATCTGCCCTGCGTGTTGGGTCCCATGTCCTGCTTGTGGTTGTTCCGGGCAGCGTGGGAATCAGCTTGTACAGGGCCAGCACATCATGTCCAGCGTGTCACAGCCGTGTGTCGGCTCCCTGGTGGAGTGGCTCTGGGCCTCAGCCTCCCTGTGTCTGTGCTGTGTGGCCTGGAACACACAGGGTGGCCCAGGCTGCTGCCTGGGAGGCGGGCAGGCAGGCAGTAGGTCCTGCCGGGACAGTTGTTCATACTGAAGGGGGTGGCCAGGAGCACCTGGCCCCACTGGGGTCCTTGGGCCCAGAGATGTCACCTGCCAGGCCGTGCAGGCTGCTCCGGGCTGCTGTGGGGATGGTGATGCAGTTGCAGCCATTTGGACCTGGCCAGGTGCAGGGCCCCCCGAGTCACAGCCTGTCAGAGCTGTGACCGAAGCCCTCCTTTCGATGACTCGACACATAGGCCCAGTGCATGGGAGAAGGTGGGCTGGCCCCAGCCCTGCAGCCGCAGCACCCTGTCCCCAGCAGCACCAACTGGCTCCCACATGCCAGGATTTGTGCCTATCTGAACACTGCTATCCATAATTCATGTGCTGGCAACTGCTGTCTTTTTTTTCTGTCTTTTTTCACAAAAGGGAAGATAGAATGTCTGTCTTCGTACCACTCCCTCCTCATGCAAATAAACCTCGGGAGGGATCGGCCTGTCATCTCTCTGGGTGTATTTTGTGGTCATTTAGCTGCTTAAACGAAACATCTGTTAGCTGGTGAGGTCCAGAGAGAGTGGGCTGTGGTCGCTGCCAGAGCGGGGAGGAGCGGTGATGGGGTGCTGTCCCCGGGACGGTGGGGGCCTGGAGCAGGGGCCCCCCATCCCCTCCCCATCCCCTCCCCATCCCCAAGGACGCCCGCTTGGGTGTGGCTGGCCGCAACCGGGGTGGGTTTCAAGGGGTGAGGACGGATGGCTGCCGTCGAGTGTCCTCCTTCAGGGAGAGGGGAGGTGCCCTGGTGGGGGTCAGGGCCCCACCGTGGGACGTGGCGGTGTGTGATCGTGGACAGGCTTCTTCGTTATTGGATATCCTGCAGGAGGGGCCGAGTGCGACGGGGTGAGGGCCGTGTGGCCACAGCCCTGGCTCCCAGCAAGCCCTCCACGTGGTGGCTGGGCCCTGTCCTTCCTTTGGAGATGGCTCTTCATGTGACATGTGCTTTGGGGCCTGGCAGGCATGGCTTTCATTTTTGCAGTTGGCTGCATAGCCCAGTGGTCAGACTGCCCAGCTCCTGATATAGCTGGGCAGGGACCAATGGGTGAGCCCTGGTCCTTCCTTCGAGGACCCTGCAGACTTTGGGGGGGGGATGCAGGGGCAGTAGGTGCTGAGGCCAGGGCGCAGGCTTCTCCGCACGTCTTTAGGAGGTGACAGGAGCAGAGGCTCTGTCTTTTTTTTTTTTTTGGTACTGGGGATCAAACTCAGGACCTTGCGCTTGCGAGGCAGGCAGCGGAACCACTGAGCTAAATCCCCGGCCCCACTGTCTTGAAGGAGGCAGGGAGGCAGGGCAGTGAGGGGTCAGGTGGGCGTCTGCACCATCCGGCACCAGGAGCCACAGGCAGGGTGGAGAGAACGTGCTGTGCTTAGGTCTGCTGGGGCGGACAAGAGGGGCCGTCTGCAGTCTGGGAGATGGATGTGCTCGGGGGTTGCGGGGAAGGGCAGAGGGAGGGCAGAGGAACAGGCCCCAGATGGGCTTGACAGGGTGACGGGGCCCCGGGGGCGGGGTATGGGCTGCATGGAGATGGGGCTGTCAGGCTCTGAGCTTTCGGCTGCTTTCCTGTCTTTGTGGCGTGCATCGTGGTTGGCATCCAGGTTTGCTGGACCTGGGTGCAGATGATGAATGGCCCTGGGGGCTGTGAGCCTGACCCCGGCCTGGGAGACCAAACGCAGCCACCTCTTGCGAAGCTAGGTCTGGAGGGAGGCGTCCGTGAATAGCCCGCCCTGGGCTCCTGGCTGTCCTTCCTGGCGTTCATTGTGTTCTCTGCTGCAGCAACCAACAGCAAAGCCTTGGGTTGATGTTTGAGGCCTCCTTTATTGCAATTGATCCGGTAAAGCTTTAATCAGCAAATGACCTCGCAGTGGTGCAGTTGAGACTCGCGCTAACCTCGTTGATTTCTCACCTGGGAGCGGTGGCCGAGGCTCAGGGGCAGGGGAGTCTCGAGCCCACACACCAGCTATGTGCTGACACCCCATGGCCCAACTTGGCCACTCTCCTGGCCTGGTGCCCCCAGGAGTGAACCCTGACTGGGCCTAGCCCCGTGTACTTCTCTTTTCCTCTGCAGAACTGAGTCTTTGAGCCTCATACTTTTTGTGGGTTTTGGTTTTTTTAAAATCGTTTAAAATGTCCTTCTATACAATTAGTCATGAAAACAGGCATACCAAGTTCTCCATGTGTGCATATGTATGCATATCTTTCTCTGTGTAGCTCTGTATACGTTTTAGCTTTCAAGTCCTCTTACCACCTGAAGGAGAGCTCTGGGCAATTACTTGATGTGTCCGTTGTTTTATTTGTAGATCGGTGGTGGTGCCATACTTAGTTTGTGGAACTAGCTCTCCCCCTCTCCATATCTGGCCCATACTTCTTCCTATGTACCTGATTTCACGGATTCCACGATGGTGTATTTTCTCATATTTGGACATGGTGACTGTTAGGGTGGAGGATCAACTTGCCTGGCTTTGGGATCCACCCGGGATTGGTGGAACACATTTCTGGGTGGGTCATGGAGGTATGGCCTTTGGGGGCATCTAGGTTTGATCCCTGGCCCCTTCTTCTCTGGCACTGGTTGCTATGAACTAAGCACCTTTGCTGCGCCATGCCCTTTGGCCATGTTCCTGCCTTGGGGCTGGCCACCATGGACTGAATCCCCTGAAACCATGAGCCTAATTAAACCTCTCTTCCTGTAAGTTGTGGGTGTCAGGTATTGTGTCCCAGTGACGGGAACGCTGACGAATACAGATGTGTCTGAAATCAAGTGTATTTTGGAGCTGTGTCACCAGTTTCACAAGCAGGTTCCCCCTGTGCCTGTCATGCCTGCCTCACATCTGACTCACTTTGGCTGTGGCAAAATGGACATTTCACACTCTGGTGTTGAGTGGCTGCTGGTACTGGAATTTCCAGAGGCGACATAGGCAACCGTTTGTGATGGGTGTCCACAGCCCTGCTGTTGAGGAGGCCTGTCCTGGTGCCCTGTGTGGACTGCCATGAGAAACCGCGGGTGGCATGGGCAGGCTTGCTGGCTGACTCCAGTGTGGAGCTCATCTCTGTGGCCCTGGAGACGGCCTGCTCCTGAGGACCGGCTGCTCGGGTTTTGTCCTCTGGGTACCCTACCCGCCTGCTCACTGTCCTCATGTCCAGGGGATGGCGGAGGGCCAGCCTGCTCCCCCAGCTCAGCCTGCCCCTAGGGTGGGTGCTGGGGGCGGTCCCTTCCTTGTCCCTCTGCCTAAGTGAGGCCCTGCTCCCAGCTGTTCCCCAGGGTTACAGGGGAGCTGGTGCTACTGTGTGTGGTGCCCCTTCCCTCTGCCTGGCCTCTGGCTTCCGTGAGGCTGTCCAGTGGGGTGGCAGTGGCTGGGGAACACTCAGGAGGGGTGCCCCAGGACCGAGGAGGGAGGGACAGTGCTGAGGGGCTGGCAGGCACCCTCATGGGGCAGGCAGTGAGGGTGGGGCCGGGGAGTAGGTGGGGCTCGTGGGAGGAGTACTGTCGGTCCAGGCCTTTCCTGATGCTCAGCCGGCCTGTGTGGATGCCTTGTCCCGGCCACCCAGCCCTTGCTGTGACCTCGTGGCCAGCACCTTCCTCAGCCAGCCCCTGGGCCCTGTATCCAGAAGGTGGGGGTGGCTGTACAGACCCCAGAGAAGAAAGGGGAGGGAGTGGCAGGGTCGCCCTGCTGTCTGGGATCTCAGGCTCCCAGATGCTGCTGGGTGGAGCGGGGACTGCAGCTTGCAGAGGCCATGGTTCCCACGTCGAGGGACCCTAACCGAGCTCTGCGTTGCCCCGCCTGCCTCCTGGGGTGGGCCCAGCTCCTGGCGTGGGCCCTTGGGGGCCTGGTCTGAGAGAGGGTCCCAGTCCTCTGGATGGGCCAAGATCAGAGGGCCCAAGGTGTAGCATTCAGCTGGTCAGGGGTGACTAGTTCTTAGGGACACTTAGAGAGGACGCAGAGGTGACTTAGTGCGTCTTCCACCAGCTTCAGCCGGTCAGCAGCACCCTCTGCAGAGCTTGGAGGGAAGGGTGAGGAAGGGGCTGGTGGCCGTGGCCTCAGCCAGGTCTCACGGGTCAGCAGGCTCCTGACCTCCTGTGCATGACGCGTCCACAGAGGGGCCTGTGACCCCAGCTCACCCTGCCTCCAGTCCTTGAGCCCCCCGGGCCCTGAAGGTGCCCGCTTTTCTCCCAGTCCCCGAGGTCTGCCTGCGCCCTGTCGGCCTGTCCTGACCCGCTGGCTTCCTGGCCTGGCACAAGCAGCGCACCGTAGGTGTCCCTCCCAGCTGGCCTTGAGGCTGAAGACCTGGGGAGGGCGGGCGTGGCCCCTGCAGCCCCTGCTCTGAGTGTGTTGGGGCCAGGCAGCACCCACAGGCTGGCTGTCCACGGAGGAAGGAGCCGCGCCCTGCTGCAGGCACTCCCTCCGGCCTGTTGGCAGGCGTGGGAGCCAGGCCTGGTGCAGGGGAGTCCGGCTGTCCGCTCCCCGTTTCCTCTGGCAGACGAGGGCCTGACTTCCTGCTCGGGATAATTGGCAGGGCCATTCGAGCAGGAGAGGCCTTGGGGACGGACGCTGCAGCAGGGCGGGTCAGAGGTCCGTGGTGGCATTCGGGGTGAGTCTGTGGGTGCCATTCTCCAGCGGGGTCCTCCGTGTCCCCAGGCCTCTCCCCAGACCCCTCGGTGGGGACTGGGCCAGGGTTCAGACAGTGAGCTATCGGAGCCCTGTGGGGTCTGTGGGTGTCTGGTGTGATGACATCTATCGCAGGCATAGGTCAGGGGCCCGGCCGCTCCCTGTGTGGAGGGAGTCCTGTGGCAGCTGCAGCAAATGACTTGGATTTTTTCTGTCCTGGTGCTGGTGGCCGGAACACAGGTATGGGCCGGGTGGCTCCCTTCCCCGGCAGGCTCTGTGCCGCTTCTGCTCCGATGGCCTGGGAGCCCCTGGGCTGTGGCCACATCACCCAGCCTCTCTCCCGTCCTCAGTGGCCTCTCCCGTGTCCTTCCTGTCCATCTCTCAGGAAGACTGTGGTTGGTGGCTCGGGCCCCGCCCTGGCCCGTGACCTCCTCTTGAGAACTGGGCCGTGTCCATCTTCCAGGGCCCCTTCCCAGCACGGTCCTGACTAGGCTCCGGGAGCTGGGATGATGTCCTTTCGGAGTTCAGCAGTACATAGTAGAGCTTCCTCCTCTTGCCCAGCTGCTCGGGGGCACCTGGGCCCTCGTGGGAAGGGGGTGATGGGCTTGGCCCAGCTTTGGGTCCCCTTGCAGCCTGGCTGGGGAGGGTCTTGGTGGCCTTAGTGGCTGTAGCTCCCGTATCGCTGTCTGTGCTGCTCTCTCCCCGGCTCTCGGAGGGGGCTCTACCCCCAGCTTCTGGGCTGTGGGCCTCTCTGTGCCCCCTAGTCCGCCCCACTTGCTCTGCTGCCCTTTCACTTCCCCAGGCTGCTGCCCGCCGAAAATAACACCTGGGCCAGGCTGGCAGGCGGGGCAGGTGGTGACGTGCCCTCCCCTTCCCAGGCGTGACAGGGGCCTGTGAGTGGGACTGGCAGAGTGGGGCTGGCAGGAGTTGGATGAGCGGAGGAGTGAAGAGTGAGGGATGAGGTGGCAGAGGTGGCCCCAGGGTCCCCTGGCCCAGCCACTCTTGGTGGAGCCAGAGGCCCTTAGGTGGTGACAGTCGGATCCTGTGGCTAGGAAGCTGAGGGGGGCAGCACAGGCCTCCCCACCCACACTGGCCTGACATTTGTGTGCGAGGGACCCAGGTTCCTCCACGCTCACTGTGCCTGCGGGGGTGACTTCCCAGACCACCTGCCTTGGCCCTTCCCTCTCCCCTCTCCCCTCTCTCCCTGGCCCCTTCTCCCCTCTTCGTCCACCTCCTTCCTCCCCTCCTCCTCTTGTTCCTTCCCCTCCTCTTCCTCCTTCCCCTCCTCCAGGCAGCCTCGTGGGAAAGACCCTCTGTGTGGAGCCCGCCCTCAGCGTGAGCCTCTCAGAAGTGAAACTGCAAACACCCGGTGCCTAGTGGGTGGGACCTGGAGGGGGGAGCTGAGGACACGCCTGTGCCAGCGAGGAGATCCGGTGTCCCTCCCGGGTCCTTCCCCTCCGTCAGGGCTGGACAGCGATGCCCCGGTCAGTCGGTGGCGTTGTAGGGGAGGCCCTTTGGTTCCAAAGCTTCTGTGTTGCCTTCCCCGTTACCTGGGAGTGCTGGTTTCTGCATTGGGAGGGAGAGACGCAGTTTGTCTCCTGGGCTGTGCCTCAGGCTCCTTTTTTGGAGGGGACACGCTCCAGTGCCAGGTTGGGCCTCGGTGTCCCCACCTGGCTGCTCCTGCAGGGCAGGAGTGAAGGCAGAGACACCGCGGGTGGCCTTGGCAGGAGCCAGGCAGGTGAAGCGGTAGGTGGGCAGTGGGCCCTTCCGGGTCCCCAGCAGCTGCAGTGGGCCCTCCTGACCCAGCTGACCCAGCTGTTCTGGGCTGGAGTCCCTCCCCGCTCCCCTGCTGCTGGCGGCAGCGGAGCTGGTGAGACCAGAATTTCCAGCTTCTCAGTTGGTCCTGTGCTCTGCCTGCTCTGTGGGAAGAAGGCGGATCTCAGGCCGAAGGGCTGTTTCCACGGTTGAGCTGGGATCCGCTCCGCCCACACCCAGCCCGAAGTGGACATGGCTTTTGCGAAATGCCAGAAGCCATGCTTACTGGTGAGGAAAGAAACAACAGCAAAACAAGAAGCGACTCCGCAGGGGAAAGGCAGAGTCCCCCAGACCCGGTCCCCCTCTCTTGGGGCTGGATTTGCTGCTGCTCCAGAAAGAATCAGCAGCTTTCTGGATGCCTGAGGTCCTGGGGCCAGGGCCACGGGGTGGCAGGGTGTGGCCGAGGGGACCTGGGCCATCCAGGGTACGGTTTACAAGGCGCAAACCACCCCACCTTGGGAGGAAAGTCCTCCTGTCCTCCCTCCTCCTCAGAACTCCGGCCCCTGGGTGGGGAAACTGAGGCTCTGAGAGGGGCAGGCCCTTGTCCAAGTCACCGGGGAAGCCACGTGGGGTCCTGTCCCCTGTTCCCATAGCGGGGCAGGTGCTGCACAGGAAGGAGCGGGCCAGGCAGGTGCTTGGCCACATCTGCCCGAGCTTCCCTCCCAGTGCCGCCTTTCTGACTGGGGGACCTATCCGCCTGGCGGGGGGGCGTCTGCTTTGCCAAACTTGCGTTTACTATGCACAAATCACAGTGAGGTGAACGCAACCGCAGAGCGTTAGAAAAGCAGAACAGCCGGTGTGGGGCCAGACGGGCTGTTGCAGTCTCGTCCGCCTGCGGACGCCTCTGCTTGGCTTCAGTGTGTGGGTGCACCCCCCCGCAGCCGGGCACAGGCTCACCCACCACCCACTGCAGTGTGCACGGGCACGCACACCTGTGGCGGGGCCCCCACAAGCACAGGGCAGTGTTGCACCTCAGAGTAGAAAGAAGTCTTATGTCCCTTGGCGCTGATGGTGGTGAGGGCTTAAAATGTCACTTGTGGGAGGGGAGGGGAGGGGTCCCCGCTGTCTCCCAGTTCCAGCCCTTTGGCCAGTGGTGGTGGCTTCCACAGAGGGGACTGCTCTGGTCCTCTTGGCTCCTGGGTCCTTGAGCTGCTGCCTACCTGTGGGTCAGGCGGCCTGGCTGGCCACTGGGCAGGAACTCGCAGGGACACTGTGGCCAGTTCAGGGGTCTGACTGGCGCTGGACACCTGGTTTCCCCAGGGGTGCGGTCCTCATAGGCTTCCCGACTTCCCCATCCACCCACGGGCCCCCGGGGATTCTGCTCCCCAAAGAGCCCTGGATGGGCCCTGGGGCCCAGAATCTGTTCAGTGGGTGTCCTAGCATGGCCATCCCAGGTCAAGGGACCCAGCCAGGGTGTAGTGTGAGTAGCAGAGGGGCCAGGATGGAGGCTGGGACTCCACGGGGACTCTTGGCTTAGTTTCTCCTCGCCACACTCCTGCGTTCCTTCCGTGCAGTTTTCGAGTGCTCTCGTGTGGAGTGGAGCTCAGGGTTGGATGCAAGGGCTGCATCACCAGTGCTCACAGATGGCAGGATCTGGGCTTGCTGAGTTCTGACCCCAGAAACCCAGAAGGGAGGACCCTTCTGCCCCTTTGGGATCCCGGTGGCTTTGGGTGCTTCTTGGTGTCTGGCCGAATCATTCCAGCCTCTGCCTCCTTCATGCAGCCTGTCTGTCCCCTCCCTCTCTTTGGCACTGGGGATCGAACCCCAGGAGCACTGAGCTACATCCCTGTCCCTTACGGTGCCGGGAATTAGACCATGCCAGGCAAACACTCTGTCATGAGCTACATCCCTACCTCTTTTAAAAGTTTTATTTTGAGACGGGGTCTCATTGAGCTGCCCAGGCTGGGCTTGAACTTGTGTTCCTCCTGCCTCCGTCTGCCTCAGAGCTGGGCTGACAGGTGTGAGCCAGGCTCCTTCTTTTCTAAGGACACTCCTCTTGGGACTTAGGGCCGCTGTATACTCTAGGATGGTCTCGAAATCCTTCCTTTAGTGGCATCTGCAATACCCTGTTTCTAAGCTTCCGGGTCAGGACACGTCTCTTGGGGTTCACCATTCAACCCGCTGGCTTGGTGTTGTTTGTGTCCCCCGGACTCATGGCACGGAGTGTGATGGCATCAGAGGTGGCCTCTGGCATGGCTGGGTGTTATGAGGCTGTGTGCAGGGGACCCACCCAGGATCAGTGTCTGCCCTGGGAGCCAAGGAGAGTTGAGGACTGCAGTCTGGACCCCCTTGTCTGCACCCTGCCTCCAGAGCTGGGGATTCCAGACTTTTGTCCCCATGACCCCAGGCCTTGCCAACAAGCTGCTCACCTAGAAGAGGAGGGGCTGAGGTCACTGTCCTCTCCCAGGACATGCTCACTTCCTCCTTCTAGGCCCTGCCTTTTAAAGGTCCCACCACCCCATTGCACTGTGCTGGGATGAGGACATTCCAGAGCTGTCAGTGACCGCTGGGGGTGGCAAGGATGTCAGTGGGGTTTGCTACCACTGCAGCTGACAGAGGGAAACTGAGGCTCTGAGCAGGTGTGGTGGAGCCCAGGTGTCCGAGCTGAGCAGGGCCCTGAAGCACGCAGACTGCTGGGTGCAGAGGAGGCTGCTGATGGACTCTGGTCTCCAGGGGTCCGGCTGGGGCCGGCTCCTGGGAATGGGGCTTGTCCTCGGGGCTCAGGGGGGCCCCTAGGGTACATCTGGTGTCCCCAGCTGTGGTCCTGACTCGGTGTAGAGGGAGCAGAGGGCCGTTCCAGAGTGAGAAGTCACTTGCCCACTGCGGCCCTTGCATGGGTCCCCAGATGTGGCAGAGGGCTGGGTTTTGCCCTCCTACCTGGGGACTCCTGACTGCAGTTACTTTTCTCCTGTATTTGCAGTGCAGCAGGAAAGGCTAATAACTAACAAGCCTCTCCTTGAACTGGAGAGTGCTCATCTGGCATGTGCAGGCCACTAAGGGATGGACCTGTTTGGTTTTGATTTCAGCGGGCACGGGGCACAGCCTGGCCGAGGTGCTGTACCCAGTCCCGGGGAGGAGGCACTGGGAGGACCGTGCCATGATCTCCGAGGCTGCTCCGCAGAGGGGCCGGAGAGATGGAGCAGTTGAAGTGGCTGGGACAAGCAGCAGTTTCGCAGATGGCTTGTGGGTCCGGGCCTGTGGCCTGACGGCCAGATCCCCGCAGGGGAGGAGCCACAGACGACAGTGGCTGCAGCAGTGGGCAGTGCAGAGCTAATCTCTCCTAGAGATTGGGAGAGGGGGATTTGTACCCTGTAGCGATCAGAAGCGGCTCAGGGAAGATGGTTGTGCAAGAGAGACTAGAAAAGCAATTTCCGGCCAGCTTTGCAGAAAACCTTTGCTTTGGCCCTGACCTTGAAGCCCTGATACCCCGGGCCTCTCTTTGTTCCTCAGGCTCAAAGAAGCTATTAGCTGCTGCTGAGCAGGTCTTTCGGGGTGGCTGGGGGGAGAGCAGGTGCAGAGCAGCCCTTTTGGACCCTGGTTTGTGTCCTCGGAGCTGGGGACCCTCTGGCAGGCTTGGCACCCAGGGGGTGCCTGCTTGGTGTCTGCTGCCTGTGGACCGATGGGGACACAGAGCCCTCAAAGTCTTATGCTGTCCTCTGGCCACTCACTCCCGCCTGGGAGCTTTTTTGAGGTGGCTTTCTTGGTGGACCTGTCTTGGAGTGTTGAAGAGCACTGTGTTGAAGAAGCACTAGCACTGTGCCTCCCTTTGACTGGGAGCTTGACTCCTCACCCGGGCACATCCGGGCTTCCTGGGCCCCTGTGGCCACAGGCACTGTTGTTCCACTTGCTTTTGGGGGACATCCTGGGATTTGTGGCTCAGGCTGGAGTTTAGGTCTCGACTCCGGACCTGTCAAACCCATCGTCAGGGCCCTGCCCCCAGCAGCCAGCTGAGCCCCTCCTGGAGTTGCCTGGGAAGCCCCTCTCCTTCCACAGCACCATCTGGAGTGGGTGAGCAGGTGGCCCAGTGACAGAGCCCGTGGGAAGGTGGGGGAGGGGAGGGCTGCGCACTTTTGAAACAGAAGAGATTGGGAAGCAGGACACGCGGCAACATGCAGGCCAGTAAAGGCGCGGAGCCCCAGAGCATGCAATCTGCAGCATCCAGACTCTGGCGTCCCATGACCAGAGGTGGCACACTGGGAGGAGGATGGGAGGGGTCCTTGCCAGGCCACGCATTTGAGTCCATTTGTCGGTCCTGGCTGGACAGTCAGCTCTCCAGGGAGGGCTCGACACTCCATGGGTGGGAGGTCGTGCCATCTGCCCAGAGAGCGGGGATCAGGGACAGGGACCCCCAGGCTGAGACCATGTGCTGCTCCCCGTGCACCCAATGGCGTGGCCCCTTCCTCCTGCCTGGGGTCTGGGCTGGGCTCCCCCCAGGACTGGCCCACACCCTGGTTGACCTGGGTCCTCCCTCAGTAGGCGGGAGAGGGGGTCCCCAGGCTGTTCCCTCACCTGTAGAAAAGGATGCGGGGGTGCTCGGGAAGGCATATCAGGACGAGCTACTCGGCCACCCTGGGGGCTGTGCAGTGTCAGGAGATAAGTGCACTGTTGACCTGGACACTCTTGCTGCCACGCCATGCTGGGCCAGCAGGGTGGTGGGGACGCTGCCTGCCCCCTTGCCCGTTGCCTGCTCGGCCCTGCAGCCTCGGTGGGCACACAGGGAGCCTGGCTCCTGGCTACTGGGGGAGGGGCGTCCCGGCTCGGCCTCCCATCCCTGCATGGAGGCAGCCCGGCCCATTACATGGCTGGCTGGCACCTTGTCCCCGCTGAGTGCGCTGCCGGGGAAATGGGCTCGAGCGAGGACGTGTTCCTGTTAAATCGTCCGGACATAATCGAGTGCGGACACTGCACGGATCATTCTCCGCCTGCAGCAGAGGATGGCGGGAGCAGGAGCCGAGTCGGAGTCTTCCCGGCCATCAAAGCAGACTCAGTGCCGAGGGCCTGGTGCCTTCACAGCGGCTGCTACAGTGGCCCTGGGCACAGCCGGGGAAGCCCAGCAGGGTGGTGATGACAGGGGCTGCAGAGTTGGACAGGTCGGTTCTAGGCAGATCCGGGCCCCGAGAGCCTCAGTCTCCTCATCGGAGCTTGGCTGGCTGGCAGGGTCCTGATGTGTGGCTGCGGCCGCACCCTTCCCACCTGTCTGCTCCCTTTGGGCAGAGTTGGGAGGGTCTCCACCTGGGCAGAGGGGGGCGCAAGCCCTGCGCAGCCTGTTGCTGGGGAGACACCAGGGGGACCTAAGAATGCCTTGTGGATGTCTGTTTGTCTGTCTCCTGGGTCCTGGACTCTTGCACAGGGTGTTTTGGACCGGGAGGGAGCGAGAGGGCCCAGGACGCACGCTGTGGAGCGTCTGGCCAGCTTGTCACCCAAGGTCACCCGTGCACCTCCCGCGGGCCCCGAATTGGATCTGTTCTGACAAGCTGCACCTGACAGCAGTAACAGTGCTATTTTAAATGGTTGTTGGAACAAGCATGGCATAAATAAAACAAGACATTAATTCGCTTTACCATTTTTTATTGATCAAAGACGTTCGCTGCTGCCAGTTGGAGTTCCAGTCAGCATGACTCGACTCCAGCCCAAGTGCAGGGACTGCTTGCGACTGGTGTGAAGTTGTTGAAGAGTCCTGGGAGGCTCCCTGTGTCCGTGGCATTTACTGGAGCCTGGGGACCCCGGCTCTGCAGGTGGCTGAGGTTTGCAGAGAGGGTCTCTTCCCTGGACCCTGGGAGCTGCCGTGCCGCCCCTCTTGGGTTGGTGTCCAGGCCTCTGTGCACGGCGGGTGGGGTGGGCTCTTCTCCCACTGTCCAGCTGGTGTGGCTGTGAGTGGAGAGTCAGGGCCCGTCCCCAGGCGCCCGGCAGGGGCATCCCTCCTGGGGGCTGCTGGCAGCCTCCTGATACAGCAGCCAGGGACGCCTGAGGGGCACGAGGCCAGGCTGAGACCCGGGGGCCCGGCCTGGGCTGCAGTTGCAGTTGCAGGCCACTGGCCACTGTCCTCCTCTCGCCTGATTCTGCATCTGCTCACTGGGGTTCAAAACCAGAGTCCCTGGAGGGGATGGATCCGTGGTGGACGCAGAGCTCCTGAATGGGATGGGCAGGGGACTCAAAGGCTGGGCTTCGGCTTAATGTTTTTAACGGGACTTTTTGTTTTCTTTTGCTCTGCAATTCAGGCTGGCCTTGAACTCACTGTGCAGCCCAGACTCGCCTTGAACTTGCAGCCAGTTCCCTGCCTCAGCCTCCTGAGTGGTGGGTTCACAGCTGTGCACCCCCGCACCTGGCTCTGTTTTCTTTATGAAATCCTGTTGTCCCCTGATCGGACTCACAGAGGGCAGCGTAAGGGTCAGCGACCTGGCCTCAGAGGCAGAGCAGCCCAGATGTGCCAGCTGTGCCTCACACATCTAGCTAGCAGCCTTGGGCAGGGCTCTCTCCCAACCCCGGTCTCCTTCTATAAATTGACAATCCCTTCACTGACTCAAGGTTGCTGTGAGGAGCCAGGGGTGGGGCTCTTGGCCTTGCCCCTGGAGTTCTGGAAAACCCCGAGTATAGCGGGGCTTGTGTGGTGGCCAAGAGTCAGCATGTGCAATGCCCAGGGGTCAGCACGGGAAGGGACCGGATGCCTCGCTGTAGAGATGAGATGTCCAGGTGCTCATGGTGAAGGTCTGCAGGGGCCACATCACTGGGCGGGATCAGCCACTGCTGCTCTGTCTTGGCCACCTGAGCAGGAGCCAGCCACAGGGAGGGCGCAGCCTCTAGCCTAGGAAGCCCAGATCTCCTGTCCGCGGTGAGACAGGATGCCCCCCACGCCCACCCCATCACCTGGGCGCCCCGCTGTCCTGACCCGACTGCAGCATGTCAAGCTGGGGGCAGAGTCCTGGCCCCTTGTGCCTTACAGGGGAAGCAGAGGCACTAAAAATGATGTTGGGCACACTGTGGTCAGCCTGCTCAGGTTGCCTGTGTTCAAACTCAGTTCCCTGGTGAAGGTGGTGCTGTGTGACCGGCCAGGGAGCCCCTCCGGGGCCTCAGAGTCCCCCTCTGCTCTCATGTGTCCGAGGTCGGCCAGTGTCCAGCATAGGCTGAGCCCCAGAGGGCCAGGCAGTCTGTCCAGCAGTGCCCAGAGCCCTGAGGGTGCAGTAGGGTCCCCACAGCCTTGGGGCCCCTCCCTTACTCGGGCTGTCCTCCCCAACCTGCCAGGTGGTCCTGAGTGGGGCAGGGAGCACTGTCTCCACTATGGGAGGTTGGTTTTACAGCTGCACACAGAAGGGGGCGTGGTGGCCCTCACGCACCTCCCGTGTCCCTCCGCCCCCCACCAGGTTCCTCTGAGGCTGAATGACAGATGACACCGGGCAGCTGGCTGAGTCTGGCCTGAGCCTTGTGTCTGGCACTGATCTGGTTCCGCCCGATCAGATCCAAGGGGCTGACCGAGACCGAGCGGGTGTCCAGCAGCACCCGAGCTGGGTGGCCCTCACACTTGAGGAGCATCCCAAGCCATCCACCATCTCTCGGCCCGACCTTTGGGTCCCTTTCTAGAATCTGGATTTCTCTGCTGTTGGGACAGCATGGCTCTGAGCAGCCAGGCCCAGCGGACTGTTCCCTTGGGCCTTGGGGCCATGGGGGGAGAAGAATGTGGACTGGCTCTGCCCCTCGCTCCCCACTGGGGCTCAGTTTCCCTGCTCTGCTCGTTCGGGTGAAGGAGAGCAGGAGGTGGGCCACTGAGGAGTTGTGGATGCTGACAGGGGTGGCCCTGGCACTGACCCCACCCAGACCCTCCCCCAGGGGCCCTGTCTTGAAGCAGACTTGGGTTTGTTCCTGGGTCTGCCGCCTTCGGGTTGGGTGCTGAGGTCCTAATGCTAGCTGCCTCAGTTTCCCTTTGTGTAAACAGAATGAATAAACACAAACGAGGGGCCTCGGGACACAGTCTGTGAAGGGGGCTGGGCCTCGGGCACCAGCTCTGCACAGTGGGGCCGAGAGCCACTGAGCAGCTCGTTTATCCCTAGCCTGTCACTCCAATGCTAGAAGTCCTCCAGGCCCTGGCCTGGGTGCCCGGGACGGGCACTGAGCAACACCAGGAGGGATTCCTGAAGCTTAGGTTGGCCAGAGTAGCCAAGGGTGGGGTAGGGCTAGGCCAAGCGGAGGCCAGGCCCCCTGGGCAATGGACGCGGGTTCATCTGAGCCTGAAAGGAAGCCTGCCCTGGCCAGCTGTGATTATGGTCAGGCCCTGTGTAATTACCTCTAAAGTGGGAGGCTGAGGAGGCATTAAAATAAATGCCCTGTGGAAATTAGAGATGGCCGTTTGCAGAAAATACTTGAGCCAGTGTGGAAGCTGCAGTGTGAGCCCCAGAGCAGGACACGCAGAGGGCAGAGTGGGGCTGCCTGCTTGGGCCCACCTTGCAGGTTTGCAGGCCAGGCTTTGCCCATGTGCCCTGAGCTCACTGTCTCAGTGGCAGAGGCTGGGAGCCTGGGGTCAGAGCCGGGCGTGGCTGTCTTTCTCGGGGTTCCTAGGGGGAGAAGTGCAGCCTCTCCCAGCTCTCGGTGGCCGCTGGCCAGCCTTGGCGTTCCTGGCCAGAGTGACGTCACTCTGGTCCCTGCTTTCCGTGGTCACGTGGCCTTCGCCCTGTGTGTCTGTCTCCAGTCTCCATGTCTGCCTCTCTGTCTTTAATCTTATCTTTTTATTGCAGTAAAGCATACAGAACATAAAATTCACACAAGCTTAAATATCACGATTCCGCTTGCATTACAAACCCAAAGTGTAAATAAAAAGCAAGATAAAAGATAGATGATAGGAAATAGGGAGAAAGATCTTTCTCCGAGGGGAGGGGACCAAGACATGGAGTGGGAGGAGGGCAGGAGGGACAGAGGATAAAAAAGAAATTAAGATGTGTTCTGTGCATGGACCAGGTCTGTATGGGGAATGTAAACATTAGGTACTACACACGTGTACTCATGAAAAAAGACGAAGGAGAGAGAGAGAGAGAGGAAGAGGGAGAGGGAGAGACCTCTTCCTGAACACCGAGGGGACCAGGAGCAGCCCTGGGGACTTCCTGTGAGTGGAGCCCAACATCGCTTGCCCTCGTGGGTCTGTGTCCCTCAGAATCAGCAAGCCTTGAAGACGCAGCTTAAGGAGCCTTTTGAGACCCTCATTGCCAAAGCAGCAGGTTCCAGCCAAAAGTGGATTTTAATTTAGTTAAAATAGGGTGAGAAACTGAGTGCTCCGGTTGGACTAGCCACATTCTGAGTGCCTGGTGAGCACGCGTGTGGTGACTGCCCTCTTGGACAGCAAATCCAGAGGATGTTGCCATCATTCTAGAGTTCTGTTGGAGGATCCCGCTCTAGGCTCACGGTGGCTGAGTAGCAGTGGCAGCTCAAATTGCGTGTGGTCCTGGTTGGGCCCTGCACCAGACTTTTGTTTCTGTTGTAAGGGACCCTTGGGTTGTCCTCTGTGAGAGTGAGGAGTGTAAGGTCTGGCGGTTTCTGTGGGGCCTCTGCGTCCCTGTCCCGGTTTTGACAGGGGTTGTGTGGCTAGGGAGAGGACGCCCTTGTCCCTAGGAGACGCAGGCTCAGGTGCCTAGGTGTAAGGGAGTGTCGGTTTCCGGCAACTCGGGTCTTCAGAAGAGAGTGTGCAGAGGGACAGACAGACGGGTGCAGGTGCAGCGAGTGACGTCGGGGAACAGGAGTGGGTCTCTGCCCAGGGCCCAGCCTGTCCGGGGTAGGGAACCGGGGCCCTGCCTGCTGCGGGGACGGAGGTGAGCGTCGGAGCCCGTGCCCCTGTGGTGCTCTCCGTGCTCTTGGTTTGTGCAGCCTGAGCGTGTGTTGAGGATGAGTCTTCATTTCTGACTCCTGCTGACCTCTGTCTGGCCAAGTCTGCTGTTTGTCCGTTTCTGGGGGCGGTGGGGATGCATTCTGAGGTTCTCTCCAGGTTGTGCAGTTTGTCCCTCGAGGGTTTGATGAGTGGTCTGAAGTCCTGGGCCATTTTGGGCCGTGTGTGCCAGGGTCCCAGCCTTACACATACCCATGCTGACCTGCATTGGGGGGCTGATGGCCCCCGTGTGCCAAATGCCCCCTGTGGGCTGGCATGGTACACAATTAGCCCAGGGAGGCAGGTACACTGGGAAACCAGGCCTCAGGAGCCAGGCCACCCTCCCGGTCTCATGTGCTACACTTGTGCACGTGGGACTCGAACTCAGGGCCAGCCACCAGCTGCCTGGTGAAATTCTTTGCCGGCTGCTTCTGCATGAGGCCTGGAAGTGCTGCTGCTCGCCAGCCCCTCCCCGCATGCCTGCCGTGTCCACGTCTAGCCCGCGCAGGCTGGGACAGGAACTCAGCTGTGGGACGGTGGGTAGAGAGGAGGCGACCCAGATGTGATGTGGGCGGTCTGGCCTCGTGCTACACTGCTGCTGCTCCCGGGCTGTAGGGCTTCCTGTGGGATGGTTTCTGGCTGTTGGCTCCGTTGCTTTGGAGTGGTTAGGGGTTCAGTGCTGCCGGGAGTCACGCGTGTGGCACGCTCCACCGTCCCTGCTGACATCAGGCCATGATGGTCAGCATTAGGATGTGCTGGGCACATGTGGCCAAGGGTGTGGGGTGGACACTTGTGATAGCTGAAGGGAGCAGGGAGCCGCCAGCTGCGTCTCAAGCTCCTTGGAGGAGGACGCATCTTCCCGCGGGGCCTTGTCAGGCCTTGCAGCTCTGGACCGCGGGCCGGCCAGCAGGGGTCAGGGCTCTACCCAGCCCCTCTCCCAGCCCTGGCCAGTTCTCAGCTGCCCGCTGGGCTGTCCCTCTGTGCCAGAGCGGGTGTCCACACACAGCGCTCGTGGCTGCTGTCGCTGTGAGTCCACGGGCCTGCCAGCGTACTAACCGCCTCCTTCTTGTCTCTAGTTCCTGTGTTTGAAGAACATCCGCACCTTCCTCAAAGTCTGCCACGATAAGTTTGGGCTGAGGAGCAGCGAGCTGTTCGACCCCTTTGATCTCTTCGATGTTCGTGACTTCGGGAAGGTGAGTGGCCCCATCCCCAGGCTCAGGCGTGGATGTGGTGCGGAGTGTGGCTGGGCCACGAGGGACAGGTTGGGGCTGGTTGCCACCAAGCCACGCCACGTGCAGACCGGGTTCCCAATGGAGGGCTCGAGTGGCGGGCCTGTCATCAAGCTGGGCAGCAGGACGGCCCTGCCTGTCCCCCTCAGGTGGTGGCAGGTGTTCCAGGCCTGGCGAAAAGCAGGGCTGGGGCTCCCACTGCCAGGGGACCTGAGCTGGGCGGGGCCAGAGGCCCTGGATGGCCTTGTTGTAGCTTCCTGGCCGGCCTGGTACAGTGATGTGGGCGTCACTTGCTGTCGGAAGCACAGCAGGTCCATGGTTTCTCCTTTTCATCAGTGGGGTCAGGACTTGTGACCGGCCAGTGCCTGTCCCTGCTGCTCTCGGAGCTCTCTCTCCCAGCCCCATGTGGGCGGCTTCCTGCCTACTGATGGGGGATGGCAGACGCTCCTCACCTGATTTATTTGAGGGCTGTTATTTGGACTTGGTGCCAGAGGAAATGTTCTGTGAATACATGATTTATGAACTGCAAAGGAATTTTATATCTGCAGCTGCAGATGCTGGGGAGCGGGTCCAGGAGGAGCCCATGTTTGCAGTCCCGTGATGTCAATGGGCGTGTGTGATGGGGCTTCCCATGAGCAGCCACTTGGCACGGGGTGGGGGGCGTCTCCCCCTCAGTCCTCGATTCTGTAGACCTGAGGTCTGGGGACTCCTGCAGGAACCCGTGTGTGTCTGTGATCATCAGCTCTTAGAAGTTTCCATCTGTCTCTTCTGTGACACACAGCAGTCCTGTGCCCAGGGCCCAGGCATGTTTGGGGTCTGTGACGCAGGTCACAGTGCCTCGAGGGTGTCAGCTGCCAGCAGCCTTGAGGCTTGGATGGCGCCATGCAGTGTCGCTTCCCACGAGAGGCTTGCAGTTCTGCAGCTTTGTTTTCGATGGTTTGGCGCCGGTCCTGGTGGACAGCAGAGCAGAGTTTGCCCGCAGGGCCTGGGCAGGACGAGGCCAGTGGGCCAGAGACACACACATGTGCATGTGCATACACAAACTACACTTGCACACACACATTCACACACAGCTGTCTGCACACAGCTCTGACATACTCATATACGCGCTCACACACTTACATATTCATATAGATACATACATGTTTGCATCATAGTTGTGGACATGCGTGTTCACACACGCCATTTAGATGAGGGACTCGGTTGCACTCACAAATATTCCCACGCCCATGCACACACCCCCTATTCACACTTACACACATGTTCTCATACTCACATACACAGCTGGCACTGAGAAGAGTCGCATGGAGAAGAGCCAGGCCCAGCCCAACCCTGGCCCAGAGTCAAAGTCCAGACTATTCAGTGTATAATTTCATGTTGTTTTTAATTTGCTGCAGCAGAATGCAGTGATGTAAGATGCACATAAATTTGCATTAAACTCTCATCAGACATCTGGCCAACTGTGTGGCCAGGCATTCGCAAAGGGACGCCCTTGTCACTGCAGCGGTTCCGCCGCGTGCTGTGCTGGGGCCTCCGTCCTGCCTGGCCCTGGTCTGCCCTCGTCTCCTGGGGCTGGTCAGTGGTGGGGCTTTGCCACACCCTGGCATCTGCCTGTGGGAAGCGGAGAGTGGACGGTGGGGTTGGACCTTGAGTCACGGTGTGGGGTGCGGGACCTGGCGGTGACGTCATCACTTTGGTTCCTGGCTGAGCTGAGGGCCGGAGTCCAGCCTCGAGCACTGCTGAGGCCCTGCGCGGCCAGCTGTCTTCCCCATTCAGCCCTGAGCTCAGGCTGCCTTGGCTTCTCACCGTGGGCTCTATCAGGTCCCAGTGGGGTAACTTGGGCCCTCGCCTCCTTGCCTCCGACCCGCAGTATGTGTGGGCTGCACACCCGCCTGGCCCCGTGGCTCCCTGTGGGTGGCTGCCTGCCGTGTCTGGCAGCGAATGCAGATTACCACAGGGCCTGCAGCACGCTCCCTGTCAGTTTCCTCCACGCTTTCCTCTGTAAAGATGGAGTGCTTGCCCCGTGGAGGCAGAGCCAGGAGCTAAGCTTGTGGATCTGGGTTCCAGCTCACCAGGTGTGGCCTCACCCAGTGACTCAGTTTCCCCAGGGCCTGCTTGGAATGGCAGTGGTGAGGTGCCCGTGAAGGTTGTGGGGCTGGGAGGGGGCCGTGGGCCTGGGCTGCTTCCCCCACTCCACACCTGAGCTGTGGCTGTGTCCTCCCTTAGGCCGTGTGGCCGTGGCCTGTGTGTGTTGTGGCCGGTGGCTAAGTCACCCAGGACTGTGTACTGCGCTGGTCCCTGGCAGCGGAGGTTTGGGTCCCACAGTGGCAGCCTTGCCCCGGGCCTGCTCCTCCACCCAGGCTCCGTGGCCACCTGCCGTGGTTTCCTGTCGTTGCCATCCTCCTTGTCCACGTGGAGAAGGCCACAGTAAACCTGTGGTTAGCACTTCTGTGCAGAGTGAGGCCTGGAGCCAGGGCACGCGGGGGTGCTGGGGGTCTGGGCTCTGACTGGCTCTGTAGTCTTGATGGTATTTTTGCAGGGCGGGGTGTTTTGGGCCAACCCTGTTGTGGATATTTTTGCTATCTGTAACTTGGTCCAGTAGGGACACCCGTGCCTGCTAGAGGTGTGCCCAGCACTTTCCAGCCACATCAGCCCACGACGCTCTTGGCATTGCTCTGCCCTCCCTCCCTGTCCCTGCCTAGCCCTCAGCCATGACGAGTGTCCCAGCAGGATGAAGTTGGCACCTGCCCCTCTCTGGGAAGTGGAGCTCCAGATCACAGTGCAACTGTCACCTCTGGGTAGGGAGGCCAGTGGCAAAGGCATAGTGTCCAGGGCTGGCCCTCTCACTGCCGTGGAGGTCTGTATTGGTTCTGGGTCAGCCAGAGGACAGTCCCACAGTCCGGGGGTGTGAGGGTGGAGTTTCCCTCCTATGCCCACTTGCCCGGCTGTCTCCCGTGTGCCTTCGTTGGGTTCGGAGCACGGAAGGACCCATACAGAGCAGCCGCCCCATCCATCTCAGGCTGGCTTAGAAAGTGCCCCGTTTCCCCCGTCATTCAGAAGGCTTGTTGCCTCTCAGGCAGTGTCCAGGCTCTGGGTTTAGTCCTTCATTTTCTAAACATCTGCCTCTCAGCTTCCAAAGTTTCTCATGTGGGTGAGAAGTTGTCCCTTGGGTAGACAGAAGCCCTTCATTTATTCATGAATTCGCTCACTCGCTCACTCACTCACTCACTCATCCAACCACTCCATCCACTGGTCCATCCGTCACTGATCTTGTGTGGCTACATCCCTCTCTGTCTAGCATCTGCTTCCTGTCTCTCCATTCTTCCCCCTCCATCATCCATCTCTCTATCCCTCGTCCCTTCCCTCATCTATCCACCCATCCGTTGTTTAAGCGTATCATTTACTAAGATTAGGAAGTCCCCACTACACTGGAGATAGCGTGGAGAGGAGGATGCAGATGGTCTTTGCCTTCAGGACACCTCAGTTAGCTGCCAGGCTTTCGTGGTAGAAAGAGCAGTGAGGAGGTGTAGATTTCTGAGTCCTCACTGTGAGGTCGGCGATATTATGATTTATATCTCGATGTCCCCCCAAAGCATACTGAGCCCATGGGTGGGGTGTGATTCTCTTCGTGGATTGGTCCACTGAGGAGTTCATAGCTGACTGTGGTGTGGGGAGAGGTGTGGCTGGAAGTGTTTATCTCCCTTCCTCCTTCCTCCATCTCTGTCTGCTTCCTGCCGTGCCATGAGCTCTTTCTCCTCTGCCAGGCCCCTCTTACTAGGCTGCCCTGCCTTGGAGCCAGTCAGCTATGGACCGGAACCTCTACAAAGTTGTGAGCCGAAATAAACCTTTTCTCCTTAGAGTTGTGGGTGTCAGCTCTTGCGTCTCAGCAACGAAAGAAGTAACTAAGACAGGTTTTCGTACTGAGAGTGTGGTCATTGCTCTGATGTTACCTGACCATGTGGTTCAGAGCCTTAGGGACTGGCTTGCAGGAAGACTTGGGGAAGGTTTGGAGATGCCGGCTGGGGACGCAGCATTAGAACACTAAAAGGTGAGCTTGATGGAGGTTCTTGTCAGAGCTCAGAAGACCAGAATGTTGATAAAAAGCAGATGGAAAAGACCAGGCTCAGGAGGTTTCATTTGGGAATAAGACTTCACTGGCAGTTGAACTCCAGGCCATGTGTGTTATTCTTTAGCAGAACATTTGTCTACATTTTGCCCATGTCCTAAGACTTTGTAGGAGACTGAGATTAAGGGTGGCAGACTAATTAATCTGATGGAGGAAATTTCAAGGCAGCCAAACATTCAGGCTATGTCTTGGGTACTGTTGGGGACTTTTAGCCAGCTCTACATTAAGAATCCAGAGCAACCGGGGTGTGGTGGCGCACACCTATGATCTGAGCACTCTGGAAGCTGAGGCTGGAGGATCGCTGCGAGTGGGAGGCCAGCCTGGGCTACACAGTGAGTTCAAGATCATCATAGGGAGACTCTGTCTCAAACAAAATGAAACAAAACAAAACACCCTCCCAAACCAAAACCAAAACAAACAAAGTAAGAGCAAATGGACCAGTGGAGTGATTTAAAAATTTTGCGTTCAGCCAGAAAGGAAGCTCTGGTAAAGAGCAGAGGAGGGTTGAATTGCTAAACACATTAGAAGCCAATGCCAGGGATTTAGTTCAGTGGTTCCGTTGCCTGCCTGGCAAGTGCAAGGACCCGAGTTCGATCCCTGGTACCAAAAAAAGAAAAAAACCCCCAAAGAACCCAAGTACAGGATAATAGAAAAAAATAGCCTGAGGGCATCACAGGAACCAGCAAGACCCCACGTTTGGCAGGCTCAGAATTGCAAAACTGAGAGCGGGCTTTGAGAGAAAAGAGCCCCAGGGCATCATGCTAGAGAAGAACAACAGCCTAGGGAATTGATTCCCCCAGATTCCAGTGCTCCGTATCCAGGCACTGTGAGGCCTCTGTAGCTACCAGCAAGAGGCAAAGGCTCTGGGTGCTGCTTGAGCTGGCTTGAGCTGGTGGCAAGCCTTGGTGTCATCCACCTGGTGCTGGTTTTAGGTACATGAAGAATGCAGGAGTTGTGGGGTCAGGAGGCTTCCACCCAGATTTCAGAGTGGTGGCCTGGGAGCCAGGCAGTGTGCCCTGAGAGGGCAGTGTGTGAAGCTGTGAGTGTGAGGCCGAAGGTGCAGTGGAGACCCCAGAGGGTTAGCGAAGCCAGGAGTGTGGGTCATCTGAGAAAAGCTGCCAGCAGCGAGCAAAGTCAGCTCGAGAGAGCAGCTGTAGGGGCTGGCAGCCCAAACACACTGGGGTTCACATCTTGTCACAGACTGCCCCTGCCGCGGACATGGACATAGGGCTCACTGTTTGCCTGGTGGATTTTGGTCTTGCATTGGCCCATCCTTGTCTATCCTTTCCCTGCCGTTTGGAATGGGAACGTCTAATCTGTGCCATTGTATGTTGGAAGTGTTCGATTTTCTTTTGATTTTTACAGGGGCTCCCGGCTAAGAGTTTGCCTGGAGTCTCAGAGGAGACTTTGGACTTGGACTTCTCAGCAGCGCCAAAACTGTTAGGACTTTGGCAGCTCCTAGAGATGGATTAAATGCATTTTGCTTAAAGGGATGTGCGTGTGTCTTTGGGGGGCCAGGGGGAGAATATTATGGCTTTTATCTAGATGTCTCTCTGAGGCCTCCTGCACTCATACGTGGGGCTTTTGGGAGGTGGTTGGATCATGGAGGTGTAATAATCATCAGTAGATTAGTCCACTCATGAGTTTGTAGCTAAAAGTGCCGTTGGGAGGTGAAGCCTGATTGGAGGAGGTGGGTCACGGGGGTGTGGCCTAGAAGGGACTATCTCTCTCCCTCTTTCCTTGGACCTTCTCTGCTTCTGCTGCTGCACCACGAACTCTTTCTCCTCTGCGATGCCCATCCGCTGCGCCACCCTGCCTCAGAGCCAGTCGACTGTGGACTGAAACCCTTCACGAACTGTGAGGCAAAATAAACCTTTCCTGTTTTGAGTTATGGGTGTTGGGTATTGTGTGTCAGCAGCAAGAGGAGTAACTAAGCCAGCTGACCCTAGTCTTCATCGAGTCCCCAGCCTGGTGTCATCCTCTGTGCTTTTATGGTCAGAGGGGCATGACAGGGACCCTGTGCGTTACCAGTACGATAGGTGGTGGGCTGTTCGTGGGAGAGCCTGACCTTCCGCTCCCTGAGCCTGAGGCTAGGAGGAGGGCTGAGCTGGGCAGGTGCCTAGCTCCTCCTTGACCTGCATCCCAGGGTGCCTCCCAACATCGGGCAGGTTCCCCCGCTTCTGGTCCCCATGCTGACCTCTGTGGACCCTTGAGGGCCGTAGGAGCCCTGGGAAGCCACGGCGGAAAGCCACTGTCCTGGGTGGGAGGGCAGGAGAGAGCTCGGCTTCCTGTGAGTCCTACCCAGCCAAGAGTTGGGCCCTGCACCTCGGTCTTAGCTTCTGCTCCCACCGGGAGGGAGCCAGGGCCGTGGTGTCCTGCCCCTGGCGTCCTTCCGAGGATTCAGGGAGGAAGTGAGCCCCCTGGTCCTGGTTTCGTGAGTATTTCTTCCTCCTTTGGTCACTTGCCCTGAGGTTCTGGAGGGGCTGAGGATTCAGCAGGCTGGTTCCGAGGCTTTTTGCCTTGGCTGCCTTCCCTGGTGTTTTCCCCAGGGCTGCGTTGAAGAGATCAGGTTCCAGCTCTGATGAGTCCGTCTGGGAAGCTTTCTGTTCTGTGGGGCGGCTGTGTGAGGGCCGTGCCGGGCTCTGACCGCCTGGCAGCTAGGCCAGGCCGAGCTGACGCAAGTTCCCTGGGTCCTGCCACCTCCCCGCCGGCGGCCAGAGTCCTCTGTATCCTTCACGTCCAGTTTCTGGGGGTTTGTCTTGTGGGTTTGTCCCGTCGTGGGCGAGGCCCCCTGGGTGGCCCCTAGGCTGATTCCTTGGGGACCTGGAATTCAGCCTGGAGGGAGGGTCGTGGCAGCTTCCGGGTTTCCATGACCTTCCTCTGAGATCTCAATTTCTGACCCTGAGGGTACTAGTGAGGTATGGCAGCCCCTGGCTCCTTACCATGAGGCAGACACCGTGGCTGGCCGAGCAGCCTTTGCATGCTGCGATATTGCCTGTGATCATCCCATTTTATAGACCAGACGTTGAGGCTCACGGGAGGCAAGCAGTCTCTTCCACAAGGCCCAGGGGCCCCACATCCTCGGCCCCACCCCAGGCTGTGCCCACTCCTGGGAAGGTGATGACATCCGGCCAGCTCGGTCGCCTGCTAGCTGGTGGCTTTCCCCGAGCCGCCTCTGGGCTGTGTGACACAGACAGCTGTACCCATGTCCTGTGGAGCCAAGCTGCCACGGGCAGGTGGTGCTGTGACAGAAGACATCTGTGGGGCTGGAGCGGGGAGCAGGGAGGGATGGAGACTTGTCACTATCAGGTCAGGGGTGAAAGTGACCGGATCTGTGGACAGTGGAGGCTAGGAGGGTGGGAAGGGCTGGAAGGAGGCGAGCCTGGTGGAGCTGCCCTTCCTGCTGGAGGCAACAGAGCTGCAGGGTGATTCTGGCTGCCAGAGGTCGGGGCAGCTGACCCCCTTCTGGGTCTGGTGAGGCTGGGCAGGCTGGGAGCTGCCCCTGGAGTCTTCCCAGGCCGGAGCCACCCACCCACTGCTGGGCTGTGTCCGCTATGAGCTGGCGAGTGGCACACCTTGCAGTGAACGGGTTTGTGGTTCACGGAAACGTTTCTCTGGGCCACACCGGCACTTCCAAAGTGCTCAGCGGGTCCCCTTCGAGGACCACTTGCTGATGAGGAGGGTCACCTGGCCCGCATCCCCAGGCCTGCACTCCATTCTACAGCCCCCAGCCTCTCTGCCCTTCCCTCGGTTATGGAAGTACTTGCTCTTCAGCCACCCTGAGCTGAGTCCTCCAGTCTCTTCCCCTGGAGGACCTCAAGAAGCATGGAGGAAGTGGAGACTGAGCTGAGGGGTGTCCCGCTCATGTTCCGTGGTACCAGTGAACTGGAATCAGTTGTATTTGGGTCCTGGCCACAGCAGAGGTCACGTGGCCCTCTACTGTGCAGCTGTGTGCAGGTGCAAGGGACTGGCAGTCACGTGGGACTCTGGGTCTGCAGGGCGTTTGGAAAGCCAGGCTGGAGCCCGGAAGTGATTCGGAGGCCAGGAGGTGGTGGGAAGCCACCAGGGCCTGCAGGATCTCTTTAAGGACAGCTGGTGAAGGCCTGCAGGTGCAGACAGCCCCCTCCAGCTGTGGGCTCCAGCTGCTGCAGCCTCCTCAGGAGGCTGTGGCTGAGCAAGGAGGCATGTCCCTGCTTGGTCAGGGCAGCTCCACGATGCTTGTCTCCCATGTGGCATTAGGCCTGACATTTTGCTCAGAGTGAGCTCTGAGGAGCTGAAGGCTGAGTTTGAACCATGGACTCCCCCAGCTGAGGACGCTCGCTGCCCGGAACTCGGTCTGGTGGGGTGGGGGCAGTGACGGGGACAGCTGCAGGACAGTGAGGAGCTGGCTGTGCATCTCACCTGGATGTGGGACCCCTCCTCCTTCCCTGGGAGATGCCTCTCCTCCTCCTGAGCCTGGGCCGCCACTGATAGTCCATCCGGGCCCTTCCTGAGCCCCCAGTGCCCTAGGTGGCATCTGGCCTGGGTAGGAGACCTCCCACCCATGGCCCTGGGCTTGCTGCATCCCCTTCCTGTGCCCACTCTCCCACCAGCACCCACCACCACTGTCTTCGGGACTTCGAGAGTCAGGGGAGCTGCAGTGCTCTGCTGCCAGGGAATGTGGGCCCATGGAAATGCTGTGGGGGCTCGGGCCGGGCTGGAAGCAGGCTGTGAGCCGTGGCCCTGGATCTGTGAAAGGAGGCTGAGGATGGGGTCTTCTGGGGACAGCTGGTGGAGGTCAGCAGGAGCCCACTCGGGTCCCTGCATGATGCCTCCCGTTGGGGCCAGCTCTTGGGAGTCGAGCTGGGAGTGCAGAGCCCCAGGGGGCAGCAGGATGGGTGCCAGCCTTGCCAGCCTCTGAGTCCTGCCCCTTTCTGCCATCCATCTGTCCTTTGTCCACAAGTGGTGGTCGGGTAGACGGAGAGTGGTCCCTGCCATGCACTGAGCCCTCAGCTTGGCTTCTGCGCAGCTGGACGTGGCCTGGCTTGCCCGTGCAGGAGGGTGCAGCAGTACCCTCGGGGTGTCCATCTGACACTCCTGATCTCCAGGCCCAGTGTCTGCTTGTTTCCCCTTGGTATTTGCCCACAACACTGGCGAGCGGAGGACTCTGCTCCCCGAGTCCTGCGGGCCCAGCCCCCAGGCTCTCAGAGCTCCAGCCAAGCCAGGTTCATTTGCACGCCCTGCTGAATGCCATGCCATGGGCCAGGCACTCTGCTCTCTTAGCCGCATCCACGCGGTGCTAATTACTTATTAAAACGCAGCACTGCAGATCAGGAGCCGCCTCAGGCGCTGGGAGCCCCATGTGGGGCGGCTGGCAGGGTGTCTGAGTCTGTTTGGAAACATCTCCGTTCTGCTTGGTGTCTTTTCAGGACATTATTAACCCACCCACTTTCAGGAGAACTTGACGACCAGACACGCTGCTCTGTGCAGAGAAACACATGTGTACGCACGTGTACAGGGAGCCATCTCTTTGCTCCTGGCACCATAGGCACCTCCCCTCCCTGCCTTGTGCTAGGGATGGATGGGGATCGAACCCAGGGCTTCCTTCCCCTTCCTGGGGGCTGGATGAGGGCAGAGAGTGACTTCCCAGTGGTAGGGTCCCCACAGGCTGAGGCACTGTGCACCTGGGCCCTGGACCACGCCCTGTACTGGGGCCTCTGCCTCTGTGCCTCAGGCTCCCTCACAGGGTCCAGGGTGGCTGTGACTCCCAGTCCCGGATTCAAGTTCAAGGCGGTCCTTCATAAACTGATCCTGTGCCCCCTGTGCAGGGATGAGAGGCAGGGAGAACATGGAGCTGGGCTGGGAGCTGGGGCGGCTTGGGGGTTGTGACCATCAGCTTCTGAGAGGTCAAGGGACCGGAAACCAGAGAGGGGGCTGTGGAGGAAAGGCTGGGGGAGCTGGCTCCGGGTGGAAAGGCAGGGTGCAGTGGGCAGCGTGGGGTGCAGGCATGCAGCTGAGACCCGAGGACAGCATTTCAAGACAGCGTGCCAGACTCCGAGGGCCACCTAGCGTGTGGTATCCAGTTTTCCCAGCATGTGGTGGGAGACTGTCCTTTCTCCACTAAGTGGCGCCTGGACAAGAGCCCCTGGCCTGGGTCCCTGCGTGCGTGGTGTGTAACTTTGGGTGGCCTCTCATCTTCTCCCTGGGCCCTGGAGCCCACACCCGCAGAGGGAGGAGCCAAATGGAGAAGATCAGTTACTCCTGAGTGATTGAGAGTGGCTGATGGGCGCTCCACTGAGGTTCCTGAAGCTTAGTCATCGATGAGTGATGTCTGCCTGGGCCGGGTGTGAGCACCGAAGTGCAAGTGCAGGTGTTTCCGCCCCCGGACTGGCTGGTCTCTTGCTTCGTGTCCCTGGAGAGGGAGTGCTGCACACCGAGGGGGCTCCTGGAAGTCTCGGAGGGTGTATCCCGGTGCAGTCGTGTGCTGTAACACAGCCCCTGAGAGCTGGGTGGTGTGCTGGATGGCGCCTGGCTGCCTGGTGTTTGCCAGTTAAGCTGATTCTTTGAGACAGTGAGGTCTGGGCCCCCAGCACGATTAGAGGGAGGTGAGACCGTGTTTCCTGGCCAAGGCTGCCTTGGCCACTGTGTGCCAGGCTGCGGCCTGGTTCCTGCTCTTGTGCCTGGGCCTCAGTTTCCCCATTCAGGAAGAGGAGGTTGGACTCCCGGGGTGGCAGTTGTCGAGGGAGGCCTTCCTGTCCCCGTATCCCTGGAGCCACACTGTTGTCATTGTTTCCCTCTCTGTCTCTCTCTCCTGGGGTCCCCACTCCACTGATGGGGAGCTTGGGTTTTCTTAACGAGGGCTGGGGCAACTGGTGTGATTTTAATGTTTTTTGGTCCTTGTCCACAGGTAATTAAGTTTTAATTGGCTAATTGTTTCTCCCCAGTGCCCCAAGACATTAATTGTGTCTGGTGAAGCCTGACAGTTTGATGTTTGCAGCAAAAAAGCTGAATAAGAGTAAGCAGGGGAAAAGGACAAAAATAGTGAGAAGTAAATGATTGCTTGTTCCAAAGCGTCATTTCTGGACACCCTGGAACACCTTACTCGGGAGACTGGCCAGCCTGGGTCCAGGTTTGATCCCTGGGGTCCGGAGGCTCCCCTCAGGTCCCTAGGCAGCTCAGGTGTGTGGCTGTGAACTTGGGGGAAAGGGGGCCCGGCAGTGGCCCCGCCAGCCCCAGGGAATTTGTGGCTGGGATATTTACCTTGGTCCATCCTTTTCTTTAGAAACCTGTTGCGACAACATGGATGCAACGCGGAATTTCCCATTTTAGCCATCTGGAGTGTGCAGGCAGTGGCATCGAAGATGATCCCAGCGTGGCGTGGCTGACAGTGCCATCTGGTCCCAGACCCCTCCCTCCCCCGCTGCCCCTGCTCACCCCAGCCCCGGCAGCTCGGATCTGTTTTTTGTCACGTGGCGTGTGGCCCTTGTGTCCGCCATTTTCCCTGGGTGCAGCGCTCCAGGGTCCCCCGTGCTGTGGCGTGTGTCAGGGCCCGTGGTGTCCCTCGTGTGCAGGGGCCTCAGTCGGCTTTTCTGTCTTCCACTGCGGGCCCCGGGCTCCGTCCCCTTCTGGCCGTCGTGGGCAGTGCTGCTGTGAGTATTCGGGGCTGGATTTGTTTGGTGGCTTTCAGGCCTGAGCCTCCCCGGGGCTCAGAACAGCTGTGAGCCTCATACCCACTTCCAGGCCTGGGTGTCCATGCAGGAGCCGGGTCTTGGGATCCTGTGAAGTTTTGTCCTTCTCTCAGGAGCTGCTATGCTGTCCTCCCCACGGGCTGCACCAGCTGAAAGTCCCACCAGCAGTGCGCAGGGCCCCAGCTTCTGCACATGGTCCTTGCCGCCCTTCATGGCCATCCTCCCTCCCTCCCTCCCCTTCCCTCCTGTTGTTCCCCTTCCTTCCATAGCCGTCCTGTGAGGTATGAAATGGCTTTGATTTGCACTTCTCTGATAATTAGTGACCTTCAGCATCTTTTTTTTTTTGGTACCGGGGATCAAACTCGGATCCTTGCACTTGTGCAGCAGGCGGTGAAACCACTGAGCTAAATCCCCGGCCCTGCTCTGCAGTGTTTCTGCTCTTGTGGCCTGAGGTTTTGGTGTCCTATCCAAAAACTCATTGCCAAAGCTAATGTCCCCAAACTTTTCCTTTATATTTTGTTCCAAGAGTTTTATAGTTTTAGTACTTACATTTAGGTCCTAATTTTATATATGGCACAAGGCAGGGGTCCAGCTTCATTCTTTGGCATGAAAAGACTGTCCTTTCCCATTGCACGGTCTTGTCACTTTGTGGCAAAGCACTGGAACACCATGTGAGGACTAGGGCCTTGGAGGGAGGGTCAGCGGAGGCCGCTGCCTGCCTGTGATCAGGCTGGCATTGGCAACCCCAGGGCTATCCTCACTTCTATGGGCCTGGGGGGATCAGCGCGATGGCTTGCCCTGCCCTGCCCATGCTGGAGCTTCCTCCTGGCTGCACGAAGAGCCAGGTGTAGGCCAGCTCTGACATTGAAGTCCTCTCTCAGGGCAGCCTCTTGGATGCCGAGGGGTGAGGGTGCTGATGTGGAGGTTGCCCTATGGTTCGCGAAGAGGTGTGATCCTGTCAGAAACCTCAGTGGGAGTCGGGCCAGGCCCAGCCACTCAGGGCCCTGGGGACGCGAACTGTTCTCAGCTGTGCTGGAAGCCTGGGGCCCTTGGCCCCAGCTGTGACTGTCCTGGCTCACAGCAAAGCCTGAACCCGAAGGAGGTGCCACAGTTGTGATGTTGTGCCACCCCTCGCCGGCTGGGGGTGGCAGTGATGAGATGGCATGGGGTGAGTCCTCTCCATCGCTGCCACCCAGACGGAAGGGCTGTGCTCAGGTGGGGGCCCCTGCTGCAGCCCTCGGGGGGTCATAAGGGAAGGGGGCCCTGACGGCCGAAGCTGTACCCAGTGCCAGCGCCATAGGCCAAGCTTCCTGGAGCAAGGCCGGCGGCCTCCGAGACCGTCCGAGCTCTGAGAAGCGGTTTATTCATTCATTCATTCACCCATTGACCAAACCTTCACGGAGCCCCTGTGTGGCCAGCTGTGGGGGACACTGTGGTGGGGGTGGCCCTGCGCCCCTGTGCTCTCGGCCCCATGTGCCTGCGCCGGGGCTGCAGGAGGTGGATTTCGGGAGATGGCTGACTCTGCCTCTCCAGCCTTGCCTCCTGGGGGGCCCTTCTGACTGCCCCCCTTCTGTTGGGGCCACACACGTTCCAGGATTCCAAACGTTATACCAGTGATGGAGTTAAGTAATTAGTGTTCCATTTTTTAGTTAATGAAAGGCTAATTATGCATTGTGTCTCCAGTTAGTTTCTGATCCTCACCGGGTAGCAGCACCCCCTGGGGGGAGGGCCCTTCAGGAAGCCAGGGGGGCGAGACAGCCTCTACGTGATAGACTTTGGGCTGTTTCAGGGTTTTCCCTATCGCTAGGAAAGGCATGGCTGTCACCAGACCTGAGTGGTGTGCGTGGCAGGTGCTGGGGTCAGGTGGGGTGGGAGGCGGCAGCGGGAGCTCAGAGGGTGCCAGGCCCCGCCCTGGCCAGCCCCCCATCCTCTGTGCGGGGTCCTGGGTGGGGGCCTGGTGCTGGCGGCTGGCTGGGGCAGCTGGGTCAGGGCCTCTGCTCCAGGCGTGGCCACTTGGTGACCGAGGTCTTTCTTTCATGGATTGCCCTGGCTGTGTGGCCCGGCGCCACTTCCCCTGTGAAGCTCCCCCAGGTTGCCTTGGCTTGCGGTGGGAGGCGCAGCTGGGAGGGTGCTTGATGGACGCCCACTCCCATCATGGGCCACAGGGGAGCTGAGGCGGGCGGGGCTGGCCAGCTGGGGCCCCGCTGTGGGACGAGACAGCTAGGCAGCTGCTTTTCCTCGAGCTTGGGCCCAGGCTGCAGTGAGGAGCCCATCCCCGTCCCTGGAGGGCCAAGGCTGAGCCACCCGCTGCCTGGGGCCTCCTGACCCTGGCCTGGCCCGGAGGAAGAGGCGCCTTCCCTCATGGGCAGGGGGTGCAGCAGAACTGCCCATTTTGTGTGCTGGTGGGGGCAGGACATCTCAAGTACAGGGCTTCTGGGAGGCCTGAGGCAAGCTTGGCCTTGTTGCCTGAGACAGACCTCGGCTGTCTGGCCCCGCTGCCCTGGGCTGTTTACAGCCTGTATTCCTCTCTGATCTGAGACTGAAATATTTTAACTGGTGGCAAAAAAAAGCTGAGCACACTGATATGGGGACTGTTTGGGAGCGGTCCAGTGTCCTGGAGTCTTCCCTTCGATTAAAGTCAGTCTGCTCTGTGACTTAGAAAGGCAGGGGAGCTGGCCAGCTGCTCGGCCCCTGGGGATGGCCGGACCCCGGGTACTGGGTCCCAGGCACCCCCTCACCAGGGTCCGCTGCCCCAGGCAGGGCTGAGTGGGGGACACAACCTATGTCCCTGGGGATCTGATGACAGAGCCAGCTGGCGCTGGTGGTGGCGAGGCCCAGGGTCCCCAGCCTCCTTTCCTGTTGGCACCAGCTGTGCAGGGAGCTCCGTGGGGTCGGCCAGGATGCCTGTCCCGAGAAAGGTGTCAGAGCAGCACTGCTCATGGCTTCACCTAACTTCCTGGGCAGCAGAGTGCACGGGAGGTGCAGAGACCCTCTCGAGCGTCTGCAGGGAGGGTGTGGCCTGAGTCACCCACAGATCTCGAGGGCCGGGCCAGAGGAGCTGAGCGCCAGCCCGGGAAGGGTGACAGAGACCTGGAAATGCGGCCCTGGCTCCGGGAGCAGTGGGTCCCGGGCTTGAGAATGGGACTCTGGATCAGATGTGCCGGATTTGAGGTCCGCCTTTGTGTTTACAAAATACTGAGCTCGGCTGTGCTACCCAGTCTCTCAGGCCTTGAGGTTTTTACCTATAAGATGGGAATGATAGGAAGCAGGCAGGAGGTGGCAGAGAAGCCAGCTCAGGCTCGGCACTGTCATCGTCCCGGCACCAGACAGGGCTCAGAAGCTCTGCACTCAGATGGCTCCTGCCACCGAGGGAGGGCCCTGGGGCAGGGCAATGCGGCGTCCCCAGCCCCACAGCCTTCATCTTCCTTGGCTGCTCTTTGCCGCTGGTTCCTGGTCGCTGTGCCTGACGGCCCCATTCATTGGACTGGAGGACTTCAGCCCGAGACCGCTCTCAGGTGCAGAGGAGAGCTGTCCTGATGCAAATTAAACCATATGCAGTGGCGTTAGAGCCCCAGTCGCTTTGGAAAATGGGGTTGGCGAGCGGGAATGAGTAGTAGTTGCTGACACCCTTTGGAAGGAAGAAGAAGGTTGAAGGGAGCTTGAGGGGCTGCATGTGGGGGTGGCCAGGCCGCCACCAGGGTCTCCCTGCCTGTCCTGGCCTCGCTGAGCCCCACTTCTGTTTGGGTTCCTCGGGGGTTCTGTTCCAGGTGGGGGCAGGTCAGCATTGAGTGGAGCCACCCTGGCCCACTTGGGGCTCTTGCTTCCGTCCCCAAGCCTCAGTTTCCCCATTAGTGACAGGGAGGTGGCACCCACCTGTGAGGGGTCAGGGAGGAGTGGGACCCAGCAGGGCAGCGTGGAGGCCCAGCCTAGAGCCTCTGGAGTAGACGTGGCCCCGCCGTGTGCTGCGTATACTTTTCATGGATTGAACATTTTATCTTTGGGTTGCTGAGAGCCCTTTGGAGATCGTGCGTCTGCAGCTTACTGAAAACGATAGCTCTGTCTTTTGTAAATATAAAAAAGTCCTAGCCAAAGAAGGAAAAAAAAGCATTGTTTTTCTAGTGGTGTCCTCCCAGCTGTCCGAAAGGTCGTAAAATGTATTCTGCTTGACATTCCACCATTAGAGACTCACTCCTTTGGCTTAAGAGTGATCTCGCTGAGGTGCGTAACGGGCTGAGCTTTATCATTTACTTAGGGGAGACGTGCGGGGTGCTGTTGGATGAGCAGGGCCTGGCAGGGAGGGGCAGGGCTGGGCCTGGCTTCTGTGTGCTGGAGGGGCTGGGAGCACGCTGGGCAGGGTGACCTCGCCTTCCTTGCTAACCGTTGTGGGTGTTTCTGAGCTGCCCGGCTTCCTGGACAGGCGTCTTGCACGCCTCACTTTTGGTAAGTGAGGGAGGAGAGGTTCTGAGAAGCAGCATCACGGCTGCAGGTCATGCAGGAGACCCCGGGCAGATGCTGGGCCCGAGACCCCGCAGCCCAGGGGTGGGTGTGGAGCCTGGGCCTCGCCCATGGGCCGTGCCAGCAGGGAGCCCAGGCCACACCTGCTGCGTCGCTCCCCCCTCCCCCCCTCCCCATCAAAGCCCCAGCCCATGCCCCGCCTGCCACCCGTGCCCAGTGCTGAGCCCCAGGGCCGGAGGGCAGCTGCTACAGAACTGGAAATCGGAGGTGACTGTTTTGGGCCGTGGGGCTGGGATGGCCCAGGCCTTTGTTAGCACCCACGGCCTTCGCCTGCACAGAGAGGGCCTTATCCAGCGGAGGGAAGCCTGCCCGGGCAGGGAATCACTGCCCGCTAGCTTCAGCGTCGTTGTGCGGCCCGAGGCACCCGCAGCAGCCCCTCCTGCTCCTTTATCCCCTCTCTCCGAGGAGCAGGTAACCGGCGGGCAGCTGGCAGAAGCCTGTCCCAGGGCATGCCCATTTCCGGCCAGGCTTGGAAGGAAAGGTGTTTGCATGTGAGGATGATGGTGTGTGTGGACCTGGGCACCACATATATGAGCCTATGTGTGTGTGAATGTGCACACGAGTGCATTGTGAGGATGTGTGTGCAAATGTGTGTGCATTGTATGAGTGTGCAGACATTTGCATTGTGTGTGCATGTGTTAGGAGATGCGTGCGTAGGTGCGTTGAGAGTGTGATGCGTGTGTGCATCGTGTGTGCCTGTGTGAGAGGGTGTACGCACACTGCACTGTGTGTGTGTGTGAGGACATGTGTGTTGTGTATGTCTTGCCTGCTTTCCCCTGGGACTCTGCCCGGGACCAGGGCTCCCTGGAGGTTTATCTGGGGTGTCCATGCACCCCTGAATTGCCTCACACAGTGCCGCTGCACTGGGCACCAGAGAAACGGCATAGCTTAGGACCGCAGTGTCTGGGGCTTCCTTCCCAGGTTTCTGTGCAGCGGTCAGGGGTGGCCTGGGTTCTGGATTTCCTGTGGGCCACCAAGTGAGGCCACAGGAGCTCCTTGGTGCCAGCATCTGGCTGCAGGTCTTAATTCTGTCCTGGTAGCTCGGCCGACAGGACCCCACAGACCCGGGAGACTGGTGGTCTTCACCGTGGATCGGGAGCACGGGGACACTTCCCCCTTGGGGGGCCCTGGGTTCCGGATGCTGTGGGCAGCTCAGCTCCTCCCCGGTTGCTGCCTGGGGTCCGGTGTGTGCCCTCTGCCTCACCCAGGGTCCTCACATGACTGGGCTCGGCCTGGGCCCCTGCTGTATGTGCTGCATGGACCCGTAGCGGGAGTCTCCTGCACCTTTGGTGACCCTGCCTGGGGGCCGCCAGGTCAGCGCTCCCCTCCATGTGGAGGCCCCGGGACGCTGTTGCTCCTGACCAGGGCGTAGGCCTCTGCCGTCATTGGTGGTTATGTCCCCAGGGCTTCCTGTCCATGCTGCCAGCCAGGAGGCGCAGGCTTTTGACCCCTTAACCTTCCTGTCGCCGTCCCCTCTTTACTTGTGCTGTGACGTCAGCCGCGTGACTGGTGTGTGTCAGTGATAAGGGCAGGGTCCAGCCTGGCCCTGCAGACCACTGTGAGTCACCAGGCCTCGGGAGCCTGTCCTCTCTGGGGTGTGGGTGGCTGAGAGGGCCTCACCCGAGAGAAGTGGGGTTGGTGTCCGCAGCCTGGGCCTGGGTCGGGCGTGGCCTTCTGAGGACAGCGCCTCCCCCAGACAGCTCAAAATGGCTCCCTGGGGACTGTCACCTGCAGGCTGCTTTGTCACCTCAGTGGGTGATGGGGATGTGGCCCTGCCCCCCCCCGGAGGCTGTGTCCCCAGAGGGACGAGCCCCGAGCTTAGGACACACCACCTCTCCCCCGGTGCAGCCGGCAGGACTGTCCCGGAGTGGCTGCCCTGGGACTCCTTACATTGAAAACCAGGGTCCTGTCACACATGAGAGCCTGTGACTTGCTCTCATGGTTAAAACAGACCAGGGTTAGTAAACAGCACAGCAGGCCAAGGTGCCAGAGTCCTGCCTTACACGCCCGACCTGCATGGCCCCGTGATGCTGGCGTGCCGGGATGAATTTCTAGGACATGGGGTACAGATGGGAAGGTGCTCTTGCTCTGGGACACAAGCCCCTGGGCATGTCCTGCACGTGTGTGTGGCAGGCCCCGGGCGCTTCGATGTAGCCCTCGGGTCCAACCCTCGTCTTCCCAGCCCGGGACAGCGCCCACTTCCTCAAGTCCTCCGGTGCCCCGAGACCCTGGCTTCCCCTGGGTCCTGGCCACCCCCCCGCTGTGCGCTGGAGGCTGCTGGTTATCCAGGGCCACCAGCAGGCACTGCTGGGTGTCCTGGGCCGGGCCAGCACCCTGACTTTGAAAGCCTCACTTCTGTGGCCTCACACCCTGGGTGGGTGGGGAGAGCACTCCATGTGTGGCTGGCACTGGGCACTGGGCTTTGCCCGCAGCAGCCCCCTTGCCGAGGTGGACCTGCGTCAACGCCCTTGCCCTCGAGTGGGTGATGGAGGGCAGGGGTGACCAGGGCAGGGAAGTGGGGAGCTCTCCAGTGCCCAGCACCCTCTGGGGAGCAGCACTGCCCACGGGTGGGGTGCCAGGCTCGGGGGTGGTGATGTGTTCGCTCTCCCGGCTGTGGGGCACCTGTTCCCGTCTCCATCCGGAGGCCCCCAGTGCTGTACCCAGATGTTGAAATCCTGAGAGATTGAAGTCCCTAAAGTCTAAAATCCCAGAAGTCACCATGTCCCCAAATCTCTGGAAGACTGTGATTCCCGCTATCGCGGGCTGCTTCAGGGAGCGGGGAGCCGGGTCCGGGGGAAGAGATGGGCTGCCTGGACAGTGGCAGGGCACCCTGGTCTTCCTGGGAGGAATGGCGCTCCTGGGTGACACAAAGGGGCTGGGGTGACTGCTTGGAGCCACCGCCTGGGCGGGGTTGGTGGGTTTGCTTGTGTCGTGGGGTGAGGACATTAGCTGTGCCCGCCCTTTGTGCCCAGCAGGGCTGAGGACTGAGGAGTGCAGGTGAGAGTGGCCTTGGCCATCCTGGTCCCTGTGGCAGGAGGCCAGGCTGGGTCACTTGCATACCGGAGGCTGATGTGGCTTGTGGTTCTGGTGGCTGGGGAGCTCACGGGCCCGGCCCTGGTATCTGCGGGGTGTCTTGCTGGGTCGCGATGTGGCAAGGAGGGGCTCTGTGCACGTGCCCGTCCCAGGGTGCTGTCCTGCCAGGGCACTGCCGCCCAGGGTGTGGGCACGCACCGGATTCTGTGTGACGTTGACAGCGAGCGATTCCACAGGCTTCCTGCTTTGAACTTCACAGGACCCCTGAGGACGTGAGCTCTGAACACGAGGCATTGATGGCCGCTTTTATCAGTGCATGAGCAGTGGTGAGGTTTTGAGGGGCGGGGAGTTGTGTGTTTGGAAGAAGCCTCTCTTTTCCCCCTGTGGTAGGGTCGTCCCAGAGGAGTGAAGCTGTGTGGGGACCCAGCTTCCTGCCAGAGTCAGGGCGCAGTGGGAGTCCCTGCTCGGCCGCTGTAAGTTGGGGTGCAGACTTCTTCCCATGGGAAGAAGCCCCAGTGCCGGCAGGGCCAGCTGCTTTCACCTTTTTTGGGTAAGAGCATCTTCAGCTTCCTGGCCAACAGGGTTTTACGAGCTCTTAGGGATAGATAAACGAGCTCTGGCTTATCTGAGCGTGTGATTTGTTAACTTACTGAAAAAATGCGTCATAAGAATGATCAGCGACTTGCTTTTCTTATTCGCAGTACGTGATGTATGTCCCTCCAACTCTTCCTGTCACCTTGGGCTGGGGGTCATCATAACCCCCGAGCCCCCTCACAGCCATTTAGGGGAGTCCACACGGGGAGGCAGAAGCCCAGGGGCGGTGTGCGGATCCTGCTGAATCTCTTCTCTTTTCTTTCTGAAGCCACCTTTGAGTGGCCACTGTGAGCCCAGCTCTGTGTGCTCATTGTGCTGCACTCGTTCTGGAGCATGTGGAGTGCTGAGGTGTGAGGCCCTGTCCTTCCTGAGGCTGCATCCTGGGACAGACCCATGTGGCTGTCGCAGCTCCCTCGTGGTCCATTCAGTACCCGTTCTCTAAGCGCTGGCTAGGTGCCTGGGACGGGGTCTGGACAGGGCGGGTCTGGCCATGGGGTGGGCATAGGGCCTGCGGACCCGAAGCTTAGGAGGGTGGGGAGACCTCTGCTCGGAGCCCCGTGTCTTGCTCTGTCCCGGCAGGCTCAGCGCTGGTGGGCAGCATGTGGCTGCTCCCGCCTTGGAGGCCCAGGCCACCTGCCCGCAGTGCACTGTGGGTCCCCCTGCCACCTGCACAGGGTGTCACTGTGTCTACTCAGGCTGCAGGGAGACGCTTACGCAGCTGAGATCTCTTCTCACACAGTCCCGCAGGCTGGGCTGATCCGGGGCAGGTTCTCTCCAGGGCCCAGGGCGGTGCCACCCAGCTTCTGTCCTTGGCTGGTGGGTGCCATCCTCTCTTCTCCATGACATCTGGCCTCTGCGTGTCCCTGTGTGGATGCTGCTCGTGTTGGACCACCTCTGTGGACACCCAGTCTCCAGTGAGCTTTCATCCTGAGGCTGAGGTGTCCTATCCCAGGGGATGCAGTTCAGCCCCACACCCTCCCTGTTTCCACCCTGAGAAGCTGCACCGTGCCTTCTCCTGCAGCTAGGACTGCTGCAACCGCTCCTTGGGACGCGCTGCCCGTGCCTGGGGTCCTGGCCTCGGGGTGCATTGGAGCAGAAGGCTGCAGCTTCTCCAGCTCTGGGGAGCCCGGACTGCCCAGCTGCGGAGGAGCCCCACCCCTAGGACCAGTGCTGGCTGCATTGATGTCTCAGATCTTGAGTGTGATATCCCGAAGCCACGGCTCTACCTGCAGGCAGAGGAGTGGTCACCTTCAGGGTTGGGGGTCCTGGCTCCGTGTTGCTCTTGTGAACACCCGTTGGTGGACCCTGTGAGTTCACTGTTGCTGGCCCCATGTGGCAAGGCCTTGGTGACAGTGGCTCGAGTATGACACCATGGGAGGTTGGCAGCCCCCACCTGCATTCATAACTCTTGCAGCTTCAGAGGAAGGTCAGCAGGGCTGCTGATGAGGGGGCTGCTTCTGGACAGCGTGGGCAGAGCCCGTTTCCCTTCTTCCCGTCAAGGCTGAGGCCTGGGCCCTTCTAGCTGCACAGTCGGGGATATTTGGCTCCCCTGCCAGGTGGTGTGTCTGTGCTCACTCCAGAACACTTCATCTCCCCAAGAAGGAAGCCTGCACCCACGATCACCCACCCCACTCCCTCCATCTGCCCTGGCCCTGGCCTTGCCATCCACTTCCTGTCTCTGGATCCACCCGCTCTGAACATTTCCTGTCAGTGCCAGTGTGGCCTTTGACATCTGGCTTGCGTCACCTGGCATGTCATCTGGGGTCACCCATGTGGGAGTGTTAGTGCGTGGTTGCTCTGTGTGTCTGAGCCTCGCCCCATGCTTTGTTGTCCACTCAGCTGTCGATGGACATATGCGTCGTTCACCTTCATTTCTGTCTTTTGGCAAGAGTCACACACGTTGCAGAACTGCTCAGGTTGCCCCACCTGTCCTTGGGTCCCGGAAGCCACATTGCTCACGGTATAGATCCTCTGTCACCCTCCACACGCCTGGCAGGGTCTGTGCAGCCCTGGCTTTGGCTTAGGGGGACCTTAAGCCTTTACTCCACGTTGTGGATGTGAACCTGAATCCCGCAGCATTGCAGTCCCGCACTCCGCATTCCAGCACCGCACTGCGCCCTCCTCGGTTCATGACTTCTCTCCCTGGGGTCTGGGCTCCCGGCCTGCATTCTCAGAGGTTTGGCATGCTGGGGTGAGGAGCTGCCTGTGTCCCTGGTGTGGGGCGTTGTCTCTCAGACCTCCTGGGAGTGCACACAGTTAATCTTGGAGGATCTGGAAGTTAGATATGAAGCATCTTTGTTGTTGTTGTTGTTGTTTTTGACAGTCTCACTATGTAGCACAAGTTGGCTTGGAACTTGTGGCAGTCTTCCCGCCTCAGCCTCCGGAGTGCTAGGCTGTACACCCGGCTAAATGGGAAGTATCTCCTTGATAGCCCTTTGCCAGATCACTCTCTTAGGCCTCTGATGCTCGCTGGGGTGGACCCAGGGGTCCAGCGCTGAGCCTCTCCAGGGAACCCTGGGCTCACACTGTCCACGGGGAGGGTGCACATGTGGCTGTCAGAGCCGGGAAAGGCGTCTGGAGCTTTGCTGTTGGTGGCACTGGCTTCTGTCCGTGGGGTGACCTGTGACGCAGGGGACAGGCTAGGCCACCAGTCCTGTTAGCAACAGCGAGAGCCAGGGTGCCTGGGCTGCGTTCCGGAAGAGCCGACCCCTGGAAGGCCAGGGCTGCCTCCCACCGCCTCTGCTGTGGTTTTATTGTCGTAAAGCACCGTAAAATGCATCATCCTGATCACGTGAGTGCAGCTCTGCATGTCCAGCAGTCTCCTGCAGGACCCTTTCCGGCAGGTGTCAGCCTCTGTCCCCAGGAAGCACAGGCCCGTCCCCTCCGAGACGCCCGCCTCTGTCTCCGGGTCTGAGACCTTCCTCCGGCCCTGTCCTCCCTTGCCAGGCGTCGGCCAGGTCTCTTTCCCTCCTGGGCTGCCGTCTCGGATGTGGCTGTTGCTACCTTGCGCCAAGCTGGTCAATGGCGAGAGGACGGGTGTGGCCGGGAGGCAGCCCGCCTCTTCCCGCGCTTGCTCGGGCCCTGTGTCTGCCCGGCCTCTGTGGGCATCCGCCCCGCGCCCACTCGCCCCCTCGCCCCAGGAGGAGACCCGGGCCGCAGGGTCACAAGGCGCATTGGTGGCAGCTCCTGGCCCGACCGTGGGCACCATGGCTCTCCTCGGCCTGGCACCTGCAGGCTGTGAAAGCGGGGCCAGCATGGCCAGGCCTCACCTGGGCCGGATGCACCCAGCAGGTCCTCAGCGGCCTGGCTGTCCTGGGAGGCAGAGCAGCTCCAGCTTTGAGCGTGCAGGGCCCGCTGCTTCGGGCCCTTCCTCTTCCTCCTTGGGACAAGGAGGGAGGGGCCAACCTGACTCAGCCTCCCCTTCCTCAGGCCTGACCCGGTGGGTGAGAGCTGGGGTCCTGGGAGGCTCTGATGCTGGGGACCTGCTCTGCTGGCCTCGCCCTGTGTGACCTCGGGTGTCCCAGTCCCCGTGCTCCTTCCCATTTGTTGGGTTCATCCGCCTCAGGTGCCGACGGGTGTGACAGGAGCTGAAGACAGAACCCATCTTGCCAGCCTGATCCCAGCACTGGCACCGGGTCCCCTGCCCCTGAGGTCCCCGGCCTCCTGGCCCTGGGAGGGTCTCTGTCGGGTGTCCAGAAAGGGTGAGCAGGATCCTGTGGCACCTGCTGGGAAGGGCAGGGGGTGGGAGGTTTGTGTGTTGGGGAGGAGTGTCCTGGTGGGGCCAGCAGCTTCGGTAGAGAGGGGTCCTGGGTGCAGGGTGTCCTTGTCTCATTGTCCAGCAGCCTTGGGGTTTGGGCCCCCTCGATGCAGGCCTCACCCACACAGGGCTGGCACAGAGCAGGGGATGCAGTGCATGGTGCCTTCTGATCTGCATCCCCTGCTCGGCTCCTACTGTGGCACCAGGCACGCGGGGCTTGAGTCCTGGCTGGGTGACCTTGGGTAGGTTGCTTAACCTCTCTGATCCTGCTTCTGCCACTGCTCTGTCGGGTCACAGTGGCCCTTCCTGTCCTCCCTCCTCCAGGACAGCATCTTTGTGGTCTCTGTCTAAGTGCTCTGGGTGGTGGCATACAGGACATTCCATCAGATCCAGCCCTGTCCTATGCTGGTGCTGAGATTCCTGCTTCCTTTCGATCAGGACCTGTGTCCCCAGTGCTGTCCCTGCCTGCAGGACAGTGCTGGGCTGCCCTGGATCTGGAGCCCCAATGGGTGGTTCCCTGTCCTGCGTCCCCTGAGCCCGTCCCCTGAATGTGCGCTGGCTCCTAAGCTGTGTCCAGCTCAGGGCACTGCCTGTGCCCCAGGCCTTCCTGCCACCCTCGCTTGGTGAGTAAAGACGGGACCAGACACCCTGGCATGGCCCCTCGGTGGTGGGCCCGCTGGGCCTGAGAGCTTGGGTCTGAGTCCTGAATGCTGAGCCTGGTAACACAGATGAGCTGTCCGGGGAGGCTGGATGCGGCCTCCAGGGTCCTTTCCTGCCCGTGGAGAAGAGGGGGTGCATGTGACTGGTTTGTGGCAGGTTTGTGCCTGGTCCGAGATCAGGGAGACATGTGGAGCAGGGGCCTCCGCCTGGGGCTCCAGGCTGTCGCCAGTGGGGGCCTGGCAGCGAGGGTTGACTCATGAAGAGCTGGAGGGTCCTTAGAGGAGGTGGACAGCTGGACAGTGCCTGGGAGGAGGGACACCCACCCATCTGCCTGGGGATGTGACTCATGCCCCGAAGGACCATGTGCGAAATATGCAGGGCAGTTGCCCGCTCATGACGTGCAGTCACACACAGGCTAGGGGCGAGTGGCCATCCCCAGGAAGCAGCCGCTTCGGGGCCCTCGGATCACGATTGCATGGACCGAGCTTGCTGAGAAGCACGCTTCACTGGGCTGCAGTTGCTCATCCATGTGACATGGTCACCAGAGCATCCAGACCCTGAACTCGGGGACGAGGGGGTGGGCAGCGCTGGTGGCAGAGGTGTCTCCGCTCCAGAAAGGCACAACTGGACAGATGGCCATGGGGGCCTCGCCGCCCTGGGCTGAATGGGATCACGGGTTTGGAAGAATCACAGGAGCCTGCTGCAAAGGAGGTCGCTGGTTTGGAAAGGATCCTCTTGTTTCCTTGAGTATGGATCGCCTGGCCATTCCCTGGAGAGAAACCTCCCGAAGGACCCAAACCATCCGGATGTGGCCGTCACCATGGTTGTTGTAGGTGGAACTGATGGGCAGAAGTCGAGTTGGAATGCTGAGGGCGAGATGGGTCCAGGACAGCCCAGCGTCCCCTCGAATGTGGCTGGGGTCAGGCTGGTGTCCCGAGGGCTGCCCGCCTGCCCACCCATGCGCTCCCCCATTGTCCCCCATGCCGCTCACCTCAGCTGAGATTGGGGCTCTGTGTCCGAGGGAATAAAGCTGGTTAAATGTCTGAGTTTTTAAATCGAATGCTATGTGCTTCGTTATTTTTCAAATAAACTTCTGACGGAAGTGTCCCATTCTCCAGAACGCCCAGTTGCCTTGTGTAGCTTTCTGTCCTTCCCAGGGGGACGCACCCCGGTTGGGAGCCACCCCTGCCAGCCTCTGCTGACCTCACACGCTCCTGTCTCTCCTCTAGTAGTGACAGATGTGCAGGCCCCAGGCAACAGCTGACCCTGCAGGGACCAAGCCTGGAAGGACAGGCTCCTTGGAGTGTCCTGTCCAGCCCCGAGGAGGGGACAGGCTCCCGGGTGGGGCTCCGGCCTGTGTTGGATCACGGGGCTGGTGCAGGTGTGTGCGAGTGGCCCGTGGTCAGGGGCTGTGTGCTTGCTGGTGTGCTCCTTTGACACGCATCTGGGTGGCTTTGTTGAGTGTCTTTTAAATGTACATATGGGCGTGTGGGTGTGTTTGGTGACACTGTGTGTGCGCGCGTGTAGATGTGTGTGCATGTGTGTCTGGATGAGAGGGTGGGTGTGTGCCCAGGTGAGTGTGTTTGGATCAGTTTTGGTGCTGGTGCTGTAAAGCTCACCACTGGTCTTGAATCCCCGCCCCTCCCTTGGGCACAAGGTTTGGAGAATCAGCCTAAGCAGAGTTTTCAGGTGCCTCTGGCCATGGGTGGAGCTGTGGGTTACCCTTGGGGCCCGGCGCACGGCCCTGGATTGGGGAGCTTTCCGGTTGGATGCCCTGTGCCGAGCCACACCAGCATACTGCATGCCTTTGGGAGAGGGAGCTCGCTGCCCCTGGGGCTGATGCCCTGTGGTCAGGGGCATGAGGACAGCGGCGAAAGGGCTCTGCTTGTCCTACCTCGTTCCTGTAGGTCTTTCCGTGCCTGAGTGTCTGGCGCGGGTCTGCCTCTGTCCCAGCTGTGCAGCTCCTGGCCTGCACCCCTGGGCTCCACTGCCCTACCCTGCGGGGTCTCATCTCATGGACGAGCTCTGCGCCTCTGCCACTCTGTGCACAGAGCAGACTTCTCGGTTGTGCGGGCAGCAAGAGAGGAGCAGGTGATCGGCCAGCTGCCTGCGGAGTGGCACGGGGCACCTGGCCTTTGGAGAGCACCGGGAGGTACAGCAGGGAGGGAGGGAGGGAGGGAGGGTTAGAGTTAGGGCACGGGTCGCCGCATCCTGAGCCCAGGGCTCGGGGACCTCTGGAGACAGTGCAGCTCCAGGGCGGTTGTGACACATGGTCCCTGTCTCTTTCACGTTCAGGGTCCCCCAGGATGGTTCAGGGTCACCTCCTCCGGGAGCTGCCGGCCCCAGGCCCCCATTGTCACTTCATGGCATCCTTCTTACTGAATGAGATAAGCTCTCTGCTCCAGCGGCTCCTGTGTTGGTGACCTCGACCTTGGACCGGTATCCCCTGGCTGTTGTAACCAAGCGCTGTCGTCAGGGTGCTGTGAAACTGTTTTCTGGCAAGAATTCTGAAATTGGGGTGTCATGGGCCACACTCACTCTGGGGGCTCCAAGAAAGGTCCTGTTCCTCTTCCAACTCCTGGTGGCCTTGCGTGTCCCTTGGCCACAGCCTTAGCTCTGCCTCGTGTTTGCCTGGCCTTCCTTTGCTGCTTGCCTCCCTCTGTCTCCTCTGTTTAAGATGACACCGGGGGCGTCGAGTTGAGGGCCGCTTCACACCGGCGTGAGCTCACCTTTCCTCCTGGTGCCCGCAGCAGCCTGATTTCTGAGCAGGGTCACAGGCTGAGTTCCAGGAAGGGTTCTCCAGCCCAGCACTGACCCCAGCAGTCCCGCCCACTCGCCCCTCCTGCTGGGCACAGGCAGGACTGCCTTTTGGGAACTGTGGGCCCTGCGGCAGGACACAAGTGGTGGAAGGGGCCTTATCAAGCGGCCCGAGCTCCACTCCTGAGGCCATAGCATTGTCCCTGGCAGGAGAGGGCACTCTGGGGCCTCAGTTTCCTCACCAGGGAAGGGGGCTGATGGTACAGACCCTGCAGGACCAAGGTGGGCAAGCTGTGAGCACCGAGGCTGGGCTGGAGGAGGACTTGGGCCGTGCCGTGGGGATGCCTGGTCCTGGCCCTGGGTTCCCTGTAGCTGCTGTGGGGAAGAGAGAGGGTCTTTAGGGGAAGAGCGTGGCCAGGGGGAGGCCGCAGAGCTGGGGGTTCAGGAAGGGCCACTGCCTGTCTGTGGGGCGTCTTGTGCCTTCTGGGCAGGGCGTCCACAGCTGGGCTGCAGAGTCAGCAGAGATGCCACCAGCCTGCAGCCCAGGTTAGGCCTCCCCCTCCAGCCTGGCCTTCCCTGCCTCTCCTTCCTGGTGGGCAGGGCGGGGGCCGGGCGGTCTGGGGTGAGTGAGCGCATTTGCAGACAGTGAGCATGCAGACCACCTGCCAGCCAGCTCCAGGGCCCCTTAGGCACGAGCTCTGATGGCTGAGGCTGTGATTGTCCTGGCCCGGCTTCGGGCCCAGACCCACGGCAGCCTCCCTGGGCAGGGCAAGAACTGTCTTGTGGGTGTTTTGAGGGAATAAGACTTGGCAGGCAGAGGGCGTGGCTGTCTGTTTTAGTGCTGCTCAGTCAGGGAGAGAGCAGATCAGATGGGAATCCCCAGTTCTGGACCATTCTGCCCGGAAGTTGCCGGGTGGCCCCTGTGAACCACTCACACCTCCGAACTGGCATGAGTTTCCCAACTGGTTTCCTGCTCTGGACTGGGTTCCAGGTTTGCTTCCTGGGCCCTGGCCCTTCAGGCAGGGGAGAGGGCTCATGCCACCAGGTGCCCGGCCAGGCTAGCCAGCTGCAGTGGAGAAGGACTAAGCCCCTATCCAGCATGGCTGAAGACAGGAAGAAAGCCTGGCAGCGGAGCCCGGGGGAGGGGACCCAGGGGAGGAAGCCAGGGACTCTAGGACTTTTCCAGGGCCAGGGCTCAGTATCACGGCAGCCAGGCCCCAGCACCAGGGACCATCCCTATTACAGCTGGGACACCCTGGGGCCTCTGCTTGGCCAGCTTTGGGCCTGCCTTTGGTACCATGGCCTCAGGTGCTGGGCGGGATCTGAGTCAGGGGAAACTTCCAGCCTGCAGTCCCAGTGCTTGTTCCCAGTGGGACAGTGGTGGTGGGGTTGATGCTGAGAGGAGCAAGGAGCGGGGATCCCCCAGTGTAGAGGCCCAGCCGTGCAGCCCAGGTGGAAAGGTAAGGGCTGCCCCTTACTCCATGTCAGGATGCCGCCTCGAATCCTTGGGCTCCCACACAGTTACAGCTGGGCTCTGCTGAGGCTCAGGCTCCCCCCCTCCAGCTGTGAGACATCAGCCAGGTTGCTGTGTTTCTCCAAGTGCCACAAAGTAGGGTAGCCATGCCTCCCTGGCCGGTGGCAATGCAGACAGAAGGACGTATATGTGTGTGTAGAGATCTTCAAGGCCATGATGGAGACTCAAGCTCAGTCTTCCTTCTCTTGTCTAATTCCTTCATCAGGAGGTATCAAGCAGAGGAATCCCTCTGAGTTAGCATCCATCCATCCATCCATCCACCCATCTGTCCATCCATCCATCCATCTGCTCACCTACCTAGCCATCTCTCTGTCTATCCATCTGTCTATCTGTCCGTCTGCCCATCCATCCGTACATCTGTTCATCTTCCATCCACCTGCCCACCCACCCATCTATCCACCATCCATCCTGTCATCTGTCCACCCATCCATCCACCCACCCATCCATCTGTCCATCCATCCATCCACCCATGCACCCATCCACCCATCCATCCACCCACCTGTCTGTCCGTCTGTCCGTCCATCCATCATCCATCCACCCATCCATCCATCCATTATCCACCATCCATCCACCCATCCATCCATCCACCCATCCATCATCCATTCATCATTTATCCATCCATCACCCACCCATCCATCCATCCACCCATCCACCCACCCACCTGTCTGTCTGTCCGTCCATCCATCCACCATCCATCCACCCATCCATCCATCCATTCATCCACCATCCATCCACCCATCCATCCATCCATTCATCCACCATCCATCCACCCATCCACCCATCCATTCATCCACCATCCATCCACCCATCCATCCATCCATCCATCCACCCATCCATCATCCATTCATCATTTATCCATCCATCACCCATCCATCCACCCATCCACCCACCCACCCATCCATCTGTCCATCATCCATCCATCATCCATTCATCATTTATCCATCCATCACCCATCCATCTATCCATCCACCCACTCACCCATCCATTCATCCACCATCCATCACCCATCCATCCATCCATCCATCCATCTACCCATCCATCTGTCCAGTAGACAGTGAGCACTGACAAATCACAGATTTTTGGGCTGTTGGTCCCTCAGTCTCTGGTGGTCTCTCATACCCTCAGAGCATCTGGTCCGGACCCACCGAGAGTGAGGAAGTGTCCAGACAGGTGTGGTGCAGGTGCAGGGAGGAGGAGCGGCCAACTCTGAGGTGTCCACAGACTGAGAGAGCTCCCATCCCTCCTCCTAGACTCCTCCAGCTCTGGTCCTCTGGACGGCAGCCCCTCCTTCTGTGCCTGCCCTCCAAGGTTGCTGCCAGTCATCCGGTTCCAGTGAGGGACATTTTTCATTTTGCTGCTCAGCTGTCTTGGGGTCTGGGCCCAGTTTACTCCATTTCCTCCAACCTGCTGCCTCCCTGGAAGAGATTCCACCACTGGGCACTGCTGTGCCAGGGCAGAATGCAAGGGTGGGAGATGCCTGTTTTCGGACTTGCTTGTTTTCCCACCCTCTGGGTGGAAGCTGTGATTGTGTGTTTCATAATCATGCCTTGCTGGCTGCTCGTCATTCTCTAGGCACCAGCACCAACTTTCCCTGACCTTGCTTTTGATATGAAAAGAAAAAAACAGAATGGTAACTTGGGCTGAGCTGGGAAAGCAATTTATAGTGATTTGCCCCTGAATGCACAGCCATGTTGGCTGCAGATTTTCGCAGCAGATAGGTGAGTTTCCGGGCAGCTTATTTAAATGAGTTTCACAGTCGTTCCATTTGGCTCATGATCGTGTATGCGTTCCAGACGCATGGTAATGGCTGATAAGGAGGCCTGGGCTCGGGCCAGGGCTGTGCAGCTCCTGCTCATTGATCCCGGATGACAGCCAAGAGGGGGGCCAGGAGGCCTTCTGATCACCGCTTTGTGAGCAGCCGGTTTGGCTGATGGTGCATCTGCCAGCCAGTGCTCGAGTCACCTGCCAGTCCGGGCTCAGTGGAGCCGGAGGCCCTGGCTCGGTCAGACTCTGGTTCCTTTTGGAGGCAAGCTGATCTGTCAGGGTGGGGACTTGGTTGTTGTCGGTGTCACTTCTGCCTGGGGTACCAACTGAGGCCTGCCTGGGGGAACCTTGTGCTTCGTGCTTCAGGTCATATTCTGAGCTCTGGTGGAAGATGGAGGCATGGTGTGGATAGGACAGGCCTGGTTGCTGGGATGGCAGCTTCCACTGGACTTGGCTGGACACACAGAGGGGTGGCAGGTGGGTGGCAGAGCTTCTGCTCCATGCACACCTGTGGGGACCCAGGCTGATGGTGGTTTTGCCACTTAACGTGGGGCTTTGGGTCATCCTCGGGATGGGGAAGTGTCACAGACCTGCAGGTGATCTCCTTCGTGTCCATTTCCATGTGCTGGGTGGACCTCGGGAACCAAAGAGAGGCTAGAAAACACAGTCCAGCTTGGCCTGGAAGAGGAGAATTGGACACTAGTAGCGAGCTCCTGTGGGCATGGCGTGCAGCAGATAGAAGCCCAGGGCTGGATCATGCAGTTCTGTCCCTCAGCCACTTACTGCTCAGTGGCCCATGGCAAGGTCCTCATTGACTCTAGTCCCCTGTCTGCGTTTGATGAGGGGAGGGTATATACAGGACACATTTATGTCATGCTAGTCCTGGAGTTTGGCGTGTAGTAAGTGCCAGAAAGTGGTAGCTCAAGTTGTGGTAATTGGGAAGTAGGGATCAGGAGCCAGTTTCCCTTCGGAAGCTCTTTTGTTGATCCCGTCTGTCCATTCATTTACCCACCCACCCATCCATCCATCCATCTGCTTATCCACCACCCACCCATTTGTCCATCCATCTGTCCACCCACTCATCCACTCATATCCTTCTCTGTCCACCTCCCGGCACAGCCAACATTGGCCAGGTGACTCCCTTATGGGAGGCACTTGGAACGAAAAGCTGAAAGGCATGGCTTCGTGGACTGCTGCATTTCAACCCAGTCAGTCTCCCGCAGAGCAGCCCTCAATTTCTCAAGCCTGAGGGTCCCTGTTGGCCTCCTGGCTGCCTCACTGTGAGGGGGGAGCCTGCCATGGTGTGCTCTGGGGGCTTCCAGGGAGTGGTGGGCATGACTGGTCGTGTGTTTCCACCTCAAGGGCGAGAATCAGGTCCCTTTGGTTTGAGTGACATGTTGCATGACAGGCGACTTTGTGAAGGGCCGGCCCTTGGGAGTATGGGGTGTTGGTAGGCACCAGCAGGCTCAGCCAAGGAGGGTGAGGGCTCACCTGCCCAGGGGTGATGGCTGCCAGCCTGTCGTGTGGAGCCTGCCAGGCTCTTCCCCAGAGCACATATTTTTAAACATTTCATGTCTACTATACATGTTTTACAACCAGTTTTCTTCGCTTGAGATATTTATGAATGTGTTTTGTACCAGGGAGCTCCCTCCAGAGCGTGCCTTTACCCGAGGCGGATTCCCTTGTGGGTGTGCTGGTTTTATTTCCCTTGCATCCTGTGCTGGGCATCAAGTTGCTGCCGGGTTGTCAAACATTTGGGGAGCTGCAGAGAGCACCTTTGGGGCTGGTGTGGCCCCCGCCTCTGTGTGAGAACCGAAGACTCACCATGGTCCCCCGGGCCAGGCCCGCTCTGAGCGTCTCCACTGCTGGGAGGTGCGGCCCCAGGGGCTGTGTTGAAACCCTCTTCTGGGCAGGCTGGCCACCCGGGAGATGAGGTCAGCCTTTGCAGCTCTGCGCGGATTTGCAGTTGGTGTCCAGGCCTGAGCAGCCCCAGAAACCCGGGCTCTGCAGCCCAGTGGATAAGCAGGGAGAGCTTAACCACAGCAGCGGGCTCAGCACCCCAGGGCCCTGCAGCGTTGCCCTGCAGTTGCTTGGTGGGGAGGCTGCTCCCGGGCCCTGCTGCTTGCAGTTACATCAGGCTGAGCTGCCGCGGCAAACGCCTTCCAACAGGGCCTGCTCCTGTCATGGGCGAGCAGCTCAGCCTGTGACAGGGAGGCCAGCTGTCACAGCCAGGTGGAAGGGTTGCTGGGTCAGGCTGCCCAGAGGCACGTGTGGGCCCTCACTGCCCTCCCACCTCCTCCCCCAGATAGGATAGCGGGCCTAGCTCTCAGAGCCTGGCCGAGGGGTCCCCTGGCTCGGGGCTTACGGGACAAGCCTTGTCAGTCCATTGCTTGGGGGGAGACAGCAGACCCCAGTGGCCGGGCTCAGGAAGCCCAGGCTTGTCGAGGCTTCCGTTGGAGACAGCGCTCCTAACCTCTGGTGTCTCTCCTTACCACAAAGTCCTTCAAGACTGCTCTGCCTGACTCTCCTCCAGCTCTGAAGCCCCGAGCTGTTTCATGCCCCTTTTCTGGGGTGGCCACAGGTGTCCCAGCCCTGCTGGTCACTGGCCCAGTTTGTGGTGTTACCTGATGACCCAGTTTCCGGGGAGGTGGGCATCGCAGCCACGTGGGACTTGTCAGGAAACAGATTCCAGGGCCCCAGAGCCCTGGAGACAGTGGGGAGGGGTCTGTTCTCCACAGCTCCTCCTGTTTGGTGCGAGGGCTTGTAGGCTGCTGTGGCCTGGGGGTCAAGGGTCAGGGGTCAGAGGATCTGTGGCTGGATGGGAATAGAGCCAAGATCTCCATCCATGATTCAGACCCCAACACCGCCCTGTCCTCTGGCTGCCCTGTCCCCTCCTTCCTGTTGTGTGCACCAGGCTTGCTTATGTGGATGTCGGTGGTTGGCACAGTGAGCTTGGCTGCAGGGAGCTGGTGGTGCAGGCAGGGGCTCCCTAGGAGGTCCTCTGGGGCACAGCCTCCTCCCCCAGCAGCCCCAGCTGAGCCCTGGGGAGCTGGGTATCCAGCAGGGAGCGAGGGAGGGAAGAGGGATGCATTTTCATTCATGTGTTACCTGGGACGCAGAAACAAAAGCTGGGAAAATGTCATCCTCTGACATTTTCGCTCTCAGAGGAGTCCACAGGGCCTGGGCCAGGCAGCTTTTGATCATTACCGTGGGCTGCCCTGGGGACACCCAGCGCTCTTCCTGGGAGTGGGGCTTTGGAGAGTCCCTGCCTTCCTCCTCCTGTGGAGGGTGTTGGGGGGCTGCCCCCACCCCCCATCTGATCCGTGATCCGGGCTTTGTGTCCCTGGAGTGGGTTCCTGGGTGGCTCCTGAGAGGTTTCCTCTGCACAGACACCAGCCAACGGAGCTCACAGCCAGGGGGATGCAGGGACAGGCACCTCAGACACAGCCAGCCAGACTGACTGCTGGGTCTGGCTCTCTGGGCATGGTTCACCCCATTTAATCAGCCACCCTCAGCCGCTGCTGTGGCCCTAGAGCTGAGCTCTGCACAAAGCGCTAGTGACAGCTGCCATCTTGACACAAGGTGCTGCACACTTGGGGTCCAGGTGCCCGCTCAGTGAGACTGCAGAGCCCATCTGTTCCCAGGGCTACAGTCATGGGGAAACGGGGACTCACATGCACCTGCCGCAGCTGCCTGTCTTGGGTTCTATGAGAACGAGGGCTTTGCCCTGGCTCTGGGTCAGCACACAGGCTGAATCTCCTGGACAGTGCTGACAATGGCTGGTGCCAACTCAGGACTCTGACAGGGATCCTGCACCTGCAAGTGGCTCACAGGGAGGGATGTGGCAGTTGATTAGTGATGTCTGCCATGGGAGGCATGAGGAGAGGTGGCTTGTGTGCTCTGTGCCTTTCAACTGTTCATGTCTCCCGTTTCTAGCATAGTACCAAATAACTGTAAGGACATCCAGCAGTATTGCTTTAATTTTTATTCCTTCTAAATGTTTGGAGCTCTTAAAAACCAAAAATAACACCGAAGGCCCAGTGCTCCTTATTTGTGAAAGGTGCCTTGTAGCACATGTGGCTGGGAGCTGCGGCTGGCCGGCCTTATAATGAGCCCTTTGAGTCTTGTCTGGGGACACAAGAAGCCCCTGTTGCTGCCGAGCTCATAACTTCTGTGAGCCTCGGCCCGACACAAAGCCCTCAGGGGATGGTGCACCCCCCCATGAGAGAGGCCCCTCTCCTTGCTGTGTTTCCCCTCCTGCTTGGGAGTCCCTGCTGGAAACAGAGCGGCCTGAGCAGAGTCTGAGGACTGTGCCCCGCAGGCAGCTGTGTGCCAGCACCCAGCCTGGGTCTCTGCCACCAAGGGTGCTGGCAGGGAAGCTTGCAGGGACCTTGCTGGCGTGCTGCCCCTGAATACCCCGGGGTCTGTTCCTCAGAGAGCCAGCACTGGGGAGGCCCCGGGGTTTTGGGGTTGTTTTCTTGTTGTCCATCCCTCCCTGCACACACATGTGCATGCATGCACGCACACACAGCACATGCACATGCAGCACACGTGTGCACATGGAGGCACAAGTGGCCACACGCACAAGCACACACACCTGGGGAACTCCCCACCGGGCTTCAGGCCCCAGGTCCAGGCCGCATCCTTGGGGCAGCGTGGGCATGGCTGGCACCACGCCCCCCCATCACAGCTTCCGGTTCTGTCTCCTGTGTGATGCTCTGTGCTCCCAGGTCAGCTGCCTCCTCCCCTGCCTCAGTTTCCCCATAGTCATCTCTGCCTTCCCAGCAGGCCTGCTCCGCACCTGTCCATTTCAAGATCGGTGGGATAGCTGGGGGCTTTCAAGGCTGGGAGACGGGGCTGTGCATGTGCGGAGGCGGCCGGCCCGATCACAGGGTAGGACCAGGTTGGGGGCAGAGGAAGGAGCAGCTCTGAAGGTCCCAGAGCTTGTTCAGATGAGTCCGTCATCCTGGGGAGGCGCTGCGGTGAGCTGTGCCGGGCCCCTCATGGTGCCTGGGAGCGGGCGGTGGCTTAGTCATCAGAGTGGGACTCGAAGAGAGGCGTGAGGCGTTCTGCTCGGGGGTGTCTGCCCCTGCGTGCCCCAGCTGCTCGGGGGCCCTGGACACTCACCCGACCCTCTGGGCTTCCTGTTCCCCATTGCTGAGTGGTGGACCCTGCTCGGAGCCCAAGCTGTTACTGGCAGTGACTTCCAGAATGGCAGCGTGACCCGTGTCAGGACCTGCCGCAGCCCGGCGGAGCAGCCTTTCCTGGGTTAGCCGCCGCGCCATCTCCTGCACAATCAGCACAGACCGGGGTCATGCCTGCAGAGCACTGTGCTGTCTCCTGCCTGCGCAGGATGTGCGTGGTTAACCATTCTCGACGCCCTCAGTAAACATGTGATCGCTGCTTTGGACCGGCTTTCTGGTGGCTCTGAAATCACAGGCGCTGTCTCTTGTCTCTGCAGGTCATCTCGGCGGTGTCTCGGCTCTCCCTACACAGCATCGCGCAGAACAAAGGGATCAGGTGAGTCCCGGAGCTCCACTCGGGTGGGGGGCTTTGATCACCGGGCTGGCCAGCTGCCTGCGCACCTCGCACCTCGGCACAGGTGTCAGCTGTCCGCAGATCACCTCTCCCCACCCACCACTCGAACTTTTAGTGTCTCCAGGGGTGGGCGGCCGGAAGGCCTGCGGAGGGGGCCTGCGGCACACACCAGGGAAACCTCTAGCACATTACTGACGGCTGCAAAATCTCCTCAGTGTAGGGAGTGAGATCAGCAAATCAGTCCTGGCACTGACCATTGCCTGCTGGGAAGTAGGGTGCCGGCGTGGGCGCTGTCACTGCCGGGCTCTGCAGGCTGCGCACGAGCCCACAAGAGGGGCTGCCCTCGTGGGAGCAAGAGTTCACCCCCAGGACGTCCCGTGGCCCCTGAGGCCTGGCCTCCATCTGGCAGGTGGGATTCAGCAGGAGGGAGGCTGGGCTCCCCACCCCTGCTGTGTCCGGGGTTCTCCAAGAGCACAGGGCCGCTGGGGTCACCGAGAGGCTCCTCCTGCCTGCGAACAAGGCTCGGAGTGCTGGCAATGTCCACTGTGGTGTCCCCTTAGGGGACACTGGCCATGCCTGCAGGTGGAGTCCCAGAGCCAGGTGCCAGGGTGTTTGGCGGGCAAAGAGTGAGGTGATCCTCCGGACGTCTTTCACCCCTGGTTCTTGGAAGACACGAAATTCTTTAAGCTAAATTTTTCTTTTTTAATGCCAATTATAGAATAGGCTCTTTGGAAATGTTTTCCGATGAAATATTAAACAGTCCAAAGGATGTTTATAGCAAGCTTAGGGTGTAAAGAATAACAGCGTAGGGCCGGGGATTTATCGCAGTGGTTCCACAGTCTGCCTCAAAAGCACAAGGACCTGAGTTCGATCCCTGGTACCAAAAAAAATAAATAAGTAAGTAAGTAAGTAAATAAATAAATAAAAGAATGACAGCGTAACCAGCCCTGTCCCCATGGCCCAGCGTGCTCACTGCCCAGCCCCTAGCCCAGCCCCAGGCACAGGCTGGTTTTAGCTGTTACGGAGTTGCCATAGGCACCACTTAAAAATGCCCAATTAAAAAAAAAAAAGAAGAAGCCAGGCCTGGTGGTGCAGGCCTATAATTCCAGAACTCTGGGAGGCTTAGACAGAAGGATCACAAGTTCAAGCCTAGCCTGGGTGTCTTAGGGAGACCATGACTTAAAATTTAAAAAACAAAATGGGCTGGGCCTGTGGATGTCGTTCAGTGCAAAGGTGTAGTATTGGGGGAAGAAAAGCAACTGAAAGATAAACATGTTTCTGGATGTGAGGCTGGTCTGTGGCTCTGTCTCTGGAAACGACTGACTGTGTGTTCTTCCTTCCACTGGCCCGAGATGACACCTTTGTGCTTCCTGCCCCTTCCCACGTGCGCGTGTCTGCCTGCCTTTGTACGCAGCAGCCCCAGCAGCAGCAGTGTGGTTCTCACTAGAGTCCGCCTCTGCTTTTGCCCACGCATGAACCCTGAGCCATGCTCTGTCCTCCACCCTTTGCACGTCCTCCCCAGGCTGGACTGTGGCCCGGCGCCCAGGCCTGCAGCAGATCGTTGTGACCCGGTGGTGTCCAGAGACAGTGGCTGGCCTGACGCTGGATGAGGTCCTGTGGCAGAGCACCCTCGAGGTGGCAGTCCAGGGTAGAAGCCAGGGTGGCAGAAAGCTGCCCTGAATCTGTCCTGCTGACTGTGTAGCAGGGAGGCCCCTCGAGGATGGGTGGGCGCCCACCCTCCCTGCAGCTCCCCCCGCCCCCCCCCGCAGCTGCTTCCTAAACCGCCCACTGTGGATGGGCTGGAGGCAGCTGCTGTCCTGGCCCAAGGCCGTGATGTGGATGGAAGGTCACTGCTTTCCCCAGTGGGGCGTGAAGGGCCCAGACAGTGGACACTGAGTCCCAGGTCTGTGCCCTTCGCCCTGGTGAGCCTCGGGCCTTCCCTAGTGCCATCTCTGAGATGGGGAGGGACACAGCCGCTTGGGCTTCAGAGAACTGGCAGGTGGACCCCTAGCTCAGCACGGGCCTGAGAGGGGCCCAGCAGTTTGTCTCTACGGTGGTGATGGTGTGGGGGGCTCCTGAGACCACCCCTCGCTCTGTGCCACCCCGGAGGCCTTGGTGCCTGGAAGCAGCAGGATCACAGTTGTGGTTTATTATGGGTGGGGCCCTGCAGGGGTTTCCAGGTGGCCAAGGGGGAAGGACAGCGGATTGCCGTCCTGCAGGCCACAGCCATGTGCAGCTTGTACCAGAGCGGTTCCTCGCCCCTGCCCTAGGCTTCCACCGAGCCGCATGCAGGATGTGGACCTGTGCGGCTGAGGCCCCAGGGTGTGGGTCAGCCAGGGCCCTCAGGTTTGGGGTCACTTCCTGAGCTGTGCAAGGGCCAAGCCCTGTCTGGTGTGCAGGCTCCGGCAGCCAGGTGTGCTGAGACCCTTGCACGCAGGAGCGGGGGACCAGGCAGTGGAGTCTGGAGACAAAGGAGATGGGCCATGGCCTCCTTCACGCAGTCTTGCTCTTCGCACCCCTGCCTTCTCCCAGTCTGAACCCTGGTCTGTCAGGAGCTTGGCTGAGGTCTGCAGCCCGGGCCGGGGTCCCTGGCAATTTACTTGCCCTGCTGTGAGCTCGGGGACGGGGACCTCCTGGCAGCCCCGCTGGGCACCCCGGGTCTTCAGGTTCCCTCTTCCTCCACGTGAGATTTCCACTGGCACTGAGCGTTCTGGGATCTCTGCCTGCCGCTCTCAGAAGACATCAGCTGGGATTTTCTTCTGAATGTGTTTCTGAGCCGGACACGATGCGCAGCTGTAATCCCAGCACTCAGAGAGGCTGAGGCAGGAGGACTGCAAGTTAGGGTCTCACCTGGGCAACTTAGCAAGACCTTGTTTCCAAGTGAAAAATGAGAAAGGGCTAGCTCAGTGGTTCAGCCCTGGCACTGAAAAAAGTTTCTGACGGTTACTAATTAGCAAAAGGTTTGGTTTTGCCAAATGCCTTCCTTTTTGAAAAGCCACACACCAAGCCACAGCCCTGAGGACCCCCCGGCTTAAGGCCAGACAGGAGCCCAGGGCTCCGTTAAAGAACTGACCATTTCCCAGCCCCTGCACCTTGAACGGGGAGCTGCTTTGCTATTAAAGCCCCAGTTGTGCTTTGCGGAGGCCGATGAGGTGGAGACTCACTGGGTCTCCTCTGGGCTGGATGGGGTGTCAGTCATGGATAGTAGAGGGGATGCGGCATCCCAGGTGTGTGGGGAAGGTGGGCCAGAGCCCACCCTGCAGACTGGGGGATCCTGACTGGGGTCCGATGGCTCTGAATGCTTGTGGGGAGAAGGTACAGTTGGCTGAAGCCACAGCATGGCCCCAGCTCTGTGGGTCAAGGCCATGAAGGACATGTCCACCAGCCGGGCAGCCTTAGGCAGCAATGTCCTCAGAGCCCCTGTGCAGGCTGGGAAGGCTGCCCTGCCTCGGGGGGTGGCTGTGAGCCTGTGCACTGTGCAGCGGGGTGCTGGGGTGGGCTGAGTGGTGGCCCCTGAAAGATACGTCAGCCTCCTGGCCCCTGAACTCTGCACGTGAGATGGGAAAAGGGTTTCTAGGGATGGCTTTTCGCAGGTGTGACCACAACTCGAGACTCTAGCAGAGCTAGGCAGTCAGGCCAGGCAGAGGCGATGTGATGGACACAGACGCTGGGGCTGTGTAGCTGTGGGCCCGGGGGTGCAGGCGGGGTGGAACCTGGGAGAGGCAGGGACCGCTCGATGCTCTCCTGAGACCAGTGTTGTACTTCTGCCTCCGGATTGTCTGGTGCCTCCGGAACCAGAGGCTTGAGCTCCGGTTTTAGGCCTCAGGCTTGTGGCCCTTGGTGGGTGCCCCAGGGAGCCTGCACTCTAGAGATGGGGGTCTCCCTGAGCAGTGAGGCCAGGGAGGGGTCCTTTGGTGTCCCCCAGCTCCTGGGGTACAGGGGGTGAAGTCTAGTGCTTCCTTAAGGCTGACCCATCCTGTCCCTCGTGAGCCTGGCCCTGTGCCCGTGACATGGCCCCGCACCTGAGTGGCTGAGTCTGGGAGGGGGTCAGAGGTCAGCAGGTCAAGCGGGTGAGCATCTGGGGACAGTGATCTCCCCATTCCCCGGCTGTCCTGTCCCAGCAGCGTTCGGGACAGTAGCACCATCCCCGTGCCCTGTCCTCTGCCTCACCCCGCAGCCGGCAGGTGGAACAAGGCTGCCTCTCCAGCACCTGTCATCACCCCAAATTTATCTGGGCAGCTGTGCACCATTATGGGCTCCTTTTCGGAGACTGAGAAGAAAAGACTCGTTGTGTCTGGCGTTGGGGTTTGTGCACAGCAGATGGGGTGCGCTGTCCTGGCACTGCTTGGACTTGGGGCACCTGGCCCCAGACAGGCTGGTGGTGGCCCCCACCCTTCTAGCCCTCCACATTCTCCGCAGCCCAGGCTCTGCTCCTGCCTGTGGCGGCTCGTCCTGCTCTCAGAGGGTCTGCAGTGACGACGCTGCCCCTGGGCGCTGTGCCCTCTCTCGTCCCTCCTCTGCATGGGCCGTTTAACACTGGCCCTGGGCCCTTTGCTGACCCTGTGGCAGGAGAGCTCTGCTTTCCCTTTGGGGCTGCAGGTGGGGAGACTGAGGCAGGCACCCGAGTGCTGGGAAGCTGCTCCTGCCGTGGCTGGCGCTGGGCCCTGGTCCTCACTCGGCGGTGGCTGCAGGAAGCGGGTTTTTCTGCCGTTTGGTAGATTCCTCCCTTCCTGAGTGGAATCGATGGGGACCCGGCAGGAGGAGCTGGTGTCCCACTGTGGGCTCCTGGGCCGCCCTCCCCGGCTCATAAATGCAGGAGACGGTGAGGCCTGCTCTCCTGCTCTTGTCTGTCCCCGTCTTGGTCCTCAGCATCTCATCTCTGGCTGGGCAGAAGTAGGCATCTACGTCCTGGGATCCCCACTTCTGAGTGGTTGCTATGGAAACAGGAGGCTGACCTCCGTCCCCAGTCCGCCTTCCCTGCTTTCCCTGCCAGAGCTTGGTGTCCCTGGGCTTGCTGGAGTGCTGTCCCTCCAGGCTGGGCCCTGAGAGAATACCGATCGATTAGTGATGCCTGCCATGGCTAGAGGGGCTGGGCCCTGGCTCTGCCTTCCCTGTCCCAGCAGATCCCCTAGGGGAAAGGTCCCAGGCTCTCCGCTGCCTGCCAGGCTGAGGCCAGCAAGCTGACCCTTCGCTTCCCAACAGAAGTCAGCAGGAAGTGGGGGAGGGGACAAGAGCACCTCCAGCTGGTGTGTGCCAGTCCCTTGGAAGCTGGTGTGGGGGGGTCCTGCCTGAGGTCACGCAGGGTCTTGGTGGTTGCAGAGCAGCTCTGATCCTGCCCTGCTCCCTGAGCAGCTCCTCCCCACGTGGCCAGCTCTCCTGTGGCTGTGGAAGGGACCCAAGGTCAGGATGCACTGGCGAAGGTCTGCTGTGCACCCTCAGAGCTGTGGGGTGGTGGATTTGGGGCCCCCCGAATCCTCTCTGGTCCCCTCCAACTCTGCCCAGGGACACAGCCACCACTGCCTGTGCCTTGTACCTGAAACTGTTTCCTGGCTGTGTAATTTGGCGATTTCCAGAGCCAAGACCCGAGACAGCCCTCCTGAGGCCGAGGGTCACCTGAGAGGGGACTGCTGTCCCCTGGAGAAGCAAGGAAGTGTTTATTTCCATGTGTAGGGCAGGAGTCTGGAGCTGCAGGCCAGGAGCCGTATGGGGTCATCTGCAGGCCTGGGAGTGTGCTGAGCCCAGAGATGTGGCTTCTGTCCCTGCCCCGTGACCGGCCCTTCAGCCCTGAGCATCAGCCTCGGTTTCCCCTGTGACAGGCCCGTCGCCTTCCAGGCTCTGCACTGCAGTCCTCATCAGTCCGTGTGTCCACGTCTCTCCCGGTGCAGGCTTCCTAGCCCGGACCTGGGGACATCTGGGGGCGCTGGGCTATCAAGAGCATCAGGTCCAAGCCTGTCCAGGGCGGGACTGTGCTGCGGCTATTGGTTTGCAGAATGGGACCCCTGGAGACAGGCTCGGGCTTGGGGAGGGAAGCTGAGTGGCTGGGCTGGCAGGGTCCCAAGGGTGGAGGCTGCCCCGAGTGCCTACTCCCCAGTGGGTGTCCTTGTGTTGGTCCCTGCAGCGGGGCAGGTGCCCCCTGGTAAGAGGCCACGGTGGCCCTGTGAGGAAAGACAGTGGCCTGTGGCGGTGGCTGCCCTGTGGGCCACTGGTCTCCCCTAGTGGTTCCCTTGGGAGAATTGTTTTGGAAAATCAGAAACACTGGACCTGAGTGGTCACATTTCTCTGCCATCGGCAGGGACTGCGGCCGTTTCTCCCCAGCCCCTGAGTGGGCGTGTCCTCCTCTGCACTGTGGGCTCTGGAGACAGGGAAGCTGCCCCATGGGGCTTGGGGTCACCCAGGGTTTTGCTGTCTTGGCCCCGGGTGTCCTGGGGTCTGGGGTGCTCTGCGCTGCTCTCCTGGGGGGCCCAGTGCTGCAGATGCAGGACCACAGCAGCGGCTCTGCCGTGGTGCCCTACTTTCCCCGACCCCCACTGCAGGGTGCAGAGAGACCCTCCTGCCTCTGCCCTGACTTTGGCGAAGATCCTGCGGGTCACACCTGGTCCGGCCCAGCCGTCGCTCACTCACTCTGGCCCCGTCAGACCCTGTCCCCACTGGCATCTCTGCCCATCTTCTCTCCCTACCACACCGGGCCCACTTGTGGCCTCTGCCCCGGCTCCTACCTGCAGCTCCTGAAGTACAGTAACGGCTGAGTCACCCCCAACGCCCTCTCAGATCGCCTGGGAGGCAGATGTTTGTCACTTGTCAGGCGAGTTGGACTGAGGCTGGGGCCCTGACCCCGTGAGCCTGGTTGTCTAGGCCAGGCTGCCCCTCCGGCCCCCCGAGCCCCTCGGCCTGTGCTGCTGTCACGGTAGGGGACAGTCCCACTCACCTGACATCGGCCCCCTGAGCTGGGCGTGACCTGGGCTGCCTCCTTGGCCTCCCCAACCCTGGGGGCCTGCCCGGGCCTCTAGGGGGCTGTGACCCATTGTTCGTCCAGGGCTGGTGTTGAGGGTGGGGCTGTTCAGCCAGAGAGCTGCTTTAATAAGTGAGCCCCAGGGCCTTCAAGGCCTCCCTGCCAATTAGAAGGCAGCGCCCAGGTGTCCTTTGGTAATTAAACGGGCCTGTGTCCCCACTGGGGTCTCGCTGCCTTTCAAGTTTGGCAGATTGGCAGATGGTGCCATGGGGGCCTGGTGCTGTGTCCTGGGCCCCGGCCACCTGTGAGGATGGCTCCGATCTCCCTGGCTGCTGCCCCCTGGCCCCTGTCTCGTGGGTTGGTTAGGGCCAAACCCGAGGGCCGTGCAGGCTCCAGCCCAGTTCCAAGGCCACCCTCTGCGACTGGAAGCCGGTCTTGTCCTCCCAAGGCCCGGTCTCTGCCCCTTCTCCTACGGCGCCTGGCCAGGCCAGGCAGGACCCAGGCATCTGTGGGTGGGGCTGCCCCACGCTGCTACCATCAAACGACCTTGGAGGTGGGTTTTCTGAGTGGCGGCCCCTGTGTCACTGGACACAGCAAGGGGACGGTAGAGGAGGCGGTAGCTGTCTCCGTGCTGGGTCACTTCCACCCGAAATGCCACTGCGCAGAACCAGGCCGGGTCCGAGCGGGTGGCCGGGTGAGCTTCGCAGCGCCAGAGACAGCAGGTGCTGCGTCCAGGAGTGGACAGCTCATCACCAGGCCACTGCTCTGCTGAGCACACAGCTCCCCGAGATCCAAACTGGTGCCAGTAAAGAACTAAAATAAGGCAAGTTTATTTGGGGAGAAAAGAAAGAGTATCCTGACGCTGGGGCCCAGGGCACAGCGTCAGGCCCCTTTGGCTTTCTGGCAGCTGCCCAGAGGTGGTAGCCCACGAGCTCTTATCCCTGGCTCCTTTCACTGGTGTCTCTCCATCCCCAAGGTGGGTGCTTTCTATTGCTGTGACTGTCTTTGACCCTAACCTAGGCCTGCTGGCCATTTGGCTTCTTCTGGGCCTTTGTAATAAGGAGGGGGGGGACTATTAGGAAGGGCGATTATTTAATGATTAAGCAAAGGGGACGTGTGTACATGCCTGTGTACTGTTACACAGATGTTAAAGTGAGAATACATAGGTGTGTATATGCGTAGGGGTATGTGTGTGTGTGTGTGTGTGTGTGTGTGTGTATGTATGTGTTATGGCTGTGTCCAGATGTCCCCAAAGCCTCACGCGGCCTTAGATGGGGCTTTTTCAGAGTGGCTGGATCTAGGGTGTGTGACGCTGGGATTAGGGGTGTGTGATTACTGAATCAGTCCACTGACTGGCTTGGTGCCACCCTAATCCCAGTAGCCTGGATAGAGGATAAAAGGGGCAGAGAGAAGCTTCTGTGGTCCCTTGTTCCTTTGCCACCTTCTGCCACGACACCCTGCCTTAGAGCCAGCTGATTATGGACTGAAACTTCTACAGATTGTGATCTAAATAAACCTTTCCTCCTTTAATTTGAGGCTCGGGTATTTTATCTCAGCCTCGAGAAAAGTAACCAACACTGTGTGTGTGTGTCTTGCATACTAAATAAGAGTCTGAAGGTGGCTGTCCCTTGTCGCCCTTGCATTCTGTCAGGTGGGTGTGGGGAGCTGGCTTTGCGGGTCTTTCTCTTTTGGCTTCAGTGTTACCTCTTCTTGATAAATTCTTTTGATCATTGTGTTGGCTGGCCCTCTCTCAAGCCCAGCTTCTCTCTCTCTTCTTTGTCTTTCTAATTGCCCTCGCTGCAGAGTCTCCTTGTAGTGTTAGAGGCAGAAACTGCTTTTAGTAAGTTTCCCTCTTGATCTTTTTTTTGTACCGGAGATCGAACTTGGGACCTTACGCTTTTGAGACAGGCAGCAGCACCCCTGAGCTACATCCCCAGCTCCCTCTTGATCTTAATAAAGCTCGTGAGGCCTTTGTCCTGTCTTTTCCCTGCCTACAGTGCCACCTGTCCCTACACAGGGACCTGCGGGAGAAAGCAGCCCATGGGTGTGGGGCAGGGGAGGAACTGGCCCTGCCTGACCCTAGCCAGGGGTGGGCGTGGGATTGGGGGACTTTGCAGTTGCAGGGTGCCAGGGCAGTGCTCAAGGCCGAGGACGCCGTGGGACTGGGCTGGCCGGAAGGGGGACCACATAGGGACACATGTAGGTGGTAGCCTTCCGTCCCTTATCTCTGTCTGAACAGTTGAACTCTCTACCCACATATTGGACTTGGGGAAACTGAGGCTGTGGTGGGCAAAGTCAGGACCCGAACCCCATCCATCTCTGCAGAGACCAAGCTGTCTGTTCCCCCTCCAGCTTCCCCTAAGTGAAGTTAGAGGCGGTGCTCAGCTTTGGGGCTGTGGGGGACCAGGCCCAGGACAGCATCTGTTGGCTGCATGCCTGCCTTGGAGTTGGAGTTTGTCTTTTCAAAGGCGAGAGGGGGCTCCATGTCCTGGGATCTTGGGGTAGGGGGTCCTGCAGGGATGCAGGCCCTGCATGATTAAATAATGCAGAGGGAGCCCATGCCAGATGGGGTCAGCGGGTCAGTGAGCCCCAGCCCGTGCTACCTGGGGGGATGGGAGAAGCATCAGGTGCATGGCGGGGTGGCTGCTGTGTCCTGTCCCGAGCACAGCTCCGATGTCACATGTAGAGCGTGTTTCCTGTCACACCCATGCATGAGGTCCTCCAGCCATCACCGGGGAACGGGAGCGTGTGAGGGTAACGCTGCCCTGGAACCCGGCTCTGGAGCCTGCCTGGAAGGAGGCGCTGCGTTGTGAGTCCTCTTCGACTACACCAGGCTTCGTTTAGAAACCACATCCTGCACCGTGCTGCATTCTGCTGAGGTCCTGAGGTCCAGGTTGGCCAGAGGTCCCGCTGCCCTCAGTGCCAGCAGCCCCCGCAGCATCTGGGCTGCTGCTCCTTCCAGACCGTGGGTGGCTTCCCCCCGGCTGTGGGCGCCCTGAAGTCCTGAGGGGGGACCAGAAGCTCAGGTATTGACTTCAGAGCCGGACATGCACTGCTCCTGCTGCCTGACGCCCAATGGCCAGCTCCGAGCAGGTGTCCTGTGCACACCTGAGGGACGGAGGAGGGAGGAAGACTGTGGAAGTGGGACTCGCATCTCCTCTGCTCCTCCTTTGGGGTGGGCTCAACCTCGAGCGCCCTTCAGGGTGTCCTGTCTTCTGGTCTTCCTCTGTCTGCTGATCCCTCTGGTCCTGGCACTGAGACCCATCATCCTGGGCAGATACAGGGGCCACGAGGCTGGATGCGGAAGTTGTCTTCATGTGGTGGGGGCTCCTCAAGAGGGGCGGCTCAAGGGAGGACGGGGTGTGGAGGAGGCTTGGGGTGGGATCGGGTGGGCCACATCGGAGGAGGGGTAGTGCTGGGTCCTCCATGCCGGGGATTTCTTGGCATGCAGGGCTTTTTGGCTTCCTGCAGGGGTATCTGCTTAATCCCCGGCTGATGCTGGGGAGGTGCAGCTTCCCAGCAGCCTAGGACAGGAAATGAGTCCTTAGGAAGGTGGGATGGGCAGAGAGGAACCCGCTGCCCCGGGGGACCAAGCTGCTCTGTGTGGACCCCGCTTGACCGTTCTTGCTTCTCACGCCTGCTTCCTCCCTTAGTGAGAGATTAATGCCGAAGACTGACGCCTGGTGTCCCGTGGAGCCAGGGGAAGGGACACTGGGGTGAGATGCAGGTTCAGGGTCGGCTGGTGTCTGAAGACGGGGCAGGGAGCTGGGTCTTGTGGCCAAGTGGCCACAGTGCCTGCCTGCCGCGGCCCCTCCTGGGCTGTGAGCTGCAGCTGGGACGTGGCCCCAGAACTCCGCTCAGAGGCTGTCTGCACAGAGAGGCCCCCAGTGTTCAGTAGGCCTGGGCTGGACTGTTCCTCCCCAGACCAGACCGGAACCCTCACATGTGATTTCTCCTGAGCTCGCTTTGAGCTCCAGTTCAGAGCTGCACTTTGTCATAATTACAGGTAGGGAAAGAGCAGCTTGGGAATGTCTTATATCCATCCTTTTGCCTGTCCACCCATCCGTTCTCCCATTTTCCAGCCACCCACAAATCCAACCACAGTCAAACCCACCTGTCTACTCGAGCATCCATCCATGAATCCACCGCTCAACAGCCATCTCTATATCCGGTCCGTCCATCCACCCCTCCGTGCACCCAGCCGTTTGCCTACCTGCCACCCACCCGTCCATCCACCCACTCAACCATCATTGCCATTCCAGTGCCTGGCACCCTGCTAGGCAGGATGGGCCTGGGCGGAGAGCAATCAGGTCTTGCTGCCTCGTGAGGCGGGGTTTGCCGCGGGCGCTGGGGACAGTAGGATTGGGTGTGGCGGGGGGACAGATGCCTTGCACCAAGCGCAGGCCCAGGCTGGAGGTGGAGCAGGGTGGGGGGTGAGTGCAGGGGGCAGCCTCCCCACCCCACCTGGGAGGCCCCCACCCTGCATTCCCGCTCCCTTCCCCAGCCCTATCTGACCCTGAGGGGTGCCTCCCGTCCTGACCAGGCGAGGCCTGTCTGTGTTTGGCCGTGGCAAGGGCTAATTGGATTTGCAGCTCCATTCTCTGAGGGCTTTGAGGCCCCAGCAGTGATGGCAGAGTAAGATTTTATGGGCAGCAGTGTAATTCTTCTGGCTTTAACTGGCCTGTGTTGTGTCCATGGGGTCGGGCGAGTGTAGGAGATGACACGAGAGGCCAAAGCAAGACCCTGAAAGAGACGAGACGTAGAAAAGTGAAATGAGGAAAGGCATGCGTACGTGATCATCTGAAAAGCCTTGAAATTACTATTATGCCTTACTTTTGTGGGCACCAACTTTCTGTGTATTAGGAAACAAGGTACCGAAATGCTCGTGGGCAATGGGCTGGCAGACACTCACGGGGCACCACGAGTTAATTTTGTGTCGTTTTGTTTGTTTGAGACAGGGTCTCCCTGTGTAGCCCAGGCTGCCCTCAAACCCGCAGCAATCCTCCTGCCTCCGCCTCCCGAGTGCTGGGTTGGCAGGGGTGCGCCACCACACCCGGCTTAGAGGTTAGATTTCCTAGGCAGTAGAAATTGGCCTGGATGAGGCTGATGGCAGGAATAATAACCCAGAGCTCCAACTCTCTGGGTGTTGCCCAGTGCGGAACAATCTGCCATCACATAGCAGCCCCGTGAGAAGGAGCCACTGGCTTCACTTTTGGGGGGAAATTGAGTCAGAGAAGCTCAGTAGCTTGTCCGAGGTCACCCAGAGTAGGTGGCGGGCCTGGGACTCACCACTGGGCTTGTCTTGCTCTGAATCCTTCCCTCTCCATCCCTACCTGGGCTCAGCTTCCCTGGTTTCACCTGAACAACACAGGAGCTCTGCAGTCGATTAGTGATGTCTGCCAGGGACGGGAGGTGCCCACATCGGGTGTGCGTGCTCGTGGCCCCTCCAGTGGGTCAGCTGGCCGCTGTCTCCACACACACCCCGTGTCAGGGTTTGAACAAGGCCACAGCCTCCCCGAGTTCTCCGGAAGCTTGTCTTTGCCGCAAAGCCGTTTTACACACAGCACGCTTCAGTTGGATAGGAGCGGGCCTTTACGTGTTTGCAATATAAACGAGGCAACTTTTGTTAAATAGCAGCAATTTAGATATTTTGTCCTTATAACAAAGGAACACCCTTCATCGTGAAAGACTTAAAAAGCGTAATGAAGTGGCACCCCGTGTGTATGCGCAGTTGTTGTGTTTCTCTGTATCAGTTAAAAATAAATTTTAAAACAAGCAAGTTTGGAAAGTGCAGGAATGGCTGGCGGGGGGCTGGGGAGAGTGCTGGTGACCTTGTGGGACGGGGGCAGTGGGGAGCCCGCCTTGGCAGGGGGCATCAGGCTCAGCCTCCCAGCACCATTTGGTCACTCGTGTTCTGGTCCCTTTGGCAGTTGGGGTCATGGAAGGATCTGGACCCTGCTCCTCAGTGCCATTTCCCATCAGGCCAATGGGAATCGGGGTCAGTTTGGGCTCCGTCCTACAGCGGGGTGACGTGGGTCCCTCTGGGGTTTCCTGGCTGAGAGCACAGCTGAGTCGGTAGGGCCTCCTGCAGGTGGCCAGGGCGCCATGGTGACCCGAGGACACGCCCCTCTACTGAGTGCTGCTGCCCTGGTGACAGGAGAGGCGGGGAGGAGGGGGCGGAGTTTGCCGCAGGTCTGCCACAGCGCCCTGTGGGACCAGGCCTTCCGGTTCAGCCTGGCTGGGAGGCTGTTGGGCACTTGGCTGCGATCCTTGCTGAATCACCGCGAGCCAATGTCAGGCTGACCCTGGGTGGCAGGCGGGAGGGTGAGGAGGGTCCTGGGGAGCAGGATTCCAGGAACTTGCACCCTGGGGCTGCAGGGTACTTGGTTTAATTAAAAAGGAATTTCACCTCCCACTGCTTTTGAACAAGGCCTTTAATCTGAGTCTCCCACCTCCCTCCGAGCATTTGGCTCCTGGAGTGGCCTGTGCTGGCGTCTGGAGACAGGAAGCTGACACTGGGGCCTCCTGCTGTCTGCAGAGGCTGAGGGCCGAACCCCTGCTTCCTTCTACCCTAGGTTGTTTGGCTGGGCTGGAGTTGACAATGGCAGGTTACCAGGAGGAAAGCGATTTTCATTTTATGTGCCCACGAGAGCGCCACAACAATAGCAGACCCTGAGAGGAACTGGGTGATGGGAGCTCACCCAGATCACCCTGTGCGTCAGAAGTGGGGGCACAGGGATCTTGGGGTGCGTGGAGCACGTTCCTTCCGGGAAGGGGAGGAAGGGGCATCTGGTCACAGCGCTGCACTGTTGGGGCCAGGCAGAATCCCCCAGTCATTCCCCTCAGAGCGGGTCCTTTGCTGACGTGCGCGCCCTCCCAAGTGTGGATCCTGTACACAGCGGCTGTCACCTTACCTGGGGTGGCCGAGGGAGGTAGACCCATGGTGCCGGCAGGTGGCACAGTGCTGGGCGCCCCTGGCATTCCCTCCTGTGTCTCACCTTGAGGTGTCCAGGGAGCCCATGTCCTGCTACCAGGACACCCCAGAAAGGCCAGTGCCTGGAGGAGGGGCAGCGTGGTGACACAGGACGAGGCTTCTGCCATGCCAGGCCCAGACCCCTGGTCTGCCAGGGCCCTCTCTTTGGACGTTGCCGGGATCCATCCATTTCCTGCACCCACGGTGACAGGCTGGGCTCTGTGCTGCATCCCTGTGGGGCCCCTGTGTGTGCCGAGCCTCCACCAGTATGGGCTGCCGTGTGGCCTGCAGGCTCAGAGAGGTGTAGGGACTCACCCAAGGGCCCTCAGCCAGGAAATGGCCTCGTGAGCATTCAGACCCAAGCTCACAAGGTGCCAGGTCCATGTCTGCACCACCGGGCGCCTCCACCAGACCTGGGGGACAGCCAACGCCCAGCGCCCTCCGCAGAGCCAGGCAGGCTCCTCCGGCATCGCAGACACCCGTGTCCTCACTGTCCCCTTCTCTCCCCAGGCCTTTTCCCTCCGAGGAGACCGCGGAGAACGATGACGACGTCTACCGCAGCCTGGAGGAGCTGGCTGAGTAAGGGCTGGGGAGGAAGACGGGGAGGCTGCAGGAGGGGAGGCCCCGCGTCCCCAGTCAGGGGAACCAGCACCACATTTAAGGCAGGCCTGGTCCTTGGTCTCCATGGGGCCTTGGCCAAGGCAGGAGCCTGGGCTTCTGCACGGCCCTGGGGGGCCGGAGCCCCAGTCTCAGCGCCCACTGCCTTCTGGGAGTTGGCCTGGGTGCCGACCAGGCCACAGCTTCCTCCTGGGTCAAGCCTGGAGGATCTGGTCAGGCTCAGGGTTAGGGTTAGGATGAGGCGTGCCTGGGCTCCCTCCTTGCCTTCCTTCCGCTCTCTGAGAGGATTTCTTTGCTCTGCTACACCCAGCGCACGCCTGGCCATTTCCCTGTGGGGATGGACGGAGCCGCTGGCCTGGCTCTGCCAGGCTGGCTGTGACCAGAGTGGCATCATGTGGGCCCCGCCAGGGAGGGGGGTGGCTGCTTGCTTGAGAGGGGGCAGTGGGCTGGAGGCGGCGGCACCCCATTCTGCAGAGCAGGGACCACAGCCAAGAAGTGGCCCCGGGCCCCATACCCACTGCCCACTGCCCCGCCAGCTCCTCCTGGGAGTTCCTGTTCCCCATCGAGAGTTTCTTTGTTCTGAGAGACTGCGGTGCCTGCTGCTTCTTTCCCTGTGTGCCAGCGCGTGGACGAGGAGCTTCGCGGTGTGAATGGCTCGGTGTTTACTGAGCACCTGGAGGGTGTGAGGCCAGGGCAGGGGCTTGGCGCTCCTCCTGCGCTCCGTGCCTGGGCGACGCGGATGTGACCAGGCCGACCGTGTGTGCAGGACCCCGGCCACAGTGCAGCGCATCCCCTCCGGGTGGCCCGGCCCAGGCCTCTGTGAGGGCCTCCTCATCCCCAGCCTGTCTTGGGGACCAGGCCCCTAGGCCTGGGGTGCACCCTGGCGGTGGGTGAGCGTGGAGCCGCTGAGGCATCTGAGACTCCTGTGGTCAGGTCAGTGCACTCACAGAGAAAATGGGGCTGGCATCCAGGGCCGGGGTCCCTGCCCAGTGCCACTGTGGCCACAGCCAGGCTCAGGCATCCGGGAGCACCCTCGATGGCTCCAGAAGGGCTGTGCCCCGACACACAGGGGCTGCCGGGATGCAGGCCGAGTGCCTGAGGAGAGGACAGAGACTCAGCAGGGGTGGCACGGAGCAGGGAGGTCCCCGAGGCCATAAGGGCCGCACCTCTGCCCGTCTGCAGCCACGTTGCTCACAGCGCTCAGGGTCGGTGTCCCCTTCCCTCCCTTTCCGTCCTCATCCACCACCTGCCACGTCCGGGCCCAGGGAACCTGTTTCCCACTCCAGCCAACACTGCTACCCGCCCACAGAGCACTGCACCCTGTGGGCCCCTGGCCGTGCAGGGCTACAGCCCGCTGAGGTGCTTGAAGTCCCGTGTCCCTGCGTCCTTGTGTGCACGGTGCCCGCGAACCTGACACTGCAGTGTGGGGCCCCACTGGGATTTCACCTCCTCACATTAAGCCGTCCCCGTGGTCACTTGGTGAGGCCTTCCTGTCACCTCCTCCACGCACACAAACAGGCCCGGACAGGGATGCCTTGGGCCAGGTCCCAGAGCTCATAAGTGGCAGAGCCACATTTGACTCCAAGTTTGTGCCCAGACCTCCCCAGAGCCTGGGGACCCTGTAACTGTGCCGTTTCTGTCCAGTGTCCCAGTTGAGTTCCGGGCTGTGTCTTCCAGAGACAGCAACACAGACTCAGCGGCCCAGGAATGGTATACTGTGCCTTGGGCAGGGGCCTGGCCAGAGGTGTCTGAGTGGGAGCCTTGTGCAAACCCTGCACTCTCCCCAGACTGCCACCAGCGTGGCCAGGCCCGGGCCACGTGGGACCCGTTCAGACCCAGGGATCCTCTGCAGCGGGTCAGGCCTTGAGCCTGGCTCCGGGTCCCCTCTTTCCCTGTCTTACCTGGTGGTGACAGTTCTCATTCAAAACAAAATGGAGTTGTCCACCCAGGAAGTGTGGTGTCATTTTGTGACATTAAGAGTTAGCGTTAGCTGAGTGTGTGGCACTTGTCTGTAATCCCTGCTTTCTGGCAGGCTGAAGCAGGAGAATTGTAAGTTCAGGCCCAGCCAGGGCAACTTAGCGGCTTAGCAGCAGCTGTTTTAAATAATAAAGGGTGGGGGAAGCTGTGAATGTAGCTCAGTGGTAAGCTCAGTGGTAACGAGTACCCCTGGGTTCAAGCCTCAGCACCATCTCCCTGAAAAAGGAAAAAGCAAGCCTCCTGAGCCCAGTGCGTCCCTTAGGACTGCGGTTATTTCAGACGAAAATCGTAAGTTATAGGGAAGGGGATGAATGTGGATCCTTAACTCATGGCTTGGTCCCAGCGTCTCAAGTTTAATACATTTTTCATGCTTTCCCTCTCTCCTTTCATTGAAGAGCAGGGTTCCCTAGCATCCAGTCCCTGAGGACTCGGCATTGATATTTAGCCGTTGTACAAACAGACTGCCGCTTCTAACCTGGACTCTGCCCGGGAGGGAGTGCGGATGTGCACTGTCCACACAGAAGCTGGGGAATGGCCGGCAGCGATGGTCACCTAGCACGTCCACCAGACCCTCCCAGCCTCCTGGACCCCAGGCCCTGCAGCCTTCCGGATGCCAGGCATGGACCTCCAGGGAGGGTGCCTGGCTGGGGCCACCGTGCGGGAGTGGCCCTATGAGTTCTGTCATGCATTCATTCGATCATTAATTCATCCGCTGTCACCCGGTTGCTAAGCACTGTGTCAGGCCTGGGGATGAAGAGTAGAGGAGACAGCTCAGCCTCCAGAGACCCCACGCTCCCTCAGGACGGTGGGGTGGCAGTGAGCACAGGCTGCCTGTCACCCCCAGGGACAGGTGCGTCTGCACGCGGGACTCAATCCAGGCGGTGACCCTCAGCCTGTCGCCTCCTGCTCTCATGGTCTTGGACAGCTGCTGCTTCTCGCTGCCTCAGTTTCCTGCCGTGGGATGCGTGAAGCTGCCACACATGGGGCGTGCTCCATGGGATGGGGGAGACGGACGGTGGCGTCGGGTGGTGGCACTGGGGAACCTCGCTGTCCTCTCCCATCTGCTGTGGCTGTGGCCATGCAGTGCAGCAGAAATCAAACGGAGCCACGTGTGTGCCTGGGGCTTTCTAGTTGCTAGTCGGAAAAGTAAAAAGGGACCGGAGAGATCAGTTGTAAGAAAGTATTTTATTTGACCTGATGGACCCAAAATACTGCCCTATGGCTCATCAGTGGGAAGCCGCGTCCTTTAAAGCTTGCGCTCTTTCATGTCCTTTTCACGTTGCCCGGCGCCCCCCATCAGGTGGGCGGCGTAAGTTCTGCAGGGCTCCTTTCCACTTGCTGTGCTGGAGCTGGCAGTCAGGGCTCAGGTCCAGAACGTCCTTCTGGGGTGAGCGGAGCCCATGTGGGAGCCGACTGTCCCAAGTGCACCCGGCTCTCACTTTACTTTTTGCAGGAGTCAGGGCCCATGGGCCAGGCCAGGCTGGGCGGCCGGTTACCCAGAGCTGAGCGGGCCAGGGTGTCTGCACAGCCACGGGAGGCAGGGCAGAGCTTGGTGACTCCTCACCGCAGTCCCCGTCTGCTGAGCAGGTAGCCAGACCCCACAGGTGACCGTGTGGCTGTCAGTGCCCAGGGCAGCGCCTGGTCCACCCGGCAGTGACCCCGGACACATCCAGGCTCTGTCCGCAGTGGCCTGGCCCGGTCTGCGCTAGATGCCTCTGACTGAGAAGTTTTCCTCGAGCATAAGGGTGGTTGGAGGTTCCTGGGCCAGGGCCCCGAGTGATGGCCGTCATGTGGACACAAGGGTGGCTGCTTCTCAGCTGGACCACGGCCTGGACACCAGGGTCACAGTGGGGCTGGCTTCGGCTCGTTGTCTAGCTCTTGCCTTTAGGGGCCTCTGTGCCAGGTGTCACAGTGGGGCCGTGCTTGGTCTCAGGCAGTCTGTGTGGCTCTGAGGGTCTCAGTTTTCCCTTCTGTGCCCTGGGTCCTTCAAGGTTGCAGGGCCCATGTCAGTCACACAGATGCCTGCCCCGCTTAGCTCTGACCTCTCAGTCCTCGGGCCGAAGTGGTTTTCAGGCTTAAACAGATATGACTGACACTTCACGGACTGCAGTTCACCCGCAGCTTCTGTGGAGAGCCTGGTGTCCTGGGGGTGCAGGGCACTGAGAACATTTCTTTAAGGAGCTTCGGCAGGGAAGGCATTTAGTGTGGGATGTGTCCCCCCAGGGAGGGCTGGTCCCACAGACTCTTGGGGTCCCTTGGTCCTTGTGTGTCTGTGAGGCTTGTCTGTCCTCAAGGACTGGCCCAATGGGATCCACGAAGCCAGAGTCCAGGGCACAGCCTGCTGGACACTTCCAGGCTGGGGACCCGCGGCAGGCTTCCCTGCCACACTCTGTACAGCACGCAGGCCATTCAGCGCTTCTGGCTCAGTCTGGCCAGGTACCAGTTGCGGTGGCCCTCTGGCCCCTGCCCTGTTCCCAGGGCGGCTCATCGGCCCCTTGGTGCGGCACCACCATGGTGCCCCTCAGCTGCCTCGTGGGCTCAGGGCCTTGGTGGCCTTGAAACCCCACTTCCTAGCCCCGCGCTGCGTGGCATGTCTGGCTCTGTGCTGCAGAGGACCCACCGGGCTGCATGTGCGGTGCAGGCTGCCCTTCGGCCGGGCAGCCCGCGCTGCCAACGTTCATCTCTGATGCCTGCTTAAATGCAGGGGTCCTCTTCCCATTTAACGCAGCCTCTGACAGCACAGGTGACAGGAGGGGCAGGGAGGGGACGCAGAACACATGGATGGTCATCTGCCATCTTCTGGTGGGGAGCAGTGGCCAGCTGGACTGTGACCGGAAGGGAAAGGGGCCCCACAGAATTGATCATCTGGTACCGTCCCCTGGAAACCCCAGCAAGGTAAAGACTTGGCCTTTCCCACACTGCTCTTTCTGCATTCAGCGCAGACCTGACCCTCGGGGGACACTGGAAACACTGCTGAGGTGGCGAAATGCATCATAAGCCAGGCGTAACTGTAGAGCCCCATCGTACACAGCCTTTTCTGTGTTGATTGCTGAACTCCTATTCATTCTATAAAACCCAGAGGTTGGAGGAGATTCCCTAACTCTGGCAGGATGAGGGAAGGGCACCTTTCTGGGGCTCCAGATGACCCCTCTCTCCGAGTTCCCATCAACTCCCTGTGTCTGTTCCTGTTGCTCACGTGGGCGGCACAGAGGACATGGGGCGATCCCTTGACCCGGGCCTGGCTTGTTTTGGGAAGAGGTTGTGCTGAGGGGATGCGGTGCTGAGAACACTCATGGCCCTCGTGGTGAAGGGCCCACGAGACCACAGCCCACGCAGGCCCGGGAGGCTCCTGTCCTCAGCCCTCGCAGCACCCAGAGAGTAAGGCCCAGAGACCAAGCGGCTGCGGAGGTCACACAGTGTGCTTCCCTTGGCGTGGGAGGGACTGAGACTCGGAGCCATCTGCTAGCCTGAGCCTGTGTGACCACTCAGGTGTGCTTCCTGCTGGGTTCCCGAGTGGCTCTAGGTGGTGGGAGGAACTCCCAGAGGCTCGTTCCTGCCACGCGCAGGGCACAGCCCCTAGAAACAGGGCTCCCTCAGGAGTCAGGCCGGCAGGGCTGCCCAGTTCAGCTTTACACACGGTGGTGAGCTGCCCTCCCCGGCTCCCCCACCTGCAGGGACAGCGGCTGCTGCTCACAGGCTGTGGTCAGGGCTGCTGGGGGCCAGTGATGCCCGTCTGTCCCACAAGGCCTCCACTGCCCCCAGTGCAGCCAGCCCCAGAGAGGCCGAGGCCTGGCATGGACTGAGGTCGGGAACTGTTGGGTCTGGTTGCCTGGTAACAGCAGCAGTGCACCCTGGCCTGTCAGGAGCGATGCTTTATGTCCCCCATAAACACCCTGGCCTGCCAGCACTCGGGGCAGAGGCTGCTCGCTGTTGCTTGGTTTTCCTGGATAGGGGGTGCGGCCTATCTGAGCAGCTGCCCCTTGGAAGGTGCCAGCGGGGTCTCGGGGTCTCCTCTGGCCAGGGGTCTGGAGAGGGTAAAGATCGCAGGCGATGACAAGGACAGAATTATTGTCGGGATTTAGCATCAGTTGGAGCAGCTGCCTGCAGGGGAGCTCCTAACTCCCTGGCCCTCTGTATTTCTAAAAATCATCATTTTTAGGGTTGCTTTTTTTTTTTTTTTTTTTTTGCCTTTTGAGACAGGATCTCCCTATGTAGTTCAGAGTGGCCTTGGACTCATTATGTATCCCAGGCTGGCCTCAAACTTGAGGTGATCTTCCTGCCTCAGCCTCCCAGGTTGTGGGCTTATAAGTGTTCGCCACCATGCCCGGTTTAGTGTTGCTTCTTGAGTCAGGCCCTGAGCTAATATCATGTTGTTGACTGCTGCCCCACCTTCCCCCAGGTTGTGAGGCCGTGGCCCTCACTAATTGAGCACATACTCTGTACCATGCCCGTGCTGGTCACTGACGTATAGCGGATCTTTGTAACTCTCCTTCTCCCTTTGTGGCTGGGGAAACTGAGGCAGTGGTTACCCACCCAGAGTTCTGAGCTGGAAACTGATAGGGCTGAGAATCTGGTTCCAGTTCGACCGGCTGCCTCTCCTGGGCTGCGAGTGAGCATTGAGTGCTGCAGGTGACGCGGACCTGCCGCGCTGGTCTGGGTGTAGTGGCAGCGACATCTGCCTGCCTGGAAGGCGAATCTGGAGGGCACAAGTGCGGTAGAACACCAGGAAGGCCAAGCGGGGTGCAGTAGAGCTGTGCTGCTGGGGTCTGGGGCCCTGTGGCACTCGGCGGGCCGGGCTGGTGCATGGGAGCCTGCGCAGGAATGTTCTGGGGCTCTGTCTCCGCTGGACCCGTTAAGCCGCGCCTCATGACAGAACGGGAGACAGCCTCTCTCGCACCGCGGGGCCCAGCTGGTCGCAACATAAGCTCGACGTCATCCCGGGGCGGCCAGGCTGTGTGAAGGGCGAGGTCCCTGTTAGGAAGCTCATGTTCTCAGGGAGACTGACATCCCCGCCAGTGGTGGCCACAGGGAGGGCACTTGGGAGGCAGATCCTCACCCCACCAAAATGAACAGCGCGCGGTAGCGTCGCTTCTGGCCCTGTCCCTCTCCTGAGAGGCGTCTGGACACCGGACCCGGGTACCTGCTGACCGCCAGCCTCCCACCTGGACCGTGAGGCGCAGGACCTCTGTCATCTTTGTGCCGAGGACCCAGAAGGTTTCTGGTGCAGGATTTGCCTTGGAATAAACATAGATTAGCCCAGCCAGATCCTGTGAGCTTTATGCTTTTGAATTGCTGAGTTTATCTTATGAGGATTTGTTCTTTTTAACAAATACATTTCATTTTACTCTCATAATTTTTCATTTTTAAAAACACTTCTTGACCATTCCTTTATTGCCTGTCTGGAAGTTGGAATGTGTGTGTGATGTGGGTTATAATTTGCAGTGACAGGTACAGCCTTTCTTGGTATTCACTGCCCTGGATTAAACTGTGGTCAGGAAAGTGCTCTGGACAGAGGCGGCGTCAGCCAAGAAAGTGCCCGCGTGCTCGCCTCGCTCGTGGTGAGAGGGTTGTTGCAGGCAGGAAGTGGAAGTGGCCGCTGCTCCCTGCAGGTGTGGATGTGGACAGTGCAGCTGGAGGAGTGGCTCCCACAGCCTCAGGTAGAGCCCGTTCTCCCATGCACCCACCCACCTCTGGGCCCCGGGGCCAGGGAGATGCAGGCAGAAGTGCGTGAGCTGTGGGCCTGGGGGAGCCAACACTCCTTGCAGAGTTGATTCTGAGGAGGAAAGACAAGCTTGGAGCGAGGTAGTGAACATGTGCCCGGTGACTGCCCTGGGGTGTGCCCAGTATCAGCCCTGGGGGATTTTGAGGTGACTCCCTGGGAGTGTTCTCATGTCAGCTCCAGAGAATGTTGGGGTGACTGCTTGGGGGGTTCCTAGGGTCTCAGCACAGAGGATTTTGGGGTGATCCCCCTGGTTTTTTCCAGTGCTCTGTCCCATGGTATCATCAGTGAGTATGGATGGGATGGGGTGCGCTGACCCCTCCCCCCCACCTGGTGGACCTGTTCACAGGGTGCTCCTGGCAGGAGGAAGGAAACTCTGGGTGCCATGGTGACTCACAGGCCAGTCTACTTCTCTGTGCCCCAGTTTACCCTGGTGCAGAGTAGACCTGTGTCAGGGCCACAGACCCTGTATCTAAGGTCAGACCCATGTTAGTAACACAGCAGCAAGGTCAGATTGACTTCTCTGCCGCAAGAGATGACAAGATTTGAAAATTATTTAGAAAAACATTTGGAGACACTCAACGCTAAGAAACCAGAGTGAGTCTCTTGGTGAGGGATGCACTTGAGTGGGTGGGACACTGGCCTCTGTGGAAATCACAGGTTTTGTGGGCATGTTAGTGAGCTTCCTGTTACTGCGCCCAAGTACCTGAGTGAGTCAACTTAAAAACAGGAAAGGTTTGTGTTGGCTCATGGTGTCAGAGGTTTCAGTCCATGGTCACTAGTCCTTTGCAGTGTGTGGTGGCATCAGTTGTTGAGGCACGAGCATATGCCCAGCTGGCCACCTCAGAGCAGCCAGGAAACCAAGAGAGAGGAAGGGGCTGGGATCCTGGAATACCTTTCAAGGGATCCCAAGGGACCCAGCTTCCTTACCCTTAGGCCCTACCATGTGAACCTCACACCACCAGCTGGGGCCAACCCTTTGGTCTCCAAGGCATTAGGGAACATTCTAGGTCCAAACTTGGGGTGAGCAAAGCTGCCTGAAGATTAGGATGGAAAAGCTGGGGGGTAGGAGCCCCCAGTCTGCGCCTGAGGTCCTCCCTGCCCTTGGCTGCCTGCTCAGACCCCCAGGAAAGACCTCGAGATTTCCAGCAGGAGATTACAGCAGCCGTTTCAGTTCTGCCCCTGCAGAGAGGACAGACTTTGAAGTCTCCGATTACCCAAGTTCACTTAGAGCAAATAGGACTCTTAGGCAGAACTCTCAGAATCCAGAGTCCCCACAATGTATCATTCATAGCATCCAGCGACCAATAAAAAAATCATCCAACTTGCAAAGAAGCAGGAGAAAGTGAGTCATGCTCAGGAAGAAACAGAGTCTATAGATGCTGTCCTTAAGATGACCCAGATGTGGCAATTATCAGCTGTCTTACTCAGGGTTCTCCAGGGAAACAAGTCCAGGAGGTACAGATACAGAAGAGGGGATTTATTATGGGAACTGGCTTATGCAATTGCAGAAGCCCCGAAGCCCCCTGAGCCCCTGGCTATGCTGCCTATGAGCGAGTGGGAGTCCCAGGAAAGTCAGCAGTGAGATCCAGTCTGAGTCCACAGGGCTGAGAACCCAGGGACAGTGTTGTAACTCCCAGCCCAAGGCTGGAGACCTGAGATCTAGTGGGAATGGGGTCAGGGTGTTGGTGGATGTCCTGGAACCCAAGGGCCCAAGAATAAGGAGTTCCAAAGTCCAGGGCGGGAAGAAATGACCACCCTAGCTCTGGAAGAGAGTGAACATCTGCCCTTCTGTCTCTGGCCCCAGGTGGGCTGGATGCGGCCCACACCCTGGGGTGAGCAGGCTCCATTCCCCACTTTGCGGTTCAGACAGCCCCTGTGGAAACACTCAGACTCACCCAGAAAGAGTGTTTGCCAGTTATCCAGGCACCCTCAGCCCAGCTGGTTGACAGAAAAGTAACCATCACAGCAGATTTATAAATATGGCCAAGGACTTACAAGAAAATAGGACAAATGAACAGATGGGGAGACACAGTGGAGAAATACAAATTATTTAAAAACCACCCGAGGAAACTAGAGGTGAGAGGCATGCTGCCTGAAGTGAGCAATCGCTGGATCAGCTTGTTCAAGACTTGCAGATGGCAGAAGGAGGAGTCATTCAACTTGAAGATAGCTCCATGGGAGTTACACACTTTAAATAACAGAGAAGAAGCACATGCCTCTAATCCCAGCTTTCAGGAAGGCTGAGGCAGGAAGATCACAAGTTCAAGACCAGCCTGGGCAACTTAGTGAGTTAGCAAAACCCCATCTCGAAACTAAAAATAAAAGTATTCAGCCTTCAACATAGTGTAACACACAAACCAGGACGAATTTGTGCTAATCAGTATCAAGTAGTCTAAAACAAGTATGTTGTGTGTGCCAGAAGAAAGAGTGAAGGAGGTAAGGAGGAAAAAAAAACTCAATAAAAAGACCAATTAATAGTTCCTAAAGCCTTCAGGATAAAACTACAAAACAGTACCTTGACTGAGACTGAGTGGAAGTGTATACTATGTTCATGGATTGGTAGTGATAGTAAAATTCAGTTCTCCACAGACTGCTGATTCAGTCCACTTCCTGTGGTGAGCTCAGTAGACTTTGGTTTTTTCAGAAATTGATAAAATGATTATCTAAAGTTTATGTGAAAATGCAGAAGGCCTTAAAATAGTGTACACAATCTCGTAAAGAACATGGCTAGAGGATTTATGCCACCTGATCTCAAGACTTTCTGTAAACTAAAAAACAGTGGTGCTTACATGAGGGTTGATAGATAAATGGATTGGTGGAATAGAAACTGTAGTGAGTTCCAGATACATTCATGTGTGGTCAGTTGGGTTTTGTCCGAGATATCCAAGAAGCCTAGAGGGAAGAAGAAAGTTTTTGACAAGTTATCGCGGAACACCTGGGTATTCCCGTGGGAAAAAGTGTGCACCCCCTACCTCACGCCGTGTGCAGAGTTAATTTGAGATGAACCAAAGCCCCAAACATAAACTCTGAAAGTACACGGCTCTGAGAAGAAAATGCAAGATAAAAATCTTTTGTGATTTAAAAGAAAACAAAGATTTTTAACCAAGACAAGATTTTGTAGTTAGAACTCAGGACAGAGTGAAAGGAAGTTTTGATAAACCAGACTTCATGAAATTATAAATGAATGCTTACCAAGACACGTGAAGAAAATGAATCACCATGCTAGAGCCAGCAGGAGAGAAGAAACACAAAACCTACACAACAAAGTGCTTGGCCCACAGTATCAAAAAACTCCTAGAATTCAATAAGAAAGAAACCATTCCCGACTTTTAGAGAAGGACAGAAGTCTCAGATAGATCTGTCGTGAAGGAAGCTGCACAGGCAGTATGTGGAAAAAATCTTCAGCATCTCTGGTCCTCAGGAAAACTAAAAATAAAACCACAACAGTGTTCCACCGAGAACCCACTCCAGTGGCTGAATGAAAAGGACCGGCAGTGACAGGGACCAAAGAGGACACGGAGCCTCTGGAACTTGCGTGCACTGTGGGAGGGGAGGCAGATGCTGCAGCCACTTGAGGAAAGCACTGGGAAGTTGCCAGTTCTGGTCCTGGGGGATGCTGTTTCCACAGGAAGTGATAGCGTTTGTCCCCACCCGTGTGTGCACACGTGCCCACGCACGCATGCACATGCACCACGTGTACACGCACATGCACATGCAAGACTTGAATGCTCATACAGTGGCTTTACGCACAGTCACCCTACTTGGAAGTGGAGAACCAGTCCCAAACCGTTCCTCCGATGTCTTGGTCCTCAGCAACATGGAGGAGCAGCCACTGGCGCAGGCAACTGCACGTTTAGGGTCTCAGAACCCACACAGAGGAGAAGACAGATGCACTACAGGAGTGTGGCACGATGCCACTGGCCGTGTCCACAAGGCAAAGTCACTGCGTGGTGAAGATCGTCCAGGAAGGAGCTGACAGGGAGGGGGGAGGCCTCGGGGGAAGGGAGAACTTCCGGGAGATGAGAACGCCTGCCCTGCACGGTGGGTCACACAGGCCACGCTGTCTTGTCTTCATAAACCTCTGTAGAAGTGCTGTGGAAACATGTCTGGCACCCTGAGGGTGCTTGCATTTGTGGGTGCCTGAGGGGTGCAGGTGTGTACCAGACACGGAGTCAGCCTGGCAGAGGCCGCTGGGCAGGGGCCTGGCTGCTGGGCACCTTGACCCGCCCAGCGCCCTCCCTGGCCTTGAACTCAGAAACAAATTGTCCGAGAGCTATCTATCCTCCTAAGTCCTCCTCTTGCCTCAGTTCCACAGAATCAGAATTCCTGAGGGAGGTGCAAGGTTTGGGAGGCTGGCACCACTGAGGAGTCTGGCTCCCAAAGCCTGGCAGGCAGCATGGTGGGCTGTGCCCTTGGGGGCAGCATCTAGAGGCAGGAAAGGTGACTTACAGCATCACAAGTGACAGTTCCCAGGGCAGTTGCCAAACCTGCCTGGGGGTGGATCTTGCGACACCACTGTACCCCTCTGTGGGTTCCTGGGGGCCGCACCCCAGACCATGGGCTCTGCGATGGAAGCTGATGTGCACCCCACTGTCAACCCCCAGGACGGGGCCCCTTGACCCCACCTGTGGGTCGTTTCCCAGGCTAACGACGGTGTCAAAGCGCCTGATGCAGGCACTGGCACGTGAAGGGCTGGGGGCGTGGCTGGGCAGCGCTTCCCGTCTGCCACTGCCCCTGCTGGCTCTGTCCCCTGGCCAGGTCCCAGCCCCATACGTGGAGTGCTGCAGGTGGTGCAGCGTGGTTGTCCCGTTGCACCTCAGTCCTCCCATCCTGCAGTGCCCAGGAGACCCTGCTGGTGCAGCGAGCCCTTCCTGGTGAATGCAGCATGCTCCTCCTCCGGAGTCCATCTTCGGTGATCTGACCCAAACCCACCGGAGGATGTAGTGTTGTGTCCCAGGCCGAGGTCTGGGCGGGGCTGGGGCATCTGCGTGTGGGGGCCCTTGGGGACCCCTGCCGTGTGTTTGTGTTCCTGCTCTTCTCCATTCCTCCCTGGTCCTGGTGGCAGGTCACAGAGGACAGTATTTCTCTTGGCCATGCCTTCCGGAAGTGACTGACCTGGCCCTACGCTGAGCCAAGCTGTATGACCAGCCTCACCTTGCAGAGGGCACGAGGGCCAGCCTGAGCCACCACACTGCCTGGCCCTGGTCCTCGGGATGGGTGTCCCGAGTGGGGCAGGACAGTGCTAGCTGGATTGGGCCATCAGTTGCTGAGCAGTGCCATGGGCCAGGTGTGGGATCCCAGGGAAGGAGGGGGCTGCCTGGTCCCGGGGCAGGTCACTCCCAGGACTGGCAAGGTGCCCGGGGCCCTGCGCTGGGCACCTGAAGCCCAGGATGGAAGGAGTCGGTCATGCACCAGGCAGGGTCCCATAGGCCTCCAGCAGGCAATGGCCGTGACCTCAGCCCTGCAGGCAGAGGGGAGCCTGAGGGACTCCCACCCCAGCCATGAGTACTAAGAGCTCTCATGCGTCGCAACCTAGGCAAGACCTCCCTGGGGCCAGAGGGGAGGCGCAGCCTGGACCCTGTGTCCCGTTGCCTGTGGCCCTACGCCCTTCAGCACCCCTGGGCCTCAGGATGGTGCGGGCCCCAGGCTGAGCCAGCACTCGGGGCTCTGGTCGGAGGCAGGAGTGGAGATTCTGGGGAAACAGGGGTCTTGCTGGCCCTGGCAACTGGGGCAGGTCCCAGATGGTGGCCTCCCCGAGTGCTCCCGTAGGCCAGGAGCCAAGGCTGAGGCGGGCGAGCCTGCTGGAGTGGCCCCTGGGCTGCGGCCCCTTCAGCTCACCTGCTCCCCCTGCAGTGAACATGACCTGGGCGAGGACATCTACGACTGCGTCCCATGCGAGGACGAGGGGGACGACATCTACGAGGACATCATCAAGGTGGAGGTGCAGCAGCCCATGGTGAGCCGACCCTGTTTCCGCTGGACGTGGGCCCCCACCCCTCTGTGCAGAGGGACCCCCGCGGTGTGCCTGGGCCTTCTCGTCCCCATGGGGCTCCCCTCAGAGTGTCCCTGCCTGGATGTGGCCCGATGTCCTCCAGGCAGGCTGCTGTGGAACATTCCTTTAAAGGTGCAGGGTTCGAGTCCCGCCTGAAGCAGTTGCTATGCCCCCACAACACTGCATGGCTCATTCTGCCCCTTTGTTTGGGGCACGAAGAGCCCAGCGTGGGCTCAATTAGCCAGCTGCGCCTTTTGTGCTGTAAGGATATTTATTTCTGCACAGGCCTTGTATAGTAATCTCTCGGATGCCAGCTTGCTTGGTGTGGGTTTATTGCCAACAACTACTTTGGGGAGGTGGGTCCGGGAGGCTGTCCGTGGGGGGACACAAGCCCCTCGGGCCCCCAAGCTCCCAGGGGTTGAGTGTGATGTCCTTGCCAACAGTGGCGGCTTTGATCCGTTCGCATTCCCTGAAGACATGGGAAATTTCTTGAAAAGCCAATAGTATTTTCCGTCTGTGCTGAGGGGATCACCAGCGGGTGGAGGAACAGGAAGCTGGGGAGACTCGGGCAGAGCGGAGGGCCTGAGGGGTCTGTCCACCCCACAGCCTCCCCCCTAGAGTGGGGGTCTCGTTTTGCCCTGAAAGGTCTGAAGACTCCCTCTCTGGAGAGCCTGGGGGCCCTACTCCTACGGGGGTCTCTGCTCCCCAGTCCTCTTTCTTGGGTGGTCTCTGGGGTGCTGGAGGACCCCTCCCCCAAGCTACTCCCCAAGGGCCTGCAGGACCCCACAAGCCTTTGATAGAACTTCAGCTCAGGGATGGCACTGGGCAGTCGATAAGCCCTGGTCAATGGGGGCCCGGAAGCCAGGTGTCCTGTGGGTGACATGAGACACAGGGGCGGTGGCTTCAGCGGAATTTGGGGTATCCTCACCCCCAGGCTGTGCATGCTTTCTCAGAGACCCCCAACCGTGCCTGGCCAGACTGTGGGGGGCTCCTGGGGGCCACTGCTGTCCCTGGTCCCGACGCACAGGCAGAGGACATAGGGGATTTGTCCAGCCTGCCAGGGTGGGGACTGGCGCTCCCCTGCCTGGACTGGCTGGGTCCTGGGGTCCAGGGCGCCCAGCCTTTCCTGGCCACCTGGGCGGGGGCCTCTGCTCCCTGCCAGGGTCCCGCAAGGTAAACTGCTGGTTCTGTCATTCCTTGTCGCGGCTGAATCCGCCTGAATGGTCTGAGTACAAGGTCACATGGAGGACAGAGCCAGGGTGGCAGGGGCCGTGTCCCAAGCAAGAGGCCCAGGAAGCCCTGTCCCGGCAGCCCGGTGGGCTCACCTGGGATGGGCCTGAGGGGACAGTGGCCTCGCTGATGTTCGCTCTCTTTGTCCCCCACGCTCTCAGATCAGGTACATGCAGGTAAGGGGCTGCAAGAGGCCCGAAACACGTCTGCTGCCCCCTCCAGGAGGCCACAGACCCCTCAGAGCAAACATGGGGCACCGTTCCTGGGGGCCACTGTCAGGTGCCCGGGGTGGCAGGGGTCGTGGGCCTCAGCAGCCCCCACAAAGCAGATTGCTTGGGAGCTGGGGCCCAGCACGGGGGCCTTGGGGTGTTTCCTGGAGGATGGCACTGGGCGGAGGCTGGGCACACTTTGCAGTACTGCTTGGCTGCACCTTTTGGGTGGCAAGATCCTAAGGAGAGTCCTGGGGAAGACCACACACCCCGCTGTGTCCCGGCAACCTTGTAGGAAGCCAGCACAGTGGTGGGCGAGGGGCCTGGGGTGGCCAGCGCTGCCTGCTGGGTGGGGCCGCTGGACTCTGCCTGTGTGCTGGGGGCTCCACCCCGGGGGAGCGGGAGCCTGGATCCCAGAAGCCTCCTACTTTCCTTAGCATCACATTTCTGCCCCTCCTGACACCTCAGTTTCCTCAACTGCAAAACAATGGGAAGGGACTGGGTCCCCCACCATCTTACACATGGTGACCTCTCAGCCCCCCGGGAGGCCCCTGTTGGGGGGACGGGAGGCTGGGGCTTTGAGGTCCTGACAGACAGGTGGTGGCTGGGCAGGGTAGCCCTGGGCTCACATCTTGTGTCCTCACCAGAAAATGGGCATGACCGAGGATGACAAGAGGAGCTGCTGCCTGCTGGAGATTCAGGAGACCGAGGCCAAGTACTACCGGACCCTGGAGGACATCGAGAAGGTGCGGGGGCTTTGGGTATAGGGAATGGCAGCCGGTGTCCCGGGGCGTGCGAATGCCAGGCCCAGAATCAGGGCAGCTACAGCGGGAGAGCGGGCTGAGCGCCCCTTGGCCTCGCCAGTGGGCACCTGCACGCCGAGAGGGCACCGCACTGGCTTCCCACTGCAGCCCTGCCCCACCGCACTGTCTCCTCTCCTCTTTGATCCTGGTGGTCACTGTGGCTCCCACCCCTAGCACGTGCTGGGCCAGGCCCCACGCCACACATCTGTCTGTGCCCCTGTCTGGGGCAGTTCCCCGCTGTGTGCTCAGGCTGCCCCTGGGTCCAGATGCAGTGGCCGCACTGGATGGCCAGGGCATCCCGTACTGGGATGTGGTCAGGCCACAGGATGTGGGTGCAGGCTCTGAGCTCTCCTGAGCGGCCCCGTCACCTGCCCCAAGCACCCAGCCTCCAGTGCTTGCAGGGTGCAAAGACCAACGCTGTTTCTAGGCTAGAGCCCGCCTGGCTGCCCGGGGGCGGCAGAGTGGAGTGTGGAGTCCGGCGCGCTAGGATGGAGACACCTAGTGGGGCATGGGCAGCGTCCAGCCCGGAGTCCTGGGCCCTGTCCTGCTGCCCGTGCCTGTGCTCATCCCCCTTGTCCTGCAGTCCCTGAGTGCCTCGCCTGGGCATAGTGACCGTGGCCTTGGCAGTAGAGGGTGGCAGTGTGGGCTTCTGTCTTACAGAACTACATGGGCCCCCTGCGGCTGGTGCTGAGCCCGGTGGACATGGCGACCGTCTTCATCAACCTGGAGGTGAGCGTCCGGCCCTGCCTCTGCTCATGGCACCCACCGAGCTGCCATCCCTGGTGACCCCAGAGAGCTGTGGCACTGGGCCACGGCTGCCAGGTCCGGGGAGAGCAGCGCCTCTGTGGGGGCTCTGGCTTTGGAGATGGCAGGGAGGTTTGTGGCTCTGCCAGAGAGGAAGTTTCCCTGCCTCTGCCCCACTCCTAAGGAGTTAGCGATGTCCCCGCCCTGCAGTGGCCCCTTGAGCCTGCGCGGTGGAGTGGAGTGGGGTGGTGGAGGCAGCAGCTCCTTCACTCCTTGGCAGAGTCTGGCCGTGGTGTAAGGGCGACCCCTGCATGGGTACCCCCTTGTCTCAGGTGGGCGGCAGCACACGGGCACGTGGCTCGCTTCCTCCGGGAACCTGCCGCTCTGGCCCCTGCTGGCTTCCTGTCGCCTTTAGGGGCTCCAGGGCCTGCTGTCTCAGTCGAGGCTCACCCAGACCCCAGAGCTTCCCGTCCGCCCTCTGTGCCTGACCTGCTGTGAGCCATGGTCAGGACTGATGACTGCAGACAGGAAGGAAGCTGGGGAGGGAGAGGGAGCCCGGGGATGCCCCCTGGTGGTCATCTGCTGAAACGTGCACCGGCTGCCCAGAGCCCTGGGCTCCATGAGCAGCAGTGAGGGCACAGGACACAGCGCTCTGCCTTCTCTGCCCCCACTGGCTCTGGAGCCTGTCCTGGGCTGCAACATCCCTGGTGGCTGGTGTGGCCTGTGAGCAGCTGCCCTCCTGGCCCACTCCCCATGCTTCCCTGCTGCAGAGCCTTCTGTCCAAGGGGCGCTGGCACCCACAGGGTCAGGGTGCAGCCCGGCATCTGCCGCCCTTGAGGCCCCCAGGGCATCTGGAGGGCCATGGCGGGCGCCCGGTGATGCTGACTGCTCTTCCCCACACAGGACCTCATCAAGGTGCACCACAGCTTCCTGCGGGCCATCGACATGTCCATGATGGCAGGGGGTGGCACCCTGGCCAAGGTCTTCCTGGAGTTCAAGGAGAGGTGAGTGCTGGGCGCTCGGGGCAGGTGTGTCCTCTGGGCCAGACATGCGGGTGGGTGGAGTGACCGTGCAGAGTCACCTTCCGGCATGGCCTGGACCAGAGGTGGCTGTCGCTCCCATCCCTGGGGTGTAGTACCGGACGCTCCCAGCTTAGGAGCAGAGCGGAGAGGTTCATGTGGGCTCATGTTTATAAGTTTCAGTCCTTGCATGCTGGGCAGCATGCAGGAGGGCCTGGGTGAGGAGCCGCTCACAGCATGGCAGTTGGGAAGCAGAGAAGGGAGGAGCCAGGAGGGAGACGAACCCTTCCAGGCCACGCCCCCCATGAACCCTCTTCCCATTAGGCCCCGCCTCCTAGCATCAAGTCAGCTGTGACGCCCCGTGACCCAGTCACCTTCCGAGCACAAGGCTTCAGGGCCAAGTTAGATCAGGAGCTTAAGAGGAGGGGACTCTCAGGCCCCCAAAGCCCCTCTGCCTCTCTTGCTCCTCCCATCTTGGTGGCTGGCATTGTGCCATCGAAGTGCACCCGCTCTCTACCCCTTGTCTGCTGAAGCCTTGGGCCTGCATGCCCCGAGGAGTGTGGAACAGCTGCGGGAGCCCACAGAGCCTCTGGCCTGGCCGTGGTGCTTTCTGGGGGGCCGTGGATGCTACACCTGCCCCCAGAGACCCCCTCAGTGGGGAGGCACAGAGCCATCCCTGGCAGCTCACTTCCAACATGGCAGCCAAGCTCAGGTCTGCAGGGCCTGCCGGGGAGTCCCTGGGGATCCACGCAGCCTGTGGGTCTGTGGCCAGGGCCCCCGGCGAGGAGCAGCAGTGTGGGGACTCTGGATGGGGCGGGACCCCTTTCCCCGACTCGACTGCGCACCTTGGGGCTCTCCCCAGTCTCCCTCCTTGGGGCCTGGTGTCATGGTTGGGGCAGGGCATGGTGGCCGAGGACCTGGGCACAGGGTGAGGAGCAGCTGGTCGGCTTACTCGGCATGGGGCGTGGGTGGCCTGTGGCGTGTGTCTGTCCACGCAGGGACAGCCTGAGTGTGGCAGAGCCTGGTGACGGTGTCGCCAGCCTCTTTCCAGCTTATTTTTCAGCTGGCCACTGGCTCATGACTGTCCCTGTGGGAGGATCCTCTCTGCCCATGCTGGGGCCTCAGTGACCTCTGTTCAGTTCTTGAGGCGGAGAAAATGGCCCCTTTCCCCCGTCTGTCCAGAGGTGGGGGTTCTAATCAAGTTCTATATTAAAATTCTTAATTTAGAAACAGACTCATTTAAGGGGACCCAAGGGTCTGCGTCTCATCCGCTGAGGCTGGAGGCTGGGGGAAGCTTATGCCGTGGCAGTGGGCAGGGAGGCCAGGTGCTTTGCTGCCTCGGGGTCAGCTCCATGTGGGCGGCACTGCCTGAGGGCCTGTCCTCCGCTGTCTTCAACCTCCGCCATCTTAGGCCACAGTGGGGCCTCAGGCTTGGCCGGGCTCCCTGTGGGCTGGCGCAGGAACCCCAGGGAACCCCAGGGTGGAGCCACAGCTCGGCTGGCTGTGTGGGCCTGCATTTTGTCTGGAGCTGGTGAGCACTGGAGACGGACATATCCATTCCCGCCGGCCGACTCCAGGGCTGAGGTCTGGTCCTAAATGCCCAAGGCCTGGGGACAGGAGAACTGCCCAGGTCCCACAGGGCAGACCAGTCACCGCAAGAGCCCAGCCCAGGAAGAGCCCAGCCCGTGGCAGTCTGGCCAGTGACAGGCCCAGTCTGGTCCGAGAGCTGTGCCCGGTGCCCCAAGGGATGCAGCATCTGGGGTGGCAGAGACTGCCCTGGGCCAGGGGAGCCAAGGAAAGGTGTGGCCTTGCATCTGAGCTGCTTCTGTGGCTGGTGTCACCGTCACCTGGTGTCCCTGCCTGGGGAGTGGGTGACAGGTGACCAGGCTGTCAGCGGAGGAGTGGCCACCGTTGTCCTCATGCTCACCAGTACTGTCACCATCGGGGGACTTCTACAGGGGTTCTGTGTCTTGGGGCACGAGGTGGCAGGTGGTCACCCTGAGACCGGAGGGTGCCGAGGTGTGCTTTGTAAGATGTCAGTGCTCAGGGCTGACATGTGGATCCGGTGGGGGACAGGGAAGGACAAAAGGCGCCAGGCAGGCTGGTCAAGCTGGGTCCAACCCCTGGACCCCCTGCGTGCCGTCCCTGCTTGGGGAACCCCTGGGCCCCACAGCATCAACAAGGGCCACTTTCAGAATCCTCCTGGGGAGTCCCCAGCTGCCATGGCACCAGCGTGGGCCCGGTCTGAGGCAGAGGGCAGTGTCCCAAGGCTGCTGGCCCTGATCTCCCCGTGTGGGCCCTTCTGGGGTGGCACAGGGCTGGAGACCAGAGGCCGAGCTGCAGGAGAGGAGTGGGCACTGTCTTGTGCCAAGGACTTGGCTGCCCTGCTCCTGGCCCAGAGTGTGCGGGAGGGGAGCAGGAAGCACAGGGAAGGGGGAGGAGGGGCGGGCAGAGCCGCAGGGCACAGGCTGAACTTGTGGGATTGCACGCATGTGTGCGTGTCTCCACATACCTGTTTGCACTCTCCCTGCTTGCCATGGCCTCGAGCATTGTCACTGCTGGGCTGTGCACTCACGAGTCCCCACGCCATGTGTCCCCTCCCGTAGGCTCCTGATCTACGGTGAGTACTGCAGCCGCATGGAGCACGCCCAGAGCACACTGAACCAGCTGCTGGCCAGCCGAGAGGACTTCAGGCAGAAAGTGGAGGTGAGTGCCCTCGCTGTTCCTGTGCACAGTGAGGATTAGGCTGTGGCTTCTGCTTCCTTCGTGTGTCCCTGTGTGGGGACGGGGCACACTGCCCGGGCTGGAAGACGCTGGAGCTTGGGTGCTGTCAGCAGGGCCCGGTGACTAAGTAGGGCCCTTGGCCCTGCTGCTGCTGACCGTGGGCATCCAGGTGTCATTGCTGGAGGCTTGAGGCCTCTTGCTGTCGCCCGCTGTGCCCATGCCCCACTCTGCCCACCCTTCCCTCATGTGGACCCTCTCCCAGCCCTCTGGGTCCCTGTGTCTGGTGGCTCTCCTGCCTGGTGTCCCTGTCTGGCGTGGACAGCAGAGCATTGCAGCCAGAGCCTGGCTCCAGTGTCAGGGTCACGTCTGGGTATGACCCCAGCCTCAGGAGGCCAGGGCAGATGGCAGGAGGATGCGCAGGGCCCTGTGCTCTGAAGGGGAGCTACCATGGGGCGTTCAGAGTCCCCGAGTGTCACTGCATCCCCAGCGGTGAGAGGTGGCACACCTTGCCCTACGCGGTGATGCCCACCCCTGCCCAGGTGTGGCATGGGCCAGGCCAGGAGCAGGGCCAGCGCCCCTCCCGGGCTCTGGGGATGGCACTCAGTGCCACTTACTGTCCCCTAGGAGTGCACGCTGAAGGTCCAGGATGGCAAGTTCAAGCTGCAGGACCTGCTGGTGGTGCCCATGCAGCGTGTGCTGAAGTACCACCTGTTGCTCAAGGTGAGCCGCCTGTGCCGCTCCACACCAGCTGCAGCCTGCGGGCGGCCCGTGCATGTGTCTGCACACGGCACAGTACTCACAGCTGCTCAGCAACCCCAGCAAGTGCTGTCGCAGTCATGCGCAAGGGGAAAGTAGTATTAAAACCAGGAAGAGGCTAGGAAAAGGGAAGCAGACAGAAATATCTTCAGGCCAGGACTGAGAGAGCACTGTGGTGAATCCTTTAGGCACTGGTGAGCTTCCTTGTAGCCAGAGAAAATGGAAAGAGGAAAGATGGGCGGGGTAGGGAAGGTGGGTCATGAATCAAACAGTGACCTTAGCGCAGCCGGCCGCTTTTGGTGGCCCTGGCGTTCCTCCCCACAGTGACCCCTCCCATTATCCACCAGATTAGGGAGCAGCCTCCTCGGTGCGGGGTGCCCCGTAGGAGGCTCACTGTCTGCGGGAGTTAGACAGCTGGGCGGTGGGCAGGGGTGACTCTGTCCCCAGGACTTTGCTTTGCACACACCTATGCCAGGTGGGGGCGAGGGTTACCCCAAGGGGTAACTGGGACTCCCTGTCCCCCTCAGGAGCTCCTGAGCCATTCTACTGACCGGCCAGAGCGGCAGCAGCTCAAAGAAGCACTGGAAGCCATGCAGGTGTGTGGGTAAACTGAGGCAGGGGGCTCCCAAGCCAGAGTGGCACCTAGCACCCCACGCCCGTGTTCCTGGAACTGAAATGAGCTCACTACATAGCGCAGTAGTGGCCGCAGATGCTTCGCTGGGAGGGCACGTGCCAGGCAGGCCGCAGGGTGACACCTGTGGCGGAGGAGCTGCAGGCTGGGTGCCCACCCTGGGGTCCCCATCCCGAGCCCCACCTGCGATTGTTGAGCACCTTGAGCCTTAGCTTCTGTGTTCCCATTCGCACAATGCAGGAAGTTGCGCCCGCAGCTGGCGTGCGTCCCGCTGTCTGTGAGCCTGGCCTCCCCTAGGGACAGGTGCCCAGTCTCTGCACGCCAGGTCACCTGTAGTGGTCACTGAGCATCGTCTCCACGCCCACGCAGAGGCCGGGCCGTCAGGGTGTGGGCCCTGTGTTGCGGGATTCCCTCCGCATTCTCAGGTCCTGCCCCCCAGTTGGTCCTTGTCTCGGGATTGAACTTCTCGTCTTAAAGGCAAGAGGTGAAGAAAACAGAGTGGTCTCCAGGCCCCTTGACGCTCAGTCCTGTGGTGTGGACAGTGAGGCCCCAGAGCAAGAAAGGCCAGGGGGTGGGGCTGGCCCTCGCATTTGCATTTTGGGGATTTCCTTCGGTGTCCAGGCAGGGTGGAGGGTCGGCTTAGCTCCCTGTGGGCTCCAGGTCACAGGGTCCATCCAGGCCCCTGCTGACTTTCTGGATCGCAGTGGGCACTGCCCCTGGCGGCCTCCAGGAGGGCTGCAGTGGGCCTGATGGGCTCTGGGCTAACTCAAGACCGCCAGACTGACCTCTCGTTCTGCCCAGCTCCAAGGGAAGGCGGGGGTTTGCGGGCAGCCAGAGTAGCTTGGCCCGGCTTGGGGAAATGCCTCCTTCGGCCTAACTTAGGAGGAGAATCCGTAACAGGCACTGCCCTAGGAGCCTGCAGGGTCTCGGCATGGCCCCACGCGGTGACACCCGCCCAACTTCCTGCTCCTCCTTGTCTCCAGGCTGCCCCAGCAGGACCAAGAGGGGGCCCTGGATGCGGGTGGGACGCAGAGCACTAACCCCCAGTGTCGGTTTCCAGGATTTGGCAATGTACATCAACGAGGTGAAGCGGGACAAGGAGACCTTGAAAAAGATCAGCGAGTTCCAAAGCTCCATTGAGAACCTGGTGCGTGTGGACCCCCTGTGCCCCACATCTGCTGTCCCAGCAGGGACGGGGGATGAGGTTTGGGTTGGGCGGGGGCCCAGCAGCTGCCCCTCAGTTGTCCCCTCCCTGGGGCACTGTCACGCAGGGCTGATGTTGTTGGGGACCGAGATGACTGTCTCTGCTCACGTCTGCTGCCTCGGCCTCGGCACTGCCCTGCCGACGTTTGGGGTGATCAGTGGGGTAGGACGGCACCTGCCCTCGGGGGTGGCCACCCACGGTGTCCAAGCATTGCGGGATTCCTTTGGGTGGCAGGATCACCTGCTCAAGATGTCTGCTCGTTTTGACACGAATTTCCACTCCTGGGTGATCTTTGTCACACGTGTGGGCAGAGGATGCCCGGATGCCGGGCCAGCACGTACAGCCTGTGCCCACTCCGCACCCGTGGGGTCTAGGGGCGCAGGAGGAGCCTTGGGAGGCCGCATCCTGGGGTGTCACCAAGGAATGAAAAGTGATTGCTGCACCGCGTGATTCCCCTTCACGGGCCTTCTGACCAGAGACAGAATTGTCCAGCTGTCCTCACCGCTGGGGCCTGGTGCCGAGGCCCCCTCCCCTCTGGTCGCTGGTGATGCTCTCGTAGCACAAGGAAAGACGCTTTAGTCTCTCCGTGCGCGTTATACCTGCTTGTCAGATGAGGACAGAACGGCCCCAGCCGGGCACTTCCTCGGCTGCACAGGAGACCAGGCTGAGGCCCGGAGCCCTGAGCGGGTGTGCCGCTCCGGGTGATGCTGTCAGCGCCCTTGCAGCTGTGAGAACTTTGGGGAGCGTGGGGCTCATCACAGCCTGGCCTGGCTGGACAGCTCCTGGCATCGCCCCTCCTTTCTTGGCGCGTCCCTGGATGGTTGCCCCCACCTGATAACTTCCTGTTCTCCTCCCTTTGCCCTTTCGGGGCCTGGTGTCTGGCTCTTCCGGCCTGGCCCTGCCCTGGGCTGCCAGCTGGCCTCTGTGCCGTGTGGGCCGGTCTGGGAGGGGACAGCGGCCTGCAGGCCGGGAGCCTTCCGGTGCCTTTCCCTAGTCTGCATCTGTGGGGGTCACGGGGAGCTTGCCCGCCTGCCCTGCGGTGTGGGGAGTGGCCGGCTGCTAATGCCTTTCCCCGCTCTTTCCCAGCAAGTGAAACTGGAGGAATTTGGGAGGCCAAAGATCGACGGCGAGCTGAAAGTCCGCTCCATTGTCAACCACACCAAGCAGGACAGGTGAGGGCGGCGCAGGCAAGGTATCCTGTCCCGGGCCCGGCAGCCTGGGCACGGGGCCTTCCCTTGGCAGGAGTGGCCGGCCCAGGCTCTGCTGGCCCGGCTCCCATTGCTTCCTGCCTTCTCTTTGAGCGCGGGTGGGCCTTCTGCCCAGTGACTGCGGGGAGTGGGTGGGCAGGAAGCTGGAGACTGCCCTGCCGTGACCCACACCGCCTGGCGCCCTGTGGGTGCGTCTGCCGTGTGCCAGGGGCTCGGACCGCAGCAGATACCGGTCCTGCCCTCTCAGGGCTTCCCAGCGTCTTGGGGGTCAGATGTACACTGGGTGTCTGCTGGGTGAACCTGAGGGCGCGGGTGTGTACCCCGAGAGGACGCAGTGTGGTGCTGACGCCCGGCGTGCTGTCCGGCCAGGTACCTGTTCCTGTTTGACAAGGTGGTCATCGTGTGCAAGCGGAAGGGCTACAGCTATGAGCTGAAGGAGGTCATTGAGCTGCTTTTCCACAAGATGACCGATGACCCCATGCACAATAAGGACATCAAGAAGGTGGGGGTCGGCCGGGGCGGGGCGCTGACTGGGCACCTCCGGACTCCGCTCCCCAGGAGGAGGCAGGTGGTGGGAGAGGCGGGCTTTCCGGAGTGATGGGACCTTGGTGGCCTTGATCCTTGGAGCAAGGACCTCCCCCTCACTCCCATCCGCTCTGTGTGGGCTCGGCTGGGGCCTCGTTGCTTCCTGTCAGGCTCTGACATCAAGCGGGCTGAGGGCTGGCTGTGGGGGACCCAGGCGTGCGGGGCGGGGCGGCGGCTGTGACAGGCCCTGAGCCCCCTGGTCCTGGCTTGCCCCGGGGAGGCTCATGCACAGAGTCTGGCACCTGCTGGGTGGTCCTGTGCCAGGTGGGCAGAGCCACGCTGCTGGACACCACAGCCCTGGCCTCAGCCCACTGCAGGGTGCAGACCCAGCGTGCACAGGGTCCTCCCAAGCCTGGTGTCCCAGCCAGGCAGCTGGGGCCCTGGGGACAGTGACCTGAGGCCACTGCCTAAGCTCAGGGCGCAGCCCAGCGAAGATGGGGCTCCAGGTCTGGGCCTCTGGGGCGATGCCCCTTTCCCTGGTCACCCCAAGCTGGGGCGCATGGCAGGGTCCATGTCCTGCCTGTTCCAGGCTGCTGTGCCCCGCAGGCCAGGCCACACCTCTCGGTGACTGTGCCCCTTTCCTTCCCTCTCATGCTTCCTAGTCTCATGGGAAAATGGTAAGCACCCTGCACCCGGGCTCCCTGGCTCGCTGCCCGGTGCTGGCCCTCCGAGCCGAGCTGAGCTGGGTCTGGGGCCCTGTGGGCCTCGGTCTTCATCCTCCTTCCACCATGGAGGTGACGCGTTGGTGACAGAGACTTGGGCGGTACAGAAAGTGTGACACGGGCCCTACCCTGCCCGGGCGGTGGCCGGAGGTTCCTGGCCCCCCCCCCCGGTTGTCACGTGTCCGTGTCCTGCTGTCGCTCCTCTGGTTTTTCCCCTCCTTCCTGCCTGTCCTCCCCTCCTCCTCCTCTTTCCCCCAACACACATGGCCTCGCTTCCCAAGCGCTGGCCCCCGGCCCCCTTGACACTGTCCAGAGAGCGTCTGGAGTGGCGCAGGCCACTAGGGAGGGTGCTTAGTGCAGTTTCAAAGCCCAGCCTAGGCTTTTAAAAAATTTTATTTGCTTGTGTTTTGCATCAGAGGAGTGAGTCTGGCATGGGTTGAGGAAGTGGGAGCAGGGGCGGGTTCCTGAGCAGAGCTCCCTGGGGACTGGCCGAGCCTCGGACCTCTGGGGTCCCCCCGCATGCACCCCGCTTCCCCTGCACATACATGTACACACGCAGGAGAGTGTCCTAGCACTCAGGCCTGGCATGGTGCACATGTGCGAGCACTGTGTGTACACACGTAAAGGTGCACAGTGCACATGCATGTGAGCACCTGTGGTCAGTCCTGGGTCAGGACACACGTGTGCATGTGAGAACAGTGTGCACTCAGACACGGGTCCAAACACACGCTCACCTGTGTGAGCGCACCGTATGTGTGCTCAGGTCAGGACAAGCACATGCATGCTCAGACACAGGCAGGACGTGTGTGCATGTGCATACACACATGCAAGAGTGCTGTGCATCAGACACGAGCCCGGGGCATGTCCTGCAGGCTCACGGGCACACGGCACTCACATGAGAGAGCACTGGCGCGCTCGGGCAAGGGTGCACATGCATTCTCACGACGTGGACACACAGGATGCATACACAGGCACGTGCAGCAGCGCAGGAGTGCTGTGCACACACACGCACATGTGTACACATGCCAGCGTGCCAGCAGCAGGTGTGTCCCTGTCCCCTGCAGTGGTCCTACGGCTTCTACCTGATCCACCTCCAAGGGAAGCAGGGCTTTCAGTTCTTCTGCAAGACAGAGGACATGAAGCGGAGGTGGATGGAGCAGTTCGAGATGGCCATGTGAGTGGGGACAGCTGAGGCCCAGGGTTTTCTTGGGACCCTCTCGGTGAGCGTGGTGGCAGAGCCTGGGACGAGCCCCATCACCCCTGGGGCGCTGAGCATGCCTGCTGCCCCTGCCGCCCCAGGTGGGCCTGGCCATGGGGTCAGATGGTCCCCACCCTCCAGGCCCGCTCTGCACTCCTGATCAGGGTGGGGCAGGCCAGGCCATCGGGCTTGGCGTTGGTTCAGAAGCACAGCACTGCCCCAGAGAGCAGGAGGTGCCCTGTGTGTAGGACAGGAAGCTGGCGAGAGGGCTCAGGTGGCTCTGGGAGTGTCTACCTTGAAGGCAGGATGGGGCCTGAGCAGGTGCGGTGCCTCCCACGGCTTCCCCGCCTGGACCCTGTCAGGTGCTGCTGGGAGAAGCGAGGGGATTCTTTGGGCCCAGGTGGGTTGGGTGGTGGGGAAGCTTGGGCATTTCCTCTTTTCCTTTCAGTTTCCGTGGGTGGGAATTTTCTCCCAATGTGCTCTTGTGAACAACTTCACATACTCGTGGTACTCACCCCTCTCCCCACGGGGCCATGTCCCCATCGGGGATGTGCCTTGCCCTGTGCCACCTCTCCAGCTGGCCTCCTTGCTGTCTGGCAGCAGGTGACAGTCAAGACTCGGTGCGTGTCCCCTGGGGCCCCAGATCCCACCCTGAACTCGAGTTCCCGGTATCTAGGTCCTGGAATATCAGGCTTACACGCAATGAAGTGTGTAAGTTAGTTCAGTTGTCCCCTTGGCCACGGGACAGGACCACGCTCCCCAGGGGACGTGTGAGGCGTGGGCAGCATAAACTCTGTGTGTGCTGTGACATGCAGACATGTCACCAAGGGCAGATCCTACATTAGTAACAGCTGGTGATAGTAGGGCAGCGATGTCACATGCTCTAATAAAATCACTGCCTCTCTGCTCTCAGGCGCTGGTCTGTGATTAGGTCAGGCCAGGTCATCCGGACACCGGGACTAGGATTCCTCCATGGCTGACCCAACAGTTGCCAGCCTCTTTGGGATGGCTGAGTGGCTGGCCCATGGTGTGGACACATTGGGCAGAGGACAGCTGGTGACCTGGGCTGGGGCAGTGACACATATTTGCTAGGTTTGATGGAGACTGATAGTGCCCACCCCTGAGCCCTGTGATGCCTCCAGCTCTGTTCTGCACCCAGCCTGGCCGAGGTTGGGCAGAGCCAGGAGGGGAGTCTGGGCCCCCAGCCCTGCACAGCCAGGCCCGGGTGGTCCCCAGGTCTCGAAAGTGCAGCGCCTTCCACTCCCTCCAGGTCCAACATCAAGCCAGACAAAGCCAACGCCAACCACCACAGCTTCCAGATGTACACGTTCGACAAGACCACCAGCTGCAAGGCCTGCAGGATGTTCCTCCGGTGGGCCTCCAGCCCCTCGCACCTTGTCTGCCCTGGGGCCCAGGGGTCTGATCTCCCACCTTGGCCTGTGTGAGGCCCCAAGGAACCCAGGAGCACCCAAGGGAGTCAGGCCTGGGGCCTGGGGGTCTCAGGTCTAGCCGGAGGGGGTGTTCAGGGTGTCCAGGGATGGTGCAGGGGGCTGGACGGGTCGCTAGAGACTCCGGGATTTCAGAGGCCATGGTCACACCTGAGGGCGGACAGCCAGGCGGACTGCAGGGTGGGGACCGAAGCCCTGATGGCCCAAATGCAGCTTGGCCTCACCCCACCGTCCCCTGCAGGGGCACCTTCTACCAGGGCTACCTGTGCACCAGGTGTGGCGTAGGGGCCCACAAGGAGTGCCTGGAGGTGATGCCCCCCTGCAAGATCAGTGAGTACCCAGCACGCAAGCCGTGTCACCTCTGTGTCCCCGCACGGCACCTAGGGCTTTGCCCGTGTCCATGTGCACCCAGCCCAGGGCCTCATGAGCTGGGATGTGCTGTCCCCTGGGCAGTGACGTTGTGGTCCCAGAAAGAGCCCAGTGCAGGTCAGGGCTCTGCTGAGTGCCAGGCCCCGTTCTTCGAGCTCCAGGTGGGGGACCCAGCTCCATGCCACCCGCTGGGGGACTGTATCATGTCATGCCGTGTGTCAAGCTGCCTGCAGAGGAGGCTGGCTGGCTCCTTGTTCCCGGGCTCAGTGGCAGTAGGACCCAGCCAGGCAGGCCAGCCCGTGTCCGCCCTCTTCCCGGGCGGGGACCAGGCCCTGGCACTGGCATGGTCTTGGGTCATTGCTGTGCACTGGGCATGCACCTTGTCACTCTAACCTGCAAGGTGAGCCAGGAGGTGTCCCTGTCACCGCCCTACTGTGCTCCAGAAGTGGGCTTGAGACCTCCCTGGGGTCTCCGTGCAGGGCAGGATGTCTGTCCTGACCCTGTCCCCAAGCCACCTGGGAGACAGCGAGTCAGGTAGGCTTGTCCAAGACCCCCTGCCTAGAAATTTTAGTCATGAACTTCTTTTTTTTTTGGTACCGGGGATCGTACTTGGGACCTTGTGCTTGTGAGGCAGGTGGCGGAACCACTGAGCTAAATCCCCAGCCCTAGTCATGAACTTTATACTATGAGTAATGGATCCATCTGTCACTGGGAGTGGGCCCAGGACTCTTAGCGGGAGGTGACATCCCGTGCATCCCCTGGGCCTGCTCTGGCTGGGATGGATTCTTCAGCTGTGGCCATCAACATTGCCCTCTTGTGGCCATGTGCAGCGCAACCTCTCCCCACAGCTACTTTCTTTTTTTTTGTACGGGGGATCAAACTCAGGACCTTGTACTTTCGGACTGAGCTAAATCCCCGGGCCAGCTACTTTCAACATTTTTAAAAATCCTGATTCTAAAAGCAACATAATTAATTATCAAAAATCTGGAGAGAGGGCTGGGGATTTAGCTCAGTGGTGCCACTGCCTGCCTTACAAGCGCAAGGTCCTGAGTTCTATTCCTGGTACCAAAAAAAAAAAATCTGGAGAGAGAAAAATGTCAGAAAGAAGAAAACAAAGATAACCCATGACCTTACCTAGAAAAAACCAAGACAATGCTTCCGTCTCTTTCAAGTTTTCTTTTCTTGGAAAATACTCTCTCTAGGTTATCTTTTTCTCCTCCTGATTGTTAGAGAGTGGTTTCCCCGGGAAAGTTAGGAAATGTAAAGAAGTGTGAAAGGGGAGAGCAACCCACGCCCCCTCGGGGCAGGCACAGGCACCCCTCTGACTCCTGCCGTGCAGCCCACCCCTCCCGAGCTTCCCTTCCCCTGTCCTTCACCCTCAGTTCCCGGGGCCTGCCCCACGGGCAGCTTCTGGTCTGTGGAAGCCAGAGGTAGCGTTCACATTCTCCGAGTCATCACGGCCCCTGGCTGCACTGGGCATTTGAAGGGGCCAGTGACTCCGCCTCTGGGTCCCTCTGGTAGGCGTGGTCCCCACCCCAGCCCCAGCCACCCCGGCCTCTGCACAGCTCCCAGCAGGGCTCTGTTAGCTCCGCCTTGGGGCGATGCCTGCTGCCCCGGGCACCTGCCGGCTCCTCCTGGGGGCTGGCTGGGGAGCCCTCCCCGGGCAGGGTGAGGCCCATGCTGCCACCCACCGGCCTTTGCCAGCACCCCTGAGCTGTGGGCTGTGCCCCCAGTCTATGGAGACCTTTCTGTGCCAGAGCGTCAGCAGCCCCAAGGGAGTCCTTGCTTTGTCCTGCAGTGGGAGGTGGCCCAGCTCTGCAGATGGCTGGGTGGGTCCTGCCGTCTCCCAGGCCCTGTCCTCCAGCGCAGTGGCACCTGTGTGTCCTGAGGGGAATGCCACATCAGGGCATGGGCGCCCACACCCCTCATCAGTTGCCCAGAGCTGGCACCAGGCACCAGCAGTGATCCGGCAACTGCCGCCTTCCAAATAATGGGTCTGCAGGAGATGCAGGGTCTGACAGCCAATCCAAGACCCCAGGAACCCCCCAAATCCAGAGCTTGGGATCTGCTGTCAGCCACTCAGAGAGTTCATAGTCACAGCTGTCCGCGTGTCTGTAACCTGTGTCTGAAACACGTGGCTCCCACCTGAAGCCTGTCCTCTTGCTTTGCAGCTTCCCCTGCAGACCTGGTGAGTCCCCCACACTCCCTCCTGGGCCACCTGCACCGCCAGCCCACCGAGCACAGGGGCCTTCATTTCCCTTCGTGGACGTCAGTAGAATGGGGTCCCAGCACGGCCCCCTGGGCACCCCGAGAGCTGTGGTCCTGTCCCAGCCTCTGCTGCCCTGGGCTCGCTCTGTGACCCCCATGGTTTCCTGTCCCCAAGTACCCCACCTGGCACAGAGCCCAGTGTCCAGCTGACATGGGGGTGTGGTCACTGCAGGCACAGACTTTGTGCCTCCCTCGAGCTGTGGGGTCCAGGCAAATGAGCTGGCATTGAGGGTGCAGAGCAGCCCTCAGGGCACAGCAATGCCTCTCTCTGCCACACAGCACTGAGCCCTCCTCAGCACTCACGACCCAGACGAGACCGTGCACCCTGGGCTGGGGGGGGTCAGGCCAGGCTTCCGGGAGGAGGAGCAGCAGCAGGAAGTGGGAGGGGCCACACAGAGAAGGTGTCCAGCACGGTTCCTGCCATCCTTTCTACCTGCCTCACCCCTCCTGGGGATGGGGGCCAGTGCAGGGCAGAGGTTGAGGAGGGCCTTCCCTTACCCCTCCCACCTGTCCCTGTCTGCAGGACACCTCTGGAGCAGGACCTGGTGAGTGCTGGACCGGAACCCGCTGTACACCTGGCTGTGCTGCTGGCCACTTTGTCCCCCCGCCCCTCCCGCCCCTTGGGGGGCAGCCAAGGTCCTGATTGGGCAGCTGCAGAGGTCGCTGTCCTTTCCCAGGGCTCTCAGTGCCCTGTGTCCTTGTGCTGGGTCCTGGTTTGCTCCCTGTCCGGAGGCTCGAGGCATCAGAACCCGCAGAAACCCCAGTGCGGCTCACGCTGTGCAGTCGTCTAAACATCACCCAGGAAAGACAAAAACTCGGACAGTGCTGCTGCTCCTGCTGGGCCCCTGGTCGGAGGCTGAGGGTTTGGAGGCAGCTGGGAGTGGGGCTGGATCGGAGTGAGGCTCCCCTAGGATTAGCCTCATTCTGTGAGGCCCGGCCAGCACCCCTCTTTGGCCCCTGAGCTGCCTCTGACCAGCTGAGTGCCCCTAGCCAAGTCCCTAGGCCACCTGGCCCTGTCACCTGTGTCCAACAGGGGCCCCACCCCGAGGGTAAATCACACTGGACCCTGTGCCGTCCGTTCCCACGCACAACATGCGGCATCTGCTCAATGCAGAAGTGGTTCACTTAGCGCACTTGTCAAAAAGACGCAGGCGCCATGTGGCGGACTGGGGTGACGTTAGCTGTCTGTCGGGGTGGTCCTGTGCCAGGAGCTCCGGGAACTGGGGAGGACTGGAGGCGGAGGCCGGGTGGGCGGGCAGCCTGCGCCCAGGTCCCGTGAGCCCTGCCCTCCCGCCCTGTCCCCAGGCCCCAAGATGGTGGCAGTGCAGAATTACCACGGCAACCCTGCCCCTCCTGGCAAGCCTGTGCTCACCTTCCAGACCAGCGACGTGATTGAGCTGCTGCGGGGCGACCCTGAGTCACAGTGGTGGGAGGTGGGTGCCCCTGCTGCCCTCTGTCCCCAGGCGGAAGCCCAGCGTGCGGTGTCGGGTGCAGAGCGGGCCTGGGCATTGAGGTCCTGGCTGCGCGGATCCTGCCGAGGCTTGGATCTGGGGATCGGCCGTCTGCCCTCGGGTGTCCAAGCCCCGCCTTGGCCTTCCTACCTCAGTGAGCCCTGTAGCCCCCTCCCTCTGCATCCCCACCTCTGCCCCACCCAGGTCAGCACCTGGACGCCTGTCCCCCCAGGTCCGGTCTGGGTAGTGGGGACAGACACGGGCCCAGCCCACATGCTCGTGTCGTGGTCCAGTCCCGAGCTAGGAAGTCACCACTTTGCTCCCCGGGCCCACAGAGGTGGAGCCACCAGCCCTGCCACCCAGGGCATCCCGCCGGAGCCAGTGCCCAAGGAGCCCCACGCGGCAGCTGCAGCAGGGCCTGACACTCTCTGCGGCCCTGTCGTCTGGTCGCGTCCCTGTGTACCTAGTTACGGCCACCTGGAACCAGACTCGGCCGTTTCGTGGCTGGGGCGGAGCAGTGCTGAAGGGATCCCCGCGCCCCCACTCCCAGCCTGCTCGCCCCTCCCAGTGTGACCCGGTGCTGACTGCCGGGTGTCTCTTCCTCCAGGGGCGGCTGGTGCAGACCAGGAAGTCCGGGTACTTTCCCAGCTCGTCTGTGAAGCCCTGCCCAGTGGACGGAAGGGTGAGTCCTCTCCCTGAGGCGTCCCCAGCTGGGAAGCCAGGCACAGGGCCTCCTCCAGCATGCCAGGCTCACCCAGGGCGTCCTTGCCCCAGGGCTGTGGTGGCAGGGGTGGGGCAGGGTGCTGGCCTGTGAGGTGGACGTGTGGGGCTGGGGTGCGTCCTGTGCCTTCTGGAAGAGGCGGAAGCCCCATGCAGGAGCCAAAGCTGGACGGAAGGCTGAGTGGGTGGCACTGTGATGTTGGAGGGGACAGAGGGGCAGTAAGAGTGGGGCTTCTTCCTGGGGTTGGGGAGCCACTGCCCTGCCCTGCCCGTCCCCCCAAATGGGTTGCGGGGCAGGCCGGGGGCCGGGGCTGGGCTCCGGTGTGGACGCGGCCCCTCCATGCCGCCCTGTGGAGCCCCAGGGTGCTGACACTCTGTGCTGTGCCCCTAGCCACCCATCAGCCGGCCGCTGTCCCGGGAGATGGACTACACTGCCTACCCCTGGTGAGTGGCTCAGGGGCGCGGGTGTGGCATTCAGCGGCCTAGGGTCCGGCAGTGTGGTCTCCATGGAGGGAGCTGCCCTCTATTTCAGTCTGGGGTTCGTCCGGAAGCCACCCAGCACCCCTGTCCCATGGCATGATGAGCCCCCTGCCCTCCGTGACCCCACCCCACCTCGAGCCAGCTGCCCCTGCGTCTCCAAGAAGCTGGCTGGGCCCCTGTGGTGCAGGTGGCCTGCAGTCGATCTTGGGGTTTCCCTTGATGAAGAAACAAACAGATTTAGTTTTGTTGTTGTTGTTGTTTTAAAGGAAGAAAGGTTTATTTCAGCTCACAGTTTGTAGAGGTTTCAGTCTATAGTCGGCTGGCTCCAAGGCAGGATGCATGGCAGAGGGGAATGACAGAGGAGAAACAGTCCATGGCAGGGTTGGCAGGAGCGAGATTTAGTTTTTTACCGTTGCTTTACCTTGGTGGCCCAGTGTTGCTGAAGTCCCGATCCTGGGAGTCTGTGGGGAACTTGGTGTCCCAGAAGTCTGTGGCATCAGCTGATGTCTTCACCATGTTTCCCCCACATAAGCAGTCACCTGAGTGCTGCTCTTTCCCCCTCCTTTTACTGGTTTTTTGACACAGGTTCTTGCTGTGCAGTTCAGACTGGCCTTGAGTCACTGTAGCCCAGGCTGGCTTTGAACTCACAGTGGTCTCCTGCCTCAGCCTCCCAGGTGCTGGGCCTACAGGTGTGCACCACCATGCCCCACTAGTACTGCTTTTTACGTAGTAAAGAGATGGGATGAGTGTTCGCTGCCCCCTCGGGCCCACAGAGCGGGCATTGCTCTAGGCCGGCCCAGCACTGCGTCACAGAGCCTGTCTCGGCCTAGGTTTGCAGGCAACATGGAGAGGCAGCAGACGGACAACCTGCTCAAGGGCCATGCCAGCGGCACCTACCTCGTCCGGGAGCGGCCCGCGGAAGCTGAGCGCTTCGCCATCAGCATCAAGTGAGTGCCGGCCATGGGGCTTCCGCAGACCCCCGGGATGGGTGCCTGTCCCCTCCGTGTCCTGGGTCTGTCGTGACCTGGGTGGGTCCAGACCCCCGGTGTGGCAGGCGGCTCAGCCTGGGCCCTGGAATTGCAGTGACAGAGGCCAGTGGGGAAGGGGTTTTCTGTGACACACAGGAGCCAGGACACCATGCACTCCTGTCTTGGAATGTTTTCCTCCACCCTGTGGGTGCCCAAAGTGAGGCTACCCCTAACAGCAGGGGCTCAGGAATGGCGTGGTGGCGGATGAGCCCCGGGTAACCTGGCGGGGTGGGTGGCAGGGCACAGAGAGGTGATGGCCGCAGGCGTATGTGTGCCAAGGGGCAGGGGCCGCATGACCCACGTGGTGACCACAGGGCCCGGTCAATCCCCAGGTTCAACGATGAGGTGAAGCACATCAAGGTGGTGGAGAAGGATAGCTGGGTCCACATCACGGAAGCCAAGAAGTTCGAGAGCCTCTTGGTACGTCTGGCCCTGCCCATCCCACCCACTTTCCCAGGCAGGAAACCTGACCTCTCCCTGCGTGGAAAACTGACATGCAAGGCACCTGGGATGCTGGGCCATGTCACACGATGGAGCTAGGACTTCCGACCCCAGAGCCTGGGCTGGGTGTGTGGCCCTCTGTGGCCACCGTGTCACCACAGCCTCTCCAGGGGAGCTTCCTGCCCCAGGCCCAGGGAAGTGACCACAGACTCCCGCTCCAGTGCCCCCTCCGCAGCGGCTGGCCTGCCAAGGTGCAGTTAAAGGCGTGGTCCTCCTTGAGCGACTTTAGAATCGGTCAGGTCGCTTCTCTTCCACATCCCGAGTGGCAAGTGCTGAGGTCCCCAGGCTAGGACAGTGCCTCCTCCACTCTGTGGACCCTGAAAGCAGAGTCACACAGGAAGAGTCTGCAGCCTCGCCCCCTAGACCCAGAGGCCAGCATGGTGGGTATGGTTCATACCTTTCAAAGGCAAACACACTGGCCATGCTGCAGGGTCCCGTGACCTGCAGGGTGGCCAGCCGTGCCCTTGCTGAATCCTCTTCCCCTGGCTGGCAGCGTCTGCATCTGTCCTGGATTTGAGCGCTGTCCCACATTGGACACATGGCATCAGCTTCTGTCCTAAGGGCTGGCAGACCACATCCTCCTCGCCTGTCAGCCTCACTGTTCTGCGAGATTATTCCTCTAGGGGACTTGGGGGCGTAGTTGCTGGGCCAGGGTCTAGGGATGGATGCCCACCTGGGCTGGGCGAGGAGCAGGGAGTCGGGGGCCCGCCAAGGGACCACCCCTTGTGGGCCCAGGAGCGTGCTGAGCGCTGCCCCCCGCAGGAGCTGGTGGAGTACTACCAGAGCCACTCGCTCAAGGAGAGCTTCAAGCAGCTGGACACCACGCTCAAGTACCCCTACAAGTCCCGGGAGCGCGCCGCCCCCAGGGCCTCCAGCCGCTCCCCAGGTAACGCCACGCCACTGCCCACTGCTCTGCCTACTGCCGGCGGGGCCCAGGTTCTCTGTGCCACCTGCCCTCTCGGGCCTCGGCCAGCCCAGGCCTTCCCCACCCCCACTCGGGCACCAGCGCCAACCTGTGAGCCTCCTGTGCCGCGTGACAGGGACCTGCACCGGCTCCGCCCCGCTGCTCGGTCTTGGCTCCTTGGCTTGGGACTGGAGTGGGTGGGATAAGCCAGGTCCCCGGAACCCGGGCTCAGCCGGAGAGGCTCCTGGCCACAGGGACCTGTGGGGCTCGGTGCCCCAGGCAAGGCCAAGCAGCAGAGCGGGGACGGGCCTTTACTGCACCTCCCTGGCACCCCTGCCCCAGGCCCTGCGCCCCTCGCCGGTGGCCGCCCCGCTGCCCACGCGTCTGTCTCATGTTCTCTCTCGCCTCTTTGCAGCGTCCTGTGCTTCCTACAACTTCTCTTTTCTCAGTCCTCAGGGCCTCAGCTTTGCCCCCCAGGGCCCTTCCGCTCCCTTCTGGTCAGGTACCGCTGCACTCAGGGCTCAGGGCTCTGGCCTGGCAGTCCCGGGAGGCACAGCCTGGTGTGGGTTGGGCCTGGGGAGCCGGGTGGGGCCGCTGTGCACCCGAGGACAGGTCAGGCCAGGCCCACCCGCACCCTGAGGGCCCCTTCCCTCCTCCGCTGTCGCCCTCATAGCTCGTCAGCTTTGCCTCTGGCGGCGGGAAACATGGGCCCCTCGTGTGTGGCCGGGAGGCCTGGGACTCGGCTGGGGAGGGCGGGGTCCTGGTGGGGCCTGACAGAGTGGTGATCTGCCGCCAGAGCCAAAGCCTCTCCCCAGTGGCTGTGTCACTGTCATCGTCACCCACCCCTCAGCATTCCTGGGCTCGGGCTGAGCTGGCTCCAGGTCTCTGGTGTGGTTCAGGCCTCTGGGGTGGGCCGTAGTGGTCAGTGCTGGGCCAGCCTGGTTCTGCTGTGAGGACCCAGCCACGCCGTGCACCTGGACCCACAGCACAGTGAGGGCCCACGTCCTCCTCTGTGGGCACAGGGCTGGGCACTGGGTACTGGAGGATCCAGCTCGGCCCGAGGCCCCCGGTCCGGCTGGGCCCCACAGCTGCCTGATGCTGCCCCCTCTCCCTGCAGTGTTCACGCCCCGCGTCATCGGCACGGCGGTGGCCAGGTACAACTTCGCTGCCCGGGACATGCGGGAGCTCTCGCTGCGGGAAGGCGACGTGGTGAAGATATACAGCCGCATCGGCGGGGACCAGGGCTGGTGGAAGGGCGAGACCAACGGACGGGTGAGCGCCCTGGGGTGCCCAGGAGGTGGGACCGGAGGCAGGCCCTGTACTGGGCACCCTCTGGCCGTGACCTCCCTCATCCTCAGAGCCGCCCCGAGGGCCCGTGTCAAGGAGGGAAACTGAGGCTCCAGATGTTTACCGTGGGCCCCAGGTCCCACAGGTGTCAGACCCGGATCAGGGCTGGGCTCAGGCCTCCCTTCCCTGCTGCAGAGCCCAGGGCCCCTCTACCAGTGCTGGTTTTGACCTAGGTCTCTGCACCTACCCAGTGGGGCACAAGAGTTCTGTGTGCCGCCAGCTAGGAAAAGCCCAGCCCAGCTCTGCTCTCAGCCACCCACAGGCAGGTGCCAGGCAGCTGCAGATTCCCTGCTGAGCATCCATGGCCTGGTACAGGAGCCAGGCTGCCTCTGCTGGGTGTGGCATCGGCCCCTGCAGGCCCCAGTTGTGGTCCAGCTTCCTCCCAGGTGCCGGTTAGCAAGGGACAGGTGCTGAGTCCCAGGCTGCGGCCTCCAGGCTTGGATCTCGACTCTCGATGTGCACCTGTGTTGGCGGCATTGTGGGCGGCTGGAGCCGTGTCTCCGGGACACACCCGTGTCCTCAGCAGGTCCCAGCAGTTTCTCTGCAGTGAGGTTTAGAGCCTCTGGCTCCAGCACTGCTGATTGCTGTCGGTGAGGCCCTGCGGTGTTAGGGAATGTCCCTTTCTACCTCTGGCATTTCTTGCAAAGTCTGCTTTGCGTTCAGAGCGACACCAGCTTTCCTTGGGATTCAGTGTTGCATGGCGTGCTTTTCTCTCTTCCTGTTTCCTTGCCTTTAAGAGGGGTCTCACTCATGGGTGGGTTTTTTTGTTTTGTTTTTTGGTACCGGGGATCGAACTCAGGACCTTGCACTTTCAAGGCAGGCACAGTGCTATTGAGCTAAATCCCCAGCCCACAGGTGGGTTTTTAAAAACCCAATGTGATCTGTCAGTCTTCGACTTTTAGCGGGCACACTTTGCCCATTTACACGTAATGTAATCCCGGGGCTACTTAGGGGCAAACACATCTCCTCCTGGTTTATTTGCCACAGCCATTCTTTGCTTCTCCTGACTGCTGTTGGGTTGACCAGTGTTCTTGTCCATCTGTTCCACGTGCCCTCCCTGGATTGGTTGGTCACACACTCTCCCTGTCATGTGACACCCCCTGCTGCTTAGAGACCAGCTCACATGGGTGTGGTTACCGCTCCCGAGGCAGCGTGAGAACGTGCAGCCTTTCACCGTTTTTTCCCTCCCAGTCTGCCCGCTGTGCCGTAAGGGTGCGTTGGAGGGAAAGCTGCAGAAGGGGCTCCCTTCATCCCAAGTGTTTCCTGGGATCAGGCCGGGCTCCGGGGTCCAGCACCGGACCGTGGATCGTATCCCCTCGCCGTGACCCTGAGCTCTGTCCTGGAACGAGGACAGCCCTGTGACTTGGACACTTTCCGAAGAGCTGGCCAGCTGTCTCTAGAATATGCACAATCTGTTCAGGCTTGTGGGACACATGAATGACGGAGGTCACAGAGTGTGGTCTCTCTCGGGGCACCGTGTCTTGCCAGGAGTCTGTGACGCCACTTTCTCCCGCCGTTTGTGACATTAACTCTGATCTGCCAGGTTCCTCTTTTTTGCAGTAACTGTGGTTAATGAGTAACCTGTCAGGGGGTAGCGGTGCCTGTCCGTAAGCCCAACTGCTCCAGAGGCTGAGGCAGGAAGACCACAAGTTCAAGGCCAGCCAATACATGTGAAAGCCTGTCTGAAAATAAAAAATGAAAGCAGGGCCAGGGATTTAGCTCAGTGGTTCCGGCGCCTGCCGCGCAAGCGCAAGGTCCCGAGTTCCATCCCTGGTACCAAAAAAAAAAAAAAATGAAAGGCAGGCCTGGGGCTGCAGCTCACTGGTAGAGCATTTGCCTAGCGTGTGTGAGGCCCCAGGTTCGATCTCCAGTGCCACCCCTCCGGTACCAAATTTGTGGCGTAAGACAAGGGGTGATCAAGAATACAGTGAATGGCTTTAAAAAATGTTTTAGCAGTAAAAGACATGTTGCCATGAATCCCTTCTCCCAAATACTCTGCCTTGCTGTGGGCACTTGTTCTATCATTCTTGCCACTTCCTGTAGCGGCTCTGGAGTCCTCTTTCCTGAGTGTCTTCAGTTTTGCTGGCTGCCTCTGTGTCCTGAATCAGTTCAAAACTTCTCCTTTCCGTGGTCATTTTGACTTTAGGGAGGAACCGGAAGTCACATGGTTTCGGATCTGGTGAATGAGGTGGATGAGGAGGCAACATCCTGTTTTTATGGCCTCTTTCCATTGGGTGGGGCTCAGCAGCAGCTCTCAACATAGCTCTGATCGTGCCTTGTAAAGACACTCGTGAAAGGGCTGCAGAGCTGCTGCAGAAGGTGATGGGGACAATAGGATGGGTGTCAGGCATGGGGCAGTTTTACGACAAAGACTCTTGGCACTGTGCCTTTTACTGTAAAACATTTTTACTCAAACGCACACTGTATTTTTGGACGCTGTGTATAGTCGGGCCTCTGTCTGTGGGTTCCGCATCTGTGGATTCAATCAACCACAGACCAAGAGTATTTCTACAGAATTGTGTCTGTATTGAACGTCTGCAGACCTTTTCCCCGTTGTCATTCCCTGAACAAGGCAGCATAGCAGCTATGGACGCAGCGTTCCCGTGGCACTGGGTACTGAGAGTGGTCCAGAGGCCTGTGAAGAACACGGGAGGGCGTGCCAGGTTCCATGTCAACACCACGCTGTCGCACATGAGAGCAGAGCATCTGGGCCCTGCAGATACCAGTGCGACTGCCCTTGGAGATCGGTGGCCATCTCGGCTCCCTCGGGGCTCACGAGTTCTTCCTCTCTGCGCTCCTGGACTTCGCCCGCACATTTCTTCCCCCAAGGCGGTTACTCCTGCCTGCCCTTCTCGGGGACTTGCTGCTGCTCCGTCTCCAGGAGGAGCTCCTTCTCCCGCTTGCCTCCTCCCTTCTCCCCTGAGTGGCTCATTTCTCCGAGCAGGAATCTTGCGCATTGTCTGGACAGGGCTTTCCTCCAGGTGTGGGGGCCCGTGCTGCTCTCTGAAGGCATCACCCTGGGGTCCTCTGGCTTCCACCGTGTCCTTACCGGCCCTTTGGAGAGACGCACCCCGACCACGGGCCCTGCCCACTAACCCAGCCTGTCCCCTCCCCACTGTAGCATCTGCGCCGCGTCCTCATTCTGTGTGCACGGTGCCAGGCCTGCCGTGGCCCGAGTCCCTCTCCCCTTCCTGGCTGTCCATCTGGTCACTGTCTGTCACCTGCCTCCATCACACCTGTCGGTTCTTGGCTTCCGTCTTGGCCTCTTCAGTGCCAGAGTTTCCCTGGGGTCTCGCTGGTCGGTTGTGATGTTGTCCGCCTCTTCACTGTTTACACCCCGATGGTGGCTCGGGGCCGGTTCCTGCCGTCTTCCTCTTTCTCGGCAGTGTCGCATGGTCCTGGGGAGCACTGGGCCTCGTGTGAGGCTGGGGGTTCTGGGCCACGAAGGTCCGGGCCCCAGCAGGGTCGATTCCTTCCTGGCTGTCAGTCATCTTAACCGGCCGGCAAGGCTGGTGTGTTTCTGGGCTCCGTGTGCGCTCCACCCACTGGGCCCTGAGCCCTCCCTTCGCCTGTGCACACCCTGCTGTCCCCCGATGGCCACCGACGCTGGAGTCCTCTCACCATCTCTTTCAGATCGGATGGTTTCCCTCGACGTACGTGGAAGAGGAGGGCATCCAGTGACCGCAGGGGCACGGACATGGTTTGCGGTTTTCTCCGGAGCACGTCCCCGGCCCTGAAGTCATCTCTGGCTCCTCCGTTACTCCCAGGGGAGACGCCCACCAAGCTGCCCGTCATGGACAGTCTGAAGGGGTGGGAGGGCTCTTGGAATCCTAATCTCGGACCATTTCCCTGCCATTTGCCCCGGTGGCCTGCGGTGGGTACGCTGCTTGTACATAGAGGAAGCCTGGGCCAGCCCTGCCCAGTGTGGAGAGGTGGCCAGCGCCAGCCACATGGCAGACCAGGCCCTGGGTGGCAGTGGAGCCAGAGGCTCATCGCGTGCCCCTCTGGAGGAGACAGCACTCGGGTGCCTAGGATTAAACAGCAGATGGTGTCTCCGGGGCTGGGGACATCAGAGGGGCACCCAGACTGTGCGCTCAGCCCTAGACTCAGCCCCTCTCTCTGCTGCCCCTGGGGGTCCTGGCCGAGACGGGCAGCAGGAACCAGAGCCAGGCTGTTTGCCGTGGTCCTGCTCAGCCTACTTTGCTGGGGTACAGAGGTAGGGAGCTCATGGGGGTCCCCAAGCGCTGCTGGCTGCCGGGACTTCCCACCACGTGGGGCCTGCAGACCTCACAGACAGCCAGTTCTCAGGAGGCCCCGAGGGACAGGACCTGGGGATCCCGCCCCCAGTCAACGGTACTGTTTGGGGCCTTGCCAAGCCCTCCTTGAGCCTGCTGCCTGGCGGTGACACGCCTTCTGTAGATCCTGCGGGCACGGTCATCAGTAACCACGCCCCGCTTGCTGCCCTCCCTCCTCCAGGCTGTGCCCTGCATGGGCCCGGGGTCTGTCAGCCTTTGCAAGAGATCAGTTCTTGCCCGTGGGCGGTCTCCCTCCAAGGGTCCCTGTGGTAGCACTTAGGCCACAGTGAACCCGAAATAAGTGCCCTTGGGGGTGGCTGTACCCTGTTGCCTCTCCCACTCTCCACATCCTCGAGGGGACCCCTGCTGGCTTGTCCACACCCCATTCTCTGCCCTGAGGCTGTGTAAGACCCTGTGACTCTTGTTTCCCTCTTAGTCACAAGGCAAAACTTGGGGCTTCCTCTGGGCCCCTGTGTCCTTGTCAGCTGCACAGCCCCAGGCCAGGAGGGGACGGCCAGGCTGTGGGGCGCTGGTCCTGTGTGCGAAACACAGGTGCCTCAGGCCAGGCGAGTAGCTTCTGTACTCGATTTGCACCCCAGCAGCTGGGCGTGGGGAGGAGGTGGGCGGGTGGGGAGGAGAGGAATGGGGGCAGCGAAGAGTGAGCTCCGAGAAGGGGCACAGCCTTGGGGGCCCAGGACGGCAGGGATGTCGCGGCCCTGCCTGCGGGCTCACCGTCAGGACTTTCGCATAGGTTTTCGTTTCCTTGTGTTTTCTTCTGCCCGTTTGTTTTTTAAGGGGAAAAGATTGAGGTTATTTCCTCCACACCTCCCTGCTCTATCTGTGAGAGAGAAGGGAGATTTATCGCCGGCACCAGGCCATGGGTATTTGTGCCCGTGGCCCCAGAACACTGAGAAATGCGGTCCGGAGCCTGGGTTTTGTGAATGTTTTGTTCTGTGTTTGTTTTGATCTTTGTGTTTGGTTTGGCTTTCTTTTTGCACTGTACCGAGCAGGGTGGTGGGAGGCGGGACGCCCCAAGGAGGGCTGAGGACCTGGCCCCGATCAGCTGTGAGCGTTTTAGAGCCCCTTGCATGCAAGTCAGGGATCTGGGGTTCAGCTGCCATGACCCCAAGTGAAACACAAACTGTACATTTGCCAATGGGTTTTTTCAGACCACGGTTTTTACTCCCAATAAACCTATTTTCTTTTCTGCTGGAATGATTGGCCTGTCGTGCCTTGGGGCGGGGGCAGGGTGTGTGGCATTTCTTCCCCTGAGCCCACAGGGTCTGCCCAGCTCCAGGCCAGAACTGCCATGGCCCCTACCCGTGTCCTCCCAGAGCCGCAGAGCCTCCTGCTCCCCTCCCAACCTGCCATCCTCACCATTGCCTCATAGTCCAACATAGCTGCAGGAGCTCCTGCCAGTGAGGCCATGAGAGGAAGCAGAGGTCCTCTTGTGGCTCTGTACCCAGTGCCTGCTCACAGAGCCATTCCTGGCTGCCGTGGGGCTGGGAAATACAGGGCCTATGCAAGGCCCCGGCCATCCTGGAGAACAGGGTCACATCACCAAGGGGACTGAAGGGCCCGTGGGGGTGGGCAGCAGCTGCCCATGCGAGGACCAAAGGAGACAAGGCTTGGTGGATGTGGGCTCTTGTTCCAGGCAGGTGGGTCCTGAGGCTGGGGAGCCTGTGCCCGCCCCCACCACGCCTGGCTCAAGTCGCTGACAGCCAGTGCCCACCGTGCTGCCCCAGGCAGGACGCCATCCACATGGCCCAGGAAGGAGGTGACAGTTCTGCTGCAGGCTTTGCAGCCTGAACCCACTCCAGAGATGGAGGTGCATCTGACCCCTGACACACCATCTGCCAACGCTGATCCCCTCCTCACGGGCTCCTGGCTCCAGCCCTGCACACCCCCCCGCCTGTGGAATCTGTTTCCTCGCGGACCTGGGTGCCAAAGTCCAGGGTCACAATGCTGGGGTGCTGGTTTCTGAGGCCTCCTTCCCTCAGGGTGGCTGTGGCTTGCTGTCCTCGGGGGCCCTCCCTGGTTTCTCCGGAGGTCCAGGTCCTGTTGGATTAGGGCTCCTGCTTGGGCCCCGCTAATGGCTCCTCTGTAAGCTCTGTCCCGGAGTCGCACTCTGAGGGGTGTGGGGAGTTGGGCGTTGGTGCGTGACTCGGGGTGCTCAGAGCAGCCCCACGCCCTGGTCCTGCATGCCACCGTGGGCTGCTGAACGCCTGTCCGTGCCCTGGTGGCCCAGCTGTCCCTCTTGCTGGAAGGACCTGACTCCCCTTCAAGGCCACGTCCCCGCAGAGGACATCTGGGGATGTCGGGCGCCACCCGGGGGAGCACCCCTGAGCCGGGTGGACAGCTGCCATGGCTGGAGGGACCTCTGTCCCAGAACGAGGTCACCAGGGCAGCAGGCAGGAGGGGTGGCGCCTTAACCCAGGGTGTCATCTAGGGCCACCCTAGCCCTGCCCAGCCCACCCTGGCCCTTCCCATGTGCCCTTAGACCAGCAGGAGGTCGGCCCCGGGGCTGCCATGGACTCACGGTGGAAACCAGGCCTATGCGGTGCCTTCACACGGAGTCTGCCACCCACACGCACTAACCGCTCTGCGCCTGCACTGGACGCCGCAGGAAGGAGAAGGGAAGCTTGTGTGGGGGCAGGGCTGGGAAAACTGCATTTCCCCCTCCCTTCCCCTCTGTTCTCTGGACCCTTTGCCAGTTCCCAAGGGAATCCTACATTTTCTACCTGACCTGCTTTGGTGATTTTCCTTTATTTATCAGGTAATGCAAAACATACAGATTTTGTGCTTTGCTACTTCTTTCATGTATCCAGCCCATTTTAATTGATCCCTCAGCTGAGCCGCAGAACACTGAACAGGCGGTCAAAGTCTCACCCGTTGTCTATGGCATGTTGGATCGAGCACGCGACACACAGCCATGCTCACGGTTTGAAATACGCAGGGTGCAAAGATGGACCGGGAAGACTGGGCCCATTCCAGAAAAGGAGAGAACCACAGGTCCAGGCTCTCCAGGGCTGGGGCCTCGGGTTCTAACTCTCCCGGGGCACAGGGAGCCACAGCTGCAGGTTCTCCTGGCCCGGGACCAACCCCTGGGTAAAGCCAGGGCTCAGAGAACTCCCACCATGCAGAGGAAACGCACAGAAACAGTTGGGGTTTCAAGAGAGGAAAAACCAAAACCATGGAGCAGGGCAAACCTGGAGGTTTTCCTGTTCCCAAAAATAAAGGAGGAGGAAGCACACCATTCCCCAGGACTTGCGGATGTGGGATGGGGAACCCGGCGTTCGGAGAGGAAGGGAGAAAAGCCGCTGGGCATCCAAACAAAGAGCAAGTCAGGTAGGAGGCGAAAATGTCAGGCTTGCCATAGACAACAACCCCGGGAACCCTCGCTGCCGGGTCCTGTGAGTGGCAGTCTGGATGCAAGGCGGCAGGGACGTGGCACCGTTGCTGCAAGGGAGAAGTGGCCGTGCGCGCTGGGAAGCAAGCCCAGAAGCCTGGGTGACCACGCAGCCTTAGTCTCTCTGAACAAGTCCTAGCCAGGGTGGAGACTTGGTTACAGAAAATGCTGCAGCCGTCATACACTGCTGGAGAAAGCTGCTGATGTCAGAAAATAGGGAGGACAGCTGGGAAGGGACGGGGACAGAGGCAGGAAGGGACGGGACGCTGGCTTCCTCAGCTGTTCTTGCTGCTGGACTCCCAGCCAAGCCTCTTCAGACCCTGCCTGCAAAGTGGCGCAGGGAGCTGGGATCGGGTCACGTGGCTTCTCCTCTCTCCCACCTCTGGCTCCACAGTCCTTTGTCATGGCATCTCCCTTGTGTTTATCCACAGCCTGCACTCACACCTCCGACCGTGATGTCAACTTGAACATTTGTATCATTGAAAGCTCTAAAAGGTTAGCGGTCGCTGGCCTGGAAGATTGGGGGAGCACAAGATTGGGTGTGTGTGGATGACGGACACACAGGCCACTGACTGAGGAGGGAAGGCCCGCCCCGGATGTGGGTGGTGCCAACCAATAGGCTCGTAGCCTGGATGGAGTAAACAGGGAAAGAAGGAAGACTGCCCTTCTGCTTCTTCAGAGGAGCTCCAGTCTCTTCCTCCAGATGCTCCTCTCCAGTCCCTTCAGGCTTCCAGCACAGACCCTTGGCTTTCCAACGTGGTGGACTCTGCAGTGAGCTCCAGGCCTTCAACTTTTGTCTGGGTCTCCCAGCCCTCGGGCACACTGTGGATGGCCCTTCTGCACCCAGCCCTCCGAGCGGCCATTATCGGCCTACCCGGCAAGTCCTGTACACATCATCCATACTGTTTAATCTGTTCCTCTCAAAAACCCTGACCCATGCACGAGTGTCAGAGTTACACTGCAAGGAAAGGTAACGCTCGCAGGACCCAGTGCCACGTGGGATGTGGACATCCTTGGGGTTGTGGTCCTGCCTGCAACAAACGGTAGGTCACACACCCCAGTCAGCTCCCCAGTACAAACAGCACAGACATTGGAAAAATAGTCCAAAGTCCATCAGTGAACTCGCAAAAAAGAAGCAACACATGCCAAACACGAAGCACAGGAAGGAGTCCAGAGGTCGGCTGGCTTTCTCCTTGTGGCATCTGCCCAGCCAGCGACTTTGCAGACCAGCCTTAGGGCCGAGGAGACACACACAACTCAGGGCGCCAGGTGCCAAGTCTAATGGGCGGGCCGTCTTTGAAGCTGGGACACGGGTGGGCCTCACCACAATGTCCAGATGACTGTGTACACGGTGTGATCAGAAAATACGGTGAAGGTTACCTCCTCTATTATTACAGTAAACGACACAGGGCCACCATTAACCTCCCTCAGAACCCCCTCATTCTGAACACTTCCCCCACCACCGTTGCCACTTCCTGAAGCAGCTCGGGAGTCCTCTTTCATGTGTATCTTTAGTTGCGCTGTCATGGCTGCTTTGATGGCCTAAATTGATTCAAAACATAGACTTTTCAGGGCCATTGTGATGTGGGGGAATAGGGCCGGAAGTTGCATGGTGCCAGACTTGTTGAATAAGGGGGATGAGGACACAGCATCCTGGTTTTACGAGCTGTCTTTCCTGGGGCTCAGCATTCACTATTCCGGAACTGCTTCTGAAAGTGGCAAGAAGGAATGAAGCATTTTGAGGGAAATTAACCCTAATATATAATAATAATAATAAATTAACCCTAATCTTTTACTGCAATAATTTTAATTAATTAATTAATTTGGTACCAGAGATCGAACTCAGGGCCTTGCGCTTACAAGGCAGGCGTGGTGCTGCTTAGCTAAATCTCTGGCCCTACAATGTTTAAATTCAGCACACATGGATTTGCATCACCCCTTGTGCATCCTCCCCAGCCCACACACACTGCCAGTACCACCAAGGATAGCAACACAAATTCTTCTTGCATCTTAACAGTGAGGGGAGGCAAAAAGAAAACCTTCCAGAGAATGTACGGCCTCGACTGAATTGTATTCCCCACAAAGACAGCTTGAAGCAGAGCCCCAGTACTGGCCAATGTGACATTATTTGGAAACAAGGTCTTTGCAGATGTAATCAAGTTAAGATGGGGTCCCCAGCGTCCCCTATGTCAGTGTGACTGAGGTCCTTATGCAAAGGTGGAATCTGGACAGATGTGCATAGAGGGGGCCGCCGTGTAAAGACAGGACAGAGATGGGGGTGCTGCATCTACGAGGAGCACCCAGGGTCACCACACCGCAGGTCCTGGGGGACAGGCTGGGGACAGATGCTGCCCCCGCTTCCAGGAGGACCAACCCTGCAAGACCTTGACCTTGAATTTCTGGCCTCCAGGACTAAGGGAGAAGTTGGTTAAGCCACCCAGTCGGTGGTACTTTGTCACAGCAGCTCTTAGGACAGCAACACAAGCTGCAACCCTAATTTGGTACTTAAGAAAGGGATGGCCTGAATTAATACTTCCTGTGGTCCAAAAAGCCTGGAGCTGAGCCCTAAGGCATGATTCTGGGCTGTTGGGACTCCTGGTTCAAAGGAGAAGGAAATGAAAACGGTCTCTAGAAGAAGCCACTTTCCATTTCAGCCCAATCCCCGGAGGGAAGAAAGGATCCAAGAAATAGTCATACATTGTCAAAAAGCACAGATCACGAAAGCAAAGGAGACAGCATGTGTGCAGGCAGCAAAAGCCCCAGGCTGCAGAATCAAATCCACAGGAACAGCATGGGAAGGATGCGTTTTAAACAGACGAGGGTGGAGAGCAATAAGCTACAAGATCACCAAGCCGGTAGGCAAAAAAGACTACGGGACTCTCAAAACTGCAAGGCAGGAGTGGGGCCGGTTAGGCATTTGGGATCAGGATGGACACTCCACGCACACGGTGTGGCTGAAGAGAGAGGCACAGCTGGGGGGCTTGGCAGGGTAAGCGTGGAGCCAGGCTGCGGCTGGACACAGTGGACTTGCATCGCAGAGAAGGACACTGTCACCCCACCACGTGCCTGGAGCCCCTCACAGTGCAGACCCGAGATAACAGACTTGTCAGAAAGGGGGACAAGGAGCCACTTAGTCCCAGCACCCTGGGAGCTTTGGGGATCGTGCTGCCCGCCTGCTGGCCTGGGAGCCTCGAGCAAGGGGTTGTTGTAGCTGCTTCTAGGACTCAGCTGCTCCCACCAGGCTGCACTCTCAGCCGCACGTTTGGCTGTAAACTCACCATGCACTCACCTGGGGATGAGGCCCAGCCCCTGCCATGGGCGCATGAGGCTTTGGGGACGCAGAGAGAGAAACCATCACGACCAGGGAAGCTGGACAGCATCCAAAGAACAAAACAGCCTGCCATGGCCCCCATGTGAGGGAGCGCCATGAACTGCCTGATCATTCAAACAGTCAGCGCTCCGTGAGCTGCAAGAGGGCACAGAAAGACAAGCAAATAGAATCAGGAACACAGCCCAAGGACAAGAGGAGAAGCACAGAGAGAGAACAGCCACTAAAGGGGACCGGACACAATTTGCACGAACACAGGGACTAAAATGGAAAATGGGAGCTCTGGCCACAGACTCGAGCAAGCAGAAGGACCCAGCAAGCTTGAAGATGGGTTATGTCAAGTCACCCACTGAAGGGCCAAAAAGGAAGAAGAATGAAGAGTGAAGACAGCCGACAGAACGTACAGGACACCAGGAAAACCAAGATATGCATCATGGAAAGCAAGAGAAAGGGGCGGAAGGCTTATTTTTGTTGTTTTGTTTCTTGAGTGGAGTCTCGCTATGTAGTTCAAGTTGATCTTGGACTCACTATGTAGCCCAAGCAGGCCTCAAACTCAGTGCTCCTCCTGCCTCAGCCTCCCGAGTGCTGGGATGACAGGTGTGCAATACCACGCCCACCAGAAAGCTTATTCAAAGAAATGACTTAAAATCCCCAAATTCAGAGAAGGAAATGTATATCCAGATCCATGAAGCCCTAAGTTCCCCCAAATAAGTTAACTATATAACATTTTGACCCAGTAAAATCCCAGTACTGGGTATGTACCCAAAGGAAAGGAAGTCAAATGAGTGTGCCAGAGACATCTGCCCTCTCAGATTCATTGGAAGATTGTTTATGACAGCCAGGGTGCGAAATCAACCAGCAGATGAACAAATAAAATGTGATGTGTCACGGAATACTATTCAGCCTTTTTTTTTTTGGTACCAGGGATCAAACTTGGGTCCTTGCTCTTGCAAGGCAGGCGGCGGAACCACTGAGCTAAATCCCCTGCCCTCTTCAGCCTTTTGAAAGAAGGAAGTCCACTCCTGCTCAGCAACATAGAGGAGGAGCACGGAGAACACTCGGTGACACCAGCCAGACACAGCGGCAGGTCCTGCCTGACTTTGCTTCTGTGAGGAAGCTACCACGTGGAACTGGGAGGAGCAGAGAGCAGTGTGGGAGCTGGTAGAAGGAGAAAGGGAAAGATGTTGGTCAGTGGTACAGATTTCTAGGAGTGTGTTCCGGAACACGTGTGGGCAGCAGGGGACCAGAGTTAATAATAAGGTAGCGTGTGCTTGGAATTTACCCGGGTGGTGGATCTTGTGCACTATAAATACCATTTTTATTTGTCAGTTATATCTCAATAAAGCTATAAAAAGATCAGTGAAGAAGCCAGATGTGGGGGCACACACCTGTAATTGCATCATTTTGGGAGGCTGAGACAGGAGGGTCACAAATGCAAGCCCAGCCTGGACAACGCAGTGAGACCCTCTCTCGGAATGTAAAAGATTAAAAAGGGGTAGGGATGTAGGTCAGTGTGAAGGCCCTGGATTCAATCCCCAGCTCTACAAGAAAGGAAAAAACAATCAGTGAGACTATAAGGTTAGAAGAGCAGCGAACAATCATGAAACCAAACACTCTGCCCTTATGTATCACACATCTTCCTGCAAATGTACCTTCCTCGGGGTCTAGGGCAGGACTTGATGAGTTTCCAGTTATTCAAATTGTATAAACCAGCTTTCTAACTTCACCACCATGAAGTTAGAAACCAGAAACAAAAATTACACAGAAAAATCTCCATATGTTTGCAAATTAAGAAACAAATTTCCAAATACCAAGTAATCCAAAAAATTATAATGGGATGATAAAACAGTTCAAAATTATTTTAAAATTTTAAATTAAATGATATGAATCCTTCCTATCAAAACTTGTAGAATACAGCACTGCTGCCCTGACAGCATGTGCTGCATAAGGACAAGGCCCAGGGTGAGCTTCGCTTTCCGACCCTGCCTGGCCTTCCTAAGCTTTCTGAGCTTTGCTTTCTGTTCATCCTCCCAGATTGGAACAAAGTATTTATTCCTTGAACAAAAGTTTTAGTCTCCGTTAAGCATTTTCAAATTACCACTTAAAAGGTAATTTTTCCAAGTGGAAAATTACAAAGGTATTAAATGTGCGCAAATTACAGGGCTTGGACATCACCTCTGGCTGCACTGTCTGGTGGTGGCCAGGCCCTGCCGCATGGCAGGCCTTCTAGTGAAAAGATCTGACCGTGTCTGTGGGCTGAGCCCAGCCTCTTCTCTCTGGTCACAGCTTGATACCGGTGCACGCATTTGTCTTAATACTTGAATTGTGAGTCTTTACTTTTCCCTAGAAAAATAACACTTGCACGTGCACATAGCAAAACAGCTCTGCTAGGGCTGGTTAGAGTCACCACCTGCCCCTCGGACAGGAGTGAGGGCTGCCGTCTCAGTCACTTCCTTGTCCTCAGGACAAAATACCCAACACCTGCAATTTAAAGGAGGAGAGTTTATCTCGGCCCAAGGGTTCAGTCCATGGTCAGCTGGCTGCAAGGCAGGAAGTCTGGAAGGGCCTGAGCGGAGGGCAGCTGCTGAGGGCACAGTGGACAGGAAGGAGAGAGAAGAGAGGCGCCTAGGTGGAGAAGAACCCAGAGAGGCCACGCCCCAGCGACCACCTCCCACCAGGCCCCGCCTCCTGACCGGTTCAGCCCTGAGCTCCGTGGTCCGGTCCTTTTCCAAAAGCCGGCCTCTGAGCTCACGAGGCCCTCGGGGCACAGCTAGATAGAAGAAACCATCACGTGGCCCCCAGGGCTCCAGGTGTGACCAGGGCTGGACCGTCCTCCGTGGTGTCAGGCCCAGAGCCTTCTCCCTGTGGGTGGCTGCTTGGTCTCCTGCGTGACTTCCCCAGCTGAGGCTTCTACCCCAGGCCCTGGATTCACATTCTGGCTGGAAGAAGGGCAGGTAAGGGCATGACCCCACTCTGGACACCCCCTGAAGCTACCCCGCCTCTGCACAGCCGGTCAGGTGGCCACAGCTGGCTGCAGAGGAGGCTGGGGACAGATCGGTGCTGGGTCTTGGTAGGAGAGGGAGCCACAGCCCAACACAAGGACCTGACAGCCTCAGGGCTCTGCCTGGCAGAGGCATTGGCCTCCTGGAAGCATGTCTTGGGGGTCAGTGTCTAACTCACATGGAGAACGCACAGAATGTTGGGCTGGGACTCTTGTGGCCCAGCCCTGCGTGACTCTTGGTTTGCCTACACAGGCAGCCCGCACCCCAGTTTGGCTGGGAGGAAGCCACCCAGACATCGGCAGGGAGTGGATTCTATTTCTCCCGAGCCCGTGGCTTGGCCGGACCTTACTGGGGCGAGGGTAGCTTGCTGTGCCCGCATCTGTCTCCCTGCACCCGTGGGCGCTCAGGTTCTCTTGCTTTTCAGGCGAGGTTCAGCGCCCATCGCTGGTCCTCACCCCGGCAGCTGAGCTTCAGCCCCGCCTTTCCCCTTCGTGGACAGTCACCACCAGTGACCAGGCTGTGTGTCACACGCTTGAATACCACTGTGCTGGCCCAGCGGGGACCGGTGTCTCAGAAATACTGAAAGCAGAGGGTGGAAAGGAGAATCCAGGCCAGGGTTGAAGGAAGTGACCACCGTGTGACTAGGGCCCACGGGAAGGAGCTATGCGGTGTGAAGGCAGCAAAGCTGGGAATGGAGCCGATGGTGTTGGCACCCCAGTTCCTGCTGTCGGGTCAGCTCAGCTGCGGAGAGGGCATTTGCACCTTGGAAATCGGCGGATGCACCAAACCCGACAGCGAGACAGGCAGATGCAGCAGCTGTGCAAGAGGCTCCTTAGTGGTAACCAGTGACACCGGAGCCGTATGCACCATCCTGGACCTTAGCACACAGCCTCAAATGCACACAGCAAGCCGGGAGTGGTGGTACACTCTTGTCATCCTAGCACTCAGGAGGCTGAGGCAGGAGGATTGCCTCAAGTCTGAGGCCAGCCTGGACTGCATAGTGCAACCCTATCTCAAAAAAACCAGCCAAACAAATAAATACACAGAGCAAAGCCAGGTGGAATTACAGTGCCATGGACAGATTCCCAGCCGCCTAGAGGCGTTTAACCCTCCCCTTCTGAATCTGACAGGGGCAGGGGTGGCAAGCAGCTAGGCGACATGCACTCTGCTCCCTGGAGCAGGGTTCCCACGCTCTACTCTCCTTTGGGGCCGCCCCTTTCTCTGTCCTGCTTGAGGGAGGGGCTTTGTGGTCCAGAACCGAGCTGCCGGTCTCCTGAGAACAGCCTGGTTGTCTCCCCGCTGCCACGAGTGGTTCTTCCCCAGGGTGCAGTACTCACTAATGGCCATTGGGGGGCGGTGTTTCCCGCCATGGCCAACCTCCTGCCGGGCAGGCTGCTGGGGGTGACCAGATCCCTGGGTGCTGCTGCCCCCGCCTGGGCACTCGAGGGCATTGCAGCCTCAGAGCCCAAACGCACCCAGTTTCCTGCCTGCCCAGCACTGCCAGGGCATGCGTGTCTTAGGGGCTGGACTCAGAGGGCAGCCAGGGGTCTGGTGAGCAGCTGGGAAGGCAGAGGTCCCTGAGGCCAGGGGGCCGTGAAAGGGCCAGGACACAGGGTGGGGACTGTGGCCAGCTGGACAGCGGTGCCCTAAGTGGGCCCTGCAAAGGTGGGCCAGCTTCACCAGGGCACAGGCTCAGAGTGGGCAGCAACCCTTCCCCATGCAAAGCATGGTGGGGACGAGTGGGGGATGTGGCGCACAGGCGAGGAGCCACGGCATCCGGGCCCTGGCACCAGCTGCTCGCACCCGCCGTGCCCCGGGGCAGATGCCTCAGGTGGCCCCAGGACCGAAAGGGCAGAGGCTGGGGCGCTCCTCTGGGAAAGGCCGGACTCGTCCCGCGATGGATGTGAGCATCCGGTCTTCACCAGCCCCAGGGGCAGTGGAGGCAGGCATTTGGGGCTTTTGTGTGTGTTTGAGGTTTTTGTTGGAAAAATAAAACCTTGGCAGGATAACTCCTTCTCCAAAGCATCCTGGCTTCCAGTGCTCCTGGTCTGTGACTTGAAGGGACCTGGCACCTGCTGTCCTGCCTGCCCCTTGACCTCCCACACTGGCGCTTCTTGGGAGGGGGGAGGACGGGCTCCCAGGCTGGGCTGTCATGATCGCTGCCTGTGTTCTCACGGAGCCACGTGTGGAGCTTGGTGGAGGACCCCCAACCCATCCTGTGCTGCCCTGGACTTCTGCCCGGCAGAGGACCTCCTGTGGTCAGCCTTAGTGCCCCAGAAGGCGGGCAGCAGCCGGGGACTGTGGGGAGGCCCGCTGGGCCGGAGGGGAGCAGCTGCGAGGCCTGAGTCCAGCACGGTTCTCCCTTGGATTTGGGGTAAGTCAGCCACGATGTCCACGTGCTCCTCAAAATCCAAGAAGGAGAGAGCAATAATCATCAGGGGAAATTAGAAAATGTCTATGAAGCTGGCATCGCAGGGGACAGTCTGACTTCTCAGATAGGGAAACTGAGTCTCAGTGGAGGGACAGGAGCTGAGAGCAGCCTGAGGTAGTGCAGGGCGGCAGCAGGACCTGTCCTGGCATTGCGGGCCAGTGCCTGTGCCTCCACCCCCGGAGCTGGCCTGCCCTCCTGTCCCTTCCTGAGCAGGGTGTCGCATGCCCGGGTCAATGACAGATCCCACCACACTGCCTGCACCAGGTCCCCCTCCAGCCTCTGCCCCATGTCCGAAGTCCAGGTGACAGCACTGCCACTTGGCTTGGGACAGCTTTGCTGTTGCCACTGGCCTCAGGACTCAGGGCCAGGGGAGTCCGGGCTGCCCTGTCCGCCCTGCTCAGGGCACAACCTCTCCTCAGGTAGCCAGGCTGGGCTGCAGCGTGCAGACAGGGACCACGCTGGTCTCTCCCCCATCCAGGACCCCACGACAGCCCAGGGAAGCCTGGGATGAGGCGGGTGTTGGGGCCTAAGCACCGCCCCCTGCCCTCCACGCAGGGACTGGGGATGGGGTCAGCACACAGCAGCCTCAGGGCTGGGGCCCTCCTCCAGGATGTCCCAGTCCCCGCTGGAGGAAGGACAGCCTGCTGGGCTGTGGCCCCGTCACAGCCAGGACCCACCTCCTGGGTTCGCCTGCTTTCTGAGCCCCAATGCCCCCAGGTCAGCCCGGGCTGGGGAGGCTCGATCTCCCAGCGAGGCTTCATATACACCAAGTGCATAGCCGGTGGAGTTCGGACAGGCTGACTGCCAGACAGACAGCCGGAACACAGCTGTTTGGTTGCTGATACAGTGGCGGCCTCACTTGTCCCTTCATGGCTGGTGGTGCTCTCCAGAAGTTCTTTTTCCTCCCACTTCCTCTAGGTACCCACTTCTGCCTCCAGGGGGCAAATGCCCAGGCCCAGCCACGTGCGGTCACCTGGTCCAACCCTGCCCAGATCGCTGTGTGGCCCGAGGCCCGCTGGGCCCTTCTCTGGATTCTGGTGAGCCTGGCTGTCGTGGAAGCAGGAATCCCACCCTGGGAGCGCTGGAGGGCAGGATTTGGGGTCGCAGAGAGGACCAGGCCCTGTCCGTGCCAGGATGAGCTCCTGGGCAGCCTCAGTATGGGTGGGCAACTCTGCCACTCCCTGTGCTCAGCTCCTGGGACAGTCAGGGGCACTGGGTCAATGCAGCGACCTTGAGACCCCTTGTTAGGGACAGGAAGTGAGCATTGGAGAGGAGAGGAAGTCACCTGCCAGGTCACCAGAGACAGAGATGGGGCTCTGGCCTCCAGTCCCCAGCCAAGCTGCCCACTTGGCTGCTGCCCTGTTGGGCTGGCCGAGGGCCCCACTGGCGGTGCGTCCCGCCCACACGTGGGGCGGGGACACGGCGCAGGCTGCAGGGGGAGGGGGCCCTGTTCCGGCTAGACTACAGCTTGGGGAGGAAGGCAGCGGCAGTGCCACCACCGAAGGGAGGAGGTTGGTCTCCCAGGAGGGTGGGTCCGGGCCTCCCTGGGAGTGGGGCTGGTGGGGCTCAGCTGGCTGCAGGGACTGTGGGGGCGGCGAGCAGCTGGGGCTCCCCCAGGAGACAACATGCAGGGTCCTTTTTGTGCTTGGCCCCTCACCTTCCCGTTCCCCGCGTACCCAGCCAGGCTGAGGTGCCACCAGAGCCCCTGACGAGATCCCTGCCTGCCCCAGTGCTGACTCCTGAGCCTGTCCAGGGAGGGAGCTGCAAGCCATACGGGTTAATGTTGAAGCAGCTGCTGCAGGAGGAGGCAGGGCGGTGGACTGGCCAGGCAGGCAGGGAAGGGGCACAAGGCCAGCACCGTTTGGACCCTGCTCAGTGGGAGGGAGCAGGAGGCTCCTAGGTGTGCTGCGCCCACCTGGAGGGTCCCCTCGGGGCCCTGGTGCCCACTCCCCCCATCAGGACTCCTGGAAGACAGCACCTTCGAGGACCCAAGGTAGATGGGCGCCCATGCAGGGTTCTGCAGCAGTAGAAGGGCAGGAGTCACCCCTGGGGGCAAAGGGTTACAGAAAGGCTGGGGATCTCCTGCTGGCAACTCTTCCTCCTGCCTCAAAGCCTCAGGGATGGAGCCTGGCTCTCTGCTATACCCGCTGCCCTGGGAGAGGGCACAGGATGGCAGGGCCCTCACTCAGCCCCACTGGGCCTGGGCCACGGCAGGGGAGCTCACAGGCTTCAGGCTCCCAGGGCCTGGCCTTGTGCCCCAGGAGGGCATGCTGTGGCCCTGTGACCTTGGTCACTCGTGGGGACCTCTCTGTGCCTCAGTTTCCTCTCTGTGAAACGGGAGACAGTCACATCCACAGGAGAGTGGCAGTAGAAGCAACTTAGTCAATTACAGACATTCCTTGTTTAACAACGGAGTTAAATGAGTTGGTTGCTAAATGAGGAGTTGTATACAGCACGTACATTACAGTGTTCAGAACAGAGGGGTCAAAGGGCTCCAGCTCGATGGCTTTGGTTTGTTTGCATAACTTACATGCAGTGCTGTAATGTAGAACAGAACGCAGAACCACAGTACTGTCCAGCACAAGCAGCACAAATGACAGCTCTGTACAAATAAGGTGAGCTGTACAGAAAAAGACATTGAGAATCTGTGAACAAGACGTACAGAATGTATAAAAAAAAAAGACAACTCCTAAGTCTGAACAGCTGTTAAACAGGTAGGTCTTTAAACGAGGGGTATCTTAGCTAGTTCACACCAGCCGTGTTTCTGAGGTTAGGGTAAACGCCCCTCTTGGGGTCCCCATCAACCAGGCGGGGTCACTGCCCATGGCGCTGGGCAAGGACCCGCAGGGTGGCAGGGAGGGGACGAAGGGCCGTCTCAGCGGGTTTAGAGAGAAGGGGCAGCACAGGTCACCTGGTGGAGACCTGGTCGGCCATGGGTCTCAGGACTGGTTCTTCCGGGTTCTGGGCCAGCCCGAGGGGCCAACCGGGTCCCATGGTGAGACAGCAGGGGTCACCTCGGCTCCTGTCACGGGGTCATTGCTCCCATTCTGGGGGTGCCACATGGGGGTTGGGAGCACCGGGTGCTGCTTTCCTAACCCCGAGACAGCTGCGGGTGTGGAGATGTGACTGGAGACTTCTAGGCGCTGCTCCGGGGACTTGGAAGCGGGTGCTGGTGTGTCCCTGCCAACCCGTTAGGTCCCCTTGTCCTGGTGTCCCGGTCTGGAAGGGAGCGACGCAGGCCCGGTAAGCCCTGTGTTACAGCCCCTGTGGGGCCATGGTCAGGCCCACACGCCAGGCCCAGAGGTGTCTGCTCTGATGAAGGAGACAGACACCGAAGCGGAAGCCAGGCCAGGCCCCTGCTTTAGTTACCCCAGGTGCCTGCAGGCCCAGCCTCGGGTGCTGTTAAACTAATGCAACGCAGGTAGCACTGCAGGTTGCAACCAGGGCCCTCCTGCTCCTGCTGGCCTGGGGACAGGGCCCTGGCACCCCCTTGAGGCATCTTCGCCCCCTGTGTTGGGCAGGACCCTCCGGGAGACGCCCTCAGCTCCCTGTGCTGGTCTTCGTTCTTGGGGAGGTCGGGGAGGGCTTCCTGAAGGAGAGGATCTGGGAGGAGCAGAGGCAGAGGCCCGGGAGGCCCCCACCCAGCGTCCCTTTCCCACCTGCAGTCTTTGAGCCTGAGCGGCTTCTGCCTGGGCCGCTGAAGGACTTCAGGGCCGCTGAGGGGGACGGACTCTTGGGACTCTGGCCCGGGGCACGCTGGGCCCCCTGCCTGCCTGCACTGCTTTCCCACACTACCCCACCCCCACCTCTGCCTCCCACTGGTGTCCCTGCCCCGTCCGAGCTGTCCAGGCCCTGCACCAACCCCTGCAGCTCCAGCCTCTCTATTCATGCTCTCTGGGTCTCCAGTGTCCCACGGGACCCGGCTCCCCTTGTCTTCAATCGGTCGTCAGGTCACCCCATCTTTGATATCCTCCCTCCCTGGATGCTCCGCTTTCCCAGGTCCCACTGTGGGCCTCTGCCAGCCATGTTGGCCCCTCTTCTCTGTCCTGCTCTGGGCTCCACAGCCCTCCCACCCCACCTGTGCCTCTGTCCACGTGGGTGAGCAGGGGGATGCGGCCACACCCGAGAGGCAGCAGGAGGAGCCCCGGGCAGAGTTGGGAGTGGGGCAGCAGGGTCTGGTACACAACACAGCCCTGCCCCGCCGTGTGCCCTTGCTCTCTTCTTAGCTGCCGGTGCTCCAAGTCCCCAAGTCCCCATGGCCTCACTGAACCGAGCCCTGCTTGTGGCCACTGCCTGCCCTCGATGGAGACCAGCCCAGCGCCTTGGGCTGCAGGCCCTGGCTGGTGCTGCGGGTCCCAAGGCAGAGAAGAATGTGCCCTACCAGCGCACCCTGAAGGAGGAGGCCCAGGGCCCTGGAGCGGCATCTCGAGGCCCCAGCCAGCCCCTGCCCAGCACAGCCAGCGTGGTGGTCATCGGCGGGGGCAGCGTGGGCTGCCAGACCCTGTACCACCTGGCCAAGCTGGGCGTGGCCGGGGCCGTGCTGCTGGAGCGTGAGCGACTGACGTCAGGGACCACCTGGCACACAGCAGGTAGGGCTCGGGGGCTGTCGGGGTGCAGGTGGGGTGCAGCGTGGGTGGCAGCCATGAGCCTGGGAGAGGCAGTGAGCTGGGGGAGGGAGTGGTGGTCAGGCTGGAGGTGGGCGGTGTGGGGTCGCTGCTGGCCCCAAGTCTCTGATGGGCTGCGGTGGGAAGAGGACCCGCTGCCTGTGTGAGGGGCACTCGCTGGGTAGAGGGTGGGGGCTGCTGGTGGGCACTGTGCTGCCGGCCCGCGGGGCATCTCGAGCACCCAGAGCTGCATGTCTGCCGGGCAGCCGGACGCTCTGCCTCTGCCCTGTAACCCGGGCTGTGTTCCCTTGCACATTCCTATTGGGTACACGCCCGATCCAGTCAAGCTGCCAAGGTGAGGTCCGCGCCTGGGGCTTACGCCCTGGGCCCGAGAGCCCCCAGAGGCACCGGGCTCCTGGGCCCTCCAAACCCTCGCCTTTGCTCCCCTCTTCCCCGGTTGTGCTGCAGAGGAGGCGGCTGGGTGTCCACCAGCCCTGCCCCGTGTCCTGGCCCCGCCGCTCGCCTGCTCTCGGACCTTGAGCTCCCTGAGTTCACCCGTGAAATAGCGTGCGCTCCTCCGAGGCTGCGGTGGGGGCTTGGTGGGGCACCCGGGACGGGGTCAGCCCTGGCTCGGCACACAGTCGGTGCTAGAGGCCGGGGGAGGGGCTGCTGGCGTCACTCTGAGCCGCCCCCGGTCTCCAGCTGTGACCAGGCTCAACCTTCTCGGCCTCCTGGCTGAGCCCACCCTGCCCCACCGCTGCTGATATTGGATGGGGAGCAGGGGGTGCAGCCTGCCCAGAACTGACTGCACTCGCTTCCGGGCCAGGCCTGCTGTGGCAGCTTCGGCCCAGCGACGTGGAGGTGGAGCTGCTGGCACACACGAGGCGAGTGGTAAGCCGCGATCTGGAGGAGGAGACGGGGATGCACACGGGCTGGATCCAGAACGGGGGCCTCTTCATCGCGTCCAGTCGGCAGCGCCTGGACGAGTACAAGCGGCTCATGTCGGTGCGTGCGCGGCGCTGGGGCGACAGGGGAGGGCTTCGGCGAGCTCCCCAGAGGCTGACGGGACGGCTCCCTAGGGGCGGGGGCCCAGGGCAAGGCCCCCTTCATTCATAATTCCCAGATGGAGATCTGATTGGCTCAGCTCCTCCCTAGTTCGGGCCCAGGGACCCTTGATTGGCTGCTTTGGGCCAATCAAATGTGGTAGGGCGTGGTCTGGACTCCCATAGAGTGCAGTTTCCTCTTTCTTGATCCCAGGCCCAGAACCTAAGACTGTGGGGTGATTTTTACCTATTTAAGCTAATAAGCCCTTTGCACCATGTACTGGCCCAGTTCTTTGTCACCTAATAAAGGATTTCCACCCTCTCTGGCCCGGGGGAAGACCTGGACAGCTTTGGGGTAGCAGGGGTCGGACCCCAGGGCACCTCCTTCACCTGCTGCTGGAGCTGTCGGGGGATCCGGGCATTGAGGTCTCTGGGGACCCGCTGGTGTCCCGGAAGCTTCCAGAACGGCTCCCCCTGCTCAGTGTGCTCTGCTCCCCAGCTGGGCAAGGCCTATGGTGTGGAGTCCCACGTGCTGAGTCCTGCGGAGACCAAGGTTCTGTACCCGCTGATGAAGGTGGATGACCTCTACGGGACGCTGTATGTGCCGCAGGACGGCACCATGGACCCCGCAGGCACCTGCTCCACCCTCGCCAGGGCGGCTGTGGCCCGAGGAGCCCGGGTAGGTGCTGATGGCCCCTGGCTCAGGGCACCTGCTCGGGGCCACCTCTCTGTCCTAAGAACCCTGAGAGCAGAGGCCGGAGCCAGCTGTCCTCTCCCTGCCAGGTGACCTGGGGCCAGCAGGACCTCGCTGAGCCTCCAGTCCATGCCTGCACGGGGGGGGGGGGCGCATTCTTGGGGTCAGCAGGGGGACCCAGGCTTTCCTGTCCCTCTTTCCCCGGGAGGTTCGCCCTGCCACACAGCGAATCCTCTTAGCACCCCTTCGTGTAATTTTCATCTTCATTTGTCTCAATCCTGCACAGAGTGGTAGAAAGATTTAAAAAGACAAAGATGCAAAACTGAAAGCAGAGGAGTCACCCCACAGTTACCAGTGTGTAGCGTGTTGCACCCCCAGTGTTTTCTGTGAAGATACATGTGTGTTCAGAAGGGAGTTTTGTAACCTTTAGAAAACTGAACAAACACACAGACTACAACAACCACGAGCATCTTCCCATTCAACAAAGGATTTTGGAAATTTTAGGAAGCTGACTTTCTCATGTGACCATGCAGGGATGAGTGGACCCCATGCTCCTGGGCTGTGGGTTTCATTTTGGTTCCACGAGTGCTGCCCTAGCAGACGCTGAGTCCCTGGGTCACCAGGGGTGGAGTCGGCACCCGGGAGGCCCTGGCAGTTTTATGAGCAGTTCCTCTCACCCCAGGTCATCGAGAACTGCACGGTGACGGGTATCCGTGTGCGGACTGATGATTTTGGGGTGCGGCGTGTTGCAGCCGTAGAGACGGAGCATGGCTCCATCCAGACGCCCTGCGTGGTCAACTGTGCAGGTGGCGCTGGCGTTTCTGCTGACTCCTGATGTCCCGCGCCCCGGCCCCACATCCACAGGGCTTCCCTCGAGCTCGGAGTCCCGGCAGGGCAGAGCGGCCCGCACAGCTGAGCCCCGTGCTGTGCCCGCAGGTGTGTGGGCAGGCGCTGTGGGCCGGATGGCTGGAGTCAAGGTGCCCCTGGTGGCCATGCACCATGCCTACGTCGTCACGGAGCGCATCGAGGGGATCCAGGTAGGTGGGCACCCAGCGCCTGGGTCCGGAAGTGGGGAGCGCAGGGCCAAGCCCCGGGACCCCACTTGGGCACACCCAACCCTCCCAGCTTCCCTCGATGCCCTGCCTCAGCTACCTCCCCTGTGAGATGGGGGTGGTGACACTGGGTGTTAGAACTGAGCAAAGCAGCCCCGGCGGAGCCCTGATGGCACTGAGCTCCTCGGCCTCCGGAGCCTGGCTGGAGCCCGTCCTGTGAGGGGTAGCCAGTCCAGCTGGCTCCAGTCTGAGACCAAGAGTTTCCGGGAACCTTGTAAGCCGGGTGGGTGGTGCACGCCTGGAATCCTAGCATTCTGGGAGGCTGATGCAGGAGGATCGCACATTCAAGTCCAGCCTGGGCAACTTAGTGACTGAGACCCTGTCTCAAAATAAGTAAGTAAATAAATACAAAGGGCTGGGGATGTAGCTCAGAGCAAAGGCCCTGGGTTCGGTCCCCAGTATTGCCCTGAGCGCCTGTGCGGGCGCCATCCCTGACTCAGCCTCTCTGGCGGCCCTCTGCCAGGGACTGGCGCCTGGTGCACCTGGGCCCCCCGGGGCGTGCGCCTCCCCCCTGTGCCTCCATTCCTTTTCCTCTGCCCCGCTTTGGCCCGGAACCCACTCCTCCCTCCTAGTTCACTCCCTTCCCCAACACCCCATCCGCTCACAGCCCGTCCGTCTGTAGCTCCCTTCACCACAGCCTGAGCTGGGACTGAGAACTGTGGGTCTTTCCTGGGCTCCCTGGAGCAGGCGGCCGAGTCTCCGGAGGATCAGAGGGTGGCAGAGAAGGGGTGGCCATCGCGGCAGGCGGATCTGTTGGGCAGTTCAGCAAGCTGTGGGCTGGAAGGGAGCAGGCTGCCCCCACCCCGAAGGAGCCTGGCCTCTCCTGGTGGCCGGAAGTGCCAGGCTGGGCTGCTGCGTGCGCTGTAGGGTGGAGAAGGCAGAGATGTGCAGCTGGAAGCCAGGCCTGGCGGGCCGCCCCAGACGCGCAGTCAGCGACCCCCGCAGGATGCTCCTGTGGAGGAGGCAGCCACGTCTGAGTGTGAGTTAGGGGTGCAGGACAAGGAGCAGTTTCAGCTCCACGGTCCCGGTGTGTGGGGCAGCCTCCTTGCCTCGGTGGCTGCCAGGGCTGCTCTCTGGTCACCCAGGGCTCCAAGAGGACCAGGCTGAGGCTTGAGCGTGGATGGGGACAAAAGCTGAGTCCTAGAAGCAGGAGGGAGGCCGGGGGTCCCCCAAGTCAGGCCTGGGCACCCTCGCTCCATCCCTGATGGCTTCCCGAGCCCCTCTCTTTGGGAAGCAGCAGGGCAGAGCTGGCCTCCTTGCACCCCATGAATCTCAAGGTCAGAGTCAAGCTGGGGTTATTTACAAAGCCAGTCTGGGTCCCACGTGCCTGTGGCTAGCAGGGCACAAGGACAGGGTTGCCAGCTGCAGGAGCTCCAAGAGTCTGCAGGAGACAGGGATTTGTGGCATAGACAGTGGCTCCCGGGCCCCTCCACCCATCGGCCCTCCAGGTGACAGCTGTCCAGCGAGGGCTCTGGGAGGGGACGGGCCCCCGGCACTGATGCCTGCTGCTGGGTCAGAGGACAAGCTCTACCGAGCCGAGGGGCATCCAGGCTGGTCCCGAAGAGCAGGTGGCCGATGCTCACTGAAGTCCTCGCCTTCCCATTGTCCTCCCACTGCTCCTGCAGACACAGGTGCTGTGGGACAGGATGAGCTCAGGCTGGGCTTTGAATCCCGCTTCTCCACTACCACTCTGGGGCTCGGTTTCCCCTTCCCAGCTTGGGTAGGAACTGTATTGACCACCTGGGCGGTGCTGAGAGTAGGAGAGAAAGGAGGTGCTTATGGGGAGCTCTGGGGACAGCAGAGAGGACCTGGAGCCTGGTGTGAAGCACTGGAGGGGACTGAGCTGTGGTCAGGAGGCGGGGACATCGGAGGGACAGGGCCGTGGCAGCACAGCTGGAGTGGGCGTGTGGGGGACACGTGCTGGGCGCTCACAGCAGCAGGGGCCGGGACGCCAGTCCTGCTGGAACAGAAGTCTGGGCTTCACTGGCCACCAGGTGTCCCCACTGTCCTGCTCCATGGCGCTCTGGGGTTTTCTTTGTGTTGTGTTTTGAGTAGGGTACGAGCATCACTTCTTGAAAGGCTCAGTCCCTGACAGCTCTCTGGGCTCCCTCGAGGCCACCCCTCAAGGGATACCCCATGCCGACCCATTCTGTTCTCTGCATGTCCCCAAGTACCATGTGGTCATCTGCAGTGAGTCCAGGACAGAGGACAGTGCCCCGGATGGGGACCCAGGGCTGTGGGTCTCTTCCCCTCCCACCGGCCTTCCGAATGGCTTTGTTTATTGGTTACACAGGGTCAGAGTTTGCAATATTATGGCTGTGTAAATATTCTTAACTTCTGAGCGAGTCTTCTCCAACACTTTGTGTTCCCAGAGTTATTAACAGCTTTCCCTCCAGCTGCTCAGAGTTTTAGGAGCCTCCGAGCCATGTGCGTACGCACTGTGCCGGCTCCCTGTCCTCCTCTCTCAAACCTGCCCCACACCGGTCACTCCCCGCTGCCCTCCTCGGCCCAGCACAGGCAGTCAGCAGTCTGATTTCTGCCTCTGGATTTCCCTGGGCTGGACATCTACAGTGCATGGCCTTTCGTGTCCGGCTTCTTTTCCTCAGGCTACTGTTTCCGCTGTTTGTCCGCGTGGCGTCTGTACCGTCCACCATCCCCTTTGGTAGTGGGCTGATGTTCGCTTATTCTGTCACATGCGTGTGGTCCATCTGCATGTCTTCTGATGGACATGGAGTTTTTGTGTGGACCGGTGTCCCCTTCCTCGTGGGGATGCACGTGGCAGGGACATTGCTGGGTCCTGAGGCGTCTCTCCTTAACAATCAGAGTCTGTGATGCTGTTTCCTCAGGAGTGAGACCCCAGTACCTCCCCTGCAAGGTGGGGGCCCCAGGTCTCCCCGTCCTGCCTGGCATTTTCAGTTGCCTGGCCTTGCACCAGCCACCCCGTCGAGAGGCTCCGATCACAGTTTCATTTGTTTCTGAGCTGAGTGATGACGTTAACAGTCATTTCGTGTGCATTGGTCAGTCTGCTTTGGAGAAATATCTCCTTAGATTTGTTGCCCATTTTTAAATTATATTGCTTGTGTTTTTACCTAGCTGCAAGAATTATTCATAAATTCTGGGTAGAGGTCCTTTAACAGATACGGAAGCATTTCCGCCCATCCGTGGGCCTCCGTGTGGAAGACCACCACGTTGTCTGCACACAGGGGCGTCCTTCTTCCTGCTTTCTCGATGACCAGAGGCTGGGTTTTACCTTTGCTGCCTGCTTGCTGCCCGACTGGAACCCACGATCCAGTGTGGGGTGGCTGGGGTGTGAGGGACAGCGGGGGCTTTGACGTTCCCTCCTCCCCGTGGGCCACAGCACTCCTCCGCCTTCCTCCTCACCCCTCTGCTGCTCTCTGAAGGGATTTGGGGAAGCAGAGACCTGGGCAGGAGGCACCGGTCCTCTGTGTAGCCCGAGGCACTGTCCACTCATCCCTGGGGTCCTGCAGCTGGGAGGAGGTGCTGGGGTCCACCCTCCCGATGATGCCAGGGGCAGGTGTGGGGCCCATCGCAGGGCGTGGGGAACCTGGCCCCCCAGCCCTGCCCGATGCCACAGCCTCTGCCCTGCTCTCCAGAACATGCCCAATGTCCGTGACCACGACGCCTCCGTCTACCTGCGCCTGCAAGGAGACGCCCTGTCTGTGGGCGGCTACGAGGCCAACCCCATCTTCTGGGAGGAGGTGATACCCCGCCCACCCCCCCGGGCCCTGGGATGGAGCAAGAACAGCATACAGGGGCCAGAGCCTGTTGGCAGCAGTGCTGGGTCCCGCAGCCTCTGGGCTGGATGCAGGGTCCACACTTCCTGGATGGTGATTCTGGGCTGAATGTAGTTAGGAAGTTAAGGATCAGCCAGAGAGAGGGACTAAGGGGGCCCTGCAGGCTGCAGCCAAGGTGGGGCCCAACTCAGGGAGATCAGGCAGAGCCCAGAGGAGCAGCCGGCAGGGCCTTGGGCGTGGGCGGGGCTGGCTCCTGTAGGCTCCATGGGGCCCAGTGAGTCGTGGGGGGCAGCAGCGGGCTGGAGCAGGTGACTGCTGGTGGCCATGGAAGCGATCATGGGCTGTGGTGGGGCTGGTCGGGCTGGGAACCGGGTCTCCCAGTGCCCCTCAACCTCTGACCCAGCGGAAGCCGCCCCTCCGCCCTGGCCGGGGTCCTGGCCCTCTCAGCAGGACACATGAGCCGTTCCCCACCTGCCTCTGCAGGTGTCGGACAAGTTCACCTTTGGCCTCTTTGACCTGGACTGGGACGTGTTCACCCAGCACATCGAGGGCGCCATCAACCGCGTCCCCGTGCTGGAGACCACGGGGATCAAGTCCACGGTCTGTGGCCCCGGTGAGTTGTGGCCTGGGGTCCCTCCAACTGGTGTCGGCCGGGGATGGTGCCCTTGCCCAAGGTGCCCGTGCCACCCTCCGGAGCTGGAACTTAGGGTCTTTGCCCGTAGTCGGGAGTGAGGGGCTCTGTGCCTGTACCCGTGAGGCCGGGCCTTGCTGATGCAGCGCTCATGTGGCCCGGCCTCCAGCCCCGTGCCAGCCTCTCTCCCCTCCTCCCCCCAAGGCACTGCCTGGCCACAAGCCCCCTGGCACCTGTCTCAGCCCCGACCTCCGGTCTCAGAGGCCAGGGCCCAGCAGGCCAGCTTGGCTTGGAAAGGTCCCCAGACGGGGCTTCCTGAGCCCTGGGTCCGCACTGCCCCCTGGGAGGAGAGAGGGTGGGCTGTGTCCCCGATGCCTGCACCCGGGGCTGGTGTCACGGACCGTCCGTGGCTGTCCTGGGTGGGTCAGGGGCTGAGGTTCTGGGAAGTCGCAGGGCCCATGCTGCCCCCAGAGGCTGATATTGGCAGCGTGTGGTGCAGCCCGAAGACCCCCAGGCCCTGGCTCCTAAGTCCCCTGGCTGGCAGCCTCCACGCCACATTCAGCGGCTACTGGTCCACACCACACACCGCCCGTGCCCAGGGTTGGGTGCGGACCCGAGGTGCTGGTCTAGAGGAGGGAGGAGGTCCGTGCTGGGCGGGGCAGGGCCGCAGACCAGAGTGCGAGAGGTGTGGGCACAGGACCAGGGAGGAGAGAGCCCCTCGGGCCCAGCGGGCTCTCCTGGGCGGTCCGCTCCTACCTGGCGGGAGGCTGCTTGTGCCTGGCCTCTGCTCACTGGCCCCTTGGCGCCTCTGTGCTGCCCTTGGTGCAGAGGGGGACAGAGGCCTGTGGGGTGACAGGTGACAGGCGCCAGCCAGCCCCGCAGTGGGCATGCTGAGTGGGGGTGCCCAGGAGGAGCCCGGAGCCCCAGAAGGAAGTGTCGGGGCCAGGAGAGGGGAAGGGCCCACCAGAGGAGCCAGACTGCCGAGGGGTCCATTCCTGTGTTGGTCCGCACACCAGCTGCCTAACCACTGTGATGAGCTCAGCTCTGCTGCAGGCTGTGGCCCCCAGGGAGGGCGGCCAAGCTGCAGGCAGTGGGTGGCAGTGTGACTTACTGTCCCTGAGGCTCCCTGGCTTGTGTGGGACCTGCAGGGGAGGCAGGAAGAATCCTGGGGGCACAAAAGCCCAGGGTGCTCTGGTCCTAGTTAGCCTGGGACCGTCCTGGGTGGGGATACAGCGTTTCTGCAGCCAGCACGGCCGATGGCCTGTGGGCCCCAGAGCAGAAGCAGGAAGTCCTGGGCCTGGCCCAGGGAAGCTGGGGCCAGCAGAGCCTGCAGTGCCAGGACGGGGGGTCACCAGCAGGGCCAGCCCAGGCCGCTGTCAGCAGGAGGTTGGAGGCGGCTGAGGCAGACCTGGCCCACACTGTGGGCCAGGGCAGGGCATGGGCAGCCACAAGCAGCAGGGTCCCGCAGACCCCACCACTCGGGCTCGTCCCTCTCAGAGTCCTTCACGCCTGACCACAAGCCCCTGATGGGGGAGGCACCTGAGCTGAGGGGCTTCTTTCTGGGCTGCGGCTTCAACAGCGCTGGTGAGTGTGGCACACACTGTTCGAGGGCCCGGAGGGGCGTGGGGTGCACGCAGGGTGGGGACAGACTGCAGCTGCTGGTTCCCTCCCAGGGATGATGCTGGGCGGCGGCTGTGGACAGGAACTGGCCCACTGGGTCATGCACGGGCGCCCGGAGAAGGACATGTACAGCTACGACATCAGGCAGGTGTGCCAGGCCATCCAGGAGGGAGCAGAGAAGCCCCGGGCAGGTGGGGAGGCCCTGGGGCTGGCGGATCCACCGCCACTCCTGGCTGGTTTTGGGACCTCCTGCCCGGCCGCTGTGCAGCTGGGGCAACTGAGGCTGCAAGAGCTGAGCCAGCAGGGCTGAGCTGGGTGGGTACAGAAGCCCTGAGCTCACCTGAGTGAGGCTGGGCACGGATGCAAGTGCCAGGAGGGGACCTGGAGGCCCCACAGCCATCTCTTACAGAGGACAGGACCGTGACACGGGTGCACAGTGGGGCAGATGGGAGCCCCGGGCAGTGGTCCTGGAGGGAGCCTGGGGCCTGTGGTGGGGCAGGGCGCCACTGGGCAGAGAGGTTTGGAAGGAGGCAGGGGTGGGGCTGGCCCAGCTCGGGGTCTCTGCTGACCTCGCCCCCTGGCCTGATGTGGACGTTACGCATGGGACGGTGACGTCTGCAGACACCTCAGACCCTGCCCACTGCTCTCACAGCGCGTGGCACAGCAGGGCCTGCTCTGCAGGCCCCTGGAGCCAGTCCAGGGCCGGGAGGCGAGTTCCAGACGGATGTGGGCTGTCCTTGGCCTCTCCTCAAACGCTGCAAAAGAGGCCGGCTCTGCGATGGCCCGAGGGTCGCCCTGCTTGGTCCTGCCCCCGGGAGGGCTCTGCTTCCCAGACCCCGACTTGGCCGGGGTGGAGGAGCAGGGCCCAGGCCAGCTCTCTGTCACCCCCTTGCCTGTGAACTGTGACCGCGCCCTGGGCTGTGGCTCATGTGCCCCACACCCTGGAGCACGCCTGATGCACAAGCTGAAGACGCTTCCCTCTGCACCTGACCTCGGCAGGGCTGCAGGTCCCCTTCTGCCCACACTCACAGGCAGATGTGGCTGCCAGGACCCCGGAGCCACAGGGAGCAGCTGGGGCAGGAGCCCCACATCCTGCTGGCTCCCTCTGCCCCAGCAGCAGGGTCTGTGGCTGTCTGACAGGGAGGGCCCAGCCCTAGTCCAGGGCCTGAGGAGGGGTACGAGCTTCCCGAACTGCTGCCGGCCAAGCAGCCTCTGTGCCCCGCGCCCCAGGAGCCCCTGGAGGACTCTGACCACTGAGGGGGGAGCCACGGGGCCTCCCGGCCAGCTGCACATTTCCAAACTGTGCCCGGCACGTGGTGAACAGGTGTAAGATCAGGTGCAGCCAGGTCAGTCGGTGCAGAGAGGTGCTGATGGTGTGCTAGGGAGGGAGCCCTGTGGGGCATGGCCATGTGCGAGACCCCCCAGGGGGAAGAGAGAGGGGGAACAGGAGTCCACAGGCCCTGGCACTGCTGTCCCTGTGGGCAGAGAGAGGGGTGAGGGGGCCCTGGGGGAGGCCACGGGCTGCAGGAGCGACCTTGGCCTCTAAGTCAGCAAGAGGCAGCGCGGTGGGACCCGGTCCTCGACCCCAGGCCCCAGCCGCCCGGGAACGGCCCTGCCTGGGTCACTGCTTCAGCCGCCCGGGGCTGGGTTCGAGGCTGCTCCCCAGGCCCAGCGGGGTCCTCCAGGCTGAGGCCGGCTTTGCCCGGCAGATTCGGGGGACCTGGCTGGGAGGCACTGCCCAGGCAACCCCACGCTGGTAGGAGGGAGGGGGTCGCGGGGGCCAGGGCCCCGGGGCTGAGACCCTCGCTGTGGGCTGGTGCTGAGGGCCAGGGGTGCAGGCTGGGCCTTGGCAGCACCCCGCCCCCAAGTGACCGGCCCCGTCTGCGCAGGCGCTTCCACCCCTCCCTGACCGCACACCAGCGCTGGGTCCGCGAGCGCAGTCACGAATCCTACGCCAAGAACTACGCGGTTGTCTTCCCCCATGACGAGCCGCTGGCGGGGCGCAATATGAGGAGGAGCCTCCTGCACGAGGTACCGGGGTGCAGGGCTGATGGGGCTCTGGAGCTCAGGGTGGGGCCCCCACGTGTCACGTCCCGGGGCACTGCGTGTCGGAGTCTGCTTGATGCTGAGCCATGTGGCCCGGGGTCTGGGTGGCAGTCCCAGATCAGAGAGAGGAGCAGCCAGACTCCAGTGGGCTGACAGGTTTCCCATTGGAGAACCTGCTTGGAATTCTTTGCCCTCTGGTGAGCTTCTGTTTATATGGTGAAACCCATTATCCCATGCCCTCTTTGAGCCCTGTCCTTGTGTGTACTCCTGTATCTCCAGGGACCTGAGTGTCCCTTCCCTGTGCCTCCTGCCTTTCTCCCTCCATCCCCATCACCTGCGCTGGAGGCTCTGCCCCTGGGGGACTGAGTGATGGCCTGGTCAGCCTGTTTCCCAAGCACTGAGGGGCTCAGGGAGCGGCTGTTGAGTGGATGGACAAGCAGGGGCAGCGGCTGGCATTCTGGCTGGAGCAGAGCCTCCCTCACTGGGCATCCCCATGCCAGGCCCTGGAAGGCACCCTTTGTGCCTGCTGCTCTCCCTCCCTCAGCGGGTTCGAGTTCCACCCACACTGCAGTGCTGTCAGAACTCCATTCCTTTTCACGGCTGAGTAATATTCCAGCACCGTCCAGAGTGCATGTGGGTTACTTTCAGCAGACAGTGGCCTCTGAAGATGGAGCAGTGCTGGGGACTGCCTAGGAGCGAGGCGGCCGAGTCTCACAGGTGGCTCAGGCTGCTGGAACACAGTGCCAGAGACAGGGCCTCACATAGCAGATTTTTACTGTCCTGGCACCTGTTCTGGGCTCAGGGAGCCCCTCACAGGGTGGGGGAGTCCACCCGTGAGCAGAGGTCCCCGTCCTCCTGACCCCAGGTGACTCTGACCACCACCTGAGGTCACTTCCACTTCCTGTGGTCTTTGACCACTCTGACCACTTCCTGTGGTCACTTCCTGGCCCAAACATGGTCACACGTGGGCAGGGCGGCTGCAGGGGCATCGGTGGGGTGCTCGTGCAGTCTCCAGGTTGGGGTTCTGGGGTTGAGGCGGGGCTCTGGGCAGGGTCCAGGCCCTGAGTGCCAGGAGGCCCCTCTGTCCTCCGTGCCCTGGTGTGACAGTGGCCACGGTCACTCTGTCCCCACGTGGTGTCCGGCCGTGTGACAGGCGCTCGTGTCCCTGCAGGAGCTCCTGGGACAAGGCTGTGTGTTCCAGGAGCGACACGGCTGGGAGCGGCCCGGATGGTTCAGCCCGCAGGGCCCGGCCCCGGTGAGTGGCCAGCATCTCGCGTCATGGCCGCCTGGACGCCTCTGCCCTCCTCCCGAGCTGGGCGGCCAGCCTGGGGCAGGCCGTGTGGGCGATGGCCGGGCATCTGAGCCGCCTCCCAGCCCCACGGCGGGACAGGGAGCCGGGGCTGCAGCCGCACGTCCTCAGGCCCAGGCTGGCGGAGGGCGGCGGGCAGGAGGGCGGCGGGCGGTTGGTGAGCAAGCTGTGTCCAGGTCCTGGAGTACGACTACTACGGCGCCTACAGGAAGCGGCCTCACCGGGACTACGCCTACGCCCGGCTGCTGGCCGACGAGTACACCTTCAGCTTCCCACCCCAGCACCACGTGGTGAGACAGGCCTCCCGCCGCGCCTCCATTTCCCCTCCTCTCCCTCGCCTCCTCTGCACCAGGGACTGGCTGGCAGCAGCCCGAGGCCCGGGGAAGGCTGTGCGGCCCCAGGCCAGTGCCGGCCCCTGGCTGAGCCCTTCAGAGCCCCGAGGCTGTGCGGGGTTCAGTGAGGGGCTCGGGGCAGAGTGGGCTTGCTGTGGGCATCAGACCCCCACAGGCTCTCGGGGGCCACAGCGGGCCGGGGGCTGAGTGCCTGGCTCCCCTGCCCCTGGTGTGGAGGCGACAGTGCTGGGGCCAGGCTCCCCCAGTCAGGGGACCCTGTGCCTGCCCAGCCCTCAGGGGACCTCATCACCCGTGTCGTCCCCACATGCCGTCACCCCACCATGACGTTCAAGGGAGCTGAGGCCCCCACCCAGCACCAAGGCCCGGGGCGGCGGGGAGCACCGAGAAGTGTCCTGGTGCCGGGCAACTCTGGCCACCCAGGGCCTGTGGCTGAGAAGATGTCAGTGTCGCCTGGAAACCGTCCGCGCTTCCCCAGCCCTGGCCATGCTTCGTCTCACGCCGGCTGTGACGTGGCCGCTCTGGAAGGGAAGGTGCCATCTGTGCCCACCCTGTCCCCGCGACTTGCTCCCTGGCTCCAGTCTGCCAGGGTGCGGGAGACCGAAGCCGAGGCTCTGTGCCTGGTCTCTGCGGCTGCCGTGCAGGGAGGGCCGGGCTGCGTCTGGCACCTCAGCTCCCGCTGCTCGGAGAGCTGTGCGGCTCCCGCCCTCAGGGGTGCGGAGGCTCGAGGGAGACGCCAGCTTGGCACAGGGGTGTCACAGCCCCCGCAGATGTGCCCGAGACAGCCCCCAGCACGAGGCGCACGCTCCCTGTCTGTGTTGGCAGCGTCCCCAGCCTGCAGGCGAAGGCGTCAGTCTCAGGGTTGGTCTGCAGCCCAGCGTGCCGCTGTAGGGCCCCCGGCACCTGGCACACGGTGGGTGCTTGGTAAAGGCTGTCAGTGCCTGGAAGGAGGCTGCAGAGGAGCCAGGGCTTGGGCCAGCGAGGGCCCGCGCCCAGGCGGGTGTGTGCACCAGCTGCCTGGGGTGGGCAGGCCCTTGGCTCCGCCCATCTAGCTGGTGTGAACTCACACCCAGGTGAGGTGCTCCGCGAGGCTTGGCTGAGCAGCGTCTCTGCAGCCCCGGGTGTGATGGCCCAGGCTGCCACTGCTGCCGCCGTCGTTTTTTCCAGTGGTGACAGTGAGGTGGGCATCGAGCTTGGGCATGAGTCAGGGGAAGGTAGGCAAGAGCGTGGCCCGGCAAGGCCGCAGCAACCTGGTGCGGGTTTGCAACCCACACGCAGGGAGGGAGGGAGGGTGGGAAGCACTTTGTGGGGCTGCGACTCACAGACCCCACGCTTTGTCAGTGTCCGCGGGCCGCGTTCACCACCTCACCCAAGGGTCATTGCAGAATGCCTGCCTCTCCCTGCAAAGGAGGCCCAGTCCCCACCGGAGAGCCCCCCCATCCCTGCCCCAGCCCAGGCTTCCCCACCTGCTTCCCGTGCCACCGCGAGTGTGCATGGCAGACAAGCGGGTCGTTCAGAGTCCCTGTGACCGGTCTCCTTCCGTCAGTGTGACAGTTGCACTGACACGGCTCCGCCCCGCTCGCTTGGTCCTTTCTCAGTTGGTGGACATTTGAGTTGATTTCCCTCTGGCTGAGCAGTTTCCTACCGAGTTCCTAGCGAGTCCAGTACTCACAGTCACGATATCCAGACAGGGACGCCTTCACTTCTCCACTGGGTGCCTCTGACCTTCATTTTCCCGCCTCCTTGTCCCCCACGTAGAAAGCAGAGCCTGTCTGGTTCTGACCTTAGGGCCCCTGCCCGGGTCCCAGGGTGAAGGGCGGTGTGGGCCGGGCTTCGTGAGTGAGTCGGCCAAGGAAGCCTGTCCCCTCCCTGTCTGAGAAGTATTTTTAACGCAAGGAGCTGGATGTTGGGTGATTACATGGCTTTTGTCTTTTCTTCTCTTACTATGGTGCATGCATTAGTTCCAAGCACTGCCCTGACCTTGCATTCCCAGACCACCTGAGGGTGTCTGACACTTTCTCTGTGTAGTTGCCCTTGGTTTGCTTTGTTTGCTGAGGGCCTGTGCCTCTATCTTCAGAAGAGGCACTGGCCCGAAGTTTTCTTCCAACTTTGCGTTTTGGCATCAGGGAGTGCTAGCCTCTTATGATAAAGCAGAATGACATCTCTGTTCAATTTCTGAGAAATTTGTGAAGAATCGTTGAGCCTTCTTTGAGTGCTGGGTGAAACTCCCTAGCAAAGCCCACTGGGCATTTCCTTGTTGCTGTTTTTCCCAGGATTAATTCTATCGCCTTTCTTCTCGTCCATTACTATTTTCCATTCTTTCCCACCCAGGTTTAGAGATTCCTGCCTTGCCGGGAGTCTGTCCCATCTCGGGTCTACTCTGCTGCTGTGAAGTTGTTTGTGGTCTTTCCCGCTGTCCCTCCCTCTGCTTTCCATAAGCTGGCTTCCCGTTTCAGACTTCGAGTCTTCTCTCTTGGTCGGCCTAGCTAAAGGTTTGTCAATTGTGTTCACTTTTTCAAGGACTCTACTTCTGGTTTTGCTGATTTTTCTATTTTACTTACCTCTGCCTGCTTTGGGCTTAGTTTTCTTTTTTCCAGCTTCATGCAAAGGAAGCTTGGTTTCTGGAGTTGGGATCTTCTATCACGTGGGCCCATGTGGGAATAAATCCGCTTCGAGCTTGGCACTGGCTGCACCCCGAAGTGTCTGTTGCATTTTGTTTCCGTTCTCCTCGAAGCCGTTTCTAACCGTTCTGGTGATTTTCCCCTTTGATCCAGTGGTTCTTTAGGGGTGTCTCATTTAATTTCCACTTACTTGTGGATGTCCCGATTTCTCCTCTGCTACTGATTTCTCACTTAACTCCACTGTGGCCAAAGAGCACCCTGTATACAGATGTCAGTCCTGTTGAAGGTGCCCACCCTCACCGGCTGGTCAGCAGTTGTTGACCTGGATTGCTGTTCTAGTCACTTCCCTGGCTGTTGGGACAAACGGTCTGATACCCACAGCTTAAGGGAGGAGAGATTTGTTTTGGCCCATATTTCAGTCCATAGTTGACCGGTGGCCACTCAAAGGGGTGCAGGAGAGGAGAGCCCCTCCGGGACAGGAAAGCAACTGAAGGGAGGAGCCAGGGAGGAAGAGGAACTCTTCCAGGCCCCGCCCCCTCACCAGGCCCCGCCTCCTCACCTGGCCCCGCCTCCTAACGCAAGTCGGTTTTAAGCCCCATGGTCCAGTAACCTCCCCAAAGTCCCATCTGAGATACCATGAGGCTTTGGGGACATCCAGATAGAAGTCATAACAGGAAAGTGGCTGGACTCGGGCAGGATGTGCCGCCATGTGTTCCTGAGGCAGGAAGGCCTGGCAGGCCAGAAGGTGTGGCTCTATGGCTGTTGGGAAGGGCCCAGCCCTCACTACGGGGCCTTTGCAGATCCAGAAGGAGTGCCTGGCCTGCCGAGGGGCGGCCGCCGTGTTCGACATGTCCTACTTCGGGAAGTTCTACCTGCTGGGGCCGGACGCCAGGAGGGCTGCTGACTGGCTCTTCTCTGCCAACGTCAGCCGACCCCCAGGTATGGGGGTGCCCCCCTCTGCCAGCCAGGAGGACCCCGTGAATCACCCCAGGCTTGGCCACTGCTCCACCTGCCCAGTCCCCTGGGCGTGGCCAGGCCCTCAGCCCTGTCTCCTGGCCCTATGGGCAGCCACCCCCATGGGGCTCCCAGGTGAAGACTGCAGGGTGCCAGGTTACCTTGGAATTTTAGCATCGTGCTGCCCAGCCTCCGTCTGAGATACTCTTCTCTTTGCGGTACTCACCCATCTACCAATCCCCAAACTCACCCGTACGCATCGTTATTCATCCTCCGTGGCTCCAGTGTCACAGTCTCACAAGCTGAGTGGCTTAAAACTACAGAGACCTAAAAAAGCCTAGAGACCGAGCCTCTCATCGTCCCTGAGGCCGGAGGCTGAAGCCACGGTGCTGGCTCTGCTGCACCTGCCGGACAATGCAGCCCTGATAAGGACTGCGTTTCTCCATGCGGTTGCATCCACAGTCCTGGGGGGGCTTCAGCGTGTCCAGTGGGAGCCCGTCTGTCCAGCCCACCCCGCCCCACACAACTCTCTGCTCATCTGGGGACCCTCCCGGCCACCCCCACCCACCCTCCACCCACCTCTGCCACCCACGCTTCCCCGCCCGCCACTTCCCACGCACCTGGCCATTGTCCCCTTGCCCACCTGGACTCACCCTACCACTGGGGACCTCAGGGACGCGTCACTAGGCCCTTGGCATGCTGAGGATGATGGGGGAGGGGGAAGAGAGGACCCCCACCTGCAGGGTGACCCCATGGTTGACTTGTCGTCGCTGGCCCTCTCTGGGTCACTCGGTCTCAGCAGTCCCTGAGCAGGGCTGTCAGAGGACACGGCCTGGGTGACCCGGCCAAGGAGCTGACCACTGTGCCCTTCACCCCACCCCTCACCCCCTGCTGTGGTGACGCGGGTGCCCGTCCTCAGGTTCCACGGTGTACACCTGCATGCTGAACCACAGGGGCGGCACGGAGAGTGACCTGACGGTCAGCCGCCTGGCCCCCGGGACCCAGGCCTGCCCGGTGGCCCCGGCCTTCGAAGGTAAGAGGTGGAGAGGTGCAGGCTCCACCCAGGCTTTGAAGCCACCCCACTGCTGCTTCTGAGCCATCCCAGTGTGGCCTCCTGCCACTGACATCTGTGCCAAGCTGCTTTCTTGGCCTCCGTGACTCCCAGTCACAGGCCTGGAAGCCTCACATGTCCAGCTCAGCCAGTGTCCATGCCGATGCCCGAGCAGCCGTCTTCATCCCTCCCTTCCGCTTGCATGCCCCCAGCGACGGGCAGCTCAGCACTGTATGTCCTGTCCACTTCTTGTCACCTCTACCCCAGCTCCCATCCCGAGGGGTGTCCTTACCAGGAGAAGGGCAGAGCCCGGGGTTCTCCCCTCTAGGAAGGGCCACACCAGCTCGAGAGGCTCCATGCTGCTGTCTGTGAGGGTGGGGCTCAGCCTTTGGGCCTCTGCTCATGTCCCCCGCGACTGGGAGGACCAAGGGAGTGGCTCCTGCCTCTGTTCCCCTCACTCACCCCATAGAGGTCTACCTGAGAGTAGATGGGGCCTCAGGACTCCAGACAGCAGTGGCACCCTCGCACCTCTGTCCCGAGTCCTGTTCTAGCCCGGCTCCTCTTGCAGGCGACGGCTACTACCTGGCTGTGGGTGGAGGCATAGCCCAGCACAACTGGTGCCACATCACCACGGTGCTGCAGGACCAGCGCTTCCGGTGCCAGCTCGTGGACTGCTCCGAGGACCTGGGCCTGATCAGCATCCAGGGCCCGGCCAGGTGAGGGGGCAGGGCCCCTGCCCGGCACCCCTGGGCCCATGGTCCAGAGATGTCCCTCTGGGGTGCAGAGAGGGCACACTGTGCCAGGGAGAAGCCAGGATCCCCAGGAAGCAGGGGCTGCCAGCCTGTGGCTGCTGAGCGCTCCTGGGGTGAGCGTGGCTCTGAGGGACAGCTGGCTGTGCATGTCCCCGAGGCAGCAGCACGATGAGGTACAGGTTCTGTTGTCTTTGGATCCTGAGGAGGGGAGAGGGCTGGCTGCAGTGGACAGCAGGTGCTGACCCAGTAGATGGCACAGGCGACCCAGTCCCGGTGCCGGCCTGCAGCAAGGCCCAGGCTTCGGAGTGGTTTTCTTTCTCCTGGGCCCCAGCGCCTCACCTGCCCGGGTAAAGGGGGACCCAGCTGAGCCCGAGCCCTCTGCTTGCATTGCCACAGTGACCTTGGGTGGGGAGCCGCCGTTTCAGCCTAGAGGAGGCCGGTGGGCAGGGAGGGCCCGGCCAGCAACCTCATTAGCAGTTGGCCCAGGCTGCGGGCGTGGGCAGAAGGGAGCAGTCACCTGGCAGAGAGTTCTTAGCTTTCTCCTCCACAGCATCCTCTCTTTCTAATGGAAGCCCAGGTTTCCTAAGTGCACGTGATGACACCACAGGCCGAGCTCTTAGGCTCCTGGGCCTGGAAGGGCGGGCGGGGTCTGGGAACTGCAATCTGGCAGAGCTTTTGGAAACAAACCACTCTGAGCTGCAGCCACGAGCCACGTGTGGCCTCCCAGCCTAAAATGGGAGGGTGGGGCTGAGTTTTTAATCTGAATGAACCTCCCGGCCAAGGCCCAAGGCCCCGTGTGGCACTGTGGGGAGCAAGGCAGAGGGAACGGCCCTGCAGGCGCCAACCGGCCCTTCTCTGGGCATCCCTGTGGAGCCCTCTCTCTGGGGAAGCCCCGTTTAGCGGACAGGCTGAATCTGGCGGAGTCTTGCATAGGGCCTGGTCCTGACGTGGCCCTGTTGTTGGGCCGCCTGGGTGCTGCTGAGACCAGGGCCTAGGTCAGAGCGCCCGGCCCCGGGCCCCAGGAGCAGCTCTGTTCCTCCACTCTCTACAGCCCCCACAGGGCTGCAGGGCTCCACAGGCAGCCGAGGCAGCGGCTGCCACCACGTGGGTGCCAGGTTATGTAAAGACCCTGGCAGGCAGCGCGGGAGCCCAGCCTCAAGCCTTAGGCGGGCATGGGTGGCGGCTCCCAGCTCCGCAGCTGGGGATGGGGGTCGGCAGCACTTTCCCAAACCACACAACCCAGCCCAGCTGGGACCCCTGAGGGGCAGAAATGGGGGGCTGTGTCAACTGGGGGCCGCCGTGCTGTGCTGCCCCCGGAGCATCCTCTCTATGCTGGGCAGGTTGGGATTCAGGGTCCTGTGGGTCTTGTTGGGGTCCCTGTTTTGGTGGGGGGTGGGTAGAACCTGAGGGGGAGACATTGGCAGGTGACCCTGTATCCCTGGGCAAGGGGGTACCTGATCCAGATGAAGGGAGTTGGGCAGCTGCCTGGGGGGAGAGAGGTCCACGCCATGAGCTGAGGGGTCACAGGTCACATGGGGTGGGGGCTGCAGGGGCAGGGCAGTGAGGAGGGGACCCCAGGAGCTCAGAGCCGGAGGTGGATTCTGCAAGTGGGCACCTCCCGGGCCACAGTGGAGGACAGACGGTGACCATGCGGGCTTGGGACGTGGCGGGGGGCAGTGGGTGCAGCCCCTGTCCTCAGAAGAGTGAGGGGCTCTGGGCACCTGCTGGGTGCTGCTCAGGGTCTTACCTCCTCTCAGACCCGCTGCCTGTGGGCTCACAGGGCGGCATCTCACTGGAGCCCCGGGCAGAGCAGCACGGTGTCCTGCTGGGATGGCCATGGCCAGGACCAGGCCGTCCAGTGCTGGAAACAAAGGCCACCAAGCTAGCTGGTCTCATGACCAGCTCTGCTGACCCAAGTGCAGTCTGGGACAGTGGTCGTGGACAGCTGGCCTGTCTCCCATCTCTTCGGGGAGAGCAGAGCTCGGCTCCAGCCTGGCAGCCTGTTCTGGGGCCTAGCATGAGTCCTGGGAAGGTGGGCTTTGCACCTGCTGCATTTGGGGCCTGTACTGCTTATGGTGTCTGCATGAATACCTCGGTGATGGTCCCCCCGGGGACAGGGCCAGGTTCCGCTCATTGCAGCCCCAGGCCTCCCCGCTGCTCTCCGGGGTGTGGAGTGGGTAGGGGCGCTGGTGGCTGGCTAACTGCCCCCTTTGTCCCCCTCTCAGCCGGGCCATCCTGCAGGAGGTGCTGGACGCAGACCTGAGCGACGCTGCCTTCTCCTTCTCCACCCACCAGCTGGTGCAGGCCGCCGGGCACCTGGTAGGTACCAGAAGCCAGGTCCCCTGTGTGGGTGGGAGCAGTGTGGGGCGGTGCCTGAGAACCCCCTCCCCGTGGGCCTTGCTCACCAGCTGGGACTCTGGGACCATGGGGACCAGGCAGCCCTGGCCACAGGCTGGCAGGACCTCAGGCAAAATCTCAGCCTCGGCCCACCTCTTCCCGGTACCTGACACCTCAGGGCTCCACCCAGGGGTCTTGCTCCCTGCACTGCCACCTTGCGGGTCCCTTCCTCGTGGAAGGCATAGGCTGTCCTCCTGTGTCGGGGCGCTGCTACCTCCTGGGGCTCCCTGGAAGTAAAGGGCTGGCCACAACTGGGCAGCTGCCACTGGCCGGTCTCCATGGAGACTGGGTGGGTCAGCACCAGGGCTTAGTCAGGCCTGGCTCCGGGGCAGGGGCCTCCTCAGGGACCCCAACTTTGGCCAACTCCTCTTGCTTCCAGCCTCAGTTTCCTCGCTGGGAAGTAAGCACCCCGATTTCCTGCTTTGGCCTCTCTGGCTAAGGTAGGAGCTGGCCGATCAGTGATCATCACCAAAGGCCCCGAATCCACCATGCTCTGCCTTCCTATGCGCTCCAGCCTGGGCTTGTGCCCGGGGAAGTTGCCCTGGAGGCCACTCTGGGTGGGGCCATCTGGGCACCTCAGGAGCCTGGCAACCACTTTGGCCTCTGTGCGAGATGCTGGCAGCATCCCCTGTTGTAGCAGTGACAGTGCATGCAGACGGCTATGCGTCCCCAGGGTGGGGCAGTCACTGCTGGGAACCTCACTCTGTGTCCCCAGCGGCAGAGCCCCCTGCCATAGGCTCAGGCCAGGGGATGCTGTCTGGGCTGAGCTCGGTGGACGGGGCTCCCAGGCCAATAACTCCATCGGGGCCTTGTAGGGGTGCAGGACCACGCTGTCTCCATTTCTACTTCCCATGTGCTCATCCTGGGGTTGCTGGGGGAGATGCTGGCCTGGGTCCTAACAGGAAATAAACTTGGGCTGTGACTGCAGGGGAGGAGCCGCCGGAGTGGGGGACAGGGGAGGCTCTCCATGGTGGCTCTGCCGCACCCGCCGTCCTTGAGGCCTCACTTGCCTCCTGAGGGGACCAAAGGGTGGCGCTCGGAGAGGGTGGCCCAGTGCACCCCCGGGCCACGGCAGCATCCAGCCCAGGGCTGCGCCAGCTCCGTCCTGCCATTCTTATCTGCGAAGGGGAGGGAGCCCCGAGGCTTGGCGTGGGCTCAGCCTGTGTGTGGCTTGGTGTGCGAGGGAGAGGACCAGGTGGGAACACGGGCCCTCCCGCCAAAGCCCAGGCCTCTGGGACCGGCGGCTCAGCTGCCTCCCTCTCTAGGGCCGGCCCTGAGCTGGCTGGCGGCCTCCCAAGCCTGGCTGGGCTGCCTGACGGGAGGGGGAGCCATGCTGGCCGCCTCTCCTCACTGTCCCCTGGGACTGGCTGACTGGTGAGTAAACTGGGCTTGGTGGCGCACACCTGTAGTCCTGGCACTCTGGGAGGCTGAGGCAGGGGGAGACGAAGTTGGAGCCCAGCCTGGGCAGTTTAGCTTGACCCTGTGGAGGTAACCCAAGGCAAAGGCCCTGCTCCACCCCCAGCACACGGGTATATCTCATCTTCTGTTCCAGCTGTAAGTGTGCAGCGGAGAGGCCGGGCGACACCTCACTCTAGCAAGTCACCCTTAGAGTGACGTTGGCCTCACTGGGCCTCCTTCTCCCTTGAGATGCTGGGGTTCGGCTTGCTGGTCCACCTGGCCAAGACCTGGAGCCCCACACGGTGTCACTGTGGGCCCCCGGGAACGTTTCTGAAACATGAGTCAGGTCAAGCGTTCCGGGGCCTGCATTCAGACACTGCCGGCCCAGCCTCTCCGCCTGGGGCTGAGTGTGAAGGGCGTCTGTGGGGCCACCCTTGCATGATGTGGCTATCGCTGACCCTGCGGTCTTCTGGCGTCCGTGCTCCTGGCTATGCTTATGCTGTGCCAGCTTGGGTACGGGACAGTGCCCGCTACGTGGCCTGTGTGGCAGTGGGGAGGAACCCGGTGACGCTCGGGGAGACCGGCTGTGGGAGGCACCTTCTGGCCTGGGAGGACACCGGGCCCGTCAGCCTCATGGTCTCATGGGATGTCTGTGAGCGAGGCCAGACCCCAGCCAGCAGTGGCACCGCTGGGGACTCTCAGCCCAGTCCTGGCATTTCGCTCTGACCTCAGGGTCTGTCCTCAAGGGCAGGCCTTGCCAGTGGCTGGTGACCCAGCTCCTGTGAGACACGGGCCGGGAGGCTGAGGTTGGAGCCCAGCCAGGGACTCTGGCCCCCCTCCCACCACCTTCTCCTGAGGGCAAAAGACAGCAAGGTCCTGTCCCTTGGTGTCCATGGGTGGCCTTGGCTGGCCGGGAAGGCTGTCACTCAGTGGCCCAGGCCACTCACCGCCATGTGGCCCAAACCTGGGACACAGGGACCTGCCCATTCCTGGCCTGCAGTGGGTAATGTGCCACCGGGTCAGGACTCTGGGGATAGAAGCTGAGTACTGCCAGGCTCCATGGGGGCCCCCAGGCAGGTGGGAGACAGGAGCAGACCAGCCAGACACCCCAAGCTGGGGGAGCCAGATGCCTGGCTTCTGTCCTGCCTCAGCCTTCTGTGGGACGCGTCTCCGGGCCTCAGTTTCCCCATCTGCAGCACTAAGTCTGGAGGATGTCTAAAATTCTTTCTGGGCCTTCCTGTCGGTCTGTCCAGATGCTGAATCCTCTCCAGATCCTGGGGAATTTCACATTCTCCTAAACGATATCATGTGCTGGCTTCAGAACGCGTTGATGAGCTGTCCTGGCTGTGCAGGGTTCTGGGGCCCGAGCATGAGCCTGGCCAAGCGTCTATCGGCGATCAGCTGGCTCCGGCCCAGCCAGCTGCACAAGAGGAATGTGTGCTGAGCAGTCGGCATCATCTCCTGGCCCCGCAAGCCTCCCAGAATGATGAACTGCAGAGGCCGGAGGTGACTGAAGCTGTGACCCCTGCAGAGGCCACGGCAGTCAGCGGCCCACAGACACCTCTGCCGCCAGTTCACAGCGGTGCTCCTCTGAGGCCCCAGAGCCTGTGTCAGCCCATGATGCAGTCCCTGGATTCCTAGGGGAGGAAGGGATGGGGGAGGCGATTGTCTACTTGGCAGCCGTCTGACCAGCTGTCCTTGCTCCCCAAATATTTGCCTGGAGGCCAGTGAGATTCCCGGGGGGCAGGGTGTCTCCTGGAGCTCAGCTCAGCTAGTCCTGGGCCAGACACAGTGTCCCCGGCTCCTCAGCCGAGGACAGGACCCTTGGCTGAGGACAGGTCCTCTCTGCAAAGCAGCAGAAGCCGGCTGGAAGCTGTCCTGAGGCATAGCGATAAAGCAATTTCTTCTGAAAATTAATTTCAAGTCAAAGGGAAATTGGATTTCTTTCCCTGATGGTGAGAGGACTAGAGCACTGGATGTAGCTCCTGCTAGAGCACTGGACGACGTTTCCACCCTTGGCTCGTTCAGGTGCCGCACATGCCCAGGCTTGACCTCCCTCAGCCTCCCATCCTCCCTGCGGTCTGAGTCGGCTCCACAGCAAAGCTGGTGGGAGCACAGCGGCGTGCCACGGCAGGGTCCCGTCCCCAAATGCACACTTCTTCCCTCCCATCTGAGCACAGGGTCTCCCACCCAGTGGCGCTCGGAAGTCCAGTGCAGGCGAGAGTAGCTTGTCGTTGGGCTCGGCTCCCAAGCTGGGACACCGAGGGGACCCTTGCTCTGTCATTGCCCCACGAGGCCCTCTCTGCAGGGGTCTGAACCTGCTCTCCCAGCAGGAGGAGCGGACGGGTCCAAGTGAAGGGAGACTACTGAGCCGGTGCTCAGTCATCGCAGCTTGAAATCCACCCCGGAAATACTCCGGAAAAGCCCCGCCCCCCCGGGCCAGCGGTCACTGTCCAGGACAGCACCAGGCCTTGGGCGAGAGACCCGACTGCCCTGAGCCCCAGCTTCCTTTACTGACTAACTTGGGTGCCCTGACTGCACCCTGACGGGAGCGATCTCGGCTGTGACCACCTCATGAGGCAAACTGACTGCCTGGGTGCCTGCTCTGGTGGGTGGCGGTGCCCTCATTTGGCCTGTGTCAGCCGAGGGAGCTGGGAGGGCTGGGGCGGAGTTGTCCCCATGGTGCCTGGATGGTGCCTGGACCCAGCAGGAGCCTTGAAGGTGGGTATCTGTGGCATGGGGATCCCTCCTGCTGCCTTGGGTCACTGCTGCTTCTTTCCGGGCAAGAGACCTCGTGTGGAAGCACACTGCGTGACCAGCCACCCATGGTGTGCCCTGAGCCATGAGCCCAGGTTCTGGCCTTGCTGTGGCAGCTGGTAACCCTTGTCCCTGCTGACCACCAAGTGCTCTAGTAGGCACTGCCAGTGGCAGAGACACGGTGCTCTGTCGCCCAGAGAAGGGAGAGGCCCCCGTGCCCGCCACCCTGCGCCACTCCCACCATGGCGCCAGTCAAATAGGTGACAGGCAGAGGGAGGGTCCTCTGGCCCTTGGGGACCAGTGCCACCTGCAGAATCCCCTCCAGGGCCAGGGAGGGCCTGACCCCCGCAGAACCGTGGTCATTACCGGCATTGTGCTCACCGAAGCTGGCGGGGCTGGAGCTGCGTCCCGTGGTGGAGGAGTCAGGCACCCTGAGGAGGTACTGCAGGCGGGCGGCTCCGTGGGGCAGGGACGCACAGGAAGGGGTCTTCAGCTTCCCGGGCCACCTCCTGATTTGCAGAGCCAAAGTTAGGCCCTGGTGACAGGGTTCCGAGCTCCAGGGGGCAGCGGCTCCCGCCCTCCGGGCTGCTCTCGCCTCTTCCTGGTCTGGGTCCATCTTTCGGTACCGTGCGATGTCGATGGGACACACTGTGCAATGCTTGACTGGGGTTAGCGTATCTCTCTCTTCACACAGGGATCATCCCTTCATGATACAACTCCTAAAATCCTATTTTTCTAGCCTTCTCCGTTGTCAACAGCCACACCAGTCACTCCTACCTACCCAGAACTTAGTGCCCACAGACCAGCCTCTGTCCGGTCCTGCTGACCACCATTCCACTCTTACCTTCTAGGGGATTGCTCTAAAATTCCACCTGTGAGTGAGTCACGCAGCATTTGTCTTTCTGTGCCTGGGCTATTCACTTAACATAGTGATCTCCCGTTCTGTCTACAATGGAGAAAATGACAGGATGCACTCTTTTTCATGGCTGAATAGTATTCCACCACATGTGTTTACACTGTATTTAATCTGTCCAGAGGTTGATGAACACTTAGGTTGGTTCCCTACCTTGGCCATTGTGAGCTGTGCTGGGATGAACACAGGGGTGCAGTGTCTCTCTCACATGCGGACTTTATCTCCTTTGGCTGTGACCAGCAGTGGGGCGTGGGTGGCAGTCCCGTCTCCTCTTCTCTCCAGTGTCTGTTCCCTACCCTCTTTCCCCCCGAGGTCTGCTCCCTGTGCCGGGGCCCTGCCTCCCTCTTGGTTCCTCTGGCGCTGGCCCTGGCCGAGGAGACAGTGCCGACCCGGGCCCCCCTGGCTTTGGTGTCCTGTCCTTGGAGAGAGGGTTGGTTTTTCAGCTTCGCCACTTTCCCCCTGTGAAGTGCACTGTGCCATGGAGTGGCGTCTGCCTGCATGGCTGTGAAGCAGACCCAGAGCTGGCCAGTCTTGCAGAGCTGGAGTTCTGCGCCCCCTGCACAGACTGGTTTCCCAGCCCCGGCCCGGCTTTGTATGGTTCCGGGCACCTCGGAGAAGTGGAATCGTATGGTGCCTGTCCTGGGGGCTGGCTGGTGGCACTCAGCTGACACCCTCATGGCCCGTCGATGCTGCAGACTGCGTCCGTTTCCTTTGTTTTTAAAGCCAGCACTGTCCTGCTGAGTGGACGGGCCACCCAGGGCTTATCCACCAGTGATGGTGGATGTCGGGCAGTCGTGATTCCAGGAGTGAGAGTGTGCAGACACCTCTCGGTTTTGCTGTCCTCGGCGCTTTGGGGTACACACCCGGAAGTGGGATTGCAGGATCACAGAGTGGTTCCGGTATCCCATACTGTTGCCATAGCTACCACACCACTTTGCCTTCTAATAATTAGTGATGTCAGGCATCTCCTCAGGTGCTGCTTGACCATGAGTAATCACCTTTGAGAAATATCTGTCCAAATGCTTCACCAGAGTTAAAGTCTGGTAGTTGTTGTTGAGCTGTAGGATCCCTTTGTACATCATGGACCCTGACCCATTATCCAATAAGCTGCCTTTTCATCTGTGTCTTTTGGTGCACAAAGCACCTGCGTTTGGTGCCTTCCATCCGTGTATTTTTGCTTTGTTTCTTATGCTTTTGACATCACAGGCAAGAAATTGTTGTCATTTCTGATTCCCCTACATTTTCTTCTAGAAGTTTTATTTGGTTTTTTGTGTTTTTTTGGTACCGGGGATTGAACTTGGGACCTTGCATTTACAAGGCAGGCGCTGGAACCACTGAGCTAACTCCCTGGCACTGGAAGTTTTATAATGATGGCTCTGTGGCTCAATCTTTATTCTAGTGGAGTGCATTTTAGTATAAGGTATAAGGTAAGGGTCCAGCCTTGTTCTTCCACACCTGAATAATCAGTTTTCCTGATGCCATTTATTTATTTATTTATTTATTTGAGACACAGTCTCGCTCTATAGTTCAGGCTAGCCTTGAACTCACTATGTAGCCCGGGCAGATCTTGAACTTGCAGTGATCCTCTTGCCTCCGCCTCCTGAGTGCTGGGATGCAGGCCTGTGCCACCATGCCCAGCCCTGATACCATTTATGGAAACAGATTTGTCAGTCTTGTGGCGTTGTTGATCATCTGCAGGGAGACACTTCTGGTTGTTCTCTTCTACCCCACCAGTCCGACTTTGTCTTCTGCCAGCAGCGCACTGTCTTGGTTACCGTCGCTCCACAGTGTGTTTGGAGGTCAGGAATATGATTCTTCCCACTTTGTTCTTTATTTATTTATTTTTTTTGGTACCAGGGATCGAACTCGGGTCCTTGCGCTTGTGTAGCAGGCGGTGAAACCACTGAGCTAAATCCCGGTCCCTCACTTCGCTCTTTTTAAAAACCGATTTGACCATTTGGGGTTCTTTGAGATTCATATGAATTTTAGGATACATTTTTTTCTATGTCTGCAAAATAAATGCATTGGATTTTGATAAGTATTGAATTGAATCTCAGATTGTTTTAGGTAGCTTGGACCTCTTAGCAGTATGAAGTGTTTCAGTCCAAGGACACGGGATATCTGTGAGTTTATTTGTGTTATCTTAATTTCTCTCACCTCCTTGGGTATTCCTAGATATTTTATTCTTTTTGATGACATTGTAGATGGAATTATCTTAATTTTTTTCTTTGGATTGTTCATCACTATTGTTTTGTTTTTTGTTTTGTTTTGTTTTTGGTACCGGGGATCGAACTTGGGACCTTGTGCTTGCAAGGCAGGCGCCGGAACCACTGAGCTAAATCCCTGGCCCGTGTTCATCACTATCGTATAGAAACACAGCTGTTTTGTGTGTTGGCTTTGCAGCCTGACACTTTGTCAGATTCCTGTGTGTGTGTGATCTTTAGGGCAAGAGAAGACTTTGCACAAAACCCGGGGTGAGGTCCTTCCTGCCAGCCTTCCCAGCCCCACAACTTCATCCATTGCGAGGGGCTCCATCCTGCAAGGGCTCCGTTGCCACATGGGACTCTCAGAGCCACCCGAGCTAACAGTCAGTGGCAGCCAGGGTGCCAGGCCCTGCGCTTTCTGTAGACCTGCTGCTCATGAGCCCTCGGTTAGACGAGAGCACTGAGGCTGAGCTAGGCTGGTACTTGTGGGCGGCTGGCAGGGGCCATTTCCACACAGGCCTGGGCCACCGGGAGCTGAGTTCCAGATGTCATCGTCGCAGCCCTGTCCCTTCCTGTGTCCCTAATAGAAAGAAATGAGACTTCCTCCAACTGCACTGCTTCAGTTGCTAGAGAAGCACTGATTGTGCGAACTCTGGAGGCAAACACACTTCCCAGGCCCTGCCCTCTCTGTGCTGGGAGCCAGGGAGTTGGGCTGGGCTGGGGCCAGGGACCCAGAGGAGATGGAGGCCCAGTCCCCCAGACTCTGAGGGAGGTGAGAGAGCTCAGCCCAGAGTCTCCCTGCTCACGGCCCATGGCGTGGTGAGGACCCTGGTCCAAGCAGGGTCTGCGGTGGAGGGCAGCTCCAGTGCACGCTCAGAGCCCTCTTCCTGCTTCCAAGGGAGGCTGGCTTTGGGCCCCACTAAAATTAGAATCCAAGGCCATCTTTGTCAGGGGCCTATGGCTGGCACCAGGCGAGCTGAGAAATGTCCGCGGTACATTTTCGGCATCAGTTTTGAGGTTTTGAGAGGCACGGGCAAATGGCAGCTTTGAGCATTTTCGCACTGTTTTAAAAGCTTTGGGAATTCAGGCCCGGGGGCAGGTGCAGCAATGCAATTAGGCGTCAGGTTGGAGAGGAGCTGGTGTGGCCAGCAGACGGCACAGACACACAGACTTGGGCCTCTCTCCCTGTTCCTCCGCACATGGCAGCCCCACACCTCTGCGTCCCTCTGGGAGCTCTGCAGCCTCCCCAGCTGAGCAGTCAGGCCTTACCCATGGGACACTGGGCTCCAGGGCCTTCCGGGGGGCCAGGTGCAGGTGGCAATTGCTGGATGTAGGTGACCTGCATTCAAAGCAAATGTGCAGAAAGCTTACGTCCCCCTGGGCAAGGAGTTGCCCATGCTGGTCGTGGCCTCTCTAGTGTGTCGTGTATGGGACACTCCCGGCAGGGCTGGGTGCCCCTCTGGGCACCTCTATTCTGGGAGGACATAATGCAGCGTGGCCCCACCTCCACGGGCCCTGAGGGGTGGAATGGATGCGAAGAGCTCAGCTATCTGCAGACCTGGCCTTCCAGTCAGGGCTATACCCCGGGCCAGGGCCTTCCCTCCCAGCACTGTGTCTGCTCCTGCTGGGACCCAAGCCCTGGGGGCAGATCCCAGCGCCTGGCCAGGCTGGCCACGCCAGGGTGCAGCCGACTTCTAGAGCACCAGGTCCAGCCCCTCCTCTTGAGACTTCTGTACCCACCAAGTGCAGCCAGCGGCTTCTAGGGAGGGCAGCCCGGGGCTCCTGTCCCCACATCTGACAGGGACAGTGAGGCCAGGTGCAGGACCCGAGGCTTGCCTGAGGTCTGTCAGCGCCCTGACCCTGTCCCCAGACTGTGATGTGGTCTGATTTAAAAGCAGAGCCTTTGCTGATGTAACTAAGGTGAGGCTGGGGCCGAAATTCAGTAATCAAAGCAATCCAGAGATGGAAGAAGAGCCACAGACTCCTCACAAGCAGAGGCCATGTGAAGACAGGGCCCGCGGCTGAGGGAGGCAGCCACAGCCCAGGCATCGGAGCACAGAAGCTGGAAGGGATGGGAAGGACCCTCCCGGGAAACCTGCCCCTCTTGGTTTGGACACCCAGAGAGTTCATTTCTATTGCTTCAGGCCAGTTTGAGCTCATTGGTGTGACCACTAGTAAACGAACAGCTACTTAGATCTGGGGACAGCGAACACAGCACCCCCCACTCCCATAGCCGGGCCCCGTCCTCCGTGAGGGTGCAGAGCAGCCCTACTTCCTTGCCTTGAAGGCTCTGTTTCCTAGTCTGGCCCAGGCCAGGGCTGGCTGATGGCAGTGTTGACAGCGGGCACTGTCCCTGGCAGGCGGTGGCTGGGTCTGGGCCTCGTGCTCCGCCTGGCTGTCCCCAGCGGTGCTCACATCTCCCCAGGTCAGGGCCATGCGGCTGTCCTTTGTGGGGGAGCTGGGCTGGGAGCTGCACGTCCCCAGGGCCTCCTGCCTGCCTGTGTACCGCGCCGTGATGGCTGCAGGAGCCCAGCACGGCCTAGTCAATGCTGGGTACCGCGCCATCGACTCCCTGAGCATCGAGAAAGGTGGGTGCTGGGTCTGGAGGGCCCTGGGGCCTCCCTTCCACTCCACTCTTTCTTTCTCCCAACATTGTCCATTTCCCCACCCTCCCGTGGCCACACACCAGCTGTCCTGTGCAGGGCCCCCAAGATAGCATTGGGGTCCCACACCAGCCCACAGCTGCACTGACAGGTGAGGTGCTGCCCAGTGTCTACAGGAAACAGAGCCAGGGTGGGATTTGAATCCAGCTCTGTGGTTGCCCTGAGGGATTGGAGTGTTTCAGCAGGGGGGACAGAAGTCAGGGCCTCATGGAAGCTCAGGGCACGTGCTGGCCCTGAGCCCCACTCCCAGCCCTCCCCCAGGGCTGCCCCAATGCCCCTCGAAGTCCTCCCTGCTGTCCCCAGCCTAATGGTGCTAGGCCAGCCTGCTCCAGGGGCTCACACGGGGGGCCTTCTGGGGTCCAGGAGGGCTGGGCCTGTCCCCCCAGTGGGGCACTGACCCGTGGTCTCTCTGTCCCCAGGCTACCGGCACTGGCATGCGGAGCTGCGGCCTGATGACAGCCCCCTGGAGGCCGGCCTGGCCTTCACCTGCAAGCTCAAGTCTGCCGAGCCCTTCCTGGGCCGTGAGGCCCTGGAGAAGCAGCGGGCTGAGGGCCTCCGCCGGCGCCTCGTGTGCCTCACTGTGGAGGAGTAAGTGTCCTTGTCCCCCCAGGTGGGTGACTGTCCACAGTAGACACCACCACCAGAGGGCACCCTCAAGATGGGGAAACCGAGGCCCGGAGACGCACAGCTGGTGGAGGCTCACACAGGTGACGGCAGAGCTGGGACAGACCGGGCTGGTGGCCCTCCACTCAGGGGCAGAGGCAGATCCATGTCTGGGGCTGGGTGGAGCTGCAGAGGACACAGGGAAGGCTCACCCCGAAAATGGAGGCCAGGCTAGAGGTGCTGCCGGGCCAGGCTGGCGCCTCTGCGGGTAGGGGCAGGCCTGGGCCTCCGCCCGGTCACTAGTTACCATCAGTTGCTCTCTCCTGCTCTTCTCAGAGCCTCCCCCGGCCTGTAGCGGGTGAGAGAGGCCGCCATGCCCACTTATTCCAGGCGATGCAGAGGGCAGGGCAGGGCCCAGGTGGAGGAGGGCTGTGGGCCTGGCCCAGTTCTCAGGTTCCTGGAGCCGCGGACCCAGGTGGCATCGGAACCTGCCAGGCCCTTTGCGCTCTGCGTAGGTTCCAGGGGACTGCAGGGTCCGGATGCCACCGGCCCCACCCCCCCGGGCGCTGCATTTCTGTGATTTTAGTTTACTTATTTCTTTGTCTCCCAGTCTGAGTTTTCAAAACTGTGACAGTGAGATTTCTGCAGTGCCTATCGTGGAGAAATGTCGTCACACTGTGACAACAGATGACCCAACACAGTGAGAGGATGAATAGGGTGACACTTAGACTGCCGGGCCTCTGCAGACAGACGGGCTCGCTCCTGTTGGCACTGGGCAGCTGCGGTTTCGTGTTTTCTGTTCACCACCTGCTCCTTGCAGCCTGCGATGGAGCAGAATTCTCTGCCCTGGAATCTGGGGTCACAGTTGCCTCTCCTGCTTCATGCAGAAAGGTGCCCATGTTTGGGCTGGAAGCCATCTGGAGGGACGGCCAGGTGGTGGGCCATGTGCGGAGGGCCGACTTCGGGTTCACCGTGGACAAGACCATCGCCTACGGCTACATCCGTGACCCCAGTGGCGGGCCGGTGAGCCCCATGCCCTGGCCCTTCCAGGGCTGGGTGGCAGGGAAGAGGGAGGTGGGGCCAAAGCCTGTGACCCCCACAAAGGACTGCCTGGCCACCCCCAGCCCTGCCGTCTCTGTGCTCTGAAAGGATCTGACTTTGGCAGCTCTGGGACTTCCTTGGTTGGAGGAGGTGTAGGGCAGGGGCTGATGCCCTTGGGCTCCTGAAGCTGGAGACCATGACCTTGAGCCACTGCACACCCTCTTGCTGGGGGTGCACTGGGGTCACCCGAGACGCTTCCTGGGACCACGATCCTCCCTCCTCAACCCCAGTCCACCCGGGAGCTGGTTGGGGACTCTGGGTAGGGCAGCCCTGGGCAGTGGGAGGAAGGGGCTGTCTGTCTCCTCTCCCCTCTGTCCACCATGGATAGGGGTGCTGAAGAACAGGGTGGCATCTTCCCCGGGAGCCGACCTACCATGGCCCAGACCCGAGTGAGGCCCTGTGCCCAGCCCAGCGTGGCCTGAGGCGCTGGCCTGGCTCCAGCCCCAAAGTCACACAGGCTAGAGCTATGGGCAGGGCAGGGCGGGGCAGGGGCACACCTGTGCCCGGGCAGAAGATGGCAGCTGGGGAGGCCAGGCCCTGCGTGCAGCTGCCAGGCTGGGACCCAGCTTGACATCACGAGCCTGGGGACTCTGCCGTCTCCTTGCTCTGTGACCTTGGCTAAGGGGCCTCCCTGGTCCCATGTCCTCGTTTATAGAACAGGGACAGATCCCCCTGACCTCCCCTCGGGACACATCGCCATGTGGGGCTTCATAAGTGTCCATGGTGACGTGGTGACCCCGCCATCTCTGACCCCGGGGACCCAGCCAGGTCCCCTCCCAGGCGGGTTCACCCTCTCAAGCCCGGGGAGTGGGTGCAGGCTCCAGCCTTCTCCCTCAAAGCACAGTGCCACCCATCCTTCCTGCTGCTCAGGGACACTTTGTCTAGGAGGCCAAGCTGAAACTTCCAGACTGGAGGCCAGGACTTGCGTGAGGGCCCCTCGTGCTGGGCAGTCAGGGACATCTTGGGTTTACCCGGTTTATGACTCAGGGCCCCCGCCCTGCAGGCTATTGGACATATACCAGCGCGGGGCGCAGATTTCTTCCTAGACAGAATCCTGCTCGATCTCGAGAGCAAGGGCCAGATGGGGACAGAATTTTGGCCACCGGGGTGTTGTTGCCAGGGACCGTGCCCGCTCTGAGCTGCCCACTCCCAGGTTCAGTGCCCGTCTTCCTTCCCTCTCACCCCTAAGCTCCGTGGCGTAGAAAACTGTGTTAGTTTTTCTTTCTCTCCCCATCCTGAGCTTTTAGGGATCCGAGCAGGGACCCCAGTCCCAGGCAGAGCCCCAGGGGCCCCCGCAGCTACCCACCATGTGAGTGCTGTCCAGCATGGCCAGTGTGGCATCATCAGCTGAGCCAAGCTGGGCACAGTGCCACCCCCTGGCCTTCAAGGGCCGATGGGAAGGCCGAGCCAGGGCATGAGCTGGGGAGTCTGCACTGTCCAGAGCTGTTCCATCCCTGCCTGCCCCTGAGAACCTGCTCTGCTCTGCTGCACAGCTGTCATGCTGGCCCAGGTCCAGGGGCCACCAGAGTCCTTCCTGTTTCCCAGGGATCTGGGATTCCTGGGGCGGAGGGTGTGGCCCCGGCTGCCAGACCTGGGCTTGCAGGGCCCACCTGGTGCCCTCTCATCCAACCCCCCCCCCAGGGCACGTGGGATGTGACCTCCCACTCTGCCCACACCTGCGGGGGGGGCTTCAACACAGGTGGATGGAAACCCAGTGCCCACCCAGGGACGGGAGTGACCCTTGTCCCTTCCTCTGCTCCTAGATCTCCCTGGACTTCGTGAAGAGTGGGGACTATGCCCTGGAGAGGATGGGGGTCCCTTACGCTGCCCAGGTCCACCTGAAACCCCTCTTTGACCCTGAGAACAAGAGGATGAAGGGGATCTACTGAGAGCCAAGGCCACCCAGGAGGAACACACTGGTCACCCCCTGGGCCCTCCCTGTCCTAAGCCTGGGCCTGGCCTGCTGTTCCCCAAACCAGGAATGGACAGAGAGCTTACCGAGGCCTGTCTAGTGGCTACTGACCAGTCTGTGTCTAGTTCACCCCAGGCCCCCCAGAAGCAAACCTGTACTGTCTCGGGCACAGGGACCTTGCTTTGTAGCCCTGTGAGCTTCTTAGAAGACACACAGTAAAACTTGGTGGGCAGAGTAGAGGCTGGAGCTCAGCTGAGTGGCACTGGGTGACTGGAGCCCTTGGGTGAGAGCCAGGAATCGGGGAAGTGTGAGTGGAGCTCGATTAGCACTGCCTGTCCCAGGCGCAGGAAGGGCGCAGGGAGATGGATGGGCCATGACTGCGCCTCAGGGTGGTGCCTCTCAGACAGGGGACAGGAGGAGAGCCAGAAAGGTCTGCGTGCCTTGCCCTCCCCTTCTGCAGGTGGCCGAGCCTTCCGAGAGCCACCATCCCATGACACAGGGTCTCACATCACTGTCCTCCCTTGCTCATCTCCTGCCTCAGTTTCTCCTCAAGCTGTCCCTCATAGGCCACTCTCTCCTGCATGGGGAGACCCAGGCCCATACAGCAAGATTCACCCCAGGCTCTTTCCAACATCCCAGTAATTCTGGGGGGCGGAGCCTGAGAATCCCTCGCCTTGAGGCCTGGGGACGACCTGGCCAGGCAGCCCCCACTGACCGGCCACAAGTGCTGTCCCTGTGTCCTCCTGGGTAACCCCTGCCCTGGGCTTCCTGTTTCATGAATGAGGAAGTGGAGGTGGGGTGCCCACACCCTGGAGCTGCCACACCTTGCCCAGTCCCTTCCAGGCTCCGTGGCTCGCTCCAGGGGACACTGGCACCTGCTCTAGGTCTCCAGGCCTCAGTTTCCTCATCCATCCAGGGAAAGACAGGGGGCCCGCAGGCTCCCTATGCTGGCCCAGAGCCGAGTGCGGAGTGGGATGCACTGGCCACACTGGCCGGGTGGGGGCACTGTGTGCCGGGGAGATCTCTGTGGAGGGGAGCAGCCAGGCGGGGAGCGGGAGTGGGGGGACTGAGTTTGGGGGTGCCACTGTGGATGGCACTGTGGAGCTGCGGTGATTCCCAGTCGCAGTCCTCTTGGGCCCACAGGGGAGGCACGTCTCCTGTCTCCTACCTGTGTGTGGCACACACCAGGGCCCCTCGGGGCTTGGGGTGCAGTTGCAGTGGGAGGTATGGCTGCCATGGGCCAGCGAGCTCCCACCTTCCCAGAGCCTGGGGTGCCTAGGGTCTTTGGCAGTGGCCAGTCAGGGAGAGGCTGCTGCCCCTGTCACCAGGATGGTGAAGATGACAGAGGGCCCAGCGTTCTGGCTGCACTGCCAGCCTGACTTAGAGGGGCGGACGGCCATGATTTACAGTGTGTGGTGCCGAGCGCTGGGTGCGTTCACTCCCATAATAAAGTGCCAGCCGGAGGGAGTGCAGCTGCTGAGCTGGTGTCTGCGGAGACCTGGGGCCCATCCATCACCCTCTGCTTCCTGGGGCAGGCAGCATTTCGCTGACGTGGCTGGACAGAGCTGAATCCATCACTCCCTCCAGAATCTGTCAGAGAGCGGAGCCGGCCTTAGGTGGGGGCAGCTCGGGGGACCAGTGATGACCCCGACCGGCCTGAGGCTCATGGCAGTGCCCGGCCACGGGCAGCACACTTGGCACACTGGGCCAGAGAGGAGGCTCCGAACCAGGTGTGGGAACCTTGGCTCCAACAGCCGCTCAGCAGAGCCTCCCGGGCCAGGGGTGGACCAGGGGTTGACAGCGTGGTCTCAGTCCCGAGCCTGTCCCATCCCCTGCTGGCCCCAATGTGCCAAAGCCGGTGGCCACCCTGACATTTCCCAGCGAGCAGCCCTGGGATCCTGCTGGCTCTCGGCCGGCTCCTTCTGGACGGTGGGGAGTGTTGTGGTTTCCCCCAGGTGGGTGACTATTTGCTGTGCAATGAAGAAATTTCCCAGGCAAGCCTCTGGCTAGCCCCACGCCCGTCCTGCCTCGCAGCGGGGAAGCTGCCCACAGGAAGCACAGCCACGCTATAGGGAGCCGTTTAAGTAGCACTGGGACCGCACACACCAACAGGGACCAGCAGAGACAAGGGGGCGCACCATGGCGTTGGGGCGAGCCTGTCCCAGGGGTGCCGGGTAGGCCCCAGACCCCTCGGTCCTGTTCTCTACGGTCTGTCCCACAGACCTTTGGCCACGCCGGGGGGGCCCGGGGAGAGGCAGCTGTGCCGCGATGGCTTCTCCATGGGGCCTTCACAGGGTGGGGTGCACAGAACCAGTGTGAGCCCCGGGGACGGCGTGAAGTGGGGATCAGGAGCAGGGCCCCTCTCAGCCTCTTCCGCGGCTGAGGCTGACCACGGTGGGGCCGGCAGGGTGCTGCACCAGGCTGGGTGGGCACTGTGGGGTGGGCTCTTCCAGGGTGGAGACCATCTCAGGCAGGGGCTGCAGATCCCACTCACCCTGCAGAGAAGGGCAGGAGGTCAACTGAGGCTGGGGCAAAGGAGTCCCTTGGGTTCCTGCCCTCCATTCCCCCCATCCGAACTGAGCTTTCCTCCCCAGCGGCTCCTCGGGGTCCCACCTGGGGTGAACGCCCCTCTCAGCAGCTCAGTTACCTGCTCAGAGCCCCAGCACCATCCAGGCCTCTCCCATCTCCTCCCCACCTCCACTCCACTGCCGGGGGTGCCTCGGCCCCAGACACGATGCCATCGAATGAATGCCAGGTTCCCAGCCGCGTCGGCTGTCTGCCCCATGCTGCCCCCATGCCAGGGCGTTTTGCTCAGCGATGGACCCAGCTCCCGGAGGACGCCAGGCATGGGCAGCTTCCCAGACCCCAGCTGCAGAGCCCCGGTGCCCAGCAGGAGCCCTGATGGCCTGGCCCACAGCTCGCGGCAGGGAATGAATCAGGAGCCTTGAGTCCCACTGGGTCCCAAGGAGCGAGGCAGGCTCCCAGGTTGCACACTGCAGGCTTCTCTCGCTCTGGGGGAGGCTGTAGGGCCCTGCTTGCCCCCACTCCAGTGAGGGACGAGATTCACTGTGTTGTGCTGTCCCCAGCCCCGGCCCGCCCCACTCTGCCCCGCCAGGTGTTAGTGTTACGTGTCTGTCCCCTCAGAGCGTGGGCCCCATCTGTCACCCCCTGCCTGAGTGCTTCTTGCCCACCGTTGGGGGTCCAGCCCCCACCCCTTGCTGAGGACCCCCACTTCCTGCAGGCCGGGCGCCAGCAGGGGTGTGGCCAAGGGGGACCAGCCGGGTCCCTGCAGCCCCACGCCCTGGGGACAAGGACGCACCTGGAAGCGGATGGCCGAGGACTTGTTGCAGTGCATGGAGATGGGGGCGGAGCCGTACAGGGCGGCCAGCACATCACGGCTGAAGGAGTTCCAGGGCACTGAGGCGAACTGCTCTGGCACAGAGGCCTGTGGGCAGGTGCACACCTCCTCACTGTTGAACCTGCATGGACGGAGTGGCCTGTCGGGGACAGCAGGGCAGCAGCGCTGCTCCTCCAGGCCCTGTGCCCTCACCCAGCTTCCTAAGACCATGTCCAGGCCCGGCTTCCATGTGGCCGCGGCTTTGTCTGTCTGTCTGCTCCAGGGCCAGATCATGAGCTAGGGGATGACTAGTGATGCCTGCATGGACACCTTGGGCGGCAGAGTGGGCTGGAGGTCTAGGGGGCTACACGTGCTAGCCCCACTCCAGGAACTTGGTCTGGGTTCCTCCCGCTCATGCTCCTCCCAACAGTGTCCATCCGGGCTCTCCGTGTCCTTGGGAATTGAGAGTGTGGGCAGACAAGTCACCTGTTCACCAGGTGGAAATACTTCTGCAGGAAGCCGGCGTCCACAGTGCTTTTGCAGAGCTCCAGCTGCGTCTGAGGGTAGTAGTGCACGTAGTTGACGCACATCTCCTCCAGGATCCCGAAGCCCCCCTGCAAGCCGAGGACGCCCCTCAGTGCCAGCCCCTTGCCCTTAGACACCATCACCCAGCAGCTCTGCCGAGGCACCTGTGCCCTGCATCAGTGATCAGCTCAGGTGCAGTACCAGGCAGCCATCAAGCCCAGGGTGGAGCAGGGGACACAGTCCCTACCCTTAGGGGACCCACCACCCCACACTGCGGGAGAGACAGACGTCTGGAGCAGGTACAGCTGCGAAGATAGTGAAATCTGAGTAGGGCCCAGGGCTATTTTGTTCCTGTCTTACGGGTACAGAGCTGAGTCTCAGGAGGATAAGGGCAACCCTGCGGTGGCTCTGAAGCCAGTGGCACCGCCTGAGTGGACTCAGCCTCCCGAAGAGAGGCTGGGAGCTTCATGCCACAAGTGCTGGGGCCACCGGTCACTTCTGGCACCTGGCCGGGAGGAGCAGGGCTCCAGAGGGGACACTGCCTAGAGGTCACTGCACCATCTCGTCCCGGAATGGGACAGGCAGGGCAGCCCCAGTCCCACCACTGGCTCCCCGCTCTCAGAGTCAGGGACATGGAGCGCGCAGAGAAGAGTTCGGCCCCCTGGACAATGATGCGGGCTGGGGGGAGAAAGGTCCTCGCCACTCTGGCAGACCAAAACAGGGTAGGGGCTCAGCAGGCTCCGCACGGAGACAGCCCAGGGCAGCTGTCCTGCAGCTGTCTGTCAAGGAAGTCACATGAGCAGCTCAGCCCAGCCTGGCCCAGCCTGGTACTGGGCAGCTGCCTGCATCGAACTCTGGTCCCAGGAGCCTGTCCCCAGGACCCTGTCCCCAGCGTCCATCACTCTGCTCCCTGACCTCGCTGACCATATCACCCCGTGCTGTGGTGGCCTGAGCCTGCCTCCCCCTCTCCCCTGGGAGGAAGCCGCCTTACCAGCACCTGCCTGTTGGAAGCTCCCTCTCCCTGATCCCACCTGGTGACAAGACAGAGGACATGGGCGGCCCCCGAGATGGCCAGCAGGAGTCCCTGTACCTGGGACTGTGACCTGCTGCCCAGTCAGTGGTCAGTGCTCCTCGGTGGGAGGGCAGCCAGGATGTTCTGCTTGTGCCACCTATTGAGCTGGCACGCTGCCTGCGGGGCCAGGGACAGCTCTGGGCAGGAGGCCTGGGGCTGCCTCCCAAGTCCTGATGCCTGCGAGTCCCTCTGCCTGGTCCCCAGGGCTGCACCTGCAGGACCACCCCAGGGGCTGGGCTGTAACCTGCGGGCCATCCACTTGCAGGTTGAGCACGGTGGACAGGCGACGAGAGCCACACATGGGTGCCAGCCCGAGCCCCTCAGATAAACAAGGGTGCCAGGCCCACCATACCCCCGTGCACCCCGGGTTGGTGACCAGGACCCAGGGCAGTCATCACTGCAGACCCAGGAGGGAGGAAGGGCATGGTGAGGGCTCCTCGGGCACACACAGCACCCGCTTCCATCTGGCACAGCGCCTCATCAGCTGTGCCACCCAGACAGGGGTCTGCCCTCTCTGAGCCCTCACAGCCCAGCTGTGGAGACCCAGGATGGAGAGGTGGGAACAGAGCCAGTGTCCACTCTCTGGGGATTGGATGCACAGTGTCGGGCCTGTCCCGTGGGCAAAGCTGAGTGATATTCCCTTGGAATCTGAAATGTCTGGGAACAGACTGAGTCATCGAATTGCACACTTGGAATGTGTGCGTGGTGCGCTGTGAGAATTCCACCTCGAGCCATGTGAAAAGCCATAACCACGGTGGCGCAGTTGGCAGGTGGAGGCTCCGCAGGCACCGGCAAGTGGGCTGATTTCATGCAGCGTGGAGCCACGACGTCTGGGCGTGGGGTGCATGCGGCCCTACATCTGGTCTCCTGACCTCACCATTCATGGGGCAGGGTTGGGGGGGCTGGGAGGTGCCCTGATGGATGAGAAGGCCGAGGGACCCTGCAGCACCCCGCAGGATGGCACTCTCTCCACCACCCTCCCTCGGGGCTGCAGGCACAACCTGGGGAACGGTCGCTCCCCGGCTCCATGCCCCGGGCTGTCCACAGCCAAACCGGGTCCCTGTCACATCCCTGCAGCCACTGGTCACACCCGCCAGGCCCCTGCACACCCCTGGCCTCCCGTGGCTGCATGCCTGCTCACTTAGGACTCCTCCAGCCCCACCACAGCTTCACCGACCACCTCTCGCCTTGTCCAAAGCCAGTCTCTGGTCAGCCTCCCATGGGCCCTGCTCTCTGCCACCTTGGTCTGCTTTTCAATTTTTACAACTACTTTGCTTGTTGCAGGCATTTCTGTCTCCTGGTGGGCTTTGAGCCCCACCCAGCGCTGGGCACCCAGGTGCCCATAAATGTCCACCGTAGTGGCTGCCAGCCTGAAGCATGGACCTGAGCACAGGTTGCCAACACCTCCACCTAAGTTTTGGACTCAGCAGGGCCAGTTTGGAGTGCAAGGTCCTGGCCCTCTTCTGAACTCTCAAGGGACACTGGGGCCAGAGGATGCTGGAGCCACACTCCTAGGATGGCTTGCAGACAGGGGAAGTGAGGCTGGGAAGCCCTGAATCCAGTTGGGGAGTCAGGGCGCAGCCTCAGGAGAGCCACAGACATCCTCCTCCACCCGATGGCTGGCCCAGAGGACAGGTGACTCACCACAGTGGCCAGCTTCCTGTCTTCCGTGTTGTATGTGCAGGAAGTGATGAGAACATCTCCCTGAGGACAGGCCAGCAGGCGGTCAGTACCACCCACAGGCTCCCAGACCCATCCCATGAGACCGAGCCGTGGCATGTGCTGGTGGAAGACTGAGGCCCACTACTGAGGAGGCCAGAGGGCTGCCATGGCCCCCGTGAGCTCTCAGTCTGTGTCCCCAGGGGCTCATTACCCATCCACTCCTGTGGCCCAGCAGACATGGGCCCATTAGGACATGGGCCAGGGACAGGACATACGACAACTGGTTGTGTTACAGCTCAGGTCCCCACCCAGCCTGGGGCTCCCCTCCCGGGAGATGGGGGACCCACTGCACATCCTGACCAGGATGGCCAGGCTAGGGGTGAGACAGGCCCACTGATGACCTCCAGAAGTCCTACATGTGACCTGCCTGGGCCCACTCTGCCCCGGTGCCCCTGGGCATCCTCCTCTCCCACCCGTCATCTGCCCTCTCCGGTCTCCTTTCCCTGCCTGGACACTCACTGGGAGGACGGACACAGCCTTCTTCAACATGCGGATCTCCTGGGTGGGAGAGAACAGAATGACGTGTCTTGTCCCGGCCACCCTGCTCCACTGTCCCCAGGCACCAGCTCTTCCTGGGCGCTCTGGGGAGCCAGGGACACAGTGTGTGGGTTTTGGGGTGGAAGGGATGGGATCAGAACAAGAAGACAACATTCCAGAGGATGCCCCATCAGGCTGCGGGGTCCCCAAATCCATCATCAGAGGTCACCGCTACTGTAGACACTGGGGTGGGCGCATGGGCAGACCTGTGGGCAGGCCAGTGGGGTGCGGGTGCCCACCTGGAAGTGTGGACTATAGTGGTTGTCCCTGTTCACGACCTCCAGCTCCCGGCCGTCCCGGGCCAGCACGGTGACCACCTTCCTCCCAGTCAAGTGCGTGTGGAGCTGAGAGGCAAAGATGTGGATCCCAGTGGGCGGCAGGGCCTGCGGGCGGGGGGGCTTGGTCAGGGTCTGGCTGGGGATCAGGGGGCCAGAAGCAGGAACCGCTCCTCTGCTGCCTGGGTGTCAGATCTCCATCTTCTCCTGGCAGGATGTAGGGCCTGACAGCTGGCCCCACGCCTCCCAGCCCCAGCAACAGGGTCACCTCCATCTGCCAACCTTTAAGGAGAGCACCCTGTGGGCACAGCCAGGCCATGAGGAGAGCAGGATGGGCCCGGCTGGGCTCCCTGTCGGTGAGGCGACAAATACGAATTGTAATGCCATGCTTGGCAGTGCTCACCACATGCCAGGCCTGCGGCATGGCCTGCTTCATCTGCAAAAGTACCAGCCACACGCCGGAGTCCCAGCCAGCAGCTGGCCCAGGGGACCACAGAGTCACCTTGAAACCCAGGAGCCCCTCAACCTGCGATTGTCACCAGAGTGGCCACGGGGCTCCTGCTCCTCACGTCACTGCCAGGGCACACAGGTGCCACCTTGATCGGGGCAAGAAGGCGGCTGGGAGGGCGTGGTGGGAGCCACCAGCGCCCAGACCACTCAAGCAGCAGAGCGTGCGAGGGTAGGGACCTGGTTGAGCCACTCAGAGCTGGTGACGCATTTCAGGTAATTTCTATCTAAAGAAAGTCAGCCTCAGGGTAGAGAATCATCTGCTGCCTGGAATGTCCCCTGGGTCCCTAAGGACAGGTGGGGGCTGGCTGTCCTCCCTGCTGTCCTAGGCTGTGCCAGGGAGAACGGTGACACGATGACAAGGAGCCCATGTGCTGTCAGCCTCAGACTGCGGGCTCCTCCTGAAAGTCACAGAGAAGTGTCCAGCTCCCGAGGGCGACGTCAGCCTCCAGGACACCCACAGATGCCCTCGGCTCGGGGTCAGGCAGCAGAGCCGTCACCCCCAGCCCGGCCTCCCCGCCTGCTCACCAGCTGGGTGCACTTGTCGGTGCAGTAGCCGGTGAGGACGAAGGCGGCCTCCCGCGGCGGGATGGCCATCAGGGGTGTGTACACCAGGCCCAGCTCCAGGATGCCCGCGTCGAAGTGCCGCAGCGTGGCCGTGTAGTACAGGCGGATGCCTGAGGAGTCACGCCGGCCTGCGGGGCAGAAACGGTGGGCAGAGGCCTCCCAGTGCCTTGAGGGCTGATCACCCAGGGACCCAGCAACCTGGGCTGGGAGGTGGAGCCGGCCACCCACTCCTGTCTGTTGTCCCTGTGTCCACAGGGGCCTCAGCAGGAAATCAGCCCCCAGGGTGTGGCTTGGACACAGGAGAACAGGGCCTGGAACTTGTCCCCTCCGTCCCCTAGAAGGGCGCAGGGCAAGGGGGTGCTGCGTGTGGTGTAAGAAGCCCCTGAGGAGCAGGTCCCCCCACAGCATCCCCTCTCTGTCACCGTCCTGCGGTGACCCAAGGCGTCTGCCTACCCAGCTGATGTCTCAGGAGAGCCTGACCAGGCACGTGCAGAAACCTGCACGCTCCAGGCCTCGCTGGGTCACCAGGTGTGGTCCTGGGGACTCACTGCCCTGTCTGTCCTCAGTTCACGGCCAAGGCCTCTTCCAGGAGAAGTGGGCACTTCCGCCAGCATGGAGACTTTGGGCCCTAGACCACAGATAGCCACACTGTGGCCTCCTGGAAGGGCCTCCGTGGCCACAGGTGGTCACCTCAGCAAGAAACTTTGTCTGCATTTACAGATGGGGAAACTGAGGTCTGTGAAGCAGCAGCTCTGCGCCCCCGCCCCGAGCCCGCTTCCCAACATCCAAACTCCAACAGCTCCCGTGTCTCTGGGCTGATTACCTCACGGGATAATAATAAAAAGGGAGAAGCAATTGGTGAAGATTCAGATGAGGATTAAATAATGAGATAATTGTGGGATTTTGATATTTATAGAAAAAGCAACCCTTTGAAGATTTGTGAAGTGACAGAAGCCTCCTTATATTTGGCAAGGGATCCATAAATACAGGCAGATTGTCAAGAGGAGACAGACTTGCCTGATGCTTAAGGAGTTTTCAAAAATCCATTTGCTTTCAGGCTTTAAATGAGCAATAAATCCCGCGTCCCGCTGAAGCCCCAGCCGCCCGTGGCCTTCTCTGTGTGCTGTAGATAATTCTAGCGGGGGCAGAAATTACTGCTATGCAGCCAGCAAGAAAGTCGGGCTGCATTAGCTGCGCATTAGCAGCCCGAGCCCCCATCAAGCCGGGGCACCGGGGACCAGGCGATTCCCAGCCTCCCCGAGCCGCTTATCTATCAGGCCGTTTCTGCTTCTCACTTGCAGAAATGGAAATCAATGTGGTTCCAGAAGGGGGCGGGGAGGGGCTGCCTATGGCGGAAGATGCTGATACAACAGAGAGCAGGAAATATTTGCAGTTTCTGCCCTGGTATCAGCTGGCATTCCCACCCAAAGACGGGCTCTGGGTGATCCACCTTCAGGCTCAGGGTGATCCAGCGGCCTCTGCTCCCGGGCCCCACCGCCTGTGTTTCCAGACCAGGCTCTCTGCTGTGATTGACCTTCCTCCACACACAGCCTGTCCCTCTGCCAGCTCCCCTTGTGGGAATCCTTCCTGTCCCCCAAGCCCATGCTAAATGCCCCTGAGGTGCCACCATACCCAGGAATCTCATTCTCAATGCCCTTGCTCATGCGTGTGCCCGCGTGTGGGTGTGCCCTGTCTCACTCCCTCCAGAAGTCCCTTGAGGGCTGCATGTGTCTTCCTCACCCTGCGGTCCCCTGTGAGCCCGACACAAACCCTCAACAAACCCTAGCTTAACTAAAATGCTTTATCTGCATTTCCTGGGCCGTGTGCCATTCAGTGTGCACAGGAAGGGGGCAGACGGGTGCCCCCGCCCCCAGGCACTTTGAGCTCAGTTGGACAATGTGAGCCACTGTCCAAGCACACCATCCGAACCCAAGCCCGGGGAAGGAAGGGGACTCAGCACCGTGGGAACAGGGTGACCATGGGCAGGTACCCCACCTCTGCACCTGTGGAAGGGGCCCAGAGCACCACCTGCCTCTGTCCCGGGAGGGCTTTAGGGACAGTCCTCCCTGGGTGTTAGGTGCCAAGGGCCCTTCCATTGCCCAGGGCAGACATCACTAATCAACTCCAGCACTGCCCTGTTGGCCAGAGACAGATGCCCCAGGCTGAGCACTCTCCCCAACACCGCCCGTGGTGACAGGAAACCCACCAGCAAGGCCACGGCTGCCCTGACACAAGCACACCCCAGGGGGAGCAAACAATTTGCTGCCCACAGAGGCAGCTTTGACCAGCCCTGCTCGCCAGGTCCCATGCAGCTCAGCCATTGCAAGGCTGCGTGACTGAGGCCATGGGGACAGCCAGCCTTGCTGGCCTCGAGTCCGGCTCCCTCTGCGGCCCTGGCAAGGTCCCTCACACCTGGGCTCTGGCTTTCCCATTGGCAGATGGGGTGTGAGAACCTCACGGGCCAGTGCCAGGTGGGTGGTTCCAGGACTGAAGGAAGGAAGTGCTGAGCCCACTGTGTGCCAGGCCACTGCTGGGCGCTGAGCTGAGGAGTGGCCCCACAGGCCTTGTCCCAGGAGGAGGATGGGGACCAGGGACACAGGCGGCCTGTGCCTCTACAGACCGTGACACAGGGCTGAGGCCTTGGGGGTGCCACGCCGAGCAATGCCAGGTACCCACTGTCCCCAGCCACCCGGCTCACCTTGGATCTTCAAGGGGTTGTGGTAGTGGACTTCCAGGCGGAGGAACCGGGAGGACCCCTTGCCCCCAAAAGGGAGACCAGCCTCCTGTGGGTAGTAGAATGCCTGCAGAGGTGGGGGGCACAGAGGGGTCACGCAGTATCAGGAGAAGGCTCTGGACAGGGTCAGGACCACCTGGCTGCCCGCTGGGGGCTGAGCTATGGGGTGGTGGCCCTGGGGGAGCTGGATCACACGGGGGCCCTGCCTACTGCCCTGCCACAGACCCTCCCAAGCAGACAGTGGTACGACTCCAGGGGACCCACCTGGCCACCTCCAGCCCCTGGCCAGCGCTCTGCACAAAGCCCCCAGACTTGGGCGGAAATTAAAATTGGTACCCACAGAGTGCATGGGTGCATGGGGCACCTGGGTCTTTGGGATGCGGACGCCCGGCGGTGAGGCCGGCACCCGGCAGCCCGGTGCATCAGGGACGCAGAGGCGCAGACAGCTCACCCCCACCTAGCGCTCTGCAAGGGTGGGCCCCACGCACCTTGGCGCCCAGCGCCCAGGCGGCCAGCACGTGGCGGCAGTGGTTGAGGCGTTCCGGCTTCATCCTGGAGTCGCAGGGCCCGCTGAAGTGTGGGAAGCTCTCGAAGGCACCCGCGCACTGGAAGATTTCCATGTGGTGCACCAGGGCCTCGTTGCCCTGGGTGACGAGGGGCTCATACTGGGGAGGGACAGCACCCTGAGTGGGGAGCCCGGCCTGGCAGAGGCCCTCCCTGCCCCGCAGCCTTCATCCATTGGGCTGAGATGGGAAGGACAAGGGCGCCGCCTCTGGGACACCGTGGGGCCCTGGAATAGGTGGAGGAGTGGCCAGTCCAGACCCAGGCGGGTCTGTGGGAGGGACAGAATCAGGGACCCTCACCGGCCACTTCCTGCTCAGGGAGGGGCAGCTTCCGGGCAAACACACCGGGCCCTGCAGCTCCACACAGAGGCAAGGTGACCCCCCGTCAGGCCAGGCTGTCCCTGCTGGGTGGCGTTGGGCACTCACTTGACCTCTCTGGGCTGCTCATCATCTCCAGGAAACAGGGGCAGCGTCCAGTATTGGGCACTGTTGTGATGGGGACCCTAATGGCCCTACCAGGTCAGGAGGTGACCTTGGAAGCTGTCATCTCCATTCGACAGCAAGCGAGTTCTCCTTAAGCTGCTTCTCCATGGGGCAGGACAGCCAACCAGCCAGCAGCCCAGGCCCAGGGACAGATGCTGCAATCAACCCCGGCTGCTGTGGTCCAGGCTGGGAGGCCAGAGCTCAGAGGCCCTGGAGTGGGCGTGAGCAGGGAGAGGGACAGAGAACACAGGCTGGTGCTCGAGACTCAGGTGCCAGGAGGACCCCGGGGCAGCTGTCCGGAGAGCACAGCCCGGACCACATACCATGACGATGTGGTGCCGGGGGAAGCCCTGGGGAAGCTCAGAGATGTAGCACCAGTACGTGGTCTCCTGGGCGGGTATCAGGACGTCAGGGGCTCGGATCTCCATGGTGCGAGTGTCCGCAGGCATCGTTGGCACCGGGAGCTCGGGCTTCAGCAGCTGCACCCGCTGCAGCCCCGTCTGCAGGCCCGAGGTGTTGATGGCCTCCAGCGAAGAGAACGGCTGCTCCAGGATCCCATACACCAAGTGGACAGTGTCGTCCTGTAGCCAGACGGGGCCGGTCATCGGCCACTCGGGGCCCCCAGTGTGGGTTCCTCACCACCAGAGGGGGCGCCATGTCCCACCCACCACAGCTGCCCAGTAGCCTGCTCTCAGCTCTGCCAACAAGGGGATTCTTGTGACCCCCGGCTGCCACTGGGTCCCAGGCTGACCACCTAAGCCCGTGTGCCCCACGCCTTTCTAAATCCAGCCAAGCCACAGGTACCTGGTGTCCAGCCAGCTGGTGACAGGGCTGGTTGTGTCCTTGGGGCAGGGTGGGCCAGCCTGAGGAGTCAGGGCCCCTGACCGCCAGCTGGAGCTTCTCAGCAGTGACACTCACTGTGTCCTCTGCACAGTGACTCAGCCACGCCTGCCCACCAGCGCAGACCTGGGAGATCTCAGTGCCCTGCCTCAGTTTCCTCTCATGGAAAACCACCAACTGTTCTACATTTATCTATTTGGCATCCACTCATTAATCACAGGGCTAAAAACTAGCCATTGAGGCAGTCAGAGTGGTGCATACCTGTCATCCCAGCACTCAGCGCGGCTGAGGCAGGAGGATCACAAGTTTGTTTGATCCCAGCCTGAGCAATTTAGCAGCTTGGCAAGACCTAGTCCCAACACAGAAGAGTAAGTAAAACTAAAAGGGTTGGAAATACCACTCAGTGCGAAGGCCTGGCGCTCCCAGCCTGGCCCCGAAGGTGCTGTGGGCCCCTTCCCTGGGAACTGTGGGTAGCGAGTCTCCTTCAGTGGCCAGGAGCCAGCTCCACAAAGCAGGGCTGGCCACAGCCAGGCCGCTGCCGCCCGGCAAGAGCCAGCAAAGCATGCTGGGATGCTACCTGGATGAAGTAGTCCTTGGGGTCACAGGTGCCAAAGGGCCTCTTGAAGAGCAGGGACAGGCCGTCCGGTGTGCCCTGGGCCTGCAGCAGCTGGTAGTCCTGCTGGGTGTCCAGGTGGATCTGCCCCTTCCAGTCACTCCAGGCATCCTGCAGGCAGGCTCAGGGTGGGCGTGAGAAGGGGCCATTTCACGATCTGAAACCCTGTGCCCGACTCCCACACGGGTCCCACCCACTGTCTGTCGGTCTCTTTTGCCATCCTGGGATGGAGCCCAGGGCCTGTGCCTGCTAGGCAAGCCCCTGACACTGAGCCGCACCCCAGCCCCCTCCCACTTCCTACGTCTGTCTCTGCTGTGGGCTGAGCCCCATCCTGCTCACTTCTTCCGCAGCCAGCTGTGGTCAGAGTCCAGGTGGATGGGCTGCCTGAGAGTCCCAGGCCTTGGGGTGAGACCCAGAAATCGGTACTGTTAGGGAAGGGCCCAGGCTTCCAACAGGACTGGGGGCCTTGAACCAGTACCACTCCCATTCCTCCAGAAAAGGAAGGATGGGCAGGGAGGGGGGAAGGAGGAGGGAGGAGGAGCAGGAGAGAAACCACGGTGGGCATTCACGGAGGCGCTCACCCCTGCTGTTCACCCAGTCACCTCGCCTTAATCTGAGCCTGGCCTACAGAGGGTAAACTGAGTCTTGGGGGCCCAGAGGCTGGCTCCCAGAGCCCGGATGGCTGATCCACTCTCCTCTCCCTGCCAGGGTTCTTGTGCTCGGGACCCAGTGGGCTCCAGGCCAGGGCTGGGGACAGCAGCTCTGTGGGGCCAGCCCCAGGGCCCCCCCAGCCAGCAGGGCTCAGGACTGCCCAGCCCCTGCTGTGCTGATTCTGGCTGTGCTTTTAATTCCATGTCTGAGGCTACAACATGTTCTCATTTCCTTGAGAAAAAAGAACCCTACGAAAGATTGTGCAACATTTTCCCCGAGGACAGCGGCTGGGTGAGGTGAGAAGCCTGCCGGGCCCCTGCTGATTTGTGACAGACTGATTCAAACAGCGCTGCGCAAAGTCAGCTGGCTCGCAGTGGCAAAGTGAGGCTATGCTGGCTGCACAGGTTGCCAGAGGAGCCCAGGTCTGACATTTGTGTTCCTAGGAATTTGTTGCATGATTGAAACTTGTGGGGCACAGAGAGGTGGTGTCACCCCGGCTCCCTTCCTTTGCCACCAGGAAACCCTTGGCAAGGGAGAGCTCCCGATTCCCTGCAGGATCCAAGCCCTAAGCCCCAGACGGCTGAGCTGCAGGCCCGGCGGTAACCCTGGAGCCTGGTGCGGATTGCTCGGCACAAGGGCCCCCAGTGGTGGAGGCTGATTCTCCCCACTTCCAGTGGGCCACGAGGCCAGAGCGGGAGAAGGTCCATCTCGGGGCTTCTGTGCCTATGGTCACAGCAGAGCTGGGGTTTGGTGCAGGGAGGCCAGGTGACCGGTCGCATCTGCAGGGAAGGGAGAGCTGTGACCCAAGCTCGGGCTCTCCCTCTTCCATGACCCGTGCTGTTTGAGGGGACCCCAAAGGCTGCACCAGTTTGAAGGGAGACTCTCCCTTCTGCATCTCAAAGGCAAGAGTGGAGGGTCATTTGGAAGGAAGGAGAGAAGGTCCTGACCTCAGTGGGCTTGTCCTGCCTGGGGTCAGGCCGTGTGTGTGTGTGTGTGTGTGTGTGTGTGTGCGCACACGTGCTGTGCAGAAGCTGGGTGTGTGCACCATCCTGGCACTGGGCAAGGCTCCCTGCTGTGCCAGGCCTTGTGCCATCACCTGTCCGTGCTGTGCGTGCCTGCTCTGGCCTTGTGGCATGGGCTGTCATTTGCAAAGAAGGGTCAGTGGACTGCACTCACACAGAGGGGCACTGTGTGGCCTGTGGCTCCTGTGTGCTGCAGCCCAGTATTGGGGTGCGTGGTCAAGGCCCTAGGAAGCACTGTTTCCTGTTTCATCCTTGGTGCCCACACCGGGCACAGCCTGGCTGAGATCGGAGTAAACTCAGGTGCTGAGAGTGGCAGGGAAAGGCCCCTGGCTGGGTGGAGGAGGAAGAGCTCGGAGGAAGGCCAGATGGGGTGCCAGGTGGGCGACGTGGGGCCCGGGCGGAGGGAGAGACTCACGGCAAAGTAGGCGCTGTCGCCATTGGTCCAGAGCACAACGAGGTCAGCATTCTCCAGCTCACCGCGGTCTGACATCCCGAACAGGAGTCCGGCCTTGAGCCCGCGCACGAGGAGGCGGAAGTGGACAGTCTCCTGGATGTAACTGACGTTCCAGGAGAGCTCCAGAGTGCCCTGGGGGTCCAGGAGGATGTGGTAGGGGAAGGGGTTCTCGGGAGGCGCCGAGCCCTGCAGTGCGGCCACCAGGATGACCAAGAAGATGGCCACTGCCGTGCCGTACATGGAAGCTGCCTCACGCACGCTGGGGCTGGGGAGGCCAGGCCCACGATGCTGGCAGCTGGGGTCTTGCATGGCCGGGCTGAGCTTGATGGCCCCACCAGGCCATTTATGCCCTGGCCCCCAGGAGGGGCTGGGTGCAGTCTGCCTGGTAATTGCATTAGTCTGGTGGGGAATTCAATTGTCCTGGTGGCCCTCCCACCAGCCTGTGCCCCGGGGCAAGTGCTCTGCCCGAACCCTCCCCTAATTGCAGTAATGACACATGGACATCGTCAGGGGAGAGCGAAGTGGACCAGCTGAGGTCCGTCTGGAAAGCAGCTCCTTCCGCAGCTTGGGCCTCTTGCAGGCTGCCAGGTCCCATCCCTGGCCAGAGAGGCAGACCGAGCCCCAGGGGTGCTTTCTGGGGTGACCAGGGGTGGTCCCTGGAGGCTGTGGACCTGGTCCAGCGAGCCATGCAGTCTCTACAGTACTGGGGGTGTGGATGGGTTTCAAAATAAAAATAAAACACTGTCCCCAAATAGTCCCTGTTTAGACGCTCTCCCTCGGCCTGCTGTTCCCATTTTCGCCTGCTCTGTTTCCCCACCAGTTCCAGCTGGTGCCACTGCTGCTCGAGAAGGAGTGGGCAGATTGCTGGGGTACAGATGGGTGGGGGGCACAGGGCTGGGGCAGGCAGAGGGGGTGGTGCTGGGGACAGATTGTAGGGAAAGGGGGGTGAGGGACAGGCCTGCTCCTGTCTGGGCCCCCAGGCCACAGCTGCCTCTCACCTAGGCCAGAGGGGCCTGGGTCTGCACCTTCTCCGGCCGCTGGCCCTGGCTCGATTTGTTCAGCTTGGCCTCTGCTCCAACCCCACCCGGCACCTGGCCAGAAGGACAGCTCTCTCCTCCCTCTCCTCTCTGCAGTGTTTGTTAGGAACCCATGAGTTGTTAGGAACCCAGCTCTAAGTCCTCTGCTGCCCGCTCAGGCGTCCTGCGCCTGTGGTGCAGGAGGAGGCTCTCGGCCTTCTGCAGAGAAGCAACAGCTGTGTCCTTGCGCGCAGTGCCAGGGGAATTCCAGCCTTCCCTGGGGCTGTGGGGGGCTGTGGGGGCGACCACAGCAGGGATGGTACAGAGCCTCCTGGGGTAGCAGGTGCCGCTCACATGCGCGACTGCAGGACAGAAGCCACTGGTGCGAAAGTAGGGCACTGCTGGGCTGCAGCCCGGCCCATGGTGCGAGCCCTTCCGAGCCCCTTTGGGGGTTTCCAGCCCAGAGCCTCTTCCCCCAGGATGGGAGCCCGGCACCAGAGACAACTGCTTCCTTGGGCTCCTCTCGGCCTGGAAGGCCAGGAGCAAGGGCCTGGGAGGGAAGGTGAAGGCAGAAGCTCCCGTTCCTCACCCGGATACGGGGCAAGAGCAACAGTTGCTAGGTGCTCTGAGGAGGGAGGGCTGGGTGCGCAGCCCTAGGAAACACCAGAGTGCCGAGCACACACGTTTATTTCTAACAGGATTTAGAAGACGTCCTCGTCCTCCAGCACAGAGCCAGGCTGGAACGCTGGCCACCTTCTGCAGTTGGGAGAAAAGACAGTTGATTTCAGAAGAAACAATTACTGAGCCCCAGCAATCAGCAGGAGACCGAGGCAGGCCTGCTCTCCCTGCTCTGTCCTTGCTGGGTATGGGAACAGGGTCTGCCATTGTCCCTGCCTGACACACGAAGTGGCCAGCTGCAGAGGGGAATCTGCCTGCACTGGGGCTGCACGGCTGTGCTGTCCGCCAGAGGGGGCCGTGCACCTGCCCGGCCAAGGTCCCAGGAATTCTGCTGGAGTTAGGAGAAGCAGGCACAGGCCAGAAATGCACCTCAGAGGAAAGCAGAGTCCGGTGGGGGGCAGGTCCCTGTGTGGTCCTGGCACCAGTGGACCTTGAGAAGCAGCAATCTGAGCCCAGGGCAGGAAGCAGCACTCAGTGGTCCTGCCCACACCTCGTCAGAGGTGACACCGCCCGCCCCGAGTGCCTGCTGGACACGGCCTGTGTGCAGGGCTGGGGTCCGGAGCCTGGGACCAGGATGCCCTCCTTCCTGCCCTCGCCCAGCCCTGCTGCTGTGCTCCCTCCAAGGGTGAGGGTGGGCTAGGGGTGGCCACAGTGTCACTGTCACCATGTCAGGAAGTGAACCCTGCTTGCTGCGACTCAAAGCCTGGCTCCCCTCCAAGGCACTTCGACAACAGCTGACCTCATTTGGAACCAATGTCAGCGTTCTAATGAGCCCTCTGCCTCCCTCGTCTCTGATGCTGTCGGCTTAGCGAGCTGCAATCCCCCATCACCTCTGCCGCGTGAGGCCAGCTGCGGGTGACTTCCTGGCCATGGGTGGTGACAACCTCTGTGCAGCGGTTAGGGTGGAGGGCTGAAGCTGGGTGAGCCCCCAGACAGCAGGGCCACCCCCACAGCAAGGGCACATGCAGGGCCATGTCCCGCCTGTCCCAGGCCCGAGCTCTGAGGGACCTGCAGGGACAGGAAGGATCGGCACACAAACGAAACAGCAGGTGACGGCAGTGCCCTAGTCCAGCCGGCACACCTGGGAGTGGCTGCTGTCCCCCTCTTCCTGAGCAGTGGCCGCAGCAGGAGGTAGAAGGGGGAAGGCGTGTCCTCCCAGGCCATCCTCCCGAGGGCACCCTGCACCGAGGATGAGGCAGCACAGGTGGCCTTGAGACTGTGACCAGGAGCCTGTCCCCCAGCTCCACACGCCCAGAGCTGAGGCACCGAGCAGGTGGGCCCTGGGATCAGCAGAGGGCCTGGGCCCGGGCACGTGGCAGGGAGGTGCCCGCTGGCCCCAGAGCTTGGTGGGGAAAAGGATGCTGGCCCAGAAGGGTCGGGTACTGCTGGCCAGGGTGGCACTCCATAGTTTCTGGTCCCCTCAGGGCCAGGAGCAGCCAGGTGAGGAGCAAGGCTTCTGCTGTCCCTGGTGGGGGCGACTTCGGGCTGTCCACCTCCGTGTGAGTCCCCACTGTGCATAGAGGGCAGGCAGGGCACGGCGGGGTGGGGTGACCCTCGAACCTGGAGAGCAGCTGCCAGCACACACACACACACTGACACACTCATACACACTGACTCACCCATGCACACACACACTCACGCGCATTCACTCAGGCAGACATACACGCTCTCACACACTGACACACTCACCCTCACACTCATACACGTTCGCCTCTCCCAGGCTCGAGTGCAGGTGGCCTTGGCCTGTGGGCCCTGGGAATCAAACTGCTCAACCAAAGGAAGGAGCCCTGGAGCCCAGGCCTGAGCAGTCACCACCGCTCACAGCCTGGGGCAGAGCAGATTTGGAACTCGATCCCGGAGATGCTGAAGGGCAGTGCTTGGCTGGTCCCTCCTACCTCCACACCCAGGGGCACAGGGGCAGCGCACACGCAGGCTTTGGCCAGCTGGGAGGAGCACGGGCCCTGACAACCAGGTGAGGAAGTGGCCCTCCTCCTCTCTGCTCCTGTCTGCTCACCTGTTGGAAGGGGACAGACCACGGCACAGGACATTCACATGCTGAGCAAGGGTTTGGGCAGCACTGCAATCTTTACTGTTCTAACTAAACACATGAACTTCCCTGCTCCTTGAGTTCCATTCTCGAAAGTAACCACTATGCACGCTCCACACACCATCTTTCAGAGTTCTTGAAGAGTTTGCAACTGTTTGCTCTTCGTGCGTTTATTGTGGGATCGTGTAACGTCACTTTTAGCATCTGAGCTGTCATGCGCACACAGCTCACTAAGCGCATGTGTGTTGGGCAGCCGACCTGGGCACTGGTCATCTTGTAAAACTCCACCCCTGACACCAACTGCTCACACCTGCCTGCCTGCCCTGGCACCCACTGATCTCCCTTCCCTCATGGGTCCTGCAGGACTCACCCCTTTGTGGCCGATTCCGCTCGGCTTTATGTCCTCTCGCTCACCGTTCCTCCATGAGATTGCACGAGCCCCGTGTGTGGATAGCCCACCACCCGGTACCCAGACACTGCAGACGGACACTTCCAGTGCGCATTCGCTTTGCCTTCTGGAATAGTGTTGCTGAAAGCAGGGGTCTACAGACTCCCCTTAAGCCCTGCCTCTGTTCTTCTGGGGGTGAGGGATCGCTGGATCATACAGGGTTTCCGGTTCTGATTTGGGGGGAGCCGTCTTTCTTGCTGGCCCACTGTAAATGCTGTTTTGCTCCTGGCTTTCCACTTGCACCTTGGGTGCTGCCCCTTAGCTCTCGTGCTGTGACAAAGGCATCGTTCTGCCCTGCATGCCAACCTCTCTGCACTCGGCCTTGGGGTTCTTCAGAATAAATCCCAGAAGTTGGGCTGTGGGGTCACGGGTGTCTGAGCTCCTGACTGAAATTGGTCCCCAGGTTCACAAGGCCTTCAGCAAGAAGGGTGCCCTGTCCCTGACTGCTCTGCCACTGACGAAAGACAAAAGTATCTCCAGGGAGCAAATAGTTTCCTACAGGTTAGAGGCTCTGAGCCTTGTCGATGGCCACATTAGCCGCTGGATCAGCCAGTGCCCCCCTCCGGTGACAATCAAATGCATCACTTGCGTAAGCACAAATTCAATCAGGGCCATGAAGGCCCCCATGTGCCTCTCACAGATGAGAGTCGGAGCAGCGAGCAGGTCTGCACACCCTGCGGGCTCTGACATTCGCGCAGTAAAAGGCAGGCAGCAATCTGTGTGCCCTGATCCAATTTCCCACTGCTGATCAAGTTATGGAGCTTGGCCCAGGAGGCACGGAGGAAAGGGCAGATGAAAGCGGCCAGAACAGAGACGACCTCCGCATGGGGCGGGGAGGCAGCATGACTGGGTGCTGACGATGAGGACGTCTTTCTGGGTGACACCTCTCCAATGTCCAGGGGACAGGATGTCTGGGCAGGGCCAGCACTGCTCGCTGTCCACCCCAAAGGCCCCATTTGTCTCAGGGGAAGGATGTGTGTTAGAGGGCCCTGGCTGAGGCCACTGCGTGGTCCCTGCAGAGGCTCTGGTCCCTTCCAGTGGCCTGGACGTGGTGACACCATGTAAAAGGCCCAGGGCCACTCTCCCACCTGGCCTGGCTGACCTGTTCACCTCGCTGGCTGGAATCCTCTGAGGCTACCGACACGGCTCTGATTGGAACGAAAGGGCCTTTTAAACCCAAGCCGCTCCCCAGATATGACACAGCCTGTGCCTGGAGGGGCGGAGGGGACATGAGGGAGCCGGAGCCAGCAGTCGTAGTGCAGCTGCCTCTATGCTGAGCTGGAGAGAGGGCCTGGGGCCTTCTGCCCGCTTCCTGGTGATGGCTCAGGATGTCAAGCAGATCCAGATTTTCCTCTTAATGTACTGGTGGCATCCTAGCGCCAGTGCAGCTAAGGACCTGCCAGTGGAGCGGGCCCGCTCGGGTGAGCAGGCCTGTGGGCGTGTTTAACAGCATCCGGGGTGTTGTTCAAAGGGCAAATGAAGCATACTCCACGCCCAAATCCTGCAGTGCTCGAAAAAAATGGTTTTAAAAGGAGAAAAAATACACAATACTATTGATTTTGAAAACTGAAAGTCTTTTCATCAGACCAGACTTCTTTCTGTATGAATCACACAGAGAGAGGCAGGGAGCAAAGCTCCCAGGAGACAGCATCCTGGGAGAGGCAAGAGCTCTGCACCATGTGGGCGTGGGGACAGGGAGACGCAGGAGAGAGAGCGGTCGGGCAGTGGCTGGCAGCCTCTGAGCTCTGGGAAAATAGGGAGCCCTCCCAGCAATCCCCACACCAACCTGGCTGCAGGCACAGCACCCCCGTGATCCCGGGGCGGAGTGATATAGACGGTCCCAAGGTGCTCTAGGAGCCTGAAGCCATGGACAGCACTGAACCACATAGATACTGTGCTTTTTCCTACACATGCATATCTATGATAAAGTTCAATTTATGAATTAGGCCCAGGGAGAGATGAACGGCCGTAACCATCTACTGAAAGTAAAAACATGTACAACTTGTGAATTATTTACTTCTGGAATCTTTCATTTAGTATTTTTGGACCTTGGTGGACCCTGGGTAACTGAAGCCACTGAAAGTGAAACCTCAGCAAAGGGGGGCCTGACTACAGCACCCCGTCTTCCGGTAGAGATGCAGGAATAGACCCCACAGTGGCAGACAGATAAATAAGGAATCAGCGCGGAGCTGGGCTCGCTGCCCACAGGACCAAACGTGAGCAGAGAGATGTAGCTTCGATGCAGAGACAGAAACTCTGGTGCCCAGGGAAGCATTGTGGATCGAATCAACAGAAGGAGACTCTAGAATAAGTATAATTACTATCCTTAGAGAGATAAGCGGTTATCTTATTCATGAAACAAGAATGGGCTTTTATATAAAAGAACTAATTAGAGATCATGGAAATTTAAAATAGACGGGCTGAAAAGCAGGAGGAGACATCTGAGGAGTAAATTAGTGAGTTGGAACATCAGGCAGGTGCTGCCCTGCGAGGACTCAGCGGGAAGGACAGGGAGAGGGGTGAGAGCGAGAGGCGGGCCATTTGGGGTCAGCTCGAGGAGCCCCTCACTCGCTCGCTCACTCGCTCACGTGACAGCATGCAAAGCCGGCAGGAAGGAGGTGGTCGGACATCCTTCTGGGAGCCACAGGGAGCACCACCACCCGCAGAGCTGCTGAAGTCACCTGGCACCAAGGAGAGCAGGATTCTGAGGTCCAGGGAGGGAGGAGAACAAGAGAGCACACTGCAGAGAGCTGGGAGAGGGGAGTGCCAGGGAGGGGCAGAGAGAGGAGCAGGCCCCAAGGTGACGCACAGTAGACTCATGTCAGCATCGTCCTGGCAGCTCTGGGTGACAGGGGACAACAGCGCTCTGCTTCCAAGCCCTCAGGTGCCACAGAATCTGCCATCCCAAACCCAGGGCTCCTGTTTGGGAGCAAAATAGAAACATTGAAACAAGCAAGGCCTCCGAAATCTCATGCTGCCTTCCTCTTTGAAAGAGTTTTCCAGGGTGTTTTCCAGGGTGTTTTCCAACAAAACAAAACCTTAATCCAAGAAAGAGGAAGCAAAGAGACAGAGGAAATGAGAGAGAGACGAAAATCTATTAAAAAGTGGCATTAAGTCTAAGTAACTTAGCAGTTATCAGGAATGGGGTATATCGCCATCTTGGTTTTATAAAATATTTAAACACAAGAAAATTACAGAGAATGATATTATTCATTTTATTCATATTATTCAAATATTCATTTGCTCTCCACCCAAATCTCACATATATCTATTATATGTGTCTTACCCTAAAAAACTAGTATCACTGATTCAATTAAGCTCCTTTTCTACTCCTTCTCAAATAGAATCACTTTCTCACTATATATATATATATATATATATATATATATATATATATATTTGGGTTATAGTAATGGGTACAAAAATATTGGTATCTTTTAAAATGTCCATTTTGTATCTGGCCAACTTGTTAGACTTGTAATCACCCCGACAGCTTCATTGATCTGCTCGGACTCACAAGCAGAGTCTCTCAGATTCAAGGGCACCCTTGCTGCAGCAGAGGCTGTGGCTCCAAAGTGCCCCACTCAGCCCCTCCCCACGGCTCTGGCGTTTCCTGTGTAGATGCCAGCTGGGGGTCTCTCACACACCCGGCTGGCCAGCCCCTCTCCAGTCCCCTCTCACTATCGGTGGGTGTCCATTTGACAAGCTGCTCCCTGGGCCCTGTAACAATGGCTCCTTGATGACCCCCATCCTGGGTCTCAAGACTTCTCCACCACCTCTGAGTACTGAAGAACCTAAAGAGCTTGGACAGAGAAAACTAGAAAGTGTTACAAAAGGATTAAAAAAAGAAAACCTAGGCAGAGATGGATTTATCTTTTTAAAAGATCATCTCTGTTTTAATAGGTGCTTTGTCTGTCTTTAGTTCATTTATTTTCTACACCAACCCTACAGACACATCAGTGTTATCCCATTTTATAGGAAAGGAAGCTGGGCATGGAGCTCGGGAGGCCCAGGGCTGGGATTCGAACCCTGGCAACTTGGTCTGGGTCTGTGCCTCACAGCTCTGGCCCTTGAGGTGTTGAACTTCCTCCAACTAATCTAGAGTTCAATGCGGTGTTAACTAAAGTCCCCAAAGGATCCCCAGCATCCCATCATGCCTAAAGACAGTAAAGCCGATTATAAAAGAATATCATGCAGAAGAGAACTTGGGGAAAATACAACAAACCAAAGGACTTTGACCTAGGGGTGTCAGCCTTCTGTCAACTGTGTCCCCGGAACGGAATGCTTGCATCTGTCACGAACTGGTGAAGGGACAGACAAGCAGAGGGCAGGACAGCACAGGGCAGGCAGGAGACCCCCACGTGGCAGGCATGCTGACGGCCGGACACCCTTTCCACGTCTGGAGGGCAGGCGGCTCCTGACCACTGTTGCACCCAAGCAAAATGCAAACCGACACAAACCCCCGACTGGCATCACACCCCTCAAAAGTGTAGACAGGCTAGTGCTGAATATAAAAATCCAGATCACACAAATAAATAGCCAATAAAATACCACCTCCAGGGTCATCCCCAAGGGAGAGGCCTGCTCCAGGGTCGTCGCCTGGCCAGTGGAGACACATGGAACAGGACTTCGTGTTCACAGCATGAGCATCCTCAGAGCAATATGGAGACCCGGGCGGGGACACAGCGAGTGTTGCCACACCGCTAGCCAGCAGGCAGTCAGCCAGTGGGGACGTTTCCCAGCCGAGAGGAAAGGACGGCAGACAGATGATGCCCAGTCTAGGAGGGAGAGTTGACCGGCGGACCAACCCTCGCTCAGACTGGGGGACTTGGGGGCCACTGTGGAAAGGGCTGGGTACTGGGAGGGGCAGGTGCAGGAGACCACAGGTGAAAAACGGCACCTGGTGATGTTGCCACTCCTGGGGAAGGGAGGCGTGACGCACAGGCCCCAGGCTCAGGGTCACAGCTGCATGGCTCCCCAAACCCTTGGCCAACGCAGTGAAGCAAAGGCAAAGACTGGAGGGGCTGCAGGGGCTGGTCCAGTCGGGTGCCTGGAGAGTGGCACGGCTTCCCAGCAAGGCCCGGGCCTCGGAGAGGGGAGCAGGGAGAGGGCGGCCGCCCCAGAAAGGCCTCCTCAGACAGGACTGGGATGACTCCCTCTGTGCTTTGCAACCCAACCAAGGGTGGCGACGTCAGGGTACAGGTGGAGGGCTGCAGGTGCCCCGTCTCCCCACCCGGCCTTGCTTCCTGCCACAGCTCTGGGTCCACAGCAGAGGCGGCAGGCCGGGCAGGGAGCCGGGGCACCGAAGGGGGCCTGACTTGGCAGCTACCACTCCGCATGTTAATGGCTCCAGATGTTCTCCCCAGCATTGAGGCCCCGCTGCCCGCCCCGCCCCAGCCTCCTCCGGGAGCCCCTGCGTTGCCAAGGGAGAGACAAATGGAAGCAGAGAATACAAATCAGGTTGTGGAGGGGGAGCCCACAAGGCCTTGGGCGGGCCCAGGCTGGGCAGCCTGGCATGTGTGAGCGTGTGGGCTGGGTGGGCATGGGGAGGGTCAAGAAGCCCCCTGTCTGGGGAGCCACATGGTGCAGGGCGGGAGGCTTGGCCAGGTCACCACCCCTGCTCCGCCTTGCTGGTCCCCGTTTCCTCTCCAGCCCCACACAAGGATCCGGGTGGCAGTGGCCTCGGAGTGGGCGGTCAGCAGCAGGGGAGGCCCCTCCCCATTCCCCTCTTGTCTAGGTGACTGGGATCAAGGACGCAGCTTCTGATGCCACAGAGCCTCCCACAAGCGCTTGGGAAGTGAACATCGTTCATTCGCTCAACAAATGGCTGCAGATACTGGTGCTGGGCATAGCAGAGAACAAGAGCAGCAGAGCCCAGCTCCTCCCCAGTCCCTGCATCAGCTCCACGACTCATGTGCCACCGTCAGCCGCAGGGGACACATCCTCGTGTCCACCCAGGCACCCGGCTCCTGTGCCCGGGGGTGGGGGGTCCTGGGCAGCAGAGCAGCCCATGGGTGTGCAGGGGCCCGGCCCGGGAAGCACCCAAGGGCTCCTGGCTCCCGGCTGGCACGGCACGTGCAGGACTCGCCCCAGTGGAGCTCTGCCTTTGTCCTTGGGTTGACACGAATGATCTTCACATCGCTACAAGTCTGTGCTGCGAGAGGAGACAGTCTCAGGGACCACTGCCCGGGTCACGGTCCCCCAAGGCAGGCTCTTGTTTGCATTTCTTATGCTCTGTGAGACACGCAGAGGGCCACGTCCCGGACACAGGACACGGTCAGCGCGGACCCCAGGGTCCAGTGGGTCCTGGCTGCCCCACAGCCTGAGTGAACTGCATCCCTTCCACGCATCTCGGGTGCTTCACTGAAACTCGGCGCTGTGAAAGAGAAGCGCTCGCTCACGGCTGTCAGGAAGGCTCTACGATGGGCATCGCCTGTCACCCACACTATTTCTGCCCAACCCTGGACCCCCTGCCCCATGGGCCCTTGGGAGCCTCACCTGGCTCTGAATTCAAGACTATGGGGTGCTCACCCTGGTCTCTGCACCCACAGAGTGTGCCAGGGAAGGGAGGGAAGGAGGGAGGAAGAAGTTCATGGCTGGGGCTGGCAGGTGCTGGGGACACGGCTGGCCCATGAAGAGCCCTCTCTGTTGACCACTCCAAGCTCTGTCCTCTGCCTCTGTCCCCTCCTCCTGCCGGGACGGCCTATCTCTTGTGGTGATCCATGGCTGGCACCCCACCCGCACGTCTCCTCCTGATCCATCAGTGGTGATTCCTGAAGAATGCACGGATTAAGCTTGCTGTCACAATGCCATTAAACACTGCCAGCGAGTGCCTCCTGACAGGCAGCAGCTGTGAGCCAGGGCGAGGTGCAGCCCACAGCCGGGGCCACTACAGGCACAGGTCCTGGTCAGCACCGGCCCCGACGCACACCCCTTTCCTGCACACTGGGTGTCTGACCTTCTCACCTGCTCTAGCACCCTTGGACACATTTTTCCAGTCAGGCCTGCAGACACCACACTGAAGCCCACACTCTGGATGCGCAGGCCCCTGCCTGCCCAGCATCACCCTGCCTGCTGCTCAGTGCACTGTTTTCCGTTCACATGGGTGTGGCCTGGAGCGATGGCGTGGGGGTTGGGGGCACAGGCTCAGAGCATCAGTGGACCTGTCACTGGGCCAGTGGTCACAGGCAGAACCAGGAGAAGAAAACAAGTCCCTGATCAGCAGGGCCAAGTGATGGTGGCCTGAGATGTGGCACCTTGTAAGGGCTAACATGCTTTGACCTGGTGGCAGCAGGGGAAGACCGTGGCCACCCAGCATGGAGTCCCTGCAGGGCAGAGTTTCCAAGCCACACTGAGGCAGGGAGAGGGCCCTGCTGGCCACCGAGTCCACTGCCTGACATCTCAACTGTAGCCAGCCCTGGCACCAGGCCTGCTCTGCCTACACATGCTGTGGATGGCGAACTCATCCCAACAAGCATTGCTCCCCTGCCTGGTGGGGTCACTCCTCAGCACACTGTCCCTCTGTCTCTGCAGACTGGCACGGGGCAGCAGTGACCCCTGGCACTGCGCTTCCCTGGGAGCTTGCCATCTTCCAGCCCTGAGGCCACCACCCTTGCTGCTGCCACCAACGGGCTGGCATGAAGGTCCTCTCCACAGCCTCAGCTCATCTTGCAAAAGCCTGTGCCTGGAGTGGGAAACAAGCCGCTGTGAGTGCCGCCCATGTTCCAATATGTTGGGGAGTTTGCAACCAATGTAGCCATCTGTCAGCTGAGCTGTGGGCAAGTGCTCAGTATACAGAAAGATGAGGGTGACCCGGTGGAGTAGCTGCCGCCAACTGGAGTTGCCACGCAACTGAAGAGCATGTGTCACGTACGGAGCCCAGGGCCCACGCTGACCAGCCTGGAAGAGGTGCAGGAGCCGGCTCCTTCTCCATGGCATGGGGGGCACTTGCTGTTTGGGGCAGCCCAATGGGGTGCTGCTTATGTGAAGTCAGACCGACAACCCTTCTCACAACCCCCTTTATTTGTAGAAACGGGTTTCTGCTTAAAATCAGGGCCTGCTGGGCCAGGGATTTAGTTCAGTGGTTCCACCACCTGCCTTGAAAGCCGAAGGACCTGTGTTCAATCCCCGGTACCAAAACAAAACAAAACAAAATCAGGGCATGCCTTTGTACCCAAAGAATGAGTCTGATGGTGACCACCCAGCACCCTTGCCCTAGTGGCATCTGTTCCACACAGCCACCCTTTGCTGCCGTGTGACGTTGGGTAAGTCACTGTACCTCTCTGTTGCCATCTCTGGATGAGGCGCGTCTGCTGAGGATGGCGTGGATCACTTACACTAGTCCTGGCCTAAAGAAAATGAGCTCCATAAACAGCCATAAAGCATAAAACAACAGCCATAAAATCAAGAAATTAGAGACATTTATAGCTAAATGGATGCACATTGAGGCCATACTCTTAAGTGAAATAAATAGGACACACATGTGTAAATACCGAATAGTTTCTCTAGTGTGAGAAACTGAAAGTGTCAATAAGGACTAAATGTATAATAGGAAATAGGAAGAAAAGGGGCAAAGGGGAAGGGGCAGTGGGGGGGTAGGGGGAAGGAAAGAAGGGAATGGAATTAATGTGAGAAAATGAAAACATGGAAACAAAGTCTTTGTAGATAGGGAGGGATGGAGGGGTTGCAGGGAGGGCAGTGGAAGGGGGAAAAGTAAGAACCAGGAGAGATTATGTAAAGGTGCAAATCTCCAATGATGAGTGTCATCATATTGTATACCTAAAACGAACCCCAAAATTAATTGAAAAATAAAAAAACAAAGAAATGAAACCATTAAATTAATGTAAAAAAGAAAGCGGGCTCTGTTGTAAGATGCCCCCCCCCCCGCCCGGCATGGGAGCGGACGTCCACGCTCCAGGAGAAGGAAGCTGTGGTGTGAGAGGCCGGAGCTGCTGCCAGCACTTCCGGTCCGGAGGGGGTTCTGATCCAAGGCTGCGAAGTTCTGCAGAGCACAGGGAAAGAAGAGGCGGGCAAGCAACCTGGTGGTCGAGACAGGTTTGGTCCTGAGGCCGCTTTTGACATTCTTGGCCCACATTTGCCGGATCTACGAAACCTTGGGACAAAAACCCCTGGATTGAGACAGAAGAGGTTGGCTTAAAGGATTTCTGTGCCGACTCCTCCGGCATGGATTGATGGGCTGACTCTCTCCTGCGCCTTCTCTCCTGCTATGGAATGTCCATCAGTGTTCCCATCCCTTATTCTAGATGGGACCCGTGGAGGGAATGTGGAAGGCCTGGCAGGAAGAGGCTTTGTAGGTGTTTCTGCCCAGCTCTGCTTGGAGGACCCTGATGCTGTCCCCTGCTACGTCAGGGGAGCAGCCCATGGGCCGCAGCAGATTGGGACCGGAACCGCGGAGCGGTGCGGGCCGTGTTTAGCCTCGTGTCTGCAGGGCGTCAAGCACAGAATGAGTGATGTGTACCGTGAGATAAGGGACCTGCGGAGGCAGGCACTTCACACGGTTAATTAATGAATCAAGCCCAGGCCCTGGCCCCTTTGGGAAATGAAGCAGGTGACATTCACTTACCCTGCCTGGAAGGGACAGTCATGCTGTGGGGGAGGGCTCGGCTCTTCTCATGAGTTAAGAGCAACGTGGGGCTTTCCTGGTTTGTCACAGACAGCTCTCCGGGCGAGTGACCCGGCCGGCTCTGGAACATTCACCAGGGACCCTCACTTGGGGACCCCACAGGGATGCCGCCGGCCAGACACCTGCAGCTGTGTGTGTGTCTGGCTGCAGGGTGTGGGTCCCCACCCGCTGCCGTGCTGGGACTCGGCCAAGTAGCCTGTCCTGCACTGCCAGCCCGTGCAGGGGAGCGGCCCCAGGGCTGGAAGAGCCCTCCGTCTGTTCCCAGTGTCCTCATCTGCAGAGCAGGGTGAAGCCAGCCTCTTTCCACCAGGATGCAGCTTCTGCTAGAGAGCCCAGCGTGGAAGACAGTAGACACAGACTTGCCCATAGTGCTTCCCACACACTGGGCCCAGTTCCGGGCTCGGGACCCCTTCCGTTGCCACGCACAACCTTCCTCCCAGCCTCTCCAGCTCAGGGCCTCCGGAGCGTCTGCAGGACTGGCCTGCCTCGGCACCCTTCGGGTGGAAGGGCCAGGAAGTCCTGCACACCCAGCCCAGGTCTGCCTCACTTCCAGTGCACTTTGGGGTCAGAGGAACGAGGCGTCCTGCTGATGGCTCTGGGACCCCAGGGAAGCCTGTGCCACCAGCGGGCGGAGCCAGCCCTGCCCTCCTGTCCATGTCGGTGTGGCTGCCCAGGCCAGGGAAATGAACAACAGAAGGGGAGCGTGTATGGAGCATGCGGGGTGTGCGGCCTCTGGACCCTGCCTTTTATCCTCAGTGCTCTCGGCCCAGGAGCAGCCTGGCCAGGGCTTGCCCGGCGGCACTGCCCACGCGCAGCAAGTCCTAGCACGGTGGAAACCGATGGCCGGGGACGCCGGCAGGGAGAGGGCTGAGGAGACCTCCCTGCAGGGTCGCTCGCCCGGAGACCGCCCGGGAGCCCTCAGCACCGGGGACAGCGCCCGGGTCCCCCGCGGCAGCCCCGCCCGCGCGCGCCTCCCCGCCTGCGCGCACCCCGCGCCGGGACCGGGCAGGAGCGCGCGCTCAGAGCCAGCGGGTCGGGGCCGCCGCACGGCACACGCAGGGCTCCCGCCTGGCCACGCAGTCGCCTCCCCGGGGGCTCCGGGGCCCCTCGCGCCCGCCTCGCCCGCCCGGCCCGCAGGCCCGGCTGCCCGTCACGTGCGCCCAAGTCCTCGCGGCCGGCGGCGCTATTCCCGCGGTCAAGGTAAGGGCCCCGCGAGCCCCCGCCTCCTGGGCGCTCTCTGCGGCCGTCCCCGCAGGTCCCTGCCTGCCTCACCAGATGCGCGGCCCCATCACCCACCCGGTGGTGGTCACCCTCAAAGTGGCCGACATGAGTACTGGGGGCCAAAGGGAGAGGCCAGGACCTTCCCAGTGGGAAGGGAGGCTCCTGTCCCTCCACCGCGGCCTGGGGTGGAGGTGGCACTGGGGGGCCCCTAGGGAAAGTTTGTCCCAAGAGCCCCTGGAGACCTGGCCCAGCCCCTGCCGCCCCAGCCAGACTCAGTGCCTTGGCCAGGCTCTGTGCTGGGTGCCTGACCTGCATTATCAGAGTCTTCTGTCCCCCTCAATCTCATGAGAAGGGGGGCTGGTCCGGAGCTGCACCTGACAGATGGGGAAACTGAGGCTCGGAGAAGTTTGGTGTCTTGTCCAAGGTCACCAGCAACACCAGCCTCTGTCACCACCTCACTCCCACCTCTGTCTTTGAAACTGCAGCTTAGACAGTGGGGACCGGAGGGGGTCAGACTGGCATTTGGGCTTTCCTAGCCAGAAATGAAAAGACTGAGCACCAAGAACAGGAGAGCAACTTCACCTCTGCCCTCCGGGCCCCACCCTGCACCCCACCCATGTCCTGTCCTCCTCAGGCCAGGGCTCTCTGGGCACTGAGGTCCTGCCCCGTGCCTCTCAGGCAGGACCCTCAAGGGTCAGAGTGACAGCCTTTCTGCAGAACAGCAGGGGCAGCCTGGAGCCCACCAGGCCTCTAGCCTCTTTCCAGGAAGTTGGGGCTGCCAAGGACCGAGGTCTCGGCCAGCTGTCTCCCTTGCTTTCCCTTCTGACCAAGCCAGCCAGAATCTTGGGGGCCTTCCAGGGACAAGGAGACCCCCTCCCAGGAGTCCAGGCTTGCTAGGGAGGCACATGTGCCCTTTGCCAGCTCCCCGACTTGGGGTGGAATTGAGGACGGAGCCTGGCACCTCTGGGCTAGGGGTGGGGTGGCTGGTCAAGGACAGGAGCCTGCGTGCCAGGAGCTTGTGGGGCGTCCCTGCCACCCCGGAGGCCAGGGGCTCAGCCCGTGTGGGGTTGGGCTCTCCATTCTTGCCGTGCTCCTGTGGAGAAGACAGACGGTGTTCTTTGTGCCCGCTTTGGTCCCTGTCACCTGAGTTTCCTGTGGGGCTGGCTGGTGCTGCCTTCCCGAAGGGCTTGGGATCCCAGGAGGACCCTGAGTTGCCCAGTCTCGGGGCCTGGGATGGTGGGTGGGGGTGGGGCACTCCGGGGAGCACGCGGGCTTTCTGGAGGTGCAGGTGCCCTCCCTCGCCTCTCCAGAGGGTGGGGAAGGGCCTCCGAGCCAGACACCTGCACTGCTGTGCACTCAGCAGCACCGACAGAGGAGTTGAGACTTGGTCCCTGCCCCGTCCACCTTTCTGGGTGACCTTGGTCTGCTCACTGTCTTCTAGACCTCAGTTTCCCATCTGTCACCTGTCTCCCCTGTGCACCGCTGCAGCCGTCCCCAGCTGAGCCCCATGGAGTGGGTGAGGCTAGGAGGAGCCACAGCGCGTCCCTATTGCCCTGGGCCCCAGGAAGTGCAGGCTGGTTGTCCCAGCACCCAGACCCTGCCAGCCCACCCCCACTCAGGTGACCCCCCCCAAGTCCCCCAGCCCTGTGCCGGCCCTGTGGGGCTCAGGGGCCTGGGACCTGTGCCTGCAGTGCGGCCCCTATCCTGCCCTGTGGGCCGGCCCATCGAGGAGAGATTGCAGTGCCCGGCCCGGAGGGCAGATTTACTACATCTCGGTCCACGGGAGGGAGGCAGTGTGTCTGTGTCTGCTCAGCTCCCGGCAGGCCAACCTGCCTCCCGGTGCATCTTACCCATGCACTTACTTGGTGGGAAGGTGGGTTCCTGGCCCAAATCGGGTGAGTCACCTGCGTCACCTGCAGACCCGGGTGCTTCTGCCCTTCCACCCGCAATCATGGGCACCTGCAGCACTGTGAGCCCAGGCCAAGGCAGTGGGGACCCCCAAAGAAGTGTCTTTCTTCCCTCCTGGGGGCCTGCACTCTGGCCTTGGTCCCTCCTGTGCCAGCCTGGGAGGGGCTCCCTCTGCTGGCCAGGACAGAGGTGGGCAGGGGCAGCCACCGGAACCCAGACCTAGGCTGGGGTTCAGAGCCTGGCTTGCTGTTTCCTGTACATCTGTTTCCCTGGGTCCCATGGCGGGCAGGGGGCTGGAGGGGGCTGTGGTGAGAGCAGCGTGGGTTGTGGCATAGGGGTGGCCTGAATAGGGCCAGCGGGGGCTGGACCGGAAGGAGAAGGCAGGCAGATGCCAGGCCCCAGCAACGAGCAGATGATGCCATGTAGAAGCCCTCCAGCCGGAGCCCAGCCCGTGTCCGCCCTGGCAGCATGTTGGGCCTCCATGGAAGCAGCCTCGGCCAGGCTGAGCTGGTGCCCTGGGTCCACGTGCTCAGCCTTCCCGGGTGGCCAGGCTGGGGGAGGCCCAGGAGGAAGCTGGTTGGGGACCCGACAGTGGCCTGAAGAAGCCAGAGTCCCAGGCTGTGGCCGCCCCTGCCACGTTCCCTGACTGCTGAGGGTGGCGGTGAGGCTGAGTGAGGACCAAGAGCCAAGCTTGTGCCCAGGCTGTGTGTCCTCGGGGAAGTGACTCGGCCTGTCTGGGCCCTGGGTTCTTTATTTTGTCCACCTGAGGGATGTGCCCGCTGACCGGGACAGGCATTGGGGTGCTCAACAAGCAGGCAGGGTCCACACTGTGGGGTGGCATCTGCTGGCTGGATGCAGCGCCCTGTGTCCAGGTTCTTCCTAGCTGCATGCAGGTACCCAGGCCCAGGTCTCACTCCAGGCCTGAGGCCCCCCCTTCCTTATCTGTCATACCTGCTGCACCTGGGGTTGTGCGGTGGGGGCGGAGGACGCAGGTTCTAGGCCCCGCGTTCCCTCCTGGGTGCATCTGGGCTCCCCGGGGACTGTGCCCATCCCTTCAGCAGACACGCGGTCACCGCAGCAGGCAAACAGCCATTTGCTTCAAGCTCTGACAGGCGCCTTCATCTCTCTTCTGCTCTGTCTGTTTAATTCCTCCATACTCCATTGTACTTATGTTAAAGCATTTCTTAAGAAGAGAAATGCACGCTTGATGTAAAGGAAAACTCAACTGTTCAGCACTTCAGAGTTGGCCCCGGTCCACCCCGGGCTCAGCTCTGCCCATGTGCGCTGCACTGGTGTCGTCCAGGGTCCCGTCCCTGCTGCCAGTGTGTGTCCCCTTGCAGTGCTGGGGCGGAACCTGGGCCTTGCCCCCTGGCCGCCTTGGTTTTTGTACATGTGGCTGGAGTGCAGTCGTCCCTCTCAGGGGCTCGCGCTGGGCAGGCCATGCACTTGAGAGTAGGATCAGTCCTCAGAGCCATGGGCCCACAGGGAGGGTGGGGATGAGAGGCGATGCCCAGACTGGAGGACGGCCCTGTGCCCTGGGCCTCTGTCCACACCCTCGGTGAGACAGTAGGGCGAGGGGCAGGGCTGCCACAGAGGCAGGAGCATGGAGGGCCTTCACTGCTCCTTTGTGGGGTGCTAAAGATGACCCCTCTGAGGGTGATGGAGCCCCTCGGGCCACTTCCCCGTCACCTAGCTGACTTTGAATCTGGAGATCCTGGGCTGAGCCTTCCCAACCCTCCTGGACAGCTGAGGCCCCTCCAGGCCCGGCCTCCCTGCATCCCGCTTGCGTCCGAACTTGGGATTTTGCCAAGAGAGGCTGGAGCCCTGAAAGCAAAAGGCTGCCCGGGGGCACGGGGACCTCAGGGAGGGCATGGGCGGCGTCCTCTCGGTGACTCAAGGGCCTTATGAGCCATGTGTGAAATGCTATTGTAAGCGCTTCCCCCACGTCCCCTGCCTGGCATTGGGAAAGCAGCTCATTCCATACAGCAGAGAACTTTCAAAGGCAAAATTAAAATATTGCTGTTCCCCTCCAGGTTGGGGGGGCACCTGAGGGGTGAGGAGGGACCCAGGGTCCAGATAGAGACCAGTGAAGCACAGCCCCTGCTTGGAGAGGCCTGATTCTGGGGCCTAGTGATCCAAATCTGGTTCCAAGGAAGACAACAGGATGGGGCTCTGTGTCACTAGAAAAATACTCGGTTTTGTGCCACGTACGTGGTTGACTCGCGAGCTGCTAATATTCTCCTGTGTTTGGAGTTTTAGTTTAAAACTCTCCTTACACAGAAGGCTCCTGGCTCTATGCGAAGCCATTTCCACAATTAAAACTCAAGTTGACTGATTTTACGCCAGTGGAACTTCCCACACGAGAGAGAAGCCGCCCCCCAATTACCAAATCTGGGTCTCCACGCGGACTGATTTACTTCGGGGTGTCCTGAATCGTCGCCTTCACTTTCATTTTTATCGCTGTTTTCCGCCGCCCGCTCTTCTCTACATCACTGATCGGGGGCCCAAGGGAGGGAGGCAGAGGCAGGGAGGGGCAGGAGGGAGACCTGCAGAGTCAGCCTGATACTTGTACTCGCAGCAGTCAGGGGCAGGACCCAGGCTGGGCTCTTCCTGGCTGGTGAGTGTAGGTTACTTGTAAACCTCTCTGTGCCCCAGTTTCCCATCTGTAAAAATAGGCACGGTTTTCCTTCTGTCACCAAGGGAGATCCCAGACCCTCGGCAGGAATGTGACAGCTGGAACCCGCTGGTAGATTCTGGGGCCTTGGGGTGGTGCCTGCTGAATGGCCCTCGTGTCTCATGTGGCCAAAGTCCTCGCTCAGAGCTGCCCCAGTCTTAGCTGGAACCTGGACCTCAGTGCGGCCCACGGAGTCCTGTTCAGAGCCGACCCTCCTCCCAGCTCCTGTGGTGGCACACCCAAGCCCTGCCTGCCCACGGGGCCTCCCCTGCTCTCCTCTGCTAGTGCCAGGTCTCAGTGCCTGTGCCAGTCCTTTGGGGACAAGTTCTGACCCATGCCCCTCCGGAGACCCGTGACCGCATCTCGGCTGCTGGTACCCAACTCTGTGCACCCTGTCTTGTCTGCAGCCAGGCTGGGACCCCTTGAGGCCAGGCAGCTGTTGACCACAGTGTCCCGTGGACATGCCTGGCATGGAGCCTGGCTCAGAAAGGTCTCTGGCTAGGGTTTAGGACAGCTGGGTGGTGATAGCCAGCCTCATCCACGAGGGGTCCAGAGCCAGAAATGCCATCTTTTGTCTCGTCAGGGTCCTGCCCAAAATGTTCAGACCCTCCTGGGGAGTGGGGGGCCTCATGGCGGAGCCCGTCGTGGGCACAAGCGCGCCCCAGCTGCAAGCCAGTAATCCACAGCGACACCAGTGCTGGCGCTGTCTTCACGGAGGGTGACAGCCGCTTTGAAATCATCTAACCTGCAAGATGGGCCCTTTGACAGCACACTGCACTCTCGCAGAAAGGGCTGAGCCAGCTTTTTACGAAGGGAAAATTGATGTGGAAACAGAATGGCTGCAAGAAGGGTCTCTGCCGAAGCCTCAGCCACAGACCATGCGGAGCCGCAAAGTCATGAAGAGGCTGGGACAGGATGACAGCACCGCGACCTGGCCCCGAGGCAGAGCCCTGTGGAGAGAGCGTGGAGGTTCAGAGACAGACACGGGTCAGGGCTCTCTGCAGCCCCTGTGCTGGGCAGGATGGGAGGGTGGGCGCTCCTTGCCCACAGGATGGGTGGACAGACAGAAGGACAGACGGATGGATAGACGGATGGATGGACAGGCGGATGGATGGATGGATGGACGGATGGACAGAGGGATGAAGGCACGGTGAGGATGCAGTGGAGGCTCACACCCCTCCCCTGGTGGCTGGGCAGGCTGCCAGCCCCTGGGGGGTCCAGGCCACGGGACTCTCCTTTATGCCTGTCCTGTGTCCTTCTTGACCATCAGTGACACAGACACACAGCCATACCTTCTGCAGCACGTGGGCACGGAAGGAGGATGTGAACCCCAGGGACCACTGCAGGCTCCTCTGCAAGCTCAGCCGGTTCCAGAGCAGCCCACCCTGTTGGGGGCCGCCTCCCCACTGCATACTCCTCTCGGCTGCCGCTGTCTCCCACCAGCAGCTCTGCCCGGCTCCCTCGGGAAGGGCCAGGTCTCTGGCAGGTTGCTTCGGTTGCTAAGGCACCACAGCTGGGTTTTCTCTTTGCCACCTGGTTCATGCAGCCCACGCTGTGTTGGATTTTGTTGCTGTTGTTGTACTGGGGATCAAACCCAGAGCCTTCACACTGAGCTCCATCCCCAGCCTTTTTATTTTTCATTTTGAAAGACAGGGTGTTGTTAAGTCACTAAGTTGCCCAGGCTGCGCTGGCACTTGCAGTCCTCCTGCTTCAGCCTCCCAGAGTGCTGGGATCATAGGCACGCTGTACCATGCCCATCTTACGTTTGTTGTTTTTTATACCTCAGCTAGAGCCTCAAAGCTGATGGCTGCAGTGTGCATCAGTCAGCTGTTGGCACAGTGGTGCTGTGTAACAAACCGCCCAGCAGTCAGCACTTGGAGCCCAAGTGCAGCTTTTCTCTCTCCCAGGCCTGCAGATGGCGGGCAGCTTCACCTGGGTGTGGTGGTGGTCCAGGACTCGGGTCTCCACGCATCTCTACTTCTCTGTCCAACTGCATCCCAGGCCTGCTCTTCCCCTGACTCAGATTGTGGGCTGCCTCAGAACCCGGCCTAGGGCCAGGGCATGGTCCCTTCTGCCCCTGCTCCATTGGCCATGGAGCCCCACAGCTAAGGCCAGGGACAGTGGGTGAGGACAGGCTCTGCCCAGAGGTGTACGGCCCCCAGGGTGGGGAGGGAGCCTCTGAATCTGGATCCTAGGCTTCCTGGGCCTTCCTCAGCTAAGAGCTCACCACTAGGACTTGCTGCCTCGTCTGCCTCAGTTTCCCCACCCCCACCTGGGCAGGTGAACCTCACCTGGGCACAGTCATCCCAACCTGGTAATACCAAGGCCAGGCTCACAGTGGCACTCAGTAGATGCCCATGTGCTCAGCATTGGCATCTCTTTCCCAAGGAGGGAGAAGGAGGGGCAGGGCGTGCCCATTATGCCTTGGGGAGTACAGGCTCCTCCCACCTGCCACCCATGGGGCCTCAGCCCAGCACAGTGTGGAGTGGGATGCAGGGTCCAGCACTGGGCGTGGACCCCAGTGAAGCATGGATGCAGGAGAGCCAGAGCCTGACACAGGGATGGGGTGGACAGTGCCTCAGGGAAGGAGCAGGGTCGACAGGGCAGGAGGAGAGGCAGACAGGGGCCCCACTTCCAGGGAGCAGAGGGAAAGGTTAAGGGGTGCTGCCCGGGTCTGGCAGGTGGCAGTGGCCCTGGCACCATCTGCACTGGGCTCTTCGCACCGGGGCAGAGGTCTTGGGGCTCCCCCATCTGGGTTGAGCAGCCTGAGATGGGACATGTTTCCCCTCTGCAGGTTCCTGGTGGCTTGGGCACCTGTCCTTGTTGCCCATTGTGGAACAAGACAAGGATTCAGGGACACTCGGGGCTGTCCTCTCCTGGACCCGAAACCCCAGTGGGGACAGCCCCACTGAGCCACAGGTGTCAGTCTAGTAGCATCAAAGTCAAAGTCCTGGGACAGTGGAGGGGCAGCTGCATCCTTCCCTACGTCCTCCCTCTGTCCCTCCCTCCAGTGCAGCCAGGTACCTGCTGTTGGGCAAAAGTGATCCAGGGGCCACCAAGAGCTCCACCTTCTCAACTCAGCAAAAAGGGTACAGCTGTAGCCATGGAGACTGCCTGTGACCTTGTGAACAGTTAAATTTTTTTTTTTAATTACATGGGTTCTTGGCCAGGGATTTAGCTCAGTGGTTTTGCCGCCTGCAGCGCGAACACAAGAACCCAAGTTGGATCCCCGGTACCAAGAAAAAATAAAATGAAATAAAATTACATGGGTTCTCTGTTGCTGTCACCTTGCTGGGGTGACACATGGGGCTGAAGTGGAGGGACGGGGGCACCATGCTCAGCATGCTCTGTGCCCTATCCCCTGGGCCTCTGTGCTTGCTGTGAGGCTCTGAGGTCCAAGGCAAGGCTCTCAGTGGGGAGAACCCTGCTGCCCCTGCACCCCAGTCCTCCTCCCCAGGTTCCCCAGGCTCCTCGGGAGCCACACAGCTGGACTTGGGAGGCCCAAAGGCCTGGCAGGAAGCCCCACCCTGGCACACCTGAATGCTGTCACCTGCCCAGGTTGGGCCACCGGGACCCAAACCCAGAGGGAGAAGGAGAATCCACCATTGACAAGCCAAGTCACATGCCCTGCCCTCCAGGGTCAGGACGGTGCTCATGCTGGCCTCCCTTTTGGAAGGGTGGGGAACTGGCTAGGCGCGCTAGAGGAGCAGAATCCATGCATCTCTATCAGCATAGATAAATATTTTATGAATGTGCCGTGAAATTCTGTTCCGGCACTTGTCATTGGTACTCAACACACAGACTGGGACGACCCAGGTCGATGGCCTCATGAGTCGCCCCTCTCTCCAGCACAAACATCTTTGGCACTCATAGCATCTTCTACAAGCAATTAAGGACAGCACAAGGTGCCCTGCGTGCGTGTGTGTGAGTGTGCAAGGGGATCAGAGGTGGGAGAGTCCACAGTGAGTCCACTCTTGCACACTAGAGAGCCAGCGGGTGCTCAGGCCAAGAAGCCAGAAGAGGGGTCAAGAACGCAGCCCCAGCCTGAGACCGAAGGCCGGAAGCTCCCTGGAGAGCCCCTTGTGTGAGTCTGTGCTGGAGGCAGAAGAAGCTGGAGTCTGCCATCCACAGGTGGTGACAGCAGAAGATGCACCCGCTCAAGCGGACCAGAGCTGTGGAAATGCCCTCCAACTTCCTCCTTCTGCAAGCCTATTGGATGGTGCCCCCCATAGTCGGGGCGGGTCTTCCCTCCTCATTTGCTGGCTCAAATGCCAGTCATCTCTGGAAACGCCCACAGACACACCCAGAATCGTATCTTACTTAAAAACTGTCAGGCGTCTCTTCACCCAGTGGAGGAGCACGACGAATGCTCACAGGTGGTTTTGTTTTTATTCTGGATAGAAAGTCTTGGGGCGGTGACTCCTCATGGACGCTGCTCCCCCATCTCCCGCTTTCGCTCTGCAGTGAGACGTCCGCGGCCCTGGCCCCGCGGAAGGCCGACTTTCGTCTCTGCCCTCCCGATCCTCTCTGCGTCACTGGTGTTAGGGAATTGGGTTATGATGCTCCTTGCTGCTGTTTCTTTCGTGTTGCTCCTGTGTGTGGTTTCTGGGACTTCTGTGACCTGTAAATTGACATCTGATTTGGAAAACTCAGCCAGTGTCTCTCCTGATCCCTTCTCTGGGACTCCGATTGCACATGGGAGGCCCCTTGAAGCTCGCTGGCCCCCGGGAGGCTCTGTGTCTTCGTTGTTGGGCCCTTTCCTCTCTGCTCACCGCGGTCTGTAGGCTCACCCGCCTTCGGTAGTGTCCAAGCTGATGGCATCTCACCCAGGGCCGTTTTCACCGTCACTCGTGTCATCTTTCATCTCTACACGCTTGGTCTGGTTCTTTTTCATGTCCAGGGCTCTAGTTAACATTCTCGATTCCCTCACACACACGGGCCATAGTTAGCAACTATTTAGCCCTTTTGTCTCCTAGTTCTGCCATCTGTACTGTTTCTGGGTTGGTTTCAATGGCTGAATTTTCTGCTCACTGTGCCTTTCTACAAGGGGTGACCGAACTATATGGTGAGTGTTTACATTTTCAAAAATGTATCGCGGTAAAAGACACATTGGCATGAATCCCCCTCGAACACCTCCTCTCACTATGCACACACTCATCCCAGCTTCTCTGCCACTTTCTGAAGCCGCTTGGAGCCCTCTTTCATGAGTGTCTTTGTGAGGTGTGGTCAGAAAGACAGTGAATGCCGCTGCCGAGCGCCACCCAGTGGAAAGGCACCGATGGCGCCGTGTCCTCAACCACCCTGTTCACAAGATCTGGCACCGTGCAACTTCTGGGTTCTCCCCAAAGTCAGGATGACCATGAAAGGGGAATGTGTTGAACCGATTCAGGACGTGGAGGCAGCACAACTAAAGTGTGTGTGTGCGGAGCGGGACTTTGAGGGTGACTAATGGCATGTGTCTTTTTTTCCATTATGGTTATTGGTACCTTTTAGGGATGCAATATGTTGACATTCATTATTGGGAGTTTGTACCTTTACATGATCCATCTTGGTTCTTATTTTTTCCCCCTTCCCCTAGCCTCCCTTCAACCCCTCCCCCCCTCCCTATTTACAGAGACTTTGTTTCCATTTTTTCCTTTTCAGGTGGGTTTTACTGAAATACTTTTTAAAAAAAAATGTACGCCTTCACCATATTTTTCAGTCACACCTAATACGTGCTCAGATACTGGATGCCGCCGGTTGGGTGCTGGTATTTCTGTGTCTCTGGGCTCCTTCGGGGGTGCAGCTGCATCACCAGGAAGCAGTCTGATCCTTCCAGATCTTGTTCTTAAGCCTCCTTAGGCCAAGCCCGCCCCGTTCCTGTCAGAGCCCCTGAATGATGCTGGCGGCTGTCTCAGGAGCTTCCGGGCTGCTCCCAGGGACCCTCCCGATGCCTCGGGCCTGGCGTGCTTCTCCATCACATCCGCTGCTCCATGTCCTGCGCACTCTCAGGGGCCTTGCTGGGCTCCAAGGCTCTCTCCTGTCCAGCACTGTGTCCTGTGGGCTCAGCCCAGGGAGGCGGGGCCCCGAGGAGACCAGCCGCACTGCCCCAGGGCTCTCAGAGTGTCTCTCAGAGTGGTGAGCTCTGTGACACACTTGCTGTGTGGCGAGGTCCAGTCCTGGTGCCAGGTGAGGCCGCTTCACCCACCTTCTCAGGGCGCACAGGAAGCTTGAGGTGTGCAGAGCCCGGACCCCAGAAGGGCATCTGCTCACTGCCTGTCGTGGGCCATGCCAGGCCAGGAGCCCAGGTCTCCTGGAGCCCTCCCTGACTGCTGCCCCCCGTCCAGCTCCCCAGAGCCCCGAGTGCCAGCCTTCCCTCCAGACCACCACTGCCTCTCTCCGGAGGCCACAGCGCCCTGGAAGCCCCTCTTCCCGGTGCCCACCAACTGCAGGGATGTTTGTCTCCTGGCTGGCACACACCGGGGCTGCTGCGCGCCCTCACTTCACAGTTACCACCATCCTCGCGGCCGCCAGGGACAGAGCCGAGGGAACGGAGCAGGCCGTGCCCTGTGCTCCTCGCCCATTCTGGAGTGTGGGGCAGTAGAGGGTGAGGGCGAGGGGGTCCGTGGGGCAGGGGCCCTGGCAGGAGGCACGGAGGCTGCGAAGCTGGGTAAGGAGACCGGGAGGGGCACAGGCGGGCACAGGGACACAGCCCAGAGAGATGCCCAGGGGACTGCGGCTCCAGCTTCTGTCCTCTGTGGCACGGGCCCCTGGGACACCAGCTGGCCCCAGGGTGCTAGGAGTGCACTGTCCAGCAGCCCCGCCGCCAGGCAACACAGCACTGCATGAGGAAGACTGGAGTGCAGGGCGTTTCCAGGGGACCCGCTCAGACCGGGCCTCCTGCTGCCGTGTCTCTGCTGGCCTCTCCTCTGGGCTGCGTCCCCTCCTGCTCTCACGATCCAGGCAGAGGCCGCTTCCCGGTCAGGGGCTCACCTGCTCTGCCTGCCTCTGGGCCTTTGCACGTGATGTCCCCACCAGGCCTCAGCTGCCCAGCTGCTGTCCCGCGCCTCCTGCCCCAGCCCTCCCCGTCCTCCTTCCACTCACGCTCTGGTTTCTCTTGGGCATGTCTTCGGCCCACAAGACCGGCCGGGCGCAGGTATGGCCGTGCCTGGTACATGATCACAAATGCCAGATGGAGGATGTGGGCTGGGCGTGCTGTGGGATCCTCAAGGATATGCGGATCAGGCAAGGTTTGCTCAAGGAACATGTCAGAGCTGGAGAGGGGTTGCCGGCCCGGGGAATGGGACTAACAAAGGCCGGGCAGTAGGAAGGAGCCAAGCTTGTGGCTAGGGGAGCAAACTCCTACCCAGCCGTAGGCAAGGAGGGCAGGGGACAGAGGGGAAGCAAGGAGAGGCCAGGACCTGGGGTGATGGGGCCTGGAGCAGGGGAGCCGAGCTCAGAGCTGCGTTCCAGGGAGACTCCTGCAACAGACAGCGGGGGGTGCCCTCGAGGTGATGGTGCACTTTGGAGGAAATCCCTGGACAGCAGGGAACAAGCGGCAGCAGAACAGACGTGGTGTGGTCTGCAGGATGGCTTCGTGGGGTTCCCACTGCGACCAAACCCACACGTGCCCGGGTGCTGTAGAGATGCCCGGTGTCTGGCTGAGGGACCTGGCTGGGGCCTGCCCACTGCTCTCACCATGCTGTGGGGCAGTGTGGCCAAGCCGGACACTTAGAGGAGAAGTCGGTGGACACCGTCAAGCAGCGGCAGGCAGCGTGTGTCCAGCTGCCCAGTGGCCCTGCTCCCTGGGGCCCCAGAGAGGCAGGGACCGTGTCCCCTCCCTCCCTGTGTCCCCAGCATGCCTGAGCTGGGCACACAGCTGCTGCAGGATGGAAGGAGAGGGCTGGAGATCCACACAGTTCCCCTGTCTTCAAGATGAGGGCTGAGGTCCTGGTTACCCCCACTCCAGAAGGAGAGTTGGGGTTCCCTCCCACACACACGCCTCTGGGTCCTGGTGAGATAGCATGGGGTATTGGGCTGGAGGGAGAGATGGTACCTACAGGCCTGATCCCAGGGGTGCAGAGCTGGGGCCTTCGGGGGCTCCGTGCAGGCACAGTGTGGACAGTGGCCTGGACTGGGGAGGCAGAGGCAGGGTCGGGGAGTCATGGAGGCCGGCACCGAGGCTCGGGGGTGTGGCCGATCGCCTGGTGCCAGGTGGGCCTGGCAGAAAGGAAGGCGCTGTGGACCTGGAACATCTCTGCTGTCCTCTGCAGGCCCAGGAACGGCAGGCTTAGCAGAAGACCTTTGAGCGGAGGCCACCCGCCCTCCAAGCTGGCCCCCCCTCCTAGGAGCCCTGTGCTTGAGGGGTCAGGAGCCCAGCCCCATGCCTGCTTTGCAGGCCTTGAATAGTGGAGGACCTGGGGCTCGTCCTTGCCGAGTCTTGAACCTCTGTCTGCCCTCTCTTTGGGCTTAGAGTCAACCAGCCCTCCTGAACCAGAACTTGAGGCGCTGAGCCACCATGGTGGGCCATGGCCTGACTGCTTCCTCTCTCTTTCTGCCTCAGTTTCCCCATCTTTACCTGAGGTTGCTCACAGCACAGGTGCAGGTGAGGAGGCCCGGGAGGGGGCTACTCAACACGCCCAGTTGGCAAGTGTTTAGGAAGTGGGATTGAGGAGATCACACAGCGTCCTTGCTGGCGCTGCCCACTGCACTCCAAGCCGGGAGCTGGGACCGGGAGTTGAGCTCAGCACTTGGGAGAGGAAGTCGAGAATTAACAAACACTTAACCCCAGCACCTGAAAGGAGTGTAAAAGCCCAGCTTCTGCACATTGTTCTTTTTAAGGGGGAGGGAAAGGCAGCAGGGCCAGGCCCAGCGGGCTCTGCTCACCCCACCCAACACCCCTGTTTCCTGCCGCACTGCCTGATCAGCAGCCATGGCACCCAAAGTTCCTTGGTAGTGTGGGTTACCTGCATCCCCCAGGCCCATACCTGGGGCTGGCCTGCCGGTCTGGGCCTGGATGGCCACTGCCCCACCTGCCCAGGAGACGCTGGGGGCAGACAGGGGAGGCTGGAGGTGCTGCCGCCTCGCCCAGAGCCCACTGTCCCTGGATGGAACCCAGCCCCATTACATCAGCACACGCAGCCCCTGCCGGGAGGGTGGACAGGTCAGTGACAGGCATCACAAGGAGCACAATTTAGGGTAGGATGGATGCTCACTGTTACTGGGGCACTAGGAAGCCATCCAGGGTTTGGAGTGAGACGGCAACCCATTTGGACTCAGTCAGAAAGCCCAGTGGAGCAGCACAGGCTGGGTGGGTGGGAACCCCTGGTCGGGGGCTGCTCCGGGCCTGGGCACTTCTGAGCATACTCTTTGGGGAGCTGCTGTCTCTCCTCTGTCGGGATCGGCAAGGCCAGTAGCTGCGGGGCCCACCGGGGAGATGCGTGACCTGCGTGCTTCTTCACATCAGGAGCACCAGGAGGCCCCTGTCCTCCCATCACCTTGGGCCCAGTGGCCTGGCTGTGTCCTCCCCTCCTCCTTCTCTTTGTCCCAGGGCTCCCAGGGAGACCCCAAGACAGGACTTGGGAAGTGGGGTCTGCTGGATAGGGCAGGAGCTGCGGTTTGGGACCTGTCGACTCTCAGGGTGAGCAGACTGAGCCCCGACCCGGGAAGAGGCAGCCAGGCCCAAGCCCCACTGCTCATCCCCAGGGGCTGCCGGGCTCTCAGTGGGTCGGCTCCCTGGCAGGGCCCCATCTGCAGCGCCCACCAAGCCTCCCACTCAGCTCTGAGCTGTGCCCTGGCAGCCTGGCCAGGGTGCCGGCCCTGGGGCTCTGGCTTTGTGGCTCTGGCCTCGGCCAGCTGGAGCAGGTCCTGAGCACGGGCTCAGTGACATGGACCCAGCCAGGGATGGGCCTGGGGCTTCAGCCACCTTCCTCGGGGCTCAGGGACAGTGCACCCGGTGATCATGTTGTCTGCTTCCCTGGTGGGCTATTTCTCCCTCCTGGCCTCAGTTTACTCCCTAGATAATGTGGGTCAGGTCAGCTTCTTACAACAAGATGCACTGAAGCCCCTGGCTCCGATGGTCCAGTGAGGAATCTCCTGATCACTCACCTAGCACTGGAAGGCTTGTACCGCCCACCTGCTGGGCACCTGCCATGGCCCTGCGCCTCCCAGCCCCACTGAGCCTCAGCTGAGGCCTGTCCCTCTCCGACGGCCCAGGCTCTTTGGTCTGGGAAGGGCCCCCTTGTGTCCGAGAAGCCCCAGGAGTTTCCAGCAGCATGTTCGGGTCCGCGAGTCCTTTGGGCACTCCAGCCGGCCCACCCAGGGCATGGGCTGGTCCCCAGCTGTGGGTCCCTCCTGGCATCCCTGGCGGAGTCCTCCCTGGGCTGAGGGCGGCACTGAAGGGCACCTCGCCCCAGACAGCCCCTCCTGTCCCCACCCCAGCAGCTCTGGATAACATCTCCAGACTGAGCCAGCAGCACCGCTGAGCACTGCCCCGTGTATTTATTACCGGGCGCAGGAATCCAGGAGCCCGCAGAGCGTGAAATTAGGAACAAATGTGGAGGCGGTCTAGACAGGAACTCTGCGGGCTGCACTCAGCTCCTGGACGCAGGGCCCAGGGGCTTCCAGGTAGCCGAGCACTTTTGTAACCAGACAGATGTTTGTGCAGGAAAAGGCTTCTGAGGCAAGCCCTCGACTCGATGCTGACTGGCCAGGGACCAGACTGGGAGATGGTATGCCTGGGTCCCCAGCCAACTCTGTTCTGGCCTCAGTTTCCCCATCGGAAAATGAGCAGCCCCACACTCACTGCTTTGGGGGGCTGCTTGCTGAGATCCAGACTCCCAAATATGGTGTCCACCGGATAGGGGATGTCTACACTAGAAGAGCCAGTGCCCGGCCAGTGCTGGGCAGGTGAGGCTTCTCCTTGGCCCCCAGGGGCACCAGGGAGCTCAGATGTACATGGCAGACAGAGGCCTCCTGGCAGCTTTGCTGTTGCCCTACACCAGCCAAGGCCCAGGAGGCAGGGGATAGATGGGGTGGGGCCCAGAGTGGGAGGGCGTGGAGCCCCCGAGGGCCAGGGGCAGCAGAAGGGGCAGAGAGAAATAGAAGAGCGTGGTCCAGACGGCAGCCACTCGGGGTTACTGCCAGGAGAAGGCGTAAGGGGCTTCGAAGGAGCCAGGTGGGGGGCATCTGGCTCTGCCGCCAGGTGCTTCCTGCCGCCCGCCTTGCCTGCCCAGCCCCACAGGAGCCGCTGTTTTCCACGGTGAGGCCCAGCCGTGGCCAGACCTGCGGTCCCCCGGGGCCCTCCGCAGATCTGGGGCCCGGTGGGGACGCTCAGCAGTGTCTCCTCTCACAGCCTGTCCGTGACCAGTTGGAGCAGGGATGGGAAGCAAATGTGTTTATAAAGCTTTAAACCCGTTTATGGGCCAGGGGTTGGATTGACAATTCAGCCGGATTCTCAGCACACTGTCCCAGCCGGCAGTGCAGACTTGGAGTCGCTGTGAGGTGGCCTCTGCCCGGCTCCCACTGGCCTGTCTGGCGCTCCTGTGCCTGAGCTGTCCCTGCACCCACGGCCCTGTCCTTGCTCCGCGGCCCAGCCAGGTGGAGACAGCCCTCCAGCAGGAGGGTTCCAGAGGCTCCTCCCCACCCACCCACCTGGTACCCATGGCGCAACTTGTTCTCAGAACCCTGGTTGCCGAGTCCACCAGCTTCCCTCCGTGTCCCCCACGAGGCTCCGTCACTGTCCTCTCAGACGCCTGCCTTGCATCTGACCCCCAGGCCCCATGCAGAGCCTGTGGAGCTGGAGGAGTCCGCAGAACAAACCCTGCCAATCCCAGATAAGGAAACTGAGGCCCGGAAAGAGGTCTCTGACCGAGGTCACCAACAAGGCTACAACAGGATGCTCCTCCACCTGCTGGGCCTCAGGGACTGCACAGGCCCCTCAGGCTTGGGCTGGGGTGCAGCCTCTGAGGAGGCCTGGGAAGACAGCGGGGTGCAGGGAGTGGGAAGCTGGCCCTGCGTCCATCTCTTTCCTCCAGCGACCAGACAGTGGGACATGGTCCCTCCTAGTCCTGGCAGCTTGAAGCCCTGTGGTGTTCAGAAAAGCTCTGGAAGTCTTCCTGGAGGAGGAGGGCTTGTGCTGGCTTTGATGGCAGGAGGGAAGGGCGCCCCGGAATGGGGCTCAGCAAGCACAGAGGAGGGGCTGGAGGGTGGGAGCTGAGGGCTGTGTCTTTCTCGGGACTGTTCGGAGCTCACTGTGGGTGACATGGCCTGGCCCGAGGCCTTCAGCCCATCATGGAGTCGCTGCTCCTGGGCAGCCTGAGACTCTCTGGCTGCCCCTGTATTGGAGTGGTGGCTCCTGACAACCCTGGGCACCTGGCCTACCCGGCACCCTGCCCACCGTGCCCCGGGGCCAGGCAAGGCAGGGGACTGGTGGCTGCAGACCTGAGAGCGGCCCTGAGAGGGACACGGTGCTCTGCTTCTCGCAGCCCCCGGTGGCTCCACTACAGACAGGCACGGGGGCATGGGGGTGGGGTGGAGACATTAGCCCTGTCCCCCCGGGGACCAGAGCAGGTGGTCTGACCCCCTGCAGGGGCCCTTAGCTGTCCCCAGGGCCATCTGCCCACCCAGCCACCTCCATAGCCACTCATAGTTCTCACTCCCCGAGCTTGGTGGTGTCCCCCGGTGCGGCCGGGCAATGGTGATCAGCTCTGGCTGCAGAGGGAGGCCAGCCCAGGCCCTGCACCCCTGTGTCTGTCCCTCCTCCTTCCAGCTCCTCACACATGGCCAGCCATGCAGTATACTGCTCGGCTGCTCTTTGTGGCCAGTGGGGGCCAATGGGCTGTCGGATCCCAGTTTTACGTCCCAGGAGAGCAGCCAGCTGTCCCAGTCGGGGCACATGCCGACCCCACCCCAGTGAGCTGGTAGTCAGCCTCTAGGCTCAGGGCCAGGACACAGAGCAGGGGCCGGCACCCCAAATCTGTCATCTGTAGTACCCACTCCCACAGCTCATGGTGGGGCTCTGGGCATTTGTATAGAGGAGGCTTGGGGCTCGCACACAGCCCCAAGGTGGATGGGAACGTCTGGTGGGCCCGGTCACCCTGCACCCCTACCTCGCTGGGTGGGGGCTGGGCAGGTCTTGGGTCCCCTGCTGGCCCACGGGGCTGGTGTGAGGGGAGTCTGTCCAGAGGGACAACGGGAACAGGATGTCCTCTGTGCTGGAGGTCTGCCCTCCTGGCCAATTGGTGCCTGCATCGTGGACCAGCCTTGATGGGCCGGGGTTTGTTGGGGTCTCCTGAATGGCCCCACTCAGTTCCCAGGCCCCGGGCATTGAAGCCCAGGACCTCCCCACCTTTGTGGTCCCTATCCTGAATAGGGCTCCCTGGGGTCCCTCCACCACCCAGGAGAGGCCCCATCTGTGTCCCTGTGAGTCCACAGGGGCGGTGGGGCGGTGGGCCTGGGCCTTGGCTGCCTGCTGCTCTGTCTGGCTTGCCGAGAGGGCACCTGGAGCCATACTTGGGCAGCAGCCCTGTGGATCCCACCAGTGAATCAGTCAGCCTGAGCCGTTGGGCGGGCTAAGGTGGCTGGAGCCACCAGGCAGGGTGCCCAGGATGTGCCAGGTCTTGCGGTTCCTTCTCTGTCTGCACTCCCTTGTCAGGACGCTTTGTGCCCTCCTGCCTGTCTTTGGAACCATCAGGGGTCTGTCTGTGTCTCCGTCTGTCTCCTCCAGGTCCAGAGGACTGGCTGTCCATCTGTCTGCCTGTCCATCTGCATGGCCCTGCCTTTCCATCTGTCAGGGTCTGGGTTCCAGGCCCAGCTTCCCTGGACAAACCCTCCCTGTCAGCATGTATCCACAGCCCCTCTATCTCTCCCAGGGGCTCCCACTAGCCCCTGCCCGGTCCTGTGACCCTCCAAGTCTGGCCGCCAGTCCCTGAGGACTGCATTGCCTCCTGCCGCCCCCACACACCCTAGACCGGGATCCTGTTTGTCGGGTGTGCACCCACATTCCAGCACCAGGGTGAATCTGCCGGATCCCAGCAAGCCTTTGGCACGGGTTCTCCAGACACTTTTGAGGCCATCAAGCTCATCTGAATGCTGCTGTAGAAGCCGAGATGGGAGGGGGCACCTGTGCCGTGGGGCCCGGGCCAGCTGGTGACCTGGGCTCCTGCGCGCGGCAGCTCGGGCAGCTGTGAGAGGCCAGGGGGCCTCTGCACTGGCACTCAAGGGTGCACTGGATGTTGCCCATCCAGCATGGGCCTGAGGGTGCAGAGGCCTCAAGAAGCTCCAGTCTTGTCCTCAGGAGAGGCAGCATGGATTGGCCATATCTGGAGAGAAGTCGCGGGACAGCAAACCTGGGACTTAGCAAAACTGTCTGGAGGGGCCACACACCGGACGCTTTACACTGTGGGCATTGGGGCCAAGTGCTTTTGATGACCGAGGAGCAGAGTTAAATTTACTTTTTAATAAAAACAACACCCCCCAAAAGGAACCTGAGTATAGAGTTGGTGGGGAAAAAGTGACACTGAGAATGATTTCCTGCGACTTTGAAACTCTGTGGACCACGTCCCTGAAGTGATAAGCACAAAAGGAACAAAGGAATACCAAATACTTCCGGGAGACTTGTTAGGAAAGGTGTGGTGATATTATTTCAGGACTAGCAGACATGAAGGAAAGCACAAATAAGACAATGTTAACAAAAATAAGATTTCACTGCAAAAGTCAGCAAGTGTTAACAATAAGCCCTGGGCTGGGGATTTAGCCCAGTGGTTCTGGCCCCTGCTTCGCAAGCCCAAGGTCCTGAGTTCGATCCCTGGTCCAAAAAAACCCAGTAAGCCCCAATTTTAAGTGGAAATATTGACATGAACTCATATTTTATTTTTCTTCTTAAAAAATAAAGAACTGCCCCCAGCTGCGGTCACTGAAAACATCCAGGACTTGGGGACCAGGAGCTATGGGGACCCCCTGCCATCAGGCAAAACCCTGCCGGGGCCCAGATGAAAGTGATGGAGGGTTCACCCCAAATCCACAGCCCTACGGGACCAGTGAATGTGGAGAAGAGTAGAGACAATTGTGGGCATGGTGCCGCACGCCTGTAACCCCAGCACTTGGTGTAGCTCAGCAGGGCAGTGCTTGCCTAGCGTGTGTGAGGCCCGGGGTTTAATCCCCAGCACCCAAAAAGCTCCCAGGAATAAATCTGCTTAACAATACCGCCAGGAGTACATTCTATGGAGACTGCGGTGGTGAAGTTTGTGTTATGAGCATTTTACCACAATAAATATTTAAAAGCCAAAGGGTCAGTGGTGTTAAAGAGTGGAATGTGATCAGAGATTACATTGAGAAGAGAAGTTTGTGATACAAAAAAACCAAAGATGGTCGTGTTCAGAGAGAAAGCAGGAGGCTGGTGGCAAAGCCCTGGGCTCAGCTTGCCGGAGTTGGATGAATAGTGTGTGCTTGCAGGGAAACTGAGGCCGAGCAGGACTGCTCCTGGCACCCACCCCCTGCCCGGCGGTGTCCAGCCTCCCTTGAGCGAGCACAGCCAGGGCAGTTCCTCCTCCCCTGGCGCTGTCTCCTGGGTGACACCATGGCATCTGTTGCAGGCTGTTGATGGAGAAGTGGGCGGATGACAGCTGGGACTGTGGTCATCACCGGGGGCATCTTGGCGACTGTGATTCTGCTCTGCATCATCGCTGTTCTCTGCTACTGTCGGCTCCAGGTACCCGGGGCAGGCAGGGCATGGGGCAGGGACCTGAGGAGGCCCTGCCCCAGGAGTGGGGACAGCCAGTTGTCGGACGAGGTGCTGGGCCCTGGGCCCTGGGGTGGTGACAAAATGCCACCTCCCCCAGGACTTTGGCTGGGGCTCGGAGAGGGTCCAGACCCCCAGGGAGAGAGCAGAGGTGGGCACCGGGGCTGCCCTGTGCACTTCGTCCCCCACCCGTGCTCCAGGACCATCAGAAGCCCCAACATCTCCCCAAGAGAGAAGAGGGGGCCTTTTGTGCAGGGCCAGGCACCCAGGGAGGGTTGGAGCCCAGCTCCCAGCTCTCAGGCTGCCTGCTGCTTGTGCCCCCGCTCCCCCCTGTGTTGGGGCTGCTGCTCGGACGAGACTACGAGTCACAGGGAGGCGCTGAGGGTGAGGCCGGCAGGTCCTCCCCCGGGCATCCGGGACTCCTCTCCGGGGTGCAAACCAGGGTGTGGCCCCCCTGTGCTCTCCCGTAGTACTACTGCTGCAAGAAGGACGAGTCGGAGGAGGACGAGGAGGAGCCCGACTTTGCCGTGCACGCGCACGTGCCGCCCCTGCACTCCAACCGCAGCCTGGTGCTGACCAACGGGCCGGCGCTCTACCCCGCCGCATCCACCTCCTTCAGCCAGAAGTCCCCGCAGGCCCGAGCCCTCTGCCGCAGCTGCTCCCACTACGAGCCGCCCACCTTCTTCCTGCAGGAGCCGGACGACGACGACGTGGACGAGAGCGTGCACAACGGCGGGGAGCGTGTGGCCTACAGGAGCATCAGCCAGGAGGACGTGGAGCTGCCGCCCGGGGGCTTTGGGGGCCTGCAGCCACTCAACCCCAACCGCCTGTCGGCCATGCGTGAGGCCTTCTCCCGCAGCCGCAGCGTCAGCACCGACGTCTGAGCCTCTGACCAGTGGCCGCAGCCTGCGGTCACCCTGCCCTGGGCCGCCCTGAGGCCATGGCAGGAAGCCTGTGTCGCCCACCCCCGCCCCAGGTCCGACCAGGGCTCTGCAGAGCCGTCCTCCTGTTCACGTCCAGGTCCCCCGGGCCCTCTGGGGGATAAGGCTCAGTGAACACAGGTGTGGCCACTGTGGGTGGGGACAGCTGGGCTGAATGGGTGGCAAGCCTGGCCCAGGGACAGGCGAGAGGCAGGGGAGTGAAGAGAGCTTGGGGCTGGGCCTTGGGGCGGGGCCGTTTTCAGGAGGTGTGGGACAGCAGCACAGCCATCTCTGGCCTTGGGGCCACTCCCACCCTGGCACCCACCCTCTCACTGCTCCGGGAGAGTGGTCTCAGTGGCGCCAGGGCCCTGACTGCAGACAGAGGGCTCTGTGCCTGCAGCCTTCGCTCGCCCCCCCCCACTCTCTGGGCTCTGGGTGCAACGCACCTGAGAGGCCCCCGTGCTGAGCTCCCTGCTGCTGGACAGCCTCCCCCACATGAGGGCGAGGCTTGGAACAGCAGGGTCCTTGGCACAGTGGGCACGGGACAGGGAGATGCTGCTTGAGGGGCTCAACCATGAACTGACCCAACCAGCAGGCAGAGACCCGAGGCAGGCAGGCAGAGAGGGGCAGATCTGTGGCCCCTAATGCACCGCGAGGCTTGGACAGGCCTCCGTAGCTCTGGGCCTGTGTCTCCATGCCTGTGTGAGGGTGCTGGCCCCAGGGCCCTTCCATCTCTGGGTCTCCCCAGGAGCCGAGGTCCCCAGGGGAGGCAGAGCTAGGGGCCACCGAGCCTGCATGTGCTTCCTGCTTGGAGCGAGGCCCAGGCCCGGCCCTACCTGGTGCCCAGAGGGTCCCGCGAAAGAGCTAGCTGCCCCGTGTGGAGGCCTCACTGTGTCTGCGCCCTACAGGCTGCAGCCCAGGCCTCCCTGGGAATTCTGGCTTCTCCCCTGCCTCCTTGGTGGCTAAGCTGCCTGCACACCACCCCAGGGAAGTGCCCCAGCCAGGGCACTGTCACAGAGCACAGTGCTGCCTGCCAAGAGGCTGTGTGAACCGAGGCAAGAGTCCTCCCCTCAGGCACCCTCTCTCCCTGCCTGGAGCCCGGGATGGGGCGAGTGCACCCACAAAGCTGCAGAGCCACCATCCCCATTCTCTCCCTCCTCCTCGTCCTCCTGCCTGCCCAGTCTGATGTGCCAGGGGATTCGCCTCACTGAGTCCAGCTCCCCTCCCTGGCTGGGTCCCCACCATCAGCGGGGCTGCAGGTACGGCCTGCTCCCTCCCATCCCCTGCCTGTCTGGCCTCTGCCCTTTCTGTACAGACCCAGAGATCCCTTTGAAAGGAACTAAGAGTGTGTCCGTCCCAGCTTACCCAATGCCACAGCCCTGGGGCCCGCGGGGGCCAGGGAGCTCCCAGAGCAAAGCGAGAGCCAATAAACCTGTTTCCCACACTTCACTCTGCGTCTTCAGTCCCAGTCCCTGCCAGGTCCCAGTGCAGACCCTGCCCAGAAGCCACCCTACTGCCAGCTGGAGTCAGCTGGTGGGGTCTAGGCTGTGTCCTGAGGGGCCCAGAGCAGCACTCTAACAAGGGGACCGCACAGCAAGCCTCCTTGGCTTCCTGCTTCCACCAGGGCTGTGTGGCTGCTCCAAGACTAGGAACCCCAGGGAAGAACAACCCTATCGGGCTTTAACCTGGGGCGATTGGCTGAGCCCCCAGCATGAATGCAAGGGGGGCAATGACTGTGTACCCCCTCTGTGGGACTCTCAGGAAGAGGGGACAGGCAGTGCATACAGTAAGTGCCCAGTGAGTGCTGGCAGGAAGGAGGACGGGGAGGACGGAAGTTAGGACCGGAGGATTTGGGGTGGGGAGGGGGCTGAGCAGAGAGACAATGAGGGGAGGATGTGGTTCTGCCGGTTCGGCAGGGGGCTCAGGGGTGACCTGCAGCAGGCGCGTCCCACCAGCCTCTAGGTCCAGGGACTTGGAGACTAGAGCGAGCTCTGGTGGCATCGGCCCCATTGCAGCCCCGCCATAAATATGAGGCAGGTGCCCGCATGCGCAGAGGCAAGCACAACCTGCTGGGTCGCTGCCTGCTCCCCCAAAGCCAGGTCCTGCAGAAGATGCCCTGCTAAATGCGGCTCTAGGTGGGCCCTGTTCTGTGTCCCGGACTGGGCACCGCCCACCCAGAGCCCCAAGAGGCACCCGCTGGCCTCCCTGTCCCCTGCCCGTGGCCATCCAGGCTGGCAGCTGGGGACTTGGGTAAGGACACCTGGCCTGCACTCCCTCCCCAGTGCCTTTCTTGGCCTGTGCACTGGCTGGGGACCCCAAGCTGCAGTTCTCCTGCTTCCTCTTCCCACCCTCGAGTGGAGAAAAAGCTGCAGAGGTCCCCAAGGCCCAGTGTTCCCCACAAATCCACATGAGATGCCCTCCCCCAGACTGGAGCCAGGCATGGAGGTGCAGGCTGCCTGCAGGTGCAGAGGCCCGGTCACCTCGAAGTCCCCCAACTGCCCTGGGCCCCACACCAGTGGACAGTGGGCCTGCGGCTCCAGCCAGTGCCAGCTCAGTGCAGGGTCCTGCTGCCCTCGCCCCTCCCTGTCCCCCACCTCTGCACCTTTGTTGAACCCTCCAGGGTCCCCAACCGCCCTGGAGCCTGCCATAAATATGACCACTTTATTAACATACACCAATGAGTACTGAGGGGTTACAGGGTGCCCTGCTGTCCATGAACAAATACAACATAAAAAAGAGGGCCTGCCCTGGGCGTAAAGTGCACTGCCCCTCCAGCACACGAGCTCCTATACAGCTGGCAGAGCCCATGCTGGGCCATGCGATCAACCCCCTGGAAGGAGGATGCATCCACACATCAGGAACCAGGGCGCTCTGGGCCTCCCAGTGCCCTGTGGCTCCCACAACCCCGAGTCACCGAGGGAGGGAGGCCATTCCCTTCCCCAGTCATCTGCAAGTCACCTTGAGAAGGCCCTGGACACAGGCATGTTCCCCACGCTGGCGGGGCCTCGGGTTCAGCCACAGGGTCCCTGTGGCTCTGTGGACAGCTTCCAGGCAGGCATGGGGCCCTGGAGTCCCTCGTGTGGGCTGCAGCCCAGTGTCAGGTCTTCCCAGCGTGGGCCCAGCTGGATGCAGGACAGTGTCCAGGGAGAGGTCCCTGGAGCAGCAGCAACCCAGGGACGGGGCATGGGTCTCAGGGGCCTGCAGCAGCTCGGCTGGGTGCAGGTGGCCGGCAGGAGCGGCAGCAGGCCTTGCTGTAGTACCAGTGGCCACAGAGGTTCACCTTGATGGCCAGGGCACAGTTGGTGCCTGGCTGGTCCTGGCAGCTGTCATCTGGGGAAGGGACATGGCGGAGGTGGTCAGCAGAAAGCCAAGGGCAAACTTCTACAGGTTCCCTTCACAGCCCACCACCCCCTTTTTATTTTTTATTCTGAAACAGTCTTGCAGAGTCACCATGTGGCTCAGGCTGGATGTGAACTTGTGATCCTCCTGCCTCAGCCTCCCAGAGTGCTGGAATTACAGGCCTGCACCATCACGCCCAGCTAAACTGACACTTCCCAAAGCACAGAGGTCAGCGTGGCACCCCTGGGCCTTGGAGCCTGGCCAGGGCTCCTGGTCCCCTCTCCACCTCCCCTTGGGGAACCTCCATACCTGTGTCCAGCTGGTGCCGGCTAACACCTGCACCCCAGGCCCTGGGCCTCCCTGCAGGAGCTCACCTGGAGGCTCCGTGGGGCACGGTTGCAGGTCACAGGCTTGTCTGCCGACCGGCTTCACCAGCGGGTCACAGCCACGGACAACGTCAGTGCCCTGGTAGCATTTCACGTCCCGCATCCTCACACCCACCCCGCAGGTCTTGGTGCACTGGGGGAGACAGATGCGTGCAGTGAGCCCTCCCAGGCCACCGGCCAGACCCGAAGGGGGCTGAGAACCTGCAGCTGGGGCTACCCCTGCCCCTACACTGCCTCAGTTTCTCCAGAGGCACCGTGAGGGGATGACTACGTTCCAGTGAGGGCTGTGGCCCCACTGCCCTGGATCTGGAATGGAGGGTTCACTACCGTCCAGTCCCGTGCATCTGGGAAGCCACGGCCCAGCCAGGGCACCCCCTCCAGAGGTTCCCCTCAGACGTGCTCAGCTGCCCCGAGCGCAGGGACATCTGCCGGCCCCGATCCCCCGCCCTCCTGCCAAGACCCTTCCGGCAGCAGCTCCCTGACGCAGGTCCCTGCGTCACCCGCAAGCCTGGGCCCCAGCCCTGGGCTCCAGCCCTGGGCTCCCGAGGTGAGTGAGGCGGGCATCCCCCGCAGCCCGACCTCCAGTTCTGTCTGCACAGGCTCAGGGTAGGCTGAGGAGACTTGGCAGGAGGCGCTGCCCAGCCCCGTCTGGAGGTGAGGAGAGGCCGCCTTGGCGCTGCTGCCAGGGGACAATCAGCCTTTGGCAGGCGCCACAAGGAACCTCTGGATGTGCCCCTGGAGACGGCGGGTTCCACTCCTGGCGCCCACGCCTGCCCCCAGGGAGCGGTTGGGACAGGGCAGCTTGAGGAACAGACCCGAGCCCGAGCCCGGTGCAGGAGGTGGCCACAGCAAAGGACAAAGGTGACAGGGCCTGGGTGCTCACTGTGGCCCTCGTCCCACCTAGCCACTCCTCACCAGACAGTGCTACTTTTGGGGTCCTGTATCCCTGATCTCTCTCTCCCCTTCTGTGGCCCAGAGTTCCTGGACCCACAGCTGCCCTCCCACCTGAACCTGCCACTGGCCCCAGAGTGCTGGGCTCAGCGTGGCTCCCCAAGCCCCTCAGCCACCCAGCAGGGCCCTCTGCTTCCCAACATGCCCCAGTCTCTCCATCTGGCGTTGGCTAAGGGCCGTGGATCCTCCTGGCCCGGGTCTGCCCAGGTCTCCTTGGGGAGTCCAGCCCGGCCTCAGCCTCCGAATTGTCACTGGGGTCCTCAGTAGCAGCTCTGAGCGTCTGTCCTGGACTGTGACAAAGGACGAGGTGGGAGGAGGTCCTTTGGCCTGGCGCACCCCTGGACGGGAGCAGGACCCCTCGGACAGCACCTCATAGACCCTTAGGACCCTCGCCTGGAGCCCCAGGTCATGGAATTTGACACCCATGGCCCAGCAGCCCACACCAGGCAGCCCCAGCCTGTGGGCTGTGCTGCAGGCACCATAGTGGAGGCTCTGGGCCCTACGTCCCACTGGCACCCCCACTGTCCCCAAGGGCCAGGCACAGGCAGCTGAGACCCTACTCATGCAGCTGGACAGTGGAACCGCTCTCCAGTCCCTGCCACTGACCCCTGGGGACGGCCCTGGGCCCTGCATGCCCTCCTGAGGCTGACAGCTCATCCCGGGGTGACAGTGGCACTTGGGTTCTGGGTGGGGGACAACAGGCAGACTTTGCCAAAGTTTCTGAAGCTGGCTTCCAGTCTCTGGGCACCAGGGAGCTCGGGGGTGTTGACAAGCCCCAAGCCCCAGGACTGCAGCGGGAGGCCTCCACAGGGGGTGCAGACTGACAGGATGGCAGGGGTGCCCTTGCCCTGGCAGGCCCCACCCAGGACTTGGGGCCACTCCTGCCTCAGGGTCCCTGCCTGGGCTCCGTGTCCCACCCACCACACCCAGTAACACGGGATCCCAGGAGGTCTCACTGGACGCCTGTCTCTTCCTCTGAGAAATGGAAAGCTTGGCGCCCTCCGCCCAGTTCAAGGGAGGGGACTTCAGCCAGTCCAAACCCCAGGGGAAGGCATGGCTCTGTTGGCAGAGAGAGCACCCGGTTCCACCCAGCCAGCATCCTAAGGCTGGGGACTGCAGCCGAGGAGCCCACAGAAGTGTGCAGGGCCCAGCCCGTGTCGGAGGGGGCTCCCCTACCGTGGGGAAGCGTCCTGGCCCAGGGTCCCACTCCCTTCCCAGCTGTGCCCCACCCAGTGCATCCCACGAAGGGTGTCAGAGCCTCCACACTCCCCCTAAAGGCCACTGTGCAAAGCCGGAAGTGACCAGGCCCCAGAAGGCCCAGGATGAGAACCAGGGGTAAGATCAGAGAAGGCTTCTCGGCAGTGGTGGAGGCACCTGCAGGAGGCACCTAGCGGACGCAAGGGCAGGAGAATGGACTCGGGGCCTCAGGGCTCTCACCTCCGACCAGGGGCTGGTATACCACCTGAAGCAGGGTCTCTCAAAGCAAGTGCTCTCCACCGGCGGCTTCCTGGCCAGCCCACACTCGGGGCCACTGCGCGTCTGTGGCTTCCCATTGGTCAGCTCCATGCAGAGGACCAGTCGCTTCTTCACACCTCGCCCACACGTGGTGTTACACTGCAGGCGCCCAGGGCACAGGTCAGTGGCCCGGCCGGAGGACAGGAACACACGCCACCGGCACATGCACCACGACTCCAGTGACTGGTTTGGCCCATAGCACACGGTGCAGTTTGGCTGAGAACTCTGCTCAATAACCATTTGTCTCCAAATGGATTTGGTCAAAAGCAACTGGGCCCCAAACCATCTGTTGTGAAACAAACGTGCCAATGACAATTTGGCCAGAATCGATCTAGCAGAACAGTTTGGCCTGGCTAACTCAGTTAACAGTGATCTGCCTGAGACGGTTGGTGAAGCTGTAGCAGAGCAATTCGTCGGAGACCGCTCCTGGGTGACAAGTGACGACGGGCCAGTGGGAGGAGGACCGGGTGTGGTAACAGAGGTCGCAGGGTCCTCAAGGCCGGCGGTCGGTGCAGCCAAATGGCCCGCCCTGGAGGACAGCCCACCCGGGACCTCACAAGCATGGCCTACTCCATCGGGAGGCCAGGCTTCCGCCTGCCTTTTTGGCTCTCCAAGCTTTAACTTTTGTTGCTTTGCCCCTTCCTCTGCAGTGACTCCCACGTCCTGACCAGTCACCCGCTGGCCATGGCCCTGTGGCCGCCAGGCACTCACCCGCTCCCAGTCCTGGGCCAGCCAGTGCGCCGGGCAGTTCCTGTCTCCGCAGGGGTGGATGGCGAGGGGCTTGGTCTCCGCCTGGCACTGGGACTCGGGCACCACCCGTCCGTCGCTGGTCTTGCAGTACACGTGCCTGATGGTGCGGCCCTGCCCACAGCTCCCACTGCACTGCAGGAGGGCCGTCGGGGGCTTGAGGGGAGCCTCGCGCCTTGAGTCCCCACCCATGTGGTCCCCCCCGCGGAGAGCAGCGGCTCCCAGGGCAGCGCAGGGAAGCGGTTGCTGTGGTAACCACTTTTAAAATAACATTTCCTGCTCTAATTACGGAAATAACACGGTCGATGCTGAACACACACAGAGAAAAGCGCAGCTTGCGGGGTACGCGTGCACCCCCCACACCTCCAGCAGAGGCGGCCTCAGCCAGCACCTGGCGAGAACAGGGACCAGAGGTGGGCGGAAACAGGCAGGGAGCGCAGAGGGGCAGAGGCAAGGAAACAAGCGGACAGGGCGGCAGGGAGAGAAGACAGAGACGCGGAGGTGGAGACAGAGATATGGAGACAGAGACACAGACAGGGAGAGACAGGTGGAGAGGGAGAGAAGAGATACAGAGAGATGGAGGCAGGGAGAGACAAAGGCAGACGGGGAGAAACAGGGACACTGAGAGGCAGAGACAGACACAGGGCGCCCGACAGGGCCGTGCAGGGAGGGAGGCCCTGCCTCTCGCTCTTGGATCACCGTTGGGCTCTCGCACCAGTGAGAGAGGGACCAGTACCCACCACTCCCTCTCCAGAAAAATGGGGAAACTGAGTCAGGGCCCTGGGGGGGGGGTGCCCCACGGCCCACGCCCTCACCGGTCCCCAGTCTGAGACGGTCCACTGGCGGTCGCAGGGGGGCCCGGTGCAGTTCTTCTCCCCCACGGGCCGGGTGCTGGGGTCACACAGCTCCTCATCTTCGGAGCAGCGGATGTCCCTGGTCACCACGCTGCGCTCGCCGCACCTGGCAGTGCACTGGAGGAGGCGGCTGGTGGGCACACTCGGGGCCCCGTGCCGCCGCCCGCCGCCCGCCGCCCGCCCGGCCCCTCACCTCACCTCCGACCACTCGGACATCTCCCACTGCGGCCCGCAGGCCGGGTTGCGGCATGTCTTGCGCTCCTCAGGCCGCACGGCCTCCGTGGCCTCGCACAGATCACTGTACACGGAGCTGTCGAAGCCGGGGGACAGCATCTTCCAGCAGCGCACGATGCGGGCCTGATAGCCCTCACCGCACGTGCGCGAGCACTCGCTCCAGCTGCTGGTCTCCCACCTGCCGGGGCAGGGCAGGGCGGCCCTCAGCGCCCCGCCCCACAGCCCAGACACCTCACTGCAGCCAGCCAGGCCACACAGGAAGGGGTGGGGCCGGGGCTTTTCTGGCCCCAAAGCAGTGCTGGCTCTGAGCTGCTTTTGCCCGCCCTCCCTGCAGGCCCCAGGGCCATTCCCACCTCCTGGGAACCGGTGGACACCCCAGTGTCCGGAGCCCCTGCCTGGAGCCAGGGCGATGTGAACGGGAGGCCTGGGTGAACCTCTCCACCCAAGCTGGGGGTGAGCACCAGGGGGAAACTGGGGGATCCTGGGAAGACAGGCTGGAACAAGAGGTCTGGAGTCTATGGGCTCGGGGATACAGGGGTCTCCTGCCCTTCCCGGAAGGAAGCAAATGCCCAGGACGCAGAGGCAGGAAGGAGAAAGGGAAGGTGGCCCTGGCAGGCAGAGGGCAGCACAGGTTTGGCCTCTGGGGTGGAGCCAGGCCAGCATCTCGGAGTCCCAGCCTGGTGGTCCCAAGGGGACTCGGAGCTGGGTCTTGACATGGTCCACGATGCAGGACGGGAGGCCAGAAAGTGGGCCCCATACCAGCAGGACAGTGGGCGTCTATTTTAGGGTTGGTTCTTTTCTGAGCCTGCAGAACCCAGTGCAGAGGCCAGCTGCTCCTCGGGGCAGAGCCCCAGTGCACGCACCTGACGCCCCACCAGGGGCGGCCATGGCACACACACACCCCCCGTGCACCCCAGCGTGCTGCGGGCCCTGGCAGGACCTGGGCTGGCACTCCCTCCCGGCGCAGAACTCGTGCACGGGCTCGGGCCGGGTCAGGGCGTCGCAGTAGCTGTCGTCCACCTCGACACCGTCATAGCGGACACACAAGGCGTAGGTCGACATCACCCCTGGGTTCAGGGCAGGGGAAAGGCCATGAGTGTGTGGTGGGTGGACGGGCCACCTCCTGGCATCTGTGCCTCAGGACCAGACCTCTTCTCTTCCGCCCGGCCCAGCTTCAGCACCCAGCTTGGCGGCCCAAACCCTGGGCTTAGGCAAACCCAGCCTGCCCAGACGTGGAGGAGAGGGCAGACACAGCCGGGCGCCACTGCCTTTCACTCGTCCAAAGAAAAAAGTCCAGCCAGCCTCTGGGTGTCAGCTTAGATGCCTGTCCTTAGCACAGGTCCCCTTGGGCTGCTGCAATCATTCCCCTGGGTGGCATGGACAGGCACAGGGCAGCTCCCTAAGGGCAGGCAGCCCCTGCCCAGGGCCAGTCAGGGCAGAGGTTTGTGTGGGAAAGCCCTGGGGTGCCCTGGGGTCTCTTGTCGGTGGTAGGGGATGTGAGTAAGAAAGACCCAGGCCTCTGCGGTTCTGGGGTAACATGTGGGTTAGGCCAGGGGCACACCCCTCTCTGGCAGCAGTGGGCTGCACCGTCCTCAGCCTGCTCACAGGGCAGGTGGCCCTGGCCAGGTCCGCTTGGATCGTCCAGGCTTGGTGACACCAGCCCTGACTGGGCCCCACAAACCCCTCCCTGAGCCTGGTTATTCACTGGTTCCTCCTTGTCCGTCTGGGTGGAAACAGAGAGGCTGGCACTGGAGCCCCCTGGGCCCTCTGATCGTAACCAGACTCCTCCAGCCTCAGTGCGCTAACCACAGAACAGGAATGTCTCACGGAGGCTGTGACAACCCCAGGGCGTCCCTGGACATAGAACGGCCTGGGCTAATGGCCCCTGAGCCAAGTCCCTGCCACCCCATCCCCCACACCATACTGTAGTGTCCGGGAGAGGGGACAAGGAATAGTCTGGAAGGCCCTGCCCATGGCCCCGAACTCATCTACCTGCATTGCTGCTCCAAAACAGCATTTCAGAAAAAACAAGATCCCCAAAGCCGAAGTGCAGGGCACAGGACGGTCCAGGCTCTGACTATAACTTCCACGTGGGGCCTGGGCTTCACGGAGCACGGGGACTGCTGTGGGCGGTGACCCTCCCTGGACAGTGGTGGGCACACTGTGGCATGCAGGGCCCCGAGCCCCACAGCAGCCAGCCCACCCTGCAGCCTTACTGCAGCCTGAGTGTCGAGCACCAGGTTTCAGGGCGGAATGCCAGAATGGCTCCGGGAGGGACAGGAAGGCCCGGTGCCCTTTCCGCCTGGCCCCTCCCTGGGTGTTGAGAGGCAAAGCCGCCATGTTCTCCCCCGGCACGTTGCCCACACGGGGCTCTCCCTCAGCCAGCAGCGTGTCGAGTCCTTCACTTCCAGTCCCGATACACTCAAGTGCCCGGGCCAGGGTGGGCAGCAAAGCACACACCCAACACCTCCCATCAGGCTCTCTCCCCTGGAGCCAGCCCACAGAGGGAGGGTCACATGCACACATCTGGGGGCCAGGCCCCTCGGCTCCAGCTCCGGGCTCTCTAGACTAGCGACAGTGCCCACCTGCTGAGCTCGGCCATGTGGGGTGCTTTTCATTTTCCACAGTGCCCACACCCCCTTTGGGATAAGGACACACTCAGTCCATGGAGGGGCGGGGAAGCTGTGTGCCAGGGTCCCCGAGCTGCAGCACACAGAGCCTTCCTGCACCTGTCACACACACCCGCAGAGCCACTTTCCCTGAAGGTGCCAGGCCTCAAGAAGGGCTGGCAGTGTGAGCAGAACCCTATGCATGGTCCTTCCTCACCAGGGCCTGGCCCCCTGAGATGTCAGCCAGGGGTACCGGACACAGTCAGGCCAGGACACCTCAGTGTGCTCACTGGCCAGAGTGCAGAGTGTTCAAAGCCCTGTCTGCTGGGGATTCTGGGAAGGTGGGGATGTCATGGACCTCAAGGACACAAAGCCTGGACACAAAGTCCCAAGTGTGGCTGCAGTGTGACCTCAGCGCTGGCCCTCGGGGTCTCCCTGACACTGCCCCGTGCCAGTCCTGGGTCTGACCTCTGACCTTACAGCCTCCCCGGGCAGGAAATCAGAGCAGGCAGCAGAGACTACTGAGCCCCTGGTGGCCATGGCCAGCAACCCAGGGTGGGGGTGCACGGCCAGAGCCCGGGTCCAAGGCTACCTTGATGCCTAGGTGTCTTTCTGTTGGGCGTCCCCTCCCAGGGGTCTCTGTGCCTCTCCTCTCTCCTCCCCCGAGGATGGGTGATGGCCTAGACTTGGCCTATGCTCTCTGGCGTGGATTCAGGGTCCACCCCTCCCCTCCCGCACCCCCCGAAGCTTCCCACTGCTCCCAGAGACCCTAACACTGCACGACAGCAAGGGCAGCAGACGAGGGAGCCTACGAGCAGCTGGGGTGACCCCAGAGTCCAGGTCCATGCAGCCCAGCACGCTGAGGGACTGACATCCAACTCTCACCATGGCACACGATTGCAGGTTATGGATCATTGGGCCAGCCCCACAGTCAACTCCAGGGCACCGTAGGGGCAGGCTCAGGGTGGGTGCCCACAGCACCCATGACACCCATGATGCCCAGGGACACCTGTAACAGTACCTGTGGTACAGGTGGCACTGCAGGGCTCATGGGATGACAGCTTCCACCGGTACATGTCAGCTGGGCTCACGCCTGGCTTGCGTGCCTTGGGCCGGGTTCTGGGCCAGGAGAGGAGAGAGGGCGGTGAGGAGACATCCTCACAGCTCAGCCAGTGGGTCTCCCAGGACCCTGCTGGGAGGCCAGGGCCCTGGGGACAGAATGGGATGACTGACAGCGGCAAACACCTTCCCATCCCTAAAAGCCCTGGTGGACTCCAGGTGCCTGGCAGGAGCTGGGCTCCAATGCCCGCTCTCCTCACACATGCAGACTTCTTGCCACACTGCCCATGCCAGCTGCTGGACGCCTCCCTCACACCCAGAAGGGATCTCAGAAGACACACAGGTCTGAGAATGTCCCATGATTCCCTCCTGCACCCTCCCTCCCCCGGGACTCCCACTGCATGGGGCCACTGGCCATCTGGCCTCCGGTGATCAGAATTCAAAACCCAGCTGCAGGCACAGCGGCCACACCCCACCAAGGCTTGGGTCTCGATGGCTGCACAGACCGCTGGCTGGGAAGAGCCCACTGGGACCCAGCCAGCCACCAGCTGATTCTTGGCCGGGCCCTGGACAGTTGAGGCCAACTATTGTTAGGCCTGCTGGCTCCTTTGAACCAGGCGACGAGCCCAGGCCGCCCTATGTCCCCTGCACTGGCTCTTTGGATCCTGCAAGGGTCAGAGGGAGCAACCCAGGGCATCTGCTCAAGACACAGCTGCCAGTGCTGGACCCCGGGGAGTCTGCAGCTGGAGCCAGGGAAGGCGTGGAGTGCTGGTCCTGCTAACAGCTACTCCCCAGGCCCAGCTGGCTAACGAGGATTGTCCTCTGGCCCCCTCATGGCCTGACATGTGGCCCTTTTCTGGGGACCTCAAGGCTTGTCTGAGTCCTGGGGCCTCACTCTGCCATCAGGGCGACTCAGTGATAGGGATGTCGCTTGGGGAGAACAGAAGCTGTTTGAGTCCCGCGGGTGCAAATGGCTCTTGGTTTTGCTTGGACTGGGGCTTATGCTTTCCAGGGGAACCCAACTCTGGTGGAGCCCGTGGGATGCACGTCACCCTCTGATGCCCAGGCGATGAGCCATCAACAGGAGCTTGAGGAACGAGCCCACTGATGTGACTCCCCAGTGTCGTCCCAGAGCCAGGCTCAGGGAGAAGGGGAGGAACCCAGCCTGGTCCAGCCCCCAGTTCAGGGCAGGGGGAGGAGAAGCTCTTCCCTCCCTCCCCTCTACAAGGAAGGGGAGCTCTAGAAATGGGAGCAGGGCCACGACCCTGATGTCTCAGAACTAGGGCTCCATGGAGAGCTGGAGAGCTGCTGCGGGGGACCCATTCCGCAGCCCCAATCTGGGTGGGCAGATCCACTTAGGAGGGGAGAACACGGAAAACCAACCCTAACGCTCCATTCAGAAAACGTGGCTGTGTGGATGGGTCCCCACCTGCTTCCAACAGTTTAGATTCTCCCCAAGAACAAAAAGGGATGAAAAGCCCCACGCCCCGCCTGCCCTGCCATGGGCAAAGCACCACCATCGTCATCTAATTACACTCTTCCCAGCCAGCAAACGGCGTGACTCACTCCACTCGAGGGAGAGCTGCTGGGTTCAAAATAACCCTTAGGATTTCAAGCCCCAGTGGTATTTCTAGAGGGGCTGCCCACGCACCCCTCTGTGGCACATGGGGCGTGGGCACGAGTGTGTGGCGCAGGAACAAAGCCCTGGGCGTATTTGCACAACACTGCAGCGCTGACGGCTTCCTGTCTCAGAAGGAACATCAAGAAGAGCCCCCCAGGAATCACCAGGCCACCCAGGAACGCTGCTGCCCGCTCTGCTCCCCAACCCCGTCACGGCCTCTGGGTCCTTGCTCGGCCACCTGGCAGAGCACAGCCTCCTGTATCCCCAGCAGCAGAAGCTCTGGAATGACTATGTTTGTTTATAAACGAGGTCTGTCTTCCTCTCTCCCCCACGGCTTCAGAGAGGCGTGTGTGTCTCAGATGCAGGGTCGAAGTCGCATCTGGTGACACCCCCCTCATTGTTTGAAGCGTTTCTGAGAAGATGAAAATAGCTCTTCCTTTCCGGGCTGCCCCTTTGATTTCGCCTGCTCCCCAGGCAGACACCACTTCCTGTGTTTGGACAAACCCGAGACATGGCTATTTTGGCCTGGTAGTTTCCCAGCAGCCTCCTCAGCCCTTTATCTCCCCAGACCATTTCTGGCCCCCTCTGGCAGCACTCTTTGATGGCACCCGGCTGACCAGGGGCAGCAGCCGCAGCTCACTGAGCCGGGCCTGACTTTCTGAGTGCTGACAGCAGCTTTAGTGACAGGTGCAGGACCCAGTGCATCTCCTTTGTCTGGGGAGGAAACTGAGGCCCAGAGGAGGGTGGGACGTGCTGTTTCCCTGCACCTCGAGCAGACCAAGAGGGGCCTCTGCCCCTGGTGGACCCCGTCTCCACCCTGGGCCGTGGTCATGGGAGGCCTCTCCCCACCCGGGAGGTGTGGCCTTACTGCAGCTTCGACACGTCAAGCCCTTCTGCACCACGTGCCTCTCATACTCGTTCCCCAAAGCGAGCTAAGGCCCAGCCCCCAGAAGCCTTGAGGGTGCTGGGTCAAAGGAGCAGACAGCCCTGACCACCCATGGGAAGCAGGGCAGACACAGAGGCCTCCCCACCTGAGCAGAGGAGGCCACAGGAGCCATCTGCAATGCCCTAGGGTTCCCCACCAGCCCTGTGCCCTGGTCTCTCTGGCTCACAGATAGGCCACGCTGTCACCCCAGGTCCCTGGGGATAAGGGAGAAGATGGTCCAAACCCCATCACCAAATCTCCCACCAAAGCCAATCCCAGGGACCCTGGCCTCAGCATCCCCAGCCCTGCCGGGGTTCGGCTCTTGCTCGGTCTGAAGACAAGGGGCTTGGGTGGCCAGGTTCCCAGGACACAGAACAAAAGCCAGCGGCCCACGCACACATGCCAATCCTGCCCGTGCAGAGGTGACAGAGCCTGGCCCCAAGCTCACTCCGGCCACACTGCCATCAGGCTTTCTGCAGAAGGGTGTGGCCCTCAGCCCAGAGGCCTCATCACCAGGGGCTGTGTCCTCCACACTGGACAGCAGCTCCGAGTCACTCGGCACACAGCCCACACCAACCAGGGGGGCACCGGACCTCGAGCTCCTCCAAGCCTAGCCCCAACTGTCCAGCCATCCCCAGTGCTGACCACCCATGTGTCCCCAGCCCTGACTGTCCAGGGCCCTGTGGCTCTCACGGCCTGCCCCAGCTGCAGCTCCAGCCTGGTCCCAAACCCTGCTCCAGGTGGCCCTGAGTGAGGACTTCAGACCCTTCTGGTGTCCTCAGCCTGGGGGACGGGCCCACGTGCCAAGGGGCTGGGGACTCCGGGCCGCCATCCCTGAGCCCAGGGAGCAGGACACCATGGAGGCTGTGAACGTTCAGGTCCCTGCCTGGGCTCCCGAGGCTGCCCCAGACCTCTCAGCTCCACACTTGGCTTCAGCAGCAGAGACCCGAGTCGGGGCCACAGGCCTCCCCAGTGGGGAGGACACAGTGCGCTCCAGGCTCTGACCCTATGCTCAGCCCCACGGGTGCCAGAGGAGCAGCCCTGTCCCACTCACCACGAGGTCGTCCTGGCCAGGTCCCTGCCGGCTGACCCTGCCCAGGGCCCCCCAGGGTGGAAGCACCCCCTACCTGGCCTTGTGGGTCCTGTTCCCCGCCAACGAGGGGAGGCTGGCGCTGGCATTGGGGAAGGGGGCCTCAGAGGAAGCATTGGTGACCCTGTCGCTGCTCAGCTCCAGGTACGACCCGTTGAGCAGGTAAGCAGCCACCCCCGCGCCTGCCTCGTAGTCCACGTAGAGGCTCTCAGTCGTAGGGCTCCTGGGGGCGCCCTGCGCGAAGATGCTGTTCCCCGTCTCATTGAGGGCGAACTCTTCGGAGTCAGAGCCCGCGCCCAGGAGCTGGTCAGAGATGGCGTTGGCGGAGAGGAGCTCCTGGGAGGTGAGATGAACATCCGCCTCTTGGTCATCCTTGTCCCTCATGCGCGCCATCCCAGTGGCATTGCGGTCTGCAGAGACAAGCAGCTGGACCTCAAGTCGCCTGCTGGGTGTGAATGCTGCCCACCTTGCTGCCTTTAGGACTCCAGAATGGAGAGGTCCTCCCTGGGCGAGGGGATGAGGGTGCTCCAGGGAGGTCCTTTCTGCTCAGCAGGACACAATTTGGAGCCAGGTGTGGTGGCACATGCCTGTCATCCCAGCACTCTGGGAGGCTGAGGCAGGAGGATCACAAGTTGGAACCCAGCTTGGGCAACTTAATAACTTAGCTGGACCCTGACTCAAAATAAAAAATAAAAAGGTCGGGGAGGCTGGGGATGTGGCTCAGTGTGAAGGACCTGGGTTCAATCCACAGTCCTGGGGGGCAACAAAAGACCCAGTTTAGCCAAGGTCTTGGAGTGAGAAGCACACAAGTGGGTTCTGACTCTGTAGAGACCAGTGGGCTCCAGCATGGGCTGGACAGGGCCCCCCAAAGCATGTGCCAGCTGGACCGCAGCACGCGACCTGATTTGGAAAGAGGGTCCCTGACCGTGGGGCTAGTGAAGGACCAGGAGATGAAGCCATCCTGGATTTGGGGTGGGCCCTACACGACCAGTGTCCTCCAAAGAGGAAAGGACAGAAAGACCCCGAGGGACCAAGGGGCTGCTGCAGGACAGGCAGGGCTGAGAGCCGTCACTCCCAGCCAGCAGGCACTGGGCACCCCCACCTCAGATGCACCCCCTGGCCCAGGGCCCCGTGTGAGCCCTGGGAGCCCAGCACTCTTGGCCCCAGCTCTTCCAGGGCCACACGGTGACTTTGCCAAGCCACTTCCACGCCAGCCTCCATGCCCCCCGGGAGAGCCGGACAGCTGTCTTGTTGCCTGCTGCCTCTGTGGTCCACAGTCCTGGATTCCACAGCCTGGGCTCAGAAATCCTCAGGAGAAACTGACTTGTACTGAACACACCCAGACCTTGGTGTGCCACGTTTGTCCCTAACAATCTGACTGCTGGCCTGGCCTATGCACTGTCAGGGGTCATCCGTCACCTGAGACAACCATGCCAGAGGTCTGGGCCAATGCCACAGCACTGAAACAGGGCACTTGGGCCTCTGGGAATCTGGGTGTCAGACAGGGCCATGGACCCGGTCTCCTGCGGACACTGAGGTTCCACTGCCTACCTCACAGAACTTGCATCGGGCCTGCCCGGAGTGTGTGAGTAACCCCGCCTTGCCTAACCTCCTCAGTCTGGGAAGGGGCTGAGGTCCTGGAAGCCCCGGCCTCCCTGCCACCCAAGGGGGCTCCTGGTTACCTCGGAATCCCTTGGCCCTGGAGGGCCCCTGGCAGACCCCGCTGCCGGCAGGTTCGCACACCTCGTTGGTCTCTGGGCCCCGAAGGAGGCCCAGCTCCATGTCAGGGTCCTGGGGGCCAAACAGGCGGTTGTCCAGGCCCAGCTGCTCCGAGGAGGCTGGGCTGTGGAGTGAGGCATTGCGCTGCAGGAAGCCCAGGAGCTCCTGGCTCTCGGCACTGGTGGAGGCCGAGGGGGGCTCGGAGAAGCTGTAGTAGAGGGACGGGCGGTGATGTGTAGGCGGAGACTGCAGCAGGGTGTACTCGAAGGTGATGGAGGGGCTCTTGCCATTCTGGTTCCACACCTGGGGAGGAGCAGCTGTGAGATCCCGGCCTCCCTCCAGCCCTGCCTGTGTCACAGAGAGCCAAGGGCACGGCCCCCCTCAAGGCCATGGGGCTCCGCACATGGACACCCCAGGGGAGGACCTGGTACAGGCAATAAAGAGCCACAGAGAACTTTCTAGAGTGGAAGCAGCTGAAACCCATCTGCACATTAGCAGCATGTGCACCAGAAACTTTATGCAGGGATATGGGGCCCTGCCCTCTCCCCAGAGACCCAGGCCCTGCCTCAATTAGGACAACCCTGAGGGGGAACAGCCTAGACACAGAGCTCCCATGGAGGCGCCCAGGCCTGTGGGGAGCGCAGGGCCCCTGACCTCTCCCCACTCCCCAGTCTCCACCCTGAAGCAGGGGCCGCCCGGAAGCTGGTTCTGAAACAGATTTTGGAGCAGGGTCAACCCACACCTCCCCGGGGCCACAAGGGTCTGCTGGGCAGTGGGCGGAGCTCTGAGGCCCCCAGAAGGCAGCGTGAGCCAGACGGGCAGGCACGGGCGGCACTTCAAGGCTTTGGGGTTGTTGGGGACAGAGTGGGGCCGAGAAAGCACAAGGGACCTGGAACCAAAGGCGCTGGAGATGGAGGCAGAGGGTGACTCCACAGAGTGGGGACTGTAGAGCAAGGACAGGGTGGGGACACAGGGCGGCTCAGTGCTACAGCTTCAGGGCAGAAGGGGCAGAGGAGCACCAAGGACAAGGTCGGAACGCAGAGTGGGGCCCTGGGATGTGGACCCAGAGACCTGAGTTGGGAGGCTCAGAATATGTGAAATTTGATGCCCTGCACCTTCTGGGCCCCGAGAGGGCCGGGCCTCCCTGGAAAGCTGGCAGAGACCTCTCTTCCCACCTCCACATGCCCCTGGGCTGAGCCCAGCTCCAGGACTACTGACCACCAGAACAACAGCTCGGCCCAGATCCCATCCTCAGCCGATCCAGGAAGCCCTGAGGAGGAAGCGTGCACCCTGGACTCGTGGGCAGCTGAGGGCGCGGCTGGGGGCTCCCAGGCTGACGGAGCCAGCGGTGCCGACACTAAGAGAGGGACAAGCACCCTGCCTTCCATGGACAAGCCACCAGGGGACTCTGCTCTTCGAGAAGGCTGGAGGACATTCTACTCCCTGATGAGAAAAGAAATGCCGCTGTGAAATGACACCAGCATCACTCAGGGACAGCGCTGGGTGGCCTCACGGGCCAGGCTAGTGGCAGCAGAGGTTGCTTCAGACCAGAGCTTCCAGTGGCCTGGGTGGTGCCAGGGAACAGAGATAATGAAGCAAGGCAGACGCAGGTGTCACCAAGAACAGTAGCAAACGTGGCCGCCTGGGGCCTGGTCCATGGCCAACAGGATGATGGACAAAGCACCACTCGAGGGTGGATGGGCCGGAAAAGGTGCTGCTCAACCGTGTGAGCAGAGGAGATCAAGGTGGAGGACCAGGAGCCGGGACAGCGGCCCCATGCGATGCCACCATACTTCCTTGTGTCCTGAGCCAGGTTTCAGACCCAGGATCCACAGTTTATGCAGCTAGGAATCTGCAGTCCTCTCCAGGGGGTGGCAGCTGTGCCCTGGAGAAATAGGTGGGCATCCTGAAACCAGGATCCAAGTCTTCACTGATAACCAGGACCCCCAGGCACCGTGACCAGGTCCCAGTGGGCTCAAAGTCCATCTCCTGGCCCACAGGCTCCCTGTCCCCAGCAGCACAGCTGGCATTGGCAGATCCCTCACGCCAGTCCTGGACCTGTGAGGTGGAGCTGTCACTGAGGCTACGCGACCCTCTGTTCTGGCCCCAAATCCAAGACAACATCACATCCTGGGTGGCAGACATTAGTGCCACAAGTCGTGTCCTGGAGGCTCAGGGTGGGGGTCCTCAACTCCAGTGGATCTGCCACCTAGACGTGGTTGTGTGCTGTGTGGCCTGACCAGGTCACAGCCCTGCCGCTCTGGGCCAGGTTGGTCCCCTCTCTAGGTTCCACTCACACATCCATGGGCTGGGCCACTAAGATGGAGGTGGATTTTCATCCCCAACTGGGGAGGCCCAGAGCAGCATCCCTCCACGTGGGGTAGACAGAACACAGGTGCACAGCAGCGAGCCAGGGCTACACGAACGTCCAGCTCCCAGTCATACCAGGTTACAGGGACTGTCACCCTCCACACAACACTGCACCCAGTGCCCTGCATCGATTACACTGTGTCTGCCAGGTCAAGAGGAGGCACCGGAGGCCTCCATGTCCTCCACATGGCCAGAGACTCAACCCTAAAAATACTGTGTCCCCATCCCCGTTGGTGAAAATCTGAGTTCAGTTTGCCGGGATGCTCCCCGAAAGCAGGGGAGGTTCCTGCAGCTCATACCCGCCACCGCGAGTGAGGATGCCACATACAGGAACGCTGGCCCTCCACATGCTGGTGATGAACACGCTGCCAGCTCTGGGTGGAAGTCTGAGCAAGGTGGGCCCTGCACGGTCCTGGCATGGTACACTTGGCTGGCTCCGTGGCCAGGAGAACTGGGGTTTCTGGCAGGCCATCAGCAGCAAATAAATGCACATCACCTGAGAAAGCCTCCAGCCTGCCACCGGAAGTGGAATCCTCTGACCACGCTTGCTCAGAACACCAAGTAGTCCACAGCCAGGACTGGGCAGTCAGGGCAGAGGCCTGAGAAAGCCGCACCAGCAGCTGTCAGAAAGCTGCTGACCCCAGGCTGCTGCACCAGCTCATTTCTGAGCTCATGGCCCGGACTGCACAGAGGGACGCCGGTGACCAGGTGAGGGTGGAGACACAGCCAAACCAGATACCAAGGCGGGTCAGCTTGGTAGGAGGGCACAAGCCAAAGGGGGATCTACCTCGAGACGGCGCCCCTCAGACAAGGAGGGAAGGAAACGCTCCCAGTGCAATCTCCCTCTGTGCAGGCAGCAGCTTAACCCAAAATAAGATGTTGGCTTTGGGGGCCAGGCAAAGGGCAGGGCTGTGGGTCAGGAGCCCAGAGGGCACAAACAGAAAGAAGACTGGGGCCAAGAGCCACCAAACAGCCATATGACGATGGGAGGGCTCTGCCTGCCAACACAGGCCAGGCTCTGCTGCAGTCACCTGCTGATGGCCCTGCACAGGGGCCCGATGGTGTGGCCACCACCACTCAGACTGCTCAGCCCCTTCCACGCACGACTGGGACCTCAGCGGCTGGATCAGCACCGGCCCCACCCAACACCGTCCCACAGAGAGCAGGCCGCTCTACAGCAAAGGAAGAGCCCCAAGGACGTGGGCCCAGCCCATCCTCAGTGTGCTGCTTCAAGAGGACCAGCAACAGTCCACAGCTGAGCACCTGCATCCCGGGTATTTCCCTAGGGGGCAGGGTGCTCTGTACCAGGTGAGCCCCTCCTGGGCCCCCCAACCCACACCCAGCCTGAGTTAGCGTGGATAGCAGAAAGGCTAAGGTCCACGCTGCCCTCTGCCCAAGCCCCCTGTCTCTGTCCTGGGGCTGCCCCAGAGACCCCCACCCCCAAGCCCTCTGGCGCCACACTTCCATACCAGTGCCTGGCCTGTGGCCTCCTCCTACCAGGGGCCAGCCTGCCTCAGAGGCAGGTGCAGGAGAAATCAAATGCACTCAGACACAAAGATGCCTCCACCCCCATGAAAGCCAGCCCCAGACCTGCCCCTCTCAGGGGCAGCTGACTCCTGGACAAGCCCTGCCTGTGTGCCAGGGCTGGGCACCAGGCTGCAGCAGCATGGTTTCCAGTTGCCAATCATGGCAACACCCATGGCAGGCTGTGCAGAACACACCCAAACTCTCCTGCTCCCCACTGCCGAGCCTGAGCATCCCAGGGACCCTGAGCATCCCAGGGAGGCAGGGTCAGGGGACACAAGCTCTGCAGTTATCCCCACAGTGTTAACAGAGCAGGCTGGAGCTAGGGGGCATCAACCCCACCGTGGACTGAGAAGAGAGGCAAGCCTCCTTCTGGGCTCCCATGGGTCCCTGATGAGCAGAGGATGGGTCAGCACAGAGGCCCTAGCAGCACCAGTCCACAGGGAGCTACAGCAGTGCTGAAAGACGAGCAACTGAGTGGATGAAGAAAGTGATGAATGAATGGGTGAAGAAATGTGTGAGTGGATGGACAAAGGATTAAACAAGCAATTAAATGACCCCACAAACAAATAGTGAGTGAACAAATGCATAAACAAATGAATAAACAGAATGAATGATTCTATGAACAAATGAGTAAAGGATGATCAATGAATTAGCAAATGAATGAATGAGCAAACAAATGAATAAATGAAGGTCGAGGATTTAGCTCAGTGGTTTTGCCACCTGCTGTGCAAGTCCAAGGACCCGGGTTCAATCTCTGGTACCAAAAAGAAAAAGAAAAAGAAAGAAAGAAAAATGAGTAAATGAAAAATGAATGAATGAATGACTAGATGAACAAATGGGTGAATGATTGAATGACTAAGCAAATAACCAAATGACCAAATAAATGAATAAATGAACCAAAGAGTAGATGAATAAATGAAGGAAGGAAGAAACATGCAATGAATGAGTGAGCGTGTGATGATGCAAGGAAAAGGCGAATGAATTAATGCACTCGAGGGAGAGAGAGAGAATGAATTAAGATCCAAGCGGACACCAGATGAGGGACTGAGTCAAGACAGACAAGTGCACAGTCTCTAAGAGACTGAACTAGCGGCACCCAGAGCAGCCAGGTGCTACGCAGCCCTGGGCATTCGTGGCAGGGCTGCCCAGGTCTCTGCCAATGCATCCTGGCCCGTGGCTGCGTCCTGGGAAGCAGCACCCACGGCCCCGTGTTCCCGCGCCTGCGCACGCACCATGACATTCAGGCCCTGGTTGGTGGGCCCCTGAGCCACGATGTACTCGATGCCTGTCTCGTAGATGTCCATGGGCCGCCGGTACTTGACCACGGTGCCAGCAATGTTGAAGTTCTTGGGGCTGTCCACCTTGTAGTTGCCGTTGAAGAAGTAGAAGCCGGCTTCATCTGCCAAAGCTGGGAAGGCAACACTGCAAGTCACACAGGCCAGGTGGGAGGGCAGGAGGGGAGAGGGAGCCAGAGCTTCTCGCTCGGGGAGCTGTGGCCAGCCCTGCCCTGCACCACAGGACAGAGTCCTCAGAGTCACTGCGAAGGAGACAGATCCTCTGCCCTGGCCACTGAAAGCCGAGGAGACAAACCCCTGCCCATTAGCCCACAGCAACCTGGCACACCTGTGTGGACCTGCTCCACTGCTCTGAGGCTGAGGGGCTGCAGGGGACAAGCTGTTGCCACAGGTCAGTGGCCGGGTGGACATAGAGTCAACAGCCTATGGAAGGCCTTCCTCTGCCACAGGCACGGGCAGGCCCAGGGCCGGCACAAGCCTGGACAGTGAGGCAGAGCCTCCGTGCCTCGCCAAGTGGCACTGCAGCCCTGGCCTGGTTGGCATGGGGAGCTGTCCCCCAGGCCACTCCTGGGACCCCCCAGTTGACCAGCTCCGCCCTCCCAATGAGAGCAATGCTCTCTGCTGTCCTGGCTGTGCTGTCACCCTGTCCTCCCAGGGGCTGAGGGCTGGCAGGGTTAAACTGGGCAGAAGGGGCCTGGGCACCTCTGCCCCTCTCCCAGAGGCGGCAGGGGGAGAGGCACACTCCCAGGGCCCAGCTGGAGCCAGCTGGGAGCTCAGGGCCCAGGAATATGTGTGGACCCCCGCCAGCCTGTCCCCTTGCCCAGTCTGGAACAGCCCCCTGGAGCTGGTCCTCCAGGGAAGAGGTGCCTGGAGCCTCCAGGGCGGGAAGGGATGGAGGGGCGGACTCGGCACTCGGGGACACTCTGTCTTCCAAAGGGTGTCCTTAAAGCCGATTCCAGGAACTGGCCGCCGAAAGACGGTCCAGCTTCCAAAGCCCCTGATGCAATACAGCGGAGCGGAGCAATTAATTTATTATCAGACAGACCCAACACAGGACGCGTCTGCCTGGCAAGTGCCCTGGACACAGCGACGTCAGAAAGTAGAACAAAGGAGGCGGCACGCTGCTGGGGCCCGCTTGTCTTGGCTGGCGTCAGGCACGAGCCAGGGCTCGGCGGGGCTCACATCCAAGACCCGTTTCCTGACGGTGAGGACCTTCCCGCCTGCGGCTTTCCCAGCGCTCCAAGGCAGCCCTTGGCATTCCACAGGTCTGTCTCGAAAAGAGGGCTCTTCAGCCAGCGAGGGGAACGCAGCGCTTCCTGGCCTCTCCGCTCCCAGAGAGCAAGCCACAGACCCATGGGCCTGGCAAGAAGCCCAGCGCCCCGTGCCTCGGCCAGGCCATCCCTGGGGTGGTGGCACCTGGGACACAGAGCTGGGGCCGGGCCATGCAGACCCTGGGGCTGCACAGAGAGCCAAGAGACAGAGGCCGGTCCCCTCCCACATCCCTGCAAGTACGGGTCTCACCTGGAAGCCCTGGAGCTCACACAGTTGCCCCCCAATAAGACACAGGTTCTCAACCTGGCCCACATAAGGCCAGCCGAGCACCAAGAAGCTCATGGGGGCAGCACCTGCCCGCCGGGTGTCAGGGCTGCAGCACCTCCTGGGGCCAGGGCCAGCCCCCAGCCACACAGGTCACCCTCCCCGAGATCGCCCCCAGACCGGGTGCCGCTGCTTCCCTGCAGTGCAGATAAACCTGGAGTCTGTGAGGTGGCAGCCTCCCCTTCCAAGCCCGGCTTCCACTGGAGAATGCAGGGAAGAAGCACGCAGCGCCGGCCTGGGCTTGAGCCTGCCCTCTGCTCCTTCCTGCTCGAGGCTTCCTCTCCCTCGGCCTGACCTGTCACCTCCTACACACTCCACGCCACTGCAGGGGCCCCATCTCTAGTACCCAGCTTCTCAGGGAGCCCACTGCCCAGTCTTGCCCAGGGAGCTCCACCTAGGGTCACGTTGCCTCCCACCACTGCACCGCCTGGCCCTGGCCCTTCAGGAGCCCCTCCGCCTGCTGATGCTGCCCCAGCCCCAGCTGCGCACCTAGCACATCAGCCGACTTCTTCCTCTCCACGATCTGGATGTCCCGGGCACCGGCCGGGATGTGAGTCACCAGGGAGTAACCTGCGGGCACACAGATAGTGGTGAGCGGGCCTGGCCCACAGAGCCCTCGTGGGGCGGCCTGGACAGCGAGAGTCACGCGTGGGCGGCAGGTGCCACCCTGAGCTAGGTGGGAGGCGGCTAAGGGTGCACGGGGCTCCCGCCCTCCCAAACACCCTGCGCTGTCCCAACGCTGACCCTTCCTTGGGCACCTGACCTGCACCCACCAAGGCGATCAGAACGGCCTGACCTTGCTGGTGCCCACCCCAGCCCTTCCCAGTGAGTACTTCAGAACACAGGGACCTCACACCCTGGCATCGCCGACCTCGGTCCTGCCCCCCGCTGTCACCAAGGGGTGATAGTTTCCCCTGCACAGGCACAACGCCATCACTCTGCATTGTCACCTTGTCACTTCTAAATCCATCTCATCACAACATCCCGTCAACAAAGCTGGGGAGACCTGCAGGTGGAGCCCAGCCACCCCGCGGGGAGCCGGGCTGGCCGGCTGGACCCTGCCCCAGGACGGCCAAGACGGGAGACAGCCATGGACGGGTCCTTGGAGCACAACGGGGACTGAGGGGCTGGGGCAGGGGCGTGCCCCCTGCAGGGCTAAGGGATGGCCAGAAGGGACCCCTAGGACAGAGGAGCCAGCGAGAAATGAGGGGCTCTTTACCAGGTGGGTGCCTGCCCTGGGTTTCTGGCAGGAGGCGATGGAGCCTGCCTGACTCAGGCCCTGGGTAAGCTGAGCTCAAGGACCCTCCTCCCGGACTCCACCCTCATCCCCCAGGTCCCCAGGGTCCTGGCCCGATCCTCATGCCAGCAGCACAGGGAAATGGTCCCCAACGGGGTGTGGGAAGGTGGGGGCAGCTGGGTTGGCCCCATCGGCTGTTTCTGTGGTGTCAACTCTGTCACTGTGGCCAGTGGCGAATGAGCAGGTGCTGTCCCTGTGCAGAGCCGAGCAGAGCTGCAGTAGCCTACTGTATATGGTGTTTCCACCACAAACTCCAGCAATATCCAGGATGAGGACGAGGATCTGAGCACTCCGTGTCAGGTGCAATTTATTTAAATTCAGACTTGCATGCTTCGGTGTTGGAATCACCGAGGAGCTCACACAATTCCCGGGCATGTAACACTCGGGTCTGCTGGACGCTACAGCTCATCTGGCCCTCACTGTGACGCAAGCACCCGAGAGTCAGGAAACACGCATGAGGCTCGGGGGCCAGGACACAGACCCTGTGCATGGGCTGGCGGGCTCAGATGCAGCCCCACCAGTGGCTGTGAGACCTTAGGTGACCCTGCTACTCTCCGTCTGTCCCTTGGCCCTGGGCAGCAGCCTTATTACCTGCCTTGTCGCGATTCTGCCAGCCCTGGCTTGGCTCCTGGCACCGAGGCGCCTGCAGGATCTGCTGGGGTGGGTTCCAGGCCAGCCCCCGGCCCCTAGTGGGGAGCTTGGCCAGGACATGGGCCTGATCAGGGCCTTGCTGTCACCCACAGAGCCTGGCACTTCCAAGGTGAGAGGGGAGACATAAGCTGCCGGGATGCTAGTCCCCATCTCTGTGCTCCCGGCCAGCAGAGGCTGTGAGAGCAGATGAGTGGCAGGAGGTGCAGGGTCAGGTAGCTCCGGCTTTGCTGTACCTGCTCCCGTGCCCAGGCTGCAGGGAGCCACCCAACATGCACAATTCACATGTGTCTGACTGCACTGCCTGCCCCATCCCCTCCCTGCCCTCGGCCCAGCACGCCCTGCCCTGATCTCACATCCAAGCCCCAGCCTCCTAGTCCCTCACAAGCTCCGTGCTGTCCCTATGTAGGCAGCCCCTCCTCCACCTCCTGGGCTGACCAGCAGCCCCAACAGGATTGGCTCTAGTCCAGACTTGCCTGGACTCAGTTTCCCCATCTGCTAAGTGGGTTTCAAGCTGCCCTGCCCCCTGCATCTGGCGGTTGTGAAGACCACTTCCACTTCAACCCAGAAATGCATCCAGTCGAACACCAAGCATTCAAAGTGACATCCTTTGGAAACTATGAAGGCCTGTCATACTCCCTGACCCCCCAGAGGGCCAGGCCGGCACTGGACACAAACACCAGGCCAAAGAGTGGCTTTGAGGAGGGACAGTGCTGCTGGGGACAGAGGGCTGGGGGGCCAGGCCCCAGGGGAGGAGACTCTGAGACTCGGGCCCAGCATCTGCAGTGCCTACAGCCAGGTCTGGAGGCTCCAAAACCTGCACTCATGACTCAGTTTCCCCCTTTTTCAGCATGGCGGTCACACCTCCATGCAGCTACTCAGAGGTCAAATGTGATCCTCACACCTAGTGGCCTCTGGTAGGCAGTGGACATTCAGCAAAGAGCCACTGGGTGTTGATGGTCAGAGGGCCCATCCAGCTCCCAGACTCAGGACCAGGGGCAGCCTTACCAAGAGGTGCGTTGCCCTTGCGGTAGTTTCCAGTCACGTGGGTGCAGCTGCTCCCGTCGCCCTGGCAGACACCGCACTTGTCCAGTGTGTGGGTGGAGAACAGCACCCCGTCACAGCCGATGGGCTGCAAGAAGCAGGAAAATGCTGCTGGGGGGCACGGGCCTCGGCCATCACCACCCGGGCGGCCGGCACGGCCAGAGCCGTGAGACCAGCTGAACTTCCACTGCAACGTTTAACAACCTCACATTTTCCAGACACGCAAACCCCTCGCAGGTCAGTGAGCTTGCAGGACGTGCCGTCGCGGGCGGACACCATGAGCTGCCGCTGGCCGTCCACCGTGGTGCAGTGCAGGTCACAGGGCTTGCTGGAGATGTGCACGTAGTCATCTGGGGATGGACGGGGCTCAGCGTAGGGAGCAGGCGCTGCCCCTCCCCTCCTGCGAGACAGGAGCCTCCCCTCTGCATGAATGGGAAGTGGGCCAGGAGTGGAGAAGGGGCCTTGGGGTCTCGGTGGCAGGTCTCAGGCCTCAGGCCACAGCAGAGCCATGAGCCAAGTGTGTGACCTGGAGCCCCGGTACACTGCAGCCCCAGGAAGCAGGAGAGGCCGACTCATCTACACTGTTGTCTGAACAACTTGCTTCCTCTTTCCAAGAGAGGAGACAGGCAGAGAGCAGCCGTCACCCCACCCTGGCCCCCCTGGGACCATGGCCAATGTAGGATTGTCTGGGCTGGTTCCTGTCCAAGCCCCCAGCCAGTAAGTAGGAGAGTCCTGACCTTCAGGCCAGGCCAGCAGGAAGCTCAGCCCCATGACATGCCCGGGGTGACCCCAGGTCCCCTTCAGGAGATGTGGGGCCCACTCCCGGCTCCAGAGCTGGCTCTAGAGACCCCTGCTCCCAGACTCAGTTTCCCCACCTGCCCATGGGTCAGGATCAGCCCTGGGGGCTGTGAGGGCCACCCCACCCTCCACCTCCTCAAGGCAGGTTCCCAGGGCTGCAGGTACCGGGGTACAGGGGCTTCCACTGGTAGGTCCGCCCGTCAAAGACCCGGGAGTTGAAGGAGACGCACTGCTCCTCTCGGAAGCTCCGCCTGTCTGGCGGGCACTCCTGGAAGAGGGGGCGGGCTCTAGCACGGGGTGGCCTCCCGCTCCCTGGCTCCATCTCCCTGTCTGCCATTCTCAGGAAGGGCAGTGCCCACCCTCCAACATGGCAGATGCCCCCCCATGTTCTGCCCGCCACTCTGTCCCCTGCCCCAGCTTTCCTCCCAGCCTCGAGGCAGAGGTGTCAGGATGCCCAGGCACTGCCCACCAGGGCCCTCTTGCCCTCTGTCCTCAGCAGACCCTGCGGTGTGCAGTGTGCATGGGACTGGTGCTGTGGAAAGCCACAGGCAGAGACTAACTCCAGAGAGGAGCCAGGGAGAGGGAGGGTCGCCTCAGTGGCCCAGCGTAGTCAGGCAGGGTGTCTGCCCTGGGAGCTTACAAGTGTCCACTGAACCCAGTAGCACTGTCCCGAGAGGGCAGCTGACCAGGGGACCTCAGCGCAGAAGCCGTGGTCACCCGCACTCCTATGCACACCAGCGTGAATTGACCCCAGCGGCAACGCCTTCTGGCCTGTGCGGACCAATACCCCTGCCCCATACCCCGTGTTCTGGGGCAGACGTTGGGGTTCAGACCGACAGGCCCCATTGAGAGGCACCCTGGGGCTGGGCCAGCCTCAGAACCTCCTCCCAGCCTCAGCTTCTGCCACCTCCACGCTGACACGAGGCTAACGAAGCCTCGGAGAACTGGGACCCCAGGGAGTGGCGGTGAGCATACAGGGGTGGAGCTGCCAAGGCCCCAAGAAGTGAGGACAGGGAGGTCAGCACAGTGTGCGAGGGTCCAGGGGGACCCGACACCTCAGTCTGAGCCCGCCCCAGCCCTGCCCCGACTCCTTGAAGGGTGCTGGGCTGCATGTCCGGGCCAGGGCCTCAGGAGGGGACCCATGTCAGGAGGGGAAGTGGCGTCCCAGGCCTTGGCCTCACCTTCAGGCTGCAGAGCTGGTAGCTCTTGGATGTGCCGCTGCAGGTCCTGTTGCCGGCGCCTGGGACCGACTTCCTCCTGGCAGGGAGACAAGTGCTGAGCGAGGGTCACAGCCCTGCGGCCAAGGCTTCCGGAATCTCCCTGCCCAGCCCCAGGAAGGATGCAGCCCCAGGTCTCAGAGCCCAGAGCCCATGTTAGCAACACCACGTGTAGGCGCAGGCCCGTGGTGCCTGCTAATGCACAAGGCCTCGTGGATGCTGAGAGACGTAGCTGGGGTCCCCTACTCTCCCCGCACTACCCGTGAGGAAGGGGATCTGCAGAAGGGTGAGCAGCTTCTCCAGGAAGCAGCAGAGGCAAGACTGAAGGCCAGGCCCATGGGACAGTGGAGTTGCAGCTCCACGCACGCCATGCTCCTCCCCATGTGCCCCTAGCTCGGGGCTGCTGAACAGAAGGCCGAGGGTCTGGCCCCTCAAAGACAGAGCCCTGGGAGCAGGTCCTGCTTCCCCACAGGAGGGCTCCTGGTACCTGGGGTGTGGCAAATCCAGGATGGATGGTACTGGGGGGCTGTCCAGAGTGCTGTCCCCAGCCAGGGCCACTAGGGAGATGGAGCCCTGCTGCTTCCTGCCCGAGAGCCACCAGGACCTGGGCCTGGGTGCCCACCCCACCCTGCCCTGTGCCAGCCTCCGCCCATGCAGTGCCCCACCTCTGCTGCAGGCAGTGTCGCTCCTGGGACATCACCCCGCCGCCACAGCTGCGGGAGCACGCGGTCCACTTGGTCCACTCCCCCCACCAGTAGGCCGTGGCATCAGCACCACCCTCCAGGCTGTTGGACGTGGGGCTGTTGTCCTGGTGAGAGACCCATGGGCGGTTAACAGAAGGCTCAAGTGCCCAGCAGGACAGGACTACCCTGCTCCCGCGGGTACCACTGGCAGTTAAACTGGAGGACACTGCTAAGGCTCAGGTCTCCCAGCCCCAGGCCCGTGGGTCCCCTGGTCTTAAGGCTTGAACACAGGGGGCGCTTGGCAAGCTCCAGAGGCCTCATCGAACTGGCCCACTCCCTCCCATGCAGCCTGGGGGACACAGATCAGCTTTGCTGGACGGGGGAGCATTCGGCCACCTCCAGCCACCATCATGGCTAGGGCCTCAGAATGCCAGAGCCCCAGCTCGGGGCCGATCTGACCGGCCCTGTGACCCTGGAGTTGTGCCCCATGCCCACCTCACAACGCATCCAATGTCAGTCTGTCTTGGAGGACTACACCTGCCCAAGTGGCTGAGTCGGGGCCCTATTTGATGACACCCCACTCACCGAGAGCTCCGTGTTTGCTGCACCCCCAGCCACCACCGCCATGGCCAGTAAGGACCAGGCCCATTGTGAACACTGCCATCCTCCATCCATCCTAGGAATCAAGGCCACTGTCACCACCAGGCCAGAGCCAGCTTTGGGGAGGTCCCCAAGGTTCACCCAGGGTGCCAGGTGGCAAGGATATCTGCAATCGGCTGATTATGGCTGCTCATCCTTGAGTTCAGCAAGAAGGTGCTCTAGAAGCGATTAGAGAGGCCTGTCCAGGCCTGGGCATGGACAGGTGGCATGCATGCCAAGTCTGGGCCACCCTTGATCTGAAGGCACACAGAGAGGCTTCATGCTTTGCTTCTGAGGCCCAAGCCTCAGAGACACCAGGGAGAGCTGAGGGGCAGGAGGCCCAGGCGGGGGTCGGGGGGAGTCTGTGGAAAAGGACAAGGGCACTAAGGACCAGGTCGGCCCCGCACCTGCCAATCTTTGCCAGCCCTCTCACCCAGTGGCCCTCAGAGAACCTCAGGGGAGCATCCTCTACGAGACCCCAGCTCTGTATGAGGAGGTCTCACACCAGGAAGATGGAATTGGGGAGGAGGAGTGGGCAGCGGCTGGCTCCTGACAGCAGCCAGGGCCATCTGGCTGACCCCTCCCGACACTGTCAGGGTCACGCCAGGGTCAAATCCCAGGGACCCAATCAGCCGCCAGGCACGTGACCCCACCCCCTGACTGCAGCTCTGCCCGTGCCCTAGCAGGGAGGGAGAGGGGAACTGGGGTCCAGTGAACCTCACTTGTGCGGCAGTTAGAGGGGAGTTTCCAAATCCACCTAGCCCAGAGTTGGAGGCCGACAGCCCCCAGACCCACAGGGGCTCCTCCCACACCCAGACCTTCTTAGGGGCCGTGGGGAGGTGGCCCCGCCTGCATCCCTGAGGCCATCCCTGCCTCCCCGCACCTTGGGACGCCTTCCCCAGGCCAGGCAGGGCAGGTGCTCAGGGTTGGCCAGCTGCACCCTTGCCCCACAAGGCTGCACACATCTTGCCCTTGGGGGTCCCATCCGGCCAGCTGCTGTGCTCCTAGGCTCCTCCTGCAACCCGGCCTCCCGGCTGCAGAGCCCCCGCTGGCCGTGTGCCCCCTGGCACCAGGCCCTGCCCACAGCTGAAGACAGGTGCCGGGAGCGCCGTGCACACACTTGGTTCTCATTAGGCTCGCAGACACTGCTGGCCTCCCGCCAGCCCCGCTTCCAGCTTGTGTGGATCCATCTCTTCCCGGGTCCCAAACCAGCAGAAGCCGCAGGAGGGGCTTGTAGAGCAGGCGGCTCGGGGCACAGGCTGCAGTGGAGGGGCGGCCCTGTGCCTGCCTCTGAGGGTCAGGTCCCTGGTCCTCCTCGGGAATAAGGACACCCTGGGCCCCAGGGGGTTGCTCAGCCCCTCCTCTGGGCAGCTGGACGAGCTGAACTCAGGTTCCAAGGAGGCGGTGACGTGACAGGAACAGGGACTCAGTGGCCTACCTGGCCGGGCCTCAGCAGGTTGTCCTCCCAGAGCAGGGGCCAGCACCAGGTGTGCAGCCAGCGAGAGCGAGCGGAGGCCAGGGACGTGCAGCTCTGCCTCTCTCCTCCCGCCTGCAGCCTGGCCGCCTCCCTCTCCCACTTCAAAGAGCATCTGAGGGAGGGGATCCTGGAGGGGAGGGGCGCAGCCCAGTGGCGGCTCCGGCTTCGGCTTCGTGGCCGCAGCCGCCTTTATAGCTGTCAGGCAGACGGGGAGGGACTCACTCTTCCCACCGGGCCGCTGCCCCGCCCGCCGCCGGCCGGACTGGCGCACACTTTAACCCGCTCTGCGCCTCTGGAGCCCAGCCAGGCCAGCCCAGCTGCCTGCTGGCTGCTGCTGCACGGCCCGGGAGCTGAAAGCAGGAGGCCGGGCAGGAAGGCCACGGCCCAGGTCCCACGTGGGAACCGCATTGGGGTGTCCAGATGGAGCAGCCAAATGTGAGGTCACAGAGGAGGCTGGTGGCTGTGGCAGGTCTCCAACCCACCCCTCCCTGCAGAATCCCCAGCCCCTGCCACCCTTGTGTGTGGGCTGGGAGGCAGGAGGTATCCCCATCCATAGAGGCAGAGACAGGTCCCAGGGCCCCCAGGCAACCAGCCAGCTTCTTCAGGGCCCTCCTAACCCCAGAGGTCTAAGCAGGTGAGGGACCCAGGGAGGCCTGGCCAGGGGCTCCGGAAGGGCACAGATGTGTGCAGCCTGCTGACCAGACGGCCGGAATGGCCAGGGCCTGCAGATGTTCAGCACCAGCTTGGCAGGGCACAGCGGCCTGGCTGGGCACTGTGCCCACTGGGCAGCCCCCAGCAGGCGCTGTCTTCCTGCTGAGCCAGAGCACAGAGGTGCAGGGGCCGGCAGCTGGCCAGGGGAGCCTGGCAGGATCTACATGGCCGGGACCTGCCCCCCAGAGCTCCCCACTCCAGAAAACAGAGGTGTGGCCAGGCAGCAGAAGCCAGGGCAACACTCTGTAAGGTCTGAACTGGTTCATCCACACCGGGCTCCGTGCACAGACGGCCAGGCCTGCGACGGTGCTTGAGAGACCCCTTCCCTCCCTCCTCCTCCTTCAGTGCTTCCTTGAGCAGCTGAGTTGCACCCTGGGGAAGCTCTGTCCCGTGGGTGACCACCAGCCGGAAAGGTCAGGAAAGAGCAGCCAGTAATAGCAGTGAAGAACAGGAGCGCTACTCGCCAGCTGGGCTGCTCCTGGGCACAGGGAGTGCGGGTCAGCACCTCTGTCGTTCACAGAGGAACCTGCAGTCCGGGACACAGTGCACTTTCTAGCACCCCACACACATCTGCCAGGTGCACTGCCAGCCCCAGCCCTGGCAGCGGCTCTCAGGGCGGCAACCCCAGTCCCTGCAACCTTCCCCCTAACCAGCCCCACACTGCCCCCTGGGGCGGCATGTGGAGGCACAGCCACACGAGGGCCTGTCAAACTGAGCTCTCACACGCCCCGCACGCTGCACGCCCACCAGTCCCTCCCCAGTAGCCAAGACTGCATTACACTTGCTCTGGGAGCCTCTGCCTCCCTGCTTTCCTCCCCTCCCCTGGCCGCCAGGCCCCGCACACCCTGGCACAGTCCCTGTGCCTCCTGGCGCTCCTGGCTCCCACCTGCAGCTAGCACCAGGGTGATAAACGGTTTCCCTTGGGAGAGACCCCACTGCCAACCCACACACCCACCCCAGCGTTGGCTCTTGGTACAGCTGGGGCTGCAGGTGGCCACCTGGGAGGCGGCCTGAAGGCCAGCACCCCCTGCTCCTAAGCCAGCCAGGCTTGCACCCACCCCTGACCTCTAGGAGCCCCAGATCCGAGACCCACAGGCTGCCATGACCGCTGTGTCCTGGGCATTGCAGAGGGAGATAGTCAAAGACCCACTCCACAGGGCAGGCTCTCAGCCCCCTGCTCCCTCTATCAGCGACAACAGCTGCCCTCTGTCCCCTCATCCCCCAGTGGGGTCCCCAGCACCTGCAAGGGTGGGCACTCACCTTCCAGTATCCCTGTCCCCAAGATGGTGACATTGCACAAGGAAACATCACGGTGGGCGGAGAAAGGTGGAGCTGGGATAACCTCGTCCTGCCTGTTGGGCCAGGGACTCTGCATTCTGCCCTGAGCCCAGCCGCCCGCCTGGCAACCGTGGGGTCATGGTCCCGACCCCTCCCTCCATGACACAAGTGCCTGAAGCCAGGGTGGGGTGGCTCTGTCACCAAAGCACTCTGGGCCCAGCCTGCTGTCCCCTCGGGCCCCTCCACAGCACCCATCTCCTCATGCACGGCCCCCAGATGCTCCCTGAGGCACTCCTGAGACACCCCAGGGCCCCCGAGTCATCCAGCCGGAACCGTGTCTCTGCCTGTGGCTGGAACCCTCTGCACACACAGGGGCCATGCAGATGTGAGAGCACAGAGCTACCTGGGGACTCCCTCGTGGCCGTGGCTCTGGAGACGCTCTGTAGCTGGTGTCAGGACATCTAGGGTGCCAGGGAGGGGTTCATGCCTAGGGAGCTTTCGCCCATGCCACCCATGGTGACTCGGGGCAGCCCCCGCACGTGCGTACCAGGCCCTTGAGCCCATACCCAGAAGCCTTGGATCCACCAACAGCCGCTGGTCCCTCCATGACCGTGATCCTGGTGCCACACGGAGCCCCTCCTCACTGCGCCCTGGCAGGGTCTGCAGCCGGGCTCCCTGGGCCCGAGTCCTCCCCGTCCTCCTCGCTGGGCGTGCACGGGCATCGCAGACCTCTCGGTGCCCGGCTTCCTCACCTGTGAGGTGGGTGAGGCTCCCATGAGGGGGTGCAGGCGGAGGCTGAGGACCGGGCCTGTGAGGGGCGGCAGGCAGTACCCTGGCCCTGGGCTGCTGTGGGTTCTGGGGTCCAGTTTTTGAGCCTTTCCTGGCCCCCGACAAAAACCGCACCAGGCTGCAGGGTCGAATTAGACATGAGGAAGCCACGGCCAAGGTTCGACCCTGGAGGAGACAGCTGGCCACGTGGGGCTGCCTGGCCCAGTGAGTCCAGGACATGCTGCGGTCCCACTAGAGCCAGGACTTGGTGCGCTTGGTCCACACTGGGACCCCGCCACTTCCCAGGACTTCACGAGCCAAGTCAGTGTCTCCTTTGTGGGGTGTCAAAGGCTCCGGAGCCACAGCTGAGCATGACACAGGACTGGAGCGATTTGGTATAGAGAAGCACCCGGAGAAGACAAGGCAGTGGCCAGAGCAGTGCGATCTGGATGCTCCTGAGTCTCCAGAACTGCACGGGCAGCCAGCTTCTGTCCAAGAGGCCCCTTCCTGACCTCAACCAACAGCCAGAGTTCTCACGTTCCTGGGGGGCCTACACCACCACGGGGGCCCCAGCAGTGCACACCTCCCGGGTCCTCCTCCTCCTCCCCCCTCAGCCGGGAACGCTGGCCTCATCTGTGGGCCAAAGGGGTAGTTTAAGTTGGGTCTCAGGCCCGTGGATGGCTGCGCCTGACCAGACCATCATGGTCTGAGGCTCCGCAGAGGGTAGCCCAGTGCTCTGGAAGGTTGAGGAAGAAAAACCACAAGTTCAAGCCCAGCGTGGGGAAATTGGCAAGACCTTATCTCAAAATAAAAGATAAGAAAAATGCTGAGGATGTAGCTCACTGTGAAGGACCTAGGTTCACTCCCCAGGACTGTGGAAGGAAGGAGATGGAAGGAGAAGGGAAGGGGAAGACGAAGGGAGAAGGGACAGGGAGGGGCAGGGAGGGGCAGGGAGGAACAGAACAGAGGGAAGGAGAAAGGGAGAGAAAGGTCTTTTGTCCCCAGATCAGGGCAAGAACAAGGTCAGAAGCCCCAGTGTGGCTGGAGCAGGCCTGATGCTGTGTTTCAGGGACTCGAAGCCAAACAGCCGGATGCCCAGGCCACCGCTGCCAAGGGACAGGGGCTGTTTGCATGGCGCCTCCTTGGGGCCTGAGCTGCAGAGCCTGTTCAGGGCTGGCTGTCTGGGAAGCAGCTCTGGCACGAAGTGGCAAAGACTAAGGACATCCCAGTGGACCTGCAAAGCCAGAAGCAGGGTCTCCCATCCACAGGGTGTGCAACAGACCCCCCACCAGCCCTACCTTGCCATGGGTCTGAATTTCATAGCCCCAGGCAAAACTGTGGGCTACAGCTGCTGCTGACCTGTACTGCCCTCCCCTCTGGGCCTCACTCACTGAGGGGTACTTGTCAGGCAGCAGCCAGCAGGGTGGCAGTGGGGACCAGGTGACCCAAAGGGATGCACGACTCAAAACTCCCAAGCTCAGAGCCCAGCCTGCCCCCGCCCCAGGAGGGTGCCGGCCCTTGACTTTCCGACACAGCGTTTCCGAGCTGCCCACAGCTGCCCTGAGGTGCCCACGCCTGTTCCCGGAAGGGCTAGCTCACTGCAGCCCTGGAGGCAGGGGGATCAAGAGCTCCATTTTCCAGAAGGAGAAACTGAGGCATGCCAAAGGTGCCAAGGTGTGCCAGTTCGAGGAAGGGGTGGAGCTCAGCCCATCAACCTGGCCAGGGTTCTGAGTTGCTCATTTTCTCCCAGCAGCTGAAGGCATCTGATTGCTCTCGAGAACTGGGTTGAGCTGCATGCACAGACACGAGTCAGGGGCCTCTAAGGAAGGAGTCCGGATAACCAGAGCCTGCCCTGCCCCAGGTACGGGGACCCCACATGAGAGCTGGGGCGTGGGCTCAGTGACCCAGTGCCATGGGCCGGGGGTGCCAGCCTGCAGGGGCCCCTGGGGCCAGCGCCACCTGCTGGGCAGAGAGAGGAAGCTGTCCGTCCTGCCCTACTCCCGGGGCTGGAAATAGAGGCCAAGCCGTCCTAAGGGCCCACGGCCAGGGACAAGGGGTAGGAAGCGAGTGAGGTGCTCTGGCCTCCCCAGCTGACAGGAGAGGGAGGGAAACACTGGATGCGGCGCAGGAGTCAGGTGTGACTGGGTGGCCTGGGATCCCCGCCCTCTCTGGGCCTCAGTCTCCTCACCTGTGTGGCGGAGGAGAGGTTGGCACCCGCTGCTGCCCATGGACAGGGGAGGCGGCGGCCTTGGTGCAGGGCTGGCCCTGGACAGCATCTGTGTGCATGAGGGGTTTTCAAGACCCATGCGGGCAGAGCCATGCGGACTTGGGGAGGGCAGAACCAGACAGGGCAGGGGTCAGGAAGGGCCGAGGGGCCGTATCTGCCCGGCAGAGCCCGGGGTCTGGAGGGACCATTGGGCTGGAGCCTGGATTAGACAGGGGGCTGCCAGGAGGGGGGGACCTGGTGGTACCGGTCCTGGGCCTCTCCCGCGTCTCCGGGGGCAGTGACGCCCCCAAAGCAGCTGCCTTCCCCAGTCCACTCTGCCCCAGGCCAGGAGACGTGAGGGTCATTCCAGTCCTGCACAGAGCTGGCGCCTGCTCTGGGGCCAGCTGGTCAGTGTTCAGGCCGCCAGGCTGGGACAGGAGCCACGAGGAGCCACCCCCGCCTCCACTGTGTCCCCCGAAGAGCAGTCGCTGCCAAGCCCCAAGAAGGGGCTCCCGGCTGCCCCAGGCCGGCACCTGTCTCACCCTCAGGACCTTCCCTCTAGGCCCCCCCCCCGTAAGCCCAGCAACACATGTTCAGCAGTGCTGCCCCTGCTCCGCCCCCAAGCTGACAGCCCGGGCCTGGAGCTCACAGCTGCAAAGCACATGCCCCATGCACAAGAGCCGCGGCGGAATGTTCTCCTGCTGGGGAGAGGGCTCCCCGCACCTGGCATGGCCTGCAGTTTCCTCTCCACCTTCGCCCGCTCCTGGGGGTGAGGGCCAGGGGCTGGGGCAAGCGGAGCACGGAGGGCAGTCAGGGCCTCGGACACAAGGAGCCTCGCCTCCCTCCCAGCACACAGCAGGGACTGGTTTTCCCGTCCGTGAGGCCAGCCCCGCCCCGCCCACCTCTGTAGACTTTCATTCATTCTTTTAATAGTCATTCAGCAGTGTTTGTTGGAGACCCGCAACATGAGGGTCTTGGGCACAAGGGGCTAGGGCAGGGGGCCAGCAGCCCGAGCCCCGGCCCTGGACCCTGCTGTCCAGTGTCCAGCCACAGGTGGATGGGAAAGTCACGGTGCGTGGGGACACTCGTCTTGGGATGGGGGTGCTGTCAGTCACAGACCCACAGACCCACAGACCCTGGCCTGGCTGCACATGAGCAAGGCCTCCCCATGCAGGAGAGGCGGGAAGATGTAGCACTGGGAATGGGGAGGCCCAGGGCAGGGGTGTGGGAGCCAGGGGTCCGGGATGGCCAGCCAGGAAGTCTCCGAGGACACATGCACTTCCTCCGAGGGCTGCAGGTACCTGAAAGGGGCTTAAGCAGTGTGATGCGACCAGGCATCTCAAGCCAGGTGTTCTGTGGCAAACAGCAGGTATGAGCCACAGCCACCTGCAGGCTAGAAAGAGGTTTCTGGAAAGTCATGGGACGGGGGCTTGCAGGCAGAAGGACAGGTGGCTCATCTGGGCCCCAGAGCAGGGCGACATGGGCAGCCTGGGGCCGGACAGCTCTCATTCCAGTTCCCAGGAGGAGGAGGAGGGTGTGGGACGTGGCCGTCCTCAACCAGAAGGACGGGCCCGGGGCAGCGATGTCATGGACCCACACACTTCAGGGCCCCACGACGATGATGAGAGTTCCAGAACAAAGTCAGACCTGGGCGTAGCAGCAGCTGATTCTGCTGGGGGCTCCCCGGGAAGGGGTGCTGGGAAGGAGTGTTGTGGGGTACACATGTGTACACCTGTCGGACAAACCAGGCCACATCTTAGCACCTGTGCACTTGTCCTGTGCAAACCATGCCACAGAGGCAAAATGCAAAGGAAGTCGGACGTTTCGCTGACCGCAGTCCAACTCGTCGATCCTGGGTCCAGCTGGCCACACGCATATCAGTCCCTGGCTGCAGGGCGAGGGGGGCCCTGCCCAACAGGCCCCCCCAAGCCTCGGGGCACAGAGAAGGTGACTGTTGGAGCCAGTGAGGGGTGATGTGGGGAGAGGACGGAGGAAAGCAGAGAGGGCAGCCTGGCTGAGCTGTGGCCGCACACGGGCACAGGGGCAAGGGTCCCGTCGGCAGAGTTGGTGTCACCCAGCACCCACGCCCAGGGGTCTGCTGGCCCTGGGGAGGGGCCCATGGAGGGTGGCCAGAGGTCAGGCTGCACACACGGGGGCTTCCCCAAGGTGGCCGCCCCTCTGCTCCACCGTGAGAGGCTGGCAAGGCCAGGGCTGATCACATGGCTGTCAGCTGTCGGGCCGCCGGGGGCCGCTCAACACCTGCCTCGTCTGCTCTTCAGCCTGGGTGTGGGCGCCCACAGCTGCACAGCCTCGGTCAGAGCCAGCCTTCTCCCAGCCAGCCGTCCTGCACCCATGGGGACGCTCATGGCCAAGCTGCTCCTGCCCACCCTCAGCAGCCTGGCCCTCCTGCCCACCATCAGCGTGGCTGCCAGGCGCCGCTTCCACATGGAGGCCATGGTCTACCTCTTCACCATGTTCTTCCTGGCCGTGAGTCTGGGGCTGCAGGGGCAGAGGCAGGGGTGTCTCCCGGCCGGTCTGTGCTGAGGGAGGAGAGGGGACTTCGGGAAGTGAAAGAAAGCATCCAGGGTGGGGTCTGGAGAGGCGGAGGGAGGGTTGCCAGAGTCCCGCCCCCTCTCTGGCCTCAGTTTCCCCATCTGCGCTTTCCTGTGCATGAGACCGAGCCCAGGGAGGCCCGTGTCCGCCCCTTCCCCAGCCTCCCACCCCACCCCCTCCTGCCCTGGCCCCCGCTGGGGAGCCGGGCCTGGCTGGGGGAGTGTGGGCCGCGGGCAGTGTGTGCAGGCCCTGCCTCCCCGCACGTCTTTCTCTTGCTATTTATGTCTGGCTCCCTGGAGCTCTGCTCCCTCTGTTGCCCTGCTCACTTTCCAGGTAACTGTCATAGGCTGGTTTTTGCTTCTTTTATAAAGTGGAGCACCTGGCACCCGCCACCTTTCTGGGAGTCCTCGCCCCTGGGGCCTTATCTCTCCTCTTCCCTGTGGGTCTCTCTCCTTCTCCTCCTCTCTCCCTCTCTCTCCCTCTCTCCCTCTCTCCCTCTCTCCCGTATCCCCACAGAAGTCATCTTTTCCTGCCCCCCTTGGCCTTCCTGAGCCCCACCCCCTCACGTCCCTCTGGCCCTATCTGTCCGTCTCTAGCTTGCTGCTATCTATCCACCGACCTGTGACTTATGTATCTCTCGGCCACATGATCTGCCATCCACATGCGGTCCATCGCTCTGATCTAAATCTACCTAACATCCCCATCCAGCCTGCCGCCTGTCCATCCTGCATGACTCCCAGCACCCACCTCGAAGCCTCCACCATCTCTACCTTTGTTGTCTCTGTCCTAGCGTCCACATGTCCTCAGGCCGCTGAGTCCCCAGGCCTCCCCCAAGGTGCCCCCACTGGGCTCCCACAAGAGCCCCCTCCCAAACAGCCAGCCCCGTGGGACAGGGCCCGGGGAGTGGGGCCCCATCCTCCTCGTGTGGCGGGGGACCTGTGGAGACCTCCCGCCCACGTGGCTGGGCCATGCATGCGTGAGCACCCGGTGGCTCTGGCTGGAGCGGCCCCGTGAGCACACGGTCTGCACACTGTCCCTATGACCCCTGCGTCCCGGGTGGACCAGGTCCAGCACCCCCAGCAGCACACGGCTGTGGTAACAGTGACCTGGGACAGAGCAGGCCCCAAGGAGCCGGGGGCCCTGGGACTCTGCATCCTCCTGGGCTAGGCGACAGCAGCCACAGGCCTGGCACCCCATTCCCAGGGCCGATGAAGAGACTGAGGCCCAGGCGGCTGAGGGCGGGCGTCATCGTCGCTGGCATCACAGCTCTGAGCCCCTGGAGGGACCCGGCCTGGCCCGCACCAGGCAGTCTGCTGGGCAGAGCAAAAGCCAAGCTCAGAGCCCAGGCCAGGGGCAGAGCAAGGTCTCGTCCCCAGACCCAGGTCCCCCAGCTCACCCCAGGGACCAGCTGGGCGTCCTCCCCTCGGCCGCCTCACAGCTGCCTCCCTGGCTGGCCTCAGAGGCCACCGCCCTCCAGCCCCACCCAGAGTGGCAGGGGCAGCTGCCTCCGGTGACAAATGTCCTTCGGCCTCAGAGCCACAGCCTGCGCCTCCCAGAATTCCGCCTTGAAGTGGCTCCCGGGAGACGCCACGCCCCACAGACCGTCTGTCCTCGTCCTGCTGGTTCAGCCTCCTGACTCAGCCCCCACAGCAAGGATCCACTGGGTCTGAGCACAGATCTGAGCTCCTACCCACCCCGCAGAGCCCTGGCCAGGCTGGGCGGCTACTGTGTCAGCGTGGGGATGCTGGATTCTGGGGGTCCCTGTCCCCCTCACCCCCTTTGCCAGGTGGTGCTGTGCAGGTCGCCTCTGCTGCCCACAGAGCTGGCTCCCGGCAGGAGGAGTCCACACACCCCCGAGCCCCTGGATCAGGCCCCAGCTGGAGCTCTCCGCCCCCGCTGACCAGGCCTGTCCTGCACCACGCCACCCGCCTCGACCCTCTTCTTTGCCATTATCACTCTTCAAAGAGCGCAGCACCAAAGTTCAGTGCAGCTCGCCAGGAGCCCCCTGCCCCTTCCCGGCCGCCTCTGAAGCCCAGGCCGCCGGCATCCGCCATCAGCGGCTCCTAGCCTAACCTGACTTGCTGGGCTCTCGGGCCCCTCGGGGTTCCTGCTCCCCCCAAGCACCCCCAGCCCGGCTCACCAAGAGCCCTTGTGCTGCTCCCCAGCCGAACTTGTCAAAACAGTTGTCTCGTGGAATTGAATAGTCCTTCAATGAGGAGATGCGTGTGCAGAAGGAGAGCTGTTTCCTGGAAGGAATCACTTCCCTGGTTGGAAGAACACTCCAGAGAGACACTTCGCTTTAGGAATTGCCATTCGGTCGGTGTCGGGGAGACAGCTGCAAGAAGGTGGGGAGACCAGCAGGTGTGGCTGCAGCGGCCCTGGGAGTTCGTTGAGAAACTCATCTCGACCCCCAGGGCCAGCAGCTCTGAGATGCAGGGCTCAGGGCTTCCTCAGCAAGGCCCCCAGCGACCAGCGCCCCCTCCAGCCTGAGAACGCTGTAGACCAGGGCTTCTGCGGGTCACGAGGGTCTGGTGGCCCCTCGAGAAGGCCTGGCCTGGCATAGCGGTGCACACCTGTGATCCCAGCACCTGGGAGGCTGAGGCAGGAAGACTACAAGTTCCAGCCAAGCTCAGCAATTTAATGATTCAGTGAGACCCTGTCTCAAAATGAAATTAGAAAAGGGCTGAAAATGTAGCTCAGTATGGAGGTCCTGGGTTCAGTCACCAGGGCTGCAAAGAAGAGGGAAGGGAGAGAGGGTAGGGCAGGGGAGGGGAGAGGAGAAGAGGTCACGGAAGGTGGGTACGGGTCAGGCTTTGTCCCCACCTCTCCAGCTCTGGTGACCACCCCACCTCAGCCAGGTCAGGTCCCTGCCAGTGAGACACCGGCCGGGCCCTTAGCACCCCAGGTCTGAGCTCCCTGCCTCTGCATCGCCCCTGCACAGCACCCTGGGGTGGGCGCTGGGGCACTTTGATCAAACGGGAGCTGATGGCCTCGGTTTCCCCGCAGCTCCACCACGCATGCTCTGGGCCTGGCTTGTCCATGCTCTGCTTCCTGCACCAGGACATCCTGGAGTACTTCACCATCTACGGCACAGCGCTGAGCATGTGGGTGTCCCTCATGGGTGAGTGGCCGCGCCCAGCCCTGGCCCCAGCACTGCGGTCTCCATGTGGGCTCCTCACGGGCCCTGTGGGACCTGGGCACCCCAATTCACTCCCACAGGGGTCTTTCATGAAGACAGGGTGCTCTCCCCAGGAAGCAGCATCCTGCCTTTCCTCTAACACAGACTGAGACACCGGGGGGGGGGGGGGGCACCTGTAATCCCAGTACTCGGGGAGGCTGGGCCAGGAGGATCAAAAGTTCAAGTCCAACCCTGTCTCAAAATAAAAAGTAGTGAGGATGTAGCTCAGGGTGAAGGCCCCGGGTTCAACCGCCAGTACCACAGTCAGTCCGTCAATCTGATCAAGTGGGGTGGAATGCAGAGCTCTCCAGACCTTATGGGGCCACAGGATGGCCCTTCGTGGCCACCTAAGTCTGGGCTCAGCCAGGAGGGCGAGGGGCACTCACCGCTCAGGGTCCCCCCTGCCCCAGCGCTGGCTGACTTCGACGAGCCCCAGAGGTCCACCCTGGTGATGCTGGGCGTGCTGACCATCGCGGTGCGGACCTACCACGACCGCCAGGGCTACGGCGTGTACTCGGGCCCCATCGGTACTGCCACCCTCATCATCGCAGCCAAGTGGGTGCGTGCGGCCCCTCCCCTCCCCGGGACCTCCTCTCCCTCCCCGCCTCACGGGAGCCAGGCAGAAGCTGGTAGCGATGACGACCGGGTGCCCAGGCCCACGCTGTCAGGTCCCCGACCTCAGTCAGCAGAGCTGAGTGAAGCGGGGCCGACCCCGGCAAGACCTGCACCCCGGGTGGGCTCGCAGTGCAGAGGAAACATGGAGGACGGGCCTGGAGCTCATTAGCAGAGCAGCTGGGGAGAACGTGGGGGGCTTCCCGGGGACAGTGAGCCGGGGCGAGGCTCCAGCTCGGAAGGAGGGTGTGGGACGCGGCAGACACCTCCCGAGTCGGGCTCCAGCCCTGAGGACCCCGAGGACCCGGGGGCAGCGCCCACAGCCCAGCCTGTCACCCTCGGGCCCACTTCCTGCTGCAAGGCTGGGACCCGCTCAGGCAGCCACAGTGAAGGTGGGACAGTGTGGCAGCCTCCCAGGACCCACTCCAGGGGCCAGGAGAAAAGCGCAGGTCCGGGAGGCCAGCTGGCTCCAGACCAGGGCCTCAATGCGGGACAGGCTGCGGGGGCCCCAGATGGTGGGGGGGTCCCCAGGGGAGGAGGTGTCCGCTCCTCTCCAAGCCGTCGGGCACAGGGTTTATTTTGCCACTTGGGTAAGGGAGAAAGTGAGGCACCGGGCGGTCAGGGACCAAATTCAAAGCCCCAGCAGGGCAGCTATGGGTGGGCTTGACTCTGGCAAGAGACAGGAGTCCCTCTCTCAGCTGCAGGTCGAGGAGCACCATGCCCCGGTCTGACTCTGAGCCCAGCTGCCTAGGGGTGGCTTGAGGTCCCCCTAATGAGCGCTCTGGGACTCATGAACACAGATGCCCCCTCAGAACGCCTGTCTGGTCCACCCGAGGTCTGTTCCTCGAGGCTCTTGGCCGCCTCTGAACCTCTGAACCCGACTAGGCTCTAATTAGCCAGGACAGAATTCACTCCCTGTCCTTACTGGATGCCAGGAGGCTCCCAAGGCCCAAGGCCAGTGCTGTCCCCAGGAACAGGCGATGCTGGCCGCCATCCCCCGTGTCTGGGCTCAGACTGTGCTTTCCAGACGGAGTACACCATTTATCTTGAGCTTTTGAGGGCGGTTGCTTCCTGGAACGTGGATGGGTTTTTCTCCCAAGCTCAAAGCATACTTGGGGAGCAGAAACAGAGAGAGCTGGAACTGGGCATGGTGGCATACTCCTGTAATCCCAGCATTCTGGAGGCTGAAGCAGGAGGATCACCATAAGTTTGAGGCCAGCCTGGGCTACACAGTGAGAGCTGTCTCAAAGAAAAGGAAAGAAACAGAGCTAAGGGATGGGGCGTCCAGGGCCAGGCTGGGTCCCCCCCCTTGGGCCTTGGTGCTGCCATCACAGGGCTAGCTAGCGGAGGGCAGTCACCCCGGCTAGGCTTCAGCTCAGGCCCATGCCCACTCCGCCAGCCTGGGGCCAGTCCCCAGGGACACCTGTCCATGATGGTGAGTTCCAGGGCACTGGAAACCGGGCGTTACATCAGGACTCATGGCAGCAGAATCTGCCGGACCAAACGCTATCCCGTGCACCCCTCCCATGGTGGTGTGTGCCCTGCGATGCTGCCCCACGCCCTGCACTTACACCTCGTGCTGGATGTGCAGCTCTGGGGGCCCGGGGTTACCCTGTCTTGTCTGTGGTCCCCATCCGCCCAAGCTCCACCCCTGCCACAGTCTGGGTTGGGCGCCACTGCCCCCAGTGCCAGGGCCCCAGAGTGGAGCACACCTCATGCTGTGCAGGTGGCTGGGCGTTCACTAGAGTCCCACAGCCACCACCCCGGCCCGGGGCTGGCAGGTCCCCGGTGCTGAGTCTGCTCAAGGTCCCATGGAGGGGAGCAGGGTCCTGGGCACAATAGCCCAGAGGTCTCCAGCCCGGCCACTGCTCCTGCCCTGCCCGGGTCCTCCGCTGGCCACCCTGCTCAGGCATGTGGCGGGGGTGGCCGGGTGAGGGGTGGCCATATGAGGTCCCCATAGCCAGAGGGCTCAGGAGGGCAGTGCCCCTGCAGGCCTGAAAAGTGTGGCCATCGGCCCTGTGCCCACAGCTGCGGAAGATGAAAGAGAAGAGAGGCCTGTACCCCGACAGGAGTGTCTATGCCCAGCAGGTTGGTCCTGGCCTCTGCTTCGGGGCGCTGGCCCTCATGCTGCGCTTCTTTTTCCAGGTACAGTGGGCGTGGAGAGGCCGCATGCACAGTGCGGGCCGGGGGGACACCAAGGGAGGAGGGTGGAGTGCAGATTCAGTGAGTGGTGTCTGGTGGCAGAAAGGCCACCACAGCCAGGGGACACGCAGGCTAAGGGGGCGTGAGCAGACCTGGGCCCTGTTCCCTGCAGGAGTGGGATTACACCTACGTCCACAGCTTCTACCACTGCGCCCTGGCCATGGCCTTCGTCCTGCTGCTGCCCAAGATCAACAAGAAGGCAGGTGACGCGGGGGCCCCAGCCAAGCTGGACCTCTCCACCCTGTGCTGCGCCTGTGTCTGAGGGCGCCCAGCCTGCTCTTCCCCACCCGCTCCGTCCCCTGTGCCCTCCCGCCCAGCATGTCTGGGAACAGCGGTCTCTTTCACACCCCCAGAGGACCCCAGGGACCGGCCCGGTATCCCCCGGGTCCACTGCAGGCACGGCTTTCCTACTTCCTCCTCTGCGACCAAGACCCGGGGTGCATCTGCCCTCCGGCCCGGGCCCGGCCCAGGGCCCCACCCCAGGGGATCTTCAGCATCCCGAGGGCGTGTGCCCAGCAGGCTCAGCTGTTCTCTCCTGAAGTCTGTCGTCACCGCTTCTGTCCCCTTCCCTAAGCTCTGGTGGTTCCCAAGAGGGCCGGCTCTCTCCCTGCCCCAGGCTGGCACCCCGTGCCCCCAGCTGGCTTCAGCAACCATCGGGAGCAGCTCCCCACCACCTTCTGCCTGTCAGCACTGTTCAAGTCCCATCCTTAAACAAGCCACCCTCCTGCTGACCACGACAAGCGCCCATGCCCACAGTGGACAGGCGGGCCCCCGGCTCCCCTGCAGGGTCCTCCATGCCCTCCTGCCACCCTGGGACCCTGTGTCCTCCCCGGCATGGCCATGGCTGGGGCGGCGCCCGGGAGCTGAAGCTCTGCATAGGCTGGGAGGCATCTGGCTCAGCCATGGGGTGGGGGGAGCCCCATCTGTGGCAGCTGGGGCTGGGGAGGCGGTGGCCGAGGTCCCAGACATCACCTCAGAGCCCCGCCCACCCACTTCCCAGTGACTCTGTTCATCCGCTGGCAGGAAGTTACCTACACCTGTCTGGGGCCTGTTTGGGTTTCCAGACGGCCACCAAGGAGCCAGAGGGGTGGCGGCTGATCTGTCCTAAAGTCACCTCCTGCGGTCCCCAGGGGGGCTGGGCGGGGGGGGGGGCACTGCCACATCTGGGCATCTGCGTCCTTTCCCGACCCCACTCAAGCCTCACTGGCCCCATCTGCTGCCTCCCTGATCATCAGAGCCCTGGCTCTTCCCAGCTGGCCCTGTCCTGGCCTTGATGGCAGGCACGGTCTCTGCCAGCCTCAGCCCTCTGGCCCTGCCGGAGCCCCTCGCACTGGCTGGTGCCCAAGGGTAGGGCTCTCGCCTTCTCAGCCCTCACCTGGGCCAGGGCGGTTAGCGCCTCACTCCCAGGCCAAGGGACCACAGCCTGGGGCTGGAGGAAGGGACCTGCCTCTCACCCCGTGTGATCCACCATGGGGTCCGGGACAGAGACAAAGGGCCCTACCAACTGCTGGGCCTCCTTGGCTGCCATGCACGCACCACGCCGGCACAAGGACACATGTGCACAGACAGACATGCACATCCTGCACACAGACGGGGCACCCTGGACCCCAGCCCCTCGGTGTGGCCCTCCATAGCAACGGCCTGATTTATGGAGCCACCTGGGAGCTCCGCCAAGTCTGTAAGTCATGGACGATTAGGAGAAGTGGCCCAGCTCTCAGCCCCGGGCTGGGCTTGTCCCCACGGCTAGGGTGGGGCACTGAGCAGGTGACAGTGCCCAGGATTTAAGAGCCGCTTTCCAGCTGTGTCCTCCTTGGTGGCCTCACACTGAGGGCCAGGAGGGGCCGGTTTGGGACAGAAGGGCAGGAAGGGAGGGATCCCCAACTCCCTCAACACTCACAAGGGCCAGGCCTCGAGACTAGCAGGAGAGGACCCCAGGCTCACGCACCTGAGCCCCCGTGTTGTTGAGCCCTGGGTCAGAAACTTCAGGTGCTTGTGTGCCCCAGAAGTCCCAGCACAGTGCTGTGGGACAGAGCTTGCCTGATGGTGGCAACACTCGGAGCCGTCGGGTGACCAATTCTGGGAGACGCAGCTGGTGCCAGAGAGCAGCTGAGGCCTCCAGGGTGGCCGATTTTAACTGTGTCTAAATGCCACGTGTGCAGGCAGGGCTGAGATAAAGCCAGGTGACACCCGAGTTTCAAATGCACCGTGGACGATCCGATGGTGGAGTGTGTCTTGTGTGATATTCGGGACGTATGTGTAGGAGACACACTTACACAGAAAAATGAACTGCTGTGTGTTCAGCAAATGATCGAGTGTCCCCAGGGGTCGGCAGCCCTGCCCACAAGCCCCACGACTCAGTACTGGGCACTGGGTGGCACGTTTGAGACATGGGGGGAAGGGAGTGCCCTGCACAGATGGTTTGGGGGACCTGGATTAAGCCAGGAGACAGGAGCGGTGGCCTTGCAGCAGGGATGCCCCTGGCTGGAGGGTGCGGCCTTCCTCCCGGCTGGGCCCCTTCTACGTGGGGAGAGCGGTGGGCACAGACTCCCCACTGCCTTCCTGGGCCTGGCATGGCTTCCAAGCCCTGTGTCCCACCTCCCATGTCACATGTGCCAGTGCCAGCCCACCCGGCACCCCTCCTGGTACACACCCCGGGGCTGGCTCAGGGGCCACACACACACGGAGAGCATTGCAAACATTTACAATAATGTAGACAAAACAGTCTATTATAGTGCTCTCCCCACTCCCCGGCTGGCAAGAGGCTGGCAGGGCACCGAGGCTGGCTGGGCCCAGGCCAGGACGGCCCCAGAGCACACGCCGAGGGCTTCTTGTCTGAAGCCAGTCTGCACGCCATGCTGTGGCCTTTGTCGAGTCGGCTCTTGAAACTTCCTGTCTCTGTTATTCTCCTCTCCAGGAAGACATCTGAAACCCAAAACTTTTATTGCCCCTTCTAAAAAGCCTTTAAAAAGAGGCTCCCCGCTGACTTCCTAGCAGCCCATCCTGCCCTGTCCCGCTCTGTGCAGAGCTGGGATTGTAGTTAGGGCAGCGCACTGGGCGCCGCGGAAGGAATGCAGCTTGGTCTCGCCGGCCGGCCTTAGGGCCCTGGCCAGGGAGGACCCGGGAAGGGGAGGGGCCGCAGGAGGTGGCAGCTGCGGGAGGGAGGGCGGGCATGGGTGTCTGTGTCTGCCCGTGCCCTGGTGGCAGCAGCAGAGGGCCTGTGGCCCCAACAGCTGCCGCCTTCCCACACCGCAGGCTGGGTCACTGGACCCTCTCCGCCATCTGTACTCCTCTTCCTCCCCTTCCAATGGAACAGCAGCCTAGCCCCATGGTGGCCCTCCGGGTCCCCAAATGAATGGAATCGTCAGGATATTAAAATTGCAGATAAAACACATGGAAGGCAAGATGAGGTTCAATGTGGGCCAGGGAAAAGGCTTGGAACTGCAAGGCCTGGGTTCCAGTTTCCCCTCTCCCACCCAGCAAGCCCCACCACGTGTCCACCCGGCCTGTTTCCCTGTCTGTAATGTGCCCACCTCATGTGACTGTTGTCAAGACTAAATGAGATGGTTTTGTACCTTAGCACTGTATTCTTAAGCAGCATTTTAAATGGCGAGCATTTCTACTTTCATGATCTTCAGTCAAGGGTGAGGAATGGGAGATCTGGGGTTTTAGAGGCTCCTTGGCATAGCAGGTGCCCCCACCAACATCTGCACCACCAAGGAGACAGTAAGTGCTTCACACCTGGTGCCCAAGAGTGGCACCGAGGGCTGCGGAGGGAGCCACCAGGCATCCTAGAAAAGGCAGGGTTGAGACTGAAGCAAGCCCAGCAAGGTGGACCAGAACTGGCATCCTGGCACCTGCAGCTGTGCCCAGGACGGTGCCACAGTTCCCTGCATCCTTAATTGCCCTGACTTCCTGCACGTTTTCCAGGGCAGCAAGCAAACCACCAGGCCCCCAGTGGAGAACGGGCAGCCACCACCTGGCCTCTGTCACTGCCATCGGTCTCCAGGGGCCCTGGCTCCTGCCTGTCTGGGGCCCACAGTCACCTGAGGCCAAGGGTACAACAGGAAGGTCCCCTCCTGCCCTCTCAAGGACCTGGGAACAGAGCAGCAGGCGGGCTGTAAACTGCAACCTTGCAAGGGGAAGGGCAGGTACCCTCCACGCCCAAGGTCATGGCTCCAACCTGACCTGAAAGGCAGGACACACAGGCCTCCGCCCTGAGGGCCTGGATTAAACAGCACCTCACACCCACAGCCTCCAGGGGCAACCATGTTCCCAGCCAGCCCCTCGACAGGGAGGAAGAGAAAGCATCACCAGCGGGCACTGTTTGGCAGCTCCAGGCAGGAGGAGGGAGTGCAGGGAGAGACCTACTAGCAGGCCAGGTTCAAGGGTCTGAGGGTATTAGGTGGGGTTCTGCCACCAGGAAGAAGGGGCAGGAGTGGCCTGGAGCCCAGGGAGGGGCCTTCAAGGGCAGAGGAAAGAGGCTGGAGCCATGGCCTGAGACAGGACTTTGTGGGGGCCCCATTGCGTCCTAGCTGCCCCCTATTCCTGCCGCCTTGCTGAGCCCATGATGGCCCTGAGAGGTGTGTCCACACAGCAGCCCTTGGCCTGGGCCCTCAGCCTGGGGACCCTGCCCAGCAGGGAGGGGTGCTGGGCAACTGGTCAGGAAAGCTCTTGGGTGGCCGACTGGTTTGGCAAAGCATACGAGTCACAACCACCCTGCTTCCCGGGTCATGCGCTCCCCTGTGTCCAGCAAACCAGGGGACCTGGGCAACCCTGCAGTAAGACCACTCAGCCACAGGTGGCAGGCACAGGGGTGTGGGGTGGGGTGGATGGGCTCATCCACCCCCATCTCCCAGACAGGTCCACACCCAACGAAGAGGAGCTCGTGACCAGAGGCCCCTCTGGCCCCTGCTGACTGTCCCCAAGAGTGGGCAGGGAGCAGCTGTGGCGTGCCCACCCCAGGGCTGTCCAGTGCTCCTGGGCCACCCCACAGGACAATGTAGGGAAAGAGCCCCCACTCTGCACTGCAGGGGCCTCTGCTGACCACGGCTCCCTGGGTACTGGGCCAGCAAGGCCAGCAGAGGACCAGGGGCCAGAAACGCCCCTACCCCCCGCCACAGGGACTGTAGAGGATGGAGGGACAGAGGCTCGGCAACCAGTGGGGAGCCCTTTGGCAGGGAGTGGCCTGCAGGCAGCCACGAGCCCCCTAAGTTCAGGGCCAGGTGGGGCCTGCAGAGGAGGACAAGAGGCCGGCACAGGGCTACGCCTGCCCAGGGCTCCCGCCCAACCTCCCTCCCCTCCTGCAGAGAACCTGGGCCTCCTTGGCCTCTGCTGGCGTTTGTTTTCCTGACAGCCTGGCTGCCCGGAGCTGCTGGCCCAGAGTCCCAGCTGGAGCCAGGCTATCGGGTGGCCGCAGCCACATCTGGAAGCCATTTGGGCAGCTCCCCACCACCACGGCAGCCGCTCAGCGTGCAGCTGAGAAGTGTCACTGCCAGCTGGGGCTCTGGGAGCTGCAGCCTGAGACCACCAACCCCGCGCTGTCCGAGGCTGGCAGCAGAGGAGGCGGAGGGGACCGAGTCCTCTGGGCTCCAGTACCGCCTGGGTCCAGAAACTGTGGAATGGCAGAATCTCGGTGTCAGCTCGGAAGGCAGCCACAGAGGTCCCAAGGGCCAGCAGGCTGTGCCCTTGAGCACCTGCTCCTCCTCACCGGCCCTTCAGACTGACATCACCCGTGACGGACACCCACCCCTGGGCGACTCACTGGGACCATCTCCTCGACATGACCGCTGCCACCCAGCTGTCCCCCAATTGGAAAAGTGAGGATCAGGGGTCAGCCCCATAGCGCTGTGCCCGGGTTCAGAGTTTCCTAGTCCCCCCACCACCACCGGGTTTCTCCATCCGTCCCCAATCCACCCGCCTCCCTGGTGCCCTGTCCTGCCATTCCGTGGCACGGTGGAAGGCTCAGCTTTCCGCTGCCTGGACAAAGCACCCGAGACAAATGGCTTCAAGAAGGAAAGATTTGTTTTGGCTCATGGTGTCAGGGACTTCTGAGCAGGCTCGGGCTGCAGGGACCTGGAACCCCACCCTTCAGGTGTCACAGCTACGAAACCTTTGCCCAACCCAAGTTCACAGAGCTTGCTCCTCACCTGTTCTGCTAGAAATTTGCTACTTTTTCATACTAATTTTGGCTTAGGGTGTGAGGGAATGGGGGAGGTTCTTCTTAGCTAAAGTCTATTTTTCTGACATGACTATGGTCTTTGCAATTGTCTTTGGCTTAGTATTTGCACAAACATTTACTTTCTGCCTTATCTTTAGATGTTTCTGATAAACAGCTTCTAACTGCATCTTCTTCCTTTTATCTGGCCTATCTTTTAGCACTGTCTTTTCATTTAGCACACTGGTGCTGGCGGCTTCATCGCTCACCGCTGTCACCTGTGTGCTTCACTTCCTACCATCTCCCCCCCCCCCCAACCTGTGTGCGACTCCTTTCCTGCCTTCCCTGGGGCCATGGCTTTCTACTTCCGCTCCCCTGTTGAGCTGGAAAGCACATGCTGCTGGAACCCACTCTGGAATCCACAGACTTGCACCTGTGGTCCTTTGAGTCCCAGGTACCCTGTCCTATTTTTAAGGCCATTCTTCACTGACATTTTTGCTCTAGTTCCCTTGAACCTCTCAGAACCTTTCCTTCCACCTTTGTCCTTTAAAACTTGAGCAGGTGTGGGTTCCAGAAGGTTGCTTATTGCTCCTTGTTTCCCAGCTGCCGTTGTTGTTGCTCTGGAGAAGTCTGCTCCCTGGCTGGATGTGTGGCTCAGTGGTGAGCGCTTCCCTAGTATTCACAAGGCCCTGGGGTTCCATCCCCAGCACTGCAAAAAAAAAGAGAAAGAAATAGGGGGGGTGGGCTTAGCTCTTCTCTGGCTCTTTTGGTCTCCAGGGTTCTGCACTGTTATTCTGCTGTGACAACAGATAAAATCTTTCTTCTCTGTCTTGTCTGGGACTCAGTGGGCTTCTTAAGTAAGTGGTCACTATCTTTCATCCGATCTGAGTCAGTTTCAGCATGATCCTCTAAGCATCACACCACTTTCTCTTCATTTTCTGGGCATCCACCCAGCATCTGCGCCCTTGGCCCTCCATCCTCCAAGGCTTCCCTGTTTCCGGGTCTTTGTCATCCCGGGCTCCTCCTTTCCTAACTTCCTTTGCCTTCTCCTTCAGGTCACCAATCCCCTCTTCAATCGTGCCTGTGCTGTTGTTAAACTATCCTTTTTCTTGTTCCATTTCAAGTGTCATTTTTTAATTTCTAGGAGGATTTTGGTTCTTTCTCAAGAATATTTGTCACTTACTGGTGTATTCGAGCCTCGCTCATTCCCTGTATAAAATATACTCATTGTATCCCTGGCTCTGATATCCCTGGTATCTGAATGTGGGGCTGCCCTGGCTCAGCCACCTAGGATTCCCGCTGATGTCGCTTCTGGTGCCTGTTACCAGTGTGTTCGGCAAGTTTCCACACAGAGCCCATCACTGGCTGCAGTGTTTGCCAGAAATTTCCCCAGGGCAGAGGGAAAGGCAGATTCCTGGGAAATTAGCTGCATTTGCTTCTGCCAAATAAGGGGTCACTTTTAGTCCAAGAGTCCTTCAAACTGAAACCCTTTCTATCTTAGTTACTTTTCTTATCACTGAGACAAAATACCCGACACTCACAAGTTAGAGGAAGAAAAATTTATTTCAGCTCACAGTGTGTAGAGGTTTCAGTCCATCGTCAGCTGGCTCCAGAGCAGGGTGGCCGGGCAGAAGGGCGTCGAAGAGGAGACAGGCCAAGCCACAGCAGGAAGCACCGAGCAGCAGCAGCAGCAGAAGCAGGCTAAGGTCTCCTCCTCTCTCTCCCTTTATATCCCATCCAGGCTGTTCGCCTATTGATAGGTGCCACCCATACCCAGGACTGAGCTTCCATTATCCACTCCCACAATCTGAGCATCACACTCTTAATCCACATTCACCCACCCCACCCTAATCCAGCCACCTTGAAACTTCGCACCCATGACCACACGAGGCTTTAGGGGAACATCTAGACACAATAACACCTTCCTTAATGGTGTAGGTAACTGAGGGAATGTGAATGCAGACCAGACACACAGACACAGACACGCGCGCGCGCGCGCGCGCACACACACACACACACAATCACTCTCAGCCTGAGAATCCCACACTTCCTAGTCAGCTCAAGATGACACTTAAGAAGGTGGATATTTTCCATTCTATCTTGAATGTTTAGGTCTTTCTAGTTGGAGGCTGTGTACAGTGTGTGTGTGTGGTATCTGTGTGTGCCTCCGTCCTGGCCATATTGACAGCAACAGAAATCTTTTGCCCTTATTTTACAGATGAGGAAACTGAGGCACCGCACCATTACCCAACTCATTGAAACCAGTAAATTACAGGTTCAAACCTTGGGATCCAGGCAGCCTGGCTCTCATCAAGCTCTGTGATCCTAACCAGCGGGTCAATGGCCAGTGATCTCAGTCCTGCCACTGCTTCCTGAGCCACTCCTGTGTGCCAGGCCCCCAGAGAGCAGAGACACAATGGGGACTGAGACAGACAACACAGAGGCCCTGGAAGCTCAGTTCCCTAGAGTGGGCATGGGGTGGGCAGAGGAGGAGGGTCAGGGTCTGCAGAGCCCCTCTTCCTGCAGCAGCTGCAGCCAGGCCCAGCGGCAGTAGGCAGCGGCAGTAGGGGGAGCCACACCTGCCCTGGCCGCCTGATGGCTCTCAAGGCTGCCCCCTGTTAAGGCCTGAGACAGGGCTCAGGACACTGCCCACTGGAGCAACCGGGCAGGAGTTCTGGCCAGAACACTTCTGCACTCCAGGAGGCCAATGGCTGCAGTGACTTCTCTGCTAGAAGCCCGGAGGGCATCACCAGGAGGGACAGCAGGTCCACTGGGCTGCGACCCTGGGGCGACTGCAAGCCTGGGTAAAGCCGTCCAGTCCAGCTGGGCTGCAGACACATCATGAGCCCCCCAAGGACCTGGGGGTGGTTAGAAAGCCAACACCCCTCCTGAGACTGCCACCCAAAAGGTCTTGGCCTCTGGCCAGTTGCCCCAGGGTCAAGGGGCCCCCAATACCCTGACACCCATGATATCAGCAGCACTTCCCCTGTGTCACTTGGGGAACAGCTGGGCACAGCTGCATCCCCAGGGCCCTGCCCCCCGTCCTCCTGCAGCACAGGGTCAGACACCAGCCCCGGCACAGGCCCAGCTCCAGAGGCCAAGACAGGAGATTGTGTGTCTGGGGCCCCATCCAGACTGCACAGTCCTGCAGTGGGGACCACTCGCCCCAAACCTGGGGAAGGTGAGGCCTTCTCTCTAAGGCCCTCAAAGGCTGGGCACCATTGCAAGGTGGGGGGGAACTGCCTTGAGCCTGCGCTGACCTGTTCCTGAGCTGCTGTGGGGAATTGAGGGACCATGGAGCCTGTCCCCAGACCCTGCACGCAGCTCGATGTGGGCTGGGGCTCGTCTGTAGCTAAGAACGCAGCTCATGGAAGCCACCGCCCCTCACCTGCATGACGAGGCTGAGCCGGCTTCACCCTCAGCCCGTTCCCAGGGGAAGGCTCCTGGGTGCTGTGCTGCCTCCTTGGCAGGTGGTTTCTCCTGAATGTGTGAGTGTGAGTGTGCACGTGTTGCACATGTGTGTGCAGCTCCCTCTCCCTGGGGAACCTCTGTGGACACTCTGCTCCCTGCCTTTGAAATCTCACCTCTGCTCCTCCACAGCCCCTCGCCAGCACCCCAGTGTGACCCCGCCATGCGCCAGCCCCCCGTGGGCAGATGTCGCCCCACCTGGCAGAGCCCCCAGAGAGCCAGGACCTGGCCCCTCTGACTCAGTCGTCCCTCCAGCTCCTCAGCCCATCTGACAGTGGCCACACCTTCGGTGTGCAGCAGCTGGAGCGCCCCCTGGTGTTCTATTTTGTATTAGTATGTATTTACTCGTTTCACTCTGTAAGCAACACAGAGGTCAGCAATGATTCTCGGTTGCACCCAACTTTTTCAAAATTTCCTGAGTATTGTGGAAAATTCCAAACATACAGATAAAGAGAAGACCACAAATGTCGCCAGGGCCCATAGCTGTGTCTGTCTGCGGTCCCTCGTGCCGGGCTGCCGGTCCCCAGCTGCGCCGAGTGGACAGTGACAAGCCCAGCAGCAGGCCCCAGTCTGGCCCTCTCTGCCCTTCCCCACTCTGCCCCACGGATGTCTGAGCACAGGGACCACGCACAGCCTCTGCCCCTCGGCCTCCCCCGGTGCTGTCTTCTCCAGGTGCCAGCCAGGGAGCACTGCTGACCTCCTCACAACTGCGCTCTCCAGGCCCGGGTCAGCCAGAGCCACGCTGGGGCTCAGGAGTCCACAGAGGGGCCCGGGGGGGAGGGCTGCTGCCCTGCGATCCGCCAGCCGCCCCAGGAGCCCATCCCGGAGGCCTGGCTGCTCCTCCTCCCCAGCCGCCTGGCGGGAGTCTGGGATTCCAGCTCCCGATGGGGGGAAAGCCAAGCCAGCTGCAGCTGGGCCTCCAGAGGCCAGGGGCCCAGTCCAGGTCTTGGGGTCTGCATCTCAGGCCAGCCAGCCGGGGAGTCGGGGGGTGGGCAGGAGGCCCCAGCAGCGAGAAGGCAGCCCAGGACCTTCCACAGCTGTGGAGGAGAGTCCCAATCACTCAAGATCTCCTCCGCGTCGCCCAAACCTCAGTGCAGCAACCGGAAGCATGAGGCACAGAGGGGCTGCAGGACATGCTGGAACCTCAGCTGTGGTCTCAGTTACCAGAGCGAGCACTGCCCACACCCACAATGCCCCTGGACCCCGGCAGCTAAGAATCTAGGAAGTATCAGCACCAGGAGAGTGGCGTGCGGGGCCGGCTCCACCCAGATCTGAGGGTCCTGGGATGCAGCTGAAGTGTAGCTGGGAGAGGTTTCCAGGTCACAGCAGCCCAGAGCTGTGTCTCCACCCCAAGGCCACTTCAGGACACCCGCGGTGCAGACCGATAGTGCTCCGGTTAGACACAGAGGCAGGAGAGGGCCTGGGCTAGGAAGGGCAGTGCAGAGAAGACTCATGTCCCAGCAGTAGCAGGGGACCCACAGGACATCCAGGTTTTCTTCTGATAAAAGAGCCCCCAAGGGAGAGAGGAGGGAGCAGACAAGCTGAGCCCTAGGTCGCCCCAGGGTGGCCTTCGAGCACTGAGCCCCCAGGCAGAACTTGGGGCTCAGTGGCCACAGGAGCAAGGGGCCTTGGGTGGCACCGGTGGAAGTGCACACACATTGCACACGAGCACGTGTGCACGCTCAGTCGCACCTCCTTACTTGGCAAGGACCCTCCACAGGCCGCACAAGGCAGCCGGTGACTGTGGATTCCACAGGAGCCCAGGAACGGGGGCTTGAGAAGAGACAGACAGGAAACCAGGGTGGTGCCTCAAACCGGGAGGAAGCCGGGAAACCAAGCATGAAGTCCACAGACCCTGAGCCCCAGCTCTCCAGACCCCAGCACAGCACCTGTGCCTGGACAGAGGAGGCCTCGATGCTCATGACAAAGGCCCTGGCACAACACTGCAGCCGCCCACCCTGCTCTCCGGGATGCTCAAGGCCACCTGGTGCACCCAGGCCTGGCAGCCGGTCCCCATGGGGACAGTGGAAACCTGGTGTCCACCCTCCAGGCCTCAGGAGCAAATCCCACTTCTTATCTGCAAAAGGAGCCGGGACTTCTCCCTGCCATTTCTGCTGTGGGAATCTGCCAGCTCCGGGGCCTCCCCTTGGGAGCTGGCGGCAGGAGAACACTCAGGACAGCGTGGGCCTTGGTGTCCCCAGGGCCGGGGGACGACAGGCCAAACCCAGACAGACGCTCAACATTCTTCCCAGATGGCGCCTCTCAAATGTGTGGCAGGGGCAGGAGAGCTCCTTCCACTTCCGCCCCTGAGATCACAAATACATGTGGTGTCCAGGGCGAGCAACAGGGCCATCCGGAAGCCAGACCCAGGCCGTGTGGACACAGGTCCACGAGACACCCTCAGCTGCCCACATGGCACCCACACCCAGCCAGCCGCCCCTGCCCAGGACAACACCCCAGGGGCTGGGGTGACTGTACCCCTCTGTGACGGTCCCCTGGAGGCCCACGCAACTCTGAGCAGTGTCCACGTCTCTCTTATCCACCGTGGATCTGTGGTTTCCTGTGCCCCCAGGACAGAGCTCCCTGAGGACAGGCCCAGGCTGCACTGGATGGCCAGTGGTGAGCGCGACAGGTGGGTCCCTGCCTGGAGCCAGAGGGGAAGGCAGCTGTGCGTCCCTCCGCACCCTGGGAGGCTGGGCGGGGGGGCACAGCGGGGACCCCGGCTCCACACAGAGATCGAAGCCCAAAGCCCTCTCCTGAGAGTCCCCCCACACACAAAGTCCCCTTGGGGTGGATGTCGAGGGTGCGTAGGGGTCTGAAGGTACCCCATCCTCTGCTGGACCGGGAGTAGAGGCTGCTGTATCCGGACAGCCCAGTCCCTCGGGGCAGGGGAGGACACAGCCGAGGGGCTCAGGTGGAAGGAGGCCCCTCTGGAGCGTTCCCAGTGTGAGCACAGCCCCCAAGATCCCTGAACCCACCCAGCCCTAGAACTGCCCCTCACGCCTGCCCTGCTCATCCTGGGCTGAGCACAACGCCGTGGCCTCTGAGGAATGACAGGCATATGGTGGTGGGGGAGTGCCCCAAGACCCCTTGGATCCAAGGCAGCAGCAGAGGAGCAAGGGTCCCCACACCTGGCATCCCCAGGCTGCTTCTCCCCAGTCACGCCACTCCCTGCCAGGACAGGGTGGGTGTGCAGCTGGGCTGCTGCAGATGCTGCCACTGGGTCGAGCCAGAGCTGCTGGAACCCAGACGCCAGGGTGCACATGCCAGGACTGCCGCATCCTTGCCATCCAGAGACCATCCAATCTCATCCAGGTTTCCTGCAGTCGGGGGATCCAGGCACCAGGTGCTCACTGTTGGGGTCCCAGTGGGAGGACAGGACCTGTGGGCAGCCTCCTGCCACCACCAGCCACCACCATCTGCAGCCCACAACCCCAGAATCCACTGCTCCAGTCTTTGGCAGCTCCCGATGAGGGTGAGCAGGGTGCTCGGAGCAGTGATTCAGCATCTGAGAGGACACAACGGGATCCTCGGGTCTAGGGTGTCCAGCATGGACAGAGACCCTGGGGCAGGTCCTGCCTGGGTCCAGCAGCCTCCCCAGCCCCACTGTCCACCCAGAGCAGGTGCAGCCCTTCTCAGCGTGAGGTGACAGCCACACTGGAGCTGGGGGCCTCACTGTTTCCTGGGACATGACAGACATCTTCGAGCCTCAGTTTCCTCTCCTGCCCAATGGGAAACAACTCCCTCCTCGGCTGTGTCAAGACAGAGGTAAGGTGGGCACCAGTGCTAGGTACCCAGGCTGCAGGGCAGCAGGCGGGACTAGTGGCCAGCAGCAGCTGCCAGCAACCTCAGCAGGTGACCCTCCATCTCCCTGCAGCCCTGACCCACTCCCAGGACCAACAGGCCACAACCGGCTCCCGAGCCCCCGGCCTCCCCACCCCAGGGTGCCCTCAGGTCTCCTGGGGAACATTTTTGACATTCTCTAAACCGCCAGCAAAACAAGATGAAAATTCAATAATTGCTTTTGGCCAGGAGTCCATGGGCCAGCTCAAGAGCCAAAAATAACCCAGAGGAAGTGTCCCAAGGCCACCTGCGGCTGCAGGACTCCACCTGGGCTCTGTCTGAACATGGGGCAGGAGCAGTCTGAGCCTCACCCCACTACCACTGCCACTGGCCAGAACAAAGCAAGGGGACAGGCAGGGACACAGGGCATGGGGGGACGGCAGGACAGAGAGAGATTGTCACTTAGCACACTGCAAGCCAGGAAGTGTCCAGCCACCCGGAAAAGTGTAATATCACACTTCAGCAAGAAAAGCGGCTGTTATGCTACTTAGTGGCCACAAATAGTTGGCGGCATCCCGGAAGAGGGTGTTGGCTGCAGCTGGAGGAGGCAGAAGCCAGGCTAGCAGGGCAGGCATCCGCCTTGCCTCTCAGCCGCCCCAGGCACCCCAGGCCTGGCCAGTCTCATGCTACAGACGGGAAGGCCGAGGCTCACGGAGGGACGGTCACGTGGCAAGGACTCAACCTGGATCACCTGGCAGGGACCCAGAGCTGAGCAGCAGGGGCCAGGGCAGCCTCCCCTTCCTCTCTCTTGCTCCCTCCTCTGGCTCCAAGCTGGACTCAACTAATGCCCCGTGCTCGAGGGTGAGCAGAGCCCAGAAGCACTGGGGACCTGTGTAGGTCGCCAGTGTGCAGTGCCAGCTCCCAGTGGGGGCTTCCTCCCTGCAGCATCTGGTGAAGGAGGGTGGTCGCCCCTCCACGCACCCGTCCATCATGCAGCTCCCTGTCCGTTCTCCCCGGGGTCTGGGAGAGGGTCCCGGCCTGTGTCCAGGTGAGATGGATGCTCTCTGTCCTCCCTGCGGAGGCGCTGAGGCAGGAGAATGACCAACTGGTCTCCCCCGGCCTGCCTCCCCTCCCCAGGACTCCCCTCCCCTCCTCCCAGCGGACCACTGGGCCTCTCCAGCTGGGCAGCACAGAGCCTGGCTGTCCTGAGAGGGGAGAGCACACATGCACCGTGGCCATCTCTAGTCCCTTCATCCTGCACGCATGAGGAGGGAGCCAGCACAGGTGCCACTGGGCCCAGGCCCCACCTGCCACACCAGACTGTGGCCCAACGGCACACAGCCACTGTCCCCAGGGGAGGTGCTGTGCCCAGGGGAGGCCTTGGCCTAGGGAGCCACCCCAGGCCAGTCCCGCAGCACACCCAGCTCGTGGGGAGCCTCAGCAGACAAACACAGGCCACACTCAGGGACACATGGAAATGCGTGTAGACATAGACGCATGTGGAGACATGGACACACACACACATGCACATGCATATACATGCAGGCAGGCATACACACACATGCACGCAAACACGAGTGCACACATGGACATGTGTAGAGAAGGACACATACATGTACACATGCACACACAGGACGCACAGGTGGACCCACATTCACATGCAGACGTGCACAAACCTGCATGCCCCCGCAGATGCACACAGACACGTGCACATATCAGTAGAAGCATACACAATGCTCACGCACGCACATGAACACATGCATGTACATAGATACCAGGTGAACGCGCAGATGCACCACCCCCACACACACAGATGTAGGCACGCGCACTCCCACGTGCAGGTGCACCCAGATCCCTCTAGCTCTCAGGTCCTTGTTTTGGGGCAACAAAGATTGAAACCAACAAAGCAGCAAGCGATGGGGAATGCCAAACGCGTGTTAATTAGAAAGAATCAAAGAAGAGCTCCCCGCTGGTCGCTGGTCGGTGAGGGCCACTGCCAGGCAGCAGTGAAGCTCAGGCTCAGGGGATTTTACAGCTGTGGGGCCAGTGCACCTGACAGAAGCCAGGAACGCTCCCGGGGGGAAGGGAGGCCTTTGAAGTCTGGTGTGCAAACCGCTCTTCGTATTTTACTTTCTCCAATGTCTCCCTCATTTGTTTAAGGGTCTGTATTTTGGCCCTTGCATTTTGTCAGGCCCTGAGAGTCCGTTTTTCTATGTTAACTCACTTAGGCCTCGACTTTCAGTTTAAGGTAGCTATTCAGGACCTGTGTCCTATCTCCTGGCTTCACTGGCACATGCCACCACACGGGCACATGCACGCACAACACACACGTGTGTACCCACACACTCCAGGGGGTGGCCCACTCCTAGCGCCTCCTGCCGACACCTGGAGGAGCAGTCCGGCTGGGCCCATGCAAGCCCCTCTGAGACACCCAGCTCCATCCCCAGGCCCATCTGCCACCCTCTGCAGTGTCCAACCACCTGAAGCACAGGTTTTCCTACCCTCAAGTCTCTGGCTGCTTGGCAACCCAGGAGCAGGGAGTGTGGGAGGAGCCCTAGGAGACAGGCAGTAAAGGCCCTGCAGGGAAACCACACTGTTTACAAAATGGGGCGCTGACTTGCACAGATGATATTCTCCTTGCAGGTGCAGGGCCTCCCTGGCTGGGCTGTGCACCCAGGCCTGCCCTCGCCTGGGCACTTGCGGTCAGGGCCTGGGCCAGATGGAGCAAGCAACTGGGGATGTCTTCCCTTCCCAGGCCCTGGTCAGAAATGCATGCACCACCCTCGCCAGCCTGAGCTTGTCCGTAGCCCCAGGGGCCACAGGTGGGGGTCCAGCCCTCAGGGCTTCCTCTCACCTGCCCTGGGCTCCTCTGCCTCCCCCAAGACTTGATCCCCCACTGCCCCCTACTTACAGTTGACTGGGCCAATGATAGTTCAGGTTCCTCTGGATGACAGGGAAAGAACCATCAAGCATGCACTCGATAGTAAGCAGCGAGCTATGTTTATTGAAGGAAGTTGTGTTCAGGGCCAGTCTGCGGCAACAAAGGTAAAACACAAACCAAGAAAGCTGCCAGGGTGGCAGAAAAGCCCTCACACGGGCCAGACAGCTCTGCTCCAGGTGCCTCCCATGAATCTCTAGGTGTGACTGACAGGAGTGACTGACAGGGTGCTGAGCCATTACAGGGGCTCTCAGCACGCATGCTTATCCCAGAATTCACTGATCTTAATTCTATTTACGAGATGTGGTGCATATTTATGCATCTGTAATGAGGCTGAAGTAGGGTAAAGGTGACCAAAAGATCAGGCTAGGAAACCCAACCGCATGTGCTCTTCCCTAGGACACCAGCGATCCCCTAAGCTTTTGTTATCTTATTTTCTACCTCTCTTAGGACGGTGGAAGCAGGAATAACTGTTGGATGCTGTTTAGAATTAAATGGAGAAAAGGGAGTGACTCATTATCTCCATTTTTGTCTAACTGTACTATTCCCTCCGAGAGCCCTGGTCCCCAAAAATCTTTGAGGGGAGTTGAAAGAGGACGTTTCCTTTTCTATCACTACTTCTGGCTGAATAGGGGCATTGGCCCTACTTATGCAGAGACCAAGAAACGCTTACTCTGCCTGATCTATGAATTCAAGGAAGCTGAGTTCTTCCTCCGAGGATTTCTTGATGAACTGTGGACATGGAAGCAGGTTCTGATCTTGAGTTGGTCATTACCAGTAGTTTGACAGATGTCAAACAAGAAGGAAGCTGACCAAAAGTTTGAGTATGTAAGATCTAAATAGTAAGGTTATGAGAACCATTAACAAAGGCCATGTAGGGCCGGAGATTTAGCTCTGTGGTTCTGCCACCTGCCTCGCAAGTGCAAGGTCCCGAGTTTGATCCCCAGTACCAAAAAAAACAAAAAACAAAACAAACAAAGGCCATATCCAGGACAGTAACCAAGGACCGCAATTCCAGATATTTGCCCAGGACATCCGTGACTCAGATAGTTCTTCATGGACCTTGGAAGCAGGATCAACCAGTTTTTGTGCTGCACTACTTTAGACCTGTTGATGTTCTTCTTTAGGGATAAACACACCCGCTTTGTTTCGACTGTTAGGAGATCTAGCCCCCTCCAACGTTTTATGGCCTCTGCTGCTAGGGAGCGTCTGATCTTGAAGAAAGGCAATGCTCTGGCAACCTTGTCTAGACTGTCAAGTTCTCGGGTGGCTGATGATAATGGGAGAAAGGTGTGATTAGCTTTAAGGTCTTAGGTACTTAGTCACTGTTTATTATCCCTACAGAGGCAGTTTTTGAATAAACCAGGATAATCCCAAAAGAAACAGGAAAAACCCAAAAGAGGTCATGTCATAATGCGTGTCACGTCTGAGGGAAGAGTGTACACCACACCACATCATGCCGCTGCTGTGCTGGAACCCACCGCTGCCGGGATCCTGCCAGGATCGTAAACTCTCAGCTGCAGTAATGAATCAAAGAGTCAGAGTTTAAAATAAAAGAAGATGGATTATTTGGAAAAGGACAACAAAAGAAGATAGCTACCCTGGAAGAGTAGGGAGCATCAGAAAGTGAAGAACTGTGGATTTTTGTCCTTGGCTCCTTCTTATTTAGGGCTGGTGATTTCTCCCATCCCCCGTGTGGGCACCTGGAAGCTGTCGCCGTCTGATTGGATGTCTGGCTGCCTTTGACCCGGACCTGAGCACCTCTGTCCACATTCTTCCTGGCTGTTTGACTCTTTTCTGCCCTTTTGTGATGAGTGAGGAGGGAGCTCACAGAAGGGCAGCTTAAAGTTAGAAATTAAGTGAAGGGGACATGTGTGTATTTGGTGCAGGTATAGTGATGCTAAACTGAGAATACACGTATCAGTGTATATGTAGAGGGTATGTGTCTTATATATTAAGCAGCGTCCTTTGGTCACTGCCCCTTATTGCCTTTGCATTTTATCAGAGGTGGGTAGGGGGCTGGTTTCCCTGGTCTTTCAGGTTTCTGGCTTCCTTTTTGCTTTGTTAACTGTTTCTGATAAATTCCCATGGTAACTGCGCTACCTGGTGCCTGGAGGGGTCTGTCCGTCCTCCCTCTTGTCTTTCTGTACCATGGATTGAACTTAGGACCTCGTGCTTTCGAGGCAGGTGCAGCACCACTGAGCTAAATCCCCAGCGCCCCCTCTTGTCATTCTGATTGCTCTAACTGTAGAATCTACCTGTGGAGCCAGACATTGGCCCCCAGGAAGATTTCCCATAAATTTTTAATAAACTCTCTTTTCCCTGCCTAGAAGCTGCCTCTCCCTACACTTGGGGCAGGGACCTTAAGTGTAGTAAACCAGACAGTAGTGAGACTACTTACACAATTCACTTAAAGAGAGAAACCGTTATACATATCTGGTTCAACAGAGCAGCTGGTGTTTTCTTTTCTGACAAGAAACTTTGGTTCTTCATTGGTTCACAGCTGTACAAAGTTTGTGGTCCTTCTTTTGTGTCTTCTGGTGTCTCAGGCAGCTTGAGCTTTACCCTGGAGAGGTGAATCCAACTATTTATTTCCTGTACCTCACTGGCAGAAGGAGTGGTTAGTAGAGTGTGTAAGGGCCTTTCCATGTGGGTGTGAGTTGTTCCTGAAGTCCACTCTCTTTCCAGGTCTTGATCAAGACCTGGTCACCAGGGCAGATTTTGGGTCGACAATTTCTGTTAGTCCCTGGGAGTGGAAGAATCTTATTCCCGTATTCCTGAAGGGCCTGTTGGGAAGTTCCTGGATGGGACACTTGTTGAAGGAGCTGGGACATTTCAGTGTCAGTGAGTAGATCAGATGCCTTAAAGTAGGGCCTCCCAGAAAGTATCTCAAGTGGGCTGAGACTAAGTTCGGACTTGGGGGCTGATGACGTCTCATTACGCAGTTGGACGGAGAGGTAGCCACTTATGGTGGGTTTCTGACACAGTCTGGCTAAGGTTTGCTTGGGAGCTTGATGGTCCCTCTCAGCCTTTCCAGACAACTGGGGTCTCCACAGTGTGGAGCTGACACTTAATTCCCAGTGCTTTGGTGGCAGGGTCTAGGGAGGTCAAGGGAGGCTTGTCCATTGCCCCTGACAATGGACAGCTCTTTCCTCACTTGGGAGAATTTTTTTAGAAGGTTTAAGATCTCTGGTTCATGTTTTAGTGGAGATTGCCGACTGGTCAAAAGTCCTCTTTTTTTCCAGATGTCTGCGTGTCCATGTGGGACATGAAAGGCACATCTGGAATCAGTATACATATGGACTCTCTTGCCCTGGGCAATTTAGAAAGACCAGGTGAGGGCAGTAAGTTCTGCCTTTTGGCCAGAAGTCCCAGGGGGAAGTCCTTTCCCTTCAATGACTTGGCTGGGGCTGATGCCCTCCTAATGCCATGCTTTGTGAAGTTGCTGCCAGCAGTGAGCCATGTGTCAGTCAGCTCCATTAACGGGTAGCCCCTCAGATCAGAATGGCTGCCATAATTTTGGGCAATGGCCTGTTCACACTTATGTTTTCTCTGTTTAGTTGGGAGGAGGATGACTGTGTTTAAAACAGCACAAGACTGAAGACAAACATCTGGATTTTCAATAAGAATGGCCTGACGTTTAGTGAGCCTTTCCCCGGGCATCCACAAATGTCCCTTGAGTTCTAACAGAGCCTTAACTTAAAGTGACATTAGAACTAAGAGCTTTTCTCCTAAGGTTATCTTGGAAGCTTCCTAGACTTAGAGTGCCATAGTGGCTATTGCTTGCAGACAGCAAGGCCAGGCCTGTGCTACTCCTTCCAGTCATTTGGAAAAGTAGGCAACTGGTCAGTTTTCCTGGCCTAGACATTGAGTTAGCACTCCGGTGGCTACTCCCTATCTCTCAGCCACAAAGAAAGAAAAGGGGTCAGTTAGGTCTGAGATATCTAATGCTGGGGATTGCATCAAAACCTGTTTTAAGGCTTTAAAAGCCTTTTGAGCAGCTGCTGTTCATTTAAAGGGTTTAGTTTCTGGTCCTTGTGTTGTCTTGTATAGTGGCTTGGCTATTACTCCAAAGTGGGGTGTCCCTGTGTGGCAGAAGCTTGCCATTGTCAAGAAAGCCCTCAGCTGCTGTTTGGACTCTGGAGGACCCAGGCAACAGATTGCCTCTGTTCTCCTTGAGGAAAGTTGTCTTTGTCCTGGGGTTAAAATGTATAAGTTGAGATGTATAAGTTGGTTGAGAAATCTGGGCCTTATGTTGGGACACCTTATAGCCCCTTTTTGCTAGAAAATTGAGTCTCAATGGTGTTTTTATCAGATAACTCCTTAGTGGGGCTACAAATGAGGAGGTCCCAGGTACTGTAACAGGCCTCTCTTTCAGAATTTTAGGTCTCTCAGTGCTTGAGTTAAAGCCTGTGCAAACAAGTAGGGACTATCGCCGAAGCCTTGGATTAAGACAGTCCAAGTAGAGCCTTTAATCCCAGCACTTGGGAGGCTGAGGCAGGAGGATAGCAGTGAGTTTGAGGCCAGTCTAGGCTACATAGTGGACCTTATCTAAAAAAAAACCAAGGCTGGGGATTTAGCTCAGTGTCACTGCACCTGCCTCACAAGTGCAAGGTCCTGAGTTCGATTCCCATTACCCAAAAAAACCAGGCTAAGTATATACTGTTGGTGAAGTCCTGTTTGGGGATCCTCCCATTCAAGTTCAAACAAATATTGGGAGTTAGGATCCACAGGGAGAGAAAAGAAGACATTTTTGAGATCAAGGACAGAGAACCACACAGCGTCTCCTGGGATCTGTGCTTAAAGGGTCTGCTACTAATGGGTGAGTAGGTCCCACTGCCTCATGGATGGCTCTCAGATCTTGTACAAGGTGATCTTCTCCCAGTGGCTGGACTACTGCTAAAATGGGTGCATTGCATGAGGACTGGCATGGCACCAGTAATCTTATAGTGAAAAAATTATCAGTCATGGGCTTTAAGCCCAGTCTGGCCTCGTTCTTAAGGAAATGCTGTCTGCTATGAGGGTAGAGAGTAGGGTCCTTTAGCTGACTGACCACAGGAGTGGCCTTGAGCACTTCCTGGTGCCATCATACCATGCTGGAAGACCAACTCCCAGCATAGACATTGGGCTCCGTGGGGTCAGGCCGGCTGGGGCTCCAGCAAGAGGGACATGGGTTGCCTGCGGTTTGAGTATCAGATGGCTCTGAGTGGGAAGAGTGTATCTCTTCTGATTATTGGTATGTGGCATTACGGTATCACCATGAAGGGAGCTTAGAAAAGAAAATCTTCCAAGTGACAGTTCAGAGTGGGGTTAACAAAGCTGGCCAGCTAACTCCCTCAAGACCCACAACAACGACGTCAGGATGGGATGAAAGCTCGCCCCTGTAAGAAAATGGAACTGAATAAATCGCACCAGTATCACAAAGAAGTATAATTTGTTTGCCCACTACATCCAGAGTTACCCAAGCCTCCTGCGAATTCATCGTGACACCCTTGGTCTGGGCTTTCTTCCTGGCCACCATGGTGAGGGACAGAGTCGGCCCTCTGTGGGAGCAAGGCCATCCCTCTTCCAATGCCAAGGGTCTTCTCCCGAGTTCTGACAGGTCCAGCAAGGACTGGGCAGTCTCTGAGGGTGCTCCTTTGTCTGGTGCCCTGTTCACTTGCACTTGAAGCACACTGGCTCGCTTTTGCCACCCTTGGATGACCTCAGATTCCCCCAGTGCTGCCCGCTTTGCCATGAACCTTATCAATGGGGCCAACATGGCCTTCGCCGCCTCCTTTCCTTACCCAGTTCTCCTTTGTCCTCCGCTTCAACGCGGTCATTGAACACCAAATAAGTTTCATCACCCAACTGGCTTATTTCAGTTTGTGAGCTCAGTTGGAATTTTTGGAGCTTTCTCCTAATGTCTTCGGCTGACTGATAAAACACTGCCCTTCTCTTGACTCAGAGTCTAAATGAGTGTATTTACGGAGGGCCTCCTCAAGCAGCAGCTGAGAAGCAGCTGGACTCTCATCAGGGCCCTGACTCATCGTGGCTCACAGATTTGGGCAGCCCTTGTCACATACCAGCTAAAACAGGCTTGATGCATAACTTTCGTTTAGCTTCTCCGGCCCGTGTTACGATCCCACTTGGTCCTTCTTGGGACCCAAATAACGCAGCAGCTGGCTGGTTATTAGAGGATGAAGCTGCGAAGGCTTCAGCAGCGGCCTGCTTTGCACCCTCCTAATCCTTCCCCTTTCATTTTGTTTTTTTGGGGGGTACCGGGGATCGAACTCGGGACCTTGCACTTGCAAGGCAGGTGGCAGAACCACTGAGCTAAATCCCGGCCCTTCCTTTCCCTTTCTACTGCTGTGCAACAAGAAACCAGGATGAACTGGACATCTCACCAGCTCAGATGAAAAGCCATTGTTAAGGTACAGAAACCGTCAACAAACTTTTCGGGATCCTCAGAAAATCTACCCAATTTTTTATCCGTAACTGAAAAAGGAACTAGCACTAGACTGTACCATCAGTGCCCGCTACTTCTCAGAGGGGTAGAGCAGCAGTGGGCTTAGATGTTGAGTTCTCTGAATCTGGGCCCTGTGGTAGCTGGGCCAGTCCCATTATGGGGAGGACTCAGGAGCTGGCCTTTGTCTCCTGAGGGTCCTGACTGCGCAGGCTGCTGAGGAGGCGGCCTGTGGGGAGGAGCTGCAGGCTGGAGGCCTCTGCAGCATCAGCTCCTGAGGGATGAGGACTTCTGGGGTTCAGGTCAGGCCTCTGGTAGAGGGCCATAAGGGCTTGAACTTGAGGCACCTCTAATGATTTTCCCCATTCCTTACAGTAAAGATACAACTGAAACACAGCATTATATTTCAGGCTGCCGAGGGGTGGCCACATCTCCCCAGGTGGATACATAGCCCCTTTTTATTACACAGGATGTAAGATGGTCTCTTTGAAGGGTCTTAGGCACCTGGCATTTGGGGTTCCTCTTCACAATGGTTGAGGGTGGAATTGGAATAGATGAGACGTTGCCCGTGATGTGTCTGTAGATATTAGGGGTAGAAACTAGGTTTTGTGATCCTCCAGGCCTGTCCCTGGGTCAGTCTCCATTCGTGGAGAACTGACAGGGCATCTCCTGATCCCGAGCCTTGCAGCCCCAAGGGCGTGACCTGGCAAGGCTGAATTCCTTGAGATTAAGTCATAGAAGCCTTACAGAGTTTTCCTCTGAGTCAGTTATACGTGGAAACCTGACAGAGCATCTTCTAGATATCTATAACCCTTTCCAGCTTACATCAAAGCGTCCCTAATAAAGCGGGACTCCCTGGGGCTAGACATCTTCAGCCCCACATGGGTGCATGCCACTTTCCTTTTAAACCCTGGAATCTCTCCTGTGTCCACAAAGTCTATACATAGAGCCCAGAACTGGAGGCCTCACTGCTGTGTCTCAGCCAGTTTTGAAACCACCTAATGTCCCGCTTTGGAAGGATAGCAATTGCCTTGCCCCTCAGAACCCCAAACGCCAGACTACTTCCCTCCAAACATGGCTATCAGGCCCTCTGGTGGACAAGTGGGCATTTCCACAGATGATATTCCACTAACTGGCAATCTAGAGACCTAGAAAAACTTCAAGCCACAAAGCATACATGTCTGGTGACAAAATCTCAAAATAAAAGTCAGGCACTATGTAAATTCAGTCCACAAATACAGACGACACATCCTTTTAGATAGGGGCAAAAACTTAAAGCCATAGTTATCACAACAAAAGCAAAACTGAGTGAAAAGGAGAGCAAACCAGCATCTGAGCACCAGACTAGGAGGCAGCAGCTCTAGGAGGGCTTTAGGACCCAGCTAGTTGCCCTGGCTGCTGCTTGTCCTTGGCCACCATGGCAGAAGCAGGGGCAGGAGTTGTAAAATGGGCAAATTTTCAACCCTATGCAAGATGATGCATACCTGTTAATTCTGGTTTGTTTGTGTTTCTTTTTTAGCTATCCACAACCAACAACCAAACAAACCAGACACTCTGATAGCCAAAAGCCTGAGGGGAAGACGGAATCAAAAAAGGAGAAGAAAAATAGTGAAACCTATGAAAAGGAAGGCCTCATCATGAGCCCATGTCTCAAAGAAGCCTTACAAACTCCTTTGGGGCTAAACAAAGAGCTGCCCAAGGCCAGGGAAAACTACCAAGAAGTCCACAGGGAAAAGAAGCTGTGGGCAGCTACACCAAAACACTTGCCTACTCACGACCTTCTCTGCTGGCCTTGGGTTAGGCCCATGCCCACAGGAGCATGCGTCACAACCTGCAAGTTGGACTTTACCCATTGCCTGGATCAACAACAGGATATAAGCCCAGCTGATCGTGAGGCTCCTCCTGAACCCCATTCCACACCCTCCACAAGCGTCTTAGTCACTTGTAAAAAGCAGGCTAGCAGAAAAGGAGAGTTACCCTCCTTTTTGGCTGAGTTGTCTGGTTGCCCCTGTCTGCTGAGGTCTCTGGAGGTCTCCAAAGGTCTCTGGGCTGCTGTCCAGTGAGGTCTCCTAGGTCTGGCGATGTCCTCCTAGCTGGCTCGCCAGATGTTACAGTTGAATAGATGATAATAGTCCAGGTTCTTGTGTAAGTAGAGGGAAGAACTGCCAAGTGTACAACCAGTAGTAGTAGTAAACAGCAACATTTATTGAAGATCACAACAAGTTGTGCTCAGGGCCAGTCTGTGCCAACAAAGGTACAGCACAGACCAAGAAAAGTGCCAGGGTGACAGAAAAGCACTGCACACAGGTCAAAAGTAGCAACAGCAGCAGAAGAGGGGGCCAATACCCTAGGCTTTCAGAATTAAAGGCCAGACAGCTCTGCTCCAGGTGCCTCCCATGAATCTCTAGGTGTGACTGACAGGAGTGACTGACAGGGTGCTGAGCCATTACAGGGGCTCTCAGCACGCATGCTCATCCCAGAATTCACTGATCTTAATTCTATTTACGAGATGTGGTGCATATTTATGCATCTGTAATGAGGCTGAAGTAGGGTAAAGGTGACCAAAAGATCAGGCTAGGAAACCCAACCGCATGTGCTCTTCCCTAGGACACCAGCGATCCCCTAAGCTTTTGTTATCTTATTTTCTACCTCTCTTAGGACGGTGGAAGCAGGAATAACTGTTGGGTGCTGTTTAGAATTAAATAGGGAAGGGCCAGGGATTTAGCTCAGTGGTTCTGGCGCCTGTCTCACAAGGGTGAGGTCCGGAGTTCCATCCCCGGTACTAAAAAGAATTAAATGGAGAGAAGGGAGTAGCTTCTCAGCTCCGTTTCTAGCTTGGGCCCCTGGCCCTGCCCACCTGTGCTAGGAGTTACAAGACGACTCCCACCCTCCTGCCCTGGAAGTTGGCCTGGGGTGGGGGCAGTCTATCCCAGTGGCCTCAACCAGAACTGGCCTCCTTCTCCCACAGCCAAGAGGCTCACGTGAGTGGGACCACCCAGGCCTGCGTCCCATCCTCTGGGCCCAGGAAAGCCACAGCCTGCCCCACCCCCACTGCCTCAGGGGTCCTCAGGTCTGGGGCCCCACCTCCCAGGAGACCCTCCTGCAGACCCAGCCACCACCCAGTCCCAGTGTGTCAGTCCCGTGCCGCCTCAACTAAAGGCCATCCAGGGGAAGTGGGGGGCCCCCGGCCTGGACACATAACCTGTGGCTTGGCTCCAAAGCAGGCAAGGAGGGAGCAGCCTCTCCTGGAGACCCTCACTCTCTGCTCCCAGAGGCTTCTGATCCCTCAAGAGAAAGACTCGCAGCCTGACTGAGACCCCACGGTCTGCTCCGCTGTGGGGAGAGCCTCCCTGGGATCCCGCCCACCTGTCCCTCTCCACGTCCCTGGCTTACCCAGCCAGCCTCTGAGGCCATGCAAGCCTGTCCTTCCATTCTGGGTCAGACTGAGCTCCTCCGGGGCTGGGGCACCCTGGCCCCAGGGCATGGCGGACAGTGGAGCTCTTGAAATATGTTTGCTCCACAAGAGGAGAGTTTTGGGCTCTCCGGGTCCCAACCACAGGCCCCCACACTTGGGGGAAACACATGTCGGGAAGGAGGTGCAGAGGTGTTGCAGAATCCAAGAGAAAGGAGAGACCAATGGGGAATAGAAGGACTTTATTTTTAGGTGACTAATTCCAAAGGAAGAGTGACGAAAAGTTTTAGCTTTTACACATTTGGTCCAATGGGGTGGTCTTTTTAGTGATGCAGCAAACGAATTTACAAGGGCAGATGGTTTTGTAACTCCGCCTTGAAAGAAAGCAGTGTCTCCTGAATCACACGAGAATAGTGTCATAAACTTTGCTCACAGGAAATAGTTGTTATCTGTACCAGCTTTGGGGAGTCACAGCTTCGGGGGGAGTGGCCAAGGCTGGGAAGAACTTGTTTTTCTTCTTTAAGTCCCCTTTCAGAGGGGCTGGAGGCACCAGGAGCCTGGACCGCAGCGCAAAATTTCCCTGGGATCCTGGAACACCGAGGCCCGTGTAGGTGACTCTTTGGTAAGATCACAGACGCATAGGTGGGGAGAGATAAGCAGAAATGCTAAGAGCAGTTTTCTGTGGCATTGGCTCTTGTGCCTATCCTCAACCTGGTTTTTTTCCACATTCCACATTAACGCCTAAAAAGCTTTTCACCTCCAACCTGGCCTGGCCTGGGCTATCCTGGGGGATCGCCGAGCAGATGGTGCGTTTCCGTCTTCGGCCAGGAGGTGGCAGCAAAGGCCAGCACATCTTCCGTGGGTTCCACCTCAGTCTCCCCCTCCCTCAAGAGTTTTGGGGTCCCTGGACAGGGAAGGGGGCAAGCACACGGGAGGAGTGCGTGCTGAGGACAACTCCCAAGGGTCTGCCCGCTGGAGGCCCTCCCAGAGCGCCAGAGCTGGTGTCACCATCCATACGCAGACTGGGTAAACCAAGGCCCGGAGCAGAGAAAGGACTGGTCCACCAGCAAGCACCCCAGCGGGTCCTCACCCGCGACCCGCCTGACAGATAACCAGGGGTTGCTCGGCTTTCTCTGCAACACCCTCGGGGAACCTTGGAAAGAGGGCAAGAGCCCATAGCAACCTAGGAAAGAAGACAGAGGTACCAGGGGCACCTTTCAGACCCCACCTCTTAGCCACCCACCAAGCACGCAAGGCCTCCCTGGAGCCAGGCTCTAGCGTAGCTCCCACGGCTGCCCACCCACGATTCCGAGGGGAAAGGAGAGCTGAGGGCTTTGGCCACTTGGCTGACCCGCCCTGGAGCCCCTGTGGAAGCCAGAAGACAGAGGAAGTTAAGCAGATAGTTTGCAGGTCCTGAACAGTTAATATGGAGTAAACTAAAGGTCAGGGCTCGAGTGAGCTGACAAAGGGCCCAATGGACGGCAAGGGACAAAGAACAGGTCCCCAAACAAATGGGAGAAGCCCTGGAGGAAGTCAAATGCAAACGAAGAAGCCAGTTTTCAGCCGTCAAAGGCCTCCCTCACCTGGAGCATCCTTGCCTTCTGTCCTGTTCACCAGAACCAAAACTGTATAAAAAGCCAATGGGATTAAACGTCTACGGTGTCTGCCTCACAGAACCCTCCTCGACCAGCAGGGAGCTCTTCCTTTTATTCCCTCCGTTAAACATTCGCTCAGTCATTCCCCGCTGCTTGTGCCATATTGTTTTGTCGGCTTCCCCCTTTCTTGCTCCCAAACAAGAACCCAAGAGCTAGAGGGAACTGGTTCCAATGTTGCAGGAGGCTTGTCGAGGCGGGTCCCACACCAGCCAGGCCAACAGCAGGAAGAATAGCAGGATGAGGGCCACAGCCAGGGTCACCGAGGCCACCATGTCTGAGGGCTCCGAGCCAGGGATGGCATCACCAGGGGCACCACCAAGGGCATTGGGGGCCCCAGAAAGCTGAATGCCAGAGATCTTCTCCCCTCGGGGCCCCAGGTGGCCCATCTGTGGGAAGGAGAACAGCACAATGTCCCCACCTGCTGCCCTGTGTGCCTTCCTGCCCCACTCCCGCGGGGGCATTGCAGGGGCCACAGGGGGCCCCCAGGACCCTGGATAGCACTCCTGAGCCTGTTTTCTCCTTTGCAGACTGGAGATGAGGAAGGCCCCGCCCACCAGCTTCTCCCCCTCCTTACCATGCCTTGGGACGAAGGGCCTAGAGAGTCGGAAATGGGCAGCCCCCTTGGAAGACCTTGGACCCTGGGCCAGTCCCAGAATGCAGCCTGGCCAGTTCACCCCGGGCACCTGGAAGCTGTCAAACTGGTCTACAGGGACCTTTGTCAAGCCTAGGAAGAAGCTCATCCCACGCCAGCCACCTCTGCCTTTATGGTGTAGCCAAAGGTTATACCACCTCACTGCCCCCCGGCTGGCAGGTGGTAACTGCAGATCACACCTGTCAGCACTCCCCACAGCGTGACAGGTGGCCCCAGTCACATCCACCTCTGATGAGAAGAGGGGACGCAGGAGCTCCAGAGGTTGACAGGGCCGCGGGGAGCCTCAGACCCCTTCCCTGGACAGTGGCCGAGTTTGAAGTGGGCCAAACGGACTGGGCAGTGACAGAGACACCCAGGAGGCAGGGTGGGCTCTGCCCGGCCTCCCTGCCATGTGCTCCATGCGCTGCAGGGGACTCACCTTCCAGCCCTGGGAGGATCCAGCCCCCCACCCCCCAGGAGGGGCACTGGCAGGGGCAGCCTTGCTCCACCCCCTTGGACCTCTCCTCTGTGGAACCCCCTCCGGGCCTCCCTGGGGTGCAGCTGGAGCTCTGCTTCAGGAAGTGAGGGACAGCCAGTCTGGGCCTCCGCCCTCCCTCACCCTCCTGTGGGTGTGTCAGGGCAGGAGAGGCCTCCAGCACGGCCAGGCCCCTCCCAGACCAGCCCACCTGCCGCCTCTAAACCCGGCTTTCCAGTGGCCTGAGCTTGGGAAGAGGACAGGCTCTGAATCCAGGAAGCAGACCTTCCAGGTGCTCCAAGAGCCCCGTGCCATGCTGGGCACAGCCGGGGAGGAGACAGCCATGCACGCAGTCAGGTCCAGGACAGGGGGGCCAGCACGGGCCAGGCAAGAGAAAGCAGCCAGTCTGCCAGCAAGAGGGGTAAAGCGGCGGTGAGGACCACGCAAATGACCCTCCCAGGAGGAAATCGTCACGTTGTTAATTTTATTTATTTATTTATTTATTGGTACCAGGGATCGAACTCTGGTCCTTGCGCTTGCGCAGCAGGCAGCAAAACCACTCAGCTAAATCCCCGGCCCCACGTTGTCAATTTTAAAAACAGAAACATCTGAAACCGTGTTAGTGCCCACAGCGGCAGACTCAGAAAGCAGGGTTCCCCCCGGGCAGAGCCTGGCAGGGCTGCCGAGACCACCCCCCCACCACCATCAGCCGTTCAGCCCAAACCAGAAGCTCCTGACCGCCCAGCGAGAGGACAGGGAAGAGCACACTCCACATGACCCTGCTCTGGAAGAAAAAGCCAACCTGAAAGCTGCACCAGGGAAGTCAACACACACCCAAAACCAGACACGGTTGAGCGCTTGATGTGCGGTTCCCCTCCCTAAGCAAGACCAGTGCAGTTCAATTTTATCTGCAGTCACAGAAGGCACAGTGCTGACTTCCTGGGCTGGGGTGGGGACTTCCAAGACCCGAGGCCCAAGGAAGCTTCCAGGGTGACAGAAGCATTCTGCATCACCATCAGGGAGTTGTTCTGGGCTAGCGCATCATCAAACTCATCAACAGATACACTTAAAATGAGTTATTTTTGCTGTCTATAAATCATACCTTCATAAAATTAACTTTTAAAAAGAGCCAGAGGCCAGGCCTGAACACTCCTGTGATCTCAGCACTCCAGAGCCTGAGGCAGGAGGATCGTCACAAGTTCAAGGCCAGCATGGACTACATAGCAAGACTGTCTCAAAAAGAAAAAAACTAGCTAATTAAATAAAGAGCCGGAAATAAGAGCAGGGTCCCATGTATATGAGGTTCAGAAGCCAGAAGTCTAATCCACAATTCAGGAACAGGACTGGGGAGGCGCAGAGAGGGGTTCAATGGGAGGGGAAGCCTAGGACTTTCCAGGGTGATTGGAACTTCTGTTTCCGGCCCCAGGCCATGATCGCAGGCACACAGAGGTCGATTCATTGAGTTGTGAGTTTAAAATTTGTTCTCTCCAGCGGGGCGTGGTGGCACACACCTGTCATCCCAGCACGGAGGAGGCTGAGGGCGGAGGAACACCAGGAGTTGGAGGCCAGCCCGGGCTACAGAGTGAGTTCGAGGCCAGCCTGAGGGACATGACAAGACTTTGTCTCCAAAACAAGTTTATTTTGTTCTCTCTCCATTTTACAAAGGGAGAGCTGCGATCAGTGTGTCGCCCTTTATTGGGGGTGTCTGTGTCCAAAGTCTGCCCTCATGGTGAGAAAATGATTAAACTGCGATGCAAAGTCGAGGCCGGGCTGTGCACACACTGAGCACGCCCCAGGCGACTGTGTCTGGGAGGGGCGACAGGCCCGGGGAGGCAGGGTGCGGGCCCAGCCCCGGCTGCACTCTCTCTGCCAGTCCACTACAATCACGCTTCTATTGTAATAAAAGGGAACTGAGACTTTAAAAGCATGCTTTACTATTTTGATTGCTAACATTTGGAAATAACCCAACCGCTAGAGGACAAAGGGTCCGCTTGAGACTGTGGGCGGCCACGTCGCGGGCGAAAGCGGAAGTGGCCGGCGCTGTGGCTGAAGAGCCCGGGCCGCCGGACGTAGCCGGGGCTGGGGGGGGCCGGCTTCTGGGGAAGTTTCGGTTTGGGTTTTCTTAGCGTTAAGCTTGTATCACCGGGAGTTCTTCCTGCAAACGGAAAATTCCGGCCCGGCCGCTGCCAGGCGCCGCCCCGGCCCGCCACTCCCCGCCAAGCTCGGGCTCCCGCCCGCGCAGGCGGCGGAGGGCAGGCAGAGAGCCGAGCGTTTGCGGAGGCCCTCGGCGAGTCGCTTTGCCTCTCCGGCTCCGCTCGGCCCTGCCCCTGCGGCGCGAGGACATCACCCGGGGCCGTCCTAACCTCGGGACCCGGCAGGGCGCGGGCTGGCTGGACCTCGGGCGGTGGCTCCGCATCCAGCATCCCCTCGGCTGCAGCCACCCCATTGGTCGGCGCGGCGCCGCAGGGCCGCCCCGCAGCCAATCGCGACGGGGGGGGCGGAGCCTGGCGGCGCGGCGCGCTGCGGCTCGGGCGGACGTTTGACAGATGCTGAGATGCAGGAGCCGCTGCTGGGCGCCGAGGGCCGGGACTACGACACCTTCCCCGAGGGGCCGCCGCCGCCGCGGGACCGGGCGCGGGCCGGGTGAGCTCGGGGGAGCGGGGTGCGGGCCTGGGCGGCCCCTTCCGAGGGGACCAGGCCCTCACGCCGCACGCGCCCGCCCACGCGGTGTCCCCGGGCCGGGCGCCCCCGGGCTCTGCGGGGAGGAATCGAGACCCGGGCCTCTTGTCCCCCTTCCCCTCCCCACCAGGGCCCTGCCGAGCAGAAAGGTGTTCCTGGCCACCTTCGCGGCCGTGCTGGGCAATTTCAGCTTCGGCTACGCCCTGGTCTACACGTCTCCCGTCATCCCCGCCCTGGAGCGCTCCTCCGACCCGGGTCTGCGTCTGACCAAAGCCCAGGCGTCCTGGTTCGGGGTAGGCACCGTGCCCTGGAAAGAGCGCGGCGGGGAGCGCGGCTCTGGGGACCCCTGGAAGCTCAACCTGGGGACCCCTCCAGGGCCCCGCCCGCCCCCCACTCCCCGCTGCTGGCCGGCAGGATGAGGCCGAATGATTTCGGCGGATAGAGGAGGCAGAAGCAATGGCCGGATGGATGGGGCGGGGCACCAGGTGGCAGTGGGAGGGGCGCTGCCCTGGGAAGGACGCCTGGGACCCCAAGAGTCCAAGTTTCTGCCCTTACGATCCCAATAACCTTGGACGTGGAATTACAGCTCGGTAGCTAAGGTAAAAACCCCTGGGTCCACTGAACCCCTAGAACGTGCCTTGCCTCCCAGGACCAGTCTGGGCGCGAGAGCTCTTGCCGCCTTCTTAGTCCAGCTGGAGAAACTGAGGCTCAGGCTAAGCAGTGTGCGCCAGACTCACCGCTAGCGAGTAGCAGAGCCAGAACCTTCAGGGAATCCAAGGCCTCAATCTCAAAGTCGCAAGCCCTTCGTGTCCCGGAATGCTCCTGTATATACTAAAATATCAGATGCTGAGCATCTGCTAGACAGAACCACTTCGAGTAAACCTCTGGAGCCAGCAGGGTCCCTGCCTCGTTGACCTCAGGGGCTTCGGGGAGCAGCTGAGGAGAAAGCTGTGATTGGAGGTGGGGTGCTCAGTCTGCCCCTTCCTCCGCAGTCCGTCTTCACTCTGGGCGCTGCAGCTGGGGGCCTCAGTGCCATGCTCCTCAACGACCTGCTGGGCCGAAAGCTCAGCATCATGTTCTCGGCAGTGCCCTCTGCCATCGGCTACGCGCTCATGGCTGGCGCCCACGGCCTCTGGATGCTGCTGCTGGGGAGGATGCTGACAGGCTTCGCCGGGGGCCTCACAGCTGCCTGCATCCCTGTAAGAAGGGGGCTCCCACGCGGCCTTGATATTGATGCCAAGCCACTATTGGGTGAAGACCTCCTGGCCCAGTGCAGCTGTGCCCTGCAGCTGCCCAGGGCGTCTCCAGCCCCGCCCCCCAGAGCAGCTGATCTTGGGGAAATCCTCCCCGTGTCTCTAGCTGTCCCTGCCCTGGTCTCTGCAAACTTCCTACCCAGTTTCTTGGCAACAGAAGCGTTGCTCAATCGGAGAAAACCCACACTGAGCAATAGGGAGGAAGAGGAAGTCCCCTTCCTGACCCCTCTTGGTCCTTCTCACACACACCAGTCAGCTGGTCCTGTGAGCCCAGAGGGCCGACAAAGGTCGGGGGAGAAACAGACGCACCTGCTCAGCCCCCTTGTCTGTTTGCCCCTGAGCCTCGTAAATTCCCAGCCTCACCGCCCCATTTTAGACCTCAGTGCTTCTGTCCACTTTACAGTTAGGGATCTGAGGCCAGAGAGCACACAGTGAGCCACAGTCAGAACGAGGCCCCACTAGAAGCCCCCACCAGAAGCCCCACTCCCCACGGCTCCAAGGGGTGGCCTCTCCCAGCCTGCCAGGCCCAGGACCTGCATTCTCCCCACAGCAGTGTGTGTGTCTTGCAGGTGTACGTGTCTGAGATCGCTCCCCCTGGCGTTCGGGGGGCCCTGGGGGCCACGCCGCAGCTCATGGCTGTGTTTGGATCCTTGTCCCTCTATGTTCTGGGCAAGTACCCCCATGTGGCCGTGGGCAGGCTCAGGGTGCCAGGGAGCCAGGTGGGTGAAAAGGGAATGAAAATGCCCACCGGGGGGCCAGGAGGCAGCAGACAGCTCACCAGTCCCCCAGGCCACCACCAGCACTGGGGCTCGCGTCCCTCCAGCCAGTCTCCTGCCCCTCTCTGGTCACCAGGCCCACTCCCTAGCTGGACAGTGAGGGCAAGGTCTCCCAGGCCAGCAGTTTCAGACAGCCTTCCAGTAGCAGAAGGCCCATGGAGTCTGTAGGGTGGGCCCAGGCCTTGCCCACCCTTCCCCCACATGCCAAGGGCCAGGCAATCTCTGCAGCCCTCCCTGCCTGCACACAGAGGCCCCGCAGGAGGTGGCCTTGGGCTGCAACAGACCCTCACGCTCCTCCCCTGCAGGCCTCCTGCTGCCCTGGCGCTGGCTGGCCGTGGCCGGGGAGGGGCCTGTGTTCATCATGGTCCTGCTGCTCAGCTTCATGCCCAACTCCCCACGCTTCCTGCTCTCCCGGGGCCGGGAGGAGGAGGCTCTGCGGGCGTTGACCTGGCTGCGCCATGCCACCGACACCCAGGACGTGCGCTGGGAGTTCCAGCAGATCCAGGACAATGTCCAGCGACAGGTTCGGCTGGGCTGGGCCTGCCTCTCAGAGCCTGGGTGCCCAGCAGGGTTATCTCCACCGGCCATCCCAGGGCAGGGGGTGGGGGAGGCCAGCAGAGCCCCCTCAGCGGCGGCCTTGTGTTGCAGAGCAGCCACATGTCGTGGGCTGAGGTCCGGGACCCCTACATGTACCGGCCCATCCTCATCGCCCTGCTGATGCGCTTCCTGCAGCAGCTGACGGGCATCACGCCCATCTTGGTCTACCTGCAGCCCATCTTCGACAGCACGGCTGTGCTGCTGGTGAGAGCCCACGGGGGCCTTGGTTCATGAGTTGACGCCGGGCCATGGTGCCCACCTGGGCCAGAGTCAGGCACTCAGACCCCAGCAGGGATGCGGAAGCTCCTGGGGTCACACCTGTCTCCCAGCCGTGCACCTGTCTCTAAAATAAACTGAACAGGATGACAAACCAAACCAGTTTAATAGAAATGTGGACCCCTTGGGACCAGAGCCCCAGGCTTAGAGCCCTGGGGGCTGCACCCACGTGAAGGGACATTGCCCCCCAGAACCCTAGCCCCCTCTGCTGCGAATGGAGACGGCACAGGCCTGCCTCATCCTGAGGCCATGGGAGCGGAGACAGGAAGATGGGGACAGCACAGCTGCCCAGGCCACTGTCGCACAGTTCTGTGCCCGTGGGGCTCAGGGTGGCAGGGAAGTGCTGGGCACACGGCTCCTCCAGGAAGCTGCAACTGTGGCTTCAGATCAGAGCCCTCCACAACGCCTTGAGGGACAGGGTAGTCGTAGAGGCGGGGACAGGAGCTGCAGGCTGGGTCTGTCAGCCACAGCAGCCCCTCCCTGCAGCCCCCCAAGGATGACGCAGCCATCGTGGGGGCTGTGAGGCTCCTGTCCGTGCTGATCGCCGCCCTCACCATGGACCTGGCCGGCCGCAAGTTTCTGCTGTTCGTGTCAGGTGAGCAGCCTGCCTCTGACTCGTGTGCCCGCTTGACAGCAGCCACCACAAGGGCCTGAGCAAAGTGCAGTCACCTGGGGCCACTGCCAGCCCTGGCATGGGCCAGCTGCTCCAGAAAGGTAGAGCTCGGGAGTGACAGAGCTGGCTGTGGTACCTCAGGGTAATGGGGGCCCCACGGCTGGCTGGAGGCTGAGCCTGGGCCCAGAGTGGATCCCCTGCCCCATCATGAGCCAGCCAGGCCCCAGGGACTTGCAAGCAACTTGAGCTCAGAGGGTCCTAACCCCAGGGGCCGCTATGTCTCCACAGCAACGATCATGTTCGCTGCCAACCTGACCCTGGGCCTGTATGTCCACTTCAGCCCCAAGCCCCTGGCCCCCAATGGCACTGTGGGCCTGGAGAACATGCCCTGGGGGGCCACGGAGCAGCCCCCGGCCACACCCACCAGCTACCTCACCCTGGTGCCTCTGCTGGCCACAATGTTCTTCATCATGGGTAGGTGGCCAGGCCAGGACTGTCCTGGTCTGTCTTCGGGGAGGGCTGGGCCCTCTCGGCATAGTGAGTCAGACAAAGTGTTTGTGTGCCCCACACTCCACAGGCTACGCCGTGGGCTGGGGGCCCATCACCTGGCTCCTCATGTCAGAGATCCTGCCCCTGCGCGCCCGAGGGGTGGCCTCGGGGCTCTGCGTGCTGGTCAGCTGGCTCACGGCCTTCGTCCTCACCAAGTCCTTCCTGCTCGTGGTGGTGAGTGCTTGGCCTGGGGACCTCAAGGGCCCATCCTGCGGCAGGGCGCCAGGGTCCTTCTCCAATAAGTGATATCACCCCCACGGTGGCCCGGGGACCAGCATGTGTCCCTTACACAGGCTAAGAGTGAAGACCCCTTGGTCGTAAGAAGCAGAAATGAGCTTGGGAGCAGGCTGAGAGGTCAGGCCACCTCCCAGGCCAGGACACAGCCAGAGCACTGCCAGGCCTGAGCCCCATCACCTGTGCTGGCTCCTGCCTCCAGCACAGCCCAAGCCTCCCACCCCCACGAGGGCCCGCCTGGGACAGCATCACTGGGGCTGCACACGGGGCAACTGGGCACCCTGAGGAGTGTGCTGGGCCAGGTGCAGCCTCCACGTGGTCAGGGACACGGAGAGCCACCCTGCGGGAAGTGGAGAGGCCAGCCAGAAGCAGTGGGCCACAGGGCGGCCTCGCAGGCTGGCCAAGCTTCTCTGGGTGACCTGCCCCCCACTCTCCCCCGCAGAACGCCTTTGGCCTGCAGGTGCCTTTCTTCTTCTTCACGGCCATCTGTCTGGTGAGCCTGGTGTTCACGGGCTGCTGTGTACCAGAGACCAAGGGCCGCTCGCTGGAGCAGATTGAGTCCTTCTTTCGCACGGGGAGGAGGTCCTTCCTGCGCTAGGTCGAGACCGCCTGGGACCTGTACACACTGCCCCTGAGACCAGGAGGTGGCAGCAGACCCGCTGCCCATGGTGCTGCCTACACACAGACCTGCCAGGGAGGCGGCAGCACGGGCCAAGGAGGGCACACAGTGCCCAGGGACAAGGCCCTGCTGGGTGACCTCAGGCCTGGCTCCTTGCTCACGCACAGGGACCCACCACACAGAGGACTATGTCAAGGACAGAGAACAGGGCTAGAGGTGGCAAAATGGCCCACACAAGGACACGGTCCCTTCACCCTGTCTGGAGCACCTGGCCACCATCAGGCCTCTTGGACACTGCCGGGAACACTACAGACTTCAGAGGCCAGGGCGCAGCACCCAGTGTGGCCACTCGCCCCAGCCCAACCTAAGAGGACAGGGCCTCCCGTCCGCAAACTGTTCACAGTATTTATGAAAATAAAGGAACGGGCCTGCAGCCCTAGACAGGAAGGAGTGGGTCTCTCTAGGCAGCCCCCAGCCGAGCAGCCAGCTGAGGTCAGCAGGCCCTGCTGCCCACAGGCCTCTGTGGCCCCTCTGGACTACGCCCGAGAAGGGGGTGGGCCCTGCACAGCCCTGCCATGACTTCCGGCGAGTCATTTCTGTGTGTGCAGGCGCAGGCCTGGCCACCGGGCTCTGCTCAGCAGTGTGGGCCGGGGCACCCCTGGCACTCTCGGAACACAGAAGGTAGCAGGCAGAGTGCACAAACTACAGCCTTGGTTTACTGCTCAAAACACAACAGCTGGAAAGGGGGGCACAAGAAGTCAGCGCCCAGATACAGCCCTGCCAGAGGCAGCATAATAAGCCAGTTGGGGCAAGTGATCACCCCCTCTGCATCCCACACTGTGGCCTGTTCAGCACCCACCAAGTCTCCCCTTGGGGTGGGATGTCAGCCCTTCCCCGTCCTGCTGCAGCCAGTGAGGTGTGGACAGAAGTGACCCGAGTCCCATACCTGGACAAAGGCTGAGGGCCAGTAGGCCCCTTGCTTCTCCTGGGAGCAAGACGAGATCACATACACACACACACACAGACCCTATGAGCCCAGAGGAGCCTGAAGGTATGTGTACTCCACCAAGCTAGGCACAGTGACAGCTTGACCCCCTGGGCTCAGCCTGGCAGCTGGAGGGCTGTGCTGACCAGAGCTCACTGCTGGGAGGCAGTGTGGGCACAGCCCAGAGGGGCCCACTCCCAACCAGAGTGCCTGCTGCTCTGGCCCCAAATGCTGATGGGCCTCAGTGTCCCTCCAGGAAACACGTGGGCACAACCTGGTCCCTAGCTCGGGAAGCTTGAAGCAGGCCCTGCTGGGGGTTTTGCAGGAATAGGGCCAGCCCCACAACAGCATATCACAGCAACCCACAGGCATGTGCCCAACAGCCAAGGATGGGTCTAATCAGTATCTGAGGCCGAAGTCACGGGGCAGGAGGCAGGAGGGAGGTGGCCAAGTTGCAGGAAGTACAGAGGGTGTGACAAGGCACAGCCAGAAGGGGCTGCTTCTGGGCACAATCTGGCTCTGGGGCCTGGCACGGGACAGCCCTGTAGGGAGTGGCTCTCCACAACAGGATGCTGCTCAGGCAGGCAAACCTGCGGCGGGCCACCTCGGCCCTGGTGGAGGGGAGTGGCTGTCGTCAACACAGGGCAGGACCTCGGGGGGTGGGGGGATAACCTCACTTCCTTAGCACCCACCAAGGTGGGGCAGGGCAGGACCTGGGAGCTGGGCCTGCAGGAGGTGGGCCAGCTGGGTGTCCAAGGTGCCAGGGAACTGGCGCGGGAATGCTTCCACCCGGCCACTAGGCCACACAGGCCTGCTGACCTGGGCAGGGCTCCACTGTGGGCTCCTGGAGGACCAGCCAGGTCCCCAGCAGTGATGGCTCAGGACACTGCCTCACCCACACCCTGCCCTGTGGACAGGCAAACAGAAGGACTGGAAACCCCACCTGCCGGGGAGCCGGGGTGCTCCCTCTACTCGATGCTCAGGCCCAAAGGACTAGGGTGGGAGCCCCTCGAGCAGGCCCCATGTGTCCCATGGAAGCTGCACCCAGACCATGGAATCTGCAGCCCCGTAGTGGCCTGTTCGCCGAGCCAGACCAGCAGCGCTGGGCCAGGTGGCCATCTGTGCAGTGCTGCAACCCTCAGCGCCAGCAGGGTCAGGAGCGGGCTCAGCTGCTCGGCAGAAAGGGGCGTGGCCTTACCAAGGACACGTGTGGGCCCTCCTCTGGCAAGCCCTGCCTCAGCCTCCTCCAGACAAGCTCCCCCAGAGCCAGGAGACAGGCAGGGAGGGAGGGAGGGAGGGAGGGCTGGCACAACCCACGTCACAGCTCCCCTTCCACAGTCTCCACCAACTTCTCCTCATCCACCTGCTGCTTCTGCTGCTGGATCCGGGCGTAGGAGATGGCATCACCTCTGGGGAGAGAATAAAGAAGCCCGAAAATGATGGGTGTCCCACAGGGCACAGCCCAGGTGCCCCCCAATTCCTGTGCTGCTACCCAGGCAGGCACTGCTGCAGAGCCCACTGAAAAGGCTGGGCCACCTCTGACAGTGGCACAGGTGCCAGGACGCCAGGCCCAGAAGACTCCATCCCTAGGCCAGGCTCTTCAGGAACAGGGTGACCGGCTGAAATGCCCAGGGCACATCCTGGCTGGGCCAGGCAAGGTGGGGTCACTCAGAGCATCCCCTGAGTTCTCCCACCTCCATCCCTAGAATACTGGGCAGTCACAGCAATGCCTGGACGTCCATGTCCATGCAGGGACCACTTCCCCACCAAGCCCGGGAGACCCACAACCCCCCGCCCTTGTAGGGGCTGCAGACACACTTTTTGCCCAAAGCAGAGAGTCCATACAGCACCCCGGTGGCAAAGGCGACAGCATTGCCCAGCAGCGTGGTCAGGGTCAGGCTCATGATGATGGGGACGACGGCCATCCTGGGGGACAGACAGAGGTCAAGGGCACACTCCCGCCCCACAATGCCCTGGGCTTCCCGTTTCACCCGCTCCCCCCCAGACAACTGAGGGGCAGGAAGAAGCCCTAGAGGTCAACCAGACAAGTTCACAGCTGGCTTCAGAAGGTCCTTGAATTGATCCGAAACTTGGCCCCTGAACTTGATCCGAAAGCTTGTAAGAGTTTTGACAGGCCTGTGAAAATGAGTTAAACGGTAACAAGCTGGTCCAGGCACCCACTGCTCATGAAAACAGAGGCCGTGCCCAGCGAATCTGGAGTCTACTCTGGCCCCAGAGCCCTCAGCTTCTCCAAGAGAAGTGGGTGACACCTCAGAGAGGTAGTGAATCTGGCCAAGGACGGTGTGTCAGCCACTTAACACGACCCTGGGCCATCATAAGCACCAGATAAATGCTCTTTGCTAGTACAGGAAAGCCAGCCGCCGCTCAGCAACCCCGACCCGACTGCAACGCGGGGAACTCAGGCGCACGGCTGCAGGGGCGCCACCTGGTGGTGGGGTCCACTTGGCTTTAAAAGCCGTGCAGCCCATTCTTGATCCTGGCACCTGCCAACCTGAAGGGGGCGCTGTCCCGCAGCTTCCCAGCCACGCTCCATCTGCATTCCCGTCTGTCTTGGGGGACCCGTGTTCAGGAGATCCTCAGGTACCAAAAACACTTCAAGTCCCACTCAGTGGAAACTGTACTCTGAATTTTGAGTCCTGATCTTTCCCTGGCCTAGTGACATGCCCAGTGTCACGTCAAGACACCCGATGAGGAGACACCAAGGGCTCTCAAGGCATTTGGGGCCGGCCAGGCTGGGCGGTGGTGTTTGGGAGGGGAGTTGTATTCAATTTACAGTATTTTCAACAATGAGTTCATCGGGTTGTAACCCCATCAGAAGTGGAGGAGCATCGTTAATAGAGAAACAATAAAAACCACGAGGGAAAGGGAGGCTCACAGCAGGAAGAAACTGTTGAAACAAAATGAAAGGCAAACCATAGGCTGGAGAAGTATTTGCAGGAAATATAACAAAGGAGAATGAAATCTTTAATACAGAAAACATCTATGACCTGCTAAGCAAACCCTGGGACTCTAATAAATTGAAAAAGTAAAGCAGAAAACATTCAAGTATGAAGATGCAATTAGAACACATGGGAAATACTTTATCCCTTATGTAACAAATACAAATGTAAAAATGGCACCCAGCACAGGGGACCGGGGTCAGGAGAACACACAGAAGGCCTCTTTGGAAAGCATCTGAACATATGCATTAAAATCTTTTTCATGATCATTGTCTTTGACCTGCTAATTCCATACCTGGAAGTACATCTTAAGGAAATCATCATAAACATGTACGTGTTAGCAGGGAAATGTTGGTCACAGTTCATTAATATCAGTTAACAAATTTAAAAAAGAATGAACAAATATTTCTATCATTACAAATAATGTCATAAAGTCTTCGGGGGTGACATAAAAATGTTTATATTGTTACATTAAGTGAAAAAAGCAGGTACAAACAAAGTTATTGATAATGGTTATAACTGTTAAAAACAAGCTTAAGAAATGCCTGAATTTGGACGGGAAGGGACACACCAGAAGGGCGCGAGGCTCTGAGTAACACTTTTCTATTTTACAAACCCATCTAGCGATTTTTGAAAATACATACCTAAAACCCCAAAGGTACGATGAGGCCCACCAGTGGGTACCCTGGATCTGAGATTCTCAGAGATTTAGACACCGCAGAAACTGCTGGTCTCCGGCAGCCCCGAGTGTGTCTGAATCTATGCTTTTTTTTCACCCCTGGTACTGGGGACTGAACCCAGGGCTTTCACGCTGAGCTACATCCCCAGCCCTTGTATTTTTTATTTCAGGGCAGGGTCCTGCTACATTGCTACATTTCCCAGGCTGGGCTCAACTTGCAATCCTCCTCCTTCAGCCTCCCAGAGTGCTAGGATTACAGGCAGGCTCTACCACCCCCGGCATGAATCTATCTTAAAGACAGCTGGGTAACAATAATAAATATTGCTGCTCAGGCAGCCTCCCGGGCACAGGCCCTGCCCAGGGAGAGTATTACATCTGTCTTGGAAGTAGTTCAGGGCCCTGACTCCGAGGTGAAGTGCCACACACTGACCTCGTCACAAACAGGAAAATGAAAGCAGAGTATTTAGAGAGCAGCGATGTCCTGTTCCTGACTCCTTCATGTCGAGACACCTAGGCAAGCCCCTGGGAGCGCCCCACACAGATGAGTCTGCTCCACACCTCCCAGTCAAGGGCCCATTCCTTCCAGTCCCTGCACACCATCCTTTCATCTCATGGGCACTGCGGCTGCAGGCTGAAGCCCTGGCCCCTCCTGGGCCACACTCTGCAGCACTGTCGCCCTCTCTCTGGCCCTCTGCTCCCTGCCCGCAGCCCCTCACCCGCAGTAGAAGACAGCCTTCTGCCATGAGCGCAGCTGGTCCACCCTCTCGGCCACTGCGTTTGCAAACTCCACGAACTGGCAGCAGAAGGGCACCTCACACAGCAACAGGATAAAGGCGTTCATGCTGCGGAGACGGGAGGGAGAGAGGCATGGCAGGGCCAGGGCAGCCCCGGTGCCACAGGAATGCCACCCTCCACCCTGGTCATGCCGGGCACCCGTGCGTGCCCTCAGAGCCTCTGGTGGGCACCCCAGCCCCGCCCCCTGCACCTGCACCCCTGGAGGGAAGCGCCGGGACATCGGTCCCTCTACCCTTCTGTCTGACGTGGAGGGGCAGGCCCCCTTGCTATGGCGACAGCCTCCAGGAGCACCTGGCAGCTCTGCCAGCCGTTAGTGCTGTAGCCATGGCTGCCAATATTGCCACCACAGCGAAGGCCACACAGCAGGAGCACAGAGAATGGCCGGCCAGGCACCCACAGTCACTGATGGCTGACCGTGCCAGTGCCATGGCGACTGCTGGGCTGGGGACCCAATGGGACACATGGGAAGCCCACGTGGCAGAGAAAGGCACTCAGAAGTCCTTGTGTCCAGGCCCCTGTCACCTGAGTAGCCAAGCCACTGACAGGGCATCTGGCCGGTGTGATGGCCGGGAAACTCAGTTACCAAGCCGAGCCCTCGCCCCAGCCAGGCTGTCTGCGCCAGGCTGGGAAGAAAGTGTCACTGACACCTGTCCAACAGATGCAGCTCAGCATGCGCCTGTCCCCAGCACCGCCCACCCACCTCGAGGCCAGGCAGCCCTTCCTGGCGTGCACCCCAGCTCTCCCTGTGCCTCCCAAGGTGGGCCTTCCTCCAGGGCCCAGAGCTCAGGGGTTTTCTGGGGCCTTGACTGTGAACCCAGGTAAGGGGCTGGATGCCATTCCCTGGCCCTGACCCCTCGCCAGGGACCTGGACATGGTGGGTATAGGAAGGAGACCCGTGCTCTAGCCAGAAAACCACAGCCTCAGACCCCACCAGGGCAAGGCAGCCACGGCTACTCACATCATCCACACACCAGCCGCAATGTTCAGGGGGTGGATGGTTATGCAGCTGAAGAGGCCGGAGACAGCACAGGCTGGAAAGTGGAGACGCAGCAGGCATGAGCAGGCTTCCGTCATCTGACATGGCATCAAGCGGCCACTCAGAGAGGGGAAGGGCCAGCCCCCAGCCCCAGCAAGGAGGCAGGAGGGCCACCTTCGGGCCTCAGAGTGGTCACCCTCTGGCCCCAGCTGTATCCACACTCACCCCACAGGGTGGCAAGGATTGCAGGCCAGGCCAGTGCTCTGCCCAGCCTGATCCCTCAGTAAGGGCCAGCTGTCACTACACCCTGGGCTGGCCACAGGAAGCCTCTGCCTCAGAGTGTGGAGTAGATCTGGGTTGAGACAAAACGTTTCTCTTGTGGAGACAGGGACCAGGTAAAAGCCAGGTGATAGCTCCCTTCCTCCTTCCAGCCAGTTCTCTTATATTCGGGTGTAGCACACCCACCCACTGCTGGAACACCAAGGGGCCCGGACAGGCACCAGATCAAAGTTTCTTCATGCTCCAAAGGTGGAGCCAGGCGGTCTTCCCTCCTTGTACCCACCGGCTGCCCACCCACAGCTGCCCACAGGTTTCACCAGGAACTCGGGAGCTGTCGCCAGGGTGGGCAGGGCACTGGCCTTCGGAGGCAGCAATTAGCACCAGGTCATTAAACTTGTAGCAGCTCCCCTGCACCTGACTCCACTAGGGCCTGGAATCCTGCCGTTTTCCATCTTCCTGTGTAACTCTACGCGGGCAGCAGGCCATGGAGACCAGGTGAAGTGACCCAGCCGGAGAGAGGCTGTCCTCATGTGCCCACGGACTCTTATACTGCAGGGCTCCAGCTGGCGCAGGTCGTGGGCATCCTTAGTAACATTTGCCTCAGGCAGCAAGGCTCCCAGGGCCACAGGCTCGGGGACAGGAGCCTTCTGCCTGCACCTGTCTTGGCCCAGTCTCACCTCAGGACCTGCAGATGACCTGCACCTGGCTTGCAGCCCCGCCCCTATCCCACTGACCTCCCAGCCAGCCCTGGGAGGCCAGGTCTCAAGCCAGACCGGCAGGCTCCACCAGGAGTCCTTCAACTACAAAGGGCTGGAGGATGTCCCTTGGGGTCTCTAGTACTCTGTCCTCCCCATGAGGCACTGTTGCCAGGCCCCCTCACTACTGTGTCCAGATGCCCCAGGACGAGGGTAGATGCCTCCCCAGCTCCCGGGGCGGACCCTCATGGCAGGGGAGGGCAACCTAACTCAGAGAGGCCAGCTAGGCGCCCAGCCCTGTCTGAATCCCTGCATCAGCTCTAAAGCAGATGCATGTGTGCCTTCCTCAGGGTGTGGGCCTGGTCCTTGCATGACAACACCCACAGGGGGCAGGTGCCCTGACCTCAAGCCGCCCTGTGGCCCCAGCACAGCACCCGGGCTTTGAGAAGCACAGGACTGGACTGGAGTCAGCTGGGCCACCCATCAAGACCACGGGAGGGGACAGCCTCAGGCCCCAGTCAGAGCCTCCCCTCCACCGTCCACTGGAGTCGCCGGGATGCAGCTCAGGACATTCGAGAGGACTTGGCTTCGACCCCTAGGTGCTCCTGAGTCAAGAACCTGGCTCTGGACAGTGCCACGGGCCAGGGCGCAGCCTCCCAGCCGCTGAACCCGGCTCCTGCTGGGGACGGATCTGCCCGGGCGGCCCGCCCAGCCGGGTGAGCGCGGGTCCTGGCAACCTCCCTCCGTGGAGGCGTCAGGAAAGGGGAACGACTGCTCCGGGGACTGACAGCCCGGCCCCCGGGAACCGCCGCGCAGAGAGAAAGCCCAGCACGGGGCCGCCGTACCCGGGCCTCGAACCACCCGAGAGAAGGGGCGCTGGGTCCCACCCGGCCGGGAGCAGCGTCGCTCCTGCCCCCCCGCCCGCTGCAGGTCCCCGCCGGGTACTCACAGACGGCCCCCAGCACGCCCGACAGGCGGCACAGCCAGCGCCACCACCACGTCATGCCCTCCTCCTGTGCGGGCGGCGCAGGGCCCGCGGGCGCCCCCGGTCCGCCGGAGCCGCTCATGGTGCCCGGGCGCTGCCCCCGGCCCGCACAAAGAGCCGCGTCCACCCGCGCACTGCCTTGTGGGAGAGGAGATATTAGCATAGGGGGCGGGGCTCGCAGGCCTCGGGCCAAGGCTCCGGGAAGGCTCCGGGCTCATTAGCGTAGGGGCGGGGCCCTCAGGTCGGGCAGAGCAGCGCCTGAGGGGGCGGGGCTCCATCAGCACGAGGGGCGGGGCCTTCACGAGCAGTAGGGGTGGGAGGCTGGTAGATTAGTGTAAGGGGCGGGGCTAGAGGCCGCCTATTGGCAGGCCCGAGGGGGCTGGGCCTCATTAGCATAGGGGCAGGGCTAGTGTAAGGGCTACGCTTCGCTGAGAGCCAGCAGGTGTGTGGACAGGTGCCAGATGCGCAGGCCTCAGGGCCTAATCGGACTCCTGGACAGGAAGAGGACAACTAGAGGTGGCCAGGGGCCTGCTCAGGCCAGGATAAGCCAACTGCACCCAGGGAAACCCTGCCCTGCGGCAGGACCGGTGTCAAGCCAGGCTTGGACAGGTCATATGAAGAAAACACCAGTCAGGGCTCCTGCTTCCTTTATTGGTACCTGAGGGGCTGGGAACGGCCTTCTAGGCCATCTCCACCTCCCACCCCTAGGTTTTTGCACACTGGAGAGGACCCTCAAGGAGAGTCCCTAAGATCTGCTTAAGTAAGAGCTGGGACGCACTTTCAGGACACAGTTCAACCCCCAGGACTGGCCACACAGGTGCTCAGGGAGTGTCAGGCACCCTGGCTTCCCTTCCTCTGCTTGGAGAGACCGCTAGGGCAGGGTCCCCCTCCGGCGCCCTCGGGGGGAGGGTCCAGTACCGGCCTCGCAGGCCAGCATGCACCTCCAGGAAGTCCTTGCTGAACTCCATCTCAGCCTCACTGCCCTCTGACTCCCAGTAGAGCGCCTGCTGCCCACGGAAGGTCGTGGTCCTTGTGCTGTGGGTGTCCCGGATCTGGGAGGAAAAAGGCAGTTGGGATGATGGGACCCCTCACCAGAGAGAGCCCCATCGGAGACACGCAGCTGGGCTTTGCCACTTCCTTCCGGCAGGTAACGCAACACACATTTGTTGAGTAAGTAGGGGAAATTCTCCTTCCCATTTTTCCAGTAATGATTCTGAGATTCGGGGTCTGAAGTAACTGAGGGGGTCCTCAGAGCCCAGTCCCTGTCTCATCTCTAGGGCCAGCTGTCCAGTCCCGACCCTGGGGTCCTCACTGAGATGTAGCTGCCAATGGTCCCAGTGCCCACGTCGGTGGCCAGGACATGGATGGCAACGCGGGCCTGCGGAGCCACGCTGATGAAGACCCGGCAGCCACCTGCAGTCCTCCCATCTGGACTCAGTCGGGGGCTCAGGATATCACCCCGGGGGCCAAAGAGCTGGAGGTCGCATTCTGCAGGGGAGAACAGATGGCAGACTCGGGGCGGGCCACTTCAGGGACACACAAACCCAGACAGATGGGGACAGCAGGGCAGCTCACAGCCAGGGGGCACAAAGGTCATCTTCAGAGGATCCCAGGCAGAAGCCTCAGGCCCCTGCTTCCACCTCGTCCTGCCTGAGCAACTTCAGGCAAAGACCTTCAAAGCTCATGCTCCCGTCCCTGCCTCCTCGGTAGAGTGAAGGGAATGCGGCTCACCCTGGGAAGGGACCTTTTAGGACAAAGGTCGGCTCTATAGCGCTTGCCAGGAGCCCACTCACCACCCCGAGTGCTTCCCTCGGCCGCCCTCCCACCAGTGCCCGAATGTGCTGAAGCCAGGCAGTGAGGGGCAGTGGGAGCAGGACCGGCAGCACAGCTCCCTGCCGAGGGGCGGGGGGTGCCGGGGCAGAGGGTGGTGAAGTGAACTTCTGCTGCGGCCAAGCCCCTGCACCCCCTGCAACCTCTGTGAGCGGCTGGCAGAGCCAACTTCGGCCACCTTGGGCTGCTGGGAGGCCCAGAGCGAGCCCCAGAGACAGCCAGAGGGTCCCCGAAACGCCGGCCTCTGTCTGAGGAGGGGCGGCGGGCACCTGTGCGCCGTGGGTGCAGGGACACACGTGAACAGCAGTGCGCAGGACGAGAACTGAGGGAGAGTGGCTCACAGAAGGGTGCTAAGGCCCCTGAGGGAGCTGAAGGCCGAGCGCGAGGGCCTGAAGGGTGGGGCGGATGCGGACCCTGCCTCACATCCACCCAGCCGGCTGCATGGCTGGACAGGAAGGACCACAGCCGCGTCCTGGAACCTCATCCTGGCTGCATGCCCAGACCAGCCCTGGCCAGCTGTTGCCACTCTGTCCTACCCACTGCCCCAGCAGCACAGGCCTGGTCACCCCATGGGGAAACAGGGGTGACCCCAGCCCCTCGCTGTACCTCTGTGGAAGGCTTCCGCCACAGGCTGGCTCCAGTACCGGAGCACCACTCCATCCCCCGGCTGCTCTCGGTGCTGTCGCACCACCAGCGTGTTGGTCTTGGAGGCAAAAGTCTCGCCGGCCAGGTCTCTGCACACCTTCCTCCAGGTGAGCCGGCCCCAGAGCAGCAAGGACTCCCCTAGAAAGTGGGGAGATGTGAGGGCCCAGCGCCCTTGCCCCAGGCTGGCAGCAGCAGCTCAGGGGTAGGCTAAGCTGAGACCCAGTCGACACCCCTCTCCCTGGCTATAGGGCTCCAAGTACGGGCGCGTTACTGAATCTCCCTGGTTTCAGGTGCATGCCTGTGAAGTAGGGACAGGTCATGAGTCACCGTGACAATGAGTAGGAATGCATGGGGAGCATCCCGTGGGAATGGGGCAACCTGGAGTGGCCCTGGAACCTGGTGGCCCTGTACCTGGCAGCAGTGGCCCTAGATGTACCTGCGCTGCAATTGAGGGAACTCTCGAGGACCTGGAGGGTCACCCCCTCACCCAGCGGCCTCCCAATGGCCACAATACAGTCTGCCTGGCCAGGGCCTCGCATGTCGATGGTTCCCGTAGGCTCCAGGTGCTGCCTGCCACAGACACCTGCAGAAGGAGCGGAGCAATGGGGTGAGCAGAGCTGTGGGGTCCCCGGCAGTGCAGGCCAGGGCTTCCTCTGCTATGCAAGGGCCTCCCTGGGTCCGGGAGGGGCTGCATGGGTCACCGTCACCCTCCAAGGCCCGGTGCTCCAGCACTAGGGAAGTCCTGGCTCCTGACAGGTGCCTTTGCCACCATCCTCCCAGAGGCAGGGCCAAGGAACCTAACTGGACTCTGCTGGCCTCTCCTGGGGCCCTGGAGGCCGAAAAGCAGGGGAGACGAGGTGGGCCTGGGCCGGGGGCGGGGACCACTCCAGAGAAGCAGCAGCAGCGGCAGCCATGGTTGGGCTTGGAGTGGTGGCATCCTCGTGGAGCGCCAGGCTGGAGCCCCCCTGTCCCTCACAGGGCCCAGCCCAGCACCCCTGCACCATCACTGGCTTGGGCAAGTACTGGCAGAAGCTGGCCGGCAGGGGTGCCTGGCCCTGCGGTCCAAGGCAGGTGTCACGCCGGCGCTGGATGCCGTCCCCACAGGAGACGGAGCACTGTGGGGGAGAGGGGGAGGGGTTGTGGCTGACCTGGACACAGGGTGCTGGGGACAGTGGTGCCCACAGGCCAGGTAGGCTCAGCTTTAACCTGGAAGATGGGCAGGTGTCTCTGTTACACAGCCCGAGACACAGGCCAGAGAGTCCCCTCCGGCTTCCCGGAGGCCAGCTCCAGACTCGGCCTGGTGCCCTCCTCTCAGGGCCCTCAGTGGCCCCAGAGCCACCAGGGCACCTGAACTCCACACCTTCCGCAGGGGAAGTCCAAGCACCATAGCAGCCCCTACCTCTGTCCAGGGGCTGATGTGCCACCGATAGGTGCAGTCAGCCAGGAAGCAGGGGACACTGGCCAGCGGCTGCACCAACGACTCACAGGAAGCTGCAGCCACCTCTGCGTCCCGGCCCTGGTCCAGCCTCATGCAGGCCACTGCACGTGTCGCAGTGCCCAGGCCACAGCTGGCTGAGCATGGGCCTAGGGACAGGACTTTCCACCTGCAGGGACAGAAGGCCCACGTGAGCGCCTTGCTCCTCCAGCCATCGCTGGACAGGTGAGGGAACTTGGCCAGACCTCTGGCCGGGTCTCGGGCTCCCTGGGCCAGGAATGGTTCTGAAGGGCTCTGCAGGAAGTGGCCCATTTCCCCTTTGTCACAGGACAGCCACACCCCACAGCTGCTCGCTGCCCAGGACATAGGTACAAGGCCCAAGGAACAGAAATGGACCCGATGCACCACCGCGCACAAGCGGCGGCAAGGCCCATGCGACCCCGCCCTGCCAGCTCACTTCAAAATGAATGCAGCAGGGAGCGGTAGGCAATTCCCAGAGCCCAGACGTGAATCCAGGCACCCCGCACTGCAGTCCAGGTCTTAACTCACAGCCTGCAATGCTGCCCTCAACCCTGTGTCCTCAGAGGGACAGGGTTGCTGAGGAGGGACAAGCTGTGACCCCAGCCCTCGGGGCATATGGTCTCCCCCTGGTGCTGCTGGCCTGGGGCCTGCCCCATGCCCTGTGGGAGGCAGCAGCAGGTCCCCCTGCTGTGACCACTGAAGCATCTTCAGGGTTGGCACATGCCTGTAATCCCAGCACTCTGGGAGGCTAAGCCAGGAGGATTGCCATGTTCAAGTCCAGCCTGGGCAACTTATCGATTTAGTGAGACTTTGTCTCAAAATAAAAAGCAGAGAAGGGCTGAGGACGTAGCTCAGTGCAAAGGCCCTGGTATAGTAAAAAAAAAAATCAAAAACAAATCAGAAGTTGCCACTGTGCACTGGTCGGGGCGGAGCCTTGCTCCCCCAAGGAATCCTCAAGCCCTGGGGAGCCAAGTGCAGGACCCCTGGAAACCTCCAGGACAGCGAGAGGCCAGAGTGGCTGCGGCATCTTCCAAGGGGCGGCCATCACCATAAAACCCCACCCCGGCTCTGAATAACCTGAGCCCAGGGACCTCGGCATGAAGGGAGATGCCGGGACACTGTGCTGGAGGGACCATAAAGTTACAAAATGTGAACCGGCCAGCACACAAACTATGGGAGGGACGGGGCGCCCTCTGGTGGTGGCTCTGTCACCATCCCTGCTGGGACCAGTCCAGGCCTCCCCCTTCTGCAGGTCCGGTGGCTCCTTCCCCTGGGCTCCCCACAACTGCACCCACAGGACGCCACCCTTTCCCTGGCACGTGGGCCTCACCTCCCAAGCCCAGCGCAGCCCGCCCGGCTGTCCTGTGTCTATAACCCCAGGTGCCTGTGGGCGTCACCGTGCACCACTCTGCCCCAGGACCTGTCACCTCCCCTCTCCTGGGGGCCAGGGCTCCAGGCTGCAGGCCTCCTGGAGCTCTGGGCAAGGCAGGATCTCCTCGGCCTCACCGTGCCCCTGGGCCCAAGCACAGCACAGGGTCCCCTGCGTGACCCCTCCCCACAACTGACACTGCAGGCTGCCAACTTGTAGCTCCACCTGGAACAAACCAGCGCAGTAGGCCTGGAGCCCCGTGGCTGAGACCCAAAGAGCCAGGTCTCCCCGTCGTCCCTCCAGACCGGGGAGACAGGAGGCTGGGGAGGGCCTGGGGAAATTCCTCCCTGGGGTCCCCCTTGTGTCCCCCAGCAGCTCAGCCCGGGGACGGTGTGCTCAGAGTAACCCACTTCGTAGAGAGGGAAGCCGGGGGCCAACAACAGGTGGCACGTGCGAGTCTGGGGCAGTGCGGGCAGCCAGTGTGAAGGGGACCCTGTGAAGGCGCCTGGCACAAAGGGATCCCGCAGTTCTGCTTTCCGCATCAAACTGCCCCACTGTGTCCCAGCCACTGTCCAGCATCCCTGCCCCCTTCAGCTCCAGGAGGGGGGATTCTTGTTCTCCGCTGTGTCCCCTGGCCCCGAGCAGCACTCAGGCGTAGCAGGTGCCCATACAGAGTGGGTGGGGAGTAAATGGGAGCCAGCATGGCGCCCACAGCACCCTGCGCCCTTTGCGGCGCTGACACGAGGGGGTGTCTCCTTAGGCCCCGCAGCCTGCTGGGCAGCAGGACGATGGCTCCTGCAGCCCAGACGCTGAGGGTCAGGAGGGGCAGCAGAGCTGGGGTGCAGACTAGGGCTGTCCGTCCCTGGGCGAGGGGCTCACCTGGCCGGGCAGGGCTCCGGGCTGCAGTCCTGGAAGGGGCCGGGCTGGGGTGTGGGCCAGCACTTAGAGGGAGGCAGAGGGACAGGGCGGCCGTGGTCCATCCTCACGCAGCGCACAGCCAGGGGGATCCGCCCGCCTCCGCAGGTCACAGGACATGGCACCAAGGCCCGGGCCTCCCACCTGCAGGAGAAAGGCCAAGCTCACGAGGATGCCACCCCTGGGCCGGGCCCCTCCCCCTCCCCCAGTCTCCCTACCCCACTCACTGGGCAGGGCACGGGCCAGGCTGGCACACCTCCCACCGGCTCCCAGGCCTGCTGGCCAAGTCACACAATTCCTCCTGCACAGGCGTCCCAAGGACTGAGTCCGTGCACAGGAATCGCAGCTCCATCAGTCCTGCAGGGAAGAGCAGGGGCCCCTCACCCCAAGAGGTGGCTCAGCAAGGGCCACAGCACATGGCTCGCTGGACAGCTCTGGCCGACAAGGCCCATGGGGCCTGAGCCCTGGCTCTGCCACTTACTGGCTGTGTGACCTTGGGTAAGTGACTTACCCTCCCTGAGCCTCAGGCTTTTTGTATTACAGTGCCTACCTGCATAGTCATTTTAAAAGGTGTAAAAGGAGAGCTACAAAGTACCTGGCACACATAGGTGCTCCGCAAATGGAAGGTACTGTTGGGCATGGAGAGACGTGGTAAGAATTGCTAGAAGAGCATTTCACTGGGGATTGAACTCGGGATCTTGCGCTTCTGAGGCAGGCGCCGGAACCACTGGGCTAAATCCCCGACCCAAGCACACCTCTTCTTAGGGCTGCTTTAGGAGCGTCTCCATCTGGCCTCAGCTCTAGGCCTGCTGAGGTCAGATGGGCCATGTGCTTAGGGCCTTAGGACCTTGTGCATATCCTCACACCCTTCGAAATGGCTGCTATGGAACTAAAGCTTTTCAAACCTGAGAAGTAACAGACACTGAGGAGATGGAGGACTCTGAACCTCATGCCCAGCTGGTCAGGATGTAAAATTCTACTGCAAAGCAGTAGAGGGATTCTTCAGACAGTTACACACGGAATGAGCATGTGATCAAGCAGCCCCCCTATTTCCAGGAGACGCCCCAAAGGAGCAACAGGCAGCAGGTATTCGGAAGGATCTGCAGCACCTGTGCAGAGAGGCATTATCACAGCAAGTGAGCCGCACATCCATCCATGGAAGGATGGAGAGATAAAGCCTGGCCCATCCTATGAAGATGCTTCTCAGCCTTGCGAGAGAAAACAATCCTGACAGCTGCTACAGGGGGAACTCAGAGGACACCACGCCAAGTGAAAGAAGCCAGTCACCGAAGGACGAGCCCTGTGGGACTCTAGGAATCTGAGGGCCCTCGAGGAGTCAGATCCACAGGGACAGGAAGTAGAACACAGGTGGCCAGTGGCTGTAGATGGGAATAGGAAGTTGGTGCTTAACTGGGGACAGGGGGTCAGTTTGGGGTGGCAGAAAATTTCCGGATAGATGGATGGAGCAGACTTCTGCAGGACAATGTGAACGTGCTAGACGCTGATGGACAGAACACTTTGATAGTCAAAATGGTGAGTTTCCCACTGTCTTTTACCTCTGTCAGAAAGGAACACAGAGCCACTACATGTGTCTGACTTTGCTTCTCTTTGGTGGCCGGCTGGACCATCTCTTACACCTGTCCTGGCTGTAAGGGACGCCAGTCGGTGCACCCTCGCCACGTGTTACTCTCGCTCCCAACCTTCTGCCCACTCAGTGAACACTGGGTGCAGGCTCAGACCTGGCTGCAGTCCCCTGTCTATGCCCTGTACCCACAAGGCTGGGTTTTCTGGGGCCACTGCAAATGGCTGCTGGGTCTAAGGCAGAAGCAGGCAGGTAAGAGAGCTAAGGACCATGCTGGCCATCGGGAGCATCCTGGGGGCGCTCACCTCGACCACAGGAGACAGAGCACAGCCCTAGCTCAGGAGTCCACCTGTGTGCGGCTGGAGGCTCCTCCTCTGGAGACCTGGTGTGCAGCTGCAGGGGTGGGGGTGAGCAGGTGAGTCGGGACTCCTGCCTCCACCTGGCACTCAGCTCACCTGCACCCACCCTGACCTGATCAGGAGACAGAGGAGAGCAGACAGGGCCCTCCACCCCACCGCGCCCCTGCCGTGTGCCCACCTTGGCATCTGCAGGCTCCTCGGCAGTGGCAGTGTCCTCCGTGGGGTGGGCCGAGAGCTGGAGAGCATAGCGGGGTTGCAAGCCTGGCCTGCAGCCTCACTCAGCCTCGGGAGCCTGGTTACCAGCCAGGGTGGGCAGCATTTCCCAGCACAACAACTAAATTAAACTCCTCCCAGGATGCTTCTAACAGGCCTCTGTCCTCCCAACCTGCCGCCCCTCCACAGGCTCTGTTTACCCTGTGCCCCAGCAGCATCTGCAGCAAACAGTGCTCCTGCTCTGGCCCAAAGGACACTGGCCTCCGAATTCTCCTAGCCAAGTAGGACCCAGGAGCCCCAGCCACCCTGTACCCAACCCACTCACCTGAGCCCAGGCCGGAGGACACACCGTCCCAACACAGGCCTTGCCAGCAGGTGGCATCTCGTGGGTGGCACAGGCCCCTGCAGTCGCTGGTGAGCCCGGGCCATGGGCACCCTGCCCACGGGTCACATTGGGCAAGGCCAGGCCTGCTCCCCCAGCCTCGGTGCTCAGGCCGGGCTCTGACACCTCCTGCCTGAGGACCACACAGGACCTGGTCAGTGCTGGCCCCAGCCCCAGGCCTCCCTCCAGTCTCCTAGGACCTTGCTGCCCAGATAAGGTAGCAGTAGGTATGGTCACAGCAGGCAGCCACTGTCACCGCGTCTGTCCTGAATCACAGTCCCTCACCTGAGAAATGGGGTCACCGATGAAGCCCACACCCAGAGCGACCTCGGCACTAAATAAAGGCACACGCAGAGCCACCCCATGCAGGCCCCATGGGTCCCTGAGCCCGCACTTACCTAGGAGGGCAGGGCATGGGGACGCAGGGCTCTACCCAGGCGGGTGGTTTCGGGCTCCCTTGACACCAAGTGGCCTCCACCCACACATTCTGGGCCCGGTCCAGGCAGCTGTAGAACACCCGGTGCAGCCCTGCAAGGGCAGAGCCAGGGCTCGGCCACCTCCAAGCAGGGGCCAGCGGGGCTGCGGGCGACCCTGTCCTGGGCCTCACCTTCCCCACAGCTCACGGAGCAGGGCCCACGCTCCGCAGCCCACTCCCACACCTCCTGCTGCTTGGGCTGGAAGTAGGTGAAGGTGACATCTGGGCGGGTGAGGGCACCATGCTCCTCGCCATACCGCCTGTACACCTGCAGGGGCCAGACCCTGTCCAGTGGGCGCCCGGGGCCACCACCATGGCCACCAGCCCCCAGAAGCCTTTGCACATTTCATTCCTCAGCCCCACATTGCCAGGCCCTGGGGACAGCATAGCAGACAGCACCATCTGAGCTAAGGGCCCAGGTAGTGCTTCCCAAGGGACAGGTACTGTGGGCGCATGGAGCAGGGGTTCCCAGTCTTTCTGGAGTGGGGACGGACTGCAGTGGAGCCTCCAGCAAGGGTCACCCAGCTCAGTGTCCAGGTGAGTCTAGCACCCCATGAGCTTCCACAGCGAGAGTTCAGCCAGGGGCAGCAGGAAGGGACACGATCTTAGAGGCCGTGTGGCCACCTGGTGGCCTGGCTTGACCTTTGGAACTGTAAGGTGTTCGGCAGGGCATCTGGGCCTGTGTGCACTTGCAGAGGGGTCTAGACCCAAGAGAAGGGCCAGCCTGGAGGCAGATCCTACAGCACAGTGTGCCATCAGCCCCTGTCGCCTCCGGGCCCATGGCCGGCCACCCCACAGGCTTCTGCAGGAAACAGGGGGATTCCAGGGCCCCTGGAAGAGCATGCTTCCCGGATGCTGGAGGAGCTCCCGGCAGCAAGCATTTGGGTCAGCATTTCCGGGCAGCAGCAGAGCAGGAGGGGACCAGGATGCCAGAGGTGCCTCGGCCGGAACCCCAGTGTCCTCCAGGCCATCTCAGCTGCACACTGACTCTGGGCCCCAGCTGAGCACGCACAGCCACACAGAGCCTCCCTGGGTGCTGTGAACCTTGGCCCCAGAGAGGCATCAGGACTGGGCACACCCTGAGCTCCCTCTGCACCACAGCTCCTGCTGGCCCTGCCTACCACCCCCAGCTCCAGAGCTCCTCCCTTCCCCAGTGAGGCCGATGAGCTGCACAGGGCCCCACACCTGGCAGCTCCCCCAGATGACCATGGCACCGACCAATAAGTGAGTGAACAAATGACAAACAAGAGAGCAGAGCTGGAGCCCCCACCCTGGCTCCCCTGCCTGCTGAAGACCTGGATCTCCACGTCTTCTTGGACGGGTCCCTGGATGCGGATCTCCTCCTGGCGGGGTAGCCGGTCCTCAGAGAGGGCCACTCTGTACTCCATGCGGCTGTCCTCCAGGAGGGATGGGTGGGTGGTGCTGGGCGCGATGCTGCCTTCCCCAGCCACAACGTAGTGCCCTCGGATCCTCACTGCTGTGAGAAGCGGTGTCAGCCCCTGGGGTCCCCAGCCTCCCCTAGGCAGCTGGTCCTCCTGGCCTCTCCCTCTGCATGCTCCCCCACCCTGGAAGGCTTCCCTACAGCCTCCCGCCATGCCTCACTTGGAACCTAGTGTGGTCACAGCCTCCATCCCTCCCAGGGTCCTCACACACAAAGTACCACTCGCGGGTCAGTGGCTGGGCCCCAGGGCAAACACCCTTGTCAAGGGCTCAAAGGTCAGGTGCAGGGCTGCCCACACCAGAGAGGCCAGCTACATGGCTTCCATGGAGCCCCAAGACCCCGGAGGACACTATCCTGGGGTATCACTGTCCATCAACCGCCCTATGGACTGAAGCCCAACAGAAACTCAAGCTCCCAGCTTCAGGGAGCTTCCTGAGCATCACGCTCTGTACCTTGAGTCTCAGTGCTGGAAGGCTGCCAGGTCCTGGGACACAGCCCTGCACGTCAGCCCCACCACCTTCCCTTCTCGCTTCCCTCCCCTGGGAAGCATAACCTGGAGGGTAGCTTCCCTCTGTGAGCTCCGGGACTCTCCTGGTGAATTAGAAAGCCAGGGCCATTTTGCGAACCCCCTGAACCTGCAGCTGGGGTCAGAAGTGAGGCCATCTTGGGGACCAGGGATGGTGGTGTCCTCGGGTCGACTCACCCAAATGCGTGAAGAGGGGCCTGCGGTTGACGATGCGCACCCCAGTCATGTCGGGGGTGACTGTCAAGAATGTGACATATTCTAGGGAAAAGCAAAGTGGGGGACCTTGGGGCCTCGGGATACCCACATCACAGTCAAAGCCAGCCGATCCCAGCTGACGGTGCCACAGGGTTGCCTCCACTTAGTGAATCCCTGTCAGGAGAGCAACCCAAACCCGGCTGGGGAGCCACCCGCAAGGCCCTGCCCCGGCTGGGAGCAGGGGCCAGGTGGAGGGCCTCCTGCCCGGCAGGGTGCACCAGTTCCCCAGGACCACCATACACTGGCGCTGGACCAGGCACCTGACTCGACGTAGTCCAAAGGCAAGGGCTGCCCCTGTGACGCCTCCCTGCCTGCTTGAGTCCCCCAGTAGGATTTCCTGGGTGCTCGGAAGAGCCCTGCCTGCCACGCATGCAGTGTCTATGTTTTTCTGCATGGCAGCTGTAGTGAGTGGTGACGAGGTGCCCCCATCTGGTGGTGGCATCGCTGCCAAGGTCTGAGCCGGCCATGGGAGGCTGGCATTGTGGGGGAAGGACGCCCGCACAGCAGCCTGGGCCAAGGCTGTGGGTGCCGGGGCTCTGGGGGCTGCTTCCTACCCTACCTCTGGCCGTCCCCGCTGTGAAAGAGCCATTCCGGAAGCTGCACGTGCTGTTGTCCCCTCCACACACCCGGCACACGTCCCACGCCTGCTGAGAGTCCATCCGGCCGTCACAGCCAAATGTCTGTGCAAGGAGATGACAGAGGGCCAGCATCAGAGGAGGACGCGTCTCCTGACACCCCAACCCTGCCACCTCTGAGGTTCGGAAGAGAGCTTGCAGGGCTCACGGGCTGTGCCCCAGGCCACGGCGGGGACCATGACCTCAGCGACCTCCAAGTCTCCCCCTTCCCAGCGCAGCTCCCCTGTGTACCCACAGACCTGCCCGGGGCCTTCCGAAGGCACAGGCTGGCCTCAGGGCCATGAGAGGTGCAGGGACGCCCAGGCTAGCCGCACACGCCTACCCGGCAGCTGCCCAACACGCACAGGCTCAGGGTCCTGTCCTCCTGGGGGCCGCTGGGCACACACCGGGTCCCGTCCAGGAGCCGGTGTCCTTGCCGCACAAGGAGGCTCTGGCTGCCAGCCCAGCACAAGCGTCTGCACAGAGCGTCCCCTGCGAGGGCAGAGGGACAGGGCCTGAGGCGGGGCAGGCGGGGAGAGCAGGGGCCGGCGGTGCCCTCTGCTCACCTCGCACCTAACTGCCTCCCTGGGTTTGGGCTCCCTGCTCTGCCTCCAGACGCAGTGATGATAACCAAAATTGATAACGGCACTCACTGGTTTAGGAGCCAAGTACCGCACTTGGGATTTCCCCGTCAGTTTTCTGCCTGAATCCTTCTCCAACCCCAGAGGGAGATGTTGTCATTGTCTCCATTTCCCAGAGGGGAAACTGAGGCTCAGAGATGGGGCCCCAGCGCTTATCAGCTGGGAGGCCAGGCCAGCGGTGTGCCACAGTCTGGGGGACACGAGAGCCTGCCCTGTCCACCCCTGCAGCGAGGGGCCGCCCCCACTCAGTCTGCCAAGGGGCCCAGCTCCAGCGCTGCCTGGCCCACCTTGGCTGTACTGCACTGCAGCACCCCGGTGGTGGAAGGAGGTGCCCCCCGGGGAGACGGGTAGCGGCTGGTCGTCGGTCTGGGCGCACTGCTCGGACATGAACTCCAGCTGCGTCTTCTCGCAGGCCTGGCCGGAGTGGTAGAGGACAGGCACAGGGGGTCCTTGTCACAGTGCACCCTCCGTGCGGGTCCAGACACGGGTGACCCAGCCCTAGGCTGTGCCTCAGCTCCCCGTGCTGGATAGTGGAGCGATCAGCGCCCCTGCCTGTCTCTCTGTCAATGGGAAATGCTAAAGATTCGGTAGAGGATGTGAGGCAGCAGTACAGAGAAAGCAGGACAAAGCGCTGCTCTTGTGGGACTCTGAGAAGTCAAGGCTGACTCTGTCTATTCTCTGGGGTGTAGGTGACCTCAAGGCGGGAAAGGAGAGGGACTTTGAGGTTCCAGAGCAGAGGGCGACAACCCAGCCCCAGCCCCAGGCAGGTATCCAGGTCTACTGTGCACTGGAGAGAACCAGAGCCAACCCGGGCCAGGGACACGGAGCACCGCTGCCGATGGGAAGGAAAGCAGAGCAGGTCGGTGTGTGGGCCACAGCATGGCGGCTCCCATGTTACCGTGCGGCCCTGCAAGCCCACGGCCAGGGCTTGCTGTAGTGTGATCCCCTCGTCCCTCCAAAGTCCCTCAACAGTGTTACGAGGGGTGGCCTTGGAGGTGAAGGGGCAGTGAGGGCTCCGCCTTGGGGGCTGGGACCGTGCCCGTGGCGGATGGAGGGGCCGGCGCAGGTCTCTTCCCCTTCCGTGCCTCCTGCCACGTGAGGACCCAGCATCCTCCCCTGGACAGCACAGCCACAGGACAGGCTGCCACCTGGGCAGCAGGGAGCAGCCCTCAAGGACCCAACCCTGCCGGGGCTTTAACCGGGGCTCCCTGCTCCAGAACCAGGCGAAGCAAATGTCTGCGTCTGTAAATCACCCACGGCGGTGCTGCGTGACAGCAGCCCACCCAGACTGGGACGGCACACGGCCCAAAGAAACACGAACAGGAACCCCAACAGGGACCCCAACAGTCACCGCACAACGTCTTTCTCACAGCACAGTTTGCAACAGATGACGGGTGGCAATGACACCAGTGCCCATCGATACACAAAAGCCAGAGGAACTGCAGGCTCTCTGGCCACGCAGTAGCTTGGAAGCGGCCTGGGGTTAAACTCTGGGTTCCATCCCTGGCACTCCCAAGAAAGAAAAAATGGAGTAAAAAAATAAAACGATCAGCAGGTGCTGGGGCAAGTGGAGGGGGGCCTGGGAGGGACTGCTTTGCTCCCCTGCAGTGACAGAAACAAGCATTTGGAGCCAGGTAGGGTGGTGGCCGTGCAAAAGGCTCTGGTTGTGCACTTTGAAACGGGTGACTTCATGCTATGCGGTTTTGCCTCAATTCATAAATGACAGGAACACAGTGCTGGCATCCCAGGGGCAACTCTCACTGGCAGATGTGCCTAGGATGGCAAAACCCCCTCGGGGAGGGAAGGGACGCTCTGGGATCCCTGCTGGTCACCGGTAGGACCGCCCTGCTGTGGTCCCGGGTCCCCCTCCAAAGTGAGATGTGAGCCCCAGGTTGGCCCCCACCCCACGGCTCAGTCCGGGAGTCAGGCCCACCTGAGTGTTACACATCTCAGCCTGCAGGTCGGCCCCGGTGCACGCACGCCCCCCGAAGGCAGGCCTGAAAATGCCGAACAGGAGGTGAGAGGTGAAGATGGCCCCAGTGGGGAATGGGGGCCCCACCCTCCCTGGGAGGACCGGCAGCCCCTCCACACAGTACCTGGGGTTGTCACACTGCCGCCTCCTGGTGACCACACCTCCTCCACAGGAGCGGGAGCAAGGGCTGCTGGGGCCCCAGCTGGACCAGCTCCCGTGCATGGCAGCCACGGGCGTCAGCTCCGCCAGGGAGCGGCAGTGACCCTTGAAGCACCACTGCAAGAAGAGCCAGCTCTGTTACACCCTGTGGGACACAAGCACACACACACAGGACCCCAAATCCACAAGGACCCCCACAGGGACCCTGCCCTCATGGACGCCCCTATACCTCATCTGCTTGGGTGCTTTTGTTTTTTGGTTGTTTTTGAGACAGGGTCTCACTCTGCAGTTCAGGTTGGCCTGGAACTCACTATGTAGCCATAGCTGGCCTCGAACTCATAGTAATCCTCCTGCCTCAGCCTCCTGGGTGCTGAGATTAGGTGTGTGTCACACCTCATTCTGCTTGGGAATAAACACTAAAGGGAAGAGCTCAGACCACCAACCTGAAGGACTAAGCAAGGGCCTGGCCACCCAGAGAGCAGGAATCGAGCCTGAGAGGGCCTGGGTGGGTAAGAAGAGGAGGTCTGGGGAGATGCTGGGGCCACAATGTCACCAAGCAGACCTTTCTCTGCCCCAGGGGGGATGACACGACCCCTGTGTCCAGGTGAGATGGGGCCCTGTGCCTGGGAGTGGGGTTCAGAACCTCCTACTCTCCAGGTTGGTGGGGCCTCTGCACTCAAGCAGATCCCCTGGCCTTGCAGGCACCGAGTGCATTCCACAGACCTAGAAACCAGCAGCCCAGCCTGGAGGGTTCAGGTGGCCGGCAATCAGGTCTCCCCCACACCCACAGTCCCTCGGGGGCATCTGCAGCCACGCTTGACCTGGCTGGCGCTCTCTGCCCAGCCCCTCCTTACTGACCTCCTGCCTCCTGCCCCAGCGACAAGGCCGCCAGGCTGGAGGGGCCATGTGTGAGCACGCATACGCCTGAGTGTACACTTCTGTGCACACACACCTGCCCACATTCACACCTGTGCACCCACCTGAGCACACACAGCTGCACACACACACCTGTGCACACAGCTGAGCATAAACAGCTGCACACACACACCTGTGCACACAGCTGCACACACACACAAACTCAGTCTCTCGGCTCACGCCCTGACCTTCTCCAAGCCGCATTCTGTCCCATCCAGGAGAGGCACGAGGCGCCGGCTGCAGCTGCTGTGGTCCAGGGGGTCCGTGTGGCAGGACAGGGCCTGGCACATGTCCTAAGAGGGAGACAGGAGGTTCCTCAGGGGCCACCAGGCAGTACCCCTCCTGGACCACAGGACAATTGACCACCAGTGCCCTGCTCTGGGGACGCCAGTGGGTGGCCTGAGAAGACAAGGCATGCTGACATCAGTGAGGGGCAGAGGCCCTGGCCTGAGCCCTCCAGGCTTCTCAGGGCCCACAAAAACGTTCTGGTTTCCTTCGAAATCAGCAAGAAAATGAAGCTTTAGGTCAAAATAAGTCCTCTAATATAATGCAGTATGCTGAAACTGATGAAGGTTAGAAAAGTGCATAAGCCTTGGTAGTGTTTTTGGAGGAAGGAGCCCACCAGGGCAAAGGCCTGGGACCCCTGAATGCCCTAGGCAGCCCTGGGAGAAAGTCACCAGTGGGCACCTGCTCACACTGCTGTCCGGTGAGGAGGCTGCTTCCTCCAGGTTGGGAGCCCTTGGAAGCTGTCTAAGGCCGGCGTCCTCATTCAGCCAGGCGTCTGCAGGCACACGTGTGTGCCAGGACCACCTACATAATTTCCATGGTCCAATCAAACAAAAAATGCGAGGATGAGCTGAGCGTAGTGGCACATGCCTGTACTCCCAGCCCTTGGGAGGCTGAGGCAGGAGGATTGCAGTGAGTTGGAGGCCAGCTTGGGCTACATAGTGAGTTCAAGGCCTGCCCGAGCTATATAGGGAGACCCTGTCTCAAAAAACAAAAATAAAATGTGAGGATTTTCCAAAACTTGAGGATTTCAAGAGCCAACTAACAGCACTGGACCAGGGACGCAGCTGTCCCTCCATGCCTGGCACTCAGCATGTGGGCAGCACACTCACCAGCCCCTCCCTGGCAAAGGTGCAGGCGGTGGCAGCGGGGCCGAAGGCAATGCGGCACTGCTCCTCCATGCCATAGTAGAGGCCGGGCTGAGCATCAGGCAGGTGCCCTGTGGGTCCCCACGGCGAGCTTGGCAGGTCCCACATGCAGCGTACCCACCCTGTGCTGCGACAGGTCCTGGCTTAGGCTCCGGGGAACACGGGTTGGGTGGACAGAAGGGTAGACGTGGGAAGGGTAGGCTCAGGCCCTGGGTGGCACGGGCTGGTGAGCAATGGAAAGATGGAGGAGAGGGGCGAGGCGGAGAGGTAGGTATTGGCGTGGAGAGGTTGGAGGGGCAGGACTGCAGGAAGGACGGGGTGGGCAGAGAGAGAATGAGGGGGCGGAAGTGGATGCAGGAGGGAGCCCTGGGACCGGAAACGTACTGTGGGTTGGGGGTCATACCTGAGCAGCTGCTGCAGCTGCCTTCGGCTACAGGGGGACCACACCTGGCCCCTGTGGGTGGTGGCCACGCCGTCAGAGGCCATCACATGTCCACTGGCCCCACAGCCGCTGCCAGGTGCCCCATCGTGGTCCAGGCCTAAACTGAGGGCAGCCGGCGCGGTCAGGGGCTGGGCCCCCGAGTTTCCAGACTTGGGTCAGCCCCCGGCCCTGCCACCAGCTGACGAGGTACAGTGGACCCAGCAGGCAGCTCTGCCTCAGTTTCCTACCTGGGTGTGGTGGGGAGCACTGGCCCCACAGGTGGGTCCTGCCTCTTTTGGGGACGAAGCCTTTTAACACATGCAGCCCAAAGCTGCTTTTAGGCAATGATGGGGAAGCAGAATTGACAGTCTCGTGGGGGGCAGCGCCTGCCATCAGATCTGAGCGAGGAGCCCCCCACCGGCCCCGGGGGCTCTGCACCCTGCCCAGCGGGGGCTGCTGGGCAACCAAGGTAAAAACTTCCATTTTTCAGCTGGGTATGGTGCCACATGCTTGTTATCCCAGCTCTGGGGAGGCTGAGGCAGGAGGCCAGCCAGGGCTACACAGTGAGTTCAAGGCCAGCTTGAATTAGAGACCAAGAGCCTATCTCAAAGAGCCAAAAAGAAACTTTCACTTTTCATTTAGAAGTCCCTGGACTATTTGACTTTTGGGGTATCACTCTCATCATCTGAAAAACCAAACATCACAGAGAAGCCCATTGCCCTAAGTCAACGACAGAAGACAGAGCGAAGATTTGCCCACAACAATGCATAACGTACATAACAGGAAGAATTCAGAAATAACCTATGTACCCAACAAGAAGAAATTAACCAAATAAGTTGTGGTGCATTAAAAAAAAAACAAGTAAGAGATCTGGGAGAGATTTTTGGAATATATTATTACACTAAAAAGCAGGGTTCCACATGAGCCCAATTTTGCCAATAAAAAACTGTGTGTATATAACAAATAGGCTGGAATAAAATACACAACACAAGAGGAACTTTAGGTGGTGGGATTCAGGGTACTTGTGACAGCCTGCCTTTTCACTATCTGAGTTTCCTACAAAACTTACTTTCTGATCCGTGTTTATTTTACTTTTTTGCGGGGGAAGGGGGTCTTCTAAGCATTTGGTGATCAAGAGGTGTCAGATGTCCCCGGCTGGCTCTACTCTCCCAGTCCTTGGGGTTGGGGTGTAGGATCCCCAGGCAGGCTCTGCCAGGGCCTACTGCCTGCCAAGACCGTCCCTCATCCTGGCCAGAGCGTGGACAGCTGGTGCGGCCGCATACCTGTGTCCGATCTCATGGGCCATGGTGACCCCCAGGTCAAAGCCAGTGTCCTCAGTGATAAGGCAGCTCCAGGAGGGGGAGCAGGCACCCCCCAGCTGGGTGACTCCCCGGACCTGCCGGTTCCCATCAGGCAACTCCAGGTCAAACCTTGGCAAGAGAAAGGCGTCACCACCAGGAGGCACTGCTTGCCCGCAAGTCACCAGGCAGGGGCAGGAGAGGCCCAGCTGTGGCCGTCTGGGCAGGCACATCTGCTGTGAGCTGGGTTACCTGGTGACGTAGAGGACCAGGTCAGCGTGCCCAGGATCCTTGTCGTCCTCAGGGTTGACTGAACGGCTCCACTCACAGACGCTCAGCAGGGACGAGGTGATATTGGCAGTGATATTCGGGGTCCCCTGCGGGATCACCAGCAGAGCCCACTTTTCTGGGATCTGTTCCGCTCCTGTTGCATTGCTTGGTCTGACTTATAACAACCCCATTGCCACCCCACATTACATATGGGTAAACTGAGCCTTCTGGAAGTAGTCAAGAGCCAGCCTGCCTGGCTGACAGCCCCTGAGCCGCTGCACCCCACAGGCATTGCAGGAGGAGGATGGAGGGGTGGAGGAGTCGCTGACTCGGTGCCTGACTGCATGGGGCAGGGACCAGTGTAGTGCTGCCTACCTCAGGCTCCGTGAGGATGAGCAGCTTTACCAGGTGCACTCGGACCTGCACCCCCAGGGAGGGGTCCCTCAGCAGCTCCGACCCCTGCGGGGGCAACATGTATGTGGGCAGCACTGGCCCTGACCCAGTGGGAGCAGCAGGGCAGGCGCACGTCCTCGTGCTGGGAGCCCACACCAGAGACAGACGGTCACACAGCCTCTGGGGGTCCCCCGGCCACCTCCCAGAGGGAGCCCTGGAGGATGGTGAGACCGCACGATCACCCGGCCTCTCCCCGCCTGCACCAGCTCCGTCCTTTCTGTCTCCGTCCACTGGCCGGGAGCACCTTCTCCTCCGCTCTGCTTGCTGAGTCAGACTCTGAGCCACCTTCTCCCACCACAGCCCATTCCTGCCCTGGCTTCTCAGTACACAGCTCATGGCTGGCCGAATTCCCCCCAAAGCACACAGTGCCCGGTGGGAGAGGAGCCCATCGCTGGCTATGGCTGGCCTGAGTTCAAATCCAATCTCTGTCCCTTGCCAGCTGTGAGCTCTGTTGACCAAGCCCTGAGCCTCAGTCTCCTCCTCTGTGAAATGGAGGCAGAAGCTTCCCTGGTTGTCAGGACACTTGGGGACGACGTAGCTGTGAAGGGCCAGGGCTGACAGTGGTTATTCCCACCACAGGTGGCATTGGGGAGGAAGCTAATCTTACCTCTGCTGCTGGGCCGGCCCCCCAGAGAGGCAGGCGAGTGACTGAGGGAGCCCAGGCTGGGTGACTGGGCTCGAGGGGAACAGACATCCCAAAGTTCAAACACGGTGGTTTCCAAGTGACTTAGAGGAAACCGTTCTTGCTGGGAAAACCGCCTTCGTGGCTGGTAGGCAGAAAACCTACACAGGGTTGTTCAGGAGTGGACCACGTCCACAAACAGGAGGGACCTCGGGGCCAGACCCCTGGAAACCGGCCAGATGAGGAGGCGAGGCATCCACAGCCGCCCACTCCTGGAGCCCGCCCCGCCTCTGCAGCAGGCCAGGGAGACGGGAGGGGGCTGGAGCTGTCGGCCACTCACTGAAATGAGGTTCTACTGTCCTTCCAATCCAGTCAGTCGGGATCTTAGAGCAATTTTTCAGTGAGTGATTCTAACCGCTCTCTTCAAAGTTTGTCTTAGGTTGCAGCTCAGTGGTGGGTGAATTCCTGACCTCTCAGCCTGGGCCTCAGCCATTCTCCATGCACTGTGTGTGTGTGTGTGTGTGTGTGTGTGTGTGTGTGTGTGTGTGTGTGTGTGTATGTGTGTGTGTATGTGTGTGTGTATGTGTGTGTGTATGTGTGTGTGTATATGTGTGTGTGTGTATATGTGTGTGTATGTGTGTGTGTGTGTGTGTATGTGTGTGTGTATGTGTGTGTGTATGTGTGTGTGTGTGTGTGTTGCAAGGGAACCCTGACAATCAGCTGGTTTAAATCTCCTGTGCCTCAATGACCTCTCATCTTTCTGAGATGGTGGTGAGGGCACAGTTCCCCCCACCCTAGACCATGGAGAGGGGGGAACTGGGCATCTCCACTGCCCTGGCTGTCTGTTTAGGCTTCTGTCTGCCCCTCCCCTAGAGAAGGGAGGACAGGCCTGAGAGAGGGTGGGACTGGGGAGCGGAGGGCAGTGTGGGCAGCCTGCACCCCTCTTTGCCAGGCAGCGTTGGCCACGTGGATTCGAGTAGCAAAAGACTGTGGGGTGCAGGATGGAGACAACGGCTGGTCCCAGACCTACCTCCACTGAGGAGAGGAGGAAGGAAAGAGGGGTCTATCTCTGTCCCTACCCCTCACCAGGGCTCTGAGCCCCTGGCCAACCCAGCCTCAGGTCTACACCCAAGTTCAACCCGCTGGGCAGATGTGCATGAGCAGATGTGCATGAGCAGATGTGCGTGAGCAGATGTGCATGAGCAGATGTGCATGAGCAGACGTGCATGAGCAGATGTGCATGAGCACGCACGGGCCAATGCTGTGGCCTCTACCCTGCCCAAGACTCACGATGTTGACATTGGTGAGGATGTAGCGCTCGGTGTCCTCCTGGTGAGCCTGGTGGACGTCAGGGCCCACGGCTACCAGCAGCTCCAGGTGCAGGATGCCCCCTGCTGCCCGTCTCCGTGTCCGCCTCCAGAGCCCGGGGGAAGGATCTGCTGAAGGGGAGAGACAGGCCGGCTGGGCTTGGGGGGATGCTCTTCCTGGAAGCCAAGATGCCACATGGCATGGGCACCCCCAGTGGGGGCTCCCCCTGGTGACCAGGCACTCTGGGCACCTAAGAAGGTGAGCCTGGGAGGGAGTTTCTGTGATCGTCTCATCTGTCAAGTGAGACAAGGGTCCCACTGCCCCAAGGGCTCTGTCCAAAGCCCCAGGCCTCTGCTCTGCCTCCTGGACACGTGCTGGAGGACAGAGTCTCCCTGACACACCACCCTTCTCGAGGCCCAGTTCGGCCCTGTGGGGCACCAGCCAGGCCTGGGAGGTTGCAGATCCTGGCCCTGCCCCTGAGCCATGTGGTTCTGGAGCAGCCGAGTCCCTCCTTTGAGGCTCCGGGTCCCCATCTGCAACAAGGGGACAGCAGAAGCCCTGTCCCAGCACCCCCAGGGCCAGAGAGTCCGAAGGCCGGTGGCCGCACACCACCTTCCCCTGCACGCTAACGTTCCTATCTCAATAGGGCATTTCCCATGGCCTCCCAGAGGTGGGGCTGAGCCAGCCCTCCTGGCTGACCCTGGAGGTGCCATCCTCTCCCAGGAGCTGTACCTTGCACAAATCCCGAGGCGGCGGGGCTGTGGATCAGGTGGGGCAGGGCCCCACTCCAAGGTGGCACCAGCGCCTGGTGCTTCCTCTTCACTGGCTGGACATACAGTCTGCCTGCGCCCACCTGAATGTCGCCCTCCTGCAGGAGAGACAGCGGCCTCCAGAGTGCAGCACGGGGGAGGGCCTGTCTGACCGTTGGCACTGGGCACAAGGGCTCCGCCCAAGTCCAGGGTCGCCAAGCCCATCTTCCCCCACGTCTGGGACCCGGCTTGCTGCCCACCACGTGCTGCCAGCACCCACCCAATGCCAATCACTGCTCCTGCACATGGTCCCATGGGTCCACCCAGAAACCAGGCCATGGCATCGCGCTCGACAGCCTTGCTGGCTCTGGCTCTGCAGTGCTTCCCGAGAGCAGTATCCTTAGACAAGCTCCATCTGGGTGTGAGACAGCGGCCAGGCACTACCGTGGTCACTCACACAGGACCAGTCTCAGGGACCGGCCTGAGGGCCCCTGCATTCAGCCTGATGCCAAAGCCCCACCCCTGTCTTGCCTGGTGCCCTGGGAAGTCGCCAAAGCCTATGTTGCACCCGGCTCTGCCACTTACTAGCTGGGCAGGCTGGGGACGAGGGCCCGGCTCATCTATGCCTCTGTTTCCCCCTGGAACAGGATCCCTGGTGCATTCGCCATTAGGCAGACCGGATGTGGGGGCACTGTCAGGATGCGGGCCTCATGGCGGGGACTCAGGATGAGGCCTCTGCACAGGGTCCCAGCAGGCACAACTGCCCCAGCTTCCATCCCGAGCCGATACTCACCACATGGCCTGAGCAGTGTGTGACCCTGGCCACTGTGCCCGGGGGCAGCAGGGCACGTCCCCCCGTGAAGCAGTGGCTGAGGGGCCCTTTCAGCAGCCGGAGGGAGGCATTCACCACATGCTCGGTGACAAAGGAGGGACCCAAGAGGCCCTGCTCAGGCCGGAAGGAGAAGGCAAAGGGCTCTTCCGGGGCACTCAGGGAGCAGCGCAGGGCCCTGCAGGGCAGTGTCGGGAGCTGATCCTCGCAGACGCAGGTGAGCGGGGCCACAGTGAAGTGGGGCACTGTGGGACACAGGGGCCATCTCGCTCACCCTGCCCGGCCACCCTATCCTCCTACCCAGGGACAGGCCTGAGTCGGTCCCTTTGGTGAGGGTCAGTGGAGGGGGTTCCACAGGCCTGCAGGCCAGGGCCTGGGTTCAAGTTCTGCTCTTCCTAGCTTGAGGGCTGGCACACCACAGGTGGCCTCTTCTCCCCAAGCCTCACCTGGGGGCCAGGTGGTGCTTGCAAGCTAGTTGCAGTCTTGAATGCCACGCCAGCCAATGATCCCAGCCACGTGACAATACGGAGTCTGGTCTCCCAGGAAACAGGCACAAGGCCAGCTCACTGTTCTCCTCCCAACACAGCCCAGAAGCAGAGGGCTGGGCCCCGGCGATGGCATCCAAGCCCTCAAGGACAGGCAGAGCTTCAAGGACCTGGGGTCCAGCTGGCCCCAGGGCACTGGGTTCTGCTGGGGCACAAGTGGGAACCCTCTAACTCCCCCAACCGGATGGCTACCCTGCCCACCTCTGGTCCCCTCCAGCCTTTGATCAAAGCCACTAACAGCCCTCCTGAGCAGGGGCCTGGGACCCCGAGCCCCACAGGCCACAGGGAAAGGCTTTGCCACAGGAGATGCAGAGGATGGGCTCTGGAGGGGGCTGATCCACCACTACCTTGTTCCCCCAAAAAGGAATAAATATTTACATCCATGGCCAGAAACAACCGAGCTCCTGAAAACCAGCCAGCCCAGCAGAGGGCCTGGGCGGAAAGAACTTGCTAGCTAATGACCATTCGCTCGGGGCCGCCAACCCCAGCCCAAACAGAACACCCTGTCTAGCTTTTATCAACTTGGCAGGAAGTGACAGCGCTAATGAGCAGGGTGACTGCTACTCCTCTGACCTCTTCCCTCCAGAGCCACCAAGAACCCCAGACCACTGGCTCAGTGCAGAGCTGCCCCCCAACCTGAGAAACTGCCCCAGCAAGGGAGGCACCAGAACGTGTACCTTCCAAGGCTGCATCAGGCCCAAAGTAAGAGGACACCTCCTCAGGCTCCAGAGCCTGCAGAAAGCTCTGCAAGAAAAGAGAAATGGAGAAGAAGAAAAAGGAGAGGAGACCAGGGAGGACAGGATAGAATCGGACAGAGGCAGGGACAGGCAGGGCAGGCACAGGCCTGGGACAACTGGCCTCTGTTTGTCCTCACTAGAAGAAACCAACCCCTCTTCAGTGAGCAGCCTCAAGCCAGGCGCGGGTCCTCCACCCGAGCGCCCCTGAACCCGAAGCCAACATGGTCAGCAGGAAGACAATGCCCACTCTGCCCTCCACCGACCAAATGCCAAGCTCCCACCGCGAGCCCACCTGCTGGAAGTCCGACAGCCCCCAGCAGCCGAGGGCCAAGAAGGCACTGAAGAGGACCCCTCCAACGCTGGCTGCACGGAGAAGGGGGCATCGTGCCCAGGGCCGAAGCCGGCTCATCCTCAGGACCAGTCCGTGGCGGGAGAGGGTGCCTGGTGCCCAGGATCTCGTTGGTGTGGAATGCGAGGGCCCTGCTCACTCTCTGACTGGCTGAGCAGGACGCTGGGCAGCGTTTGCTCTTGGGAACTCCCCGCTTCCTCCCAGGAAGAGGGGCAGGGGCAGCCGCAGCTCCTCCCACTGTGACCTGACCCTGGGCCTGCACTGGGCTGACCAGCACGGCACCCCCACCCTGTGTGCACAGCCAGCTCCTGGGAGGGCCCGGGCCCTGGAGATGAGGGCTGGTGCAGAATGTGGGGCACGTTTGGCTCTCTCGGGGTCTCCACTCCCAACTGGCCAATGAGAGGGTGCACAAGGGCACCACAGCTCTGACCGCCAACAGCCTGCTCTTGCTGACACCCTCGTTTGCTTTTCATTTTCATTAGTCCACATTTGCAGGACATACTGCTGACAGGCCTGCCAGTGTGGAGTTGGTACATGTCCAGAACACATCTTAATCTTCTTCCACCCCCTTCCCCTCCCCTCCACCGCCCTCCCTACATCTTCTGCTCCCTTTCCCATTTGAGAAAGATCTATTTCTCTACTTCTTATTACCTATCTTTTATTTTGCTCTTTGTTCATAATTTGGGTTTCTCATAAAGAGAAACTATGCGTATTTAGCTTGTATGTCTGATTTCACTTAATATTATGGTCTCATGCATCCATTTTCCTAACAAATGACTCGAGTTTATCCTTCTTTATGGCAGAGTAGCACTCCATTGTGTGTAAACACCACATTTCTTTATCCATTTATCTGTTGATGTGTTGGGAGCAATGCTACATAATTCTAGGGAAAAATCATTTGGTTAGCCTAGTTCTCTTGCCTACAGCCCAGCTACAGAATAGCTCCAGTTTGGCCTCCGGTCACAACTGAGACTTCAGTGATCCAGTGATGCTGTGATTCTCCAGGACAAGAAACATCCTGGGAGAATAAACATCTGCTCAGTTCCTCATTGTTCTTGGACTGTTAACATCTTGTTTACCCGAGATGTACTGAACTCTCTGCAAGCCTCTTGTTACACCTTGTTTATCCCAATGTGAACTACTGAATTCTCTGCAAGTCATTTGTTACGAGGCACTGAATAAAAGGTGTGGTAAGCTGGGGGCTTTTGTCTTTGCTGCCCAGAGCAGCACTGATCAGACCCAAAGCTCAGCTTCTTCTCAGTCTCATTTGTCTACCTTTCCTGTAATTCGCCGTGTGCTGCCGTGGCTCGCAGGAGACCAGGACTCACTGCAGAGGTTCTGGTAACGTCCCCTTCCCCTGTTCCCTACCTTGATGGACACATAGGCTGCTTCCAAGATTTAGCTATTATAAATTGTACTGCTGTAAACATGGGTATGCATGGATCACTGTAAAACGATGTCTTTAACTCTGCTGGGAAGATACCTAAAAGGGGAGTGGCCAGGTCAAATGGAATTTCTAGTCTTAGTTTTCTGAGTAATCTTCACATTAATTTCCACAGTGGTTGCACTAGTTTACATTCCTTCCAACAATGAAGAAGAGTTCCTTTTTTCTCTCCAGCCTCATCAGCATTTGTTATTTGATTTTTTTTTTCCTGTACCAGGAATCAAACTCATGGCCTGGAGCTTGTCAGGCAGGTGCTGCACTGCTGAGTACATCCCCAGCCCTATTATTTGATTTCTTTGTTGTTGTTGGGTTTTTTTTGGTACCGGGGATCAAACTCAGGACCTTGTGCTTGCAAGGCAGGCAGCGGAGCCACTGAGCTAAATCACCAGCCCAGTTATTTGATTTCTTGATGATAGCCATTCTTTCTGGGATAAAATAGAATCTGTGCTAATTTGGATTTCTCTAATGGCCAGTGATTTTCAGCATCATGTATTTATTGGCCACTTGTACGTCTGTTAAGTGTGCATTGCCCAATTTTGATTGGGTCTTTTCTTTTGGGGGAGTCTAACTTTCTGAGTTCTTTATATATTCCAGATATTAGTGCTCTTGTGATATGTGGCAAAGCTGGCTGGAAAAATAAGTGGGACTTTGCTGTGGCTTGTGTCTAGATGTGTCCCCACACACACACACCTCATGTATTTTCTGAAGGTCACTAAACCTGGAAAGTGTGAGGTAGGATTGAGGGCGTGTGATTACTAAACCACTACATGGGAGTGATTGCTTCGGCACTGCCCTAATCCTGGTAGTCTGGATGAGATAAAAGGAGCAGAAAGACGCTGTTAAACTCTCTCTTGTTACCTTTGCTACCTTGTACATGCCATGTTGTTTCTCCTCTGCGATGCCTGTTTGTCTCCCTGCCTTGGAGCCAGCCGATTATGGACTGAAACCTCTACAAACTATGAGCTAAATAAAACCTTCCCCCTTTAACTTTTGCTGCCAGGTATTTTGTCTCAGCAATGAGAGAAAAGTAACTGACACAGACCTGTTATATTACTGATAGGGAAAAGTTTTAAATTAGCTATTAAAGTAGTTGTGGAAGCAAAATAGGTAGCGTATCCCTTTAAAAGCTTGCCTTAGCCCATTGCTTTTGTTGTCTAAAGTGAAGGTTATATAGCTCCTTTGATCTGTAGCTCCACTATAGATAACATCCTAGCGCTGAAGAACAAAGTGGGAATCCTTGAACAAACTTGTGATGTATGTGCCTTAACTGTCGTGTGTTTAGGACTGTAATGAGTGACAGAAACCACCTGTGTCTAACCATTAAACAGGAATTGGAACTTTATTTACTTAACAAAGACCACTAGGGATGAGATAATGACTGACAAAAGTATAAAAGGTGATGGACAAAGAACAGAGGGCGCAGACTCCGACCAGACCAGTTTCTGGCAGTCCTGTCTGCTCGCGAGTAAATTTGTTTTTTTACCCAACTTCTGTGTCTCTGTGCGTTTCTTTCCGCAATTCTGGAACATTACTAGATCCCAGGACAGCATCAAATAATTCCCAGGACCCCATATGCAAAATTCCTCACAGGTTCCCATGAGATGTGGATGACATATGAGGACATAGACACTCTACTATCATGACTCCACACAGTAGCCCACCTCGAGTCTTCTAGACCAGGGTTTACTTTTATTTTTGTTCCTTTCCTCTCTTGTCCAGCCCAGGTTCGCTCTGCAGAGCCAGTTTTTTCCTTACCCTTCCACTCCTCACCATTTTGGCTTGTCACATTCAATTCTTTGTTCAAGGCAAGCAGGACCTATAATACGTATGACTGGTGAGCCGTTTCTAGAGAACACCCAATAACACTCAGGAATAGCTTGCAAAATGTTTTTCCCATTCTGCTGGCTGTCTTCACTGTTGGATGTTTCCTTTGCTGTGCAGAAGCTTTTTAATTTGACACGAGCCATTTGTTGATTCTCAGTACTGTTTCCTCCTGTCTGCATTTCCCACACTCCTTCGCTCTGCTGTTCCCTTCACCTGTGCCCCTCTGCACTGACTCCTTGCAGACATTTTGTGTCCTTGTACCCGACCTCTGACTTCTCAATTGTCTGGCCTGCACCCTAGAGGGACAGTCATATGGCAGGTGAGGGGCCTAACATCTCTGTCTTTGTCACCAAATAACTGCCAATCCCATTGGCCTTCTCTGAGGTCCTTACACACTCTGATTCACACTTGGACACCCCTCATGCGTCAGTCCCCCATTATGGTTTGGATCTTGAATGCCCCCCCCAAGGTCTATGTGTCGAAGGTTTGGGCCCCACCAATGGGGCTACTGGGAGCTGGCAGGACCTTTAGAAGGTGGCCCTGATAGGAGGAAGTGATGTCACTGGAGGTGTGGCCTTCAAGGGGCTATTGAGACCAAAATGGGATGAGACCCCCATAAATAGAAAATGTGCCTTTGCCCAGGGCCTCTGTCTATGGAGTAGCTAGCTGTGTTTCTTTCCTAATAAAGTTTTACTTTGTTTTCACCTTAAAACTGGCCCACATCTGATTTTCATCTCATGGGTGGCCAAAAACTCCCAGTAGCCAATGACACAGGGAGCACTGAGCTACATCTCCAACTCATTTTTCTTAATTTTTTTTTTTTTTTTTGGTACTGGGGATCAAACTCGGATCCTTGCGCTTGCCAGGCAGGCAACAGAACCACTGAGCTAAATCCCCGGCCCTCATTTTTCTTAATTTTTATTATCTCACTGAGTTACTCAGGCTGGTCTCAAATTTGTGACCCTACTGCCTCAGCCTCCTGAGTAACTGGGATTACAGGCATGCACCCCAATATTTCTTCCTTTTAAATTGGTTATTGGATATTGTGTCACAGTGATGGAAGGCTGCTAGCACACCCTCCCTTGCTAATGACCAGCAGGGGTCCACTGCTGTCTTCAAACCACTAAAGTTGCAGCCCGTCTCCTCTTCTGTCTCAGGGAGGACACACCCACCATTTCTGCTGGGCCAGCCTGGCTCTGGGTCCCTCCTACCCTCTCTCCTCCCCAGGCTTTGCTCCTTCACTTCTCTCTCCCTGCCACATCACCACTTCTGCTGCTTCACTAGATTCATTCATTCATTCAGCCAACAAATGCTCAGCCAAGCTCTGCAATGGGCCCAGCAGGCACTGTGCAGGCCGGGGAACCGGCCACCAGCTAACCAGACAACCACCATGGCCTCTTGAAGCTTCAATTCTAGCTGGGAAAGAGACTCAGCCAGCAAACTTAGCAGGCTGCACATCAGACAGTGGTGGGAGGAGGACTGCGGAGACACACAGCAGGGTGGGGCCATGACAGGCAGGAGGGGAGGGGCTACTTAATGGAGGACGCGCTGGGAGCCGCAGCTGTGAGATGCTGAGATCCTGCTACCTGCGTGTCCGCCTCAGGACACAGCGATGAGCAGCACAGGCCTCCCTGGGGCTGCACTGCCCTCCATCTCAGCCCCAGCCCTCGGTGTCTCAGGAACAAGGTGAGAAGGGCATCTCTGGGGCTGGCTCTCTTCCGGTCTCCCACACTCACATCCCTGGCAAACTGCTCTTAACACCCCACCACCACCGCGATGCCACTTGCAGCCTCCCACCTTTGCCCTCATCTTCGCGACCTTACCAGAGCATTCAGTACCGTGTGTTCGTCCCTCTGGGCTTCCCTGCCCATCCTTCCCCCGCAAGCTCCCAAGCAGCAAGTCCTGACCTGTTCCCCGCCCCTGACCTCAGTCCCGCATCTTCTACAGTTATCTCTCCACAGTGAATCTTGTCACTTTATACTGCCTGACACCTGTTGGGAACAGAAGTGGGGCTCAGTCATCTCTGACAGCCCCTCCCCAGTTCCTGGTACAATCCATCCAGAAATCTGCCTTATACCCCTGCCTCCTGGGAGGCCACCTCCTTATGGGACAGTGGGAGCCACCTGCTTGCCTCAACCCACAGGCCCCCGCACCCCGTGGGGACCCAGCAGAAATGCCTCAGTGATGCCCTCAGTCACAGCTGGCATCTGTCTGCTGTCCAAAACCAACTGAGGCTCCAGAGGGCTGAAGCGGGCCAGGGCTCTTCAGGATAGGGCTGGGGAATGCTGGGGGCCTGGATTCACTCCCAGCACCCGAACACCACAAACACAAAAACAACACACAGCTCCGCAAGGACGCTTTGGAAGCCTTAGCCCCACAGTGCGCACCCTCCACGTGCTCCCTGAACACCTCCTAGCCCACCTGTCCCCCTAAGCCCCTGGGAGACTCCAGGGCAAGGGGCAGGCTTGTGACAGCCACATGCGCGGTGTCTACCAAGGAAGGCACTGTCAGGGCCAAGCATCCTGCGCTCCTCAACTGCTACAGTTGCTACTATAACAGTAGCATCTGCGTCATCGTGGCCTTAATGGCGCTTTATCATTAGCACCAGAAAGTGATGGCGCAACTTTAAGGTCCCAGGGCTCCAGGTAAGAGGGCGGGGGCTGCGCCTGGACCTCAGTTTCCCCACTGCGAGCGTAGCGGGCCGGCCGCTCAGCCGCGGTGCTACACCGATAGCAGCCCCCCCAGAGCCCTTCCGGCGCCCTCGTCGCTCCTGACCGCTGATCTCTGTGAGATCCCGGGATCGGGCCGCAACCCTGACTGCCCTGCCCTACTCCGGCCGTGTGGAACCACAGGTGGCGTTTCTGTTTCTAGCCGGTCGCGAAGAAAAGCACGCTTCCGGGCTAGAGCACGCCGCGGAGGCGCTTCCGGGGTCGCTGTCGGGTCGTCTTCCGGGCAGCTTCCGGGTTCGGGGTCCGGGTCCCTGGTGGGGATCTCGCAGCCTCGGCCGAATGAAGACGAAGACCTCCGAGCGTGCTCCGAGCATCCCCGTGGCCCAGCCGGGGCCTGTCAGGAAGCTCACTGGGAAGAAAAACAAGAAGAAAAGGTTCTGGAAGAAAAACGCGCAAGGAGGAAGCAAGACGCCGGGAAGCGCTCCCAAAGGTGTCGCGGGGCGGCCTCCCAGGGCCCCAGAAGACTTCTCTCCGAACTGGAAGGCGCTGCGAGAGGTGAGGCCGGAGAGGGCCCGGCGGCGGGCGCGGTCGTCCCGGGCAGAACACACGGAAGGAAAGACGGGGGCCCCAGGCGCACTCGGGGAGGCAACTTGGAGCCCAAGGAGTGCCGAGCTGTTCACAGGCAAGGCAGCCTCTTCCGGGGAGGAAGCGGGCTCTCCAGATAGCTGATGGCAGGCACGTGGTGTAGAGGATTCCTGCCGTTTAGGGCTTAAACGCTTGGAGTTGCTGCCCGTTATCCCGGTACCGAGCTCTTCCGGTGTGCAGACGCCCTGCCTTGGGATCCATGCAGGGTGTGGTCTTAGGTAACGCCCACGAGAAACGTTTTCCTCTTCTTACACGTGAGGACGAAGGCCCAGATAGGGTGAATAAATTATCCAGGGTTGTTACTGGGAACTGGGATTCACACCCAGGCCCTGTGACCCGGGGTCCAGGCTTTTAACTCCGTGTTAACATGGTGATCGACACGTACTGCAGAGGTCGCTCCCTGCTCCACGTAAAATCGTGTGTTCCCAAAAGATAAGCAAAGAACATACTTACATTCATTATGTGTACATTCGTACGTCCTGCCGAGGGGAAACTGAGGCACAGAGAGCCAGCCTAAGGAACCTGGCTTAAGGTCATATGGCTAGTAAGTGGCAGAACTGGGATGCAGACTCACACATTCTGACCCGAGTTTGTGGTCTGCTGCTGTTGACCTTCAGAGAAGTTTCTGGAGTGCCTGTCATGGAGCCACAGTGAGCAAGAGGGACAGAATAAGAACTTCTTGGGCCTAACACTCTGCCTGGCATCTTAATGTGGGCAACCTCACGGTTCTTCATCACTTCCTAAGCACCAGCTTGTGCTCTTTCTCCCAAGAAAGTAAAGCAAAATTAAATGAGTAGGAGGAAGAAATTTGGGTTTTCTCTGATTTCTGTAAGAAAGTAAATCTTCTTGATCTTTTAGTGTTATGGGAACAGGTAAGTAGAAATCTACCTCATGTCTCAACTGGCTGCTGCCTGCCAAGGTCTCAACTGGGGATTTGAGCACAAGGAGGTGGAAGTTGGGCTGTAAGACCTCAGCCTCTGCTGGGATGAGATCAGCCATCTGGAAAGATGCTGACAGGAAGTACGTGTAGGTGTTGTAAATACATGTGTGTATGTACACGTAAATCTTTTCAATCTGTTTCATGTCATTTCCAAATTAAAACATGGCTTGTATTCTATTTTGGACTCCATTAGCTGCTGAAACAAAAATCACAGGTCTCGGAAAAGCCTCTTGTCTCTCGGATGGATCCCAAAAAGCAGCCCAGAATTATCCAGCAGAACAGAAAAGAGATCTCAGGTAATTCAAAGGAAGACAAGAAGCCAAAAGAAAAAGACCAGGCGGCCGCTGGGGGCTCTGTTCCCCCTGAATCTAAGAGGGACAGCAAGGTGCCAGTACCTGCCACAAAGGCCAACAGAACAGAGAATAAGAAAGGATCCCAAAAAAGGACAAATGGTGACATTTCCTCAAAACCAGGGGACAGCAACCCGAAGAAGCGGAAAGCTAAGGAGGTGGCTGTGGCCTCTGCCCCGGCCCCGCCCACTGAGTAAGTATTGGCCATCTCTGCCTGAGTCTCTGGTGGGACTGGGACAGCCCCAAGCGCCACACCTGACCTCCATTGTCCTCACCACAGGCACAAGCCACGGGGCTGGGTGCCCCTGCCCGCCCCTCGTCTCCCCTCACCAGTCTCGCCTGCCTGAACAATGTCTGCGTCTTCATTTCCTTGAGTCTTACTTTCTCTGTAGAGTAGCCGAGGCAAGGGCAGAGCTGTGAGGAAAGTAACTTTAAAATCAGCTCCAGCCAGAACTGCGTCGGCGCAGAGCTGGGCCCTTAGGAAGGCACCGGTCAGCCCGTGGCATGGATGAGTGTTGGCGCTGGAGAGACCCAAGTGGGAAAGGCCGCTCACTCTGGCTTCCGGCCAGCTGGGGAGCCTGGGGCCGGTTCCTGACATCCGCTGTGCCTCAGTGTGGCCATCTGAGGAGTCTTAGGAGCCTGAGCAACTGGCATGCCCAGCCCTGTGCCTGGTGACTACTATAAGCACTGTGACCGTCATTTGCATGGGCACAGCGGGAGCTGGTGGCTATCTCTGAACGGCTCAACTGGAGGAGGCATTCTTGTGTGTCAGAGGCTGCTTCATGTCGCCTGGGCATTCTGGGCAGTCGCAGAAGGCTGAGGGCACAGGGTTCAGTGCCCACCAGTGTGGCGCTAGACGGGCCATCAGGACAGAGCGGTCAGCAAGGCCCCTCTTGTCTTTTTTTTTTTTTGGTACTGGGGATCGAACTCGGGACCTTGCGCTTGCAAGGCAGGTGCCAGAACCACTGAGCTACATCCCCGGCAAGGCCCCTCTGTCTTGCATGGCAGCATGCAGGGGAGAGACAGACACCTTTGTAGCTACATGAGCGAGCAGAGGCGGGAGCATGTGGCAGAGGAGGGTCCTTCGTGTGTCGGGAGGAGCCTGAGACCTGGAGCACACCAGGCAGCGGCACAGCACCATCATGGGTGTCTCCATCCACTTTGTGGTCCTTGTACCCTCCGAGTTTGCTGATCATTTGACAGTGAATCTGTTAACTGTGTATTTAGATGATGCCAGCCGTCATTCTGCATAATGGTGGGCTTCCTGTTCTTGGTTTATATTCTTTGTGTTTATCTGTAGTTCCTGTATCTTGAATAATAAGCATGTTTGCTAATTAAAAAGAGAGTAACTATAGGAAATTGCCAAGATCATCTAAGCAGCAGGCGCAGCTGGGCCAGGTGTTTGCAGGAGGGGTGGGCTGAGCCTACATACTGTGAGCCCACCAGCGCCACAGAGCCCGGGCCTGGCAGGGGACCTGGCCTTCTGGTGCCCAGCTGCTCTTGTCTTTGCTTTTAGGGAGGACATCTGGTTTGATGACGTGGACCCAGCTGATATCGAGGCTGCCATAGGCCCAGAGGCAGCCAGGATAGCAAGGAAGCAGCTCGGGCAGAAGGAGAGCAGCATCAGCCTAGTGAAGGAGCAGGCCTTTGACGGGTACGCAGGGCTCAGCCCAGGCTGGAAGCGGCCTCCTTCCAGAGCAGGGGCTCTTTGGGGACTCGGGTGCCCCTCGTCCAGGTTAATGGAGTGGCACTCGTGCAGGGCTCTGCCCACAGTGCCCCTCGAGATCTGGCCTGTCCTCCCAGGCCCAGGTGCTTATTACATGGAGCCTTTGGTCCCCTAGCCTGACGAAAGCCTTGGCCCTGGACTGCGAGATGGTGGGCGTGGGCCCTCAGGGGGAGGAGAGCATCGCCGCCCGAGTGTCCCTCGTGAACCAGTATGGGAAATGCGTGTATGACAAGTTCATCAAGCCGACCGAGCCCGTGACGGACTACAGGACAGCAGTCAGCGGGGTTCGGCCCAAGCATCTCAGACAGGGTACGATGTCAGGGCGTGGGCGTGGGCCGGGCAGTCGTGGGCAAGTGCCCTGCTTTTCCTCTGCTCCTTTCTGTTAGGACACCCAGTACCCCAAGCCCACTGCACCTTTATGTCACCTCCACCGGGGACCAAGATGGGGTGTGTTAGGGACGAGGAGGAAAGCCACTGGGGATGGACAGACTACGGGGTCTCTTGGGAAGCCCTAGAGGTTGGGTGAAGTCACAGGTACAAGCATGGTTCTGAAGCCTTCCTTCTTGGAGCCAGGGTCTGGGGCAGCGCCCCCCACTGCCCAAGGTGAGGGCTGGTTGTCTTGGGGGGAGGGGTTGATTTCTGGGGACAGGGTCTTGCTGTGCAGTTCAGGCTGCTCTTGGACTCACCATGTAGCTCTGGCTGGCTTTAAACTTGGAGCGACCCTCCTGGCTCGGCCTTTCGAGTGCTGGGATTGCAGGCATGCACCACCACGTCCTGCAAGGGCTGCTTTTTATTTCCACTTGGAAAATTAACAAAGTTCAAGCCCCAGCTCATTATTAGGTTGAGTTGAAGCCCTCGGACATCCTGTGGGCTGTGACAAGGCTGCGCTGTGGTGCCCGACATGGGAGAGGATCCAGGGTACATGCACTGCTGGCGACGGCCAGCCTCCCTCTCGGAGGATGGCAGTGATTTATGGGCTGTGAAAAGCCATGTCTTTGCTTTGATTTTCAGGAGAAGAGCTTGAAGTTGTGCAGAGCGAAGTGGCAGAGATGCTGAAGGGCAGGATCCTGGTGGGGCACGCACTGCACAATGACTTGAAGGTGCGCTGGCCCCAGCTTCGGATCCACTGTGCCTCGTGCACACCGAATGCACGTGCTGCCGTGCCGTCTCCAGAAGCGCCTTTACGGGGCTTTTTATCCTGAGTTTGTGCTCTGTGTCGGGAATACTCTGCTGGTTGTGTCGAATGCCTGCACCCAGCTGCTGTGTTCCAGGAGCCACACCAGGTGCTCAGGCTCCGGTGCTGGAGCAAATGGAGGAGACTGGCCAAGGTGCCCACTGGGACCTCTTGAGGGACACCTGTGTTACCTTGCAGATGGCCTGCCACCCGGTTGCTCACGGGGAACTGGTTTACACCAGCAGAGCCCTTGTGCCTCTCACAGGAGCAGCCCAGTTTCTGCCCGTGTGTGGCTCTGATGCTGGGAGCCCAGTGCTGCTTATGGGGCCTGGGTCCCGTAGGGTCACAGACAAACACATGCATGGTCTGTTGGGAGGAAGCAACAGGACCGTGGCAGCCCTGTCTGCTCAGTGGGGAGAGCTGCCCCTCCTTTCTTCCCCGGACCTCCTCATACCGAGCCTCCTGATGCCCTGCAGCAGTCTCACCTAATCCTGTAAAAGCATCGGAGGTTTGAGCTGTGCTTACGGACAGCAGAGCTGAGCCTCAGCATTCTTGAGTGCAGCATTCGGTGCTGACCAAGCTGCCTGGTTTCCTTCCTGGGCTTCACCGTCCCCAGTAGGCAAAGCCAGCCACTGCCTGCAGCCTGCTGCCAGCCCGCTGTGGGGCCTGGATGGGGACACAGTTCCTGGATAGCCGTGCCCGGCTGGGTCCCCTTCACAGTCCGGCCCCCAGCACGCCAGGGTGTGCAGCCTCCAGCCTCTGCCCTTTTAGGGTCCTGCTAATGAAAGCCTCTTAGGCAGACGGAAGGGACAGTGTCCATCCGCGGTACTGTGGCTCTTCAGTATCCCACAGGACCTTAGAGGCCTCAGACCTGAATTTGGGGCTAGGCAATAGCTCAGTGGTCGAGCACATGCTTAGCATCTGTACACCAAAAACATAATAATGTTTTCTAAAAACTACCAAATCACTTGCCCACTCATGTGTGCAGTCACCTTCAGAAGCGGCCCCAGGACAGCATGTCCCCCTGCAGAGCCATGTGCTGCCCCCCCCGCCCCATGCAGGCCGTGGGCCAGTCTGTACAACCAGGCTGGGGTTGTAAGATGAGCTGTTGAAATCTCATTTCCCACTTCCCTGTGTGCAGAATCAACTCAAACATACAATCACTTGATTGTTTTTCTACTTCCTCAATTTCAAGATTTTATTAATGCATTTCTATCAGGCAGCACCCTAAGTCTGGCTGATAATTTCTTTCATAAGTTCATGTTCACACCTGTTCTCATTTGAGGGGGGTGTTGTATCCTGGGGTCCTCTGTAAGATGTTATTTGTGAGAAGATGTTGCTACTGCCAGAAACTAAAATGAAAATGCTTATTGTTATTTTCCTCTAGGTGCTATTTCTTGATCATCCAAAAAAGAAGATCCGGGATACACAGAAATACAAACCTTTCAAGAGGCAAGTGAAGGTACTTACACCTCCAGACTAGGGTCAGGGGCTGTTCGTTCTGGTCTCTGATAGCTGACTTGAAAGCATTTTTGTTTTGTTTTTCTTTTAACCTTTAAAAGGAACCTAAACAGTAGGGCTGGGGTGCTGCTCAGTGTGGAGCACTGGCCTAGCAAGCACAAGCCCCTGGGCTCCATCCTCAGCACCATAAAAAGGGAAAAGAAAAGTGGAGTCCATTCACTGCCAGCCTTGGGAAAGTGGGTGGGCAAGCTGTCTGCACACCGAGCTCCACGGCTGTCCACAGGGGGGGCACGCAGGCCCTGCACCCCTGGACACCAGTGGGGGCCGAGGACAGAAGACAAGGTGTGGGCTCGCGTTCCCCGGTACAGAACACTGAGCCTTGCACCCTCGAGCGACTCCTTCACTGACTGACCAGCCGGGGTGCGGCCACAGGGCTATAGCTGCAGGCTGCTTGGGTGGGGCTCAGTAGCCAACCTCTCCCGGCCAGGGAAGTGCCCTCCTCGGGCAGAGCCTGTGCAGATGCCCGCCCCAGCATGCCACGCACCGACTCCTCTCCCTTTGCAGAGCGGAAGGCCCTCTCTGAAGCTGCTTTCCGAGAAGATCCTGGGCATCAGAGTCCAGCAGGCGGAGCATTGTTCGGTACGTGTCTGTGGGTGACGGTTCTCAGGATTGGCTTGTCCCTGACCCCAAAATCCAGACCTGTGTCACCTGAAGGCAGACACAGGGGAAGTGGCTGGTGGCTAGGCTAGGACAGCTTTTTTAGACGGCTATTAGTTCATAGAAAGAAAAAGAGAAAGAGTGAGCTCAGCAGGCTTAAGTGCAATACCAAAACACTGTCTCATAATTATCTGGAGAAAAGTTCACTGGTTTACTTTGAAGGCTGTCTGTCCATTTTCTGTTACAATAACAAAAGGCCTCAGGCTGGGTAGTTCATGAAGAGAAGAGGTTTATTTGGCTTCCGGAGTTCACGGGCACAGCGCTGGCACTGGGTCTGGAGGCAGGCCTCATGGTGAGGAGATTGCGGGAGGACAGCAATCCCGTGGCCTGGCCACACAGGAAGTGAGAGGGGAAGTACTTGCCGTGTAACAGGTCTTCCACAAGACCTAACGGGCTCTGGGGACGAGTCCCAGCCCTCGGCACTGGCCCCAGGCCCCTGGACCACAAACCCTGGGCAGACAGGACCGTCCAGCCCCCCACCCCTCCATGCCTCAGTGCCATACCCCAGCACACAGCCATGGTCATGAGGGTCACCCGATGCACCTGGCAGGGCCAGGCCTCTGCCCCTCCACCTGGGGTTCCCTTCCTTCCCCGGCAAATGGGCACACCCAGGTCCCCGGAGTGCAGGACAGCCTGGCACGAAGGGCTCAGCAGTCAGGGGCTGCGGCCACGCGTGGTCCCCGCTGGTCGGTCAGCATGGTTGCATTTCCTTCAGATCCAGGATGCCCAGGCAGCAATGAGGCTGTACGTCATGGTGAAGAGGGACTGGGAGAACACCGTCCGGGACAGGCACCCCCCAGCCCCTGCCCAGGACCGCCGCAGAGAAGACGCCTAGCCCTGCCCTCCGCCCTGTGGATCTGCCTCTGTCCCCAGCATGGGACCCGATTGTGGGACCAGTCTCGTCTCTGGAAAGCAGCAGCTCCAGCAAGCCGCTTCCAAGGCCAGGGTCCCAGCATGGTGCCAGGCTGCTGGACCGGCCTCCCTCTGGACTGCATCGGCAAGGGGTAGGGCATGCAGGGGAGGGGAGGGGCGAGGTGTGTGTCCCAGGCACAACCAGGAGTCGGTACCCAGCCCTGAGGACTCGGCTGCTGACCACCGAGGGAAGGGCCATGCCTGGCTGCCCTGCTGCTCTGATGAGCTATGGCAGTCAGCCTGGTGCTCGACGGCTTCCTCTGAGGCCACTTTGCCCTCTGGCCATGGGTAAGGGGACAGGCTGTGCCGGCCCAAGGGGGTTAGGCCAGGCGCCTGCAGCAGCGGCTGATGTGCAGAGAGCTGGCACAGCAGCTGCCTCGCTAGGGACTTTCCTGCGGCCACTGGGCCCTGGAGGGGGCTTCGTGCTGGCCCCTCACTCCCATTTACTTCATTTGGTGCAGGGCTGCCGCAGGCCGGCACCCAGCAGACTTGTACCCACCAGCTAGACTCAGCCTCGGCCACCGTAGCCGGCGCCTCCCCTGGCCTGAGTGGGAAGGCTGTGGGCTCCAGCGGGCCACGTGCTGGCGGGCCCCGGGTCCAGGGCGGGTTGGGGTGGCTGTCACATGGGTGAGTAAAGCCCAAGCCCAGCCCGTTGCCTGCTGTGCCGAAATGGTGCCCACAGCCGGTGCCACAGGCTCGTGAGGCCTACCCAGCATGCACCAGGCCCTGGGCTCAAACCCCAGCCACGAATAAACACTCGGCACTGTGGAGGTGTGGCTTCTCCCTGTGTTCAGACCCTTCCAGAGCCACACCAGCCAGGACTCGGCCACTGGCAGCCAGCCTCGGGCTTTATTAGTCAGGGCGGCAGTGACCCTTCTCCCATACCCACCCCAGGATGGGAATGGGGGTCCTCAGGGCGGGGCAGGGAGATCCCCTGAGAGGTCATGGGCTGCAGTCGTCTCCAGGCTCAGGAGCACTTTTTTTGCGTAAGAAACCAGCTCCTGGAGGAGGGAAACAGCAGGTCGCCTGTCGCTGACAGCTACAGGGCGTGTACCCCAGTGGCCACAGACTGACGGGGCTGGTGACTGACTACACCCCACAGCTTCGATTTTGGCCATCGTGGGGCTGCACTGACGAGTCCTTAGGGCTCCAGTGGGAGGGCTGGCTCCAGGCAGTGGCCCCAGCCTGGCACTCACCAGGCTGGAGGGGAAGCAGCCCTGGATGTCCTGGGCCAGGGCCCTGATGCCACTGTACTCCAGCTCTGGCAGGATCTCCTCTGCGGGGGAGCGGAGAGGCCACTCAGGCTGGGACAGTGCCACCCAGGGCCTGTGCCCTGCACATCCCCTCGGCAAGCAGCACCGGGCATGGATGGGGCTCCTTCCCGCCCGCCCGCGGGCTCCCTGCAGGGTGACCCAGGGCCCTCACTGTAGGAGGCGAGGTGGGCCAGCAGCAAGCACAGGTTCTCCACCACCTCGGGGTCGTCCCTGTAGAGCCAGTAGGTCGCCTGCAGCAGGCTAAGGCCGCCACTGCTGCCCTCCTCCAGCGCCACCATCCAGAAGGCTGCCAGCTCTGGGAGGGAGGCGGGAGCCTCAGCTCCAGGGTAACTGGGAGATGGGGTGATGGTGACACAGATTTCACTGGGTCTCAGAGTGCAGTGCTGGGGGCAGGGCCCAGCTCTTCCCTGCCCAGTGTGGATTGTTGGAAAGGCCGTTTCTGCACCATTTTCCTGAGTGCAGCTCTGCACCCACTACCTGGTGCAAAGGCTCTGCTCCTGCAGGGTCCGCTCGGCACAGATGTTGGGGTGCCAGAGTCATGAGGCATCTTGTGTGAGGTCAGGCCTTGGCCTTGACGCCTGCTGTGACTTCTCTCACTCCCAAGGGGAATGCAGCGCCTATACGCCCTTCCCAGAGGAATCAGCCTCCCAAAGGCGAGGTGCCTTGAATGCCACGTGGGTTGGTTCCACCCAGGCTGCCCCCAGGGCCTGCTCCCTGGATCTCAGGGACCCCCACTTCCTGGGCTGAGCCTCTGCCTTCGGTCCTCAGCCTCCCCGTCCTGACAGACCTGCAGGTGGCAGCCCGTGCCAGCCCCTGCTCACCCGATGCCTTCACGAGGCTGGCCAGGCCCCGGTAGGCACTGTTCACCAGCTGGACCCTGCCCTGGCCCAGCTGGATGCTTTGCAGGAACAACAGCACCACCTCTTCCAGCTGCTCCTCCCTGATGCAGCCTGCAGAGCACAGGGCCTCATCATCCCCAGCCGTGTCCAGGTGGCCTTCCACTCCCCAGGCCCCAGGCCACTCACCCAGCAGGGACAACAGCCAGAGCACTGCGCAGCCGGCCTCGGCCATGTCCATGTCAGCAGGGTGGGTGGCTAGCACCTGGGCCACCAGGCCCAGGAACTTCTCCAAGGGCTCTCTGTTCATGATGACGGCTGGATCCAGGACACAGACAGAGCTCAGGTGCATGCTGTGTTCCTGCCCCGCCCCCTGCTCCCGTCAGACAGCACAGAGTGGAAACCGGAAAGGACATCTCGGAGATGAGAGATGGGCTCTCCACCCCTGGGACCCTGGAGGGAAGGGACTGCCCGCCAGCCTGGAGCCCTCCCTGCCCACTGGAGCGCCAAGACGGCCTGGTAGGGGCCAGCATGGGCCTGGGGCCCAACTGCATCAGAAGTCAGGGCGGGGCATCAGCTCGCAGCTGAGCCCCGAAGCCCCCTCCCTCCCCTGCCCCCATCTGCTGCCGGACCAAGCTCTGAGGAGCCCTTGGGGCAGTGTCACCCTCAAGGGGACCCTGGCAGTGTGGCAGTGGGGCCAGGAGGAAGCCTCACCATCCACCAGGAGCGCCCAGAGCAGGCCCAGGCCACTGAGGCAGACGTCCTGGTCCTGGAGGAAGCTGCTCAGATGCTGCAGGACGAGCTCGCACAGCCCGACCTTCTGCAGCTCCTGGGAAGCCGACTCTGCGGGTGGCAAGGGACAGAGCCCTCCAGAAGCCTTCCCAGGTGCCACCTCGCCCGCCACCCTGGGCACCACAGTCCCCTCCAACCCACGTTACTGGGGGCCTGCCGGGGCCAGGCTCATGTCCTCGTGGAACCCAAAGATGGGGGCGGGCTGGCCCGGGGTGGGCTGTCCATTTCTGGGCCCACCACCCCATTACCAGGCAGGTCCACCTGCTGTGGCGGCCCACTGAGGGGGCTGGGCCCTGCCTTCCTAGAGGGACGCTGTGTCCTTTCACAGTGGACGGTGACCCAGCATCTGGCTGGCCTAGATGGATGTTCTAGCTGACGCCTCTCCCAGAGTGGGCTCACCTCCTGGGGTGGGGTGGACAGTGGGCTGGGAGGAGTATGGAGGGCGTCACCATCCCTGTGAGCCCTTGGTGACCGCTTGTCCACCGGGCCCAGCCTGGCTGCAGCTCAGAGCCCAGCAGGAGCAAAGCTTCGGGAACGTGGGTGGACGCCAGTGTGTAGCCCGTGTCTGCACATCTGAGAGGGCCCAGGGGTGTCGAGGTCGGGCAGAACCGCGTGGGCCGTGCAGCTGAGCCACCCACGGCAGGCTGCGTGCCTAGCTCCCGGGTGTGGGCAGGAGGGCCAGCAGGGCCAGCACCCACCGTGGCTGGAGATGATGGTGAGCAGGCTGCAGGCCTTGATGATGAGCTGCGTCGAGTCAGGGTGCCTGCGCATGGCGCTCAGCAGCGTGGAGCTGAAGGAGCTGTCCCAGGACACCTTGACGTCCGTGTCCCGCACCAGCGCTGCGGGGGCAGAGAAGGGCTCAGCCCAGGGCTGGGTGTGGGGCAGCAGCTCCACCTGGGGTCAGGAAACCCAGGGCCACCTTGGCCCCAGGCCCCGGACGGGGAGCGGAGGACCAAGGGCCAGGGGTGTGCCCGAGTTCCCAGCCACCCTGCGGCATCACGGCCCATGCCGGCGTCCAAGAGCCTGCCACTCTGAGACAAGCCAGAGGCAACACTGAACACCATTAGGCCCGGCTGCAGCTCTCTGGCATCGTCCTTGCCTAGCAGGAAGGGGGACTAGGGTTCCTTGCACCACAAAAAAATCTCAACGGCTCGTGGCAACTGAACCCTCAGTATTAAAGCTGGAAAGGTAGCTGAATAGTAAAGGTGTAAAAACGGGAGTCAGCTAAGCCATCGCCACCATCCAGAGCTGCAGGGCCTCTCCGTGGCCAGAGAGCTCAGTGCTACCCCTCCCCGGGCAGCAACAGCCCCGCCTGGGGATGCAGCCCACCTGCCTGTCAGCGCGTCAGAGAGGGGACCCTGTCCCACCCCGGGCCTCTCTCCAGACTCCAGGCCCGAGGCTCAGCGCCCAGGCTGGGGGAGGGGGGGCGACCCTGCGGGAGGGACCCTCGGGCCGGCCACGCCCACCTTGGCCCAGGATGCGCAGCAGCAAGGTGCTGGCGCACAGCTGCACGTCCAGGATCCTCTCCTGCTGCTTCATGGTGGTGACCACCACCTCCACCAGCTCCAGGGCCCATGGCAGCCCTGCAGGGCGGGGTGCACAGGACAGGACATGGGGGCTGGGCGTGTGAACAGAGGGCAAAGGGGACTGGCCCGTGTCTCCTGAGTGCTTGATCCAGGCTGCCCAGGCATCTCTTTTTTTCTTGCAGTGCCGGGGCCAGAACCCAGGGCCCCGTGCATGCTAGGCAGGCACTCGGCACTGAGCTACACTCCCAGATCAAAAGTTGCCTTAATTTTTTTAAGAGATAGGGTCTCACTACGTTGCTCAGGCTTCTCTTGAATTCATGAGCTCAAGCGATCCTGCCTCAGCCTCCCGCGTGCTGGGAGCACAGATGCCAACACCACGCCAAGCTTCGCCCAGGCCTGTGCTCCCAGCAGCCCCAGGAGGCAGATTCTTCCTCTCCCACGGCCGCACTTCTCAGATGAGAAAACAGGGTGGCAGCCAGTTGCCACCAGCACTCGGGAGGCTGAGGCAGGAGCATCGCTGTGAGTTAGAGGCCAGCCTGGACTGCACAGCAAGACCCTATCTCAGAAAACCAAAAACGAAAAGAAAGAGGGCTAGCAAGAGGAAGGCACTTGCCCTCCAAGAGCCAGCCAGGCCCAGAGATGTGTACACACGCTAGGTGACACGGGTCCAGTCCCCATGGCCCTCCCGCCTCGTCCTCCTGGCCGTCTCCTCGTAGTGAGGAGCCACAGCACACCCAGCACCAAGCCAGGCTGTGTGGCAGGGGTGGGCAGGCCGCTCCCCAGGGGGACCTGACAGCCTGTTCCTCAGGAAGGAAAGCGCTCCCTGCCCCGCCCCCCCTCCATCCTGGTCCCAGCTCTGCACAGAAAGGGGGTACAGGGCCAGGGCGGCATCGTGCCCTCTGAAGCCCCAGCTGCTGGGACAGACCTCCGTGGGTGGCTGGGTAGACTGGGGCAGAGGGAGGGAAGGGACAGACGGCTGGATGGAAGGGTGGACTGATGGGCGTGTGAACGTGACACCGGGCAGGTGAGACAGCCCAAGTGCTTTGTTTTCCTTTGAAACGGCCTCATATGTTGCCCAGCTCGGTCTCAAACTCACAGTCCTCCTGCCTCAGCCTCCTAAGTAGGTGGCATTACAGGCATGCACCGTCATGTCCAGCTAAGTGGAGAGACCTTGGGAAAGCAGATTTTGGCAAAAACACTTTAAAAATCATTGAGGAGCTAGGCATGGTGGCCCATGCCTGTCATCCCAGCACTCGGGAGGCTGAGGCAGGAGGATCACCACCAGTTCAAGTCCAGCCTGAACTATACAGGGAGACCCTGTCTCAAAAAAAAATCACTGAGATCACCAACATTCATGAGGAGGGCGGGAAGGGTGCTCTTGGGGACTTGCGTGTGAGCTGGTGTGTCCGTGCAGCGCAGCCTGCCGCCTCCCCACACAAGCACTCAGGCCACAGGAGGGGATGATGAGAAACGGCTCGTGCCCATCACAGGGACAGGGATGGCGGGCAGACTCACCCGCCCTTCTCCACCCGTGGGAGGGGCAGCAGGGAGAGTCCCGAGCAGGTGGCCCAGCCATAGGCCTCCTGGGAGCATGAGCAGCCTGGGCGGCCCCTACCGAGCTGGTCCTCAGGCATGGACAAGAGCTTCTTCATGGCTCTGAGCCGGACCTCGGGGTGGCTGGACAGGAGGGCGGGGCCTGCTCAGGGCCCTAGTCCTGCCCAGAGGGGAGACCTCCACGGTGGGAGCCCAGTCTGGGAGCCACTGCGCCGAGCACAGGAGCCACACAGTACACAGGAGCAGCAGCGTGGCCTGGGCCTGGCCTTGGAGCTGCAGAGCCATTGGTGTAGCCGGGACGGGGGTGAAACGGGCGGGCCCTGCCTGGGAGCTACGCAGGGTATCGAGGGGGGCAGCACCCTGAGCACAGCGGTGCTGGGTTCTGGTGGAGCAGGAGGGCTGGGGCGAGGAGCAGGCACTGGGACGGCACGGGGGAGGCGTGGACACAGGGCCACCGCAGCCGCCGACGCGTGCCTCTGCCACCGTCACCTAGAATGCTGGCCATGCTGCCTTCCAGTAGCACACTGGTGATGGCCTCAGGTATCAACGGCCCAGGCAGGGTCGAGGACTTAAGCGAGCTCCTCCCGAAGGTGATGCGGACCACATCCCTAGCAGAGGGGCAGACTCCGCCCTTGCGGTGGCTGCCCCATTGGCCCCGGCCTCGGCCTTCCTGGTCCTCAGCCTCCTGAGTTAGAATCTGTCTGGCTGCATCTCTCACGATGCCCCAGGCCCAGCAAGTGTCTGGCACTTCCACTTGCAAGCGCTTCCTCTGCAGAGGCACAGGGCCGCCCCTGGGCCCTGGGCTTTGGCTTCAGGACCCCTCCCGCCATAAAAACAGAAACAAATTTTATGACTGTGTTGGTATAGGGACCAATGCTTTTCTCATCTGTGGCTTTTCTTGTCTGATTTTAAATTAGGATTAAAACTTTTTCCTGGACTTGGGCTGCACCCCACCCTGTCCTGGTGGAGATGTGGCCAGCTCCCGACAGTGTGCAGGGGCTCGCTGCCCTGTCTGCCGTGCCGTGTGGACAGCCAGGCTGGGGCAGCCTGAGGCCATGCAGGGACATCAGGACGGTGTTCTCGAGGTGCAGGAAGGCCAGCACCCTCACTGTGCTAGGGTGGAGTCAGACACAAACCATGCCCTGAGCTCACTTGAGGGTTACCCAGTCCGAGGGGTTGATCTGCAGCATCGCAGGCAGGAGGAAGGAGAAGGTGTCCATCAGGGGGACCTGCCTCTCCGCCATGGTCTCCAGTATGTCCCGCAGGCTGCCTGGCTGCTGGCGGAGGGACTTCCGCAGGTCCATGGCTTCCACTCCCTGCAAGGACAGAGAGCTCTGCTTTGTGTGTTTCTGTGGTGGGGTTAAAGGCAGGGGAGGTGCCAGGACCAGGAAAACCCCGAGGGGATCAGAGGCCAGCCGGAGGCCACAAGAGCCCGGAGCTCCTCTATGGAGAGACGGAGGTCAGGGAGGGAGACAGGGGACCACTGGGCTTGTCCTATCTGGACCCAGCTTGTAAGAGGGCCAGAAAGTGGCAGTGCCCAAGGTCACCTAGTCCAGGGGTGGGGTTCCCCTGGAGTTGTCCATAGGCACGGAAGGCACGGTGCTTCTCAGAGGTGCGTGCGGCCTGGGGTCTGGGACAGGCAGGGACGCTGGGGCCCAGCTTGTGCCTGGTGTGGAAAGGGAGGCCAGGGCTGTCTGCACTTGGGCACCACATGCACTGGGCCTGGCGCTCCTGTTTCCCTGTAGCCCGGGCTCTGCTCCACAGCCACATAAGGGCCTGGCCCCTTGTCCCCTCCTCTCTGTCCTGGAGCACGATCCAAGCAGGGACAAGAGGGAGCCACCCGCCCGCCAGGCTGCACAGAGACAGCTGGCACCTCAAACCTGTGGGCTGTGTGTGATGCGCAGCCGGTGGGTTCAGACCCACGCTACAGGCCACAGCCCCCCGGCATCCTGAACACCAGCCAGGGCACCCAGATGGGGTATCCTCGGCAGTCGGGCAGGGCTGAGGCACATGTATGGCTGGGGTGAGCGTCCTCGCGAGAGCCCAGCAGGAGCTGAGCAGGGTACTTGGGTGGGAGGCAGCTCACATTCAGGAAAGAGCAACGGGCCAAGTCGAGGATGATGCAGCCCAGGGACCAGATGTCTGACTTCTGGCTGAAGGAGAAGCTGAGGGATTCTGGGGCCATCCAGGACTTCTTACAGGGGTCTGTTGGCAAGAAAGGGGGACCCACGCAGTCCTGGACTCCCTGGGGGGAAGGCAGGGTGAGGCCATGCTGACCTGGCTCTGTCCCCTTCTTGTGCCCCAGTAAGCAGCTTGAGATACAAGCTGGGGAGACAGGAGAGGGTCTTGCTGTGGGCAGGAAGAGGCCCCTGCTCAGCTAGGCCTCTACATGGGCCTCAGCCAGGGAGAATGCCCATCCTGCTCACTGTCCACCAGGCTGCCCAGGTGTGGGTGTCTGTGCCCATGCTGGCTGCAGGAGCAGGGAGAGGAATATGCCTAGAAGGCTCACATCTGCCCCTTTCAACATCTTCTCCTTCCAAATGTTAGGAGCCTGGGCCAAGTTCCAGCTCCCCTAGTTTCTAACCCTGAACCCCAGAGAAAGAACCAGAAGAGCGGGGTCCTCAGGCCAGCTTTGTCAGTCCTTGCTCAGGCTCCAGCAGCTCTTCCCTCTATAGACCTCCATTTCCCACCCAAACAGCTTTTCTCCAGGGTTCCATACCTTCTCCACCTTCCATCAATCCATCCATCTACTTATACACAGCTGTTCATCCTACCACCCACCCACCCATATATCCTACATCCATCCATATATCCTACCATCTATCTATGCATCCATCCTCCCACCCACCCATATATGTGTATATATATGTATATATATATATCCTACTGCTCATGTATCCATCTTACAATCCACCCATTCATATTTTTGCCATCCATCCATCCATGCATTTATGCTACCTTGCACCCATCCATATAGCTTACCATCCATCCATCCATCCTGTCATTCACTCATCCATAGATCTACCCTACCACCCATCTAGCCACCCACCCATCTAGCCTCTGTGTACCAAGGACAGTGCCACCCAGGCACTGCTACCTAAGGGCTCTGGAATTCCGCGTGGCTGTTCTGCCCACTGGGGACTGCTGTCACAGGAATGAGGCCCAGCTCCATTTTCCCTGCTCTCTTTTCAGATAAAGAGAACTCATCCCCCATGCCCACCCCCACCATCTCCTGGGCCATTTCAGGCCTCAGTACAGTACCATGTATAGCCAGCGCCCACACCCCATGGGCCCTCTGTCCCCCGTTTCAGTCTCCTTCTTTCTGGAGCTTTGTTTTCCCCAACAAGGGCTAACAGTTTCATGGGCGCCACAGCCGGTACCCCGTTCCCCAGGCTCTTCCTCTCAGGGCTGGACCCTGCACCCAGTCCCCATGGCAGCGCTGCAGCCCAGCTGCAGCCCAGGCGAGGGCGTCTCTGGAGTCCACGCCCAGCATGGCAGCCTTCCGGGTGGACAGCTCAGTACCCGCAGCCATGGCCCACCTGCAATGCTCAGGGCCGCCCCTCGAAGCACCCTCTCCCAGCCGGGGGCACCCTGGTCACCTTCCTCCGAGCGGACGTTCCACTTGGCTCGGTGGGTCATCAGCACGTGGCAGCCCAGGTCCTGCAGCTTGCAGTGGTTCTGGCTGACCAGGACGATGTTGGAGGGCTTGAGGTTCCTGTAACCCAGAGGTAGCACCTGGGCCCACAGGGCGGCTTGGGGACCCCTCCTGGGGGCCACATGTGCTCAGGCTACTCCTGACCCCATCCCTTCTCTTTCCTCCAGAAAATGCCCCGTCTCAGCCCACTTGGTAAACATCGTTTCCTAGCCACACACAGGAGCACATGCTTATAACCCCAGCACTCTGGGAGGCTGAAGCAGAATCCCAAGTTTCAGATAGCCCGGTGTGCACCCCTGACAGGTCTCAGCCACGGAGTCCCAGGGGTCTGATTCCACCACTGTGTGGGACTGAGGAGGTTAAATGAGTGCCCCCTTTGTGCGCACAGGCCCCTCGTGAGTTTTCTCTTTACCTCTAAATAAGAAGCACATGCATGGAATCAGAGCCGTTTGGCAGCCCCTTCAAACCTGCGACCCCCACCCCGTGCTCCCCCTGGGCAGCATATCTGCCTGTCGGTGCACTGTCCCACACTTCCTGCAGCCATGCATCACGTGTGCAGGATGTCCAGGTGGTGCAGGTACTCCAGCGTGTTCAGCACCTGGACCAGCATCACCTGCAGCCACTGGGGAGAGGCAGGTCGTGGTCAGGGGCTCCTCACAGCGGCCGGCAGGACAGCGCTTGCTGGGGATGCCAGTGCCCAGGGCTCCAGCCCACATGGCACCACAGAGGCCTCTCTGCGCCCATGCTGCCCCACACTGGGAGCTCAAGGCAGAGGCTCTGCTGGGAACTAGAGACTCCGAAGCCTTTCTGTCCTTTGAGTGAAAGAGCCCGAGAGAGGTCACCTGGAAGACTCCATGTGACATGACCTCCATCTGGCATCTGGAGCAGGGGTTTCCAGGGTGTCCTAGGATCCCCGGACCCCACGTCAGAGTTTCCAGGGCACCCAGGGGGTCAGGGAGGCTGAGTGCCACGACTCCCGGCATCCTCCACACCAACCAGAGTCCTTCAGGGTCCTGAACATCTGTGCCTCCCAGACACCCAGAAAAGGTACCCAGAGCCACCTGGGAGGCTCCTCCCAGAACTGGGCTCATGGCCCCAGATGGAGCCCCCGCACCCCAAGATGGAGCCCCCCCACACCCCGGATGGAGCCACCTCAACCCCCAGATGGAGCCCCCTCACACCCTCAGAGCAGAACTCAGAGAAATGCAGGTGGAGTCACGTGGGGCAGATCCTAGACCAAGGGCAAAAGGGACTAACCCAGGCTCTGGAAGAAAGCAGACAGTGCCTCAGAACCGCAGTGTGAGAAAGGCTGCTGCCACCAGGACACAGGACAGGCTGACAACAGTGAGGGGGGACATTGATCGTGTGGACTTCCCCGCCACTAGGACCTCTGCCCATCACAGGATGTCATTAAGCAAGTGACTCGGCCGGCTAAGGACTAAGGGTGGGGGCAGACGCCCTGACACTCAGTCCAGGATGTGTAAAGAACTCCTGGAAGCTGGGCGCATGCCTGTTATCTCAGCATTCTGGGAGGCTGAGGCAGGAAGACTGAAAGTTCAAGCCCAGCCTTCACAACTCAGTGACTCAGCAGGACCCTGTCTCAAAAAAATGAAGGAAAAAAGGGAGGCCAGGGATTTAGCTCAGTGGTGCCGCTAGCCTGGCTCACAAGCGCAAGGTCCCGAGTTCAATCCCTGGTGCCAAGAAAAAAAAATATATATAAAGGGTCAAGAATGTAGCTGAGTCCAAAGGTCCTGGGTTCAAATCCTAGTGCCAAAAAAAGAACTAGGCATCACCTAAATGTTTACATGGGCAAAACGCCTGAATAGGCACAAAACCCAAATGGCAGGTGCAAATTAAAGCCCTAAGAAACTCAGCCCACAGCCAAGCGGCCCCAAGTGGAAGCAAGCATGGGCACCGGGACAGGCACAGCTGGGGTCAGCTCTGGGAGAGACACATAGCGCCGCAGCCTGGGGCATGACGGGCTCAGGCAGCGACATCCACTCAGACACGTGCCTGCAAGCTGCCTGGGCCCACCTGGTGTCCTTCAGGATCACGGGGCTGCGGGGACGCCCAGGCCCCTCCGGAGTGCACACGCGTGGTCCTCACTGTGCAGCTCAGGTCTGTGGCCGCACACTCCTGGGGGACGCAAGGCCTGGCTCCGGGCGCCTGCCCTCCCTCTGCCTCTCGGCCCCTCTGCGGGGCTGTGGGGTCATGGGTCTTACCTCAGAGTCGATGAGGGCTTTCTCTTCCCTCTTCGACTCAATGACGTCCTGGAAGCTTTCCAGGCTGTACTCCATCACCAGGCAGAGGAACATGGAGGACACCTGCGGGCCTCAAGGCCCTCGGGTGGTGTCCCCGGCACAGGCCTTCCGGCAGCCACCATCCACAGGCCCACCAGCAGCGCCCTCTGGGGCCCGTCTCGCCCATCGCTCCAGGCTCCATCCATACTGCCCACTGCTGGCTGGTGACCTCGTGGCCCCTGGGCTGGGGTGACCACGCCTGCCCCCCCAGCAGTGACCCACGTCCTCTGTGGAGCCTCCCTGCCCAGGGCCCAGCAGATGCAGCAGGGCCATCTCGGGACTCCCTGTGGTGAAACGTCCTCTTAGGGCTCTGCCCCTCTCTGAGAGCCCTGGGGTGCACACAGTGAGCCCCACCCAGGGCTACCTCTGGGCCCAGCTGATGGGGAGGCAGGGGGAGGGAGTGGCCCCAGCTGGGGTCACTGATGTGAGACATCCTGACAGGCAGCACTGGGGTCCCCTCTGGCTGCCAGTGCCCGCTCAGCATCCCTCCCGCCACCTCAGTCCCATCTGGAGGGCTCTGGTTCCTTGTGAAGAGGCACTGGGACTGGATGCGGGGCTCAGCTGCGAAGCCCAGCTGTTCACCCTGGGGAGTGCCTCGCCCTCTCTGAGCTCCAGCCCCACCAGGACAGAAGCTCTCCTGGAGCACCATGATGGGCATGGGCGAGAAGCTGGCTGAAGACCTGCAGAAGCCTTGCGGGTAGGGCTGGGGGCGGGATGACCATGACCCGGCAGCTTCCCGGGCCAGCCCCTTCCATGGGCTCGAAACCTCCCAGAGGCACAGACTCACTCAGACTTTTGCTGTGGGCCGAGCCTGGAGCTGCCCCGACACGGGGCAGGGTACCCGCCCACCCTGGCCACACACCAGCTGGGCCCCCCAGGGCCCTGCCAGTCGCCTCAGTCCCTTCCTCTGCAAGTGCAGCTGGGGCTCACTGGAGACTTGGTGTGAGCCCGCAGCATGGGGCCAGCCCAGCAAGAGCCCGGTCAGGGTGGCCTTGGCTGGAGTCAGTGCCGGGGTGCAGCCTACTAGGTGACTGCCGACCTTCCCGACCCACCTTGCTGTCCCACATCTGGAAGACCTCCTCGCACATGGAGATGTGGGGGTGCCGGAGCTGCAGCAGTGGCCTTATCTGTGGGGTAGAGCAGAGTGCAGGGAGGTCAGGGGAGCAGCTTGCAGCCACGGGGCCGGCACAGTCACCAGCGGCAGGACGGGCAGGGTGGGGAGTGGCCTGGGGAGTCCTGTCTCCAGCGTGTACAGCTGTGCTGTGCGACAGAGGCCAGCTCCCCAGCCTCTCCGGGCCTCCCAGCATTGCCTGGAAGTGGTGCTGGGCTCAGCGGTGAGCGCTTGCCTAGCTCGAGGCCTGGCGACAGGTCCAGGGTCCCATTCTCTGCACGGCAAAAACCTCGAGAAAATGAAACTGGACCGGAAAGGGGCAGCGTGGATGCTGCCTCTCAGCCAGGGCCTGCAGGTAGCGAGGGCTGTGGAGTGGGGTGCATGGGAGGGGAGCCAGGAGGGCTGGCTGAAGGGGAGGTGCAGCCAAGGGCAGGGTCCACTGAGAGCCTCGGGACGCCTCGCCCCAACAATGCTTTGAAAGCAACTCAGGCGTGGGGAGCGGCACCCTCAGGCCCCCGGCAGAGGGCGACGTGGGGTGTAGGGGCTGCAGGCGCCTCTGCATCCTCCTCCCCACATGTCTGTCCACACTCAGCCACACTGTGGACACCAGAGGCCCTGGCTGGTGAAGGACAGGGGTAGCGACTGCAGAGAGGAAAACAATGTGACCAGGAGGAGGGCACACGCTTCACCCCCACAGTAACACTAGGAAGGCAGAGAAACACTACTCAGGTCTGGGCCAGCAGCACACAGCTGTAGCCAGTCCCTGGGAGGCTGAGACAGGAAGACTGAAAGTTTTCAATTTTTTTTTTTTTTGGTACCAGGGATCGAACTCAGGACCTTGTGCTTGTGAGGCAGGCGGCAGAACCACTGAGCTAAATCCCCAGCCCCAAGAAGACTGAAAGTTTGATGCCAGCCTGGGCAGCTTAGCAAGACTGTCTCACAAAAGAAAAATTCTTTTTAAAAAAGGCTGAGTGTAGCTCAGCACTCTGTGGGTTCAATCCCTAGTACCTCACACACACAAAAGGAACTCTTCCGAACCTCTGTCTATTAAATTGATAATTGCCAGCCAGGAATAGTGGCGCACCCCTATAATCACAGCACTCGGGAGGCTGTGGCAGGAGGATCACTGTGAGTTTGAGGCCAGCCTGAGCTACATAGCGAGACCTTCTCTCAAAACACAAAAGCAACAACACAAAATTGATGACTGCCATTATTGTAAATAAGGATGTGGCCACTAGTCAGTCCTGGGTGGTAGAGTTATGGGTGATTTACATTTTCTTTGGTAAACAATTCTGTATTTTCCAAATTTTCTACAGTAACTAATATTTTTGTAATTAAAGAAAAAAAGCTTTTTTGTGTGTGTGCAGCGTTAGGCCTGGAACCCAGGGCCTCTGCCTTGCAGGCAGTGCTCTGCCACTGAGCTGCACCCCAGCCTGAAGGAAAACAATCACTTTGAAGATGGCTGTTGGTGGATCAGTGGCCGCTACAACACTTCCCCCATCTCCTCCGGGACCCCAAGCTCCTGGCTGTCAGCACCTGCATGTACGGGGCAGTTCTTTTTGGGGCTCCCTGTGACCAGGGAGAACTGGGCCTGAGCCCCTCCTGGATCACTTCATCCCACCCCCATGAGAGGGACAGAGCAGAGCCTCTGGGCACCATGCTCCATTCCCCAAGAGGTACCTCCTCCAGGGCCTGGCTGGCATGACGATGGTCCATGCACTGCACCTGCAGGGGCACAGGAGCGCCGGATCAGTGAAGCTGTGGTGAGCCACTGCCACCGCTGTGCTGTCATTGTAGCATACCATCACCACCAACGACCACCCCATCACTGCCACCTTCAAGAGTAGGGGAAGCCAGCCAACACACACTGAAACTTAGAAACGCCCAGAAAGAGGGCTGAGGATGTAGCTCAGTGGTGCAGCACCTGCCTCACAAGTGCAAGGTCCTGAGTTCAATCCCCAGTACCAAAAAGAAAGAAAGAAAGGCCCAGATATCCCACTCCCAGGGAATTTCCTAAGGACGTTATGGGTGCTCACGGAAGAAAACTGTTAAGATGTTTATCAGAGTGGTTTATACTAAGGGAAAACTGAGAACAAGCTAAATGCTCATCTTCCAGGAGGGGACTGGCTGGCCAGCTTCAGCACATGAGCAGGACGGGACATCACACAGCCACGAGACCGGGAGAAGAGGGAGCTCTGGTAATGATGCAGGGCAATGTTCACCGTTAATTAGGTGGGGAAACTGCCAATTACCACTTTCAGCTGTACCATTCTTGTAAAAACAAAGAAGTTTACAGATGGTTAGAAAAAAGGCTAGAAAGATACATGAGCTCCTACCTACACGGCTCCCCAAGAAAACCTTTTCAAAAGTTCCTTAACTGCCAGTGAAGTGAGCCACCCTGGCTAGACTAGGTGCGACCCCACAGCCAGCAGCTAAACGGGGGTGGACAGGGACCCCAGGGCCAGCTGCCTGGCAGCGGGGCTTCGGAGGTGCACAGACACGAGTCCTGGGAGGCCTGGCAGTGCAGGGGCTGCCAACGAGGCCCACCCACCTACAAGGCCAGCCGGATGCCACTGTGTCCCCACCTCTACCCCAGGGAAGTGTGTTCTGGGGACACTGACAGCAGCTCCCCTCCCTCAGACACTGCCTGGGGACACAAGGGTGTGCCCCTGTAGGCTGCACGCCACCCCAGGTGTTGGCCCTGGTGAAGAGGTCCCCTGTCCTGCCCTCAGCCCTGTGGGACCATGGCTTGTCCCCCCCCAGCTCTGGCCCTGGCTCCCTTTTGGGAAAACAGGTGACCTTGTACTAAGGAGCACTGTGTCCCCCAGAATTCAAATCTTGAAAACTGTGGGGTCCTGGCAATGGGGCGCCCTAAGCTTCACTGTCTTTGGCTGCAAAATGGAAGCCCTGTTGCCCTAGCCAGTGATGATGGGACAGTCAGTGACTGACACGTGGCGTGGATGAGCAGGTGACAGAGGCTGTGGCTGGTGTGGCAAAGCAGTTCCTTCCCCAGCAGGGTGGGGGCCGAGGCACGAAGGCTGGCAAATCTGGCTCCAGCGTCCCATCTACCCAACCAGGTGTGCCTCCCGCCTGCTGGGAAGCCTTTCCCTAACCTGGCCATGAAGGGCTTCTGACTAGCAAAAGCATGGCCACAGGACCGCCCCACAGGGTCTCAGGACTTGGCTCTGACCTGTTTTATCACGTGCTTGATTTTGATTTTTGTTTCCTCCACCACCATGTTCACCCCCAAAGCGCCAGGACTCAGCTCCTGCAAGATCTGCCAGGAAGGGATGTCAGCAGACACACACCGCTCTGCACCTTCCACATGCACCAACTCCCGACTCCCAGCCCGCACTGGTCCCCCCAGCTCTGCCATGGCCTGTCCCCCAGATCTGCTCTGCAGGAAATGGTCCAGGAAGCCTAGCAGCCCGCATTGGAAGAGCCCTATGTGAGCTCATCTCTCTGAGGCCAATTCTGGGGCTCTTTCTACAACCCACACCTCTCCCTAGCCTGCAGGGAGGACACCAGCCCTTGGGAGCACACTGGTCCTTATCCACTCTCCAGACCACCGCAATCCCAGCATCTGCCTCCAAACTGAGCATCCAAATAAGACAGCGCCATCCTGGGCACAGCCACCCTATGCAGTCTGCACAGTCGTTGCCTTCAGGTGTATGCAGCAGGAAACTGGGCCACCAAACTGTGGCTGTGGCACTGATAAGTGGAACTGCTTAGATTGGATCAAAACTCCAGGGTCAACCCGGAGAGAGACAGCCACCGAGGCAGAATTCTGCAGAGGCCTGTGGGCTGGAGGAGGGCAGCTATGGGGAAAAGGGAAAGGCTGCAGAGGGGATTCGGGTGGAAGCCTGTGCTCGGAACCCTTGGAGCCAAAAGGACTCTGTCACCCAGGCCCTGTGGGTCGTCTGATCCCTAATCAGGGAATGAAGTCCAGAGCAGCACAAGCCCAAGGGCCCGAGGAGGGGCCCCAGGCCGCACAGTAAAAGGCACCCACAGCTCTGACTGACACGATTCTTTTTTTCCTCTGAAAACTTTAAACCTGCTCTGGTCATCAGAAACACATCTGCTTTACCACCGGCCACCTCCGTAGCCCTTGCTCACAGAGAACCCTCCCAGAGGGAGGGAAACCGCACCTACAAGTTGTCTCGTTATTAGTGAAACTGTTCTGACTAGTTCATGAATATGTAATGAGGCTGGCAGGTTAGGCACCGAGGCCCTGAAACTGCATCTGCAGCGGGGCGTGGTGGCGCACCCTGTAATCCTAGCACTGGGAGATCGCAGGGAAGAGGCAGCCGGCGCACTTTAGGGAGACCCTGTCTCAAAAACCTGGAAGGGCCCGGGTGTAACTCAGTGGCAGAGGGCCCGTGGGGTCAAAGGTCCTCAGGACCGCCAGAAACAAACCCCAAACCTTCTGGGCTCTCCTTTGTGTCCGGCGAGCTGGGGCGTTTCCGGGGCTCCCGCCTGCGCTCCGGGTCCCAGGCTGCCCGTGGACCTAGCCCAGGGGCCCCGGCGGAAGGAAGGGGCCGTTCTCGCCCTCCGAGTTGATTTCAGGGGGGGACTCTGAAGCCAGGCCGGGGCGCCGAGCAGACCCGGAGGTCGCCTACGGAGGCTGGGGGGTCCCCCGCCGCGAGAACCGTTACCGCCCCCGCGGGGGACACTCGGCACCTGGTACTTTTCCATGGTGTCGGGGGGGGGGGGGGAGCAACGCCCAGCCTCACGGCCGGTAAGCTGGCCATTGGGAGTCCAGGCTCAGCAGGGACGCTACGGGAGACCCTCCGCTTGGACGTCGCCGCCGCAGCCCAGGGTACAGGCAGCCCAGGGTCCAGGCGTCCCCGGCGGCCGGCCAGCCACACTGCGCCTAAAAGGGGCCGCGGGGCGGGGCCGGGACGTAGGGCGGGGCCTCGAGCGTGGTGGGCGGGCCCGTTGAGGACCTGCGGACCGCGAGCCTGAAGGGCGGGGCTCCGAGCACGGCAGGCCGGAGGCTGCGGCGGAAGGCGGGGCTTAGCGACTGAGGGGCGGGGCGAAGGTCGGGGGGGGGGGTTCAGATGCGGAGACCGGGAGGCTGTGGGCGGAGGGCGGGTCCTGGAGGCTGAGGGGCGGAGCGGGGAGGGGCGGGGCGCGCGCGGCCCCTTTAAGGCTTGGCCTACGTGGCAGCCTGTGGAGCCGCTGCCGCGCTGCGAGGCCGGCTGGGCACTTCCTGTGGAGGCCGCAGCGGGCGAGCGCGACCCCGAGCCAGGCCCAGCCGCCGCCGCCATGGGCCAGAACGACCTGATGGGCACGGCGGAGGACGTCGCCGACCAGGTGGGCCCGCCCGGCCCCCTCGCCCCTCCTCCGCCGCCGGGGTGCGCGGAGGGCTGGGGCGGGAGGCCGCGGGGCCGGGGCCGGGGCCGGGGTCGGGGGAGGGCGCCCCGCAAGCGGGACCCCGAGGGACGGCGGCGGGATGCTCCGGGCGGGGGCCGCGAGGGACCGCGAAGGCCCGGGCCGCCTTCTGCCCCCTGAACCCCGTGACCCCGCACAGCCCCTCGCGGGGCGCCCTGGCGGCGGCGGGACCCGGGTCCTCCCGGGGGAAGGGGGCGCCCTGCCTGCCGCTTCCCCGCCGGACAGCCCCGCTCCACGCCTGTGCTGTGCCGGGGTTCGCGCCCTCCCGGTGGACTCTGACCGGGCACGAGGGCCGGGCGGGGTAGTCCCCGAGGCCCCTCCGGAGTGCACAGGAGGCCTCAGGACGGGGAGGCCGGGCCGCGGGACAGTGAAGGCACAGCTTCCGTCTCTGATTAAGCTCGGCCAGAAGAGCCGGGTGGGGATCGGGGATCGTTCCATACGTGCCCTTTACTTCTGAAAGTGTCCCGTTAGGTCTGCACATTAGCCATAATTGGCCCCGTAGGCGGGGCTGCGCCTGCCCCCTGCCAGCCTTTCTTCCTTGGCCTCTGTGGCTGGGCCCCAGGTACAGGTAGTGACGGTTCAGTTTTTAATTTTAGGGGGGTGTACTGAATAAGCAAACTCTGAGTCCTAGCCTTCTTTGAAATTTTGTGTGTATTTGATTTGGGCATTTTCTGATCTGTCGGCAAACTAGCCTTTCCACCATTCACTCCCCTCGACCCCATGGTGGGTGACATCTTTCTCGTGTGTCCTCATCACTGGGTTCTTTGGCATCATCTTCCTGTGAACTGGTATTTTAGAACTAATTGGGGGAAAGAAGGTATATCAACCTGAAATATTTTTTCGTAAGGTCATGGTTTTGTGTTTAAAGACAAATTAAAAACTGTTCCTCACAGAAACAGTTCCTATCAAAAGTTCTTAAGAATCAAGTAGGCCTTTTTTCACTGACACGATTTGTAGTGACCCAGTTTTGTTTCCCCAAGTAGCAACTCTAAGAAGATGGCTCCTCTGCCGAGGGAAGCATGGGGGCCCAGTACACTTGCTCTTCAGCCTCCAAGCCCTGAGTTTTGCAAGTGAATTTCATAACCAAACCCAGATAGATGTCTGCAGTCGAGCTGCTGCCAACTCTCAAATGAATGATTTTCTACAGACAGAAAAGTTCAGACTCTCTTTATGTAATCCTAGCTTCTTTTTCTCCATATATTTGGCTTTACTTTAAGCAAAAGTGGCAGGATCTTGGGTCTGGAAGGGCCCTCTCAGGGGTAGGGTAGACCCACCATGTTGCTGAAGGGAAGGCTGGGTCCCCTCCGGCTTCTGGGCTTGCTGGTGGCACAGCCCAGAGAGAATCTGGGGCCTCCAACCCTTAGGGTAGTGAGTGCTCTATGGAGTAGCCTCAGGGCCTGGAGTTGGGGGGAGGGTCTTAAAAACACTGCCACGCACATCACTGGCAGTGGTGGGTGCTGGATCTGCCTGTGGGGTGGTGAAGGAAGTCACAGGCCCTTTGGTGCCCCTCTGTGGTGCTGGACAGGTGTGACTCTGTTGCCCTTCAAAACCAGGGTCAAGACCCTCTGCTGTGGGCAGTGCCCACTTCCTATGACAAAACTCTGACTGAGCTTGGGGGCACTTTGGTTTTGATATTCACCCTCACCATTTAAAACAAAGCTGGCTAGGGTCGGGGATTTAGCTCAGTGGTTCTGCTGCCTGCCCTGCGAGCGCAAGGAGCTGAGTTTGATCCCCGGTACCAAAAATAAAATAAAATAAAATAAAACAAAGCTGACTATAGGAAGAGGTAAGTGAGGAGACTAATCTGCAGTGGGGGTCTGTCGTGGAGGTCACCATCAGGTAATGGAACATTCACTTTGTCTAATCTTGTCTTCAGAAAACAGAAGCAAAAGTGAAGTGACTGCATTTGCCCGGAGTCGGGTCTGCTGAGGCTGAGACCTAAAAAGTGTTGTCTCGGCCCACCCCGGGTGATAGGCGGGCCGGGCCTAGTTGTGCCTTCCTGCGACCCTCCTGACGTCCAGGGCCTGGGGAGGTTGCTGGGGCCTGCACTCTTCTTGTCTGGTTACCGGACAGCGTCCTCCCAGCCACCTTTCCTTTGTGCAGCAGCAGCCAGCCGGTGGGGAAGTGCGCTGCTTGGTGCCCGCTGGCAGGCTCCTCCGAGCTGAGTCTCCACCCCTGGCATCAGGCTCCTGCCCTTGGCAGCCAGGGACAGTGTCCTCTAGCCCCAGGAAGCCAGGCTCTGGAGAAAGTCCTACGGCTGCTGTGCGAGGGAGCTGGGCATTCGGAGCCATGAGAGCCCAGGTTGGAAGGGGCCAGAAACTCATGAACTCAGCACTCCAGACTAACGTCCCTGCCTTGTAGCCGCCACTCTCTGCCTACTGACAGATTGTGGAGTGTCATCTCTGACCATGCTCACACACGTAAGTGGGACATCAGCGCTTAATGGGCTCTGCCTAATGGCTGTCTCCAGGGTAATAGGAAAGCCTCTGGTGCTTTCACCCATCCTTTGGGAGGCAGAGCTAGTCCTGTCCCGGGACCTAGGAGCTGGCCTGGGGTTTTGTTGACCTGAGGAGTACCAGACAGGCCCTGACAAGGCCCCCTAGACCCCACATGCAGCATTATAGTATTTGGCTTGTGATTAAAATAGAACGCCTGGCACTCTGGCGCAGCCAGGTCCTGGTGACAGTGGTGGGCTCCCTGAGCAGTTCCTTCTCGTGCTGGTCTTTTGGTTTGGGATTTTTTGGGTTTTTTGGTACCAGGGATCGAACTCAGGACCTTGTGCTTGCAAGGCAGGTGCGGTGCCACTGAGCTAAATCCCCAGCCCTTGGGTTTGGTTTTTTGAGACAGGGTGTCACTATGTAGTCCAGGCTGGCCTCCAACTCGCAGCAGTCCTCCTGTTCAGCCTCTCAAGTGCTGGGACTACAGGCATGCGCCACCACGCCTAGCTTTGCTGATCATAACAGGATCTTAAAAAAAGGTGTGCCTTTCTGGGGAGTGGGGCAGGGCCACAGGGGAGACTGGTAGTAGCTCCCCCAGAAGATGAATGGAAGGTAAGACCTGGCTCTCCCCCCAGGACCTGGGTCACTTACCACACTCCCGTATTTAGTAAACCAGGTGAGTGACCCTGCAGCATAACGGCTCTTGACAAGGGACAGTGTGGGAACCTTCCCGGCAGCGCTTGGAGGGACCCTCGCTGGGGTCCTCGAGTTGTGGCTGACTCCTGTTCCAGCCTCAGCTCTGCCTGGTGCAGGAGTAGTCACAGTCTCATTTCCTGGGGTGTATGGGCTCGTGGGCCCCAGAATGGGGCAGCCCCAGTGTGCGATGATCGAGGAGATCTGACCTGCCTTCTCAAAGTCTTCACTTCCTCTCCTTCCTAAGCACCCAGAGAAGGCCAGGGTTTCTGCCCAGGGCGGGGCTGCCTACAGGTGGCCATGCCGTTGAGTTCCTGGTCCTGTCTCAGCAGCCTCAGGACAGGAGTAATTGTATTCTGAGACCCCACCAGTCTCTCTGTGACAGGCCCACCCTATACCTGTATGCTATCTGTGGGGTGGCGAGGCTCGTAAGGAGCCTGCCTGTGGCAGTGGGCTGTCCCCTCTCCACACTGTCTGCCCGCACCCACTGCCTGCTCTCCTGTCCTGCAACTGTAACAAGGTCCATGGTCACAGGGTTTGTGTGTTCGCAGTGTTCATGGCCAGGCTGGGCCATCGCCTTGCACCTGAGGGCTGCACTGTGGCCTCTCAGCTCTCCATGCCCCGTCCTGGTTGGGCTCCTCTCTGTGTGCTGAGGGGACAGTGGCTCTGGGACACTTTCCAGAGCAGTACACGTGGGTCCAGGCCTTGGCCAGCATACATGTCCAGTGGGGTCTGCCCTTGCTGTTAATCTTGGCTCTTCTTCCATGTTCCCATAGGTGTTCCTCAGAGGAGGGCTGGCTCATAGGAGCCCTGTGCCAGGCTGACCTAAGAGCAGCCAGGTGCACTTGCCTCTGAAAGGAGCCACACACACACAGGAGACGTGCCTAGTCCAGCGCTCATGGCTGCAGTTTTGTGCTTTTTTCCCAAAGCAAATTGCCGTGTGGGTCTCCTGCCCCACTGGCTTGCCCCTCCTTCCATGGCTGCCTGTGGCTTTTTAATCCTCTTGACCCAGACACCCCAATTAAGAGTAGCCGACTCATCAGGAGACTTTTAAGCATGGCCTCCATCTTGCAGGCTGTGTTCCTTGCAAATGAGCTGCTTGGTGTGGGCTGTGGGCCCAGGAAGGGTCGACCACAGCCTTGGGGCAGCGGTGCTCACCTGCAGGCGTGGCCCATGTAATCCTGTCGGCCGCCTGCCACCCCCAGGAGAAGCATGTCAGAACACCTCCAGTGTCTGTCGGCTGCCTGGGGTCCACCCCACCCTGGGCAGTCCCTCCACGAAGCGCCTCCTTCCTGGCAGTGGGTTTTCCCCAGGTGTAGACAAGGCGGAGGCCTGTTGCCAGCAGGGCTGCTCAGTGGCCACGAGAAGGTTCCTCCCTGGAGCGGCTGGATCAGGAGCAGCCCTGATAATGTCAGTTGTCTTTCCCAACCCTGGTGATTACACTGTTGCTTGGCACTTTGAGACATTAGAACTGTGTGGCAGAAACCGGGCAGCGTGTGGCGTGAGGGGTCCCTGGACCCTCCCGGGGTGTGTGTGTGTGTGTGTGTCCGTGTGTGTCCCACAGGGCCCTGACACTCAGCCAGGCGTATCTGGGGCCTGCCTTTTCTCTTTCTCTTTTTTCCTCCCTCTCTTCACAGCAGGTTTTCACTCTGTTGCCCAAGCTGGTTTTGAACTTGTGGGCTCAAGTGATCTTCCTGTGTCAGCCTCCCAAGTGCTGGGACCAGTGTGTGCCACCACCTGGCTATTTTTAATTTTTTTCTAAGCATCATTATATACTTTTTTTTTTTTTTTTTTTGAGACAGGGTCTTGCTCTGTAGTTCAGGCTGCTGGGATTTGGGTTTTTTTCTGGTTATTTTAAAGCAAGTCTTTCTCCCTCCTCTGCTTGTAGGTTTTTTGACTGCAAATTGTAGAGAATCGTAGTGACGACTCATTGAACTGTGTCACTTTGCACAGGGCAGCAGAGCCTCCCACAGCTCACCCGCCCCCACCTCCCTCTGGTCGGTGTCAGGATGGCTCGAACGCGAGCACCAGGTCTCCACCTGGGCTCTTCCCACACCCACCTGGCTGATCCTGTGGCTGGCTGTCTGGGGTGTGTGTCTGTCCCTGGCTTCTGAATAAGTTCGTGGAGTGGTGACACAGGCTCAGGCTTGGTCGGTGTGAAGGGATTGGCCACAGGGTGCCCCCCAAGGGCTGAGTCTGAGCCGAGGGCCCAGGTGCCACCAGCTGCACGGCAGCTGTGGCAGTAGCTCAGGCTCTGGAGCGCCCTGTGGAGACGCTGAAGATTGAGGAAGCTTCCTCTGTACCCCTTCACTGTTATAGCAGTAGTCACAGCCAGCCCAAGAGGGCACGCATGACCCACATTCACTCAGCTCCCCTTAGACAGGCAGACTCTGCCCTTTAGACTTCCTGACATGTCCCTCCTGGGGGCAGGGCCCTGATCTTTCTCCCAAGGGCCCGCTGTGTTATCACTGGATTTCTTTCACATGTATCTGAGCTCTGACGGGCTGTGTGGTGTATACCTGTATGACATTTGCACCTGGCCCCAGCAGAGCATGCTGACGTCCTGATCAGGCCATCACAGATGGCCTAACTCAAAACAACAGCAGGAAGCTAGGAGGGTATTTTCCCCCTCCATCATGCAGTGATTTTACACACTTGAGTTCATTGCCGTTCACAGTTATCTTCGTGCTGCTCTGGACATTCAGGTTAACTGGTAATGTAAACAGCCTCCAGCTGACCTGTGGTGCCCGGGCCAGGAGCCTTGTTCTGTCAGGAGGGCTCTCAGTACTTCCGGGAGCCAGCAGGTCAACACCTAAGCTGTGTGACCTGCCCAGCCCCAGGAAACCCTTGTGCCCTCCAGGCTTCGGTTTGCCCATTTCTAACACCGGGGACTGGACATGTGGCGTCCACAGAGGCATTTTGGTGCCATGGTTGGGGGTATAGGAGCTAGTAATGCCAGCTTGGGGGTGGAGGTTAGGGATGCTGTGCTGCTCAGGGGGTGGCCCTGAATGTCAGGGTGGGGAGTGGCGTGGGCTTTTTTTTTAGGATGCGGTCCTGTGATTCCTACTTGTTTGTGCTCCTGACTGACCATGGAAGCGCTGTGTCTCATGGCAGGTCCACCTTTGGTGGTGGCAGCTACCATCTAACCGTGCTGTGGAGGTGACAGGGGGATCAGTGTCAGTGCTGCAGACCCCACCCTAAAGGCCAGGTGCCAGCACACCCTGTGCTGAGTCTTACCCATGGGCCGAGTTTGGATTGTCTCGTGTGTCCAGACTCAAGGGAGTGCCTGGGAACAGGTGCCTGCGTACCCACATCCTCCCCAGAGGGCCTGGGTTATGCCCCGGGAGGTATGTGGCTGGTGCTCCAGGCTGCAGCCACCTCACCCTCGGTCTCTGGCCCTGCAGTTCCTGCGCGTCACCAAGCAGTACCTCCCGCACGTGGCCCGGCTCTGCCTGATCAGCACCTTCCTGGAGGACGGCATCCGCATGTGGTTCCAGTGGGGTGAGCAGCGTGACTACATTGACACCACCTGGAGCTGTGGCTACCTACTGGCCTCATCCTTCGTGTTCCTCAACCTTCTAGGACAGCTGAGTGAGTGGCCCGAAGTCACCCCAGGCGTGCCCAGGGTCCCCATTCCTGCACGAACAGCACTCAACCCAGAGCAAGGCTGTTGGTGATCAGGAGGGTCTGCAGCCTGGGTGGCCACGCTGGGCAGGGTTTGTCTGTGAGCACCAGGTGGGTACCTGGTGCTCAGTCCTGGGCTCACTGCTTTGGAGCTTCTGAAGGACTCAGGCACAGTCCCTGTTCGGAGTGCCCCAGGCAGATGATGCTGGAGACCAGGTGGCCAAGGCAGGCAAAAGGGATCCAGAAAGGCTGACAAGGGCTTGGGTCAGCACAGAAGGGGCGTGTCAGGGCCGCTGGTCTGCTCCTGGCCACCCATCATCTTCTGGTGCAGCCCACCCTCTGCACACTGCAGGGTGGGAAAGAGCCTGTTCCAAGCTGCCCATCGGTGAGGAGATGAGCCTCTGCTGGCCTGCCATTGGTAGATGGCGTGTTGGCTGGGCCAGCAAGGCATCCACGTTGTAGTCTGAGGTTCTCGCTGTGCCGGTGTCTCATTGTGTGGGCCTTGCTGTTGGCTAGAAGTCGCTGTTGGGTTGGGAGGTAGTTCACCCACAAGTGGGCCAGAGAGTTGGACGAGGTGGCAGTATACCGTGAGTGTCCCCAACCCTTGCTGTTCTCTTTCTAGCTGGCTGTGTCCTGGTGTTGAGCAGGAACTTTGTGCAATATGCCTGCTTCGGGCTCTTCGGAATCATAGCGCTGCAGGTACCTGGGGCGTGTGGCAAGTCTCACTTCAGAGTCACACTGTGGGGCACACGAACAGGTCTCTTGCTCTGGTAGAGATGAGTGTTGGGCCCAGTGTCCTCCCTTCAACCCCGTGTATTTGGAAGTCTGGCTGCCTGGAGCTGCTTGTCTTCGGGGGAAATGCTAGCATTTCCTCCTCCCAAGTTCAGGAGCAGCCACCCGGAGTTGGCTGTAGAGGCTGGTTCTCAACAGGTGCCAGCACCGGGCACTGGGCCCTCTTTTGTTACTTTCCTGAGTGTCCTGAGATGGGCGTGGGTGACATGGACGGCTGCAGCCAGGACGCTGACTGGCGATCACTTTCCTGCCTAAGCAGCAGTGCCTAGTTAGCCAGAAGGAAACGCTCACAGTGGGCTGTTTAATCCAGACCAGTGGTCTCCGAGGAGTCACCTTGTCTAGGACGTCATGCGCACAGCTCTGGCGATAAAACAGGCGCCAGGCCACGCTGCACTGAGAAACAGTGAACCAGATTGCTGGACATGGGGCTGCCCTTGGTGTCTGACAGTGGTTTTGTGTATTTCATATTCGCCCTCTGCTGGATAAACTGCCAATGTCATTCTTAATCTATGGAACTTATTTGAAAGTGCTGATTTACTTCTCTGTCCCACAGACGATCGCCTACAGCATTTTGTGGGACCTGAAGTTTCTGATGAGGTAGGTGTGCTCCGGCGCACTGTTGGCTGGAGGAATCCTCCAGTGCACAGTGCCTCTGAGGAGCAGACTTTCTGGTAGTGTCACAGACCCCGCCGCAGGCCAGCAGGGTGGTGAGAGAGCAGCCTCTCCTGGCCTGGGCATGTGGGCTGAGGGTCGCTCGGGTCCCAGCAGGAAGTGGAGACCAGCTTGGTTGCACCTCCACGGCCGCTCTGCCTCATGCTGGAGGCTGGTGCTGTGTGCTCAGGTTCACCTGGTCCTGCTGAGCGCTGCATGGGCCTCACCTCAGTCTGGCCTGGCAGGCGGATGCCCGGTGAGCTTCAGCTTCCAGCTACCCATTCTGTTCCTCAGGAACCTGGCCCTGGGAGGGGGCTTGCTGCTGCTCCTAGCAGAGTCCCGCTCAGAAGGGAAGAGCATGTTCGCAGGTGTCCCCACCATGCGCGAGAGCTCCCCCAAGCAGTACATGCAGCTTGGAGGCCGTGTCCTGCTGGTCTTGATGTTCATGACTCTGCTCCACTTCGATGCCAGCTTCTTTTCTGTGAGTACTGCTGCCTGCTGGGGGCCCTGGCTTCTCACACCCACTCTGGAGGGGTCTGAACAGTCTGGGCACAGGAAGCGGCCCTTTTACCTCAATCAAATAAGCCCCATCTGTCTCCTGTGCACCAAGAGCTGCCTCCCGGCAGGTGGAGTCCAAAGCCCACTGTCCTCCCCACAGGCCCCTCTGGCCCCACTTGAGCCTTTGCTGAGTGTGTTCATATGCAGTGCTAGGGCAGAGGGGCTGGGCAGGGCGCTGCCACCCGGGGGAGGGCAGTTTCCAGCCTGGATGGCTGGGTGGGCCGAGATGCGTTGGGCTAGAGTGAGGCACAAACCAGCAGCCCGTCCTGGAGTTCATCCTGGTAAATCTCCTGGGCGATGGTTTCCCTCTCCCCAGCCTTCCCCACTCAAATGGGTGGGTGGCTTCATCTGGTTCCCATGTGCTTCCTGCTCTCCCACAGCAGCAGTGGTTGCATCAGCCTGGCACAGGGGCCTTAATGACACAGCCAAAGGTCATGCATGAAACTCCCGAGCTGCTTCCCGCTGATGCCTTGCCTTTCACACCATGCAGATCGTCCAGAACCTCGTGGGCACGGCTCTGATGATCTTAGTGGCCATTGGTTTTAAAACCAAGCTGGCAGCGTTGACTCTCGTTGTCTGGCTGTTTGCCATCAACGTGTACTTCAACGCCTTCTGGACCATTCCCGTCTACAAACCCATGCACGACTTCCTGAAGTACGACTTCTTCCAGACCATGTCAGTAATCGGAGGCCTGCTCCTGGTGGTGGCGCTGGGCCCCGGCGGTGTCTCCATGGATGAGAAGAAGAAGGAGTGGTAACAAACAGTCCCTACCCTACCTGGCCAAGACCCAGCCATCGAGGACTGGTTCAGGGTGGAGCCGAGAAGCTGCCAGCATTTGTCCTCCCCTCCCCTCCCCTCCCTGGTAAAGGCACCGATGTTTTGAGAACTTTATTCGTAGACACCTGGAAACCAACGGGAAGGTCTGCTCTGGAACCAGTCTGGTACTGACCATTGAGTGCTGGCCATCCGGACGGTCAGCCCCCCAGCCCAGGCTTGGAGCGAGTAGTGTGGTGGGTCGTGGCCCCCAGCCCCATTTTGAGTCCTTTTTGGGGCGAGAGCCTTCCAGCTATACTAAGCAGACAATGTCACTCAGAGCAGTCTCCCTTGTTTCTTCGGTTTACATTCTTTGCTCAAAATGACACGATTTGAGATGATCTGTTCAGACACCTCACAGTTAAGCACCCTGGTTTAGAACCGTAACCAGTGGCTTCAACACTTCAACACCGTTCTGCCCGTCTTCTAGTTACTTTCCAGCTCAGCCAGTGAAGACCTAGAGAACCCCAGACCCAGGGAGTGACGCAGTACTGGAGGGGTGGCCGAGGCTGCTGGTGACAGATGTCACTCATTCACAGGCTCGGCTGGGCTCTGTGTCCCCAAGTCTGGCAGTGGGGAGGGCCGGCCAGGAGGCTGCACACAGGATAGCCAACCCCATCAGATCAGCTCGGGGAGCAGCTGCCCTGCAGGTCCCAGCCCAGTTACCTCACTCGACCTTCAGAGCCAGGCCTGGACGCCCCAGCAGCAAGTCACTGTCCCTGAGGCTGTTGCTTGCTCCAGTTTTGTCCAAGATTATGTCTCACAGTTTGTGATGCCTTATCGATTCGGTCTCAATCCTGTATTTAAAGTTTTCTAACATTGCCTTACACTGTGTCCTCTTTTTAGGGGGGAGGGCTCTGATGCTGTGGTTCTGCTCATCTGCATGGCAGTGAGGTCCATGAGGGTGGCTGGGGCCTCTCCAAGCCTCCCCCGGGCCCTTTGGGGAGATTGACCAGAGGCATGGCCCTGGAGGGGACAGTGGCCACTAACCCCATGTCTGTGGCCAAGGTGCATTCCAAGGCCACCCTGGGCCAGGCCTGAGCGGGCAGTGGTGGGGCCTGTGCAGGACAGCAGCTTACACCTGTCCCTCAGTGTTTCCTTCTGATTGGCACAAACTCCCATGCGTAAAATCTAGCAAAGACCGGCCAGGATCTAGCTCAGTGGTTCTGCTGCCTGCCTCGCAAGCACATGGTCCCAAGTCGATCCCCACTACCAAAAAAAAAAGATCTAGCAAGGGCTCCAGGGCACAGGGCCCTTGCCTCCCTGGGTGACGACACCGAAGGGCACCTGTCTCGGCTGGCACGTGCCTCCTCCCCATGAACACAGTGACAATCTCAGACAACACTGGCCATAGAATGACGCCGGCCCCAGGGTCAGCTTTGTCTTCAGCCCAGAGGGCTGGCGCCTGGGGGGGGTGGGGATCCAATCTGCCCATTGGTTTTGGCAAAACAGTTTCTGAAAATGCTTTTGCTTTATGTGGGAATAGGTATAAATCTCATTTTATGCTGTATTTTATATCTTAGTTGTGTTTGAAAACGTTCTGATCTTTGGAAACATTGAAATAAATAATGGCATTTGTGTATGCGGCGTGGTCGCATGGTGGTGTCCAGCCTGGGCAGGGCTCTGGTGAGCTGCGTGCTGCTCAAGACCCAAGGAGCACGGGGTGCGATCTCCCTTGAGCCCTGCTGCTTCGCGGGTGCGGAGCAGGCCATCCAGCCCTTCTTAGTGGGCAGTGAAGGTCAGAGACGCGATGAGAGAGGAGTCACCGAGGGCCTTCCTAACCCGCCTGCTTGAAGGAGCCCAAGCTCTTGGGCCTGCGGTGATGGCTCTGGAGCTTCTTGGTCAGGGAGCCCCGCTGCGTCTGCGGCAGAGCAGAGAGCTCGGTCAGGGCGAGCGGCCTTGCCCCTGCACCAGGGTGCTCTGCGCATGCGCCACCCCACCAGCCCAAGGAGGGCCGATTCCCACCGTTTCCCCGCAGTGCAGTGTGGGGCGGGGCGCCCTCTGCCCTTCGAAGTGAAGACCTGACACCCGCTCCCTTCTCTCCCACAGGGGACAGAAGGGCGCTGCCTGGAGCCAGGCCCCTTCCTCTGGGCTCCTGGGCCACAGGCCATGGCCGCACCCACTACAGCTGGGGGGGGGTGTCCTTGTCCTTTCAGACCACAGGTCGGGACCTTGCTCCTGGAGGCCCTCTTAACAGCAGCGCCCTCCGCTTCCCCTTGGACATTGTTGGCTTGGAATTCCACTTGTGAAAAAAGTCCTGTTGTTTTTGTTTCTGTGACACAGCCTTGCTAGTATAGTTCAGGGTGAATTCTCTGTGTAGGCCAGGCTGACCTCGAACTTGTGGTCCACCTCCTGCCTCTGTTCTGAGTCTGGGAATAGAGGTGTGATCCTTATTTTCCTAACTAACTGAAACCCACCACTGGGCAGGCTGCCTGCTGGCGGCCAGAAGCGACAGCTCACCTTCCTGCGCTTACAGGCCTCCTCACGGGCCACTTCCATCTCACGCCTGTCCCCGGGGCGCTTCCCTCCTGGGGACCCTGGCTTCTCATCCTCGTGCTCTGTCACAAAGCCATCGGTGTCGACCCCATTCTCAGGCTCTTCTGGGTCCTTTTCGGTGAACAGCTCGGCTAGGAGAAGCAGACATGGGGCTCATCTTCTGCAGGGAGTGAGAGTGCCACCAGCGGCAGGAGGAGGACACCTAGCAGAGCGGGGGCCGCCCAGGAGAGGCAGGTGGGGCGTGGAGCTGGGGGGCAGGACTGTGCTTACGTGGGTACAGGTCTGTCATGCTGTCGTCACTCAGGGCTGCCTCCTCATCACTGGACTCTGGCTGCCAGAAGGTGTCTTTCAGGCCTGGTGGCCTGTTCCCATCCATCTGGTATTCCCTCCTCCGCTTGTGCCGTAGGCAGGCAGGGACGAACTCCACGCCTTGCTTCTGACACTCCTCATCTGGGGACAAGCAGGCTGACTCGGTACCCAACACGCCCTGGTCCTCTGGGTACCGAGCCAACCTGTGTCCCAGGGCTGTGCCACACCTCACAGGATGAGCACCAGCACGGCACAGCGGGCACCTGGACTCGGGGACAGAGCTGGCAAGCTTGGGCTGCTCCCCCCGAGCCTGGCCAGGCCGCAAGCAGGCAGCCAGGGGGCACTGCACAGGCCCCATGTGCGCCCCACAGAGGCTGGACAAAAGCCACAAGCCTGTCACCTGCAGACAGCAGTCCTCTCCCCAGTGCCCAACGGGCCAGGCCTGGGGGCTCAGTGAGAGCCAGCTGGCTGCCGAGCCCTGGGGGCTCCTGGGCTTAGAGCCCGGGAGTTGGCATGAGGCTTTGGGAAGCCCCTTGCTGGGGTCGCCCTGCTGTCTCCTCCTGTCCCCAGGCTGGTACAGCTCAGCACTCCAAGTGTGGGCTCCAGGAACCAGGGGCCAACTAACCTGTGAGGGAGACCTGGCTGCCCTTCTGCGCTGGGAGGTAGAAGCCCAGGGACTCCCCTCCCCATCTTCCCATCCTCAGACTAACCAGGCAGATGCATCACCTGGGGGCCGCAGAAGGGTGACAAGGAGCCACTGCTGCCTTCACAGGGCGCACTCTGGCCAAGGGGAGGTGACAGCAGTCAAAGGCCTGTGCAGGGCCACTTACATTTCCGCAGTGCTCTCTGGTACCGATGGCCCTGGGTGTGCCTCAGCACGTGCTCCGGAGACTTGTTGATGTGTCGAAGAGTTAGTTTGCAGAACAACTGGTGCCTACGGGGCAAGAAGACCAGCGTGCAGGAGGTTCAGGGGAGAACCTATGGCCCTGCCACACGGCTGTAAGCAGGATCGCACCGAGAGCTGGGCATGGGGGTGATGTAGCCTGAGCGTCGGTTTTAAAAGATTCGGAAACAAACCCACGGCGCGGCTGGAGTGGAAACCACTGACCCACACGGTCTGTGACCTCTTACTGTCGCCTGAAAGGCGGGCACAGCCCCGACGCCACCCCAGGGCGAGCGCAGGCGGGAGGCAGCCTGCGCGCGAAGGCCCTTGTGTGGGACCTTTGCCACCACTTCCTCCCTCCGACGGCGGGCCAGCCACAGGCTGCACCCACACCGAGGGGCCCCGCGGCGAGGGTGGACCCTGTCTCAGTCCAGTAAGGGCGCGCCGGCCACCTACGGGTGCTTGGTGCTGGGCACGATGTGCGGCTCGAAGTCTGCGTAGTCAAAGGCCGGAGAGGCGCGCGCCAGTCGCTGGTACTTCTTGCCACGAGTGTAGACCTGCAGCTCGGGCAGGCGGCAGGGCAGCTCGTGGCCCGTCAGGGAGCAGCGCACCTGCAGAGGCGGGCAAGGCCGGATCAGGGCCCCGGCGTACCCCGCTACCCTCCTCGTCCCCGCCCCTCCGCGTCCCTCTCCTCCTGGTGCGGACCCTGTTGGCGCCAGGGAGCAGCCTCCCCTCCTCGTCCCCGCCCCTCCGCTCCCCTCTCCTCCTGGTGCGGACCCTGTTGACGAAAGGGAGCAGCCGCAGGCTCGGATGCTGGCTCAGGAAGGCCTGCAAGGCGTCAGATGGCTCGCCCATGATCAAGGCTGCGAGCCGCCAGGCGCATGGGCGTGGGGCGGGGCAGGACCCGGAAGTAGACGCCCAGCCCCGGAAGCAGACACCCCTGCCCCCGGAAGCGCTCCCTGGTGGCAGGAACGATGGTGGCGGGGGTTCCTCGAATGCTGGGGCTGCGGGCCGCGAGGCTGCTCCGCACGGCGTGCGTGAAGCCGGTGAGCGGAGGCAGAGTGGGGAGCGGAGGGGAGGCCGGAGGGAGCGCGGGGTCGGGCGGGAGCTCAGCCAGACGTCCCGTCCCCGCAGGCCTGCGCCTCCCGGAGTGTCCTCACAGTCTCCCCACACCCAGGTGAGCAACGCGTGCGGGCTCGGAGCGGGTCTGGGGCTGCAGGCCCTGCAGTCACCGCGTGGTGGGCGCGGAGAGACTCGAGGACAGCGCCTCAGGTCACGGTGACGGGCTGCGCCTCCCCGCACAGCCCTGGGATCGGCTGCCTGGACGTTCGGCAGGCCTGGATCAGCAAGGCTTGGGAGGCTCTAGGGATCTGAAAGCTTGAGGTCCCTTCTGTGGATTTTGTTCCCCCCCAGCATTTATGGCGAGCAATGAAACGAGAGGCTGTTGGGAGTTTCGTAAGTCAGTGCCCTGAGTTTATGACATGCTTCTTCCTGGGTAGCACAAAGCTTTTAGTGCCTGGCTGAGATCCCTATTAATTGTAGCTGCTTTTTACGTGGGCCAATAAATGAATACCTGCGCAGATCAGTGCGCTAGAACACAGCACATTTTTGAGTCGGAAGTTAGCCTGGCGAGGTGGCACGTTTGCAATCCCAGCACGCTGGGGAGCTGAAGCTTGAGTCCAGCCTGGGAAATTTAGCAGTTTAGTAAGATCCTGTTTCAAAATAAAAAGAAAGAAAAGAAAAGGGCTGGGGACGTATCTCAGTTCGAAGGCCCTGAGTTCAATCCCAGCATCGCAAAAAAAAAAAAAAACGTCCTGAGGTGACGTGGTCCTGGTTGAGGGTAGAGCCAGCAGTGAGCTCTGGTCTCAGTTGTTCACTCACAAACGTGTGCTGGGCACTGGGTGAGCAGCAGGGCTGGACACAGGTGCTGCAGGTTGGCAGAGGGCCGGGTTCTGTTTGCTCACTCTTCCACTACACCCTTGGGGCTGCACAGGGGAGCCTTTGGCTGCTGAGTGCTGTTTTATGGCTTCTGACCACAGGGCAATGCTGTAAAACTTCCTCAGGGGTGTCATGGATGCCAAGCAGGTGCAGCAGCACTGCAGCAGAAGCCCCGGCCACAAAGCCAGAAGATGACTCTGTCCTCCAGTGGTTGCTGCTTCTCATCCCTGTGACTGCCTTTGGCCTGGGCACGTGGCAGGTAAAGACTGGTGTCTGGCACGGGTGCCCCAGCCCTTGATCCTGCTGCCGTCTGCCTGGTTTAAGCTGTTTCTCTAGGTCCAGCGTCGGAAATGGAAGCTGAAACTGATCGCAGAATTAGAGTCTCGAGTCATGGCTGAGCCCATCCCTCTGCCGGCAGAGTGAGTGTGGCTTCCTCGTGGGGCCTGGCCTCTGTTCTTGTCCTGTCCATCATGTCCCTGACCTGAAGGAGCCCTCAGATCAGTCATGCAGGGCTTGCTGTTGACAGCAGGCGACTCTTGGGATGACACTTTTCATGCTAGTTTTCAGCCTCTTCAGATCTTGAGCTGTCCCGCTGTGCTGGCAGCTCTGTGGCAGTGATCTTGGTGGGTGAGGGCAGGTCACACAGGGCTCAGCATAAGTGTAGTGGTTTGCAGAAAGTGCGCAGAATGACCTAGCTGCCCTCTCCCCTCATCTGAAAGCACGGTCTTAAAGTGCCACTGGCATTTAACAAAGAGAACACTGCCATATTTGCCTTGTAGATGGGGTTTGGGTCCGTTTTATTACTTTTATGTAAAACACTCATACAGAAAGCCACATAACTAGTTTCATGTCGACAGCACAGACCTGTATTCCCATGGTATCACAGGGCTAGCGCTGAGGGCCAGCCCCTTCCGGGGTACACCCTGAGGCCCACTGGTCTCCACTGGACCTGACCTGCCCCTTCATTGGGATCAAACTCAGGACCTTGCACCTTCGAGGCAGGCACAGTTGAGTGCCACTGAGCTAAATCCTGGGCTCCTCTTTGTTTTTGTATCACTGGTGGTCTGGTCATTCGAAACGCCCTTAAGGGGACTTACTGGCGATGGCTCTTCTCTCCTTGTAGCCCAGTGGAGCTGAAGAATCTGGAGTATAGGCCAGTGAAGGTCAGGGGCCACTTTGACCACTCCAAGGAGCTGTACATCATGCCCCGGACCATGGTGGACCCTGCCCGAGAAGCCCTTGAGGCTGGCCGCATCTCCTCCTCAGCCGAGAGCGGGGCCTTTGTAGTCACCCCCTTCCACTGCACTGACCTGGGGTAAGTAGGTTGTGCAGGGTGCTGACCTGGTTGGCAGAGGAAGTGGGTTTTTATCACTGTCCATCCCAATTGTCAAGACCCCAGAGGATCCACAATACCCAGAAAGCTTCGATTCCCTGGTTAAAATCGCCAATTCTGGCATCAAGCAGCCTTTTCATTACTGAATAGGATGTTAAACACTGACGAGAAGGGAAGTTACTATGACAGCCCTCCCCCAAAAACCCAGTGGCCAACAAGTTAGGCTGCTGTGGTGCAGCACGAGGGGCAGCCAGAGCAAGGAATGAAGCTGGGAAGGCTCTCCAGGGGCTGTGTACACCCTAGGAGTTAGTACAAAGAGCATTCTGGGCAAAGCAAAACACCCAGGCCTCATCAGCCCCCAGGGTCTGGGCCGGGGCCTGAGTGCTCCCTGTCCAGCAGGCTGCCCCTTGCCAGCGCCGTCCCCATGGCTCTTAGGTGAGAGGTGGGGCAACAAGACAGGGGAGGGTGCAGGAGTGGTAAAAGGCAATGGCAGGGACTGCCAATCCTGAGGGCAGGAGAGAAGACTTCCCCAGAGTGGCATGGCCCTTGCTGGTATCCAGGGCCTCGGCCATTTCAACTCATAGCTGTGGTCTGCCCCAGATTGGAGCCCTTCTAGAGATGCCATAAACAGTTCTGCCCACCTGAAATAGCACTTCCATTCCTCCAGAGTCACCATCCTGGTAAACAGAGGATTTGTCCCCAGAAAGAAGGTGAATCCCGAGACCCGGCAGAAAGGCCAGGTGAGGAAGCGCAGGCTGTTCCTTGTGAGGGCCTCATCTGTCACCTGCTCTCCAATGAAACAGCCTCTAATACTCTGTAGGTCGAGGGAGAAGTGGCCCTAACTGGGGTGGTGAGGCTGACAGAAACCAGGAAGCCCTTTGTCCCAGAGAACAGCCCAGAAAGGAACCACTGGCATTACCGGGACCTGGAGGCCATGGCCAGGACCACAGGCGCAGACTGTATTTTCATCGATGCAGATTTCAGTATGTTGTGGCCTGCCCAACACTTCTCACTCACTGTAGCCCCTGCCCTAGCATGGGAGTGGGCCCTTAGCCACAGAGAAGGCTGGGATATTTGGGGGAAAGGAGGAACCTGAGAGTGATAGGTTCCGGGCAGAGGCCTGTCACTCAAGAACCTGCACAAGTGAGGACAGGAGCCCACCGTCTTCACAGAGAGCACCGTCCCTGGAGGACCCATCGGAGGGCAGACCAGAGTCACCCTGCGGAATGAGCACATGCAGTACATCATTACCTGGTCAGTCAGTCTCTTCGGCCCTGGGCCTCCCCTCAGGCACCAGTGTGCAGCTTGACAACCTCATGTTCTCTTCCCCAGGTACGGGCTGTGTGCAGCCACATCATACTTATGGTGTAAGAAGTTTCTACACCGGATGCCTGGCATGTGACAGGGTCAGTACAGCCCTGCCCCTATTTAAAATAAAAAGCTTGCTTGTAAAAGAAAACCTGAGCTCTTTGTGTCACAGTTCCACGCAAGCATTCTGCCTGCACACCTGCCACCACTCCAGACAAGTGTACGCTGGGTAAGGATGATTTATTATTTATATACAGGAAACTCAAGGGCACACTTAGCCCAGCTTAGTGGCAAGTTCTTTAGCTTTTGCCTTTTCCAACTTGGCGATGCGAGCCACAGATTTGGGACCCAGGACATTGCCTCCCCAGTGACGGCGGATCTGAAATGACAAAAGAGCAGTCAGTGTGGCCTGGCACCCGCCAAGACTTTTCAAAGCACATGTGCAGGGCTGGGGGTGCCTCACTGGGACAGCTCATCTAGCACCTGTCACCCAGTCCTGGGGCTTAAAGCGTGTACTCGACCCCACTCTCTAACGCATCCAAGTGGATCACACCAAGCAGCACTGCTCAAGTTGGTCCCTTGAGAACAGCTTGATTTACCCAAGACCTTACCTGTGTACAATCACTGCTTACCTCATCATATCTGTCGTTGTAGTTGGTCCTGATTGCTTCCACCAGCTTGGCCAGAGCACCTTTGTCTTCCCTAACAAGGAAGGCAGGGGTGAAAGAAATGGGCGTTTAGCCTTGGATCTTAGGAAACAGGAATGACTTCCACTGTAGTTTGAAATATGAGCCTTTTTGCCTCAGATAAAACATGACCACATGGGTTATTCAGGTGAAGAAATTCTTAACCATCACTGGCAAACATTCAGATTAGAGTACTCACTGCACAAAGACACTTGTCCCAAGTCCTGAGGGGCGGACTAGGCGACCTGGCTGTGTACTTACGAGTTGACTTGTGTGAAGGCAACGGTGGTACATGTCTTCCTGTGGACTAGACGGCCTAGCCTTGCCTTCCCCTTGATGATACAGTAAGGGACCCCCATCTTGCGACACAGGGCAGGCAGGAACACAACCAGCTGGAAGACAGGATGGGCTGGAGTATGTTCTTACCGAAACCAGTTCTCCAAGAGCTGGCTTGGTGGCAACTGCTCAGGGTTAAAAAGCTCATGTACTTCAAGGTATAATTCAGCGAGAGATTCACATCATTGCAAGTGCCACACAGAATCCACTCATCTTACTCCCCCCCCATCCAGGAAAGGCTCCTATGTTCAGAAGTGGGACTATACAAACATCTTTGATCACAGGGGTGATACTCAGTCCACTGATAAAGAGTTCCCAGCTGAATATGCTCCTAGGTGAGGCAGGGTTGGAAGACGGGTGTCCCTAGGCCTGTGACCTAGGACTTGTGCTTGTCCCCAGTCCCCTCCCCTCTGACAGCAAGGGCTGAATTCCTGCTATGTGGCTCAACCACTTCCTCCATGTTGTATGTATATGCAAGGCATTTTGTCTCAGCAACTTAAAATTAGCCAATACAGGGGCTGGGGATTTAGCTCAGTGGTTTTGCCACCTGCTGTGAAAACGCAAGGACCCAAGTTCAATCCCCGGTACAAAAAAAAGTAGGATGATGTAGAAAAGAAATTATGATGTCTTTGGGCCAAGGATTTGGCTCAGCGGTTTCGCTGCCTTCTGCGCAAGGGCCAGGACCCGAGTTCGATCCCCGCTACCAAAAAAACCCAACAAAATGCCTTCCCTGGTCACCTAAAATTAGCCAATACAGATACTTTAGCAGCATCCTCCCCAAATCCTGTTGGCTGTTCTGGCCACAGCGCCAGACTCCACATTACACCTACTCCGTGTTCCCAGTTCTGCCTGAAGACCCTGGTCCAGCAGTCACTGCTCAGAAACCCAGCAGGCCTACCTCAATGGGGTCCACGTCGTGCGCGATCACCACTAGTTGAGCCTTCTTGTTCTCTACCAGAGTAGTGACAGTGTTAACACCTGGAACACAACCACTGTGTGTGAGTCCTCAGGATGCTCTGGTTACAGCCCAGATGCAGCTGTGACCAGCTGTGACTCAGTGTTAAAAAGCTCAGTTTACAGTGACTTCAGGTGAAGAAATTCAAGCACCGCTGCCCAGCGTGGCCTCCCATCTGCCCCAGGCCCCCACCTGCTCTGAGGACTGGTGGTCTCCGAGTGGGGACATCCCCTTTGCCAGCAGCTTTCTTCTCAGCCCGCGCCAGCAGCCTCTGCTTCTTCTCTTGCTTCGTCTCTGGTCTGTACTTATGGGCGAGCTTAAGCAGCTGGGTAGCTAGAAAAGCATCCTTCGGTTACCCTCTGCAGTGTAGGGCCCAACCGATCACTTAACATGATATAAACGCTGGGTCCCTAGCAGTGCTGAGGACTGAACCCACAGCCTACAGAGCTATACCACCAGCTCGCTCTTAGGAATCCCAGGGCCATGCACCATCTTTTCAGTTAGGCCAGCATCCTGGGTAGCAGCAGCGAGGCCAGTTCCACACCACAGAAGCCCACCTGTTTGGCGATCCAAGGCCTGAGTGAACTGGTTAATTGCAGGAGGCACCTTCAGCCGCTTATACAGGATAGCCCTCTGCCGCTGCAGCCGGATGTAGCGGGGCCATTTGACAAAGCGGGTGAGGTCTCTCTTGGGCTGGATGTCCTGTCCTGAGAAGAGGTTAAGAATATGAATGAGGCTCAAGCCCTGGGTCAGAGCACACCGGGGCCACCTGGGAGGGTGTTGGTGCATCAGCGATCTTGGTGGTTTGAAACGTCATCACTGTCTTTCAGATAGCAAATATTCTCTCACATCATCTGCACCCAACACCTAGGCCTGGCAGCCAGCGGCGACTCTCCTCTGTAAGAAGTCCAGCCTACCGTCCCCTGAAGCCCAGAGCCGAAGACACCCACTAAACACACCACCACTGTCCCCACGCAAGGGGCGGGGCTCAAGCAGTGGGTCCAGTTTTCTAGAAAAGCTGCAGAATGAATCCAACGGCAGCAGGCGACCCACCCTGCTGGCTGCACAGTAGTACGTCGTCGTGCCGACAGGGTCTCGTCGGCAGCTCAGGCCGGCCTTGCGGCCCAGCGATCCTCCCGCCTCAGCCCCCAGGTGCTGCGATCACAGGCCTGCGCCACCACCCCGGCTCGAGATGCCGCCACTCTCCCGAGAAAGCCATTGCGCAGTCACTCTGATTCTCCCTCCTTTACTCACCAATGCCAAAGTTCTTTGGCCTCTTCTCAAACAGGGGATTGACCACCTTCTTGGTCTCCTGCTTCTTCACGACAGCAGGAGCCGGGGCCACCTTCTTCCCCTTGGCCTTCTTCCCCTTCGGCTGAGCACAAAGGAAAACCCCATTAGGCCGGCCCCCGCGACGCCCGGCACCCTCCGGACGGGCGAGGTCTTACACAGCATTTGCAGGCGCACTCGAACCGAGGGATCCGGCACGGGACGCAGGCGGGCTGCTCCGTGGCGCGGTTTGTGTGCCCGGCCGCCGCCCGGCGCAGCAGCCAGGGCCCCAAGCCGGCTCCACGTCGGCGGCAGAGGCCAGCCCATCCGGTCCCTGACGCCGGATACCCGGCTCAGTGTCTCCCTGCTAGGCCCGGGAGACCTCTTCCAACACCAAGCCGAATCGGGGACCCCGCGCGGCCGCAGCCAGGGGCGGATGGCGGCGGATAGATCCCGGAGGGAAATGCGGGACCTCAGAACTCAGACTCACTCACCATCTTGAGCGGCTGACAGAAAGAGAAAGTAAAAGGAATTGTGGGTGATATGTAAGCGGCAGCGGCTATCGCGAGAGCTGGCGCCTACGCGGGACTTTGGATTTAAAGCGACGGGACTCCTTAAATCCTTCGGTCGGGAACGGTGCTTAGAGCGACTTCGCGCTCAGCCAGGAGGTGGGGCGGGGCGGAGAGGCCGTGGTGGGTCGCTTGGTCCCGCAGAACCGTCGGTAAGCGCAGCTTGGGGCGATCCTGAGTGCCCAGGAGGCTGGCCTTCCTGTGCGGACCGGGTCCCGAGCCCCGGAGTGGCAGGGCCGGGGAGGGAAAAGGCCGCGGGGGACCTGGGGCGCGGGGCGGGATCGGAGGGACGGAGACCTGCGGCTGGGGCCCGGGCGTTGGAGCGGAGACACCCCAGCCCCGACGGCATGGTCCGCGCCTGCGTGGGACAGCCCCGGGCTGGCGGGGTAACCCAAGCAGGTGGGCCGTCCAGCTTGCCCACCCACTGGACTGGACAGATGTAGCTGGCCTGTCGGGTGCTGGGTGCGCGTTCCCGGGGAGAGGGGTGAGCCGAGGACAGCTCCGACCCCGCTGTGCCTGCTGAGGAGTGGGGTGACCCTGTGGCAGAAAGGGGCTCCTCAGAGTTCTTCACGTTCTGCTCGGGTGGTGGAGGGCGGCAGAGCCTGTCTCGCCCACACGAAGGTCTGTCCTGCACTGTGTCAGGGTCCCTGGCCTCCACTGCGCTGCCTGAGCCTGTCATGGCCCAGCAAAGAGCCCTACCCCAGAGCAAGGAGACGCTGCTGCAGTCCTACAACAAGCGGCTGAAGGACGACATCAAATCCATCATGGACAACTTCACTGAGATCATCAAGACCGCCAAGGTGGGTGGGCGCTGTCCTCTGAGACCTGGGGAGCCAGAGCCAGGGGCCCCCGCACCCACCATCCCGGGGGCCTGTGCTCTGTGCTGGAGCTGGGACACAGCAGGGAATGGGACAGGAATGGCCCTTGTCCTGTGCAGAAAGCATTTTAGGGTAGGTAGGGGTGGCAGGGTGTCATCACAAACAGGTCAACAGAGAAGCAAAGGAACCAAATAGTTGCCAGGCCTGGTAGAGCCTAACTGGGAGAGCTCCAAGCCCAGCGCTTACCAGCCTTGTGGGTTTGATGGGGATTTCACTCTTCAGTGCCTCAGTTTCCCCAGCCTTGTGGGCCCTCGTGATGAGTTCGTGTGGAGCAGTTACTGCAGGGCCTAGAACAGAATGAGTTACCCAGTCCTGGTTCCTACTACAAGTGAGAGTGAACAGCAGAGAAACGGGAGGCCAGAAGCCAGGCAGGCCCCTCCAGGCAGGCAGAGCAGTCAGTGTCTTGGTTGGGGCCAGGCTGACCCCACTGCTGCACCCAGGCCGGCTCGGTCGGCCAGAATGGTAATAAAGGGAGCTGACATTTATTTAGCTCAGTCAGGCCCAGGGCTATTTGTGTTGCTCTGCTTAATCCCCCCTACAACTCTGTGAGGCAGGTACCCTTGTCCTTTCCACAGTCAGAATGGGAAACTGAGGCCCAGAAGACTCCATAACTTGCCCGTGGTCACTTAGCTAACTGACAGAGCTAGGATTTGAACTTGAGGAGTCTGGCTCTGAGCTCATGCCCCGTCCATTCCATCCTAAGGCCCTGTTGGAAGCTCTGGCCAGGCTGGCTCCCAGGTCCTTTGAGCAGACGTGCTGGGCTGGTCTCCTGGCTCCTCTGTTTCAGAGACACCGTGAACCTCTAACTGGCCCATCTGTGGGCCTAGCATGGCAGGCCAGGCTTGAGTCATGGACAGCAGCAGTGTTAGTACAGAGCCCGGCGCCCTGGCAGCAATCAGGAAATGTTTGCTCAACAAAGTGCGTTGTTGCTGGGAGTGGTGGTGCACACCTGTAATCCCACCACCAGGAGGCTATGGCAGGAGGATCACTGTGAGTTTGAGGCCAGCCTGAACTACACAGGGAGACCCTGTCTCAAAAAAACACACACAAAACAAAATGCATTTTTTTTCCCCCTGTTATTCAATGATTTACCTAGTGCCTGAGCCAGCACACCGGTCCCTGCCAAACAGGGTTCACACGCTAAAAGGACTTGGCCCCATTCATTAAGACCCCGTCCCTGTTCCTAGTGCAGCTGTCAGTGCAGGCAGCTGTGCCTTGGTCCCCAATAAGGTGCTGGTGTCTCCCACAGAACAGAACAGGAGAAGGGGAACAGAACGTTGCCAGGATCCGCTGAGTGGAACGCTGGGGCTACACGTGGCTAGCTAGACTGGCTGTAGCAACGTGGACACACCAGCGGCCATCTGGTTCCTGACTGCCAGGCTGGGCCAGCAGCAGGGACTCTAGGACGGGTCAGCTGAGCTGATCCTAGGCTTTCTTGCTTGTCCACAGATCGAGGATGAGACGCAGGTGTCACGGGCCACTCAAGGTGAACAGGACAATTATGAGATGCATGTGCGAGCTGCCAACATCGTGAGTACCCCAGGCAGAGGGTGTGGCCGGGCCTCCAGGTGGTCTCCGCTGGAGTTAGGTCTTCAACATGCTGAGCTGCTTTGATTTCACCCGTAGGCAGTTTCTGAGAGCGGGGTACAGCAAATCAGTTCTCAGGAGATTGTCCCCAAGAGGGGCACTGGTCTGCCCAGTCCACCCTGGTGTTGTATGGTGGGCAGGAGCAGGCAGCCCTTCCCACTGACCTGAAGATTCCCTGAGTCACTGTGAGTGCTGTGATCCCTCCAGATATCAGAGGAGAACCCAGCAAGCCAGGGTCCCTGCAGGTGTGTGCCACGGGTGGAAATGCACGGGGCAAGGCCCCTAGGAGCCCTGCTCAACTGCTGCCTCTGAGAAGAGCAGGGCAGGAGGCGGAGTACGACGTGGGCTTCCTGGGGGTTTGGGTGCAGTGTGCAGAAGAGTGTGTGCATAGCCTGTCCAGTAGCACTTCAGGCCCATGGGGGTGGGAACCAGGGCCCGGGAGGGAGAGCTAGGGAGCAGCCTGTCCCACCTGCCCATCGGGATGGGTGCTGGGCCCTGGCTCCCCTAGCTCAGATTTCAGTGTTTTCGCTTATCCTCAGATGGCCTCATGCTGGCTGGGGTCTCCGTCTCCTTTTGGAGATGAGGGAGCTGAGGCTCCCAGGGAGGCCACTGCTGTGCCCTCACGCTGTGCCTGCCCTGGTTCTGGTGGCTGCAGGTCCGAGCAGGTGAATCCCTGATGAAGCTGGTGTCCGACCTCAAGCAGTTCCTGATCCTCAACGACTTCCCATCAGTGAACGAGGCCATCGACCAGCGCAACCAGCAGCTGCGCACCCTTCAGGAGGAGTGTGACCGGAAGCTCATCACCCTGCGGGATGAGGTCTCCATCGACCTGTACGAGCTGGAGGAGGAGTATTACTCATCCAGGTACAAATAGGGCGGAGCCAGCAGGCGGGTGGCCCTGCCTGGAAGGGCCTGGTTTCCCCTAACAGTCTGATGGACAGACAGCTCACACCTGCTCGCGGGCTCAGCCGTTCCCTCAGCGCTGAGCAATGGAAACCTCAGGACATGTGTCAGGGAGGCGGAGTCTGGAGAAGGGGGTCCTCTGGGCCTCGCTGTGCTTGGCTCTTGAATCCATACATAGACATTTCAGCCGAGGCTAAAGGCCAGGCCCACACTCATGTTGAGGACACCATGTTTGCCCAGATGCAATTCCATGTGGATGTCACCGAACCCCACAGTGTGGAGACAGGGCGGCCCTGGGAGGGACGAGGGAGACCGAGCAGAGAATGGCATGGACCCAAGCCTGGGGTATTCGGATGTCTGGTTTCTGGTCACCGCAGCCTTACTCACGGAACAGGGGCCTCTGCATGCTGGCCCAAGGGACAGTGGTCATCCTAGCCCTCGTGGGACCACTTGGAATCCTGAGACCTGACACCTCCTGAGCCAGAGGGGTCCTGGAAATCAGAGTCCAAAGTAATATTCACGTGGTGGGAAGCAAGTCTGGCGGGGGCCTCGTCCTGCCCCACTGGCAGGCTGTGCAGCTTGGGACCAGCAGTCATAAAGCTCAGGCACCGTGAGCCTTCCACACAGTCGTCCTCCCTCCTGGCCCCTTCATCCAGAGCCAGTTCGGTCTGGGCTGGGCTCAGGTTCTCTGCCCAGCTGGAGTGGTTCTAGAGTTAGGGTGTTCTGGGGCTAGCTTGGCTGGTCCTCCCCAGGGAGGCAGAGTGGGTCCTGGGGTGGCTCAGGGTCCCCTGGGGCAAAGCTCTTCTTTGAGGCTTTTGAGGCGGCTGCTGGCCTGGAGCCCCAACAGAGCAGCCATGGGGCAGTAACTTTAGCCGCAGGGGGCTGCCGGCCAGTGGGAGGAAGGCTCAGCCTGAGGGCACACAGCAGAGTGGGATAGGAACCTGGGACCATGAGTGCCAGGCTCCCGAAGTCCCTGGTCTGCCCCCAGGCCAGTCTGTGTCTCTCCCGCAGGTGTCCCGTCCACTCCAGCCAGCCCCTCCCTCCTGCAGCCCCGTGGTGAAGCAGCTGCCCCTCCATAGGCCCCTTCCACCTGTGCCACGCATGTGCCAGCGCTCGCCCTCTCTGCCCTCTCTCTGCTGCTCGCTCTCTCTGGCTCTGCCTCTGCCCTGCTCTCCTGTGGGTGTCACTCTGTCTTGGACGGTTCTGAGGCTGGTGTGGGGGAGGCCAGGGCCATCAAGTACACATTCGCTGTGGGGCATCCCTGCTCCAAGTAGCCACTGCCATGACTGACAGCCAGGCTCTGCCTCGAGTCCCCCGGTATGTGGGGAGTCTGAGTGCACAGAGCCCTAGAGCGGTGGTGCAGGGACATGCTGGGGCCCACGAAGATGGGGACCCCGCAGGGGCTAGGAGATGCCAGTGGAAGTCAGACCAGAGGGCTGCAGCTCAGCGGGTGGGGGCGCCGGCTGAGGTGGCACAGCCTGTAGGTGGCTTCCTCCTTTCGGGAGGAAGGGCAGCCGCCGCGATGCCCTCCCCTGGCCAGGCCTTCGGAGTAGAGGAAGGGATGGCAGCTTGGGGCCGCAGCCATGTTTTCTTAACTCTGCTTCTGTCTTGCTTCTCCCCTCTCGGCTTTCCTCTCTGCCTGCTCCTGTCCCTCCCTGGGGTTTCTGGTGGTGGAAAAGCTCAAGTCTTTGCGAAGCTAATGACTTGCCTCTGTGCGAAGCTTACTGGAGGCTGGACCTGGACACAGACTCTGCTGATGGCCTCTCGGCCCCTCTGCTGGCATCCCCAGAGCCTGGCACTGGCCCCCTGCAGGTTGCAGCCCCTGCCCACTCCCATGCTGGTGGCTCCGGCCCCACAGAGCATACCTGAGCTTCCTGGGATGCCCTCCCTGCGCCCCTGCTTTATCAGGAACAGAGTCCAGTGCCCCCCCCCATGCCCCCTGCAGCCTCACTTCTTAGAGACCCCGGGACCCAGGAGCCCCTGTGACCTCCTTGGGAAGCTCCCGGGATGCTGGGCAGAGCTGTTCCAGCTGCTTCCAGGGTGGCCTGTCGTCATCTCCAGCTGCTGCCTTCTGGGCTGGCCAGGTGGGAGGAAGTTGAGGCCCTGGACTGGGCAGGGAGCTTGACTGACAGCAGAAGGCACCTCACTGAGTTTAAAACTGGGGGCCGCCCAAAGTGCATGGCCAAGCCCCGCCTCCCGTCCTCGGGCCATGGTGCCTGTGCAGAGCCCTCCCACTGCCTTTTGCCCTGGTATACCCTTCTGTGCCATGGATTGGGTACCCTGGCAGGCCCCTGTGGGGGCTTCTCCCCATATCCTGTTGCCATGTCTGTTCTGCCACTTTTGTAATGAGACTGAATAAAAACACTGCCACTCTTTCAACTGCTTCCTCATCCTCATCCCTGGTCAGCCCGGGACCACCCTTGGGCACCCAGCCACATCTGAGCATCACTTCTTCACTGCCTGGGTGGCCTTGGGATCCAGACTAGGCCCCTCCCACTGGCACCCAGCAGGTCCTCCATGTCTGGTGAATGAACGAAAACACTGCTGCCATGACTGTCTCTTGGGTGGCTCTGTGTGTTAGGCACCTCTGCCTCTGCTGTCATCTCATTCTCATGTCACCTCTGGTGCTGTTAAAAGCCTGCATTTCACAGGGTGGCAGATGTGGGCTTGGAACTGGCAGTGTGCCCATGCTACAGGGCCAGAAAGTGAAGTGGCAGAAACAGGTTTTGAACCCTGGATGGCACCAGGCTCACTGTAGCATGCAGAGACCACAGTGCTGGGGCAGGATGGGGGTGTCAGATCAGGAGAGATGGGGTTCAGCCCTACCCCAACTGCCATCCACACACCCTGTCTCCTTCCCAAGAAGGAAGATAGAGACCACTGTCCCCAGTGTTGGCAGCTTAGGTAACAGGCTGACGGTCACCCGGGGCCCTGGCCCTGGAGTCTAGACTGCGTGGAGCGAGAGTCTTCCACTGGTAAGATGTTGGGTGGTCTCCTGCAGGATTGTAATTGTGGGATGGGCCCGTACTGAACCACTAAGGAAGAAAAAGCGCTTACAACCAGATGGAAACACAAGGCTTTCAAAAACTTGAGTAATAAAATCTTTGTATCACAGCCTTTTTATTCTCTGCTTGGCCAAAGCCGTTCAACATTGAAATTTCTCCCTGGAAGCAGCTCCTTTGGGCACAGCTGTTGCTCCTGGCAGCACTCCGTGAAAGGCCCCCCTCAACAGGTTCTGTGGAGCCTGCCTGCGGCAGGCAGGGCTCCCCTCCGTGACTCCCGCAAAGCCACAGTATAGTCACCAGCGCTAAACCCTGGTCAGTCCTGTCTAATTCCACCTTTCTGATCCCAAGCATTTCATTTTGAGGATGCTAGAGCCTCAGGAAAAGTTAAAGGTAGTATTATAGAGTTATAAGTAGTGTGTGGAAACAACACCCACTTAGGCCCTTTGGGGGGCCCAGCCCTTTGCAATTTCTCGTGTATGAAAACAATTGGACTTCATTTGCAAACTACTCATCAGCTTGCCAAGAGAATGTTCTTCATGGCCCCAGACCATCCACTAGCAAAACGAGGGGCTGTTTCATGTCACCCGCATCCCCGCCACACTGTTCGCCGTGTGCTTTTACAGCTGTTTTTACTTTGCATCCCTTTTAGTTGCTGTGTCTTCTCAAATCGGGCAGAACCCGGGGGGCAGTGACACGGGATGCGCAGGATGCCGGACGCAGCTGCAGGGCTGCAAGTGGGGAAGAAGCCAGGGTGGGTCGCGGATGACCGAGCAGGTCCCGGTGCGGGGCGTCACCGCCAGGGTGCGGCGCGGGGCTCGGCAGCCACCGAAAGCGGGACCGGGGACAGCGCCCGGCACGCGGAGCCACAGGCGACCTCTAGGTGGTACCCGCTCCAGTGCGGACCCACAGTGCCCCGCGCCGGTCGGGCTGGCTAATCGAGCGCCGGTCGGGCTAATCGAGCGGTCGAGCTGGCGCATTGGCGCTCGGCTGGCCGCGCCTGCGGACGCAGCGGTTTCCGGCGAGTCGCGCGGTCCTGGGGCCCGGGTGTGGGACGGGGTTAAGCGCGTCATCCCTTCCCGCGGGTTGAAGTCATGGCCTCCCTGCTCGCCAAGGACGCCTACCTGCAGGACCTGGCCAGGAAGATCTGCGTTCAGCCGGGCCCGGAGCCGCCGAGGCGCCAGCGGGGTAACGCGGGGCCGGGCGGGCGCGGTTGTCCCCATCCGGTGGCCCAGGCGGCCCCCTGCGGGACGAGCTGCACTTTGCCGGGGAAAGCAGCGCTTCGCCCTGTCCTGGGCATCGGCGCGGGCCCTGCGCCGGGAGGAACTCCGGCTGGACCGGCGCGCGGGGTGGGGGTGGGGGTCACGGCGGAGAGCGGCAGGCGGAAGAGCCGCCTCGACCCTCGGGACGAGGAGGGAGGGAGAGGTCTGCGGGCCTAGGGCTCAGGGGCACGCGGGCGCCGGGGCTTGCGGGTGGGGCCCAGGCCCGGGCCCAGAGGAGGGCATCAGGCTGAACAAGGAACCAGCAGGCACAATGCAGGGTTTCCTTTTTGTAAGAGGAAAACCCTCGTTATAGGAGATGTTGAAACTTAAGGGAGTTTCTCACCCTCAGTTATAACTTAGAATTAATTGGCTTTCTAGGATTTATCCTATGTGTGAGTTTCATGCTCTGAAACTACCTGATTCACATTCCGCTTTGGAATTTAAATTGTGCAACTTTTCCTCATCCCTTAAAGCGAAGCCTGTGTTGTAGTAGGTAGTGGTTCTTTGCCACGCGGTGCCATGGTTTGTTGCTGCAGATGAGTGTTTAGGTAGGTGATCGTCGTATTATAATCTCTTAGATGACGTTATAGGAATACGTTTGACGCTAGACCTTCGAGCATAATTCCCACAGCAGAATGCGTGTGAGGGTGTCTTGCATTTTGGTATGTGGTCAGTCTGCTTCCGGGCAGTGCCTTCTAGCTCTGGATAGCCCCTGCTGGCCCCTCGATCGTGTTTCTCTCTGTGCACCCTTGGGGATTAAAGTCCTCGAAAGACTTTCCTGCCTGTTGAGTGACTCACAGGTCAGAGCTCACAGCTCTTTATCATTTTGTATTTCAGCGGGCAAAGCTCGAGGCTCAGAAGCTTTTGGGCCCCCAAAAAAGAAAAGGAAGAAAACACAAAAGAAGTCTCGAGAGCGGGAACAGAAGTCTGCAGAGCGCAAGGCCAAATCCGAGGGGGTGAAGTCTCCAATGGCTTCTGGGTCCAAGAAGCCAGCAGCAGTTAGAGAGGAGGTTTCTAGCCCCACTAGAGCCCCTGAAGGTGAGGGGCTCCAGCGCCCATGGGGTTACCATGCGAGGCTTCCAGTGCTGTTAAGAAAAGGCAACCATCAGGCACTTGGGGCTAACACAAGACTCCCAGGAGCAAAGATCAGCCTTGCTTGAGGGCGGGTGGGATGCAGAACCACATGGGGCCAGTATGTTAAGGACCAAGGCCATGCCTCTCAGGTCCTGGAGCAGCTTGGCTACTAGGAAGTGTTTTCTTTTTTTTTTTTTTGGTACCGGGGATCGAACTCGGGTCCTTGCGCTTGCGAGGCAGGCAGTGGAACCACTGAGCTAAATCCCCGGTAGGAAGTGTCTTCTTATGCGGCAGTGACTTACTTGGGAGTCAGTTGCCTGTCCTGGCAGGTTTCTGGAGACCAACCCAGCTTGAAAGGTGGAGGGTTTAATCTGATTGGCCTGCAGTTCCACGAGTGGCCACAGGGTGGGGCCAGAGAAGTAGAGGCTGAGGCTCAAGTGCTGGCCCTCAGTGCTGGGGAGGGTGGTGGGCCCCCTTCCAGCCCTGTCTCTGTCCCCACAGATGGCCGTGCCTCAGAGCCTGGCTCTGTCTTTGCCCTGGAGGTTCTGAGACAGCGGCTGCATGAGAAGATCCAGCAGGCCCGGGGCCAGGTAGGTTGGGACCTTGTGGAATGGTTTCTCGCCCTGCCCTCTGTGTCTCCTCAGCAGGGGCAGAGACAGGCCCTAGGGGGAAGCTTGGCCTTCCTCCTCAGGAAGCTGTCATTGCTGATACCATGATGGCTAGGCGCAGCCTGTGTCTGTCCCTCTAAAGGTTGGTGCCCTGAGATTAGGCGACCTGCCCCATACTGAGGACTGACCACCTGGCGCCCTCTTCCTGGCATGGTCTGGTTGGCTGTGGGCTGGGAGAGGCAGCAGGAGAGTGGAACTTGGTTTTGTCAGGAGAGAACACGTTGAGGTCAGGGCAGGGGCTCGGGTCCCATCCAGGTTCTGAGCTACTGGAGGAAGGATGACAGTGCTTAGAACTGTCCGAGTAGCATCCTGGCCCTCGGGAAGGGCTGGGGAGCTGGGAGGCATGTCATTCTGTGGGGTCACTTGCATGTTGGGTAAGGGGACGTCTCACTGTGGCAAGTTCTGCATGGTGGCCATGTCCTGCATCAGGACTTCCTCACACACCTTCCAGCCCTGGTTGCCTCCCAGCCATGTGCCACCCGGGACCCTGAGGTGGGGAGGAAGGACTCTGCTGAGTGAACCTGCACCCCTAGGGCAGCACCAAGGAACTGTCTACAGCCACTCTGGAGAAACGGCGCCGGAGAAAGCAGGAGCGGGAACGAAGGAAGAGGAAGCGGAAGGAGCTGCTTGCCAGGAAGAAAGCAGCCCAGACTCAGGAGGCAGAGGAGAAGGAGCCAGTGGCTGAGGCGGCCCCAGGGGTGGCCTGTGCAGAGCGCCCAGAGCCGGCGCTGATCTTCAATAAGGTGAGCGGGCAGAGGCCTCTGGGCCGGGAGTGCCCCTTGCTTGTCGCCCCGAATCAGCGGCAGCCCTGCAGAGCATGGACATGACCACAATGCTGGCCTGGGCTGCCCGAGGGCTAGAGCCGATCCCAGTCTCGTTCCCAGGTGGAGGTGAGTGAGGAGGAGCCAGCCAGCAAGGCCCAGCGCAGGAAGGAGAAGCGACAGCGGGTGAAGGGGAACCTGACGCCGCTGACAGGCAGGAACTACCGGCAGCTGCTGGAGCGCCTGCAGGCACGGCGCGGCCGGCTGGAGGAGCTGCGTGAGCAGGATGCAGGCAAAGCCCAGGAGCTAGAGGCCAAAATGAAGTGGACCAATCTGCTGTACAAGGCGGAGGGCGTGCGCATCCGGGACAACGAGCACCTGCTGGAGGACGCGCTGAAGCGCAAGGAGAAGCGGCGGGCGCAGCGGCAGCGGCAGTGGGAGAAGCGCTCAGTGCAGGTGGTGGAGAAGATGCAGCAGCGGCAGGACAAGCGGCGCCAGAACCTGCGCAAGAAGAAGGCCGCACGGGCCGAGCGGCGCCTGCAGAAGGCCCGAAAGAAGGGCCGGGTGCTGCCGCAGGACCTGGAGCGGGCCGGCCTCGCCTGAGCCCTGCTGGACCCTCTCCCGCCCAGCGCCCAGCACCGCCCTGCCACACCTTCCCTCCGACCCACCTTGGCTGTCTCTCTATGCAGGCGGTGCATGACGCTGGGACAGTCCCCAGGGTGTTTGGCCACATCCTCAGACCACAAGGGGCGCCCAGCAGCGCCAGTGGCCTCTGAGGTGGGAGCTTCTCAGGGTCTTCAGGTCAGGGAGGAAGGAAGTGGGCGTGGCGCAGGGGGGACCACCCACTGGTGGGGGGTGCTCGGGAAGGCGGGGCCTCAGCCAGCTGCCTTGTCCAAACCTCAGTGGGATGGGCGGAGGGGAGGGGTGCCCCAAGGGGAGCAGGTGCGATTCTGGGCCTGGACACCAAGGCCTGCCTCCCGTTCCAGTCTCCTTCACAGTCCTCACAGCGCCCTTGAAGCTCAGAGCCCAAGTGGAGGGAGGGAGGGGAGTCTTCCCAGGTCAGGGCCACATGGCCACATGCAGGCCGTCACTGGCTCAAGGGCTGTGAGGCAGTAGTTGGCACCTCCTGGGGTCGGGTTGATGCTGGCCTGCTGGTACTGGAGGCACGGGTGTGGAGGCAGTGTGGAAGTGGTTAGGAGCCTTGGGCATTTCTCTGTCTGGAGGCAGAAAATCAGCCCAGCTGAGCCACCATTGGAGAGGGAGCCCACAGGTGACGAGAAGTGAAAGCAGACAGGCACCAGGGTGCAGCAGCTTCCTGGGCTCCAGCCTCTCCCAAGAGGCTGGCTGTGCTGCTCTGTGGAGTCTCGCTCAACGAGAGACAGAATGGCGGGCCCAGTGGTCGGGGAAATCCTGGGATTGGGGGCCCGGTGGCAGCACAGCAGGGCACCCTTGGGTCCTCCTTGAGAAATGCCGTCCCCCTGCAAGGATGTGGACAGTGGGCAGCCTCTGGGCCTGAGCTCGTCTGCCCCAAGCAGGACTCCTGTCCTGGGGCTAGGCTGCAGCGTTGGCAGCTCCGGGTGGTGGTATGGTCTACCCCATTCTCCTGCCCTCTGTCCTTCACAGGCGGGACCCCAGTAAACGCTTGCACTGCTAACTCAGTCTCCAAGTCTGTTTCCTGGAGGGTGCAGGTGACACACAGCTCCCGAGCAGGATTGAAACACTACCCCTGCACGTGTCTGCAGCTCTCGGAAGAAACACATTCCCTTCTGAGGAAGAGATTGAGGCTGGTGCTGTGGCAGCCACAGTGATTCCCGAGGCATGGGAAGCACTGAGGAGAAAGTCTGGGATTTGTGCCCAGTAAAGCGGCACTGCAGTAAGCATCGCCTGGAAACATCGTCTTACCCTAGCTGGAGGAGACGCACTTTAAGAGGGAAAGAGCAATGTTTTCACAGGAAATGGTGAGCAGAGGCCCGAGATGTTTTGAATGTCAGGTGTACAGAATTCCACTTTGGTAGCTGGAATGCACAAGTGACCTGTTACTACTCATTTCCTTGTCTGTACTGGCCACATTTCAGATGCTCAGGAGCCCCAGTTATGCTAAACAACACAGAGACAGAACAGCTATGGATTTTTTAAAGGGTGCGTTGGTCAGTGCTGGTGTAAACCCAGCAATATCTCGTAACATTGAGAACCAAGACAGATCTGGAATAATGGCCAGAGATAGCTCCAAGCCAGGTGGCTGGGGTTCAACTATTCTGTTAATTGTAAAAATCAGAATTTAAGTTAAACACATATTCCTAGGTAACCACTCTGTCCATTTGTGTCACTAAATGCCTGGGTCTCAGTCACTTACAAGGAGCAGATTGATTGCTCGGAGTCCTGGGGCCTCAGGTGAGTGTCAGGCAGGCCCTCTGAGCTGTGTCCCACCCAAGGTGGCAGGAGAGCAAGGAGCACACACAGGCCAAGATGCAAGACCTACCCAGAGTCCTGCCACACTAACCACTGCTGTGACACAGCCTCTGCCTGCTCATGGAGTGGGCGGGGCCTTCCTGGGCAAAGTCCTACCTCTTCATAGTGTTGCTGTGTGCAACAGCAAGGGACCAGAAATTGGGGGTTCCAATCCATACCAACAGAGAAGAGCCACACCAAGATTTTCTACAGGTGAAAGTAAGTTTATTACAAGAGTACAGCAGAAAATTTATTTTTAAAAAGTACAGCAGAAGCTGGGCGTGGTAGAGCACACCTGTAATCCCAGCGCTGGGGAGGCTGAGGTAGGAGGATCACCACAAGTCCAAGGCCAGCCTGAACTACATAGTAATACCCAGTCTCAAGAAAAAAAAAAGTACACCAGTTACGAGCATAGTCATGAGGCAGGGGACAGCACCAAACATGAGGAAGCCTCTGGGGTAGGATCTTGCATCAGATGGTGGCTTTGGCAGGCAAGGAAGAATCCACCAACACTGCCCAGTTGGTCAAGGCAATCTGCACATCACGTTTTCCCAGGGGAAGTGGCCAGTTTCCCTGCAGAAAGGCAGCGCCCAAAGTCATGTCAGCGAACACCTGCATTTCTCTCTCATTTATCCCTTCCCCTGACACTATGACCATGAAGTCACACATTTGAGAGGGGCCATTCAAGCCATCGCAATCAGCAAAAGATAGAAAAGGTGTGTACAAAAAACTTGACAAAATAGGATGGGGCAGATGATCTGAATCCAGAAGAAGGGAAGAGAAACTTAGAAACAAGGAGGTGAGTGGAAGGGAAGAGTAAGACTAGGATTAGGTCCAGCTTACGGACAATCTCAGTGAATGGAAATGGACTAAATACAGGTAAACCTTGTTTTTGTAGGGCTGGGGATGGAGCCCAGGCCCTCATGTACATTAGCCCAGTGCCCCACCACTCGGCTACATTCCCAGCCCTAAATTCATAAATTTTAAGAACATGACTCGCAGTATGGTTGTCAGGATTGTTTTGACTAAAGTCCAACACTTGCAGACTGCAGAATCATGGGGGAACAGGGAGGTTAGGACTAGGAATCTCCTGTAGTTCATAAGGGTCCATTGTTAAAAAAGTTGCCGAGGACCAAATCTACCCGTGGTTGTAGATGACTTAGCTGACTGTGGGGTCTAGAAGTTCAGCCAAGATGGAACAGAAGTGAGGTGCACCATTTCGGTCCAGCATCCACCCTCTGGGATCCTGTTTTCTGAAGTCCTGGAGGTTGCCAGCAAGGCTTTCTTGTTAGAGGGGAGCTTCATCTGCCTGGACAACAGCACCCCTTGTGATAAGGCATAGGGACGCCCGGCTACTGTGGCCAGTCCTCAACTATGCACTTCTGACAGCTTTCTAGAATGGGGACGGGGAACATCAAAGCATCTGTTAAGTTTAAAAAGAGGGGTAGGAGGGCTGGGGATTTAGCTCAGTGGTTTCACCACCTGCTGCGTAAGCGCAAGGACTCAAGTTCGATCCCTGATACAAAAAAAAAAAAATGGGTAGGAGCAAAAACTGTCTTATGTTCTCATTTAGCTTCCTTGAGCAACAGCACTGTGATGTGTAAGTAGATGATCCAGGGGCATTTGCAAGTGATGGCAAACACCATTCATGACAAGGTCATAGACAGCTTCCTGTGCAGGCAAGAAGTGTCATCAAGGTGATAGATGAAAAACAATACCGAAACAAAAGTCTGGAGCCGTCCACTCCAGTGCTGAACCTGCCACTCGACAAAGCCCTCGAAACAAATGTCATGATTTTTACTCAACTGCTAAAAATACTGTGCAGATGGTTGCTTGTAGTTGTCTTAATCTTCAGAATCTAAGGACACAAGAAACCTTGCTTTAAAAACAGGATCAGGGCTGGGGATTTAGCTCTGCCGCCTGCTTTGCAAGCACAAGGACCTGAGTTCGATCTCCAGCACCAAAAAAAAGAAAAAAAAACAGGATCAGTCTGGAACTTGATATACTTTTCCTTTACAGAATAGCAGCTTTCAAGGCAAATTTCTTTTCTTTTTTTTCTTTTTTGGTTGTGGTACTGGGTATTGAACTCAGGACCTTGTGCTTGCAAGGCAGGCACAGTGCCACTCAGCTAAATTTCCAGCCCACAGATTTCTTGGTATATGGCTCTTAAACATATATTCTGTTTCTTTGGTCTTCACTATTTATGACCTCAGGAAAATTAAAACAGAAAGACAGGTGTAGGGCAGTCAGAAAGTTCCAAAATGAAGTTTTCCATTTTTGGTATTTCACTGTGTTCTGCTCCTTCCCAAAAAATTAATTGAGCCACTGGAAGATGATATGAAGAATATTTTGTTGCTTTGATGGAGAAGCGACATTATTTTGGACCCATTTTCATCATTATCCAGTTATTTAAAAGGCCACGTGAATCTACCAATCAGGCAGTGGCAAGGCTACAACCAAGGACAAGATGCAGCATCTGGGGACACGTCCCCAGTCTCAGCCCAGTAGAGACAACCAGGCCATAACTGTAACAAAGCCCTTCCCAATCTTCAAACTAGTGACATTGGAAGGGAAGGAGTGCTCACAAAGTCATTCCTGGAAGCTAGCATTAACCCTGATTCCAAAACCAAAGATCCAACAGAAAAGAGAACCACAGGGCAATCTCTAATGAAAACGGAGGCAAAGATCCTCAACAAGATACCAGCAAATACCTGGTAGCTCACACCTGTAATCCCAGCACTTGGGAGACTGAGGCAGGAGGCCCACTGTGAGTTCTAGGCCAGCCTGGGCTCCATAGTGAGTTAAACACCAGCCTGAACTACATAGTGACTCCCTGTTAAAAAAAAAAATACTGGCTAGTGGAATGCAACAGATCATTAAAAAGATCATACATTGTGACCAACTAGGCTTCATCCCAGAGATGCAAGGATGGTTCAACATATGCAAATCAATAAATGTACTACACCACATCAACAGAAACAAGGACAATAAAATCACATTATTATCTCAATAGACACGGAAAAGCCTTTTACAAAATCCGACATCCATTCACGATTTTTTAAAAAATCCTGTAGGGCCGGGGATTTAGCTCAGTGGTGCCTCGCCTGCCATGCAAGTGCAAGGTCCTGAGTTCAATCCCTGGTATCGCAAAACAAAACAAAAAACCCTGAAAAAGGTATAGAAGGACCTTATCTCAAGCTGATAAAAACCCATTTATGACAAACCTTCGAACATCATATTAAATGGGGAAAAACTGAAAGCTCTCCTCTAAAATTAGGAACAAGACAAGGCTGCTGTTCAAAATAGTCCTCAAAACATTAGCCAGCACAATCAGGCAAGAGAAAGAAAGAAAAGAGATAAGTAGGAAAGGAAGAACTCAAAGTATCATTATTTGCAAATGACAAAATCCTCTAATAGAAGACCCAAAAAATTTCACCAGAGACTCCTAGAATTAATAACCAGATTCAGCAGTATAGGAGGACATAAAGTCAAAATCACAGAAAAATCTATAGTGTTCATGTACACCAATAATGAACTCACCAAGAAGAAAATTAGAAAAATAATACCATTCATAATAGGATCAAGAAAAATTACTTATGAATTAACCTAACAAAATGAAAGACCTCTACAATGAAAGCTACAATACTCTGAAAAAGGAGATCAAAGAAGACACGAAAAATGCAAAGACATCCCCTGCTCCTGGATAGACAAAACTAATACAGTCAAAATGGCCATACTTCCAAAACTGGCATACATATTTAATGCAATCCCAGTCAAAATACCAACAGCATTCCTCACAGAGCTAGAGAAAACAACTCTAAAATTCACATGGAACCAGAAGAGACCTAGAATAGCAAAACCAATCCTGGGCAAAAAGAGCATGGCTGGAGACCTCACAATCCTGGATCTCAAGTTATATTACAAAACTACAGTGATAAAAACACCATGGTAGTGACACAAAAATAGAAATGTGTATCATGGAACAGAATAGAGGATGCAAAAGCAACCTCAGGCGCATTTAGCTATTTGATCTTTGACAAAGAGGCTAAAAACATTAATTTGAGGAAAGATAGCCTCTTTAATAGATGGTGCTAAAAAAATGGCTATCCACATGGAAAAGATTAAATCTAGACTTATATCTCACCTATCTGAATCTAGACTCAGATCTAAATGTTAAAACAGAAACAATCTGCTGGAAGATAAAATAGGTAAAACTCTTGAAGACATAGACATAAACAAGACCTTCTGAACAAAACCCCAATGGCACAAGAAAAAATACCAAGAATCAAAAATAGAATCACATCAGATTAAAAAGCTTCTGCATAGCAAACAACCAAAAGAGTTAAGAGACAGCCTACAGAATGGGAAAAAAATTTGCCATCTATTCCTCAGACAGAGGACTGATATCTAGCCTATACAAAGAACTTAAAAAATTAGACCCCCAAGAGAAAAGACTCAATCAAAAAAGGAGGCAATTGAAATAAACACTTCCCAGAAGAAGTACAAATGGCTAACAAATACAACAAAAAATGATCAAGATTGCTGGCTATTAGAGAAATGTAAATTAAGACAACACTGAGATTCTGTCTCCAGAAAGAATGGCCATCATCGAGAAATCAAATAACAATAAACATTGACAAGGCTGCAGGGAAAAAGGATAAACTTAAAGAAGGATAAACCTGAGTCATTGTTAGGAAAATGGATGCACCTTGATACCATAACGTTAAGTGAAATAAATTGGACAGGCAAACTTCCATGATTTCTCTTATATAAGAAAACCAGATTGATTGCTGGGTGGCACATGCCTGTAATTCCAGCACTCGGGAGGCTGACGCAGGAGGATCACCATGAATTTAGGGCCAGCCTGGGAACATACTTAGTCCAAAGCAAGCCTGAACTACGCAGTGAGACCCTGTCTCAAAAAACTTTTTTGTTGATGTATTCTATTTAACCAGATATATCCAAAGTAACTATTATTTCAATATGGATTTAATATCTGTAATTATTAACAAAAATTTTAAACGTATGTATCAGAGTCTTCAAAACTCCAAGGTGGAAAAAAAAAAATCCAATGTGGAGACTTCAGGGAAAATGGCAGGGTGGTGAACAGCAGAGAAACAGCCTCTCTGAGATTTGGTGCCCAGATGCTAGAATATAGCAACGTGAGGAAGAGAAGGAGAGAAGTGTGTCCCTGGGATGCAGCAAGGATTTGAAGTTAGAATTGAAGCCCACAAGTGCAAATAGAGAGATTTCAATGAAGAAGAAGGAGATAGCAAACAGTGCTTTCTCCCTGAGCCTTGACTCACTGTGTGGGCGGGGTAGCTGGAGCCTCAGTGCCCACAGTGACTACTGGTGACCCCAGAGGCCTCCACACACAAACTCATGAGTGGAACAGAGCAATGGATGCACCAGACTGCAGTGGCTGGTGAGTTATTCGGGTTCAGACATCCCTCAGGAGAGGGGGATTGGCCGGTAGCCATCCTGGAGAGGGTCCAACTGAGCTCAGAATTCAGAGCAGCTGCAGGCTGGATCCATCAGGGTGAGGCAGAACCAAGCTCAAGCTGGCAGGAGGCACACGGAGTGTTGCAGGCTAAACAAATAGGGTTCCAGCCTCACAGCCAGAAACCACACTGAGGTCCAGAATTAAAGGGGCAGGCTTCCTAGCATTATCCACTACCCTGTAAATCTATGGCTGGCTTGTTGGGAGTTGTTATGGTTTGGGTCTTGATGTCCTCCCAAAGCCTCATGTGGTCATAGGCTTGATCTAGAGTGTGTGAAACTGGAATTGATTCATGAGGCAGTGCTAGGCTTAAGGGCACTAGGATTAAGGGTGTGAGCGCTACCTGCCCTAAGTAGTCAGAGTAAGATAAAAGGGGTGGGGAGACACTGTTAAGGTCTCTCCTTTTCTGCCTTGTGTGGACCATGTTGTTTCTGCTCTGTGATCCCCGTTTGTCATCCCTGCCTTTGAGTTGGCTGATTATGGACTGAAACCTCTACAAACTGTAAGCCAGATAAACCCCTTCTCTTCTAACTTTGAGTGTTGGGTATTTTGTCTCAGCAATGAGAGAGAGAAGTAACTAACACAGGAGTAACCAACATGGATCTGAGCTCTGTGTGCCCACTTTGTCTACCAGTGACAGCAGAGACACACCTTGAAGCGGACTTTTTTTTTCTTATTTTCTTTTTCTTGTTTTTGTTTTTCTTTTCTTTTTTCTCAATTGTTTTTTTTCTCAATTGTTAGTCTTGTTTTTATATAAGTGTGAACATTTTTTCTAGTGTTTTTTATTGTTGTGTTCTTGTTTTTATTTCTTCTGTCTCTTTTCCTCCTGTCTTCTTCACCAATTTCCCAAAGTTTGTGTAATCTTCCTCTGTCCTCCAGCCTTGCTTCTAATCTCTTCCTTTTCTTCTGTTTCTCAATTTTGCCCCCTAACCCCTTTTATTTATTTATTTATTTTGGTACCGGGGATCGAACTCAGAACCTTGAGCTTGCAAGGCAGGCGCTGGAACCACTGAGCTAAATCCCCTGCCCCTTAACCCGTTTTAAATTTTCTCCCCTGAGGATAGAATCGCCATACTGGGGGCATATTTGTGGTATACAATTTTCTAGTTTGTTTTAGATTTTGTTATATAACCACAAATCTGGTTCATACAGTTTAAAAGGTGGCAATTTTTGTTTGTTTGTTTTGAGACAGAGTCTCCCTCTGTAATTCAGGCTGGCCTTGAACTCACTGTTTAGTCTAGGCTGGCCTCTAACTCATGATGATCTTCCTGCCTCAGCCTCCCAAGTTCTGGGATTACAGATGTGCCACCATCCCTGGCTAAAGGTGGCAAATTTATAGTTACCACAGCTTGTCATTTTCTAAGCTATGTTTGATGTTATTGTTATTGCTGACTGTACTACATTAGCCAAGGTGACACAATCGTTCTAATCAGTTGTTCTTCCTGGTGTGCCAAGACTGAGATTGCCTAAGTGTCATAAACAATACTATAGCCCAGTGCCAAACAATCAGGGGCTGGGCCAAATAGGCAGGAACTTCTCATCTCCAATAAATTGAAGAGATAGAATCTTCCAACAGACTGAAAACCCAAAAGCAAGCTACACCCGGAAGACACCTCTGAGAAGTAGTCATTTCCTAAGGGTTATAAATACTAGCAATAAAGCTACCTGCCGTAAGCAATGTACAAGCATCAACCCAGGAATTGAACTTTTTTTTTTTTTGGTACTGGGGATCGAACTTGGGACCTTGCGCTTGCAAGGCAGGTGGTAGATCCACTGAGCTAAATCCCTGCCCCAGGAATCGAACTTTTAAAAACCCCAAAATATAAATAAAAAGCAAAATAAGATAGGTAATAGGAAGTAGGGAGATAGACCTTTTTTATTTTTTGTTGTTTTGGGTACCAGGGATCGAACTCGAGTCCTTGCGCTTGCACAGCAGGCGGCGAAACCACTGAGCTAAATCCCCAGCCAAGATAGACCTTTTTCAAGTGGGAAGTGGATCAAGAGGTGGAAGGAGGGGGAGAAAGGGGAGCAGAAGATGTAAAAAGGAATTAAGATGTGTCATGTGCATGTACAAACTCCACCCAAGGAGTGTAAACATCACGTACCACACACATGGACTAATAAAAAGTGAAAACTAAAAAAAACAAAACTTTCCACTTGCTCATTGGCCATTTGTATATCTTCCCTGGAGAGGGGTCTATTCAAGTCTTTTGTCCAGTTTTTTTACTTATTTTTGCTGAGCTGTAAGAACTTTTTTGAAGCAAAACACTTATTGGTACATTATAGATACACATAACGGTCACATTCATCATAGCGAATTTGTGCCTGTACGTGATATATCTTGCTTCTTTTCTTGCCATACCCCCGGACCCCTCTTCCCCTCCCTATATACAAAATGAGCTGTAAGAATTTACACATTCTGGATATTAGACTCTTATCAGAAATATAGTCTGCAAATATTTTTTCCATTCTGTGGGGATTTTTTTTCTTTTTTGGTGCCAGGGATGGAACTCAGGATCTTGCGCTTGCAAGCCAGGCATGATTTTCTTGGTAGTATCCTTTGATCCACAGAAGTTGATGAGGCCTCGATTTTTCTGTTTTTCTTTTATGGCTTGCGCTCTTGGGGTCAAATCTAAGAATCCATCACCAAATCCAAGGTCAAAAAAATCCCCTTGTTTTCTAGTTTTGCTGCTTTGTTTAAGTTACTAATTCACTTTGAGTTGGTTTTCAGTAGGGTGTGAGGTAGGGTTTATGCAGTAGATTTCTCTTTTTGAGACAGTTAGGGACCACCATGGTGGTACAAAATCTGGGACAACAAAACAAACCCCTGCATGCGGTAACCTTTAGTACCTTTTGTGGCATAGCACACTGCCTCTCTAACCCTGGGCTCTTTCAAACAGACCGGTCATGAAATCCTGATAAAACAGCAGAAGCACAATGTTTACCCAAAATGATGAGATTTTACCAAGACAAGTCTAAGTACATAAACCTTTAGCTTCCCTTGTTCTTAGAAGACTTAAGAATCACTAATTTTGGAGCTTACCCAGCTCAGTAATACCGAATTTATTTCCCACTTGCTTTGAGAAGATGACACCTCTGACATGTGGGTTATGGTAACGGTTGCCTAGGTTACTTCTCAGGCACCTGAAGGCCCCCTTTGCTGACCACTGACTTCCCTTGGTCCTGCAAATGTCTGACGAGTGACTGGCGTGTGTGTCTTCGTGCCGTGTCTTCATGATGTGTCTGTTCATTTTGCTGCCTTCATCATGGGATCAGTCTGTTGAAGACTCGCCAATTGCCGGTCAAGCTGACATGTGTTTTCTTTCTTCTCCCTCCCACTGTGCTCCTTCAGCAGCTGCAGCAGCCTGAGCACCTAAGGTCCTTCAGCCCCATCCTAGGCACAGACCAAACCACAAGGCCAGGATGTCATGTACAGAATGGCAGCACAGCTACACCAAAAGTCAGCAGCCTCTGGGACAGGCTGACTGACTGCCTGGGGTCCAAGTCTCACATGAAGAAAAAGAAATCTCTTAGAACCATGCCCCTGGCCCGTGGAAACATACTGGACTTTGGCCCAACCTGGCAAAGCCGTAAAAGCTAGCTGGTCCCCTTGTTCTAGGAGTGGCCTGATCCCCCTTTCCCACTCGCTTGGTGTCCTTGGCTCGGTCTCACTTCCTTCCCCTTCAGCTCAGAAGAGCTCATCAGCTTCTCCAGCTGCAGTGAGGCCCTGACCAGATGTGCTCTCCTCGCCCCACTCGGCCTGACTAGGGTCAACCTGGGGGCCTGGGGTGGGCAAGACCCTGTCTTCCATCTGCACCAGCTGGGGCACCGAGTGGCGGAGCCGGGCTGGTCGGGAGCAGCATGGAGCCTGGAGAGAAGAGGCCACCCCAGATGAAGATGACAGAGGTCATTGACCTGGGCCTCTGGACCAGGCAGGAGCTCCCGAGGAGGCGCAGCCTCAGGGTGCAGTGCTCTCTGGGGCCAGGAGCTTTCCCTCGGGAGCAAATGGCAGGACCGTGGGCTCTGGTGGGCGGCAGGTGGGCCCCGGGTGTGGAAAGTGCTCACCATGTCGGAGTCGGGTAAGGAGAGCCGGAGTAGGCTGGGGATGTGCCCAAGCTGGGGAGACGATGTGTGGGGATGACAGATGCCAAGGTTTAGGGGCGACAGCAGGGCCAGGCTCGACCCGAGCACAGGGCCAGGCCTGACCATCGCCCTGTGGTCCTCATGGGCCTTGGCACTGCACACGCGGACAGGTGCCAGTGGGGCCCCCAAAGCCCTGCTTCTAATGGGGCTCTGAACACGTGATGTCACTGTGGAGTCACTGCCTGCTGTGTCCCCCCAACGGCACACTTTCCATTGACCAAATGCCACAACCCCACTGGGCAAATACAGGCAATGCCATCTGCACGCGATGATGGGGGAAAGCCGGGGTTTAGGAGAAGCGGGGACAAGTGTGCCGAAGGTCCCGTTCCTGAGGGGTAGAAGGTGAGTCACCCCAAGCCTCACCTCCCTGCGCTGGGGGAGGAAGTCCGAGGAGGTGCATCCCCTGGGGGCCGGGGAGGGACACACACCCCCACCTGGCACACAGGGCCTAGGTGTCTTCCCCCTGCCCAGCTCCTCTCCGGGAGCCCCAGGTCAGCTGCTGCCGGGACAGAGACAGGTTCACGCAGCTCGGTCCTCCCCTTCGTGGCGTTTCTCCGGCTGATGGCCAGGGTTCAGCAGGGCAGTTTCCTTCGAGGCAGTGGAGAAGAACGCGCCGCCTTTTCCAGCCCCTGGAGGCTGTGAGGTGCTGGCTCCCGGCTCCCATCCCCTCCAGTCCGGCGAGGGCCGAGGCTTCTCTCAACTGTGCCCAGGCTTTGCCCTTATCCAACACAACCTTGAGCCCCGTGACGACACCACGCTGAGCCCTGTGACTGCATGGGCTGCCCACACAGGCCAGGGTAATCGCTCCCCTCAGGATCCTCACCTGAGTCCCATCTGCAAAGTCCCTTCTACCCTGAGGTTACACATTCAGTCAAGAAATGTAGAGAGCAAGAAAATCAACAGGGAAACCCCAGGGAGCAATGGGTCCTAAACAGAACCCCACAACGGGGAGTGAAGGGAGGCAGCACCCTCCCGCAGTATCATCCTCAACCAGTTGTTCTCTTGCTTGGTTCACACACAAGTCACGCACCTGCAGGGCACTCTGCAGCAGTCTCTGGAGCTCTTCAGGGCTGTTTACAGATCTCTTTTTGTTTTTAAGTGGGTGTTCTGCCCACAAGATTTTAAGATGTAAGATTTTAAGCAGGTGCTCTGACTCAAGACTTACAGCACTGTCTAAACCCACGCTACCAGAGAATTAAATCTATACATTTTCAGGACCACCAGAGCCAGGTTCTAGCTAATCAAGGTTTTCGAAGCTGCACCGGGCCTGCTGGATAAAGCCCTGCTAGACTAAGACCAGAAGCAGGGGAATATTGCTTATATACCAGCCACAGAACTGTGATTGGTCCAAATTCAACCTTGTGATTGGTCCAAATTCAAGCCTGTGATTAGTCCTTATTCGAGCCTGCTGATTGGTCCAAATTGGTTTGAACTACATGCTTGCTGATCTGACATTACTGATTGGTCCAGGTTCAATTCTACTGCTTGGTCGAAATTCCAGGGCACTGAAGTTAGGGCTGACCCCTCAAGACACAGAGTCCAGGACAGGCAGGCAGCTATCACTGGAAACAAAGAGGCTGAAACTGGGGACGCCCAGGAGGGCTGGCTGTGTTCATCCTGGCTCTCTGGGGCTGGGGAAGGCTGGGATATTGCCACAGGGCAGGTGCCCCCTGGTCTCTGCCATTTTAGGGTGGTGTCCCTGCTGCTCTTTCAGCCTGGGGACAGCAGGGAAGGGGACTATGGGTGACGGAGTCACCCATGGGCGGACGTGTGGCCGGTCCTGTGGGTTATCACTGGGCAGTGTTTTGCTGTGAAGGAGGCCATCGTGGCTTCTCCAGCCCAGGTCAGTCACCTCAGGCAAAGCTTGCAGCAGGGGAGCAGATGCCCTCAAGCCCTGTGCACATATTATTGGGGCCGTTAAGCCCTGACGTTTTCCGTGATCTGTTCCTCAGCAGCAGACAGTGAATTATGTCTCTGGCTAATCTTTGTCTAATCACACTTCATTTCATGAGGTTGTGATTCTGTCTTCCCCTCTGTATTCATGAGTTGGTGTCACCCTGTAAAGGGCCTCTGCTTCCAGTTCTGTCTCTGTGATTCTCCGTCTCCTGGCATCACTGAGTTCCATTGAATTACAATACTTTATTCGGGGCCAGGTGTAGCTCAGTGGTGAGCACTTGCCTAGCATGAGAGTGGCCTTTGGTCCCATCTCAAGCACTCCAAAAATAACCAATGCAGCCGGGGATGCAGCTCAGTGATTCTGCCGCCTGCCTCGCAAGCGCAAGGTCCCGAATTCAATCCCCAGTACCAAAAATAATAATAATAATAATAACCAATGCATTATAATAAATTGGATTTGTTATGATTTTTGGGGGGTTTTGGTGGGGGTTTTTTGGTACTGGGGATCGAACTCGGGTCCTTGTGCTTGCGCAGCAGGCAGCAAAACCACTGAGCTAAATCCCTGGCCCAAGATTTGTTATGAATTTTTAAGAAAAACTTTCCTTGAAGCTCAGAACTCGTGTTGCCTGCTGAGGGGGGCCGGGCACTGAGTGCTGTTGGGCCTGGGTGACTGAGGAAGCTCTGGATCCTCTGGCCTGAGGGTCCTGGGTGTGGCCTGGCCCGGAAGTGTCGGGGTTTGCCTGGACCCTGGCTGGCAGGCAGGGCTGGGGCTGTGAGCCAGCTCCCAGCTTTGTCACAGCGGGGCCACGCCAGGTGCAGCCAGCGTGACACTGATACGGATGAACAGAGAAGCGCCCATTGTCTGGCACCCACTTCCCCGTGAAGCACCCAGCCGGGTGCAGCCAGCGTGACCCTGATATTAGCATTGGCTTCCATGGCTGCTGTGGAGGACACAATTGCTTGGGCCTGAGAGCCCACGCACTGTGAGATGCGTATGTTTCGTCTCCTATTGGAAAGGTCAGTTTTCAAGACACATCCTGTTGCTGTCAAGGCGCCTGGTTCCTTGTGGCTGGACCTCAGCCGTGGCAGTGTCTCTGATGGTGGCTGGTGGCCGTTCTGACCCCCAACACCTGCCCTGACTTCTCACTGCCCAGCACCTGCCTCCCCAACACCCACGTCAGCCCACCTGTCCACTGTCCACAGCACAGCTGCCCCGGCACCCACACTGGGCACAGTGCTTGCCTCCCCCGCTGAGTCCACCTGGCCTGGCGTTGGCTCCATGGCTGGGGTCCAGGCTGGGCAGGCTTCCGTGATGTCAACGGGAGCTGGGCGCTTCCGGGCTCTGCTCGAGGGTCCCCAGGGTGAGTTTGTCCCTGTGGGACTCTTGCTGTGGCTCTCAGATGCTCTCTGAGTGTTTCTTCTGGTGCCCTGTCCACTCCGACCAGGCACGGACAGAGGATGGACACTGTAGAGCAGCCGGACACTCCCTGGAGCTGGGAGGGAGGTCATTGTACCCGAGGACCCTGGTCTGCAAGGGAATGGCAGGGAGTGGACACTGGGAAGCCACCAATGTGCCACCAGAAGCAAGTACATGAAACTGCAGATTTTCTAAGTCTGGAGTGGGTGCCTGGTTCTGCTCGTTCTCACGTCTGTTCCCAGAACTGGTGTCAGGATTAGGAAATGGGTGTCATGGAGACAGTGTCCCGGACTGCTGGCCCTGTGTCTGCATTTACACGAGATGGGGAGCCCCAGTACACCACGTATTCCTCTTTCCCCGGTTCCGTGTGTCACTTTCATGTTCTTCAATGGCACTGAAAACCCAGTGCCCCAAAGCAGTAGAGGGGGCGGGGGCAGGGGACCCTCAGGCGGGGCTGTGGCTGGAGCCTGCCCCCGCCGCCATACACTCAGCAGCTCCCTGCAGGGACTGGGCCTCCCTGGGGGCCCAAGGGACCTGGGCCCACTGCAGCTCCGGGAAAGCTGTAGTGTGCCGTCCTCCTCTGGGATGTGCATCCGGCCTTGCCCGTGTGCTGTGTGACCTGTTTGGGAGCTGTCTCCTCTGTGCTGGGGCTGAGGGGCTGCCAGGCTTCTCTCCAGCTGGCACCGAGACATGTTCCTTCCGGACCCTGTTGCAACCCCACAGGAGCCTGCTGGCCTCCTCTCCAAGGACTGGGTTTCTTTCTGGTTTGTGAAGCTGCTGCACACGGACGGGTCTTCTCGGTACCATCTTATTTCTGGATACAGGTGGAGACTGACTCTACTCGTGTGGTTTTCATTTTGTTTTTACAGTGTAGGGGACCAAACCTGGGGCCTCACGCATGCCACACAAGTGCTGTACCACCGAGCAACATCCTGCCCACACTGCCTCTGTTCCTTTTTTGAAAAATATTTTATCAGTGCCTATTAACTTTACAAAGAACAGTTTCAATGCATATATTTTGGTCATATCCGTTCCCCTGTTCCTCCCCTTACACTGGAGAGAGCTCACTCAGTGATCAGGAGAGGTACAGATAAAGGTTTCACTACTTACAGGTGCGGGGGGCCATGGCACACCTGGGGCCATCCACGCACACGTGCACACTCACCGGCACACACACATGTACACAGAGGCCAGGGAGCTTGTGCAGGTCGGGGAGCACGAGCATCAGGGCCAGGTAGCAATGGGACTGTTTAGAGAGCAGGTGTGAAATTTTAAACAAACCTGCACGAAAACCCTTTCCTGGAGGACATTCATCCTGGAATCCTGCAGGCCTAGTTTGGGCAGGGGTACAGGTACAGGGAGAGAGCTCTCCAGTCCCCTCCAGAGGAACAGAAATGGGCCATCACATCCAAGCCAAATGGCCAAGAACAGTGTTTGCCTCGACTTCGACATGAGCACGGAGGGCTCACAGGCGAAGCCACCGTCAGGATGGCCCGTCCCAGCTCCTGCCCTGGGGGTCGTCTCTGATGTCCCCTTCCCAGGCCTGCAGCCCTGACTAAGTTGTGACAAGCAGGGCCCCTGGGGTGTGGCAGGGGGTGCTCAGCCTCCTCTCTGGGGAGAGGGGACCCCCCCCCCCATCAGTGCCCAGGAGAGGAGTCCCTGGCCTTCTGATGGCCTCCGGTCCTGGGCTGAGTAGGCTGCAGCCCCTTCACCAGTCTGTGCTCCTGGCCCACTGCGATCTCTTGTACACGCGTGTGCTCACGTGTGTGCTCAGCTATGCATGGTGTCTGTGTGAGCCCACCCCATCTTGCTTTCCCTTTGTCGGAGCTGCCGCTGCTGCGCAAGTGTCCCAGGCACTCCCTGCCTCAGTGAACCTACGTCCCCTGTCCACACAGCAGGTCTGTCTTCTCCAGGAGAACCTGCGCTTAAGGGACGCAGGAAGGTCACGGAGACCAGAGCCCAGGGCTCTGACTCCCACCAAGCCCTCTGTGGCAGTGCACACATCAGTCAACCAGCGAGGGCCTGTGCAGTGGGCCTCAGGGCCAGCTTCCCCACACACGCCCTCAGGGCTCCACACTCTGGGGCTGCACCCCATGCGCCCCTTCCTGCCGGGCTCTGCAAGCTGCCCCTCTGGACGCTGGCCCTGGCCTGTCATCCTCTGGGGAGTAACTGGCTGGATTCAGCAGCTCCAGCAAGTGTGATACTTTCCTGCTCCACTGCAGAGCTGGCCCCGGTGTAGGTGTGTGAGTGTGCAGCCAGGAAGGGACCTGTTGGTCCTGCTTGCCGAGTTCCTGGGACCCCTCGGAGCTGTATAAAGGGCGGCCGGCCGAGTGAGGACCCAGCAGAGCTTCTCCGGCCTCAGTGAGCTCTTGGATACCGGGAGTGCAGACCCTGAAGATGAAGACCTTGATCCTGACCTTCGGCCTCGGCCTCCTCGCTGCCCTGCGGGCCCAGGACCTCCCGGGGGTGGAGGAGGAGAACCAGGAAGTGAGCTCCGAGGGGCAGGGGCTGTGGGGCAGGGAGAGGCGAGACTGCCTGGTGGGACCCCATCCGCCCCCATCCAAGGAGCCCCTCACTTAGGGTTCGGCCTGAACCCTGCCCGAGGGAGCGTCAGACGGGCCAGAAGGCATGTGGGCGGATGGGCATGGGGTGCAGACGGCTGGTGGGAGGTGGGGCCCAACTTCACTTCCCCCAGAGCGGGAGCGAGGGCCTGGGAGCCAGCACGCCGCGGGCCTGGTGGGAGTGGTGGGGCTGCTCCAGGTCCCCTGCCCTTGGGGGGCTAGGTGGGGTCTGGGGGCTGCAGATGAGGGGAGCAGGGGCCCCGGGGGTCAGCTGAGGCTGACAGAGGCGCCTTCTCCAGGTGTCAGGGACGGGGACGTGGTATCTGAAGGCTGTGGCTTCTGACAAGAAGATTCTGGGGAAGAATGAGTCTCTGTCTGTGACCCCCATCATGGTCAAGAGCCTGGAGGGGGGTAGCGTGGAGTTGAAGTTCACTGTGCTGTGAGTGTCAGAAGGTCACACGGCCGCACTGCCCAGGGTGGGGGCCCCTTCTCAGCCCCTGGGGCTTTCGGGGTCACTGTGCCTCTGGGGGGAACCCCAGGGAGAAGAGGAAACCCTGAGCAGACCTCGTGGGCCGCACGGGCAGTGCCCATCTGTCCCCTGAGAGAGGCCGCTGTCCGCCGCACAGACGCACAGACTCTTTCTGGTCAGGTGTTTCGCTCCCAGCCCCGGGTCACAGCTGGGTGAGAGGGGTCCCTCAGACTCCAGCCTGAACCCCTCCTAGGAAATTCCTGCTGTGCAGACCAGCAGGGAAGGGTTTGCATGGCCAGGCCCTGCAGAGAGGCCTTAAAATCCCCATGCATCTCCCGCCTGCGTGAATTCCACCCATGCGGCTCCCACAGTTTATTCCCACCCGCGTGGCTCCCATCTGCGTGGCTCGTGCCTCTGCATCTCACAGCTGTGTGCTGCCCCCACTTCTCTCTGGCTCCCTCCAGTGCAGCTCAGATCTGCCCAGCTCACGTGTTTACGTCTTGTCTCACATCTCTGAGGCTCCCACCTGCCTGACATCTGTCTGTGCTCCCGTCCTGGGAACCGGCCATGAGGCAGCCAATGACCTTGGAGTTTGCACTTCCTTTGTCCCCGAAATCCTCCACCTGAAGGCTTCCCTCAGTGGTCCAGGTGACAGTGGACATGAGGCCGGTCCCTGAATGTCTCCAGAGACAGAGGCCAGCTGACAGAACTGGGCAGGGGGAGGTTAGGGCACTGGCTGGTGGCCACAGATGACATCTGCAGACCACACAGCCAGGTTCCTTCTGGTAGCGAGCAGGAAGTGTGGACACCGCATGACACAGGGGCTGCCACGGGGAACACGGAGGACCTGGCTGGAGCCTGGACTCGAGAGGCAGCGAGGCCGCTCCTCCTTGGGCTCATCCTGGACCCAGGGCACCTGGAGGGCACAGACAGGGCTGCTGTGAGAGGGGGTGGCACCTGTGTGGCCCACACAGCTTCTGTTTTCCAGGATTGGAGGTCAGTGTCAGGAGATCAGTGTCATCCTGGAGAAAACAGACGAGCCGGGCAAATACACAGCCTGTGAGTCCCAGGGCCTCCCAGAGCTGTGTCGACCATGCACAGGAGCAGTGGGGCAGCTGGCACCTCCCAGGTGGCCTTTGGGCTCAGATCTTTTCTCTCCTCTGACCCTATTATGTGCCCACCCTCCCCTCTCACTGGCCAGTTTGTCTTAAAGTCCAAACACCTGACCATAAATGCCACAGCAGCTGAGGGGGGGAAATCTGTCCCCAGGGGGGCCTGGACTGCCCAACAATTTCCTGCTGGTAGTGGCCCAGCCCCCAGTAGGGGTCAGCTGTACTCCACTGGCAAGGGCTAAGCTGCCGCAGCTCCAACCTCTGCAAACCTCATAGCCCTGGTAGGGAACCTGGGTCAGGAGCACTGGGCAGCCTGGCAGGAGGGCAGCCAAGGGGGTGGCCAGGCTGGGGGCTGGGCTGTCTTGGGGGCTTGTGAAGGGTCAGTGGCTTATTCAGGACTGCCACTGTCCTCCTTAGACGAGGGCAAGCAAGTGGTACACATCATCACGACGGGTGTGCAGGACCACTACACCCTCTACAGTGAGAGCAAGTGGGACAGCCATGTGATCCGGACAGTGACTCTCATGGGTGAGTCGCATCGTCCGGTGGTGTCCACCATGGGCAGTGTCCTTGGGGGCTCTACCCCCACCACACAGCTCAGGATGGGAGATTGCCAGGTCTAGGTCCCTGCCATGGGAAGGATGAGCTGCTATGGGCACAGGGAGACAGATGTCACAGATGTCACAGCATGAGCCAAGGACCAATGGGCAGAAACTGCGGTGTCATCCAGGAGCTCGGTTCCAGCAGTGGGTGGGACAGGTTTGGGAAGAGAAGCCTGCGCTGAAAGTGACCCGAGCAGACACCGGCCTCAGTGTGGTTCCTACCCAAAGGCAAGGCTTGGGTCTTGAGCTCCTCCCCAGCAGGTGTGTGAGTGTGGAGCAGCAGGGGGCCTGGGTCCCCTCCAGGGGCGCTGGTCCTGGTCCGTGCCTGGCAGGCCCTGCAGCACCTCGTGTTCCCATCCTACCCAGGCTCTCCGCCCCAGCCTCCAGCTCAAGCCCCCAGGGGTTGACCAGGTCCCTCCCCAGCCAGAGCTGCCATCCTCCAGGCTGGGGCGGAGGTGCCCGCAGGCCCCACTCTGCGGCTCACAGTGCTGTCTTGCCCTGGCCTCACCCGCAGGCAGAGACCCGGAAGTCAACCAGGAAGCCCTGGAGGAGTTTGAGAAGGTGGTGGAGGCCAGAGGCCTCAAGACAGACAGCATCTCCATCCCCAAGCAGAGGGGTAGGAAGGGCACCGCGCTGCCCGCCCCGGGGTCACTGAGGACGGGCCAGGCGCAGCTGGCTCTGGGTCTCCTCGCTGGGGCCCGGGAGATGCTGGCTGACAGAGGCTCCCGGGGTCCTGTGGAATTCCCGGGGCCCCAACCCTGGTTTTCTCTCTTCAGCAGAAGCCTGCTCTCCAGGAAGCGCCTAGGGTGAGTCTCAGGGACACTCCCGAGTCCCTCCGGCGTGGCTGCGACGTCCCTCGTGGGCCACCTCACCTCCAGGTCCTGTCTGGCAGGAGAGGCCCCTCCTGGCCGGAAGGGCGGACCTGCTCCTGGCCCGCGGCCCTCGGCATGGCTTCCGCTTCCTCCCGGGATGCCGCTCCGGTGGCCGGGCTGCTGACAGTCCCTGGCCCTTGTCCCCAGCATCCTTATGCCCTCCGGTGGCCAGGTGGAAAGTTCCTCCTCAGACCCCTGGTCCTCAGTGGTCCCCGTGACTCTGTTGACCCCGAGTTGCCTTAAAGTCACGCGGCAGCCACGGCTGCGGCCTTGGAGCTCCGGGGCCCTCAAGCCGCCTGGTGCTGGGAGAGTGGAGGCTCCGAGCCTGCCCACGCTCACTGCGCAGGCGCGGCAGAGCAGACGCCAAGGCGCCCGGTCCTTCCCTTGTCCCCAGGTGACTGGCGGAAGTCACCTTCCCCTCTTCCCCGCGAGTGTGGAGCTCTGCGGGCCGAGCCCCCTCTTCCCTCTGCCCCGCTCCCCGGGACAGGCCGGGGCGGCCCTGGCCTCCCGGCGTCACCCCCGCAGCTCCCTGGCCTCCCTCCTGGCCTCGCTGACCTCCCCTCCTTTCCAGGCCGGAGAGCCGGGCTCTGAAGCGGCCGTGGCGGCCCCACCGGAGCCCCCCCGCGACACACACCGGCCAGCCCCGCCGCCTGCCTCCCCGCGCCCCTCTCCCGTTCCGGAATAAACAGCTTCAGCCGCTCCCGGACTCTTCCTTCCTGTCTGTGGGGTCCGGGGAGCCCCAGGGGGACTTCTGAGAGGGGAGCGGACGGGGAAGTGGGCGGAAAGGACCCGAGGGTCCAGCGCGTCCCGGTCTCCTGCGGGTGCTGCTGGCCAGGGCGAACGGGGCCCAGCGCTGGGGTGGCAATGGGGGCGTCGCCCCGGACAGTTCTGGAAGGACAGACCAGGAATCTCTTCCCCTGGCCCCGTGCTGGAGTCGCCCCAGTAGCTTTTTCTTTTTATTTGGTACCGGGAATCGAACTCAGGACCTTGCGCTTGCGAGGCAGGCGCGGTGCCACTGAGCTAAACCCCCGGCCCCAGTAGCTTTTAACAATAGCAGAGGCCTGTGGAGCCCGCGCCAGGCCCGGGACCTGCGGGGCCGTCCTCACCTTCCCAATCGTGCCCCGCAAGCCCGCAGCGGCTGGGACCATGAGGCGGCGCTTCTCTCGTAGCCCCACCCCCGACACCTCATAGGCCCTCTCGGCCACGCCCTCCAGTAACCCCGCCCCCGACACGCAGCTGGACCCAGAAGGGTGCAAGGCCAGTCTGCCCCTGTCCCACTGGCAGGCTCAGGGGGGCGCGGTTTCCACCGTGGCCGTGTTGGCCCTCGGGTTGTGCGCCTGTGGATGGAAAGTCCCTGTAGCCTGTGTCCACATCTCTTGGACTCCAGCTCCTGGCCAGCGTGGACCAAAGCCAGGGGCTGGACTTTAGAAGGAGACAGGGGTGTCAGCCGTGGCCCAGCCTCTAGCCCCGTGGCCCTTATGTCCAGGCGACAGGCAGGCTCGTCCTGGTGTGCCCAGCCAGGCAGAATGCCCACAGGAGTGAGAGGGTCGCAGAGGCGTCTCAGTGGGACATGGCACCCGTCATACTTGCCCAGCGGTGGCCCATTGACCGGGAGACCAGCCACTACCTCTGTAGCCAGTGAGCGTAGGAACTGCAGCTCCGAAGACACCTGAGGCCTCTCTCAGCACCAGGCAGCCGCCTCGTCTCTGAGGACTCTCCGGGACAAGGACAGGGCAGCAATCAGGGAGGGACTAGGACCCTGAGGCCTTTATCCCCAAGGTCAGCATGCCACCCCTGCTAGCAACTGCAGGAAAGCCCTGGCAGTGAGGACTTCAGCCCCCACACTTCCAGGTCACAGCCATCCTGGGCCATCTGTCCGGGGACAGCACGAAAGCCCTGGTTACACAGTGCTGGATCCTCTCCTTCGCCACCCTCAGGATGCGGTCCGAGGTCGGAGCCCAGTGTGGGCCCCAGCCCTCCTTCCTGGGCCGAACAGGCTTGGATGCTCACCCCCTGCAAGGCCTTTCCCTGGGTTGAGCTGCAATGCAGCTCTCTGTTTCCCCAGGTAGCTGGTGTTCTCCCAGGGGCTCCCCAGGCATCCTCTCATCAGAAAGAGGCTCAGCCCAGGGCCAGGCAGGGTGGGTGGCAGCTCCAGCTGGCCTCAGAGTCCTGAACTTCTCCTCCTCTACACCTTCCTAACCTAGGAGCCCCAGGTGCCCAGGGTTGCTGTCTACCCCTGTGAATCCTGGCCACAAGCACCCTTGGGTGGGCCCAGTGGCTTCTCTCCCAGGCTCGTGGATTCTGTTGTCCCCGAGGCACATGCATCGCAGAATGGCATGGGAGGAGGTGGCAGGGTGTGGGGGGCGCAGGGCAGGAACATCAGGGAAGAGCCCTCCCCAGGACAGGAGGCTGCCAGGGGGTCAGGACAGGGCGCTATGACCGCTGTGCTCCATGCTGTGGAGGCTCTGCCCACTGCACTCCAGAACAGTGCCCTGACAGCCTGTCCTCACCTCAGGCAAGAGAGAAGGAGGCCCAGGGAGTGGAGGAGAGCCAGCCACCAGTTCATCCCAGCGTTGACCCAAAGCAGGATCTTGGCCTGAGGAGGAAAGGGGCCCAGAGAAAGGCCTTGCCCCGGGTGTCGAGGATGCCTGCTCCCAGCTTGCCTTGGCCTGGCCCTCTGAGCCCTGTCCTTAGCTGGCAGCACTCAGGAGGAGCTGGGACTCCTGAAAGCCTCCAGGACTGGAGAGCAGAGAGGGCATGGCATGAGCATATGTGGGCAGGATGGTCAAGGTCGGGTCAAGCTGGCATCTGGGTCCTAGGCCCTTTGGAACAGGAGCCCTTTGGCCTCATCAGGGGCTCTGCACAGTCTGTCCTCGGCCAAGGGCACAGGCATCACTGCTGGGCTTCCTCAGAGGAGGAGGCACTGGGGGCCAGCATTTGGCCAGAGGCAAGGACGAGGTGGGAACCTCGAGGAGACTTCACAGGGGTAGACCCCAGTCTGGGAGGACGTTCTGTTGTGGGGTCTGAACCTCACCAAGTCATGCAGCCAGCAGCTGCTAAGCTGACCCAGAGTCTGTGGGTCCTAGAAGGCAGGCAGTGAAGCTCCCGGCTTGACCAGGCAGATGGGGGATCCAGGCCACTGGGGGGCTCTGCCCTGCCGAGGGCAGGGTCCCCGATGGTTGGAAACATGGGCTCTGAGGTCAGGCAGCACGTGCTTCCCTGGAAAGCTGTTCCCACTCGAGCCTCGATGTCCTCATCTGTGAGACGGGACAGCTGCCCCCTCCTGGAGTGGCACGAAGGCAAAGGACACATAACAGCATGCCACGGCATCCTGTCACACCTCATGGACATGCACAGTGCAGCCAGGCATGGTGGTGCACACCTGTAATTCCAGTACTCGAGAGGGTGAGGCGGGAGGCCAACCTAGGCTACAGAGTGAGTTCAAGATCAGCCTGAACTATATAGCGAGACCTTGTCAAAAACAACAACAGAACAAAAAACACAATGCAGAATTTGAAGATCAGGAGTAAATGCTCAGGAGGGTTTTTAGTCTATTTAAGATGCTTAAAGCCATGAGATTTTTTTGGTGTTGTTGTTATTTGGGGTTTTCTGTGGGTGTGTTTGGTTGTTTGGTAGCACTGGGAATTGAACCTAGGCCTTGGCACTGAGCTACATCTCCACCCCCTCCCCCCTTTTCTTCAGGTACCTGGGATTGAACTCAGGACCTTGTGCTTGCAAGGCAGGCACAGTGCCCCTGAGCTAAATCCCTGCCCCTTTTTAAAATTACAGTATTATACATGTGTATTTTGTTTGTTCCTTTGTTTGTTTGGCATTTTTTTGGTACTGGGGATCAAATTCGGGGCCTTGCTCTTTCGAGGCAGGCGCCCCAACCACTGAGCTAAATTCCCGGCCCTTGTTCCTTTGTTTTTATGAGACAAGGTCTCAGTAGGTTGCCCAGGCTGGCCTGGAACTTGTGACCCCTCCCAGCCTCCTGCATAACGGGGACCACAGGCGTATGCCACACACCTGGCAGCATGACGGTTTTAAAAGGACTCCAAGGACTGGTATGGTTTTCCCCCAGGCAGGGGTGGACTGTGAACAATGACATGGAGCCCGTGAGGACTGCACACCTGTGTTTGTGTGTATGGAGCCCTGCTGAAGCCCCACATACCCCAGACCCTCCCAGGACAAAGCCATCTACCACCACCCTGAAAGGTGCCCACAGGTGTCTACCCAGTGAGGGCCAGTCAGGGAGTAAAGATGACTAAATCCCCTGAGGAGAGGGGATTCTGCCTTTAGCTGCCATGAGCCCCAGCAGCCACATCCTTCAGCCCTGGGCCTTTAGTCTGCTGTTGACCTTGCAGGTACTGGGGCTTCCCAGCCTCCTGACAGTAAGGGTCAGTTCTTCAAAATAAATCTCTCAATCCCCCATTTCTTTTTTTTTTTTTTTTGGTACCGGGGATCGAACTCTGGTCCTTGAGCTTCCCAGGCAGGCAGTGGAACCACTGAGCTAAATCCCTGGCCCAACCTACCTTTCACCTATCAACTACCTGTCACTTGTCTGTCTCTGTCCATCTATTTGTCATCTACCCACTAAAGCTGTCTTTCTGTGTATGGTTTATTGGTCCTGTGTCTCTGGACAACCCTGAACAATGAAGTTTATAACAAGGAAAAAGACTGCTTCAAATCCAGAATTCTGTAGCTCTCAGCAAGAAAAGCCTACACTGGTTAGGCCATATTGGTGAACTTGCCCAGGTAGGTAAAGCGGGCATAGCAGTGACTCTTCTGGAGCTCTTTAGGAAACAGAGGTGGCCATTTCCTCACTCATTCTGGGTGAGGCTGGCACTGGGGCCAATCTCACTATGCTTGTGGCGCCAGCTCCAGAGGGGTTTCCCGGGCCGCTTCCAGTCCGAGGGTGGTGCTGGGCTAGTTCCGTGGCTCTCGGTGGCTCTGGATCCTGTGCTGGCTCTAGCTCTGGAAACAGTAGTGAAACAGGTTCTGGATGTGGAGTCAGTGCTCAAGCTGACGCTGAGGCTTCTGGAGGAGCGAGTCACAAGTGGGCTTGTGGCACGTGCTAGAGGCCTTGCTGCAGTTGGTGTGGTCTCTAGAGTGGGTGTTGTCTCTAACTCTGGAGCCAGCACAGCAGTTGGTAACAACGCCACCTCTGCACCTGGAGTCTGTGCCACAGCTGTCCTGGACTGATCCCGCTCTGGCCCTAGAGACAGCGCCAGAGCTGCCCAGAGGTCAGGCCTGGTGCAGGAGGAGCAGGTTCTGGCACAGAATCGAGCTCAGGTGCTGATGCCAGTACCTAGCGGTGTGTCCTTGGATCATGCTGCTGGTTCCAGCTGTGGGCCTGGCACTGGTGTAACTCTGAAACTGGTTGTGCAGCAGGTGCTGATTCTAGAGCTGGAGCTAGATCTGGGCCTGAAGCCAGCCAGGAGCCACGGGTGAGGCGAAGGGGTGTTTCCTGCCTGTGGAAAGGCAGGAAAGCCAGGTGCTCTTGCAGCTTTTCACCTCTGTGGCTGTGGCCCTGCCCTCGTTCATGTCCGCTCTGAAAGCAGTGCTGAGCCAGAGCCAGCAACAGCGCAGCCCCAGTACCAGGGCATCCCTGGCCTCTGCCTGTGGGCCCAGGGAATGGGCTGAGGAAGGAGAAGCCTTGCCTCGCTGCTGCATTCTGTTGCCCACATCTGTCACGCTGTGGATGGTGAGTGGCCCAGGGTGGGCTTGGGACAGGGCACTGCAGACTTTGCCTGGCTTCTGTGGCCCAGACTTGCTATCTCCTGGTCCAGAGCCAATGTCCCTGCCTCGACCTTGCCTTTTCCAGTGCAAACTGTGTGACCAGGGCTTATTTCTTCATTCTGAGACCTCGATTCCTCTGCCCACCACGCTCCCAGGTACTGTGGAGACTAAGGTCTTGGAACAGACAAAAAGCTCTGAGCACAAGGGTCACCCATGGGTCACCCCCACCTGCCCAGGCACCTCAGCACGCACTGGGCACCTGAGGTGTGCTAGAGGCCACGCAGGAGTGGGTGAACCGTGTGGCTCCCATTCTGCCAGGGCAGAGGCTACCGACGGGTCCTAGTCCATGGACAGAAAGATGCCCAAGTGGTTTAGAAACGTCCAGGCCCACGCACTTGGGGACAGGCGTAAAAGAGAAGGCAAGCATCATTGTCCCCGCCGCTGGCACACGGGTTGGCCACAGATGGCTCTGGGGAGGCCGCGAAGGAAGCAAGGCAGGAAGGCCTGAAGGGCTGGCGGGGCTCCGGCCGTCCGTGGGAAGCAGGACGCAGGCTCCGCCCCACCCGCTTTCCTGAGATTGCGGCTGCCGGGAAGCAAAACTGGGACCCTTTCGGCCGCGCACATGGGCTGTGTGCTGGCGACGCGCGGCTGGCCGATAGAGGGCGCTAGCGCGACGGGGCATGTCCCTCTCGGGCCGCCGTCCGAAATGCTATAAAGGGTGCGGCGAGGTCCCGCGCGTCCTCTCGGCGGCCATGGAGGGCTGGCGGCGATTTGGCGGTGAGCGGTCTTCGTGCCCCGCGGCGGAGACAGGCCCCGCGCTCCTGAGGAGGTGAGCCTGGGCGTGGTGAGCCTGGAGGGCTAGGAGTAACTGACCCTTGCCCCTGGAAAGCGTCGATAAATCTATTTATGTGATAAGCTGATAAAAGTCATGCAAATTGTTTTGGGAGCCGGGCGTGGAGGCGCACGCCTGCAGTGCCAGCACCGCCAGCACCGGAAGGCTGAGGCGGGAGGATCCCCCGAGTTCAGGCCGGCCTGGGTTACACTGCATGAGTCTGTCTCAAAAAGCCGAAAAAGGGGGTGGGTTTGGGCTTCTGGGCAGAATGGAGCCGGCCCCGACCGTGGGGCATGGCGAGCGAGGTTTGTCTCGGGGTACAGGTGGAGCCACCCTTGGTCATCGCTGTCAGGTGTCACCCCCAGCCTCTAAGGCAGAAGCGGGGGTTAGGAAAAGCAAAGCTGTGTGTGCATTCGGTGCTTATTTCAGTAACGTGGGCGATGTGGACTGGATTTCTCTTCACAAAGGATGGCTTCTCAGAGCTACTTTCTCCAAATATTTGGGGTATTTGGGGTGGGATGTTTTACTCTCCCATAGGGTCCTGGTTACAGGCAGCGGGTTATGCCAGCCAGGATTCTGTGGTAGTAAACTGGGACACAGATTTACACTCGGGGAGAAAGGGGAGGGAGCAACGTGGGCTGGATCTTTTTAGAAGGCCCCTTGTAGCCAGAAGCAGTTCTTGCTACTGGGAGACCATGTGCAGCAAAGTAGTCTGTTCCCAGCAGCTGGCTGTGGTGGGTATGGTCTTGTGGAGATCTGAATAAAGGATGTTTTTTCCCTAGGGAGTTTGCCTGCTGGAAACTGGGTCCCTGTGAGGACATGCTGAGTCTTCCGTAAGTTGACAGGTTGGTGCTGGAGCAGGTCCCCCCCCCCCCCCCCCCCCGCACACAAACTGTGACAACCTAAGTGGGGGTCTGGACTCCTGGGTCTTCAGCCTGCAGATCCTGCCCCTCGAGGCGTTGCAGGCGTGGCTGCCGTGTCACACCTGCGTCATTAGGTGGCAGAGAGAATTGAGGCTATGTCTACGCTCAGCGTCCTGACCTGTGAACGCTTGAATGATTAGTAGCCTGACACTGACAGTGCCCTGCAGGGTGCTGTGTGCTTGCCAGCCACATGAAGCTCTGTGGTGAGGCCATCTTCTCTCGGTGACCCTCAGTCACATGACAGTCCTGCGCTTTCATAGCAGGGGATAGACAGAAGACAGACGGTCACCTGCAGGGACAGGGTTTGTTAGGTTGCCTTGATGAAAACCATAGAAAGCAGTGCTCTTTAAAAGGTCCTAGGAGGTGAGTCATTTGTTTCACTGAGTGGAAATAATGAGGGAACTAGAGTTTCCCCGGCAGAGGCTCAGCAGAACAGCACCTCCAGTCTGCAGTGCCTGGGCTGTTGGGGTGGTCAAGATTCATGCGGGGACTCCCCTTGTTAGACTTCAGGATTGCACAGCCAGAAACTCCTTGTGGAAACAGATGTGTGACTGAAACCTAGCTTCCATCAGCTTCCACAGGGTTAGGTGTGTGTGAAGGTGCCAGGGTGTGAAGAAGCAGCTTTTTAAAGTCCCAGAGCCTTACTCCCAATGCAGGCGCACGCAGTAGTCCCAACACTGGGTGGCTGAGGTAGAGGATTGCAGGTTCAAGCCTATCCTGGGTAACTTAGACCTTGTCTCAAACTTTAAAATGCACTGGGGGCGTAGGTCATTGTGAGGCCTTGGGGTCACCCTCTGGTGGTATGGAAAAGCCCAATGCCTTTTCTCCCCATGTGTCACCCTTTCTCCCTCGTTTTGAAGACAGTCTCACTGGTAGCCCTGGGTGTGCCTGGAGACATCTCTGGTGGCCTCCCTGGTCACAAGCGCAGTGCTGTGTGATTCTCTGGCCTGCCCGCTGGGGCCATTTAAAGGTGTGGACAGGAAGAATGAAATGCATTGCTTAGTTCGCACTGTTCACCTTGTAAAGGGCGGGTTTCTCAGCACCCTCTGGGTGCAGAGGGCTGAGGAGGGGCCTGCTGGCATCTGGCTCGGTTACTGGATGCATTCCTGGAGCAGCTGCGCCCTTGTCTGCAGTTTCACTTCCCCATCTCTTACCTGAGATTGCTGCAGTTCAGAGGTCTTAGGAGGGAAGTTCTGAGTAGCAAGATACAGCCTCTTGTGCCTCCTCCCCTGGGCCCGAGGCCTCCCTTTGTTTAGCCAGTGCCACGGGGCTGTGGACAAACACCCCTCACTTTACTTGGTGGCTCCAAAATGTAAGAGTAGTGATGCTGGCATCTCAGAGGAGCCGTCCTGTCCCCCGTAGTGAAAGGTGACACCTGACCCTAGTGCGTGTACACAGGAAAAGACACGGTGTGTGTGCAGCCTGCTTCTGTCTGGTCTCAGGGTTCTGCTGCAGGTCTCAGGATAGAGACCTGCAAGGAAGGGGCACTCTGCGCTCATATGTTGGTATTTAATGCAGGAAGGACAGTGACTGAACTTGCTCGGTGTGATCCTTGGCCAGGGGAACCAGCTGTGAGCTGCACCCATCAAGGTAAGGAGAGACGCAGGTGGACCTGCAGTGCGCCGCTGGCTCTGGGGCACGGCTGCCCTGCAGATGCGGTCCTGGACCTGCCAGCACCACAGGCACAGCCACTCTGTTCCTGTGACTTCGGGGCAAAGAGCATCTGGCTATTTCTACGCTCAGTGTTCGGAGACCAGTGAGCACTAAGAATGGTTTATAGCCTGACATTTCTGAATGACGGCAGGTGCACTGGGCTTTAAGGGGTGCTCATGGGCCCCACTGTGTGGCAGCTTTCAGGACAGTGGATGAGCCAGACTAGGGTCTCTTCCCAGCCCTCCTTCCTGGAAGTGGCCTTCTGGGAGGCCCGAGAACCACCATGTTCTGCCCGGTGCCCTTGCTCCTGCAGGGGAGGTTGCCCAGGAATGGACCCACACTGAGACCCTTGAGAGGTTGACACAGCAGAGGCACTGCTGGTTTTGTGCTGTTGGTGAGGCCAGGGGCCCCACGGGTTCCTAACAGCTGTGCAGTCTATCCTGGGCCCCCACGGGTCACTACCCCTCCCTGGCTGGCTGGAGGCTGGCGGGGGGGGGGGGCCCTGCTGCTATGTGACCTGCCACACTCAGGAGGTTATGTGGTCCCCAAAGTCAGCGCTGCCAGACCTTGCTGGATCCTCTTGAGGAAGCCCGCTGTGCAGTTTGTGTGCTCAGAGCGGACTCCCTGGAATCCAGGTGGAAGCAGCAGTGAGCCCCGGGCTGATCCCACCCCTCTTCCTCTTCCAGATGGAGTCCCTGAAGGAAGAGGTCTGGCCCCCCGCCTCAGGGCCTGTAAGGCAGGCACAGGTGTGGCTCCGGGAGTGGACCCAGTGGGAGTGGCCATTCAGCGTGTCTCTAGGTAGAGTGCCCCGGGGTGCTGCCTGCCCGCCTTGTTCTGGGCTGCTGCACCCAGTTCCTATGCTAACTGACTGGGATCATCCTGATTTTGGTTACTGTCTTGCCTAAGATGGGAAAAACAATAGGGAAGAATGAGTTGTAAGTAGAGGGTGAGGTGCAGTCATGAGAAAGAACATGGGGAAGTTGTGGTTGGAACCTGGGAAGGGTTCTAACTTAAGCAAAAGACATTAAAATGAACTAAAGGGCCAGGGATTCAGCTCAGTGGCACCGCGCCTGCCTCACAAGCAGAAGGTCCTGAGTTCCGTCCCCGGTACCAGAAAAAAAAGAAATTACAATAAAATGAACTGAAAGCTTTACTCGGTGTGCTTTCTTGGAAGGGTCACTGCTGGCAAAGACAAGAGACCCGCGTGGGGTGCAGGGCCCTTCCTGCCTGGGTCCTCTTGGGCGAGAGGTGTGGACACCCAGCCGTGGGGGTGGGGGTGGGTGCTCCATCAGTCACTTGGCCACTTCCCAGAAAAGTGAAGTTACAGATAACCGTTACCTAGAATCAGTTTGGCTTTTCTTTTAGACAGGGTCTGGCTATGTTCATGCTACCTTTGAACTCACTTGTGTAGTCCAGGCAGTCCTGCCTCAGCCTCGTTGGTGCTGGGATGACAGGTGTGTGCCACTGTGCCCAGTTCTTGCATAAACCTTTCACTGCCTCAGTATTAGCACGCTTCTCTGTATCAGACTTGTACCTCAAGCCCGCTCACAGCTGCTTCAGAACCAAAGGTGACAGGAGCCTGGATATAACTCCGTGGCAGAGCACTCATCTAGTACACGAGAGGCCCCAGGTCAAATCTCTGCCAGCACAAAGAAGGGAGCCAGACACCTTGAATCTAGCACTGGGAGGCTGAGGCAGGAGCGTGGAAAGTTGGAGCCAAGCCTGGGCCACTTAGTGACTTGGTGAGACCATGTCAGAAATGAAAAAGGGACAGGGATGTGTCAGCGTGATGGCCCTGGGCCATCCACCGGTTGCTCAGGTATGGCCGGAAGTTTGAGGTGAGCTCTGGCTTGCTCTCTTAGAAGAGCCTTGGACCCAGGCACCAAGCTGACAATTAGCTGTGTTTGGTGAGGGGCCACGGGACCCGTGCAGCACGCATGACGGCTCACACCCACTGCCCAGGCATCACACCAAAGCCATTTATTTATATCGTGTTCTTAGGACTGGCAGTGTCCCTCCCTCCTGCCCTCTGGCTCTGGCCTTTCCCATGGAGGAGGAGCTCAGTGGTCAGTCTAGGGTGAAGGAGCCCAGAGAGCAGTGGGGCCCTCAGGTGCAGCGCCCCTAGGAGTACTTGGTGTTGGAGATCTCCCTCCAGAGCAGCGTCTTGAGGTGGCTGAGCACCAGCGAGTGGTGGGCCTCCACCTGGCTGGCCAGCCCGCTGAGCGTGGTGCAGGTGCGCAGCTGCTTGGCCAGCTCCTGGCGCAGGCCGGAGGGCGCCCCGGGCAGCAGGTAGTCCCGCAGCAGCTCGCACACCTTGGCCAGGTTGGGCTGGATGAGGTCGCCCTTGCACTGTCGCATGAGCCGGTCGCAGGGGGCCCTGCAGTCACGCCCGTAGGTGCAGTCAGCACTCTGCTCGCAGTGACGGCCCTGCAGGAAGCGGCGCACGGTGGCCTCGGGCGCCACCTGCTGCAGGTCGGCCATCTTGAAGTCGTAGGTGGCCGTGTAGCCCACGTTGGCCAGCGTGGTCTCACACATGTAGAAGGTCCCATAGGCACCGTGGAAGAGCTCCTCCACGAATTCCAGCAGGCCAATGGCGATCTTAGCACGCCAGGGCCACGCAGGCCCGAACCACTGCTGCAGAGCCCTGTGCAGCGCGGGTGGCAGCAGTGGGCGCAGCAGCGGGGGCAGCGTGGCCCCAGGCCAGGAGCCATGAGGGACACCCTCCGTGAGGTAGAGGTCCCCACAGCAGCCCAGCAGCCGAGAGGCGTGCTCCTTCTCCTGCAGGGACAGCAGCAGCAGGAACTCGTTGCGCTGCAGCAGGGCCCACACGGACTTGGCTTCAGCCAGGGACACACGGCTGTCCTTGTTGAAGTCGGCCATGAGCAGGACCTGGCCAACCAGTGCAGGCAGAGAGGGCAGGTCTCCCAGGTTCGCCTGGTGGGACCGGAGGGGAGGGAGGCCAAGTCATTTGGGACCTGGGACCTCCACTCCACCGGCAGAGCACAGACCTGCAGGGTCCCCTGGGCCAGCAGCACCCGGCAGGCGCCCACAGCCTTCCCTGGCCCAGGACCTCTGCCATTCAGTCCCCACCCAGCACACATCTGGCATTCTGTCTCACCTCTGAGTATATGGGGGCCCCAGAGAGGCCCCGCTGCTGCCTGGACACCTGGACAGTGAGTCCTTTTCCCCACCACGTCCTGCCGCACAGTGGAGGGAGGCCCGCTCAGGCCGGGGACACAACCTGACCTTGAGGAAGCTGAGGGTCATCTCCCGGAACTCCTTGATGGATGTGCCCCGAGTAGGCTTGTCAAACAGCACCAGCTCCCGCCGCGGAGCCACCTCTGGCCGGGCCTGGGCATTCAGGGCTTCCTCGATGCCGCACTTGATGGTCACCTCCTTGTCCTGCCACAGCCCGCTGTACACCTGGATGAGGCCACTGGTATCCTCTCTGCAGGCGCCCCCTCCCACAGTGGGTGCAGTGGCCCAGGCCCACCCAACCCTGCGCACGTACCTGCTGGCCCGGGGCTGGGGACAGGCAGGTCCGCCACTCCACCGTGTGCAGCTCACACAGGTCGCGGCAGATGGAGCCTGAGATGATGCCCTTGCGGTACTGGTCACACTGGGGACATGGGGGCCAGGGTGTGGCGAGGGCACAGGCTAGTGGCTGCGACCCCACCCTCACAGATCCCCAGGGTCCAAGGCCCAGCAGGGCCCCTGGGAGGAGGGTGTGCCACAGAGCAATGAGGCCACCAGGTTGGGCATCCAGGGCTGAAGTTCCTGTTGTGCCTGTCAGCTGCGCAGGACCTGGTTCTGAGGCCTCAACCATGCTAGTTCCCACTGCCTCGTGATGGCTGGCACCCTGCCCCTGGCAGCACCCATGTCCTGGCATGCATGGAGGCTGCTGTCATGGCCACTGACAGCAGGTCCCCAGCAGAACTCGAGAACTGAGGCCTCTGCTCAGAGGCCAAAGGCCAGGGTCAGAAATACCTGGGCAACCCCAGGCCAGGCCCCAGGGCTAGCAGTGCTCAGGCAGGCAGCTGGACAGGTCGGACAAGCCACATGGACTCTGCTGGTGTAAACCACTTCCTCTTTCCTCCACAAAGTCCCTAGGAGCATCCTGGCTGGCCCCTGGATTCCCGGTTTTGGGGCCCCTCAAAACTGCTCCATCCTGAGCAGTGCCCACTCCCGGGCCTGGGCATCTGTCTTGGCCCAGCCCACAAGGAGGACCTGGCCCTGATCTTCCGTCCCATGCATAGGATGAGCCAGGCCTCACTGCCACCCCCCATGCCCTTCACAGCTGAGCTGCTGGTCACTGTCAGCTCAGAAAACATCACATGGGGCCGGGTGACCACTCCCCCGCCTGTCCCTCCTGCCATGCCTGCCCCAGGCCACCTTATTAGCCAGAGGCCCAGGGAACCATGTTCAGCAGTAATCAGATCAGCCCAGCCTGCCTTGGACAGGGCCTCAGAGCCATCTGGGTTGGCGTGCACTCCTGGACATACATTTCAGTTACCATGGAGCCGGGCGGTTGAAGTGGAGGAAGGCGGGGAGGGGAGGTAACGAATGCCACCATCCCAGGGCAGGCAGCAGCAGGGCCAACCAGAGGTGGTGTGCCCAGCCCCCTGAGCCCTGAGGGCAGCATCTGTCCTGTGGCAGGGCAGCCTGAATGACAGTCCTCGTCCCGATTGACAGGGAACAGGCAAAGCACATGTGCGGTCTGCCACCTCCATAAGGGGTCTGCTCTGACCCCAGACTGGCACAGTGACAGGGCTGTGGGCCCGGCCCAGGCGGGCACCGGAGAGGCAGCACTGCTGGTCAGTCACACAGCAGCTGGGGGGAGGCAGCGCACCAGGCCTGGGCCCCCAGGGGACCCCACCCTTGTCTGGGGCTGCCACCTCCCTTCTCCAGGGCCGGGAGGGGCAGGCACAGCCTGTGCAGCAGTGGTGTGCTCAGCCCTCCAGGACGCCTGCTGCCCGTCAGGTCCCTCGGCAAGTCCCGTATCCCCAGTCTGTTTCGCCCTCTGCAGAACCGGCCAGGGCATGTAGTACCCAGCCTGAGTGCCACTGGCCTGGCCCACACGGCAGCAGGTGGTGGCAGGGCCTCCTCTGGGAGGGAAGCCATGGCCCAGGGCCCCAAGACAGGCTTCACTTCCGGAACAGTTCCCCTTGCCACAGGGGACCCCAAGAAGCAGGGAGTGACTACTTGCTCACACGCACCCAAACGCCTGTGAGCTCGCACTCCCAGGCACACACACACACGCACCCTAACACGCATCCTCCCAGGACCGTGGCACCCCCGGCTTGGCCCCAGGAGGGTGGTGGGGGCCCCTGCAGGGCAGGGACTTCCTCAGGCTGGGTGAGACACCCTCCCTGGCACCTGTGGAGCCCCTCTTCTGCTGCACCCCAGTCCACCTCCAGCCCGAGGCCCCCCACTTACAATGACCACCTGGCAGACATGGCCACGGCAGAGCTCAGAGTAGGACGAGTAGTGCACATACACCAGCCAGCTGCCCGCGAAGACGCTCAGCCAGACCAGCACCACGAACCTGACCCTGAGGCCTGGGAGCCGGCCCTGCGGGGAGGGAGCAGCCTGTGAGGGCACCTGCCTGGCCTGCAGGGTCCCCACTTGGGGTGCTGTGACCCCCGTGGCCCTTTCCCAGCTTTCTGCCCAGCCAGCAGGCACCACTCCGTAGCCCCAAGAACCCCCCGGGGCTTGCCCTCCATGTGGGCATGAGAGTCTGCACCCAGGGCTCCCACCACGGGCAGCTAAAACACATCAAAGGGGGGGACTGAGATAGCTTTTCTTTCCCAAACTCTTGCTCACCCCATTTCCCAACATTTACCCCAGGAGAGGCCAGGTGAGCTGCCAGGCTGGGGCCTGGGCCTCGCCCTTCCACGAGGTGGGATGCCAGGGCTCCCCCATCACACCCTGGGAGGGGTCTGCAGCCTTGAACATCATTGCTACGGTAGCACACTCATGCGTCTGTGGGCAAGTGACAGACCCTTGACGGGTCCACCCACACCATCAGTGCCACTAGCCTTCGCAGGGAAGCACTTCAGCACATGCCAGGGAAAGGAGCCTGTCACCTGCATGAGATGCCTGGGCTTGGCCTGTCATCAGCAGGCCCTCTGCCTCAGTTTTCCCAGCTGGCAGGTGGGAGCAGGGGGTGTGAGGATTCCAGGACCCCTGAATCCAAGCAAGCTCTCCGAGGGTGACAGCCAGGGACAGCTGGGTGCCAGCTTGCTCCTCTACCCCACACCCTCTTGTATTGCAGCCTGTGGGAGGGGCTCAGGCACCCTGACCCAGGACACAGGGACACGGAATGGCCCAGGGCCTGGGCGGGTTGAAGGTCAGCTACCCCCACAAGAGCCCCCCTGCTGGTATAGAGCACCTCCTGTGGCCTCCAGCCTCCGGGCAGCTGACAAGGGACAGGCCAGCCTCCCCTCCAACGACCTCCCTGCTGGTCACGCCCAGTCTGCCCTGGTTACCAGCTCCTCCATGAAATGGGGCCACTGCATCCTGGGGGACCGGGACCAGGCCCAGCGGGGGGGGGTGCTACCCAGCTTCCCTGACTCGGGGGCACTGGAAGGCCACCCCAGGAGGAGCTGGGGAGGGGGGGACCCAGAGCCACAGCCTAGGGACAGAGAGAGGCAGGACTCTGCAGGTCCTCGCTCCAGGCCAGGCCCGCTGCCCCTCAGCCCACTGGCTCTGCACTGCAGCCTGTTTCCTTCAGATCTGTCCGTAATGAAAAACAGGAAAACCGAGACAGTGGGGGCCAGGATGCTGCCAGGGCAGGACAAGGTCGGAGGACTTCCGGCTGGGGCCAGGGGGAGGAGGGCGGGGTTGGGCCGGTGCTGGACCAGGGGACCACCCCTTTCCCACCCATCCCTGATGGGCCGCGCGGCACAGGTGGTTCTGCCTGGCCAGACCCGAGGACTCCATCTTCCCCAGGGCCATCCCTGAAACCCCGCAGGTGCCACCACTCCTCAGGGGTGCCCAGCAGCTGCGTGGGGGCAGAGGGCAAGCTTGAGTCTGCAGTATCCCCGTTAGGGTTACGGAGCGTCGTCCCAGGGACAAAACAGCACAGTGACCCCTCCCCAGGAAGCCGACGTGCGCCAGGCGTCCTGCCCCCACTGCAGAAAGCGCTGCAAGGGCAGGAGCTGGGGCTGGTGCAGAGCACACGCGGCTCACCCCGCCCGGGGGCATTCTCGGCCCCCTCCTCCTGGCCTAGCGGAGCGTCCTCAGCCCCCCTCCATCTCGCTCAGCGCAGCATCCTCAGCCTTCCCAGGGCCTAGCGGGGCATCCTCAAGCCTGGGCTCCACCGCGCCCACTGGACCCCCACCGGCCGAGCCGGCGCCTGGCACAGGGTCTGTGCGGCCTGAGCTCAGATGCCCGCGCTCTTCCCGGAGGGAGGCTGAGGCAGGCCAGGCCCCAGCCCCTTCCCCGGGCGCCGGCGGGCTGCGCGGACCCCGAAGCCGAGGAAGGCGAGGAGACGATGGCTCCCAAGGTCACGGCGGGAGTCTGGCTGGCGGCAACCCCCCCCCCCCCGCGACCCGGGGCGAGGGTGCGGCGGCCGAGACAGCCCCGGGCCCCGCCCGCGCGCCTACCTGCGGGCCCTTGGCGAAGGCGCACAGCAGCACCAGGGGCGCCAGGCGCCGCAGCCGCCGCATGATGGGCCCGGCCGGCCAGAGCGCCCGCTCGGCTCCTCAGCCCCGGCCCAGCCCGGCCCAGGCCCGCTGCCCGCTCGCCATGCGGGCCTGAGCCCCGGGCCGCGTTAAAGGAGAGGCCCCGCGCCTTTCTGACTGCCGACTGCGGCGGGGCGGGGCAACCAGCGGAGGGGGCGGGGCGGGGCGACCAGAAGGGGCGAAGGGACGAGAAGGGTTGCTGCGGGGGGGGGGGGCAGATTGCAGGGAGCCCGGGAGGGGCGGGGCGAGTGGCAGGGGGGAGGGAGGGGCGGGGCCGGTGCTCGGTGGGCGGGGTTCTCCAGGGGCGGGTGGGCGGCCGGTGCACGTCAGGTGCAGCCTGGGTATGGGTCGTGTGCATCCTCCAGGCCCTCTGGCCCCACGCGTGAGCCGCTGAGCCGTGGAGCCGGCGCAGCCTTGAAGCTGAGCCGGGCGGCCCGGAAGAGTCCCATGAGTCCCATGTCGCTGGCTGCGCTGAAGGCCCGGTCGGGTGCGGGGTCGTTGGCGGGTTCCGCTGTGGCCACCCGTACATTGGCCTCGGAAGGTGTCGCCAGAGACACTTTTACAAGCCTGTGATCGCAGCACTATGGGAGGCTGAGGCAGGAGGGCAGCACATTGAAGCCCCACCTGGGCAGTTTAGCAATTTAGCAAGACCCTATCTCAAAATAAAACATAAAAGCAAAGGTGGGGATGTAGCTCAGTGGGAAGCCCTAGCTCAATCCCTGGTAAGGAGAAAAAAAATATCCTCAACAAACTCGAGGCCTTGTGTACCGCAGTAGGACCAGGAAACACTCGGTTGTATGAAATAGAATAAATGTCCCTTGAGCAGAGAGGCAGCAGAAGCGGCAAGTTTGATTGGTGGGGATGGCCTGAATGAAGTAGAAACAGAGCGGGTCTGTTTCAAAGCCACTGTCCTTTTAAGGTGGGGACAGGGCAGAAGCGACCCAGGAGTCCACACCCACCCAAGGGAGCAGAGGGTTCCCTATCCTGACCGTAGGACGTGCCAGCTGGGCAGCATGGCTGCTGCCCCCGTGACTGTAATTTCTGGGAAGGTCGGTGAACAGCTGAGTCTCCAGAGTGCTGACTGTTACAACCCGGTAAGTGAACCGTGAGCCCAGCCACGGCTAGGAAGGCTGAGGCAGGACGATCACCAGTTTGAGCCCAGCCTGGGCTATAGAGTGAGACCCCATCTCAAAAACAAAACCACCAAGTGACAGCCTCCTGCAATTTAAAAAAGTTTTTTTCTTTTATTCCCCTGTCACTGGGCTGAGTTTGAGGAGGTCCGGAAAGGAACCTGGCCTGCCCGTCTGCAGGGTAAGTTTGCAGGTCCCGGGCAGAGATTTAGGGGTGCGGGCGCACAGTGTTTCCGGGAAGAGGGGACCTCTGTGCTCCTTTTGGAGGGTGGGGACCCTGCAGAAGGCGGCCACCCCCAGGAGGGGCCCTTGCTCACCAACAGGAAGGGCGCAGTTGTGGTCTTTGGTTTGTTGTTTTGTTTGAACACACTTGGGCCAGGGATTTAGCTCAGTGGCGCTGCGCCTGCCTCGAAAGCCCCAGGTCCTGAGTTCGATCCCCAGCACCAAAAAACCAAAACCAATCAAACAAACAAAACAAAACTAAACATGCTTTGGATTCTCTCAGCCTGCTCCTTCATCTTTGGAGTAGGCCCCTGCTCTTTACTTCCTCAATTAAGCCATGTGTGGGCTTTCACCATCCGGAGGGATTTGGGGTGCAGGGGGCTGTGTATGTGCGCACACACCCACTGCAGTTGAGCCTCTTACACACAAACCTGCACACGTGGCCTTGGCCAGCGCTAGCGCACCGAATGTGTGACCTCTGACCCTTGGCCCCGACAGGCGGCCCCGCAGGCTCCGTCCCTGTCCCTTCTGCCTCCCAGAATCTGGCCTCAGCAGGGCTGTGGGAGACCAATCAGGGAGTCAGGATGGGGTAGAGGGAGGTGGAGGGGGCAGAGGAGGGAAGGAGCCAAGACCCAGCGCCCTCCTGGAGCCTCCGCAGCTGAAAACAGGAATTTCTTGCTGTGCCTGGAATTCACTGGCATCAGTCACCAGGAAGACACGGGGATCCGGAACCCGGGTCTCCCCTTCTTGATCCAGTCTTCAAAGTCCAGGACACCCCCCACCCCATTCTTCACCCACACCGAAGGGGCAGGCACCCCTAAAGCCAGCCTGTCCTGTCAGCAAAATGCTTTGTGCTTGCTGAGTGCAGTTGGTGCAGGAAGGGGCACCTCCATCTGGTGCTTCAGGGCCCTGAAACGGGGACTGAGTTTTGAGTTTGAATTTCTTGAGCTGCTGGGGTAGGACCAGAGCCTTCTGCACTCCAGGCAAGCGCTCTGCTGCAGAGCCTTGCCCAGCCCTGATACTTTCTTGGGATAAAATATACACAGCATGTGTCAGACACACCCAGCTCAAGATGACCCATCAGTCATCATGCGGTGTCACCACTGTCCACCTCTTACCTTGCAGAATGCAACCTCTGTCCCCACCAACCCCAGCTCCCTGTGACCTCCCCAGCCCAGCACCTTCCGGGTGACTGTGGGGAGTCACACGGGAGGAATCCTGCAGGACTGGCCCCGTGCCTGGCCTGGTACTCCTAAAACCCCCTGTGTGAGTCCCCAGCTGACAAGCTCAGTGTGGGAGAAATGCTCCCCACTGGGCACCCTGGGGCAAGCTCCTGGCCAGCACCATCCCTCGACCCTGGAGCCTCAGGGGCACCGTCATAGCAGCAAGATGGGTGTGGACAGCGGGTTTCATGGCACTGGAAGGGAGCCGTGTCCACACCGCAGCCTCCCCAGTGACGCCTGGGGGCCGCACGGCCCGCTGTGAATTCCACGGAGGACAGACTCTCTCCGAAGCTGCCCCTGCTGGCCGGCAGTGTCGGACCAATGGGCAACAGTGTGACCACAGAGGCTGTGGGATCTGAGGCTGCATGGGGCCAGCTGGAGGGGCAGAGTCCCCACACACCGGGGTCTTGCTAGTGCACGACCAGGCTGCTCCGCCCTCAGTGGCCTGGCTCCTGCCCACAGATAGATGGCGTGCAGCTGGGGTGTAGCTGAGTGGTAGAGCTCTTCCCGAGTACATGCCAGGCCCTGGCTTCCACCTCTGGAACCAAAGGAAGGGGATGAGGAGGAGGAGAGAAGGAAGAGGAGGAAGAAAAGGAGGAGGGGAAAGGGGGAGCTGGGGTGAGGCTGGAGGGGAGGAAAGGAGGAAAGTGGCATGGAAACGAGTCTGCTGGCTGAGGGCCCCTGGCCAGCACCCGGGCCTCCGAGACAGGGTGATCTGGGACGTTTGGGCAGGACAGGGCAGTACAGCAGGCCACAGAGGGCCCTTAGAGCCTTCAGCCACATCGTGGCAGGGGTGCAGAACCCCTGGGCCAACCCTTGGCTGAGACTCCCCACCTCCAGAGCTCATCTGAGGTGGCCATAGGGGCCACCCTGCCCAGCCCCAGGGGCCAGGCTCGGGGCCAGGACCCCAGGCCGCATGGCCATGCTGTGGGCCCCCACACATCAGGTGTTGGCCTGTGCCCGGCAGGGTTTGACCTGCTTTGATCCCTAGCAGCCCTTGCTGAATGTGGGCTGTGTTGGGCTCACCTGCACTTGCTCGGGCCAGGACCTGGGCCACAGGACTTTAATTAAGGGCCCACAGGAATGTTTTCATCGCTTTTAAAATCAGAAGCCTCTAATCCCTGCACTTGGGAGGCTAAGGCAGGAGGAATGCAAATTTGAGGCCAGCCTGCTGGGTTACATTAGCAACACCCTGTCTCAAAATAATAAAATAAATAAAGGGCTGGGGTGTGGCACGCACAGGCCCTGGCTTCGCCCCAATACCAAACCTAAGTACACACAGAAACCAGAAGAAACTAGGCGGGTGTGGTGGCACACACCTGTAATCCCAGCACTTGGGAGGCTGAGGCAGGAGGATCATCACAAATTGAAGGCCAACCTGGGCTACAGAGTGAGTTCAGGGCCAGCCTGAACTACAGAGTGAGATCGTGTCTCAGAAACAAAGCCAAACAAACAAAAAACCAGAAATGAATGACCTTTTAGGACTGAATTGTGTATCTTTTTTTTTTTTTTTTTTTGGTACTGGGGATCAAACTCGGGTCATTGCACTTGCACAGCAGGCAGCGAAACCACTGAGCTAAATCCCCAGCCCTGTCTCTATCTTTACAGCAAGACAGGAGTAGAGTGGACTTCTCAGCATTTTTAGGGGAAGAGACCCCCTACCCTGCTCCTGCAGCCCTGTGTGTGGGTCCTGTGATGCTGGCCACAAGGACCTGAGGAAGTGGGGAACCTGGCTGGGGCTGCTCGTCCCCAGAGCCTGCCTGCAAGGTCCCCAGGGTCCCCCGGCACGGCCGCGTCCAAGGTCCCCTCGTGGACCAAAATTCCAGGCCCAGAGCAGGCGGGACAGTCGAGATGCAGGGCCGACCCTGCTGTTCCAGGCCTGTCCACCAGGTGGCGGTGCGACCGGCGCCTCGCCCGCAGCGACGGGGCGGCCTTGGGGACGGGAAAGTCAGGGCTGGGAGATTTGAACTTCATAGGGCTGCATCACTGGTCTAAAAGCACGCAGGTTGCCAGGGCTGCCCGGGACCCCTTTAAGCCCGGATGCGAGGCCACGCCTGTCTGACTCAGCACCACCCCACCCGGTGGGACAGCTGGGGCCCCCAGCAGTGATTCGGGGAGAGCTCCGGTCACCAGGCCACATCTGCCCAGCGGTGACTCAGCTGCAGCTCCCAGTGGGGCGGAGCAGGCAGCGCCCCTGCACCTTGCCTCTTGAGGTAGGGACTGGCCATTGATCCGCTCAGGACTCCTGGGTTAAAGCCTGCGTGGAGAAGACCGAAAGCAGGGAGCGGATCCACTCACTGTGGAAGGAGTCACTTCCCTCACACTCCAAGTCCTTACACCTCTCCAGACCTGTGCAGTGCACAACCTGCACAGCTGAGCCACGAAGTCCTGTGCAGCTCCTGTCGCCCTCTGCCCAGGGCCACAGCCACCCAGGTGGTGTGCTCCCTTGGAGACTCCCGGTTACAGTGGTTCCAGGCAGGGGCTGAGTCATTCTTTCTCCCTCCCAGCACCACGTGGGACAACCTGCCCTTGCGTGAGGGAGTAGCAGGCCAGAGGGAGCACTCCGGCAGCTCCTGGCTGGAGCAGTGTCGTTGTGGAACAGAGGCGGAGGCAGGTGGGGGATAGCTGGGGACGCTGTGGCCAGCGCCCCAGGTCCGTGGCCTCGGTACCTCTCCCGGTGGCCTTGCGTCCACCTGTAGCACTGGGCCCCGTGGCTCCGATATTCCCAGAGCTGGGGCAGCTCCAGGAATGGGGGCTGTGAGTTCGAGGGCCAGGCAGGAAGCCGCCTCCCCCTGGACAGGGGACCCCAGGACTCCTCCCCATGGTCCAGGACGCAAGGACCACTCTGGTCCCTCCTAGCCTCCCTGGAAGGCCAGTGTGGGCACCCAGGGCCTCCCAGGAGTGTGGCGCCCGGTCTGAGGGAGGTGGCCAGTGTCTGCCAGGGCCACAGCGACACTTCCCAGCAAGATGGCAGCTGTCCTTCCAGGCTGTCTTTCTCACTGAGGTGACAGTGGCCTGGGCAGTGGCCAGCGCAGCTGACAGCACTGGGGATACCAGCTGGGCTAGGGCTCAGGGGGCCCGAGGACTGGAACACGCTTGGCTGGACCCTGGCATCCCTGTCACCACTGCAGCAGCTCCAAGGTGAGGGCCGCACAAGCCACGCCCTGGGCAATCAGCGCAGTATCTCCCTATCACTGGGCCTGTGCACGATTGCAAACTGAGGCCCGGAGAGGCACATGGCCCCAGGTCACCCAGGGGCACATGCAGCGCTGGGCTGCTGGGCTCCCACCCTGGCTCTGCCCCCCTGTACCACGCCACTGGCATGGGCCAGGCCTGAGCGGCCCTGCAACCTCTTTCCTACCCCCCATGGGGTCACTGCAGCAGGAGTGACTGTGGACATGGCTTTCCTTTTGGGAAAGAGCCCCCCACTGCACCCCTGCCAGGCAGCCCCCACCCTGTCCTTCCCAGTCCGGGGGTGTCACTCTGGCCGGGCCTCAGCCTCCTGACACGGGACTCTGATGCCACCACCCTCGGGGCTATGCCGGACCCAGCCAGCTCCTCCTAGCTCCTTGGGGAGTCTGCTCCACCCCCACTGAGGCCCAGGAATCTGGCCCTGGGCCGCACCTCATCTATTTTTAAGCACCAGCCCATGAAAGATTCAAGGCCGCTTTATTTACAGGTGCCAGGATGGCGTCAGGGCTGTGGCTCAGGCCCTGGCCCTGGCTTCTGTCTATCTCCGGGATTTGAAAGCAGGGGCAGGATCCCTCCCCCACACCCCCAGACTTTGGGGAGCTTGGGGCCTCATTTCCTCACCACCAGGCCTAGTGAGGCCGCGTCCCCACTTTAGACAGGAGCCAGGTCAACCTGACTCCCAAGCCGGTGCCCACCCACCTCCCAGGCACAGGGCAGCTTCACCATGCCTTCTGAGCACCACAGAGCTGCCCCGAGAAGGCTGCAGGGATCCCAGGGCCCTCCCAGCGCCCCCATGCCCAGCTTCCCCTCCCCGAACAGCCCAGGCTCCCATGAGCCTCCTAGGTGGCGCCACCTCAGCCCCATGTTGTCACCCGGTGTCATGTGCTGCCTGGTGGGGCCCCAGCAAATACCCAGGAGGGCTCTCCTCTGTCCTCAGGCTGAGGGGTGAGGACACACCCCAGGGAGGGGGAGGGGGCTGCCTGGCAAGGTCTGGGTCGCTCCCCAGTCCGTGGACACCCCAGGACACATAGGAACAGCCACCGCCCAGCCCGTCTTAGAGAAAGTCTCTTCCTGGGGTCACGGCCATGCCCAGGACTCTGCGGGCTCCGGGCTTCACTTAAACAGAAAGTACTGTCAGCCTCCTATGGGAGCGCAGTGTTCCTCCCGGCCTGAGTCCCCAGCCCTCGCCCTCCTCCTCCCCCAAGGAGCTGGCAGAAAGCTCCATTCTTTCAACACTTCCTGAGCAGAACCGGGGTGGGGAGGAGACCAGGGCTGGGCAGACCCCTGGGTCCCTGTGCCCCGGCCCTGGAACTGCCCACCTCTCCCAGGAGCAGGGGCAGCAGAGAAAGCTCCTCACTCCTTCCTAGGGCTCCCTTCTGAGAGCCTCAGTTTCCCATCTGTGAAATGGGGGTGGCATTTGCACTTGGGGGGGGTGAGTTATTTTTTTGTAGCATTGGGGATTGAACCCAGGGCCTTTCCATCCTCAGCCCTATTCTATTTCTTATTTTGAGACAATGCCCCAGCACACTGGAGGCTGAGGCAGGAGGACCAAAGGTTTGTGCCCAGCCTGGGTAACTTAATGACTTATCAAGTCTCTGTCTCAAAACTTTAAAAGGGCTGGGGATGTAGTGAAGGCCCTGGGTTTAATCTCCAGTACGGAAGGAGGAAAGAGAAAGAAAGAAAGGAGACAAGCTAGCTAGCCATGACAGAAAGCCTCTGGGTGGGGCTGCCGCCGGTGTAGACTGGAACTCACGGGGCGGAAGGCTGTCCAGAACCCTGGCCCTTCCGGTGTCTCCAGGGCTGCAAGGCACACACTTGCACCTGGCACTCTCTTCTGGGGCCACTGTCATCTCCCGGGTAGCTGAGAACCACTCCAAAGAGGGAACAGCAGCACCAACCTGGCTCGCAGGCCTGAGGAGGATGCCCAGCGGGCCGGGCCGAGTAGCCTGGAGCTGAGCACCCCTTCCCTGCCGGGCTGCGTGGGCGCGCTGCCCCTCGGGGCTGTCCGCCTGCAGAGCTGCTTCCAGCTTGTCACCAAGAATGCACCTGAGGACAGAGGTCACCATCAGCCCAGCATCACCTGGTGCCACGCCAGTGACAAGTCCAGAGCAGCCAGGAGCAGGGCCTGTGCTGCTGGAGCTGCTCTCCCAGCACGTCACCACGGGCTCCCTGCCGGGTGACAAATGTCTTTGCCCAAGTGGGCACCAGCAGCACGGTGGGCCTGCCAGGCTGGCCAGTCTGCTGGGCTGAGGTGGTGAACGATCGCCCGACATCGCTGCTGGCCCTGTACCAAGAGCACCAGGTGCCCGGTGGCCCCAGGACCCCCCAGTCCCACCCACCCTATACCCTTCCCAGGCGTGGGTACCGAAGGCTGGTTCCAGGGCGCGCGGAGTCCCCTCCCGGGAGGACGCTGGGGCCGGGCGCCCGCCAGGTGACCACCAGGTGCAGTGGCCAGGGAGCGGCTCAGGGCCCCTTTGTGCCGCAACCGGACGGTGAGGTCCTCGGGCCGCTCGCGGGCGCTTGGGGCTTGTGGTGGGGGGTCCGGGTGGAGCCCCGCCGCGGGGGCGTGGTCAGTGGGCGTGGCCGGCCGCCCCCCGCCCCGCCCTCCGAGCATAAGCGTGGGTGTGGGCGGCCGTCGGGCGCGGCCATGGAGCTGTGGCCCTGCGTGAGCGCGGCGCTGCTGCTGCTCCTGCTGGCCCTGCAGCTGTCCCGCGCCGCACGCTTCTACGCCAAGCTCGGCCTCTACTGCACGCTGTGCCTGAGCTTCTCGGCCGTGGCCTCGGGGGTCTGCGCGCTGCGCCACGGCGGCCGCACCGTAGAGAACATGAGGTGAGCGCTTCCGCTTCCTGCGCGGCGCCGGCGGGCGTCACAAGGTCCCCGCCCGCCCGCTGGGCACCGCGACGGCCGGGCAGGGACACCGAGGCTTCTCACCCCTCACCCCGCAGGTGACGGTGTGCGCGAGAGCTCCGGGGCGGCTGGCGCAGGTGCCTGGACCTCCCCTCTTCCCGGCGGGAGGCGCTCCCTGCTGGGGCGGGAGGAGCTCAGCGCCAGGTCCCCGGCCCGCCCCGCCCCTCGCCACCCGGGACAGCCTCCGCTCCGCTCCGCCCAGCTTGGACGCCTCCCTGGTGGCTCTCCCAAGAGGGGGCACTGGCGTCCTCGAGGCCTCTTCTGTGTCAGAGGGCAGTAGGCGAGGGTGGCCTGACCATCCCTCCCCCTGCCGGCCTCGGATACACATTTCACGAATCCCAAGCCCCCTCTTAGGCGCTTGTGGGTTCCCATGGCACAAGGAAGGGTAGTGACATTGAAGGCCCAGGCCAGAGACTCGGGGAGCTGAACCCAGGGTCAGCCAGGCGGGACCCTTCCGGGGGGCGGTTCAGGGGTCTCCAAGGCCTGGGCTGGCACTAAAGTGGGACCCTGCAAGCGGGACAGGAAGGGGCTGGAGGAGCCGGAGGACGGTGCAGGCCCGACACAGGGCCAGTGATGGAGGCCCGGCAAGTGTGCTCCAGGGAGGAACGGGATGAGCAGGCCAGGCGAGAGCCAGCAGGGGTGTTGGGTGCAGACAGGGACTGGACTTGGGTCCCAGGCCTACCCAGGCCACCAGCCTGAAAGGCCTTTCAGAGGGGCCCTCGGCCCTCCTGTGCCCCCCTCCCCCCTCCTGCACCTCCAGCATCCCAGTGCCAGCAGGTGTGGGGTCTGCTGGACAGATGGAGGGCTGCGGGGTGCCATGAGCCTGCCCACTGCAGCCTTCCTATGATGACTCCCAGCAGTGTCGGGGAGTGTCAGGGACTGGGATCCAGGGTCGGCTGGCCTGCTGGACACAGCCTCCAGGTGTGGCTGCAGGAAGGACTCAGCAGGCAGAGGATGAGGGGCCCAGCATCATCGGCCGGCTGGGCCAAGGAGGGGCCCAGGAGAAGGGGGTGCTTGTGGATGGACCCCATTTCAGGCCCCTGTGGGCCAGGCTGGGCCACACGCACTCCTGTTGTGCCGCAGTGCCTTGCAGCCGTAACGTGGGAGTGTTGCGTGCTCCATCTCACAGATGGGGAGAATGAGGATCAGAGACACAGTGTGAACGTGAGGCTTGGGGCAAGAGGAGTGGAGGGAAGTGTCCAGGGTCCCTGAGCAGGACACGGCCAGACACGGCCCAGAGGGGAGCTTCTGAGAGTGATTTGGAGGAAATGTTCTTCATTTTCCCTCCACCCAGCCTGGAACTGGGGGCTGTGGGCACGGCCCCACTCTGTCCCCTTGTCCACCTTACCCCCTACAGGCTCTGAGCAGGTGCCCAGGGAGGCCTCTGCACCCAGGCTGGAGCTTGTGCAGGGACAGGGTGGGAACAGAAGGGCCGAGCAGACTCTGGGTCCCTGGGTGCAGGTTGGGTGGGGTGACAGGAGGCAGAGGCCCAAATTTCACCCATTTGATGGGGAAAGGAAAGCCCAGAGAAGCTTCATGCATTAGAACTGGGCCAAGCACAGGGCCAGGAGCCATGACTGGTGTGGCCAGCTGTTTGCTTTGGGCACCAGAGGAGAGCAGAGCTGGACTCTGCCCAGGGGCTCCTCCATTCTCAGTCCCACGATGGGGTGGGGGAACAGGCAGTCCAGGGGGCAGGGGACTTGCCAGTATCCATCAGTCTGACCTGGAAGGAGGTCTGTGCCTGACAGGTGCATTTGGGACTGCTCACCTTGCTGTGGGTATCTGTCTGGGGCTCTGGTCCCAAGGGAAAGTGTATGAGCCAGCTTTCTGTGGTGGGGACATAGCACCCAGCAGTCACACCCTACAGGGGAGAGGTGTCTTGGCCTCACGGTTTGAGGGACTCAGTCCATGGTCACTGCTCCAAGGCAGGTCTCTCATGGTGGAACAAGGAGGCAGAGGAAAGCTAGGTTGCTTTATTCATGGAGATGAGAGGCATAGCAGGTGATGCGTGCCAGCAGCCACAGACCCTCCAGGTCACACGCCAGTGACCTCCTCCAGCTGGGTCCTGTGTCCCCGCACATTCAGCCATGAGTGTCACTGGTCCATGGATGAGGACAGTGCCCCAGGACCAGTCCCCTCTCAGGATCTCTACCCAGTCAAGTTGACGATATCACTTGGCTTGCCAGGGTGCTTGGGGGGGGGCAGAGTCCTCTGGGGGGTTTCTGAGAGTCCTTCCCCAGCCCGCATTCCCTGGCCACCCCTCCGGCCCTGCTGCATACCCCTGGGTCCTCTTACGATGCCTTGTGCACAGGGTGGGAGCCCTGTCCCATCCCCAGGCTCTTTCCCTGCCTGTGCCCCCTCCTGTGACACTTGTCACGAATACCCTTGCTCTGCCAGGTGGCCCACTGCAGTCTCCCATCCTGAGCCCTCAGCTGTGGATGGCTCCCCAGCAGGGCTGCCCCGAATGTGCCCACCCAGCTCTGCTCTGGGAAAAGGCCCTCCTGGCAAGATTCCACCTAGTGCCCCCAGAGACTCCCAGCCCAAGACCAGGGGCCAAGGGCAAGGGTCAGCCCACGGCCTTCCCCAGGGACAGCCAGGCCAATGGCCTGGGCCTGGCCTTGAACTGCCTCCTAGCTGCCTGGAGCGGGCACTCCCGGTGGGGGCTGGGCAGGTCCGGGGCCTTTTGCCCTGAGGTACCATGGGTCCTTCCCTGCTGGGCCACTGAGGCCATATTGACAGGGTCACCTGGTGTCCAGGCCACGACATGCCTCAGCCTCATGGAGCATAGCTCCTCCCCTCCCCCAGGTGGTGACAGATGCTTGGGGAAGGTAGATTGCCCCAGGTCACAGGTGTGAAGAAGGGGACCAGGACCAAAGGGGACTGGGTTCCCACAGACAGTCGCAGTAGTCCAGTGCAGTCAACTGTCCCTGTCTGCTTGGACCCCAGGCCACCTCAGCTCTGGCCCTGGGGAGGCGGGGAGCCAGGGCACAGGCACAGTGACACCTGCCCCAGAATTGGGGCCCTGGCTTGCCTAGGGGACAGGACAGAGCAGTGCTGTCCTCTTGCCACTCAGGGGAGGGGTGTCTGGACACAGGAGTGGGTCCCTGGCCACACAGCTCCCTGCTGGGAGCCCTGCTGCGGGGTTTGCAGGGAGGCTAAGGATGGCTGGGGGCCCTGCAGTGCCGCACTGGCAGTGGCCTAGGGCTCCTGAGTTTGTCACCCTGCAGGAGCCCTGTGCCTGTGTAGGGGGACTGAGGGGCCCGTGGGGTCTGGCCAGGAGGAGGTGGCCCACTCATCCTGCAGTTGTGCGACTGCCTGATGGCTCCTCTGCCTGCAGAGCTCAGCCACGACCTCCCCGCAGGGAAAAGTTTCCTCCTGCTGGTGATGGGGCAGTTTTATGTTGTGTCTCCTTCCACACTAAAACACAAAGTGGGGCTGGGGCGTGCAGCTCGGTGCAGGGCGCTTGCCTAGTGTGCGTGGGCCTTGGGTTTCAGCCCCAGAACTTTAGGGAAAGGAGAAGAAAATGGGACCAGAACGTGCCACTAGCTGAGGGCCCCAAGGGCCATTCCCAGAGGTGCTGTAACCTGCCCCACCCGCCACGAAGCAGCCGTGGAAATTTGGACGAATTTGAAGTTGTGATTACCGGTTGGAGATTCCTTATCCGAAATGACTGGAACCAGAAGTGTTTTGGATTTCAGACGCTTTTGGATTTTTGGATTCTTGCATGTACATGATGAGATAGTTTGGGACTGGGACCCAAGTCTAAGCACAGCATTCATTTAGATTTCATAAATACCTCATACACACAGCCTGAGGAAATGTTTTTCTTTTGTACTGGGGATTGAACTCGGGACCTTGTGCTTGTGAGGCAGGCAGTGGAACCACTGAGCTACATCCCTGGCCCATCTGAGGGAATTTTATGTAATATTTTTTGTGCACCCGTGTTCACCACAACCCCTTACACGAGGCTAGCATTTACTACTGGGTCCATTACATCCACCATTTTGAGGATTGTTGTTTTTCCTGACTGGACCAGACCCAGCGCGTCACATGCTAGACAGGCACACCGCCCTCTACACCCAGCTCAGGTCTGGACAGCTCAGCTGCAGACCGCTCACCCGGCATGCAGGAGGCACGGGGTTCCCTCCCCAGCGCCAGACGAAGCAGTACGTACCATGAGTGAGTATCCCTTGCAGCGGAAAAGCAGAGCTTGAGCTCGGTGGAGGTTTCCTTCACCCGGCTGCCCAGAGGCACCGGCCCCCTGCCTCAGGTGGGTTCATGGAAGCTCCGGGGCCGAGGACAGGGTTTCTTAGGACAGAAGCCAGCTGCCCTCCAGACGCGTCTCTCTCTGCTCCCCGCCATTCCCCGCCAGCCAGTGCCTTTTCCCAGAGCAGGTGACACCTGTTAGCGCCCTTTCTCTCCCCGCCCGCCCGTAGAGGGTAGTGGCTGTTCTGGTTTCAGGGTGCATTTCTTTGGTGGCAAGTGAGTCTCGGTAGTTTTCCTCGTCTCCTGGACATTTCTGGTTTTCTTTTCTGTGAACTGCCTGCCCTGTCTCTTTCTGTCCTCACGGGGATGGATGCCAAGAACTGTTTCACAGTCACAGAACGGGGAGCAGGGTGTGAAGCAGCCAGCCAGTCCTCCAAGTATCCAGGAGCTGCCCCAGCCCTGGGGTTTGACCTGGAGAGGAGGTAGCTGGAGCTGGGGAGGCTCCCCGGACTGAGGTTCCCCACAGTGATGACTGCCCTTCCCACTGGGTTCTGGGACAGCTACAGCAGGTTAGAGCCTGGATTCCTTCTTGTGTGGTCCCCAGGGCATCTTGTGAGGCCGTTACATCCACAGAGACAGATGGGTGCCAGGGCTGGGAGTCTGTTAATGGGGACAGGGTAACCACAAGAGGAAGGGCCTGGAGAGGGAGGGTGGTGACAGCCACCGACCTGAATGTGGTCACCCCATGGGCTGACCCTCCTGGCCCAGGTGTGTATGGAGCTCCAGGGCACAGCAGAGCACCAGTGTTTCTGGAGGCCAGGCAGGCATGGGAGACTCGAGGGCCCTGGGGCCTGGCCGCTCTCTCTGGGTGTCCCCTGTTGCTCCCCCAAGTAGGAACCAGACCACTCTGTCCCCAGCTGGGGTGGCAGGCGCAGGGCAACCATGTGGGAGGGTGAGCAGCCCCAGGCCCACCTGCGGCTTCTGTCCACACAGCATCATCCGCTGGTTCGTCCAGACCTTCAAGTATGCATTCGGCCTGCGCTTCCAGGTCAAGGGCGGACAGAAGCTGGAGGTGGATGGGCCCTGCGTCATCATCTCCAACCACCAGAGCATCCTGGACATGATGGGTACCTTCGGCGAGCGGGGACCGGGAACGGGACCTTGGGGTCTACTGGGGCGGGAGCTGCTTCTACAGCCAGGGGAGGGCGAAGCCAGAGGGCTCCCGGGCAGCGGGGTGAGCGGGGGCATGCTTCCACGGAGGGTCCTCCACGGGCTCTGATGCTGTGCTGTCCCTCCTTTCTGTGTCTGTCTCCCCTGTCTGTCCCCCCCGCTGTCCCCACCCCTGCCCACCAGGCCTCATGGAGATCCTCCCCGAACGCTGCGTCCAGGTCGCCAAGCGGGAGCTGCTATTCCTGGGCCCCGTGGGCCTCATCATGTACCTGGGTGGCGTCTACTTCATCAACCGCCAGCGCTCCAGCACCGCAGTGTCCGTGATGGCGGAGCTGGGCGAGGACATGATCAGGGAGAATGTGAGTGTGGGAGGCGTGGGTCAGGGGCCTGCAGGAGGTGGTCCCGGCCCAACCCTGACCTGCCTCCACAGCTCAAAGTGTGGATCTACCCCGAGGGCACGCGCAACGACAACAGGGACCTGCTGCCCTTTAAGAAGGGCGCCTTCTACCTGGCCGTCCAGGCCCAGGTAGGGAGGGCACCCTGGGGTGGGCAGGCTGGGGAGGTGTGGGGCCAAAGGTGATGTGCCGCCAGGCGGGTGCTGAGGGATCTGCCTCCGCTGGGTGGGGTCGGGGCCTCCCTGCCCCTTGAGCTCCTGGGACTCTGGCCTGCTGGCGGCAGCACTCAGCCCTGCACCCAGGAGGAGGTGTGTGGGGGTCAGGCCCAAGCTGCTACCTGAGCTGACTCCAGCACCTCCTGCTGGCTGGATGGGGAGGCAGATGGTACAGGGGAGGCACCCAGCTGCCTGCTGAGCCCTGGGTGGCTGCCTGTGTCCAGGGAGCACCCGTCCAGTGCCAGGCCTGGTGGGCTAGGCTGGGACAGGTGGAGCCAGCATGGGGGCCTCCGGTGTGGTACAGGTGTGGGCAGTGTGCTGAGTGCCGCCTCTGACCCAGGACTTCTCGGGTCCAAAGCCTCGGGTTGGGGTGGGCAGTGTGCCCTGGGGTGCCCGGGAGAGCCGGGGCGTATCCACCATGGTGGGTCTTGTGTTGCGGCTGGCGAAGCCTGCATTTGGGTCAGGGAAGGCTTCGTCCCGCCGGCTGGCGGCAGCGTGGCAGCCTCAGGTCTCCATGGCTCTATCCTCCCTGGTGCCAACCCTGGGGACACAGAGCCCAGCCCTGCCGCACCCTTCCCCTGCGCAGGTCCCGGAGGGGACAGGGTGTGATGGTGACAGCGGCAGCTGGGGTGTCACCACTTCCTGCCACCCCTCTCCCGGCCGGCTGGGCTCCAGTCCCCTGCTGGTGCCGGCAGTTAATGATTACCCCAGGTGCCACTTGTCACCGCAGGACTTGGCCCTCGTGCCTTCCAGGAACACCACAGCCGAGCCCTCCCCTGGCCCCTGGGGACGCTGGGTGGGCAGGGAGGCGGCCCCTCCTCCGGCTAAGCAGACAGGCTCAGACTCAGCTAGTTATGGCCCAGGGTTGGAGACGCACACATGCTAGCCCAGGAGGGCTTCCCGGAGGGGGTTACATGGAACACTGGGCCACCCAGGCTGAGGGTCAGCCCCGAGGACCCCTGGCCCGTCCCAGGCAGTGACGAGGTGGTCCCTGCCCGCAGGTGCCCATCATCCCCGTGGTGTACTCCTCCTTCTCCGCCTTCTATGACCTCCAGACAAAGCTCTTCACCTCAGGTGAGCCTGGCAGGGACCATGAGGGCGATCGGGCCCCTGAAGCACCGTGTCTGTGTGGGCACTGAACCACTGGGTGTGAGGACCAGAGCTGCTGTGTCTTGCCGCTCTGCTGGCCTTGGGGTGGCGGCAGTGGCCTTTCCCAGGTGAGGACACTGGGGCTATGGGGGGCACACAGGTGACCCAAGCCTGACTCCCATGAGGACGCCCAGGACCCCAGCACCACTGGCCACAAGCACATGGCCTGTGCCCCACCCAGCCAGGGTGCCCCAGCCCCACACAAGGTCCCCTGTGCCCAGGTAGGAAGGAGGTCAAAGGTCAGAGGCAGGAGGAGGAGCCAGGCTCTGACCCCACCAAGGCCACAGGGAGGAGAGTTGGGCTCCAGCAGGCGTCCGTCGCCTCTGTGACCGATAAGGCCAGCGGGGATGGGGTGGCTGGATGGCTGCGCCAGTGCAGCAGCTCCGGGGCCTCCCGGCCTACTGACAACCCTGCCCTTCCCTAGGAACAGTCCAGGTGCAGGTTCTGGATGCCGTGCCCACCCGTGGCCTCAGCGTGGCTGATGTCCCCAAGCTCGTGGACACCTGCCACCAGGCCATGAGGGCTGCCTTTCTGCAGATGTCCACCGGGCCCCAGGAAAATGGCCCCAGGGCCCAGCCAGCCCAGTAATCTGGCCATGGTGGGGTGGGGACGAGGGAGAGGCAGAGACTGCGAGTGGACAGCGGGGACCCAGGCTGCTGAACACCGCCACATCAGCTCCCGGCTCATTCTGGCCTTTGCAGCTGGAGGCCCCGGATCAAGGCCCCCAAGTCCCCTCTGGAGTCTGCTGGACCCCGGCCGGCTCTGGGCAGGGACCCCCACCCTCTCGCCCATCCCTCCAGGATCCAGACGGGGCCGAGTCGCCAGGCCCTGGGGTGCCCCAGGAGTGGCTGCAGTGGCCACCACAGGCTCTTGGGGCCTCTGGGTCTGAGCCACAGCCTGTATCAGGCCTTCAGGGAGATGGGGGCTCAGGGCCAGGCCTCCTGGTGCCACATCACCAGCCTCAAGGACTGTCTGTGGCACCCGCACTGCACATGGCTCACTTTTATAAATGAACTCTGGTAAGTGCCTGGTGTGTGTGGTCATTCGAGAGGGTCGGCCAGGGCTGCCTGGGCCTCCATCCAGGGACGTGGGGCGAGGGAGGTGATGGAGCCCCGCCCAGGCTGCTATGCAGGGCCAGCGCAGAGGCCTGGTCCATCCACTGACACCAAGGCTCAAGTCTCGAGTTTATTCTGATGGGGACAGGCCCGCCCCACCTCGGGCAGCTGCGCACCACGCTCCATATCCCAGCTTGGGCAGGGAGCCCTCGTACCTTCCCCGAGGCCCAGGAGAGCCTGGCAGGGGCCCACCCTGAGGGATGAGGACCAGAGCGAGGCACTCCCTGGCCTTCGGCTCACAGCCCTCACCAGGAGCAGCATGGGCCCTGCCTGGAGTGGGTGAGGGCTGTGGTCTCGCTAGGTCCAGCCCTGGGTGTGAGATGGCCATCAGAGCTGCTTGCAGGAGCCTGGGGTGGAGGAGAAGGCTGGGTCACCTGGCCTGCGGCCGTTCCCCGTCCCACCCTCTGGCCTGGAGGAGCCGGGGGTTCTGAGAGAGGGGAGGTGACATGGGCACTCACAGGACCCCAGCTGCTCCTCCAGGAAGGAGATCTGCTCACTCAGTGAGTCGATGCGGTCCAGCTGCTGCAAGGAGTGGGCCAGAAGGCTGCCGGGGGCCTGCGGCCCTTGCTCCGGGGCCTGCGAGGCCAGGCCATGCAGGGGGTCCAGCACCAGCTGCAGCTTCTGCGGGATGCGGATGCTGCGCTGACCCAGGCTCCCAGCTCCCTCTATCCAAGAACCAGCTGGCTGTGGCGTCTGCTCGACACCAGGGGGCACTGTGGCCCCACAAGTGCCCAAGCCAGGTAGGGGGACATCAACATCAGGTGCCAAGGGCCTGGCTGCACAATGCCCAGGCCTCGGGGGCCCAGGGCTGAAGCTCCGTGGGAAGGCAGTGTGCCAGGTGGGGTGGCTTGGCCTGCACCCCCACTCCCTGTGTGCCCTGGAGAGCCTTAACCAGCCCCCGCCGGGCCAGCTTCGTTCCCAGCCCTGCCAGCTGCCCGCAGCCTCTGCTGGTCTCACCTGCTCCAGCACCTCGACTCGGGCCTGCAGCCTCTGCACCTCCGCCCTCGCCGCAGGGTCCACTCCTGGGGCAGAGCCAGCACGATGTCAGGCAGCCCCTCCACCCGCCTCATCCCACCACTGTCCAGCTACGGGCACAGCCGACACAGCTCTGTGACCGGGCCATCTGGCTGCCATCAGGAACATGGCCCTGCCCTGCCCGCTCCTCAGCACCGGGTCCGGGTGGTGCCGCGCCGATGGGTCCTCACTGAGGTCTGACGCATCTTGGTGCTGGGCTGCCGACGGCGCATTATTACTCACGGTACGAGTTTGAAGTGTCACAGCGCGTACCAAAAGTAATAATGTCCCGTCACCAGCAGAGGGACGGCGTCTCCCGGATGCCAGGCCAGCAGGGAGGCAGCCCCAGGTGGGCAGCGCCTTCTACTTGCTTGGCTGAGAGGCCCCAGCCGCCCAGGGCTCACTGCCTTCCGTGCCCCGGTGACAGCGCAGGGGAATGCCCCACTTGCCCACCGCCCGGGGCAGCAGCATCAGGGATGGAGGCAAGCGTACCTGTCACGGGGTTCAGGGCCACCCTGGGGGGCCCTGCTGTGGGCAGGCAGTGCGTCCCGTCTGCAGATGCACTATGCCCCTCCCGGCACTGGCACTGGTAACTGCCCGCAGTGTTGACGCAGCCCTGGGGACAGCCGACCCCTCCGGAGCTGCACTCATCCACGTCTGCGGGAAGGGGGTGTCAGGTGCAGACCCAACCTGGCTCAAGATGCACTGGGAATCCAGGAGGGGACCCAGGGCCCAGGAGAGCAGGCCCAGCCTCACCTGTGTGGCAGGTGTTGCCCTGCCATCCGGCTGGGCAGTGGCAGCGGCCAGGCCGGACACAGCTCCCTCCATTCCCGCAGGGCGGCTGGCATATTGCTGGGGAGGAGGGAGGTCATCACCACTCTCTGGCAGCAAGGGTGGGGGCTCCGGCAGAGTGGGGGCCCAGCTCCCTAGTGCCTGGCCATGGGATGTGCCAGGGCCTGCCTCTCACCTGCTGCACAGGCCCCGGGGAGTCCACCAGTCCTCTTCCAGCCGGGACAGCAGGCGTAGCGAGGCCTGGTGGGACCTGGCCCAGGACCACGGCGGTAGGCAGTCCGGTAGATGGTTCTGCAGGGGCAGGGGCGGCTCAGAGGGGCCTGGGACACGGGGTGGCTGGGCAGGGGGGCCCCAGACACCACACTGAGGCCCCTGTGTGCCAGCCTGCCAGCTTCAGGGTACCTGGGGAGGTCCTGGGTGTCCCCAGAGTCCCTTCTGCCAGGGACACAGCAGGGGCTACTACACAGCCTTTCTCCCTGGGGTGCTCTGGTCTGAGTGAGACCTGGGGCAGGGAGGAAGCCTGGCCACACCTGGCAGAGCGGAGACAGCACTGTGCCATGGCCCACTGGACTCCTCAAGTTCCCGGGACGGGGCATGGGGGCAGGCTGGCCCTGTCTGCAGTGGGTCCCCTGCAGAACTGGCTCCGCCCTTCCTTCCTTCCCTGAGCTCTGGGTACCTGGTGCTGAAGTTGGTCCTAAGCCAGTGCCTCTCTAGCTTTGGGGGTTCTGAGCCTCTCAAATCTGGAGTCCAGGCCTCTCCCTTGAGGGCAGAGCCATGACCTGAACTTTGCTACATAGTTCAACCTGGCCCTGAACTCACTATGCAGCCCAGGCTGGCCTGGAACTCAGGGCAACCCTCCTGCCTCAGCCTCCCAAGTACAGGGATCACAGGCGTGCACCACCACGCCCAGTCTGAATCTGAACTTTTTTTTTGGCACCAAGAATCAAACTCAGGGCCTCGAACTTGCCAGGCAGGTGCTGTGCCGCTTGAGCTACATTCCTGGCCCTTGAATCTGAACTTTTATTTACTTATTTGCAGTGCTGAGGACTGAATCCAGGCCCTCACACGGGCTCGACAAACGTTCTACCACTGGGCCACGTCCCCAGTCTTAACTTTTTAAAATTTAGAGATAGGGTCTCAACTGCTCAGGGCAGCCTTGAGCTTGCAATCTCCTGCCTTAGCCTCGAAAGTAGTCGGGGTTACCGGCTCGCACACTGAGCGTGGCTTTCACTCCACCCCTCCTGCGCCTTCCCGGGCCTTCCCAGATGTTTCTGGGCAGAGAGGAGGCTGAGCTCCCCTTGCTCAGGCATAAGGACCCTGGGGGTTACGGGGAGAGAGGTGCATGCTGGAGCCCCAGGACAGGACCGGATGACTGAGGTGGGTTTCAGGGGGAGTCCCTGGAGCCTACGCCGCCGCCCAAGGAGGGTAAGTGAGCACCCCGGAAGTGGAGGGGGCCAGGCAAGGTGGGCAGCCCTCTAGGTCCCATCCTCCCCCAGTTGACGCTGGGGTGACCTAACAGACCGGCCACCCTAAAGCCCCAAGGTCAGGGGCCCCAGGAGGCAGCTAGTGTACTGTGGGTTGGGGAGCTCTGGGGCAGCCCTGGGCTGGCACTGGTGCACTCACCGGTAGGTGCTGCAGGCCCGGTGCCCATCACAGGTGGTGAGGAAGGGCTGGTACACGCGCTGCACAAAGGACTCCGAGACGGAGCCCGGGGCAGCCCCAGCAGCACACACCCTGCGGCTGGGGGTGGGGCGGGGTCAGCAGGAGTGGAGCGGGCCCTCCAGCCTGGGATGTGGGGATACCAGGGGAGGGACCGCAGGAGTAGCCTGTAGGGAGCCCTTCCAGGACTGGGGCCGCCCTGGCTCACCTGGGCCGGTAGGCGTGCACACTGCCACCTGCCGCCAACACCAGAAGCCACAATGGCAGCAGCTCCTGGGAGGCCCACATGCCCTGCATCTCCAGGAGGGGTAGCCTTCGCCTTGGGTGGCCTGGAGCAGAGCACACACCCATCAGTCCCCTGCGGGTCCCCTCTGGCCAGATCCCCAGCTTCAAGCTGCCTGCTCAGCCACATGCCAAGGGCTATGCACAGGGAAGCAGCTGGCTCTGTCCACAGCAGCCTGAGGCCAAGGGGCTGGATTTCAGGGCTCCTGGGTGACAAGGGGTAGGGCCGTCTCTCCCACACTGCAGGCTGTGAACTGTCACTGGGCCCTTTTGAGTTTGGGCATCTCATCTGCCAAATGCCGAGCCAGCACCCAGGGGCACTGTGGGCCAGGCAGGAGCTCTGACAGGGTGCGCACCTTCTGGGACCACTGCAGGGGTGCCCCCAGATGGAGTCTGTGCGTGGCCGGCCTGGGGAGCCCCTGGGGGCCCCAGACCCCAACATGCCCCATCTCCAGCCCAGAATTAACACCCCATGACACTGATGAAGGGACTGCAAGCAGTGGGTACCAGGGAGCTGGGGGCTCCCCGAGGCAGGTGGGAAGGCCACCCTCTTGTTGAGACTCCATTTCCTCAGCTGCTGCTAGGGTCTCCGAGGCCCACAGGAAAGCCCGCCCCTGCTTCCCACAGCCCCTCAGGCGGGCCAGGCCTCTCAGTCCCCAGTGGAAAGGCAGCGTGGGTGTCCCCTGTGTCCTCTGGGGCTAAGCCCAGGCATCTGGGGCAGTGGGCGGGGGCTTGTGGGCAGGTGTGCTTCCTGGCGGAACTTGGGGCCAGCAGGGAGGAGGTGGGCCAGTGGGTCCCCGGGTGGGCAGGGGGTGCTGCCTAGGGAGCCCTGTGTGCCCAGATGTCACGGCCCGCCACCCTCGTCCCTAGCACCTCCCGAGAGTGCTGAGCGCAGTCTAGAAAGGGAACTGTGTTGAGGAGATTCGATTTTTGAAAGTCATGCTTTGCCCAAGGCCAGAGGAAGCCCCGCGGCTGTGGGCGCAGAACCTCACTCGGCTCTGGCGTCCACCAGCAGGATAAGCAATCGCGTCCCTTCCAGTGTCACTGGCCCTGCCTGCCACCTCCTCTCCCACCTGCCAGCCCCGCAGCCCGCCAGGGAGCTGGGCGCACAGGGAGGCCCGACTACCGCGGGCCCGATCCCCCGAGGGGCGTCTGGGCGTCGGTACCCGCAGGGCGCGGTGGCGGCGGGCGCAAGAGCAGACGACGCGGGGGCACTCTCGCCCCTGCCAACCCCGCTGGCTGCGGCCTGCGTGGGAGGGGGTGCAGCGCTCGCCCCCCAGGACGGCCAGGACGGCGGCGCCGCGGGGCGCGGGCCTAGGCTCAGAGTCGGGCGCGGGGGTCGCGGGCTGGGGTCGGGTGGGAGCCGCGGTGTCCAGCAGGGGGCGCCAGTGCTCGGGGCCGCCGGGCCCGTTCTGGGGCGGCCGGCCGGGCAAGGGGTCCCCGCGCTCACCTCTGGGTCCCCGCGGTCGCTCGGCGTCGAGCGGGTGACCACCCCAGCTCCGCGCCCCGCGGCCCCGGCCTCCCGGGCCACGCGCGAGCGCCCCGCGCCCCCCGCCCCCCACCCCGCGCTCCCGCTGCCTCCGCACTCACCGCGCGATCCGGCGCGCGTGCGCGCCGCCGCGCCGCCGCGCCTTGGGGCCCCGAGCCCGCCCCGCCCTGGCCACGCCCTGGCCACGCCCCCGCCCCGTGGGCTCCCGGTCCGCTCCGCCCCCATCGTGCGGATGGGGAAACTGAGGCCAGCGGAGGAGGCGGGCTCCACAACCGCAGAGCCAGGCAGCACACCGGCCTCGGGGCGGCCCTGGAGCCCCGGGGCACTGAGCAGGGTCCCAGAAGCCACCAGGGTGTGACCCCAAGCTGCCCTCCTCACCAAGGCCGGCTAGGTGGGGACACTGCTCCCGCGGGGCAGCCAGGGCCACCCTGAGTGTCCCTCCCTAAGGACAACCCCTGCCTCTGGTCACCTCCAGGACCCTGGGCTGGTGTCTCCCCTCCACGCCTGAGTTCACGCCTGGGCCAAGGCACCCGGCGCTCGTGCTGTCCCCTTCGTAGCGGTGCGGGCTCTCCCGGCCTGAGGTCTGGCCCCACGCCCCGCTGGCCCTCGGACGCACGGCCCGGGCGGACAGGCGTGCGCAGGCTCCCCTCAGCGCTGCTCCTGGTTGCTGGGGACTCACCTGGTGCGGAGCCCACTCATCCCCTGCACACCAGCGGCAGCTGCTCCTCTGGACTCGGGGGGCCGCCCATGCCTGGCGGGCGCTGCGGGCTGAGGGGCAGAGCAGGGGTGTGGATCAGTGCTTGGCGGCCGGGCCCAGACTCTGACGCAGCTGCAGGGCCAGTGCTGTCCCTGTCCCTCGTCTGTCCCAGGATGAGCTGACCTCTTGCGTTGCCTGGCAACCAAGTCCCCTGGCCTGGGGTGGACTCCAGCTCCCCTCTGGAAATGGGGTGTTGCCCTGGCCCGTCCCCAGCAGGAAGGCAGAGGAGAGGATGCCCAAGTAGGGCTGAGTCCTGCTCTCAGCCCAGGTGGGTGTATGGTCCACAGATGCGAGCGGAATGATGGGCTCCGAGCTCTGCTTTGGGGTCCCCTGACTGTGCGGGAGCCGAAGAGAGGGAGTGCCCGCCCAGAGACGCCTCCCTCTCTGTTTAGCACCACTGCCCGGACCAAGGGGCCCTGGAGGCCCCCAGCAGATGGGTCTGAGGGTGCCAGGAATCGCTGCTGTCGGGATGGGGGCTCCTAGGTTTCTGGAACCCCTAGAACTAGCAGGGCAGCTCTCAGCCAGTCCTGGGCAGGGGAGGACTGAGCGCGGCTGGGGGCTTTAAGCGAGAGAGTGCCCTGCCGGCCCCTGCCCTCTTTGTCCCTGAAGCTGTCCTCCCTTGGCCTCTGACCACAGCCCCCTCCACTGCCTGCCAAGCACCGATGGGGATGCCGCTCACACTGTCCCCTCTGCCCATTCCTGGCTGTGGCCTCACCTGCCCTGGGCCCTTCCGGCCTGGCCAGAGGAGAAAGGATGAGCCAGGGGCCTGGGAGGTCCCCTCTGACACTGGGGGACTTGGAACCTTTGGGACTGAGTTGAGGGTGACGAGAGGCCTCCCCAGGAGCCATCCCTCGGCCAGCCCAGCAGAGGTGGGGACTCCTCTGCACCCGTCTGGGCTGGAGATGGGGCTTGAGGTTCCTCCCTGGGGTGATCCTCCACCAGCCCCCTTCTGGTCCCCGGAGTCCTCGTCCACAGCAGGAGCACGAGGAGAAGACCCCAGCCCTGGGTGGCCCGGGTGGCAGCAGAGGAGGAGGTGAGGGTCCAGTTAGACCCCTGAGGCTGAGCTTTGCTGCCAGCCCTGAGGGCTCCTCTAGGAAGCAGAGGTGGCCAGGAGGGATGCAGCTGGGGTGAGGGGTGGGTCCAGGCTGGGCCACCACTTGAGATCCAGGCCAAGGGCTGGGGCCGCTCTGAGCAACAGGGTCAGCCTGAAGGAAGACAGCCCCACCCAGAGCGGGACCAGCTCGAGCCCCACCAGTAGGTGCCCGACCATTCCTCGGGAGTCCAGGGGACACTCGGGACCCCTGCGCCCGCTCCCCCACCCTGCAGGGCTGCCCTGCATACCTGATACCACATGGGCTTGGCCAAGGCCACCACTGCCACCTCCTGGGGCCAGGCACGGACCCTGCCCCTTGCGGGGGCGTCAGGCCTGCTGGCCGCCCTAGGGCATCTCCTGAGGCCGGCCTGCCTGTCCTGTCCCTTGCAGCCTCCATCTGGCCTTCGGGGCAGCGACCAGGGCACAGAGGCACCTCCCGGGTGAGGAAGGGTGGCTTTTTATGCTCCGTCCCGTGTAAATCGGGATTGGGATGGGCCCTTCCCGGCCGGACTTCCTGTGTGTGTTCTCTGCTGATAACGGGGATCTGTCAGCGAACAAACAGGAGGCCGAGGGGCGGTGGGGGCCACTGAGTGTGCGAGGGGCCGGCCAGCCTGTGGGGGAGGGGAGCTGTCCCCCGGGACGGCAGGGTCTGGGCCTGGAGCTGCCAGAGACAGGCTGGGGTCCCAGGGGACAGAAGACGCGTGTGTGACACACAAGGCCTTGGCGAGGGTGGCAGGTGGCAGGACCCAGTGGGAAAGGGCCGGGCTGGGAGGGCAGGACACCCTGAAAGAGCCGCCCGGGAGTGTGGGGTGTGAGCACCCCGACCCCGCAGACCTGCAGTTGCACTTTCCAGAGGATGCTCAGCCCTCACCCTGGGCTTCCGGTGACTTGGGGGCAGGGATACAGGTGCTTCAGGCGGCCGACAGGGAGCGGTGCACCTCAGGTTCCCTGTGGTCTGGCCACCATGTCTGGGGCTCAGATGCTGCAACGGGGTGCAGGAGGACATTGCCAAGGACATACCCTGACCGCAGTGGGCGGAGGGCACCGGGGTGGGCCCTCGCCGACCCTGGCTGCCCTTAGGGTACAAGCCCTGCTGGGATCAGCCCCTGCCTGCCCACGTGGGGTGCCCTCAGTTTTGCGGCCCTGAGCCTCCCCACCCCGATCTGCCTCGCTGGACAGCTTGGGCCAACGGGGCATCAAGAGTGGCTTGGCACATTCCCTGCCTGTCCCCTGGCCAGGGCCAGGGGCTGCTGCAAGTACCCGCTGGGGTCAGGGACAGGGGCTTCAGCCAGAAGGGCCCAGGCCTGGGCCAGCCCCTGCCACGCCTGAGGGGCTCGCCTCTCCCTGGGCTCAGTCTCCCCATCTGTTCCACGGGGCCAGGAGAGCTGCCCCCCATAGAGGCTGAGGTCTGAGCTGGGGCTTGGGCAGAGCTGGCGGGTGGAACCCCATCACCACTGCAGCCCCTCTGCCCCACCCAGCCTTCGGCTCCCTCCCCAGGCCCCGCCCACTAGGAGGGGCTCCTGCACTAGTAGCCCCCGCCGGGAGGATGTCCTCTGCCCCATCTCCCGGCCAGTCCAGTCCACCTCAGCCCCCACACTTGGGCTTCTTCCTCGGCCGGATAGGTCCAGGCAGTATTGGGGATGGCTACATCCTAGCCTTTTGTGTACAGAAAGGGAAACTGAGGCCCAGAGTGGGAAGCAGTGAGGGCCTGCAGAGCTGCTGCCCTTGCCTTCTCAGGGAACCCCAGCTCCTAGGGTGACGGGGTAGTGGGAGTGACCGGCCACGACTACGTGGGTGGGAGGTTGCCCTTCTCGCCCTCAAGCCGGGGGCTTCTTGTGTGTGGGAGGGCTGTGCCTTTTCTATGCACTGCTGTCCGTGCCCCTTGGCTCAAACCCAGGGTGCCAGGCCTGGCCTGGACAGCTGCCCAGGTCCCACCATGGGCACGGGAGGGGCAGGAGGGGCTGGGGCTGCATGAATGGGGCTGCTCTGTGCCCAGGCCCTGAGGGTCCCTCACCCTGGAGGTGTGCGCCCTGCAGGGTGCCGGTCCTCGGAGGGAGTCGGTGCCTCCTGCCCAAGCCTGCGCTCCCCACTGCGGCAGGGCACCCCATGCTCACCCTGCCCGCCCAGCAACCCTGAGTGGGGACCTGGTAGGCCTGGTCCTCGTGGAGTCCTGGGAGCCCTGAGCCAAACCCTCTGCCCAAGGCAGAGCCAGCTGTGGTCCGGAAGCTGCAGGTCTGCCTCACACGGGGCCTCAGTTTCCCCATACGCCCCACAGTTGGGCTAGATAATCACAGCCGCTTGCAGCCTACCTGCTCATGTTCCGAGGCGATGACCTTATCCTCCTCATGCACTAGCCAGGTCGGAGGGGTGGCGGGGACCCTCCCCGGACCGCTCACTGCTGAGCTTCTGGCCTCCAGGCCCTGGAGAGGGTGGACCAGGTGGGCGGTGGAGGCTGGGAGCCGCAGGCTGGGGCGGGAGAGCAGGTCTGCAGGAAGGAAAGATGCAGCAGAGCGGTGGAGAGAAGGGCCTTCCTGTTTATCCCCTGGCTGCGCCAGCCTCAGGGACAGGATGGCTCTGCAGCCACCACCCGGCCTGCTTCAGCCAGAAGTGGCCGACCTTCCCGCAGCGGATGGCCTGGCCCATGCCGGTCTCCTGGGAGGCTGGATGGGCGAGGCTGGTAGGGCACCCACCCTGGGCCAGGCCAGTGTCTGAGGGACTGAGGGGTTCGGATGGGGAGAAACAGCCTGCGGGGGTCTCTGGCTGCCCCTCCCTGCAGCCCTGTCCCTGACTCGGCCCCGCGGGTTTCAGAAGCCCTGGGCGCACAGTGCCCCACGTGGTGCCCGCTGATTGCCCGTAGGAGGACGAAGCCACCTGTCCAGGGCCAGCAATGGGGAGTGGAGGCCCTGGGCATGGAGATCAGGGGTCCTGAGCTCCAAGGACACTTGGGGACGGTGCGGCCCTGCACCTCGAGGCCCCCAGCCTCCCCTCCTCGCAGCCGTGCCCACCCTCTGCTGCCCTTGACACTCGGGCCCAGGCCCAGGTTCCCCTCACATAGCCTCAGGGAGCCTCCAGCGAGGGCCCTGGGCCCGGGCCCACCCTTCCAGCTGCCTGTTTCCCGCCTGGGGGACAGTGCGCCCTGCCTCGGCCTCGCCACACCTCTGCTCACAGCACTCGGGCCTCACAGAGCTCCCTGCAGGGACAGCAGGCGGTGACCCTTCCCAGGCCTCAGCACGCTCAGAATGGAGCTCCTCGCACTCTGGCACCCTGAGGAGTGGGAGCCCCACGGGCCTGGACAGCTCTGAGCAGCCTGCCAGGGTGGAGCAAGGCCCGGGCTGTGCCATCCCCCGTTGGCTCAGCCAACCCGCCCTGTGGGGAGCGAGCAGCTGGACATGTCACCCTGGGTGCCCATGGAGTGAGCACCCATCCCGGGACTCAGAGGACCCCTGCCCCGACTCATTGTGCCGCACCTGTCACAGGGTCCGTGTGTGTGGCCGGCCCCCTGCCCCGTCACCAGGGACGTACAAGCTGCTGGAGCCTGGGGGACGCGTTCTCTGGGTGTCGCTGGCCCCAGGAGATGTAGGAAGCCAATGAGTACCCAGCAGTCCTCAGGGACCCCACACCCACAGTTAGCAGCGCTGTCTTCCCAGGAGTGTGGTGGGATCCCTGTGCCGGTGTTTCATCCCCGTCAGGAGGCGAAAGACAGAACCCCTCCCTTGGGCAGGACCCCCTCATGGGGAGACCCCAGGGGTCAGGGCAGTCTGTAAGCTGAGGCAGGTGTACCTCAGGTCTGAGGGAGTCCCGAGGGAGCGGGGAGAGGGTGCCTCCCACCAGGTCATGAGAAATGGGGAGAAATGGGGGTGCCAAGCCGGGTGAAGCCCGGACAGAGCCCAAGGCCCAGAGGACACTGCAGAGGGAAAGGGCCACTGTCAGGTCCTCATGCCCCGGATTGTCCACATCTTGGCCTCTTCTGGGGCCCAGGCTCCTCCCAGCACCCGAGCTTCCTGCAGGAGCTGAGGAAGGGGCATCTCTGGACCCGGGGCTCCCTGTGCCTGGTGCCCTGGACGGAAGCCCTGGTCAGCCCCCTGGATGGGCGGCCATTAGCGAGGAGGGGAAAAAACACTCTATCTCAGGGAGGAAAGGGAAGTCCCGGAGAGCTGGGGTGCAGGCAGGTCGACTGGGGTGGGCACTGGGTCAGCAGCCGCCCCCACTTGGGGCCATGCCAGCCACCTCCTCCCTGGCAGGGAAGAGAGACCGGGCCTGCGAGCGAAGGGCGCGACCCCCCGGCCCACCCCATGGACAGAGAAGGAAGCCAAGGCCCCTAGGATGACTGCCCACGTCACAGCCTGTCCCTGGCAGGGCTGACTGGACCCCGAGCCTCAGTGTCTCCTTCTGCACGGGGCAGGGCGGAGGTGCCCTCTGCCTGCTGACCCCACTGGTCCCTGAGGTCAGCAGAAGCGGGGGCTCTGGGAGAGCTGGGGTTCTCCCCACTCGGCCAGCCAGCACCCCTGCAGGGCCACCGTGGGGCTCCAGGGGACCAGGGACTTCGGTGCTCAGGAGGCTTCTCTGCCTCAGTTTCCCCACAGATCAGTTTAGGGCCTGGAGAGTCCTGGGAGGCTTGGGGCAGGTCGGAGGAGGACAGCACAACTGGTACCTGACTCTCAAAGGGGCCCACGGCAGCCCCAGGTCCAGAGCCCGTGGGTGCCCTGGTCCCGGCACCCAGCTCCACGGCTACCTGTTCCTCTTATTTTTTTTTAAATATCCTTCAAACACGTAAAGAGAGGAAGGGAAAAACAGGCATCTGCCTAGCAGGGCCAGAAATCTCTGTTTCCTCTCAGGCAGGAGGCAGGAAGCAGGAAGCGCGTGTGTGGGGGCAGATGGCGGAGCTGTGGAGAACAATGGGGGGCCCTGCAGAGGGGAAGGGACTACGTCAAGGAAGCCTGGCCGCCCCTGCTGTGAGCCGCTGTGGGTGGGAGCAGGAATGCAGTCTGAGCCCTCTTCCCTGTGCGGCACTGCAGGGCCCACTGCAGGCCAGGGCAGAACAGCCCCAGCTCCTGGGGTCTTAGGGCCCTCCGTTCCCCAAAGGGCAAACTGAGGCTGGCTGGGGGCACTGGGGTTGCTGGGGTGTCGGGGACAGTGCTCCGTGGCCCTCTTGTTAGGGCCCAGGTTAGTAGCTGCAGATTCTATGGTGTTCAGCACCTCCATGCCCCTGCTGAGGATAAATAGTGTGGGCAGGAGAGGCCAGAGCAAGTTCTCCTGGAGCCTGAGCCGCTGTCCCGGCCCTGGCCCTGGCTGGTGGGGGAGGGAACCACAGAGCCCGGGCCCCTGCCTGCACAGCGCTGTGTGGCCTGGCCGGCCTCAGACCTGAGTGCTTCTGCCTCAGCATGCACCTGGGATGGGACTGGGGGTCCCCAAGGCCAGGGACAGGGCCCCCATTTCCTGCGGTAGCTTTGCTGAGGCATAGCTGGCGGGCACACAATCTGCCCATTAACACGCACAATCCAGGGGCTTAGGGGACAGACGTGCTGCGTGACCATCATCACAGTCCATTCTGGCCCCCTCCTGCCCACTCGACCACGACTGTCCTGCCATCTGTCTCTGGATTAGCCAGGTCCAGAGATTTCACACAAATGCCAGTCTTGCCCCTTCTTTATTTGCCAGTTTTGTGCTCGCGGCCCCCTGCTTATAGTCCGGATCGGGGTTTGTTCCTTGTCTGTGGCCGCATGACAGTCCAGGGCATAGAAGGCCACAGGGTTATCCACCCTTCTAGTCGGCATCCGGGTGGCTTTCTCCTTGGCCATGGTGAACATGTTGCGGTAAACCTGCATATGTGAGGCTTGTGGGGATGCGAGTGTCCCGTCCCTGAGGTGTGGCAGAGTCCTGGCCAGGAGTACTGGGGTCCTGTGGTCATCTGTGTTTACCAGCGCAATGGCTATCCCACCATTCCTCCTGCGCCATTGCATTTTGAACACACAACCTCTGGCTGACCCTGGGGAAGCTGGGGGCCTGGTGAGGCCAGGGCAGAGCTGTCCCCATCTTGCTCGGACGCTGCGTGCTGGAGGGTGGAGTGGGGAGTGTGTGGGAGCTTGTCAGGCACCCACGAAGCCTGTGCTAGGGCCGAGGAGGAGCTGGCCCGGGCAGCTGGGCAGCGCCCACTCCAGAGCCAGGTTGTCCTCCTGGATGGGAAGCGGGTACAGCGAGGACGCCGCAGAGCTGATGTCGGTGCAGCAGGCAGGGCAAGGCGGTGGGGCTCCCTCCCTCCTCGGAACCCTCAGCAGGGCCAGGAGCTGGGTGCTGGGCACAGTGCTGTGAAGACCTGGCCCTCAGCAGATGCCAGGGGGTGCTGGGTCTCTGCAGGGCCTGGCTGGGGCTGCTGGCTGGCCGGGAGCCCCAGGAGAGGAGGTCACCCGGGATGTCCCCAGCTGCCCACTGGAATGTCTCAATGTTCTGTCCCAGTGCCCGGAACCATCTGCAGCCAGCTCCCTGCCCGGCCCCATCTAGGGGATGGAGGGGCCAGGGAGGGGAGGCTCCGCCCACAGCCTGGACAGGACGCTGGGGACATACCAGCTCTGGGCTCCCCAGGTCCTGGGGGTCCTGGGCTCTCAGGCAGTCTCAGTGCTGCCTCTGCCTCCTCACTACCTGGTGGAGAGGTGCCCAGGCCCCTGGCGACCTCGGGACACTTGGAGGCCACCATGCCCCATGCTGCCAGGAGGAGACCACAGCCCAGGGCAGCACACAGCAGATCCAGAGAGAAGCCCGGGCCACTCTGAGTCTCACTTCCTGCCTCTGGTCTGAGGTGCCCGTTGTGTCCTCTGCTCCCTCCCGTGCCCCGTGTCCAGCTCCGTCCTCCCCAACCTGGCCCCAGGATGGCCCCGGGAAGGTGGCCCAGGCCTTTCCAGCCAGGGTGGGGTGCAGGGCCCTTCCCAGGCCCCTGTGGTCACGAAGCACCGAGTGCTCACCCTGTCGGGTGTCAGTGACACGGGGCCCCGCTGGACCCTGTCCGCAGCCTCCCTCCCCCACCCCGGCCTGCTGGAGACAGCAGCTTCCTGACCCAGGCCTGCTCTGGACAATGGCCGGAAGCCCTGGCTCTGGCTGTGGCCAGCAGGCACGTGTGGGCCTGGGGACAGTAGGGGTGTGCCTTGGGCAGGCGCCCTGTGGACACTGCCCACGGAAGCCTGGGTGCAGGCTGCTCGGGAAGCAGCCTCAGACAGCCTGGGGCCCCGGATCAGGGGGTCCCGCCTCTGCCCAGCCAGCAGGCCTCTGCTGAGTCAAAGGCAGAGCAGGGGGCTTGGGAGTGGCGGTGGGTGGTGACAATGACATGATCGGGGGCCGACCCCTGGCCAGGCAGCTCCACACCAGCTGAGCAGGGGTTATTTTTAAAAGACCCACTTCCCCTCTGGGCCCTCCTGCTTCAGCTTCCCGAGAGGACAGCCGGCCCTTGGCCTTGCCGGGTGCAGGAGGGGACACAGACAGGGCGGCTGGCCCAGCTCACCAACCCCGCTGTGCCGGTGCCACCGGGGCCCAGCGCATCCTCCTGCCTCTTTAGGGGACAGGAGTGGTGTTGGGGTCTAGGACAGGGCTGCTACAGCACTGAGAGGCCAGTGGCCTCCTCCTGGGGTGGCTGGGTGGGACAGGAAGCCTATTCCAGGCCCAGGAATAATGTCTTTGTTTCTATTTTGTGCTATGATTCCAAAATAAGGGTAGTTTTTTTGCTTGTGGTACCCGACCTCTTTTCAGGAGAGCCGTGGGTATGATGGGGCAGGACCGCCAACCTGACGGGGCCCCAAGCTGAGCCTCGCCCACCTCACCCAGGCCAGCCCTCCGAGCAGGGACGGGGAGACATCGCAGTAAAAAACTCTTGAAAAAGACACTTTACTTTTCAGAGCAGCTTTAGGTTCAGAACACAGAGGGAGGCCCCATACCCACACCACGGCTCCCCCATAGCTGCCTCCTGGCCCACAGTGTCCGCCGTCGTGACTGACGGCCCACACAGGGACACATCACTGTCACCCAGGGCCCACGGGGCACGGGCAGGCTCATTGGCATCACAGAGAGGGTAACGTCTGGTGTGCACTGCAGATGGGTGCGACACATGCAGACGGGGTGCTGCTGAGCCACAGGGGCGTCTCAGTGTCAGAGGCTCTGCCACCAGCCTGGGAGGCCACCACAAAACACACAAATAAGCGAGAACAATGACAGGAACGGAGCTTCACGCTCAGCACCACTGTGTGACAGCGGCAGAGGCCAGGCAGGGAAGGTCGTTCCATATGGGGGCGTTCACGTGGCACGGCCAGAACACGGCACCCGCGGAGGAAAACCAGGCGCAGTCCCCGGAGCTGGGCCGGGTTTCACTGTGTCTGTGACGAGCTTCCCCGAGGTCCTTAAAAGTGGTCGAGTCCCACAGAAATCAGTGTGGAGGCCCCTCCTGAGGCAGAGTCAGCCTGTGACCCAGGATCTGCCGCAGGGGACACGAGCCCCGGGTGCCAGACCTCGGTCCTCCCACGTGCAGGCAGCTCTGTGGCCCAGAGCAGCGATGGGGACCCAGCCAAGTGGTAAGAAAGTGGGGTGCACCTCTCGGAGCACAGCTTGGCGGAAATGAAGTCCTGGGGTTCTGACAATGTAGGCGGAGCCGGAGGACAGGGAGGCAGAGAGGCGAACATAGTGGACACAGCCCGAGGGGTGTGCGGGTCACGGGGCGTCGGTCAAAGGCAACCGGGATTCACTTAAATGCTGGGAGAACCGGGTCAGGAGATCTTTGGGCACCAGGCTGACTGCAACAGTGTGTTCTGACAGATGTCGAGCAGCTGGGGGTACCCCCCCCACCGTGTTCACACCTCAAACGGCGTGTTGTACAGCACACACACATGCGATTTTTATCTGTGAATTAAAAGACGTGGATAAGAGGACTCCCTGGGTAGGGGCTTCTCTTGGAGTGGCCCAGACTGCGCAGGAGCTGCAGCAGGCGCAGCACTCAGCCCCCGAGCACTCCGGTCCTTCCTCAGGTCCAGAGCAGGGGACACGCTGGGCAGACGCCCCTGGGTGGACAAGCGCTCCTTGCCCGGGGGCCCCAAGGTGTCTGGTCAGCCTGTGGTGAAAGTCATTCTGAATCGAGGGGTACCATGAGCCTCGATGACCGGAACCAAGCCCTGGGACTCAGCCATGCACTCACTCGTATACTGGACACCGCTGGAGCCCGCGCTGGGGGTGGGTCCATGTCATCCGGCCCCGGGAGGAGCTGTCGGGGCCCACGGTTGGGAGCTGGGCTGCAGGGCCGGGGTGCAGCTCAGCCTGGCACTGGGCTCCTACACATGGGTGATGGCAGAGCATTTGCTTAGCTATGTCTTCGCAGCTCTCTGGGAGGCTGAGGCAGGAGGATCGAAGCTTCAAACCCAGCCCAGGCAATGTAGCAACATAGGGAGATCCAGTCTCAAAATAAAAAAATTTTAAAAAGAGCCGGAGATGTAGCTCAGTGCAAAGGCCCTGGGTTCATTTCCCGGAACCACACACAATCAATCAATCAATCTGAAAAAAAACAGCTAAATAGCATTTATGTTACATGTATTGGACTACAATTTAAAAGAATGAATAATGTAATATCCCAGAGCCCACTGAATCACATGCCTCAAGTGGGTCACTGTGTGGTACGTGAACCACGTTAATAAACCAGGGAAGTAGGACAGTGCAGGGGACAGGAAAGGGAGGGCAGGCCACCAGTAGACGAGGCCCTGCTCTGGCCAGGTCACTTTGTCCACCAGGCCCTGCTAACGGACTCTGAGGCTCTCTCCAGCAGACATGGAGACTGTTTGGGGGACACTGGGGTGGGGCGCGACTGCAGAGAGCCCGTGCAGGGTCTGAGTCTCCTACCCAGGGCCTCTGGAAAGACAGGGTGTCTTGTGGTCCCCTGCAGACTGCAGCCCAGGGTGGTGCCTGGGGTCCAGGCTGGGAGAGGTGTCACTGGGGTGAGACCTCCCTGCCCGGCTCAGGGTGGCCACTGTGTGGCACATGTGGTCATGGCATGGTCACCGGTGGTCACTACGGAATCAGGTGCCCCTGCGCGGCCACCACATTGTCACTGGGGGCAGTGGGGCAAGGCTGGCAGCTCTCTTGGTCTGGCATTGGGCTTGTCGTAGGACAGATGACAATCAGGTTGGGGGCCCCAGTAGGGGCACAGGGCTTATGGGGCGGATGCCCACCAGGACCCAGCTGGAGGGCCGGCAGTGCCCAGGGCCTGGAGCCCAGGTGCTCAGCACTGGGCCTGTGGGGGTGGGGAGCCTCCGAGGGCCCAGGCTGGGGGAGACAGAGCTCTGGCCTAGGGTCTACACCTTGAGTGACCCCAGCAGACCCCACAGGGTACACTCTGTCAAGGTCCCCGGCCTCAGATCTGGAGCCCTTGAACCCCAGCAGGTGCTGTACCTCAGCCTCCAATCCCCCCAAGCTGGATTGGACCCCAGCGCCAGGGAGAGGCAGAGGGGATCAGGGTGGGTGGGCCACAGTCCCTGGCCAGCAGGCCCTGCGCAGGAAAGGCCGGCCAGGGCTGGGACAAAAGGCGGATGTGCCGCCAGCCATGTGCGCCTTATCAGCACCTGCACTCACAGCCCCTGGCCCTGGTGGAAGTTGCTCCCTCCACCCTTCCTGCCTGGCCCCCACCCCGACTGGGGCCAGGAGGAGGGACAGGCAGCTGGCATCACACACTGCCCATATCGTTCCCATTTGTCATGCGGGGAGACTGAGCACAGAGCAGCCGTGCCCTCTTAAGGGTGGCCCAGCCAGCGTAGCACAGGACACACACTGGGGGACCCAGCCCGTGGTCCCCAGGAGGGGCTGCCTGTGTCCCTGGAAATCCTGTGTTGGGACCAGTCCTGCCCCAGGTGGCTCCCTGGTGACGCTGATGTCACCAGCCCCTGGCCGCCCCTGGATGGACGTGAGGCCACATGGGGCGGGTGAAGCTGCAGCAGGGCCTGGGCTCCCTCATCCACAGGGACACTGGGTGGCGGTGGGGACCCAGGGCAGCAGCCTTGCTCTTCCCCTCCTTCTGGGACCTTCTCTCCAGGGGCTTAGGGTGAAACTGAGCCAGCGCCGAGCAGGGGGAACAGTGCCCGGCACCCCAGGGATAGACGGCAAGATGCCCTTCCTGGCCACCTCCGGGAGCCCTCAGAGCAGGCGGGCCCTGGGGACAGTGCTGTCCTCGAGGTGGTCACAGTTGGGGCCATGGCCGCCCCAGGACACTGAGCCTGGGTTAGGTCACCAGTGTCTGTGACACCTGCTGCAGGAAGGTGCTGGCCCCCGTAGTGTCCCCCATTTCTGCCCAAGAGGGAGAAGGGGTGTGGAGGAGCCCAGGGGCTTGTAACTCCCCAGTGCTCAGCTCCCTCTTCACTGTGGGGGGACAATGGCCCTACGGCGAGCTGCGACAGCCCTGCGCCTGCCCTGGGCCTGGTCTTGTCCCACGGAGCCCTGAGCCCTGTCACGCCGAGTGCCTCCTGTGGCCCTGGCTGTGACACAGAGGGGGAGGGCACCGTGCCCAAAGGAGGCCAGCCAGGGCCATTGTCAGCTGGGCCCCAGCTATGCCTCAGTTTCCCACAGAGCGGCGTTTGCCCCGTGTCACACCCACAGCATGTGGCGCATAGGCCCAGGTCAGCTGGACAAAGCCTGGCTGCCCCTGACACCTCCCCTCCCTCGCTCTGCTGCGCACTGGGCCGCCCAAGACACAGGGCCAGCTGGGGACCTGGCAGAGCCCCGGGCCCTGGTGCCAGCCGCTGCTGCTGTCCGCTGGTGGTGACCCATCCCCAAGGACGGCCGCACCCCTCGGGCCTCAGTGCCTGGTCAAGCAGGGGTTCCCCTGAAGGTCTTAGCACCCGGACCTCTGGGCCCTCACCAGATGTGCTGGGGACCGGGGCACCATGGTCAACCTGCCCAGAGACAGCACATGGGGGCACCCAGGCCTGTCCCTCCTGCCAGAGCAGGGCATGGGCCGTGCTCTCTGGAGCGCTCTGGGTCCTTCCTGAGACCCAGGAGCCTCCACTCAGCTGCTGGTGGAGGCCAGGGGAAGGAAGAGGGCACCTGGTAGACTCCGCTGCAGTGCACCCGCCGTCCAAAGGGCGGTGGTGTTTCTGACCCAGGTCCCCAGGGCTTGGCCCTGGAGTAGGGATGAGACTGGCCAGCAGGAGTGGGTGGTGGTGAGCATGCAGGGAGGGACGGGGTCTGTAGACACAAGGCCTCCCCAGGAGTTCTAGCTAATCCCGACCAGAAGGGGTTTAATACAAACTTTACTAGAGAGATTCTCCTGGGAAGCCAGTCGGAGACAGGAGCAGAAAAAGAGAAAAAACAGACAAAAACATAAAGGCGCCCATGGCCTTGGGACCTGCACCAAGAGACCAGAAAGGGAGCTGAGAGCAGGACACAAGGCCAGCCAGGGCTGCAGATGATGAGCCCCCACCTCCGACAGAACGCAGGGGAGCAGGGGGGACTAACTGAGGCGAGGAGCACGCACACGGGGCACTGGCACACACACTGGTGTGTGTGTGTGTGTGTGTGTGTTAATCACTCTCGGGTCATTGTAGGGTACAGTGGACATCCACGCGGCCCTTGCTAACTCTGAGCTAACGTGAATAAGGCACCCCCTTACCAGCGGGCCGCCCACCCCTAAGATGAGGTGGGTCAAGGACGAGGAAACAGGCAGGAAGAAGCTGCACGGAGACCCCCAGAAGAAATGGCCTCAGGCAGAGGCGCTCGGAAGCCAGTCCGGCACGGCCAGTTCCGGGTGGAGGGGACAGAGTCACTCAGCCCCACAGAAGAGCTGAGAACCGAGGCCCGGACCCCTCCTGCCCGGGCCCCACTCCGGTTCTTATCAGGGCAGCTGTCTACTTTCCTTCTCCCTCCTTTCCTCTTTGCAAATACGGTGTCTTCCTTTCGTTAAACTTTGTCCCTCGAATTTATTACTGGGCCCGAGTTACAATGCCGGTGGGCTCCACAACAACCGAGCAGCGCTGCTGGTGCCCTGGATGCGACATGGTGCAGCTGGCCGTGTTTGGAAGGCAGGAGGGGCAGGACCCGGGGGCAGCGAGCGCGCCCCCTGAAGGAAGCTGCGGACACTGCAGGGCCCACGTGGTCGCTGATGGCTCTGGAAGGGGGCAGCGGAGAGGGGGCGTCTAGCGGCTTCCTGAAGGGCCGTGCTGACCGCATCGGGCGTCTGCTGCTCCAGGAGGCGTCTCCCAGTTGCCTCTCCCTGGCTCCGGCCTCGGGCTTCCTTCCCCCAGCTCTTCTCATCTGTCCAGGGGGCGGGGGCTGCAGGGACTTGGTCCTCTGCACCTTCTGGGGGCCGGTGATGCCGGGGTGACCCCTTGGGGAGTCATTGTACAGTGGCCCTGGGCCCAGGCAGTGCCGTGGCAGGGCAGCCTCCCTCCCCAGCCACCTGCTCAGCCCAGTGGGTGTCTGCGAGGACGTCAGGGGGACACAGATGTCCCATCCTAAGCACTGCTGGGTGTGTGGTTTACACCAGGGGGATCCGTCACCGCACTGGATCCACGGACATTTTCACCCTGCAGAGTGGACACCTCCTCCTCATACACTGACCCTCCGTCCCTCCCTGGCCCCGCGCACCGTCTGCGCCTCCACACCTCAACCTCACCCCAAGCATGGCACAGATGCGCCCACAGTGACGCCCGAGTGGAAGCGCCCCACCCTGGTCCGGCTCAGCTGACACAAAAAATGACCTCGCCATCAGAACCTCGAGGTCCTCGTCCTTCTTGACTGGTTCAGTCCATTGCGAGCCTCAGGGTGGCCAGTGTCCGAGTTCCTGCGCACAGTTGGGGCTGATGGCGCTGTGCATGCGTGTGTGCTTGTGTGTGTTTGTGTGCGTGCATGTGCGTGCGTGCCTACCAGAGCTTGCTCAGCCCTTGCCAGGTGGTGGACTCCAGACCACGTGCCCCTTTGGGCTGGTGTGAACGCTGCTGCCGTGAGCATGGCCGTGCACACACCTGCCTGCATCTCTGCACGCCCAGAGGGGCTCCAGGGTCCTGACGTGATGCATGCGGCCAGCTGTGCACCACAGGGCCACCTCCCAGCCCAGAGGCTTTGTCCCCTGCTCCAGGACAAGCTTCTGTTTTGAAATTCTGTGTCACATCGCTTTTCAGCCTTCTGGCTGCAATGAAGTGAAATTCTGTGTCACACGGTTGAACTTCTGAGTCAGCCAGACTGGGTTGATTCCAACTCACATGTGCGGACTCTGGAGCTCACTGAGTCGCGGGGGGCGGGGGGGGGGAGCCCTGGGAGCACACAGCTGGGATCCTCGGAGGACTGGGCTCTGGGACATCACCAGGCTGGGTGGGGACACCGGAGATGGAGGGGCAGCAGCGCTCGCTCTGTGCCCTCTGCACACGGGGGCCTGGCTGCCCTGCTCTGGACAGCAGCAAACCCACAACGCAGACTGGAAAAGACCAAGCTGTTCCAAGTGGCCGCCTCGCAGCCAGCAAGGCAGAGGCCGCACAGAGGCTTCCAGCGGAGCGGCTCTGCCAGGGCCAGGGCCCTGTGCTCCCACCGAGGTGAGTCCCAGGGCTGCCGGACCTCGGGCCCAAAGAAGGTGAGTGCCAGGGGGGGTACAGGGCTGAAGTTTCTTGGGGACAGAGCTCTGGGCTGGGGTGCTAGCTGCACCGCAGTGTGGATGCACTGAAGCACACTTCAGCGTGGTGGGCAGTAAGCTGTTACATGTCCTGCCACAGTCAAAAATAATAACTGCTCGGCAGGGTGGTGCATGCCTGTCATATCAGCTACTTCGGAGGCTGAAGCAGGAGGACTGCAAGTTTGAGCCCCGCCTGGGCACCTTGGCACCTTAGATGGACCCTGCTCAAAATTAAAAAATGCAAACAGGGCTGGGATACAGCTCAGTGGTAGCGAGTTCTCAGGTTCCATCCCTGTACCAAGAATAGTAATAGTAATAATAATTCTCTAGAGTCACAGAAGCCATAAGCCCAAGTCAAATCCATGCTCGTCAGATTTCCTTGGTTCTCACCTGACATCCTCTCCCTGCCCCGGGACACACATGACGTTCTCGTCCCCTCGGGCGCCCCTTGGCTGTGACATTGCCTTGGATCTTTCCTGTTTTCCGTGACCTCGCTGTGTGGGGTTGTAACTTTACAACTTGAGCTTTCTGTGTCTTAATACCGTGGGAGCCCCTCATGTTTGCCCACGAGACGCGTGTTTGTGAGCCTTAACCCAGTGCCGGGGTTGCACCTTTGCTTTCTCAACAGGGCCTCTCATGAGCGGGAAGCTTCGATTTGGACGGACACCCACCAACTCGCGTCTCTTCCGGTTCTGCTTGTGCTCTGGGGCCCTGAGGCGGAGTCTGCTACCAGCGCCGGGGTCTCCTCTCGTTTCCTGCAGGGACTGTCTGGTTCATGCTGAGCTCGTGATTTCCTTTCAGTCCCTTGACTTCATCTTCACGGAGGATGGAGGAGACCAAGGCTCGGTCTGACCCCGCGTGGGCACTCGGCGACATGGGCACACGTGGGAGGGGCTGTCCCTCCCCGTCCACTTGCCTGCCTCTGCATCCCAGTGTCCCTGTTCACCCTCCTGCCCCCACCCGAGGTCTCAGTGTCCGGCCCTGTGGCTGGATCCTTTCACTTTGTCTCCGTTTCCAAACCTGTTCTGGCCACTCTGGGCCTTTTCTGGTCAGAATCCTCCTGTGGGATATTTAAAAGCCTGGTGGAATTGTGATGGGACCCGCAAGGAATCTTCAGGCCATTTGGGAGAGGCGAGGCCCTCAGAAACACGGAGCCTTCTGGGCTACAAACAGCGGATCTCAAGTGATTCAGGCCTTCCTTGGCTTCCCAGAGCCAGCTTTCGTAGCTTTCAGTTTGGAAGTCTTGTGTATTTTTTCCTTAGTTTGATTCCTGGCACTTGATGTCTTTGACGCCATTGTAATGGTGTTCCATTTCCATTTTACTGACCTAGAGAAAGGTCACTGATTTTTTTTTTTTTTTGGTCCTGGGGATCGAACTCCAGACCTTGCGCTTTCGAGGCAGGCGATGGAACCACTGAGCTAAATCCCTGGCCCAGATCACTGATTCTTATAAAGAGACCCTTTGCCCCTTACCTCTAGTAGCTGGTATTGTAGTATGTGTGTATTTAATCTGAGTCAGGGTCTCACTATGTAGCTCAGGCTGGTTTTAAACTCGCTGCGATTCTCCTGGCTCAGCCTCCTGAGTGCTAGGATGATAGGTGTACACCACCACACCCAGCTGTAGTTTATTTGATTTTTTTTTTTTTTTTGGTACCGGGGATCAAACTCGGGAACTTGTGCTTGTGAGGCAGGCACCAGAACCACTGAGCTAAATCCCCAGCCCATCCCAGCTGTAGTTTAAAAGGATGCTCTACCCTCAGTGAATCTCTGTCCTCTTTCCTTGTCCTGCTGCCTTGTGCTGGCCAGACCTTCTGTGGGATGCTGGGGGCGTCCTTGCTGTGCCCCGACCTTGGAGCCCCCCATGGAGAGTGGCTTAGTCACAGCTCTGTGTAGCTGATCTTACCCAGGACAGCAAGGCCCCTTCGTGCCTCGTCTACTGAGGTTCTTCACACGAGTGCTGAATGTTCTCAAATGCTTCTGCTGCAGCTATTGGGCCATTGTGGGCAGTGTCTTTATTCTGTTGCTATGGTAACTATACTCCCCAAGTTGACTTATTTTAGTTGTACATGTGGGTTTTGTTTTGTTTTGTTTCTTGTACCAGGGATTGAACTCAGGCCCTTGCATTTGCAAGGCAGGTGTGGTGCCACTGAGCTACATCCCCGGCCCAAGGTTACCCTTCTTTACAGCAGAGTAATACTCTATTCCCTGACCTTAGAACAGCAGACCAACTTTGCATTCTCAAGACAACCTCAGGCCCCAGGACATGTGTATTACTCTCTGTAAGTTCTTTTTTTTTTTTTTTTTGGTACCGGGGATCAAACTCAGGTCCTTGCACTTGCACGGCAGGCGACGAAACCACTGAGCTAAATCCCCAGCCCCTCTGTAAGTTCTAATCAACTGGATTCCCTAATGTGTTGTTAAGGACTTCCATGTCTGTGTCTCTTGGGGGCTGTATTAGCTCTCTGTAACTAAGTAAAACACCGGGCCAATTAACATAGAGGAGACGGTTCAGCCGAGGGTTCTGTGGACACCAGAGGTGACAGACAGAGTGGCCCCACCGGGGCAGGGGCAGGAGGCACTGAGAACCACTCACCTCTCAGCCAGGGACCCATGGTGCCCTGGAGGCCACGCCCTCCTGGTGAGCAGGGCTACAGCACCAGATCCACACCCGGGCGGGGACTCAGCTGCCCACCCTCCTGTGCTGTCCCATCCGGCTCTGATCTCGGGTCACGGTGGGCCCAGGACCTTGCTTTCCAGAAGGCTCTATGTTCGACAGGTACGGGCTCTACCCTAAACGTCTGCTGGCATCCACCAGAGAGGTCACCTGGGCCGGGGCTGTCCTTGTGGTGCGGCTCTGAAGGCAAACTGAGTTTCTCCGTGGGATGGAGGCTATGCGGGTTGCCTACTCCGCCAGTTCTGACAAAGTGTCTTTCAAGGAATCTTCCGTTTCATCTTAGTTTCAGGGATGTTGTGTTTTGTTTTGCTTTGGGGAGGGTGTGTTAATGAATTAATAATGCTCCTTCCTTCTTTTCTTTTTTGGAGGCAAGGCTTGCCACATAGTCCAGGCTGGCCCTGAACTCCCTACTCCCTGTGTAGCCCAGGCTGGCCTCGAATTCAGAATCCTCCTGTCTCAGCCTCCTGAGCATGGCTGAGACAGTTTCTGAATTCTGTGCTCTGTATGATATTTCTTCTCTCCTTCTGACTTGGGGAATCTATTTTTTTCCCCTTTTTCTTGCTCAGCCCAATTGGAAATCTACCAGCTTCTGGTTTGATCTTTCTCTACTGTTTGTTCACGTCTATTTAATTTACATCTACTCTTATCACATTCATTTTCCTGTTTTGTTGGTCGCGGTGGAGGCAGCTCCCCCTGTGTCCGGGCTTGGGTCCCCCCATCTGGATCCGGCCCGGCCCTCTCTGGACGGGGCCCTCCTGGGTCCCGCTTCCTCCTGCACGGGCTGGGCTGGGTGCTAGGGGCCTCCAGGCCCGGAACCGAGGCTGCCGAATCCAAACCTCAGACGGGGCTGGGTCCGAGCGAGGCGCGCACCAGCGCCCACCCTCACCTGGGCCTCGGTCCCGGGCTTGGGCCCCGCGAGGCCGGCGGTCACAGCAAAGGGTGAGCCGGCCTGTGACAGAACCGCCGGCGTCCGCCAGGGACCAGCGCGGGACCAGAGTGCGCGTGCGCGGCCGTGCCCCGCTCCTCCCGCCAGGGCCCCGCCTTCCCAGGCCCCGCCCACCCCTGGCTCCGCCCCTGGCCGGTCCCCGCTGGTCCCGGCGTGGCCACCAGGGGACGCCAAGCACCTGGGAACCAGAAGCCAGTAGGGGGAAGAGGAAGAGGCGAGCACTTGACGAGGCTGGGGGCCGTTGAGAGCTCACGGGGCCTTGGGGATCCACGGTGGGCAAGAGGGGGCGCTTTGCTGGGCTCGCCCAAGCTCCCTTCAGCCTGGGGTTCCCCCTGCGGCCCTGGCTGAGGCCCAGGAGCTGGGCTGGGGAAGCAGTTTGGGGGCCTGACCTGCGGGGAGCCCCGGGTGGCTGCGCTTCCAGCTGGGGGCGCCAGGCCTGGGGCACTACAGGCAGGGGACAGCGGGAGGTGGCTGCCCCTTCTGCCTCTGGGGACAGAGCTGGGGTCCCCGGCATGGTGGCTGGGGCAGGGCAGCCCAGCTGTGGGGGGCCAGGGCCAGCAGGGTGGGGCCGGATGGGCGCGGGCATGTCTGTCGTGCCAGGGCGGTGGGTGGGGCACAACAGGTGACCCCAGCCACTCCCCCCCGCAACAAATCTGAGCGCAGCATATGGTCGGCAGGGGCTGTTTGCTCAGAGAAGAGCGCTGGGCTACTGCCAGGGTCCCATCCCCATCGGTCCCAGCCCAATATCTGCCCCTGCCCAGGGTCCCCTCCTAGCCCGTCCCTGCCCGGCCTCAGGGGCCTCAGGGCCAGGGCTGGGGTCTGGCTGGAGAGGCCCTGGTGCTGCTGGAGAAACAGGCACATAGCCGGTTGCAGGCTGGCAAAGTTCCGGGCGAGGGCTGCGGTCTCCAGGTCCCAGGCGGGTGGCATCCCGGGCAGGCAGCTCTGTGGAGCTACGGCAGGGCAGGGAGCCTGGGTGCCTGTCACTGGTCTGGGTAATGGGGTGCAGCTCCCACCCCCTGCAGGGCTGGCCTCAGAGGTTTGAGCCCCTGGGTGGGCCGGGCCCCAGAGGGAGCTGAGAGTTGGCGGTGGTGGCTCTGGGAGGGGGGGGTCTGCTGGGTCCCTGTGTGGTCCCTGAAGGGGTGGCCACAGAGAGCTCCTCAACCCCGCTCTCCTCAGGCCCACAGCTCCTGCCTTGGCTGCCGGGAGCCACTGTGGGACTCTACCGTGCGGGTGGGACACCAAGGCCTGGGCCAGACCGGACTCCCGGCGCCCCCACCCACCCCCCAGGCCTCCCGAGCTCTGCCCCGAGGAGCAGGATCCTTGGCTCCCGCAGCCTGGCCCCTGCTTCTCCTGCCCAGCGCCCTCCGCTCTCGGAGCCCCGCGGAGCCTGGCCCTGTCTTTGCCTTGTCACCCGTGCAGCCATAAAGCAGAACTTTTATATATCACGGAGGAAGGGGCTCAGAAAGACAAAGCACAGGCCACCCCGTAACATCACAGCCCACCTGGCCCTGCCACACGATGTCACCAGCCAGACCGCCGCCTGCTGTAGGGCCACAGGGGAACCTGGAGGCCCTGTAAACCAGCTAATGAGGATGATTAAGTCCCAGTAAACCCAGAAAGGAAAAGGACCCTCTTGGAGGGAGCTGACGGGCGCCAGCCTGGGGAGCCCTCAGGGACCAGCCAGCCACCCACCAGGGCCCTGCCTGGCCCAGGAGGCCTGAGCCCTGTGACCTGCTGCTCCACCTTACAGCCGGGAAACTGAGGCTCCACAGGGCACACCGCTGCCAGGGCCCCTCTTGGGCTGTGCCCGGGCTCCCTGGCAGGCTCCGGCTTGCGGTCCTGGACCGTCTGCTGGTGCCTAGGCCTGGTGGCCCTGGGGTTTCCCCGCCGCCCAGGTGTGGCCCAGGACAGCCTGTGGGGAAGCCAGGCAGAGCTACATCTCGGGGCTTTCCTAGGAGGAAGGGCTGCTGTGGGAAGCCAGGAATGGGGCAGGCAGTGTCAACACGGCGGCTCGCCACCTGGCACCCGAGGCTGGGTGGTGGCTGGGGGGCACCGCAGACCCCAGCCTCGGAGCCCTCACTATTTATAACATGGCCCAGAGAAGCCCGCTAAGAGTCCCATCCCCTCCCTTGTCCCCTCGACCTCCTGGCCCTGTGTTTGAACTCTCGCTGGGCAAACAGGCAGATGATAAGGCAGAGATTAGTGATGGCTAAGCCCCAGATAAACAGCTCCAGGGCCCAAGCAGGATCCCGGCAGTCTCCAGGCCGGCAGCTTCGAGAGGGCTGATCTTGTCCAGCCAGCGTCCTGCACTTCACTGGTACTCCTTGTGCCCCATCTAGCTGGCCTGAGTACCTTTGAATGTGGGCACAATGCTGGGGAGGTGCCCAGGACCAATGGAATGGGCTGTCACCCCCCATATCTTGCTGCCTAGCCTCTGCTAATGCAACCAACAGCGGTCTCCACTTGAGGGCTGAGGACCCAGAGGGCCAGGGTGCACAAGGCTGGAGTTGGAGTCTGTTTGGAGCCAGGATCAGTCTGTGCCTGCAATCAGGAGCCAGGCTCTGGTTGAGGTTGTCAGTTGTGGCTGGAAGAATTTCATGCATGCCTGTGTCAGGGCTCAGTGTGTGGCAGGGGTTGTCAACCTGTAGCTGGGACTGGAATCAGAGGGCCCCGGCGGGGTAGACTCAGTGTGTGACTGGGACCAGGACTCGGATGGGGACCAGGATCCAGGCTCAGTAGGGGATGGGGGCTCAGCCAGGGGCCAAGATCCGGGTCCAGCCCGTGCGCGGGGTGGGGCGCTGCCTCTGCCCAGCATCCCCTGCTCCTGTGGTCGTGGGTCAGGTTGCGGCAGCTGAACTCACTTCCTCCTTGGATCTACGCATTCTTGGCCGGCGCCCAGCAGCTGCTTCCCGGGGGAGAGGCCGTTCCCGCCAGCCACATTCCCACGCCTGCCTGGGCAGGAGCCAGGGAGCAGTGGGTGTCGGGGGGCTGCCTCCCAGGGGGCTGAATCTCACCCGCAGCCACCCCTGACAGCAGGAGGCTGCGCCCCATCCCCACCCCAGGCCAGGTCTCAGGGCCCACCCTGCCCCGGGAGATGCAGGGACGGGAGCTCTTGGGAGGCCAGGAGAGCGGAGCCCTCCCTGTGGGCCTGTGCCTCCCTGGGCCCTAGGTCCCCATGGCAGCAGGACAGGCTCTGCCCTGGCCCTCTGGCCTGCCCCGCATTGTGCCGTGACTACTGTAACAGGCCAGGGGCACGCGGGTCTTGGCGGCCCCTGTGGCTGTGGCCTGACTGTGGGGGGTTTGCCCGGGGCAGGTCAGAGGCAGGTCCACCGCCGCAGGAGTGGACATGGCCACCTCGCAGCTTGAAGGTGGAGAAAGGCAGGCCCCGAGAGCCAGGGCCACAGGCCGAGGTCCCCAGACAGGCAGACTCGGACCCTCGAGGGTCCTGACTGTCCCCGAGCCAGCAAGGACAGCCTGGGGGCCCAGAGAGGAGCTGGAGGCCTGGATGCCGATGCTGATGCCCAGCCCAGCTGGGAGAACGGTGTGTGGCAGAGCCGTGCTCTCAGACTTAGCCGACAAGGCTTCGCCATCCCAGACTGGCAGAGGAGGCGGTGAGCAACCCAGGGGGACGGAGCCCCTGCCCCACCCCATGCCAGGGGCTGGGACCTGTGTGGCCAGACCTCCTGCACGGCCACCCAGGGCTGCAACCTCCCGCTCCCACCCGCCTGCCTGCCATGTCTCCACTTGCCTCTCGAGGCCCCTGCCCCAGGCCCAGAGGGAGCCTCGCCTGGCTTCCCAGGGCCCGGACAAGTCTCAGCGTGGCCCCGGCCCTGGTGCCAGCCCTGAGCGTGAGAAAATGCTGAGCCGTGGAGGGAGGAGTGGCAGGAGGCCAGGTGTGCCTACCTGCAGGTGCCCCCAGCCCAGGAAGCCGGCCAGCCCAGGTGTGGTCCCGCAGGGGCCCCCGGGAGCTGGGAAGACCCCTGAGGAGCGAAGCTGAGCCTGTGCCCTGTGGCTCTACATCGCTGCCACCCAAAGCCAGCGCCCAATCCTTGTGGGTCAAGAGGCAGAGCTGCCTGTGGCCATGTGGCCAGCGAGGTCCACAGGGTCCTTGGTGGGTCCCTGGGGCCTGAGGTGCAAGGCTCGTGGGTGACCCCAGGTCCTCCAGGTCCTGAACAGCACAGAGAAAGGAGGAATATGTGGGCAGCCCCCTGTCCCCGGCTCTGAGGGCCCAAGCAGCGGCAGGAGTGCTGTCCCCTGAGCAGCCAGCACCATGAGAACTGCCTGGGCATGTGGCGTGCTCAGCACTGGTGCTGCTGGGCGGCTGGGGACCCAGTGGTGCCTGCCAGTGTGGCGCCCACGCTCAGAAGGGCCTCCCCAGGTCCCCCAGCTCTGCACGCCTCTCTCCTCTAGTGTGGGAGACTGAGGTACCTGACAGGCAGCCCCTCCGCAGTGTGAGGCAGGGGTCAGCTGCCCCAGGGCGCCTGGCAAGTTGGCCCCCTGGAGGTGTGGCTGGGAGCCGGGATGCAGAGTGGCCTGGTGTGGGGCCTCACCACCAGCAGGCACAGCCAGGGGGCAGAGGCCCAGCCCCTCTCCTCCAGCCTGGCTGCCCATGGCGCCATGCTAGGCCCGTCGGGCTCTGGGGCTCAGTGTGCTCGTCCAGGCCCCCACCTGCCAGAGCCCACAGACCAGAGGACACAGCCCAGGGACCAGGCAGGGCCGCACCAGGCCAGTGGGCACCCTGCTGCCAGCTTGCTGGCAAGGAGACTCCACTGGGTCCAGGGTGGATGGGGGTGCAGATGAAAGGTGCAGCTCGAGGCTGGGGCAGCAGGGTGCCCCACAGAGAAGCTGGGGCATGGCAGGGACCGTTGCTCCCGGCCCTGTGGGCAATCTGCAGCCCGCACAGCCCCTCAGGGCGGCCCTGCTAGGAACAGTTTACAGATGGCCTGGCCTGGTGCTAGGCATTCCCCTTGGGCGCCCCCTGGTGGTGTGGCCAGCCCCCTCTCCCTGAGCACACCCCTGAGGCCCGCCCTTGCTTTTCTCAGCACATGACTGCACCTTCAGCATCTGGGCAGAGGAAGGAAGACCCTGTCACCCGGGGGCCCTGCTGTGGACAGGGCGTGAGGACGTCAGGTCCCCGCCCACTTTGCCCTGGCCCAGGCAGCGAGGAGGGGAAGGGGAGTCTGGGGCGGGCTGGAGCCCCACACCTGTCCCTCTGCAAACTCTGGCCACACCCTGAGAGCCTCACAGACAGGAGCATCTCGCAGAGCTCAGGGTCCCGGAGGCGGGGGCAAGACCCACCCCAGGGCCCCCCCGCAGGCCCTGCACACATCGTTCTGAGACAGGTGCTGGCCAGCAGTGGGGACGGGCGGCAGGGCGGAGCCCCCCTCCCAGGGGAGGGGACAGAACAGCACGGATTTCCCCAGACTCAGGCCCGGCTGGGTGCCATCCCCCACATACTGTGAAGGTCTTGGGCAGGCGACTTGTCTGCAGGTGGGGACACTGTGAGGCCTCTGTGGACCTCTCGCTGCCCTCCTGGGACCCCCAGGGGGACACGTCCCTGCAGGTCTCCATGGGGCCCTGCTGTGGAGAGGCCCTGAGAGTGCAGCCTTGGCAGTCGGCTGAGCGGCTCCCCTTCCCAGCACAGCCTTGGGCAGTTCACAGGAGGGCAGGCAGCTGGGCGCGTCTGTGGCCTTCCTGTGGGGAGAGGGGCTTTCTGGGGTCCCAGGGGGCTCCTCTCCCAGGACACCCCACGGGGAGGGAGCTCCCAACCTCTGCACCGCAGGGCACCCACCTGGGTGCCAGGATGGGTGACAGAGGGGCGGTGTCTCTGTCCCCATCCAAGCCAGGATTCCATGCTGGGGCTGGCACCCGGCAAGCTCCTGCCCAGAGCACAGAAGGGGCAGGAGGCCCAGCACAGTGGCCTGTGCCCTGTGGCCCCGGCAGGTCCTCCCCCCTCTGACCCTCCTCCTTCGCACCCTCCACTAGGCCGCTGACCCTGCTCCGAGGCCTGTGGCCTCCCCCGCCCCGGGGTTGTCCCTCCCTCCCTCCCTGTGGCAGTTCCCAGGCCTATCTCACTGTGGGCCTTTATCTCTGATGGGGCGAGGCAGCCGCTGATAGGGGGACCTGACTGCTGGGAGCCCACACCCCACCTGTGCCAGCTCAGGCCTGGTGAGCTCACGCACCCTGGCCTTGATATCCAACCCTGTGGGGTGGGGCTGGGCTCAGTGTCCAGCGCTGTCAGTGTGCAGAGATAACAGGGACCCGGCCGACCCCCCGGGCTGTCCTGGGGAGGTTGCAGGCCCCTCTCTGAGTCCCGTCCATTCCCAGGGCTGGCCGCAGGAAGACAGGGCCGTCTCGGCCCCATGAGGATGGGGAGAGAGCATCCTGCCAGGTCAGGGCCCACGGGAGACATTATGTGGCCACCCCCGCCCCACTAGGGCCCAACCTGGGCCGCCTCTGCCACGTGGGCTGGCAGGGCAGAGCTGAAGCCTCGCCCCGGCACCTGTCCAGGAGGATGCCAGCTTTGGGCCAAATACCCTGGGCCGCAGCCCATCGGACCCTCTCCCGGGCTCTTGGTTCCAGTGGCCGCCTGGCTCCTCCCCCCCAGCCCCCCGAGGGCCTGATTGACACCTTGATGAGGCTCAGTCTCCCCGCTCCACTGGGGCCCCCTTGGCACTGGTGCTTGGTGTCCTGGGGGTGCCCCTCTGCTGTCCCAGGCTTCCAAGGAGGGAGGAAGTGTCCCAGCTCTGCTCCCCAGGGAGGAATGGAGACCGAGCCAGGTCAGACATGTCTGAGACCCGAGCTCAGCTCTGGCCCAGGGCATGGCTCCAGCCGTGCTGGGCCCAAGGCCTGAGTGCCTGGAGCAGATGTGGCGGGCTCCTCTCGGAGGGGCCACGGTGTCCACACGCATGGTGGGGAGGTGGGCGCATGCTCTGAGCCCATGCAGACGGCCTGGGAGCTGGGGGAGCCTGGGTGTGGAGCGCAGTGGCCAGCAGGGTAACTCCGGCCACGGCTCTGGGCCACTCCGACCACGGGGCTCCTCCTGGTGACCCCCAGCTGCCCCTTGAGTGAGGCCACGGGCAGCCACTTTTCCGGGCCCCACAGTCATCGCACAAGTCCGCAGGCCAGGGACACAAACACGGACTTGCACCAGCATTCCCGGCCGGCTTCCTCTTTGCTCTGCAGAGGGCTTGGCAGGGTAAGCGGGGCCCAGCCAAGGGCCAAGCTATGCGCCATGGGGCCCGGGGCCAACTGTCCCATCCTCCAGAGCAGCTGGGAAGTGACCCGGGCATGAGCTCTGTGAAACAGGGTTTCGGGGCCTGGAAGGACCTTGTGCCTGCCAGGCTCAGCCCTCCACTCGGCCCATGGGGAGCCCACGACGGGTTGTGGCCCTTCCTCAAGGCAGAGAAACTGAGGCCCGGCAGAGGTGAGGGGCCCCTTATCCTGAGCCCCTCTGTCCCTGCTCTGGGGATTGAGGTCCAGAGAGGCACTTAGCCACCACCCTCACGCTGCCGCCAGCCACGGCCCCTGTGTGCAGACCCTGGGCGGCCACTGGCAGCCGTGGCGGAGCAGCAGCTCCTTCCCTGCTGTCCTGGCCCAAAGAGCATGTGGGGAGCCAGGCAGGTCACTCGTGCCCAGGACAAGCGCCTTGGGCACCCCTGAAGCTGGGAGCAGGGGTCAGCCTCCAGCCTGTCCCCCGAGAGCTCTGTCCCAGCAGCTGGCTCAGGGCCACCACACACACCCACTTCGGGAACAGGACGCCGAGGCGCGTCACAGGTCCACACACAGCAGGTGCGGGAGCAGGGACGTTGGCTGACCCAAGGGAGAGAGGAAAGAACAGGGGCCTGGCTGGAGATTCCCGTTGTCACTGCTGTAGGCTGGCTGCCCAGGCCTCCCGCAGGTTCGCAGCAAACACAGCCGCTGTAAACATTGGGCCGGAGGGTGATGAGTGTTCACGTCCTCTCCGTAGACAGTCGGAGTCCGCCCACCTGCTGTACCCTCCCTGCCAGCTCACCCCTTCCCTAGCACCTGCGGCCCCCACCCCAGCATGGCACCCGGGCCCCGGCGCCTCCTTCCTCCTGGTTCTGGGGCATGGAGTTTCCGGCTCTGAGGTGCAGGCTGAGACATTGCCCATCTCCCTGCACCTGTCAGGCCTCGGGCTGGCTCAGCAGCCTTGGCTGGGTACCCCGGGTGGGGGTGGCCCCTAAGAGGCACCCACCCCTCCACCAGCACTGCTTATGTTCAGTATCTTTGTCCCTGTCCCCGGTCATAGGGGAGACTTGGGGCTGGAGGGCAGAGATTCACAGAGGGGGACCAGGCCCCCTAGCCACCTGGTCCCCTCACCTCAGCCCTGTGCCCCTGCACGTCCTCGCACCCCACAGCTGGGCACTGTGCCAGCCACTGCCTGGCGGCTCTGAGTGTCCCCTGAGCTCTCCTGGCCCCTCAAAAGCCCAAAGTGAGAAGCCAACAAATCCTGGGCAGAGCAGGGCTGTGGGCTGTCAGAAAAGCTGCCATCTGGGCTGTTTCCCGGGTCCGGCCCCAGCCCAGCCCCAGGTAGGGGAGCCCCCTCCTGTGGCTGGCACCTGTGCCACCCCATCTGATGGCAGTTGACCTTTCTGCAGAGCAGGGGAGGGGGCACAGAGGCAGTCACCGCTGCATGGAGGACTAGAGGAGGACCCAGCTCTGTGAGGGGACAGAGCCAAGGGGAGTGGGCTCAAGGGAAGCTCTGGAATGTGGGGAGAACAGCTCTGCTGGCTTCGGGAAGGTGTGGGAGGCTGCAAAGCCTGCCAGCATCCTGTGGACGCTGGGAACGGACGCACGACAGGGACCTTGCCACCCCCAGCCAGGGCCCTGGATGCTGGGGACAGCGGGAGCTGGTCTGGACCCTGGAGAGGGACATGTGAGGCGACAGATGCGGCACCCCGGGCAGACCTTCCTGGTGGCAACTGTGGAAACCCTGGCAACTGTGGAAACTGCTGAGTTACCAGAGGAGTGATAGGGTCCCCATGGGCGACCCCCGCCCTGGCCTGGGGGTGGGCAGACTGCCCTGCACCCTGTCTTTCCATCCTTGGTCCCTAGCAGCCAATGAGACCTTTGTTCTAGGACCCCTGGGTCCCTTGGCTCCGGCAGTCCAGGGGGAGGCAGAACAAGGCAGGCTCAGGGGCCACTGAGCTGCAGGAGGCAGTGCTGCTGGTGAGGAAGGAGCCGGGAGGGGCCTGGCTGGGGGTTCCGGGCAGGGAAGGCAGCCTGGGGGCGGCATGGGCCTCAGCTCTTAGGGTTGAGCAAGACCTGCCCTACCTCTGCTGTCTTGGGGTGGTGCATCCCACCCAGGAGGGGCCCTGCAGGCCCTGCTGCCCCCAGGCCCCCTCCCAGGCCAGGCATAGAGAACTGAGTCTAAAGCCCCAAGTTCTTGTCGGAGCCCTAGCCCAGCCCCGAAGCCTGTGACTGGAGACCAGGCCTCAATGAGCTCCATACTTTAAAGTGGGCCGTGGCTGGGGATGTAGCTCAGTGGCACTGCGCCTGCCTCGAAAGCGCAAGGTCCTGAGTTCGATCCCCGAAACAAAGTGGGTGTCAGGGGTGGCCCTAACTCCACAGGGGAGATCCCTGCTGCCCCATGGGGACAGATCAGGACAGAAGGCACAGAGGGACAGCCAGTGGGGACAGAGGAAGAGGACAGGGTGAGCCGGGGACAGAGGCCAGGGGAACCGGCCCCAAGACACCTCCAGCTCAGACTTCTGGCTGTGCAGGACCTGGAGACAAGGATCCCCGTGAGTTAAGCTGCCGGCCTCAGTGCTGCTGGGGTGAAGCAGGGTATCTTGCTGGCCTGTGCCCCATTAAGGGCTGGGGTACAGGTCAGCGCCCCCAGCAGCCCAGGCACAGTGGAGGCAGGGTCCCTGCTCTTGAGCCTGTCCTGCTCCCCCGGGGAGCGTGGACAGGGATTGGTGGTTTCTGAGGCTCCGGACCCAGAGGCCCTGCTGAGTCCTGAGGCCCAGCCTGCAGGGCCACAGTGCCGTGGTCAGGCCAGCCTCCAACCTCCAGGCCTGAGGCGAGGGAGCACTGGGCACTTCTCCCACACGCCTGTCTGGGCTCGGCCCGCTGGCTCCCAGAGTCCCTGAGTCGCTGCTCCCGGGGCCCTGCCTTTCTGCACCCCAAATCCATAGCGAGGCCCGGGGGTCAGTGGCGAGGCTGGACAGGAGGCAGCCACTTCCTTCCCGCTGGTGACTCGGGCCGTTTCTGGGAAAGCGTCTCTCAGGCCCGGGGAGCCGGCTCTCGTGAGGGAGCAGCCGCGGAAAGGAAAGTGTGGCTGTGACCGGGGCTGGGCCAGGCGGGCGGGTTCAGCAGGAGCCAGGAGGGCAAGAGGCCTTGACCGGGGCCTCCCCAAGCCGCCCGACCCTCGGGCTCAGCGCAGTCCCCTTCCGGGCCTGGGGTCAGGGGTCTGCGTGTCACTGGAGGAGAGAACCCTGTGCCCTCCGAGGCCTCCCCAGCACCCTGGCCTTGGGGGCTCTGCGTAGGAGCCCTCTGTGAGTAGCCTCAGTGAGCCAGGAGGGCTGTGGGGCTGTGCCTCGGGGTCCCGAGCTCACAGGGGCTCTGGCCAGGCCCAGGGGACACAGGCTGCTTGCATGCCATCCCACAGGCTTTCCGGCCAAAGGCCTCGCACATCTGCTGCCTGTGTCCCCTGGGAAGATCCGGAAGGGTGGAGGGCTGGGCCCAGAGCACACGCAGAGCCGCTGCACCCGGGACCCCCAGGCCCATTCGTCCCCCACCTCTCGGCTGCCCCACCCCATGCCCCACAGGGAGCCCAGGTGGAACCAAAGGCCGCCTGTCGCTGAGCCAGGCTTTTGTGGCCGCCTATGGGCCAGAACCCACCCACCACATAGACGCACGGTGTAGTCCTCACGGTACGGCCCCAGCGCCCCATCCATCCTGGGCACATCCAGCACCTGGAAAGCCCAACTCTGGGGCGCTGGGCCACATCCAGACGGAGCCGTCTGGCCAGGTGGACGCAGCGTCAGTCTTGCCCCTGGCGGTGTGGACCATGCTGGGAGAGCATCCACATGACACCCACAGGGGACATTCCTTGGCACCTGAGGGCAGGCCTTCCTGTACTGCTGGGAGGCAGGAAGACCGAGTCCGCTATTCCAGGGGAGCCTCGGGTGCCTGCTCAGTGTTCTGCAGATGTCGCGGATCAGTGAGTGCTGGACACTGCCCCTGTTCCCCTGATCCCCCTGACCTCCCCTGCCATTCTTCCTGCCTGAGACTGGGTCGGCCATGGACCCCGAAGCAGGAGAACCTGGGGCTGAATATTCAGGTTTGATGTTCTGGAAGGTTCCAGAGAGTTCTGGGTCTCTGGAGGCCCCCAGCTCCCTAGGGCCCATAGCCACTCGCCCTGGGGAGATGCCACCCTGACAGCCCTCATCCTCCTGCCGTCCACGGCCGTGGGACAGTTGACTGCCCAGTGCCTGCTGGCCAGCTCTCTTCCTGGCCACCGGTCATCCTGAGGAGTGTGTGACCACAGAGTGCTCCTGCCGCCCCCAGTCCAGCTCTGACTTCCGGCTGTCCCTCCACAAGCTCAAGACCAGGAAACAGCTCAGGAGCCCCTCAGCAAGGGGGAGTGGGGACATCAAGGTGGTGAGTGGGAAGCGGCCCCCCAGGGAAGCTGGCTCCAGGGCTGGTCCTGGGCATTTCCCTTGGCCATCTAGGGACAGCTGCAGGGAGCGGCTGGGCCGGGCTGGGACCTGGGGTCCCCACGAGGGCCATGGCAGGGGACCCCAGCCCATGGCCAGGCCACCTCCTGGGGGCACGGACACCATCGGGCACCCTGCACCACCTGTGGCCACCGAGGGGAAGGGGGCCAGTGAACCCCATGGGGCCAGGGCCAGGAAGAGCGGACCATGCGGTCCATTTGCCACTGGCGGCCAGTTGTTGGTGGCCTTGCCCCCTGAAGAGACAGCCTCGGTCCATTTGGCATTTGTTCCCCCTCCAACGAGACCCATGGGGTCTGTTTTCCCAGGCAGGGGAGACAGAGACAGAGACAGAGAGGACGGATGGAAGGAGTGGCAGAGGAGAGAGAGCCCAGAGGCGGGGCTGTGAGGGACTGGCCAGTCCGAAGAGGACAGAGCACGCCAGAATCCCGAGGCCGAGCAGAACAGTGGCGGCTGGATATAGTGGGGAGGTGCTGCTAGCCTGCCCACCTCTACCCTGCCCCGGGTGGGCCACAGGTGAATCGGGGGCCCTGCACCAGCCGGCCTGGCCGGGACAAAGACCCTTTGAAATCGGGATCAAATGCTGGGTTTCCCTGGAGTCCCGCCATGGGCAGGACGGGGCAGCAGAACAGCCCCTGGAAGCTACTTCAAAGGCCCCCGGGTTGTGGGGAGCCTTCCTGGCCCCAGGAGGAGGCTTGGGGAGGCCAACTCTTCAGCCCAGCCAGGCTGACCTCCAGGCAGCCTCGGGCTGGCGTCTTGGGCTGGCCCCACTTGGAGGCCACGCAGCAGGTGCCTGGCAGAGGGGCAGCTTGGCAGGAAAGCGTCAGCCCTGGATGGGGCAATGAGCCAGGCTCCTGGGCCAGTGAGGATCGCACCAGGCCTGGGACACGCTGAGGCCTGGCCCCAAAGTGCAGCATGGAGAGGTCCTCGCCTCCGTCACTCTGGCACTCAGCCTGTATTCATGTCCCTGGGCAGCCTCCGAGCCTGGCGGCCCCCACAGGGACACCACTCCAGGGTCCTCCAGCCTGTTCTTTTTGGCGTCCACTTTGCTCTCCCGGCCCATGGGCTCCATGTAGCCACACACTCTTAGGGGTGCCCAGCTGGCCCTGGGTGAGCAGAGCAGGCAGTCCCACCTGCAGCTGTGGGGGATATCCAGGGGCAGGGCTCTCAGTCCTCCTGGGTGCACACTGGCTCCTGGCTCATCAGCCCCGGGCCCTGCCCCGCTGATCCCAGGCCTGGGATTTGGGCACCTCTGGCCATGCCGCCTGACCCTCACCAGCTGTGCCCGCTGTCTGGCTCCTTATCCCATCTGCTACCCCAGCTTGGCCTCGGAGGGGTCTGGCCTGTACTCTGTGGCCGGGTACTCACAGAGGACTCAGGCTGGGGCAGCCGGGCCAGTCTGTCAGGGTGGACCTAACCCCAAAAGGGCCTCGAGCAAGGGGCCACCCACATGAAGGGGCTCCATGGTGGGCACTGCTGCAGCCAGGGCACCTGCCACCAGGCTAGGCAGCTGTGAGGTCACAGGGCCCATCGGGGCTGGCCGAGGAGGGGAGAGCTCCGAGACACCCAGAAACTTTCCCTCACTGCCTGGGGCAGTAGCTTCGAAGTGGGGAGGCTCGGGTGTAATTAGCGAGGTTTCACTCTCACCCCAGTGAAACCAGGCCGACTCCGGGACAGGATGGAGCTGGCCTCGCTGGGAGACAGGCTGTGCAGGGCCGCGTGCCCCCGCCCCAGGGGCGCCTTCTGCTCAGGTGTCACCCTAGGTTTGGGGAGTGCCCCTGTGCCCAGCATCCTGCTGCCCAGCAACCCCTCCTGTCTGCGGAGCCAGGGTGCTGTGGGCCCCCGGGGTCCTGAGCAGGCCTGGCGGGGTCTCCCTAGGGAGCCACCTCTGTGCCACCCGGGGGCCCAGGATGGCAGGAGGACCGGGGTGGGGCTCCTGGGACAGCAGGCTGCAGGCTACTCCGGAAACCTTGCAAGGGCAAGTGACCTCCATCGGCACTGCCACACCTGGGCAGCCCTGTGCCCACACTGACCACGTCAGGCAGCAGGCCCCGGTGTCCACCCCTCCCTGGTCCGTATGCTCCAGGGGACTCCACAGCACCTGCATCCCTCTGTCCTCCCTCCCTCCCTCCATCTACCCTCCCATTCTTCCACGTACCCTCCCTCCCATCCCTCTGTCCATCCACCCAAGCGGCTCAGGTCCTCTTGTGTCCACGGGGGCCAGGCTGGCCCCTGGGGGAGGGGCTGCATAGGGGGGACAGGCCCAGCACAGTGTGAGGCCCTGGGTCTTCCAGGCCTCTCCACTGGCCTCTGCGAGGGACTCGGGGCTGGAAGGGCCAGGGTGGGAGTCCCACCTGCCGATTGCCACACGCTGGAGGGCTGGGCCTGAGCCAGAGTCAACTGGGAGTGGGGTCACTAGCAATGCAGTGCTTTAGGGAATGGGCCAGTCTTGGGGTGGGAGGGTCTCGGGTCCCCAGGACCCCATAGCTCCCCACCAGACCCAAGCCTGGAGCTGGGGGTGGGTGCAGTTGGGGGACAAGCGAGGACCAGGGCCAGGGTGCTCTCCCTCGGGCAGTCCTGCTCCCCAGGTCCCAGCGTCCCCAGGGCGCTGTCACTTCCTGCCTCGGGGCTGCCTTGCTGGGTCACAGCTGTCATAACAGGGCACCTCTGGGTCCCTAGCCCTTGGGAGCCCTGAGCTCCCAGCCTCCGCTCCCCATGGGCCCCAAGGACAGGTGCCCCCCCCAGTGGGAGCAGCCTGGATCCATGCCCGCCTGGCCACGCCTTGCCCGCTGCCAGCCGCCTCCTCACTCTCGGCTTCCCAACGCCACGGGGGCGGCAGGCCTGAAGAGGCAGGTTCCCGGGCGCCCAGCGGAGCAAGTGTGGCCCCGACTTCAGCTGCCCAGAGGCTGGGCTGCAGAGGCCGGCAGTGGCCTGGGGAGGGTGTGGGGCACGCTGGACACCTGGGCCCCTCCAGCTCTGAGCCCATCTGGGGTGGCCTCACCCCAGCTGGGGCTTGTCCCCTGCCAGAACAGCCCCGGGAGCCCTCCTCTCGGCTGAGCCCAGCCCTGGCTCTCAGATGAGCAGGAGTCTTCCCGGAGGAGGGCACCTGACCCCGGGTGGGGTCCTTGCAGAGGGATGGCAGGGGGGCTCCATGTGGGAGTGGGGGTTCTGAGTGTGCTGGGGAAACTGACGTGCAGGGAGGGTCTCTGGTCCTGGAGCCCAGGGAGCCATGGAAGGGTCATGAGGGGCCGGCCCGGCCCAGAAGTGTTCTCCCTCCTTCCCAGGACTCCCAGCCGCTGGGCTGGGGTGGGGTCGGAGTGCTCTGGGGGTCAGGGACTTCCTGTCCAGGAGCCAGCGCATCGGGCACAGGCCACTGTCCTTCTGCCCAGCATGTAGTCCCTTAGGAAATCCCTGCCCAGGTTCCCGCCCCTTGGGCCTCACCCCTCCAGGCCACCTCAGCCCAGGGCATTTTTTTTTTTGGTACCTGGGATCGAACTCAGGTCCTTGTACTTGCGAGGCAGGTGGTGGAACCACCGAGCTACATCCCCGGCCTAACCCAGGGCATGTTTACTGGGCAAGGAGCATCGTGGCCACAGCAGGACACCGGTGAAATCCCATCTCTCTCACCAGACGGCAGGGAGCAGCTGGCCTGGCCTCCCCAGCCTCAGTTTCCCCAACCCCCACGGGTGGCCTGGGGACTGGAGCAGCTGTGGTGTATACAAAGTGACCAGCGAGTGCCGAGCTCAGGGCAGGGCTCAGTGCATGGGGGGCTGGCTGTCCCTGAACCCCTGAACCCACAGCCTCCAGCTCTCAGACACATGGCCAAGGATTTGTTGGGTGGGGGTCGCCCATGGGAGGGGTCACTGATGAGCACTGGTGGACATGTGGCCAGTGCCAGGCATCCAGGAGAGATCAGAGGCGGTGTGTCAGGCCCCTGGCAGGGTGGACACAGATGGGCTCTTCTTACTAAAGTGTGAGTGACTGCTAACCCTTCTCGGGAAACAGGCTGGCGCTGGCACTCGCTTGAACCCAAGCACAGAACCTTGGCCAGGGTTGGCGGGATGGGTCAGGCTGGATTGGGTCAGCTTCCCAGGACCCTCCTGGATCTCTGTAAGGTTGAGACAGTAGCTCCCGCCCTTTCTCCCTGGGAGAGATTGGAGCCTACAGTAGAAGGGGTAAAGAGGGGGCACAGGAACCAACCCCGCCTGGAGGCATGAGGGACCATCCCTGCCCCAGATGTCCCCCTCCCACACACCGCAGGGTCTCCCGGCCCCAGCGGGCCTGCGGCACCCAGGCCACTGTTCCCACGCTCCCAGCCCAGCAGCAGGTGTCCGCTCCACCTGCTTCCACCCTCCCACCCCGCCTCTGCTCCAAAAATCACTGCCCTGAGACACAGGAAACTCCTCTGCTGCTGCCATAGCCACCTGCCAGCAGGGCGGGGCAGGAGAGGCAGGGCGCCGCCCTCAAGCCTGGGGGACTGGCCCTCCATGCAGGCTGCATTTGGCCTGGGCCTAGGGTCCCTCAGTCTGTGTGAGATGGGGTTCCCTAGGCTCCCCCCAGGCAAACGAGGAGCCAGAGTCCCCCCACCCACCTCCCAGCCCCAGCTGGAGCTGCACAGGCCCTGGCGTGCAGGGAGGAGGGGTGTGGCCCTCACGGCTGGCACTGGCAGAGCCCAGGCTCCAAACCCTGGGGGTCACTCAAGGGCTGGAGGAGGGGAGCCCGGGCACCACCAGTGTGCAGGAAGGCGGGTGTGAGAGGCCCTGCATGTACAGGGCAGAGGGGTCAAGGTCACACACACACAACAGGCTGCTGGGTGTGCTTTGCACACTCCTCCCACAGTGGGGTCGGAGTCCTGGGCTGGAACCTGGGGGAGCCTCCCCCCCCCAGCTCTGACCAGCACTGGCCTGAGCCTACAGGGGCCCTTCCCTCCCCCACAGACTGACATACATACGTGAACACAGCACCCACAAAACACACACCTACGCCCACACGCACACACACAGACACATGGTGCACCTGTGACATGCATAGACACACGCATGCGTATGGACACGCGTGTATGCATGCGTGTGCGCACACACACAACGCAGGTGCTGTAGCAGAGCACAGTGCTGGGAGGTGTTTCGGGACACAGCTGCCCTGCCCCTGCCCAAGGCCGTGTCTCAGGATCTCAGAAGATGGTGCCTGGCAGGGAGGGACGTTCTTCAGAACCCGGGCTGGCTGCACACAGGATGCGGAGGGGAAGCCAGCCTCCCAGCTGCCTGGATGACACACCCCATGTCACTGGCCCCAAGGCCGAGGGGCCCGGTGGTGGGGACAAAGGGCCCTTGTGCTGCCCCTACCACCCCTCTGCCAGGGTTAAAGTGACAAATAAGCCCCACCAAGGCAGGCCCAGCCCAACCTCTGCATGCCAAGCACAGGGATGGGGACAATGTGGGGCTCGGGTCCCTGGCACGTCAGTAAGAGGCGGACAGTGGGGCCGACGAATGTTGAGCACCCAGCTCCCCCAACGAGGGGCCTGGGCCCTCAGGGCTGCTCTCACTGCTGCCTGCCTGGAGTCGCCCTCTGCTGGGGCCCCTCTCCCCCTCTAGCTGTTCTCTGCTGGATCCTGCGTTCCTGGGAAGTGAAGATGGAAGAAAGGGGAAAACAGGGCTGGGAAGAGACGCCACAAGGGTCAGGTTCAGGGCCAGGCCCCCCAGCCTCCCCCAGAGCCCCTGCCACAGGAGCTGAGTTGAGGGCTCCCCCCGCGCACACCACTCAGCACAGGTAGTGCCGCTGGACCCCAGCTCTCCAGCACCCCAAAGCCCTGCACCCCGGCCTTCCAGGACTCTGGCTGGGGCCTCTTTGAGCCAGTACCCTGTGGGTTCCCGACACTGGGCCGGAGGCAGGGCCTGCAAGAAGACAGGGTCCAGCCAGTGGTGACAGGAGGAGCCCAGGAGCCCAGCACGTAGGGACTGGCTCAGGGCGGGCCGGGGACAGTGAGGTCCAGCCAGGGTCTCGGTGTCCTGCCAACTCAGGATGGTCCTAGGGTCTTGGGGGGTTGCTGGGGGCCCCAGCAGGAAGTGAGGAGCAGTGCTGGGCTGTAGGGTGACCCTCACCAGATGTCAGACGTTCTGGCTCCTGGGGATTTAGCTCAGTGGCACCATGTCTGCCTCGCAAGCACAAGGTCCCAAGTTTGATCCCCAGTATCAAAAACAAAGAGAAAGAAGTCCGGGCTCCTGACACAGTCCTCCCTGACCCTCCCTGGCACTGGCCATGGGGTCCACCCCTCCACCCCTTGGCCCACGAGCTCTGGGACAGCAGCTGGACAAGCCGTGGTGACCCGGACCTTGGGCCTCAGGCAGGCCTGGCCACTGTGCGAGCAGAAGCCGAGGCTCAGAGGGGCAGCAATGTGGGCCCACCCTCCCAGGGCCTCAGGCTCCCCATCTGTCGGTAGGCTGGTGGGCGAGGACGGAGGAGGCAGTGGTGTCCCAGGACGTCCGGTGGGCTGTACACGCTCATCCCAGGCGGGCAGGGGGGGTCACACTCTGCCGCCAGCTGCACCCCATGACCCCAGCCCTCCTCAGGGCTTGATGCTCCTCCCTGCTCCTCTGTCTCCAAATCACAAGGCCCCTGTTTCCCTTCTGGAGCAGCAGACCCTCCACAGGGTGGGGGGCTCCTCCAAGCACAGGCTCCTCTGCCTCCAGCCAGCCTGGGGCAGCGTCAGTGAGCTACCCAGGCTTGTCCATTTCGTCCGGTGCTCCTGGGGAGCACTCAGCCCCAGCCCCCTTGCCTGGCCTTTCTTGGGGTGGCGGGTGAGGGCGTGCCATGGAGGCCTTCCCCAGCACCATCTTGGGCACAGTGAGAGGTAAGCCAGCCTCCCCACCCCAGGGTCAGTACCCTAGCCATGCCAGCCTGGGTGCCCTCTGTTACTGTCCCTTTCCCACTTCGAGGATGCCAGACAGCCAGCTCCAGAGGGGCCCAGCACTGCCTCCTGCCTCAGTTTCCTCCTCTGTCACTGGCTGCTACCCCCACACCGAGCAGGGCCTAGCCTGTGGGAACTGCCCCTCTGCTGGCTGCCCCTCCAGCTCCTGGGCAATGCTGTGGCTCCCCCAATATGCCCATGGGGACCTGGAGCATGGGGGGACCTGGGGAGGGGCCCCTGCTGGATGGAAACAGCCAACCTGGGCTTGGACGCCCAAGTAATCTTCTGCAGAGAAGATAATTTCTTTTGGTGCCATTGTCAAGCCTGGGGGGAACAAAGGGGCTTTTGTGTAGGCGCTGGGTGGGCCCAGTGGGGCAGAGGATTTCCCTGCAGACGAAAGCCCCACGATGACGACAGGTCTCTGGGCCTCTCCTTCCTCCATCCAGGATGGCCTGTGGCAGAGAGCATGGAGGTCAGGCCTTTCTTCTCCTGTGGATCCCGGCCAGATGGGAGCCAGGGCTGAGGGAGGGAGAGGGCTGTGTTTGCACCCAGCACCCCCGTCACCATTGCCCTGGGAGAAGGGCCTGAGCAGAGGAGGCCGACTTGTTCCAAGCCAGATGTTCTTGTGACCCAAATTCCCGAGGCTGCGGCAGCACTTTGGAAATGTGAAAGAAAAAAGAAAAAAATACACAGCACACACAAGATGCTAAAAATCACCCGGAGTCCCTCTGGCAGGGCAGCTGTGGGTTCCAAGGCAGACCTTCGCTTGTTGCCTTTCCTAGTTCATTCATCTCTTGGCTCCCTCAGTCATTCCCAAGCAATCACCCACCTGCCCGGGAGGAGCCCTGCGTCCAGGGGTCGCTGCAGGAAGGAGATGAGCGCGGCCCGGCTGGCCTCTCCTTGGAAGGAGAAGGCGTCAGGTAGACACAGAGCTGTCCTGGTTTGCACAGGTGGTCTGCACAGGCCCCTGTCCAGCAGCTGCCTGGGGCTTGCTGGGCCGTCCAGACCGATTGCACCGTTCCCTGAGCAGCCTGGCACTTGCTGCTGGATTCCGGGAGCCCAAAAGCCCAGCTCCAGGAACTGCACCCACGGGAGCCGCGCTGTGGTTCCCCAGGCAGGAGAGGCCTGACCATCCAGCTTGGGGGGGGTCCTCACCAACCCCACCAGATCAAAGCCCCCCATGGCCCCTGGGCGCCCCTTCAACGTGGGACCCATGGTGGAGGCCCAGCTGACCCAGCACTGTGGGGGCAGTCAGAGCAGGCTCTGGGCCCTTCGAGCTCTGCCCGCGCCCCTAAAGGACAGTGCCAGCTGATTCGCCCTGCCAGTTTCCCACGCCAGGACTTCACAGTGAGTGGGGTTTGTGAGATTTCCAGCCGACTGAGCCACCTGTCCCCCAGGCTGGCCCCTCCCCGTGCCTCCTGACGACCCTGAGTGCCTTAATGTACACAAACAGGATTCACCACTGTAACTGCTTCTAGGTACACGGTCCATGGCACGGAGTGTACCCCACTGCTGTGCAGCTGTCACCCCAACCCTGGACCCTCCCCGTCTTCCCAGACTGACTGTCCCTCCCCAACCCAGCACCGCCTTCTGCTGCCTGCCTCTCCCCATCTGATGATTTTGTGGACGGAGCATCATCCGAAGGTCCCACTGGGTCCTCTCCTTCCGCATCTCCACCTCTACACCATCAGCTAGGGCTCCTGAAACAGTCACAAGTCAGTATCCCCTGTGTGAGCCCTCCTAGGCCTCCCCACAGTGGCCGGGTCCAGTCCCATACTCCTTGTCCAGGCCTGGAAGTCCCCAGCACCAAGCCCTGCTGCCCATGGCCTCTGCTACACCTCATGACCCCCCTGCCCACTCTCAGCTTTCCGGAGGCCCCAAGCACAGGTGAACTTTTCCACCCCTCTCCTGTCCCTCAGGCCTCCTCTGGGGGACACACAAGGCTCCTCCAGGTATGTCCCCCGTGGGCCTGACACAGGCACAGTGCACCTGCAGGGAGCCCCAGGGCAGAGCCCGGTGCCTGCACACCCAGTAGGAGGGCGTGAGTGCAGCTCGGCTCCCCTGCTCTGAGAGACACAGGGCCAACCCTATTCCCAAAGCCCCTGAGAAGGAACCCTCGAGACCCCACCCAGCTAGCATGGGTCCTGTGGGGACAGCAAGGGCTGCTCAGGGGTGCCCTTTGCCACCAGGGGCCCTCTTGCCCGCCTCTCTGGGGTCCTGGGCCTTGGGGGGCCGTCCAGGCCTGCCCAGAGGAAATCCTTGAATTTTCCAAGGATGAATGGAAACAGAGCGGCTCCTTGTTTATTTCCTGGTGATTGTGGAGGGGTGGGAAAGCACAGCCCCTCCAGGCTGAGGTTAACTCTCTCTCCTCTGGCTTCATTGTCCCCTTTGGCTCCTGGCGCCCAGGACACTTTCCTGAAGCAGCCTGGGGTGGGGGCAGGAGCCGAAAAAACACAACTAAAACAAAGTCAGCAATAAATAAGTCTCTGGCAATGGAGTCTGAGAACCAGGAAACGGCCTCCATAACAGGGTGTGGGCCGGGCCGGGAGTTGGGGGCGCACCGACAGCCGGGCCGGCTGGGGGTTGGGCTCGCTCTGCCCCCCTGCAGCCGGGAGGAGCCCTGATAAACCTGTAGGCCGCCTCTTCGGGGATCCTCAGCTGGGGGTGTCGCGGCAAGTTTTTCCCATGACCTCACCGGAAGGGCTGAGCTGGGGAGCTCCTAGCGGCTGACGCCTGGCCTGAGCTGGGTCCCCTTCCAGACAGGAGGGGTTGGGGTCATGGGGAGAGCCAGGATGCAGACCCCTGTGCTGGACATCCTGTGCCCTTCATGCCCACCTGCCGGGCAGTGGGCCTCCCTGGCACCAGCTGAGCCTCCCAGTGAGCCAGCCCCAAAGCCGAACTTGCTGCAGAAACCGACGAACCGGGGCCGCCATGCTGAGCTGGCAGCCGTCTTGTGGACACCGCCCCGCCCCGTCGAACGGCCTCATTGCACGGGAGAGGACGCAGACGGACAGGGACCCTCCAGCTCCCTGGGTCTCCTGAGGCGCTTCAGCCCCTCCCCCACACAGAGCGGAGGGGGCTGCACCAGGAAGCGCGAGGCAGGGTGACCGGCAGGCCGCCCGCCCCCGCACCCTGGTTCTCACAGCTCGTGAGGTGGAGACTCCCACGCACCCTCTCCTCGTGACCCTGCCACTCCTGGCTCCCACAGGCCCCGCCCCCTCCAGCTTGCTGGAAACGCCGGCCAGATGTCTGGCCGGCCAGATGTCGGGACCATCTCCTGTGGAGAGGAAGCAGCTTCTCCCAGACCAGGCGGGAAGGGCAGCACACAGCTCTGTGCCAGGGCTGGGGACACGGACTCTGTCGGAGCCCTCTCGAGGCTCAGATGGGGAGGCTGAGGCCCAGGAGGTCTGGGGCTGATCTCGCCTGGAGGTGGGGCGCAGGCCTCTTTCTGGTCCAGCCTGCTGTGACCTCGGCGTGCTTTAGCCTCCCAGGCCTGCCTGGTCTCGGCCTCCTGGACACAGCCGAGGGCATGCACGTGTGCAGGGTCAGCGCTGCGGGGTGCGTGAGGAGGCTCAGCCGGTGCCAGTGTCACCCAGCGCCAGTGTCACCCAGCGTCACCCCAAGCACTCGGCGGGCCCCCTGCCCTGCCGGAGCCCCTCCAGGAAGCTCCCGGACCACAAACCTTGACGACAGCCCCTCCCACCTGCCCCTGAACATGCCGGACAGCCAAGCGGGCACGTCTCTGTGCACACACAAGCAGCCCAGTACGTGAAGACCACACAATCACACGTGCTCACTTGGCCATACCCACATTCCAACAGGCACTCACGTGTGTGCACACTGCACACATGGACACAACCACGCGCACATGGAAGCAAGCACTCATCACGCATCCCCGCACCCGGGCTCTCACACAGACGCCACCACCGTGAGCCAGGGCTCCTCGCAGCACACGCACACACGCGTGCACGCCTGAAAGCCTTCTCCCCAGGAGCCTCGCACCTGGGCGCGCTCTGCACTCGGCCCAGCCACACCTTTCCCACGCTCCTTGGTGCCTGGGGAGGAAACGGAGTCCCTCAGACCCAGCAGGGAGCTGAGGTCACAGCCTGGGCTCCCCAGGCCCTGCCCGGAAGGACAGTGACCCCGCACACCAGGGAGCCAAGGTCTGACAGAACCTCCCACCACCAGGCTGATGGGACGAGTGAGCAGGTGAGTGAATGGTTGACGAGTGAGTGGCTGCCCAGGTTCGGGTCCCAGGAGGAGGAGCCCCTGTCCCCCACCCCCTGGGGACACCTCTTGGGAAGTGGGCCCTGGCGTGCGTGCAGGGCCACGGGCTGGGCACCCCCCCATGGGTCCGGGCAGTGGCACATGGGGTGGAGGTGGGGCCCTGTGGCTCTGCAGGACCCCCTCCAGAAGGCAGAGCATCTTCAGGATGCCTGGTCTGATCCCCAGCCCGAGCTCCCTAGGCCTGGCCACCATCCCCACATCGCCTGGTCTGGCCTGAGGATGGTGGTGTGGGCCCACGCTGTCCCTAGTCCATTTATGTAACCCCGGTCACTGGCCTCAGCTCAGGCCTCCGGGTCTCCAGGGTCCCCTGGGTCCCCTGTCACCCACAGGGGCCTTATCTCTGAGGGGATAGTGCATTGAGTCCCAATCAGCACCACACACTCAGAGGGCCAGGTGCAGAGGTCCCTGTGGAAGGGAGGAGGGAGGCAGGGAGGCAGGAAGAGATCTCTGCTCAGCTGGGAAGAGCGGGGAGGTGGGGAAGGGACCCCTGTCCTCCTCAGGCTCCTGGGGATGCCTGTCCGCCCGCCCACACCGCCCTGTGCCCTGTCTGTAGGTTCCGGTCCCATGTTCTGCCCTGCATCCTGCGTCAGGAAGGCTGAGGCCACAAACCAGAGGGAGGCATTTCTGCCATCACCTGGGCTACTGGGGCGCCCTTTGTTGGTCCCTGGGAGGCTGGGGGCAGAGACAGAGGGACAGGGGTCTGAGTAAGGCCGTGTCTAGCCCTGGCCCCCTCAGGGTCAGCCTCAGTTTCCCCTCCTATACACAGGTTTCTGAGCGTGGGGGGCCGTGGTCCCTGGGCCGCTCCTGTTGCCCTTCCCTATGATCCTGAGCCCTGGGCACACGAGAGGGAGGGAGTGTCCCGCAGACCTGTGGGAATAGAGTGAGGTAGAAGGAAGGCCGGCTCCAGCCAGCCCAGGACAAGGGTGGATGCAGGGGCCCTGGGGTGGCCGTGGCGCAGGGCGGCTGGGGAGGAGGAGGGGGACGCAGATGTGAGCAGGACGTGGTAGGGCCACAGCCACCCTGGACTGGCACCTCCCTGGTCAGTGGCGGCCATCAGGACGGCACAGTGGCTGAGCCCTCTGTTTGACTGCGGGTCCCACTACAGCACATCCTGCCTGGCACCCGATGCTCCCTGCTAGGGCCCTGACTGGCCAGGATGGGGTCTTGGGGGTGTGGGGGCCACCAGGAAGCTCCTGCCATGCCACAGGGATGGGACGGGACTCCCCTGAGGACACCTGGCCTGGCCTGGGTCCCTAACAGCCTTTCAGAAAATCTACGAGACTCCGAGCCTCCCAGACTGCCATGCCACAGTGCATAGCTGAACTCATCACTGTCCCAGCTCTGGAGGCGAGCAGTCCAGGGTCCAGGTGTGGGCAGGGTGCCCAAGGTCCCAGGGCCCTGTTCCTTCCCCGGCTCCAGCATGTGGCTGCCTCGTCCACACAGTGTCCTCCCTGGGCAGTGGCTCTCAGCTACACAGGATGATGGGCACCGGATCTGGGTTGCCCAAATCCAGGGTGACCTCAAAAGGCTTAACCAGTCACATCTGGGACACTTCTGCCACTCGAGGTCCCCTACTGAGGTTCCAGTGGACACCACGCAGCCCAGTGCTGTTACCGTGGCTCTCAGCCCAGCACAGGACACCTAGGTGAGGGCCACTGTCCCTAGGGGCCACCTCCAGCCCTCAGCCAGCTCTAATGGGCTTGCTGGGGACCCTGTGGCGAGGCCTGGCAGGATGGATGGCTCGGCCAAGGGGGCTGGCAGTTGTTCTCTGGCTCCTCTAGGGTGGTCACCCTCCTGTGCAAACACGGGGGGCTCAGGGGCCCAAAGCCAGGTGTCAGGCAGTGGACAGTAGTGGCCACAGGCAGGGCCAGGTGGGGCACAGAAAGGAGGCACCTCCTGGGGCCCGAGGGCCTGGGAAGCCTGTGGCGGGTGAGTCCCCAGCCCCAGAGGTGCAGCCAGGCCCAGGCTAGGGTTTCCTAAGCTGGTGCCGAACTGGGCCGGGCCTCCCCAGCGTGGCTGCCTGCAGCCCGGTGCCCAGGGCCCCGCAGAAATGTCCTTTGTTGGTCGCACAAAGCAGCTTTGAGCCGGGCCCTTATCTCCGGCCTCAGTGAGACGGGACACCACAGATCCGGGAGCTGCTGGCCAGGCTGACGGCCCCCGAGCTGGGGGACAGGGAGAGGCTGAGGCGGGGCGGGGCACGGGTGCTGCCCTCCCTAGGTCCACAGGGGCTTGGGAGGACGCAGCAGGGGGGCACGGCGGGCTCCGGCGAGGTCAGACGGGCTCAGGGTTCCACAGGCAGGCACAGCGGGGCAGACTTCTGCAGGGAGCTGCAGCAGGCACAGGCAAGGGGCACTGAGGCTCGCGGGGGTGGGGACCCTCCTGTCCTCGGGGAGCGGAGGAGCTTGGTCAGAATGACCAGGGGCAAAGAAGGAAACGGAGACCTAGGTGACTGCAGATGTGGCAGCCTCAGTGTGGCAGGGATGCGGCCCTGCTCCATCCCGTCAGTGGCAGGCCACCCTGCACTCCACAGGGACAGCCCGACCCGGCCATGGCCACCCACGGGGATGAGGACGGGCCACCTTTGCTGGAGAAACGATGTCCAGACACCACCTCCAGGGCCTAGGCCCAACAATGCCAGTTTTATGCCAAAAATGCTTGTGGGAAAGCAGGGGGTGGTGGCAGGAGCACCTGGCCACAGCGCGGGGAGCCCCTGGCTCTGTGGCCTCAGCCGCAGGGGCAGCGGTCCGGGCCCTGGTTGGGGGACCGTTTCTTTAGCTGCAGTATGGGGACTCCCGGAATTTCCTGGCGCACTGCAAACATGTTTTGGGCCTGAGAAGCTGGTGATGCCTCAGGTGAGCCGGGGTCGGCTGTGGAGTGGCCACAGGTGTTTCAACTCCACCACTCCCCTTCCAGCCTCAGCAAGCGCCTCTCGGGTTCTGGGTGCAGGAATAAGGCTGGGGTCGATGGGAATCTGCTTCATGGCCCTCACCTGGTGTCTTGGGTACGCTTCTCTCATTGATGAGACAAAATAGCCGATGCCCAAAGTTAAAAGAGGACAGCTTTATTTGGCTCACAGTTTGTAGAGGTTTCAGGCCATAGTCGGCTGGCTCCAAGGCAGGGTGGCGTGGCAGAGGGGCATCCCAGAGGAGAAACAGCTCATGGCGGGCAGAAGTTAGCACAGCAGCAAGGGGCGACCCCAGCCCTTTCTGCCCCTTTGTCTTACCCAGGTGCTCAGGGCGGCAGCACTCACAGCCCTAACCCTGGCGCCCTTGAGCCTGGCTTTGCACCAGGAATCAACCCCAGGCTCGCTCACTCCAGACCCAGCCTCCTCTGAAAAGCCCCGCCTGTGACTGCTATGAGGCTCTGGAGGACATCCAGACACAGCCGTGACCCCTGGGGCAGGCAGACAGGCAGGGCGGGCACGGCCCCCGAGGGGTGGTGGGCAGCCAAGACACGAGTCCTCTGGCGGGGGTGGGCAGGGCCTCCCAGCCGAGGGGCAGCGGGCGGCACTGTGGCCGAGTGTGGCACTGGAAGCGTGACCTTGGGTGCCCTGGGACATGTGTGCTGAGGGCTTCTCCTCTCCCTCGGGGCCCCTGCACCTCCTGCCCCTCTGCTGGGGACAGGATGGGTCCTGGCTGTCCCTCTTCCCCATGCCATGCCATCCAAGGAGCCACCCTGCCATGTCTGGGGCCGGGTGGCCCCCAAGGTCGGCTGCTTGATGAAGTCTCCTCGGGGCCCTCAGCACGATGGTGCCAGCCCTGGATGAAGTGACATGCACGCTGGAAGCTGTGTGTGAACCTGCAGTGGCCGGAGGGATCAGTGGGCATCGCTATCTGCCCGGCCCGGCCCCAGTCAGCAGCCTGGCCCGCCGAGCCCACAGGCCCCGGAGCCAGACCTTGCAGACCTCCCTGTCACCTCGCTCGCCTTGCGGGTGCCGCTCTGGCCGCTCCCCAGCTCCCGTCCCCTGCCCACCCTGGATGCCCCTCCCGCAGCTGGCCACAGCCCCCAGCAGGCTGAGCCTGCCCAGCCACCCTCCCTGCCCTTCACCCGCCTGGTGGCCCCTCAGCCTGAGCGGCTTGATCCTGGCCATGTCCCGCCCTGGCCTCTGTTGCTTTATCAAATCTCCAAATGACCTCCTTCAAGCCCACCATCACTTTTTGCACTCCGATTAATACAGTTGTGCCTCACCACTGACTAGACCAAAAGAAAACATGTCTCCTCCATCGATGCCCACAAGGCATTTGATACAATACAGCAAAATTCTTTATTTAAAAAAAACCACTGGGCCGGGGATTTAGCTCAGTGGTTTCATCGCCTGCTGCGCAAGCGCAAGGACCCGAGTTCGATCTCCGGTACCAAAAAAATAATAATAGTAAATAAATAAATAAAGCATAATAAAATATGACTAAAGACTGCTTCTACTTGACATCAAAGATTTATCTTAGTCACAAACTGAGTTCCTCTTTTTTCTTTTGTTTTTTTGAGACAGGGTCTCACTGTGCAGTTCAGGCTGGCCTTGAACTCACTATGTAGCCCAGGCTGGCCCTGAACTTGCAGTGATCCTCCTGCCTCAGCCTCCTGAGTGCTGGGATTACAGGGGTGCGTCACTGCACCTGGCCCAACTTCCTTCTGAATGTGGAAATTCGAAAGGGAATCTATTCATGTCAGCCACAGGCTGGGTGCCCACCAACATCAGGCATAGCTCTGAGGTACCAGGCAATGCAACTACACAGGAGAAAGGAATACAGTTCTAAATGCTGGGGAAAGAGGAGGTAAAGTTGTTATTGTTTGCAGAGTATTTGATCAATACCCAAAGAGCCAAAAGCCTCAGGAGGGAGGAGAATCCCCAAGGTGGCCGGGAGGAAATTCACGTAGGGACCTCAGAGTCCTCCCTTTCTACAGTCACCCTACTGTGAGATAGGAAGGAAAGACCTGCCACAAAAATCAAATCAACTTGAGGAGCAGGAGCCCTGACCCATACCAAGAAAGCTTCAAACGCAACGGAGGGATGTAAGGGAGGTTTAAACACTAGAAAGGTATGACTTGTAAAATACAGACATCCATTCTCCCAAGTAAATCCGGAAAGATAATGACGTTTTGCTTTTTAAAACTAAACAACCAAATCCAACCCAAAAAGTTCTGAAATGAATGGTGTGTTTCAATGAGAATTAGGCTTGGTTGCATTTTATAGGCACCCGATTTCAGACCTTCAAAGATGGGTGTTTATTTCTCCTCCTGGGTGAAGTGGCAGCCGGGGCTGGGGTGACTCCATTGTCTTGGGTCCTCCTATCTCTCTGCCCAAACTTCCGGTTGTGTGGTTTCCATTCCAAGTCTGCCCAGTGGCCCAACATGGCTGCTGGGGTTCCAGTCATCACCTTCTATTGTAGGTAGCTGCAATAGAAGTAGTCATGCTGCCCTTTACAGGAAGTTCCTGAAAGCTGTACCCCAACACACACACACACCCCAAAATGTGATCTGGGCCACCACTTTGCAATAGAGGCTGGAAGATGTGTATATTTTATGCTTGCTGCCTCAAATAAAATTAGCTTACAAAAGATGAGGAGAGAAGGTCATGCATGTTGGGGTGTGCTCCTGAAGTCCCTGCCAAAGTGAGAAGCAGGGTGTCTTAGAGTGACATCGCTGGAACAAAATACCTGACACCCACAGCTTAAAGGAGGAGAGGTTTATTTTGGGTCAGTTTTAGCCCACAGTCAGCTGGCTCCAGGGAAGGAAATTGGAAGGACTTGGGAGCGGAAAAAACTGCTCACGCGTCGGGGCCAGGAAGTAGAGCAAGAAGGGAGGAACCTGGAAGGGGTGGATGCCTCCAGATGACAGCCAAGACACACCTCTCCTGAGCAGGCCCCGCCTCCTCCAGCCAGGCCCCGCCCCTGCAGCCAGGCCCTGCCTCCTCAACCAAGCTCTGGGCGCAGACCTGGCCAGCCCGGCCCGGGGCAGCAGAGCACAGAAGCCAGTTTGTGGGCACACAGGGGTTTAGCGCAGGATGAGGATGGAGCCTCAATCATGGGCACAGCTGGGTGACCTGCGATGCCCGTCACCCGGGCACCAGGCGGCATCTGGAGGAAATAAAATCAGATCTGTACCTGGCGCCTCATTCCACAGTCAACTCCAGAGGGCTTGGAGATGCCCGGAAGAAATCAAGCTGCACAGGCCTGGGGAGATGCCTCCTACACGGAGGGGCCACCTCCCAGAGCAAGACACAGTACAAAAACCCAGGACTCGGAAATGATTTTTGATAAATTCAGCCACATAAAATAAGGTTCTGTGTAGCAAAAACCACTAAGCGAAGGCCAAAGTCGGGCTTAGCAGAGTGGGGAGATAGCACTGGCCAGTGAGAGGCGGAGGCTGATTCTCTGCACACGTGAAGAGCAGCAACAAGCCAGTAAGAGTTCGCCCAGGTGGAGGGAACTGAAGCAGCCTGGGACAGGGACAGAGGTCGCGGGCCAGAAGCCGGGTGGCACCTAACCGCTGTGGGCTCGGGGAGAGCAGGGCTTCCTTCCAGGGGTCAGGGGCTACACTCTGCCGGCCGCGGCCTCGAGGGAATTTGGCCAAACTCTGGGGCTGGCGGGGACACAGCGGGCAGGGAGAGAGGACCTCGCCACCCAGGCGGACCTGCCAGGAAGGGCCCACGAGACCCTGGCTGGGTGCCCACCCTTGGGCGTGTGGCAGGGCCGCAGGGCTCGAGTAGCTCTGGGCCTTGCTGAGCTCTGGTCCACGGGTCAGCAGCGCAGGACCGAGGAGGGCAGTGCGGTGGGAGCAAGGGGTCCTGCCAGGCAAGGCCAGCGAGGCAGGTATGGCCAGGGCCGGGGAACGTGGGCGGAGGGTCGGAAGGCTGAGGCCCCACATCCACTTGGCACATGCAGCAGTCTGACCTTGGCCTACAGTGGGACAGGGTGACAGTCTGGGCAGGTGGTGACAGTCTTGTGGCAAGGGGCGTGCTGTGCTGGGGCAGAGCCAGAGGAGGGCACTACCTGGGCTCGGGCTCAGTCCCAGCCTAGGGAGGAAAGGAGCGAGGAGTGGGGGCCCAGGGTCCAGCAGGAGCCCCTGCTCATTAGCATCTCATTTGCATGGCCATTCACCCTTTTTCCCAGCAGCAGCCACTACCACTGCAGAGGGGAGGGAGGGCCCAGGCCCAGCTGCCCCTGCCTGGGAAGGCACAACAGAGTGGGCTGGGGTCTGGGCCTGTGGGACCATTGTCTGTGGGGCCCTGCATGTTTGCATAGCAAGTGTCTGGGCCAAATGGGGCGCAAGCATCCCAGGAATGCGACCTGAACAGGGGGCTGGCTGGACCCCCAGGGGCCCATTCCTCAGCCTAGTGCAGCCTGGGCAAGTCAGGGCAGAGGGCAGGAGGCTAGGACAGCCAGGTTTAAGGACCAAGTAGCGGTGACCCATGACCACCAAGCACAGTGGTGCAGGTTGTACACTGCTCAACTTGAAGGAGCACCTCTGACCCGGGTAGCTACAAATTTCAGCAGCCCTGCAGCCTCCCCACTGTCGGAGCATGGGGAACTGGGAGGAAGGGCCCTGCACTGAGGAGCCGCAGGGAAAAGCCCTGACCAGCTGGGCCTGGGGCTCACGGGCTCTGTCCCTGCAATGGCGCTGGGGCTGCCCCTGACAGAGCGCCGTAGCCACAGGGGGACCATAGTGGCTGCCAGCAGCTCCAGAGCCAGGATGGCGGGAAAAGGGTCCAGGGGCCTCAAGCCGGGGCCTCCGCCTTCACCCTGCACGGGCTCCTCCTCAGCCGGGCTGTTCACAGGGGCTGCTGCTGGCAGTGCTGTGGGGCCCAGGGGAGATGAGGGACATGGACCATCACAGGGAGGAGGGAAACCGAGGCACGGGAACCAGAGGGCCATGCCACAGACATGGCAAGGCAGGGGGCAGGGGCAGCACCGGTAAGGAGTGTGGCGGACAGGAGGCTGGGACGCTGAGGATGACGGTCATCGAAGGTCTCGGAAGCCTGGGGCCTTGGGGTCCAGCCCCCCACCCCGAATCTGCACTGTGCCCAGCCAGGAGCCACCCGCTGCAAGCCCTGGTCACACCCTGCACGGTGGCCGGCCTTGCCCACCCACAGGCTGGGAGGAGGGGCAGCACCACCCCCAGGGAAGCCGGCTCCTGCAGGGCCCAGCCAGGAGGGCCATGGAGTCCTGCCCTCCACCAGCGCACACATGTGTGCCCGTTACGCACAGGCGTGCAAAGGCACACGCCTGCACACACAAGCACTCAAGTCCCAACCCCAGTGCCCACTTCCTACCTGTCTGGCCTGGAGTGGGGGGCTGGGGGTGGGCAGGAAGCTGGGGAGTCACCAGGCAGACCCAAGCCACAGGGTAAACACTTGCGCGCCCAGCTGTCCTGTGGGTGGGTCTTCCTGGGCCTCAGCAGCCTCAGGAGTGAAGTTTGTCATGCCCTGGGCGCCGGCCGAGGGACGACTTGGCTGCGGGTGGCCAGCACCCAGGTTAGGCCAGGTGCAGGCAGTGTCAGCCCAGCCACCCCCACCCCCTGGTCACCCTGCGGCCCTGGCCCAGCTCCCTGACTGGGCAGGGGAGAGGGAGCCTGGCCCCGGGGAAGGGCCGTGGGACAGGAAGGAAACAGGCACTGTTCACACTCAGGACGGGGCCGGCTCAGCCTTTGGGCAGCTGGATGTGGGTACAGAGGGGACAGGGCTTGTCCAGGGACAGAGCTGTACCCCAGGCCTGCTGCAGCTTCCTCCCGCCCTACTCCAAAGGGGAAACTGAGTTTGGGTGGCCCTCAGCACGCACCCCCTGTGGGCACCCCCGCTGGTCCAGCTGCAGTTCTGGACTACTCTAGTCACCTGCCTCTTCTTCCCTTTATTTTTCTTTTTTTTGGTACCGGGGATCGATCTCTGGTCCTTGTGCTTGCACGGCAGGCGGCGAAACCACTGAGCTAAATCCCCAGCCCCTCTTCTTCCCTTTGATCTGCTTCCTGGCCCTGCAACTCCCACCCCAGAAATGCATGAGAACAAAGCCACACACACGTGCCCTGTGAGCCAGCGAGGCCTGCAGCTCTCTGGCCTTCCTTCAGGTCCCTTCTTTCTCCCATGCCCCTGGCCCTGCCCTGCTATCCTGAGGAGGGCCTTGTGTGGCCCCAAGAGGAGCAGGAACAAGAAGGCCAAGGCTCAGGAGGCGCAGAGCTGAAGTCACAGGGCTGGGAAGGGGCAGGGGAGTCCCTGGGACTCAGGGTGCTGGCCTGGGCAACGGGCCCCAGTGCAGGGCTGCGGGCAGGTCGGCCCCAGTGCCGGGAGAGACCTGCTGGGGCCCGTGCCCCATGCCCCAGCTTCGAGACCAATGCCCCGCCAAGCCCCCAGCTGCAGGTGCCCTGTGCCAGTGTCGGGAGGTGAAGGAGAGAAGCATGTGGACTGCTGTACCGGGCCTCTTACCCTAGAGTCCACGGCCTCCTCCAAACTTCCACCCCCCCGAGGCTGACTGGAAAGCCTCCCCAGAGCCAGCTGAGCCCCAGGGAGCAGCATGCATGCAAATTGGTGTGGGCAGGGCTACGGCTACCTGCAGGCTCCCCTCGGCCTGGCCTGGGGCTTGGGAGCCCCGGAGGGCTCAGGCCCGGGCCCCAGGACATCTCCAGGGAGCTCAAAGTACAAGGGACCACAGAGCATCTACAGAAGCTCCTGCCAGGCCAGTCTAGTGCTGATCCTCCTGCCTCTCCTTTTTTTGTCCACTTGACTCAGTTTCCCCATCTTTAGAATGGGCCCACCTGGTGTGGCCACTGTGATCGTGCATCATGGAAAGTGACCCAGACCACTGTCCTAAAGTGCTGGCACCCACAGGAGCCTGACCCAACTCAGCCCAGCACACAGGGCCCGGCCCTGGGGACCCTGTGTCCTCCGCCTGCTCTGTGAGGAGAGCAGCAGTGAGGTGCTGACTGTGCTGACCCTGCTGGGCCTGGGCCGGACCTGGGAGCCTCTGCCCACACCGCCTGCCCATGCCCAGGGACTCCCCCATCCTGCTGCCCTTGGAATGGGGATCCCAACCCCTGAGGCAGCTAGCTCTGGGTCTGCAGTGAAGAATCACCTGGGCTTTGTGAGCTGGGCCACCACAGACTGCCCAGGGATGGAGCCCGCTGGACGCGGCAGGAACCGGACTGCTGCTTCCCCTGGGGAAGGAGGCAGACAGAGCCCCTGCCATCCCCTGTGCCTACAATCTGCACCTAGGTCACTGCCAGCTGAGCCTCACCCCGTCACCTCTGTCCACAGTGAGATTTCCCATGCCACGGGCCTCTCCATGGCCTTTCACCCCACCTACGCCAGCCCTGGGCTGTGTCCCGATCCCCAGGTTAGAAATAATGCAGCTGGGAGCCCCCAGCGGGGCTTTCTTTCCCGGCTCCCAGGCGCTTCCTCAGGAGTCACTCCCCAGAGTGGAGTCCACAGGTCACAAACCGGAACATTTGCCTCTCGCTGCCATGGCTGTCAGAACAAATCTGGGGTCCACCTGGCAGAGAGGAAGCCTGGCACCCCTCCCGGAGCCCCTACCCCGGTGGGGGGCTCCACCGAACGGCTCACCTAGCCCTGAGCTGTTCGCACACTCACAGATGGTCAGGGTGGGCTTGTGGGCTGGGGCAGAGCGGAGCCCCCAGTTCTGCTGAAAGTGCCCTGGGCTCCCTCGTCGGGAGAACGAAGAAGAGGAGCTGATGGAGAACACAGGCATTGCCACCAACCTCAGGGTGACCTTGGGGAACCCCCCACCTCAGTGTCCCACACACAGCTGGGGCTGGGGGTCCATGGGGGAGGAGGGATGGGGTCCCGGGGCTGAGGTTCACACGGTGGCGGAGGCAGAACCGTTACGGGCAGCTGGCTCAGCGAGGCAGGTGGACGTGGCCTCGAAGAAGCCATCATTTCCTGCCGACTTGAATATTTTTCAGAGCCTTTGACCCAGCTCTTTCCTTTCTCGCCACGGCCTCCAGCCCCCCGTGGCTTTTCCTGTTTACTGAGCCTCAGAGGCAGCAGACCTGGAGATTCCACAGTCGCTAAGCCCCAGGTCACAGCTTGGGCAGATGGGCCGGCTGGGGTGGGGCCTCTCTCCGGACCTGACCTGTTGGAGACCAGACCTCCGGGAAGCTGTCCCTGAGCCCGGTGGGCTTACAGCCCCATCCTGCCCTCTGAGCTTCCAGGTCCTCATGCCAGGCCTGCGGTGGCCACTGGCCCTGGGCAACACGGGTGGCATGGCTGGACCAGTCTGAGCTTTTCATGACTCACCCAGAGCTGCCCTCACTCTGTTTCCCATCATTGTCCACGCTGTGGCATCGCTGTCCACTCTGTGGTGTGCGTGGCAGAGGCATTGCCATTGTTCAGGGAACATGAGGCCCCTGAGGCCTGGTTCACAGCAGAGTGAGTCGGGAGCCCAGGGTTCCTCCTGTCCTGAGAGGGGACAGTCCCCAGAGCCTTGGCAGTTCCCACGATGGGGGCCGGCGTCCTGCGAGGAGACTTCCTTCCTGCGGCCTGGAGAAAGGATCTTTGGTGGGGGCAGCGGCCGCCTTCCTGGGGCAGGCGGGACAGGGACGTGCGTGCCCACAGACAGCTGCCGTCCCCCACCCCAGGCTTCTGTCCCTGTCCCAGCCCTGAGCGGCCCTGTCTGCCGTGACCACCCTGGAGCCTGCTGTCCACTCAGAACTGGGTCCCAGCGCCTCCCCGGCCCTCTGTACAGCAGGGCCCCATGCTCTGCCAGTCTCGGAGCCTCCACCAGGGTGGGGTGCAGCCCCCTCCCCAAGAGCTCAGCCCAGGCCGGGCAGGGACCCTTGCCAGCCTGCCCACTCCCCCACGGAGGGAGTGTCATCGTCCAACAGTAAACAGAATGGGCTGGCCAGGCCGGGCACCTCTGATCCCGCAGTGGGCGAGGCCGGGCCTGGGCGCCGGGTGTGGAAACACCTGTTAGCCTGGGACCAAGGCAGAGGGTGCCCTGGACCGCTGAGGAAGTGGGCGTAGGGGCCTGGCTGGAGGGAGGGAGGCGGGGACAGGGCCTGGCCTGGCCCCGTGGCCTGGGGGGAGGGGGCAGCACCTCCCCTGGGGGCTTCGGACCAAGGTGGCTCGTGCCCCACACAGCTGTGCCTGGGCTCCAGGCTCTCCACGCTGCCGGGGGCCCCACCACAGTGCCTGTTGCAGACCCATTGCTGGTGTGGAGCTCATACCAGCACCCCCCGCCTGCCAAGGGCTGTGTGGGCCCTGAGTCCTGACTCCCAGAGGAATGGGAGGTGAAGATCCTCAAACTGGGGTACATTTGGGATCCAGGGGAACCCAGATGCTCGAGAAAAACAGCAAATTCATTCTGGGGTTGAGTCTCTCTTTTCTTGTTTGCTTTGTCTTCTGAGACAGGGTCCTGGTATGTAGTTCAGGCTGTCCTTGAGCTCACTATGTAGCCCAGGCTGGCCTCAAACTCATGGTGGTGATCCTCCTGCCTCAGCCTCCAGAGTGCTGGAATGACAGGTGTGGGCCTCCACACCGGGCAAGAGCTAGGTGTTTCCTGAGGCCAAGCAGTGCTTTTCCCCTGAGCAACTGTGAGTTTAGTTCTAAACCCGTGAACCCCCAGTGTATACCGCAGGGATCCCAAGGGCCATGCCAGGACAGAGCAGGAGGGCTGCTGCCGGAGCAGGGGTCAGACCACCCAGTCCCTCCACCCAGCCCAGGGGTGACGTGGTCTCTGGGGTCACAGCTCCTTGGGGTACCAGGCTGCCCCGAAGAAGCTAGGACAGTGGACCCGAGGTCTGGGGAAGGACAGAAGGCCTGACAGCCACCCTGCCTGGAACCCTGCCTGTGGCCTACCTCCCCTGGCCAGGCATGCTGACCACAACATGCCACAGGATGCCCTGAGAGACTCGCGTGACACCTGGACACAGCTCATCTCTGCTCCAATTCCTTTCCGTTTGGTTCCATTAGACGGAGCCAGCTCTGGCCTCCGGGGACAACGGAAACTCAGCTCATTGGCAAGACCAGGGCCCTAGGTTGCAAGGAGTGAGCTGCCCGTCGCTGGAGGGTGTGACAGAGGAGGCCAGAGAGAGGGTTGCAGACAGAAGATGGGGGCTTCCCCCAGTGGGCACAGGGCCCAGCCTGCCCACGCCCACAGGCCCTCCGTCCACATGGCACCAGCAAGCTGGACCCACCCACCCGTCCTCAGCGGGTCCCAGCCAGTGTGGGCTGACTAAACCTTGGGGTACGGGGATCCTGCAGGGGAGGAGCTGGATGCCCACATGCCCCAGCCCACTGCATCCTGTGATTGGTAGGGTGTAGGAGGGAAGGGGTCTGGGTGTCCCAGGAAGCGAGGCTCTTTGCAGTGGGACTAGGGGCAGCCGGATGCTCTCTGTTCAGCTTTGTTTGAATGTTATAACAGGAGGAGTCATTTTATTTGTGCAAAAAAAGAAGTAACCAGTAATTAACAATTTTTCCCCTAAACTGGCCTTAGGTGAAAAGCAGAAAGCTATTTCCCACAGTGGAAGAGATAGAAGAACAGAGCCTGGTGAAGCCCTGGTCGCCCTGCTGATCTGGAGTGTGGGCCCGCCCGGGTCCCTGCTCCTGTGTCTCCCCTGGGAGCTCAGAGGCTGCTCTGGCAGTGGGGCCTGGAGGGCAGCTTCCCTGCCGGACCGCATTCCCCTGCAGCCGTCTATGTCTCCCCTGGGTTTCACCACCCTACTCTGCCCCTGCCCTCTTGGGGCAGAGGGGCCCCAGGGCAGATTTGCTGCCCACGGTCAGGAAGAAATCCCTCCTGCCCTTCATGGTGGTGGGGATTGAATTGAAGGGTTTCACACTAAGCTGTGTCCTCAGCCCTTTCCTTATGTGAGAATTTGAAACATGGTCCTCTCAAGTCATCTAGGCTGGGCTCAAATTTGTTAGCTGCCTGCCTCAGCCTCCCGGAGTGCACGGATACACACTGCACTACGGTGCCCCATGAAAACCCCACCTCTTATATCAGAAGATGAGTGGACTCAGAACAAGGGGACCCCCGTGGTGGCCCCCCTGCTGGGTCTGACAACAGTCCTGGCTGCAGCCATTTGGCCTCCTCTTCAATCACTGTTGGTCTCTCTTGGCCATGGAGGTCCCCTCTTTAAAATGTCCCTTTTGGGGGGGACCTGGTGTTATGGTTTGTGTCTAGATGTCCCCAAAGCCTCATGTGGTCATAGGTGGGGCTTTTTCAGAGTGGCAGGATCTAGGGTGTGTGATGATTACTGAATCAGTCCACTGATGGGTTTGCCACCAGCCCAGTCCCAGTAGCCTGGATAGAGGATAAAAGGGGCAGAGAGAAGGTGCCGGGTCCGTTGCTTGCTTTGCTACGTTCTGCCCGCTATGAACTCTTTCTCCCCTGCGATGCCCCTCTGCCATGGCACCCTGCCTTGGAGCCAGCCCACTGGGACTGAAACCTTACAAATTTTCAGTCAAATAAACCTTTCCTCCTTTAACTTTAAGCATTGGGTATTTTGTCTCAGCAATGAGAAAAGTAACCATGACACCCATGGGCACTCCCATTCGGGCAGGGTCACAGTGGACTTTGGTGGCTGATTAACCTCAGCAAGAACTCCCTGTGTTTTTGCTAATTCATAAGCTGAGGATCAAGCTCTGACATGTGGCAAAGAGCCACTATGTGGGGTTAGGGTTGGGACTCAGCCTTGGCTCCTGGGGACACTGGGCGTGGCCAGACTTCATAGCCCAGGGGCCTGGGGTGGGTGAAGATTCGCCAAGCTCAGAGGCAGTGGCTCTTGGGCAATCCTGGAAGGCACGGCCTTGGTCCTCTCCTGAGTCTGGAGACTTTTACAGCACCTGCCCCCCCCCATCTCTGTAGCCCACAGGACTCTGCCTGGATACTTCATTCTTTCCCTGGGGTTAGGGTAGGGAACCAGGCAGACCAGGCCTGGTCTACCAGTCAGCTGCTGCCTCAGGCCCTGCCTGGGCCTGGGGGCTGCCTGCAGGCTGCGTCTGGGGTCCGAGCTGGAGCCTGGAGCCCACCTGCCCTGGCTGGGAACGCTGAGCTGCTCTGCAATGGGAGTGAGGGCCAGGGCCCGCTTGCCCTCGGTGATTAGCAGATACAGAGATGTCATTATGTTGCTTTCTGGGAGAGCGACCTGCCCAGCCCTGTGCTGCAGGGTGGCGGATGGTGGAAACAGGTGCCTGGCTGGCCCTGGGACAGCCCTGACTTCCCTCCCTCGTGGCCCAGGCCCCTGACAAAGCTGTGATATTCAAAACCCACCTTGTTGGCATGACTGAACAGAGGCCCAGCTACTGAGCCCCACAGACAGCTTGGCTTCAAAGCTCAGACACTGCCTGTCCTGCTCCGGAGGCCAGCGTCTGCGGGCAGGTGCAGTGGGGCCACAGTCCCGGGTGTGGGGTCCCTGGGGCCCTTGGCCACTCCTCCTCCAGCAAGGCCACAGCACTGCACCCCACCTTCTGCTCTGTGTCCCGATTCCCTCTTCGGAGGACACAGTCCTTGGGGCAGGGCCTCCTGCTGCAGGGAGACTTCACATGCACAGATTCCAGGGTCCCGGTCCAGTCCATCTCTTGGGGGGCACTGTTAGCCCTTACCGCCCCCACAGGCAGGGAAAGTGATAAATCAGGAGCACTATCCTGGCAGGAAATCCGAAGCACAGTGGAGGAGGACAGCCATGCCCCAGCCTGTCCCGGGGGCCTATCCTCCATCCCTTCAGGCTCTGTGGTCACAGAGAAATGGGATGGGAAAAACGGAGGACAGTGAGCTCAGGCAGTGAGCTGGAACCCTCTTCCACAGATACCTGCTGGCCCCTGCCCTCCCCTCCTGGGGTCTCTGCTCCTTCATCACCTCCTGCCTGGTCCCCACCTGAAGGTACCACTCAGCTCCCAAACCAGTGACCCTCACATCCCTAGAAACGTCCTCTCCCACATTCACAAGCTCCACCAAGGAGGGCCCTGCTCAGAGCCGGGCGTGGTGGCACACACCTGTCATCCCAGCACTCAAGAGGCTGAGGCAGGAGGATCGGTGAGTTTGAGGCCAGCCTGGGCCACACAGCAACTTCAAGGCCAGCCTAGATTACATAGTGAGACCGTGTCTCAAAAAACGAAACAATGAAGAAGAAACTTTATCTTGGTCCTTGGCACCTAGAGCCCAGCTCAGCGTCTAGAGGCCCAGGGAGGGCGGCCACAGCCAGTGAGGGGCCCAGGTAGAGGGGCCACAGGCAGACAGATGGACAGCGAGGCCACCGCACCTGCCCAGAGCTCCTGTGCCTGGCACAGCCCCAGCAGCAGCCCCCAGGCCTCTGTCAAGTCTTTTAATGAAGCCAGGGTGGGCGCAGGGGTTGCTGCTGGCCGTGACTCTCGCTGCCCCTCTGGAAGGCTCTCCCAGACTCACGGCTCCAAGTAGGACTGCAGGTTCCAGAAGGGAGGACCTAGCCCTCCACCTGAGTGAGGGGCCCACTGCAGCCTTCCCAAGCGACACCTGGCCCAGGGGGACTCATCACCACGGAGGGAGGGTGGGAGAGGGGCCCCCACCCCACAGGAGCCCTGCCCTCCCCGCGGCTGCTGTGCCCAGTCGGCACTGAGTGTGGCACTTGGCAGAGGCCACCGTTCCTGGGGCAGGACCTGAATCCGGGTCTCTCCTGCAGGTCCTGGGCCTCTGGGGCAAGGAGCAGCCACAGCCCTGGGGCCCCTCCTGGTGGCCAGAAGCCCCCCACGGCCTCTGAGTTTGTGTCACCCCCTCTGACAGACATCCTGTGAAGACCTCAGGTGGCGGCCGAGGTAGGGGCCCTCGGAGTCCGAGAAGGTGCCAGGTGATGCTGAGAAATCCTCTTCCACTGGTAAAAGCTCCACCCCTGTTCAAGTCTGAGAACGGCTGCACCCCAAGTTTGCAGGTGAGAGGCTGCATGTGACAAGGAGCCCAGGGGCCCAGAAAGCAAGAAGTGAGCATGGCCCCGAGCCCCCTTTTGGGTGCCATCCTGGAGTGCCTAGCGCTTTGCATCCAGCTGGTGTTTGTCACCCGGATGCCTGTTTCTGTTCAAGTGGCCCAGGGGGCGTCTGATGACGAACATTCCCACGCCAACTGCAGCGCCTCTGGTTTTTGGCAATTTTTTCCTTTAGCTGTCAAGGCAAAAATATAGAAGAATTCTGCTCTTACTTAAGGCTTGATGGGCTTCCCCTTCCCCCCAGGGACCCGGAAATAGCTCGCAGATGTGCTGTACCTGCTAATGTCTGGACTCCAGGTCACTGCACCAGCGTAACTCCCTGTACTCCCTGTAACCCAAACCCGGGTTTCCAGGCCCATTTTCTTTTTAAGAGGGAGTCGTGGGGGGAATATGGAGGAGGACGGAAGCTCTGAACATGTCTAAATGTGTCTGGAGCAAATTCCAGGAAACCCGGGCCCCCTGAGAAACCCCTACGCAGGGCTGGGGGGCAAGGAGGGGAGGGTCTGTGGCTTGGGAGGCCCATTAGGTCCCTGGAAAAATTTAAAGGAGCATGGTGGGGGGTGCTGTGGATCGAACCCAGGGCCCTGGCATTGAGCCACATTCCCGGCTCTTTTTTATTTTTTCATTTTGAGACAGGATCTCGCCAAGCCACTAAGCTGCCCAGGCTGGGCTAGAACTTGCCATTGTCCTGCCTCAGCCTCCCAGAGTGCTGAGATCACAGGTGTGTGCCACCATGCTTGGCTAAAATGGACTTTTTAAGACGGAGAACTTTCTGAATATTTTTATCCCTCAAAAGGAAGGAAGGAGAGAACAGAGGAAGGAAGGGAGGGAGGAAGAGACAGGGAAGGAAGAGGGGGAGGAGATGCAGGCTTTTCCGTGACTCAGCCACTGAGGCTGAGCTGGGCCAGAGCCCGAGGGGTGGGGCCTTGCAGTTTCGTCCCCTGGGGCCTTTTCTTTCTGGAGAAAACTCTGAGCTGCAGCAGGCAGGGGGCCAGGCCCAGAGAAGCTCCCCTCCCCCATGACTCTGAGGGGTTCAGGGGCCCCAGCTGCTGAGAACCTGGGGTCTGCGGGTGGGAGGCGGGGCAGACGCCCTGCTCTATCCTGGTCCCCTCCACTGGACCGGACCGGACGGCCATGGTGACAGCGCCCTGTGACCTGGCCCTGCCTGAAGGTGTTGGCCTCTGCTCTCAGGCCCCCACAGTCCCGTCCCCACCTGCCCGTGCTCCTCTTCAGGAAGCCCCTGGGCTGGGAAGGCCTGGCAGCTTCTCAGGGGACCCCAGCTGGGAGCCACAGCTGGGCGCTGCCTTAAACTTCCCTGAGCCCCCAGGAAGTCCCAGAGTGGGCCAAGCACGCTGAGGAACCCTGCCCCAGGCCAGCCCGGCCCAGGCTTCAAGGCAGCTCAGGCCTCCTCCTCAGTGCCAGGGCCACCTGCTGTCACTGCTGTGTCCACTCTGGGACCGTGGCCTGAGCATCCAGGAACAGGTAGGTGGCTCCAAGTCCTGGCTGGCATGATTGCCCAGCCTGTGGACACCCAACCCTAGGGGAACAACCCCGAGCCACCTGGAAGGCCTCTTCTGTAGCCGGGACCACACCAGCCAGGGCCACACCAGCCAGGGCCACGGCAGCTGGGGCTAGCAGTTCCCCTGCTCTGCAGCTGGTACCTGTCTGGGGATTTGCCCGGGCAACACACTCCCGGGCCACTGCCTCTGGGAGACCTGAGTGGGGACTGCTTTGACAGTGTGCAGACAGGTCCCGGGACAGAGTCCTGGCCACATGTGGGCACAGGTCCCTAGGGCTGGACAAGGCCATACTCCATGTGGTCCGCAGAGGCCAGGCGATGTTCCCAAGCAGCCCTCTGAGCTCTCTGGGTGGCCCTGTGCCCACATCCCTCCAGCCTCTGCCAGTCTCGGGTCAGGCACATCTGTGTAGCTAGGAAAGGCGGCGCAGTCAGGGTGCCAGAGGACACGGGGTGGCCTGGGGGCCTCCTGTGGGCAGGCAGGCTAGGATGCAGCTCCAGCCTGTCGCTCTGAGCAACGCCACAGGCCACAGAAGCCACTACTGGAAGCCACTCGGGCCTCCAGGAAATGTGCAGTCTTGTTTTAGTAAGAAAGGGCAGACAGGACCTTAGAAATCACTCGGTGGAGGGGAAACCAAAGCCCCACGGTGGGGCGGCTGGTGGGTGCCCTGACCCGGAGGCCAATGCCTCACATAGGTGGGCTGCAGCTTAGCTGCTGTGGACATGGGGGGCACATGTGCGAGACACAGTTCTGGCCTCCAGCTCAAGTGCCACAAGCATCTCGGATACCTTCCATATCAGTTTCAATCCCGGGGATGGTGGTGCACACCCATATAATTCGAGCACTAGGGAGGCTGAGGCGGGAGCCTCAGGGCAAGTTCAAGCCTCCTGAGGCCACAGCCAGCTGCACAGGGCAGCCTCTCCCTGTGTGCTGTCCCCGCCTGACCTGTGCCAGTCTTTCACGTGCAGTTTGGGGTGAGCCCAGGGCCTGGCCTGTGCCCCGTGATCACTACCACGAGCTGCACCCACTCACGGGGCCCTCTTGTCGGTCACAGTGTCCCTAGCTTCAGCTTCCTTCCTGAGGGATGAGAACCTGCTTCCTGCCCCATTATTCCACGGTGTGCAGGGGGCGGGGCCAAGATGAGCTCCTGCAGGGAGACAGGGGCCCCGGAAGACCAGCCTGGTTGCCCCTGTGACTCCTAGGGGGCTTCCACCCACTGGCTGTGCAGGGGCTGAGGTCACCTGGCGACCTCTGCTGCAGGGCACCTGGGGCTGTGCATCCAGCAGGTGCTTCTCAGTATCCCTGTGCTGTCACCCATCCTTAGGAGGAGGAGCCCAGCCTCTGGGATGGGAAACCTTTTGGCTGAGGTACAGGTCTCTGCCCTGGCAGTAGCCAGGGTGCAGCCAGCCTGGAAGTGGACACGCATTCGCTGTCCTGCCAGGGGCGTGTCCTGAGTGCCGCATCCTGGTGGAAGTGACCTTGTTGTACCTACCTCTGTTCAGCTTCTTGGGGTGCTGTCCCCTTTCCCACTGGGTTTCTGGAGCTGGAGGGGGTGCGCCTCCTTGTTCTCCCCAGCTTCCCAGTGCTCCTGCAATGCCCAATGCCTGCCACCCCAGGCCACCTGACCCAGAGAAGGGCTCCAGGCCAGGTCATCAGGACTGGCCCCTGCCTGGCCTGGCAGTGACGGGCGGCAGACATCCCAGGCCCAATTTGTGAATGAAAAGCTTTCAGCCTCTTGCCAGGGCCCACCCCTTCCCAGGCCACACAGCTACACGGCCCTGCCCTTGGTCTCTCCTCAGCCCCAGCGGTCCCTGGGGTTCCCCAGCGGCAAGTCACCAAGTCACGCAGAGCCTGGAGGCTGAGACTTATGCTTCCCTCTGGCCTATGTATCCACTCTTGCCTGCTGGCAGAGTGGAAGCCACAGCGGAGGTGCTGCAGGCACCGCTGGGCCATGGGGTGAGGTGGGTTCCTGGCCGGGGGCTCACTCCTTTCCACTCCAGAAGGCTGAGGCTCGGCTCCCAAGCCAGGCTGCTGGACAGGTACTTTTGGCCTGGGGCCCCCTGGCCCAACTAGGGCTCCAGTACAGGCAGTGGCAACCGAGGCCTTGGGTCCCTGTCCCAGGACTTGGGGGATAAGCAGAGTCGGGAGCCTGTGAACTTTGAGGCTGCAGCCCTTCCTTCTATGGAAACTGCTCCTCTGGCTGCTGCTGTGTTACATAAACATCGCTGCTGCCTTGGCGCCTCCTCTCCAGAGCACTGACCTGGAGCTGCTACCCCAGGCTGGGAGGAACAGGGGTAGCAGGTGCCAGGGCCTGGACCCCGCATGCTCCAGGAACCAGTGTGCCAAGAGACAAGACAGCTGCCCACCGCAGTCCTTCCGTTCTCCTGCCCAGCGCCTGGAGCCTGTGAGGCTCCTGGTCCTCCACCCTCACCATCCCTGTTGCAGGACATCAGTGGGCATCCGGGTCCCACTCACCACCCCGAGGTGGATGGGAGGGGCACCGTCAGTCTGGGCTCCCTGAGCTCTGGTTGTTGCAAGAACCAGGGTAGTCATTTTGGGCACCTAGAGGTTAAGCGGGTTTGGTACAGGACGCCCAAATCTGCCATCTCCGTGGAGAACAAACCATCCAGAAGGGGCACGTGGGAGAGGCTGCGCTGGTGGGTGTGTGTGACCCGTGCGCCTTTTCCGGGGCCACCTTAGGTGGCAGAGCCAGGGACAGGGGAGGACAGTGACCATGGTGCATCCAGACGCCGTCCCTCTGGGGGAGCGTGCAGTGCCTCTGGCGGGCTGTCCCTTGGGAGGCCACGCGCGCCTCAAGGCCGAAGACATGGAGCCGCAGTCCTCGGGGGCTAGTGCCCCAGAAGTCACGGCTCGAGGTGCCTGGCCTCGCTTCTCCTGGCGCTTAAAGTCTCGGCCGCCGGGCGCCGGGGAGCGGAGCCGCTGGGCCAAGGACACACCGTTGCTGCCTGGGGCGCAGCTGCCTGGGGCGCAGCTGCCTGGGGCGCAGCTTCCCCGGGGTCCCCGCCCGAAGTGGCCCAAACTTGGCCCGGACTATTCATTCCCGGGCCCCGGGCCCAAGCGCCTCAGACACGGTTTCCCTTTCCCATTTCGCCCGCGCCTCCACAGCCATTGAGATGCAAATTGTCCCCAAAGGTCGCGGAGGGCTGCGACAGGATCCGGATCCCTCCGCAGCCCCGGCTCAAACTTTTGGTCTCTGAAAACTTTTGCACAAGAAGTAGTCCCGAGCCGGCAGTGCCGAGCCCGCCAGCGCCGCGCGGACCCAGCCTGGGAGGCCGGCCGGAACGCGCGCCCCAGCCCAGGAGCCCCGGGGCCCAGGCGCGCGAGGGGCGCGGGGCTGCGCAGAGGCGCGGGGGGTGCGGAGAATCGGGGCGGGGCGAGCCCGAGGGGGCGGGGCGGGCCCCGGGGGCGGAGCACGCGGCCGCCCTGCGCCTCACTAGCGCCTCGGCCGCGGGAGGGAGCGCAGGGCGCGGGCGCGAGGGCGAGCGCGGCGAAGGAACGAACCGGGCCGAGGCGGGCGGGCGGGAGACCCGAGATCCGGCGCCGCCGAGGGCCGGGGAGGAGGCGGAGGGCAGGCACGGGGCCGGCGGCGGGCACGGCGGGCAGGGATGCCGAGGCTCCCGGCCCCCCTGGTGTGCCTGGCGCTGCTGCCTGCGCTCGCTGCTAGAGGTAGGAGCCCGCTCCGCGCCCGCAACTTCCCGCGCGCTGCCAAACTTCGGCCGCGGCCGCGCGCGCCCCGCGTGGCGGGAGTTGGAGCCGGCGGCCGGGGCGTGGGGAGCCGGGATCTGCGGGGGGTGGACCCTGCCCTGGGTTCGGAGCCTGGCGTGGGGCCCCGGGGCCCGGTTCGCCCTGGGCGCCGCGCGCGTGGGGCTCTCCGCGGTGGGGCTCTCCGCGGCGGCGGGCGCGCTGCCGACGCCTTCTCGGTTTGAAGCGCTCGGCTTGGGCTTCCTGTTGCTTCTTGGGGCTACTTGGTTTCTTTCCTCTTCGCCGCCGGTCCGTGCGGGGGCGGATGTTGGGGCGCGCAGTGTGGGGTCCGGGCGGCGGCTGCTTCCCGGGACCCCGGAGTCCCCCCAACCCGTGTCGGAGCGCCGCGCCTGCGGGCGATTTCGCCTGTGGAGAAGTTTGGGGATCTTTCGGGGACGCTTATTTCTCTGCTCGTTTCCCCGGGAGGGGCTCTCGGAGCCCAACGGAACACGACTCCACTGTTTCCCCCGAGATGGAGGAACAATTGCCCTGTTCCACAAAGTAGGGTTCCGTGTGACACCTCGTCCCGCCCCCCACGCAGGGGCTTAATTTCCGCGGCCTCAAGGTGGGAGGAGGGCCTTGATTAATGATCCCTTCCCGAGAATGGGGTCGGATTCCTCTCGAAGGGCGCTCTGCTCTCCGCCCCCTCCGTGGGCGCGGCAGGGGCTGCCCCCGAGATGCCTGGAACCAGGTATTGGGTGTCGCGGGGGCGGGGCAGGTCCCTGGGTGCAGCCCCAGGGTCCCAGGAGGCGGCCCCTGGCGCGACAATGGGCCGCTCTGATTCCCTGGCCGGCGCTTTGTCGGCGGGAGGGGCCGCAGGCTCCGCAGCTGTCGCATTTTCCCACGAGGGGGGGAGCTGTGTGGCCACCCCTCCCGCCTCCGCCTCCCGGGCCCCTTCCAAGATTATGTTTGAACAGCGGGACGATCCCGTGGCTGGTTAGGGGTCCCAGCCCTACAGGCTCCCCAGTGAGCACCACCGGGTTGGGGGGTGCACAGTTTGGGAGACTGGCCTGAGTCATCTCTGGTTTCTCTTCCTGCTCGGGCATGGACTGGGCGGTCCCTCCCAGTTGGTAGGGTGACTTGTTCACCTGCCACCTAGCCCACCTGCTCGCCTTCTGACCTGCAGCCCCTGCCTGAACGTGGAAGCCCCTGGGCTTCCTGTGCATCATCCCCAAGCCACCCCAGTGCCCCCAGGGTCCAGGGCTGGTGGTAGCTCCCACGGCCCTGGTGACCGAGTGGAAGGGGTGCAGCAGCCCAGGCTGACCTCTCCCCTGCCCCTTCGCAGGCCTGCGCTGCTCCCAGCCCGGCGTGACTGCCTGCCAGAACGGTGGGAGGTGTGAAGTGCACAACGACACAGAGGCCTGCGTGTGAGTAGCCCCTGTGGGGACCTGTTGCTTTTGTTGGGAACGAGCCCCTGCCTTCTGGGGACTGAACACTGGGCCATTGTCTTCTGGTGGCAGCCCATGGCTGGGTGAGGTCACGTGCTAACTTTTATTGGACAAAGTCTGGCAATTACTTAATCACCAGCAATTATGCTGCGTGTGGATCCACTCTGGCCGCTGGAGGCTGGCGCACCCCATGGGCGCCTTGGGCTCTCACGGCAGCACTAGGAGGGAATCCCTGGTGCCCTGTTTCTTCTCTAAGTCCCTGAGAAACTGTTGACTTTGCATGGGGGGGTTCCTGAAGCATTTACAGAGAGGCCCAACCCGCCACCCAGTCACCTGGCGCCTCTTCTCAGGGCAGGTAGGCTTCTTGCTGCTCGAGAGGAAATTGGCTGCTTTGAACCAAGCCCACCCTGGCTTTGAACCAAGCCCACCCGGGTCACAGTGAGCCTGGAGAAGTTGAACTGTTCTTGCTGGCGCCACCTGCCTGGGTGGTAGGGTATGGGTGTCCTGGGTCTGGTTCCTGTCCTGGCAGCCTTAAAGCCGCACCTCCTGACTGCCAGGTCCTCCGCTGTGAAATGGGCAGGATGGGGGGCCCGAGGGGTGTGGGGCATCATCTCTAGTGTGCCGGGGAATCCTGGGGTCCGAGCCCTGACTCGCTGCGGCTCAGCTGGCCTGGGGAAGTCTCTGAGTTTCTGTGCCGAGCCAGTGCCCTTCAACTTGAGCTCGCCTTGAGGAGAATACCGAGGAGGTGCCCCGGGCCGGCCTCCCTCCCCTAGAGGCTGCAGACAGACGGCTCGAGCCCGGGCGGCGCGCCCTCATTCCAACTGCTGAGGGCCCATCCCCTTGACAACCCCACGCTCCTGCCCTCGCTGCCCGGCCTGGGCAGGCAGCCCCCTCCCTCCCCAAACTGAAGCCAATTAAGCAGGTCTGGGAGCAGTTTATTGGACAAAGCCAATTGTGTCTTTGTCCACTGCTAATGAATGCACACTAGCTTTTTTCTTTCTTTTTCTTTTTTTTTTTTTTTTTTTTGCTTTTTTGGGGGCCCTTTCTCCTGCTGCAGAAGCCTCACGGACGCTTGATGCCCTAAATCTTGTTTCCCTCCATTCAGAGGCGACAGCTGGGATTCAGGGGAAGTGCAGCGGCTATTGTTGGGAGGTGGATTAATGCTGTGTGATTAATTATGCGTGGCTTTCCAGAATGCGCGGGCCCCTTCCCCGACACGGCGTGCCTCGCCTGGCCCTGGTGCAGCCTGGCTGAGAACCTTGCTCCTATCGAGGCTGGGGAGGGGAGACTGGGAGGGCCACTGTGCTGGAGGTGGGAGGCGCCTGCCCCTGGGCCACCAGCGAAGGGCGCAGCCTGGCCATGAGCAGGGCCTGGGGCTAGGTCTCCCTGGGCTGAGGCTTGTGCCTTTGTGCTGCCTGGGCTGAGAGGGCTGTGCCTCGGGGTGCAGGCTGCCCAGGCTCTCCTACGCCTGCTCCCTGGCATCTGTGCTGAAACCCTTCAAGTCCACAAGGAGACAATGCTGTGGGCTCTCTCTGCTTCCCAAACTCTGGGGTGTTGTCTGTGAGCCCCGTGCAGCTCAAGCTGGGCCACCAATAAGCGTTTTGTGCCTGGCCCTGCCTCCTCCAGGGGCCCAATGCCCCTCCTCCTTGGCGAGAAGCCTGCCTCAGTTTGGCCTGGCACTCGGCCGAGCTCTGCCCACAGAAGGCCATTGTGCTCGCCCTACGAATCCAGAAGACGGGGCGGAAGTGCTGAACTCTGGGCAGCAGTGTCGGAGGCCAGGGCCAGGGCGCACTGCAGTGGGGGGCAGTGTGGCTCCTGCTCTGGGCCTGGACACTTTCATGTGTCTCCACGCTCTTTGGGGGGCCTCTGCCTTCCTGTTAACACCCCCTAGGCTCTCCCGGCCGAGGGAAGAAGCCTTTCTTCTCAAGGTTGTCTGGGGCGCAGCCTCCAGCCGTGGGCCTGCGAGCTTCTTGGCTTTCGGTGCCACTGCTGTGTGAATAGGTCAGGGAAACGTCGAGTCACCGTGCGTGACTGGTGAATCACCTCTTCCCACCCAGAGAGAGGGAAGTTTCCCAGGCTGCTGGTTTGGAGGCTGTGGGCTCAGGATTGGAAAAGTCGACTCTTGTTGGTGGCAGCCATCTTCCCGGAGGGCCCCGGGTCACTGAGGCTGGGCAGTGCATGGCCATGTAGGAAAGGCTCAGCGTGCATCCTGTGGGTGGGGTGCAGTCCCTGGACAGCAGCTGTGTGCAGCAGCCTAGTGGCTGCAGTGGAGCACCTTGGTGGCCCTTGGGGCTGGCCAGCCTCCCTGCCAGCCCTGAGTGCCAAGGGCAAAGAGCTGGAGTCAGCCCTGCCCTTTGGGGTGTGTGTGTGTGTGTCCACCAGCTGCCAGTTGGGGCTGCCGGTTCTGTGTTGGGGGCACAGGCACAGGGTGGCTAAGCAGCTCCCTCTGCCTGCAAGAAGTCAGGATGTTCTGGGGACATCTGTCTGGTATCACAGAAGTCTCGTGAGCACTCCTGCCCAGAAAACCCAGAGGGAAGGGGCTGTAGCTATAGACAGCCCTGTGTTCGAGGCCACGACCTGCTGCCCCCAGGTTGCTGACCTTGGGTCTTCAGTCCCCCGAGCCTCGGTTTCCTATGTGTAAGGCAGGGTTGATCGGTGATTGATGTCTCAGTGGTAAGGATGGCAGAGGATGGACGGCTATCTGTTCATCCCTGCTGGAGCTGGCAGAGCCTTGTTCTGAGTGCTTCGCTGGTGAATGAGTTCATTCACAGAATCCAAAGGGGCTGCCTGCTGGGCACCGCTTGGGGAGGAGCTTGAGATTTGGGGAGTTCTCCCGCCCCCACCCCACCCTGCCGATGGCTCTGGTTGGCTGCCTTTGCTTCCTTCCCTGGACACTTGAAGCACCTGGTAAGTGCTGCATCCCGCTCCAAGTGTGGGGCAGAGCTGGGACAGGGCTGTGGCAAGACAGACGGAGCCTCCAAGCTGGTGCTCTGTTGGAGGGACAGCCAGCAGGGAAAGTGACGCGCACGGGGCGGGCCTGCTCCAGTGTGCCGTGACGTGGCCCCGGCGACAGCATGACACTGTTCCATTGAGGCTCCAGAAAGTGAAGAGGAAGAGGCCCAGGCGGCTGGCCGGCGTGGCCAGCAGCCACAGCTCCCCACCACACTGCCCCTCTGGCTCCAGAGCAAGGAAGCGGGGTGAGGGGTGACTTAGGGGCCAGGGCCTGGGCAGGAAGTGAGTCCCCAGGCTGGGAGGGCCTGAGCAGAACCCATGTGTCTTCTGTCACCTGGCTCTGCCCTGCTCTGAATCACCTGCTGCCTTAGGAATGGAGGAGGTGCTGGTTCTGTTGTCCCTTGGGGTGAGGACCCCGTCTGGGCCCTGCTGCTGCTCAGGCCAGGAAGCCAGGATCCAAACAGGGCCCGTCCATCGGCCGCAGAGCTGGGGGAGACCCAGGAGTGGGGCTGGGGGCGGAGGAGCCTCCGGGGACAGCCAGTGCTTTCCAGGGAGAAAATGATAATGTGAAAGTACAGAGTAGGTGTGACCCCAGGGAGAAGGGGCTGTGCAGTGGGCCTGGGACCCCCAGAGGCTGGGACAGTGGGGCGTCTCTGCCGGGCGTCACGGCTCAACCACAGATGGAGCCCCTGTGAACGGGCACTGGCTTAGGTCCTCAAGCACAGCACCGCAGAGGGAGGTGGGCCCACCGGGCAGTGCCGAGCCGGGCCAGGGGTGAGAACCTCTCCTGTCTTGTGTCTTGTCTATAAATAGTGAGAGGATGTGGCTTTGTGGAGGCAACTGAACTTGATGTTGCTTTGGTGACGCCTCTCACATGGGGAGCCCCCTCGCCGGTCGCTGGCCCCGTGTGCCTTGTCCTCCATGCAGGGCCAGTGATGTTGGTTTCCTCCCCAGTTTCCAGGTAGGAAGGACGAGACTGAGAGGTGTGAGGCCGGGCAGAGGGTGTGGACGTGGGACCGGTTTGCGTCAGCCTGGCCTTCCTGTGCAGGCGTATCCAGAACTTTCTGGATCTTTCCCAGAGGCCCAGGAGGAAGCATCGCTGGCTTTAATGAGCGGCTGGCTCCAGGGCATGGTGATGGCTTGCAGTGTCTGAGCGTCTGATCCTCCGTTTCCCAGGCAGGCTAGGGCTTCCCATGGGACACACCCTACACTCCTGGACAGGTCCAGAGCCTGCTGGCTCCAGTGAGCTGTGGCCCAGATCCCTGTCTCCTCTTGGGCCTCAGTTCCCCCTCCAGGGTCAGTGATCCTGGAAGCCCCTGTAGCTTTGTCCCACCAAGGCAGGACCCTGGGACAGTCAGCAAGCACAGTGGTGGTGGCTGCTGGCGTTAGCGCCTGGGAATGTGGCCTGACCCTGCAGCAGGGCAGGTTCTGCCAGGCTAGGGCTTGCTCTGGGCTCCAGGCTCCTAGTGCTGAGCCCCTGGGCCCTGGGCTGGGGCTCCCCTGCCAGGAGGGGGTGACGAGCGGGTGGAGGGCAGTGGGAGGTGTCTCTCCAAAGTGGCCCCCTCTGGGAAGAGGGGGCTGAGGGCTAATCTGGGGGCTGTTGGCAGGTGAATCACACATACCATAAAATTTGCCGACTTAACCATCGGAAGCGCACACCTTAGTGGCATTCAATTCTTTCCCAACATCACGTAACTGTCACTACCACCAGTTCCAGAACTTCTCAATCACCCGGTCCCTTCCTCAGCTCCTGACAGCCCATGAGATGCCTCTGTCTGTCCTGGCGTTGCCTGTGAATGAAGTGGTACAGTCCGCGGCCTGTGTCTGTCTGTCTTCTGTCACTGAGCAGGGTCTCTGCGGCGGCCTGGGTCAGAGCGTCACCCTCGGGACTAGAGCTCAGGAGCCCGAAGCCATCAGGGATTGGCCTGAGGACAGCACGGTGCTTGAGGCCAAGGGCACTCAGCTGACTTTGCAGAGGGGCTGGGGAGAACGGGCTGTCTGAGACGACTTCCTGGAGAAACTGCTGCCCCTCTTGGGCTGTGCAGCCACCTGCGGCCCCAGAGCAGGGCCTGGCAGTTCTAGGGCGCGTTGGTGATCTAGCCTGGCATGCCCGCAGTCCCACCCTGTCCCGGGTCACCTCACCCCCGCCAGCCACCAAGCATGTGACCTCCTGGGCCCCCAGGAGAGGGTTTTGCCTTAGTGTCGACTGTGCTGCACTGCGGGCTGTGGGTTGGCAAAGCAGACACATGCTGGCCCCAGAGCAGGAGAGGAGCTGCCTGGCTGACATCAGGCCACTCACCCTCGGCCACCCAAGGTCAGAGCTGTGGACACCTTTCGCTGGGCGCTTGGGCCAAGGCCTGCCGTGGAGGGCTCCTGGGTTGCAGGCTGAGGCAGCAGTGGGCACTGAGGCTTGGCTGCATCTAGCGCTCCTGGGCCCTGCCTGCCGCTGGTCTCCTCCTGCCCAGGGTTTCACCACAGAGCACCCCCCACATCCACTGCTCTGGAGATGGAAGCTGCCTGGAGAGGTGTTCCCCCCAACTGGCTCCCCACTCTAGAGTGAGTTAGGCAGGTCAAGCACTGCTCCCTGATGCGAAGTGGCTTTGGGCGTACAAGTCTTGGGGCCGAGGACACCTGCAGGGGCCTGCACGGTGGGAGGCCATGTCCTGCTAGAACTGGAGCCCCTTGGCCTCTCCCAGCCTCCTACCCCCGGCTGGTGAGGAGAGCCCTGCCACAGCCTGGCAGTTTCCTGGAAAGTGTGTCAGGTCTTGCTTTCACATGGGCTGGGGGTTAGCAGCAGGGGAAGTCAGGGTGAGCTGGGGTGGCCAAGCCTTCCTACTACACTTGCAGGTTCCACATGCTCAGATTTAGCTGCCAGGCACCACCCTGCTCCTGGGGGCCACTTCAGGGCATCTCAGGGTGAGGCCATACCACAGACCCCTCCCTGATCTCAGCCCTCGCTTGGCTTTACCGGGGGACAGGGACATCCAGTGGGAGGTGTGCTTACCGGGCCAGGCGGTGAGGTTGTAACTGAAGAAGTAGCTGCATTACCATTTCTCCCATGTCTGGCCTGCGGCTGGGGGCAGGTCCCATCTTCCCCTGATGGGAAGGTAACATATTTGTCACCAGGCTTTCCCAGCTCACTGTCACCTGGGCTGGGTCAAGTGCTTGGAGTGGCTGTCCTTCCGAGCTGGTAGCCAGGCCCCTTGTCCTCTGTTGACACTGCTGATTGCTCCACAAACTCCCCCGCCCCCCACCCCAGCCCAGCGCTGGTCCTGCTGCACCCTGTCAAGCTGTCCGTGCAGTGGCCCAGGGACAGGCAGAGGCTTGAGAGGTGGGCAGCCCCGCACCTGGCCATGGACAACGTAGGCAGCGGTAGGAGGGGATGGGACTGGCGTCCTCTGCCAAGATGACCCTTGGGGTGGGGACCTGAGAGCCTGCTGGGGAGCCCTCGATGTGGGGAGACCCCGGTTTACTGGGGGAGCATCTGTCCCTCAGCCTCAGGGTGCCTGCATCCTAGTCGTGGGTTCCCTGGGCCCGGGTGTCACCTCAAGATGCCACAGGCCAGGCCCTGGCGTGATGACCGGGGGTCCGGGACCCTGGCCCGCCCTCCTTGGCCCAGGCTTTGTGAGAGGAAGGTGGGTGGGGAGCGCTGGAAACATGGGTCTGGGGCCGAGCGGCAGGGACCGTGCCGTGGGCTCGGGGACCTGCCTCCCACCATTTCCTCTCGGTTTCGGTTGTTGATGAGCGGAAATAACAGTTACTGGAAGTGAGAGGCTGGGGGAGAAGCCAGGGCTTCGAGTGTCTGTGTTGTTCCCCAAGGGCTTTTCGGTAAGTGGTGGTGGGGGGGTTCAAGCTGAGGCTGGGATGGGTTGGCAGTGCCCCAAGCTCCTGCGTGGACTTGGCCATGGTCTCGGCCATGCCTCCACCTCCCTGTGCTTGATTGGAGGTCTGGGCTCAGCTGCTGGGGGAGAACCAGGTCCATTCTGGGTGTCTGGCGTGTGCACCTGCCCTGGGCATCAGTGTGGGCAGCTGGCCCTGGACAGGGCAGGCCTGTGGCCGGTGGGCAGCTTCAGGTCCCTGGAAGGCCTGGCTTCCGGCCTTTGGGGCCTGCAGTGTGGCCAGGAAGCCCCTGGACTTGGACACTGAGCCATAGCTGCCCCGTCCAGCACTGTCCCGTCAGCCCAGTGGCGCCTGGCAGTGGTGGGCAGGAGCTCGCCTCCTGTGGGCCTGGGCTGCCTGGCAGCAGCAGCGCTCACCTCTGAGCCTGCCTTCCTCCTAGCAGGGGGCGGATGCCCACAGGAGAGGGGAGTGCCCTTCGGGGAAGCCCCTGTCTCCTTTCCTGCCAACCTGTTTGCTTTATTTTTATTCAGTGTCATGGTCACTGTACATTCTCTTGAGTCCTCGAGTAGTGACCAGTGGGTCTCCTGCTGCATGCGTCCCTGTGGGAATGTACCACTCCCCCTGGGGCCCCTTCCTGGCTCCTTGGCCTTGTACAGAAAGGCCTCTCCCAGGGTCCGGCCAGGCTGCAGGGTGTGGGGGGTGGCTGTTGAAGTTTGCTTTTGTTTTGGTTTTCTTTGCTATGCAGTTCAGGCTGGCCTTGAACTCACTGTGTAGCCCAGGCTGGCCTTGGAACTCCAGCGTCCCACCCAGCCGAGTGGTGGGATTTCAGGTCTGTGCTGCTGTGCCTGGCAGCTGTTGAGGTTGAGCAGGGTCACACAGGCTTTTGGAGGTCGAGCTGTGCGTTTGGGCCAGTTTGCGCATCATTCAGTGCCCTGCCCAAGCCAGCCCTTAGTTCCCCCTTCCCCCACAGGGCAAAGCCTCCCAGGCTATCCCAACTGGCCTGGGCGCCCCCGTGTGTCACCCCGAAGTGTGACAGTGTGGGCTCCTCCTCACGGTGCTGTTCACACTGGGTGCAGTTGCCTGGTTTTCATCCCAGAGCTTACTGGATCCGAGGCCAGCCGCCTGCCTGTTGGAGCCCCCGTCTACACCCTGGCCAGAGAGAAGGGCCCTGCTGAGTGCCGTGGGGCCATTGCTGAAGCCACCACTGTGCTCCACGGAGGAGGCAGCCAGAGTCGGCCAGTCCATCATGCTGGTTTCCTGGGAGCAGGCGGAAGAATGCATCCCAAGGCTGCCTCTCCCTTTGTGTGCCCAGCGGCCGGTGGCTCTGTTTCAGGGATGGGCGGGGATGTCCTGACATCCACCAGCGCCAGCAGCTGGGCAGGATGAAATATAGGCACTGAGCAACAGGGTGGCACCCAGTGACCCTGCTGCTGGACAGAAGGGTCCAGAGAGCCAGGGCCCGAGGGGTGCTCTTCGGCAGTGGTGGAGGCTGTGTCTCTAGGCCTCCCTCAGACACCCCTCCGCCCCTCACCCCGGGTTTTATTTCTGCTGTGCTCCTCATGTAAGGCTGCATTGTCTGCCCAGCCTGCCGGTTGAGGAGATCAGATGGTCAGGTGGGAAATCCAGGCTGAGGGTGGGGCAGCTTGGGGTGTGGGACACTCTCCTTCCTCAGTCTGTCTCCAGGAAAGCTGCTCTGCCCTCTGACTGCAAAGCCCAGGTGGCGTGGTACCTGTGACCCACGAGGCCCTGGCCTGCTTTCTAAGGTGGCCCCAGCATCTCGAGCCACGGCGGGGCTTCAGATGCAGCCTGTAGCAGCCAGATCTGTGTTGTAAGACACAGCCTTCTGTGTGTGCTGGGCAGATGTGGGGACCCTGGGGTCCTCCCATCTCCCCCAGACCTGGCCATGTGGCCTGCCTGGGTGGCCCCTCCCACCGGGTCCCCTGTTGGTGTCTGCTCAGAGGCAGAGTCAGGAAGTTGCCAAATCACTTCCGGCTTTGGCGTCCAGCTCAGACTGTGATTCCTGGCTTAATCGATCGACTTCTGGATTAAGCCTCCCGGCATGCCCAGCCTCATGTGCCAATCGACCGCCTTTGCTGAGTCTGAGCTGCTGTGGGGTGCAGCAGGCTCCAACCCAAGTGGGAGCAGCAGCCCCTGGCCACGGGTCATGGCCATCCCAGGCTCCGTAGTGCTGACACTGGTCCTGTGCGTCCCATGGGGCCAATTGGAGTGGCGGACAGTCGAGCACCTAGGGAGGGCACTCGTGCCTAGCCTGGTCTGCAGCCTCGGGGTGTCTTTTGGGGGGACCAGCTGGGACCTTACCCTGGTAGAGGAAGGGGTTTCCTTGGGGTCTCCTGAGCAGGCATTTTTCGCACCCGGATGGTGACCACTATGCTGTTGGGGAGGGGGGACCAAGTGGTGGTCCCTCCCCATAGCCAGGGTCACCCCTGCCCAGCCCAGCGGGACCACGCCTGGGGGCTTTTCTGTCCCTTCTGGAGCAGACTCCTTCCTTCCCAAGTGCAGCCGTCCCAGGCACAGTGAGCCCATGGGGCATTGTTTTCCCTGGGGGGGGGTGGCTTCCCAGGCACAGGCTCCGCCCCTTCTCTCCCACACAGAGGGCTCCCTGGCCCTTGAGGAAGCTGTGCCTTTCCAGCTGTGCCTTTCCGAGCCACTTCCTCTTCCCTCTTCAGTGCATTTGAGCTGTCCGGGGCTGGGCTGTGCTGCGAGGCGCAGCGGAGCTCTGTGCGCTAGAAAAGCCGGCTGACTGGGACCACGCTGGCCCGGTGGCCCTCGTGGGTCTGCTCCGCCTGCCCTGGCCCAGCTTCGTGCCCTCCTCTGCCTGCAGCCGCCCTCAGGTGTCAGTGGCGCTGTGTGGGGGGCTAGGGGCTGTCTGCCCTTCGTCAGGGCCCAGCCTCCCTGCACCCCGGCCCCCGCCCCTCCCAAGGCCGGGAGAGACCACAGCTCATCTTGGGCTGTTCCCAGGTGATGGTGGCAGGTCGCAGACGATGGGTCAGTGAGCACTGAGGGTCTCATGTCTGCCAGGCTTTGTCCTTGGGATCCCAGATGGGGCACAGGGCATCCAGCAGGTCCCCAAGCCCCTGCCCAGCCTGCAACAAGCCCTGGGTCCTGGTTGGTGGTGGTCCCTGCTTGGACTGGGGACCTGGACCGGACAGGTATGTGGTCCCAGGACTCCCCCATCCGGGAGCCTTGGCCAGGGAGAGCCCTGGGCTTGTTGAGCCATGCTTGGGTCTGTTCCCCAGACCACTCAGCCTGGCCTTATCTCCCCTTTAGCAGGGGCCCACGTCACACAGTGGCGTGGCCGGGGTAGCAGTGTAGATGGGCCGCCTCGGAGCAGAGAGGCAGTGGGTGGCTGACCTTGCTGTGTCTTGGCTGAGCAGGGCAGGATCAGAGCCCAGACTTCCCTCGTTGGGCAGGGGGCTGGGGGGTCTGACTGGCTCCTGGTGGGCACGGCCAGGGCTCCCTGGGAGCGGCAGCCTTGGGGTGTCTGGGAAGGGATGAGCCTCTGTTGTTGTGCATTGTGTGTGGGGAACTTCAGACTTCTGGGGAGGGATGGGCCGGGCTGGGGGCTTCCCCGCTCCCTTCCTCTGCCGCTGTGCCTGGAGTACAGTTGCTCAGTGTGAGTCCTTGGGGTGCAGGGCTGCTGGCCCCGAGGTGTGGCCCCTGGCTGTAGATGTAGAGCCCTTGGGATGGGCTGTGGACCTCATATCAGACAGTCTGGGCCAGGCTGAGATCTCTTCCAACCCGGTGTGACAGTTTGGATGTGCTGGGTGTTGTGTGGAGGGTCCTATGAGCCTCACCACTCACCTGGAGGAACTTCTCCCCACCCCAAAAGTTCCTCTAGTCACTGCCAGGCCCTCTGCTGTGGTCACCCCACTCGCGACAGCTCTGCCCCAGCGGATCTCCCACTCCCACCTGGCTCAGCTGCCCCTTGCCCTCCCCTTGCCCCCCCAACCATAAACCCCCTGCGGACTGGAGCTGAGTAAATGCCCCCACTGTGCCACTGCCCCTCCTCCGCATTGTGGGGCGGAGGGAGCTGTCCTCTGTCCCCTGGGGGTGGCAGATGGCCGCTGAGCTTGGAAAGGAAAACAGCACAATTTAGAATTAGTCCCGGGTGAAAGGTCACGGCAACATCTGCCTCCGGAGGCTTTGCGGAGTCACATTTCTATGGAGCACACTGTCTGGGAGGGCAGCGGAGCTGGCACAGTGGAAATGCTGAAGCTGGGAACAAAGCGCAGGCGGCGGCCTCAGGACAGCAGGCACAGGAGCGGTTCGTGCGCTTGCCTCTGCTGGAAGCCGCCTGCCACTCACCTGCGCAGGCTGGGATGTGGCAGGCTGCACTGCACCTGCGGGGCCATGGGGCGGGGGAAGTGGGGGAGCAGGTACCCAGGCAGCTCTGGGAGGAGGGAGCCCGCCTTGGACACTCCTGGCCCGGGGCTGGGTCCCATGGTGGGCACTGAGTGCCAAAGGTGTGGAGGAGGACGGGGTAGTTTTGTCCTGTCCCAGAGGCTCGGGGCTCCCACCTTGGAGAAGGTCCCCTCTAGCCCCTGCAGGGACATCAGTGCTGTGGGGAAGGAGGTGGTCCGTGTCTGTGCCTGGGCAGCCCCAACTCTGTGGCCGGGGGGTGGAGAGGAGCAGACAGCTAGGCAGGGCTGGAGTGGGAGCCGGGCTCGGGCAGAGGGAGGGCCTCTGGGCCTCAGAGCTGCTCCCACGCCCGGACCCCTCTGCCCTGGTCTCTGCTGTGCCCTGCCCACCCTTCGCTTCGTGGCTTCACTTCGGGGTCCCAGAGCCCAGCGTGGCAGTGGGAGGACAAAGAGCCTGCTCAGCTGCCACGTTCCCCCACGCAGGGCCTGCTCGGCCCGGGCCGGCCCGACTGTCCTGCTCCTGCCCCGCCCGGTGGCTTGGCGGCTGGCCGCACCCCAGCAGCAGCTGTCTGTCCCAAGGCGCACCTGCTCCCCGGCTGCCCTTTGTCCGTGTTGACGCCGCCTGATTTATTGGGTGTGATTCCCGCCCCCGCCCCCCCCACCGCTGTCCTGCTCTGGTCCTGGTCGGTACAGCCTCGCTGGCAGCCTGTATCCAGCCAGGCGGGTTCCTGTCCTCGCCTGAGGGCCCTGCTGGGTGCCGAAGGGGCCATGCTGTGGCTGTGGGGCTGGGGTGTGGGCAGGGCCTTGGGCCATTTGGCAGCATCCTGTGACCACCTCTTAAAGTGCCCGGCGGGGCCCGAAGCCCCAGGCTGACCCCCTGGGACCAAGGACCGAGAGCTGAGCCACCTGCGAGCTCTGGGCAGCAGGCTGGGCCTTCGACATCTCGCCTGCCCAGGTGGGCTCCTCAGTTCCTTGGCTGGCATGGCCCAGGGCCCAGCGAGCTTCCAGGGAGTCCCGGACGCTTTGGACCCAGCTTTGATGATCAAGCACCCTCTGTCCTCCACCCACCCCCTGCTGACTTCGTCAGCGGCTGGGAAAGAAACAAACCCTTTCTCCAAGTGGGCCACGGCCAGCTCCTGCCTCTCAAAGGGGCATTGATACAGGAGGAGGCTGCTTGGGCTGGCTGTAACTGGATCCCAGTGCAGCGAGGGCTGTGCCCGCACCCCACTGTGCTCTGAGTGTGGCCCCTCGGGGCCCATGGTGCCCTGACATGGAGACCTTGTGGGAAGCCTCCCCTTCCAGGGCCGCCCACGCCCCCGGCTTCCCACACTGGGTCCAGCCATCCTTAAGGCCCGAGTGAACTCTCAGGGCGGGGGTGGGGGCGATTTGTTTTCTTTAAACCAGTTGGTTGGGGACTTTTGGCTTCTGGCAACAGATGGTTGGCCGGAGTGGCCATTTTGCGTCCTCCCCCCAAGCACAGCCCCAGATGAAAGACTTCGGAGAAGACAGATGCCTCCCACGCCTCTGGGACCAGGAGCAACCCTGCTGCTGAAATGAGGGACCCTAGGTGCTCCCAGGACCCCCCTACCTGAGTGCTTCATGTCTGCTGCTGGGACAGGAGCAGCGAGGACCAGTGGGTGGGGTTTGTGGGGCAGGGTCCCTGGGAGCATCGAGGGGTCGGGGCTGTGCTGGTGCCAGCATGGGGCTGGGTGCCCGGGTGTAGCCTGCAGCCACAGCCTCTGGTGCTGTGATGTGGTCCTGGGGCAGGCGGTGGCAGTCCCCTTGCGTGGCTCTGGAAGGCAGGACAGGACTTGGTGGCTCCCACGTGGGGGGAGGCTGCCCCCAGCCCTTCCCGCCATGTCCCGCTGTGACCCTGCCAGGCCAGCACGTTCTGCCTCAGAGGCTTTGCTGCTGGGAAGACTGATGCCTGGCTGCTCCCAGAGCCCTCAGGGGACAAGACCTGGAGGGGACAAGGCCAGCGATTTATGGGCCTCTCTGGCGGCCGGGCCAGCAGGTGGCTGAGGCAGCTCCCAGGGGGGTGTGGCAGACGCCAAGCCCATCCCTGCGGGAACACGGGGGGCCAGCAGAAGCCAGGAGCCGCCCCGCCCATCTGCCTCTGCCAGGGTCTGGCCCGTGCTCCAGAGCGGGACAGGACTGGCTCACAGTCGTGTAGGGAGCCCCAGCGGCATCTCGGTTTCCCCAGCTGTAAGATTCTCGGCTGCTGTGTGCCGTGAAAACTTGGAAGCAGAGGGGAAAGTGAGGCAGGGAGCTGAGGCTGCCCTCTGAGGACCCTGCAGAGGGAAAAGGGGCCGCCAGTCGCTCCCTTGCTTGCACGGCTTCCCGCGTCTGCTGAGGCATTGATGTTTGAAAGTCGAAGAAACTATGAACTCTTTTATTACCCGTGCTGATGCATATTCATCACTGAGGAGCTAGAGGAAGAGGGCAGGCAGCCTGGGGGGGGGGCACGACTCGATGGAGCTCAGCCCCCTCCCTCCCCAGAAGGCTGTGCCCGGCCTGTGGGGCCCATGCCTGCTCCCTGCGGCGGGCACCTCCACACCTGCCGGGGCTTGACCCCCAGGCTGCTCGTGCTGCCGTGTCCCAGCCTCTGCCCGTCCCATTACCAATCCATGTTGCTTCTTTCTGTGGAGGTGAAATTCCCGTGAGGCAACTGAGTGCTGTAGGGCGAAGCACCCTGGCATCCAGTGCCTTTCCCGTCTCCCAGCCCTCGCCCGTCCAGTTGCAGAACACCTGGCACCCTGAGGAACGTCTGCCCACCTGCAGCCCTCCAGCCTGGTTGTGGGGCCCGTGCCTGGCTGCATACTGCCCAGGGTGGGAGCCGCTGTAGCCAACTGTCTGCGTGTCTCCCGACAGCTGCATCGGGCCCTACGTGGGCCAGCTATGCCAGGACCGCAACCCCTGCCTCAGCAACCCCTGCAAGAATGCTGGGACCTGCCACGTGCTGGACCGGGGCGCCACCGTGGACTACACCTGCAGCTGCTCCCTGGGGTTCTCCGGGCCCCTCTGTCTGACGCCCCTGGACAACGCCTGCCTGTCTGGGCCCTGCCGCAACGGGGGCACCTGTGACCTGCTCACGCTCACAGAGTACAAGTGCCGCTGCCCCCCCGGCTGGTCAGGTGAGGCCCCCACCGCTGCACGGACGCTGGCGTGGGCAGGCCCGCCCCTCCTGTCCCAGGATCCGCAGGCCCTGTGAAGGCTGCGGCGCCTCTGCCCCAGAGCGGGCCAAGGCCTATGACCCAGGAGCAACCCCGGGCCCCGCTCACAGCCCTCTGGGGGCCTGGTTTTGGGCAGCCCCACTCCAGGCCTCAAGCATACTGTCCCCTTGCTGCTCCTGTCCTTGGGCAGTCACTTGGACCCTTGGAACCCTTGGTCTCTTCAGTGTAGAAACATGACCATCGCAGCCCTGGGCGAGCCTGGTTGGTGCCTCCACCATGGCCAGAACTGCCCCCAGCCTCCCAGGGAGGCCCTGGCCGTGGGTGAGGTGGCCGGCCTAACTCCCACCTGGTCACCCGCAGGGAAGTCGTGCCAGCAGGCTGACCCGTGTGCCTCCAACCCCTGTGCCAATGGTGGCCACTGCTTGCCCTTTGAGGCCTCCTACATCTGCGGCTGCCGGCCCGGCTTCCATGGCCCCACCTGCCGCCAGGACGTGAACGAGTGCAGCCAGACACCGGGGCTGTGCCGCCACGGGGGCACCTGCCACAACGAGGTGGGCTCCTTCCGCTGCGCCTGCCGCCCCACACACACCGGCACCCACTGCGAGCTGCCCTACGTTCCCTGCAGCCCCTCGCCCTGCCAGAACGGGGGGACCTGCCGCCCCACAGGGGAGACCACCCACGAGTGTGCCTGCCTGCCAGGTAGGTCTGCCCTGGGGGCCGGGAGTGGGCATGTGGAGGAAGCCCTGGGGGCCGTGCGCCAAGCTGGCTGGGGTGCCCATCAGGAGGCGGGCCTGAGGCCGGGGCCCCAGCTGGATGCCCTGCAGCAGCACCAGGTGCCCCGGCCCTTTTGGCCTGGGTGTGGTCTGCAGAGGCCTGGGCCACTCCCAAGCTCCTTCCCTCTCCCGGGCCTCAGGACAGCATGCCCCGCTGGGTGGTCCCCAGGCCCTGTCTCTGCAGCTGCTTGGGGCATTCCTTGTCCGGTTTCCTAAAACCCACATGTGAGTTGTAGGCCTCCTGTTGCTGAGGGAACACCGGGCCCGTGTGACCCCCGAGGCTCTCTGGTCTCTGGGGACGGGGTAGTATGCAAGTCACTTCCTCTCAGTATTCCTTCCTGTAACCTCATCTGTCAGCTGCACCTGTGGCAGTTAGGTGGGAAGAGGCTCAGGGTTGGGGTGCCAGGGTGCACAGGGCTCCAGCTGCCCTAGAGGTGAACCCAGGGAGGCACCAACCTAGGGCACCCCGGCCCCTGCCCAGGGGAAGCTGGCTGCTGCCACAGCTTGCAGGGCCAGCCCAGACCTTGGATTTCCTGAAAGTCATCAGTGAGGGAGGGCAGGACAGGTCACTCCTATCCTTCTTGGTGGCCCTGTGACCAGGTCTGGGACCCCTGTTGGCTGCATGGGTTGAGGGGCTGCGCTCTGGTGGGGCTGCAGTGCAGGCTGGGGTGGGGAGTGGCCTCATTGGAGGGCTGTAGGCACGCGGCTGGCACCAGCCCATCCATCTTGGGCAGTGAGGCCAAGGGCCCAGGTGACCCAGCATATGCCGGGCAGCTGGGGTGCTGGGGACCACGAGGAAGGGAAAGAGTGGGTCGCAGGGCTGGGGAACCTCATGAGAGCACAGCTGTGACCTCGGGCCGGGTTGGGCCGTTTCACGTCAGGGCCAGCAGGGGTACCTACGGTGGCACTCGGCCCAGGGCTGGCCTAGACCTGACCTGCAGCTCCCACCCCCAGGTGCCCACCCGAGGAGCTGTGGAAGCCCCTGAGCCTGCCAGGCCTGGGCTGGGACTTGGAGTGGTGCTGACCCCTGCCCAGCCCTGCTGAGCTCCACCCAGCCCTCTGAGTCCCAAGGAGACATTCAGGGTCCTGCACCGAGTCAGGCGAGATGCTTCCCAAACCAGTGCCTGACCGGTGTTTTGGGTTTTCCTAGCCTCTCACTCTGATGCGCCTCAGCGGGTGGGAGTCTGGGCAGGAGGAGCCGGACAGGTGTCGGGCTCTCTGGGTAGGAGGGGTCAAAGGCATCCCAGGTGGGGTGTTAATTAGTAACAGGCTGCAGGCTTGGCTGTTGCCGGACGCCTTTCTGGGTTGATCATTGATCTGACGGGAGTTGAGTGGATTAATAGCTAACTGGCTGCCGAGCGGGCCCTCATGGGGCTGAGCTGCAGGGCTGCACCTCAGGGTGGCCCTGGGCTGTTTGGGAAGAGGGGGGCCACCCCAGCTCCATGCCCTCAGAAAGTCCCACCACGTCCTGGCTGAGCAGGCTCACCCCCCAGTATGGAGGCTCCCAAGCCCTGGTATGAGCCCCCCAAGATGCAGGTGTCTGTGGCCACCCCACTGGATTGTTGTAGACCCCCCACACGCTGGGGCACCATTACTGGAGCCTTCGGTAGCCCGTGAGGCAGGAGGGGTTGTGGCAGCACCTTCCAGACCCCGTGCTCCTGGGTCCCTGTCTGTCCAGCCAGCCCTTCACACTGATTCCTAGCAGAAGACTGTGTCACCAGTGGGCATGGGGCACTGCCCCGTCACAGGGCCCATGCTGGAGCTGGGCAGCCCTTCTGGCCCAAGCAGGGCATCATGGGCCCAAGGAGAACTGGAGGTGCTGGTGCTGAGGGGAGGCCCTTCTGGGCCTTCTGAGGCAGGTCGGGACCCCCAGGGCAGAGGCTAACCTGTGGCTCCTCTGGCAGGCTTCACTGGCCAGAACTGCGAGGAGAATGTGGATGACTGCCCAGGAAACAGCTGCAGGAACGGGGGTGCCTGTGTGGATGGTGTGAACACCTACAACTGCCGCTGCCCGCCAGAGTGGACAGGTGAGTAGGGGAGTGAGGCTTGGGTGTGGTGGACAGACCGTGGGGGTGGGGTGGGCGTGGCCAGGGCCACAAGGACAGTCTGCGGGGTGTGGCCTGGGCAGGGTTGCTAGTCTGGGGTGTGGCCCGGTGGGGTGAACATGCTGTAGGGCGTGGCTTGGGTGGGCATGTACTTGGTGTGTCCTGGCCAGGTGGATAGGCTGTTGGAAGCATAGGCCACACAGCATAGGCTACCTCAGCTTTCTGGGGTGCACACAGGCAAGGCTTGGAGAGCCCAGGGGCTCAAGAAGGATGGCACGGGGGTCGGGGGGAGCTCCTCGCAGGAGCAGGGCCTAGGGCCCCCACCCTAGGTCTGTAGACACAGCCTATGCTGACCAGGTCCCTGGTGAGCCAGCGGGAAGCCTGAGCATTCGGGGTGAGCCTGCAGACACTGGGCTAGACAGACAGAGGCGGGCCCTGCCTTGGGCACTCCCTGGTGGGGGTGACAGCCGGACCCTGGCACAGCGGCGAGATGAGACGACATCTTCCTCTGGTGCCAAGTGGGGAATGAGGGGCGCGCCGGCTGCAGGGGGAGGAGCTGGCTCTGAGGGCTTCCAGGCGGGGAGAACTCTGTAGGTGGCATCAGGGCCGATGGTCCCCGGCCCTGCAGGTCAGTACTGCACGGAGGACGTGGACGAGTGCCAGCTCATGCCCAATGCCTGCCAGAACGGGGGCACCTGCCACAACACCCACGGTGGCTACAACTGTGTGTGTGTCAATGGCTGGACGGGTGAGGACTGCAGCGAGAACATCGACGACTGCGCCAGTGCCGCCTGCTTTAATGGCGCCACCTGCCACGACCGTGTGGCTTCCTTCTACTGCGAGTGTCCCCATGGCCGCACCGGTGAGTGCATGGCCGATGTGGCCAGGGGGTCCTGAAGCTCAAGGGCTGTGATAGGTCCTCCTCCTGGGTACATGTGGGAGGGACCGGCCCAGGCTGGGCCAGTGCCACTGAGCACCACTGCCGTGCTGCCAGGCCTGCTGTGCCACCTGAATGATGCCTGCATCAGCAACCCCTGCAACGAGGGCTCCAACTGTGACACCAACCCTGTCAATGGCAAGGCCATCTGCACCTGCCCCTCAGGCTACACAGGGCCGGCCTGCAGCCAGGATGTGGATGAATGCGCGCTGGGTAGGTTCCCGTGTAGGGCACAGGGCACATAGGGCTTCTGTGTGCTGGGGGAGGCTGGGTGCTCGGCACAGCCCCTCACTGGCGCCCTCCCATCCCTGCAGGTGCCAACCCCTGTGAGCATGCGGGCAAGTGCATCAACACCCTGGGCTCCTTCGAGTGCCAGTGTCTGCAGGGCTACACTGGCCCCCGCTGTGAGATCGACGTCAACGAGTGCATCTCCAACCCGTGTCAGAATGACGCCACCTGCCTTGACCAGATCGGGGAGTTCCAGTGCATCTGCATGCCCGGTGAGCGGGCAGGGTCCACGCAGGGCAGTCTGGGCACCCCGGGAGCTGCCTGGCCACATCTCCTCCCCCGGCCTCGAATCTCACCCAGGCCACGGTCTCCAGGGTCATCTGGGGAAACTGAGGCAGGCCCACAGGCCACAGCAGGGAGTGGGCCAGGGCCAGGTGGAGGCAGCAGCCCTGGGAGGCAGAGGGGTTGCCACAGTGGTCTGGGTGCTCAGCTGTCCCAGGCCCCCACTCAAGGGGGTGTAGTGGGGGCCACTGAGGCAGTCAGTGGCTTCTCGGTCCCCAGGCTATGAGGGGGTGTACTGCGAGGTCAACACAGACGAGTGCGCCAGCAGCCCCTGCCTGCACAACGGACGCTGTCTGGACAGGGTCAGCGAGTTCCTGTGCGAGTGTCCCACCGGTGAGCCCAGCCCAGCCCTGCTCCCGGGTCTTCGGGGATCCAGGCTCCTGGGAAGTGAGCGTCTTAGCTTGGGAGTGCCCGGGTGTTTCCTGGATGCCCCACCCTGCTGGGTGTGCTGGGGTATGGTGGCAGGGCCAAGACACCCTCTTCCTGCTGATGGAGTATGACCCCCCTTTCCCAGAAAGAAGGGCACTGGAGTACCACAAATTCCCTAGGGTGGGGGAGCTGTGGCCCTTCAGGTGCTGTGGGAGGCTAGAAGGGGTGACAGACAGAGGGGCCTCCAGCGGCCCCAGGAAGGGATTTGGGAAGTGTTTCATCTACCCCAGGGGCAGGGCTGGGCCTCTGGAGATGTAAATCAGCCACCTCAAACAGCTGGGTGTAGCTGTTGCCGTAGCAACCAGGGGGTTCGGCGTGGTCTCTCTGCGGAGGTGAAGGGCAGCAGCCCACCGGTCACTGCCCAGCAGGGTCTGTGAGGGGCAGGGGAAAGCCAGGGTCTGCTGCCAAGCTTGGGCCGGAGCGTGGTGGGGCCATGGCACCATCTATGACCCTGGTCCTCTCTGGCACAGGCTTCAGCGGGCATCTGTGTCAGCACGACGTGGACGAGTGTGCCAGCACGCCCTGCAGGAACGGTGCCAGGTGTCTGGATGGGCCCAACACCTACACTTGCGTGTGCACAGAAGGTGCGGAGGAGCTGGGTGGGGCCGGGCTGGTGCTAGCGGGGACTGGGAGCACAGCTCAGTGGTGGCCCCTGGAGGGACAGTGAGGCGCACCCGCAGCCCCCCCTTCCCAAGCAGGCACTGTGGCCCAGTCTGGGCGAGGCGTCCCAGGCCGGCCGTGGGGGCGGCAATGGCTCAGGGAGCAGCTGGCCCTGAGCCTTCCCGTGATACAGGGTACACAGGGACACACTGCGAGGTGGACATCAACGAGTGCGAGCCTGACCCCTGCCACTACGGCTCCTGCAAGGATGGCATCGCTGCCTTCACCTGCCTGTGCCAGCCGGGCTACACCGGCCACCACTGTGAGACCAACATCAACGAGTGTGCCAGCCAGCCCTGCCACCACGGGGGCACCTGCCAGGACCGCGACAATGCCTACCTCTGCCTCTGCCTCAAGGGCACCACAGGTGTCTGAGCCAGCCAGCTCTGGGTGGGAGCGGTGGACAGGGTAAGAGGGGCTCTGGAGCTGACCAGCCCACCTGTGCACCCGCAGGACCCAACTGTGAGATCAACCTGGACGACTGCACTAGCAGCCCCTGCGATGCGGGCACCTGCCTGGACAAGATCGATGGCTACGAGTGTGCCTGCGAGCCGGGCTACACAGGTGAGGGATCCATAGGGGGCAGGCAGAGCCAAGGGCAGGGGCACAGTCCACCCAGGGCCCTTGGACAGGCCAGGGGACCTCAGGGACTAAGGGCAGGGTGGCAAAGGCTGATGCCCAACTGTTGAGCTGGCGGGCTGGGCTATCACAGAGACCAAGAGAGGGCCGGAGGGGCCGCTCCGCCCCTACTCAGCGCGGCCCTGCCTGTCCGTCAGCAGGCCTGGGTTCTGGGCAGACGTCCGCTGCCGCTTCCCTGTGCGCTTGAGCACAGCCGTGGCCTGTCCAGGCCCCAGGTCCTTGTCATCAGATGGGCACCGCTGGGAAGGTGACAGGAGAGCGTGGGCGTCACGGGTGCGGCTGGCACCAGCAGCTGGGGAACTGAGCCTGGCCCCTCCGCACAGGGAGCATGTGCAACATCAACATCGACGAGTGCGCGGGCAGCCCCTGCCACAACGGGGGCACCTGCGAGGACGGCGTCAACGGCTTCACCTGCCATTGCCCCGAGGGCTACCACGACCCCACATGCCTGTCCGAGGTCAACGAGTGCAGCAGCAACCCCTGCATACACGGGACCTGCCGGGACAGCCTCAACGGGTAGGCCAGGCCACGCTGCCGGGGGCGGCCCTGGGCTGCATCCCGTGGGCACCGCGTCACTCGGGATCCAAGGACGCTCTGGAGCGGGAGGCCTGGCCCTCGTGGGTCTGCGGGGAGGAGCCATTTATGCTGCTGTGCACGGAGCACTGATGCTCAGCCCCGGGTCGCAGCGGGCGCGTGGGAAGGGGGCGCGGTCCCCGTGTCACGGAGGCCCCACTTTGCCCTTACTGGGCGCCGTCCCGAGTGTGAGGTGTCAGAACTCTGGCCGCTGTTGAGCTTGCTTTAAAGGATGCGAGGGTCCTGGTGGGTGGACACCTCGTCCGGAGCTCGGCCCCGTGCTGACCCGTGGTGTGCTCGCTCCCCCAGGTACCAGTGTGACTGTGACCCCGGGTGGAGCGGGACGAACTGTGACATCAACAACAACGAGTGCGAGTCTAACCCGTGCGTGAATGGCGGCACCTGCAGAGACATGACCAGCGGCTACGTGTGCACGTGCTGGGAGGGCTTCAGCGGTGAGCCGGGGTGTGGCGCCAGGCCCTGGTGAGGCAGCCGGGCCAGCAGGGCTACTGGTGCTGGCCTCAGAGGGCGTGGGCCGGGTGCTGCCACACTGCCACACTGACCGCGCCCCCTCCCCAGGCCCCAACTGCCAGACCAACATCAATGAGTGCGCGTCCAACCCGTGTCTGAACCAGGGCACGTGCATCGACGACGTGGCCGGGTACAAGTGCAACTGCCCGCTGCCCTACACAGGTGCGGACACAGTGGCTCTGGGCCGGGTGCGGGTGCTGCGCTTGCTGAGAGCCTCGGGCTCTGCTGCGCTTGGCCTTGGGGCTGGCGGGTGAGCAGACAGGTAGACAGGTGTGTCAGGGGCGCCGCCTTTGGCACCTGTGGCAGAGGAGAGGCTTGTGTGACTGTTGGAGGGTGGTGCCCAGGCCGGGCCTGCTAGGGTCTCCATGCCTCCCTTCGTCTCTCTTGGGCCTCTGGGGGCTGGGCCGCCCTCCCCCCACCCCCCCGCCAGGCTGAGGGATTCCTTTGACGGCAGCCTCTTTGTGCCAGGAACAAGGAGCCCTGTGTTGGGGCTGAGTGAGGCGGGAGCTGGCTCCCCTAGCGTCCACCCCCTGCCTCGGGTGCGGCCATGGGGGTTGCGGGAAAGGGTCCCTGTCAGATTTCTGTCTAAGCATTTGACAGGGCAGTCCCAGGGGGTGGGCAGGAGACGCTGCCTGGGCCAGGGTGGGGAGGGGTGCCACATTCCCATGACGCCCACGGCCTGGGGCCGGGGAAGGGTTGTTTGACCAAAGTTAGGGGCCTGGACTCTGTCTCTGTTGGTCAGCGAGGACGCTCCGTGGCGGGGCCGCCTGTGTCCCTTGCGGAGGCGCTGATAGCAGGCAGGAGGACGGGCCGTGCTGACCCGCTTCCTGCCTGCCCGCTTCCTGCTTCCTCTGCACAATTGTCGGAAACTCTGGCGAAGTTCCTGCCTGGCTAGGTCACTGTGGAAACTGATAGAGGGCCCTGGAAAGTCACACCAGCAGGCCGGGGACAGGGGAGACAAGGAAGATAGCGCTTCCTTGCTCTCAGGGGCTGGCCCTGCGCCATCAGCAGGAAGCTGACCTGGTCTGTGGGAGTCACCGCGGTGCACATGGACTGCTGTGGCCGTCACCAGGTCCCTACCCAGCCTGGGGCCCGGAGACGGAGCTCTCCTCTAATAGGCAGGATGTGCCTGGGGTCTTGGTGCCACATCTTGTCCCTTCTGTCGACGGCCTCCTGTGACCCAGAGCTGCAGTCAGCTCAAGGGCTTTTCCTCTTCAGAGGGACGCAGGGAGGGGTGAGGGCAACCCAGTCCCCACCTAGCTGGGGTGCCTGTCCAGCACCCGACTTGTTCCTGGGCACCTCCAGCAGGGTGAGTGCCAAGCTGTGCCGTAGCCTGCAGGGGGAGAGAGGTAGCCTCAGAGTGCATCTGCGTGGTGTGCTCAGCATCCCTGTCCGCACCCTGCCCATGAGGCACCGGCTGGCCCGGTCACTTTGCCTCTCTGTGGGGCCAGGTGTGGGTGCTGACACTGGATAGCTGGCAGGTGTGGGGAGCAGACCTGCTGGCTTCGCCCTGACGCCCGCTCCCAGGCCTCACCTGTAGGAAACAGGGAAGGGGACGTTACCAGAACCTCTGCAGTGAGTCCTAGTCTCCTGCGAGCCAGGGCAGCACACGGCGAATTACAGGAAAGGTAGACAAATGAGACTGAGAAGAAGCTGAGCTTTGGGTCTGATCAGTGCTGCTCTGGGCAGCAAAGACAAAAGCCCCCCTAGCTTGCAGCACTTTTCATTCAGTGCATGGGGAAACAGATGTAACAAGTGAAAAATGCAGAGTTCAGTACTTCACATTGGGACAAACAAGGTGTAAAAAGACTGGGGGGGGGCAGTGGAAATCTAAGAACAATGAGGAACTATGCAGATGAAGATTTGGTTCCTCCCTGGCATCTCCCGCAGGTGTGGTCTTGTCCTGGAGATTACAGCATCCGGGGATCACTGAGGTCTCAGTTGTGACCCGAGGCCAAAATGCAATTATGTCTGGAATGTCGTGGCTGGTCTGTAGGCTGGAGAACTAGGCCTACTCCAATGATTTGTCCCTAGAATTATGTAGCATTGCTCCCAACACTCACCCAGTATCTCTCCTTAGGAACCAAGTGTGAGCTGGTGCTGGCCCCGTGTGCTCCCAGCCCCTGCAAGAACAGCGGAGTGTGCAGGGAGTCCGAGGACTATGAGAGCTTTTCCTGTGTCTGTCCCAGCGGCTGGCAGGGTGAGGTTGGCCTGGACCCTCCCGAGCTGGGCAGGGAGCGGGGTGGCCTGGGGAGGCCGGCCAGCCCCACACTCAGGGAAGCTGCAGAGCCGGGAACTGGCCTCGGCCCTTCCTGCCCTGCGCATCTGTGGCTTTCCTGACCCACAGTTGGGGCACAGAGGGCGGTTGTGGGGCCGAGGACTCCCCTGGGGGGCCAGGGGAGAGGCACTGCGGGTGGACACTGCAGCCAGGACAAAGCCCCGAAGATAGAGGCCATGAGTGACCAGCCGGCCACCTCCCCACCCAGGGCAGACCTGCGAGGTCGACATCAACGAGTGTGTGAAGAGCCCGTGCCGCAATGGTGCGTCCTGTCAGAACACCAACGGGGACTATCGGTGCCACTGCCAGGCCGGCTACACGGGGCGCGACTGCGAGGCTGATGTGGACGACTGCCGGCCCAGTGAGTGGCCAGTCACCTCGGGCACGGGTGGGCGCTCCTGCGTCCAGCGGGAGAGGCTGCTCTGCTGTCCAGCCCTGGCAGTGTCCGCTGTGGGGACCCAGAGAGGCCGCGTCCCGGGAGGGAGCAAGGCCAGGTGCAGGACACGCCCTCCAGGCTCCACGTCAGGCCTTGCGTGGCTGACGCCTCCCCGGGGCGCCTGCTCAGGGCTCCCAGCTGGGTGCCAGGGAGCAGAGGCACTGGAGCGTGGCACAGTTCTCCCCCAGGACAGTGGTGGTGCAGGGTCAGCCTGTGCCCCAGCCTGCGGCTTACTCCTGGTCCAACCCCATGAAGCTACAGGACTCCCCGATCGTGCGCCATAGAAAACTGAGGTTTAAACCTGGCACGATGGTGCGTGCCTGTAATCCCGGCACTTGAGGCTGAGGCAGGAGGATTGAAAGTTCAAGTCCTGGGCTGGGGATTTAGCTCAGAGGTTCTGCCGCCTGCCTCGCAAGCGCAAGGTCCCGAGTTGGATCCGTGATACCAAAAAAGAAGGAAAGTTTAAGTCCTGCCTAGGCAATTTAGCAAGACCCTGTCTTAGAATATGATAAGAATGCCAGTCGTGGTGGTGCACACCTGTGATCCCAGCACTTGGGAGGCTGAGGCAGAAGGATTGCCAGGAGTTCAAGTCCAGCTTCACCCAGTCAGGAGAGGCAGAGATGTGTTGCTGGACCCTTGATTGCCTGTTGAGCTGGTAAAGCTCCCTCTTTCCTGGCCTGGGCCCTCGAAGAGGACAGGGGCACAAACTGCTGCCAAGGGGCTCCCAGGCCTCCCTGCAGGGCCGTGACACCGGCGCACTTCGTCCCCTCAATGTGGGCAGTGGCTCCCTCTCAGGCTTGCCCTCCTGTTCCCCTCAGACCCCTGTCACAATGGGGGCTCCTGCACCGATGGCGTCAATGTGGCCTTTTGCGACTGCCTGCCCGGCTTCCAGGGCGCCTTCTGCGAGGAGGACATCAACGAGTGTGCCAGCAGCCCCTGTCGCAATGGCGCCAACTGCACCGACTGTGTGGACAGCTACACGTGCACCTGCCCTGCGGGCTTCAACGGCATCCACTGTGAGAACAACACGCCTGACTGCACGGAGAGGTGCGGGCCCGTGGTGCCATGTGGGTACAGGTGGGCACGGAGCAGGCCTGAGGCCACACACAGTGCCTGGCAGCTGGGGTACAGCTGGTGTCTGCCCGGCCTGGTACAGCATTGAGCTGAGCCTGACGTCACTGGTTGTGTTGCAGCGTCCCCCGAAAAGGGCTTGTGACCCCCTCCGGTGACCAGAACCCGGATCCCCGTAGCTCACCCCAAAGGGCTGACAGTGCCGCCTCCTATCCATAAGACCATCTTAGCCCATCCTGTTCCCCTGTGCCCCTGGTCTCCAGAAAGCCCAGCGCTGAATGTCGTTCGATCCCTGGCTTGGGACAGTTCTCTCCCACATCATGCGTGGCTCTGGTTTCTCTCTTGCTGGTACCTCACCCGCCTGTGCTAGCTCTGTGACCCTGAAACCAAATACAAGAGAAAAACAGCTTACAGGAGGGAGATTTATTCTGGCCCAGCGGTTTCATCAAAGGTTAGGAAAGCTGCTCGCATTGTGGAGGCAGGAAGCAGAGAAGGGGAAAGAACAGAGATCTTCCGGGTCACAGACAGAGTAACCCCGTCCAGCCAGGCCTCCTAACAGCAAGTCGGCTCGAACTCACCCCATCCCCACCTGCAAGCACAGGAGCCTGGGGGTGTCTGACCCAGACCACAGCATGCACACCCACCAGTGTTGTCCAGCCCCACTCTTGCTGAGCTGTGATAAAGGCAGAGGAAGGAAGCGGGAGGTGGTGGAAGTCTGATAGGGCTCGAGGCGCGCAGGTGCCCTCACCCCTCCTGTGCTGCTGCCCGCCTCCAGCTCCTGCTTCAATGGTGGCACCTGCGTGGATGGCATCAATTCCTTCACCTGCCTGTGTCCGCCCGGCTTCACGGGCAGCTACTGCCAGCACGACATCAACGAGTGCGACTCAAGGCCCTGCCTGCATGGTGGCACCTGCCAGGACAGCTACGGCACCTACAAGTGCACCTGCCCACAGGGCTACACCGGCCTCAACTGCCAGGTGAGCAGGGCTGCAGAGGTGCTGGTGCAAGGGGTGGAGGGCCTCACCCCTGGGCTTGGGGAGAGGAGGGCCAAGCTCAGGACGGGGCCCTCGCGGGCACAGTGACAGGAATTGGGGGTGCAGATCCGACAGTGGCTCGTGGAGCCAGTTGGCAAGTAGGTGGTTGTGGAAAAGTGGTGGAAACGTGTTGTGGGAGCTGGTATCTGCACTGAAAGGTCCTTGCAAAAACCATCAGTTCACAAAGCTGCTCGGGGAGTGGTGGACCCCAGCCCCGGTTCTCCCAGGCAGCAGGGCCCTGTGGGGGTCTATGGGGTCCGTGTCTGTCTCCACCTCTAGAGTGGGGTCACAGTGCACGTTGGACCCGAGGCCCTGGCTGATGGGGGTGCCGCTCAGCCCGGGCACAGGAGGAGGGCACTCCAGCGGGATCTGGGCTGCAGGTGGTGAGGTGCTGACCCCAGTCTGTCCCCAGAACCTCGTGCGCTGGTGTGACTCCTCCCCCTGCAAAAATGGGGGCCAGTGCTGGCAGACCAGCACCCTGTACCGCTGCGAGTGCCACAGCGGCTGGACCGGCCTCTACTGCGATGTGCCCAGCGTCTCCTGCGAGGTAGCCGCAAAGCAGCAAGGTCAGAGCTGGGCCCAGCCCAGGCCCTGGTGCCCACCAGGCCAGGAGGGCGGGGGCAGGCCGAGGTGGGGCTGAGCAAGGAGCCAGGCCTCACTCCCCTCCAACCTTTCCCCACAGGCATCGATGTCACCCACCTGTGCCAGCACGGAGGACTCTGTGTGGATGCGGGCAACACCCACCACTGCCGCTGCCAGGCCGGCTACACGGGCAGCTACTGCGAAGAAGAGGTGGACGAGTGCTCACCTAGCCCCTGCCAGAATGGGGCCACCTGCACTGACTACCTGGGTGGCTACTCCTGCAAGGTGAGGAGGTGCCTGGCACAGAGGCTTTGAGCCTTGAGCTGGCACAGCAGGGATGCTGAACTTGGCAGCCCTGTTCACTGCCCAGTCCCAGGGAAGGCTGGCCCAGAGGAGGAGGAGGGCACTGGGCAGCGGGACAGGTGCCCAAGCCTCAGGCCGGCCCTCATCCACTACCAGGCAGTCCCAGGCACACCCAGGGCCTCCTCCTGGGCACGAGGGTCAGCTGGGACCTCGGCCCCACGTGAGACCCACTCGCCCTCTGTCCCACAGTGCATGGCTGGCTACCATGGGGCCAACTGCTCCGAGGAGATCAACGAGTGCCTGTCCCAACCCTGCCAGAATGGAGGCACCTGCATCGACCTCACCAACACCTACAAGTGCTCCTGCCCACGGGGCACGCAGGGTGAGCCAACCCTTGCCAGCGCGCATGCAGGGCAGGGGAAAGCAGGCAGTGCAGGCTCCCACGGAACCAGCCCGTGAGCCGAGAGGGGTCTGCACAGAAAGGGGGCTGTGGCCCACTGTCACCCATCGGCCGGGGACAGGCACTGCAGGGGCGAGCTCGGCCCGCCCTGACTGAGGCGTCACTCTGCAGGTGTGCACTGCGAGATCAACGTGGACGACTGCAGCCCGCTCCTCGATCCCGCTTTCCGCAGCCCCAAGTGCTTCAACAACGGCACCTGCGTGGACCAGGTGGGCGGCTACACCTGCACCTGCCCGCCTGGCTTCGTGGGCGAGCGGTGCGAGGGCGACGTCAATGAGTGCCTGTCCAACCCGTGTGACCCTCGCGGCACCCAGAACTGTGTGCAGCGCGTCAACGACTTCCACTGCGAGTGCCGCGCGGGCCACACCGGTGGGTGCTGCTGAGAGTGTGGGGAGCCCGGGGGGCCCTGTGGCTCCCTGGGCCGGGGTCTGACACGTGGGCCGCCCCGACCGCCTCCCTGCAGGGCGCCGCTGCGAGTCGGTCATCGATGGCTGCAAGGGGAAGCCCTGCAAGAACGGGGGTGCCTGTGCCGTGGCTGCCAACACCGCCCGCGGCTTCATCTGCAGGTGCCCCGCGGTAGGTGCGGCGCGGACCCCCACCCTGGGAGGGCCTGTGCCACCTCATCCGCATCCCCCAAGTGCGTTCCGTTCTTACACGCGCTGCTTTGGAGCAGTCTTAGGTCTGCGGATGCCCCTTGGCCCTGCGCGGCTGGAGCACTGTGTGGTGGGAGGGTCCTGGGCGCCATGGCTCACTCCGGGGTTGCTCTGGGGGCCAAGAGCCTGGCTCTGGGCTCTGGGCTCATATGTCTGCCATCCAGGTCACGCCGGAGAGTGGCGCAGCCCTAAGCATTCCGGGCTGCGAGTCCCCATCCCTCTGCACACCTGACCCTGACCCTGTCCCCGGTCTGAGAACGGTGCAGGAGCCGCTGGGGAGGCTGCGGATGCCCTGCAGGGAGGGGATCAGTGGCACCTGGCGGGGCGCGTGGTGCTGGGGCAGCTGCCTTGACGCCCTGCCTGCCTCCCCTCTTGCAGGGCTTCGAGGGTGCCACTTGCGAGAACGATGCGCGGACTTGCGGCAACCTGCGCTGCCTCAACGGCGGCACATGCATCTCGGGCCCGAGAAGCCCCACCTGCCTGTGCCTGGGCACCTTCACGGGCCCCGAGTGCCAGTTCCCGGCCAGCAGCCCCTGCGTAGGTGGCAATCCCTGCTACAACCAGGGCACCTGCGAGCCCACGGCCGAGAGCCCCTTCTACCGCTGCCTGTGCCCCGCCAAGTTCAACGGGCTCCTGTGCCACATCCTGGACTACAGCTTTGCAGGTGGCACTGGGCGTGACATCCCCCCGCCGCAAGTGGAAGAGGCCTGCGAGCTGCCCGAGTGCCAGGAGGACGCGGGCAACAAGGTCTGCAGCCTGCAGTGCAACAACCACGCCTGTGGCTGGGACGGCGGCGACTGCTCGCTCAACTTCGACGACCCCTGGAAGAACTGCTCCCAGTCCCTGCAGTGCTGGAAGTACTTCAGCGACGGCCACTGCGACAGCCAGTGCAACTCGGCTGGCTGCCTCTTTGACGGCTTCGACTGCCAGCACACGGAGGGCCAGTGCAAGTACGGCAGGGCCAGCCCTGCCCGAGGGGCCCGGGGACAGCCAGGCAGGGTGGCAGGGCGGCCAGCCTTGGGGCGGGCACGAGGCCCAGCAGGCACATGGCCTGAGTGTGCCCTGGGCCCGCAGCCCCCTGTACGACCAGTACTGCAAGGACCACTTCAGTGACGGGCACTGCGACCAGGGCTGCAACAGCGCGGAGTGTGAGTGGGATGGGCTGGATTGCGCGGAGCACGTGCCTGAGCGGCTGGCGGCCGGCGCGCTGGTGGTGGTGGTGCTGCTGCCTCCCGAGCAGCTTCGCAACAACTCCTTCCACTTCCTGCGCGAGCTCAGCCGCGTACTGCACACCAACGTGGTCTTCAAGCGCGACGCTCAGGGCCAGCAGATGATCTTCCCCTACTACGGCCGTGAGGAGGAGCTGCACAAGCACCCCATCAAGCGCTCTGCCACAGGCTGGGCCCCGCCGGGTGCCCTCCTTGGCCAGGCTGCCGCCTCGCTGCTCCCCAGCAGGGCAAGCAGGCGCCGGCGCAGAGAGCTGGACCCCATGGACGTCCGCGGGTGAGTCCTGGTGCACACCGACACACGCACACCGCCCCCGGCCAGCTCTGCCTGAGCCTCAGGCCGCCCCAAGGCAGGCAGCACACGTCCCTCTTCAGGGGAAAGGACAAGGACAATCCGGGAGGACCTGGGCCACTCAGGTCCCATGCGGCCGAGGGGCAGGGGCACCAATCCCAGTCCCACAAGACATGGTGCGCTTGCCTGGGGGCTGAGCCTGTCGCCCCTCATCCCGTATTTGGGGGTCCCAGTGGCCTTCCACACCTACTTAGCATATTTGATTTGGGGCGTCTGGGCCACGGTGCCAGGTTGGGGCAGCTTGGTGTGCCCTGGCCCCAGCAGTTTGCCAGCCATGGCTTCACTGGTGAGGGACAGCTGTCACACGGAGGCCAGGTCAGAACCCTGTGGTGCGGAGGCTGGCCCTGGTGCGGGCATCCTGGCTGGTGTGTGACCCGTGCCCCTGTGGTTCTGAGCCTGCCACCTCCTGCCCGTCCCTCGGGGGTTCTGAGGACTCCCGCCCCTGCTGTGCCTCCCTGCACGGCTCCTGGGAGGGCGTGGTCTCCTCAGGATGCGCTGTGTCCTCCAAGGTGAGGAAAGTAGGCATTGAGACATCTAAGGGGCCCAGCAGTGGTGGGACAGGGCCTGGCAGGGCCACACTCTGCACACCACTCCGTGGTGAATGCCTGCAGCGTGCCCACGTAGGGACCGGGGCGTCACTGGTCGGGCCGCAGGACACGGTCCCCTCTGCAGTTGCTGTGAGACCTGTCTGCCATCAGGATGGTCAGGAGCTGGGGGACAGTCCCCCGCTGGTGGCAGGGGACATGACTCTGGTCCCAGCCCAGGTGCTTGTGTCACCAGATCCATCGTCTACCTGGAGATCGACAACCGGCAGTGCGTGCAGTTGTCCTCGCAGTGCTTCCAGAGTACCACCGACGTGGCCGCATTCCTGGGTGCGCTCGCCTCGCTGGGCAACCTCAACCTCCCCTACAAGATCGAGGCCGTGCAGAGTGAGTGCCCGGTCCGCAGCGTCGAGGAGAAGCTGCCCAGGAGCCACTGGGTCTTCCCATCCCTCGGGGCTCTCGCTCCTGGTTCCAGCTGCTACTGTGCTGTGTGTCCTGCCGCCAGCTCAGAGAGCACTTTTCTGGAACGTTCGGGACAGCATGTCCTCCTAACAAGGGTGACAGCTGTCGGGGAGCCACCCCGGGGATGAGCACACCCCCGGGGAAGTGGGAGCCTTCTCTCCCCACCCCTCCCTCTGATTTTTCTTTGTTGGGTATTATTTCAAAATCATTACAGCTTTTTTTTAAAAAGAGAGAGAAGGAAGAATTGATTGGTGTCATGTGAAGTGTTGAAGTTTGTATCTTGAAAATCCCCCTAAATCCTTTGTCTTAACAGCTCAATGCAAGTGCAGTGATGTGAAGTTGGCTAATCCTTCTCCCTGAAAGCGGAGAAACTGAAAGCCGTCTCCAGACGGTCGGCTGGTGCAGGAGAGAATTTAGCGATAGTTTGCAATTCTGATGAATCGCGTAGAAAATGACCTTATTTTGGGGGGCGGGACGGAGGAGGGTGGGTGAGGAGGCGCCGGCCACGGAGCCATTCCGCCGCCCCGGCCGCTGCACTGACGCCGGCGCTGCCCGGCCGCTGCCCGCAGGTGAGACAGTGGAGCCGCCGGCGCCCTCACAGCTGCACCTCATGTACCTGGTCGGGGCCGCCTTCGTGCTCCTCTTCTTCGTGGGCTGCGGGGTGCTGTTGTCCCGCAAGCGCCGGCGCCAGCATGGCCAGCTCTGGTTCCCCGAGGGCTTCAAGGTGTCGGAGGCCAGCAAGAAGAAGCGACGAGAGCCCCTCGGCGAGGACTCCGTGGGCCTCAAGTAAGTGGACGCAGCGTCCCCTCCGGGGTGAGAGTGTCTGCCCCGCACCCTCGCGCCCTCCCCGGGCTCCAGAGGCCACTCAGTCTCGCTCCCCCCAGGCCCCTGAAGAACATGTCGGACGGCGCCCTCATGGATGACAACCAGAATGAGTGGGGGGACGAGGACCTGGAGGGCAAGAAGTTTCGGGTGAGTCCAGCGCGCTCCGGGGATGCCGGCGGAGGCTCTGGCGCCGTGACCCTGCGTGACGTGGCTCTCTGCTCCCCCACCCCAAACACAGTTTGAGGAACCGGTGGTTCTTCCTGACCTGGATGACCAGACGGACCACCGGCAGTGGACCCAGCAGCATCTGGACGCCGCCGACCTGCGTGTGTCTGCCATGGCACCCACACCGCCGCAGGGCGAGGTCGACGCTGACTGCATGGATGTGAATGTGCGCGGGCCTGGTACGGCCACTGGGGGGCTTCAGGGCCAGGGGCTCTGCCAGGTCCTGGGTGTCCAGCAGCCCACGCCTCCCCTCCTCAGGCCCACTGCCTCCCCCGGGGCTATAGCTACGGGGTGCAGGGTGGGGGCGGAGTCACCACCTCCGGGGCTGCTGCTCCTCTGGCATCTGCTGAGCAGCATTTCCTCTGGGCCAGTGCTACTGTCCCAGGCAACCAGAGTCCGTGTTCAATGCTTGTTTCTCCCCGCGCCTTCCCAGGCAGGTTTCCGGCTCAGGGTTCTGGCAGGTCGGGGAGCAGAGCTGGAGTGGGCTCTGTTGTCCACTCCAGCAGGTTGCAGCTGGGTGTGGGCTCTGTCCTGGGGAAGCCAGGGGACTCGTGTTCACACAGCTGCCCCCGGGCTGGAGACCGCTGCTGGCACCCGAGCTGTGGCCGGGTGCCTGGCACTGAGCCCCCTCCTGTCTCTGCTCCCATGTAGATGGCTTCACCCCGCTCATGATCGCCTCCTGCAGCGGAGGGGGCCTGGAGACGGGCAACAGCGAGGAGGAGGAGGATGCGCCGGCCGTCATCTCCGACTTCATCTACCAGGGTGCCAGCCTGCACAACCAGACCGACCGCACCGGCGAGACCGCCCTGCACCTGGCTGCGCGCTACTCACGCTCTGACGCTGCCAAGCGCCTGCTGGAGGCCAGTGCGGATGCCAACATCCAGGACAATATGGGACGCACCCCGCTGCACGCGGCCGTGTCTGCTGATGCACAGGGTGTCTTCCAGGTAGGCAGCGGCCACTGGACTCAGTGGCCCTGGGAGCCTTGGTCCCGAATGTGGCTTAGACTGGACACCCGGCACCTGCACCTGGACCTCCGCCCCATGTCCACCCTAGGAGGCCCAGTGGTGGCCCAGCAGGAAGCCTGGGCGGCTGGAGGGTGAGGCAGAGCCACTGTCCCCAAGACAGACTTCTGCGTCAGGGTCAGGCCCAGCCGGAGGTCCCAGTCCCAGTGCCGCTGTCCTCCTGCTCCCCCCTTTTAGCCACAGCTGCAGGCATAGCCTGTGGCGGTGAGTAGAGGGCTTTAGAGGCTGCCTTGCAGCCTTGCTAGGGAGCCTGGGCTGAGGGTGGATTTAGAGGTTTGGATCCCTGGGTCTCCGGGGAGCAGGCCCGGCAGGGGCTCCTCCTGCAGACTGCCAACCACCAACCCTCACACCGTCCCTGGGCTCCAGGCTCCCCTAAAGCGGCTTCAGATGCCCGGAGAAGCAGGCATCCTCACAGTCTCCTGATTAGTAATTTCTTAACTCCATGACACGTTGCTCTGCAGAATAAGATACTGAGATTGGCTGTGTCGGGGCTGCGCCTCTCCTAACAGCCTCCCTGGCACACACAGATGAGGTTCCCTGCTGATCCCCGGGGTCCAGGAGAGCTGCAGGTCCCTTGACCTCGTGTTTCTCACCTGCCCGCAGACAGCGAATGCCATTCCTGCCTGTGGCGTGGGCCAGGGCAGCAGTGGGGACACCCAGTCTGCCATAGCCCTACAAGCCAGAGGTCACATCCCGGCTGCAGCCTGGCAGCTGGCAGGAGCTTGGCTGTTGATTTGGAGGTGGTCACAGCAGTGGGGGGTGTGGTGAGGACCAGAGGAGGTCACACGTGGTCACAGTGACCATGGCCATCAGGGCCTGGCCCCTCCTGCATGCGTGGAGTGCAGGTGCCTGGTGTCGTCCCTGGAGCCGTTCATGTCAGACATCGGCTTCCAGCCGGGCACCTTGTGCTCATGTCCACTACAGCCTAGCCTGAGTCCTTCCCTGCCCCCCAGATCCTGATCCGGAACCGAGCCACGGACCTAGATGCCCGCATGCACGACGGCACGACGCCGCTGATCCTGGCGGCCCGCCTGGCCGTGGAGGGCATGCTGGAGGACCTCATCAACTCGCACGCCGACGTCAATGCCGTGGATGACCTGGGTAGGCTAGCTGCCTGGCTGCGGGAGGCGGTGGCTGCTGTGGGCCCACTGTGACTCTCTCCATCTGCGACCCCCCAGGCAAGTCGGCCCTGCACTGGGCTGCCGCCGTGAACAACGTGGATGCTGCGCTGGTGCTGCTGAAGAACGGGGCCAACAAGGACATGCAGAACAACAAGGTGGGCGGGTGGGGAGAGGGAGTCCCTGGGAAGGCAGTGCAGACCACCTGGCTGGCCCTCGGGCCGCGGTCAGCTCTCCCAGCCCCCTCTAGTGCTGCAGGACTGGGGGCTGGGACTGTAGCAAACTGGGAGGACCTGCCCCCTGCCCCCCCAAGAGCCTGCAGCTGCCGCTGTCCCATCACCACCGCCTGACCTCTCCTTCTGTCCTTGGCTGTCACTGGGGGGCACGGCGATGGGGCCCTGGCTTCCTACAGGAGGTCCCCACCACAGTCACATTGCCACTGTCTCCCAAAGCTCAGCCGATGGCCGAGCTGGGCCATTTTTTTCCTCCCTGCCACCAGCCTGACCCAGGTCTCCTAGGTCTCATTGCTGCTCTACCACCTGGCACCTAGGTCCTATGGACTCTTTTTTTTCGGTACCGGGGATGGAACTCGGGACCTTGCGCTTGCGAGGCAGGCGGTGGAACCACTGAGCTAAATCCCCGGCCTCCCTGGGGACTCTTGAGCACAGAAAGGCGGAGCATCCCCCACCTGTGCCCCACATTGCAAGTATCCCTGGGTGCATTCCAAAACAGGGTCCCTCCTGGGTGAGGGGATACAGTGGGTGTCAGCACAGGGGATGCTGTTGGACCCACACGCTCCCCAGTCACAGTGGGGCCGGTGACTTGAACCTGTCCCTCCCCATGGGGAAGACCGAGCTTGAGACTCAGGGACCGGCTGACAGGTGCCAGGTCTCAGGAGCTCGGGGCACATCTGGGCAGATTAGCCCTGGAAGGAGCTGAGGCACCAGGGCCACTTGCAGCCTGTCTGCAGGAAGCCCCTCTCTGCCCACCTTGCAGCTCCTGAGCCCCAGCCTGAGTTGCTGCAGTGTCTCACATCTGTGTGTTGGGGCCACAGTTTATTGGATCTCAGTGCAGCCTGTGATCCCTGGGAGGGTGCGGAGCCCTAGGGGTTGGGAGCAGAGGAGCCCACAGACCTCCTGGGTGGTGTCTGATGTGTGATCAGGCAGGTGTGACGTGTACAGGTGGGTCTGGACGGTTTTCTCACCTGCCCGGTGCCCTGTCCCCAGGAGGAGACACCTCTGTTCCTGGCCGCCCGGGAGGGCAGCTATGAGACTGCCAAGGTGCTGCTGGACCACTTTGCCAACCGGGACATCACTGACCACATGGACCGCCTGCCGCGGGACATTGCCCAGGAGCGCATGCACCACGACATCGTGCGGCTCCTGGATGAGTACAACCTGGTGCGCAGTCCCCAGCTGCACGGCGCCGGCCTGAGTGGCACGCCTACCCTGTCACCCACACTCTGCTCACCCAACGGCTACCTGGGCAACCTCAAGCCTGCTGTGCAGGGCAAGAAGGCCCGCAAGCCCAGCACCAAGGGCCTGACCTGCAGCGCCAAGGAGGCCAAAGACCTCAAGGCACGGAGGAAGAAGTCGCAGGACGGCAAGGGCTGCCTGCTGGACAGTTCGAGCATGCTGTCGCCCGTGGACTCGCTGGAGTCACCCCACGGCTACTTGTCGGATGTGGCTTCACCGCCCCTCCTGCCCTCCCCATTCCAGCAGTCTCCATCCCTGCCTCTCGGTCACTTGCCCGGCATGCCCGACACCCACCTGGGCATCAACCACCTGAATGTGGCAGCCAAGCCCGAGATGGCGGCGCTGGGTGGGGGTGGCCGGCTGGCCTTTGAGCCCGGGCCCCCGCGCCTCTCCCACCTGCCGGTGGCCTCCAGCACCAGCACGGTCCTGGGCACCAGCGGCAGCGGGGCTGCGAATTTCACCGTGGGCACAGCGGCCGGCCTGAATGGCCAGTGCGAGTGGCTGTCCCGGCTGCAAAACGGCATGGTCTCTGGCCAGTACAACCCACTGCGGGGAGCGGTGGCCCCAGGCACACCCAGCACGCAGGCCCCCGCCCTGCAGCATGGCATGATGGGCCCACTGCACAGCAGCCTCTCTGCCAACACCCTGTCCCAGATGATCAGCTACCAGGGCCTGCCCTCCACGCGGCTGGCCACCCAGCCCCACCTGGTGCAGGCCCAGCAGGTACCTCAGGTGCAGCAGCAAAACTTACAGGTGCAGCCACCAGGCCTTCAGCCACCACCAAATATCCAGCAACCGCAGGGTCTGCAGCCGCCGCCACCATCGCAACCACACCTCGGTGTGGGCTCAGTGGCCAATGGGCACCTGGGCCGCAGCTTCCTGGGTGGGGAGCCGAGCCAGGCGGACGTGCAGCCACTGGGCCCCAGCAGTCTGACCGTGCACACCATCCTGCCCCAGGAGGGCCAGAACCTGCCCACGCCGCTGCCGGCTTCACTGGTCCCGCCCATGACCACAGCCCAGTTCCTGACCCCGCCCTCCCAGCACAGCTACTCCTCCTCACCCGTGGACAGCACCCCCAGCCACCAGCTGCAGGTGCCGGAGCACCCCTTCCTCACCCCGTCCCCTGAGTCCCCCGACCAGTGGTCAAGCTCGTCGCCACAGTCCAACATCTCCGACTGGTCCGAGGGCGTCTGCAGCCCACCCACCAGCATGCAGTCCCAGATCGCCCACATTCCAGAGGCGTTCAAGTAAACAGCCGCGCCCCGAGGACCCCGGCTCCCTTTCCCAAGGCCTGCCAGGCATTACCAGTGCTCCAGGATGCTGGGGCCAACCAAAGGAGCCTTTTTAAGAAAAAAATGTTTTTATGCAAAATAAGAGGACAAGAATTTCGATTTTTTTAGTATTTATTTATGTACTTTTATTTTACACAGAAACACTGCCTTTTTATTTATACGTACTGTTTTCTATGGCACCAGGTAACAACTTACCTGTTCCCAGGAAATAAACTAGTTCTCAAAAGTCACGATTTTCCTGCTCGGGGTGAAAATGATGACGTGTTTGTATAAACAAAGATTCATGATTTATAAATGCCATTTATTTATTGATTTCTTCTTTCACAATCCAAAAAGAAGCGATGCTGGAGGAGGGAGGGTTGAACTGCACGCTCTGGAAAGCTCCCAGGTGCCTGCCCCGCGCCTGCATCTCCCGTCCCGACCCCAGCGTCTCCTGTGTCTCGTGAGAAGATGTGTTGAGAGACGGACAAAGGAGCGAAACCTTCACATCTCGGGCACGTGGATTAGTTTGCATCGAGAACCGGAGAAGTGAGGGAAGCGCTGTGGCCTACACGTCAGTGTTTGTGGTGTTTCCGGAAGGCGCTTTTGCAGCTGTGTGCGCCTGGCGGACACCAGGAGTCCGTCGGTCCCGTGGTACCAATCGTGAATCTTTGTCTCAGGCCCAGGGTGACTAGTGTTCGTTAGCCTTGGGAGTGCTGTCCCCTGTCTCGCCCGCTGCCCCAGCCAGACAGCATGTCCTGGACCGAGCGGGTGGTCAGGTGTGTGCAGGCACAGGACCACGCAGAGGACTGAATCCTGCTCTTCAGGAAGGATGCTGGCTGCTGGGCCCTGGCTGGGCCCTGGCTCCTCACCATGGTCTAGGTTCGGATGGTGGACTGCGAAGGCCTGGACCTGGCTGCTGGAGGCCCCCCATTTAGGGGGACCTGCCAGCACAGCCTGCAAGGAGGTCAGGAGAAGCCCATGTCCCAGGTCTTTCCCCAGCAGCCCCAGGTGACGTGGGGGGCACCCATGTCAGGCCTCGGCCGTGCTGGAGGGTGACCTGGCCCCTGTGCTCACGGGCCGCTCACCTAGGAGAGCAGATGATTCTTGGATGGAGTATACGCCTGTGGCAGAGTAAATATCTGTAAATACATTTAAAATGTGGATTTTGTTTAAAAAATCTGAATGAACAAGTCTGTCCTGAGTCAAGCTGGTGGAGGTGTCAGTGCGGTGACCCAGGCCTTGTGACCCGCAGGTGCCGGAAACGTAGCTCCTACGAGCGCAACCCAGGGACGGATGGCCCACCAGCCTCCCTGTCCCCGCATGCACGGGCACTCGGGGCTGGGTGCTGCCACCTGGGGCAGCTCCCCGCTGTCCTGGGCCAGTGCTGTGCCTTCCCTAGTGGGCCCGACCAGACTCGTCCTAAGATGGTGATTCTTACTGTTTTATAAAATAGAGTGTAGTTTACAGAAAAAGAAAAGTTTAAAAAAAAATTGTCTACATGCAAAACTGTAGATGATGAAAATGATGTATTTTTTTTCATCTTTTTTTGTTAACTGATTTGCAATAAAACTGATGCTGATGGTCATCCCGATTTTGCTAACCTGGCGGAGTGGTCTGGCTTATCTTTGGCCGGGGGTCCTCTGAGATGCTGGGCCCTTCTCACGGGAGTCACAGTGGAGAGGAGAGGCAGAGCCCCGAGCTCGAGCAGGGCCGGGGGGCAGAGTCGGGACGCTCCTGTGAGCCCCCATGGCACACTGGGTGACAAGGGGGTCTGATGTCGCCCCGTGACTACAAGATGCTGCCCGGCCTAGGGCCCCAGAGAACGAGCTTTCTCGCCATGTTTGGAGGAGGCCGAGTGCCCGCCACAGGTTGCTGCCATCATTGGGACCGCAGAGAGCAGAGATTAGGGCCGGGTGCACAGGTGTGGGCTCAGGTTGGGCGGGTCCCACAGGTGCGTGTGTCCGTGGTCCTCTGGGCTTTATTCACAACAGCCTGAAGAGCTGGCTATCCGCTAACTGGCGAGTGGCTGACGGCACGTGGTCTGACTTTGCTACGATGGGGCATCGCAGGTGCTCACCTGGCTGGGCCGATCAGCATGCACGGGAAGTTGTCCCTGGCGGGTCTGGAGGGGATTGCACCCCAGTCCATTAAGGAGGGGAGCAGAGGGCCTCCCTGGTGCGGTGGGCTGCGTCCAATCAGTCGAAGGCCTGAGCAGGACAAAAGGCTCTGGTGCCTGCCTGTGCCAAGCACTGACGTTCTCCACCCTTCGTTGGCCCTTCTTGGGTCTCAAGCCTGCGGCATTTGGACCGGAACTCACCCTATTGACTCTCTGGAGGGCTCCGGGCCGCCCCTGTGGCTCTTGGGACCCGTCAGCCCCACCACCGTGTGCTCAAGTTGCTGCAGCCCCCGGCCTGTGTATCCGCTGCTGGTTCTGTTTCTCTGGAGACCCCTGATGAGTGCACACAGCACAAGGGGGGATATTAGGCAGCTGTGAAAAGGATAAGGCTCCGACACTTGCTATGGAGCCGATGAAACTTGAGGCTGCTGTGCTCAGTGAACCCAGGCACAAGAGGCCACCTGGCATGTGACCCCTTTCACCTGACATGTGACCCCCTCAGTTATTCAGCATGCAGACAGACAGCAGACCGGCCCCTCTGGGGCTGGGGTGGGGCCTGGCTGTGGCCGCTCCGTGGCTGTGGAGTGTGACCTTGGAGTGGTGGAGCAGGCAGCTCTGGATGGCGGCAGGGCTGTCACCCCCGCTATGGCTGCCCCCATAGTGCACTCTGGGAGGGTCATTTTAGGTCCTGGGTGTCCACCCAGGTACGTGATGGAGGGCAGGCACCGGGCCTTTGGGCCACACCCCAGCCTGCGAAGCGATGCGGTATTTCTCAAAAGAGAAATGTGGGGGGATTTGTCCCCCGCAACTCGAGGCCTCAAGGGACCCATGGCCCCACCTGCCCAAAGCCACCCTGAGGCCCTAACCCCTGCAGGACCCAAAGGAGAAGCGAGGGGGCTGTGGGTGATGAGGACTGAGAACTGTGGTTGGGTGCTTCCCGCAGAGGCAGCCGGCCTGGGGCCTGCATCCACCATGGCCCCTGGCATCGGCTTCCTCCTCCAGGAGCTGCCACTGCCATGGTCCTGGGCCACCTGCCCACCACCCAGGCCCGAGTGTGGGCTGAGGGTTTCCAGGTGCCAGGCCACCTGGCAGGTAGCCCTGTGCCCGCTGCCCAGCCCGGCAGCTGCTGGCCTTTCCTTCCAGCTGGTCCTGCTCATTCCGGAGTGACAATTTGGCAGCCCACCCGGCTCCAAGGGGCCACCCACCCCAGGGAACACACGCGACTCCTGGGGACACAGCCCTTCCGGCTGAGCTTGAGAGACAGTCCTGGCTGAGCTGTCTGCCTTGGGCTGAACTAAGTCCCCTAGCCCCGGACGCTCACGTTGAAGCCCAGACGCCCAGGATCTCAGCGAGTGACTGGAGACAGGGCCTTGGGGGACTCTCTGGTGGCCACTTACCAGTGTGACCTTGTCCTCGACAGGACACAGCCAGGCAGAGGGAGGGATGGAGGAAGGGGCACCTCAGACGGACAGCCCTGGGAGAGGCCCAGGCAGAGCCGACCTGCCTCATGCTGGCCTCCGGGCCACCAGGACTCAGTGGTGCAGACTGAGCCAAGGCCCCAGTTCCTCCCAGGCCCCAAATGCATCTAGGACATGGCCAGCAGCACTGGCCAGCTGGCCAGGCATGGGCCCTGGCCCCCAGACACTGCCCCTTCCCCTCTTGGGGTGCTAGGGCTCCCTGCAGTCTACCAGCTGCAGTTCTCAGTCCTGAAGATGCGTAAGACCTGAGGATTTGCCCCCCCCCATCTTCCTTCCTTCGTGACTGCTGGCGCCATCCTGGGCCAGGGAGTCCCCATCCCCTCAAGGGAAAAAGGCTTCCTCAGCACCTCAGGATGCTTCAGAGCAGCCCTGGCCAGTAGAAACACACCTGAAGCATTAGGATTTAATAGTTCATGCCTCAGTGGCCACACTGAAAAGGAAGGAAGGGGAGGCAGGGCTCTCAGTGGTGAGTGATTGCTCGGCCTGTGTGAAGCCCTGGATTCCATCCCCAGAACCACCACCCAAAAAAAAAAAAAAAAAGTAAAAAGAAAGTGAGGCTTATTTTAATATCTTAGTTCATCTAATAGATCTCTAATATTATTTCAGCAAATAATTGCTGGGCGTGGTGGTGCATACCACCTATAATCCCAGCACCTAGGAGGCTGAGGCAGGAGGATCACCGTGAGTTCGAGGCCAGCCTGGTCTACATAGTGAGTTGAAAGCCATCTGAACTACATAGGGAGACCCTGTCTCAAAACAATAGTCAATATAAACAGCCTACGGGAGAGATCACATTTTAAAATTTTGTATTTCCTGATACTATACCTGAGCCAGCATGAGCCTCACTCCAGACTGGAGTGTGGCCAGCCACGCCACAGGGCCCTGCCTCAGACAGTGCAGGCTTAGGCTCTGGAAGGTCAAGGTGCCCCAGGCACCGGTGTCACCAGCAGAGGAACAAGCTGCGGCGCTGGTGTCTCACTTCTCACTGTTGCTGGAGTGAACCCCAAGTGTGGCTCTGCACAGTCCTGGGCAGTCCACAGAGGGTACTGAGAGCACCAGCAGCCACAGACCCAGCTCCTGCCAGGCTCCCCGAGTAGCAGGACGTGGAGGTTGGGTGGAGCTGAGCGAAGGAGCCATCCCTCCACGCATCCGTGGCCGCCCAGCCCAGTCCTCAGCCACACAGGGAACATGGGCAGAGGCGTGTGCTCAGGACACTCTGCTGGGGGACGGCACCATCGCACCGATAATCCAGAGGTGTTTCCACTGCAGGGTGCGCGTCGTCCCAGGCAGAGTGACACATCAAGCACCGTGTCCCAGGAGGCCCCTGGGGCTGGGCATCCTCTACCCTGGGTCTCGGGCCTGGAGGCACATGTACTGTGGGTAGAGGAGTGCACGTGTGGGACAGCGCTGGGGACATGCTGTTTCCGGGGTCTGTGCCTACAGCTGCTCGGAGGGTCCGGGCCAGCCACCGCCGGGATTCTGGCATGCCGGTCTGTGTTTGCACTTCCCCCTTGGAGCGCCCCGTGGGGCTGTGGATGGTTCTGTTGCCCACAGGAAGCTCCCGCCTGCTGGCTGCTGCCCGGCCAGGACTTAGAAACGGTCTGGTTGTTACCACCGTGAATTCTTTTTTACACCTCACTGTGTCTCACCTGCACCACATCTTCTCACGGCCTTGTTCTGGGGCTCTGTGTAAATCCACACATCATGAGAGGTGGCCCTGAAGGAAAAAAGCCACTGGGAGAGACCCGGCATCTTTCCTCAGCAAGCTCGGGACTCCACTCAGGGATGGCTCTCTGGCTCCCCCTGGTGACTATACTCCGCTAGTGCCCTTTTGGCCCATAGCTCCTGACACTGAGGCTGAGGGTGGTGACTTGCCCAGAGGTTTCCGTGTCCCTGTGAGGCTGGGAGGGCTGGTAGGAACATGCCACCCAGCCCAGGCCCTTCAGACTGGGGAGTGGACACTCAGGAAGGAGAGGACTGGGCAGAGTCTGCAGCAGGAGTGACCTCAGACCCCAGAGCCCCTTCCGGCCGCAGCCTCCCAGAGCCCTGGCCACTGGCCGCTGTAGCCTCAGGCCCAGGCTCTCCTGCTGTGATGTGTAGGTGCTGATGTGTGACTGGTGGATGCGGATGCCATCCTGGGGCCTGCAGGAGAGCCAGGTTCCCGTGTGGGGTGCACAGGGTCAGCAGCCTTGCTGAGGCTGCCTCCAGGCGCAGGGCTCTCTCTAAAGCCTCAGCAGATGGGGCTACTCCCAGCCGAAAAGCTCTGGAAGCTTCCCTCGCTCCGATGCCCACAGGCCATCTCAACCATGCTGTCCAGCTAGGTGGGCACCAAGGGTGCTGTGCCCGCCTCTGCTGGGAGCCTGCACTGGCCAGGACCTCTCCAGAGGAGTGCCCTTTGGCGACATGTCTGCCCTGGGATGCACTGGACAGAGTACAGTGCAATCTTTTGGGCTCTGATTTTTTTGAGGCAGGGTCTCGCAATGCAGCCCAAGCTGGCTTTGAGCTCCCGATGTACCCCGGGCTAGCTCTGAACTTGTAACCCTCCTGCCTCAGCCTCTTGAGCCCTCCTACATGCAGGGCCTTGTTTGCAGTTCAACAGTGAGGCGGTGCCCGAGTGGTGCGTGTCTGGGGGGCTTTGCCATGACTGCGGGTGGCGAGCAGGTGGGAAAAGGCCGGGGCTTCCTCCTGGCTGCTGCCATGGCCTCAGGCCCTCCCATCCCTCCCTACTCCTGCCGTGCGCTCGCCCCTGGGAGGCCCACAGACAGGGGCCATGCACTGCAGGGCCCCTGAGCAGATGCAGACACAGCCAGCAAAGCCCCAGGCATACCTGCCTCTGCCTCGGGTCGCTCCCCCTCAGCCCTCTGCCTCCTCCTGCACGAAGCCCCCGGTGACTCCCCCCACTGCTGTGCACTTTGGGCCTGGACCACTCGGCCAGCCCGCTCCACATGGCAGCTTCCACCCCCAGGCCAGATCCCAGGTGGGGTCAAGCCCCAGATGGGGGTGCTGTGTGTGGGATCTCAACTCTCACCTCATGTGCACCCCTCTAGACCAACATGGCTGGTAGGAATAGTATGTCAGTCACACCCGGAATTTTACATTTTCTAGTAGCTACCTTTTAAAAAGAAACAGGCGGGCCAGGGATGTAGCTCAGTGGCACCGTGCCTGGCTTGCAAGTGCAAGGTCGTGAGTTCAATCCCCGGTTCCAAAAAAAACAAAACAAAAGAAACAGGTGAAAGTAAATTTAATAGTATATATATTTGTGTGTTGGGGGGGGGTTGGTACCGGGGATCGAACTCAGGACCTTGTGCTTGTGAGGCAGGCATCGGAACCACTGAGCTAAATCCCCGGCCCCCCAATAGTATATTTTAAATCAAAAAATTTTAACATGCAGTAACAAACCACCAGTGAGACACTGCATTCAGGACCCAGCTCAGTGTGGGCCAGCCCCAGGCCAGGCCCAGTGGCAATCACACTGGACCGTGCTGAGAACACAGTGACTGAGTACCAGGATGGCGGACAGGACTGCCCAACTCCTGGCACAGACTGATGCGCATGAGCCGGGTCCTGCGGCTCTCTCTGGGCGATGACTCTGACCCGCCTGGGAGCTGCAAGGAGCTGGAGGTACTCGTGTGCAGCCTTCAAGCACAGGGTTGGAAGAGAAGCCGGGAGGAGGACCAGGCAGGGGCAGTGACGGCCGTGGTGGGCAGGCACCTCCGAGTGCACCCCGGTCACCTTGCACCGCCTTTGCCCTGACAGTCGAGTCCCGGCTCAGGCCCACTGGCCTGGCCAGCCTATGTATTGACAGCACCCCACTCATCTGAGTGCTTGCTCTGCTGTCTCTTAAGAGATGAGCCTGATGCCAAGGCAGGTGAAGGAGGTCAACAAAGCGCACAGTGTCTAAGTGGCAAGCTGTGACTGCAGGGCCCTGGCTCTGCGCCCCAGAGGCCTGACCAACTCAGCAGGATGCCAGGTTGCAGAGAGCATGGTCTCCTGCTGGAAGAGGGAAGGAGGGGAGAGCAGCCCCGAGACCCCTGTTAGGGACCAGACGGCTCTCCAGCACTCCTGCCCTGAGGGTCTGGCTCAGGGCTGAGACCTGGGTTCACTCCAGAGCAGGCTGGCATTACGGCCACCAGGGCAGGACCCTGTCTTGTCGGGACCCAGGGGCCAGGCCTGGGCTCCACTGCAGGGTCACTGGAGCCTAAAGAGTGAGAACTGCCGGCTTTGCCTCTGTGTCCCCTTCTGTTGCCATGGCAGACAATGACAGCTATGCAGAGGGTTCTGATGGGACAAAGGCTGCAGAACGCCTCACCACAGGAGGATGTGGGGCCGTTCCTGGCTGTGTTAAGTAGCCTGGGTCGAGCCTGTCACATGCTCCCGAGCCTGTGTTCAAACACACCGGGAACCTGCCTCCTGCAAGGCAAATGTTAGCATAGCTGAGTGGCCCAGGTGCCACGTCAGACAAGCTCTGCCTGCGTGGCTGCTCCCTCGTCAGCGTCCCCGAGACAGGCAGCAAGACCACGCACCCTCCTTTTCCTGCCTCCAGGTACGCCGGGCACCAGGCAGCCTCCCGACGCGCCTCCTCGGCGCCCCCGGAAGGAGCGAGGGGGCAGCTCTGCCTCGGCTTCCCGGGCAGCGGTGCAGGTGACAGCACCCTCTTTTCCCAAGGCCCTTACGGAGGCCGGCGCTGGATGCCAGGCCAGCGATGGGAGGGAGGGGCAGCGGCGGACGGCCAGCTCGGTGACCTCTCCGTGTCACCGCTGCCTGGTGGAGGACTCTGAGCGCCCTACTGCAAGGAACAGCGAGACGGCCGGGTCCCGCGCTCAGCCAGGGGGCTGCATCCTGGGGCAGCCGAGAGGACCCGGCAGCTGCGGGCCGGGGTGGGCGCGGCCAGCCTCCGGGCTCCAGGCGCTAGCGCCGCACGAGGTAACTGGGAAACCAGCCTCCCGAGGGGCAGCAGCGGCGCATGCGCAGCCGCCCCGCCGGCCTCTAAACCGAGAAAGGGAGGGACGCGCCGGCTGCAGGGCTCGCTCGCGGAGCAGCCGTTCTCGGAGGGCGGGGAGCGTGGAACTGCTCACTTCGATCCTTCAAAGCCAGTTCCCTCTGGGGGTCATGATTAAAGAGTCCCGTCCCTCCTGACATCCTAAAATGAGAGAAGTGTGGGAGACAGCGTAGCCAGAGCAACGTCCCGGGGCAACTGGCCGGGCAGGTGGGCGAGGGGCGGGGCCAAGGGGTGGTGGGGCCGGGGCGGGGCCATGACGTGACAAAGCGGCGAAAGACTGGACTATGGTAGGGGCGGGGCAAAGGGGGCGTTACCAGGGAAATAGAGCGCTGAAGAACTCGGGGACTGGGCGGGGCGCGTGACGTCTCCGCCGGACACGTCAGCGGCGCGGCTACCGGAGCCGGATGTGCCAAGATGGCTGCGGAGGTTTCCGTGTCTGCGCTTGTCGCTGCTGCTGCCGAGTGGGCTTCGGTCCTCGGCGCCTGAGAGGCCGGCCACGGCCGCGAGGGTGAGGGGCGAGGGGGAGCGGAGGCTGGCCGGCGGAGCGAGGCGGCGGAGGGCCGGGCCCGGGCCCAGCCCTGAGCAGGCAGCGCGTCTCCCGTCTCCCGGGACGCCGCCGGGGCCAGCGAGGGCGCAGCCGTCGTGTCGCCGAGGGTGTGCCTGCGGACGGGCGGGGCGCGGCCAGGCCGTCTCTGGGGCCTGTCCCCGCGCGGCGCGGAGGAGCCACCGTCGCCGCCCGCCGAGGGCCGCCAGGCACCCAGTGTCCGGGCCTGGCCTGCGCTCAGCACCTCGCTTTTTAACCCGAAGGGACCCCTGGAAAGTTTCTGTGGCGGTTGAGCGTGTTTTTTGTGCCAGAGGTTCTGCAGGTGTTTGGCCGGAAGACTTTCTTCAGCGATGTGGGTGCACTGACGTTTGCACCGAGGAGCAGCGATACTGTTATTTGTAATCTCTTGGCAGGGTGGCCAGGATGTCGCAAGGGAGGTCGAGGACGGTGCTCTCCATCAGAGGTAGAGGAATGCAGATGTTACAACGGAGCTGCCAGACGCACCAAGCCACTTGGAATCCGTTTTTGCCGTTTCACTTAAAAACGTCTCTAAATGGCTGGTAGACTGGGCATAGCTATGCTCATTAAGATTTCCTTTCAAATCTGTAGGATGCAGGTGTTAGCCAGAGAGCTATTTTATGTAGTAAGAAGCAGCAGAACCACAGCCAGTAGTTTCTGTGTGGTACTTTTTGAAGTTTCAGCATAATGCAGCCTGCCTGCAGTTCTTGTCCCTGACTCCTTTCTTAAGGTTTCTGTGCTGGTGGTGTCTTGCAAAGAAGTGATTCATTCTTCTTCCTGTGACTGATTCCGTTCTTCTGTAAACATCCTTCATGAGTGTCAGAGTGTGCTTGTGGGTCTTTGTCACTTTTAGCAGTGTTTAGGCCTCTCTGCCTTCTTCAACACTTGAGTGTCTTTGGTTCCAGTTCTGGCTGGGAAGGTTGGAGCTGGGTCTTGTGTCCCTAGTCTGATGGGGCCACTAGCAGCCACTGTGAAGGAGACCATAATCGGAGACTGAGTGGTTTCTTAGTGCTCCTTTGGGTCTGCACACTTACAGCTGGAGGCTCGTGGCAATGAGAAAAAAAGGGGGTGGGGGTGGTTTTAAATACCCAGTCCTCTAGTCCCAGACTCGTACTGCAGATGGCCTTGGGTAAGTACTTCCACGGATACAAAGCGGGTAGCTAAAAAGCTGGGTTTATGAATAATGCATCTTAAAGACGATCAGCAGGTCTCTGAAACAGGTGCCTCTTGGCAGTCAGGTGACTTGCTGCACAGAATAAAATTGACTGTAGTCCTCTGTGTTTAAATAATAGGCAGTTCCTTGTTTTTCTGTTAGTAGTGATGAGGATAAAAAGAGTAACGTTGGAGTCATAAGATTGTTCCAGATGAAACTGGCATGCTGCCATAGAGCTCTCCGTCGCAGTTTGGGGGCTGGGGAGGCTCCTGTGTAGGTGATAATGTTTGCTTATGAAACAGGCTTAGTCTAGTAGAGTTGAGAAAATAATCTTAAATTCCTGCAAGGAAAACATTTAAGTCTAAGATTTCCTGTTAAGTAGCCACCCTATGTACAGTTTCATAAGATTAAACCCGTCAATGACCTGAGGAAAAAATCATCATATTCTCATCTTTATGGCTGGGGTTTATGTGCATCTCCACCTGGTGTGCTGCAGAGGGGAAGGGGCTTCCCTGAGCCACTCAGCCGTCAGAGTAATTTTGGAGGAACAAATCCTGTTAGATCTGTGCTCTGTGTTTCATTTTATTTTAAATCTTTAAAACAACGAACTAACTGGACAGCCTGGGAAGCCCATTCCTCTTTGTAGCCAGGGTTCAGGAGGGACACGGAAGTTTGTGTCCTGCCTTTAGTGGGAGGACTTGCTGGGTGCAGGTGGCTCTGCCACTGGGTGGACACCTGGAGAAGGCCGAGGGAGGAGGCTGGGCCTGTGCGTCTGGTCCCTAGAGAGTGAGGTTTAAGTGTTGTCTTAGGGTGACATCTCAGAACCAGTGCATGCTCTGTTGGTCCTTGGAGGGTGTGTGGAACTTGAGTGGACTTCAGTGAGCTTGCAGTTGGAAAGGGTCCCCTATTGACCATGTGGGCAGTGTTGAGTGAATTATTTTTATTTTATAAATTTCTTAGAGCTACTGGGAATTGAACTCAAGAGCACTGTATCACTGAGCAACAATTCCAACTCTTTATTTTTAGACAAGGTCCCACTAAGTTCTGGCTTTTCTAGAATTTGTGATCCCCCTGCCTCAGCCTCTTGAGTAGCTGGGATCATAAAGCATGTCCCACCACACCTGGCTAATATCAGTGAATGAATGGATTAATAGGACTAGTTTTCAGGAAGGGATTAGAAACATATATAGGTGGTTTTACTTATAACACAAACATCATTGTTTTCTTTTGATCAAGAAGACTCTGGGGACTAAGAGAGAAGTGTGGGTTAAACTCCAAAGGCCTTCCAAAATTTCTCCCTTCAGTTTAATTTTCTCTTAAATTAGCTAAGCAGATCTGGGGAGATGGACTGATGCAAAGATAAGGACTTGCAAGGTGTAGAACTTGAATTTCTGCCTTGAAAGAACAGGTTAGCTAGTGAAGATTGGGTTTACTGTATTTTATTCAAAACCAACCAACAGTTGGTGAGATTTTGCCCTTTCTTTTCTTTCTTTTTTTTTTTTTTTGGTGGTGCCAGGGATTGAACTCGGGTCCTTGCACTTGTGAGGCAGGCAGTGGAACCACTGAGCTAAATCCCTGGCCCATTGCCCTTTATTTTCTAGAAGAGGTCTGAACTCTTCCGGTTGGAAATTTGTGAATTCAGTCAACCTCAGAGTTGTGAATCTGTTGTAAATATCCTTGAGATTTCTCTCAGGCCTAGTTACAACTTTAGGGGTCACGGGCAACCTTGTTGCAGTTTTCAGAGGAAACCAGTCACTATACAAAAAGTGAGACATTTTATGCAGGGAACTAAGAAACATTTAGTAGCTTTTATAACTCAGTACTATATAATGCTTTTTCATTAAAGAAGCCAGAAGAGCAAAGAAGTTCAATCTTGTTTTCCAGATTCAAAATTAGCATGTGTGGAAAGTATGTTACACGGGCTTTCTCCATCCTGATAGTGGAGTTGCTTCTCTCTGGATCCAGCAGTGCTTTGTGGGGAAACATGAAGGATTAGCGAGTGTTTTCTGGGAGGATTGCAGACTGGCAGGCACCTGTACCTCGCCCCTGCCTTGGTGAGGGGCCCGGAGGCAGTGGGCAGGGTGAGTGGGAGCCTCAATTCACTGGGCCGCAAGTGGTCAGGCTGCAGTGTTCTAAGTCTGCTCGCTCCAGAGTCCCCAGCGCAGCTCCCAAGGATGAGCATTCCCTGCTGGGCTGGAGCCTGGGAGAGAGCTCGGCCTCAAGATTTCATTGACTGAAAGTCATGTGTGGCCCTCGAACCCCGTCTTTTTTTCTTTTGCATCCTGGGGATCAAACCTCAGGCTTTGTGCCCACCAGGGAAGTGCTCTCCCTGGTCTTTCTCTTTTTTCATAGTTTTCTTGATTGCAGTCAGCACTTTTAACTATATGGACTTCAAGTTCATTTTTTCTTTTCTTTTCCAGCTCATCTTAAGGAGGAGCTTTACCCTGCTTCCTCTGTGAGCAGCATCTCCTGTGTCAGAGACCCATCATGCAGCCACCACCCCAGACGCTCCCACCTGGCATGGCTGGACCCCCTCCGGCTGGGACTCCTCGGAGCATGTTCTGGGGTAGCAGTGGCTACAGGAGGCCGGCCAGTAGCAGTGCCCTGGCGGCTCCACCTTGCCCACAGCAACCAGTCACGGATCCGTTTGCTTTTAGTAGACAGGTGCTCCAGAATAGCCCCCTGGACAGTTCTCCCAGGAGCAGCCTGCCTGCTGGGCATGACTCAGCCCTGCCAGTGTTTTCTCAGTGGCCTAGCTTGCCTGCGCCTCATGCCAGTCCTGGAGATGGTACCCGAGGGCCCCAGGAGCCTCCACCAGGACCTCTGTCACAGCCCGGAGCAGATCCATTTCCAGCTGTGTCCATCCCTCCATCGCTGCCAGGGCATGAGATGAGCCGGATTGCTGAAGTTGGTTTCAGCTCTGAGCCTGAAGTTCTGACTCCGCTGCATCCAACCCACCACATTCCAGGAGGAGGTCCTGACCCGTTTCATGGGGGCCACTGGCATGGGAGTGGGACTGGGCTGGAGCAGGCTCTGAGCAGGCACACTCTGAGTGAGGGTGGCGTGGCCTCAGCAGCAGCAGCAGCAGCAGCAGCATCCCCGTACTTGCCCCAGCCTCGGCCACAGATGCCAGCGCAGTGGGGGCCAGTGCAGGACAGCCCCCAGCCCTCCCAGCAGCATCCCTCACCTTGCCCAGAAGGACCTGTCCAGAGCATGGGGCCCCAGGCCACCAGCACTCCCTACTTCCCTGCCCCGTCGAGCCTGCACCATGGGCCTGGCTGTGAGCCCCATGCCCAGCTAGCATCTCTAGCACCTTTGCCCAGTGGCAGAGGAAGCGAGGTAGCCCCCTTGCAAAGTGGAAACCACTTAGCAGATAACTTCCACCCTGAAAATTCATTTGGGCACAAGTCCAGGATTGGGAATATGTGGGAAAGCCAGGAGTTCAGGCAGAATCCAGGACTGAGTAAAGAGCATTTCCAGGACCCTGCCCCTGGGAATCCCCTTACCCTGGGAAATAGCCCGGAAAACCACATTCACTACCCCCCAGTGGCTGGGACTGGCCAGGCCCCACTGGAAACAGCCTCAGGAACGCTCTCCATGTTTTTCCAAGGGGAAGAGACCGAAAATGAGGAGAATCTCTCATCTGAAAAGGCAGGCTCTGTTGGCCGATTGGACTTTGATGGTTTTTCCCCCAGCCCGGGACTGGGCCATCCACTCCGCCCTGCACACGTCATTGGCGGCGTCCACCAGGCCTTTCTCCAGGGATCCCACAGCGAGACCACGCAGCAGGAGGGAGGCGCACAGCCTTACTTCCCTCAGTCTGCAGGCATCCAAAACGATAAACAAACCACTAACAGTGCTGCTAGTGACACTTGGGGTGACACAGAGAATGCAGGGACTGGTGATGCTAGCAGCTCACAGTACGAGAATGTCGAAAACCTAGAATTCATTCAGAATCAAGAAGTTCTGCCCAGTGAGCCACTAAGTTTGGACGCCTCCTCCTCAAGTGACCAGTTCCGATATGGGCCCCTTCCCGCACCAGCTGTCTCCAGGCACGGTATCGTGGGCCTCACCCGAGGTGGGGCGCTGAATCTCGAGGCCCCGGACACACCCGTGCACCCAGTGCGATCTGACAGCATGTCATCCAGCTACAGTAGCCAGAGCCACCGGAGTCTCCCTGGATCGGCCAGGTCCCAGGAGCTGGTGGGCACGTTCATCCAGCAGGAAGTGGGAAAGCCTGAAGATGAGACAACAGGCAGTTTTTTTAAGCAAATCGATTCTTCTCCTGTGGGAGGCGAGCTAGAGGAGGTCGGTGGGAGCCAGAATTACTACAGCACCTTGTCCCAGCCCTCAACCCCAAGCCCCCCAAAACCTACAGGGATATTCCAGACAAGCGCAAATAGTTCTTTTGAGCCAGTAAAGTCCCATTCAGTTGGGGTGAAGCCGGTTGAGGCGGATCGCGCCAACATGGTGGGTGAAGTGAGGGGCACCCATGAGCACATGAAGAAGTGCAGATCTGTGGCCACACCACCCGACACCTCCCTGGGCAACCTGGAGCAACCTCCAGACAACATGGAGACACTGTTTGTACCCCAGGCCTGCCCCCCACCTCTGCCCCAGACTGGGGAAGCTGGACACACGGCACCTCCCTTGGATGCGGTGCGCCCGACTCTGGAGAAGAGGCCCTTAGCCAGGGCCCAGGGGCCCGCGAAGTGCGAGAGCCCCGCAACGACTCTGTGGGCACAGAATGAGCTGGCAGACTTTGGTGGCAATGTGCTTCTGGCCCCTGCTGCTCCTGCACTTTATGTACCTGCAAAGCCTCAGCCACTGGCGGTTGTTCAGCCTCCAGAAGAGGGGCTGCCTGGGCAGCAGTCTCGGAAGCCAGGCCCTGCCCACCCCTTGCAGAGCCAAGCCCACGTGGGTGCTTCTGAGAACCTGGAGAACCCTCCCAAGGTGGGTGGCAACGAAGCCCTTCAGTCCCAGGCAAGTTCCAGTTATGCAAGTTTGCTGTCCTCACCACCCACCGAGGCTTTGCAAAATCAGCCGGTCTTGATTGCCCAGCCTGATCAAAGCTATAATTTGGCTCAGCCCCTTAATATTTCTGTGTCCTTGCTAAATCCTGCTGAGAAGAATCAGTCCTGGGGAGATGATTTGGTGGGGGACAAATCCACGGTGAGCAGCTGGGCTCTTGGTGCTGATCCTGGTGAGCACACTGCTTTGTCTGGAGTCACACACGGCGCTGTGGTTGGCTTGTCTCTGCCTAACGGTCTCAGCCAAAGTAATGTTCCACATGGGTCTGGCTCTTCTGAAATGGCCTCCAATCAGCCTTCTAACTTGCTTGTGCAGCCGCTGTCCTTCCCAGTTTCTAAGAGCTCGCTGCTAGAAAGGCAGAAGACTCATAATTCAGAAAAGGTTCTTCCTGAGTTTGTTAATAGCCCTGCTGGAGGCACAGGTGTGATGTTAGTCCCCCCTGCCAGCAGTACCTCGATGCCAAGCAGCACTAAGGCAAATCACTCTGGTAACCGGGAAGAGGCCGCTGGAGGCTTAGACTTTACACCGAGTAGAACTTTGGAAAATCCTGCAAGACTGTACAGCCCATCCCATTTGGAGGGCCCAGCCACCCAGCAGGCTGCTGCCAATCCTCCCCGACAGTTGGGGCCTGGGGTGCATGACCCAGGCCATTTCTACCAGCAGGTGAGGGAAGATGCACAGGACCAGCAAGGCCTGGGAACCCAGGCAGAGGTGGTGGCCCCTCAGCCACAGGCTTCTCTCCCACAGATGCCCCAAGCAGCTTCAAATGCAGAAAGTCCCCCTACAGGAAGACAGTCCCAGGACTCAGCCCAGCCACCAGCAAGTTCAGCCTTGGCCGATGTGGGCCAGAAGCTGCTGCCTCAGCCACCTCAGTCCTCCAGTGTGTCGGCCACGTCCACCAACTCGAGCCAGGCAGGAGCGCGGCCTGAGCAGCCGTGGCTGCAGCCACCACCTTCGAGTGTGTTCGGCCCACCACCTCAGGACCTGGCATCCTACTACTATTACAGACCCCTGTATGATGCCTACCAAGCTCAGTACCCAGCGCCATACCCATCAGACCCTGGGACGGCCTCCCTCTGTTACCAGGTAGAGTGAACACTGATGCTTAGGCACTTTTCTCCCTTGCTTTACCTGTTGGGCCTTTCTCATGTGTTCCCTATAATGACCCATCTGCCTCACCCAGACCCACCCATTGCCGCTGGAAGAGTCCTCCCTCATCACTTGCACCTCTTTTTTTTTTTTTTTTTTTTGGTACCAGGGATCGAACTCAGGCCCTTGCACTTGCCAGGCAGGCGGCGGAACCATTGAGCTAAATCCCCGCCCCTCACATGCACCTCTTAAGGGACCCCACTGAGCATTAGCATATTGGGTTGCTGGTAGTATTGTGCCTTTTTTGTGTGGCCCAGTGTCTCCAATTAGGGGACAAAAAGCTCTCCTTGTTTCCTGGAAACTTGCAGGGGATTTCTGCTGGATCTCTATAGGGCATAGTTTTGCAGTGTACATTTTGGGAAGTTTGTGTGTGGTGGTAGCATAGGAAGAAATAGGAATAACTAGAATTGTTTTCATTTCTCCTAAAGAATAAAAATATTGAGGGCTGGGGATTTAGCTCAGTGGTTCCACTGCCTGCCTTGCAAGGGCAAGGTCCCAACTTTGATCCCTGGTACCAAAACCAAAATGAAAATATCGAGGGGTAAAGTTAGATCTGGAGTATTAATCTGCAGGCTATAGCAAAGAGAGATGGGAAGTCCTTAAACTTCTCTCAGATATGGGCCGATACCCCCAGGAGGGTGGAGGCCCTGCCATGTTCTTCCTTTGCTCTTTTCACAGTGATGCAAGCTCATGGCTGCTGTTTGATTTAGGTTCTCTTTAATCCTGCAGCAGTTTAAAAAGCATGGTCCAAGTGGACATGCTAGATTGTTATCTGCTTCCCCTCAGCTCTGGCTCTGATCCAGCGTCCCTGAGGTAGAAGGCAGTGCCACTGGGAGCCATGGGCCTGCCGCATGTGGGCCAGCTGGTTGAGTGTTGGCTCAGGCTATGCCTCCCGGGCCAGAGCATCCTCACACTGGTCTGTGTGAGCACCTGCAACCTGCCGTCCTAGGCTCGGAAGGAAGGAGCCGGGGGCTTTGATATTTCAGCGCTGTGCATTCAGCTCTGCTGGAGCTGGGCAGTGGAGTGCAGGGAGCCCCGGGCCCTCGCCAGGAAGCCAAGCTGGGTACCGCTTCCTTTCATTTGGTCTTCATGGTCTCCAGTCATGGGCAGAGCACGCCCCTGCCCGGGACTTCATGAGGCTATGGTGTTGGCGGTGTAGACGCAGTGGGATGAGTTGGTGCTGCACCTGCACTCACCGCTTCTCTCCCATCTCCCGTCCAGCTGGCCCCTCCTTAAAGACAGGCTGAGGCCTGGTGGTTTTGCCATGGGACGCTGAGCCTTGGTTGAGTCCCATACAGTCCTCTTGAGGCTGCCCAGGCCTTAGGGCCCATCCAGACAGAGCCCTGGTTCTGTTACCCACCTGAGGCAGGAACTGAGGTGGGACACATGTTCTACCTCAGTCAGCAGAGACCTCGGTGCCTTCCGGCCACACTCTGGCCTCCAGGCCCACCCAGGGGCCTCCTGAGCAGGGCTGGGCTGCAGTATTGGGGAAGCTCTGCTGCCCGGATGTTGACGTGGACTTTGCCTTGTTGGGTTTTTTTTCCCTACCCTTTGTGGTCTTAAGAGATTGAACCCAGCACATCTGCACCGAGCTACATCAACCCTTTTTGTTTTTTAGAGACAGGGTCTTGCTAAATTAACTGTTCTGGGCGTGCAGTTACAGTCCTCCTGCCTCAGCCTCTCAGAGTGCTGGGACAACAGGTGTCGCGGACCAGATGGGTTTCTGTGTGCATGAAGGGAGCCTGCTTTGGTCCTGCTGTTGGGAATGTGTGCAGCTAGAGCTGCCTCATGGCTGTTCTGGATGGGGTCTAACGTGTTCCTCCTCCTCCCACAGGACATCTATGGCCTGTATGAGCCCCGATACAGGCCCTACGACAGCTCTGCATCAGCGTACACTGAGAACTACCGCTATCCTGAGCCTGAGCGGCCCAGCTCCCGAGCGAGTCACTGCTCAGACCGACCCCCTGCCAGGTGGGCACTGCACCCTGCAGCTGCTTCCCTCCCCGCAGGCTGATGCTTGCATTGCTAATGCTTGCGTGATGGTGACATAGTGATTGGAAAATTCCATAGAGAATTCTACAAGCCTCTTGCTACCTGTGCGCATCTTACCAGTGTGGAAAATGGCAGGGGGTATTGTTAAATTGGGCTGAGCTCGTCACCTAGCCTGTGGCCCCACCCCCAGGCAGGCCAGGCCCTCGTGAGCTGCAAGCTGTGACCTCTGCCTGCGTGCACTCCCACCTTTGTTTTTTTTTTTGTACTGGGGATCGAACTCGGGTCCTTGCACTTATGCAGCAGGAGGTGAAACCGCTGAGCTAAATCCTCGGCCCCCACCTTTGGACGGTGAGCCTTCCTGATGCTAGGCACGGCCCTGACCCTGGCAGCTTGCTGGTGGGCGTTTAGGGCTCTCAGACTGGGGTTGCTGTTACTGGTCTGGGAGGATGGGTCACAAGACACGGCCCAGTCCTCCATCCAGCAGGCTGGGTCCCGTGGTTTGTGCCCAGTGCCGCCTCCTCGGCCCAGGGCCTGTGGGTGTCAGACCTGCGTGTGTCCTGTGCTGGCCGAGCAGGCCCCCTCCCTGCAGTTTGCAGGGGAGAGAGTGGGAGAACTGCAGCATGGGGCCCTCGCTGAGGGGCCCTTTGCGTAACCAGGTTGCGGTCTGCTGGCATCCCCACAGCCCCGACCGGCTGCTTTTGACCTGTGCACTCCTGACTGGGCGGTGGTGGACTCAGTGAAGTCACGGGGTGTGGGTGCTGGTCGCTGCTGTGGCTCCTCATTGGAGTGGTGCCTCTTGGCAGGCACGCTGGGCTCTGACGTGTGAAAACCTGAGCATTTTAGACAGAAGGCCCTGCCTGTGAACCTTTGCCCACTTAGCCGGCCCTGGTGTACCTCGCTCCAAAGGTGCACGCCAAACACGTGTGGGTGTGTGCAGCTGATGGCTCTGGCTGGGGTGTGGCCTGCTGCAAAGCCCTTGCCTTGCACACAAGGCCCTGGGTTCATCGCCAGCACTGCCAAAAAAGAAGACAGCTGTGAGAAGCCATTGTCCACCATGTGCCTGGGAAGCAGCGTTTGCGTTAACACAGCTTTCTGGTGGGGAGCCTGAGGGGGTGCACAGGGCAGGCAGGGCGAGAGCAGGAGGAGGAGGCAGAGCCGGGTGCTTGGCTTCCCCTGCCACCTGCAGACTCTTGAGGGGATTCTCTTGCAAGGCTGAAGGTGGAAAGGCCAGGTTCCTCTCCATGACTGCGGGCTTTTTCGTCCTTAATCTGTCTGGTCCTCGGAGTGTCCTCAGCCTGATTTTGTCACATCCTGGGCAGAATCTCCCTTCTCCCCTTCCCAGATGGGTGCCTGCCCACAAGTGCGCTTGGCAGGAGCAGTGCAGTCCCTGTGTGGGCGGGTCAGGTCCCTGCAGGTCATGTGTCTTCCAAGGAGATGGCACGCCCTTGCTTTCCCTCTGTCACTGCCATGCAGAGCAGTATGGTCTCCTGGGCAACCCAGAGCCTTCAGGCAGGCTGCCAGCGTTACTGTGGCGGAGCAGATGAGGAGCAGGGCACCAGTGGCCGGGCCTCTCTGGTGTTGGGTTGAGTGACCTTTCTTGAAGGGGCTGAGAAAAGTCACATTTTAAAAAATCAAATAGTGCATGAAGCTTGCTATTTGGAAAACTAAAAACACAGTTTAATACTTTCAGGGCCGGGGATTTAGCTCAGTGGTTTCGCCACCTGCTGTGCAAGCGCAAGAACCCGAGTTCGATCCCCGGTACCAAAAAACAAACAAAACAAAAACAAACAATTTAATACTTTCAGGGATCTTGAAAGTACCAGACTCTCTTGTACTTGATCATTTTGCTAATTCCCCCTTCTCTGTCAGGAGAGGCAGGGCTGTGGATTGGTGAGGCGCATGGGGCTGGGGCTGGGTGAGGCTGTGGGTGGCCTGGGCACAGGCCCCAGGCCTGTCTTGAACCGCATGCTGGCCCCTCTCGGTGGGGACTCAGGGCCGGCTGGACTCACGCACACGGCTGTTGCAGTGGGAGCTTCGAGTGATTATAGGCTGGGTGCTTTCTCCTGCTGAGCAGATGAGAAACATTTTATGGGATGTGGCACTGGACACCAGAAGGGTCGGCTCACTTCTACTGAGCCCTGTCAGGTAGGGATGTTGCTGAGTTGAATTCTGTTAACCTCATGGTGGGAATTCATGACCTCGTCCTTGTTACCATTTTGAATTTTCTTTTTTTTGGTACCAGGGATCGAACTTGGGGCCTTGCGCTTGCGCAGCAGGTGGCGAAACCACTGAGCTAAATCCCTGACCCCTTTTTGGATTTTCTTTTGGGGCAATACTGGGGGTTGAACCCAGCAAGGGCACTGTACCACTGAGCTGTACTCCCAGCCTCTTTCTTGTTTACTTTTTGAGACAGAGTCTCAGTAAGTATCCCAGGCTGGCTGCAAACTTTCAGTCCTCCTGCCTCAGCCTACTGCATAGCTGGGATTACAGGTGTGCACCACGACACCTGGCTCCATTTGGGTTTTCTGAGTAGAGTTTTTCATGACCAGAGTGCTTTGATGAATGCCTGCTGCTGTGAGTGTAGTTTATAGTCTTTACTGTGAATGTGTTCAGGGGTAATGTATGCTTAACAGCCCTGTGTGCTTTTCAGGCAAGGGTACCCTGAAGGGTACTACAGTTCCAAGAGTGGATGGAGCAGCCAGAGTGATTACTATGCCAACTATTACTCCGGCCAGTACAACTATGGAGGTATGTTAGAGTCCACTGCCACAGGCGCGCTGTCCAGAGACGGCCCGTGGGTGTGCAGCGTGTGGTGGCCTGCACGCCTTGGCACTGCTCCATGGTTGGGATTAATCATCACTAGATGCTTTCCTTGGGGCGTGAATCTTGACCCTGGCACCCGTGCGACTCTGTCGATTGGCAGCTGCACAGCGATCCGAAGCTCTGTGGCTGCCTTGTGCTCTGGGACTGCTCAGATGTGAGCAGGTGGAAAGCCATGCTCTGGTCACCCAGCCATGTGGGCCTGTCCACTGCCAGGGCAAGACACTTCCTGGGACATCGTTCGCAGGGCTTCCACGCCTGCCTGGCCCAGCATGGACTGCGGACAGCTGTGTCCTGGAGGAGCTGCAGCCCCCTGTGACTCCGCTGGCTGTCCCCACCTGGCCCTTCTGCTTCTCAGGACGGCTCTTTTCCCTTTGAATGCTGGTACCTGTTTTAAGGAGATTCTGCACGCATTTCCCAAAAGTGGTCCTTCCAGCTTGCTGACAGCATTCACAGTCTTTTTCAAACTTAGCTTTTAGCTGGACATAGTAGTGCACGCCTGTAACCCTGGTACCTGGGAGGCTGAGGCAGGAGGATCGTGAGTTCAGGGCCAGGCTGGACCACATAGGCAGACCCTATATCAAAAGACAAAACGGGGCCAGGGATTTAGCTCAGTGGCGCTGTGCCTGCCTCGCATTCACAAGTCCTGAGTTCAATCCCTGGTACTGCCCCCCCCAAGCAAGAAACTTAGCTTTTAATGTTAAAATTATTTCTTAAAATCTTTTGGTTCACAGGAAGATCACAGGAATTTATAATCAAGGAATTAATTTTTATAATCCAGGAATTAGCTTTTTTGTGTGTGTGGCACTGGGAATTGAACCCAGGGCCTTCATACTAAACTATATCCCAAGCCCTTTTTATTTTTAAACTTTTATTTTGAGACAGACTCTTGCTAAGTTGCTCAGGCTGGACTTGAACTCGAGGTCTTCCTACCTCAGCCTCCCAGAGTGCTGGGATAACAGGTGTGCACCACCACACCTGGTTGGGGTTAACAATCAGTAGTAATTGAAGCTGGAGGTGTGTAGCTGTGTAGCTGTAACAGAACCTTGTCTAGCGTATTAAAGGCCCTGGGTTTGATCCCCGGCATCACAAGAGAAAAATAGTAGCTATGAAAAAGAAAGTAAGACTTTTAGCAGGTTTGCTTTTGTTTCTTTTTTCTTTTTTTTTCCCCTGGTACCAGGGATTGAACTCAGGACCTTGCAGTTGCAAGACAGGGGCGACATCACTGAGCTACATCCCTGGCCAGCCCTGTTTTGTTTCACTTTTTTGACAGCACTGGGGATTAAACCAGGGCTGCCCTCCTAGGCAATCGCTGTACCACTGACCCCATCCCCAGCTGTCCGTTAACTTTTCTTTTGAGACAGGGACTTGCTCAGTTGCCCAGGTTGGGCTCCTCCTTCCTCGACCTCCGGGTAGCAGGGATTACAGCTGTGCACTGCTGTACCCGGCTCGTTCTTTTAAGCAAAAACATTTGTATGGAGAACAGCCTGGGAGCAGGACACGGCGGGCGCCTGCTCCACGTCCCTGGGACCTGCTGGGCCTTGGTGTGGGCCAGCTCTGATCCCTGCACTCTCCCCGCAGATGCGGGCCGCTGGGACCGCTACTATGGCTCCCAATTCCGGGACCCCCGCACCTGGGACCGGAGGTACTGGTACAGCTCCGAGTACGACCCGCCCCGGAAGGATAGCTGTTCCCATGGCGGCGGCAGGTTGGTGCTCAGGCCTGAGCGCTGGCCACTCCACCCTTGGGTCTTGGGCTGTATCAGAGTAGTGGCCAGGGCATCTGCTTCGATCACTTCCTGGGAGAGGAGGGCTGGGCTGCTCTGCCCGGGGCTCCAGCTCTGGGCTGTGAGGAGAGCCTGGGCCCAGGCCCCTCTTTGAGGGCCTCTTTGTCCCCCCGCCTCAGCCCAGAGAGGGTTGCCGCACCTTGGGCCGACTCTGTTCTCCCACACGGCCATGTGCCTGGTGATGGGTGGTGAGCTGGGAGGGCCATTGAGGCTGGGGGCTCCTGCAGTGGGTGTCCTCTGCCGTTCCGTGCTTGGTGCTGGCTGGCTGCAGGCCTGAGAAGGGCGATGACCACTGGAGGTACGACCCTCGCTTCACCGGGAGCTTCGATGATGACGCAGAGCCGCACAGGGACCCCTATGGGGAGGAGGTGGACAGGCGCAGCGTGCACAGTGAGCACTCGGCACGCAGCCTGCACAGTACCCACAGCCTGCCCAGCCGCCGCAGCAGTCTGAGCTCCCACTCGCACCAGGTACTCACTGCGGCCCGGCGCCGCTCCCAGCCTGCAGCCAGCCCTGCTGGTGCTCGCGCAGCTCACCCCGTGTGCTTTCTCTCCCAAGAGTCAGATCTACAGAAGCCACAATGTGACTGCCGAATCCTTTGAGGCGCCCCCTCCCCCAGGCTCCTTTCATGGAGACTTCGCCTACGGTACCTACGGCAGCAACTTCAGTGGCGCTCATGGCTTTTCAGAGTATGGCTATCCCGTGGACACCTGGCCTGCTGCGGAGCAAGGTGCGGCCCAGCGGCTCAGCCGCCACCTGCCACCCGCCACTCGCCTGGGGTCAGAACCAGGGAGCAGTCTGGGCTCAGGACCCGAGAGCCTGGCCCCGCTCCTCCCTCAGGGTGCACTTTGGCTGTGTATCTGAGGGCTGCCTGTGTGTCCCCATATGCATTGGCCCCAGATCCTGCAGTGGCCCTCCGTGCTCCCGGCGCCGACCAGGCAGTGAGCCGCCCCGGGGGGGCTTGTGTTCCAGCCTCCCTTCCAGAGTGCTCGGCCCCGTGCTCTCTCATGGAACAAAACCACAAATGTGTGAAATTGCAGTCTGATGGTGGCTTTGCTCTCGTAGTTGGTTAAGGCCTCAGCTCAGCTAAGAGTCTCCTTTTCTGCCTGGGGCCTTTGACGGTTTCTGCGGGTGCTCTGCGCCATCGCAGCCTGAGGCTGAGCTCACCTCATTGCCAGGAGTGGGTCAGGTGCAAGAACACAGAGAAGTCGCGAGCTGTCTGTCTCTTGTCCCGTCTGCCCAAATACAGTTCCGTCGAGACCGACGTCTCCCGAGAAGTTTTCAGTGCCACATCTCTGTGCTAGATTCGGTCCTGGCAGTCAGCTCATCAAGGTGATCCCCAACCTGCCTTCCGAAGGCCAGCCTGCCCTGGTGGAGGTCCACAGCATGGAGGTACTGCGGGCCTGGGCCGCCACTCGTCCTGGGAGCGAGGCCTTGGGAGATGGTACTCCTGGGGACCGTCCACCGGAAGGCTTTGGGGTGCTTGTCTGTATCTGTGCTCCCAGAAGTCAGCATTTCAAGCAGCTGCTTTGGGTTAGGCTTGGTTTTATTGGGCTCAGTTTTCTGTCTTTGTTAGCTTCTTTTTTCTAATTAAAAAGAAGATAGGGCCCGGGGATTTAGCTCAGTGGTTCCGCCGCCTGCAGCTCAAGCGCAAGGTCCTGAGTTCAATCCCTGGTACCCCCAAAAAAATTAATAAATGTGTAAAAGACACATTGCCGTCAGTCTCCCTCAGAACACAGTTACCGTCTTTCTTGCTGTGTTAGCGCCTTGATTTTGAGAACATGTGCTTGCATATTGCTTTGGGTTTGGTGGGGCTGGTTGTGCTCTGCAGCCCCTGAGCCTCCCCTGTCCCTGGTGTTGGGACCCCGCTTTAGTTCTGAGGGAAAACCCTACACTTGGGTCTCCCTGCTTCACTGAAAGCCCTGCTGGAGCCTGCGAGGCAGCTTAAGGGGCACCCCTCCCATGTGGCTGCCGGGCTGCCCCCTAAGCTGGTGCGGTGTCTCTTGTTGTTGCAGACCTTGCTGCAGCACACAGCAGAGCAGGAGGAGCTGCGTGCGTTCCCGGGACCCCTGGGCAAGTGAGTTTCCGGGGAGGTGTCTTGGCAAGGGTTTGGTGGCAGCTGCCAAGCTGGGCCTGTGCTCTCGGTGTCAGTGTTCACCAAGCGTTTGTTCTTCTTACAGAGATGAGACCCACAAAGTGGACGTTATTAACTTTGCACAGAACAAAGCGACAAAATGTTTACAGGATGAGAATCTACTTGACAAAGAATCTGCGAGTCTTCTCTGGAACTTCATTATCCTATTGTGCCGGCAGAATGGGGTCTGTGCCCTGGGCTCCTGCCGCACTTCTCCCCACTGGCCTTAGGTCTTGGGCTCCATCCCCGTCTGTGGCCTGCCATGACCCGGCTCCCGCTAGGAGAGCATCGTGAGGAGGATGGCGGGAAGGGAGAGGGGAGAGGGGCGTGTGGCGAGCTGAGGAGCTGACCCTCGTGGCAGACTGTGGGTGCAGAGCCCAGCTTTGGTCCCCAGTGTCCTAATGTGTCCACTCGTGGAGATAGTTGGGTGGTCCTGCCTGCTGGAAGCTGTTGTAGGAAAGCCTCCTGTCGTCTCCATCTTGTCCCTGTTGACCCTGCAGACCGTGGTGGGAACAGACATTGCGGAGCTATTGTTGCGAGACCACAGAACTGTGTGGCTTCCTGGGAAGTCACCCAACGAGGCGAACCTGATCGATTTTACCAACGAGGCTGTGGAGCAAGTGGAGGAGGAGGAGGAGTCTGGCGAGGCCCAGCTCTCCTTCCTCATGGACAGTCAGGCGGCGGTCACCAGCACCCTGGAGAAGGAGACCGAGAGGTTCCGGGAGCTGCTGCTCTACGGCCGCAAGAAGGTACAGTCTCCGGTCATGGTGCCGGGTGCGCCATGTGCCCGGTGGGCCTGGGCTGGCGCCTGGCAGGGCAGAGGCCAGCCAGTGTCTCGGAGCAGCAGGGAGCCCGTGTGGCCCGGGCCTGCCATCTTGGGCGGCCTGAGGAGTTCCCAGCTGAGCTGTGCTGTGTCAGGCTCACAGGCTCCAGACGCGAGGGGGGATGCCGTGCCCGTGCGGCTCTGTCCTGCAGAGCATTGGGGCGATGGTGCACAGTGTGCAGGAGGCGGCTAACCCTGTCCTCACGGGCCAGGCCTCGACCGGACCCGATCCGCAGTGTAAACAGACAGGCTCACCCCAGGCCGCTCGCAGGCGTTAGCACTGTGGCCGCTCCTCTGCTTGGGCAGAGTGGAGGGACTGAGGTTGAGCTGGTGTGGCGGGGGAGCGGAAGCCAGCTCAGGGTGTGCTGAGGGGCGGCCGTGGCACCGTGGCCTGGGTGCCGTGCGTGGAGCTCATTGTCCACCTGCACCGTGACTGACTCAGAGCTGAGGTCTCTATTGTTTTGGCGGGGCAGGAGCAGGTAGAGTGTTGCTGGGTCGCTACACGAACTACAGCCCGGCTCAGAGAGTTATGTTTTGAGATGGAGCTCCTCTGTGATGCCCAGGCTGGCCTTCAACTCCTGAGATCAAGTGGTCCTCCTGCCTCACCCTCCCAAGTAGCTGGGGCCACAGGCATGCACTAGTGCCCATTAAAAGCTCTTATAGGGCCGGGGATTTAGCGCAGTGGTTTCACCACCTGCTGTGCAAGCTCAAGGACCCGAGTTTGATCCTCGGTACCAAAAAAAAAAAAAAACCCTTATATTGGGGGCCAGGGATGTAGGTCAATGATTCTGCCAGCTGCCTTGCAAGCACAAGGTCTCAAGTTCGATCCCCAGCACTGGAAAAAAAACCCCTCATATTGGATCAGTAGAATTGGAATATGGACATTTTACAAGTGACTGGGAGCCAGGTGTGGTGGTGCACATCTGTAGTCTCAGCACTTGGGAGGCTGAGGCCGGAAGATTGCTGTGAGATCAAGGCCAGCCTGCACTAATAGCAAGACCCTGCCTCAAAAAAAAAACCAAGTGGGGCCAGGGATTTAGCTCAGTGCCTTTGCCACCTGCTGCGCAAGCACAAGGACCCGAGTTTGATCCCTGGTACCAAAAAAAGAAAAAAAGAAAAAACCAAGTAACTGGGGTTATTTGACCTGGTGAGCTTAACACTCACCTCCCTTTCGCGTTTTTCCTCTTGGCCAGAAGTGCCGTTGCACCCCCGAAGGTTTGAGTAGGGCAGCTGTGTTAATGTGGTGCTGAGCCAGGTCATTTGTGGGGGTGTGCGATCACCCAGATAGGGGGGCTGGAGCACGTGGTGTGGCTCCCAGCAGTTGGGTGGCCAGGACCGGGTGTTGCTGGCTGGCTCCACCTGGTCCGTGTCTTACACTGACATGGAGATAGCAGTCCTTGTCCCGGCCAGGGACTTGGAAGCTAGGGACAGTGAGGCATGGTGACATCTCTAGTCCCAGCCACGGGCAAACGCGGAGTGACTGTTGGCTCAAGTGAGCCCTGAAATGCATTGCAGGATGCTCTGGAGTCCGCCATGAAGAACGGCCTGTGGGGTCACGCCCTGCTCCTGGCCAGTAAGATGGACAGCCGGACCCACGCCCGCGTCATGACCAGGTGGGTAGCTCCGCGCATAGCCCGCTGTGCTGGGGACTGTTGCAGGCGGCTCCTAGGCCCACATGGCCTCCCCAGCTCCTGCTGGCGGGCAAGGGATCCTTACCTTTCTTTTTTGACTGCGGGTTCTTTGTGTTCTCTGTGGAACCTCCTCCTCTCTAGGGAACTCCTCCGGCTCACTTGGTGGCTTTCCTAGGTGGGCCTGGGTGTGCTTTGCTGAGGTTAAGCATCTGTGTGGCAACTAAGTATAAGCTCGGGGCCTAGGCTGGGCTCTCAGGTGGAGCCAGAGTCAGGTCTCAACATTCCTGTGTCTGCCTAGGTTTGCCAACAGCCTCCCCATCAATGACCCCCTGCAGACAGTCTACCAGCTCATGTCTGGGCGCATGCCTGCCGCATCCACGGTGAGTGCCTGGTCCCTCATCTCTCGCTCCTGCTTTCTTGTGGGCTCAACCATGAGGACATTCAAGCGACACTCCAGGTTCGAGGGTTTGCTTCTGTTTGCTTCTCGTCGCAGTGCTGTGGAGATGAGAAGTGGGGAGACTGGAGGCCGCACCTTGCCATGGTTCTGTCCAACTTGAGCAACAACGTGGATGTGGAGTCCAGGACCATGGCCACGATGGGCGACACCCTTGGTGGGTCAGCACGAGGCTGGGTGCCAGCCAGGTTACAGGGGCTGTGCCAGGAGTCACCAGGGCCTCAGCTGCCACTTGGCCAGGGCCCCCATGGCTGTTTCTCTGGGGGCTGAGCCAGCTGCTCTGTCTCTTGCCAGCCTCCAAAGGCCTCTTGGATGCTGCACACTTCTGCTACCTCATGGCCCAGGTTGGATTTGGGGTGTACACGAAGAAAACCACAAAGCTCGTCTTGATTGGATCGAATCACAGGTGAGGAACAGGAAGTACGCGGTGTCTGCTTGCCTTCAAGAAGGACAGATCCCTGTCCTGTAGTTCATTAGGAAATCACTGGCCTTTTGCCTGTATTTGTCACCCCGGGGGACACACTTCTGGGTGACTTGCTCCGAGGCTGATGGTGCCACTAGTTGGCCACTTTTCCAATCTGAATAATTCACTTCCCCTACAGCTTGCCATTTTCGAAGTTTGCCACCAATGAGGCTATTCAAAGGACAGAAGCCTACGAGTATGCTCAGTCCCTTGGGGCCCAGACCTGCTGCTTACCTAACTTCCAGGTAAGCGGAAGGATGTGGCCCCAGCCTTCCTGTGTGGGTGGTGGCCAGTGCTGACCAGCTTTGGGTTCACCTGCCCTTTTGAATCCTTATGCAAATAATGAAGTTTTCTGTAGGGAACAGGGAAAGGGGACATTACTAGAACCTCTGCAGTGAGTCCTAGTTTCCTGTGAGCCACGAGAGCACATGGTGAATTAACTTATTAAACAAGAAAGGTAGAAGAAATGACACTTGGAGAAGAAGCTGAGCTTTGGGCCTGATCAGTGCTGCTCTGGGCGGCAAAGACGAAAGCCCCCAGCTTACCACATCGGGAGAAACAAGTGTAACCGATGACTGGGGGGCTGCGGAAATCCAAGAACAATGAGGACCTATGCAGATGAAGATTTGGTTCCTCCCAGGCTGTCTTCAGCTGCTGTAATCTTGTCCTGAAGCATCACAGCATCACCCAACCACTGAGGTCTTAGCTGTGCCGGACGCCAAAATGGAGTTTTGTCTCGAAATGCCATAGCTGGCCTGTAGGCAGGAGAACTAGGCCTAATCAAATGATTTTTCCCCCAAATTATGTAGCATTGCTCCCAACAGCTTTCTGGGACGTCTTCCTGGGGAGGCAGTTGATCCATAATGCTTGGAAAACCAAACCATATGGAAGTGAGGCTTTCTCCAGTTCGCTGTGTGGTGGCACACACATGTGACTCTGGCTCTTTGGGGGGGTTGAGGCAGGCTGCAGGTGTAGCTCAGTGATAGAGCGCTCGTCTAGCATGTACAGGGCACTGGGTTCAGTTCCCAGGACCACAAAAAAGAGGGAAGAAGAAAGGAAGCATGTTGCAGGGGGCCAGCTGTGTTTCTTAGGAGCTTAGTGGTGTCCTCTGACCTGATGATGTCCTGGAGCATGGTGACAAGTACTGTTAGTGGTGGGCAGGTGGGGCAGTGGTGAACCAGCCTGGCAAGCAGTTCACAGCTGCAGGCTCTTGTTAGGAGAGGCAGGGAAGCCCCAGAGAGCTAAGCTGTGTTCATTGTGCTAGGTGTTTAAATTCATCTACTGCTGCCGCCTGGCCGAGATGGGGCTTGCCACCCAGGCCTTCCACTACTGCGAAGTGATTGCCAAGAGCATCGTGACACAGCCCGACATCTACTCGCCCGTGCTGATCGGCCAGCTGGTCCAGGTGGGTCTGCACCCTGAGGGTGCCCTGGGGTTTCCTGTGGGGTCAGCGTCACAATCCAAGTGCTCACTCTAGGAGGTGCCCAGAACCTGTTGGCATAGCTGAACACTGGCACAGGCATTTTGTGTTCTGCAGTCTCAGCGTAGCAGTACTTTGTGCCAGTACAGAGAGTCAGTGGTGGTTTCAAAGTCAGAAGGACCCTATGTCGTTCACATTTGAGCCGTTTAGCCTGGAGGTCAGGGTTGGGGTCCTGGCCTCTCACCTGTTTTGTTTTGTTTTTGGTTTTTTGGGGGGGTTTTTGGTACCAGGGATTAAACTCGGGACCTTCCGCTTGCTAGGCAGGCGCCGGAACCACTGAGCTAAATCTCCGGCCCCAAAGAACTGATAATTAATGTTCACTTTTTTTCTTTTTTTTTTTTGAGCCGAGGATCGAACTCGGGACCTTCCACTTGCGAGGCAGGCGCCAGAACCACTGAGCTAAATCCCCGGGCCTCTCACCTGTTTGATGGAGATGCATGGCCAGCTGACACGTTGGGATAGCTCCCCCACCAGTAGCTCTGTTTTAGAAAATGCACCCATGTGATAACTATGAAAATCTGAGAGGGCAGAAATCTTAGACCTCTACAGAAGGACAGAGAACAGTCCTGAATCCATGTCCATGTCCACTGCCTCCAGCAGTTAGTAGCACGTGCCAGACCGGCCTCACACATAGCCACCACATCCCCAGGAACCACCGGGGAACGTGACCTCCTTGCATCAGCTGAGCACAGGATTGAGAGAGCCGTGTGTGTTTGGAGGTCTCCACCCCTGGACTCCTCTGCTCACCCAGCTTCATGGGCTCGGTGCCAGCACACAGCACGCTAGGGAGACATCCACTGCCCACGAGCACAATCCCCCCCAGCATGGGCCCAGAGGACGGGCCTTCCTCATTGCCATCTTTGGGGTTCTAGGTGGCTTCCCAGCTGTGCCTCTTTGACCCTCAGCTGAAGGAGAAGCCAGAGGAAGAGTCCTTCATGGAGCCCGCCTGGCTGGTCCAGCTGCAGCACGTGCACAGCCAGATCCAGGTAAGGCCCGGCTGGCTCCCACAGGCACAGTCTGTCCGGGGGCTGCCCAGGGAGTGTGGCAGTCGCTTTGCGCCCTGTGGTTTCCACGTGGAAGGCATTTGATCTGGAGGCTGTGACCTCAGAAGCACATGTGTGTGCTCTTAGAGCTCCTCCCTGCCCGCCCGGCACGGGCATCGGGTGGCTGCCTTCTTCCTGAAGGGGGGTAGCACGTGTTGGCGGCAGAGGGCTGTGTGCAGGTGCCTGGGCTGCAGCTCCTGCTTCTCCTCCCTTAGGAGGGCACCATGCCCTGTAGCCAGGATGGAGCTGAACCCTGGCGCTGTCCCAGCACGCCAGGCTCTGAGGTGGAGCAGTTGGATGGCCCAGGACTCGGCCGGCTGGTGGGGCTGGGAACTGAGCCCTCCCTGCTCCCCGGCCCAGAGGGCCTGAGTCCAGGCGGGCAGCTGCCACCCTCAGGTGAGTCCCGTGGAGGGCCAGCCTGCTCTCTAGGGTCTCCCTTTGTCTTCCTGCCCGGAGGATGGAGGCGCTGTGGGCCACTGGGTGTCCGGGGGCCTCTTGGCCTCCTTGGCCTCTGTGCTTCCTCGCTTGGTTTCAGAACTGGCCACACTGATGCCCCTGCCCTGCCGGCCCAGGCCCCTGGGCTCTGGCCGCCTCTCAGCCTCATGCTTCTCTGCAGCCTCCCAAACCTACCTTGTCAGAACAGGGGCCCCTCACCCCCACAGCCTGCTTCTCCCTGCCCCCCGGTCCTCTCACGTGCACCCCACACCTCTGCCTGGTCAGGCGAGTGAGTGCCTTTCCTGCCCTGGCCACCTTCTGCGTCTGCCTGCCTGGCTAGGACAGGTCTTCGCAGTGGCCCACGGGCCTGCAGCTCGGGCCCCAGCCCGAATCAGGCCCTCCCAGTCAGGTGCCACCCTCTTCCCCTGGAGACCCCCCACCCCGCAGCTCTCCTCAGCGCTTCCTTCATCCCCTTCTTGGTTCATCTCCCATCCAGAATGTTTTGGTTTTTTTGTGATGGGATCTTGCTAGTTGCCCATGCTGGCCTCAGACTCCCAGGCCCAAGTGATCTTCCTGGCTCTGCTTCTCAAGCGGCTGGGGCCACAGATGTGCACCACTGTGCCTGGCACCCTGTTCTGTCACCAGTGCAGCTGGTGGCCAGCGTGTGCCGGCGGGCACGGCCCCTGGCCACGGGTTGGGTGGATGGTATGTTTGTGCCATGGGTGGCCTGTGACTCCTGGTGCTGGGGGAGAGGACTCGGTGAACCAGCAGGGCTCTGTGCCTGGTGGCCACACAGTGGCCTGCATCAGCCATGCTGGGGCGGAGCCCAGGCCCTGTGGCCACCCTGCCCCACCCCAGGAGTAAGTATGCTTTCGTTGCACACCACTGGTGAGGGGTATTCTCAGCCTCCCTGCTCAGAATGTGGCTGCCCAGAGTAACTGGGAAGAGTTGTATGGTCCACGATGTGCACTAGGCTCCTCCAGCCCCAGTGACTGCCTTCTTTTCCACTGTCCCCACAGCTCTGCAGACTCTCCCTGGTGGCCAGCCACCCCACCCTGCCAGGGTGCCGATGTTCTCAGTGCCACTGGCCTTGGGCACCCAGGAGCCTGCACTCGGCTTCCCAGAGACCCCCAGGCCTGACCCTATGGCTCTGTACCCTGGGCCAGGCCTGCCACTTGGCGCCCCGTCTCTGCAGGACAGTGGCCCCCTGCTGCAGGCCCGGAGCCCGGACCCAGGTGTGTCTGCCAGGTGGCATCCCGAGGGCAGAGCTAGGCTGGATTTGGTTTCCATGGGTGACCAGAGGCAGAGACTGTGTGGACCAGAAGTCCCAGAAGTTACAGCCGGGAGGTTTATAATGTCGGGAAGCATAACGGCTCTTCAGGGTGCGTCAGAGTGGTCCTGGCATCTGTGGGCCTGTCCACAGGCTGCCCTTGCAGATTCCCGTGTGAGGCAGGGGCCGGGTTTGGAGGCTCCTCCCCCTGATCTGCACCTGCCTCCCTGGATCTGGGTGAACCAAGGGAAGCAGGCGTGGCTTTAAAGCACGCTTGGGAGACTTTCGTCTTCCTTTCAGATGGCTCCCAGGTCCCGCTTCATGCACAGGGTGGCGGTGTCACGGCCCTCTTTCCTGTGTCAGTAGGGATGGCGCCGCGGGAGTCACCTGTCCGAAACTCACTGCCCGAGCCAAGCGAAGAGGATTTTGGCGGAAACTTTGCTAATCTGGTACTTCCCTGCTTCATTTTATTTTTTTTGGTACCGGGGATCAAACTCGGGTCCTTGCACTTGCGAGACAGGCGGTGGAACCACTGAGCTAAATCCCCAGCTCTCCCTGCTTCTTTTTAAAACCATGCTTTGTGAGAAGTTTATAGACAAGGTACGTTCTTCAGTTGTGAGGAGGGAAATAATGAAGGCTATGAAATTATCTTTTAACTTGATTCTTAAAGAGAAAATCACTTTAATCCTCAAAATATGAAAAGTTAGTGAAAACGTTGGTAGGAAAAGATGGGGAGAACTCAAGAGTGGAAAAAGAACAACTCCTCTAAGTAGAATAGCAAAATACACTAACATTGTCTAATTTTCTGAAGTGGGGCCCCTCCCTGACCCTGGTGCCTTTTGTGCACTAGAACTCACGGCCCTGAAGTCCCAGCTGGTTTTAGCAGAGGTGTTTGGTCCCAAGGCTCTTGCACAAACCCATCCGGGAGCTTCTTCACAGACACTGGCCCCGTGGGCGTTTTGTCTGTAGGCAGCTCCTCTGCTGTGGAGGAGCCTTCTGCACCCATGGATTCAGATGTCCTGCCTGTGCCCAGAAAAGTAGTCAGAGTCAGGGTCTAAGTGTTGACAGCAGTGTCATCACAACACTGGCAACTTTCAAAAACCCTTCTATTGCGGCCGGGGGTGTAGCTCAGTCGTTCCGCTGCCTGCCTCGCAAGCGTAAGGTCCTGAGTTCCATCCCCGGTACCAAAGAAAAGAAGAAACCCTTCTATTGTTTCAATCACACCTTGCCTGCCAGGCTCTGATCTCACCTTCTGATCTCACTGTCCAATCCCCCTGCATCCCACCCTCCGGTTCATGCCCTTCCTGGCCAGTGACGGCCTCCTGGTACTGAGCGTGCACTCCGAGTACCGAGGCGCTCCTGGGGGAGCTGCTTGTTAGGCGTGGCTGGCGTGGCTCCCCTTGCCCCTGCCCTCGGGGACCCTGGTGGCACCTCCCTGCCCTGCCGCTTCCTCTCGAAGAGGCCCAGGAGAGCCAGCTCCATGTTGTCTTGGGACAGGGCTCCCCGAGGATGGCTCAGGACCTGGAGACGTCCCCAGCCTGGGATAGCGCTGGCTCAGGACCACCACAGCCTGCTCTGCCTCTGACACCTGCACCTGAAGCCAAGAGAGCAGCGCCGGCAGCATGGAAAGAGACCAAAGAACCCAAGAAGGTAGAGCAGGGCCCCGGGTACCCATCCAGCCAGCAGAGGTGGGCGGCGCAGGAGGAGGTGAGGCTCCTGGGCCAGGGAGAGCAGACCTCGGAGGTCCTCTTTGGCATTGTGTGTCATCCACACTGCGAGGGTGTTGGGCATGGCAGCTGGAGGAGTCTTTTGTGTTTGTCGCTCCTGGTCAGTGAGGACGCTTCCTGCCTGTCACTGCAGAGGACCTGGTGGAGTCCGGCAGCCGCCTGTGTGGTGGCAGCGTGGCCGTGTGTGTGCTGTGTGCCGTGGCGTGTGCAGGAGGCTCGGCCTGGTGTGGCAGCCAAGCCACAGAGTGCCTGTGGGTCCGTCTGCCACCTTGGCCCGGGTGCCAGCTGCTGTCGGACTCCTGTCCCAGCCAGGAGTGTTGCTGACCCCGTGTGCATGCTCAGCTTAGGCGAACGCTGTGCGGGTTGCATGGCCACAGAGGGGCAGCTTCCTGCACCCCAGCTTCCTGGCTTTGGCAGGCTGGGGGCTCTGTGTGGTTTGCTTTCATCCCGGCAGCCTTGGTGCAGGGCCTTGGCAGACACCTGCGCTCTCTACCCTTTGCATAGCGTTTGTTCGAGTCTTTAGCTTTTCTTAAAAACTGTTTTATTTGCATTACTGAGGATCAAACCCAGGGGTACCACTGAGCTACATCCTCAGACTATTTTGGTTTTTAAATTTTTTAACTTTTTTTTTGTTGTTCTTGTTTTTGTTTGTTTTTGGTACCGGGAATCGAACTCATGACCTTGAGCTTGCAAGGCAGGCGTGGTGCCACTGAGCTAAATCCCTGCCCCTTTAACTTATTTTTTTGAGGCAGGGTCTCCCTGTATAGCCCAGACTGTCCAACAACTCACAGTCCTGCCTCAGCCTCCCAAGTGCTGAGATAGCAGGCGTATGCCATCACGCCCAGCTCCTTTTCTGCTTTTTATTTGAGTCTTGCCAAGTTGCCCAGGCGGCGTCGCACTTGGAACCCACCTGCCGCAGCCTCCCAAGTAGCAGGGGTTGCAGGTGCACAGCACCACACCCAGCGGTCGTCCTTCATATTTAGTGGGTCGATCGCCTTACTCGTTTGTGGGAGTCCTTCCGGGCCGCGGTACAAGTCCTGGTGAGGTGGACACCCCCCGACTGGTGGCCTCTGTGTTCTTATTGGTGTCTTAAGAACACGGTTGTGCCTTCACAGAGGATCTGGGGTATCAGACTATGCTCGTGTGGCAAGTGTTGTGAAAAGAAACACAAGTTTCATTGAAAATAGTGAGTTTGAAGAGTGAGATTCACACAGTGCTTCCAGTAGCTTTCAGAGTAAGCAGACGTGCTGACCCCTGGGACAAGTTCCCCCCCCCGGCCAGTTCCTAGAACAACAGAATGGGAGCTGGACATGGTGGCACACACTTGTAATCCTAGCTACTTGGGATGCTGAGGCAGGAGGATGCAAAGTTCAAGGCCATCTTGAGTACTTTAGCAAGACCTTGTCCCAAAAGGACTATGGAGGTAGCTCAGTGGCTTACTTAGCATACAAGAGGCCCTAGGTTTAGTCCCAAATAGTAAGAAAAAAATAAAAAGACTGGAATTGGGGGTATCTGTAGCTGGTACTGCTTTTTTCTCCTTTATAATGGGAACAAAGTTCAACAAGTGGGACATAGAGTACACTTCCTCTCCCCAGACTCTGGCTGGGGTGGGGGGCTGGGGCAGCTTTGCTTTAAGGCCCTCCTGGCTCTGCTGCCTGCCTCCCCCTCGGCAAGGAGAGCGCCTGGTTGCCCATGCAGCTCATTCCTCAAGGCTGCCGCCCTTCTGGGTTTTGTTTCTTAAAGATGGGACTGCAGCAGGGCACTGTGTAGGGCGAGCACTTGTCTGGGCCGGGAGAGGCCCTAGAACCAGGGAGGTGGGGGGCATACACGGAGGGTGTGTGTGTGTCACTTTTCGGCCTCATCAGCCATAGTATCTGTTCTTATCAGTCTGATGTCTGACCTGTTCCCAGTCTGAGGACCATGTATTTAGTGGAATTTTGGAGCTGGGAGATGGAACAGGGGCTTGCTCTGTCCCTTTGCGCATCGACCTGGTATTGCGGTGCTGCTAGGAACATTGCATCACCCCCGTAACTCATTGAAAAAAAGCAAAAAAAAAAACCCCGGGCATCTCCCATTCTGAGTGCACAGTGCAAAGTGGAAGTGACTTGCAGTGCTGCGCGGCTGACCCCAGGCTGACTCCAGAGCCTTTCCCCTCCTCATACGAAAGTGCCCTGCTAGAGCCTGATGCCCCGGCCCTGGCACTGCACTCTGGCTCCAGCCCCTTGGGGCCCATGTCCTCCTCGGCCCCGGATCAGCATCTCGGGTCCTGGTGGTTTTCTGTTCAGAGTGAGTCCTGGTTCTCCCGCTGGCTTCCCCGGAAGAAGAGGACGGAAGCTTACCTGCCAGACGACAAGAATAAATCGGTGAGTGTCCCGAGCTCCGGCTTCGCCTATCACCGGTGACTCACGCCGTGTTTCGGGGCCAGCAGACACGAGCGAATGTCCTCCTTGTCAGGTCCAGATCCCATTGAGCTTTGGCCTGCTGATTTTTTTCTTCTTACAATCTTGGCAGATTGTCTGGGATGAAAAGAAAAACCAGTGGGTGAACTTGAATGAGCCGGAAGAGGAGGTATGTTGTGATTTCAGGTGTTTGTTGCCGGTGTATTTTAGGGCTCCTCTTGGGGAGTCCTGGCTGGCTTTCTGGGCGCCAGGCGGGTGTCTGAGCTGTCTCTCCCTCTGCAGAAGAAGGCTCCACCCCCGCCTCCCACAGCCTTACCCAGGGCCCTGCAGGGGCCTCCCCCTGGGCCAGGTGGTCCTCCCGCAGCCTCCGTGAACGTGTTTTCCAGGAAAGCAGGTAATGACACCCTGTTGTGCACAGGACTCGGCCAGCTTGGGAGCCGTAGGGCTGAGGGCCAGCAGGTGTGGTGTGGAGGAGGCCAAGCCCCCAGGCTGGAACCCGGCTCTTGGGCAGTGCGCTCGTCGGCCTGTGGGCACAGACGCGTCCCACCTATCGGTCAGGGTCACTACCTGGGGTACTGACACAGGTGGGGGCCTGCTGTCCTGGGACACAGCGAGGTGAACATGCACCTTCCCGGCAGGTGGATCCAGGGCTCGCTACGTGGACGTCCTGAACCCAGGCGGCGCCCAGCGAAGTGAGCTGGCTCTTGCTCCTGCAAACTTTTTCGCTCCGCTCGCCCCACTCCCGATCCCTCCTAATGTGTTCGTACCCAGCCCAGGTAGGCAGCACTAGATGGAGCAGACTCCCTCTGCCATCCACCCTGTCTCTCTGAGCTGAGTGGCCACAGTGGGTTGGGGCCGAGGACGGAACCTGCGCTCAGCAGCCCTGGCCTCCCCTGACTGTGGGAAAGGACCCCTGGGTCAGGTGCCTGATGGCCCTGCCTTTCTCTCTCACAGATGCAGAGGAGCCGCCGCTTGCAGATGGGGCTGGCAGTAGGGGGCAGGTGCCAGCTGGGGCTCTGGCCAATCTGGAGCCTGTGGAGGACCCCAAGGTAGGTGGAAATCGTGGGAGAACCTGCCAGGGTCCCCTCCCTCTGCATGTGGCACCCAGGATGTACACATGTGTGGTGCTGTGCTTCTGGCATTTCAGGCTTCACAAGGGACAGTGGCAGGACATAGGAGGGCTGGGGACAGTTTCCACCAGGAGGCAGGAAGGAAACGTTGGAGATAGGTGTGACAGCCACCCACACGAGGACACGCGCGTGCCCTGCCTGCGCCGAGAACTGCTTAGGCTGGAAAGTTTCAGAGATGCATATTTCACCACTATTTTTTAAAATGAGAAAAAAATAAAATTAGCCCAAGTTAAAAAAAGAAGAAATTACCTAGCAGCAGCAGAAGTTAGACAGAGCGTATCTTCACCTACAAAGGGCAGGTGAGCCCCAGGTGAAGCAGAGCAGCTCGGGCCTGGGTGTCCCAAGCCCCTGCTGTGGCAGTGCCCTCCCTCCTCCGAGCTGCTTCCTCTCTGTAATGGGAGCAACGGTGGTGCCCACTCAGAAGGCTTAGGCTGCTGTCCTGTCAGAGCCTCTGGGGCCCAGAGCCTACAGGTGGGCAGGGTCCTGGGGAGGTGCCCCTCATGCCCACTGGCAGAGGAGCCCGGGCTGGGGCCAGCCTGTGACCTGGGCGTATTTTTCTGCCTGGTGCGAGAGACTTCAGCTCCCTGGGGCTGGGTCGCCGTCACATCCCCGTGTCCTCGGCAGGTGTTGAGCTCGGCAGCATTGCCCCCGGGTCCTGAGCTCCCTCCCTCCAGACTGGACCGCTCCCAGGGCGGCGAGGTAGGGGCCCCGGCACACACTTCCCCTCAAGGTCCCTCCCAGCAGCTCGTTTCCATTGCCCGGTGGCTTCGCCCTGTAAGAACTGAGGGAAAGGGAACAGGCATGCAGCTTAGTGGCGCCGTGCCTGCCTTGCAAGCACAGGGTCCTGAGTTAGATCCCCGGTACAGGGCGGGGAAGAACTAAGGGAATGATTTAGCTGTGCACGGTGGCTCACACCTGTCATCCCGGCACTCTGGGAGGCTGAGGCAGGAGGACTTCAAATTCAAGACCAGCCTCAGGCCGGGGATTTTGCTCAGTGGTGCTGCCGCCTGCCTCACAAGCGCAAGGTCCTGAATTTGATCCCTAGTACCAAAAAAAAAAGCCCAGCCTGAGCAACTTAGCAAATCCTTGGGGATGTAGCCCAGGTGACTGCCCTGGGTTCAGACCCTAGTACTACAAGAAGCAGAAAAAAACCCTATTAAAAAAAAAACCTAGCTATGGGAACGAGTAGGGAAGAGCAAGTTGTATCCCAGGAGAAAGCTCACACCTGTCTCCCCACTGTCACTTGGGAGCTCCACGTAGAGGGTGGGGGGCCAACGTCCACCCCGCTCCGTCAGCGTCCCATGTGGCTTGAGTGTCCTGAATGTCAAGGTGGCACCAGGTGAAGCTGGCCTGCCCCAGAGCCAGGCAGACCCCCAGCCCTCTGGGCAGAGGGGCGTTTCTTACACAGACCACAGAGAGGGCTGTGGGCTCACTGTGTCCCGTTGGCCCTGCCGCACCCTGATGCTGACGAGTGGTGGCTCACTGCAGGCTGGCCTGTGACATTGTGTGTCTGCTCTTGCTGTCCGCAGCTGTCGCGCTGGAGCTCGGTGAGCTCGCTGTCCCGGGAAGTGGGCCAGCACTTCCAGCAGGTACCAGGCTGCCAGGCCTCTGCTCGTGTGTCCTGTGTCCCCTCCTCGCCCAATGCATCTTGTCACTAACCTCAATGTCTGACCCATGCTGCACGCCACTAGGGTACAGTGTTCCTCCTCAACCGCCCTCGAGTGGAGGGTGCACAAATGCCATTTGTCATTCTGCTCCTGGCCCGGGGTTCCGAGTGTTGGTCCTGTGGCCTGGCCGCGCACTGTCCTCGGCTAGGACACCCCAGTGGAAGGGAGCTGTCCTCCTGCCTCAGGGCGTCTGTCTGTGGTCAGCAGGGGTGACCTGCTGGCCATGTGGCCACGTGCGGAGTAGAGAAACTCCATCTCTGGCGTGTGTCGTGGGCCCAGTGGACAGGCTCCCAGGGCTGTTGGTGGCTGCACGTTGGCCCCTGGCTTCTCCAGGGCGAGCTCCAGGCCTACTAACCGCTGGGCTGATGGGACGTCACCGTGCCCGTGCCGTCTGCATGCGCTGGTGTCTGAAGCCTTTTGCTCTGCATGCCGCTCTGATTTTTGCTGTTTTCTTGTGAGCCACCCCCGATGACATCCAGTGCTGCCAGCACTGCCCAGCCTGCCCCTGAGTGCATTCTCGGGCCTTCCTAGGAGTGGTCCTGTCCGTAGCCGGGACAGCAACACTGTGCAGTGCTGCCTCGCTGAGGGACTTCTCTGCTTCACAGGCTCCCATCGACCAACGTGCAGCAGGAGGCCCTGGCAGTGGGGCCACACCCCTCTACAGCCCCACCCAGGTGAGTGGCCTTGCCTGTCCAACTAAGAGGGTCTCTCCTTCCCGTCACAGCTGCACCCAGCAGTTGTGTGAAGAGGCTCGGTCACCAGTCCTCTGTCCGTGCCACCACCTGTCCCTCTGGGGGTTCCCACCACTGATTTGGGTGTCTGCTCTTGTCACTGCTGCTAGGCTCTGCAGGCCCCGGCCTTTGCTCCTAGCTTCCTGCACCAGGCGCTGGGCGGGCCCCAGTGAGCACCTCTGTTCTTCCCGGGGCCACAGGAGTGTGGCTGTCCCGAGTTGGTCCAGTAGCTGGGCAGCATGTGCTGTTCTGGGATTGGGGTGTTGCCTCCAGCTGGCAGGCTGTGGCCCAGCACTCTCCTCTGAGGCCCTGGGACCCGGTTCAGGGTCCTTTGGTTCCTCCCCAGGCCAACCACTGTGTCTTGGTGCTGCACTTCTAGCGGGATCTTGAGGCAGGGTGCACAGCTGTCTATATATGGACCCCTTGCTGTCTGGGTGCTGGCTCAGGCTGGGTGGGTGGAACCCTCAGGCAAACCTTCTCTTCTAAGTTGAAGGTGTTGCATCCTGGGGCACTGCAGCCTGAAGGGATATCTGTGACCTCGGGCCCAGCCTGCTGTAGTCCAGCTGGCGGTTGAGGTGGTGCTGCCCAGGGGAGGAGAGCTGGGTTTGGCCTCTGGCACCCAGATGTGCAGTTCACCCCACCCTGGCTTGGCTGAGACTCCCAGCTGCGTCACGGTTGCCACCTGCATCCCTCTGCTTTGCAACTTCCAGATCGGAGCGTCTTTCCTCTCCTTCCTTCCTTGTTCTTAACATCAGTCAGGTCTTTTGAGGGAGGAAGGGCGAACACTGGCCTCACTGCTATCCCTGCTCCCCACAGAGACAGACAGGCCCCAAGCCACTGTCTGCCCCGGGCTCACTGGACAATCCCTGCAGGATTGGCCTAAAAAACTAGCTCTGTGACCCTGTGTGCTAGGAAACACTGATGCTTGGAGCCCAGTTCCGTAAACCAAAGCCTGGGCCTGACTCACCAGTGCTCAGCCTTGGGAACCCACACTGAGTGTGCGCTTTGTCCCCAGCCACGTTCTTTGAGGCCCACCCCACCCCACAGCCCCTTGGGCTTGCCTCCCTGAGGTGACACGTAGAGCTCATTACCAGTCCTTTATTCCAGGCCTCTGCCACCTCAGGGAGCTCGAGGCCTGGGAGGATTGGCCAGCGGAGATACCCAGCACTCAACTAGCACCGTCCATCATCTGGCCTTGCAGTTGGGACCCTGCAATGACTGTTTTCTCCCAAGAGCTGGACAGGCCACCCAGGGTCTGGTGGTCCCCAGGCAGACACAGCAGTAACTCAGCCGGTCATACTGTGCGTCTCCCTCCTCCTGCCCTATCTGTATTCATTATTGCAAAGTTAATTCCATGGTCCCTTTAGGATGCTGGTTACGTGAATCTGACCCAAATTGTTTCACATAAAGGATGATTCTCCTTCCTCAGTCGCTAAGTATAATTTAGGGACACGGTACTCACAGACACCTGGGAGCGTCAGTGAAGGGAAGCTGGGGCCTGGCACGGTCCCACACTTCTGTGAGGATCACGAGAGGAAGGAGTGGATGCTCGGCCTGAGAGGAGCAGGCCCCGATCTGCTGTGGCCTGGCTGTTGCACTCCCATGGTTGGCGGTGGGTGGCAGCAGGGAGAGGCCCTGGTGACCGCGGGCCTGTCTCTGGGAATGAAGACATACAGCCTAACTAGGAGCTGGGTGACTCCATGTGCCTGAGCCGGTGGCATGGCGCTATCATCTGGAGAGCTGTTGTCCTGGAGCAGCCGGTCTGGGTTCCACCCCGAGTGCCGGCCTACGGATGCCTGTCCTGGAGACGCCAGTGAGGTCGGGCTCAGAGAAGGGGCTCGCAGAGGCCTCCCACCAAGTGCCCACGCCAGACCGGGCCACGCACTGCCGAGCTTCAAGCCCCGGTGACTGTTCTTAAAACTTCTCTCGCTAGGGCTGGGGATTTGGCTCAGTGGTTCCGCCACCTGCCTCGCAAGCGCAAGGACCCAAGTTCAATCCCCGGTACCAAAAAAAACTTCTCTCGCTGACCTGTGGGGACTGAGGTGATGGGGAGAGTCAGATATTTATGAAATCAGTAGGTAATGTGGTAGGTTCTGCTGGGGGAACATGAACGGTTCGTTTGGTATTTTACGTAGAGAAACAGTAGAATGTGGAATTAGCATAGCCCTCCCCAGTTTCCTGGTTCACCTCATTCCCCAGGCGAGACCCCAGAGTAGTTTCCAGAAGGTTCAAGACGAGGCTGCTTGGACCCCCGGCCCATCACTGGGAAGCATCCCCCGCCCGGACCGCCTGGGTTCCTGCAGTCCAGCCCTGCCCAGGCTCCGCATCGACTGCCAGCCACTTTTGATCTAAGAAGCTTCCTCCGAGGCAGGAGCTGCTATTTTTCCTAAATGCAAATTGGTAAATAAAATATTTTGGCCTCTCAAGCACCTAACCCTGTGGTGTCCTTTGTGTTCTGGGGACGAGTGAATGCCAGTGATCTGGGGCCAGGGCCAGGAGAAATGGGCGGGGGCGCTGCCGGCGTGGCGCGGTCCTCCGGCCGCCAGGGGCCGCTGAGCGCGGAGCGCGGCCCTCGGTGGGGCGTGGCGAGTGGGGCGGTGTCTTCCCGGCGGCCCGGGCGTGGGCGCCGCGGTTGCTCGGCGGACCGTGTCCGCCGTGACCCCACTCTGGGCCGCCGGGGCAGAGCCACGGAGAGCGGGGCCAGGTGAGCCGCATCCCGCGTGCCTCTGACGGCCGGAGCGCCTGCGAATCGGCTCCCCGCGGCTCCTCGGCCGCCCGCTTGGTCGCCTCGCCGGGACCTTCTTCAGGGACGGCGAGCAGTCCCAGAGGGGCCCGGGGACTAACGGCAGTTTTCCGGGTTCCCTCTAGGGCGCGTGGGGACCGGGACCCAGGATGTGGCCGCCCGTACCCGAGGGCGCCGCCCGCGACCTCTGACCGCGCCTGCCTGACTCGCGTCCTCCGAGCGGCTGCCCCAGCAAAGCCCGGCCCGCCGACCATGCCGTCCAAGGCCGTGTGTCTGCGTCACACCGCGGCTCCCGGGCAGCCGGAGGCCGGCATGATGCGCAAGGCACAGCTTCCCACCCCAGCCCAGGACCTGCCCCCGACTCCGGGGTCCCCGCCTGCCGCCTGCTGTGCGGCCCCCGAGGATGGCCCCACGCTCCCTCGCGACGATCGCGCGAAAGTCGATGGCGAAACCCCGCCGGCCACGGCAAAGCCTGTCACCCCACACCCCGCGATGCGTCCCAGGATGGAGCGAGCCCTGTCCCTCGATGACAGGGGCTGGAGAAGGAGGCCGTTCCGAAGCAGCCAGGAGGACCTGGCCGCCCGGGTCGAGGCCAGCCCCGGTGGGGGCTCCATGCAGAACCCAGCTCCCAGGACCCCGGCCCGCAGTCTCCCGCTGCCCTGCCTGAGCACGTCCCTGCAGGAGATCTCGAAGCCCCGGCGGGCCGTCAGCAGCGCGGGAGGCAGCCCGACCTCCTGGGGCGGGCGTCTCTCGGGCAGGGTCAGCACCTCCCTGGATCTCCTGCACAGGGAGGCCACCCTGGCCGGGGGCTCCCCCAAGCTGGCCACCTTGCGCGCCCCACACCCGCCACCCTCTTCAGAGCCCACCATGACCATGGCCTCCGAAGCCCTGAGGACCGCAAGCCAGGTGGACTCGGAGCAGGCCGACCGTGAGCAGGGCACACCGACCAGGCTGTTCCGCGCCCACAGCAGCCTGGGCCCCAGCCAGCCCCAGAGCCCCCTGGCTTGTGACGACCACTCGCTGCACTCGGCCAAGTCCTTCAGCCTGCTGGCCCCCATCCGCACCAAGGATGTCCGCAGCAGGTAGGGCCTCACCTCCTGTAGCCGTGTTCTGGTAATTAGCGCCCTGGGCGGCAGGCACCCCATACCCTGGGTGGCTTGGCACCATCCACAGGCCCGGTGTACTTGGATAAATGACCTCGCCGTGTACCGCTGCCTCCTGCAGGACTCCTGTGGGGCGCCTTGGCTGGACACAGGCTGGCATCTCACCCAGACGTTAGGCAGATGCAGACCTGCCTGGCCCAGGGACCCCAGGCAGACACACGCAGGTCAGGGAGGGCACCTCAGTCTCACAGCCAGTGCTGTCCGGAGTCCTGGTCCTCCCATGCTTTGTGACGACGTGACAGATCGCAGCCTGTGCCCACTCATGAGCTCCCCTTCCAGGCCTGCTCTTGTGCTGGGCCCTGGGCTCCGGCCTGGTAGGGGCACTTGGCCCCCAACCCTCCTGTGGCCCAGCAGGGGGTGTATGCAGGGAGAGGTGGGAAGTGTTCCTGCCTCGGCCTCCAGGCCTGCCTGGACCAGAGACCACAGACGTAGTGGCTCAGGTGGTTTGAACATGAGGGATCCCGGCTCTCCTGGCTCTGGAGGCAGGGCTGGCCGCCCGGCCTGAGGGTCTGGGGGACCCTTCCTTTCCCCTTCTTCCAGCTGTGGCTGCTCACTCGTGTGCTGTCCTGGAAGCTCAGGCCACTGTAAGTCCCGGGTGACCCAGAGATTTAACCAGTTTTGTCTGCACAGAGCCAGTCCTTGGGCCTGGGGTGGCCATGTCCTGGGTCCCCTCAGTCCCTGCAGTCTCACAGGTTGCCTTACCTCCCTGCACCTGGGGCCAGCCTGCTCCTCGCAGCACCTGCTGCACTGGTGTGCCACAGTTTTGGTTTTTTGTTTGGTACCAGGGATTGAACACAGGACCTCGAGCTTGCGAGGCAGGTGCCAGAACCACTGAGCTAAATCCCCTGCCCAGTGTGCCACAGAGTCTTTCCATTCCTTCTTTGTTTCTTCTTCTCTCTTTTTTTTTTAAGCAGTACTGAGGATTGAACCCTGGGCTTTTCATTGAGCTGCAGCTCTCTTTTTAGTTTTTACTTGAAGATATCATCTTACCCAGGCTGGCCTTGAACTTGCAGTCTCCCTGCCTCAACCTCCCAAAGTGCTGGGATTGTAGGCGTGCGCCACCACACCACGTTTGAGAGTCAGTGTCTGTTTTCGGGAAAAGGGTGTAAGATTTTCTTAGCAACTTGGAGTTGACAGTGAGTTGGGGCTTTGAAAAGCACAAGGACGCCCATGGACTGATGCTGCTGACCTCTCTCTTGGGACCTGGGAGGAGGGCAGTGACACGGTGAGCAGGACAGACACAGCAAGGAGACCCACTACGGAAGTGTCAGCAGCGTGGGGCCCGGCGGGTGGGCAACTCGAGGTCAGCCGCGAGCTGCTGGGTGAGCCCAGCCCTGGAGAAGCCGCTGCACCCTGGTGTCCCCAGCTGCCTGCTGTCACCCACAGCACCATCTCCACACCCCAGGCCTCGCTGCGGCCTGTTCCCCACGTCCTGGGGAAAGCGCCCTCGAGAGAGGCGGGGTCACATGCAGGAGTCAGGCCTGTGGTGTCCCTGCAGCAAGAGGCAAGGCTCTGAAAAGCTGACCCCTCGGGGCTCCCACTGCAGCTGATGGATGGCTCAGGCAGGGGTCCTGGTCCTGCGAGCGGGCTCCTCTGTTCTGCAATCTTGGGGCTGGCACGGGCGGAGCTAGCGCCCCTCAGGCCCCTGCCTGGATGCAGGAAGGAATCTGGTCGAGTGTCCCCAACACACGGGCACCTGTGGAGGCCGTGCAGGGATTGGACTTCTGTGGGACAGACCACTGGGTCTCCCAGCACACGGGCGGCTTGGGGTGGGGCTGGAGGGCGCAACGGGAGCTATCATAGAATTTTTTTGTTTTTTCAGACAGGGTCTCACTATGTAGTTCAGGCTGGCCTTAAACTCACTGTGTAGCCCAGCCTGCCCTCAAAATCATGGCGAGCCTCCTGCCTCAGCCTCCCAAGTGCTGGATCAGGTGTGCACCACCACGCCTGGCTCGTCATAGAGTTAAGAGACACAGGCAGAGCAGATGCAGAGTGGACATCGTCTGGGCCCTAGTGGGGAGCAGCTTGTCCTTAGCCCTGGTGCACGGCCAGGGAGAGAGGTGGGCTTGGGCCCGGGTCCAGGAAGCGGGTGGGTATGGATCCTTTGGGTGTTCAGTTATTGGGGTGGAGCGTTTAGCAGGTGGACACCTGGCAAGACTGGTGAGCCAGGAGCGGGTGCAGCAGGTGTGATTTGGACTTCAGAGTTTCTGGGCGGATAGGTGCGCTGTCACTCCACATGGGTGTGCCAGATCCTGCATGTTGGTGGCAGAGCCGGGGTGTGCCAGGCAGGTGGTACAGGGCTGCACTTGTGTGCATGCAGCATCTCCTTACAGAGGGAACATGCATGTGTCCCCGGCAAGTGTGTCCTCAGCAAAGTGTGCCTTGTGTTATGGACATCGGAGCGCTGCTTGGCGGTCTGATCATTTGCATCATGGTTTTGTTTTCGCTACTGGAACCTCTTATGTGCTAGGCAAGCCTTCTGCTACTGTGCCATGTCCCTACCCTTTTTATTTCTTTTTGAGACAGTGTGTCCCTAAGTTGCCCAGACTGAGCTCAAACTTGCAATTCTCCTGCCTCAGCCTCCTAAGGAGCTGGGATGACAGGTGTGTCTTGGATACGGGCATATTCACACGCAGCCTTTTACACCTTCTCCAGACTCCCCCTCGGGCTTGGCCTGCAGGAAAATTGGAGAGCCAGGCAGCCCCATTCCTGCTGCCTGCTTATGGCAGGCAAATGCATCTCAGGTCCTCTGCCCTCCCAGGTGTCATCTCCACAACAGCATGGGGACACTGTCACGTCCCCATCCCAGGAGCATTGAGCCTGTGCAGCAGGTGGACCCTGGCACTGCTCCCTGGCTGGGAGCCCCATTCCGAGGGCTCCGAGTCGTCTGCGGTGCTCCAGACTCAGGGGCTGAGCCCAAGCCTCCAGCTGCACCTCCATCCTGGCCTGGCCTCATACAGCTGTCCCCACAGGAGCTACCTGGAGGGCAGCCTGCTGGCCAGCGGGGCCCTGCTGGGGGCGGATGAGCTGGCCCAGTACTTCCCTGACCGCAGCGTGGCCCTCTTCGTGGTCACCTGGAACATGCAGGGCCAGAAGGTGAGCAGCCGAGGTGCCATGCTCTTCGGAGCCTGAGCCTGTGCAGCCCCTGCAACCCTGGCATGGGCTGGGAAGGTGGGGTGCGAAGGGCACCTCCTCGGGAGACCCAGCATCCCAGCAGCACCTCTGGCCTCGAGGCTCCTTGAGGGGCCAGGCTTGGGAGTCGGGGGATGTGCTGGGGTGGCACAGGCTGGGGGCCAGGTGCCCATGAGCTGGGCCACAGCAGGAGGGACTACAGACACCACCTCAGTCAGACTTGAGGTGCAAAGAAAAGGAAACCGAGGTAGGGTGGGCTGCGTGTGGCATGTCGGCTCCGTGGGAGTCCGTGGTCAGATCACCTCTTCGTACAGCCTTGGTTTCCCCTCCTTCAGAGGAGACACTGTGACTGACTCAGGGTGGCAGAGCGGGGACCCCAGCTCCTCCCAGCCTGCAGGGAGCCTGGGCCTGGCAGACCATGTGGCTTTCTCTGCAGGAGCTGCCGCCCAGCCTGGATGAGCTGTTGTTGCCCGCAGCGGCCGACTACACCCAGGACCTGTACGTCGTCGGTGTGCAGGAGGGCTGCTCTGACAGGTAGGGCCACCCTGTGTGTGGGGGGGGGTGGTCGCCCCAGGCCCAGAGAACTTAGAACAAAGCTGTTTGCTTTCTTGTAAACAGGTAGTGGATGGGGAGTGTAAGGGCAGTGAGAGCAGTGCCTTTGCCCTGAGCCCCATCCCCAGCCCTGCTCTCATTTGCTCATTCTGAGGCAGCCTCCCTAAGCAGCCCAGCCTCCCAGGCGTGTGCTGCCATGCCCAGCCGCTCTGGGCAGCCCCTGAAGGGCCCTGCTGGCCCACATGACCTGACAGCACCTGAGGCACGTGAGGAGTCTGGGCGCTGTGGAGTGGGTGCCCCGGAGAACAGCGCTTGGGGACCTGTCACTGTGGCTCTCATGGGCCTGAGACTCGAGGCAGGCAGAGGTCTTGGCAGGGAGCAGTGGCAGCAGTCTGGTGGGTTTGGGGGGGCTTGGGGTTGGCGCTCACCGGTAGTGTGAGGACCTGGGCTGCTGCTCCCGGAGTTCTGACTGTGGCCCCCAGCGCCCCTCGGCTTGTCCAGCATCCCCACTGCAAGGCGAGGTCAAGTCACGGGGTCCCCAGCCTCTCCAGGGCTCAGGCTGCAGGCAGGTGGCAGGGCTAGGAGCCCCGCACCCACCTCCTGTCATCTCCACCACAGGCGGGAGTGGGAGGTGCGGCTGCAGGAGACCCTGGGCCCGCGCTACGTGCTGCTGTCCTCCACAGCCCACGGTGTGCTGTACCTGTGCCTGTTCATCCGCAGGGACCTCATCTGGTTCTGCTCAGGTGGGTCCCGCAGCCCCAGGTGCCCGCCGTGGCTCCTGCCACCGTGGGCCGCAGGGCACTGACCCTGCCCCACCCCCGCAGAGGTGGAGTGCGCCACGGTGACCACACGCATCGTGTCCCAGATCAAGACCAAGGGCGCCCTGGGCGCCAGCTTCACCTTCTTCGGCACCTCCTTCCTGTTCATCACCTCCCACTTCACCTGTGAGTCGCCAGCCCCTCGCCCCTTCCCTCTGCTCAGGGGTCCTGGTTGCGGAGCCCTGTGCCCTGCAGGCCACAGGCTGTGCCCTGTGGGACCTGGTGCCCTGTGAGGTCCCTGCCAAGCAGCCTCGCTGCCCCCCAAGGCAGCTCCGTGGGGAGCCCCACGCCGATGACTGGGCAGGTGGTCAGAGCCCTGCCGAGGCAGGGACTCGAGTCTCTTGAGCCCAGGCCCCCAGCCTGAGTCTGTCCCCACAGCTGGAGACGGGAAGGTGGCAGAGCGGCTGCTGGACTACAGCAGGACCGTCCAAGCCCTGGCCCTGCCCAGGAACGTGCCAGACACCAACCCCTACCGCTCCAGTGCAGGTGAGGTGGGGCCAGGCTGGCAGCTTGTCGGGCCTCTTCCTGGTCACCAGCCTGGGCCGGGTGCTGCCCCGGAGCCACTGCCTGGCTGTGATTTAGGGGAGGGCGTCACAGGAAGATCCCTGTCACTGGGCTCAGGCTGCCAGCCTGCTGCTGAGGCCACGGCAGGCATGGCAGGGTGGTGCCCACACGCTGTCCTGTGTGCCCAGCGGACGTCACTACCCGCTTCGATGCGGTGTTCTGGTTTGGAGACTTCAACTTCCGCCTGGGCGGCGGGCGTGCGGCGGTGGAGGGCGCGCTGAGGCAGGAGCGGGAGGCGGCCGTGCGGGTGCTGCTGCAGCAGGACCAGCTCACAAGGGAGATGAAGAGGGGTGAGCAGCGGGGACAGCAGGGACAGTGGGGACAGCGGGCAGGGGCTGCAGGGCTGAGCGCTGGCCCCTCGCAGGGTCCGTCTTCAGGGGCTTCCAGGAGCCGGACATCGTCTTCCTGCCTTCCTACAAGTTTGACCTTGGGAAGGACACTTACGACAGCACCTCCAAGCAGAGGACGCCCTCATACACGGTATGCCCGCCCCCCCGTGCTGCTGCCCGATGCCAGTGCGACACAGGCAGCCTCCCTCAAAGGCCTGTACTGTGCCCAGGCACTTGCGCTCTAGCCGGCCTCACCAGTGACAGTCCTCGCTGAGGGTGCCCCCCCCGCCGTGAGGTCTCGAGGCCCAGCAGGTGGCCCCACAAGCACCCCAAGAGCCGGGCACTTGTCCCAGCCACAGCTAGATTCAGGCCCCAGCTCCCTGTCCCTGTCAGCACCTGGAGTGAATGAGCCGGAGGCACTAGCCCAGCCCTCTGTCCCCCATCCCGGTTCCACTCCAGGCCATTGTGGTGTTAGTGGACCTGGAGGCAGCCCCGGAGCTCTGGGTTCGGGTGGCGGGGCTCCCTGTGGTGCCGAAGCCCAGGTGCCCAGGGCCCGGCCGCACAGCAGCAGGGTTGCCTTCACCAGTGCCCCTGTGTCGCGTCTCTCCCCAAGGACCGGGTCTTGTACAGAAGCCGCCACAAAGGGGACATCTGTCCAGTGATATACTCTTCCTGCCCCGGGATCAAGACGTCTGACCACCGCCCCGTGTACGGTCTGTTCCGGGTGCGAGTGCGGCCCGGGCGAGACAAGTGAGTCCCTGCTTCTCTGTCCCCCTCGGGCCCAGCTGGGCTCGGCCCAGGGGCAGTGGTGCCGGGTGCTGAGCCGGTGACAGATGAGGCTGCGTGCAGTGGTCTTCTCACGTTGCCACACAGAAGGCTGATGTGAGTCCCGCATCCCACGCCCCTTGGTGGCAGGCGGAGGCTCATCCTGTGACGGGGCTGGCTCTGGAGCCGTGTGGCTCCACCCGGCCACACCCTCTCCTGGACAGGGCCTGAGGGCACAGGAAAGCTGGCCTGGCACCTTGCCAGGGCTCAGGTGCAGCTGGAGGGACAAAGCAGGGGCCCTGGGCAGCACCCTGACCGGGGCCCCACCCCTGCGTGTGCCCCTTGGGGTTCACTGTCGCATGGCTGAGGGACATGGGCACTTCATCACAGCGTCACGCCTCTCCACAGCATTCCGCTGGCTGCCGGCAAGTTTGACCGAGAGCTGTACCTGCTAGGAATTAAAAGGCGGATTTCAAAAGCAATCCAGAGGCAGCAAGCATTGAAGAACCAGAGCTCCAGCACTGTCTGCACCGTGTCTTGAAGTCACTGAAGAGGACCCGTTATCACCCGCAACTCAGGACACCCGACCAAAAGTCACTGGAAGAGATGGGGCCTGCTCTGTGGCATCCCCCGTCGGGGTCCGATGAATGGCTTCGAGACCACCCTGGTTCTCACCGGGAAACCCCAGGACAGCGGCGGGGCCTGGCACCCCACACCCACTGGTGTCCTGACCCCTCCTCCACGGGATGGGGCTTCTCTCGGGGCCTCTGCGTCCCGCTGTCATGGCTGCAGCCCCACGCAGGGCAGACGCCTGAGCCGCTTTGCCCTGGAGGGTAGGGGGTCCCTGCTTTCTGCCAGTGAGGGCTGCAGGCTCCCCCTCAACTTCCTGTGCACACATCCCAAGCCCTGGGCCTGAGTGTCCCCATCCCCGCTGTCCCTCCTGAGCCCGCACCCCACCAGCATCTGTGGAAGTCAAGGCATAGCCGGTGCCCTCCAGCCCCTGGGACCCTGGGCACCCCAGAAGCTGCTGAGGCTGAGGCAGCATCACAACCAAAGCCAGACCCTTCTCAGCTGGGATGGTCACCCTGTGGCAGCCCCCGTGGCCGTCCCAGGACAGGACCGCCCCCCTTCACCATAGGCCAAGTCTCATTCCGCGATCTCACACCAGGTGCTGCCACTGCCCAGCTGGGACACAGGCCAGCAGCCTGCCTCACTCGGGCCCTTGCCTTCGAGGGCTTGGACCCCACCCATCTCTGGAGAAGAACGTAGACTTGAATATAGAGAAGCCTAGGGACATCCATCCAGCCTGTTAAATTATTTATTTTTCCATATTTGTATTTTTAAATAAATGCATATATTGAATCTTAAATTCTTTCCAGCCCAAGACAGTGCTAGGAAGTCTGTATGCGTTCCTGTCCTCACAGTGCTGTAGGCTGCGAAACCCGGGGGTCAGCTTGGTCTCGGTTGTCAGCTGCTGACGAGGGCCTCAGTCTGGCACACGGCCTGGGTCGGGGGTGGTGGGGAATTCCCTCAGACCCAGCCGAGCTGGAAGAACGAGCAAATCCAAGGAACCCACAGTAGAATTTTTATTAGCATCTGCTTCCCAAATAGCTGTCCACTGTAGAGCAAGCAGCACACAGCGAGTGGGTCCCGATTGCAGCAGGAGCCCACAGAAGCACAGCCGCCGCCCGGTCAGCTATGGCCTGTGCTGCGTAACCACAAGGGCGTGCGTCACATTTCCAGTGAACCAAACACGTCAGGAAGATTCTCGAAATGTGGGCGGGGATTTAGCTCAGTGGCACCATGCTTGCCTTGCAACTGCAAAGTCCTGATTTCAATCCCCAGTACCCAAAAAACAAAAACAAAACAAGATTCTTGAAATGAGTAGGGTTTCATGGGTTCTTTCTAGGTTTTTTGACCCGAACCATGGAAAGAGACTCTATTTACTGTGACCTTGGAGAATGTGTCGTAGTTTGGCCTGGGACCAGCAGCTGTGAGGCCACTGGGGGAAGTGCGGTGCGGTGCTGTCCTCATCACCCACTGTGATGTTTCAGATGAACCACCTTTTACTTGGAAAGCTAGTTTAACACTAATGCCAATGAGCTGGCCACTGTCCATACGGAAGTGGGAAATGGGGGGCTGGGGCTACACCTCTGGTGAAGCACTTGCCTAGCATGCTGGAGGCCTTGGGTTCAATGCCCTGGTACTGCAAAAAACAAAACAGTAGAATAGGACCAGACACGAGTGGCTTCTAAAAACTTAGTTCTTAGGCAGGAGGAGTGCCAGTTCAAGGCCAGCCTGAACTACACAGCGAGATCTCGTGTTTACAGGTCCTGCTACATAGCACTGTCTGGCCATCAGGGCCAACAGGGTGACCTTGGGTGGCAGGAGGCAAGACCAGGGCAGGGGTGCGCCCTGAGGAGGGGATGGGGTGTGTCCTAGGGTCCTGGCAGGGCGGGCGGAGGCTGGGGGGGGACAGGACACTGGGTTGCCTAGGTTTCCAGAATGCCAGGCACCAGGTTGACTGCCCCGCAGTGGACACGGCCTGTGCCTCCTCAGCTGGGGAGCTGTCCCTGCTGACCGGCTCCTTGGTCTTTTCGGCATCCATTCCCACAGGCAGTGCATCCCAAGCTCCGTGCTGCAGGCACCCTCCCGATGCTGGCACGGCAGTCTCAGGGGCCAGGGCCCCACTGAGCCCATGGCTTACCGATCCCTTCCGGAGGCTCTGCCCCAGGGGACTGTGCTGTAGCCACCGGTGCAGGCAGACGCTCCCACTGTGCACAAAGCCTTGAGATGTGGTTTCCAGGTGTTTGACAGGCAAGACCAAAATGAACACAGGCTTACCGTCCTGAGCTCTGAGACACCCAGCCCTGTCTGCACTGACAGACAACCCTGGGCCTGCTCTCCAAAGAACCAAGCCACACAAATCTCATGCAACCCACAATGGTCACCTGTCGCTAGGCTCCCCTCAGAAGCCCTGCTGCACTTCCAGGAAGATGGCTGAGTGGTGAACAGCAGGGAAACAGCCTCTCCAAGATTTGGTGCCTAATCGCTGGGATACAGCAATGTGAGGAAGAGGAGGAGGGAACCCAGCAAGGATCTGAAGCCCATGGGGAGAGGGAAGAGAGAGACTTCAGTGGAGGAGGCAGCAAGCAGCATTTTCTTCCTGAGCCCTGACTTCGTGGAAGGGTGGCCTGAACCTGCAGAGCCACAGTGACTACTGCCAACCCAAGGCCTCCAGAGAAACGCATCAGTCAAATGGACCAGTGGATGCAGTGGACTGCAGCGGCTGGTGAGTTATTTGGGTTCTGACGTCCCTTAGAAGAGGGCAATTGGCCAGTAGCCATCTTGGAGAGAGGGCAACTGAGCTTGGAATTCAGCACAGCTGTGGGATGGCTCCATCAGCGTGAGGCAGAACTGAGTGCAAGTCAGCACAAAGTCAAGGAGCCAAGTCAAAGCCAGCAGGAAGCACATAGGGTGTAGAAGGCTGAACAAAACAGGTTCCAGCCACAGCCAGAAACCAGCCTGAGCTTCCGAACTAAAGGATCAGACCTCCTGGGATTATCCTTTACCCTGCCATAAATCTATGGCTGGCTTGGGAGTAATCAACATGGATCTGGACTCTGTCTGCCCACTTCTCTACCAGTGACAGCAGACACATGCCGTGGACTTTTTGTTTGTCCTTGTTTTCATATAAATGTGAAGTTTCTGGTTTTTGTTATTTCTTCCTTCTCTCTCTCTCCCTCCTGTCTTCACCAGTTTCCCAGTTTGTGTAATCTTCCTCTGTCCTCCAGCCTTGCTTCTCATCTCTTCATCTTCTATTTCTCTATTTTTCCCCTTTGAAATTTTTTCCTACAATTTTCTCCACCAAGGATAAAATCACCATACTGAGGGCATATGTACTGTTACAATTTTTGGGTTTCAGGATTTGTTATATAACCATAAATTTAGCTCATACAGTTAAAGCTGGCAAATTAAGTTACCAGTTGGTCATTTTATAGGCTGTATTTGATGCTGTTATTGCTGACTGTATTACTGTAGCCAAGGTGACAAGAGTTACTCTCATTGGTTCTTCCTGGTGTGCCAAGACTGAGATTGCCTAAATGTCATAAACAATACTATAGGTCAGTGCCAAAGAACCAGGGGCTGGGCCAAATAGCCAGCAACTTCTCATTCCCCATAAACTGAAAGGTAGGATCTTGCAAGACTGAAAACCCAAAAGCCACCTACACCTGGAAGACATCTCTGAGAAGTAGTCATTTCCTAAGGGTTCTAAATACTGGCAGTAGGGCCAGGGATTTAGCTCAGTGGCACTGTGCCTGCCTCACAAGCACAAGGTCCTGAGTTCGATCCCAGAAAGAAAAGAAACAAACAGGCAGGAAGGCAGGAAGAAAATCCATGAAACAGATTTCAACAGATATCCAGATTAAAAATTCCACTGAAAGTATATGCAACAGAATGAGTCAATGTGAGGACAGACTATCAGATACAGAAGACAGTATGGCGGTTAGTGACCATGAAAATAAAGATCTCTTAAAACAAGGAATACAAAAAAATCAATCTAACAGCTGCTAGATGATGCAAAGAATACAGTGGACCCTCAAGTTATGACCAGCATGACATATGAGCAACTTGGGTTATTACTAGAATTTTAGTTTTAACTTATCTCCTGGAAATCTGTTTGCATCTGTTTTATGGATTCCATTTGTTTCCTATGTTGGGATTCCATCATGTTCCTCAGATCCTCTATTTTTTATCTGTGTCCTCTCTAGATTTATTAATCATATCTTGCACCATGAGCAAAATCTTTGCTGTTATCTGAGTAATTATTTCTGATTTCATTTTTCCCAGATCCTCTTTTGTTGCCAGTTCAGAGAGTCCAGGTGATTGAGTATCAGATTGTCCCATCTCATTTCCCTTTGGGGTTGCTGTAGGTAATCCAGAAGTCTGTTTTTGAGGCTTATTTACATGTCTTCTCATTTCCATGGGGGGGGGGGGGTGCTTCTGGTGCCCACGCGACTCACCTTCTCTGCCCTAGGAGCTTGGGATGGTGGTGGTGAGTTTTAACTTATGATCAAAGTCTTGAGTTACAAGCCGAATGCAGGCTACTTGTGCTTCCAGATGGTCTCAGATACAGATGTAACCCTTAAAGAGTTCTGGAAAGATCATTAAAACATCTTTTCCTTTGTGGGGTTGAGAAATCCCAGGCCAATGTCTCTCTAGGGACACTGAGATCTGCCTGTGTACATGAGAGAGACTTTGAAGGCTGTATAGAGGAGCCTGAGCCTTCAGTTGACCAATTTGAGTTACAACCAGCACTGCAACGTAAGATTGACAGGAGTCAATGAAAAAGCAGGATAGCACAAATGACATAAAAAACCTGTTCACAGATGTCATGGCAGAAAACTTCTCAAGCAGGGAAAAAGAACTTGACATACAAATAAATGAGGCATGTAGAACTCCAATTACCCATGATCCAAAAAAAAAATCTAGAGCCGAATATTTAGCTCAGTGGTTCCGCCACCTGCCTTGCAAGCACAAGGTCCTGAGTTCGATTCCTGGTACAAAAAAAAAATCTACACCAAGACGCATAATAGTCAAGATTCCAGAAATTCAACACAAGAACAAAATATCTGAACTGAGTTTGCTGTGGCCACAACACAGAGTATTGTGTGATCACAGCAAGCTACTAGGGAACCAAGAACAGAACATTAAAACCTCTTAGGGAAAAGAAACAAATCATCTATAAAGAAAAGCCCATCAGAATCACGTCTCAACACAAACCCTCAAGTCAAGTAAAGCTTGGAGTGAAGTATTTCAAGCTCTAAAAACTATCTTTCAAAATGGATAGAGAAATAAGATAGTTCAATAACAAAGAACACCTGAAGAAATTCATGACCACCAAAGTAGCACTCCCAAATGTTCTGAAGAACATTCCAGAAAGATATAATGAGGACTACAACTCCATGAATGCCAACAGAATGCAACAGAACCCCACTAGGCAAGGCAAGCAATTAAACAGAAAGGAGAAAAAGGGAACAAACAACAGGAAAATAACATAACAAGGAAAAGTCAATACCTATCAGTTATAACCATCAATGTAAACAGTCTCAATTCACCAATCAAAAGAAACAGACTGGCAGAATGGATCAAGAAGCAAGATGCAACAATATGCTGCATTCAAGAAACACACTTAATTAAAAAAGAAATTCATAGACTTAAGGTCAGAGGATGGAAAACAATACTCCATGTGATAAGAAACCGAAAAAAAAGCAGGGGTAGCTATTCTATTTGCAGACAAAGTGGATTTCAAGCCAAGATTGATTAAGAGAGACAAAGAAGGTCACTACATCCTTGTAAAGGGAACAATCCAAGAGGAAGAGGTAATAATCATAAATACATATGCACTAAATACCAGCGCACCTAACTATATAAGACAAACATTAATGGACATGAAAAGTCAAATAAGCACTAATGCAGTTGTAATGGGGGACCTTAATACCCCACTGTCACAAATAGATCAACTAGGGCCATGGATGTAGCTCAGTGGTTCCGGTGCCTGCCTTGCAAGCGCAAGGTCCCGAGTTCGATCCCCGGTACCAAAAAACAACAACAACACACACACACAAATAGATCAACTAGACAAAAAAATCACAAAAAATATCAGAACTGAACCAAACTTTTGAGGAAATGGATTTAGTATATGTCTACATAGTGTTATACCTTACAATATCAGAATGTACATTCTTAGCTGCATGAGACATTCTCCAAAAGACCACATACTAAAGCTAGTTCATAGAACATGCTTAAATAAATGCAAAGGACTTGAAATTATTCCATGGATATTATCAGAACATACTGCAGTGAAATTAGGAATCAATGGCAAAGAAACCACAAGAACTTCATAAACACATAGAAATTAACAACATCCTGAACAATGAATGGGTCAAACGTGAAATTAAAGAAATTAGACAGTGTCTACAATTAAACAATAATGCCAATACAACATACTGGAATTTTTTTTTTTTTTGGTACCGGGGATCAAACTCAGGACCTTGCGCTTGTGAAGCAGGCAGTGGAACCACTGAGCTAAATCCCCAGCCCAACATACTGGAATTTATGGGATGCAATGAAAGCAGTCCTATGAAGGAAATTAATAGCAGTAAATTCTCATATCAGAAAAATGGGATTTAGTTCAGTGGTGTCATGCTTGCCTTAAAAGCTCAAGGTCCTGAGGTTCAATCCCCGTTATGGGGAGCGGGGGAGAGAGCAAGCTCAAATAAACAAGTTAATGTTGAACCTCAAGCTTCTAGAAAAGGAAGAGTAAGTCAAGCCCCAAAACTCATACGTGGAAGGAAATTATAAAGATCAGACCAAAAATTAATGCAATTGAGACTAAGAAAACAATACAAAGAATCAATGAATCAAAGAGTTGGTTCTTTGAAAGATGAAATAAAACTGACAAACCCTTAGCCAACTTTATCAAAAAAAAGACTCAAATCCATGCAATTAGGAATGAAAAGGGTGAAATCACAACAGACCCTGCAGAAATCCCGATCATCAATACCTTCAAGAAACTATCTATGGAAAACACAGAAGAAATGGGTCAGAATTCCTAGATACATATTAATTACTAAAGCTAAATCAAGAATGTATAAAAATTCTAAATAAACCAATATCAGCCAATGAAATTGAAGATGTAATTAAAAACCTACCAACAAAGAAAAGCCCAGGCCCTGATGGATTCACTGCTAAATCCTACAAGGACTTTAGAGAAGACCTAATGCTGCTACTTTTCAAAACCTTTTTTTTTGGCCATAAAAAGGAATGACATAATTTATGTGATTTAATTTGTGCAAGGGGTCCAGAATATGCAAATCTATCGAGACAGGGATATAGATTAGTGACTGTAAGAGGCTGGGAGGAGCGCAGAACAGGGAATGATTGCTTATGGGTATGAAATTTCTTTTCAGGGAGTGACAAAAATGTCTTGGAATTACTGGTAATTGTTGCATAACCTTGTGATTATACTAAAAAGCAGTTAATTTTACACTTTGTTATTTTTAGGGGTGAAGAGGATTTAACCCAGGGCCTCTAAGCATTCTACCCCTTGGCCTGGTTGTATACTTAAGATGGTGAATTTATTATATGACAATTAAAAAAAAACAGAATAGGAAGTCTATTTTCTGAGATTATATTGAGACTATAGTCTCCTATTAAATGAGAAAAGACCAGTGTGCATGATATGCTACCATACCCTAAAAATATATATATGTACATGCTTCATAGGCATAAAATATCTGCAAAGATAAGCAGGACACCAGACATTATTTCCTGGGTACAGGAAGGGAAAGCTATACTTCAGGGTGCTGCTTTGGACCTTCTGAATTTATTTTTTTTTGGACCTTTTGAATTTTGCAGAGTATAAGTGTTACCACTTCCAATTTCTTTTTTACAGAAAGAAAAAATAATGAATACTCTGATCATTATCTTTAGCATTTAAGAGATCAACTGCATTTTCTTCGGTAATAAACTTAAAAGATACTACCCATTTGATCAGATTTATTGTTTAGCAAGTGATGAGTATTTTAAATGCTTAATAATACTTTTATTCATTATATTTGTGCTTGTTTAACTTTCTCATGGAGAAAAAAAAAAAACCCCAGGCATAAAAATACCTGCTGGGGGGCCGGGGATGTAGCTCAGTGGTTCCACCGCCTGCCTTGTAACCACAAGGTCTTGAGTTTGATCCCCAGTACCAAAAACAAAAAAACAAAAAAACCCAAAACAAAAAAACCTGCTGGGCTTTCCACATAGTTTGGGTTTTTACAGATACTTGGGGGTGGTGTCTACGAGGTGGGCAGAGAGGCACCGCCAAGTGACCAGGCACGGGCTGTGACCTTTGACCCACTGCTCAGTCCCCTCAAGATCTGGCTTATGTTGTGCTCTCACTCTTCAGGCGTATTGCTGGGCAGCTGGTGCACAGTATCTTCCTTGCATGGTACCATGGCCTCTTAACAAAGAACCTGAAAAGTCTCACACTCGATCTTGTCTCCTAGTTTCTTCTCATATGACCCCTTGTTTCAAGTCTTTTGTACAGTATCTGTTCTCAGCACAAAAGCTGCATGAACCATCATTCAGGAAAGAAATCGTAACCATGGTAACAGTAACTCCACCTTCTGCCATTTGGTTCTCTAACTCATCAACCTCTTTTTCTTCATCTAAAATGGGACACTCATACCCTTCATGGCCACTCTAATGCCCCTGGAAAGCTTACTGTATTTTATTGTCGTGCCCCACGGGTGCTATGAGAGGGGCAAGATGAACATCTAACATAAGCTTAGATTAGGGGAAGCTTCCTGGACAAGGTGACTTCTAAGGAAAAACCTGAGGCAGTAAGCTAGGGGGGAGAAGGTGGCAAAGACTATTTCAACCTTCTTGAGCTACATCACCCACACTAATGTACTTCAGTCCTGATCTGGATACAAGTTCTTCGCCTAATGTGGTTTTTCCAACTCCTGGTGTACTGGTGATCAGGATGTTCAGGAGCACCACAGTCCCCGATGCCAGGCCCAGGCATGTCCACTTGCTTTCCCTGCACACTGTGGGGGCTCAAAATCTTTCATGGAGTTGAAAGGAAAGCGATACTCTCAAATTGATTCCTGGAGGCAAGCATTACCCTGGTACCAAAACCACAGAAGGCTCCAAACAAAAAAGAGAACTGCAGGCCAATTTCCCTAATGAACACAGGCACAAAAATCCTCAATAAGATACTGGCAAACAGAATGCAGCAGGGGCCGGTCACAAGCACAAGGACTTGAGTTCGATCCCTGGTAGCACAAAAGAAAAACCAGAATGCAGCAAATCATCAAATAGGTTATACACCACCATGACCAAACAGGATTCATCCCAGGGATGCAGAGGTGGTTCAAACATAGGTAAATCGATAAATATAATATACCACATCAACAGAGCCAAGGACAAGAACCATATGATCATCTCAACAGATGCAGAAGAAGTGTTTGACAAAGGCCAACACCCATTCATGATAAAAAAAAAAAAATCCCTAGAGAAAATTGGAATAGATGGTCTTTACCTCAATCTGATAAAAGCCACCTAGTGACAAATCAACAGCTAGCATCATACTGAATGGACAAGAACTGAAAGCTTTCACTCTAAAATCAGGAACAACAAGACAAGGATGTCCACTGTCACCACTCCTGCTCAACATAGTTCTGGAAACAGAGTAATTTAGACAAGAAAAAGAAATAAAAAGGAATAAGGGTAGGAAAGAAAGAAGTTAAATTAGCATTATTTGTAGATGATACGATACTCTACATAGAAGACCCCAAAAACTCTACCAAAAGACTTCTAGATTCAATAACCAAATTCAGTAGCATAACTGAATACAAAGTCAACACTCAAAACTCAATAGCATTCCTGTACACAAATAACTCACTGAAATTAGGAAAACAACACCTTTCACAATAGCATCCAAAAAAATGAAATACCTAGGGATCAATCTAATTTAGGAAGTAAAAGACCTTTACATGGAAAACTACAGTACTCTGAAAAAGGAGATCGAAGAGGATACCAGGAAATGAAAAGATATCCCTTTCTTTGGGTAGGAAGAACCAATATAGTAAAACTTACCATCCTTCCAACATTGGTACAGATTTAATGCAATCCTGATCAAAATTCCAATAACATATCTCACAGAATTAGAAAAAAGTCCTAAAATTCATTTGGAACCAGAAAAGACCTAGAAAATCAAAAGCAATTCTGGGCAAGAAGGCAAGGCAAGGGGCATCACAATCCCTGACCTGAAATTATACAAAGCTACTGTGATAAAAACAGCATGGTACTGGCAAAAAACAGACCCGAGGATCAAATGGCTTTTATTTTGTGGCACTGGGGACTGAACCCAGCTTCCCTCCATCTCCCTGCTCCCTCTAATTTTTAAATCATGAGACAGAGTCTAAGTTGCCCAGGCTGGACTCAAACTTGGAATATTGCTTCCCTGAGTGCTGGGATTACAGACTTGTGTCACCAAGGACTGGCTGACTGTGAGCGGCCTCTTCAACTCTGCCCCTAGCCAAGTGAAGGAAGACAGCGTGGCAGGAGGTGGTCACGGTTTTATTAGCAGAGACGGCAGTGTCTGCACGGGCACACTTCTGCTTTGTCCGATCTGCCCAGTGTAGCCTGCAGGCTGGGGAGGGCGAAGACTGCAGCCTAGGGCTTTGGCATGGCCTCTGGTGCTGAGTCTGCGGGAGAATGAGCGCCCCAACCTGCGTGGGCACCGCCTTCCATCCAGGAGAAAGGAACATTCAACCCCACCTGGCAAACTCCTTTCCGAAGGGACAAAAGATGCAGGCTGTGGCGGCCACAGTAACTCTGCCTGCACAAGTCTGAGCACCCCTCTGTGCACACTGTTCAGACCCAGGCACCTTCACACCAGGCCACACCACAGCACATGTGTGCAAACCACTGTCCACGGCTGGGTCCCCAGCACCTTGAGGGACCCTACCGGAAGAGCCGGTACATCCTGGGCAGGCGCCCGTCCCGGCTCGACAGTGCAGCCTGGATGTGCTCGTAGCTGGGCAGGCCGCTTAGGCTGCCCAGGGCCGCCACCGCAGGCTTCCCGCGCAGCATCTTTGCAGCGACCCGCTTGATGTCCTCCGGCTTCACGTCACCTAGCCAGAGCAAGATGCATCAGGCAAAGCCACGTGTCTGCACCCAACGCGGGACAAGGTGAGAGAGGGCGGAAGGAAGGCAGCTCCAGAGAAAGCTCAGCCCCCAGGTTCAGCTCTGTGGCAGCCTGACCAGGCTCTCCCACCTACCAAATGTGGCTGAGATGCCCTGCACGGGACCAGGATGGGCAGAGGCCGTGAGCCACATGCACTAGGGACTCTGCTGTGCCTGAGGACCCCCGGGTATGGAGGGCTGGTCACATCCTGAGGTGCCGAGTGGCACAGACGGGCTGGGGTTGGCTGCTGCGGCATCTGCCACAAGCCGTACTCACGGATGAGCGCGCAGAGCTCGTGTGGCAGCTTTCGGGAGTGGGTGGCCAGCACCTGCCGCCCCACATCCTCGAAGATCACGGGTCTGGACTCCAGGTTCATCATGAGCATGGACATCAACTGTGTCTTGGCCCGCTCCAGCTCAACCTGAGGGCCACAGGCACCGTGTGTCAGGTCACCCACAGCCAGCGAAGGGACAGCCAGGACCTCGGCAGGGCTCTCCCTGTGCTCAACACTGAGCACAGGTGCACGGGTGGGAGGAGCTGCACCCTGGGCGCCTGGCCCGTTTCCTGGGAGGGGGCTGCGCTAGGGGCAGGGACAAACCCCTGGTTCCTCTTTGCTGCAGGAGATTAAGTGGTTCTGGTTGCACCAGGGCCAGTGCACAGAACCTAAGCAACTGTTCAGCAGTCCCTCAGGCTTCTGGGGAGCAGCCTGCAAGATAGCACAGCACTGAGCTGCAACTGGGGACAAGGGAGCCCCAGAGAGGCCCCGGGAGGGCCAAGCCCGTGGGTCTGGCAGTCACTGTACCTTGAAAGACAAACTCTAAAAGATCCACTGTGGTACCCTTTTCTTGGTGGTCCAGGGATTGAACCCAGAGCCTGGCACATGCCAGGCAAGTGCTCTACCACTGAGCTTAGGTCCAAGCACCGGAACAGTGCCAGGCTGAGGCCAGGAAGGCCGCACACGGCGTCCACTCTACACTGTTCTCAAGAGATGGCTGAGGACACACACACTGCCCTGGGGACACTGCTGGCCACCCCCGTCCGATGCCGTGGGCAGGTCCAGAAGTGGTTCCAGCCTTCTTTACCGTGTCCACAGTTCCACCCATCAGGATAAATTCCTTCGTGATGATTTCTACCATTTCTCGAACCTGCGAAGGACAGCAGGAAACAAGGGTGTGAGCAGTCCCATCAGTCTCGGCCGCCCCCGGGCAGGATGCTGGCCGAGGCAGCAGCCCCTGCTTCCCGCTGCCTGCTTGCACCTGTCTTGGGTCAGCACTGGCATGAATGCACAGGAGGCCGGTGTCCTCGTAGCTGTGGTGGTAGGAGGTGGCGTTGTACATCCAGTGGTGCCTGCCAGGGGACAGGGAGCCGGGGCAGAGGGGACTGACCAGGCAGCATTAGGCCGTAGACACCAGAGAAAGGTGCCATGGCCTCAAGGGCCACATGCACAAGGCGCCCAGAGGACACCACAGACCTGTTGAGCACGTTGAGGTAGAGCCTGGAGAACATGCCCTTGCCTGGGCCGCCAGCTGAGAAGGAGCCGCCGCCTCCCATCATCATGTTCAGCACGGCAAAGGGGATGAAGTCCTCCTCCTGTAGGTGGAAGCGCTGCTCAGCCGGGAGCCACCCCCACACTGGCGTGCCGCCTGCTGTGCCCGGACTCACCAGGAAGGAGCAGCTCTCGAGGCCCACCATGATGTGCGTGAGCTCGGGGATGGGGGTTGGGCCCAGGCTGACATTGGACATGTCCCTCTCCAGCTGCAGCGAGACCAGAGGAGAGTTACCCGCCGGCCTGAGGCCTGTGCCCTGGCCGATGCCACGCACCTGACAGGACTCAGGCACGGGTCCCAGAGGCACACTGCAGAAGCAGCACAGCACTGCGTTACCTTGACGATCCCACCAGTGAACTGCGCCACGGATCTGTCCACATCCACAGCCCCCGTGTCCCCCCAGGCGGGCTGCACCCCCAGGAGGTGCTTAGTGGCGGACTCCACCAGGCGGTCGTGCTCCACGCCCACGCCGGCCAGCACCATGCGTGCAGGCGTGTAGTAGTTCCTCAGGTAGGAATGAAGCATTTCCCGGTCAATCCTTGCGATGTTCTCTGAGGGGCAAAATCGGTGGAGGCCCACCGTGTTCCCTCGGTAAGCAGCCTGAGGGAGGGAAGGACAGAAGCACCAGAACACGTGAGGGTCCCCGATGAGAAGCTATTGCCTGGCGCCATCTGAGCCTCTGGACAAACCAGACACCTAGGGACACCTCAGCTGTGGTCTGGCATCAGCAACTCTCTCTGGTGCATGCAAAAAAGTAGCAAAGCCTACCTCTCTAGAGTGAAAAGAAAACCAAGTAAGTAAAATAAAGGAAATGGTAGCATAGACGGAAACGGTAGTCAGCCCGTTACTGCAAGAAAAATGTAAACACCACTAAAGGCTAACCCAAAGCGAAGAGGCAGAGCGCTTGGCTGCCTGACACACAGACCCTGGGTTATACGCCAAGTACTGGATAAGTGAAGAGACACACAGGAGACTGAGTGTTCCGTAAACACCCAGGGCCCACAGGACAGCAGGGCCCTCCAGTCCATGCTGAGCCAGAGACCTGGTGGGGACGTGGGGCACATGTGAGCTCCTGTTACCTCGTGGATCATCTCAGTGAGCAGTGGTTCCGGGTCGGGCCGCATGTTCAGGTCTTCCAGCTCGAACTGGACAGCCATCCGTGTCATTTCCAGCTCCTCATCTGCAGGGAACCGAGGCAGGGCTCAGCCTGTGTCAGCGAGTGAGCCACCTGCAGCACTCATCCTGAGGCCCAAGCCAGCCACGCCCGAGGGAGGCAGGTGCTGTGGTCACCTCTGCCTTTGCCAGGACAGAGGCTGGAGAACAGGAAGTGGGGATTCGGGCCTCAGCCTGTGCTCCTCTCTGTGGGGTCCCACTGGAAGCTCTGGCTGGCTTGCCCGTGAAAGGCACTGGGGGACCTCATCTGTCTGTTCCAAGTGAGGCTCTGAGGACACAAGTCTGGAAAGAAAGGCGCTTAGGGTAGGGGAATAGACCAGTGTGGCCATTCCACCAGCTCCTTGCGATCCTAACACAAAACTGCAGCCCTGGCACACTGGGACCGGGCTGCTGTGCCACACATGTCAGATGCCAGGACAGCCAGCAGCCCCTCTGGCACCCCTCCCAGCAGGGACTCAAGTCCTGTCATTTGTAAGGCCAGAAAGGCTTAAAAAGGCAGACTCCCAGCAGCATGCCACCACAGTGTAAAGATAGAGTAAGGGTTTCTGACATGCAATTCCAGTAAAAGCTTTGAAGGATAGAGATGCATCAGAGCACTGAGCACTCATGACAGTGAGTGTGCACACAGAGCGCACGCTTTACACTGGGCCCTGGGCTTGCCAAGGACTTTCTGGTCCCTGGCACTCTCCAGGTGACACTGTGGGTTACTGCAGGGTGAGCCCCAGCCCCAATAGCACAGTGCTGCTCCTCAGCACTGCGGCCACTGGCAACCCTCCTGCCCCAACCCCAGGACCCCCACCCCGAGTGCCATCCACACCTGTCAGGCGAGGCTGCAGAACCACGTCAGCCAGCAAGCCCACCACGGTGTCTAAGCCTCTGCTGTCAGCAGACACGGCATACATGGTCGTGTCTCTGGAAGAAACAACCCAGTGACACTGAGTCTACACCCAGCACAACACCTCGGGCTGTGCTGTGTGCAAGGGGTGCTTAAGCACTGTGATCTAGACCCAGCAGGCTCACTTCCCTTCCCTCTTAGTAGTGTGAGTTCCTGGCAGGAGGAGCCACAGCATCTGCAGAAGCTCTGAGTGAAAGACACCGCTGAGTCACCACAGCCAATCCACCCAGGCATCGGTAAGCGCAGGCTCTCTTAGGGGCCACTGTCCAGCCTGTGCCATGGACAAGTGACCCAACTGGCTGACTTGGAAATGTTCAGGTGGGCTCAGGGGAAAGGCTGGCTGGCCAGGCTCTGAGGGGCCCACAGTCGAGCTGTCTGTCACTGTGTGAGGCCCTGCATGGCCACAAACATGGGAAGTGGGGCGAGGGCAGGAGCAACAGCCCAAGCTGAGGACACAGCCGCCCACCAAAAAAGGGGTTCACTAGAATCAGGAGGAGACTGGAGGACTGGATGTGCCACCTAAATTCTCAGCGCTTAACATGCTTTTTGCATTTAGCATTCAGATGGAAACATCCAGCCGTTCCTAACCATCTGATCTGTGTCTACCCGCTCCTATGTCCCAGAGCTCTCTGAGTGTGCACTGCTCCCCAAAGCCACCCCGCCACACTCCAGTCCACATGGTTCTCCTCCTTGTCCCAAAAAGCTGCTGCTGCTTCTAGCCAAACCCAGGCCTCTCCTGTGCATGGGTCTAGAACACCCCAGCAGATCTGGCCATAACAGTCCCAATGTCACGCTTCCTGATTCCCTTCCAACTCCAGACCAAGGGCTGGGGATTTAGCTCAGCGGCACCATGCCTGGCTTGCAAGTGCAAGGTCCTGAGTTCCATCCTCAGTACCATAAAAAAAAAAAAACCCAAAAAACCAAGAAACCAAAATGCTGAAATTCCAATCCAGACCAAGCTCCTCACCTGTGGCCCCTGCTCCCTCACCACCCCTGGCTCGTGGGCCCATGCTGTGTGAATGGCCTCTGCCTGACCTGTGAGCACCTTGGGACCCGGGCCTGCAGCCAGCCCAGCTGAAACTATGGGGCAGCGGCCTTCCCAGGACTGCTTCCCAGGGTCACTGCCGCCACCCGTGGTCTTGGTCCCAGCCCCCACTCCACTCTCCATCTGAGCCAGGGCTCCTTCTCATTTGCTCCAGCACAGGAAGCCAGTGTAACAGCTGTGTACCTGGAGGTCTGGCAGTCGCAGATGCCCCCATGCTTCTCCAGGGTGAGCAGAATCTCATCTTTGCTGTCAAATCGAGCAGTAGACTGACAAAAATAAACACAAAAGCTTAAATAGACAAAATAACTTGCAAAAAAAGCCTTTAAGAAAACTCCTTTTTTTCAAAACACACAAACACAAATTACATTTTAACTTACAAGACTCCTTATTAGCATTAACTTGATAACTTGAGTCATTTATCAAAATAACTACCCTGGGTGGGAAAACCCCCTCAAAAAAAACACAACAAAAACCAAAACACCCCATCCTAAGCACAGCCTTCAAAAATCACACATTGGAAACTGACCGAAAATGCCAATTTCTCCAAAAAGTGAGCAAGCCCGCTGATGTATTTTGCTTCGTATCTTGATCCTGAATTAATAAGAACTGGTAATAAAAGAAAGTAGGTTAAACCAGATATTCAAAATAGGCAATTTAAACAGAACCTTTCAAAATTGTGACTCCCAACAGCCTGAGGTAATTAGATGAGGGTGACAGCCGAATTTGCTGTCTTGTGATGACAGTTCCACAGGTATACAGTGGTGTCTCGGTTCACAAACTTAATTTGTTCCATGACTTTCGGGAAGACGGCCACATTTGTGTTTGCATGGGGAAAGCCTATGTTGTGTTTGTCATCCAATGTGGAGTTTGTGAATGGAAGCAAAATTTCTTTGAATGCTTTTGTTTGAAAACAGAATTATTTGCGAACAGAAGTGTTCATGAACCGGGGCCTTACTGTACGCACCAACATTTGTGAAGGCCTACCATGGTTTATGAGGAAAATTTCTAGGATTACAGAAAGGTAGAAAAAAAGGGAGGGGACATCCTACCCTAAATACTACTAACAAAAATGGCCATTGCCGAAGTTCTCAGGGTTTTTTCTTTTTTTCACAGGATCGACCCCAGGGGCACTGTACCACTTAGATACATCCCTATGCCCCCGCTCCCTTTTTTGAGACAGGGTCTTACAAAATTGTCAGTATGATGCCAGGACTGGCCTTGAATTCACAACCCTCCTGCCTCACCCTCCTATCTCAGATCACAGGCTTCCACTACCACACCCGAAGAGTTTCCGGTTTTTAACATGCTTCCACTCAAAGCACAGCTCACAGAGGACTTGCTAATTAAGACTGACACTCAGCTGAAACACATCAAGTTAAAAAAAATGAGAGCGGCTACTTGCGACACATAACAGTACTTACTTCCCACCGTACAAAACTGTCCAAATTTATTCTGAGACGCCACACGGAGCCCATTATCCAGTGTGGTAACTTTGGTTTCAAACTTTTCCTGTCCGTCAAGGGTAGCAAAAATAGGCTTGGGTACTCCAGGCAAGGGAGTAGAGAGGGGGATGTTGGCGTAGGCGCCTCCACTACTAAACTGCCTGTGTGCGGGGAGTCCAAATCTGCAAGAGAAAGAAGCTCATTACAACAGGGGAGCCGAGCACACAGGCAACGTCCACTTGGGTGCAGGTTCTGTCGGAATTAAGTCAGCGGTGTCCTTCTACAAGCTTCGAGGGACAACGCCCGGAGCGACCAGGACCCTGGCTCAGCCAGGACACAAAGTAAGACGGTTCAGTTCTTTGGTCCTAACTGCCAAGCGCCCAAGCAGGCTTGTAACGAGAAGTCACTCTAAGGGCAGTTTCCACTGCAAGCCCCTGGGCAGCCCTGCCCTTCCACACCGCGCGCCCTTGGTGGGGCTGCACGACCCTGCACCGTCAGGCCTCGGCCTCCCTAGCAGGGCGGTCCCGGTCACAATTCCTGGAACGCGGGGCTCCTCACCGCCGGAGCCCGTCCTTCCGCACGCCCGCCCTTCGTCATCTCCTGCCTTAGATGTCGCCGCCGCCGCGCTTTCCCTCCTGTCTACCCTTTCCTATTTCGTAGCACAAAGCCTCCGCGTCAAGGCGACTCCCGATGCCGGGCTGTGCTCGCGGCCCCCCGGCCCCCCGGCCCCCCGGCCCCCCGCGTCCAGAGGACAGCCAGCTCACCTCGACCGCCGGCCCCAGTACCCGGAGCCGCGCAGCAGCCGCGCTGCCACCAGGACCGCCACCGCCATCGCGCCCGCCGCCCTTCTGCCGTCACTTCCGCTTCCGGCTCGTGTCCCACCCACCCGCGCTTCCGGTCCGCGGGGCGGCAGCGGCCGCGGGAGCTCGGAGGGGAGGCGCCGGCGGGGCCATGGCCCCGGGTTAGGCGACCGGCGGCGGCAGCGGCGGCGATGTCGGGCTACGCGCGCTGCCCGGGCGCGTCCCCGCTGTCCCGGGCGCGGAGCCTTGTGGTGACGGACGGTGAGCCCGGCCGCGGCCGGGGGGCGGCCGGGGGCGGGCGGGGGTGAAGCCGCTGTCGTTGTCGCTTACAGCTCCTGCGTTCTGTGAGCGCCGGTCTTGCCTGCCCCAGCTAGACTGCGGGCGCCCCCCCTTCCTCGGCTTTCGGCCGACGTTTATATGCTATGTGCCCAGCCCGGTGCTGGCGTCCGTGGGAGACACAGGTGAGAGTCGGGGCGCAAACCTTCAGGGAGCCCCGCGCCGGCCGAGCGCCCCCTGCCCAGCTACGGGCGGGTCGGGAGCCCGGCAGCCCGGCAGGAAGGTCGATGCCCGGGAGCACGGAGACGCCTTCCTTCCCGGCGGGCTAGCGGGCAAGGTGTCGAGACAGCCGCACCTGGCTCGTCCTGCTGCCACCACGGCGAGCAAGCGGCGGTGTCCGGGTCCAGGCACTTCCAGAATGTTGCCCGGCTCCAGAGCTGTGCTCGCCCCAAGCTGGAGCAGAGTCTGCTGGGCACAGGGCCCCTCGCGCTCCCAGAGAGAGGCCAGGGCACCGGCGAGGGCCAGAGCTCCCGGCTTGTTCTCCAAAGCAGCCTGGGGAGTGAGGGCCACTGCAGTGGTCACACAGCTTCCCGTGATGTGGGCGGTGACCATATCTCTTTGCAGCTTTTGGCTATGGAAAGGGCAAATGTACTAAGCAAGGTCCATCAGGAGCCCACCAGACACGTTTTGGAGGTAGAGTAGTTCGGTGATCCACGCGCTTTCTGGTCACACACCACACAGTGCCAGGCACACGTCCAGCCACATGGCTGCCAGTCTGACAAGATCTCAGGGCTGTGCCTGGACCCCAAAAGAGCAGATACAGGTAGAATCCCAAAGGTTCCACTCGACCCTGGAGGTGAATAGGGAATGAGAACCTTACACATGAGGGACATGAGGGAGGTGGAAAGTCCCCCTGAGAGGGTGAGGAGATAGCAGGGTGGGGTGACAGCAGCCCCCTACACGTGGGCTAGCACCAGGGAGAGGCTCCAGGAAGGGCTGGGCCGCAGGAAAGTGTGGCAGTCAGGTGCGGAGGGTGGGGAATGTGAACTGGGTGAGAAGATCAGGACTGATGTGAGCAGTTCCCAAGCTCAGCAACCCCTGAGAAGCTTGAAGCCCCAAGTGCAGATCCCCCTTCCCCTGTTACTGAGCTTGCTTTGTCGCACCACGTCATAAAGATCCTGGAGTGACGTGGGGGTGTGGCTCAGACAGAGCCCTTGCCCAGCGAGTGAGGCCCTGGGTTCCAGCACCAGAATGACTCCAGGGGTTCCTAGGGGCCCAGAGGGTGAGGGACAGGGGAGAAGTGAGCGTACAGAAACATCTGTCTCACCCTCTTTGGGGGCAGCTGGCTTGCCCCCTGGTGTCACCCGGGTCAGGTGGCATCTCGAGGGTGGCTTTTCCCAGTAGGTGCAGTCGTGCCCTGGAAAGGGAGGAAGGGGAAGGCTCCCTTTGAATGATCTTCATGATGCTTATTATTTCAGATGACAAACCTGAAGACCTTGAAGACGCAAATCCATTCTCCTTTAAAGAGTTTCTGAAAACTAAGAACCTCAGCCTGTCAAAAGATGACATGAGCAACACTAGAGTTTACCCAAAGGTAGAATTGAGACCTTGGAGGCTGGCACTGGTCCTTGTGGCCCTGGGCGGGGACACACGTGAAGCAGGGCTGCTGCTACTTCTGTGGAGGAGCCCTGTTGAGTTGACAGCTGCTCGGCCCCTGTGGTAAAGAGCTGGGCCTTTCTCCCTTGTGGTGCCAGGGATTGAGCCCAGGACCTTGTGCAGGCTAGGCAGGCACATCACTGAACTGTGAACTTTGATATGGGCCTCACTAAATTACCCAGGCTGGCCCCGAACTTGCCTCAGCTCCCAGAGTAGCTGGGAATGTAGTCTATACTGTCAGGCCTAGCTAGGATGGGCCTCTCTTTAGGTTCCAGGCTCAGTAGAAGAAGGCCAGTGATGGCTTCTGGCTACAGGGTTTGCCTCTGCGGTTTCAGGAAGCCTCAAGGCGCTCCCTGGTGTTGGACCCCGGCTCCCCGACCGGCCAAGCTATGGGCTTCAGCCTAGACTATCAGCAGCCGTTCTTTGAAGACCTGACTGGGGCAGGTGACCTCCTGGATGAGGATGAAGACAAGGAGGATGGGTGGAATGGGGCCTATCTGCCATCTGCTGTGGAGCAGACCCACTCTTCCCGAGCCACCACCAGCACATCCCCCTGTGGCACCTACCTGTCCTTCTCCACCGCATCGGAGCTGGCAGGGCCCGAGTCTCTGCTCCTGTGGACAGCGAGTGACACAGACTCGCGCGTGTCCCCAGCATCCCCGTCTGGGAGTCCAGACATGGACTTCGAGGCCCGAGGAGAGTCCCTGGGAGACAGACAGCTGCAGACGCTGCAGATAAGTTACGAAGCAGTAAGTGAGGGCTGGGTGGTACCCGGCGTGGAGCAGGGGCTGAGCAGTGTCCTGGGGCCGTCCTGTCTCCCCAAGGGACGCTCATGTAACCGCTGCTGCAAGAGTTTCCCCACGGAGAGCTGTCCCCTTGGTTGGCTTTAGGTACCTAGTGAGTATCACCAACCAAAAAGTATGGGGACTATGCTGGGTGTGATGGTGCACACCTGTAATCCCAGCACTTGAGAGCCTGAGGCAGGAGGATCGCCATGAGTTTGAGGCCAGGCTGGGCTCCATAGTGAGTTCAAGGCCAATTTGGGCTACAAAGTGAGACCATATCTTAAAAGGAAAAAAAAAAATGTACCAAGACGAGTTAGGAAGCCAGGCCCACTTGGAGTGTGGTGATGTGCTCAGGGATGGCTGGTGAGCACCACGGGCTCGGGGACACCTTGCCAAGTGTTCTTAGTGAAGACTGAAAAGTCATACTCATTTAAAGGGGCCATGAGTAGAATTGGAGTCTGTGGCCCCAGGTCTTCCCTTGTTGTTGGTGCTGAGGGCCTCTGGTGACCCAGGGTGTTTGTCCCTCTGTCCAGTCCAGGCAAGGCGCGGCTCCATGGTACCACACTCGCCTGGCACCACAGAAATCAAAGCCCAGAAGTGGCAGCGCCCATCACAGAAGCTTTACGCTCCTGAGTGAGATGTTCTGGGTTTCTAACGAGGGTTTTCTTTCTCTACAGCTGAAAGATGAAAATTCTAAGCTAAGAAGAAAGCTGAATGAGGTTCAGAGCTTCTCTGAAACTCAAACTGAAATGTATGTAAGCTTTTAGTCAGGAGTTGGCTCAAAATGTCCTCTACCACCCAGGGAAATCTATTCTAAGTGACGACAATACCCAGGGTTGTGTCTGGATGTTCTTGTATCATACACCTTTCCAGGACGCATTTTTCCCCCAGTACTGGGGATCGAACCCCAGGCCTTCATGCTGAGCCATATTCCTCCCCCCCTTTTTAAATTTGAGACAGGGTCTCGCCAAGTTGTATAGGCTGGGTTTGAACTTCTGCTCCTCCTGCCTCAGCCTCCCAGAGTGTGGGGATTTTAGGGGTGCATCACCACACCAGCTCTGTGTAAAGCTTTTTAAACATCTGACTCAAACCAAGCAAACTCCTGCACAGCCAGCAGAGCTTGAGGCTCCCCGAGACCTGCTCAAGGACACTCGCGGTGGTCGGTGGGCCTCCACGCCTGGGCTTCATGGTCGAACCATGAGCTCGGAGTGGCTTTATCCAACAATGAAACTGAAGTGCTTTTCATTTAAACTAAAACTGTCCTTGGAAATAGCTGCATGAATCAATGCCTCAGATTTTTCCTTCCACCAGGGTGAGGACGCTTGAGCGGAAGCTGGAAGCGAAGATGATCAAGGAGGAGAGCGACTACCATGACCTGGAATCGGTGGTGCAGCAGGTGGAGCAGAACCTGGAGCTAATGACCGTACGCGGGGCTCTCTCTGGGCTCGGGGTGCTCCTGGAGAGGGGCTGCCACTGCCGTCGCGAGCCTGCCGTGGCGTCCCTTGGGTGGACCAGGGTCCCTGGGCGTGGTGTCACCCTGTGCTGAGGGCCAGGCGTCCCCCAGGCCATCGGTGTGCAGAGCCGAGCCCAGGTTCCGTGGGCTGGATCCCCGGTCCTGGGTGGTGTGGAGGGGCTGGGGTTGGGCTAGGAAGCGACCTGATTGATACACCCTCAGTGACGCAGATTTTGTTTGTGTTTTGGGCAACAGAAACGGGCGGTGAAGGCAGAAAATCATGTCATGAAGCTGAAACAGGAAGTGAGCTTGCTCCAGGTAATGAGAGAAAGGGTGTTTCCCTGTTCTTTACAGTCACATACGAGTGAAGTCAAGAAAAATCATGGGGTTTTCCCTGTGCCCCAGTAGGACAGCACCGCTTTCTGCTTAGGCCTGTTAGGGTGAGGGACAGTCTGTGCCTGTCCCTGAGCGTGACCCGCCTAGGTTGCCTGGTATGCTCTCCGCTTTGCCGCCAAGGTCCTGAGAGACCATTCCCCGCCCCTCCCAGGCACAGGTCTCCAACTTCAAGCGGGAGAACGAAGCCCTGCGGTCGGGCCAGGGCGCCAGCCTGACAGTGGTGAAGCAGAACACCGACCTGGCCCTCCAGAACCTCCGCATGGTCGTGAGCAGCGCACACACATCTATAAAGTGAGTGCCAGGGCCCGGAAGCCTTGCCTTGGGGCAGGTGAAGGTAAGATGAGGGTGATGTGGTCCAGGCTGTGTGCCAGGCTGGACAGGCAGCTCCAGGGAGAGAGAGGGCCCAGTGGCCCTCCAGTCCCATCCGGGCAGCTGAGCCAGCTTCGGAACCTTCTGCCTCGGAGGAGCTTCCCGCTGAGGGCTGTGGCCATCATCACAGATGGATCCAGCTCTTTCACCCACAAGACGCTGAAGTTGGGAATAAAGGGAGTGGCGTAGCTTCTCTCCTACTGCACACACCCAGGGACACCACAAAAGGCCTCTGACGCTCCTGAGCAATGTCGCTGGCACATTAACACAATCAGAGATGCTCCTCGCCGTGCAGCCCCACCCAAGGCTGAAAGGACCAGACATTAAAAATGCATTGAACACACTAACCGGGACCACAGCTCAGCACCCCAAACCTCAGCTGCCCCCCTTGATCACGGGGTGAGACTCAGGAGCCCGGCCACATGGCCAGCCTGGGAAGGGTCGACGATTGGGTGGTTTCTGCTGGATGTGCATTGTTTCTGCTGTTAGAAGTCACCCTGCATCTGCACCTGTCCCCCAGGGGTCAAGCCCACAGGCCTGGTGTGGGTCACCCGCGGTGCACTCGTGGGCAGGGAGGACCATCCTGCCAATTCTGGAGCCCCGCTGCCACTGTCCTCCCATCACTGCTGTGAACACTTACAGTAATAGCCCCCGATCTCTGTTTTCATTGTAGGCAGCTGGTTTCCGGAGCAGAAACGTTGAATCTTGTTGCTGAAATCCTTAAATCTATAGACAGAATTTCTGAGATTAAAGACGAGGAGGAGAACTCCTGAGCACCACTGGGTACTCTCAGCTCCCGGCTCTGTTCACCCGGATGACCGTCACTCATCTGAGCATGCAGCTGCACCCCAGCTATGCATCCTGCACTGAGTCGAGTGCTTATCACAAGACCTAACGCAGTGTTGTCGGTCACCGCTGTAGGAGCGGCACCTGTGTGTCGCACCAGTGGTTTATAAACGGTCCTTGGTGAAATTCTGCATTATAGATTCAATAATCTACTGGGAGGAACTTTTATACAATCTAGTGGTTTGGAAAAAGAACACTAATCAGCCACTGCACTAAATAGCTCCATCATCACCTCAGAACGCGTAGCACTGCAGGGCACCCTCAGTGGGTCCTGCTTGGTGCTGCGAGTTGACCCCTAGTGGCCGGGATGTGTACTCATGCCTTTTGCTGTTGCTCAGTCCCCCAGGGCTGACAGCTCACACTGAGGCCTTGGCAGGGCAGCCTCTGTGCTCAGTGGGCTAAGTGTGGAGGCACCGCCTGGTGGATGTTGCCACCCTCCCACTCGGATTCGGGGGGCCCAGGCCACACATTCCATGTTAGGGAGCCATCTGCCCTCAGCTTGAAAAGCCGTTTTTGGCTGGAGGGTTTGGTCTACTTTTCAAGTGACATTTTGTACAGTGATGTGTAGGATTCAGGAATGTAGTGTGCAGAGCTTCCTGGTGGCACAAGGCCTGGGGGCTATCCTCTTTCCTGCCTGGAGAGGGACAGCAGGGACCCTATGCTTTGTTAGCTATTTTCCTATACATGGTTTTGTTTTAATATGTTTAATCCTATAGCATTCTTGTTTAAATAAATCCTGAATCTCACACATGCTGTGTTTTCATTCTGACTTGGCCCATTCTTCATGCCGAGGCCACAGAGCTGTTCTCCAGTGCTGCTGCATGCGTCCTGGTCATTCTCATCCCTGGTGACCAGTGCCCTTTCATCCAGCCCCCAGATCCTTGCCCTTGGGGTCAGGGTCAGACAGCAGGGACCAGCAAGTTACAGGTACGGCGTGAGCTGTGTAGCTACCCATTTTGGGTTTGGAGACGTTCTCTTCTGGATGTGCACAACAGCCCTGGGAAGCTCAGAAGAGGGTGGCAGCTCCAGGGCCAGGCCTCAGCCATAGACCCACCCTGGGGCAGCGGGGCCTGTGGGGCCTCTTCACCCGCTGGGCAGGAGCACAATGGGACCCCAGATACTGTGCCCAGGAGACCCCTGCACCCCTGCCCACTCAGGTGTAGGTGGGACGAGGAGGTGGACTCGCCCTGGATTCCTGTCTCAGCATGTGTTGTAGTGTGCCACCGTATAGCTTATAATCCATGGCGACCTCTGCCCAGTGCCCACCTCAGCCTTGAGCAGGTCCTGGCACAGGGCAGGTTTGAGATAGCAGGTCCTGGAGGAACCAGGGGCTCCAGCTCTGCCACCTGACGCCCACTTCCTGGGCTCACCCAAAGGGACAGGGCCACCCCACAGCTTTCCTGCCAGCTCATTTCCCAAGCGTCCCTTGTGCAGCACCACCCTGGGGTCTGCCCGGCTACCTGATGGCCCGCTGTCCTGCCTGCTGGTGAGCCTTGGCCAGCTTGCATAGGGCCTGCCCAGCTCAGCCGGGATGGATCAGCATAGACACCCTGCGGGCTTGGAGGTGGTGTGACAGGGGAGGCAGGCTCTGCGCGCAGCCAGCCCTAAAGCCCTTCGCAAATGTGCGCAACAGCTGTTCAACCAAATCCTAGCACCCTTAACGCAAGCTGCGCAGAGGCCCTAGGCCTCCGCGGGTGCCCACTAGCGGGAGCGCGAGGCAGTACCCAGCCCGACGGCGCGGGGGCAGCACTGAGCAGTGGATCGCCCTGGCCCAGCAACCCGCAGCTGCCGTCCCGGCATGCCCTGCGCTTCAAGAGGCGGGACTTCCCGTTCGCGGGCTCAAATTCCGCCGGAAGTATTGTGTCGCGGTCGCCTGGGCGACGGAGTTGGCCCTTGGACTTGGGAGATCTGCGTGCCGGGAAGGCGCGCCGCAGGTGAGGGCCGGGTGGGACAGACCCCGGGCAGGGGACGCTGTCTGCAGGAACGGGCTGCCGAAGCCCGGGAGGTGCGGCGGGGAGACAGGCCCGGTGGGCCGGCGTCCTCGCTGGGGCTGCGCAGTGGCGGCCCGCGCATCCTGCACCCCTAGACCTCGCGAGTTCCCGCGGCCGGCGCACGCAGGACCGGCCCTGGGCCGCGCCGTCCCGGCCTCCGTACCCGGGGGTTGCCAGCGGCTTCTTGCATTAATGGTTTATGGGGTGCGGCCTGAGGGGAGCCGCTGAGCCCGGGTTGCAGCACTGTGCCTGGCCACCCCGTGCGCCTGAAGTCCCCTTGGGAAGTCTGACCTTCTGCCCGCTGGAGAGACAGTCCAGTTGGAAGGGGGCGGCTCTGGTGCCGGGGAAGGCGGCCCGCTGGCTCAGGACTTGAACATGTGACGTTGACCTTTCTGCTTCACCTGAGCGACATGGGGCGAGGTTGGAGGCTGCAGAGGACGTGACATTGGCTTCAAAACACAAGCTGCCCTTCCTCTGAGTCCAGGCCTCCAGGAGAGAGCACCTCCTCCCACCCTGGCCTGCCCGGGGCGATGGCAGCTTTGCAGACCCCTCCTCGCTGGGTGGTCGGCAGGTTGACAAGCTTTTCCCAGCATGAGTGAGGTGCGGGCCTGGCGCACGCGGAGGACGCCTGCTGGCGGGCGTTTTGTATTGTTGCAGATGCCAGGGGATGCCAAGGACAGGGGCGGCTGTTTCTTTGCCTTTTGAACCCCTGTGTACGGGCGTGTGCTTTTCTGGGATATTTTTTTGCCAGTGCCTTATCTTCCCCGCTTTCTCTTTCAGCGTCCTTCCCTTTTCGACTTTGCTCACCACTGTTCCTAAGGAAAAAGCCTCCTGTCTGCTTCAGCGAGTGCTTACGCAGTGTCAGACCTCTGCCTGGTGCTCTTCTGGCTAGAGAGAGCAGGGACAGACTGAGGCTTTCCCCAGGGGTCCTCTTCCGGTGCTGTCCCAGTGCTGTGTCATCTGTCAGGTGCCCTCTGTGTGTCTAGGCCGCGTACGGAGTGCTGAATGCCCCGCCACTGGAGCTGTGGTTTAGATCTCACAGGGCCAGGGGCCTTGTCTTAGTCGGTGGCCACTTTGCCTGCACTCTGCTCTGGGTCGCCAGCTTCCTCATGGCTGGGCTGGGAGCACAGAGGCCAGGCTGGTGGGCCATCTGGCTGCCCATCTGGTCTCCGCCTGTGTTGACTATATCTTGTTTACAGGATGTTGGCCCCTGACAAAACAGAGCACAAAGAAGTTCTTGGGGTCCAGAAGGCTGGCCGGCTACAGCACCAGGGCTGGGCCTGTGCCTCAGTCTCATTCCAGAGAGAGACGTGGCAGCGTGGGATTGGGGCACTCTCTTGTACCCTAATATTGTGTGGTGTGTTTTGGAGGCAGGTGGAAGTCATGGACATAGATGCCGAAAGAGAAAAAATATCGCAGGAGATCAAGGAGCTGGAAAGGATTTTGGACCCCAGCTCCTCCAGCATCCCCGAGGATGTCTCGGAATCGAGTCTTGATTCGGATTCCGATGCAGGTGAGCCCGTGCACCTGGCCTCCTTGGGGCGTGGCTAGACAGCTGTGTGTCCCCGGCAGTCCCTTTGGCCGTGCAGTTTCCTTCCCAGCGTGGCCTGTGCCTTTACCCCACCACATAGCTGGTCCCCGTTCCCCATTGCTTAGCTCCTGACTGTTCACACACCCTGTCCTCCTGCCAACTGCCTGAGCTCTTGGTGAGTGCGCCACCCTGGGAGGAAGGGCTCCCGGCCTCAGCCCACCAGCCTGGACGTCCCTGTGACTCTGGCCCTCTTCCCTGGGCTCCCTGCCCATGCTCCCTCTCCCCGTCTTCTGGTCCCAACACGGTGCACTTGTGTTTCTGACAGAATCGCTGCCTGCTGAGGACTTGAACGTCGCTGGTCCCCCAGGCTTGGTAATGCTGCTCCCCTGCCGGCTGCTAGTTCAGGCTGGCCACCACCCTCCCAAGTAGCCCAGCAGTGTGAACTCCTTTTAGTTTTTCTGCATTGTAAAAGTAACGGGTGTTATAACAACAGGCTGCCACAAAGTACTTATTCTCAAAATGAAAACTGGCCACTGAAATAACCGCTACTAACAGCCTGGTGCATTCCCTAGCCCATGCTGACTCACTCACCTCCTACGCAAGGTCAGGAGAAAGGCCGCGTGCTGTGCCCCATGCCTGCTGTGCTTCCCTTTTCCCAACTTGCCAGTGAGTGTGGAGGAGCACCCAGGACAGTGCCGGCTGGGACTTTGTGGTGCCAGTTGTCATTAACCATTTCTTGTTTGGGATTTTTTTTTGGAAAGACTTTTGTAGTTTGCTTGTTTTTCCCACCACATCTGTCAGGAGGTACAGAGTTGCTTCACATGTTGAGGGGCTACATGGGCCCCCTCGTGGGGGTTGAGGTGGCTCTGTGGTGTGTTGGTGCTTTGCCCCATGGGCATTTTTGCATCTCCAGCTGTGGGCACAGAGCTCTGCAGACCACTTCCTCCCGTGGTGCCGGGGATGGAAGCAATGGGTGATGTCTGCTGCAGCCATTGGAAGCGGCTTGCTTCTTCACACCGACCCCACCCCAGACGTACCCCTCACAGTTGCTGGCCATGACCCTGCCACCCACCAGGGTCGCCTCTTGCTTCTACACTCCGTAGTCTTGTGCCAGAGCTGCCTCCGTGTCCCAGGGCCCAGCAACTGGAACGTGGGCCCGAGCTGGGGCCGTAAGGTGGGGACTGTCCTCACGTCCATGTCCTTACTCGGCATTCCACTCCTCTCCTCCCCGCCCCAGGCAGAAGAGAGGTGGGGTGAAGCCAGCAATGACGAGGAGGACCCCAAGGATAAAGCCCTCCCTGAGGACCCTGAGACCTGTCTGCAGCTGAACATGGTCTATCAGGAAGTCATCCAGGAGAAGCTGGCCGAGGTCAGCCTGCTGCTGGCCCAGAACCGGGAGCAGCAGGTAGGAGGCCTCTGAGCTCAGGCCCACATGCCCTGCACCTGACCGCCCGCCCCCGCCGGGCCCTGTCAGCCTTGCTTCTGTCCCAGGAGGAGATCCTGTGGGGCCTGTCTGGGTCCCAAGGCACCAGGGTGAAGGACAGCAAGGGCCTACCCGCGCACATGTACATCGGACACTTCATGAAGCCGTACTTCAAGGACAAGGTCACCGGAGTGGTGAGTGGCTGGGACCCTGCTGTGGTGAGCACGGCCCGGTGCCCCGAGGAAGGGGCTCCGTCCCCACAGCCTGCGCTGAGTGGACCCAGGCGTCCATGGGTTCTTCAGGGCGACATTCTCCTTCCTCGGTAAAGCCCCCTCGTCCCCGGGTGGGAGATGGCATCCCTGCACGCTGACTTCTGCCTTGGAGTAGGTGGCCTGGGGCATGTTTCCCTGAGGTGGCACCAGCCAGTCGGCAAGTCCTCATCACAGAGCCCGTTGCTGCTGGTGGCAGGCCTTGCTGCCTGTCCCTCCTGCAGCCGCTGGCCACCTCATGGCAGCAGTCCCAGGCACAGGAGGCTGGCAGGAGGGAAAGGGGGCTCTGGGCCCCGCACTTGCCTGCAGCACAGCCCGCCATGTCGCAGTGCCGCACACTCTGACACAGGGGCCTCCTGCCAACGAAGACACCCGGGAGAAGGCCGCCCAGGGAATAAAAGCTTTTGAGCAGCTCCTGGTGACCAAGTGTAAGCCTTGTCTGGGTCCTTGAGCATGGGAACTGGGAGGGGGAGGCCTTTGCAGTTCACAGACCCGTCTCCTGCGGCCTTGACCCCTGGCTTCCCCACCACGAGCAGGGTCCTTTTGAAGATGCTGGCCACCAGGGCCAGGCCGCCCCTCGCTTCCTGTCTCTCTCCCACCTTCCCTGGGAACAGCCATCCCCAAAGGCCCTGCTGGGAGCTCCTGCTGGGCCTTGGCTGGGTCATTGGCTGGACAGAGGCTGGAGTGTGGGCCTGGCTGCTGCCCACCTTCTGTCTGAAAGGGCCTCAGTGTGGTGCCCCTCCCACGGGGCCCAGGACTGGGGAGGGAGGGCGCAGTGTGCACCCCAGGCACACAAGAGGCCGCCTGACGTGCCGTCCTCCTCAGGGAAGCACTGGGAGAAGGCCTTGCTCAGAAAGTCAGTGGTGAGCGACCGCCTGCAGCGCCTGCTCCAGCCCAAGCTGCTGAAGTAAGTCTGGAAAGGGGCCCTGCAGCTTTCCTGAGGCTGGGGTGGGACAGACAGGCTCCTGCCCCTCGCTGCCCTCTGCACCTGGAGGGCTCCCCACAGCCAAGCTCCGCCCACCTGTGAAGGAGCTGCCCTGTGTCCTGGCCAAGTGCTCAGCTATGTGGCTCAAGCAGTTTCTGTTTGGCTTCTGCTTCCCCCATGAGGATGGGGCTGTCCACAAAGCCTGTGGATGTGCGGATGGGGACATCGTGTAACCACTAACCACAGGGCACCCACCATGCCACCTGGGGTGCGGGGTACTGCCATGTGCTAATCGTGTTTGGGTCACGTGTTTGGAGTCAGGTGGCACCTGTCTGTTCATGACCCTTGGACCCATGCCCAGCACCTGCGTGGCCCAGAGTCAGGGTCAGTGTCTTTGGGACCCAGCAGTAGGGCAGGCGGGGTCTGGGCACTGGGTGCTTCCCCAGCCCCCTCGAGGCTTCCATGTGGTCAGGGTTTGTGGCCCTGGTGGATGGTGTAGGGCGGTCCCTCCCATGGGTTCCCTCACTGGCCCTTGCAGGGCAGCAGGTGTCTGTCTGCTCTGCCCCTGTTCAGCAGCCCTGGCCAGGCTGTGAAATACAGGACAGCTGGTAGGCACCAAGGCTGGTGCCCTGGGTGACATCGTGCCAGTCCTAGGGACACCCCAGAGGAGAGCTGCAGTGAGGGGTCAAGGCAGCAGAGAAAGGCAGGTGTGAGCGCAGGCCCAGCCTGGCCCAGCCCAGCCCTGCGCCCCTCCGCGCAGCACCGTCCATAGCCTTCCTGACTCTGCCCTGCCTTGCAGGCTCGAGTACCTGCACCAGAAGCAGAGCCGGGTTTCTGGCTCACCAGAGAGGCAGGCCCTGGAGGAGCAGGCCAGGTGTGCAGAGCAGGAGATCCAGGACATCAAGTGAGCGGGGCCTTCTGGGTCTGGGGGTGGCCACAGGCCAGCGTGACACCAACACCCTGTCCCTTCCTCCAGCCAGCTCCCAGAGGAGGCCTTGCTGGGGAGCAGGCTGGACCCCCACGACTGGGAGAAGATTTCCAAAATCAATGTAAGTGGGGGTGGGGCCAGGCCAGCTTCCCTGAGGCTGAGCATGGGTCGGAGCAGGAAGTCAGGCTGTATGCGCCCTGGTGCCCCAGCCCACTGTGGTCCTCTGGCCATGTGTGTGTCTAGCAGTCAGGAGGAGCCGCCGTAGCCTTGGGCCCTCCCTGCCCAACCTGAGGCCCCTCTGAGGTGGGTGATCTCAGAGGCTCCTGGCTTTGCATTTGGGGCCAGGTGAATTGGACGGAGGTTCCACTTCCTGCTGGGCCAGATGTGCTGGCCACAGAGGCAGCTCAGCCCAGAGTCGTCCTGGGCGTGGGGTTCGGGTCGGAGCCCCAGCAGGCTGTGCCCCCTGTGCAGTTTGAAGGTGGCCGCAGTGCAGAGGAGATCCAGAAGTTCTGGCAGAGCTCTGAGCACCCAAGCATCAACAAGCAGGAGTGGAGCGAGGAGGAGATGGGGCAGCTGATGGCCATTGCTGCTGCACATGGGCACCTGCAGTGGCAGCTGGTCGCCGAGGAGCTGGGGGTAAGGACGGGCCGGGACCGGGCCCTTGGACCCTCCGGGCTGTGTGTCTGACCCCACAGCCGGGAGCAGGCGTGGGGCTCGGCTTCCCGCCACTTTTGGGCTCAGGCGCGAGTGCCTGGGCCTGCCAGAGCTACTGTTGATCTTCTGACCTTGCAAGGGCTCTCCGGGGCCTCTGGTCTTTAATGACGAAGGCGTCTGAGGCCAGGCTTCTGAGAAGAGTGTGGCATGGAGCATTCTTTCCGTCAGTTTCTAGAGAATCTATAATTTTGGCTTTTGCTGCCCTTTGAACCTGAGGTTTTTCTGGGAATGTGGTTTCCCATCTTTAAGTAGATTTCCTGGAACCCCTGCAGTATTTATTCTGTGTTCACTGAGTCATACCCCAAGAACGTGGTGTGCGGTCTCCACTTTTGTTTTTTTTGTTTTTTGGGGTTTTTTTTGGTACCAGGGATCGAACTCTGGTCCTTGCACTTGGGCAGCAGGCTGCAAAACCACTGAGCTAAATCCCCGGCCTGAGTCTCCATTTTTAAAAGCTGTGTCACTTGCTTTGTGGCAGAGGACACAGTTGTAACACTCAAAACTGAACTCGCAAAACAACTTTTTTCAAAAAAAGATGTTCTCGGGCCACGGATTTGGCTCAGTGGTTATGGCCCCTGCTTCGCAAGCCCAAGGTCCCAAGTTCAATCCCCGGTTCCAAAAAAGAAGCATGTTCTCAGCAGGCACAGTGATACACCCGTGTAGTCCCAACACTGGGTAGGGCTGAGGCAGGAGGATTCTGAGTTTGAGGCCAGCCTGGGCTGCATAGCAACTCCACATCTTCTCAGGGCAGGAGAAGAAAGCACATTCTCAAACTGTAGGCCTGGGGCTCTGCCAGGCCTTGGAGTGGAGCTGGCTTATCCTGGCCCTTGCCCTCTGGCGTGGGTGTTTGGAAAGTTGTGTTCTGCTGTCATGTACAACCTGACAGAGCAGCGCTGAGGGTCGGCTCTCTCATGCATCTTACTAGTTGTGCTTGCTGTGCAGTTTGGTGCACATACCTTTGCGGTTTCTTCCTTTTTTTCTTTTTTTGGTATCGGGGATCGAACTCAGGACTTTGCACTTGCCAGGCAGGCGCGGTGCTGCTGAGCTGCATCCCCGGCCCCACTCCCCAGTGTTTTTATGAAAGCAGCGTGGGGCTGGACAGGCCTGCAACCCCCTGACATTCCAGCCTTTGCCATCAGCCGCTGTGTGGGGCACCCATTGGTGTTCCTCGTGTGAGCACAATGGCTTGGGCCCTGTACCCTCCCTGGCGGCATCCTCCTGCCCTTTGCTGCTGCCGGGCCATCCGCTCTGTACGCCACTGGGTCTGCTGTCCATGGGCTACACACTTACACCTGCTTCCTGTGGTCGGCAGCTTCCCCCTGGGACTCTTCCTCCCCGAGAATCAGTCCAGCCGACCTAAGGTCTGGGCAGGCCCAGCCATCCAGGCCCTCTGTTTGTGGCTCCCCACACAGGCTGCAGCCGAGAGCCTCACCACTGCCTAGACTTTTCTCCTCAGAGGGTGCCAGGCCGCTGACAGCTGGGGCCCTGCGACCTGGGGTCTCTGATTTTCATGGTTCAGAAAGCTGCCTGCCCAGGTGCAGGGAGGGGACAGGCCCCTGTGTGCTGGGCCGCATGTGTCGGTGCCTGCAACACACAGTCTGGCTGGGATGCTGCTGGTGCATCCTGAGCCGGAAGGCCACTATGCGTAGACGTGCTAGGGTGGTGGCCAGAGTCCTGGGGACCTTTGCTGTACAGCTCAGGGAGCACAGCCCAGAAGCCCTCTGTGCTGGGCAGCATGCCTGGGGGACGGGGTAAGGTGAGGGTTGGATCGGGCCCTGGGAAGCCCCTTCCCAGGAGGGGTCGAGGGTGCAGAGCAGGTCTGTTTGGGGGTCACACCCTCCCAAGGGCGTCTCCGGAGCTACAGGCTCCATACCAGGACAGTGCCAGTGTCCTGTGTCGCAGCTGCCCACCTTGGTGGTTGGGAGCTAGAGAGGCTGCATGGTGCCCTCCACAGGTGTTCCCCCTTCCCGTGCGCAGTCCTGGTGTGCTTGAGGGCATCGAGTTAGTCTTGCAGCTTAGTGCAAACAATTGCGCCCTCTCCTCTGGCCTTCCTGGTCCTGGGTAGGGGTCCGCTGTGTCCACCTTGGCGGGGCTGGAAGAGAAGGCTCCCTCAGCACCCATAGCTGCTCTGGGGCAGGCCCAAGCCCAGTATTCCTGTGTTTCTCTTGGTCTTGGGAAGACCGGCCGCAGCGCCTTCCAGTGCCTGCAGAAGTTCCAGCAGCACAACAAAGCCCTGAAGCGCAGTGAGTGGACTGTGGAGGAGGACCGCATGCTCACGCAGCTGGTGCAGCAGATGCGCGTGGGGAGTCACGTCCCCTACCGCAAGAGTAAGCCGCGTGTGCGAGGCCCGGGGCAGAGGAGGGCAGGGCTGTTTTCCCCAGGCTCTGTGCAGCTTGATTTCTGCAGACCAGAGACTTCCGCTGGCCCCTCTGGGTGGCGATGTCTGGGCCACCACGGGTCCCCCTTTGCCCAGTTGTCTGCTATGCGGCAGGCAGCATCTCCGCCCCAGAGACCCTATCTGTAGTTGCCCCCAGCCGACCCCGTGTCCCCAGCTGCCCCTGTGTCCCCACCTGACCCCTCTGTCCCCAGTTGTCTACTACATGGAAGGGAGAGACTCCATGCAGCTGATCTACCGGTGGACCAAGAGCTTGGATCCTAACCTGCGAAAAGGGTTCTGGGCCCCAGATGAAGATGCTGTGAGTCCACGGAGAACTGTCCCCTGAGGCCGGCTTGCTGTCCTGGGTGACTCTGTGCCCACGAGGCATCGCTCATCGCCTGCTGTGCCCTGCAGAAGCTGCTGCGAGCAGTTGCCAAGTATGGGGAGCAGGATTGGTTTAAGATCCGGGAGGAGGTGCCAGGTAGGAGCGATGCCCAGTGCCGAGATCGGTGAGTTGCACGGGGGCTTGTGTGGGTGGCAGGCGAGGTGACGGGCCCGGAGTGGTGGCTGTGCTGGGGGGGACGTGGCCTGAGGGGCTTCACTTGCTGAGGTCCACCCAGCTGGGAAGGGGGCTGTGGGCTCCGCGGTGTTTTTCCTGTATTCTGTGTTCATGCCGCTTACAGCCAGAGCAAGATGCTGGCTGCTCCTGCTCCCTGGGCGCAGCTCTCCTGAGCCGGCCGGCAAGTCCTCCCTGTCGCTGGTGGGCCAGCCCCACGCAGCAGCTGCAGCCTCCTTCCTTCCTTTCCTCACTCGTCTCCCTTTTAGCAGCTCGTGGACCTCACAACTCCTTAGAGTGTGTGGGTCAGCGGTTTTTAATGTTCACTGAGCTGTGTGATCATTGCCACAGTCAACTTTAAAACTTTGTGGCACTAGGCTTTGAACCCAGGGCCTTTGCACTAAGCTATGCCCCCAGCCCTTTGTTAATGTTTTATTGTGAGACATGGTCTCACTTAAGTTGCCCAGGCCGGGCTCAAAATGCAATCCTCCCCAAGTGCTGGGTTGGCAGGTGTGCGCCACCGCGCCCAACTATCAACTTTAAAACGTTTTGACCATCCCAGAAAGAAACTCCACTCCACAGTTACACAGCACCCAGTTCAGTAAGGCCAAGGCCAAAGTCTTGAATGGCCGCCTCTGTGAGGATAGTCAGTGGGCTCACGAAAAGATGCCCAGCATCTCAAGTACAGGGTCACAGCGGGATCCACTTTACCACCTCAGGGTAGCGTGGCTTTTTCCTGAGAGAGAGCGATGGGCATGAAGAAGTTGGAGCCCTCATGTACTTTGGCAGCCATGTTGGATGGTGTGTGGAAAACGGGAGGTTCCTCAAAGCGTGGAACACAGGACGATGCCCCAGACAGTCAGCTGGCGTGAACCCCAGGGAAACGGTAGCCCAGCCACACACCGATGCTGCTCAACACACTCACAGTGTGGTCCACAGGGTGGACAAGGAAAGTGATGTAGACACTCAGTGGAGTATTGCTCAGCCTTTGGAGGAACTTTGAGGCCACACATGTGAATCCAAAGTGCATTCTGAGCGAGTCTGCAGGTTCTCACGTAGACAGGAAGCTGGTTCTTCCGGGTGTAGCCCTCCAGGTGGAGTGGCTGGGACCGACAGTCCCCACATTGATCCTTCGAGGGACCAGTGGACTCTGGCAAAGTAGTCAGACCACCTTATGTCCACCAGCAGCCATGAGGGGCCCCGTTTCCCCCATGCATGCCAACGCCCATTCTCAACTGTCCTGTGACAGCAGCTGGCCTTGTGGCCTCTTGGGGTGAAGCAGCACCTCAGTGTGACCCAGCTTTGTGTTTCCCGGGCCTGGCTGGCCGGAGTGTGTCCAGCGTACGCCTGCTGGCCATCTGTGTCCATCTCGTTTCTTGTCATTCTGGACCCAGCTCCTCAGCAGCTACTGTGCCCACCTGTGGCTTGTCTTTCTCGATGGTGCCCTTTGAAGCAGAAAAGTATTAATTTTCGATGAAGTCCTATGTATGTGTTGTCCTTGTACTTTGGGTGCTGCGTCTAAATCACGGCAGAAGCTGGGCAGCAGTGGGAGGCCTCAGTGTCTAAGACGTCCCTTCGTCTCGGCGTCCCTTTCAGGTATCTGAGGAGATTACACGGCAGCTTGAAGAAGGGCCGATGGAGTGCGAAGGAGGAGGAGCAGCTGACTGAGCTGATAGAAAAGCATGGCGTTGGTGGGTGTGGGAAGCGCGCTGTGTGCTTTGTGCGGGCATCACACTCGGGGCAGATGTGCAGAGGTGTCAGGGGCTCTGGGGGCCCAGGCTCCTGCCGGGTCAGCTCTGTCACTGTCCTGACTGGGGCTGGGCCCCCATACAGATGTGCTTGTTTTCGGGGCTGGGGTGGAACCCAGGGCCTCACTCTCGGGCCAGGCGAGCGGCCTGCCACCGAGCCACACCTGCTGCAGACCTTGTGTTTGCCTTGGGGAACTCGCACATTTAGGCAGAAGGAAGGACTTCGGAGCAAGGCTCCTCCTCAGCCAGCTGCGCCCCACGCCCGCTCCTTGGCCTGTGCATGGATCCCCTCGGGAGACGGTGTCCTCCAGGCTGCCACCCTGTGCCGCCAGCTGCTATGCCTGCGCAGAGTCACGCCCGGCTGCCGCCCGTGCCCTGTGTCTTCACAGTCCTGTGTCTGCCCCTGTAGCAGGGGCCGCAGCCATTTCCCCGAAGAGTGGCTCGTAGTTATGCAGCCAACCTTTCATCAGCGGATGTTCAAATTAATTTTCATTGTTTTGCCCCCAGGGAGGAGTGAGCAAGTGGTTTTAGCTAAAGCTTTGCTTACTTTTATAGCATTTCCTTAGAATAAACCCTAGCCATGGAATTGCTAGGTTTAAGGGTGGCACACACAATACAGACTCCCGTCACCCGTGGTCTTACTGCGCTGTGGAGCAGAGAGCCACGTTCCACCCAGTGCTGTATGACAGACAGATTGCCCTACTGTCCCCTGGGAACCGGGGATAGATGTGCACGGTAGGTGGGGACCATATAGATGGTTTCACTCAGTTGTACGTTTGCCGGAGCTGCCCTGAGAGGCTCATCGCCCCCTGGGAATCAGGCGCTGCCATGTTGCGGGTGCACCCCACTTCTGCTGAGCCTGTGAGGGGGGCAGGAAGCCCGTGGACAGGCCCAGGCTCTGGGACACAGGTGCCCTTCTCCCCAAGCTGGTCATTGGGTGCCACCAAAGACTGTTGGCAGGAAACAGTTTCCATGTGGTTTTTCCTTTTAGGTCACTGGGCCAAAATTGCCTCTGAACTCCCCAACCGGTCTGGCTCCCAGTGTCTGAGCAAGTGGAAGATCATGGTTGGGGTGAGGTGCTTGCCCAAGTCGGGGCTCCCTGCCAGTCAGACGGGTCCCTGTCACCTGGGGACCTGCTGGGGAGGACCAGGACGAAGGTGGTGGCATGTAGTTTCTGGCCCTGCTGTGTCTTCTTCCGGGCACCCTGCCGCCAAGGCTGTCCTGTCCCCAGGGCCGGGCTGCCTGCCTGTTGTCCCTAAGTGGCCCGTTCCCCAACTAGAAGAAGCAGAGGGTGCAGAGGCGGCGGCGGCCGCGCCCCAGGGTCTGGTGGAGTTCCAGCAGCAGTGGCAGCGGCAGCAGCAGTGGGGACAGCGATGGCAGCCACAGCAGCAGTGGGGACAGCGATGGCAGCCACAGCAGCAGCAGCAGTGAGGACTCCGAAGTGGAGCTGGAGGAGCCCCAGGAGGCAGGCAGCATGCCGCCATCCCTGCAGTACGTGGTGCCTGATATGGACCTGTGGGTTCCTGCCCGGCAGAGCGCCAGCCAAAAGCCTGAAGCCTCCCCGATGGCCCTGGCTCCCGGGGAGGAGATGAGGCAGGCACAGGTGTCCTCCAGGGTCCACGGCACCCACTCAGCAGATGCCCCCCGCACGAGCCTGGAGGAGCCGGCCCGAGAGGTGGGCCCTGGGGCGCCCCGCATGTGTGCAAGGGAGGGGGGTGCTGGGCTCGGGGGTCACGGAGGCTGGTACTTTGGGGCAGTGTGGCAGCCTGGTCCCCGGCCACGTCCCCTGCTTAGACTGTCCTGCCTCTGGCCAATGAGAGCTGCCTGCGGCAGTGGCCTTCGTAGCAGCTGGCAGCCTCTGCTCTGCCAACACGTTTGCTCTGGAGGCCACGAGGGCGGGCTGGCTCAGGGACACCCGGGCCGGGAGGGCCTCTGAAACGCTTGGCCTCTGAGCTCGGAGAGGGCCGGTGCAGGCAGGAGCTGTGGCCCGTGTGGTCTCCCCGTACAGGGCCCTGTCCGTGCGCTTCTGCCTGCCCCTGTGTTTGAGGACTTGGGCGCTGGGTGTAGGCACAGCCCTGGCATCCCTGGCCTGCCTGGCAGTGGTGGCAGGGCCAATGTAGCCCCAGAGCACATCCCACCCCACCGCGGTCACGGGGCCAGGCGGCTGTCCTGGGAGCCAGGCCTCGGGGACCTGCCACCTCCTCACGGGAGGCCCTGCCTGAGCACCGCACACTCTTCCCAGGCAGCACCCACACATGCACTTAGGCCCTGCCCAGAGGTGTCCACCTGAGGTGTCCATGCGGTGGCCTCAGGCCTGTGGTCTTTTCAGGGTGGGCAGCGTTTGCTGAAAGTGCCCCTGGAGCTGGTGCAGGGGGTGCTCAGGACCAGCACGGCCGCCCGGAGCTACACACTGGTGAGGGCCTGGGCGCACGCTCACTCTCGTGACCTCTACCCCCCAGTGCCCCTGTCCTGTCTGCCACGGCCTAGGCAGTGGGGCCACTGGATGCCTCCACGTCTGGGAGCCCACATGCCTATCTTCTGCCCGCAGGAGAGGCTGAGGCAGCTGCCACTGCCTGGCTCACCCCCTGGGCCTGGCCCTGGTGACAGCAAGGCTGGGCCCCACCCGCACCTGCGGCAGCTGTGGCACGGAACCTTGCAGAACAGGCAGCAGCGCCGGAGACGCGCTCTGCACCGGCGGTTCCTGGAGCACAGGCTGCTGCTGGCCGTGGCGCCCTGGGTGGGCGACGTCACCCTGCCCTGCACACAGGCTCGCCAGAGGCCCGTGGGGGCACGGATTCGAGGTGCCCTTGTCTGAGGGAGGACCTGGGATGGGGGGAAGGGGCACATCCCGCCCAGGGCACAGGGTCTGATGGGGGTCACTGGCAGTGGGTCACGCCTGAGACAGGCCCTCGGCTCTGAAGGCAGGAGGAAGTGGTCAGGACCCTCCACCCTGTCTTCAGGGCCAGGAAGGGCAGCCGGATGTGGGGGAAGACATAGAGGGACCTGCCCTCCATCCACCCATGGCTGTGGGGCGCTCTCGGGTGACAGGAGGGCAGCTCCGTGGCCGGAGCCCCTGTCCACATGTGGCCTTGTCCCCTAGCCGATGGCATCAGGACACAGCTGGAGCAAGTCCACCTGGCCAGCACCCCCGTGTTCACACTGTGCATGCAGGTGAGCTCCCAGCACGCACGGCGACAGCTTTTGTTCTTTGGTGAAGGTCTGAAGGTGGCAGCGGGGCTCTCCCTTGCAGTCTGCTTATCTGAGGCTTTAGACCCTGGGAAACTGCTGTGGCCGCACCTCCCCGCAGAGCTGTGTGGAAGGGGCAGCTGGCCGTTGAGCACTCCCTGCCCCCATGGATGAATCAGCGTCCCCGGCAGGGGGATGAAGATGGGGTGGGGACCTGGGGGAGCCGTGCTGGGCCCTGTCAGAAGGAAGGGAGGACTGAGCAGCCTGCGGACCCAGACCCAGGCCCAGGCAGTGTGTGGTGCTCCCCGGGCTCTGCCTCTGTCCACTGCACACCCCATGTCTCATCTGTCCCTCCAGCTGCTGCAGATCGATGCTGCTGGCTGCATGGAGGTTGTTCGGGAGAGGAAGGCCCAGCTGCCCACGCTGCCCCCGCCTGGTGCCCAGGGCCCCCCACCACATCCTCTGCAGGTAGCGGACAGTTGTCAGGGGTGAGGGGTGAGGGTGGGTGCAGCCTGGGGCCTGGCTCCAGCTGTTACATGTGCTGTGGGCCGGGTACAGGTGCTGAGCTTGCATCCCCCACGACCCCACCCACCACACACCACGTGGGAGCTGGGGCGCCAGACTCACAAGCAGGCGGTGGGAGGCCCTGCCCCGGAGCCCCATCACCTAGGGGTAGGGAAAATCACATCACTGGTGTCTGAGGGCCACACACAACTCTGGTCCCTGCAGGCCACAAACCCGCACTGCCCCGGCCACCAGGATGCACCTGGCCAGGGTGCCTGTGGGAGGCGCTGCAGCACCTGGCTCTCAGCTGTCAGGGTGGGGTGTGGCAGGGTCCCGGAGGACTGTGCTGGCTGACTCACCCCTTCCTTTTCAGGTGCCCTCTGGAGCCTCAACCCCCCCAGGTACCGCCTCTGCATTCTGGGCGGGGGGGGGGGGTGCGGGGGGCTCATGCACCTGCCATGCATTTGGGCCCAGGTAATGGCCCAGTGTCTTTTTGTCAGTCCCAGGGCCCAAGGCCACCTTAGCAAGGGCCAGCCCTGCTGGCTGCCATGGTTGCTGGCTGCAGAGCCAGGTGGGGCTGGGTCGAGGGCAAGAGCAGCCGGCCGAGGCTCAGCTCAGGGCGCTTAGGGGCTGCGAGGCCAGAGACCTGGGACTGGACAGCTGGAGCCCCTCCCGGCCGCAGCAGGGCTCCCCGTCAGGTGGTGTCCGTCCTCCGCAGGCTGCCACCCTCACCATGCGCCAGCTCAGAATGTCACAAAGAGCACGGACTCGGGGAGCGCAGGGCTCAGGTCCTCCTGCCCAGCCAAGTCCACCCCCGCCCAAGCGCCCATGCCGGCCCCGCAGGGGCCCCGGCCCAGGCCGAAGACTGTGTCACAGCTGCTCCGAGAAAAGCGGCTCCGCGAGGCCCCCGCCAGGAAGGGCCCCCCGGGCCCCGGGACTCTTGCACCCCAGCTGCTGATCTCACCTGTGGTCCTCCAGCAGCCCCTCCTGCCCGCCCGCCAGGGTCCCCCAGCCGTGGCCCCCGCTGTCGCAGGCACAGGGCTCTCTGGGTCCACGGCTGCCAGCACAGGCACTGCTGGCTCCTGGCAGGCAGTGGGGACTTCAGCCAAAGAGAAGGACCAGCGCCCACCCGCCGCACGAGCCCTGCCACTTGCTCCCACCCTGGGCTCTGGCCAGGTCCCTGCAGACTGCCCTTCGAGCAGCCCAGGACAGTCTCAGGCCCCCACCACGACTCGGAAGCAAGGCCTGCCTGAGGTTCCAGCCTTCCTGCCTGCAGCCCCGAGCCCCACTCAGCTGCCCATGCAGCCCCTCAGCCTGACACCTGCCGTGGCCGCCAGCCTCCCCTTGTCTGTCACCTGGGTGCTCACAGCCCAAGGTCTGCTCCCCGTGCAGGTGCCTGCTGTGCTGGGCCCCCCCAAGCTGGGGCCGATGCCCGCCCCCGCCAAGAGGCCGGCACCACCGCCACGCCCTCCCACCGAGACTCCTGCTCCCCCTGGTCAGCCCCCTGCCAGTGTGGGTACCGAGGCAGCCCCTTCATCCAGCACAGACCGCTCAGGCCCCCCGGCGTGCCCCCCACCCAAGACTTGTGCAGGAGCACATGGTGCTGATCCCCGTGTCCTTGGGGAGGCCCAGGTGGCCCAGCAGGCATCGGTGCCCAGGATGTCCTCCCAGGCCAACCACCCTGAAATGAAGGCCCCGCAGCCTGGCCAGCCGCCCACCGGTGATGGCCCCAGCCCCAGGAGTGGCCCAGGAGGGACGACGGCAGCATCCAGCGGGGCGCTGGGCCTGGAGAGGCCACCCCTGCCTGGGCCCGAGAAGCAGGCCCTGGACCTGGCCCTGGTTTGCCTGGATAGTGAGGTGGCCACATGGGAGCCGTGGCTGCGGGGTCGACGGGGCGTGTGCGTGCCCCCCCTGGAGACCAGGCTGCCCTACCAGCCCCCTGCCCTGTGCACCCTGCGGGCCCTGTCCAGCCTCCTGCTCCGCAGAGCGGCCCTGGAGCGCAAGGCCTCCTCGTTGGCGTCCGATGGGGCAGCCGGGCCTGGAGCGTGGCAGGTCTCACTGGAGTGGGTGCGGAGGCAGCTGCAGGACAACCCGGCCTACCTCTTACTGAAGGCTCGCTTCCTGGCGGTCTTCACCCTCCCTGCGCTCCTGGCCACCCTGCCCCCCAACGGCATCCCCACCACCCTCTCGGCAGCCACGAGGACGGGCCCTGAGACCGAGGACGAGGACCTCCTGAGCGAGCCGGAGCCCGGGGATGGGGACAGGCACAAGCGGCCGTGCTGCACATCCCATGGGATGCAGGCCAGGCCAGTGCCCAGGAGCCCTGAGCAGGTGAGCACGCTGATAGCCCTGGCCTTCCCCCACGCAGGGCGCCTGCATGGCTGCAGGTTCTCAGAAGAAGCAGCCTCCCAAGAAGAACTGGTAACAGAAGTGTGTGGGGCTGTCTATCCTCCTGGCTCTACACTGTGGGCCCCCACACAGCCTCCCCGTTACCAGGGGGGTCTCAGGCATTTGTGCCCAGCCCGCAGGTGGCACGGCCTCTGTCCCTGGTTGTCCTTGGCCAGTGTGAGGTGGTGCCACCCTGGGTTCCAGGCTTCCAGGCCCATGTGGCCTGGGGAAGGAGGCTCCTGTGCCCCTCTGCAGCTGCCCACCCCTGTTCCTCTGCCAGTGGCCCTACGTTGGAAAATAGGCCGCCCCCCACTCAGGTCTCCTTTAAGGGGACTGGAGACCCCATTAGGGGAGAGGACAGCAGAAAGCTGGGGCCTGTGTGGACCCGGGAAGGCCTGGCTCAGCCCTCCTGCTGGGGCTCAGGCGTCCCTGGTGTCTGGGTAGGGGCACTGTCCTAAGCTCCTTCTCCCCACCCCACTCCCTGTTCTGTCCCCAGGCGGCCTCACTCTTCCCTTACCTGGGGTTTTATTTCAGGGAACTCTAGAATCCAGTGAGGGCCTCGTCTCCTGCCCAGATGCCTCTGACGACCTGGACGTGCTCAGGACCCGGCACAGCCGGCACGCCCGGAAGCGGAGGCAGCAGCTGTAAGCCACAGGTGAGGCCCTCGGAGGCAGCCCGCATCCAGGAAGAGGCAGTGCCTGGAGCACAGGACAGTGGAGTTCAGTGGGCGGGCTAGGCCTGTCTCAGAGGCCTTCCTGGGTCATTTATCCCACCCTGTCCTATCTTCCCCACCCAGGGCTCTCCCACCCCTTCCTGCCGGCTGCTTAGCACCCCGCCGACTGAGACCCCTTCCCTCCCCGACTATGATCTCAGCACCTCAGACTTCCTCCTGGCCTCTCCCAAGGTGGCACTGCTAGCCTGGCATCTGTTTTGATATCCCTCCGACGGTGTCTGCCTGCCATACACATGGTCGGTCCATGTGGTTACCCGCTGCCCCTCCACGACCACGCGCCCACAGCACTGCACAGTCCCTGGGACCCAGGGCCTGCACACAGATGCCTGGGGCCCTGAGCGCATCCTGGTCGAGACCAGAGGGAAGGCAGGTGGGCTGGAGTGGGCAGGGCCAGAGAGGAAGCGGGACCCTGAAGGCTGTCCAGGAGGTTGCAGGTGGCCAGACAGTGCAGCTGGCTGGGCGTCTAGCTGGAGCCTGGGCCCGCACACACCAGAGCTCCTCCGTTTCAGCACAAGGACTCCTGGGGCGCAGAAGCCCACGCCTGCCACCAGCAGAGGCAAGGCCACCCCTCTGCAGAGGACGCAGCTGGAGGCCAGGGGCTGCTGGCCACAGACTGACCTCTCCACACGGTGACCAACCTGTCACAGCTGGCCCCAGCGCGAGTCCAGGTGTTTGAAGGAGCAAACTAAATGCCGTTTTTTAATGAAAAGCAAGACAGGCTTTTGTGGTTTTGTTCTGAGCACTGGGCGGTGTGCCCATCTCAGGTTACCAGCCTGGGCCTCTGCAGTCACTGCAGTCAGCTCCGGGGGTGCCCCTAGCCCCACCATGGCATCCTCAGCCTCCTGCACCTGGCCACAGACCCTGCGCCTCATGGAGCTTGGGGAGAAGACGAGTAGCCATGGCTCTGCCCACACCCTGCCCAGGCTGGGTCACTGGCTCCTGCAGTCGGCAGCAGCTCCCTTCCTCTCCAATGTCCTCTGTGCTGGCACCACGCGGCCCCCTCCATCCTCCCTTCCCTGTGACGCTGGCACCCCCGCAGTCCCAGCCCGAGGCCCCCACAGTGAGACGGCCGTGTCCACAGACGCTAGCTGGGTGCTTCTCCAGGGCCTGCGCCCTCTGCCCAGCACCTGCTTTCCTTGGGACTTCCTTTGCCTGTGGGTGGTTTGGAGGTTTCTTCATTTCAGACATTTGGGGATTTTCCAGACATCTTTCAGTCACTGGCCTGCACCTCCATTCTGAGACAGAGAAGGTGACGTTTCTCAGAGCATGCACCCCGAGGAAGATGTGCTGTCCTTTCACAGGCGGGACACCCTAGGTCAGGGGACCCAGCGCCCACTTCCCAGCCCTGGTCCCTGTGCCAGCAGCGAGGAGGCCCAGGCAGGCGGGATGCCTAGCAGTGCTGCCCACAAGGGCCCAGGGACCCTGCCTGCCACCTCCAGGCTTGATGTGGGGTCACTGCCACACCTGTGGAGCCCAGCAGCGGCCGGGCTGCCTGAGGCTCCGAGGCAGAAGGAGGGGCCGTCGGCCGTCGGGAGCACTGCTGTGTGCCAGCTTCCTGCATTCCTGCCCGCTGCCTCCTTGGTGGCTGTTGCCTCAACCCAACCCAGCAGGCCAGGTGGCAGCGCTGTGCAACCAGCTACACCGGCTGAGGTGTGGCCTGGGGGTTCCCCTTGCCCATCTCTGGGCTGAGGCCTGAGGGCCGCCTGAGGTGGGGACCAAGGCCCACAGTCCACAGAAGACCCTGTCCAGTCAGTAGCGGCCTCTTGGAGTTGGCTCTGACCCCCGCATGCGTCCTGAAGGTCCCCGCACAATGAGGACCCTGAGGAGGTCTAGGGACTCCGGCCTGGCCTGGGCTGGCCTGGGCTGGCCTGGGCTGGCCGCCGTGTGAAGCTCGCAGGCTGGGCCCAGACCTCCCATGGACTGCAGCGGCATCCTGAGCCCCACGTCCCACTCCTTGGCTGCCCTCTGGGGTTGCGTTCGGGGGACCGTCAGCTCTCGCATCCCCCTGCCCGGCCCAGGCCCTGTAGGCCTGACCTCTGTGCCATGACCCCTGCCAGCAGGTGGGGGAGTTGGGCACAGCGCACCTTGGTGGAGACACCTCCAGAACTTGTGTCTAGGCCACCATCGGTTGGGCGGGGGTGGCCTCCTCCAGCTCCAGGGTTCCTTTGCCTCCCTTCTACACTGCCAGGTGCCAGGCTGGGACTCCAGGTGACCCAGGACCTAGGACCCTGGCCCTGGGCAGGAGGGAAGGCTCCGGCTCCCCAGAGGACTTCCACTTTCCTGGGCCCCACCCTGAGCCATTGGGCTGGCCAATCACAGCAGGCCAGCAGGGACTGTCCCCCTGCGGGAGGACCCAGAAACCATCAGGAAGTGCACAGCCTCCCTCCCTGGCTCCACACTCCCTCCAGCCCCAAGGCCTGCAGCATCTCTCAGACACTCCGGCAACTGCAGCTAGGGCCAGCGGGCAGGTGGCTCTGGCAGGACCCTGAGGTAGGCCGGGCTGGTGCCCTTCTAAAAGGTGGCTAGGGGAACCAGCGTCAGCTCCGCCTGGGTCCTGGGCAGGTGCCCCAGAGCAGCCTTCAGCCCCCACAGGCTGCCCGGCGGCCTCCAGGTCCTGCCCTGCTCTTCACAGCCACTTGGTAGATTCTCGTTCACTTCAGGGAATTAATGGTGGGTGTCCAGTGTGGGGCCAGGGGGGTTGGGACCGGACATGTAGGCAATGGCAGTTGTCTCTGGGAGTCTGCATAGGATGGCAGGAAGGTACAAAAGAACTGAGAAACCCCTCAGGACTGGGCCTGCTGGAGCCACATCTCTAGGCTTCGACCCAGAGTCAGAGGCACCACCCTTGGCTGCAGCCCCTTGACCCCGGTCCTGAAGTAGCGGCTTCACCCGTGTGCTGTTAGCACCGTCACCGTCACTGGGCTCCCAGTGACTGCCCCCAAGCAGGTGGCTGGGGCCAGGGCTCATCAGGGCAGGAGAGCCGGGGATGGCTGAGAACCTTGAGAAGGTACCGCAGCAGCTTCCCCGGTGTGGGTGACACAGCCAGCCTCTCCCTGTGCCCGCACCTGGAGGGGTGACAGGCACGCTCCACGGGCAGAGGTCGCCAGCCGGCCTGGGGCAGCTCAGTGACAAGCAGCTGCTGAGTCTTGCATCACCAGCGAGGGATAGGAAGGATAGGAGGGCACTGGCCTGTCGGGAATGAGGAAGTGGGAGGGCCACCGCCACCCTGCCAGTCACCCAGCCTGGACATGGCGGGGGGTGGGGGGGGAGCTTTGCCTGTGCTCCCGCCTGGTGTGCAGCGGGACCCTTTGGGGTGCAGAGGCAGAGGCAAAGGGGGGTCCTAGTGCTGGGGAGAGTTCTCCCGCAGACCCACCTGCCCCTTCCTGAGGCCACGAAAGTAGCTGTAGCAGTGGAGGTGAGGGCATGGCTGGGCCCCGAGGGGCGGCGGTCACTGTGCCTTCGCCGTCCCCCACGCTGCAGGCCTCACCCACCTCAGCAGCTGTCCCCGCCCCCAGCCCAGGCTCCCACCATGTCAGACTACGAGAACGATGATGAGTGCTGGAGCGCCCTTGAGGGCTTCCGCGTGAAGCTCATCTCCGTCATCGACCCCTCGCGCATCACGCCCTACCTGAGGCAGTGCAAGGTCCTGAACCCCGATGATGAGGAGCAGGTGCTCAGCGACCCCAACCTGGTCATCCGCAAGCGCAAAGTGGGTCAGTGTCACACCCAGCACCCCGGGAGCCAAGCTGGAGGAGGGAGCTGAGGGAGGCCCGGGCCTGCCTTGTCGTGCATGGGCGGGCAGCACTTGGTCCTCTGCCTGCTGGGCCCTGGGCCTGACAGGGGACCCTGGCAGCCCTGGGGTCCACCCTTGCCCAGAGTCCCCTGGCCAGTGGCCTCCCTCTGCTTGCCCCGGGCCGGCCCCAGCCTGCTCTGCGGCCTGCAGGTGTGCTCCTGGACATCCTGCAGCGGACTGGCCACAAGGGCTACGTGGCCTTCCTGGAGAGCCTGGAGCTTTACTACCCACAGCTGTACAAGAAGGTCACAGGCAAGGAGCCGGCGCGCGTCTTCTCCATGATCATCGGTGAGGGGGGGGGGGGGGACAGGGGCGGGGCCTAGACAGGGAGGGTGGAGCAGGGTGGAGGTGTGGACAGGGCGGGGCCTATGCTGGGGGTGGAGCCTAGATGGGCGGGGCTGAAGCAGGCCCCACCCCACCCCCCTGCCCACCAAACCCCAGTGGGCCCTGTGTGGGAAGGACAGCCTAGGGCATGAAGGTGCGTGCCTGGGGTCTGTCCTGCCTCTCGGTGTGTGGGGGTCCTGCTGGCCTCTAGAGGAGGCCGGTAGAGTGGCTGCAGCGGTGTGGGCTTCCCGGCCTTTCACCGTCACTGGCAAGTGGCTCGGAGCCCCTGAAGCCCTGTCTCCTGGGCCTGATCAGATATGTTCCAGCCTGCACAAGGGGGCTCCAGGTCGGGGTGGGGGCCAGGCGCTGAGCAAGCCGGGATCGCTGGGTCTCTGCCATCCTGACTCGGCCTGCTGCCTCCCGGGGCCCAGACGCATCTGGGGAGTCGGGCCTGACACAGCTGCTGATGACGGAGGTCATGAAGCTACAGAAGAAGGTGCAAGACCTGACGGCACTGCTGAGCTCAAAGGATGACTTCATCAAGGAGCTTCGCGTGAAGGACAGCCTGTTGCGCAAGCACCAGGAGCGTGTGCGGCGGCTCAAAGAGGAGTGCGAGGCCGGTGGGCGCGACCTCAAGCGCTGCAAGGACGAGAACTACGACCTGGCCATGCGCCTGGCCCGCCTGAGCGAGGAGAAGGGCGCCGCGCTCATGCGCACCCGTGACCTGCAGCTGGAGGTGGACCGGCTGCGCCACAACCTCATGAAGGCGGAGGACGACTGCAAGGTGGAGCGCAAGCACACACTGAAGCTGCGGCACGCCATGGAGCAGCGGCCCAGCCAGGAGCGGCTGTGGGAGCTGCAGCAGGAGAAGGCCCTGCTGCAGGCGCGGGTGCAGGAGCTGGAGGCCGCGGCGCAGGTGGGGTGCGTGGGCAGGCGCGTTTGGGCGGGTGCCGTGGGCGGCGGGGGCTCCCACCAGGCCCATCGTGGCCCGCAGGAGGGGAAGCTGGAGCGAAGCAGCCCCTACATCCAAGTGCTGGAGGAAGACTGGCGCCAGGCGCTGCGCGAGCACCAGGAGCAAGCCACCACCATCTTCGCCCTGCGCAAGGACCTCCGCCAAGCCGAGGCCCTCCGCTCCCGGGTAGGAGGATTGACAGGTGGGGGCCAAGCTGGGCGTGGGGTGCTGGGGCCTGGCTGAATGGCTCCCTATGCCCGTTCTCGAGATGCAGGCTTTGCAGGGCTGAGCCTTGTGTATGTCCCCGCTAGGGGCCACCCTCTGGTTGGGGGGACTAATGCCGGCACCACATCCTGCAGTGCATGGAGGAGAGGGAGATGGTCCAGCTGCAGTGCCTGGCCCTGCGCAAGGACTCCAAGATGTACAAGGAGCGCATCGAGGCTGTCCTGCAGCAGATGGAGGAGGTTGCCATTGAGCGGGACCAGGTGGGCACCGTGGGGAGGGCCAGAGGCCTGTGGGGCTTGGCTGTGATCCCAGGCTGAGTGGGGAGGATTGGAAATTCCAGACCCATTTGGGCAATGATAGTGACTTAATGAGACCCTGTCTCAAAATTTTAAAAAGGGCTGGGGATGTAGCTCAGTGCACAGGCCCTAGGTTCAATCCCCAGTACTGGGGAAAAAAAACAAAGCACATAAACGATGGTGACATTAATTCTCCCTTCTCCATGCCCTTGTCCCTTCCCGTTTTCAGGGAAAACCATGGTCGCCTTTAGCCCCTTCCTTCCCCACTTTTCTCAGCGCTGCGGTACACGTAGTTCTGTTTCATACATCTTATTTTACAAAAACAGGAGCTTTCTACTTGTCTTGTTTTGCAAATAGTTTTTTTAACGTAACCATGGGCGCGCTGGCTGGAGAACCTGAGTGCATAGGAAAGCGTCCCCAGTAAGACTGCAGCTGCCCATCGTGTCCTCGAGGTTGCTTCCAGTCAGTGAAGGGCATGGCCTGGGATTGTGGGCCAGCAGCCTTGACACAGGGTAGTGGCTCGAGCTCGGCCCCTGTTGAGTTCGCCACGTCCCTTGTGCGGGGCAGGGGAGGTGGGGGGGCTCCCCAGTGGGGAGGCCCTGTGTCAGCTCTCCCGGATGGGGCTGCTGGCAGCAGCTCCCTACCATGGCCTCCCAGATCGATCAGGGCCGGCTTGGCTCCTTCCAGGTGCCCCTAAGTCAATGAAGTGACAGAGTGAGGCAGCTGCCAGTACCTAGTCAAGTCCTGGCCAGTGGGCTGAGGCCCACATGTTATCCAAGGTGGGGTGGGGTGCAGTTTGTCAGGCGTGCCGCCCAGGTTCTTGGTGTTCTGAACAAAGAATTGAGCAGGATGCTCAGAAAGAGTAGCAAGGATAAGACTTATTAAAGTGGAGAAACAACAGTGGGGAGAAGCGAAGATCCACTCATGGTGCAAGTGGCCAGAAGAGCTCCCTGCCTGATCGGACAGGCCCCACGTCCCTTCCGGTCCTGGGATGCGTGAGCTAGGAGTGGACAGGAGTTGCAGCCCGGCGGATGGTACCTGACTCACCTGCCTGTCTTGAGGGGAGTTTTTCTTGGTACTGGGGATCGAACGAAGGACCTTACACCTGTGAAGCAGGTGCTGCACCACTGAGCTACATCCCCGGCCCCTTGAAGGCAGTTTTGACCACACAAGGTTTTCAGAGGAAGCGTCATGGCATCCCAAGCCCACTGGGTGGGGGTCAAAACCACAGTGCAAATGAGGGTGGACACAGGCCTTAGGGATCTTAGGGGAGACGGTGATCTTTATTGGTTTTCTGATTTTTTTTTTTTTAGTTTTATGTAGCTCATGCTGGGCTCTAACTCGTAGTGATCCTCCTGCCTCAGCCTCCCAAGTGCTGGGATTATTTGGCTGTGCCACCATGCCTGGCTGGTTTTCTGATATGCTGACACAGTCATCCTTGCTCCGTCTGCTCTCTCCATTCCTGTCCCACGCTTTCTGTTACGTACTCCCCTCTGCTCTACCCGCTACCTCACCCACGCTGGGCTCGAGTTCTGTCTGACCTGAGGCTGGTAGGGCCCTCCTCAGCTACACAGCGGTCCCACAGCCCTGGGTCCCTTGGAGGGTGGGCATGAAGAGCCTGACATTCATGTGACAAAACCTGAGGCTGCGTTGGTGATCATGTCACCTCCCAGATTCACAGGGCACGCCAGTGTGGTGGGAGGGAGTGAGCTGCCCGTCCACCATGCCTCGGTGCTGAGAACATGGGCACTCTTCTCTGTGTCAGAAGCCCCCTGCGCTCTCTTCCAATCCCCGGACAGGCAGTGCCATCCAAGGGGAAGCCAGGGGAAGAGGCCTGTGTGGCCGTGGCTCTGGGGGTTGCTGGGGAGGGGTGCCTGCCTGCAGCTAGCCACTGAGCTGTGCCCACGTCCCCCAGGCCATGGCCTCTCGGGAGGAGCTGCACGCGCAGTGCGCCCAGAGCCTGCAGGACAAGGACGAGCTCCGCAAACGGGTCCGCGAGCTGGGCGAGAAGGCTGACGAGTTGCAGCTGCAGCTGTTCCAGTGCGAGGGCCGGCTGCTGGCTGCCGAGGCCCGGCTCAAGCAGCAGCAGCTGGACACATTGGTCCTGGTGGGCCTGGGTCGGGGGCCTGGGCGTCTGTGCAGAGGGAGCTGGGCGGGGTGCTTGGGCCTGGCCTGGCCTGGCCACTGCCCCACTGCCAGCCCCTTCCTCCTCAGTGAGGCTGGCGTGTCCTTGTGGTGGGCCAGGCACAGCCATGGCTTCTGCCCGAGTGGGAAGCGGTACTGCAGGAGAGTGGCTGAGACTGAATGGCAGCCCTTAGGCTGCCTGACAGGGTGGGGAGGGAGTGGGGGACCCCACAATCTGCTGACCAACCCTTGTCTGGGACCCAGAGCTCTGACCTGGAGGACAGCTCGCCCAGGAACTCCCAGGAGGTGAGTCGTTCCCAGCCTGTGCTCCCTGGCCACTGGGGCCTCTGTGTAGTCAGGGTCAGAGGGGGCCCAGGGCTGGCTCTCTGCCCCATCTACCTGGCGTAGCAGCCTGAGGCCCCTGCTCTGTGCAGAGGGTGACAGCGTGGGCCAGGTCCTGGGCTGGAGGGGCAGTGGTGGCTTGCACAGTGCCTAACAGGACAACCTGCCTCTCTCCAGAAGCTCTCGCTGCCCCAGGATCTGGAGGACGATGGCCAACTCTCGGACAAAGGTGAGGAGGCGGGGGGTACACAGTGTGCCCCTTGGGGAGGGTCCTGGACAGCCTCTGGCTCTAGGCAGGCACAGCCAGGTGACAAACACCCACTCTGCAGATGGAGAAAATGAGGCTTGGGGGATAAGCTATCAGGTCAAGGACACCCAGAGAGCAAGGAGAGAATCTGATGGGAACCTGGGCCCAATTGATGGGCGTGTTGCCCATGAGAACATGTTCACAGAGCACTGGCTGTGGAGCCCCTCCCTGTGCAGGCCCTGGGATCACAGAGGGGACCAGGGCTCGCCCCTCACGTCCTCACCCAGCTTCCCTCCAGAGGGAGGCGGCAGTAGGCCACTGTCTAGTGCACAAGGCTAGGAAGTGAGGACCCACCGTGTCCCCGGCAGTAGGGGAGGGACATGGGTACGTGCTGTCTATAGATAGTTCTGGGGCCGTGGGGGATGAGCATCTGGGCAGGACCCCACTGCCACTGGTTTTAAAATTGGGCTCTTCATCACAGAGACAGGCCTGGGCCTGGGGCTGGCTAGGACAGAAGGGTGCCTCCTGGGGAGACCTGGAGGTGGGAGGAGCTTTGGTGGGGGTTGGTGGGAAGGTGAGGGGCGGCATAGGGAGGAGGGGCTGGGGGCTCAGAGGCTGTGTGGGAAGTCAGACTTCCCCAGATCAGCCTGACCCAGCCTCCAAGCAAAGGCAAAAGGGGGAAGAAGCGGCAGCAAATGGAGAAGTGGGGCCCAGACCGCCCGCCACAGCCAAAGAGATGTGAACTTGAGGTGGCTGAGCCACGTGGGCAGAGGCGGGCAGGACCCAGGAGCAGCCAGGCAGCGCGAAGGTGGGAGGGCAAGGGTTCCCCGCGACAGTTGCAGCCCTGCCAGGCCCTGGCACCTTCTGCCCAAGGGGCCTGAGCCTGGTCTGCCGTGGCCCTGGGGGACTCCAGTGCTCCAGCAGCATGGAGCATCCACCTTTTTCTTTTTTTTTGTACCAGGGATTGAACTTGAGTCCTTGCGCTTGTGCAGCAGGCGGTGAAAACACTGAGCTAAATCCCTGGCCTCTGGAGTAGCGCCTTGCTGCTCACCCCATGCCCACCTTTGGGCACCACCTTGCCCAAAACTGCTCAGTGACTGGGATACTGCCTGGGGCACACGTGGCCCAACTGTCCTGGCGTCGGGGGTCTTTCCTGCCTGCGGCCTCAGTCATTTAGGGGCAGGCAGCTCAGGAGGGGGTTGGCAATGGTGGCAGCGCTGGGCCCTACTCCAGGTGAGGGCTGGTGAGGTCTTCTCCTGTACCTTTTCTGTGAGGCGAGAAATCTTCACTGGGCCATCGTGAGGACCCCACGAGGCCTCCTGGACCCGCCTGGGCAGAGCCGGTTTGGCAGAGGGCAGGGGCGGCGATCACAGGCTCCGCTGTCTTGCAGGCGGCCTGGCCGAGGGAGAGAACCCGGAGCAGCCTTTTGTGTCCTTGCGGAAGGAGCCGCTCTCGCTGAGCCCCCATGTAAGGCTTCTGGGGTCCCCTCAGCTCTGTGTCCCACTGGCCGCGGCCGCTCTTCTCGGGGACCGACTGTGGGGCCTCCACCTGGGCCGCTCCACCCCGTGGGGTTGATCCTAAGGTCCCCGCGGGGGGGTTCTTGGGGTGCAGGGTTTGGAAAACCAGCGGCGCCCCTCTGGTCCTGCACACGGAGGCCTGGCGGGCGGGGCAGCCGAAAGGGGCGCGAGGAAGCCGGGGCGGGAAAGGCGTGCGGTGCAGCTGGCCTCGCCTTCGCAGGACGCGGGCCCGAGCGTCGGCGGGGAGCCCCCCGAGAAGGAGCGGCGGCGCCTCAAGGAGAGCTTCGAGAACTACCGCAGGTGGGGCGCGGGCTGGGGCTGGGGCCGGGGCCGCGGCCGCCCCGGGACACCGGCCCACACCTGCCCCCGCTCCCGCAGGAAGCGAGCGCTCAGGAAGGTGCAGAGCAGCTGGCAACAGGGCGAGGGCGACCGCGGGAACACCACCGGCAGCGACAACACGGACACCGAGGGCGCCTAGAGTGCCGGGAACGCGCGGGCTCTCTCCGTGCCGGGCGCGCGTCCGTGTCCCTCGGCTCGGCCTCCTATTCGCACTGTATGCTAACTGCTTTGTAGCGATCTGGAGGACGCAACTAAAAAAATAAAAACAACCTGCGAGGGAGAGTGCGCGGTGACGCAGGAGGCGGCAGGGGCGGTGCGCCCGGAAGTCTAGAGGGCCGCTTCCGCTCGCCCTGCCCACTTCCAAGATGGCGGGCACAGCCTCGGACGCGCGGGGCGGGGCCGCGACAGGCGGCCAGGGCACCCCAGGCCAGCAGGCAGAATGCTGCGGAAGGCGCTGGGCCGCATTCCGGTACGGCTGGGCGGCGTGCGGCCTTGGGAACCCGGCCTGAGGAGGCTGTGGGTCCGCCCAGCCCACCCGGAGGCCGCGGGGAGACGGCGGGCCTGGGCCTGGGGCCGAGGCTGGCGACACTTAAGCTGCGGGCCAGAGTCCGCGGCAGGGCTGGGGCGTTTAGAGGCGACGCACTACCAGCTCGTCTACACCTGCAAGGTGGGCACGAGGCTAGGGCGGGCCGCGCTGGGCGTTGGAGGGCGCTGGAAGGGACACGGCCCAAGCGAGAATCCAGCCTGGCGCTCGAAGCTCTCCTGCCAGGCTCTTGGGTGGGTGGTTGCCTGAGGGCGGGCCTTGAGGGGAGGGGCTATCCCTGAGGGGCGGCACCCTCTTGAGGGGGGTTGTCTCAGGGGCGGGCCTCCTGAGCGGGTTGTCTCAGGGGCGGGGCCTTCCCGAAGGGAGGAGCTGTACCTGGGGGTGGGGCTGCCCTGAAAGGGTGGGACTGTCGCTAGGGAGTCGGTCTTTCTGAGAGGGTGGGGTTGTCGTGGGGGGCGTGACTGCATTGGGGCAGGGGTGGTCCTCCGTGAGCGCTTCCGGGAGCCTGACCGGCTCGCCCCGGCCAGGTCTGTGGGACTCGGTCCTCCAAGCGCATCTCCAAGCTGGCCTATCACCAGGGTGTGGTCATTGTGACCTGCCCGGGCTGCCAGAACCACCACATCATCGCAGACAACCTGGGCTGGTTCTCCGACCTGGACGGGAAGAGGTGAGGCCCCTGGTGGGAAGGGGGGAAGGCCAAGGCTGGGACGGACCCCCTCACGTTGGGCGTTGGGCTGCACTGGCCGCGCCCGAGGCCCGCCCCACCCCGGCAGCCAGGGCTCCTGTCCGCCCGGTGCCGCGTTCAGGTTGAGGTTCAGATGGCCCAGGAGCGGCCCTTTGGTACCAGCGCCGCCCAAGCAGCAGCTGTGGACCCGGCCACCCTGGGCTGCTCCCCTGCGGGGCCTCGTTGCGCCTGGTCATCTGCGTGCAGCCCTCAGGTGCTCTGAGGACTCGGTGCTGGCTCCTGGCTTCTGAGCTGCGTTCCCACGTGGGGTGGGCACAGAGCAGCGCCTGGCAGGGCTGTGGCGGCGGTCCCGTGAGATCGGTGCCAGGCGCTGGACTGGTGCTGGGCCTTGGGCCAGGTCCGTCAGACCCCAGTGCAGACCCCTTCCTCTTCTGCCCCCGGGGAAACAGGACCGGGCTGTGGAGTGGCCCTTGGTTAGCGGTCCCCTGGTGGTGTACCTCAGTGGGCCTGCTACCATGCTCCTGGCGGAAGCCGGCCGTCGGTGCCCTCAAGGGAGCGGTGTGCACGGTGACCCCACCTCTGTCTTGCAGGAACATTGAAGAGATCCTGGCAGCCAGAGGGGAGGAAGTGCACCGGGTGGCCATCGAGGGGGCCCTGGAGCTGATTGTGGAGATGGCAGGGGCCCCCAAGTCCCCTGTGGGCCTGAAAGAGGGTGACAGTGAGGATCCCACTCACACTGGTGAGATGGAGCGGAGCTGATTCCACGTCCCCATGCCTGTGTGGCCTTCATCGGAGACACTTGGTTCCTCTGGGCCTCTTGGACACAGTCTGGCCCGTCAGTAAAGCTCGCCTCTGCTCGTGGGGCTGGCTCCCTGGTCTCTGTTCTGGGGTCAGCCGTCAAGCCATCTTGCCCCTGGCCGAGGCTGGGCTGCCCACGTCCAGGTGGGCAGGGGCTGGGCGTGGAGTCTGAACCTGTGTGGCCTTGGGCAGGGCACGCTGACCCACCTCCCTCCTGTGTCTCCTGCCCCTGCACAGGGTGGGCGTGCTCGGAGAGGAGCCTGAGCGGCAGAGGGTCCCAAGTGCCTGGGTCCTGGCACTGCCTCTTGCACATGGTTCATCTCCAGGCTTTGTTTGACTGGCTCTCAGGATGTTCCTGTGTTTAGGGAAGTGAGCGATCGCAGACGTGGTGGTGGCTGTTTCCAAAAGTGTTCTCTGCTGTGTGACCTTCAGCATTAATCACTAGCCCTGTCTGGCAGGGAGGGACCTGAAAGGAGAGAGGGTGGAGGTGGCGGCTGAGCTGAGAGCGACAGGGACACAAAGCGCCTGTCCCCGTGGGACCAGCTAGTGATTACCAGCTCATGCCAGCCGTGGGAGGCTGCCACGGGTGCAGTGTGTGCCCTGGTTCGATTACCCCCTGTCCTTCCTTCCACTAGCAGCCTGCTATTATCCCCACCCGGAGCCTCCTGTCGCTTGTGTAGCTGTTGTTGGCCTCCAGGCTGGGCCTGCCCCCCGCCTCCAGCCTGCTCCTCACGGAGGCCCAGGTTGAAGGGAACCAGCTGGGGCTTCCAGGGGCCCTGGAGTGGGTGAGGTGGGCCAGTTGGGCTGGGCCTGGGCTCCTCTGTGCCTTTGAGGCTCTGGCTGGCACTTGAGGTCAGTGTGCTGGCTGCACCTGAAGTGCAGGCTGGATCCTGTGCTTAGGATGGGGAAACAGGCCCGCAATGCAGACATGGGTATTCCCCCTGTCCTTTCCACATTCCAGGGTCTGACCATCTCCTTCCACGTGCAGACTGCGAGTGCAGGGTGCTCAGGCTCATGTTGGGCTGCTGTGCCCTGCCTGCCTCACCTAGGGCCAGCCCGTGTGTGTGCCCAGACCCTGGCATCACTCAGGCCAGCCAGTGCCAGGCCCTCAGCCCTGTGGTCCCTGCCTCCAGTGGACACCACAGTAAGGGCCAGGCACCCCGCTCTGTCTTCTGAGCAGAGCCCCTGGGTGCAGCAGCTGCCCAGCCCAGGCCCTGCATGTCCCTGTCCCCATCCAGGCAGTGACATTGTGCTCTGGGTCCACAGGCCTGGGCAGGCCAGGTCCGGAGGCCAGTGGGGCGCGGCCCACACAATGTCCTCTGCGATCTTTCCCCAGAGCGTCTCAGCCTCTAGGGACCAGTGGGACTGGGGCAGTCTGTCCTTGGGGTCATGAGCCCCCAAGGATCCTCAGTGGGGCTCTCGTGGCAGTGCCTGCCTCGGCCACACCTCACCCCCTCGCCTTTCTCCTGTTGTCACTCTTGAGAGGGACAGTGGCCACCACCTGTGAGCTGCCCGCCTTCCTCCCCCAGTGCCCGGCATGTCCGGCTTCTGGAGAGGGCGGTGCCCCCCAGGATGTCAGGGTTCCTGGGGTCTAGGTGGGTGGTTAGGGGTCAGGGGCCTCTCGATGCAGCCCAGCTTGGCAGTCACAGGCATGACCTTCCTTCCGCCAGCCTGCTTGCTGCCAGCACCCTCCTGCTCATCACTCACTGGAACCCTCCTGGCTCAGCTGCCCTCACACCAGGGAGCCCTGGCCACGCTCAGCTGGCCTGCCCCTGGGGCGACCTCTTGGAGAAGGGGGCTCTGGCTGTGCCTGGACCTCGGGTGAGGGGTCACACAGGGTTGTCCCACCCCCTCCTTCGAGCAGGGCACGGGGTCAGCCAGGAGCAGGGCTGCTGTGGCAAAGGCCCATCCCTGCTGGCGCATCCCATGCCCGCCCCTGAACTTGTGCCCCAGCCTGGGCACTCGAGCTCCTCTGACTGGATCGGCCCCACGTGGATCCCGTGGAACTGGACTCCGGGTTTGAAGCCCCAGCTGGGGGGCAGCAGCAGCAGGTGGCACCCAGTCTGCTCTGAGCATTTGGCTCCTGCCACCTGCCCTTGGGAAGCTGGGGCAGAGGCCTGGTGCTGGACACAGCTCTGATGGTCTTGGGCTGAGCCCAGCCCCCCATAACCACAGCAGGTACCTCAAACCCAGAGGCCTCCAGACAGCAGCATCCAGGAGGGCTTGCATGGCAGTGAATGCTTAGCATGGGCTAGGTCAGCCCTGGGACCCCCAGAAGAGCCACCCCCCCGCCCCAGTCCCAGCAGTGGCCACAGTCACTTGGCAAACTTTATTTTTCAGGAAAACCAAAAGCAGACGTACCTCTTGGGGGGGGGGTGTGAACCCATGGATGACATGGCACATGAGAGTGAGCAATAAATACACACGTACATTCAAGTATCAGGCGCCCTTCCAGATGCCCCAGGGTTGCCCACTCTTAGAAGCAGGGTCCCCATGCTGATGGCAGGGCTGGCCCTCAAGCCTCTCTGTGCCCGGGGTTGGGAACCTTGTGGTTGCCACATGCCCTTGGGACTGAGGGGCTGTGTGTACCCCAGAGCTGGCAGGGGTCTGGGAGAGTGGGTAGCCATGGTCCCCAAATCTTGGGGTCCCTGGCTTGGTGCCACAGCCTGGACCCCCCCTCAGCTGGTGAGGGGCAGGTGCTCATGGGGTCCCCAGGGTTGAGTTGAGCCATCGCCCACACCAAGTGGGTGTGGCGCTTGCTGTCAGCTGGCACCCCAGGACCAGGCCTGTCGGCTCCAGGGTGGGATGGGGGCTTGGAGTTCATGCCCTGTGTCTACCTTGTGGACAGGGCCCAGGGCAGGACCTGCCTGTCCCACTGCCATGCCAGGCTGCCAATGCTGGGCCCCCTGTACTGCCTGGCTCCTCCAGCAGCTGGTTAGGAGCAGGGAGACAGAGGGGACAGGAGCCTGGACAGCACTGTCCTCCAGGACCAGCTGGGGACAAGCTGCCTGTATTGCTGGCAGCCCCGAGAGGTCTTCCCAGACCCCCACGTGGGCCCTGGGGAGATGGCGGGATTCACATTTGGCTGGGCATAGCGGAGTCCAAGAGGGGTCCAGACAGCACCGGGGTCAGGGCCACATGCCAAGGGCCTGGCTGGGGCAGGGCAGGGCAAGGCAGGGCCAGGCCTGCAGGAAGCCAGGACGGTGGGCAGCTCCAGGCTGAGCAGCCCAGGGAGGGGTTGCTGGGGGGCCGTGTGCCTGGTGTCGGCTCAACAGGAAGGGCTAGAGGGCTCGAAGTGGCCCTCAGCCCTGGCTTCCTGGGCTGTCCCAGTGTGGGTGGTGAGGGCACTCCCCAGCGTCCAGAGGTGGGGTGCGCGGCCTTAGCTGGCACCTGGCTGGCACTGCTGGGGGGGCTGGGGCGGCCCGCTGGCCTCCTGCTCCTGGCTCCCGGTGAGAGCCACACGCTGCTCGTCCATGCGCTTGGCCTGCACCCTCTGGATGAGGCTGAAGAAGTCCTCATCTGGCATGGTGGGGCCCCTGGGCAGCACATCAGGGGGTGGGCAGCGCTGATCATCGATCCTGGAGGACTGGGCAGACGTGGCAGGTTGGGGTCACCCTGCCATGGCCCGCAGAGGGCCCTGCAGGCCTGACTGCCACCTCAGGCCCCCACATCCCCCAGCCCTGGCAGTGTCTCCTGGAGCCACAACCCCCAGCCAGAATGGGTCAAGCGATACCTGCTGGGTGTGGAGTGAGCCGAGCCTGGGACTGGGCTTCTGGGGCCCCCCTAGGTCCCACTCCCAGGGTCTGCTGACCCCCGGGAGTTGGCTGGGACGTGGCTGTCCCTTGGCACTGGCCTGGAGGGACCCTGGGGGGCCTGGGGTACACAGCTCCTGAGCCTGTGATGAGCACCCCGGGGCTCCCCCTCGGGCCAGTGGCCAAGCCTTTGAGGCCTGGTGCCCTGGCTTGGACGCCAGGTGGCCTGGGGGGCTCCCAGGCTTCTCTGCAGGGCCTGGAGCAGGAGGGATGGGAGCTTCTGCAGCTGCTGGCGTGTGCGTGCAAGAGGCCAAGGGGCTCTGGGCCTCTTAGAAGGGGCTGGCTTAAGGGTGGCGGCTGAGACGCTTGGCCCATGGCCCTGCTTCTGCCTCCTCTGTGGGAACGAACATCACATCTGGAAACTGCCAGGCCTTGTGCGGGACGGCATCGCACCCCCAGCCCAGCCCTCCTGAGTCTCCTGAGCCCCAACCCCAGCTCTCCTTCCTGCTGTAAGGGTGCCTGTGTCACTGGCAGCCCCAAGAAGTCTCCCCAGGCCCCTGTGTGGGGCGGGTTTCATGAGAGGCCAGCGTGAGGGTCCCAGAGCTGGAGAAGCCCAGGCCTGGCTCCTATGGGTGTCCAGTGACACCAGCCACGCAGCCCTGTCCACCAGCCTGTCGCTGTGCTCCCTGGAGGCGAGGGGTCCCAGGACACGGCCTGAGATGGGCCAGGGCTACTGCAGGCCCACCTGGCATCTCCCCACAGCTGGCAAAGCCCCCCGCCCAGCCTCTAGGCTGCAGACCCACCTGATACTTGATGAGCATGTTGAAGAACTCGTCCCCTGGCTCCTGGGGGTCCCCATCACCGCGGAGGTGGCCCACATTGTTGTGGGTGATGCGCAGGCCAGGCAGGCTGCCCACGCTGGCCCTCTGGTCATCCAGCCGGCGGCTCTGGGAGCTGGCGATGAGGTCGAAGAACTCCTCGGTCTGTGGGGAGGCTGTCATGGACGGCTGGGCTGCGGGGGCAGAGGGTGAGGCCTGGGCAGAGACCTGCTGAGCTCCTAGGGACCTGGCTGCCAGAGGCTGCTGATAACCCGACACACGTTCTGGGGCGGGTGATCACGTGCTACGCGGAGACAAGTGGGGGCTCTGCAGCTGGCCTGCCCCACCCCTCACGGTGAGCTGCTCCGGCTCCCCAGGGTCCAGTGGGCCTGGCAGGAGACCCTGGCTGCCCCAGAGGCCCTGTGGGGAAAGGGGATGGAGCCTGGGCCCTGACTCACCGACCCTCTCCTCCAGCGAGCCAGCGGCTGTGGCCTCGGCCGCCCCTGCCTGGCCCTCCTCCAGCGGGCAGCGCTGGTCATCCATGCGGCTGCTCTGGAACTTGCTCAGCAGGTCGAAGAAGCACTCCTCGTCGGAGGACGGGGCCCTCGGGATGCTCTGCGGGCGGGCATGGGGTCAGGGCAGCCCAGGGCATGTACCAGCCACCGGCAGAAGTCAGGACCCTCCGCGCTCCCCCAGGATGCTGCCCCCTCTCCCGCCCAGGCCTCAGCTGTCCTCCCTGGCCACCCTTGCCGGAGGCTCCCTGGCTGCCCCTGGGTCAGGAGCCCACATCCTCTGCGTCCTCCTTGTGCCCCACTTTTGAGCCCCTGTCCACCTGGGCCCAGCTGCACCTGTCCAGGCCCCCAGCACAGCACTGTCCGTGCCAGGGGACAGACAGACGGACACGTGAGCAGACCCTGGCAGGAGGGAGCCTGGGTGGCTCTACTCATATGCTAGCAGTGGGCCTCGTGGCAGCAGTCACGGGCAGACAGAGGTGCCAGTGGCAAGCGACCTCACCCAGGGCACGGGGCCCTCCCAGGCAGGGCAGGGTGGGGGCAGTGGGGTACGATGTCCTGGAGTGGGGCGCAGGCGGCTGGGTCCAGGCCCTCCGAACGTGGGAGAGGCACTAAGGCTCCAGCCCTCCTTCTGTAAGCCAGGGGCGGCTGGAGGGCAGACTTGAGGGACAGATAGTAACCCCCAGTGGGGCCACCACCCAGGGCGGTCCCCAGGCTGCCTGCCCCGTCAGTCCACCCCACCCCCACAGCCCGAGTCCAGCACCAGTCCTGCCCGCCGTTGGGGTTCGGGGTGAGCTCAGGAGCCTGGCCAGCGGGGCCTGGGCCAGGGTTGCCAGGGGTGACCTGCCCAAGGCGGAAGGGGAGAGCCTGACACCAGGTCCCTGGGCCTGTGAGCCAGCACTGGCCTCAGCTCCTACATCCACAGGGGCGTGGAGGCTCCCCTGGCCCAGAGCCAGGAGAGGGCTGAACAACAGCGTTGCATCTAGAGTGTGGGACACGGCCTGAGGTTTCTGCCACCTGTGGTCCCCATGTGTTGGAGACAGCCCTATGCCCAGCGTCTGAGGCCTGGAAAGCCGTGTGCCTGGCCCTAGGTCACCCAGTGGCAAGAGAGCAGGTCCTGGGGACAGTCCCAGCTCAGCACCAGGCACGGGTCTCCAGGGTGATGTCTGGGACCAGCCAAGCCGTGGGGGCAGGAGGCAGCCACAGCTGGAAAAGGAAGCCCCACCTGCTTGGGGCTCGCAGCACCCCTCCCCGCTTGTCAGGAGCTAGGAGAGAAGGGGGACCCTCAGCCGAGAGTGCACAGGCGCAGGCAGGAGGCTGTGGGGCCTCGACCCAGCCCGGTCTGCCCCAACCCGACAAGGCAGGTGGGGCTGCTCGGCCAGGCCCTCTGGGAAAGGCAAGTCAGGGGCCCCCTGGGCTGAAGCCTCAGGGGAGCAAGGTTTGCCCAGGGCCCCTGCCCCCCCCCATCACAGCAGTGCCACCTCCGGGGTCCTGGACCGGTCAACCCCGACCCCAACCCTGAGCCCCGCTGCTGGGTGTGAGGCGTGGGGTCCTGAGGCCCAGGTAGAAAGCTGCAGGGGGCCTCACCCCTACCCAGGAGCAGCACTCTGAGCAAGGGCGTCACCCCCCACCCAGCCTCTCCTTGTCCCCAAACCCCGACTCTCTCCCCTGAAGTTCCCAGAGTTCCTCCTGAAGTCTGGCTGTAGTCTGCCCTGCTGTCTGTTAAGCCTGGTTCCTACAGGAGAGGGCACAGATTGGTCAGGTCTGCCCCACCTGGGCCAGCAGAGGCCCCTGTGCCCCCCAGCCTCTCCTGGGTCGGGGACCCCACACTCACGCCGTACCACGGGCTCCTTCCTGCAGCAGCAGCCAGGAGCCGGGAGCTGCACAGGGCGCCTGGCCAAATGCAGCCTGGGAAGGACGCCAAGGTGCCCAGTGCTGCTGCCGCCGCCAACACCTGCCCCAAGTGCCTGGCGCTGCCTCACTGCCGCTGGCTGCCGGGGCCCCGCGCTCACTCAGTGCTTAAATAGGACCCAGGGAGAGGGCTCAGCCCTCCCAGCGCCGCCCTTGCTGGATCTCACACAACACCCACGAGAGCGCGCGCAGGCACATACACACACACACACTCTCTCTCGTGTGCGCACACACACACACACACACACATACACAAGCACGCACGCACGCGCACACACCGGGCTGCTCTATAAACACTTCCAAGGGCTCCTGAGCTCAGCAGCACGCCCCTCCCTCCCCTCGGTGCGGGCGTCAGGGAGGCCGTGGGGAGGACAGCCCCTGGGAAAGCCCTCTTCACCCTCACCACCCTGGGGCTCCCTGCAAGGTGGGGCCAAGGGAGCCCCCGCTCCACTCTGAGACGGGACCCCACAGGCAACTCTGGGGTCGGTGGCTGGTGATGACGGCCTGGGGCTCCTGTGAGAAGGAAACAGGGTGCACTTGAAGAGGCCTGCGGCTCTCCAGGGTCCCTGTCTTCTTCCTGTGATGGAAGGTCGGGGGCGGCCCCAGGCTGGAGGGAAGGGTGGGCTGCAGGCAGGCACGGAGCTAAGAATACCCAGCCCGCCCATGCCCTCCACAGGCTGGGACACTGATGAGGCCCGGGAGCGACTATTTTTAGGCTAATTTCTGGGAGTTTGGACCCGGGGACCCTTCTCCCGAGCTCTGGGCTCTCCACACCTGCACACCGCCTCTGTGCACCCCAGAACCCCGCTGGCTGCCCGGTGCCTACCGAGGGGGCGCGAGCAGCAGCCTGTGTCCCCTGCTTCCATCCGCACACCTGGCCATCGGCCGGCCCTGGCCATCTGCCTCTCCCCACTTGATAAAGCCGACACTGGGGCTGGAAGGGCAGGCGCCCACAGCTCCCGGCACCCCAGACCCCAGGCCCCAGGCCGAGCAGTGGGCCCAGGCTGCACAGCCACTTGCCCTGCCCGCAGCCCACTCACACCTGGCTAGGGGAGCGGGGACCCTGGGTCACTGTCAGCCTCCTGCTGTCCTCTCCATCAGAGCTCTGTGCTCTAGCCGTGTCCCTCACACGGCCCCAAATGTGTCCCCAGCCCCTGGCCCCTTCAAAGGACAACGAGAGCCCCCCACTCCCCCTAGCAGGAGCTGCAGTCCCGGGCATCTCCGCTGGGGGGCTCCAGGACACCCCAGGGGCTGCTGGCTGCCCCACCTCCCAGAGGCTCCTGTGGGACACTCAGGGCTGGGGTCCCTGCCAGCTGGCCCGGAATCCCCGAGGGGCCCCAGGTGGAGGGACCAGCTACCTCAGCCAGGGCAGCCAGGGCCTTGTAGGGAACATGGCCCTGCAACTGGCAGACAGGTCTGGAGGCCCAGTGTGGCCGGGGAAGGGGAGGGACAGAGGGAAACTGAGGCCTGAGAGGGCCAGGCTGCCACCGGAACCTCTGCCTTCCCAGAGTGACCAGGCTAGCCTGGTTCCGCCATTCCCCTCCCTGTCCTAGCTGAGGGCACCTACCATGCGGGGCACCTGCACACGGACATCGGCACTGTCCAGCGGAGAATGGGTGCCCTCCCGAGGCCTCCTCTCGGTGGCATCCGGCCCTTCCTGGTACTTCCGGCTCCTCACAGGGAGGGGCAGCGAGTCCCTGCCAGGCCCCCGCCAGTCCCCGCTGTGGCAGGTGTCTCCATTTTGCTCCTGGGAGGGCAGATACGGGCGGGAGGATTCCAGCCAACCTCCCTAGCTCAGGATGGCCTGGGGGTGCTGCCCCACTCCCACAGGGCACACAGGACCCAGAGGGAGGAGGAGGGGAAGGGTGGGGTTCTGGGTACAGGGCTGTCGGCCTTGTCGCCCAGGAAATAATGGAGCATGGTGGCCCTGAGCCTGGAACCCATGCTGGGCCCTGCAGGCGTCCACACCCACCCCGTGCTGCAGCCAAGGAACCCAAGGTCCCCCAGCCAGGCCTGAACAGCACCACACATGGTCCCCAGAACTGTCTGGGGTTTGCCGTGCTCTGCCAGCTCCTCACCAGTGATGCCTCTGTTTCCCCTTTGGGCAGGGAGCAGCCAGGAGCCTCTAGGGAGGATCACAGGGCCCTGGTGACGCAGCTGGCAGGAAGGCGGGGCCGTGGGGGGGCCAGGTGCGGGGCCGCTGGGGGCCTGGTGGCAGATGGGCCCAGGCAGGGCCTCCCGTGGCCAAGGGCACATTTGTCTCCCAGCAGACAGGGCCAGGCCATGCCTCGAGAGCTCAGCAACCGGCTCCCCAGGGCCATCAGCCTGCCTCCCACATTGGCGTGTGCCTGCTGTTCCCTGCGCCCACTTACCCGCTCCGGGGGCAACCGCAGCAGATCCCAGGCCTCCATGCTCAGCCTCTGTGTCCTCTTGGGCCTGGCCCCTGGAAGACAGTGTGGCCGGGTCACCAGTGAGGGCCTGAGCCTGGGGCCTAGGCAGGGGCCCTGGGGGACCAGCAATGGGGTTTCGCAGCTCAGCCCCACGAGAGGGATCGCCGTGTCTCTGTGTCCCAGGGTGGTTGGCAGCAGACATGCCAGCCCAGGTGGGGGTGTCTGGCTTTGGTGCCCCCACCAGGATGATCCTGGAACACAGGGCTTTCCTGGCCATGTCTCAGGCTCCCTGGCACATCAGCTCACCCACTTCCGCCCGGAATCTCTTCCTGCCTCCGTCCCGGGCCCATGGGGCCACCCCATTCCCCTCCTGAAGTCACTCCATGGTGGCCTGGGGCAGGCAGGGCCTCTGGGTCCACCATGGGCAACCCAGGCCGGGTGGGCTAGGGGGAGGCCCCAGATGAGCCCCAGGTCGGCCGTGCAGGGCCTTTCCCAAAATCACAGCCTGTAGCAAGGCGACAGCTCTCAGACACTCGGCAGCTGTGCTGGGCAAGGCGAGGCTGCGCCAGCCTTGGCTCCCTTCTGGACTTGTCCCAGCCATGCGACCCCGTGTCCTTGGCCACAGCAGAGGGTGGAGGAGCAGCCAGACTGACCAGACGCATGCTCAGTGGCAGAGCCAGGTCCCAGGTAGCTGGACGGCCCCTGATCTTCACCCCAGACCACCCCTAGCTGGGGCAGATGCAGCTTGCCCTGGGGTCCAGTTCCAGCCCTGCCCACACAGGCGGGAGGTTTGGGGAAGCTGAGGCCAGCTTCAGGTGCCGCTCGAGGAGTGGGGCACAAGGCCTGAGGACAGCCAGCCTGGCAGGATCCCCACACGGGGAGCCCAGACTGGGAGGACCAGGGTCAGGGCACCCAGCCAGCCTCAGGAGAGGCGGCACACGCTCCTGCTGGGGACAAGGGTGGAGAGGGCCAGGCAACTTGAGGACCCCCAGCCTCTGCACTGCCCCTGTGGCCACCTATAAGAACCTCGTGCCCACCCCTCAACTTGTCCTCCCAGGGCCCAAGCCCCCTCTATCCAGACACGTGTGGGACGCAGGCAGGTGGGTGGACATGGAGCGCAGCAAAGTGTGATGAGCCCAGCACTCCTGGTGCCAGGAGGACACTCTGGTAACTGGGCCTGGCACTGCCCACATGGGGCTTCCACACACCTGCATGGCCAGCCAGGCCCCTCCTGTCCAGCCGTTGGCCCAGGCCAGCCCACAGTGAATGTGCTGGGCACCCTGAGGAGCAGGCAGTGGCTCTGAGTGGCTGGGACAGGTGGCAAGGAGAGGGAGGGTGTGGGGACCTGGGGACCTGGGGACCTGAGGGGTATGGGTCTGCCCTCCCCTGTCCCACTTGGGGCGCTGACAAAGACACTCCTAGCCCCTGCGGTCCAGTGGTCACGAAATGAAGTGACCTCGATTCGGAGGGTCTGACTAGGAGGCTGCCAGCCTACCCCACACTCGCTACCGCGGCCCAGAGCACCCAGGATACGGCGACCTGCTGCCCCTCCGCCCCACAGTGCCCAGAGCAGCCCCCAGGCCCAGTGTGGCAGCTTGCGCTGCAGGGGTCGGGATGGGGAAGGGGCTGGGGTCCTGAGGGGACCCCACCTCAGATCGGGGGAAGGGACAGTGGCCACCCCCAGGCCACACAGAGCCTGGGACACTTCTGAGACCCTATGTTCCGTGAAGGACGCAGGACAACCCTGCCCGGGAGCTGCAGGCCTTCACTCACCGTCCCCAGCCAGGACCCTACACCGTCTCAGGCCCCGCCAGGCAGGGCCTGTTTCTCGGCTCCCTGGAGCACTGCTGCGAGACTTGGTCCCACCACGTGTGCCGGGCCTCGGGCCCTGCTGCAGCCCGTACCGCGCTGCACAGACAGGCAGGGCCTTCTGCGCTCTGTCCTGCACCCTACTGCCACCTCCTCCGTGTGGCGGGCGGGCAGGGCGGAGGCTCCAGGCCCAGCTAAATGCACCCTCTGTCTGGAGTCCGCCAGGGCCCCACGGCCCCCGCTGGCTTCCTGTCCCTCCGGCTACCCAGCAGAGGTCTGGGAGCTCCCTGGCTCCGCCATTGTCTCTGTCCCTGGCGGGCTCCCGAGTCCTGTCCGTGGGCAGTGCACCACCCTGGCCAGCCAAGGGCAGCTGCCCTGTGCCCCAAAGCTCCGGGCCCATCCCCTCTCACCCACGGCAGCTGTGCCGCCCACTGTTCCCACCCTGCTCAGTGCCCAGCCTGCCCCTCACCCCTCCTCTTCGCGGGACAGATGCAGTGAGAGCCGGGTTAGGTCCCCTTCCGCCTGCTGCCCCCAGCTTCCCCTCTGCTCTGCTGGTGCCAGACCTTCGGGCCCAAGGTGATGGCTCATGCGCTGCTGCACCGCAGGCAGGGCACAGGGGTGGAGGGCGCCTGCCCCAAGGCCCAGAGAGTAGCCCAGGCCTGCTGGGGGCGAGGCAGAGGACGGACAGCACGATGGGGCCCAAGCTGCCCTCGCCGTGACACACTGGTCATGCTGCTCCCCTGCGCTGGTGCCTCGTGTCCTCAACGGCACAGTGGGGTGGGCGGGCAGCCCTAGGAGTGGGACAGTGAGCCATCCCACGGGGTCCCTGCCCACGGGCCACATGCAGGAGCCCCTGCTGGCCGGGCAGGGCCGGGTCCAGCTGTACAAAGGTCGCCTGTGGTTATTAAGCAGGAAGGGCAAGCAGTGCTGGATGCTGGCCTCGAGGCCAGCAGCCAAGGGGCCCCACGGCCACCCGGGCCACACCCGCTGTAGCGAGACCTCCACCCCTGCACCCCTGCCCTGCCAGATTTGCAGCCCCCTGCTGCCGCTGATGCCCACCTAGCTCCCCAAGCTCCAACTACACCGACCATTGAGGGCCTCCAGGCAGCTTCTGGAAGGTACACCCAGTGCTGCAGAATGGATGATGTTGTGCCCCTAAAGCCCCTCCGCACCCTCCCCGAGAGTTCAGACCTCGTGGTCCCCAGCCCCCGCCCTGCCGCTCACCTGAGTGGGGGCCTCCCCCAGGGCCACCCAGACTCTCAGGGCCCGGGCTTGTCCTGAGCAGCTGCATCCCAGCCGGATGCCCCCAGCCCCAGCAGCGGGCAGGACGCACGCTGCCGTGCCTACTGTAGCCCTGCCACTGCGGCCTGTGGGGGAGGCTTCTGCTGGCCGGGCGGGCAGGGTCTGGCACTGCTCAGGGCAGAGCAGGGAGGCGGGCGGGAGGACAGAAGCGGTCTTGTCCCCGGCTGCTCACCCGTGACGTGCGCCCCCTTCCTGGCTCGGACGGATGAGGACGCAGAGCGGTGGGCCGCTGCGGGAGCTGTTCCAGGAGCTGCCAGCCCTGCCCCCACCTGCTGCCTGGCTTCCAGGGGTGGCCACGCTGGCCAGCGGACTCGGGTGGGGGCCGAGCCAGGGAGCCAGGGCTCTGGGTAGAAAGCCACAGCCGGACAGACGCAGCCACACCCCACCCACATGGCTGCCGCCCGGGGACTCTGGGGACGGAGCCGGCCGCCCTCTGCTCTCAGCACCCATCCCAGTGTAGATCCCTGAGGGAAGCACCCCGCTGCACGCAGCCCTTCCCAGGCTTTGGAGACCTGGGCGGGCAGCTCTGCTCACTCCCCCAGCTGGCGCAGTGCCCTCCCCGGCCTGCACGTATTCATCTGTCTACTCCTTGGGGAGCGCGGCGGACGACCAGCCGCCCGAGAACGAGGTCACCAGCGGCCCTGCCTGCTCCACCTGGGGCTGCACCTGATCTGCACCCTGGGCACGCGTGGCTGGGCTCCTGGCTGAGCCCCAGCTGGCAGCGTCCCTGGTGGCTGGCCCTGGCCTGGGAAGCTCTTGCGTGGCTGTGGACAGCAGTGGGTTTCCCGTTCTCCCTGCTGTTGGCCCTGTGGTGCCACCGGGACCATGGGTCCAAGGGGCTCAGGGAGACCACAGGTCCTTGGTGTCGGGGACAGTGGGGCCCGAGGGTGCTGGCATCCAGCTGGCCGCCCTTTGCTCTCGCTGCCCCTGCCTCTGGAGCACACACTGCTGCCCAGCTCTAACCTCCGCTGGTCCCTGAGCTGCCCAGCGGGGACCATGGCCTGCCTGTCCCCCAGCATGCTTCCGTGCCCCAGCTTTCTGCCCTCTCACCCACCCCCGTCAGCCCCGAGAGTGGCGAGGGCATCTGAATGGGGGCCACTGGGAGGCAGGACAGGTGGACACTCAGCTGTGGGTGCCATCCTGGGCCGGGGAGCTCGATGCCCCTTGGTGGGCTCCTTCCTCAGCAGCCAGCGGCAGCTCCCTGCCTGTCCTCTGCACCCAGTGGTGCCGCACGGGGCACAGGCCCCGGCATGAGCTCCCCTCGCTCCCCAGGGTCCCTCCCGCCACACTCATGCGTGGACAGCACCCTGGCTGTGGCCAGGCTGAGGCTGGAGCGTGAGGAACAGGATCCACACTGGGCTGGGAGCTCACCTTGGGCCTCGTAGCCGGCCAGGTCCAGCTTCTCTGTGGCCGCCGGGCTGCTCAGCGGGCCCAGCGCCAGCTGCAGCTGCGCAATGTTCATTCGGGCCGTCAGCTCCCCATTGCGGTCCCCGATCTGCCATGTGCAGGTAGGGGTGAGGGGGGGCTCTGGCCCCACAGGGCAGGGCTGGACAGCCCAGGCTGGCCCCCGAGGGTGGAGTCTGTGGGTCTGTCCCTGGGCGTCCCCTGAAGTGCTCAGGGTCTCAGGCGGCCTAGCCTGCCCGGCTATGCCTTCCTCAGCACCAGAGACGGGGATCCACACTGCGGGTGTACATCTACTCTCTGGGTGAGCCCCGCTGCCCCGAGGCCTTGTTCCTTTGGGGTAAGGGCAGGGGCAATAGAAGGGCCCACAGGGAGCCAGTACCCTAGGGGTGGAGTCGCCTCGCTCCCCACTTTCCCCGGGGAGGCTGGAGGGACAGGCAGGAGGGCACGGGGCTTGCAGCAGCACTCACCTCCTGGGAGATCTGCAGGTGCTTCTTGGCGAAGGCCAGGGCCTGCACCGGGCTCCCCATGGACACGTACGCATTCCCCAGGCTCCAGCACGCTCGGCCCTCGCCCACCCTGCAGAGAGGGAAGGGTCCGTGCCCACGCTCCCACCTGCCCCCCGCCCCAGGAGGGCCCAACAGCAGCCACCACCTTGTGACCCCAGGTGTCCTGTGCCAGCAGCAAGGATCGCCACAGGGCCCCCAGGCCCAGCAGCGCTGAGAGTGTAGCAGGACAGCATGTCCTAGGCTGTGGTGGAACCCCCACCACACCCACGGGCCGGGGCCTCCCCAAATTCCTGCTGTCAGGGAGCAGCCCCAACCAGATGCAGGAACCCTACCCGCTCAGAATCATGAGCACAGCAAGACTTGGTGGCGTATGCCTATTTCTCCCAAACTTTGGGAGGCTGAGGCAGGGGGGTCACAAGTTAGAGCCCAGTCTAAGTAATCTGTCTCCTTATTGTGACCCAGTCTCAAAACATACAGTAAAGTAAGCGCGGGGGACGTAGCTTAGTTCAAAGGCCCTGGGTTCAGGGCTGAGTTCACACACACACACACACACACACACACCCCTGTAGTTTGATCCCCGGTACTGAAAAACAACAAAACCCTGGAAAAGCCTGAGTGTAAAGTTCTTCCCGGGAGCTGGTTCTGACTTTAGGGGGATTTTCGGGCCCCTCTGTGCAGGGCAAGGGCAGTACCGGGTGGGTGGGGGCTGACTGGGCTCAGACCCTCGGCCTGCCTCGCCCCCTAGTGGTCGGTTTGGCGATCTCGCCTGTGTGTCCAGAGCAGGCAGCCGGGCCCCTAGGCCATCTGTTTTCCAGTGCAGGGGAGACGCTCATGACAGGGGCTTAAGCACTGCACAGGGAGGAGGTGGTGGCATTTACGCCGTCACACGCCGTGGGGCTGCCGCCTCTGTCTGCCCCAGGACGTTTCCATCGCCCTGAGAGGACCCCGGGGCCACTTGGAAGTCCTGCGTGGACCTCTCGGGCCTGGGGCTCTCAGCCAGGCCCCAGCCCAGCCCCGTGTAGCACCTGTCTCCCAGGGGGGGGGTGGCCTAGACATGAGCGTGGTGGGGGCCCCGGGGTCCCAGAGCCCAGCCGAGGCCTGCGCACCTGTCGGCCAGCTCCTGGGCAATGAGCAGGTGCCGCAGGTGGAACTCGGCTGCTCGCTCGTAGTCCCGCAGCAGCGTGTAGGTGTTGCCAAGACTGTAGCACGCCTGCGCCTCCACCGCCTGGTCCCGCAGCTGCCGTGACAGCTGCAGCGTCTTCCTGCGGAGGGAGCAGAGGGTCAGCCCCCGGGCAGAGGGGCAGAGGGACAGACACGGGCTCCTGCTCCCCAGCCGGGGAGAGGCGCGTGGCAGGGAGGGAGCCTGTGCACGTCTCCACTGCAGGCCTCTGGCTGTGTGTTCATCCTACAGTGGCCACAGCAGATGGACCTGGGTCCCCACCAACTCTCCAGAGTTCTGCGGGGGTCCGGGATGGCCACGCCCCCCACTCCAGGCCTGAGGTGAGCACCCGGGGCTCACGGCAGGGCCTGGCCCTGACAGACAGCCCTGTGCCACCCAGCAGCACGACAGGCCAGGAGGCCCGGAGAGCAGCCCCAGCCAGGGACCCCGACGCCTCACGCCTGCCTGGTGCCCTGGCTCTTGGGGAGGCTGAGTGGTCGGCCACCCCCCCCCCCGCCGTCGCCCAGCCCGGGGTCCTCCCCCTCCCCCCGCCCCGCCTCCGCCTCGGCTCCCCCACTGTGGGCGGGGCGGGGTCCGCCTACTTGTAGTACTCGGCAGCCACATCGAAGCGCCCCAGGAAGATGTGCGCGTTGCCCAGGTTGCTGTAGGCCCTCCTCTCAGCTGCCTTGTCCCCGAACTCCTTAGCGATGGACAGGCGCTGCAGAGAGGGCCCGAGGCCGGGGTCACAGAGCAGCCCCGGGCCCTGAGGGGACAGGCAGGTGCTGCCCCCGCCCAGGACGCCTGCCAATGAGGAGCCCCGGCAGCCAGCGCAGGTAAAGCAGGGGTCGGCGGTGCCTGTCCTTCAGGCCTGCCTGGCTGATGGAGACCACCAGGCTCCAGCCCAGCGCAGCCCACCCGGTGTGCAAGCTGCTCACCTCCTTGTGGAAGGTCGTGGCCTCCGTGAAGTTGCCCAGCAGGTAGTGGGTGTTGCCCAGGTTGCCGTAAGCCCGGCCCTGGGCTGCTCGGTCACCCAGCTCCTTCACCAGGCTCAGGTTCCTCCTGGGGTGAAGGCGGCGTGAGCCGTGTCCCCCCTTCGCAGGGGCCCCCCACCCACTTGGCCTCAGATGGAAGGTGCCAGGCACTGGGCTCTCCCAAATGTGCCAGCCAAAGGGGGCAGCAGGACAGGCTCCCTGGCTCCTGGGCCACTGAGCCCAGTGGCTGAGGCTTTGGCCCGCCCCACAGTGGGACTGGGGTGAGGAGCACGGGGCTAGGTGGGCAACTCGGTGCCCGGATGTTCGCCCATCCCTGTGGCCCGCACATGCAGCTCTGCCCAGCCCCTGCCTGTGGCCCTGCCCGTCCACGGCGCCCACTCACTCGTAGAACTCTGAGGCCTTGCACAGCGTCTCGCGCACGTCGGGCGGGAGGCGCCCAGGGTCCTGCGCCGAGCTCCAACACAGCTGCTTGCCCTTGGCGTGGTACACGTTGCCGATGTTGTACAGCGCCCTGGCCTCCCCGACCTGTGCACGGCGTGAGGGGCTGGGTGTGCCTCTAGGTCCCCCAGGGCCCGTGGCCCACTGTCCTGGCTGTCCCAGGGTGAGGAGGGAGCCAGGGGAGCCCAGGTCTGCTCCTCCCCTCTGCCTTCGGGGGTGGTGGAGGTGGCCAGGCCCTCAGCTCTGTCCCTAACCCTAAGGGCAGAGCAGGGGTACAACTGGCCCCTGAAAGCCGCAGGTTCCCTGCCCCAGGGGCTGAGAGGAGCTGAGTGAGGATACTCGGCGGGCGGCTTGGGCAGCCAGGTCCCAGCCCTGAGCGTCAGCATGAGCCGGAAGTGGCCCCTGCTCCTGAGGGACCTCAGACTCCTGGCACTGGGGGTCACCCTGCCTGCCCTCCTGAAGGGGACATGCAGTGGGGCTCGATCGAGACACAGACAGAGGTGGGTGGGAAGGGCGAGCAGCCCAGGGGCTGGGACGGCCACCTCCCTTGTGCCCCTGCTTTGGAGATGACAACTGACCTTGTCCCCCTGCTCTTGGGCAATGTCCAGGTGCCGCTGGCAGCAGACGACAGCCTCATCGAATCTGCCCAGGACCTTGAGTGTGTTGCCCAGGTTCCCGCTGGCCTTGGCTTCCCCAGTGCGGTCGCCAATGGTCCTGGAGGGCAGGAAGGAGTTAGGGGCCAGGACCGGCCGCTTGGGGCTGGCCAAGGAGCCTGCGTTCGGGCTGACAAGGTGGGAGATCGGGACGGGTGGGTCTGGCCTGAGGGCAGCCACGGGCTGGGGTCCCTGGTTCAGGGCCACTTCCCCTGCCGGGCCAGAGTGTTAGCAGTGAGGTTGGTGGCCAGGTCCTGGCCCAGACCCTGGGCCCAGGATTGAGAACTGGGCTGGGGGGGGGCATCAGGTCAGGGGGGCCGGGCGAGGAGAGCACCTGGGCAGGGCGGGAGGCAGGGAAGGGGAACAGCTTGGGCAGAGGGGACCCTGTGGAGGCCGTGGGGTGGTGGGCGGGAGTGGAGGGTGCAGGAGGGAGGCCCAAGCCTGTTGAGCCTGGGTCCCAGGGAGCACAAGGGTCCCCAGGGGCCTGGACACCTACAGAGCAGGGGCAACACAGGGAAAGGAAACGGGCCAGAGTCCCAGGCCACGGAAGGGCGGGCAGGACGTCCGGGTGTGCAGGAGACTCCCGGGACACGGTCAGATGGACAGGCAGGCATGGAGCTGGCCACTCACATACGTGGGCAGATGCATCTGGCTGGACAGCAGCCACTGGGGCCCCCTTGCTCTCTGGGCCCCAGCAGCTCCCCAGGACAGGGCCCGGCCCTGGAGCACTCACCGGGCCAGCAGCAGGTCATGTCTGTGGAACTGCAGGGCACGGCCGTACTCCTTCAGGTAGAAGTAGGCATTGCCCAGCTGGCTGTAGATGGCGCTCAGTGTCTTCAGGTCCTCTGTGCCCACCTGCACCGCCGCCTCGAAGAAGGCCACACCCGCCTTGAAGTCGCCCGCCTTACACAACCGCTCACCCTCCAGAGCCAGCTCCAGGCACGAGGCCTCCATCCTGGGTGAGAAGGGGTGTCACAGCCACCCCGACGGGGCCACCTTCCGGCCGCGCTGCTGCCCATGGGCCTGGACGGGCACCTGTGCAGCTCACCTCTGCTCCAGTCTCCTCTGCCCCTGCCACTGGGGTGCAGGCGCCCAGGGAGAGGCGGAGTCAGGACTGCAGGAGACCCTTGGCCAGCACTGGGGCTCAGTTTTGGCCAGGCTGGGGCAGGAGCCACCTCCCGACCACTAGCAGCACAGGCGGAGGGGCCCGTGCTCCCCAGCACCATGGCACCCTGGGGTGGACCATGGAGGCTCGGGGGCCTTGAGGCTGGCTGGGAGCAGCTCAGGAAAGAGAGGATGGAGCCGGGTCCCATGCTGACCCAGCCGCTGCATGGCCAGCCCAACATGGGTCCGAATCCACCCACATCCCACAGGTGCCACAGACCTCGGTGCCACTGCCCTTGGTGGAGGCTATGAGGGACAAGCCCCCCACCCTTGGGGCCTGCCAGTCCGGGGACCTAGGCACTGTCCTTTCCTGGCAGTGCCGCCTCCACTGTCAGCAGCCTCGGGCTCAGACCAGGCCCTTGCAGCTGGGCCGTTCCTGGGAGAGGGGAGTGGCCCCTGCTCAGGGCAGGGTGGCCTGGACTAGGGGTGCTGGGAGCTTGTGGCCTTGCCGCTGAGCGTCTGGGGCCCTGGGGCATTGCCTACGCAGTGCCAGGCCGGGCCTGGCTGGGGTGCGCCTCCCATGGCAAGGCCCCAGTCTGGTCTCCCTGCCACAGGAGGCCGTGGGCATGGCATTCCCCCTGGGCACATGGCGGGGCACTGCTCCCCAGGATTGCAGACCCTCAGGCAGATGTCCTACATGGGGACACGGCAGCTCAGGCGTTTGAGTGACCCCGGGGTCACTGCCCGGGGGACAGCAAACTCCTCTCCTCCACAGTGGATGCTGATAGAGTTGGGGGCCCACCACTGCCTGCTCCCCAGAGGCTAGCAGAGAAGGGATGGGGTCATCCTCATCCCGCAGCCACCTTGGTGGGCCCTCTGGGGGTGGCCGTCCCGATGGCAAGTTGGTCGGCGTGGCAACCAGCCACAATACAGCTCCACTCCTATGGCCACACCACGCAGGGCTTCATAACTAAAGCCTGTTTGTCCCTGCCCAGTGGTCTCTGAACAGCTGGACAGGGGCCCTTGCCACTGTCCTTTGGGGACGTGAGTGTGGGTTGGGGACAAGGTGTGAACTCAGCAAAGGAGGCTTCTGTCTCTCTGAGGGCCTGGGCCAGAGGCATGGGGAGGTGCAGGGAGGGGATTCATGTGGCCAGGAGCCTTCTCTCCAGATGCCGGGGAAGCCCCCACCCTCCCACTGGGCTGTCCCACCTCTTCCTCTGCATGTTCCGCATCTTCTGCACGTATGGCCACAGCTCCAGGCCCACGGGCAGCAGCAGTGGGCGTGGGCGGAGGGTGCCATACACCACCTTGCACACAGCCTTCTCTGCCAAGCTCAGGGCCAGCGGCTGGCCCTCCATGGCTGGGGCTGCAGCACCAGGCCGTGGGCATCTCTCCCGCCGGGCCTGGGTCCCCAGGGATGCGCCAGCCTCCGGATACCCTGTCCTCTTTGCCCCAGGGAGCCAGGCTGAAGGCTTGGCTGCCTTGGCTCTGGGAGACCTGGGGCAGGTACTCTGGGGCCTCCATCCCAGCCTGACCCAGATCCAGGGATCAAGGGCAGCTCAGAGGTGGGTGACACTGACGGCAGAGGCTGGGCAGGCCGAGGGGGCCGGTGCATAATCCTCCTACCTCCTCTGGGGGCCAGGAGGAGCTCAGTGCTTAAGCCAGCAGCCCTCGGAGTGTGTGGCGTTGGCCACCCAGCGTCCTTGCCAGCTCCTCGGGAAGCTTATGCGCAAGTCCAGCCCTGTGGCCCGCTCTGTGTCCCAGCCCTGGTCCTTGGGAGGCCGGGGCTGCCCATGCTAGGTGGTGAGCTCCACCACAGCACCTGCCTGGCCACTGGAGCCTGACCCAGGTGGGCAAGATGGGGTTCTGATAGGGTTGGCACCTGTCCTCTCCTGTCCTTGTGGAACCCCCCGTCTGGTCTGCTGCTCGCCTGACCCAGCCTGGCCCGACTGCTGCAGCCTTGTGGGCACCAGCGCAGGTGCCTGCAGCAGAGCAGGCCATGCTGACACAGGACACAGAGTCCTTGATGCCCCACTTCCTGCCCGGGATCCGAGGCGAGCACCAGGCCCCAGTTACCCAGTGTGTGGGCCACACGGGTCAGGGGAGGCCATCCCTCGCCAACTAGGCTGTCCCCAAACACCCCAGGCCCTGGCCTCCTCCTCCGCTGCCCCCCACCCCGTGCAATGCCTTGAGGAAGCTGAGTGTGGAACCCTCTGGGGGACAGGGGGATCCCCCAGTGCAGAAGAAGACACTGGGTCCAGCTACAGACAAGGCTTCAGGGGCTCCAAGGGGCGAGGTCCTCATGCCAGGCCACCAGGGCAGGGTGCTGAGAGCAGTCTGGCCTCTCGCTGGCCCCCACCTGCCCACCCAGGGCCACTGGGGAAGCTGAGTGGCAGGGGTCCTCGAGGCTGAGCAGCTAAGGGCAGGAGGCCCCAGGCCCGGGGCAGTCCTCTCCCAGCTCCCGATCAGGCCAGCCACGGTTCACTCAGGGACAGGTCGGCGGGGTAGGGCCAGGCCCTTGGTCTCCCCAGACCCACCCGTGGCAGATCTGCAGGCCACCCTCTCCCTCTCCACAGCATGCTGCAGGCCCCTGAGGCTTTGGTCACCTGTCAAGGTGCCCCAGGACACTGGGGACCCCAAGAGGCTGCAGCCACCTGGGCTGGGCTGTCTGGAGCCCCCAGGAGGCCCGTGTAGCCCAAGGGCTGCCAGAAAGCCCACGCTCAGGGCTAGAGATGGGGGTTTGCTGGGGAGGGGGCTTGACGGGCCCCATCAGCCACGCCACCCCAGGCCATGTGACCCCAGTCCCTGTCTGGGATTTGCCACCTCGGTGAGCTGAGGCACAGCAGCCACCTCTGCCTCTCTGGAGGAGAAAGACCCTGACCCTTTGGGAACCAGCCCTGCCTGACAGTCCCACCCCGGGGTCCTGACCCAGATTCACTCCCCGACTCACTGGCAGGATCGCTCCCCGTGCCTCTCTCTGTGGAGGTGGCAGTGCCAGACCACAGAGGCCAGGAGCCAGGGCACCGTCTGCCAAGGTTCCGTGGCTGCCTGCCGGTGTCCTGGTCAGTGGAGAGGCCAGCATGGCTGCCATGGCCACCACTTCCTGTGCCCCCCCAGCCTCAGTACCAGCAGAGGCCCCGGGGAGCCGTTGGCTCACAGCCCCAACCCGCTGGCCCTGGCCAGGCCCCTGACCCTTCTGCCCACCCCTCTTGGCTCCATGGTCCCCTGGTGCCCACGCCAAGATGGATTATCAGCCCCTCCCCGACCTGCCTCCCACTCTGAGGCACAGGAGCCTGGCCAACCCTCTAGACCCCTGTTCACAGGGCCCCAACTCCCCACCCCGTCCAGTCTCCCGGAGGGCGTCCCACGGAGTGACACTCTGGATTCGGGCAGGACTCTGGGAACAGGAGTCGCTGGGAGACAGACCTCAGAGTCAACAGCCCTAGGCGGGAGCCCGGGCCAGGAGCCAAGGGGCCTCGGGTCTCACTCCCCAGGGCCTGTCGGGTGGCGCCCGGGTGGGGGCCAGGGTGAGTGGGGGTCCATAGGGAGCCCAGGGCCGCGCCCGAGCTGCTCCTTCTGGGAGCTGGTGGCCGCCACCTGGGGTTTATTGGAGCAGAGTGAGAATAGCTAGGATGGGCCCAGCCGGAGCACTTATCTGCTGGCCCATGGGGTCTGAGAGGCCGGGAGAAGAACCCGGGTCCCCCTTCGGAGGCCCCCATCCCAGAGCCCTGCTGACCCCACCTGGCCCCCACTGCTCCTGGCTCCCCAGTGGCCCTTCCCACCCCATCTGGGGACTCTGTGTGGGACCCATCTCAGGGTGCCAGTCAGGCACAGCTGCCTCCTGGAGTCCACGCCCTTCCAGGCAGGGGAGTGACATGGGTCCCCCAGAAAACGCAGGGCACCCCATCCACCTGGTGTCATGAGCCCAGCCGCAGCCCTGGCCCCCATGCCGGCAGCCGACTTGTGTTGGAAGGGACAGGTGACATGTGCATCTCTTCCTCCCTGCTCCTCACCACCTCGGTACCCCCCACATCTGCCTGGCCCCCAGGGACCCGAGGGGAGGCCCAAGTGCCCTCCCTGGGGGCTCATGGTCCCTCAGCCCGAATCTGGCCAGGCTCAACCTTTTGGGCCTCAGCTGGGAGGAAGGGATGCCAGGCCGGGCCCAGGGCCTCTCCTGTCCCGAGAGCTGTCCCAGCCGGGAGGGCTCCCTGAGCTGGGTTTGCCTGGTGCGTTTCTACAGGACCCCTGGCTGGGGCGTCCCATGGGTGACTCATGGGTGTTAGCTGGGTGCCGGCCCCCGGGGTCCGTATGAGGGTCTCTCTCCCAGGGCCACAGCTGCCTCCCACCCTGCACAGCCTGCCCACCCCTCAGGAAATGCCAGGCCGGGGGCACTGTGGGGGGCTGGGGCCTCCTGCATCTTCGGAGGACCCGTCCCTGCCCCTGCCCCTCCCTCTGCACTGGCCGGCTCTGGCCCTGGAACCACACAATGGGTGCTGCCTTGGGCAGCGGGGGGGAAGAGCAGAGCAAGTGGCCAGGGGCTGCCTTTGATGTGAGGTGCTGGTGTGGCCCGGCCCCCAGCAGGGAAGCCCCGGGGCCCAGAGTGGCTAGAGGCACGAGAGCCGCAGCACCTGAGTCAGGGCCGAGCGCCCACTGCAGGGACTGGCCTGCCTCGGGCTCTGCCCCAGGGGCTGTTACTGAGACAAGCGCCCACCCAGCCCCAGGCCGGCCTGGCCCTGCCTGCCTGCGGTTTGAACAAACTTGGGGGACCAGGTGCTGCAGCTGCCCGGGCAACCCCCTGGGGAGCACCCTCCCGGGCGGGGGTCACTGGCAGGAGCAGCCGGGCAGGGCCATGCAGCAGCATCAGATGCCAGGCCGCCTGCGGTCTGCTGGAAGCCAGTGTCTGCCGGCAGGTACACGCCCACCTGGCGGCCCGCTGCGGCCCGGTCCCGCCGGCCCGGGGCTCAGGCGGCCGGGCGGGAGCCCTGTCTGTGCCTGCGGTCTCTGGCCGTACCGCCCAGCACTGTCGCGCGGTGCCAGGCTGGAACGGCCTCTGGGCAGTGAGCCCCTCGTGGAGCCGGGCCCTGCGGCCAGGCCAGCGCAGCCCGGGGGAGACGCCGAGGCCCGTCGGGGTCCTCGGGCTCGGGGAGGGGCCAAGCCCGTGCTGGTCCACTGCTCTCCCCGCGCCGCGCCGCTCCGGCAGCCAGGGAGCCGCCTCTCGGTCACGCCGCGCCCCGCCGCCGCCTGGGCCGCCTTTGTTCCGGGGGACCGCCCCCGCCCGTCCCCGCTGTCCGGCCCCATCCTACCTGGAGTAGAGGCGCCTGGCGGCCGGGCCCGGGAGCTCCTCGGCTGCGGGCGGGGCCGGGCCTGCCATGGGGGAGCAGAGAGCGCCGCCCGGGCTCGGCCTTGGCCTCCCTCGTCAGCCGTCTGCCCGAGCGAGCGAGCAGAGCCGAGCGTCTGGATCGCGGGAGGAGCCGAGGAAGTGATGTGCGCGGGGCGCCAGGCCCCTCCCGCCGCCACAGTGATGTCACCGCCGCTCGGAGGGGAGGCGAGGCTGGGGATAGGCGCCCACCGCAGCGGCCACGTCCGACCCTGGGGAGTGGGGAGCGGAGGGCTGGGGGTGCAGCCCGCGCTGCGGGGCGGGGAGGGAGCCGAGGGGCTGGGCGGGGCCGCCTGTCCCCACCCTGAGGGCTCCTGCGGGCCACCTGCACCTTCAGCTCCGCTTCCACTGGCCGCAGGTGCCTTCCCCCGGGTGGCGCCCTCTCCTTGTAGAGCCCTGGCAGTGGGGTGCAGGTGGTGGGGTGCTTGCTTCCGTGGGGCTTGGGCCCGGATGGGGGACGCAGAGACCCTGGCCCGGCCCCATGCCCTGAAGACCACACTCTGGATCTCGCGTCCCTCCCAACCTTGGTCCTCCTGCTTGGGGAAGCAGGTGCTCCGAGAGGTGGGTAGGGCAGCACTGCCCACCCAGGGCCCCACACCCCGACTTCCGCCGTGCCCCCTCTGTGATCTCCCAGCCCTCTCCCTGGCCGCCGGCTGTGGCCTCGCTTTGGCTCTGTCCAGCCCCTCCTCAATCCTCCCGGTGCGGTGCAATCAATAGGGAGATGCCAGCCCTGGGAGAGTGGCTGTGCCCTGTGGTGGGGCAGGGACAAGCAAGGGAGCGGAAGTGGCTGCATCCCTTGTGAGCTCCTCCCCAAGCTTGGCCGGGCCAGGGAGCCGCCTGAGGCCAGCCGAGGGTGAGCCAGACCTCAAGCAGATAGCCTGCAGCTCAACGGCTCCAGGCAAGGAAAAATGCCAACAAAAATAAACCCGAGGCAAAGAGGGGCTGTGGGCCTGGGCTGTTTTGCTCCCCGGGAAGCGTGGCAGGCAGCAAGGAGACCCTGTGCCCAGGACCGAGGAGCCAGCGGCCCCACCCCGAGGGCCACCCAGCTGCTCCACGGCGGGCGGGCGGCAGCAGCTGTGGGAACCACCTGGTCCACCGGAGTCCCAGGCTAGGCCCAGGCCGGGCCAAGGACCGTGGGCTTCGGGCTGCAGGCCGCCTCCCCGGCCCCAAGGACCTCACCATCCTGGAAGCCGGGGCCTGGGCCCGGCCATGTGGTGCTGGGTTAAGGAGGTCCCAGCACCTGGCCCCGCCCAGAAGCCCATGTGCGTCCCTAGGAGTAGGAGGTGGGAGGCTGTGCCTGCGCGGAGACACCAGGTGTGCTGGGAGCTGTTGCCTGTCACTGCACTGCCCAGAGGGCCGTCCTCTGTCCAGAGAGACACAGATGGAGCGTGACAGGAGCACACCTGGTGCCAGGCTGACAGGCATGGCCGACCCAAACAAGGAGCGCCAGGGTGGCAGGTCTGGGCGGGGGTCCCAGGGCACCCAGCTGCCGCCCTGCCCCACACCCAGCCTCTCCGATGCTCTTCGCTGTCCTGGCCTCGGGGCACCAGGCCTTTCCTGGCCCAGCACCCTGCACCTCCCTGCACTCCGGTGGCGCGTGATGCCCAGCTGGCAGAGCTCCCTGGGGGCTACGCGCACCCCCCTTCCGTCCTGACAGGCAGGGCTCTCAGAGGAGCCTTAGAGCGAGGAGACAGGCCTGTGGCACCTCCTTCCGGGTGCCAGGCGGCCAAGGGAGCCGCCCAAGCCAGGCATTCTGAGCTCCTAGAGGCTGGCATCATCTTGAGGCACGCCCAGCCCTGCTGGTGGTCAACACTGGCCACCTGTACCTGCGGTCACCTGCCTCGGGGCTTCCCGTGGTCACTCAGCCCGTGTGATGTGGGCCACTCCGCCCGTTTGACAGATGAGCTGGCAGTGACTTGCTCAACTGGCGGGGGGCCAGGCTCTGTTTTCCTGACCCTGACTGCACCCTGTCCTGGACCTGCCATCCTGGGTCCTGGGCAAGGGTTTGGAGTCCTTGGCTGAGCCCCCGAGGAGTGAGGAGGCCTGGGCTCAGGGGAGGTGGGCGGATGTCAGGCTGGTGTGGGCCCAGAGTAGCCGGGGACAGTACCAGCACAGGGGCCCACAGGACAGCACAAGTGGCCCCAGGCCCCAGAGGCTGGCAGGGCCGGAGCTGGGGATGTCTGTGGCCCCGACCCTCCCCCAGGGGCGTGGGGGCTGGGAACACCCCAGGCGGCCAGCAGGGGACCAGGCCCAACCATACCGATGGCCTGCAGACCGGGAGGGAAGAGCGGACAGCAAGTGGGGACACGCATGCACACACGCGCACACACGCGCACACACGCGCACACACGCGCACACGAGGGCACACTTCAGCAACAAGAACACAGCTCCCCCGCCACTCCAAAGCCTCGTTGGCCTGGAAGGGGCCCATTCTGCCCACAGACGGGGCTGTGTCCTCTCTGCTGCCCCAGGCCCCTGACCTCCTCACAGCTGCTATTTCCTGTCCTTGGGGCCTCCAAGTCCCTGGGGCTGGGGCAGGGCAGGTCTGTCCCCTGGTGAGGCCTTGAAAGCCACCCTGGGGATGACACACGTACCCAGGAAACTCGACGCCCCCACGGCACGGGATGCCTGGCCACACGGCATTCCTGGGGTGTGTGCTGGCAGCTGCAGCCCGTGGAGTGGACGGCGAACACGCCTGCTCTCGCTCCACGGCAGCCTGGTGGGGGCTCGTGCTCGGCTCGCCTCGGCCATCCGTGCCCCGCACCTGGCAGGCAGTGACCTGTGTGCTGGGGACATGCTCAGAGACACACGGCCAGAGCCTCTGAGGCTCGGCCCCCGAGGAGGGCGGGCCCAGCAGCCCAGCCTTGGTGTGGGTGGCACAGGGGCTCTGCTACCCCGAAAGTCAGGCTCCCGTCCCCCTCCCTCTGGCTGTGCTGACCCTGCGTCCCACCGCCTGGATGCAGAGGCTTCTTTCCGATGGGGCCCCACTGTCTTCGATGTGGGGGAACAGACTCTGGGCTCAGCACTGCCTGGTTCCTGTCCCTTGCCATCCCCTCCAGGGCTGCTGGGAGGCCCAGGAGCTGGGGTGGTGACACGTGCAGAGCCAGGCATGCGCCCTTGCCATCCTCGAGAGCAAGCCCACGGTCTGGGGGTCCCAGCAGGGTGTCTCTCCTCACAGGCCCAATGTCGTATCCCACAGCTTCCTCTCCTCCCTGTGTCCCCTTCGGTCTCTTACAAGGACACGCATCTTGGCATCCAAGACCACTCTAACCTAGGATGATCTCGCGATTCTTCTTTTTCCAACTTCTTTCTTTCTTTTTTTGGTTTTTTGAGACAGGGTCTTGCTATGTAGCCCAGGCTACCTTCCAATTTGTTGTGATCCTCCTGCCTCAGCCTCCCACGTACTGGGATGACAGGCACGCGCCACCATGCCAGGCCGATCTCACGATTCCTGTCACACCTACAAAGCCCTTTCTTCCAAACAGGCCGTGTGCTCTGTTCCAGCCGGATGCACATTTGGGGGCACCACTCACCCCTGCACCCGCTTTTCGGGGCCATAGCAGGCTCCTGGTTTTGCAGTCTTTCCTCTTCACCCAACACCCTATCGCTGTGGCCCGACTGACCCTCTTCCCCCAAGGCTAATGTGTGGGGACCCAAGACCCGGGGCAACAGTCCTGAGAGGCGGCCTTGGGGGCTGAGTCAGGGAGGCCCCACCCCGGTTGGTGGGATGAGTTCCCTGTGACAGCTCCAGGGCTTACCCTTTCCTGGGCCTGGAGCAGGGTGCTTCCTCCCCAGACGCTGTGCGCACTTGCACTCAGGGCCTCTGGAATTTGAGGAATGCATTTTTGCGCTTTGCAGAGGCCAGAGATGCCTCACGGGCTGGCTGTCACCAGCACAGCTGGCTCTGGGTTCCACTATCCTGTGGATGCACGGCCACCTTCCCACCAGGCCTGGCAGGCGGCATCCGGCCCTGAGAGTGCTTCGTCCTCCTGCTGGGGCCAGCTGTGCACTCCAGGCGGGCGCAGGGCTGGAGGTGGAAGGACCCTTCCCCTCTGGACCTTGGGCTGTGAGTCCAGACTCCTTGGCTCAGCAACGGTGCCATGGAGGGGCGATGCGGAGGGTTAGGCCAACCCGGTGAGGCGGTCCTGGCTTGGCCACCAGAGACAGGGACACCAGGGGCCGCTCTAGCCCATCCCGGCTGCTCACAGCGGGTCCCTGGACCTGCCTGATCTCTGCTGACGGGAGCCTGGTGGAGGCCGTGCTTCCACAGAGCCCTTGGTGTGGGGAGCTTGGTCAGGGGCAGCGGCCTCTGTGAAGCCTCATCTGCACTGTCGCTCTGGCCACCCTGGGTTGCGCATCCTTTCTGGCCCTGAGCCCTGGACAGGCAGCCAGGCATCCCCCAAGCAGGGCCTTGTATGTGGCCATCAAGGCCAGAGGGAGCCCAGGTGCCTCCGGAGCCACCAGGCTGGGGACAGGAGCCGGCCAGGAACCCGGGACCGTGGTGGGGTTACAAGAGGCCCTGGCTCTGGCCTCCCAGCGCCACCTTCTGGCTCATCCTCAGCCCTGCTCTGATTCCCCGCTGGGTACCGGCCAGGCCTCTGAATAGCACGCAGCCCTGTGTGGCACCTGCCATTCCCTGGGCTCACAGAACACGGTGGTGCCACCTACCCGTGGGAGCCCGGTGTGGCCTTCGGGCTCCTCTCCTGGAAGCCAGACTGCCCTACGATGCCATCCACCCAGCCCCAGGCCTCACACTGATGCCAGCCTCATGCTGGGCAGCCAGCGGGTGGGCCAGAGGGACGTGTGTCTGCACTGAGTCCTGGGCAGGGGCACAGAGGGGCGCAGCAGTGGAGGGGGCAGGTGCTGCGGACAAGGGGCCACTTTGCCTCAAAGTTGGGGGTTAGGGAAGGACAGAGTTGAGTGCTGGAGCTGTGGGGTGCCGGGGGGCTCTGGACTGGGCTGAGAGGCTGCTGGGAGGGCCAGGGACAAGATGGGCTGCTGACTGTGGATGCCCAGGGGTGCGGGGCTTGCTAGGCAGCTCCTCTCAGCTGGAGATCCGCCCCCACCCTGCCTCCAGGGATCTCCTCCCTCCACCCAGGGGTTCCCCCAGACCAGCTGCTGGTTGCTGTGGACCACCCCCTGTGCCACCTCCAGCAGTTCCGCCCTGCACTCTGTCTGCTCCAGGAGAAAATCAACACCAGCCAGGACCCTCCTCTTTCCAGGCCCGGGGCCAGCACCCCATGGTCCCCCTCGGAAGCCACCCACTACTCAGGAAACGACCTGCTGTCCCCCATCCCAGGTGAGAATGCCCCCACTGACCTGCAGCAGCCCTGGGGCCCTGGAGGGCTTGAGGCTGGAGCCCCGGTGAACGGATCCAGGCCGGGGTGTCCAAGTTGGGGCTTCACGTCCACTCTGAGGAGGGCCAGGCTGGCCACAGGCATTGACTGACCTCTCGGAAGCCTCACTGACATGACAGCAAGGAGTCCGCTGTGTGTGGTGGTCTGGAGCATGGGGCATTGAACCCAGGACCTCTGCACTGACTGAGCTACATCCCTAGCCCTTTTAATTTTTTATTTTGTGACAGGACCTGGCTAAGAAACTGAGCTGCCCAGGCTGGGCTCAAACTTGCCGTCCTCCTGCCTGAGCCTCCCAGTGTCCTGGGATTGCAGACACGTGCACCATGCCCAGGTATTTTCTTGCTTTCTTTAATAGCCCAGGTCTCGCTGAGGGCACTGGCTGTTCACAGGCCTCATCTCACTGCTGACCCAGGCTCTGTGCTGTGGGCTGATCCCAGAGTCCTTGCCTCCGAGGTGGGCAGGTCTCTGTCCCACCCCACCCCAACCCTGGCCTCAGCTGCCCTGGGAGTGCGTGGCCCTGGGTGAGGTGGCTCTTGGTGTTGGAGGGGGCCCTCGTGGTCGGGAGGCTGGGGTGTCCTCCACTGACCCCCTCAAGGGGTCTCCGTGCTTCCTGGGAGCCCCACTGCTCCCGTGGCCCTGGGAGGGCAGCTGCTCAGGACTCCTGGGTCACAGGCCCACCCACTTGCCCTGGTGAAAGTGGATCCCTAGGCCGGTGGGATGCTGGGGGCAGAAGAGGCGGCCCTGGCTGAGGGCCTGAGGGCAGCCAGCCCAGGTCCAGAAAGCATGTTTGTCGCCATGAGAAGGAGCCATCCCCCCAGCAAGTGGCTGAGTTTCCTGGTCTCCGAAGCCTGGGGCTCAGGGAGTGTGGCCTTGGCCTCTGCCCTATGATTTTAGACTGTGGACAGCAGCACCAGACCTGCCCCGGGCCCCTAGGCGGTCACACTGCCATCTCAGCCACCATAGCTGCATTGCTCCCCAGCTTCAGGGGGAGGACACGGGGGGGCCGGACAGGTCTCTGGTCTGGCAGGAACTCAGGTGGTGAGGACGGAGGGCCCAATCTGAACCACAGAGGCTGCCACCGACCCCAGGGTCTCACTTTGCCGGCTGTGGGGTGTGGCTCCGGGTGCAGGGACCACGTAGGAGAAGGTCCTAAAGTCCTGGGGAATTTCAGCTCCTCCTCCTGGGTTCCAGATCCGATGCTCAACCCTCGGGTAGGTGGGCTTCTCTGTTTCCCTGACATTGAAGGACAGGGTCAACTTGTGTCCCACTCAGCTGGGGTTGGCACACACCTGAGCCTCTCCAAGGGCAGGAATGAACTTCCGGGTGCCAGACGTTGGGGCCTGAGCCTCACTCTGCCTCCAGGACAGCTGGGCCCCCGTGGCTGCAGGGTTGTTTCTCCCAGACACTGCCCAGGACGGGAGCTGCCCCAGTATGGCCTTGCATGGAGGCCCAGCTCTGGTCCAAGGGGTTTTCCTGGGGGCCTAGGGCCCCTGCCCATGCTGCCTCTGGGTACAGGCCCCTTCCCCAGTATTCCAGAGACCAGGCCACAGCCCAGGCTTCCCCCAGGCCCCAAGCTCCTGACACCTACAGGAGTTTCCTGGCAAAAGAAGAGGGCTTTTGGGGTGGGAGGGACCCACTTGGGGAGGGCAAGGGTGGCAGAGATCCCCCTCCAAGGACAGAGAGGGCGCCACCTGCTGGCCACATGATGAATCACAGCTGGGGACCTGACAGCCAGGCTGCTTGTCCCCAGGGGACTCCTGGACCCAAGGCGCCTGCATTTGGGCTGGGGCAGGGGTGAGAGCAGCAACCCTGCCCTGCATGTTGCTTAGCACCCCAAGTTGAAGCCCTCAGATCTCTTGGCGCACGGGAAAGTTCTCAGCACTTGGTCCGGGGACCAGCACCCCAGCAAGGGCAGAGCCGCAGCCCGGTGCCTCTGAAGCCCCTCTGGCCAGCCCTGGCTTACCCATGGCCCCACGCCAGCACATGAGTGGCTCTGCAGGTTTTGAGTTCGGAGTCACTGGACCTGGCAGTGTCTGCCTCTGTTTAACCACCTGCCAGGCCTCAGCTGTCTCCTGTGCCCTCCCCGCTCCAGGCTGGTGCCCTCTACCATGGCTGCTGGAGCCTGGGGCCAGGCTCTGCCAGGATCTCAGGGAGGGGACTGCGGGGGCTGTGAGCTTCGGGGGCCCAGGAGGAGAGCCGGGGCAGGGCTCTGGATCCCCCTGTGCTGCCCTGGTGGCCAAGAGGTCTGGGGTGGGGTCCCAAGTGTGTGCTACCCCTCCCCAGCAGGGCAGGGCTCAGGGCGGGTGGCGAGGTTCTCTGTGGGGGCCGCAGTGTGAAGGTGCGTCCCTGCCCCACACCTGCGCGCAGGTGAGGCTCCTGGCAAGGGAATAGTGTTCCCAGGTTGCTGAGGGGAGGGAGGAGGAGTCTGCCCATGTCTTGGGGTTTCTCTGGCAACATCTGGGTGGGGCGGCTCCTCCCGGCCTCCAGCACTGGGCACCTGCCGTGGCGGCTCTGGCTCCTGGGCTCAGGGCTGCTGATCTCAGGCCATGGCCTCTGCCCAGCGCCCTCACCCTGACAGGGAGCCCCAGAGGCGTCCAGAGGGTAAGTGCCAGGGCTGCTGCTGAGCCCCATCTGTCTACCCAGCACCTTGGGGTGGCAGGGTGGCGGGAGGGCAGAGGTGGGCGGGGAGGTCGCAGGCTTTCCTTCTGCCCTGGACTCAGGCTCACAGAGACGGGTCTCCTCCCCTGTCCAGCTGAGGCAGCCGGGCCAGGTCCACCCTCCCTACCTGGAGGGCTCAGGTCCCACCATGGGGCCCGCACACACACTGGCTTATCCTCAAATGACTGCAGCCTGGTGGTAATCTCAGAGATTTGGGAGTCTGAGGCAGGAAGACTGCAAGTTTGAGGCCAGCCAGGGCCTCTTATAGAGGCCTCGTCGCAAAAGAAAAACTAGAAAAGAAAAGAAAGAGTTGGAGTTCAGGGGTGAGTGCTTGCCCAGCATCTGCAAGGTCCTGGGTTCAGTCCCCGGGACCGCCCAGCATGGAGCAAACCAACACTGCCAGCCCCAGTGGGCTTCCGAGCGGTTTGCAGTGGCCCCCGCAGGCTGCTGCAGGGGAGGGAGAGGCTTGGGGTTAGAAAGGCCAGCCGGGCACGGACACCCTCTAGCACAGGCTCGTTGGGCGGGCCCTGCCGGGAGCGTCTCCACCAGGTCTGCCAGGTGGAGGCTGGGGCAGCTGTGGCAGGGAGCCCAGAGCTATGTCCCAAAGGCCATGGCCTGGTGACCCCTCTGAGCCCCGGTGGCAGCGTCTGTGCCCAGGGCTCCTTTCCCAGGTGACTTTCTCTTGCCAGGGGCAGCCAGGCCGGGGGTGGGCAGCTGCTCCCCAGGCTGCTGGTTGGGGGGTCGGCCTGAGGGTGGGTCTCCACGACGAACTGCACTGGTCACGCAGGGGACATGCCTAGGGGACACGCCTAGGGGACACTGGCCTCTGCCAGCAGACACGGCGAGCAGCAGCCTGGCCGGCCCGTGTGGCACAGAGGGGTAGCAGCGAGGTGGCAGGGCCAGGCTCCCTGCTGGAGCATCCGGGGCCTGGGGCTGCTGGCCTCCCGGGGTGGCTGGGCCGGGCCACTTGGAGGCTGAGCCCCAGGGTGGACAGGAGGGTGGGGAGGAGGCGGGGCAGAGCCACCTGCCCCCGTGATTTATCTGCCTCTCCTGGCCCTGCAGCGCGTCCATCTGGCCTCTGACACACCCTCCCCGCAGCAGGCTTCTCCAGTCTGCCCTGGTGTCACCTTGTCTCCGCCTTTGTGTCTGCCACTGTGGTGTGGGCCCCGCCCCGGGCACCCAGCCGGCTGGGGCATTGGTGGGCACAGGGCACAGCGGGCTGCAGGCTTGGCTGCTCTGCCCTGGTGAAGGCTCTGCAGAGCCCGGTGGTGTGCATGTTGCGTGTGTAGCTGGTGTGTGTGTGGCGTGTTGCAGGTGTCCTGTGTGCTGTGCTGTGGATGGCGGGAGCCTGTGCTTTGCACTTGGCGTCCCCGTGTGACCCACTACAGCCCCTGGACACTGCTGTGCCGGTGCTCCTGTGGGTGCTCGAGGCCCTGCCCCTTTCCTGGTGGCCTCAGGGCGGGCCGTGGCAGCCGGAGGCCCCGTCAGGCACACGCGGAAGTGGCTGGGTGCCATGCCAACACCCAGGCCCAGTGCTGTCGCCATGGAGGGTGGTGGCATCAGGCCTTGGGGCCCCGGGTGGTGGGCGTGGTGCCCTTCCCCCCTCGGTGAGGTGGAGAGGGGTAAACACTGTCGCTAACTAACGAGTGGGGAGCGGCTGCCAGCTCCAGAAGGAGCCCCGCCAGCCTGCCCCTGCCAGAGGGCAGCAGGAGTGGCCAGGCCCCGTGCAAGTCACAGCTGCCCTGGGGGCAGTGGTAGGGTTGGGGGTGGTCTGGGCTGGATGAGAACCAAGGTGTCCCTTGGGCTCCTGGTCTTCTGACCTCCCAGGAGCCTGACCACGTGGGCCAAGGTCCCGACACCTCCCTAAGAGGCAAACGCGGCCCAGCAGGGGGCAGGGGCGCCTTTTCCGAGGTCCCTGTGGGCACCTGGCGTGGCGGCCTCTGTGCCCACTGTCTGAGGGGAGGGAGGGTTCAAGTCCCCCTGCGGCTCCAGGAAGTGGCCCAGGGACCCCCGAGACCCCCAGCAGCAGCTGTTCTTTCCTGTCCCGGGATGTGGCAGTCTGTAGGGGTGTTCTGGGATCCTGGCCTCTGACCCTCCAGGACATGTGATGGGCTGACCCCCAAGCCAGCAAAGTGGGGCTGCCAAAGGGCTTCGTTCACAGGAAGCCCTTTGGCCCTGCCAGGCTCTTCTGGGAGCCTTGCTGCCCCCTCTACCTTGAGACAGACCCAGCAGGCGCTGTCCTGGGGCAGGTGAGCTGTGCAGGGCCTGGCCACCAGCAGAGGGCACCTTGCTTTGGGAGCTGCTCGTGTCCTGGTGTGGAGGAGGACGGAACTGGGGGTGGTGTCCCAGCACAGGGGCAGCCACTCAGCTCTGGCGTTGGGTTTTATTTTCTGTGCACAAGGCATCTGTTTTCAGGATTCTGCACTCGTGGGTAACACGACTGCTCCGTTGCGTTAGGATGGGACGTCAGGGCCTCCAGTGCCCGGAGGGGACAGCCTGGCACTGGGCCCTCTTCCTGCTGAGGGCAGGGCCCGGTGCACAGTGAGGAGAGGATGTCCAGTCTGGCTCCTGTCCTGCTCCTGAGGACTCTGGTCTCCCCTGTATGGGAGCTGGGCTGGGAACCAGGGCCTCAGCTGCTCTGGGGACCTGAAGGCCCAGCAGCAGTAGGGGACCCTCAGTAAAGGGGCCGCGATCTGGTGGCCAGAGGGGCCGGGGCTTCGGGGCCAAGCCAGGCACACAGCGTCTGCAGGAGAGCAGGTGGGTGGGTGGTCAGGTGCTGGGGACACCCCCCCAGGAGTGGGAGGGAGGCTGAGGTGGAGCCATCCTCAAGCACTGCCCACAGCTGTCCAGGCTCCCAGGCTCCCACTCGGTCATCCTGTTATCCTCAAGCTTCCTGGGGTCTGCCTCCCACAGGACCATGCTGCCTGCCCCGGTAGCCAGTGCCCGGAAGTCCCTATCCAGCCTTACCCGGGTCACTGCCCACAGCCCCAGGGCACACACTTGGAGACTGCTGACCTCTTGCAGATGTCACCAAGGGACACATGTAGGGATCTGCTCCATTTCAGCCTCGAGGGGTGACGTCCCCAAGGGAGTCGAGCAGCCAGGCCAGCACTGGACACCGGGCTGGGCGGACAAGGCAGAGTTGGACAGTGCTGCCAGGGGGACCTGGCCACAGAGGTACTGGTGTTGCTTGGCCACATGGGTGTCTGAGACCCCTGCAGACAGGTTCCAGTCCCCAGTATGTGATGCAGGCCTGAGAAATAAATACACTAAGAGACAGAACTAGGAGAGAGAAGCGGGGCCCAGGACAATCAATGCTGGTGCAACTGACAAAGGCCCTGGCCAGTCCCAGGCACTGACTTTTATTGGCAATCAATTGGGGTAAAGGTGACCTGCAGTTTCTATGGAAATTAATGTAAACAAGGCTCATAAAGGACAAGACAAAGCATTCTCAAATTAGGAACAGAATAGACAAAATAGAAGGAACATTGTCCTTCTAGTCTGAAGGTTTTAGTTGTGGGAACGGAATTTGGGTGTGAGATACTCTGACCTCGGCACGTAGGCTTCAGCCGGACTCACTTCTATAAACAAGCCGATTGTGGGGCTAACGCTTCACAGCCTGCCTTGGGCACGACCAGTATTATGGTCCTCTGCACACGGGGGTCCCAGCTCTGAGGGAGGGGAGGTGGCAGGGGATGCACAGGGCGGTGGCACCCCACATTCCTTGGCATTTGCCCCTCCTCTTTGAGTGCAGGGGCTTCAGGAGCAGCAGGGATGACCAGGTGCAGCTCAGTGGTGAGTGCAGCCTGGCACACAGGGGCGCCCAGAGCTGCAGAATGAGACAAACATCCTCGAGTGCTCTCCATGCCACCTAGAACCGAGGTGTCCCCACCTTTCTCTGGGGACACTTGGGAAGGAAGGGGCACTCGGCAGTCGCCCGGCCCCTTGCTTCCCTGCCCAAGGTCAGCTGCGGCTGGAGCTGAGCCCCTGGCCTGGAGCCCATAGCCTGGATTCTGCCCACCATGCTGCCCAGCCAGGGTGTCTGAAGGAGCGGTAGGGCTGGGGAGGGAGCTGGGGCTCCTGTTCAGGCAGCATCTGGGGCACAGGTGGGAGCCCAGGCCCTGTCATGAGTGACACGGGGTTATTATGGTGTTGCTGGGCCACCTGGAATTCTTCCTGCCCTGGGGAGGCAGCTCCTTAGGAAGACCCTACCCGCTGCCAGCGGCCCGCACCCACTGTCCCACATCTCAGTGACCATCCCGAAGGCTTGTACTCAGGCCAGGGGACCAGGCCAGGCCAGGATCCGGGGCTCCCAGTGCCAGGTGTCCCACGCAGGCCCAGCTGTAGGCATTCGGGTCACCCTGTGACAGCACCACGCCACACTCGGCCTCATGGCCACCCCGATCCTGAGCGTGCTGCCCAACTGCCTGGGGGGTGCACTGCTGCCCTGCTCCAGGGCAGCCCCACAGCCGGGCCTGTCCTGTCCCAGGGCTCTGGGAAGAGGGGGCCCCGGAAAGACTGGCACAGAGTGCAGGTAGGGACAGTGTGGACCGGGGGCACGTGTTGCCAGCGTGGGGTCAGCACGGGACTAGGCCTGGCCCTTCCAGCCTTGGGGTCCCCGCCTGGACGCTGGGCTGGTCCTCATGGGGTGTGGATAGGATCTGAGAGCAGCAGGGCGGGTGGGTGTCACAGCTCGACCTCTCTCTGACCCTCTCTGACCCTCCTGTCCTCCAGGATGGGAGGGAGCAGGGTCCCAGGGACGGCGGGCTCCGCCGAGATGCCCTGCTCAGCACAGCCTGGTGCCCATGTCTGTCCCTCTCTCCCAGGGAAGATGGGCTCCGTCTGCCTGCGGCCGAGGACTGTGCTGTGGCCCTGCTGCAGTGGCCTGGGCCGGCCCGGCAGCCAGGTGCTCTCGGGACACCTCCCTTGGCCTGGTCGGATGATGGCGACGCCTTCTGGTCCACTGAGCAGGAGGCCAGGGACGGGGCCAGCTCAGTGTCCTCCGGCTGCCTGTCTGGCTCCTCGGGGGGCCACGTGTCTTGTGCTCCTCCCTATGGGCCCTGGAAGGAGAGGCCACCCCGGGTGCCACGGCCACAGCGGTGGTGGCCCAGAAAGAGTGACCCGCGGCTGGAGCGGCTGAGGGACCGGATCCGCCAGCAGGCGCGGGGGTCGGCCAGCTGCACCTCCCTGAGCACCTCAGCCTCCTCCAGCGCCTCGCACCTCTGTTCCACCTCCACACTGGCGGCCCCGAGGATTCGCAGGGTGACAGCTGCCCTTCCAGCCTCTGCACACCCAGGTCTGTGGCAGCTCTGGGGTAGGGCCGGTGGGGATGCAGGCTGAGCCCCAGGCCCCAGAGAGCTTCCTGGAGCAGGGAGACTGGGGGATCGCCGTCACTCTCTCTTGGCTGGACCCGGCACCTGGCACCCAAAACCGAAAGGAGGAGAGGTCTGTTCTGGCTCAGCTGGCAGAGGTTTCAGCCCGGGCGGGCCGGCTCTGAGCCAGGGTGGCCGGAAAGGAACTTTTCCAGGCCGCGCCCAGGCCCTGCCTCCTCCTATGAGGAGCAAGTCAGCCGTGGGCCCTGTGGTCTGATCAACTTCCAAGACCAAAGAGGGATCTGAACCCTAATGGGGGGGCTTTGGAGCCTGGCCTAGGACAAGGCAGGCTCAGGAGGAGGAGGGGTGGGGACAGGGAGGGGTGGCGGAAGGGCTCCGGTGTCCTGAGCCTGGGTCTCGTCTCTGTCCCTGCTGCCAGGGGCATGGACAGAGTTTAAACAGACGGCGGCAGCCAGGGGCACCCTAAAAGCCAGCACAGGACTGAGGGTCATTTGTGTCCCTCCTAGCAGGGCCAGGCCAGGGTCAGGTGGTCAAGCTCTCTGAACAGCCTCCTTGTGAGGGGTAGGGACCCAATTAGGTGCTTAGCTCCATCGAAGGAGATGGGAGACGTTACCACTTTTTAAAAAGATAATACCAGTATTTATCATATAAAATTTATCAGCTGGACACAGTGACACACAACTATAATCCCGGCAAGTAGGGAGGCTGGGGCAAAAGGGTGTCAAATCTGAGGCCCGGACAGCTTACTGAGGCTTTACCTCAGACAGAAACGAACAAAGGAGCGGCCTGAGGCCGTAGCCCGGTAGTAGAGCACTTACCTGGCAATTGTGTGCCCTGGATTCCAACCCCAGAGCTGGAAAAAAAATGCACAAATGGATTTTTCTTTTGATGTTTTGGTTTTTTTGCTGAGGCGGGGTCTTGCTATGCAGTCCAGGTGGCCTTGAACTCACTGTGGAGCCCAGGCTGGCCTCAAGCTCTCTGTGATCCTCCTGCCTCAGCCTCCCTAGTGCTGGGGTCACAGGTGTGCACCACCACGCCCGGCTGCGTGAAGGGGATTCCAAGCCTGGGCTGTGACTCCCTGCCTGTGAGTGGTCCAGGCTGTAGTGGGCGCCCTCTGCTGGGCACCCAGGTACTGCACGTGTGGCTCCAGCTGGCGCGAGCCTCACTTCCCAGCACGTGCTGTGGGTCTGCAGGCTGTGCTCCTGTGCCCGGGCTGACCTCGTCCTGGATTCCGGCCAGAATCTCTTCTCCACATACCTCTCACCCTGCTCCAGGTGTTGGCATCCGCGTGCCTGAGACCCAAGGGGAAGACCAGGCATCCCCAGGTGCGGGCCGGGTGCTGTCCTGGGCCACCCAGCACCAGGCTCCAGGTGAGTGGCTCCAGGGCGGGCACTGCATGCTGGGCCCCACTCAGAGGATGGAGAGGCCCAGGGGACCCTGGCTGGGGAGGCCCCAGTGGCTGTGGGGCAGCTGCCCCTCTCTGGAGCTGGGCTCTACCCCCTCTGCCCTGGGGGGAAGGACTCCAGGCAGCCGGGCAGGGCAGAGAGCCAGGAGGGCATCCCCCGAGAGGCCGGGTCGTCCCCATGTCCACCACGCCCTGCCCCTCCCAGGCTCGTTGGCCTATCTGTGAGGTGGGCACTGCCCCGTCATCATGGACGCCTGGCCCCAGAGATGAAGGGCAGATGGGGGCTCAGAGGTTCGGGCCCCAGGGGATGCCAGGACCCAGGGCACGGCCATTCTGCTCTGGCCTGGATTCCACAGGGTGCTGGGGCCTCGGCTTCCTGCTCAGCAAACCTGCAGAGGGTCCTGTGCCCCAGCAGCTGCCAGCCGGGTGGGGCCAGCTCTGCCTGAGGGAGCCCGGGTGGAGTCTGTTCCAAGCTGGAGAGGGGCCCCCTGAGGCTCTGGGGACCGGGAGGAGGCTGGGAGCAGAGCTCAGGTGGCCCTGACGCCTTTGGCTCCCGGGATCTGCAGCGAGGGTGTTCCGTGGGGCTGTGGAGGACAGTGGCCGGGGACCCCCTGGGCAGCAGCCACAGCACATGTGGGGTGTGCGGCCAGTTCTGGGTGTGCCACTGAGGACGGCCGGACTGGGGCCTGTGCTGCTCCTTCCGTGGAGACAAGTGGCTTCACTGGCCTTGGGGCCAGGCCGAGCACAGGGTTGGGGACCTTGGCCTGCGGCCTTCTGGTCATCTGTCTTTTGGGGGACTCAGGGGTCTTGGGGCAGGCTCGGCCAGTGTCCTCTCCGTCCGTGCCAGTGCGGGCTCTTGGCTCCCTGCCGGGCTCTGCCTCTGCACTCTGTGGAACCAGGAGTCCACCTGGCCGGCCCTCTCTCCTCCTGCTCCAGCTCCCCAGGACAAAGCCAGGCGGACCAGGAGCCAATCTTGCAGAAGGGCCAAGGCCCCCAGGTCACCCTCGCCCAGCACAGCTGCCAAAGGCAAAGGTGAGCTTCACTCTTTGGGGCCCCGCTGCCCAGGATGTGATCCCCAGGGTCCACGGGCCTGGCTGGGTGTCAGCACTTGGTGGGGATCGGGGACCCCCAGTTCGCACTGTGCAGGGCAGCGTCCCTTGTGATGAAGCAAAAGCCCTCTGGTCCCTAGGGTCACTGCTGTAGGCCTGCACCTGTGGGCACATGGGTGCAAGCCTTTAATTTCATGACTGGTCCCGGAAAGCTATTCTGTGACCTTGGGAGGTGGGGGCAGAGGAATTTCTAACTTGAGGTTCCCTCCCTGGGCCTGGGCCCTGCAAAGACCCTGGTGCTGGGCCGTAGGTGTGGTTTTCAGAGCTTGAGGGGTGAGCCCCTAGCAGGTCCCTGGAAGCAGGTGTGCTGCCTCTTACAGGTGGGGAAACTGAGGTTGGAGGGTTCTGGGGCCTGCCCAGGGCCATTCAGGCAGGCGGAGCCAGGGCCTGTTCGATGCCTGTGCAGCAGCAGGAGACCCAGGCAGGAGGACAAGGCCCCTCGGGGCTGAGGAGGCTTCGTAGGACGCTTCGTGGGGCCCCAGGGCCAGGCATAGCTCCTGAGCCACCTGGTGAGCCTGTGTCAGTCTCCCTGTCAACACCACCCCAGCATGGGCTCCTGCCCAGCATGCTCAGCGCCCTCTGCCCCGGGCACAGCTCGGGTTTCAGGTGGAAGCGCCTGTACAGGCCCTGCTGGGTGACAGGCCCTGGAGGCGGGGAAGCTGGGTGATGGGCAGAGGGGACACTGGTCAAGAAGAAGCCTCTGGAAAGAGTGTGGGGCACGGGAGGCCCCCAAATGCACAGAATGCGCCCCTGTCCGCATCATCACCCCACCCCAGCTTGTTGGTTTGTTTGGGTTAACGGCTCTCTTGAAAAATGACCTGCCTGCTGCCTGACACGGGGTCGGGAGGGCGTGCCACGGCCACATCCATCACAGTGAGCCCGCGTCAGCCCAGCGGTGGTCACCATTAGTTTCTGTCAGCGACGCAGTCACGGCTGGGCTAAGGAGAGATGAGTCCGGGTTCAGGGGTCAGAGCCACCGGACTTGGGAATTGGATGAATTGGAAATTTGCTGTAGTTAACAAAAAATTAAATCACAATAGTTATAAAATATTCATCCATCCGGGCCAAGGGAAAATGAGGCCTGATCTTTAATTTCCGATTACACCACCTCGCTTTGCATTTTTTATCATAGATTAGTTTGGCCTGGAGCTGTGACAGGGCACCTGGGGACTTCATCCATTTCCACAGATTAAAAATCCTCTCATAAAAAAATTAATTGCCATTAAACTGCTCAGCAGAAGAAAAAAAAATGTGCCCGTTAGGACCCATTTATTGACCAGAACCCCTCCGCTGGGCTTACAGCGAGCTGGCTGTGTGGTGGAGGCCTGGGGTGAGGGCGGCGTGGCCGGTTTTGTGTGCCGAGCAGCTCCAGGGTACAGCAGAGAGGCCTGGTCCATCCGGTCCTCACTCCCCCAGCCAGACCCACGTGTGGCTGGCTGGGCCGTGCCAGCCTCCGCGGGCTCCACGCTGAGCTGGCAGAATCCAGACCTCCTTCCAGGCCACCTGCCAGAAGGTGGCACTGTCACCCAGCGTTTTGGGGCATTTCTGGGAGCCTAGCGACTTGGGAGCCTGAGGCAGGAGGACCGCAAGCTTGAGGCCAGCCTGAGCAACTCAGTGAGAACCTAGCTCTAAGCTAAAAAGCAGAGAGGGCTGGGTTCAAAGCTGGTGACCGTCCTCTGCCCTCGGTGGCCCCGCCGGGAGGTGCTGCGGGGCACATTCCGCATTTAGGGCTTGGAAGCCCAGGATCCAGGCTGGTGAGCAGTGGGGCTAGACTGAAACCCAGGTCTGGTCCTCTGAGAACAACCGTTGAACTCCCTGGGCTCGTGTCCTGGTCCACAGAGAGGCTGTGGCCCGGGACCCCGGAGATGACCTTCAGGCCTGGGGCCGATGAGGATGGTGGGAGGCAGGACAGCAGCCTGGTCAGGGGGCCTGCACCAGAGCCGGTCCGGATGGTCCATGTGCAGGCTTGGGCTGGGGCCATGTGGTCTGCACCCAGGCCCCAGTGAGGGCCCGCCCCATGCCAGCAGCGGGCAGTGGGACCAGGCACCACTCAGGGGGCCCTCAGAGCTGCCAGACTGGGTAGGCCTGAGCACGTGTATGTAAGCCAGTGTGAGCCCAGGGCCTGCTTCTAGACCCTACTAGGTCCTTGTGGATGGGTCCCCAGGCCCGGGATGGATTTGGTGGCAGTACCCTGGGATTATGATGTAAAGCCTTGCAGATTATGTGGCATTATTAGGGAGCCCTTTCTGCTCAGGATGGGTGGGTCGTTTGTCTCTGTAGCCTCACTGACCCCTGCTGCGGCCTCTGAGTCTGACCAGCTTCACAGCAGCTTAATCTCGGTGACGCCCGAGACACCTTGATCTTACTCCAGCACCCCCTGAATCTGCAGATGCAGCAGGTGCAGGGCAGCCGGGTGTGGCCACCTGGCTGTTGCTACTCAAGTTTCTCCCTGAAGCCTGTGCCCAGCCGGGTGCCCTGCAAACAGCTGTCAGGGGCAGGTTGACCACCCTTGCTGCACCGAGGAGGACACCGCGGGTCAGGGACGCTAAGGCGCCGCTCCCGGTGGTCACACTGAGATGGAGCTCTGTCTTTTGATGGCTGAGTGGGCACAGGTTTGCTAAGGCCCACGGGACCGGCTGTGCATGTTCTCTCTGTCCAAGATCTCGAGTCTGTTGGTGTCCGCGCCTGGAGGAGAGGACAACAGCTGGCCAGGTTGCTGCTGGGGCCACCTCCTGCCCGGCCCTCACTCTGGAGCACTGGCCCCCGGAGAGACCTCGGCCCCGCCATGCGATTAGGTACCTCTGGCCTGTGCGAGGCTCCGCCCCACTCTGCCACAGTGCCGGGGCTGGGCACAGAGAGGAGACGCCCATGTCCCTGCCATGGGGAGGGAGGCAGCTGGGTCCTCCCCCTAGACCTGCCAGCCACCCTGAGCAGGGGCTTGGGGAGCAAAGACTAAAACTGTAGGGCAGGGCTATCCCCATGGGACCAGTGCAGACGGGAGCTGCTGCTCCGGTGGCCTTGTCCCCTGCCTCTGTGTGTCCCTGTCAGTGCTCTGACAAGCGAGGGCAGCGTGGCCAGACGTGGCTCTGCCCTCCCAGGGCTTCTGTGTGTCTGTGATAAGGACCGAGGTCTAGAGGGCCACCTAATGGCCCGACATACCTGTCACTGCAGGGGACATCAAGAAGGCTGCAGCAGCCGAGGGCTCCTCGGCTCACACCTGGCCACACAGGCCCACCTCGGCCACCAGTGACCGGCAGGTGTCCGAGAACACAGCCAGCCTGGCTTCCCACTGCCAGCGGGCATCCATCCAGAGCGCCATGGCCACCCTAGGAGACCTCGGCTGCCAAATGCAGGCTGGGCTGGAGCTGGCCCAGGGCCCCGGGGATGGGCGGAAGCACAGGCCATCAAAGCTGAAGCCAAAGAACCTGGGCCCGCAGGGTCCCCGGAGCACACGGCACAGGCAGGGCGGCTTCCGAAAGAGCTCTTGGATCATGACGGAGGGGACACGCTCCACCTCAGACAGGCCCAGCCTCTCCCATCCCCAGCAGCCCGGGAGGACCTCGGCGGAGTGGCAGCCCTGTCCTCAGAGGGCCTGCGCAGCCAGAGGATGGGACCTCTGCTTCCGGAGACCTCCGCGCCCCCCTGAGGAGCTGAGCCCCTCTTCTCAGCGGCCCTGGAGTGCCCTGACCCGTCAGGGCTGTCCTCAGCAGGCCTGGGTGGATGGAGAAGACTGGGAAGTCCCTGTCCCCAGACCATGGCGCTCTCTGGAAAGACCTCCCCCTGAGCCTCGGCGCCCCTGGAGTGGGTCCTTCCTGGATAGGGCCGGACCCCCCTGCAAGGCCAAAGGCACCACCACCCCTCCCTCAGAAGCCAAGCAGGCCTGGCCGGGGAGCTCGCCAGGGAAGGGCCTTGAGGCACAGCCGTGCCCACCCCACCTGCAGCCCCGGGGGCCCCTGGGCCGGCTCCACAGCTCCAAGGCCCTGCGCGACTTCATGCACCAGAAGGCACAGGTGCGGCGGCAGCAGGTCCTGCAGCAGGCAGTTGCGGCCATGGATGCGCTGGAGCGGAGAAGCCAGCAGCTGCAGGAGGTCTACCGGAAGCAGAGGGAGGCTGTGCAGGGCCAGGCGGTCCCTGTGGTCTCCCAGACCAGCCCTGGCATCGTCACCTTTGTCCCCAGCTCCACACAGTCAGGGGTATGTGCCTGGGGTCACTGCTGTCCCCTGTGTGGGTACAGCCGGGGAACCCGGAGGTATTTCCCTGGGGCCATTGGGGTTCCAGCTGAGGCAGCCCCTGAAGGGGGTCCCCAGGTGCCCAAAAAGCTTTGAAAAACCTGCCTGAGACTGGCAGGAGGAGGCCGGCAGGCTCTGAGGGGCAGGATGGGGCTCTGCGGCCTCCTTCCTGGGCTCTTACTGTGGTTTCGCTGCATTAGGTCCCGAAAGCCCCTGGGAGCCTGGAGCTCCCCGAGCTGGGGTGGAGCAAGGTGACTTCGGGGAAGGTGCTGGGGGACCAGGAGGTCCCGGGCAGGTGGGTGCTGGGTGGAAGACATTGCCCACGATGGGGAGGGGCCCTGGGGAGCTTCCCGCCACTGCACGGCCCCCCAGGGATGCTGGGAGCAACCTTGCCACCATTTTCACAGAGGGGAACTTAAATCGCCAGCTCTCAGGTGCACAGCTGGGTGTCACAGTGGGGTGTGGATGCCACCCTGCCTGGTTCTGGGCGCTCTGTCCCCTGGAGAGGACCCCACACTCAAAGCTCCCACCCTTCCCTTCCCTCCTGCCCCAGGGGAACAGCTTTCAGCTTGTTCCTCCTCACCCTTGTAGTTCCTTCAAGTGGTACCCTAAAGGTGGTGTGGTGGAGACACCTGTGATCTCAGCACTTAGGGAGGCTGAGCCAGGAGGATCCAAGCTCGAGTCCAGCCTGGGTGTGCCTTGGGTAGACCCTGTCTCGTAGGTAAATAAACAAATAGGGCTGGGATGCAGCTCAGTGGTAGACCCTGGCACTACCAAAAAAAAAAAAAAAATCCAGAGTCCTGTCTGCCCACATCATGGTCTTCCATGCTGTCCTGTGACCCAGGACCTCATTCCTGCTATGGCTGAGGACTTCCTTCATACACGTACCCTGTTTACCCAGAATTCCTTGTTGGACACTGGTTGTTCCCACTGTTGGCCACTTTGGCTCTTACCGCTATGAACACACCAGGCATGCACTCTTTGGAATACCTACTTTTATTTCTCTTGGGTGCATACCTGGGGGTTTGAGCCATCATCCTGAACAGTACAGTGTTTTTATTTTGTTCTTTTTGGTACCGGGGATTGAACTCGGGACCTTGTGCTTGCGAGGCAGATGGCGGAACCACTGAGCTAAATCCCCAGCCCAACAGTTTTGTTTTTTTTTTTAAATAGTAAATTTCAGTTTTTAATAAACAGAATGATACCTTTCATGAGTTAGGTTTTCCTTCATGCCATTAGTTCAGCTTATTAGGTAAAAACAATAATGATTACCAGAGAATGGCACCACAGCAGCAGGGAATAGAATAAATCCAGTTGCCTCATTAAATTCAATAGCAACCATTCTCCCCAAGATAACTCCGCAGATTATAACACTTCTTTCAAAAGTGTTGTTACTGATAAGTCACACCATCATGTACATTTTCCGGAGACATTACTATCCAACAGTCTTTTTTTTGAGACAGGATCTTACTTTGTGATCCAGGCTGGCCTTGAACTCACTATGTAGCCCAGGCTGCCCTTGAACTCAGGGCAATCCTCCTGCCTCAGCCTGCTGAGTGCTGGGATTATGGGCGTGCACCACCACACCTGGCCTGAACAGTACACTCTTGAATGCCACAATGCCCAATACTGAAATTCCTTTTTTTTTTTTTTTGGTACCGGGGCTCGAACTCAGGTCCTTGTGCTTTCGAGGCAGTCGGTGGAACCACTGAGCTAAATCCCCGGCCCAAATACTGAAATTTCAAAAGAGCAAAACTCCCTAAAATCTGAAATCCTAATATTTAAATTCCAAAAATATAACTCTGGACAAAAATAATTGAGGTATTCTTCCCAGGACTCTGGAGGCTGAGGCAGGAGGATCACAAATTCAAAGCCAGCCTGGGCTACCTTGTGAGTTCAAGGCTAGCCTGGATTACATAGTGATCTGAAGGCCTTATCTCAAAAAACCTTTAAAAAAAGGTGCTAAAATATGTATACCGTAGAATTGGATCCCTGATCCATCTGGGTTTGCTTTTATTTTAAATTTCTTTTTAGCTGAAACATAAAAACGTAAGAATTGTGCATATGAGTGGGCCACCATGTGATGCGCCAACATGTGTATACATTGCACAATGTTTCACTCAATTAAGTGTAACTGCTGCCTCAAACTTTATCATTTTTTTCAGTGGAGCCTTTCAAAGCGTTTCTTCTGGCTTTGTGAGATGTACAGCGCTGCGCTGTAACCTGCAGCCCCCCACTGAAAGTCACCTCCAGTGACCCCCAGAGCTGCTAGTCCTACCCGGGAATTAGGACCTGTCCATCACCCTCCGCTGCTTTTTTTCAGTTTTTAATTTTTATTGAGACAATGTGTCACTGCGTAGTTCAGACTGGACCTGAACTCACTGTATAGCCCACTGTGTAGCCTCAAACTCGAAGCCGTCCTCCCGCCTCAGCCTCCTGAGTGCTGGGATCACAGGTGTGTGCCACCCCGCCAGGCACCAGCCACCCAAGAACTCTCATCTTCTCACGCTGACACCTCCTCCCGGCCCCTGACACTCCATTCTCCTGCTGTCCCTGGATTTGAGGACTCCGGGACCCTTTATGAGTGGGGCTTGCCCTTTGGGGGGTGACTCGTTTCCTCACAGGCCACCCACCTGGTGGCAGGTGCAGACTTTGGGGCTCCGAGGTGCCTGTCTGTCTGCCAGCTGCCCATGGACACATAGACGGTCTCTGCCTGTCTCCCAGGGTGCCCGGGCTGGGCCCAGCGTCCACTCTTGTCTTCCATCCTGCAGTTTCTGTCTGTGTCTGAATAGAACCTGGAACCACCCGGAAACGCCCCTGCCCGTGTCTGCCACCTCCTTGCCGGGCTCCCTGTGGCTCCAGGACCAGGCCCGGGGGCTGCATGTCTGCCTGGACCCTCAGGCAGCTGAGCGGCTGGGGCTGTCGGGCCCCCTGCAGCCACGGCACAAGCAGGCCCGGCTGCAGGCTCTGGAGACCATGGCCGACGTCCTGCAGCAGCGTGTCGACATCCTGACTGCCAAGCTGTGTGGAAATGGGGCCCCCAGCAATGTGCCCACCGCCCCGGCCTGCCCAGGGCCCTTGGTGCCCAGAGGGGACAGAGGGTCACCTCACGACGACTTCCTGGACGTGGAGGTGCTGCCGTGGAACCTGGAGAGCAGCCCCGAGAGCCAGCACCAAGGTGGGGCTGTGGCCTGGGCACCGTGGCCCTGGGTGGCGGGGGGTCCCCGGCTCCCTCAGCCCCTCAGTTTCTTCTCTGGAAAGGGCGCAAGGTGACAGTAGCTGGCCCTCCTGCACAGCACAGTTCCCATGCCACACCTGGCGTCCTATGCCTGACGCGTCCCATGGCAGAGGACAGGCCTGGGGGGCTCCACTGGGCCCATGCAGGGCACACCCAGGACTCCTGCCCAATGACTCGGGGCCCCGACCTGGCAGCCCCTCACCCTGCGGATGCCTCACGACATCTGTCCCCTTCCAAAGGTGCCATGCAGGAGGGACACTGGCAGCTGGGGCAAAGGCTGCAGCGAGACTCGGCTCCCGTCCAGGCCCCTGGTGTCGGCACGGGGAGGTGAGTCCTGCCCAGGCTGGGTCAGTGGATCCCAAGCCCAAGATCTGGACCAGGCAAGCCCACTCTGACACTGGCCAGGGCAGGGATGCCCCATGACACACAGCAGCTCTGGGACAGCTCTGTGGCTGAGTCCACTGGGCAGTGCGGTGCCCCAGGACCGGGTCCCCCACAAACAGCCCTTTGTGCTGGGCCTGAGCCCGTGGGAGACACCACGATCCCTGCACCGCTGTTGGCCCCCTGTCACCTGCCTCTGCAGACCCCAGTTCCATGTCTGAGTCCCCATCACGGCTCCTTCATCTGCTTCACTGAGGTCTGAGCCGGCCTTCTTGGGGCCCAGGTCACGCAGGCACATCTGAGGTCCCTTCTGTGGGCCCTGGGCTCCTGCCCTGTGACCCCCATCTTGCTCAGCTTCTTCCTGCTCTTGAGGGGAGCCCTGTGACCCCATGGAGTCCCTGAAGCTCTGTTCCTGGACTGACACTGCTCTGAGGACACCCTAACTCCACAAGCAGCCCCTCCTGAGCCCCCCTCCACACCCCAAAGCTGTCCCTGCAGCCCAGTGCTGGGCCCCTTACCTGGGCCGTCCCGGGCTTAGCACCCCATCAGGGTGTAGGTGCGGCTGTGCTCACTACTTGGCATCTCTTGCAGCTGCCCTGCAGGTCACAGGCCTGGCCTTTGCCTGGGCTTTGGGTCGGGTCCTCCCCTGGCCTCGCTGTTTGTGGGTCTGACCCTCCTGCAGCTGTGGGAGTCCCGCAAGTGGGGTACAGTCCCTGGCCCCCTCCTCCCAGCCTGACCTCGTGCCCACCTGTGCTTTGTGTCTCCAGCACGCTTGGGGCACCCGCTGCCCCGTGCCCCACCTGTGGCTCCCTGAGGCTGGAGGACCTGCTGACCCCCTGGACCCCCCGGAGCTGCTGTAAGGGTGAGGCTGCAGAGAGGCCCTGGGCTGGCTGGCCCGGTGGCCGGGGGCGTCTGCCAGGGACCCCCGCCACTGCCTAGAGCGAGTGTGGCCACACGGGTAGGGAGCCTTTCCCCCGCACTCAGCGTCCGCATCCCCGTATTAAAGTGTTTCCCGGGCTTTGGGCCTCGCTGTCGGCTCCATGCTCCTGTTCACACGGGGCATGTGGCTGGGTGGGGTTGACACTTGTCCTGTGCACAGCCAGGCTCCTGACACTGCAGGGCATGGCTCCCGTGGACAACACTTGCCCATGGCCACCGGCTCAGGGCTCGGCCTGTCCTGTAGCTACTTGGACGTGTTTTGTTTCTGGGTTACAGTGAAGAAACACTTGGGGCTGAGGTCTTGGCGCTTGGCAGGGGATCTGCAGGTGCCCGGTCTGCTGTCCCAGAAGCCTCAAGGCCCTGGGGAGGCAGGTGGCCCACGCTTGGGGCTCGTCCTGGCAGAGCCTGCGGGCTGCGGGTGGGAGGCCTCCTGGCAGCGAGGGCTGTGGGCCGCCATTGGGTTTGTGTAAAGAACAGGCTCTGCGCACAGGAGTGGTGCACGGAGGGGCCGGCTGTGACCCAGTGCCGCTCCAGGGCCTCTCCCTGCCAGGCAGCGAGGCGAGTGGGCTCCAGCAGCTGGAGAGGGGCTGGGAGGCAGCACAGCCCTAGGCTTTCCACCCAACAGCTGACTGGGACAGAGGATTTCAGTCCCAGCCCAGAGCTGGGTGGCTTTCTGGAGGGGTTCCTCCCTTCGCAGCATCCTCCCTGGGCCCAGAGGGTACACCCGGCAACTTCGGGCCAGCTCTTCTGTGGGGGGCAGAGGGGGCCGTGTGTGCATGTGAGGCAAGATGCCCCTCATTCCTGAGCAGGCAGGTGCACCTCTGGGGCATGCAGTGGGGGCTCCGTGCCTCTGGCTCCTGGAAGCTCCCTCCCGGGGAAGGGGCTCTCCTAGGCCCCAGGGTGCAGAGGGTCTCTCAGCCCACTGCTTACCAGGGACGGCACGAGCTTGGCGAGCACCCTGCCATCGGCACTTCGTGGCACCCAAGCCCTGTCATGGTGTTGTGTGGTAGGCACAGCAGGAAGATGGGCAGAGAGCACAGTGCTCAGCATTCTGTGCCAGGAGGCGGCTCTGAGCGGGGTGGGGGCAGAGTGCACAAGCCCTGAGATCCACAGCCAGGGAGGGCCCAGTGCCCCTCTGACCCCACTGTTACAGCTGCTAGCACTGAGGCTGCACCATCCCAGGGAACTGTGCTTGACCCCAGCACACTGCTCAACAGAACTTCCTGCAGCCAGATGGGGCGAAGATGGCAGCCACCGGGCACACGCAACCGTCCAGCTGCTGAAGCACAGCCAGTGCGGCTGAGGGTGGAAGTTTACGTTCTGTTCAAGTTTAACCCAAGTGGCAGGTGTGGCGCTGGCTGCTCTGCAGTCAGCCCCCCAAGGGTGGGGGTCCTGCAACCCTGTCTTGGGGAGGCCGTGGTTCCTAGGAGCAACAACGGCAGGCCCGGTGCAGAGCCACCAGGAAACAAACCAGCTGGGTCCTCAGCCACCACCTGCTTCGGGCAGAGGGCAAATTCTTGGGGCTCTTGTCTACCGAGCAGAGTCAGGAGTGAGTTGGGGTCAACCTCTGTACCTGGGATGACCCTGGCCTCTCCCGGGCTGCTTGGCCAGCTCAGGGCCAGCTGCTGCTCCTGCCCCATGGCTCAGAGCTCAGGGCCACATGTCCACATGCTCCTGGTGACCTGTCAGGGTGCTGACATGGCCAGAGATGACCAAAGCTGCCCCTCCTCGGGCTGCATGGCTGGGAGGCCTTTGGGGCCTCAGCCCTGTGAAGCTCCCAGTGCAGGAGGGAGAGGTGGGCACCCTCCTCCTTCAGCCTCTCCCAAGGGCCACAGAAGAGAATTCCTGGAGGATTTTCTTCCTCTGCACAGGAATGGTAGCTCAGGACACACACACAAGCCCAGAGCACGCCGGGCAGGGCAGCCTGCAATCTCAGCTGAGGCAGGAGGTTAGCAAGCCCTGCCAGGGCAACCCATTGACTTGGTGAGATCCTGTCTCTAAATACAAACCAAGAAACAGGCTGGATGCAGCTCGGTGCAAAGGCACTGCAAAAAACAACAAATAGAAGAACAACACAAAACCCCAAACCAGAGTTTGCAAATGTTTTCACTTCCCTCGGCAGTCGGTTAGATGGGGGCCCCTGGGGAGCCCCCGTGTCCTGCCCGACCTCTCTCTGTGGGCCTGGCTCTGGCATGGCCATTGCTCACAGGTCTTTAGCTGCTTGGAAGCTGAGCTCTGTCCAGGAAGGAGCGCTAGGCCCAGGAGGGTGGTGCATTCTGGGCACTGGGCATGGGCGCTGGTAACTGCCCCAGTCAGTGATGACCCAGAGCAGAGGGCCTGAGCCGGGCCTGAGCTGATCTTCTGCATCCCTGCCAGCTGTCACCAGGACCCAGGCAGAGACCATGCGAGAGCCGCTGCCCATACCCTGCTGCCCAAGAGCCCTGTCCGCCGGCAGCAGCCTCCACAAAGCACAGTCAGAGCTGGGTGCCTGGGCTGCCATAAAGAAGGAGGAGCCCCCTCTGCTGTGCCGGGGTACAGGAACACGGGTGAACTCTGTAGTGGCGCGCAGCCCAGGAGCAATCCAAAGTCCCCAGGAGGACCCTGCCCTCCAGGGAAGTAGACTGCTGTGTCCCACAGGGCTCCAAGTGCACGCTGGAGCCAAGCCTAGGACCCAAGCTTTCCTGGTGGCTCCTGTCCTGCGAACCTGGGGAGGAACTGGGGCTGGGGTCAGGCAGGGAGCCCCTTGGGGTGGGCACAGTGTGTGGTCAGGGGTCTTCCTGACGGGCCGATGCCAGCCTGCTCCAGAGGTTGGGTGTTGGTCCTCCTCCTGTCTGTGCCTCAGTTTCCTTGCAGGTCGGAGAGGTTGTGCCCTGCTGTGGAGCAAGTGCCAGGGCTGCAAGGTGGAGAGAGGCCCAGGGCCTCCCTGTCACTCACTGCCCACTCTGTGGCCCACAGGTCCCCAGGAGCCCAGAGGGCCGCACCCCAGAGGCCGAGGTGGGCACCCTGCTAACTTCCAGCTGAAGTCCTTGAGCTTCCTCCAGTCACTGAAGGTGGGTCCCAGCCTGTGACAATGGGCCAAGGACAGCTGTGTCCCCCTAGGCTGCTTCTGTTTAGGGAGAGCTGGGAGCAGCCTTTGGCCCTGAGGCTGAATGCAAGGATCCAAAGCACAGAGCTGTAGGACTTAGGAGCAGCCCGCTTGTTCCCCACTCTGCAATCAGGACACAGAGATGGGAAGAGGCGGGGCCAGGACAGATGGGGAGGCCCAGGGAGACAGCAGGTGGGTTCTCCAGAGGACAGGGCAGCCCGGGGCAGGGTCCTGTCCTCAGCAGGACCCAGGACGTGAGATCTTGCTGCAGCTGGACCAGCGGAAGCAGGAGCAGGCTCTGGCTCTCCTGCGGCAGCGAGCGGAGCAGGAGGTCTGGGAGACACAGATGGCCCTGGAGGGGCTGCTCTTCAAACACCAGCTGCAGGTCAGCCCTTCCCCAATGCATGTCCCTCCCCACGGCCCCTGTCACCTCTGGCCCAAACCCGTGGCAGCAGGGCACAGCTCGTGCGTGGGCTGCATGTGGGCTCACGGGTGACCCACCCTGCAGCAAAGCCTCAGAGCAGGGCCAGACGCTGGGCCACTCGGGCCCCAGGGCGCCAAAGGCCAGGATGAGACCTGGTCACAGATGTGCCTTGGCCTTCCACTGTCCTTGACTCAGACTGTTGGGCCCCGGAGCTGGAGGGTCAGACTCCATTGTTTGCCAGCATCCCTGAACCCCATCAGATGGGAAGCCCAATGCCTGGCCCCGAAGGGGAAGAAGGTGCCTGCTCAGAGGCGGTGACTCTGGGCTGGGGGCATTGACCAGCTGGCAGCTGCGACCCGGCTGGTGGGACAAAGCCGTGAGGGGATGGCTCTGTCTTCACTGTCCATCGTCCAGGGGCTGCTGGCAGGACACACACTTGCAGCACACTGGGACAGGCATTCCCAGGATGCCAGCAGAGCCGGGGAGCCTTGCTTGCATGTGCACACATGTGCACATGTGTGTGGGCACACAGGACCCCTCAGACCCAGAGTGCAGAGATGCCTGTCTGGCCCCTCTCTCCCTCCCTTCCTTCCCCCACCACGTGCTCTGCTCCTCCTCTGGAGTCCAGCATCATAGCCACAGGGGCTCAGCCACACGGATGCCCGGCTGGCTTTTTCCCTGGTCCTTCGAGCTGCTGCTTCCCCATCTGGGGCTCCCATCACCCCCTGCCCCCCACCGGCTCTGTGCCTGCTGGACACGGGTCCCTCTGCTGTCCTTGTGGCCAGCCCTCTGAGACCCCTGATGTTGCTGCTGGAGCAGTGAGCTGCCCCCTGCCCCCTGCACCCCACAGCACTGCCGGCAGCACCACCTCCCTATCCCCACAGAGGCTGACGGAGAAGCACGGGGCCCAAACCAGGCCAGGAATGGTTTCCAAGCCGGAGCAGCCACAGATCCATGTGGGCCCAGAGCCCACAGCACTGGCCCAGAGACCCATGCTGGCCAGGAGCAGGTGAGGCAGAGCCCGAGGCCGCCATCCTCCTGGCATGAGGAGGACGGGCAGGCTGTGCCTTGGGGCAGGTGTCAGGTGTGGCCCCGATGGCCCCATCTCTGGTGCGCTTCCCCCTGACAGGTCACCCCCAGCCCTGGGGAGAGAGGTCACCGGGTCCTCCCGGGTCCCTGAGGAGGGGCAAGCCAGCGTGGAGGGCAAGTCGGCTTCTGCAGGTGAGTGTCACTTGTCACCTGTGCTGGTAGGTAAGGGAGGAGCTGTCGGGCCCAGTGCTGGCCCACGATGTGAGCACACTCGCTGCCGACTCTCCTGTCACTCTGTCCACAAAGCACAAGTGGGATTCCGAGTCCCCTGAGCGAGGGGCTCAGCCTGGAGGGCTGCCAGTCTTGGTGCCCTTCCGTGCTCTTGAAGAGAATGTGTGTTCACATGGCTGGGTGGGAGCTCCTGAGGTCAGGTAGACTCCCATGGTTAAGGTGTTGCTCAAATTGCCTGGATCTTTGTGGGTTTTCTGCCCCATTCCACCCAGGGATTGAGAGGGTGCTGAGCAGCCAACTGTGGCTGTGAGATGTCTAGTTTCCCTTGCAGTTGCATTGGTTAATTGCAGGCCCTTCATGGATCCCCCCCCCCCCCGTTCTATGGCAGAACCCTGGTCATCCTTGCAAGGTGCTCTGCCCCAAAGCCTACTTTAGTATCCACAGACCAGTCGGTATCAGAGACACCCTTGGTGGGTTCCGATCTCCTGCTCAGTGCTTCGAGACACAAGGGTAAAAGAAAACTCAAAGACGGAGTTAAAGAGACAGAGATACTGGGAGCCAGGATGACCAGTGCTTGTGCAAGCAAGGCTGAATGAGCAAAGGCCTTGAAGTCCCAGAGCTGCCAATATTTATTGGCGACATCATAGTTAGATTGAGGTAAAGGGGCCACGTGAGAGGACCCATAGTTGCTATGGACACGTTACTGACGCAGGCAAGGCTTGTAAAGGAAAAGATGAAGCATTCTTGAATTAGAAACAGAACAGACAAAATATAGGTTGTGGTTAACAATTAACCTTATCTTTTTGGTAAAGAAAGTTTTCTTTTTTTTGTACCGGGGATCGAACTCAGGACCTTCCGGTTGCTGGGCAGGCACAGTGCCACTGAGCTAAATCCCAGCCTGTAAAGAAAGTTTTAACACTGGGACTGGAATTTGGCTAAGAGTCACTCTGACCTCGGCCGGTAGGCTTCTGCCCGTTTCACTTCTCAAAACAAGCCAATTGTGGGGTTCACTCTACAGCCTGCTTTGGGCACAATCAATGGAGAAGTCCCTCACAACTCAGCCTTCTTTTAACTGGGTTTACAGGGCATCTCCTTCCTCACCCTCTCACTTTCAACCTCTTTGGTTTTTTTTTTTCTTTTGGTACTGGGGATCGAACTTGGGACCTTGTGCTTGTGAGGCAGGCGGTGGCACCACTGAGCTAAATCCCCCGCCCACTTTCAACCTATTTGTGCCTTGGCTTTTCAAACGTGTTTCTTGTGAGCACCATACTGTTGGATTTTGCTTTTTTTTTTTAAACCCAATCTCTGCCTTCTAACTGAGGTGCTTCCTCTATGCACGTGAAATGAGATTACCCATGTGATTTAGGGTTGAAGTTTACATCCTGCCACTTGTTTTCTTTGGTTCCCATTATCCTACTTTTTCTGCCTCCTTTTGGATTAAAGTTTTTTTTACCGATTCCATCCTGTGTCCATCACTGGCTTGTGAGCCATAACTCCTTGTTATTGTAGCAATTGCTTTAGGATTAATAATATTACATGCAGTCTCCCTTTGGGTGATAGGTGATATTCTACCACACCACCCACAGGATGAGGGTCTCATAGTACTTTATGATAATATCATCATCCATTTTATTTTAAATGTGCTGCAAGCTCCACGATACATTGCTATTGTTTTGTTAAGAGTCAAGTATGTTGTTACCCATTTTAAATTACACGTGGGGCCCTGCACCCTCCCCCAGAGTCACCAGGTCACCACTTCTGGTCACTCACACCCTGAAGTTGCCATGTCACTGTCCCCAGTACACAGCTGGCACCCCTGTCCTCCACCTGAAAGACGCCCCTCACTGTGACCAGTGTGTGTCTGCTGCTGACGACTGTGTGAACTGTTCCTCTAAGGCCATCTCCCTGTGGCCAATTTTGCTCGAACACTGCAGAACCGGGGATCTGGGTGGACACTTTATTCTGGCACTTTAAAACCATCACCCAGGGCAGGGATGGAGCTCAGGGTAGAGCACTTGCCCAGCACGTGGGGGGCCCTGGATCTGGTCCCCAGCCCTGGTGCACAGGACAGGGGCGTCTCCATTCCCTTGTCTTCTTGACTGCTGCAGAGAAACTTGGGGCTTCCTCTTTACTTGTCACTTTGCTCCCTGTACAGAGCGGTGTCTGTACTCTTAGGCTACTTCTGTCTCATTGTCCCTGGTTGAGCACTTTGATAAGAATGCACTTTCGTGTACTTCTCCGTGTGCCCTGTGCTGGGGTTTGTTGAGACTCTTGGGCCTGAGGTTTTACTGTTTTCTTCGAATTTGGAAAACTCCCCCCTCCTATTTCTTCCAATGCTTTTTCTGTCCTGTGAGAACTCGGATACCCACGCAGTAGGACACGGGAAGCTGTGAGCTCTTCTCTTCTGCCATGTGTCATCTGCTGTTAACCCCATCCAGCATTTTTCCTCAGGTCCTTGCGCTTGTACATTTTCATTTCTAAGAGCTCCATTTCGATCTTTTACGTCTTCCATGATTCATTTAATTTCTTTCTTTTTTTTTTTCAGTACTAGGGATTGAAGTCTTCCCACTGAGCTGCACAGTCAGTCCTTTTTTAAAAATTATGACATCTCTTAGGGTCCCAAAGTCACTAAATTACATGGCCTGGGCTTGACTTTGCAGACCTCTGCCTCGACTTCACTTAACTTTTTAAGCACATGGAGAAAAGCTATAAAAGCTTTTATGAGCCCTACAAACTCTCACACTGTGTGGCCTGGGTCAGTTTTCAGCGACGCTCCCTGCCTTTGTGGACAATGCTTTTTGCATCCCTGCCTGCCTACTGGGCCTGGTGGAATTCACCACGTGGGGTCTGGGTGTCTCTGCATTTCTACACGTCTTTAACTCCACTCGGGACAGCAGTTATTTGGAGGTGATCTGATTTTCACTGTCTAGGTGAAGCCAGGTCAGTACCCAGACAGGGTCTCGGACTCCCCGCACCAGGGCAGGATGTTCTGTGTACCCTGCCAGTGGCGAACCACAGCGCTGTCCAGGCCGGCTGGTGGAGACAGGCTTAATTCTGTCTTTCCAGCCCCCGGACATGTCTTTCCCAGCCTCCAGTTGCCTCCTGTCCTGGGCTAATAGGTGGGTTCTCCACTCAGTACCCCAGGCAGACTCTCTTGCCAACTCCACAGCTGCTGGGCACCCCAGACTCAGCTCTGTCTCTTTACCTCAGTTTCCCTCCCTGCACTTGGCCTGGAAACTCTCAAGCCGTAAAATGTTCACATCGTGGGTCTCACCTCCCTTGTTTTCCAGCAGCCATCAAGGTCACTGGTGTTCGATGTCCACTGGCAACTGTGCTTCCCGATGAGTCTGGATACACACGCGCGTGCACATACACGAGCCCACATATGCAATTTTGTTCAGTTGTTTCAGGTGGGATGAAAAGCCCACAATCCAGTCCCCTGACTGTTGGCGAAGTAACTTTTTGAAGCATGGGGTCATTTTCTGGTCACGGCCAGCAGAGGTCAGCAGCCAGACAGCCGCTGCAGCTGGGAACGTGGGCTCAGCTGGCGGGGATCCTGATGCGAGACCCCTGATGCGGGACCCACGTCACCCCCTCTGGCCTCAGTATCCCTTCGGTGGAAGCCAGGTGGCAGCAGGGCTGCCTTCCCATGCGCTGCAGGGCTCTTCCAGCACTGCCTCCGGGACCTGGTGTGGAGCTGTGTGCGGGTGGAAGCCCCAGACACCCACCTGTGACCCACCTCCCGGAAAGACAGCCGCGGACATGGGCAGCCATCCCACCTGACCCCCCCCCCCCCCGCAACCCCACTCGCTTTCTCTTTCAGGACTGGTCGCGCTGGCCCCAGCCCCCGCCCAGTCGCCCCTGGCCAGGCTCAGCCCTCGGGACAGCGCCGGCCACCAGGTACGCGCAGCGGGGCAGGGGCACAGCTCCGGGGTGAATACACGGGGTGTGGTATCAGGGCGCTGGGGTCTCCACCGGGCCAGGCTGGGAGGTGCTCCCCGACATTGGCCACCCACCCGGCCAGCTGGAGAGGCACGGACTTCCCGGCACCCTCTAGAGCACTAACAAGTGCACGGCGTGGACGGAGGTGCTGAGGTCCCGCCGCCCTCGGGAGCTCACAGCCGGCCAGAGAAGGGGCAGTGCCGCGGGCGGGCAGTCAGGGAGAGCGCCAGGAGCCACCTGGGTGGTCAGCGATGACGCGTCCTCCGTGTGCCTCCCCCAGGGCAGCGCGGGGAGCACCCGGAGCACCAAGCCAGGAGCGGGCTCCGTAGCGGCGCCGAAGCAGAGCCTGCGGGAGGAGGAGCTGCGCGCGCAGCACCGGGCCGCGCTACTGCGCCTGCGCCGGATGGCGCTGGAGGAGATGGCACGCGCCGAGCTGGCCTGGCTCGAGCATCTGCGAGGGTGAGTGGCTCGCAGCCGGGTCCACCCGCCCACGGGCCCCGCCTGGTAGAACTCGCCTCATCCAATAGCCACGCCCATTCGCCGCACTGGCTCCACCTATCCAAGAAGGCCCGCCCACGCATTTGACCACGCCCCCCATGGCCGGGCGGCCCCGTCCAGTCCTCCGTGAATAACTGTTGATTGTAGTAATGAATAGGTGTTTGCAGAAAAGGAGATAAGGCTTTAAAGTGTCCCCAAAACAAACAGTGGACACCACCCACGGCCCTCCACAGGTCTGTGCACAGGTTTGCAGGGTACTTGTCTCTGTGCCCCTAGACTAAAATGCCAGGAGGCTCTCCACGCTTCCCGGAGCCGAGCTGGCAAGCACTCTTGCGGAGCTTTCCTTAGGGGGAACTCAGAAGTGGGGTCCCCCGCGGTGAGAGCCCAGGCCAAGACTCCTGACAGTGCACGGGCCTAGGCTGTGGGGAGCCCCACCTGAGCCCCTCTGGCCTGGCTCCCAGAGCCGGTGGAGCTGGTGTCTGTCAGGTGGTCAGTCATGGGTGGGTGGCTGTGGAGCCTGCCCAGCACGGGTGCCTCTCTGTGGCTTCCCACGGCCACCTGCAGGCCTGTGGAGCTGACCTTGACCTGCCGCTCCCCCAGGTGTCTGGGGAGCCCGGGCCACCGAGCCACAGGGGCTGCCGTGTGGGAGAGGACAAGGCAGGCCCTCAGCAGGCTGGAGAAGGGGCGGCAGGTACGGCATGGCTGGGGTGGGGAGCACGGAGGCCTGCTGCCCTTGACACACCTCCGCCGGTGAGTCCCTGAGTCCCTGGCACCCTCCATGGCCGCCTGCGACCCTGTGTGCCTGGGGACTGGGTGGAGGGTGGCACTGGCTGCAGGGCAGGTGCAGCTTCTTACTGGCCTCAGTTTGGCATCTGAGCGGTAGTGTCCATGCCCTGGGTCTTGGAAGGGTTTAATCAAGGAGACGTGGAGAGAGGGAGGGTGTGCCAGCCCTGTGGCGGGGACACTGGGGAAGAGCACTCCAGCGTCGTCCTGCCAATCCCTGGGGGAGCCGGCGTCCAGGGAGTGGCAGGGAGAGGCCAGGCTGCCTGCCGCCCCTGGCTGTTCATCAGCCCTCTTCTTCCCCGGCCGGGCTCCTGGGGTCCTTGGCAGGTGCGGAGGGGAGTCCAGGGCCTGTGGGACCTGCATGGGTTGGTGCAGCACCCGAAGGCCTTTCTCACAGTACAGAGGGCCCAGCCCCACCACAGGCAGGTGCTCCGCTGGGGCTGTGCAGCTGTGGGCTGAGGTGACTGGAGGGTCCTGCAGGAGCAGACAGACCTTCAGTGGCCATGGGTGGCGAGGACGTGGAGAAAGCCCTGGTGGAGGTGGGCAACCTAGCAGGAAGGAGCTGGAGGGGCCAGCGCTCAACTCAGCACAGGCAGTGGTGGAGGAAGGACAGAGTGGGGACCTCTGGCCTGCGCCTGGGGCTCCTCCCTGACGGCGGTCCCTGGAACCAGCAGCCAGCGTGAAAGCTGTGTGGATGGGGGGATGTGCCTCTAAGTTGTGGGGCTGAGGTCTTCCCTTCAGGGGGAGTGAACAGGGCTTTCTGAAGCACCTGCCCCAAGGGGGACTGTAGGACAGGGACCCTTTACTGCCCCAGAGCTTGCTAGGAGGGCCTCTGCCAGCCTTGGGTGGAACACGGGCTCTGAGTACTTTTCAGCAGGGTGCAGGCCCTGCCAAGGCAGTCTATGCAGTTTCGGCTGGTGTCACTCATGGGGACACCTGGGCCGTGATACCAAGGGCTGCCACACACGCCTGCCTGCTTCTCTGAGGACGAGGCCACGCCCGCTGCCTCTGCTGTCTCTCCTAGAGTCCCAGCCCTAGAGTCAAGGCGGCCTGGGAAGCCCCCTCTGAGACAGGCCCACTGGAGGGAGCCCCAACACCACGCAGGCCTGGCAGCCCTGCCAGCCCACGAGCCCAGAGAGGCCCTGAGAATGCGGAGGTCATATGGTGAGTCCTCAGGTGGCCCTGGCCCTTGCTCAGCACCCCTCAGCCTGCGCCTTCCTGGGGAGGGGGACCCTGAGGGCACTGGGGGAGCCTGCGGAGAGCTAGCCCAGAGCTGCAGGGACCGAGAAGGAGCAGGCAGCAGCTGTGTTTCCGGCTCTGTGGCTGCTGGGCGTGGCCATGGGGAATCTCCCAAGCCTGCCGAGGGGTGCGGAGGGACAGCAGGTGTCCAGCCTGGCTCAGGGCAGCAGGTGGCCTGGGTGTGGCCCTCCCGGAGCTGGTGTGGGGCTGTCTGTGGCTGGTGGTGCCTGGGCCCTCTCTGAGGCCTGGTCAGGGCCTTAGTTTGCAACACAAAGAGATGAGGGCCCCTTGCTAGGCTGAGTCAGGGAGGTTCCCTTGGTGGCGGTAAAGGCAGAGCACCCTGTGGGGCTGAGCAGAGCTGGAAGCCGCCCCTGGCCTGAGGCCTTCACTGGGTCCCCCTGCCTGCCTTGGGGAGGTTGTCACCACCCAGCAGCTCTTTGCCACCCAGGGAGCCTCCCCCAGGCCATCAGCTCCTGGGCTTCCTCCTGGGCAGCATTCCTCGAAGTCAGCTGTAAGTCATGGGCTCTGAAAAGGCTCCTAGGCTGACTGCCAGCCCCAGAATCCCAGAGTTTGTCCTTGGGGCTGGACAGGGTGGGCTGGTCCCCGAGCGGTATCAGGCCTGAGCTCTGAAGCTATTCTTGTTACACTGGCAAAGCCTAGTCAAAAGTGAGCAGGTAGAGAAAGGCAGGTGGAGGCAGGAGAGACTGGGTCCCCTGCAGGCCCACCCTGAGCAGTGGCTTGATTTTGTGCTGGGGTCAGGGCCCGGGGAAAAGCACCAAGCTTGGCTGCTTTCTCCTGTGTTTGGAGTGTGCCGGGAATGGGGTCCATCAGTGAATAAGCCTCTGTGCCCCCTGCACCCCAGGGAGCCAGCAATCGGCGAGGACAAGGACACCAGTGGTGCGGGCCCTGGTCTGAGACCTGGGGTGCCAGGGAGGGCTCGGGAGGAGAGACCTCTGAAAGGGCCTGGGGGCCCGGTGGGCGGTTGCAGGGCTGCTGGCTCCTGCACCAAGGACACAGGGGACTGCCCTCCTTCCAGCCCCCTCCTCCTGCCTGCTCCCTGCCCAAGTGTGGATCTGGGGGAGACCATCAGGCCCGCCCAGGGGTGGGGGCAGCAGGCTGTCTGCGTTCTGGGGTACAGGTGAGAAAGCAGCTGCTCCAGGCGGGCCTGCCCGGCACTGACCCTAACCAGAAGGGCTCAGGAGGGCCAGCACCTGCCCTCCTTGCCTGCTACCTGGAGGGGGTGACAGGCAGTTTTGCTGCCCTGGCAGTGTGGCCCAGGTAGGCAGGACGGGATACCCAGGACCTGGCAGCAGCTTGGGGTGCCCTATTCCCCCAGCCCTCCCAGGAAGAGCAGTCAGTCTCCACCAGAAACCTCCGGGGTCTCGCTGCCTGGAGGCAGCCATCTCCCCCCACGTGTGCCCCCCATGAGACAGCCCCATCTGCCCGGAGAGCTGTCGGTGGGGGCGGGGGGGGGGCAGGAATCTGGCTTCTGCTTGGCTGCAGCCACTGTCGGACCAGGCATGAGGTTGTTCCGGGTCAGGGCCTTGCAGAGTTGTGGCAGGGCTGGGCATGCCCGTGGGGCAGTGGGGGGGCAGTGGGGAGGGCCGTGACCTGCAGCCCATCTTGCAGCCTGGCCTCTGAGCACTGGGAGGGGACACCTGAGACGCCCTCAGATGCCGATGGCCACCAGCAGCCTCCGAGGCTAGCCTGGGGAGAGGACACAGCCAAGGCCAGCAGCCCGCCCGAGGACAGAGGCAGTCCTTTAGCCCAAGGTAGCCAGGCGGGGGAAGAGGAGGGCAGCAGGCCCAGGTCAGACAGACCCGTGTTCCCGCCCACCGTGCCAGTGTGGACCTGCATGGCCAGGGCCGCCCTGCCTGTGTCTGAGTGTGGCACAGGGCATGCTCAGCTTTACACAGAGCTGGGCCCCGGACTTGGGGACACGGACGGGCCCTGCTGCTCACAGAGGTTCCCGGGAGGTGGCTCGGCTCAGAGGCACCCCCGCTGCCACCAAGGGGAGGCCTGGGTGTCACCAGACCTGCCGTGTGCAGCCCTGCCAAGGTGGCAGGAGGGTGGAGTTAGGCCTGGGTGTGCCCTGCCCTGGATCCAGGACTCCCCAGCTCAGGCCTCTGCCATGGCCGGGCCCTTCCCTGTTCCCACGGGTCAGCTCGTTTGCTGTCTTCCTGCCGGGAGGAATCCTGGAAAAGTCGCACCTGCCCCCAGTGCCTCCCAGGCCCCAGCACAGCAGCTCGGCCCCCAGCCTGTGCCCCATCCTGCCCGTGCATGTTCCTTCCCCTCCCCTCTCTGGCCTGTGAGCCCCTCTGTACAGGGAGGGACGGGGCCAGGTAGAGTCATTTCCAGAGGGGACAGAGCTCCAGAAGCCGGGCGGCTTTCACGGCAGAGACGCCTCCTCCCGGCCACCTGCACGCAGAGACCAGAAGTCCGTCCTGTCCCCGAGCACCCCACCTTCACCCTCCTGCCTGGCCCTGGCTTTCCCGGTTCTCACCTTTCCCCAGTGACCGTGCTGGTCTCAGCAGTGAGACTGCGGCAGATAATGTGACCTGCAGAGGGCGCCGGGCTCCCCACGGGACAGCATCACAGTCTGAGGAGCATGGGGGTGGGTGGCCCCTCTGGGACACAGGCATCTTTGTCTGAAGCGGCACAGGGCAGCTCAGCCTCACACCTGACAAGAGAGAAAGGCGCAGAAGGGGTGGTGTTAGGAGTGGCAGTGGGGTTCCCAGAAGTGGGGGCCTGGGATGCACTGAGCTTTGGGCCCCAGGGAGGGAGGCGCCGTGGGCCACGGTGCTGAGTCCATCCCAGCAGCTGTGATGCTGGGACCGCGTCTTCCAGAGTCTTTCATCCCCCGGCTGGACCATCGGCACTCAGGCTTGCTGGACCCTGGACAGCTGCTGGACTCAGCCTCTCCTGTATGCAAGTCCACAGGAAGCCCTTTCCAGGGCCCGGGCCTGGGTGGGGTCCCCATTCTGCCCGCCGTGGCTGGGTGCTGGTCGGGACCTGGGCACCCATGTGTCCTTGCCTCTGTGGTGCTGCCCGTCTCCTGGTCGTCGCAGTCTTGCCTGACTGCAGCTCCTGCAACCCAGGGCATCTTCCCCCCTGCCTTGTCCATGCAGGCCCTCGAGGCAGAGGGAGGCGCCCCCAAAGCTCAGCCTGGGCCACAGGAGGCACCGGAGCCACCCCCAGGTAAGACCCCTGGCAGTGGCCTGTGTGCCTGCCCTGTGTGCTCCTCCCCACCCAGTGGAGCCGACCCCAGACGAGGAGGCCCCTGAGGACAGCAGAGAGGATGGGCAGGCTCGGGCACTGGTGGCCCCTGGCCCTGGCCCAGACCCCTTCGGGGCTAGAAGACTTCCTGTGGGAGGTGACCTGGCTGCTCCTCTGCGGAGGAGGCAGAGGGGATAAAGGAACAGGCTTGTGAGGGTTTCCAGCCTCCATCTCGAGATTCGCCCCCAAGTGGGGAACCAGATCTCTAAATTTAAAGCGATTTTCTCTGAGCTTTTTTTCCGGAACTGCCTGTCACTGACAATCCTGGATGTTTCTGTGTCCTCACACAGACCGAATCCCACGAGGCAGTCTTGCGTCCCCATGAATTTTCAGAACTTTTCATGGGGCTCCAGGACTCCAGGCAAGCCTGCCCCGCCCCTGCCTGTGCGAAAAGCTGGCTGTGCCTTTGCCCGCAGGGGCCCCTCAGACACAGCCCAGAGCCTGCTGGCCCGGGAAGAGGCCCCCGACTCGCATGGGTGGCTGCGCTCGCGGCTCCCAGGGGCCAGGCCTTGGACGCCCGGGAGCAGATGGTCCTCCGGTTGCCCGGGAAGCACGTGTGAGTTGGGGTGTGGCCTGCACCTGCACTCCTAGGGGGCCCTGCTGCATGGCCTTGGGGCGCCTCATCCCTCATGTGAGGCCTTCCAGGAGGCTCCCTGAGATGTGCAGACTCTCCCGGTCTCACCCTAACACTCCACCCCCCAGGACTCCACATGCAGGCAGGAGAGCCTTTTTCATGGCAGGGGCGTCTGGCCAGTGGGTCTCTGAGGCCCTCTCCAGTGGGGTTCGTTCCTCATGGTAGCCTGGAAGGACAGGGCCCCGGCGCCAGCTCAGGGACATGGCCACCCCCACACACCGCTTCTCCATGCCCCAGCAGGTGGCTGAAGGAAGCACATGCCAAGCTGGACTAGATGGTGGCGGGATCCCCACAGAGGAACCCCTGGAAGTGGAGAGCGGGCCGCCTGGGGCGCAGAGGTGCGGGGTGCAGGCAGGGGGTGTGGCCTCCCTCCTCAGTCTGCCGCCCTTCTGTGGAGAGGGGTGTTGCCCAGTGTTAGCCCCAGCCTTGGGTGCAGGAAGGGCGTTCTGAGTTCTCTGGGGTGCCCATCTGCCACCGGATCCAGATGGTGCCCAAAGACAGAGGCCCACTGGGGAGTGCGGATGGCGGGAGGTGACTGGCAGGGATGTTTCTAAGAGTGGCAAGGCTGACTGACGCTGTGTGTCCCTGGCTGTGAGCGGGGGGGGGGGGGGGGGGGCGGCGGCTGGGAGAACAGCGTCCCCTCCTGGGGTGCTCCAGGACTTGCCCACCGTGTGCTTACAGGACAGAGGCCTGTCAGCAGGAGGACAGCAGCAGCCCCCTGGCCGCCTCCCCAGGTGACCCCCTGCCCTCTCCAGGGTCCCCAGGCCAGGTCAGGGACCCTGGAGCCCCCACATAAGGACCACCCCAGGCCCAGGTCCTAGATCTGAGCCGGGCTTCTCCCCGAAGCTCCCAGCTCTGCCCTCCTGTTGCTCTCACCCACCTGGGGCTGTAGCCCGACCCAGGCTGGGCCCATCCCTGTCACAGAGGAGCAGCCACGCAGACACGGCATCAGTCGTGGCCGTAGCTGGCTCCTCAGACTCCAAACGTCCACGCCGTGGACCTGTTTGGGAGCCGTTGGCAGAGGCAATGTGCAGCTGGCTGTGGTCGAAAGGGTTGAACACGCTGGCACCGTCCTGCTTTCCTGCCTCGTTTGGGGCCCTGGTTTTGAGCCACTGGCTGTGGGAGCCTGGGGGCAGGGCCGCTTCCTAGATGCAGGGTGTGACAGCTGTTGGGTGTCCCCAAATTCACCCTGTCTCAGCAGCTCCTGCAGCCCTGGAGGAGGAGGCAAGAATGCTTGTGTACCTGGGCTCCGGGCCTGCAGCTGGGCTCCCCTTGGGGTCTGCAGGGTCCCCAGCGTCGTCCCCCATGTCCTCAGCAGGCTCTGCGTGTGACTTGTCCTGCTCCTCCCTCCAGGAGTTTCAGAAAGCCACAGCCACCCTGGTCCAGCTTTCTGACGGCTCCCTCTCCCTGTCTGGCCCCGAGGCCGAGGGCAGCCGGGCCACAGAGCCCAGCTGGTCCGAGGAGCTGTCTGCTCACGAGGACTTTGCCCCACCCTTGTTTTGGGGGCTCCACCAGGGTGACCCTCAGCCGGGTGCTGTTCCTGGGGGTGCAGGGCCGGTGACCTGGCAGAGACCAGAATGTGGCCAGGCTGGTGCCCTGCCTGGCTGTCCAGTGGAGGCAGCAGTGGCAGACGACTTAGTCCCAGAGCAGAGCTCCTCACAGGCCAGCTGCCCACTGCCTGCCCAAGATGTTCGTTCTCCAAGGTCTGGGTCAGAGCTGTCAGAGGCCTCCAGCCAAATTTGGGACGAGGACATTGAAGAGAACCTGTCAGAACCTGGCCCGGGGGCTGAGCCCACCTCTGGCAGCTCCTCGCCTCCTGGCTTGTCCAGCTTGGAACACAGCATGGCTGTACCTGCCTTGGGCCCCAGACAGGGACAGGAACCTTCTGGAACCAGCCGGAGCCTGAGCGGTGGGTCAGACACAGGGAGCACAGAGCAGGCGTCCCCTGAGGCGGCCTCTACCAGCGACCTGGACCTGTCACTGTCATTTCCTTCAGGGACTTCTGCTTCTGAAGGGGCTGGCTGCCAGGAGCGGCCCCAGGCTGCTGGCCCAAGCCTGTGCTCTGAAAGGAGCCCTCCACAGGCCTCTTCAGGGCCTGAGGTACGCTGTGGGCTGGCATCCCCTGTAGCTGAGGGCCAGGCAGCTGGGCTTACGGGGAACGGAGACCCCCGAGTCCCACAGCAAGCTGGGCCCCTGCCCAATGCTGGCTTCCTGACTGAAATTCTGTCCCCTGTGGATGAGGAACTGTCTTATGGCAGTGGGGACCTCCCACATGCCCCCTCCTGGGACGCCCACCTCCCTCCACCGCCTCCCATTCCCCGCACAGACAGTGATGGGGATGAGGCCCAGCCCTGCTCCGAAGACTTCCCTTCCCCTCCCCAGGAGGCCATGGTTCCCCAAGACTCGCTGGGCCCGCTGGAGGAAGACACTTCCATCACCACTGAGGACGTGTCCCTGTCAGAGGAGGCCCCGAGGCAGGCTCTGTCACTGGGTCCCCAGCAGTCGGGGCTCTGCCTGGGGCTGCCTGGGCCATGGGGAGGCCCTGAGGGTAAACTGGGTGGATCAGGGTCTGCGGTGGGGATGCGGGCTGTGGGTGGCCAGCGGTCTGAACAGGTCACCTGGCCAGAGTCGCCCTTGGGTGAGGGTGCAGCCAGTGTCTGTGGGGGGCTCCCCAGGGCATCAGCACAGCCCCGGCCTCCGTCCAGAGCAGCCTGTGTGGCAGCACAGGATGTGACCGGGCTGTTGGTGGCTGGTGACCCAGATGTGCTGGGTGTGGGGCCCTGGGCCCTCAAGGGGGCCTCGGGCAGTCGCCTTGGGCCCCAGGAAGAGGTGCAGTGCTTTGAGAGTGCAGGGCACCAGGGAGGCTCAGGAAGCCTCTCAGCCGCTCCCCAAGACGTGGCGGCCTGGGTGGCTTGTGGGTCCCCTGGGCGCCCTGGTGAGGAGGGTGTAGAAGGCCCAAGGCGCTGGGCAGAAGACTCACTGGGCAGAGAGCTCCCAAGGGAACACGTGGCCTCCAGCCCCGCCTCGGGCTCCTGCTCTGATCTGGGCACAGAGAGGGACGAGGTGGTGACCCTGGTGTCCACCCAGCTCACCCAGAGGATCCTGTGTGACTCCATGGCTGTGCTGGCAGGGCTGGCTCCTGGGGGCAGCCTCTAGACACTGCGAAGTCACTGTGTCTCAGCCACCTTTCTCTCCTTGCTGAAACAGGATACCCAACACCCAAAGTTAGAGGAGGAAAGGTTTATTTAGCTCACAGTTTGTAGAGATTTCGGTCCATCATCGGCTGGCTCACAGACAGGGTGGCTCATGGCAGAGGGACATCTCAGAGGAGAAACAGTCACGGCACCCACATGGTAGCAAAAGCAACAAGGGAGCCTAACAGCTTCTTTCTGTCCCTCTTATCCTATCCGGACTATCGGATTAGGGTGACACCAAACCAATCGGTGGACTGATTGAGCAAGCACACGCCCTTAATCACAGCATCACACACTCTAGATTCAGCCACCTCTGAACAAGCCCTGTGACCGCATGAGGCTCCGGGGACATGTAGACATAAACCATGACACTGTAAATATGTGTGTGTGTGTGTGTGTGTGTGTGTGTGCATGCGCGTGCACGCACGCCTCCGGAAGCTGGAGCTTCCCTTGTGGGCGAGATGGTCATGCTGAGTGGCCACCCTGCTGCTGGCTGTGCAGGAAGTCACTCGACAGGCATCCACTGGCTGCGATTCTTCCGGCTTCTCAAGGGCCCTGACCCGAGTCAGAGGCGAGCTTGGCAGAGGCTGTGTGGCCAGCACAGAGGGAAGAGTCTTGGCCGGGAGCACAGGGCAGGTGGGCATGGATGGTGCAGAGTTTAGGCCTCGCCTTCTGACAGTCTGAGGGTGTGCTGTGGAGGACGGAAGTCCCCCTGACCAGGCTGGGTGTGGGGGGCGTCTCTGTGTTATTTTTGAGCTGAACCCTACCTCCCGTGCCCTTAGGACAGTGGCTTTGCATGAGCCCAGTGCCCAGTGCTTTTACAGTGGAAGCAGCTTTGGGGTCTGGATTTCCTGAGAGGATTTGGAAGCTGTGACAGGAAGTCTCAGAGGTTGCTTTCCGTTCCTGAAGCAGTGTGTGCACACGCGCGTGTGTGCTTGCTATTGTCTGTCACTTCTCTGAACCTTCTCACTCACCACCCATCATTCATCCGTGGGTCTGTCTGGCTATCTGTTGTCTGTCCATGCATCTTTACCGACTCACTTCTTATCTTTATCATCACAAGTGATGCAGGAGCTGGGCACAAGCCTATAATCCAGATCTTTCAGAGGCTGAGGCAGGAAGGTTGCAAGTTCAAGGCCAGCCTAGGGAATTTAGCAAGACCTTATCTCAAAAAAATGCTAAAAGGGGTGGGGCTGTGGCTCAGTGGCAGAGCTTCTTGCCTAGCTTGTGTGAGGCCCTGGGTCCCATCCCTAGAACTTCAAAAACAAAAACAACCAAAACGCCAGGTGTGGTGGTGCATGCCCATAATCCCAGCTCTCAGGAGGCTGAAGCAGGAGGATCACCTCGAGTTCAAGGCCGGCCTGGGCTACATAGTCAATTCAAGACCAGTTTGAACTGTACAGTGGGAAAAAAAAATAAATAACAAAATGGGGCCAGGGATTTAGCTCAGTGGTTCCGCCTGCCTTGAAAGCACAAAGACCCAAGTTCGATCCCCGGTACCAAAAAAAAAAAAAAATAGCAAAACAAAAAAACAACCAAAACCTCAAATATGCTTATAAGTAATTTGTAGCCCTGGCAGCAGCCAATGTGCCATGAAAGGGCAGGGTACAGAGGAGCTATACACACAGCAGCTTTGGGAAGTGGACCCCAGGACACTCGAAAACACTACATGGGCCCAGTAATATGTCCAACTTCTGAGTCTTTATGGGTCAGTTCAAATTAATTTTTAAAAACCTACTTGAGGGCCGGGGATTTAGCTCAGTGGTTCCAGCGCCTGCCTCACAAGTGCAAGGATCCGAGTTCGATCCCCGGTACCAAAAAAAAACAAACCTACTTGAATTAAGGATTCTAAACCAGGAAAGGATTATTCTCAGGAAATTATTCTTTTCTCCTCTTCTACTTCTGTAGTGTCCAGTTTCCATGGCTATGCTACATTTTATTTTATTTTATTTATTTTTGGTTTGGTTTTTATCTTTGGTATCAAGGATCAAACTAGGGACCTCGGGCTTGCAAAGCAGGTGGTGGGGGGGCCAGGGATTTAGCTCAGTGGTTCCAGTGCCTGCCTTGCAAGAGCAAGGTCCTGAGTCTGATCCCTGGTACCAAAAAAAAAAAAAGCCGGTGGTGGAACCACTGAGCTAAATCCCCAGCATACATTTTAAACACTTTTTATTAAAACATAATTCCTGTACCACAAAATTTGCCTGTTTACACTGTACACATGGAGAATTTAGCACCCTTAGAATACTTAATGTATTCATGCACAGCCCCCCAGTGGGTGCAGGGCTCTGTCCCCCGTCAGGCTCAGACCCACCCAGCTAAGAGACAGGGTCCCTTCATCTAAGTGCACTCGGGGGCCCCAGGGCCCCAGATTTTCATGCATCTATGCTGCTTTATTTTTATTTGTATTCGCTCATGTTTACAGTACATAATGAGCCCATCCCTTATGCGGCATTGATGCGTGCTGTGTTTTCAGTGGGAGAAGCTGGCAGAGCAGGGTTTTGGGTGCCAGGCCCCAGGACTCAGAGCTGTGGTGCCCTCTGCCCTGTCGCTCTGGTGATGGACCCTTGGGACCCCTTGGAGTTCCCACCACCAGGCAGGAGCTCCTCCCAGAGAGCCCCTCCTGGCGCCACAACCTGCCAGGTCTTCCTGGGTACCTGTCCCCAAGGACATGTCTCGTCCAGGGAGGCTCCAGCCACGGTGTCACCTGGTTCTGTCCCGGGCTTTCCCAGTCCTGAGAGCTTTGGTTCCAGTTGGGGAAAGTTGTCCCGTGTGAGACTTCACTGCACATTTTTAGCTACAGCTGTCTTATTGATTCTCTTCTAGTTTTCTGAACAAATTAGTCTGTAATTTTTTTTTCTATTTATTGCTGACCCTTTTGGATTTATGAGGCTGTGTGAGAGAAATTATGTATTTTACACACACGTGTTTGGCATGGCAATAAATCTCCTACATCAAAACCCTGCAGATTTTCCTCAAATCCAATACCAACTCCCAATCTCGTTGCTTGGGGTTGTCGCTGACGGCTCAGCACAGTGGAGGGGTGCACGTGTGGGAGAAGAGGGGTCTCCCCAGAAGGATCTTGCCTGGGGGCCTAGTGGGTACATCACATTGCCAGAGTCATTTCGGCCTCTGGCACGGTGCCCTTGAGGGGAGGCTGTGCCTGGGAACTAATGAGAAGCCAGGCCACGCCTCCTGTGACAGCACCCCAGGGGCCGGTGCTATAAAACGACTGTGGAGTGCGGAGGAAAAGTATATCCATCAGGTGGCCGACACATTTTATGTCCCTACGGAGCCGGCTCTGGCATGCAGAGCCGGTGACCGTGAGGGCTTCCGGCAAGGGGCCTCCCTCCAAGGTCTCGAGCAGATGGGCTCTGATCTGCAGTAACCACTCGGCCCAATAAATCTCAACACTGGTCTCAGGAGAAGTCATTATCTTTCATAGAAAACGGTTATTTCTCCGCTAACTCCCTCGTTTAATTTCCCAGCGATCTGTCTTTCTGCACCCGGCTCATCTCGGACCCCCTGCATAAAAACCCACCCTGCACTCAGCCTTTGCGAGCTACATCCCCAGTCGTCCTTGGATTCCGTTCCCTGCACAGCTCTGACTGCCACTCGATAGCCACATATGGAAAGTGACAGCCGGGCGCTGCTGGGGAACACGGGGGCACTGGCTCCAACGTACCTCCCACGCCCACACCTGGGTGTTTGGTTGCCGGGGCAGGGAGCTGGCGGAGCTCACGCCCCTTCCGGGTGGAGCTGGTCCTATGCCCGGGATTTCCTGCCCAAACCAAGGGCTCAGGAAGTCAGCCCTTCCCACGCCAGCACCTCCAGTGGCTTCGGAGACTCCAAGAAACGTACCCAGGTTCCCATCAGTCTCCGAGGCCCTTCCTTTGCCCGCTCCATGGCAACCACGCCTCTCAAACTGCTTCTCTGCACTTGTCCCCCGACCCATGTCTCCCTTTGCCCCAAGCCGAGGCCCCTCCCGACGTCCAAGAACACAGCAGGCTGGGCTGGGGGGAAGCACAGGGTGTCCCACAGCGGCCCTCTGCCTGCTGCTTGACGCCACCCTCTGCTCAGTGGCCTGGGGGGGCTTCCAGCTCATCCTGCCTGGCCTCCACCTCGGGGCCTTGCACTTGGGCTGCCCCTCACCTCTTCCTCTGCTCCCTTCTCTCCAGGACTGCGGGCTTTCACACCTTGTTGTAGGCCCAGAGGGACAGGCTTGCTTTCTCCTCGCCTTGTTTCCAGGCCTCGGCACAGGGCAGGAAAGCGGTGAGCGCAGGAGGGGCAGGGACAGAGCGCAGGGCTCCTCCGTGGGTCACCTCCCCCAGCACCTCACGCGAGCGCTTCCCTCAGCGAACGAAGGGCATCCCTGGCCTCAGCAACAGGCCCCGTCAGCGAGGCCAAGGGCCCTGACCTGAGGGTCCTTTCTTTCTTGTTTTGGCCACAGCGTTGAACCCTGACGTGTGTAAAATCAGGACCAGCAATCAAAACACCAGGGACCCTGCGCACGAGAGCACAAGCCACAGGGCTGCGCCTCTGGTCTGTGGGAGACAAGGACCTTGCAGCTGGTTACAGGGATTTCAGGCAAACTGAGAAGTGGACTAAGAACCTCCCATTAAATTTACATTTCAGACTTAGGTGCCACCAGCTCGCTGTTTGTCCAGACTTCACATCTAACCTAGTGTGTCGTTTTCCGTTTGCTAAACCTGGCGGTCAGGGCCCTGGAAGGATCACGCGTGTTCTGGGCGGGGCGGGGCGGGGGCGGGGCCTAGCAGGGAAGGGGCGCGTGAGGGGCGGGGCGCACAAGGGCGGGAGTCGGACTGGCCGGGAACTCGGGGGCGGGGCCGGCGCGCGCGGCCACGTGACGGCGGTTGCCAGGGTGAAAGGTCGGCGCGCCGGCGACACTCCCAACATGGCGGCGGCCGGGGCGGCTGTGCGCAGCCCGGGAGCCCGAGCGGCACGCTCGCCCCAGTCCCCGCCTCGGGCCGTGCGGCTGCCGGGGCTGCTGCTGCTCCTGGCCGCGGCGGGCCCGGGCGCGGGCAGGGCGGCGCGGCTGTACCGCGCGGGTGAGGACGCCGTGTGGGTGCTGGACAGCGGCAGCGTGCGCGGGGCCACGGCCAACAGCTCGGCCGCGTGGCTGGTGCAGTTCTACTCCTCGTGGTGCGGCCACTGCATCGGCTACGCGCCCACGTGGCGGGCGCTGGCCGGGGACGTGCGAGGTGAGGCCCTGCGCGCCGGGCCTGGCTCCAGCCTGGTCCGCGTCCTTCCGAGTCCCCGGCGCCCCGCGAGTGGCCGTCTTGGGTCTTCCGCCATAGAACACCTGCCCTTTTCAGCTCCAAGAGCTCCACGAGGTCCCCAGGCCTCTTACCCCCCAACTCTTTCCTGATCCCCACCCTATAAGTCCATTGCACAGCCTGGCAGCCCCATCCTTTAAGCACCTTCTTTCCTATCCAAAGTCCTCGCTGCTCCCTGCCTTTTACGTCGACGTCATCCCCTTCCTGGTGTGAATCGCCAGCCATATGGTGGATATCAAAGTGAGCCCAAGACTTAGAGCCCAGTGCCCCCGGGTCTGCTCTGTCGAAGCAAAAGAAGTACTCGAGGCATTTTGTTGGTGGCTTCCTCCTCCCAGACCGCAGCTTTTGAGAAATCTGTCATTCACCAAACTGCTGGTGCTCAGCACTTTTCCAGTGCTGAGAGTTATCCCACCTGGTCTGAATGGCAGAGTTGTAGCCCTAGGGGCGTTTGCAGTCCCCTTCCAGCGGGCTGGCCTTGTAAAATGGAATTTAAGCGCCTTTGCAGTCTCAGCTCCTCCCCAGCAAGGCTGAGGTTTGGCTGGACTACTAGCTACTGTTGCAGCTAACCTCTAATTACAGATTTCACCGGGCAAGAGCAGTTACAAATTGTTACTCTTCTTTCCTGCACCTTTGTTTTTAGGTCTTACTTTTAACACTGCAGTGTTTTTCTCATATTCAAGAAAATGGGGAGGGGATACTGAGGATCCAGCCCAGGGATGCTCTACCCAGCCCCACCCACCCATTTTTTTCCCCCATTTTTGTTTTTTCAAAATTTTGAGACAAGGTCTCACTGTGTTTCACTTGACCTCACCTTAGCCAAAAGGCGGGGAATCGGATGGTCTCATGTGTTTCAAATCCTCCTGCTTCAGCGTCTTTGAGTGCTGGGATTACAGGCATGCGTCACTGGCACTCAGCTAAACCTTTTTTTCAAGTACACAGTTGTAAATGACTGTCTTTAAAGTGTATCCTCTTATCTCGGTGTTGGGGCTAATTCTAGTGGATTTGTTCTCTTGGATTTCAAGTTTTCTTAAGTTCTTAGCACTCGGCAGAACTGAGACCAGAGACTGGAAGAAGGGACCAAAAAACTAGAGAATTTGCCTTTTTTTTTCTTTTAGAAAAAACCCCCAAGACAGTCAGTAAAATAGAGGAGTTTTCAGTTCTTGTTTTTATTGAGTAACAGAGATACAGATGTGTAAATGAAAGTTCTGGTAGATCTGATGGGGCTTCTGTCACCTTTTGGGGGGTTCTTTTTTCAGCTTAGTATCTGAAATGCAAAAGTCATAAACCACGTTCAACTATTGCAAGCTGTTCTGTAGCTGAACCGGCATGTAGGAAACCCTGAAAATTGTCCTTGGAACTTGGGAGGAAGTTTACTTCCAAAAGTGAGGCTGTCAAATCCACTCCTAGTGGAGCGATAAACTTAACTAAATCAGGCTGCTTAAAAAGGGCTGGCTGGCTGCCAAGTCAGTGCAGGAAGACCTGGGCTGGGCCTGAACTGAGATCTGCTGAGAGTGAAACTGGACTGACGGGCACAGTGAGGAGGGGTGGGCCGGGGCCGAGCTCAGGTGGGAACACAGCACTGAGGAGTGTTCTGCCCAGGGTTCCCAGAGCCTGTTCTAGGGCTGGGCTTCGCAAGCAGAGTCACCTGGGACTGGTAGAAAAGCAGGTCATCAGCCCAGGCTGCTGGGTGGAGCGCAGCTCCTGTCGGCACAGGCCCCAGGTGTCAGGATCACTGTTCTTAGGGATGATAACCCTGCGAGACACCAGCACGGAGGCTTATGGCCGCAGGAGGGGAGACGAGCCAGGGGCGCGCTCTGGGTGGTGTCCTCCACACCAGAGAACTTTGGTGTGGGGAACTCTTCTGTGAATGGGGCCTTTGCCACCTGTGTGTGCCTGGTTCCCCTGGGGAATGGGGGAAAGCTCTTCCCTCAAGAGTGGCAGCCCCCTGTGCTTGGCGGTGTCTCCCTTGTGTGGGTTGTGGCTCAGGGAGGGGGTGCCCTTTGCCCCCACACTGGAGTGTGGTTTTGATCCCCTTGGGCACATGGACCTTGCCCTGGGCCCCACAGGTGCATCTCAGGGCCACTCTTGAATGCCATCCCGCCCACCCCCCCAGCTACGCTAGTCCCTACACCAGGGGGTCGCTGCCAGGGGCTTGCACGTGGGGATCCTGAGCTAAGAGAGGGCTGTGCCACCTGCCCCTATTACCTGCTGTCTAGAAGGAGCGGAAAGGTGGGCAGCCTCCGGCACCTGTGTTTCCCTCAGACTTGGGTTGAACTTCCCCTAGCTCTTCACGGGCTTTTGAAAATAATTGTTTTTCCTCATAAGAAGGTGGTTTAAGAAACAAAAGATCCGCTGTTAGGTGAGCCAAAGGTCACTGGAGTGTTTGTTTGAACCTGGCTTTAGCCTGCTACTTCTGATCGCTTGGCAAAACAAAACGCACTCTGTTCCTGAGGATCGTCGTGTGGTGCAGGCTGCCGCGGTTCCTCCAGCTGTGATGGGGCTGCCTCCCCTGCCCGGGTTAGCCCTGCACAGGGTGTCTCTCCAGGGTGTCTGGGGCAGGAGAGGGCCCCAGGAGGAGTGTGCATTCCCTGGGGTCCCCTCAGGGTCTGTCTTCTCCCCTAGTGCCACCCTGGGGAGCAAAGCACAGGGCTAGCGCGTGAAGGGCTAATGTTGGCACCAGAATTCCGGGGGCGGGGGGGGGGGGGAGGCAGGAGAGGTTGCAGGACCCCTGGAGCACTGTTAGTCATCCTGCAGGGGGCGCTGCGGGCAGTGGTGCCTGAGGCAGAGCGGGATGGAGTCCGTCCGGGTCCCACAGCTGAGGGAGGGCTGGAGCCCAGGTCCATGTGTGGGTGACTCCAGAGCCCCACGTGCTCACCTGTGTCCCTGTAGAGGGCAGCTGGGGGGCGCCTGGTGGGCATTGGACGGGACCTGGGCACAAGCTGCACTCCTGTGGGCAGGGGACAGGGTGCCCTGGGACTGCTGCCAGCTCGGGCCCCGGCCTGCGTGCTTCCTCAGCACCTCTTCCCCTGCTCTTCTTGTCTACTTGACTGGGACAGAGCGTCTGGGGTGAAGGAGACTGTGAGCTGCTCCCCACAGGGCCCATTATCTGGAGGAGGGGCAGGTGGAGGCTGTGTGTCAGAGCCCAGAGCCTCAGGGCTGCGGGACACCTGCACTTGGGGAGGTGCGAAAGGTGGGAAATGCCAGCTGGCCCTGCTGTCACAGCTGAGGCTGCTCTGCAGCTAACCAGGGCGGGACACCAGCCAGGCCCCGGGGTGGCCCTCCCCCGGTCACTGCAGCTGTGTGAGACCCTGGGAGGCTTGCTGAGAGGGCCCCGAAGAGAGCCACCACCACAGTGCCTGGCTAGGCCCTACCATGGAGTGGCCCAGGCTCAGCAGGGGTGGGGACTGGCCCCTTTCAGAGGCGCTTTCTTTCCTGTCCCTCACCTGTCTGTGCTTCCACACAGAGGAATAGGGCTGTGCTAACTGCACCTTTTTTTTTTTTGGTAATGGGGATCGAACTCGGGACCTTCTGCTTGCGAGGCAGGCGGTGGAACCACTGAGCTAAATCCCCAGCCATAACTGCACCTTTAATGCAGTTGCCATGGATGCTGAGGGTCAGATCAGGTTTGGGCCAAATGCGGGGAATGCAGAGGCCGTGGGGGCTGGGGTGAGCTCTTGCCCAGCATGCTTAAGGCCCTGGGTTCCAGCACCAGCACCAGGGAGAAGGTGGAGCTGGGCACAGGATCGAGCAGCACCTGGGGCCTGGCGGCACTCGTGCTGGGTGTACATGTGGGCATGCAGGTTGGATTTCTCCCCCTGCCTGTGTGTCCCACACTTATCACTTGGGCTTGGAGTTTATCCAAGAAGAACTTTGCTCTCCGGGAGGGCCCTGTGCCCGGAGGGAGATCTGGGGTCCAGAATGTGAGCCTGGAGCCCCCCACCCTGGCCTGGCTTTGGGAGGGTGAAGAAGCCACAGCCGAGCTTAGGACCTCAAACATAGCTCTCCCGTGTGTTCGGGTAAACCTCGGAGGTTAATTAACCTTGCCCGTAATCATTTCCCAGGACTAATTGATGCTTACGCATAAATCGGACTTCGTGGACTTTTTCATTAGCACACAAAGGCCTGGTCCTGCTAGGTTCAGTAGTAGTGCTTCACGGCACATCCGAGATGCATTATAGTCTACTAGGTAAAGAAACTTAATTATTTCACGAGTACTTTTAAGCCTGAGGTACAGCCCAGCTCCAGAGTGGAAGTGGGCAGTGAGAAGTGGTCCTGTGGTTTGGCTCCCTCCCCGTGGAAGCCCGGCCTCCAAGGCCCCCAGCTGGCACCCTTTGACCCCAGGTCCCTGGCGCCCCACACCCCCAGCAAGTCACATTCACTCAGAGCACCCCCTGCTTTGTGTGGCGGCCTGGACAGGTGGGAGAGGCCGGGAGGGAGGTGCTGCTGAATGGGGCCAAACCCTGAAGCTAAGCCTTCTCGGCGTTGTGCATTTGGTTTGGTGACATGGGCGGCAGTGTCCTTTGTGTCCCTGTGAATACGTCCATCTGCCGGGCTCCGTGGTGACTGCTGGCGCCTCCTCAGTGCCCATGGTGCCTGTGTAACTGAAAGTCTCCCTTCTGCCGCTGCTGGTTTTCATAGACAAAGGCCCTGAGATGCCGGCGCCCGGCGTGCCCTGGTCAGGAGGCCGGGGGCTGCAGAGGCATTCTGTCTGCGCCTGGCTCCGCGGGTGACCTGTTGATCACAGGAGCTTGTGTGCTGAGGCAGGTGCACCCTGTGGGCCATGCGTAAACTGGGGAGGCTCTTCCCGCCCGGCCCTGCGAGGCAGTGAACAAAGCAGAGTTGTCCTCTAGAGGGAGGAGCTGACGCCAGCAGAGGCAGAGGCAGAGGCAGAGGTGCCTGCAGAATACACGGCTGGCCGGGAGTGGAGGGACGCAGGGGCGCTGGCGTGGCAGGAGGGGAGGGTCCCACGGGGCCCAGCCTGTGGCCTGGTGAACAGTGTCTGTCTGGTTCAGGAAGCCAGAGGACGGTCCTGTGCGGGGAGCACGGTGTGCGCCAGGCGTCTCTGGCTACTGTCTGGGGGCTGAGGGCAGAGCCGCGGGACGTCACGGGTCCAGGGGCTGATGTGGGGAGCAGGTCGGCACCCCGAGGCAGGTGGCAGGTGGCAGGTGGCGAGCCTGGAAAGGGGAGGGCACGCTTCTGTCTGAGGTCAGCTCGGGGGAGCTATCCCAGACTCCTGAGGAGGAGGTCCCAGGGCGGAAGCGCGGTTTCAGGCCCTATGGGTGGATTTGGTGAGATGTAGCAGGGGCGGAGGGGCAGCTGCTTGCACAAAGATTTGGTGGCCTGGGCGCCGTCTGCCTTCCCAGCCTGCCTGTGTTTCCCTCTGGCTGGCTTCCTTCTGTGGCCTGCTGTCGAGGAAACAGTGGCTCCGGCTTGGAAGTAACCCACTGTGATCGTCTGTCCTGTTTCTGTCCTTGTGGGTGCCCCACCTGGCCCGCTGTCTGACCCTGCGTCCACCCCTGCCGTGCGCCCAGGCCGTGTTGGAGACACAGCGCTCATGACGGGGTTGGGGAGAAGCCTGGCCTTGCTGGCCCTGGTGGCCCCGTGGCTCCACCCTCCAGTGCTGCTCACTGGTGGGGACTTCCCTGACGGCGTCCTGCCTGTGTGGCAGGGACCTGCCCAGCCTGAGCTCTCTGACAGTGAGACCCGAGGTGGCCCAGCAGGACCCGGGCTGCTGGTTGTTCCTGTTTCCTCCGAGCTGGTACTGCAGCCTCAGCTGTTCACTGTAGGGACAAGGGTGTCACACTGGTTAAGAATCTGGGAAAACTGAAGCTTTTTCCTTTTTAAGGCAGCATTCTTCTGGCTGCTTCTGCCAGCTGCACCCTGGGGAGTGTGCAGGAGAGGAAGTCTCAGCTGTTGCCGGGGCTCCACACTCCCTGCGTGGCTCTGGGAATTTCCCTGGGGCCTGGGCGACCTGCCTTGCTCCTGGTGCCCATGGAGGTCAACACCCTGGTTCTCAAGAGCAGAGCAGAGGTGGGGATCCCTGGCTTCAGAGGCAGGTGTGGGGCGGGCAGGGGAGGCAGGATTGGCATCGTGTGTGTCACCCCCTCCAGCCTGCCCAATGGCCTGGCAGGACAGGCCAGGTTCGATTGTCCCTGGCTGTAAGGTCGCCTTGGGACCTCGGAAGTTAGAGGGCCAGGAGCCAGCGGATCTGCTCAGTGTCCAAGGCCCAGGACAGCAGAGTTCCCTTACGAGTAACGAGTGCTTAAGGAAAACCTGAGGGACGAAAGAGTAGGCCCCATCCCGCTGCGAGAAGCACAGCTGGGTGCATCCTGGGCACTACCCCCCCCCCCGGCCCCATTTCTAGGTTGGTGTGGCAGCTTTGGTTGCTGCGACTGTTTGTGCATTTGGGCTCTCCTGGAGCAGGATTTTACTTTCTTGTCCACTTTCTCAGCAGAGGTGCTGTAGGCAGGTGGGGTCGCGCATGCCTGGCATCCCAGCACTCGGGAGGCTGAGGCAGGGCCTACATAGTGAGTTCAAGGTCAGCCTGAACTACCTAGCAAGACCTATGTCAAAAAACAAAAAAAAGGGCCAGGGATTTAGCTCAGTGGTTCCGGCGCCTGCCTCTCAAGCTCAAGGTCCCGAGTTTGATCCCCGGTACCAAAAAAAAAAAAAATTAATTTAAAGAAAGATAAAAAAAAAAAAAAGTACAATAGGGCCTGTAGCTCAGTGGTAAAATGCTTGCCTAACTTTCCAGAAGCCCGAGATTCTATCCCTGGCACTGAAAAAAAAATTTAAAGAAAAAAAAGCGCTGCAAAGGTGGGGTGGAAACATGTGAGCTCCTGGCGAGCAGCAGGGCTGTGGGGTCTGGGAGCTGGGTCTGGGTGAGGCGAGGGTGCCCGGGTGCTGGAGGAAGAGTCCCCTGCAGAGCCGAGACAGTGGCTGCATAGCCGCTGGAAGGTGTGAGGGGGCTCTGTGCCGCTTGCTGCCATCTGCCGTGCTAATTGGATGGGAGTATTAACTGTTCCTCCTCAGCTCTGTGCAACCCGAGACTCGGGAAGCGTGACCTGTGACTGAGGAGGTGCTGCGATTTTTTCCGTGCATTTAAAGTGGCGTTGCCGTGCGCGTTGGTTTCGCCTAGAAGGGTTTGGTCGCGGTTTGAAAAAGAAGCGTCATTGTTCCTCTCTGCTCCTCTTTGGTGCCAGGGATGGAATCCAGGGCCTTGCACACCCAGCAGAGCTCCTAGAGCCGTGTGCCCAGGCGCAGGGCCGCCTTGACTCGGGAAGGTGTGTGTGAGCAAGTGTGGCAGCAGGGTGACACTGGCCTTTCTGATGGGACTGTCGGCCACGCGGCTGGGGCCGGACACAGGTGAGCAGGGCCGCTTGGCTTCCGGTGACCGCACCTGCGAGTGCCTGTCCTCGGGAGGAGGCCGTGGGGTAAGGTGACTGGAAGTCGCTCTGTCCTTCAGGCGCTCGGCCCCGTGCTCCTGCGTCTTGTGCCCTCTGGAGGGCTTCGCTGTGTGTGTGAGCCCCCCGTGGGGCGGAGAAAGGACCAGCACGGCCAGGCCCCGGCAGCGAGTGTGACCCCGGGGCTGTGGCTAACGTCAGCATCCCGGGGAAAAGCATCTCTTGCAGTACTTTGACCCCCTTCTGCATGAGGTTTTGGGGCTGGTCCCGGGGTCTCTCGGGTGACACTCAGGCTGTGAACCTGTTAAAAGGAAGCCCTCCTGGCTTCCCTGGAAGAGTGTGGGGCTGGAGGGCGGGCCAGGGACTTCTGCATCCCATGGGACACCTCTGCCTGTGGACGTGTGCCGGGTGCTGTGCTGGCACCTGCCCGAGGACGGGGATGGCAGGCACCCTTTGGCTGCACTGCACTTGGGTCGTAATCATCCAGAGAGGCGGCCAGGGTCGCTTGCCCCCTGGCGGAAGCACCAGAGTGGTCTCAGCAAAAGAGAAGGTAAGGATGTGGACCTTGGTGGCGTTTGCAGAGGAGCCAGGGTCTGGTGCTGTCGCGGGTCGGAGAGTGGAAGGGACGGTGTGTGCCCAGGACAGTGGCCTCGCTGGGACCCCCACTCCGACGTTCACTCATTTTTCTATGATTAAAAAGTTAAAGATAGGAGAAACCATGCATGGCGCTCGCTCCTTCCCCGCTGTGTTCGTGCACACACTGTGAGTGAGTATGTGGGGCCGACTCACCTCCAAGGCTTGTGCCTCAGTGTCCCCAAGGCTCCCCCACAGCCGCTTCTGTTCCCTGCATGTCGGCCACCAGGGGTCATTGAATTAGGAGTGGGGAGGGTGGGGATTTAGCTCAGTGGCACTGGGCCTACAAGTTCGGTCCCCAGTACTGAAAGAGAGAGAGAATGAATAGGAGTGGGCCATGCGGCAGTTCCGGGCAATCTGCAAGTTCGGCAGGAACCAGCGGGCTCCACTGTCCTCCACAGTGGAGGACACGTCCAGCCTGTGGTAGAGAGCTGCTCCCCTTCCCCGCCTCACAGAAAGCGCCGCACGGTGACTCCAGGTGGCCCCTGTCTGGGGCTGGCTGCCTCCTGAGCCTGAGGGACACCGGGGAGCGGGGGGGGGGGGGGGGGGGGCGGGGCGCAGCACCCCGCGCTGAAGGTCGTGCTCCCGCTTTTCAGACTGGGCCGCTGCCATCCGCGTTGCTGTTCTGGACTGTGCAGAAGAAAAGAACCAGGAGGTGTGCCGTGCCTACGACATCCACTTCTACCCCACCTTCCGGGTAAGTAAGTTGTCATCGCCCTGCATCCTCGCAGGGCGGTTCCTTACCCGGAGCTTCACTTGGTGTTTCCTGCTGCTTCCCAGACCCGGTGGGACCGATGTCCCCGGCAGGCGCCCCCACCGCCCTGCTGAGTGTGGAGCTGTGGGGGTCCTGTGCCCCCCGCAGCCTGTGCGGCCCATGCTGCCTGCTGCACCTGAGCATGTGCAGTCAGCACTGCTGGTCTCCTGTACTGTCCCAGGGTGGCAGCGCCTGGCTGTCACCCCCACTGTCACTCCCACAAACCAGGTCGTACCCGTTTCTCCCACTAGGGGGCGGAGGGAACCCACGGCCCTGGTGCAGGTCCGCTGCACAGTCCCTGTGTGTGGTGTGGCTCTCCAGAAGCATGCGGTGCCTTTGGTGGAGACAGTTCCGAGTCTAGAGCAAAACCCTGTCTCAGCCTCTGACACTCGGCAGTGACTTGTGCTGCCTGTAAATAGCCAGTTGTCCCAGCCACTGCGTTTGATGCCAGAATCGAGGGAAGCGCCATTCTGCACACCCTATCATCAGAGAATGGGAATAACAGGGCTCCGGTGGGCGCTCACGTAGCCTCTTGTAGACTTGGCAGGGTCGCTGGTGTCCAGGGAGACCCAGAGGAGTGTGGCTTGTCCTCGTCACTCAGAATTTTGGGGTGCTGTCGGAAGCCCTGGTGACCAGGCGGTGGTCAGGTTATTGAGGGTCGAGCATGCGCAGACCTCCCCAGCTGTTGCTTATTTGTTGTGTCTTTTTCTCTAGTATTTTAAAGCATTTACGAAGGAGTTTACGACGGGAGAGAACTTCAGAGGTAAGGACCGGAAGCGCTCTACTGCCGCCCCTTCGCACCTTGCCTATTAAAGCAGACAGGGCACTCCGCATCTTTGTGTCAGCTCCGCTGCCCACCTTTCTGTTAGGAGTTCAGGCCCAAACAGTTTCCGCAAGGATTTCTTACAGTTCTCATTGTGTGCTCTGCCTGGCTTGGAAAATGGAGTAGTGAAATTTATCTTTTGAAGTTGCGGGGGGGGCGCGGTATTGGGACAGTCACACTGAGCTACAGTCTCAGCCTTTTTTTCCTATTTTTATTTTGGGACAGGCTCTCACTAAGTCACTAAGTTGCCCAGGCTGGGCTCAAACTTGGAATCACCCTGCCTCAGCCTCCCAGATGGGAGTGCTAGGATGATAGCTGTGTACCAACACGTCCAACTTTAAAGCACATTTTTTATTGAAAAAAATTTTTTTTGGAGACAGGTTTCCCTATGCAGTTCAGGTTGGCGTTGAGCTCACTGTGTAGCCCACAGAGCTCCTCCTGCCTCAGCCTCCCAAGTGCTAGGATTACAGGTGTGTGCACCAGCACACTGGCTGAAAAAATGTTTGGAGAAGTGCACAAACAACTCGGGTGGGGCTGACAGACTTGGGGGTGAGCCCAGCCAGGCGAGCAGTGCCCATGCCAGGGCCCAGAGGTGGCTGGTCCCTGTGGGGTGGTGCCCTGCGCTGTGTTCCATGCAGTGTGGCAGAGCAGTGTGAGGCCTGGGCAGTGGTTGTGTCCGGAGCCCACCAGGGTCCCCGCAGCTGGCTCCTTGGCCCTGGGTGGTGACGGGCTGCTCCTGCAGGGCCTGACAGGGAGCTACGCACGGTCAGGCGCACCATGATTGACTTCCTGCAGAACCACACAGACAGCAGCCGGCCACCAGCCTGCCCGGGCCTGGACCCGATCCCGTGAGTAGCTGCACTGTCCCTGTGCTGCCCCACCGTGAGGGCAGGTGGCATGCGGTATGCGCAGGGTCCCTGTTCGAGGGCAACGCGCGTGCTGGCGCGTGCTGCAGCTCACGGTCACCGAGCCCCCTGAGAGCTGCTCTTCTCTCCTGCAAGGCCCAGGGACGTTCTCGCCCTCCTCGGCAGCCACCGTGGCCACTACATGGCTGTGCTGTTTGAGAGCAACAGCTCCTACGTGGGACGAGAGGTACTGGCCCATGGTGCTCGCCTGCTGCAGGTGGCGGGAGTGTGGGTGGGCGTGGCCCGTGGGCAGGGCTGGTGCCTGACACGTGGGTTGGGGCTCAGAGTTTCCGTTTTCCAGCAGTCATGGGTCTGTGGCAGAGCAGGAGGGTGAGAGCTCCCCTAGGGCATAAGCTGTGGCCCTGTTTCCGAGGAGAGCCGCTGCCCTACAGCTGGGTCCCCCTGGGTCGGGCATCCAAGGAGTGGGGGGTGTGCGGGAGGTTTCCATGGATCCCAGATGCCACTGCTGCGTCCTCTGTCACCAAGACCCCAGCGATGCGCCTTCAGCCCCGGCTGCATCAGGCAGGGCCATCTGCTTGCAGGAGGGACCCTGTGCGGGCTATCCTGCTCTGGCCATGCCGCCCACCTCACGCCTGTGGGAGAGCACGTGGCCTGGGCACAGCCACTGGGAGAGGGAGGCGCTGGCTACAGGGCCGTCACATCTGAGGAGGGCCGTGTGTCAAAGGGAGAGAGAAGGTTCTTAATCAGAGTTGCCCTGGCTTAGGCTGGAAAATCTCTAGATGAGATCATAGTTTCTGCCCATGAACGCACGTCTCATTGGTTGCCTTAAAATGCCGTAAGAGTGAAGGTGTCAGTGGCGTCTCCCAGTGCAGCGCGGGGCCGAGGGTCACTCCCAGTGGCAGCACTGACGTCTGTCCCCTGGTGCTTTGGGCCTGTGTCACTCTAGTGACGGGCGCACGAGTGCGTCCTGCCGCCTGGCCTGCACCTGGCGGAGGCCTCGGAGGAGCCCTGTGAGGGCCTGTGCTTTTCTGGGCTCGCCGCCATCCTCAGTGAGAGCGACACGCTCTTCCTCATCATGCAGGTGATTTTGGACCTGATTCCGTACGAGAACGTCGTGGTGAACAGGGCGCTGGATGGGGACAGGGCCGTGCTGGAAAAGCTCGGTGTGGCCACAGTGCCTGCCTGCTACCTGCTCCACCCCAACGGCTCTCACGGGCTCGTTCAAGTGTAAGTACTGGATGGCGTGGGTGGGGTGGGGACGGGCACCTGGACCTCCCTGAGCCAGGGCCAGGAGAGCCCTGGGCTGAGTCTGAGGGAGCCCTGGGCCGAGTCTGAGGGAGCCCTGGGCCTGGCGCCGCCTCCCAGCTTTATTCTGACGCAGCCCAGCCTCCAGGGTGCTCCTGCTCCTCCAGGGTTTTCCAGGGTTTCTGATCAGCAAACCCATGTCTGGAGCTGCCCATGGTCTCCCTGGGCCTGCCTGGCCCTGCAGGAGGGACCCCCGTGCGACCTTTGCCCTGCGGCTGGGCCTCGACTCAGGACGCAGCTGGGTAGGGCTGGGGAAGGTGGAATAGAGGGGCCGTGGGGTGAGGTCCTAAGGCTGCCTGCCTGCTGTCCCTTCCCAGCCACCATCCGGGTCCTGGTCCCCAGCAGCACTGGTGTACACCAGCTTAGCAGTACATGCCCAACAGTTCTTGGGGCACCGTGTGACACGCCACGAGGAGACAACACAAGTGTCCTGTCCTGAATTCCAGGCACCTCGGTTTGCCAGGTGTCTGTACTGTAGAGAAAGCACAGCCTCAGACCCAGGAGGAGCTCAGGCCCAAGTCCTGGGGCCTCCACTGTGCGGAGGTGGCCCTGCCAGTGCAGCGGCAGAAGAGCCCCGTGTCCGCCTCCTGACACAGTCGCTGCTGGCCTGTGCTCACTTCAGAAGCCGAGCGCCAGCTCTGGGGAGCCCTGTGCTCTGTGACTTCCTCAGCCCGGTGACCCCAGCCGGCAGTGCGCTCTGCAGGGGTGCGGGGCTCCTGTCCCCTAGTGGCCACCGGATGCCTGCTGAGCGGGCAGATGCCTGTGCTCGGTGAGGGCTCTCAGGCAGGGTGGAGATCACAGTTGGGGAAAAGCTCATCTTGGCAGCCGCTCAAACCAGCTTTGCAGCCGTCTTAGGGTCTGGCAAGCAGATGAGTCTGGTGCTTATGGCCGCCGCGGCTCAGCGATCAGCTGTGGGCCGGGGGGAGGGCCCCGTGTCACCACCGCCACCTTTGCCCCGCAGCCCTGCCTCGTGCCCATGAATGGGGTGGGGCTGGAGCGCTGCCCTGGCGGGGATGGACACCCTCACGCTGTGCCGGGGGACTGGCTGCACCGCTCACGGGCGCCCGGCCGGGCAGGTCACAGCGCCCGGCGTCCCCACCTGCCCTCTCCTCCCCACAGTGCGAAGCCTCTCCGATCCTTTTTTTCCTCTTATTTGAAGTCATTGCCAGATGTAAGGAAAAAATCACTTTCCTTGCCTGAAAAGCCCAACAAAGAAGAAAGCACAGAAGTCGTGGCTTGGAGAGAGTTTGACAGGCAAGTGTCCCTCAAATCGAGTGGCTGTGCCCGCTGCCCACTGCCACCCTGGAAACTCCGGGAGGAGCAGCTCCTGACTCCCGTCCCTCCCAGGGCCAAGCTGTACACCGCCGACCTGGAGTCAGGGCTGCACTACCTGCTGCGGGTGGAGCTGGCCGCCCACAGGTCGCTGGCTGGGGCCGAGCTGAAGACCCTCCGGGACTTCATGACGATTGTCGCCAAGGTGCAGTGGCCCTGGCCCAGGGTGTTGGGCGGGCTCTGCCCCGTGATGCCATGGGTTCGGCGAGGTAGACACCCCTCCTCCTGGCAGCCCAGCTGGGGGCCTCTGAGGGCCCTGGGGTGGGGGCAGCGGGGACGAGGGAGGGGTTCTGGGCCTCCGCACCCCAGGCAAGGTGTCTGAATCCACTGGGGTTCAGCGAGGGATGGTCCGGGGTATGGGGTACGGCCCTGGGGAGCTCAGGCTTTGTGGAGAGGCAGCAGGGAGCCACAGTCCTCTGCCATCCATGCAGGGAAGCCTTTTCTGGACAGGGTGACCCAGCCCGCGGGGGCCAGTTGAGGGAGGAGGCTGGGTAGCGCTCGCTCTCGGATGCCTGGGAGGACAGCCTGGCCCCGCCAGCCTCTCTGGTGAGCAGTGCCTGGGCCTGCCTGGCCCTGCAGGAGGGACCCCCATGCGACCTTTGCCCTGCGGCTGGGCCTGGACTCGGGACGCAGCTGGGTAGGGCTGGGGAAGGCGGAATAGAGGGGCCGTGGGGTGAGGTCCTGAGGCTGCCTGCAGGTGCTCCATAGCAGGGTGGGCCGGGGGTCAGGGGCCTACTGAGGACGTGGAGCCCCGGGTTCACAGTCACAGCCTCCTATCCCACTGGGCTGAGAACACACTGCTGGGGGTGGGGGGAGGCAGGCCGTCCACTGCCCTGGGGCATCCTGGCCCGGGCCGGGGCCCTCTGACCTCTGGGACCGCCAGCCCCCACCCGGCCCTCTGCCCCTGCTGCTGGTCACAGGAGAAGCCGCATTCCTACGGTCCCCTTGGGTAGCAGCACCTCTGTGTCCGGTGCCATTCTGAACCGCAGAGGAGATAAGCTCGTGTCTCAGGATAGTGAGCCGCGTGGTCCGAGAGTCTGCAGCACAGGCGCCCCCCTTCCCCAGGGCGTCCTGCTGGCCTGTCCCTGCTGCCACCACGGCCAGTGTGGCTGTGTCCGGGGAAAGGCCCCCGAGTGTGACCGCCCCCGGACCTCCCCGCCTCGTCCCATCCCTTTGGGTGTGGCACTCGAGGCTTTACCCGTGTGAGGGCAGCCACTCCCTGAGGCAGGACAATGCGTTATTCTGAGTGGTTGTTCTAAAGTTTGCTCAGTGTCTAAAGACAAATTTAATGTTGGCAAATCCACAATGGGACTTTGTACCCACATAGGCAAAAGCGCGCATTTGGCTCTGTTGGAAATACGCTGTTTCTGGCCCCTTGTTAGTGGGCTGCAGCCTGGGTGGCAGGTCCCCATGGCAGCTGTGGGCATGGGGCGGGGTGCCAGCCGGGTGTCCGCCCTCAGCACTTCAGTTCCCACCTCCTGCTGCAGGAGCCCTGGTCTGCAGAGCCCCGTCCTGGGCAAGCCCAGGTCTAGTCCATTTCTGGAGGTTGCATGGGGCTGGGTGTCTGGCAGGCTCGGCTCCTCCCTGTGGACGCCGAGCTCCAGCCGCAGGTGGCACAGTGCCTGACAGCCTCTCAGGGCGGGTCCTCCTCTCTCACAGCTGTTCCCTGGCCGGCCCCCAGTCAGGAAGCTGCTGGTGACGCTGCAGGAGTGGCTGGCCACCCTCCCCTTGGACAGGATCCCCTACAACGCCGTCCTGGACCTGGTCAACAACAAAATGCGGGTGAGCCGGCCCCATGCGTGCAACTGTCCCTGCCAGCCACGGCCTCCTGGGCTCAAGACTGAGTTTGCAGCGGGGACAGGAAGCCATAGCTGCGGTGCGCCATCCTTGGCCTCGCTGCCCGCGCCTCACTGCCCCTACCTGGGTGACAGCCTGCGTCCCCTCACCTGGCCGGCGGGATGCCGCAGGCAGGAGCCCCAGGACTAGCAGCCCCCCGGGGAGGAGGGGTCTTCTCAGGCAGTTGTCGGGGCTCTGTGTTTGGTTTGTTTCCCCTCAGGGAACGCCTGTCACCCACACCAGGCGGGGCTCAGTGTCAGGCAGGAAGCCCCAGCTCTCCAGCCTTCCAGAGCGGCGCCCAGCTCTGATGGGGACTCTGTCCCTCTGTCATTTTGCCCAAGCTCTGCCTTGTGCCATGGAGGCCTCGAGACAGGCGGGTGCCACGCTTCCCACCCTAGGGCCTCTCCCCCAGCAGCCAGGGCGAGGGCCGCACGCCCGCCTGGCTGCCCAGGGGCCTGGGGGACTCGTCTCCGTGGTGACCGTGATGCTGACCGCATCACCCGGCCTCTGCTCCTGCCCCTGCTCTGGAGTGCACTTGCTCCCTGCCTGCCGGCCAAGGCTTTTACTGCTCTTCCTCGTAATACTCTCGTGACTGAGCCCAATGAAAGAAAAGGTGGCTCTTGCCAGCGTGCCAGGGCTGCCTCACTGAGACGTGGGGAGACCCAGGGAATGGCCCGCCTTCCGCTTCCAGGAGAGCTTAGCAGACCGACTTCCTCCTCACTCTGCCTGGTGTTCGCGTGGGCTCCCTGCCGAGACGTGCAGTCTCCACTGTGCCACACGGGTTCGAGAGACGCAGGTCCTCGGCTGCCACCACCCGGCCTGGCGGAGGGCACCAGCTGTCCGGTCCTCACAGTGGTCTCACGTTCTTCGAATTTCCCCAGATTTCCGGAATCTTCCTCCCCAGCCGCGTGAGGTGGGTGGGGTGTCAAGGAAGCCGCCCGGAGCTGAGGGGCTACCCGTGCTCCCTCTGGAAGCTCTTCCACACCCTGACGGTCCAGGCCTCCAGCCAGCCGGACGCGCTGGCCGGCACAGGTGAGCGAGCAGTAGGGTGGCGCGTGTCCTCGGTGCGTGAGCTGTGAGCTGTCCTCGTGCACAGCGCTGCGCATGCCCGTGGCTGTGTGCCGTGTCCACCTCCTCACTCCAGGCTCTCGCAGGACAGGACGCTGGCCAGGAATTGCCCTTTGGGAGAATAGAGGAATAAGTGAGCTTGCTGGGGAGGTGTGTCAGCTCCCTGTTGTGCCTAACAGTACCCCAAGAGTAGCAGCCTGGCATGCCCCCTCCACCTGCTCTCAGTCAGGGTCAGGAGCCCGCTGTGGGATGGCCAGGTCCACAGAGGAGGCCCCTATAGCTCCCCAGGCCCCGGCCGGCCAGTCCTCTCCCAGGGCTGGACACCTCTGCTTCTGCAGCCTTGGCTCGCTGGAGGTGCGTCATGGACGGGCCCACTGCTCCCTGGGGACCGAGTGTCAGGGCGCCAGGTCAGGCCTCAGGAGCGGCCCGGCACGGGCAGGTGCAGCAGTGCACACGTGTGATCCCGGAGGCCTGGTAGGCCTGGGCAGGAAGATCATGTTGGAGGACAGCCCAGGACGGCGGCCTGTCTGCGCTGTGGATCTGTCTTCCCATCCAAGTGCGCTGATGTGAGGCCTAGCGGAGTCTGTGACTCGACTGCCCAGCAGGCTTTTTAGTAGCATCTCGGAGCCCTTGGCAGTGCCCTTTGCCCATCATGCACTCTGTTTGCTCAGAGCCGGGAGCTCTGGGTCCCACTCTGCTTCCCCCCCAGCAGGGTCAGGAAGAGTCCCCCGGCGTCCCTGCAGCTGCTTGCTGCCAGTGCAGCCTGGCTTCCGGGCCAGGGCCGCAGATCCCAGCAGCGGCACCTGCGGTAGGAGAGGAGCTGAGTCCCACCGCCGTCCCGGCCGGGTGCATCTGTGGCTGCCTCCTCCCCAGGCCCAGACAGGAGGGGGCTGAGGGCCACATCCCTGGGAAAGCAGACTGGAGGAGTGCGCCTGGGGCAGGGCCTCGGCGGCTGTGGGGACAGAGGCCCGGAGCGGAGCAGGGCAGCAGTGCCCACGTCAGTGCCGAGCCGAGTCTGAGTCCGTCCCGGCCCTGGGGTCCCTGCCCTGGGAGGCGCCTGGAGAGAGGGGGAGCTCATGTGGGGCCGCGCACACACGCACATGCAGGCACGCGCACGCACACGCGGAGAGGTGCATGGGGGCGGGACGGCCACATCCTGGACCCCGGGTCCCTGGGTCCGAGTGCAGTGTGGGGCAGCAGTGCCCAGGGCCCGCGGTCAGGTCTCGCTCTTCCCCCGGCGAGTGCAGCCCGCTCTGAGCAGCCTCCTGCCTGAGGAATTAGGTCAGGGACGCGCGGATTAAGTCTTGGACGTTTTCTTTCCTTCTTGCACTAAACCTATCCTCTAAAGCAGCAGCCCGCGCTAATCCTCCCCAGGTAGGGTTTATGGTTCTTGTCCACTTTAGAGATTAGGGCCCTGGGGGTGCGGGGCTCGGCGGGGGAGGAGGACCTTGACGGGAGGCAGATGTCTGCAGACCGGGGCACAGGAGGCGCGGGTGCCGAGTGCCCCTCTGAGAGAGTCTGGCTCGGGCTGCTGACACCTCCCTAGCAAGGAGGGCCTGCTGGGGGCCACTGCGGCCGTGCTTGTGGGTAGGTGATTCCGGCAGTCGCCCTGCTGCCAGCTCTGGTGCTGGCTGGAGGCCTAAGCGCCAGGCCCCTCCCACACTGCTCGGCCGGGCGCTTGTGGCTTCCCGGGCCCTGGCTGCTTCCTGAAAGCACCTTCGGATTCTCGCCCCACCCCACGAGGGAGGCGAGGCCCTTCTGTCAGCTCACTGGGGACTGAATCCAGGGCCTTTGACCGAGCTGCCCTGCCTTTCTTTCTTTGTTTTGCTGTGAGACTGGGTCTCGCTAACACTGCCCTTGCCAGGCTGGGCTCAAACTTTGAATCTTTCTGCCTCAGCCTTCTGGGGTGCTAGGATCACAGGCCCGGGCCACCTGCCACTGAGGGGCACTGGCAGCTTGAGTGAGTTCTGTGGGTCTCAGAGCCCAGCGTCGTGGTCTAGAGGAGAAGTCCCCTGGGGTTGGGCCACTGTGGGCCAGGAGGCTGAGACAGGACAGCGGAGGGACTGGCGGGTGGGGGTTCACACACCCGACAGGCTGCAGTGCCTGAGCCTGGGCCCCTTCCCACTTGTGCGCACGCCACCCGGTCCCCATGCCAGTCTGTGCCCCTGTCCAGAGTGGGCGCCACGTGAGCCGCCCTCAGCCCCCTCGGGAACCCTGGCAGTGTCCACGCATGATCCCAGCGGCTCCCCTGCTCCCCAGGGCTTGAGGAGGACCCGCAGGCTGTGCTGCAGGCCATACGGAGGTACGTGCGCACCTTCTTCGGGTGCCGGGAGTGCGGCCAGCACTTCGAGGAGATGGCCACAGAGTCTCTGGACTCCGTGAAGACGGCAGACCAGGCCGTGCTCTGGCTCTGGAGGAGCCACAACGCCGTGAACAGCCGCCTGGCAGGTGAGGGGCCCCGCACCCTGGGACGGGACAGGAGGCAGCAGCAGTGTGACCCAGCGCCTCCTGCCACAGCCTGCTGTGTGTAGCTGCCCCACATCTCTGCCTCCCCCTCTGTCACTCTGGGGTCTTTTACCCCCGCCACACCCTCTGGTTGCCCGCTGGACCCCTGAATAATTTTGACCCTGGAAATCTTGGGACCGAATTAGTGTTTCAGCTGGTTGTGGTGGTGCATGCCTGTAATACCAGCCCTCAGGAGGCTGAGGCAGGAGGATCTCTTCAAGTTCAGGTCAGCCTGAATGACATAGGGAGACCCTGTCTCAAAAAGAAAAGGGTTAGTTTTTCATGAGGGATTTTAATGTTTTTGTCCCAGGACTGGGCATTGAACTCAGGATCTGGCTCTTGCCAGGCAGGCACAGTGCCACTGAGCTACGTCCCCGGCCCAGGGATTTTAATATCTTTTCGATCTGTTTTCAGACTGCAGTGATACCTCAGTTCATGAACTTAATTCCTTCCATGATTCTGGTTGCAAACTGAATCGGGTGAGAAGTGAGTCAGATTTCCCCATAACCTCGACTGAACCTCACCGTTGAATTTAACTCGGTTCTCGTCCAGCTGGGTTTGTGACCAGAATCCTGGAAAGAATTAAGTTTGTGAACCAAGGCACCTCTGTATAAAGAAAGCCTCTCAGTGGTTTGTTTTAGAAAGCTAAATGGGGCCTGGCTTGGTGGCCCTTCCCTGTAACCTCTGGTACTCGGGAGGCTGAGGCAGGAGGACTGAAAGTTTGAGGCCAGCCTGCACAATTGATTGAGATCTTGTCCCACAGCACTGGAGACATAACTCAGTGGTAGAGCCCTTGCCTAGCACATGCAAGGGCCTGGATTCCGTCCCCAGGACCAAGGAGGGAAAAGCGTATGTGCATGAGCATGCCTGTGTGATAAAAAATAAAAAACTCAATAGGACACAAACATTTTCTTAGAGTTAAGTAATTCAAACTATTCCAAAATCAATGGCAGATTAAAATTAGGCTTAAATATAATTCCACTGAGAAATAAATTTAATAGAGGTGAATGGTAAACGCCACTAGACCCCTGGTCCCCGTTTAATCCCTGAATTATAAAACATATTACAGCTAAAGCACTAAAGGAAATTGGTTCTTTGCACGGAGAGCTGCCTCTCCCCGTGTCTGGGATTTGCTGTCCCCACTGGCTGAGTCTCAAGGCTGTGCCTGTGGCCCCCTGCAGCCAGGATTCGAACATCATCCCCCCAGCCCAGCCGAGGTCTCAGGGCCCACGGGGTCCAGGAGCCAGCGCCGCCGTCCGCACTGAGAGCCACACTTGGCAGCATTCCTGGGAGCCCCCTGCACCTCCTGTGGACCTGGCCTCGGAGCCCGGAGGTCTGGCTGCGCCTTCTCCCCAGAGCTGGCGCTCGGCTCAGGCGTGTCTCACATGTGTCCACGCTGGTCTCTGCCCAACAGCCCCTCCTGCCGTGTCCTGCCCCGGCACACAGCATGGGACAGTCCAGCAGCCGAGGCCCTCTCAGCTGAGACGCGCTGGCACCTGTGTGCCTAGCACAGGGAGAGGGCTGGCGGCACACCAGTGCCACGACCAGGAGGAGGCAACAGCCACAGGGAGGCCTGAGCAGCAGGCGTCTGGTTCGCTCCCAGCCCAGACAGCAGACAGTGGCCAGTTGCAGCGCCTGTGTCTGTTGGAGGTGCTGGCTGGGTCTACGATGCCGCGTACAGAGCTGGCAGGGCCTCTCCCAGGGTGTCTCTGGGGGCCTTGGAGCCCGCTTTGCCGTCTGGGGTCAGCGTGGCTCAGCGCAACCGGCTATGTCCTTGCAGCCCTCCAAGTTGCTGCAGAGTCCTCAGGGGACCAGGCGGGCCAAGCACCCAGAGTATGGGGCACAGTGACATCGGGCACAGCACCTCAGCGGCCAGAGCAGTCAGGCACGAGGGGGTGTGCAGGAGGCCTCTGTGCCCCCTCCTGAGGGGGCGGGGGGGGTCTTTGCTGGGTTGGAGGTGCAGGGGCTGCCAGAGGCTGCACAGGAAGTGCGGTGCCTGGGGGCCGAGTGCGCGGGGGTGGATCGGGACCTTTCCCCGAGGTCACCCCGTCCCTTCCCCTAGGCCAGCTGAGCGAGGACCCCAAGTTCCCGAAGGTCCCCTGGCCCACTCCGGACCTCTGCCCCGCCTGCCACGAGGAGATCAAGGGCCTGGACAGCTGGCACGAGGGCCAGGTGCTGGCATTCCTGAAGCGGCACTATGGCGGCAGCAACCTGCTGGACACCTACTCTGTGGACCTGGGGGACGCGAGGGGCAGCAGAGGCCTCCCTGCCCCTGAGCGGCCCCAGGGGCACCAGGACGTGGCGAGCCTCCGCCTGCCCAGCAGCCTCTCTGAGAGCCCGCAGCACCTGCTGGATGTGAGAGCCCAGAGTCCCCGGGGGCCCCGGGCACGTGGGGAGGCCGAGGCGGCAGCGCCCGTCCTGGGCATCGGCTTCTCCAGCTTGGACATGAGCCTCTGCTTGGTGCTCTACGTGGCCTCCTCCCTCTTCCTCATGCTCATGTACTTCTTCTTCCGGGTGCGCTCCAAACGCTGGAAAGTGCGGCTCTACCACCCTGCCGTGTAGTGCCCTCCTGCCAGGGCCAGGGCCGGGGCGGCTCGGGGGGAGTCTGGAACCCCGCCATGTGGCCCTGGGGCACTGTGTCCTGCAGGAGCGCTGGCCCTGGGTCCTGTCCATGGCGCCTGCAGCTCATGTCAGGGCCTTCTGTGCATCCCTTGCCAGGAAGGGAGGAGCAGAGGGGACCCACCAGGGCTCCGGCTGAGACTCCCGCAGGGCCTGGCTTTGCACCTGGAGAAGCTCCTGGAGGTGGCCTCGTGGTGACACAGCAAAACCTCAACAGAGGCCTTTCCTGTGCCTCAGAACAGACGCAGGCATAGGGCTGGCTTTGCCGTCAATGCCTTTCCGCTGCTTGGCTGTTCCTGCATGAGCTGTGGCCATGGGCGCTCAGGTGCAGAGGCCGTGGAGGGCTCTGGTCACTGGAGCCTGCAGGCCTGTAGGCCCGGGAGTTTTGTGGCTTTGCTTTCTCTTAGAATTAACCTGAGGGGCTGGGGATTTAGCTCAGTGGTTCTACTGTCTGCCTCTCAAGTGCAAGGTCCGGAGTTCAATCCCTGGTAACAAAAAAAAAAGAATTAACTGAGGGCGGTGGGCAGTAAACTCGGGGCTTGGAAGGGCCAGGGTGGTGGCAGTGCCTCCTGTCTGTGTGGCAGCAGAGACGTGAGGGCCACCCCAATGTGGCTGTCAGGGTCAGTGTGGGTAGGGTCCCCAGGAGACCCCCAGCACTGCTGCCTCCTGGGTTCCTCCTCGGCCTGAGCCCCAGGAGGCACTGGGAGCCCCAAGAGGCCCCTGCTGGGGAGAAGGTCCCAGCAGGCTGGCCTCCCTGGGGATGTTTTGACCATTTAACAGTTTAAACGTGTTGTTTGTAAAACCCAAAGCAGTTTAGTGGTAAGTTTACCTCTAGACTTCAGCAGAGCAAAGCAGATGTTCCCAGGACTCCTGTTGGACCTTCCGTGCCAGCGGCTTACCCCACAAGCTGCTTTTGGGGGAATGAAGTGGGTTAGAGGCAAGTGCATGCCGTGTGTGCGCACTCGCGCATGTGTGTGACCAGGACAGTTGTAAACATTTTTCCACTTTGTCTATTTTATATTTTATACTTCCATGTTCCCTAATGATGGTCACATGGGTGTCGTTGAGAGCCTGTAACATTGCTGTCCTTGCTGCTGCGTGAGACACATGGACAGCTGTCGCTTGCCTGGCCTCCCCAATGCAGGAGGAATGCAGAGGAGGGGGCAGGGAGCTCCTGCTGGGGCGAGGGGCCTGGCTGCCGCCTGCCTCGCTTCCTGTTTGACGCCTTTTAATCCCTAGAGTCCTTTGTTGCTGGTCTTGGCCGCTGGTTTTGTGCCCGGGTTATTGAAGGCACTGAGTTGCCTGTCTGCTTGAGAAGCCTCAGCGAAACAGCTCTGGTGATGTGGGATGAGTCTTTCCCAGGGAAGCGGATTCTGAACCAAGAGTTGCTGCCACAGGGGACTGGCCACCGCTCCCAAGGGTTCACTGTCGGCAGTTGCTGCCATGGTCCTGGCTGTCCCAGGGCAGGGCAGGGGTCTGGCCCAGTCCCCGTACCTCACCCTTAGGGATGGCGTGAGGTCTGTTTCCTGAGGTTTTAAGTATTACAAGAGGTGTGGAGACTAATGAATATAATAGTTCGATAATTTAAATGTTTATTTATTTTTAATGGAAAGATTTTGATTAAAAAGCCAATTGACATGAAAATGTTAGTGAAATTTCTTACCTACGAAGAAAATGGACATTTTGTATTTAAGTAAACTATAATTGTGCACATTTTAAGAATAAAGAAAACATTCGAGGAAATTGTCCCGGTTCTTTGAAGAATGAGCCCCTCCGCTGTGCTCAGAGGGGTGGGCCCGGGTCCCTCTTCCCATCTAGTGTCCTGGCCGGAGGTCTGGAATCCTGGAATTTCTCATACAGAGTCCCAGGGTCTTTGGAAGACAGCCTGGGCTCGGAGGGACCCCTTGGCACCAATCTGGACCACGACGGCTACAGAACAGCACCTCGAATTATTTCAGGACTCCAGAGGCACCCTGCTTGGCAGCCCTCCCTTCAATGGGAAGGGCTGCAGCAGGGGTCCCAGCCCTGGCTTCCAGCAGGACCCCGGCCCGGCCTCCCAGGCGGCAGTGCCCAGGCCTGCGCTCGGGCTGTGGAGTCCTTCGCAGCTTGTTTTTCTGAGGCTGGGTCGGGAGAGATAGCTGGCCCTGGCGGGATCCCGGGGAAGCCGGGCCTGCGTCTGCAGGGGGGACCTCTGGCTGCCTGGCCGGGCTTCCGGAGCTGTGAGGCTTCCCGCCCCGCTTGCTGCGAAGGCGGTGCCTCCAGGCGGGTCTTTAGCATTTAAATAACCGCCTTGGGCCAGGCCCAGGGGCCCTGACCCAGCCCGGGAGAGACACACGCCCCGGCTCCGCCCCGAAGACGAGGGGGCCGGGGCGGGGCGGGGCTTTCCTTCAGCACCGCGAACAGCGCCCGCCAGTGCTGGGCTTCGACCCGACAGCGCCGGGCCGGGACGAGCTGCAGCCCGCGGAGACTCCAGCTCCGACCGAACTCCTCCACCGCGATGCTACTGGAAACGGGGCTTGAGCGGGACCGAGACAGGCCCGGGGCGGCGGCCGCTCACACGCTGGGCACCTTCGGGGGCACTCGGGGTAAGAGCTGATGCGCCCAGCCCGAGCACGGGGAGCGGGCGGGCAGAACCGGCTGGGCCCAGAGGGGAGCAGTGCCAGGGTGACTGCAAGTGGGGCACGGCGTGGCGACAGGCCGAGGGCGCGTGGCTCGGTGCCTCTCCAGTCCACCGCAGCTTGCAGCAGGGGACTTCTGGCCGTGCCTGCCGCCTGCACTGTCCTCCCCAGGGGCCAGTCCATGGCCACGAGCGTTGGGAGATAACACAGGCATTGTGAGCGGCCAGCCAGATGCCAGCAGCGTGGGGCCGCCTCTGCCGCAGCTGATACCCAACGGCCGCTCCCTGGCGCCCTGGTGCCCACTCCCCCAGGAGGGTGTGCTGGGGCCCTCCCGGAGTGGAGTCACAGGCAAAGTGGCCTGGGGGCTGCAGGGCCGTCCCCACGCCCTCCTTCCAGCCCGAGTCCTCATAGCCCACGGCACCAAACACGCAGGTGGACGGGGCCACTCTCCTCGGCCTACAGCAACCTGCTGGCTTCTCCGCGCTTCCTGGGGCCTCTTGCGCCGGCCCAGGGCAGCTCCCGGGCTCACCTGAGTGCACTGGGCAGGATTCAGGGAAGCCAGGTGCGAAGGTTCTGTGCGCGCCAGAGCCAGAGCGCAGAGAGCGCCGCCCCCGCCCCCGCCCCAGAGTCGCCCTCCAGCGTTTCCAGGGGTGACCCAGACGCGAGTGGCGCCGGGAGGCCCAGGGTGGCGTCCGGCTCCTTTGGCTCGCTCTGGGGTTCAGGTGGCCCTCTCGAAGCCTCTGGGTCGTGAAGCTCCCGAGGCCAAACTTCAGGGCGGGAGAACCCGGCTCCCTCCCTCCACCTGACCCCGGCTGTCTGGGGGCTCTCCGGAGCCGGCTGCGGGCCAGGACGGAAGCCAGGGGCAGCCCCTACCCCGGTCCTGCCCCCGGCCCAGCGCGGGCCCGCACAAGCCTGCGACCCCGCCCCGCGCCACGGCCCCGCCCCGCGCTCCGCCCTCTGCCGCCCAGGCTCGGGCCCGGCCGCCCGCGGGCGCAGCGCCCAGCAGCGCGGAGCGGTTTGGACGCCGGCTGGGCCCCGCGGCTCCGCCGGACCCCATGGAGGCGCACTCGGAGCTGGAGCCGGCGCGGGAGTCCGCGGGGGGCGACCTGCTCCTGGCGCTGCTGGCGCGGGGGGCGGACCTGCGCCGAGGTGGGTGCGACGCCGCGCGCGAGGCCCGGCGGGCAACCCTGGGGTCCAGGAGCCGCCCGGCGTCCGGGGTCCCCCAGACTCCCGTGCGCCCTGGACACTCCCCGCTCTCCCGGGGACGAGTCGGGCAGGGGCAGCGCGCTGGGCCGCGGACCTCCAGACCCAGGTCCCACGCCGCACCCGAGCGCTCCCGCGGCCACCGCCCACTGCGGGACGGGCGGCCACGAGAGAAGCCCCGGGCCACGGTCCCCGCATCCTGGGCCCGGGAGAGGGGCGGAGGGCGCGCTGGTAGTGGGTCGCGGGGGCAGCAGGAAGGGGCCGCGCCGTCTGGCCCGCTTAGGAATTTGTCCTCCCGGTTCCTGGGAGGGCGGCTCGGCAGCCGGGGCTGGAGGGCGAGGCAGGGGGCGGGAGGGGCGCGGCGCGGGCAGGGACCGCCGACCCGGAGTGGCCAAGCAGCGTGAGCTGGGGCGCGGGGCGCAGGTATCGCTGGAGTCGCGGGTGGCCGGCAGCGGCGTCGGCGTTTGCCCGAAGCGGGGTTGGCGGCCGTGCACCTGCCGCTGTCCGGACCGCGGTGCTGAATCCGCGCTACGCGGCTCCCGCGGACGGATCGACTCCTAACAGGTGTCCCGGGCGCCCCAGGGTTCTCTCGCTCCTCACGCGACCCCGGGGCTTTGCCCCACGCGGGGCCACGCGTCCATCACAGGTCTCCCGCCAGAGCAGGAGTGAGGTTGCGAAACCTTTTCCTTCCTCAGCCAGAATGAGCCCTTCCCAGGGCCTCCCACCCCGGGCACGGCCTGGAGCCCGCAGTGTGCGGCCAGGGCGGCGAGCAGGGCCTGGGGTCCCTGTCTGGGGAGATCCCGGCTCCTGCGTGCCGCGCTCCCCTCTTCGGACCAGTTTTCAATTAGCATAGAGTCTTCAGACACAAACACCTGGAAGGGCCCCTGCTGGCCCTGGGGGCTCCCTCGGGCTTCCCCAGAGGCTGCAGGCGCTGTTGAAGTGACTGGCGGTGTGGGGAGGCAAACCATCCACCGTGTGCCCTGACTCTGTGCCCGAGCCGCGCCGCACGTAGTGCTCCTCAGCCACCCGATGGGAAGGATGGCACTTTTACCCTGGAGGCTGCAGGCAGGACGAGGGCAGGCACTGCCTTGCTGGGAATCTGCAAAGTGAAGCCGGGATCCTCAGCTGTTTAAAGCAAAGGAGGTGCTGGGCAGAGGCGCTCTGTTCCCCACTTGTGCCGGCCTCCAGGGGACCCAGAGAACGGGCCTTCCCGTGTTTTGTCCCCAGAGGATCCCCGGGCTTGAGTATGCATTGAGCTTCACTTGCGTCCTTGGCCCTGTGCAGCTCTTGTGTTGGCAAGATTCAGCCTCCTGGGGTGGCCGGCCACCGTCCTGCACCCAGACACGTTTCTAAAACCATTTCGGTTTTCCTAGCTGCCGCCTGGCCGTGGGACGCATTCCAGTCCCCTCCTGCACTTGGAGAGCCAGGCAGCCACTCAAGCCTGAAGCGTGGCGGCACAGGGGGTCCCTAGGCAGCTCTGGGTCCATCCAGGGGCTGGAAGGGAGGCTGGCTCAGCCCCAGAGAAGGTCTGGGAGGTCCCACACCCGACCTGGGCCGCTCCTGTGCCTGCAGAGATCCCGCTGTGTGCCGGCTGTGACCAGCACATCCTGGACCGCTTCGTCCTGAAGGCTCTGGACCGGCACTGGCACAGCAAGTGCCTCAAGTGCAGCGACTGCCACACGCCGCTGGCCGAGCGCTGCTTCAGCCGGGGCGAGAGCGTGTATTGCAAGGACGACTTCTTCAAGTGAGCCCAGGGCAGCAGAGAGGGGAGGATGGACAGGGAGGCCGCAGGGCCAGCCCTGGGGAAGAGCTGAGATCAGGCGCCCCAAGGGCCCTGGGCCTCCATCCGAACCCCAGCCCCCAGCCAGGGCACCCTGGGGCCCAGCCATGCTGGGGTGAGGCTGGGGGACCCTGTGGATGGCTTGGCCCTGGCTGGGACGTTCATAAATGCTGTGGGGAGGGGAGTGATTTGTTTTATAAATCAGGGAAGCAGTTGTTTAAAAAGCCCGGATTGGCAGAACTCTACCAGACTTACTCCCTCTTTTCTAACATTAGAAAGTTGCATTTACAGAGCAGGGGTAATGAGGACGTGTGGATCCATTCTGCAGCTGTGGATTTAATTTTTTTTTGCTTACATTTTGTGCCGGTCCCTGTCTGCTGCACAGTGACTGCACGTGTGCTGGGGAGTTGGCACAGGACGCGGCACAACTTGACCCTCCTCGGGTCCCCTTTCCCCTTAGTCTTCCCTCCCCCGCCCTCTGTCTCTGGCCCCCATCCCTGTGCTGCCCCAACCCGGATGCTGGGGCAGCTCAGGCAGTGGGGCTGAGGGTGCTGCCCCGGGGAGGTCGAGGCCCCTTCCCAGCGGTGAAGGTGCGGGGCTCTCACTTCGGGCCAGGGCGGGACCTGTCCACCCCCCCCCACCCAGCGCCACTGGCCCTGGCTCCCAACCCACTCTGGGCGAAGGAGCGGCCGCTGCTGAGCCCCTGTGCGTCCCACAGGCGCTTCGGGACCAAGTGCGCTGCGTGCCAGCTGGGCATCCCGCCCACGCAGGTGGTGCGCCGGGCCCAGGACTTCGTGTACCACCTGCACTGCTTCGCCTGCGTGGTGTGCAAGCGGCAGCTGGCCACGGGCGACGAGTTCTACCTCATGGAGGACAGCCGGCTGGTGTGCAAGGCCGACTACGAGACAGCCAAGCAGCGAGGTCAGCGGGAGGGCCTCGGGAGGGTGCTGGGGACGCCTCACCTCTGTGCCCTCCCCCGCGCTCCTGGAGGCCTGAGTGTGGGCGGGAGGTTTGGGGCCCGCACACCATCCACGGCGTCAGAGCGGGTGATCCGGAGCTGCGAGCAGCGGGAACGGGAACCTGGCCTCTGAATTACGGGCGGGCCGACACCTGTGCTCCGAATTCTTCCCACTCCCTCGGCTGCAGAGCCCCTGCCTGGTCTGCTCTTCGGGGCAGCAGAGGCCCAGCCGGACTGGGCTGCAGGCTGCAGGCTGCAGGCGCCGCGTGGGGTGGGACTGGGCCCCAAGCCCCTCTTCCGCTCCCTCCGCTGTGCGCTCGCTCTCTCCACCCCTCTCCGAGCCCCAACTCTCCAGGAAGCTGTCGGCGGGCCCTGGGGGTCATGCGCGGGCCCGGGGCGGGGCCTCACCGCTCATCCTCCCGCTGCAGAGGCCGAGGCCACCGCCAAGAGGCCGCGCACGACCATCACGGCCAAGCAGCTGGAGACGCTGAAGAGCGCGTACAACGCCTCTCCCAAGCCCGCGCGCCACGTGCGCGAGCAGCTGTCCTCGGAGACCGGGCTGGACATGCGCGTCGTGCAGGTCAGTGCTCCGCCCACGAGGCTGCCGCAGGTCCCTCCCGACAGCGGGGATGCCGCCCCGGTCCCCTCACCACCTCCGCCCCCAGGTCTGGTTCCAGAACCGCCGGGCCAAGGAGAAAAGGCTGAAGAAGGACGCCGGCCGGCAGCGCTGGGGACAGTACTTCCGCAACATGAAGCGCTCCCGGGGCAGCTCCAAGTCAGACAAGGACAGCGTCCAGGAGGGGCAGGACAGCGACGCCGAGGTCTCCTTCAATGGTAGGGCTGGGCTCTGCGGGAGCTGGTGGTCGGGAGAGACGTGGGGTCCACGGTCGCAGGTGCCAGGCCCGGGGTCTCCTGGCTGGCACACTCACATCATGCTCCCCCGACAGACCGGATCCGTCCCTGTCCCGGCTGGGGCCTGGCCACTTGGGACCACGGTCCTCCCAGTGACCAGAAGGGCCCCTGGGACCGCCTTGTTCCTAGGCTGGGCACCGGGCTGCCACCTACCTCGTGGGGGACGGGCCAGCCTCTCGGCCCACAGCCCTGAAGTGATTTCTGGGAGCCCAAGCAGGCTTCTGGGGCAAACGGTAAAAGGTCCTGGCTGCTTGGAGTTGGGGGAGGAGAGAAGGCTCCGAGCACTCTGTTCTCCGCCGCGGGAACACACACTCAGCCCTGAGGCCACCTGCCTGGGGCTGCGTGCCCGCCCTACCCCCACCTCTCAGGACCCACGCTTCCTATCTATAAATGGGGGTGGTGGTACAGATGCCCCCACGGGGGCTCCCTGGGGGGATCATGCTGGTCCCTGGTTGGTGTCCTCGCTGTCACCTTCCTGGGACACCAGCGGGTCCCATCGGGCGGCGCGAACTCGGAGGCTGGGGAGGGAGCAGGAACTGCTGTAAATTCTGCGAGCAGGAGGGGCTTTGCGGAGCCTGCGCCGCCCCAGCCGAGAACCCAGGGCGGGCCCTGATCGGCACTCCCCACTTCCCTTGCAGAGGAGCCGACCCTGGCGGAAATGGGCCCAGCCAGCAGCCTGTACGGAGGCCTGAGGGAGCCTACCCCCACCCTGGGCCGGCCCTCGGGTGCCTTGGGCAGCTTCGCGCTGGAGCACGGAGGTCTGGCGGGCCCAGAACCGTACGGAGAGCTGCGCCCTGGCAGCCCCTATGGCATCGCCCCGTCCCCTGCCGCCCCGCAGAGCCTCCCTGGCCCCCAGCCCCTGCTCTCCAGCCTGCTGTACCCTGACACCAGCCTGGGCCTCGTGCCCTCGGGAGCCCCAGGGGGCACCCCGGCCATGAGGGGGCTGGCGGGGAACGGACCCAGCTCCGACCTGTCCACGGGGAGCAGCGGGGGTTACCCCGACTTCCCTGCCAGCCCGGCCTCCTGGCTGGACGAGGTGGATCACGGCCAGTTCTGACCGAGGCCCAGCATGGCAGCACTGGACGTGAGGGTGAGGGATGCCGTCCCCCGAGGGCCTTGGAGGGAGGCCGAAGAGGACGTCTGGGGAGGGCTGGCATCTGCGGAGCCCAGCTCCGACTCTCCTCGGCTGCACATGGCCGGGGCTCCGGGCCTCTCCGTGAAAGGATGAAGGACACTGGCCGGGCTGCCCGGAGGCTGCGCAGGGCCAGGCCTGGGGCTGTGCTTCGGAAGCGAATCTCCACCCGAGGGCCACCTGAGCATTTGCTGCTGGTTCTGACCCGTAATGCCCGGGGCTGGAAGTGCTTTCTGGTCTGACTGTAAAGATGCAAATAGTTGGGTTTGCATTTCCCGGCTCCACACGCTGGTCCCTGACCCCTCCGGTGGAGACCCGGCCTGGCGGTCCAGGCTGGGGTGAGAAGGCCCGCCAGGTCCTCTGGGGCCAAGGACAAGGCCCTGGGGCTGGTCTTCTCCCTGGGCTCAGGCCTCCTGGTCACCAGCTCCCCTCCGGGGGCCCCTGTCCCCCTCCCCTGGGTCTCTCCAGCCTTCCAGTGATCTTGAGTGCCCTGCTAAGGAGGTGGGGATTCCGGGGATCCCCCGGGAGCCCCCAGATTGGGTCTCCCTCCCCCTCGGTACAGTGTCCAGGTTCTGCCCAGAGCTCAGTTGCCAAACAGCCGGCCCTCCCCAGCCCTCTGCCTGCGGAGGGGAGATGGGCGGGGTGGGGCTCCTCCAGGTGATTCTGGAAGGTGCCTGCACCCCAACCTAGGTCAGAGTCACTCCCAAAACAAAATCGGGCCACCAGCTGGCTCTGTGAATGCCCTGTGACTTTATTTATTCTCTGGTGGTCAGGTCTTTCCAAGACGTCAATAAATCTGTCAGTTGCAGTCTCTGGAAGGCCCTGTTTTTGCTGGGCTGGGGGTGCGGGCTGAGGGAGGGCGGAGGGAGGTTCAGTCCTCAGAGAGGGCCCTGCAGGGGTGCTGTCCCTTGCCAGCCTGGCACTGATGTGGATTTGGGACCACTTACGCCCGGGCAGCATCTCTGCTGTCCCTGGTCACTGGGACTGGGACACCGGGGAACTGCCATCTGGACCAGAGTGCTGATGTCCCGGGTGCTGGTGGCTGGGGCACCTGCTCCTGGAGTCTCCAAGCTGATTTCCGGTTCCAGCTGGCCCACTGCCCTGCTGTGTGCCCCAGGACCAGTAACCTGACCCCTGGGAGTCCTGCATTCCTCCCCGTGAAATGAGGACCAAGGCAGCTGCCCCCAAAGGGGATCTAAGGGCAGAGGCAGGCAAGGGGTCCCCCTGGCAGGGATTTCTGCAGACCGAGGCTGGGCCACCCCTCTGAGGGTCCCCTCAGGGCCAGCAAGCTTTTGGGGCGGCCCGTGGGCCTCTGTCTTTTGTGAATGCCTGGGGCAGGATACAGTTTTTCCTGAGCCCCGAGGCTGGCCCTGTCCCACCACAGCCTCCTCACAGGTGCAGAGTCCCCGCTGGGGAGCGGAAGGCACAGGGTGGGTGTCCATCCTTGCAGTGGAGGAGGCTGGGCCAGCAGGGAGGAATTCGGAGCTGGGCTCCCTCTGAGGACCCGAGGACCCGCAGAGAAAGGCGTGGTCTATGCTGTGCTGCCTTCCCTGCTCCGTCTGCAGAGATGCTGGGGGCGTTGACCAGGGCTGGGAGTTGCTGGGGAAAGGGGAGGACAAGGAGGGGCCGCCTGCCTGCCCCCCAAGGCAGGACCGGGCTCGAGAGGCCTCTCAGCGCCCTGGAGGGAGGGAGGGAGCGGAGGCCAGGGATGGCGGCTCCAGGTGGGATGTGGGCACCCAGAGACAGCCACCTGGAAAATGCCGGACGTCCTCAGCTGGCCTGGGGGCGGCAGACGCCCCCTCCCACAGAAAGCAGCTTTAGATTCTGGATTTCGGGGAAGGGCACAGGCAGGAGGGCCGGGTGCAGTGCCAGTGGCCAGGGTGGAGCGAATCCATCAGCGGGCTGCCCTCCCCCACCCCCAGGGCCTTTTAGGCTCTGACAGGTTAATGAAGTGCTAAGTGTCCCCTGGGCCTCGCCTGTCCCGGGTGCCCAGCGCACTCCCTCCAGCTGGCCACGCTGATCTCCCCCAGGATGGGGTGGTGCCCCCTCCCCACCAAGTGCAGATTGGGTGACCTGGGTGGGGTTCAGCAGGGGACACAGACTGGCCCCCGAGGGTCCACTCGTGTCAGATGTCCTGGCCTCAGTTTCCCTACCTGAATCGAGTGTAGGCTGGCTCACAGTGGGCCGTCCCTGAGCAGACTCAGGGCAGACTCTCAGCTATGACCTCCCAGGCTCCTGTTGTCCAGCGGCCTTAGCCTGACCCAGGCCCAGCACGGCCCCCAACGGGGGGTTCCAGGCCCGCTGTGGTGGGGGGAGCCGGTGGCTGCAGTGAGAACACCTCCTCTCCCGGCTGCCACATGGAAGAGCCCTGGGCCAGGGCCCGTGGGGACGCCTCACCGGCCTGGGCCCCTTAACTGTGGGCTCTGATCCTGCTCCACCACCAGGGTAAGCACCTGAAAGGTAAAAGCAGCGATTCCCACCAGTGCATCCGCGGGCTTCCTTCCTCCTCCTGTCAATCTGCTCGGGGGATTCTGGGCCTCCAGGACGCCCCAGTCAGGGCCTGGGACACCCCCCCTCTCTCCTCCTTGCCATCTGCCAGGAGCGACCCTGCTAAGGCAGCATGGGGGGCTGGGACCCACACCGGGCTCGGGCGGAGCTGCGGCCTCGATAAATCAGTGGGTTTTCAAAGGCTTCAGGCCAAGCGTCGAATCCTGGGGGCTGTAATGATCAATTCTTTAGGCCAATAATTGTTCAAATTACTCTGAGCAACATACAACATTAATTTAAAGAAATTTAATAGAAAAAAGCTCTTTAAATCCCCGCTGAGATGAATAACACCACGTGGAGGCCTTTTCCCCTACCTCGCTGACATTGAATAATCGGAAAGTTACTTGCGTCTCCAGGCTTCCGGGGCCGTGTTGACAAGCTTTTGGGCCATGGGCGTGGTGTACCCTGGCGGACGCGCCCCCTCCCCCCTAATTAATGGGGGAGCCTCGACTTCATAAGCAGAATTTTCATCTGTCTGCCAGACCCGGTGACGGCTCCCACCTCCCGAGGCCGACGCAACGCAGGCTCATTTTTTACCATAAAAATATTTCATCTTGACCCGCAGAGCCCTCTCAATACAGACGGGGCGAGAGAAAGGAAGCTGCCACTTTGGGGCTCGAGGTGAGCCTAGGATGACCGGGAAACCGGGACTCGGGCGCCCAGGGTCCAGGAGAGTGTGGGGGTGTCCTGCAGGCCCCGCGCCTGAGCCCGCAAGGCCTGTGCCCAGACCCTCCCGTGGGGATGCCAGCGAGCTGACCGTGCCACGCACGCCAGGCCTCTGTGGAGCCGACTGAGGACCTGGGCACCTGGGACCCAGCACAGGGCGGCAGGCGAGACTTTTCTGCGGCTGCGGAGCTTACACGCACACAGCCACACACCGTGCACACTCAGCACTCGCTCCAAGCTCAGGCGCCCTGGGGATGGACAGGAAGCCGGTCCAGCGGGCTGTGGGGCGGGGCTTCCTGCTGGCGGGCGCAGTGTGGCCCCTGTGCCCCTCCAGTCTTGTCCATTCCCCACTGGGGTGCTGGAGAGGGCGTGACTGGAGGTGGGGACCCCTGGGAGAAGCAGCCCCAGGGGCCACTCAGCTCCAACCCCACAGCCAGTCAATCTGAGCCTCTCAGGGCCGAGAGTGATTCCCGACGGCAGGTGGGTCACCACCCCACACCCAGGATGGTGCTTAAATCCCGGCTGCTGGTGGGATGTGCTTCGAGGTGAGCCCTGGCTTGCTAGCTCCAGTCCTGGCTTTATCCCTGCACCGCAGAAAAAACAAACAAACAAATAGAAACAAACCCCCAAACCAGAAAACTTCAGAAGCCTCCGAGATCAGGGAGGGTGTGGGGAAGCCGGAACCCTTGAGCATTCCTGTGAGGTGGCTGGTAAGTGACAGGGCTGCCCCTGGACAGCGGGACAGTCTTTCCTCAGGAACAAGCACAAGCCAAGTGCGGTGGTGCAGGGCTATAATCCCAGGACTCGGGAGGCTGAGGCAGGAGGATCCTGAGTGCCCCAGAACCCGACCTCCAGTCACAGCCTTCTCTCCAACCACTCCCAGTGGGAAGTTCAAGGTACAGAGTTCAAAGCCAGCCTGAACTTCGCAGTGAGACCCTACCTCAAAAAGCAAACCTAAAAAGGACCCCATAAGCACAGAATCCCCTCAGCCCCTGACGCCCGTCCAGGGCTGGTGCAGAACTGCAGACGGGAGTCCACACAGAGCCCTGCGGCTGCTCTCTGGCCCTTGCTCCTCGAAGGCCCACAGGTGGGAGCAATGCAGACCTGGGCGACTGGCCCCCGGGGCAGGGGCGCTGCGGACTGCCCGGGGAGAGAGCCGGCCCCGACGGAGCGCTCCACAGCGGCCCCCGCAGCCGGGACAGGAAGTGGGGGCGTGGGCGGAGGGGAGCCCGGGTCTCCAGGGGGAGGAGGGCTGTGGGGCCGGCCTTCACTTAAAGCGCTTCATTTCCTGCACCTTCCTTTTAAAAGGGGAATTAGCAGGGCCCTGCTTGCAGCAGGTGGGCAGGCCGGAAGTCAAGGCCACCGGCTCCTGGGGTCGCCTAGCCGCTGCCCTCACGCCCCCGGGACTCCCTGGCAGGCAGCGGGATGGAGCCCAGGGCCCAAATGCCGGTCCCCTCTGCCTGCATATCCAGCTTCACAAGCTCCCTTCCCGGTCTACGGCTTTGCCCAGCACTGGGGAGGCGAAGACGGGGCGGGGCCTGCCGGGCTAGCCCCCCCCCAGTGGGTGGGGCAGAGGGACAGGGAGGGCAGCGGGGAGCCCCGCGCACCTCGGATTTCCTGGCAAACCTCGCAGCTCCTTAGAGGGACCGGGACTGTGGGGGGCAGCGAGCGGCCTCTCCCGGGAGGGTCCCCTCCCCCAGTCCCACCTCGGAGCGGAGCCCAGGCGAATCCTGGGAAGGACAAGGTTTAAAATTTAATTAGCAGGTCTCTGTTATGCAAAGGGTCCTCATTAAACTAAGTGTCCCATTAGTTAAAATGCCTCGGGCAGGGCTGGGACCCCGCTGGGGCTCCGAGATGGATAACTCCAGCTTTGCGCAGGCGGGCCTGGTGTCCTTCAGGGGACCTGCATCCGAACCCAGGGCGGAGCAGGCTGTGTTCAGGTGGCTGGGACCTTCCGGGCCCACTCGGAGGGGCTGGCGGTGCCGCCCCTACCTGCCCCGGAGGGACGAGAGGTGGCCACTGCGTCCCGCGCCCTCCGCTCCACAGTCCGGTTGGCCCGGTCACTGAGGCCCGGCCCAGGCAGAACGGGGAGCATCCAGGTTTATGAACACGAACGGCTCGTTTCTTTGTCACGAGAGAACTGCACAGGCCCTGTGGATGATTTGGGTCCTGGACCACCTGCTTCCTCGGCCCTGTCACAGGCTCACAGTGTGAGCTCTGGAGAGCCTCTGGGCCAGGACCGGGCCCGGATCCCCGCGGGGCCGTGCAGCCCGGCGGCCTGAGAGGCTTCAGCCCTGGGGGCTGTCCCGGGACCTCCCCCTTCCTTTCTACAGTGTTCCTGCAGTCTCTGAGGGGATGCTGAGCAGGTTGGGGGAACCTGCCCGCCAGCCCCTTCCCGGCGACCTGGGGCTCCTTGGTATCTAGAAACACCCAGCGACTCCACCCCAGCGAGGCCAGGCCCCGCCCCTCCACCCCTAAAGTGCGTGGTCCCTTGGGCCGCCTTCAGCCTGTCTGCATTTCCGCATCTGCAGAGAAACCGGGAGGGACCAGCCGCTCCTGCGATCCAGTGGCAGGGACGAAAGGTCCAGGACAGGGACTTGGGGCTCCAAGGAACAAGGGAGCCCCTGTACCTGGGCAAGGCTGGGGCGCCAGGGCCAGGGATTTAGCTCAGAGGTGCTGCTGCCTGCCTCCAAGCACAAGGTCCTGAGTTCGATCCCCGGTACCAAAAAAAAAAACAAAAACAAAGAGTGGGGGCCCAGGGGCTCAGCCCCGTGTGACCTCCATGAGAGGCAGAGTCCTTCAGGGTCAGAGGACAGGATCCTGGCTGTGGACACCTGTGCCCAGTCCACTCCGAGACCCGGGCCTGGGATGCAGACTCAGGGCTACCGGGGTGAGGCCCCACCCACCCGCCCTGTCGACCCCACCGCATCCCTGCAGCCCCAGCCCACCCCTGCCTCTGGCTGCCCATCTGCCCCTTTGTGTGTGGACACCGGTGGGCGGGGCTGCACGAGGCCTCTAACTGGCAGCGCCCCTCCTGCCTCAGCCTCTGGAGTGCTGGGATGACAGGTGTGAACCACCACACCCAGCTCTGCATGGGGAGCTAGAAGGATCCAGAGCCACGGGGGCCTGCGCGGTGTGTCCTCTCGGGTCTCTCAGAGCAGCCCACACTTGTGAGCCATTTTCTTTATGTTCAGGAGCTGAAGGAAGTACAAAGGACACAAAACACTAAGTTTACGTGTTTAAGGGAATTTGAGTTGTAAAAGTTTCTTCACATTGTTCTTAGAATAGCTTTATAACATGATCTCATTTGTAAATTAAATTTTTTTTTGGTACCGGGGATCAAACTCGGGACCTTGTGCTTGCAAGGCAGGCAGCAGAACCACTGAGCTAAATCCCGGGTGCTGTAAATTAATTTGGAAAGCGTACATTTCAAACACCAAACTATCCTGCATAACCTTTTTAAATCCTGAAGACTGACCCCTGGGCCTTTGCACTGAGCTACATCTTCAGCCCACTTTAAATTTGTGTGTGTGTGTGCGTGTGTGTGTGTGTGCATGGTGGCAGCCCCTCCCTGCCAGCTGCCCCACTGCCAGCCCACAGCCTCTGCCACCACCCAGCAGTGCCCTATGCACCTCCAGCTTTGAGGGGGCTGAGGGGTACAGGAACCAAGCCACCCCCAAAGGCCTGGGACCCTGCCCTGGCCTCCCAAATCCAACGATATTAGAAAGGATTTGTGTCCCTGATAAATAATGCAAAGTTAAATTACATCCACTCCAGCTTAAATTTTCATATTCCTATTTCCCATCTCCATAAAGAAATTCTATTCCTGCACAGGCATTGGAGGGCAGCCTCTGCCAGCTGCCGTGGATGCGCCTGATAAAATTACTCCACAGGCAGGTGGCGAGGTGGCTGGGCAAGGTGAAAGGCCGGGGTTCAAAGTGTTTATCTCCCTAATCACTTAATCTGGTGCATGCATCCTGTGTCAGAGGCCGAAGGGCCCGGGGCCGGCTGAGCGGAGGTTGACGGGGATGCAGGAGTAGGGGCTCCTCCACAGGGCACAGCCAGGGCACGCCTGCAGAGGCAGGGAGCCCAACACACACCAGAAGCGTGGTCCGTGAGCTCGGACCCCCAGGGCGCTTGGTGAGACGCAGATGGAGACAGGCCATTCGTGGGGACTGGAGCCACCCTTGCAGTCGGGGCGCCGGGAGGGTGCAGTGGTGCTCAGGAGAGGCAGGATAAAGGATGCTTGCAGCCCAGCCACCGTGCAGGGGAGACCCTGGGCCTGAAGGCCATCTCAGATGGCACCTGTCTGCCAGGACAGGCTCTCCCAGATGCCCCCAGCCCCTCAGGCCCGCCGGTCATCCCTCAGGGCTCCCAGTCCTCCCAGCCAGGCCAGGTGAGCGGGAGGCCTTGCGGGATCCCCATCTGTCTCCATCAGGGCCCGCTTCCCTCTTTCCCCACTCCGGGCTCAGGAGAGCCCCAGAGCCCAGCCCGGCCACTCCGTCTGCATGAACACAGGCCCCCAATTTGTCCCCAGGATCGATCGCTTCAGGCTGATAGAAGTTCAAGCGCAGGAGGTCCTGCTCTTTGACCCCCAAATAGGGTATGAATCTCCATCGAATAGACTGACACACGCTTGGTTTCCACACAGTCGGAGGCTGCGGAAAATCAATGCAGAGTGCCGAGGACCCACGATTTATAGAACACCTGCCATTTTAATATTAGAATAAATGTTATATTGCATGGGGGGGTGCAGAAGGGGTCGCAAAGAAAATATTTCTTAGAGAGTCGTTTCTGTTGGAAAATGATGTGCGTGGATTTTATGGAGTCAAATTTATAGACCTCATTTAGGCTGATAATTTAACACTCCTGATGAGAAAGACATTAAGTAGAGTGCTGGGGGCGGGGGCGCCGGACAAGTGGGTGGTCCAGGAGCCACAGGGAGACAGGGTGGGCTCCCTGGGGGTCCGGTGGCCCAGGGCTGCAGGAAGGGCTGGGTCTCGGCTGGGCAGTGGGTGGCTTGGGCCCTCTGCATCCAGGGCTCAGTCCAGAGCTCAGTCCTTATGTGCAGAGCAGGCACACCAGAGTGTACCACCTACCCCTGCACACCTATCACTCCGGCCAGCCGTTGTGCTGGGCCACACGCACGTGCACACTTGTGCACACAGGCAGGCACTCACCTGCACACAACTATTGCATGCACACACGCACACACACCTACTCCCTGCTGGCACCTTAGCCCGATTTCTCCTGGGAGGCCCAGCAGGGCTCAGAGCTGCACTTCTCACTGGTTGGCTGTCAGGGGAGCTCTGGGCGTGGTGAGCCAGCGTGGTGACCCAGGACAGCACCCCGGTCACGGGAGGGGCGGGCTGGGCTCTGGTATGTTCAAGTTTGCAGGGCCCCATTTTGTACAAAGTGACTCAGGTGGGCGAACTCCCGCGTAGAGGACACAGCCAGGCGTTCCCCACGGAGCCGCCAGAGAGGTGCCCAGTGTGGGGCAGAGCCCCAGCCCTGCCCAGGGCCTGAGGGTCTCTGGGGTGATGGACCTGTGCCCCCCTCCAGGGAGTCCCTCCCAAGGTCTGCCTGCTGGGGACACTGGGCGCTCAGCCTCCCCCCTGGCTGCGAGCGCATCCCTCCTCCAGGCCTCAGTTTCCCCAGGGGTAACTAGAGAGGCCTGCAACCTGTGCTTCCTTACCTGACTCTGGGAGCCTGGGCTTCCAGCCCCAGCACCAACCTATGGCTCAGGCCCTGCTGCCAGGAGACAGGAGTGGCCCGGGGCCTCCACACCCCTGTGCCCTGACCCTGGCTGTTCTCTGGGTGGGAGGTGGGGGACCTGGACGGGCAGGACAGCTGGGGATGGGGGAGGCAGCCAGGATGATCCCTCGGAGCCTGGGCTGCCAGCTCCAGCTGCGGACCCTGCCGGCTCTGTGACCCACTGTCCCGGCCCAGCCGCCCGGCCCGGTCCAGGCCCTGCACCAGTGGCCAGGAGGGCGGCCCACCCTCACTGCCGTTCCCAGGAAGGGGGCCCTCGCCCCACCCCCGCAGTCCTGCTCTCTTCTGCCGTCAGGCTTCCCTGACTCGGGCAGTGGGCAGTGGGCTTCCTCTTCTACCCGTCTGGCTGTTGGGTTGGCCTCCTGTATGTGGCCGAGGGTTTGGCGCCCACCTGCAGGGACCCCGGACAACAGGGCCAAGAGGCAGCTGTCCAGGCAAGGAGTCACTGCGCCTGAGACCCCATCCTCACTCTCACTCACGGTCACCGGGACGTCAGTGACATGGTGTCCACAGGGAGCCAGGCGTAGGCCCAGGGCACAGTCATCATTGCCGACCACTGTGGGAACCACGGCCACTCTGGCCCTGCGTCTCCTCTCTGTACATTTTGGGGACTGTCACCCACTCCCTGGGAGGGCATCAAGTCCCTGGTGGCTCTGCCACTGCCCCAGGCACCGGCCCCGCCCCTAGCGTGGTCCTTAATCACGGGCACCTGAGTGCTGGCCCGTGGTCCCTGCCGCCTCTCCGTAATGAATGACGGTGGCCGGTCCTATGCTTTCCTCTGCAAACCCTCCCTGCTGCCCATGGCGGCCACCCGCTGGTGTGGGATGGGTGCACTTTACATTTTCAACTTTATTAAAGGAGAGGGTCAAGTGGGGAAGGCCGCCTTCTCTCCCAGGTCAATTCTGCCCCTGAAGGCAATAAATCTCCAGGCCTGTGATTTGTGGCTCTTTGCTCCCAGTAAATTAAACCTTTCTCCATGAAAAGGTTGGTGCTCCCGGCTCGGCTTTAGGTCACTGTGTTGGTCCAAGGCAAGTGGCTGAGGAGGAGAAGCAAGGTGGGGCCCCACTGCACCCCCTTGGCCACCTGCCCATGGCTAGCAGCCCCCTGCTCGCCAGCCCTGGGGACGGCGCGGCCGGGGGCAGAGAGGGTGATGGACAGCAACCAGCCCCGGATGAGTCCTCTGTCCCCTGCAGACCCCTCCTCCGCCAGTGCACATCCTGGCTTTGGTCTGAGAGCTCTGGAAAGCCCCCAGCGATGATGTTCTTGTCTTTGAGGGGGCAGACATGGGCAGCCTCCTGTGGGTGCCTTTGGTCCATGCCGGAAGTGACCATGAGTGTGGCAACCTGGGCCAGGGCAGGCCAAGGAGCTGGGGTCAGCCGCTGGGCTCCGTGGCCCCCCCTCTATGTCAGGTGGCTGTGCTGGGAGCTCAGACTGTGGGGAGCAGCAGCAGGAGAGCTTTGCCCACCTCCCTGCCGGCTCCCTCCTGGCTGGTGTCAGGTGGCAGTGCCCAGGACAGCCTGGCCCAGGGCATGGGTATCACCTGGTGCCCTCTTGGCCCAGTTTCTCCCCCTTACAAAGGTAGTGCCATTGGCAGGGGCAACACGGGCACAAAAGAAAACATTCAGGACTTGAAACCCAGCTCCCACCACCCTGTCGTGGAATAACATCAAACCCGCTTTGGGAACCAAAGGGATGGGGTCTGCTTCTGGACTGAGATTTATGGCCCCAGTTGACACTCGATCCTGGGAAGGCCCAGAAAGTGGTCTACACAGCAGGAGTCTCCTGGTCCAGAAGCTGGGGCCCAGGAGCCAAAGTCAACAGCCTGTGGTCTGGTTTCTGGTGCGACTGGGGGCCCAGGGCCCACATTCCTGCCGAGCAGGGGCTTAGTCACTGGCACCCGAGACAAAGGCCTCACTGGCTTCCCTGGTCAGGTTGCAAGGCCATTACACTGATGAATCGGGTTGGCTCCAAAGCTCCCAGGCTTTTCTGGCTGATTGCATTGGGGGAGCACCTCCCAGGGACCCCCGGAAGTCCCATCTGTGGTTGAGGTTGGGGGCCGTCCTGGGTCAGCTCGGGGGGGAGGCTGGGCCAGGTCACAACAATGACACACCTTGGTCCCCGGGCAGGGCAGGGAGCCTGGGAGGGCTGGGAGGTCGGGGTGCGTGGGGGTTCACCTCCAGCCCAGGGAGGGTCTACCCGGCAGCGGGTAGCACATTCAGAGAGGTCCTTCGCTGCCTAGCAGCCATCCGCACGGTCACCTTCCCAGCCTGCAGCAGCATCAGGCCAGCCTCCCAGTTCGATGAGTGCTACCCACACCCATCCGGCCCCTCGGCCCCTCCAGGGACTCCAACCTGATTCTGCTCCTTTTGGGGTCTCTCGGCACAAGACCTTTGCACCTGCTGCCTCCTCTGCCCCTGCGTCTTCCCCTTCCCCTGGCCTCCCATTGTGGGCCCCTGGTCCCAGCTGCCCCACCAGAGCCACTCAGCCAAGTACAGCTGGCCAGGGAGCTGGGCCCCCCCAGGGCACACCGAGGGGTGTGGGCTGCAGGGAGCAGAGGCCCTGGGCTTCGGGGTTCACCCCGGGTCTGCATCAAGGTCTTGGGGTTGCCACACAGCACCCCCAGACTGCTGGCTTCAGAGCGGGACTACCCTTTCAGTCCTGGGTAAAAGCGGGAGGGCTGCTCTGGGGGCTGTGGACCCGGGCAGGACCAAGGCCAAGGTCAAGGCCACGTCCAGCCCCTCTCCTGGGCTGACTCCTGTCTTGTCTGAGCCCAGCAGACAGGGGCCGAGGTGCTGACACGGCCCCAAGACCCCAGCTCCCTCCAGCAGCCCGGGTGCTCAGCAGACTGGGGGGCAGGGAGGCTGAGCTCACCCCGGGCCCCGCCTGGGTGAGGCCCCTGTGTGTGGAGGCCACAGGGTCCCAGCACGGTGTGGCTGGTGGGAGCCCTGGGCCCGGCTCTGGTTGGCACAGAGCCATAGCCTTGCGTGGCGTAGAGTTGCAAGGGGCAGAAATCAGACCCCAGTGAGGAAGTGGCTTTGTTTGCCTGAGGGGTGAATTCCAGCCCTGCTGGCCCCCTCGCCCACTCTGCTACTCAGTTTGCCCTTTTGTCTGGAGCCCTGGTGGGGATTAGGGGTCTCTCTATAGTCCCCACTTCCCACTAATGAGTTCAGGGCAGTGCCAAAGGTGGGTGGGAGGCCGTGCCCCACAGCCCAGGCCACCCAGGCCTCCTCCCTCCAGAGCAGCAGTGGGCTGGCCAGGCAGGCCACAGGGCCCTGAGACCCGAACTCCACCACAGCAGTGTCCAGGCCTGTGCCATCCAGCAGCGGACAGCAGCCCCCCTGATGCACCCCAGAGGTGACCAATAACCATCCACAGGGACGGGGAGGGGGCCCGGGTGCTCAGGAAAGGCCTCCCTCAGGATAGGATGCACTTTTTTAAAATTAAAAAAATCTCTCTTTGAGGGCCGGGGCTTTAGCTCAGTGGTTCTGCTACCTGCCTCAAAAGTGCAAGGACCCGCATCCGATCCCCGGTACCAAAAACAAAAAAGAAAAAAAAAAATCTCTCTTTGATGGTACTGTGGTTGAACCCAGAGCTGTCACACTCAGCTACGGTCCCAGCTCACCCCCAGCACACCTTGTTTTGAGCCACAGTCTTTCTAAATTGCCCAAACTGGGTTCAAATTTGAGATTCTCCTGCCTCAGCCTCCCAGAGGGCTGGAATTACAGACCTCTGTAATTACCACATCTGTTGTTTTTTTTTTTTTTTTTTAAAGAGACAGGTTTTGTGTTGCCCAGGCTGGCCTCAAACTCATGGGCTCAATTCCTGAGCAGCTGGGACTCCAGGTTTGTGCCACACCTGGCCCGTGGGGACATTTAAATTGAGGCTTTGTGACCTAGTAGAGCCATCTATGTGCAGATCAGGGGAGGAGCATTTCCACTGGAGGACGTGACAGGTGCAAATGTCCTGAGGCTGGGAAGAGCCGGCCTGAGCCAGGGTGGGGGACGGGATGCGGGGGTGGGGAGCAGAGGGACCCTGTCACCAGGCCACTGGTGAGGAGTGGGCAGGTGGAGTGGGTGGTGAGGGGCTGGGCCACCTTGGTGCGGCAGTGGGTGGGGACAGAAGCCAGCTCAGGTGAGGTGAGGGTGCCTCAGCGGGGCAGTGGCCCAAAAGAGGGGCTCTGGGGTCCCCCAGCCGGCCTGCGACCCTCCCCTGCGGGCGCAGCCGTGCCCCTTGCAGGTGGCCCCTGCCTCGCTGCCTTGCTGGCAGCAGCACCCACTGCACCCCCCTTTGCCTTCAGTGCAACCTGGGACCCTGCAAACAGGCTCACCAAATCGTCAATTAAGTGAAAATCAATCCACTCATTCATCACAGGCTGCAGGGGCCATGCAAGGGAGCATCGACTGGGGTCCCTGGGGAGCAATCGAGGCCAAGTGCAGCCCCCGCCGCCCCATCAGGGCGGACCCGAGGCCCAGCAAGGAAGAGGAGGGTGGCACGGCCAACAGGCACCCCAGCCTGGAGGCCCCTGCCCTCTGCCCTCCAGGGCGAGGAGGTTACAGTGGGGAGGGGGGAGGGAGCAGCGCCTCCCCCAGGACCCACCGCCGAGACCCTGGCCAGGTCCCCTGTTGGGGTGAAGTCCCCTGAGGTCCCCCAGACTGGGGACACTCCCCACCGAGACCCCCAGGGTGCCCTGCATCCCAGGGATACCAGGGTCCCAGAATCGGCCTGGTCTCCAGTGACTGCAGGAAGTGAGCGTCTCTCCTCCTGCCTGTGGGGCAGCCCCTGGCCTGGGCCCTCCAGAGCCTCCAGCACCTCTGGGCTCCAAGACAAGAGCCCGGGGTGGCAGTGCCTGCTCTTCCCTGGCGGCCCAGGCATGGTCCTGCCCGACTGGGGTTCTTCTTGCAGGGCACTGGTGTGGCAGAGTCCGGGGTCCCAGGGCCCTGGACCTCCAGTCTCCTTCTGGGGTCAGTTCTTGGCCAGCCCCGACACCCAGGGCAGGAGGTGGCAGGCCCGGGTGGCAGGGGCCCCCAGGAGTGCCATTCCTTCACTCACTGGGCAGAGGAGGAGCTGTCCTTAGGCCCCTGCGACCGTCCCTCCCACCTCAAAGGGCCGGGTCTGGCTTTGTTCTCCCCTGTGAAGAACAAGGACATGGACACGGGAGTGGGGCAGCCCGGGACAGCGGACCCTGGGGTCGGAAGCCAGCAGAGGGAACCCCCAGGGCCCCACAGGAAGGCGAACCTGGAGGACACAACCGAGTCTGGGAATGCAGTGGACTGTCAGGGAGGCTGGGCCAGGAGCGAGGGGAAAAGGCTACGGAGCCCGAGTCTGCCAGCTCCGAGTTTGAGGTGCCAGGTACACAGGGCCCAGGCCGGAGTGGTGCTCAGAAGGGCACTGCCCATCGTCAGCAAACTAGCCCTGAACCAAAGGGGCTGCGTCCCTGTGAGTGGGGAAGCTGAGTCAAGGCCCGGAGGACCCGCTTCCCAGACCACCTCGAGAGCATTTGCAGGAACTGAAAAACGTCCAGCAGCCCAGGAGACGGAGAGCAAGGCCTGCATACAGTCAGAAGCTGCAGGCATCAGGAAAGCAGGGTGCGCAGACCACGGTGAGGACAGAGCCGCAACGGCTCCGCCCCGGCCGGGCCGCCCCAAGCAGGACACACGGAGCAGAGTCTCCAGAGCCGAAAACCACACTGCGTGGAGTCAAGAGCAGAGGAACAGACGAGGGAGCTGAAGACAGACAGGAAACGCTGAAGGGCCGGGGCCTGTGGGGGCGCCGAAAAACCTGGTGCCACCGAAAGCCAGAACGGGGTTCCTGAAGGAGAGGGGAGAGAGGGGACTCAAGGCCGAAGGCCTCCCGACAACATGATGCAGTCTGAGCGCTGGTCCCAGAGGCTCAACAGCCCCCAACCACAAGAAGTCTGAAGAACTGGTCATGGTGGCACACGGGGATCCCAGCACTGGGGAGGCTGAGGCAGGAGGGGTGCTTTGGATTGCTGGGGTGCATTGTGAGTTCAAGGCCAGCCTGGACTGCATAGAGAGAGAGCCTGTCCCAAAAAGCAAAAAATAAAAAGAAAGGAAGGAGGAAGGAAAGACAGAAAGAAAGACAGACAGAAAGAGAGAGAGAGAGAGAGAGAGAAAGAAAGAAAGGAAGGAAGGAAGGAAAGAAGGAAAGAAGGAAGGAAGGAAAGAAGAAGAAAAGCTCACCAGGCCACATTCGGATCAAATATCTCTTAAGTTCTTATTTACTTATTTATTCCGGACTGAGGACGGAACCCAGAGCCTCTAGAGTGAGCTCATGCCCCGTCCTTTCCCATTCTGAGACAGAGCCTCACAGTCATGTGGTCGCCCAGGCTGGGCTCTAAGTTGTGGTCTATCTGCCTCAGCCTCTCAGAGCTCTTGGAAATGAAATATCTGAAAACCAGTGGTAAAAGGAACATTTTAAAGCAGTCACAGAGCACTGGAGGATGTGGCTCAGGGGTCGAGCGCCTGCCTCACGCGCACCAGGCCATGGGTTTGGTTCCCAGCATTGCAAAAGCAAAACTGAATAAAAGTAATTAGAAGCAACCAGAGGAAAAAGGCTGGGGATGAGGAGAGAAACTAAGAAAGCAAACCCCGCCCCGGAGCCCAGAGTCAGGGCAGCCGGGCCACACCCTTCCACTGCTGAAATAAAAACCAAGCCAAAGAAAAACCATTGCTACCAAATCCTACAAGGGGCAAAATAGCTTTCAATTATGAAGGTGACATAAAAACTCTTCGGGAGGGCTGGGGATTTAGCTCAGTGGTTCTGCTGCCTGCCCCAAGAGAGCGAGGCCCTGAGTTCGATCCCTGGTACCAAAGAAAACCCCCAAAACCCAAAAAAAACCACTCTTTGGTACTGGGGATCGAACTCGGGACCTTGTGCTTCCAAGGCAGGCAGTGTCACCACTGAGCTAAATCCCTGCCCCCTCCCCCCAAAAATCTGCAGGCATGTGAAAGCTGAAACAATTGCCAGCAGACCTTCAAGCAAAAAGAAAATCAGCCAGGAGCATGCCTGTGATCCCAGCACGGGGGAGGCCAAGGCAGGAGGATCAGGTAAACCCAGGAAGCCAGGCCAGTCTGGGCAGGATAGCGAGACCCCATTGCCTTTAAATAAATAAGCAAACAGGTGACTCACCTTGCTTGGTACAGGGTCTTTTTTGGTTTTCTAAAACAAAGTCTCACTATGTAACCCAGACTGGCCTCGAACTCAAGGCAATCCTCCTGCCTCAGCCTCCCAGGTGCTGGGAGTACAATCATGTACTGCCAGGCCTGGCTTGGTAAAGCTATTTTTAAAAGGCTAATTCTGGACCGGGGATTTAGCTCAGTGGTTTCTCCGCCTGCTGTGCAAGCGCAAGAACCCAAGTTCGATCCCCAGTACCAAGAAGTAAATAAATAAATAATAAATAAATTTTAAAAAAAAAGTTAATTCTATCTTTAAAATCCTAGACAGAAAAAAAAAAATAAATCCTAGACAGGGCTGGATTTTAGCTCAGCAACAGAACACTTGCCTGGCATGCATGGGTGGGGCCCTGGGTTCAACCCCCAGCACCCACCATAAAAAGTAAAAGAATAACCCTGAAGGGGCCAGGACTGCTGCTTCCCGAGGCCAAACAGGCCTGCCTGCACCCACACCTGCTCAGGGCTGACGCTCCGAGGGTCCACGCCCGCCCGGCCGCCTGCTGACAGCCTCTCCAGGCCGGGGCTGCCCAAGTGCAGGGCCTGCACCCCACCCAGGGCGGCCACACCCGCAGGGACCCTCTGTGCTCTGCTCCGTGGACGAAAGCCGTGGTGGACGAGGGCTGAGCCTGGCCAGTGCTGCCTGCCCTCCGCGCACCACCCGGGGTCTCGGGAACAAATTAGAGTCTCGCTGGGATCCCCATAAATCTTCCTTCCCTGACACCACTGAGGAAGCTGCAGAGAGGAGGAAGGGCCAGTGACTAGTCCCCTGCTAATTCCTCCGAGCTGCTGTTTATTGAAATGAGGCGCCGGGGCCATGCGGGTGCCCGGTCGATGGCGGTGTGTCTAATACAATCAGCGGGCCACGAGCCTCCCGGCCTCCTGTCCTCCTGGTGAGCTGGGGTGGCCCCCGGCTCCTCCTCTCTGCATGCAGCCCCACCCTGGAGACCCCTAAGAGGCTGTACCCAGGCTGGGGCCAGCTGGGGACTGAGGGTCACCTGGACCCCCAACTCCTGCCACCTCCGTACCCAGTGCCCCTGCCACTGCATGGCCCAGCACTGTCCTGCCTCAGCCTGGCCCCTCTGTGCCCTGCCCTGGGGTCCCCTGGCCTGAGCTCTGGGACAGGGTTGCTCGCAGGGTCTTCATGGGCGTCCTCAAGGGCGGCACCGCGGCCTCGGCCCTGTGTGGGGGAGCAGGGGGTGGGGCAGACTCAGGGTCTACATGAGGTGGGGCTCACCCGTGGGTGCTGTCTGCCCCCCGGGGTCCCCGGGGAACCCACAGCCCCTTGCCCTGTGCGGCCCGGGCTGGGCACAGAGCCCCAGGGAGTCCTGGGGTGACCCGGGTCCAGCTTGAGGGGTCACCCCACTGGCCCCCTTCACTCGCACAGCTGTGCTGGTGCCTCAGCCTCTGCCTGTGCCGGGCTCTGGGCTCCCGGCCTCCCCTTGGGGAGGGATTGTCACCCTCCCATGTCCCCGTGGAGTCCCTGTTGCTGGAGAAACAGTCCGGGTGCTCATGCAGCCAACTCCAGCTACTGCCAAGCACCGGCCCTGGAGTCCGGGAGAAGGGACGCTGAGCTCCGATCTTCCCGGGGGAGGCCTCGAGGCGCAGAGCCTCAGGGAGCTGACAGTCAGAGAGGAGGGGGGGCCGGGGGTCTGAGCCCAAGAAGATGGGGGAGGCCATCTGACACCCCAACACACACCTGCCCCATGGCCAACCAAAACCTATGGGTGGAGTGGGGTCTCCACAGCGTTGGGTACCGGGCAGGTCTGCAAAAGGGGTCTGAGGAAATGTTAAGTCAATCAACAGACCCGAAGACGAGCCTTGCCCTCGACAGTGCATCCCACTGTGCCCGCCCTGTCAGGGGCCAGGGAGCTTTCCCCGGCCACTGCTGGATGCTTCATGACGCCTTCAGGGTGTGTGGATGGGGTGACCACTCAGGCACTCTGAGGGGCTCTGTTTCCTGGGGGCCCAACCTGGGGCTGCGGACGTCTGCGGGCTGGCGGGGACTGGGGCCCTGGTGAGTCGGGAACCCCTGGGGGGATGGCAGCTTGGGACGCACCGCACCCTCGTGCTCTGGAGTCGGGGATGCCAGCAGCTCGGGCAGGCGGGAGGGTGAGGTGTCCCCTCCCGCCCACTGCAAGGGCCCCCACCCCCATGCCCGCTGGGGAGAGCGAGCAGAAAGCGGAGGCTAAGAGGAAATCAAAAGCAAATTATTTTCGGGATTATAGCTCTCGAGCCCTGGTGAGATATTACCCATTTTTCATAGCAGACAAAAACATTTTCCAGGGGATCAATTTCGCCTCTAGAAGTCGCCTTCTTTCAGCCCACAATCCATCATATTTCCGCATTTGCAATTTCTTGGTGTCTGAGTGTTTTAAGTTTCCGATGAATTATTTTACAAAGCTTTCTTTCTTCCGCGGCAATGAGGTCGGCAGAGAGGGCCTGACACGCCGTGGCTGAGGCCGGAAGGGACGGAGGATCTCCCTCCCTCTCTCTCTCTCTCTCTCCCTCTCCATCCAAGCTCCAAGGCATCCAGCAGGGATGGAGGGGAGCCCGCAGCCCAGAGGCGGGCGTGGGGAAGTTCGAGGGGAGATTTATTCTGCGGCACCCTCTGTGCACATCCTTCAAGCGCCGCATGTGTAAAATCCCAGGCCTGGTGATTGCTATGTCACGGTGATTTGTGGCTGCCCCCCCGCACAGGTAATGGGGAGCAACGGGGCCGGGAGAGGCCGCTGGACAGATTGTGGAGCGGGCTGGCGGCCCTGAGATTTATCGAGCTCAACTCGCTGAGGTCCCCTCGGCGTTTTTAATCTGGCTTCTCTGCTGTCAGCAGGAGGAGGCTCCTGGCTCCTCGGGGCCCGGTGCGCTGAGGCTCAGGGACGGGTGCTCAGTACCCTGGTGGCCCGGCCTCCTGGAGCCTTGGTACACGGAGGGCACCGCAGCCCCGTTCCGAGAGGACCAGGAGGGGCCGCTTGGTGCTGCTGGCACCTTCTCGCCTCACCCCGACAGCCCTGGGCCTGAGCTGCCACCGCCCAGCCCTGGCCTAGCCACCGCTCACCCGTGTAGGGCCCAGAGGGCGCGCGGGTCCCCAGCCAGAGCCGCACAGGGGCCGGGGCCCTGGGGACAGGGGAAGGCCTGGCTCCTTGAGGAGACCCCCTGCCCCCAGCTTCTTCAACTAGCTCTGGAGCAGGTTCAACTGCGCCCCAAAAGACCAAGAGCTGATGTCACACAGGGGCTGGGGACACACCATGTGGATTGGAGGCCACTCACAGCACAAGGCTGGACATGCTCAAGAGGCACAGTGGCCCAGGTCCCAGGGTCCTGGAGGGCCCGGGTCCCCTGGCTGCTGAACCGGAAGTGGGCCTGCTGAGGGACTGGAGGAGGCACAGGTGGACTGACCCCTCTGTGAAGAGCAGGGAGAGGCGGGCATGAGGTCCATGGGGGTTCCCTGGGGTCTCCTGCTCCTCAGCCAGCCCGCTGTGGCCAGGGGATGCTGTCATCCCACCTCTGCCACCCTCACCCATCCATGGAGGAGACTGTCAGCATGGTCCCGGGCTCCCCTGGAAGGAGGGCGAGGGCCTGCTGCCCGGGGACTCCATGCCCCTGCCCAGCCCTCCCTTGGGACTCCCTGCATTTGAGCCCTGCATGAGAGACCCCAATTCTGAGGCCAGGGTGGCCCTGCCTGAGCCCGCAGTGGCACTGGCTGTGGCCTTGCTGGGTAGATGGGCCTGGCGGCCCTGCCAGATCTCCTGCCCTGGGGCGGGGGCACCCGAGGCTGGGAGAGGTAGGGAGCTCACACGCCGGGCTCCCTGGGCAGCATGGGCACTGCAGCCAGGAGGGTCGGTCAGAACCCAAGCTGGACCCGGTGCCAGCCAGCCGGGAGGAGGTGACCACGGCAGGGCACCTGGCTGCCCCTGCCAGGGCCACAGCAGGGCTGCCACGGGTCCACGCAGCCAGGCGGTCCACACTGCCACTTGGCCGGCTGTGTCCACGCCCTGATGCAGCCCCCCCCCCGGGCTGCGCCTGGAAATCCAATTCCCTCTGCGGCTGCAGCAGCTTCAATCACCGCGGCCGCCCCTCCCCGCCCCACATCCTCTTGAGCATGCAGATGGGGGCACCTTGCTAACCGGCCAGCGCCAGCGGGATTGATCCTGCTGCCGCCAGCGAGGCCCTGAAATGAAAGGGGAGGCAGTGGTTATTGCACTGCCCCGCACGCCCTTCCCGTGGCCCTGCCCTCGGGGTGGACGCCGCCCGCGCGGACAGCCCTGACCTTGGGAATTGGCAGAGGACGCAGTGGGGTTGGGGACGCTGTCGGACCCCAGCTGGGTGCTTGGCCTTGGAGGCCCCCCGGCCTCCCCTGGGCCCCAGCCCCTGCTCACCTGCCCCTTGGGGACCCTGGCTGGGGCTTTGCTGGCGGCCCCTTCGCCCCCTGCAGGGTGAGGTCCACATGAGCCCTGAGCCCTGATGTCCAGGGCAGGCGTCGTTCACACACTTTTTCATCACTGGCCCAGGAACTCCAGAGCTCCAGCCCTGCCCTCCCCAGCTCAGCTCCAGGGCTGAAGACCTGGCCCGGGGGGCTCAGGCAGTGGAAAGAACAGCCCAGGGCTGGGGCTGGGGCTGGGGTTCTCCTGCCTGAGCCACCCCAGTGCCAGCCCCACCCCAGGGACGTGGTAGTGGCCAAGCCAGGGGTCCTGCTTTCCGAGGTGCAGAGGCCTCACCTGGGGCAGACGTCGCAGATGGGGACACGGGGTGACAGGGCGGCTGGAGGGCACCAGGGGCCCCAAGGATGCAGTCAACCTTTCCCAGCCCCTGGGGCACTGTCCCCACTCCAGCCGCCACCCCAGGTCCTGCCCCAGGGACCCCAGCCGACAGGTCACCAGACCTGCACCACGGCGGGCAGCAGATGGTGTTGGGGCCTGAGCTAGGGCCACAACTGTCACAGCAGGGGCCAGGGCCGCCCAGGGGAGCCCGGGAACCCAGTCTCAGCCCAGTCCTGCCCCACGCACATGGCCCAGCGCCTGCTTCCCCAGGGCCCTGGCTCCAGAGGCCACGTCGTCCCCAGTGTCCTCCAGGCAGCCAAGGCGGCCCTCCACCTCGAGTGTCCTCTGCCCCTCCTTCATTGGTTGCTGCTCTCCTTCCTGGCACAGGACCCAGAGCCGGGCAGGTAGTAAGGCCCCAGGCCCCTCCTGGGCCCACCCTGCTCCAGGGCCACCTGCACGTCTCCAACGATCGGGCCCTTGGCTCTCCACAGGCCCCTCTCCTGGGGGTGGCACGTACCCAAGGTCGCTCTGCAAGGCAGAACATCAGAGCCCATTCTGCCCGGCCCTGGATGCAGGGCTGCTCCTGGGGCACCTAGGGGCCCGGGTGGGCGGCAGGAGGCCCCTCCCCTGCCCTTGATTTAAGGCTGGGATGTTAATTATGGTGCCGGAATCTCACCATAATTAAACTGATTCATTCCAAACAATCAGGGCTCCACTGCATAATGTATTGAATTAGCCAGGTCTCCCGCACACGCCGGGGGGCGGAACTGGCAAGTTCTTGGTGTAATACACTTAATTCTGAAATAAATCATTGTTTGGATGGACGCACACAGGGCCTGCCCCGCCCAGGGGACACAGGAGCTGCCGGGTGGGCCCTTCCAGGATGGGAGGAGGTGAGGTGCTACAGGGAGGCTGGAGCAGGATGGTGCCCCCCCCCAGGGGGGGAGGCACAGCGGTGCAGGAGTCTGAAGCCACATCCTGTGACCCCTGCCTAGGGAGGAGCACAGAACAGAGTGCAGGCTGTCATTTCGGGAGACTGGAGGACCAGCAAGGCCACCTTGAGGTGTCAGTGCCGGGGCCCAGGGATACTGCCCTGCTTTGGCAACCTCGCCCCAGGACTGCTGCTGTCCCCAAGACCCAGCGAGGCCTGGGTGTTCACCACCTCATCTTGTAGAGGCCACTGTGCCCTGGGGCAGCCCCTCCGGAGCACCCAGGGGCTCACCACACCCCACCTGGCAGAGGGGTCCTCATGACTTGGCACCGGAGCCAGGCGCCCTGAGGGCTAGGGCAGCTGGGAGCCCCTTCTTGGGCCCTGAAAGCCCTGGCTGCCCCATAACCCTTCGCAGATGGGCCAGGTCCCCGCCCTCCCTGGGCACCAGCGTGGAGAGATAGGACACAGCAAGGGCAAGGGGATGGAGCCTGTGGGGGGCTGCAGCAGCCATCTGGGACTCAAAGAGTGAAGCAGCAATTCAGGGGGCCGTTCCTGGGACCCCGATTATGCAGCTCTTTGTCCCTTGCGGTGGAATCCCTGGGCCAGGAGGGCTCCCTGTGTGTGTCCAGGGCCCCTGGGAGAGGCAGGAGGAGGGGCGGTACCCGCCTGCCTGGCTCCAGTTACAGCTCGTGCTGCCATCTGCCGCCCTGGTGGCCCAGCCTCCTGCATAATTCAGGCTTCTCAGAGAGGCCGGGATGGCCCGATCGGATGTCGTGACACCAGACACTCGCTGTAAGGACACGTGTCCTTTTGGCCTTCCTTATCGTGGTGCTGACTGTGTGGGTGGTCGCCCGGCTGGCTGAGCATTGAGGAGCCGTCAGCCACCCTCCCCACCCCGAAGCTCAGGGTGGCCCCACTGGGCTTGAGTCCTTGCTTGGTCCGTGCCATGTGGCCTGGATGGGGTCACCATACACCCAGTCCCTGGGCCTCAGTTTCCTCATCTGTGGAAGGAGCCAGGGCAGCACCTGCCACTCGGGCTGGGCATGGGCTCGGACGAGAGCTTGGGCGAAAGCCTGCTCTGGATGCCACTCAGCCTCTCCAGGCCCTGCAGCACCTAGAAACGGAGGGCAGCTGTGCTTCCACCTCCCGCTGTGCAGTGAGCCCCAGGCCTCAGGCTGATGCTGGCACTCCCTGAAGCCACCATGTCGCATCCTGAGTTGGGGCACCCCTGAAGCTGGGGCAGCTGAGCTTTTCTTCCCGGGCCTGCTACAGGTCCTGGGCCCCCAGGAGGCTCTGAACACTGTGCCCAAGGAGGGGGCAGGCCGAGGCTGATCCCAAGCCCTGCTGCTGGCCAGGCCCACAGCTCAAGGGCCGCAAGGTCCCGAGTGGTCCCTGGGGAGCACTGGCCACCGAGCAGAGGAGGAGCATGGGGCAGGACAATCTCTGTCCACAGTGCCCAGTGCTCCCAGGCAAGTGGGCTGAGGGGGCACAGGGGCCTCTGCCTCAGGACCCTGCCTGGGCCGGCCTGGGACACAGGATGGGCCGCTCCCGCCCACACTGGCACCTGCGGAGCAGGTAACCCGACCGCTCCTGTGCTCCCGGGCCCTGCTCTTTTCAGAAAAGAGGGATCTGTGTGTTACATAATTGATGGCCACACCAACAATGGACTGGGGACATCTGGCAGGTGGAGAGGTTTTCACCCGCCTGGCAGCCGCGGATAAGACCCAGGCAGACAGAGGAGGTGCTGGGGCAGAGGCTTTGCAGACCCAGGTCCCTGGAGCCACGGCTGCAAGTCTGGGCTCTTCCCGGGCGGCACACATGCCACAGGCCACACACTCCTGTGTCCACACTTGCACACACCCCACAGCACACACACGCACACCCTGAATGTGCACACTGCAGTGCGCATGTGGTTTGCACACAGCAGGCTGTGCATTACACACCAGCATGCAGACACGCGCACGACCTCGGACCACATCCACACATATGCACACCCGGCACACACGGGCACACACACATGTGCAGTTCCAACTCCATCTTGGGGATGGGGAAGAAGGGGATGCCAGGGCACCCCTGACTGTAAAGGCTGCAGCTCTTTCGAGGCACTGGGGACTATGGGCAGTGTCCACAGGCCTGGGCAGGGGCTGGCCAGATCCCTGAGGCTTGGGGGCCCACTTTCTCGTGTACAAGAAGCATTCCTGGGTTGAGCTCTGGGTGTCTCCAATCACCAGGCTTGGGATGCACAGGAAACCCGTCCAAGCCAAGGGCGCCTGCGTAGTGCTGTCCATGGTGTAGAAAGGGGGCCGGGGCCCCACAAAGGGCCGTATCCTTTGTCCATGTCCATGTCTCCAAAGGGAAACTGACACTTGGTCTGAGCCCCAGGCCTTCCAGAGGATGGGCTGGGAGAAGGGGTAAAAACCAGTGGCTCAGCCCCACCCTGCAGCACTCAGCAGTCCTGGGAGGGGCTGGTCCCGCTGGCCCCACTGCCACTGCAGCTCTGAAGATGCCTGCACAGCCTCACCCAGCCCTGATGGCCCTGCAGCTGATCCCACTGGCACCCGAGGGCGGCTTAAAAACCCTCCCCAGGCCGGGGATGTAGCTCAGTGGTTCCAGCACCTGCCTCACAAGCACAAGGTCAGGAGTTCAATCCCTTCAATCCCCGGTACCAAAAACCCTCCCCAGGGACTGCGACAAGCAGGACCCTCCCTGTGGCCCTGGTACCATGGTTTAGATTTAGAGCCCAGTCGGCCCCTCCCCGGGCCTCAGCTGGGTCCATGGACCCAGCCTGGTGCCCAGAGCACAGGGGCTCTGGCTGGTCCTGTGTGGCAGGCCTGGAGGTGGACGGAGGCCGGCTGCCCCTCCCCTCCTCCCTGCTCCGTTGCGCCGTCCACAGGGGTCTCAGCCCCAGTGAGCTCTGGAGGGGATGGGTCCAGGTCTTCCGGGCAGAGGGCAGCCAAGACTTCCCATGCAGGGCTCTACCTCAGTTTCTCCCTTTACAAGACAGACTGGCATCCTAGATCCTCCACACTCCTGGGAAAACTCGGGATCAAAAAGGCAGCTGTGACCATCTGTTCGCCCAGGGGTGCAGGGTCCCTAGCCCACTGGGCTGGGGTCTCTGAACTCAGCGTGTCCTGGGCTTTGGCGTCTGCGTCCACACATGGGGCCGGGCGCCAGGAGCGGGGTGGGCCACCTATTGCTCTCTGCTGTCCTCCAAGGCCCTTCTTCCAGGGTCGCCCCACAGCTCCCCACCCCGCCGGGTCTCAGGCGGCCCAGCTGGGGCAGCAGCCTCCGTGCCAGGCCTCTGTCTGCAAGCCGGCTGGGCCCTCTCCACGCTTGGAGCCCCTGTCCGCCTCAGAGGCACCGGGGACCCGGGGAGGCAGCCGGACAATGCCTCCTCAATTTTTCCACTTTTACAGCCCGAGACAGCCTCTTAAATGGCCTCGTCAGCCCAGGCAAGCTAGACCCCCACCCAAGAGCCCTCCCCAAGCCCTTGGGGCCTCTGGCCATGAGCAGCAGAGCCGGTGGCCCCAGGGACTGTCCCTCTGGCCCCTAGAATAGTGATTCCAGCCTCTCGCATTGATCTCCCAGAGTTTTTAAAGGAAATTTTATTTGTTTGGGGTTTCTAGTCATTAACTTAAACCAGTAAAACAGAGAAAATCAATAAGCACAGGGCCTAGCACAGCCAGGCCCATTAGAATGGAAGGCAGGTGGTGGCGGGCGGGCAAGGGGCATGCTGGGGGCAGGGAGGATGGGCGTCTGGGGGAGCCCAGCGGCCGGGCCGTGGGGGCCTCCCGGCTGAGCCCGTGGGTCCTTGGCCCTGCAGTTCCAGTCCTGGCAGCCCCGGAGGCAGAGCCACGGCGTGCGCCCAGGGCTGCTGTGGAGCCTGAGGCCCAGCGTGGAGCAGGAGGAGCCCTGCCGCCCACCTGGCCCCTCCCGAGTGTCCCTGAGAGCCACGTGGTTGCCCTGACCATGAGCTCACGGAGCCTGGGGTGGGCAGCAGGGACAGTGAGTGGTCACCATGCTCACAGGGACACAGGGAGGAGGGGCTGCACCCAGCAGGAGGACGGCTGGCACCTGGATCCCCAGAGGCACCAGGGGCTCAGCCAGCAGGGCCTGGCTGCAAGGCCCAGCCTGTGCCTCTCCACTCAGCCCTCACGGGACAGGAGGGGTAGGGGCCCCAGCAGAACTTCTTTCTTTTCTTGTGGTACTGGCGATTGAACCCAGGCCCGGTTCATGCTAGGCAAGCACTGAGTTACAACCCCATCTTTTCAAAAAATGTTTTAAAATTTTATCTATTTATTTTTGAGACAGGGTCTTGCTCTGTAGCCCGGGCTGGCCTCAAACTCACAGCTATCCTCCTGCCTCAGCCTTCCACATGCACCTCCACACCCGGCCACAATTTTTAAAATTTTGATTCAGGGTCTAAGTTCCCCAGGCTGGCCTCAAACTTCTAATCCTCCTGCCTCAGCTTCCTGAGTAGCTAGGATTACAGGCATTCGCCACTGCGTCCAGCAACCTGCTATTTTTGTGTGTAACAGCTTGATTAAGATGTAAGTCATAGGCAGGGGAGGGCCGAGAGCTCCGCCAGCACGTCCGACACTCAGCACTGGAAATAAAGAAAGGAGGAGCTGGTGCTTCACATCCCACACAACCCACCCAGTCAGGGTGCACCACTCGTGCACTTAGTACATTCACAGACGTGTGCAAGCACACTACCTCCCGCTTTGAGGCATTCTCTTACTTTGAAAAGAATCCCCAGTAGGACACAGAGGCGCACACCTGCAACCCTAGCAACTTGGGAGGCTGACGCAGGAGGATTGCCAGTTCAAGACAGCCTGGGCCAATTTAACATGACTCTGCCTCAAAAATAAAATATTAAAAAAAGAAAGAAAGAAAGAAAGAAAGGCTGGGGATTAGCTCAGTGTGAAGGTGCCCTGGGTTCAATCCAAGTACCACAAAAAGACAGAAGAAGGGAGGGAGGAGAGAGAGAGACAGAGAGGGAGAGGGAGTAGGCGAGAGGGGTGGTGAGGGAGGGGGACCCTGCGGCCAGGTCGGGGAGCCTTCAGCTGTCCTAGAAGGACAGGGCTGTGGGTCCCCCTGCATGGCCCCAGGTCGGATGCGGTGGGGACAGGGTGTGGGACAGGCTTGGACGGAGGTGGCCAGGGCTGCGAGATGTGGATGCACCGGATCTCCTGGAGCGTGAGGGTGAAGACCGTGTCCACTTCCAAGCCAGCTGGCCCGGGCGAGTGTCCTGAGTGTGCCATCCGCCAGGTGTCCAGGGAGAGACCTGTCATGGACGGGACATGCAGGGCAGGTGGCTGCTGGCTCGGGGCTCTTGCCCACCTGGGACCGGGTGGATGGGGTGCAGGACAGGCTGGATTCTCCCCTGCCAGGGCCCGAGCTGGGACGCGGACCCTCGGCCCTCTGGACTACCCTGCAGCAGCAGTGGGCAGCACAGGGGCTTCCCCAAGGTCCACCCACGTCTCAGCGTGAATCAGCACCATCTTGTGCCAGGTGTGTTCTCCGTCCTTCCACCGGGGATCCGTGCAGTTGCCTCTCCTTCCTGGTCTCCGAGCCCTGTGGGAGCCCCCGTGGGGCCTCGCGTGCCCATGTGGTCACTTCCCTGGGGTCTGCATCCTCGAGGCACCAGGTCCTTCTGTAGCCGAGCCTCTCTGCCTCACACCACTCAGGGATCTGCCTCGGAAGGCTCTCAGCCGGGGGCACCAGGCGCGGGCTGCTGTGCGGGGAAGGAGACATCAGGCCTGCCTGGCCTACAACCCTGGGCTCCTGCCCATGTGGCCCTCCCCGGGCCAGGACTCTGCAGGCACTGGGGACCTTGTCACTCCTGCCGCAGGGGGCATTCTCACAGATGCAGGGTCCACTGTGTCCTGCTGCCTCCTGACACGGCCACTGTCCGTGCTTGACGCTGGGGACCCTGGAGGGAGCAAGTGAGAAGCACCTGATGCAGGCCCTGCCCTCAGGCACAAGGCTCCCTCTTTCCCACAGCAGCTGGACAGGGTCACACTTTTAGAAAATAAGCCAGTGCTGGGTGTGGTGGTGCACACCTGTAATCCCAGCACTCGGAAGGCTGATGCAGGAGGACTGCTGCCAAATTCAAGGCCAGCCTGCAATACATACTGAGTTCCGAGGGGCCAGGGATTTAGCTCAGTGGTTTCACTGCCTGCTGTGCAAGCGCGAGGACCAGAGTTTGAACCCTGGTACCAAAAAACAAAAACAAAAACCTTAAGTACATATTGAGTTCCTGCCTCCAAACAAACAAGAAAATTAGCCAAAAAATGGATTTCTAAGGTCCTCCCCACTGCCCTGCCCAGAAGCCCCCCGGGGCAAGGCCCTGGTCACCTTTGCCTGAGCCCCCAGGAAAGCACTGCCACCCCATCTCCTGTGTGGCACCCTTGGGGGCTTCTAGCAGCCCCTGCCCACTGTGGCAGGGCTGGCCAGGCCCGGCCCCTTTCCTGCCGGGCATCCAGCTGAGGATGTGGGGCCCAGGGTGACAGCAGCCGGGCCGGCATGGGCAGCCCCTCCTCCTGCGTGGGCTTCAGGACCCTCTGCCATAGGGGTGTTTGGCACTTGAATCCCACAGAAAATTAAATCAATTACCCAGTCTAATAAGGAACTCCGGGTTTTTAATTAAACTGAGCTTAATTAAATGGTGAGAGCGCAGCTCTGTCGATGCCCTGATGGGGCCCTGGGGGCCGCTGGCCGCTGGCCGGCTGCTGGGATCGATGGGCCAGGCCACAGGTGCCGCCAGTGACAGGCGGGGTGGGTGGTGGCTGCCGGGCATCCCAGCCACCCAGGCCCAGACAGGGCAAAGTGGCCCTGGAGACCGCGCCTCTCAGCTGGCCGGGCGCTGTCCCTGCACACACTAGCCTCTCCCTGCAGATGGCCGAGCCGCACAGCCTCCTCCAGGGCCTGCGAGCTCCCAGCGCTGCCGCAGAGCCCCGGCCAGCTGGCCCTCCTGTGACCCTGGCCTCCAGCGCCAGGTCAGAAGAGGCCGGGCTGAGGCCGCTGGTGCCGGGGCCATGGCCAGGGCGGGAGACTCGGGAGGAAGTCTCTCCCAGGCAGCCCCTCTGGTGCCCTCAGGCCGCTCTGCTCAGCCCCTGTGCCGGTCGGTGAGGCTGGGCAGGCAGAGCTGCAGTGGCACAGGATGGGGCAGGGGCTTTGCTCAGAGACGGGCAGTGGCTGGGCCTGGTTGGGTCCCGGTTGCTGTGGAACGCAGGCTGGGGGCTTCGAGGCTGCACAGATCAGAAATGGAAGCGGCTTCCCAGGCACAGTGCCGTCCGGCAGTGTGAGGCTCAGGAAGAGCCAGGGTGGCACAGAAAGGGGGAGCCAGGCTGATGTCCCCCTGACCCCGAGGGACAGTGACATCCGCCCCCGTTCCAGTCAGGTGTCGCCTCTTGCCCAGGCAGACAGTTGGCCACCCGTTGTGCCCCAGGGTCTGCAAGCCCGGCCCACCCAAGCCCCCTCCCCCGCATTCTCAGGCTCCTGGGCGCGGGCGCTGCGGGGCCTGATGGATGTGCTCCAGGGAAGAGGCCGGAGCATCCCGCCCCGGAAGACAGCCAGATGCATAATAAAAAAACAGAACCTTCACCTCGATTGTCTGATGTATATTTATTTCATAACATGCAGAATTAATAAGATGCTGGGTTTAAGGCTACCATAGCAACCAAGTATAGGGAGGCTTGTCCCGGAAAATAGATGAGTTCATAAATAACCCGAAGTGCTGATCCCACCATCCAGGGACCCCGCCACGAGTCCACCCTGTGCCCCGTGCCCACTTCTGGGCCCTCGCTTGGCTCCACTGCAAGCACTGCTTCAGGGCCGATGTGGCATGGCTTGGTCTTCTGAGGCTGCCACCCTGCCGAGCCCCATCCTTGTGGGCCTGCAGCAGACAGGCACCGGGGAGCAGGGGGCACTGTGAGCCCCACCCCGCAGCCCCAACAGCCAGGAGGCCGGCTCTGTCTCCTGCGGAGGACCACGGGTGACCGTGTCAGACACCTCCTCCTCTTGAGTCACCGGAGGGTGGGTGCAGCACAGCAGGCCAGGCAGGGACACGCCTGGCACCCGACTGAGAGCCAGGCCTCCCTGGGCCTCCCTGCTCCCTCCAGGCTCTTCCCAGCCTCAGCGTCCGGACGTTGAACAGCCTGGCGTGCCTGCGATCCTGCCAGGGGCCCATCACCCACTGAGAGGCCACTGCGGCTGCCCCTGGCCAGATGCAGGGTGTGGCTAAGCCGCAAGGTGCCCTCCTTGGCCCAGATGCCCAGACTGCGGGTGAGTCCTCTATTCTCTGAGCGTGAGTCTCCCTGCTGGGACGGTGTGAACCCCACCCAGGCCTGGCCTGGACCCCCGAAGAATCCAACTTGCAAAAGTGAAACTAGCCGGGCATGGTGGTACAGGCCTGTAACTCCAGCCCTGGGGAGGCTGAGGCAGGAGGATCAAGGTGAGTTTGAGGCCAGCCTGGGCAACCTAGTGAGTTCGAGCCCAGGCTATACTACAAAGTAAAACCCTATCTCACCCCCCCAAAAAAGGGAAACTGAGGCAAAGCAGGAGGTGAACAAGTGAGCATGGAAGTTTTAGGGCAACAGAACTAATCTATAGGGCGTTGAAATGGGGAAACACATCACTGTCCATTTGTCAAAGCCTACAGAATGCGCATGTGTGGTGATGCACAGCTGTAATCCCATTTACTCGGGAGGCTGAGGCAGGAGAATGGCATGTTCAAAGCCAGCTTGGGAAACCTCCAAACAAAAGAAACAAGCCAGGGATGGTCACACCTGTAATCACAGCACCCTAGAGAGTGAGGCTGAGGCGGGAGGATCCCACGTTCAAACCCGGGCCGGGCAATTTAGTGATTTAGCAAGAACTGTCTCAAAATAAAAATAGAAAAAAGGGTTGGGGGATGTAGCTCAGGGGGACGGTCTGGGTTTAATGCCCAGTACTGTGAGAAATAAAAATAACATCAAAAACAGAAGCTGGGATACCACTTAGCACTCCCTGGGTTCAATCCCCAGTATCGGAAACCAAACCCAACCCAGTGTGCAGCCATGAAAGGGATGCCTCATGGAAACTTCGGACCTGGGGGAGGGGCTCCCCAAGAGCAAAGTTAAAACTGGTCTAAAAATAAAGCCCCTTCTCTATTTTAAGGGTGTGAACTTTGGCATTATCATTACTTAAATCCTTTGGTTGGACATCACCTCCTTCGGAACCCCAGACCCATCACAGCTGTCTGTCCAGGAGCCCTGGGGCCTGAGAAACCCCATGCCATGCCGGGAAGGGGACCAGGAAGGCTGAGGCAGGGCTGCCTCTGGGAGGGAGGGGGCAGACCCAGGCCACAGTGACCCCGGCCCCGCCTCCCCGGGAGACCCTTGCACCCACAGCCGCCATCTTGGTGGGCAGAGGGGGCCCCAGGCCCGCGCCAGCAGCTGGGGAAGTGGTGCCCGCCCCGCGCAGCGCCGCGCTGAGGGCTGAGTGCTGAGCGCACGAGGGCCTGGGCCTGGCCTTCCTGGGCTGGGTGCGCCCCCTGCCGGCCGCTCAGCGCCCCCCAGCGCCCGGCCGTGGCAGGAGGGCCAGGGAGTCCCAGGGGAGGGCAGGGGGGCAGCTGCACACGGGGCGGGGACTCGGGCTGGGGGGGCGGCTGTGACCGGCGGAGCCCGAGGGCTCCCTGGGCAGGGACAGAGAGCGGAGCGGAGCGGGGCCCTGGTGGCTTCCGTGCCTTGGGGTCACCGGGACAGTGGTGGACAGGGAAGGGGCAGGGACGGCCACTGCGGACCTAGAGGTGGGCGTCCGTGGGCCGGTTTCTCACTGTGTGTCCTTTACCAGAGAGGCGAGGAGGGAGAGGGGGAGAAGGGAGGGAGGTGAGGCGCATACATCCCCAGCCACAGCTGCAGCGAGACCTCGCTGTCCACACCATCCGGCTGGACATCTTCATTTTTGGATGGACATCTTTAGTTAAGAAATCAAATAAACACAGTAACAAATAATGGGAGCAACTTCGCACAAGGACACAGGACCAAGCTTCAAATTACTTGCACGAAAGTTATTCATTGCTCAGGATGAGCCCAGACGGGATCCGTGGCCTGCGTTTCCGTGGACATCTGTTTTATACGGAAGTAATTCGCGAGGGCCGACTGAGGAGCCACGTCTGGCCCCCTCCAAGGCTGTGTTTTCTTTAGCAACAGCAAATCGAGGAAATGCCTGCCTCCTCAAAGTTTCACTTGAACACGGGAACTGAGGTGAGGCTGGCCATCGGGAGCAGGAGGAGGAGGGGTTGGGGCGGCAGGAGCGGTGCCTGGAAGATGGGGCTCAGAGCTGAGGCCGACGTGGCAGGAGCCCCCAGGCAGCTTGGGGGTCTCAGCGTTGTTGGAGGCCTTCTTCATAATAACCCAGCTTGGGCACTGCCCTGTGTCCGGCCGATGGAGCACGTCAGTGTGGCTGACCAGCACCTACACGCTGGACACGGTGTGGCAGGGAGCGTCCAGTTCACGAAGGGCGCCCAGAGACATGGACACGCTCGTTACAGATGCTCGAGCCAGGGACATGGCGGGACATGGGCCCAAGTGGCCACGGTCTCCCGGACTGGATAAGCAAATAAAACGAAGCAGGGGCCAAGTGGGCACTGCCACCTTTGGGGCCAGCATCTGCTCAGGGCCATCGGGGAGCTGGGGGTGCGGGGCCTGCTTGGGCTTCAGAGACCTCCGCCAACATGTGGGAGGGGCAAGGGGGCTTGCGGACGACATGGGGGCCTGAGCGGGGTCCAAGGTGGGGAGCCTGAGGTGGGCCAGACTGGACCAGGGCTGCGGCCCCGTGCAGCTCTGAGGAGCTCGGCAGGAGCCCCACGTTGCTCCGCCTCTCGCTGTCCATCTCTCTTCTCCCCTCTCCCGAGAAGGACACAGGGAGCAGACTTCTTCCGGTTGAATGGGAGTCGCCGAGATTTACCAAGTCAGAACCCACACCACCCTGCAGCACATTGCTCCCGTGGTCGCAGCCATTTGCTCTGGCTGGGTGGCCCCTTGGTGGCCCTGGGACATGGCTCCCATGGCGGCTGGATGAACCCCACCCTCAGCATCAAAGCCCGGTGCCTGGGTGTCCACAGGGGCTCTGGGGCCCGGTCTTTGAGACGCCCTCCCCCTCCTCCCGCCCCCACCCAGGCTTGGGGCACAGTGCCCATCCCTGTCCCTGGCTGCCTGTCCCTCCCCAGAAGCACAGGGAGTAACAGGAAGCTCAGGTAGGAAGGCAGACCTGGTGGGAGTGGGTGGAGCCTTTCCCAGCTGCTTCCCTCATGCTGCTCTGGAAAGGCAGAGGCCGGGAGGGAGGGGCCCTGGCCCCCCAGCATCACTCCAGGTGGCCTTCTCCATCCGTCCTGCTCCTGGACAGCACCAGAGGGAGGTGGGTGCCTGCCTGGCCACCTGAGCAAGGGCTCTGTCTCAGTGAGAGGGAGCCGAACTGGCTTCCCAATGGCCTGGGGGTGCAGCCCAGGGCCACAGTGCTTCCCTAGCATGCCCGGCCCTCGGCTGACCGAGGCCCAGGCTTTGATCCCCAGCACTGCAAAAGGAAAAACAAAAGCAGAAAAAGGAAAGTGAAAGAGAAAGAGTCCTCTCTGGGGGTCCCTGTGTCCACAGGGCCTGGCTTGGGGTCCTGCCCCGGCCCCCTTGGGGTGCATGCTCCCAGGAATTCATCAACCCCACCTCCAGATTACTCGGGCTGATTAAATTAACAAATGCAATCACAATCTGAAGCAAGTTAATTGAGAGAATTTATTTGGACCTGACAGTTTTATGCATGTTTGATTAAGTATTAGAAGGTTTGTTTTTGATTTTGCATAATTTAACTTTAAATCCTGCACTGGGGGGCCCATCAACCATCAACGACCAAAATAAACCTCTTTGAAGATGCGTCCTGCTCATGATTCATTTCTGAGTGCAATATCTCCCAGATTTTTTTGGTGCTGTCACCAAAGTGACAAATATGTTGAAAGTAACATTTTGAGCCATCCCATTCCCCCTATAAATCTCCCGGAATGGATACAATTCATGAAAAGTTTTGAAAGAAGCACAAGTTAGCATTTATATGGCAACAAGTGACATGTAAATGCGTATGTTTGTCTTCCCAGCGCCATAAAACATCGGCTCCGCTCCGGTTCCTGGAGCCCTGGAGGTTGCCCGCACCCGGGGCGATGGTTGTAGTGGCTACAAATCTTCTCCCCTGTCAACACCGCGCTGCTCAATCAACACTCCAGTCTTTTGTGAAATTGGTCCGGGAGGAAATGCAGCCCAGGCTGGCGTCTGGGGCCACCCCGGGTGAGCGCTGGCCTTGGGCTGCTGCCTCCGAGCGCCCTTCAGGGTCTGGGTCGGGTTTCAGGAGCACCCAGGGGCTGCTGCCCCAAGGACCGTGGCTGCCACCAAGGTGAGCGGGTGGCCGCTGCTTCCTCGCCGTGGCCTGCCTCAGTGGACGGTGGGCACGGCTCTGTTTTGTGACAAGGCATTATTGAGAGCTTATTTTGCTCACCTTGGCTAAGGGTTTCACAGCATTTGGCCTTTTTCTTTGCCATGGTGGGGTCGGAACCTAGGGGGCCTCGAGCAGGCTGGGCAGGCACTTGCCACCAAGCCGCACCCAGCCCCAAAGATGGCAAAGTCGTTGACCCCAACCTTCGAGCTGCCCCCATGGTCCCCGGTGACTGTCACAAGCACCCTCCCAGCCTGGGGAGGACGGGCAGCCCTCTCCTGCAGGCTGAGTCGGCCCAGGCAGCCCCAAGCCAGAGCAGGCTGAGCCAGAGGCGCCAAAGCCCTGGGGCTCCCTGGGCAGCACCCAGCAGAAGGCAGGCGCTTTGACCCCAACCAAGTAGCTTCCCTGGGTGGCTGGAAGCAGAGACTTCTGTCCCAGGGCCTTCACCCGGACACCCAGGACCAGGCGGGACCAGCAGGGGGAGCCACACGCCACATGCCAGGGAAGATGGGAGCAGGGTAGAGAGGGGCAGGCACAGCGGTGGGGCCTGCTGGCGCCTCGTCATTGAGGACTCTCGGGAAGCCGGCCTGGCTTGTGCTCAGGTGGGTGAGGCCCAGAAGGCCCTGCTCAGGCCTCAGCTGGAGCCAGTTACCGCCCTGCCGAGCCCCGCGGCAGCAGGAGCAGCTCGGACTGTGGTACTGCTTCTCTGGTGCCGCTGCGCACCGGGCCCCAGGACTGCCCACCACATACGTGACCACGCGCTCAGCTCCTCTCCTGTGGTGGGCACAGGTGCCACAGGTGGGTGTGTTCACTTCCTTCCAGGTCGGTGGGCGCAGGCTGATGCGGGCGTGCAGCTCTAGCTCTGCCCAGGCCTCTGCTTGGATGGGGACACTGCCCGCTCCCTGTGTCCTCACATGCTTGTCCCTCTGTGCCCAACGTGTCCTAAAGTCCAGCCGTGCTGGATCTTGGCCCATCCCAGTGACCCCATTTTACATTAAAATCCAAAGGCTTTGTCTCCAAACCCAGTCACTCGCTGAGGTCCTGGGGGTCGGAGGCTTGACAGGTGAGCTTGGGGGACACAATTCAGCCTGTAAGGAGTCAGGAGCTGAGCTGCAGCCACGCTGGGCATCTGGCCTGGGTGTGTCCTGAGCTGTGACCCTGTGAAGACCTGGATGGGTCCGGGGACCCCGATTCCCAGCTAGCTGGTCTCGTGGGTGCTGGAGGGGACTCTGCTCCTCCTTGGGGGGCCTTGCATGTCCTCCCAACATGGTGGCCATCGTAGGGACATCTGTGACAGAGATCCAAGATGGCGGCATCAGAAGCCGCAGGTGTTTTAGGACCTAGTCCCACAGGTCCCTCTGTCCCTCTGCCACACAGGGTGACCGTGGCAGTGTGTGAAGGGCATCCTGGGGAGGGGGCCGTGGCAGGCCACCTGGGCAGCTGGCCCGACCCCACCAGTGGCTTTTCCTGTACCAGCAGAGTGAGTTCTGCGGGCCCCCGGGCCTGTGTGCCCTGACCCTGCCTTGGACAGGAGAAACAGCCCTTGGGCTGAGTCTGCCTATGGCCAGGACAGCAGGAGCCAGTGGTCAGGCTGAGCTGGGTCTGGGCACCGACTCTCGGCTGCCCCCCATGACGCCACTGGTGATGTCCGCAGTGGCCTCTGGGGCCTGGCCTGGGACACACAGGAGGGCACAGGGTGGGCATGGGAGATACCAGGATCTCGCAGCAGGCCACACTGCCATCCCTGAGGGCTGGCATTTTGTCACCAAGGGCCACAGAGTACCTGACCCACTAGTGGTGCTTGCAGGGGATGGAAGTGGCACACACAGCAGCTGCCAGCGGTGCGTGGCTTTGTCCTGCAATGGAGTCAGGAGTGGAGATTAGAAATGGCTTCTTCTTCCACTGAAACTGAGACAGAGCCCAGGCACAGTGGCACAAGTAGCAGCATGTCCTCGGGCTCCCACACGAGGCTCTCCGCCCCTTCCTGTCTGGTGGCACCCCAACATGTGTGTACCTTCTCCACCTCAAGGCTTCTTCACTCCCTTGCCAAGTGTCCATGGGAGCCTCCATGTGGCTGCCCATGTAGCTTCTCATCCACCGCATGGCTCTGGGCACCAAGGGGCAGCATGCAGGAGGCCGAGGCGGGCACTGCCCTGGGAGACAGCACAGTGTGGTCACTCAGGGCTCATTCAGTGGCTCCAGCAGCCAGCAAGGTGAGCAGAGCAGGGGGAGGGGAGGGGACTCTCTCTCCACTGGCAGGCGTGAGTGACTGAGTGACCTATAGGAGGAACACACAGAAGCTGGGCTCCCCCAGGCCCTGCCCCACCCACTGCCCTGTCACAGGCCCCTTGGCTGACGGCCACAGACAGAGACGGGGTGGGAGGGCTGTCACTGAGCCTGAAGTCACACCCGGGGTCCCCAGGATAAGTCAGCTCAAAAACGACCATGGGCCCGGGTGTGGCTGGGTGGCAGAGCACAGGAGAAAAAGCAACGACTCAACTCTGGAAGTCAGCCCTTGCGCCCCACCTCCGGCCGTGGACAATCCGGCGGGTGGCATAGAGCTGCCCAGGGCAGAGGCAGCCCACTGCATGGGCTCCTGGACTGGCCGGGCCACAGGTGCTGCTGGCTTGGTGGCCCTGGGTCTCCGTCACAGAATTCTGCTCCAGGACAGCCACAGCCTCTCCTCCCCAGCCTGCGGCACCGCACGGCTGTCCCAGCAGGTGGCGCCAGGCCTCTGTCAGCGTGAGGAGATATTTGGCCCTGTGAGTGAGGGGCAGGGGCAGAGAGCAGGTGGCAACTACACTCACTGGTGGGGTCCGCATGGGCATGGGGGTAACAGACACTGGTGGGGGAGGCACCTGGCCACACAATCTGGGGCCAACCAGAAAAACAAGGTGACAGGGCGGAGAGGGACCTGCGGGAGGAGCTCTGTGGGCCCAGGTCTCAGGCTGGAGGACGGAGGCAGGGCCAGTCTTCCTCGAGCAACTCTGAGTCTGGCACGTTTCAGGCTGCTGTGGTTAGAGGACTTCCGGGAAGATGGCCACGTGGTGGGCAGCAGAGTAGGCGCCTCTCCGAGATCTGGCGTCCTGATGCGGGAATACAGTGTGTGAGGCCGGGAGGGAGGGAAGTGGGTCCTGGACCCAGGAAGGGTCTGAGGAGAGAACTGAAGTCCACGGGGAGAGTGAAGAGAGAGACTTTAATGAAGAAGAAGGAGACAGCAAGCAGCCCTTTCTCCCAGAGCCTGGACCCACAACGTGGGAACAGCAGGTTGGACCTACAGACGCACAGCGACTTCTGGCGACCTCAGAGGCCTCCACAGAGAACTGCACCATTGGACGGAGCAGTGGACGCAGTGGACTGCAGCGGCTGGTGAGCTATGTGGGTTCAGACAACACCCAGGAGAGGGGGGCTGGCTGGTAGTCATCTTAGACAGGGGCCAACTGAGCTTGGAACGCAGAACACCTAGAGGCCGACTAGATCTAGTGGCTCCCAGTGCGTAGGGGTGCGGCGTTCAAACCAGCAGGGGTCCGGGAGCTGGGTTCAAGTCAGCAGGGAGCAGAGTTCGAGCTGGCAGGACACACATGGACTGTTGCAAGCTCAAAAACTCCGGTTCCAGCCTCACAGCCAGAAACCAGCCTGAACTTCAGCGGAAGTAAAGGTGAGACAGGCTGGGATTATCCACTGCCCCACTGTGTGCTACGGCTGGCTTGCTGGGATTAGTCAGTTCAGCTCCGGACTCTGTCTACCCACGGTGTCTACCAGGGACAGCAAAGCCACTCCTGGACTGGACTGCTTTTCTTTTTTTCTCTCTCTTCTTTCATTTTTCTTTTCTGGTTCTTGTTCTTGATTTGTCTTTTCTTGATTGTTTGAACATGATTTCTCTTTTTGTTCTATTCTTGGTTTTGTTTCTTCCTTTCTCTTTCTCTCCCATCTTCACCAGTTTCTCAAAGTTTGTACAGTCTTCGCTCTTCGTTCATTCGTCTGTTCTTTATTCGTCCCTCTGGCCTGGCTTCTAATCTCTTCCTCTTCTATCTTTCCCCCCAGCCCTTCTGAAATCTTCCCTGAGGGTAAAATCACCATAATAAGGGCTTATTTATTGCATACAATTTTCTGGTGCAGTTTAGACTTTGTTACATAACCTCAAATCTAGTTCATACAGTTAAAGGTGGCAAATTAATAGTTTACCACAGTTGGGCATTTTCTAGGCTGTATTTGATGCTACTGCTGCTGCTCATTGTACTACTTTAGCCAGGTGACATAATCAGTTGTCCTTCCTGGTATACCAACACTAAGATTGCCTAAGGCTCTTAAAAACAAAACAAAACTTAGCTCAGCAGTTCCACTGCCTGCCTTAAAAACAAAACAAAACTATAGGCCAGGGCCAAAGAACCAGTGGCTGGGCCAAGGAGGCAGAAACTTCTCATCCCCAATAAATTAAAGAGGTAGGATCTTTTAAAATTTTTTAGTTTCATTTTTAAACTTTTATTTCAATGTAGTACAAGTAGATATTAATAAAGAAAATGTTTTTTAAAATTCCATGAAAAAATAAAGCAAAATTTCATAACAAATTAATTACAAAATAATTAGTTGATACACTGTGTACATAATCTTAAAAGAACGGGGCCAGGGATTAAGCTCAGTGGTTTTGCCGCCTGCTGCGCAAGCGCAAGGACCCGAGTTCGATCCCCAGTACCTAAAAAAAAAAAAAAAAAAGAATGGCTGAAATATTAGAGTACAAATCTTAGACAAAAAAAGACTCTTGCAAAAAAGAAACAGATAATAGCATAAAACTTTCTTTTCAGTGAACTAAGAGGACCTAGAGGTATAAATGAAACAGGTTAGCATATATATTGATTTTTTTTTTTTTTTGCAGTACCAGGGATCAAACCCAGGACCTTGCACTTGTGAGGCAGGCACAGTGCCACTGAGCTAAATCCCCTGCCCTGTATTTTTTTTTTTTTTTGGTACCAGGGATAGAACTTGGGTCCTTGAACTTGCGCAGCAGGCAGCAAAACCATTGAGCTAAATCCCCAACCCTGTATTGAAATATTTTTGAAACCATGGAATATATAATTTCTGGAATGATTAGAACTTCTCCCTACTTCTTGTTTCTCTATCTTCTTTATGTTTTGTTTTCTCTAACATTTAATAGAAACTATGTACAATAATTTTTTACTGTATCTTACATAGGATAGCCCCCACAGGAATTTCCATAGATCAGAAGGAAGATACACAGTTAAGGAGAGCCCAGTCCTGTGGGATATTTTCTCAGAGGGTGAAAGTCAGAGTTCAGTTGGGGAAAAGGGTTCAGACTGCCAGATTAAGTGGATGTCAAAAAAAAGATAAGATGCAGGCCTTTGGGTAGATAACCAGACACTGGGACCACTAATATTTCAAAGGTGCTGTTCTTAAACGCAGCCCTCATCTAGTCATCTATGTGGATTCTTGCCTGTGACTTAGGAAATGCAATTCCAAAGATGTCTTTTATTTTGTTTTGTTTTTTGCGGTACCAGGGATTGAACTCAGGGCCTTGTGCCTGAGAGGGAGGCGCGGGTACCACTGAGCTAAATCTCCAGCCCTCCAAGGATGTCTTTCCCATAGGCAAAGTCTTAAACATTCCTTCAGTCCCGGTCATAGGGATGACCTCTCCTACCTGCCCGGAACAGGAAGAAACCCACAATTTGGACACTACTGACCCAATCTCCCAAATTTTAGTTCTGATTTCCACTTTCAGTTTCTCCCATCAGAGAAACAATGAGGCGCTCAAACATTTTTTTAATAGCAAAACATTTATTGGTACATTTTAGGCATCTATAATGCTAACACTCATCAGAGGGAATTTGCACCTGTACATGTTACCACACACCTTTTTCCCATCCCCCACACCCCCTCCCATGTACAGCTTTGTTTCCATTTTTCCTTCTATTTTCACTTTTTCCTTGGTCCTTCCCCTTTCTCCCTCCCCCCTCCCTTGTTCCCATTCCCATTTGAACATTTGCTTCCCATTTCCCAATATATACATTTTAGTCCTTATTTGCACTTTCGGTTTCTCACACCAGAGAAACAATGCGGTATTTAAGCATGTGTGTCTGATTTATCTCAAGAGTATGGTCTCAAGGTCTATCCATTTAGCTATGTCTGAAGCTCATCCTTCTTTATGACAGAGTAGTACTCCATTGTATATAAAACCCCACATCTTTATCCATTTGTCGGTTGATGAGCATTTGTGCTGTTTCCAAGATTTAGCTATTACAAACTGTGCTGCTATAAACATGGGGGTGCATATATTGCTGCGGTATGATGCTTTTAATTCTTTTGGGAAGATACCAAGAAGAGGAATACCTGGGTCAAACGGAACCTCTAGTTTTAGTTTTTTGAGAAATCTCCACACTGATTTCCAGTGATTGCACCAGTCCACACTTCCACCAACAGTGTTTTTTTTCCCCACATCTCCTATCAGTTGACTTCTTGATAGCACCATTCTTTCAGGAGATGGAATCTCAGCGTTGTTTTAATTTGCATTTCACAAATGCCCATGATGTTGAACATTTTTTCATATATTTATTTGCTGTTTCTACTTCTTTATCTGAGAAGTGTCTTTTCATTTCAGATGCCTATTTTTGGACTGGATCTTTAAATCTGGGAGGTCTGATTTTTTTGAATTCTTTATATATTCTAGGTAACAGTCAAGAGGTAGGATCTTTCAACAGACTGAAAACACAAAAGCCAGCTACACCTCGAAGGCACCTCTGAGTAGTCATTTCCTAAGGGTTCGGAATACTGGCTGCTGTGGCTGACATACGCCTCTTTTACGTTTCTTTTTCCAAAAACAGGTCTTTTGTTGTTGTTGTCGTTGTCAGAGACTAAAGTGTACAAGAGTGAAAACGAGCCTCTAACCCTAACACACAAGTTCTCCCGACATTCACCTGCCCCAGGATTTCACCCAGGAATTTAAGAACACCTCTGAAGCCACGGTGGGTCATCCCATCTGTGGTCTTGTGACCTGCAGGATTTGGGAGGGGCCCCTTCCCTCACTTCTTAACGGTGGGTCTGCCCTACCTAAAGCAGCAGAAGCCTCAGGGCCGCCACAGGCTTGGCCCCGGCCAGGATCCGTACCTGACTTTCTACTCGCAATTCTGTGTTCTATTTTTTAAGGCAGGCTTCTCAAAGCGTAGACACTGCAGGCCCCACAAAACCTGCCTCCAGCGTGGCTGCCTGACACCCCAGGGTCTGGATGCAGCTGCAGCCCCGGATGCTGCGGCTGCTGCTCTCCTGGGACGTGAGACCCAGCGCCCGCAGACCTCTGGCCACACGGTCCAGCACCCTCGGGCCGGGACGCCCAGTCTGGCGCAGCACCCGCCACGGCTCCTGTCTTGCCCCCATCCCGTCCTTGTCACGGGGAGTGGGCACCGGAGGCCTCCTCTCCCCGCGTGTCTGTGCTGTTTCGGGGCAGGGGCTGCTCCTCTGTGTGGAGCTCGATGGGACGCGGACGGCCCCGGGCCGTGGGCCGCGAGCCGCGCCCCAGTGGCAGCCAGGTGGCTCCCGCTTCGCACAGCCCCCGCCCCGGCGAGTGACGCCCGGCTGAGCGCTGCTCCTCGGCCCTGCTGCCCACGAGAGGGGCCCGGGCAGGCCGGACCTGAAGGCCCGCAGGACACCGACTGGGATCGCAGCCGGAAGGACGCTCGTCGCCGCTTGGGCGTCCAAGCGCGGATTCGCCGAGCAGGAGGAGGACCCGGGGAGCAGACAACAGGGACGGGGCCGGCGAGGACCAAGTTCCCGCAGTCTGAGGCGGAGCAAACTCTCGTCTCACGCACGGACTCGCATGCGCACTGTTGACGCAGGGATTTTTTTTTGTTGTTGTTTTTTTTGTTTTTGTTTTTTTGCGGTGACGCATGCGCAGAAGGGCGGCCCGCCCCAGGTCGCGCATGCCCCCTACTGCGCCGGCACAGCTAAACCCGGTAGCCGGCGAGGCCCGTGGGCGGTGACGTCACCGGACGCTCCAGGCGCGCGCACGCGTCCCACTGCAGCATAGTGTTTCGGGACGCTCCGCGCGGGCCCGAGAGGCGCGGGTAGGCTCCGCGGTGGAGCGCGGGCGGGGGGCGGGGAGTGTGAATCTGGGCCTACGGTGGCCGCTGAGGGTCGGCACTACGGCTCCCACACTGGGCCAAACGCCTCCGGCAGCCGGCCCTGGGCGCACTCTTCTCTTCAGGCAGGCCCCAGCCAGGGGTGCCTGAGGGGTGCGCCGTCGCCCCGAGCCCTGAGCAGCATGCGGCCGCCCCCGCTCTCGGAATCCTGGGGGACAGGGGCTCCCGCAGGCCCGGACCCCGATGCCGCTGCGGAGAGGGCAGCAGGTGAGCGGCGGCGTGGCGGGCGGAGGCGGCGCGGGCCCGGGGCGGTCTCCAGGGCAACGCGCCGCGCGGCACCCGGAAGTGGCGCTGCGGGCGCTCGGGGCTGCGGGCCGGGACGTGGGGACAGGAACCGGTGGCCTGGGGCCCTGTCGCGCGCCGGAGCGGGCATGTGGATATCTGTCCCCTTGCTGGAGCAGCACCCTACGGGCGACCCCAGCTGCCGGGGTCCACGTCGCGCCCCGGTGAGGGCATCAGGTCCCACTCCGCGGCACGGGCTGCGGGCTCGGTCCACGCCACCACCTCCTCGCACGGCCTTTTTCTCAGACCTCGGCCGGGAGGGGGAGCTGGACCGAAGTCCCCGTGAAGGCCGGAGCGCTTGGCCACGCCCCCCGTCCTGTTAGCGACTTCCTTCTCCAATCTTATTCATCCTGAACGTTCCCTTCAGTTTCCGTACACACCTCGCTTGGGCCCCTGTAAATGGCACTCGCCGGGTGAAAGCAGATGCTGCGTGCTGTCTCTCTGTGGCTTGAGTCTGGAGGGCTGCTGCTGTCCCGTGGCAAACACTGAACACCGAGCGCCTTTCTCTGCGAGGGCACCCCAGCAGGTGTCCCCCATTCAGGCAGACCCGGGAGTGCAGAGCAGGAGCGGTTGGGGAAGGGGCCAGGGAACCGTCCAAGATCATGCCTCGGGAACAGCAGCACCAGGAGTCAGGCTCCGCAGGTGACCGCAAAAGCACCCGTCCCTCGTCTCAGTCCTGGTTCTCTGTGGGACGCCCATCAAACGCTTGTTGTCCTGGATAAGGCATCCAGGACAGTAATGGGCAAAGTCAAAACAAAGGAGGGCTGCTGATGCCCCCCACTTCTCCCGTCCTAGTTGGTTTGGGCGTTGACTCCCCCAGGACGTCTTCCCTGGTGACTAGGACCCCTGTCCCAGCTGCCTTCCCCCGCAGCACCGTGGGTAGAGCAGGCACCTGGGGTTTTCACTTTGTGGGTCCCCCTAAGGATCCTCTAAAGCGCAAGGCCTGGTTTGTACCTCCCGGCCCTGCCTGATTTCACGGGGAGGCTCACCTCTTGGTGCCCTGGGACTGACCTGGTCCTCTCCTTACCCTCCCTGCAGGCTGCCACCTGCCCCAAGCCCCAGCTGCGATCTCCCAGGCCTAGGCACCCATGACACCTATGCTGACTGTCGCCTGGACGCTGCACAGCCACTGTGAGCTAGCACTGCCGCCGCTGCCGCCGCAGGGTCCAATGCCAGTGATACCCATCCCGCGGCGGGTGCGCTCCTTCCATGGCCCGCACACCACCTGCCTGCATGCCGCCTGTGGGCCCGTGCGTGCCTCCCACCTGGTGCGTACCAAGTACAACAACTTCGATGTGTACGTGAAGACGCGCTGGCTGTATGGTTTCATCCGCTTCCTGCTGTACTTCAGCTGCAGCCTGTTCACTGCGGGACTCTGGGGCACACTGGCCGTGCTCTTCTGCCTGCAGTACCTGGGCCTGCGCGTGCTACTGCGCTTCCAGCTAAAGCTGTCTGTGCTGCTGCTGCTGCTGGGCCGCCGGCGTGTGGACTTCCGCCTCATGAACGAGCTGCTCATCTATGGCATCCATGTGACTATGCTGCTGGTTGGGGGCCTGGGCTGGTGCTTCATGGTCTTCGTGGACATGTGAGGGTGCTGCAGGCCGGTGCCAGGCTCACTTGAAGTGTCCGGCGCAGTTCTGTGGGGGGCTGGGCGTCTGCCCCATCCAGCAGGCAGGCCTGCAGTACACATTCCCATTCAGGAGCAAAGAGGGCTGAGACTACAGTCTGTGTCCATCCCTCCCTCTGACCACTCCCCGCTGACCCTCCCTCTGCGTGCCTCACGGTGCACTGCACCCTGAGCCTCCTGTCCACCTTGCTTGTTCAGTTGCCATACAGGGTGGCACCTCTGTCCAGCCTGTGCTCTGAGACCCGAGGACAGGGAGGCAGTACAGGAACAGAGGTGAAGGGTTCTCTTCCCTGCAGACCCCTTTTCTGTGCGCCCCTGATCTCAGCCGCAGCCTCAGGGACAGTCAGCCTCCACTAGTGACACCACACTGCCACGTGGGTTCTGGCCCAGACACAGACAGACAGAGGTTGTGTGGGTCCTGAATCCCAGGCTGGGTCTCAGAGCCGCTGCAGTTTGCTGCAGGGCCAGCCCCACACCAGCAGCTCTGTCTCCCTCACCTGGGGCAGGTCTCAAGGAGTTGAGCCTGTGCTTAAGTAGCTGCAAACGTGGGCTTCCAGGGAGTGCCTCTTTCTAACTCCTGGGCAGTTCCGGGATCTCTGAGACAGCATCCAGGGTTAGACCTGCTTGTCTTGAGGGATGTCAGGGGTTCAGACAGGCCCACCCTGGGAATCCCGGGCCAACTCCAAAGGTGCCTTCCGGGTGCCATGTGCAGCGGGCATATGGGAGGGCTGCTGGCCTCTCCACTGCGAGAGCATCCTGGGTAGGGACCCCCTGCAGCAGCCCCATGAGGGGTGGGATCATGGTGCTGTGGCGGCCAGCACAGCCTACTGGTGAGGGGGCTCTGACTCATAACATCAGAGTGGGGACCCTGGGCCAGTCGGAGAGAGTGGTTGGCCAGCCCTTGGTTCACCTCAGATTGTCATCTCCATGCCTGGGCATGTGTCTTGGGCCCTTTGACCCTGTCTGGCGAAGCAGACCAGAGGCAGGGAATCTGAGGACAGATTCATCCACTGAAGAGAAACCTAGAAAATTGCCAACCAGGTGGGACAGCAAAGCCTACTGGCTATAAACTGCCCCTCAGTTTCCAGCCAGCTTCAAGCATGACCCCCCAGTGGGAGGGCTCTGCCCAGAGCGTCTGTCTAGTTTCCCCCAGGAGAGGCAGGCAAGGAGCTCCCTGGAGGACCCCACTTCTCGCTGCAGAGAATCTTTTGCACTAATTCCTGTCTTTCCTCAGAGCAGCTTTGTTTTGTGTTCATTGACTGGCGACTCGGTGCTGCCGGAGCCCTCTTGCATGGGTGCCGGCAGGTGCGTCGGGAGGTGGGAGGGGTCTGGCTGGGTCACCTTAATGTGGACAGGACCTTGCCGCGCTGCACACCCAGCTGCCTGTGTCCCGAGTGCCTGTTGAATTCTCTACGAGAGGAAGCTCCTGCATTAAACCTATTTTTTTAACATGTTGATCAAGTGACTACTTACTGCTCACAATCTTTATTCATCTAACAATACAGTCACCAACCAAAAAGGCTATAGAAACCAATTCTGTCCACAAAATTGGGGTATTTCTTAGATGCAGCCGTCCCGCTGTGGGGAGGAGGCCCTTGGGAACCGGCCGGTGGCTCTCAGCTTCATGCACCTCGGTGTTGGGAGGATGAGGACTTGGAGACGGAGGAGAACCACGGTGGCGGCTCCCAGTTAACAGGGACGCACCGGGAGCCAGAGGCAGTGCCTGTGTGTTCACGTCCTCCTGGGAAGGCGCTTCGCTCCTGCGCAGGGCGGGCTCCCCTTTCTCGTTTGCTGACGGAGACCTCGATGGACACGAGGCTGATGATTTTTGCCACTGTGGCCAGAAATGTCACTGAAAAGAAAACCCTGGCTGGCAGAGCCGCCTTGCTGTTGCTTCTGGGCTTGTGAAAGGCTGCATGTGGCAGCATCTTTCACCCTTTTGGGGTGTGCGTGTGCTGCCGACCGGGGTGCAGGGTTGGGCTTCGCCCCCGGCCCTGCAGGTATTTCCGATGAGTCTGAAGTCCTGCACCCTCTGCTCCTGGGCAGCCAGGGCCAAGGCTGATGGGTGCTGCTCATGCCCTGGGGTGGCTGCCCGCTACCCCTGCCCAGCATTACGCAGCCTGTGTGTAGACCACTGTGGGGTGGTGGCCATGCCCCAGGGGACGCCCACCTCCCGGGAGCTCCCCCGGGCCTGCCTTGCTCTCCAAGGGACTAGAGTGTTCTCTGCTTTGTGTTGTTCCCAGAGCTGGAGGGTAGGGTAGACCCAGGCCTCTGCCACCGGGCTGCGTGGTGCCTGACGGCCGTGGCTCACTGCTGTCTGAGCACCTCTGTGCGGATACTGAGCACGTGGCTGTGTCTGGCCAGGCCCAGAGTGACCAAGGTCCCAGGAAGACGCCTCCTGGGGCTGGACTACAACAGATGGCCTGACGTGGCCTTGGGGTGGCGGGGGGCCCACCCTGGAACTCGGGCCTGGGGACCGGCTGTGCTCCACTCCTGGCAGGGCTGCCCCACTCGGCTGTGTAACCGGAAGCTCGCCCTGGCTGACGGGCACTGTTCTCCCGAGGCCGCATGACTGGAGGAGCTGCACCGGGGCTGCCTGGGGGGCCCAGACCCTCCCCCACAGACGGGCGCTCTCCGGGGCGGTGCTGGATGTCAGGGCAGCCCAGGGACCCCGGCAGCAGCTGTGCCGCACCCAGTGGGGAGCTGGGCGAGGCCGCTTCCCCGGGGCCTGGGAACACCACTCCAGTGCCCATTTAGAGCCGATGATCTGCTATCGAGGGCCCGGGAAGAAGGCAGTGGAGCCTTCTGGAGGCCTGCATGGGGCAGGGAGGAGCGGAGGACAGGCGTGCAGTGCAGCCAGTGGGCAGGGAGCGGCCTTGGGAGACAGTGTGGACCCTTACCCGGCGGCTGCTCACTCAGCTGTCCCCACCCCAGCAGGCAGGCCGCCCACGAGGTAGGAAGAGGCCGGGGAGGCAGCGGGGTGACTTCCAGGGCCAAGCTGTGGGGGCGAGGCAGGGAGGGTAGGTTCGGGGCTGCCAGGTGCCCAGTGCACGGCGGGAAGGGAGGGGAGGACTGCAGGGCCAGCCAAGGTGGGGCTGCGTGGGAGCTGAGCTGGGCACTTGCTGGCTTCCTGGGGCAGGAGGGCCGAGGCGGGGAGCTGTTGGGGAGGAGTAGAGGGGCCGGGGACATCCCGGGGTAGAGCGGGAGGGACAGGTGCCCAGGCAGGAAGGTGCGGCCAGGGGCCACCGGACTGCTGCCCCTGGCGGGGCGGGGTGCCCTGCAGACCGGAGCCCTGCTTCCCTCCACCGCCCACCACGCGGGCCCGGAGGACGAGGGGCCCCCAAAGTGACGGGAAAACCAGCAGGGACGGGGGTGAAGGCAAGGGGGACGCCCCAGCATTTATGGAAGTGAGGGGCCAGTGGAGAGGCCGCCAGCCCTGCCCGGCACCAAGTGGACAGCTGGCTCCGGAGACCGGCCCTGTGCCCCGTGTGGAGCGGCCAGACCAGAAATGAACCTGCGCGCTGACGGGCCATGACCCTGCAGTGTGATGACAGCGGAAGAGGGCCGGGAAAAAGGCCAGGGGAGGGGAGGCCTGACAGCCCCAGGGAAGGACACGGGGCAGCGACCGGAGCCCGGCCCTGGCCACTGCGGGCTGTCCGGGCGTCGGAGCCCCGGCTCCCCGACCTTGGGAAGCCGTCCCTGCCCTGCTGGAGGAGGAGGGGCGGCGCCTGCGAGTGCTGACTCAGCGCTTTGCGGCAGGGAACCCTGGGGCTGCAGCGGCCAGGCGCCCGCACCTCTCCCTTTTGGTCTTGTTTGCAAGAAGGGTCCTCTCTGCCCAGCCTGCCCAAGGAGGACCCCCGCCCCACCCCGGCCCCGCACTGCACCCGGAAGCAGCATTCCCAGCCGGAGCACCGCAGGACCCACTTTCCAGAAATCCCTAGCAGCCTGGCACGGCTCCCGAAGTTCCCAAAAGGGGGAGCAGCAGCCTCGCCAGCCAGCGAGCCGTGCCCTCCCCCGCCGGCCAGGCAGCATGCCCAGGCTGCTGGCAGCGGTGTCGCATGGGGCCTCACAGGGTAGTGTTGCTCGCAGTGTGCGGCCCGCACTGCGCCTGAGGGCGGGTGGCAGCCGAGCCAGCGGGCAGGAGAGCAGCCCGGGTAGAGGGCCCAGGGCAGGGGAAGCAGCCCGGCCCCCAGCACAGCATGGAGCCCTGATGCAACCCTGCCTCAGCCTGCAGCTCCAGGAGCCCAGGCCGGCCAGAGGCCGTGCGTGTGTCCGTCTCTGGGCAGGTCAGCTGTGGCCACCTGCCGTCCTGACCAGAGTTGGGGGCTGACGGCGGGCTCTGCTGCGTCCCATCCGGGTCATCACCAGCTGGCCCAGGGCTAGGGGTAGTGGGCTCTTGGGGGGCGGGGCAGGCAATATCCTGCCTCCCTGAGGGCCTGGCTGTGTGGCTTCGCCTGCTCGGGAGCCGCGGACAGGCAGGGTCAGCTCTGTAGGCCGCTTCCAGAGCCAGGGCAGGGCCCTTGGTGTCCCCGTAGCTGTGGAGAGCGGAGGGGGCCCCTGCAGCTGGGGCCCTGTAGGAAAGGCAGAGGGGAAGCCCAGGCTCCAGCCAGAAGGCCAGGGGGCGGCGCCATGGTGTGCAGTAGAGGGAGCAAGCAGGAGGCTGCAGTGGGCACGGGGTCAGAGGGCTGGGGCTGCCCAGCCTCGGGCTTGGAGGCCCAGCAGGACATTGGCCATCAGCTAAGTATTGATGCTCGTTCCTCAAATGAGGACAGTGTTCTTTCTGCTTTCTCAGAATATTAATGTGGTGCTGGTGAATGATGTATGAATATTCATACACAGATCAATAAAGTCCAGGGCAGCTGGCACTGCCCTGGGAGATGCTGGACCTGCCAGGTAGTGGCGGGGGATGGTCTCAGCCTAGCATGGCCGGTGTGGTGGCATCCGTGCCCCTCCAACTGGGGCTCACCCCCTCGGACAGATGACTGGTGACCAGGGACAGGTGGCCCTCAGCCCGGGGTCCAAGGTGGGGCTCCAGCAGCGGATCCAGAAGAGGTTCTGGTTCAGGTTTTGCAGCGGAGGCCAGTGAAGGGTGACCTTTGCCCTCCTGGGGTCTGGTGCCAAGGACTGCTCTTCGGGGCTCGGTGACAAGACCAGCACTTGGGCCCAGGCTGGGCAGAGGCTGGTTGCTGGGTGGCCATGGGCAGTGCTGCAGGGAGCCCATGTCACCTGGGGCTCTGCCCACGGGGCCCAGCACCCTTGGCTCCCAGGCCCACCCACTCTGGTGGCCAGCGGCTCTCCAGACGGCCCCCCAGCAGACACCCCTCCTGAGAAACGCTCCTGCAGCCCAGGGTCTCTCTGCCACTGTGGCCCCGGTAGGGAGCCCGGTGTGACGTAAGTCCAGGTATTGCGTGATTCAGTGTTGGCAGCGGCACCATGACGTCATGGCACATGAATTATTTGTGTGTTTCCTGGCTTCCTAATGCACAAGGCGTCCTAATGAACACCATTATCTCCCTCAATGCCTGCAGTCCCGAGTTGGCCCTGCACCGGCTGCCGCCTAGGGTGCGAATGGGAGGTGCTGTGGCTGGGTTCACCCTCACCCCAGCACCAGCACGCGTGCGCACATGCGTGTGTGTGTGTGTGTGTGTGGCTGCACACTGCCCACTGCTTTGTTTCCCGTCCTGGCCCCGTGTCCTCTGCCTCGGGGCTCCCCCTCTGCATTCTCCAAGTAAGGGCGGGAGTTGGGAAAACTTGAGGGGCTGTACCCTGCCCAAAAGCAAGGTGCAAGGTCACCTTAAGAGGAGACCTTAAGGGCCGGGGATTCAGCTCCGTGGTTCTGCCGCCTGGCCCACAAGCGCAAGGACCCAAGTTCAATCCCCGGAACTAAAAAAAAGGTGACCTTAAGAGGGCAGCACCTCCGCTCAGGCTGATTGGCCTGTCTTGGGGGGTGGGAGGGAAGGAAGCGGCTGCACCTGCAGCCCAGGCAGAGCTGCAGAGGACAGGAGCAGTGCCCGGTGGGGACCTGGGGAGGCTCCCCGTGGTGCACAGCGCCCTGCACCTCCTTTCCTCCCAGCAGCACTGGCTGAACCCTCAGGGGAGGGTGCCGCAGAGCTGCTGTCCCTCCAGTGCCCTGGGCCCTTGTTGGCAGGGGTGCGTCCCCTGGGCAGCGGAGGGTGCCGTCCCCCTGGCCCCAGGGTCTGGCGCGCAGCCGGACCCTGGCTGGTTTGGAACAGCAGCCCCAGCCCCTGCCCCAGAACCCTTCCCTGTCCCCCCAGGAACCCCAGCTGCCCCTCACCGCAGTGCTGCTGGGGCAGTGAGTTCTGCCAAGGGCACCACTGTCCCCTCGCCTCACCCACCCGGACAGCACGGGGCCCAGGCTCCGCCGTCCCTCCGCAAGGTGAATCACGGGAGCCGGCGACCCTCGGCCTTCTTGGGAGGAGGAGGAGGCGGCCGCTGCTGCACTGAATGGTGGAGGGAATTTAGGACAAAAGAGGGAGAAGAGGAGAGCGTCCAATCTGAGCTGGGGGCGGCGGGCAGAGAACTAAACGGCGCTGCCCTCATTCCGGGGCCCAGGGAGGTCTTGCAGCCGCCCGCAGGAAACCAAAATACTCACCCAGTTTTCTTCAGTGAAAGGGATCTGGGCTCGCCCGGTGCGGAGGGCACAGATGGCCGAACGTGTGCCGTCTCCCTCCCTGGACCAGGGCCATGGGGCCTTCTGTCCATGCCAGATGCGGGGTGCAGGCCGAGCCCGTGGCAGTGCCCACTCAGCTCCAGCTGACCGAGGCCTCTGTGGGTCCAGGTAGCGGCCCCACTGCATCCTCCACATCCAGGGGGTGGCCGGCATCTGGGGCAGCTCAGCCCTGTGCCTGGGCTCTCGCACTTGGCGGGAGCAGGAGAGGGGGTGGCCCCACGGGGCTCTCGATGCTGAACCCGGACCCTGCCCCTTAGTTGACTGCAGGATGGCAGAGAAGAGGCCAAGGGAGGCCTGGCTGCCTGGGGGTCTGCGAGCCAGAGGGGGCAGTGGGAGCCCTGGCTCCGTGCCTGCAACCTTGGGCCTCCAGCACCTGAGCCGCCAGGTCCCCTTACACCTGGGTGGTGCAGGTTGCAGGCCGCCATGCTGAGCAGATGGGCAGGAACCAACTGGTGGACTGGCCCTGGCCCTTGGGAGGTGAATCTTCACCACAGAAAGGAAGCTCTGCCCGGGCTCGGGAACGCGGTGGTGTGTGGGCTCAGCAGTGCCCTGATGCCCGCCCGCCCTGCAGCTGTGTGTAAAGCACCCAGAAGAGCCCGCCTGGCCCCTGTGCTGCGCTGGGCGTACCTGCTCACACACCCGGAGAAGCCCGGTCTTGCGGGGTGAGCGGAGAGGACCGGCTCCTTGCATGAAACACCGTGAGCAACAGGCGGGACGGTGGCCCAGTGTCCAGGCAGGAGGCTGGGGTGGAGACTGTCCACCGCCCTTTGCCCATCGGCTCCAGTCACTCCCGGGCTCTGGGGCTCCTCCCAGCCGCCCCGTTGCCGGGCGCCTCTCTGCTCACAGTGCCTGGAGTGTCTGCTCCGGAGCCCCAGTCAGGGTGGAGAAGCTGCCTGGCAGGGCCAGCCCCTCCATGGCACAGCAGGGCAGCCAGAGGTCAGGGCCGGCTGCCCGTCTTGTCTCTGTCGTCCTCCTGCCGCTCCTGGCCACCCTGGGCAGCTGCTGTCCCCCGTCCACCCTGCCACACCCTGAGGAAAGTTTTCAGCCCCACAGTGCCCTCAACAACTATGGGCCTCATGGGTGCACACGGGCACGGTTCCCCTGTTGGCAGAAGCCGGTGGGCAGCACAGTCGTTTCCTGCTCACAGCTGCACCCCTAGGGTCAGGTCAGAGCCCTGGCAATCCTCCCCTCTGACACTTGTGCCCAGCACCACAGCTGATGGCCCGCAGGCGCCCAAGGTGCCCAGGGTGCCGCCCGGACTCCAGCACAACACTGGTGTGTCACGGAGGCACAGGGCCTGCGAAGATGTGGGCTCCGGCTCTGTGGCTGGGAGGGGCGGGAGCCCTGTTTCCAACAGCTCTGTGCACCGGGCACCGGAGAGCACAGGGTAGGGAGGTGGGGCTGACGTGGGGAACCCCCGGGGTGCAGCTGGCAGGCAGTGGGTGCAGAAGGTCCCGGGAGGAGGCGGTCAGCTGTGTGGCCACACGCTGAGGCTCAGACTAGCCCGGGCTGTGGGGGGCTGACGCTGGCCCCCTGGGAACCTCACCAGCCCATTGTGGCAGCTTCAAGACTGTCCCTGTCATCCACACCCAGCCCATCTAGCTGGGCCCTGGACACTAGAGGCTTGGGGAGCAGCGTCCTGCCCCCCCTTTCTCCCTGGAGGGCCAGCCTGGTGCTGCCCCTGGTCAGATGCCAGCCCCACTCTGGGTCCCCTCACTGCTGCCTCCACTCCCGTGGGCCCCAGGAAGAGAACCAAGGACCTGTCGCCTGCTGTCCTCACGAGGTGTCCCCAGCTGAGCCCGTGCCTTGCTCCAGGCTGCACGGGCCCCGGGTGGTCCTGACACTTGACACCCTTTGCACCCACGTGGCCACCTCCAGGCACAGAGTCCTGCGGCACGGAGCCCATGCCCCTGCAGCTCGGCTGTCCCCACCCCAGCCCACAGCCCTCATCCCTGCCTGATGGACACTCTGTCCTTGGAAACGCTGAGCTGGCTTCTGCTCCCCACCTGCACAGATCTGACTGCTCTGGGCCCTTCGTGGGCCCTGTCCACAGCCACCGTGCCTGGCCGGCCTCCCTGGAGCAGGCACCCCAGTGGCACTGCCGTGTGGATGGCCACATTGCGTATGTGCGCTGTTCCTGCCTCGGCCGCTTTGCCTGCTGCAGTGACGCCGTGTGCAGTGGCCTGTCAGCCCTGCGCCCAGTGCCCTGGCCCACACTTGAGTGGGATTCTGCTCTCCTCGAGCCACTGCACCATTGAGCCCAGTCATGCCGCTTCTCCAGGTCCCCGTCAGGCAATGGCTACCAGGTTCTCCTTCCCACCCTGCCACTGTGATGGGTGTGCAGGTCACACGCTGCTGGGCTATTTTCCCCTATAGTGGGTATTGAACTGCGGTGCTGAGCTACATCCCCAGCCATCAGGGACCCCAGCCTGGAGTCTCATCTCCTGCAAGGTGATATGACGCACGGCAAAAAGAACACACAAAGATTCACAGCAAAATGGGGAACCTGGATCGGCCACACTGAGCGTGTGGCGAGGGCCCCAAGCAACCAGGACTGCCAGTATTCATTGCTTACATGGGCATGAATCGAACAGGGTCAGCGGATGGGTGTGGCACCTGCTGATATCAGCTGACAGAGCAGGCAGTGAGAGGGAGGTAAGGCAGTCTCGCAGAAAGAGCACAACAGGCCAAAGGGAGATCTGGTTAACTGGTAAGCTCTGAGGCGGTTCAGGGGCAGCCGCTCTGGGGCTGGAGTGTGGTTGGAGCTGCATGGTCCCCGGCTGCAGTACTGCACTAGGAGGCCTGCAGCTTCGCAGAGCAGGACTGAGGTCTCAGTCACAGCCACTGGCCGGGGGTGGGTAGGCCAGCCCATGCGCCCTCTGACACGCTCCTGTGAGTCACACAGATTTTGGTCCGGCTCCGAATACACTGTGGCCAATTGGGGGGAAAATGCCTGCTCCACATTACAGCCTGCTCTGACTTTGGTCAGGGGGCTCTGCCACTCTCAGCCTCTTTTAAAATTATTTTCTAAAATTCTGAGAGAGGGTCTGCTCCGACACTGAGTTGCCCAGGCTGGAAACTGGAATCCTCCTGCCTCAGCTGTCCAGACTGCTGGGGTGACAGCTGTGCCACCACAGGCCTTGGGTGTTTCTACTGGGTCTGTCTCCCTGGCAAGGACACAAGCCTGGCGGCAGGGTCTGAATCTAGGGCAGGCACAGAGGAAGGGGCCCAGGCCCCTCTGTGCCCATGGGCCCTGCTCACCCCAGGAAGGTGCGGGGCCTCAGCTGTGGTGAGAACCGGCTGCAGCGTCAGATGGCTCTCCTGGGCAGCTCAGTCAGTGCCCGGGCTCAGGGTGGGCGCTGCTGCCCCACCTGTCCCCCACTTTCCACTCGCCCACCCACTCCATAAGAGGTGCAGCCGAGTCCCAGCCTGACAGCAGCTGCGGACAGACTCGCAGGTTCTGGCCCAAGGGGGAGCAGTCAGATGGGGCCAGAGAGGGGCTGCGGCCTCACCCACGGTCCCTGCCCTCAGCAGGCTGGGGGCCAGGCTGGGGGCGGCAGAACCCAGACGGGCTGGCTTGGGGGTGCCCTGTGTCCCGCCTGCTGTCTCTGTGGGGCCACCTGTGTCCTGGGTGCGTCCCGCACCCCGTGGGCTATGGAATGGCAGCCCCCACTCACACTGGGCTGGACTGCAGCGGGCACCAAGCCCATTGCTTATGCAGAGTGGGGCCTGCACCAGGCTCCACCTGGGCCTCGGGCAGAGAAGGCTCTGGCCCGCAGGATGGGACGCAGCACTCACTGGGCAGGACGGCGCACGGCCCTGGTAGCATGGAGGGAGGCGGTGCTCACCCTCCCTGGGGCCCAGCGGAGTGGGGAGTGGTCAGGAGCCTGTGCCCAACACCACGGGGTGCAGGGCCCTCATGAGGACACCTGCACGGACGGCAGAGAGGGCAGAGGAGCCCTGCCCATCCTCCGTGGCCACTGTCGTCAGTCGGGCTCAGCTCTACCCCGGGTCAGGCTTGGGGAAGCCTGCACAGGACAGGGGCCGAGTGCAGTGGGCTGGGGCCTCGGCTGCCAGCTCTGCCTCAGCCTCCCAGGAGTGGGAGCCCTGGCTCCATCCTTCCCACTAGTTGTGGGTGTGTTTTGTTTTGTCCTGCAGCTCTGGGGATGCAGCCGATGGCCTCGCGCCAGGCACATGCTCCAACACTGAGCCACGTACAGCCTGGACCTTTGTAAGACAGCATCTTGCCATGCTGCCCAGGCTGCCTTCAAACTTGGGATCCTCCTCCCTCGGCCTCCTCAGTAACTGGGATTACAAGCATGAGTCACTACCTCTGCCCCACGTGGGTGTTTTTACTGGGCCATCAACAACCACTTGGAGACCAGCCAGAGGCAAGACCCCACTTTCCTGATAGCCTCGAGTTGGGGTCGGGGTCTTTGTGGGGAACACAATTTCCCGTCCTGTCAGGAGGCCCTCTTGCCTCCCCCTGGAGGTGGGGAACAGGGGGGCCCTGGCCAGGGCAGCTTCCTGAGGAGCGGGGCCCCCAGTCAGGTGGTTTCTCTGCCCCTGGGGAACTGCTGCGGAGCCAGGAGCAGTGCAGAGACCAACACAGCCTGGCTTCTACGCCAGGACACTGAGGGGCGGGGAGGCCAGTTGGCCCAGCTGCATCTTTTGTAACGGGGGCTGTGAGCCAGGGATGCTGGGCAGAGCCGCACAGAGGCGACGGGGCTGGGCCAAGGTCACCAGCATCAGGGCCAGGCAGCAGCACAGCGGGAGCAAAGGGCCTGGGGCAGAAGGGCATCAGCACCTGGGATCCACGAAGAAGCCAGCACGGTGGGCGCTGCAGAGAGGAGCAGAGAGACAAGGTCTCCAGGCTCGGGGTTGTGCCTGGGGCTAGTGACAGCAAGTCAGAGGCGGTGGCCGACCGGCTCGAGGACAGAACTGCCCAGGCTCAGGCTCACGAAGAGAGGCCGAAAGCTGTTCTGGGGTGGCTCGGGCTCCCGTGGCCATGTTGTGTGTGGAGGAAGCTGCCTGTGCCTGCGTCTCTCCCAGTGCTGGGTGCAGGGGACGCTGCCCTATGCCACAGTCCCATGCTACCGGGCTGCACGGGCCCCAGGAAAGCAGGCGTGTTGGGGTGCATGGTGGTCTGGGGCCCTCACTCCGCCTCTGCGGCCCGCCTTTTGTCCGCAGCGAGTGGTTCCTGGTGACTGCCTCCTCCCTTCCAGGCTGATGCCTGGATAACGGCCCAGGCCACGGCGGGCGCCAGGCCCTGCTATCAGCCTGCAGCAGGCTCACCCGCCACAACCACAGGCTTTGGCTCACTGCTGTTTTCTGTTTTTTGCAATGCTGAGGATAGAACCTGCGGCCTCACGCTTGAGAGGCAAGTGCTGGACCATGGAGCTGCACCAGGGATGCCAGGGAACGGAGAAGAGGGGCCCTGAAGGCTGCACCCAGTTCCTGTCTCTGAAGCACCAGGGAGCCTGACCTCAGCCACCCAAGCTCATGGTTCTTTCTTCTCCATTTGTAAAACAGGATTGGAGAGCTTGGGGCCTGGGGTTGTTGCAGAGATTGAATGAGGCCATGTGTGCAGCTCAGAGCCCGAGCCGCCCAGCCTTCGGCAGGTTCCGTGTGCGCTGAGCTCGTTCACACCGGCCGGCATGTGCACAGGCACCTGACATCGCACCCGGCCCCCGGGCCCCAGGGAGAAGCTTTGGGATCTGTCCTCTTCTAAACCCTTCCCAGAGTTTTCCAAGCGCCCTTTATTACAGAAGAATTTCTGGGCTGGGGCTTGGGTTCCACCCCAGCCTTGCATTAAAGAAGAGGAATTTCCTTAGTGTTTAGAAAATAAAAGTAAGGAAAACAACCGGATGTGCAAGGGGGGTACCCCTCCTTCCTTCCCTGTGGCCGCCGTGTCTGCCTGAGGCGGGGAGGCCTCCATCTCCGGATCGGTGGGACCCCAGCCCAAGGCACTGTGCGGACAGAAACAACGCTCAGGTGCTGTGCACGGGAATCCTGGGCTCCGGGCTCCCCCACTGCAGACTCCCCTGTGTGGAGCAGGCGCCAGGGTGGCAGGAACTGTGGTCAGGGTCTCCCTCTCCCTCCCAACAGGCTGCCTGGCGGGTGGGGTGGACCAGGCTCGCTGGGCCTCAGTGGGGTCAGAGCCACCCACTTTCTGGAAGCAGAGCCCGAGCTCAGGCTGAGGCCCCACCTGGGACAGGGACAGGACTCAGCTGGGGGTCAGGGTCCAGGAGCGACCTGGCTCCCTGTGCCTTCACCCACCTCGCGGTGACCTTGATCATGCACTCTGAGGGCCGCCCCACTTCCTGAGAGGCCCCTTGGTGGGTGTGGGGCATGGCCTGTCCTGACCTGTACTTTCCGGGGGGCTGCAGGCTGGGAGGGGCAGCAGCGAGGTTCTGGGCCCACTCACACGCGTGGCTGGCTTTAGTTCGGTGCTTGTTTGGAACTCAGAGCTCGGGCAGCTCAGCAGGCCGGGAGCCCCAGAGGGCACAGGGCCAGGGTGGTTGTCAGCACCTGGATCACACTGAGCCTGAAGGCAGTTGAGCCGCCCGGCGGGTGGCAGCTCCGTCCCGCGGGGAGGGGCGCCCGTGTCCCTGTCCAGGTCCCCCCCCAAGTCCCCGCCCTGCCCGCCGGCCACCTGGCGGCGAGTGCGCGCGCGCGGCCGGCGCGCTGTCCCTTTAAACAGCCCGCAGCGCCGCCCCGCCGCCCCGCCCGCCCGCCGCGGGTGCCCGGTGCCGAGGTCGAGGAGTCGGGGCCGAGCGGAGCCGCAGCGCCGCGGGACTGGCTGGCGCCGCAGGTACCGCCCCGCCGCACTTCCGCAACTCTCGGGCCGGGCCGCCAACTTGGCCGATGCGCCTGCCGCAGTGCCCGCCCCGCGCAACCGGACGCCGCCACCGCGGGTGCGGCCAGCCTGGGCCCAGAGGCGGCGGACCCGCCTGGAGGCTGGGGGCTCGGGCTGCGCGTCCCGGGAACCTCGCGTTCTGGGGACCCCCGAGGTAGCCCGCGGCCGCCGGGACGGGACCCCACCCCCACCCCACGCCGACCCCTCCCCCCGGCCCTGCGCGGGGCGCGGTCACCGCCTCCGCCCCTCCCCGCCCCCCACGGGCACCACAGCCCGCGAGAGTCCGGGGTCCCGCCTGGCTCGGCGTCTGTCTCCGCCGGAGTTGAGGTCCGGACGCTCCGGCCCGGCGGGGTCCTGCTTCTCCCCTGGGCGGGTGCTGCGCCTGCCGCCCCTCGGCAGCCTTGTGGCCCTGCTGGAGCCGCAGGAGCCGGTCGGGCTCTGTCTGGTCCCGGCGCTGGCCAGGGCGTCCCCACCCGGCCTGGATGGTGCCGGGTTGCGCTGCCCAAGGTGGGTGCCCTGCCGGGTGGTCGGGTTGTTGGGGACAGGCCAGGCCCTCGGGGCCCCGACCCCTCACCTACTCCTGCCGTCCTGTGCGGCGCCCCCTCTGGCTCTCCCCGCACCTCGTGGCCCACGTCCTGTCCCCAACTCTCCCTGTGCGGCTGCCCAGCTTGGCAGGACCTGGGGGGCTCTTCAGCCCCGCGTCCAGGCTCGAGGGGTCACCGCGCCGCGTGGCCAGCGTCCGCCCCACCTGTGCCCGCAGGCTGCTCCCGAGGCCGAGCCCGGTCCTCGCGCTGCCCCCTCACGTGCTCCCCGGAGACCCCGTGGTGTCCCCCGGCTCTGTGGCTGGGCGGAGCCGAGTGAGGCAGCGGGAGGTGAGGAGCAGCTGGGTGAAATTACCACGGAAAGTGGAGCGATCACTTGTCACCTCTCGGCCGGCTGGATCGCCTCACTGTCCCCCGGGGCTGGGTGTCCTCGGGCCCAGCCCGTGCGCTTCCTGGGGGTGCGGGGCGGCGGCAGAGGCAGTAGTGGGGACCTGGGGGGACTTGCAGGGCCTCAGAGTGGCCACACTGGGGAGGGCTTGTGACTGCTGACGAAACTCTAGCCTCCGAGCTCCCAGGCCAGAGCAGGGCCGAGTCACTCCTGAAGGAGAGGATCTGGGCCTCGGCTGGTGCGGGGAGGCCTGGCCCAGCCGCATCTGGCTGGGATGGGGCAGCAGTGTCGTCTTGGGGGACCCTGGGGCCAGGACCTGAGGGTGACCAGAGCCGGTGCTGTCCTTGTCAGCCTGCGCCTGTGTGGCTGCCTCTTAGCCAGGAGGGCTGGGGCCGAGGCCTTGCCCGGGTCTAGCCCAGGTCCCTGCACCCAGCCATCTCGTTCCCTGCTGGCATCTCAGGGCCCCTGGAGCCACCCGCCTGGGCTCTGCCCCCAGCCTGGGCCTCCTGGGGTTCTCTCCGTGGGGTCACGTGGGCTGTTGGGGTGCTTGCACCTCGAAGGTTTTTGGGCGGCCACACTGGGGTCCCAGGCACATGTGGGGACCCCCTCTGGGTGCTGTGCTCTCGGCCCCGGTGAGCATCTGGACCTCGGGTACCACCGTGCAGGGGACCCCAGCCAGGTGTCGGCCACGCCCCCGGGTTTCCTTCCCCTTCAGTCAGGATGAGGCAGGGCACGGAACCCGTGACCTTTCTTTTTAAGCCAGTCTTCGCTCTCCCTCGGCTCCCGGTGAGGTCGTTTGCCGAGTCTGCTCCACAGCTGCGTGGTGCCGGGCAACCTACAGCCGATCAGCTCGGAGCTGCCTCAGCTGCATCTCGCCCTCCCGGGCGCCACTTTGGAGGTGGCACCTGCGAGCAGGCCTCTCACAGGTGTGGGCAGAGGCTCGGCCGGAGGGCTGTGTGCGCCTGGGGGTGCCCTGCCCTCGTCCCATGGACGTCAAACCCAAGTTTGCACTCTCCCCGTCTGAAAGAGGCTCAGCCTGCGGGCTGGTGCGGGCACAGAGGCTGATGGGGCCTGGGCCTGGGCTCTGGGGCACTGTGGGGAGCAGGGCCACCCCCTCCCCGGCTGGGGGACCTTGGGGAGTGGCCCCTCCCAGGGCCCGGCCTCCCGGTGCAGCGGGACTTCCACAGGGCCTGGCACCCGGCTGGACTGTGGCCGTTGGGGTGCTGCTCCCTGAGCCATCAGGCAGTGCCTCGCCCTTTAAGGGGGGCCTCGGGTCCCCAGAGCCAGTTCCACCCTGCGGGAAAGGCGGGCTCCGTTCCCCTTGATGGCCCCCGGCATCCTGGAGGGCACATGGCCATGGATGGCCACCCGGCCCAGCCCGCCCAGCGCCTGCTCCTGTGCCTGGGAAGCAGGACCCAGCCTGGGCTGAGGGGCCCAAAGTGCCCTTATATAGTCATGGGACGAGGGCAGCCCCGCCCGCAGCGCCGGCTCAGCCGGGTGGGCTGGCCGGGTGGGGAGGGGTGGGGGCCTGAAGGGCAGCCAGATCCTGAGCCAAGCTTTGGGTCCAGCAGAGCCGGGCCTCAAGGAATGTTTATTGATTGAAAATAAAAATTTCCGGGCCCTCTGTAGTCAGGCCCAAGTACACTTGGGAAACCTCCATTTTTGCAAGCAAGAGGCCATTATTTGGTCACTGGTGGAGCCCCTGGGGTCCCTGACTGGGTGTCGGGCCATCAGCAGCCCAGCCCTCAAAATGTGTGTGCCCCCCCGCCGTGGGGCACTTGTGCACGGCCACCTGGTCTCTGCTGCGTCTTCTCCCTCGTCTCCGGGCCACCCTGCTGGGGGCCGTGGCCCTGCCGCCCCAAGGGAGTGACCGGAGGACCCCATCCTGCGCCCGGCTCAGTCCTGGTCCTCTGGGGTTTGGCAGCTCTGGGGGGCACCTGCCGGAGGCTCTGTCCTTGGTCCTGGGTCTCAGCCCAGTGCTGTCCCTGAACCGTGGTTTGCTGCCACCCGACTCTGCTCCGGGAAATCACCATGCGTGCTCGGTTGTGCTACTTCTGCCTGCCGTTCTGGAGCTAAGCGCCTTTGTTAAATTTTGTATATTGATACTTTTTGTTGTTGTCAGCAGTTTTTTCTTCCTTTTTTCTGGATATAAAGCCATTAGGGTGAGAGGAGATTAAAAAGATACATTACAATTAAAATGTTAATGAAAGCCGCATCATACAACTTCTGAACCCTTGGGGCATTCATCTTGCCTGTGTCGTGTCCATTAACTTGGGCGATTCTTATTCCACACTGACCCCTGCTGAGGGATTTGTGCTATAATTGGATTTTTTTTTTTATAAAAAAGAAAACAAGCTTTTAAGAAAATAGAGGTTGAGTGGTCGGCCCTGACTCCTAAAGGAAGAGAAAGGATGGAGGACAAGGTCTGCTGCCCTGGGGCCCATCCAGGTGGGGTATGGGTCCCTGCAGGCCCTGGGTCCCCCGGCTGCAGGGTGTGCACGGGGTGTGGGTCTGCAAGAGGGGGACCCTGAGGGGGAGCTGGAGCCCTGAAGACTTGGGGTGGGGCCGGGCACCCCAGCTGTGTGGGTGCTGTGAAGGAGCCCCGGGCCCTGCCTGTGATGTGTGGAGGTCTGGAGGAGCCAGGCCTGCCTTGGAGGGGACTGGGTTCGTGGGTGAGGCCAGGGCCGAGAGCTGCCTTCCCGGGGTGTGGGTGCTCTGAGGGTGGCAGGAGCGAGCAGTGGTTCAGACTGCTGGCTGTGGTGAGGGCATGGCCCGTGCCCTGTGGCCGTGCCCTGTCCTAGACCCGGTCCCGGGGCGGCTCAGCCCGGCCACAGCCGAAGCGGAGGTGCCAGGGACCAGTCAGGTGGCTGCAGCAGACGGGTTTCATGTCTGTGTTTCTGCAACACCTTTCTATAAAGGGAAACATAATTTAAAATATGATTACTTAGTGTTGTAACAGCACCTCAGCCGCTCTTGTGCGATGTGTGATCGTTATCGAGCCTGATATTAACTTGCAGGGAATATTATGCAGATTGCCTGCTGGCTCCGGGATCCTTCCGAGTGGGGCCGGCGGGTCCTTGGGGCTGAGCCTGTGTGGTCCTCTCTGCAGACCCGGGCTCTGGCAACACTGGGCAGAGGGCCACGGCGCACCCCTAACTGGGTACTTACCAGCCCCAGGCTTGGCGGACTGGCCTGGTACAGTGGGCAGCCCTCTGCCCGACACCCACCCGGGCCCTGTGGGGTGCACACCCAGGGCCTGCAGGGAGCAGGTCGGGGGCAGCCCTTGCACGGGGATCCCTTCCAGCCACCCCTGTAGCAATACCGCCCCGGGCAAGTTGGGGGCAAAAATGCCAGCCTGAGTGGCGGGAAGGCCAGTTGAGGCTTCCCAGGAATCCTGTCTGGCTGCCGACTTGAGTCTCCAAATGCGCTCCCTCCACTGCAGTGGGGCAGCACCGTCGAGGTCTCCTGCGCCTGACCTTACGCCTCATGGGGTGGACAGGTGTCGAGGGGAGCCCTGGACATGAGGGCAGGGGACTCCCTGGACGCCTGGAGCTGGGTCCGCCTTGGGGTGCAGAGCACTGTGCTCCTAGGCTTGGGCAGGTGGGTGTGGAAACCCGGGAATCCCTCCTCCCCGAGTCCCGAGCCCTGTGGGGACCCGGCCTTGCCAGCTCTACCAACTCCCGCAGCCTGGGTGGGCGGTGTCACACCCTCCACCTCTGCCTGGTGGCGCACGTCTCTGCCGCCTCCTATCTGTGTCCAGGCCTCCTCTTCACGCTGGGGACGGAGCCCAGGCCCTGTGCCTGCTAAGCCCTCTCTCTGCCACTGCCGCGCTGCACCCCAGCCAGGTACCCCTTCCCCTAAGGACATCCCAAATCAGAGCGACCCCAGCTCTGGATCCTTGTCTAATGGCGGCTGCAGTGACCCTGTCCCAAGGTCCAGGCTGTCCGTGAGGGCTCAGGAGGGTGAAATTTGGGGGACCCTGTGCCACCTGGGGTGGGGGGCAGGGAGCCTTTGTGCTTAGGGGCGGTGGGTGCTGCCTGGCAGGCCTGGTGAGAGGGATGGGGTGTCGGGGAAGCAGAGCGGGAGAGAGGTAACGGAGGGAGACGGGCCGCCGCCTTATGTAAGTTTCGGGACAGAGGCAGGGAGCGTGTTAATTATTGTAACCCAGTTCAGTGGTGCGTCCCTGCCATAGGAAGTGGCCTGGAAACCAGCAGCCCTGGGTCACAGGGAGCCCCGGGGCGACGTGGCTGGCACAGCTGGTCAGCGCGCAGCTCTGTCCGCTGTCTGGGATGGGAGGCCTCGGGGTCCACAGCAGCGCATGCTGTGGGGGCCCAAGGCAGCGGTGCCAGCCGAGGTGAGCTGTCTGGGGGAGGTGGGCTCCTGTGCTCTGTCGGGAGAGCAGAGCGGGTGGCCTCCAGCTCCCGGGAGGCTGCCGGGGCTCAGCTCTCACCCCTCCCAGGACGTTGAGAGGCTCCTGCACCCCAAATGGAGGTCCCTGGGTGTCACCCCGAGGCCACTGCCCTCCCCACTGCGGCCCGGTCTCCCGGGAAGGTGGCTGCCCCAAGTGGCTGGGATGCCCAGGGAGGGCACTGGCAGGGTGTCCAGGTGGCCCTAGCCCCGAGCCCCACCCCTCCCAGCTGCCGGCTGTCCGACGGGGGGACTTCCGGGCAGATGCAGGGAGCTCGCAGAGAGGCCCCCACGTTGCACAGCTTTCGTTACCCTGCGAGGGGCGGCTCACGGCCAGGGCTGCTTGTCGCCGTGTGAGCCCGCACCAGGCTGTGCCCCACGGAAGGCCACGCCCGCGGTCACGGGGAGGGCACTGGACCCTTAGTGCCCCTGCGCTTTGACAGAGACCCTCCCTGCGAGCCCAAGTGCGGCCTTTCCTGCCTGGTGGCCCTCGGCCACGGACACAGAAGGATGGTGGTCACGGTGACCGGCTGGTCCTGCCTGGCGCGATGTCTTCAGGGCTCACCCCTGTGGTCACAGTTGCGCGTTTCCTTTTTCCTTTTGTGCATGTGCGTGTGTGTGTGTGTGTGTGTGTGTGTGTGTCACTGGAGATTGAGCCCAGGCCTTTGATTGAGCTGCGTTCCCAGCCCTTTCTTGTTCTTTTACTTTGAGTCAGGCTCTTGCTAAGTTGCCCAGGCTGGGCTTCAACTTGCAACCCTCCTGCCTCAGCCTCCGGTGCTGGCCTGACAGGCGTTGCCCCGTGCCCAGCTTCCTTCCTCTTTGGTGGGTTGCTGGCCCTGGCCCCGTCGGCCTCTGCGGCCTGACCCTGTCTAGCCCGCTTTAGCTGCACACCCCACCCGTCTGTGGCTTTCTTGGAGGCACACGTGTCACGGCGTGGCCAGGGACATGGCAGGTGTGACAGGTGGCGTCGTGGCAGAGTGGCAGGCGATGTCACTCGGGACCAGGTGTCCTGGAGGGGCGTCTTCTGCTGGCTGCAGGGGCTGGTGGCGCTGCCATCCTTGCAACCCTCCTCAGGGTGAGGGTGTGGAGAGTGTGTACGTGTGTGCACATGCATGGCTGAGCCTTGGGCCCCCTCCCAGGCCCTGCCTCCCCAGGTCCCCCCTCAGCAGCCTCCTCCTGGCCAGAACCAGCTCCAAGGAGGATGCCTACCTCAGATCAGGGCCCCCAGGTACGGCAGGGGCTTGCTGCACCGAATTGACTGCATCCCCAGACACCCTGCGCTCATCACATACGGGTACAGCTGGGCACGTGGCTGTTCCTGTGGTCCTTGTACTCAGGAGGCTGAGGCAGGAGGATCACGTGAACGCAGGAGTTCAAGGCCTGCCTGGGCAGCATAGTGAGCCTACAACACAGGAAATCAAAGCAAAATAAAGGTGACCCAGAGGCTAACCAAGCCGCAGTCTGGGAGGACAGGCCCAGTGGCCTCTGACTCCAGCCCCAGGTGCCCGGAAACGGCTCCCCCTGGACGGGTGTGGAGGGGTGGCTCTGGGACTGGAGTTGGGGTATCAGAAAGGGGCTCTGCCCGTGTGGCTCCTCGTCCTCACCCAACCATGGCATGTGCCTCTCGGGGCAGAAACTACCTTGGCCAGAAGATGCACAGTGTCCCCCTGGTGCCCTGCAGCGTGGCGGGACGAGGTGAGCAGGGGCCTTGCCAAGCTGGACACAGGAAGATGAGGAGAAGAGAGCAGAGTCAGCTCTGTGGCCCAGGGTGTCTGTCTTCTGCAGAGAAAGAAAGACGCAAACCCCTGGTTCCTGCTCTCTGCTGTGGGGGGCAGGGCCCCATGCAGCTTCAGAGCCACCGGGGCGTCTGCGCTTGGGTGGAGGGCACCGGGAGGGGTGCTGCCCCTGCCTGTCCCAGGCCGGTCACCCTCCACGGTGGTCGGGTCTCTCCCTGCAGCACCCCTGGGGTTGACACCCGGCACCCCGAGTCAGATGAGTGCCCCCGCCCCGTCCTGGTGGCTCAGTTTTGTGCCTCTGTGGGGTGGAGGCCTGGGACTCTTAAGACCCCACTGCAGGGCTGCCCTTAGGGCTTCTGGGAGCTCCGTGGGGTTGCGGATGTCCCCGAGGAGGGGCCCAGCAGGGCAGGCCCAGAGGTGGCCTGGGAGGGGCGGCTTGCAGCAGGGGCTCCCCCACACCGGGCCTCAGGGCCCCCATGGCAGGGGGCCCATTTGCAGTGCTGTAGAAGACCCCAATTTCCGAGGCCTTCGCAGGGTGAGGGACAGACTGGCCGTGGCCTTGTCCGGTGGCTTCCTGCTGCTCGCACATCTCCTGAGCCCCAGGACTTTGGTAACCACACAGTCCCAGGTGCTGAGACCCCGTACCGGCTCCCTGCCCAGCAGCTGCAGCAACAGCCAGGGCAGGGTGGGGTGGCAGCTGCTGGGTGTTGGAGGGAGGCTCCCTAGCTCCTGGTGGCCTCCCGGCCAGCGTCCAACCTGGACTGCCAGCCAGGTGGCTTTTCTGCTGAGTGGGGCTGGGCCCTGTGTCCCGGTCCCTGCTGTCCAGGCTGGAGGGAGGGGTGTGGCCCTGCAGAGCCGCCACTGGCCCTGGGGACCAGTCCCAGGACGGGTCCCCCATGGAGCGCCCCGGGGATGGTGCCTGGCAGGCCCGTGGGGATCCTGCCGGCTCCACCAGGCTGGGGGGGCGCTGCTACCTCTGTTCGTCAGCCCCTCGAGGCTGCGCTGGAGCTGGAGATCTCCGCAGCAGAGGGCAGGTGCACACACCTGAGTGGGTTTCAGGCTCTGTGCCCTAAACTAATGTAGCATGTACTTAAAAAAATCCATGATTGAAGTCAAATTAACATATTTACCTTCAGTGCTCCCCAGGGAACGGTTAGGGAATAGCGGAGGTGCGGCGGCTGCAGCGTTCAGTTGGCAGCGATGGGACATCTGCTCTCCAGGGGACGAGAGGCGCCCCTCAGCTTTCCCGGTGGTCTCAGGGGGCCTGGATGAGGCGGAGAGGCCATCTCCAAGGGTGCTGGGCTCTGGGAGGCCGCACTATGGCGCCAGGGCTTGGTGGTGGCCTCTGCCCTGGGTTTGCTTGGCCCAGTGGGGCTGAGCCTGTCTCCAACTTCTGCTGGCTGGGGCCACTGCCCCGGGCCCTGACTGGCTGGGCAGGGGCCACTTGGAGGGGAGAGGGTTCCCTGGGGATGGCTCTGCTCTGCCTCCTTCCATCTTGGCTTGTTTCCACGGTCCTCCTTCCGGGTCACCGCTGGCCCGGGAGCTCTTGCCTGTGTGAGCTTCGGGCTGCATTCGGGTTCTCTTGCTCTGGCCTGGGTGCCAGCCGGGCCTGCTATGCACTGTGTGACAGTGGTCTGGGGCCACACTGTGCCTTGTGCACTGCCACCCCGCGAGGCCCTGGCTCCCACAGTGCCACTGTGGTGCCCCGGTGTCATTGTTTGGAGCAGAGCGCGTTGATCTGGGCGAAGCCGCATTGCCCCCAGGGTGCCAGACCTGGCCCAGGGCCCCAGGCGCGAGCGAGTGGCTCGAGGGCCAGGTGTGACTTGGAGATGTGAGTCCCTGTGGGCGGCCCAGCCTGGCAGACTGGGTCAGCTGCCTGTGTCCACCTCAGGGACAGATTTGTAAATGCTCAGAAACACCTCTGCGGGGAAACCGTGCTGCTTCAAGAATGAATGGAGAACTTAATTTTTTACCTGGCTGAGCCTGTGACATGGCCTGGGCGCTTTCGGGGTGACAGGAAGGGAACAGCTTTCTGCCCACATGATGGGCACAGGGGCTCCCCAAGACCAGGCATCACACCCTGCTGGCACGTGGACACCGTCACCCAAACACAGCCACTAAGAAACACCTTTAAAACAGTTATGAACCAGGTGTGGTGCGCACAACTATCATCCTGGGACTCTGGGAGGCTGAGGCAGGAGGGTTCCAAGTTTAAGCCCAGCTTGAACAACTGAGAAACTTAATGAGACCTTGTCTCAAAATAATAAGTAGAAACAGGCTGGGGGGCCAGGGATTTAGCCCAGTGGCACCACACCTGCCTCAGAAGCACAAGGTCCTGAGTTCGATCCCCAGTACCACACACACAAACAACAGGCTGGGAATGTGGCTCAGTGCAAAGGCCCTGGGTTCAATCCCAAGTGCCAAAGAAAAGAATTATGAACACTCTTGCCAGAACCAAGCAAATCTCCCCAAACTTTCACATATTTTATGGCGTCTTTTCAGACTCGTGATTTGCTGATAACACAGGGAAGTAGAGCTCGCCCCTGGTGCGCAGAGGCAACTCCGCTGGCTCTGACCCTGGGGGCTCCGCCCCTGACACAACCTGGTCACTGCTCGCCTCTCCTGGGAGGGGCGGGAGGTGACAGGAGGGTGAGCACACCCCACAGTGGCCGGAGGGCTGAGGTTTGAGACTAGCCTGGGCCCCTTAGTGGGAACGGGGTTGGGGGGGTGGGCTGTGGCTTTGACACCCAGGACTGTAGTCTGTGTGTCACACCTCTGCCTGCAGACCAGAGTTGCTCCCATCCCACGGATGATCCGGACACTTCACGCTGCTCCCTGGTTACTGTCAATGTTGGTCCTGGTGTTACACTGAGGGCGAGAGAAGGTTTATGTTGACACTACGCGGGGCAATCCGGTCACCTTTTGGTGTTTGACTTTGTGGACATAATCGTTGACCCACGTGCTGCTGTGAGTGGCCAGGGTGAACAGTTAAGCACACACCGTGGTTACATCCACATATGGAATATTATTTGACCACAGAAAGGAACAAGGTGCACTCTAAGAGGGTTTTGCTTTTCTTTCTTTCTTTCTTTTTTCGAGACAGGGTCTTGCTGTGCAGTTCAGGCTGGCTTTGAACTCATTATGTAGCTCGAGCTGGGCAATCCTCCTGCCTCAGCCTCCCGAGTGCTGGGATCACAGGTATGCACCACCTTTCTTATTTTGCAGTGCTAGGGATGAAACCCAGGACCTCCTGCCTGCCAGGCAAGCGTCCCCTTGAGTGGCACCCCAGCCCCAAGGGGAGCATTTTATGGCACACGGAGCTGTCTCCCCGAAGCTGTTTCGGAGAAGAGGGGTCTTCGCGATGTTCTCAAGATTCTCATTTGCTGGCTCTGACAGGCCTGCAGCGGGGTCACACTGTGGCATCCCCTGCCTGTCCTGGATGCCGGATTCTGTCCCCGGGGTGCTGTGGACCCCCTTGGGCTCTCCGCCGCCACCAGCCCACAGCGAGTCTGGGCATTCAGGTGGGTGCTGTTGCTGGCACTGTCCTCCAGCTGGGCCGTCTCCACGCCCTGTGCACGGCTGCTTTTGCCAAGTGGACGTACAGCCTCTTGTTTTCCGTTGCATGTTCAGTGTCTTGGTCCACTCCACCGAGCCATGTGCAGCTTGAGGCTGGCCGGGTGTCCCCACGTGCGGGGTCCCTGCCTTCCATCCCAGCGCCTGCCTCCTCCTGTTTAATTCTTTTTCCAGTCCTCTGAGACATTCTAATTCTTTGCCTTTCATGGAATGTATTTTTGTTGCCTCCTGGACAGGAGCATAAATCACAGATTTTGTGATTTCGTTTTACATAGTTTTTCACAGTGCTGGGCCTGGAACCCGCAGCCCTGTGTATGCTGAGCCCCCGGGCCCATCCCTGACCGGTGCGTTTCGTTCGTGTACACTATTGGAACCATCGGTGGGGCAGGGCTCAAGTCTGCCTTTTTATTTATTTGATTTGTTCTCTCTTTGGTTTTTATTCTTCCTTCCTTCCTGTGGGCTACTTGAATTTTTGAAAATTTCATTTTGATTTATGGGTAGTTTTTTCCTTTTAGAAACAACATCGTACACCTCACCCATACGGTCATAATTCACGCACTGTACAACTCAGTGGTTTAGTGTATTCGGGGCTCTGCAGCCATCGCCACAATCAATTTTAAAACCTTCCTGTCACTCCAAAAAAATTCCCATACCCATAGCAATCATTCCCATTCCTCCGATCCCCCACTTCTCTCGGCTCTAGGCAACCACCGATCTTTTATTCATCTGTAAATCACCGGTCCTGCACATTCTGGAGAAAGACTCAGACCGAGTCACCCTGCTCACCACTGTTTCCGCTTAGCATAATGCTTCCCGGGCGCACCAGGCTGCGGCGGGCGGGTGGAGTGTTCGCTCAAGGTATCTGTGTTTGTCGTCAGCAGACACCACGATTCACTTACCCATTGGTCAGTTGGTGGACACCTGGCTGTGATGGCCTCTTTGTACATACGCTGTTGGGAGTGTGTCCTCATCAGTGGACATCTGTGTGGATGTGGGTTTGCTTTTCTCACGGCAGGGCACCTGGGCCGTCTCTAACCTTTTGAGGAAATTGCTTTTTCCACGTGGGCCGTATCCTTTCACCTTCCCAGCTGGGTTAGCGAGCTCTGTCTCTCGTGCTTGGGATGGAGCCCGGGGCCTGGCACACACTTGGCATGTGTTCTGCCGCTGAGCCTACCCCAGCCCCTTAGTTTGATTTCAACTGCAGTTTTCCTCTTGGCCAGTGATAGTATTTTTTCATGTGCATATTGGGCATTTGTGTATATTTTTGTTTTTGTTTTTGGGTACCGGGGATGAAACTCAGGCCTTGCGCTTGCAAGGCAGGCGGCGGAACCACTGAGCTAAATCTCCGGCATTTGTTTATATTTTTGCAAGCATGTCTCTATATCCTTTGCTCCGTTTTGAACTGGACTGCTTCTGTTTTTATTGTTGAGCTGCCAAAGTTCTTTTTTGTTGTTGTTGTTTGTTTTTTGTTTTTTTGAGACAGGGTCTCACTATGCGATTCAGGCTGGCCTTGAACTCACTGTGTAGCCCAGGCTGGCCTCGAACTCACAGTGATCCTCCTGCCTCAGCTTCCCGAGTGCTGGGATTGCAGGTGTGAGGCACCGTGCCTGACCAAAGTTCTTTATATGTTGTACGTACAAGCCTCATAGAAATATGATTCGCAAGCCAGGCACAGAGGCACATGCCTGTATTCTCAGCTACTAGGGAGGCTGAGGCAGGAGCGTCCAGAATTGGAGGCCAAGCTTGGGCAGCAGAGGAGGCAAGGTTAAGTTCTGGGGTGTAACTTGCTTGCCTCAAGTTCACGAGGCTGTGGGTTCAGTCTGCAGCACCAATGAAAACCAAAACGAAAGGACAGAAAGATGATTGGCAGATGTCCCCTTGCATCTTTTGCCATGTCTTCACTTTCTTGTGGTCCCCTTGGAAGTGCAGAGTCTAATTTTGGTGGAATCTGCTATCGGTATTGTTTCTTTTGTTGCTTGTGCTTTTGGGTTGGTATCTAAGGACTCGTTGCTTAGCTCAGGCCCCGAGGGCTTTGCTTGTGAATTCTTGTAGAGGGTGAGAGTTCTGTTCCCGCGTGGCGCGGGGTGGCCCTTGCCCTCCTGTGTGTGGGGATGCTGTGGCCTGGTGCAGGGTAGGAGAGGGCTGCTGTTTCCCTCCTGGGACTGCCCAGGTGTCCTTGTCCACCAGCCGATGGTAGACTGCTCGCCGTGGCCCATTGATCTGGGTCTGTTTTCGTGTCCGTGCCACACTGGCCTGACTACGGTAGCTTTGGAGCAGTTTTGGGACCAGGAGCCATGAACGCTCCTGCTTTGCTCTTCCCAGGGTCAGCGTGGCCACCCCGGACCCAGCGTCTCCATGTGAATGTGAGCCTCTGAGGTCCCTTTCCACAAGAAGCCAGCTGAGGTTTTGTTTTGTTTTTTTTTTGTACCAGGGATCGAACTCGGGTCCTTGAGCTTGCAAGGCAGGTGGCGGAACCACTGAGCTAAATCCCCCGCAAACTGAGGTTTTAATAGCAACTGTGCCACATCTGTCATCAGTTTAAGGAGCATGTAGGCCCTTCTGACCCCTGAACACGCTGTATCTTGGTTACTTTCTCGTTGCTGAGACAAAATACCCAGCACCCACAAGTTAAAGGAGGAAGGTTGGTTTTGGCTCGTAGTGTGTGGAGGTTTCAGTCCATGGTCGTCTGGTTCCACGGCAGAGTGGCTCAGTGGAGGGGAAGGAGCTTATGTGTGCAGGCCGGAGGCAGAGTGCCTTGCTTTCCCTTGGCTCCAAGCCTTTTGGGTGGTGCTGCCCACACCCGGGGTGGGCCTCCCCTGCACCCCAAGAGCACAAAGCCAGTTGTCACACCCTCAATCCAGCAGCGGCACACAGCCACCTCCAAAGAGTCCTGCCTGTGAACACATGAGGCTTTGGGGCAACATCTATATAGAAACCACAACATGATGTGTTTCCATTTGTTTGGATCTTTCATTTACTTCGACAAAGTTTTGCAGCTTTCCAAGTTTAAATCTGGCTGCGTTTAACCCCAAGTACTTGATACTTTTTGGTGTTGATAGAAATGGAATTGTTCAGTTAATTTCTTTCCCGATTGTTTACCACACAGGTGCAGAGCTGCGTGTGGCTTTTGCGTGTTGATCTTGCAGTCTTTTGCGTGTGTTCTTTAGTTCTGACATTGCTCGCCGGTCCTGTAGGATTTTCTCTGTCAAGGGTTGTGTTCTCCACTGACCTGCGGTGTGTTTTCCAGCTGTCCGCTTCTGCCTCCTGACCTTGACCAACCCGACCACACTCCTGGCCCCTCCGGTGAGTGCTGGACAGAAGTGTGGTGAGCTTGTCTTGCTGTGAGCTCGGGGAGTGCCTCTCTCACCATCAGGGCGGTGACACTCACCAGGTGGGGAAGGCCAAGTCCAGAGTGCTCTTCTTGGTCAGAGTGATTGGTTTTGTTTTGAGATGAGGGATTGCTGAGCTGCCCGGGCTGGCCTTGAATTCCTGGGCTACCTGATCCTCCCGCCTCAGCTTCCTGAAGAGCTGGATGACAGGAGAAGCACCATGCTTGGCTTGTGTCGTTATGTGTTGTTGTATGTTTGTGTTTTCAGATTGCAGGAATTGGTGTTAATACATACAAATGCTATTTGAGCCAGTGGTTCCCCCTCAAAAATGAAGTTTGGTTTGTTTATATTCTGGAAGTTTCGGAGATGGCGAATTTAAAAACTCGCTCTTATCTGTCAGCCAGCCAGGACACAGCCCAGGGATTTTGTGGTCTGATGTGAGAAGAGACCCCCTTGGGTGGGAGGGTCCTGTCCTCCGGAGAGGGAGACCCTGGGCTCGGGGCTCACAGGGCACAGGTGGGCATGGGGAGGGCTGTCCTTGCCCTGCCGGGAGCTGCTCCCCAGGCTCAGGACTGGGTCCCCACGTCACCCCCAAGGTCTGCGTGAGCTGGGCCACCGAGAGGTGCACCTGCGGCCTCACAGGTGGTGGGGTGCCTCGGGGCCTGGCAGCTGCTCAACCCTGGCCCTGAATGGAAAAGGGACATGGCCCAGACCACGAGCTAGACAGGACGCAGGGGGGCAGATGACCTGGCCTCTGCCCAGAAGTGTTAGCAGCCTGGGGAGGGGACAGTAAAAACCAAGACAGCCAGTGAGGCCCAAGGTCTGCTGCCCACTGGGGCTGGCGGAGGAGACTCAGCAATAAGCAGGGCTGCAGCTGGCTGGGTCCCTGTGGGTGACCTGTCAGTGTGGAACATTCAGAAAGTTCCAAGGAGACCTGAGCACGGGGGTGCATAGCTGTGGGCTCTGCTACTTGGGAGGGTGAGGCAGGAGGATCACTTGAACCCAGGAATTCTAGAACAGTCTGGGCCATGGATCTGGGGGAGAAGAAAGAAAAGCTGGGGTGCAGCTGAGTGGTGCTCGTCTAGTGTACACGAGGCCCAGCACCGCAGCACGGAGCGGCTCACACAGGTGTGACCTCAGCGTGGATCTGTCACGTGCGCCTGACTAGGGCAGCAGACCCGGAGGTGGCAGCTGGCAGGAGCAGCTGTACCGGCCCGGGACAGGGCGGAATGTGGAGCTGCCTGGCCCTGGGCTTCCCCGGGGCGGGTCTGGGTGAGGGTCTGGCACCAAACACCCTGGGGCGATCTTTCCCATGGGGCGTCTCTGCATCTGTCCTGGACGGGGACCGAGCTGCTGGCCGCTGTTGAGTCGCCAGCCGCGCAGGCTGCAGAGGGGACGCTTGTGTTTGTGGGCGTTATTCTTCGTGTTTGTAATTATCTCACGTCACCCCTTGGTGCTCCCCTGTGTCCCAGAGCCGGGGCAGGACTCCAGTCTCCCCCCGACACGCCCCAGGTCGAGGGGCCCGGGCGGGACCCTGGCTTCCCCCACACAAGATTTGTGGGTGTTTCGGAGAGCTCGGGAGGCTTGGGGTTTGTGGTTAGGCCTCCCACGCTGGAGCACGAGGATGATTATGTGCAGCTTTTATTTGGCCCCCAGGATTCTGCCGCATTATCTGTATTTCCTTTAATTTGCGGGATTTCTAGTAAGTGGGCTTAAAAATAGTTCTGGGCGTGTTGCCAGGGCAGATTCGGGCAGTAGGAGTCTCCCCACCTCCCTCCCAATGGTGAGTGGGCAACCCCTGTGTCACCAGGGCCTGTGCCTCCTGCAGGACCCCGGGGAGCCCGGCCAGGGTGCCCCAGAAGGGCAGGTACCACCCAACTCCTGGACCGGAAGTCAGGTTGGGTCCTGGCTGCACCGAGGTTGGGCTGGGGGTGTCTGACAAGTGTCCAGGAAGGCGGGTGGCGGGGTGGGTGCAGTACACCTGAGGGGTGGGGCGGGAGCTCTGGCCTGCCCCCCAGCCGCGCAGCGAGGTGGAGTGGGCAGCCTTGGGGTCACTGCAGGCCTCCCCGAGGTTGTGTCTGGGTCTGCAGTGCCTTGGGGCCACTTGTGCCTGTCTTCCCCCTGTGCCTGGAATGAGCTCCGCTGCTGAGCTGCCCCTCGCCTGGCTCTGCCACAGGAGTCCCCGGGGGTCAGTTTGGTTGGGGACACCCCAGGCCCTGCCATGTGCTTCATGCCACCCAGGTCAGTGCCATGTGCTGCTCTGCAGACTCCAGGTGGCCACTGTCTGCCCTGCCCTCCCTGTCTCCACAGCCAGAGCTAACCCAGGCCGCCCCTGCTGCCCCTGCTGCCCCTGCCTGCCTTGCCAGGGACTCCCTGATTCTGCCCTGCAGGTGGGGGCTGGGCACCCGAGTCTCCCTCCTGTGGAGTCGAGTCCCAGAACTGAGGCAGCCTGGTCTGGCGGTTAAAACATGGTTGCAGGGCCCGGAGCCTGAGTGCCACCCCCACCGCAGGCCTCTGCTGCTGCCCTGTGCCCAGCGGGTCCGGTACCCTCGTGTGGTGGGGCTGTCCAGGAGGCCGGGCTGGCAGGAACCCTGGGGCTGCAGTGGACCTGGCCTTGCCGTCCAGGTTGGGCCCCAAGGTCACGGCCTGGGCCCCCCCGGGCCACCTTGCCAGGGCCACGGAGGTGGGGAGCCCATTGTGGTGGCCCCCACCAGGGCTGATCCAGGGCTTCTGTATCGCTCTGCTTCACATTAGAGTCTAAGCATGATTAGGAACGCAGGGGTCTTTGTGTCTTACCTCCCTCGACTATTTATGGCCTGGTATGCAGATGAGGAGAGCTGTGAATATTAAAGATCGGTGTGGGGGAAGCGTTGTCTGTAAGGAGCGGGTGAGCCGCAGCCCAGCGCATGCCAGACACCCCAGCCGCCTCCGAGCAGAGCAGGCCTCCACCGGTCTTGGGGCCCCAGCCCAGGTGGTGTGGGTCACAGGCCCGCCTGCCTGGGCCCGCAGGAGGGAGGCAGGTGAGCTGGCTGCCCACCCAGCCCCTGCCCATGGCGGCTGCCCAGGGTCCCGCCGGAGCAGGGAGACCCTGCCTCAGCGGAGGGAGGAGGACCAGTGTGCAGTGCTGGCTTTTTAAGTTATTAAACTGTGCCCGAGGGAGATACTCTTCAAGCTCCCGTTATTTAAATTACAAATACGGGTTGAGCGAGATTTTTGGCTCTTCTCAAAACACTGCTTAAGTCTTTAAAACCTCCCGCACCTTCCAAACCGGTCCCTGGCTCCGGAGCCTGGGAGGATGTGTGGCTGGTGGGTCTGGGGTGGGGTGGAGTGGGGCCTGTGGGGCGGCCCCAGCTGACGCCCTCCCCACTCAGAGTGACCCTCGAAGGCAGCATCGTGAGGGGCCCGGCCTGGCTTCTGGGCAGCTGGTGTCCACAGGTGCCACCTGCTCGAGGCTGGTTCCCCAGGGCGAGGGCTTGGGTGGCTCACACGGCACAGGCCGACTCTGGGCCGAGTGCTGCTGCGTGGGGGACCCCGGGGCCCTGTGGCTGGAGGGTCTGGCTGTGGGGGGCCCTGCTGCCCTCCCCAGCTGGCTTTGTGCTGTCTCTGAGAGCCTAGAGGGGGCAGACTGATAAGCACATTTTTGAATTTGCAGATGCTGGCATGCTGCCCTCTCTTTCTGGAAAAAAAAAAAAAAAGAAAGCTTCCAGGCAAACATTTGTTAGTGCAGTGAAAATGGACTTTATGGCCACTGCTGTCCAGGTTTGCGGGCATGGAGCTGCCCAGGGGCCTTCGGGGCGAAGTGGGATGGGGCACCTCCCGCCCTCCTGCTCCCCACCTGGGGCCACTCAGCAGTTTGAGGGGCCGGGCAGGCCTGGGACAAAGGTGGTCCCCCCGCCAAGTGCAGGAACCAAGGAGTCTGCTTTGGACGCCCCAGGTGGGGTCCATGGAGCCCGGCAGGGATTTGATGGGGGAGCCTGGGGTCCAGATCAGGAAGCTAGGAGGGCACCAGTCGAGTACCCAGGCCCAGCGGCTCCTGGCTCTGAGGCCTCCGTGGGCCCTGCCCTCCTGTGCCTCAGTTCCCATGTTTGCACCCCTTGGAGGGGTCGGGGAACCAAGCAGCCTGGGCAGTTAGTAAGTTGTCTGGACCTCAGCCTGTGGCCCAGCTCCACCCTACGGCGGCTTGAAATTGTGCAAACTTCAAGGCCTAACTTGTGCCTGCCCACCTCTGGGCACCAGTGCCCACCCAGGCCTGCAGCCTGGACCCTGGCAGGATGACATGGGCCCTGCTAGTCCCTGGGGTCCACTGCCTGGGGGAGGCTGCGCTGACGTGGGTGGAGACCCAGCAGACTCCCCCAGCCCCTGCGAGGCGGAAGCGTTCACTGGGCGGGGTTCCTGTGCTGACCAGCTCCTCGGTCCTGCCGACTCGGGAGCAGTGCACCGAAACCTGGGGTGACGCCACCTTGAACTCTGAGTGTCCGCTTCCCGGGCAGGGCTGGGGCTCCCCCTCTCTGCACAATGTTTCCGGTACCAAGACAGCCCTCCCTCCTCCCAACTGTGCTGCCTGCGCTTTTGCTGAGGTCCAGAACCTCTTATTAGATTGGTGAAATTAAATCCTGCAAAATAATTTAATTTAGTTTAATCTATCTCGCCTTCCTCTCCCTCGCCGGCAGCGTTCCTGCAGAAGCTAAAGGAGCATCCCCCAAGTTCCATACCCTGGCATGGGGAGGGGGTGGCCTCTGGGGATGGGCAGGTGGGTTTCTGAGGACCCTGGGCACCGGAGCCACATGAGCCAGGCCCACGTGTCTGTGTCCTTGTTTGAACCCTGCCCGGGACTCAGCTCAGCAGGGCGCCCCTCCTGTGGGCACTGCCCTGGCCCTGAGGGTGTGCAGTCCCCACTCCCAGCCCGGCCTTTAATCTGTGTGTTTCTGGGTGGGGTGAGGGAACCCTAAAGCTGGCACCTTGGTGGGGTCTGAACTTGGGATTTGAGTTGTTTTCATGGGATTCCCAAAGTGGGTTCCATTCGGAAGGACTTTATGAGGGGAGGTTCCTCGGTGCAGCGCCTTTGGAGATGACTGGGATAAGCATCACTCTCAGACTCAGAACGTCACCAAGGAGGGGAAACAGAATACGTGGTCTGGCTTGGGAATCAAGGAGCAGGGGAAACTGAGTCACAGCAGAGCGATGGTCGGACATGGAGCGCGGCTGAATGCCGCCATGCAGGGATCTGCGAGGGGTCCTCAAGTCCCTGCAGCCCTTGGCCTGTCTCAAACCCGCAGCCCCCGCCCGGCTGCAGAACCAGGGCCTCTTCTGTGCGCCCCGCTTTCCCAGCCTGGGCAGCGCCAGCCAAGCCTGTGTGATTCTTTTCTCCTAAAGTCCAGCTTTGTTCTTGCCCTGCTGAGGCTTCTAAGAAAGCAACCTAAAACCAGCGCCTGTCCAGTCCTCAGTGGCCGGCACAGGCAGTGTCCTTGCCAGCACAGGTGGCCTGAGGACAGCGCTGCAGAGGCGCCAGGTCCCTGGGTCCCTGGGGAGCCGGGCAGCCTTGTCACCTTCTCTGGGGGGCTGGGCCCTGGTTCCTGAGGTGCGAGCACAAACCCCGCCTGTCTGGTCACAGCAGGTCACAGCCTACTGCCCCAGGCTCATTCTGTGCTCAGTGACTGTCCCCGGGCCAGCTGGGCCCAAGGCCACAGGAGCCTTGTGCATCCTCCTGTTGACCTGGCCCCTGGCCGGCCCAGCCCTGGCAGCTGCCACCCTCAGGGCCAGGACACAGTGCCCTTTGCTGGGCCTCGCCCACGTGCACTGGCTGGGAACCCCCCCATCTGGCTCAGGGGACCCCACGTCACAACCTTGGGCTGAGGTTGCCCCCCACCGAGCCAGAGGCTCCTGGGGGCCTCTGCTGGCGGGTGACATCTGCAGACTTTGGGGGTCCCAGTCCCTGTGCAGCATCACTGGGCAGCACAGAGCCCCCCAGTGTCCCCAGCACGAGTCTGTCACCCACCCTGGCCTGGGGATGCCTGGCCCTGGAGGCTGTGGGCAGCTGAGTCTACGTCCCCACCCCAGCAGGGTGAGCCTCACCCACTCCTGTGTACCTGGTCCCCGCACCCCAAATCATCTGTGAGTGTCCTGGCCTCGGAAGGCAGAGACAAGCACTGAGGACCTCCGTGCTGGGCCACAGGCGGCTTCCACACTCGTGGCCTTCTGTCTGGCTGGGAGCAGAGCTTGCGGTGTGTGGACAGGGAGGCACCGGCTGGTTCAGGGGGAACCCGCCCGGCTGTGCCACTGCCCCCACCAGGCCTGGAGGCCAGTGGTGGCAGATGCTCCGGCTGGAATGTATTCCTTGTGGGGCCACATGTGGTGGCAGATGGGGAAACTGAGGCAAGGCCATCCAGCAGTTCACCCCGGGCCCTCAGCCCAGGACAGGCCCCACACTGCTGCGGTCCCCTCCCCCAAAGGGCTCCATGGGTGGGGTGGGGTGGGGTTGATGCCCGGGGCCCCTGGGCTCAGGCACTGCAGGATTTCATCTCAGAGTGGGTGGTGCTGGGAAACGGCCAGTCTAGGCCAGGTGTCCCTGGGGACATCCGCCCTGTGGGGTGGGGGGACCGTGCTGCCCTGCCAAGTTGCACCAGTGGGGATGGGCGATTCTGGGGCTGGACCTGCCGGCCTGCTGCTGGCACTGTGACCCCCGAGGGCAGGGGACACGGTTGTGCCCCTCCTCCGTCTGGCCCCTCTGTCATGGCCGCTCCTTGCTTGCCCGGCTGTGCCCCATCCCTCAGGACCCCCGCCCTGTGCTCAGCCTGGAGAACCCCTGGAAGAGTTGAGCCGGGCGGGCGCTGCCAGCCCTGCAGACTGTTTGGACTAGTTTAAATGCTTTGACACCAGGCTGCACTGGATGGCGGGAGGCAGTTTACAGGGTAATTCATATGCAAAACTGCACTATAAATTTCCTGGCTGTCGGAGTTGCCGTGGCACCGCGAAGCGTTCCCGCGTACAGTACAGTATTTCTGCCATCTTTGTTTGCATTGCAGTGAGTCATCAAAAGTCTGTCTTGCACCGACACCCGGAGCCGCGCATTCCTCTGGCACCAACGCGCCACTGTTTTTAAAGCCGGGGCTGGGAGCTGGCATTTACTTCAGCTCCCAAATCAAAGGCGGCTATTCATTCCCGGAGCTGCCTGAGTGTTCGTCCGCATCCGGCCGCCTCATTGAGATGCTGCGCGCTGCCCGGGAGCGCCGGCCTGGGTGCAGCTGAGCGGCGGCCGCAACCCGGGCACCCAGCTCCCCCCAGCTCCGCACCCCCCCAGCCCAGGGCTCCGGCTCCCCTTGCTGCATTCCGGGAACGGCTGGCGGGCGGGCGTGCGTGCGGGGAGCCTGCCCGGCCAGGCTGAGCAGCCGAAGCGGCTGAAGGTAGGTCCTCGCTCCCCACCCCCGTGGCCGGCCGGTGCCCACGGGCCAGTGGACAACTTGTCCGCAGTGGGGGCACTGCGGGCCTCCCCGGCGTGGCGCCCATCTGCCCGACTCCTGCTCTGGTGGCTCCGCCCTCCGGCCCTGGCCACCCGGCGCCACCCGGCCACCCGCACTTTCCTCCCGCGGGACACAGCGGCCCTTTGTGCCGTCCCTGCAGAGTTGGGTCGGCGCCTTCTCCGGCCGCCCCCCCTTTGCAGAGTCGCCTGATAAACAGTGGCCTCCTGCCACCCTCTGGGCATGGGGCGCCCTCCTGAGACCCCTCAGTTACCTGGGCTGCCACCGGGCTAGCGGGGATTGGCCGGGAGGGAGGGAGAGAGGGAGGCACCGTGCACGGGGCTGCGACAGGCTCCAACTCCGAGTCCCTGCCTGTGCGTCCCTGCTGGCTGCTTGCTGAGGACCTGGGTTGGGGTCACACCTGCTGGGGACCAGGGAGTGGACAGGACAGAGCCCACCTGGAGCCTCTCTGCCGCGGTGGAGGAGTGGAGGGGCAGCCGCAGACCCTGCAGCCTCAGCCTCCAGAGGACCAGGGCCGGCCCCTGGGGAGGTCCTGCAGCGGGGCTCCCTGGCAGCCTTGAACTTTTTCCCTTTTCCTTAGGAGAGGAGCTGCTGCCTGGCCCTGGCCCCTCCCCAAGGTCACCCCACCTGCCCTCCCGGTCCCTTCCTTGCCCCCGCAGATCGAGGCCTCTCCCTCGTGTCTTCTGCAGGGCTGGGCTCTGCCGCTCCCCTTGGGAGCAGCTGGGGTGGCAGGGGAGCCTCTCTGGCCGGCCCCCCTGCCCAGGTCTGATGTGAAACCCCAGGAGGCCTTTGGGGGCTCCGCTGCAGAGGAGGACGCGGTCTTTCTCCGCCCTTTGCAGGGTGGGGGTGGCTCAGGCCCACGGCTGCAAGATGGGCCGGGACTGACCTTGCTGTTCCCTCACAGATGTGCCCCCCTTGGGCCGCCCCGCACCACGTCTAGCTGGCCCACCACGCCACCCGCCATGTCGCAGATGCTGCACATTGAGATCCCCAACTTCGGGAACACTGTGCTGGGCTGCCTGAATGAGCAGCGGCTGCTGGGCCTCTACTGCGATGTGTCCATCGTTGTCAAGGGCCAGGCCTTCAAGGCGCACCGGGCCGTGCTGGCCGCCAGTAGCCTGTACTTCCGCGACCTGTTCAGCGGCAACAGCAAGAGTGCGTTCGAGCTGCCGGGCACGGTGCCACCCGCCTGCTTCCAGCAGATCCTGTCCTTCTGCTACACGGGCAAGCTCACCATGGCGGCCAGCGAGCAGCTCGTGGTCATGTACACCGCCGGCTTCCTGCAGATCCAGCACATCGTGGAGCGTGGCACTGACCTCATGTTCAAGGTGAGCTCGCCCCACTGCGACTCGCAGACGGCCGTGATGGAGGATGCCAGCTCCGAGCCCCAGAGCCCCTGCAACCAGCTGCAGCCGGCTGCCGCCACGGCCCCCGCCGCGCCCTACGTCGTGTCCCCCTCTGTGCCCATCCCGCTGCTGACCCGCGTGAAGCATGAAGCCATGGAGCTGCCCCCGGCCGCCGGCCCAGGCCTGGTTCCCAAGCGCCCGCTGGAGACAGGGCCGCGGGACAGCGCGGCGGTGGCTGCAGGAGCCGCGGTGGCTGCCGGTGTGGCCCCGCTCAAGCTGCCCCGAGTCTCCTACTACGGGGTGCCCAGCCTGGCCACCCTGATCCCTGGCATCCAGCAGGTGCCCTACCCTCAGGGGGAGCGGACCAGTCCGGGGGCCAGCAGCCTGCCCGCCACCGACAGCCCCACATCCTACCACAACGAGGAGGATGAGGAGGATGATGAGGCCTACGACACCATGGTGGAGGAGCAGTATGGCCAGATGTACATCAAGGCCACAGGCAGCTATGCAGGTAACGTGCCAGCCCACGGTGGGCACGGCAGGTCTGGGCCCAGGGCGGGGGGAGGAGCCAGGACTCAGTGCAGGTGCCAGGGTGACCCAGCCACTGCCCCGCAGGTGAGTGTGCCAGGGAGCCCTGTTGACACCCGCAGACGAGGAGATGGAGGGTCTCAGGGTCCTCAGGCTTGCGGGCTGATCGCTGGCTGCTTGAGGCCGCGGTCACTCGTTCTGTGAAGCGCCTGGGATCCTGCATGTCGCGCCTCCCTTCCTGCCTCCAGCCTCAGTCTCCGGGTCCTACCTCTGGGTGTCGTCCTGGGGCCAAGACTCCCTTGTGCCTGCCTGTGCGCCCCCCTCCCTGGGCCTGGCACTGGAGGGTGGGCCAGTCAGCGCTGGGCTGAGCGTGTCCCTGGGTCTGCTTTGCTAAGGAGGGTGCCCCTTTGGAACCTGGAAGCCCGAGATGCCGTGGTTTGAGACGCTGGACGCTGTGCACCCCGAGACTGCTCAGGGTTCACTGTGCTCGGGGCTTCCTGGCTGTGCTGGTCAGGGGTGCACTGAGGTAGTGTGGGGTGCCCCTCCATGGTCTCACACCCTCACAGGGTGCCCTGCCCTCCTGGGCCAGCCGGGAGCCCGGCACCTCTTAGAGCACTGTGGCCGTGGACTGGCTGGCAGGGTCTCTGCTTCTGCCTGGGCCACCCCATGCCCTCTCAGAGCCTTCAGGAGAAGCCACCAGCCCAGCCTGGTGCCCTCCTGGCCAGGGCTTCACTATGGCACTTAAGTGAACATTGGGTCTTGTGTGGATTCTGCAGAACGGAGGCCGTGGCCCCTGGACTGGGCGGAGTGTGGTTCCTCTGCTGTGGCCGGGTCAGGACTGGCATCTTCCTGAGTTGGCCTGGATGTGCTGAACACGCGCGCCCTGGGACTCTGCCCCGTATGCAGTTTCCTCGGGCTGTGGACCCTGAGAAGAAGAGGAAGGGCCAAGACCCTTCCTCCAGAGACCACAGTGCTTGGAGTTCCGTAGGCTGCAGACCCCGGCTGGCCTGGTGTTCCTGCAGCCCTGAAAATGCTGCCCTGCATGGTGGCTGTGGATGGGGCCGGGCCAAGCCAGGCCATCCTCTGCTGGTGCCAGCCCTGACCTGGGGCAGGTGGCCCTGCCGGAGCACAGGAGTCGGCAGCTTGTGCGGTGCCCGGCTTCAGTTCCTGGTCAGCTGGGTCCTTGATAGGGCGGCCGCCCTGGTGGTTTCTGGAGGAGCTGGCAGCTCAGACTGCAGAGTGTGCGTGCAGGGTGGGCATTAGGAGGCTGAGCCACCTGCCTACTGTCCTGGTGCTCAGAAAGACGTGGAGGCCAAGGCCAGGGAGGCATGGGGGGGGCCGGGCAGCCCCATCCCTGCCCCACTCTGGGTCAGTGCTGGGATCGGGGCCTGGCGCCCCACATGCTCAGGACCGGCCGGCTGGCTCCTCTCGCCCTGGCCTCCTTGATTCCAGCCCGTAAATGGGGCAGAGCAGGGATGTGAGTTTCTTGGCTCAAATCTAGGTTATTGGTGGTGACGTCGCTGGCATCTGAGTATGCTGGGGGAGGGAGGCCTGGCACGGCAGAGCCACCCTTGGGGCTGGCCCCGGCTCCTGTACCTGGCTCCCTGTGTGGGGACATCCCCACCCCGACCCATCAGGAGCTGGCCAGGACACGGGCTCTGAGCCCTGGGATATGGGGAGCTCCCTGGTGCCCTCCTGAGGAGTCCCCACTCCTTCCTGCCTCAGTTTCCCACCGGTGAGCCAAGTTGTTAGCTGGTGGGACCCTGGCGTCTCAGTCCAGTGCCCACAGTGCCCTGGGGGTGCTGATCCCGAGGCAGCTGGGCATCGTGGATGGTGTGTCCAGGGCACCGAGCAGACCTGTCATGTGGATGAAGGTAACAGCTTCGGCCCGGCCTGTGGGCTCCTGGGTCTCCATCTCTGCCTCCTTTGCCCTAGTCCCGCCTCAGCAGCTGCCTGGGAGCTGCCACCTTGATTCACCCCATCCTCCACTGGAGGACACTTAGGTAGTGGGCAGCATTGTCATGGGGAGCTTGGCCCCTGAGGAGGCTCCCTGGGGCCACCCTGATGCCTACTGCTTGGTGCCTCCCAGTCCCCACCCTGCCTCTGTCCCTGCCCACTTGGGGCATCGTCCTTCGAGCTGTCAGCAGTGGGGTGACTCGGCCAGCTCCTAGGACAGGCTGGGATTTGTCTGAGGAGCAAAATGCAGGGAAGGCATCATGTGTATCAGACATGAAGGTGCCCACCAGCTCCCAGGGCTGCTACTGTCAGCTTTTCCAGGAGTGAAGCATACTCTTGAACACACCTGTGTCACACACACACGCATCAGGGACATGGCATCCCGAGCTACACACTGAGAGACCTTCCTGCAGCCCCCATAATGGGGGAGTTGGGGACCAGTACTGGAGCAGGAGCTGGTGCCGGGCAGGGGCCATGAGGTCACAGACCTCCCTCTCCTGCTCCGCCCATGTTCCCGGAGGGTGTGGTCAGGGCTGGCTCCCTCTGGAACAGGTGGCTTGGGTCTGGGCGTGGCACCCCTGGGCCAGGCAGGAGCTGCCTGCTCGAGAGCTCTCCCCTGTGCACGTCCCGTGGGCGCACTGGCCCTGCAGCCCTGCATTGTGCTGGCTGGAACCAGCCCTGCAGCGGCTGCCCGGAAGATAGCACAGGGCATTGAGGGCTGTTGTCAGCCCAGCCTGTGTGGGAGGGCCAAGGACAGGGAGAGGTCTTGTCCTCTGCCGGGGAGCCAGGCCCCTTGCCACCTCTGTGCCCCCGACAGGTCCTCCCCGGCAGCCATGGCTCTCCAGGGTCTGAGATAAGCCCAGGCCTCCGGGTCTGTGCGAACCGCACCATAACCCTTCGCCTGGAGGGGTAGTGGGCCTCTCCAGCCTCGCTCCCATCCCCGGGGCACTCACTTCTGCTTCTGCCACTGTCCTGTGCATGTCCCCGTCAGGTGTTCTGCGAGCTCAGCATCCAGCTTAGGGCTGGCCACACCCTGGAAAGTTAGGGCCTGTGAGGGGCTCGTGTGTGACCTTACCCTGCTATCTGGTGCCGGGACGCTGGGCAGACACTGAATGGAGCAGTTCCAGCCCTCGGTGGCCCAGTGTCCCGGCTCTGCCCTCTGAACCGATGCTGCTGTGGCCCCAGGGTCCCCAAGGGAGACACCGGCTGGCCCTGCCCAGGCCTGTCCCTGCCCAGCAACACCTGTGGAGTCACCTGGGCTGCCCCCTTCCCACAGGTGAGCAGTCCTACTGGTGGCCACACACGCTCTTGGCAGAGTGGCCCGGTCTAGGAGGCCCGGCCTGGGCAGTGGGCAGGGATGCCTGCTGGAGGCCACTCCTGGCAGCACCTCAGATCACTCCAGAGAGACAAAGTGGGGGCAGGCTTGGGTGGCTGAGTACAACCCCCCTCCCTGCCACCACAATCTCTTTGTCCATGTGTGGATGGCCCGCACCTGGGGCCCACGAGCTCTGAGCCCAGGCAGGTGCAGCTGCAGGGTAGCAGTTCCTCCTTCCACCGGCAACACCTGCAGCCCAGCTGCTGCACCCCGGCCGGGTGGAGGTGACACCAGTCATGCGTCTGTCCCACAGGATCCCTTGGACCCTGGTTGTGGCCCCTGGGTGCCCCTGGGGTCACCTGCCGGTCCTGCCCCTACCCGGCTTCCGTGCAGCCCTGTGTACCCTGGCCCTGCACACCCAACATCGCTTCTGCCCAAACGTGTTGTGTTGAGATCAGATGCCCGTGGCACAGGCCCCATCCGAGTCTTGTGGTGGCACTATTGCCCCGGAGCGTGTCCTGGTGCTCAGGTCACTGGCCCTGGGCTTGGCCTGCTTCTCCAGCTTGCGGGGGAGGTGGCAGCATTGCCACCCCTCCCCCGAGCGCCAAGCACCTAGCACCTGTCCTCGGCACCAACGCCAAGCGCAGGGCCCTGGCTGGGGAGCTGGGAGCAGCCGGGCCCAGTGTCACCATGGAGATGGCGCCAGTCCTGGCCCAGAGTGTCCCTGCCCTGTCCCCCGTCCACCCCCTGCCCCTGACCACCGTGATCTACCTCGTGTAGAATCATGGTGAATGGGGCCATCTGTACACGGCTTCCGTCTGTTGCCACACCCTCTGCTTGGGGGTTCATCCAGGGGTGATGTCCCAGTCCTTCCTGGTCATGCTGCGTGTTCCTCCACGGTGTGGACAGACCCCCGGTGATGGACACCAGCTGCTTCCCAGCAGGGCTGTTGCTGCAAGCCAAGGTCGCCATGGGCGGGGTCTCTGCCCTGTGTCAAGAGTGGAACTGCTGGGCTGGACATTCAGAGCATTCAGCTTCTGTCTGCCACACGGTGCTCTGGAGAGGTGGAAGGCTCTGCCCGCTCACCCAGTGCCCCAGCCACACGGTCACCTGCTGCCCGTTCCCCACTGGCTTTGCTGCGGTGCGGGGCGGGCCAAGCCGGCTCGGGGTTTCCGGTGGCGCTTCTCTGGCACTTGTCTCTGGATCTTGCCTGTGTTGAATAATCATATCTAGTAACTTTAGTGCCATACTTTCTTCAAATATTCTTGCTGAGTGTTTTGTATTTTTTTAAAGAGTGTGAGTTCTCTAGTTTGGAAGCAAGTCCTTCATCAAATATTTTCTCCCAGGCTGATTTGGTTTTTATCACGGTGTCTTTCAAAGACCAGAGATTTTCAATGGGTGAAGAACAGTCTGTCAGGGTTTCATCTCACACTGCGCTCCATGGCCTGGTGAAAAGTCCTGTGTTCCTCCCTGCTCGGCACTGTGCGCACACGGGTGCGTGTGCCTGAGCGTGTTCCAGTCGCTGTGTTGCTTTGCTCTTGGGTTCTGGCTGACTGTCGCTCCGAGTCCACTTCTGTGTGACAGGCTGAGAGCGAGCTTTTGTTCCACGTGGACGTCCATCGTTCCACAGCTGGCTCCCAAGTCTCACCCTGGTGAGAAGGTGGCCGCCCCCGGGGTGTCCGTCAGGGTTGCCTTGAATCTGACCCTTGGAAATGGCATCCCCTGCATCTCCCACGCTGGTTTCCAGTTTTCCTTGGGTGATGCCATGCATATGTGTCACATGTCGCATGTCCCAGGCGTGGAGTCGGAACCCACATGCCATGTGTGTCATGTCACACACACAGTGCGCAGTTGGAGTTTTCCGTGTGCTCAGAGCCAGGCCGCTGTCTCCATGGTCCACTTCGGAGCATTTTTGCTGCCTTCCAGGAAGCCCCTGTTTCCCACCCTCCGCCCCTCTGGATGGCCGGATCTGGGCACTGGGACCAGTGCGACTTAGTGACTGACCGTGTGTTTGCTGCCATGGCCTGAAAAGCAGGTCCAGGCTCCGTTTTTTCCTGCTGGGTAAAATTCTGCAACGCCACAGGTCGCCCAGAGCGTTCCCACTGCCGGGCTGTGCGGCGCAGGGTGACCTGAGTGCAGGGCTGCGGCCGCTGTCTCTCCTTCCCCATCCCTGTCTGACGCGTGCTTTGCTGTCATACTTCTGCTTTCCCGGCGTGCACTGCTGGCGTGCAGTGCCGGCTGCTGTTGCATGGGAGTGCGTACAGTGGGAAGCCCAGCAAATGCTTAAATTAAAAATGTGTATTCCAGTAGACAACACATTGTCATGAATCCCCCCCGCAGAATCCCCTGCCTCCCTCCCCGGCTTTGAGCTCCCTGCGGCCACCGTCCTTGCCCCTTCCTGCAGCAGCTCTGGCGTCCTCTTTCCTGAGCATCATGGCTGCCTCCATGTCCTGCATCAATCCCAAATGTTGCCCTGTCAGGGTCATTTTGATTTTGAGGAAGAACCGGAAGTCATACGGTGCCAGATCTTGTGACTAAGGTGGATGAGGACACAGCATCGTGGGGTTTTTTTGTTTGTTTTTGTTTTTCTTTTGGTACTGGGGATTGAACTCGGGTCCTTGTGCTTGTGCAGCAGGCCACGAAACCACTGAGCTAAATCCCCGGCCCTACAGCGTCATGTTTTTAGGAGCTGCCTTTCCATTGGATGGCGCTCGGCAGCAGCACTCACATGTCTGCCACCTGCAGATCCTCACGAAAGAGGACTCCTGAGCTGCTTCAGGAAGTGGCGAGAAAGATGGGCTAAGCATAGTGGAGCAAGGGGGAGGATTTTGAGGGAGTCGATGACAATGTGTCTTTTCCATAATAAATTTTAAACATTCATTGTCAAGCTGGGCATGGTGGTGCATGCCTGTAAGTTCAGCACTCGGGAGGCTGAGACAGGAGGATTGCCAGGAGTTCAAGCCCGGCCTGGGCCACAGAGTGAGACCCTGTCTCAAAAAACCATTCGCTGTCTGTTTTGGTCCTGCTTTGTGTGTGGACCTGACACCCCGTGGCCTCCTGCCCTTCGCCACAGTCCCCCAGCCTCCCCCGGTCCCTTGGAGTTGTTTCTGTGGCCCACCAGGTCATGTGCCAGTGCAGATGGCTCTGCCCTGTCCTTTCCGGCCTTGCCCTCTCCCTTCTGGACCTCTACTCTGAGTCGGGTGGAGGAGGCAGGAGCAGGCGTGCTGCCCTGGGCAGCTTGCTCCTCAGCGCGGGTTTTGCCGCAGTTCTGTGAGTGCGACGTGTGGAGCGCTGGGTCTGATTTGCTAAGTTGCTCAAGGCCATCAGCACCCGGAGGTGACGGTCGCGTTTCCAGGATGTCCCCAGAGCGATGCCAGCCTGGGTTCCCGGCTCCGTTCTCTGTGAAGGAGCTGGCGTTGTAGCCTGGTGTTTCCTTCTGTCTGAAAGAATCGGTTTGCCAGTGAGGCCACTGGAGCCTGGTGTTGGCACTTGTTAATTGTGGGAAGGTTTTTAATTTCCAATTGAATTACCAGTATTATTACCAACTACCATTTACTTTAATTACCAATATTGCTTAGATATAGAGCTATTCAGCTTCTCTCTTCCATCTTGTTCCAGTCATGGTAATTGGTGTGTTTCACAGGATTCACGCATCTTGAAGTCTGTCTGGTGTTGGTAGCCACTGCAGCCCGCCGCCTTCCTCCGGGCTCCTGTCCCTCCTCCCTTCGTCCCCTGCTCCCGCTGGCCCTGTCCGGCCCGGCCCTGCCCTGCCCGGTACTCAGTGCTGCCCTGCTCCGCCCCAGCCCTCTCCCTGCCTTGCCGCCTCCTCGCCCTGGTCTCCCAGGCCACGTCTTGGGCTCGTGTCCGTGGACGGTGGTGACCAGGCTGTGTGCCGTGGGGACTCTGAGCTGTCGGGTTCCCCTCCCTCCTGCTTCCCCTGCTCTGGGTGGAGCACCCCTTCCTCCGGTTTGGCATCTCACGCGTGGTGAGCCTGACCGTTTTGCTTTGCCTGAATTATCTTTTCTCCCACTTTTAGAGCCCACATGGTGTAAAAGCCTCCGTCACGGCTGTGTCTGGATGTCCTCCAGAGCCTCATAGCAGTCACAGGCGGGGCTTTTCAGAGAAGGCTGGGTCTGGAGTGAGCGAGCCTGGGGTTGATTCCTGGTGCAAAGCCAGGCTCAAGGGCGCCAGGGTTAGGGCTGTGAGTGCTGCCACCCTGAGCACCTGGGTAAGACAAAGGGGCAGAAAGATGCTGCTTTTGTCTCTGGTTGCTTGTCCCTTGTCCCTTGTTTGCTTTGCTACCTTCTGCCTGCTCTGCCACGCCCCCCTGCCTGGGAGCCAGCCGATTATGGGCTAAAACCTCTAGGGACTGTGAGCCAAGTCAACTTTTTCTCCTCTAACTTTGGGGGCTGGGTATTTTGTCTCAGCAACGGGAAGAGTAACTGAGACAGCCTCTCTGGTGCAGGGCTCTCCAGGGCTGAACCAGCGAGGGAGCCCCCCAGTCTGTGCTGGCCGGGCTCCTCAGTCTCCTGTAGCTTCCGCGTGTGAGGGGCTTTGTCTTGCGATCAGCTCCACTGAGCAGTGACACCTGCTGCGTGTGTTCGGGGCCCGGTGAAGGCTGTTCTGGTTAGCGATTGCGCATTGCCGCTGTAACATTTGCTTGTAGGGTTTTGTTCTGTTTCAGGACCTGGATCGAGCACAGGCCCTCACGCTGAGCTACTTCCCCAGCTCCAAACCCCACCTCTTTCTTGAGACAAAGCCTCCCTAAGTCACTAAATTGCCCAAGCGGGGCTGAGATTCACCACCCTGACCGCCCTGCCTCAGCCTCCGAATAGCCGGGATTACAGACCTGGGGCAGCGTGCCCCGCACCTGTAGTTTCTAACGTGCACTTAGGTTTTTATTTCTCTCAGGTAAACTAACCTGGAGGTAGAATTGCAGTCGTGTAAGTGTATGTCTAACTCGATGAGGAGCTGCCGGGCTGCTTCCGAAGCCGTTTCCCCTCTGACACTGCGCTGGGCAGCGTGTGCCCTGTGTCCATGTTATCTTTCTCCTCCCCGAGCTGCTCCACTAGGTCTGCAGCAGCCACTTGCTGTGGTTTTAGCTTGTGTTCCTCTGGCATCTGACAAACATCTCTTGTGGGTATTTGCCACCCCCAGGTCTGCTTCGTGGCTGCGGGTTTGAAATATAAGTCTGTGGCCCCATTTTGAGTTGATTTGTGTCAGGTTCAAGCTGGGGCTGAGTTGCTTTATGTGAGTATCCAGTCCGGTCTCCATTCACGTGCACAACTGCCCGCCCACTTTCCTGCATCCCTCCCTGCTCCCACACTTTGGCCTCAGTTTCCACTCGGGATCATTTTCTTTCTGCCTGGGAATTCCCACAGTCCTTGTGTACCACTCGTGATGAGTTCTGAAAAGCTAGGAAACGTGCTTACTTCGCCTCTTAGTCTCCTTTTTGTGGGGTCGGGCGTGTGCGGCAAAGGCCTCTGTGTTCCCCACAGTTGGCGTCGCCTTTGTTGAAGGTCGCTTTCCCTGGATGTGGAGTCCGAGGTCGGCCGCCACTTCCTGCGGGCTGACAGTGCCCGCGTCGCTGGCTCGGAGGCCATGGTTGTCCTCCTCCAGCTCTGTCTTTTCAGGCTGCTTCTGCGTCTGCCCGGGGCTGCAACAAAGCTGTGCCTGCCCCCAGCTCTGATTATTCACTGTGCAGCCGCTTCCCTCTCGTCTTCACGTTGAATAAGGCCCTGTGATTCCTTCGTGTGCGTGGTTCTTCCTTTCTGCAGTCCCATCTCTTTCTTGTGTACTTTCCACTTGTCCCACCCAGAATTCGTGTTTTGTTTTTAATTCTCTGGGCATGTGTATAATTGTGGGGTTCAAACCTCCATCCACGAATCCCATCATGTTGCTGTTGCCTGGTGTTTCTGTCAACTCCTTTTCCTGTTCTTAGGCTGCCTTTCATGGTCCTTCTCCTGCCTGTTTTTATTTTATCTTATTTTGGGGGGGGGGGTTTGGTACTGGGGATTGAACTCAGGTCCTTGTGCTAGCGGGGCAGGCGGCGGAACCACTGAGCTAAATCCCCGGCCCTTTTGGGGTTTTTTTTTTGAGACAGGATCTCACTATGTAGCTCAGGCTGGCCTTGAACTCGCTATGTAGCTCAGGCTGGCCTAGAACCTGCTGCGATCCTCCTGCCTCAGCCTCCCAAGTGCTGGGACTACAGGTGTGCGCCACCGTGCCTGGCAGCCTCTTTGTTTTTAAACAGATGTCGAGCATCTCAAATGTCGGCCCAAGCCCCTTGCATTGGTGTTAAATTGAATTGTGCTAACGTGTAATGGTGCTGGGCACCTTTTCGCAGGCTGCTCGGCCTTCGGCGTCCCCTGTGGACCACGCCTGTTTCGTTTGCCCCACTTCTTTGCCATGAACTGCCTGCCCCTCCCCAGACCCATGCACATGCTCCACTGGCTTTGAGTCAGAACATGTGTGTTGTGAATAAACTCTTCCCACTCTGTAACTTTTCATTTTCTTAATCCAACCCTTTTATTTTTGGTGTTGGGAATTGAACAAAGAGCTTCGTGCATGCCAGGTGCATGCTGCACCGCTGAGCCGTATCCTGGCCCTGTGAATATAATTGTGATGTAAAGTTTATTTTTTAAACTCAAAAGCAGCTTTGACATTCTATTTAAAGAAATCTTTTCTCACTTTAAGAACATTGATGTCCTCCTATGTATTTATTTTTTAAAAAAGCACTTTATTTTGAAGTCATTTTAAACTTAGAGAAAATTTGTAAGACAAACAGCTGGTCATAGTTATGCCCACCTGTAATCCCAGCACTGAGAAGGCTGAGGCAGGAGGATCGTGCGTTTGAGGCCTACCTGGACAGCATGAGGAGGCTGTGTCTCAGAAGCACAAAACAGAAAAGGAAAAGTTGCAAGACAAGTCAGAGGACGTGCTCTGAGTCCTTGGCCGCATTCGCTGGTTGGCGAGTGGTACCACCTCGCTCTCTGCACGTGGCTTTTTCTAACGTCTTTAGGAGCAGGTCGCACACACCGAGCCCCAGATGGAGACTCTGGCACCAGCACTGCCTAGCGCTCCAGTCCAGCAGCACCCAAGGGTCCTGCCACTGCTGTCTGCGGAGGGCTGGTGGCCAGCACTCTTGCCTCCACATCCCCATGCCCGGCCCATCATCCCAGCATGAGCTTCTGGGGGCCTCGGCCCTTCCCGGGGCCCTTCCCGGGGCTGGGTGCTGGTGACGTCCCACGTCAGAGCCGTGTGGTTCCACGTTGGGGTCCCTGCCAAGGCCGTTCCCACTCCTGCCCCCGACTCCACGCTTGGGAGTCTGCAGTCTTCGGGAGCCGGTCGCCCACAGATTTATTTTATTCCCTGTCTGTCGCTGTGATTTATTCACTGTCCTCGTGGAGGTTTTTCTGGTTCTTTTTAAAGCATTTTCTTACTGCCTGAGTCAGCAAAAGATCGCAGCTCATTTTATCCTTTCTGTTCCCCCGCCCTGGAATCACTCTTTCGCCTTTCAGTGGGGAGTCGGATTTATTTTATGGGTTTTGGGTTTTCTTGCTGATGCTGGGGTTCGAGCCCAGGGCCTGTGTGTGCCCAGCGAGGGCCCAGGCCAGGCAGTGTTCAGAAACCACCATCTTTATGGCTGGGCGTGTGCGCGCTGCCAGGCTGCCTTTGTCTTACAGTCTTTCAGCAGCCAGAGCTGCAGACTTACACATTGAAGTCACGGGTTGGGCAGGTGGTGGTGCTCCTGTAGTCCTAGCTATTTGGGAAGCTGAGGCAGGAGGATCCCTTGAGCCAGGACTTTGAGGTCAGCCTGGGCAGCATAGGGAGACCTGCTCCAAAGGAGCAAGGAATTGCATTCAGACTGGTTTTCCCCGTGAGCCGACGCCGGTTCTTCTCAGCCTCCCGTCTCTCTGCTGGTGCGGCTCTGGCTCTCACGCGTTCACCTCCAGAGCAGTTCAGTCCCTCTCGAGGTGCGGGCCGGTCCACTCTGCCCTCGCGCTTCCCTGTCGCCTGCCTGTCCCCGGAGAGCATCCTCCTCCGTGCCCCCCGGCCCCGTGTCCCTCACCTTCCCGGTGTCCTGACCCAAGTCCTCAGCATCGTTGCTGTCTCCAGGGCTCTTTGCCTCAGGTCTGCCCTCGTGGGTCGGGGCCACCTCTTGGCGGAAGCGGGTCCCGCAGTGTGGACGCAGCTGCCCTCCCATCGCCACACCACTGGCTTTTTTTCTTGCTGATATTTCATAGCTCTCCGTGCGACCTTTGTTAGATTTATCCCTACAAATTCGTTTTTTTAATTTTAGTTACATGACAATTGAGTTTCTCCTTAAATTAGGTGTTACTAATATATAGAACCAAATTGGATTATTTTAACAATCTGGTCACCTTCCCAAATGTACTGATTTGTTTTAATAATTTACCTGCAGACTCTCGGGCTCTTCTGTGAATATAATTGTGCCCTTTGTGATTTTTTTGTTGTCGTTTGTTTTTTGAGACAAGGTCCCACTGTGAAGTCCAGGCTGGGTTTGAATCACTAATCCCGAGAGCTGGGATTACAGAGGTTACTGCCTGGGCTGACTTGTGACAATTTTATTTCTAACCCTAATCTTTTTGTTTCTTTTCTTGGTTCATGGACTAGAAAGAAATTCTTAATCATCCTTGTCTCATTTTCAAAGTCAGGAAAAGCTTTTGATACTTTGAAATCAGTCAGGCATTTGCCCCACACCTTATCGTGATGCATTTTATCACATTAAGGAGACTTCATTCCTTTCCTAAACTATGAGGTTCTTTTTCCCCATAAATAAGCTGATTTTTGTTTTGTTTTGTTTTTTTGAGGCAGGGTCTCACTGTGTAGCCTAGGCTGGCCCCAAACTCACAGCAGTCCTCCTGTCTCAGCCTCCCAACTGCTAGGATTAGAGATTGGGCCACCACGCCCAGGTAAATAAGCTAAATTCTGATGAATGTTTTTCTCCAAAGACAGCTGTGCACTCTCGGTGGCGCGTGAGCTGGTGAAAACTAGAGGGCTCTTCACAAAGCCGGGGGGCGGGGGTGGTGGCAGTGGCATCCCAGGCCCTGTGATCGGCAGGGCCCTTGGTCCTGTGGCGTAAGTGGACAGCAGGCTCCTCAGTGTGCACAGGACTCGTCTGGAGTGGCCCCGCGGATTTCCCTGCCCTCCATGGTTGCCTAGTGACACCGAATGCTGTGTCCTGCAGTAAACTCGATGTGGCAGGGGTCCTGCCCACCTCGGGACCCGACTTCCTGAGATGCTGGGTGCCCAGTGTGCCTGAATGGACAGAAACCCCCTCTCAGGCCAGCCAGCGCCCCGAGCCCCGAGGTGCTGTCCAGGGTCATCCGGGCCCAAGCACTGGGCAGCCTGCCCGGTGGCAGCCCTGGCACACACTGGGCGGCCCCAGCTGCAACTGCAGGGTGGGGCAGAGCTGTCCACACCCAGCCCTGAGTGCAGCCCACTCTTCTGTCTGAAGGTGTCTTGGGGTCTCCCAGCTGCACGTGAGCCGGGTTGCCCTCCAGTTTCCCATGCTGCAGGGACCTCCTTGGTGCACTCTGGCTCCCTGGCCTTGTGAGATGAGCTGAGCACTATTTCTTTCCTTTGAAGAAGTTTTTAATAATGATCAGGAAGAGTTTGTCCAGTATGTCCTGACTTACAAACATGGGAGTTGTGGACTTTTATGGATACGGATGGTCCTGGGATCACAAACATTTGTAGGTGCAAACAAATCGTAGAAGCAGCTCATGCGTCTGCTGGGCGTTGTCACTGGTGTGCTGCTGTGTGCTGATGCCCCACGTTGGTGCTCCGTCAGAGTCAGGTCGTCCGGAAGCCGGAGGAAAAGCTGCGGTGCCTTGGAGGGGCAGCTAGGAAAGCACAGAGCAGTGCCGCCATGCATCTCTGTCAAAGGTGCATAGACTCACTCTGTCAGGCTCGCGAACGCGTTCAGCTCACGAACATTGCCCTGAGCGGAGCTTGTTGTACTGTGCAGCACTCTGTGGTGGTCTTTTGGAGAGGTAGCTGCTGAGATTCCTTCAGCTGGTTCAGGATGAGCCAGGAGTTCTGGTTCCTCCTGGGTCAGTTTTGAGAAGCTGCGTTTTCCGGTACACACTCGAGGTCTGCACGTCAGTGGCAGATGGCGGGCGTCATGTCTGTCCCTGTCGCGTGCCCACCTTCCCAGCCCACAAGCTGCGTGGGGCACGGAGCTGTAGAAGGCTCAGCAAACAGGTTCATGCAACAGAGACCACTGGTGAGCAGGCAGCCCGATGCCCTCTCATCCCTCTGGGAAGCTGGGCCCGCCGGGAGGGCTTTGCCCACAGCCAGGTGTTCTTGTTTGTTTGTGCCCCCCCATTCAGGTTTCCTTTTGGGTTTTTCTCATAAATATCTGTGTATGCTTTACTTCCTGTTTTCTTTGCGTTTACTTTGTCATTCGTTCTTTTCCAATCTTTGAGCTGGCTCTTTTTTTTTTTTTTTTTTTTGGTACCAGGGATTGAACTTGGGACCTTGCGCTTGCGAGGCAGGCACCGGAACCACTGAGCTAAATCCCTGGCCCGGGCCTTGAGCTGGCTCTTGAGGTGATCAGTTTCCCTAACCAGCCCAGCTCACTCCTGGCCAGCACCACATATATGTGTGAATGTACGGGTATGGATTGCACCCAGGGCCTCATGGACGCTAGGCAGGTGCCTTCCACTGAGCTGCGCGTACCCCAGCCTGGACAGGTGGGGCTCACCCAAAAGGCTTGCAGATTTGCCCTTCTTGGGGGAGACAGAGATGATGTTAAAATCCTCAAGCCCCTCTGCTGCTGCTGGTCCTGCTGGTTAGATCGGATGCATGCCAACTGCAGGTTTGCTTTGTCTTCCCATTGAACCACTGCACTTATGAAACGCACCACTCTAACCCTGGCAGTATCTTGCCTTAATGCCCACGAGGCCTGGCATTAGCTTAGCTGCCCAGCCCTCCTTGGCGGATTGTGTATGTGGGTCCTTTTTCCGCCCTTTGCTTTCAACCCCTCTTTGTCCTTTTGTTTATCTCTTGATGAATCTCGCTCCTGGGCTCGAGCAGTGCTCCTGCCTCAGCCTCCTGAGTAGCTGGGACTACAGATGTGAACCTGGCCTGGCTTTTGGGTTTTTTCCCATTCTCTAGGTTGTCTTTTCACTCTGCTGGTGTCTCCTTTGCTGTGCGGAATAGCTTTTTAATTCCATAGATCTCCTTCGTTGGCTCTTGTTGCTCTTTCTTCCCCGCTGAGGTGTGTCCAGGAAGTGCTTAGAGGTCAGCGGCTGGGTGTGCAGGGTGTGCCTCGTCCACCCTCTGTTCCACTGGGCCACGCGTCTGTGTGCTGGTGCTGTGCTCTTCACCCCATGTGGACTTGGCAGTTGTGTCTGTCGGGGCCGCCTCCCTCCGAGGGGCTCGGGTCCCGATGGCCGGGATGCGGGGTCCCCCAGTCCCCTCCTCTCCCCAGCCACTTCCATTCTGTTCCCTGTCACTTTTGTTTCTGCTTTCTTTTTCTGCTTCCATCTGTATATTTTGTCTGAATTATTTTCCAGTTCACAAATCTTCTCATTTGCTCTGTTAATTTCTTCCCAACCATTCTACGACGTTCGTAATCTCAGTCACTATGATTTTTTTTATCTCCAGGCTCTGGCCCTTTGCATTGATTCTGGAGTCCGGTGTGGTTCTCTGTCTTGTTACCTGCATTTCCTGTACATGCTCTGGGCAGTTATTTTAAAGTCGCTGTCTGTTAATTGTCTGGTCTAATGTCTTTTGGTAAATTGGTTTTTTATCATTTGGTCTATGGGTCTGTATCTAATGTCTTTGTGTAAATTGGGTTTTTTTGTTGTTTTTGTCATTTGGGGTTGCTCGCTGGGGTTCCTGGCATTGTTTTATCCATTGCCAGGCATTGTTTGAAAACATTTTATAAGTGCTAAGCATCACTGCTCAATGGGGACCTGGGAGCTGTTCCTTAAAAGTCAGCAGGTAGCCAGGGATTTAGCTCAGTGGTTCTGCTGCCTGCCTCACAAGCACAAGGTCCCGAGTTCAATCCCCGGTACCGAAAAAAAAAAAGGTCAGCAGGGCAGCTGGGCATGGTGGTACAGACCTGTAATCCTGGCACTCTGGGGGGCTGAGGCAGGACGATCACATGTTGGAGGCCAGCATGGGGAACTTAGTGAGACTCTGTCTCAAAAAGGATAAAATAAAGCAAATTATGAAAGGGCTGGGAGTGTGGCTCAGAGCAGAGGCCCAGGGCTCAGTCCCCAGTGCAAGGCAGGGAAATCAGCTGCCTGAAGCCCAGTTTGTCTCTGGGCGGGGAGACCCCAGATCCTAGACTGGATGGTTCTGTCTTCTTGGGGGTGGTTCTCCATCTCACCCTCACGTGTTGCTTGGTGCTCTGCAAACACCCCCGGGAAAGCCCGTGTGCGGTTGTGCATCCCGGCCACCCTGCCCTGCTGGGGTCGCAGCCTCCTGTCCTGGCGCCTGGGCCCTCATGGATGCTGGATGGAGGGGTTGCTCTGCCAGGTCTGCTGCACCACTGCACCGCTGCTCGGGCGTCTTAGGCATTCACTGCGTTTATTTTTGCATGGCTGATGGTGCCGAGTAACTGGCAGACAGTAGCAAGGTCACGGGGAGCAGAGCCTCCTGTCCCCTGAGGCATCGCCTGTCCCTGTCCCTGCTGCCTGTGCTGTGTGTGAGTGCTGGCCCTCCCTGCTCTCCGTGTCCCAGTGCCCTAGTGCAGCCGACCATGCTCCTCGGCGGGACAAGGAGGCGCCTCGGGGACGGGGACACTGCCCATGCGCTGCACAGGCCCAGGACGTTCCAGGCAGGAGGGGACAGAAGCCAGCTTGGGCTGAGGGCAGTGGCCAGGCGGAGCCCGGTGAGGGGGCCTTGGGCCCTCCAGGCAGGACTCAGGGCCTGCAGGAATAGGGGCCGGAGATGTTGGGGGCACAGCGGGGCCGGGCTCTGTGCTGGGCGGGCACCCTGGTCTGGAGGTCTAGGCCAGGGGCGTTGATGTGGAGAAGCCTCGGGGTGCTTGGGGGGACTGAGCCCGCTTATTGCCGGCTGCAGGTCCAGCTCCAGGCTTCACCTCTGCTGTGCTTCCTCCCGGCCATCCGCAAGCCTTTGGGCCCAACACCAGGTTTCACGGTGCCCAAGATGCGTTTTTCCCCCGGCTTGGCACCACGACAGGGCCGTCTGACCTCTGTGGTGTGGCCTGGTCACTGTCGTGGCGTTTCTGTCCTGTCGCACACAGCAGACTGCATCTTAACAAACAGCCGGGTCTGTGCCTCCCCGGGTGCAGCCCGGGCCCTTTTGGAGCGAGGATCCTGACAAGGCCTGGACGCAGAGCCGCAGTGCAGCCACCTGGAATGGGCCAGCCCTGCCCGAGGGGAGGCCCTGGGGCGCAGTCCTGGTGGCCACACTGCGTAGAGAGGGCCGTGGCCCAGAGGAAAGGCTTCCAAAGCCTTGGCCACACGGTGCCCATGTCACTCGAGGAGACTGGCAGCCAGGGCTGTGGCCATCAGGAGCCAGCAGGGCGAAGCAGGCTGTGGGGTCCGTGGCAGGCGAGGCTGGCGGGGCGCACCTGGGTCCCCGGCGGACATGCGTCTGTGCTGGCTGAGGCCGCAGGGAGCTGAGCAGCTCGGGCCACCTGGGGACCTGCCGTGCCCCTCTGCGCCACCCCCGGTGGCCGCCCACACCCACCCCAGGGCCTGGCAGCTGCTGACCTACTCCCTGTCCCTGACTCTGCCTTCTGGAGAAGGCCGCACCAGGGGACCCCGGCGTGTGACCATGGAGCCGGCGTCTCACCAGGGCCTGGCTGTGACTGTTGCTCCTTCCTATGCACTGCTGGGGAGGACTGGGGGCGGCTGAGCACCGCCTGGGCCCCTGGCCTCCGAGTTTCACGTGCAAAGACCTAGCGCACAGTGGCAGCTCAGGTGCCCAGCGTGTGGCAACGCCTTGCGGACCTGCAGAGCTGCCCTCACCTGGCCCTGGCTTGCTCCTGGCAGTGGGGTTGTCCCTGGCCCCATGCTCCGAGTCCTCCCCAGCCTGGTGTGGGCGGGGTTGCTGTCCCGCCGTCCTGGTATGCAGGGCTTCTCCGAGCAGTATCCATTCGCCCTTCTCCGAGCGCTAAGGAGACCACACTCTCTTTTCCTTTCAGTACTAAGGATTGAACCCAGGACCTTGCCCTGAGCTACATCTCCAGCTCTTTTTTATTTTTCCATTTTCAGACAAAGTCTGGCTAAATTACTAAGTTGCCCAGGCTGGGTTCAAACTTGTGATCCTCCTGCTTCAGCCTCCCAGAGAGCTAGGATGACAGGAATGAGCCACTGTGGCCACCTATCAGTTACATACTTCTCAGGGGTTTCGCTTGGGGGGTCACCTCCAAGCCTGTCACTTTCTCCCTAGAGTGAGTGCTCTCTACCTAGGTCCGTGACCCTGCCTGCACCTCAGAGCCCGTGTGCGGCTGCTTCCATCTGCGCCCTCCTGTGGGTCTCGGTGACCCCCTGCCACACTGTAGAGCTGCCTCTGCACATACGGCACCGGTTCGTGGGAGCCTTAAAATCCGAGGGCTCCGGTCAGCGTTTTCCTTTAACCCGGGCTTGTGCTGTTCTCCATAATCAAAGACTGGGACGGCGGCTGCACTGTAGGGGGTGCCCCCCCCAGGGAGGACCACAGGCGATGCCTCCCGGCCGGGACCCCAGGGCGCTCCTGCACCAGGATTGCAGCGGGCTCACGTGGGGGGTCTCCTGCCTGCCAGGCAGTGTCCCCAAGGTGTGCTCAGAGAGGGTCCCCAGCTCTTCTGCAGCCCAGCTAGGGACAGAAGCAGAAGTCAGGGCTGAGCCTGGGTTCCAGCTGTCCCCGTCCATGCCTGCGCCTCGCACCCTTCCGGTGGAGACCCCAGAGCCAAGCTCCCTTCCACCACGGAGCTGCATCCCAATTTCCTTTCCTTTTAAATGTGTTTTTAGCACACAGCACACAGTGACTGTTCGAACCGTTTTCAGTGCACAGCTCAGCGATGTTCGGGGCTTCGCCCTGCTGTGCTCTCCCCACCCTCCATGACCTCTCCGTGACTCTGCCCCACAGTGCTGACCCCGCTTCCTCCCCAACCCCAGAACCCCTTTCTACTTCTGTCTCTTTAGCTTGCCGGCTTCGCATGCCCTAAGAGTGGAGTTCTGTAGGATTTGGCCCCCTGTGTCTGGCTGGCTTATCTCGCCCAGCACAGTGACTCGGGGTCCGGTACCTGCTCAGGGTGTTGGTCCCTGCAGTGTCTGCTGCCCAGGCTGGGACCTGCAGGCCTGGAAGTCAGGAGCCCTGGAGGGTCCATCTTGTATTCATGACCCTGTTCTCATTGTGTTGCCTTGACCACTGTGACCTCGACAGTGGGTGCACCATGGCCCCAGACTTCCGCAACGTTTAGGACCAAAGCCCCTTCGTGGACCATGGCTGCCACCTCTCCACACAGACAGCCTGTTGCCCATCTGCGAGCTGCCCTTCCCGGGCTGCCGTTCTGGGAGCTGAGCCTCATTGATGGGGCTGCTGACAACAGCGGTGGGGGAAAGGGGGACCTCAGTGTGGCCGTAGAGTCACTTGCACCCCCAAGGGGCCTCCCACCAGCCCCTGGGCAAGGTCCTGCCTGACTTGTGCCCACTACGGGCATTCTGTCCACACCAGCTGCCGCCTGGCCCTGGCAGCCCCTGGTGGGCGCGAGCAGATTTGGAGCACCTCTGCAGATGAGCGGCTGCATCCCTGCCCGGGATATTTTTAGCTGCAGCACCCAGTGCTCGGCAAGGCAGAAATAGATGCGTCTTTTTTGGGTTCTGGTGCTGACGGTCCCTGCTCTCGGGGAGCCGGGCTGGGCTGGGGGGGTCGGTGCGTGCGGAGCGCAAACAACTTCTGCTGTTGGGAAAAACATCTCGCGCCGAGGTGGTTGTGGATGGGGAATTATTTCTGTTGGTGAACACTCTTTATGTAAATGCCACGGCGCTGCGCTCAACTGTGTAATCACAGCAGGCGGGGGGGGGGGCGCATAATTATGTTTAAAATATCATCCCAATCGGATTGTTTTCCGTGTTCCCTGAACCCGGAGACTCCCCGCTCGAACCCCCCACAGCTCTGCCCGGGAGGCCCCCACCCCTGCAGCCACCACCCCCTAGCCTCTCTCTCACCTTGGCTGTCTGCTGGTTCGGAGCCGTCCTCCTCCCTGAAATCCAGCCAGTCAGCCTGAAGGTCATGGCTGCTTGTGGGGAGCTGCTGGCGGATGCCACCCCGGGAGCAGCCCGAGGCCTTGCGGGATGGAGGGGGCTGGGGGCTGGGGACAGCATTGGAGACTTAGGTCTCAGGGCAGTGGCTCACTGGCTGGGCCTGTGTGAGGTCACCTCGTGTCCTGATGTTGGCCTGAGTGCTGGCTGGCTCTGCCCTCTGTCTGACCCAGGCCTTCTGCCCCTGAGCTGCAGGATTCGTGGGTTCTGGGCATCAAGCACCAGATCCTGTAAGGCGGCCCCTCCCTGGGGGCTTCTGACCCCAGCCTCCCCGAGCAGGACCTGCACCCAGGAGACCCAAGGCCCTTCCCCGGCCTGGAACACGGGGCTCACAAATGGCATCGTGCCCCAAGTGTGTGTGAGGGTTGCACCCTCCAGCCTCCCGTGGAGCAGAGTGTGGGGCTGCTGGCCCTGCGTGTCTGGGGGGCAGTGTGGGGCGGTCCAGGAGGGCGGCAGTCTGGGCGGGACCACCTGTTCCCCTCAGCACTGAGGGTGCCCTGCACAGTCAGTCTTGGAGGAGAGTAGAGGAGGACTGTGAGTGCCAGAGCAGATCCCAGCACCCCATGCTGGCTACAGTGTCCTGCTGGGGACGTGGCCAGGCCAGGCTGGTCAGGTGCCCAGGGCGGAGCCTGGCCGGGAGCCCCGTGGAGCCGATGCCCCCTGCAGGAGGCTTGGGGACGTCCGGGGCCCCTCTGGGAGGCAGCGCGGTGTGTAGCTTGCAGAGCAGCAGGTGCGGCTGTCCCTGATCCAGCCCAGTCCAGCCCGATGTGTCAGGAGCAGCAGGAGCAGCAGGAGGCGGGGGCGCCCCCAGACCCCACTCTGCTATTGACAGATATTTACAGAGCGGCTCCCTGCCAGGCTGGCCTGGTCCCAGGCTGTGTCCTCCTGCTTGTTAAGGTCCCACCCCTCACTGGGGAGCAGGCCGGTCCTGCTGGCTGCCTCTGGAGGGAGCTGCCCTAACAGGTCTGGGGTAACGGTTCTGGGCCCGCCTGCTCCCACTCTGTTCCTCCAGCAGCCGCTGCTCCGCCAGTCCCTGGGCCTGAGCCTTGGCTGCAGCTGCCGCACCCCCTGCCAGGCTGTCCTGCGTTCTGTTCCAGGTCCTGCCACCCTCAGCGCCATGGCCCTGGCCTGGGTGGGTGCCCTCACTGCCACGCCCTGAGCGACAGGATGAGGCCAGCAGGGGACTGGACAGGGTGATGCAGGGAGGCTGTCGTGCTGTGATTGCCCGGGCTGGCACAGGGCAGGTCCAGCCTGGGGCTCAAGGAGCATGGCAGAGCTGGGTACAATGATGCATGCCTGTGATCTCCACGGTCCGGGAAGCTGAGGCAGGGGGGTCTCAAGTTCAAGCTAAGCCACTGACTTCGTGAGACCCTATCTCAAAACATGTTCAAAAAGGGCTGGGGAGGTAGCTTAGTGTGAAGGCCCTGGGTTCAACCTCCAGAACTGCCAATAAAATAAAATAAATCAAAGCATTACAGCAGACAAGCAGAGCAGCCTGCCGGGCCACAGGTGCCCACCTAACGGGCTGGCTCTGTGTCGCAGTGCAAGAGAAGCCAGAGCCTGTGCCGCTGGAGAGCCGCTCCTGCGTCCTCATCCGCCGAGACCTCGTGGCGCTGCCCGCCAGCCTCATCAGCCAGATTGGCTACCGCTGTCACCCCAAGCTCTACTCCGAGGGGGACCCCGGCGAGAAGCTGGAGCTGGTGGCAGGTGAGTCCCCTCGCCGGACTGTACGCAAACGTCCGCTCACCTATTTGTTCAGAGCCATGAACAGTGCACTCATCACCAATCAGTCAAGAAGAACATCTTAAATTTCCTCTAATTTCCTCTTAGAAGAATGTGTCATTAAGGGGAGTTATTCAATTGAATTAATTTAGCATTTTAATTGAATCCCCTGGGCCGGCCCCGCTCCTGATTGGCTGGGAATGTGTTTGCGTGCACTTCAGTCTAGGTCACAGATAGAGTGATGCCACACACAGGTGTCATGGCATCCCCACCCCAAGTGCTTGGCTGCACCGGCCGGGAGGTGACCTCAGGCTCCAGGCGGCAGCTCGCAGTCCAGTGCAGCTCTGTAAGAACAGCGGCGCCGTCAGCCTGGGGGCCCACTTGGGTGGTGCCTGTGGCCAGAGTACTTGTCCTTCCGGGGCTGGACTTCACTAGATCTTACGGCTCTTTGTAGATTTTTAAGCACTCACGGCCCTGTCATCCCATGTGGCTGTTGAGTCGTTTCTTCCCTTGGTTTCTGGAGAAAGTCCTCCACGTGGGGGTGGGCGGGGTCCCTGGAGCAACCACCCAGGCCTCAGCCGCTCGGGGTCCTGCCTGTCGGCGCCCTGGCCGCACACCCTGGCAGTCTGGTGCCCACGTCCCCACTGTCCCGTCTGCTGTGAGCCCCCACCATCCACCTGTTCCCTGAGCCCCTGTCCCTGCTGGCCTGGGTGAATGGGGGTTCGGGGGTCCCTCCCGTGTAGATGTGGGGCCTGGAAGAGGCAGCCTGGCCCCCACACCCAGGGTCAGCCTGTGTTCAGGGTACAGGTTGGAGAGGTGGCCAGGGAGGGCCAGGGACAGCTGAGCCCTGGCTGGGAGGGGACCTGGGCTCCATGAAGCTTGCCTACGGGCAAGGTCTCCCTGGGCAACAGCAGGTCCCTGGGAGAGAGGACAGGCAGTCCTTGTGCTCTCACAGACCCTAGGAAACCCAGACAGGACAGGGAAGGCTTGGGGGACCTTCGGGTTTCCACCCTGCTCTTTCCCGGGGCCACGTCCATGTCCATGAGGCCTCCCCGCTGTTCCTGTCGCTCTGCCTTTCACCCGCCCACACTCTGGGGACTCGCCCAGGGCAGGGCCAGGTCTCTACAGGCTCACTGACACAGCGTGGCCCCGGCCCTGCCCTCTGGGACCCCTCACTACCGAGGCTCTGTGGAACCTGGGAAGGGCCAGGGCAGCCCCTTGGTGCTGTTCCTGGGGCGACTGAGGCTGGGGTGGCCCCGTCCTGCCGACAGGACAGCGAGGAGCTTGGTACCCCTGGGGGGGGGGGGCACCGGGGCAGCGTGTGCAGTGCCCGCCAGGCGGGGCCAAGACTCCCCATCACAGGACCCGACGGCCACCAGGAGGCCACAAGCCGAGGTGGCCCCGGGCCTCACACTGCATGTTTGCCGGCCACAGGCTCTGGGGTCTACATCACGCGTGGCCAGCTCATGAACTGCCACCTCTGCGCAGGGGTGAAGCACAAGGTCTTGCTGCGGAGGCTCCTGGCCACCTTCTTCGACAGGTAGGTGGGGACAGAGTCAGAGAGCCGACGGCACCAGAGGCCCTCACCGTGAGCTCGGGTTGGGTTCACAGCCTCCTGATGCCTCCGTGTGGCCGTCTGGGGGGGGGGTGGCTCCAGGGAAGGGCACGCCCTCTGAGGCCGGGCCCAGGCTGGGCAGGGACGGCTTACCGGGGGTTCCCCAAAGGCTGATACTCCCTAAACAGAGCAGAAGTCATGGGTTCCCCATCGCGTGGCCAGCACGGCGTCTCGGCCCAGTTGCTGGGGACCAGGCCTGTCCTGAGCCTTTGAGGGCGGCTGCCTGCTCCCCGCTGTCCTGTGACCCAGGACAAGCACATGCTCTGAGGGTGGCCACCGGGGCAGTTGGGGCCCTGGGTCCCGTGGCCCCGAAGTCTCACCCTGCACCCTCCGTGCTCTGCCCTCTGCCAGGAACACGCTGGCCAACAGCTGTGGCACCGGTATCCGCTCGTCCACCAGCGACCCGAGCCGCAAGCCGCTGGACAGCCGGGTCCTGAACGCTGTGAAACGTAAGTGGCCAGGGTGCTGGGTTCGGGAGTCTCCCGAGCCCCTGGGGGTTCAGTTCCTGCCTGGAGGAAGGGCAGGTGGGGGGTCCCTGGGGCGGCCCCAGCAGAAGAGAGGAGAGCAGCAGCACCCCGCCGGTGTCGGGGTGCTAATGTCCTTGGTGGGTTTCCAAGTGTGATGAATTCAGCTGCGAAACTATTTTAATATGTGAAATAGATCTAATTTTCCTTTTTGAACAAAACCCCTTATTTACATGTTGAGGTTATTTTGAGCCTCTGCCATCTGCTCGGCTGGCTCCTGCCTCCCGCTCCGGGTGGTGGTGGGGCCTGGTCCATCTCCATGGCCACTGCCCGTGCTCAGCCCCGTGGCCCCACGGAGGATGAAGCCCCTGCCCCTCACCCTCCCAGGCGGCCTGGCCAAGAGCACAGTCCCCATGACCATCAGCATGGGAGACTCTCTTATTTTCTTGCTTTAAAAAATCCCTGGTGTGGGGCTGGGGATTTAGCTCAGTGGTACCGCGCCTGCCTCACAAGCGCCAGGCCCTGAGTTCAATCCCTGGTACCCAAAAACCAAACCAAAACAAAACAAAAAGTCCCTGGTGAGGCTGATCTCATTTTGTAGCAGAAGGGCCTTGGCAGTTGGTAATTACAGACGCACAACTCCGGGTGACAGCCCGGCCGGGCCGATGTGTGTGAGGTGCTGGTGCTGGCCCAGCGGCCCTGGGGTGGGGGACCTGCTGCTGACCTGGTGTAACTGGGGACCCAGGCCCCCGGCTGGGTCCCTGTGGAGAAAGGGAGGGCTCTTGATTGGTGGCAGTGCCTGCCATCTGTTGCTCCTGAGACCTGGGACAAGCCGACTCCTCTCCGGGACCCTCTGAATGCTCATGGTCTGGGCTGGCGAGGCCCGGAGACCACCTTTGGGCTGGGGTGAGCTCCAGGACGAGCGGTGACAGAGGGCCTGCTGCAGACTAGGAGTGCCCGGGGCCTCGCCGGTTCGGGAGCTGGGACAGGTGGGCGGGTCCGCTGCCCCATCCCCCAGGCTCACCGTGGCTCGGGACCCTGTCCCGCCCTGCCTCCCGCAGTGTACTGTCAGAACTTCGCCCCCAGCTTCAAGGAGAGCGAGATGAACGTCATCGCTGCGGACATGTGCACCAATGCCCGCCGGGTCCGCAAGCGCTGGCTGCCCAAGATCAAGTCCATGCTGCCCGAGGGTGTGGAGATGTACCGCACCGTCATGGGCGCCTCGGCCACCGGCCTGCCCCTCGACCCTGAGTTTCCGCCCACCGCCGCGCAGGTGTTCGAGCAGCGCATCTATGCCGAGCGGCGGAGCGACGCGGCCACCATCGTGGCTCTGAGAACTGATGCTGTGAACGTGGATCTGAGTGCGGCTGCCAACCCTGCCTTTGACGCCGGTGAGGAGGCGGATGGGGCCGGCTCGGTCATCCAGGAGGTGGCCGCCCCTGAGCCACTGCCCGACGGCCAGAGCCCCCCGCAGCCGTTCGAGCAGGGCAGCGCCAGCTCCAGCAGGCCCCAGACGCCGGCCAGCGCCCCGGCCACCAGGAGGCCCGAGGGCACCTACGCAGGGACTTTGTAAGAGGGGCCGGCAGGGCCGACTCTCGAGGGACAGTGCTAAGCTGCTTGCATGCGTTACTAATACAAACAAATGTGATCAAGCCACTTACCTACTGAACTGCTACTGCTGCCTGACAAAAATGTGATTTTTATTCTGCCTGTATTTAAATGGATGAAGGAAAATGCACTCACTATACTGTAAACAGCTAGGCCACTGGCCACCACGCTGGGAGCAAGGCCCCGGGCTCCTTTTTGATACCGCGAGGGCAGTCTGCTCCTGTAGCTTCTTCTCCCCTTCCGGGAGGGGCGAAAGGCCTCCAGCCCCGGCGCCCGGCCCTGCCCTGCCTCGCCCGCACTTCCTGCTCCTCCTGCCCCAGAAGAGGAAGGGACAGCGGCTGGGAGTGGGGTAACACTCCGTTTCTTACCGTGGGGCAGCCCAGGGTCTCCAGGGCCAAACCCTGCTCGTTTTCCTTCTTCCTGAGATGCCATCTGCGTGGGTGAGTGTGTGCGGGGAGTGTGCATGTGTGGGTGAGTGTGTATGTGTGTGTGTGCACGCGTGCCCGCGTGTGAGCGTGGACCAGTGATGTACCGTGACGGCTTTGCTGGTCACCAGGGGTGGAGGACGCATGCCGCGTTCTCCACCAGCCCGTCTTCACTCTGCCTCCCACCCCTGTGCTGCGGCTCCCCAGCCCCCCTGGAGGCCCGGCTGCCCCCCACCTGCCCATGGGCTCCCCACACTGGGCCACCTTGGGTCCTGCACAGCTGCAGCCACCCTCTGACGCCCCAGCCACTCTGGGATTTTGCTTGTTTGGTGTTTTCCTTTAGTTCAGATCTATTTCATATATGGTTTGGAAACTTTTAGACCCAACAGAGCAAAAAATGGGGAGGGGCAGATGTCCATGTCCCCAGCCTACCACAGATCAGGGGTGCTTGCAAACCTGTGCCCAGTCCTCGAGCCAGGGTCTGCTCACCTCCCGCTAGAGCCAGAGGGGTTTCAGGGCTTCAGCTGGGACACATGCAGTCTGAGCTCAGGGGCCCCTCCTGCCACCTCTGCAGTGCCTGGGGCTACAGAGGCTGGCAGCAGGCGCAGGCCTGGGCTGGGCAGTCGGGGACGAGGACAGGTGGGAACAGGAAAGAGGTCCCAGGGGCTGCCGACTAGCATGAAGCTGGAGTGCTCACTGTAAGTTGGAAGCTTGGCTTCCAAGAAGCGGCGCGCAGGTGATTGGATATACTCCTGGCCACCCACCTGGGGGTCTCATCCCTGCCTGCAGAGCCTTGCAGCTCCCAGTCTGGCCAGGGACCCCATTCCAAGACTTGATGGTCTGTGTCCCGTTCCTCTGTCCACCCTGGGCCTCGCCTGGCACCTCCTGTGTGTACACAGGCTGAGCAGGCTCACCAGCCACGGTGGGGCTGAGGTGTGGTTTCCACCTCCCCACCCACCTCCCCACTTCTGCGGGCGCTGCCCTCCCCAGTTACGGGGAGACTCCTCCTGCTCTCTGGAAAGCTCTGGCGGCTTTGGAGGGCTGGGGGCCGTGGGTGAGGACTAGGGCAGAGCTTGGGGCCCGAGCCTGGGGAGACCCGTGCATTCCTAGAGCAGCTCTTGGTTCTCACCCAGGGCTGGAGCCCCCGGCCCAGAGCTGCCCCCTCTGCCCCTCCACCCCCATCTCAGGCCCCATCTCCCGGGTTGGAGTCCCCGGGGCTTCCGAGGGCCTGGACCAAGCCTCGCTGGCGCCAGAGGGGCTGTGGGTGGTGGAGATGGTGGGTGAGGGTGAGCCGCACCCTGGCCCTCTGCAGTTTTCCTTCATCTGCCCCACACCCCCCGCCCCCAAATGTGCACTTTAATTTGACCATCCCTGGGGACCTTTGAGAGACAGGAGGGCTCTGTCCCCACCGACACTCCACAGTGGGCACGGCCCCCACCCTGGGCCAGCACAGGAGGGTGCTGCCGGCTGCTGGAGAGGTGGCCGCACGTCCTGCCTGGCCTCTGCTCGGGTAGCACAATGTCCCTCCACCCCGTCCCTCAATTGTTTATAATCGCTGTCTGTTTTGTTGTTCTGGGTAAGGAAGGCAAGAGCTATAGGTAAAACTTAGTACTTCAATGTGAATGGGTTCTGAGCTCTCCCTGTGCCCCGGGCGGGCCAGGCCGAGCGTTTTGCACTAATGTGTCCCGCGGTGGACGTGGTGGGGCGCGTTCGCAGACGTGCGTGGCCGATGATTGTACCTGCCGGGTGCTCCCTCCCCACCTGAATGTACCGCGGGGCAGGCAGCGGGCCCGGGCTCGGAGGGGCCTTCCAGAGTGCCTTAGCATCTTTTGATCATTTTTCCCAAGGGAAACCAATTAAGAACCCCGGACCCCCCCCCTTCCTTTGTTTACAAGATGACTAATTCCAGAATCGGGGCGTCTCGTCCCGCCAGTGTGACCCGACTCACCCAGACCCTGTAGGCGAGAGGCGAGCCACTCAGTATTTATGAGATGTCTGCACCCCTATTCCTAAGCTTGACTACTAGCAATACGCATATACTATATAGAGTTATTATAGAGCTAAGTTATATCGGCGCCTTTCCTGGAGGACAGTCGGACTGACCATGCTGGAGCTGCTGAGGCGGGTGCTGGCCTGGGTCCAGCCACCGGCCCGGCCTCCCTCCATCCCCTCCCTCGGAGAGGGGGCGGCCCAGGAGGCAGCTGGGACAAGTGCAAAAGGTCCAGAGGAAGGAACCAGAGACGGGACAGATACTGTGAGCTTGGTGGGGCCGCCCGCCTGGCCGGCGCACCTCGGTACTTGAATTCTGTTCTTCTTTCCTGCCCCGGGCCCACACACCCGTGTTCTCTGTGGTTGCTTCAGTTGCATCTGATTTGGTGTCTTCCTTTGCCCCTGAATGTGGACACTGCGTGAGAGCCGCCCAGTGTCCCGTGTTGGGTGGCCGCTGGATGGGTGCCCGGGAAGACTGGCTGTGTGGTCTTCCTCCTCCTCCCTGCAAGCTCACCAAAGTGCTGTGTTTAGCGCCAGGCGGACAGGGGTAGAGGCGCCTAGCATGGCTGTTGGGGCCGGGCTGCCCCCTTGAGGGAACCTTGGTGTGCCTGGTGTTGCCCGTTCAGCAGCTGGCACCTGTGAGCCCTGCCCTGCCTCATCCTGCTGAGGTCCCCTCCAACGGGTTCTTCCGCAAGTCTGCGGGTGTGGGCGGGGGCTGCTGGACGCGGAGGACACCTGTCTGCTGGGCCGGGCCGGGCCGGAGCGCGCAGCTGTCAGCTTTAACTACTGAGTCAGGACACGCTGCAGCAGCCAGCCATCACACGGTGGCCGGCAAGCGTGCGGGCTCGGTACAGACGTTTCTCAGATGGCAAAGGTGTTCGGCTTTCGTTTGTTTTGTTTTGTTGAAAAATGAAAAGAAATGGGAAATGATGCAGAATCTAAAGCTTTCAGATTGGACAACTTGCCTGTGTTCTGATCAGTCGCCTCCATCGTTAGCATTTTGCACACAATTGTGATTTTTATGTCAAAAGAAGCCAAAACTTGCAATACTATTTTTAGCAGACAAAAAAAAAAAAAAAAGAAACCAGAGCTAAGTATAAAATGTATAAATATTTTCGACTTGAACATTCAGATGGCACTGGGTGCAAATAGAACATTCATCCTTCCGACAGAATGTTTGGAGAAGTGACTTAAAAAGGAGATGGTTATTTTACAGGATCTGTCTGGGGTTGGCCTAGTACTGTAACTCACACCTGTTAAAAAATAAGTCAATGAAGGCAATTGTTCCTGTGCTGTAAAGGAGGGCCTCCCAGAGCCACTGATTTAGATTCAGCTGCCGAAGACGCTGGCTTTTTGTTTTCCTTTAAGGAGGAGGAAGCTTTTGTTTTGCTCTTCCTGCATCCTTCCTCACTCCCTTTCTGTGCTGTTTTCTGTAGTGACGAGACTGTTAACTTTGTAGCCATGGCTGACAACACTGTATCGAAAACTAAACAACCGCCAGGTGCGCGGAGCGACCAGGGGAAGGAAAGGCCATGACTGCCGAGCAAAAGATGTCACCGTTAATTGTAAAGCGCTTTGTAAAATTCACATTTACAGAATAATAAAGTCAGTTCAAACCCACGGTTCCTAGGCTTTGCTTGGCTAGTGAGGCTGGGGCGGGGGGGGATGTGCAGAAGTCAAAGGGCTGGGTTCTGGGGCCAGTGGCTACCCACGCCAAAGGGTCCCCGTCTTGGGATCCGGGGCAGGGAAGGCCCATCCCCAGGGTGGCCCAGAGGGACAGGAATCTGACCAGGGTCCAGGGCTGCTGACACCTCTCCCTGACCCGAGCCCACATGCCACCAGGCAGTCATGGTTTCATTGTCTGCAAACTGGGACGATGTCCTCGTCCTGGCTGGCCTCCCGCCCCCAGGTGGATAGAGGGCCCTTGGGGTGGGCAGAGCCGTCCCCAGTGTGACCCAAGCCCTGGACCCAGGCTGGTCCCAGCCTTCATCTCTGGACCCTGCTCCCCGGGCCCAGGCCTGGCAGCTGCCCCTGTGTACCCTGAGCAGGCCTGGTCAGGTGCGAAGCCTGGAGCCAGCCGCTTGGGTCCCACCTGGGGTCCTCCTGGGGCTTCCTGCACCTCAGATGTGGCCTGTCTGTGGCGCCACCTCACCAGGCAGGCAGCATGCTGTGGGTCCATTTCACAGCTGGGTCCCCAGGCAAAGGTCCCCTAGAGCCAGAGCCCACAGGAACTTGAGGCAAAGTGAGGAGGTTTCCGCCTAGGCCCTCTGCACTGAGGGACACCCCATGCCAATGGAAGTGCTGCCTAGGGTCCCGGAGCCAGCCCCTCCTGCAGGACTCCGGCATCACACTGTCCCTGCCTGGAAAGCCAGGGGACCAGGTCTCAGGTGCGGGTGGGACACCCCAGCCTGCCTGTCTCCGCCCAGCCCCAGGGCTCAGGTGAATGCATCCATGTCCATGTCCTATGAGGGCCCCCCTGGCCTTGGCAGCCCCCACATCTGGCTCTTCACCACTGGCCGGGGATTGCGTGGGCTGAGTGCCCAGCTGGTCGGCAGCTCAAGGAGGCCCCAGAGGCCAAACACAATTGAGTCCCCAGGCCCCAGCAGCCAGGAAGGCTGAGGCCCAGGTGGCGTGTGGGGTGGGATTGGCAGGAGGGTGTCTCAGCTGGGACCCGGGAATCCTGGCTCCGAACGGCCCTGCCCCACCCTACAGAAGCCCCAGTCTCTCTGGCCTTCCAGAAGGGGGGGAGCTGACAGTTGTCATCAGAGCTCTGTCCGCCCCTCCGCCCCTCCGTGGGGCCTGTGCCCTTGAAGCTTTGTCCCAGCCCCTTGAGTCGGAACATCAGCCCCTCATGCCCTTCGTCCTGCACGCAGGGAGGAGAGGCCCAGCACAAAGTTTCAGGCCTGGGAAGGGAGCCTGGAGAGGCCTGGCTGGTGCTGCGCATCCTGACCACCTGGTGGCGGCTCCTCCCCACAGTGCTGTCCTTGGCCACAGCTCCTTATCCACCCACAGGACGGAGAGTCCCAGCCTGGAAGAGCCTGGTCCCTACTGCCCTGCCTGTGTCCTTCCTTCGGGAGAGCCAGGTGCGTGGTCACGGGCCACCTGTCAGGACGGCTGGGGGCAGTGGCTCTGCCTCGTCTGCTCTGCCTGCGGAACCCAGGGGCCACCCAGGCCAGGACACAAGGCGCAGGCAGGAGGTGGACCCCACGCCCCGTGGGCTGTGCCACTCAGAGAGTGAGGAGGCCTGGAGCAGCTTGGTCCCTGCCCACAAGGGCGCCGAGGCCACCACACTCCCTGGGAGTCTGGCCCTCCATGGTGACGGCGAGGGCACTGAAAGGCTGGTGGATGGCGTGGGAAACTCAGGGCGGCCCCCGTGGGAGTGCAGCTGCCTGGAGTGGAGGCTGGGTGGAGGCTGGAGCTGGGGTCTGCTTCCCCGAGGTCTGTGGAGGGGTGTCCCAGCCCCCTTTCCAGGGGCCCAGCTGCAGGTGATAGCTTGGGAGCTTGGGGGGCGGGCACTCAGGCAGAGAGCAGGGACGCTGGCACCCCAGACTCCCACGAGGGCCTTGCTTGGCAGAGATGAGACTTCCGGCCAGGTGGGCTGTGCACCGCTCTGTCCTGGTCCATCAGGTCGGGTGGGACAGTGGAGACCAGAGGAGGGGCCAGCCGTGCCCCTCTGGTTCCCGAACACTGTGTTCATCAGGGCACCAGACAGGCCTGCCCCTGCCATGCGGCCCGGGGTGCCCGGCCAGGCCCTCGCTTCCCTCAGCCCCATCCCGGGGTGTCTCTGCCCTCAGCACCTCCTCCGCTGTCCACCTGGATGCCATAATGTGGTGCACGATGGGGTACAGAAGGTCCAGGCGGAGGTAGAAAGCAACCTCCACAGGCTGCAGGGAGTGCAGGGTGGTGTGTGTGACCTCGCACCCCGGGCTGCGCAGGGGCCGCTTCCTGCATGGTCTGCATTCCCAACAGCCGCACCTCCAGGACCAAGTTAAACAGCCAGCTGGCTGAGGACACCCCAAAGGGCCCTCAGCACACAGGGCCCCGCCACTGCCGACCTCCAGCCCGGCCCTGACTTTTTAAATCCTCCGCTCATTTGGCAAAGTGAAAGCACCCTAGCCCCTGACTGGGCAGGAGGGTGAGGTAGATAGGGGCCACTCACACCCCACCCCTACACAGGAGGGGCCAGCAAAGCCAAGCTGAGGACAGATCCACGGGCCGCATGGGCACTGGGATGGACAGAGGGCTCACCCAGGTCATGATTCGGGGCTGTGAAGAGAGGTGAGAGCCAGGTGTGCTGGAGTGAGCTTGCTGCCCCCAGCTACGTGGGAGGCTGAGGCAGGCAGATCAGCAGATTGAAGCCAGCATGGGAAACTGCAAAGGATCCTGTCTCAAAATAAAGCTTTAAAAGGGCTAGGGTGCAGCTCAGTGGCAGAGCGCTTGCCTAGCGTGCACCAGGCCCTGGGGCTCATCTCCAACATGGAAGAAGACGGCCGTGTGGATTCAGGGATGGGTACAGGACTCTGAGTTCACCTTTACTCACTACGCTGTCTGCACCCTTGGTCCGGGTGGTCACCGTCTGTGAGTCTACATCCTGCAAGGCAGAGGCCAAGTCTGCCCCCCAGAGGACCTGGGCGCTCGCTGGGCCTCACAGCAGAGCACAAGTGGGCCCTGGGCTGGGGCTCTGCGTCCTCTGGGGTAGCAATGAGCGCAGAGTCCCAGCTCACACCTGCCCTGCGCAGCCACATCTGCATCTAACGAGGTGTGCAGCGGACCTGGGGCGGTGCTCGCCACCAGTGATCTGAACCTGGGGAAACTGAGGCTCACAAAAAGCCAGCAACAGACGGGTGCTCCACGGCTCCGTCGGGGCGCTCCCCTGCTCTGTCTCCCACAGAGGGGGCTGCTTGGTAAGCAAAGATGGGGGAGGGCCGTGGGGGGCAGGGGGTGGAGTGTGGCCTCCAGGGTGCAAGGCTCTCCGACCCAGTGGACGTCCCCAGGCACATGGGCCTCTCGGAGGGCACAGCCCGGGGCACCAGCTGCTGCCTCCCCTGGCTTCAGACCGGGCATTGAGGCTGACGAATTCAGCCAGGCGCTCCCTCTGCCCCGGTGTGGGGTGTGTCCTCAGCCCCACATCGTGACCTGTAGTGAGCCCCGGGCGGCCCGTGGATCTGTCCTCAGCTTGGCTTTGCTGGCCCCTCCTGTGTAGGGGCGGGGTGTGAGTGGCCCCTATCTACCTCACCCTCCTGCCCAGTCAGGGGCTAGGGTGCTTTCACTTTGCCAAATGAGTGGAGGATTTAAAAAGTCAGGGCCGGGCTGGAGGTCGGCAGTGGCGGGGCCCTGTGTGCGGGATGCCGGGCTTTCACCCTCAGCTCTGGAAGGAGAAAACACATCATACTTAGATCTGCTTTTTCAAAGACCTCATCCCCCGCAATCAAAGACCTGATCAATCCTGGGCAACTGAAATGAACAGACCCTTCTCAGAACAGACAGATGCGGAAGCAGGGGGCAGGCCTTTTTCCACAGGGAAGGGCACCAAGCCATGGAGGGATGGCAGGGGTGGCCAAAGAACTGGGGAGTGTGAGTCCCCGCACCAGCTCTACTCAGGGGGCGTGATCCTTATGTGCTGCAAATGTGGACTAACAAGAAATAAAAATGGAAAGAGGCCCAGTAAGAGACAGAAGACCTCGGGGAAAGGGCGCCCCAGGCCCTGGGCCTCTTGGCCCTCCTGTTCTGTGCCGGGTCTGGCGGGTCTGGTGTGGCTTCATCCTGGCCGGCCCTGTCACTCTGCGTGTTGACTGCGAAGGCGGGGCCTGGTGGAGGCGGGGTCTGGCCAAACAGGTGCTGGGGACACCCATGCGCCCTTCTCTACCCACCGTGGCAGCAGCGCCGCGGCTCCCCTGTGGATGCGTAGCCCTGGCTGCAGCATGGCTGGCCTGAGGGTCCTTGTTCCGGGTCCTTTGTCCCAAACTGTTTCCGTAGACTCGGACCTGCTGGCAGCGGAGGGGAGGGGCGGGGCTGTTGGTCCTGGGACCTGCGGGGGACACGAGGGGCTCGGCTGGGACAGAGCAGCCTGGATGCCGGGGCTGGGCACAGTCAGGTTTGCATCGTGGAACTTCGGGAACATGGAGGGGAAGAAGGGCTGCCGGGCCGGGGCAGGCAGCAGCCTGGCCACAGAGGAAGCGAGGTCCCCTGAGAACGGAGGGCAGAGAGGTGGAGGTGCCCCCTCCCGAGTGGGAATCCACGCATCATCAGGCCTAAGAGCAGAGCCACGTAGCTTCACTCCATGGCACAGGCCTGGTGGCCTTGTGTTTGGCCATTTGATGATCATCCGCACCAGTGACTGCTGGAAACACCATTCCTGGAACCCAGGCGGATGAGGGCCCATAGGAGAGAAAATCAATGTGATTAGGGAGCTGTTGATTACCGTGAGGCCTGCCTGCATGTGGCAGGAAACCAGCTCGGGGAGAACTCGGGAGACTGGGTGGGGCTGCCAGGGGTAGGTGGTCCCTGTGCCCCAGGGTGGGGACCGGCAGGGGCTGTCACCAGCCAGGCTCAGGCTGGAGCCGTGGGGCCTGGCTCCCGTTCCCCACTCAGCCTGTGCTGCTGTCTCCTCTGTAAGACAAGATTTGTCCCTTCACCTTTTGTCAAGTCCCTGCGCCTGGCCGACCTGCGCTCGGTGCTGCAGCCGAACTCCGGAGCCAGGTGGGCCATGGTGGGGTCCCAGCTCCACCTCCTGGCTGGGGTCTTTGGGAGTCTCCTCAGCCATCTGAGGCTTGGTAAGTAGGGGTAACAGTTGCCACCAGGCAGGGGTCGTGGACATCAGAAACCCTGTGTCCACTCAGTATTTATTGGGCACCTACTCCATGCACGAACTCAGAGGCCAGTGAGGCTCATGGCTTTCACTGCCCATGAGAAAGGGTTCATAGGGACATCAGACAGGAAGCTCCTGTCCCCACCATGCCCACAGCCCCTGGGGCATGGAAGGCACTGGGCAGCTAGATCTGCACATGACCTTTGCCCCTAGCCCATGCTGTCACTGGGGCAGCACACAGGAACGTTGTATCCTCTGGCTCTGCCCCCCACGGTCCCCAGTCAGACATGAAATTGAGGCTTCAGAATCCTGGGAGCGGTGAGGACAGAGGCTGAGCAGCCTGCAGGGAGCCGTCCAACTGAACTCTGTTCCTGGCAGAGGGAAGTGTAGTCGCCAGGCGACTTGGCCGGCCCACCTGTGGGCCACTAAAACACAAGGGGAGGGTTCACCAAGCCAGGCGCCCTCTGAGGGGGCTGTGCCTGGACCCCGTCTGGCCATGCCCAGGTGTGAGCGCTGCAGACAGGGACAGAGCGAGACCCAACACAGAAGCCAGCAGGCGGGGCCGGGTGCGGGCCCACATCTGGCCTGGTCCCACCCATCAAGCCGACGGCGTGGCACGGGCAAACCCTGGAGGAGGAAGTAGGGGCAGTGCCGGGTGGCAGGGAAGGGAGGACAGGGGCTCTTTGGGGACTGGATGGTAGTGGCCACACAGCTTCACCGGGGACATCCACAGGGCCACGGGATTCTCCAGGCAACAGTGCCAAAAGTGGAAAATTCGCCACCAAAACCTAGCAAATAATAACAAAGCCAAAATCACCTCACAGCTAGAGAGTGGCGGAGCTGGGAAGGGGAACTGAGTCAGGCTGGGCACACTGTTGCCACCCCCAGCATTGTGGTGAGTCGGCTGGAGCCGGGGGCCTCCTGAGGCTGCCGCCCTCCTGGAGGAAGGTGTGCGCTCAGGGCCTGGGCTGGGTGCCCAGCGGGGGCTGGGTCACTGGCACTTGGAACACCCAGGAAGTGGGAGGCGGCACTGCCCACTCTGCAGCACCAGCTCAGGCCTGCAGGGCTGTAGAGCCCCAGGCTTGTGGGGCTCTGTGGGGCTGCCTGTCCCCACCCTCAGACCTGGGGTGTCCCTGGCCAGGTGGCTGCCAGAGCCATTTCTGGGAACCCGGGCAGGGCCCAGACCAGCAGAGCCCGCCCGGGCGTCTGGGCCCTTCACAGGGAGGTGGACCTGGTGCCAGGCTGCGCACCCGGCTCTCAGCTCTGAGTCTGGGAGATGCGGCGCTAGGTGTGGCTGCTGGGCCTGCGGCGGCTGTAGGAGCCCACAGGAAGCGGCCCACATTCAGGGGCACCGGGGAGGCAGGGAGCAGCACACAGCCCTCAGCAACAAGTGGTGTGGATGTGGTGGGATGACGGGACCCCAAGGCCAGGGGGAGGGGAACGCAGGGAGGGGGTGGGGGTGGTCTGCTCTTCCTCAACCATTTTCTCCAGTTCCACCTCCAACTCTGCAAAAAATCAAACAGTAATCATCATCATCATTATCACAAATAATAACGACACCCTGGAGTGGTGGCACACACCTGTGATCCCAGCATTCGGGAGGCTGAGGCAGGAGGATCCAGCCTGGACTATGTAGGAAAACCTTGTCTCAGAGGAACAAGAACAAAAAGACTATTACAGCAGCACGTGAGCAAGCTGTCTTCTGCTAGTGGGTGCTCCCATTGTCCTGGGGCTCTGGGCAGTGGGTCAAGCTGGAGGACCCCACCTTCCGGGCTGAGGGCCTGTAACCCCCCTCTGCCAACCGGACTTGGGCCCCAGGTCAGACACCTGCGTGGACGGGGTCCCTGGAGGACCAGGACCAGGACGGAAGCCAGGGGGCCCCACCCAAATCAGAGCCCACCAGTCCTGCTGTCTTTGAGGAGCCATGGGGTGCTCCCTGTGACGGCCCCTCAGCTCCCCCGCTGCTGAGCTTGGCTGGTGACACACAGAGAAATGAACACTCGGGGGACCCGGCACCCAGGCCGCCGGCCTCAAAGGAGCTGAAGTGGATGCCCACTGGGCAGCACGGTGAGGCCAGGCTTCCCAGAGAAGGGAGTCTGGCCAGACTCGCAGTCTTGGGGGTCTGCCCGACAGCCCACCCTGGGTGCAAGGCCCCTCCCCAGGCCCTTTCAGAGCCCAGCAGGATGTACCCTAAGGGTGCCGCAGAGGAGGGATGCAGAAGGCCTTGGGGCTCCGGGCACTGGCCTTGGACCCAGGGTGCAGCGAGCAGACCCCGGGAAGGCCCTAAAGGGCCCCCAGGAGAGGCCCCCACCGGCCGTGGGCCGGGAGCACGTCTGTGTTTAACCAGGGTGGCGGTTTCCGCCCGAAGCTGTCAGTGGCAGTCTGCAAACATCCTCTGCCGCCTGCCAAGCGCCGGCAGCGCCAGCCGGGCTCGCAGTGCGTCACACAAGCTGCCTGGCCTGGCACCAGGCTCCCGCCGGCCTTCCCAGGGAGCTGGCAGCTCCTTGGGGTGCCTCCCCACAGCGTCCCCATTCTGTCAGGGGCTGCGTTTCCCCAGCTGCCTCTGCAGCCCTGGTCCCCAGACCCGAGGGAAGTGGGGGGCTGGGCGCAGACTGAGGAAGAATGGAGGGGCCTGGGGAGATGGTGAGTTGGGGAGCATGGGGATTCCGGGAGCACCAGCAGCAGAGTCCTGGGATGGGCTGGCTCGGGTCCCTGCCCGGACCCCTGATGGCCGGTCGGGGTCTGTCCTTCCTCGCCCGAGGACACTGGCTCCCTGGGTGGCCCTGCCCGCCCCGTGGAAGGTGTTGCAGTTGGGGACCCGTGCCCTGGGCCTTCCACTGGTGGGAGGCAGAGTCGAGACCACCTTTTTCTGGGCCAGTTCTATTGCCGGATCCCTCAGGGTTGATGCCGCAGTTGCTGGTGCCCAGGACAACCCCGGCTCAGCTTTGGGAAGGGTTGCATGGTCCAAGGTTTATGATCATGCTGCCTCTGACCTCATAATTAAGTGTGTGCTAACCCGTTATCATCAGAGAGTGATCTGGACGATAAAAGTCAACCTGCCTGTGCCGGGGCCGCGGGCAGCCACAAGCATGGGTAGAAGCGAGAGCACCCACCTGCAGCCCAGGGCTCCTCTCCTCTGCTTTCTTTCCCACACCCCAAAGGGGCTTGGGACTCTGAATTTGGGGGCTCCTGCAGAGAAGCAGAGGGGAGAGTGGCGGGCACCTGAGCTCGCCTTCCTGCGGGCCTGGCCTGGCTGCCCGGGCTCAGAGGCTGCTAAGGGTGCAGGGACCCCAACCTGAAGCACGCGGGTGGAGGGAAGACAGCCCTCTCCCAGGCCGCGTCTCTGGGCCTGGTGCCATCTCAGCTCCTCCCACTGGTGCCTCAGTTTCTCCCAAGCCTCCGTCCACCTCGGAGGGGGCAGGCCCTGCTGGACGTAGGGGAGTCAGCAATGCTCAGCTGGCCCAGGAGCTGGGGGCCAGGGCCCCTGGGTTCCTGGGTACCAGCCCGGCTCTCGGGCCAGGGCCGCCTCCCCAGGGCGAAGCTCGCCTCGACCAGCACCGCGTGGCATTGCCTCCTGGGACGTCGCTTTGTGAGCAAGGTCACTGAGGAGCAGCCCCTACCTGTGCCTGGAGGACAGAGGACTGGGGGACGGTGACGCAGCTTTCTCCGGCCCAGGGCCGGGTGAGGCTGGGGCTGCTGGTCACAGATCACCTCGGCTCTCACCTACCCATCCCCCTTGGAGGGGCCCAAACAGGAGGAAGAAGGGGGAAGAGGGATGGAGAGGAACCGCAAAGCAGGGAGGCTCCCTTGGGCTGACTGCCCCGACAGCAGAAGTCAGAAGTCGATGCTGCCCACTTGTGCCCACAGTCTCTGGTCTCACAGGGCCTGGGCTGGGGCTCCACCGTGGCTGGGAAACTGCTGTCCCCGGGTGGCCCATGGTCACCCCACACCCTGCAGACATAATTAACATTCAGTGGGCAAAAGCCACATTTTAAAATTTGAGGCCAAAACATACGTGATGAGATATTCTTTCAAGGGAGGAGCAAACATGGAATCACGAACGCACAAAAGGAATCTGGTCAGACCTGGCCTCAGACGCACCTGCATTAAAAATCACCCTTATGAGCCGAATTTCCTTCCCAGAGCAGTTAAAGACGCTTTGGAAGGCGAGGCAATTAATTCTTAAGTTTATATTACACATGATAACACAATGCGCCATTAGCGAGACGGCGACATTAACCTTAATGTGCTTGGCAGAGGCAGCTGTGGACTCTGGCTGGACGGCTCCCCTGGCCTGGTGCGGCCTGCTCCCTGGCGTCCCCAGTGGGCTCCAAATCCACTGGGGCTGGTGGCCGAGGAGGGCACACACCCCTTGGGACAGGGCCCAAGCCAGCGCTGGGCCAGGCCTTTACAGGGATGGGCTGCGTCGACCTGCTGCACCCGCACGGGCAACAGGGAGAGCTCTGGGCCAGGGGAGTGAATGTGAGTTGGGGTCAGAGTTCACTGTGAACATGGTCAGAGGTCAGAGGTCAGAGACAAGGCTGGGGCCTCTGTCAGCCTGAGTTCTGGGGAACCTGACTGCCCCGGGGGCAGCGCTGGGGCCGGAGGCCAATGGCTCCAGAACTGCTTGTTTCTGGTGGCCACCGGGTCCCCCCACAGCTGGCCCTGGGTGTCTGCTTGTAGAAGCCCCTCAGGATGGGTGCTGGGGACACCCCGTTTCCCAGGGAAGGATGCAGAATTTGGAGGGGTCTGGGTTGCCCGAGGTCACACTGGGCGCGATCCCCACCCCCTCTGCTCCCTGGCGCCTGTCTCCCCCTTGCAGCGATGACTTCTGTCTCCAGCATGGCAACAATCAGTCACCTGATTGATCAATTAATTAACCGTGGGCACAGCTGACTGGCTGCAGGAGCTCAGGAGCCCGAAGCCCCTTTACCCGAGCAGGGAGCTGACTTGGGCTGGGCAGGTGGAGACAGGCCCTTCCGGCCACTGCTGTCCCTCCAGGCCCCTCTGCTCCCACACCACTGCCAGGCACAGCATGGCGTGGGCAACCAGCTCAGGACCCCCGTCTGCCCTGCTCTGCCTCCAGGTGCCCACGAACCTTCCAGCCCCAGGGCGGTTTCAGGACTGTGGGTCAGGCACTGAGGGCTGGAAGTGTGGAGGGCAGAGGGGCAGAGATGACGGCCCCCTGTCTTGCTGGGGCCTCTGCAAACAAGATGCAGATGGATCTGAGGAGTGCACAGCCTCATACCTATAACTTTAAATTAAAAAACCCATTGCTGCTTGCGGGCTCGCAGGCACTTGGCGCCGAAGCCCCATAAAGCTGTGTTATAGAACAAGCCATTATGCTCCGCGTTTACTGTATGTACATTTCTAAGTGCTCAGCAAACGGCAGCTACTTACAGGCAGGGAAGGAGAGCGGCTTCATTTGGGGTAACAAATGATGCTTGATTTGATTTTAAATGCAATGACAGCTGAATTTATTTCTTATTTAATCACTTCCCTGCACCGTGGAGAGTGGAGCCGTATTAAACTCCACTGTGTGGAGCCACTCAGGAACCCAGTGGAGGAGGCGTGAATAGATTATGTTTATAGGGCCCAGCAAGACTGGAGCACAGTGCATATCCAGAATGGGTATTTTTGTCATTTATACAGTGGCTTATATCATTATTTCTTCCTGCTTCCAATTTTTCAGTAATAAAAATATAGGCCATGGGATTCTCTTTGCATTACAGATAAACCATCTTGATTCTTTATTAAATATTTTTATTAATCTGAACTACTACAAAGCGCCTGAGCTGATAAATCGGGCCACAGCCACGTTTTCCCTCAGCTCCACGTGGCGGCTTCCTCAGGGAGCACCCAGCGCCCAGCCCTGGGTGTCGGGGGGCCACACTGAGACTCAGCCTGCAGGAAGTGCTGGTCCCAGCGGTCGGCCAGAGTGTGGGTGCTACAGAGGCCTGGCTGGACCGCGACCCTTCCCAAGGCGGGACACGGGGTGCCAAGACACCCTCTTCCAGAACATTCTCTTTCCGCTCTGCTCACTGCACCCCAGTGCTGCTCATGGCACTGCTGGGCCCCCGTCCAGGGCCGTGGGTGCTGTGGTCCCCTTCCTGGCAGCTGCACCCAGTGCGGCGCCCTCAGATCCCCGACTCACCCACTCCCTGTGGGCCGCTGGAGCCGCCCGGTCTAGCAGGCTCTGGCGTGATGCCCAGCAGCCCCTCCTGGCGAGGTGCGTCCCTGCCTGGGGTCCCAGCGCGACCCCAGCTCCCAAGGGGTCTGAAGGAGCAGGGCTCCCCGGCACCAGGCACATGGCTGATCCCCGGGCTGGGGCTCTGAGGGTGGGAATGGGCTGTGCTGTGGGAGCCAGCTGGGACCCCTGACAGGTCCGTGCTAGGGCCAGTGGCCTCCTCTGACACGTGGTCACCCCACACCTCCCTTCCTGACCCCCAAGTGACAAGGACCCCTGGGCAATTGCTACCCTGGGCCCCACGCCTGACACTCGGTGTCCCCCTCCGAAGACCTGGGTGTCCATACCACCTGCCAGACTTGTCCCCAAGCAGGGGGACACCTAGGAGCACCCCCGGGAGACGCTGGAGGTGGGGTTCTGGAGCAGGCCCTGTGTCCACCCAGGGCAGGCAGTGGACGTGCAGGGGCGGAAGGGGGGCCCCGTGGGGGGTTGTACACCTGCAGCTCCACAGGGCCCTGCACTGGGGAGCGGCTGGGGGATCCTTGCAGACAGCCCTGAGCAGCCGCGTGACTGACTGTGCTGGGCACGGAGCAGCCCTCCTAGGGCAACCTGCCAGCTGTCACAGCTCCCCCTCCACTGCCAGGCTGGGCACAGCCGCCCTCCATGCAGACCACCACTCCTTCCCCTGTGTTGCTGCCTGCAGGCCGGCTGGGCGTCCTCAGGCCTGGGCGGTGACCGTGTGTGCCTGGGGGTGGGCAGTGCCTGAGACGTGGCCATGGCTGCTGGAAGAGCCCTGGTGGAGGAGGGACAGGGACACCCGCTGGCCGGGCACCAAGAACGCTGTGTTCCCGCCACCCCCTCAGTAAGGACGGGATCTAAATGCTGCTCATGTGTCCGGGCCTGGCCGCCAGGGCCGAGCCAGGGATGCCGCCCAGCCATGGGGCCCGGGGCCACCCCGCCCAGCCCCTAGAGGCCCCCAGGGCACAGCCGGCTGCAGTTGGGGCCTGGAGCCCTGCTGCCCCGTGAAGTTGTTTTGGAGGCCAGGGCGGCTGGGGAGAGTGGGGTCTGATTATTGATTCCAGGGACCACCAAGGCAGCCTGTGCCCACCCTGCCCCTGCCTCAGCTTCCCCGCCTCAGTGGTGGGAACGGGGCCACACAAGGCAGCTTCCACAGCCCAGGCCGGAAGCAGAGGCACAGGAGACAGCCCGGCCAGGGCCCTGGAGCCCCCCCCCCCCCACAGCCCACTCCGCCCCAAGCCTGGGGATGCCCCTGCCCCAGCCTCCTCGGGGCCCCGCCTGCCATCCCAGGGCACCCAGGGCAGGGGCAGTGGGGCCCCTCAGGGGTTGACACCCACCTCCCAGCCAGCCCCCCACACCACCCTGCAGACCCTCCGCTCATGACAAGCAGTGCAGACGAGGGCGGCGCTGCCTTGTCCCCGGGGGAACTTTGGGCCAGGAGTGGCAGCCGGGCTCCCAGAGGGCAGAAGGTCCCCAGTTGCTCCTGTTGGAAATGCCACTGCTAGCCCAGCCAGGGCGCTCCCTGGGCTTGTCCCCTCCAGGGGTCCCCGAACCCTGCCTGGGGCTCTACACCCTGGGACTGCCCTCCACAGGGGCCTTGGGTGGGGACAGGCTGCAGCCCTGTGGCCTGGTCCTCCCAGGCAGGGGCCTGGCTCCTCACACTGTGCCCACCGGGCACCCGAGCCCAACTCAACCCCAGTGGCCTGGGAAGCTCACATGTAAGGCTCGTGCTCCAGCAGGGACACGGTGCCCTCGTGCCAAGGTCGGGGTCCGAGAGCCTTGCAGCAGGAGGCTGTGCCAGGGAGGGTGGGCTCTGTGGGTCGGGCCAAGTGGGGTCTCCTCTCCCCTGCAGGGGCAGGCTGTGGGCTGGGGACACCGAGTCACGGGATGTTCCAGGGGCTGCTGCCCTGTGGCTCCAGGTGGGGGTGGCGCTCGAAGCCTGTGTGTGGGGACAGTGCTGGGCCCTCCCGCCCGTCCTGCTGCCCTGGCCCAGGCTCCTCCCCACAGTGGGCAACAGCTGTGTGCGGACTTGCAGGCACCAGCGAGGACCCAGGGCTCTCAGGGGAGCTGAAGATGGAGGCCAAGACAGCCCTGTGCCCAGCAGCCCTCTGCTACCTCTAGCAACCTTACCTTCCCGGGAACGGCAAAGCATTTGGGCACAACTGGGGGGCTCACGGTGCCATGGCCCGACACCCGGGTGTGGGTTTCCAGCCACATCTCAGCTATCCCTGAACACCAGCTGGACATTTCGTGATTCGATTCCTGCTGCACTGGTGTGGTGGGGCATACCTGTGATCTCAGCACCCTGGGAGGCTGAGGCAGGCAGACTGTAAGTTAAAGCCCAGCCCAGGCACCTTAGAGAGTTAGCAAAACCCTGTCTCAAAAAAAGCCTGCAGCGATAGTTCAACAGGAAGGTCCTGGGTTCAACCTCTAGTACTGCAAAAAAAAACAAAAAACAAAACAACAAAAAAACCCGGGATCAGCTCTGATGCTAACTGCTGAGCTGGCTTAGACCCCATGAGATGCCCGAGTCAGGGCCGTGCACCAGGAGTTCTCACAGCTGCTCCTCAGCTGCATGATTTGCTAAATGACTCGCAGCACTCAGAAAGGCACTTTACTCACGGTTATGGGTTCATTACTAGGAAAATGTGATGTTTATACACCATGGAGTACTACTCAGCCATAAAGAAGGGTAAATTCGACTCATTTGCAGGGAAATGGATGCACCTTGAGATCAGTGTTAAGAGAAATAAATCAGCTTAAATAAATCAGCTTAAATATTGTGTGGTTTCTCTCAGGTGAGAAACCCAGAGTAGGAATAAGTTAAAGAGCAAAATAAAAGACAGATAACAGGAAACAGGGACATCGATCTTTTGTAAGAGGCAAGGAGACCACGAGAAGAAGGGAGCAGGAGAAAAGAAGCGGGGCATAAAAAACGCAGACGTGTGGTGCACGTGTCACACCTGCAGAGGAAATTGCTAGTCATGCGCGGGAGCACGGACTGGTGCAGGCAGAAAGGAAAGGGAGACGCAGGCCCAGAGCCGCTGGGCAGTGCGGGGAGGAGCAGCTGCAGCTCTGGCCTCGCCCTGAGGGGGCGCCACGCCAGCGCCTCACCAAACCCAGCTCAGCCTTGGGGTCTCCGAGGATCCCAGAGGCGCCACCCGCCCGGCTGGGTCCCCGCCCCGCTCCCCGCCCTCTGTGACCAGGGTTGCAGACTTTCGGACCCTACAGCTCTTCCGGCCACAAAGTCCAGGACATGGGCTGCGGTGTGCAGAGGGCGGCGTGGTGGACGCTCCTGCCGCGTGTCCTCCGCCACTGTAAAAAGCCTAAGCCTGTGCTTGGAAAATTCCCAGGGGGGAACCAGACAGGGGCCCAGAGCCAGCCCGAGCCCTCCCCAGCCCCAGCGTGCAGAGTTGGGGTCCACACTGCTGCGCCGCCGTGGCCCGGCAGGCCGGAGGGGACAGCAGACCAGCCCCTGTGGGAGGAAACCCTGAGTGACACGCGCTCCCGCCCCACGAGGGGCTGCACATGACCTCTGGAGAGCGTGGGGAACGTGGGCTCCTCGTGGGGTCCCAGCCGACGGCAGCCCCAGGGCGTGCGAGGGCTGCACTCAGACACGGATCAGCTCGGACCCTCGAGGAAAGGAGGCAGTGTCACCTCTTGGTCCTTGCAGGCCACTACCCAGGCTGCCCTGAGGCTCACAGGGGACAGAGCCCAGCCTGGCCGCTCTGAGAATGGGGTCGGGGGCTCTTGCCTGGACTCAGCCCACACAACAAGGTCACTGAAGACAGAAAGATCCAAGAAGAAGTCACAGCCAAGAGCCGCCCGAGGGGACGAGAACGTCATGTGTGTCCCGGGGCAGGGAGAGGACGTCAGGTGAGAACCAAGGAAATCTGAAGAGCATGGACTTAAGCTGACATAAAAACAGCAGCACTGCTCCTGGAGGTGCCAGCGGTGCAGAGTGGCCTGGGTCCCGGGTCCCCCCAGAGCCCAGCCCCTTCCCAGCCGGTGTCAGCTGAAGGACCCAGTGAGTGACGCTGTCCCTGAGGACACCTTAGGGAAGAGACCGGCAGGAACGGGCGGCGTGGGGCAGGCTTCAGAGTGAGAGCGGCCGGAATGGCCACATTTTAACCCGTCGTAATGTGGAAGGTTTTGTTATGAAAACACCAGAAAGCCATTAATGTAAATCATGAAATATTCAGCGAGGAAGCCACTTAGCCACCCGGGTTCCCAGCAGCGGAGCTGGCGCTTCCTGCCTCGGGTGAAAGCCCAGCTCCCAGGCGTCTTCGGGCACCGCCCTGGGTTGCTGCCCCCTCGCCACGGTGACCCCACCAGAGAGCAGGGAAGAGGCGCTGCCGGCACCGTGGCCAGCGCGTCTCCGTGCGTCACTGTGAGCGTGTCCCTGTCGGAGGCATCCACACAGCCCTGCTTCCGGATCCACGGGCAGGTGGCCGCCACGTTGCCCTTTCACTCTCAGGTCCCTCCTGGCCACCGCCGGGGGCCACACGGGCAGGACCTGGGCGCAGACCTGTTTGGTTCCAGGATCTTCCTCTGGGCACACTCCCATTTGCCCATAGCCAACTCCACGCCGAAAAGAAAGCAAAGCAAACAGGAACCCCAGTGGGAATGAGGAGGACATGCCGGCGAAGACAGCCGCTCCTCCAGGCCCAGACAGGGACACGCGGTCCACGGGGATGGGAAGCTGGGGCGGTGCCTCGGTGCAGCGATTCTCCAAACAGCAAACGGAATTACTGTGCAACCCGAAATTCCTCTGCTGGGTCTGCAGCAAATAGGCAAAAGCAGGGACAAGAAGGGGGCCTGGGCCTCATACTCACAGCGGCAGCACTCAGGAGCCACCGGTGGAGGGGATCTGACCCCGGCTACAGCGCGGGTGAGCAGGATGCCCCGAGTGCTGCTGCCCCGCCCCCAGGGGAGAAGGAGGGCTCCAGGGCCCTCAAACCCAGGTGGAGGAAGCAGGTGGTGGCAGGGCAGCCGCCAGGTGGAGGCCCCACTGTCAGATGGGAGCGTGCAGAGCTGTGGGCAGCGGCGAGCCCAGTGCTGTGTAGAGCTCAGCACCACTTACAGGATGAGGAGCGGTGCCAGGGAGTTGGGAGGGTTTGTGTGCACCGAGAGCCGGGCACACGGGTGTCTGCGGCAGCCCTGGCTCACCGGGAGAGGGCTGCCCAGCCTTTGGCCTGGGCACAGGCGACCCTCCTGGGGCCCAGGCGGAGGAGGCAGGGCTGGGGAGCTGGGCAGGCCTGGGCCAGCCTGCCCTGGGCCCTGCGAGCTGGAGAAGGCTGCTGCCTGCGCTGGGCTGCCGGACCTGTCCGTGTTCTCCAGCACTTCCAGGGGCCTGGAGACCCTGCTGGGCTGGGCACGGGGAGGAGGAGCGGGCCAGTCCACTCCGACCCTGGCCTGAGGCCTCCAGGGCTGGCCTTGTCCTGGGGTGGACCTCAGAGAAGCCTGTCGTCCTCCTGTCACAGGGCATGAGGGGCTGTGGCACTCAGTGGGCAGGGACCTGACACTGGGGATGGCTCGTGGGGGCGGGCCTGCCCTCCACACCTCCCAGGGTGCACCCACCTGGCCTGCGGACAGCTCCAGGTGCCTGAGCCCAGCGGGAAGGGCATGGGGCCCTGCCACGCAGATGCCCTGGGATGGGCTGCCTGGTGTGGCCACAGACGTCCTGGCGCCCTGGTTTTCGCCCGCGGCTGCTGATGCCTCAATAGAGGACCTGCTGGGAGCCCTGAGGTGGAGCCGACACCTGGATCCCTGGGGCCCTGCAGGACAGAATGCTGGCTGCCCGCAGGGAGCAAAATCACATTTCTTTACCCACCCCATGTATTACTGTTCTGAAAAGTGAGGTGGGACCTGTCCCTCTCCAACGAAAGCATAAAGTGGACCTGGTGGTGGACGCCTGTAGTCCCAGCACTCTGGGAGGCTGAGACAGGAGAATTGTAAGTTTGAGCCCAGCCTAGGCAACTTAGTGACTTAGTGAGGTCCTGTCTCCAAATAAAAAGGGCGGGGGACGTAGCTCAGTGTGCAGAGGCCCTGGGTTCAATCCCCAGTAACACACACACACACACAGAAGGGAGGAGGGAGGAAGGAGTCAGGAGGCTCCTGTGAGTGACTCAGTGGATCCTGGGAGACCTGTGGTGTTCCCGGGCCGCTGTGGTCTGAGGTCAGCCCAGCACAGAGGTGCCCACCCTGCCGCATGCGCACCCGAGGCAGGTGGGCGGGACCCACAAGGATGAAGCCCACGGAGACTTCAGGCCCCAGTGCCCAGCCGGGAGCTCAAACCTGGGGCGGCGCAGAGGGACCTGCTCGAGGGGGCGGCAGGTGCAAGGGCGACAGGACCCAGGTGGCTGCCACCCGGCCCGGAGCCGTGGGGCCTCTAGCAGGGACTCACTCTGGAGGCGGAGACGCAGAGGCGCCAGTCCCAAGCAGAGGGACGGGGTCCAGGGCGGCCTCACTCGTGTGGGAAGGGCGCCGTGAAATCTTACTTCCGCTTGCATGTGTGTCTGGTGAGCTGCCGTGGCTTATGGGACACTTGGACGCGGCTGTAACTGCCTCAGTGATGGAGACTGCGCTGGGAGGTGCTCCCGGGAAGCTGCCCCACTCCGGGTATCGGCATTTATGTCACATCATGGCAGAGGAGCTGAGCAGCTGGCCAGGGCCTGTCCTTGTCTTCCCAGGGCCGAGGAAGCCCGGCCCTGGCACTGGGTACCCTGGAGTCTGACTGGCCGGCTGCTCCTGGTTTATAGAGAAGGAAATGCAAGTCCAGAGAAACTGACTATCTTGTCCGAGATCACACAGCAAGCCCACAGCAGAGCAGGAGTTGGAGTCGGTGTGTTTGACCTTGGGGCCATACTTCCTGTTCCCTCACCCAGTCACAGATGGCAGGACGGTGAACCTTACTGCGTCAGCTTGATTGGATTAAGAGCTGCCTGGGAGATCAGGAAGGTGCACCTCTGGGTGTCTGGGTGGATCGTAGGTGTGGCCTTGAGTCTATGGCTGGTCCCTGGCCACTTCCTCTCCAGCACAGGTCCCTGCTGTTTCCCAGCTACCATGAACCAAGTATCTTTGCTCGACAGGCCCTCCACCATGATGTTCCTGGCTTAGAGCCAGCCCACCATGGACTGCACCCTGTGATAGCATGAGCTGAGTGCCCTTCTGTAAGTTGTGAGTGTCAGACGCTGTGTCCCAGCCTGACAAGCTGACTAGTATGCCTACCTGCCCCATGGCGTGGATGGCTGCAGAGGTGGAGGGAGGAGGGGACAGCTCATTCCCTGCCCGTTCCCTCCAAGTCAGAACCTCTGCCCTGACCGCTTGTCAGGACTGGCAGCAGGAAGATCTGTCGTCTCGTCCCCAGCGTAGCAGGGACTGGCAGGCCGCATGGTCAGATGCCTAGCTCCTGGCAGACCAGGATGGTCCCTGCCATTTCATGATCTTACAAGCTGGAAAATTATTATTCATGACAGCAAACTTAAAAATGAAATAATAAGTCTGTCCTTTTAAAAAGCAAATTGCGATGGTGGAATATTCATGAGCTGTGACTTCATGGGAGATTATCATTTGGTTAAGTCAGCAGCGGAGGAATTTAGGGAAATGCGCCTGTCAGTCTGAGGAAACGGGTGATTAATACTTTCCTGTTTGCGGGGCCCCTGGATGGGCGCATTTTTAATGTAATAATTAATTAACCTTGGGATTACTCACATTTCACAGGCTCCTGATGCCTTGGCTGTGGGGGTGGGGGTGCAGCCCTTTCCCAGCCCAGTGCCTGGTCCTACTCCAAGACCTCAGAGCCGACGCCCTGGGGACCCGAAAGGGCAAGGTTGAGCCCCAACTTCACAGGAGGCTTAGCTGGGGGTGCGGTAGCCAGGCACAGGGCTCTGTAGCCGTGAACGGCAACCTCTTGGTGAGGGCAGACTTGAGGAGGGTCCCCCAGAACTTGTGTGCCTGAAGCCTGGCCTTTTTGGAAATGGGGTCTTCAGAGACAGTTTGGGAGATCTGCAGGTCCTTGCATGCAGAGAAGGCACGGAGATGGGGACAGGCCATGGCTGAGACCTGCACAGGACAGCAGGAGCCACCAAGGTGGACAGGCCTGCCAGGTGCCCTCGGAGCCAGACAGAGGGGCCCTGACTGCTCACCGCTGGCCGTGCCCTCCTGGATGGGGAAGGAAGCCGAGCCTGTGGAGCAGTGGACCCACTCTCTGGGTTGTGGCCTTCGTCACCTGGTCGGTCACATGGCCCCGGCTCCCAGTAGGGTGGCTCTGGTGTGGCCTGAGGTGCTGGGGCAGCTGGAGCCTCCAGGAGCCACAGTTCGACAGGTCTGGCCTCGGCAGAGAGCAGCACAAGTGCCCAGCTGCCATGCCTGCTCCGTGGGCCCCGTCTCCTCTGCAGAGGGCAGGCCTGGAGCTGCTCTCAGCAGCCGCCCCCTCCCCCTCGCTGAGGTTGTTCCTGCGCCCTCCTGGGGGTGGGACCTGGGGATGCCAGGCCCCGAGGTCCCAGGTGACCCACACGGCACACATGCTCACACGCACTGCACACCACCACCATGCGTGCAGGACGCCCCCATGCACTCATGTGCACGCACACACGGCACCCCAAGCGTGCCCCCTCCAGGCAGGACAACTCGCCTGCGCCCTCTAGTGATATTGTTGAGGCACTGCCACTTCCACTTTTTTACCTTTTTTGGTTTTTTGAGACAGGGTTGAACCTGGAGTGTGCAGCCCAGGCTGGCCTTAGATTCTCAAACCTCCTGCCTCAGCCTCTCCAGTGCTGGGATTATAGGTGTGCACCACAATGCCTAGCAGCTTTCACTTTCCTTTTTTGGTTGTTTTTGTTTTTTGAGACAGGTTCTTGATATGTAGTTCAGGGTGGAGTGGAACTCAGTATGCAGCCCAGGCTGGCCTCCTACTTGCAGTGATCTTCCTGACTCAGCCTCCTGAGTGCTGGGATTACAGCTGGGCACCACCGCACCTTCACTTTCTTGAAGCATTTCCAGCTTGGTGGAGGTCTCTGAGGTCTGAGGTCTTTGGCCCTGGGTGCCACTGGGGTGGCTGCTCACGCCAGGCCCTGGGCCAGAGCGGGCATCTCAGCCTCGCTGACTCCCTCGGGGTCCTGGGCCAGCTGAAGCCTGAGCTGGCAGACCGGGAGGGGACCCCGCACAGCTGGTATCACCGAGCCTGGGGGGTTGGGGTGTGGAGGTGGTGGCAGTGGCCCTGGAGATCGCCCTGCAGTGTGACCCCGGGCCAGCGAGGTCCTCTGGGTCGGGCAGGCACCCAGGAGCCCTGTGCAAATTCCCTTTCGCCGGAAATGGTCAGAGCTGCTTTTGTCTCTGGTCCCTGAGGGCCCCTGGGCCTGGTCTCCACCAGGCTGGGACCCCGGGACCTCCTGGCCACCCCCACAGGCGGAAGTGGCCTGCAGCACACAGTAGGTGCTCAGCGAATGCCCATGGGGGTGAGCCACGGTGCCGTGGGAGTTGTGTGCTACAGAAGTGGAGGCCAAGATGGGGTTTGGGGCGCAAGGTAGGCTTTGGGGAGCAGTACCTGGGCTTGGGGGGCTGGGGAGAGCTTGGGGCCCACGAGCTTGGCCGGGGCATCGGCAGAGCTTGGGGTGGGTGCCCCTTGAAGAGCTGCACACGGCACCCCTTAGCCTCTCCCAGGAGGTGTGAACCCCAAAGGAGCCCCCCAGAGAGGCTGAGCTGCAGGGGCTTGGGCAGCTCCTCCACGTCCACATGGACGCCGAATCCTGGGACGGGACCCAGCAGGGTGCCCAGCCAGCCAACTGGACCCCAGAGCGCCCCTCCTCAGCGAGGCGGTTCCAAGTCTGGGGCCTCAGCACAGCCACGGGCTGGAAGGGACTCGGCCGGTGGTCCCCTTGCCACTTTCTGTCTTTGCCCTGAGTTCCAGGGTGGGGGTGGCCACTGACTGGCTCTTCCCTGGCTGGGAGCCGCCCCCGGGGAGACTGCTTATGCCGGCTCCCAGGCCCCTCGGACTATTTTGCCAACATGCTCAGTGTGCCAAGTGGAGGCAGCCAGGGTGGCCTTCCTGGAGGAGGAGGTCCTGGGCTCTGAAGAATCTGCTGGTTTTGTACCCGGAGCAGGAGCAAGGTCGAGCGGCAGGGCGAGGGCGGGACTGCGCTGTGACTGGGGAGCGGGGGTGCAGCTTCCCGACTTGACCAGCAGGCGGCCTCAAGAAGCTGCGGAGGCGGAGCGCGCCTGGGGGGAGGCTGAGCTAAGAGCCCCGCAAGCTCAGGACCGGCCTGGACGAGCTGGTGGCTTGGCAAAGCCCTGTCCCAACATAAAAAGTAAAATTAAAAAAAAAAAAGAGTTTGGGTGTAGCTCAGTACTAAGGCCGTGGATTCAAACCCCAGCACTGAAAAATAAAAAGATGCCGCTTCAGACTCGGTCAATCACCGACAGACCACGAGGGGAGGAGGAGGAGAAGGTGCCGCTCCCCGCATTCACCTGCACGCTGAAGGCTGACACTGGGACACAGGGGCCTGGGTCCCACGGGTGGGGACGCCCTGTGGGGATGCAGCTGAACCCCTCTACCTGCCGCTGCAGTGTGCTGGCCCCTGGCAGCCCCGAGACGCCCCTCGTCCTGACCTGGGCTGCAGAGGGGACCCGGCTTGGGCAGGGACTTCGTGGGTGTGACAAAGGGTCTCAGGTGAGGCCACTGTAGGTTAGGGTGGCCCTACTAAGGTGACACGGGGAGAGATGATGCGGGAGAGGGAGGCGGGCTGGGCCTGAAGCAGCTTCCAGCCGAGGATGTCTGGAGCGGCCAGCAGTGGAAGAGCCACCGGGACCCCTCCACCACCGCCAGCATCCGGAGGGCACTGGGCCATACCTGGCTTCTCCACGCTTGGCCTCGGAACTGGGAGGTGAGGTGCTTTCCTAGGCCACACCAGGGTGGCTGTGCTGTGCACAGGGGACGAATGCAGCCTCATCCCGGGGCAGCCAGGGATGCTGCAGCCAGCGGGGGTGGCCTCAGAGCCGCCCTCACGGCCTCCATGTACTCACATCCGGCCCAGGCCGGAGCCTCCGCCTGTGCAGCCATGTGGTGTCCAAGGGAGGGGGTGGGGCCACGCTGTCCAGCCCAGGGAGACCGGGAGGTGTGGGCCACACAGAGACCCAGCCCCTGCCGGAAGAAGTTGCTGTCCAGGTGCCTGTGTGCTCAGCCTGGCGGTGTGTCCAACTTCCTCCTCATAGGAGTGGTGTGGCCCTGTCACGGCCCTCTTCACGGGGCCTCTGCTGTCAGTGGTGCTCTCGCTCTTTATCCTCAGCCAGCTCCTCCGGACACTCGGCCCTTCGTCACAGTCCGAGACCCGCACTGAGAGTGCATTCGTGGCCCCATCCTGTCCCAGCACTTTGACTCCGCCCCTAGCTGGGACTGGGGAGGTGTGGAGAGGACACTGCCACAGACGGGGGCTGCTGGGAATGAGCTCAGGCTTTGGGACAACGCGCACATGTTCCTGGGTCCAGCCTGGCCAGGCCAGCAGAGCCTCTGCTAACTCTCAACTCAAGATCCATAATGGAGTCGTTTCAGGACCCCAGTGAGGCCGGTTTGTCTCGTGGTGTCACTGAGGTTGTAGCTGACAGGGCAGCTGGCTTGTGGCCTGCCAGGCCCCTGGGCGCTCTGTGATTTCAGGTTCTTATGTGGGTCCCACTTCGTCCTCAAAGCCTTCACCCTTTCCACGAGGGTCGAAGTCGCAGAACCTTCCCCGCCCTTCCAGTTTTCCTACCGGGCTTCCCACAGGTGTGGGTGGCACCACCATAGCTACAAAGCCCTGTTGACAGCGGTCCACTCTGTTGCCGGCCCAGGCCTTGCTCTCCAAGGGAGCCCTGTACATTCAGCAGCTCCTCGGCCACCTCCACCAGGCTGTGCCTGCACGTCCAGGGGCCCTGTCTCCACCAGCCAGGTCACTCCCCTCCACTGCTCCCACGCTGGGAATGTGCCGCAGCCCCACGCTCCCTGGTGGGGGGTTCCCCAGCGCCCGCTTGCTGCAGGCCCCTCCTCCCTCCCCGCTCCTCCTCCCCAGTCAGAGGCACCCCACCCCTGCTCACCCCAGGTCTCTCCTTGGGGTGCCAAGAGGAAAGGCTGGGGGTGAATGTGTGGCCTCTGGTTGGCCTTTGCTCAGAAAGGTTTCCGAGTGGATGAAATGAACGTGTGCAGACAGTCAGGGCCAGTTCTGACCCAAACAGAACCATTCATTTTAGTTAGTTGTTAAAGAAAAACATGATCCAATAAAGCATGTGAGGAAGACTTTATTCAGGATAAATGACACAAGTACGGGGCTGCAGCAAAGGGGTCTGTGTTGGGAAGAGAGACGGGGGTCACTCTGAACACAGCAGGGCAGGTGGGGATTCATAGCCATCTATGAGGGTTGGTCTGGGGTAAGCGTGGTGGGCGGGGCGACACCGCCTGCAGGTGTTCTGGAGCCGGCAGGAGTCTGGACATCACCTGAGGGTGGTGGAGACTCAGAGCCTTAGAGGTGCTTGCATACCGGCCAAACAGCGTCCTCTGCACACCTGGGCAAGTCCCACGCCACAGAGGAGTCCACTGAGCAAGCCCCTCCCTTCAGGGAGCCGCAGGCTGGGCCTCCCGCAGACCCCGGCTCCCCAGGCCGCTGTGCAGGTGCACCCAGGCTGCCCATGAGAGTCACGGTTCTAACAAGGTCCCGGGGGAGGGTGGTCTGCGGCCTCATTTGGAAAATCTCTACTCGAAGGCCGTACAGTCCAAAAGAGACAAAATATGGGCCACATATACAATTAAGATTTCCTAGTGGCCATGTCCTAAAAAGGCAAGAAGAAACAGGTGGAACTGCTCCTTCTTTGCGGTGCTGGGGATCGAACCCAGGTCCTTACGCGTGCTGGCAAGCGTTCTACCGCTGAACTGTCTCCAACGAAGATGAATTTTAGGAATGTATTCTACTTAATTCCAAAATATGTATTCAATATACACATGGAATCAATATAAACCATGGCTCGCTATTTCACATCCTATCTTCGCTCACGCTGACAGCCAGGTGTGCCTGGCCTGGAGAGCACGTCAGTTCGCCGGTTCGCCCAGCCGGAGCTCCTCCTCCAGGTTGCCTGGCGCCTCAGAAGGCAAGGGAGGCCACAGAACTACAACCCCCAGCACGCATCTGGCGTGACCATGACGCACTTCCGGCGCGCGGTGGGAGTGGGGTGCCTGCCGCAGAACTACAATTCTCCGCCTGCCACTGGAGCGTCCTCACGCACTTCCGGTGCGGCGGAGACAGCGCGCCCCCGGCGGTTGTACTGCAGCAGCGAAGCGATCGATCTCTGGGGCGGCCGCGAGTTACTGACGGCCGTGCAGGGGGGAGCCGGGGCGGGGCGGCCCAGCGAAGGAGCGAGCGGCGTGGCCCGGCCCCACCCCCGCCTGCTTTCCCGCCCTCTCTCCCGCCTGCCCTGGTGACCTTCACGGGCCGGGGCCGCGGCGCTGGCCCGGGTGGTGGCGAGATGTTCGTGCAGGAGGAGAAGATCTTTGCAGGTCAGGTGCTGCGGCTGCACATCTGCGCGGCCGACGGCGCCGAGTGGCTGGAGGAGGCGACCGAGGACACGTCGGTGGGGAAGCTCAAGGAGCGCTGCCTCAAGCATGTAAGGCCCGGCCCCTCGTCGGAGCCCCGCCTGGACTTGCACCCAGCGGCCAGCCCGGGGCTCTCAGGTCCTGTGCGCCTCCCTTCTCGGTACTTGAGAAGTACCCCGGGGGTCGGCCACTGCCAGCCACCAGGCCATCTCTCCTTGGGCCACCCTCTACTTTCTGCATTTGGCCGGGAGGCGGGGCGGAGGGGAGACGACGCCGGGAAAGGTAGAGTCCTGGCTGAGATTTGTGCCTGCTGCAGTTGCGGTGAGGTTTGGGTTCTCACCGGGTCCCCCAGGAGCTGAGCGTTAGTGCAGGTCCCTTCCTTAAGAGGCGTCTTCCCTTCTCCGCCGAGCAGCTGCTTGGATCTGTTTCCTGGGGCTGCCTATGAGCCTAGGCTTGGCCCTGAGCTCGAGTCACTTAAAATAGCGCTCTGCTTGTCTGTGGGGGTGAAGTCGATTTAGCCAAAGGTACGGACCGGGTCTTCTCCCAGACAGAAGGATCGCTCCGTAGGTCGAGATGCTCCTTAGCTCCTAGGTTGTCAATGTTCGGAGCTAGTTCTTGAGACTTTGCCTCTAAACCCACCTCAGTAAGGTCAGGTGAGGCTCTGTCCCTGAGGCCTAGTGGCCCAGGGAAGCGCTAGACTTGACTCGTCTAGGGTGTCCTGTCAAGATTTGGGTTAAAGGTGGCCACAGCTTTCTAGTGGGGCTGTGGGAGCAGTCGAGTGTCTGTACACTTGACAGGTTGTTCTCTAAGATAAGGCTAGGGGTGAACTTCCAGTTATGATTGCGGTCGCTGCCCGAGAGAACTTTGTCATCGCTCTCGGGAGTGGTTGGGTGGACTCCATCTGTAACTGTCAGAGGCGGTGTGAGGAGACCCACCCCGGTATAAGCCCCGCGTGGAGCACACTGTACTGAATGTGGTGGGCATTGGGGGTCTTAGCCTCAGTGCTCCACCCCAGGGAGGCTCACATGCTCAGGGGCAGGTGTGTTGGCTGCTTTCTTGTATTTTAGGGTTTTTTTTTGTTTTTTTTTGGTTTTGAGATAGGGCCTCACTATGCAGTTCAGGCTGGCCTTGAACTCTGGGTGATCCTCCTGCCTCAGCCTCCCCAGTGCTGGGATTACAGGTGTGCACCATCCCACTGGGGCCGGCCCCTTGTGTTTTTAATAACCTAGCCCATGTGGTTCCACTGATTAGAAGCACCACCCTCTGCCATGGGCTCCTCAGTGGCTTGGTTTGAATGCACTAGCCCAGAACTTGGCCCAGAGTGGCCATCAAAACAAATGTGAGAATTCACAGGAGGAGTAAAATATATTGTCAACTCAAATCGCAGGGACATGGAATGTCCACTGTCTTGGCGTGGCATTGAGTTTAACGCATTCACTCTGCGGACTCACGTCAGAGTCATATAGCAGTGTTTTAGGAAGGGGACTAGGAAATGACCCATGGATGCTTGCTGGTAAGTTTCAGGAACACTTGGGGTTAATTAGGCAGCCAGTTTCAATATGATGCTAATTATCTGTGATATTTATTGTCCTGGCAAGTATTGAGATTGTATCAGTTGAGATTCTTTTGGTCATTATCCTCCTGTAAATGGGGACTTTATCCCACCCTGCAGTCTCCTCAGGTGCAGGGGATCTGAGCACAGGTGGGGGATGAGAGGGGACAGAAGCCTAAAGGCAGAGTGCACAGCCGTGCCCTGTATGGGCATCCCTTCTCCTGGTCTGCCCCTCAGTGCTGTGCCACACATGCACGCTGCCTGCTGCCCTGCTTTCCACCTGGCAGTGTGCTGTGAGAAGCTGCCGTCTGCCAGTTCCCTGCTCCTGCACAGGAATTTCATGCCCAACAGCTGACATAGATTATGGGCTGGAGAGCTGAGCCATCAGAGAATGCCCGTGTTTGTGTCCCATCCGTGCTGGTGTCAGAAAACCCTGGCTAGGAAGGAACAGGCTCCGGTTGTGCACTGGAATGTTGCCCTGGGAACCGGGGCTGTGTGCAGGTGGTGGGGTTGAGGCGCGTGTGTCCTAGCCTGCTGTCCTGTCCCCAGTGTCCCTGTGCACTCCACACCAGTGTTGTCCTGGTGTTTTTCTTCCCTCTTTTCCCACTGCCCCTGCACCTGCTGTTGCTGGGGCCCACTGCCACAGTAAAGGGGTTATTGCTGCAGCTGGAAGGAAATGGAGTGCTGTTTTGCCTGCACTTCTTTGTTCTGTCCAAGGTGGGCTCACCGTGGCGGTCTCTAGCGTCTACCGCTCAGGCCTGGGAGGGGCGCAGCGGCCCTTCAGCTCGCAGGGCATTCAGGATGTCAAGAGGACGCTGCCTGAGATGTAAATGCCAGAATGGAGCAGCATCCTTGCTAGTGTGGTTGAGATGTCCCAGGCCCCTGAAGCCTCGGGCCCTGCCCACTCCGTGTAACAGTGCACCGGGTCTGAGCAGAAGCTAAGGCCCGGCTCCTGTGGGAGGACATGGGACAGGGTGGGCGCGGAGGTGATTTCACCAGGGCGCATGCAGAGATGCAGAGAGGACCGGAGGGGTCGTGCATGGGGGGTGACTCGCACCTCCGTCTTCTCCCTGCGGTGCTGTTGTCATGGTGATGGATGGTTGGATGAGGATTGGAAACCAGAATGAGGATTATTTTGGAAAATTGTGTTTCCTGGACTGTATTCTGTTTTGCTTTTTTTTGTTGTTTTTTGAGACAGGGTCTCGCTATGTAGTTCATGCTGGCCTCAACTCATGGCAGTCCTCCTGCCTCAGCCTCCTGAGTGCTGGGATTACAGGCGCGTGCCGCCACGCCCAGCTTCTTGACTATTCCGAACTTGACATGGCAACTAGAATTGTCTGAATTTCCAGACTGGCAAAGCCCGTAATTCTGGAGCAGTGCTGTGGCCAAGCTCCAGGGAAGCTGAGGGAGCCCTGCTCTGGCTGTGCTAACAGCACAGCTGGCTGCTAGCTGAGGTCCAGCCCTTCCCCTCGGCCTTGCCATTCGGGGAATGTTTGCTGACCCTGGAAGCCTTCATGACTTTTCCTCAAATGGAAAATCCTAGTTACTGGTGCAGTGCCAGTGTTGAGAGTGCATACCCGCCTCCCTTTCCCTTTTCCAGTTAGCAGTGTGCGCTGGGTATTTCTGAGCCTCGGTGTGGCAGAGGGAGCTGGTGAGCAAACTTCTGCTGGGGCCTGTGCACTCTCTCCCACCCGAGGCCTGGGCCTGGCAGGGCTGGAGTCCAGCCGGGCCTCTGTCCAGGGGACGCGCAGTGTGGGGCTGGGTGGGCAGTGGCGAGCCTGGGCTGCTGTCAGGTGGTGTGCTTGGCGCTCAGGCCGGGCCCAGAGCCACATGGGACCCCTGACGCTGCCGCCCTGCGACAAGTGTGCGTTCTGGCAGCCGTGTGTATGGCAGAGAGGAGGCTGCTGATGTGGTGAGCAGGGTCTGCCAGCAGTGAGCGAAGGGGCTAAGGGACCGGGCAGGACTGCAAGGGAGCCTGGTGTCGTGCTCGTAGGGTGGCGTCCTGGGTCCCCGTGAGGGCGGGCTGCTGCCCCCTCCTCACCGCTGCACCCGACGGTCTCCATCTCCGTCGGGGGCCGAGGACCTCAGAGCCCCCCACGCCTGCATCGCTGGGCTCCAGGCCTCTGGTGACTCACGCACACCTCTACCCATCTTTGTGTGCAGTGTCCCTCAGTGAGCCGAGGCCGAGGTGTTCGGTGGGCAGGGCCTGGTTCCTGGACTCTGGGAGCCAGTGTTCTTTCTCATGCCTATAATCTTAGCTCTTTGGGAGGCAGAGGCAGGAGGGTCTCACGTTGGAGCCCAGCCTGGTAACTTAGCAATGCCTTCTCTCAAGATTAAAATAAAATAAAATAAAATAAAGAGCTGGCCTATAACTCAATGTGGAGGCCCTGGGTTCAGTCTCTAATACTGAAGAAAAGACATAAAAAGGCCTTTGCAGATCTTTCCAGACCAGAAAAGCATTTTGGGTTGTCACTGCTTAGAGTGTTGTGTGTCTGAGTTCTGAGCTCCCCTGGGAGTGTAGAGTGGGTGGTGAAGTTGAAGGCCAGGGACCATGCCTTGTGGTATTTCTTTCTGTCTTTAACAGGGTTCTTTGATTTCAGCTCTGCTTTAATGTCTCAGCTAGGGAGAAAACCTCATAAATTCCCACGTGGGAATTCCCAGATGTCAGGCCCTATAATACTATGGGTATTATGACTTTTTTTTTTGGTACTGGGGGTTGAACTCAGGACCTTGGGCTTGCGAGGCAGGCAGTGATCCACTGAGCTAAATCCCTGGCTCCATATTATGATTATTTTCTGTTATATATTGTTTGATTTTATCCCCAGTGTGCTCACGGGAGCCTAGAAGACCCCAAAAACGTCACCCACCACAAGCTCATCCACGCTGCTTCCGAGAGGGTGCTCAGTGACACCAGGACAATATTGGAGGAGAACGTGCAGGACCGAGGTGAGGAGCCTCAGAGGAGCTGGGCCGGGACCAGGTGCTGGGCGGGGAGGAGCCGGGGCTGGCCAGAGGCCTTGCGGTGCACATCCAGTGTCATGTCCCAAGTTGGCTCTGAGCGAGAAAACTGGATTGACTCTAGTTTTATTTTTCTTTTATTAAAAAAGTGTGTGTAATGAAGTATTTGTGAAAAACCGCAGAGATCAAAACTGAGTGAGCAGCAGGCATCCGAGAAGCTGAACATGAGCTTTATTTTTAATTCTGTCTCAAAGCGAACCTGGACTCTAGAGCTTTGCAGGTTTTGTTTTTGGGTTGGAAATGAAGGCTGTGGCAGTTGTTTGAGGCCTCGTAGTAAGATGTGCCTCTACACGTGCCCGCTTCGGGTCTCCAAGCCGAGTAACCACCGACTGCTATGGGCGTCCTGGAGGCGAAGGCCCTGGGGTGCCACTCACAGCCTCCACTGCCGTGGCCTTCAGGCCCGGCTGGCGAGGGGGAGGTAACCAGCAGCGCGTGGGGGCCAGCCACGCCTCAGGGTCTTGGCTCTGCAGCCTACACACTTTCACAGCAGCCACGAGAACGAGGCATTTGGCCACCAGGACTCTGCCAGGCTGCAGCCGCGACCCCACAGCCTTGTCCTCCTGCCCAGGAGCCCGTAGGTCAGCTGGGGCCACGCAGGCATTGCGGAAACTGAGGGGGCTTCCGGGTTAGGAGGGAGCCGGGAGGATCCCTCAGGAAGGGTGCCTGGCACCCTGCCTGCCGCTCGGGGCTGTGACTGTGCTGCACTTAGCAGGCTGATGTGCTCTTCCCCAGATGTCCTCCTGTTGGTAAGGAAGCGAGCCCCGGCTCCCCTGCCCAGGATGGCTGAAGTCTCTGCAGAGGAGAAGGTGAGTTTCCGCCGCCCCGAGAGCTCTCAGTGGGAGTCTCCTGGTCACTCACTGGCCCACCTGTGCTGGGTCACAGTATCTGTGGCGGGGGCCGCTCTCTGGCTGGCTGAGCTGCTGAACCAACTTTCCGTATGTCTCCCATTGGGGCCCAGCTCTGAAAAAGCTCAGGGCTGCGCTGCCGTCTGGCTTAACCTCCGCATTCTGCTGTCCTTTCTGTCCTTGAGCAGCGGAGGGTCCCTAGGAGCATTGCTGAGGGAGCTCCGCCCAGGGAGGGCAACACGCGGGCTGTGCTCTGCCGTCTGGAGGCCACCTGTGCATGTCTCGTCTGCTTCCTGCTGGACAGTTGGGTGTCCTGGAGTCCAGGGGTTGATTTATGGTCTGCATCTTCCCGAAAGCTCACGGCCTCGGGGAAACTGCGAGGTGTGTCCCCAAAGCTGTGTGTACCTTTTTCTGTTCCTACACCACAGCAGGGGGCCTGTGCCCTGGTGCAAAGCAGCTGCCTCGCCTCACGGTTCATCCCTCATCCTGAGGTGCTGGTGTTTCTTCCAGGGAGTGGGCTCACCCAGAGGGAACAGCTCTTGGGGCTGGGCCAGGGCCTGAGGGCGGCGAGCTATTCTGGGGCTCCCTCTGGGCTGGATATTTAAGGAGCACCCTGGGCTGCGCCACCTTATCTCCAAACACCTGGCCACAGCGTGGGTGTGGGCGGGTGGGCGGGAGCCAGGCCTGCTTCTGAGGACTGCTGTGGGCAGGGTTTCTGGGCACAGCCCGAAGCCTGCTGACGGCAGCGTGCAGGACCAGCAGAGCCGCCCGCCTGCCCTTCCTCCTTCCGCACCTGCTTGCAGAGTCGACCCTGGAAGCTGTTCACTCATGGTTCTATGATTAACTTTTCTAAGTCAAAAGAACACCTGTATTCAAAAAGGCAAATCTTTTTCATAGAAAGGTACAAATTCCCAATGATGAATGTTCTCATTCTATACCTAACATGTACCAATAAGCTTAATAAAAAAAGGAATTACAGCTCACTAATGATAAAAAAGGCAAATCTTGCAAATCCTTTAGTAAAATCAGTAGTTTTCTCTCAGAGCTGAGTCAGACTGTGTGAGGCACCTGTAGCCGCTCTTCTGATTCTGCAGGGATGTGCGTGGGTCGCTGTTTCCTCAGTTACTGTCAGCTTCCTAGGCCAAGGCGCCATACCCCCTCCTCCCAGAGATGAGCTCAGTGGGCCTGCTGTTGTTATTTGAGCACTGCTTTCTGCCACAAGAAAAGCACGTTAAGATTGTTTAGGGAAGCCAGCCGGCCCTGGCCTCGAACTTGCGAGGCTGAGGCAGGAGAGTCACAAGTCCTGCTGAGGTTACACAGCAAGACCTTGTTTTAAAAAGACACACACACACACACACTCTCTCTCTCTCTCTCTCTCTCTCTCTCTCTCTCTCTTCATGGTATTAGGAACTGAGCCCAGGGCCCTGGCTGAGCTGCATTCCCAGGTCTTCCTTTTCATTTTGAGGCAGCTAGGTCGGTGAGTTACCCAGACTGGTCTTGAACTTGTGACCCTTCCACCCCGTGCTGGGATTGCAGCCACCGGGCCAGGCTAGGATGATCTTTTTGTACAGCTTTCTTTTTCTTGGGGTAAGTAATCGCCTCACTGACTTTGTCGACCTTAGCAGAGGTGAGAAACTCTGGCACCGGGTAAGAGCGTCGGGCTGCCCGCTGGCGCCGTCCCTCCGTGCTGGTCCAGCCCCACACGGCCAGGTCTTCCCTCTCCTTTTCCTGTGTCAGGGCTGTGTGTAGCTTTCCCTTTCCGCCTGGCAGAGCGTCACAGACCTGTCTCCATAGGGTAGTGCTGGTCTCGTCATTCACCTACGAGCCGTTTCTTGCCCGGGGTCTCGAGCATTGAAATCCAGGCCCTGGGGCCGTGTTCTTGGCTGGAGGCTCTGGGGAGAGGCTGCTTCCAGGCTCTCCAGGCAGCTGACAGCGCCATCTCTTGCTGGCGCTAGCGGGGTGGGGGAAACTGTACCTCTGGAGGTGCTCGAGCTCCTTGGCCCAAGGCCCCTCTGTCCTCTCTGCCAGTGGCGGAGTTTCCCAGAGATGGGCCCCGCCAATGGAGCCACATCTTTGTGGGGCTCTGACTAGGTCAGGGCCACCACGGGTCAGGGGCTTCTCCAGGAGCTGGCTGTGGCCTGTGGCCGACCCCAGCTGCAGGGTGGAAGGTGCCTGCCGCCTTTAAGTCCCGCTGCTGTGTCCTCGAGGGGCAACCTGCCTTGTGCCTCAGTTTGGTGGAAGCAACTTCCTCCGGCGTCTGGGAAGGGCAGTCGGGCAGTGTCAGGCAGCGAGGGCACTGCTCTTGGCCCACCCTGCTCCGGCGGGACCTTTGGGTCCGTCCTGGGCTCTGGCGCGTGTCCTGTCCTCTGTGCTGGCCGTGTTGATGCGGGGGATGCGGATGTTGGAGTTCAGGAAGTTCCGCTCTGGATCATCTTTGACAGCTTCCCCTTCCGACTTCCTCTTTCTCTGAGCTTAGGGCTTGGCAGGTGAGCCTGCTTTCTGCCACTGTCCTCACCCTCTGTCCGCTCTGTGGCTGCTGCGCCCCCGAGAGTGGGTTGGGGTGCTCCCCCTTCCCCAGCTCGTCCCTTGCCACTGCCTTTCTCTTTCCTGTCCACTCCTGGCTTTTGTCTCCCTTGATCTGCCCTGCACACCTGGCTGTGTTGCCTCTTGGTGCCTGTGCTGTTCGTGGCTGACCCCATGGCTGGGTCTCCCGCTGGTGCGGGAAGCAGCCTCTGCCCGCTTCCTGGGCCACAGGCCCTGGCTCTCGGCTCTCAGCTCTCAGTGAGGGATTTGGTTTCTCTGAGGAGCTGCATGAGCCCAGCTGCCCTTAGAGCTCAGCCCACTCTGTGGCCTCCGGTCCCGAGGAGTATCTGGGAGGCTGGCGGCCCCGTGGGGTTGTGGCCTTAGCCCACGGCTCTGTCCACCCTCTGTGCACCTTTGTCCTCCTGAGTGCTGGTGCCTCCCCTCCTGGTTTTGTGTCTTCTGCGTGCTCTCGGGCCATTCCGCTGCCCTCATCCCTGTGTTCTGGCTCAGGAGGTGTGCGGAGCGTGAGGACGGGCCTGCATTTCAGCCTCCGGGCTTCTCCGCCATCGGTGGGGCCTCTGTGGTCTTTTTTGGTCCTGCTTCTCCCTGTCTTCCCCGCAGGCTCACGGTGGGCGGAGTGGGGCCTAAGTGCCCCCAAGCACAGAGCTTTGCAGGGTCACCGCCCTCACGTGGAGGAGACAGACGAGGTGCGGCCCACGGGCTCAACCCCTGCCAGAGCTCACTGCTGACTCTCCCGCCCTCTATGCAGAAGAGGCAGGAGCAGAAGGCTCCGGACAAGGAGGCCATACTCCAGGCAACAGCCGGCCTGCCGGCCTGCAGCACAGACCGGGCTGCGGTACAGACCACCACGAGAGACGTGAGTGCTGCACGCATGTGCCGGGTGGGCTGGGTGGGAGCAGGGCTGGGCCTGCTATCTGGAGGCCAACTTAGGAGGATCGCTTGAGGCCTGCCTGGGCAGCATAGCAAGACCACGTCTAAAAAAAACCCCAACAAAACCAAAACAAAAACTGCTCAGGGAAAGTGGGGAAGGGTGTTCAAGAACTCTAGTACTTTTGCAGCATTTCCGTAAATCTAAAATTATTTCAAAACGAGAAATGCAAAAGACACCTGAAGGCAGGGCTGGAAGCACAGGTACCTGTGGGTGGACCTGAGGGCTTTGCCTGAGCTTGGCCATGCTGTTCAGCAGACATCTGAGCTCTGGGTCATTTGGTCTGGAGAGCCCTCCTGAGTTGGAGACAGAGGGCTTGGGGAGCCGTGTGAACCAGCGCAGGTCTGGCACATGCTGTGGTGTGGTGGGTGGCCCCTTGGGCTTTCCCCGATCCAGTCTGATCCTAGTGCTGCCCGAGCCCTGGGCCGCCTTCAGAGCGCCCTTCTCTTGGGGCACCCCAGGGTCCCATGTGGCCCGGGACAGGTGCCTCCTCTGCAGCCGCCTCTGTGCAGCCCCGCCTGGTGGGTGTCATGGCTGCTCGTGCTCTCCAGGCCGTGCCTGGTGGAAGCTGGGGCAGTGGGGTCTCAGGGTGTCCTGCTAGCTCTTTGTTCGTGCTTCTGCTGCTTTGGGGTGGCCAGCGGGGTCCCCAACTGCACCTCGCTGGCCACCAGCCAGCCAAGGCGGCACCCGGGCTCAGCAGCCATCCCAGCCTGGTGCTGTCACTGCACACAGCCCCTTCCGGTCCTGTGGCGCCTCCTGAGGGTCGGGCTGGCCCTGCCCGGCCTCTTGTCCACTGCCTGGTGCCCAGTAGGAGGGCAGCACCATGTGGACTCCCACGTTTGGCGTGAGCACGGGGGCTGCAGGTCAAGTCGCCTTGTCTGACATTCAGAGAAACAATCTCTCTTTCCCTGCTGCAGTTCCAGACGGAGCTCCGGAAAATCCTGGTATCTCTCATCGAAGTGGCACAGAAGCTGTTAGCCCTGAACCCTGACGCAGTTGAATTGTTTAAGAAGGCGAACGGTATGAGCAGTGCCCAGAGGGGCCCTGTGACCCTGTGTGCTCACACTTTGGCCCTCGAGGCACTGGTGTGGTGTCCGGCGTCCAGCTCCGCCTCCCACTGGGGCCATGGCTGCTGGCTCCCGGCCCTCGTGTTCGGGCGTCCTGAGCTGCAGGGCATGCTGGATGTATGCGGGGCAGGATGGGGCTGTGTGCCGAGGCGGGGGCTCCTCACCCATCTCCCTGTCACCTGCAGCTATGTTGGACGAAGACGAGGACGAGCGGGTGGATGAGGCCGCCCTGCGGCAGCTCACGGAGATGGGCTTTCCGGAGAGCAGGGCCTGCAAGGCCCTCCGGCTGAACCAGTACGTCGGGGACACGGGGCTGGGTCCCGGCCCCTCCAGGCTCTGACTGGGTCGTCTTCAGGATGTGCCGGTCCTTAGGGAGGCACCTCACACACGTGCTCTGGAGGTGGTCACTTTCTTGTCTCAAAGTGAGGTTTTTTTGTTGTTTTGCCTTTTTGTAGAGATAGGGTCTCTCTATTGTCCATACTGGTCTTAAACTCTTGGGCTCAAGTGGTCCTTCTGCCTTGGGCTCCTGAGTAGCTGGGGCTGCAGGGTGCACTGAGAGTTTTAAGCCCTGTCCCTCGCTCAGGCCACACTGGCTGGTCATCCGCTGGATGCTGGTGGTCTTCCCAAGTCGGTGCTGCAGACACTCAGACTTCGGGCCAGCAGGGGTTGAGGGCTGTGCCCTTCCTGCTCTGGGCCTGTGGGGTTCTGAAAGTGTTTTGCAGTGCTGGGGATCGACCCAGGCCTCCCTGTGCACCCTGGGCAGGTGCTGCACCCTGGCTTCCGGGGCCCATGAGTTTGGGGGCCTGTGCCGGGAGCGGGGTCTGTGCTGGGCGAGGAGGGCCCTGCGCCTGAGGTAAAGGCCACATCCACGGAGCACTGAGGGCCGGCCTGGGGTTGCCAGAGCATCCTCCGCGGAGCCCCCAGCGGGGAGGGCCCTGTCCTGCCCTGGGAGAGCTGGGAAGAGTCTGTTGTCCCCTTACAGCATGTCAGTGCCGCAGGCCATGGAGTGGCTGATTGAGCACGCGGAAGACCCGGCCATTGACACGCCTCTTCCAGGACAGTCCGCGCAAGCCGCCGTGGCAGGTGCTTCGGCTGCCACCTCCGAGGCTGTGGTGGCCGCTGCTGAGGGAGACGAGGAGCAGGACGAGCTCACAGAGATCTTCAAGAAGATCCGCAGGAAAAGGGAGTTCCGGGCCGACTCGAGGGTACGTGTGGGCCCGCAGCCCTGTGCGCCTGTGTCCGGAAGCTGGTCTGGGCAGAGCTGCGTTTCTGCATGCAGACTGCATTGTCCTTGCCTGAGTCCAGGGGCTCATTTCCAGAGTCGTCTCCTGAGAGGACGAGGCAGGGCTGTGCTGTGGCCGAGGGGCAGCGCCAGGGGCAGAGGGGCGGGCACAGGCCGGGAGCAGGAGCAGCTGGGGCGCAGGGCGAGTTGCCCAGGTGAGAGGCCCCTGCTCCCCGCTGCCTCTTCTCTGTTCACTCCTGGGCCTGGGTTTGGGGTCTGGTTCCCCTCTGACCTCTGCTCCCGTCAGATCATGGCTGTGCCCGCTCTTGGGTGCCTGCCTCAGGGTGTGGTGTGGGGTTTCTTTGGGCCTCCCCCTGGGGACCCCGTGTGGCCAGGCCACAGAGACCCAGGCAGGGGGTTTCCGAGTGTCTGCAGGGCTGAGCAGGACGCCCAGCCAGGCCGGGTTGAATCTCGCCTGTCCCCAGGGACCTGCAGGATGAGCCACTCAGGTTCTGCCTTCCTGCTTCTTGCGCTGGCCGTGAGCCCATTCCTGCTGACAGGCCTGGGTCTGTCCACTTCCGGGTCTGTCCATTCTGGGCAGCCCCGCCTCCCACCCCTCTGGTCAGGTGGGCTCCATCACGTGACTTCTGGTCCTGTGAGTCCCTCCTTGTGCGTTTGAAAGTCTTGGTGTGCTGCTTTGGGGCAGGTTTCTAGGGCCCAGCAGGGTGTCCTTGCTCTGGTCTCCCGGGAGCCCGCTTCCTGTGGCATTGCTCTTCTGTGTGCTTCCTGGCACCCGCAGGCGGGGCCTGAACTCCCCAGGTCTTGGTCCTGCCCAGTCCTTATGGGTTTGTTGATGGTTGGCTCCTGTGCTTGTCATCACTGTCCCCATTGCCCCTTTTGCTGAGGTGTGGCCTCCTGTGTGGCCCAGGCTGATCTCAAACCTGTAATCCTCCTACCTCAGCCTCTCAAGGAGCTGGGATTACAGTGTGTACCACTGTGCCCTGCGTTCGACTCTTCCTAAGCAACAGGTCTGCACCCTTAGTGTTGGCCCCTTTTCCTGCTGCCATCCTCTCCTCCCCCGTCTGTGCTGGAAGAGTGCAGAACGCCCTCGAGTGCGGGTCTTCAGGGCCTGAGGGCCAGGTGTCAGCCCCTCCTGGCCTGATTTCTGCGCCAGTCCTGAGACCACACAGCTTAGCCACTGTAAGAAAAGAGTGCAGGCCCCCACTGCCACCCGAGAAAGTCCCTCCGCTCCCTGATGTGAGTGGTAGCCGCTGGTGCTGACCGAGGAGGCCACCTTGCCTTGGAATTCCAGGCCCCCAGCTTTGTGTGTGGCCTTTCTTTTGCAGTGCACGGGCCCCTGCCCCCCTTTGCTGTGCACACCTGGGGCCCTGGGCTTAGGCAGCATCCAGCAGCGCAGACTGGATAGGCCCCAAACGGACTGGGTGCTGCTCAGGCTTCCCGCAGAGCTCGGGGCAGGCCCCTGTGGGCGTCCCGCCTGTTCCTGCCCCACCAAAGTCCTGTTGGGCTCTCAGACCTCTGACCGCCTGTGATGCGCATATTGTCCTCGTGTCTCGGTGTCCTGGGGAGAGCTGAGCGGGGCAGGAGAGGGGACTGTGGGGCTCGGGCCTCAGAACATGAGCAGAGCCCCTGGGCAATGGGGAAGCCCTTGCAGTTTCTCTCAAAACTGACCTCTGAACAGTGTGTCATGGAAGGTTAGCATGAAGTGAAGGAGGTATTATCTTGCTAGGAGATTTTTGCCCTGAAAATGTATATTCTGTCCCCTAAAGAGTTGAAGATTAGGTCACCATTCACCCTACGAATTATCAAATGCTTCACTTAGAGCTTAAGTGTTAACTATGAGATGTTAAAGTTAGTTTTAGCGCTTAAGATAAAATCGGAGTAAGAGCACCTTCTAGACAGTGACATTTCTATCCCATTTAAACTGGATTTCTGTACTCGGCCTTCTCGAGCGCTGCCTTGGAGGTCGCAGTGGGCAGCTCGGCCGCTCCTCCCCGCTCAGGTCCCGCTCATGTGGCCCGCAGGGCACTGGGATCTGGGACAGCTTCAGTGAGGCTGGGGTGAAGGACTTGGTGGGAAAGTGCGGCTGATGGCACAGTGGCGGCTGTGCTTGAGGTGCTGTGCTGCGGCCTGGGTGGTGTTCACCGGCTGCGTGCTTCTGCCTAGGCTGTCATTTCCCTGATGGAGATGGGCTTCGACGAGAAGGAGGTGCTCGACGCCCTCAGAGTGAACAACAACCAGCAGAATGCCGCCGTGAGTACCGTGGGCCAGCCTGCGTCCTGGCCCTCGGGGTGTCAGGCTCTGCTGCTGTCTTGCGGCCCGTGCTGTTCACTGAAGCATTGGGGCCGAAGATTCAGGTGGCAAACAGCTTTGAAAGTACTAGTCTGGCAGGGCGGTGCATGCCTGCAATCCCAGCACTCCGGGAGGCTGAGGCAGGAAGAACATAAATTTGAACCCAGCAGGGACAACATACTAGGCCTCAAAATAAAAAATAAGAAAGGGCTGGGGATGTAACGCAGTGCGAAGACCTCGAGTTCAATCTCCTACACCCCACCCCATTGAAATCTGAGAAAACTCTGGGCCTTGCCTGTCTAAAAACAGTGCCTTGCGTGTGCATGTCTTGCTGATGTATAATTTGTAGATGTGTGTTCTTACTCGTACCTGGACATCGAGCCCTGTGTTGTGCACAGGCCACCTGCTGCTAGGAGCCCTGCCGTGGGCCTGGTGGGCTGGCGGCCTCCACTGTGGACAGGGTTGAGGCCCAAGTGCCCACTTGTGTGTCCAGCCCTCCGGGTATGTGGGCTTGGGGCAGTGCAGTCATATGGGCCCCTTCTCTAGCACAGGCCTGGCTGCTGGGGCAGTGGTCAGGTTCTCCTGCAGAGCCAAGTCTGCTAAGACTGCCAGGCCAGATCTCCTTTCACTGTCCAGCCTGGCCGGATGTGTGTGGAGCTGGATGGACACAGGCTTGTTGTATTGGGGTCCTTTCCAGTCAGCAGTGGGGGGACCTGCCAGGAACTGCAGAATCGGACAGGGCCAGGTGCAGGGCTTGTGTCGGCAGTGTTGCCAGGAGCTAACGGCTCTCCCGTGTTCTTGGGTTTCAGTGCGAGTGGCTGCTGGGGGATCGGAAACCGTCCCCCGAGGAGCTGGACCAAGGCATCGACCCTGACAGCCCTCTCTTCCAGGCCATCCTGGACAACCCAGCGGTGCAGCTGGGTCTGACCAACCCTAAGACGCTGCTAGGTGTGTGCACCTTCGTGACGCTGGCCTGGGTGGGGGCACAGGTGGTACTGAGTGGCGCTGGGGCCAGGCCTGGGGCCCAGGCCAGCTCAGGTGGACAGGCTCCCACCAGGGTCAGGCAAGCTGTGCCTGTGGCTTGTGTGGCGAGCACATGTGTTGAGGAGAAGGTTGCTTGCGGCTTTGGCTTCTTTGTAAGGGGCCTGTCTGGTAATCGTGTATTTTTATTGTTCTCTGTGTACATACAAAAATGTATGAGGAGCCACGCATGTGCTACTCAGCTTAACAAACAGCATGGCCACCCCTCGGTGTCCCTGCCGATAGGCTCCAGGACTCCACGTCAGTCCCCTGCTGCTCAGGTCCCCGTGTGAGGTGGCACAGTATTTGCTGATGACTGACATGACCTTTCCTGCACCATGAACCATCTCTAGAGTATTTACCATGCCAGGCACAGGGTTAAATGGAAGCTGGGGTGGAAGTTGAGACGATTTCCGAGTCCTCGTAGCTGCCACCAGATGGCTTTCCGGAGCCTGTGCCATGAGCACAGATGGGGCAGCTGCCCCCTGGCCTGTGGGACAGTTGTTCTTTTTCAGATCTGCTGCTTGGTCCCCGGGGCAGGCATGGCCGAGTTAGCACTGGTGTGAGCTCAGTCCTCCCACGTGTGGGCACTGGGCAGCGAGGCACGCCCGGTCCTGGGGGGAGCTCCGTGGCCCCGCGCCCTGACTTGGAGGCCCTGAGGGGAGTCGGGGTGCTGGGCTCAGCTCTGCTGTCTCCACAGCCTTTGAAGACATGCTGGAGAACCCGCTGAACAGCACGCAGTGGATGAACGACCCAGAGACAGGCCCGGTCATGCTGCAGATCTCCCGCATCTTCCAGACGCTGAACCGCACATAGGTGGTGCTGTCCTGCTCTGCTGTCGGGCAGCAGCCTCCCTGGGCGAGGGCAAAGGCGACCTTGCCCAGAAGCCGCCTCCAGCTCCTTGGCATGGGTCACCAGCACCACAGCTGCTGTCCCTCCCTGACCTTACTGCTCATAAACTCGTAGGACAGTAAGGCCTCACTCCCAGCTTCCGACACGTGTTCCTGGAAGGGCTGTCTCCCAGGGCAGTGACCGGCGCCCTCTCCAGGTGCTCCGTGGGCCCTGAAGTGCTACTAGAAGTGCCTGAGAGGCCTCGGCGGAGCCTGCTTGTTCCTGGCAGGAGGTGCAACCAAGCCAGTGTTAGGTCCAGCGTGCTCCCGTGCCCAGAGCTTGGGTGGCTTCCGTAATAAACCCACCCTTTCCTACTTTCTGTTGCTGAGCTCCTTCAGTGCCTCCTGAATGCATCCTCCCGAGCCCAGTGTGCGCCGCCTCTGCCCGGACAGGCATCGTTGCTGCCTCGATGCCTTGGCAAATAGTGCTGGGTTTTGGGGCTGTGATGTCCTTGGAGGGGACCCTGCCTCCACTCCTCGGCCACAGCCACCCTGCCCTGCCCTGCCCTGCCCTGGTCTGACTTCCCTGCCCCCTTTTCTCCCTGCTCATTGCGTGCCGCACCCAGCCTCAGGGGTGTTTCAGTCCCTGAGAGGAGGCCACCCTGCCTGGCCTCAGCCTGTGCTCACCACTCACTGGGGCCTCTGCTGAGCTGTCCCCTCCCCGCACAGTGCCACTCACTGGTCTGACAGTCATCCCCACCCTGTGCCAGCCCTGCGGGGCAGGCTCTGACCAGCCTCAGGCCCTCCCCACCCGCTGCCAGCTTCTGGGTTGGAGGAGAAGGTTCCTGGGGAGGGAGGGCTGGGTCAGCCTGGGAGCACCTGAGAGGCCAGCCGGCCCCACGGGGGTTCCTGAGGCACCCGTCCAGGGCGTTTGTGGGAAGGGGCAGGGGCCGCACAGACGAGTGGCATGCTCGGCTTGAGACAGTGTCTTCTCAGAGCGGCCTCTGCGCCCCTGGCTGGTCTGAGTGTGGTTCTACCCTGACTGCTGCGGCCCCCGGGCAGGGCTGTGGGGCTGTCCCAGCCTGCTGAGTGTGGACCAGAGGTCCGCCCGCTGGCACAGTTTCTCCTCTGCCCAGGCCGCTGGGGCACTGTCCTGGTCGCCAGCACGTGGGCACATGGCTGCAGACAGCCTCTGCTGGGGCCCAGCCTGTGTCTGGCAGGTGGGCATGAGGTTGTCCCTTAGGAGGCGGTAAAATGACTGGCAAACCCGGGCTTCACCTGCAGCTTGGTCGGGGCTGAGGCTGGCGCTGAGTTCAGTGAGCAGCGGCTTCTGCTGTCACGGTGACCCCCAGAGGAAGAATGCCAGCCTGGCCAAGCTGGCCTTGAGCACAGTCACGTCCACACTGCCAGACCCAGGGCCGCTGGTAGTGAGGCACGGGTGTGGGTCTGCGGGCCATGCCTGCAAACAGGCTGGCTGGGCGTTGTCCCTTCAAAGCTGCCTGGTGTGGGCTTGGCCCTGCTCCGCCCTTCTCTCTTGGGGCTTGCAGGCTGGTCCTCAGAGCCCTGCCAGTGCTCTGTCTCAGCTGTGGGGGCAAGGGCCCCTGGCACAGTGCCCTCTTGGGGTGGCGCCTCTGCCGAGCCCCAAGTTGCAGGACTGGCCAGCCTCCGTGGCACTAGAAATGCTACATGAACAGCTGGGGGGGGGGGCTCAGGGCACCAAGGCCTGCAGGCCCCTGGGGGCAGCAACTGGCTGTGTGGTCCCAGGCTGTCGGATGATCAGTACAATCAGTCAGGTCAGGTGGTCCTCGGCCTGGCTCTGGGGTTTGCTCTCAGAATTTCCAGACTGGGCCTGGGGATTTAGCTCAGTGGTGCCACCATCCGCCTCGAAAGCGCAAGGTCCTGAGTTGATCCCCGGTACCAAAAAACACAATTTCCAGACTGGCCCTGTAAGTGCTGTTATAGCCAGTGGGTTTCCTTATAAAATGCCAATTCCTCTGTGGTGACGTTTCCAGTAACACCCTTTTAAGGGTATCAGGCACAGCCAGGCACAGTGGTGCATGCCTGTAATCCTAGCACTTAGGGTGGCTGAGGCAGGGCCATCACAATTTTGAGTCTTGCCTTGGCAAATCAGCAAGGCTTTGTCTTAAAGCAAGAATATCAAAAGGGGTGGGGATCTGCCCAGTGGTAGAGCCCTTGGGTTCAGTCCCCAGTGCTGGAAAAGCGCCAGGCCTGTACATTTTAGTTTGGACTTAGCAGAAGTGCAGTAGGAGAAGCATGTCATGGACCAGAAGAAGGGCTGGGGAGTGGGAGACCACGGCCCCACCTGGGACACTGGCTTTGGGTGTCAGGAGCCAGCCATGTAGCACCCCCGGGAGGAATGGGCTGCTGGCTGCCACCACGACCCGCATGCCAGACCTGCATCCCCAGGCCCTGAGGGGAGAGGAGGGCGTCCTGGAGAATCCTGAGCCCAGGGCCCTGGGACAGCTGGGCTGGGCGTGCAGATGTGCCTGCCCTGCAGGGGCACAACCTTGGCCAGAAGGCCAATGCCAGGTTATCTCTGATGGACGCTCAGCCCCATCTTCTCCCAGGTGTTTGTTGGTTACCTGGAGACCAGAGGGCTCAGACTGGGTGGGGCCAGGACGGACAAGCAGAAGTCCCCTAGAGCACAGGGCACGATGTGGAAGGACAGCTGGACAGTGAAGCCTTTACCAAGGTCCCTGTGACTGTCAGGCAGGCGTGGGCCTGGGGCCGTGGGGCACGGAGAGGGTGAAGGTCAGGTTCAGGGCTCTGCCGGGCTGGGGGCAGACTGAGCCTGCAGAGGGGTCTTTCCAGGGGCGGCCCTGTGTCACGCAGTGAGGAGGAGGGCGGGAAGGTGAGTGGGAAGCCCTGAGGCCCCGGGCCGAGCCTCTAGCCTCTCCTGCCTCACCCGTGTGGGCTCTGCCCTCGGGAGGGACACCGTCCTGGGCCTGGGCTCCCTGCTTGGCGTTCAGACTCCGCGGTGCCTATTCACACCTCACTGAGGTCTGGGACTGTGGCAGAGCCACACAGCTGCAGGAGGGGCACAGAGGGTAGGAGGGCAGCAAGGGCAGGTGAGCGGTGAGACCCCTGCAGACAGGTGAGGGGCAGAGCCAGAGTGGAGCACAAGGCCCAGGCACACACTGAGGAGGCCGGGACTCTGTGCCGAGATGTGGCCAGGCCCACGGAAGGGACCTGGAGGACAGGGCGCGGGGCCCCTGCCCATGGCCAGCAGCTTGGCGGCTGCCTGCTGCACTCTTCCGGGAGCAGCTCTCAGCTCTCCGCCCTGCGAATGGCCGGCCCAGCAGCCTGTGTTCATTCTGGACAGCAGAGCGAGGGTTGGTGTCGCACAGACACCTGCACGGTTCCCAGCAGCCAGAGAGGCACAGCCAGAGCCTGCAGCTGGACCATGTGTACCTGAAGACCACAGGCCCGGGGGCAGGAAGGAGTCTGACCGGCGTGCAGACACTGGGGACTCCGTCACAGGCCAAGTCCTGCAGGAGCCCACCCCACGAGGTCCCCAGTCAGAATCGTGGGCAGGGTGTGTGGAGTGGGGACTCAGCGTTTGGGTACGGTGGTGGTTTGTTCAGACGAAGGTTCTGGAGGTGGATGTGACCACACAAATCGGTGAACGCATTTAATGCAGTTAAGATTGGAAGCTGGGTGTGGAGGCGCACACCTGTGATCCCAGCACTGGCAGGCCGAGGCAGAGGCATCACAAGTTCCAGCCCAGCCTGGGGATTAGCAACTTAGTGAAACCGTGTCAAAATAAAAAATTAAAAAGGGGCGGGGAGTGTAGCTCAATGCATAGGTCCTGAGTTCACTCTTCAGTTCCACCAAAAAAGAGAAAAAGATCAAGGCCCCTCTCCAGGGGTGAGGGCTCCTGAGCCTGGAGGGTCCGAGGAGCTGCCTTCCGTGGCAGCTGTGGACTTGGCGGCACCCGCTTGAGGCCCGGCCTGGGGACGAGAGCTGGGGCTCTGCTCAGACCTGGGTCGCCCTGCCCCCTCCACACAGGCCCCTCTGGCTTCAGAAGCAACAGCACATGGGTGAGTTCTGGGCCAGCGGGCCCTCCCCACGCACCTGTCTCCTCAGGAACCAGGCACTGTGGGAGTCCACTGTCCTGAGGAGGTGTGGGTGCGTCTGCGCCAAGCCTCAGGGCACCGAGGCCAGGCCTGCATTAGTCTGCAAATTTATCCTTCTCGGAGCATTTTGTCTCCAAAATTCATGAGATCCCAGTGGAGACGTTGCCCAGGTTACCACATCCCAAGGAGAGGCAGGTGTGACGTGTGGCCTGGTCACCTGTCCCCAGAAGTGGTGCACCAGACCACGGGGACTTTATCCACCTGCCACCATCCACATCCACACCAAGGTGTCCCCGCCTGCCACGAGGCTGGAGCCCAGGCTGATGCCATGGTCTGGGCTGTGTGGTCCACTGTTTGCTGACAAGGAAGCAGGCTCCTTCGGTCTGTTTGGCCATGGTGCTCTGTGGGAGGGGATGTTCTGGCTGCAGGAGGCCGGGCAAGCTGGAGGCTGCGGGTGCAGAGCTGGGCACAGGCTGCAGCCACCTGAGAGGAGCTCTGCACTACACTCTCAATGCAGCGGGCCCTCTGTGTGCAGATGCCTGACCCAGCACTGACAAGGAGCACCGGCTAGCAGCTTCGGCAGCGAGGAGCAGGGGAAGGCCAGGGGCCCCTGGGAAAGGCACTGGTCCCAGGGGGCTGGTCCTGGAGGAGGGCAGCAGCTGGCAGTGGAGCCAGCCTTCTGGATGGCAGAGAAGTCTCAGCTGATGGCGTGGTTTGTGACTGTTTAGTACTCAGCTGTGCCTGACCAGACCTCATTCGGTGCATTTAATTCCTGTCACAAGGGAGAACTCAAGTTTAAATTAATTAATTCACTTAAGCTTAAATTAAGTCTGCATTTGCTCCTCAGGGGAGAGACTTCGAGCCCTGCTGTGTGTGTCCAGGACCCCAGGGTGCTGTGAGGCCAGATCTGGGGGTGGCTGGGCCCCGTGCATCCATATGTCTGCGGCAAAGTCCCCTCTAGTGCCACCGTGGCAAGGGCTCCAGATCGCACTGGCTGCTTCATGGGTGCTGCCAGGCCTGGGGTGATTTGTCTTCATGTTTTAAGCCTGTGTGGAAATGGTTCCTTTAGTATTTAAGGATTTAAAGTATTTTAAAATTTTGAAGTAAAACTTAGGTACGGGAAATGACCCAAGTCTTGGGCAAACAGCTTGGCCTGTTCTGTGTGCACACCTGTGCTTGGCACCGCTCTGCCTGAGAAATGGCCTTCTCCGGGTTCACCCGAGTTATTCCCTCAGGCCAGGCTAGAGAGTGGTGAAGAGTGAAACCCGCATCCCATTGTGATGAAGAAAGTAAAATCCTCCTCCTGGGGAGGAGCACCGAGGATCCGAAAGTAAAATGCAAACCTTTGATCCCACACGTCACAGTACAACCAGTCTGAACTCCTGAGGCACCTGAAGGATTTGTTCCCACTAGCGGAGAGTGCACCTGGCCTGACTAGTCCTCCCCAGGCGCAGGCCTCAGGCACTGCCGCAGGCCTGGACACCTATCCGGCCCTGGAAGCCCTGGCTGCACCCAGCACCTCCTCGACCTGCTGTGGCAGCAGGGTGAGCTCTGACTGTTCACCGGTGGGTTCTGTGGCTGTTGCATTACTGGGATGGAACCCAAGGCCTCCCGCATCCTAGGCAGGTGCTGAACCACCTTGTTACGTCCCCAGCCTTGCACTGAGTTGACGGGCTGGCCTGGAACTTGAGAACCTCTTGTTTCAGCTTGGGAGCAGCGGGTGCCAGGCCTGCACCTGTCTGTGTTAACTGAGAGAATTCCCAGAGTGGTGAGGTACAACTTGGTAGTTTCTGGTTCATTCACAGAGGCTGCCAGGCTCTGCCACTGTCATCACCCTGTGGGGACCCCATGGCTGTCTGGCAGTTGCTCCCTACCCATGCCTCCCTGTCTGCTCTGGACATTTCACGTGGAGGGGATCAGGCAGTGGTGTTCCGTACTGGCTTTGTATCCACATGCTGGCATAGGCTGGTGTTTCGTTCCTTTCCAGGAATTCACTGTATTCCTTCAGCCCATTGTGTGGTTGGACCCATGTCCATGCCCCTCCATCCATGACACTTGGCTCTGACGCCCCTTGGCTGCTGTTGACCGAGTCTACCAGTTCTTGTCTGATGTCCCTGGGGTTTTGTTTTGACAGAAGCTTCTGAACTGCTGAGTTGCCTGGACTGGGCTTGAGTTTTTGATCCTCCGGCCTCAGCCTCCCAGAGTGCTGGGATTATAGATATGTGTACCACACCTCATCCCTTGGGGCTTCTGAGGCGGGAGTGATGCCAGGCTGGATGCAGGTGACTGACCTCAGAGAACATTTCTCCTTGCTCCCCATTTTGTTGACTGTGCTAAAATAACATAAACATTTGCCATGGCAGCCACTTTTGATACTCAAGTGAGCCAGAGTGCACCCAGGATCCCCGGATGACCTTGAGAGCCAGTGGAGCAGCCGCCTCCCCCAGGGCTGGGCCTGTGGAGGCCCTCACGCCCTGGACACCTCGGGCTGGGAGGACAGGGCCACACTGGTCTGAGCAGTGCTGACTACACAGGGAGGAGGACACCCAACACCTTCATGCCACCATCATCAAAGACAAGAAAGGCCGGACTTGCTTTTCCTTAGCAAAAGAATTTCTCTTCTTTTGGAACAGAATATTCCTTTTTGCTGCCCTAGGGTGGAACCCAGGGCCTTGTGCACGCTGAGCAGGGGCTGCACCGCGCACACAGAGAAGGCAAGGCTGGGGCCTCCAGCCAGCTGTGTCCTGCTCATTGGGTGGCCGTCACCGCAGCTCAGTCCTCCCAAGGGTGTCACGAGAACCCTCTTCTCAGGAGCGTCTGCCAGACTGGGTGATTCGTGCCGTGGCCCTGTGTCATCCCCTGGTGCTAAGAACGGCCATTGGTGAGATGAGGGCTGAGGCAGGAGGGTGGCCTGAGTCCATGGGGACAGCCTCAGGTTCCGGGTCTGTGCCGCACGGTGACCCACGACCTCGAGGCAGGCTCCTGCGTGCAGTCCCTGGAAGGTCACAGGCGAACCCAGGATCTACTGCATAGTCACTGAAGTTTCAAATTTCACAACCTGGCTCCGAACAGCAAAGCCAAAAAACCCACAGTTCTTTCTGAAGTTTTAGGTTCAGCAGATGGATTTTTTTAATTTGTAAAATTTATTGTTTTACCTTTTTTTTTGGTACCAGGGATCGAACTCAGGACCTTGCAAATTTGCAAGGCAGGCATGGTGTGGTGCCACTGAGCTAAATCCCTGACCTGCCCACCTCTTTTTTTTTTTAATGCAAGGTCTCACTATGTAGCCCAGGCTGGCCTCGAACTCCCAGGGATCCTCCTGCCTCAGCCTCCTGAGTGCTGGGATTATAGGAGCGCACTGCCACGCCCAGCTAGCATATGTATTTTTATTTTAAAAAATTTATTTATTTTTTGGTACTGGGGATCGAACTTGGGTCCTTGAGCTTGCAAGGCAGGTGCCAGAACCACTGAGCTAAATCCCTGGCCCCCTAGCATATGTATTTTTAAAGTTGTGGCAAAATATATACAATATAAAATTCCGCATCTTTTTGCTTTTGAGAGGGGGTCTGGCTCTTGCCTAGGCTGGCCTCCAACTCCAAGGACCATCTCAGGTGGCCTCCTGGGGAGTCTCCATCCTGCCTGGTGGGCCTGGCTGTGTTGGAGGTGAGGGGACAGGTCACATGTCCCAGCCTGCACAGTGCCAGGGAGGGCCACGGGTCTGAACACGCTCTGGGTCCCCATTTTAACCCAAACTTGTCATGTAGGCCTAAGCGCGTCCTGAAATCTCTCCAGACCATGGCAGTGGGAGGAAACCAGAACTCTGAGTGTGAGCACTCAGTGTGTATCTGTGAGCGCGCGTGTGCACATACATCTACAGCCCCGCTGTGGGACACGGGCACCGGTTGCTCCAGGTCAGCCGCGCACCGTCCAGCCCTCAGCCTCTCCACCCTGTGGCCTCTCTCTGCTCTGCTGGGTCTTGACTGTGCACTCAGAGGTGACCAGAATGGCTGCTTCCCTCTCACAGTGGCCTCGCCGGGCACTGCCTGCCAGTCTGGGAGGACAGACTGCCCACTGTGACGAGCCAGGAGTGGGTAAAATGCCCTCGAGAGGCTGCACCTTGCTCGTAGCTTCTTGCCTCTTTACATTCCAAGATCAAAGCACAATTTTAGACTTAGGGATCAGAACTAAAAATGTGAAGATGTCACTTCCACTTTCATAAAGGAGCGACAACTGCCAAGTTAATAAAGGTTGGGTTTGCCTATTCTGCTGTTTGGGAACTCAGCGTGACGCTGTGCGACCCCCTGCCCCGGTTCTGGCAGCTGGTTGGTGCCCCCGGGTGCCCGAGCAGTGCCGCAGTCCCACTCTGTCCCCTTAGGCACACATTCCACTAAGCCTCCATGTGGGCTTTGAATCCTACGGGTGCTCAGAGAATCCTACAAACAAGGGAAAGCAGGTCGGAGGCCTAGAAAGCAGACCGAGGGGCTGGAAGAGTACTGAGTCTCTTCGAGGTCTGCCAAAGGCAGGGCAGAGGCTGTCCAGGGAGCCCCTACCGCCCATGTGGGAGAGAGTGCCTGCCACCCTCCCTGGTGGATACTGGAGGGCTCCGCTCTGGGCTGCAGGCTGGTGGACGACAGGGACACTACTCTGCTTGGGATCAAGGTTTTGCTTCCATCCTGACCGAGGGTTCAGGGAGTGGCTAGAGGAGAAGCAACTTCTTGAATCCCAAGTGTTCTGGGCTCCTTGTGTCACCCCGAGTCTCAGCAGCAGGCTTGTCCTGCATGGCTGAGGCAGAATTCGCCTGTAGGTCTAGGTTGAAGATGCTGGCTCCCATGGTAGACGTGAGCGATACACCAAATGCTAGGCTGAGGATTTCCTAAGGGAATAATGTCGAAAAATGAAAACAAACCCAAACCCGAACCTGGAGCCCTGTCAGTCTCTCCAGCGTGTCAGAAGCAGGTCTAAATGTGCAGGTCTGGAAACCCTGGCCATGGCAGCTCCATGATCCCAAGCCGGCTTCCTCCTCTCTGTTCTCTGCTGCTTAAGCCCAGCAGCGACCTCTGGCTGCTGGGTCCTCTGCCTGTCCCCTCCCCTGCCCGGTCCAGTGTCTCACCCACCCAGCCTTGCACATCCCTCCACAGCTCTGCCTTGGTGTCTCCAGTGTTCTCAGTGGGGGGACACAGGTTGGGCCACTGGCTTCCCGTCCACTTGCGATGTCTCCCAAGGAGGTGGGAATGCTGCCAGCACCGTGTTCCATCTCTGTAGCCCAGACAATGTCCCTGGCTTCCATCTGTCCCCTCCCACTTGTGGTCCCTCTATCCTGCCCTTCAGCCAGCCAGGCCCCTGGCCCCAGCTTGCCCTCCTGTCCTGCTGCTCTGGGAGGAAAAGAAGAGCCTGGGATCCTGCCAGTTACGTGACACCAGTGGTGCGGCTCCCTCCTCTGCCGGCAGACTTCCCTCCTGCAGTGTCCAGGGAGCATCTGGCATGCTGAGCGTGAGCGTGAGCGTCTCCCCTTGGTTATGGCCTCTTCTCTGCTCTCCTTTGCAGCAAAACTGGAAGGAATTCGAGTACTCATCTTGGGGATTCCTGTCCTCCTGTCCTCACTGTTCCGCAAAGCTGCCTGTCAGGGAAGCTAGGGTTTCACTGGATCCGGAGTCACACACCAAGCTCCGGGCGGTGCCCGACTCACTGCCCTGGCCTCTCCTACCTGTCTCTAGAATTGCTCTGGACTTAGACAAAATGCACAAATTCTCAGAAAACACAAACCATGGGACTGGCTCAAGAAGACAGACAACTGTAATAGGCCTGTAGCAAATGAAGAGACTGAATTAGCAATTAGAAGGTACTCCGCTAAACCCAGGACCAGAGGGCTTCAATGCGCACTCTACCTAACACTTAAAGAATTAATACCAGATTTTCACAAGCTTCTGAAAAATATAAGAGGAAGGAATATTTCCAACTCATTTTGAGGCCGGTAGTAACTTAATACCAAAACCAAAGACATCACAAGAAAACTGCAGACCCTTATCTGTTATGAGCATGGACATGAAAATTCTCAACAATGTAGTAAACTGAATCCAAGAACACATAAACAGGGTTAGGGTTAGACACTATGAACAAGTCGAGTTATCCAGGAAGACACGTTATAGAACGAATAAACCTCCTGTAATCGGTAGATGGAGGCAGAAAGCAGTGGGCGAAATGCAACGTTCCATGATAAAAACACTGCAGACGGGACAGAGGAACTTCTCCCCAGATAGAGGGCAGCTGTGAAAATCCAGTCGGCGGTGGATGGATGTTCCCTCGGGTCAGGTACAGGCAGGGACCCGTCTCCCGCACTGCCCGGCAACGCCGTACCGGAGGTCAGGCCAGGGCAGTCAGAGCCCAGCGGCCCGCAGACGGGGCGAACGAGGCAGCTGTTAAGACCTGACCGCGAGTTTAGCCGGTCCTTGGGGGGCACCGAGAAACTACTCGAAGTCACAAACCGGTGCTGCGCGGTTGCGGCGAGCCAGACCAAGGAGCCTCCCCAGCCGTGGCGAAGCCGCTGCAGGGAGCCAGCCAGCAGGACCGGCTACAGGGCCTGACCTCCTCGGCCTCCCCGCCCCCGGCTCCGCCCGGGCCTCAGGCTCTGCCCGCTGCCGCGCTGCCGCCCTGCCCAGAAGGCGCTGCCCGACAGCCTCGCCCAGGCCTGGTCCGCACCTTGCTCTACGTCCGCCGCGCCCGGCCCTCCTCCGCCAGACCCTGGGCTCCTGGGGCCCCCTCGCGCCGTCCTCCTCTGGCGCAGAACGTTTGCCAAACGGAGGCCCAAGCATCTGAAGGTTGCTGGCTGGCGCCTACGAGACCCGAGCCCAAGGCGCAGACTTAAGGCTCACCCGGGGTTAGCAACCAGCACCGCTCCTCGGGAAGGGGCGGGGCCCAGGTGTGCTTACCGCACCGGCGGAAAGGGGCGGGTCGGGGTGGGACTGGGGGCGGGGCCGCGGGCGGGGCCCACTGCGCCTGCGGGAAGGGGCGGGGCTGTGGGTGGTGCCTTGTGCGCCTGCGTGACGTGGGGCGGTGCGCTTGCTCCCGCCCGTTGGCCGTCGCCTCAGCAGCCGTCTCTAGGGTCCGCGCACGCGCCGCCACCGCCGCCGCCGCCGCCGCCCCCGGCCCCGGCTCGTGCCCGCCCGCCCGCCCGCCGCGCCCTCCTAGCCGGCCCGCCCGGCCCCTCCTCGGCCTCGGCTCGGCGCCCGCAGCATGCAGCAGCAGCCTGGGCGGCGGCGGCGGCCGTGAAGCGAGGGCCGTGCGCCCCGCGGGCCGGCGCGGGAGAGCGGCGGCGCCTTTGTTGCGGCCGGGCCGCCGCGGCCTTTGTCTGCAGAGGGCGGGCGCCGCGAGGGCCGGCGGAGGATGGAGGCCCCGCCGGACGGCGCCGACCTGGTGCCGCTGGACCGCTACGACGCGGCGCGGGCCAAGATCGCCGCCAACCTGCAGTGGATCTGCGCCAAGGCCTACGGCCTAGGTGGGCGGGGGCGGCGGGCCGGGATCGGGCCCGGAGGCCGGGATCCAGGCCGGGCCGGCGGAGGGAGGGACGCGGCGGGTGACAGCCGGGCCGGGCGCCCTCCCCCTGCGAGCGCGGCGCTGCGACTCCTCGCCCTGGCTCCCGCGCCGGACGAGCGCTTGTGGGCCGGCCGCGCCCAGGCCCCGGTTGGGGAGGTCCTGCGCGCAGGTCCTCCTCAGCTGTCCTCCCGGACCCCGCTGCCCCCTGGCTCTGAGCGCGGCAGGGACCCCTCACCCGATGGCCGCTGTCCCCAGCCGTCTCCTCTAGCACAGGGAGGCAGCAGCCGGGGACGCTGGAGGCCTGCGTTCCAAGGGAACAACCTTGGTTCCGTCCATTCCTGTTTTGATGCGGTACTTACCAAGCCGGGGGTGTGGGCTCCCTCAGGTAGAAACTGCTGTTGTGTGAATTGCGCGAGCCAGCGTGATCTCCTTTGGTTAATGGGTTGTGAAGAAGTAGGTAACCTTGCCGTGGAGTCCCATTCGTGCGGCCTAATGTGTGTAGTGGATTAAGGAGCTTTGGTTTCTGGTTTCTGTCCTAGGAACTCGGCAGACCCAGGGGTGCCCTGATGGGTTGGCCCTGCCGGGGCTCTGCAGGCATTTCAGGTGCTTTCTCTCAGACAAAATTAAGGGTCAGTATTGGTGTAATTGCCTTAATTTGAAGTACACCTTGCCTTTATTCTGGTGAAAGCACTCCGCTTCTAGAGTAAGATTGCAAGGCAGGAGTAATACTTTCAGAAAGGGGTAGTTGGCCAGTGTAGAAGCTTGCTGAGCGGGCGTCATGCCGCAGCCAGCGGCCTCCAGTTAGTGCCAAGGACAAACAGGGATTAAACACACAGCTTTGTTTCGAACCAGTTTTTGTGATGTGTAAGCAGCAGTCTGGAGATTGTCCTTTTACACTTTTCAGCTTTACAGTTGTTTACAGGTTCTGTTGAACTTCACTCAAGTTCTGGGTAGTGGTGGAGAACCGCTGCTGTGTACCTATCTGATTTTATTTTGTATCTTGGTTTTTTTGAGACAAGGTTTTGTAGTTATGTAGTTCAGGCTGCCTTAATCTCATGGCACTTCCGCCTCAGCCTCCTGAGTGTGGGAGTGGGGTTCCAGGTGAGTGCCACCACACCCGGCTGCTTTATCTGATTTTAAAAAGTGGAGCTGTAATTCCAGCACTGTGGAGGCTGAGGCAGGAGGATTGCTGCAACTACAGAACTACACAGCGAGACCCTGTCTCCAAAAGCACCCAAGTAGAGTTGAAAACATGGATGGGAAACACCTCAGAAAATCATCCTGGAGTGGGCCCCAGGTGCCTGGCAGTTTTCCGCACTCACCTGTGCAGACAGGATGCCCACTCCTCCCCCTGCTCATACCCAGTGTGGGTCAGGCTTTGATTTTCCCTACATTTCAACATGCATCTTTACATTAGTGAACTGCATGGTTTGGGTTTTGCATGGCTTTGCACCTTTCATAGTGATTCTTCTAAGCTGCATTATGTTCTGAGGCTCTTCCTAGTTCCATTCTAACTTCCTGTTCTTTCCGCACTTTCATAGTATTTCACTGGGGCCTGCCCACCGTGGGTGCTGACTTCTCTGTTTTTGCTGTTAAACATGGCACATTCTTGGGGTCGGCTCCTGGGCTCTTGTACAAGGCTTCAGTCGTGTGTGTATATTTAAGCTTGTACACGTGGGAATGGCTTCAGCCTTCTAATACTTACTTACAAATGCTTATAAAAAGCACTTCTATTATTTTTAGCAAGGTGACTGTGATTTATTTTGTTATATCTGGCCATAGCATTCAGCTTGGGATCTGGGCTCTGTGGAGGTGTTTGTCTCAGTGTTGTGTCTGGTTGGTCTGGTCCAGTGATGGGAACCTGTTGGAGATCTCAGTGATACGAACACAGCCCGCTGTGGCATGCATGCCATAGGCTCACTGCCACTGGCCTAGTCTTACTGCAGGTCAAGATTGCTCTGGGGTACGTGTTGCTTCATCAGATAGGAATCAAAAATCTGATACTACTGTGGGCTTTGAAGTTTTGGAATTGTTAAGAGTTGGACATTTGAGGACTAGAAGCTGAAGCAGGAACTGAAGACCAGGTATCATTGTGGGATTTCTTTCTTTCATTCATTTATTGTTTTGAGGCAGGATCTTGCTATGTAGTTCGGGCTGGTCTTGAACTCACTGTATAGCTCAGGCTGGTCTTGAACCAGTGGCAGTTGTGCTGTCTCAGCCTCCCAAGTGCTGGGGTCACAGGCACGTGCCACCATGCCTGGCTATCATTTATTTATTTGGTACTGAGAATTGAACTCAGGGCCTCACATTTGCCAGCCAGGGACTGTGCTGCTGAGCTACATCCCAGGCCCACATTTATTTATTTTTGAGACAGGGTCTCACTGTGTAGTTCAGGCTGGCCTCAGATTCACTGTGATTCTCCTGTCTCAGCCTCCTGTGCAGGGGACTTATAGGTGTGCACCACCACTTCTGGCTCCATCCTGGGGTTGGGACTTGGGGTGACCTCGCTGTTCTAGCAGAGTACTCGTCACACCCATGTTAGCAGTCCAGTCCTCACTCAGTTCTACTAAGTGAGGCCTCTGCCTGTAGCTAGCTTCAGAAGGGGAGCAGATACGGTTTCATTTGGATCACAAATCTGGGCAGTCCCCATTCAGATGCCTGATGCGACTCAGCTCAGCTCTGCTCAGCTGGAGAGCTTGTCATTTGTGCTGTGGTCGTGGGGTTGTGGCCTGGATGTGAGCTTGTGGTTACCCTGTGTGGGGTAGGAGACTGGATGGGGAGGGGTTTCTGCTGGATTTGCAGACTTCCTGCCCCTTTATTTTCTTCCTCAAGCCTCCGTGCAGGACTCTCTGGGTTGCCCCTTGTTGAACACAGAGCTTTGGCTTTCGGCCTGGATACCCAGTGGGGAACCAGCTGTGGGGATCGGGGTGGCTTAGACACCTCACCCATCACACAGTGGTTCTCTAGGTTGCTAGGGTAAACCACCCGCTGTCCTGCATGGGAACCGAAAGCACCTGACACTCCAGGGCTGGCTGCCAGAGGGAGGCCATGTCCCCGGGCTGCCATGTGTAGGGACTGGCGAGCTCCTGTGCTTGCCCCGAAGGCTGTGGCCCTGGTCAGGTACAGTCATTTCCTCCAGTGCCCTGGACTCCGGTGCCACAGCTGAGCCAGTGGCTATCTGTGCTTTTATTTTTAGATTCCCATTCTGTTCTGTTTTTTGACCAACTCTTGAGTTTTGTTGACAGTATTAATTATTAGTATTTTTAATTGTGAAATGTTTTGTTCTTTTGGAGACTGGTCTTGCTGTGTAGCCAGGCTAGCCTGGAACTGGCTGTGTAGTATTCTTGGGGGCTCTGACCTCTCAGTCCTCCCGAGTGCTGGGATTACAGGTGTGCACCACCATGCCTGGCTTTAATGCTTTTGGAAGTTAATTTATCGGACATGTTGAAAGTTGTTCACTTTAAGACATCTGTAAGCAGGCATCTGCTCGCTGCAAGTGAGCGTGTGGTGACAGTTTGGGTGAGAGTTGCAATACATTGATTAGAAAATTTAAAGGCAAGACATAAAGTACTGTTTATTTTACAGAACAGGTAGTGTGGCCTGCGGCTGTGGCGGCCCCGGCTTCTGCTTCTGGTCCCCTGTGCTTTGTTTTGTTTTGAGACAGGCTCTTACTGTGTAGTTGTTCCAAGGCAGTCCTCCTGCCTCAGCTTCCTGAGTGTGGGGATTACAGCGTGTCGAGCTGGCTACTGCTGTATATTGCGCTCCTGGGCCTTGGTTTCAGGAGGCAGTGGGGAGGGAGTACTAGCTCTGCTCCCCCTCGAGGAGCTGGAGTGCTGGAGGAGCAGGGAAGGCGTGGGAAGGCTCTGAGTGCAGACAGCTGCTGTGCAGCCTGGTGGGAGCCGACTGACCCCTGCCCTGGGTCTGCCTTGCGGTGAGTGCTGGCCTGGACAGGGCTGGTCCTCTCCTTACCCCAGGACGCTGGCTGCAGGGGCTGAGGGTGCCACCAGCCCAGCTCCCCCGCCTGCCTGCTGTTCCCAATCTTGCCAGTCATTTCAGCTGCCGACCCGGCAGCCTGTGGGCCAGGTTCTGGTCTCAGGGAGGTCGGCGCTGGAGCCCCGGTGGCCCTTTGCACTCTGCTTTGCTTCACTGCTGCGGGCGGGGGTCCGCGTGTGGTGTCGTGACCCTGGTGGGGAGGAGCTGTGGCCCCGGCACCCCTCTCCCTGGGCAGGCTGCTCCGGACCCCAGCAGCTCGAGTCTGATTCAGAAGCACATTGCCGTGCTAGGTGACGGCTTGCTCAGATTACGGGTTTATGAGTTTGGATTGTGTTGAACTAGTCTTCTGTTGTTCTTGGCAAGGGAGTGGGCTGTTCTTTTCCGGGATGGGGGCCGGAGCAGCTTCAGGTGTGCAGTGCAGGGTCCTCTGTGCAGTGTGCCCAGGGCTTGTGGAGTGGAGAAGGGGGGTGTGCTCTAGTTCTGCCCTGGTGGCCGCACTCAGTTTCGGGAGGTGCTTTGGTTTGTGCACATTCTCATTCCTGTCCAGCTGCCCACGTTGCATACTAACCAAGAACAGGCGTCTGTCTTTAATCCCCTCCTTCTAGCCCTTTTAAGTATGAGCGACTGAGAGGCTGGCCACTGGCAGTGTGCTTCAGGGTGCGGACTTTGGGCAAATCCTGTCCAGGGGCAGGACATTTTTTGTTGTTATGCTTATCCTCAAGCAGCTCCTGGGCCCTCCTAACTTTCTTGTGGCCCTGTGGAGGTGCCTCACTGTCAGGATGAAGCCAGTGAGCTGCATTGTTTGCTGTTACAGGAAATGCAAAAGGGCCAGTTAGTGATGCCATGTGCGTGGCTGATTAAGATCCCCACCAGACGCAGGGCCTCACAGAGAGGAAACAGGAATGCCAGGTGCCCACAGGCCTGTGGATCACCTGGCGCTGCCAGTGGAGCACCAGAGGGAGCTTCTGGTGCACAGGGAGGCCAGGGGGGCTTGAGGGTGCCAGGTTGTGAAGGGCGGAGGGGCACAGCAGATGCCCCTTGCTGAGGCAGAGGGGCTGGGACTGGCACGATGGGCGATCTGTCAGCCGATGGTCTTGGAGGTAGTCCAGGCCGGGTTGTTTATGGTGTGCAGCCCGCAGGGACTGCTCTGCTGGCACGCACACGGAGGAAGGAAGGAGGGCTGCAAGAGGGGCGCCTGGATGGGGCTGAGGGGCGGAGCCAGGCGGGACCTCTGGGCAAGGTCTCCAGGGCTGGAAAGCTGGGGCTCGCCTCCTGCTGGAATATTCTTTTTCTTTTGTACCAAGGATCGAACTTGGGACCTTGCACTTTCGAAGCAGGCAGCGGAACCACTGAGCTAAATCCCTGGCCCCTTTTTCTGTTTTTTATTTCGAGACAGGGTCTTGCTAAGTTTCCCAGGGTGACCTTGAGTCTGTAATCCTCCTGCCTCAGCCCCCTAGAGTGTTGGTGTTACTGGTTTGCCCCACCACACCCAGCTGATTTTTTTCTCGAGGTTGGTGTTGGCGATTGAAGAAAGTCTCCTTTGCTTGTGTAGATTCTCCTCCTCTGACTGGGGGGGTCATGTCAAGTAAAACCACTGCAGACTGAAAATACTGTGAAGTCCAGAGTGCTTTTTAATTTAACAGCAGCCAGAGGTGGCGCCACACTGTAGGCTGTGGTTTTCTCAGTGACCCTGTGCTATCATTTGGCATTTCGCTTGCCTGGGGAGAGATCAGAATTGCAAATACATTTCTGCTGAGTGCATGTTGCCTTCAAACCATTGGAAAGTTGAAAAATTGTGTAAGTCGGCACCACCTGTGCGTTTGCTTAAGCGTCCCCGGTTGCTGGAACTCAACACATCCAAGTTACTGGGTACTGTGGTTCAGCTGAGCAGTGAGCCGGGTCCTGCAGGGTCCCAAGCTGAGCAGGGACAGGCTGGGCGCATGCAAAGACCACTTACTTAGTGAAGCAGGATGGACGGGAAGGACAGGGGCTCCCCAGGGGAGTCTCCAGAGTGAGGGCTGAGGCCGGGACGGGGCAGGCAGGTGCCAGCGCATCACGCACAGGGAAGGGCTGGCGTGGGGATGGCAGACTTAGGTGGATGAAGCGCCCGGGGCCAGGTGTGGGAGTGTGTCGTGGCTGACTGGGAACTGGCCCACCCCTGCCTGGGTTGCTCGAGTTGAACTGGGGAGCCCTTGCTGGTTTTGGAGGAAGTTAAGGACGTCTGAAGTTGGGGCTTTCAGTCTCTGTGCGGCCACAGTGCTTACTGCCCACTGGAGGACTTTTTGCTTTTTTTTGGAAACAGTCTCACTCTGCAGTTGAGGCTGGCCTTAAACCCTCTGTGTGGCCTAGGCTGGCCTCGAACTCAAGCCAGTCCTGCCTCAGCCTCCTGAATTCTGGGACGACAGGTGTGCTCCTCTGGGCCTGGCTCCGCTGTAGGTGTAAAGTGCAGACTTATTTTGGACTTTGAGGAGTGCCACCAACCCCATCTCGGAGCATAGTTGGGTGAGTTTAAAGGAGCTGCATGCTGCTGTGGCCACTGCCACAGTGGAGAGAAAGTGCTTTCATCCTTCCTGGGTTCCCCACGAGTCCCAGCAGGGCTCCCCCACCTGCTGCTGCTGTTGCAGATTAGCCCTGCCTTCCTGGAGTTTCCTGTCAGCTGAGCATCCAGCGTCCTGCACTCCACACAGGTGTTGCTTTTTCACCGTAGTGGAGATTGAACTTGAGCTCAGGGAGTGCTGAGCTACAACCTCAACCCTTTTTACATTTTCAGTTTTGAGACAATCTCACTAACCCTCCTGCCTCAGCATTCTGAGCAGGGATTACAGGCATGTGCCGCTGCACCCCGCCCAAGCATAGCATTTTGAGGCTTTCCTGTGGGTGTAGGTCTTTTTTGTTGGGTGACAGTCGAACTGCATGGCATAGCTTGCCCGAGGTTTACTTCTTTTCCTCTTGGTGATTATGGGGTTGCTTCCAGTTTTTTGCCATTATAAATAAGGTTGTTGCGAGCATTTGTGTAGACAGATGTTTTCTTTTCTCTCTCTCTTTTTTTTTTTTTGGTCCCGGGGATCGAACTTGGGTCCTTGGGCTTGTGAGGCAGGCGGCAGAACCACTGAGCTAAATCCCTGGCCCTGGACAGATGTTTTCGTGAGTCGCCAGGTGTGGATGCGCCAGGTCCTGGGACAGATGCAGCTTTAGAAGGAAGTAATTTGCAGAGCAGCAATGCTGTTGCCCAGCAGCCTGTTAGTGTTGTGGCCGCTCTGCCCCTGGTTGGCCCTTGGTGTTGGCAGCTTTTAATTTTAGCCGTGGGAGTGTTGGATTGTACTGTCTCACTGTGGCTCAGCATCATCTCTTTGATGACTAATGATCATAGCCATTGGAACATCTGTTTCTGTGAAATTTTTATAATCTTGGCTAACTGTAAAAAATTAAACTTTTCATTGAGAGATAATTGTATTAACACACAGTGGGAGGGAACACTTCTGAGGCCTGGGCACCTTTATCCAGCTTCCCAGTGGCAACTTCTTGTAAAACTGGTGGGACGCTGTGGCCGGACACGGGCCTTGGGATAACCAGGCAGAGCATGTCAGGTTCCCCAGAGCCACACGCGCCTCCCTCCTCCTTGGTGTGGGTGCACTTAGCCCTTCTGTCTCTGGTTTCTTGAGCTAGGAGCTTGGCTACTGATTTGAGACATCCTTCTTTTCCCATGTAAGTGCTTAGTGCCACCAGTAGCCCCTTAGCTGCGGCCCATGTGTCGATAGCTCTGTGTATGGTTATTTATTTACTTATTTATTTCTGGTACCGGGGATTGAACTTGGGACCTTGCAGCTGCAAGGCAGGTGGCAGATCTGTGTATGGTTTAAAAATTCCCCTTCCTCTTCCTGCTTTCTCTTTGACCCGTTGTCCTGGTCTGTTTGGGCTGCTTTACCAAATACCTGAGGCTGGGGAGTTAGTGAGTGGCAGTGACATAGTGCTCAGCTCTGGGGCTGTAAGTTCCAGACCAGGGCACTGGCAGACTGGGGTCTGCTGAGGCCCGTTTCCTACTCACAGGCTGTGGTGGGAGGCGCTCAGGCTTCCTCAGCCACTTCAGACAGGTGCTGTCCTGTTTGTCCCTTAATCACCACCTGCAGGCCCTGCCTCAGTGGGGACACAAGTGTTATTCATGGTCTGATTCCCAGGGTTGATGGAGACCTTCCTGCTATGTCTGTTAGCATTTCTAGTGTGACTTCGTGTTGCTTTCTAGCAAGACAACATACTTCGATTTCTGTCTTTTAAACTTGTTCATGTTTGTTATGTGGTCTGTTTTGGCTTGGCGACTACTCCATGGTTATTTGAAGGAAGTGATCGTGCTGCCTCATTGGGTATTGGCAGCTGGATGCAGAGGTCTGTGCTCACTTGGGGTCCATCCTGGCTCTCATGGACATCCATCTTGGGGAACATCCATGGTTCTCTGGTGTTCTGGACATTGCTGATGGGGTGTTGACCTCCCTAACAGTACTTGGAGCTTTGATTGTTGTTCTTTTCAGCTGTCAGCTGTTTCTCTGTATTGTGAGGCAGTCCAGTCCGGTGTGTCCAGTTAGGGCTTTGAGGTCTTACTGAGGGATTGATCTTTTTACCCTCTCATGTCCCTCTTTATCTTTAGTACTTTGCTGTTTTATCAGATGTCATTGTGCAGATCTCATCTGTGCTGGTCGCTTTGTGGGAACCTGTGATCAACCACAGCTGAAACAGTTAAATGGCACATCACAGAAATAACCCCTAAGTTGTGAATGGTGAGTCGAGTTGAGTTGCACAATGAGGTTGCACGTCCTGCTGGGAGGGACTCATCTGGAGTTCAGCGCATCCTCTGGAGGTGTCACCTGCCCCTCTCCCTAGCTGTCCCGCCTCGGTCCGGAGCTGTGGTGTCCCCATGCCCGGGTCCAGCTCAGGATGCTCAGTAATGGCACCGAGTGCAAGAGCAGCAAGGCTGCCGATTCTGTCGCTGGGCGCCACTGCTTGTCCTGCTGCTGCTGACTTCGCCCCTGCCGCAGCTCTGTCTGCGTAGGGAGACAGCACATCTGTGGTTTGGTCCCCATGGATAGGAGCACCGCAGCTTTTCCTGCTTCCTTTTAAGTAATGTTTGCATGGGATGTCGTTTCATATTAGTTTACTTTCAAACGCCCATTGTTGAATGTGAAATGAAGTTTTTGTGAAAAACATGTACTTGTACCATGTTTTTTACAAATCTACTCTGCTGATGTATGTCTTCTAATTGGTATATTTAGATTTAATGTAATTGATGTGTTAGGACTTAAGGCTGACATTTTATCATTTGTTTTCTATTTGTTTCCTTTTTTTCTCCCCTCTTCTACCCTGAACTGGGATCGAACCCAGGGTCTTCACATTGCATTACATCTCCAGCCTCTCCTTTTTTATTTTAATTCTTCATTTCTCACTAAGTTGCCCAGGCTGGCCTCAAACTTGCAGTCCTCCTGCCTAAGTCTCCAGAGTAGCTGAGATCACAGGTGCCCAGCGTGGTTTTTGTTTTTCATTGTATGGAACTTTAAAAATGCAAAGGAGAAGGGTAGTCTTGTTTATCCTATTGTCCAGTCTTCATCATCTTTCTTTCGGATGCTCCAAGATCCCTTCTTTCATATTCTTTTCTTTGGAGGACTTCCTTTAGCCTTTAGGTTTGTTGGACACAAATTATTTTCCTCTATATGCAGTGTCTCTGTTTCCCCTTTACCTTAAGGATAGTTTCATTGGGTGTGGAGTTTGTGGTCAGGGAGTGTTTCCCTCCAGCATTTGAAAACTGCCGCTTCCACGGCTTCCATTGCTGGTGGGGTCCTGTGGGCCACCTGTCTCCCCAGCTGCTTCCAGGTACTTTTGTCTTTAGCTCTGGAAGTTTGACTGATATGTCGTGGCATGGTTTCTCGAGGTAATCCTAGCCAGGATTTGCCCAGTTTTTAATCAGTGGGTTTGCATGGTTAGCCATGCTTGGGCAGCGCTCTCTCCTCCGCTGCTCCGTGGCGCGGGTCTCTCCGGCTCTGCCCCAGCCCCATTTCCACTCTGTAGAGAGCCGTGGATGCTATGGATTTGACCTCAGGTTGGGCGATTCTGTCCTGTCACCCCCACCCCGCTCCTGAGCCTGTCCAGTGAGTTTTTAAATGTATTACTGTAGTTTTCACTTGGATATTTGTCACTTTTTAAAACTTTTTTTTTTGCTGGAAGTTTTCTAGGTTGTCCTCCAGAATTTGTAATTGCTTATGGAGCCATTTTATGGTAGTCACTATAAAGTCCTTGTCAGGTAAGTGTTAGCTGGTTATCTTCTCTTCTTCAAGTGGAGGCTTTCCATTATTTCCTGATCATTTGGCTCATATGTGAGGAGACTGGGCAGTTAGCTTTTTGTTAGCTGCTTTCTCCCTGTTGAGTTTTAACTCAACCTGGGCCTCGTTTGTGGGCTGTGCATCTCCGAGGCTGCATGCTTGCAGTGGGCCCACTTGTGGCTTCCCCTTGACAAAGTGACTCTGGTTTCTCGAGGGATGGCTGCAGCCCGTGGGGAGGACAGTGGGATCTCTGGCTGGGGTCCCTGGGCGCTTGTTGGCAGGTCGGGCCTCCTGTTCTGCCTTCCCTGTTGGGCAGGGCAGGGCACTTTCCGTGCTTACCAGGGACTCAGCAAGCTCCAGGACAGCCTCCCCACCTCCCAGTGTTCTCCTTTGCCAGTCCTTGAGCTATTCAGGGCTTGTAGCTGCCAGGCTGTGGACAGGCAGGCAGAGAGGAAGGAGCCTGCTGACCTGGTCTGACCAGAAACCCCTTCTGGCTGCTTTGAAAAGAGCCTTTGTCTGGGGATGTCATCAGCATTACCGTGATGTTCTTGGTGTTTGGGTTTCTTTTTTTAGTCTGGCAGGCATTTTGTAGTGCTGCTTGAAGCTGTGGTTTTGTGACTTTTACATGTATTGGAAGATTCTCATCCACATCTGCTTTCCTGCTTCTGCCTATGTTTTGTCTTTCTGGGCTTCCAGCTCCTTTTCCCTGACACCTGATGTCTGTCCTTTTCCTTCTCTGCTGTCTTTGCGTTCCTTGGTCTCATTGTTCGCCCTTCAGCACACTCTGAGCTTATCTTCATCTCCCCAGGGTCTGAGCTGTTACCTGGCAACCCATTATATCCGGCTGAGGCGGTAGCTCCGTGGCAGAGCAGGCATAAGGTCTTGGTGTCTTGCATGCTTCCCACAGTGACCGCTGAGGCTCTGTGCCTCCCCTTGCTCTGTTATCAGTCACCGGCTCCTTCCTCTGCCATCTCCATTCTCCTGTTGAGTCCATCCAATGAGTTTTGTGTTGGCTTTGTCTTTTTCAGTGCAGGAATTCTGATTTGTTTCTTTTGTTTTTATTTCTCCTGAGCACTGGTGTTTTCTTACCTGCTTTCTTTTTTTTTTTGGTACCAGGGATCGAACTCAGGTCCTTGTGCTTGCAAGGCAGGCGACGGAACCACTGGGCTAAATCCCCGGCACCTGCTTTCTTTTAAATAATGTTTGCATGGCATATTGTTTTACTTTCTAACGCAGTTCTGTTATTGAATGTGAATTGAGGTTTTTTTTTTTCTTCAGGAGTTTGCATTCTGCATTCTGCCTGTGAAGGCCCACGCCTCACGCCCTTTGGCAACCCAGCCTCTGGGTCATCATGGGGTTGGCCTCTCAATTCTTTTCCCTTGACTGCTGGTTGTGTTTTCCTGGTTCTTTATGTCGAGTGGTTGTGGATCGTGTGCTGGATATTTGTGTTTGGAACACAGCTGTTGGGAGTGATCCGAGGTCTGAGTGGTATCTTTCTGCAGGCAGGACTGACACCCGCTTCTGGTAGGCGCTGGCAGCCAGTGGCCAGTCCCGTGCCTCTCTCAGCTGCAGCTCCATGGCTCCCCAGTGGAGACCAGTCTGCTTCACCTGTCTCCTGCCCGCACCCGAGCGAGGGGAGGCTGCAGGCAGGTCCTAGGGTCCTCGTTTTGTCCTTAGGCGCTGGTGAAATGCTGGAAACAGTTGCACTTCTTGGCCTCCTCTTCAAGTCAGGACTGGTCTCCCAGGAGAGAGGGCAGACCCCGTGTGCAGGTGCAGTGGCTGTCTGGGTGCGGACTTTCCTGGGCCGGCTGGCCGGCCGGCGAGCCTGCCTCCATGGTCCTGTTGGCAGCAGAGCCCTGCGCAGCGGCTGAGTGCGCACTGCCCTCCTGCTGCCTGTGGTCAGGGCCCTGAACTAGGCCTCCACCCACCCCCCGAAGTGCCGTCTGCCCTGTCTGCCCCACTCGGTGCAGAGTACTCTTCTGTGTACTGTTGTCTTGCTGTCGTGTGGGCCCAGCCCGTTCAGCTTGTCTTGGTCTCGCGGGCTGCACTTCCCTGGTGCCGCATTACTTTCCTGTGTGCTGGCCTTGGGGAGTTCCGTGGCGACACTTCCACGGCTGGTGCCCGTGCTGTGGGCCTCAGGGTGCAGGCGCCCTGGCCTGTGTGCGGACTCCCCTGGCCCTCTGTCACTGGTGCCTGGGGAGGTGTCTGTCCCTCTGCTGGGCCTGACCTTGCAGAAGAGCTGTCCCTGCGTTGGAGTTGGGGTGATGGGCCAGTGGTGCAGCCTGGTCCCTTCCTGTGGGCTCCCTGTCGAGCTCCCAGTGTCTGGGGCACTGGGCCCGCGCCTCAGGGTGAAGTCAGGGCAGCCGGGCCTGGCAGGAGGGCTGTGGTGCGGGTTCCTGCCCATCTCTCTGTTCACAGGCACCTGGGTGCCTTCTGCTGTGGTTTTTGGTTTCCCTGCACACTGGGCTTCTTTCCTGTTTGCTTAGGGTTTTGTGTTAGGGTTTTTTTCCCTGAGATGCTTGCCCTCACTTCTGGAGCAACGTTGTAATAATCCCTTATCGTCTTTGTTGGACAGTTCCAGCATTTGGGTCACATCTGTTGATTGCTTTTCTCTTGAGAGTTACAGTTTCCTTGTTTTTGTTTTTTCTCGTGTGTTGAGGGATTCGGGAGGGATATCAGACCCTTGGACAGTACATGTTGGGACTGTCAGGAATCCGGGTGATGCTGGTGCTCTGTCTGTTTAGCAGCCGGCCCTGGCCCCAAGGGCTGCAGCTTACTGTGCACAGCACGTGGCCCTTCTGGTGGGTCACCGTGTGAGATCGGGGCTGTGTGTGGTTCTCACAGTTGTTGGCAAGGTGGCTGCAGTGGGCCCCCTTTCACACGTGGGCAAAGATCCCTTCATCCTCCGAGGGGCTGCCTTCCTGGCCCTGGAAGGAAGCAGAGCCTGTGCACCTTCAGGCCTGAGCCTGTGCAGCAGGGGCAGTGTGGAGGCCACCTCTCCTCGAGTTTGCCTCTCCTTCTACCATGGGTGGAATGGATGTGGCCCTGCAGTGGCCGGGTCGGCTTTTTGCTTTTGCTTTTTGTTATTGTGCACGCAAGGCAAGTGTGCCGCCACCGGGCTGCACCCCAGCCCTTTTCTTTTCTGAGGTGGGTCTTACTGTGCAGTCCAGATGGCCTGGAACTCCTGGGCTGAGCAGTCCCAGCCTCTTGAGTGCTGTGCCTGGCTCATGGGCAGCTCACGTTTCCCTCGTGGCTGACACCTCCGGGGCAGAGCTGAGGTGCAGTGGTGGTGGTCTGGAGCCGGAAGATCTCCGGCTGCCTCCCCCTTGGAGGCTACCCAGGGGTCCTGCACCCCTGCGCTCCAGGCCCATGGTGCCCAGCCTGCCGCAGGACCCTGCAGTGAGCGGGTGTGCTGGGGTCTGGGAGGCCCGGCACTGGGGAGCTATGGGGTCCTGCGTGCGGCTGGCTGACCCTTGCCGTGGGGTTGAATGGAGCTGGCTGAAGTGTGTGGCTTTGGGTGAGGTGGTGGCCACAGCTGGCCCTGCCCACGGCCTGCAGCCTCTGCTGTGGAGGGGCTGGGGCTGGTGTGGGCGTGTCCGCCACAGCCCTGCTCAGGGTCAGTGTGGCGGAGGGCGATGGCTGCGCTGCTTCCTTGAATCTGGGAACAGTGATGCCAGTGATAAGGGTGATGCTGAGGCCCACCGTGGGCTCCCTGTGCCCTGCATCTGCCCCAGGTGCCACCCTGGGCGGATGGCCTGGTCCTCATGCAGCCCCACAGCAGAGGCCAAGCAGAAGAGCAGCCTGTGGCCCCGCGTTAACTCCGGTCCATGCTCCCTTCAGAGGCCTTTCCCCACCTGGCAGAGTTCTGCCCCTGCTCAGCCCAGCCAACAGAGCGAGAGCACCTGCTCCCCAAGAGGCCTGCTGTCGCCCCTGCCTGCCTGCGGTCCCTGTCGCATCATCACTCACCCCTTGCTCCATCCCTGGCACTCCACTTCAGCGCCTGCTTCCCCAGGTGTCACTGGGGCTCCTGTACTCCCAGCCCCTGCTTCCCTGACTCTGGACCTGCCCCGGGCCGCCTCCACCCTTCCACTGGCTGGTGTTCAGCAGCAGCAGTGAAACCCAGCCTCGGTTCTCCAGCCCTTAAGCCAGCCTTCTGGCCCCCACTTCCCCAGAGCAGGGCCCGCGTCTCGCCTTCCTTGCTTCATTCCTTCTGCAACTGCCGCACCTGGTCCTGGGCCCTTCCCTGTGCTCAGCTCAGGGGCGCTCTGCTGCCATTTGTACTTGGTCTTCGGCGTGGGTGGGCGGTCTCTGTCTCTTGGAGATGTCTTCATCCTCTGAGCTGTGCCCAGCCCCCTCTGGCCACCCTTGGTTTCTTCCTTTGGCTTCTCTCCTACACCTGCCTGCCACCAAGTGCTCCGAAGCCTGCCTCGACCAGGCTTGGTTCTCACTGTGCCCTCTGCCTGGGAGACTCAGCCCCTGGGCCTGAGTTTATATGTGTGGATGCTAGATGCCAAATGCCATCCCTTTGTCCTGTGCCTGTGATCCCTGTGCATGCTTCCCTGTCAGAGCCCTGCAGGCATATGGGGGTGCTCTGAGCTCCTGTGGAGGCCACAGCTCCACCTTCCCCATCAGCTCCCTGGCTCCTGTCGTAGTATCGGGTCAGGATCAGAAGCTAGGCATCTTTGTGCTTTGCTCACACGTCTCTGGCTGAGAGATGGACACTTCCACCTCCTCCCAGGCCACTTGCTGTCATCAGACCGGAATGACCTTCTGGTGTCCAGACCTGTCCTCCACTCTGTGATCGGGGACACCAGCAGATGGAATGTCCTCGTCCCCCAGCTCCCGAGCCCTGACCAGCCTGGCCTAGGCCGTCCTCCCTGGTGTGCACCCAGAGCACCTGAGCCTGCCCACCTCTGATGGCCCCGTGGTGAGGGTGGGCAGGTAGCAGGCGCTCAGCTGAGAACTTGTGCAACGAATTGGTGAGACACTGAATTTGTCTCCCATGCAGCTATGCACGGTGTTGTTTCCTAAAATTCTGTGCAGGGTCATTTTTACTTTGCTGGGCCACCTCCTCTCCTGTGTCTTGGGTGGTGCCCCTGCCAGGTGGAAGGTGCCTGCTGGCTTCTCTGTCCTCACCAGAGCCTTACCCCTGGGCCCCCGCATTCCCCTGCTTTTCATGGCTTACACAGGTGCTCAGTGATTGTTGGGTGAGTAATTCTAACAGTCTCATTGGTTTGTAGAAGAAATGAAAAATAAGTCACCAGAAATAGGCCTGAGACATTTACAAAGCTGCTTTAAAAATAGCTGCTGACTGATAGCTGTTGACTGTGCTCCTGTGGCTTCTGATGGCCGAGTGGTCAGTGGAGGTGTGGCCAGCCTGGCACTGAGTGCGGCGCTTCTGTGACTGGGCTGGGGACTCTGGGCTCGCAGCTTTTGCCAGTGCGTCCCCCAGGCCTGTGAGCTCCCTGTGGTGACTCTGAAGCGCGTAGGAATGGCTTCCGTGGTTCATGTGTGCACAGGATGCAGAGGTGAAGTGACCCAGGGAAACATTTCTTCTGGTCCGATCATTTGAGGTGGTCATTGCCTGGCCGAGTTCCCTAGTCTGCAGCTCCTGGGTTCACGTCGGGTGTCTTCACGCTGTGGCCGCAGGCTCCAGCAGCTGCTCTGGGCCCTCCTGGCACCCACTGCAGGCCAGCTTTGCAGAGCCTGTGTCTGTCCTGCCCTGAGCCCCTGCCCTGCACCCGGAGGCCGCACCCTGCCAGGTCTTCCCGAGCTTTGCTGCTTTCTGCTCACCTAGGGCGGAGCCTTCCCAGTTGTCCAGGCCAGAGGGGAGGGTGGCCTGGGCCAGCCAGTGGGGCTCAGGGGCTCAGGTGCTTTAGGGAAGGGCTGGGGCCAGAATATGCATTTGGTGGTTGCTGTGTATCTGTCTGGTCTTTCAAGCCACAGGCAGAATGGGGCCACCTGGGTGGGAGGTAGGACACATCTCTCACAGTCTGTGGAAAAGTGAGACCCAGGCAGCAGCATGCGGAAGGAGAGCAGAGGAAGGTGACAGTGGCTCTGGCCAGGCGCCCTGGTCACTGGGCTGCTGCTGCAGGGGCACCCTTTTCCTGGTGGCCGGTGAGAGCTCCTCAGACCACGGCTGGATTACAGGGCCCCGGCCTGTGCCTTCCCCTTGTTCAGTCTGTGCGGTGCCCGTTTGTCCCTGGCTGCTGCGCCTTTTCCTGTGACATCTTGCTCCCACATGTGGGGTGGCTCCTTCCCTGTTGTCCCTGCTCTGATGCCCTGCGGGAGTCGGAGCCCCAAGGTGGCGCCCTACACTGGGGTGATTCCCTCTGCTACTGCTGTGATCGCTTTCAGAACTGGTGGTTTCAGGGTAGGTGGCTGCCAGCTGTGGTCAGGACTGAGATTGGCACCTGGGGACATCCACCTGGGTGGAGCCCCGGCTCCTGCAGGCAGGCCCCTGCAGGGTTGCTGTGGTGACCAACAGCGGTGCAGCACTGTGGTACAGAACTGCAGTGCTGTGAACGCTGGCGCGCTGTGCGGAGAGAGGAAGCCAAGGGAGTGTTAGGGGTGTGGGCCAGGGCAGACCCACACTCACAGTTAGACTGGGCTCAGAAAATAGCCCCTGAGAGGAGGAGGAGGAGCAGAGAAAGGAGGGTGCTGCTGAGTTGCCCCGAAGTGCAGCTGCCCATGGGCCTCCACCCTGGTCTGGCAGGTGTCACAGTGTGGGCGCCCCGCGGTGTGAGTAGCCCATGTCCTGGCTGCCTCGGGGCTGGGTGTGCCTGGGCTTTGTCCAGCAGCCTTCCTGGAGATGGTAGCCCCTTCTGAACTCTTCTGGAAGTGAGGACGGCTCCAGAAGGCACCAGGTGCTGCAGCCTGCGCCGCCCTGCAGTCTAGGCAGAGTGTGCGCTGTTGGCCCTGGTGAAGGAGCTTCCTTTGGGACTTTGTCTTGCAGATGCCTTCAGGGGACACAGTGGGAGGTGCGAGAAGGTGGAGCAGTGGTAGTGCATCTGCCCTGCATGCCTGTGGGTAGCTCCCTGGCACGTGTGTCAGGCGGCAGGTTGTGTGGATGCAGAGTTGGTTGGCCCCAAGCCCTGGGCATGATTCCTGTTTCCTTGCCCGCGGTGCGGGGCACTCACCCTGATTCAGTGAGGTAGCGATGAGGACGTGGGCTCGTGTAAAGGGTTGAGCACTGTTGGGTCTGAGGAGGAGGAAAGGCGGTTGCCATGTTCTGTCACTGTTGCAGTTACAGCGGCCCCAGGCCTGGCTGTTGCTGTGCTAGACTGGCTGCTCAGCCCCAGTTGTGGCCTCTGTCCGAGTTTCAGAGGGCATCCTGCTGTGCACCCTCCTCGGGTCACACCTGTGTCCGCTCTCTCCTGTCGTAGACAACATCCCTGAGGACCTCAGAGACCCTTTTTACATCGACCAGTATGAGCAGGAGCACATCAAGCCGCCCGTTATCAAGCTGCTCCTTTCCAGTGAGCTCTACTGCCGTGTCTGCAGCCTCATCCTCAAAGGGGACCAGGCGGCCACCTTGCAAGGGCACCAGTCAGTCATCCAGGCCCTGTCCCGGAAAGGCATCTACGTGATGGAGAGTGACGACACCCCGGTGACGGACGCCGACCTCGGCCACGCCCCTGTAAAGATGGTGAGTGTTGGGCCAGCCCTGGCCGGGAGATCTGCATGTGTGCAGCGTGCTCCTGTTGAAGCGAGGGACCCTTCTGGACATGAGCAGAGAGCCGCTTCCGCTGCGCTCTGCCTGAGGTGAGGCTGCAGTTCCCTCCAGCCCTGGCCACCTCGGGTGCCCTGCACCCTGCCCACCCTGAGGGGATGGGAGTTTCAGGTCGGTGTGGAGTGAGTCTGGGTGGGGCCCCGCACCGGGATGTGGAAGAGGCAAGCTTAGGGTGCCAGCTGCCGCCTGTGCCCCCAGAGTGCCCACATGGCGATGGTGGATGCCCTGATGATGGCCTACACTGTGGAGATGATCAGCATTGAGAAGGTGGTGGCCAGCGTCAAGCGCTTCTCCACGTTCAGCGCCTCAAAAGAGCTGCCCTATGACCTCGAGGACGCCATGGTGTTCTGGATCAACAAGGTGGGTGCCCGGCCTGTCCCTGACGCCAGCTCCTGTCCCCCACCCCGGACGACTGCTCGGTCCCGTTACCTGGGGTCAGCACGACACCCACACTGGTGAAACAACGCAGGCCTGACTCTGAGCGTCGAGAGCAGGGCAGGAGGCGTTAGAATGCAGTGCATGTGTGACTGCAACCAACGGTGGGTGTTTTTTTTTCTCGGTACTGGAGATCGAACTTGGGACCTTGCGTTTTTGAGGAAGGCAGCAGAACCACTGAGCTAAGCCCTCGTCCCAAACAGCGAATTTTTATTTTTCTTTGGGCCCTGTGTGCAGCAGGAACGTTCTGTTTTAGGTGTTTCAGCCCTTGGACACATGGTATCTTCCTGGATACCACTTTCCCCTTTCACAGTGTGGCTACACGCCGCGTGGCAGGAATGCCATGCAGTCATTCGTGGGCCCTTGGGTCGTGAGCCTCCTCACCTGCAAAGCTGCTCAGGATGGAGCATGAGGGGCAGGCTTCCTGTGTGGCTCCCCTTGCTGCTCAGCCACCAGAAGCCGCTGGAGCTGCCGAGAATATCCTGCCTTTCCTCATGTGCTGATTCTAGCTGCTGCTTCCTTATGTATTTTTTAACTTTTACATTTGAACTACGATCTTTCTGTGTAGCCCAGGCTGGCCTCCCTCCTGGGCTTAAGGGACCTTCTTGTCTCAGCGTCCTGTGTGGCTGGGACCACGGGTGCCCACCACTTTACCTGGTGCCTCCATGATTAGATGAATGTGTGGTGCTTCTGGGCACGGGCCTTGTGTGTGCTGTGACCTCGGTGACTCTCGCCTCTCCCTCCCCACCCTGATGATTTGCCCTGGATGCGAGGTCTCCCCAGTGCTGGGTGGGCGCTGCCCATTGAGCCCACCGTCCCCGACCTCCTGTCCGGTGTGGTCTGGGCCACCCTCTGGTGGCTGTCCAGGTCCGCTGCCTGCCCACCAGGAGCCTCCCTGGAGCCTGTTTGATTTTATGGGTGCGCCTGGATGTCACAATGATAGGGCTCATCCTGCTCACACCCTGCATGGTCCAGGCGTCGTCGTCAGTGCCCTGGAGCACTGCTCTGTGCTCCCGGGAGCTGGCTCCTGTGCCGCTGCCCAGCTGCTTTGCTCGTGGGGATTATTGCTCTCTGGCGTGTGCTCTGTGCGCTTCTCATGCCTGGCTTCTGTCACTGAGCAGAGTGGCTTCCAGTTCCCCTGCAGTATCACACCTGCCGCTAGCGTTCTGTGTGTACTTGGTCAGTGGCCTTGGTAGGAGAGTACTGCTCGCCGCTTGCCATTCCCTGGTGGTTGGCGCATGGCTGTTGCCAGGTTCTACTTTTGTTTTGCTTTGAGACAGGGCCTTGCTTTGTAGCCCAGGCTGGCCTCGAATGTGCAGCAATCCTCCTGTGTGTGATGTTTGTGTCTGTGCTTTTGTTTTGGTACTAGGGATTGAACTTGGGACCTTGTGCTTACAAGGCAGGCGGTGGAACCACTGAGCTAACTCCCCGGCCTGTTTCTGTGCTTTGGTCGCGCGCTGTTCAGGTATTTTGCTCAGTATTCCGCTAGGCCTTCCTCGTGTTACCAGGCTGTGTGGGTATCGGGAATGGAGAGCTGCGTTGGGGCTGTGGACGGTCTGCGTCTCTGCGCTACACCCTTTTTACTGGAAAGCTGTTGTTAGCTTCTGTGTGTCATCCACAAGTCCACGTCAATTTTAATTTTGCTTTTTGAGACAGGGTCTCACTATGTAGCCCAGGCTGGCCTCCAGCTCAGCGTGATCGTCCTGCCTCACTCAGCCTCCTGAGTGCTAGGGTCACAGGCGTGCGTAAGCCCACCTGTGTGGTGATGTCCATGTGGGGTTCAGAATCAGCATGCCCCTCTCTGCCAAGGTGGCCTGCTGGCATTTTGGTTGGGGACACGTCGAATCTTGAAGAACTGGGGAGAGCTGCTGTGTTACCGCCCGACGTACAGTTCCCGAAATTTATGCCTAGGTTCTCAGTGCTTTGGTCGTGTTGTGAGTGGTGGTGTCCTCATTTTATTTTTAGTTGTTTGCTGCCAGTCTAAAGAAATGCACTTAGTAATGCATGTATCGACTTCACACGTTATAACTTGCTGCACTTACTCGTCAGTCCTAGTGGCGCCCGGAACGTCCTAAAGTCCCCTAGCTGCAGGGCTGCACCGTCCGGGAGGAGCCTGCAGTTTCTCCTCTCTGTGTGTGCTAGTTGTTCTAATCAAAACTATCTGGCCCTTCGCGCCACTTCGGGCCCCCTGGGGCCCTTGCTCCTCCAGTGGCGGCATCTGCTGCCCTGTTCCCAGCGGCCCTCCGTGGGGAGCTCCGTTCTATTCCTAGTGTGCTTGCAGTGGTTTTCATGAGCACATACTGAATTCTGCCAAGTGCTTCTTCTATATCTGAGATAAACATATGTCTTCTTTTTCAGTCTGTTGATAACTGAATTTTGTGGCTTGATTTTTGAATGTTGGCCCAGCCTCTCAAGCCCAGGCCAGATACCAGTGCGTTGTGCTTATTACTCCTATAGCGCAATTCAGTTGCTGGGTGTGCTGTCACGTCTGCAGTTTTTTCTTTCTTTTTTTTTGGTATTGGGGATCGAACTCGGGTCCTTGCGCAGCAGGCAGCGAAACCCCTGAGCTAAATCCCTGGGCCCTGCAGTTTTTTCTTCGAGTCCCTTTTCCTCCTTGAGGCAGCAGGGTGACACTGGCCCGGGATGGGACGGGACGGGACGGGGTGTGGAGGATGCTCTCCCCTCAGGGCGGAGCCGTCTGTGGGAGCGGTTCCCTTCTGAGGTCCTGAGGGCCTCGCTGGGCAGCTCCCCTTTTTTGGTGTTAGCGTAGAAGACCAGTTCACTTGGAATCCTCTTCATTTCTCATGTAAACACTGACAGTGGTTGATATCTCCTGCTTTGCTCTGTCTCATCCCTGTGCCCATCCCCATGCCAGGGGCTGAACCTAGGGCCTTGCACATGTGTGGGGAGCACTCTGTCATGGAGCTACATTCCCAGCCCCCATGCATTTGGATATGTTGCACATTTCATCATTCACTTTAAAATATTTTCAGTTTCACCAGTAGATGCTTGTTTTATCAGTGGATTATGTGGAACGCTTTTGATGAATTTTGTTTTTTGAGGCAAGGTCTCACGTTGTTGCCCAAGCTGGGCTCGCAAACTCCCGTCTCAGCCTCCCAGATAGCCGAGACTGTGACGTACGCCAGTGTGCCCGGTGGTACTTGTGTACTTAAGGATATTTGGAAGAGGGCTCCAGGTCTCCTGGTGTTTCCATTTTGGGTTGATGCTGCAGTTGGAGCAGGTGCACTGTGAGCGAGATGGCCCAGGGATTCTGAGTGCCAGCGCTGGTAGCTGCGGCCACCCCAAGTCCCGGTCCTGTCAGTTCCTCGAGGGAAGGAAGCTGTGGGGTCTCCAGCGTGGCCTCGGTCACCTCACGACTCTGTCCTGTGGGGGCTTTGCTTTGCACATCTTGAGAATCTGATTAGGTGCACTGCCTTCTGGGGCCGCGGTAGTTTGGGGAGTTTACGAGCTGTCCCGGGTCACCAGCGGCCGTGGCAGTCCTGTCCCAGGGATGTGGTCTCCCCAAGTCTCTACTGAAAACCCTTCCCTTCTTCTCCTTGGCTTGACTTCTTGTCTTTCCGTTTATTCATTCATTTATTTATTTACTTTTTGGTCCCAGGGATTGAACTCGCAACCTTGTGCTTGCGGGGCAGGCGGCAGCACTGAGCTCCATCCCCGGCCCGTGTCTTTCCATTTAAAATGAGTTACTTGTGCCAGCGTTGTGGTCAGCATGTGGCGACTGCCGTATTTAGTGCGGTCGTCCACGGCTGGACCGCCCCCTTGTTGGATTTCTGCTCATCTCACCTCTTGTTTTCCTCAGCTCTCATTTGGGGCTGAGTGTCCTTAGAGCCCCATTTCATCCCTGTCGTTCGCAGGGCTGCATCTCAGGCCGCTGTGGGCGTCCACGTGCTTCCCCTGCGCCTTGCTGGCCTGTTGCCTTCGTTTGTTTGTTTTTGCTTTTATGGTAGTTAAAAATCAAGAATAGAAGTCTCTAGGATTTACCTGCATAGTGTCCTTTTTTTTATAGATCAAAATACTCAATTTTTTTTGTTTCAGGGTCCATTTATACTTTTAAGAGTTACTGTAACATCAAAGAACTTTTTAAGAAAATTGTAGTTTATCAGTATTTACCATGTTAGAAACTAAAAATAAGACTATTTAAAGAGAGCAGTGAATGCTCTTCTTTTCATATAAATAATGTTGTTTTAATGAAAATAACCATATTTCCCGACACAGCATTGGAAGGTAGTGATGCAGTTTTGCAGGCTTCTTTCCCATGTGGCTGGCCAGGGGCTCCTGGATCTCCCACTTGCGCTGCTGCTGCTCGAGGGAGGTTTCTGAGGAGCTGGCTCCACGCAGGCAGGGGGGCCACATGCACATCTCTTGTTGATCCTGCCACCAAACTTGACAGCGGTAGTTTCTCAAAGATTATTTGGAGCTTGAACCATCATCAGTTATCTTTTTTAAAAAATGAGATACAATTCTCTTGACATTAAATTCACCATTTTTATGCAAAGGTTGTTGTTGAGCTGACATCACTGTGTGGCTCCAGAGCACCTTTCTAAGCCACCAGGACACTGGCAGCCTCCCCTTGCCCTCCTCCAGCCCCTGGCCAGCAGTCTGGGTCCCGTCTGGTCCTGGTGGGTGTCCTTTTCTGGACAGTTCCTGTCTGTTCGTCAGCTTCCCCATCGCTGCAGCGATACCTGATGCCCACGACCTAGCCTCAGGAAGGTTTCCGGTGGCTCAGGGTTTGGCCAGCTGTCACAGCACAGAATAGCTTGGCGGCGGGGGATGGCGGGCCGGGCAGGAAGGGGAGCAGGAGACCAGTCTGGAGGGAGTGGGTGAGACCCTGTGGTGTCTCCAAGGTCGCACTGCAGGACCCGCCCAACACCTGGAGTACTTTGCCGATCTTTGCTCCTGTCCTTCATGCATCGAAGTTGATGCAGCAGGGCGAAGGTCGCATGTACCTGGAATCGTGTAATATGTGGTTTTGTGTCTGGCTTCTTCCAGGAGCGTAATGTTTCCCAGCTTCATCTGTGTTGTAGCAGGTGCTGGTGCTTCGTTCCTCCATGCTGAGCAGGATTCCCCGCACGATTGCCGTGCTTGGTGTATACACTTGCTAGTTCGTGGACGTTCGCGGTGTTGCTTCTTGTGATGCTTGTGACTCGTGCTGCTGTGTGTAAGTTTTCCTGTGGACACATGTCTTCGCTCTGTGTGGGTGTGTACGGAGGGGGAAGCTGCTGGGTCACATGGTCACTCCATTGAACTTTCTCAGGGGCCGCCAGACTTGTCACAGCCGCTGTGCCCTTTGATTTTCCCACCAGCCACGTGTGAGGCTTCCTGTTCTCTCCATCCTCGTCAGCACGCGTCATTTCTGCTAGCTTTTGAGTAGCCTTCCTGGGTACAGGGAAAGAGGCAGCATCTCGCTGCCGCTTCGGTTTGCAGTTCCCTCCTGCCGCAGGTGTGGGCCCTCTTTTCTGTGCTTGTGACCGTTTACAGATGTTCTTAGGAGAAATACTCATTCAGATTCCCTGCACGTTTTAAAACTAGATCTTGTTTTGTTGTTGAGTTCTTCTTGTACCCTAAATACTAGATCAGTGAACTTTTGATGCCCTGCCTTATTAAAACCCATCTCTCTCTCACTTTTTTCCTGGGATTTCGGCACCCGTGGTTTCATAAGACCGTGTGTCGGTCGTTTAGATCTCACAGACCTTCGTGGTACAGCACGAAACGTCACGTGGCTGCTCTTACCACTGACCCCACCAGAGGAGTCTTTCTTAGTGGGAAGCCATCTAGCTTTTGGTGGCAGAGACAGATTTTCCAAAATTTTAATTTTTGTCTGAGATTCATTTTTTTTTTTTTGGTACTGGGGATCGAACTTGGGTCCTTGCGCTTGCACAGCAGGTGGCGAAACCACTGAGCTAAATCCCCGGCCTTTGAGATTCATATTTTGACACCAGAAACAAATACTGTGAGCTGTCAGTGCCCCATCGCTCGGTCAGAGACAGTGTCTCACGGTGTGCGAGACAGGGTCAGTGCAGCTCAGACAGAGGCCCATGGGCGTCCCTGTGGTCACCTTTCCACAGTGCCGCGCTCCGTGCGGCTCCACAGGACGTGCGACCGTGCTGAAGGGCTAAGCTTTTCCTGCCTCCCGGAGGACCTCGGCAGCCTGTGTGTTCTTGATGACGTGGAGCCATGAGGGCCTTTGTGGCCCTGGTGCCGCTGCCTTGACTGCCTCTGACCATCAGTACGTGCGGATGTGGCGGGAGGAGAGCAGAGTTCTGAGCCCCGGTTGTCCTGGGCGGTGTCTCGGGTCGCCAGGGTCCCCAGGCCCCACGTGGCAGGCTGGGGGCCCTGCAGCTCCTCCTGTGTCACCTTCCTTTCCCCACTGCTCCCTTGAACCCCACTCTTCCGGTTCTTCCTGCAGGTGTGAACTCGTGGAGCTTTGGCTCTTCTGGCTGTGCCTGCGCGTGTGCATCAGGTTTTCTGCTGGCTCTGGAGCCCTGGCTGGCGGCCTCTGTCCGGAGAGCACACTTGGAGTCTGCTGGCTGCTGCTGGCTGCTCCTTGGCAGAGCAGGGCGGGGCTGATGGTTCTGCCCACTGTTTCTGCCCTCGGTTCCAGGTTCGACTCTGGCTCCTGGCTCCTGGCTCCAGCCCTGCTTCCCCAGGCACGGGTGTGGGCGGTGGCCCTGTCTTCCGCTCCTCCGGAACCGGCTTTTCCATCTTGCCCCTGTTGCTCTTTTTTTCCTGTGGATTTCTAGCTGTTCCTTTTTTTGGTACCCAGGATTGAACTCAGGACCTTGTGCTTGCGAGGCAGGCGCTGTGCCACTGAGCTACATCCCCGGCCCATAGCTGTTACATTTTTGGTTCATGTGGTTTGACAGAGGTCAGAGATAGTAGCAAATGTTTAGTTTGCCATGTTTAGTCTCCTCTTGGATTATCTTAGTGCTAATATACAATCATATTGGCTTTTAAAATGGTCTTTCTGTCAAAAACCTGAAGTGAATTTCTGTTTTAAGTAGGAGGATACATACTTTCATGTGGTACTTTCTAGTGGTTTTACTTTCCTTCAAAAATTATGAGGTGTCATGTTGTAGTTTTGTTTTGTTTTTTATTTGACTTTTTGGCTCTGTTTTTGTTCTTTGAGACAGAGTCTCACTATGTAGTCCAGACCTTGAACTGGCTGTGTTGTCCAGGCTGGCCTTAGATGCATGAACCTTCTGCCTCAGCCTCCCCAGTGCTGAGATTATAGGCCTGCGCCCCCAAGCCTAGCTTCTAGATTTGATTTTAATCATGCTTACAAAACTTGGTTGTGGACATGTCTTTTTCATGTTTTCTAATTCATTGGTTTTTATATTTACCTGTATTGATTTTTCCTTTATCTGTTTTTGAGTTTTAAAAACAGAGTACAAGTTATCCTTTTTTTTAAACACTTGGGGTTGAACACAGGGGCTTCACCCTGAGCTGCCTCCCCAGCCCTCTTTTCATTTATTATTTTGAGATGGGGTCTTGTAAGGTGCCCAGGTGGGAAGAGCTTGTGTGTGGTCCTCCTGCCTCAGCCTCCTCAGTGCTGGGTCACAGGCGTGTGCTTGCTCTCATGGTGCAGTTTGCACAAGTGACTCGCCTGTTGTGTAATGACAAATATTCAGGCTTCACCTCTTCCTCCGATCATGGCTCTGACCATGGCCCATACCCCTTTCCCGTGTGGTTTTATTGTGGTGCATTAGCGATTGCGGGAGGCAATACTTAGGTTTCTAGCTTTGTGGGAGCATCCGTAGGGCATTGTGGGGGATCAGTTGGTGGTGTCTGGTGTGCTTGGGGAGCTGTGACCTGTGCCCCACTGGGCTCCTTACATTTGCTGATGGCGTTGGTGAGCGTGTGTCTCACACACGCTCCGGGCCACTGGCGAGTGCCACTGCCCGCCCTGTGGCTGCAGTGCTCAGAGGTGGGCGGGACCCTAGGCCAGAGCTGCAGCAGGTGAAGCGGGGGCTCCAGGCCAGAGCTGGAGGTGTGGGGCTAGTGTGGGAGAGCAGCTTCCTCTAATGTGTTTCTCTTCTACCTTAGGTAAATCTCAAAATGAGAGAGATCACAGAAAAGGAAGTCAAGTTAAAGCAGCAGTTACTGGAAAGCCCGGCTCATCAAAAGGTAAAGGGCAAATCTGATTGCTCTGCAATGTACTAAGCTAGAGCTGGTGCTGCTTCCTGAGGGTTGGGCCTGTGCCTGTGTGCTGGTCCTCTCCACTTGGCCCTCAAAGCCAGCCCCCGCTCTGCGGCCTAGTCTGCCCTGGGAAGGCGGCCCGCAGCCCAGCACCCCTCCCTGAAAGAGGTCTCTGGCTGTTGGGCTGTAGGAGGGTGTGAGTGTGCTGGGCGGGCTCGGGCCACGCAAGAGTGGGGGCCCGGGCCCCCAGAAGTGGGCTTCCCGAAGTGCATGCATGGGGGTCTGCCTGCTGCCTGCGGTGTCCGGTGCTTCCCGGCAGTGGCCCCCAGGTGCAGTGTGGCTGGTGGGCGTCCGAGAAGCCCGGAGTGGGGGCTCAGGTGGGAAATGTGTGTGTCGTGGGTGTGCTGCACATTCTGGGCATCAGTCTTTCTCTTGCCAAGCACACGTGAGCAGGACTTGGCCTGCAGCTGAGGTCTCACTGGCTGTGGGGAGCAGCCCCCACCCCATAGTTCTCCCTCCGCACACTGCCCTGGCCAGCTCCTGGCAGCCCAATGGGGCTGAGTCAGACTGCAGCCCAGGGCTTCTGTGTGGATTGCAGGCATTGCCCCGACCCGCAGTGGTGCGTGGCTGGGAGCAGCCCACCCTCCTGTCTGGAGGGCCTGAGGGAGGGACTCTCCTGGCGCTGTGGCATGGGGAGGTCACAGGTACCCAAAAGCCTTGCTTACGGGAGGCTGTCCCCACCTCCACTGTGCGAGCGAGCGTGTGTCGCGACGCCCCATGGACCTGCTGCTGACGCTCCTCTCCACCTTCCTTCCTGCTTCCTGAGCAGTCTCCCTCCAAGTGGTATTGGAAGTTAGTGCCCGTAAGTGACCCTGCCACCAGCTGCTGTCTGCAGAGCCATCCTGTTGCCATCACGCGCTGCCATTGAAACTGCTCGCACCTAGAACTGTTTTGTTGTTGTTTGTTCAAGTGTCCGCCTGGGACTGGTGTTACACCTTCTCTAGTACAGTATGAGTGGATGCCTGGCGGGGCTGGTAGGGTTGTGACGTGGCCCTGTGAGCTTCCTGGTTATGTCTGCCCAGCCCCCCCGAAAGCTGTTCATTTGTTCGTTCCTGGTGACGGCTTTATGTGACCAGTGGAGCATAGCTGACGGGACACAGTCCTGGAAAGGCTGACGATGACGTAGTAGCCCAAGCTGCTCCTGACGCTTGGTCCTTTCCGATGTCACCTGCCCAGCAGTGGTGTTTACCATACTGTCCCCTGGCATCCTGAGGCTGGAGTCCAGTCAGGAAGGTGGTTCCTTGGGGAGGATGTAGGTGGACTGCGGAGAGGACTCTCACTTGTGTCCCAGACCCCATGGCCTCCTCCTGTGTCTCTCCTCCCTGGCATGTGCTGGCTCCCAGGCAAGGGCTCAGCATGGTCAGCAGGCCAGCACAGGCACAGGGTTTCTGGACTTAGCTTGAAGACAGTGATCTGGTTAGACAGTTCTACCTGTGCCCCACCTGGTGGCCCATTCTGCACAGAGCTGGTTTGTCACTCTGCCCCTACAGGAAATGCTTGGTGCCCAGTGGTGCCTTTCTGCATGGACTTTTGGACACGAGTCCTTGTGCAGATGGTTTTGTATGTGTCCCTCTGATGCCTGTGTTTGGTGGCTTCATGACTTGGCCTGCATCACCCTCTGTACCCTCCTCGGGTCAGCTGTGGACTGCACAGGGCCCCTCTGCTCCAGGCCTGTCTTCCTGCCACCTTGCTCCTCCGCATGCGTTAGCAGGAGAGCTGCCTCATGGGGATCCACAGCTCTCTGGCCTCTCGAGTCCAGATGTGATTGAGGCAAGGCTCACAAATGCAGCTGTCCTACAAGGAGTATGATTCAATGACGGCAGCAGAATGTGACCAAGATCAGTGTCCCCTTATCAGAGAACATGTGACTGCCCTGCCACAGTGCTCAGTAAATAGCCAGTGAGGATGAATCTGATGAAGGTTGACAGGGTAGAGGTTTCACCCTAACACCCCACAGCCAGAGGGTCAGGGTTCCAGTGTGCGCGAGCTTCCCGGCCCCGTAGCTCAGTGTCCTGCCTGATTGACCCTCACCATCCATCTTTAATCAAGAAACCATTTGCTTCATGCATGACTCTGCTGGCCCGCGTGTCTGCTGCCTGTGGAAGCCTGGCATGGCGCATGCCGTGGTGCTGCATGCTGGAGCCCCTGCGCCTTGCACGTGTGGCACAGTAGGAGGCGGGCTGCCTGTGCTAGCGTGTGCCCTGGGCTCTGAGAAACAAGTTAAATCGAGTTTTGTCAACATACTCACATGAAACAAGCCTTGCTGCTTAATTGATAAAGACAGTGTTAGAAGTGTCTTATGCTAAATGTGATTATTTTATACTTTGTTGCTTCTGGATGTCAGCTGGAGGTTCTGGGCTGCGGAGAGACCGCCCTTGAAATCAGCTCTGCAGAACTGGAAACCCAGCGTTCTTACACCACGGGGTGGCCCGTGTCGCACATCTCCCTCTGCAGGAGCTGTAGCCAGCAGGAGAGCCATGTGTTAACACTGCTGATACGAAGCAGGAGGGGCTGAGGCCCGGGACTGCCCCGAGCTGGCCCAGCTCCTGCACGCTCAATCAGCCACAGGAGCAGAGCTGAGGGCCCAAGGCTTCCTCTGTAGGCGGAGACACCAAAGCCTCAATCAGGCGAGTGCATCCTGAGCACCCGCAGGAGGGGCTTCCTGGCGCATCCCAAAGTTCTGAGACGGCTGATGTCTGTGTTGTGAGAAATTGGCCTCACCTTGCTCTGAAATTTCTCAGACTGTGCACCAGTGCTGTTTTGTGTTTTCCTTAATGGCCAAGGCTGCCCTGGTGGTGCTGGGACAGTAGCTGCAGCGTCAGGATGTTCACGTTTAACTTGTTTCTCGCCTGTTTGTAGTGCGTTGGCTCTGGTAGCACAGACGTGTGTCCTGCCTCCTTCCCGTGCATCTGCCCCAGTGTCAGCTGTGTCCGGCTGGCCCTGGTGGTGCTGGCAGAGCATGGCTGCCACCCGGTGTAGGGGCACAGCCCAGGCGCCTGGATCTTGATGCGGGTTGTGGGCAGAGAGTGCCACCCAGGCAGTGCGAGCATGCCAGGCAGTCGCAGGTTTTCTCCGCGGGCCTCGGGCGCTGCCTGTGTTGTGCTCCCGCAGCGTGGCTGTAGCACGTGTGGGGGTGCGGGCACACACGCAGAGACCGTTTTCCTTTCATCAACTGCAGGTCCGCTATCGCCGAGAGCACCTTTCCGCCAGGCAGTCGCCCTACTTCCCGTTGTTGGAGGACTTGATGCGAGGCGGCAGCGATGGGGCTGCTCTCCTGGCGGTGGTGCACTATTACTGCCCCGAGCAGATGAGACTGGATGGTGAGTGGAGACGCCTTCTGCCATGCACGGGCAGCGCCACGGGGTTGTGCACACCTGGGGCCCCTGATCTTGTCCCCTCGAGCCCCAGCCCACCGAGCATATCTAGGCAGTGTCGAGGCATCCACTGTGAGGCTCCCTGTGCCTCAGTGTGGGTGGGCTCTCGTGCATCCTTCCTCTGGTTTAAAGGGTTTGGAACTCCGTGGGGGATTGAGAGCCAGTACTTCAGTGTGCCGCGGAGCACTCCTGCACACCTGTGCCCTTGGTGGCAGTGTGGCCTGCAGCAGGGTGGAGCCTGGGACAGAGTCTGCCCAGCTGCTGCTAAGCACCCTTCCATCTGGAGTGGGTGTGTGGCTTGGACGGGCATCTCAGACTCAGCCCCCAGGGACAAAGTGCTGAATAGGATACACGTTTTACACACAGCATAGTCTCAGACACAGAGCCGCACTCTTTTGTTTTGAGATGTGGCCTCACTGTGTTGTCCAGGCTGGCCCCACACTCCTGGACTGCAAACGATCCTCATGCTTCAGCCTCCCAAGTAGCTGGGACTGCAGGAGTGTACCACTGCACCCACAGAGCTGCACTGGAAAGGCAGGGGAGCCGCAGCTGCCAGGAGAGGCCTAGAGGAGAGCTCATGGGAGAGGATGTGCGTGCCCGGGGGCCCGGGGGCTGGAGTTTGCAGCTCTGTCAGGCCTGGGGCTGGGCCTTACAGAGGAAGAGCTGGAAAAGTTTGGGGGCTTCTCAGATGCCCGCCTCTCTGGGGTCAGCATGAAGTGAGAAGGGGGCTGAGAGGCTCCTAGAGGAAAGGTCTGTGTCAAAAGTGCTCTGGGATTGGGATGCTCACGGTCCTGCAGGTGCTCTGATGGAGCCCGAGGCCCACACCCAGACCACGCAGAAGAGAACGAGTCTTAAAGGGATGCAGGTCAGGAAGGGGCGGACGGAGGCCAGCAGGAAGACGTTGGATGGTGATGTCCCCAGGTTTGCAGCTGCAGCAGCGCCTCTCCTCCCTCATCCTTTCGCCTCCTGCCTTGGGCAGTGCTCTCTCAGGTCTGCCTCCCGAGGCACAGATTCCGTCCTCCCCCATCACATCTGCCGCCTGTGAGCCTTCCTTGGGGGCCCTGAGGCCAAAGGGCATACTCGGGATCCAGTTGTCGCTCACAGGACAGCACAGCCATGAGGAGTCACTGCAGCTGGGGCAGAGCGGCAACGTGGACGTGTGGAAATGACGGACTCCGAGTTGGGCTGCCGGAGTGGCACCACTGTCTTCGGGGAAACGGTGGATCAGTTTAGACTTAGTGAGGCACAGTGAGCAGGCTGTGCCTGATGTGCCTGCTGTTGTGGACACATCCTTTCCAAGATTCGGGGTTCACATGGGTGCGTTCACACAGGACCAGCAGAAGTGGATGGTCACAGAAGAAACTGCCAGATTCCGAAGCCTGGGCACAGCTCCCAGTGCAGAGCGCTAGAAGTCAGGAACCCGTGTGGCTTTGGTCCCGCTCCTCCTGGAAACCCTTAATGCCGTGGACCAGAGGGAGCACTGTAAGTGCGTCCTTAGTGCTGAGGTCGCTGTGGAACTGCTGCTGCAAACTGTGGGGCAGGCAGTTCCGTCCTCCTCATTCTCCTACAAATCTCCATCATCTAAACTCATGTCTGGGACAGGCTGACAGTGACCGATGGTTGTCAGAGGTGCAGGACGCAGCCTGCGAGGCGTGCAGGGAGCTGCATCATGGGGCCCATGTGCTAGACCAGCGCCACTGCGGTGCACGCGCAGGGGACAGAGAAGCGGTCCAGTCCCACAGGAAGGGACACTGACAGCATCGCCTGCCTGTGCGTGTGTCAGAAGTGAGGAGCCGAGTTGCCCGCTCCTGGGGTGAGACTCGGAAGTGTCCAGCCTCAGAGCAGCCTGCTGACCAGCAGGTACGGGGGGAGGGGAGAGGGCCCAGGCAGAGGAGCCAGGAGTCCATGTGGGGGGTGCCGAGTAGGGCTGAAGAGCATGCGAGAGGAGCTGGGGGCCGCCTCTTGGGGGAAAGTGCGCCAGGCAGGCTACAGGCTCACACCCCGGGCCTGGGGACGTGCAGGAGTGAGCGCACACTGAAGAGGGCCTTGGTGTAGCTCTCTGTGCAGTCCACCTGCCCCAAGAAGGGGCGGTTCGCACCGGTGCAGAGGGAGCATTCTCCTGTGCACCAACTGGCCTCAGGCAGGAGGCCCACAACCACTGGGGCTTGCCCTGTCGCCTCTGTCCTGAGGCCTCCTCCTGACCTGGGCGTGGCTGGCGACCCCAACCCGAATGAGCACCAGGTCACAGAAGCAGTGCAGGAGAAGCAGCATCGGTGAGCGGCGATACCCAGGTGTGGACCCCGGGACACCCAGAGTCAGACTCCGAGGTGCTCCGGGCAAGGGGGCACTCAGTGACTGCAGTGGCAGAGTTCACCGGTGAACTTCTTTAAGCAGAGTGGAAGAAACCTCCTAGGAACCAGGGCAAGGAGGAAAAGGTCGACAAAGCAGAGATGAGTGTAGGGAGGAAGAGCAGAGAAAACAGCATGAGGCATCAGCCAAGGAGAGGTACAGAAGGATGCCCCAGGGATGCAGGTGGCCACCTCCTAAGGACCCAGCAGGTGGCCATTGTGGCTGCTGAAGGGGGAAGAGGAGGCCCTGGTGAGTGTGGGAGGACAGGAGCATGACGACAGCAGGACAGCCAGGTGGCACCCAGTGCCCAGGGAGACCTCGGCAGGACACACTCCCATCCAGGGGAGGGGGAGAGGCTCATGTCCACACCGAAGTCCTCAGGCTCCTGGACCAGGAGGGGCGGGCAGGCCTGGCTGCGTGGCCTGCAGGCAAATCCCAGGTCTGCAGGCAGAGACCTGGCTCGGGCGAGGACATGGTCCCAGGAGCTTCCTCTGGGCCCAGCCACATGAGTGCTGGGTGAACGCAGGACGCCGCTGGGCCATGGCCACCGCCTGCCACTCATCAGTGCAGCTGACACAGTGCAGCCTGGCGGGCGCACGGCAGAGCGTTCAGCAAGGGGATGTGGAGGGCGTGGGTAGACATTGGCCTCTTTTTAAGCTTTTTAATAAAAATCCTGGTGGCATTTTAAGGATGTTATGATTTTTGTCAATATAAAAATCTTAAAAGTTTTTGATAAATTCCTTTTGCAAAATAATACATTAGTAAAAGTTTTAAAGAATATGTAAAACTAAAGCTTATTCTCTTAAAGGATTAATGAAATAGAAAGTTTTCTGGAAAGATCCAAAGAAGGGCTAAAGTAAGGAATATTGTGAATAGGAAGATAAACTGCAGGTCTAGTGGATAGCAAGACCACTGAGAATGTTTGTGTGCCAGCTGCATTGGAATGATAGCCGCCAGGGACCGTTGCCATCGGGCCCAGGAGAGCCAGGAACTCAGAGACCCGCCAGCAACATAGTAGATGGGCTCAGGAGTAGAGGCGCTGGGCTGGGGCGCCATGCCTGGTTCAGGGCCTGGCAGTCTCTGGGTGACCCGGGCTGTCCGGGAGCAGCACGGATGGGCGGCCTCCCGCTCCTGTAGGGGGATTGTTGGAAGCCAGCGGTGGTGGGCTCCCCATTACTGCAGGCTGGAAGTCCCACTCACAGTGTTGGGAGACAAGAACTGAGGCGTGCAGCACGCCCTACGCCATCATCCCAGTAGGTGCAGTTCTTGGGCTGCGAGTGACTCAGGCCAGTCTGGTCATGTTTGTCACCCTGCCACACCTTGTGCCTGGGAAGCAGGGAGAGGCAGGCTGGGTCCCAGGGGCCCTCCCCAGGACATTGTGTCCTGCACGCAGCATGGGGTGACCGTGAAGAAGTCGGGAGTGGGGAGAAGCAAGGCGGGAGGGAAAACGAGGTGGAAAACAGGCTTCAAATTGTAAGCTTGGGCCGGGGATGTGGCTCAGTGCCACCACGCCTGCCTCCCCAAGCGCAAGGTCCCGAGTTTGATCCCCAGTACCAAACCAAACCAAACAAAACAAAAATTGTAAGGTAAAAGCAAATTTTTCTGTAGTGCTTGGGCCAAGGCTTAACATTCTCAGATGCTGAGTCAGTATCCTAAAAATCACAGCTTTTCAGATTATTCTGTACATTTATTGTCAGTGCAGGTTGTTTTCACAGAAATGGACAAGGTAGTGCAAAAGCTCCCGTGGGTGATGAGAGCCCAAGGGCCACATCGCTTTGCCACGCTGCCTGCGCTCTTGGTTGAAGGGGTGGTGGGGCCCTGGGGCGGCCCCTCCTGATACACGGCCTGGCCCGCCCTCGCCCGCCCGGGGTGGCCTCCACACAGTGCTCCTCTCCCTCTCCAGGTGCCGCTCCTGGCGCTGGCAGCTGCCGGCGGTGGCGGAGTGTGCCTGGGGCATCGGTCGGGTGGCCTGTGCCGGGCTGCACGCTGGACGGGGACGTTGGCTTGAGCATCGGCTAATGCATTGGGCGAGGCTTTGGGCTCCCTCACCCCTCTCCTCAGACTCGTCACCCACCTCTCTGCGCCTGCTGCTCGTCAGCGCTCTGCTGTGGAGAGCGTGCTCTTCTCCTGTTCTGTGGCCTGGAGCGCTGTGGCCTCTGCAGCCTGGTTCTCTTCAGGGCATTGTAATCCAGCTCTTCCACGACTTGTTGCTTAGACTGTCTCGGCTGTAGCCAGGTTAGCTGAAGAGTAGGAATGTGGGTGCTTGCTCTGTGACTGCCGACTCTTGTCGACTTTACCTTGGCGGAGGCTGTGAGGCTGTGAGGCTGTGGCCCAGGAGGGTCATGTGGAGTGGGGCTGCACGCATAGCCCAGAGAAGGGGGGCTGTGCAGGGACCGACGTGTTGGGGGTCATGCAGCCCCTAGGGACAGACAGGGAGGACCAGCTAATCGGGCCTGCTGACAGGTGGCCATTGTGTGACTGGCAGCACCCACTGGTGTGAGGCAGAAACACTACCCTTGGACTAAAGACCTGGGCCTGATTGACAAGAAGATCTACCTGGCTCGCACTTCTGAACCTGACAATGTTTGTTTTCCTGAACAGGCCCGGTCAGTGGGCCTGTGCATCTCTCCCCAGTGGGAGCCCGGTGCCCCAGAGGGGACAGCAGGTGCCCCACATCTTCATGGAAGAGGCGCTCGATCTGGTACTGGCGCTCTTCGTGACAGTTTCCTGGACCCCTCTCGGCAGACACTGGCAGGCCCTGTGCGAGGGTCTGGCTGCTGACTGGAAGTTGCTCTTCAGCCATAAGCAGCAGGGTCTGGGTGAACCAGTCACTTCCTCTTCATTTTAGAAGCTCGGTCTCACATTAGTGGTTTGTTGGGGTGTTTCAGTGTTAAACCACTAAATCCACACCCGAAGGTGTCTCTACTTTTTCCTTGAGCATATTCCTTCTGCATTTGATGGCACTTGTGAAACTCTGGGTACCAATGTTCCCCACACGACGTGGCCCCAGATCGGGGCTGTGTACCTGCATGCTTGCTTCCGAAGCAGCGTCTGGTGCTAAGTCCAGTCCTCCGTGTCTGTCAGATATATGCCTGAAGGAGGTGCCGTCCATGGCCGACAGCCTGTACAACATCCGGCTTCTGAGAGAGTTCGCCAGCGAGCACCTGAACAAGTGCTTCTACCTCACCCTGGAGGACATGCTGTACGCGCCCTTGGTGCTCAAGGTGAGGCTGGCCCCATGCGTGCGCTCAGCCTGCGCGTGAGCGCGTGCTTACGTCCTTGTCTTGCTTTCTGTTTTTCTTTCAGCCAAATGTCATGGTTTTTATTGCCGAGCTCTTCTGGTGGTTTGAGAATGTCAAACCTGATTTCGTCCAGCCCCGGGATGTTCAGGAGCTGAAAGATGGTGAGTGGCTGCCCCACGGAGGGTTCCCTGAGAGTCTGGAGCAGTTGCCGTGGCCCAAGGAAGGGCTGTGTGATGCTGGGGCCTGTGGGTGGAGCTGACCTTTTCCGCCCACTGTTCTTGTTCTAGTCTGTGTTGTGTTTTGGGATTTTGGTATAAAGTTTATAACATTTGCCAGGCATCATGGCACATGCCTGAAATCCCAGCATTCAGGAGGATTGCCATGAGTTCAAGGACAGCCTGGGCTCCATAGCAAGACCTTGTCTCAAAAAACTGAAAAAAAAAAAAAGTCGTATCTGACATTATATGGTACATTTGTTAAATTTGACACCAATTTTCTGGAGAAGTTTGGCTTCAGAAAAAAGTTGAGTTGTTTTTGTGCTTATAAAAGATGCAGGCTTAGCCAGGCGTGGTGATGCTCACCTGTAATCTTAGCACTCAGGAGATGGAGGCAGGAGGGTCCCTGTGAGTTCAAAGCCAGCCTGAACTGCACAGCGAGACCCTGTCACAAAGGAGAAAGCAGGCGTGTTCCATGCCAGTGTTGCAACCCTAATCTGAACACTTCTGTAAAATGCCCACTTTTGCAGCCAAAGCAGTGTTACCGCAGAAGAGCAGCCGGCCTCCTGTGCAGATCTCCAACGCCACCAAACGCAGCTTCCTGGGCAGCCCTGCTGCTCTGAGCCCAGCTGACCTGCCGCCTGCCTCGCTGCCGGCCGAGGGCGGGCGCAGGTACCACCTCCTCCCCGAGGAAGCTGAGTGTCTGTGAGTCTGTCTCTCAGCCTGGAGAGTTCATGCACGGTCTCGTTTTCCTTGTCATGGTAGCTTAAGGTTTTAGCTGAAGCGCCTGTGTCCAGTAGGTGACGCACAGATTCCGCAAGTGACCCCAGGGCCAGGACCGACGCCGGCCTCCTCTTCCCCTGTCGCAAAACTCCTTGGAGGACTTGCACCCAATCCCAGCATTGTTTATGGAAAATGTATTTCTTTATTCGTAAAGCGCATGGTTTAAAAATGATGTAGGGAAAGTGCAAGGACCTGAGTTTGATCCCCAGTACCAAAAAAAAAAAAATGATGTAGAGAGTAGAAAAACTGAAATAATAGTTTAAAATTGCTTTGAAATACAGCCTAGTAGAATGTAAAGAATGAAAAAACTCTTAATTTTGGGTGGTGTAAACTGTCCGTGCGTGATCCGCGTCAGTCTGTGTCCTCGCCTCCAGTGACAGTTCCTGTGGTTCTTGCAAGAAGCAAAGCTGCTTGCAGTGCTTTTCTGGACACTGGTGTTCATCAGCAAGGCCTGGCCCGGCCAGGCGCATCAGGGTGGATTGGTGAGGCGTGCAGAGGGGCTGCGGCAGCCTCCCTGGAGTCGGTAGGAGCCCGTGGTCTGTGGCGGGAGGCCTGGGTGTCCCAGCGGAGCAGCCCAGCCCCTCACGCGCAGGCAGTGTTGGGAATGAGTGCGGTCGCTGAGCCAGGTGTCCAGCTAAGGGCACTTAGTATGTAGAAAAGCCTTTTAAAGTGTGGAGGTTGAGTGGATTGGGAGTTAAGTTTAAAGCCGTAAAAATGTGGTCTTAAGCAGCGCATGGACAGAATGGTTCGTGAGCCAGCTGGTGTAAGGACCTCTCTCGGCATCCTGGGGTGACTGTGTCTTTGGAGGCTTGAGCAAGGGGGAAGGATGGGTCATCAGGCCACAGGCGGGGCCCGAGAGGAGACAGAAGCCTAAAGGCAGAGTGCACAGCCATGCCCCCTGTGGGCATCCCTTCTCCCGGTCTGCCCCTCAGTGCTGTGCCACACATGCACGCTGCCTGCCGCCCTGCTTTCCACCTGGCAGTGTGCTGTGAGAAGCTGCCGTCTGCCAATTCCCTGCTCCTGCACAGGCAGACAACTGCACGGTGTCTCAGTGCCCGCTGCGTGTGGGATTTGAGGGCCCTGCCGCTGGGCCGGGCTTCCTGCACCCCCTGCCCTTCGGCACACAGCTCTGGACCTGTGTATCCTCTCGCCCTCTCCTCTCTGTGGTCCCTCCCTTCTGACCCTGGACGCCCTCGCCCTGCACTGGCCTCTTTAGGCCCAAGCCTGGCAGCTGCGGCCCAGCGTGCCGGTGTCCCATGGCCCCTCCACCCTGCCCACACCTTTGTGACGTGTTCCTTGCCAAGTTCCCCCAAGTGAGGCAGCCAGAGTGGCTGCGGCACGGGCCTCATTTCTGATTCTAAGCCCCGTGGCGTCTGTCAGGAGTGTGCATCTTCACTCCTGTGGCTCTGCATGTGTCCAGGCGTGATCACCGAGTAGACGGGCCACACTGCCTCTGCCTCCCGGGGGACCGCACTCGTCCACATTTCCGTGTTAGTTTGGTGCCGTCTACTTTACCTCTAAAGTTCCCTGGCTTTCCATTGAGCCAGTAATGTGTGGTTTTGAAAATCACACTCAAGTCACTTTTCTTATTTCCACTCTGGCTTATCTCAAATGTAACCTTGTGGTTGGGTTTTGCTGTTGAAATTGGAAACTGGCTTGCTGTCCACGGACCAGAAGTCAGCATGTCCCGTGTTCCCAGTTCGGGTGTCATCTCAAGTCGGAAGCTCTTGGTAGCCTTTTGGTTCGTTTTTATAGCTGTATTTCCCAGAAAACCTATCCAGCTGCTCCAGCTTAAAATGAATTCATGATGATCTTTGTTGTTTCAAATGCATTTACTTTTGAAGTTAAAGTTTTATAAGTGGTGATTTTTCTCTCAAATTCTTTTTCCATTTAGTGGGAAAGGAACTTCCGCATTTAGCTCATCCCATCCGTTGTTGCCGCTGAGGCAGAAACAGCAGAAAGCAGCGCAGGCGGAGGAGACGCCCGGTGAGCATGCAGAGTGCACGTCCCTCCCCTGCTTCCCTCCCTCCTGTCTTCTTACCCAGCTTAGTGAAACAAGACCTCTGAACAGTGAGCGATCGCATTCTGATATAGGGACTAGTGACGAATGAGTGGTGAGTCCTCATTTGTGCTGAGGTACCCTGACAGTACCTTCACAGTGTTCTGTGAAAATCCCATCCAAGTCTAATAAGTCCTGCACAGACCCGGAATTGCTACGGGGACCAAGGCAAGAACTTCTGTACTGCAGTTCACTTTGAATTCTGGCTCACTTCCGCATTGGGCTGGTTACTGTGAGGTCCCACGTTAATTGATGAAGCCTGTAGGTAGGGTTGCTTAGCTCACCTGCTCTCCTTGAGTGGTTTCGGTGTACTGAGTTGAGATCATTTGTTGTGCTGAAAGCATTTCCAGTGGTACAGAATTGGTTACTTAGAACACTGAGTGTTATTTCCTTCACTCTGCAGATCAGCGGCATCGGTCTAATTCTTTAACGCGTGTTGACGGTCAGCCGCGAGGCGCAGCTGTAGCATGGCCGGAAAAAAAAGCCAGGTCAGTCCTTTTCCGGTGATGTTTCCGTTGAGGTTTTCACTGGACTCCCATGACCAGAACCCCGTCAGGTGGGCGGTGCCGAGCAGTCTCTTGCGCACGGTTCCATATGCATGGTTTCTGCTTGAATTTCAGGCCCGTGTCCCAGCCAACGCCTTTCGCAGTCCATCATGCCACAAGTTGCGAGGTGGACCCTGGCTCCGGTGACAGCATCAGCTTGGCTCGCTCCATCAGCAAAGACAGCCTGGCTTCCAACATTGTCCACCTCACGCCCCAGAACCAGCCACACCCTGCGGCTGGGAAGGCCAACGGGAAAAGCCTCCTGAGCAACGTCAGCATTGAGGATGAGGAGGAAGAGCTCGTGGCCATCATCAGGACAGACGCGACTGCCCACCGTGGGGACTTGGAGGTTGCCAGGGCCTCACCCCGTGCGCCAAGCCTGCTGGCCAGTGCCAGGTCTCCCCAGAGGCAGCTGGACCTCATGGAGAGTAAGCCCGACAGTTTCTTCCTGGAGCCACTGATGCCAGCAGTGCTGAGGCCAGCGAAGGAGAAGCAGATTATTACCAAGGAGGACGAGTGCGGGGAAGGGCGGCCAAGGAGCTCCACAGCCAGGCGGGCCAGCAAGGGTCCCCAGCTGCTGGCACGGAAGAAAGCGACCGGCAGCCATGGTCATGGTGGGCGGGACTTGAACAGGACTTTCACCCCCATCCCATGTTTGGAGTTCTTGGCGGGTGTCGACCCTGCCGAGGCGAGTCTGCTCTGGGCGGACGCCGTGGGAGAAGTGCGTGGGGGACCTCTGGCCGTCAGCGGGTTCCAGCCCTCACCCCAGGGCCAGGCTGCTGATGGCTTCTTCCTTCACGTGGGCAGAGCTGACGAGGACACGGAGGGCAGATTGTGCATCAGCTCCAAGAGTCCCAGCTCGCAAGACTCAGAGCCCTGGACGCTCCTGAGGCAGGACTCCGAGTCTGACGTGGTTGACATAGAGGACACGGAGCAGGACTTCATTGGCGGGGATCACCCTGTAGTCATCACCACCTACGCTGGCGAGGAGGAATCGGCCAAGCTGCAAGAGGACATGAAGGTGCGGGAGCACGAGGACAAGGACGGCGCCAGCGGCCGCTCGAGCCCATGCCTGAGCACCGCCTCCCAGCTCAGCAGTGTGTCCCTGGCGAGCGGCAGCGTGAAGATGACCAGCTTTGCAGAGCGGAAGCTCCAGCGGCTCAACAGCTATGAGACCAAGTCAAGCACCAGCAGCTCCCAGAAGACCACCCCAGATGCTTCCGAGAGCTGCCCTGTGCCCCTGACCACGTGGAGGCAGAAGAGGGAGCAGAGCCCGGGCAGGCACGGCAAGGACCCCGCCAGCCTCCTGGCCTCCGAGCTGGTGCAGCTGCACATGCAGCTGGAGGAGAAGCGCAGGGCCATTGAGGCCCAGAAACAGAAGATGGAAGCGCTGTCGGCACGGCAGCGCCTGAAGCTGGGCAAGGCTGCCTTCCTGCATGTGGTGAAGAAGGGCAGGGTGGACGGTGCCCCGCAGCCACTGCGGCCCGAACACTTTGTGAAGGAGTACTCTCAGCACAACGGGGAGCACCTGGACGGCAGCCCTCCCAGAACGGAGCACCTCAGCGAGTCTCGGGACACGGACGCGGACGCGGACGGAGAGAGCCTGGCTCTCGCCCCGCCTCACAGACCCCGAGATGTGGCCATCCTACACGACGTGGATAAGAGCAAGATGATCTCTGCCGGCCTCCTGGAGGATGGGGTGGGCGAGGGGGTGGATGTGACTGAGTGTGAGCTGTCCATTGAGAAGCTGAACGAGACCATCAGCACGCTGCAGCAGGCCATACTGAAGATCTCACAGCAGCAGGAGCAGCTGCTCATGAAGTCCCCGACTGTCCCAACGCCAAGCTCTAAGAGCAACTCCCAGGACCAAAAAGTGAAGGCTGCTATCCACTTTGTGGAGCCGCTCTCGCCACCCGGGATGGCTGGTCACCGCAAACTGCCCCGGCTGGGCCAGGGCCGGAACTCCCGCTCCGGAAGACCAGCGGAGCTCAAGGTTCCCAAAGACAGGCAACTGGGCTCCTCCAGGAGCAAAACCCCGACACCCAGCGTGGAGAGCCTCCCGCACCTGCGGCCTTTCCCCCCAGGACACCCCCCTCACTTGCCCTCTGACCCTGGCATGGACGGTGCCGCCGACCCCGGTGGCCACCCTGAGAAGGGGCTGTTTGACAGTTACCGGCTCCATGATGAGAGCAACCAGCGGACATGTGTTCTGCCCTCGCCCAAAGATCCCAACATCATTGCGGAGCATATAGGCCTCAGAGAAGTTCTAGGTGCCAGCATGAAAGAGGCAGGGCTGAGCTCTGCCAGCAGAGAGCTCCTCCCCATGAAAGAGATTGTTCCCGGGGAAGAGCCACTGAGGAGCAAGGCCAGCCTCATCGAGGTGGACCTGGCCCACCTGAAGGCCCCTGACGAGGACGGTGAGCTGGCAGGCCAGGACAGTGCTCCGGAGCTTGTCAGCGACGGTGACCAGAAGCCCGGGGTCGGCTTCTTCTTCAAGGTACGTGGGCGGGTCAAGAACAGGGCTCCAAGGTGGCATCACCTCCCCGTGACTGCTAGGCCTCAAGGGAACTTCGGTGCAGTGCAGACTCTGAAGAGCCAGGGCGGAAGTGGGCCTGTTGCAGGCCTCCCAGTGCCAGGGCCATTGCCGCTCGTCCAGTGCTAGTGAGGGTGGCCCAGGACCCTGCCCGTGGGCCTGGGTCTGATTGTATGCATGTTCCCATGTGGCAAAGCTTTTCCTTTTGATGAGTCTTCAGCCATTTAGAAATGTGAAAACCATCAGAGCCTGAAGGCTCTACCGAGACACTGAGGCCAGGCTGCCCCCCGCCGGTGTGGAGAGCCTGTGTGCAGAGGCTTACAGGTGGCCTGCTGACTTAGCTGGCGCTGGCGCGGCCTTGAGTTCGCGCCTGTGGAAGGTCACCGTGCTCGCTGCGGGTAGGCGTGTGGTTTGGAATGCGTGTTTTAATGCAGGCTGCATTTGCAGGTTGTCTGGCCACATGCCTTTAAGTGGTTGGTTTCTTTTCTGTTTCTTCCATAGCATATGAAGATATATTCACTCAGCTCACAGAGTAAAGTTTTAAACCAGGCGTTAGAATTTCCTAAGTGTATACCAAAGTCTGGTTAGAGAGTTCAAGGACATTTCCTGTACTGTCACCACCACTATCTACAAGGTGATGTCTGTGTTGTTTCTAGGATGAACAGAAAGCAGAAGATGAGCTTGCCAAGAAGCGGGCAGCCTTCCTGCTGAAGCAGCAGCGCAAGGCTGAGGAGGCGCGCGTGCGGAAGCAGCAGCTGGAGGCGGAAGTGGAGCTCAAGCGTGACGAGGCCCGGTAGCCTTGTCCCCCGGCAGCCTCCCTCCCCTGGGGTGGGCTTCAGCTTTCTCAGTGGCCCTGCGCGCTGTCTGTGCTTTGTCCCTGCCCTCGTTACTCCTGGGGCTGCTGGGGTGCAGCACAGGAAGTGAGTGTTCATGGCCGTGGCGCACGGCGAGGCTGTTTGAGCACTCATGGTTCCATCCAGGGCCACCCTTGAGCCCACCCTGGCCCTGGTAGAAAGTGGGTAACCCGGGACAGCGCTGACTGGGGCTGCGGGAGGCCGGTCTGAGAGAAACCCACTGACTCGGCACTGCTGTGCACCTGATCTGCTCACAGACGTAAAGCTGAGGAAGATCGGATCCGCAAGGAGGAGGAGAAGGCACGGCGAGAGCTCATCAAGCAGGAGTACCTGAGGAGGAAGCAGCAGCAGATCCTCGAGGAGCAGGGGCTCAGCAAACCTAAGTCAAAGCCCAGAAAGCCGAGGCCCAAGTCTGTGCACCGTGAGGAATCGTGCAGCGACTCGGGCACCAAGTGCTCCTCCACCCGTAAGCATCTCCACGGGGCCCGGTCTCACTCGTGCTTCCGTTGTCGCACTTGCCTGCCTCACTGGGTGGAGATTCTCACACAGGACGCAGGAGGCTTTAGGGACCCTTCCACAGCATAGGGTGGGCCCAGGGGCGAGGAGCGTCCCCCAGACCACAGACCAGTGGTAGGGCTGCACCTGCCCCATCCCTGAGGGCTCTGCAGCGGGTGGGCGGGCCGAGGGCAGGCTGCTGAAATCCCGGCCCTTGTCTCTGCAGCTGATAACCTGAGCGGGACACACTCCGGCTCCAGCCTGTCCTTGGCCTCTGCGGCGACGACGGAACCCGAGAGCATCCACTCGGGGGGGACACCCTCTCAGCGGTAAGGAGGCCTCGGCCGGCTGTGCTCGCTCGGGGTGGGCCGTCCCTAAAGGGGTGACTTGGACCTGCCCGCCCGGCACGAGGCTTCGATTCTCAGTCAGGGCCCACGGTGGCCACTCGTGCCTGGTCTCAGCCCTCTCTGTGGCAGCATCCGCAGGCATAGGGCGCTGACGGCGAACCCTTGTCACCCGTGGCTGGAAATGCACATGCGCCTGTATAGGAGTGTGCCGAGCGCGCCCCCACTCCGGGCAGCCAGGGTGGAAGAAACGTGACTAGCTGTGCCACCCTCACTCACCCTTCGTCCCCTTGTGCCCACAGAGTGGAGTCCTTGGAGGCCCTGCCCATCCTGAGCCGCAACCCAAGCAGGAGCACTGACCGAGACTGGGAGACGGCATCGGCAGCGTCTTCCCTGGCCTCAGTGGCGGAGTACACAGGTGAGGGCTCCCAGAGCCGGGTCTGTGGCACCGAGCGCCCCCTCGCGGTGGAGCTGCAGCCACAGCCGGAGCCCTGCACTTGCAGGCGCCCAGCGAGAGCCACACCTCCGGGCATGGGGCACCTGAGGCTTTGGGCATTTCATTTATTTATGTATTGGTGGTACTGGGAAAGAACCTTGGGCTTTTTCACAATTATTTTTTCTGTTGGGTACAGTGGGCCGGGCCTGTAATCCCCGCTACTTGGGGATTACACAAGTTCAAGGCCAGCCTGGGCAGCTTAGCCAAAGCCTGTCTTAACGTTAGTCCAGAGAGGACTGGAGATGCAGCTCAGTGGTGACAGCTTGGTTCATCCCCAGCACCACCAAAAATAACAAATAAAAGCCATTTCCTAGTCTGTCCTTTTAGAGAAAAGAAGCTGAAGTTAGAAAGTAGATAAGTCAAATTAGATACTGTAGTCTTTTATTATTTTTCAAAATTTCGACCGGAAGTTTTCGGGAGTAGCTTTGCAGTGGCCCTTCACACCCACTCTCAGAGGAGCGGAGCACGTGCCTGTGTCTTGATCCTGAGGTATTGTCGCCATCTTTCTCCTGTGTGTCCCTGCCTCCAAATGTCCACCTGCAAACCTCGTTCCCAGGTCCCAAGCTCTTTAAGGAGCCCAGCAGCAAGTCCAACAAGCCAATCATCCACAACGCCGTGTCCCACTGCTGCCTGGCGGGGAAGGTGAACGAGCCCCACAAGCACTCGGTCCTGGAGGCAAGTGTCCTGCTGCTGCTGCCCGGGCCTCGGCGGGGCGGGGCATGGATGGCTGCGTCCCAGGGGAGGTGCCGAGGCCCTGTGGTTCGGGTTGGGATGGGCTCAGGAAGAGTGGGAGCCAGGCTGGTGGGAGCTCAAGGGGTCGCCACACCGGGACGGGGCCAGGGGAGGGGCAGCGGTGGGCAGGCCTGCGTCCTGGGAGCCAGGTCAGGGTGGTAAAGTGTCCGGGGAGGAGGGCGCCCACCCCTGTTCCGGGAGCCGTGCTTTGGGCCGGTGGCCAGGGAGGGGCTGCTATGCAGCAGGCGTCCTGACACCACCTGCCCCAGGCTGCTGCTGTCATCTTTGTTGTGCTGCCTGCTGCCTCTGCATGGAGTGCTGGCCGGGGTGGAGTTGGACGAAGGATGAGGAGGCCCCTTCCTCAGCAGTCAGGGCCGTGCGCTGACCCTGCCCGGCCGCCTGAGGGCCTCGGGTCGTGAGGAATCAGGACACGGATGATGGCTTCTTGGAGCGCTGATGTGGCTGTGGGGATCCTGCCCCCCTGCACCCGCCTGCAGGGTGTAGACAGCACAGCCCATGCAAGGCCAGGGCGTATGGCTGGCTCCCGTCACGTTTCCTTTGCTAAGTAGGCATGGGACGAAAGGAACCCGGTGGCGTGTTTGCCACGGCTCCTTGTGTCAGTCACGACCATGGAGGAGCAGTTTGCCCCATGGAGCCACCCTTCTGAGGCACAAGCCAGAGGGCAAGCATGTTCCGAGTGGAGCCACCCCTGGGCGCGCCGTCTCTGTCCCGTGTGTCCACGCTGGAGCCCTAGGATGTGTGGCCTTCGGGCTGCATCTGTCACGGAGCAGTGTTTCTGAGCTTCCTGAGTATTGTGGGGCATCCGGCCGGGCAGCGTCCCAGGCACAGTGGCTGCGGGTCCCCTTCGTCCGCAGCTGTGTGTGGGTTATTTCTGCTCTTGGCGTATTGTAGACAGTCTGCTGTGGACACCGTGAGGCAGGGTTTTGCATGGTTCTGTGTCGTTGTCCCCCCAGTGTTTGTGGGTCACATGGTGATGGTCATGATTCTCAGTAGTGGCTGGGCACTCGTGCCCTCCCAGCATGGAGTCCCCACCCTCGGCCTGCCTCGTGAGCGCATCCTTTCTATTCCGAGGGCCAGCGATACAGGTGTCGTCTTCTCATGGGACGTGTGGGGCAGACACTGAGCGCGTTTCCCCTGCTCACCCAGACTTCTGTGCGGCACACTCCCAGTGGCACCCTTGCCGCCTGGGAGGCAGAGCCGTCATTTTCAGGAATAGGAAGCTGTAGTCAACAAAAAGAGCTCCTGTACCCGGGTGCTCACTGGCTGCTCCCCTGCCCGGCGCAGTGCGCATGGGACCCCAGGAGTCGCAGTGACACTCAGTGCTTCCCATCTCCCCCAACCCAGGAGCTGGAGAAGTGTGACGCCAACCACTACATCATCCTGTTCCGCGACGCCGGCTGCCAGTTCCGGGCGCTGTACTGCTACTACCCTGACACGGAGGAGATCTACAAACTCACGGGCACGGGGCCCAAGAGCATCACCAAGAAGATGATCGACAAGCTCTATAAGTACAGCTCGGACCGGAAGCAGTTTAACCTCATCCCTGCCAAGACCATGTCTGTCAGTGTGGACGCGCTCACCATCCACAACCACCTGTGGCAGCCCAAGCGGCCCGCGGTGCCGAAGAAGACTCAGCCTCGTAAGTGACCCGGCGCGGCAGAGTCCAGAGGACATGGCAGGTCGTGTTATTGTTTCCTCCACGTGGGTACGAAGCACGAGGGGTCACAGACCTTTTCCAAGCCTCTGATAACAAGTGAAGCCGAGGGCAGGCATGGCCGCCGTGGTCCCCATGGTCCCCAGGCCTCAGACGAGGATGCCCTGAGCGGGGGGCCCAGCTGCGCGTCTCCCCCTCGAAGTTCTCCAGGACCTCGATCCGACCCGACCTGACCCGCACTGTACCCGGCCTCCCCGCTCCCTTTGCACATTGCCTGAGCCTCGGGGCCATGTGGTTGCCTGGGGCTCGGGTGGAGGCCCCTCGGGTCAGGCATTTGAATGTCTTCATAAAAGGAGTTCCTACGGAAAATCTTTTTCATTTGCGAAATTGTATGATATTTATTGATTGTGTCTACTGCCAATGTTTATATCCAGTTCTAAGATTTCTGAAAAACATCTTTGTTCCTTGCTGCTCAGAAGAAGTTTACTGAAAACACCAGTTCACTAAAAGCACTGAAGTGGGCAAAGTCTGTCTTCTGCTAAAATAACGTTTACAAACATGGAGGTGATGCTTTGCCGCGCTGCAAGGACGCTGAGTGGCACTAGCAGCTGGTGCTGGCCAGCGCGGCCATCCGCTGGTGCCTCGGGGCCTGCGGCAGTCTGTTCACTTTAATAAAGACAGTTTCGGTACAGGAGCTGTCTGCTCTGCGCGTGCTTCCCGGCTGCCCGCCCGTGGGCCGCCCCGCCTCTAGGAGCAGCTGCGTGCTCGGCCGGGGCCAGTGAGGCTGGGGACTTGGTCTGGCCCCCTAGTTAAAGGCAGTCACGTGGTCGTTCGCAGTTACCCTGTGGGTTCTTCCACGCTGGTCCCGCGGCGGGTGCCCAGTGCTCCTCGGGAGCAGGTGCCCCACACTGCCAGGGCTCGCGCTGCGTGGCGAGGTGCCCGCGTGGTGGGCCAGCTGCCAGAAGGTGCTGCAGCCCTGTATGTTCGTTTGCACATGACGTTTTGGGAGTGTTACTTGAATCTATCTGAACTGTGGAAGACGTTAGTAATAGAGCTGAGCCCACGTGACTGTTAGTGGCGTCAGGTACCGAGAGGCGGTGTGTCGCGCACCAAGCAGGAGGGGAGCGGCCGCCCGCGGGCCTTGCGCCCTGCGGAGGAAGTGGGCCTGTTGCTGTCTGTGCCCTGCACGGCGTCCGCTAGGCCGTGAACGCGTCCCCGAGGCTGCATGGTCTCCAGAGCTAAGCATTAAAGTCCGGGCACGCCTGACACCTCCCCTTCCTGCGCCTGTGCTTCATTTCTCCCGTCTTCTGCACGTTACCGTGGTTATACAGGAGGGCACCCAGAGGTGACCAGTGAGCCGGTGCCCTGCACCCGTCACGGGTGGGCGCTGGGCTGTGTGCCAAGTGTCGCCGGCATGGTTGCACTGAGGGCCATCTGGAGCCAGGTCCCGGCAGGCGCTCAGTCCCGTGATCCTGCTGGCGCCTCCCAGCCTCCGAGCGGGGTTCTGGTGGGATTTGCTGAGTGAGGCGCAGCAGGCGCTGCCCGGCCCTGTGCCTGAGCTGGGCATTGCCTGGGCTGCGTCCCTTATGGCCGGGGCCCTGTCCCCCCTTATGTTTTTACATCCTGGGGATGAATCTTGGCCTGGTGCATGCCAAGCAAGCGCTCTACACTGAGCTACACTGCAGCCCTTTGGAAATACTTTTATTTTGAGGTAGGGTCTTGCTGAGTTGCCCAGGCTGGCCTCAAATGTGGGACCGTCCCGCTCAGCCTCCTGGTCCCCGGGGTCACGGGTGTACTCACTGGTGTGTCCTTTTGGCCTCTCTCCCTCCCTCCCTTCCCATGTCCCTGTCCGTGTCTCTCCCGCTCTCTCTCTCTGGGACTGCAGTGCAGTCTCTGGTCAGACTCTCCAAGCCCAAGCTATATTCTTCACTCAGGCAATGCTGAAAAGTGGAATAACACACTAGTCACTTCTAGATTATGATTTTATCCCTAAAGTTGTAATTGTTATTTGGAAGAAAAAGTATTTATTGAAATAAAAATTTCTGTTAAATAATTAACTTGGATTACCTTCTACGGATTGATTCTGATTTCTTTGTGAAATGGATTTGACCTGTGAGACGCAAGACTGGGTGCCTTAAAGCATCGCCTCCCTGTGGCTGTGGGCGTCGGTGGGGACTCCAAGGGCAGGAGCTCCCGGGCTCTGGAGTGTTTGTCACTCTTGTCCACTCCCAGGGCAGTGGCCCAGAAAAGCAGGTTTCAGGTGTGGAGAGCTGCATCGCCCTCCGCTTGTCCTTGGGAAGGGACAGGGGAGTGAGGCGGGGCCGGGCCGGCCGTGTCTGGGGCTGGGGCGTTGGGCAGCGTCTTTGCAGTGAGTCCTGGCTCTGCCTCCCTCTGGAGTGGGACGCAGCAGGGCGGAGCCCATGCAGCAGATGGGCGTTTGGCCATGCCCCACTGCTGGGGCCCAGGGGCCATGCTGGCGGCGGAGTGGCCCCCAACATGGCTGCGCCTGCCACGCTGGTGCCAGCCACGGTGCCCAGGGTGGGCAGGGTCCGCAGGAGACCGGCCGGGCTTCCTTCCTGGCAGACCCTCTCCCCCTGGCCCATGGCTCGAGCGTGGGAAGGAAGAGCAGAGCATTGTCCTGCTTCCTGCCTCAGAGGATGAGTGGCCTTCACACGGAGGTGCAGTGTCGGCACAGGCGCTTGGGGAGTCCTCGGCACCATGGACCCGGGTTGCGGAATAAAGTGTCAGGTTTCTGGACAGCGGTTTTCACTCAAAACGATAAAGCATTCATCTCTGTTTTCCAAAAACAACTTAGATTTTGTGCTTTGGCCCAGGATGCTCACTTCGGTTTCGGCTGCGGGACAGCCCTGGCCGGTGAGCAGGGGCCTCACAGCGCCATTCTGAGCCTCCCATGCACGCCCCGTGTTCATCCCCGAGCCCCCCACCCTGCGTCTCAGTGGCAGGCATAGCGAGACCCCGTTGGTTAATCGGTGCGTAGGGCTGGGGAACGGTGCAGCAGTGAGCACTGGCAGGAACAAACAGAAAGCTCACCTGTGACCTGTGCCCAGGAAGGTGGACGCTCAGGCTTCCCAGATGGTGACATGCGTGATGGGCGGGCACCTGTGACCCAGCGACAACCCAGGGCCGGCAGAGCCCAGGGTCATAGGGCGACATGGGCAAACGAGGCCGGAGGACAAGCGGAGCCCCAGCCCCCGGCCCTCCCTGAGGCGAGCTCTACTTTGGAGTTGTTTACCCTGCTTGAGCTGCAGTGGAATAAAAATCAGCCGAATCCGCTGAATATAAAGCTCCTGGTTCCCAGACCTCTAAGGTTTACTTCATTACCTGTAAAAGTGACATTCATGGAAAGTGCTGGGTGTCAGCCCCGAGGCGTGCGGGTGAGGAGCCCGAATTTCACGCGTTACTGGAGGGTGCGCCCTGGGTGGCTGTGGCAGTGCAGGCCCAGCCCTGGGCGCTGCAGCAGGGCCTGGCCGGGTGCCTGCACCTGCCGCCCTCTATTGCACTTCCTGACGGCCAGAGGAGCGCTCATCCCCAGCAGCGTCCTGCCTGTTTCCCTGGCCTGTTTCTGGCTGGGTTGCTTTGGTGGGGGCCTCTTTTTCTCCTGTTGCTAGAAGTCCCTGGAAATGTGGGGAAGGTCCCTCCATTGTGGGGTCACAGATGTGCACGCTGTGACTGCTTTTAAAGAAACGTGTCTGGAATCCAATACATACCTTCGCACTTTCTCTGTGCAGAGATGGTGTGACCATTCTGTCAGTTTATAAAAGCTCTTCACAAAGCGTTATTCTATTCTACTTTTAAATGTGTCAAACGCTTCTCCGTATCTGGACCTAGGTGTTTCGTATAAGAACCTTTCTGCTGTCACACGGCACCAATGAGTAAAATTGCGGACGCAGCAGTGGTTGGAATCTGAGGCATCTCCTACACTGGAGCATTTCAGCCTCACTCCCTTCCCTCTGCCTTCACCCCAGTGCCCAAGTGCAGGCCTTGGTGATGTCAGAGGCGGTGGAATCCAGACTGCGTTATGGAGGAAGGCTTCTCTGTGTTCAACACTGCGCAGCTGCTGAGTGCACTGCTTTGTCCTACACGGGCCACCACCTCAGGCCTCGGCCATTTGCCCATCACACATTGCACGGCAAGCAGTCCCACAAGACACAGAAGAGATGTCAAAGTGTCCCAGGGCAAGCGCATGGGCAACATCGGCAGCCGCTTCCCTCCCGCCTGCAAACCAACGAGCCTCCCGATGGTTCCTTCCCAAAAGACAACACTTCATATAAACTTCAGCAAAAAGATAGCACAGAGTGGTGTTTTACCGCCTCTATGTTTAACATACGCCGGGCACTTCTAAACATCTCAATAAGACTGGATGTTTCAAGGAAGGACTCAGTTTGCTTGTCACATACACAGCAGTCTTGATTGCACTATACATGTGTAGCAGTAGCCGAAAACGTCATGAAAATATGAACATTCAAGCCGAGAATGCTGCCTTTCTCCACTACCCAATGGGCTAAAATGCTCCCATTTTCAGGAGACAAAGAATCATACCACAGTGATATATATGCACCCATGTTTATAGCGGCACAGTTTGTAATAGCTAAAACTTGGAAACAGCCCAAGTGCCCATCAACTGGAGACTGGATAAAGAAGATGTGGTTTTTCTATAAAATAGAGCAATACTCAGCCATAAAGAACGAGAAACTAGAGACATTTATAGCTAAATGGATGCACATTGAGGCCATCCTCTTAAGGGAAATAAATAGGACACACATGTGTAAATACCGAATAGTTTCTCTGGTGTGAGAAACTGAGAGTGTAATTAAGGATTAAAATGATTAAAACGAATAATTGATAATTTGAAATAGGAAGAAAAGGTCCAAAGGGGAAGGGGAAGTGGGAGGGGAAGGGGAAAGGGAAAATTATGAGAAAAGAAAAAAATGGAAACAAAGTCTGTGTAAATAGGGAAGGGTGGAGGGGGTGAAGGGCGCACAGGGAATGGGGGAAAAAATAACCAAGATACATCATGTGCAGGTACAAGCACCCAGTGATAAATGTAAACGTACTGTGTACCTAAAAGGTATCAATAGAATTTAAGCAAAAAAAAATTCAGGAGACAATCTTTCATAGGAATTTTCATACAAAACGTACAGAATCTGTTAGTTTACTATCAAAACTGGCAACCTCTTTAACATGTAGGTGTTACAGACGAGATGTTGTGAAATGTCTCATTTGTCCTCTGCGTACACAGCAGGGTAAACGCAGGCCGCGCCCCGCTGTGTCGGAGACCGGAGACCGCACTCCGCGTTTCCCTCTTCTGAGAGCCAGCACAAGAACAGGGCGCCCGACTCAGGAGGCTGCCTGATCCCCCGCAAAACTGACTACACTCCATGTGAGTTCTGACACAAAGAAATTACTGCTTCTGCGTAGTAACACGTATCCGGCCCTTGAGCCTGTCTCAGAAGACCAGACGTTTCCGTGAAGTGCTTAGCACTGTCAGTTACGTGTCGTAAATGAGGACTAAAACGCACACGCAAACTGGTGGCGCACCAGCTGCGTCTTCCGCAGGTGACCTGGTTCCGCAGCTTCTTTTCTGTTTCCTGCCCGGTGTCCTCTGACCCACAGAACAGATGCGACGTGTGCCACTCCTAGCTCTAATGAGCTGCATTTCAAAAAGTCACTTCCAGAAGAAGTTTCTTTTTTTTTCAGTACTGGGCATCGAGCTCAGGACCTTGTGCTCGCGAGACAGGTATGGTGCCACTGGGCTACATCCCCGGCCCCTTTTCTGTCATTTTTTAAAAACAAATGGCGTTTCCAAGACCCGTGATATTTCCAGCTGCTTTGTCACCTGTCGGCAGCCTCTTTACATCCGTATCACCCCCGTGCAGCAAATTGCCCTTTAAAAGGCCGAGGGCTGAGAGCAGCCTCTTCGTGTTACACACACAGGCCTGCTGAGAACGCCCAAGGGTGGCAGCATCACCAAGGGCCGCGCGGGGGTTCTCCCTCTGGCCTCCGCCCGTGGCCTGCTAGCTGCTCAGCCGTCCTCAGCTGGGCTCCCTCCCCTTCCGGGGCCGTGAGGCCGTTATGCATCCTTGTCCCAGGGAGGTGTGGTGTCTTCCAAGTGGGACGCAGCGGTCACCCTGGGACCTGATCTGCGTGGCTCTGTGGCCGAGCTCCCAGACCCGCCCTCTTGCCCCTGATGTGCCAGCCCTCTGCATGGTCAAGAGGCCGCATTCTTCCCACCCTGCTGCACTGCGGCTGCTGCCAGGCGCCGTGTCCCCACTCTGGTGGGGGCTTGGCCTGGGCGGGTGGATTGAGCCTGGAGGCCCTGCGGCCTTTGAGGTGGGCGGGGCGGGTTGCCTGTGTTCAGAGCCTGGGCCCGGCCAGTGGGCAGCGTCCGCGTGGGAGCCAAGAGCCTGCTGGGCGGAGGTGCGGCCCCCAGGTCACCCCGACCGGACCCTCACCGCCCTCCAACCCGGCACCCCCTAGTGCTTGTAGCTGGCCTTTCTGTGATAACAAACGAAGCTGCGCCTGATGCTCAGTTAGATTTTTCCCATTTTGTGACACGTCTGCATGCCTTTTGGCCTGTTCTGCTCTTTTCTGATTTACTTGGCTCTTCACTCTTACGTCGCTTGTGGCCATTAGAGGGTCTTCAGATTTGTAGGGCCACCTCGCCTGTGTGTGTGTTGCTGACGTCTAAAAACTCTGTCCCTGTCTCGAGGTTGGGAAGGCACCTTGGAGACCAACCTCTGGCCACCCCACCCCGCCATGTCTGTCCCGCCCTGCACCTGCCTGGCCTTTTCCCGGTGTGAGTCGGCTTCGCCTCTCGGGTGGACACGCAGTGGCCTCAGCCGGTCCCCGTTTGCCCTGCTCCCCGCTGTTGCTGTTGGGCAGGGCAGGGCCTCACCCTCCAGATGCTGGTTCCAGGCCACGGCAGTGGGGGCTGCGGGTGCAGTCAGCCCGGCCCAGAGGCAGCCCATGTCCAGGGAGAGCTGTTCCGAGGCACTTTGTGGCTTTTCTGTTATTTCTTCCATTGCGTATTCTGATTGTTTGCAGTTGGAGAATGGAAAAATGCAAGTGATTTTGTCAGGCTGGTGCCCAGCAACCTTGCTGGACTCTTGTTAATTCTAATGTGCAGGTTCACGGACTCCACACGGGGACAGCTCTGCCCCTACCCTAGGAACCAGGCCTCTCATGAGTCTTCTTTGCCTCTGGTGCCTTGCCGGTCTCTGCCCTGGGTGCCCTCCTGTCCATCCTCGGTCGCACTGCCCTGCCCTGCCCTGCCCTGCCGAGGCCACGTGTCCTTGTGTGCTGCAGGTTTCTCTGGTAGGCTGGGGCCAGTCCCTTCCTTCTCAGTGCACTGACATTGGGTTGGTGTTTGCGCCTCTTTCCCCATCTTCCTCCTGCCAGTGTGGTGGGCTCGTTGGCTGAGCTTCGGGTTAGGCTAATCTGCACCCTGCATGGTCCTTTCTGGATGTTGTTGGACTCGGTTTACTGACCTTTTGCTAATCTGTAGGCCACGCATTTCTGTTTTTTTCCTGACATGGTTCTCTGCAGGTTCATTGCCCAGGTTATGGTGGCGACAGAATAATCTGGGATGTGTGCCCACCTTTTCTGTCCTCAGAAGAGCCGTGCCAGTGTGGAGTTCCTCACTCTTGGGCCTGGTGGGTCTCCTGCGGCCGCAGTGCTCCTCTGGCGACCCCGCTGGGGCGCAGCACAGGTGTGTGCTGTCAGCGGACACGGATTCGGACTCACAGTCCGGCACGCCGGGCCGCGGTCACACATCTCAGGGCTGATTCCGCAGACCTGGCCTGGGCTGCTCAGTGCGAACCCCGTCCTCACATGGCTGTCCCGCTGCGCCTGTGTCCTGTCCCCCTCCCAGGACAGCAGCCGGAGCAGGTGAGGCCTCCCCGTGCCCGTGTCTTCCCTTCCCTTCCTCTGAAGACCTTGCCCCATCTTGAGGTCAGCGACGGTCACTTGAGGGAGCCAGGGCTCCAGGGCCTTCGTGCTGGCGCCATCCTGCGTCTCTGCTGCGTGGAGCTGACCGTGGCCCCTGCGGACAGCCTGCGTGGCTGCTTCCCACCTGAGCGCTGTGAGGCCCCCGAAGGCACTGGGGGCAGCCGCGTGTGTGGGCTCCCATGAGTCCTCCTGAGACTCCCAGGGTGAAGGAGCCGTAGCCGCCAGGCCACCCCCACTGCTGAGGGCCTGGGTCGGCCTGTCTCAGGCAACATGGCCTGCCCAGCCGAGCGTTTCCTGTGTGCCAGGCACGGGGCTGGCCCGGGGCTCACTCGGGAGATGCGTGGGTTCTGGGCTCTGCGAGGCGATGTGCACCCGGCCTGCCCGTGGAGGGTCGGTGGTCTGCTAGCCAAACGGGAAAGCCAGCCAGGAGCACATGGCAGGTGGACGTGGCGGGGCCCTGCTGGCCCAGCAGAAGGGTCTGCCACCTTGGCGCGGAGACTGGAGTGTCCGGGGAAGCCGGCACCTCTGCTTGGCAGAGGACCAGGCAGGCGCTCAGGGAGGCGTCAGCAGCAGGGGCGGCCAAGCCGGGGCAGGACGGAGGGACCAGCGTTGGCTTCTGCAGCCAGATGCTCGGCCAGTGACGGATGGGTCTGTGCCTTGCTGCTCCTGCCTACGAGTGGGGTCTGCTGTGTCTGCTGAGACGAGACGTCCCGGCCCTGCAGTCACAGGAGGTGGCCAGCGGGCTTGGCAGGCCCAGCTCCATCCCGGCCTCCTGCATGGAGGGTGGGGTCCCGCGCGTCACCCATCTGTGGGGCGGCCTTGGCCCCTTGGGACACCCTGGTCGGCAGGGCTCCTCGGGCCGCTGCGATGGAGGAGCCCGGCCTGGCCTGCCCTGCCCATGAGGAGGCTGGGCCCTGAGCGCCCCAGGGAATGAGGGTGCCGTTCTGCTGTGATAGCTCGGCCCCTGCCCTGACCCTCAGGAGGCCAAGGCTGCCGGCGCCTGAGAGGTGTTGGGAGCGGCGTGGGGCGAGGTGAGCTGGGCCTGCTGTAGAGGAGGCCATGGCTCTGGGAGGGAAGGCGGCACCGGGGTTGTGAGCAAAGTGCTGCCCTTGGCGCCTGCGTGTGTTGCGGTGGTGGCCACCATAGTCTCCAGGGTCAGGCCCTGGCTTGGCCACCCGACTCCTGGCTGCAGGGCACAGGGCAGTCGGACGTGGGGGTCCCCGGGGCAAGCAGGGGGGGGCCAAGTGCAGACCTGCAGTGCCTGCTGCAGCCCCAGCCTCGGGCCAGAGCGAGTCTTGTAGCTCGCTGGCAGTCGGGGTAGGTGTGCTGGGGCCAGTGCCGGACGGGGCTGCGGCCATGAGGAGCCCTTGGGCCCTGTCCCTCGGGGAGGAGGTGGCCGTGGGCGCGTTCGCTCCCCCTGCTGCCTGCGTTCACTGTGCCCAGTTTGGTGGCAGGAGTCGGCCCGGAGGCTGACTTGCCTCAGCACAGGGTGTGCAGGGCATGAAGGTCACAGGCGCAGGGAGACCGGAAGCACAGAAGCACGGAACCCGGCACCAGTCTGAAGAGGGCGGCAGGAGGGCGTGTGGCCCCAGGGCACTGTCTGTCACTAGGGAAGGGGAGGCCAGGCACACTCAGCCACGGCCCAGCAGGACTGAGAAGCGGGGACAGAGCCTGCTGTCACCCTGTTCAGCCTGGCACAGTGGAGGTTTGGAGCTCACCGCCTGGCGGCGCCTGGGAGGGGCTGTCCTGGTCCCTGGTCCCCAGCACAACCAGGAGCAGCACAGCACTGGGGTGGGGTCCCAAGGAGCACTGCCCTCCAGTGTGGGGGACAGCACTGGGCTTCCCTGGGCCCCCCCTGTTCCCGCCCGGGGGACACCTTTCCTCACGCCCATGGGGTGCACGATGGACCTGCCAGGACCCCCCAGCCGTGTGTTAGGGACTCGCCAGAGGCTTGCCAGGGGCAGGGCTGGGGTCACGAGCAGAGTCCTGTGGCAGGTGCCTGGTGCTACCTCATTGCCCTGCCACTGCCAGAGCCCCCTGCATCCCAGCTTCCTCACCGGTCACCTTTGCGGGGTCCTGGGCAGAAGGAGGACATTGGTGGGCAGCTGTGCAGTCCTGCTGAGGCCTGGGCTTGGCCTGAGCCTGGCGGGGCAACTCGGGTGAGTGGTGTGACCCGACCAGGTGTGCTGGACTCCCTGTCCTGTGACTGGGTGCCTTCCCCATCAAGGCTGTTCACGGAGGTAACCAGTCCTCGGGACGGCCCAGGACTGCCAGCCTGCCCGTGTGCAGCCCTCCAGCCTGAGGCAATCCAAGGGGCCGTGCCTCAGTTTCCCGGCTTCCTCTGGGCCCAGCTGCGAGGTCTGGGGTGCAGCACTGCTGAAGGAGCCCTGTCCAGGCTCTGGGCCCTGGGAAGCCGCAGCCTCTGCCGAAGCTGGAAGTCCAGGCCCAGCCTTGGCTGTGCGACCTGACTGCGGTCTGAGCCCGGTGGCCCACTGAGCGCTGTCACCCCTGTCAAGCGTTTCGAGGGCCTGCGCACTGTCCTCTGGCTGGCAGTGACTGTGCCTCCACCGGGGTGGAGGGGGGCGCTGCTTCAGGAGGGGCTGTGGCAGGAGCGTCCAGGAAGCTTGGAAGCTGCTCCCCAAGGCAGGCACCGTGGTGCAGGTGGCCGGTGGGCGCTGGGCCCAGCCCAAGCTGTCGGCTCCCGGACTGGCAATGGAGCCATGGCAGGGGAGACTCCAGCCCTGCCGAATTGTGCCAGCGCCCCAAGACCATCCCCAGAGCCCCACGCCCAGGGTCCAGGGGCGGAGGTGGTGTCCAGCCCCTATGGCAGGGTGGGTGGGCTGTGGAGGATGCTGCAGGACACTGTGGTCACCAAGACTGTGCCTGTGCATCCTGAGCCCTTGGCAGGAAGAGGCGGGGCTGGGCCCCGAGGTGGGCAGGGAGGTCCAGTGGGGCCCGAGCCCGTGCAGTGGCTGAGGTGGCTGAGGGCCCGGGTGTGGTGTGCCTGCCAGGGTCTGCTTGGGTGCCTCCGGCCAGGCTCCCGGCATGGGGACCAGGTGGGCAGGTGATGGTGAGAGCTGACCCCTCGCCTGCCCTCTGCGGCTTCCCCGCCCCTCTGCCCACCCTGGACTCCCCCGGGCATCTCCTGTGGCCCCAGCCCTCTCGGGGCCGGCTGCTTTAAGGGCCTTGCTGTGCCTTCCAGAAGGTGGCAGAGCCCAGGCAGCCCACACCCACTCACAGTCCTGTACCACCCGCAGCAGCAGAGCCCAAGACACCTCCTGCTCTTCTGAGCCAGTGGCTTTGGGGGCGATCAGGATACAAGGTTTCTTGCTAATACAGTACATTTCAAAGGTCCTCCTGCCAAGCGTTTAAGCGCTAGTCTCTGGGCAGCAACAGCCCACTCGGCGCGGAGCGGGAGTCATGAGCGATTCTGGGTTGGCAGGGCAGGAGGGCTGCGGGGCCGTGGTGGGTGGGGACAGCAGGGCTGGGACCTCCTCCTGCTGCCAGGGCTGTCAGTGAATGGAGCCAGGACAAACTCCCAGAGAGGCTCCAGATGGCCCCCGATCCTGGAGACAGAGAGGGTGGAGGCCGAGGGGGAGCACAAAGCTTCCAGATGCACAGGCAGCTTTTATTGGGCTGGTGACCGACGTCTCAGGACAGCGACCCCCTGGCCCAGTGCGGGGCACCCCAAGCACTGCCCCCCGTGTGTTCTGGCAGAGCAGGGTACCCTGTCCAGGGCCTGACACCCTCAGCAGCTGAGATCCTGGGCACGCACACCTGTGGGAGGCAGACCCGGCCCTGCCAGAGACTAGGAGGATGCTGCCGCACTTGGCCACGTGCTGTAGCCCAAACCCAAGGCGGAGGACGTCCCCCCAGGTGCCACCCAGGGACAGCAGCCCTTCCAGGGGGTCCCACAGCCAGGCAGGTGGCTGCACAGGGGGCTGGAGCCTGGGTGCAGGAGGCGCGGCCGAGGGCACTGAGCCGCCTGGGCAAGGCAAGCTCGGCCTGCTCCAGTGCAGGAGGCTGGAGCCCAGCCAGGACAGGGCTGGCCTCCCCTGCCCAGGCTGGGTGCTTGCCACTTCAAGGCCAAGGGCTTCCTCGTCCTGATGCCACAGGGCCCCTCTCTGCCTGTCCTTCTGTCCCCAAGAATGCTGCACTTAGGACCTCTAGGCACTTTCTGAGCAGGCACCAGGCAGGCCAGGATAGGGGCACAAGCTGTGTCCGGTGCTGTGGAAGGCAGTCTGGCCCTGGGCGTGTCCTGGCCGGGGGCGTGTCCCGCCCAGGGGGCGTGTCCCGGTGGGGAGGGGCGTGTCCCCGGAAGGGCCCTGCTGTCCCTGAGCTGCTTGCCCTTCCCTTCCACCCCAGCCTCTTGGGGTACCCAAAATGGACACAGGTGAGGTACACAGCCCTGCCCCCCAGTGGACAGGTCCCCAGCAGCTGTGGGTCCGAGGAGCCGCGCCCACCCTCAGGCCTGGGTCTCCCGCCCCAGGGAACCTCCTGGACACTGGGCACCCGCCTCAGCCAAGCTGCCAATCTGCCACACAGGGTTTGATGCCCACAGTTTGGAAGCGCCGTGTTGGCCGGGCCTAGGTCGTGGGGACCATGGCGGGCATTTTTAAGTGAAACAAGTGAGCCCCGGTGTCCTCCAGCCCTGGGCCCAGAGCCCCAAGTCCCTGGGCAGCTGCCTTGGAACATGCAGCCTGCAGAGCGCAGGGATTACCAGGCGCTGGCCGAGGGGCATCCCAGGGACACTGGCAGTGACTGTGGTCCTGGGCCTCTGCCCTGGAGGAGACTGGAGGCTGAGGGCAGCAGGCAGCACCCAGGGCGAATTGTGCTTCTTGTGCCGGGCGTTCAGGAACAAGGCTTCGCTTTAGGAGAGTGTGGGGTGGGCCACAGAGAGGCCATGTCTGCCCCTGTGCCCAAGAGGCAGGAGGGAAGTCTTGGTGTAAAAATAGGAAATTCTTCTGACTTCTGCAGAGTCGTGGGCTCAGCCACAGCAGAGGGCGCCCTTGTTGCCGACAGATGCCACAGGCCAAGCCCTGCAGGAGCCTGGATGGCCTTGAGCCTGCTGGGCAGCCCTTGTGCGGGCCATGGGGCTTCCTGCACTGGGCCCCAGGGGGCGCCCTTCCCCTCCCGGCCTCTGTCCTCTGGCAGCGCCCAGATGTGGCCTTGCAGGGCAGAGGACTCTGGTGGTGTCCAGTCCCCGGCTGTCCCCTCCCGGCCACCCACCCTTCACCTTGGCCGGGTCCTGGTCACGAGTTTCGGTACAGCTGTGAAGACATGGGTCACAGATTTGTAAAAACAGCTTAAAAACCACTTCCTGGCAGCCTCCAGGGTAGTGTGGAGACCCCCCCTCCGGCCTGCACGAGGCCTACCCCCCGGGCCATGTCCCAGGAGCCACCATGAACGGCTGTGGCCAGAGCAGTGCCTGGCCGCGCCCTCCTGCATCCTTGCTGCGGCCCTTCAGGGCCCAGCCCAGGTCCCAGCCTCAGAGCTGGGTCTCGTCACGGGTCTCGGGGTTGCAGGAGGACAGTTTGTTGCTGCAGCTGCTCTTGTGGCTCGGGGAGCTGCTGGCCATGTGGGCCAGGGGGTCGGAGCGGATGAGGTACCTGTGGAGCAAGCCAGGCCCTGGAGCAGCAGCACCTCTGCCCGCGCTGGCCCAGGCCTGGCCGCCCACACCCAGCTGAGAGTCTGTGCACTTGCACTCACACAATGTCGTTGGGCTCCAGCCGCGTGTCGGGTGGAGGGTTGATGAGGACGTAGGACAGCGTGTTCTGCTGATCGTTCATCTCATCTGCAAAGGACGCAGCCGGGCAGCATCACCGCCTGCCCCGTCCACGGCGGGCACCGGAGCCAGGGCAGCAGGGCTCTTCCCAGCCAGCCTGCCACACCTGTCCCCGGCCCTTGCTGCCCTGGACGGGTCAGCCGCCATCCAGCCTGCGGCCCACCCAGCCCAGGCAGCCAGCAGGGGCGCTGCCGCAGGGTGGGCCTGACCAGAGGCAAGGAGCAGGCCTGCACGCCCCGCACACATCGGCACGGCCGCACGTGCTGCAGACACAGCTCCCCTGCGCACACCTGTGCACCTTCACATACAGTGCCCCAGCCTTCCTGACGCCCTGCAGTGGCACTGTCCCCAGGCTCGGGCCTTTGTTGAGGACCCTGGTCCCGAGCGGCCCTCAGCCCAGGGCACTCACTGAGCTCATGGCTCCAAGAACAGGACTCTCTTGCGGGGCCTGTGCCCGGCCTGCAGGGTGGCCGTGGTGCTGCCCACAGGCCGAGGATGGCTTCGGAGGAGCTCTGGTCACCTCCCAGACATCTGCACTCGGCCAGCAGGGGACCCTGGGGACCCAGGGACAGAGGTGTGGCCTTGAGCCCACTGGCCTCGGTTTACCCGCATGCTATCTAAGGCAAAAGGACATCCTCTTCTCTGGACCCCTCCAGCTTCGTCCCCTGCATGTCCTCGCCCCGGGGACTGTGCTGGCCATGCCGCCCAGGGGGCCAGGATCTCTGCAAGGCCGAGGAAGCTGTGGCTGCCTGCCAGGTGGGCTGCGACCCCTCCTCCTGTCTGTCAGGGGTGTGGCTTCTGGTGCTGGGGTCTCGGGAGCCTGGGTGGGTCAGCTGGAGCCAGCGTCCCCTCCCTGACTGGGAGAGTTGGCCTGACCATCCTGCTTCTCCGCAGCACGGGTCTCCTTCTGTCCTCCATGCACAGCGACTCTGGCCACAGCCAGGTTTCCTCAGGGCCTTCGCTGGCCCCCAGTGGGAGGTGTGGGCCCCAGGACTGTGAGCCCCATGCAGCCCTGTACTCAGACTGCAGCCACTGGCAGGGCACCATGCTGCAACAGGCACACAGCTGGGGCCATGGAAATGAGGACCACCAGTGTGCCCAGCCCCCCGTGTGCCCATCAGCCTCGCCCTTGAGGACAAGCCAGGGCATTTCCAGGACTGGCACAGCAGTGTGCTGAAGGCTGGGCTGGCCAGAGTTCTGTGCTGTGCCTGAGGGCCAGCCCTGTCCACGCTCGGGGCAGGCAGGGGCGGGGCTGGCCCAGCTCTGGGGAACAGCACCCACTGGACCCCTGTGCCTGCACCCGCGCCCAGCCCACCAGGCTCTTCTCACCGCTTCAAGCTCCTGCCTCCCCAGGCGGGGACTCACCCACCCTGGGCATCCAGTCCCCGCCCAGCCACCTGTCCTGTGATGGATGCTTTGCTCCACTTCTGCCTCATCTGCACAGAGGCCTGACAGTGAGGCCCACCCTGTAGGCCCCCTCCAGCAGGACTGACTCCCCTGCTTCTGTCCTGGCCCAGGCACCAGCAGCCATCTGCTCATGGCGTGCTGCTACAGCCGCCCGACCTGGACCCCAGCACCTCCCTAGCAAGTACACAGGCAGTGCCCAGGAGACACCGTGTGCAGACACTTGAGCCTGGTGCCCTCAAGGCCCGCAGCTGCCCACCCTTCCCAGGAGCTGTGGGGATGTGGCACAGCCAGGCACGAGGGAGCGCCAGTCCGTGGAAGCCGCCGATGCTGGGCTGAGCCCCAGTGCCCAGCAGAGGGTGCTCTGCCATGAGCCAGGCTGTGGGGCGAGCAAGGGGCAAGAGCAGGGAGCAGCTGCTGAGCTTCACCCTGTGGCCGCCCACAGGCCCCTGGCAGATGGCACCACCTGAGCAGCACCTGCCTTCTCACCCCGTAAGGCCCCAGAGCCCTTGGGCTGCCAGGAGCGCAGGCCTGGACTCTCCCCTGAGCTCCAGGGCCTGGAGGTGGCCAGGGTCTGCAGCATCTCCCCGGAGAAAGTGGGGTACAGTGGGGCACCCAGGAAGAGTGAGGCATAGGCCAGCTTTGTCTCAGCAAACAGAATCCTGCCCTCGAGGCCCCAGTGGGGAGTGGGTGCCTCGTCCACCTAGCTCGGCAGCCCCCAGATCCTGCACTCACACCCGGGGCGTTCCAGCCTGGGCTTCCCGCAGCTATGCCATGGGGTCGGGGACACAGGTCCCCCACCAGGGCCAGGCAGAGGCCAGGCTCCCCTGCAGCAGGGCGGAAGGGCTCGGGCTGGTGGGCACATACCACACACGAGGTCCAGCAGGGGTGCCCAAGCTGCCTGACCGGGAGAGGGCCAAGCCTCTCTCATCTCTCCTGCCGCTCACTGCCTGGCCGCTGGGGCGGCACAGCTGGCGCATCCCCGTGCAGCAGTCTGTCTGCCAGGGCAGAATTACCTTGCAAATATCCCAGGTTTACCCGATTCATGACATCACTGGCTGTTAAATTTGCTACGTCCTCTAAGAACACACAGGAGAGGCACAGACAGAGACAGAGAGAGAGAGAGAGGTCAGCAAGCCGCGGGCGGGGCACAGGCCAGCTGTGCAGGAGGCTGTCCACACCCGGCGGTGGCCAGCGACAGCTGCTTGGGAAAGCCACTCAGCTGCCAAAAGGAAGGGGCTGCTCTGCGAGCTCTGTGCGTGACAGGGGTGCAGGGGTGCGGGGCAGGCACTGGTGCTGGGGTGGCTGGGCCGGGCTGGACTCTCCATCTGCCGCGTCCGAGCTCAGGGCCCGCTCCGAGTGGCCTTGGTGGCCGGTCCCTGGGAGAGGGCAGGGACCCTGAGAGACACTGACTCGGGCATGGCAGGGATGTGGCTCGGGGAGGCCCTGTGGGTCACCCCTTAGAGGAGCCCTCCACCCCGGCACCCAGCATGCCAGGCCTCTGGGGCCCCAGCGAGGGCCCGGCCCACGTGGCAGACCCAGGAAGCAGACGGCTGATCCATAGCTGGGCCTGCCTTGGAACCCGAGGGAGGCCAGGCCAGAGGGTGGACGTGGGGGACAGTGGCGCAGGCCCCTGTGTCCCCATCGGTGAAGGGAGCAGCTCCACAGGAAGCAGAGGGACAGGCTCCTGCCACCTGGGCACAGGCCAGTCATGCATGTCCCTGAGCAAGGCCAGGGAGGCCACACAGAGGGCGTCTGCCGCCAAAGAGAGGCAGCCGTGCCCCGGAAAGGCAGTGGGCAGAGGGGGTCCTGCTGGGGCTCTGCCTGTCCCTGTGATGGAGACCCCATGCTGCGGACCCTGCAGGCAGGTTGGTCTGTGCCTGGTGGGGGCCTTGGGCATGGCCTCCCTAGGCTGCAGGCTCCGGCGCCCCTGGCTATACAGACAGGGACACCGAGGCAGGCCCAGAGCAGCAGAGAGCGCAGTCACGGAGCCCACGCTGCCCTCCGCCAGCCCCGCAGGGCCAGGCGGCATGGTCACAGAAAGGCACCAGGGCGTGGCTGGAGGCAGCGCTCACCGTAGCCGGTGGTGGGCAGCCCCAGGTGCTTCATGCGGTTCTTGACCAGCTCGGAGAGCTCCTGGCGCTCGGAGTGCCGGCACAGGCTGCCCCGCTGCTGGCTGCCCCACTCGGCAGCCACGGGCGCCTTCCCCCTGGGCCGGGAGCCCTTGCGGCTCAGCTTCTGGGCCCACTGCAGGCTCTTGCGCCGCAGCAGGGGGTGCTCGGCCGGGTCGCTGCTGCTGGGATGGCGGCCTTGGGTGCTGCCCCCACCGGGCCCGGGCCGTGCGCCCCAGGGTCCCGTGGCCCGCTGCGGGTCCTCGCGCTCTTCCACGTTCACCGATACCTGGGACTGAGCGGTGGAGGCCGTGGGGTGACGGGCCAGGGAGGCTGGGCCAGGCTGGGGCTCCTTCCTGCTCCAGCCGGGATGGGTGCAGGGCCTAGGGTCCCCTCCTGAGCCCAGGCCTCCCTGCCTCAGACCTGTCCAGGGATGGGGTCCCAGCCTGCCCCTGTGGCCCCAGCCTCAGTGAGCTTGCATCTCTGTGGTCTGGCTTTCTCCAGGACAGTGGCCCCCGTGCCTCAGCCTCCCCATTTGCAGTCACATCTTTAGGGCACTGTGTGTGGCTCAGTGGGCACACAGGTGCTGGGGGAGACATGGGGACCCCGCTGGGCAGCCCCTCAGAGAGCCCAGAGCTGCTGGAGGTGAGGAGCCGGGCCAGACCATGGGGACACATGCTGGTGGCCTAGGGGCTGGGGCCTGGGCAGGGGCAGCCAGGTGCACCTACTGAAACCCCAGCCTCAGTTCCCCACCAGTACAGGAGGAGGGAAACAGCCAAAGGCCCTGAGCCCCGAGCTGTCTCATGCCCAGGGCACCCTGCAGCCACAGCTGCCCATTGGGTTCTCCAGGCCTGAGGGGGCTCTTAGGGTGGGGTTCCCTCGGGGAGGCGGAGGGCAGAATGGGGTGCTCACCTGGGCTCTGAGATCCTGGGGCTGCAGAGGAAACAGGGCTGGGCTAGGGCCAGGTGCAGCCTCCTCCCCTCCCAGGTGCACAGGTTCTCAGGGTTTCCCAAGCCAGGCCCTGCAGGGGTCCCTGGGTGCAGTCACATCCGGGCCGCGCCCGCTGCCCACCTCGGAGGAGAAGACGTGGCACTCGGTCCTGTAGATGCCGATGGGGATCTCGGCACTGGAGGAGCACAGCTTCTGGAAGAGGCGTCCGTAGGTGCGGATCCACAGGTCATCCTCGCTGACCTTCATCTGCAAAGGCTGCAGCCCTGAGCCCGGCCACCCGGGACCAGGCAGTGCCCTGCCGCCCGCCCCCCAGAACTTACGGCACAGAGGTAGCCGGAGCCGGGTGTGGTGTCGAGGCCCAGCAGCAGGCGTGTGATGGTGATCATGTAGTCCTTCACGAAGGACTGCAGGGCAGGCAGCGCCGATGACTGCCTGCCTCGTGCCCGCCCAGGCAGCGCAGGCGGCCCAGACCCCTGGGAGACTCCTGGGCAGCCCCGCGGCCAGCAAGATGGCAGCTGAGCGCGTCAGGTGAAAACAGGACCAGAACCCAAAGCCCAGCCTGGACCCAGGGCAGTGGGGGAGGAGCAGCCCCAGGAGGGGCTCCGAGGGCCCTACCGCCCTGCACCCAACTGACCTGGTAGAGCAGCGTGTCCAGCATGCTGATGCTGAACACACGGCCCGCGGCAAACGGCAGGCGGAACATGAAAGCCAGGTTGGAGCCGTTCTCACGCTCCCGCTGTGGGAGAGGGGGTCCTCAGACTCCGTGGCCACCGCATGGACCTGAGCACGCACACGCACGTGCACTGGCGCGCTGCAAGCCCGGCACACTCCCCGCCCTGTGCCCACGCCCCCCGGGCACTTGGTGTCCCGAGGATGGCTGCCTGGGGCAGGGAGGCTGGACCCAGCCCGATTCTCAACCCCGAAGTCCCATCTTGGCCCGCACTTTGTGAGCACACTGAGAATGCTGGGCGTGGGCAGGGTGGGGCAGTGAGCCTGGCACCCACGCCTCCCCTCCTGGCACTGGTGGACCCGCTGGGCGAGGTTCCTGGGGCTGCCAAGAAGATGCCACAGCCTTAGCGGCTTAAAACAACACGCTTCAGGGCTGGGGATTTAGCTCAGTGGTTCCAGTGCCTGCCTCACAAGCGTAAGGTCCCAAGTTCGATCCCCGGTACCAAAAAAAAGACAACATGTTTTGTCCAGGCTGAAGTCCAGGGGCCTTGAGCCCCCTGCAGGTGCGGGCAGCTCCATGGCCACTTCCTGGGCGCCTCTAAGGCCTGCGGCTGGGGTCTCTTCCCCTGTCCTCCAAGCCATGGGGCAGCCCTTTCCCGACCCTGCCTCCTCCTCCAAGAGCCATGTTGACGTGGCCCACGTGGCCAGCCTGGGTCCTTTCCCATGCACAGTCCCTCTGCCGTGGCCCCTGGACTGGCACAGGACAGCTTCCGGGCCATTCTTCATCTGGCTGCACCCACGGGGGCTCAGGTTAGCTGAGGCGTGGCTTCAAGCACCTGAGGCAGCAGTGGCTTCCAGGGCACCGCCAGGCACCCGGTGAGACCTTCCGCCCGAAGGTGGCATCAGGCTGGCACAGGTGTGCGGGCATCACTGCGCAGAGCAGGGCACGGTGACCAGGCGCTCATGGGGACCCTGGAGTGGCACCGCCAGTGACGAAGCAGAACAGAGAAACCCTGCCCTTTCCCGGAAGAGACAGGGCGCTGACCCAGCAGGTCTGCAGAGACCCGGAGCCGGAGAGCCCACGCCCTCACAGAGCCACTCCTACTCTGCCACAGCTGCTCCTGTCTCCAGCACGGAGTCCTCGGGGTGCGGCTGCAGTGTGAGCAAGTGGGGACAGGGACACAGACTGACCCCAGGCCGCTGGGCACTGGGCCGCATGCGGCGTGGGGCAGGGCCGCTCCGGAGTGGGCGCTCGCCTGCCCGGCCAGCTCCGTGGCGTCCAGCCGTCCGTGCACGTCCGTTCATGCTCGCCAAGGCACACTCAGCAGTGCTGCGAACGTCTCCGTTCTGCCCTCCACGTTAGCTTCGAGGTAACCCAGGGCGTCGCATGGAGTCCGAATGGGTGGTGGCATCAACCTCCCACTCTTGCTCCTGGAGAACCCGCTCCACACATCCCCTGCTCAAACGCAGCCACAGGGGTTTAGGGCGACATCTTGTTTCAAACTTTCTTTAGCTTTCAGTATTACTTGCCATGGGGTATGCATTGCCATAAATGTGCTTTTTTATTCAACTAAACCGTCCCACATTTTAAGAGGCTTTTAAGAGGCTCTCATGCTGCCGGGAGTTCTGTCTGCCCTGTCTGGGAGCCCGGGGGGCCTGGGGACTCCAAGCCCAGAAGTCGAGGGCCCCGTGCCTTCTGCAGGCCTGGTGCCCACAGGCACAGTGTGACCATGGACCCTGCCACCCCACCCCAGGCCACTTCCTGAGGCTTGGCAGCCTGAGGTTGCCCACAATGATGACCCGGCACCCCAGCTGGTCCCCTAGCATCACAGAGCCCCCCATGGGCCCTGTGGAGGTGGAGGAGCAGGCAGGCAGCACCCAGGGGAAGGGGCTCAGGTGGAAAGTGGTGACAGCAGGTGATGTCTGTGGAACAGGCTGGTGCCAGGCTGTCTGCCAACCTCCCCTTCCAGGCTGCGTGGGCGGCCGGGCTCGTTCCCGGGGAGCCGGCACTGACTGCTGCCCTGCGCCCAGCTTGGTCTCCAGATACCAAGCACCCTCCTCAGCCCCAACACGACCCAGGTGGCTGAAGAGGCGAAGCTGCCCCGTGTGACCTCCTTCTGGGATGTGAAGTCTGTGTCCAGCTCCCGGAGGGGCAGGGTTCCCACGTGGGCAGGGCCTGGGCCGGGCAGGCGGGAGCCACCCATGTCCATCCACCTGAGCGCAGCCAGAACCCAGGGTCCCAGCCGAATGGAGCCTGACTCTGCCGTCTGTGCAGCTTCTGGCTGGACAAGGCCATGTCCTGGGCTCGTGTCTGGCCCTTCTGTCCACACAGAGCCAGTCCCAGCTCAGGTGGGCGGTGCTGGCGGGTCCTCCCAGCCAGTCCACAGGCACAGTGCCACCCCGGACTGTGCCTAGCCTGGCAACCGCAGGCTCATGAGGAGCAGTGTGCATCGGTGGCTCTGGCGGGGGCCGCAGTCTCTCATGGCAACTTGCCCAGTCCTGGGTCTCCACTGCCCTCGGGCTCGCTAGTCCCTGGTGGGCAGGTGGCACTGCCACTGGCCTGGGCAGGGGGCACCAGGGAGACCCAACAGGAACCGTGTGCTAGAGGGGCCCGAGCTCCTGGTGGGCCATGTCTGCAGTGACCCCAACCCTGGTGGCCCTGTTCACACCAGAGCCCTGCTGGTGCCCTCCACAGAGCTCCCAGGTACAGAAAGGGAGCTGGTGCCGCTCCGCACGCTGACCTCAGGGTGAGCAGGGCCAGCTCCTGCTCTGTCCCCGTCCCGCCCTTCCCAGGGCAGTCGGCAGAGGCCAGAGGACCTGCTGGGTGCCCAGAGCTCTGGGAATCTAATGGCTCCCCTGGGGGGCTCCGTGCTGACCGAGGAGCAGCAGGGTACCTGGGCTCGGCCCCCAGAGGTGAGCAGTGGGTCCTCCTGTGGCCAGGGCACCCACGAGCTCAGGGAGGCAGCCACCTGTGCCCATGCCGGAACCTCCATGGCCGCGGCCCCTGCCATCCTCTGCTCTCTGGCTCTGCTCACCTTTTCCAGCTTGGAGAGGGCCAGAGAGTAGCTGTCCTTGGCGCGGAACTGCATGAAGCGCATGTTGGAGGGGTGCGTGAGCTCCGTGGTGATGCTGAGGCTGGGGAACAGCCTGGAGGAGTCAGGCCGTGAGGGTGAGTGTGGTCACGTGTGGGCCTAGGGCTGGGTCCCATGTGGGCCTCGGGGCGGGTCCTGTGGTCACGTGTGGGTCTCAGCAGGGCCCGTGGTCACATGTGGGCCTCGGGGGTTGGTCGCAGGGTCATGTGTGGGTCTCGGGCTGGGTCTCATAGTCACGTGTGGGTCTTGGGGCAGGTCCCATGGTCACGTGTGGTTCTCAGCAGGGCCGTGGTCACGTGTGGGCCTAGGGCTGGGTCCCATGTGGGCCTCGGGGCGGGTCCTGTGGTCACGTGTGGTTCTCAGCAGGGCCGTGGTCACGTGTGGGCCTCGGGCTGGGTCCCATAGTCATGTACGTTCCTTGGGGCAGGTCCCATGGTCACATGTGGGTCTTGGGGCGGCCCCGTGGTCATGTGTAGGTCTCGGGCTGGGTTCCATAGTCAGTGTGGGCCTCGGGGTGGGTCCCGTGGTCACGTGTGGGCCTCGGGGCTGTGGCCACGTGGGTCTTGGGGGGGGTGTATCCTGTCACGTGTGGCCCCGCCCCACGCCCCCCCCACCGGCCCGCACCGGAACATGGTCTGCACGTTAACGATGGTCTTAGCGTCAGCCATGTAGTCCTCCTCAGCACTCATGGTGCTCTCCTTGTCCACCACCACCAGGTTGTCGGCGTAGATGATGCCGCACTGCAGCAGGCTGTCCAGGCTGCGGGCAGGTGGAGGCGTGGCAGAGCCCTCTCCCTCTCGCCCAGCCGCCCTGTCGCCCACTGGCATGTCAGAGGGCAAGGTGGCATGCAGGATACACACCCCACCGCGGCCCCTGGCCTTACTTGTCCACAGAGCCCTCCATGTAGTAGACCATGGGGAAGCAGCAGATGGCTTCCAGGAAGTGGTGGTCAGGCCTGCGGGGACAGCAGGTGGAGGTGGCACCTGCTCTGCATCCCGCCCTCTCCCTACCCCAGAAGAGCAGGGGACCCAGGGGAGCCATCAGGGCCAAGGGGCCCAGGTTCACTGTAACCACGGAGAAACTGGGGCCCAGCAGAGCGTGCTGAGGTCAAACAGCCAAGACCAGACCCTGGGCCCCAGCCACCCGGTGTGGTGAAGTGGGGAGAGGGGGAGGAGCTACGCAGCCCCTGGGAGAGGAAGGAATGGCTGTCAGGAGCCCAGCGCTCCAGGGGGCTTGGGGAGCAGGAGCGCAGCGCCACCTGTTGTCCAGCAGCAGCACGATGGGGTTGAGCTCCCTGCGCGGCCGGTAGTAGGCCCGCAGTGGCACGATGAAGTTGTACAGCCCATTGCCAGCCGTCTCCGCTGAGACGATGATGAGCTTGTTCTTGAACCCGTACGCCTTGGCGTCCTCATAGCTGTTGTGCTTGCAGCCCTGGGGGCGGAGCCAGCACTGCTGCCCCTGCCAGGCTCCACCCACCAGCAGCCCACACCTGTCATCCCAGCACTGGGGAGGCTGAGGCAGGAGGATCACCTTGACTTTGAGCCCAGCCTGGGCTACATAGTGAAACCCTATCTCAAAAAAAAAAAGACATTTAAAAACCCAAAACCAAAAAAATAACCACGGAGGTCCCTACTGGAGGGAAAGTGGGCCTCAGCACATGTCCCTGGGAAGGCATTGCCACAGGGGCCACAAGGCCATGGAGACCCAGCTGCTGTGGGCAGGAGTAGGCCAGATGCCAGGCCATGTCCTGCCTGGTCCTGGTCACTGCACTGTGGTCACCAGGTGGTCCTCGCCCTCAGGGACATGTGGATGTGTTTGGGGCTCGGCTCCTAGCTGCTCTCGGGTTGTGCAGGAGAAACATTCTCTGACCTGGGCCCGGGGTAGCCTAGCACTAGCAGGCAGCATTGCAGCTTGGCAGCTGGAGGAAGGGCACTTCCTGCTGCCGCTTTCCGAGTTCGCAGTGGCATCAGACCGTCGTGTCACTGGAGGGGATATGGGGCGCAGCGCTCGGGACAGCCCCACCTCAGCCTCACCTTGTCCAGGCGCAGGCAGCAGAACGGGGCCTTCACGGGCAGAAGGTGGCACAGGGTGGGGGAGCTGCCGATGTATGGCGAGTTGGGTGGGTAACCCTTCACATACCTGCCAGGGAATGGGGGTCTCAGCAGTGCACAGCAGGAGACGCCTCAGGGCACCCTGCCCCGGGGGCTCCAGGGCATCCCCTCTGCCCAGGACCCCTCCACTGACCGAAGTGGTCTGCTCTGCCTGAGACCCTCACCTAAGAAGCCACCCGGGAAGCTACGTGCATGGCCACCAGCAAGACCCGCCCAGCCTGGGCAGCCATGTGGGGCCAGGACTTCGGGGACCTGTCCTTGGCCCCAGGTCAGCAAATGCTCCGAGGCTAGGGTTGGGGGGCTTGGTTCCCAACAGGGTCCTGGGGTGACTTGGGCCAAGATGGGGCACAGAAGGCAGGGGAAGGGGTCACCCCCAGCGGGCTGCTCCAGGACCCACAGCAATCAGCCCTCAGTGGAGCAGAGGCTCTATACACCTGGGACCCTACCTCACATGCGCACGCGTGCGCATGTGCACGCACACACACACACACATGTGAGGACCAACACAAGGCTGTGGAGCCTGGACCAACCCAGGACTCTGCCCACCCAACCACCCTCCCTGGTGCTCTGAGCATCCCGGCCAGCAGGCAGATGCCCAGGCTTGGGCCCCTCCCTGCCCACTTCCCCTGGGCCAGGCTGGCCTCCCAGAAGGGGCCCAGGCCTGCTCCTGATCCCAGCAGCATAGTACACGCCACGTCATCCCACGCCATGCCACGCCATCCACGTGGCCCTTCCAGGGGCCTAAGGGGTGCGGCCTCAGGGGCCCAATGCACTGGCACAGTGTGGGAACCTGGCCCATGGCCCCTGTGTCAGAGCCTCCCAGGCAGGGGCGCACGGTGACCCACGGCTGGGCTCCCAGGTTCCCACTAACTTCGAGGACACCCTGAGCCAGGTGGGCTGTGCCCTGAGGTGCTGAGGGGTGACTGGGGCCACCGCCTGGCTCCACTGTGGCTGTGGAGCAGCCGAGGGCTGAGGATCTGGGCAAGGAGGGCCCTGCTCCAGAGCCCTCGGGGACCCCAGCGCCCAGCTCTGACCCCAGCTCCAGCGAGGGGAGGGGCGCGGCCCAGCAGCCCCCTCAGCGCATGGCTCAGCTGGGACCAGGCAGGGGTGCAGGGCCCTGGACGCGTCCCCCAGCCTGGCAAGGGCTCTGGGTCACCCCTGCCCTCCCGCCGCCGTGCACTCACTCGACCGCGGAGAGGCCCTCATCCTCGGAGGGCATCGCCTCGTCCTCCGACTGGTCGCTCAGCAGGTCGCAGGGCAGCAGGGCTGAGCTATCCGCCAGCTCCAGGACGGGTGCGATGCTGGGGCGCCGGCTGCCCGAGCCGTTCTCTGCTGGCAGCGTCAGCTTCGCGCCGCAGCCGCCCTGTGCGGGCCGGCACTCGGCACTCTGCAGGTCCATGGCCACCGTCCCTGGGGGGGGCGAGCTAGGCCAGGCCCTCCCACGCCGCCGCAGCCCACCTCCTCTCCTAGGGCAGGCGAGACGCGGCCACCCAGGTCCCACCCGTGCCTGCCCGCACCCCTCACCCATGGAGGCGATGATGCTGTGCACCGGCAGGCGCGAGGGCCCCTGGTACAGCGCCTGGCCCGCGAGGCCGCGCTGCTGCTGCCTCTCCTCCTGCTTGAAGATGAAGGCCGAGTTCTCCTCCTTGGTGATGTTGATGTAGAAGCAGGTGTCCGAGGCGGCCAGGATGTGGCGCGGGCCTGGATTCAGCAGGATGCTCTTGCTGTCCTCGCGCTTCAGCCCGATGAGGCACACGCCGTACCTGGGCACAGCAGAGCGGCCGCACGGCCCCTCACACCCGTGCAGAGCCCGGCGCAGCCCCGGGGCCTGCTCAGCAGGTGGGCGCCCCAGGGACCCCGCCCGCCTGCATCCTGCCCCTCCTACTTCTTGTGGCCGTGGAAGGCCGCGTAGGTAAAGCTCTTGCCCTGGTACTCGCGGAAGAACTTGCTGTCACCCATGCGGATGTGGTAGACTTCATTGCCCGAGCAGCGCCCGTACATGCGCTGCCACTGCTCCGGGGACTCCTGTCCTTCCCTGCCGGTGGGGCGGAGTGAGGGGACGGTTGCCATTGGTCCTGCTGGGCAGCTCCCCCCGCCTGCCCCGCACCCCTGGACGCCCGCGGGCCCTGCCTTGTCTCCCCAGGCACAGGCACTCACTGGCCGCGGGACGTGTGCACCAGCAGGGTGATGAGGGTGGAGGTGGCCGGGCAGACGCAGTTCAGGGCCAGCATGGCATACTTGCATTCCTCCTCACACACCACGTGGTCTGGGGCACAGGGTCAGGGCCACCCTGCGGCTGTGCCCGCCCACCTGAGCCCCGGGGGCCCTGGGCCCTGCATGTCTAGCCTGCAGGCACCTCTGCGTCTGTTGGTCCCAGCTCTGCCCCGAGCTCCAGGGAGGCCTGGACCCCTCACTGTCCCCGGGTGCCCGGCCCAGGCCCTGCCCATTCAGGTGCCCACCACACTGCATGGCCAGCGCCAGCCTGCCGCTGATGTGGAACCAGGCGGGTCTGTCATCCCTGCTGTCCCCCACCAGAGCCCCCAGCTGTGTGGCCTGTGCCCGGCCCACCCTCCCACCTCCAGCCCAGGCACACCTGCGAACTTGACGTGGAACTTGTTCTCGGGCTTGAGGATCTGCACATAGAGGGGGCAGTTGGGGGCAAAGTCCTTCACGGCCCAGGCGCGCAGAATGGTCTGGTGGTCCTGGGGAGGGGGGGCAGTGTCAGTGGGCGAGCAGCGAAGGCTACACGGGCCCCACCCCGTGCTGTGGTGGCCTCACCCACCGCGGCCGTGCGGTCCACCTCGTTCCTGCTGCTGAGGATGAAGCAGGCCTCCCCGTTGTCCATCCTGTGGGGCAGTGGCTGGTCAGCATGGCCAGGTGGGGAGGCAGAGGCGAGGTCAGCCTGGCCCTCTGCCCGCCCTGCTGCCCTGGGCATGTTCTAGGCAGCCAGGCCGCCTGACGCCCTCAGGAGGGCGGAGCTCGGGCACTGAGCAAGGCGCGCAGCTGGGCAGCCGGGGGCCATGGGGGTGCTGACCGCACTCTGCCTCAGCCTCCAGCTATTGGGGCTGAGGTTGGGTGTCCAGGCTGTGAGGGGCATTGAGACCCTGCCTCACTGGGTGCCGAGCCTCTGGGCCCTGGGCTGCTGACCTCACTGGGGACACTATCCAGCTGCCAGGCCCTGCGCCCGAGTCTCCATCAGCTGGAGGCTTGGCCGTCCCTCCCCTGCCTGGCCACGCTGCCCCCCACACCACCCAGCCCCACTGCAGCCCACATGGGCCTCACGCCTCCCTGCCCAGCTGGGCACTGCTGCCCCTGCCTGCAGCCCAGAGCCCAGCTCCGGGTCAGTGAGGGGCCCTGGGTGTCCTTGCTGCCTCTGGGCCACACAAGGGCCAGGTGGCTTGGGAGTAACAGCCGGGGCTGCAGGGACTTGGGGCACCCAGCTGGCACCAGCACACTCTGCAAAGCTTCTGGAGCAACGTGAGCAAGGTCCACCCACAGCTGTGCCGTCCCACTGACTCCGGCAGCGGCTTCCCCCTCGTCTGTTTTGGGCTCCAAAGAGCTCTCCACACGGAAACCCTGCTCACACAGGGTGGGGCCTCCCTGGGTGGCCCCCGCCTGTCCGGGCCGTGTCCAGCTGGGACTGCACTTACTTGGCGCGCATGAGGTCCTGGTCCTTGAGGGCGGAGCCCTGGAGGTAGATGACCCGCTGGGACCACAGGGGGATCTGCAGGACCCTGCGCACCTGGACGTCCATCTCGGTGGGGCACAGGATGACCACGTAGTAGTCCTGCTGACCGGGCTGCAGGTCAGAGCCCCCTGCCACTGCTCGGAACCCCAGGGCCCCAGGTCTGGCACGTAGGGCCTCCCAGGCACGCTGCAGTCCTGGGCCCGGGCCTCACCTGCAGCCGGGGGTGGGCATAGAACTCGTTCAGGAAGTCCATGAGGAGGTCGATCTTGAGGGAGCTCACACACAGGACCACGTGCTTCTCCGTCTGCGCCCGGTGGCGGCTGTAGTTGCCCCCCGACTTCTGCCGCTCCATCCAGAGGTAGACGAGCTCCTCAAACTGCGGGGGGCGAGGGCTGAGCATGGGGACCAGGACAGGCGCCAGGAGGGGCCCAGACACCTCAAGCAGGCCCAGCCAGCTGGCGGGCACGGGACAGGGATGAGCACCCCGAAAGGAGGCCACAGCAGGCCCAGGAGCCAGAACGGGACGTGGCCGTGTGGGTCCACAGTGTACACACGGCTGCGAGGGGCAGATGGGCATCCACCGCCAGAACTGGGCAGCAGAGACACAGCTAGCCCAGAGCCTGGCCTCTGATGCCAGGGCCATGAGTGGACGCCAGCCTGGACCCAGACACCAGGCAGCCCCGAGTCCCTGTCTTCCCATCAGCCCTGCGCTCGCCTGGAGCAGAGTGATGGCTGCTCGGGTTCTCCACCCCCTCGGGAGGGCCAGAGGGACTACAGCAAGGGCCCGGCCACTGACCTACCAGCTCAGGGCCACCAGGGTGCGCCGACCCCCAGGCCCCATGCCTGCATCTGAGGGTGACAGGCAAGGACCTGAGGGCCCTTTCCGCCCACAGGGCTGACCTGGCCAGCCCACTCCTGAATGGACGGTGCTGTGGCCCCTTCCAGTGTCCGGAAGGTGCCCGCGGCCACCACTCCCACGGGGGGTCATGCACCACCTCCGTGATGTCCGGTCCGGTCGCTGAGCCACCAGGCCGCCCCGACTCAGGAGACCCTGCATGGTCCCAACAGCCAGGCCTCTGGCAGATGGCACGGGCCAGGGCTCTGCCCTCAGCAACCTGGTCCCCCCATGGGCACCGCGGCTCTGAGCCTCCATTTCCCCAAATGTCAGCACAATGCAGAACCGTGCCTGCCTCCGGGGTGCGGTGAGGATTAAGTGAGATAAAGAATGGGCTCGGCAGTGACCCCTAGGACTCCCAACTGCCCAGAGCCTCAGATGCCGATGTGAGCTCGTCAGGAACTAGGGGCACCAGGAGCCAGGCAGTAGCAGGGGACCCTGGCTCGCAGCCCCGACCATGCCGACACTGAGACCTACGAGCCCAGCCCTGAGCCAGAACGAGGTTCCCAGCAGACACCAGCTGCCGCTGGGTCCCAGAAAGGCACCTACGAGTGGAGTCAGCGTGCCCGCCTTGTCTCGGGAATAGTGGGGTGACAAGCCCCTGGCCTTCATGTCCCTGATGAGGCCCTGAGAAGACAGGAAGCTGCCACACGGCGAGGTCGGCCACGCACTGCCAGCCTGGGAGGATGGCACGTGTCCCCGGCCTGGCCGGGCGCTGGCCTGGCTCCAGGACACATGAGGCAGGATGCTGCCCTGTCACACAGTGGCTCCAAGTGCCATGGCCCCCACTCCACCGTGAGCAGCCGCATCCCGAAGGGCTCAAGAGAGAAGGTGCAGGGACCACCGCCACCGGAGGATGTGGAGCTGGCGCAGCAGCCCTGCCTGCAGAGGGCGCAGCCATCGCTGCTGGAAAGCCCACAGCACCCGAGCTCGCACCATGGCCCTTCCTCCCGTTTCCCTGAGCAGGGGTCTGGTGTGGGGTGGCGGCTCTGTGGCTCCCTGAGGAAGATCAGGAGGGAGGACAGAATGGGGCATGGCCCGGGCACAGGCATGGGCGCAGTGGGGGACACGGACAGCACTGGGCGGGACGCAGTGCTGTGGGTTCCAGAATGACTTAGTGGGAGTGCAGGGCCTCCGGAGGTAGAGTGACTTCCGAAAGCGCCCCCGGGTTTGCCGGGGTGGGGATGTGGGCATAGAGAGGCCAGGGCGAGCGGAGGACGCTGGAGCCTGCCCTCTCTTAGACCCTGTGGCACTGGCTTTGGACGTGTGGCTGCAGAGCTGTGGAGGACCAGGCCTGCATTTCAAGCCCCTGGCATGTGGCCCTGTGTGTCAGTGGCCTGAGGCAGGATATGGGGGTCAGCAGGGAGAGGGAGACAGAGAGAGAGAGAGAGAGAGACCTCAAAGGCGTGAGGACCAGAAAGAGAACCTTGCTCCTCAGGGACCACATCACCATCTACAGGAAACTCCCTGACCAGCAGAGCACCCAGAGCATGGAGCAGATGCCACAGACACCAGGGGTGCCAGGAGCCTCCCTCCACCAGTCCCCCAAGTCCGTGTGGATGACAGGGTCCCCACAAAGAGCCCAGCGAGGGACAGGTGGGGCCCAGCTAGTGAATCAGAAACTACACAGCAGAGCCAGGGAGCCAGGAAGCCGGGGTGGAGAGGGACAGGGACGGATCGGCTGTCCCGCCACGCAGGAGTCCACTCTGAGTGGCTAACACCCTTTTGGAAGGAAACGGGAGACCAGGGCTGAGGGTGGTCTTCTTAGACCAGTCAGGAAACAGAAGCGAGAAGGGAAAGGTGGGAATGTTGGGCTGCAGACGCTGCAGCGCCTCTGCAAAAGGGGGAGCCCACAAGCAGAGCGGGGAGCCGGGCGCACACCAGCAGGTCCCTGAGACCAGGAGAAGCCGACAGCAGGGACAGGCCGGATGGCAGGGAACGCACACGGCCTCGTGGGAAATCGGGGACAGACACTGGCAGGATCCAGAAAGCTGCCAACACTGCGTGCTGCCTCGGGTCTCAGAGGTAAAGGTCCCCAGGCCCAGCACTGCTTGAGGTCCCTGCCGCCCTGGGTGTCCTGGGCAGGAGAGCCTGCAGCACAGCCTCTGCCCAGGCGTGGTCAAGGGGACGTAAGAGGCAGGCTGGGAGCTGCCCTCCGGGTGCCAGGGGCCCTGGCAGCTGCCACACCTGGCTGTGGTCAGGAGCAGGGTGGCTGCCCCACCCGTCCTGTGCCTCTGCCGCTCTCCTAGAGTGGCCACCAGCACCGAGGGGCCCCGTGTGCCCAGAAGGCAGGGCCCGGGCTGCTGCCCCATCCTCTCCACCCCGGATGCAGCCTCACCGCGCACCAGCTCCAAGGCCCTGGGAGAGCCCGCCACAGAGGACGCTGCCCGTGGGGCCAGGACCGACCTGCAGCGGGAGCACCACGAGGGCCACGCAGATCATGATGACCACCAGCAGCTGGGACGGCCAGATCTTGGGCGTGACGTCGCCGTAGCCCACGGTGGAGAAGGTGACGATACAGAAGTAGAAGGAGGTGAGCAGGTCCAGGTTCTCGCCAGCACGCTCCAGGTGCTGGATGCCGCAGGTCCTGGGGACAAGGCGCCCGTGAGGGGCAGGTGCCTGGCCAGGGTGAGGCCCAGCTGGTGCTCTGCCCACATGCGGCCCTGACCCTGGCCTGAGTTCAGCCTGGAAACCACTCCGTGCACTCGGCTCCAAGCGGCCCCGGCCCCGCCAGCCTGGTACCAGCTGACTACCATGGCCCTCCCCTGGCCACAGGACAGCCCGGGACGTGGGCCTCAGCTCCCCGGTGCCGCTCGCCACCCGGCACTCACCCCGTGAAGACCAGGCAGAGCAAGGTGCAGAAGAGGATGAGGACCTGGTTGAACATGGCTGACTGCGTCCGCAGGATAGCGCGGTGGAAGTCGTTCTGCAGGGAACAGTGTCAGGGGCAGCGCCAGGACCCCCACATGCACAGAGTGGGGAGCGGACGCTGGGAGGCAGACGGCCAGGCCACATCCCCCCACGGTGAGGACCCAGGGCAGCCCCGACCTCAGCGCCCTCTCCCAGGACCCCCGCCGCCACCTCGCTCCACAGCCAGGCCGTCTGGGTCTTGGAGCGGGGACCCTGGGCTGCCACCTCCAGGGCACAGGCCCAGCTTGGACAGTCAACAGAGCGCCCGCCTGTGGCCCAGCTCTCGTGGCCCAGCCGCCTGGGTTCTGCCCTCTCTCCTGCCCCTCCCAGCCCTTTCTCTCCAGGACAGGATGGCCTCGCCCTACAGCAGGGACTCGGCACTGGCTTACGATCATATTCTCCAGTGCGTGCTTGGCCAGCCAGCAGTTGAGGAACACGGGGATGAACAGGTTCCGCAGCGGTGCCCAGAAGACCTGGGGGCGGGGCAGGTCAGGCGGCGGTGCAGGAGCGGGCGGGTGGGCAGCGGGCAGCGGGCAGCTCACCCACCGTGATGATGAAGGGCAGCGTGTTGATCATCTCCAGGACAAAGGACACGCGGAAGATCTGCTCCCAGATGTTGCCCTGGGGGCCACGGGAGTTTAGAGCCCATGGGGGAGGGCAGGGGCAGGGGCAGGGGTGCCAGGCAGGAGGGGACAGAACCCGGCCAGGACGGCGGGGCGGGGCAGTGCTCACCTTGTAGCTCAGGTAGATGAGCAGCATGGTCTCCAGGAAGCTGATGGTGGCCACAATGACCTGGGAGAGGGAGAGGCCGGAGCAGTCAGGAGGTCGGGCCCTGACCCAGCAGAAGAGTCCGCCACAGCAGCGGCCCAGGCCCTGGCGAGCAGGGGCGCCATGGAGGACGGAGGGGCCCGGGGTACAGGGACAGGCTGCAGAGCCGTCCCACCTCTCCAGGAGGTGCGGGGCTGGGCAGGAGGCCCTCTGCGCAGGCCCCCAAGCCCTGTGGCTGCTCCCGGGTGGGCACTGCAGCCCCCTCTGGTCCCCAGGGGAGGCCGGGCCCCGGGTCATGAGGCAGCATTGCCCACTGAGACAGGAGCAGGGGCAGAGCCAAGAAAGAGCCCTCGCGAGTGGGCAGGAAGACAGTGGGGTGGGAGAAGGGCCGGAGGGCAGGGCAGAGCCTGGGAGGGTGGAGCTCTCACCTGGATCACCCACAGAGTCAGCTTCCTCTCCACCCACAGGATGGGGGCCCTGGGGAGGAGGGAGGGCCGTGAGCCACGGGCAGGCGCGAAGCCAGGCCCAGGACGGGCATCAGAGGCAGGGCTGCAGCCCGTGAGGGACGTCCCCAGGCCCCGGACTTACCTCAGGGCCCCGCCGCAGCCGAGCATGTCCACAGCGACCCTTGTCTCCCTGGGGTGGCCGCGGCCCTGCCGCCCTCCCCCACCCGACTTTGTCCACCTCACCTGGCCCTGGCGCGAGGGGCCTGGCACGGGGGCGAGGATGAAGGCGAGCTCACCAGTTGATCTCGGAAGACGAGCCGTTGAAGGTGTAGTTGTGCTTGGTGCAGCCCCAGCTGTGGAGAGACAGTGCTGCCCAACCCTGGCCCGGCTGGCCTGAACCCCAAGGCACCCACCCTGCACCTCCACGGAGGGCTGCACGCTGTGCTGAGCAGGACGGTGGGGGCTCTGGCCCTGCAAACACGTCCCACAGCTGGGGACCCCGCCCAGGATGCCAGCAAGCTCCCAGGAGGCCCCGACCAGCCAGAGATGGAGCTGGGGACGTGCAGCCTCCGGAGCCCCTAGCTGCCCCGACAAGGCTGGATACAGCCCCAGGCCACCCTGGAGGACAAGGGTCTCCGAGCCACCTGCACCAGGTATAGAAGGCGCAGGACCCAGCAGACAGTCTTGCTGTGCCCCAGGCCTTCACCAGCACAGGCCACTGGCCGAAGGGCCTCGGTGCTCACGGCACCCATGGCGTGGCCAGTCCCTCCCCGCATGGACCTATTTAACCCTGAGCCTCTGTGCTCACGGAAGCGACCGGGAGTCTGTCTGCCCATCCACCTACCCACCTGCCCATGCACCCGGCCATCACCCACCCGCCCGCCACCCCATTCCCTCCCTACGCCCACCCTTTCACCTCTTACCACCACCTGTCCGCCCTTCCATCACCCACCTTACCCGACAGCCATCCACCGTCAGCATCGCCCACTGCCCCATTTTTGTATCCAACACCCTCTGTCCACCTCTCATCACCTCCATCCACCATCTGTTCATCCACCCATCATCTATGTCCCCCCCATTCATACGAGCCACACTCATCTGACCCCTACTTCCCGGCCCCTCCACTGTCCATCCACCTCCCACATGCCAGGCCCTGTGCTGGAGACGGGGAATGGACACAATGGCCGAGCCCTCTGGGGAGGCAGAACCAGAGCCTGGGAACCCCTGGGACGTGGGGAAGGGCACTGGACCCAGGAAAATGGGCTGAGAATCTGGTCTCTTCCCTCCTGCAACCTGGTTATTCTCAGTAATGGTGGGGCTGGCGCTCCCAGGATCCCTGAGAGCAGTTAGTGATGACAAGAGGCACTGAGAGCTTGGAAACGCGGCCTGGCCTGGCCTCCCTCCTGGGCCTGAGGACAGCCGAGTGCTGGGAGGGTCTCCAGTCAGCCTGGCTGCGGCTGCCCCACCACGGCCCTAAGCACAGAGCCCTGTGCCGCCTGCGCCCACCCTCAAAGGCCAACAGCCTCGAGGCTCACAGAGATGTGAGGAAGCCCACAGCGTGACGACTGGGGCCTGCGTGGGGGGAGGACCAAGAGCAGAAGAGGCAGCGAAGGGCAGGGACAGCTCGCTCAGAGTGGAAAAGCAGGCAGCCTGGGCAGGAACAGCAGCAGCACTGCCAGCGGAGACCAGGAGACAGGAGGACCCAGCCCTGGACCCCAGGCAGGCGAGTGACCAGAGGGAGGCCGTCTCCAGGGACGGGGCTCCTCGCAGCTGCAGCACAAGGGCCCTGGACCAACCCCGAGCGGAGCAGAGCGGAGCCTCGCACAGCACAGCACCCTGGCCACAGCCCCAGCAGCCTTCGGGTGGACCAGGCCTCTGCAGGGCCAAGGCTAGGTGTGGCACCAACTCCCCATGCGGCAGGGGCAGCAGGAGGACCACAGAGAAGACTGGAAAGCAGCACACGGGCCTCCCTCTGTGGACGCCTGGGGCCACTGGACTGCAGGTCCCACCTCCTCGACGTGGGAGTGGATGAGTGGCCAAGGAGGAGGACGCCACAGGTCCCCGGGGGGTCAGACAGGGACCCAGAGATGGGGAGGGGCCCAGGGCCGCATGCAGCCCCGCAGGCTAGGGTGACACAAGGACCTTGTGGCGCAGACCCTCTGCCTTCCCGGCCAGGACAGCTTCAGGGTACCGGGTAGGACCCCGCTCCCCACGTGGACACCGCCCTGGCTGAGGGGCTGGGCACGGGGGCTGCGTGCGGGTCACCCCACAGCCCTGTGCCCGCCAGGCAGGCTCAGCCCAGACCCCGGCCCTGGTGGCCTGGCACCCACCATCCGATCCCTCGTGCCGGGTTGTCCAGCAGGACGCGGACGATGTAGAGCAGGCAGGTGAGGAGCTTGAGCGAGAAGTTGAACAGCCGGATCCGCAGGCCTGTGGGCAGGGGTGTCAGCCAGGGACGCGGGAGCAGCCCAGTCCTGCCTGGGGGTCTCTCCAAAGGTCCTCCGGGGCCCTGGCCAGTCCTCCCCACACCCTGGGCTACCTGGGGGCTGCAGAGCTTCTGGGGACCAGCCCACACCTGCAGGTACGCCCCAAGGCCTGGGGCCCAGGCTCCGGGCGCGGGCGCGTCTGGGCTGGGAGCAGGCGGGGCTCGGAGGGATGGCCCTCCCTGAATCCAGCCTGGGAGGGGAATGGAGGGGACAGGCGCCCCCATCGAGCCCCAGCGCTGTCTGGCCTCAGCGATGGCACGCTGACAGGGCCGCCCCACTCCCTGAAGACGTGCTGCTCTTACAGAGTGGGAAGGTGTGTGGTCCCGAGACCACCACTGAGCCACACAGCCACCCACTCTGCCCAGCCCACCCTGAACCCGACCTTGTCCTGCCCGCCCAACTCACTGGATCTTTGGTTTTTGATGAAGAACAGTTTCAGCCGCTCCTTGAAGGTGTTCTCATTTACGTAGAACTCCACCTGGACCCTGTGGGCAGGACAGGGGTCGGACTCCAGGTGGGCATGGCAGGGATGAGCCTGGGGCTGGGCCCAAGAGGGGGACAGATGCCTGGGGCCAGGCTGTGTGCGCCCCCTACTGGAGGCCGGTGTGGGCAGCACAGGGTCTGGTGGCACTCAGGTGGGGTCCACAGCACAGCATGGGGTCAGGGTGGGGCAGGGGAGGGACAGACCACTGCGGGCTGAGTTTGCTGCCAGGATGGTCCTGGGTTGCCTGCAGGCAAGGCTACACCGGCCCAGGTCCCTGTCCCCACCCTGCCACTGCCCACAGACAGGTGGCTCTGAGACCCCGGTTTGGGCACTGCCCCTGTGCGGGCACCGCCCCCATCCAGGCAGGCAGAGTCTGATGCCCCTGCTTGGTGGGGCTCGCTGCCCCGATATCCAAAAAGAGTTTACAAGTCACTGCCCCGAGCGTGGCACACACAGAGCCAGGGGTGTGGATGCCCTGTGCCCTGCTGGGGCTGGAGACGCTTCAGTCACAGAGGCTCTGCCAACCCAGCACTCCAGAGCCAGGGAGGTGGGCCGGGCCTCACCCGAGGGCAAGGCCCAGCGGGTCCCCTGGACTCCTGGCCTGGCAGCAGGCAGGGCCTCCCACAAAGCGGCAGGGGCCAACCGGGGCTGCTGGTGCCCAGTGCCGGGGTGCGGGGGATGGCCACCGTGCCCAGCACTCCTCGCCTGAGGGCCTGGGAGTGGCTCTATCAGACGCTCTTCTCACCGAGGAGCAGGGCCGCGGCAGGACAGGACAGGCTACCGGCCGGGGCCTTGCTCTGTCTGGTCCTAGGTCGGGGGCAGTGTGGGGCAGGGGCTCCCCTAGTGCTGGGCCTCAGCACCCACCCTCACTGCCAGGGCCCCAGGGACGGCCCGTGTCCTCCAAGCAGAGTGGAGCTTCTGGACATCTCTTCTGCCTCCTCCGTGTCCACGGGGCCTCATGGAGCCCTGGTCAGGACCCCAGTCCCTCATCCTCCCGACTCCCACCCCACCCCTAAACATGGACAGCTGGACACCAGCACAGGCATCCCTGGCCGCCCCGGCTCAGGCTGACCTCTGACCTTCCAGGCTCCAGGCCTGAGGCGCCCATCTAGCCTCCCCTGTCCAGGCGGGCGACAGCTCCCCTCACTGGACGTGCGGCCTTCCAGCTCCGGCCACTGTGCCCCATTCCCACGTCCACCTCTGCGCCTCCCAGCCTTAGCCTTGGCCCTGGCCCTGGCCCTGGCCCTGAGCTCAGAAGACACTGCCACCCACAGAGACCAGGAGCTTTGGCGTCCGGAGCTGCTGTCTCTTCCCAGCCAGGAAATGAAGACTGTGCTGTGACACCACATCCTCCCCGTGGCCCGGGGTGGCCATGACCCTGGCCCGGCACTGGGGGGGGTCTGGGTGGACACCATCTGCCCAGCCCCAGGGCTCGGGGTCAGCGCCTGCCTCCAGGGGTCGGGGACACCCTGCTCTCCACCCGGAGCACAGGAGCTGTGAGGCTGGCAGCTTGGCTCCGAGGCCTGAGCCCCGTGATGCCAGGGAAATTAATGAGGCCGCCTTCGCTGTCATTTTTTAAGGAACTGTGGCCTCCCACTCCTCCTCCAACCACCACAAAAAGTAGATTAAAGCTGTCCATCTCCCGAGGTGTGCGAGGCACAGGTGTGACAGCTGCTAGGGCAGGGGCAGCGGGACCAAGCCCAGCGGGGTCCCCAGCAGCCCGGCCCACCCTGCACCCGGCCGCATGGGCACCATGGGGCCTCCCGGGGTCACAGAGCAGCACTGCCTGGCAGTCAGGGCCCAGCCTTGAGACCCATGCCCGCCGGGAAGCCAGACCTGGGCCCGCCCCTCACCTGCCCACCCAGCTGGCTCTCAGGGAGGGAGGGCAACAGGCTCCCTCCCACGGTTCCCCTGGGTGCTGGGGGGGAGGAGCCCATGCGCCAGGCTCACAGGGAGGACACAGTGACAGGCGTCATGGGGAAGGACACGGTCCGGGGCCTGGGGCCATGTGGCTGCACAGGGGAGCAGCCAGCCCCATGGTCCTCAGCATGCACGGGATGGGCCAGGGCCAGGGCAGGGCGGGCTATTTGGAGGAGGCAGCAGCAGGCCGGGGGCAGCCCGACTGTGCTGTGTGCCCGGCCCCCATGCACGCAGAGACCCTGGCACCCCAGCCCAGCCTGCAGGCTCACCTGTCTCCTGCCTGAGACGCCCCCAGGGCACGTGGAGACCCGAGTGCTCTGGACCCAGCTTAGGGGATGGGAGGGCAGAGGCTCTGCTGCTGCTCCCCGGGCCCCAGGCCACCCCAGGGACGGCCAGGCCCAGCCCCAAAGCGCCCAGGAGCAGGTGGGGCCCTCAGCCGGGAGTCTAGGGGGAGGGTCCCGAGTGGCCAGTGACTGCTCCCATGACCCTGGCTCGGCTCTCCCTGCGAGACGGCCTTCCTGGGACCAGCGGACTCCTGGCCTGGCCTCAGGCCTCCGAGGGTCCGGAGAATCTGCTCCCACAGGGCCGGCCACATGCCATCCACACCCCCTGCCGGCCCGGGGCCCAGCTCCCCAGGGTGAGAGCCCTGAGGCAGGGGGCACCACTACCCACTGCCCCGTAGGGGTGCCAGGCAGGACACTCAGGCTGCGGCCCAGCTGTGGCCCACGGCTCCCGGGGATAACGAGACTGGCCCGGGCCTCACAAAGGGCGCTCCTTGCACATTCATGAACCACGCTTACCACTGCCGACCATGGCGTTCATTCGCGAAATACACAGCCCCGCCTGGAGGCCTGACTGACCATGGTGGCCTGGAGGGGGATGCGCTGAGGGGCGCTGGCTTTCCCACCCTAGCCGCCGCCGCCGCCGGCCCTCAATCTCAGCTGAGCCCAGCTCAGGCAGTGCTGAGGCTGGGCCAGGAGTCACCTGCTCGCTGGCTGTGCTGCCTCCAGGTGCTGCTGGCAGCCTGGCCACGCTGCAGGGCTGGGGCACCCACCTCGCAGCTCTTTGGCTCCTCCTCTTTGGCACCCTAGTGCCAGGGGTGCCAGCTGTGCCCCTGCCCCCTGCCTAGGCAGAGCGACTCCCACGGGACCGGTCCACCAGGGGAGTGAGGACATGTCTGTCCTCAAGATGAGCCCCCCCTGCAAGGCACTTACTGGGAGAGGGAGGAGTCCAGGCTGAAATCCTCCACCTGCAGCCTGGGACACAGGGCGACGCGTCAGTGCAGAGAACAGTAGGTGGGCCGGCTGCTGGGCCAGGTCGGGGCTCCTGGCAGGGTCGGACCTGCAGAGCCCTGGGGTGCGGCAGGAGCACTGGGGAGCCCCGCATGCAGGCAGACGGAAGCCAGGCCGGACCCACAGCCCCAGGAAGCCGCAGGCCACCCCACCCCCGCCTCCACGTGCAGCCCCTTGTGAGAGGCCGGCCCACCTCCACGTGCAGCCCCTTGTGAGAGGCCGGCCCACCTCCAGCACACCAGGACACCAGCCCTCCCTGCTCAGTGCCAAGCGTGCCCAGGCCTGCGCGACCCAGGAAGCAGAGGGTGGCAGAGCAGCCCCTGCACAGGACCATGCGCCATCTGCAGGTGGCCCTGCCCCCAGAGAGACCAGGGGATGGCGGGCTGGGCACCCCTCCACCAGGCCAGGCTGAGCAGCTTGGCCCCGGGGTTCCCAGACGGCTGCTGGGCAGCTGACACCAAGGACTGGGCAGGCACCGCGGGGCTGGGCAGGGTGGGGTGGCCAGGGCTGTTCTGGACCAGCTCCTCTGAGGACTCCAGAGCCACCTCCCTCAAAATCCCCAAAGCAACCTCTCCACTGGCAGAAATGCAGGCCTCCAGGGCCACGAGGGCAGGAAGGAGAGGGTGCCTGGCCCCTCCCTCAGTGAGCGGGTGGAGGTGGCCCTGGCCCAGGGTGCCTGACCTGCATGGAGGGAGGGAGGAGCCCCCGGGAGTCGGCCTGCCACACCCCCTCTGACTCGTCCAGCCTCCAAGCCTACACAGAACTGAACTGCTGTTGGTTTTTATTCTTTTTTGTACCGGTGATCGAACTCAGAACTCTGCACTTGCCAGGCAGGCGCAGCACCACTGAGCTACATCCCTGGCCCAACGGCTGTTGTTTTAAGCCCTGTGTGGAAGTGGCCCTGCCAGTTCATGGGCCACCTGATGATGCCACCCCTGTCCCTGGAGGGACCAGGCGTCTGGCTGTCCACTGTGCCCATTCTGGGGTCAAGGATCCACCAGCCACCCAGACGGGCACGCTCCAGAGAGTGCAGGGGAAGCTGAAACGGAGGGAGGGACCTGCGAGAAGACGGGCTCTCGAGCACAACCCAGTGGGACGTGCACGGTGGCGACTTCCTAAGGGGTGCTCGGGGGACGGTGCGTGCGGAGCTGCGGTGTACGACCAGGCAGTGGGGAGTGGAGGGATGAGGGGGAGAAGCAGGGCATGGGGGCCACTGTGAGCCTGGGCCTGCAGGGCTGGGTGGGTCCCAGTGAGCGCACTGTTGGGGGACATCCCTGGAGCCCAGAGCAGCCGGGGCAAGCAGGTATTGGACTTTCCAGGCTGGGTCACCACAAGTCCTAGTGTCCTGGCGACAAGGCCAGGGGCCCCTGGAGCCTGAGGGGGCCTCAGGGGTGTGGGGAGGAACTGGCCCATGACAGCCTGGGACTGAGAATAGGCACTGGACAGGGAGCAGCCATGTGCTGGTGAGGCAGTGCCAGCTTCCGGGGGCCAGGGCCTGGCAAAGAGGGCACACAGGGTGAGGGCCGGTGGGAAGGACCGTGGCTGGGAGCCCTGGGCGGGTCCCAGTCACCTACAGACAGCTGCCACGGGTGGACAGAGACAGGAAGGGGCAACTGGACGGCGGACCCTGGGCTGGCCAGGTGCAGGCTGGCTGGGTGCCACTGGGAGGGGCTTCCGGACCCTGCACCCCTGCCTCTGCCCCCAGCCTTGCGTGCAGAGCCAACCTGGTCCCTGGGGTCCTCCATGCACAGAGCCGCTCTGATGCCAGGCTCAGAGGGGCCCTGTGGGGATGGGGCCAGGGCTGGGAGGGCAATGGCAGTGGACATGCTGCAGCCCCACCCCAAGGGCCTCATCCTGCTTTGCATTGAAACCCTAGGCTGTCTCATCCCAGAACGCTGCTGTGGGTGCTGATGACACAGTGGCCTCGGCCCCAGCTCCACCCTCCAGCCTTCGGCTGCCCGGGCAGCTACTCCCCAACTGCCCCAGACCCCCTTCCCTCAGCCCTGTTTCCCCTGGGAGCCCCCTTTACCCCTGCCCTCCTGGGACCCTGTCCGCTCCCACGGGGGCCCCTGCTTCCTGCCTCCCCCAGGTCCCCTGTCTTTGCTCGGTTCCCCTACCTGAGCCTGCAGCACAAGACCCATGCCCACCCCAGGCGCTGGATGCCCCAGGGCACAGCTCCAGTGGCTGCCTTGGAAACCCCACCAGCCTGGGGTGAGTCAAGGGAGAAGAGGGGGTGCGGGCTGTGCCAGGCGGGAGGCCTGCCGGGACCCGGGGCTGTCGAGGGCCAGAAGGGGTCGGTGGCTCCCTGAGGGTCACCCTATGCCCAGCCCATCCGGTTGGGGCCCACAGGTCGGCAGCTCCTGGGTCACGCTCTCTAAGCACCCGGCCCCTCCCCAGCCAGTCTGGGGCAGGAGGGAGGCACTGGGCAGATACAGGGTGTGGGGTGCTTTGGGCGGGGCCACACCCGCCGTCTGGACAGAGTGGAGGGTCCCTCCTCTGCCCTGGCTGGCCCTGGGGGCCCTGTGTGCGGAACGGGCTGTGGCAGCACTGGCTCCCCACTCCAGTCTCACCGCCGGACTCTGGTTCCTGACTCGAAAGTCTGCCAGGTGCCCTCTGTTCGGAACCTGCCTTGGCTCCCTAGTGCCATCCCAAAGCAGACCCACAGCCCACCTCGGAGCCACCCCACCCCGGGGGTCCTGGAGGGCTGGGAGAGGGCCCCTGGAGAGAGGGTAGGCCAGCTGCGGCCTGTACGCCCAGGGCTTCCTGGAGGAGGCGGCCTCCTGCAGCTCCCAGGCGGGGCTTTGGCCAGGTGCAGCCTGGCAGAGCCTCCATCCCTGCGCCCATTCTGCAGGGCCAGGGGCCGCGGCAGGGCAGCTTCCCGGATCCAGGCCGAGTGTCCGGAGAGAGGAGGGGAGGGGCGGTCCCCAGGGCCCCGGCAGCACTCACCACCCTCCTGCCTGCGCTGCCCATTAGCCACGCACTTACCCTCAACAGTCTCTCCTGGCAAATGGGAACAGCGGCCTCCCCCAGGGCAGTGGGGGCAGGACCAGGCCATCTGTCGGCCCGGGCCCTGCCAAGCCCCTGCCAGCCCTGCCCGGCCTGGCCTGGACCCTCCACCCAGCCCAGGTGTCTGCCCACGACGGTGCCCACAGCGGGCCGGGTCTGAATCATCCCGGTTTGGCTCCTGGCTCAGGAAGGTGCGGGCCACACATGCTGCAGGGACCTCGGGGTCCTCACTGTGAAGTGGGTGCTGCGCCCTGCCCCGGGGCCCAGAGGTGCTGGACAGGGCAGCGCTGCACTGGGCGTGATCCCGGGAGGGCCAGAGCCTCCTCCTCCCCGGAAGTGCCTGCTCCCCCACCCTGAGGGGCCCCTGTCACAGCGCCCCGTGTTTACCTACAGTGTCCTCAGAGCAGGACTGGGGGGCCCCAGGCGCCCAGAGCCAGCCAGAGATGCCCGTGGCCAGGTGCCCGGGGCAAGGCAGCCCCTGCCCTCCCGCCCGGCTGCAGCAGGGACCCAGCCAGCGATGCTATGCGAGCCTGGGGCCCCCCACCCCGCGGTGGAGACCGCGCCCCTACCTCTGGCCCACGTCGCTGCCCATGGAGCCCCCGCCACGGGCTGGCAGTAGCGGGCTGAGCCCGTGCGGCTCCTCGGGGGCCGGCGGTGCGCCCCCCAGGCCCGCCTTGCCCTCGGACGGCGAGCGCGGCAGCTTGGCCCGCGCCATCCTGCGGGAGCCCGGGCGGGAGGGAGCGCGGGGGCGGCGCCAGGCGCAACCATCGCTCGCGCTCGCTCCGCAGCCCGCGCCGCCGCAGTGGAACCGGCCAGGGAGGGGGCCTCCGCTCCGCCCCGCAGGGCGCAGGGCTGGGTCCCGCGGGAGGACTTCCCGCCCTGGACCAGAAGCACCAGCAGGAGGGAGCTGGGGCGAGGGTACGCGGGGACCCCTGGCCCTCACCTGTCCCCCGTCAGGGCCACTGGAGAGGGGCCGGAGCCCTTCTCGTTCCGCGCGTGCCCGGACACAGCCCTCTGGGGTCCTAGGGACCCTGGCCTGGCACTTGGCATGGCCCAAGGGAGCTGGGCCCAGGCCCCCCCAGGTGGGGCCATGAGCGCAGTGCTGGGCCTCCCCCGCGGGCACCCAGGGTCCCGCCCCCGTTTCCTGTCCAGAGCTGCCAAGGTACAGCCACAGCACCGCTCTGTCGGTGCCCCGGTGCCAGGCTGGGCATAAATCCCACTGTGCACATGGCAGCTACGTGGTGTGGCAGTGCCCAGCAGGGCCTTCGCAGGGCCATCTCACCAACAGAAGCAACCTGGGCAGGTTTTTCCATTGTGCAAAGGAGGGAAACTGAGGCGCTGAGAGAGGACACAGCTCCTCTGGGAAACTGAAGCTGGAAGAAGCAGGGCAAGGATTTGAACCCAGGATCTCGATGCAGAGCCCGGCGCTGTAGGGCACATTCCGGGGCTTTTCTAGCCCGGCCCTTGCGTTTCACAGACTGGGCCCTAGGTGCTTGCCCAGGTAGCAGGCAGGTAACGGTGGCAGGTGCTGGCACTAGAAGCGTGGCTGCGGCTCTCGGATTCACACTGTCCTCCACAGCTGCAGCGCGGCCCAGGCTCGTCTCCTGGCACACGGCTGGGGGCCCACAGCTTAAAGCGGGGGAGGCCTCCTTGGCGAAGTTTAGAAGTTTCAGTCCTTGCATGGTCAATGCCATGGCAAACGGGCCTGGAAGGGGGAGAGGTGCGCCCAGCACGAGGACCAGCAGCAGGGCAAGGGGAGGAGGCTTCCGGTGATGCCCTGGCGGCCTGCGGCTTCTGCCCAGGCCCCATGTCCTTCACAAGCCACCCCTCTGAGCACGGGAGGCTTTGGGCCGTCTGGATGTAAACCACCATGGCCCTGCCATCCAGGGTGCCTCCAGAAGCCATGCGGAGGGAGGTGGGCCTCAGTGTCCCCCCCAGCACCCCCTCTAGCTGGGGGCATGGCCTGGCTCACCCTGAACTTACACCAACAGCCCTCAGAAATGGGGCACACAGTCCCCACCCTGCATCTCTGGGAACTGCTGCTCCCGGACCTCTCCCCACTTCCCTGGGCCTGTGGCACCATGGGGAGTGCCCAGCAGGCAGAACGTATGGCCAGGGTGAGCCGAGGGAGGTGGGCTCCGGGTTCCCAGACCCGGGTCTTGCACCCCAAGGCCCCATGAGACAGACATCCCGAAGCCCAAGGAAAACGCCACGGGTCCCAGTGGGCATCATGCCGGACATGCTTCGAGCAGCCCTCGGGAGGGGGCTTCATCGGGCGGCAGGAGACGCAGCAGCGTGGGGGGACCCTCGGTGTGTTGAGGGTGGCAGTGGCCGGGCCCCCGCAGGACTGGGCAGGGAGGGCTGGGCTCAGGCCGGGGGTATATGGGGGGTGCACTGGAGATGGGCAGCACAGGAGTCCCACAGTGCATTGGGCCACCATTCTGGGCCTCCACACCCCGCCTGTGGACGACATCCCGGTGGCGCCTGGGACAGAGGGGACCCTTGGGTCCCGGCCCAGCACTGCAGCCAAAGCTCCCAGCTTGCTGGGGTTGCTGTAAAGGAGCAGTATAGCCCAAGGCCAGCTCAGAGTGGGTGAGGACAGTGGGGCCAGGCAGGTGTTGGGCAGTTGTAGAACAGCTCTGGGGGCCATCCAGGAGCCTCCCCAAACCTCTGGACATGAACAGTTGAATAAAAGGCAGTGACCATAACTGAGGCACCAGCAGGGATGCTCAGGCCAGCATCACAGACACCTCCACATCAGGGGCCACAGAGGGAGCTGTGGAGTACACCCACCGAGCTGCAGAGGCCAAAGTGGGGTGGCTAGGGAACGCTCAGCGCAGCCAGGCTCTCCTCACCTGTGTCCTCATCTGGTGGGAGGCACCTGGGCTGTCCAGGCACCTGGGACCAGCGTGAGCCCCCACCCACCCAGGGGAAAGGGCACAGAGCCCCGGGGCCCCCAGCTGGGAGTCCTGACGTGGGCAAGGACGTTTCTTGGGTGTCCTGGAGACAGGCCATCGGGCCGTCCCCGTGCCTGGGGCTGTGAGAGGTGGCGACATCACACACAGGTGGGTACAGTGGAAAGGGAGGAGGGGCAGAGCCACCACAAGGGCATGGCTCAGGTGTCTGTGGACGGGCGGTGGGCAGCCACGTGTGTTCACCCACACCCAGAGGCCATGCGGCCTGGTGTGCCGGGACCCGGGGGACGCTGTGGGGAGTCACAGAAGACAAGTCCGAAGTCGTCAGAATCCCAGAAACGGTGTGGAGTGGGGGTGCCGGGCTGGGGAGGGAGACAAGGTCAGCGCCCCCCAGGGAGAGCTCAGCCGGGAAGACAGGCGCCCTGCGGCCGGGCGGTGGCACCAGTGGCACCAGGGTGAGGGTGCCTGGTGCACTGAGGCGCGTGCTCCAAAGGTGCTAGAGCAGTGAACTCAGCGCCTGTGTGCGTTACCACAAGTAACGTGAGTGAATAAACTCAGAGAGGAGGAGCGAGGCAGCGTCGGAGAGGAGAGGAGAGGCAAAGAAGGAGATGGCCAGACCGAGAACCGAGAACCGCCTCACAGTGTGAGTGGGTGGAGTCAGGAAAGGGCACTCTGGGCCCGGGCACCACATCCGCCTCGGGCGCAAAAGGCTCAATAGAAGGAGCACTCAGAGCAGCAATGAGTGTGTTTATCTCCTGCGATAAGGTAAGGAGGGAGCCAGCAGAGCCCCGGAAGGCGGAAGCCATCTGGGACCAGACAGCATCCCAGTTATTACAGAGCCAGTTCCAAGCCAGCAAGGACGAGAAGAGCCCCAGCTACAAATCGGCTCACTGTCTGGACAGACGCTCGGACGGACGGCTCTGTGATGCCGGCGGGTGCAGACCTGGGAGAGGGAGGACGCCTACCTGAGGGCCCTTTGTGTCCCCAGGCCAGGGCCCAAAGCATGTAGAACTGGGAGCAGGGCGCTGGTTCCAGGGAATCCACCACGGGACAGGCCACACCCAGATAGGACCCGCCTCTACTGAGCTGAAGGCGGAGAGTGCTCTGGGGACCCAGAGAGGAAGAGCCCTCGCCTGTGCCTGCGGGGACCGAGCTAAGCAGGCGGGGCCGGCAGCCCGGGTGGACCAAGGGCTGAGGACAAGGGTGGCACAGGAGGACTCCACCTGGCCACCACGCACCCACACCCGATGCGGTGAGACCTCTGAGTACGGTGATGCGCCAGGACCCCCTTCCCTTCCCGGCAGGGGTGGACATGGCAGCTCTAGGAGCCAAACTAGGCACCCGAGGAGGCGGAACATGCCCACACGCCCCAAGGGTCACTCATGGCAAGTGTGACAGAAGCAGCAGTCTGCTGCATGCTGTACCAATTCCAAACCGGCGAGAGAAAGGCACACAGCGGGCGGGCGCCCCATCTGTGCCCCACCAGGAAGCCGCCCTGGAGGAGCCTGGGCAGCCGGGCGGGGAGGACGCGGGTGTGCACGGCCTCCTCCGAGGACATGGAGGTTTGAGGAGGAGCAGGGTCACTACAGGGTCCAGGAGCCACTGACCAGGTTGGGACAGCTGAGCATCGGGGGACACTGATGAAGCAGGCTGGACAGGTACCATAACCAGCTACCTCAGCACTAGCGGCTCAGAGCAACACGCAGTCATCGTGGTCCTGAGGCCCTGAGACGTAAGCAGGGTGGGCTGGCTTCCCAGGGGGGCCGGGCAGTGCTTCTGGCCTTGGCCAGCACCCAGCACCCCGTGACCCTCGGCTTGGCCTTCGTCCCTCACCCTGATCTCAGGTGTGGTCCTTACCCCTCTGACCCGCTTGTCCCCTGGCATAAGGACCTTGGGACGGCCCTGGGTGCCTGGAGAACACAAGGCCTTCACCTTATCAACTTCCAGAGTCCCTTCTGCCGCACGGTCACGGATTTCCAGGCTGCTAGGACCGGTTCCTTGGCGTCTCTGGGGCCTCACCCAGCCCATCATGTGAACCTATGCAGGCCAGGTGTCAATGCGTGGTCCCGAGGGGAAGAACGGGAAGCAGATACCTCTCCTGTCCCCACGGCACATCCGCTTACTCGGAACCAGTGACGGAAGAGAAAGGGTGGAGGGTGTTTTCGGCAGGACTTAGAATTTGGGGTGCACAATGGGCCCTGGCTGATGGAGACCAGCATTGCTTCCTGCAGGTGAGGCTCGGATTTAGGAACGGAGCTGCAGAACAAGACAGCCGCACCCCAGGACGGAGGGCAGTCACCTCGAGGGGACAAGGAGGAAGTGTGGCTGCCTGGTGAGCCCGGTGGCCACCCCCATCAAGCCCGTGGCAACACAAGGTCACAGTGGCATCTGCAGCAGTCTCTTGCCTGAGTCGGGCAAGTTGGGTCCGCCAGGCGTTTAGACCCAGTGTCCAGCTTCCGAGGGACTCTGAACCCCCTGGGAGGCCAGCAGACGCCAGCGCCAGTAACCAGTGCCCAAGCCCGGAGCCCGTTCACTTCCCACTCTGCAGGTCACCGCAGTGCAGCTAGCTCCAATTTCTAGGGTCTCCCGGGGCCGAGGTCAGTGGCCACAGGCTGGGCGATCAGGTGCGGCGCTGGAAGCGTCCATGTCCACATGGCCAGGCTTCCGGAGAGGACTGGACACAGGCTGTTTACCAAACACACATCGAGGGCGGGATCTGCCCAGTGCTAGCTCAGGCAGTGGTGGAACCTGCGACACAGCCAGCCGGCCTAGGGCTCCAGGCCCTGGTGCTACGGAGGGAGGCTCAGCCCTCTGCCAGCAGGCCCTGTGTCCTCTTGTGTCCCTGGAGGACCTTGACCCGATTTTAGGCGCCTTCACTGAATCACCTCCGAGATCATACAAGGTCAACCTCAGGTCCAAGGACTGGACACAGAGGTCTTTGGGGATCATTGCTCAGAGCTGGCAGGGGTCCTGTGGACAGTCCCATGGTCGCCCTCCTGTCAGAGATCCAGGTGGGCGTAGGGGTTGAGATGCCACCACCAGGGTGGGGCTCTGGACGGGCTGGTGCTGGGGGACAGGTGAGGAGGGCGGGCACTGCGTGGGCCCAAAGCCACCCTTCCCTCAGCAGCATTGCCAGGCATGAGACCCCTTCCAGAAGGGGCAGGGGTCTCCCCTCGCCATGGCCAGGCCCTCTTTTGGGCCCTGGTCGGTCTCCGGAGTGGCCCCCCAGAACAGTGGGACTCTCACGGGGAGGGTGTCCACTAGCTAATGGTCAGGCTGGTGACAGCCAGGCAAGTCTGAGCAGGGTCTTGAGGGGTCCAGCAGGCAGGGGGGCTTCGCCTTCCTGGGTGGTCTTGCTGAGACTTAGAAGCGGGGCATGGAAAGCTGTTGCTGGGACTGGAACCCTGAGGCTGGGGCCTGAGGGGTGTCATGCCCACGTCTCGGGCAACAGAAGCCGATGGGGGAGCTGCTGGGCTCAGACCCTCAGCCTCAGCCTTCCAAGGCTCAGCAGCCTTGTGCCCAGAGGGACTCCTGTCCCTGGGTTTCCGGGGCCTACTCACCGGGCCGACAGGCTGGGGTCAGCCCAGAGCCTCTGCCCTGCTCAGCGAGGGCTGTGGAGAGGAGCTGGGGTCCAGGTTCGACCTCAGCCTGCTCTGCAGCACCTCCCCCCAGACACCTCCCCAATGCTGTCCCCTCCCTGAGCCAGAGGCCTGTCGCAGCCAAGGAGGGTCCTGTACCTCAAGCTCCAGGGCCTGCAAAGGGCCCGTGCCCAGCACGACTTCCCTCAGTCCAACTGCATAGAGACCCTGAGAGGTGACTGTCCTCATCCGTGGGCCAGTGACCTCATGGCTGAATTGCTGGGGCACAGGCCCCAGCTGGAGGAGGTCACTGAACCGGAGGGCCTGCGGCTGCTGGTGCTCGCCTCCTGCTCTGCCTCTCGGTCCAGCAGCGCAGTTCTCCTCTGCAGTGCCCCTCCACTATGACAGACGTGCCGTCCAGCAGCGACCACAGACTGCACCCCTGAACCCCAAAGCCGAAGGGCACCGGGCGCTGTGACCCTACTGGGGAAAGCTGGCCGGTACAGCACCCAACCCACCTCGGTTTCTATAATCCTGTGGGCGCTGGCTCCTCTCCCCCTGGGCGTCAGGTTCTGTTTAATGCTAGTTCAGGAGGAATCTGGTTTTGGGCCTTGCATTCAACAGCTTCTGAGTGTCCCCAGGGTGTGAGGCGGGCAGAGGCATTTCTCAGAAGTACTAATCAGATCCCCTGAGCCCCACTGCCCCTGGGTGAGGGAGCTGCCTGCCTTACCAGGGAGGACACAGCTTGGGGTGCTGCTCCTCTTTTGGCCTCCGTGGCTCCTCACCCTCCATGGCTGATCTGCCCACTCCTGGCCCCCTGGGCGGCAGCAAGAAGGGTGCCGAGGGCTCTTGGTTCTCCCACCAGGGCCACCACCCGGGACCTGCTCCCTGCTCACCGCAGGGTGTTAGGGAGAGGCTGGCTGCACACATAGCCAAATCGGGAGACTCGGCCAATGCCCTGCTCAGCAAGTCCTCGGGAAGTCTGCAGTCACCACCCAGACAACAAGCAGGACCGACAGTTCGGGCTTTCAGACCCCTCCTCGCCCTCCCTGTGCCAACTGGACTGACTCATCCTGCAGGCTGCAGGAAGAGGCTGCACATTGCCACCTGGAGCAGCCCCAAGTCCACGGAGCCAAGCTGTCCCCAACCAGGGACCCCAACCCCTCTACCCTGTGCCTGGGTCCCAGCTGATTCCTGGGCAAGGACCTGCCTGGGCAGCATGAGAGGACGGTGTGGTGACTCTGGGCAGAGCTGCCAGCCAGCCCTGCCCCGGGCAGGCCCGAGGTAGGATTTTAAATGTACCCTCAGGAGGCCACAGGGCCAACAGTGTTTCCAAGCTCAGCAGCTCTGGGAAGGACGAACCCCAGGGACCAGAGCCACCACAGGAGCTGAGCAGTGGCTCCTCCCTGCACCCACCCTGCCCCCGCAGGCCCTCGGGGTCCCTTTCCACAGCCGCCTGCTGCAGGCAGCGGGACTCTGTCCTCAAGGCGGCGGCCCTGTGCTCCTGCCCTGCTGGGCCAGATTGCCTGCCCACTCGCCCCTGGTGTGTGAGAAAACACCCCACAGTGCCGCTCCAGGCAACCAAGCGGTCTGTTCTGCTGGCAGGAGCAGCACAGCCTGGGCGGGGCCCTCTGGGGCCGGGCTCCCCACGCAGGCCTGCCTGGCCCACCCAGGAGCCCTGGCACTAGGCGAGCCCTGCAGCCAGGACCAGTCCCTCCTCTGCCTGGGGTGGCCACTCCCTGGGCATCTGGTGCCACTCACTGCCTGCCTGGACCCAGACCCCGAGCTGGTCCTGCCTCCACCTGTGGGCACAGCGGGCCAAGAGCAGCCAGCGGCAGGTCACCTATGCCCACAGGGGCTCCCCAACACATCTCCAGCCATTCAGCCCCTCAGCCAGCTGAGCCGCGGGCACTGTCCGCCTTGTGTGCCAAGCTGTCCCATCCCCTCCTGAGTGGCCAGGGCTCCTCTCCAGGTCACAGACCAGGAGACAGGGGTGGGAGTACACAACCCTGTCCTCTGCCTCCTCCAGCTGCCCGCTGGGGACTCAATCCTGAGCCCATGTCCCCAGGACCTCACTAGGGTTTTCGGGGTGCAGGAGGGGAGAGCCCAGGGTTCCAGGTGCTGCCGGGGGAGGAGGCAGGTGACACAGGAAACTAAGACGCTGGGGTCCTGAGCCAGCTGGGCCTGCAGCTCTGGGTGCCAACCCCAGGCCAGGGTAAGGGGCTGAAAGGGAGCCCAGAACCCCAACCTTGCAGGGCCAGGTCGGCTTCCTCTGAGTGCTGCTCCCGAAGCCCCAGGATCCACCAGGGCCACACTGGGCCTTGGAAGGGGTGGGCACCCAGCTCCGCCCCACGGTGGTGTGCTGGTGCTCACATCCCAGTGAGAGGCTAGCCTGGCAGCGAGGCCTGGTGTGCCCTGTGCCTGCGTGGGCAGCTGAGCTCCTTGCTCCCCAAGGCCGGCAGGCGGCCGTGGTGACTCACCGCTAGTGGCTTTATTTCCCCAGAGAACAGGAAATTTCTGACTCTGCCCACCCAGGAGTCGGGGTGCAGCTCCCCACTCCCTCCTCAGAGCCGGGGTGGGCGGGGTGGCCTGTACTGAGCCTCCCAGGTGCCCTGCCCCACCCTGCTCCCCTGGGCTGGGAGAACAAGCACACTCAGCTGGCCTAGGCCCTTTGGGCGTCAGTGATGGTCCACGGGCCAGGGCTGGGCATGGAGCCGGGGAAGGGGCCGGCAAGAGGGGGGACAGGTGGCTGGAACAGAGTGGCCTGCGGGCAGTGGGGCCCACGTCCGGTAGACCCAGGAGTTCCCTGGGAAGCCAGTCCCTTCCCTGCACCTCCCCCTCAGCTTGGGGTCTGCACCCAGAGCCAGAAGTGCTGGGAAACAGCAGGGCTCGGGTGATGAGGGACCCCTGCAGGTCCCTGGTCTCCTGCCCTTGACCTGGGACCTGGGGCTCGCAGAGGAGCGCTGAGTCGGTCTAGAGCAGGGCAGGGCCAGACTTGCCCACCCCGCAGCTTCGGCCCAAGCAGCCCTGGTGTAGAAACACTGGAGGAAAGCGGAAGTGACTCCCGGGCGGGGAGGGTGCCAGGCTGCTCCATGTCAGGGGTGGTGAATTTTCATGCATTTTGCTACAACTGAAAACACAGGTCTGGGACAACGGGTCTGACAGCAGCCTCCCATCTGGCCCCTGGGGCTGGGACGCTCCCCGAAGACCCTGGCGACCGCAGGCAGGGGAGCTGTGCCACTCGCTCCTGAAAACACAGTTCCGCCAGCCACAGGGCAGGCATCTGTCCTGTCACTGCAGCCCTGGGCACCTCACAGGGAGATGGACATGGCCTCCTGCCGGACACTGGGGGAAAGCCCAAGGCTGCTGTTTCAGTATGAACCAGGTCCCGCTGAGCAGGCCCTGGTGCTGACTTAGCAGATGTTCCGCACATGGCCCGGCCTCTGGTAGCCCCAGCCCGGCCCAGCATGGGTCCCAGGAGGGTGGGAGCCCTGGCCACAGACCCCAGCCCGCCCAAACCCAAGCAGGACCCAAACTTGTCTCCTCACCGGGGCAGCTGTTCAAGGTGGACCTACTTGTGGCCACATCAGTTCCTTCAACCAGAGAGAAACCCACTTTGGCAAGTGCCCGTAGGCCTCCTACGTAGGCCCGTAGGAGCCTTTGGCAGGCTCCTTGCTCTGGGCAGAGGGAGACTTTGGGGTTGGCCCCGCCAGTGCGGAAGCCAGTGGGGGCGGAGACTGCGTTTCCAGTGGGCAGGGCCTTGTTCGAGACCCTCACGCTGGCCCGCTCACAAAGCCACTTCTCAGCTGAGGGCGCTGAGCTGCTGATTTGCAACCTCAGGCACTTTACGTGCCAACTTGAATAACAACACCTGGGGGAAACGGCTGGGGGGGACTGAGCCAGCGAGCAGCGCATCGTGGCAGAAACAGCCCGAACAGACCCAGGCGGGGCTGCCGACCCACACCCTCCCCACCCCCCCCTGGCACTGTGAGGCTGACATCGCCCGAGGCCGGCCGGGAGTTTACCCGAGACCACTGCTTGAGGGAGGGAGAGAAGAGCAGCACTTCCCTCGTGTCCTGCCGGCCCTTCAGCCTCTGGGAGATTTCGTTCATTTTCCTTTCTCATGCCCGAGAGAGCCAGAGGTGCTGGAATGCTGCTATTCCCAGTGAGTGACCACGGGTGAGCTTGAAGGCACAGTCCCTCCATGCATAATTAATAAGCGACCTAGCCCGAGTCTGGAGGACACCAGGCTCCAGCCGGAGGCTCCACGCACCCTTCTTCCGGCCCTGTTTGTTCTCCTGATCGGCAGAGCAGCAGGGCTGGAACCTGGAGCCAGCAGGGGAGCCCCGGAGCCCCAAGTGGGCCTCTGGGGGTTCCTCAGCCCCCGCTTCATGCCCTCCCCTGAGCCCCTCCTGGGGAAATGCGCCCCCAGACCCCCAGCGGAACTTCCGGGTCGGAGGCGCCCCGTAAAGTCGAAAGGCAAAGAGACTCAGCACCAGGGACAGTGCACCCGCCTACCTGTCGTCGCTGGGGAAGGGCTGGTCGCCCAGGAGCAGGTCCCGGAAGCGGTACCGCGGCGGCAGGGGCAGCACCTCCGAGTCCAGGTCGCTCATCTTGAAGCTGGCAGCAGCGTTCGGGAGCTTGTCCCCGGGGCTGTCCTCGGCTCGGCACAGGGCTGCCTGCGGCATACGCCAGCCAGCAGCCCTCAGTGCGCCCCACCTGGACACGCGGCCCCCAAAGAGCAGACTGGGGACTGGGAGGGCACCTGCGGGGGTGGGGACCAGAGGGTCACGTGGGGATGGGCAGAGGCGGGGGGGGGGCGTTGCAAGCTTGGGACAGGGGGCCTGCAAGGGGGAACTTGCAGGGGGGAGAGGGGATCTGCAGGGAGAGGGGCCTGCAGAAGGGGCAGAGGGGGGACCTGTGGGGGAGAAGGGCTCTGCGGGGGGTGCCGGGGGCAGGGTGATCCAGGGGCCCCAGGCTTGTGGTGGCTGGGGAAGTAAAACATTCATAGCCAAAAACTCATGGACCTGTGCTCAGGACGGCCCTGGCCCTGGTCCCCAAGGGGCTGGCATAGGGACCCTCCCACCCTCCTCTGCCCTTCCCTCTCCTCTTGACCTGTGGCAGCCCAGCCCTCACTGCCCCACAGCCTGTGCCCAGCCCACTCAGCCTTCCTTCCAGATCCAGAGCAGAAACCTGGGCCAAAGCTGAGCTCCGGGGGCCAGGGATTTAGCTTAGTGGTTTCCCCACCTGCTGTACAAGCGCAAGGACCCGAGTTCGATCCCTGATACCAAAAAAAAAAAAAAAAAAAAAGCTGACCTCTGGCCCCCACGCTTCGGGGTGTGTGACCTCAAGGCTTAGGGATAGCTCGCTCCCTGTTCTCTGTCCCCAGGGCCCTCTGAGCCCGAAGCTGCCCTGCAGGGTCACCAGGACTCCTGGGGGACCCCCAGGACCCTGCCCCAACACCAGGATCATGGTCACGTAATGGCAGCAGAGTGGGGGAGGGGTGGGCCAGGGCCTGGGGGGGCTGCAGTCCCGGGGGCCAGGACTTCATCTTCTACCCGCCATCTCCACCCCCAAGGGAGTTCTGGCTGCAGCCACGATCCAGGGCACCCAGGCAGGGGCCGCAGGGCCCCCAAAGCCCCCATGCTCAGGGCAGCAGCCCCTGACCTCTCTGCCCACCCCCAAGTCAGAGGGCAGCGAGTCACCCCCGGGGCCCACAAAGAGCGGCACCCACAGGTGAGCAGTGCCCCCCCCCATGGACCAGCAGCATTGGGGACACAGGGAGCTCCGGCTTCCTCATTATGAGCTGCTGGGGCATCCCTACCCCAGCCTGTCCCCACAGGCTGCACAGTCACCGAAGACCACGTGGCTGGCAGGAGCTGGAGAAGGTGGGGAACAGCGGTCAGCCTGGGGCAGGTGCAGAAGCTGGGGAAGGTGAGGGGCTGCCCGAACTCCAGCCCCCACCAAGCAGCAGGTGGGCAGGGATGGGCAGCCCCTCCGGCAGCTGGGGATGCTCTGTGACCACCCTAGGTCGTGGCCACAAGTGGCAGGCACTGGTCCAACACCCTCCCATTTCTAGGGTCACAGATTCAACCTCAGCATTTGGCAGCATTTGAAAAATAACATTTTCCTAATTGCATCAGCGCTGCAGTGTTTTCCCTGGGTCCCAGCTGGCTGTGTGGTGGGAGCGGAGGAGGTCCGGGAGCCACGTGGGTGGGGTCGGGACCCTGTTCTCCTGGTTTGGCCTTGTTATTGAGAAGCCCTCTTAGTGGCAAAACCCCAAGAGCCACCTCTCTCTGGCCCTGCGGTTCCTGGTGCCACACCTCCGGAAACTCGGGGTTCCTCTGCTGGACCCAAGGGAGGGAAGGAAGTGCTGGGATCCTCAAGCCGTGGTCTGAGGAGCGAGGAGGATGCGCTGCCTTCTCCTCCGTCTGCTGCTGTGCCATCCGAGCAAGCACATGGCGTAAACCCCGCCCTGGGGACCTCCTGCCCTCCTGCCTCGTCCCCAGTTGTGCCACATCCCACGCAGAGCTGAGTGTCTGTGGGCGGCTGAGAGCCTGGCCTGGCCTCCTGGAAGGTCCCACTGCAGAGTGCTGCTGCCCAGGTGGGCTGGGTGGAGGGGGCTCACTGAGCACAAGGCCTGTGTTCCTCTGGGGAGGGCTGCCCACAGGTGGCCTGGAGGGGCAAGGACACAGCTATGGCACAGCCCAGAGCCCGAGCCCACACCCCACTGGGGTCCCGAGATCTCACCCGCCGGCCTGCCGGCTGCCGTGAGGTGGACTGGGCACTCAGGAGTGCAACCACCTACCTGCCCAGACCCCATCTGTGGCCAGGTGTGGAGCTCAACCTGCAGACTGAGGACAGAGGGCTCCTCCTGCAAGCCTGGGCAGCTGGCCAGGGCCCTGCAGAGAGCCCCACTCCTCTGGCCAGCGGCAGCTGAGGGTCCTGGGGGCACAACACAGCTCCGCCCTAGCTGCCAATGCAGGCTGGATGGCCCCAGGTGAGGGGGTTCCCCGTGCCGAGCCTGGTCTCCGGATTGCAGAGCCCACAGCAGACAGGAACTGCGGTGCTCGGTGCAGTGCCTGGTACATGAGTGCTTGATCTGTGACTCAGTCTCGGAGTGCGGATGCGTGGGACCCGCCCCCAGGCCACAGCAGAGGGGGCCCAGGCAGCATGCACACCGGGAGGCCACCTCAGCCATCGGCAGCACACGTGATCACACGCCCTGACCTCCGGTCCCCTGGCAGCTGTGCCCAGGGTCGGGCCCCGAGAGGAGCCAGTGGTGGCCCATAATCCTAGGACACAGCCCAGGCCGGGACTGTCACCACCCTGACGCACGTGCTGAGGACACCTGCGCTCACAGGCCAGGCAGGGTGGGCAGCGGGCTGGTCAGAGACATGCACCCCTAGCACCCACTCCCCTCTCAAAACGCGGCGCTTCGGGGAGGAAGAGGAAGGAGAGACCCAGCTGGGTGCCCAGTTCACATAGCCACGTATGTGGAGACCGCGAGAGAAGTCAGTGGAGAGACTTTTAGGATGGACATGGGAACTGCCATGTGCAGCCCTGAGCCCAGGGGCCCCTCGAGCCCAGAGCAGAGCAGCTGGGCCCCATGGCGGGCTCCATGTCCCATGCCTGTGGCCCACACGCATCCTGAGAGGTCAGATGGGAGCAGCCGGGGCCGAGGGGGACAGGGGGTTGGCTCCCACCAAGAGGCATGGTTATTTTCTCAGACTCTGAAGTCTGGGGAAGAAGGAAGCCCAGGAGGAGCCCCGGGTGAGGGAGGCGCAGAGCATCGTGCCAGCTGTCAGCTCCGATTCCCAGCTACGGTGAGTATGGGCTTCACAGGGAAAGACGAACAGTGGCAGAATGCACTAGAGGCCCTGACCTCCCTGCGTTGCGTCCACACTGGGCTCAGGCTCGAGGAGGGAGGCGGGGCTGGGGCCCCGAAGAGACTGGCGGCGCGTGCAACCTTGCTGTCTCCCCGCTATTTCCCCTGCTTCCTATCCAGGGCTGGGCAGGGTCGGTGCCCAAGCCTAAGACCTGGCTCTAGAGGGCTCTACCTACGGCCAAGCGCCTTCCATGGGACAAGACAAATGGATTAGATGCCACTCCCAGCCCCGGACCCAGGGCGAGACAGGAAGGAAACAGACCGATGCCGGATCACCGATCACGATGCACCAAGTCCCCGCCGGCAGGAAGAGGATTTATACAGGTTTCTACACCTGAGCACGACACAGCTGTCAAGAAAAGGCCCCTTGGGAAACTGACAGAATCAGCGAAGACAGAGAAGACCTCTGGAAGAGCAGTGGCGGTCAGGACCCTGCAAGGCTCCCGCACAGCCCCAAGGGCGAGACAGCCGGAAGGCGCCAGGGAGGCTGGACGGGGCATCGCAAAAATGAGAAAAGGCAAAGAACGAGGAGGAAGGGATCCTGTAATCCCAGCACTCGGGGAGGCTGAGGCAGGAGGACCGAATATTCAAACCCAGCCTGGGTGACGTAGTGAGACCCTGTCTCAACGTGCTGGGTATGCAGCTCAGTGCAAAGGCCTGGGTTCACTCTCCGGTACCACCCAGACACGCGCGCACACACACACACAGCGGTGAGCGAGGTGGTGGAGACTCAGCCTCCCTGCCATGCAGGGCAGCAGGGCAGGACAGGCACTGCCCTGAGGCGAGGTTTGGAAATGTGGTGCAGGGAGGCCGGAGTGACACGCGGAGGAGGAGGTGTCAGTGGGTTCCCTCCACCTGTGAGCCCCTCCTGAGGAGCCAGGTGTGGATTTCCTCCCAGCCTCCTTCTTGGCCTCCGAGGACCCGGATGTGGAGGACGGGGCTGCTTTGGGGCTCGGTGTGGCGGTCCTCCAGGGAGATGCCAGTCCTCCCCAGCACGCTCCTCAGGGAAAGCCACATCAGGGCTGCCTTGGATCTCAGTCATCACGATCCCAGCCCCAGACGGGACGAGACACCCACAGGGCAGGCGGCCGAGAGCTGCACATGGGCGACACCCACGGGGCTCAGACAGAAGCCAAAGCCCTAGGGGCCACCACCCCCGCTTACTCACTGTTGTCCTGAGCTGCTGCTGCTGCAGAAGCCGCCCCCGGCAACAGGCAGCAGCCTGGGCCCTCCGTCCCTGGGCTGGGAAGCCACCCTGCTGTCCCTCCCGCTGGCCAGGGCCAGGCCACCCTGAGCCCTCAAACAATTCCCTGGGGCCTGGCCGCTTCCTGCTGCCCAGGGCATGGCTCCCTAATATGGGCCTGGAGGGCCAGGCAGGATGTCCCTGGCAGGATGGCAGGGCTGTGCTCCGTGCCCTGGCCATCAGGCCCAGAGGGCCCCATGACATAGGGACCAGGGCTGTTGGGAACCGGCAGTTCCAAGAAAGGCGCGCAGGCTGGGGGTGGGGACAGCCTGGCCAAGGCCCCTCCCACTGCCCCAGCAGCTGTCACCTCCAGACCCAGGAAGCGGCAGAGTAGAGGATGGCATGGGAGGGCAGAGTCCAGGGACTCTGAGTGGGTGGCTGGAGCTGGGGACCTCATGAAGGGGGTTTAGGGTGGAAAGCCATGAAGGTGGGGCCTGGATGAAGACTCCTGTGACCTGGAAGGCTGGAGCCCCGCTCTGGATCCCCTCTTCATCCCACAGTCTGGAAGCCTGGCTGGATAGGGCCGGGGTACAGCTGGGTGATACCAGGCAGGGTCTCAGCACCCACCCCAACCTGCAGCCCTAGGGCTCCCACTGCCAGCTCCCGTCACAGGCAGAGACACTGCCCAGCCCTGGACGAGGAGACCAGGCTCCAGGTGCAGGGCTCCAGGGTCCAGCTCCAAACATGCCACTCCCCCTCCCGCCAGGGCCCAGGGCAGGAATCCACCTGGCAGGCTCCCCTCTTCTGGCCTTGCCTCTTGCCCCAGGCAGCCCTTCCTTGGGGGATCCACCGGTCATCTGACACCCCCGCCCTCGCAGCAGCTCCCCCTGCAATGTGACAGTGAGCAGGAAGAAGCCAGCAAGGATGAGGTCCCAGGGTGGGGGGACAGTGGCTGAAATCCGGACCTTAAGGGCTCAGGACTCCGGCTGGGGCTGCAGCGGGGGGTGAGGGGCACAGGTGATGAACTTGGAGCTGAAAGGACCAGGAGGGTAACATTTAGGTTCCATGGACGACAGATGTGCCAAGACCAGGAGGGTGAAGGAAGTGGAGAACCCTCTGGTGGTCACTTACCGGCCCGACAGACATCACTGCTGACCCCTGAGTACCTCAGGAGGTCCAGCCTGCATACGGTTCCCCAGGACCTCAAGTGGCCATGCACTCTCTGACAGCGCTCCTGCCCTGGTCCCCAGCACCCTGGGCATCCCCAGCCTGAGGCTCCACCTGGAAACCCACCCTGGCCCTTCCCTGGAAGTTGCCCTCAAAGACATCTGTTCCATGATTTACATCGGGGAAACCAAGCTCCTCAGAGGACAGTCAGTACAGCACCTCTTGCATGCCCGGCCACCCATTCCCTGGCAGCAGGGGAAAGGAGTCTGCCCTGCTAGGCCGGGCTGAGCTTGGTGGTGGGCAGGCTCTGTCCAGGTTCCTGTGTCCAGCCCTGGCACAGGCAGTGGGCTCGTCCTCAGGGGCTGGGGGGCCTGGGCAGTACTAGCCCTCCAGGGCCCCTCCACCAGCCTGCTGCCCTGGCTGCAACCCCCGTCCTTGGCTAGGCAGGAGCTCTGCCGATCCCAGAGCACCTGCTGCCCTCCTCCGCTGACCCTCCTGCATGCGGATGGGAGATGCTGGCAGGAATGCAGAGAAACGATGGCGGCTGGGGGGGCAAAGAACCTGCGAGCCTGGACGACCCACTCACACCCCTGCGGGGTATCTTACTGAGGGGCTGCCCAGAAAAGGAGCCCCACCATGGGGCACAGTCCCAGCCCCGGCCCTTTCCATAGGACCACCCCTCGTCCTCTCCCTTGGCTCTGTGGGCGGGGCTGGGGTCCCCTCTGCTCGTCCCAGGCTCGGCCTCCCCGCCCCTCTGGCAATGACCTTGCAGCTAGCGCCTGGGGCTGGGGTCCTGGGGGCTCTCACGGAGCGGTGCCAGCCCAGCCCGGGGGCTCCCTGTGTGGCAGCCTGTACCTGAGGGTGCACAGGGTGTCGTCGAACCCAAAGGTGCAGCTGGCATGTCCCCTGGGCTGCGCGCCCTGCCGGGGAGCGGCATAACCAACTCCCGGACGGTGCTGCTTCCACGCATGGCCCGGCTCAGCCCAGCCTCCCTCCTTTCCTGACAGGTTTCCGGCGCCTGTCCGCGTGCGCCCCCTGCCGGCCGCACCGAGTCTGTGACGGCGTCGGGCTGAGCCTGGGCCTGGTAAGGTCGAGGGTCCCCATATCTGCGTTAGAAACACAATCTGTGGGCCTGAAAACAGGAGGGGCTGCTTCTCTAGGAGAACCCAAGCGCACACCAGGCCAAGGGCCCCTGGGGATCCATCCCAAGGGGAGCGCCTGACGCTCACCCGGAGAGATGCACAGGGGACAGGACGGGACCTGTGGGGCAGGGGCAGTGACCCGCATGGGGGGCTCCCGAGGTCAGAGGTGGGCCAGGGTCAACCCGGGGGTGCATGATGAGATGGTCCCTGCCCCCCAGTCCCTCCGGAGTCCCTGCCTAATCTGCCTGAAGGCACAGCAGGCCGAACACGGGCTTTCTGTGGGTGGAGCCCAGGGTGCAGGTCTGGGCTGACCCCCAGGGGTGCACCTTGGGCTTTCTCTTTGGTCCTGAAAGAGGCAATGCTCTGCTGGGCCCCTCCTCCCCCAGGCAGCTGCTGTCTCCTGCGGGTCCCTCCTGTCCCGGGACTCAGACACAGCCCTCGGAGCCCCCTGGCTGCGTCCACCGCCACTCACAAGCCTGAGTGAGGTGGCGCTCCTGACCCAACAAGCAGATGGAGATGCTCACAGGGCTGTCAGCCGTGGGAAACCTGGCACTCTGGGGCCATTCTCGGGGAACCCCAGCTCGGCTCTGCTCTGGCATGGAGGAGCTGGGCCCAGAGCATCCCAGCGGAGGAGGGCTGCAGGAGCGACTTCCACACCACCCCTCCCCGGGCCTCCTCTCCAAGTGGCTCCACGTCCCACAGTCCCAACAGAGATGGAGGGGCCCTGGCCGGCGTGGGCCTCGCTCCTCACAGCCCAGCACAGCTTCCATCTCTGGCTGATGCCCCTCCTGCCACCCAGAGCCCAGCCCAAGGCCCAGTGGACAGTGGCAGGCGCTTTGCCTGGCCATGCCCTGCACCTGGGACAGACACCCTGCAATAGCACCTGCTCTGGCTCCCTCTTGCTGCCCCCAAGAAGGGCTGTGTCCCCTCCCCCTCCAGCAACTGTCCTCAGCAGGAGCCAGGGAAGTCATCACAAGGGAAACCACCGATTCCTGGCACCCCTTCTATGCTGCACGCCTGGAGGGCCATTCCTGGAGAGGGGAAGGGTCTCCCCTTCCTCACCCAGGCCCCACACAGGGGCTCTGGACATTCAGGGGCGGCAAGGCAGCTGAGCCCCACCGGGCTGGGTGGCACAGGGAGGTCGGGCCTCTGGGATGGTGGCAGGCACTGGAGTGCAGCTCCTGCACAGGGAGCGACCTGGGGAGGCGGGCAGGTGGGTGACCTTCTGCGGTTCACAGAGCACCTTCGCACCCACCCTTGTGAGGAGCTCCGGAGCCAGACCGCGCTCCTGCCTGGGGTCCAGAGGCCGCGGCGAAGGGGGCTCGAGACTCCCGGGAAGGCGGAGCCTGGAGGCTGCTCCCTGGTGGGACCCCCATTAGCGTCGGCAGACGTGCCTGGGAGGCTTCCTGGAAGAGTTCTAGCAACTTCTCAGGGGTGGAGCTTTGCGGCTGGAGGCGGGGCCGTGGGCGGTACATGAGGAGCGGGGGCGGAGCACAGGGGGCGCCAGGTGCACGCTGGGGCCGCACGTGGGGCGCGCACCGTGCGGGGCGGGGCGGGGCGGGCAAGGAGCTTGCACGCTGCGTGGGGCGCGCGCCGCTTTTGTTGTTTTCTCTGTCTTCGCTGTGCGTCATGGCGTGGCGGGCTTCTGAGCACACCGCTGGGGTCCCCAGAGCCCCTGGCCTCGGGAGGTGCCAGTGAGTCACAGGTGTTGGGCGCGGGGCGTCAGGTCCCAAGGCTTTTCCCCGGGGCCCGCCCTCCCCTGCCTTGCCTCGCTCCTGACCTGGTGGTGGGGAGAAGGTGCCAGGCTGGTCAGGCCAAGTTCCTGGGTGTCCTGGGTATTGCTGTGGACTCCACCCAGCCGCAGCCCGGAAGCGCCTGTCACCCTATCCAGGGCACCTGGTGGCCTTTCCCGGGTTCCCAGAGCCGCGTGCTCTTTCTCTTCTCCATGCAGCGGCTCTTCCGCGTCCGAGGACCCCATGCAGGTCCCAAGCCTGGCCAAGAACGCTTCGGCTGCCAAGGACCCGGTCCTCCCAAGGAACGTGCTCAGCGAGAGGGAGCGCAGGTGCGAGGCGGGGGGTGGGGGGGGCAGCTCCAGTCCCGCGGGGTGTAGCGTGGGTGCCAGGGTTCCGGGGGGCTGGTGATCACACTGCAGGGGAGGGGTCTCCAGGGTCACTGCAGCCTGCTCCTTGCCCTGAGACTGGGCGTCTGGGGTCCCTGGACCCCTGTTCTGATTTACTGTGGGCAGAGCAGCCAGCCTGGGGCCCAGGACCACCCTGTGCCGAGAAACTGGAGGGCTGATAGCGGCCTGGCCCTGGTGGCCTTGCTGCCCAAGAGTCGCCTCCCCAAGGCTGATGGGTGCTGGGTTCCATGGCCCCGGTCCCACCTGTTGACATCCGGCTGGGTACACAGAGGTCTGATGGGCAGGGTCCCTTCTCCGTAAGCAGAAAGCGGATCTCAGCGAGCTGTGAGCGCCTTCGGGCCCTGCTGCCCAGCTTTGACGGCCGGAGGGAGGACATGGCATCTGTTCTGGAGATGGCCGTGCAGTTCCTGAGGCTGGCGCACAGCCTGGGGCCCGGCTGGGAGCAGCACCGCGTGAGTTGTTAGCAGGCAGACCCGTGGGCCCTCCTCGGTCCCGGACACCCAGTTTTCTGCAGGGCCCTGCTGGGTTTGTTCAAACTGCACCTGGGGCTATTTATTCTTTCCTGGGGCATGATCCTCAGATGTCCCCTAATGTTGATGAGCCATCCTAGTACTTGACGAAGGTTCTGGGGGCAGCAGGGTCGCTATGCCTCCCTGTCTGAGCACCCTTTAGTCTGCCCTTTCAGCTGCATGAGAAAGCACGGCCCTGAGAGGGAGATGCTGTCCGAGTCCCCTGTGTTTCCTGCGACACCCTGGTGTGTGGGAGGCTTTGGAGCAGCTTAGGGAGCGTAGCTGGGCTGATGTCCTGAGGGCTCGGGAGGGTGCAGCATCTGAGGAGTGCCCTGGTTGTCACTTGCACCCCCAGCCCTGTCCCAAGAAGCTCAGGATACACCTCAGTGTCTGGGAACACGGTGAGGCAACTGGTCCCAACACACCACTTCCTGTGGGTCTCACTGTTGACCGGGCTGCTGGTGCTTGACTTTCAGGTGCCCGCTCCATCGAGGGCCACGTGGCACACGTGGCAGGGGGACGTTATGCAGTGGACCCTGACGAGCCAGGTTTCAGCAGGCGGGTCAGACCCCGGGACAGTGGCATCCGGCCTGACTCCGTGAGTGGCCCTGTGGCCCATCTCTCGGGCTGTGTGGCAGCTGGGTCACAGACCAGGTCTCTGGCATGTCTACGGAAGGGCTGGTGGGTCTCCAGGACCAGGAACTTGCCCTGGGATCAGGCCTCCGTCCTTGCTTCCCAAGGGACTGGAGCCGGGTCAGGGTGCCACGAGTCCTCAGAGGGGCGGTGTGGCCAGCGGCCTGGGGGCCTGGATGGTACAAGGGACGAAGCCCCGGGCTTGGCTCTGCTGGGCTCACGCTACTTCCTGTGTCCCACCATCCAGGCAGCAAGACCCGCTGGGCTGTCCGGCCCGGGGTGTAGGCGAGAGCATGGCCCCCGCCGGGTTGTCAGAGCGGCTGGACGGGCTGCCCAGCCTACCTGGTAAGTGTGAGCACACGTGAGTGTGCTGAGTGCGGGGCTACATGTGTCAGGGCCAGCAGGGCAGCCTCCCACCAAGCCCGTGGCTGTCCCTGATGGGTGGGAGGGCTCAGAACGGCTGTCTGAAAACCCCCAGGTTGGGCTGCAACTCCAGGGTGTCCCCTGCCCATCCTGCTGCCCCTCCTCTCACTGTGGGACACAGAGGGCTCTGCCCATCCTGGTCACTAGGCAGTGCCCCCTGCAGCCAGCTCTGCACACGCACACTGTTATCTGTGCCTTTGTTTCCCCGCCTGGTTGGTGGCTGGTTTGAAGCCCAGATTGGGCCGGAGGGAGCTCTGGTTCCTGGGCCGTCCGCCTCTTCCCGTGCTGCCCATGGGGCTGCAGCCTTCCAGCCCTGACTGTGATGTCGCCCTTTGTTGTCTGCTGCTATGGTGGAGCCCTGGGCGGCTGTGGGGAGGCATCAGGGTCGCCCTGGGGTGCCTCTGATGAGCCCGTGGCCCTGTCCTTCCTGGTTGCTCATTGCTGCATAAACGTATGCTAGCAGTGTGGGCAGGTCACCCTGTGGTGGGGGTGCCACCCAACCCCCCAAAGTGTGCCACTGTTGGGGAGGAGCCAGCAGTTGGCAGAGCTGGGGTCACCAGGAATCCTGGGACCCGCATGGCCTGTGTCAGGTCACGCAGGCGGAAGCAGGTCTGGGGCCTGAGGTCGAGGTCCAAGGCCGAGGGATCCCCAGGTCTGACCCCAAGGTGCCCCCCGCCTGTTCCTGGACACGCTCCTGCCTGGTCACCTGTGTGCCACCTCCTCCTGGGCTTTTTTCTCTTGAGCAGCAGCGTGGGCTTCTGGGGAGTGCCAAGGCTGTGGGCTGCAGCAGGAAGGAGGGCTGACTGTGTTCCCCTCAGGGCCCTCCAGCCTAGGCGCCCGGGCCCCCTGGCCTTCCTGCACTTGGCAGCCGAGCTCCTCCAAGACAAACGAAGAAGCCGCCAGCAGGCCAGGCCAGGCTGGGCCCCTGGACAGGGCCGCTACTTCCCCAGCCCGGCTGGCCAGGGAGGTGGCCCTGATGCCTGCCCTGGACATTAGGTGAGTACCCGGCAGGTGTCTGTGTCTGTCTGTCCGTCCGTCCGTCCTCGCCAGCCTCCCTCCTCCTCGCCCTGGGCCCTACCCACCTCCCTTCTCCGAGCTCCTGCTTCATGTCCTGCACGTCCCACAGTGTGGTTGAGACGGAGTCCAGGCGGGGCGCAGCAGACCCTCGCGTGGCTTTGTGGCGTGCAGCTGTGACGATGCTGTTGCCTCCCGATTGTGTTTTGGCTGATATAGAATGAGTTTGCATTTCCGGTGCACACACCAGCTGGGCGTGGGAGGGGAGCGAGGAGCAGGGCTGTGGCGGCAGCTAGAACAGGCCAGCAGAGCTGCACACAGGCCGGCGCCGGGCCGTGGCCTCTGCCTTCTGCTCGCTGCTTGCGCATGGAGCTCCCGGGGCAGGGCCTTTGCGTGCCAGGGCCCTGGGACGTCCCTTGAGGTGGCCGGGTCTGGGTCCACCTGTGGCCACCTTCCTGCTTGCAGGTCTGTATCTGGGCTGGATGTGGAGGTTGGGGAGTGCTTCCCGCTGAGTGCCAGTCCCGAGTGGTGGCCGGGTGAGTGAGCCCCAGGTGCAGACTGCCTTCACCCACACGGGTCCCGGCCTGGGTGGCCATCCAGGGCCTTCTCTGGGCCTGTGCTGCCTCCTGCCCTCTCGGTCATCAGGGTGACTGGCAAGGAGAGTCGGGTAACACAGCAGAGAGTGCAGTGGGCTGCCTGGGGTCCTGGCACGTTCTCCCTGCCCTCATCCCCCCAGGCCGGCCTCACTGGCTCGTGGAGGCATCTGGAGGAGAAATGTGTGGTGGCTGCCACCTCTGGGAGCAGGGCCGTGCGTCCCACGGAGGGGCAGCGGGTTCTGGTGTGGCCAGGGCCTCCCAAGGGCCGCCGTGGGAGCCCCACTGTGTCCTGACTTGGCCTGCCTGTGGCCAGGCCCCCGTCTGCCCTGCTGATGTGTCCTTGTGCTTCCAGGGCCCGTGGAGGCCAGAGGAGCCACCCCATCTGGGGCCCCAGCCAGGAGCAGCCCCGTGGACAGGGCAGAGCCGGGCTTCCTGGACGACCCTGTGCCCAGCCCCCAGGAGCCCCAGGATGGCCCCCTGGAGCTGTGGGGCTCAGACATGGACAGCTGGGGCCTGGACCTGCAGGATGACAGCGTGGACGGCATCTTTGCTGACTTCCTGGGCTGCTAGCGGGTGGCACAGCAGCAGCAGCACCCATCACACATGTGGGGGACTTCGTTCAGTTTAGGGTCGCAGCTGTGGTCCTAATTTGAGCAAGGCTGGCAGCCACGTGAGTGGTGCTGGATATTAAAGAGGGAAACTGCCTTTCCTGGAGGAAGCAGAGTTTGTGTGGCTTCTGTGTAATTAACCCGATTCATCAGCAGCGCTTGGGCAGCTGCCCAGACTCGGCCCACAAGGACTGGGCCTGTTGGGCCCTGAGCCGACCTGCCCTGGAGCCTGGGCTAGAGCCACTCCTGCCTGCCTGGTGTCCTCCAAGTTGAGGGGCTGCCCAGGGACGGGGTCCTCTCCCAGTCTGGGTGTACCCAGCACAGGCCTGCCTCCTGCACATTGGTCACCTCCGTTCCCAGGCTGTTGGGGCACCCTGCGCCCCCTAAGCCCAGCAGGCCCTGTCCCTGTGCCCCCATCATCTGGCTCAGGCCCAGAGCAGTGCCAGCCCCAGGGAGATAGTCCTAGTGTGGCCTCAGCACCCCAGCTCCCGGAAGAGCCCACCCATTGCATGCATCATCGCAGACTCGGCCCAGGCAGCCGTGGGGAGCAGGCTGTCCCGAGAGCTCAGAGTGAGCTCACCACCCACCCCAGGCCCAGCGCCTTACCAGGCTCTCCGGGCGTGGACCAGGGTGCAGGGGCCTCAAGGCTGAGGACCTGCAGCGGATGAGGAGCCTCTGGGTGCTGGCCGTGGATCAGGGGTCGGCCTGGCTGCCCGTGTGCCCGAGACGCACAGTGTCCATTTCTGCTCTTCCCATCCCCTCGTAGTTGCCCCCAGGATCCTGGATCCGGGTGTGTCCTGCAGGTGCACATGTGTGTCTGTGTGTGTGTGTCTGTACACCAGTGGGTCCATGTACGCGTGGCTGCACATCTGAAGTACTGTCATGTAAGGGTGGGCACTGGGCTCCCCCGCCTTGTGCCGAGCTCCTGTGGTGACAGTGGAACCTGGGCTGAGCCGAGCACCTGGCCTGTGCAGCCTGGTGTGGGAGGCTGGCTTCTCTGCAGCCCTGTGGCAGGGGAAGGTCGGGGAGCTCTGGTCAAGGACCTGGGAGCCCCCAGACTTCCTTCTGGCAGATAAGGGAGGGACCCTGTCCAGGAGGCGGGCGGCCTGCTGTCCTCCTGAGCCCCGGCCTGGCCTGGGGTCGGCTGTCCTGGCTTGGGGCCTTCAGGCTGCAGGGGCCTTTGTCACGTCCTGGGACCAAGGGCAGCCTTCTGCTCAGCTGCACCAGGAGCGGGGGTGGCTGCAGGCCCGTTGGGAAGCTGTGCCAGGGCCGGGCATCAGGGAGACTACAGGGAGCGGGGTTGGGGCCTCCTCGAGCGTCTGCTTCCCTCAGGAGCTAGGGAAAGGGGCCGCCTGGGCCTGAGGTCTTCCTGCGGGGCCCGCTGTTCTGGGCAGGCTGTTGCTCCCTTGCTCCTGTGGAGCACTCTGCCCCCTCCGCTCCTGGGCCCCCGTTGTGAACAAAGGACCCGCTCAGCGTGGATTCAGCACATGTGAGCAGCCGAGGCTCCACACACCCTCCCCTGCCCCTACCTGGTGTCCTGACTCCCTGGGAAGTAGGGCAGCGGCCTCTCCCCCTCCGCCGGTGCCCAGACTGCAAGGACAGCCAGGCAGAGGAAGCTGCTCCTCCGCCACTCAGCCCTGCCATCACTGTCCTCCACAGGTGCCCAGCAGACACAGCCCACGGCATGAGCATACCCCTCCCTCCAGGGCAGCATGGCGCCCTCGGGTCCCAACCACCCCTCACCTTTGTGGTGGCCTTGCAGGGGTCTTGTGCCCAGTGGCCACTGAGTCCCTCTCAGTCTCCAGAGGCGGTGGCAGAGGGATAGGTGTGGCACTCTGTCCCTGGAGCTGGCTGCCTTGGCAGATAATGGGGCACATCTGCCTGTCCATGATGCAGTCCCCCCAAATTCTTGCCTTAGTGGAACCTGAAACGGGATGGAGGCTGATCTAGAAACGGGGTCCTTGCAGATGTTCTCGTTCATGGGTTTTGAGATGGGATCATCCTGGACTTAGGGTGGACCTAAATCCAACGACGGGTGACCTTGAGGGGCACTTGGGACAGAGGCCAGGTGACACAGAGGCAAGACCCACGGTGACTGCTGGGACTGCGAGACACCAGGAGAGGGAGAGGCCTCCAGAGACACCCACCCTGCTGCTGACAGCCTGGCTTCTAGTTCGGTCTCCAGGGCCGGAGGGGACACATCTGTGCTGCTTAAAGCCCTGGCCACAGTCAGCAGGCACAGCAGCCTGTCTCCGCCTTCCCCTTCCCCACAGGTATGGGGACAGGGCTGTGGGGCACCTGGGCATGGGCAGCAGACTTCTTCCAAAGCCTTCACCTTGCTGGGTCGACGTCTCCACCTCCCCAGTGTCCCCACCTGTGCCAGGCCCTGCAAGTGGCCTTGGCTCAGCTCTCCTGCCCTGGAGGTGCCCCTGGCAGATGGGCAGAGGCTGTGGCCATCTGAGGGTCCCCAGTCTGTGTCCTGACGGCTCTCGGGTGGGGGTCCTGTCGGAGAGGAAGCACGTGGTGGTCACATCGCCCTGTGCAGCTGCCCCACTCCGGGTCACCTTCCTTGGCTGGCATCCAGGCGCGACTGCCCCCCTCCCCCGCCCAGGACAGAGAGGCGTGCGCCTACCCGTGTTCCCTGAGACCGTGTTCCCCGTGTTCCAGAGATCAGAAGCTGCCGCTGCCGCTGCTTCCTGATGGTTCACCAGACCTCCTGTGGGAGCTGCTGGGGGCTCAGGGTCTGCCTCATCCTGGGGCCTCCGGGGTGCCTCAGGCCACAGGGGCGCAGCCTCTGCCCTGTGTCACCGGGTAAGGCTGCCTCCCTCGCCCTGGGCTTCACACAGGTCATGGGTGCGAGGGCAGGTCGGTGGCCGGCAAGGGTGGGAAGTGGGGCTCTGCAGCAGGTGGCCGCCCTGCTGGCCCTGCAGTCTCCCCCAGAAGTCCCGGTCCCCAAGTCCATGTCTGGGGCTCCCCCGACTCTGTCTTTGAGGTCGGCACAGGTCCTGCAGCCTCAGACCTCCCCGCACTTCCTGCCCCACGGCGCCGTGGCCGGGGACACAGGTGTTGGCTTCCCGCTCACCGCTGAGCTCGTCGGCTGGCAGGTGGCTCCCCTGCCTTGCTCTGTGTGGTGCCCAGAGTTTGTCACCCGCTGGACGTGTGGCTGTCCTCAGAGAAGGACGCTGTCCTGCCCGCGGCCTGTGGGTGTCCGCGGGAGCCAGTGGCAGGCGCCTTGCACAGGCCTCAGAAACTGAGCCCGAGGAGGCCTCGCTGCCCTCCTGCCCGGCCCCTGCGCGGTGCTGTGCGGTCAGGTACAGCGTCCGCAGCCCTCGGCCGCCCTCCTGGCCTCCCACCCCCTGGAACACTGCAGGGACCGGGGCCGGCTGCTACTCTCTTTCCCTTTCCGAATTGGAATTCTTAACACCTCATGGTTCTGCCTGGTTTTGGCATCTGTGTAAGCAGCGTCACACGGCAGGGTGTCCACCCAGGCCTGGCTTTCCAGGGAGCTGTGGGGTCTGTGAGGTCCACCCTCACAGTTCTTTTTGACTCTATTTTCTTAATCCTTCTTTGCCGTCAGTGGTTCCACTCATCACGGGCAGCTGCCGCACGTCCCACGCGACACCTGATTCTCTGCATGCTTCCCTGCCCTCCCTCACCCTCTCTTATCTCTTGGTCTCCTTCCTGTTTTAAAAATTACTTTTTCCGGCCTTGTCTTTTTGTTACTGGCTTATTTCCCTCACATAAGGTCTCCAGGATTCACCCATGTTGTGTCACAGTTTTCTTCCTCTTCAAGGCTGGGTAATGGTACACTCTGCACGCACGTGTGTGTGTGTGCATGTGTTTGCACGCATATGTGTGCACATTTTGCCTCTCCATGATCTGTCTGTAGGTGTTTGGGTCGTTTTGTTTGTTTGTGTTTTGTTTTGTTTGGTACCGGGGATCAAACTTGGTTCCTTGCGCTTGCGCAGCAGGTGGTGAAACCACAGAGCTAAATCCCCGGCCCTGTTTGGGTTTTCACATTCGACTCTTGCAAATGGTGCTGTGAACCCGAGGATGCGCGTGTACAAACACCTGTCTTGCTCCGGCTTGGTTTTCGGTTGTTTTCGGTCCATTCACAGGAGTGGAGTTGCTGGAGCAGATAGTCTGTGTGTGTTTCCTTAACAGGGCTGGGATTGAACCCTGGCCTTGCACATCCCAGGCGAGTCTCTGGCACTGAGCCCCCGCTGTCTGTGTGACTTTTGGACCTGCCATGCTATGTCCCATGTTTGCCCCATCTGCATGTGTCCACGTGTCCAGTCACGTGGCTTTGTTTCGGGTGGAAGCGTTGACAGTGGCCGTGCTGCAGGGTGTGAGGAGGTGGCTCTCGGCGACTCAGGTTTGCGCTTCCCTCACTGAGAGTGGCTCTGCCCCTTCAGCAACCTGCCGGTGCCCGCATCAGTGCCTTGCCCGCGAGCTTGGAGCTCCGGTGGATGCTCTGTGTGGATCCTGGCCGGCGCCCCCTTGCCGGATTTGCAGGTGTTCTCTGCAGGCCGCTGGGTCGCCTTTCTGCTCTCCTGTTAGTGTCCTGTGATCTCAGAAGTGTTTGACTTCGATGAAGCTCATTTTATCTCCTCTGGTGGCTTTAGCTTTGCTGTGCCAGCTCTGGTCTGTTTGGAGGTGTGGGATGCGACGTGAAGTCCTGCTTGGCCCTCGGCGTCTGGGGATGGAATTCCCAGCCTCCCTCTGGGGATGTCCTTTCCCCATGGAGGGCCTTGGCACCTCTGTCACAGAGCACCTGAGCACGTCCTTCCGGGGCCCCATGGTGTCCCCCACTCTGTGCCGGCTGCGCTGTTCTGCTTACTGCAGCCTTGGGACCTGTTTTGCAGTCACGATGTGTGAGTCTTCCTGCTTTGCTCTTTTTCAGGGTTTTGGCCATTCAGGGTCCCTTGAGACTCCATAGGAATTTTAGGGTGATACTTCATACTTCCACAAAATGAAACATCCACTGGGGTCTTGATAAGGATTGCAGTGGACGTGTAGACTGCTTTGGGCAGTGTAGACTTCTTAAAAGTATTAGGGCTTCCAGTCTGTCAGTGAGATGTTTTCGAAGTATACAAGTTTTTAACCTTCTTGGTTGAGTAGGGTCGTAATCATGTTATTCTTTCTGATGCTGTTATAAATAACATATCCTTAACTTCCGTTTCAGATGTTCATTGTTAATGTACGGAAACAATCGCTTTATTTTTCTTTTCTTTTTTGATACTGGGGCTGCAACCAGGGCCTTCTCACTGAGCTGCAGCCCTAGCCCTTTACTTTTTATTTCAAGATAGTCTCACTAAGTCACTGAATTGCCCAGGCTGGGATCAAAATTGGGATCCTCCTGCCTCAGCCTCCCAGAGTACTGGAATTGTGGGCATATACAACCATGCCTGGCTTAGGACCAATTGATTTTTGAGTGTGGCTTTTGCCTCCTGCAAGTTTGCTGAATCATTGATTCATTCTGATTGTTGTTTGGAATCTTGGGGTGTTCTACATGGAAGATCTTGGCCTCTGGAGAACAAGGATTTTATTTCGCTTTCCCGACCAGGATCCCAACACCGATTTGTCGGTGCTGTTATTCTGGCTACATACAGAGCCATTGGCTCGTCCAAGGAGAGTTCCCGCGTTTCTTCAGCTCTTTGGTCACCGTGGGGCTCCTTTCACACCTGCCTGTCCCCTGCGAGGCGGCTGACAACCCCACTCACCCTGGCTAAATGCCTTGCAGTGGACGTGCCGGCTGCCGAGTAGCTGTGCTTCTACCCCACCCACACGGCCATGGTATTTCCACCCCAACGACAGCACGGTGCATCCTGGCCCCGGGACCGTGCCCACGCCAGTGACTCAGTCTCCAGTGAGCAGCTCTCGTGGGCAACAAATGACTCAGTTCCTGAGCGCGCCCTGCACCTCTCCCCTGCTTGCTGTCGGTGTTGCAGTTTGAATCTCTGTTTAAATTGTCTGTTCATTCGGGGGAAGGAGTTAGTGACGGGGAGGAGACGCCATCCCCAGTGTGATGTCAACCCTGTCTTCTGACTCGTGGCTCCCACGCACGTGGGGACGGCAGACCGTGAGCCTGGGCCTGGCGCTGCTGCATGCACAGGAGGGGGTTCCATCCCACCCTGTGTCCTTGCTCCTCTTGCGTCTGGTCCTCTGCCCCCAGTGGAGGCTGGGGACACCATGCCCAGTCCCAGGAGCAGCAAGGGTGACTTTGATGGCATCACCTGGATCACCTGGTGGCCTGGGGTCATCGTGTCTTCCTAACAAAGACACCAAAGGAAGTGCGCGTGTGCGTGTGTGTGCGTGCTTGTGCATGTGTGTGCATGCATGTGTGCATTGATGTGTGCGTGCATATGTGCACGTGTGCATGTGTGTGCACTGTGTGTGACTCAGATTTGCAACAAGACTGAGTGCAGAGCTGGGTGAGGCAGGAGGATCACCAAGAGTTCAAGGCCAGCCTGGAATACATAGCGAGACCCTGACACCCGAGAAAAACCCAAAGGTTGAGAGCCGTGTGCAGCGCTCCCCACCCTCCCCACCCCTGCCGCACAGCTCCCCCACCGTCCGCCCCCGAAGGGGTGGGTTGCTCATGACCCTTGAGCACCCATCGACACCTTGTTGTCCTGAGCGTGGCGTACCCAGGACTCCTTCATCCTGTGTCCTCCGAGGATTTGATGGGCGTGTGATCCACTCTGTGGTGGCACTTTGGGGCTGCCACTGCACAAGCCCCTGCTCTCCAGTCTGTCCTCCTCCTCCCTAGCCCTGGCAGCATGCCCACACCCATGGTTTGGGGCTGAGAAGATGGAGCCCAGGATTGCAAGATGCTGCCTTGCAGACCAGAGGGGAGTGTCCTGCCAGGGTCCCGGTGGCAGACTTCTGGCCTCCGGAGCTGTGGAAGAATCAACTTTGTTTTGAGCCACCCGGTTTGCATTCATTGTCACAGCAACTGCAGGAAACCAGTCTGGTTCCTGAAGGAGAAGCGTGACCGTCTTGGACGTGGCCATGCATCCGCCTGGGCCCCTGTGGTCTGCACTTCTCCTTCAGGCCTCGCCCTCCTCCAGACGTGCCCCCCGCATCTCCGTGTGCGCCAGCCTGCCTTTCGCCAAGGTCTCGCACGACCTGTCCTCCTCCCTGCAGCACCCGCATCTGAAAGTCCTGTTGCCCAGGCCCAGCCACCCCGTATCTTACAACGAGTGCGTGCAAAATACATGCTGCGGTTGGCTGAGCAGCGGTCCCTGCAGGCAGCACCTCCTGTGACGGGCCCGTGCAGGTCACCTCCTGTGCAGAGCAGTTAGGGCTGTGATCACTGTCAGGACCTTGAGGTGAGGAGGTCGCCCTGGAGGCCCTGACACCATCTCACGGGTCCTCAGCGGGGCAGAGAGCAGGTGAGGCCGCCCACAGCTGCCTCCTGAGGAGGGGAGCAGCACAAAGTGGGAACAAGTCTCCCCTGCCTCAAGTCCTGGGCTCGCCTTCACTTTATCCCAGAGACACTGAGCGGCCAGGACACAGACCCATGGACCACAGAGAGGCCCCTGTGGGGGAGGCCGGGCCAGCCCAGGGGGCCTCGCCTCCCAGAAAGCTCCAGGCCCTCCACACGATTCACGCAGAGCCACAGGCACAGGTGTGTGAGCGGGTTAGCGAGAAAATCAACAGGTGAAGGGCAGGGGGAGGGTGTCTGCCATGCGGGTGGGCAGGGGGCACCGGGCTCAAGACAGAATGAAAAGCACAGAGAGGAAGGAAAACAAACTGCAGCGGGGGCACAGAGCAAAGGCGCCCCCTCCCGCTGGGGGCAGGGGACACCAGCCTCTGCCGCCCCAGGTTCCACAGGGACAGGGCTGGCCATGCAGCCCTCTCCGGGGAGCCCTCCGGCAGCTTCTGGAAATGCCCTCAGGCCCAGCGCTCCCCCCACACCAAGGCTGGGCAAGCCAGGACGCCCAGGGCCAGGCACACAGTGCCAAGGACACAGCCTGCTCTCTGTATCCTTCCACGTCTGCCCCAGGCTCACCTGGCCCTGACCCTTTGACCACAGGGCCAGCTTCCTGTCCCTGCCTTGTCCCATTGTCCACATGGAGGCCACTGGGGTGAGGCTGCCAGAAGCTGCAGGCCAGGACCAACCCACACCGAACATGGGACCAGGGCAGGCAGGGCCTTTGGGGGTCCATGGGGCCCCCACGAGCCCCCAGACAGCTGCTTTGTGCATGTCCCCTGCTCAGCCGGGTGGGCCGTCCCGTCCTGGTGACCAGGCCTCCAGCAGGGGTACCAGGCTCTGCCCGGCCTCCATCCCGAGCTCCCCACTGAGCCCTGGCCCTGGCCTTCCCCCACAGTTGCTGGTGCTGGGCTTTGCCGCAGTGGGAGCCATGGGCGGGCCCCGCCGGGACCGCTGATCCAGGGGCCCCAGTGCAGAGCCTTCTGGGTGCCCCTCCCCTCCCAGCACCAAAGGGCAGAGCAGTGACCGCGGGGTCCCTGATCCCAGGGGGACATCAGGAGCTGGAGGGGACCCTGGGCACTGATAAAGGGCGCCTGCCCCAGGCAGTGGTGAGGAGAGCCAGGGCAGCAGAGAAAGCTGGGGGCCTGGCAGCACTTTCTGGGCCACCTGGGTGCACAGCACCTTCAGTGTGGAGAGGACGGAGATTCATCTGCAGGGGGAGGAGGATGCAGGGCAGTCAGAGTGTCCTCAGTCCACCTCCCCCGGACACCGCTGGCTAAGCCCCGGGACGGCCACACCAGGCAAGGGGGCTGCTGGCACCGAGCCTGACGTGGCTCCCTGTCTCACGGGCGCCAAGGGGTGAGTGTGTGTGTGTGTGCGCACGTGAGTGTGAGTGTGTTCAGCTCTGTGGCTCTTCCCACGTGGGCAAGGCCCGTGGCACTGGACCCTCCCGCTTCCCCCAACAGCGCGTCTGCTTCCCTCCCCGACCCCAGATGCCTTTCCCATGGCTCTGCCCCCTGCAGATCTGTGAAGGGGAGTGGGGGCCAGCTTCTCCATGCCCCGTAAGATCTGTCCACCTTGTCCCTTCCCTGCTGACTGTGGTCCCGGCATGGAGGGACTGAGCTTGGGTAGCATGTGCCTGTCGGGGGCCGAGGGCTGTGTCCCCTTGTGTCATCCACAGAATGACAGTGGGCGGCTCCATCCCAGCCAGGGTTCGGAGAAGGGCAAGTGAGGCTCTGTGGCCTCCCGATCCTGGTCCTGGGACCCCAGCTCCGGGGCTCCTTAGCACTCGGACCTGTGTGCAGTGCAGCCCTCGGGATCCCCACTTCCCTGAGGCCACTCTGGGGCCAGGCTTCTGCACGTGGAGGGGGCTCCAAGGGGATCTTTTCCTGAGAAGGGACCTAGAGGCGCTGAATGGTGCCCCCAAAAGATACGCCCCATCCTCGCACCTGGACCTAAGGATGAGGTTTATTTGGAAAAAGGCTCCTACAGATGTGCTAGAGTCAGGGTGCTGGGTGAGAGGCCTCGTTCTGGGCCCCAGAGCTAAGACAGCATCATTACAGGAGGTGGAAGAGCAGCCACAGGAAGTTGGGGCCGCGTGTACACAGAGGCAGAGGTTCGGGTGAGCCAGGCTGAGCCATGGGCCACCTGGAGCCACCAGCAGCTGGATGAGCCAGGAGGACCCTGGAGCCCTGGGGGGTTCGGCCTCTCAACACCTGGGTCCTGGACAGGCAGACTGCAGAGCTTCGAGAGAGTAAGTCTTCACTGCACAGCGCCCTCCTGCGGCTCACATCCTGTGCTGCCCCGACTGCAGCCCACAAGGCCCCGGGAAACCCGACCTGGGAGTGTTCAGCACTCCACCAGCCACCACACTCTCTGTGTTCCAGGAAAACCCAGCAGTCCGGTGAGGGATGGGCTTGGAGAAATGCACCTGTGGCCCTTCTGAGCTGAGACCCTGGCCTCTGACACCAAGCCACCGCCATCCGGGGCCCCCCCGCCACCCCACCATGCCCATCCCACGCCCGTCAGAGCCCACTCACCCTAAGGCTGGGCCAGCTCCTCTTCCACTAGTACTGGCAGAGATCTGGGGAGGCCAGGCTCCCAGATGAGCTGGAGGGGCCACGCCCCGGCCCCAGCCCCGCTTCCTCAGGCCCCGGGGAGCATGGGAGCCCACCTTTCTCGGCCAGATTGATGGTGTTTCTTGGACCCATCCCGTACTTCCTGTAGGCCTTTTCAAATCTGTCCAGCAAGGGGTCGCTGAGCACTGGGATGCGCCCTGAGGACAGACTGGGGACTCGTATAGGCAGGGTCTGGGGTGCCAAGGCCCGTCCTGTGAGGACTCAGGGAGCCCCTGCCCAGGTCTGGGGCTGTGCAGAGTGCCGCTGCCCAAGCCAGGTCTGGGGTCCCTGGCAGCCAGGGGTCAGTACCGTAGAGCGCCAGCACTTGGGTCTCGATGCCGAACCGGACGTTCCTCAGGTAGAAGATGATGTACATCCAGTAGTCAGTCTCCAAGATGAGCACCTTGTTTTCCCCCCGGTCTGTGTGGAAACGCAGCTCAGCGTGGGCCCCACCAGGACCCACTTTCCCCAGGCCCTGGGACGCGTGCTGTGGGAAAGGAGTCTGGGCAGGTGGTGCCAGCTCAGTGGAGACTGCACAATGGCCCGCGGCTGGGCCCCACAGCCCCCCTCCATGGCCGGCAGCCCCAGGCACTCTGCACGCTGTCTCCCACACCCAGCACAGCGCCCAGTGCCCCGGCCAGCCTGGGCCGGGCCCACTCACAGACAGTGGAGAACTCTGCGTTCTTTGGTGTCTTCTCGCAGACCACAGTCACGAACACACATTCCCCCTGCATCCTGGAAGCCAACCCAGCACCAGCCCAGGACACACAGGAGTCGTCCCGGGGCTGAGGCACCGGCCATAGTCCCCAGCCGAATCTAATGCAGGGGGGCGTTCCCCACTCTCCCAGAGGGCTCCCCCAATTCCTGTCATCCTGCCCCCCCAGCGTGGGTCCCTTTCCCACCTAGGGGCCTGTGACAGCGAGCGTGTGCGTGTACAGCATGTGCGTGCATGCGTGCACGTGGGCGTGGAGGCTGGATGGGCCCCCAGTTCCTCCGCGTGGCAGCACTCACCAGAAGCGGAAATGAAACAGGAGGCTGCTGTTCAGTAGCAGCTCAATGGTCCGAATGAAGAGGTGCAGGTCCCCATTGACTCCGATCCACATCACGTTGTCAGAGGCCAAGGAGATGGAGGACCAGGACCCTGCGGCCTGGGGGGGCGGCTGCGATGCTGGAGCCTCTCTCCTAGGGCCAGCACCCTCGACTGCTCCCGACCAGGGTCCTCTCCACCCTCCCGGCCCCCCGGCCCCCTGTCCCTCCTGAGCCCCTCTGCTCAGGTCCTCTCTCCCAGCTCTAGCTGCTGTGCAGCCGTCCTTGCCCCGGCCCAGAGAGCCCACCCTGGTCATGTTGAAGTCTTGCTCCACAATCTCCTCGGGGTAGAGCTTCTGGGCCAAGGCCAGGCTCAGCACCAGACCCAGCAGGAGCAGCAGCATCGTCTCCAGAGGGCACTCGGCCGGCTACCCACCTTTCATACCCACTCTCGTCTCGCCTTCCAGCCGGGGGCGGCCCCATCTCCGGCTCACCCACACACATCCTGTGCCCACTGGGAGCCCAGCCAGAGCCCCCCCGATTGCTGCCCTTGACTGCTCCTGATCCGGCAGAGAGCCAGCCACTGGGTCCACTGGGCTTGTGTCTGGCTGGTCAGAAGGGGACAGAGGAGGGGATAGGCAGGGTGCGTGGCCACGCTGAGTTCCCCAGGCCCTCACTCCGGCTCCCTCAGATGGTCCTCAGGGCCCTGCCTGCCCCTGCCTGCCCCTGCCTGCCTAGGGTCAGTTCCAAACCTACTGGCTGCCAGTCAGGCCTGGGGCAGAGCCTGGGGCCAGAGGATGCTGTGGTGTCTTGGGAAGAAGCCCAGAACTGGGAAGGCCCCAGGTCCGGGGAACCCTCAAAGGTGGCTGGGAAAGACAGACAGACACAGACAGTGAGGCGTCTTGAGTCTAGGGGTACAGAGGCTCGGGGATACAGACGTGGGGCAGATGTGGGCTTGGCCTCTTGCACCCTTCCTGCCAGGAGAGTTCGGGAGGTGGGGACAGGCAGTGTCCTGGGATCACCAGGGTGGTGGGGTACGCTGGAGTACTGGGGACACGCAGAGCGAGCGTCAGATACACTGGCAGTGGGGGGCATCTTCCCTCTCTGTTCAGACCTCCAGGAGGTCTGCACCGCTGCCTGGGCCCCAGGTGGTCCAGGAGCCCCGTCACAGGTGCCATGGTGCCCCCACCCCCTAGGCTTCCTGCTCTACCCACCGGAGATGCCCAGGTGCAAATGCCTCTCCGGCTTTCCAAGCTCTAGCCGCCTCGAAGACCTGCTCTCTCCCAAGCTAGCCCCATCTGCTCACCATTTTGGAGGGAAGCCATGTTTCCCAGACATGAGGGTCCTCAGGGGACTTCCCAGCCCCCAGGAAAGAGATGCTGGCACCTCCAGGGGCACTGGTTTTCCTTTTCACTGAGCCGTGCTCTTCTTGACAACCTGCTGATATTTGGGATGGGGAGGCCAGCTTTGAGACAGGGTCTCGCTATGCAATTCAGGATGGCCTTGAACTCACTATGTAGCCCAGGCTGGCCTTGAACTTGTGGCGATCCTCAGGCCTCGCCAGCGTCCAAGTGCTGGGATTATAGGCAGGTGCCACCACACCCAGCCTAATACTTGTTTTTAAGAAAGATTTAAGAAACAGCCATTCTGACGGGAGAGCACCTCAGCTTAGGTGGAACCCACCTGTCTGTCCCATCCCGGGGGCAGGGCCTCCCTGTCTGGTCTTCGATGCTGTTCTGCAGGCCTGCGGGGCTCTGCAGGGGTCAAGGCCGTGAAGGAGAACAAGTGGGATGGGTGAGACGGGAGGTGGTGAGCAGGGTGCAGCCTTTGTACCATCACAGGGCTCCATCAGCCCTGCCCCGCACAGCTGTCTGACCCTCGGACAGTGCCGTGGGTGCTGCTGACACTGCTGGGTCACCTCTGCCCAGGGCAGGACGCAGACAGTGTCCCTTCAGGCCCAGAAAGTTCACCCTGCCATCCAAAAACTCTCAGGTGCTTCCAGGACTTGGGGGCTGGGGTGGCTCAGGACACGGGCAGTGCCCCGAAGAGGAGTGTGAGCCAGGAGGAAGGAATTCGGCTGAAATCCAGCCCGACAGACAGGGAGGAAGATGTCCACAGCACCTGAGCCGGCCGGGAGCTGGGTCGTGCGGGGGCTGCTAAGGGGCTGGCTGCAAAGTCAGCGCACATGCCGCAGCCTTTCTGTGCGCCGATCCTTAGAAAAGCAGGAAACAGGATCAAACGCATCAGGCAAGTGACATGGGCCAAGTGAGGAGGATGACAGTCTTTCTACAGCTCCGAGAAGGTTTGTAAGGGCTGTGCCGTGTCGCACGGGAATGTCATTTCTCTAGGAGCAAAGCCCCACTCTCAATGGGAGCACAGTGGCATTGAGGCCAGCACAGCCCGAGGTTTGCTGAGAAACGTCAGTTTTAGTTCCTGTGACAGAGCACCTGAGGCGGGTGGCTTCAGAAAGGAAAGAGGTTTGCTTTGGCTCATGGTTCTGAGGTGCAGGCTCGAGGGCCAGCATCTAGTGACCCTTGTCTCGATGGGAGAGCCTGGGGCGCCAACCGACAGGGCAGGGGAGAGGGAGTACGTGCGTGCATGTGTGTGTGTGTGTGCGCACGTGTGTGTGCGCGTGTGTGTGTGTGTGTGTGTATGCATGTGTGTGTGTGTTCTGGGCCATCACTCTTATAGACCCTCCAGAAACCAGACCCAGCGACTCAGGAGGCTGAGGCAGGAGGGTGGCATGTTCCAGCCCAGCCTGGGTGACTTAGTGGCTTTGAGAGATGCTGTCTCAAAATAAAAATTAAAAAGGCCCGGGGATGTAGCTCAATGCAAAGGCCATGAGCTTAGTCCAGCACATCCCTTCCTGTGTCCACATAACGAGATCTGGCGCCCCTGGGAGGGGGCAGCTTGTCTGTGTGGGGTGTGGGAGGCTGACCTCCTGGCGCTCGGGCGCTGAGGGCATCAGATGGCCCCATCCTGAGAAAATGGGGTGCAGCAGAACTGTGGGCCCCTAGCCAGGAGACCCTCCTTGGAGTGGGCCTGAGGAGGTCCCAAGTGGAGGCTGGGCTGAGGGCTCCCCATGGGGGCAGAGAAGACACAGAGCTGCAGAGCCCAGATCATGAGGAGTCCCTGGCAGAGGCTTCAGGCCGCTGGCACCCGCAGGCACGCGAGCAGGAGCAGCAGCCTGACCCGCAGAGGGGCTCTGGCTCCCAGCAGCAGCGTGCCAGTGCCTGGCCTTAGTTCAGTTTGCTGTTGTTCTCTCTCTGTGAGTATTCCTGTGAGTCACGTGTGCAGTGCACAATGCTCACACCCGTGTGGAGTTGGCACACGCACGCAAGACATCTTCACCCCTTTTTTCATCCCTTGTCCCTCCCCCCTTCCCTCAGGCCGCTTCCCATGTCAGAAAGAGCTGTCTCTCTACTTCTCATCTGTCCTTTATTTTTTTCTTCATTTATAATATGCATACACACGTTTACAGCAGCACAGCTCGAGGGAGCTACATCTTAGAAGTGGCCCATATGACCATCAAGAGAAGAATGGATAAAGACAATGTCTTTATTCACCACGGAGTACTGCTCTGCCATCAAGATAAACCTGAGTCCTTTGTAGGAAAGTGGATGCACCTGGAGACCGTGGTGTTTTGTGAAACAAACCAGACCCTTGAGCTTAGATAGTGCGTGGTTTCTCTCGCATGTTGTATATATTCTGGTTATACTCGCCGGCTGGGTGTGAAGGGTTGTGTCAATCAGAATTAACTCTCTCTGTTTGCATCTTCAAGGTCAGCTAAGGCTCCTCGGGCTCCTCTGGGCCATGTGCAGAGCCCTCGGCACCTGCATCCTGTCATCAGCCAGGACGGACCACGGCCTTGCCCGACCGTGTGGCCCCCATGAAGACATGGGGACACTTACAGCTTGCGACCCTGGCTTTGGCACAGTCCACACTGACTGCTGTCCCTGGGATCCCGCGGTCTCCCTGCTCAGGAGGTGGGTGGCTCCCTGAGTTGCAGGCTCCTTCAGAGGGCCCCCTCCTGCCTGGGGCCCCTGTGGACTTGGAGGGCAGGCGGAAATCTTGGCTGTCCCCTCAGCCCAGCTGCCTGCTAGCTTTGGTCTCTCAGCCCCGGCTGCTGGATGCCCAGCTGAGCTGCATCAGCCTTTGGGTGGGAGCAGCAGCCTTTAGTCTCTGCTGTTGTAATCTTTTGAATATTAGGCACTTTGAAAATACGAAGCAGGACTAGGAGCAGCCTCCTCTTCCATTAGTGTCGTCACTAGCGTCAGGCATTGGTGTCACCTCTCATTTGTACCCTAAGTGATGGTTTACGACCGTAACATACTTCTTCAGTTGTCTGTTAGAAGTCACATTTTGGTAAAATGTTGTCAGATAACAGTAATAAAGTTTTACAGGGAAAATTTAAAATATGGAGCAAAACAGCATTTTAGCACAACAGTTACAATGACATTATTATAGTAAAACCATTCAGATTTTTTAAAAATACATTTAAAATTTTATTTTAGTATGAAATAGTTTACCTTTGTCTATTTATAAAATGTTATACGTTATAAATAAATTTTTATCTGAGTTTGTTTGTTTTGCCCATCAGACACATAAGCGCATGCCACACAGTTTGTTCCAAAGATCTCTCTTTTATAAATCCGAATCGGTCACACCAAAGGAAGCAAAAAGCCAAGGAACACCTTAAAACAGGCTTTGGGCTTCGGCTCTTCCAGCAGGACCGAATCTTGCATCTGGTCCATGCAGAACCTCCGGGCGCTCGCCATGGTGACACTCACATAACCAAAGGAGCCTGGTGACGTCACCACCGCGGAGACTCCAGCCCCCAGAGCAGCACGGGGCCCCAGGATGTCATCCTTGGACGACGCCCGTCCTCATGGGCTGAGGGTGAGGGGCTGGGAAGCGAGGGAGGTGTGGAAGTCTGGGCGTCCGTGGTGTAATGGGGGGGGGCATCCCTGGGCCTTGACCTCAGAAGGGGTGCAGGACAGGTGATGGCTGGGGGACCACACCACTAAGGAGGCCACGCTGGATAGAGGTGGCCACATGACGCTCCCAGGATTGAAAAGGTGGCCAGTTTCAAAGTGCACGGAGAACCCCGCCATCCGTGGCCTCCCCAGGGTGGGCTGTGGGGAGAAAGGGGGAGCAAGGTGCGCTTGCAGTGTCTGGTGTCCACGGTCCAAAGAGGCAGGCGACGCCTTTCCAAAGTCAGTTTTACTTCCCTGAGCAGATCAGGCGGCTCCCAGGCAGTACAGCATCGGCCCAGGGTCAGGAGTGCGGGGTCTGTGCCCCGGGACCCTCCGCCTCCACAGCCAGCGAGCTTGGCGCTCACACCACCCACCTCAGCGCTGGCATCTCAGAGACCCCTCCGTGTGGACGTTTCCCCCGGGGCCAGGGGCACAGATGGGAGTCCCACATGAGAGCTCAGCGCCCGAGATTAGACGCCGACCCCTTTCACCGACCCCTTTCACCGCCCGCACAGAAGCCTCGGACATCACCGGGCACAGGCTCCTCCTTTCCCTCGGCACTAGTGCTGCAGACCAGCGCAGCCTGGTTTGTGTGGGGCCCCTCTGCGCATGCCCATCGGTGTGCCGGCCACGTTCCGCCTGTCACCCTCTCCACGCAGTGGCCCGTGGCTGCCCTAACCTGTGCGTGGCTCCAATGCCAGGGAAGAGCGTTTGCGGGAGGCTCGGACACCGAGCCTCAGCTTGTCACAGCGGGGCATCAAGGGGCCTCCCTGCAGCATTTCCTTCCTGCCGTCACGGTGGCTTTCTGGAGGGACACGGAGCTGGGTACCCGACCCTGAGGCTCTGCAGCGCTCTGGGCAGGACACAGCGCCCTCAACTCCAGCTGGCCACCTCCTGAGGCAGAGCCGTCTGGAAGCAAAGCTGTAGCCTGGTGTCCCAGGAGTCCGTTGGCGGAGGCGCAGGAGTGTGGCTCTTTACGCTCAGAGTGTGGTTCCTCCTCCCCTTTTGGCCTAGGAAAGAATGAATACTGAAAAAGGAATGCTGTTCCTCATTTCATTTATTTTGATGCTGCTGATGGCTAAGCGTTACTTCAGGTAAATAGAAGATATCGATTGACAACGCCCTTCGGTGATGGCTGCTGAGCCTCCTCCCAGAGCTAACACTGCTTGGCCCTAGCAGCGGTGCTGGCGCCTGCTCCTCAGGACGGCGCATGCGCGTTTCCGCTCTCTGGGTTGTAAGCACCTCAGCGTGACTCATCGCGCGGTCTGGGTGCTGGGTTCTGTTCCAGGTGCTGGGAGGCAGCGACAAACAGTCCCTGAGCTTGGTGAGCTTTGCATTCTAGACAAAAGACGAGGGTAGCCGGGAAATTGGCTGAGCAAAGATGCTGCTGGATTTGTCCGAGGAGCATAAGGAGCACCTGGCTTTCCTGCCGCAAGTGGACAGCGCGGTGGTCGCCGAGTTTGGTCGAATAGCGATGGAGTTCCTGAAGCGAGGACCGAACCCTAAGATGTACGATGGCACCGCCAGAAAACTCAATGTGAGTAGTGTCCAGCATGGTGTGGAAGGATTAATGTATCTCCTCACTGAGAGCTCAAAGCTTATGATATCTGAACTGAATTTCCAAGACTCTGTTTTTGTTTGGGTATTCTCTGAAGAATTAAACAAATTATTGCTTCAGCTTTATCTGGACAACAGAAAGGAGATCAGAACTATTTTGAATGAATTGGCACCTGACCTTCCCAGTTACCATAGGCTTGAGTGGCCACTGGATGTACAGCTTGCAAGCAGAAGTCTCTGGCAACAGATTAAACCATCAGTAACTTTCAAGAGACACCTTAATCACAATGGAGATCAAAACACCAAAGTTCTGCAGACAGACCCAGCCACCCTGCTTCATTTAGTTCAGCAGCTGGAGCAAGCATTGGAGGAGATGAAAACAAACCACTGTAGCAGGGTAGTCCACAATATCAAGTAGTACTGGTTTCAAGATTTTAGTCCTTTAAATCATCTGTGAATTGGTGATATACAGGAATTACTTTTCAAAGATAATTTTTTGTTAATTGATGATGATAAGTATCTAGATTCCATGAAATTACTTTTCCTATTCTGGGATATTGAAGTTATGATCAGAAGCTAAAGTACAGTTTCTTCCCTGGTGCTAAATGTGATTAGTTTCTTGACAGATTAAAATGTACTTTGTATTTTAAATGTGTGAGTAGGATTGAAGTAGCTAGAAATGAATCTATACTGTTCATATCTTGTGTATATATGAATGACTATTCTGGTTTTGGTGCTTCTTTGTCTGCTTTATTATTTTCCTCCTTATTGATCAAAATTTGAAAATAAAATTTACAATGTAACACTATTTAAAAAAAAAGATGAGGGTAAAACACATGGCAGGGAGGTGGCTCGTTATACAGTGAAGGTCATAAAACTGCCCCTCGGGAGGCGGACAGCACTGCGTCGATGACCTCCATCCAGAGGTTCCAGTCCTGTGTCTCACAGGAGGAGCAGGACTCTGACGGACCTTTGAGAGAAACCTGAGTGCTGGGCTCAGCTGGGGCCCACCGAGGCCCAGGAAGCCTCATCCCTGTGGTTCCACTCCAGTCCTCACCAGGAGCAGAGCGGCATCTCGGGAGTCACTAGAAAGGCAGTTGTTCTTTCTTCCTTTCTTTTTTCTGTCTTTTCATTTTGTTTTGTTTCAATGAGAGGAGGTCTCGCTATGTCCTGTGTAGTTCAGATTGGCCTTGAACTCAGGGTGATCATCCTGCCTCGGCTCCATAGTGCTGGGCTCACAGGCCTGCACCACCATGTGCAGTGGAAAAGCAGTTGTGTTCTGAGGGACTCCAAAGATTGAACCTCTGCACGACACATATATGTGATAAAGGATCTGCAACCCAAAGACGAGCTGATAAGGAAACAACTCCGTTTCAAATATGGGCAAGAGCAGGGGTAGGGGGCCGCCTGTGATCCCAGCACTCAGAAGGCTGAGGCAGGAGGATTGATGTGAGTTCAGGGTCAGCCTGGGCTACATAGGGAGACTACCTCAAAACAAACCAAGAAACTCCCCCCCAAAACAAAATAAAACACGGGAGAAAGACACCAACCAATATCTCACCAGAAAAGATGCAAGGATAATAGGCATACAGTGAAGATGCTCACCATCATTTGTGAAAACAACACTGTACCACTGCAGACCCATTGGAGTGGCTGAACTCTAAATGCTAAGATCTGAATGCCAGCTGGGGCCAACTGTCCAGCACTGCTCGCCAAGGGCCCGAGAGAGGCAGGGACGGCAGGGACTTCGCCTCCACCTGCAGCTGAGCCTCATGGGGGCCATGGCATGCGACTCACTCCATGATTATTTGGCTACGAAATGAAGACATAAGTGGATCTTAATTCTAGAAACTTAAATACTGCCATTGCGATAGGCCTTTGTTGAAATTCAAAACTGAACATTTTGTTTAACTGCATAAAGAATGAGGAATCAGGACTGGTAGCGTGGATGGACCTAGAAATAGAAACGGGGGGTGTGGGGTGGCAGGTCCTCCTCAGCCCTGACCAGCACCCGGTGCTGTGAATGGGCTGAGTCGGGTCACCGTGCCCTGCTGTTGGCCGCAGATGTTCAGAGCTGGGTCACCATTGGCCAGCAAGAGGCTTTGAACCAATTTCCAATTCGCAGAATTTCCAGCCTACAAGGGTCTGTCAGGTGCCAGCCTGGCCCAATCCTGAGCACAGTGTTTAAATGAAAGGGAGTCGGGCGGGCAGCTGGACTCCTCCCCTCAGCTTCTCCAGTCAGCTGTAGCAGAGCCACTTCTCTTCATTGGTAAATTAAATTTGTATTTGAATGCATATTTTTAAATTTTTATTGGTTTTTTGGGATTGAACTCAGGACCTTGCGCTTTCAAGGCAGCAGCACCACTGAGCTACATCCCCGGCCCCGAATGCATATCTTCTTACTTGACCGGTTGATTTTTTTATTCTTTTCAGTTCTAAGGGTTGAACCCAGGGCTCTCACACTGAGCTCCAGCTCCAGGCCATCCCCCTTTTAAAGGAAACTTTGAGACAGTGTGGGTTCAGACATGCGATCCCCTGCCTCAGAATCCCGGAGTGCTGGTATGTTGGTTTGTTTGAAGTCCCCCTCCCAGCAAGCATATCCTCCCGTCCACCTTCAGCAGTGACTCCCTTCCGGACCACATCTGCCCCTCCAGAGCCAGCCACATGCCTCCTCTCCGGGGCTCCCCAGTAGCCTGGGACTGGGCTGGGCGGGCTCCGCTCAGGGCAACCTGGTGTCTCTTTGTCCCCAGGAGCGGCCCAGTGAGAGAGCTGCAGCTTTCAGAGTGGTTTACGCCAAGGTAAGAACAGCTGTGCCCGACCACACAGGGGCACCCCCTCCCCAACGCCTTGCACTGGGGCTGCAGCTGTCACCTGGTGCGCCTGTATTTTGCTGGAACTCGGGTGCCTAGAGCCACACTGTCCTGATCCTGGGTTCCTAACAGCTCTTCCCATTACTTCACACAGAACCCCTGGCCTCCTCACTAGTTTGCTGGTTTGTTTTTAATGCAGCAAATGCTTCAGCCTCCCCGCAGCCCCTCCCACCTCTGAAGCAAGCGCTACCCTGCACCTGGTGGTCGATCGCCCCAGGACCCTGGTTGAACTTTCTCTTGTTGTCTTTTTACACCATTTACATATTGTTTTCAGTATTGGGGATGGAACCCTGGGCCTTCATACAGAGCTTCGTCCTTGGCCCTTTTTGCTTATTTCAAAATCTCTGCTCAATGGGGTTCGTGAACCCTAGCCCACAATTGATAGCTCACCAGAAAAGATACACGGAAAACAAACAAGACAGGAAGGAAGACTCAGTGAGGAGATGATGAGCAGGCAGCAGCCCCGCCCTGCCCGGGACAGTAGATTCTGTCCCCAACAGCATCTCACCAAGTCACCAAGTTGCCCAAGCTGGACTTGAACTTGCAGTCCTCCTGCCTCCGCCTCCCAGAGTGCTGGGATGGTAGGTGTGTGGCAGCACACTTGGAGTTTTTAAATATCATTTGATCCCATCCACACGTATTCTGAAAAGGGCTATTTTTAAATTTTAGAGGCTTATGACTTTAGGAGGAAGATGGCACACTTGTGTTATCTTCTGAGACTTCTGGCTCCCTCAATGCGTGTGGGGCTAAGATCCACCCGGGCATTGGCGCCCTGTGACCCATTTGTCCGAGGGACCCGATTTGGAGACCGGGCAGCCCCTCACCCACTGCCCGGCCCAAAGGCAGTGGGACCTTGGCTGCAGAGAGGCAGGGCCACTGTGAGTGTTCTCATCCCTCCCCAAGAGCTGGGTAAAGTTGGACCTCTGGGCTGGTGGGCCCAGTTGTGTGTCTTGACTTAGTCCTCACAGTTCAAGACCAGGGAGCTGTGTGGTTCGCGTGGGTGAGGGCTCCCACCCCAGCCACGGCCACTGCCGTCCTGCTATTCCGAAGGGCTCCACCCCGCGCCCACTGCCCTGTCTCAAACAGCAGCACGGAAGGGGCACACGCTCTCCCGCACTGGGCGTGGTCAGAACCCCACCCACCATGAGGAGCCTGGAATCCCCAGCGCAGCGGCTCCGACAGGTGTGAAAACCGTGCCCGAGTGATAGCGTCAAAGACCCCAAGGCACTCTGGTCCCTACCCATAAGGAAAACGGTACAATCAGAATCACGGTTTTGGAGCTGTGGAAAGTAACCAAAGGTTTGCAGTCAGTGGGGGGCAAAGCTGAGACCGAGAGGGGGAGGTTTGGGCTTTAACTTGCCCTGGTTCCACTGATGGCCTGCACCGGAAGTAAGAGCCAGCATGCAGGAAGCTCCGCAGAGGCAGAGGGCTCCACCCAGGAACCCGCCCGGCCTGACTGGTGCTCATCTCACCCCCCGATGGACCTTGAGGCTCTGTGCCAGCAGGAAGCGAAGGGCAGGCAGAGCTCCTGCCACCTCCTCCCGCTGACATAGGCGCCTCTCACGGAGCACAGAGCCTCAGGTGGGGCAGCCGATGCCCTGGTCCCAGGTGCTCATGGAGATTTGTCCCATGGCTCACTGAGCCCTGAGCACTCGGGAGACACTTCAGAGGCCACAGGTCACAAAACACCTGGACTTTATACAATTAGTTCAGAAGAGTCATGAAATAAACACAATAGCAACAAACACAAAACAAAAATATACCAAGCCCTTGCTCTATGATGCTATTTAAAATACCCATTTTCAACAGCAACAGCAGGCATGCAAAGAAATAAGGCTGTGTGGCTTAGCTGGGCGTGGTGCACACCTGTAATCCCAGCACTTGGGAGGCTGAGGCAGGAGGATGGGCATGAGTTTGAGGCCAGCCCAGACTACATAGTGAGTTCAAGACCAGCCTGGACTATACAGTGAGACCCTGTCTCAAGAAATAAAAAATAAAATAAAAGACTGTACGGCCTGTGTTTGGGGAGAGAGGAGTCCGTAGAAACTCCTTGATGAAGCCCAGATTTGGGGCCTACTAGACAAAGAGTTCAAGTCAGCTATTTTAAATATCTGCAAAGAACTAAAGGAAACTGGGAATGATACCTTACCAAACAAAGAAAATACAGTTCAGACATTACAAAAATGGACCAGGTAGAAAATCGGGTATAGCAACTGAAATTAAAATTCACCAGAGAGCTTCAGTCACAAGGCAAAGAAGGCGGAAGAGCCACGCCCAGGTCATAGTCATCAACAAGAACCAAGACAAAGAGCCAGAGCAGAAGAGGGAAGGGATTCGTCATTCACAGGGGCTCGAAATAGGATCGACAGCCAGCCGTGGTTTCTTCAGACAGTGTGAAGGCTGGAAGTGAGAATGAGGATCACACTGCTGGAAGATGTGTTGGGCCCACCAGCCCAGTCCTGTCCAGAGAAGGGGGAGGAAATGCAGATATTCCCAGAAAAACAGTGGTGGGGAAAATGGTCTCTAACAGACCTGCTCTATCACAGACACGACAGCCAATGCAGGCTAAGAGCAAGGCTGCCAGACAGGAGCCAGACACACATTGGAGCAGAGTACGAGAGAGGCAACCATGGCGGGGACGTGGAAGGCAGCTCGAGTGCCCTCGGCTTCAGCTATCTTCTCCTGCCTTATTTAGGTGCAAAAGCAACGATGATTAAGCCACTGATGGGCACACAGCATGTAAAGACGTGACCGTGTGACAATAACAGCACAGAGGCCGAGTGGGTGGAGCGACACAGGACATGCACGTTGTCTGCTAGTGGATGTAGCTGGTATTAGCCCAACTAGATCATTGCAGGTTAAGGTTTTAATTGTAATTTGCAGGGCAAATGGTAAGTGTTAGACCCAGGGAGAGAGAACCAACCAGAGACCGATATTAAATCCACACCGGAGTTTATTACCGGCCGGGACCCGAGCTAAGCATCGGACTGGGGGAAGACAAACATGTTTTATACGCCTTTGAGGCCAACAGTTTCTAGGCCCCCTAAGGGATAGAACTAGCAAAGCAAGCAAAGGTACAGAAGCGGAACGTCCTGCTGTTAGAACATTTGTAAAACACTAGTTGATTAATTGTTGTTTCTCAAGAGACTTTCTAAGGGGAGGAGGTTTCTAAGCTTCCTCCTTCTGAGTTCATCTAAAGGGCAGGCAGGTGGGTCAAGCAGCAATATGGAGTCTGTCTTGCTAACTAGGGTCTTTCAGTAAGAAAATAAATAAACAATGGATAGCAAAGAAATAAAGGAGTTAAAAGAGCATTCTAGAAAATTTCTATTTAACACATGAAAAGTCATTAAATGAGGGAAAGAGAAATAGAGAATACATGGCATACAGAAGGAAAACGACAAGATGATCATTTTGCTGTCACAGTCTATAAGTGAAGAAAATACTCCAGTTAAAAGACAGAGATCATCAGAGTGGATAAAAGCATGATCCAGCTATGTGCTGCCTACAAGAAACAATCAAGATTCAAAGACACCAATAGGTTCAAATAAAGGATTGAACATGTGTACCATGCAAATTAACCAAAAGAGAGCCCAAGCAACTGTACTAAAATCAGACAAAAATATACCAAGAAAAATAGCAATACAGCAATTATGAACATTTGCATCTAGCCAGAGTCCTCAGCTAAACAAAGTAAGCACTGACCAATTTGATGAGGGAAATAGACAGTTTGACAAGAATAGTTAGCAACTTCAATATTCTCAGTCCAATAATGGACAGAATAACTAGACAGAAGACCAAACAGGAATGCCAGGCATGTGGCCCACTCTGTAATCCCAGCATTCAGGAGGCTGAGGCAGGAGGATCACCACAAGCTCAAGGCCAGTGTGGGCTACATCGTAAATTCAAGGTAAACCTGAACTGCATAGCAGGACCCCATCTCAAAACAGAAGAAAAAGAAAAGGGGAAGAGAAGGAGGAGGAGGAGGAAGACCAGCAAGGAATCAGAAGGTCCACAGAGCACTGCACCAGAACATACTCCCTCTTCAGGGCGCAGGAAACGATCTCCATCACAGGCCAGGAGCTCAGGTAAAGAAAATCTCAGTGTACCCAAAAGGCTTGAAATCATACCAAGTGTGTCCTCTGACCCAGAGGGAATAAAATGAGAAGTCAGTAACCAAAGAATTTCGGGGAGTTCATAGGTACGCAGCAATTAAACAGCTCATCCCTGAGTGGCCATGGTGCAAGGAGGAAACCACAAAGGAAATTAGAAAGTGTTGGATGAATGAAAAGAAACACCCTGCATCCCAGACCAGACAGAGAGGGGCGGGGGACACACCTGGTACTTGAGCCTGAGCTGCAGGAGGAGACTTCTGGTCCACAGGAAGGAAACAGAAGAAGAGCAAAGGAAAGTAAGCAGAAGGAAAAATGAAAATCAAAGTGAGATAGAAAACAGTAGAAAAAATCAACAAGGGCCGGGGATTTAGCTCGGTAGTTCCGCTGCCTGCCTCGCAAACGCAAGGTCCCAAGTTCGATCCCCAGTACCAAAAAAAAAAATCAACAAAACCAAAATTTGTTCTCTGAAATGATCAACAGAATAGATAAAGAAAGGAAGAAAATCAGGGGTGATCGGGGACATCACACCAACCTGCAGAAATTACAATGATTACAAATGAATATGATGAGCACTTGATGCCAACAACCTGGACGGCCAGACTCCTAGAAAGAATCAATTCCCAGAGATTCTAGAAAGACTAGAGAAGAAAGAGAAATCCAAAATGGGTAGAGATTGAATTAGTGACCATTTAAACGCCTCATGAAGTGTTCTCCAGGGTCAGAGCCAAGTGACTTCATGAAGGAATTATGTCCAATGTTCAGAGGAGAATTAATACCAACCCTTCGCAAAGGTTTAAAAAACTAAAAAGCATGGGCACACTTCCCAGTGCATTGTGGGAGGCCAGGGTTAGCTGATACCAGAACCAGACAAAGACACGGAAAGAACAGCACAGACCATGACCTGTGTGGGTAACAGGCAGAGCTCCCACACTAGAAAATTGGATCCAGAAGTTTAGAAGAAGGGTCAGGCTGGTGGGATTTGTCACAGGGACACAAGTTTGGTTCAACCAGAGATCAATGTAAGACATAGGATTCATACAGTGAAACTTAGAACCATAAGAGCATCCCAACACAAACAGAAAACAAGCATTTGACAAAATCAGCATCCTTTTGTAATCTAAACACTCAAGAAACCAGGAAGAGGAGGGAAATTCTTCAAACTGCTGAGTCCACAGCACAGGCAGCATAAGGAAGTCTTGGCAAATGAACATTGTCAGAGTGAACTCTGTTGTGGTCATTATCAAGAAAGTGGACGGATGACACACAGAATGGGAAAAATGTCTGCAAACTACACATCTGCTGGAAGTCCAGTTATTCAGAGCATATAAGGAATTCTTACCATCAAACAACAAAGCTGTCAACACCGATTGCTTTATCAGCTCTTCAGAAAGTTAACTGCAGAGCTGCGACGGGACCCAGACATTCGCCCTTGGATGTGAACTCATGCTATAGTTGATGTCTACAGTGGCCCCCAAAGTCTTGCGCGTGGCGGCTCAGTGGCCAGCTGATGGGCTTTGGAACTGACTGGGTCGCCAGGGCTCCAGCTTCATCAGGGATTCACAGCCTTGTTTCCTGCAGTCTCACTGAGTTTGCTGATCAGTTCCAGGGGGCTTTTCTTAGATTTCCCAGGATTGATCTGTGTGGACGATCAAGTAAGCTGATTGTGTTACGGACAGGGTTATTCTTCCCTTGCTTTTCCTGCCCTATTGCAGTGGCCAGAACTTCCGTCCTTATGTTGAGTCAGCACGAGAGTGGGCATCTTGCCATCCACGTCTCTGATCTGAGGGAGGGAAGCATTCTGTCTTTCATCACCAAGTGTTGGCTGAGGATTTTTGTAGATATTCTTTGTCACACTGAGGTGCGTCTTGGTCACTTTCTCGTCACTGAGACACAATTCCACGGTCTGCCGGCTCCGAGGCAGGAAGCCACAGCAGAGGAAAGCTGCTCACAGCAGGACGGACAGGAGCCAGAGAATCAAAGCTGCGGAAGGGAAACACACCCACCTTCCCGGCAGACCCCACCTCCTAACAGGAAGTCAGCTCTGCCACCCTCGTGGTTCAGTCACCTTCCCACAGCCCAGGCCCAGTGCACGAGGTCTCTGGGGAACATTCTTAATCTAAGCCCTAACAAGGTCATTCCCTGTCCAGAGCCATTCTATATGATTTTTTGGGAAAAATCACTTCATAATTAAATTACCCTTAGTGCTGTCTGAGGCCGAGTCTCCTTGCCTGTGAGCTGGCCACGGCATGCAGAAACATTGCTCCATGTGCCTCCAGTCACAACTGAGGCCTCGATGCCCCTATGATGCTGTGAGCTCAAGGGCAAGGTCACACCAGCTGGCCTAGGATGTGGCTCAGCAGGGCAGCGCCTGCCTGGCATGGGCGAGGCCCTGAATTCAATTCCCAACACCAAAAAATAATAGTAATAATAAATAAATAAATAAATAAAGTAAGATCACATCAGCTGAAGACATCCTGGTTCTTTGAGAACCAAGTAGTAATAAAAAAAAGAAAAAGAGGGCCAGGGATTTAGCTCAGTAGTTCCGCTGCATGCCTTGCAAGTGCAAGGACCTGAGTTCAATCCCCAGTTCAAAAAAAAAAAAAAAAAAACAAATAAAATAAAAACTTTTTGGGCTGGAGATTTAGCTCAGTGGTTCTGCTGCCTGTCTCGCAAGTGCGAGATCCTGAGTTCGATCCCCGGTACCAAAAAAATTTTGAAAAGATAAATAAATAAAAAGCAACTATTTGTACATATATTCTTAAAAAAAAGAGAAAGGTCTCACCTGGGGGAGGGACAAATTCCTTATCAGCCTAACTCGTCCCACCTACTACTGTGAATTGCTTTGCCCATCTCACTGTCCTCATCAGCATAAGATCCTTGTCAACATAGGATGGATCACCGCTGCCTCTAAGTCACCTGACACTCTCTCCGATTACCGTGCACCCAGGAGTGCCAGCGCAGAGTGGCTTTGTCTTTGCCCACTCTGAGGCACTGACCTCCCAGGCCCTCCTGTGTTACACAATGATGTCTCCACTGTCTCTGTCCTTAGCCCTCGTAGCCCCTCTCTAGGCAGATCGGGGGATTGACCGGCCTCCGATAATTCCTGGCATCCCTGCTTTGCTCTGGGAGCTTCTATCGTGAATGCGGTGGTGGCATAATGCTCTCCTGTCAGTCGAGGAGGGTGTGGTGGTTCTCTCACTGCGTGTGGCAGCTGATGTGGGTCTTCAGATGCTGGAGCAGCCCGGCGTGCCTTGGATCCTGTTTCATCCTTGTGACTGAAAGCGCTTCTAATGGCTCTCTCCTACCTTTACTCCTCTCTTCATTTCTTCTGGCCACTTGGATGGCCTCAGTGCGCTCGAGACCAAGAGAGACAGAGAGGGAACGAGGGCGGGAGATGAACGGCATTCAGGGAGGCCGTGGTCCTGCCCTGACAGAGGCGACTCGGGCGGTGACCACAAATGCGCGGACTCCGGCTGCCTTTCTGTGGCCCCTGCTCAGAGGCCATGCGGGGTGTGCCCTGCGAGACAGCGTGTTTGGCTGTCTGCCTCTTGCTCCTGCATAATGGGCGCTCAGGTTTGGCCAGGCTGAGGGGTGATGACTGTGCCCACTTGCCCGGCTGGTAGCAGCAGGTGCCCTGCCAGCCTTAGCTGTGGCCACACATGGCAGCACCTGCTCAGCTCATTCTGTGTGCCCTTAGGAGATGCCTGGACATCCTGGAGGTCACCAGCTGGCTGGCCCCAGTGCTGTGGGAAGGTAGGCCCTGCGGAGGCACTAGAGGGGCAGAGCCTCCCGGGGGCCGGCTGCTTTGCCTTTCTGTTCTGCAAACATGATGACAGCCTCTGTCCTGGGCCCTCTTCCCGCTCTGAGCAGCCTGGATGGCCTGCCCAGGAAATGCATCGCTCTGTTCTCCACTGTGGCCAGTCCCCTCGGGCTCATGTCCACTCAGCTCTGTCATGCACATTTCCTAGTTCTGCTGGGACCTTCAGCTTCAGTGACGCTTCTGGTAGCACACGGGGTTTTGCCTGGGCCCCGTGAGCAGCCCCTCCCTCGCTCTGTATGCCCCAGGTCTGCAGAGGGGCACCTGGAGCATTTCCTGCACTCGGCCACCATACACTTCATGCACGGTCAGCAGATGGTCTTCTACCTCATCCTGGACAGCTATGTGGACCCGCCCGATGTGCAGCCCAGGCCCCTGCAGAGCTTCCAGATCCTCATGGCGGGTGAGGAGCAGTGGTGGCCCGAGCCTGGACCTCGTGTGCCTGCAGGTCCTGCAGGAACACCTGCTGAGCCACATCAAGGACCAGGTGGAGCTCCTCTTCAGCATGGCCAGCAGTCTGGTCTTCCAGGATGACTTTGGCCTGGAGACGCTGGGTGCATCGGTGGCCCAGCTGCACGCCTGGTGGTACTTCCCGAACACCCAGAGCTTCCCCCATGAGTAGAGGCCCAGCTCAGTGGCCTACATTCCCTTCAGACAGGGCGACTTCTACTACAGGGGCTCCGTCGTGGGAGGCCTGCCCTGGCAGATGCTGGCCTCGTGGACCAGTGTCTGAAGGGCATGCTTCAGGACCTGGAGAACAGGCTCAGCAGTACTTACAGGAAGCACCTCAACAAGTGCTTCTTCCTCCACAGGCCCACCAAGCTGCTGTCCCCGGAGAACAGCTGGGACGCCAAGTTCATCCTGCCTCCCCAGGTGCTGCAGGTACAGGTGGCTCAGGACCCCAGGGCCATCTGAGGGCGGCACCCACATGCGGGCAGTTTAGAGCAGTCCACTCCTCAGAGACTGCAAACGTGGCCCTTCCAACGGAGAGTTTCCTCCTTCCAGCTTTGGCCCATCCACTTTGACCAGTAGAGGATAAAGAGCAGCAGGCGATTATTTAATTTCCACACACCGTGAGGCTATCTTTCTGTGTTTAGAAACATGGAAATACTTTTTTTCTAGAGCCATTCTTTCTAAAGGAGAAAGACTGTAGTTGATAAAAAAAATAAAAATCTCTTCCCAAAATGGAAGTGTGAAGTGTAAAGGAAGAACCATTTCTGTCAGCCTGGGCCTCTGATACCCTGTGTGGTTTCAGAGCAGGGTGGCTTGGGCCCGGCCGAGTGCCTGTGGTCACAGAGGGCAAATCCATGGTGTCAGAGCACGAGTTTCTTTGTAATTTAAAAGCAGAGCCTATGGAGCCCATGCTGAAGGGGCCCTGCCAGAGTGGAGCTGGGTCAGAACCGTGTCCCGGGCCAGCTGCCCTGGGCTGTGGTCTGTGAGCGGATCCCAGGGTAGTGGGGTTGAGCTCCCGCTCAGAAGTGTGACCCGGCCCTGTGGTGGCCGCCACTGTGGCTGAACCCTGTCCCCACTCTGGAGGGTGTGACCGCGTGTTGACAGCGTCTTCCAGAGTCGCTGGTTAGAACGAAGCCCTCGGGCGGCCTTCACCCAATCTGACAAGGTCTGGACACAGACACGCTCGGGGGGAACAACTCAGCGAGGACCCGGGAAAGGCCGTGCTGGCTGAGGAGGAGACCTCAGGGGAGCTGCCCACCCTGCCAGCCGTGGTCTCTGGCCTCCGCCTCCAGGGCCACGAGCGACAGCAAGGCGGAAGCTGCCTGGCCCAGCCCTGTGATTGTGGCCCCAGTGAGCCGCTCGGTACACACTCAGCACTCCGCACAAGTGGAACACTGACAATGCACAGTGCCACCAACACGCCAGGCAGGGAACCGGAAACAGGTGGAGAAGTCAGGCTTGGCTTCCGGGTCAGGCCCAGGGTTGAAACCCACATGTCCTCTGCTACTTCACCACATGCAGGTCACACCGGGCTGTCCCCGGCCATGTCTGTCACCACCTGTCCTGCTGCTGTCCCTTGGAGTCAGGAAAATGACATTTTTGGTGACTCTACTCTTGCATCTTGCAGAGTCCTTCTCCATTAAAATCAGCCACATGAATTTCAAGATGGAGGAACTAGGGCTGGGCATGGTGGCGCACGCCTGCGATCCCAGCACTTGGGAAGCTGAGGCAGGAGGATCACTATGAGCTTGAGGCCAGCCTGGGCTACATAGCAAGACCCTGTCTCAATTGAGAGAGGAAGAGAGAGAGAGAGAGAGAGAGAGGCAGAGAGAGAGGCACCAAATACTATGTTACCCACAAATCTACATCTACAACTATTAACCAGCAGTCTGTCTGACTGGGGTTAGAGAGGGAGTATTGCACTAAACAAGATATTTTTCCCCTGCCAGTTTATGGATGAGGGTAATTTATTGAGAAGGTTCCTAAAATTTTACCTTTAGAAAAATTGTGGAGTACAACTGGGGATTTAGCTCAGTGGTTCCACCGCCTGCTTCGCAAGCACAAGGTCCTGAGTTCGATGCCCGGTACCAAAAAAAAAGTCATGGAGTAATATTAAACAATCCTAAATTTCTTGATTTATCTGGGAGAATAACAAGTAAACTTTTTGTTTTGTCTTGAGACAGGATCTCACTGTGTAGTACAGCCTGACCTTGAACTTTCGGTGATCCTCCTGCCTCAGCCTGCCAAGTGCTGGATCACAGGCATGCGCCACCACACCAGGCACGACGTGCAAACTTGTCAATGTCTAGAATTGCCAGTCCAAGAGCTCGCTTAGAGACAGGAAAACCAGGTCGCTCCAGCCTCCGGCCTCCATCCCTGCTCCTCGCGGGCGTTTCTGCCAGTGCACACTAAGGAATCTTAAAAAAGCATTTAACTTTTAGTTAAGCATGGTGGCACAGGCCTGTAGTCCAGCACTCCGGGAGGCTGAGGCAGGAGAATTGCAAGTTCATGCCCAGCCTGGGCAACTTAGCACTAGGTGAGATTCTGCCTCAAAGAATAAAAAGGGCTGGGGATGTGGCCCAGTGCAAAGGCCCGGGGTTCAATCCCCAGTGCCATCAAAAGAAAGAATTCCTCCTTTGATTTTTAGAAGTAGGATTGTGACAGAGTTGGACTCGGGTTAAATCCCTCTGTCAGCCTTGGACGTCAGTGGCTGTGGGATGGCCTCTTCCAGGCCAGGGGCCTTTTTCCGGGTGTCTGCTTGCTCCTCTGTCATTGCTGCACACGCGGCCCGTGTCCTGACTCCCCACCGTGTGGCCCGGGCCTCTGATGCCCCAGAGCTGAAGCCTCCTTGTGCCCTGTGCCTGGGGCGGCTGCCGCCTCAGAGGTGCAGGCAGCATGGGCACCTCAGGGCCCGTCTTTCTTAGGCACCAATTTCAAGGCCCGGCGCAGTGCGGGGGCCTCACCGCCTTCCCTCGGGAGCTGCGACTTCCCCCTTCGCTGTCGTAATAACGCCGCTTGTATGACGGCCATGTGAAATCAGTACACACTGCGTTCATTTCTTGGCTTTGTGTCCTGACTGAACACTGTCTTTCTGTCTGTCCTGAGATCTGCCACCTGATTTTCCTTAGTGCTTATCGATACTACCACAGGGCAGCGGATCCATTTCTACTACTTTTCTTTCCTTTTTTGGTTTTTTGAGACACAGTCTCGCTATGTAGTTCAGGCCGGCCTCGAACTCATGGACGTCTTCCTGCCTCAGCCTCCCGAGTCCTGGATTGCAGGTATGTGCCACCATGTCCAGCTACACTCACTGCTTTTCTTTATAGAACATTTCAAAACTTCCATTCCTCATGTAAATTTAGAACCAGGTTTGTAATCTGGGAAAAGTCTCCCCCTGGAGCCTGGATTTAATTGTCTGCAAGCTGTAGATTAACCTGAGGGCCGCTAACCCTTTGCGATATTGCGGAACAAGCAGAAACGGCTCATTTATCTGCGTGTGTTCACGTTGCCGTGGGAGTACCTGGCTCTCAGGCACAGGAAGCCCAGCTCCGTCGCCGACACCCTTCAGGCCTGATGAGGCCTTTGCTGTCTTCTCCCGTGCAGCGCCCTCTCCGGTTCTGAGCCTGCATGTGCCTGCCTGCGGTTTCCCCAGGGCTGGTTTGTGGGAAGCCGCTGTGTTCCGTGTCTGCTGCAGCCGTGTTTGCGGCCAGCTCTGAGTCTCCTGCGGTGATGCCCACACAGCCCCTGGACCTAACTGGGTCATGTTCACCGAGCTTGGAAGGCCTTGGCCGGCCTTCTCGATCCCCACAGGCTCCAAGGGGCGCTTTCTGGGTCAGGCATCCGGCCAGGCCTGTCCAGGCCTCTCGGAAGGAGGCTTTGAGTGTCTGACCCATTTTCCCAGGCCTGCCAGCTGGGGCGGGCCAGACACGCCTGGGTGGGGCTCCGCTGGGGAGCAGGTTCTGGGGCCAAGGTAGCTCTGGAGGCTCCACCTTGTCCTGAGGTCTCACCCAGGTCCCTCAGTCGCCCTTGGGAGGAGAACGCCGTGGGCGGCCCCATCGGCCCAGTGCAGGATGTTTCCGGGGACCCTCTCCACGGCCCCGGAGGGCTCTTCCGGCTGAGGGCAGCTTGGGGGGCACTGTGGGTCCCTTCAAGGCTCTTGGCTGAGGACCTGGTGGCCCAGAGTGGGAGGGCAAGGACAAGGCGGACAGGGCTCCCGGCAGAGGGGCAGCCGGGCTGGGTGAAGGGAAGGAGGGCTGAGGGTCGCGCAGGGTGGAGAGCACAGGCAGAAGCTGGGAGCCGCCTCACGCCAGCCTGGGCGGGGGGCACGGGCCTGTGGCACGGAGAGGGGTGTGACTGGGGGCTGCCTTCCAGTCGGGGAATCCGGGCACCACAGCACAACACTGTCCGCGGTGCCCCTGCCACCTGCCCCGTGGGGCCACGTCCTGATGGCCACGCTCTGGTGCCCTGGTGGAGGCCCAGCCCCGCTCCCCAGTGCCCACCCTGGCGTCTGCACACGCTGGAGGCGGGTGGAGGGGCCGTGTCCCCCAGCCATCCCCCGCGGTTACTGTTCTGGGCCGGCCAGGGCTGAGGCAGGGGCAGCACTCACCGGCCGTGTTGGAGACGGGAGCTCGGTGCAGGCGGAAGTGCTCCACTCGCTCCTGGAACCTCTGCAGCCACGCGGGGTCCCCAGGCAGGCTCCGGGCTCACATGGGAGGCTGGGGTGAGGCCGCAGTGGGCAGCAGCCTCGCCTCTGCTCCTCCCCAGCGCAGGGGTGGGGGCCGCTGTCCCCCGACCAGGCGAGGCCAGAAGCTCCACGCACTTCCCTTCTCAGTGCAGGGCTCTCAGCCCTGGCCTCAGCTGGCCTCCCCTGTGGCCCTCAGCCCCTCTCCTGGCCTTCAGGACCCTCTTCCCCCACACCCCTCAGCTCTTCTCCCAGAATGCTTCCCTCTGACACCTCCAGGACTTGGGTCCTGGTGATCCTGCTCCCTGACTCCCTGAGCCCCCCACCCGCTGACCCTGGCACCCCAAGGTCCTGCCTGCCCCAGGACCTACCCAGCAGCACCCATAGGCTGGTGACCACGTCGTCCTCAAATCGTACGTAAAGGATGAGGTTGGTGTAGTCGGTGCTGGCGAAGCGGACGTGCATGCGGCCCCCCTCAACTGGGGAGACCCAGCCGGTGATGCAGGGACCTCTCCTCTGTTTCCAGCCCCCATGGGCAGCACAATGGGCATGGGCCCCTCCCAGCACCCACTGCCCCCCAAAGCCAGCAGCTCCCCAGGCATCTGGGCATCCCCGAGCCCCCGCCCGCCCAGAGGAGGGGTACTCACAGGAGCCGAGGTACTGGCCCTGCAGCCCAGTTGGGTGGACGGTGACATTTATTCCTTCACAGGCACCCTCTCCCCTGAGGAAAGAGGGGATGCTTACACCGCCACCTTTCCAGGCTCCTCTGGCCCGCACAGGGGGTGGACTGACTGCTCGGGCTCTGCCAGGGACGCCTCACAGCCCAGTGTCCTTGACCCCGGCTCTGAGCCCTGGTCCCAAGGTCCAGGTAGGGGACCTGTCCTGAGCCCCTGATTCCGGCTCTGTGTGGAAGCCACCCCGCCCCGTCCCAGCGCAAGTCCTCTGGGGCGCGAGTGCAGCAGGCAGCCATTCCCAGTCCCGGTGCCACTGTCCGGGGCACAGGAGTCTGCAGGACACAGCTTGGTCCCTACGCTGCGGTGCACAGGGGGGAGCCCCCAGGCCAGGCTCTCGGTCAGGCCCCAGGGCAGTGGGCTGGTGTGGAAGTGCCCTCCAAGCCAGGGAGGGCTGTGCAGAGCGGCAGGCACGTCCTGCCTGGGGTCCCGGGTTGCCCTTAACGCTGGAGATCCCACACTAAAAACTCCGGGCTCGGGGTCCCCCGACAGCAGGGCCTGTGGGCAGTGGGGACAGTGCGGTCAGCCGAAGCCTCCCAGGCTGTCTGTCCTGCCCCCTCCTCTTAAGGCTTCGGCCACACTCGGGCCCCTCTGGCTCTGAGCACTGGTGCTGTCCCTGGGCCCCAAGACTGTGGGGACCACACTCACTTCCAGAACAGCATGAACTCCACATCCCCGCCGTCCCGGGTCCGGATGGAGTGGAGGGACAGCTTCAGGGGGTCCTCCGGGGAGACCAGGTGCGCGTGGCTGGAGGCCAGCTGGACAGTGAACCAGCGTCCCTCCACCTGCAGGTGTGGGCAGAGGGTGAGGCTGGCCCGGCCCCGCCACAGGTAACCCGGGCCCTGCGTGGGCTCTGAGTGAGACCAGCAGGGGGTGTGGCCCCAGGGGGGAACCAGACATCCCCTCAGCATCTCTGCGAACTCCCATGGGTCCCGGGTGGCACACGCTGTGGCTTCCTGGCTGACAAACTCCCCTCTCTTTGCCCTCCCCTTCCCTGCTGCCTCATCCTACGGCCCCTGCCCAATCTGGCCCGAGTTCCACGCCCTACGAGTCCAGGGAGGACAGATGGAAGGGCCACTGTGTCCCAGACACAGGACGTCCTACGTCCTCCGGGCCTGGTGCTGTCCACAGCCCCCATCCCTGACCGTGGTCGCTGGGCCCCCAGGGCCAGGCAGACGGGGAGGAGCCCCATCTGGGATGGCCAGGCCGGCGGGGGGAGTGGAGTCAGTCGTGGATGTCCCCAGAGTCCCCAGTGAACCCCGCCCCTGCCCCTCCAGGCCTCACCCAGAGCCAAGTGGGCCCCACCCATGACACCCACCTTCTGGGGGTCGAAGCCTGGCTGCACTGGCACCTCGTCCAGAGCCTTCTGGGCACCAGCCAGGCCCAGGCCAAGAGCCAGCAGCAGCAGCAGCCCTCCCTCCAGCGTCATGGCAGTCGGCTCCTCTTCTCCTCGACTGTCCAAGACCCACTGTCTGGCTGACTCTGCTGTCCGTCTGGCCCTGACCAGCTGGTCCTTCCTGGGGCAGAGGCCGCCCCTGTGTCCGTGTCCACGTGACCTGCAGAGGGCCTGGCTGCCCGGCCAGTCTGTGCTGGAATCAGGCGAGGCCAGGAGGACTCTAGAGAGGAGGACGCAAGCACGCTGGCCCCTCCCACAGGGCCCATCCTGCTCCCAGGCTGCCCTCCTCCCAGGGTGTCTGTCTCTCTCATGCCCTCGGTCCCCTCGAGCCCACTTAGCTGGGCCCCTGAGTGGTAGGGACAGAGGAACGGTGCAGCCAGGCCCTGAGCCAGCGGTGCATCCCCATTTGCAGACAGCCCCCCCACTCCACCCACCTCTCCAGCCCCATACCCCTCCCTGCATGTCCAGGCTGGCATGGGGCCCAAGTTTTTAGGGTCCTCTTGGCCTTGGTGCCCCATGCAGAACCTGGTCTGCCAACTCAACACCTTCCTTGGTACCCTGCCCCCTACAGCTCCCTTGGCCTCCAGGCCCCACCTCCTTCGTTGTGGGGGACTCTGGCCAGGAGCTTGTGGGACCCCGAAGTGCGGCCCCAGCAGGTGCCAGCTCAACTCCCACACTCCCAGGCCTATGTGGGAGCAGCAGCCAGGGACACTGAGGCAGCGGGCGGGACAGACATGGGGCCCGGGTCCCCTGGGTCAGCACAGACAGGTGGGGCCTGGCAGCCCAGCACTCCGCGTGGCCCCTCCACTGCCCAGCTGCACCTGGGCCCAGGGTTTCTAGGTCCTCCCTGTCACCCACTCTGCTAGTTTCAAGGGCTGGGGACGCAGGGCTCTCTGCCCCCATCCAGCAGCCTTTCCTGAGAGCCCAGGAGCCCCACCGCCACTGTGCACAGACAAGAGGCCCTGAGCCATGAGCAGATGCAGAACCTGTTTATTGCTCTGGGCAGGAGTCTGGAAGCAGAGGCTGCGAGAGACACTGGCTCGGTTTCGGTCGTGCTGCGGAGGTCTGGGGACCAGATGCTCAGCTGCACCTTCAGCCCAGCAGGGGCTGCAGTTCCCGAGCTGTCCCCTCCTCCCTTCCCCTCCACTGTCCTGCTGTCCTGGACCCAAGGGCCCTGTGAGCCCCATGTCTGAACCCCTGGACCCCCGAGCCTCCCAGACCGGGGCAAAGCCCTCGAGGTCACAGACCCCGGCCTCCCGCTCCCTCCGGCTGTGATTCTGGAGCTTCTCAGGGGCCTGTGTGTGTCCTCACATTCCCAAGCTGCGGAGGAGGACAGAGGTGAAAAGGCTCCAGCCTGCTGCCCGGGAGGAGTGGGGCAGGCCTGCCCCGGGAGCCAGGGTGCAAGTGAGGAGCCCGACAGCTGGGTGGGGTGCAGGGAGACCAGGCAGCTGGTAAAGGACTCTACACAGAAGAGGGGGCAGGACACTCGGGGTGAGGGAAGTGGGGAGCAAGCCAAAGGTGAGATTGGCCAACCAGGGAGATTTCAGAAGGAGCGTGTGTGAAGGAGTGTGGACGTGTGTGGTTGAGTGTGCATGCATGCGTGTGTGCACATGTGCGCTGGTGTGCACAGGCTGGTGTGTGTGCACTGGGGCATCCAGCGTAGGTGGCTGCAGATGGGAGGGCAGCTGAGGCCTGTGCTCTGGTCTCTGCCCCTCCGAGCCCTGGTGACTGGGGGCCATGGTCACCCGGGCGGTGCCAAGCCCCGTGAGCCCCCGCACAGCCTGTCTTCCTGTCCCCTGACAGTGGCTCAGGCTGGGCCCTGCAGTCCTGGCCATGTACCAGGTGGGCTTGGGAGATGCTCCCCGCGAGCTGTTGCCAAAACAGAGCTGAACTGCAGGCGTCTACTCACCTAGGAGCCCAGGGAGGGGCATCGCGCTGTGGGTGGAAGAAGAAGGGAGGTCAGGGCAGCCCTCCCCACTACCAAGGCCGGGCTCACTCCCAAAGCTAACCCTGTCCTCCAGCTGGCTGCCCCAGGAGGGTCTCCTAAGGGGCTGAGGCCTCCTGAGGAGCTGTGGCCTCTGAGCCCGTGGGAGGTGTGGGGACAAAAGGGCAGCTCACCCTGCACAGTCAGGTCCTCCACGTTGTCCGACCCGATGCCCCGTCTAGACAGGTGCTCGCTGTAGGCCTCCTGCCCAGGTGGGCTCACCAAGAGAAGGGGAGGCCGAGCTGCAGCCCGGGGCACCATGGTTACCGGCCACCTGCTTGGTGCCCACCAAGCCTCACTGCCCAGGCGTGAGGTCCCAGGCCGCTCTCCTGTCCCGAGACAAGGGTCTCCTCCCGCCCCCTCCTCCCCGTGGCCAACTCAGGCACCCACCCAGCAGCTCAACCACCGCGAGGCTCAGGCTGTTGTTCTCGAAGTCCATGATGACAAAGTCGCTGCCCGCAGCCACGAAAGTCAGGGTGTTCTTGCCTTTGTCTACTCAGGGAGGCAGGAGACACAGCATCAGGATCCAGCACGGCCGCCCCATCCTCTGTGCCTGCCTGGCCCAGGCAGCCCCGACCCCCTCTCCAAGGTTCAGCCCCCTGAGCTGCCAGCCAGAGCCCAGTCCAATCCCACGGACCCAGGCCACTGCGCCAAGTCCTGCTCCCAGTCTCTCTCTGTCTTTTCTCTTTTCCGAGAAGTGTTAAATATTCTTTATTTGGCATTATACATACACCACACTAAAATCCCTTTCAATAAGTGAAAGGCAGCACTTAGATACAGGAAACACTAATTAAATAGGCATAGTCAAGAACACAAATATAGATATTGCTTCCTTGTCTTCAACCATTGCCTTTCACCAGTTAATAAACACAATCGAGGCAGGCGAGTCTTGCTCGGTTCTGAGACAAGGAAGGATTTCCCCGGTGTATAAAGGTAGTCACATAACCAGTTATAAACCTAGGTATGGACTAGCCTTCAGGAGACTTTGGGAGGACATTCCCGTCTCTGTGAATAATCAAACATTACTAATCAAGTCCAACCACATCTTTTAAAAAGAGAAAACAGTGGGAGGATTCGCTGAGCTGGAATGACTATCAAAACTTGAAAAAAAAGATCACTTCCATTGAAACACAAGCCAGCTGGGGACTTAGCTCAGGGGTTCCGCCACATGCCCTACAAACACAAAGTTCTGAGTTCAATCTCTGGTACAAAAAACAAAACAAAACAAAACAAATACAAGCCAGTTTTACTTAAATGTGGACTGTCCAACAAAAATATGCTGTCAGCCATTTATCATCTGAATTCTGGGAAGGAGATCTATTCAGTTATGGTTCAAAAAGCCACAAGACATATCTGTTTCTTAATGAATGAGGCAGGGGTACTACTCCTAACTAGCTTTTTGAGCTAAGCTACCAGTCTGCACTTCTCCCTTTCTCTTTGCGCCAGCAATGATCATTTGGTCGAGGGATGGACTTCTTAGGATTCTCCAAATACATCACCCACACGTCCTCTCCCGGACAAGGCCTTCGTTCTTGTTGGCATCTGTGCCAGAGAACCCAGCAGCCAGGCCTGTCCTCCACCTTGGCAGGCCGTGAAGATCTGGCCCAGTCCTGTGCCCTGCCTTTCCAGGTGGCACTGAGTGGGCACAGTTCCATACAAAGGCTTCCTGCCTTTCTCAACGTTACCCATTTTCAAATCGCTCTTTGTGGTCACCTGCCCAAGCATGTGAGGCCTGGCACCCTCTGTGCCCCTGCATCCCCCACCCCTCTCCAGCAGCCCCACAAGCCTCCTTGAGAACTCTGTCCTGGGGGTAAAGCACACCCAGACCCTGGGCCAGATGAGGAGGCCCGAAGCCCTGCTCCTCCCTCTGACCTCCCCTCCAACCCTGAGCATTTTGTGCACAGTTTACAGGGAGCCCTGGGAGCCGGGAGACCCCGTTGCAGGCTGCTGCTCTGGATTCTGAATGGCAGAGAATGCAGCTGCCAGGTCTCGGGGGTCACCTCTCCATTCTGCCCCCAGCTTCTCACTGTGGCTTCCAGAGAACCACCCCCGCATCACATTTACACCAACAACCAGCTGCGCCCAGCCTGGCTCCCACCTGGGGAGCAAGTGGGTCACTACTCACACTGGAAGGTGTAGACGCCAGGGGTGTCAGTTTTCTCCCCAGTGACAGATTCCTTCACGCAATTCCCGTCCTCGTTCCTAAGGAGAAGCCAGCTTTTCCGGATGCGCTTCCAGAACGTTCATCTCGGCGGGGTGCCACCCCACCCACCTGGAGGGCAGCCTGGGACTGACCAGTCACCAGGCCCCCAGCTGAGCGGGGAGCAGATGGGTCCCGGGGAAAGGGCTGGGGTGGGGCCACCGCTGGGCCGGGCCCTCACCTTTGGAAGTAGATGACATCCAGGTTTCCGTTCCTCAGGGTTCTGAGGCCAATCATGAAACACCGGTAGGAGCCTCCTTCCATGATCACAGACCGGTTAGTGGCAGCCAGCTCAAGGGTGTGCCAGGGCCCCTCCACCTGCAGCACAGACACCACCTGACCACTGAGCCCCCAGAGATCTGCTCAGAGCCTGGGCCACAGCAGGGAGGGCAGGTGCACCCATAGGGCTGTGGGTGTAGGCTCACCTGGCTCCCCTGTGCTGGGCACAGCCTTGGGACTACTGACTCTGCCCCCACCCAGCCGAGCTGGGCAACCAGGTGCCCGCTGGCCACCGACAATGCCCACACCCTAGCCTCCACCAGAAGGGAGCATCCTCACCCAGGTGAGGCCTCCGGTCAGTGAGCAGGGCACGCCTGGTCAGGAGGCCTCGCCAATGGTCCCTGTACTGTTTGGACCCCAGGCAGTTGTGCCCCGGGAGCTGCGAGGTTGGGGTGCACAGGGCACTGAGGGGACAGGCCCAGGAGAAGCCTCGGGGAACACAGGGTGCCCTCCTGGCTCCCCCTAGAGCGGACATGCACCTCCTCAGGCTGGAAGCCTGGCTGCACAGGTGCCTCACTGGAGTCCTGCAGGGCACAGGCCAGGCCCAGCCCAAGGCTCAGCAGCAGCAGCTTCATCCTGACGTGCTGTTGGGTGCAGCAGGTCTTCGTGGGTAGTGGGGCCCCCGAGAGGCTGCATATATACCCTCAGAACCTGGCGGGGGCCTGCCACCCCAGACCAGCATGCTTGGATAACCAGGACATGGGGCGGGCCGCTGGCACCCCTGGGGCGACAGGTGCTTCTGCTGAAAAGGTCAGGCTGGGGCTGGGCTGGGCCAGAGCTCCAGGACTGCTCCTGGGCAAGAGGCTTTCACGGCCGGACCTGGAACACCCCAGACCCCTGCTCGAGTGGGTGGCAGCACTAGGACAGTCAGCACAGGGTCGGGAACACTGCCCTAGCGCTGTGTGCCCCCAGCTTAGGAGGCATGGGGCAGAGGTTCCTGCTTTTGCCATGAGGCCTGGGCTCCCGTTCCCTACTCCCACGGGGCCTGCAGTCGCTTCAGGGTCTGCAGTGAACATCGCCCCTCGGTGAGCTGGGCTCCTGGGACCCCTCAGACACAGCACCCGGATGTGGGATGGGGGCTGCTTTGCCCTCCGTGGAGGGCGGCTGACTCTGTATGGCCAAGGCCGCCTCCAGGGCCAGGGTCCCTGGGGTCTAAGGCCCTGAGAGGGCCCAGGAGAGGCCCAGGCCACACATGCACGCCCCAAGAGCCAGCCCCAGCCCCACATGACCATGGAGCCCACGCGGGCCCAGGCAGCAGGAGCCTGGGGCCTCAGGGAGCTAAGCGTAGTCTCTGCCACCGAGACTAAGAGGACTGGGGCTCCCAGGGCACAGAGAAGCCAGCACAGGCACAGGCTGACGGGCTGGGGTGGAGGCCTGGGCTGCCCACGGCTTCCAGGTTATGCAACCATTCCCTCACTCGGAGGAAGGAAGGGCCAGGGGCAGCTGGGGGCCCAAGTGGAAGACCTAGCAGTACCGCGACACCCTGGCTCCTGCTGGCAGTGCCCCTGGCTGTCGGCTTCCTGTCCCTCAGGCGGTGGGGGAGGGGAGCTTTTCAGGTCACGTGGGGGTGCGTGCACCGTGTGTACACGTGTGTGTACTTGTGCAGACACATTTCAGCGTTTGTGTGTACACGTGTGTGCACCTGTTCGCCTGGGTGCACAAGATGAAACTTGGATTAATGGGGGCGCCGTGGACGTGCTCACAGTCACGTCATCCCAAGCCAAAGCCTCATTCTAGAGACGCCTGGGTGACGCCCACGAAGGAGCCGAGCAAGACCAGGAGGAAGCCTGGGAGGGACTGGGGACGGCCCTGAGCAGTGATGGAGTCACTGAGGAGCTTCCGAGAACGCCAGCTCCTCTCAGATCTGAGTCCGTCACGTGCGAGCCACGCGCTGGGCACCGGGCGATGGCATTGGAACTTAGCCCCCCTGGGTCTCACTGCAGCCACCTTGGACACGGACCGGGCTACAGCCGGCACTGCCACTGGAGGGGTGAGGTGGCCGGGACCTGGGACCATGGTGAAGGTAGATGTGCTCCTTGAGGTGGCAGAGGGGGCGCCCCAGGGCCCAGCAGCCCAGCACCAGGGTCACATGTAGCTGCTACCTGCTGGTGACGGGGGCTGATGGGACAGGCTGGATGGGGTTTTTGCAGGGTCCCCTGGCTGCCAGGGCCATCACCCCCACAGCTGTCTGGGGGAGGTGGGAGAGGGCCTGGTGCCTGCGCCTGGCTCCAGAAGAGGGCACAGCCTGGTCCAAGATGCCCACAGGTGCCCACCGCCTCTGCCCAGGCCTCTCCTGCCCTGCCAAGGCCCTGGGGCCAGGAAGGAGGCCTTGCAGGCTCTAGGACAGCAGCCACCAGATTGTTTCTTCCACCCTTAGTTACTCTCTTGTCGTTGAGACATGATAGCTGACACAACTGTAAGGAAGAAAGGTTTGTCTTAGCTCACTTGTAGCGGTTTCAGGCCATGGTTGGCAGAGGCGCATAGTAGGGGGAAGCTGCTGGCATGGTAGCAGGAAGCAGAGAGAGATCAGGGAGGGAGGGAGAGAGAGAGAGAGCTTTCCAGGCCTCACCCCCAGTGTCCCAGCTCCTCCAACCAGGCTGCATCTCCCAACATCACAGCAGCTACAAACCCATGTGTATCACACACCCATGATCCACTCACCTTCCCAAAGCCCCGCCTGTGAGTGCATGAGGCTCTGGGGACATCTGGGTACGAATCATAACACCCCAGGGTCCCAGACAGCAGTGAGGGAAGCAGGGTCCGCAGGATGAATCCTGGAATTGTGTTCAGGAGGTGCAGGTCCTGGTGGGGGACTGTGGCCCTTCTGGGGATGGAGGGGGACCAGGCAGGGCCTCTGGGGACCCCAGTTGCACCAAGACCAGACTGGTGAGGAGGAGACAGAGGGCCCGAGGGAGGGAGGCCAGACCCCAAGCCGCAGGGCAGAGAAAATACACTGGGGAGCAAGCGACCACATACACGTACAGCTGCCACTGGACACGAGCATGGCCCAGTGAGGGTGGCCTGTAAGTGAGGAGGTCTCGCAGGTGAGGCGAGTCTCCCCGCCATCCACAGCCCCTGCAGGTGCACACAGAAGACAGCGGGATGGTGCAGCCTCCCGGGGGAAATTGCCTCCTGGCTTTCTGCAGAGTGTGGACCGGTTCTTCCCAGGGCTCTTCCGTGTAGGACGAGGCCTCGGGCTCCCCCTAGTGGTTGACCTGGGGGCATGAAGGGCCGTGGCTGCTAAGAGGTGGCTGGTGCCCAACCGCAGTTTAGAGATGAGCTTTGCCTCTGAGTCAAAAGCTCCTGGATCCCAGGTGACAGACCCAGGACACTGTCCATTGGCGTGTCCCTCGCCACGATGCACGCGCATCCAATCTGGCACCTCCCCTCCCCTGTGGACCTCTCTATTAAGCCACTGGTTTCCCAAGAGAGCTACAAAAATCCCTTTGTGCTTTTGCGGTCGGAGGACATTGTGAAATGTTAGCTCCTCCGGTAGCTGTGCAGCGCATCTCACTGTGGCTTTAATTCACATTTCTCTGATGAAGTAAGTGTCCAAGGTGCCTTTCTGTGATTGTCACCCACATCCCTCACTGTTCGGTGCCTGTGCAGAGAGAGCTTGAAGAATGGGAGGGGAGGGGAGAGCACCGAGCTCCTCAGCCCCTTCCGCTGGGTCCCCAGGGTGACCCTCCCTGGGCACGGGGCCGAGACAGGAAGCACACGCCGAGGTAGGCGGAGTGGTGGGAGTGAGCTCTCTCTGGCTCTAAGGTCCTCGTACAGGTTTCTACGTTACAAGCAGTTCTAGGGTCCCCAGTCTGTGATTGGGTCGATCTGTCTTTCAGGACCTTTGCATCTCCTAAATTAAAAGTTGTTTTAAGGCAATTTTAGGGCCATGTGCATTTTAAAAAGTAAAACAGACTCCCTGTGAGCCTTTTCCCCGGCCATGCTGGTGGTGGCACAGTGCAGGCTGGAAGGAGCGTCGCAGCGGGCGCTGCATGGGTCAGCGCGGACGAGGATGCCTGCCGAGGCCCTGCCCCTTTTGGAGCCAGGCCCAGCACCCTCGGCCCCACCTAGCCCGTGGATAGCTCCAGTCCTCCCCGTTTATTCTGCTGTACAGAGCCCGCGGTGGCTCCCTCGCCTGTTGCAAGTGTCTCGAGAGTGGACAGATGCTCCCAGGGCCAGGGCTCTTGCTTCTGTATCATCCGTCCACCTGTGGAATGGCCTCGGCATTGCGGCAAGTTCAGCTGCTGCCAAAAGAGCTGCCAACACCTGTGCTGGTTTGTGCATGGAAGTGGACCTCGCTGGCCTGGGAGAAACACCCGGATGCAGCTGCTGGGCAGCGTGGCAGCCGTGTGCTCTGCTCTGTGAACCCCAGGCAAGTGTGAGTCCCGCATCTCTGTGTCCTTGCCAACAACTGGGTCTGTCCCTTCTTTACTTAGTCATCTGATGGGTGAGCGAAGATGCCCACTTGTGTTTTCAATTTGCATCTCCCTAATGGCCAACAGTGTCGAGCATTTTTTCCTGTGCTTATTTGCCATTGTGTACCTGGGGAATGCCTCTTCCTATCTTCTATCCACTTCTAACTGGGTTGTTTGTCTCTTGTTGGGCCTGGGAGCTCTTTACATATCTTCACTGTAATTATCAGTGCATATTGGTTGCACAAATGCGTGCTTTTGCTCTGGGTGTGCACACATGTGCACACTGCCTGCTGATCACGACGGCCTCCTTGGCCCTGTCTTGCCACCCTGCCCCTTCCCTTCCTTCAGCCCCTCCTCCATTTCAGGCCATCTTTTTGTTTTCTTAGTTCTACCTAGGAGATGAAACGCCTGACGAACGTGTGTCCTATATCTGGCTTATTCCATTTAACTTGATGTTGTGGTCAGGGTTTGCAAGGGGAAAGATTTACTACAGGACACATAATTTATAGGATTATTTCATGATAGTCACCCAGAAAGTCCAGTGCAGCGGAGTCTAAGAGACCAGCTACACGCTAGAGACCCAAAGGATCCTGCCCAGGGCCTGGATCCCACAGCAGTGTCCCTCACAAGTCCAGCTGAGAGCCCAGAGCCCACGGCAGTGTCTCGTGTTTGTCTGTATCAAGGATCTCTACCACCAAGGCCAGTGGTGGAAGCCAGAAAACCTGTGCCGGGGGGGTGAAGGGCCTGTGCCACCAGGCTGAGGGGTCTGCACTGGAGCCAGGAAGAGACACTCACAGTGAAGACCAGAGCTCCCTGAGGAGAGCAGCGACCATTCCCAGCAACAGTGAGGCCCCGAGCTCCTCCTCTGACGAGAGCAGCCAAGTTTGCATCAGGAAGACCAAGCATCTCCTAGAAAGCAACCCCTGTCTTCCCCCCAGGCCTCTTTTTATGCCATTGGCAACAATCCTCAGGTGGGCCTTCCACGCCCAGACCACACTGACTCAGTTCAGCGTTACAAGGGACCCATTAGTTGATCCGCTGCACAGATGACCCCCTGGTGCAGGCGATGCCGTGTCCTCCTCCCTCGGGGCTGAACACTGTGGTGGACCTGTCCTGCGTCTCCTTTATCCCTACTCCGCTGCTGGACACCTGGCTGGCTCCACAGCTCAGCTGAAGTGAAGGGAGCTGCAATGAGGCAGGACTGTGTGTAGCTGCCCCACGCTGACTTCATCTCTCGAGACAAGTGCCCAGGAGGGGCAGAGCTGGGCCATGCAGCAGTTTTGTTTTTAGGTCTAGGAGGAATTTCCATACCATCATCCATAGTGGCTGTGCTAATTTATAGTCCCACCAACAGTGCCTGTGTTCTTTTCCACATCCTCACCAGTATTTGTTACTTCTGGTTTGGTTTGGTTTGGTTCGGTTCAAATAGCCATGAGCACTGGAGTAGGTACTGACCTGTGCTTCTTTGATGGCTAAAGCCATCGAACATTTTTTCTTGTATATTTGGGCCATTTGTACACTTTTTGAGGAGTGTCTCTGGATTGTCTGCACATTTGGGTTGGGTCACCTGTTCTCTGGGGTGAGTTTTCTGGGTTCTTCAAGTCCTCAGCTTCCCCTGAGATGTGCAGCCGGCAGCGCTCCCCACCCTGTAAGTGGCTCCACACTCCACTCTGCTGCCTGCTCTCTGTGCAGTGCAGAAGCTTTGTAATTTGATGCAACCCATTTGTCAATTCTTTTTTTTCCTGGCCTCTTAGAGTCCATCAAGACATCACTGCCTAAGCCAACATCTCAAGTGTTCTCTATGTTTTCTTCTAGTAATTTCGAAGTCCTCGGTCTTACCTGAGGGTCTTGATCCATTTTGGGTTGATTTTTCCATAGAGTGAGCAGCGAGGGTCGAGGTTCAGCCTTGCGCATACAGGCACGGGCCCAGTTTCCTGCACCATCTGGTGAGGTGCTGTCCTCTCTCCTGTGTATGTTCTTTGTTGACGTCAGTCGGGTGTGGGTGCATAGCTTTATTCCTGGGTCCTCTCTTGTGGTGAGACTCTGGCTAGAGGAGTGCTTGAAGTCAATGTGAAAAAGGAGGGGACTTTCTGGGTACCAGCTCAGGACTCCTGGAACTCACGGTCAGAGTTTAGATCAGAACCTTCAGGGCAACATTCAGCAGAATTAAAGCAGTTTGTGCTCAGAGATGTTTGCTTTGGCCATTGTGTCCCCTCTTCCCCGGAGAAATTTGCTTAAACTAGTTCAAGATGTGCCAGTAACAAACCTCCCATCCTGCCCCTGGCCCCTGACCAAAGCTCCTACACAATATACTGCCAATGCTTTTCTCCTATGTCTTTGCTCTCATGTCCTTGAGTTACAAACAAACAACCACAGAGGTCTCAGCTTGCTGCTGTTTCCCTGAAGATCTCTTATGCTGAAGAAGCAGCCCCTCCGGGTCCTCAAGGTAACTAACTAAAGTGTCATCTCTGAGTAATCTTTCTCATCCTCTACGAAGCCACGGTCACACACTGCACCCCTCTATTCCATTCTGTCGGCCTCTGCATCTGTTTTTGTGCTGTTTTCATCACTATGGCTCTGCAGTATGTCTTGAAACCAGGTATTGTGACACCTGCAGCCTTGCTCTTTTTTCTCAGAATTGCTTTGGCTCTTTGAGGTCTTTTGTGTTTTCAAATGGATTTTAGGGCTGTTTTTTCTAGTTATGTAAAGTATGTCACTGGGGTATTGATGCTGATTGCGGTGACTCTGTAGATGGCTTTTGGTAGTAAGGAGGTTTTAACAGCATTCATTTTCCTGGGCCAGGTATTTAGCTCAATGGTTTCGCCGCATGCTGCACAAGCTCAAGGACCCAAGTTCAATCCCCGGTACCAAAAAAAACACAACAGAAAACCAATATTCATTTTTCTGATCCATGAACCTGGGAGATATTTCTGTCATTACCTTTTCCTGAAGAGATTCTATCCAGGCTCTATGTGTCCTGAACAGAGAACAAGACACAGAAAAGGTAGCGGGGGTTTATGTTGAGTGAAGGCGGAAAGGAAGTCCACTCTGCAGAATGAGAGGGGCCGAGAGCAGACTCAGCAGCCATGAGGACCATGGGAGGCTCTTCTGAGTATGCAACCCCTGGACTCCTTCTCCCCTGCCACACAAGCCATCGGGGGGGTTGTCCTATCAGAAACTCACTTGGCTTGACGTCAGATCTGGGCTCCCCCGTCAAAGGCCTGCTTGGTTTCATGCCAGATGTAAATGCAAAATTGAAAAGCACACTTTTCTTATTGGCCCTACAGGCAGGGTTAGGGGACTGCACAGTCATCCCGGATTCTGCGGTCTGCACCTGTGCCCTGGGTCTCCATGGTGACAGGTTACACCCCTTGCTCAACTGGTTTTGTCCCAGCCCTAACCTCCTACCTCAATCCCATCCTGTAGGATCTTGCTGAAATTCTTTTCCCAGTGTTTCATCATTGTTATTGTAGGGGTCTTTCAAAACCTCCTTGGTTAAATTTATTCATAGGTATTTTCTTGGAGGGGGACGATTGTGAATAAGATTGCTTACTTGGTTTCTTTCTCAGCAAGTCCATTATGGGCATAGTGAGAAGCTACTGATTTTTGTATGTTGATTTCATATTCTGCTAGTTTACTGAATTTGTTTATCAATTCTAAGAGTCTTTTAGTGGAGTCTGGAATTTTCTAAGCACAGAACCACATCATCTGCAAGCAGGAATACTTTTCTTCTTCCTTTTCTTTTTGCATCCTTTTATCTTTCTCTTGTCTAATTGCCCTGGCTAAAATTCTAAGAACTATATGGAATAAGAATAGTAAAGGAGGACACTCTTGGTTTTTTTGTGATCTTAGAGAAAATGCTTTCTGTTTTTCCTCATTCTGTATGATGTTGGCTGTGGAGCTGGCATATAGAGCTTTAATACTGAGACAGGAACTTTCTAAACCTAGTTTCTTCAGGGCTTTTATCAGGAAGCAATGCTGAATTTTACGAAAGGCCTTTTCTGTATTGATTGAGATGATCATGCACTTCTTGGTTCTATTCATGGCTACATTGATTTTTTTATCTGTACTATGTATTTTATCAAGAATCTTTCTTCTTCCAATTAAGATGGGTTGACCAATCTGAATAATCATCACGATGGTCAACATTTCCCATTGGCAGCCATCACTCTCAAATTTGGGTGCATCTACCCTAAATTCCCCACATCATAGCACCCATGACCCTGGACAAACATACCAAAATCAGAAAGATGATCGAACAAATTTAAAATTCTTTCTCTACTCACAAAGAATCGAAAATAAAGCTTTCACTCCTTTTTTGGTACGGAGGATTGAACTCAGGTCCTTGCATTTTTGAGGCAGGCATCGGAACCATTGAGCTAAATCTCCGGCCCCTTTTCCACTCCTTTTATGCAAAGACCTGGTGTCTCATACAATGATCCTCCATTGATTTTAAAGAACAGGTTCCTGGGCTGGGGATTTATCTCAGCAAGGAAGAACAAAGACATTTTGGGGAGGATGGGTCCAGATACTCTGGACACCACCTGGGCAACTGACACCTATCTGGACCTGGTGGATCCAGTAGTGCTAATTACAGTATAATTCCAAGTTACTGCTGTCCCTTGGGGAGGCACGGAGGCCTGGCCACCGCATCTTTATCTTGAAGCCTGGCCTTCAGAGGCACCTCCAGCCACAATTGTGATGTCTGCATTTTTTCTGCTGATTTCCTTGAGACCCCACTCCTTTCTGTATATTAATTTCCATCTAACTTCACTGCCTGTAACATTTTTTCTTAGACAAAATGTATATGGAGACTTCTCACTTTTCTCTGCACACCTCTATGTCCAAAGTCAAGGGCAGGTTGTATGGCAGAGCCCATCCATCTTCTGAGCTGAAAACCCACTTTTCTTCCCCCTTAGCCCAAGGAAAACAAAGCGTACTCTGCTCTGACTCCAAAGAGGAGGAGGAAATGTGTAGCCCCCATCTTGGGGAAGGGCGTGGGCTCCATCACTGGACTGAAAGGTTTGCTGTTTCCTTTAGCCACACACTAACTGGGTCAAAATGCATTGTCACACTTGACTACTGCAAAAGCTGGCCCTTCTAAATGAAAAACAAAATTAAATATCAAACATCCCAAAGGAAATCAGCAAAGGAAATCAGCAACAACTTCTCCAGGAGAAAAAAATTCCTCTTTCATCCAAAAATGTACACATGTGCAGAAATTGAAGGTTATTTACACATGAAATAAGCCTCAATACCTCATTTTATGCTTCTTTATGATACCAAAAGTTAATTGAGGGCCGGGGATTTAGCTCAGTGGTTCTACCACTTGCCTCACAAGGGCAAGGTCCCGAGTTCAATCCCCAGTACCAAAAAATAAAAATAAAAAGTTAATTGCAGAAGTGTTCCTGCCCAGGAAACCTATGTCAGAATGAGCCGGGATTTCAAGGTACACACCACGTTTTAATGTCTCTTTCATTCCGATTAGAACCACTGTGCTTCAAAGAGTAGTGGCTGAAACTGGAAGACATTCTTAAGAAACCTGAAGTCGTCCGTACTCACTGTTTATGGGGCTCTTCTTGTTTGGAACAGGAGTGAAAGAATTCACAAACATCACAACCTAAGCACCTGTTTAAAACTAAGTATCTGCCTTCAGCTTGCAAAACAATTTCTTTAGAATTAAGCAAACTGCAGCAGAAGATCCCAGCAGCTGCGTTTTTCTTCCTGGAGAAGTCGTGGGACAGCTGCATCCTCAGGGCTGCTCTGTCTTTTTCATTCCAAACTGGGAGGTGAGCTGTGGGTGAATGAAAGGGCCAGCAGCCCTAGAAGACAACACAGAAACACCTGCCAGGTCCTGGGTTCAGGGTACTCGCAAAGCGCCGAGGTCAGGAAATTTCTTCCTGTGTGAGAGGGATCCGCACTTGGCCCCCCAGCCCACTTGGGCTGCACCCCTCAGGCCTGTCCTTGTTCCTGGCTGCATTGATTACAGAAGTTCCTCATTTAACAACCGAGTTCTGGTCCTGTGATTAGCTTGTTCAGTGAGGAGTTGTGTGTGGCATGTACGTTACAATATTCAGAGCAAAGAAACAGTCAAAGGAAACTCCATAGGGATTTAGCTCAGTGGTTCCACTGCCTGCCTCGCAAGCACAAGGTCCAGAGTACAATCCCCGGTACAAAAAAAAAAAAAAAAAAAGACGGGAAACTCCAACTTGATGTCTTGCTTTTCTTTGCATAACTTACGTGCAGTGCTGTAAGGTCCGACAGAGCATAGAACCACAGGACTGCCCCGTATAGCACAAGCAGCACAAATGACAGCACCATAGAACAAGGTGAGCTGTACAGAAAAAGACATTGAGGATCTGTGAACAAAAGGTACAGAACTACAAAAATGAAATAAAAGGATGGGTCATAGGTCTGAGTGCGGGTCGTTAGACCTGAACAGCTCTCCTCATGGTAAGTCTGAACAGTCCTTAAACAGCTAGGTCATTAAAGGAGGGTGATCTGTGTTGATTTGCATATCTTGAACCATTGTGGCATCCCTGGAGAGCAGCCAACTTGAGCCTGGTGCATGGTCTTTTCAGTGCGCTGCGGAATTATATTTGCAAGTATTTTACTGAGGATCTTTGCATCTATGTTCATCAAGGATGATGGGCTATGACAAAGTTTTTGTCCCCATCACATTTGGCAGCAGAGTAATACCAGCTTTGCACACTACATTTGGTAGGGTTGCTTCCCTTTCTAGTTTGTGGGTGAGTCTGGGGCACTGGTGTTCTTTAAGAGCCTGGCAAAATTCAGCAGTGAATCTGTCCAGTCCTGGGCTTTTCTTTGTTGAGAGAAATTGTTTCTGCTTCAATATCACTGCTTGTTATTGATCTGTGTGAAGTTCTCACAACCTCTTGGTTCTAGTTAGGTGGGTCATATGTGTCCAGAAATGTGTCAATTTCTTCTAGATTTTTCACCTTATTGGTATATCATTTTTCAAAATATTCCCAATGACCCTATGAATTTTGGAGGTATCTGTTGTAATACCCCTTTTCAGTTCTCATTTTATTTGGATCTTCTCTCTCTGTTGGTTAGCTTAACTAAGGGTTTGTCAGTTTTATCTTTTCAAAGAAATGACTATTTCATTGATCCTTTGTATTGTTTGTTTATTCTCTATTTCATTTATTTCTGTCCTGATTTTTATCTATTTATTTGTTTGTTTATTTGTTTTTGAGACAGGCTTTACTATATAACTCCGGCTGGCCTTGAACTCACTTAGTAGCTCGGGCTGGCCTCGAACTTTCAGTGATCCTCCTGCCTCAGTCTCTCAAGTGCTGGGATCACAGGGGGGAAACCACCATGCCCGCTTCTGCCCTGATCTTTACTGTTTCTTTTCTTTTACTGATTTTGAGTTTAGCTTATTCTTGCTTGTATAAGAACTTGAAATGCACCAAAAGAGAGATCTGTCTGTCTTTGTTTTTTCTTTTTAAATGTCGACACTACTAGCTGTAAAGTCCCTGTTAGTACAGCTTTTGCTGTATTCCACAGGTTCTGGTATGTTGTGCTTCCATTTTCATTTGAGTCTAGGAATTTTGGAATTTCTCTTTTAATTTCTTCACTGATCCAATATTCATTTAAAAGTGTATTCTTCAGGGCCAGGGATTTAGCTCAGTCGTTCTGCCACCTGCCTCACAAGCACAAAGTCCCGAATTCAATCCCTGGTACCAAAAAAAATATGAATAAATAAAAGTGTAATCTTCAATCTCCATGTATTTGTATAATTTCCATACTCTTGCTGTTGATTTCTAATTTCATTTTGTAATGATCTAGTAGGATGTAAGAAACTATTTCAGTTTTTTAGAATTTGCTAAGACTCACTCTGTAGCATAATATATTATCTATTTGGAAAAAGTTCCACATGCTGATGAAAAGAACATGTATTCTGGTGCTGTTCATGGGAATACTCTGTAGGTTGTTAAATCCATTTGATCTCTAGTGTAATTAAACTCATGTTCCTCTGTTCATTTTTTTTGTCTGGATGACCTGTCCATTCATGAGAGTGGGATACTGAAGTTACCCACTATTCTCATATTGAAATCTAACTCTCACTTTATGTCAAGTAGTATTTTTTAAAATAAAATTGGGTGTGCTGATGTTTGATGCATATCTACTTACAATTATTGTATCTTTTTGATAGGCTGTTCCCTTTATCAATATGTAGTAAACTTCATCTCTTTGTTGAATATGAATATACCTACTCCTGTTTGCTTTTAGATTCCATTTGCTTTGAATATGATTTTAAATTGTTCCCCTTTCAGTGTGTGTATCCCTTTGCTTGTGAGTTTCTTGCAGCCAGCAAATTGTTAGTTCTTATTTTTCCATCTGATCAACTAGTCTATGCACTTTAATTAGAGAATTGAGATCATCATTTGCATTCAGGGTTATTACAGAAAGATATGTACTAGGACCTGTCAGTCTGTTGTTTTCCAACTGGTTGATTTGAATAATCTATTTTCATGTTTTTACCCCCATTCATCTTAGACATTTGATGGTTTATTGAATTAATACCATTTAATTATTTCCTAATTCTCATCTGCTTATCTTCTAGTGAGATTGACTTTTTCCTGTGCTCTCATGATTTTGTTTATTTTGCTTTGCCTTCTTGGTGTAAGATTCTTTTAAATTTCTTCTGAAATGCTGGCTTAGTGCTCATGAATTCCTTTAGCATATGCTTATCTTGAAAGGTCTTTACTTCACCATCAGTGCTGAAGGATGATTTTGTTGGTTACAGTTGGCCTTTATTTTTTTTCCAGGGCTCAAAATACATCATTCCATGCCCTCCAGGCCTTTAGGGTTTCTGCTGAGATACCTGCTTTTACTCTGACGACTTTGCCTTTGTGTGTGACTGGGTGCTTTGCCTGTGCAGGTTTTACTCTTCATTCTTTGCTCTGTACTTTGGCAGTTCAACTGTAATATGCTGCAAAAGGTTCTCTTCTGGTCGTGTCTATTTGGTGGTTAAATGCTTCAGTTGTTCATATCTTTTCCAAGACTTAGGAAAATTTCTGGTACTGTTTCATTGAATAGGTTTTCTTTCCATGCCTTCAGTCTGTAGTTCTTCTCACTTGTCTATTCTGATTATATTTAGGATTGGTCCTTTAATAGTGTCCCACAGATCTGTATGTTCTGCTCATTCTTCCTTATTTTTTATCGTCATCAGAATGTGATAATTCATCAACCTTCTCTTCAAGCCCTGATATTCCTCCTTCTGCCTGATCTATTATTATATTGGTGAGGCTTTCAACTGAGTTTTTAATTTGACTTACTGAACTTTTCATTTCCAAGATTTCTGTTTTGGTTCTTTTTCAGAATTTCTGTAACTCCATCCAACTCCCATCAAGATACTTTGGAGATATAGACAAACTTATTTCTAAAGTTTATATGTTAAGGTCAAGGAAATAGAATGGCAAAACTCATTTTGAAAAATAATAAAGTAGGAAGAATCAATCTGCCAAGTTAAAGACTTACTATTACCTCACCAATCAAGATGGTATGGTATTGGCCGAAGGAAGGACACAAAGATCAATGGAAAAGAAGAGAGAGTAGGGTGTTGAACAACTATAATCCCAGATACTCATGAGGCCGAGGCAGGAGGACTGCTACTGGCCAGTTGGGGTAATTTAGTAAGACATTCTCAAAAATAAAAAGGGCTGAGGTTGTAGCTCAGTGGTAGAGCACTTGTCTACCATATGGGGACCTGGGTTCGATCCCCAATACCAGAGGGTCAGGGCACCCAAACACAGACTCATACAAATGCAACAACTGATCTCTGACAAAGCTGCAAAAGAAATTTTGTGGGGAAGGGACAGTCATTCTGATAGCTGTGGCAGGAGCAACTGAGCATATAGACAAGCCCCATCTAAAGCTTGCAACTGAAATCAACTAAAATCAACTCCAAGTGGATCCTCAACTTAAAGGTAATGCAGAAAACTACCTAACTTTTAGAAAAAAGCTATGAGGGAGTCTTCAGGACCTAGGACTAGGTGAAAATTTCTTAGACTTGACATGGAAAGTGAAGTCCATAAATGAAAAAAATTGATAACTAGACTGCATCACCATTAAATCTTTTGCTCCGTGGAGATTTGCCAAGGGGAAAAGACAAGCTATGGATTTCAAGTCAGTTTCTGACAAAAGACTGGTACTTCAAGAGCCCTCAAGCTTAACTGCAAAAAGAAAATCCAGTTAGAGACTGGGAAAAGACATGAAGGGACATTTTTTTCTCCAGAGAGGAGAAAAAAAATGCACGGCGAATAAGCCCAGAAAAAGTATTCAGTGTCGTTCATTGCAGCAGAGCAGAGCAGCTCAGTGCTACGGCCAAGTGCTACAGCTCAGTGTCAGAGCCAGGTGCCACAGCTCAGCACTAGAGCTCAGCGTTACAGCTCAGCGTTACAGCTCTGGGTGGAGGCCATCACAATTTGAAGACTCTCAATCAGATTCTCAATCCAGTGGTCACTCGAAGAGGTGGAGAAAAACCTTTATTATGCGAACAGGCTCAGAGGAGTTCGTACTCAAAGTCCTACTGCTCTGCCAGAAATGAGAGCCTCCTTATACAGGGATCTGCAGCGGCGTTGAGCATGCTCACTGAAGCAGGGAGAGGAGTTACAGAACATTCTCACAAGGGGGCGGGGCTTAACAGAACATTCCTGAAAGGTCACACTGTTCGGTCACAAAACCTTTTGATACCTTGGGCAGGGGCCGCCCAGCAGCACAAACTGTTACATCTCTGAAACAAAACATTCTGTGGGAAAAAAACATGGAGGCAAGGCGAGGGAAAGGCAAGACCTATCTTGCCGTGCATCATTGCTCTATCAGTTCACCACAGATGAGGGTACCACAAGATCGAGGCTGAAGCAGTGAGGTGGCCGCACCTGGTGGCACCTGCCCCAGTCCCCAGGCTTGGCCACCATGCTGCAGTCCCAGGACCCTGGCTCCCCGCGAGCTCCCGGCCTGGCTGCTGGCTCCCCTTGGGCCCCTGCTGCTGCACCACTCTGGTCCACGCCTTGAACTCCGGACTCTGAGATGAAGAACCTTGTCTGTATGAAGCACCCAGCTTCAAACACCCACAACTCAAAGGCGGTGAGGTTCATTTTGGCTCACACTCTCAGTCCATGGCCAGCGAGCGGTTTCAGGGCACCAAGGCGTGGAGGGCACCAACGATTGTCATGGCAACCAGGAAACCAGAGGACAACAGGAGTGGGGAGGAGATAGCCCCTCCAGGCCACGCCCCCAGGGAGCATCTCTTTCAATCAGGCCCCACCTCCCAACACCCAAGATCCAGCCTCCTTCCCAAGCCTTTGAGACCTTAGGGGACACTCAGATATAAACCCTAACCCCATCGCCGGAAAATCTGAAGCCATCTGAAAGCACCCGCGGATAAGAAGGTGCCTTGGGAAGAAAAGGAGCTCAGGGTCGCGAGGAGACATCAGCGACTGCAGGTGCGCTTCGTGGCTGCTCGCACCGGAGCCCGGAGCAGGCAGAGGCTGGGGAACGCGTTTGGGGCGGACCGCGCTGCGGGGGGAAGGGGGAGGCGTGTAAATAGCGGGACTGGAAGGTGCGGGGCTCCTGACTCCCTCGGATAGCGCCCTGCCCTGTGTGCGGAAGGCACTGTGCTGGGACCGCTCTAGCAGCACCTCTGTGAGGAAAACGCCGCCTCCACCCGCAGTATGTTTAGTCGGATGCTAGGAAGAAAGACACCCCGCCTTCTCGGACACTCGCTGGTGGGTGCTGGAGGCTCTGGAGAGAGGGAGGCCCGGGGTGGGGGGCAGTGCAAGGAAGCCAGGCTGCCACAAATCGCTTTTATTGGCTAAATCGTCAGCCCGGATTTCAGAGAGATCTGGGTGTTCCTGGTCCCCGGGTAGCGTTGCTGCAGCGGCCCCCGGGTGCACTAGGGGGCTCTGGTCACCTCACAGGCGTCTGCAGACCCAGGACAGGGCGGGGAGAGTGTCAGGGTCACCATCTCACAGCAGAAGGAATGCCCAAAGCACAGCCCGGTGGAGGAAGTGGGGTGGGAAGAGAGGACGGAGGACCCGGCCCTCCTCACCCACGTGGGGCGGGACCACGATCTCCCTGGTGTTCAGCCCCTTCTCCTCCAAAAGGCTCTCGAACAGCTCCAGTGCCATTGGGTGGTCATCCAGGGTGCGGCCTGCAAGCGCACAGGCGAGGGTGGGCTGGAAGGAGGCCCCTTCACGGGGGGCTGGACACCCACAGTCCCCCCGGGATCTCCTGGGACATCCAGGGCCTCATCCTCCCAGGTGGGGTCCGAGGAAGGAGCGGCATTCGGATGGCCCCGAGAGCCCAGTGCGGGTCGAGGCAGCAATGACCAGGGGGCAGGAAAGCTAGGACCCCAGGGGAGCGGCTGTAGAGGCAGGAGGTGGGCACTGGCAGAGGGGGACGTCTCAAATGTGTCAGGCAGGCCGGGCAGGGGTGAGCAGGGAGAAGGAGGACTGGATGACCACCAGGGTCTGTGTGGATGGGACCCCACCGTGCCCACAGGCACACACAGCACAGTGCTGAGCGGCCATACCGAAGAGCATCACCATGGTTATCCACTGGTTATTTATCTTGTCACTGAAGAAGGCAACGCCATAGGTCCTGGGTGTGAGCAGCCAGATGTGGATCAGGTGTCTCCACCCTGCAAGGACAGGGGTAGGAGAGGTCCACAGCACAGAGGGAGGCAGCCCATACCGAGAAAGGGTGAGCAGAGGCAGGGAGGGACCAGGCTGAGAGGCTTGGGAAGCTGGTTCTTGGCTGGGAGACCACAGCACATGGAACCTGCCGCACGCCCGGGGAACTTGGCCCTGGGAGCCGTTAACGCCTGCCTGGAGTGAGAACGCGAGGGTCGCAGGACCTCGGGGACCGAGTCAGCCAGAGGCACCTCTGGGTGGGTGCACTGTGGGCTCCTGGAGGCCTAGAGCGGGGGCCATGAGGCCAAGCGCTGGCCACTCACAGGTGAGGAAGCTCCCGGGATCGGCCTCCTCAGTAAAGGGCAGTTTGAACAGGTGGCATCCACTCGGCTTCCTGGAGATGGAAGCAGCCTCAGGACAGGTCTGGTCACAGAAGTGTCCCCAGGGCGCCCCCGACTCTGCCTTGCTCAACCCCAAAAGACCTCTGCCCCAGCTCCTTCTAGCCCACCAGACACCCCAAATACCCTGCGTGGGCTTCTGCATCTGCTCACACCCCACCACTCCCAAGACCCTGCACGGTCACCAGGACGAAGGAACCGGTGGCCTAGGCACACCCTGGGCAGGCGGCCCAACCCAGGGTCACAGAGCCAGCCCGGGGCTGCAGCCCAGCCCAGGCTGCCTGGGGGCCATGAAGCCTGCCTGCTGGGACAGCTGGGCTCAAGCAGCGCACTGGGGTGGGGAGGGTGGCACTCACCGGATGTACATCCGGAACTCCAGTTTCCCGTTGTAATTTTGCACAAAGCTGAAGGGGGGCAGAGGCTCCCGCCGCTTCTGCCTGGGGATGGGGATGGTCCCCACCCACCGAAGTATATACCATGTTCCTAAAAGCTGGAGAAATTACACCTAGGATTAGTGCTGCAGGGAGGAAAATGAAAGAAAGAAGGAAGGGAGGGAGGGGGCTGAGGGCAGGTGTGTGGAAGTTGGCTGATCCCTGGGAAGACAGCCATAGCACCGGCACAGGGACGGAGGAGTCTGGCATGAACTAAGGGAAGAAATCAGATGAGTCAGAGAAGCCCTGGGGAGATGAGGGGTCTGGAAAGGAAGTTTTATTGTTCTGTTTTGTTTTGTTTTGTTTTCAAGCAAAGAAGGAAGCAACAAGATGCCTCTGGTTGATCACCTTCCCATGTGATCCGCAGAGGAAGTGCCACCAATTTCCATAACATTTCCACAGCAGCTGTGACAGCCCTGTCACCCTGAAGGGGTGGAGAGGAGAACTGCAGGAGGCTCCACATCCGGTCGGGGCTGGACGTCTGCTGAGCCAAGAGCAGGGAGGGGACAGAGCTAAAACCGGCCAGGGAACATCATTCATACAGCGCATCGTGAGGTCACGTGGACTCAACTCTGTTACCTTACAGGCCCCCACGTGGGACTTCTCAATCCTGGCCTAATTGGCATCTGTCCACCCACCCATTCACCATCCATCCACCCACCCACCATCCACCCATCCATCCATCCATCCACCATCCTCCCATCATCCATCCACCATCCATCCATCCACCTATCTACCCATTCACCATCCATCCACCCACCCACCATCCACCCATCCGTCCACCCATCATCCATCCATCCATCTACCCAGCCATTCACTCATCCATCAAGCCATCTATTCATCTATCCATCCATCGACTATCCATCTTTCTGAGACAGGGACCTAGAGATCTCCATGGGAAGAAAGGGCAGGTGCCCCCTGCCCCTTAACTCAGAATGTGTTACATATTAAAAGTACAGAATATACTCTTCCCTACCCCCAACTCTCCCAAACAATCTTATCAACCTCAAAAAACCAGGTGCATCCTAAGGCCAGGATGCCCTCACTGTGGTGCCTCCAAGAATAACAAATGGCTGTGAACACCAGAGTGTGGCCAACCGCTGACAGCTCCCAGGAGGGCAAGAGGATCAGATGGGAACCAGGCCCCGGCAGTGCCTGGTGCCTGAGTGCCCGGATATCTGTGAGCAGGCTCACCCAGTCCACCAAAAGACACAGAGCCCCGGAGGGAGGCTGTGTCGGGCCCCGGGGTACGTGACCAGGGCTCGCGGCAGCCGACAGCTGCAGCTGTTACTGTTCCCACAGCATGGTGGGGTTCGACGTGTATAGCACGTTTGGTGGTAAGATGTTAGTGCTGGTCCTGTGGTAGACCCACATGTGTCACATTTACAGGGGGCTTAAGATACGCAAAGTGCTTCCAAATGACGACGCTGACCCCCAGGAATGCAAGTGCTGTGAAACTTGTCCACAGGTCACCATGGGAGGGGCCCAACATCGAAGGACTCCTGTGACAGGTCTCACCAAGCCCCCATTGGGCAGGAAGATGCTGTGCCCTTCCCTGGGGTGACTGCTGGGCCCAGCTGGCACCCCAGCTCTGCAGGCAATGTCACCCAGGACACAGGAGGCCAGGGTGACATCCACAGGACGGTGGCCGGAGCCTGACTCCAGCAGGGACCCCACCCTGCCTCTTCTCACCGTGTCCAGGGAGCTGGGGATCACTAAGTCCTCTGCAGCGGGCACTGTGAACAGCAGGGCGGGCCCCACAGCCAGCAGGAGCAGCTGCATGGTCCCCGCTGCTCTGCTCTGTGCTGCCCTCGCTGCCGGGTCGCTGTTTATGTGGCCCTGGGTGGTGCTGGAGAAGGCCCCCACGGTCTCCCCCTCTGTCTGCACCGCCCACGGCGTCGTTTGGTTTGGATGGAGGTGAATGGGGAGCTAATTTGTGTAATTAGCCCTCCGGGCCTTGGCTTACCTCTGAGGCAGCCTTGTCCGGGGAGGATGTTATCAGAGTGGGCAGCGCCGCCAAGGAGTCAGAGCCAGGCAGGCGCTCCCACCCGAGCCCGAGCCAGCCCTGGTCCTGACACAGGCAGCCCCATCCCCCCAGAGAGGTCACCAGCTTCCAACCTTCGGCTCCTGCTCCGCTTCAGCCCCGCCCAGCCCGGCCCTGCAGCCAAGTTACCGCCCTTCCCTCGGTGCCTGCGCCTGTCCCCCAACTGGTTTCCCAGAGGACCCCAGAGACTGCTGCGCTCTGCACCTCTGCCCTGCCCATTGGCCTGCTGGTTTGTTTGGTGCGGAGGGCGTCCCCAAATCCACACGCTCCCAGGGCTGCCTGCTCCTGAGGAGACAGGAACCGACGACCAGACCCCTTGCCCACAGCGTGACTGCAGTTTTGCTCCTGGGCGTGTGTGTGTGTGCACATATCTGTGTATGTGGCATGACTGTGTGTGTGCACAGACTTTGTGTCATTCCAGTGCGTGTGCATGTCTCTGCACATGTGTCTCTGTGTGCACATGTGTGTTCATTGGTATGGGTGTGTGTGTGTGTGTGAGACTCTGCATGTGCACGTTTGTGCACGTGTATGCATGTGTGTGATGTCTGTGGGCCTGTGTGGAGCGGCCTCCAGAGCACTCCCCTGCTGTGAAGTCCTCCTCCGAGGGGACAACCCCCCCCAGGACCTCAGGGCCCCAGCCGGCCTGCTCCCCCTCTGGCGGGTGCCCTCTTGGGGTCCCTCCCCTGGGAGGTCACCCAGATGCTCCAGGGAGCAGCCCAGGCCCCAGGTGTACGGTGAGAATGACACCTGGCGTAACGCTGGAGGCGCCTGTGCAGGACACGGAGGCCGGACATTGCCAGGCCCGGTTCCCCCGGTCCACGCTGGCCCGTGTGCCAGGGCCTAGCCACCCGCAGGAGGGCTCTGCGGCAGGGCTCACAAGAGGCAGACGGCACCTCAAAGGCCTCCTCCTGAGGAACGAATGAAGCCAGAAGTTCCGCACCTGTGACTGTTTGGAGGACATCATCGAGAGACAGAGCACAGACAGGTCAGCGTTTGGAAAGTGGGGAGGGGATGACCCTAAGGGACAGCCTGGCACGAGAAAGGATTTGGGTCCCAGAACATTGCTATGTGCGCCGTGTGGTGGTCACATGTAGGGAACAGGGGAAGGGGACATTACCAGAACCTCTGCAGTTAAGTCCTGGTCTCCTGCGAGCCACGGCAGTGCATGGCGAATTACAGGAAAGGTAGACAAATGAGACTGAGAAGAAGCTGAGCTTTGGGTCTGATCAGTGCTGCTCTGGGCAGCAAAGACTAAACGGAAGCCCGCAGCTTACCACACCTTTTATTCAGTACATCAGGAGAAACAGATGTAACAAATGACTTGCCCAGAGTTCAGTACATCCTGCGTAAATAAGATGTAACAATCCAAGAACGAGACACTGAGCAGATGTTTGTTCCTCCCAGGATGTCTTCAGCTGGTGTAATCTTGTCCTGGAGAATCACAGCATCACCGGATCACTGAGGTCTCAGTCGTGACCGGAGGCCAAAACGGAGTTATGTCTCGGAATTCCATAGCTGGGCTGTAGGCAGGAGAGCTAGGCTAACCAAATGATTTTTCCCTGAAATTATGTACCATTGCTCCCGACAGTCATAAAGATTTACCCATCTGTTAAAATTCATAGAATCGGCTGGGCGCGGTGGCCTGTAATCCCTGCACTCAAGGAGGCTGAGGCAGGAGGATGGCAAGTTCCGGCCCAGCCTGTGTGACTTAGCAACTTAGTGAGACTGTCTAAAAATTAAAAAGTCTGTCCAGTCTGGTCTAGGATGAAACCTGGTCACAGACAGGGCAACTGCAGGCTCCCCCACTTCTGGCAGCCCCCAGCTGAGACCAGCCAATTCTGCCCCCAGTCACGGCTGTCCCGGACCGGGGCCTCCACTGTGTCAGCCCAGCACCAGCTGGGAGGGCCCGTGCTTCCCTTCCTGTCACCTGGGGATAGGCCAGGGCGTGGACCTGGGCACCGCAGGCAGGCAAGTCCAGGGTCAGAAGCCCTGGGCGTGTGGCCTAAGAGCCCCAGGACTCTCTGGGTCCTCTGCCTCCCAGCTCAGGCCTGGGGAACAGAGGGGCCGTCGTCCCACTGGACAGCAGCCCGGCAGCGGCGGGGGACAGAGGAGAAGGTGCCCGGCACCCCCTGCCCCGCCTGCCCCGAGACTTCCCCATTCCAAGTCTTTTTTTTGCTTTTTCAATTTTTAGGAACTGCCACGGCATGTGTGGCCTTGAAGGCAGGGACAGCGCAGGGAGCCCTCAGGGTGGGCTCTGAAGCTGCGAGGCCCGAGCTGCCCCCAGGCCCTCCGTCAGGCCACGTCAGCCATGCTGCCACAGTTCGTGGCAGTGCCACAGAGCTCCCCGGGGCCTCTCCCCGGGCTCTGTGTCCTCCCCGAAGCACTGGGACTCGCTCGGGATCCAGGGCAGTTCCTTCCCAGTGACCACCGCAGCCTCTCTAGTGCGTGGGACCGTGCAAGCTTGGGGCTGAGCCCAGCTGTGCCCCGCAGTGCAGGATCCTACATTGGCTGCCACCTTCCTTGCCCAACTCCTCCTGAGCAAAGCACGGAGCTGGGTCGGCCTTGTCAGCATCTGGGGCAGCCGCACTACAAAGTAAACCAACCTGCAGCTACACGGGCAGGTGCGGGGACTGGGAGCATTCATGAGCGGTGAAAGGTTGCCAGCACACTTGTTTCTGCGATGTTGGGTCAAAAATGTTAGCCAGCCCCAGGGTGCCACGCTGATGCTTGTACCAATCGTGCTGCACCCACAGTCAGGGCAGTCACACAAACCTGCGTGTGTGTGCGTGTGTGTGCACGCTTGAATGCCTGTGTGCTCCCTGCAGTGATCCTGTGGAGTCCGTGCTCCATGAGCCTCACCGTCCCCGGGAGTGGCCTGGCTAAGCCCGGAGGATGTACATCAGGCGCTCTGTCCCCAGGGCTGGGCTCGGCTTCTGCTGTGGCCTGGAGGGCAGCAGTGTCACCGGAACCGTCTGGGGCATCGCCTCGGGCTCTTGTGCTTTGCTTTGGGAATATATTTTGAAACCCCCTGGGAAGGAGGACAGGCTGACAGCCCTCCCCGCCGTGCTGCCCCAGGTTCCAGTCACCCTGTGGACCCCTGGCCTCTGGAAGCCGCTGCCCGTGCTGCTTCCAATGAAGTTGTCCCGACTTATTCCTAACAACTCTCCCGGTTCTGAGGACAGCGAGCGAGTCTCGAGGACCCCGAGGCTGAAAGTGGCCAGAACTGATGCAGGGACAGGCTGGGGTGCAGAATGCAGGGCTTCGAGAAGGGAGTGGCACTGGCCAGGCCGCCCCGGGGAGGCTCCAGGGCTCAGGATAGGCACTCGGAGCTGAGGTCCCAGGGCCCAGAGGTGCCTGGCCAGGTCCTGTCCCCAGGCCACACATTACTGGGACGCCGGGCAACCTGTGGAGGCTTGGGCTGGGGACAGAGGCACAGCCACGCCCAGGAGGCGATGCATGTGCAGGGGCACTGGGCCAGGGACACTGGGACAGGCCCTGCCCAGGGCATCACTGCCCTGGGTGCTCGTCGGTGATTTCTGCACCACGTTTTGCATTCCCTGACGTCAGATCCCTGTCTTTTCAGCTGGGGTTGTCTCCCCATTGCTTGGAAACCCTCTTCCACCCTGCGATCAGTAAACTATCTTTGCCTGCTCTCTGGTCCTGGCATGGAGGTGTCTCAGCCTCCCCTCTGTTGTGTGGAGCCGGAGCTCTGGAGAGGCACAGTGTCCACGGCCACTGTGGGGCTGGACCTGCCCTGCCGCCTGCCTGTCCAGACTGCCTCGGGCTCACGGGGTACTCAGGACCACCCAGCAGCCCCGCCAGAGCCGGGTCCAGGCGGAGCAGAACAGAGCTGGGACGAGGGGCAGGCCAGGGGTGGGCGGTGGTCCCTGAGCTGTCAGCCACTGGGCTATCAACCTTGGCCCTCAGGGACAGACGACGCTTGAGGCTCATCTGGGAACCAGGGCCCGCTGGGTGTGCGGGTTCCTCTTTAGCACCAGCACAGGGAACTCTCCCCACACTGCACCCCCGAGTCCCCGTGGGCCGTGTCGGTGCAGCCCCTGCCCCTGGGAAAACCACGGGAGGGGCAGGGAGCGAGGTCCTGGGGAGGCTGCGGCCCGGCTCTGTCTGGGTGAGGGCGACGATGGAGCCGTGGCGCCCCCACCCCTGCATGGCCGGCTGCACAGAGGGGGCCTAGCAGGAGCCCTAAGGCCCTCCTGGGGCAGGAGCCCTGCCGGGACGGCGCACTGTCCCACTGTCCGCAGCCCTGATGCAGATGCCCCCTCCCGCCTGCCCCGTGGCTTCCCAAACGCTCCTGCCTGGGAGGGGGAGGCGACACCAGTGGCCCTGAGGGGCTGTCGCTGCTGGGCCCCTGGGGTCCCCCTCCTGGCAGAGCTCCCGGGAGCCCCCTCGAGGCCCCGTCACAGACAGGCTGAGCCACAGCTGCTGCTGAAGTTCTTTATTTGGAGCCCGGTGGGGTCGGCTGCAGGGTGGAGGCTGCAGGAGGAGGGGTGGTCGGTTCCGGGTCCGGTCGGCGGGGAGGGAGAGCCGGGGGACGCAGATCCGGGCAGCTGCTGCGTGGGAAGAGGAGCCCGGGTCAGGCCCTGCTGTGTGCTGCAGGCAGGGACTGTGGGGACCCGGCTGCCGGCCAGAGCTCTTCCTCCCGGTGCTGGGCTCCCGCTCCATGACTGCGTCTCTGGGCCTCCTTGTGAGTGGGGGCTGGGAGCGGGGGACGGTGGTGCGGTGCTGGCAGGAAAGGGCTTCCTTCGTGTCCTGGGGTCACACCCAGGCAACCCGAATGGCCAGGAGTGTCCCAGCATTTGGACCTCAAACTCCAGAACCCAGGACTCTGAACTTTCCGGTGTCCTCACAGGGGTCACTCACCCTAGTCTCGCTCGGGGACACAGCTTTCTGTGGAAACCAAGGAAAGCAGGGGTGAGGAGGCGGCCTGGATGGGTGCCCAGGCCCTGTCACACCCAGGTCAGACCCTCTGTGAGGCAGGGCCTGGTGTCCCTGTGAGGGGACAGAGGGGACCGGGGACACAGATGCGAGGGACGCAGAGAGATACCAGGGACATGGGAGAAGATTGGGGACGCAGAGGGACCCGGGACACAGGGGATGCAGAGGGGACACGAGAGAGACGTGGTCAGAGCCACCACTCACCCCTCTGCTCAGGGATGACGATTTTCTCCTGCGGGAGTCGCTTGCGCTGCACGAATTTCCTAAACTCCTCCAGGGCCTCAGGGTTTTCCTCCGGGGTCCTCCCTGTGGGACAGGGGCCAGGTGAGGGGAAGCAGGACCTGGGAGGGGACCAGGGGCTCTGAGGGGGACAGGGAGGGAGGAGGTGGCAGCCACCGCCCAGCTGACCAGGTCCCTGGGGCCCTGGGACCGTGCGACCCTGGGGCAGAGGGGCTCCTGAGCAGTCCTGCAGGGTCACACGCTGGCCTGGAAGGACCCCGTGTCCTGGAGGAGCCCTGTCCCCCAGGGAGGACCCGAAGGCCACTCCCTTCCAGCTGGCCTGTCCAGCATCTGAGTGCCCAGGAAGCAGCACTTGCCAGCGTCCGTGGCTGCAGCGCCCTCCCGAGTGGTCAGGCCCCTGAGGGCCACGTCTGCCGCATCCCTGGCGTCCCTGCCCTGCCACCCCTTCTCAGTCGGAGTTCACACTCTGCCCACAGACGCTGTGCCCGGACCCCGGAGGGTGGCCCAGGGGGCTTCTCCCCAGTCCTCACCCACGAGCTTCCCCACGCCAAATGTCTTCCCCGGGCCCTGCTCCTTGCAGTAGAAGATGTAGTGGTCCTTCACGGGCAGCTCCTCCACATAGATGAGCTTCCTGCCCCCGACTGCAGACAGGGAGGGAAGCGCCCTTTAGCGCCATCCTCCCCTGAGGAAGCGTTGGAGACCACATCAGGGGAAGTCGGGACGTGTCAGTGTCACCCAGGCCCCCACCGGCCCAAGGCCAGGCCCTGCTGTGTCCCCAGGAAGGAGCCGACCCAGTTGTGGGTTCCAGACGTGCAGGCCAGGGACCTGGAGGCTGGAGCTTGGCCCAGCCCGCTTCCTGGGTCCTGAGCCCTCAGTTTCCCCCTTGGGTCAACAGGGCCGCCCAGAGGGAGCCGTGGCCCGGTCACTCCCAGCTCTGGACAAGGCCGTGACACCTGGAGTCTGGTGTCAGGGCCACAAGACCCCCGGAAGGGGAGGCCGCCGCTCCTGGGGAACACTTGGGGGCCCAGGCACAGCGGGCAGCACTCACAGGCGCTGTATTTGCCGGGCTCCGCGGTTTTCTGCATCAGAATCTCCTTCACATGGCACTGACCCTTAATCCTGCAATGGGAGGTGCAGGGACAGCTGCCCTCGGGCCACACCTGAGCCAACTCAGCTCAGCCGGGCCTTGGCCCCAACCGGGTGACCCCGAAAACCCCACTGGAGGACGTGGCCAGGACCGTGTCCCCTCAAACTCAGGGGACTTTGTCATTAACGTCCAAACTGTGGATGGCAGAGCCAGAGACCGAGGGTCCTCATGGGCCACACTCACATCAAGGTGACCCTGGCCTCCAGGCTCCCACCTTCCTGGGCTGTCATCGTGAAGGGGAAGGCCACCTTGAACATCTTCCTTCCCGGCACCGTCATGTTGCTCACTAAGGCCTTCGTGTACCAGGTCCCTGTGAGCTGGAGCGGCCAAGTGTGAGCCCCACAAGCCCACATCAGACCCCACGGCCCGGGCTGCACCCCTAGAGCCAGTGAGAATGCTCCCTGCTCCAGGACTGGCCCAGGAGGGGCCGTGTCTGCCGAATCCCCCAATCTCTGACCCTCCGGACCGGGAGTGCGGGGTCAGAACCCGGCCTTAGACAGCCCCCCCCAAACAGCCCCAGTTCCGTCTGCCACCCCTGCAGACACCCCCGCCCAGCCTCACATCCGGCTCCTCTGGCTGGAGGGACAGGGGGTCCTGGGCCCGCAGGGCAGCCACCAGGGCGAGCAGCACGGGGGTCAGGAGCAGGGTCTTCATCTCCAGCGCTGTGTCCGCGGCCGAGCAGGTCCTGGAGCTTGGACGAGGCTGCACCGGCTCCGCTCCAGGCGCCCTTTATGTCCCCTGTGGCCAGGGCCGCCTGCACCGGGCGCTGACCACACCCCTCCCGCCCGTCCCTCCCGGCCAAGTCCCCATCCGTCACGAGCACGGTGCTGTTATTGTTGGGATCCGATGAATCACAACTTAATGCCACCGGAGATGAAGGCCACAGTGCCGCCCCAAGCCTGCCCACACCCAGCCCACTCACCCGAAGCTGTCGCTGACCACCCCTGACCCTGGCAGACTCACCCCACCGCAGTCCCAGCGCTCTGGTGAAGCCCAGACATGCAGGTGAATTCATACACTGACCTGCCACCAATGGGCGCAGTCACTGATCAGCCCAGGCTCTTCCTTCTGGGTGAGGTGATCTGATGCCTTCATTCTATTCCCAGAGGTCCTCAGGAGCACCAAGTCCCCGTTCTCCACAAGGGCAACTTTCTCATTAACATGCACTTTGCCAAACTTTACACCTTCCAGATCTCACTGCATTTCTGACTTCTGGCCTCCAGAAGTGTGAGAGAATACATTTATGTGAATTCTGTGGCTTATTTTGTTTATGTGCTGGGGATCAAACTCAGGGTTTTGTACATGCTAGGCAAGCACTCTACCTCTGAGTTACATCCCCACCCCTAAACCTCTGGGTTTTCAGTCACCAGGTTTGTGGTATTCTTATAGTAGTCTTAAGAAGCAATATAGCTGGGCATGATGGTGCATGCCTGAAATCCCAGCACTCAGGAGGCTGAGGCAGGAGGATCTCTGCAAGTTTGAAGCCACCCTGGGCTACACAATGAGTTCAAGACCAGCCTGAACTACATAGCAAGACCCTGTCTCAAAAAAAAAAAAAAAAATATATATATATGTATATATATATATAATCACCAACATATTAAGAGATATATTAAATGTAATGGTCTAAATATACTAATTAGAAGGCAGTGATTGGCAGAATGGACTAAAAATCATGATACAACTAGTTATATGCTGTGTCCAAGAAAATGTTTATTCCAAGAATGGAAAGCTGGTTTGATATTTTATTTTTTGGGGGGGATCGAACTCAGGTCCTTGCACTTGTGCAGTAGGTGGCAAAACCACTGACCTAAATCCCCGGCCCTGGTTTGATATTTTTAAAATCAACCTTATTAACAAGCTAAGAAGGAAAAAAATTCACATGATCATATCAACCAACTCTGAAAAAAACATTTGACAAAATTCAACACCCATTCAGAATAACAACTCTTAATAAAGTAAGAATAAAGGAAAAAAATTCTTAACTTGATAAAAAGCATCTACAAAAGTCTACAGCTAACATTCTGAGTGCCCACCCCTCCCCCCCGCTCATGTCAGGGACTAGGCTAGGATGTCCACTATCACCACTTGTATTTAACATAGTACAGGAAATTCTGGCCAGCACGTTAAGGGTGGAGCAGGGCAGAGGAGGGGAGGGAAGGGAAGTGAAAGGAAGGGAGGAAAAGAAAAATAAATGAGAGAGATACAAACTAGAAAGGAACAAAGCTGTCTCTTTTTGCAGATTACATGACTGTCCATCTAAAAAAATCTCAAGGAATTTAAAAACAAAACATAACAAATCCAACCAACCAAAAAATCTCCTAGAACTAATAAACAAGTTCGGCCATGTTGCAGGATGCAAGATAAATATACAGAATTCAATTGTATGTTTACATACGAGCAACAGACACTAAAATTTAAAACAATACCATTTACAATCATTTAAAAATTAAAACACTTGGGTTCAAGTCTACAAATCATGTTTAAGATCTGTATGCTAAAAATGACACAGTAATGATAAAAAAATTTAAAGATGATTGTACACCTAAAATGTACCAATAAAAGGATATACAAAAAAAATTTTAAGATGTAAATAAATGGAAAGAAATGCTGTATTCATGTATTAGAAGACTCAACCTGTAAAGATGCCATTTTTCCCAAATGATATAGGATTTGATGGGATCTGTACCAAAATTCTAGAAAGAAATTTTGAATAAATGGACAAAGTTATTATAAAATATATATGAAATGGCAAATGAATTAGAATAGTTAAAACAAAAGTTTTTTAAATGAAGTGGATGATTCAGCCTACCCAGTGTCAAGAGTACAGCTACAGTAAGGAAGACTGCCTGAGAGCAGAGGGACAGATTCCTAGGTCAATGGGCAGATGGAGCAGAGGTCCCTGAGACAGACCTACACAAGCTGATCCACTGATTTCTACAAAACCTCAAAAACAACTCAGTGGAGGAAAGGCAGCCTTGGCACAAAAGGCACTGGGGCAAGTGGACATCCACAGACAGAAAAAACAAAGAACCTCAACCTAATTCTCAGGCCTTATACAAAAGTTAACTCAAAATGCACTGCAGGTTTCATGTAAAACATAAAACTTAGAAAATAAAAAGAAAGCTTTGGAATATGAAGCTAGGTCAGGGGTTTTTAGATACATCACCAAAGTACGATTCAGAAAAGGAAAAATAGTGATTGCCGGGCATGGTGACATGTGCCTGCAATCCCAGCACTTGGAAGGCTGAGGCAGGAGGATCGCTACAAGTTCAAGGCCAGCCTGAACTACAAAGTAAGACCCTGTCTCAAAAAAAAAAAAAAATGATTAAGTGCTCTTTATCAAAACAAAAACTTTTGTTCCACCATTTTAGGGGAATAAAAAGAAAGAGTAAGAAACAGGAGCAAATATTTGGGAACCAAACATCTGACAAAGACTAGTTTTTGCACAGTGTAAGAACTATCAAAGCTCGACAGGCAAAAAAGAATTAGAAAACGTGCCAAGCCAAAAAGGGTCATTTCAGTGAAGAGGGTAATCCCACCAATGGAAATAAGGACAGGCAAAGACATTCAGTGGCAGTACTCATTAGTGAAATGCAAATGAAAACCCCAAGGCTGTATCACCAAACACCTACCCAGATGGCTAAAATAAAACCACAGGGCTACACAGAGGCCTGGGGAGGAGACATGGAAATGGGGTGATACGTACCTGTCGGATGGGAATGAAGCAGTGCACGGTCCCCCCAAAATGGCTTGGCAGGGATTTAACACACTGAACATGCAACAGTGACACAACTCAGCAATTGCACTCTGGCACATTTATCTCCCAAAATGAAAATGTATGTTCATGCAAAAACCACACAAAAATGTTTAGAGCAGCTTTATTTGTAAGAGCGTAAGAGGCAGCTTGGTTATTGCGTGTATGATGAGGCAGCCAGCAAGAGACAGGGCCTGAGAAGGAGTTCGGTGCTCACCCCACGGGTAGGAGTTAAAATGAGGTGGCAGCAGGGCTAAGACCTGGACAGGAGCTCCTCGGGCAGAATGGATGCAACCCCTCACTTGGAGAAATTAAAACTAAAATACAACTGGTTTTCTTTTCAACTCCACATGCTGAGAAGCTGGTTTAGAGAGCATGAGTCCCACTTGGTCATTGTAAACCCACAGACCGCCTGTGACAGGTGAGCCTTGGACGCTGGGCAGATCCCATGCTCTGCTCATCCATAAAAGATGCTGGGCAAACAGCCATGTAGCACCCACTTTCTGGGACCCCTCCCAGCTCCCAGGAGCTTTCTCTCTTCTCAGAGTTCCAACAAGCACCTCCCCCTTACTACCTCCTTGCTGGCCCCATCTCAGTCTTCGCCTTCATGAAGCAGCAGATGAGCTTGTAGCGCATTAGCTATTTCAATAGCACCGCACTAAAAAACAGAGGCCCTTCAGCAGTTGCATAGTCAGACACACTGTGGTCCATTCGTACCACGGAACCACTGGGCAATAAACAGGGAGCGACTTTTACACATTTAACAACCCGGACAAATCTCCAGGAACAATGGGTCCTGCAATTTTCTGTACAGTGGGATGTAGCAGGCATCTCTGCCCAGTATTAGCGGCTATAAGTGGCACAAGGTTCATGCCCCTCCATAATTCAGCTGTACTATGTAAGGAGTCTGACCAAAGCTTTATGGGACTCAAATGGGCAGTCAGATAGCAGAGCTGGGCGAGTATAGCTCCTCTGCTAATGGCTGCTACCGAGACTCACGTCCTAGTTCATGCAGTCACAGGGCCTTGCTGAGTTCACTTCCAGCCAAAGTCAGCTTGACGCCAACTAAATTCTTTCCCTCTGAATTAACCATTTGTTCTCTTCAGCAAAAATATGCCAGTGCCTCCCTTTTACAGTCCTGCCTGCGATACCTGCTATCACCAGGTGTCCTCCTCCCCTTCTTCCCACACCTGTAATGAATAAACACGGATGCGCTTGGTGCCTTTTGTCTTTGCTGCCCAGAGCGGCTTAGATCAGCCCAAGACCCAGCTTCCTCTCTAGTCCTGTCTCTGTCATCTGTCCTTGCCAGCTTACATCACATTGTCTCACAGGAGATCGAGACCCACGGCCAGTGCTCTCGGCAATGTTCTCTATAGTGGAATTCCGTTTCTCTTACGTTCTTGAAATGACCAAACTACAGGTCAGTAGATCCCAGGGGTGACAGCATAGGGGGGAGGAAGGATGGGGCTCGGAAGTGCACACCAGGGTCCATGTTAATGAGTTGTGTCTTGGTCGTGGTTGTTTGTTTGTTTGTGGTACTGAGGATGGAGCCCAGAGCCTTTGGACTGAGCCACATCCCCAGCTTTTTTAAAATTTTTAAATGTTGAGACAGGGTCTCACTAAGTTCCAGGAGGTTTCTGTTTCTTTCTTTTCTTCCCCCTACTGAACCAGGGGAAGTGGCACAAGAGGGGGCATCTGGGGCACTGGCTCACACTGACCACAGTGGGCCCCACGGAGTGCTTCTTATGGAGGTCCAGGGCACCCCACTAGTGGATTCTGAAGAATTGTGGGGGCTCCCCAGGCCACCTGCCCATGAGAGGGCAGAAAAGCTTCCTGCTTGCCTGGCTGGCCGGCCTTTCCCTAGCTGTTGCCCCTGCCCTGGCCATGACCAGCACTGGTCCTGGCAAAGGTTCCCACCTGGGCTACAACCACACCTTCTCCCATGAGGTCTGAGCCAGCCTTGTTCAAGGGACCCTCCCTCCCCAATTATTTCTTCCTTATTAGCTCTCCTGTGACCCTGAATCGTTCTTTACAGTTCTCCTTACACTTGCATTGTTCATTGTTCACCAGACAAACTCCCCCTGTTCAAGGTATTGTGTGGTTCTCGCTCCTGATTGATCGCTGATTCATATAATTATATATCATTTTTATTAAAGGTCATAAGGGCTATGGGGGAAAAGCAAATGGAACAGGTCGGACAGTGGCTGGGGGGACAAGGGGTGTTTGTGTTTTAGATGGAAGGGTGCGGTCAGCCTCACCAAGGCGGCATTTGCTCAGAGAACTGAAGATAGTGGGGGAAGTGAGGCACGAACGGCCGGCGGGAGAGGCGCCCGGGGGAGGGACGTCGAGTGCTGACCTGGGGGCGCCGGGGCCTGGCACGTGCCGGGAAGGTATGGGGAGGACGGGCAGAAACTCGGGCCCGGGAGGGCAGGGCCCGCTGTGGGGCTGAGGGTGTTACAAGGACCCCAGGCTCTCCTCTGAGGGGAATGGGGCCCTGGAGGCCTTGACAGAGTGAGGGTGAGGCACTCTTAAAGGGTCGGCCCCGTGCTCACCGAGGACAGGTCGTGAGGAGCACAGAAGCAGAGGAGCAGCTGGGACGATACTGCAATGGTCCGGCCCAGAGTGCCGGTGCCGTGCCGTCTGCCTGGGGGCCGGGAGTGACAGGTGTAGGCGGCCGTCCCGCCATGGACGAAGGGAAAGCGGGTCAGAACCCGTGACGGGCTGTGTAGACGCCGACCCCAGTGGGGCTCGGCTGCGATCCCTGAGCGGGGCAGACGAGGTCAGCCGTCCTCATGGCAGCTCGAAGCCGGAGGGCAGAGAGGGACCCGGCAGAGAGGGACCCAGGGCGGGGCGGCCTTGCTGGGGTGGAGACTGGGGAGGGACACGGGGCAGCAGCGCTGACCAGCATGGGAGACAGAGGCCCGCAAGGGACAGGAAGAGCCCAGAGGTGCACAGAGGTCCCGTGTCGGCCCAGACGCCAGATCCCAGGGAGGTGGGACCACAGCCTGGCCAGAGAAACCCAGGAGCACTTGATACAAAATACAGCTCAGTGACATCAAACAGCCCCTTCAAAACAGGCGTTGGATTTGACAGGTTCTCCTCCAGGCCTGGTCTGCGATGGCCAATAGGATGGGAGATGATGCTTAGCATCATTAGTAACTAGGAACCTGGGGCAGATCAAAGGCACAGGAAGTGCGACTTCGGCCCACCCAGACGCCAGAATTGAAAGCCAGATGAGAACAAGGGCTGGCGAGGATGGGGAGAAACCAGAGCCCACATCCAGCACTGGCAGGGACACAGCTACCTCACGGCCTGCAGCGTCATTCCTGGTGCTCCCCCAAGAGAAGCTGAAACGCCACACGAAGGCTCGCTCCTCTGTCAGCTCCTGGCTGGCTTCGCCAGCGTGCTGTCAGGTCATTCCTTTAGACGTGGGTCGCCAAACAAAAGTATTCCAGGTTCTTTCTGTCTCGAACAAAGAATCAAATGAGAGAAGCCAAAAACAGTGCCAAAAGTTCATTTGAAAATGAGGAGTGGAGGGACAAGGGAAGAGCCAGCTCTGCAGAGCGAACCTGAGCCGAAAAGGAGAGGAAAGAGCAACGTAAAAGTGCACCTTGGGTCTGCAAAAGCCAGGGCGGGCTACCGTGAGGAGACGAGACAGCGGGCTCCTCCTGGCGTCTGCTCTCCTCCAGCCGTCCGACTCTCGGGAGCTCCTGAGGTCTGCACGAGGGTCCTGAGAGTCGCCGGTGCCAACCTGGGGTCTCTGACGGCCCCGCCCACTTCTCCAGCCACGCCCTCAGGCCCCCGACAGCCTCAAGTAGGGACAACCGCAGCGCCCCCCAGGGGTGAGTGGGGGAACCACGCGCGTGGTGTCGTCCACAGCACAGAGCCCGACTCGTGGAGAGGGTGCCGTTGGACACACGCTACAGCAAGGGGAACGGTGACACTCCGTGTAACGGAAGAAGCCACTCCCGAAAGGCACACACTGAGCCTCAGGTGACGTGGCCGCCCTTCGCGCGTCCACGGAGACAGGAGCACGTTAGGGGCCGGGGGGCCAGGGAGGTGACGGGGGTGAGGAACGGCTTCCGGTGACTGGGACACTGGACTTGGCTCATGGCCATGGTTTGGTGGTGTTCGGCATGGGGCCGAGAGAGGAGGTGAGAGCAGCCCGAGCTGTCCTGCCCCGGGCAGCTCGCCCTGGGCACAGGATCTCCTCCAGGCTGGAGTGCCCCGGGGTGGGAGGCAGGGTCCCTGCAGCACGGTAGGGACTGCTCCCCCTGGTGGCCAGCAGTAGCACTGCGCCCTGGCAGGACACCTGAACTGCGGCTGGGCGTGGAGTCCCCCAAGGCCCAGAGGGTGCAAGAGCCAGCCCTGCGTGATGAAGGATTTCAGTCTCCCTTGTCCCCTTTCCCTCTGCTGCCCCAGGTGTCCGGCTCACTCCAGAGGGCTCCAGGCCCCAGCCAGGACAGTGACCCCAGCCACGTCCAACTGAGGACCCCATGAGTCCACAGGGATGGTCTCGCCCTGGACCTAGGACGAGGGGCCCGGGGCTCTAGGTGCCCAGTCCCTGGGCTGCTCTGCTCAGGGGGAGCCCAGTGAAGAGGAACCATGTGCTAGCAACACAGGGGCCCTGGGCCATCAACGGAGGACCGCGTTTCAGAAACTTCCAGAAACTTTCAGGAGCCGCGGGACCCTGCATCACCCGGGCCGAGCGTCTAATTCATAGAGCAGGACTGAGTCCTCCTCTCCTGTGGGCCCCCCTCACTGAGGGGTCTCATCCTCTCCCACGTGACCCAATCCATGGGCTCTGGGCCCCAGTGTGTCCTCTTGGGCTGCTCTGGGGGTGTCCCCAGCCCAGGCAGACAGACCCTGGGAGCCTGGGGGGACCCCATCACCGTGGAAAGTCCCCCCTCCCATGCAATGACCCTGGCTTGCTGCTAGGAGACTGGATGCCCCTGGGCCTTGGCAGAGCTGCCTCCAACGTCTTCCTTCTTCCTTACCTCCCAGGGTCCCCGCTCCTCTGCCCTGGGCCCTGTGAGTCTATGTGTGAGTGTGTTAGCATGTGAGGGAGTATAAGTGAGTGTGTGCTGCACTTCTGGGTGCAGCTCATAAAGCAGAGAGGAAATGGCCTACAGAGGAGGGGGAGGCAGGGATCCCCCAGATCTGAGGGCCTTCATTCCCCTTGCAGACCCTGTAGGGCTGAGCCTGGCCTGGGAAGCCAGGCCCCTCCATTCCTGACTGGACACTGCTTACCTCGTGGACACAGTCAGTCCCGTTCTCTCCCCTGCCTCAGTTTCTTGATTGTTCCGGCAGGGGTTGCGCACAGCTCCCAGGACGCAGAAGCCTCCCCTCCCTCAGGCTGATGCGGGGCGCTCTTGGACCTCCCTCCCGGGAGGACACCCGAAACTCCGCACAGGGCAGCTGGGCCTCTGTCCTCTGGACCCAGGACGCCATGCACATGACCCCTGTGCCTGGACTGCCACGCTCCGATGGCTCAGCAGGGCCTGCCTCGTGTCTGTCCCCGTCCCTGCCGCCTGAGCTGTGCCCCCACAGCCTCGTCTGGCCAACTCTACCCCAGTGGCACTGAGAGTGGCACGAGGACTTCCTTCTGCACAAGCTCCAACTCGAGTTAAATTCGCACAGGATGCTAGCGAGGTCCTCCCCTCAGTGTCCCCTCTAGTCAGTGGTCACAGTGGGCAGGGAGCCCTGGGTGCCACCCAGCCCATGGGCCAGCCCCTCCTCCCTGCACAGCCCCTGCTGTGACAAACTGGTGGATCTCAGGAGTGGGGCAACCCCGAGGAACAAGCGGCTGCTGACTCTCCAGACCTTCAACCCAGGGCCCTGTGGTGGAGGCAACCTGAGCACCACCGGAGTCTCCACCTGCCCCAGGCCTCTGTCAAGCTCTGTGTGGATTCCGGGAGCCTTGAAAGCGTCTCCCTGCCGCAGCGCTGCTCAGGCTGTGCCTTTCAGGGTGCCAGGTATCGAGTGTGTGGTTGTGGGGAGTCCAGGCCCCATCCCAGGCCCACCCCAGGCAGCTGGACCCTGGTCTGATACACTGGTGTCAGCGTAAGCATCATGGGAACGACCCCTTTCTGTCCCCAGATGAGCAGATTTAAAGCCGCTGGGCTGGGTGGGCCCCGGGCCAGCCCTGCCCCTCTGGCCTCCTCATGCCCTGTTCCTCTGTGGCCATTTGATCAGGGTCCCTGTGAGTTCACAGCCCACCCGCCCAGCTCCCCAGATCCCAGCAGGATCCCAGGATCCCCAAGTCACTCCCGGTCTGGCCCATCATCCCACACCAGCCAAGGCCTGGCTGGACACAGGCAGAGCCCGCCGCACCCCAGGGCCAGTGCCTGCCCAGCACTGGGGAGCAAATCCACCCACACCCCTGACCCCAGCATGCTCGGCTCGGGCTCATGGGGCTGGCGAGAGCCAGGAGGAGGAGACCACGGACTGGGACCGGGGCCCCAGTGCCGGGATCGGAGCTGCCCCGACCTGGACAGGGGGCTCCTTGTGACGTCACTCTGCCTGTCGTGAGAGCCCCCCAGTGCTGGCAGGGGGACCCGGTGTCCCCAGCAGGGGGAAGGGGCGCACTGCAGCCGCTGCCAATGGCAAGTCTTGCTGAGGTCCCCGAGAAGTCAGGTTTGCAGAAACACAAGGAGCCCCGGGCAGGCGCCAGCCAGGGTCCGGAGTCCAGGGAGCTGGAGCGGATGAGGAAGCCCTGGACGGCGCAGTGGGAATGTGCTTACTGCCCTGAGCCGGGCACTAGACATGGTGATGGTGACAAGTGTCATGATCTGCAGAGTCACACAAGTAAGAGCCAAGGAAATTCGCGCCTCCTCTCCCAGGGTGTGAGCTGCTGAGGACACTGGGGACGGCGACGCAGAGCTGCAGAGCTGCACTTCTCAGCCCCAGGCTGAAGCCCAAGACCCAGGCGGCTCTTCGAGGTCCTTCTTGCTGTGTCCTCTCGTGGCGAAGGGCGTGGGGGACAGTGCGGCCTCCTGAGCCGCTTTGGGAAGGGCCTTCCTCCCCTCTACCAGGAGGGTCCCCGAGGCCGGCCAGCTCCACACGGCGACGCCTGGTTTCCTGGGGGCCACCTCCAGAGCACAGAGGCCACTGTGCAGAAAGAGGCCGGCAGAGTGACCGGCAGACAGCTGCGCCCCGAGCGCCCACTCCGTCCAACTTCATGGACGCCCCCGAGTCACCTTCTTGGCTGAGACGCGGGTGACCCGGGGACGTGGAGGAGGGAGGCCCTGTCCTTGCCTCATGCTGCTCCGGATGCAGCTTCCCAAGCCGCTTCCAGGGCTCTGCGCCCTGCCCCGCCCAGCACAGGCCCCGGGGGCTGCCTCAAGGTAAGGCCTGGGGCCCAAAGTTCAGGAGCCACTCCGGTCCCGGGGAGCAGGTCTAGGAGCCCTTGGGGTGGCAGATCCACGCGTGTGCAAGTCCCCAACATAAAATGACACAGCGTGTACAACCACATAACCTGAGCGTGACCTCCCTGTGCTTCAGTCACCTCTAGGTTACCCAGGACACGGGACACCACGAAGCGTTCTGCGGCATTGTTGGGAAGTAAGACAAGAGAACAGTCTGCTCAGCTCCGCACAGACAGCTTTGTCCGGAAGCTTCCGGTCCACGGTTGGTTGGAACCTCGGATGCAGAACCCAGGGACGCGGAGGCTGATGGGACCATGCAGGTGGCATCGTGTAGGTGGCACTGATGGAGGCAGAACCATGGCCCAGTGGGAGGCAGAGGAGCCAGTGGCTTCCGGTCAAGGCTGGGCGCTTGTGGCCTCGGCTAGAAGACTTTCTGGACGGGGGCCCAAGGCCATCTCAGCCTGTGTGGGCATCTGACACCATGGCTTCCCGGGGCAGGGCCGGAAGTGAGCAGTGGGCAGAGTGTGGGGTCACAGCTGCCGCTCAGGTTGCAGGGGTCGGAAGGGCAGGGCGGGAATGAAGCACACGCCGAGTCCCTCAGGACCTCGGCCTCTGGGCCGTGAGCAGAGGTGTCTGGGCAGGGGCAGAGGTGGGGCCGGGAGGCCTCTGCAGGTGGAGCTGGGGTGCAGGGTCGAATAGGGTCCCCCCAGATTCCATGCCCCAACCTGTGCACGTGACCTTGTGTGGAAACTGTTCCCAGAGGTGGACGAGCTAAGAGGGCTCCCACGCTGGCCCCAGACCCAGCGACGGGTGTCTCTGGGAAGGGGGAACTCTGGACCCGGAGACAATGGGGGCAGAGGCTGGGGCCGGGGCGGAGCACAGGTGCCGGCAGCACCAGGGTGGGCAGAGGCTCTTTTGTTCCGGGCCGCCCAGTTTGGGGCCTTGTGGGGGCCCAGCACCCTCCCGCCGCTGGCTGAGCTGGGGCTGTGAGGCTCTGACCTCACTGACCAGCTGGACACTGCTCTGGTCCCCACCTGTGGCTGGCAGCCCACTGGCTCCTCCCTGTTGCCAGGCTTTCTGTCTGGCTGAAGGAAGATGCTCCCCAGCCTGCGACTCCAGGCCCCCAGCCCCGAACAGCGCCCTGGGCCTTTGAGCACTTTCCCTGTGCCTGCCCACGCGGGAATCTCCAGGACGCCACTCTGACCACACTGTGGCTCTCTCATCATGCCCTCGGGCCACCTGGGCCACTGGAGAGCATCCGGCCCCTGTCTGCCCCCCCCCAACCTGGACGTCCAGGCCAACCGAGCGACCACATGGAAGACGGACATCCAGCAGCCGCCCTCGAGGCCCAGGACCCTGGGAGCCACTACTCCACCTGCAGCAAGCATGGCGGCTCTGCTCTGGGAGGGGGCACAGGTGTGCATGTGCCTGTGAGTGTGCATGCACGTGAGTGGGCGTACAGCTGTGCGTGCATGTGTTTGTCATGTATGCACTGTGCAGTGCGCACTGTACTTGTGGGTGGTGACTGTGTGCACTCGTGTGCATGTAACAAGATGAGTGTGTGCATGAGTGTGTGCACGTGTTTGAATGCGTGCAGGGTCTGAGCTTGCACGTGTGTCCCTCCTCCTTCCTGTCCTCCTCCCCTATCCCCTGTCCCTGGCAGGGTTAGGATGGAGATGGCAGCTGCCCTGGGCACTGCCAGCCCTGAAGGGGACACAGAGCCTGAGGCCCCCGGGGCCAGGTGGCTGCTCCCAACCTGAAGAGCTGGGCTGCGTGGGGGCTGGAACTGGAGGCCACTGATCTGGACACAGGCAGTGAGCTCTGTCTGTGTCAGTCCTTGGCTCTGTGACCTTCGGCCGCCAGGTGTGAAGGAGCCCACAGAGGGAGGGACAGGCCCAGGGCCCCTCCCCATGGCCCGCCCTGGCCAGGAGCCGGGAAGGAGTGGTCAGGGCTCTCCTGCGTCTGGGATCCGTCCCTGGAGGGCGGGGGGGTGCATGGCATCCCCCGCCCTCCTCCAGCCAGCCCTGGGCTTCCGGTTCCGCTCATCAGCCCAGAAGCATCAGGCGTCTTACCTGCCAGCCCGGCTGCCCAGTGCAGGGTGCTGGCGAGCAGGATGTTCACACCAACGCTGCTCGCCAGGGCAATTAACAACTGCTGGGGGCAGCTCGAGAGTAAGGGTGAAACCCGCAGCCGCCCACAGCAGGCCAAGTGCCCTGCGCCCCCTGGCGGGCTGTGAGGAGGACTCGCCAGCAGTGCTCCTGCCCGAGACTCCTCCAGTGGGTCAGAACCAGCAACACCATCCTGAGGAGCAGGTGGACATCCTCGGGCTCAGCGCCCGGCAGCCCCTTCCGAACAGCCCAGGGGCCAGACCGCCTCGCTGGGGAATGGGTTCAAAGCGGCCCGAGGACAGGGTTGTCCTGGCCAGCAAGGCCCCAGGGAAGGTGCGAGGCCCGCGTGTGGTTCCCACTGAGCTGCCTGCGAGGAGAACAGCCGAGGTCTAATGGGGGGCGGGCCAGCCTCAGATTCAAGCGGACGGCCCAAGGCGCTGTTCACCATAGGGAGGGGCAGGGCAGCTGACAGGACCCACACTGACCGAAAGGAGCCTCACCGTGTGCACAGCGATTCCACGTGTGCAGCCCCTGCAGACCGGCGCTCCCGGGAAGGTAGGATGCGCTGACCACAGGCCCGGCTCAGACGCCCCAGGGTCTTGGTTTTCCTGGTTCCGGGCATTGGAATGCATCGTGCACCTCCCGACAGGACATGCGGTGGCTTTTAAACTTAGCACAGCGGCCACCGGAGGCCTGGCCGTGGCCTGGGCAGTGCCATGGGAAAGTCCAGGGGTCCTAGGAGCCTGGTGGCCGTGGGGAGGCTGCTCACCCGGGAGGACGCACAGGAAGCAAGGCCGATGTCACTGAAGGATGGCGCGGGGCGGGGAGCTCCCTGATCCTGGGCCTGAGGCCCAGCCCAGTGAAAGGTGCAGGGTGAGCCCAGTGCGTTCCGAGCCCACCTGCAGAGGCTTCCAGCTACGCGGGAAGGAGCCACCTGGGTCCTTCTGGTGCTTCTAGTAAAACATGACAGGAAAGGCCAGGCATGGTGCCCACACCTGCAATCCCAGCACCCTGGGAGGCTGAGGCAGGAGGATGGCGAGTTCCTGCCCAGCCTGACAACTTAGAGCCTCGGTGAAACCCTGTCTCAAAAAACAAAATGAAAAGGGCCGTTTTCCTCCCACTCTGGTCTCATCAAAGCCATTTCCTCCCCCAGGTGCTCCAACCAGGCCCTGCTATCACCTGTGAGTCTCGCCCGGCATCCCTCCTGCATGAGGCTCTCCCCAGCCCTCTGCCAGGTGGCGTGGGTGTAGGTGCACAGCTGCTGCGTGCAGTGGCTCCCGGGCGGCCTCAGGCCTGTGACTGCTGGTCCGGCTGCTGTAACTGACCGGGCACCAGACCAAGGGCTGCGCCTGCCTGCTATGCTCAGGCTCCCGGCCCAGCTGCTCGCCTGATGCCTGGCACATGGCACACAGGTGCCTCTGAGGGTCTGGGGGATGGGTGAGCAGCTTCCAGAGACGGTGCAGGACGTCTGGGGCTGAGGGCGGCAGCACGGAGAGGACGCGGGGCCAGGCTTCTGCTGGGCAGGCCGGGGCTGCTCAACAGCAGACAGGACCCTGCGCCAGGCCCGGCACGGCTCCTCCTGCCAGGGGCTGTGCCCCCTCCGCTCTGCACTCAGAGCCAGAGCCCCTGGGCTTCCTCCAAACACGGCCTGGGCTCAACAAGCTCCTCCACGAGCCACAGAAGGGGCGACTTGTCATCTGCAGCAACACCAAGGGCCTGGGGTCCTGAATCCCAGGATGAGCAGGGGACAGGTGTCACGGCAGGAGGGTGTGCGTGCAGGAGGCTGGGGGGACAGAAGGTGTGAGGGGGGTCCTCCTGGAGGCTGCAGGGGACCCAGCCTGGGCAGGCAGAGCCTTTGTCCCCAGAGCACCCTCTCTGTGCGCCCTGGGCAGGACCAGCCAGGCCTCGGGAGGCTGGGAGGCCTGGGAATGCACACACGGTGCCTGGGGCTTGGGCTGCAGGGTTGGAGAGGCACATGGACCCTCCCACATCTCTGGCCCTCCAGAGGACCCCTGTCCAGCGGGATGGGCAGGCCCAAGACCCTGGTGGGGCAGGCAGTACCGTCTTTGGGGAGCACGGCCGCCTCCCTGCTGAGCTCCAGCACAGCACTCGTGTCCATGAACTCTCTCAGATGCAGGAAGCTGGGGACGCTCTGCCTGTCTGCGGGGGCGGGGCCACGGCACAGTCGCCCTCTGGCATCGGGGCTGCACCCCCCTGCCGAGGCCATCCTGCCCCTGTGCCATTTCCAAGGCTCGAGGCTCAGGGCTGGGGTCACCGTGCGGGGCGGGCACCCGGGGGCCTCTGCTGGCACGGTCACTCTGGACCCTCGGGGCCTGTGCCCGCCTGCGCACAGGGGGAGGCTGGGACCCCCTGCACCCTGGCCACTGCACCCCAGCCTGGGGCCGGAAGTGGGCTCAGCCGCTTCCCCCACGCCCTCACTGCCACCCAGGGAGGACCCCGCCACACGCTCTCCTGGCCCCGGTCCCGTCCCACCGCCCGGCCTGGCCCCTGTCACCCGGGGCCGGGAACCCCAGTCTCCCAGATCCCGCACAGCCCGCCCACCACACGGCAGCCCCAGGTCCTGACCTCCCGCCACCCCTGCCCTGGCCGCCCCAGGCCCCCACCCTGTGGTCTCAATTTCCCTGTCCCCTCCGGCCACCCTCCCGCCACAGGCCCGCTCCCCTCTGCGCCATCCTCCCGGCAGGGCCCCGCCCTCGCCTGTGTCCCGGGCCCCGCCCCCCAGCCCCCCCCCCCACGCTGACTGGGCCCGCGCTGTCACTCACGGAACAGCAGCAGGCTCTTGTAGGTGTGGCCCGTGCGCCCCAGCCGGAGGAGCACCAGGCCGTAGCTGTAGTCGGTGGACAGCACGTGGAAGCCCAACACGCCCTTCCCTGCAAGGAAGCCGCAGGCCACCTCGGCTGGACATGGGCCCCGCTGCCCAGCATGGCACCCGAGCCTCCCCGGCCGGCCCTGGCCAGGTCACCCGGAGCAGAGCCAGCCTGACGCCCGCCCCACGCCAGGCACCTGCCAGTCCCCGCGCGCGCTCCCCACGCCGGCCCCGCCTACCGGTGTTCCTGAACACGGCCGCCTTCTTGTCTTTCCGCAGGGTCACCCCCTGGGACTGGCAGCCCCGAGACCTGCGGAGGGGCCGTGAGCGTGAGGTCGGGAGCCCCCGCCTGCCCGGCCCCCACAGGACGTCCTGGTCCCAACTCTGCTGCCCTCCGCTCCCTGGGGCCTGGGCCGGGGGACAGGGCTGCGGGTGAGAAGGAGGCTCGGGGTTTGGACCTGGAGGCTCTGCTGTTCCGAGGGCTCCAGAGTGGCCAGGGCCCGGCCCTCGGCCGGGAGGAGACACCCAGGCCCCAGCCCCGCGGGACGCCCCCGGGCTGCTGGCACCTCTCCCGGACGCGGCCTGTGGTTTCCAGGTTGGCAGAGGCGGGGCGTCTTCGTGGATCCCTGCACCGCCCCCTCCCGCCCCTCAACAGTCTGCGGAGGGGGTCAGGGGCCACCGCCCACCCCCCTCACCGGCTGAAGGCGACGGCCACCTGCAGCCGGCCCGTCCTGTGCACCTCCACCGTGGCGGCCCCCAGCTTCCTCTTGTCTCTGGCTGGCAGGAAGCCCGGGGCGTCGGTGGCGACGGCAAGAATGTACCAGAGCCCCGAGAACTGTGGGCGTGGGGGCCGGGAGCCTCCCTGAGGTGCGGTCCCCCAGGCTCCTGGCCGGAGGGCTCAGCGCACAGCCCTGCCCAGCCCCAGCTGCCCGTGTCAGGCGGAGGAGAGGCTGGTGCTGGCTCCTCAGGGACAAGGGCAGGGCCGCAGGCACCAGCAGGTCAGAGCCCCCACCCACCTCGCAGGCAGGGCCCTCCCCACCCAGCCTCCCTGCCCCCTCGCCCCTGGCTGTTCTGCCGCAGACACGAGGGCTCCAGGCTCTGTGTTCTTGGGAGCACTGAGGCCTTGACCACCCAGGGCCGCCCCACCCGGAACCCTCTGCCCAGCGTGTGCTCACTCCCACTGCCCTGTGGGCCGTGCCTGCCCCACTGTCTGCGGGTCCCTGTCACCCTCGGCTGCAGCTCTCTGGGCCCCTCACCCTGCCCCTCCTGGGCTCCCAGTGTGGCGACCATGGGGACAGAGCCCAGGCGGCAGCCCCTGGCCTGGCCAGAGCCCGCGCCCTCCCCTCCCGCTGAGCACATCTGCCAGCCCTGCCCGTGGCATCCTGGCATGGGCACCAGTGGGCACGCGGCTCACCTTGCCCCAGTTGAGGCTGTGGGACTCCTTGGGGGGGCGCTCCTGCGGCTGGGTCCCTGTGGCCAGGACCAGCACCAGCACCAGGGCCAGGGCCAGGCCGGGCAGCAGCCTCATCCTCAGCACTCAGCCTGAGCGAGGCCCAGGTGCTGCATTTAAATCCCCTGTCCTTCCCGCTGTGGGTGTCCGTCCCACCCGGGCACTGAGCCACACCGGGTCAGCGGAGAGGGCCGGGGGAGGTGCCAGGTGTGGCCTGGGTTCTGTGCCTCTCCCTGCAGAACTGGCCTGGCCCTCACTGGCTGCCATGGTCCCGGCCTGTGTGGAGGCCCTGGGGACAACACCCTCGTGTTCCTGGAGGCCACGCTGAGGCTCTGGTCCCCTGTGGCCCTCACTGCTGTGGGCCTGGGCTCACCCATGCCTCATGTATGCTGTCACAGCCCTGGGCCACCTCACCTGGCGGTGGCACCCCTGCCTCCATCCCAGCCCCCAGGTGAGAAGCAAAGGGCCGGGGGTCCCTGGCACTGCACAGCAGTATGCATGGGCACCACCAGGGGCGTGGGCACCACCAGGGGCCTGGGCGCAGACTTGGGGGGGGGTCTTCCCGAGGCCACAGTGCCTGAGCAGGTGCCAAGGGACAGTCAGGGAAGGACGTGTGTGCCTGAGCGTGCACATGTGTTCACACACGCAGGCGAGGCACACGTGTGCACAAACGCGCATACCCAGCCTCGAGGATGGCCTTCCAGGTGCACTCCCACCACCTCAGTGTGAGCTGCAGTTGGCCCCACCCACTTCCAGCCCAACTGTCCCCTTTTTGGGACCAGGAGGACCCACAGGCTCAGGCCCTTGGGGGTCCGCAGCCCTCAAGCCAGCAGCAGCCAGAGCCCAGGCAGAGGAGGCCGAGCTTGGGCGTAGGCAGCGGCCTCCTGCCAGGCCATGCGTGGTCCCTGTGACATCCAGCCACGGGTTCTGGAGGACACCAGGACTGGCCTGGTCCAGCGCCAGCCCACAGAGTGTCCTGCCCTGCACGGTCCTCCTCAGCGAGTCCCTGAGGGGGAGCAGCTCCATGGCCAGACCCAGAGTACCCAGGGAGAGAGGAGGCGCACCGCGTTCCCGGTCCCAGACCCGGCTCTGGGCTGACTTTTGCCTCCAGTGACGCCCGACCCTCCCTGCACGGCCTTCCAGCTCCTGGCCCGCTCCAGCGCTCACGTCGGGGCTTTAGTCTGGACGCAGGGGCAACTCTGCTGTGCAGTCTCTTTATTCCAAGCCCAGAGAGCTTGCAGGAGCAGCCAGCCCAACCCAGCTCCCAGGCGGCCCAGGACACTGCAGCACCTTCAACACCGTGGTCACTGGAAATGGGAGGGGCCCTGGGTACCAGCTCCCCTGTCCGGCGTCCACCCCACCCCACCTCCTTCACGGCAGCCACCACCCATGGGCTTGGCTGAGGGTCCCCCAGGCCCAGCCTCCCCCCAGGGAGCCAAGGTGGTGCAGAAGGAGGGTTCACCTGGAGGATCCTGTGTGCACAGGTGACTGGAAGGGAAGGGGAGGTGGCTCTGAGGACAGCGCCATGGCAGCCCCAGGGCCTGGCCTGCCCACAAGGCCTCCTGATGTGCCTCAGCCCTGCAGGCCTGACTTGGGGTGGGGTGGCTGATGCCAGGAAGTGGCCCCACCAGCCCCATCACAGCCCTGGGCATCAGAACCTCGGGGCACTCACAGTCCCTCTGTAGCTGGGCCTGCTGCTGGGACCAGAAGCCCAGGCCACTGCTCCACTTGCTGAAGACCCGCATGGCCTCCTCTCTGGCCATCTCTGTCCAACCTGGGGCAGGACAGGCGCTGAGAGCCCAAGCAGGTGGAGAGGGCCCTGCCTGGGGACAGTGTCCCAGAACCTTCTGAGGATGCCCCAGCACAGCAAGCCTCGGGGGACAGAGAACAGCCCTCGTCCAGCACGTCCAGCACTGGGGCCGTGGACAGTGCCCTCCAGCGCCCACTCACTGTACAACTCCACGGTGTTGAAGGCCTCCTCCCCGAACTCCAGCTGGGTGAAGATGATGGCGTAGTCTCTGAAGTTGGTGCCCAGCACCCGGTACTCCAGCAGGCCCAGAGCTGGAAAGCAGATGCCCCGGAGCTTGGCCTGCAGTGACAGGCTCAGCTGGGCCTCTCCTACCCCACCCTCAGCACCGGGGATGGGCTGGGGACCTCAGCTGGGCCCCCACGACATCTGGGTCATAGGCCCAAGGACCTCTCCCACCCTCAGGAGGGACACCACGCCCGATGAAGTCAGACCCTGTAGCTCAGGACTCAGAACAGCGGGCTCTGGCCCTGCCGACCAGGACCAGAGACGCCACGGGGCTGGACTCCTCCAGGGTCCCCGCCAGCCCCATCGGACGGCACTGGCGCCCTTGTACTCACAGGGGTTCTGGAACATCCATCCCGAGTCCTGCCTCTGCAGCTCCACAATGCTCTGGCTGCAGCCCTCCAGCCTAGAAATGCAGAGGGCCTGCCTAGCTCAGCGCCAGCCACCAGAGCACATGAGTGCTTAGGGATCCACTCCTGGCCAGTGGCCAGTGCCCAGGTGCCCGGAATCCCCACTCTGGGGACACAGCTGGGAAGCAACAGCGGCTTCCCTCAGCTCCCAGGGACTCAGAACACCAGACCCGTGTGAGCCCAGCGGCCACCCCGGGATTACCAGGGAAGTTAGGCCTCAGGCATCCCAGCTTTCAGCCCCGGAAGGGCCTTGTCAAGAAGACGGAGGGCACATCTTAAAGCAAGTAAGTAAAACAGACAAAAGGAACAGAACAGAGAGGCCAGACAGAAAGTCAAGTTAATAGAAAAGATACAACTCAACAAACCAGGCTAGGCCATCACTCGGTCGTGTGTTCTAGTCACGCTTCTCCCCAGAGTAAAACCCCAGCTACGTCAAAGACACTGTACCACATGCTCATAAAGACTCTGAGTTTTGAGCTGTGCCAAAGAACATCCTACTCAAAGGTAAACAAACAAAATCCAAGCCAAATCAACCACCAGATGCCCCTCACCCGCCCCGTGAGTCCCAACCCCGGCATGGGCCCTGCCTGCGTGCATCCCTGGGCTCCCGGGTGCCAAGCGTCCAGTGTGGGTGCTGGATTCCAGCAGCCCTGCCAGAGCTCACGCAGCCCCTGCTTCTGAGCCAACCCCGTGGCCCCTGTGGCCTCGCTTTGGTAGAAGCCACTGATGGGGAAGCCCCACCTGCACCCAAACCTGCAAGGCATGGCCAGGCGCGGCCAGGTGGACAGAGGGATACACCAGCTCCTTAGGGTACCTGGGGAGGAGGGTGGCACTGCGAGAAGGGGGCAGCACTGCGGGAAGGGGACAGTGCTCCCTTCCAGCCCCACATCTGCTTCAGTGGCCCGGGCCTCCCTGCACAGCCTCTCATCTGGCGGGAGATGCTGGCTGAGCCACCCCTGCCTGTGATGGGGCCCTGGCCTCTCCCACAGGAAGGGACACTGGTGCCAATGCCGCCAGCTCCCTCACTGCTGCCCCAGCACCCTGGGGCCTGCAGAGCATGTTGCCCATTGGTCAAAGTCAGCTGAGCCCAGTGGCCAGTGTGCCACGCAGCCTCGGTGACCTCATCCTGTGTAGTTCGTTCTACGCCTGAGCCAGGGCCCATGAGTCCACATGCAAAGCCCGCTTGGACTCGTGCCTCAGAAAGCACTCAGAGAGAAGAGGCCCCAGCAGCGATCGACAGCCCAGCTGACAAGGGCCAGGAAGCGGTGGGCCCGGCCCCCAGGGACACAGACGCAGAGGCGGGCAGAGGCAGGGCACAGGGTAGAGCCAGGGAGAAGGGATGGAAGGGCACAAGGTCAGGAGCAGGAGCGGGGCCCACAGGGCCTCAGGCTGAGAGGGCGGCACTGCCGCCGAGGAACCTGTGCCAGGCGTGGATTGGGCGCTGCCCACTCATCCGTGCGGAGACGACGGCAGCTTGAGCATACCGTCCGGGGCGAGCAACACCAGCAGCCCCTCCACGTTCCCCGTGTCCTTCTCCAGCGTGAAGCCCTTCTCTCTGGAGGCCACAGCGAGGACGTACCAGGGCCCCAGGAGCTGCTTGGAGGCCGGCAGCAGAGCGGTCTTGGCTGTCCTCCCCAGGGCATCCTCTCGGCTAGGGAGTCCCAGGCCCCTCGTGCAGCGCGGCCCCTGCCCCCCATGCTGGTCTGGCTTGGCCCTGGGGGACCCAGAAGCTGTGTGGCCTCCCGTGAGGGGCCTGGCACGCCAAGGCCACCCTGCTGCAGGGATCCAGTCTCCCCAGCCACACGGCCTGGGCCCTGGGCGTGGACATCAAAGCCAGGAGAGGGGTCAGCTGGGCCACCCCCATCCTGCCAGAGGTCCACGCTCCCCTCACCATGGCCAGGACCTGCCCTGCTCTGGCCAGGAACTGTTTATATGGCTCTGTCTGCCTCCACGTGGGTGGCCCCTGACCGCCAACACCAGCCTGGCTGCTCTTTGTTCAGGGTGAAGTGATCCATGGGGCCCTCATTATGCAGAGTGGCCCCGTGACCAGTCCACCCCACAGCAGGGCCGGGAGGGGCCCTGGGGATGCACAGAGCCCCACCAGGTGACCAGGCAGGCCCACCCTGCTCTCTCCACGTCCCCCCGACTGAAGTCCCCAGAAAGCATCCTACACCTGCCACCGCAGTCCCCTGCCCAGGCTGGCGCTGTCCCCCCGGGGCTGGGAAGTGCATCACCTCTGCAGGGTCAAGCCGGGGCCAAGCCAAGTCCACAGCCAGGTGCAGGCTGCTGAGGAACATAGGCCCATCCAGGAAGCTCACCCCGAGAGGTCTTCATTCCAGCCATTAAGCAGGCACATGGCCCCCAAATGTCTTTAAGATTCCCATGCCCTCCTGGCCTCCCACCCTCCTAGGCCTGCCGTAACCCCACAGCTGGTCCCTTGGCCAGACCATCCTGTTCCTTCCGCCCTCATGGACCTGCCCACTCTCTAGCCAGCTCCAGCCCTGTGTCCCAGCTCTCCCTGAGCCCTGGCCTGTCTGCACTCCCCAGACCCACAAGAGTCGTCTGCAACCTGGGCCTCCAACCCAGGTCATGGGAGGCCCGGCCAGGAAGCCTGGTAGGATCTGAGCCCACTAAGCTGAGGGAGGGGGCTGGGGTCTGTAGACCCTTCCCAGGCCTCAGCCCACACTAACCGCCCACTGGGCTTCAGCATCAGCAAGGACCCATGGAGCAGGTGAGGAGGCTGGGGGGGTGTGGCCCACACGAGGCTGCCTACACCCCTCGCAGGCTGTCCTGCTCCGACCCTGAGCCCACTTCAGGCCACACACATGACTCTTCACCAACAAGCAAGGCTGTGGCTGAGTCTGTGAGGGCCACGGCCAAGGGCGCTGGAACAGAACCAAGGGGCAGGCGGATCTCAGATCCAGAAGGTGGGTCAGCTGGGCCCAGACCCACAGAGACCCCACCCGCCGGCCCTGAGAGGGCTGCAGAGGCTGGTTCTCAGCAGAGCCACCAGGGAGCACTGTGGCCAAGCCCAGCACTGGGTGCCCAGCTGTGGGGACACAGGACCCTGGGGGGAAAAGCCAGGCCACTGACTCCAAGCTGCCAGGGGCATCGCCAGGTGGCCTGCATGGAACAAAGACCCCGATGTAGGGGAGAAGGTGCTGGGGCCTGTTGGTCCGGGCAAGTTCAGCTCCCTCCAGGGCCCTAAGGCAGGGCAGCTGCAGACATCAGGAGCTGGCAGTCCCTGATCCAGCCCCAGCCTCCTCGGCCCAAGTGTTGCTGGGCTCGGCGGCCTCCTGGACTGTCGCTAGGGATAACATCAGGCTTCAAGGCGTCTAATGAATGCGGCCCCTCCGGGTCCCACTGTGAGGAGCCAGGTGGCCTCCATGGTCAGCAGGTGGCCTGCAGCTGCCTGCTGACAGTCAAGGGTCTGGGCTCGGCCTCCATGGCTTGCTCCGGCCAGATCCAGCTCAGGGTCCTGTGCACGTCTCGGCTCCCAACTGGCTCCCACCCTCTGTCCCACTAGGGGCTCTGAGCCCGCAGTGTCCCCATGAGCAGCCCCGCCACTCCTGCTCCCGGCTGAAGGTCCTGCCCTCCCCTGCAGGTGTCCTCTTAGGGCCCCAGCTGGCGGGCCCTGCTTCCCTGGGGTCTCCGAGGACCCAGCAGTCACCAGCCTGGCGGGCACCTTGGGGCCTTGGGCTCCTCCTCAGGAAGCGGGGGTGGGGCAGGACAAGCCCTGCCCTCAGTGGCCATGACTGCGGCTGCAGCTGGTCCCTCTGTCCCCATGGCTGCTCGCAACACCAGCTGCCTTGCATTCCATCGTGCCTCTGACCACACCCTGGGCTCTCTGTGCCCAGCCAGGGACGGAAGAGGCCGCTCACCCTCCCGCAGGGATGCACCAGCTTCGGGATGGGACCGCGCCACGGCTTCCTGTCCACCCAGCCCCATCCCTGTGGTGGCCACATGCTGTCCGCAGGGTGCCAGGCAGCCAGCACCCCTCCAGCACAGGGGCGGGTGTGGAGAGGCTGCCCACCCCCAAGACAGCAGTGTGCACTGCCGCCTGTCCAGGGGCCACACGCTTCTGTCGGCCAAGGGAACCGAGGGCAGACAGACACCATCCAGGCCCATGGCTGCACCCCCACTGCTGTGGGCCAGAGCCTGCACCCCAGAGCTCACGCTGAAGCCCTCATCCTGGGAGGAAGGTATGAGAGGTAGTCAGCCTCGGGTGAGGGTGTTCGGCTGGGGCTCCCACAGGGGGGTCAATGCCTAAAAAGAACAGATAGGAAGGATCTGCGCCCCAAAGCAGACAGACAACCATATCACCCCCAAAAATGCCATCCATTAAGGAAAATTTACAGCCAAGCACAGTGGCGCATACCTATGATCCCAGCACTCTGGGAGGCTGAGGCAGGAGGCTCACAAGTTTAAGCTCACCCTGAGCAGCTTAGCAACTTTACAAAAGCTTGTCTCAAAAAATACACAAATAAATAAGGATGGGATGCAGCTCAGCATGAAGGCCCCAGTTCAATGAGAAAGAAAAAGAAAGGTTATACCCACACAGTACTAGATGCACATAAATTAGGAATCGTAAACCACTAGCTGCCAACCCTGTTCATGAAGTGGAAAAAGTCATCTTTACGTTTTCTTAGCTTCTACGAAAAGAAACAAAATAAGAATTTAAAACACTTTGCCTGATAAAAATGGGCCCACTCCCAAAAAAGGAGAAGAAGAAAACTGTAATAAGACTCCAAATGGAGTCAAACATACTAAGGCAAATATTCAAGGGTATTAAAAGAAAATCTCGAATGAGGAGTGTTTTAAAGGTAGCAGAAGAAACAAGTACCAATAGGAGTGAAATGAGTTGCTGTGCTCAGAAAGAACTGGGTACTGGACATTAAAGGTAAAGGAGAATCCCCTGGCTCCCCAGGTAAAATGACCAAGGTCAGCTCAAGGTGAGAGACCTGAGCTGGACACAAGCGGGCCAGGCGGGCAGGACCCCAGGAGCAGGGCCCACACCCCTGACCGAGAGGGAGGCCAGGGGTGAGCACGAGGAGGCTGGTGTGTGAGGAGGCCATGCATGTGATCACCTCTGGTAAACAGGGAGCAGAACGCACACAAACTGGTCACCTACACAGCTCCAAAGAAAGCACCTGCACCCTTCTTAAAGGAGAAATTCCCCAAGCAACCTTCAAATTGGAGGCTCCCGATGGCCAGGGTGGACACCTCCCAGAGCAAGCTCAGCTTCCAAAGGGGCAGGACCAGAGCCTGGCTCCAGTGGGGCTGGCTGCGTCCACTGTGGGCCCTGGGAGGTCGAAGACATTCACCAAGGGCTTGGTCCTCCCTGATCTCTGCCACCTGGGGGTGGCGTCCGGCTGCTTCTCCAGCACCAGGGCGGGGCCGCAGGAGTGGAGAGGGAGCCCCTGTGACACTGAGTCGCTTCCTGTGGGAGCAGCCCCGAGAGTGGCCACAGGAAACCTGAACGATGTTGGGAGGACACTGGGGCAGGCTGTCCCTGTCCTTCCTCAGGGGACCACGGGGGAGCACGGGGAGGCGGGAGGGGCACGACAGCTTCACCAGCAAGCGGGGAGGCAGGCGCTTTTCAGCTGGCTCCACTTCACCCCACCCTGCCATCCACGTCCACTCCCTGCTGTTGGGCTGCAAGCTGCAGCAGTCACTGTGGGGAGACCAGCAGCTGCGCCAAAGCCACACAACCATGTCCCTCTGATCCAGCACCCCCACCTCCGGGAAAGATGCACAGTGCTTTTGTGCCACTTTTCCTGTCTGTGGAACCCACCAGGGCCCCCTTCTGACCCACACAGAGAAGCAGCGCCAAGGACTGCGTCCCACCCCGTCCACTGGAGCACCCATGTGGCCCGGGGGAGCAGGGAGGCGGTGCAACAAGGACTGGGCTGGGGATCCAAACCCCAAGGCACAGAAAGCGGGTGGATGGAAAGCCAGAGAAGCGCCTGCACGCTGCTGCATGATTCGGCAGAAAGGGGCCGGGGGTTTAGCTCAGTGGTTTCGCTCCCTGCTGCGCAAGCACAAGGACCTGAGTTCGATCCCCGGCACCAAAAAACATAAAATAAATAACAAATACATGGCATAGCCCAGTAAAGGAGGAGGTAACTTTCCAGCAGTGTTTTTCTCTGTATCCTCAGGGAGAACAAAGGAACTGAAGCAAGCTCAGGGCTGCAGCTGGCAGGTGGGTTCCACAGCACTGGGGAGTGGTGCTTGCTGGGCACGTGCTCTGGGACCATGGGTGTCTCAGTGTGGAAAAGCAGGCCATAAACCAGAAATCCAGAAAGGGGAAAGGAAGTGGGCCTGTGGTGTTAGGCAGGAGTCACAGGTGTCCACATGAGCTGTGGTTTGGGTACCGATGGGACAAGAGGAAGGAAGGGAGAGACCCGCCCCAGGCCGTGTCACTGAGAAGGGCTAGACATGATCCAGCCCTAATGAAGGAAAGCCCAGTGCGCCTGGCATGGTTTCCTGATACCATTCCATGTGAAAAGGAACCAGGACTCCTTGAAGAAATTACTCTTACACTGTGTCACAGAAAACACAGAAGAGCTTGGGGTCTTTTTTGGTGCCAGAGCAAAATGTGCTCCAGAAATCAGGCCAATGTGGCCAAAAATGTAGCGACAAAAGGATCAAAATTCTCAGTACCCAGACTTCTCTGCTGACAGATGCTGCCCGCCCTCACATCCTGCGCAGCCCTGAGGCCCTGCACTGACACTGACCAGAAACAGCACAAGATAAAAGCCAGCACAAAACCAGTCTCCTCCCAATGAACGAACGCCCCATCCTTCCAGAAAAGGTGGAAACATACAGACCTCCTTAGCTAAGTCTGAAGGGCCTTTCAATGAGGCCCTGGTGAGGACACTACTGTTTGCTATTCTGGTGTACAACTTTAGAAATGGTAAATGTGTTCCTGAAGGACCAAAAGGCAGACATCCCGGGAGAAACATCCCTGTCCCTTGGGCCTCTGCGAGGCTCTCAGCCCTTCACGTGCCCCCTTCAGACTGGGGCTATGACATGCTTTGTCCTCAGCTTCATGGACACCTTCTTTTTCCTTGTCATTTGTTACTAAATTCATTTTTTAAATTTTCATTTCATTCATTATACTTTTCAGTTCTACAATTTCCATTTTTCATAGTTCCCATTTCTTTGCTGAATTTCCCTCTCTGCTCAAGGTTTGCTAAGGGAGACACTTTCCCGTGTCTTCCGTCCCTTATAATCGCTCACTCTGACTACAATTTCTCTCTTAGAAACCTGCCCACTGTCCCACTTCACAGTGAACCCTGATACAAATAAACCCGTGCCTCATCGAATCCTTGGCTGTTGCTAAATTCTTTTACCACCGTGTCATTGGCCCTCCATCTGACATAGCAAAGAATAATCCACGCACGCCATCTTGAAAACTGAGAAGATTGGACGGATCTGAGTGTCAAGATAAATGACAAGAGTAGAGGACCCGCAGGAGGACCCGAGGATTCCTAAGTCCAGGCCAATAGGAATGAGCGGCTGCATGGGGAAAGGGAGACTCGACCTCTCAGATCCACTCAGCCACCACTCCTGGGGCCCAGGAGTAGAGCCCTGTACATCTGAGTCCCACCTACCACCGCCTCCAGGGGCCTGAAGAGCAGCCCCGTGTCCTCCCATTGCACCAAAGACATGCAAGGGATCAATGCTGTCCACTTTCATTGTCTAAAACTACCTTAAGAGGCTAGGGGTGTAGCTCAGGAGTAGAGCACAAGGCCCCGAGTTTGATCCTAGTATCTCAAATAAATAAATGACTGTGGGGCTGGGGATTTAGCTCAGTGGTTTCGCCACCTGCTGCGCAAGCGCAAGGACCCGAGTTCAATCCCCGGTACCAAAAACATAAATAAATAAATAACCTGTGCTTTCCTCCCATTTTTAAAGATTGTTTTCCCTAGAAATAGAAATCCAAGCTGATTTTTTCTTCCAGCAATTTAAAGATGCCCTTCCACCATCTCCAGCTTCCGCAGTCTGCCACGAGCAGTCATCCAGCTGCCCCATCTGTGTCCAATCTGCAGAGCCCTTAAAATTGTCCCCAAATCACTGGTTTGGGATATGCTGACTGTTATGTCCCTCGGTGTGGTTTTCTGGATTTTTTCTTTGTTTTACCGCACTTACATTTCCGTGAACTTCTGGGGTCTCTGAGTTGATGTTTTTATCAAGTCGGGGATATTTTGTGAAGCAGGGAGATAATGAGACTTGGAGAGAATGAACCACGAGTCCTCCATCCCGGCCTCTCAGGCTCATACTGTCAAAGTCCTGACCCTCTGTATCACTGTATTTAGGATGAGGGCCCTCAGGAGGTGACAGCCGTCTGGTGAAGTCAGAGGGTGAGGCCCTCACTCATAGGGCTGTGTCCTGGCAGGGCAGACAGGAGACCACCCAGAGCACTCTCAGCCCCATCGCACCCTGACCCCGTGTGCAGATGGTAAGCAGGCGGGCGTCCACAGCCGGAAGAGACCCCTCACCAGAACTGAATTTCCAGCCTCTTGATCTTGGACCCGAGCCTGCAGAACGGTTTGGAATAGAATCTCTACTAAGGCCCAGTCTGTATTGCTATGTGCGGTCACAGGCTAAGCCCTTTGACCTTGAGCTTGGAGCAAGTGCTGGCGAGATGACCCCAGGAAACACGTTGCTCCCCAAGACCCCAACAGGCCAAGACTCGGGCACTGAAGGTCTGTCCCTGGGGACCCTGTGGAGCACGGTCCCAGAATGAAGGTGCACCTGGGTGTGGCCTTGCTCCTGGCAGGGCCTTTCTGAGGTCCTGGCAGGTCCTGGGGGTCAGTGGGTCTGTCCACTCTCCAGGGGTGGACCCTACCGCCCAGCACTGCTCAACCCCAAGCACCACCCTCCTGCCTCCTCCTCGAGGCAGCTGTCCCTGCACATGAGGGGACAGGCTGACCCCAGAGCCCTGCACTGAGAGCACCCCACGTCCCCTGCCTTGCTGATCTCCAGCCTCAGCACCACACCAACTGGTGACAAGAAGCAGGCAATCAGAGAGTGACAGCACCAAGTTCCGGGGTGTGCGAGTGTGATTCGGACCCAGACTCCATGACTGGCTAGGCGGAAGGGTCAGGGCTGGGCGAGAGGGGACCAGGCAGAGGCCAGGAAAGTCCCCCACCTCCAGGAGGGCCTGGGACACGCGGCTGTGGGGTTGGAGCTCCAGGCAACACCAAGCCATGGGAGAACCCAGGAGGAGCGAGTGGTCCCCCTTCATTTCCAAGGCCGTGGAGACTGCATGGGAGTCTGGCTCTCAGCTCTGCTCATGTGCGGCCTAGCCTGGGGCTGCCCAGGGTGAGAACGATGCTGGGGACCCACAGTCCGAAGGCAGCAGGGCTGGGAGGAACCGCTGGAGACAAGTGAGCACAGCCCTCACAGGTCAGCCACAGCCAACACGCCGCTGTCTCTACCTGGGGCAGACAGGGGCCCCTGGCACTCACCGGCCACCCTCACCCGCCCCCAGGAAGGACACTTGGGCAGCAAGTGTGGCAGCGGGTTTTATTGAGGGCAGGTGCAGGTGGCCCCTCAGGGAGGCCAGGAGAGGCAGGGCGGGCAGCTCTGCTCGGGGCCTGGGCAGGGGCTGCTCTAAATCAGCCGCTCCACTCAGAAGGGTGGTGCTCAGGGCTCTGCGTGGCCTCAGGGTCCAGGGGCAGGGAGCCTCCCCTTCTTCCGTCTCCCACCCAGCTCAGTACCCACATTCCCCAGGGCCCACCTGACAGCCTGGGTCTTCCAAAGCATGAAAGAGACGCATCTCTGGAGCTGGCCTCAGTGCTCTTGGGTGTCCTGATCAGGGGACTGGGACAGTCCTCCCACCCATCGCTGGGCCCAGAGCCTCTGGGACTGTCAGGGCTGCTGGGACCAGGGGCTGCAGGTGAGGACGCAGGCGCACCTCCCTTCGGAGAGGGCATCGTGAGAGGCCGGCAGGAGGCTGTCACACCCAGCAGGGAGCCCAGCCCTGCTGCTGTGGCCAAAGGAGCAGCTGGCCCGGAGGGGACACCAGAACCCTCTTGATCTTAAGGACCTCAAAGCTGCCTGGTTCTGAGCTTGGATCTGCCTGCTAGGGGGTGTGGCTGAACATCCTGCCCAGCTGCCTGGCAGACCCCAGACCCCTCTCAGCTTAGCTCCTTCCTGTCTGTTGGGAAGGACAGAGCGGACAGAGCCCCTTCCCCAGGGCACCCGTGCACCCTGGACTCAGGAATGGGGGACTCACCTGCAGCGCCTCCACACAGGCCGCTGAGGACAAAACAAAGGGGCCACGTGCAGGGAAGGGCAAGGCAGGCCTGACCCTGGGGTGACAGCCACTCACTGTCATGCTGGCCCAGGTGGAAGTCTGGCTCCTGGAACCCATGCTCCTGGGCTACCTCACGGAACTTCTGCAGGGCGCTCTGCTTGTGGTCCAGGCTCCGGCCTGTGAGTGAGAGTCAAGGCTGGGCCTTGGGGACAGCCACACATCCTCAAGGATGCCCCTCGCAGCACCGGGGCCCCACAGCAAGGCTTGGCACCGCCAGACGAGCCCAGCCTGGGCTCACAGTAAAGCTTCCTGACACGATGGCTGGCGCCGCCTGCCGTGGAGAGGATGTCCATGATGGTGTAGGTCTCGTAGTCTGTGCTCAGGGCCTGGGCCTCTCTGCTTCCTGGGGGTCGAGACGAATACCAAGCATCCCTGGGGTCTAAGAGCGCACTCACAGCGGGTACACACACACACACACACACACACGCCCACGTGAGCACCAACACACGGGCACCCACACACCAGCAAGGCCTGGAGACAGCACCTTCACCACCCTCTCTGGTGATCGTGGCTGTCCCTGGAACGACCTTCTTGGGGGCTATGCTCTTCTCCACCATGCAGCGGCCCTCACTGGAAGAGCAGGACACGCTGCTGAGCGGATGCCCCTGGGCACCAGGCCCGGGCTCTGCACCCAGAGAGCAAGCCTGCAGCGGGCAGACACTGATGGAAGGCTTCGCGATGCCACGCACACAGCACAGCCAGGCAGGACCCAGGCACTGAGGGCCCCCAGGGGACCAGGCTGAGTCCCGGCCAGGGGCCTCCCTGGGAGGCCTTCACGCCTCGTCCCACTCACTGAGGCACACTCGGGACGAAGGACCCCGGGGCAACAGACACCACCAGGCACCCCGCTGTCCCCCATCTGGCCTGGCCCCACTCACTAATAGGTGGCAGTCAGGGCCAGGGGCCCATCTTCCAGCTGGAGCGGCACACCCCTCATCCTCTCCACCTTGGGGGCTCGCCGCAGGCACCCGCCTTGACGGCGAAGGTGATCTCATACCACTGGCCTGCAGACTGGGCACGGGAGAGGAAAGGAGCTGCCCGGGTGCCCCAGCCGACCCCTTGCCAGGGCCGCAGCAGCAGCATGGAACATGCCAGGGACAAGAGGGCACCCCAGGCAGGGCCAACCCCACAGGGCAGCGCCGAGCTCAGCCCAGGACCCACACCCACCTTGGAGGAGTCAAAGTCCTTTGTCGCCGTGGCCTCCTCTGAGGCGGCCGGCAGCCCCAGGCACAGCCCCAGCAGGGCCAGGAGTGCACTGCCCCACATGGGCCACAGGCAGGCACGGGCCAGCTCTGCCAAGTGCTTGGGTCATGGCCAGGGCGACAGCTCTGCCTCTGCATCCGGGCGTGGGCGCTCACAGGGCACAGGCTGGCTCTCCTGGGTCAGCTGGCAGCATGCGGTGGACCTGCTGGGGCAGCCCGCCCACCCCCGCACTGTGCTCCCCAGTAACCCCACTGCTCGTCCAGCTGGGCAGGGGGACTGTGACCCAAGTAAGACCCCTCAGGCCCAGGACGTGGACACGGAGCATGTGGGGCTGCTGGGCACACACTGGCCAACCTGCAGGCAGCCCAGGCGCCAGGGCTCCAGGGCACAATGCATGGCTGCCCAGCCCTTTGTGTGTCAGAGCAGCAAGGAGTGGGCTGGACCCTGGAACCGAGCCCCCGGTGCCCTGCCCGATACTCTGAATGAAGCAGCCTCTCAGTCAGCTGAGGGCAGGGCTCGTGCCCGCCCCTCTCCTGCCATCTCTCCCCTCGCCACAGGATCTGGAACGGCCACCCCCAGCGGCCGTGGAGCACTGGCTCCAAGCTGCAGGACACCTGCCCGGTCCACGCAGCAAAGGGGCAGCACTCATGACCCCTGCCCCCGGGTGACAGGCCAGGCCCTGACCTTGCCGGGCACAGATCAAGAGAGGGGGACTTGCCGGCACCCCACAGGGAGTGTGGTGAGAAAATGGGGGAGAGACAGAGACAGAGACAGAGACAGAGACAGAGACAGAGACGACTGACCGGCAGCCAGGGGAAGTGGACGGTGACTGGGCTTGGCAGCCACAGCCCCAGTCTGCCCCTGGCTGATTCAGGCCAGGCCGGGGCTCCCTGGCTGACCTAGGACCCAGCACTGGCTGCCCAGGCCTGGTGGCGGAGCAGCAGCGAGGGTCAGGACCTGCTGCCCCTGGCCGTCCACACCCGCGCCCGGGCAGGCTCCCGGCCCCCACCCAGCAGCCTCACCATGCACGCTGTCCTGTCTTGGGGAGTTGATCTGAGAATTGCGCTTTGTGTGTGGCCTTCAAAGGCATCGGAGCAGTGCAGGGCTGGGCCTGGGGGGGCGTGGACGGTGCCCCCATCATGGGCCCTGTGGGGTGCACACCGGCGACCCCAGGCCGAGAGAGCAGAGGGTGGACAGGAATCTGTGCTGCGCCTTCTGACAAAGGACCTGCATTCACCTTCGGGTGCTGCCATCTCTGCAGCCAACCTGTCCGGGCCACTTGCGTGCTGGGCCATCTCCAGACACAGCGCGGGGGCCCAGGAATGGCTCTCGTCGGGGCCCTCGGGGCAAGCGTCCCCCGGCCTCACTTGCCCACCTGTCTGGTAGGGATGAGGCGCTCTGGGGCCCTGGGGATGAGAGGGCGGCACAGGGGACACTGGCCCGTGCTGGGCTTCAGCTCCACCCAGCCAGGTCCGTGCAGCCCTGCACCTCCCATGAGGGCACAGCCTCCACCCCTGCTGCCAAGAGAGAGGACAATGCAAGGTCACAGCCGCTAAAGGAGCAGGGCTGGAGGCCCTGGGGACAGGAGCCCAGGGCCACAGTCGCCATCTGGGGTAGAGAGGTCCCCCCTGCCACCCCACCTGCCACCCTTGGCCCTGCCCCCAGGAAGGACACAGGCACAGGTGTGGCAGTGGGCTTTATTTGGGGGCAGGGGCAGGTGGCCCCTCAGGTGGGACAGGAGAGGCAGGTGAGCAGATGCAGCTCGGGGCCCAGGCAGGAGTCACTCTAAATCAGCCGCTGAACACAGAAGGGCGGTGCCCAGGGCCCTGGGTGACCTCGGGGCCCAGGGACACAGGTTAGAGCCACAGCTGGGGGACTGGGGGCCTTGCTGCCTGGCTTTGGAAAAGCACCCGGCCCCCTGCGAAGTGGGGTGACAGTGCCAACCTCTAGGGCTGGGCTGAGACAAAATGGGATCATGCTGGTGGTGGGTCAGCACAGTGCTGGGCACAGGGAGCCTGAGCCAGTAACCATGGCCCCAAGCCCCCACCGCAGCAGGACCTGAAGGGCAGAGCCACTGGCAGCCCCACAAGGGGACAGGCATCAGGGGACAGAGACAGTCCTCCCACCCAGGGCAGGATCTGGAGCCTCGGGGACCATCAGGGCTGTGTGGGGTGGGGGCTGCAGGCAGAGGACACAAGCTCACCTCCTTCAGGAGCTCGGCGCACCTCCCTGCGGACAGGGGGGCGTCTCACCCAGCAGGGAGCCCCGGGCCTGAACTTACCGTGCTGGGCCACCAGGTAAAGGCCTGTGTCCACTGTCAGCTCCCGGAACTTCCTGAAGCCCGGCTCATCCTCATCCTCCAGACCCCGAGCTACAGGCACAGGGACCTGCTGGGCAGGCCTGGGGTGGCGCAGAGCAAAGCGCCCCCCCACACCCCCGAGCTTACTGAGGTACTTGAGCATGGGGACATCCTTGCCCCGCCACACCAGGGACACCCGCAGGATGGCATAGTGCTTGTAGTCCGTGTCCAGCATGTGCATTTCCCTGTGGCCTTGGGGCAGCGGTGGGGTCGGGGACGTGTGCCACACAGCACCCCGGTGGGGGGTGACCTGAGGCTGGGCTGTGGGGCCTGATGCCACCCCCTCCCTGTCCCAGGCCCGGGAGCAGCCCTGAAGGGTGATGCTGCGGTGGGGGCCCTGAGGAGCCAGGGCTCAGGGCACAGCACGGCCGGTTGGGGACAGGGCTGCAGCCACAGGGAGCTGCACTCACCGGGAAAAGCAAATCTCCCTGCGCTGCCTCCTTCTGAGCCCACTGTTGTTTCTGTCTCACGGCTCCCTCAGCTGAAAGGTGGCACCGTGCTCCTTAGGAACCTGCCAGCCTGCGCCCCACTGCTGGCCCGGTCCCGCCTCCCCAGGGAGACCAGCTTCCTGGGCTCCTCCTGGTGAGGGCCGAGGGGGTGGAGCAGCCCCTCTTTCCTCTCCTACACATTTCAGGGGCTTCGTCTAACCCGCCTCGGCTCGTGATAGGGAGAAAATGCAGATCTGGGCGCCGGGGAGTCAGGGGCCGATCCCACGGCAGGCCCAGGCCTCTCACTGGTTAAACACGACCTTCACAGTCAGGTTGCTCCCGCTCACGGTGCGGAACACCCCCTCTATCCTCTTCCGGGTCTTCAGCACCAGGTTCTGGTCGGAGGCCACACCAGCTTCCCGCCAGAATCCTCCAATCTGGACAGAAGAGCTGGAGCTGTCTGAAGCTTGGGACACTCAGCGGAGACCCTGTCTCTGGGCCCCGGGGGCAGCTCAGGGACCCCTGGGCAGGGGGCTGGGGGCTCTGAGAGGCCAGCAGATGGACACAAGTCTTGGCAACAAGGCAGCAAGATGTCCCGGAAGTTGCCAGGTGTGGTGGCGCACACCTGTAATCCCAGCACTCAGGAGGCTGAGGAAGGAGGATCCCTTCAAGTTCAAGGGCAGCCTGAGTGACACAGTGAGACCCTGGCTCAAAAAAGAGAAGTCCCAGAAGCTACTTCTCCACCTGTGTCACCCTTAGGCGATCGGACGGCAGTGCCCTTCTCTGCCCAGGAAGCTGAACTCTGCTGCTTTCTGGCAGGGCAGGAGGAGGACCCAACAGAGAATAGTGTGAAAACCACCAGGGCAAGAGGCTAGGGTGTCACAGTCCGAGCCTGGCCTGGTGGTCCTGCTCTGCGGCCTCTCCAGGCCAGGCCCAACTCCATGTCAGGATCTGCCTGACCCCAGGACTTCACTAGAACCCTTGAATCTGCTGCCCCAGCTCCATCCCCTCGGAGCTGTCAAAGAGCACTCCGGAAGGAGGAGAAGCAGACTGGAAACATCTCGGGGACCCACCCATCCAAGGTGGGGGGGACCTCGCAGGACCCCAGCCCTGAGAAACCCCGCAGAGGGGCCTAGCTGAGGACTCTGCCACCCACATGGCACCTTGGACCCCTGAGGCCCTGGGTCCCTGAGCAGCGAGCCCGCTGGCCAGGGTGGGAGGGAAGGACACTGGAGTGGCCAGGACCCCCCAAGGCAGCGTGAGCCCTGGACAAGAAGAAATCACCTTCTGCTGGTCCAAGACCTCCAGGGCCCACCCGGCGGGCAGCACCCCGAGGACGCCCAGGATGGCGCTCAGCAGCCTGCCCAACATCGCGCCCGGATCCCCTCGCCCACAGTGCCTGCCGGGGTTTATACTGGAGAGCAGGCCGGCATGTGCAGCCACCCGGAGAGGCGCCCTGGTCACCCTGGCCACCACCTGCCCTGAGACGCCCAGTGTTCCTGCATGAGGGCCACCTGGCCAGTGACACTCACGACCCCGAGTTGGCAGAGGCCACAGCGTGAGGACAGAGGTGGACACTGCCATGCGGCCATCGGGGGAATGGGAGGCGGCCCCATCCACTGCAGGGGACAGAGGCCGTGGCTCTCCTGTCCACCAGGGCCCACCGTGAGGGCCGGGCTCAGCCCTGACCTGCAGCCTCCTGCAGCCGGAGCGCACCGGGCCACAGCCCCCTGGCTGGCCTCGGTTCTCCCCTCCTCCCAGCGGGCTCCCCAGAAGCAACATCACTGCACTTTCTGGCGACCCCAGGACCAGCTGTGTGATTCGGGGACCAGCAAAGATAGAAATGCAGGGGAGCCCACGCCCTGGTCCCCACTCTGTCCCTTACTGGGAGGCGTGACAGACCCCAAGAGAAGGAACTCAGGCCTCCAGGCAACAGCCCTGGCCCTGCCACCTGCAGCGTGACACAGGCAGGCTGCTCTACCCCAGTTTCCCCACAAGTAACAGTGCTGAATTTCTGGACGGTGACAGGTCCTGCCTGGACCCCTCCCTGATGCCCTGCACTCCCGGGACCACCTCTACCCCACACTCTGACCCCCACACTCTGTCCAGCGAGATCACTTTGGCTATGGTCAGGCCACAGATTTTTCTTTTTAAGGCAAACTTTTTATTTTCAAAAACAACTTTATCTGTGACACATATTTTTTAGAAGCCCTATGGAAATAAACTGAAAAAATAAAGAACATTCTCCTTCTATCTTCCCATTCCCGCTCCCTCCAAATGAAAGGGAAAGAGGCCAAGTGTGGCTGTGGGCCCCTCCTCCCAGTGGCTGGGAGGCTCTGGCACTGGTGCCATGAGGCCGTGGTCACCTTGGGTCCAGGGCTCCAGCTCACCAGCCTCCCATAGCAGAGTGTGCAGGACCCGGTCCTGGGGGGGCAGCCTTCCCACCTTGGGCCTGGCCTGCTCAAGGGCAGGGACTCAGCTGCTGTGGGGTGGGGAACAAGTCAGGCCAGGCCAGAGCTAGCTGTCACACTGGGGACCGGGGGGGCCCCCCAAAGAGCTGGGAAGGGGTAACGGGACAGACTGACCCTGGCCGCAGGGGCTGCAGGGACAGGGCCTGGCAGGGGTCTGGAAGTGGCATGTGGGCAGCTGGTTGTCTGGGTGCCAGGGCATCTGATTGCTTCCGCTCCTGCCCTAGGAGGGCACAGACGCTGAGGAGCAATGGACCAGAACCCCCAGCAGCTTCCTGCACCCCCACACCTGGCCCTTTGAAGTGTGGGTACTGGAACTATCCGCAGAACTGGGGCACAGCTTCGGGGAGAGGACCACCCACATCTCATGTCCTGAGACAGCATAAACCCGCACGTCAGAGCCTGATCCCTGGGCTTGAACTGGCCATGGACCTCCAACAACCTGCTCAGCCTTTCTGTGCCTCTGCATCCCAGCGCTGAGGAGGAAAGATGGGATGGCGGTGTGCGTCCAGGGCTCGGCCGGGAAACACACGGCTGGCCAGCAGGGTGAGGCCAGGGCGTGCGCTGGGCTCAATCCCTTTCCTGTGGCTCCTGGAGCCTTAAACCACGTGCCCAGATCCCAGCAGTGGTGAAGCCAAAGCCCACACACGGTGCACTGATAGCCCCTGCCACTCTGCCCACCTCAGCCCCCGGCTCACGTGCGCCCAGCAGAGCCCCACTGGTAAGGGGCGCCTCCTTGGGGCACCTCAGGTTCCCTGCAGGCACTGTGAGCCTGACCACCGGCTCCCACCCCCTTGGTCAGCGGATCCCAAGTAGCCAAATCCTCTTCCCTCCTACCCCCTGCCTCAGTCTCCCCAGGAGAGCCGGGGTCAAGACAGGGGCCACTGCACCCTCCCCAAGGCCATCCCCAAAGAGGTGCGAATCTGTGAGGCTGCAGAATCTGTTTATTGGTTGGGACGGGGGAGGCAGGAGGATGAGGGGCGGCCCAAAGTGGTCCCCAGGGGCGGCAGGTCTCAATGAGCTCCTCGGGTGGTGAGGTTTGATGCTCCAGAGTTGTCCTGCACAGGAGAGGCACAGCCACTGTGTCCACCCTGCTGCCTCCCACAAGCCAGCACTGCCTCCAAGGCCACCCCACCAGGCCAAGGAGACCCATTCTGCACTCAGACTTCTGCAAACGTGGACACCCTCACTGTTGCTGGTTGGGTGGGGTCATCACAGGGCCCTGTCACTTTCATGAAGCGACCAAAGTGACAAGTATACCGACCCCAGGGCTATGTGACACTGACCCACGCCCTGGCAAATATTCCCAAAGCCACCTCATGACGGCGGGAGAGGTAACTGCCCCAAGACTTGTTCCAACCCTGTGTCCCTGCCACAGAGATAAACAGCCCAAGAGAGAAGGAGGCCAGAGCAGAGTAAAGCTCAGAAGTCCCCAGGATAAGGACAAAGGCCAGATCTGAAGGAATGCCCACCCACTGTGCAGCCCTGCACTGCTCTCTGTCAGGCCAGCCCTGGCCAGGCTGCAAAGGCCTTAGATGCTGGTCATGTCGTGGGCCATGCAGGACTCAGCTTATGTGGGTGCCCACATTCCTGGCAGTGGACTTGGGCAAAGGACCCCATGGTTTTCTGGTGTCTGATCCCCAAGTTTCACCAGTATTGGGGCCCCCAAGGCTCCCAAGACCTAGCCCTGTGGTAGGCAGGGAATGAGGTGGTAGCTCCACCCTGTGAGGCCCTGGGGAGGGAGCCTGGGGTGCAGTGAGCTGAAGAGTGTCCCCCAAACTTCATTCTCCCAGAAGCTCTGAACAGGACCTCATCTGGAAATGGGGTCTTTGTAGATGTCACTGGTTACGGGTCTCGAGACAGGATCACCCTGGACTTAGGGTGGACCTAATCCAGCGATGGCAACCTTAAGAGGAGAGGGGAACTTGCATGCAGGCCACAAGGGGCAGAGGCCAGATGACGGGCAGGGACCACATGACACTGCCTGGGACAGGGAGCTATGGGTAGAGGAACAGGCCCGGCAGGGGTTCGAAGAGCCGCCCAAGATCAACCCTGCAGGCTCCTAGATTGAGCTCTTGGCCCCCAGCACTGGGAGAGAACTTGGGTCTTTTTTAGGCCGCCCAGTGCGTGGGTCTCTAGCCCCGGAATCAGAGCAGGGTTCCCGGGACAGGAGGTGTCTAAGGTGAGGCCCGAGGCCAGGGGTCCTCCCTGCAGACCTGGGGATGGGATCTACACAGCGATCTCAGGGGGAACAAGGAGGAGCAAGGAGCCAGGGCAGCCCAGGGAGAACCTGGAGAACTCACCGGGTCCTCACCCTGGGTGGGGCTAGGGCTGGACCCCGGGGGCGCCTGCGTGCCCCTCTGCCCCGGGGAGCACGCATCTGTGGGAGGAGAGGTCCTGAGACGGGCCGGCCCGACAGTGCCCCTCCCCGCGGGCAGAGACTCTGCAGGCCAGGAGGGGCCGCCCACACGCCGCTCTGGGAAGGCGAGGGGCGGGGAGAGGGGCGGGGCAGAGGCGGTGGGCGGGGCGGGGCACCTGACTGCGGCAGCCTAACCACCAAGTCGTCCTGGAGCCCCACCGTCCGGTAGAAGTCCTGGAACGCCCTCAGCGCCTGACAGGTCGCGTCCTGGGTGCGGCCTGGGGCAGAGTGGGGCCACAGTGAACCCCGCAGGTCTCGGGGTCACGACGGGGCCCAGGTGAGACGGAAGCAGGGTCACTTCGCTCCCCTGGGGCGGACAGCCTGGCAGCCTAGCTGGGCAGGCTGTGTAGTGGGGGCAGCCAGAGGCCTCTCCTCCCAGACCCCGTCCCCTGGGCCTCCTTCCCGCTGTCCCCTCTCCCAGCCCTCACCCGATCCTCCCTACCGTGGGGAGCCGGAAAAGCCAGGTAGAAATCGCCTCAGCTGAGGGTTGAGGCAAGGGAGGGAGGGTCCACACCCACCCCAGCTGGGGACGATGCAGAAGGCCGGCGCATCAGGCCGCTCCCGACAGCCCTCGGCATCCAGGGCGCAGAGGGGCCTGCACCCGGGTCCCTGCCAGGCCCGGGCGGCCCCCCGCCGTGGGTGTGGCCTTGTGGGTGGGGGGCAGAGCTGCATGGGCGGGGCCTTTAGGGACCAGCGTGGGTGGGCGGGATCTCGGGGTCGGGCGGGGCCTGGGGCCTAGAAACCCGGACTTGGGGGGGGGGCTCGGGTGGGCAGGGCAGAGCTCACTGTAGAGCTGCACCATGGTGCTGAGCGCCCCCTGCAGCTCCTTGTAGATGTAGACCACCGCGAAGGAGCTGTAGTCCACATCCGCCACGCGCACGTCCAGATAGCCCAGGGCTGTGGAGGCGATCGAGTGGGGCCACGGGCAGGGTCACCGACCCCCGCGCCAGCCCCACCGCTCCCGCCTTGGCCCACCTCCCAGCGCGCAAGACCTACCTGGGACCTTGAAGTGCCCCTCAGAGCCCACCTTCAGATACTGGACGTCCATCTGATTGCAGCCATCCGCCCTGGGGTGCAAGACCCGTCACTGCCTGCCCGGCAGGCTCCTCCCCTGCCCCCCAGGCCCTGCTGCTCACCGGGGGACCTCGATGTGCACGCTCAGGTCGCCCCTCGCCGTGGCATTGACGTCTCTGGTGGACATCAGCAGGTGGTCCTTATTTTCCAGGAAGACCTTGCAGTCGGACACCATGGAGACCACATGCCAGAGGCCAGAGAACTGCGGGGACAGCTCATTGACCGCCAGGCTGGACAGTTGGACCTCCCGAGCCAGGGCCAGGGACAAGCCAAGGGCCAGAGAAGTAGGGAATTGCCCAGAGTCACAGGTGAGCTCTTAGACAGGGTGGACAGGAGTCCCCATTGCCCAGGCCAATTCCAGACCAGAGGGACATTAGGTTCACAACATTCCCAGGCAGAGCACAAAGGGGCTGCTGGACTGTACATTCCTCTCCTCACCCACGGGGTTTACCACAGGAGCCCAGCCTGCACCCACTGGGTGCAGCTCAGGGGCCCAGTACCTTTTTGGCATCAAAGTCAGGCTGTACCAGTACCTCTGCCCCACCCACAGACACCCAGAGCAGCACCAGGCTCAAATGCTCTGGCCTCATGCCCACGCCTTCCCAGCACTAGCATCCTCAGTCCCCAAGCCCAGGACCCCAGTTTTATAGCCCAGCCCAGCCAGGCTGGTGGGAGGAGCCATTTGGGAAGCCTACAGAAAGTGCTTTGGAAACACCAATCCCCCTTTGTCCATTGTGTGGCACAATCACTTAAGTGTCCCCTCTGGTCCCAGGGGTCATTTCCTGGAGGGCTGCAGACAGACAGCTTCTCACCTGACATGCCAGCTAAGGAGTTCCCAAACCTGCCAGGCATGTTCCCCATGCTGGGGCCAGCTGGCCACTGAGCACGGCAGAGGCCTTGTCCTGCCTTCAGGACTCATGCCTGAATGCCTCTGTCCGCACTCCGGCTGGGGCTGGGGGTCCAGGGTCTCAAGGTGCTGCTGGCAATAGCCAGGGTTGGGTCTGCTCTGGTCGGCAGGCCCCTACCTGGGTCTGGGGTACCCAGCAACACTCCATTCTTCTGACCCCCGACTCAGGGACGGGGTCCCCATGGGTCAGGCCTCCGAACCCCGTCCGGGGCCAGAGCCTTGCCAGCCCAGCTGTGGGAGCCTGGGCACCCCCTCCAGACACCCACTCCCCAGCTGCCAGCTGGCTTCCTGCAAATGCACCTGGGACGGGGGGCTGGCGGCACTGGGGCGGATTATGGTATCACAGTGGCCTTATCACCAGTTCCGTAATTGTACAGGGGGAAAGGACGCCAAGGAGGCGCCAGGGCCAGTGGAGCTGGAGCCAGGAAGGGCTCCCTGTGACCTCCGGGTCCACGCTGAGCACCCCAGGCCCTGGCCTGGAGGCACACCACCTAGACCCTCTGGATGCATGCCTGAGGGCTGTCGGGAGGCCAACACCTCCAGTCCCCCAGAGAGGACAGGAACTGAGTCGGAGAAGGACCCCTCAGCCCTCAGCGAAAGGGAGGAAGGAGTGCTTCAGCTCCTGTCCCCATGGGGTCCTGAGGTGCTGTTCCCGAGGGTCCCTGCCACGCGCTGATTCACAGGATAGAAGGCAGTGGCAGGGAGACGGCCACAAAACACCCGATGAAGAACAGAGTCGGGATCTCTGAAGGCCCCTCAAGGCTCAGCCACGAGGCGTGAGCAGCCCAGTCACACACACACACACACACACACACACACACGCACGCACGCACGCACGCACGCACGCACGCACGAGGAGCGAGAGGTCCGCAAAGCCTTTCTGCCAAGAAAGGAGATGACCAGATGGGGGTCGGCCCGGAAAGAGTGCATCATTAGTCACAGGGACAGCAGATTGAGGCCGTTTTGAGGCCCAATCACACTCCCTACAGAGCATCCAATGTTTTTAAAATAAACACTGGGTCCTGGGAACTGGCGCCTGAGGAGCGGCTGGAACTCAGGCTGTGGGAAGGAGACAGACCCCGGCCCAGGGCCACTCATCAGCAGAGCCGCCTCCTCAGCAAGATTTTCCTGAAAGAAACAAAGCCAGATTACGCCAATCCTGTGCGTGGCTGTTGATGTTGACTCCGTTTATTTATTTTGTTGGCAGTGCTGAGGACTGAACACAGGCTCTTTGCACTGAGTTATATCCCCAGTGCCCTCTATTTTTGAGAGAGAAAGGGGGAGTCTAATTTTCCCAGACTGGGCTTGAACTTGCAGTCCTCCTGCCTCAGCCTCTCAGAGTGCTAGGATTATGAGTGTGCGCCGCCACACCCATAGAGTCGCAATCGCCAGAACCTTGAAGCAACCAAATGCCCTCCTCCTGTGGGTGGAGGGGGACATGTGAGGCAGAGCTGCTCAGGACCAAAGAGGAGCAGACGCCCGGTCCCCATGGCAACACGGCCCACCCCATCCCTGCATCCGGCCAAGGGGAAGGAGCCAGTCTAGAAAGTCCACGCTCCCTGTGACTCCTTTTACCTGAGCTAGAACAGGCCAAGCCTAGGACAGGGCACAGCTCATGGGTCCCAGGGGCCGAGAGCAGAGGGGTGTGGGGAGCTCAGTGGCGATGGGCCGCTGTCTGCTTTGGCAGTGGGGCCCCTGGGCAGACGAGCACAGCTGTACAGCGAAGAGGGTGAATCCAGCTATCTCCAGGCTCTTGAAGCATCTACTTGTGCTGTCTTTCTTCTCTTTTTCTTGTTATTAGTACACTTCGGAGTACATCATGGCTACATTCCTCGTGGGAAGTTGGTGATGGACATGACACATAATTCTTTTTATGTCCCCTTCTCCTCCCCTGCCCCTCCACCTCTTGGACCCCTTAACATTTGCAAAAGATCTGGATCTTAGTTATTTTTCTTGTTGCTGAGACAAAATACTCGACACCCAGAGTTAAAAGGGGAAAGGTTTATTTAGCTCAGTTTGTGGAGGTTTCAGTCCATAGTCAGCTGGCTCCAAGGCAGGGTGGCACATGGCAGAGGGAAAACAGTCCATGGCAGATCAAAGGTAGCAAAGCAACTTAACAGCATCTTTCTGCTCCTTTTATCTTATCCAGACTACTTAGGGCAGGTAGTCCTAGCGCCCTTAATCCTAGTGCCCTAGAGCCTAGCATCGCAACACAAAGCAGTCACTCTCTAGGTCCAGCCACTCTGAAAAAGCCCCACCTATGACCACATGAGGCCCTGGAGGGACCTCTAGACCCAGCCATGACAATCTAGTTCCCCGTTTCTTATGACCCTTTATTTTGGTCTTCATTTATACTTTGGGTTTCTCATATAAGAGAAACCATGTAATATTCAAGCTTGTGTGTCTGATTTGTTTCACTTAACACTGTGGTCTCAAGCTGCATCTATTTTCCTACAAATGACTCGTTTATCCTCCTTTATGGCAGAGTAGTTCTCCATTGTGTGTAAATACCACTTTTTCTTCATCTGTTCATCTCTTCATGGACATACAGGCCACTTCCAAGATTTAGCTATTATGAGCTGTGCTGCTATAAATATGGGTGTGCACAGATCACTGTAATGCAATGTCTTTAGCTCTTTGGGGAAGATTCCTAGGAGGAGACTAGCCGGGTCTGAAGGAATTGCCATGTGTGCTGTTTTGCTTTTGGAAGTTCAGTGACCCAAAGTCAGCCTGGCTGATATTAAAGGAAATTTTCAGAAATAAAAAGTTTATACGTTTTAAATTGTGTACCGTTCTGAGAAGCATAATGAAGCCCCACCCCGTCCCACGCAGGACTGAGTCGTCCCTTGGTCCAGCATCCATGCTGACAAATAGCCACTTGTAGGCGACTTCTCTGGTGGCAGAGGTGGGTCCCAGTAACCTTACTGAATAATGGACCCAGGAGTATTAGACAAATGGCAGCACAGTTACAGCTGTTCTGTGTTATTATCGGCTGTTAATCTCTTAAACTGGCTAGTTTGTAAAGCAGACTTCATCTTGGGGATGTAAGTAAGGAAAAAACCTTTTCCAGGTGATCCAAGGTGTCAGGAAAAGATCCCGAGGATGGGGAAATGCTGTAGCCGAGCACTGTCTGCCCCACTGTGCGTGTGTGTGCACACACTCGTGCAGATGGCAAAATCCTCCCCCGGAATGCCATCTCCTGGGTTTAGATCCCAGAAGACCCAAAGGCTGCGAGGTGCAGCAGCCTCTGAGGAAGGTGGGTCACGTGACAGCCCCACAGCTGAGAGGTCACGGGTCCCACAGGCGCTACAGCATCCGGAGGCCACAACCTCCCAGGACCTGACTCGGGCTGAGCCTCGGGAAAGAGAACCAGGACGACAAGGGCCGGGGCACGGCCACTGCAGCCCGCAGGCAGTCCACAGCGCCCGGGCAGCCTCTCGGCAGGGGCAGACGCACCCTGTCAGAGCAGTCTGGTTGGAAGATCCTCCACCCAGGGCCTCCATAAAGACCATCCTTCCCTCACAGGCCTCCCGCCACCCTCTGCAAAGTCCAGCCTCCCGGCAGCGGCCGGAATGAACCCCATAAAGCGCATATCTGGCTCACCTCTGTCTAAAACCTGCCTCACGTGCCCAAGGCAGTGCAGTAAACCCAGCCGCAGCCCGGTGTCTGACACCTTCGCCCAGAAGCCCTCTGCTCCTTCCTCACCCTGCGTCTCTCAGTGCCTCCTGCTCCCTGGCATGCTCCTCGCCCATCACCTGGGCCCAGCACCGGGCATGACCCGTGGTCATGCTCACCGGGCACTGCCTGCACCCCACACATGCGCACTGGGAGCTGTGGGCCTGGACGGAACTGAACGGACAGCGAAGACTGGAGGGCGGCCTGTCGGTCTGGGAGAGTACGTGGCTAAACCACACCACCCTGCCAGTCAGGGCCTCACAGCACCAACACAGGGCGAGCTACCAGGGCCTGGCATGGGGCAAGGGCACCACACACCTGCTATATTCTCAGGAGGCCAGTGGGGAGGCTCAGGACAAGCAGGTGGACACACGTCCTTGGGTGCCAGGTGCAGCCCATCAGTGGCCCCAGGGTGGCACCTGAGGGCCATGTGTGCATGCCCCTGGGCTGGGATGGGGTCCTCAAGCAGGACAGTTGTGCTTCTCAGTGGTGCCAAGCCTACAGCTTGGCACTAACTATGTGTGTACACCGTGATTATAAGGGAGGAAGGCTGCTTCCTGCTATGCCCTGGTGGGCCTTGAAAACACCCTCCGTGAAGGCCAGACCCCTGTCTCCTGCCTCGGGGAGAAGGAGCTGAGGATACACTGTGCCAGACCAGTGAGCGCCTCTTGGCTCATCCACATGACTGCCGACTGGAGGCCAGGCTGTGGCCACACAGGGGTCATACTTGGCTGCTTGGCTCTCAGGGCCCAGAGCTGAGGATGTGCTAGCTGGGGCAATGTCCTGACCAGCTGCACCATCCGCCTTCTTGACACCTCCTCCTCTTCAGGAGAAAGTGGGCAGGGTGTGGACTTGGCCCCTGAGTCCCTGCTCCTGGGCCCAGGCTCATGGCCACAGGCCATCCCGCTGCCCCGTGGCTTTTCCAGTGACAAGAGGACAGCTCTTCAGACTTCTTCTGGAACTAGGACTCCTACAAAAGAGCCTTTCCCAATCAGGGCACAGAGTTCTGGATGGGCAATACCAACCTGCAGCTGCTCACAGCTGGAGGTGAGGCTGCAGCACCTGGCCAGCCCGTGCTTCCCATCAAGCGGGGCAGGTTACCCTCCCAGACCCTGCCCTCTGCCAGCCTGGGCTCAGCCCTCCCTCCTTCCCACCCACAGGGCCAGGGTGCCAGGAGCTCTGGTTGATCTGAGGGATTTTCAAGGTGACCCCTACGCCAAGTACAGCTTGTTCCAAATGTCCAGAGAGCAGAAGTATGAGCTGGTGCTGGAGCACTGCAGGCAGATCCCCTAGGAAGCTTGGGCCCTCACTGGGGACACATATGGGCCCTGCAAGCTGCCCATGCCCAGCAGCGCTCTGCCCAGGCCCTGCAAGCTGATGGTGAGGCTCTGTCCAGAAGACCCCTGGTCAAAGCATGGGGCTCTGTGGTCCAAGACCCGGGAGCAGGACAACCACAGGAGCGTCTTGAAGAACTGTGCATCTGTGTCCAAGAGTGCTGCCTGCCTGGGGCCACAACAGCTATGCCAGTGGCATCAGCTGGCTGTCGGGCCGGGGACACAGCTACTCCTACAAGGTTCCTGCTCCTACAAAGATCCAGGCAGCCTAAGCTGCAGAGGACAGGCCCCCAGGCCAGGCCACAAGGGGACACTGCTGGGAGGGGTCCCATAAAGCCACAGACACCAGGGTGCTGTCTGTGGTGCCTCACCCCGCCCCTTACCCTCACTCCTGGGCTCCATACAGCACTTGAGCCAGCATTCGAGGCCCACAGTGAACTCAGCATCAACAAAGACCAGAGAAGCCAGGCATACTGGCACAGGCCTGTGATCCCAGCACTTGGGAGGCTAAGGCAGGAGGATTGCTGAGAATTTGAGGCCAACCTGGGCTACATAGTGAGTCCAAGGCCAGCCTGGACTACGCAGTGAGACCTTGTCTCAAAAAACAAACAAAAAACCCAAACAAACAAAGACAGAGAAGCACATGTGGGGCCCGGGCCAGGAGACAGGTCGAGGGAGAGCCCAGGCTCGAAGCCCAAACCAGAGGCCACCAAAACCACTGTGGCCTCTTCACAGAGCACAAGGGGGAGGCAGCTGGGTCCTTCCATGGACCACTTCCAGACCCATAGGAATAGGAGGGATAGGGATAGGAGGAAGAGGGGAGCCCAGCTCGGCCCCCCACAGCCCTGCACACACCCTGCCCCCAACCAGCAGCCTCCTCTACCACCACAGCTCCACGGGGACCGCAGGCAGGGTGGCCAGCGCTGGGCACAGGCTGAGAGCCAGGCAGTGCAGGAGAACAGCCTAGGAGCCCTGTACAGTGGCCTGGCTGCTGAGCAGAGGAAATCTGACCGGCAGACATCGGACATGTCCCTCGCCTCAGGCACAGGGAAACTGAGACGTGTGCCCATCACTCCCAGGAGACAAGGCACCCCCTCCCCAAGAAAGGCCAGAGGGCGAGGCCTGGGGTGCAGCCCAGCAGCTCTGGGTAGCAGGGTGGCAAAAACATACCCCAGGCCAAGCAAGTGAGCACAAGGCAAGGAACCCACAGGTAGTAAGTAGATCAAGGACTCCCCACCCTCGCTCACCATTCACCCAGCTTGAGAGGGGCCTTGGGGTCAAAGGGGGTCCTGCAGGGAGGGTGCAGCTGGGCCAGGAGAAGGGCCCACGAGGGAGGGGGCAGCAGGTGCAGGCAGGGTCGGGGCAGGGCTCAGCAGCGTGGGCTGGACACCTGTGGCTCACCGGCTCTGCTGACCCAGGGCAACCAGCCGGCTCAGTGAGGGCAGGGCGTGACTTTTCCGTGAACCTCCAGCTCCCAGCACAGAACTGGCACCATAAATGGGCTTAACAGTGGTTTTGGAACTGCTTTGCTAAACATTAATTTTAACCTCACAACTCCGCGAACCCTTTCAAGAAACTCAGTACTTGACCGCAGTCCGGAAACAAGACCCCATCCGTACAAATAAGACTGCAAGCCGGGGTTTTAGCTCAGTGGTTTGGCCGCCTGCTGTGCAAGCGCAAGTTCAATCCCCGGTACCAAAAAAAAAAAAAGACGGCAAAGCGCCACGCCCGCGCCGCTCGGCCCACGCTGACGCTGCTTTACGTGAGCCTGCCCTCCAAGCTCCGCCCCCGGGCCTGGGCCGCCACATAGCCAGGCCCCGCCCTCCCTAGCCACGCCCCTCTCCTCCAGCCCCCCCCCCGCCTTGGGCCACGCCCAGGCTCAGGCCCCGCCCCTCTCTGCCCCCTCCTGCGCAAGCGCGCTCCGCCCCGGCCAGCCATGGTGAACCTGGGCTTGTCCCGTGTGGACGATGCTGTAGCCGCCAAGCACCCGGTGAGAAGGCCACCCTAGGACGAGGGGCCGGGGCCTCAGCTGGCCTGAGCAGGGAGAAGGAGCGAGCGGGCCCTCTTGCCACATCTTGAGGGGGTTGGGGAAGTGGAACGCGTCCAGCCCAGGCTGTCACCGTCACCTGTCACCGAGAGGGACAGGAGGCCGGGGAGGGAGGCGGGACGGGCACTGAGCCTTGGCCCCCATCCTAGGGACTCGAGGAGTACGCCGCGTGCCAGTCCAACGCCTTCATGAAGGGCGTGCTCACCTTCCTGGCAGGTAGGCTCTTGCAGGAGTCCTGGGACGGAGAACGCGCCCTCCTGTCTCACCCTCGCTCCCCAGCAGGTGGTGCCGGGTCCCCCGCCTGCCCGCCCGCTCACCCGCAGGTGCACGCAGGGCACCCCGGCGGTCCCCGCCAGCCCTGCGGCAGGCTAACCTGGGCACCTTGGCTCTCTGCAGGCACCGCCGGGACCTTCGGCCTGCAGACTCTCATCCAGAGAAAGTTTCCCTACCCGATGCAGTGGAGCATCCTGGTGGCCATGGGTGGGTTCTCCAGGGCGGGTGCCCGGCCCTGGCCTGGTCTTCGGGGTGGGTTTCTGCCGAGGATGGGGGGCGCCCTGCCTCTGGTGTGGGGCTGCCATTTCCGTGGGAGCCCTGCCCAAGCCCATCTGTCATGACTGCTATAAATAGCCTGTACCCAGCCTCACCCAAGAAGCAGTGGCCTTAGCCTCCTGCTTCCTGGTTCCCAGTTGCAGGCTCTGTGGCCAGCTACAAGGTGACCAGAGTGGAGTCGCAGAAATGCAGCAACCTCTGGCTCTTTCTGGAGACAGGGCAGCTCCCCAAAGACATGGGCACAGGTGAGGGGGCCTGGGGAGCAGTGAGATGAGAATGCTGAGGCCCCAGCACCTGGAGTTTGTGGCAGTCAAGCCCAGCGGATCTAAGTGGCAAGCTGGACAGGACCCTCCCCCTGCCTGTCATCCTGGAGGGCTGCAGTGGGAGTGGGCACAGCACGGGGCTGGGGTGACCCAGAGGAAAGAGCAAGGAACTGGGCACCCAGGAGTAATCCCCCCAAGACCCGCACCCCACATCAGCTAACGGGTCCCAAGCCTGCTGTCCTTGATATGGGCCCCAGTTTTTGAGTGCAGGGACCCTAAGCAGGCATGGACATGGTTCCAGCTGTCTCCCTTCTCCTCTTATAGGTCAGCCCCGATAGGAGAGCTGCAGCCAGGGAGCAGATTTGGGTGCGGAGTCCAGGAGCACAGTCCTCAGCACTCCAGACTCCAGACCACGTCACACACAGCCAGGCCTAACACCCGCTGTTGCTGCTGCTGCCCACAGCCTGGACCTGCCCAGGTTGGCTCAGAAAGGCCTGGCAGGGCTGGGGCAGGGGATTCTCCTAGGGTCAGCACTGGAGCCCTAGAGGATTGTGTCCTGCTGCACATATTGTGGAGGCAGCAGCCTGTGGATGGTGGACACGACTGTGCACCCTCTCAGGCACTGTGGCCGCCCCCTCTCTCCTCCCCAGCAAGCCCAAGGACATAGCTGGTGCTGGAGGTGTCAGGTAATAAACAGCTTGTCTTGCTTCCCACCTGAGCTCCAAAGCAGTTGAGAAACAACCAAGGAGGTAAGAGATCAGGTATCACCTTTATGACCATCAGCTGATCCACAGGAGGTACAGGGGGGTTCCCGAAGGGGAAGCCCAGAGTTGGACATCCCTGCTGGGCCTGGAGGCTGTGCGAGACCACAGGGGGTCGGGTGGGGGGCTCTGTCTGACCCACGGGGCTGAGGGGCAGAGCAGAGGGCTGCGGCAGGCAGAACCTGGCTCTGGCTCCCAGAGTTATGGGGGCCACACCCACCTGCTTCTCTCCCAGATCCCCCCCTCTCCTGGACAGTGACCAGCAGAGCTCTACCACAGGCAGGCCCTGAGTGGGCCACACCCACAGCATCCAGCCCCAGAGGAGGACCAGAGGCTGTCCACACCCTGGCGTCCCAGGGGCACTGAAGGGCCACCCTCAGCTCCACACTCAGCCTGGCCTTGCCCATCATTCAGAGGGACATCCTCTGAAAGGCAAGAACGTAGGCCCGTGATACCGGCAGCTCAAGCATGCTGGAGTTCAAGTTTTGATAGTCTGCTTTCTGTTGCCAACAGCACACAACAGACTGGGCGAGTTATCGAGGAAAGGGCTTCACTTTGCCTGGAGGTTCTGGTCCACGGTCCAGGGCTATATCTGATGATAGCTGCTGCCTTTTACTTTTTGCTTTTGTTTTTTTGGGTTTTTTTGAGACAGGGTCTCACTATGTAGTTCAGGCTGGCCTTGAACTCACCATGTAGGCCAGCCTGGCCTCAAACACACAGAGATCCTCCTGCCTCAGCCTCCCAAGTGCTGAGATTATAGACATGTGCCACCAACCCAGCTGGCGATGGCCACCTTGCTGGCAGTCTGGAGGTGGCACGGGCATCACATGTCCAGAGACAGCACACGTGTGTCTGTCTTCCAACCCCTCTCTCTTTATAAAGCCTCTAGCATTTAATAGTGGGCCCTTATCAAACCCTCACCTCCTCCCACTCCTGAACACCGACACAGTAAGTTTCCACTTTAATGCCTCCCAGTGGAAATTAAGACTCCCCAGCATAGAGAGCAGACCACGATCAAACCGCAGCAGTCGGCCAGGGGTATCACCCAGTCAGGGACCCGTCTCCTCTGAGTCTGTGACTCACTGTGCTGGGGCCCACACCAAATCCACCTCATGGTTGCACTTGGCTGCAGCAGCCCAACCATTGTTGTCTTCATGCCATTTAATAGGAAGAATAAAGGAGGAGGAGGGCAGTTCGGCCACCATTCCTGCTTATACACTGTGAGCCAAAACTAGGCCCCATCACACATTTACTGTAAAGACTTCCAGGAAGGCAGCCTTCGTCTGTACTGCCATGTGTCATCCCATTAAAACCCTGGGCATCTATATGTGAGGGAGAAAGGGGAGCCAGTACTGGGGGTCAGCAGGTAGGCTCTGCTCGGCCAGGCACCCAGCTGGATCCCCAAGAGCTAAGGGAGGTGGGCAGACCGTGCCCACAGCAGGTCCTTCCAGTCCCTTGAGGGCAGGGCCTGAGGTGGCAGGCGTGCACTCGGGTTCTGACTGCCTGGGAAATGACGGGGGAGGAGCGTGTCCACGTCTGGCAGTGTGCACCGAGGTCTGGTGGTGGCCCCAGGTCCCAACCCACAAGGCGGAATGTGGCTGTTTGGAGGCAACTGAGGGTAAATGAGGTTTCGGGGTGCCGCCTCGGGGACACGGGAAAGCCAGCCTCTGCGGTCGGAAGGAAGAGGCCTTAACCAGCCTGGTCTGTCCCTGGTGCCGTCACAGCGGCGTGGCAGGACACCCAAAGCAGGTCAGGGTGCCCTGTGGAGCCCAAATCTTCCCCTCCTGGGGTTAGAATGCAGAGGGCTGTGAGGCCCGGCAGGCAGGACAAGGTCAGCAGAAAGAGTGGAAAGAGACGTCCAGCTGTGGCACTGTGGGTGTCAGCCTGGTCACCCAGGGTGCAGACTCTGAAATAAAGGCCTACAAACAAAGACCTATTGGGGAGGCTCCTCCCAGTGCTCTGTGGAACTGGTGGGGCAGGGGAGGGGATGCGGACGGTGCAGGGTCCCACGCGGAGCCATCACCTCTGCCAAGGAGAGGGGCCCAGGTCCCAGCAGAGCTCCTGTGCAGCTTGAGGCCACGACATGGCCCACTCCACGAGCAAACAGCCAGAGCGACCCTGAGGCCACAGGGGCCGGAATCCAGGGTTCCTGGCCTTGAGAACCCGGTCCATCACAATGGGCCAAAATTCTAGGGACAACCTGTTCTGAGGAGCAGGCAGCCCACAGGGAAGGTGAGGGGTGCACAGGGCCTCCCCAGGGATCCTGCGGGCCACCATGAAGGTGCACAAGGAGGCAAACACGGAGGGACAAGTACAGGAGCTGAAGACCATCACTCGGCTCCAGGGTGAGCCTCATGCTGGGGACCTCGCCCCGGCCACCCCGATCAGGGGCTCCTGACGCAAGTTTTTCAGGCTCAACACCAGGACACTGGCCATCCTACTCCCCACGCCCAGCCCAGGGACGGCCCCGGGAAGGGGGCTGTACGGCGGAGGAGCTTTGAAAGGATGTGTGGTCACCAGAGCAACAGGCTCCAGGGCTGAAGGGGCAAGGAAGGGGCCACCTAGGCCTCACTCCCCTGCCCTAATCCCCTCCACTGAGAGCCCTGGAGAGCAGTAGGGTGCACGCCTGCTTCAGGCAAAGTGAAGGAGAAGCGGGAGCTGAAGCCGGTCCTCCTGGCCTCCCACACAGGGCCAGGCCCTGGACCCACAACTCGGTCACCCTGCCTCCTCCCACTGCCCACAGAGCAATGTCGGGCGCTCCAGACCCAGGGGATGAAGGAGAAGACGGCGCAGAACAAGGCGACGCTGGGCCTACTGCGCAGCAACATCCGCCGAGGGGCCCACGAGTGGGCTTCGGCCAAGAAGGTGCCCAAGCCCCGCCCTTCCCGCAGCCGGGAAGCGGCGGCACGCGGAAGGGGCGCGCGCAGACCCCATCTCCCCGGGCCAGGAGCACGCTGGGCTCCCTGCAGCTGGGCGCCCGCTCGGGGACCCGGGGCCCTGCTCCCCGGACCCCCAGCCCGCCCCCGCTCTGCTGCAGTGGCTCCAGGAGCGGGGCTCCTGCCTGGGGTAGAAGCGCCCCCGGGGAGGCGCCCGGCTGACTGCGTGCCTCCCGCAGTACGACCAGCGCGCCATCGCCAAGGCCTGCGGGAAGGACGTGCCCCTGAGGCTAGCGCACGGCCGCAGCACTATGGAGGTACCGCTCGACGGCGACGCGGAGGTGGCCGAGGGTGCTGGGGGTCCGCAAGGGGAGCCTGGCGTCCCGCCCAGGCCCGCGGCACCGCTCGATCACCCAAGCACGCCCCACCAGGTGGCGCGGGAGAAGCTGCGCAAGTACGTCTTCGACCGCGTGAACGTGCACAACGCGCTGATCCACTCGGTGCGGCGGCGTGGAGAGCGGCTGGAGAGCTTGCAGCTGGAGCTTACGCGCCTGCGAAGCCAGCCCGAGGCCACCAAGGAGGAGGCGCGGCTGCTGCAGGTGGGACGGAGCCAGGCGAGGAGCTGGGCTCTGCGGGGGAGGGGCCACGGCATAGGGCGGGGCTCTCGAGGGAGGCAGAGGCCTATGGGCTTCAGGGGCCGGGGACACGGTGGGGGGGCTGCCCCAAGGGGGCGGGGCCGTCTCTGCATGCCTGCGTCGGTGACGTCCCCAAGTGCTCTGAGGCCTCCGCGCGCGCCCCAGGTCATCCGCCAGCTGGAGAACAGCATCGAAAAGACGAACATCAAGATCACCACCAGCCAGAACATCCGCCTGCTGTACGTGGACCTCCTGGAGTACCTGAAGAAGGTGTGGCCCTCCTGCTCCAGGGTGTCAGGCAGCGCTCCTGGGAGCTTCCCCGCAGGCCACCCCAGGCCTGCCGCCCTCCTCCAGGCTCCCAGAGAAGCACGTGGGAACTCTGAAGACTGCATTTTTAGCAGGGTGTGCTGGGCAGGCCTGTCATCCCAGCACTTTGGGAGGCCGAGGCAGGAAGACCACAAGTCCCAGACCCACCTGGGCGATTCATGGAGACCCTCTCTCAAAGAATAAAAAGGGGGCTGAGGGTGTAACTCAGTGGTAGCGAGCTCTTTGGGTTCGATCCCCAGTACCACACACAAAAGACAAGCTGCATTTTTGCAAATCCCAAAAAGCACATGGTGTTTTGCGGCCACAACACCCTGGTGCAGGACAGCCCCTCCCACAACTTCAGGGTCTGCTGGGCACCCGGCCCGCTGCCCTCCCCAGCCCCTGTGGAGGAGCCAGGCAGAACCCAGTAGACCCTGGTCCCTGGAGGCCCCTGGCCCTCGAGCCACCTCACCTCTGACCTGTACCCTCTCCACGCCTCCTTCTCCTGGTGTGTGCCAGAGCTGGCACCTCCTCTTCAGAGTACACACACTTAGAAATCCCCTGGTCATCCACGTTTTACAAAAACCTGGCGAGGACTCAGCATTTGTAGTTATTAACCACAAGATACTAACAGCCAAGTCACACACATCTGGCCCTGCGCTCAACGCTCTGTTCAGAGTCTCCGCTGATCTGACGGCAACTTTCTGAAAAGGCCGGGATCACCTTTCTACAGGTGGGGCGCTCAGCCAGGGTAGGGGCCTCCCCAGGTCACAGCTGGCCAGTCACAAGTGCCCTCGGCCTCGACCTCTGATTCCCTGATGCCAAGCCCACATCTGAGCCCACAGCAGTCCAAAGCTCCCCTGGTTAAATCCTGAGTTTCAGGGTCAGCTTTGCCGGGGTAGAATACTAATTTCATCACAACCTCTTTTGTCCCTAGCAAGGCGAGATACTCTGGGAGGCTGAGGCAGGAGGGTTACAAGTTCCAAGCCTAGCCTTGGCAAGTTAGCAACTTAACAAGACCCTGTCTCAAAACAGAAAAACTTAAAAATGGCTGGGGATGTAGCTCAGTGTGAAGGCCATGGGTTCAAGTTCCAGCACTGGGTGTGGGGTGGGGTAAGCCTCTGGGCTGTTGGCTGGGCCATGGGAGGGACACCCGGGCTGGCACCACCAGGCCACCCTGTCATCTGCCCTATGCCTGGCCAGACCCATCACAGTCCTTGGGGCTCATGTGGGGTGAGGCATGGAGGGCAGAGTCCACTCGGTGCAGGGCCCACAAGACAATTGCAAGGGGTCAGAGAGGCTGGCACGTGGCTGCCGCGGCTCCATGCCCACCTGCTTTGCCCAAGCAGGTGCTGGCAGGGTACCCTGTGGTGCTGGGCAAGCTGCAGAACCGGGTGGTCAGCTCCAGCGCGGAGGCGTCTGACATGACGGTCCTGTCCCAAGACGCCGTGATGATTACGGACCAGGTCAAGGTGAGCTCGGGCTCAGGCTGAGCCCCCACCACGAGCTCTTCCGGACCTGTCTGGCCACAGGGTCCCCTCTGAGCCATGTGCTGTGATCCCTGTGACGTGCTGGGGGACTGCAGACCTTGCTGAAGAAATATCACAGGGCTCGGGCTGGCTCAGCTGAGGTCAGGTGCTGGGGAAGAGAGGGGACCAAAAGGCACTTGGAGCACAGAGGTTCACGTGGCTGGAGCAGAAAAGGATGCAGAGGAATAGCAGTCGAGGTGGGACAGCAGGGTCCTCTGATTTGGAAGATGGAGGAGGACGATCAGAGTCGAGCTTCAAAATGGCGAGCTCTGGCTGCAGGGCTGGAGGGCCCAATGCTGGCCACTTGGGGCAGGCAGTGCTGGAGTAGGGTGGCTGGAAGTGGAGAGAGCAGAGGAGTCACCCACTGAGTGCTGGGGCTGGGAATGGCTCGGGAGAGAGCAGCGTCCAGGACCAAAGCAGGGTGAGCTGGAAGTGAACAGGCCTCAGGGCTGGGCCTGAGTCTGTTTTTAAGGTGTCCAGTCCACTTCACGGGTTTGAAGTGGAGCAGGCCAGCAGGCACCTTCAGGAAGGGGACTGGAGGGCAGCAAAAAGCCAGGGCTCCAGAACAAGGTCATGGGCTTGTGCCAGTGGAGCCCCTGGTCACAGGCAGAGAGGAACCCCCAGGGGGACAGTGGGGCATGAGCATTGTGGGCAGAAGGGCGTGGCCAGAGCCTCAGACCCCATTCCACAATCTAGTAAGATAGGACTGAAAGTTGACCACAGCTTTAAGACCAGGAGGGGCCTTGGTGAGCCAGCACCTCTGTGACATCCCTGTGTTTCCAGAGGAACATGAGGCAAGGGGAAGTGACCTTCATCAAGGAACGCAGGGCACGGGAGAACCGGCTCACCCAGCATAAGCAGCTCATCGACAAGATCCACACCAAGGAGGCCAGCGAGAAGCTCTGCCGGGTGCGCCTCAGGCCACTGAGGCCAGGGGGAGGCCCCTCCTGTCCAGCGCTTGCTCACCCTGGCCTCACCCTCTCTCTCCATCAGGGCCACAGGGACCTGGACTTCCCCAAGAGCAGTATGAGTACAGACTTCCTGAGTGAGTTTCAGCCCTCGGCCTGTCCCCAGCCTGGGTCTCTAGAGCTTGGCCCTGGCTGGGACCCCGTCGTCAGGCCACCATGAGGACAGCTGCACCCTGTGGCCACCAGGGTGGGGGAGACTGTCCCCCACTGCCCCTGCGGAGGCTGAGAGCCCATGGCTGAGTGGCTGCAGAGAGGCCGTCTGTGGCCCCAGGCCTCGCCAGTGACTCCTAGGGCAGCCCAGTGCCATGCTGTCCTCGTCCTCTGCCCTGGGATTCCCCCAGCTAAGGAGGTAGCAGCCCCGGGGCAGGTGACCCAGGGTGCCCAGCTCTTCGGTGGCCTCCTCCATGGCTGCAAGTGTGGAGAGGTGTCCGATGGTGATCCCCGAGTGCTGACTGCCACTTCCTCTCCCCTCTGCCCAGTGAAGAGAAAAGAGGCCTCTGAAATGGACACCCAATACCAGGCCACTGTGACTGCCCTGGTGGACAGGGTCAAGTCTGCTGTACAGTGCTCCCACCTCTGGGTGAGGCTCCTGCTCTGGCCAGGGGTGGGGCAGGGATGAAAAGGACACAGGAAGTTTAGCCCCTGGGTGCACCTCAGCTGGCTGCTCCCAGGCGGGGAGGAGCACCAGACCTGAGGACCCAAATGCTAAGGGTGTGGCTTCTTCCTGCAACCCCAGGCCTGCCCAGCCAGGCAGCCACAGTGAGCAGCTGCCTCTCACCAGGCCCTTTTTACTTTAACCCTCCCAGGTTTATTGTTATTTGGGCCTTAAACTCCCATCCATGGCCTTTACTGGAACTTGTCCATCCCAGGTCGAGTGACTCAAGCCGATGCTTGGTCCCCATGGCCGCAGGTGGGGTTTTTATGCTCTGCCCATGGTCGCAGACCATGACACACATCAGGCACTGTGCCACCAGGTGTGTTGGCCACACCTGTGATCCCAGCTCTCTGGGAGGCTGAGGCAGGAAGACCACAAGTTTGAGCCCAGCCTGGGCAACTTAGCAACTTAGCAAGACCCTTTGTCAAAATAAAAAATAAAGCAACGGGTATAACTCAGTGTGAAGGCCATGAGTTCAGTCCCCAGTAATGGGGGGAGCTGTGGTTGGCCCCTCCCAATCCACATACTGGGCAGTGGTCAACAACACTGAGCCCCTGTACAGACAGCCGCACAGGCCCTGGCCCCCACCGCCTTCTGACCCCCACTGCTTCTCTCTGCCTAGGACATCGCTGGCCGCTTCCTGGCCCAGAAGAACACCGAGGAGAACCTGCAGCTGCGAATGGAAGACTGTGAGGACCAGCGGGCGCAGCTGGGGGCCCTGATAAAGAAGCTGCAGCTCGAGGAGGCGCTGCTCAAGTTCGGCCAGACACCCAGCTCCATCAGGTACACAGCTCCCAGGCTGCCGGCCCCCCGGGCACCCCTTGGCACCACATGGGAGCTCACCACCATCAAAGCTGGGCATCTCTGCAGGAGCCAAGGGACCCATCTGCCTGCACCTGAGCTGGAGCCTCTGGGCTCGCACAGCACCCGGCTCAGGACCTGGCCTCCTACCCCTCCCTGGGCCCTGGCAGCTGTGCCGCCTTCATCCCTGTGTCCCCTCGTCCCCCGAAGCTTTAAGTCCATTGAGGAAAAGATGAGCAACATGCTGAAAGAGGAGGAGGCAAGGCTCCAGCTGGCCCACAGCAACATGACCAAGAGCCAGCAGCTGCTGCTGACCGTCCAGACAGGCATAGATAACCTCTACATCCAGCTCATTGGCATCACCGTGCCTGGCAGCCAGGTACTGACTGAGTGGGGAGGAGCCGGCACTCACAGGGTCCCTGGATTGAACCAGAGGGGAGATCAGACTGTGCCTCCCGCCTGCAGAAAGAACCAATGCCCTCTGACATCTTTGATGTGCACGGCAAACTGGCCTGCTGCGAGAGAAAGCTCACATACCTGGCTGATGGACTGCAGGCGCTGTCCAGGACCGAGGAGGTAGCCCTGGGCTGGGGGACATCCACACAGCTCGGTGCCCTCTGAGCTGACTGACGAGGACATGGCCCTGCAGATCAGCACCAAGGTGAAGGATGCCCTGGAATCCTCGATGCTAAAGGAGAGATACAACACCAGGATCGCCTTTGAGGACCTGGAGGAGGACATGATAGGTGAGGTCATAGGGAAGGAACCCGGGGCCACAGCCAGAACAGTCACAAGTCTGAGCTGCAGAGGGCGGAGACGGCACCTACTCCATTTGACCACGACATCCTGGAGGGACAGTGAGGGCGACAGGGACCCAGAAGGGTTTCAATCAGTGGAGATGACTTGGTGATGACTTGCAGAGGCTAAAGCCATCGAAACAATTTGAGACTGACTATGCTGGGAGGAGGGGCACACATGACAGGGGTCGCAGGGAAGGCCAGACCAGAGCCTTCGCTGGGGCTTCTGCAGCAAAGCGGAGCAGGACCGCTGCGGAGGACTGGCCAGTGTGGGCGGCTCCGGCAGGCCCTGCTCGCCTGGTCCCCGGGTCTGGGGACTCGGAGCGGGGAGCGGTGGCTGGAAGGGCGCCCGACCCCTGCGTGTCTAAGGCTGGGTCAGTCGGGACGGGGCAGCCTGTGCCCGGCAGCCGAGCCATACTGGATCAAGCAAGCACCTGGGGACGGGATGCGGGAGCACGCCGCGAACCTCCCCCGCTCCGTGCAGAAAGCTTCCAGTTTGCCCACATGGACCACAGCTACATCCTTTCGCGGGCCGAGATCAAGAAGCAAGCCCAGGGGTTGATGGAGGGCAAACTCAAGGTGCCCAAGAAGAAGAAGAAATAGTCCCGCCCGCGCTTTGTTTCACAAATAAACATTTTTCCAGGAACACTGGCACAACCCCAAGAAGGGAGGGGAGGAGCTGGGCCCCCGTGGGCGGGACCTGAGAGGGGAGGGGCCGCGGGGCGCACCGCCCACTGCGCATGCGCCAACGAAGGTGTCCCTCCTTGCGCCCCGTAGCCGCGCCGGCGCCAAGATGGCGGCGCTGACGAGTCGTCGGAGGCCGTGCCGGGGGCCGCGGGGGCTGGAGCGGGCCCGCCGCGGCTGAGGCCCCCAGAGCCGCTCGAGGTTCAGCCTGCCGCCGCGACCCCGGCCTGCGGCCGCACAGGCTTCGGCCTCGGGCCAGCCCGGGCCGCCGCGTCATGGTGCGAGGCACGCCGCTCCACCGCCGTCGCTGAGCTCGCGGGCCGCGCCCGGCGCAGACGTGCAGCGGGAAGATGTTCTCCGCGCTGAAGAAGCTAGTGGGATCGGAGCAGGCCCCGGGCCGGGACAAGAACATCCCCGCCGGGCTGCAGTCCATGAACCAGGCTTTGCAGAGACGCTTTGCCAAGGGGGTGCAGTACAACAGTGAGTGCGGCTCGCGCCGTCGGGCGGCCCGGGAGCCAGGCGGGAGCAGTGGGCCGGGCCCGAGGGGCCGGGACGCACAGGGCCAGGTTGGCGGTGCTCCCGAGATGGACCCCGCGCGGGAAGCGTTCTGGAGGAACCCAGGGCTGGGGTGGGCGTCGCCAGTTCCCAAACGGCGGGTCACTCCAGAGAGACCTCGCCTAACAGGTACCCGTCGGAGAAATGCTGTGTGGTGACGCTGCCCCGGCGGCGATAGGGGCCCTGATTGCCGCGGGAGGCCACGCCGTAGAGGGACCATTACATAACGTGAGGGAGGGAGGTACGGAGGGAGCGCTGAGGTCTGAGGCTGGGCTTTTCAGGCGCCGCGCCTCCGCCGCCCCCCCCCCCCCCCCGAGCTGTGCGCTCACTCGGAGACGCGAGAAACCCGCCTCCTGGGGGGGGGGAGCGAGGCTTTGTTGATTTCCTACGCAGTTTGAACACAAAGTAGCTGCAACGCCTTTCGTTCTTGACGATTTGTAATAGATATTTAGAAAAGCTCCCAGAGGCACAGACTCTTGAGATGGTAGGAGACATCCCTGACCCTGCGGGATGGAGGGTTTGTGTGCGGACACCGGATCACAGGCGGCTTCATCCTCTTATAAATTATGTACCTTGTGCAGCTCTTAGTTGCAGGCTGTCCTCTTGACCTCTTTTGACTCTTTCCATTTGCAGATTCTTTTCTAGCAGGACCTGAAGGCTTTCGTGTTATCCTTTGTTCTGACATTGTTTACCTCTCAAATGTTTTCCTGTATTGCTAGGATATCGTCCACGCACACACCCCCACCGATACACAGGCTTTGCTCACCAAGAGCCTTGGTTCGTCCGTGATGTTTCCATGAAAATATTACGAAATTGATTAGAAAAACTTTCGTTCAGGTATAAAAAGACTCGTTTTAGATGTTTTAACTTGAAATTTTGTTTGTAATTTTCTCGTCTGTGGAAATATTAGGGCAAGATACTCACTTATACACAAATCTTTGGGATGAACATTTGAATTCCTTAATTTTGTTATTTACAATGTTACCTGAAATCGAATCCCAGAGCCTTGGAAATTAGATCTGAAGTAGAAACTGATCACTTTCTGCCAATCCCCTTGTGCTCCTGGGCAGGAGGGACTAAAAAGGGATATGGAGTTGTTCCTGAATAATAAATCCAGTCTTCAGTATTTGGGAGACTTGTGATGATCTCCTAGAACTAAGTGGTGAGTCCAGAGAAATTTCAGTTCATATCTGAGTTACATTTTAGAGGGATGTTGCCTCCAGTTTAATATATATGTGCAGTTTTAAAGCTTTCTCATTTCCTGTATTAGTGGAATAGAAAATTTTTAATACTTGTTTTCCCAAATGTCTTACTTAAAGGAATCAACTAGCAATGTGATATTTGTAGATCCAGGATTCTTTTTTGTTTTTGTTTTTGTTTTTTTGGTACCGGGGATCGAATTCGGGTCCTTGCGCTTGCAAGGCAGGCAGTGGAACCACTAAGCTAAATCCCGGCCCTAGATCCAGGATTCTTATACGTAAGTTGCAATTATTGTTATAAGTTGTCTCTTACAGAATGTTACCCTTTTGAGGCACATAGTGGTTTTCAATTCATTAGGGTAATAAGAAGTAACTCACGTTGGCACAGAGTAGCAGCCCACCCTTCAAATTAGAATCAGAATCCATGAGACATTGGATCATAGCCCCATTTTGGAGCTCATTTGCATATAAACTAGAAGAAAAAATGCACCTGAGCTAGTAGTCATCCCCTTCCACTGCAGCTGGATGGTGGTTTATCAGCTGTGTTTGTGGGGCAGCCTCCCAAAGGAGAAAATGGTTACTGTGGAACTCCGTATTGGCTTGCTAAGGACACCAGGACAGAGACCTTCAGGAAAGGAAAAACCTAATCATTGAAATATAAGAAGTGTACAGGTGAAGCGGCACACAATAACCCAGCTGCAGAGAAGCGGGGCAGAGTGATTAAGCAGATTACAGCACAGTCTCGACAAGATGCGGAAGGAAAGCAGAGCCAGAATGGAAATGGAGCAGTGCTTGAAGAAAACAGGATTTTCCACAATTGAGCTACACGAAATTCCAGAATGTCCAAGTTGTGAGGCACATCCCTGAAAGTTTTCAGAGCTTGAAAATGAGAAAATGCAACCATAGCAAAAGGAAGCAGCCCTGAACCCGTGACAGCTGCTGGCAGCTCAGGAGCCTGCAGGGAAGCCACAGCAGCCCGGAGTCTGCATGGAGTGCAGCAGTGGCACCAGAGCGAGTATGGCTGAACTTACACCAGTCTCAAAGTGACAGTAGTTACTATTCAGATTCTCGCAGACATAAATACAGAAGGGTCGTTTTTAGACAGATGAAAAGGTTTAGTATTCAAACAGCAAAGGTGACCAAAGGAATTAGAAAATAAGTTGTAAAATCTAAGTGAGCATTGGTGATGTCAGTTAGTGATGATGATTTACATAGGGAAGATAAGAGAAGAAACCGATAATTTCCATAATGAAAATCAGCACATAACCCAGGATCACAGTTAAGGCATCCAGAATTCCTTAAGTTATGTAAGAGAAAGATAAAATTAATAACTTTAGACTGTATTATAGTAACTGAATGTTAAAAATTCAGGAGTTACTGTTCAGAAAATAGAAATAGATTGCAACTCTTCCAAATAAACATCACTTGAAAAGAAGGGGAAAACTCTTGCCCAACTTAATAAAAGGCACTAAAAGCTGGGATGAAACCAGGATGGTAAATACAGATGATGAAATGAAGTAGAAATAATTCCACATCTCTTGGCAATCACAATGATGTAATCAAGCAAGTCTCCCCAGTTCAAAGTGAGAGAGAAGGTTGGGTTTTTTTCTTACTTCGTCCATATGGTGCTTAAGAGACACATCCAGATAATAATGGCACAGTGGCACCAAGGAGCCAGGAAAAGATACTAGGTAAGTCCAGCATGAATCACGAGAAGGCAGCCTAGCCACACTCAGGTCCGCTCCAGCTGTAGGGACATCATACGCAGCACACCTCCAGGTGAAAGGAGAGGTCAGAGTGGGGAGGCCCCTGCAGACTCATCAGAGAACCCGGTAGTCTACATGAGCCTCGGTCCTTTTCAAACCAAGAACAGCTGTGAAACCTGACAGTCCCAGCAGACACCTGAGAGTATTCATCAGGATCACATTCTGCGATGACAGTCAGCTTTTTTTTTTTTTTCTGAGACAGGATTGGATTTGCACACTGCCTAGGTTGGTCTCAAACCTTAGCCTCCCAAGAAAGTGGGGCTATGGTTATGTCCCATTGCTCCCAGCTTTCAACTTTCATTTTCAAACTTTAGAACCTAGCCAGGTGTGGTAGCACACATCTCCAGTCTGACACTATGGGAGGCTGAGCCAAGAGGGTCCCAAGTTTGAGTCCAGCTTGGCTAATGTAGTGACCTAGCAAGACCCTCTCTCAAGAAAGGAAGGGCCATCCCTGTTGGAATCCTGAGATATGAAGTGCTGAAAGTACTGGTGAGATTGATTGCACCATTAGAAGCAAAATGTCCCTAATTTGTGAACATAGTCACAAAAGTAATGAACCTCACTCAAGTAATGAATATTTATTATATAAATTTGAAATATTCATTTAATAAATTGATATAAATAGAAAAGGAAAAAAGAAAGGGCTAAAGATGTTGCCTGTGATCGCAGCACTCAGGAGGCTGAGGCCAGAGGATTGCTGCAAGTATGAGGCCAGCCTGGGCTACATAGTGACTTCAAGCATCGCCTGAACTACAGAGCAAGAGCCTGTCTCCAAAAAGAAATCAAACCAAATCAAATCCAGACCAAGGGTCAGGAATGTAGCTCAGTGGCGTCATGCCTCTCTGTCAAGCACAAGGTCCTAAATTCAATCCCCGGTACAAAACAAAAACAATCCAGACCAAGATAAGGTTGTCCCACTTTCACTGAGCTCCTCGTTGGGATGCAGAAGCTCAGCATAAGATAAGGAAAATAAAAACTATGGGAAGGCTTCGTGCCGGCGGGATACACACCTGCAGTCCCAGGACTCAGGCTGAGGCAGGAGGGTTACAACTTCAGGGTCACCCTGAGTTACACAGGGAAGCCCTGGTCACACACACAGAAACAAATGGAGGGAGGGAAAGGCTAGCCCTTCTTCAGGGACAGAGCTATCACAAGGTCAGAAATCAGTTTTCTCCTGTTGGGGTGCTATCCCAGCAGTGCCCAGCCTCTGTGTGACTGTGATTATGGCACCTGAGCGGCCCTGCCCTGGAGGACAGTAGGAACCCTAAGTGAGACAGTGACCCTCAGGCAGGCGCTGGTCCTGAGCTGGGCTTCGGCCCAGGCTGGTTTCTGAAGGAAGCGCTACTTTGCCTGGGGGTGCTTGCTGCCTTCTGGTGTCTTGTCCTGGAGTGAGTGAGCTCCTGGACACCCACACAGACCTGGCACTGGGAGGGAGAGATCTTCCAGAGTAGAAGCACAGTGGCCTGAGTGGGTTTGCCCTCAGAACCACCCATGTCCAAAAACTCAGGTGGAAAGTTGACTTAGGTGTCCCCGGTTGGTGGTGTCAGCACGGATCCTTTGTGATTGAGGCAGGGGAACTCTTCCACTTGGAGCCGTTACAGAGTATACCTGTCACCCCACACAATGTGCACCACCTTGGAGCCATGACGTGTCAGTCCTACGGACCCTTTCTCAGGGATGTCCAAAGTCAGGGAGGCTGTGGGGCAGGGCATGTGGGAAAGCCCACCCAATTTTGCTGTGACCTTAAAACTGCTTTTTAAAAGACATGAAGTTTTTTTTTTTAAGGTCAAGATCTTCTAAGCTGGGTGTGATAGCGCACACCTGTAATCTCAGCACTCTGGGAGGCTGAGGCAGAGGGGCTGCAAGTTTAAGCCCAATCTGGGCAATTTAACAGCTCAGCAAGACCTGTCCTAAAATAAAGAGGCAGCTCAAAGGGCCTAGGCTCAACTGGGGAGTACAGCCAAAAAAAAAAAAAAAAAGTTGGAAATCAAGAAGAGGAATAAGCTCAGGCAAAGTGGTCGGATGGTGAAGCAAGGGCTGAAATCAGAAGTACAGAACAGAGGTACAGGGAGGTGTGGACTTGTCTGGCAAGAGATGAATTCAAGCCAGGGGTTTAGCTCAGTGGTGCCACCACCTGCCTGGCAAGTGCAAGGTCCTCAGTTTGATTTCCGGTACCAAAAGAAAGATAAGAGAATGTTTTAAACAATATCATGCCAGTAAGTTTTGAGGGAAAAATACATGTTTTGGGTAAATCCTTGGAAAACTTGTCAAAACTGGCCCAAAGAAAACCCGAAGTCCTTGGCACCCTTGGGTCCCTGTGCTTGTGTCTGACCTTGCTGCTGCCCACGGTCCCAGAGACCTGCTTTCCACTCTCCCATGGCCTCCTTGGGAAGAAGGGAGGGTGGGAAGGAGAGGCCTCTCTGGGAGCCTCTGGGTAGTGATGCCAGGCCTGCTTTCGGCAGGATCTGGGGACCGGCACATTAGGTTGGTCTTCATCGGCCTGGCTGGTGGCTGGTTGCGGACAAGGGGAGCCTGCTGCCCGGGTCATGGACTGCAGGTAACCCCTGAAAGGCAGGGGTCAGACAAGGGGTCTTTGTATCCCCTGTGGGGGCCCCTGGGCTGCAGCTCTGCACACTGGTGGGAGGTGCCATCAGCCACACGCTTCCTGCCGGGGCTGGTGGGGCTGAGATGCTCCCAGAGTGTGTCGGAATCAAGGTGGCCTGACACGCCCTTGGAAGTGAGGCTGTTGTCAGAGTTCTGTGACATAATCAAGAAGGTGGAGGAGGCGAGTCCCTGAATCTGAGAACAGCTGACACTTCCATGTGGCTAAATGTGGGACTGGGGATGTGGGGAGGCGGTAGAGAAGGCAGACGGCCCAGGCTGGGCCCTGCCAGGCCCTGTTCAGTGTCGAGGCCAGCTGGCCACTGGCTGTTGGTACCCAAGGTCCAAGGTACCATGGGAGGATGTGGGAAGGCATGGCTTCCACAGCAGCAGTCAGAAGAGATGGTCTGGGAAAAGAGGGGAGAGAAGACCCCTCCATCCTGCCCTGGGCCTGCCTCTCCTGAGCCCCGCGGCTCCCTAGAACCTGCCCGAGCCCTGCTAGAAGTCTTGGGGCCACTGTGCCTCTGCTGCATGAGGCACTGTCCACCCTCTTCATGGCCTGGGGCTGTCAGGGTTTGCCTGGGGCCTGAGCACCCCAGCCCTCCCGCAGGGCTGCCCAGCTCAGGGACAGGGCCTCGGGAGAACACAGAGTCCTCCCAGACCTGCCCGGCGCCTCCCATCTCTGCTAACCCTGTGCCTCACCTCCACACTGCCCTCCCGTGTCGCCCTGTCCCAAAGCCATGGGATGCTTCAGGACAACCACCCGCCTGGTTCCTGTCCCGTCACTGGGGTCTGTGCTTGCCCTGCCTCAAGCCAGTGGGCCCTTCAGGCGCAGCCTGGCACACAGGAGGGTGGAGTGGGGTGAGCCCCCTGCACAGCTGTGCACCACCCTTGCCAGGTTGCCAGCTTGGTAGGCCCAGGGAAAGTCAGGCCACCCCGGGCTGCAGTGTGATCAGCCAGGAGGAAGGTCTGGTGCTGCACCCCCTGGCAGCCCCTGCAGGCCCTGCTGCTCCTTTCAGCACAGATGCCCCACTTCTTGCCAGGCATCCTGTGCCTGGGAGAGGCTGTTCTGCAGTGGCCGCTGCTGCCAGCCTCCCTCGTCCAGTTCTTCCCCTACTCGCCAGTCACCCAGGGCTTGATTCCTACAAAAACCACAAACCTGTGGCAGTGGGGCTGACGTGCCTTTGAGCTTATTTCTTAATTGATGACTTTGATCTGTCCTTCCCTGCCTTCCTCACTCCAGTGAAGATAGTGATCCGGGGAGACAGGAACACGGGCAAGACTGCGCTCTGGCACCGGCTGCAGGGCGAGAAGTTTGTGGAAGAGTACATTCCCACGCAGGAGATCCAGGTCACCAGCATCCACTGGAGCTACAAGAGTGAGTACCCTGCCTCCACTCCCCACAGCTCCCCATGGCCCCGCCCCGCCCCAGGCTCCCACAGGCACTCAGGGATGTCGGGGTCATCATTGTGAATAGCCCCATCTGGGACTTGGAGCTATGAACCCCGCCCATGTTGGAGCATAGGCCTGGGGCAGCTGTAGCTCAGGTGAGCTGGAAAGCAAACTTCTCCAAAGACCTGCCAGACACAGTGCTCCCCCTGCAGGCCTGCACATGGCCAGTGCTCGGGAGAGGGCAGACAGTGACACCAGGGCTGGCCCTCAGCACCTCTGAACCCCTCTGAACCCCAGGGTCACACTGGGTGCTAATCGGAGGTTTTCCCTTGTTTCAGCCACAGACGACATAGTGAAAGTGGAAGTCTGGGACGTGGTTGACAAAGGTGAGGTGCATTTGGCATGCTGCAGGCACTCTCCCTTCCTGGGCCCATTACTGTGGTCTCGCTTCTCTCTCTGGCCCTGCTTCCTACAGGGGCCTGCTCTGCCCCATCACGTGTGCAGCCATGGAAGGCTTGGGTTTGCTGCTCTGCGCATTTTGGTTGTGGGTCTCGTTAGTTCTCTCCTCATCCAGTGAGCAGGATGGTGTGGGCATTCGATGTGGACCTGCTGGCTCCACCTTTGGGCTGCTTGAGCCTGATTCCCGGCCCTGGAGGGCTGGCCACCTGCAAGGTGGGTGTACATGACCTCTGGCCACGTGGGCCATTTGAGGAGTCCCTTGTGTCTGTCAGCCAGGGACAGTGCCTGTCACAGCAGCCCCAGCTGCCCCGGGCTCTGCCCTGAGGGTGTGGAGGGTTCAGCTTCACCTAGTGGGCAGCTGACGCCTCGTGCCACACGGGAGGCTGGTTTACACGGCTGCGCATGCCCTCCTGGCTCCAGTCTGGCCCCTGTCTAGTTGATGCCTGCCTGGTTACTCAGAGGGAAGGCTAAGCTCAGTGCACCACCACAGTGGGAAGGTTTCACCTGCAGACCTGGGGGCAAGAATAGAGGATGAGTTGGGAGGACTCCCTCCGTCCCCAGGTCACGGGAGGCAGGGACACAGTTAGGCAGAGAAAGGGGCCAGCCTCCGGGCCAACACCTTTGCTGGGCCCAGAGCATTATCCAAGTAGGCTTCCCACAAGGAGTCTTAGTTTGTAGGCTCAAGTACTACGTGTGGCGCTGTGTCCAAGAGGCAGTCAGGGGGCTGTGTACAGCCCGTGCAGGGAGTGGAGTCTCAGGCTGTGTGTGGCCGTCTTCGGCCAAGGTGGCTGGGGCAGAGCTGGACACTGCTAGGGGCTGGGCCCACTCTGGTCTGAGAAAGCTGACTTGTGCTCAGGATGGTGCTGAGGTCGCATAAGTGATGAGAATCCCTGCAGTGTCCCAGGGGTCACCTCCAAGGACCCAGGCCCTTCCGGTGAGCCCCAGCACCGACCTGAACCTACAGCAAGTTGCAAGACAGCAGCTGACCTTGTCCTGTCTTGTTGTGGTAGGTCACAGGCTCCTGCTCTGTGACTCTGGGTTGAGAGCTGTGTGCATGAGCAGGCACCGTGGAGTAGGGTGCATTTTGTCCTGAGTTCCAAGCTGACAGATCCAGAGCTCCCACCTGCTTGGCCTGGCATTGCCAACTGTCCGTGGCCAGGCACGGCTGTGCCGCACGAGTGCCTGGGTCCGGGGCCTCCCTGGGCAGGAGCTGTGGATCTGGTGGAGGGTGAGCGAGTGTCTGTCCCAGGTGTGTTCACTGGGGGAGGGCAGGGCCCAGTGGAGCGCCAGCTGGGCAGACAGTTGAGCTGCTCAGTGGTTGCAGCAGGAGCACAGTACCTGTGGCCCACACTGCCACAGGTGCCAGCCTTGTGCTCCACACCCTCTCTGCACTCCGGTGTCTGTCACTTGTCACATCTCACTTGAGGCCCCATCACTGTCCCTGCTCTGAGGCCAGGAGTCACATCTACTGTGGCCCCTTAGATGACTCAAGCCGGGCTGCCCTCCCGACACCCTGGCCCATTTCAGTGCCCTGCAGAGGGGCTGCAGCCCTAGAATGGTGGTGACCTCCTGAGCCCCTGCCCCGCTCTGGTCTGCGCCTTCGAGAGCGTGTGGGGGTCCTCATGGCAGGATTTCCTGTCCTGGGCTGTTGGGGGCTGGATGCCCAGAAGCATCTTGGTTTCAGCCTCCAGGTGGGGACCCCTGCCCAGGAGCCCTGGGCGTGCTCTTCCTGTTGCCAGTGCTGGCCAGGAAGTTCCCTGGCATTGCCCCTCACTGCCACCTGCCAGAATCCATCTGGGGAGCCTCCCTCAGCACCAGGCTGGACCCCAGAAAGGACAGGTCCCCATCCTGCCAGTGTCCCGCAGCCTCACCTCCGATGCTGCCTGGTCGTTGTTTGATGGGAAGGAAGGCACCTCGTTCCCCTTTTGCAGGAAGAGATCTGAGGACTGCAGAGCAGAGGGCCTTGAGGGGAGAGGGCCAACAGGCGAGCCAGGCTGGGCACACCATGCTGTGCGCAGGAGGCTGTAGAGGAAGAGCACGCGGAAACTCGTTGAAAATGTCCTCGAAGTGGGGGTGCCTGGGAGCGGCCTCAGCAGTTCTGACTTCCTCTAAACCCCGGGCTCCTGTCCTGCTGGTTGGGGTGAGGATAGGGCAGGCAGGTGGCTGGCCGGGCAGACCCCTGAGTGCGGCTACCCACTGCATCTGAGGTGGGTAGGGACTGGCGCCCAGGCTGGGCAGAGTGCAGCCAGGAGCTCAGACACGCTTGGGACCGAGCTGCGGGCTGCTGTTGTAAGTAAATGAGCTGTGTTTCCAACGGCGAGCAGCATCCCCTGCCCAGCAGGGCATTCTAGAGATGGAAAGGAGGAGCGGGCAGGGTACCCAGTCCCCATCCCCAAGAGCAGGGCTGTGGCTGTCCCCTGGTCAGAGCCTGAGTGACCCTGAAGGCCAATACCCGGCAGGGCGGGGCTGTGACACCGCCCTCCCACCTGCAGCTGGGTCAGCTCTGTGCCCTCCTGTCTCCCTCCGGTGGTCCATTCTTGTGTCCCCTGAGCCCCAGCAGGACTGCTGGCTCTGGTCTCCACCTCGGCTCCTGCCCCTCCTGCTCTGGACAGGTCTGTGGGGGCTGTGAGGGCCGGGCCATCTCGAGCGACTGCTTCTCTCATGGCATACCTGATCTGTCCAGTGCCCACTAGGCCCCGCCAGCCTCACCCTGCACTTTCTGTCCAGCCGCTGTCAGGGCCCCTTTCCCCCTTTCTCTCAAAGCTGAATGGGACACAATCCAGCACAGCGTGCCAAGGGGCAGGGAGGGGCCTTAGGCAGTCCTGGGCCTAGCAGTCACACACCACAATTGTTGTTTGTCATTTAATAAGGAAAAGGCAAAAAACGAAGTGACGGCTTGAAGACAGAGAACGACCCCCAGGAGGTGAGCCTTGCATCCAGCTACTCATGCCCCGTCCTGACCCAGCGCTGCCAGCCCTTCAGACCCCACTGCTTACCTGTCGTGGGCTCCCTTCTGTCCCCATTCTGCATACTGTGGTGGCCACTGGCTATCCCCAGCTGCTTAGTACCCCAAGCCAAGGGTGACTCTTAGGGTGGCTGCCCCCTGCCTGTCTCACGTGAGTGATGCCTGCCTTTGCCTCGCTTGGCAGACGGCACATTGAACTGACCCCCAGTATGAGCCAGAGTGGCCCGGGCAGCATGAAAATGCCATGCCTCGCGTGCCCAGCACCAGCACAGCTCCCTGGCTGCAGGCACTGCACTACGTCCTCTCCATGTCCATAGAGCCTCTCTGCTCTTCTTGGGTGCAGGAGGGGTAGTGCTGCACCCGCCCTCTGGCCCCATCTGTGCCCTAGAAGGTTCTAGCACCTGTCTTCGGGTCACTTCCCCTGTTCTGGATGGTGACGAGCTCATGAGCCCGGGGTAGGAGTTGTCTACAGCTCAGTGGTGGCCAGGCCCCACGTCCAGCAGCCACTCCTGTGGCCCCCAGCAGGGTTCTCTTCCTGTTGCCTTCCAAAGGAGACAGCTGTCACCTTTCAGATCAGAACAGTCCCATTTGGCCTCTGCCAGGTGACGGAAGGCCCACATAGATGGGACCCAGTCTTATACTCGCTTCTTCCTGTCCTAGGCGGAGTCTGAAATGGCCCTGGATGCCGAGTTCCTGGATGTGTACAAGAACTGTAACGGGGTGGTCATGATGTTTGATATCACCAAGCAGTGGTAAGAGGGTACCACTGGCTGGTGGTGACCTTGCAGGCTGGTGTCCCTTTGCGCACACGGAGCATCCTGCAGGGCAACTGAGGGTAGCAGATCAGAACCCAGCCTAGAGGCCCGTGTGCACTCCTCTGCAGAGGGTGGGACTCAGGCCCTGGCAGAAGGCATCTCCCAGGCGAGGCCTGCCCTCCCCAGCTCTTCAGCCCTGAGAACACCATCTAAAGCTTGGCAGAATCAAGTGGCTGCTTATGTTACGGCTCCTGCAATCCCCACACTGGCTGGCTTGATAGAGGGACACAGTTCACATGCAGACAGCAGAGGCCAGAGAGCAGGCCAGGCCGCAGACCCCTCACTCTCCACCCTTGAGGGTGACACTCATGAGATGTGCCCGGGGCACTGACAGTGCACCCCAGCCTGAGACCAGGCGCCCTCTCTCCCGTCACCGGCAGCAAACACCGAGAGCGTCCCAGATGCTAGCCAAGGGCCACGCTGCCTAAAAACGGGCCTGACAGCTGCGGGGATTTAGAAGTGGCCTTTGCATGCTCCTGCCCTTTACTCTGCATGTACAGCCCTGGTGCTGTACCGCATGTACAACCTGCACGTTGCACAAAATTGGAAATGCAGAGGAAACTGCCCCTCTGTCAGAGATGTCACTGGCCCTTGGGTCCAGCCAGGCTTCCTCCCCAGTGCTGCCTTCACACACAGCAGAGCACCAGCCTCCCACAGGTGCATGTGCTAAGCCTGGGGCGATGGCTCGAGCCTCGGATGTGTGCACACCAGTGCCTCTTGATGGCTGGCTGCACACATGCAGGGGAGAGGGCACTGATCAGCAGGCCATGTGCACCACGCCTTGTGCACAGCCACATGCCCTCTGCTGCGGGGCTATGCCGGGCCTCACCAGGCATAGGAAGTGTCTTTGCCATTTGAGATGGAAGGTGCGTGTTGAGGGGCCACCTCACCTCCACAGACGGCAGTGTCCCGCAGCCTTAGCGGGTGAGCTTCTGAGGCAGCACAGCTGGAGGGACAGCTGGGGTGGGTGTGGCCACATGACTGCTGGGCTGCAGCAGGAAGACGGTAGGAGGAGTGGGGCCAGCCAGGGAGGAAGGGGCACGGATGCTGCTCAGACTGTGGGGCCACAGCTGTTCCTCAGGGCCTGAGTCCCTGGACACCGGTGTGTAAGATCAGGTGGCGACACTGTGTCTAGAGCAGCTACTGCTGAGTGCAAACCAAGGAACACACCATGGGCTCATGCCACATGCCACACCAGTGATACCACCCCATGCAGGGGCACTCAGGAGGCTGAGCCAGGAAGATCGCCCTGATTTCAAGGCCAGCCTGGGCTACATATTGAGACCCTGTCTCCAACAACAGAATGATGCTGAGGGACAGAGGCCACTCACTACAGCTGTGGATATGCATTTTCTTTTTTTGTTTTTGGTACTGGGGATCGAACTTGGGTCCTTGTGCTTGCGGAGCAGGCGGAGGAACCACTGAGCTAAATCCCCGGCCCAGGATGTGCATTTTCACTCCTTCCTCTCCATGGAGGGAGCTCAGCCACCCTCAAGCCTGGTTACATCCTCACAAGCCACTTGCAAAACCCAGAGAGTGACCCTGGAGCAGGCCCAGGGCCAGGTTGCACCTGGGAAGACCTGCTGGCCACCCTGCGAGCCACCTGGGCAGCTTCACGTGCTGAGGCACGAGGCCCAGAAGACGGCCCTTGTCCATCCACCCTGGCAGGGTCGCCTTGGCAATGGCGTCTGTGAGCCAGAGGCACAGTGCACGGAGGGGAGCGGTGGCACTGACCTCGGTGCACAGTGGGAACCAGGGCTGGGTCACCCCAGGGCAGTGCTGGAAGCAGGTGAACATAGCGATGGTTTCATAGGGGCGTGGGCATGTGGTATCCCAGGGAAAGGTGGGGGGGGGCACCAGGACCGGGGGTGCCAGGAGGTGTGTCCTCCAGGAGGAAGCGCCAGGGCTGCGGGGGGGGGGCACCAGCCCTGCCCAGCTGAGACTCCCCTCCCCTCCCCCAGGACGTTCAGCTATGTCCTCCGGGAGCTTCCCAAAGTGCCGACCCATGTGCCGGTGTGCGTGCTGGGGAACTACCGCGACATGGGCGAGCACCGTGTCATCCTGCCCGATGACGTGCGTGACTTCATCGAACACCTGGACAGGTGGGTCCGCGTGCCTGCACCTGTGCGAGCTCGGTGCTGCAGAGGTAAACTGAGGCAGCCAAGCCACCTGGCTGGCCCCAAGGGAGGACACAGTGCAAGCCAGGGTGACCGTCAGGACCACAGGCTCCTGACCGCTCCTCAGGCCACCCGCAGGGGCCCGCTGCAGTGGGGAGGCCGGGGCCGCGGGCAGCCTCAGCCCAGGCATGGTCCTGGGCTCCGGCCCCCTGAGGGCCTTTCTCACACTTTTCTCCTGAACAGACCCCCGGGCTCCTCCTATTTCCGCTACGCAGAGTCATCCATGAAGAACAGCTTTGGCCTGAAGTACCTACACAAGTTCTTCAACATCCCGTTCCTGCAGCTGCAGGTGGGTCCTCACCCTGGGGGCGGGCAGCCAAGCCCTGAGCACGCGCACACACCCGCGCTGGGCCCAAGAGCTGGGGAGACCCGGGGCAGCCGGCGAGGTGTCCTGAGGAGCCGCTGCATCTCACCCCGCGTGTGGCGCCCTCACCTGGGTGGGTGGGGCTCCTGCCGGAGGTCCCTCCCACCCCCTGTGCCACATCCCTTTCCGCAGCGCGTTTGAAGCCCGTGAAGCCCGGCTCCTAGCGCGGTCTGTCCCCCAAGGTCTCGCCCACCCTGACGGACCTCCCTGAGACCTCCCCAGCTCGAGCTGTCTCCGTGGTGCTCTCGGGTTGTGGCCCTGGCTGTCTGAGGACTGGGCACAGCTGGTGGTGGTTGGGTCTGGACCAAAGACAAGGGGGAGGTGCCCTCTGTGGCCTAGCAGCTTGGGTCCTGGCACACAGCCCTGTGTGGCGAGCCAGGTGCCAGACCCCAGGAGCTTTTGGGTCCCTCTGGTTCCTGCTGCGGGGTGCGTGCTGGAAGCAGGATGCCAGCTGCCATAGTGTGGCTCCTGGCCCTGCCCTCGGGCCCCAAGCTGTGCTGTGGATCCCAGCGCAGGAGCCCTCTCCTCTCCTGCGCCAGGCAGGATGTGGGCAGGGCTCTGAGTCCTGAGCCCAGGCAGGTGCCGGGCCACAGCTGTGGCTGGGAAGCCTGGGTGACACCGCTCTGGTGGGAGTGGGGCTGAGCAGACCTAGGCTCCCGCCTGGTCCTGCCCCAACCATGTGCTCTCAGGAAAGCAGGGCCTTCCTTTTTCTCTTGCCTTTGTTCTTGTCCTGTCCTGAGGATGGAATCCAGGCCCTTGGACATGCTGGGCAAGCGCTCTACCACTAAGCCACATCCCCAGCCCTTCTGGTTTTTTCTCCAGTACTGGGGATCAATCTCAGGACCTTGCACTTGCAAGGCAGGCACGGCACCACTGTCCGTATTTTTTGAGACAGAGTCTCACTCAGTTCCCCAGGCTGGGCTTGAACCTGCTTTCCTCCCAAGCAGCTAGGATTACAGTTGTGTGCCGCTGCACCCAGCACCTCCACTCTTTCTCTTCCTCCTTTGAGACAAGGTCTCACTTTTTAGCCAGGCTGGTCTCAAACTCATTACCCTCCTGCCTCAGCCTCCCTAATGCTACAGGTGTGTACCACCACACCCAGCTCCTTTTTCTGTACTTTTTTTTGGTTTTGTTTGTTTACCTCTTTAGATGGGGTCTGGCTATGTCATTCAGTCTGGCCTTGAATTTACTGTGTAGCCCAGGCTGCCCTCTGCAAACCTCTGTTGCCATAGAGAAATGGAGCTTGCCACCACTCGGCTGCTCTGGTCCCTGAAGGCTTCGACACTGGCTTCCTGGGTGCCAGGGCCAGTGCTGGAGCTGCACCCTGTGGCGGGAGCGCAGCCTCCCTCCTGCCTCTTGCCTACCCTGGACATTCTGAACGTTCATCCGAAAATTCTCCAGACACACCGCTAATGGTGTTTCACACCGCACCATACCCAGTGGCGCAGTGTCAGATTTGGTCAATACAAAGCAGCTCTAAGCCTGGGCAGAGCTCAGCCCTTGCATTTGTTGGTGTGACTCTCTAGACATCGAGTCTGTTTTAAAACTTGACCCTGTCTGCTTGCTGTGCACGTGTTTATCTCTGGGGGCCAGGTACTGCTATAGGTTCTCTCCACCTCTTAGGACCGTGATGCGCGCATTCCAGGTCTCCTCTGGTCCGTAGCTGCTACTGCTTTTACCATGTAGTCCTTGCCGTGCCCTGCAGCTGAACAGGGTCTGGATCCCTCTGGTGGCCCGTGTCAGCCTCTGTGGTGGAGGTCTCGGGCCCACCCTGTGCCACGGCTGCTCCCAGTGGCCGCTGAGTATGTGATGCGTGTGTTCTAAGTGTAACACACCATGTGGACAAGCAGCTGCGGGGGCAGCGCCACGCAGAGGCATGGCCAGCTGGGCTGCAGTCTTCGGGCCAGGAGGCTTTGGTTTGCCCGGGCTGTGACTGGTGCAGCTCTTCCACCCCAGGCTGGCCCTGCCCCAGGGCTGTGTGTGCGAGGATACAGTATATTGGCCCTGAGTGGCTGTTGCAGGGATGCGTCAGGGCCTGGCCCTGCCCAGGAGGTGCTGCTTCCGAGCCGCACACAGTATGGCACCCCGCAGCCACAGTGAAGCCAGAGGGGAGCTCCCTGGGGTGCAGCCTGCCTGACCACCTGGCCTCACGGAGTCAGGTCCTGTGAGGGGACACTGCAGTGAGCGGGGGACACAGCTCAGTGGTGCCCACCTCCTCTAGCGAGAGACGCTGCTGCGCCAGCTCGAGACCAACCAGTTGGACATCGACGCCACGCTGGAGGAGCTGTCAGTGCAGCAGGAGACGGAGGACCAGAACTACGGCGTGTGCGTGAGCTGGGAGCCCGGCCACAGGGAGGGCAGCCGCTGTCTGCAGGGAGGCTTGCAGCCTGAGCCAGGCAAGGGGCGGTCACATCCCAGCCCATGGGACAGGCGTTCCTGATGGCACTTGCGGGCCTCCTGTTCCTGTGCTGGGTTTCTGCTCACATGCAACAAGATACTTAGTTAGGGAAGCGGGTGTGGAACAAGTGGATCAACGTCATAAACAGGGCTGCTCTTACCTGGGGAGGCCCAGCGCCCAGGGTGGTCCAGTCCAACACCCCAGCACCCAGCAGCCGAGGTCCTCACTCCACCTTCCTCCCACCCTCCCCAGCTTCCTCGAGATGATGGAAGCCCGAAGCCGCGGCCACACGACCCCACTGGTTGCCGACGGGCAGAGCCCGTCCTCGGGCTCCCAGTCGCCGATTGTGCCTCTGAGTGCCATCTCCACGGGGAGCTCCAGCCCCAGCACGCCCCAGCCTGCCCCCCAGCCGCCACTTGGCGCCTGCCCCCCTGCACCCCCTGCGGAGGCCCCGCCACCCCCCATCCCCGCCCCAGTGCCGCGGCGTAGCATCATCTCCCGGCTGTTTGGGACCTCCCCCGCCGTGGACACAGTGCCCCCTGCTCCAGGTAGGCCAGAGCTGCAGGCCCCTCCATGTCCCGGTACAGCTCCCTCTTCTGCTTGGGGCAGGCAAAGCACAGGAGCCACCTGTGGGCCCAGTCTTGGGGTGGGCCTGGCAGAGGGCGAGGGACAAAGAGGGACCCAGTGCCACACGAGGACAGGCACCTGCCATCCGCAGAGCCGGCCCCAGCAGCGGAGGCACTAGCAAGGGTCCAGGACATGGAGGATTTTGTTCCTGAAGATGGCCTTGACCGAGGCTTCCTGGAGGACGCTGCCCCACCCAAGAACGAGAAGGTTGGAGCCAAGGTCCCACAGCAGGACAGCGACAGGTCAGGAGAGTCCTCCGTGACACCCCTGGGACTGAGGACTGAGCCGGGCTCGGCCAGCCCAGATTCCAGGACCACCACTGTACCGCGGCCACCCCGGGCAGCTGGGGCACTCAGCCCATGCCTGGGCAGGGCGGGGTTTGGCCTCAGCCAACCAGGACAGCAGGGGCTCCTCAGGCACATCCTGGGCCTGGCCACATGGAGCACGTGGCCACCTGGGTCCCGTCAGGGGTCCCCACATGCGCTGGGCAGCACTGCAAAGCTGGGCACAAAGCTGTGCCCTTCCCCTGGGCCCAGCCTCTAGCACCAGCCCTGCCTGGGAGCTGCTGCTGCTCTGGGGAACCCATCTTGGGTGGCTTTTGGCACCCACTATGTCACTGCACCTGTGGCTTCCACTTCAGAAATGCCAGGGAGTGACGCCCAGGAGTCCCTGGGTACCACTGTGCCACTTCATGCCCCGCCCCAGCTCTCAGTTCCCAGGGTGGCCAGGCAGGAGATCTCCCTGTCAGATGGGCACCAAGGGCAGAGGCGGCAGCACCCAGCTCCTCCAGGCCCTGATCCCCTCGACCTTCTCTCCAGCGACGGGGAGGCCCTGGGCGAGAACCCGATGGTGGCGGGTTTCCAAGACGACGTGGACCCTGAGGATCAGCCTTGCGGCAGAGCCCCGCTGCCCTCAGGCCCTGTCCCCAGCAAAAACATCAGTCTCTCCAGTGAGGAGGAGACCGAGGAGGGGCCCGGTCACCCCAGCACGGCTGCCCCAGCTCCTCAGCAGCGCTCAGACCGGGAGACAAAAGGGTATGGGAGGGGCCCGGGCGGGGCAGGGCAGGGCAGGGCAGCCTGGGCAGCCCGGGAGCCAGTCTGTCCTTGTCACCAAGGTTTTCCATCAAGGCCATGCAGCCACAGAAAGAGTCAGAGCCCACGAAGGCCACAGTGCCCTCCTGGCCAAGGTCAGGGTCCGAGCGCCCCAGCAGCACCCTGAGTCCCACGGAGGGTTCCTCCAGAAGACCTGCAGAGGGGAGGGAGGACCCGGCCTCGTCGTCAGAGAGTGACCCTGAGGGGCCCGTCGCCGCGCAGATGCTGTCCTTCGTCATGGATGACCCAGACTTCGAGAGCGAAGGCTCCGATGCACAGCGCAGAGTGGTGAGGACGGGCTGCCCGCAGCAGGCTCGGCTGGGGCTCCCAGCTGTCCTGCCCCAGGCACGGGGCCTGGGTGGGGCTGAGGAGAGGCCCGCCATCCACACTGGCCTTCTGGTCGGCTCGGGGTCCCCTGAGAGGACTCACTACCATGCTTCAGGGCCCTGTGCTGGGAGGGACAGTGGCTACCCGCTGCTCCCACTTCAGGGCGAGCTCCCCGTGAGAGAGGACCCCTCCGACATGAGCGATGAGGACTCCAGGCCCGCCCAGCCACCCCAGCCCCCGGCCCCCCGGCCTCCTGTCGCCTCCTTCAGACCAAAGAACGACTCTGACCTCTTTGGTTTGGGGCTGGAAGAGCCGTGCCCAAAGGACAGCAGTGATGAAGGTGGGTCGTGGCCTCAGGCTGGCTGCTGTGCACGGGGTCTCCAGAGCAGAGCGCTCCACTGCACCGCACCTCTGGGCTTTGCCCCCGACTGGCAGCCACATGCCCAAGCCTGGCATCTGCAACACGGCCATCCAAGGCCGGGGCCAGCAGGCCTGTTGGTCTCAGAGAAGTCTTGCCTCCCACTTTGGGGTCCCTATGGCCCCAAGAATTTGGGCCACGGATCCCCAGTGGCCTGTGTCAGCTGTTCTGTCAACATCTAGGCCTTCAGGTTCCACGGGGCTTTGGGCCAGGAGTGGGGCTGGCAGGTAGGGCCTGCAGAGGAGCACCTGGCTCTCACAGGGCTCCACTCCCACATGGGCGATGCTGGTGCCGTCTGGGGGCCGGTGGTTTCACCCAGGTCACACGCTGGCCGCACTGCCCTGCTGTCCACTCTGAGCCCTTCACCACAGCCCAGACGGTGGACTTGTTCCCCTGCCCCGGCCGGGGGCTCCTCCGCCCCACGTGGAGAGGAAGGCATTTCCTCCCCAGCTGTTTCAAGCGCTTGGGGCCCTGGGCCTCCTGTGCCAGGCCAGGCGACATGGGGACCTGAGCGCTGTCCTCCCGTGCAGAGAAGGACGCCAGGCCGCCCTCCAAGGCAAGGAAGAAGAAGAAGAAGAAGAGCACAGAGGTACTGGGCAGCAGGGTCGGGTGGGCACCCATCCCGCCCAGGGCCCTGCTGACCCCGAGGCCCTGCCCAGGAGGAAGAAAAGGCTGCAAGGAAGAAGAGCAAACCCAAGAAGAGCAAGGACAGGGAGGAGGCCAAGGAGGAGCGGCGCAAGAAGCGGAAGCCTGCCCGCAGCAAGGAGCAGAAGGCCGCTGAGGAGCTGGAGGCCTTCCTGGGGGGCGGGCCCCCTGCTGGCGGCCACCCCAGGGGCGGGGACTACGAGGAGCTCTAGGCCTGGGGCTGAGATGCCCACCACCTGCGCCCCGCCACACCTGCACCCGGCCCTGGCCCGCCCTGCATTGGCTTCCTCTGGAGGAGGACTGGGCTGGGTGCTGCAGGGGCCGGGCTTCAGGCCAGCATGAGCCTGCTGTGCAGGGAGGAGGGGACAGCCTGGCCTCCCCAGGAAGGCCTCGGCCAGCCCCCGGCGTTTCTCAGGGATGTCACAGGCCGAGGAAGGACCCACAGGGTCGTTGACAGAGGCAGGGCGTGGGGCTGCCCGGCTCCTCCAATACCCACCACCCGCCTGCCCCTGCTCACCCTCCTGAGCTGCGTGGGGCCACAGCATGCCATGGGCTCTGCTTCTGCCACCAGGCTTGGGCCGCACACTGCAGTCCCGTGCGTGCCCTGGATGTGGCGGCCCCTGCCCTACAGGGCATCTGGAGCCCATGCCAGATGAGACTGGCAGGAGCAGAGCAGCAGGCACAGCCTCTACTGGGAGCGGGGTTGGGCAGGAGGCGCCTCCTCAACACTCCGCTCGACCATAAAGCTCTTGGGTTTTACTGCTGTGTTCGTCTGCCCTTCTTGCTCTCCTCAGCTGCCCGGGCCACCTGTGGTGGGACCAACCCTCCACCCTCTTTACCCCATGCCGTCTGGGGCATGAGGCCACCCAGCGCCCCACCTGGGCCAGTGCTGCCAGGCAGTACCAGCTCGGCCGGCACCATGGTGTGCCCTAGGCCAGTGCGGCATGGTAGCTCCCAGGACACCAGGCCCAGCCTGCGGGACAGGGACAGGCAAGCCCCTGCCTCCTGGGCAGTCCCTGCAGCTCACAGCCCCATTGCCATGAGATCCCTCTGGGGCTGCACTGAGAGTTGGGGGGGAGCTCGTGTGCCACCTCCCCAAAGTCCTCAGGTCCCTGCTGGGGAGCCTTGTGCCCTACCTTAGCCTGACCCTGTCGCCCTTAGCTTGGGGGCCCCTGGCGTGGGGACCACACAGCAGCAGCAGTGGGTCTGAACGGGGCCGGCGTCCAAGAAGACCCTGAGGGGCCACCAGCCTGCCCACCAGAGCTAGGGCATCTGGGCCTCCCCCAGCTGGCCAGAGTGCACAGGGCCGGGGTGGGACACCCCCGTGGCACAGACCTGCATGATGGGGCATGTGTGTGGTGCCAGCTGCCTTGACCTGGACAACAGGCCCTGCTGTGGTCTGAGCTGGCCATCTGGTGTGCCCAGCTAGAGGGCAGCAGGGCTGGAGTCGCCCATCTGCTCCTGCCTGGGCCCGGCCGGAGGCAGGTATTCTGGGAGCCCTGTCCAGCCCTGCAGCCTGGCGGGGATCGGGGCTCTTCCGGCACCCTACCCGAGGCCCTCCCCGGCCACCAGCTGCCAGAGCAGGTGTCCTGGAGGCGGGGCTCGCATAACGGCGGGCTTCTCTGGGGCACGGACCCTTGTCCAGATCCTGAGGCTGGTATTTGGGGAGGCTAGAGCACCCTGTGCTCAGCACACGGCCGGGTTACAGCCAGCCTGGAGCATTCCGTCCTCGGTGCCCTGCCACAGCCGCCACCAAGTGCGGCCCCTTTAAGTGCCACCCCGTCGGCCGCCATTGGAGGCAGCACTGAGCGGCCAGGCCGGGGCCAGCGCCGCTGCCTCGAAGCTTCTGCTGGTGCTGGGGACTCAGCGGTGCCCGGACCCGGTGGAGCTGGCTTGGGGTTGCACAGCCCACCCGAGTTGGGCAGGTGGAACAAGGCCCAGGTAAGAGGTGGGGGTTGAAGGTCTCGGCGTGCTGTTGTCATGGGCGAGGGCGGCCCGAAAGGATGGGGAGTCCCCGCCCCCCAGCAGTGCAGGCCGGGCGTCCGCGATGGCCGCTCCCAACAGGCCGGGGCAGGGCTGCGTGGCCACCCGTGTGAGTTCGGGAAGATCCGGGGTCCCGGGGAGGCGCACCCCACCCCCACCCCTGGGGGGGGCGTCTGAGTGCCGCTCCCGACAGCGCTGCTGCAAAGCCCTCACCACCACCCTCCCCCGGGGCGGAGCCTCACGCCCTGTCATCAGCCCAAATTCCAGCCTGGCCTAGAGCCTAGGATGAAAGGGTCCAGACCTGGTGTGCGGGAGGCCCAGATGGGGACAGATCGGAACTTAGTGGCCACGGCCCCAGAGAGCAGCCAGGCCTCCAGGCGGCCCCAGTACACCTGGGACACGGAGGGCTGACCCCGACAGCCACCCGGCTACAGTCCTGCCAGGTGAGGGCCCAGCCAGGCTCCTTCCCCAGCGCCTGGCGCAGACACCCCAGAGTGGGTGCTGGGGGGGGACTGCCACTACCTCCGAACCCCTCCCCAGCCAGCCCCAGGCCCTAGAGACTGCAGAGGCAACGGTGGCCCATATCTGAACGCATGGCGAGCCTGGACTCAGCCCAGCCCGCAGCCGGGGGCTGAAGAACCTTAGGTTTCCATGGAGCTTCTGGCACTAGAGTGGGGAGGGGCCTCCTGGGAGCTTTTCCCACCTCCCACCGTCCCCCACGCCCCTGCCTGGGCTGGCAGCCTCCCGGCCTGGTGTGCTAGCTCCATAGCTGGGGGGCGGCTCACAGATCAGGGATGAGGGTCTTGAGGTCCTGCAGCCTGCGACGGCTCCCGCCACTGTCACACACTGGGGGTGCCAGGGCACAGCGCTGAGCTGGTGGGGGTTGCTCCACATTCTCGAGGTAGGTAGATTTCAGTCCCCCTAAAGCAGCCGGGGTCAGGGAAGGCTTCTGCAAAGGGAGCTGGAAGACCCAGGAATGCTCTTTGGGGACATCTTCCTGCCCTGGGTCACATTGGCATTTGAGACTCCGCTGGGGAGGCAGCCAGTGTCCCAAATGCAAGGGTCCCCATGGCACTGGGGGAGGGATCTGCTGAGCTGGTCACCAGGCGGTGGGGTCCAGGGCCTGCCTCAGGCTGACTGCCAGCATGGCCACCCCACGGGGGCACTAGGAGGGGGCTGCAGTCACAGGCATCTTGGGGAACCGACGCCAGTAAATGCATCTACACAAGGCTGAAAAGAGCCCCTCATTCAAGCTGTGGGCACCAGAGGGCAGCACTCCTACCTAAGACCACACAGCTGCCCTCCTGCCCCGCCCCGCCTGCCAGAAAAGGGGTCCTCGCCAGAGTCGGGAGGTGGCGCACAGAAGGCTAAATATTTTCCCTGGCCCGTTGGGGGTCAGCTAGGTTTCTCCTGCAGGTGCCTCTGACTTTGATGTCATGGACCAGGCACCGGCGATCACCGCTGAGGCCTGCAGCCAGGGCTGCTGCACCGCCATCACCCCAGGTACACAGGCCCAGGGCCGGGCTGGGAGTGGAAGGGAGCCGGACGTGACAGTCCTGACCCGAGTATCCCCCCAGGGCAAGAGCCCCGAAAGGCCGTGTGACTGGAGCCGCCAGCCTGGGGACGTATTTTAAGATGACCCGCACGGACCCGCCGGATCTGCTGGTGTCGACCGTGTACCAGGACATCAAGGTGGCGGCCCCCGGGCCCGAGTCCAGGCGCCGGCCATGTGAGCGCCCCGTGGCCCGGCCTGCTGCGCCCGCGCCCTTCAACAAGCGCCACTGCCGCAGCTTCGACTTCCTAGAGGCGCTGGACGCGCCGGCCATGGAGGCCCGGCCCAAGCTGCCACCCCCTGAGCCTGCCCCGCCTCGGGCCCGGCCCCGCGACGGCGAGCCGCGGCGCCGCGCGCGCTCCAAGAGCGCACCCCGCGTGTCCCCGGGCCTAGCCCCTGCACCCGCCTCGCCGCCCGTGCTGCAGCGCCGCGCCCGGGACGCCCAGCGCGCGGCGGGGGCCGAGGGGTCGCCGCGTCGGGAGTCCGGGTATCCTGCGATGCGCGCACTCGCCAACGAGCTGCACCCCATCAAGCTGCAGCCACAACGGGGCGGCCCCGGCCGAATCGCGCCCCTGTGCGCCGCCCCCGGCCGCTGCGCACCCCCTGAGCCGCCCGCGGGGCCCGCACCCCACGTCCGCTGCCGCCTGGACATCAAGCCCGATGACTCGGTGCTGCAGCACGCGGCCCGGGGCTCACGGCCTTTCGGGCCCGCCGAGGCCACGCCCTGGCCCCGCGCTGCTCCGCAACTTCACGGCCTCACGGTGCCCGGGCCTCGCCACGTGGCGCTGTCGCGCACCCCCACCCCCACCGACTCCTACTGCGCGGACCTCCGCGCGCTCTACTGCGACGGGCCGCTGCCCGGGCCCCGGGACCACGGCGAGCGCCGCGGTCAGCTCTTCACTGCACCCCCGGGCCCCACTCAGTTCTTCTACACCGAGGAGCCCGAGGGCTTCAGGGGGGGCTTTGCGGGCAGCCCCGCACCCCCCTTTGAGGGCTACTGCCCCCGGCCCTACACAGCTGAGCAGCTCCCCGGGCCCGGTCCAGGCCGCGGGGGCGGCTACTACGCGGGGGAAGTGGGAACCTTCCCGATTCAGGAGCCGCCCTCCCGCTCCTATTATGGGGAGGCCCCCAGAGCCTACGGCCTGCCCTTCGGTCCCTGTTACGTCCCCGATGAGCCCCGGGCGCGCCCCGCCACCCGCCCCTTCTACACCGAGGACTTCGGGCGGTACCGCGAGCGTGACGTCCTAGCTCGGACCTACCCACACCCGCGCAGCAGCCCGGCCTGGGCCGACTGGGGCCCGCGCCCGTACCGCACGCTGCAGGTGGCGCCTCCCCCCGCGCCCGGTCCGCTGCTGGCCTCGTGGCATGGCGGCACCGGCACCAGCCCGCCCCGCCTGGCCACCGACAGCCGCCACTACTCGCGCTCCTGGGACAATATCCTGGCGCCCTGCCGGCGTCGCGAGGACCCTCTGGGCCGCGGCCGCAGCTATGAGAACCTGCTGGGGCGCGAGGGACGGGAGCCGCGGGGCGCATCCCCCGAGAGTCGGCGCCCTCCGGTCGTGGTGAACCTCTCCACCTCGCCCAGGCGCTACGCGGCGCTGTCGCTGTCCGAGACGTCGCTATCGGACAAAGGCCGTGCCGGAGAGGGCCCGGGCCGCAACTGGTACGTGACGCCCGAGATCACCATCACGGACAACGACCTGCGCTCCGTAGAGCGCCCGGCCGCCAGGGGCTGGGAGCTGCCCTCGGGCCGCGCGCGTCCTCCCGCTCCCGCCGCGCCCGAGCCCGCCTCCGGCCGCCAGCGCAGCCTGGAGCAGCTGGACGAGCTCATCACCGACCTGGTCATCGACTCCCGGCCCGCGGCGGGCCAAGCCCCGGAACCCGCGCCCAGCGGCCTGGGCCGCCCGTTGCGCCGCAGCCTGCTGGACTCGAGGCCCGCGGGCCCCAGGGCCCCCGCGCTGGTGCCGCCGCGCTCACCCCCCGCGTCGGCCGGCAGCGTCGAGGAACCGCCCGGCTCGGGTGAGGCGGCTGACGCGTCTCCCGAACCCAGCGCGGACGAAGACGACCTGATGACCTGCTCGAACGCGCGCTGCCGGCGCACAGAGACCATGTTCAACGCCTGCCTCTACTTCAAGTCGTGCCACAGCTGCTACACCTACTACTGCTCGCGCCTGTGCCGCCGCGAGGACTGGGACGCGCACAAGGCGCGCTGCGTGTACGGCCGCGTGGGCAGCGTGTGCCGCCACGTGCTGCAGTTCTGCCGCGACAGCGGCCCGGTGCACCGCGCCTTCTCGCGCATCGCACGTGTGGGCTTCCTGTCGCGCGGCCGCGGCGTGCTGTTCCTGGGCTTCCCGAGCCCGGGCTCGGCCGACAACTTCCTGCGCTTTGGCCTCGAGGGGCTTCTGCTGTCGCCCACCTACCTGTCGCTGCGCGAGCTGGCGACGCACGCAGCGCCGCTGGGCAGCTACGCGCGGGAGCTGGCGGCCGCCGGGCGGCTCTACGAACCGGCTGAGTGCTTCCTGCTTAGCGTGTCGGTGGCGGTGGGCCCCGGCACGGGAGCCTCCCAGCCCGCTCCTGCGCCGCGCAGCCCCGGGCCCACGGTGCGTAAATTCGCCAAGGTGGCACTGGCAGCCGGCAGCCCGGCGCGGCCGCCCCCCGCGCGCACACGCGAGCCGGACATGGAGACGCTGATCCTGACGCCGCCGCCGGGCACCGCCGGCCTGGACCAGGAGGGCGAGGCGGGCCGGCGCGCGCGCGAGGTGGCTTTCATCCACATCCAGCGCGAGCTGCGGCTGCGCGGCGTCTTCCTGCGCCACGAGTTCCCGCGCGTCTACGAACAGCTGTGCGAGTTTGTCGAGGCCAACCGGCGCTTCACGCCCACCACCATCTACCCCACGGACCGCCGCACCGGCCGCCCTTTCATGTGCATGATCATGGCCGCGTCCGAGCCGCGCGCGCTCGACTGGGTGGCCAGCGCCAACCTGCTGGATGACATCATGTGAGCCCCAGGCCCCGGGCCAGGCTGGCTCCAGCCGTGCCCCTCCTTCGACCCCCGCCCCCCATTCCGAGCCCCGCCCATCCCGCACTTCCAGCTCCGCCAGGTCCCCAAGCTCCGGCCTCTCCCGGTCTCGCTCTCCGCACACCTCGCGGCCCATCGCCCCCGCCCGTCGGCCCCGCCTCCTGGAGACTCCGCCTCCAGCCGCCCTCGGGTCCCCAGAGGCCGGTCCTCGCCCTCGGTGCTCCCCGCTGGGAGGTGGGGTGGGCCTGAGGACCGCCCGGCTCTGCCTTCACGCGGAGGGTCGCTGCGCAAGACCCTAGCGCAAATTCGATTCCCGTCTCTTGCGTCGCAGGACGCCGCCATTGCCTCCAGAAGCCGGGATCCTCCAGGCCCAGGTCCAGGAGCCCGTGCCGACCAAAGCCTAGTGTCACTTTAAGCACGCCCCCCGCCCCCGGCCTGCCCGCTGTCGGGGTGTGTTCTGCTCCGAGGCCTTCTTCGCGGAAAGCAGAGAGCACTCTGGGTAGCGTGCTTGCTCCACGTCCCCAGAGAGAAACCCGGGAGTGCCCGGCCGCCCTGGACTGGGCCTTGCCAGGGTGCTTGGGATGCTGGAAGGTCTCCAGCTACAGGGCCCCTGGCAGGGGGAGCAGAGCTTGTGGATTGGGGATGCCAGGGCCAAGCTCTGCATGGGTGAGTGTTGGAGCGCCTACCCACCCCCAACAAGGCGGCCCTAGGCGAAAGCCAGGCCTAAATAGGGCCTGGTGACCACGCAGGCCCATTTTTCCCAGGGTGGTGAGAGCCTGTGCAGAGGAGGGACCCACGCGGGGGAAGCACAGAGGTCCTTCAGGCAGCGGCGTTCAACCACTGACCCAGGAGCAGGAGTGGCAGCAACGTGCCGCCCTGTGCCACCCGTTCAAGGCTCAGGGCCGCCCCAGGAGCCAGGAGCGTGTGTCCTGCCCGAGTCATAGCCTTTGCTGCACCCTGGCCTCCGAGCTCTCGCCTTAGCTGCACCCCGGCTGCGGGCTGAGGCGTGAGGCCGGTGCACTGATGCACGCTCACGCTGGGGTGAAGGGGATCCACCTCCCAGGATCCATGGAGGACCCACGTTGGGGAGAGGGGCGAGGCCAGGCGCTGCGGAAGGGTTCCCCCGAAACCCTAGCCTCTTGGGGGCCCCGGGGAGTGGGCATCGAGTGGAGAAACTGGTACGGCTCCATCTTGCTCCGCCTGCGCCCGCCCGCGAGTCTGCACGCAGCGGCACCCCGCTTGCGGCCCTCGCCACGCTCCCCAAGCACCGAGCTTCCGCTCTAGGCCGCCCCTGAGGTCTGGCAGGATCACCTGGGACCGAGGTCGCCCGAGCACTTTCCAACCAAGTAAAATAGAACTTGAATGTAGCCGTGTTTGTCTCTTTGTTAGGGGGTCGGGGATCGAGGCCTTCAGAAGTGGGGTGGGGATCAGGGACGGAGGACTTCGGACGGGGATCGGGGAGGAAGGCCCGCCGGCTCGTGGGGTCGTAGGGGACCGAGGCCTTGGGACTCTCATGGGGGTCGGGGACAGAGGTCCTGGGACAGGGGTGGTGTCGGTGATGGAGGCCTCGGACGGGCCAGAGGGCCGCGACTGACATGGGTCCCTGGGAGCTCCTCCCCTATCCCGATCGCGGGCCTCCCGACTGCCCGTTCCAGCCGTGCCACTCCGAACTCCAAAGGAAAGGAACTTCTGTCGGCAATCACCTCCCGTCCCTAGTCCACGGTCCCTTTAGCTATAGGGCGTGGTCACAAAGCTTCAAGGAACTGGATTGTAATTGGCCAGGCCGCGTCTCGGGCGGGCGGTGCGATTGGCGAAGGCTCTGGGCCCCGGCAGCATCGGCTCGTGGGATTGGCCGCGCCCGTCGCATCCCGTTTTGGCCTGACAGTCCCGGGCCGGGTGGGAGAAGGGGCCGTGGGACCCACGGGCCGGGCGCTCCGGGGACCATGGCGGCTGCGGACCTCGCTCAGATTCCTGATGTGGACATTGACCCGGAGGGAGTCTTCAAGTACGTGCTGATTCGGGTCCACTCGGCGCCGCCCTCCGGAGCCCCGGCTGGGGAGTGCAAGGAAATCGTGCGCGGCTACAAGTGGGCCGAGTACCATGGTAAGGCGGAGCGGCGAGGGCTGCGGACGGGGCCGAGGGCGGGGGGCGGGGCGAAGGAACAGGGGTGAGGCCGAGGATCACGGGGGACCTGCAGGGGGCGCTGAAGGCTAAATTGGAGGGACGCGGGGCCGTGCCAAGGGCTAGGACGGGGACGAGGCACAGGGGCGCAGGGTCTGACCCCTTCCTCCTAGGCCCGCACTCGCCCCAGCACCCCCTTCTCGCCTTGCGTCCCTGGCCGCGGGGGTTTCCTTTCCGGGGAGGGGCTTCAGAACCCCGTGCCCAGAGTTCATCCCGTGGCCTCCAAGGGCGGCCAGGGCTCGTCCTGAGGCTGCTGCTGTCCCCACCCAGCGGACATCTACGACAAAGTGTCCGGTGAGCTGCGGAAGGGGGGCTATGACTGCGAGTGCCTGGGCGGCGGGCGCATCTCCCACCAGAGCCAGGACAGGAAGATCCACGTGTATGGCTACTCCATGGTGAGCCCGACCCGGCAGGCTCTGGGCCCTGGTTCTGGCTGCAGAGCTGCTCCTGAGTCCCCAGCAGCCTGGCCTGCCCACGGGGCACTGCAGCTGCTTCAGGCTGGCCCCTCCCCTGAACAGTGCCTGGCAGAACTCTGTGTGCCGGCTCTCTGGGCCCAGGCCCTTGGGGCAGCCAGTGCTGGGGTCCCAGCCCCGACCCACTCTCCTCACAAACACCACCTGGTGCTCGAGGGCTCACCTGTGCAGCCCACCCGTCCCCAGGGCAGTCGGGATGGTAGCTTTGCTCCCCTGCCCACACCTGCTCCTGGTGAGGCTCTGGGGACTCCCAGAGCTCAGTCGGGTGGAACTAGTGCCCTCCCTTCTCCAGGGCTACGGTCGTGCCCAGCACTCTGTCTCAACTGAGAAGATCAAAGCCAAGTACCCTGACTACAAGGTCACCTGGGCAGACGATGGCTACTGAGGCCAGTGCCCAGCAGTCAAGACAGGACTCTACCCACCCAGGGTGGCTCCGGAGAGGCTGCCCAGCTCTTTGCTTCTGGACCCCTTGGCAACATGCCACCCCACCAGGCCTTGGAGCCTAGGCCAGCCTGGCCCACAGGAATTAAAAGCCTTCGTGTGTCTGCTCATCTGTGCGTCTTGGCTCCTCTGCCCCTGGGGCACCACCCAGAGCCTCCTGGCCTCTGCCCCTGGAGGCCCTGGAGAGCGGCAGTGCACGCTCAGCCCCTTGGGGTCTGATAAGGAGGCCCCAGGCTGCTGCTGTTTATGGCCTGATTGCTCCTCCACAGGATGCTATCCCAGAGGAAATCTGGGTGGAGACCTCACGAGGCCTTGCACAAGAAGTCTGTGCCTGGTCCTCATGGCCACCGGAGGCCTGCAGTGCTCACAAGTGCCCCTTTCCCAGTGCTCAGCTCAGGCTTCCGGCAGGAAGGGGCCTGGCCGATGACATCAGCTGACATTGCCTGTCACTGTCAATCTGCCCACAGGCCCAGCCCGGGGGCCTCATGTTCCTGAGTGGTCTGCTGGCCAGGGACATGTGTGACATGACCCACAGTCCTCGAGTCCAGGATTGGGTCCTGGGGCTGCTCACTGATGGACGCCAAGCAGGAGGGCCCTCCTGGCTCTGAGGGTCCCCTTGCCCTGCACCTCCCACAGCCCTGGGTCTTGGCCTGTTCCCAGCCCCACTTCCTACATGGGTAGAACACAGTGTATGGAGTCAGTGGGTGCTGGGAAAGTTAGGGAGACACTGTGCCCCGAACCTCATGTAAGCCCTTGGAGAGGTCCTGAGGCCACCATCCAGCCGAGTGCGGTGAGGCCACTCTGCCAAGGTCACCCCAGCAAGTCTGCCTGGGTGAATCTGGTGGCAGGCATGCTCCTCCTGCCCCGACTGGGCCCGTGCTGGAAGTTTCTGGCTTGCAGAACCCCGTGCCTTTCACTGACCAGCCGGCACATGGCTGCCCAGGACGATTCTGAAGGGTGAAGGAATGATGGGGTGGGGGTCCACAGTCTGGGTTCCAAGGGGTCAGGCCTTTGCCTGATCCCCAAGGCAGAGCGCCCCAGGGCACACAGGGACAGGCCACCTTGCCCCTCTTCAGTACCAGGTTAGGGCCAAGCCAGGGGCCTGAGAGAAGCACCCCACGCTCTGCACAGAGCCCTGCTCCTGGGATCCCAGCCCCCACCCACTCCGGTGGGACCCTGCCGAAGCCCCTGGGTGTCAGCCTCTGCCCAGCCCCGCCCCACACACTGGAGGGTGGGGACGAAGGTACACGGAATGGCCGTGGCCTGACCTTTGGTCGGGAGAAGCTAGGCAGGTGGGAGCTGAGCCTGGCCAGGGGCCCTTCCTGGGGACACTTTTACAGCCAGATGCTCGGCCTGCCATCCCGAGGTGGGGCCCAGCCCGGGGGCTGCAGGCATAAAAGGAGCCAAGCCCCTTCCAGTCAGAGGCAAGTCAGCAGGGCCACTGCAGGGTGAGACCTGGACAAAGTCCCCGCCACCAGGGTGCACAGCCTCCACCGCTGGGCCTCGCTTCCTCCAGCCTGGCCATGTGGCTGCCTGCATACCTCCTGCCTGCACTGGTTCTGCTCATGGGTGAGTGGGCTGGTCTTGCCCTGGGCGCCACGCAGATACCAGACCTCTCCAGAGGATGAGAGCAGCCTGCAAGGGGGACGTTCTGGAAAGCCCATGGGCCAGAGAGGGCCCGGCTAAGCCTCCTCTCCCTGCCCAGGGTGAGAGGGCCCCTAGGTGGGCACCCACTCAACTCCCTGAACCTCCCTGCCCCCTCATGTGGGGCGGGGTCGGTGCTAAGGAGTCTCCTGGGGGTCCCCTCCTGGAAGCCACATGCTCGGGTCCCTGCCCCTAGGGAGTGCCCCCCCCCCGCGCCCATAGCCTCCTCCCCTAAGTGCAGCCTCCAAGGGGCTGGGAGCCTGAGAAATGGCATGGAGCCCCCATGCCTGTTTGTGGGCCTAGGCCCCGTCCTGCAACCTGACCCCAGTCAGTGACAAATGTCCTGGCTGCTCAGGTCTGTTTCAGGAGGGCCAGCAGGTCCTGGGCACAGTGGCACAGCCAGCTGCCCTGCCTCAACCCACTCGGCTGTCTCTGCCAGCAGCGCAGGCCCTGGGCAGAGCCTGGGCCTCCAGTCCCTGCCAGAGCCCCGTCGAGGCGCAGTGCGACTTCCTATGCAACTGCAGGGACTGCTCTGACGAGACCCAGTGTGGTGAGCGGGGTCCAGCAGGGGCGGCAGGGCCAGGTTGGGGCGGACGCCTGACACCGCACTCTCCCAGGTTACCGTGTGGCCTCGCCCAGCCTGGGCACCCCCTTCACCTGCGACTTTGAGCAGGACTCCTGCGGCTGGCAGGACATCAGCACCTCAGGCTACAGCTGGGTCCGGGACCGGGCTGGGGCACAGCCTGAGGGGCCCGTGGCTCACGCCGACCACACGCGTGGCACTGACCTAGGTGAGGCCCCGTGTCTGTGCAGCTCCCCTGCTCAGCCTCCATGTGTCTCCTGACTGCTGTCCACTCCCCACCAGGCTGGTACATGGCCGTGGGCACTCACCTCGGGACAGAGGCCTCCATCGCAGCCCTGCGCTCCCCTGTGCTGCGTGAGGCAGGTCCCGCCTGCGAGCTGAGGCTCTGGTACCAGGCCGCATCTGGAGGTGCGGCTCGGGGACCCCAGACCGGGGTGGGCAGATGGCTCCAGGGAAGGATGGGGGCACCTGAGGGCCAGGAGGGATCCCCGGAGGAGGGCCCAGGGTACTGCAGAGCTGAAGCCACCCCAGGACCCCCCAAATGCCGCAGATGTGGCCGAGCTGCAGCTGGAGCTGACCCACCGTGCAGAGACGCTGACCCTGTGGCGGAGCTCAGGGCCCTGGCGTCCTGGCTGGCAGGCGCTGGCGGTGACTACCGGCCGCATCCAGGGCGACTTCCGAGTGAGCGGGGTGTCTGGTGCCAGGGGCAAGGGATGGCCTGGGCCCCAACTGAGGCCCTGAGGACACCTCCCCTCTTCAGGTGACCTTCTCTGCCACCCGAAACGCCACGCACAGGGGTGCTGTGGCCTTGGATGACGTGGAGTTCTGGGACTGTGGGCTCCCCAGTAAGGACCCCGTCACCCGGCCCGGCCCTGGTGGGCGGGGTCAGGGGCCTCACTGCTCACTCCCCCGCTGTGCGTCCTGGGCCCCTCACCTGGTCACTCTCTCCCAGCCCCCCAGGCCACCTGCCCCGTGGGCCACCACCACTGCCAGAATGCAGCCTGCATAGAATCCCACCAGCTCTGTGACCGGGAGGACAACTGTGGAGATGGCTCTGACGAGGACCTGCTCACCTGCAGTGAGGCGGGGCCGCTGTGTGGGCGGGGCCGCAGCGGGGGACCGGAGTCCAGGCCCTGACCTCCGGGATCCTTCAAAGAACAGGGCAGCTGGGCGTGCTGGCACATGGCTGTAATCCCCACATTCTGGGAGACTGAGGCAGGAGGATCGCCCAGGCTGGGCAACTTAAGGAGACCCTGTCTCAAAACAGAATAAAAACTTTTTTAAAGGGCTGGGCATACAGCTCCATGTGAAAGCTCTGGGTTCAATCCTCAGTACCACAGAAAGATGAAAAAAGCACCACGGGCTTGTCCAAGAATGTGCATCTCAGCACGGTCCTTCTGAAGGTGGGGTAGCCAGGGGCCACCCTAGAGTGGGCCCTGCGGCCGCAGGTGGCCCTGACAACCCTGCCCCCGCCCTAGGCCACCACACGGCCACTGACTTTGAGACAGGCCTGGGCCTGTGGACCCACTCAGAGGGCCCGGCCTGGAACCACAGCACCGGCAGCCCCAAAGGCTCGGCTTGGCCGAGCAGAGACCACAGCCGGAACAGTGCACAGGGTGAGGCCCTCAGGAACCCGGGCCACTGCCCTGGCCCCGTGGCCACAGCCAGGGACAGGAGCCCACACCCACCGTCTCCCCCAGGGTCCTTCCTGGTCTCCACGGCCAAGCCTGGCAGCCCTGCTGTCCTCCTCAGCCCCCAGCTGCAAGCCTCAGGCTCCCACAACTGCTCGGTGAGGTGGTGCCTGGACCTGGGCTCTGGGACCCGCCGCCCAGTGCCCGTCACAGGGGCCCTGACTGCCAGGTCCCTTCCAGCTCATCTTCTACCACTACCTGCATGGCTCTGAGGATGGCCGCCTCCAGCTGCTCCTGCACACGCAGGGCCCCAGGGCCTCCCAGGCTCCTGTGCTGCTTAGGCAGCGCCAGGGTGAGCTGGGGGCAGCCTGGGTCCGAGACCAAGTGGACGTCCGGAGCGCCCAGCCCTTCTGGGTGAGGCTGGCCAGGCAGGGGCAGGGGCACTCTGCCAGGGCAGGGAGGGAGCCCGGGGTCCCAGCAGGGACGGCTGAGGGGGCCAAGCGGGGTGTCCCAGAGCAGGGGCCACGGCCGGGAGCATTCCCAGGGAGCACAGGGGACCAGGCGCCCCTGAGCACCCTCTCTGCCAGATCCTCCTGACTGGGGAGACGGGTCCTGGAGGTGTCGTGGGGCTGGATGACCTGATTCTGTCCGACCACTGCACGGTGGCCCCAGGTGACCGCCCCGCCCCGCCCCGCCCCGCCCACCTCCCTGCTGGGAGAGGCTCAGTGTGCAGCCCCACGTGACCTCACTCTGCCCCACAGGGGCGGTGCTGACTCCTGCAGCTTGGCCCAAGGCCCCCTGGCCCCAGCAGTCCAGCCTGCAGGGTTCCTGCCAGCCAGGGCAGCTGGCCTGCGGGGACCTGTGTGTGCCCCTGGAGCAGCTGTGCGACTTCCAGCCCCAGTGTGCCCAGGGCGAGGACGAGCAGGAATGTGGTAGGAGGCAGCCTGTGCCGCAGTGGGAGTCTGGGCAGACAGGGGTCTCGTGGCCCGCTGCCCCTCCAGCCCAGCTCTGTTCTAGGCACCACAGACTTCGAGTCCGCCACAGCTGGGGGCTGGGAGGACGCCAGCGTAGGGCGGCTGCAGTGGGTGCGGCTGGCAGCCCAGGAGCGTGGGGGCCCAGGCAGGACTGCTGCAGGTGAGGCCTTCAGTGTCCCCACACCGGAGAGGGGCCCTGAATGAATGGCTCTGAGCCCCTGCTCTTCCCCAGGGCACTTCCTGTCCGTGCAGAGGGCCTGGGGGCAGCTGAGGGCTGAGGCCCGGGCCCTCACACCCGTGCTGGGCCCCTCTGGCCCTCACTGTGAGCTCCACATGGCCTACTACTTCCACAGTCGCCCCCGAGGTACTGCCCCCAGCCCTCTCTGCCCTTGGTGCCTGTATGGGAAGGGTCCACGGAGGCCCACCCTCTGACCCCTCGCCAGGCTTCCTGGCCCTGGCTGTGGTGGACAGCGGCTCCCGGGAGCTGGTGTGGCAGGCCCCAGGGGGCAGCTCCTGGGACTGGACGCTGGACAAGGTCCTTCTTGGGGCGCACCGCAGGCCCTTCCAGGTGAGGCGGGCAGCCTGGTTAGGGGGTCCTCAAAGAGCTAGCCCTGATTTACAGCCCTCTCCCTCCACCCTGAAGCTGGAGCTGGTCGCCCTGCTGGACTTGGACGGACCTGGCCAGCAAGGGGCTGGGGTGGACAACGTGACCATGAGGAACTGCAGCCCCACAGTGACCACTGAGAAGGACAGAGGTCCCTCTTGCCCCCCTCCCAGCAGACGTCCCCCAGCCCACTCTAGGGACCCCGGGAAGCCCGACTTCCTCTCGTCTTGGGGAGGCTGCAGGTAGGGCTTGTGCTAACACTGCTGCCCACCCCAGAGGTCACCTGTAACTTTGAGCGGGATGCGTGTGGCTGGCACCTGAGCCACCTCACAGACGTCCACTGGCACCGGGTGGAAAGCCACAGCTCTGGGTACGACCACACCACTGGTCAAGGTAGGGGGACCTTAGGACCAGGAAACCCTGGCACCCTGGAATATGGGAGGACTTCAAACTGGGGACCCCTCACCCAGGGGTCCTCAGGCCTAGGAGTGCGTCCTGCAGCTCAGCCTGGTGCCCTGCACAGGTTTTTTCATGCTCCTGGACCCCACGAACCCCCTCAGCCGCGACCACCACGCCCACCTGCTCACTGAGCCCCAGGTGCCGGCAGCCCTGGACCAGTGCCTCGGCTTCTGGTTCCTCCTTCACGGACCCCAGATCGGTGAGTGAGCACTCCAGCTGGCAGGGCATCCGAGGATGCCCACTGGGGACTTGGGGATTGGGATTTGGGGGCTGGTCCCCTCCAAACCCTACTACCCCCCCAGGGACACTGCGCCTGGCCATGAGGAGGAACAAGGAGGAGGAAGTTCAGCTCTGGTCTGGGTCGGGCACCCATGGAAACCGTTGGCACCAGGCCTGGGCCACCCTGAACCACCAGCTGGAGCCCAGCACCAAGTACCAGGTGAGCCTGTCCGGGACGGGGGGCCAGGCTCAGCCAGCTGACACCTGCTCCTGCAGCTGCTATTTCAGGGCCTCCGGGATGGGTATCACGGCATCATGGCGCTGGACGACGTGACTCTACAACCTGGCACCTGCCCGGCCCCCCAGCGCTGCTCCTTCGAGGAGTCTGCCTGCAGCTTCTCCTCCGGTGGGCAAGGCCTGTGGAGGCGCCAAGCCAGTGCTTGGGGCCATGCTGCCAGGGGCCCCTGGACAGACCACACCACGGAGACAGCCCAAGGTATGGGCCTGCCCTGCCCTAGGGATGGGCCTGGGGTGGGCGCAGGGCAGGCAGGCTGACACTGCCCCCCCAGGGCACTACATGGTCGTGGACACAAGCCCAGACGTGCTGCCCCGGGGCCACATGGCCTCCCTGACCTCGGAGGAGCACTGGGCCCTACCCCGGCCCGCCTGCCTGACCTTCTGGTACCACCTGAGCCTGCAAAGCCCAGGTAAGGGGCTGCAGGAGGGGCCTCTGTGGGTGTGGGGCTCCCGTGGGCCCTGTGCCGGCTGGGCAGCCAGGTGGGCACCTCCCCGTGGTGTGGCAGGCACTCTGCAGGTCCGTGTGGAAGAGGGGGGGCGGCACCAGACACTCAGCATCAGTGAGCACGGCGCGCTGGCCTGGCGCCTGGGCAGCATGGACGTGCACGCCGAGCAGGCATGGAGGGTGAGTGTCCCACCCAGGGCGCTGGGGAGCCATCCTCCAGGGTCACCCGCACTAGCTGCAGCTCTGGCCTTGCCCCACAGGTAGTGTTCGAGGCAGTGGCCGCAGGTGTGGAGCACTCCTACATTGCACTGGACGACGTTTTCCTCCAGGACGGGCCCTGCCCTCAGCCAGGTGGGAGGCTATGTGGCCTGTGGGTGCCACCAGAGCTGTGCCATGCCCAGCTCCTGGCCTGGACCCAGCCGGGCCGGGAGCGCCACTCACCTGCCTCCTCCTCCCAGGGTCCTGTGACTTCGAGTCCGGCCTGTGTGGCTGGAGCCACCTGGCCTGGCCAGGCCTGGGCGGGTACAGCTGGGATTGGAGCAGTGGTGCGGCACCGTCCCCATATGCCCGGCCCCCCGTGGACCACACTCTGGGCACCGAGGCAGGTGTGCTGGGAAGGGGGACCCTGAGCCCCACTGCACTTGGCCTGCCTGGCACTGAGGCACAGCCCTGCCTACAGCCTGGGGGTCCACAGGGCCGCGGGGGCACAGCCTGCACCTGCTCTTGTTCCCAGGCCACTTTGCCTTCTTTGAGACGGGTGTGCTGGGTGCTGGGGGCCGTGCGGCCTGGCTGCGCAGTGAGCCCCTGCCAGCCACTGCGGCCTCCTGCCTTCGCTTCTGGTACCTCATGGGCTTCCCTGAGCACTTCTGTGAGTTGGTAGGCCCGGGGGCCTAGGAGTAGGGAATGGGAAGGCAGCTTCCGAGGCCGGGCCTGACCCGCCCTGTCCCTCTTCAGACAAGGGCGAGCTGCACGTGCTCCTGGCCAGCTCCCGGGGCCGGTTGGAGGTGTGGGCTGCGGGCGGGCGGCTGCGGCACCAATGGCTGGAGGCCCAGGTGGAGGTGGCCAGCGACGAGGAGTTCCAGGTGAGGCTTCGGGTCCCCAGCAGGCTGCACGCCCCGCCCCCCTCCCAGCCTTTCCTGTCCCCCGCAGGTAGTGTTTGAAGCCACACTGGGTGGCCAGCCAGTGCAGGGGCCCATTGCCCTGGATGACATCGAGTACCTGGCCGGGCAGCACTGCCAGTGGCCTGCACCGAGCCCAGGTGAGCACTGGGCTCCTGGCCGGGCCTTCCCATGGTGCCCCACCAGCCCTCACCCTGCGCTGTCCACCAGGCCGTGTCAGCTCTCGCTGCCCCTCCCAGCCCGGCCTTCCTGTGAGCACTGTGCTCCCAGCACTCACGCTCTGGGGGTGCCTGCCCTGGGTCCCACAAGGCCCAGCCCGTGCTAGGTGCAGCTGCATGAGGAAAAGGGCCTCAGCGGGGTCAGATCCCCTTCAGAGACCCCACAGCCAGCAAGGGTGAGGGACCAGGGCGCCCTGGCTTCCTCTGTGCCTCAACCCGCAGAGGACACAGCAGCACACGTGTCAGTGCTGGCCGCGGTCAGCGGGGCCCTGGTCTTCCTCGTGCTCCTGGTGCTCCTGGGACTTGCAGGGCGGCACTGGCTACAGAAGAGCGGGGGCTGGGGCTGGCCCTTCCAGAGGGACAAGGACCTGGCAGCCCCTGGCTTTGACAACATCCTCTTCAGTGCGGTAGGAGCCCCAGGAGAGGGGGCTGGGCTACAAGGCCCCACCTCTTCTGCTGAGGTCACGAAGCCCCTCCTTTCTTCTAGGATCAAGTCACCCTCCCTGCAGCTGTCACCAGCGACCCATAGATCACCAGTCCGGGCCCTGGCCCCTCGTGCGACACCTCACCTGCCACTTTGGGCCTAGACTGCACTCACACCCTCCAAGGCTGGGCAGCCCAGGCCTCCCCACCCAATGGCATGGCTGGGGTCCCTGCCCTGTGAATAAACACCCATGTCCTTGAGGGCAGCGTGACTCTCAGGCTGGGTCAGCGTGTCCGTCCTGGCCTCAGGCTGCCAGAGGGAAGTGTGCAGCCCCTCCCTGCTTCTCAGCGCAGTTGAGACCCACAGGCCTCAGGTGACGACGCAGGCAGACCCAGGGCCAGGCCGGCACAGGGGCACCCTCCCCACAGACAGCCGTGGGCCCCAGTGCGCGGACTCTGCACCCACTGATGGGAGTCACCCCCCGAGTGCAGGGTCCCTGGGGGGTGTCAGGCCACTGGGGGGGCGGTGGTGCTGTCCAGGGTGAAAGCTGCCGTGCTGAAGTGTCCCACAGCACTTCTGAGCAGGTGACAGGAGAGCCCGAAGGGGACACTGCCTGCTGTGCATGTGTGGACAGGATCGGCCTAAGCAAGCAAGGTGTCCACTGCTGCCACAGCCCCAGGTGCGGGTCCTGCAGCTGTGACACCCACAGCACCTCAGGGCTGTCTTGTGGAGGGGCCAACCCGCCTGGTGAGCCAGGCGCTGCCTTCTCCCCACCAAGGAGCTATGCTGGGCTCCTACCTGTGCCACCAGCTGAGGAGGGCGGCAGGGGTCATGGCCAGTACCAGCCTGGGTCACAGGTGCCAGGCTGGCTGATGCCCAGAGTCTGGGCAGGTGGGTGGCAGGAATACCCCTGAAGGCAAGGACTCACTCCAAGTCTGGGGCATCTGTCATGCAGCTCCACTCTGTCCTCTCCACTGTGGCCCAGCGCCAGGAGGAGGCCAGAGGCCCAGGGGAAGGGTGTGTGGGCCCAGCCTCCCTAAAAGCCACCCCCTCCTGGCGAGGTGGCCTTGCAACGCCCCAGCTTCAAGCTGCAAGTGCCAACAGGTGGCACACGGGAGAAGGTACCACTGCACGTCCTGACCCGAGGGCAGGAGGCCGGAGGAAAGAGCTGGGAGGCAGGCTTAGCAAGGGTTCTCTTTGTTTGACAGCAGGGCAGGTCGGCTGCGGGCCTGACCCTGTGTTCCGCAGGGCTGCACTAGGCGGCCACATCTGTGCTGGTGTCGGGGACCCAGCCGGGAGGCTCAGCCGGAACGCGCTGTTTCGAGGCTTTGTGCTCATTTCGCCCGAGGGCCCTTCTCGATGGGCTTCCCGATGTCCTTGCCCCTGAGCTTGAGGCCTGAAAGAGGGCAGAGGCCACTGACCACGCTGCAGCTGTGCCCATCGGCCCCAGGGTGCGGGCGTCCACCCTGTCCCCGGCAGGCTCCTTCCCACAGCAGCCCCAGTCGAAGTCGAGTGCTGCGAGCTGGTGAGTCGAGAAGGCAGGCAGTGAGCGATTTCCCAGCGAAGCCGGCGTGAGCTCTGCAGACCACGTCGTGGGGCCGTGGGGCCGTGGGGCCGCTGCAGCAGGGGACTGTGGCACAGGACCCGCAACCCTGCTTTCTGAGGACCCACAGTGCCCCTGAGAAGCCAAAGGTGGACAACACCCCAGCCGCAGGGCCCACTCAGGAGGGCACCACCCCACCGAGACGGCCAGGGACACTCACCAATGGCTCGCTCAATTTTGCCCAGAACCTGGTTATTTGGAATGGCCCGCCCACTCTCATAGTCTGCGATGACTTGCGGCTTTTCGTTGATTTTCTGGAGACAAGGTGTCCCTTAGACGCGCTGGCCAGAGGGACACGGCTCCTGGGAGGCTGGGATCCCACCCACTGCAGCTGAGGCTCATGCCACAGCTGCTCTGACCTGGCTGCCCACAGGCCTCGGGCTACAGCCCCTACCCCCAGCCAGAAGCCTACCACCCTCCCGCCACCACCCTCCCCAGCCTGGTGCCACAGCAGCCTCACCGTGGCCAGGTCCTTCTGCGTCAGCCCCTTGCTCTGCCGGCCCCGCTGGATCACCTTGCCCACCTCCAGGGTCACCCGGTCATGATGCAGCTCCTCTGTCTCCCGGTCCAGCTTGGCTGTGTTCTTGGTGATCGAGTGCTGCTTGTTCTGCCCAGCAGCCCCTGGAGGTGGAACGCACAGAGCAGAGGAGTCTGCAGTTAATGTGAGGGAAAATGGTTTCAGAGCAGCTACCTGGCTGACAGCTCCAGGCTTGGCATGACCAAACCGGGCTGCCCCATAGCCACAGCACAAGAGCAGTCCCAGAGTCCGCTCTCAGCCAGGGGGCAGATGGGAGATCCGGTCCTGCTGACCTCACGCAGCCCAGAGCTGTGCCAGCAAGATTTTGCCACCTCCATACTGTCCGTGACTTCTGACAGAGGTCCCCAACCACACTCAAGGCAGACAACCCCACAGCACGTCCTAGTTTGCAAGTGGAAACAGGACATTTCCTGTGTGTACCTACATTTCTTGGAGGTCTCCACGTCTTCGCCTCGTCTCTGAGCTGCTAAGATGGCCTAGAAGACGAGAACATGCATTTGGATGACAATTAGCTTTGGCAGTGTCCTGCAGACGCGTCAGCACACTGCCAGGGGCCTGAAGATGCACAGGGCTGGGCTTTATGGCTGCTGCCTGACAGCCCACCCCTCTCTATCCGGGTCTCACTTTCGACGGTTTCAGGGATTGGTCGGTCCAAAAATATTACATGGAAAATTCTAGAAATAAAAAATGCATAAATTTCAAATTGTTCATGTTTGCAGAAGTATGGCGCAGTCTCTTGCTGTTCCTCATGGTGTGCCACTCAGGATGCAAATCATACCCACGCTGTGGACGCCGCCTGCCCATTCCTCACTGAGCAGCCATCTCGGTCCCCAGGCTGACGTGGGGTCACGGCAGTGGCACTGCTATGGGGTGCTTGTGTTTGGGTGCACACCACTGCCTGATCCAGCCTCACAGTCCCGCCAGATCTCCACACCTTGCCACAGGCGCCGCATTGTCACCAGGGTGAGGGTGACAGTACCAGCAGAGACCGAGTTCACATTTATCACAGTACAGCGTCACAACCATGCTCTCTCATCACTGCTGTTCCTCTCTTACATGGACAGTGACTAATGCACACGTTAATACTGTCACGGAAGTGTCCGAGTAAGAAAAAGCACTTAGGGCCTGGTAGGACCCAGACTCAGGCAGCCCTGAACACCAGAGGACCACATATACAGAACCCCCGCGAGTGACCAGGCAACTTGCTGCTTCTACACTGAGACAGACCTCGGGACTCTTCTAGAACTCCGGGTCTGACACAGACTTACACTGCTACATCGAAGCCTCCTGCAAAATCAGGAAGAAACCCAGCCGTCCTGGCCTGGCCGCCTCCCTAATGAGACAGAAATGACAGCCCGCGGACGCCTTCGGTCTCCCGGGAAACGTGACCAACACCAGTGACGGCTCCAGGTCACCGAGGCGGAACAGACCCTGTTTCTTGATGCGCTTAACACTTCAGAGAGGCGACTTGTGGGCATTTCACCCGAGGTGCAGAGTCGCTTCCCAGTCAGCTCAAACGACTCCGGGGCTGTGGCTATGCAGTGTCCCCGGAAGAGAGAAGGAATCCGGGCACAACTGCCAACCCGGGCTGGTCACGAGCCGGTCTCCAGGGCCCCTGGCCTGCGTGGCTCCAGGGCACCTGCCAGCGGCCTCCCCCACACCACTGCCTCCTGCCGCCGAAGCCGAGTCCGCACCGGGCCGGACAGCGCCCCGTGGGCTCCGTGGGCAGCAGCCCCAGCAGAGGCCGGCACAGCAGCCACTGCGGGCCGGGGGAGCCTCAGCAGGCGGCCCGCCCCGGGCCCCGCTCGCACCTCGGTTCTCTGCCCCACACCTGTCCCCACCGCGGCCTTTGCCCAGCCCCGCCGCCGGCCCCCAGCCCTGGACCCCTGGACCCCTGGTCCCACCCTGCCCCGCCCCGCCGGCCCCCAGGCTCCCGCCCCACGGTCTCCGTCACGGCCCTGCCCCTCGTCCCCAGCCCCGCCGCCTGTGCCCAAGGCCCCGCCCGGCCCGGCCCGGCCGCCCCGCCGGCCAGACACCTGCTTGGACTTGGCCTGCGCGGCCGTGGGGCCCTTCTTGCGCAGCACCGTCACGGTGTCCCAGTCGCTCTCGGCCATGGCGCGGCGGCAGCGCTCCCTCCCGCGGCTCCGGCAGCTGCTCTAGACCTGGCGCAGCGACACGACGTCCCTCCGTCGCCTCCCCGCTTCCGGCGTCCTCGCTGCGGCCCCGCCCCCGACTCCCATTGGACAATAGCTGGAGGGGCGAGCCCTTTCGTGGATGCGGACCAATCCGCGCCCGCTCCTAGGAGACGCGCCGGCCGCCGCGGGCTACGTGTGGAGCGCGACGTCTGGTCCGTGCAAGGTGCCTGCGGCCTGGGGTCTCCGAGAAGCGGGGTGCGGGGGAGCGGAGGGCTGCGGGGCAGAGGAGAGGTCTGGGGAGAGAGGTGGGAGGAAAGGAGGGGTTTGGGGAAAGAGGGGATAGATACCTAGGGGTGAGGTCTGGGGCGCAGGTGATCCCCCCCCCCACTTAGCTATCTTCCTAACCCATTGGACTACGTCTGTGTTATTTATACTTACGTAGTATTTTAAAATATCTTTATAATATATGATCTGTTGTGAAAAATGTAAGCCCCACAAGCATCAAAACTTTATAAAAATAAGGTATGAATTAACTGCTAGACGTCTCATTTGTTGGGGGGTGCGCTAAGAATTGAATCCAGGGAACACTGATCTACATCCCCATCCCCTTTTAATTTTTTAATTTTGAGATGGGGTCTGGCTGAGTTGCCCAGGCTGGACTTGAACTTGGAATCCTCCTGCCTCAGCCTCCTGCGTAGCTGGGACTACAGGCATGCATTTCTAAACCAGCTGACAGCGCTCTTTAATGCTTTTGCTGGCTGTATTGGGCTACCTTCTCTTCATTACCTCGTCAAGATTTTGCAGATCCATCTTCTAGGAAGAATGGAAAGATGATTCAGCTGTTTCTCTATGTGCTTGAACAAGTGTATATCAAACTTAGTATTGACATTCGCTTGGATAAAACTCCAGGATTCCCATGAATGAGCTCGTGGTTTACAGACCCTGTCACGGGTTTCTGTTCCACAACAGCAATTTAGAAAATTGCAGTGTCACTCAAGAAGAAAAAGGGTTCTCTTTAGACCGTGATCCCAGCACTTGGGAGGCTGAGGCAGGAGGATCACAGAGAGCTCAAGGGCAGCCTGGGCTACATAGTGAGTTCAAGGGCAGCCTGAACTACATAGCAAGACCCTGTCTCACACATACACACAAAAAAACAACAAACCAAAAGAAAACAGGTTCTTTGGTGCATTAAGTTGTGTACACCACAGGAGCACACATGTTCCTTGAAAGTGAGGGTTTTTGTCCTTCCCGGGCATTGGAGGAAGCAGACCCTTGCTGGCTGAGTGGCTGCAAGCCTTGTTTCTCCTTTGATTCTGACTCAGAGCCTGGCGCCATGCACATGGGCAACCGGCACCCTTAGGAGACATCCCTGCCCTGACAGCCAGCTAGGATGGGGGCAAACCGCAGAAAGTGTCCCGTGAACCTGACAGAGTGCAGCCAGCTCTCTCCCCGGCATTGTGTGCCCGATGTGCTAGGCTGGGATCACTGTGGCACTGGATCCAAGAGTGATGCAGGTGGTGGCAGCCCCAACACCCTGCAGCCCGAAGGTCCTGCACAGTGGGAGCCGACTGGCCCTGGACAGGGCCGTCACACCTAGCCCCACACGCGTCCACCGGGACACCCAGTGTCTGTCTGGGTCTTGGGCAGGGCTTTGGCCCCAGCGTACAGGCTGCCCGCTGCCCGCTTTGGGCCTCCTGCACCAGGGTGTGGGACGGGCTCGGTTTCTGTGAGCCCCTGCCTGACCCCTCCCCAAGGTCACCTTGTGCCCTGCCTGTGGCGCTGTGGGTTAGGGCTCAGGATGGGCGCCTTGGGGGTGGAGCTGCTGTAGGGCACAGAACGGGGAAGGGGTCTGTGAGCAGTTCTTCCTTCTGTCCTGTACCTTGGAGTTATTGTTTGTCTTCAGGCATGGAAAAAAGACCACTGTAAAGCCCTCTGGGAAACAAAAAATGGCGATACTGGGCCGGGCTTTAGCTCAGTGGTTTCGCCGCCTGTTGCGCAAGTGCAAGGGCCCAAGTTCCATCCCCGGTACCAAAAAAAAAAAAAAAAGGCGATACTACCTCTAGATCCAAGTTCCTGTCTGCCTGAGAACCTTTATTTTTATTGTCACTTTTTTTGTTGTTCTTTTCATTTTATTTTTGTTTTGTTTTGTTTTTGGTACCAGGGATTGAACTTGGGACCTTCTGCTTGCAAGGCAGGCAGCAGCACCACTGAGTTAAATCCCCCAGTTGTTTTTTTGAAACAGGGTCTTGCTATATAGCCCAGCCTGGCCTCAAACTTGTAGCAGTCCTCCTGCCTCAGCCTCCTAAGTGCTGAGATCACAGGTGTGCACCACCCCTGGCGCCTTCTTTGTTGACATGTTGTAATACCATCTGCTGCAAATGAATTGTCTCTCCTTTCATTTCACTAAAGTCTGTTTTGCCCTAGTTTCTGAACCCCATGTTACACCTGTATCCCAGTGTCTTCCGACCTCCCTTGCCTCCTTTCGTCTCCTTGTCTCCTGCAGCAGGCGGTGAGACGAGTCTGTCCTCTAGCTGCTCTTGCAATTCCACTGGGCTTCAGTTTTCCTATTTGGTGTTTGAGGGCAGCTTTGTTTGTATTAGCCCTACTGGGCACTATGGAGCTTCTTAGGCCTATCAAGGTTTTTCATCACATTGGCAAAGTTTAACTAATACTTAATTATTTCTATTTATTTATTTATTTTTGGTGTGTGTTTTTTTTTTGTTTTTTTTTTGGTACTGGGGATTGAACTCGGGTCCTTGTGCTTGCGCAGCAGATAGTAAAACCACTGAGCTAAATCCCTAGCCCTATATTTGGTGTTTTGACACAGGGTTTCCCTATACAGTTCAGGCTGGCCTTGAACTCACTATCAAACTCACAGTGATCCTATTGCTTCAACCTCTAGAGTGCTGGGATTACAGATGTGAGTCACCACACCCAGAAGTACTTAAATATTTTTCTTTTTTCTCCTATTCTCTCTTTTTTCTACTTCTGAAACACCAATTAATTTATGTAATTCCACAGCTCTCTCTCCTCCCTCCCTCCCTCCCTCCCTCCCTCCCTCCCTCCCTCCCTCCCTCCCTCCCTCCCTCTCTCTCTCTCTCTCTCTCTCTCTCTCTTTCTCTCTTTCTTTCTCTCTCTCTCTCTTTCTCTCTTTCTTTCTCTCTCTGGTGGTACTGGGGCTTAAACCCAGGACCTTCACCCTGTACCCTCAGACCTTTTTTTTTTTTCCATTCTTAAATTCTTCTATTGGTACCTTTTAGGTATACAGTATGTTTACATTTGTCACTGGGTGCGTGTACCTGCACGTGATGTATCTTGGTTCTTATTTTTTCCCCATTACCTGTGCCCCCTTCACCCCCTCCACCCTTCCCATTTACATAGACTTTGTTTCCTTTTCTTTTTTCTTTTCTCATAATTTTTTCTTTCCATTCTTTCCTTTCCCCATCTCCTCCCACCACCTTTACCCCTTTGGACCTTTTCCTATTTCAAAGTATCAATTATTAGTTATTAATCCTTGTAATCTTTATTTACACTCTCAGTTTCTCACACTAGAGAAACTATTCAGTATTTACACATGTGTGTCCTATTTATTTCACTTAAGAGAATGGCCTCAGGAGCCGGGGATTTAGCTCAGTGGTTCTGCTGCCCGCCTCACAAGTGCAAGGATGAGAGTTCAATCCACGGTACCAAAAAAAAAAAAAAGAGGATGCCCTCAATATGCATCCACTTAGCTATAAATGACTCCAGTTTCTGTTCTTTATGGCTGAGTAGTACTCCATTTTATAAAAATACCCCATCTTTTTTATCCAGTCTCCAGTTGATGGGCACTTGGGCTGTTTCCAAGTTTTAGCTATTACAAACTGTGCCACTATAAACATGGGTGCACATATATCACTGTGGTATGATTCTTTTAATTCTTTTGGGAAAATACCCACCAGGGGAATAGCTGGGCCAAATGGGACCTCCAGCCCTCATTCTTTTTTTTTTTTTTTTTGATACTGGGGATTGAACTCGGGACCTTGTGCTTGCGAGGCAGGCAATGGCACCACTGAGCTAAATCCCTGGCCCCTGCCCTTGTTCTTTGAGGAATCTCCACACTGATTTCCACAGTGGTTCCACCAGTCTGCACTCCTACCAACAATGGAGAAGGGTTCCTTTCTCTCCACACCCCTGCCAGCATTTGTTACTGGCTGATTTCTTTATAACAGCCATTCTTTCTGGGGTGAGGTGGAATCTCAGTGTTGTTTTCATCTGCATCTCTCGAGTGACCAGTGATGTTGAACATTTTTTCATATATTTATTTGCTGCTTTAACTTCTTGTTCTGAGAAATGTCTGTTCATTTCAGATGCCCATTTTTGAATTGGGTCTTTGAATTTGGGGGGGTCTGATTTTTTTCAGTTCTTTATATATTCTAGATAGTACTCCTTTGTCTGAGGAACAGCTGCTAAAATTTTTTTCCCATCTCAGACCTTTCTTTAAAAATTAATTATTTTGAAGGGCTGGGGATTTAGCTCAGTGGTTTCAGCACCTGCTGTGCAAGCGCAAGGACAGAAGTTAGATCCCCAGTACCCCCCCGCCACAAAAAAATTAATTATTTTGAGCTAAGCATGGTGGTGCATGCCAGTAATCCCAGCACTCAAAAGGCTGAGGCAGTAGGATCGCTGAGAGTGAGGCCAGCCTGGGCTACATAGTGAGTTCAAGGCCAGCCTGAACTGCATGGTGAAACCCTGTCTGAAAAAACAGCAACAGGGGCTGGGGATTTAGCTCAGTGTTTCCACCACCTGAACAAGCTCAAGGACCCGAGTTCGATCCCCAGTACCAAAAAATAAAACAATAACAACAAAACAGCTAGCAGAGAGGATGTCTCTCTCTCTCTCTCTCTCTCTCTCTCTCTCTCTCTCCTCTGTCTTCTCTTTCTCTCTCTCCAGGACCTCACTATGTAGTTCTGGCTGACCTTGAACTCTCTATTAGCCCAAACTAGCCTCAATTTGTGGTGACCCTCCTGCCTCAGCAAGTGCAGGAATTCCAGGTGTGCATACCACATGCCTGGCGAGCACAAAGAATGTCTAATATTCCCCACAAAGAAACAAGGGCTAAGGTGAGCAAATCCAAATGTGACCACTGCACGTTGTGTCCATGTAGGAAAATATCACAAGTTTGAGCCCAGCCTGGGCAACTCAGCAATTTAGCAAGACTCTCAAGATAAAAAATAAACAAGGTTGGCTGCCTGCTGTGCAAGCACAAGGACCCAAGTTCCATCCCCGGTACCAAAAAACAAAAAAAACAAAAAAACAAGGGCTGGGGTGTAACTCAGTGTGCCACCACACCTAGCTTTGGATTTTTTTTAGACATTAGCCACTCTCCAGTATTTTATTATTATTATTAATTTTGGGTTTTTTTTTTTAATACCGGGGATCGAACTCGAGATCTTGTGCTTTCCAGGCAGGTGGCTGAACCACTGAGCTAAATCCCCAGCCCTCCAGTATTTTATTATAATAGCACTACACAGGCTAAGATGCCCTCATCCCTACCTTTGGGAATTGCTCTAAGATTTTAGAGTTCCTGGTGGAGATTGTGTGATAGTTAGCTGATTGTGTCAGTCTGAGTAAGAAACACCCAACTGAATTGGATCAGCACAGTTCTGGATGTGGCTGAAGATGGAAGACCCACCCTGGGTATGAGTGGTACCATCCAATTGGCTTGCCACCTGAATGGAATAAAAAGGGACAGAAAGGCAGGGTCACTGCTGCTGCCTCCTGCCTCCTGCCTGCTGTGCCATGGACTGTTTCTCCTCTGTGATCCCTCTCTGCCAGGCTGCCCTCCCTTGAAGCCAGCTAACTATGGAGCAAAACCTCTACAAACTGTGAGCCAAAATAAAACTTTTCTCCTTTAACTTGTGACTGATGGGTATTTTGCCTCAGCAAGGAGGAAAGTAACTTAAAACAGGCTTTGGTACCAGAGAAGTGGGGTTGTTGCTGTGGCACTACCATGTGGTTCAGAAGCCTGGGGAACTAGCTTATGGGAAGACTTTGGAAAGATTTGGAGATGCTGGCTGAAGGAGGAGCCCTGGAATGCTTTAAACTGTACTTAATGGGAGATTCTGGTCAGAGTGCAGAAGGCCAGAATTCGAATAGAAATGCATCCAGTAAAGACTGGGTTCTGGAAGTTTCTGTTGAGCAGGTGTGGCAGCACATGCTTGTAATCCCAGCACTCAGGAGGCTGAGGCAGGAGGATTGTCTCAAACTGAAGCCCAGCCTGGGCTACATAGTGAGTTCAAGACCAGCCTGACTATCCAGCAAGACCGTGTTTCAAACAAACAATAAATAAATAATAAAAAAGGAAGTTTCTATTGGTAAGGACTGCACTGGCTGTTGGACTCCAGATGATGTGTGCTATAACTTGGCAGAAAGTTTGTCTGTATTTTGCTCATGTCCAGAGACTTTGCCTGAGACTAAGATTAATGGCAGTAGACTAATAAATCTTGCGGAAGAAATTTCAAGGCAGTCTAATGTTGAGGTGGTGGTGCGGCTACTGTTGGGGGCTTTTAGCCAGATCTATGTTGAAAATCAAAGGCAAATGGGCCAGCAGAATGATGTTAAACATTTTGAGTTTGGCCAGAAAGGAAGCTCCAGTAAAGTTATGGCCTCAAAGAGGAGAACTTGATTGCTGAGAAGGAATAGGACAGTGCAAAAGATGGCCTAAGGGCATCACAAGAACCAGCAGGGGGGCCAGGGATTTGGCTCAGTGTTTCTGAAGCCTGCCTTGAAAGCACAAGGTCCTGAGTTAGATCCCCGGTACAAAAAAAAAAAGAAAAAAGAAGAGAACCAGCAGGACGCCACCCTTTGCAGTCTCAAAATTGCAAAGGTGAAAGGTTGTTTTTGTTTGTTTGTACTGGGGATCGAACTCAGGACCTTGATGCTTACAAGGCAGGCATGGTGCCACTGAGCCAAATCCCCAGCCCCACAAAGGTAAAAGGTTTTGCTTTAAGAAGAGAGCCCCAGAGCACCATGTTCCAGAATAGCAGCAGCTTAGGGAATTTGTTCCTCAGGTTTGGGTTCAGAGTGCTCAGCGATCCAGGCATTCAGCCCCTACAGCCAAGAGAGAGGGAAGCCCTGCTACTACTCCTGCTGGCCGCAGACTTTGGAGTCATCCATGTGCTACTGGATTTAGGTTCATGCAAAATGCAAGAGTTGTGGGGTCAGGCTTCCACCCAGATTTCAGAAGGCCTGGGAGGCCAGGCAGTGTCCCCGAGAGGGCAGTGTGTGAAGCCGAAGGTGCAGTGGAGATCCTGGAAGAAGCCAGGGAGGCGACCTGAGGAAAACTGCAAGGAGGGATCAGAGCCAGCACCAGAGAGAAGCCATGGGAGCTACAACCATTGTCCGTGCCACAGGGACCGAGCCATCCAAGGTCTTTGAAGTTCACAGCTTGCTGCAGATGCCCCGGATGTTGGACGTGGAACTATGGGACTTAATGCTGCCCTGCTGGATTTTGGACTCGCTTTTTGGGCCCTTCCTATCTCCCTAGTTGTACCTTTTGGAATATAATGTTTACCTGTGCCATTGTATTTTGAAAGTGTTTAGCTTTGTTTTCATTTGTACAGGGGCTCACAGCTAAGAGTTTGCCTTAAATCTCAGAGGCAACTTTGGGCTTGGACTGTCCAGCAATGACTGAAACTGTTAGGGCTTTGGCAGCTCCTACAGATGGACTAAATGCCATTCTTTTTTTTTTTTTTTTTTTTTTTTTTGAGACAGGGTCTTGCTATGTAGTTCAGGCTGACCTTGAAGTCACTATGTAGCCCAGCCTGGCCTCAAACGCTCAGTGATTCTCCTGCCTCAGGCTCCCAAGTGATAGGATTACAGGGGTGTGCCACCACACCCAACTAGATGCCTTTTCTATAAAGGGATGCATGTGAGTCTTTTGGGAGCCAGAGGTGGAATGTTATAGCTTTTGTCCAGATATCTCCCCGAAGCTCACAGGTGGGGATTTTGGGAGGTGGCTGGATCTAGGGTGTGAGATATTGAGATTAAGAGTGTGTAGTACTAAATGAGTCACTGATTGGTTTAGCATAGCTCTGGCTGTGGATAATGGGAAGGCCCACCCCGGGTGTGGGTGGCACCATCCGAAAGGCAGAGAAAGGGAAAGGGAGACTTACTTTGCTGCTGCTTGATGCCTCCTGACTACCTACCATACCATGGACTGTGTCTCCTCTGTCATGCCACGCTGGCTTGGAGCCAGCCCAGTATGGAGCAAAACCTCTACAAACTGTGAGTCAAAATAAACCTTTCCACCTTTAACTTGTGGGTGTTGAGTATTTTTTCTTGGCAATGAGAAAGTCACTTAGACAGTTTGTAATGCTATTTTTTCTATTTTTAAACTCTTTTCTTCCATTTTTGGAATATTTCCTCAATGATTTCCTTTTAACTGTATCTTCAATTTTATTATTACACTTCACATTTTTAATTTCTAGGACCTTACATTGTGCATTTCCTTTTTTCTTTTTTTACTTTTTAAATATTTTTAATTTTTATTTTTTTATTACTCTCTCTCTTTTTTTTTTTTTTTTTGGTACCGGGGATCGAACTCAGGTCCTTGCACTTGCTAGGCAGGCGGCAGAACCACTGAGCTAAATCCCCGGGCCAAAGAAAGATGTCCTCTGCTTTTTTTTTTTTTTGGTACCAGGGATCAAACTTGAGTCCTTACGCTTGTGCAGCAGGCACCGAAACCACTGAGCTAAATCCCCGGCTTTATTACTCTTTTTAAGAGATGAGCATCTCACTATGTGGTCCTGACTGACCCCAAACTCCGGGGCTTAAATGATCCTCTTGCCTCAGTCTCCAGAGTAGCTGGGACTGTGGTGTCCACTGTCTCTCATCTTCACAACACTGAATCCTGCAGCTAGCTGCTTTGGACTCCTGAGACTGCTCTTTCCTCTGGTGCCTACACTCTCTGTCCCTTCCTGTCATTTTGGAGCCCCCTTGTCCTCCAGAGTCTGCTGGCCCTGGCTGCCTGTTGCCTGGACAACAGAGGGCAGTCCAGGGAGCAGCTGGCAGCCAGTGTATGCAGCAAGATGCTGCAGGTTCCTAGGAGCTGCTGCACATCTCCTGCTCAGCCTGTTGGCTGGGCCCCCTGCCTGTGTCACCTTCCTCACTGGAGTGAGGATGGGACTGTTGTCTCACTGGGCTGGCAGGGAGAGGCTCTGGCACCCAGCCTGCAGGTCCCTGGCCCTTGGTTTGCCTGGCGCCCATGCAGTCTTCCGGCTGTTTTGGACCTGCATTTGCCGCAGCCTGGAGGGTGACGCATATGGGGGTCTTAAGTACCAAGGTTCCTTGGACATTCAAGTGCTTGCCCTGGTCCCCCGGTGCTCCTGAGCCTCTGATGCCACTGACAGACTGTCCCCCAAGGCACAGCTCTGGGGAAACATGACACAGTGACAACGTGCCTGGTCACATGCTTCACCCAGCCTTCGTCCCGTTCTGTGGTGATGCCAGCTACACTGGGTGGGAGGAAACTGCCACAATGTGGGTGCTTATTTTAACTGTAAGTCTGGGGGCCTCTGGGGTCTTCATTTGAACTCAGTGATTCTCTTGACTGAAGTTTGAAGGCCTCTAGGATTGGGCGAAATTACACTTTCTATGTTCTGTAACAGGCAAGTATCCTGAATTGTCACCAGATGCTATATCTTGGGTCTGAGGTCTTTCCTAACCATGTCTGTGGCTTCAGTGAAGAAAAATTTTTAAATTCAGTTTAATAAAAAGCATTCTTGAAGGCCAAGGATTTAGCTCAGTGGTTCCACTGCCTGCCTCACAAGTGCAAGGTCCTGAGTTCAATCCCTGGTACCAAAAAATTTTTAAAAAGCATTCCTTGGTCCTGTAGGAGGAAAAATAAAAGGATAAATATAGCTGATCCATCTGTCAAGCCTTAGGATGAGAAAAAGGTCAATTTTTACAAAGCCATTTTCAAATTTGCAGGTGTTGAAACTCACAACCAGAAACTTGACTACTGTACAATGTTTTTGATTCCAAAAAGTTGTATGTTGATATAAATACATTCTCGTGTGTGTGTGTCTCAGTTGCCCAGGCTGGGCTCAAACCTGTGATCCTCCTGGCTCAGCCTCCCAGACTGCTGAGACTACAGGTGTGCACACTACACCAGGCTTCCTCTTGTTTTTGGAGACGTCCACGGCTCTTCTTCCTCCATTGTACTGTGGTTTAGTCCCCGGCTGTTGTCCCTGGTGTGAGTGCATGGATGGTTCTGGGAGGTGACACACAGGCCAGGGGTGCCGCATTTCTCACCAGCTGCAGAAATGTGGCCAGGGCAGATTGAGGTGAGGGAGGTTCAGGGCAGAGGGTGTGGCCCAGATGGGCTCTGGTCTGAGGAAGAAGTGAGAACCTGCCGGGGAAGGCGCTGGTGGGCCACAGGGTGGAGGGGCCCCTCGGGTCACCAGGACCATCCCAGGTGTCCAGTCAGGGCGACCCTGCTGTGCACAGGCCTGGCAGCTGGTCAGGATGCGGAACCCTGTGCACCGCAAAGCCGGGCCAGAACAGCAGTTCTCGCGTGGGCCAACAGGTGGCGCAGGGCCTGCAGCTCCTCCGGAGACCGAGGGGACCAGAGAGCTCTGTCCACCACCTCCATGCCGCTAGGGAGGCCGTCAGAAGTGGGCCCTGCAGGAGGCTGAAGGGGCTGCCGCCCCTGAGCAGTTCACATCCCGGAAGCCTTCCTCTGTGTGGTTTTTTTTTTTTTTTTTGTGGTACTGGAGATTGAATCCAGGGCCTTTGCACCAAAATAGATCCTCCGCCCTTTTTAAATTCTGAGGTAGGGTTTTGCTAAATTGCCCAGGTTGAGCTTGAACTTGGAATGTCCTACTTTAGCTTTGCACAGTGGTGGGATTATGGGCGTGCACCACCACACCCAGATTCCACCTAGTCTTGTAGGGATACTGGTCATGGGGAGCAGGAACCCCAGGCCACCGGATAAGCACTGCTTCATCCTGAGACCCTAAGAGCTGAAGAGGGCCGGGGTGGAGGGTGAGGCGGCCCTTGTGTGAGGGCCAGGTGAGGCCTCACCTGCTGCAGACTTTCGGGGGTGGGGGATGGGGCCATTGCTGCTTCCTTCTTGGTCTTTCTCTGTGTTTTCCACATCTTCCTGAGTGGTTTATGCAGCTCGCAGCACAAGCATTTGACACAGCCTTGCCTCTTAGCTCCCTCCTCTCTGCCCCTCCTGTTCCACCTCTGTCCCACCAGCACCGCACATGTGGCTGCTGCCCGTGTCATAGCACAGGTCCCCCTTCAGTGTCACAGGGCAGCACTAGGCATCGTGTACTCCTCCTGCAGGCTCACGCTGCCTGGGAATGTGAGTCCTGTCTGGGCCCTGGTGACCCTCACTGTCTCTTTCCTCTTCAGGGCAGGCAATCTGGGACAGCTCCAGGAGCTGTGAGGGGGAGCCTGGAGTCCCCTGCATTCCCCAGCTGGCTATGAGCTGTGCACTGGGCCGGGGAAGGCCCTGCTGGCGCTGTAGGAGATTCTGGCCCAGCGCTGCACTGGCCTTCCGGGAAATGTCAGCCAGGTGACTCCAGGGCAGGAGTGAAACCAGAAGCAAGAGGTGACTTTCAAACTCCTGAGGAGGGAGGAGACAGCAAGCTCTGAGTGAGTAAGCAGATCCCTGCCCTCCCCTCCCTGCAGGCACACAAGGGGTGTCCCACGGGCAGGGGCCTCAGTGGGTCAGGCAGCCCACCTGCCCCTGGTCGCATGTGCATGCCGGTCTCTGGTGTCCCGACACCAGCCCTGCCTGTGGAAGCTAAGCAGTCACTGAGCTCAGAAGCATCCACAGGGCTTTGCCAGCAACCACGTTGCACAAGCCAGACTGGGGGTGAACAGCAGAAGGAAAGATGGCAGGGGTCGAGGTGTCCAGGGGGCAGCTGCCTGCTTCGGAGCTCAGGCAGTGTGAGGGGACCGGCAGTCATCCCGCTCCAGTGGGCAGGGCCTCCCCTCCCTGGCCAAGTCAGCATGGTTGGAGTCCACCAGAGTTTGCTCTAGTCTGAGCTCAGGCCCACAGTGGGGCCCCAACGCCCTCGGGGCAGGACGATGAGAACTAGGACAGCTGTCACTTCTTGGGCACCCTGGGGTTGACAGGAAAGGCAGCCCTGAGTCCCCACCTCCAGGCTCACCAGAGACCCCATTCCTCAGGAAGTGGGAGGCATGGTGGCCCCTCCTGGGTCTACCCAGGGACATCCCCTGCCCCTGCCCTGCTTCTGTGGCTGCGGGGTGTGTGTGACTTTTGCTTTCTTTTTGGCAGGAAGGAACCCACGTGGGAATTCCCTGAGCGGCCAAGACCACAGTGAGTCACCCTTTTCCGAGCCAGAAAGTGAGGTGAGTCCTCAGAGCAGAGGTGTCGTCAGAGCCTATTTATTTATTTATTTATTTATTTATTTATTTATTTATTTATTGGTACCGGGGAGCAGGCAGCGAAACCACTGAGCTAAATCCTCGGCCCAGTCAGAGTCAATTTAAAAGCAAAAAATATAAGAGAAAGCCTGCTGAAAGCATGAAAGTCTAAAATAAATGGCAGTTTGGTGATAGCACTGGGCAAGTACGTTGAAACAGCCTGAAGCCGGGCTGGCACGCTGGTCCCTGTGCCCCCGGGGCTGTGGGCACTTGATTGCTGGGATGACATCCGGGTGGGATGGGACTGAGGGGGTCTTGGAACCAGCCTTTCTGCAGTCGCCATCCTGGACCCGGGGTACGACACTCCTGGCGGGGGCTGCTGTCAGGGCTGGTGGAACGGCGTTGCCATTTAATCCTGAGGGAGGGGGCTGGGCTACAGCTGACCCGCTTTATCGCGGGCTGGGTCCTCAGGACGCCCTGGGGCCTGCCGGATGCAGCCAGGAGCAGACATCCCATGCACCCGGAAAGCTGTTGACTTCTGGGCTTGGCTGAGGCCTTCCTGACTCTGCCGTTGGGGACGCGGGGCTAGCAGCCTCGGGGACGCCCTGTGACCACCTGAGTTCTAGGCGACAGGGAGGCCTTGGTGTTGCATTCCAGGAATGTGGGTTGCAGGCAGGGTCTTCCATTCTCGCGGATTTCCACGGCTTCAAGGTCCTGCGGGGTGCCGGTTCCCAGCGGCTTTACCTCTGAGCCTTCTTGCGCCCCGCACAGTCATGGTGTGGAGGCTTTCGGATCCATCGAAAGTTGCAGGAGGCGAGTGTGTGCGGAGCATCTGGCAAAGCTGGTGTCCCATGAGAGCACCCACTGCGATCCCCATCTGCGCCGGGCAGCCCGGTGGCGGAGACGAGGACCCCGCCGCCAGACGTCCCCATTCGCGTGGTCCACATTTCTACGGGCAGGGAGGCCAGAGGGCTTTGGTGGTAAAAGTTACCAACATAAAGTCACATTGAAATCTTCAGAAGCGTACCGTCTACTCACTTCCAGATGGCTCTCCAACCGAAAAGGACGCCGGCGTTACAACCAACTACTGCAACGTGAGCCTCCACAGTAATAAGCTCGAAGTCCGCGGGAACAAGCTTAAGTAGCCAAGTCGCAACCAATTGGCACCCGCTGCGGCTCATACTCGCCCTTGGTAGGCTATGTTACCAGTCCATCAAGCCGCGGGCCCGCGGCGGGGAGGATCTGACCAATCGACGCCCGCTGTGGTTGACCTCGTGCTTCTGGTAGGCTCTCGCGTTAGTCCATCAGGCGGGCTCGGGGGCGGGGCGGGGCGGGACGACGGCGGGGGCGGGGGCCGTGTGCCGGCGAGCGCTGAGTTCCGGGCCAGCGAAGACCGTCGGGTGAGGGGGCGCGGGGTCCGGGTCCGGGTCCGGGTCCGGGTCGGGGTCCGGGTCGGGTCCGGCCCCTCGCCAGGGTGATTGGGCTCTGCTGTGGTAGGCGCCGAGGCTCGGGGCGGGGCGGGCGCGCTGGCTCTGAGGGGATTTCTCAGGGCGGAGGAGCCGGAAACCGAAAGTCGGGCGGGGGAGCGGGAAAGTTGGCTGCGTGCGGGGCGCGGGGCTGAGGACATCGCGGCCTCCCAGCCTTGGGTGGGCGCTCTCGCCTGCCCCCAGTCCAGGGCTACTTGGCAGCCGGCCGTCGTCCCCGCACCCGGGACCTGCGGCTCAGACCTCCCTGGGCCGGGGTCGCCTCTGTCCCGGCCCGGGCTCCCTTCCTTCCGCCAGGCCCCAGCTGTCCCCAGGTGGCTGAGCAGGGCCGAGTCCGACCCCCGGGAGTCTGCTCCCAGGAGGCCGAGGAAGGCTGTGCCTGGGGCGCCCAACAGGAGGGGTGGACGCAGCCAGCATCCGCGGACTCCAGGGCTGGGGACCCGGGGAAGTTGTCGGAGCGATGAACCTGGAGCTGAGGACTCGGATCCTGGCCGCGTGCACCCAGCTCCTGCTCGCTGGTGGCCTGAACGCACAGCTTGCTCGTTGGAAGTTGCCTGCTCCTGGCTGTCGTCCACCTCATAGAGGCCATGCCTGGCCCTACCCCATGACTCCTGTCCCTGTGACTCAGGTCACCTCACCTATGACGATTGTGGGATGTAGCAACCCAAAGTGACTGTTTTTAGTCACTGCACAGGTGCAGTTTAGCTACCTGGGAGGCTGAGGCAGGAAGGTCAAAAGTTTGAGGCAATAGAATGAGACCCTGTGTATAAATAAAAAAAGCTGGGGTCCTAGCACAGTGGTAGAGTAGAGCCCTTGCTTAGTATGCCCAAGGCCCAGGCTTCTGTCCCCAGCGCTGAAAAAAATGAAAAACCTGGCCTAGGAGATGTGAGACCTTAGTAGCACCCCACAAAAAAGGTTGCTGTTTTAGGTGGAGGCCCAAGCAACCCAGACCTGTTGCTGAGTCTTACTTTTTGAAATCAGCTTTGTTGCAGTATGCTTTAAGTGTTACAGAATTTGTTGTGCTGTGTTTGAACAAAGACGTTGCTCTTGTGAGCAGTGGGGAGGCTGTGCCATAGGTGCTGTGGCTTCTCATGGGGTGAGGAGGTAGCTGTCAACTTGGGGTGAAGCCGGGCCACAGGAGGTGTCAGAGGCCTCTGCGCTGGGTGTTCCTTCTGCCTGGGACCCTGGTCCCAGTGCACCTCTGTGCTTCCTGTCCTGTGTCCACTGTCATGTCCTGTTTGCCACCTCTGAATCCTGGCAGGGCTGCGAAGCATCCATGCAGTGGGTGGAGTGAAGGCCATGCGGGCTGCTAGTTCCCAGCCAGAGCCTTCTCTTGCCGAGGGGATATTCTAACTCCCCCAGGTTTTGCTCCTCCTGGAACCCTGAAGGAACAACTCTCTCTGGAGCTGTAATTCTGTAACTGCCGGTGTCACCCAGAAGAAGCCCCCTCCAGGGAGAAAGCTCTCCATCGTTTCACTCTTGTCTCCCCAGCGTCAGCTTGGGCTTCATGTCAGACCACAGGAAATGCCGGTCACCCCTCTCACCACCCCTGTGTGGTTGGCGTGTAGATTCTGACCGTGGCCAGCCAGGTGGGTTCCACAACAGGAAGTCCTAAGCACACACAGGCATGGGCAGGAAGGGCCAAAGAAGAAAACCCAGGAGGCACTGCCCACACCTCGGGCATGTACTGGTGCCTGTCCTCCCAGTTTTCCAGCTGCCTCCTTTGCAGAGAGGTTGAGAGCTCTAACCTGATGCTATACCGTTGCATGCTCTCTGTCACCCCATGGCCGCCCTGCCCCTGGTGTGGCGAGGTGAGGCGGGGGAGCAGTGGAAGCTATCCCCAGGGCCTGGGCCTGGCAGAGAGTTTGGCCATGGGGCTCAGGGTTTGGAGCTGGTGGTGACTTAGGGAGGTAAAAATCCTAGCAGGGAGGGAGGAGTCAAGAGGTGACCTGGTCAGGAAAGTCCAGAACATGGAGCTGGGCAGCTGGGGTGTGTCCAGGTGGGGAGCAGAGCTGGGGGCAGCAAGGGAGAGGGGAGGCCTGGCTTCTTCCTCCAGCTCTGTGCCTGGCTCTGGCCTAGATGCTGGACCCCTCCTCCAGTCGCTGCTCCTGACAGGCCCGGGGCTGCACAGGTGTGAGGAGGGCTGTTGGCTGGAACAACTGCTGGGAAGAGCAGAGTGGGTGGCAGTGGAGCTGGGGCGCCATTGGGAGGGAGCTCTGAGCAGAGGGGAGACCCAGTCTGAACCCTGTGTTATCTCCAGGAGGGAAATGGGCTGGGAAAGCCCTGAGGGCAGCAAGAAGGCCAGTGCGGGCAGTGACTTGGTCACATGTGGGTGATTTTTAAAGTGCCTAGGTCCTGACTGAGCCCTGGCACAGCATGCATAGCGGTCAGGCCCATAGCAGTACCGTGGATACAGACCCTGCTGTGGTCACGTGCTGGTGAGGAAATGGGTTGCTGCCTTGGTAAACCTGGCTGGTTGGTTTGTTTTGCTCTACTGGGGACTGAACCCAAGGGCAGTGAGCTTGCTTATTTATCTGTACAATCCCATTGTTGTATTTGTATTTATTTATGGTGGTGCTGGGGATGGAAGCCAGGATGTTATACCCCTGAGCTATATCCCCAGCACTGTCTGATTTTTAATCTTAAGACAGGGTCTCACTAAGTTGCCCAAGTTGGCCTTGAACTTGTGATCCTCCAGACTCAGCCTCCCAGGTGATAATAAGGATTACAGGCAGGTGCTACCACACCTGGCTGCTAGCATCTAGTTTTGAATAAGAAAAACTACACATACTGATTGCATGAATAAATGTAAACACCAGCCACTTGTAAGATTTGAATGGTTTTTTCCTACAATATTTGTTTTCAGTAATTTTGTAGAAACAATTGTCAGGTGTTAGTTAAGTTATTATAAGCTTTGGCTTGGTACTGTGTTGAACCTGAGAAAAGATGGACTTGCCTATCTGAAGTGGATTACTAGTAGTTGGGGCCTCATACTAGTGACTGCACACAGGCTAAAACCCTTGCCTGTGAAGTGGGCTTGTTAGGCCCGTGGGTTAGAACTGGATGCAACCAAGTGGTTGCTTATGTGGAAACCCAGTATTGTGTAGAATTTGAGTGGCTCCGGGTGGCAACTTGAACTTGGGAGGCTTGTGTCCCCAGCATTTGGGGTGTCCTTGAGCCTGTTAAGAGCAAGTCCCTGGGCCAATTCCAGCACTTGCCCTTGGGAAGGGACCCCCAGGGTGCACCCAGAACTGACTTTGTACCCTAGTTGGGGCTGCGTTTGGTTTTTATAACATCCCGCCAGGTGCTGCTCAAACCCAGACTCAGGTTGGCGGTGTCAGCTGCCCAGTGCCCTCAGCCCAGTCAGGTTTCAGCACTGTCTTTGCCCTTGGCCTGCTCTTCCTGCCCAGGACAGCGGCCCCAGGTCTCGAGCCCCAGCTCTCCTGGAGGGCTGTTCTCCAGGTTTCACTGCCATTTTTAATAGTTTTTAATATCGGGAAGTAGATATTCTGGAGAAGCAGATGCGGTCATTGAGCCTTCGCCACCCTCTGGCTCTTTGGGAGAGGAGATTGTGTCTGTGCGTGGAAGCCAGGTGTGCAGGAGACGTGCTTTTGTCTGTTCGGGCCCCTGGCCCGGAGGTAACAGCCACACGGTTCTGTCGTCACAGAAGGGCCTTGCCGGTCCTTGAGTGCTGTGTCGGTGCAGTCATTGCCTGAGCTGTTGCATGTCTGGGAGCCGCCTCTGGTGTGAAGTAAGCAGTCCATTTTGGGCATGGATTGTGAGACTGCAGCCCCATCCGTACAGGTCTGTCACTGGGAGTGGTGCTGGTCTTGTTTTCTTTTTTTTGGTACCCAGGATCGAACTCAGGGCCCTACACTTGAGAGGCAGGCGGTGGCACCACTGAGCTAAATCCCCGGCCCGTACTGGTTTTGTTCTTAGCTGACCAACCTGTCAGAACTTTTGCAGTGAACCAGTCTGGAGTGTGAAAGAGCCGCGTGCCTGTCGGGTTTCCAGGCAGGTTCTGATCACATGGACCTCCTTGTGTTCCTTGGTGTAAGCCCTTAGGCCAGAGCTTGTGGGCTGCCCAGCCCTCGAACTGTGTGTTCAGTGTGTGTTTGGTGCCGGCAGCGATGGTCCCTCCTCCTCACGGACTGCAAATGGGCAGCCCCGGGCAGCTCGCCGCTGAGGGTGGCTGCACGGGGTGGGGTGGGGGTGTGTGTGAGGTGCAGTGTGCAAGTTGCTCCCGGTACCGTGGGTCGAGTGGAGTGAGAAGGGTCGCGTCGGGTTTCGGCACAGTGCTTGTGAGTGTTCGTGGTGGTGGCACGAACAGTTCTTAAAAGTTATGATGTCTTCATGAAGGAGACTCAGGCCTACACTTAAGGAAGCCCACAAGCACTGAGAGCCCTGAGGTGCAGCATCAGTGCCGGGCCCTCGAGTGCTTGCCACATGGTGTGGTGCCAGCTGACGCTCAACTCCCAGGTTGTCGGGGTGGCAGTGGTGATCTCTGGGCTGGTGAGCTGGTACCCTTGACATTGCTGAGGGCATCTGCAACCAGGACTGACATGAAGGTCAAGGCCCTGCTGTCTGCTGTGGCCTTTATCACAGAAGAGCAAAGAAGGCCAGGAGGCAGAAGGTGTCCCCCAGCTCCCTGGCGGCAGGAGGAAAGGCTCTGGAAGGAGTGGCCACATCTGGAAGATGTCTAAGGAAGTGGAAGAGGAAACGGCCCCATCCTCCTGCCCCCATGCAGCCGTCTGCAGTTTGTGTTACGTTCCCGCCCTGTCTGCGAAAAACATGGACCATGGAGTTCTTCACGTCCTGTACTATTTTATCTGATGTAACAAACCTCAAATGAGGTTTGAACCTAAAGAATGTGGCTTTTTAAACAAGTGACCTTTAAAAATAGAAAATGCCTGCATCTGAAGTAGCTTAGAAGAGTGCCTTTCAAACCATTAGTGGTTCATGAGATCAATTTAGCAGCTTCTGAGCAGAGAAAGTGAAATATGACGGGAACTCAGAAGCCCTCGTGCAGAGTGGCAGTTTGATGAGGCTTTGGCTTCTTTTTATAAGTACCAGGGATCGAACTCAGGACCTTGTGCTTGTGAGGCAGGCGCGCTGCCACTGAGCTACATCCTTTGAGCTAACCCCTTCCTTTGGCTTCTGTCACATGCACATGGGGGGCAAGTCGTGTTGACACAGGAGTGGGGGCTGAGTGCGGTCCTGGTGGGCATGGAGGTGAGCAGGTGACAGCCTGAGCTTGGTGTGGCACAGGCTCTTGGGGGACAGGGTCTCCCTCCCTTGCCTGGGCTGACATTAGACTCCCACACCCAGGCAGTCCTCCTGCCTCAGCCTTGCAAGGAGGTGGAATACAGGTGTTCACCACCATGCCTGGCTTCCCCAGAACATCTGTGTAGATTGTTGCCGGGGGAACAGGCCCACCAATGGTGCAAGGAGATTGTGTCCCCCTCTGAGAGAGGCATAGTGACAGCAGGGTGCAGTCCTGTGTGCAGTGCCCAGCACACCCTCTTCCCGGTGCTTGGGGAGAGCGTGGGCCTCACGTACATCCTGGAGTGCCTCACGGATGGCTCTCTCGTGACATACGTTCATCTGTGTTGGCTGGTCCTGGACGGTGTCCAGGCTGTGCTCAGCAGAGGAGACATGACCCATGCGGTCCTGAGCTGGCCATCCGGGGCCAGACCGGCCCGGGACACGAGGGCGGCCTGTGGGGCCTGCCTTGTGAGCCAGTGGCCTAGAAGTCGTGTGCTGCTCTGCAGAGGTGCTGTGCCACAGACCTGGGTGCCAGGTACTCAGTGGGGAGACCGTGGGGATGGGATGGGCCGGTGGGGAGGGCAGCTTGTCGTGCAGCAGCCAAGGTGCTCGTCCAGGGCCTTGAGTTTTCTAAGTTGAAAGTGCTTTGCTCGGGGCCGTTTGTTAGTCGCCCCTTTCCAGGGCTCACAGGTAAGGGTAGCATCTCTTGCCACCTCTGAGCTCTGGACACTGCATGATATTGACATGAGGTCCCCAAAGGCTGCTGGGTTCTGTCCTGGATGGGGCCCTCTCACCCCCAGACTCACCACCCGCGGAGTCGCCACAGAGTGGTCCATGGGATCAGCCCCGCTGGTGCCTTAGGCCTGGAAACATTTGTGGAATGAGGGGACGGTGGCATTGACAGCTGTCGGCTGTGGATGGGGTGGTCTTGCCATGTGGAACGGAAACTGAAATGGCTTTTGGGAATGGTGAGCTGTAACTGCCGTCAGCCAGGTGCTCTGCCTCAGAAGGCCCTCCGTGGTGTGACCAGGAATCTGTCACAAAGGAGCAGTGGGCCCTAGTTTCGGGCCAGCCCTGGAACCAGGTGCAGTACCAGTGCGGGTTGCCGAAGGTGGCCCGCTTGTCTCTTCCAGGTGTCTCACGCGACTCGGGGAGCCCAGTCCCCTAGGCCCTGCTGCCATCTGCATGTCAGCCAGGAGCTCAAGGTCTGCATCCTCTCAGACCGCTGGGGCGAGGGCCATTCCTGCAGACCTTGGGGGAGAGGCCCAAGCTATGGCTGGGAGTTGGTCAGGAGTTGGCATCTTCCTCCCGTCTCCCAGTGAAGGAGTTCTGGCATTCCTAGGAGGCGCTGCTGTGGCTGCCTGGCCTGGCCTGGCCCTGAGCAGGCGTCTCCCCTGCTGCTGCTGCTGCTGCTGCTGCTGCTGCTGCTGCTGCTGCTGCTGCTGCTGCTGCTGCTGCTGCTGCTGCTGCTGCTGCTGCTGCTGCTGGACGGGGAAGCCTGCTGCGTGGCCAGAGGGAGTCCAGGGCAGAAGCCTGGGTGAGGGTGGCTCATCAGAGAGGACAGCAGGACGGGGCTGTGGCTGCTCTGCAGGTGTGGCTGGGGATGCCCAGAAGCTGCAGTGGGCACCAGGTCTGGGGAGCCTGGTGTACACAGAGGGGCTCTGCAGCCCATGAGGTTGGTCTGGACTGTGGGGGGCACTGATAGCAAATGGGGAGTGCTGTGGCCGGCACCAGGCCGGCTTACCTGGGTGTTGTTAGTTCAGGGAATGTCCAGGACCCGAGGAACCAGCAAGTACATTATGGTACATTTTGGAAGCCATCTGTGAGCTGGGTGTGGTGGTGCATGCATGTAACCCAGCACTTGGAGGCTGAGGATGGCAAGTTCAAACCCAGCCTGGGCAATGAAGCTAAAGAAAAGTACATGGCTTAGGATGTACCTCAGTGCAAATGCCCTGGGTTCATCCCCAGTACCACGCACACAGTCACAGGACCACAGGCACAGGATGGAGGTGCTCACAGGAAGGCAGCCTGCTCTGCCAGCCAGGGCGCAGGCCAGCGGGAGGCCCCTGAGTTGGTCCTTGGCCTGAGTGCCGGCCACATGCGGTACCTCAGCTTCCAATCCGTGGCAGCAGCTTGCACTACCTGTCTGCAAGGGTCCTGAGCTCAGAGCCTGCTTCTCTGACCTTCTCAGGACTCCTATGCTCATCCCCCTCCTACCCTGTCCTGCGCAGGGTGTCATGTGCTCTGTGTTCCTCCTCAGGGCCACGTGGTGTGTGGGGGTTCCAGCTCTCATGGCTGTAGCCAGTGTGACCCCCCCGGGCTCTCTGGACCTGCTGCAGCCGGGCTTCTCCAAGACGCTCCTGGGGACGAAGCTTGAGGCCAAGTACCTGTGCTCTGCCTGTAAAAACGTCCTGCGGAGGCCCTTCCAGGCCCAGTGTGGCCACCGCTACTGCTCCTTCTGCCTGAACAGCATCCTCAGGTGTGCAGGGTGCTGCCGGGGTGGCAAGGATGGAGGGTGGCACTGGCGTCAGAGTGGCACTGTACAGTTTGGAGGCTCCCAGTCTGAGTCCTCCCCAGATTCTGCAGGCTGGTTGTTTAGTGTCAGTTATCTATTGCAGTGCTGTTTGGGGGCCCCGGGGCGAAGTACGATGCATCGTTAAGGTTAACAGGACCTACTTTCTTCACTGTTGGTCACTGGTCACTGGGCACTGGGAATCCCACTCCGCACAGCTGCTCCAGACGGCAGCCGAGGAGGTCCTGGGCACCCGGGGCACCAGTGTCACAGAGCACGTGGCCTCTCCAGAAAATAGCAGTTTGTCACGAAAGGAGGGAGTCCCTTGGGTGGGAGGATGCTCTCCTCACACCCTACCCTCTCAGGATTTGCTCTTTTCCTGTGTATGCTTAATGCACAGTGCTGTGGATTTCATTGAGGGGAATTTAAGAATTCGTGGTGTGGAGTTGGTTTGTAGACTGGGCAGACAGCGATCATTTCTTCTTCATAGCAGGTTTCACAGGAGATTTTGTTTCTGTCCCCAGCTCTGGGCCTCAGAACTGCACTGCCTGTGTTCACGAGGGGATCTATGAAGAAGGTGTTTCTATTTTAGAAAGCAGCTCGGTGAGTACAATTTCTTGGAGCTATGAATGTTGAACAGAAAGCCTTTTAGAATTCCCTTTGCAACATTGGTGGCAGGATGCGACCCGAGCAGACATGAGTGCTCAGGGTTTGAGACGCTGGTGCACAGCTTGGGTGGTCCTCAGTGTCACGCTGTGCCCTCCATGGCCAGGAAGGTGGCGCTGGCTGGTTGGGTAGGGCTGAACTTGGGGTGGCACTTGCTCCCACAGTAGGGTGCTGGAGAAGGTTCAGCCCGAGGGCTGTTGCTGTTCCCAGGCCTTCCCGGACAACGCTGCCCGCAGGGAGGTGGAGAGCCTGCCGGCCATCTGTTCCAACGAGGGGTGCACCTGGAAGGGGACCCTGAAGGAATATGAGGTAAAGCAGGGCGTCCCTGTGTTGCTGCAGGCTGCTCTGGAGCCCCGCTGGTGGAGATGACACTCCCCAGATCAGTGGTCTCCAGACCAGACCTGTCCTCTGCTCCTCGGGCTGTAGCCGTCTCCTGTCTGTGGGCCAAGATGTGTGGCCAGCCTTAGATGTCCATTTAGAGACCAAATTGTGCAGTGTGCAGCCCTGCACATGGAGCCTGGTACTTTCCCTCTCTGTGCCTCAGTTTCCTCGTCTGTCCACAGAGGTGCAGTTCTCTCGCCACTGTGGGATGTGAGAATTGGAGGTGCCCATGTATGAGGACCTGGCCTCATGCCAGCCCTGGGGTGCTGTATTTGCCTTGGCAGTGGATTTCCCAGTGCTGCAGGGTAGGTCCATCTGTGTTGGCACCTATAGCTTTCAAGCTCTGTGGGATTTCTGTGTTTAGTTGTGCTTTTGAGATGTGGGTCTCCCCATGGTACCCGAGCTGGCCTGGAACTCACAGTCCTCACGGCAGCCTCCCAGGCTGCTGGGATTGCAGGTTTGTACTGCTGTGAACTGTGATGACATGGGAAGTCACAGTTCATGAGCACATTTATTCTGTGCTCACAGAAAGACTTCTGGCCAGTGACAGAGGTGGCCACAGGCTGGTCCTGACGTTGTTGTGCTTTGTCTTTCTGTACCAGTAGAGGCCAGTGTGTTGGGCACCTCAGTGTGACCCTCTCGGCACCCTCAGCCCTGCAGCGCGTGTCCAGCACCTTCCTCTTGGTATTCTTAGTCGATGCCCTTCAGGAAGTGTCACCTCGGATGTGCGCACAGGAACATTCACAGCAGCTCGCAGATGGAGGCACCCTCCATTTCCCCTGACAGGGCGGCTAAACGAGTGGGGCGTGGTGTGATGAGACTGTGACGCTCACACTCACTGCAGCGGGGCCCAACCTGAGGAGCTCCTGCTGAGTGAGCCAGCCGGTCACCGAAGACGGCTCCTGCCGGCCCCCTCCCAGGAATCCTGGAGCTGCCGGGTCCTTGGAGATGGACAGGGAGTGGTGGCAGGGCGGGAGTTGTGGCTGACTGAGCAGCGTGGGAAGCTGGGGTCTCAGAGTGCGGAGATTCCTTGAGAACAGCCTGCTTGGTCCAGGTCGGGGGCTGCAGTGGACGCTTTGCTCACAGCCTGCTGGCCTGTGCCTGGGCCTCCAGGGCCAGGGCAGCCGCGGTGCCCAGAGAAGCCAGACCCTGAGAAAGTTGGGATCCTCTCTCCTTCCCTGTTTGCTTGTGTGTCTGGCCACACTTCCCTCATTCTTTTTGTTTTCTTGATGCTGGGGATGGAACCCAGGGCTCCCTGTGTGCTAAGCACATGTCTGCCGCTGAGCTGCCCTAGCCGCTCCTTTGGCTTCTGATGGGCTGTAGGCTCTGAGTTAGCTTTGCTGGGGGAGCAGCCCTGGCTGCCCCTGGTTGCCTGAGGGGCTGTGCTATGCTCCGTAGTGCGGTGCCCTGGTCAGCTCCCGAGCCAGGCCCAGGCGCTGCTCCTGGCGTTGCTTGCGAGGAAGGGGTCCCTGAGGAAGGGGGCAGGCCTCGGTCTACCCCATGAGGATGGGCCTGTGGGACGGGCAGTGGGGCGCTGAGGGGCAGGCAGGGGCACGGGGCCCAGCCCTGTGCAGGGCTCTGGATTCCCCTGAGGTTCCTGGGCTGTGGTGTCCATGAGGCCAGTGACCATGTGGGCTTGGCCAGGAGCCAGGGACTCCAGTGCCACACGGCCCCACAGGCATGCAGCCTGGAAAGTCCCTGGCGGGGTCCGGTGTGAGCTCTGGAAAGTCCCTGCGAGGAGCTGGGTTCGGGCGTGTGGGAGGGCAGCCCTGCTCTGGGACAGCCGGGCCAGGCCTGATTTATTGATAAAACCTCTGCCCTTTGGCAAGTGTCCAGGCCACCGAGCCAAGCCCTCCTCCCCTCAGCCTGTCCTCAGCTGGATGGGCAACCCTGAGGCTAGAGCTCTTTCTACTTGATGCTCTGAAATACTTGAAAAGTTTGGAAAAATGGGAAAAGATCATATTTAGTCTTTGGCTGTGCTTTTCCTTTTTGGTGCTGTCTTTGATTCTGAGAGCATGGTGGTTCTAGAGCCCAGTCCTGCGTCCCTGCCTCTGGGTCACCCGGCTCTGGCTGTGGGCAAGCACAGGTGGAGGGTGGCCCAGATAGCTTGCCCAGGTGCTCTGGAGACTCAGCTACGACAGCCCCGTTTGCTTAAAGAACTGAGTTTGAATTTTGGTTGAATAAATGCTGATTTCTTTGACTTGTGCATGTGAGGTCAAGGAGGGCACTGTGCTTTGTCCTGGTTACCCGAGGGGGCGCCTGCGGGACCCTAAGTGCAGACAAGCCAGTGTATCATCTCACTTTCTTTCACTGTGGTGCTGGGAATCCAGCCCAGGCTCCCACATGCTAGGCACACTGTACCCCTTACCCGTCCCCGACCCGTGAGCCTTCTGTTTAATAAAACCTTGGAACAGCCCCTTTCCCTGCCCTGTGCTGCCACGTGCTGTATCACTGAGCCACACCTCCAGCCCAAGAGCAGCCTTTCAGCTCAGTTCTACTTATGCGCCTGTTTTTGTGTTTTGTTGTTCGTGGTCCTGGGGATTGAACCTAGGGCCTTCGCACTGGGCTGTATCCCCAGCCCTTTTCTCATTTTTTATTTTCAGACAGTCTTCCTGTCTCAGCCTCCCACAGTGCTGGGATAACAGGGATGCACCACCACATTTTATCTTGACACAACTTAACAAGCTTAGCTAACCTGCTTGGCTCCATGCGCCTGTGGTGACCACTGCACACTGCTCGCAGACTTGCTTTGGGGGCTCCCGTGCCTGCCGGTCCTGTGCAGCTGACTTTGTCGCTCCTGTGGCTGGCTGAGACCAGGGTCCTGCTTGGTCTCTCTCCTCTGACTGTCGCAGCATACCGAGGTTGCAGCAGACCCCTGGGGTTCCAAGGGTGTCCAGAACCTGGCCCTTCCGTTTGTCACTGTGTGCCTTGTCAGTTGCTTTGGTGGCTCCCGCCCTTCCCTCCCATCTGTGGTGTGGCAGCCAGCAGCCCTTGGAGGTACATGCAGGTCTTGTCACCTTTCTGTCCAGACCCTTTTGCCAGGACAGTCGTTGGCATGAAGGTGCCTGGGCCTGGTCCTGAACCTGTGGCATGGGGCCAACCTGTGTTCCCTCCAGGTCCCTTGTGTCCTTCTGTGCTACTCTCCTTTTCCCAGGGTCTTGCCCGACCCTGCGTGGCCACTGAGGGTTTTTGGCTTCTCTAGACCTCCTTAGGGTGCTTCCCATCTCCACTACCTGGGGCTCCTGCCTCAGGTAGTCAGCTCCTCCCGCTCGCCCATGCTCCCTCGAGCTGGGTGGCATGGGGTGGGCTGCAGGGTCTCAGCCTTCACGCTGGCCCCTTGGCCTGTTCTCCTCAGCGTAGATCTCTGAGACGCCATCTGTGCCCAGGCCCTGGCTGGCCATCTCAGGCCCCGGGTCTTTGATGCTGACCATGCCAGGGTTCCAGTGCTGCAGGCAGGGACAGCCACCTCCATAGGTCTCTGCGTCTCCTGTGGGTTTCTGCCTCCCACACCCCATCTAGCGGTGCCAGGGCTGGGCTGGCAGCAGGAGCCTGAGCCACTTCCTGGGCCGGGGGCACAGCTGTTCCAGAGGCTGGGGCAGAGACATGCGGCAACAGGGCCCCCTCACCTCTGCCTGGGACAGGGGTCAGTGTCCCCAGTCTGGGAGTGGGGCGGGGAGGACACATGGGCCTGGGGAGGCCTGCATGCTGTGTGGGGCGCGGTCTCCAGGCTGGGAGGAGGGCATGCAGACTCCAAGCATGTGCACGTGCCGAGGCTGCCCAAGGGCCCACGTGTGCCCTGCTTACACCCCCTTCTTGTGTTGCCAGAGCTGCCACGAAGGACTCTGCCCGTTCCTGCTGACCGAGTGCCCTGCATGTAAAGGCCGGGTCCGCCTCGGGGAGAGGGAGCGCCACGCCGAGCAGGAGTGCCCAGAGCGGAGCCTGGCCTGCCGGCACTGCCGGGCGCCCTACTGTCGAGTGGACCTAGAGGTGCTGGGCACAGGGGCCAGCGTGGTGGTGGCCGCTCTGTGGACACAGGGCTCGAGCTTGGTGCTGGTGCCTGTGTCCCTGAGGCATAGGGTGGAGGGTTCTCGGGGGGCACTGGGCTCAGGTGTGAAGTCACTGCCGAGGCAGGTGAAAAGCATCTTTTAGAGAAGCCGTGCTCACCAGGCCAGGGGTCGGCAGTGTCACCAGTGCCAGGCCAGTGTGTCCTCCTTAGGCTGTCAGCAAGCAAGGCTGACCTCATGTCACTTCATCGAAGCGGCTGGGAATGTGTTTCTAAAGGGCACAGAGCTACAGCGCTGTCAACACCACCCCAGCCAGCTTTGCCCCGAAACCAGCACTGAGGTCATGTTGGCTCCAGAGTGCATGGCTCTTCGTGGCTGGGAAGAGAGAGGAAGCAGTGGGGTCCTGTGTCCCTGTGAGGCTATGCCCCTGGTGACCTGCAGACCTCCCTCAAGGACACAGCTTCTGAAGGGCCACCCCTCCCCATTGGCTGCACGGGCGAGCAGCCCATTACACGTAGCCTTTGGGGAACGCTTGTCCAGCCCCTAGCAGCCACATTTGGAATGCAGTAGTTAGGCTCGCGCCCCTCGGTAGCTGGCCTGGCCCTATTGTCTAAATGTGTCTTACAGGGTCGCCTACATCTGCTGAAGTAGTGTGTCGGGTGGGTGCCTGCTGCTCGGCCGTCCGTTCCCTGGTTTCCGGGTTTACACAAGGGCAGGCCCGAGCAGGGCCATCTGGGAGCTGGGTGTCTGCAGCAGCACGCGAGGGTCTCAGGGGTGGTCTAGCCACGCGGCCCAGCAGTCAGCGAGTTCTGCCCACCTCGGACCCTGCTGCTGGCACTGCCGTCTCTGTCCTCATGGGGCCCTTCTTTTCCGTCCAGTGGCAAAGTGGATGTTCCACTTTCCTGTCCTCTGCAGTGGCCTTGTTTCTCGTGTGCTCTGGAAGTGTAGCCCAGGAAGAAGTCTTTCGGTCCTAGCTCGGGGTGCCGGCGGGTGCTGTGCCATCTCTGGAGGCAGGGAGGGCCCACATGAGGGTCAGGGCTCCCCTTGTGCACAGCCCTCTCCTCACCCCGCTCCCCATCTAACCTGCCCGCTCCTCCCCAGGCGCACTACGAGGTCTGCCCCAAGTTCCCCATGGCCTGCGACGGCTGCGGCAAGAAGAAGATCCCTCGGGAGAAGGTAGCTCGGGGCCGAGGGCCTGCACTGTGCGGGTGGCGGTGGGGTCCTGGCCCGTGGCTGAGGGATGGCACAGTGATCCAAAGCTTTCCTGTCGGGCAGTGGCCCAGATGTATGTGTCACTTGGGCCTGGCAGCCACAGTTCTGGGCCACAGGTCTTTGTCCTTCCACACACGCTGTTACCTTCGTGTGCACTGGGTGTGGTGCTGGGTGTGAGCCTGGGGCCTTGCCTGGGCTGGGCAGGTGCTGTGCCACAGAGCCCACCCACCTGGGCCCCATCTTCAAATACCTCATGAGCCAGATGTTAAAGTTGTCGTCCTCCATTTGCTGCTTGTGAGGAGCTTTGGTATGGACCTGACCTGAGTCTTTTCGGAAGTGACGTGGGTGTGGAGAGGCCCTCAGGGCTGAGGTGATGACAGTGACACCTTGGGACAGGGCATCTGATGTCCTTTGGGCCTAGGGAGGCAGCCCCTGAGGAAGGTCGTTGGGAGGCAGTGCCGAGTGCCTTCCCAGGCCTGTCCCTGGTGGGCCGGTGGGAGGGGCAGCCCGCAGAGGCCAAGGGAGAAGGAGCCAGTGCGGCGGTGTGGGTGGTGGTGGCGGTGGCGGTGGCGGTGGCGGTGCGCAGGGCTGCAGGCTTGGCCAAGCACGTGTGCTTGGGGCCCATCGGCTCCTTCCTGTCTGTCTGGTTTGCTCTCATTTCTGTGCAGGTCACAGCCCAGGTCCCAGGGCTCCAAGTCTGAGTGGTCAGGAGAGGGGCCTCTGCTGCCCTTTTCCAGTTGTCCTGCATCCAGGTCCTCCTGTGGCTTTGGCTGGGTGCGCCCTCAGGTGTCATGTGGCCTTCAGTGGCAACTAAGGTGGCTCTCACACTCGGTGTGAAGTTCAGGCTCCAGCTCTTCTTTTGAGGGGCCTGAGGATTAAACCCAGGGCCTTCACTCTGAGCCACATACTTGCCCTTTTCGACTCGTAGTTCTCCTGCCTCAGCCTCCCAGAGGGCTGGGATCACAGGTGTGCACCACCACGCCTAGCCAGGCTCCAGTTCCTGGTGGGATCTCGTTGGGGGCTGTGGTGGACGTGACAACCCTTGGGAGGCCAGGACACTGGCCTGGTGCTCCAGTGCCTTGAAGCTAAGTATTGGTAGACGCTATCCCCGCTGGCTGTGGCCTATGGTGGCTCTGCAGTGTCCTCCACCTGGCCTGGCTCCTCCTGGCAGGTCTGGTACCCGGAAGGCAGGACTGGTCCTCGCCCTGTGGTTTTCTGAGTGGTGTTGGTGTTGTTTCAGTGCTGGGGCTTGAACTTAGGCCCTTGTGCACACGAGGTGCATGCTCCCCAGCCCTGATGTGCGTTTCTGCTATGGGCTGGGGTTGGGTCCAGGCACCCAGCGGGCCTCCTCCCTTGTCCTGACCCTGGGATGTGTGTCTTACCAGCCCTGGCCTGATCAGCCCCTGTCCATGCGCACCACGCATCCCTAAGGCTGATGGCAGTGACGCCCATCGCAGGACCTCCCTAAACACAGGGTGCTCTCTGGGGCAGCCCGAGACAGCAGCCGCCGTACACAGAGAGTGGGCTGTCGGCTTTGTCCCTGTGGGAGGCTTGGGGTGGCCCCGATAGCTCTTGGTCAGTGTGGAAGGGGTGAAATGGACTGGGACTGAGAAGGATGGCCCTGGCACCTCATCCCCCTGCCCCTCCAGTTTCAGGACCACGTCAGGACATGTGGCAAGTGCCGGGTCCCCTGCAGGTTCCACGCTGTGGGCTGCCCTGAGCTGGTGAGTGGCTCCCTGCCCCCTCGCAGCACCGACCCCCAGCCCCCGCTGGCTTTGTCTGCTCTCTTTCCCCACCACCAGCCCGCTCTGGAACACCTGCCCTGAGCCTCCCTGGATGCCAGGGGAGCCTCACACTCACCAGGGCTGTGGCCAGCACCCCTCCTGCTGTCCTGGGCCCCTGTGCCGCCCTCCCCTCTTGCCCAGGAAAGGAAAGGGCACTGTCGCTGTGCAGGTGTCCAGCCAGAGCCCCGGGGCCCAGCACTCGGCTCATCCCCCGGGGCCCACTTGCCTCCCAGCGGAGGGCTCCCTGACTGTCAGCAGACGGTCCTGCCCTCCCCTTCCGGGTGCTTGACAGCTGTTCCTGCCCCTGCCGCCTGCTGTGGCAGTTACACGGGAAATCAGATGGGCTACAGCCTCCTTCCGGCCTAGCTTCGATTCACAGCTGCCCATGGCCCCCAACCTCTGCCCTGCCTTCTGATTTTTGAGTGTCTTTAACATTTGATCTTGTCACAGAAGACTGAAAAAAACTTAGCTGAAGTTAGGCTTCTTTAGCGATGCCTGGCTTCTGCCTCTGTTTTCCACTTTTCCCTGAGAGCAGCTTTTTAAATGGTGCTTTTCCCTCGTCCATCCATCCATCCATCTACCAGTGATGTTTTGCTGTGTTGCCCAGGCTGGCCTCGAACTCTTGGGCTTATGTGATCCTCCTGCTTTACCCTCCTGAGTACCAGGACTACAGACACGCCACCACGCCCTGCCTCCTTTTCATTTCTGAAGCAAATGTTATGTAGGAAGCTTTATAATTTTGAAGCACACTTGATTATTAGACAGTGGCAGCTTAAATGCTGTCTAGAGATGAGGACAGAATGGACTGAGCTGAGCCATTGCCAGGCATGCTGGACACCTGTGCTCCTGTGGCCCCGCCCATCAGTGCGGTGAGACTCAGTGCACGGTGCCAGCAGCCTCCCACCTGTGGCCATAGGTGGAAGCCGAGGAGCTGCAAGGGCACGAGGGGCAGTGGTTGCGAGAGCACATGGCCCTGCTGCTGAGCGCCCTGCTGGAGGCCCAGACCCTTCTGGGGGGCCAGAGCCAGGCGGGACCCGAGCTGTTACAGCGGTGCCAGGCCCTGGAGCGAAAGACAGCCACCTTCGAGAACATCGTCTGCGTCCTGAACCGGGAGGTGGAGAGGGTGGCTGTGACTGCGGAGGCCTGTACCCGGCAGCACCGGCTGGACCAGGACAAGATTGAGGCCCTGAGCAATAAGGTTGGTGGCCGCAGGGCTGGTGGCCACGTCACTAGGGAGCCCAGGCAACGTAGAGCCCATGTGCTGCCTGCCTCAGGCTTTGGCACCTACACTTCTGAGCTCTGGGGTGGCGGGCACAACTAGGGTTTATGGAACCTGAGAGCTGACTCGTCCTTTCTCAGGCTTGTGTGTGTGCCCTGTACTCTGCAGGAGGGGTCTGCGCCAGTGGGGCGAGGGCTGTGCGGTTGGGGTGGCTGTCCTCAGGGACTGGTGGGGTCAGGTGGCCTAAGAGGCTTGTGCGCCTGCCCATAGGTGCAGCAGCTGGAGCGGAGCATTGGGCTGAAGGACCTGGCCATGGCCGACCTGGAGCAGAAGGTCCTAGAGTTGGAGGCGGCCACCTATGATGGGGTCTTCATCTGGAAGATCTCAGACTTTGCCAGGAAGCGCCAGGAGGCTGTGGCTGGCCGCACGCCGGCCATCTTCTCCCCAGGTGCTGCCTAGAGCTTTCCATGCCCTGCTGGGCCTGCAGCCCCACAGCTCCATGTCCTCTTGTCCCCATGGCCTCATGGGGCAGCTCTCCAGGCAGGGCTGGGGTCTCTCCTCAGCTGGCACCAGGAGCCTCTGTGCCTCCTTATGGGAGTTGGGGGCCATCTGTCCTCAGGCAGGAACTGGGACACAAGGGCCTGATGGTCAGGCTGGTTGCACACAGGGGTGCCCTTGTCACCCCCAGATGGCAGAGGGTGTGGGGTGCCATGGCTTGGGTGGTGTGGCACGGCTGCCAGGGGGATGGGGCTGTCGAGTGTCATGCTGAGCTAGTCTGGCCTCTCCCCAGGGCAGATGTTTCTCCCTTCACCCCCACCTTCGGGGTCTCTGGAGGCGGACACTAGGGTCTCCTCCCACGGGGACTGCTTACCGGCATGCTGCCTGACTGCCTTCTGGGGTGCTGCACAGCCCCCTTGCCTTGGGGGCTTCAGCCACACCTGTGAGTGCGATTCACATTCGAGCTGACTCCCAGGAGCTGCTACTGAAGCAGTGGGTTCTGTGGTCGAGCAGAGATGCGTGCAGCTGCTCCTGCCTGGGGTCACCTTGACACTGCAGGGCCCTGCCTGGCACCACTGTCGTCCTCTACATGGCACATCCTGAGTGTGCCTCTGTAGGGGCCAGAAGCAAATGGACTCACCCTTGATTCAGGCTTGTTGTGGGAGAACCCCAGGGCCTCCTGTGTGCACGGTGCCGCCCGGGACTTGGGCTGGGGCCTTCCCATGGTGGTGCCTCTCTGCAGGGGCTGCTATGCCTGCCGTGTACCCAGGTAAGAGGGCCGGCTGGTGCAGCGTTTGCTTCAGGCGATGCTGGTGATGGGGTCCAGCAACGAGCAGAGGCGGCAGGGGACAGGAACAGGCTGCACAGGCCCTGCCCGTGAGGGCCAGCTGGAGGATGGCCACTCCCTAGGGGGCTGGTGCCTCCCTTGGGGCTCTGATGGCCAGTTCTCTGGGCCAAGCTCCAGCTCAGAGCAGGGCTTCGGAGGGGCCAGTAGTGATGGGACCCCACTGCTTTAGGGCCTGGTGTGGCACAGGGCAGAGCACAGCCAAGCTCCTCGTGGGGAGGAGCGGAAGCAGAAGGGGTACAGAGCCCCACTGGCTGAGGACCCCAGTAGGCCATGCCTCCTTAGGCTTCCACGCCTCCCAGCAGGCTGGCCGTTGCGGGGACATTCCAGAGCCACGTGAGATGCACAAGAGGAGTCTGTTAGGGGAGCTGGCCACCGATGGTGGAGGCTGGGACACGACAGGCCATCTGGTAGCCGGGGACCCTGGATGCTGCCAGCAAGGTTTGCTCTAAGTCCAGCAGCCTCAGGATCCCAGAGCTGCCGGTTCAAGTCCTGGAGTCCAGAGCCATGGAGCTGGAGCTCTGCTGGCCACAGTCAGGGAGGACGTGTCCCCACCCCAGGGCAAGGAGGCTAGTGTGCCTTTCTTTGCCATTTGTCCTCCCTGGGTCTCAGCTCAGCACAGCTGCCCCTGGAGGTGGACAGCGCGTGCCCAGGACAAGGCCTGAGCCGCTCTAGGCCTCCCTGCCCAGGCGAGCTGCCTCTGAGCTCATCCTCACACAGTCCCTGCGGGGCAGGGCAGTGTGCCGCTGCCTCTCTGCCCCGTCCCTGCCTCCGCCTCCTCGCTGCCCTGAAGGTCCCTGGGCAGGAGCCGCACCCTGCCTGTCCTCACTGCCCTCTGTTGCCCCCCAGCCTTCTACACGAGCAGGTACGGCTACAAGATGTGTCTTCGAGTCTACCTGAACGGCGATGGCACCGGGCGGGGGACGCACCTGTCTCTCTTCTTTGTGGTGATGAAAGGCCCTAACGATGCCCTCCTCCGCTGGCCCTTCAACCAGAAGGTGTGGCACTGTCCTGGGGTAGGAGGGGTACCTGGGGCCTGTGAGGTGCAGTGAGGTGGCCCAGGATGGGGTGGCACCAGTTGTCGCTCCCCAGGGGTCTGGTGTGCGCCGCGGCTTCTGACTGCTGGCCACAGTGCCAACCCCTGGCTCCAGGACCAAGCTTGAAAGTGAAGTCTGCCCTGGGCACTGGGCTGCAGCACAGAGCCCTCTGCCTGGCGTCACTGTCCTGGAAACCCGGGTCCACCTTGCCCGAGGACTTGAGGCTCCAGAGGTCAGGCTGGGACAAGAAGGGGACAGCCCCTTCACTTCACAGGGGCCCAGCCCTGGGCACGTGCAGCTTGGGCTGCGGGGGTTGGAGCGGGCCCACAGACCATCAGGCTTGGGTGCACCCTGAGAACGGCTCTTCTGCCCCCAGGGGAGCCAGGTCAGGTCAGCACGACTTGGAAGCTGCACAGTGGCACAGGTGCAGCCGGCCAGGCTGGGCCTGAGAGCTGGGTGTCCGTGTGGGAGTGGGAGGCGTGGGCACATTCGCTGTAAGCGTGTCCTGCCTCGGGCCGGCATGCAGGGTTGCCCGGTTGGGCACTTGGAGCTCAAAGGCTCGGTCCTCCTGGGGCCTCTAGGTGACGCTGATGCTGCTCGACCAGAACAACCGAGAGCATGTGATCGATGCCTTTAGGCCCGACGTGACCTCCTCGTCCTTCCAGCGGCCGGTCAGCGACATGAACATCGCCAGCGGCTGCCCCCTCTTCTGCCCCGTGTCCAAGATGGAGGCCAAGAACTCCTATGTGCGGGATGACGCCATCTTCATCAAGGCCATCGTGGACTTGACGGGTCTCTAGCCACCCCTACCTGGCACAGTGCCGAGGGAGGAGCCACCGCAGGGCCAGGGTCCTGCACACAGGTGGGCAGGAGGAGCCCACGCCGTCCCAGCAGCAGAGACGGAGTAGCTGGTCTGGCGAGCCCTGTCCTCTCCGGAAGGGTCCCACGTGGGCACCAGGGCTCCCGGCCTGCTCCTGCGGCCGGAGTATCTGGCCGCTGGGAGAAGAGCAGGGTGGTCCTGGAGCATAGGGCCGAGGCCCCGCAGGCTCTGGACAGGAGTGGCCGTGCTGCCCGTGGGGCCGACCTGGGCTGAGGAGCTGTTGGTATTAAACCTTTGAGATCCCGTGGTGAGTGGTGTCGTGTAGCTCTGGCCCGGGCAGTGGGGGCCTCGGGGCTCCTGCCTTTCCTCCCGCTGTCCTCTCTGTGCCTGTGTGCTGTGAGCTCCTGCGGACACTGAGGCCAGGGAGACGGCAGGGAAGTGCAGCAGAGCGGGCCTCAGCCTGGCCAAGGGCGGGTGGGCGGCACCCCAAGTCCCAGTCAGTGGTAGTGGCCTCCTCACGTCCCGGTCCTGGGGGCCAGTGAAGCACAGGTGAGGCCAGCAGTCGGGCGCACCTCCACTGCAGCCCTGCCAGTGCTCTGCGCAGGGTTCTGAGCTCCTGTCCACCTGGCTGTTTACCCTTTGTGCCTGTGTTTCTGTATCTACAAACAGTATTGAAAATATGCAGTGGTCGTACCCTGAGTCACCGCAGGGGCTGGGGCTGGTCTGGTGACACCCACTGCCGTGTCCCCTAGAGGAGACAGCTCGTGTCCTGAGATCCGTGGCTCCAGGTTCCTCATGCTGACCTGGAAGCAGAGTTAGGGGCCTGGGTGTCCGTGCCGCTTCGGGCTGCTCTGCAGGAAGCTGGGCCTGGTGCTTCCCAGCACTAAGCTGGCTTCGCACAGCCCCACCCCGACCCCAGAGCATGCTGTCTGGGCTTGAGGGCTGCTGTGAGGCGTGGTCCCTGGTCCTCGTGACCTGACTTCCAGGGAGGCAGCGGGCCAGGCACCTCTGCTGGGCCCAGGCCCCTTCCAGATTTTCCCCGGGGAAGTGCAGTGTGAGTCAGGGACGTCAGACCTGGTCTCCTCCTGTTGAGCAGAGCTGCTACTCTTCAGGTCCTCGCCTTTGATTACATCTTTGAATTGTAAATGTAGATGTGATCCTTGAATAATGGATTTAAAGTTTTCTTTTTAATATGGCTAGTTTCTACTTTGGGAATTTGTATGTGATATATATATTTTTGTTTGTTTCTTTTGTTTTGGGTTTTTTGAGGCAAGGTCTCCCTTTGTTCAGGCTGACCCTGAATTCACTATTTAGCCGAGGCTGGCCTTGAACTCTTGGTGATCCTCCTGCCTCAGCCTCCCAAATGCTGGGATAACAGGCATGTGCCGCCACATCCGGCAACATACATTTTAAAATTAGGGTTCAGGTTAACGCTGTGGTACATCATCAGTCTCTTAAAAGGAAATAGAGGGAGCTGGGTGTGGTGGCCCATGCCTGTAGTCCTAGCACTTGGGAGGCTGAGGCAGGAGGATTGCTGCCAGTTGGAGGCCAGCCTGGGCTCCATTGTGATTTCAAGGCCAGTCTGAGCTACATAGGGAGACCCTGTCTCAAAACACCAAAATAAATAAGTAAATAAAGGCTGGCAGGTTGTGGCTGAGTGGGAGGGTATGAGCTTAGCATTAGTACTAAGGGTAACAACAAAGAAATGGAGGGCCGGGGATTTAGCTCAGTGGTTCCGCTGCCTGCCTTGAAAGCTTAAGGACCCGAGTTCAACCCCTGGTCCCCCCACCCAAAAAAAAACCCTCAGGAGTACAAAGAAATGGAAAGGGTTGGTTAGCTGAGAGGCTTGGGAAGATGTTTACCCACAGGGCGCACTCCCAGAGTAAGGCTGAGGCGGACCGGGGACCTGCCCCAGGAGCTGCAGGGCAGCAGGAGGGCTGAGGCTGACACTGCCAGAGCCGGGGCCAGAAGGGGTCGGGGCCCTCAGACCTCGCAGAGGGAGGCTGGTCTGCACACTGAGCTGCTCTGGGCTGTGGCCCCACCCCATACAGGAGGGGCTGGAGCTCCCTCTGCACTGCTCAGACCCATTTCCCACCTCTTACAGTCGCCACCAACGCTGTAATTTTAGGGCATTTCGTTATCCCAGAAGGGAACCTGTCAGCAGCAACTTCGTCCCTCCCACTTCGTCCCTCCCACACCCGACAGCACAGCTGGACTCTGTGCCCTGCACGCCGCTCTCCTGGACGCTTATTGAGTAGAGCCGCCCCAGTCCTCAGCGCTGTCTCCAGGTTGTGTCCGCTTGTGGCTGTCCATGTCCTGTCATCAGGCCTGGGCAGTGTCACCATGCGGTTTTAGTGACTCGCTGTACAGGGATGTGGCCGGTTCCCACGGAGCAGCTGCTGGGAAAATGCTGCTGTGGACGTCTGCCCTGGCTCGAGTGGTGCTTTCTTCCCTCCGGAGTCCTCTACCTGGCTGCCCCATCCCACATTCTGTGGGACACTCTTTTTGCTTGGTGCCTTTCCTTGATCCGGTCCCTGTCTGCTGAGCAGGGCCCGCTATGCGTCTGGGTGTGGGTCCCCAGAAGCAAGTTGGTGCCTCCCAGCGTCTGAGCTGTGACAGTTGCTGGAGGTTTGTGTGCAGATTGCTGTTGAGCACTCTGGCTCCTGAGGCGGATACTGGGAGTGGGGTTCTGGGTCGCCGTGGGGTTCGTGCTGGGGTATTTCATCATCACCCTTTTTTTTTGAGACAGGGTTTGGCTGTGTTGCCCAGGCTGGTCTTGAGCTCCTGGGCTGAGCAGTCCTTCTGCCTCAGCCTCGAAAGTAGCTGGAACTGTGGGATAGCCCACATCGTCAGGCGCACTTGGCAGTCACTGCAGTGCACGTGCAGTAGTGTCTTGCTGTGGTTTCACTTTTCATTTGGCAGGTGTCCGGGGCGGAGGCTGTCTCTCTGGCAACGTCAGTCACATCTTTTGCCCGTGTCTAAGCTGGACACCATCTTCCTACTGAGTTGAGTGAGAGTTGCTTGCATATTCTGGGCACAAGTCCCCTGTCGGGGGCAGGGTGTGCAGATACCTTCTCCCAGTCTGTAGCTCAGGTCTCACCCTTGTAGCAGTGTCTTTCGTCTGCATGGTCCTCGGTTTTGTCTTTTGTGGGCTGTGCTCCAGGGCCATGTCTGAGGACTCTTCCTGACTCAGACTGTGACGGTCCTTTGTGAGTTCACCTGCAGGTTCTACACATTTCACGCTGCACGCAGGTCTGCGTCCCCGAGTCCTTGTGCGAGGTGTGAGCTTCAGGTGCTGCTGCCTTGCCCTGGCCGGGCTCTGCCCTGGGGGACGATGATCTTTCTCGTTTTTATAATTTGTAAGGAGTTGATTTGTCACATCTATGTGATCTGCGTTCTGATGGTCTGTGGATCTGTCCCTTCACCAGCAGCTCCTCTGGTTTAATCTTGGTTTTCACTGTGCTTTAGCGCTGTTTGCTCCTCTGCCAGTGCCTGTCACGTTGGCGTCAGGCTCTCTGTAAGGAACTGCCGGGGTTCGGCAGCCCTGTGGTCAGTGCGCGGGAGTAGGGGCTTGCCGTGTCCTTGGCCCATGGCTGACCTGCCTCCCACACCTCCACACTCCGAGTGGCTCTGCAGGCAGGCATGTGTTCATCTTCATAGATTTAACAGGATTTTATGTACAAGCAATCATGTTGTGTGTGGGCAGCGGGTTTGTTTTGTCTTTTCCAATCTGTGACCTGATTTGTTTTTAAATAAATTTTATTTTATCCCATTCCCTCCAGTCCCCTTCCTCTCCCTATGTACAGAAGCTCTGTTTCCATTTTTCCCTTCTATTTTCACTTTTTTCTTGTTCCTTCCTTCTGTTCTCCCTCCTCCCTGTTCCTCTTCCCATTTAAACATTTTCTTCCCATTTCCTAATATCTATCATACATTTTGGTCTTTATTTACGCTTTCAGTTTCTCACACCAGAGAAACAATGTGGTGTTTAAACATGTGTGTCCTATTTATCTCACTTAAGAGTATGGTCTGGAGGTCCATCCATTTAGCTAGAAATGTCTGAAGCTCATCCTTCTTTATGGCATAGTAGTACTCCATCGTATGAAAAAAACCCCACATCTTTATCCATTTGTCGGTTGATGAGCATTTGTGCTGTTTCCAAGATTTAGCCATTACAAACTGTGCCACTATAAACATGGGTGTGCATACATCACTTGGTATGATTCTTTTAATTCTTTCAGGAAGATACCAAGAAGAGGAATAGCTGGCTCAAATGGAACCTCTAGTTTTAGTTTCTTGAGGGATCTCCACACTGACTTCCACAGTGGCTGCACCAGCCTGCACGCCCACCAGCAGTAGAGAAGGCTTCTCTTTCCCCAGAGCCCCGCCAGCACTTGTTATTGGCTGATTTCTTGATAGCAGCCATTATTCTGGGGTGAGGTGGAATCTCAGTGTTGTTTTCATTTGCCTGTGAATGAACAGTGACATGAACATTTTTTCATATGTTTATTTGCCCTTTCTAATCCCTCATCTGAGGAGTGTCATTATTTCAGATGCTCACTTGGCATTGGGTCTTTAAATTTGGAGTGTGGCCTGATTTCTTCACCTGTCTCCCAGGCCGAGACCCCCTTGCCCTCTCCCCTGGCTCAGGGAGTGTCCCTCACCATGGCCAGTACCCTGAGCAGGCTGAGCAGGCCTTTCCTGTTGGCCGCTGGTGGCACGGCACACGTGCTGCAATGAAAGCTCTGAAAGTTCGCCATCACTGCTCCTGATGTGCCCTGTGGCTCAGAGCCGTCGATGCCAGGGCCGAGCCACCTTGCTGCCCTGCAGTGACCCACCTTGGGTTCGGCTACGGACCTCAACCTCACATGTGTGTGGGAGATCCACTGGTCTGTCTGCATGGGCCTTCTGACCCATGGTGTGGTACAGTGTGACACTCTGAAGCTGAGAGACTCGGTCACATGACTTCTGTCACACAGCTCTGCCTGATTTATAAAGAAGCTTTACCACAGACAGGAGCGTTCCTGGATACAGGGCTTGTCCTGTCCGCTGATGCCCACTGGGCATCTCGGGACATTGCCCTTCGAATGAGAGGACACTGTGTTGTCTTTGGTTCTGGGGTCGAGGCTCAGGTGGAAGTCAGTGTCAGCGGTGAGGGTGCTGCTGTAACCTGTGGCCGGAAGTGTGGGGCTGACTGTGGGTGGGAAAGGCTGGGAGAGCCAGGATGCTGTCAAGGCCACCTGCTAATTCTGAGGGGGCTCAGCAGAGCTGGCGGGGAGCCCACGACCCCGGGGACGTCAGGGTCAGGTGTCCGTGCGCAGAGTGGGGCAGAGGGTGTACAGGAGGCCACGTGGATAGGTCTCAGCCGGAAGCGAGCTCGGCTGTGGAAACAGCAGCGCGGTTTCTGCAGCCATGAGGAGCTGTGGTGGTGGCATCTAAGAGGCCTGAACTCGGTACCTGGGGCAGAAATCTCTTGAGTAGCAGTGTTCCTGGTGCCCCGTGGCTGCTTTTTTGGTTTGTTTATGTTTGTGTTTTTAATAGCGGGGTGCAAGGAGAGAGATTGTTGAAAGCATGGGCTTTACCTTTAGAAAGGTTAACAGAGGCAATGTCAGCCCGCTGTGCACTGAGCATTTTCCTGACAGGAATGCGAGGTTTGAGGTCTTCCCAGTGCCAGCGCCCAGTGCCTGCATGGACAGCAGGAGCCAGAGCTGCCCTGCAGCCTGGGAAGCTGGCGCCCTGCCCCTGCCCCAGGCCTGCAGAGGGCAGCCTGGGGCCCCCACATGCCTCTGCGGGGCTTCCAGCTCAGGCCCAAGCCTGTGCTTGTAGGAGGGGCTGACCCTGCAGGCACAGGGAGGGGACGCCCGGGCTGTGGTGGCCTCCACCTGCATCTCGCGGCACTGCAGGACAGTAGAGGGGACAGAACGAAGCCACCGAATAGCCACTGGGGCCATGTCTGGTGGAGTCCAGGACCCAGAACTGAGGATCCCAGGGTGCAGCCCCAACCAAGATCCTGGGCCCAGGCTGTGCCCCGAGGCGCTATGGGGATGGATGCTGCCCGAGGCCTGGCCCAGCCCCAGCCGGGGTCTGGACGGGCCTTGGACTCCGGGCTCCTGGCTTAGAGTGTGGATTTGGACTCGCTGGGGCCTGGCTTGCCTGTTTCTCCCCTCTGATCAGCCTGTTCAGTGCTGTCCACCTGGCACTGACTGAACCTCAGGCCCGAGTCAGCCGTGGCTGCTCTGGGGAGGCTCTGGCCAGGTGCTGGGAGGCAACCATCTGGTGGCCTCAGGTGTGTTCCACAGGGGAGAAGCACAGGGGTTGGAGACCAGGCAGGGGCTTGGTGTGTCCCCCGATTCATGTTGAAAAGTAGTTGCCCTGGGACAGTGTGCAGAGGTGACTGGCACGTGGCTGTGCCACGCCAGGTGATGTTGGAGCTGCTAGAAAGTGGTCTTGTCCTCCACCAAGGGAGGACAGCATGAAGGCCCCACCAGAGGTGCCACAGATGTTTGGACCCCACCCGCAGCCTCCACAGCTGTGAGCCAGTAAATCTGTGACCGTTACAGATCACCCCGTCTTGGGCGTTCTGCACTTGCAGCGGAGGGGGACCAAAACCGTGTCCTCAGCCTCTTGGGCTTCTTGCCGAAGCCCAGTGTGATGGTATGTGGAGGGCATCAGGTCAGGGAGGCCACGGCCAGCTGTGGACGTGCTGACCCCAGGACTGCAGAATGTGGCCTTCGTGGAAACGTGTCCGCATGAAGTCAGGAAGTGAAGATGAGGTCATTAGGAAAAGGAGAGGTGGACACAGGCTCACAGGGAGGGACTGGACAGTGCGGTGACACGGAGGTCACAGGGTGGAGACGGCCAGGGGCCCTGAGACTGCTGGGCACTAACCCAAGGCAGGGCGAGGCGGCTGCTATGTGTGCCGCTGTCGCTGTGTGTCTGCAGCTTGAGAGCTCCTCTGGGCTTCAGAGTCTGGCCCTGGGTGGTCCCTTAGTGTCCCGCAAATCGCCCTGGCCTGTGCTAAGCTGGCAGCGCCTTCTCCAGAGTGTGGTGAGGAGCCCCAGCAGACACATGCCCACGGGGAGGACTCTGGCGGGCAGCCCCTCCTACCTGCACAGGAGTCCTTGGTGGCCTCAGCACTGGGCTGGGCTGGGCTGTGTGCATCCCGAGCAGGTGTCCTTGGGCTTATTTTCTCCTAGGTTTGCTTGACTCTCAGTCTGCAGGTCCCCCCATAGAGCGAGTCTGGGGATCTTTTAGCTATCATTCTTGTTTTTTGGGGGGGTTTTTGGTGCCGGGGATCGAACTCAGGTCCTTCCGCTTTCGAGGCAGGCAGCGGAACCACTGAGCTAAATCCCCGTTTTAGCCATCATTCTTGCAAATCACCCTTTTCACCTTGTGGGCTTTGGAGGACAGGGATGTTGCCCCCGCCCCCACAGGTCCTGACCGCAGGCCGGATTCTCCCTCGGTCCTGTCCTTGGCGGGTCTCACACAGGGAGGGGCTCTTATCACAGCTGCCTTATGACCGAGACTGACCGTCAGAAGATAACTGCAGCACCTTGTCTTCTCGTCCTTGGTCTCTGGGAGTCTTCCTTGCAAGCTGACGTTTTCCTGGTCTGTCCGCATCAGGTAATTCGGGACTGTCCTCCAGATGGTCTCAACATTCTGCTGTGAGTCTAGACCTCGTTTCGTCCTGTGGAAATGCTGTCTGTGTAGCAGGCACTTGGTCTTGTGGGCCACGCATGGCCTGGGAGGCTCCTGCGGGTCCCTGTCTGGCCGTGACCCGCACTCTCAGGCTTGATGGCTGCAATGAGGAGCTGCCTGGTGCTCATGAACAGCTGCTTCTTGTTGGGGCTGCTCTCCCCAGCTCCCCGTAACCCTTAGCCCTTCAGCCAGGCATTTGGGGTGCAGTTGGGCTGCCCTCATCCCTTCCACGTGGCAGACCAGAGGGAGACAGTGACAAGGTGCCCCCTCGAGCTGCAGCTGCACTGATGGCAAGGACTGTCCCTGGCCCACACCCCCAGCCCGATGTGGCTCTTGTAGGCTCCCAAAGCCAGCACACCCCACTACAGGGTGCCTGGTGCGAGGGAACAGAGGAAGAAGGCCCAGGGCTCTCAGGCTGGGCACCAGGGTGCTCCTGGGTTGACCCCAGGCTCTCTTCCAGGTTCAGGTACTATTCCAGGGGGAGGTGACAGGTGCCAGCTGCGGGGCCCCATGTCTCAGCTCCTCGTTCACTCCGTGGTGCAAGGTTTATGGCCGCATCGCAGGCAGGGCCGCACGCCCCACTCCATCCTAGGGACCCCAGGCCTCCCTGAGCTGTGAGGGTTCTGTTCCTTGTTGAGCCACAGACCACAAGACGCATCCACACATGGTCCCCTCTCCTTCAGAGGTCGGCCTGGCTTCTGAAGATTTGTGTGGCTGCCATTTTCCTCTTTACATTCATGAATTCTTAGTGTCAACCACTCTACCTGTTTGTCTTAAATTTCTCCGTGTTTTTGATTTCCGCCCCCTGCATTAGTTTTGCAGTGGCTCTGCCCTTTCCACTTTGTATCAGACAGACCCTAGGCCCTCTTCCAGCAGCTGCTTCTGAAGGGTTTATGCCATGCTGTCCATGGGCCCTATGGCTGGGGCTCCGAGCTTCACCTTATCCTGTGCAGGGTGGTTGCTGTTCCGCAGGCTGGGGACGGACCCAGGGCCTGTGACACACCCCACTGCACCACCCCTATGGAGTGGGCCTGAGGCTCCCTGGCTGTTCCTCTCATGGCTCTCATTTGTGTCCAGCGACATGGACACTCACTACATTTGGGCCCTCGGGCCACGGGACCTCAGCCCACGCTGTGCAGCACCAGCTCCCCGCCCCCGCCTGACTGCAGGTGCTGGGGCTCCCCCGGCAGGCCCAGGGCGGCCTCTGCTCCATGGTGCCTTGCTCATGCCAGAGCCCTCCATGTTGCTGTTTCTGTTCTGTGGGGACCGGGGCATCCTAAGACAAGCGCTCAGCGCGGCCCACTGAGCCCCACCTCCACCCCACCCCGGAACCTCTGGGTTCAAACGGGCTGCCCAGGCCCACACTGCCTGGACCAGAGTTCACCCACTCCCTTGCCCCAGCCAGCAGCCTGGGAACTCCCCTCCCCTGTGAGGACAGTACGGCAGGCTGGGACCATCCTGTGGCCACCAGTACAGCGTGCAGCTCTGGGCTTCCCCTCCATCACGTGTCAGGAGCCCGGGGACACTGCAGGCGCAGCAGAGACAGCACTTGTGCTGTGGCCAGCTCTTTATTCAGGGCCTCCCAGGCAGCAAGTGCACACATACGTGTCTGCAGCAGCCCATACACCTGCCGGACACCACTGGTGCACAAGCTGAGTGCAGGGCCTGAGCCCTCTGCTGCCACCGGGCTGCCATCCCAGGCTTAGGACCCCAAGGTGTGGGCTATGTGACCCTCTGGCTGGGAGAGGGGTGGGTAGGAGGGGAGGCCTGTATCCTGTGCACCCCAGGCTGCCCCGAGGTCAGTGTGGGGTCTGTGGTGCCACCCTCAGTGGCCCCTGAGTGCTGAGCCTGGCAGCGTGAGTGGTCGCGTGCTCGGTGTGTGGCCTGAGGCCCGTCCTAAGGCTTTGCTGCTGCAAGCTGCTCTGCCCACACAGGAAAGAACTGCAGGGCCTGTTGCCCGCCATGGGTCCCAACAGCTCAAGTCACTGCTGTCCTCAGCGCCTGTGGCTGGCAAACCAGGAGAAGAAGGGCCGAGGGCGGGGACGCGGGGCCTGGAAGATGCGCACGGTGCGGGGCGAGCGCCAGGCCTTGATGGTGGCGTCGTCACTGGCCGTCAGCAGGAGCTCCTGCTCCTGAGGGCTGAAGGCCACCGAGTTGACCACGTCCTCGTGCTGCAGCTTGGCCAGGCAGATGTTGTAGTGGCGGTCCCAGATATAGCCATGCCGGTCCTCGGCCCCGCTGCAAGACAGGGCCTGGGTGAGCCCCGCGCCCACTGCTGGGGCCCCACCCCGGCCCACCAGTGCCCGTCACCCGCACCTGGCCACGAAGTCCCTGCTGACGTCCAGGAAGATGAAGAAGCACTCGTCGTTGGGCGTGTAGGCGCGGTGCGCACGCAGGGCCCGCTTCACCTCCCGCATGGTCTTGAGGTCGAACACCAGCAGGTCGATCTCCTCCGCGATGGGCGGCGGCTGCATGGGGTCGGCCACCACTGAGCCGGGTGGCCAGGCACGGCTGTTCACGTACAGGTACCTGAGCGAGGGCATGCGCTAGGACCAACATGCCACAGCCCGGGCTGCTGCAGGTCCCACCCAGGAGACGCAGGCCCACCTGTTGTCAGGGGACAGCCCCATGCCAATGATGTGTCCGTGTACGTCAATGACATGGTCCAGCGCGTCAAAGAAAGCATCGGGGCCCCGGCCCTCACCCAGCACGGGCCCCGCCGTGGTCATCTGGTGCGGCAGGATCTGCTTGATGCCTGTGGAAGGCAGAGCGTGCAGAGTCACTCCGCAGCACCCCAGCCTGGTCTGAACCCACCCCCGGCATCGCCCAGCCCTTGGCCGGGACCGGGCGTGCAGGGCCCGCTGCCCAGGAGCAAGGGGGCCAAGGGGCCTGGCTGGTGGGTGCTGCGGGTCCTGTGCGGCCCCCGGCCCTTCATTACCGATCTGATGTGGCGAGTAGGTGAGGCAGCCAGTGGTGAAGATGAGGTACTTGTTCCTGGCAGTGCTGTGCTCAGGCGGCTTGGTGCGGCCCTGGGCCAGCAGTGCGGCCACCCTGGTCTCTAGCGCGCGCTCTGACAGCCGTGTGTGCCCGTCCAACATGCCGTCTAGCGCACGCCGCAAGCCTTCCTTGGCACGGCCTGGGGCACACAGAGCCGGGCCGGCTGCCCTGTCCTCACTGTCACACCCCAGGTCGAAGACACGGCAGGGGGGCACAGCCTGGTCACCAGCGTCCAGCAGGAGGTCGGGGCTGTCGAAGCGGCTGCAGTCGGCCACCATCACCGTGCGGATGGTGCTGGCGTTGAGGTTCTGGATCTTGAAGAGCCGCTTCACCACATTGACATTCTCCGACTCCACGTCCTGTGCAGGGCGTGAGTGGTGGGGGCGGGGCCGTGGGTCAGGCCAGGGAGCCCCACTGCCCACCCTACCCTTTGTCTTGGCCCTGGCCCTGCCCCTGCCCCTGCCACACCTGGAAGGCGTTGTTGAGCCACAGCACGGAGCAGGAAGTGATGTCGCCAATGCGGTGCAGGTTCCCCGAGATAAGGCTAGTTTCTGTGAGCCAGCAGCCGAACACATCGTACGGTTTATTTCGCACTCGGGACAGCAGGGCGAAGGAGTCTGCGGGGAGGCCAGGGCTGGGCAGGCTGTCGGCAGAGGGCAGCAGGGCGGCCCAGCCCAGAGCCCCTGCTCACCTAGGCTGATGACAGCAATCTCACCAGATGAAGAGTTGTGCGGCCCCAGAAACACACCCGAGGCCAGCAGCAGCGAGTCATCCTGGTTGAACTGGGAGAACTGGGTGTAGCTCCAGTTGTAGGGCCTCATGTCTGCGCTGTGCAGCAAGGAGATGGTCAGGTCATTGTTCCAGATCTGCATGGAAGGCGCAGGTGGGTGGGACCTGGCCAGGACCCTCGGCAGGGGCAGCAGCAATCCCCTGTCCCGGCCCCACCACTGAGGCTGTCCAGAGAGGCTCAGGGTGAGAGACAGAAGGCTCCCGTGTGGCCCTGTCCTGGGCAGCTGGATCCCCTCCCATCTGTGGGTGCCATGCAGTCCAGGCCTGGGTGCAGGCCCAGTGACACCCTCACCTTCACTGTGCAGTCCTTAGAGCAGGAGGCAAACTGGTACCCCGAGTGGGAGAAGCTGAGGTGTAGGACCTGGTCCGTGTGCTCCTGCAGTGTCTGCACCTCCACACAGGGCACTGAGTCGTAGAGCCGCCGGAACTCCTCATACCAGGACGTGGCCGCTGTGGGCAGGACAGTGTCACCCCTGCACCCAAGCCTCCTTCCTCAAGCAAGACCGAGGGCTGCAACCTGGGCCACAGGACCTCCAGGGCCCTCTGGTCACAGATCAGGCCTCCGCTGGGCCTGCACCCTTGTGCTCATGGAGACCCCTCCCCACCGAGTGGCCCTGCCGCCCATGTGGGTGCTGACCTGGGTGTCGGGGCACCTCCCGGGCCACCTGATAATAGCGGTAGAACTGTTCCCTCCACAGGAACTCATCGCGGGAGACTGCCTGCCACTGGCGGCACACCAGCCCGGCGGCCAGCAGGTCAGCAGGGCCCAGGCTCAGGAAGATCTGGTAGAGGAGGCAGTCGGGGAGCAGGGGCGTGCCCCCCTCATCCATCGTGACATTCTGCCCGGGCGGCCCTGGAACCACCAGCAGCTTTCCTGACCCTAGGCCCCCCTCACCCCCAGCCCCGGAAAGAGGCTGGAGCTGGGAACCCCACCATGGGCGCACCCACGCTCCACCAACCCACTCCCCAGGGCTCCCGGGACTCCTGCGCCCGGGACCCCAGGCCCTCCTCACCCCGGACGGGCCTCGGCCCGGGTCACACCGTCCCGGCCGGGCCTCTGACCTCCATGACCCGGAGCCAGGATGACACCGGTGCCAGGGCAGGGAAGGGCCAGCGCCACCCCTCCCTCGGCTCCTGCTTCCGCCCCGGCCGCCCGAGGATTCCAGCCGGGGCCCGACTTCCTCCTGGTGGTCTCCGGGCTCCCCGCCGCGGCCTGGGGACCCCAGCAGCCCGCGCGTCGGCGGCAGGTGCAGGCGGGCGGGGCGGTGAGGGCCGACAGTGGACCCGAAAGGGGCAAGGTCGGGGGCGGGCGGCTAGGAGTGTAGGGCCGGTGGCGGCGGGAGAAGGCCGGCCAGGGAAGAGTTGGACGAGGCCGGTGAGGCCAACGACCGCGACGGGGCCAAGGCCGGGGCTCACCGCGGCGCCTCCGCCCGCAGGCCTGCGCGGACCCACTTCCGCCGCTGCCGCTCTGGACGCCGGCCCTGAGTCTCTATGGTAGAGTCGGCCAGGCTCGACGCGGCGCGCCCCGAGGCATCGAGAGCCCCGGCGCTCGACCGTTGCTGCCTTGTGCGCCTGCGCGCCTGAAGGCTCGCGCGGAACAGCTCCCCTGGTGGCGAGTAGGAGCGGCGGCCGGACAATGGGTCCGCGGTGGAGGCTCTGTGGCACGGGTTCGAGACCGACCCCAGCACTCTCCCGGGTCGCGCCGACAGCAAGCGGTTTTATGAGGCCAGCTTTGGCTGTGGGGATAAAGGCAACTGTTGGTGGTTTACAAGCCATGGATGTGCAAAGGGCTGAGCCCCAGTGGAAACGTGGCGGTTAGGGGATGGACCAGGAGCCAGAGGTCAACAAGGACTTTGTCCCCGGGCGCCCAGTCCCTGTGGAGGTCAGGCTCGAGAGGAGGCTGGGGGCCCCGGTAGGGGGAGGCCAAGGACAGATGTGGACTTCCTGGGCCGGGCTTCCAGGGGCACTGGTTGGTGAACTCTGACCTGGGACAGTGTAGCCCTCAGCCACCCACGCTGCCCCTGCCACCATGTGGTCCTCCAGGGCTGCACTGCTCCTGACCCTGCTCCTGGCGTCCGGCTCCCTGGGCCAGAGGGTTCGGAGGCCCCCTCGGCCCCTGTCCCCCATCAGCACCATCCAGCCCCAGGCCAACTTCGATGCTCGGCAGGTTAGGTGCAGGGAGAGGGGGTGGGTGTCCCAGCTGCCCCATCCGATGTCCCCAGCCCCTGCTGCTCCTGCTCCCAGTTTGCAGGGAAGTGGCTCCTCGTGGCCGTGGCTTCTACTTGCCGCTACCTGCAGGAGCAGGGCCACCGGGCAGAGGCCACTGCACTACACGCAACTCCCCAGGTTGCAGCCATGGCTGTCAGCACCTTTCGGAAGCTGTGAGTCCCAGCAGAGCCCCCAGCCCTGCCCCTGCCCCTGCCTCAGCCCTGCCCCGACCCTGCTGTGACCTGGGCCAGCTTCCCACATGGCTCCTGGGTTGGGGTCCCCTCCACCTGGTGCCCCCTCCCACCCGCTCCCAGGGATGGGATCTGCTGGCAGGTGCTCCAGCTCTACAGAGACACTGGGGTCCCTGGCCGCTTCCTGGTCCCAGGTGAGGACAGGTCTTTGGGCAGTGGGTGCAGGGTGTGGGGTGAGGTGGGGCTGAGCGCTGCCCGACTCTGCCTCAGCCCAAGGTGCCCGGGGGCCTGTGCACATGGTTGTCGCAGAGACTGACTACCAGGACTTCGCCGTCCTGTACCTGGAGCGGGCGCAGCAGCTGTCCGTGAAGCTGTATGGTGCGTGGTGGCCCTGCACTTGGGTGTCCCTGGGTGTCCTGCCCTCCCGATTGCTGGTGCCTGGTGGGAGATGGGTCCCACCTGTGGGTGTAGGAGGGCCAGGGCCCGGCAGGTGCCCCAGTGTCCTGAAAACACCCCAGGCCCCATCCCACCCGTGCCGGGGCTCAGGAGCCCTGTCCGCAGCCCGCTCGCTACCTGTGGGGGACTCTGCCCTGAGCGTGTTTGAGCAGTGGGTGAGGAGCGCCAACCTAACCGAAGAGCAGACCTTGTTCTTCCCGGTGTACGGTGAGTGCTGGCAGCCCCTCCTGGCCAGTCCCCGGCCTACCTGACCTCTCTGAACCCCCGGAGTTTTTTTTGTGTTTTTTGCTTTGATACCGGGGATTGAACTTGGGTCCCTGCGCTTGCACAGCAGGGGGCAAAACCACAGAGCTAAATCCCCGGTCCCTGCCCCCAGGTTTTTGCGAGTCCACAGACCAGTTCCATGTCCTGAACAGTGAGTGGCAACAGGCGGCTGGACATGGGCCATGAGGGCCCTTGGCCCTGCTGAGGCTGCATCGGTGCCAGAGCGAGGGGCTGAGGCCACACAACCCGTGAGAGAAGTCGGCCCCAAAGCCTCAACGACACCACCACCCTGCCCAGGAGCCCCCAGGCCCGACCCTGGCCCAGCCTTGGGTCTCTCCTCTGCCAGAAGCTGCCCCTCCATCCCGGGTCCAGTAGGCCTGGGGCTCATTAAAAGCCAGACTGGGCTCCTGGCTCTTCTCTGTGCTCCCTGGCTGGGATGGGAAGGGACTCAGACTGTGCCTTGGCTTTTCAAGGGCTCCCTCCCCAGGGCCCAGAAGCCGGGTCATCACAGGGAGCCCCCTTCCTGGCCTGGACGCTTCCTGGTCCTGGCCAGGTTCCCCTGGCTCCCACATGGGAAGCTGCGTGGCAGAGCCGCCCTGGGGTCTCCTGGCCAGGGCTTGGAGGCAGCAGACACCCAGGTGCCAGCCAGGCACCCCTGGGGGGTGAGCCCAGTGGGGTCTGTACCCCAGGCTGGGGGCACAGGTCAGATGAGGGTGGGTGTCGAGGCTCTGGCCCCCAGGACCTTACCTGAGCAGAGCTGGAGGCTGAGGGGGTGAGAGACTGGACAAGGGGCCCTGCCCGCCCTCTGGAGCACTGGGGAGGCTGCTCGGTGCCAGGCCCAGGGCCGGAGATGGGGCCTGAAACTGGTCCCCAGAGCCGTCGCAGTCAGATGCCACCTGGCTGCTTGTACACCCCGGGTTCATGGGACGAGCATTTCTCAGGGGCCATGGGGTGGGCAGGCCCTTGATCCTGGGAAGTCCAGGTTCAGCCCCTCCACAGCACCTGGGAGCTGGCCCTCACCCTCCAGGTCCTCTGCTAGGCCCATGGGACACCCAGGACCCTGCGAGCTGCACACAGCTGAAGAGGATGGGGTCCCAGGGCAGGGGGTGGGTGGCCACAGAGAGGGCTCAGCATCCTGTGGCGTCTCCTCTTGCTCCCCACCGTGTCCCCAGGCAGCTGGATGCTGGCTGCCGCGGGCCAGGGGACTGGAGGGACCGGGAGGGGCGGGGCAGGCGCTGCCGCGTGGCTTCACAACCCAGGGAACTGAAGACAGCACGGAGGACCCATGTCGCCCTGAAGACCACAGCTACACTGCCCGGCCTAGGAGAGCCTGCAGTAGTTTGCCCAAGTCCCCAAAATGAGAAGTGAGGGTCTCGCCCTGGCAGGGCATCCAGCAGGGGGCGCTGTCCGAAGGCTGCTGCTCCAGTATGCCGGAGGCGGGGCCTTCAAGGGCGGAGCAGCCCAGGCCGGCCTTTCACAGAGCTCAAACTGACACACGTCTTAGTTTGTTTATTTCTGTTGTGCTGGGGATTGAACCCAGGACCTCTAGCATCCAGAGCATGTGCTCTACCACTGAGTGACCACGTTTAACTTCTCTAAAAGTGTTTAACAAGCTCGAGTTCAAATCAGGAGCTTGCCTAATTCTCTTCAAAACTTAAGTAAAATAATGATAGCTCTAAGTGAACCTCTTCTACTTAAAAATCTTCCCTCTTTTTCAGTACTAGGGAGGGAACCCAGGGTGCATGCATGCCAGGTAAACGCTGTACCACTAAGCTAGAACCCCAGCTCTTTTTAAAAAATTTAATTTTGAGAGTCTTGCTCCGTTGCCCAGCTGGCCTTGGACTCCTGCCGGTCCTGCCCCAGCTGCCTGAGTTGCTGGGGTTACAGCCGCGCAGCTCTGCGCCAGCTCAGAAGCATTTCTTACCATTTGTATTTTGTCTTTAACTCCGATAGGTGATGAGCAACATTTCAGAAGAAAAGTAGTTTTAAAAATCTATGGAAAAGTCAGGTGTGGTGGCACGCCTGTAATCCCAGCACTCCGGGAGCTAAGGTAGGAAGGCTGCTGTGAGTTGGAGGCCAGCCTAAACTACAAAGTGAGACCTTGTCTCAAATAAATGAATAAATAAATAAATAATAAAAATCTGGGCTGGGGATTTAGCTCAGTGGTTTCACTGCCTGCCTCGAAAGCACAAGGACCCGAGTTCAATCCCTGGTACCAAAAAAAAAAAATCTATGGGAAGGACCACTTAACCAGGGTCTTGGCTGAGACCTTCAGAGGCTGGGGACTGGACGGGGCCCCAGCCCAGGGCCCCGGGCAGCACTAGGGTCCTGCATCTGACACAGTGGAGGACAGCACCAGGCACCTGGGCGGAGGCGGCGCCCTGTCCCCGCCTCAATGAAGGCGGGGGCGGGAAGCGAGCGGCAGGAGGGGACCAGGCTCAGGCGAAGTCGGCGGCCTGGGGGCCCCGGGGCCCCGGCCCGGCCCGGCCCGGCCCGGCCCGGCCCGGCCCGGCCCGGCCCGGCCCGGCCCCACTGTCCCCACGCCTGCCCTCCCCCACACTCGGCCCCCGGAGCTGCCCGCCCGCAGGGGGCGCAGTGCCAGGGGCGCAGGCCTGCGTGGGTGCCGTCTGTCCCCGGGGGCGGGCTCCCTGCTGCCGAGCAGTCCCGAGTGTGCCCGAGTGCCCAAGGGAGAACGGCGCGGGCGGGGCTGGGGTCACTGAGTCCCTGTCCCGTCCAGCGCCCCCCCGAGTCCCCTCTGTCCGGCTCCAGAGCCCTGGCGCTGGGCCCCGCCCTCCTTGCCGCCCTCTCCGCGGTCTCGGGGCGTGGGCAGCGGCCCCCATGGCTCCTCGGCCCAGGGCCGGTCACGCTCCCTGCCTGGGACAGGAGGTTCCGCGCCAGGAAGGGCAGAGGGCGCTCGGAGCCTCCCGGGGAAGGGGACACGGAGGCCAAGGCCCGGCCTCTAGGCTGGCACTGGAGTCTCAGGCAGGTGCACAGGCCTGCGAGCTGTCCCAGGGCACCAGCCAAGCCGTGGTTCCACCTGCCGACCCTGGCCCCGGCCGGGCATGGGCCCCCAATGCGCCCTGGGGCTCTCCCTGCTCAGAGTCCTGCGGGCCCAGACCTCGCTTCTGCTGCCCGCCCAACCGCAGCTGAGCGGCTTCCAGTCACCAGGTAGGGGCCGGGGCTTGGCGGGCAGCAAGGGAGGAGGCATGGCCCAGGCCACGCTGGCCCCACGGGAAGGCCCTGCTGGGTCCTCTGGGCCCCACCTCTGGTGCTGGAGACTGAGGCTCAGGAAGCTGGGCGCGTGGGATGCACGTCCTGTCACTGCCTGCAGTTCCAGGGAGTCTGGTTCGTCCGAGGCCCGGCGGGCAGCAGCTTCAAGAAGCAGGACTGGGCCTTGCTGCACCCCTACACCACTGTTCTCGAGCTTTCCGGAAAGTAACGGCCACTTTGAGATGTCCAATGCCATGATGCAGTGAGTGGCCTGCTCCCATTGTCCCTGTGGTCGAGGATTAGGGCCTGCCCCGGAGCCACCTGCAGCTCAGCCACAACCTGGGCAGCGGAGCAGTGTCCCCGAGGCCACTGTCCAGGGCAAGGGTCAATGCACACTGCTCAATGACTCGCTGCCTCACCCAACCCAGCTGGTGGATTGCACACAGAAAAGGGGAAGCATTTACTGGGCTGCCATCCTGGAAGCAATAGGCTGATGGATTTCAGGCATGGGTGGATCCAGGAGCTCAATCCCTGTTTCCCTCTCCCTCTGTCAGTTCTGCCTGAGCCAGCCTGACTCCTGATTGGCAGGTTCTCATCTCTCAGCCTGGAGCTGACAGTGTCAGGATTCCCAGTTTTTTTAAAAGGGTTTTTTTAAGGGTTGTTTTAAAAAAGCATCTGGGGGACCAGGGATGTAGCTCAGTGGTTCCATGGTCTGCCTCGCAATCACAAGGTCCTGAGTTCAATCCCTGGTATGGAAAATAAAAAGCGCTTAGGAACATACTCTGATTGGCTCTTCTTGAGTCATGTGCTTCTCTTGAACCAATCACAGCATCCACCAATGAGAACTGATTGGCCTACCTGGACTGGGTGCCCACCCCCTGTTGGGGTGATGGACAGGGCGGGAACCTGAAGGGGCCCCACCCCCCTGGGGAGCAGGGATGCGGAGGTCACCTCTCCATCCCACCAACCTCCTGGCGCACCTGCCTGGGTGCTCGGGGAGCCCCTGTCAGGGCCCTCGGAGTCCAAGCAGCGAAGTGCCCACAGGACTGGGGCCGGGAGGCCGAGGCCCGCGGGCGCTCTGTGTGGCCAGCCCGGGTGTAGCCTCTGGCAGTGTGGGCTCCGGGGGTCCCTCAGGCGCCGAGCACAGCCATGGTGGCCTGGAAGCCCCAGCAGCTCCCCTGCTCCCCTGTGACCTCTCAGAACCAGAGCTGGGCTGTCCGGACCACCGCACCCCCCAGCCCTGGGCACCCGCCTGCCCCGTGCTGGTTGGGGGTGCCCGGGGGGGGGGGCTGCTGCCCGGAAAACCTTTCACAGTCACATCCAGTCAGGTCCTGAGCCCTGGGGCAGGGACTCCAGAGAAGAGCCGGGTCCTGGGGGGCGTGGGGCGCCCTCTGCCCTCAGTGCTCCTCCACCCCACAGGGGCAGGCACTGTGACAGCTGGTCTTACCTGCTGCCACCCGCATCCCAGCCCGGATGGTTCACCATGGAGCACGGAGGTGAGCGGGGCGGGGGTGGGGTGCAGAGGGGCTGGCAGGGCTCACACCTGTGCCTGCAGGGCCCGGCACAGACACGGGGCAGGTCCAGGTGGTCAACACCAACTACACCAGCTTCGCACTCCTGCTGTCCCGCAGACAGGCGGCCGGCCAGCCGGTCATCAGGGTCAGCTTGCTGGGTGAGCCCACGTGCCCGGCCTGCATGACCCGGGGCAGAGGGGACTCGGGGACAGGTAGGTGGCTGGGGCGGTGACTCAGGGCAGTGTGGTGCCCGGCTGCAGCCAGGACCTGGATGCTGGCCCCCGGGATGCCAGAGAAGTTCATCTGCCTGAGGACAACGTCGTGTTCCTGGCCACAGCCAGGGATGGGGGTCGCAGGGAGTGGCGATGGGATGTGCACTGCCACCTGAGCCACAGCACCAGCCTCGAGGCTCCAGGCCTTTGAGCCCGTGAGGGGCAGCTGCCCGTGCTCCCTGGCTGGGCACTGAGATGACCCATGGCAGAGGCTGCCGTGACCATGGTCCACACCCACGCTCGGTCCCCACCACCTCTCCCTCCAGGCCCCGTGGACACTTCCTGTCCGCACACACAGGGCCCCTCAACCCCTGGCTGAGCCACCACTGGGCCCCCGGCCCCCAAGCCAGCTGCCCCACCCACTGTCAGGGTGAATAAATGCGCAGTGCCTGGACCTCTGGTGTGACCACTGACCGGACAGGACAAGGAGACTCACTCACCTCACAGGGCCGCCAGTTCCTCAAAGCACCATGCTGGCCGCTGGGTGCCCAGGGCCAGGACACTGCCCACCTGTCCCATCGAGCTCAGTCCCTGTGCCTCCCTGTGGGCCAGGGCACCCCACCCCCTCCGCTGGAGCCCAAGAGGAGGAGGAGGCCCCGACACCATGCAGATGCCCCACAACTGTGTGGGCGTGGCACCCGGGACCCACGGAGACCACAGAGGCCCCACAGCCACTGGCCTGACCCTCATCCAGTCCTGCATACCTGGAGGTCTCATGGCCTGGCCCGGGGCAGCCAGCCCAGAGCGAGGGCACCAGAGGCGCCCACCTGGCCCGATCCTGCTCAGGGCTGGCCTCCGCCACCCACCTAGCCCTGCACAGCTTCTGCAGGGTTCTCCTCACCCCCTCTGCACTGACAGGGAAACGGAGGCCTGGGAAGACTGGTGGCCACTTGGCAGGGTCATCGTGTCCCGTCCCCCCCCTCCGCCCGCCATCTTCCCCACACAGCCTCCCTCCTGCTCCGGCTCCCCTGAGGTCTGGACCAGCCTGAGAGTCACCTTCAGCCCGCCTGGGGGTCCAGGGCCCTGCCCCAGCCCCCAGGGGGAGATGCCAGCCAAGCTGCAGCCTGGGGGTGGGTTCAGGGCTTGTGGGCCCAGGGCCCTGTGCCCTCTGTGATCCCAGCCTGGCAGGAGGCGGCCTTCACCCCCGGCTCGCTGTCCCCAGTGTGTGTTTCAGGGACCTCTGTTCCCCAGACAACTGCATAGTGAGACCCTGTCTACTATGAGCATCAGTAACAAAGACTGTACTTTTTAAAAACCTCAGCTTCATGCCGGGGATGTGTGCAAAGTCCTGAGTTCAGTTCCTGGTACCAGAAAAAAAAAAGCCAGGCATGGTGGTGCATGCCTGTGATCCCAGTACTTGGGAGGCTGAGGCAGGAGGATTTCTAGAGTTTAAAGCCAGCCTGGGCTACATAGAGAGACCAGGTCTCAAAAGCAAAACAAAGGGCTGGGGATTTAGCTCAGTGGTTTCACTGCTTGCTGCCCAAGCACAAGGGCTCAAGTTCGATTCCTGGTACCAAAAAAACCAAACAAATCCCGCAGCTTCAGGACAGTTACCAAGGTACAGTGCCCTTTTCCTTCCAGGAAACTGGCTCCAAACCTGTAAGGCACAGGGAGGCCCTGCCCTGGCCACGTTTTCATCTCAGGAACTGGATACCTGACACCCGCAATTTAAGGAGAGGTCTGTTCGAGCTCCCCATTTTTTGTTTCGTTTTGGTTTTTTCAGACAGCATTACTAGATACTCTTCGTTTAACAACCTACCTGTTTAACAGCTGGTCAGACCTGCGACCCATCTTTTTTTGTACGTTCTGTACGTCTTGTTCACAGATCCTCAATGTCTTTTTCTGTACAGCTCACCTTGTTCATACGGTGCTGTCATTTGTGCTACTTGTGCTGTACAGTACTGTGGTTCTGTGTTCTACATTCAGTACTACCCATTAAGAGTTATGCAAACATAAGCAAAGTCATCGTCATCGAGTTGGAGTTTCCTTTGGCCGTTCCTTTATTCTGAATACTGTAACGTACATGCTGCTCCTCATTTAGCGACCGATTTGTTTAAGGAACAGAACTCAGTTGCTAGTTGAGGAATGTCTGTATGTGGCCTCGGCTGGCCTCGAACTCACTGCGATCCTCCTGCCTCAGCCTCCCGAGTGCTGGGATCTCAGGCATGTTTGTAGAGGTTTGGGTCCATGGTCAGTGAAGGACTCGGACGCCCCCTTCCGAGGCTGACCAGAGGCCACGTTAGCCTCTTCTGCCCCGCTATGCTTTTCCCGGCGGAAGATGCGTGGTCACGTGGTCGCTCAGGTCTCTGCTCCCAGGGCAGCTGTTCCTGCCCGGTGGCCGCGAGGCCTCCTCCCTGAAGCCCCGGAGGCCCATTCGGACCTCCCCTTCGCTGCCCCTTCATGCTCATGACCCTGCAAGGACCTCACAGCCCCGCGAGAGCTGCCATCGGGTCAGAGTCGGGACGGCCGCTCCGGCCTCCTCCTCTTTCCTCCAAGGCCGGAGGGGAGGGTCCTCCCGGACCACGCCCTCCCCAGGCTCCGCCCACCGCGCGCGGGACCCAGATTCAATCACCGAGTCAGCGCCCGCGTCTGGGCTGGAAGCCCCGCCCCTAGGGGGCCGCCCCTCTCGCGGGCGGGCCGGTCTGGGTCGGAGCCCGCTGCCGCTCGGCAGCCTCGCGCTGGGAAGAGGCCTCCCGGAGGTCGGTGACCCCGAGGCCGAGGAGCCGCAAGCCCAGCCTCCCGCCTCGCGCCCCGCCTGCCGAGTGGCCTCGGAATGTTCCAGATCGTGCCCTTACAGGCGAGGTCTGACTTGGCCGATCGCTGACCTCGGCGCGGACCCCGTTGCCCAGGCGACGGTTAGAGGCGCCCCGGAAGCCGGTGTGGCCGCCACTGAGGGCTGAGGCAGGGAGATTGCAAGTTGAGCCCAGGCTGGTGATGTAGTCACTTAGCCAGACCCTGCTTCAAAATAGAAAATAATTTTAGGAGAGGGCCTGCGGTGGCTCAGTCCAAAGCCCCGTCCAACCCCCAGCACCACACGGAGCGAGCCCGTCGCCGGCGGACATCAGGCCCGGGTCTGCGGAGAGGCAGAAAGAAGCCCGTTGTCTGCGCTTTTCCAAGAGAACACGGAGGACAGAAGGCACAAAGTGCCGGCGGTCGCGCTGGATGGAGGCCGACTCCGAGGAAGCCCCGGAGCCCCGGCAGAGCGCACGCCCGGGGTCCGCCCACAGGAAGTGCGCACCGCGCTCTTAGCGCTGCGCCTCCGACAGCGCGGCCTCAAACTGGGCCGGGGATTTAGCTCAGTGGTTCTGCTGCCTGCCTCGCAAGCGCAAGGTCCCGAATTCAATCCCCGATACCAAAAAAAAAAAAAAAATTCCAAAGAACTGACGCCAAAGGAAGCCGGCGTGCGCGGCCCCTTCCTGAGCAGAGTCGGGGCACAGGTGCGTGGCGTGGGTCCCTCTGCCACCTGCTGCTCCTGCCTGGCCCCTCAGGCTGGGCGATGCCTTGCAGCGACCCGGCGCCCAGGGCAGCGAGGAGGGTCAGAGCGCGGGTGGCCGTTGTGGCCGGACAGGAGTAGCCCCAGGCCCGCCGGTGCAGGTGGGGTGGCCTCCGCCGGCCCACGCTGGCCAGCGTGGCCCCAGCCCTGCCTGCCAGCAGCGTGGGGCAGGGCAAGTGTCTTCTTTGGCCGAGGGACAGCAGCCCCTGCCGTCACCACCTGGGCCTGCTGGGCCTAGACCCGCTGCCCGCTGGGGCCTTTGCCGCTGAGCCTGCAGTTTTCAGGGACCAGGTGGTCGGCATGGTGGGCCCGGCCCCCAGAGCAGGACTGGAGCCCTTCTGGGGTGGCCCTGCCCTCCCTCCCCCGGAGGCGTCTTTCCGCAGGGCCTGGTCACCTACAGCCCACATCCGCCTGCTCCCCACCGTGAGTGCTCCCGCTGTCCGTGTGAACACGGAGCTGGGAGCCCCGTGCCTTCCGCCCTCGGGGGAGGGTGCTGACTGAAACCCCAGGGGGAGGCTGAGGCAGGCGTGGGCAGAACCTCAGGACCGGGCGGTGACCCCTCACCTCGGGCTTGGCCTGGGAAGGGGCCCCCACCAGCCGGCCTCTGCAGAACCCCTGAGCCGGCAGGGGCCCCACAGCGCCCTGTGCGCCGCGCTCAAGGCAGAGAGGGCCAGGATGTGGCGTCTCCGTCTGCAAGAGGCTTCCCCAGGGAGCCAGAAATCGGCACAGAGGAGCAGAACCCACCCAAGCCCTGGCCGGGCCTCCCAGCCACAGCTCAGGCCGCCTAAACCTGACTAGAAACAAGCGAGGGGAGCCAGAGTGAGGGGGTGCACGGCTTGGCCAGGGGGAGGCCGGGCATTGTGTGTACGACTCACACACGTGTGCACAGGGGGCGCCGGGGCACAAAGACGTGTGCGTAAATGCAAGGCACTCGCGCATGCTGCACAGATGTGCACAGGCCCGCGCACAGGCACGGGGACGCGCAGACACCCTGGGGGACACCGACCCTCCCCCAGCGGCACCGCCACCCTCCATGCTGTCTGCTCAGCCGGAAAGCTTGAGGCCGAACCCCAGCATCGCACGGGCTCAGAAGAACACCACAAAGTGAGCGTGCAGCAGCCCGGAAGGTGCGCGTGGTGTGGCTGCAGTCAGAGGAAGCCTGGGCCACAGCCACAGAAAACAGAGTGGGCGGCGGGGGAGTCCCGAGGGCCTCAAGGGACTCGGGTCGGGACAGACACCCTCACTGTTCGGACGAGGGTGACGGCCGTGTGCGTGTTCATGTCCATCGAAACATCAAATGGGAAAAAACCCCACGGAAGCAAAAGCGCGTAACTGGAGTGATGTGAAAGGGCCACAGGGCCACGGGTGGCTCACACCTTGTCATCCCAGCTACTCCTCGGGAGGCTGAGTCAGGAGGGTCACAAGTTCTAGGCCAGCCTGGGCAACTTAGGGTGACCCTGTCTCAAAAAAAAAGTGCTGAGGCTCCCTCCGTGAACCTAGTACATTTACAAACCTGGGTATCTCACTTCTTGATATTTTTGCATTACTTAAGACAGAAATTTGATAACTCAGAGGGGAGGGGAAATCTGCTGCTAGAAATCTGAACTAAGTGCCATCCTCGTCTGGGTAAGATTTGGGAAACAGGGCCGGGGATTTAGCTCTGGTTCCGGTGCCTGCCTCACAAGCCCAAGGTCCCGTGTTCGATCCCTGGTACCAAAAAAAAAGAAAATCAGCTAAACATCACATAGAAGACAGCCATTAAATTATTAAAAAATTAATTTATGAAGAAAGGCCTTTTGTACAGACTGAAAAAAAGATTTTCTTAGAGATATCTATATGACCAAGAAAGTTAATGTTTTATTTTTATTTTACTAGTGCCACAAACTTGCCAGTGGTAATGTATTTGTCCGGTCCGAGATAACTCTGTAGTTTCCCTTCCTAGGACTTGTTAACGCCAAATTACACTTGTGAACTGTACAGCTGATCAGATTGTTAGCTTTTTTCTGTTTTATTTCTTTTGACAGCCTTTGAATAAAAAATTCTGAAACTTTAAAAAGTAAAATAAAATGTGCTGAGGCTACAGCTCAGTCGCAGAACACTTGCCCAGCATGTGTGAGGCCCCAGGTCCCAGCACTGCCAGAGAGAGGGAGGGAGGGAGGGAGGGACAGGGCGCTCCCAATGGCCGCAGTTGGAACAATTCGAGCAACAAAATAATGAATCGCTGGGCGGGGGATTTAGCTCAGTAGTGCCGCCACCGCTTGCCTCACAAGCACACGGTCCTGAGTTGGATCCCAACACCAAAAAAATTTTAAAAACTGAAACATTAGTTCATACGCCAAAGCATAAAATAAATGCCCACAGTGCACGTTGATATAAATAAATGATTGCACAAGGGAACCCGGGAGAGAGAAGGGAAATGTCATGAAGAGAAGTTCCAAACCGGCAGAGGCCAGTGCCCGTGACTAGCCAGGGGCAGCGAGTGAGCACAACGGCGTCTTCACCCCGACCCTGGGCCAGGAGGTCAAGGTCAGCTCAGCAGGGCAGCTGAACATCTATTTCTCAAAACTCAATCAGCCTCTGCGTCCGGTCCGAGGTGTCACCTTGTCACTGCGTGTCCACCTGTCCCTCACACCTGTCCTGCAGGTGAGTCCGCAGCTGGCCCTGCAGGTCCATGCTCGGAGACCCGGCCTTCATGAGGCCCGAGGCCCGCTCCTCTCCTGTGGGCCCTTCACCCTCTCAGTGTCTGTAGGCATTTTTAAAATCCATGCCCTCAAGCTGGGCATAGTGATGCATGCCTATAATCCTAACACTTGGGAGGCTGAGACAGGAGGATCGCAGTAAGTTCAAGGCCTGCCTGAACTATAATGAGACCCTGTTGCAAATAAAATAAAATAAAATAAAATAAAATAAAATAAAATCTTAAAAATTCATGCCCTTGGAGATCTGCATCCTATCTTTATCTCGAGACACCTGTCTGTGTGGCCAGGGTTTCCCAGGAGTTGGCCTCTGGCTGCTGTGTCCATACAGGGTCTCTACGATTGTTGTGTGTATCCTGAGGATTGAACCCAGAGCCTTGCGCATGCTTGGAATCACTGTACCACTGAGCCATTCCCCAGCTGTGCCCTACAGGGTCTCTGTTTCTGTCTCACTCATGCTTTGTCTGCCAGAGCAGCCCTCAGTGCAGGCTTGGCAGACAGGGTCCCCGAGGCTGCTTCCCTCCCTGGCCCCTCCCCGCATCTGCTCCAGGGTCTACTCCAGCCTGGATGGGGACCCTAGATCCCTGCATGTGGAGCTTCCAACGCAGCTCCCTGGGGGGACATGGGGCCCCTGAGGGAGACAGCGGGCCTGCTGATCACCTGCCAGAAGCAGGCCCTGTCTGGGGCAGAGCCCAGGGCTCTCGCCTGTACCCTGGCAGCAGTGCCCAGCAGAGGCCAGGCTGCCCCAGAGGTCCTATGAGCAGGGTGGGCTGCAGCAGATGAAGGACCCATGTGACGCTGCAGGGAGACACTCAGAGCCTGGAATAGGACAGCGACCTCCCAGGCTTTCAGGGTGCAGGGGGAGAGAGATGCCCAGTCTCTCCTGCTTGGCCTCCCTGTGATAGAAGCCACACTGAGGGGTCCTGAGGGGCCCTCCTGGAGCTCAGGGTCTGGGCCACCGAACTCACATGTCTCCAGGGCCCTCAGAATTTGCTGCAGAGACTGTGAGGGGCAAGGCCTCTCAGGGGACATGCTCTGGGCTCCTCTCAGCCTCAGGGCCATTTAGGGTGGGATGTCAGGAATCCCCCGGGCAGGGGCCCCTTGGCTCTCGGGTGCAGCAGGCTGGTCAGGGGCCACATCCCAGGAGGAGGCTGGGGGAGGTGGTGTGCAGAAGATGTGACCTCGTGAGTGGCCCTGGTCCAGGCTGGACCCATGCACCAGGCAGGCTGGTGCCAGGCCAGCCCCGGCACGGCACACTCTGTCCCTGCCTCCTGGCCAAGGGACCAGGAACAGCAGCCTGCACCCTGGTGGGGATGGTGGACACAGAGCTGGGCCACCAGACCGGGACAGGCTGGGGCAGGTACTGGGGCAGCCACCCAGAGGGACTCCCAAAGGTGCCACGGTCACCCACCCTGAGCAGGCTGGGAGCGGGCTTCGAGCCCCAGTATGGGGGGCAGAGCAGGGAGTGTGGGGCAGGGTGAGGCCTGGGGTCCTTCCTGGGAACCGGTGGTCACAGTAGGTGCCCCCTTCCCTGGACTGAGACCGGACACGGAGTGACAGCAGGTGGAGACCCCAGCTCCCTAGGTTGGAGGAGGGTAACCCCCTTCCCCCTGGCCCAGTTACATGGAGAAGGCAAAAGGGGCAGCATCCAACCTCTCACGTGCGGGGACAGCGCCTCTCATCCTGGGTGAGGCCCCCAGGGAAGCCCAGTAATGGAGCACCATCCCCCCCTCCACCAGAGTGGGGCCCCTAGGGGTGGGACCCAGGGCCTTGAGCTCACCTCTGCCCGGGATTTGCATCCAGCCCAGTGAGGAGAGGACAGAGTGAGCGGCACCTGGGCAGGCGAGTGGGCGTCCAGCCTCACGTGCACAGGAGGCCCGGGGAGATCAGCTCCAGCCCTGCATGGGGCCCCAGCCAGTGAGCTCTACCACAGCCCTCAGGAGCCCGGCCTGGAGGAAACGGAGGCTCAGGGAGGCCATCTGGACTCCAGCCAGGGTCACCTTGCCCCCACCAGATCCGCCATCATTGGTGCAGACGGGGGTGGCAGCGCGACACTGGCCCTGCAGCATTGGCCTCACAGTTCTAGGGGGAGCGATTTGGATTTGTTCCCGGCCTGGTGGCAGCTCGGGGTGCAGGTGACAACCTTCATGCTCAGGTGGTAGCAGCTGTCACCACGCCTGTCCTTGGGTGAGACAGTGGATTCCCTGCCAGGGGCTGGGCTGGGGAAGCTGGTGAGGTGGGTGCACCCTCGGGGCAGGGGTGAGTGTGGCCCATGGGGCACGGGGAGTCCCTGCCTGTCCCAGCTGCTGCGATTTAGAGGAGGAAAGCCCTCGGTCTTGGAGCCCAGGGGCTGGGGAGGCCAGGATGGGGCAGGGCTGAGCCCAAGAAGGCCACAGGCCTGGGCTGGTGGCAGGGAGGGCAGGGACAGCTGCGTGGGGGCTTTAGCTGGGACCCCCCAGCTGGACACCCGGCAGGCCCTCCATGAGCCTCCTTGGGAAGCATGGGGACCCCTGTCTGCCTCAAACTACCTTGAGCTCCACTCCAACCGGGGCCCCCTTGCTCCCTACAGGGCCCTCCTGTGGCACAGAGCCAGGACTGTGGTCCCTGAGGGGCAGCCCAGCCAGGACCCCTTGGTAGGCTGGGCAGGGGAGTCCTCTGATCCCACAGCCGCCCTGGGCCGAGGGACACTCCAGGGAAGCCCTGTGCGGCACCCTCAGGGGTTGTGTCAGCGCCAAGGCTGTGCAGGAGTCAGCTGGGCCCGGCTGCCCCTGTGCCGCTGCCCCTTGGCCTCAGCCCCTTCCTGGGCCTGAATGGCTCTGCCCCAGGGGCCCAGCCCTGAGCTCCAGAGCTGTGGCCGTGGCAGTGCATCCCCGGACCTCCGCGGCACTCTTGCCGTCCAGAATGGGTCTCGTCCCTCCCTCCCACTCCTGCACACAGCGCGGCGATGGCAGAGACAGGCTGAGAGGGACGGGCCACAGTCTGAACAGGAACTCAGGGCCGCCTGCCCTGCGGGCTGCCAGTGCCGCCCCATGAAATCACAGGACCCTGGGGCCCAAGGAGGCTGTCCCTGCACCCCTGCCTGGCTTCCTCTGCTGCAGTCCAAGCCGCTTCCACTCCTCCTGGCATTCAGAACCCAGAACGGTCTGTCCAGCAGCTTCCAGTGGCCCAGGGCACCGCCCCTGCCCCACTCAAAACCCTGGGGGGTGCCTGGGCAGGCTGAGGCCTGGGCTCCTCCGCAGAGCAGGAGAGTGGATGCAGCGGCCCCCAGTGCCCTTCCCCCCGCCTGCCACCCACGGCCCAGGCCAGGGCACAGCAGGTGAGCTGAGCCCGTGGGGCTGTGTCCCCCTGAGCCCAGGGGACACTCACCTGAAGGTGCCCACAGCCCCTGGCAGCCTGCAGCCCCTCCTTCCCCAGGTGCCCACAGGGCCACCATGAGAGCAACGGCTGGCGATGCGGAAGCTGTGCCCAGCACCCTGGCCCTTCTCTGGTCCCCAATTTCACTGAGCTTCTTCACCTTGGTTCTCGCTTCTCACCCCTGCTGGGCCTGGGGGTCTCAGGACCAAACTATTGGGTTCCCTGTGGGGCTGGGGCCTGGAGAGGGGCGACGGGCAGGGCTTTAAGAAGGTTTGGCCCCAGTGGGGTGTGATGGGCCCCAGAGCCGGGCAGCACTGAGGCACACGCAGCCTCCCCTCCTGGCTGCTGGGGGTCTCTGTGGGCAGGGTTCCTGGCTGCTCTGCCCTGGGACTGAGGAAGGACTGGCCGTGCCCCGCTGGGGCCTCACCCACCCTCCCCACCCTCGCTCGCTTGCTCGGCAGCGGGGCCCAGGCCAGCTCTGTGGGAGCCTCTTGCATAAGCAGCCCTGTGGGAGATGCAGCTGCAGCTGGCCTGGCCACCCTGCCCCCCCCACGTCACGAGCCTGAGTGGGCTGTCCTTGGGCCTGGGCGCAGGCCAAGCCTGGCCAATAAATAGGGGTCTCTCTGGTGCCCTCGGCTGCTCCTGCCGCCCCCTGCTCTGTGCGCACTGCTGGCACCAGGCCCCGACACCTGCCGGCACCACAATGGCCTCTCTGGGCTCACTGTGGACCGGGCTGGTCCTGCTGGGAGTGCTAGGGGTCCTGGGGGTCCTGCAGACTGCAGCCCAGGCCCAGACCTCCTTGCAGTCCGACTTCCAACAGGACAAGGTGAGGGTGCCCTGCCCCAACCCGGCCTTGGCGGGGTCTTCTCCCTGGGGAGAGGGCGCAGAGCCTGTGCCCAGCGTGGGAACACGACCGGCAGATAGGCCAGGAGGTGAGGCAGGCGTCTCCCCGCATACGCGGACCACACGGGCACTGTGCCGCTCCAGCTTGGTCCCCGCGGGCACACGTGGGCCCCTCAGGTCCCAGGAGGCGGCGCCGCACCGCGCAGGCCGGAATGGCGCAGAAACCCGCCCTTCGGGACGGAGGTGGGGGGTCCAGGGGTCCGCTGGAACTTGGCGCCCCTCCTGCTTGGGAGGCAGGGGGTGGGGCCTCGGGGCGGGGCGGGGCTTCGATGGGGAGGGGTTTTGCAGCAGGGCGGGGTTTCTGGTACTGGGCAGGGCTTCAGGGAGGGGTGGAAGTGGGGAAGCCAGCCCAGGGTCGGGATGCGGGTCCCCGGGGTCGCACCGACCCGGGCCCTGCTGTCCGGTCCCCGCAGTTCTTGGGGCACTGGTTCAGCGCGGGCCTCGCCTCCAACTCGAGCTGGTTCCGGGAAAAGAAGGCGTCAATGTCCATGTGCTCGACCGTGGTGACCCCCCGCGAGGACGGTGGCCTCAACCTCACTTCTACCTTCCTCAGGTGGGCGGGTACGCGGTGTGGTTTCAGGGACCAGAGAACCCTGTCCACTCTTGCGGTCTGGGGACACCTTCCAGATTCCTGACCTGGAGGTGACCTGCCCATAGGAAGGACCAGTGTGAGACCCGGACCATGCAGCTGTGGCCCGCGGAGACCCCCGGCTCCTACAGCTACCACAGTCCACGTGAGTGGGCGCTCAGCCATCCCCCCGGGCGGGACGCAGGCCACTGACCTGGACCTCTGCCCGAGGTGTGGGCCACACCACAGGGTCGGACCTGTGTGGATCTGCCACATGCACTGTCTGCAGCCCACTTGTGTTCTGCCAAGCCGCTCCTCCCCTTCCCTGGGGAATTTCCAGTTCTGTGCTGTCCACACAAGGCACACGGTGCCCCGAGTCCCCTCCACACCTCCTCAGTTCCCTCCCCAGGAGGCAGAGCCCCCCCTACATACACATTCTGGCCAAGAGTTCTGTGACCTGATTTTCTGAGCCTGGGCATTTCCTGTCCCCCAGAATTTCTGGTCTGGGGCACAGTTCCTGGCTGTGTGGCAGGAGGCAGGGAGCTGGCTGGCAGCCCTCTGGGGAGGGTCAAGGACAGCGGCCAGGATGAGGGAGCATCCTGGGCAAGTAGAGGGGGAGCTCTGGGTCCCCCTGAGGCAGCCCTTCCCCAAGTGAGGGTGGCTAGGTGTTTGGGGTCCTGACCTGCTGCCTCTGGTCCCCAGGCTGGGGCCGCACCTCCCTGATCTCTGTGGTGGAGATCAACTACAATGAGTATGCACTGCTGGACACCAAGGGCATTGACCATGACTTCCGCATGGCCACGCTCTACAGTAGGTGCCCAGCCCTGGAAGGTGTGGGTATAAGCCTGGGGCCTGGCCCTCAGGGGGATGTCTCAGGGGTCCCCAAGACAGGAGCAACTGATCCAGCCCCTCTCCCCCCGCCAGGCCGCACCCAGACCCCGAGGGCTGAGCTGAAGGAGAAATTCTCTGCCTTCTGCAAGGCCCAGGGCTTCACAGAGGACACCATTGTCTTCCCACCCCAAACAGGTTGGGGGCTGCTCTGCCCAGAGGGATTAGGGTTGGATTAGGGTAGGATTAGAGGTAGGCAGGTCCCTGAGTGCACCCCGGGCAGGCTAGGAGGGGCTGGACTGCCTACCACCAGCCCCCTCCCCGATGGACACCAGTATCCCCGGCTGCCAGGCCCAGGATGCAGGGCCCTTGGCCTGGGGGGTGGGATGCCCATGGAGAAAGACCACTGCCTTTGTTTTGAGGAGCAGGGCTGGGGGACAGGTGGGACGGGACCTGTGCAGTTTGGGGACTCAGCCAGGCCAGCTTGCCAGGGCTTTTATTGGGGGGGGTCCACAGTGTTAGGGGGCCAGGAAGCGCCAGTGGGAATCCAGCTTGGCCTGGGGCTGACAGCAGCCACTGGACTTCTTTCTTGGCAGATAAGTGCTTGAAGGGGAAGGAGTAGGTAAGTGAGTCCAGTGGGCATTTCACCTGGGAAGAGAGACTCACTCCTTGACACATTCTGTACACATCCACCACCTCTGGGGGGAGGGGGAGACACAGGAGGCCCTGAGCAGAGCGGACATCGGGTGTGGCTGTCAGAAGGAAAACCGGGTCCCAGCCACTGGGGTAGGGCTGACCCCAAGCGCTCGTGGGGGGTGCAGGTGCCAGGGGCAGGGGCTCTACCCGCAGGCACCATCCTGCCGTGGGGTCTCTGGCCCCTGGGCAAGGTCCCCAGGGAGCCTGGATGGGGAGACAGGAGGGAGGTGGGCAAGACAGTGAGGGAGGGCAGAGGACTCTCACTGCTGGACTGGCGGCATTGCTGTGATCTCAGAGGAGCAGGCTCTGCAGGGTCCACAGGAGGGAGGCGTGGGCTGGAAGCACCCCGTAGGCCCCACATGCCCATCGACCCTGCTCTCCCCGCCAGGTGATCCAGCCCTCAAGACCCCTCTGCTCTGTACCTTCCTCCAAGACCCCAGCCTGAGCTCCCCAAAGTGCCTCTGCACCCCTGATGTACCCCAGATCTGAGAAATAAACTGAAGCAAGTCAGAGCCCTGCCCTGCCTGTCTGTCCTCAGGACACCTCCTGTAACATCTCTTCAGGGAACCCCCAGGGGGCATTTGGTCCTGGCAGGGTCCTGAGCCAGGACAGTGAGGGGCAGTACCCAGTGCTCCCCGACCCTGCACAGGGCCCTGACCTCTCCATGGCCCCCTCCGCCTCACACTGGGCCTCTCCGAGCTGCCGGGGTGACAGCCAGGCCTGGGCTGGTCGGGGGGGTGGGGGTGGGGGTCCGTCAGCAGCTAATCCCCCAGGCAGTGCCAGGGAGCTTTGGGCCTGACAGGGTTGTCAGGCCTCGGGATTAGTGCTCTCAGATTAGGCGGAGGCCTGGGATGGAAGGGACAAAAGGAGCACTTGTCTAGAAGGGGCTGGAGAATCTGTGGCCCCTACTGGGACAGTGACAGAGGGACAGTGGGCTGGGCCTGGCCACCCACGCCTCAGCCCCTTGGCTCCCTCGGGACACCGCCCTGCCCCCACCCGGGCCCTGGCACCAACACCTGCCCCAGTGCTCAGTTCACAGGTGCAGTCACCTCGGGGTGGCCTTCCTGGAGGGGTGCTTGGGCTGTGCCAGGGGTGAGGGGCTCTGGGGGCCAGCGAGGTGGGGTGGGCCGGAGGCTGCCAGGCAGGAAACAGGAGCTGGCAGGGTGGGCGGGGAGCCGCAGGGTGCAACTTGATCCCAGCCTGCCCTACATATGGGCTGTCGGGGGCAGCCGCCCCAGGCCATCTTGGGGACATAAAGGCCCCGCAGAGGAGGCTGCCCCAGCTCTGCTGCACACCCAGCGCCCTCAGGAGCCTCCACAATGCTGCCGGCTCTGCCCGTCGCTGCCCTCCTTGTCCTGCTCCAGCCGTCCCCAGGCCAGGCCCAGGTCCCCATCCAGGCCAACTTTGACCCCAGCAAGGTGCGCCCGCTCCCACTCACTGTCCTCGAGGGTGACCAGCCCCACCTGTTTCCCCATCCCAGGCTCTCTGACCTGGGAGCTTCGGGAAAAGCCCCCACCCCCATCCCTGGGGACACAAAGACCTCCTGGCCCTGCTGTGGACGGTGCCCGCCATGGCCCACCGCTCAGGCCTGCTGCCCCTCCTGCAGTTCCAGGGTCTCTGGTATGTGGTCGGGGCCGTGTCTGATGACCAGGGCTTCCAGGATGCCAAGGACGACATGAAGATGCCTATGGTCTCAGTGACCTCCCTGGCCAATGGCGACCTGGCCCTCAAGTTTGGGTATCCCACGTAAGTGACCCAGGCCTCATCACACATGCAGCCTCGGGTGAGGGCCAGGGCGAGGCCACATGAAGGCCAGCAGTGACCCTGACACCCCAGGGGTATGGACCACGGGCTCCTGACAGCCTAGGCTGTGGGGACCCAAATAAGAGTGCAGTGTCCTTGCTCCTCAGAGAGACCCGGGCCTCACAAGCCTGCCCGAGGCCTGGGTGTGGCCTGACTGTCAGTGTCTGCGTGTCCCAGAAGGCCTGTAAGGCTGCACTCCATGAGTGCCTAGCAAGCCCTGCACAGCCCCCGCTGCCCTGTATCAACCCCAAAGCTGCTTTAGGCCTGCGCGGGTCCGCAAGGGCGGCTGCTCAGGTGCAAGGTCCCCCCAGGCCTGATGGCGGCTGCCAGAAGATACAGACAACCTACACCAAGGGCGCAGCGGATGGGCAGTTCAGCAGCCCAGGTGAGGCGCCTGGGAGCCGCAGGCCGGGGGGGGGGGGGGGGGGGGGGCTGGGCTGTGCAGTCCTAGGACCGCGCAGGGGGCTCTGGGGCGGGGCTCCCTGGGCGGGGCTCCTCGGGCTCAGCGGTTCTCTGCTCACAGCCATGGGCCAGACCGACATCCGCGTGGTCTCCACTGACTACGACAACTTTGCCCTGATGTACTTCGAGACGCAGAAGGCGGGGGAGCGGAACGTCTGGCTGCAGCTCTATGGTGCGCGGAGGGGGGGGCTCGCCGCCCCCGGACTGGGCTCAGGCCCTCCCTGAAGCCGCCTGGGGCGGGGGGGGGTGTCGCCGCCCTGGCCCCCGTGTGTGCCCAGGGGGCCCCGGGAACCCCGGGTCTGTGGCAGAGGGGTCTGGCCGCGCCCAGGACGCCCTCCGGCCCTGCCCGCTGGGCTCACCTGCCCTTCGGCCCCCAGCCCGCGCCCCCGTGCCGTTTCCTGAAGGCGCCCAGAAGATGCAGGAGCTGGTATCTCAAGTGGGCCTGAACCCCGGCCAGGGCGCCCTGCTGCCCAAGTCGGGTGAGCACTGCCCCCGCCCCAGCTCCAGGGACTCCAGACCCAGGCTGGCAGGGCGTCCTTCCTGCTGACTCCAGGGTGGGATGGAAGTGCCCAGGAGGGGTGGCTGCCAGGAGGGATGGGGCCCGGGCAAGGGGACACAGGATGCCTGAGGCCCGTTCTCTCCACAGAGCAGTGTACCAGCGCGATGTTCCAGGTGAGTGCCCTGGGATGAGGGGATGGGGTGGGGCAGGGGGAGGCTGGAAGGGCTGGTTACCCTGCGTCCAGGCCCTGGCCAGGGATAGCACCTGGCACCTGCCGCTTGTTTTGCAGTGAGGGATCCAGGTCAAGTGCCGGTGGGGGCCAAGCCACCCTGTGTCTGGAGCCCTCTGCAGAAAGCACCCCATTTCTCTCCCCAGACCCCCAAACACAATAAATGGTCTTGGAAAGTCAGCTGAGGTGTGCTTTTCTGGAGGTGGGCACAGTGGGTGGCAGGGTGGCCTGGAACAGAGGAGCCCATGAGGGTGGCTGAGCCCCAACCCCTAGGGCCCAGGACCCGCCAGAGCTGGGCACCTTTGGGCACAGGCTGGAACCTCTCTCGGTGGCCCCCACCACCGGGTCCCTGTGCAGGTGTCGGCCCGCGAGGGACAGAGGTGGGCATCAAAGGGGCCTTCCTGGTGCCCTGGGCTGAGGGTGGGGACAGAGGAGCCAGGGCCAGCTGAGCTGGTCCAATAGAACATGCACCCTGGGCTCCAGCAGCCACTGGCGATGCGCTGGGCCACTGGGGTCCTCCAAAGGGCAGCCCAAGGCCGGGAGCTGGGTGCAGGCCCCTGTGTGCCTGGGAGACCCTCCCGGTCCCAGCTCCCCCGATTCCGACTGAGCGCAGCACCTCTTCTGTGCCTGTTCTGTGTCCCCATTGCCTTGCCCAGCTGCTGTGGAGCCAGCTGAGTGACCCCAGCTGAGTACATGCCCTACCGGCCCAGAGCACGGGGAGAGGACTGGGCTTCAAAACCTTCTCACCGCATGTTTATGCAGGACAGTGCTCTTGATAAGGGCACTGCCCAAAAAATCTAAGGGTAAAACGCAAATGTAAATGGTTCGGCAAAAAATTTAATAAAACAAGTTGTAAGTTTGTAAAAATATAGATAATTCTTCCATCTGGGGCTCTATACTGTTATCTCCGTTGGTTGAAAATTTTCATTAAAAGTATAATCCCAGCAGGCTGAGGATTTAGCTCAGTGGTTTTGCTGCCTGCTGTGCAAGCGCAAGGACCCGAGTTCGATCCCCGGTACCAAAAAAAAAAAAAGTATAATCCTAGGGCTGGGGATTTAGCTTAGCAGCACCACGCCGGCCTCACAAGAACAAGGTCCTGGTACCAAAAAAACCCAAAAAATTTAAAAAAAAATACAATCCTCTCTCTCACACCTCTGCTCCTGATTGGGGCTGAGAGGGCATAGGTGAGGAATAACCCACCCTAGGGCCCAGGCAGCCACTCTGACGCCTCCATGGGGCTGCAGAGACCACGAGGCTGTGCCCTGGAGGGGGCTCCTGCCACGCATGCCTGTGTGCGGAGCCCAGTGCTCAAGTGGCCGCTGAGAGGCGCTGAGCCCCCGCTCCACGGACCACACCCCAGGAGAAGGGCAGAAGGCGCTGCCCGGGGCCACAGCAGCCACCAGGGACAGCGCTGGGCTCTGCCCTGGTGGGGCTCTGGTCCCCACCCAGCGCTCCGGCGCCGGCTGGGGTGGGAGGTGCAGGTCCCCCTCCACAGCCTCGGGACCCTGCCTTCCTCCTGAGACGGGGCAGCCCCTGGGACCGGCTGGGCAGTCACCGCTCATCCTCTGCAATTCAGCTTCTACTTGCCATGTCCTGCACCAACCTCCTCTGGCCACACGGGGGCAGCGCTCAGCCGGTTCTCCACCCAGAAGCCCAGGGGGTGTGTATTTACAAACTGTCAATTCTTGCCCTCTGCTCAGAACCCCCACCCCCTACTAATGGCACCCCCAAAGTGAGATCAAAGCCCCCATGCTGGTCAGATGACAGGCCTGTCCTGACAGGCTTTCCTCAGGCACCACCTTCTACTTGTGTCTCTCTCCAGCTCTGCCCCAGGGCCTTTGCATAAGCTGTCCCCTGCCTGGAATGCTGCCCTACAAGCCATCCACCTAGTTCCCTCCTCTCCTCTGCAGTCTGGATCAAATGTCCCTGTGCTCGGATTCTTGACTTTGGATTCTTGGATTCAGCCCTAGGCCCCAGCTACCTTCCCTGTCTGTAGCTCAGCTGGAAGTCACCTGCCAGCTCCCTCCCTGGTGTTGGTCAGCCGCGCTGCTTTGCCACAGGGCCTTGTCTCCGTGCTGCCTGTGCCACGGCGAGCCATTTAAGAGAGAGGGAGACATGAGAGCCAGGAGGAAGTCATGGAGGAGTTGACTTTCGGGGTAAATACAGGAGCAGCTTGTCGGCTGCCCAGGTAAAGTGGGGCGCAGGAGACTTAAGTGTTAACGCAGGGGAGGGGGTGGCTTGGATCGTCCGGGACCTCACAGAGGCCTTCGCTGAGACAGTGGCAGTGGAGGATGGACGCGTGGAGGTGCCGAGGATGCAGGGCACAAGCGTGGCGTGTGCAGAGACCGGGTAGGAGCCCGCTTGGGAGCCGCAGCAAGGCCCACAGTCACCGGCCACCTTGCCTGGGTCGCCCCGCTCCGGAGCCTTGGGCTGGCCCGATCTGCGCCCCGCCCCGGGCCCCGAGCCGCCTCCTCCCCAGGCCGCAGTTCAGCGGCACGGCTGCGCACACAGAGCCGGTCCTGCTGGGCCTTCCCCGGGCCCCTGCGCCACCGGGCCCCTGCGCCACCGGCGAGTCGGATGGATTGGCACGGGAGCGCAGAGCTCAGAGCCTTCCGGAGGCCCGGCCTCCACGAGGCACGGAGGCCGCCCGGCGGCCCTCACTCTGGGGCTGAGCTCGAGACACTTAGGTCCTAGAAGGTTTGCGACGTCTTAAAGCGATGTGAGCTACAAGGGGAGCCAACAGCTTGGCGGCCACAAGAGGGAACCGCGCACCCGGCGAGAACCCAGGGGCTCAGACCGGGGACGCGAAGGCCGAAGCCCGGAGTCCGGCGGGACGTGGGCATCTTGATCCGCGGGCATCCCGATCCGTGCGCCCGCCGGCCCCGCCCACACCAAACTCCTTCCGCCCCCGCGCGGAACCGGGTCAAACAGACATCCCAGGCCCCGCCCATATCAAGCCCCGCCCAGCGGCCAGACAGGCCTACGCCCCGCCCCACGCAGGCGCCTTAACCCCCACGTCCAGCCCGCGCCTGACCCCGGAGGCGGGCCTTCTGCGCAGGCGCGTTGGGCCAGACGCGGGACCGGGTCCGCGCTCGCCAGGCTGTCATCATGGTGCCGCCGCCGCCTCCTCTCTGCACGCTGCCCCCGGGCCCGGGCTCCCCCCGCTTCGTTTGCTACTGCGAGCCAGAGGGCAGCGCGGCCGGAGATCGCGGCGTCTTCCGCCTGCAGTGAGTGAGTGGGCTCCGGTGGGTGAGGGCCGCACCCCGGCGGCTGCGCTTGACGCCCCCTCTCCCCAGCGTGACGGACGGCTTGGAGCTCTGGAGCGCCCGCCTCCCCCCGGAGGGCGAGGCCACGCGCGTGCGAGCCGGCCCGGGGCGCGCGGGTTGGGGGGACCCCGCAGGCCTGGGTCCCGGGCAGCCACAGGAAGCCCGCTGCGGCCTGGGCGCGGACGAGGACCTCACTGCGCGCTTCAGGTGAGCCCAGGCCCAGGAGATGGGGCGGGGGTCCGGGGGCCGCACCAGTACCCAGGCGTCTCCCCAGGTCCGCCTGCCAGCAGCGAGCCGTCGCCCTGAGCCTGCGGGAGGACAACGCAGCCCTGACTCTCTCGGGGCCTCCCTCGACGCTGACCTTTGACCTCTCCAAGGTGCCCGGCCCCGAGGCCGCCCCCAGGCTGCAGGCCCTGACCCTGGGCCTGGCCGAGCGCGTGTGCAGCCTGGAGCAGCGGCTGGCAGGTAGGGTGGCAAGGGCACCTGTGCCCTCACTGGAGCCCTGCCAGTGAGTGTCACACGCCGGCCAATGAGTGGGGCGCCCCGCTTTCTCCGCAGCCGTGGAAGAGACAGCTGCCAGCCCCAGCAAGAGCCCCCAGCCGGCAGGGCCTCCGCTGTTCTTACCGGGTGAGGTGTGACCCGCTGCGGGGGTGCGCTGGGTCTGTCCTCTCTCCTCTGGAGCTGTCCCCACGCGAGCCTCAAGCTCCAGAGAGGCTGTGTCTATGCGGAGGGGGTCGTGGCTGCGCCCAAGAGCCCCCATCGTGTTCCCCAGACCCCGATCCCCAGCGAGGCGGCCCTGGAGCTGGGGTCAGGAGACGGTCTCCGGGGGAGTCCCTCATCAACCCTGGCTTCAAGAGGTACCTGCCCACTTGTCCCTGCCCACTTGGAGCCCTGCCTCTTCTGTCACACCCCACTGCGCCACCCCTCTTCCCCGCAGCAAGAAACCAGCTGGTGGTGTGGACTTTGATGAGCCCTGAAGGGAGAGCCAGACGTCGGGGAGTCTGCGCGTGCGGGACCCTACCCCCTCGGCCCCACCCTACTGTGCGGCGGGCCCCTTGTCCTTCACGGCCATCGAATAAACAGATGTGGTGGAGGCTCTGGCCCGGGGACAGTCAGCTGTGGTGGGGCCCTGGGGCCGGGCCAGGATGTGATCAGGCACCCGGGCTCCCTGCTCCCGGGCACCCGTCCAGCTCTGCCTGCGCGGCCGGCTGGGAGCTGAGGGGCCCCGCTAGGCAGGGCCAGGACACCGGGGCTGGGACTCCTCTGGACCCCTGCTGCCCCGCGACCCTGCTGGAAGCCTGCAGCCCGGAACGTGGGCCTGGCGCACCCACTTGGCCGAGTTCAGCCGGCTCTGATTCCCACCCTGCTTGGCCATACCGTGCGCCCCGCCCCGCCTGGCCTGACTGGTTTGGGAGCCCCATCCAGTGCCCCAGATCCCGGGGCCTCGCCTCTGCGCTTCTGTGCTGGGCGCCCTGGCCTCTTCGTGGGCTCCGCGGGAGGCTGGGCCCGCCCCACCCCGGGGCTCCCGGCCTCATTCCCGATGTCTTCTCGACTTGAGCCTCCCGCCCTGGGCTCAGGTAGCAGTGACCCGGCCTCTGGTCCCTGGACATCAGGACGCGCTCATTGAGGGCAGAGAACCTTTATCGAGGGCAGGTGGGCGCTAGCGGGGGTGCACGGCGGGCCGGTAGGCGGCCAGGATCTCTGCGCGGTGCGGGCACGTGTACTTGAACTCCTTCTCCTGCAGCGCCAGGTCCAGGTAACGGCGCACAGCGCGCAGCTCGGCGGGAATGGGTGCCCGGCGGAAGTGCGCGCACACCGTCTGCGGGGACGCGGCTGTCAGGGCCTTGCCGAACCCGGGCCCAGCGCCCTCCCTCCCTCCCGCCCGGTTGGTGCTCACGTCCACGACGTGCAGCTTGGGCAGCAGGCCGCAGTCAGCCAGCGTGAGCTGGTCCCCGTCCAGGAAGTGGCGGCGGGACTCCTGCAGCTGCGGCTCCCGCGCAAGCTCGTGTTCCGTGGGCGCGCGCAGGTAGCCGTCCAGCCGGGCGAGGGCGCGCAGCAGCTGCTGGTACAGGGCTGGGGGCGTGCGCGGTCAGGATGGGGCCGGGGGCCCTCGGTTGGGATGGGGCCCGGGGCGCCCCGCCCCGCACCCCCCGGGCCTCACCGTCGTCCTGCGCGGGCGCGGGGTTCTTGATGAACGCCGAGAACTTCTGGAAGACGTCATTGCCCGCCGTGTTAGAGTCCCGGTGCCTCGGGGCCAGGCTGGGGAAGCTGTGAGGCGGTTGGCGTGAGGCGCCCTCGGACCTCTCTGCGCCCTCCCCTCCCCGCTGGGCCGCACCCCGGGCTCTGTCCTGCGGCGACCTCCCCGACCCCACCCTGCCCCTCGGCCCCGCAGCCCTCACTCGGGCGGTCCCAGCGTCTCCTCCAGAAATTCCTCGATCTGCAGCGTGTCGGTCTTGGCGTCCCCGTCGTAAAGCAGGATGGGCAGCTGCGAGCCTGGCGCGAAGTCCTTCAGCACATCCAGCGCCCTGTGGCACCAAGTGGAAGGGAGGTGGCTGCCCCAGGGGGGAGGATCGGGGTCAGGGTCAGGACGGGGTCTCACCTGCGCGTGTCCACGGTGGTGAGGGTGAAGGGCACGCCCTTGAGGAGGAGGACCATGAAGAGCCGCTGGCAGGAGGGGCAGTGCCCGATGCTCTCGCCGTCCTCACTTGCCTGGGCAGGCAGAGCGGAGGAGTGGGGCTGGGGCAGACCCAGGAGCGCTGCCGCCAGGCGGGGTGGCCCCTGCCTCTTGCTGCCCAGCAACTGGAGCCACTGCCAAGGTCCAGTGTGGCCAGGCACAGCCTGTCCAAGGGCCCAGTGAGAACCCTCGCCTGGCTCTGAGGAGGCAGGGAGGGGCTGGCATCTGGGAACTGCCCCCTGGAGCTTATCTCAGCTCAGGACACGGCCCAAGCCCTGGGGCACTGGGCCCTGAGGTCCAGGTCGGTTGCAGGGGCACGGTGGGCCCAGCCAGCTGTTTCCTGAGTGATTCACCCGTAAGGCTGGGCACCGTGGCTGGCAGTACACGGCTCTCCCAGCTCCAGGATGGTAAGGAGCAAGGGCCTGGAAGCCCCCAAACACAGATCTGGACACTGATCTGAGGATGGGGTGTGTTTGGCCCCATGCTGGCCGCCACCTCCCCACCAAGGGGCCATCCTCAGGAGCCGAGGCAGAGCAGGGCCTGGCTGCCCCAGGCCTCTTGGGGGACTGCCCGACTGTCTGCCCTCTGGTCGGTCAGGCTCTGCGGGGCTGCAGGAGAAGGGCTCAGACCCACCACCCAGCTCCTCCCCAGCCCAGCTGGCCCAGAACCTTCACAAACAGCTGGAGCTTGGCGGGTTCAGCCATGGTGAGAGCTCAGGTGTCCGACCTGGCGCAGGGCACAGGGCGGGGACCTGGAGCTCTTTAAATCTCCCTGGATGCCCCGCCCTGGCTGGCCTGGGCCCGCCCCCTGGAGCCACCAGGCCGGCAGAGGAACCTGTCGGACTGCACAGCTGGCTGTGGGAGTGCCGGGAGCCTGAGCCCGGGGTGTCCAAGTGAGACAGTGACACAGGGGCCCCGGAGTCTCGGGGGTGGGCCAGAGGTGTGCCCGGCTGGCTGCCCCAGACTGAGGCCGCTGTGGGTGTGGGCAGCCAGTGTGCTGGGCTCTGACCAGACGAGAGGCAGGGGGAGTCTGGCCTGAGGGGCAGGGGTTGGTGCTGCTTAGGAGCCCCCAGGCACTCAGCCCAGAAAGCCTAGAGGGGGGCGGCAAGAAATGCCCGGCCTGGCCGCTGCCTCAGTCTCCCCTTCAGTGCCATCCCGGATGCGGCCAGGATGAAGCTCATAGGAAGAGACGCCCCCTCCCGCCTTGAGTGTCAGGGGAGCCCTTCCCTGGCCAGCCCGCATTCCAGACCAGCCTCTGTGGCAGATAAGCTGCCGCTGGGGTTTGGAGCTGCAGGAGAGTGGACCCCGGGCTCCCACCCTGTCCATGTGGGCTCGGGCAGGTGTTGCACCCACCAACTTCAGGCAGCACTCAGAGGGGTAGAGGCCACCGCGCTGGGCCTGGGCTGGGCGGAAGGGCGGAGCAGGGGGCTCGCCCAGGTCTCCCACCTGCCACCCACCAGGGTCCTCTGCCACCGGAACCTGCAGCTCTGCGTTCCCCCTGGGGTCCCTGCCCTGGTGGGGGCAGCCACAAGGGAGTTGCCTGGGCCTAGGGTGCCTGCACAGGCCTGGCGCCACCCAGTGGTCACATGAGGGGCCAGCCTGGCTGCCTTGCGCCCCCGGGCCAGGTGTGGTGCAGCCGAGGAGGGGCCACACCTGCCCGCCCAGCCTGACTCCCGGCCAGACTGGCCAGCGCTGAGGCCCACACTGCCCTGGCCGACCCCTTCCTGGACCCCCTCTTGGTTGGGCTCCCAGTCACCGGCATCCTTGAGAGTCTTGGACACCGACTGGCCTTGTTTGGCGGCAGCACCCTCGGGTCTGGCTCTCCCAGGAAGCCTGCTTCTCCCCGTCCGGTCTTCACCTCAGCTCTCAGGCCCAGCATTTCAGCTGCTTGTTGATGATGCAGTCAGGGCCCCCACCCGCTGGTTTCCAGTGTCCCTGGCAGGCAAACTGCCACCGTGGAGAGGCCATGAGGCCTCCACACCTGCTGGCGGCCACCAGAGACCCTGAGGTACCTGTGGAAGTCCACAAGGAAAGCGGGGAAGGGACAGAAGGCATGGGCAGCTCAGAAAGGAAATCCAGAGAGATGAACGCCTGACGACTCTCTCCTCATGCTGGTTTCAAGAAACAAAAGTGTGCCGTGGAGCTGGCCAGGATGGCGCAGGCCTCTAATCCCAGCACTCTGGGAGGCTGAGGTAGGAAGATCACACATTAAAGCCCAGCCTGGGCTACATAGCAACTTAGCAAGACCCTGTCTCAAAATTTAAATTTTGAAAAGGGACAAGGGTGTAGCTCGGTGGTGGAGCACCCCGGGATCCACCCCCAGTACCACAAAAAGGGGGAGGGAACATGGCTCATCACTGTCCCCAGCAGAGCTGAAGTCATCCGCCTGGCTGGTGGCCGGCATCTCTGCAGGCCACACCCCATGCCCCTGGCCACCTGGGCTGACCTAAAGATTCCCGGCTGCAGCATCTGCGGCAAACCCAGGGCCCTGCCCTCCCGTCTGGGGGGGGGTCTGGTGTGTCCTGGGCAGGGAACAGACGGGGCCCACTCGTGCCTGCTGTGGGGGAGTCTACATAGCACTGCAGGCTGACTGTGCCCTCGCCAGTCTCAGTAGTAGAGTCCTGACCTCAGGACCTCACATCCCGACAGGTACGGGGTGACCTGGTCAAGTGGGTGCCAGACAGACCTCGATACAATGTGTCCTCCTGAAAAAGGAGGGCTGGGGTGGCTCCCTCCTGGCAGGTACTTGCTTGGCCACTAAGAGCAGAGCCTGTGATCTGGACACAGAGATGCACATGGAGGAGCCCGTAGGGGATGAGTCCTCCGAGCAGAGCTCCTGAGGGCCTGGAATATCCTCTGAGGTCTCACCTCCTGGGCTGCAACAGAATGGGTGGTTGTGGCTCTGCATGGTGCTGTGTGGCAGCCACAGGAAAGGGGCACATGCGGCTCAGGAAGTTGAGGCAAGCGTCATCCATGAGCATCCGTGGTCCTGAGCAGGAGCCACCTGCAGATGACCCTGCAAGACGCCTCCTGTGTTCTGTCCACACAATGTGGCTTTTCTCGTCGGTGTTCAGAGTGAGCGTCCAGAGGAGCCAGGACAGGTTGCGGCTCAGTGGCACTGCACTCACCTGTCACACACAAGGCCCCTGGCTTCAAGAAAGGAACCAAGGACAGAAACCCACTGCTGCCATGAGAAGGGCTGTCCCACAGCCTCCCAGCGCCCTGCAGGGCCCAGCTCCCCTCTGGGGGCCACTGGGCTCGGGGCCAGTTCATCTTCCTCTTCATCCCAGACTGAGGTCCCAGAGGCCCTGGCCAGAGACTCCCTGATGCCTTAGAAGTTCTCCCGCCATGGTCTTCCCCGGGATTCTATTTATTTATTTAGCGAGGCCTGCTGTTTCCTCCCATCTCTCCTTCTTCCTGTTCCTCCTTCTCCTCCGTCTTACAGTACTGAAGATCAAACCCAGGCCCTCACACATGCTTGGCAATTGCTCTACCACCAAGCTTCATCCCCAGGCCTGTTATCTTTTGTTGTTTACTCTGAGATAGATTTGTTTTTTTGTTTTTTGAGACAGAGTCTTGCTAAGTTGCCCAGGCAGGCCTCAAACTTGGGATCTTCCTGCCTCAGCTTGCCTCAGCTGGGTGCCACTGCCCCAGGCCCTGTTCCTGAGGGAGGCACAGACCTGTTGGGGAGGGGACCTGCTGGTGGGTGCTGGCGGGGACACACAGGTATTGCAGAGCTCTGTCCACAGACTGTGCCTAGCAGGGACCCTCGGCGAGGATCAGCCCCAGCCCCAGCTCTGTTTCCAAAGGCAGCCCCTGGATGAGTCAGTCAGGGCTCTGCCCCAGGCTGAGTGTCCCCAGGACTTGTGTGGCAAGACCCTCAAGCCCAACTGGAGGACAAGGATGGAGCCCTTGTGATTGGGTCACGACCCCGATCAAGGGGCTCTGGTTCTCCACATGACATTACATATATTTTGCCACAATAAAAATGATTTTTTAAAGAGTAGGAAATATTTATTGAAGGAAAGATAGCTTCTGTCTAAGAGAGACAGAAGGGGACCCAGAAAGTGGGTTGTGCAACACAAATTTTTTTTTGGGGGGTACCAGGGATCGAACTCAGGTCCTTGCGCTTGCGAGGCAGGCAGCAGAACCACTGAGCTAAATCCCTGGCCTTTTGTCTGTTTTTTGAGACAATCTTTTTTCCTTTCCTTTTTCTTTTTTTTTAGACAAGGTCTGGCTATGTAGTTCAGGCTGGCCTTGAGCTCCATATAACCTGCGCTGGCCTCAGACTCCTGCGTGCTGGGATTATAAGCATGTACACCACATCTGGCAATTGGTTTAAATTTTGAGACAGGAAGATGGCAGAGTAGTGAACAGCAGAGAGGCAGCTTCTCTGAGATTTGGTGTCCAGACACTGGAATAGTAATGTGGAAAAGAGTAGAAGGAGAGAAGTGGGTCCTCAGGACCTAGCAAGGATCTGAGGTGAGATATGAAGTCTGGGGGAGGGAGGGAGGGGGGGAGGGAGGGAGGGAGGGAGAGAGAGAGAGAGAGAGAGAGAGAGAGAGAGAGAGACCTCAATGCAGAAGGAGATGGCAAGCAGAACTTTCTCCCTGAGCCCTGACTCACTTAGTGGGGCTGGAACCTGCAGACCCATGGTGACTACTGGCAACCCCAGAGGCCTCCACAGAGAAGCGCACCAATGGAACAGGGCAGTAGACACTGCAGCCTGCAGTGGCTGGTGAGTTATTCAAGTTCAGATTGGGCAGTAGCCATCTTGGAGGGGGGCCAGCTGATCTTGGAACTCAGGTAGCTGCGGGCTGACTCCATCTAGTGGCTCCTAGTGTCAGGGTGAGGCAGAACTGAGTTCAAGCCAACAGGAGGTCAGGGAGCCAACTTCAAGCCAGCAGGGGGCACAGAGAGTGTTGCAGGCCGAACAATAGGGTTCCAGGCTCACAGCAAGGAACCAGACAACTTCAGTGGAGGTGCTTGCTGAGATTATCCACTGCCCCACTGTAAATCTACAGCTGCCTTTCTGGGATTAATCAACACGAATCTAGGCTCCTTCTGCCCATTTTGTTGACCAGTGACAGCAGAGACACACCTCAAAGTGGACTTTTTTTCCTCTTTCTTTCTTTTTTTTTTTCTTTTTTGTTTTTAATTTTTTCTTTTTTTCTAATTTGTCTCTTCTTGTTTTTATATGTGTGAACATCTTCTGCTTTTTTGTTGTTGTTATTATTTTTATATGTGTGAACATTATTTCTAGTTTTTTGTTCTTGTTATTTGTTCTTGTTTTTCTTTCTTCCTTCTCTCTCTCTTTCCCTCCTGTCTTCTTCACCAGTTGCCCAAAGTTCATGTAATCTTCCTCTGTCCTCCAGCCTTGCTTCTCATCTCTTCCTCTTCTTCTATTTCTCTATTTTTTTTTCCCTAACCCCTTTTAAATTTTCTCCCGTGAGGGTAAAATCACCATATTGAGGCCATATTTATGACATACAGTTTTCTGGTTCATTTTAGATTTTTTTTTGTGGGGAGTACCAGGGATCGAACTCAGGACCTTGCTGCCAGGCAGGTGGCAGCACCACTGAGCTAAATCCCCGGCCCATTTAGATTTTTATTATATAACCAAAAACGTAGTTCATACAGTTAAAGGTGGCGAATTAAGTTACCAGTTGGTCATTTTCTAGGCTGTTTGATGCTATTGTTATTGCTGACTGTACTACTTTAGCCAAGGTGACATAATTGTTCTAATCAGTTGTTCTTCCTGGTGTGCCAAGACTGAGATTCCCCATGGTTCATCAACAATACTATAGGCCAGTGCCAAAGAACCAGGGGCCGGGCCAAATAGCCAGCAGCTTCTCAGTCCCAATAAACTGAAAGGTGGGATCTTGCAACAGACTCAAAACCCAAAAGCCAGCTACACCTGGAAGACATGGTTGAGAAGTAGTTGGCCCGGGGATGTAGCTCAGTGGTTCCACCACCTGCCTCGCAAGTGCAAGGTCCAGAGTTCAATCCCCAGTACAAAAAAAGAGAGAGAGAGAGAAGTAGTCACTTCTTAAGGGTTCAAAATACTAACAATAAAGCTACTTGGCACAAGCAATTTAAAAGCATCAACCCAGGGGGCTGGGGATTTAGCTCAGTGATTTCACACCTGCTGCTCAAGTGCAAGGACCCGAGTTCAATCCCCAGTACCAAACAAACAAACAAAAAGCATCAACCCAGGAATTAAACTAAAAAAAGAAAAAAAAGAGGAAAGAAAATGAGAAGACACTTAAGCAAGAAGCAACCCCAGACTTGTAGTTTACCAAAGGCAAACCCAGGGTGCAACAAGGGGGAACAATTCAAAAACTACCCATCTGGACTCTCTAAAGTAGTAACAGCAGAAGTACCAAAGCAGATGAATGAGGCTCTAGAAAAAATCAAATCAAAAATAATTTCTCAGATAACTACAGAGATGGTGATCATAATGAAAAACAAGGTTAGTGACTCTAGAGCAGATACAGATATAAAAATAGAGGAGCTTAGGAAAATGATGGAAACCATGAACGCCCAACATAGGAAAGAAATAGAATGTATGAAACAGATTCAAACAGATATCCAGGAGATTAAAACTCCACTGAAAGCGTGCACAGAATGAGCCAATGTGAGGGCAGAATATCAGGTATAGTACACAGGTTTTATGAAAAGAAAGATTTCTTAAAAATAGTAAGGGACCAAGGGCTGGGGATTTAGCTCAGTGGTTTCGCCGCCTGCTATGCAGGAACAAAGACCCGAGTTCGATCCCTGGTACCAAAAAAAAAAAAAAAAAAAAAGAAGCAAGATCCAATAATATGCTGCATACAACAAACACATTTAATTCAAAAGGAAATTCATAAACTAAGAATGAAAGGATGGAAAACAATACTCCATGTGGTAAGAACCAGGAAAAAAGCAGGGGTAGCTATTCTATTTGCAGACAAAGTGGATTTCAAGCCAAGCCTGATCAAGAGACAGAAACAGTCGCTACAGACTTGTAAAGGGAACAATGCAAGAGGAAGAGATAACAATCATAAATATATATACACCAAATACCAGCACATCCAACTATATAAAACAAATATTAATAGACATGAAAAATCAAATAAGCACTAATACAGTTGTAATGGGGGACCTCAATACCCCACTGTCACAAAGAGACAGATCAATTAGACAAAAAAATCAACAAAGAAATACCAGAACTGAACCTAACTTTTGAACAAATGGACTTAGTAGATGTCTGTAGAGTGTTCCACCCCACAACATCAGAATATACATTCTTCTCAGCTGCACATTGTACATTCTCCAAAATAGACCACATACTAGCTCATGGAACATGCTTAAGTAAATTCAAAGGAATTAAAATTATCCCATGCATAGTATCAGACCATAGTGCAATGAAATTGGAAATCAATAGTAAAAGAAACCATAAAACTTCATAAACACATGGAAATTTAAAACTCCCTCCTGAACAACCAAAGGGTCACAGATGAAATTAAACAAGAAATTAGATAGTTTCTACAATTAAATGATAATGCCAATACAGCATACCAGAATTTATGGGATGCAATGAAAGCAGTCCTACAAGAGAAATTTATAGCACGAATTCCCATATCAGAAAAACAGAGCAAGCTCAAATAAACAACGTAATGTTGAACCTTGAGCTTCTAGAAAAAGAAGAGCAAGTCAAACCTAAGGCTTGTAAGAAGGAGGAAATTATAAAGATCAGACTAGAAATTAATGCAATGGAGACTAAGAAAACAAACCAAAAAAAAATCAATGAATCACAGAGTTGGTTCTTTGAAAGATGAAATAAAATTGACAAACCCTTAACCAACCTTATAAGAAAAAGGGGGGAAGAAGGGCCAGGGATTTAGCTCAGTGGTGGCACCACCTGCCTCACAAGCACAAGGTCCTGAGTTCAGTCCCTGGTACTATAAAAAAAAAAAAAGGAAGAAAAGACTCAAATCCATGAAATTAAGAATGAAAAGGGTGAAATCAACAGATCCTGTGGAAATCCAGAAGATGATTAATACCTACTTTGAGAACCTGTATTCTAATAAGATGAAAAACCAGAAGAAACAGACAGATTCTTAGATATATATGAATTATCAGAGCTGAATCGAGAAGATACAAAAATTCTAAATAACTCAATATCAGTCAATGAAATTGAAGATGTAATTAAAACCCTACCAATAAAGAAAAGCCCAGGCGCTGATGGATTCACTGCTGAATTCTACCAGAAATTTAGAGAAGGCCTAATCCCGCTACTTCTCAAACTCTTTAATGGAGTTAAAAGAGAAGCAATACTTCCAAATTCATTCCTGGAAGCAAGCAGTACCCTGATCCCAAAACCAGAGAAGGATCCAACCAAAAAAGAAAACTATAGGCCAGACTCCCTAATGAACACAGATGCAAAAATCCTCAGTACGATACTGGCAAACAGAATGGAGCAAATCATCAAAAAGGTTACACACCATGACCAAGCAGGATTCATCCCAGGGATGCAGGGATGGTTCAACATATGCAAATCAGTAAACGTAATACATCATATCAATAGAGCCAAGGATAAGAACCATATGATCATCTCAATAGATGCAGAAAAAGTGTTTGACAAAGGCCAACACCCATTCATGATAAAAAAAAAAAAAAACCTACAGAAAATTGGAATAGATGGTCTTTACCTCAATCTGATAAAAGCCACCTACTGACAAACCAACAGCCAGCATCATACTGAATGGACAAGAACTGAAAGCTTTCACTCTAAAATCAGGAACAACAAGACAAGGATGTCCACTGTCACCACTTTTGTTCAACAAAGTTCTGGAAACATTAGCCAGGGCAATTAGACAAGAAAAAGAAATAAAAGGAATAAGAATAAGAGAAAAAAAAAGAATAAGAAAGGAAGAAGTTAAATTATTACTATTTGTGGATAACATGATACTCTACATAGAAGATGCCACAAATGCCACCAAAAGGCAGGGTGTGGTGGTGTGGTCCTGTAATCCCAGCACTTGGGAGGCTGAGGCAGGAGAATTGCCGCAAGTTTGAGGCCGGCCTGGGCTACATAGTGAGTTCAGGGCCAGCCTGAACTACAAAGGGAGACCCTGTCTCAAAACAAACAAACAAACAACAAACAAACAAAAGACTTCTACATTTAATAACCAAATTTAGTAGCTGAATACAAAGTCAACAATCTAAAATCAATAGCATTCCTGTACACAAATAAACTCACTAGGGCAAGGGATTTAGCTCAGTGGTTTTGCTGCCTGCTGCACAAGCTCAAGGACCCGAGTTTGATCCCCTGTACCAAAAAAAAAAAAAAAAAAAAACCTCACTGAGAGGGAAATTATGGAAACAACACCTTTCACATTAGCATCCAAAAAATGAAATACCTAGGGATCAATCTAACAAAGGAAGTAAGAATTTTACATTGCAAACTACAGTACTCTGCAAAAGGAGATTGAAGAAGATATCAGAAAATGGAAAGATATCCATTGTTCTTGGGTAGAAGGAACCAATATAGTGAAAATGGCCATACTTCCAAAAGATTTAATCCAATCCCAATCAAACTACCAATAGCATACCTTAAATATACCCATAAAATTAATTTTTAAAAGTGCCAATAGCATATCTCACAGAATTAGAGAAACAATCCTAAAATTCATTTGGAACCAAAAGTGGCCTCGAATAGCAAAAGCAACCAGGGATGTAGCTCAGTGGTTCCACACCACCTCCCTCTCAAGAGAAAGGTCCTGAGTTTGATCCCTGGTACCAAAAAAAAAAAAAAAAAAAAAAAAAAAATAGCAAAAGCAATTCTGGGCAACAAAGGCAAGGCAAGAAGTGTCATAATCTCTGACTTGAAATTATACTACAGAGTTACTGTGATAAAAACAGTATGGTGAAATAAATAAATAAATAACAGCATGGTACGGGCACAAAAAAAAAAAGACCCAAGGATCAATGGAACAAATTAGAGGATACAGAAACAACTCACTCAGCCACCTTATCTTTGACAAAGGAGACACATAACCCTCACTGGAAGAAAGATAGCCTCTTTAATAACTGGTGCTGAAAAAACTGGCTTTCCACATTCTGAAGATTAAAACTAGACCCATATCTTTCTAAGCTAAAATCAAAATGAATCAAAGAATTTAAATATTAAAACAGAAACACTAAATCTACTGGAATATAGACTAGGTAGAACTCTTTTTTTTTTTTTTGGTACCGGGGATCGAACTCACGTCCTTGCGCTTGTGCAGCAAGCAGCGAAACCACTGAGCTAAATTCCCGGGCCCTAGAACTCTTGAAGAAGACACTGTTGTTGGCAGATTTTATGAACAAAACCCCAATCACAAAGGAAATATCACAAAGAATCAACAACTGGAACTTCATCTTATTAAAAACATTTGCACAGAAAAGAAACCACCAACAGAGTGAAGAGACACCCCACAGTGTGAGAAAAAAATTTTGCCCTCTGTTCTTCAGACAAAGGACTAATACCTAGAATATATAAAGAATTAAAAAATATCTGAACTCCCAAATTTAAAGATCCAGTCCAAAAGTGCACATCTGAAATGAATAGACACTTCTCAGATGAAGTAGAAACGGCAAATGGATATATGAAAAAATGTTCAACATCACTGGTCATTTGTGAAATGCAAATTAAAACAACGCTGAGATTCCACCTCACCCCAGAAAGAATGGCTGCTATCAAGAAATCAGCCAATAACAAATGCTGGCGGGGCTGTGGGGGAAAAGGCAAACTTTCCACTGCTGGTGGGAGTGCAGACTGGTGCAGCCACTGTGGAAATTAGTGTGGAGATTTCTCAAAAAACTAAAACTGGAGGTTCCATTTGACCCAGGTATTCCCCTTCTTGGTATCTTCCCGAAAGAAGTAAAAGAATCGAACCAAGTGATATATGCACACCCATGTTTACAGTGGCAGAGTGTGTAGTAGCTAAGTCTTGGAAACAGCCCAAATGCCCACTGAATGGACAAAGAAGATTTTTTTAAATACAATGGAGTACTACTTTGTCATAAAGAAGGATAAGCTTGAAACATTTCTAGCTAAATGGATGGACCTTGAGACCATACTCTTAAGTGAAATAAATTGGACACACATGTTTAAATACCGCATTGTTTCTCTGGTGTGAGAAACTGAAAGCATAAATAAGGACCAAAAATGTATGATAGATATTAGGAAATGGGAAGAAAATGTTTAAATGAAAAGGGGAACAAGGGAGGGGGAGGGGAAGGAAAGTAGGGACAAGAAAAAAATAGAAACAAGGGGCCGGTTTCTCAGAATGGTTTCTCAGAAACCATTTTTTCAAAGGCAGCTCAGGATGTAGCTCAGTCATATAGCACTTTTGACTTCCATCCTCAGTACCACAAAACAAAAAACCCCAAACAAAAATGCACCCATTTTCCTGTCTCACCTAGGGATGCAAGCAACCCCTCCCTTAAGGAGAGGAGCAGCCATGCCTTAGCCTGGCTGTCACTGCAGCAGCCCTGGCCTTGGCCCATGGGGTTAGTCTGGGTTTTTTGAAACAGGATCTCGCTATGTAGTCCAGCTGGCCTTACACTCACTATTACCCCAGGGTGGCCTTCAACTCTTGGTGATCCTCCTGCCTCAGCCTGCTGAGTGCTGGGATCACAGGTGTGCGCCATGTGCCCAGCTCCCTGGTGTTCTTGCCAAATGTCCGAGGACCACACACAGCAGCAGGTGGCTGCACCTGTCAAACCTGTCTGGCTGAGGGGCAGGCACACACTGGTGGGGATGGGCTCAGGGGGCCAGCAGGCCAGACAAGGACCTTCAGTGAGCAAGTTTCCCCAGATGCCAGGGCCACTGGGAACGAGGGACAGCGCTGCACTCTGGTGCCTGGCGGGGGCTGCCTGCTCGGGCATCGCTTAGGGCTGAGGAGGGCATCGGGAGAGGCCAGGCAATCTTGCCAGCCGTGTGAGGGCAGGTGGGTGTGTGCTGTGGTTTCCTGCAGCCTCTGAGTCTGGATAGTGCTCGGTGACCGCTGGTGGGGACATAGCACGCCCTGTCACCAGCTCTGCAGTTGGAAGCAACTCACCCGGGACTCCCCTCTCCGGGCAGGAGTTGGTGCAATGCGGCTCACATGGTGGCTCGCGGGGTGCCAGCTGGACGGTGCCCCCTGTGGACCCCGAGGTCCACTTGGCAGGGGTCAGCTTCTGCCTGCTCAGGGTGATGGCTCCCCTACCCCTCCAGTGGGGTCACCTCCAGGGACCACCCTCTGGGGCTGAGCAGCCATCACCTCCATCACCTGCTCCTCACCCCCAGCCCAGCCCCATGGGGCACGAGCCCACAGCTCCAGGCTCCTGCTGCACCCCACCTAGGCCCTTGAACGGTCTAAGGTAGAATCTGATGCCAGCCCAGCCTTGGGCCGAGACGGGACCCTCAGACCACTGCCCCCTTTGTCTGGCACACACGGGGCTCCACTGCCAGCGGACCTTGTGGCCCCGGGACCCCAGGTCTCCTCAGCCTTTGGACACGGACCCTCTTCCTTTGCCCACTTCCACCCAGCTGTCAGTGCCTGCCTGGGGCCAGCTCCTCCTGGGCGTGTCCCTCACTACCCAAGGATGAGGCTAGCCCAGCACAGGGTGGGGAACCCTGGCATAAAGGCAGCGCCGATGGTGGTAGATTTAGAGGTAAAATGTTGCCCCAGAGTCTCCTGTGTATGTAGGGAGGGCTGGGCCAGAAGAGGTTTGTCACCAGGGAGTGACCCACAAGGTCTTACTGCTGTCCCCACTCCTTGCTTCTCTGCTTCCTGGATGCCTCAAGGTGACCAGCTCCCTTCCACAAGGCCCCTCCACCAGGCTGCTTCTGCCTTGGCACCAGCTGACTCCGGGCTGAACCCTGTGAAACTGAGCCCAAATGGACCTCTCCTCCTTTAGGCTGCAGGTATTTGGCTTTTGTCCTGCTGGCAGCAGAGTGACTGAGACAGACAGGAGGCGGGGGCATCAATGCCCTGTGAAGCCCACCGCAGACCCGTGGTGTGAGTGGGGAATGGAGGGAGTGATGCTCAGCCTCCCCACGGTCTCCTCATGTCCAGCCCTGCCCGGATGCCCAGGCCCACAGGCGCAGCCCCCCACAGGCTTTTCATCATTTATTGAAAACAAACATCTGTGCGCAATGTACAGGTCCGGCTCCAGGTGGGCGGCGGGCAGGGCCAAGCTGGGTGGAGCAGAGGCAGCAGGGCGGGGAGGGGCCTGGCTCTCTCTGGCCCCAGGGCCGGCTTCACCCTTCCTGCCCAGGGACACTGACACTACACTGTGCCACAGCCCAGCCAGCACCCCTTCTCAAAGCAAAATAAATAGGCGGACCTGCCCTAGGCCCTAGGCAGCCCCAGCCCCAGGGCAGCCAGCAGCCACTGGTCTGGCTGCAGGGTGCTGTGGACAAAGATCACCCCAGTGAGAGCAGGGCAGGATGAGGGGCCGGGCCAGACCCCAAGGCTTTAAGGCAAAGCAGGGTGAGGGTGTGCAGGGCCAGGGTCGGGCCAGCCTTTGGCAGGACCAGGGAGGACAGCTGCGGAAACCGCAGGGCAAGGCCAGAGACAAGCTGGAGGCTGTGAGGCCCTGGTCCCGAGCCTCCCTCTCAGCCTGGCAGGTGGCACTGAGGGACACAGGTCGGGCCCTGGCCGCCCTGACTTCTGGCCCCACAGGTGCCTGTGGGGCTCTGCTCCTCGGTCAGCAGAGCGTGTCCGTGTTGAAGGAGAGCTGGGCCTGGGACAGCAGACAGGAAGCTGGAGTCATCTTCCAGCAGGACCAGGGCCGGGGGTGCTCACCCTGGACCCCGCCCTGGTCTGGATGCTGGGGCTCCCTGGCTTCTTGCCTGTCTTCCCAATGCATGCGTGCACTTGGTGCATGGGCTCCTGCCGGGCCGGTGGCCACTGTCTGTTCCCCCCCACCGCTGCTTCCAGAGGGTCACAGGTCTCCCGTGTGACCTCTCTCCTCCGCCTGTCCCCAGTCTTGTGGTTCAGCCTAGTCCTGGGGGCCGGCCCCTCACGGCCCTGACCCCTAGACCACAAGCAGCCCGTGGCTGGCTCTCCGCCCCCCAGAGCCTGAGAACTGCGCTGGCCTGACTGCTCTCACCCGCTCCTCCTCAAAGCTGATGAGGCCCTCGTCCTCTGTGTCCAGCTCCTCGGGCTCGTCTGCCACGAAGGCCCGGAGCTCGGTGGGGGCTGCCCGGGGCCGCAGCAGGCTGAGCAGTCGGCCCAGTGGGGACTGGAGAGCAGAGGGCGGCTCTGTCTCCTGTTGCTCCAGGTTGTCGCTCTGCTTCTTTGCAAAGTTCACGAACACCTGGGTGGGCGAGGTGGGGCGCGCAGTTAAATGGTGCTGGAAAAATTGGGCTTCAACTTGCCAAAGATTAAAACTAGACCCGTATCTCTCACCATGCACTCAACTAAAATTGAAATGAAGATCTAAACATTAAAATAGAAACGCTGAACCAGCTGGAACAGAGGTTCGGCAGAACTCTTGAAGACACTGGTGTAGGAAAGGATTTTATGAACGAACAAAACCTCTGTTGTCCCTGAACTGGCACAACCAAAGGCCCGCGGTGGGCGAGGCGCAGGCGGCGGGAGCACTCACGTTGTCCAGCGTGGTCTGGCTGACCGAGTAGTCCTCGATGCCCAACACGCCCGCCACCTGCTCCATCTTGCTGAACACCTGGGCCAGCGAGATGTGCTCCGACTTGAGCTGGTACTGCACCTTCGTGTGGTGTCGCTCCTGGGGATGGGAGAGGCGAGGGATCAGGGGCTGCTCCGGCGGCAGGCCCCGCCCAGGCCCCACCCAGTCCCCGCCCACCTTGAGCACGGCTTCCGGGAAGTTCCGGTTGAAGAACCGCACCACGTCCTTCACGCTCTGGTTGCTCTTAGTCCGTACTGTGATCATGTACCCATCCCCAAACCTGGAGGAAGGGCTCCGTGGGACACTGCAGCCCCTGCCCCACCTGCTGCAGACGCCAGCCCACACTCACCTGTTCTTTTTACTTTTGGGGGGGGGTACCGGGGATCGAACTCGGGACCTTGCACTTGCAAGGCAGGCGCCGGAACCACCGAGCTAAATCCCCGGCCCCGCGCTCACCTGTTCTTTAGGTGCTGGATGCTGCCCAGACAGCGCAGGCGCCCGTTCACCATGATGGCCAGCCGTGTGCACAGGGCCTCGCACTCCTCCATGCTGCGGGCAGACATGCTCAGCTGGCACCCGAAGGGCTGCAGGGCCCGGCAGGTGAAGGACCGGGAGGGGAGGGAGGGAGGCCCACCTGTGCGACGTCAGCACCACTGAGCGCCCTGTCTTGATGAGGTCGAGAATGAGGTTCCACAGGAAGCGCCGTGCCTTGGGGTCCATGCCAGTGGTGGGCTCATCCTGGGGGGGTCAGGTTCAGCCCTTCAGTGCTCAGCCTCCAGGACCCATCGGGCTCCTCTCTAGCCGAGCTCGCCGGGAGGACAGGGGTAGGGTACCTGACCCTCCCCGGGACTCACCAGGAAGATGAAGGCGGGGTACCCAATGAGCGCGATGGCGGTGGACAGCTTCCGCTTGTTGCCGCCGCTGTAGGTGCCAGCTGGCTTGTCTGCATACTTGGTCAGCTCCAGTTTCTCCAGTGCCCACTTCACCACCTGGCAAGGACACCAGGAGTCGGGGTCGGGGGAATCAGGGGGGCACTGGGGGTGGGAGTCGGGGGCCTCAAGTACAGGGAGCGTCGACAGGAGGCACAAGGTGCAGGGTTGTCTGACGCGGGCGTAGGGACGCCAGGGCCCGGGCCGGGGCCGCCTTTCCCCCTCACCCGAGCCTCATCCTTCCAGGGGATGCCGCGCAGCCGCGTGTACAGCTGCAGATGCTCTCGCGCCGTGAGCTCATCAAACAAGGCGTCAAACTGCGGGCAGTAGCCGAGGCTCTGCTGTACCTGGAGCAGCTCCTTGAGCACGCTGGGGACGCGGGGCCGTCAGCACGTGGGCCACGTGGGTCACGTGGCCCCCCGCCCGCCCCCGCACGCCCGCCCCCGCGCGCCCGCCCGCACCTGTGCCCGTTGACGAAGGCCTCGCCGCCTGTCGTGCTCTCGTCGCCCGTCAGCATCTTGAAGGTGCTGGTCTTGCCCGCACCATTGACACCCAGCAGGCCAAAGCACTCGCCTGGACGCACACCCAGGCACAGGCGGTCCACCGCCAGGATGCGGCCGATCTTCCGTGACTTGTATACCTGGGGGGCAAAGGGACTTCACACTCAGCTCAGTGGCAGGGGAAGGAACCACAGCGGTGGGAGACTCCACCCAGTCGGCCTACCAGCCCCGCCCCTTCCCCCCACCCATCTCAGCCCCGCCCCGCCCCGCCCGGCCTGGCCCCGCCCCTCACATCCCTCAGTTCCCACCCCACCTTGGTCAGATTCTCAATCTTGACCATGTCATTATCAGCGTCCCCGCGAAGCACTCGCTGCCGCTCACTGGCCACATCTATGTCGTCCTCCACGGGGGGCTTCGTAGACACGGGTGTGCGTCTGGGGGAACAGGGTGGCAGTGCCTACCCTTGCCCTCCACCCACGCCTGGGGCCAGGGCCCACTCAGGCCTCTGGCTGTAGGCATGGCCCAGCCAGGCCACCTGCCCATCATCGTCCAGGGACTGCACACTCACTGTGGCTGCCGCAGGAAGTTGTACTGGCACATGAGGGTGAGGAAGAAGCCCACGAAGCCCTCGACGGTCATGGCCACCAGCCCACGGGTGACGATGTCCCATTCGAAGGGGGACTTCATCTTGTCAAACTGGCCTGTGGGATGGCCAGCTCAGGGGCTCTGGGAGCCAGCGCGCCTTGCCCAGGGCTCCAGGGCTCCCAGCCAGGCCTGCCACCCCACCCCACGCCCACGGGCACAGCCTCACCAATCTTGGCGTAGTACTCATTGATGTACTCGTTGTAGGCCATCTCCATGAGCCCGTGGCCCAGGTTGTAGTTGGGGAAGACGAGGAAGCAGTTCTTCAGGTAGCTGTTGACAATCTTCAGGTCCTGGAGGTCGCGGGGTGGTGGGTACAGCCTAGGCACTGCTGCCCCAGGCCTGCCCTGCTGTCTTCCTCCCCCTCCCCTTCCCTGCCCGGCTGCCCACCTTGTCATGCTCGAAAAGCTGCAGCAGGAAGGTAGCCACAGTGGCAGTGATGCCGATGAAGAGGTTGATGACGATGAGGAACACGTAGGCCGAGCTGGGCACCTCAAACCAGAAGGAGGCTGGGTACATGATGGGGGTGATGGACCACCTGCGGGAGGTGGGCGTGGTCACGGCCAGCCCTGGCCCCTGCAACCACAGCCGCCTACAGCCCCGGCCTTACCCATAGAGCAGGAACAAGGACAGCACCGCAGGGAAGTTGGTGGGTGATGTGTAGGCTGGCAGGTCGAACACGAACAGGATGATGACACAGCAGGTGGCAGGGACCAGGTAGTTGAGCTGCAGAGGCAGGGGCAGCTGGTGAGGTCGGGGTCAGCTGGCAAGGTCCGGGGCGGAGAGTGAGGTCCAGGGCGACTGTTTGGGGTGGGAGTCGGGGCTGGGACGGGGCGGAAGGCAGGGACACACCATGTCCCACACATAGTTAGCCAGCCAGTAGATGACGGGGTTGCAGCCGCTGACAAACTGCAGATGCTTGGCCTTGGTGGACTTCTCGGCCACCAGGAAGACCACGAAGCTGGCTGGCACAAAGGACATGGCCACGATGATGAAGATGGCGATGACCACGTCCGTGCCCTGCAGCCTAGGGGAGGCAGTGCTCAGCCGGGCACGGTGCTCTGGGGAGCTGTGGGTACCACCCCCCGTGCCCTGCCCCACCTACAGGTAATCCAGGGAGAGGCTGGCACTTGTCTTGTTCATGGGGTGGTTGGTCACGGTGATGCCTGCACACAGGGAGGGCAGCCTCAGGCCCTGCTGCGCCAGCCCCGTCACCCCACTGGGCTCCCCCAAGCCCACCATGGCCCACTCACCATAGGCTGCAGGGTTGCCTTTGCTCTTGGGCAGGTTGGCACGCAGGATGGCATTGTTGAGGCTGTTGAGGTAGGTGGGCATGCTGTGGTAGCCCTTGTTGTTGTAGAGCACCTGCAGAAGGAACGGGCTCAGAGAGGCCCCTGAGCGACAAGGGCCACACACCAGCTGAGCGCCCGGGTGGCAGCTCACCTGGGCCACCCTGCGCACTGCGATCTTCCGCACCATGGGCGGGGCTCGGGCACCGAATGAGGCCGGGATGGACTTCTGGATGTTGCCAAAGGTGATGGCACCATACCTGCAGGTGGGCAGGTGGGAGAGGAAGTGAACCTGGTGAGCAGTGCCTGGCGACCCCTTGTGCACAACCGCCCCACCTGGCTCACCGGTGCAGCCGGAAGCGGTCGGAGGTGAACAGGAGATACTCAGAGACATTGTGGCCTGTGATGTCCATCAAGATGTCACCCGTGACCACTCGCATCTGGGGTGGGTGCCCACCCACGCTGCTGGGGCAGGAGAAGCCAGTGCCCTGTGTGGAGCAGGTGCAGCGGACAGGCTCCCGCACCAGGCGTGGCAGGGAGGGCACCGAAGTCCACGTCTCTGTGGGGGCAACGCGGCACAGTGAGGCAGAGATGGAGCCCTCCCGGGTCATGCACCCCACATCCCCGAGAGCCGGTACCTGGCCCGGCAGTGGGTGGCAGGGAGGTGTTCCCGGCCGGCAGCAGGTCCTCATCCAGGGACACCGGTGAGTCGGACGGGGCGGGCGAGGGAGGGGGTGGCACGAAGTTGGACAGCGGGAGCCCCTGAGTGAAGGACTCTAGGCACATGCTGTCAAAGAACCTGGCGGCCAGCACACGGGACTCCCTGCTGCTCAGGTTCAGTGTGGGCCCCAGGGAGCCGTTGGCAGGAGACTTGAGCACGCAGGTGGCACCCACACCTGAGGGCAGCCGGAGCGTGCTCACCAGCTGCTGGGGGCTAGCATCCGGGGACAGCTGCAGGCTAGCGGAGAGCACAACAGTGTGAGCTGGAGCACCTGTCCGCCCTCCCTGAGGGCCACCCCGCTGAGGCCTCACCGGTATTCCCGGCGCTCCTCGCTGGCATAGGGGATGAAGTTGCCTCGGGGCTGGGTGTAGTTGTGGTACTGGGAGGGCGACAGGACTAGCGGCGGCAGGTCACCTGCGGGTGAGCAGGAGCCCCTGAGCAGGGTCTGACCACCAGCCAGGGGTCCCCAGAGTGCCCAGGTTTGGGGTCTGGGCCCCGGGTGAGATCCAGAGCAGGCAGGGTCCCCCAGGAGGCTGGAAGGAGGGCCCAGCACCCACTGGGGCTGGATGTCGGCCACGGCCCCGCCCCGCCCTGCGCCAGACCAGGTGGCCTTACCGATCTCGGGGACAGACAGGGCCACCGTCATGGCCACACAGACGAAGAAGGCAGGCAGCAGGATCTGCGAGCAGAGTGCTTTGGAGTTGCGGCGGGCGCAGTGGAAGCGCTTGACCAGTAGCCCGTGGAACTGCCGCACCTTCAGCCACCAGCCCTCCAGTTTGTGGCTGCCCTGGCCCACACACGCCAGGGTCTCCGCCTCGGCCTCTGCACGGAGAGGGTGGCTCAGTGGGCAGCCCCACACCACCCCATGCCCACCTGGCCTCACCCAGCTAGCCCCACCTTGCAAGCTGACATTGTCCGGGTCCTGCAGGTTGTCAAAGAGCGGCCTGTAGTCACCATAGACGTCGGGGTAGCCACCCCCCGCATCGCCTCGGGCAGAGCCCACTGAAGACGCCGACTGCAGCGATGCCTGGGACTGGGTCAGCTCTGAGCATCGGGCCAGGTTGCTGCACTGATTCTCCCCAGACCCTGGGTCCTCTGGCCCAGGCAGCACGTCCTTCCTGGACTCCTTCATGTCTGCCGGGCCAGAGGGGACAGCAGAGCTGAGAGTGGCCAAGGCCACCTGCCCCAGGTCCACCCAGCCCCAGCTCCCGGGCTGCCCACGTGTCCAGGACCTGTGGCCACCAAGCCACCTCAGGGAGCCACCCCAGAGACCAGGAGGAGATGCCCAGGCCGAGTGCAGGCCCTGAGAGTGGAAGGGCAGGCGGCCCAGAGGCACCTGGGGCTCTCACCGGCCTCGCTGTTCTCCAGGGACTGGTCCTCCTCGGACACCTTGAGGAACACCTCCTCCAGGGTGGTGTCCATCAGCCCGAAGCTGCTGAGGCACAGCGTGTCCAGGCTGTGCTCCAGGTGCTGTGGAGGGCGAGGTGAAGCCAGCACTGCGGACACAGAGCAGCAGAGCCGCTTTCCCTGCCCCCACGGCTGTGCAAGGGCCTGGTACCTGGAAGAGGCGTTCAAAGCCCCCCTTCTGGGCCGCCTCGCTGGGCAGGACATAGGAGAGCTCGGTGCTCGTGTCTGACAGCAGCAGGCAAGACGCCACATGCTTTCGGATGAACTGGGACACCTGGGGCTCTGAGCAGCTGCTCAGCGGTGCCCGACCCGGGGGGCTGGATGCCAGGCCTGGCTCTGGGGAGGGAGGGGGAGCAGGGAAGGGCTTCACTGGGTGGCGAGGGAAGAGGAACCCCAAAGGGAACCCACCGGTCCAGATGGGGGCATGAAATGAGGGGCAAAGCCCACCGGGCATCCTAGGCCGAGGGAGGGGAGCAGCCACGCTCCACCGGGGGGTCCGCGGCAGGGGGTCCTGGGGGGGTGGCCCCAGGCCTGCTTGGGCAGCCTCGGCACAGACCTGGGGGGGCCCCGGGCTCGGCAGGCCGCTTGACCAGCGTGAGGCGGTACCCGTCGCCGTAGGCGCCCTTGAGGAAGAGGGGGGAGCCGCAGCACTTGAGCTTCCCGTGGGAGATGATGGCAATGCGGTCCCCCAGCAGGTCGGCCTCGTCCATGTGGTGCGTGGACAGGAGAATGGTGCGCCCTGGGGGCCGTCCAGACACGGGCAGCTCAGGGCCAGGTGGGGCGGCCAGGATGCCCGCGACGCCTGCACCAGCTGGGCGCCCCACACACCTGGCTTGTACTTCAGGATGAGGTCCCAGATGGCGCGGCGGGCATAGGGGTCCACGCCCGCCGTGGGCTCGTCCAGGATGATGGCACGGGAGCCGCCCACAAAGGCAATGGCCACCGAGAGCTTGCGCTTCATGCCGCCCGACAGCGTCTGCACCAGCGAGTGCCGCTTGTTGGAGAGCTCCAGGTCCTCGATCATCCTAGGGACGGCAGGGGGGCCATAGGCTGCAGGGCGACAGGCCGACCCCGAGAGCCAGCCCTCTGCCCACTGCACGCTCTGGGTCTGAACAGCCTGCTGGCCCTGCTCCTCCCCAGGCGCCCCTGCTCTACGCCCTGGCCCTCTCCCCTCCCCGCCCACCCAGGCCCCCTCTGGGCCCGGCCCGACCCACTCACTTGTCCATCTCCTTGCGGATCTCCCCCTGAGCCATGCTCTTGAGCCTCGAGTAGAACCAGAGATGCTCTTCCACTGTGAGCCTGTCGAAGAGCACGTTGTGCTGAGGACACATGCCCAGGTTCTTGCGGATCTCGTCCATCTCTGTGCGGATGTCGTGCCCGTAGATGGTGGCCGAGCCCGAGGTGGGTGGGAACAGGCCAGTCAGTATGGACCTGGTGGGAGGCAACGAACATCAGGGTCCACCCTGCGGGACCCCACCTTTCCTGCACCGAGAGAAGCAACGCTCGGTTCTCACATGGTGGTGGTCTTGCCCGCGCCGTTGTGGCCCAGGAAGGAGACCACCTGGTTCTCATACAGGTTGAGGCTCAGCTTGTTGAGGGCCAGCTTCTTGTCATTCTTGTAGACCTTGGTGAGCCTGTCCACACACACAACCAAGGGCAGGTGGGTGGGCTCCTCTTCCATGCCTCGGGTCTCCTCTGTACACAGCCACAGGTTAGCAAGGTGCAGGCAGAGCTGAGCCAGCCCAGGACCCAAACCCAGCACCCGCCGGGCTAGCACTCGGGCTCAGGCCTCACCGAAGCGCCGGCTCTCCATCGCGCAGGCCTGGTCCTCCTCCATGATGCTGAGGCGGGGGGCACGTGCCCAGGGCCAGCTCCACTCCCACGCCTCTGCCCGCCCACTGCCCAGCCAATAGGACTTCTGCAGTGGGAAGTACCAGGGCCGGGGCAGCCCGTACATGCCTGGGGGTCGGGGAGGGGAGGGGAGGCTGACCTAGGGCCTGGGGGTGACTGCATCCTGTGGGCCATGTGCCCACCCAGGGGCCCCCCACTGCCTTTGGGAGGCAGCCCAGAGGGCTGGCCCCTCACTGGCTGGGGATCCTCCTCTGGCCTCTCCCCTGCCCTTCCACAGACAGGTCAGTACCTGGGTGCACGGCCTCGATGTACCACGTGAGCACGCCGTAGACAACTGTGTCCACCATCAGCATGGTGACAGCAAGGAGCAGGTTGAAGTCATCCCCTTCCACTGGGGACTGGCTGAACGTGTGCCACTGGATGCCCACGCCTGCCACCTCATACAGCGCGAAGTACTTGGAGCCCAGGCCAAAGGCTGTCGTGGACATCAGGGACTGAGGGGTGGTGGTGTCAGTGCCCCCCACCTGGCACCCCCCGCCCCCCGCCCGTCCGCTTGCCCCTGCCCTTGCCCTCACCGCAATGCACTTTTCAAAAGCAGTGATCTTGTCGTGAGCCACCTCCTCTCGGATTGCCACGTACATGTAGGGCACGTAGCTCAGGAAGTAAATGATGCCGCCACAGGCGGACGCCAGCTTGGCCTTGGAGTACAGCACGGACACCAGGAAGCTGCAGCAGACGGGCCAGGTGGCCATCAGCATGGCTCCAGGGGGTGTCCCCACGACACGGGCGCCCCGCCTCACCAGGGCTCACCAGAACATGATGGTGGCCACCGCATAGACGGCGAGGAAGAGCCAGATGATGAGCACGTGGCTGTGCATGAGCACCTGGCCGTACTTGAGGATGGCAGTGAGCGCGGTCACAGAGATGGACAGCTGCACGAAGCCCGTGATGAACCAGGCCACCCAGTGCACGGCATTGTCGAGGCCCATGGTCTTCATCACCTGTGGGGTGGGCGCAGCAGCACCTTGGGGCAGCGCCCACCCAGGAAGGACCCCCGGCCCACCCTGGCAGCAGGGTGGAAGCAGGGTGCTGCACTGGCCCCCGGCCCACCTCCTTCAGCCGGTGCTCCTTCTCCGCCACAATGTGCTGGATGGTCATGGCCACCGAGTACACCCAGGAGATCACCATGCACAGCGGCATCATGTGCTCGATGACAAACAGGAAGCTGAGGAACAGGGGTGTGAGGGGCTCTGCGGGCCGAGCCAGCGACCCCCAGCCCCACGGCCTGCACTCACTCGTCCCGCGTGTAGCAGGGGTAGGGGAACATCTGCACGTAGTTGCCGGGCTCCACAACGTCATGCCCCACGAAGGTGTTGATGATGGCCCGCTCCATCATGTCTGCGTGGGGGGAGGGGTCAGCAGTCAGCGCCCGGCTGGCCCCTCCCACCCCACCGGCCCTGGGCTGCACCCCTCACCCTGGATCCACACAAAGCCGTAGAGGAAGTAGAAGCGGCCACCAGTGTTGGGGCCCGGCCGCCAGTAGGCACGGCGGATCTCGTTGGTTTTCTCTGTGAAGCTGGAGTTCTGCCGGATCTTGTAGTGCACATGGGGCGGGAGCGAGCCGTCCTTCCGCGTCTGGAAGATGACACCTGGGCACGGAGATGGGGCGGGCTAACGGGGCCTGGTCTTGAAGTGGGGGCTATGCAGGACAGAACTGAGGGGTGCTGTGTGGTGGGACCAGAGCGAGAGCCGGCTGGGGAGGCCCAGGCACAAGGACGAGGGTTGGGGGCAAAGGAGGGGCAGGGCCGCCTGGCAGGAAGCAGGGCTGCGGGACACGGGCGCGGAGCCCCGGGCAGGCCACTCACTGGCAAACACGGTGACGTTGTCTTGGTAGGCCTGGTTGAGCGTGTAGTTGACAATGCTCTCCTCATCAGGGAAGCCCTTGAAGATGTCCACGCTCACCTGGAGGAGGGACATCGTTGGAGCCCCTGGGCAGGTGCAGGGCTGGGGCGTAGCCTGCTGGCCCCCACAGCTGTCCTGCCCACCTTGGACATGAACCGGATCCAGCCGCAGGCGGCGTTGTCGATCGTGCCCAGCTGCTGCAGGAGGGCTGTGCCGTTGGGCAGCGAGAAGTTGTCCTGGCGCAGGGCAGGCGGCAGCTCCTCCAGCGACAAGTTCAGTGCCTCCGGGTGCAGCCGCAGCTCCGCCGCGTACTGCGGGTGGAGGGCCGGCCGAGCGGGTGAGCCCTCTGGTGGGGGGCTCCAGGCGCTGCTCGGGGTCCTCACCACCACCCCTCCCACACTCCGCACCTGCTGCAGCCAGTGCAGGTGTTGCTGCAGACGGCCCTGCTCCAGCACGCTGCGGATCTCTGCCGAAATGTTGAGCCAGACCTGGGCGTAGTGTGTCACGTTGCCCACGAAGGCAAAGGTCTCATTGGCCTGTGGAGGGGATGGAGGACATGGGCTCCAGGACGGGCCCCACTGGCATGGGGTTCTCTGCTCCCTCACCTGCCCGCCGAATTCCATCCAGAGGCCCCCACCTCCCTCTGCCCATCACCCAGCCCCCACCCGGCTCTAGCTGTGCCATCCCAGCCCCTCCTCCATGTCCCTCCCAGCATGTCCTTGGGGTGCCCTGATGCTCGGCCATCATCTCCCCATCCCCATCCCAGGGACCCTCAGCTCCAGAACTTGGCTCTACCCGCAGGCTGCCCCCTCCCAGGCCCTTTTGGCTTCCTGTTCGGGACAGGTCCTTCCCCCAGGCTGCAACCCCACCACCACCCAGACACAGCCTCTTCCACCCCAGGGAGCCTCCAAGGGGGAGCAGCCAGGGGCCTCTGCACCTTGAAGCCTGCAGCCCCCCAGGGCCCCACCTGCAGAGCCATCACGGCTGAGGCTGGGCCCCAGGCCCCACACGGAGCCACCCTGCCTGTGTGGACCCTACAGAGCCGCCTCTGTGCGGGGCTCCCTGGCCTGCAGAGCCCCACCCGAGCCTCAGGCTCCAGCCAGGACCCAGCTCCTGCACCTTGAGTATGACGCGGTCGGCCTCCGAGCCCGCCGGCGCGTACAGGATTTTGGGGTTGCTGGTCACGAGGTGCACCAGAAGCCCGAGGTTCCGCTGCTCCTTGCTCGTGAAGCCCAGAGAGCTCATGTTGCCCCTTCGCAGCGCCTCGGGTTCGATGGTGCTGGGGCGGGGGTGGGGCGTCAGGGGAGGGCGGGGCTTCCCCAGAGGGGCTGTGTGGGCGGGGCTTAAGTGTGGGCCGGGCTGAGACGGGCATCACAGAGAGACCTCAGGGTGAAGGCTGCAGGTCAGGAAGGCCAGGGGTTCAGGCCCACGCCCTCCTGGTGACCCCCAACCCCACCCCAGACCTACCGGTTGTTGCCGCACAAGATGGGCTGCAGTCCGGCCCAGAGCTGCACAAAGGCGGAGCACTGCCCTTGCAGTGCATCTGGGGAGGCCGGGGCTGGGGCTGCTGGGGCGCCCTCCTCCGCAGTGCCATTGGAACTTGGGCCTACCGCCGTCCCCGTGCCATTGGCTGGGCCACCTGGGCCACTGGCGGGAGGGGCTGGGGCACGGCCAGCGCAGGCGCCCTGGGGGAGCAGCAGGGCCAGAGCGGACAGTACATCCACGTCCTGCAGAGCTTTCTGGGCATCCAGCAGGTCCCCTAAAAGCGCCTGGAGCCTCCGCGGGGGCGGGGCCTGCTGCCGGGCATCAGAACTGTTGGGAGCATCCAGGCCCAGCTGGGGAGAGACGGGCACAGGGGGCAATGCAGGCTGTGGGCACCAAGGGCTTGCGGGGGGACTGCAGGTGGTGACCAAGGCCAGGGTGGAACAGGGAGGAAACCAGCAGGAGCTCGGCTGGGGAAGGAGGGGTGACCAGGCTGGAGACGCAGGCCAGGCGCCAGACGGGCAGCAATGAGCCATTGGCAGGCACTGGGTACCCAGCCACAGCCCCACACACCTCCTGGGACCCCGCAGCCCCTCCAGCCTGGGCCCCTGGCAGGCAGGACCTCACCTGCTGAGCAATCTTGGTCATGTCCAGCTGGCTCCGGAGCTCTGTGGCCAGTCCAGTGAAGCGCTGGGCACGCACCCCAGCCTGCCCGCTGCACACAGCATCCTGGTAGCCCTGCAGAGCCTGCTGGTGCCCCTTGGGCATGGTGAGGATTTGGCCCAGGTCCCCAGAGCCCGGGCCACATGTGAGCCACTCCAGGAAGGCAGGGGCCAGCAGCAGCTCCTGTGGATGGGCACAGGGGATAGCTGGGGTCACACAGGTCAGGGGACGCCAACAGGAGGAGACCGAGGGTGTCGCGCCATCCACAGCCAGCTTCGGGGCTGCTTGGTTCCACGGCGCAGGGGGCTCTCAAGATAATGCCCTACCGCCCTTCGCGCCAGCCACCAACTCCCAGGAGGAAACCCACACGACCAAGGTGGGCCAGGGAGGACGGCAGCACACCTCCACCAGCAGACAGGCGCTCACCTCCATCTGGGACAAGCGGCTGCTGCCCAGCTGGCTCCAAGGCTCCTGACCCCTGGGGAAGCCTGACGCCCCATCCAGGGTGGGCAAAGGGCCAAAAAGCAGCCGGTAGACCTGGGGGCAGGGGACATGGCTCAGCCAGGAGGGCTCCAGAACCCTTGTTGCCCGTCTGCTGCAACCAGGGGGCATGAGGAGGGCAGAGGAACATGGCCCATGCACACCCCACCTCACCTCGGGTGGGTCCACATGGGCAGCCAGGAGGGCCTGTGCTGTGCTGTTGGGCAGTGACAGGTTCTGCATCAGGAACCGCCAGAGCTCCTGCGGGTCCCTGGCCACCGAATCCAGAGAGAAGGGCACTGGACAGGCAGGTGGATGGGGCTGAAGGCTGGTTCTGACCTCAGCAAGGTAGTCCCAGCCCACAACATGCAAGCAGCTCAGCCAGGCCCGCCCCAGGTACACTTGTGGGGAACTGGGCACTGCAATGCAGGGACCCGGGGCAGAGCCAGGCTGTGACCAGGGAGACGCAGCAGCCCCCAGGCCCAGCACTCCCCTCTCAGCGCACCTGCAGATCCATCCAGGTGGCTGTCCCAGGTGCCCGGGCCCAGGCTAAGGGCTTCCAGGTGCTGGCGCAAGGTCTCGAGCTCTGAGCCCAGGCTGGGCCTCGCAGGGTCGAACAGGTTGCCCTCTTCGACCACGCGGCTGAGGCGCTCCAGCAGCTGCGTGACCCTGCATCACCAGGCCTGTCACCCACTCAGAGGGGCTGGGGGCGGGGTGGGACTCCCAGCTCCCAGCTCCCAGCTCCCAGCTCCCAGCTCCCAGGGGACAGGGGCAGGGACTCACGTGGAGTTGGCATACTGCAGGAAGCCGAATTCATCCCGCTGGCCATCCGGGCACAGCGACTGCATGACAGGCAGGATGCCAGCAGAGGTCAGGGGTGCGGCTGTGTAGAAGGCTGGAGGGGTGGGGAGGGGAATGGGGGGAGGGACACAGGTGGGGGAAGAAAAATCAGGAAGGAAAGGCAGCTTCAGGGAGGAGACGTGGGTGGGGACAGAGCAACTGACCCTCCAGCTAGGCCAAGGCCACAAGCTGTAGTGCACGTGACTCTAGTAGATCAGAGGTCACAGGGCCACCTGCCACCCTTTCCCTAGAACCCCCCAAGTATCACTCTCCCCTCAAAATGCCCTGGCACCACCATGCAAAGCAATTCAGGTGTGGCACTGCCCACAGAGCCCGGGGGGGGCAGACAGGGACCCCTGCTGGGCAGTGACCTCTGACCTCTTGGGTCAGCTGGTTAGCAGAGCGAGTGCAGGAGCCTGCAGGAATCTGAAACACCCAGGCTGACCCAGCCCAGGCGAGCCCAGATGCCCCCTTCCCCAGAAGACAGGGCTAGGCGGACCCCAGAGGCACTAGTGGGGAGATGGCCCCCATGGCTTGAGCAGGGCACCAACTGCGGCCAGGCCTTCACTGGCCTTCCCAGGCCTCTGGGCCTTCACTGCCCACGCCCCTCCACAAGACCATCCACCGCCCCAGCTTGTGAGCCAGCTGCTCCTGGCCGCAGGCAGGGGGCTCTGCAGGACCCTGCCACGCGGCCTGGGAGGGCTGTTAATGCAAGCAGGAGGGGGGCTCAAGCTGCACCAGGAGGCCCCGCCAGGCCTTCCTGCAGCTGGCACCCAGCCAGCAAGGTGGCAGCCGCTCACTTACACACTGCATGCGGGCCGGCCGAGGAGAACAAGACCATGCAGGGTGGGGACCGGTCAAAACAGAACAGAGGAGACCGGTGAGTGCCGAGCTCATAGGGATGGGCACCGGCGTCTTCCCCCGCCTCTACGCTGGCCACAACCTCCACAGCCATTTGGGAGCAGGCACAAGGCCCACACCTGGGGGAAGCCAGGGCGGGACACACCCATGGCCCTCCCACCTGCGGTCCCGCCACGCCTGCCACCTCACCTTCCTTCACAGAGATGGTGGGCTTCTTCTGCCGAAGCCCCAGCAGGATGAAGAAGAGGACAAGCGGGATGAAGATCTCAAAGGCCAGGACCCACTGGAAAGGGCGGGCCAAGTGAGGCCACCATGCAGGTACCCGGGCCTCCCCCACCTCCCAGCAGGGCAGCCCCGCCCCGGCCGTGTGCCCCAGGGGCCAGGGAGGTCCGCACAAGCCCTTCAGGTCCCTTCTAGCGCACCAAGAAGGGAGCCCTGTCTACGGCCATCGAATCAGGTCTCCTGTCCCCCGCCCAGGTCCTGCCAGCCACACTGGGAACCCCCTGCCCTCTGAGGAGCCCTGGGCCAGCAGAAGCATATCCACCAACTTGGGGCCCACCCTGCCCTGTGCGTCTGCCAGATCCTCCCCTTCCTGCTCAGTGACCTGGACAGGAGCCTGGAGCCATCGAAGCCACATGCAGTCCACCTGCCTGAGCTGCCGCACACCCACAGGGCACCCTCCTCCCCCACAAAGGGGAGGGCAGACAAGGCCTGGTGTGGGCAGGCCCAGCCCGAGCTAGGGCCCTGAGCCTCCGGAAAGACCTGGTCCCCGAGGCTGAGGGGCCCCTCTCTGCCCTGGCTTCTCACCCTGCCACCTCTGCCACCTGGGACTGGGCTGCAAGGTGAGCCCGGTGGAGAGAAAGGCCAGGATTCCTCCCCCGTTCCACTGGAAAAGGAAGGACTCCCCATACCAGATCCACCCCAGCCCAGGCCAGGGGGCTGGCCAGGCTCGGCGGGAGCCGCTCCAGACCAGCCCCCGACCCACAGGACAGAGGGGGCCCTTGGGTCTTCACAGAGGCCCCGGATTCCCTCCACCCTCACCCCACCCGAAACATCAGTGCTCTGCGTGGCTGCTCCAGCCCATGCCAGCTGTGTCCAGGGTGCTCTGACAATAGAGCTCTGTGATCTGGAACACCATGCTGTGTGTCCGCACCCCACGCCCGCCCCAGCCAGTGCCAGCCTCCACCCCCTTCCCAACCAGCATCCGGGCCAGGGCCAGCAAGGAGGTGCTGCGGGTGCCCCAGGGCCACACCCCCAGGGTGAAGGGAACCAGAGGCCGGGTCCCTGCCTAGGTGCCACCGGGCCCCTCCACCACTGCAACTGCAGCAACAGGCCGGGCTGCTCCCCATCTCCATAGCAACAGCTGCGCATGAGCTGCAGGAGGGGGAGGAGAGTCCTGGTTGGCGGGGCAGCAGGCAGGTGGCCACAGGGGCATCTGGTTACAGACAGGCGGCACAGGTCCAGAACCACCTGGGGGCTGCAGGGGCCCAGCCTCAGTCCCTTAACACCAGCCCCATGTCCCCTTGTCATGTCACGGCCTGGATACCCACCCTAGGCCTGAGGCTCTCCCTGTAGCCTGAGCCTCCTCTTCAGTGGGGACACGGGGAGACCCTGCACCCCGGCTACTCAGTGACAAGGACCCTGTCTCCCCACCAAGGGCAGCCTGGGGCCGCAGGGTAGGCCCAGGTCTGGCTACCTAAGAGGGCACAGGCCACACTCACAGACAGAGAAACTGACGCACTGCACTTGGAAGGAGGAAGCATATAAGGCAGAGGTCCCGGGTTCTGCCCCTCCCGACACTCAGCTCTGAACAGCTGTACCTCTGCCCCAGTGTGCCACCCTGTAGGCAGGGCAAAGCCTCCACCCACCAAGTCCTGCCCTAGAGCCCAGCTTCAAAGCCCATCACCTGCCCAGGACAGAGGGACCAGCCGGCCCAGCCCCAGCAAGGGCTCGGTGCTCCCTCGAGGCAGCCGAAGAGCTCCACAGCAGCCTGAGCTCCTGGAAAGGGTTCTGGGCGCAGCCCAACCAGGCAGGCTGGGCCACTCCTGGGGAGACAGCAGGCGCTGCCAGCTGCCCCCACAGGCCACTGCTCCCTTCCCTGAGCCTTGAGATACTCCCTGAGTGCAAGGGCCACACTGCTCCCTGGCCTGAGGGCCCTTCTCGATAAGCACCTGCCTGGGGCTGATTCCAGGCCTGCTTCCAGGCCACCCTGCTGTCTCTGGTGACCCAGCAGCTGGAGCTGCAGACCCGGTCCGGCAGACTTCTTGCAACCTGGCCCTGGGCACTATGCCACGGGGTGCCCCACGTCTGGCTCCCTGCCAGGGCCAGGTGAGCAAGGGAACCCTGCCAGGCGGTGGTGATGATGGCCACCCCAACTTTCCGGTGCCCCAGGTCCCTGCTGTGGACTTTGAAGCCCTTCCGGATGAGGAGCCCAAGACGCAGCAGGAGCAGCTCAACCCTGCCCCTCCTAAGCTCCGGACTCTGCACCTTGCCCTGGGAAATCCCAAGGGCCAGAACAAACCCAGGCTGGCCCAGGGCTCTCTGGTCTCCTGAGGTCAGCACAGGGAGAACAAGTGGACGCCGGTGTGGCACCTGCAACTCCTGCCCCTGACAGCTCTCGTGTCAGGTGGCTCAGGGCCCAGTGCGGGCTGTCTGGGGTCACCGCCGCCCGAAGCAGGACCCGGGCCCTGGAGAGGCCTGAGGTCAGCAAGTGGGTCCCCCTGAGGACATCGGCCCCCAAAGGACACAGGGGTGCCGGGCGAGGCTGGCACAAGGACATCAGGGTGGTGAGAAAGCAGGAGCGAGGGCTGTGGACGTGCCAGGAGGGGGAGGATGGGGTGGAGGAGGAGGGCGGAGGAGAGCGCGGAGGAGGCGGGGGGGGGAGGACGACGGGGGCACCAACTCGCCCCAAGGGCAGAGCGGCGGCGGGAGGGGAGGCCGGGTCCCCGCAGCGCTCGGGCGGCCCAGAGCCCTGGCCTCGGAGCGGGGTGGGGAGGCAGCCGGGCCCAGCGCCTCCGTGAGCCGCAGTCCGGGCCCCACCCGCGGCGGCCAGTGACTCAGCCTCCCGGCGCGGGTGTCCGCGGGCGGCGGGGACCCCGGGCCGGGCGCGGGCGCGGGGCGCGGGGAGGGGTCGGCGCCGCACGTGCGCGTGGCGCGGGCCGCGGGCCTGGCGGGGCTCACCGGGCTCCGGCGCTTGAGCGTCACGTTCTTCCAGAGCAGCAGCTGCAGCTGGTGCAGGAAGCCCATGGCGGGCGTCGCGCCTAGCGCCGCGGCCGCTCCTCTGCCTGCCCCGCCGGGCCCCGCCGCCCGCTCGCGCCGCTCGGCAGCGCCCGCGCGGGATGGGGCGGGGCGTTGGGACCAGCGCCGGCCCGCGCCACCCCCGCTTAAAGGCGACGCCCCGCGTTCAAGCCCAAGCCCGCCAGGGGGCGCCCGGGCCGCACCCCAGGCCCGCTCGCCGCCTTTCTGAATGCGGGTCTGCTTGCCCAGCGCTTCTCCCGGGCCCAGCCCTGCACCCTGCCCATCCCGTTAGGGGACTCCTGCCAAGGCACCCCAGGCGGGAACCTCCTGTGGACGTGGCCAGGGTGAGGGCGGCTGGGCGCGGGGCCTCCGGAAGCCTCCACTCCGAGAGCCAGCGCTCCATCTCGGGACCGCTGAGACCCCCAGGGACGCCCCGTGTCCCAAGCAAATGGGTCACTATGACCAAGTGGCACTGATGGGGTGCATAAGGTAGAGCGTCCTGGTCAGTGGTTAGGAAAGGCAGATGGGAAAGGGATCCTGGGGCGCAGCGAGCAGGAGGCACCCGGGGCCAGAACATTATCCAAGCAGTTTTCCTACAAGGAGCTTTGGGGTTTTGTCGTTGCTGTTTAGGGGGTAAAGATTGAGCCCAGGACCTCGCACATGCTACCCAAGCTCTCTACCACTGAGCTGCATCCCTCGGCCTTGTTTTTACGTTTAAGACTGGGCTTGCAATGTTGCCCAAGCTAGTCTCCAACTCTTAGGTTCAAGCAGTCCTCCTGCCTCAGCTTCCAGAGTGCTGAGACCACAGACACCAGGGCCGCCTTGCCAGCTGCTCATGAGGAGTTTTAACGTGGGTTGGAAGCAGCCAGGCCTGAGTCTCGCGGGTCCTGGTGCATCTGAGGGGTCCCTGCAGCCCCTACACAGCTCAGGCGGGTGTGAGCATCCGGGGATGAGTCCAGCAGCAGGTCCAGCTGCCCTTGGGGAGGTGGGTGACCAGCAGACAGTGGGTCACATGAAGAAGTGGGGCAGGACTGGAATGGGAGCCCAGCTTCTGCTCTGATAAAGTTAAACTTATACTTGAAATTCTTCTGTTCTGTTGTGTTTTGTTTTTGAGACAGGATCTTGCTATGTAGCCCAGGCTGGCCTCAGATTCATGGCACCCTCCTGCCTTGACCTCCCGAGATTACAGGCCTACATTACTGTGCCCAGCTCTGTGTGAATTCTTTTTCTTTTCTTTTTTTGGTGCCAGGGATAAAACTCGGGACCTTGCGCTTGCAAGGCAGGAGCCAGAACCACTGAGCTAAATCCCCAGCCCATAATTAAGAATTTTGAGGCCAGGGGTGATGGCACCTGCCTGTAATCCCAGTACTCAAGAGGCTGAGGCGGGAGGACTGCTGCGAGTTCGAGGCCAGCCTATAATATGTAGCGAGACCCTGTCTCGGAAAAAAAAAGGCCACTGCAGGGCTGCACTGCGGCACTCCACCCAGGCTGCCACCCCCTGAGCAGCGAAAGAGTGGATGTGCAGGGTGCTGCCCCGGGAACTGCAGGTCAGGGTGCTGGGGATGCCGGCTGCCCTTCCGTGCATGGTTTGCTTGTCGGTCTCTGTCCGAGGGGAGCCTGGCCTCTGCACAGGGAGCCTCTCTACACAGCCCCTGTACAGAGGTGGCCGGAACCTGGCAGACAGAGGCCCAGACGGGCACAGACCCCAGCCCAGTCTAAGGTGTGGGGGATGGGTGGTGGTTGTTCCAGGGCCAGGTCCTCCCAGAGGCCCGCAGTGGCAGCAGAGGCCAGCAGGAGGCCGGAGAGGGCAGGCTGGCTCAGAGAGAGGCAGGCCCTGCGGGTAGGTCGCATGACAGCTCCTTATCAGCCTCTCCTTCCCTACCCATGACCGGCAGGGCCAGGCCATGGGGGTTCTGCTTGAGATGCATGAACAGTGCACCCTCCAAAGTGTATCAGGCTCTGGGGTTCTGCAGCTCCTCTGCAGGGTAGGTGACCCTGGCAGGTGCAGCCCTGCCCACACCAGCCTCAGGACATTCCCCTCTCCTGAGAGCCGGGAGGCCCGGGCTGGGCCAGGCCGGAAGCGTGGGGATGGGGTCACCCGCCACCCCCACCCAGGGGCCTAATCACCGCCCTGGTCACCGCCACCTCTCCAGCCTGCTGCCCACCCACCACTGAGGCTCAAGTCCCACCCTCTGTGCCACCCAGGCAGCTGCCAGCCCCAGAGGGATTCCAAGTCACAAATCAGGCCCTGTCACACCCAGGTGGCCTCCACCCCAGGCCCCATGAGATGGGAGATGGGCACCCTTGGCCCCAGTGGGGCTTCAGCCCGGGGTCCTGCTCTGCTTGTGCTTGGGGGCCAGGCAAGGTGCTCTGAGCTGCCACTTAGCAGGGCACCACAGAGTCGGAGAAGGCGCAGGGATGTTGTGGCCTTGACAGGCACCGCCCAGCCGCCAGTCACATTTGCCTCTTTATTCTCCATGGCTCCCCGCTCCCCTCTCCGAGCCCACTGTTGTTCCTTCTTGGGATCTCCAGGCCAGAACTATGGACAGAGGGGGACCAGGGCACCTGTTATGGGGGTTCACAGGGTTCAGGTTTGGGCCCCACAAACCACAAACCGGATGCTCCTGGCCCCAAGAGCCCTCCCTGCTTCTTCTTCTTCCAGCCAAGCCTGCTCAGTGTTTGTTCTGGGCAGAGAGGGGGCGTCCTAAGACCCTTTCCTCCTTGATCAGCCTGAGCAACAGCCTCCCATGACCTCTCCCCACCCTGCCTGCCCCCCAGTGCCTCCGAAGCCCACCTGCCTCCCACAGCCTCCCGCCTGCAGCTGCTCCTCCCTCCTGGCTTCCTGGTCTGTGACCCTGGCTTGCCCCAGGGTGGCCGGATGCCGCTGGTTCGGTTGCAACATCCAGGCCTGTCCCCCATCCCCCCAGTGGCGGGTGCTCAGGCCTGGAACCAGCCCTCCAGGTCCTCATAGACTTGGCCCCGGGGCAGGTGGGGGTAGCGGGCACAGATGGTGCAGAAGCGCTCCCGCCAGTCAGTGAGCACCCGCACACGCAGTCGGTCACGCCAGGCAAAGAAGCCTCGGTATCGGCTCTCATTCATGCCAGTGAGGAAAGCAGCAAGCTCGCGGGCAGAACTGAAGTCGTCCACGTGCACAAAGGCGTCAGGGGGCACGAAGGCCTCATAGGTGGCCCGGGGGGGCCCCAGCACCACAGGCACGGTCCCCGCCAACAGCGCATTGCGCCAGAGCTTCTCGGTAATGTAGTCTCGGTGCTGAGAGTTCTCAAAGGACAAGTAGAAGTGGTACTGGGCCACAGTGGGCACCAGACAGTCAGTACACAGTGTCCGCCCACTGGCACGGCCAAACACATCCACCTGCAGGTGGGGCGCCAGCTGCCGGTACAGCCGGGCACGCTGCTGCCGCTCCTGGAAGTTGCTGACCACCCAGGCGGCCAATCGGCTCTTGGCCGGCAGTGGGGGTGCAGGGCTCGAGCGGGGCTCTAGCCGGCCATAGGGCACGAAGATGTCGGAGTCACACCGGTAGCTCAGCACCCAGTTGAAGATGCCACGGAGGCGACGAAGCCCACGCGTGTGGCTGGGAGATTCCATAGAGGCCCAGACCCAGGGCTGCCCATGTGGCCGCTGGGCCAGGGGCAGGTGGGCCCGCTGTGTCTGCAGCTCCCGGTGGTGGAAGACTACCACGTCAGCACTGGCCAGCAGACTTCGGTTAGTGCTCAGGCGGCAGCGGGCCATGCCGTAGCGGGCACAAGTGTCACCTGGCAGCTCTGGGGGTTGTTCTGTGAAGGGCCAGTGCCAGATGAGGACGGTGATTGCGGGCTGGGGTGCCGGGGCCCCCCCTGGGGCTGGTCCCAACAGCTTCAGGAGCCAGAGGGCTGAGAGCATGGCCCCCCCTGCCAGGCCTCCCCAGGCCTGCAGCCTCCAGGTAGGGCCTCGCCCTGCAGCAGGACAGGAAGACAGGCTGTCACCCCAGGCTTGGGGACATGGATGGGTTCCCGTGCCCCACCACCCTCACCCTCCCGGGGGGCCACGCACTTACCAGCGTTAGTCATCCAGCGCCTCCTGGAATCAGTCACCCCAAAGATCTGAGGTTCTCAAATCACAGCAGCCACCCCGACAACTGCACCCGAAATCACGCCTGCGCCCAGACTCAGCTGTTGCCTGGAAGCCCCCTTCTTTCATCTACCCAAGGCGAGGACAGCCGGGGGCCTTCCTGCTGCAGCCCCGCCCCCACCCCTCTGGCTGCCAGGCGTGGGGTTGGCAACAGGAAGAGCCTCAAGCCAGGCCCCCTGCCCACCCCTGCCAGGCTCCAGATAGGCCAGGAGCCGACCAGCAGGAGGAAGGGGCCCCCTTGCCCCAGGAAGGGTGCCTGTGGAGCACTGAGTGGCGGCCCCTCCTCAGATGGGCACCCCAGCCACTGGCTGCACCGGCCTGGGCGCCTGGTGAGCGCAGCTGCACTTCCCTAGGAGGCGCAGCCCCTCCCTGTGGCATCACCCACTTCCCCTGCTCTCTCTCTGCTCTCACCCTCTGCTGGCCGTGGTCTCCCAGACCCTCAGGTGCCACAGATGTGTGTGCTCAACGATTTCAGGAGGCTGAGGTTTCTCATCGGGCCACCCCACCCCACCCCACCCATCATCTGAAGGAACTGCCTGGGGCCCTGAATCCAGATTCAGGCACAGGGGGACCGTAGGATCCTTGTGGAACCCAGCATGCGCTGGAGGGGCAGACCCTGAGTGGCATGGAGCAGCAGGAGGGAGGGGGGCTGCTGCGCCTGCAGAAGAGGGTGCTGCAGGCCGGGCCCCAGGTCCTGGGTGGGCTGGGAAGGGCTGTCCTCACTTCCTCTTTGCTGTCCCGGGAGGGGGCTTTCCAGACTGGAAGGGGAAGGAGTCGTCCTGTCCCTGGCGCTGACGGGCAGGGGACTGGTGTCTGTGCCAGGAAAAGGAAGGCCACATGCAGCCTGAGGTCCCTCTCCAGCCAGCCTGGTGGCCAGCTGACCATGGAGGTCAAGTTCCCTCCCCAGCCCCTCCAAGCAAGAGATCCAGCAGCCCTGATCAGGCTGGCCTGGGGTGGCCCTCTAGGTTACACCAAGCTCAGCCTGCACCCCACTCCCAGCTGAGGTGCTTCCCAGTGGCCTCCCACCCCCCTCAGACCACCTGGTCTGCGGCCCAGGACCCCACGTGCCCCCAGGTACAGCCATGCCTGGGTCACATGCAGGGGTCCAGGAGGGGCAGCAATCGGTGCTATCAGCCAGCTCTGCAGCCCCAGCTCCATCTGGGCCCCACAGCCCACCGAGCCCATCCTGTGTCGCCTTGGAGCCCCACGAGCTGCTGGTCTCCCTCAGTTGTGGCTCCATGGAAGCTGAGACTGTGGTTGGGATGGGAACCGGGTAGCTGGCGGCAATGCGGTGGGGCACAGGTGAGCCCCAGAGCAGTGGCAGTTGCCATGGCCCACACCCTGTGGGTCGCCTGGCTTCCAGGCTGTGGTGGGAAACTTGTGCAATGGCAAGGAGGGCGGGTAGCTGGAGAGTGGGTGGAAGGCAGCCCAGGGGCTCTGCTCCCAGAGGGCTAGAGAGGGCAGCCGTGCCCGACTAAGCCCTGACGGCCACCCCATGTCTAGGGAGAGGCCTGTAGGGCACCTGTGCCTGTGGCCCCTCCTCTGGCATCTCTCCCTGAAGGGGTCCCCAGGGGAACACACCCTGGCTCTTCACCCCACCTCTTTTCCCTGCGTGGCTCCCCTGCCTGCCAGCCAGGGCCACCAGCTTCTGATGGGCAGAGCCGCCATCCTTCCTGTTTGTGCCACCAGGCTGGTGAGGGCCCTGCCTCACCCTCGCCCACACCCACAGCCAGCTCCCTTCCTGGGTGGATTCGAAGGAGCCTCCCCTCCCTCCCCCATGGTTCCACCCAGCTGCTGCCCAGCTTACGCTGAGAGCCCCACATGTGGGAATCCGGTAGCCCCAAAATGGGTTAGAAAAACAAGGGAGCGGGCCGGGGATTTAGCTCAGTGGTTCCGGTGCCTGCCTGGCAAGCGCAAGGTCCTGAGTTCAATCCCCGGTACCAAAAAAAGAAAAAAGAAAGAAAAACAAGGGAGTGAGAGAGGGCAACTCAGGGAAAGCTGGGAGACCCCAACCTGCCACCTCCTGGCTTCCTGACTGCCCAGGCTCTCAAGGACACCAGCAGGCACCCAGCGCCCCAGCTTAGCAGCCTCGGGGGCTGGCAGAGTCAGAACCACACACCCCCAGCCAGGGCCTCCTGGTTACTCCAGGCCCCCAGAGGGGAGCACAATGGGCTGAGACCAAGGGCAGCAGTGGGCTGCAGGCCGCTATGCCTGGCTCACAGCAGCACCCAGGCCAGCAGGAGGGTGAGGGACCCCGCCCCAGCCAGGGAACCTCAGGGAGCCCGGCTGGGCCTGCACTGAGCAGGACGATGCCTGACCAGGGCACAAGGGCCCCCTGGCGGCCGTGCCCTAAAGCGACTCACTCCTGCTACGCAGGAGGCTGGGAACACTATTCTCCGTGAAAGGGTGGGGCTGGGCTGACCTTCAGGAGGGTGGGTCTGCAGAGAGATGGGGCCCTGTAGGCCCGGCAGGTGGCCGGGGGAGCCTGCTGGCCCAGGCAGCAGGAGGGTAGTCCTACCGGGCCACCGGGGTGTGGTGCTGGGCCCTGAGTGCAGGGCTGAAGCAGGACCCGTTCCTGCCCAGCAACCCGAGTTGGGGAGCACACGCTCCTCAGCTGCAGCCCTCGGGCCGCTCCTGAATAGGGGGTGGAGGGGGGTGCTCTCCAGGGACCCATGAGGCACACCCTAGCTTTGCATGTCCTTTTCCGTTCTGCATCAAGACCTGCTCCCCATGCCACATGGCTGGTGGGAGGCTGCAGCTGGGGCAGCAGCACCGGGGTGGCCCCTGGGCTGGGGTTGTGGATCCGAGGTGCAATGGGAAGATGTCACCTCCCAGACTCTGGGCTGGGGTCTCCCAGTGCCTCACGTCCTGGGCCACGCGTGGGCTTTCCCTCCAGGCCTGGGCTGGGCTGGGGTCGTCACCACGGCATCTGTGCTCTGGGAAGCACAGGTGGGGCCCGCCAGGGGCTGGAGCTCGGTCGCGTCAGGCTATGCACACTACAGTGAGAAGCAGGTCCTGGAGGCGCTGGGCTGCCGGGCCTGCAGCAGGCTTGGGGGTGAGGAGAGTCCCAGGCCCGGCAGGGCAGTCGGGGGCTGTGGTGGAGAAGATGTGCCCAGGGACCCCCGGTTCTGGGGGAAGGGAAGCGGCTAACGAGGCCCGGCAAGGCCTCGCCAGCACCGGGCCCGGACCCACTCCAGAGCAGCCCGCCTGCACCTGGGCCCGACGGGAGGGGTCTGGACAGCACCGACAAGCTGAGCCACACAGGGTCTGCCAGGTGAGTGGGCCGGGAGGGCTGGGGCCACCTTTCTCCAGCCAGGAGACCCTCTGAAGCCTCTGAGTGTGAGCAGCAAGGACAGACAGCAGACCCCTGAAAGGTCAACGTGGACACGGAGGAGGCAGGTCTGGAGCCACAGCTATGCCCAGCGCTCTGGGAGCGGGAGGCGGGAAGACCTCAGCCTGACACAGACCCTGTCCCAGAAGAAAACATTTTAAAAGGGCTGGGGATGCGGCTCAGTGCAAAGGCCTTGGATTCAAGTACATAAATTAAAAGAAAAAGGTGCCACGCGACGGGTGGCTGCTCTGGACCCCAGGTGGCCAGCAGGGCAGGGTCCCCAAGCGTCACCCTCTGGTCTGAGCCCAGGCTCTGCAAGCCCTGCCAGGGAAGCAGCCTGCTGAGCACCCAGCGCCCTGGGCCCTGGAGTGAGGCCCCACTCTGCACAGTTTGTCATCACCCCCGATGGCTCAGGTAAATGACATTGGACATACGTGTACCACGCCTGGTGCTCAGCACCTGCCCTGCCCCCATGTCCCACACCAGCGCCCAGGAGGAAACTGAGGCTCCAGCTGAGTGGAAGTGCAGGGAGAGTGTGAAGGTGCTTCCCAGTCTAGGGGGCTCCATCCCCAAACTACACCACTTAGGACAAACCAGTGACCCCAAACAGGGTGATCCCATTCCTGCCAGTGCCACATACACTCTTTTGTGTTTTCAGACAGGGTCTCACTAAGCAGTTCACACTGTCCTTGAGCTCACTACATAGCCCAGGCTGGCCTTGAACTCACCATGGTCCTCCTGCCTCAGCCTCCTAAGTGCTGAGATTACAGGCGTGCATAACCACGCTGCCTTATCCACTCTCCAGGGCCCTGCCCATCCTAAACTACTTGCTCCTCCCGTCTCAGAGGTGTCTGAGGCCCCTCATTCAGCCTAGTCCAGTCCCAGGTATTAAGGTTCCCAGGTTCACCCTGGAGACTGTATCCCAAGTCCCTCTCCCTGGAACACCCCACTAAATACTGCAGGAGCCCAGGTGGACAGCAGGCAGGATGGAGGTGCTGGGTGCCACACCCAGGTGTACCAGCCCTGTCCCTCTCACAGATGGGGTCTTCCGGGTCAGCACCTGGACCCTCCGTGGCAGGCCAGAAGTGTGGGCAGGGGGCGGCCCCTGAAGAGGGTCAGGTGTCCTGTGCAGCCCTGGGGGAGCCTCCCCTCCAGCCACCTCTCTCTGGGGCACAGGAGGCGGCCTCAGACCCCCAGGGGGTCCCAGTGCGGGAAGGTGGCTGAGGATTCACAGACCCTCCAACAAGCCGAGAGCTCAGGCGTCAAAGGTACTTTAATTGGCTTTTGTCTCCAGAATCCGCCAGCCATGCCTGGGCTCCAGGGCTCTCCCCAGCCCTTCCAGTTGGGGGGATCAGCCTGGACAGGGGAGGCACGAGGGAACTGAGGTTTCCCAGCACATGGCAGGCTCTCTCTTGCGGGGCCCTGCGCTGGCGTCAGCCTTGGCACGGGCACGTCAGCAGTGTGCTTTCCAAGGCTGCGGCCACCGCGGGCAGAGGTGAGCAGGTGGCAGGCACAGCCTCGGTCACTGCAGCGGGGGCACCGGCAGTGAGGAGTCATCAAACAGCGGGTTTCGAACCTCCATCTCCCCGGTCTGTGGAGGTAGCACCGGTGAGGCCTGGGCTGCAGATGGCCAGCTGGCAGCCCCTGCCCCTGCTGGGGAGCCCCTGTGTGCCTACCGGTGCGAGGCCCGGACACTCGTACACTGTGAAGTCGCCATCTTCGTTCTCCTCATCCGAGGAAACAGACTCCAGCTCCTTGGGGGGCTCCTTGTGCCTGGGTGAGGGTGGGATCACTGGGTCCTCTGCATGCCCTGCAGGGACCCCACTGGGCGCACGGCGCACCCCGGCCCTAAGGGGGCGGGGGGATGGGGTGTAGCTGGGTCCAGGAGCGGCGGGACAGCCCCACGCCTGCATGCTGGGGGGCTCACCGCTTCAGGCACAGCATCTGCTGCCTCTGGTGCTGGTAGTGGTACATCTCGGCGCTGTGGGCCAGCCGCTGGTCCCCGGGCTGTGGGGACATGGGCAAGGTAGAGAGGAGCAGGCGGCAGCTGGGGCTGGAAGTGTGCAGTGGGGCAGCAGGGCAAGGCCGGAGGCCGGGGGACAGGGCCAGAAGTGGGCCACACACCGAGATCCGGGGTGTCCTGGGCGAGCCGGGCGCCTTTGCGGCTCCATAATCCACCTTCTGCGTCAGGCGGATCTCTCGCTGCAGCCTGCGGGAGGAGCAGCTGAGACCACCGCGGGGGGGGGGGGGAGCCACCTGCCGCCCCCACCTGCGCCCAGCTCACCTACACCAGCAGAGCATGGTCACAGCCAGGGCGGTGGCACCCGACATGCAGAACACAATGAGGAGCACTGTGGGAGGGGTGTGGTGAGGGGAGGCCCAGGGGTCCCCTCCCTGGGGACCTCCCCACCCAGCCCCTCCGCAGCCACCTACCGAGGGCAAGGCCATCGCCACGCCCAGCCCGGGGCTCCAGGGGCGCGATGTGCACTGGCCCAGAAGACACCGGGGAGCCCAAGGAGGTGTGGGCCGTGGGCGTGGAGGCTCCCGGAGTGGAGGGCAGGCCGGGCCCGGGTTCCTGACCCGGCTCTGAGAACCCAGGGGTACCTGCTGAGAGAGGGTTCCGGTCAGCAGGACCAGGAGGCTGGGCCAAAGGTGGCAACAGGGAAGCCAGGCAGGGTCTCACCGGGCTCCAGGAGCCGCTGTCGGGCCCCAGCGAGCGGCTGCACGGAGAGCTGTGCGGGCCTGGCCTCCTTCAGCACCAGCTCCTGGGCCAGGCGGTCGATCTCATCTTCCAGCCTGGGCGGGGGCGGGGGCGGGGGCGGGGGTGGGCCCTCCCCTGGAGAGGCAAGGGCCATCAGGTGCAGAGCAGAGGTCCTTGCCCCTGAGCCAGCCCGGGCTGTGAGGCCCTGAGGACCGGGTGCCAACCCACGGGCCCCTCTGTAAACCAGCTTGGCACAACAACTGAGAAAGCTTCCTGAGCTGCAGGTTCCCAGGAAAAGTGGGGCCTGGGAGAAGGTGCTGGGAGAAGCAGCAGAGACTGGAGGAGAAAGGAACAGGTCTCCCCGTGCTGTGTCCACAAAGGGAAGGGCGGGACCCTAGGCCAGCACAGTCATCTCTGTCCACCCCAGGCCTCTGCTCTGGGTGGGGGGGCAGTGACTCCCCAGGGAGTGGAGAGAGGCCAAAGTACAGCCCTACAACAAGGCTGTCCCAGCCAGGCGTGGTGGCGCACGCCTGTAATCCCAGCACTCAGGAAGCTGAGGCAGAAGGATTGCTACAAGTCTGAGGCCAGCCTGGGCTCCATACTGAGTTCAAGGCCAGCCCGCACTACAAAGTGAGACCCTGTCTCAAAAAACAACAAAGAAGGCTGTCCCTTGGGGGATCTGGACAAGACATGGTGGCAGAGGGGACGGCTGGTGCTGGGCCCCACTGGTCTCTACTGTGGCCCCTGTCCAGCAGAATCTGCTGAGTAGAGACCACACACAAGCTCAGCAGTGCAGACAGTAGCTCCCCTCTCCAGCACTGCCCCTCCGTGCCAGTCCCCCAGGTGCCTCCCAGCACCTCCCTGTAAAGCCCTGTCACACCTGGAGATGTGGCACTCAGTGACCAGCCACCTATTACCTGGGGCAACTGCACTGCCCAGGGCAGGCACCCACAAACACCTGCTGTGGGGTGCACAGGACCAGGAGACCCAAGGATGGGGAAGGAGTATCCTTCTGCCACATCAGCAACTCTGGCCCCTCCTTTCCTGGGTCACCCACCCGCAGGCCCTGGCCTGGACCCAGTCACTCGAGTGCCACCCAGAGCCCAGAGGACCAGGACCTAGGGGGAACTCCCCTGCCCTTCGTCTTCATATACCCTGCGGCCGGCGCATCCTGGGCACACACAGCCCCTGCTGGTCCTCCTGGAAGGGCTGAAGGCACGGCCCACAGGCATGCGCACCAGGGGGGCACCTCACACGCCTCTTCAGGGCACAGTTCAGGCTCCCAGGGCAGGCAGCCGCATCTGGGAAGGAAGCAGAATCAGGATGCTCACAGCCCTGCGCCTGGCCTCCCCTCCCCACAGCGCTGGCCCAGCCTGGCCAGGCCATTGTTCTGGGCCGGCAGCCCAGGCTTTCCCTCTACTCTCCAGGGCTCAGAACCAGGAAGCAAACAGTTCCTAGACTTATGGGAACTACGAAGCCCCACCCACTCCCCAGAGCCTGAGCCAGCCGGCTGTGCACAGCCAGGCCGGGAGCTGACCCTCACCATCCACCGGCACTGGGCTTTTCTGGGCCAGGCTGTGCAGTTCCCCATGGCTGGACTCTGGTCTCACTGCCCCAGAGCAAACCAGACCTTCCATGCAGACTGGGAGCTCCGGGGACCCAGGCTCTGCCTTGAGAGCAGCACCCCCACACCACCCCATCACGGCTCCACAGAACGGACTCAGAAAGACCCCCGAGCAAGGGCCAGTTGGGAAGACGATGCTATCACTGCTGCCAGCTTGTCCTCGGGGCAGGGAAGCCACTGCAGTCAGCTAGACCCACAGCCGAAGGAGGCCGGGCTGGGCAGTGCTGGGGCCTCCAGGCCAAGCTCTGCTTCTGAACCATTTTCTTCTCCCTGATTTGGAACCCAGTCTGGCAGCCCTACCATTCTGCTAGAGCACAGGAGGGGCAGCCCTTCTGCCTGTTTCTGCCTTGGGATGCCGAAGTTCAGCTGCTTCAAAGCTAAGGAACATCTCGAAGTTGAGACACTGGTTGCAGTCACAGCAAGCCCAGGGGACCCAGCAGGACCAGCGTCCCTGCTCAGCCCAGCCCCCACCCACGCTGCAGGCAGGGCCACCAGGGCCCAGGGTGACATGACGTGGAGGATGTGCCCTTCTCCAGACCTTGGCTGGCCTAGCTTGGTTTCCTTGGAAACCTGACACTCCACAGCTCCAGGCTGCAGGCATCCCTGCAAAGAGTCCCGGCACCCCCAGTGGCAGGTGGGCACAGGCTCCCTGCCAGGCACCCCACTCCCCAGAATCCTGTCAGTGGGCAGGGCCCAGGCACAGGCTAGTTACACATTAAGCCTGTGCCAGGAGGCTCACCTGGACCTGCCCATCAGCTGGGCACTGGGGAGCAGACAGTCCCTGCCCCTGGTGCTGATAACCCGAGTGTGCCAGGGCAGTGGCAGAGGCCTGGTGGGGAGGGTTGGCTCCAGGTTCCCAGGGCCTCCTCCCGAGCCCTCTGGCCCCCAGGACATGACTGCTGAGCATCTGGTCTAGGCCTGGAAGGCCCCCTCCAGCCTTGCACCGGGGAATGAGGTCCCAGAAGCAGTGGGCATGAAGGGGCTGGGGCTGACAGGCACTGGGGATGGCGCCTGTCCCGTCCCCTGCGTCTGGGACCCACACTCTCCGCAGGTGGCTCCAACACCTCCAGCCAAGTCTTGCTCTGCCTGTAGCCTCCAGAGCCTCTCCAACTGTGCCAACCTTCTACCCAGGGTCACTGTGCCCAGGAAGAGGCCTGCCCTGGCCTCTTGAGGCCACACACCCAGAACACGATCGCTCAGGCTCACATCCTAGTTGTGCCACGTACCAGCCACTTGACTTTTCTGGGCCTTGGTTTCCTCATCTGTAGGCCCAGCCAAAAGCTCTGCCACAGGGCTGCCAGGAGAGCCGGGTGAGCCACAGGATGGGCTCCCAGGCCACCCTGGGGCAGTGTGCTGGACCCTGGGCTCCTGCAGCCCTGTGCTGGCTGGACCCTGTGCACCCATCTGGGAAGCAGGGGAGTCCCTCCGACCCTGCTCTCACCGCTCTCCGCCAGAGTCCACCCACAGACCTTGGTCCAGAAGGCAGGGCGGCCGGGGCCGCGGGACTGGGGAGTCTGGCCCCACTGAAGGAACACGGCCCTAGGCCGAGACCCTCAGCCTCTGCTATGCGAGGCAACGCAGGTGTGTGCCGGGCACCACTCAAGGCTCCCAGCCAGGCGGCCTCGCACTGCGCCCCCAGGGACACCTCGGGGACCCACAGACGCCAAGTCAGACCCAAGGCCCCGGGGACGCGGACCCGGCCTGGCTCCCGAGGAGACAAAGGCACGAAGCGCGTGGATCCGAGGCTGCTCGGGGCCAGGCCGGGTCACCCGGGAGCGAGCGGCCCCGAGCCCCGCATCCGCGCCCCGTGCTCACCCGGGCGGCTGGCGGCGGCTCCGGTCAGCGCCGCGCCGAGGACGAGACCGAGGCCGGAGAGCAGCAACCGCAGCAGCCGCAGGTGGCGCGGCGCGGGCGGGGGCACCGGCGTCGCCATCCTTCAGCGCCACCGCCCGGGCAGCATGGCAGCTGGCGGCCCCGGGCTCGATGCGGGCTCCGGACCGCGAGCTGAGACCTCGGGAAGCAGGAGGGCGGAGGAGGCGGAGGTGGAGCCGGAGGAGAAGGAAAAGAGGGGGCGGGGGCGCTGAGCGCGAGGCGGGAGACAAGCGCGCAGGGAGTGCGCGGGGGAGCGTGGGGAGTGCGCCTGCGCGCGGCGCCGGGGGCGGGACAAGCTCGGCTGCGCCCCCTCCCCTCCACGGCCCCGCGCCTCTGCGCCACTGGCTTCTGCACCGCGCTCACCGGAATCCTGCTTGGGGTTGGCGCGGGGCGAGCGCCCCTAGACGCGCCCTTCCTGTCCTCTGGGCGGTCGGATTGCCAGACCCTCGTCACCATGCCCCTGAACTGAGCCTCTGCCTGGGGCGGGGTGTAAACCTGGGGGACCGGAGACTCCGTCGCCCCTGGATAAACAAGGGGCGAGCAGGGGCACGGAGGTGCGCAGGCGGCCGGGCAGACCACGGTAAACGCAAACGGGCGCAGAGCTAGACGCTCCCGACGCCCCTCGGTGGATCCCGAGCGAGTCCACCAGGGGGCAAGAGTGACCTGGAGCCGGTGGGGGCGGAAACCGGCTGGGAGCTGTCCAAGGTGGTCACAGTCCCGCGTGGCCCACTGAGCTCCTGAGGGCCCCACGACATCGGCAGCCAGAATCCCTGCGTCGCCTCTCACGTGCAGTCCCCTGGGCGCACACCCAGCACCCCCTAAAACCCTCACCCCAGCCAGCTCTCCCAAGAGAACCAGCTGAGACTCCAGCCCGGCGCTTCCTCTCGGCCCGCGGTCCGAGGGTCTCAGGCTCCAAAGCGGCCCCGCAGAAGGGTTTGTGGGGGTGAGGGGTGCGCAGAGCAAGGGCCGCCCCCACGGGCAGTGACCACACAACGGCCTGAGCGCGTTCCCAGAAAGGGGAGGGAGTCGCCAAGACCACGCCTTCCCGCCCCGGGGAAAACAAGCGCAGGACGCCAAGTCAGCGCCCGGGAGCAGGGCTAGGGGTCTAGATGCCTCGGGGCCCCTCCTGCCCACACCTCCCCAGGCCCGCCTTCTTCTCGGCCGCTGGAGCCCCCTCCATCCCGCCTGGGACTCTGATGCAGATCTGGGGAGTGGTGTGTGGGGCTCTTCGGGGCTGAAGGAGGCTCAAGGACTCTGGGAGGTCCCCATACCCCAGAGCAGGGGGCCCCACACTGCCCAGGCCTGGCCCCGGCAGGAAGGACGCTGGAAGAGCCTTGTCCACCCTGGGGACCGGGCAGGCCTGCGTTCCAACACAGCTGGACAGAGGGAGGTCAGGCAACAACAGCCGCCCCACCCTGTGAACACCCTTCGCTGCTCTAGGAAAAACCTTTTATTACAAAATGTTTACACTCAGGCGCTAGGCTGGCTCCTGCCTGTGGGCTCTGGCCCTCCCCACGGCAGGCCTGGACACCACGGAGGGGGTCTAGGGCCCTGATGAGCCCATAAAGGCCCCACTCCCTGGAGACCCTGCTCTGAGTCACAGGATGAGGGGCCTTGACCCCAAAAAGAGAAGTGTTAAGGCAAAGCCTGGACGCAGGGGCTGGGGACTCTGGGGATCGGAGGGGTGCTGGTCTCCTCTGGCCACCCAGGACCCCTGTGGGTGTCGGTGGCAGAGTCTGGGTTCCGCGGCCCCCAGGGGTGCTGGAGCGGGGTACTGTGGGGCGGCTACTACGGAGCGAGGTGCTGCGGGGTGGGATCCGGGACAACTGCCCCCACACGCGCCCCTAGATGACATTTTGCGCCTTGGTGGAGCGCACTCGGCGCAGCAGCAGGACAAGCGCCGCCAGGAGCAAGGCGGCGAAGAGCAGCAGGAGAACCACCCAGGAGCTGAAGGCCGTGCCCTTGCGCAGCCCCGGTGGGTCGGCGGGGATCAGGTTGGTGAGGTTCAGCATGTAGCCCAGCGCCCAGCCCACCGCGCTGTCCGCTGCCTGCGGGGGTGGGGGGTGGGTCGTGGCCTCAGCCTCGGGGCAGCCCGGCCCTCCGCCCAGGTCCCGCCTGCTCCAGCCCGCCCCGCGCCCACCTTCCTCTGGAAGGCCACACCGCTGAATTTGCGCTCGTCAAAGCCGTAGCCACGGCTCAGCAGCTGCTGCACGAACATGGCCCCGGCACAGTAATCAGCCAGGCGGGCCTTCTGCTCTGGCGCCCGAGCCTGCAGCTGGGGTGCAGGAGGGAGGTCGTTGGGCCGGGACTCCAGGGAGAGGTGGCCTGGCCAGCGGGGTGCCCGGACTCCAGCACCAAGACCTCGCTCAGGGGGCCAGCAGAAGGCAGCACAGGCCTCCGGGATGAACCTCGGACCGATGGCAGTGTGGCCTCCCAGCCAGCGCGCGACCAGCCTCGAGGGAAACAGGGTGGCCCCGTGGGGCAGAGGCCAGGGAAACAGCAGCTGCAGGCCGAGTGCAGCCTCCACTGCCCCTCCAGCCTCCTCCCTCCTCACGGCTCCCCTGAGAGTGGGCACCGAGGTGGCACGGGGGCTGTCACACTCCTCCTCCTCCCTGAGGCTCAGGTGGGCACTGCACTGTCAGGTGTCAAGCACCCTGCCTTTCTTGCTTGGCACCAATGTCCCACCAGTGGCAGGAGCTGTAAGCCTGGGCCCGGGGCAGCCTTCGGCTCCTCGCTCCCCCATCGGAGCCTGGCCCACTCTAATGCCGGATGCCCGAGTCCCCTCCCCGGCCTCCACTCGCCCCACTTGGCCCAAGCCACGTCTCTGAGCCCCCTGTTCATGCTGCCCTCCTGGTCTTCACTGTAGCTAAGGCCAGGCCTCAAGAAGGTGCCGAGGTCCCCTGCCCGCCTGCCCCACACTCTGACTGCAGCCGCCATTCCAGAGTCCAGCGTGGTGGCCCCAACCACAGAGCGCATGGAGAGGTCCCGCAGGAGGGGCAGGTGTGGTGCCGCTGCCCAGGCCTCCCCATGGCCTGAGGAGGTGGAGCAGCCTCACCTGAGCCCAGGTCTGGTTGCAGGTGGTCACCGCGGCGGCGTCCAGCTGCTTCAGAGTAGCGGTGGGCAGTCCCATGACGGTCCGCAGGAAGTCCACGGTGTAGTAGAAGGCAGAGAAGGCCTGCAGGGGCCACAGTCACCCCAAAGCCGGCCCCGGGCACTTCCCCGGCCCACACCCACTCCCACTCCCGCTCCCACTCCCGGTGCCGGACTCACGATGAAGCTCCCAGACAGTGGGGGCTGGAAGACCCCGTTGAAGGAGCACTGGGAGAAAGAACAGGAGGAGACGTTAAAGAGCTCCGTGGCCAGGCCACGGCAGAGCTCAGGATCACTGGTGCCCGACACAGTGACCCTGGCGCTGCTGTTGAAGGCCTGGGGCCGCTGAGCCCCGGTACAGGGTGACTGGTACACATTCCCGAGCAGCACTTGGGTGGAGTAGCCCCTTGGCCAGCAAGGGTGGGAGCGGTGGGTCTGGGGAGAGAGAAACAGAATGCAGGAACCTAACTAAGACAATAGGTCAAACATTGCTTTCCGACTATTATGATTTGTGAAAATTGAATCAAACAAAATATCCATATCTTCCACATTATACTATAAGCTCTTTACTCTTTGAAGGCATAGTTTACTCTGGTACTTTCTCTTACTCAATTAAAAACCCTGGAAATAAGGGTTTATACTGAGTGAGCTAAATTAATAAATAACTAGAAAGCATAAGGTCAGGAGTTAGTAGTAGTATTTGAGATTATGTCTAGATGTTTTAAGTGAGAAACATTTTCTCTCATCATAATTCTTGTGGATAGATTAGCCTGAGTTCCCTAGACAAAATATGCTTTATTTCTGTAAAGCACTGTTAAGGATTATATGGTAAAGATCCCTTTCACCTTGAACTTGTCTTTTTCTATAGAATTAGATGAATAAGCACAGTACTGCCCCTTTCCTCAATTATGATAAATTGCCTTGTCTTTTATATTGTGTTAGAGAACAAGAGAAGTAGCTCTTTTTGCTGCTTTTCAATTTATCTTTGCTTACATAACTCTTGAAATTAGGGGACAAGTATGATTTATAGATGTCAAGCTTGTAAGCTTGTGATCAGAGGTGGCACCACCCCCATTCTGCCCCAGAAGGCTACTCTGATGAATTCCCACAGTCCAATTTGGACAATATCATTTTGTGCTCAGGAGCAATCTATGGCTCCCCATTGACCATTGGACAAAAATCCAATTCCTTGGCCAGGCATCGAGGCCTTCTGAGATCTGTCTATGGCCCTCCCTTCTCCAGGCCCCCAACCACCAGATCCTATGCATGCATGCAGGCCCCTCCCCTCCTGTCCTTCCAGCAGAAGCCAAGCCCTTCTGGGGGCCTCAGCCCCTGTCCCTTTTCACTCCCTCCCTGCCCTAGGAGATGGTGCAGTGTGGATGCCCTGGGGTGGGGAGGCACCTGGAGGGCACTGGCCAGCATCCTCTGGAGGACCTGGTCTCGGCCATAGCAGAGGAAGCTGTGGGTATAGACTCGGTAGCGCTGGCCGTAGAGCCGAAGGTGGACCTCATTGGCAGGATCCTCGGCTGGCTGAGTCGTCTCGAAGGTGATCTGGGTGGATGCACCTCCCAGGTCCATGGCCCCCAGGGTTCCCTTCCTTGGCCGGAACCACCGGCCCACCCAGCCATACTGTTAAGAGTGGAGATGGGTCAGCCGAGGATGGGCCTGTGCCCTGGCTCTCTGACGCCCCAGCCAGCTGCAAAGCCCACCTTGATGAAGTTCTCCAGCAGATAGTTGGCAGTCACCCAGCCAAACACTCCCTCATCCTGGCCCGACAGGATGCGTGCCCCCCGAAAGTCGAAGGGGTACTGGGTCAGCGTCTGTGTCACTGCAGCCAGCACACTGGCTGAGGCCTCTGGTCGGGTTAGGCTGTGGGATGGGAGGACTCTGAGGCCTTCTCCACAGGAAGCTGGGCTCTGACCATGGGTGCTCAGGGTCTACTGAAGGAGGAGCCCCACCCGGAGCTGGTCCCAAGGGCATGCAGAGCCCAGGGTGAGGCCAGGGCACCTCACTCACTTCAACAAGCGCATGCCTGCTGTGGCGCCCAGGTACAGGGGTGTGGCAGCATGTCTCTCTGTGGGTACATCCCGCAGGGCCTGTTCCAGGCATTCCACCAGGCTCCGTCCTGCCTTGGAAGGGTCGTCTGCATAGCTGGAGATACCCCCACCTGGAGGGAGGAGAGAGATGGCCCAGGCCCAGTGACATTCCCCAGGCAGAACGGAGGCCCAGTCAAGAGTCTTGGGCTCCCACCCAGCGTGGACACACCTTCCCAGCTTCATCCCCAGAGACACCCCATCACAGACAAAAGGACCAAGTGCCACCCCGTCTTTGAGGCTGCTGCCTGTGGGGTGGGTGTGGGCACAGGTGCCAGGACAAAGCCCTGGGCATTGTTGAGCAGCCTAACCTCCCAGGGACCTGCCTGGATGCGCTCACCAGGTCCTCCAAGCCCCGCCTGTTCCACTGGGCCACAGAGGCAAGGCTTGGGCTGGGAGGGGACCAACCCTGCATCTCCACCTGCGGCTTCATTTCTAGAACACAAACTGGGCCTGGGGATTTGGCTCAGTGGTTCTGCTGCCCGCCTCACAAGCACAAGGTCCTGAGTTCCATCTCCGTTACCAAAAAGAGAAAACACAAACTGCTGCAGCCCCCAGGCCCAGGGCCCTGGCCTCTTTGCAGCTCCTGGCTGGAGTGGGCCCCATCCGGCCACAGGCAAAGCCTCAGGACTGAGACCCTCCAGGGAGTGGGTGTCTAGGACTTGGGGGCCTTACCCTGAACGTCACAGGAGCTGTGCTGCCCCACAATGCCTGTGTCATTCTCCTTGTCTGCCGGCCACTTGTAGATAAACATAGATGTGTGTGAAGAGCCAGCATCCAGCACGATGCCGTACTGTGGGTGGGGCAGGGCGTCAGCCTGAGGGGCCTGGGCCTCAGACCCGCCTCTTAGTGCCCGGCTCTGTGCCCCTCCCATGCCGAAACTCAGAGAGCCAGGAGTAGCCCCGTGGCCACTTGGCTACATGGGGGCAGATGACCCCTGCACTTGGACCACCACGCCACGCTGTCAGAGGCCCATTTGCCGGCCACCTGAGGGGCTGTGCCAAGGTCTGCAACTTTGCAGGTCTTGGCACTAGCAGGAGGACCCCTCTTCCTTCCTCCCGCCTCTGCCCACCCTGCCCCAACCATAGCTAGAGGCTGTGTCGCCTCCAACCCACCAGCCTCCCTGGGCCTCAAAGGCGGGGCAGGGAGAGGTTGGTGGTGTGAAGCCAGGGCGCTGTGTGGCTCTCCTCACAGGCCGGGCCAGCTCAGCACCTGCCCACCCCCCCTGAGGGCCCAGAGTGGAGCCACTCTGCTGCTTCTGTCGGTCCAGGCTCCCCTCCCGGCCCCCATCCTGGAGCTCACAGGGCTGGGGTCTCCACAGCCGCCACATCCAGCACAGCACAGCAAGGGTTAATTAAATAAGGCCCCCATGGGCCCCAGCCAGGGCCACCCCCCAAGCCCGCTGCAGGAGGCGCCCACCCGGTCGGGGTCCCCAGCTCGGGCCACTACAACAGGCGAGCCCAGCCTCGCGCGCCTCTAACGGTTCGGGCGCCTCTGGGCGAGGATGAGCCCCGACAGTGGCCTCTGTGGACCGGGTCCCTGCGAGCTCGACCTCGGGCTCCCTGTCGCCCGGGGACCTGCAGGACCCGGGATCTGCGGCCATCCGCGCCGCGCCTGGGCCGGGTGTGCACCTTGAGGGCGGGCGGCTCCTGGACGTCGCGGGTGGGGACGCACAGCAGCAGGAGGCCGGCGAGGCCCGCCGTGGCCAGCAGCAGCGGTGGCAGGAGCGACAGCGCCTTCCCGGCCATCGGTGGCGCTGAGGACGCGGCGGGGATCCGGGCCGAGGCGGGCAGCGGGCGGGAGCCCAGGAGTCGGCCCCGTGACCCCGCCCCCGCTGGCCCCGGCCCCGCCCCCGCGGCCCCTCCCTTCTCGGCCCCGCCCCGTCTCGCAGGTGAGCACCGGGCCGCTGAGTCACCGTGCCCCGCGCTCCGGCGCTTGGGGACACCGGGGCGCGCCTCGACCCTTGCCCACCGCCCTTCTTTCCGCCCTCTCCTTACAGTGAGTGCCCAGCCCCGCCCTGGCCAGGCATGGGGCCCCCAGAGACCCACTCTTCCCGCCCTGGGCGCTCAGGGCCGGGCCGGGAGCGAGATGGTCTCCGCCCGCCCCACACGCCGGGTGGCCAGCGACCACGCCAGGCCCGGGATGGCAGACAGCAGATGGGCCCAGGGCCTGCTGGGAGGTCGAGGAGGCGCCACACCCCGAGGGCAGGCTGGCCTGTGGGGCTCCGTTAGCAGCCCCGGCCCCAGCCCACCCCGCAGGCTCGCCAGCAGCCGGCCTGACCAGGCACACGGGGCTCCTTGGCTGGGAGCCACCTCCCTCCATGGCCCCAGCATGGGAATTCTAGGCAGAGCCCTGTCCTTGGGCCAGCGGGAGGCCATGTGCTAAGACCACCAGGGAGCGGGCAGGGAGCTCAAGGGGCCTTTGATGGGACAGGGCTAGGCCCTGGCCAGTGAACCAGCCCAGACAATTGGGCTCGGCCCGCTGCCCGGGCTGAGGACCTGATGTCACAGGCCCAGCAAAAGAGGCTTTCTTCAGCTCAGGACCCCGGAGGGAGGGGTAGGAATGGGGGTGGGGTCCCCAGCCTCCTCAAAGCCCAGCCTGGCTCCAGACAGGCTTCTGGGTGGGGCAGCCCAGCCCTGAGCTCCAGGGCCCAGTTTCCCACCAGCGACATCTGCCCCTCAGCCCCCCAGCCCTTTCTGAGAGAGCAGAGGTGTATGGGAGGCCTGGATAGGGAGACAAAGGCACTGCATAGGGCAGGGGCTGAGGCCCACCTGGTCCTCCTGGCTCAGCAGGCAGCAGGAGCCCCCCCAGGCCCAAGCATGGCAGGGAAGGGGAGACCTCACCCCACGGGGGAGCATCCCCAGCCAAAGCCCAGGCCAGCCTGCCAAGGAGGCGGGCTGGGGGCGGAAGAGCCAGGAGAAGGCCTAGCTGAATGCCAAGGCAGATCCAGGGTGGGGACCCCTCTGGGCAAAGAGGCGCCCTCTGGGTGCAGGCCCTGGACAGCGGGGGGCGGGGGTTGAGCGGGAAGCTGGCAGGAGCTGGGGGTACAGCCGGCCTCCGGGAACCCCGCCGGGTGAGGGCTCCAGATGCGCAGCGTCTGCTTGGCCCAGGCTGGGGAAGGACAGTGGGAGTAGGGGCTCCCTCCCCACCCAGCTTGCCCAGGGAGGCACTGTTTGCCGCTGGCAGAGACTGGCTGCCCCTACCTCAGGCTCCCTGGCAGAAGCCAGTGTCCCAGTGTCCAGTGTCCGAGACCCCTGAACTGGGAGAGTCCTTTCTTCATGGCCTTATTCAGTCACTCAACAAACCCTTGCTTAACACCTCCTGAAAGTCAGGCCCCGTACACACAGGGCAAGAGATGCTGGTGATCACCAGGCAGTGGGCGAGGCCTGGCTGATGTAGTGGACGTGGAAGTACAGCCTAGTGCACGGGGCCCACTGCAGTCCATGAAGACCAGGACAGCAGGATGGGCTACCAACATTTGTGGGTGGAGCACCCCACCAGGTCGCAGGAACCCACCCGCCCAGCTGGGGTGTTGTCCTGCCTTGCTTTCCTTTGTAGTTTTTGTTTTTGTTGTTATTGTTTGAGACAGGGTCCCACTATGCAATTCAGGCTGGCCTTGAACTCACTATGGAGCCCAGGCTGGGTTCGAACTTGACCCTCCTGCCTCAGCCTTCTCCAGTGCTGGGATTACAGGTGTGTGCCACCAGCCCCAGCCTTCTTTGTAGTTTTACCACCTGTCAATGCCTCCATAAATAGTACCCTGGGCTGTGTTTCCTCATTTTCTTTTTTCTTTTTGGTACCTGGGATCGAACTTGGGACCTTGCTCTTGCAAGGCAGGTGCCGGGATCACTGAGCTAAATCCCTGGCCCACCTCATTTTCAACTGTATACCACATATATCCTTCAGTAGCTTGCTCCTTTCACACATGTTGTTTTTGTTTTGTTGTTGTTGCTTTTGTTTTTTGAGCATGGTCCTGCTAAATTCCCCAGTCTGGCCTCAGACTTGGAATCCTCCTCCCTCAGCCTCCAGAGGAGCTAGAATTATAGGCGTGCACCACCCTGCCTGGCTTGCCTTGCATTTTGGGGGGTTTTTGCGTTTTGTTTTGTTTTTTTTGATACTGGGGATTGAACTCAAGACCTTGCACTTGCAAGGCAGGCATGGCCCCACTGAGCTGAATCCCCTGCCCCATGCCTTGCATTTTTGAGATAGCTCTGTTGACACTTGAAGGTGTAGTTCCTGCATCTTGTTGCTGGCCGGTCTGTTTTGTGACTGCAGCAAAGGGACCTGCCACACTGCTGATGGTGCACAGCCTGCCTCTGACCTCCTGCTTTTCTGATTGCTGTGAGCCTCTGCACACTTTGAGCATTTCTGCAGGATAGCCAGGGAGGGGGAGCGGAGCTCGTATGTCCCCTCCCACAGGTGCCAGGCGCCTTCCTCAGGCACCGCTTTGGACACCGCCGAGGGCAAAACAACCCCCTGAGGCCCCTCGAGCTTTTCCTTCGCTGCTCATATTGCAGACCAGCGCCTCTTCCTCTTCCGAGACCGCAGCCAGGGTCAGTCCTTTTTTTTTTTTTTTTTTTTTTTTAGTATGGGGGATGGAACAGGCCAGACAACCAGTCGGGAAAGAGGAGGCCAGGGCCGGGGGTTTAGCTCAGCGGTTCTGCCGCCTGCCTCGCAAGCGCAAGGTCCCAAGTTTGATTCCCAGTACCAAAAAACAAAACAAACTGTGGCACAATAAACATGGCTGCACATGTACCACTGTGGTTTGATTCTTTTAATTCTTTTGGGAAGATACCAAGAGGGGAATAGCTGGGTCCAATGAGACCTCTAGTTTTAGTTTTTTGAAAATTCTTCACACTGATTCCCACAGCGGTTGCACCAGTCTGCACTCCCACCAGCAGTGGAGAGGCTGCCTTTCTCCCCACAGCCCCGCCAGCATTTGTTATTGGCTGATTTCTGGATAGCATCATTCTTTCTGGAGTGAGATGGAATCTCAGTGTTGTTTTAATTTGCATTTCACAAATGACCAGTGATGTTGAACATTTTTCATATATTTATTTGCCGTTTCTAATTTTTTATCTGCGAAGTGTCTTTTTATTTCAGATGCCCATTTTTGCACTGGGTCTTTAAATTGGGGGGGTCTTTTTTTTTTTTTAGTTCTTTATATATTCTAGATAACAGTCCTTTATCTGAACAGCTGGGAAAAATGTTTTCCCACTTTGTGGGTCATCTCTTCATTCTGTTGGTGGTTTGTCTTGCTATACAAAAGCTTTTTTTTTCTTTTTATTTATTTATTTTGGTTTTTTGAGGCAGGGTCTCCCTTTGTAGTCTGAACTTGCTATATAGCCCAGGCTGCCCTCAAACTCAGGTGATCCTCCTGCCTCAGCCTCTCAAGTGCTGGGATTATAGGCATGCCCCACCACATCCGGCTCACAAAAGCTTTTTGTTTGGTTTTTTTTGGTACCGGGATCGAACTAGGGACCTTGCACTTTCGAGGCAGGTTGCCGGAACCACTGAGCTAAATCCCCGGCCCTCACAAAAGCTTTTTAATAAGATGAGGTCCCAGCTGTTGATTCTTTGTAGTATTTCTCGTGTGGTCTGGGTTGTGTTCATGAAGTCTTTGCCTACTCCCATGTCCTCAAGTTTCTACCTATTCTCTCTTCCAGAAGATTTGATGTTTCTGTTTTAATATTTAGATCTTTGATCCATTTCAATTTTAGGTTAATGCGTGTTGAAAGGTATGGGTCACTTCAACTTTTGGCATGTGGAAAGCCAGTTTTTCTGTCATCTAGGCCCGAGATCTTCCTCTACACCACCAATTCCTCTTCCTCTTCCTCCGTGGTTATGGGGCTGACAAGTTTTCTAGTTCTTGAGTCATTTTGATATTTTCTAGGAATTCATCCATTTCAAGTGATTAGCATAATCTTGTCTGAAATATCCTCTTAGTGTCTGCGTAATTTCTGCAACACACATAGCCATTTCCTCTTTTTTATTCCTAATATCATTTATATGTGCATCTTCTCTTTTTCCAGACAAAGCACACCACATGCTTGTTCCCTTCCTTGGCACCCTCACCCTGTCTTGTCTTCCTCCCCATCTTCTGTTGTAACTTTCCTCAGTCTCTCCAGAACACACGCAAGAAGTAACTTTTTTTTTTTGGTACTGGGGATCCAACTCAGGACCTTGCAGTTGCAGGGCAGGCGGTGGCACTGAGCTACATCCCTGGCCCCAAGCAGTAACTTTTGTATCTGTTTTGTTTGGCTGTTGCCCAGCACCAAGAAAGGTGTCTGATACTTGGTATCTACTTGAAAAGTACTCTCAGCCCAGCATGGCATTGCACACTGTAATTCCAGCACTCAGGAGGTTGAGGCAGGAGGATTGCAAGTTTGAGCCCAGCCCAGGCAATTTAACAAGACCCTTTATATAAGAAAAATTAAACGGTGGGGGTGTGTGTGTGCTGGGATGTAGCTCAATGTAAAGGCCCTAGATCCAACCCCCAGAACTAGAAAAAAGAAGTGTCCTTTCGTTTCTTCTTAATTCATTAGCTCTGAGCTACTTATTCCTGGTGGAGTCTTGAAGGGTGTTAAACGTCGCTTCAGGCTCTGCTTTTGAGCTGGGGATGTGGCTCAGTGGCTCCGTGCCTGCCTGGCAAGTGTAAGGTCCTGAGTTTGATCCCCGGTACCAAAATAAAAAATACACTTTTCTTTCCTTTCCGTTCAGATCTCCTCAGCGCCTGAGTCCTTGGAAGCGCGGGGCACCGTGCAGCGGCTGGGCCCCCCAGCCCTCCCGACCCGGCCTCTGCCCCAGTCGATGCGGCAGGCCCCCGCCCCGGGGGCCCCCGTGACCTGGCTCCCCACGCCCCGAAGGACGCCTGCCTCAGCCGGGCTCCCAGGCCAGTGTTCACGCGCCCTGTTACGGCCACAGGTGGAGTTGCACCTCTCCCCACGCACTCGCAAATCTCGCGTACGCAAAAGTGTGTTTTACCCCATCTTAACATTTTGAGCCGAGTTTGCAGCGCAGGCGTCGCAGAGCGCAAGCGCGCAGCCGGCCCACCACACCCCGCCCGTCCCAGTCCGCGGGCGGAGCAGGGGCCGGGAGCCTCTCCCGCCCTCCCGAGCCCTCTCGGCGGTGCGCGCCCGCACGGTCCCCAGCCAGGCCCCGCCAGCCGCCCGCGGCCCTTGTGCGCTTCGGGAGCCTCACAGAAGTGAGCCTGCGCGTGGGACCCAGCGCCGAAGGCTGCATGTGATTGTTTCCTGAGGCTGGCTCCGTAGCCCAGCCTTCCTGGCGCCCACACACGGTGGCGCCTCCTTCCGGGTTCTTCCGGCCGGAGGCTGGCGCGTCACCCCGAGAGCGGTCGTCATAGTTTCCCTGCACAAACACGCGAACGGATGAACGTCACGTCCGAGTTCCTGCGGGATAACGGCTCGTTCCTACGCAGCGCCACTAGGTGAGGCGCAGGCGGGTTTGCAGAGACTGCAGCGCCCGGCCCCCCGCGGGCGCTGGGTTCGGGTCCACACTGCAGAGCCCGAAGCGAGGCCGCATCCGTGTGGCAACCTTGGTCCAAAGGCGGCGAGGCCGACTCTGTCCTGTGGGCCTCGGCTGCTGCCCCCGACCTCTCAGCTCCTGGCTGAGAAAGAAATCCGCTTTGCCCAAGTCAGCGGACTGCACGTCTCACCTCTTTTATGAGGTCAGCTCTAATTTGTCTGCTAATAAGCATTCTTATTTTTGGTTGGTTTTTTTTGGTACCGGGGATCGAACTTGGGTCCTTGCGCTTGCACAGCAGGCGGCGAAACCACTGAGCTACATCCCCGGCCCAAGCATTCTTATTTTTGACTGGACTCAGACTCGGAAGTAGAGGCTCCCAGGGAGGACAGCCTGCGCCTCTTGGCAGTTTGTCCCTGATGTTTGTCTTTGGGTTCCTTCCTTCTCTTGGCTGGAAGAGCAGCATGCTCCGCAGCCTCTTCCGTGTTTTTCTTAGTTCGCTGCTTCTTCAGAGCAATAGGGCGGCGTCCGTGTCGAAGCCACGCGGAGTAGCAGACGCTGGATCCTGGCGCACGGTCCTGGGCTTCTTACTTCCTTGTTTAGGGCTTTCTGACAACACCCTGGTGGCACCGTCTTCTTCGAGATTGAAGTTGCGATTCTGCTTGCTCTTTTGGGCCGCAGGCGGCGAGGCGCAGTGGTACCAGCCAGTCCAGGAGCGTCCTCCTCTGCTTCTACCAGAGCCGAGCTGAGACGCTCAGGTTGGCGGCCACTGTGCAACCCCGAACAGATCCGCACTTTCTGCGGTTCTCCTCGGCCTGTAGCAGGGCAGCCCCTTAAGCCGGCAGCGAGAGAGCCGGGTCAGGACGCCCTGCTTCACGGGAAACCTTGTCTGTCGTCCCACCACTGATGCGGACCATGGAACCCTGCCGTTCTTCACCTCTGCTTCTCATAGAAAGTCCGAGTTCACGGCCATCATCCGCCTCATTGAGTTTCTGGCAGCCAGTGGGTGGGAAGGAGATGTTCAGCTTCATCTTGAAGCTACTGTCGTCCTCCAGGTGCCAAGAAAGAGATGTTATCACTGCTTTGTCTCCAGGGGAGCCCTGAAACTGGCTGACTGTACCATTAACGGCCTATCCGTTGAGAGCAGTCACCAAACCACCGCCCACAGGGGCTGCGTTGGGGACACACCTCGACATGACCACGGCCATCGCTTGCAGCTGCCGGTTTTGCCTGTTGGTGACCCAGCCCACACCCCAAGCCCCAACGGTGAAAGTCCTTAGTGGCTGAGACTTGTGTCCTGCTGTGGTCACCGGACTGCCCCAACCCCAGCCCTTCATATTTTTTATTTTGAGATAAGTTCTCCATAAAGCTCTGATCAGGCTGGGCTCAGACTTGCATTGTTCCTGCCCCAGGCTCCCAGGGTGCCCTGTCCCGGCCACCCAGACTGTTAGTGGCTGATGTGGACAGTTAGTCCCTGGAGAGCGCACGGCGTCCCAGCCAGCGAGGCCCGCCTCAGCCTCGGCTGCACCACCGCTCCATGCAGGCGGGGCCCACTGGCCCCCCTCGGCGCCCCTGCCCTGCCTTGTGTGCAGCTCTCACGTGTTGCTGAAACTGCCACTTGATGCCCTCCACAGCGGGCTGGGCACTGAGGTTGGTCTGCGGAGAACGCCCTCCTGTGCATTTGCCGCCCGAGCAGCCCCTGGGGAAAGGGCCTGGAGTCTGGCGAGCTATGGATTGAGGCTCCTCCTGGGTGATCCCAGCTTAGGGCTGTCAGCTCTTCCTGCCAGCAGGTACTCAGCTCTGCGGTGCACAGTATGGACCCTCCAGATCTACTCAACTCTGAATTTCAAAAACTCCAGCCTGGCAACTTTGTCTTTTTTTTTGGTACTGGGGATCTAACTCAGGTCCTTGGCTTGCGAGGCAGATGGCGGAACCACTGAGCTAAATCCCCGGCCCCCAACTTTGTCTTTTAACTAGTGAGTTTATGTGCAGAATTGTGAACACTGATGTACTTCTACCATTTTATTGTTTTTCTTTTTTTCTCTACTGGGATAACACCCAGGGCCTCTCACTGAGATCCATCCCCAGACCTTTTCATTTTACACTGAGACAGGGTCTCGCCAAGCCGCTCTTGTCCAGGCAGGGCTCAGATGTGCCGTCCCGCTTCAGCCCAGCAGGGCCAGGATCACAGGTGCACACCACCTTGCCTTGCTCTGAATTTCTTTCTTCTTCTTCAGGTTGAATTTCTCCCTTTCCACCCCACCTCTGCCCCCACTTTGAGAGGCATACACCATCTAGCTGTTATTTTACTGGTTCCTCTATTTTAACAGACATATTTGAAAGCAAAGGCGGCTGATACATTTCTCCTCCTTGTGAACAATTAAAGCCCTTACTTAGACTGTTTCTCGGCACCCCTTCCTGCTTCGTGCCATTGTTGACAGTATTTTATTTCCATCCTGCTTTTCTCCCACAAATAGGCACTGTTGGTTTGCTTAGCTTTCCCACACCCTAAGATCTGCCCAGATTGCTGGACGCCTCTTCTCCACCCACGTCTAGGACTGGACTCTACCACTGGCTCCTAATGTGGAGCCTGTCTCAGAAGCGGCTCCTGGGGCCTTGTGCTAACACTCAGAAGCCCCACTGTCATGGAGTTGCGGCTCCTCCCACCGGGCCAGCTGCTGTGACAGTGGCCCTGTAATCACCCCAGACTCCCTGTCACAGGCACCCACTGCACCTCCAAGCTTTGGACCGTGGGGGGCCTGGGTGTGGTTATTCGACCCCAGCAGAGAGCCACCCTGCCCTGCCAATCCTCCTGTCTCCTCTCCAGGCTCCTTTTGTGAAGTTCTTTTGGTGGTAAGCTGTCAGTTTTTGTTTGCAAATACTTTATTTCGCCTTCACGCTGAAAATAGTTTCATTGGGTATGGACCTTGAGGCTGATAATTATATTGCCTGGGCCCTAGCAGGCTGTTTCTTTGTAGATGATTCATTTTCCATCTCTGAATTATTTTACAATCTCATGAAAGAAAATGTGCCCCCCACCTATTGTGGTCCAGGGATTGAACCCAGGACCTTCAGACTGGACCATATCCCAGCCCTTTTTATTTTTTTAAATTTTGAGACAGTTTTCTAAATTTTGAGTCACTCAGTTGCACTGGCTGGACTGGAATCTATAATCCTCCCATCTCGGTCTCCCAGATGCTGGGATTACAGGCAGGCACCACCATGCCCAGCAGGATTTTTTTTTAAAATTTGTACCAGGGATGGAACTCAGGACCTTGCACTTTCGAGGCAGGCAGGTGCGGCACCACTGAGCTAAATCCCTGGCTTTTTTTTTTCTTTTTTTTAAGGACAGGGTCTCCCTCTGTAGTTCAGGCTGGCCTTGAACTCACTATGTAGCCTAGCTGCAATCCTCCTGCCTCAGCCTCCTGAGTGTTGGACATACACCACCACACCCAGCTCCAGCCACATTTTTCTTCAGTCATCTTGGGTTTTGGTTTTTTTTTGTGAAACCAGGGATCGAACTCAGAACCTTGTGTGTGGCAGCCAGGCACAGCGCCATTGAGTTCCATCCCTGGCCCCCTCTTCAGTCATCATGGGATTTGTCAGTGCCTGGTTGACTCTCCCAAACAATTCCAAACCCTTTCCACCGATGAATGTCTCCTCCTCCTTCCTGAGCCTGCACCCAGGGCCTCAGCTGCCCTGGGGACAATCTCCTGACTGCCCTCTTTCAGTGCACCAAATCTCTTTTCAGCTGCACTGCAATTTTCCATCTCATATTCCATTTATGGAGCTTTTCATTCCAATTATTTTATTTTTGTTCTAGAAGTTCACCTTTGGCAGTCTAATTCTCTATGGAATGAGAGGGTAACTGTTCCTCATTCCCATTTCCAAGAGCCTGCTTGCTTTCTGTAGCTACAGAAGATGCTGTTCCTATGTGCCGTGGGCATGCTGCCCCTATGTGCTGTGCCCAACCCTGCGGATCCCGAAGCCCCCGTGGCTGAGCTTTTCCTTACCTGCAATACTCACATCCTTAGCGTTTGCTCCACACCAGATCCCTGAGGCCGGGTGAAGCCAGGCTCCTGAAAGCCACGAGTCCTCTCCAGGGACAGCAAGCCAGGTCCCCAGGCCTCTCTGGTGGTCAGGCGGAGGGTTCACCTGTTTTGCCATTGGAGATGGCAGCCAGGGGTTCTGCCTGCATCCCCCAGCCAGGGACGCTCCCAGGTGTGGTGGCCAGAGCCACGGCCCCAGAGGGAACCTGCAAGGGCCGCTGTCTACCTGAGCCCAGCATCAGGAGTGCTGATCCTCCCTCAAGGGCTCCAGGGCCAGGATGGCCTCGGGGGACATGTGTGTGCGTGTGGCACTAGGGATTGAGCCTAGCGCCTTCAGTGACCGATATTACCAGCCCTTAGTTTTTAAATTTTGAGACAGGGTTTCACTAAGTTGCCCAGGGAGAGCCTGAACTCATAATCCCCCTGCCTCAGCCTCCCATAGTGCTAGGATTACAGGCGTGCGGCTCCACACCATGACACATTTTCATCACTCTGCATGACACACCAGCCCAGACAGACCACATTCCCAGGTCACCTCTGCTCCCCTGCTCGCTTCAGCTACCCTTCAGCTGAAGGCCCAGTGTCACCTGGCGGTCTCAGGAATATCTCTCTGGGGGGCCCTGTGTTGAGTCTCCCCTCTAGGCCTGTGACATCGCCAGAGGGACCGGGTCCCTGGAGGGTGGCACATACCTCAGGAGGAAGCCGGCCACTCCGCGTGCTACTCAGAAGTGCACATGGCCGGCCGCAGAGCCGGCACAGCCTAGAGTGGGAGAGGCACTGCGCCAGGCAGTGCCCCACGGACAGTCAGCCAGCCCTCTGCACAGACGGGCGGGGTGCTGCAGACCTGCTGGGCAGAGGGGACACAGTCCCAGGATGGGAGGGCCAGGCCTGAGCCCGAGGCAGACCTGCTGGATGAGGTGGCCCTGGCGCTCCCAGAAGGCTGGAGGTGGCTGGGGCGCCCTACACCCGAGGAAAGCAGGGAGCCAGGCTTCGCTCAGGATACCTGTGACTCCGGGAATTCAAGATCAGAAAGCATAAATACAGTTGGAAAATGTATTAGGCAAGCAGAAACTTTCCTTTGGACCTGAGAGTAAACCAAATTAAATACACAAGGGCAGATGTGGTTTTGACTAGAACACATCACTATGGAAACACCAGGTTTATCTGAGAAGATCTGAGAACAGGAAGTGGGTGGACCATATCAGAGGCCCCGACACAGGGCTTTGGTGACTCCGCAGCACCGTGGATCTTGGGGAACTGAGCCTAAGCCTGGACCCAGCAGGCCAGCCCAAGTGGGGCCCCTCCTCCACCCCACCGCTACCAGGGCTCACCCCTGCCTCCTGTGCCCCAGGGCTCCCTTTCCTCTCCCACCCTGGGACGGAGGAGCAGGTCCCAGACCCTGGAATCTTTCGTCCTGTGTAAAGAACAGGACGGGGTGTGCTCTGCCCCCACCTCACCTTGGGGCCTGTTGGGGAGGCCTGGGGCACAAGGGAGGGGCACCCTGGCACCTGCAGCCCCCACCAGGCTAAAGCTGGGCCTACTGCAGACTGCTCTGTGGGACTCAGCCTGATACCGGCCAGGAGGATGCAAACCCATGCCCAAGCCAGGCATGGAGGCCAGTGCTGCAATCCTAGCAACCCGGAAGCCGAGCCCTGGGAGACTGCCTGGCTACTACATAACCAGTTCAAGGTCAGCCTGGGCTGGAGTGAGACTCTGTCTCAGAAAAAAAAAAAAAAAAAAAAGCCAATTCAGGCGCCAGTGCACGCCTGTATCCCAGCACTCTAGGAGGGAAAGGCAGGAGTGCGAGTTCCAGCCCAGCCTGGGGAACTTAAGAGATCCTATATGAAAATTAAAAAGGGCTGAGGATGCAGCTCACTGCAGAAGTCTTGGGTTCAATCCCCAGTACTACAAAACAAGGAAAAGAAAACCAAACAAAAAGAAAAAAACCCAAACAAACCCAAAGCCGTATCCTCTTAGGGCCTGGCAAGCCCAGCCCTGCCCCGCAACAGCACCTGCCAGGCCTGTGCAGCTGCAGCCAGCTCCTTTCCCGCCCTGGGGCTCCCCCAACAGGCCAAGCAGAGCCCCCTCTCAGAGGGCACCTCATGCCCCAGTCTGTTCACATCTGAGCCGCAGACAGTGTCTTAAAGGCCTGGCTGAGGGAAGGCATCTGTTCCTGCATCCCCGGGCACTGGGTCCCCAAGTCTGGGTGTACCCAAGGCCCCAGTGTCCCTGCATATGGCAGCGGCAGGTCTGGGGCCAGTGCTCCCTTCTCGCCCTCTTCTGGCCATGATTGGAAGTGCAGCCTGGAGCGGCCGCTCTTCCTAGAGACCCAGGAGCCCAGGGTCAGAGCAGGAGGGGACAGGGCAGCTGTAAATGTGCCCTCCCTCCCCAGGGATGCCTGAGATCTGGAGGCAGAGGTGGGGCCCCCACTGTCTACTGACAATGGCAGGAGCAGCTCTGGGCTGTCACCCCACCCAGGTCGCAGTCTGAGGCCAGAACTGGTTTGCATCTAGGTCAGGAAGCCCAGACTGCAAGGGGTAGGTGGGGCCCCTCAAGGACCCCAACCCGCGGCATCTCCATCCGTCCACTAGATGAAGGTGGAGTCCAGGGGCCCGGCCTCCTGCTGGCTGAGTGCTCGAGCCTCGAACAGCTGCTTGATGAGCGCTGACTTCTCCTGCTCCAGCTGGGTGATCCTCTCGCTCTTGTCAGTCACCTCCTGGGTGGACAGGCAGGCGGGGCCGGTCAGGGCCTGCTGGAGCCCTGGCCCTCAGCCCCCTGCCTGCACCTCACCTGGGTTAGCAGCCGGTTCTGCTCCTTCAGCATGAGGATGGTCTGCTGCTGCCAGCTGGGGGGCGAGGATGAGGCGGGGGCTGGGCCGGGAGCCTGCGGGGGGCAGGGGTGTCAGCTGGACCTCTTTGGGGCAGTCTTGGGGACCGCAGTGCCAGGAGACAAGGGGGCACTCACCGCGCAGGCACAGGCGGCAGCCAGCAGCTCCCCCAGGCACCGTGCCACCTCCTGCACCTTGGGCAGCAGCCGGCCCAGAGGGCGGGGGCCCCCGGCAGTCCCGAAGTCCTGGAGAAAAGCCGGGACGAAGGGCCATGAGTGGTTCCCACGCTGGCACCCCCCATGGTTGCTCAGAGCCCAGGGGGAGCCCCAGGCACCTCGGTCCCAGCACTCACAGCGCCCGCTCTGCTCTGGCCCAGCCGGTGCTGGTGCTCCTGCACCCGCTGCAGCTGCTGCTGGTACCAGTCTCGGCCTCGCGCCATCATCTCCAGGCCCTGCAGCAGCAACTCCTGCTCCTGCTCCAGCTCCTTCACCTGCTTCAGCTGCAGCCCCAGGGCGCAGGGCACACACACCAGTGAGCTCCCAGTGCCCCACAGGGATCCCCTCTACCGAGTTCCCCAGGAAAAGTGGCTGAGCCCTGACTGGCACCCCCTGTTGCAGGGCGTGCCAGGCCAAGCTCAGGACCTCGTGGGTCCTCTCTATCTGGCCTTGGTCAGCTCTCCAGGAGACCAAGGTCTCAGAGCTGACTGGTGCTCCCAACAAGGTCCCAGATACCCTTCCCTGACCTCCAGCCTCCTGACAACATGAAAGCCCCTCAGTGCCCCGGCCCCTCTCACCAGGCCACAGTCCACGCCATTGGTGATCGTGTGCCTCCGACGTTCTGCTCGGGCCCGTGGGGCCCGCCGGGCATCCCCCACACCCACCTCGGGGGCCCTGCAGGCTACAGCACCTGTAGTGGGCAGGCAGGGACCTGGGTTTCCTCTGGGCCCACTCCCACTCAACATCCCAGCCCATCCCAGACCCCCCAAGCAACCCCCTGATGCCAATCCCAGGCAGCAGACCTGCATCACCTGGAAGTCTGGACTATCCTCACCCTAGGGCAGGTGGCCCGTGTTCATCCCACCCCTCCACCCCCACCCCCTTTGGAGAGCCTGAGCTCCCCAGGGCTGCATCCATCCAGGTGTTCACCTCCCATCCCCACATCTTGGGGGCTCAGAGGCTGCTGGGTAGAGGCTGAGAGATGGGCAGGCAAATTGCTGTGTGGACATAGCCTGGTGCAGGGTGGTGCAGGTGGCCTGGGAATGACAGCAGCATAAAGGTATCGCACACAGAGTCCTAGAGCTCAGCCCTGAAGTTGCTGGGGGCCCATGTGAGAGCCTCCCTGTCCTCAGCAGAGGGGTGTGCATGTGGACCAGGGCACCTTCCCTCGGCCTCCCAGCTCTACCCCTGCACCAGGCTCACCCTGAGGCCACGCCCCAGGGCCCGGCCTGGAGTGGGGGGTGACACGGAGCTGGGCCCAAAGGAGCATCAGTTCTGGCTCCAAGCAGGCCCAGCACATTTATGTCCCAGCCTGTGCTGCACGGCCAGCAGAGCTGCAGTGGGAGGTGCACAGTCATGGCACTGCTTGGAGAGTGGGCAAGGGAATGCACTAGAAGGGAAACTGGTCCACAGGAGGAGAAGCCTGGACCTCGGGAGCTCTCATTCATCCTGGGGAGCCTCACTGAGAAGCGGGAGGTGGTCTTGGGGCTTCTGATTTGGCATCCCAAACACCAGCTGTCACTCAAGCCGGCATTACTCCTTGTCTGAGCTGGGTTTGCCTGAGAAAGGTGTAGCCAGAGTCTGGCCTGAGACCTGCAGGTCACAGGTGGAATGCTGCCCAGGAGTGGTGTCATGCACAGGGCGTGGGGCTGACTTCAAACTGCCACCTCGTGGATGACCAGCTACACCCAGGAGCCTCCCCCACCCTAGGGACAGGAAGGCTGGGCTGGGAGGTGCAGGAGGAACCCCAGTGGGGAGCAGGGCAGCTGGATCAGTTCCCCAGGGAGGCCAGGGCCCCTGCAGCTGCAAGTGCCAGTGAAAGGGCTGGAGAGAGGCCTGGCCAGGCTGGCAGAGCAGCAGGTGGCAGCAAAGGGACTGACAGCTGCCTGATGGATGGGCTGCACCTGGCAGGGCTGAATGGGCTGAGGGGCTGGGGAGGCCTCAGGCTCCTCGGAGAGGCCAGTGCCCACCCCCAGCCATAATGCAGGTCCTGTTCCCTGGGCAGGAGGGTGGAAGCAGACAGGGGGCCATTCAGAAGTCTCCTGTCCCTGCCAACGGGACGGAAGCTAGGAGGGGAGCCTGAGGGGGTCCCCAGAGAACATGGTCTGTCCCTTGGTGGCATCTGCTGCGACCCAGCCCTGAAGGTGGTGCGGGACACACACACACACACACACACACACACACACACACACAAACACACACACAGGCGCGCACCTTGTTCTTCCTGGCCCTGCCCAGGACCAGGTGCTTCTGGGCACCTCCCACAGCTCCTACCTGCCCAGCCCTCCGGGCTGAGCTCTCAGGCTGAGCAGGGACAGTTTTGGGTACCCTGACTTGTCGAAGGACACATGGCTGCCTGAGCAGTCACAGAGATGAGGCTGAAGGCCCAGGTGTCCCCAGGTGTGCGGCAGGATCGGGAGGCGGGTGCCCTCCCTCACACTGGGCAGTGTCCGGGTGCCCTGCTTGGCCTCAGCACAGGATGATCCTGGTGGGCTTCTGGAGTCACGCTCCTGCCCACGGGTGCTAGTGACCTCCGATGGCCCCCAGCACAGCTGGACTGGACGCAGCTCCTCTCTGCCCCGCCCTGCAGCCACTGTCCCGCACTCACCCGCGTCGGTGCCCGTTCTCCGCTCCAGCCCCGCGCTCTGCGACCGCGCGGGCTCGGTGGGGCAGCTCGCCGCCTTGACCGGGGCGCCAGGCCTCTCGGGGCTGCGGGGCGGCACGGGGCGCGGGCTTAGGGGCAGGGGCTTCCGCTCCAGCACGGTGCGCGGGTCCCCCGGCCGGGCCGGGCCGCGCGCGGGGTCTCGCGGGCCGCCGTCGGCGCCAGGCAGGGAGGTGCGCAGCCCTGCCACGAAGCGCTCAAAAGTGAGATAGCCGCTAGCCGGGGCGGCGCGGCGCAGGCCCTCGAGCACGCCGCGGGGCAGCTCGTTCGCGTCTGCGCCCTGCCAGCGGGACTCGATCTCGCGCAGGTGCACGTAGCCGCGCCGCCGGTCGTCCAGGATGTCGAACAGCGTGCGCAGGCTCTGCAGGAAGGCGCGCGGCAGCCCCTCGGTGCCCGGCGCGGGTGCGGCGGGAGGCCCAGGACCCCGCTCGGCCGTCGCGGCCCCGGCCATGGGCGCCGGGCTCCGTCCCAGCGCGGCCCGAGGGCGGGACCGGCCCTGCGCGCAGCTGCCTGACAATGGCGGCTACTTTTGAATGGAGCCCTCCGCGCGGCGGAGGCCCTCATTAGCATGCGCGGCGGCCATTGGCCGAAGCGGGCCCCTCTGCTCCCGGATTGGCTGGGCGGCAGCCCGCCCTGGTTTGATTTTTTTCCTGCCCTGGGGCTCGCGCGGCACCTCCCCCACCGCCTGGCTGGGACTGGAAGCCAGAGCCGAGGCCCCGCCTACCTCGAGGCCCCGCCCCCAACATCCTCGCGGCCCCGCCTTCCGCCTCCACGCCCACCAGCCCTTCCTCCCGCCCCAACCCCCCGCATCTTCTCCCACAGGTGGGGCCTGGCGCCCTACCGAGAAGCTGTCCCCAGGAGCCCTCGTGGGCAGCGATGGGAGGGCGCAGCCCTCCAGAGTCTCACCTTTTCCTCCCAGCTTCCTAGGGCCGCCTCCCTGAGGGTCTCTTGGCCACAGCCACCAGCCGAGGTGGCCCTCTCCTGCACCAAGCCGGCTCCCTGAGGATCCAGGCTCCAGCCAGCTGGGCGCCCCTCACAGAGGCCTCTCTGTCCTCACTGCAGCCCCGCGGGACAGCCTGGCCTGCCCTGCCGGCTGCAGGACAAAGCCACTTCTCCTGTGTCCCCAGATGCCCATCCGGTCACTGGCTCCTGTGGCTTTGCAGCCCCTCCCTCCGTGGACTCCTCCTTCAGCTGTCCTGGGCTCAGAGCCCTGCACCCCCAAGGCCTCTGCTGCGTTTCCAGCAGGATCTGCTCTCCAACTCGGTGGGCTCGGATGAGAGGCCCCAAGCCTCAGCCTGTGTTCTGGCTCCAAGAGCCCATCTCAGCGCTGGCCCAAGAACTCCCAGAAGCCAGGCTGGGGTTCAGGGCATTTCTCTGCCTCTGCCTGCCCTCCTGGCTCTGCCCTGGGTCCACCCAACCCCCCACCGTCGTCCCAGGCTTCCAAAGGCCTCAGCAGGGCCCACACGTCATCTGTAGCTTCTGCCTTCTCAGGGCACTGTCCGTTCTCGAGCCCCTCTGGGCAGGCTCAGCTGCTGTCTCCCGGCCTCTGTGTCCTCGGCTCCAAGGCACCCGTGTGTATATCTCAGGCTTCAGGGACAGCTGCCCTGGCCGACAGCGCTGGGCCCACTCCCACTCAAAGTTGGGGCAACTTTATGGTGACGTTGGCAGGCAGATGGAGGGTTGAAAGGCTGTGTGCCCACCCCTGGCCTTCCCCTGCTGTAGTCCTTGGGCACCCACCTTCCCTCACTTCTGGGCCCTGGCACCTGGTTCCTCTTAGCAGGAAGGCACACTCCCCTCTACGCCTGGCTCATCTCCACACATCCTTTCACATCTGCCAAAGTACCGAATCCTGCCACCCCACCCCCCAAAGTCTGTCGGATGCCCGACATTAGATGCTAGACTAAGGGGGTGGTTGCCCTGTGAGTCCTTGTGCTGTTTCAGAGCAGAGGGCCTGGCCAGGGCCTGGCATGGGCATGGCCCACTGAGGGTACTCAGTGGATGGCCAGCAGGCACACAGGAGAGCCTGTCCAGGAGAGGCCACAATGGTAGTGCCATCCTTGGGTGGGACACCAAGGCTTTCGAGCCCTGGACAGCTCTATGGGCTGGCATGGAGGCCAGTGTGAGTGTGGAGGCCACCGGCCGCCTCCAGGGGAAGAACACAACCACAGAGTATCTCTCCAGAAACTTCCTGTGACCCTGCTCTGTACAGAACAATGGGCCTGGGTGGCTTCAAAATGGTGTGCCCAACCACACTGTGCAGAAAGCGGGAGCCAGCCTGTTCTGAGCTTGTGTGGCTGGCCCTGGAGGAAGGCCTGGAGGGGCCAGGGGTCAGTGCCTGCCTTTGGGGGTGGGACGAAGGCATGACCCACATCCTTCCCAGCCTGACCTCTGACCACTTCCTCCTTGCTTCTGCTTCCCACCCTGGCCTGACTATCCCAACTCAGAAGCTTTCAGGCCCCTGAGGGCTTCCAGGGCTCAGACCAGGCCCAGGGATCCAGGCAGCCCCGGGGCTCTCAAGGAACCCACTCCAGCTTTAGTTATGTTCTTGCCGTGGCAGCACAGAGGCCCTTGGGGAGAGACGGGCAGGGCCCACGCCCCTCTGCCCATGAAGTAGCCCCTGCCCTGAGCATGGAGAGAGGGACCGAGTGCCACTCAGTCCCCGATGCTCCAGAGCTCTCTGGTCTCCACCTGGCCTCTGCACCCGGCCAGCTTGGACACCGCCCTAAGGCAAAGGGCAGGAGGCTGATTGGCAGGTGTCCAGAAGTTGCCACGCCCCCTTCTGGACCCCGCCCACCCAGACAGGTTGTTCTGGTCCTGCAGTTACCTCTGGCTGCACAAACCTTTTCCAAGCCTGCTGATCGTGGCCCCACACTACCTTGAGGCAGGACTTGGGGTTCACCTGCCACCTCAGCTGCTTAGCCCTGGAGGGGTGATTAGGGGTGCCATGGACTCTGGTCCAGTGATGCTATCCCACTGTCTGCTGTGTGCTGCGAACTGATGTAAGGGGTGGGGGCGGACCAATGAACCAAACAGCAGCCCCCTTTGTGAGTCTGCAGCCTTTGTGGGGGCTAGGTGGCAGAGAACACAGAAAGGCAACAGGTCACCAAACTCTCTGGGGAGGAGGTGGCCTCCGCTGGCCTGTGAAGCCCCACTTTGTCCCTGGGGCCGTGGGGCTGGAAGGAGATGACGCTGTTTTAACAGGGATTTCCTGGGACAGACCTTTGGGAGGTGATACTTCTCATTCTGGGTCCTTCAGCACTGTGAATTTGCTTTGTGTTTTGCTTGTTTTGTTTTGAGACAAAATCTCCTTATCGAGTTTAGGCTGGCCTTGAACTCACTAATGTAGTCTAGGGTGGCCTCAAACTCGTGGTAATCCTCCTGTCTCAGCCTCCCAAGCGCTGGGATTACAGGCCTGTGCCACCACACCCAGCTAAACATGTGTATTTTTATATTTTTTTAAAACACGTATATTTTTAAAAGCCATTTACATGTATTATTTTCAGACTTAATAAAGCTAGTTTCTTAAAGAAAGTTTGTTCCCAGATAGCTAAAACTATGGTTTCTTTTTTTCACAAGGTGACTTTATAGAAAGCAATGAATCTTGAAATCCAGTATGTAGTTAAAATACAAGCAGGGAGGGGCTGCAGAGCAGCCTAGTCAGATGGTGGTGGGAAAGCGGACGGGGTGAAGGAGGGAGCCCCAGGTGTGTGACACCCAGTCCTGCTGGATCTGGGCCCTGCCCCAGCCCCTGCCCAGCTCTGGGTCTGGCCTCCCTCAGTCCTCTGGACAGCCCGGGTGGCCTTGGCTCCAGTGTTGGTGAAGGCATGCATACAGAGCTAGGGCCTTCTTAGGCCCAAACCTTGGCAAGGACGGACCTTCGTGGCTGTGGACCGGCAGGAAGCTGGGCGGAGGGCGGCTCAGAGGGTCCAAGCGGGGCCCCAGAACCCCAGCGGGATGTCCGCCTCCTGGACCTCCACGCCCCACTCCTCTACCTGCACAACGGTCTGGCCCCTCTGATCGTTCCAACTCCCCAGGGCGGGGAGCTCCGGCGCTGAGGATCCGGCCCGGAGCGAACCAGGGGCGGGGCGCCCTGGATCGGATGGGGCTGTCCTGTGGGCGGGGACAGAGGAGACCTGGGCCTGCGATTTAGCCCGAAGCCGGACTATAGGCAGGGAGGGACCGGACGGGGCGGGGCCAGACAGGACCGGCCGGGTCGAGGCGGGGCGCGCTGGGCCAGCCCTCCGGGTCTTGTGATGCTGGGCCGACGGAGCGCGCGGGTCACGAGTTCTAGCTCAGCGCGTGGCCTCGGCGACATGGCCACCGAGGCGGACGTGCGCGCCCGACTGCAGCGCGCGGGCCAGGGCCACCTGCTGCGCTTCTGGGCCGAGCTGGGCCCGGGGCCGCGCGCCGCGCTGCTAGCGGAGCTGGCGCCGCTGGAGCCTGACGCACTACGCGAGCACTGCGCCTCGGCGGCTGAGGCCTGCGCGCGCGCCCCCGGCCCCACGCCCGGCCTGGCCGCGCGCCTGCGGCCCCTGTCCCCAGAGCGCGTGGGCAGCGCCAGCCGAAGCGACCCTGAGACGCGCCGGCGCTGGGAGGCGGAAGGTGGGCGGCGCGGGGTCCCGGGCGCGGGAGGCGCGCGGGGGTTGGCTCACCTGCCGCACCCCGCCCACACGAGCCCCAGGGAGCTGCTTGCCCGGCACCTTGGCATCCTCTCACGGCTCCCCCTCTTAGGTTTCCGCCAGATTGCCCTGAACAAGGTGGCCGTGCTGCTGCTGGCTGGCGGGCAGGGTACCCGTCTGGGCGTCACCTACCCCAAGGGCATGTACCAGGTGGGGCTGCCCAGCGGGAAGACCCTGTACCAGCTGCAGGCCGAGCGGATCCGGCGCGTGGAGCAGCTGGCTAGTGAGCGCCACAGAACCCGCTGCACCGTGCCTTGGTGCGTACTTCTGCCCCACTGGGCCGCACTCGGCACCGACCCAGACTGTGCTGGGCCAGGCCCCTAACGGTGATCACCGATGTCTGTCCATCCCTGCCAGGTACATCATGACTAGCGAGTTTACGCTGGGACCCACGGCCAAGTTCTTCAAGGAGCACGACTTCTTCCACCTGGACCCTGCCAACGTGGTCCTGTTCGAGCAACGCATGCTGCCCGCCGTCTCCTTCGAGGGCAAGGCCATCTTGGAGCGGAAAGACAAGGTTGCCATGGCCCCAGGTAGGCCACCCTGAGACAGAGGGGCGCGCAGCCAGGACAACTCAGTGCGCAGGGGTCAGGAGGCCTGAATCCCAAGCTGGACATGGACTGGTCGCCTTCCCTCTCTCTGTGATATCTGACACTTAAGGTGGGAGTGGGCGTTTCCTAGTTGTGGCCCGCGGTGAGGCCCATTCCTCTGTCTGCAGATGGTAACGGGGGTCTGTACCGCGCTCTGGCGGACAACCAGGTCCTAGAAGACATGGAGCGTCGTGGAGTGGAGTTCGTGCACGTGTATTGTGTGGATAACATCCTGGTGCGGCTGGCCGATCCAGTCTTCATTGGCTTCTGCGTGCTGCGGGGCGCGGACTGTGGTGCCAAGGTGCGCGTGGACCCCGCCCCCGCCGGACCAGCCACGCCCATGAGGCCACGCCCCTCAGTCTAGCGAGTCCCGTCCCAGTAGGTCACACCCACACAGAGCCCCGCCCAGCAGCCTTGCCAGCCTCCATTCTGGGGGTCATGCCCCCAAACTCCGCTCCTTCCCCGAGCCTAGTCCCGCCCCTGTGGGTGGAGGGTTGACCCCATAGGGCCTCATTCCTATAGGTCACGCCTACACAGAGCCCCGCCCCGTGTCCAGTCCCGTCACCCCCAGCCTGACCCTGACCCCTCCCTGCTGGGCACAGGTGGTGGAAAAGGCCTACCCGGAGGAGCCTGTGGGCGTTGTGTGCCAGGTGGACGGTGTCCCCCAGGTGGTGGAGTACAGCGAGATCAGCCCTGAGACTGCAGGGCTGTGTGGGGCCGACGGGCGCCTACTCTACAATGTGGGCAACATCTGCAACCACTTCTTCACCCGAGGATTCCTGCAGAGGGTCACCAGGTGTGACAGCAAAGGGCTGCGTGGTGCCAACCAGGGCCACCCTCGCTGACCGACGACTGGTGGTGCTGGATGGGCTGAGAGTCCTGGGCCACAGCAGCTGGAGGCCAGACTGGCCGAGGTGGGGCTGAGGCCAGGAGTGGCTGCTGATTAGGAGGATCAAGATGCATGTGAGACAAGCCCAGGCCCTGGAGATCCAACATGGTCACGCTCTGTGGTGGCATCTACCTTCCATGAGCTGGACCTGTGCCTACTGCCCCTGCCCCTGCCCTGGCATTTGCATTTCCACAGGCAGGCAGGGATTTGGCTGATGGTACCTGGCCTTTGGCCCTGTGGTGCCCAGCTGCCAGCCTGACCAGGTGCGCCTGGCCTGAACCTTCTTTCCCCTTGCCCTCTTGCCCCAGGGAGTTTGAGCCTTTGCTGAAACCACATGTGGCTGTGAAGAAGGTCCCGTACGTGGATGAGGAGGGAAATCTGGTAAACCCGCTAAAACCGAATGGGATAAAGATGGAGAAGTTTGTGTTTGATGTGTTCCAGTTTGCTAAGTTAGTGGTAGAATCACTTATTTTTTTCCTTCTCCCCTCTTGCTATTCTGGTGGTGGGGTCTGAGCCCCAGCCTAGCAGGGCAGTGGTGCCCCAGAGGAAGTGGGCTCCAGAGTGGCAGCATGGGGAGTGTCTGGGCAAGCCCTGGGAGGACACGGCGGTCCCTCCACGTCCACCTTCACCAAGGACCTCCCTCCGGCCAGATTCATGGCTGGTGGGAGTGGGAGGGAGAACATGAGGTTATCAGACTTACTCAGTGCCTGTGGGTCCCCGGGCCCGTGAACCTGGCCAGCCTGGCCTGTGCATACTGGGCCACTGGCTGGGACATGCGATGATCGGCCCTTCTTCCTGCCAGGAACTTCATGGCCTTTGAAGTATCTCGCGAGGAAGAGTTTTCCCCGCTGAAAAATGCTGCCACAGCGACCAGGGACAACCCTTCCACTGCCAGGCGGGCCCTGCTCACTCAGCACTACCAGTGGGCGCTGCAGGCTGGGGCCCACTTCCTGGATGCACACGGGGCCCAACTTCCTGAGCAGCCCATGTGAGTGGGCCTGGGCTGTCCTGCAGAAGGGTCGTCCCAGGGCCCCAGCCGCTCTGCTGCTGCCCCTGCATCACACCAAACACAGGTTGCGCCCAGCCGGCCCCTGCATGAGGACTTTTGGCTCAGCTCAGCCGCTCAGCCTGATACCTCAAGTTCTGCTCAGGGCCCCAGGGCGGGTTGGGGGGCCAAAGCCCCAAACTGATTAGTAAGCTTTGACACTGAGGCTCAGCTATGACCCTTAGCAAGCAGCAGAGTGGCTTGGCTTGGAGCTGGGAAGGAATAGGACTTAGAGCTTCTGTCTCCCAGGTTACGTGGGGCGACAGCTGGGCCTGGCTTCCTAGGCTTTGCACAGGGTGCCCTGGGGTGGTTTCTAGCCCAGCTTAGCCTGTCGCTGCCCGACACCACAGGGGAAGAGCTCACAGAGAAGGGGCTGCAGGGCTTGTGTGTGGCGCTGTCCCTGCTTGGGAGTGCTGGGGTGGCTTGGGGTCCCCAAGAGGCAGTTGCTGACCAGCATATTCTCCACAGCTTGCCCCAAAATGAAGACCCTCCTGCCATTTGTGAGATATCACCCTTAGTATCTTACTCTGGAGAGGTGAGAGTCACCCATTCCTGTCGGGTTTTCCTGGGGTCTGGCTTCCATGAACCAGAGGAAGACTGGGGAGCTGTGGGTGCTAAGGTGAACAGATCACCAGCCTGCCTTAGTTTACAGTGGGGTAAATGGACCCTTAATGTTGCACAGCACCTTCAGGTATGCAGGTGGAGTGAGGTGTCCTGGGAGGGTATGCTGGGGGCCACCGCAAGCCTGAGGCCAGGCTTAGGCCAGGCAGGTATTGTGGGAGTCTTGCAGGGGAGGGACCCCTCACTCTGCTGATCCCCCACTCACTCCAGGCAGAGCTGGGTCCTGACCCAGGGCTGGCTGCTGCGGCCACTGAGGGGTGGGCTCTCAGCCATGGTGTCCTGCTCGTTTCCAGGATCTGGAAGCCTGTCTTCAGGGCCACAAGCTCTGGTCCCCATTCATCCTGAACGAGGACCAGGCCAGGGTGCTGAGGACCCAGGAGGCCTGACCTGCTCCCAGACTGGCCAGCTGGTGGTCCTCAGGTTGGGGCAAAGCCCTGGCCCCGCTCCGGGTTTGCATCTCCAGTCTGCAAGACAGAAGGGAACCTGCCGGCTTACCCCACAAGGCTGGGACCTCTCCCACCACTCACAGACATATAAGCGATGGGCAATCTGCTGTGGGCCCTTTGGCTGCATTTCTGACTGAGACTCAACTGAGAGGCGGAGGGTTTGGGGAGTGGGAGTGGGTGAGAGGAAGCCGTATCATCCTGGAGGAGCTGCAGTGGGGAAGCCAGCCCTGGTGTCTTGAGGGCCCCACGTTCTCCAAGGCAGATGAGAAGGTGCACAGTCCCGGCAGCCGGGCACCAGGCACTGGCTCCAGTTCTCAGGTCCACCGCCCAGGGCATGATTGAGGCAGCCCCCTCGCCTGGGCAGCTGGACCGGCCACCGGGGAGAGGGGGATAGTCTTACCTGCATCCCCGGCTGAGGCCACAGGCGCTGCCCAGCTGTCCAGGCTGCCCTGCAGGAGCCCGCCCTGCCTCCAGATTTCTCCCAAGGACTCAGCCTCTCAGCTGTTGGGCAGTTTGCTGAATTCAAGGGCTTTCCCCAAGAACCTGAGACAAATACTGTGGCCCCCTGGTTGATTTGGTTTTCATCCCCTCACCTACCTGCCTGTAGCTTCTGACAGATCTTGGTGCTCCAGGTCTTCCCAAGCTCCCCATGCTGGACATGCAGCCTTGGTATGTGGTGCCCTGGCCCTGCACCTGGACCAGGCTCTGACTCTTGTGCGGCTGCTCTGAAGGGCAGCGCCTCTTGCTCACCTGTGTTCCTGAGAGAAGGCACTGGCACTCCCTTCCCCAAGAACAGCTACAAAGCTAAGTCTCGGCCACCGGCCCCAAGCTTGTCCCCAACAGGAGAGGGTGTGAGCCAGAAGGATGCCTTCGCCCAGTGGCCTGGAGTCCAGGAGCCCAGCTGAGGGCCGGGGTCAGGCCACACTAGCCATGATGGCACCGTCACCTCGGCTCTGCCAGGAGCACAAACCTCGAAGGCACAGAGGGCTTGCACCGAGTATGATGCGGACCCCTCGCCCGGGCCATCTCCCACCTGCTCCTCCGCCTCGCTCCAGTTTTGCAAATTCTGCTTGTGAGTGCAGTGAGGAGTGCTTAGCTTGTGCCTTTGCACGGTTCCAGGGAGATGCCAGGCGGCCTTCAGAGTCTGCCATTCATCCCATAACGTGGGGGTCCAGGGTTCCCAGGCGGCTCGCGGCGTTCCCGCCTTGCAGAGCTCTCCCTCAGGCCGCCCCTCCTCACGAACACCCATCGCCCCTGACCCCACACTGTCCCGAGCAAACGACTTGAAAGTTGTCGATCTTCACTCCTGCAGACGGACACACGGAATAAACTCGGGAGCCCTGACTGACCCTCCCTGGCAGGTGCAGTTGCTGGGGAGCCCACGGGTGGCGGGGACCAGGGCCACCCTGGCGGGCCCGGGAAACCCTCGTGTTTCTGTCCAGCTCTGGCGGGGTCGCGAGGCCACCGTCTCCCGGGCGACTCGGGCAGCGGCGTCTGCGGGCCTCGCTGGCTGGCCGCAGAGCTGTGCGTGGGAAGAGACCGAGGGCTCCTCACAGGCACCAGGGAAGGGGCGGTGCGGTGCAGGATGAGACCGTGGGCGCCCTTGTTAGGGTCTCGGACCGGCCGCGGCTGCAGCCTCCGGGCACACAGGACTCCGGCCAGCTCCCGCGTGGGCAAGGATCACGTCACGGCCGCAAGCCAAGGGACTGCGCAGGTCAGGCAGCGCTCGGCGCATGCGCAAACGACCCAAGCTAAGGCGTGAGAGTGTGTAATGCTCAAAGCCATGAGAGGGTGTTGTTGTTTTCTTATGGAATTGTTTGCAGTACTGAAGATTGCACGCTAGACCCGCGCTCGAACACGTAGCTACATACCCCCCCCCCCTTTTCTTTGTACCGGGGAATCCATCTCAGGACCTTGCGCTTGCAAGGCAGGCGCGGTGCCGCTGAGCTAAATCCCCGGCCCTTCCCTTCCCTTTTAAAACTTTATTTTGATAGGGTTTCCCTGAATTGCCCGGGTGACCTTGAACTTTCGATCCTTCTGCCCCAGCCTCCTGGATAGCCGGTGTTAGGACAAGAAAAGAAGCAGGGGTTACTTCAGAACAAACCTGAGAGGGGCCGCTCTGGCCCTAGAGACCGGACCCGCACTCTCCCACAGGTTATACGGTCTTTGTAGGACCATGAGCATAGAAAGGGGGCTGTGGAAGGAAAGAGCCAGTGAGGCTTTTAAGGGGCAGAGTTCAGTACAAAGGCGCTGTGGCCCTCCGCCCTGACAGGGCTTGGGGACGCGAAAGGAGCTGGTGTTGTCAAGGGCAGGGCTGAAGGTGACTGGGAATTAGGGGTGAGCTGTGCTTAATGGCCCCGATCCAACCATGACGATGCATCGGCAGCAGGTGTAAAGCATGGCGGCCTCTGCTAAGACCCGGATGGCGGTGGTCCGATTCCTTCAGCTGGGATCACACCAGGAGCCCACGCACCCAGTCTCCTTGTCCCCTGGAGGGCTGTGAGAAGGCACCGGCCCTGAACCTCCCAGGGCATGGCCTTTGGGCGCTGCCACAGGCCCATTTCCTGTAAACCCTTCTGGGCTTTCAAAATCAGTGATAGGCACCTGTAATCCCAGCTACTTGAGAGGCTGAGGCAGGAGGACAAATGTGAATCCTACCTGGGCAATTTAGGGATTTAATGAGGTCCTGTTTCAAAAAGAAAGGAAGAAAGTAACTCAGCATGGCCCTGGGATCAATCCTCAGTTCTGTACATAAGTACAATTTTTCAAAAACATCCACTATATATATATATTTTTGCAATACCAGGGTTCAAACTCAGGACCCTGCACTTACCAGCAGATGTGGTGCCACTGAGCTACATCCCCAGCCCCAAACATCACAAGTTCCGAGGCCACAGGGCTGAGCAATACATTATTCATTGTCTCCCCCAGGGTTTGCTGTAAATGACAACTCTGAAGCCACCTAACAGGTCAAACTGTTCCCCAGCACAAGTTGATTTCCACTCTCCCTCCCATTCTCTGCTTCAACTCTTCCCAGAAACTAAAATGACATGAGTCAGGAAGCTGACTAATCAGTGACTTTTCTCTAGATTTACAGAGCCTAGGAAGCCTAATCTTCTGAGGTAACATCCACATGTAGGCCAAGGACATGCTAATTGTTTTTTTTTTGTACCGGGGATCGAACTCGGGCCCTTGCACTTGCAAGGCAGGTGGCGGCACCACTGAGCTAAATCCCTGGCCCAGCAACTGCTTTTCTTAAAAAGTGGAATCTTGGGGCCGGGGATTTAGCTCAGTGGTTCTGGCACCTGCCTCGCAAGCACAAGGTCCCGAGTTCCATCCCTGGTACCAAAAAAAAAAGAAAAGAAAAAGTGGAATCTTGTTTAACTTATGGGAAAACGACATGTTTGGTTTGTATGGGGGCTGCCTAGGAAGTCTCTGGACCCTGAGGGTAGGAGCGTGTGTAACTCAGCACACACTGTCACATGTTCCTTTCCTTCCTTGTAGAAGCCCTCAGGAGAAGTGGTGAACGCCTGAATTCCCAGCTTCTGGCCCTCTGAGAAATGAGGACATCAAGCTTGAATCCAGCCTGGGCAATGTAGCAAAACCCTGTCTCAAAAATAAAAAGAGCCTGGGCTGGGCATTTAGCTCAGCGGTTCCAGTGCCTGCCTTGCAAGAACAAGGTCCCAAGTTCAATCCCCAGTACCAAAAAAAATAAATAAATAAAACAAAAGGGCCAGAGATCTGGTTTGCTGGGAGAGCCCTTGCCTAGCATGCACCAGGCCCAGCGTGGAATTCCCAGCACCAGCTCCGCTCATGCAGCCTTTGTGCCCCCAGAGTTCTCTGAGATGTAGTAGACTTGAGGATGACACCCGGCCATTTCCCCATTTGTAAACCAAATCTGATGTCCTTCCCACCAGCTGCGCTGCCTCTCCAGGCTGCGTTGGCCTGCCCTCCTGCGGGACAGCCAGGTGGGGACAGGGCTGGCACTGTCCTGCAGGGAGTGTGGCACCCCTCCGCAGCGGAGCAAGCGGTCACCCCAAAGTCCACCAGTTGCACAACTTCAGCCGCTGCACTGAGCCCACCATGGTGACCCTCAGTAGGTGGGTCCCTCAGTGGGAGTAACTCGAACTGCTTAGAGACCTGCCAGGGCTTAGTGGTGGTCCCCGGTGATGACTTCTATAGTGCCATCAGGCAGACTCGCAGCTGGGTCGGGCCCAGAGCCATGTCCCAGGGATCACAGACATCTTTTTGCAATGCCCAGGCAACTGGCCAGGAAGTCCTGGGCCTGGAAGAAGCACAGCCCGGATGGTGTTTTCACCTGTGAGAAACTAACAGTACAAGAGTGGGAGAGAATACTTGTAAATCAGCCGTCTAAGATTAATTTCCATAATATTCTTAAAAAATCAAAACCAGCAACCACATTCAGAAATGAGGAAAATATTTTCTCCAGAGGTCCTCAGAGCAATGCAAGTCAGACGGAGAGCACTTTACACCTGCAGGGACAGCCCCTTGAAGAGAAGGGCTGGGTGTGGCAGTGCACACTTGTCACCCAGCCCTGGGGACCGAGACAAGAGGACTGAGAGGTGGTGTCCTGCCTAGGCAGTTCAGCCAGAGCCTGTCTCAGAATTCTAAAAAGGGGCTGGGGTGTTGCTCAGTGGGGGAGAACTCGCCTAGCATGTACAAGGCCCTGGGTTAGATCCCCAGTTTTGTAAAAGAAAAAGACCCCAGAAAGGAATGAGCACTGCTGAGGCCACGCCAACACGGTGCAGGTCAGTGGGGCTCAGCACAGGAAGCCAGGTGCAAACCTGTACAGGGTGCTCGGGAAGCCGAACACAGAGCGGATTCCACCCAGCAAACCCACTTCTGCGTCTGCGGAAAGGACTGAAGGCAGCGATGCGCACAGATAGGTGTGCACTTGTTTCACGGTAGCATGGTCCCCAAGCTAAGAAGTGGCAACAGCCCCAATGTCCACCTGCGGACATGCAGACAGACAGACCCGCTGCCCTGGATGACCTTAGGCCCCGTGCTGGGCCTGTTGTGTGGCTCAGCTTTCACCACCCACCCAGAGCAGCTGAGTTCATGGAGACCACGGAGATAGTGGCTGCCGGGTACCGGCAGAGCGAAAGGACGGCTCCCATGCTGTGGGGACCAGCTCCCCATGGGGAGATGAGATAGTTTGGGACACACGTGATGCGGGTGTTGCACACATTGTGAATGTGTGCAGGACCTCAGCGTGGTTAAGTGGAGCCCCCAGCACCTAGGGGAGGGGCTGCCCCGAGTTGTGTCCCGGCCCTGTGGCGTGTGGGCCTCTCCTGCGGATGCCTGGTGGGCGATGGAAGGGCTGTGACAGGGATGTGATGTCATGGGATGGCCTCAAGCTGACCGTGCCCATGGCACCCACCATGCTCACTTGCAGGGTCCAGGGGTCCAGGGGTCCTCCCCCTTAGCCGCAGCCCCAGGTGGGCCGGGCTGGCCGGGACAGCTGTGAGTTAGGTGTCCCCTTCGTCCTCAGTGGCAGGGGGCCCAGTTCTCGTCTGTGTCCCTGAAGCCCAGCGGCACCAAGTCCGGCACAGCCCCACTGTGCTGAGCTGGCTGCAGGCTACCTGGCTGGTCACTGAGGTCTTGGGCTGGCCACTTCCTTCCCTGCCACATAGGGTCCAACTGCAGACAGAAGCTCAGCCCTGGCTCCTCTCGGCCTGGAGCTGTGTGCACAGCAGCCAGGGGAGGGGGCACCAGCCACCTGCCTGCCCACACCCCGGGGACCTACAGGTCTATGTCCCCCGCCCCTGCCATCACCTGGACAAGCCTGATGGCCCCTCCTTGGAGCCACTGGCTGTCTGCAGGGGCCCCCTCCCTCAGTGACCCCAGGCAACCAGGCTGTCCCTTCTTCCCTGGCCCTGGAGCCCTGGTCACAGGGCTGGCAGTGAAGCCAGGACAGGATGGTGCTGAGGGCAGAGTGGCTACTTCCAGGCTGCACAGTGTCAGTAATGTCTGGGATCGCGCAGGCCCCAGGGCACAGGTGGGCTAACTCCTGTGAGGAAGATGAGCTGAGGAGCCAATGGGGAGGGAACGGGGTTGGGACCTCAGGGACCTTGGCTCCTTGAAGAGTCCCTGAACCCTCCACAGGCTTCCTGGGTCTCCATGGTGACCATCTCCATGGGGACACAGCCAGCACCTGCCCATGAACCCTGGAGACTTGGAGAGGACTAGAGGCTGGTTCTGCTTTGGGCTCCAGCGAGATCCAGGCCTAGCCCCGCCCAGGCCATCATGTGAGGTCTCCCTGGGTCACATGACCTGACGCACGTGACCACCCTCTGCAGAGCTAGACATGGGTTCCCAGCATGGGGACATGGAGCGCCCCAGGGCTGGTCCCTCTGTCCTGCTGCTAGGCCTGGTGCTGCTCAGCCTCGGGGCCCCCCAGCCCTGCAGGACACTGGCTGCCCACCACAGCGCGGACCCTGAGTTCCGGGAGTACTATTTTGAGCAGCTCCTAGACCACTTCAACTTTGAGAGCTTTGGCAACAAGACCTTCAGCCAGCGGTTCCTGGTGTCAGGTGGGCCTGCCCCCGGGGCCCCATAGCCCCGGCCCCGTCCCCCATGCTCCTGTGGCTCCAGCCTCACCACCCTGCCTCCCCGCAGACAAGTTCTGGAGGCGGTCCGAGGGCCCCATCTTCTTCTACACGGGGAATGAGGGTGACGTGTGGGGCTTCGCCAACAACTCAGGCTTCCTGGTGGAGCTGGCGCAGCAGCAGGAGGGCCTGCTTGTCTTTGCGGAGCACGTGGGTACCGGCCGGTCCTGGGGGACCAGGGGCCTGGGGACGCGAGTGGCCAGCAGGGGTCAGCTGTCCCTCCTTGTGCCCACAGCGGTACTACGGGAAGTCGCTCCCATTCGGCGCACAGTCCACGCAGCGCGGGTACCTGAAGCTGCTGACGGTGGAGCAGGCGCTGGCCGACTTCGCCGTGCTGCTGCAGGCCCTTCGGCGGGACCTCGGCACCCAGGATGCTCCCGCCATCGCCTTTGGAGGGAGGTGGGTCCTTGGTTTGTTCCCCCGGGGTCAGAGAGGCCCTTTAGCCCTGCGTCTTCCTCCTTGCTCCCCTGGGAGGCTCCAGGGCCACATCTAAACCAGGTGGGCCTGCAGGGTGGCCCCATCCAGCTGGCATCCCCTCTGCCCTCGGACCCCGTGGCCGCCTAACTCCTCCTGGGGCAGTGCAGGCCGCGTGCTGCCTCCCCCGAGAAGCCCTCCAGTTCTTCCAGGGCAAAGCTGTGCGGGCAGCGCCACCCAGGAGACCCCACCCGCCTCAGCCTCCCGCGTCCTTCCACTGCCGGGCCTCTTCCCAGGCTCTGGCCGGAACCCACATGTGGGTCTCTGAGGCTTCAGTTCCTCCTTTTGGCATCTGTGACCTCTGAGGTGGGAAAAGGGAAGCAGGCACTGGGACCCTGAGCCCCGAGGTCAGGGTGGGTTGCCAGCCTGGGGGCCTCTTCCCTTGGCCAGCTATGGGGGGATGCTCAGTGCCTACATGAGGATGAAGTACCCCCACCTGGTGGCAGGGGCGCTGGCTGCCAGCGCGCCCGTCATAGCTGTCTCAGGCCTTGGCGACTCCTACCAGTTCTTCCGGGACGTCACAGCGGTGAGTGAGGATCTGGAGGGTCCCCCAGGCCAGCCCAGGTGGGTGCTGTAGCCACTGCCGTATCCCCCCTAGGACTTCTATGGCCAGAGCCCCAAGTGTGCCCAGGGTGTGCGTGATGCCTTCCAGCAGATCAGGGACCTGTTCCTGCAGGGAGGTGAGACTGGCCCACCCACACCTGCCATCCTGCACCCTCCTGCCTACACCTGCTCTCCCACATCTGCCCACAGCCTGTACCTCTGTCCTTTCCCGCAGCCTATGATAGGATTAGCCGAGAGTTTGGCACCTGCCAGTCACTCTCAGGCCTGGAGGACTTGACGCAGCTCTTTGTATTTGCTCGGAACGCCTTCACTGTGCTGGCCATGATGGACTACCCATACCCAACTGATTTCCTGGTGCCCCTGCCTGCCAACCCCGTCAAGGTGAGGTTGCTTTCCTGGGGAGGCTGCTCCAGGCCTGGCCCTGGGCCATGGGATGCTCTTCCCACTGTATCCTGGGAGCAGCAAGGGTAGAGCTGGCAGGGTCCTCAGCTGAAGGGCGCTGTGGTCCCTCCAACCCAGGCTGGCTGCGACCGGCTGCTGAGTGAGGCCCAGAGGATCGCGGGGCTTCGAAGTCTGGCAGGTGGGTCAGCCCCGTGTGGGGAGAGTGTGGGACATTGGCGATGGTGGGGCTTTGGGGACAGGGACCTGCAGCCCTGGCCAGGGCTCTGTGGGCCGGGGCCCCACCCAGCGGCCTGGGGCTCGGGCTGGCCCAGCGCAGATCAAATGTAGTGGCTGCACCGTCTAGCGGGAAGATGTCGGGTCCCACTGGGCTGCCCGGGCAGCCAGGCTAGAGCTGCTGGCAGAGCCCAGGGGCTTTCCTCACAGGCACGTAGGAGGGACCCGAGTTCACCCCTGCAAGTTCTTGCAAGGTGGGGGCAGCTTAGTGGCCACTGTCCCGCACCTCTCGTCCCCAGGGCTAGTCTACAACGCCTCTGGCACAGAGCGCTGTTATGACATCTACCAGCTGTACCGCAGCTGTGCTGACCCCACGGGCTGTGGCACTGGCTCCGATGCACAGGCCTGGGACTACCAGGTGGGCTTGGTGACCTGGGCGGCTGGGGTGGGGTGAGGGAGTGGCCCATCACCTGACCTCTCCCATGGCACCCGCAGGCCTGCACAGAAATCAACCTGACGTTCGACAGCAACAACGTGACCGACATGTTCCCCGCCCTCCCTTTCACCGAGGAGCTCCGCCAGCAGTACTGCCTGGACACGTGGGGCGTGTGGCCCCGGCCTGACTGGCTGCAGACCAGCTTTGGGGGCAGCGGTAAGGCTGCAGCATCCTCTCTCCCCATGCAAGCTCTGCCCCACACTCAGCTCTGGGTGCACACTGGCCCCTCACTACCCTTGCTGTGTCCTTTTTAGACATCAAGGGTGCCAGCAATATCATCTTCTCCAACGGGGACCTGGACCCCTGGGCTGGTGGCGGGGTGAGTCTTGGCGGGCAGTGGCCAGGGACCTGGGTGGTCCTGATCAGTTCCCCACCAATGCCAGAACCTCACAAGAACCCTCTTTGCCTTTGCCCACCTGTGGGTTGGCCCTCATCTGTTTTGCTCCAAGCCTCCTGATTTCCTCCCAATTTTTCCTGCCATTTGGCTCTATGACCTTCTTTCCTTTCCACTGGGACTTTTGAGGCTCCACGGTTGCCCCGTTACTGCTTTAGCTGCACCCTGCAGTGGGCCTGGCAGAGCCCAGAGCACTGGCCCCGCCTGATGGAGCTTTCTCTTGCTGCCACAGATACAGAGGAACCTCAGTGCGTCGGTGGTTGCGGTCGTCATTCGGGGCGGAGCACATCACCTGGACCTCAGGTGCAGGGGAGCAGCCCCTCTCCCCTTCTCCTGAGCTAGGCTGCAGGCTGGGCCGGGCAGGAGGGCTCAGGTCTCCCCCACAGGACTCAGGGGACCCCTGCTGCTCTACAGAGCATCTCACCCAGAGGACCCTGCATCTGTCGTGGAGGTGCGTGAGCTGGAGGCCAGCCTCATCCGGGAGTGGGTAAAGGCAGCCTGGCGTGAGCAGTGGCCCACGCCACATGAGGGGCCTGGCGCTGAGGGGCAGCTGGCCCCCCACTGAGGCCAGCAGGACTTCGGGGAGCACTTCAGGGTTCCCGTGGACCACAGTGGCCAGCCCAGCGCAGGGCCTCTGGAGCACAAGGGCAGACTGCTGGATGAACGCCCCGGGCCAGGCTAGGTGCACCCTTCCTGTCCTGTCCCGTCCCGTCCCGTCCCAGGCCCACAGTGGGGAGCACATGCTGCACACAGCTGCTGAGACCAATAAACATTTAATGAAGCACAGATTCCTCGGCGCTGAGGTCGATATTTAGGGTGACGACAGAATCTGCCCTTCCCCAGGACAGGGCTCCCCACAGGGCAGAGCGGACACCAAAGCCACATCACTGCACAGCAGATGAGCTCTCCAGTTGGTCCCCATGTCCCCGGCCCCAGCCAGCTCTGCCCTCTACAGCACAGCTGCAAGGGAGGCTGGGCATGGGAGGAACTCACTCCTCAGCTGCCCGCCCTCGAGCCCATGCCTGGCCCAGGGGGCAGCAGCACAGCCACCCATGTGGGCAGGGCCGGGCATCCTGGGCAGGCGTGGCCTGAGGAACATGGGTGGTCTTTTCCTGCAGACACCGGTGGGGGCAGGAGTCTCAGGAAGCCCCTGGGTTCCTGCTGTCCCAGGAGGCAGCGGGCTGCCACCTGGATACCGAGCTGCAGGTGGCCAGAAGACAGGTCCTGACCACCTTGGGAGCTGGCTCTTGAGGGCTGTGTGGCATACAGGCCTCGAGGGCCTGTCCAGGGGCCTCCCCTGCGCTGCCTGAGCTCTGCCTCTCCAGGGAAAGGGACCTCCTCAACCATGGGCTGTTCGGGCCACACAAGAGTGGAATCATGCTGCCCCAAGGGGTCCCCTGGACTGGGACCCAGGTCAGTCCCAGGATGAGGACTCTGCCCGACAGGCAGGACCAAGAGGACCACACAAAGGCACAAAGACCCCACCCCAGGCAGGGCGTGGCACGGGCCCCACCTGTCCTGGCCACAGGGTGCTACCCAAGGCAAGGGCCCTCCCCACTGTGGGCAGCGGCCCCATATGAGACACGGGACAAGGGACAAGGGACCTCCACAGGCCTCTTCCCACCTGCAGGGACCCCTCCTTTCGGGCACTGTCATGGGCGGAGCGAGCTATCCTTATCCCAGCCAGGAAGTCCCATTCCATCCGGCAGCCTAGCCCTGCAGAGCCGCCAGGAGGATCCCTGAGTCCGACATGTAGACGCCACAGCAAGCCACGGCGGCTGACCCTCGGTCAGAACCCCCCGAGCTCTGCTGGCCGTGCCCCGGCTGCCCCGCAGACTGCCTCTCAGCTCCTCAGAACTCGAGAGGCTGCAGCCGCCCAGGTGACCAGTGGCCCTAGGACCACCATGTGGTTCCCTGCAATAAGCAACGGATGTTCAGGGCTTGGGAGTCACGGTTTGAGTGATGTGGAAGGAGGAGGCAGGGGTTCCCGTGGGCTGGTCGCCCTGCACCCATGGCTGCTGACCAGGGCAGACACAATGGCTGGGGCCAGGGTAGGCACAGGGAGGCTCAGCAGCTGCCCACCGACACCATAGGGGCCCTGGGAGAACACCCGAGGGCCCGGGCCCAGGCCAGGAGCTGCCCTAGGCAGCGCCCCAGATGGGCAGGGGATGAGCCTCAGTGTTGAACACGTAGCGGTCCAGGCTGAGCAGGTCTGGGTCATCGGAAAACAGCAGGTAGAGGTACTTAAGCGTCTCGCCCAGGAAGAAGCTCTCCATCTTGTCTCTGGGGTCTGGCTTGTGGGTGTTCTGGACATTGCTGATGGAAGAGTAGCCCCCCGAGCGGACCTGCGCGAGTGCCCAGGGCCCCACACTCAGGAGTGGCCCTCAGGGAGCCACCCCCGCTCCTGCCCCACCAGGGTGTGCGGGAGTCCCAGGGCAGGCGGAGTGCCAGGGACGAGGGGACTCCAAGGCCCAGTGCCTCACGACGGCTGGGAGAGGGCAGGCACTGCTGAAGGAAGGCCCAGGCCCAGGCCCAGGCCCGCGTGGCTGCACAGTGGAGACCAAGAGATGGGCCAGACATAGCCTTCGGAATGGGTCATGTGCCTGGTGAACAGTGGGCAGCAGGTGTGGCCAGAGTGCGGCCCTCCCAGGAAGGCCTGGGCAGCAACCAGGCACGGCGGGCCTGCTGCCACCACTCCCAGAGGCCCAGGGTACACCCACCCCGCCAGAGCCCTGTGGCACCCGGCTGGGCTGCAGCCATCGCCTGTGATGCGGGACCCCACGCTCACCCGCGTGTACTTGTTGAAGCTCTGCAGGATCTCCCAGCCCCAGTCCTGGTACTTGTGGTCCCCCGTCAGGCGGTACAGGTAGAACAGGCTCTCTACAGTCTCGGGGCGCAGCAGGTTGTGCCTGTCAGCTGGCTGGAGGAAGAGGGCACGGTCGGGGTACAGCCACCCTCTCGGGTGCCAGCCTCCCGAGTCCAGCCCCCTGGGCTCACCTTGACTATCACATCCTTCAGGTCGGCCTGGAAGAAGGTGTTGAAGTGCGCGATCTCGGGGCTCAGCCCCGTCTCCATCTGGTGGTTCATCTGGTAGCAGGTCTCCATGAGCGCCAGGGCCAGCTCCATGTGCTCCGCTGGCAGGCCGTGGTGGACGCCCAGGGCCAGCGTCCCTGGCAGGAAGCACACCAGATGGTCCTGGAATCAGAGGGTCTCCTCACAGCTGGACCCGGGTCCCCCACACTCGCCTGCCTGCCACAAAGCCAGCTCAGCCCACACTCCTGGGGGACAGCACCCCAGCGGGGGGCCGGGGCAGCAGGTGGATGAGGGTCCAGGCCCAGCACCTCCTCCCCTGGGGCTCCCGGGGCCCTGCCACCGCTGCTGCCTGCTGGGCACCTGAAGGGGCCCGGCAGGGAGAAGAGACGGCCTGGGGGTCCTGTGCCCCCCCGGCTTGTCGGCAAGCCTCGGCCAGACGCAGGGTGTGCAGCACATGTCCAGCCCAGCGGTGCTCACATACCTCGGCCCGCGTTCCCCGCTCCTCCTACCACAGGCTCAGGAGCCTTGGAAGCTGGCGAGAGAGGCCCTGCCAGCCCAGCCCGGCCCACACGACTCACCATCTTGGCACTGAAACGGCCGTGGGCAAGCTCCCCAACGAAGACGAGCTTCCCGGGCTCGGAGCGCCGCAGCAAGTGTGCTTTCACCCCCTCGACGGCTGCGAGGTAGTCCTGCAACAGCCTGTGGATGCCGGCGGGTCAGCTCACGCGGGCTGCCAGTGCACGGCCTCCCCGGGGCTGTCCTCACAAGGACGCGTGCCACGAGGCCCCGGCGGGGACCCCCAGCCTGCAGCAGGGCGGGGACGGGGAGCAGGGAACCTGGCCTGCGCGCAGCGGAAATGGCCTCACTGTGTCTCCGTCTTCCCGCCCTGGATCCACTGCTTCAGCAGGTACTCGTAGTAGCTGTCGGCCCTGGCGCCCAGGGTGAACACGCCCAGGTGGGTGAAGAGGCCGCTGTGCGTGTTGATGAACATGGGCACCAGCCCGTCCTTCTTCCCGGACAGGGAGTGGATGTGCCTCGTCACGTTCTCCACGGCCTCCTGTGGCAGGTGAGGGTCACCGTGGGGAACCTTCGCAAACATCTGCACAAAGCTCCCTGACAGTCTACGAGACCAGCGGCACCCCTGTCTCAGAGCCGTACAAGGACACCGAGAGAAAGGACACCATGCCACACACGCTCGTGCACCAGGCCCTGGCTTCCATCCCCAGCCACCCAGAGGGGACGAACTCAAATGACGTTCCCCCAGAGGGGACGTACACATGGAGAGGTGCTCAACGTCACTACAGCAGGGAAAGGGGTCAAAACCACTGAGACGTCACCTCACACCATGAGGTCGGCTACCGTGAAAAAACAGAAAATAACAAGAGTTGTCCAGGGTACAGAGAGAAGGGTGCCTTATGTACGGTGGATGGGAATGCCAAATGGCACAACCACACAGGAAGATATGCTGGAGACCCAAAAAGTCACAGAGAGGACTAACACCCGAGCCAGCCAGTCCAGTCGAGGTCCACAGCCCATGGAACTGAAAGCTGCCTCAAGCAGCTATCATACACCTGACGCCTAGTAGCAGTCTTATTCACCGGAGCTGAAACTGACAGCAGCCCATGAGGGGTGAACAGATGAGCATGAGGTCCTCCCCATGCCAGGGACAGAGGCTGGCACCGCAACGCCACAGCAACGTGGACAAAGGTGCCAGGCACTAAAGGACCAACACTGCATGATTCCACTCTAAAGAGCCCAGTCCATAATGGGGCGGGGATTTAGCTCAGCGGTTCCGCCGCCTGCCTTGAAAGTGCAAGGACCCGAGTTCGATCCCCGGTACCAAAAAACAAAAACAACAAAAAACAGCCCAGCACATAACTCACAGACAGACGGGGACTGCGGGCCTGGGAGTGTTTTTTGTTTAACAGAGACACTCAGTTTCACACGATGAAGAAAGCTGTGCAGGTGGCTGGTGGCCGTGGCCACACAACATTATAGTGTACTTAATGCCGATGAACCACACCATGAAAAATGGCTGGGACGGTCAGTTTTGCATTCATTTTCTTACAGGGAAACAACAACAGAGGACCCGGAGAGATGAACAAGCGCGCATTGCGCTGTTCTGGCTACGTGGACGGGTTAGCTGCCTGGGGAAGTGTGTCCTGCTGGAAATGCATCCCTCTTACCCGGAATTTCTTAATCCCCGTGAGACGAGAAAGCTCCCGGAACTCCAGCTGGATGCTCGTCACCTCGGCCACCGTGCTATCCGAAGTCCAGCGGGGTGGGTGGGCGACTCCAGTGCCGATGTTCACGTCTGAGTACGGGATCTTGGAAGGCGTGGCAAAGGCAGGCATCAGCCGATTTCCAAAGTCTTCCTGGAATAAAAGCACAGCAGAGAATCAACCTCCCGGGTCCCACGGGCCTCTTCTGCGCTTCTGCCTAAGGGGGGAGGCATGGTGGCCTCCCAGCCCCACAGGCAGCAAACCAACCGCGGTGAGCAGTGCTGGGCACCTCTTCCTGAGGGCACCACGGAGGGGAGACGTGGGCTCAGGCCGGGAAACTGAAGAGTCGGATGCATTTAGGGAAAGAGCCGGAAAGAGGAGCTGAAGAGGCCTGCTCTAAGGGATGCGGTGGGGAGACACTCACGGCTTTCCTCAGGAAGAGGCTGTCCCCGGACAGGTGGTAGGCACTCAGCAGGCCCCCCAGGACGCGAATGGTGCTCTCAAACAGGTTGACGTCCACGTCTTTCTCAAAGTTCAGCTCTGTCGACACCCACTTCCTAGCTTCTTCAAATTCTGGGACGAGAGCGGGGTTCAGGGGTGGACGCTCCACCCATCTCCCTCCCCACGAGCCTGCTGGACAGAAGTGGCCCTGCAGGATGTCAGGGCCCTGCCCACCCGGGGCGACCCAGAGGCCATCCCTGTGCTGCCAGAGCAAAGCAGCACCGCAGCCCGGGAGGGGAGCACAGGTGACCCCATAAGCACTGCAATGCAATAGCTGAGCGAGGTCCCGGTGGCGCTCAAGCAATGAAGGCTCCAAGCAAGTGTGTCACTACCAATTCCGGAACAACTGACACCCTCCCCAGTCAGCTGGACCGGGACCTCAGGAAGACGCCACAGAGCCGGGGCCAGCATGGCCCACGACAGATCTCCTGGCCCCACCCCCTGGCCGCTGCCCCCAAAGACAGGGCTGGAGACGTGTCCTGGACGGGCCCGCCACATCCACCCTCAGCTGCCCAGGAGGCCAGGGGACGTCTGTCCACAGTGGGCCCTGGACAGCAGACACAAAATCAGCTCCTGACCACACCAAGCACATCCACTTCCGGGCCCAGAAGGCACAACTCGGGGCTAGGAGACAGCAGCCCCCATGCTGCTCAGGACCCAGCTCGCTAGTACCTTTCTTCAGACCCAGAATCCACATGGTATCCAGGGCATCGATCAGGGTGAGGCCCAGGCCAAACCATTCGTTGAAGGACCTGGACAGCGGCTTCAGCTCGTCGTGGCCCCAAGAGAATCTGCGGTACCCCTTCCATGCGTGGAGGAAGGCTTCGATCACCCCCTTCTGGCGCGCATTCAGGGGGCCTGGACGGGAAAGCACAGGCAGTGGGGATGGGCACTTCCAGGGCACAGGTGACCCTCCTGGTGGGGCGCTTCTGAGGTCCCAGGTGAGCCAGGTAGAAAGGACACAGTGGGCTGGCACGTGGTGCAGAAGGGCAGGAGGACTTCAGCAGACAAGTGATGCCAGAGACCAGGCGCTGCAGTGGGGCCTCAGGGACAGCTGCAGCACGCCCAAGGGTGAGGGCTCCCCAACAGGGCATGGTCAAGGCATGGGGCATCGGGGCAAGGGGGATGGGCACCACCCCACAATGCAGAACTAAGCAGCAAACATGCACACCGGGCTCACGGAACTCATGAACATGGAGCTGGGAGCTACTGGAGGCACAGGGGCAACAAGCAGGTCCTTGGCCGCATGCCACGTCCTGCCAGCTGGTGCTGACACCGGCTCCCTGGGAAGCTTGGTCCTCATCCAGTTGGCAAAGCGTGTGCGAGTGCCATGCCACAGGCCCTCCCACAGTGAGGACCCTGTCCATGGCCACAGGTTGGCTCGGCCACTCCTAAGGCCATAGCGACCTGGACATGTCCCTGCTATGCTGCCCACGAGCCTGTGGAGGAGTCGGCAGCACCCGCACAGCAGGCACCACTCAAGGGAATTCTCTGGCTGCAGAGCAGGGACATGGAGGCACTTTCCCCTCCAAGGCTGTCGTGAGAGCAGGCTAGGCATGCACAGAGCTGCCTCACAAGGACCCATTGGGCACAGGGATAAGTGGACACACGGAGGGACAGCCGTGTGACCAGGGATCCCACAGCACAAACTGGCCCAAGGATGGAGCGCTGAAATCAACCTTCCTGAACCCAGCACAGGCAGCAGCAGCAAACCTCCTGCCACTGGGTGCCCAGACCAGGGCCAGGGCTGCCACTGAGAGGCCAACGGGCAAGTAGCACAGGCTGGGCTCGTGCCCAGGGAGGCCAGGCAGCAGAGCGGCCTCACCAGGGTCCTTCTGCATCCTGACAGCTGGCACGGAGGGCATGGTGGGGCCGGCTGCTCTTCTTGAAGGGTGCTCAGTGCCCTGCTCAGGCTCGATCACTGCTCCCCGCCAGCTGCAGGACAGGAGGAGCTTGTCAGGAATCCCACCTCCATGGACCCCCAACCCTGTGGGCACAGGGTCCCAATCCAAAGGTGCCACAGCCACAGATGGCTGGGGAAACGCAAAGTCAGTCAGTCTCGAGGCCCTCCAGCAAAGGCGTCTGCTCCAGACACAGAGGGGCCTGAGGTCACAGACCAGGGCACAAGGACCACCAGGACCGGACCATGAGGCTCAGGAAAAGTGACACCACAGAGGAAAGCAACAGCCTGAGATGAGGGCTTCTAATCTGTGACCACTTTGGATACTGTCCGAAGCCAGCGTGGAAGCCCCTCATGGTCCCTGCCTCAGGTCTGTTCCCTACCAGCAGACAGCAGGGCCAGAGGCCTTGCTGCTGAACCCCCAGGGGAGGCTGGGCCACGGGGGCTCTTGAAAAGCCGGCTCAGTCCCAGCTCAGCCAGATGCATCCTGACCCCACGGGGCTCACGTCTTGGGCAGGGGGTGTGGCGCTCCAGGGGCCAAGTGCCCTTGCCTCTGGAAGTTGCCCCTTCCATCCCGAGAGGAGGAGGCTGCCCAGGGATGTGGCCATGCCCTCACTCACACGCTCCCAGACCGAGGCCCCCAGGGCAGTCCCCGCCCGACCCAGCCCACTGGGGACACTGCTCAGGAACAGAGCCCCCTGGTGGAACCCAGCCCTATGCCTCAGCCGTGACTTCTCAAGAAACATCAAGCAGGAAATGTGACTGGAGCCTCTGGCGGCATCTGTGGAACACTGTGTCCTGGACACCTGACCGGCTGGCAGGGGTCAGTGCCCAGCCCCTCCAGCTCCGCTCACTGTCCGGCAGAAGGGGCACAGGAGGGCGAGGCTGCCAAGCAGGCGTTCACCCCACAGCCACCTGCCACAGGGGAAAGGCCTGAGCCTCTCTCCCATCCTCGGCCCTGTCCCCTGGGCCACCACATCAGAGGCCCATTCTCAGAGAGCTGTGCCCATCGGGAACAGGAGTCACAGACTGGAATGGCTCTGACCTGCAGCCTCAGAAATGTGACTGCCTGCCAGCGTGGTGAAACCCGCCTGTGATCCTAGCACTGGGGAGGCTGAGGCCGGAGGAGCGCCAGGAGTTCAAGGCCACCCTGAGCTGCATAGTGAGACCCTGTCTCAAAAAGCAAAGGAAATGTGACTGTGTAATCAAATCTTAAAGAAGACGATTTTACAAAACATGCTCTGTCTCCAGTGGGAAGTAGGGCAGGGACAAGATGCCAGGTCTGTGGAGGCCCCGAGGCCAGCCCACCACCGAGCAGTCAGAGCGGTCCTTGCACCTCACCCTCAGTACCTGATGACTGTGTGATGTGGCGGCTCTTCCTGGCGAGCGTCCCCCGGGGCGGCCACCTGCTCCTTAGCCTCACCCTGCATACCATCCTTGGAGTCTGCGTTGGGGGCTCTGATCTGCAGATGGGGGGGTCCCCTCCGGATATGCTTTCGAGGTTTCTGGACAAAAATCAGAGCCACAGATGACAACACCTCACCTGCCTACAGCCGGTGGTTCTTATCAGACCCAGGACTCTCTCCTCCACCCCACTCCGGGACAGGGTCGAGGACCTGCGTGTTACCCCTGATCTTGGGGAACAGCTTCCACTTTAACCAGGGTCGCTGGGGTGGGAGGCCAGCTCCTTAGGAGCGTGGACCGTGCCAGCTGGCTGGGATGGGCCTGGACAAAGGGCAGGATGGGAGAGTTCAATACTGCCACAGAGCCTGGAGCGGAGGAAGAACAGTGGGGACGAAGACCCCACGGATGGGAGGACCCACAGCCTTGGCCCGGAAGCCAGCAGGGAGCCACACGGCTCTCCATCCCGGACAGCAAGGATGTCCTCACAGAGCAAGGTCCCCTGCCTCTACACTGAGACAGGGCTGCCACCAGGCTGAGGGGAGTCTTGCCCTTTTCTCAGGGCACCCATGCAGCCGGCCCATAGCCCCAGCCTTGGCTTACCTCTAAGTGGGGAGGGAATCCTCAGGAGACAAACGATGTACATTATGGTAACTCATGGCCCAGAAACCCAGCTATCAGACATGCCTGATAGAACACTACAATATGCAACGAGAATCCAGACACACACCCACACAGATGCTAAACCCTCATGTGGGCACACACACATGGATCCAAACAGAAGTAGAATCAATGTGCTACGTGCTTCAGAGTGGCCCTGGACCCGTCAGGTTCTCCGGGAAAACAAACCCTCATCTGAGACAGGCTCTCCCATCCACAGTGGTGCACAGCGCCCCAGCTGACCCTGAGCACCATGTGCTGTGGGCTGGCACTGTCCTAGCCTTTCCAACCCCAGCCTCTGCCACCCTGGGGCCAACCAGACGTTGCTCAGCTACACAGATGTCACTTCTCACAGCAGGACGTGGGCTTGCTGGGCAGCCCCGTAGCTTCCTCCTGCTGCTCTGCACTTCCTGTCACCTAGGTAGAACATCCAGCAATCTGAAGACAACAGCATCGCTCAGGCAGAAAGAACACAACACTCCGCCTAAAGTGATGGTGGCCTCAAGGTCACCGATCAGCTCTCCATGCTTGGAACCCTGGCCAGTGAGCTGAGGCTGGGCCACTCTGACTGGGAGCCGTTCTGGGAGGCAGCCTCCTCCAGCTGCACAGAGCAGGATGTGAAACCTCCACCGGGCACCTAGGGCTCAGCCGCCAGGGGGAGCCCTGAGGCCACATCGGGGCATACTGGGCCCATGTGGACAGTAGTGACTGACACCCAAAGGCCTAGGGGTACACAGCAGCCCCTTGCTCGGCACCAGCCCCCTCTCCAGGCCCTGGGTGAGGCCCTGCTCCGTCCCCAGCCCGCTCTCACAGACATGCACACTGCTGGCTCTCTCGCTGCCTCTGTCCCATCTCTGGACTACACGTTCCCTGCCTGGCAGGGACACAGAATGTCCCAGCCCACAACCCGTCTCCACTCTTGCTAGACAACACGCACCATCTACTGGGGACCCTGGCACCGCCTGCTCACAGATGGCCCCCACTGCCCCCTAGGCACTGCCAGCAGAGCAGAGCCCAGCAGCATCTCCGTGTCTCTAGACCCTTCCCGTAGCCCTTCTCCTGCCCAGGGACCCTCTGTCCATCTCCCCTCACCCCGCCCTGTGGAGCATCCTTCTACTGCCTGGGTCCCCACGGTGTACACAGCCTCCTGAGGCCCCAGCACTGCATCTCCACCCCGCCACCTGGCTTCAAGCCGACACATGCGTCTGCCTGCCAGGTTCCTGGCACCTCAGGAGGCACCTCCGTGCCGCTCACAGCTCCTCGGACACCTGCTCCCTGGCTCAGCCCTAGGGAAATTCCACTTCCGGAAACATATTTCCTGCTCCTCCTTGCTTGAGTAGTGTCAGGGGCTTAGTCCTGCTCTGCCCATCCTGACCACAAACGGGCTTCTCAGCCTGCAGGTGGTACCCTCAGGGGCTGCCCCAGCGGAAGCACCCACTCCCTTCCTGCCTCCTGCCTCCGGCCCTTTCCATTCACCACCCGCAGCTTATGCTGCCTACCCAATTCCGTGTGTTGCCGGCCTCTCACTGACTTTCCTCCCACCCGTGGTCCCAAGACAGGTCAGGTCTTCATCACTATACAGCAAGCACCTAACACAGGAGCCAGTCACAGTGGGTGTCCAGATAACAGGTGACTATACCTCTCTGCTCCCCAGTGCTCAGGCAGCAAGCCCAGGACAAGGAGTGTGAGGGGAAGCAGTACCAACCAGAATCCCTGGACCAGAGCCTGGCGAGACTCAGAGTGCTAATTGCAGGTACCTGAGGCAACATGGTGGCCACATCCCCTGGGCTGATGTCTGCCTTCTGTGGAGCTGGTAAGACTGGTGGGTTTGCTGGTTTCTGTCCAGTCATTTCCACCCTCAGCCTCTGCCCTTCTGTGGGGCTGGCACCTAGAGTGGCAGAGAGAACCCTTTGTTTCAACAGTGCCACCAGCCCTGGGGAGGCTTAGGCTGTTCTCTGCGAGAAGGTTACACAGGTGGCCTCTGAGAAGTCACTGGATTTGAGAATGGCCAGAAGGAATCAAATATTTTCCAAAGCCCTTGCAGTGTGTCCACACATACACTTCCCCTCAAGTCTGCTCCAGAGAGCACAACATGGTGCCAAACAGGCAATCTGTCTGCATAACCTGCAGAGCTCCGTGGCTCTCCCCCAGTGGCAACCATCTTAGAGAAACTTGGGAGAGGCTGTCACCCCCAGAAATCTGCTGGGCTTTCCCAACGCAGGGCATTGGGTGCTAAGGCAGTACTGGAATGGTGAGGACTCAGTGTTCAAGCTCACGACTGACATTCTCTGAAGGAGAGAGGTCAGGGATAGCGGTGCTGACACTAGATTCCCAGAGAGCAGTTTTCTGCTGCCAGCTACAGCTCTGTGCCACAGCCAGGTGGCTGCACACAGCTCCCTCCTCCTACTCCCCTGCGTTTTTGTTTCCTGCCACCTTGTGGCCATATATGCTTCCCGGAGATGTTAACAGTGGACTTTGTGACTGCTCCTGCTCTTAGCCCAGGTATTCTCGGGTGCCACTGGTGTTTCTGGTACCTTTCCACTGGCCCGCCATGTGGCTGTAGGACAGGAAAGCACTGAGCACCAACAATGCCAACAGGAAAAGAATCACGTTTCGCTGTAATCGGGACAGCTGCTTCCATTTCTAGGGAAAGGTCAGACAGTGACATTTCTTACTCAAAACGTGACAACTGAACCTCATTCTCTGTCACAGATTCAGGGAGGGCGGCGAGTTCTTCAGAAAGACCCAGGGGTCGGTTGTACCCGTTCTTCGTGCAGAGAAATTCAGTGTCAGCAGGGTTTGAACTGCTGGACAGCACTGCAGGCGGCAGGACGCACGGCTCCCACGCAGCGACAGGAGCACGCAGAGTCCTTTCTGCCTGGCTCCCTGGGCACTGCAGAATGACTCCTGCGATCCCTGTGATCTTGCCCCTGGCCGACCCTCCCGACCCCGCATCTGTCCTAATTTGCATCCGCGCCCTTCAGCCTGGACTACCGCGAACACCCCGGCAGGTAACTAAATGGAGCGCATTACTCGTTATACTGAAGGACCCCGGGTCCGCGCGCAGGGCTCGGCGCGGCATCAGGGACTTCCGAGGACCGTCGGACCCGGAGACCCGCGGCCCGCCAGCGCCCACTCCCCGAGAACGCCGAAGCATCGCCCCTCCCTCACCCTCCAGCACGAGCGCCGCCGCCGGCTCTTGCTGTTATCGTAGCTCTCGCCCAAGCTCAGCGTCACCGAGATGAAGTCCCGGTGAGGCGCCGGCGGCGGCGGGGGGTACATGGCGACGTGGCCGGCCTTCGAGACCCCGCTCGCTTGCAGCTTCAGGAAGCCACAGTCCGACGCGGACCGGGGGCGGCCATCGCTGTACTGTCCACACCCCGCCCATGGCCCTACACCCGAATGCTCATGCGCCCCTCCTTCCACTAGTCATTGCGCACGCGCTTTGCTCTCCACGTCCCTCTGCGCCTGCGCCCCACTCCCTCTGCGCACGGTGCACACGTTTCCTACGCACATCGCCTACGTATTGAACGTCGCCGCGCCTTGACCACACGTGACTTTGTGCCTGGGTTCAAGCGAATGGGTCGTGCTGGTCCAGCGTTATCTGGTCGGGTGTCTGTCGGTGCCCTACAGCACGCTCTCCGCCCCTCCTTGTGTCCGGAGGGAGACGCGGGCTCAGGCCCAGCTGCAGGGCCGTCTGTGCTGAGCTCCGCGCCCTCCCGCGGCGGTTGACCGGGGTGGTGGTGCGGAGTAGGCGGGGCCGCCCGGGTTAGGGGAGGACCGCCAGGCGGGCGAGGCAGGTGCGGGGCCCGCTCAGGAACCAGGCTGGATGCTGTGCTCCCCGAGTCTGCCACCGCGCCCAGGCTCCTTCCGCAGATCCAAGTCGACCACGCTGCTCTGCGCCCGGTCCCCAAGACCCCGCCACGTCGGGCTGCGCTGAATCCACGCAGACTCCCGCCCCGCCCCTTCCCTAGTCCCTGTGGGGCGTCCGCGGTCTCTTCCCACGCACAGCTCTGCGCCCACCCAGCGAGGCCCGCAGACGCCGCTGCCCGAGTCGCCCGGGAGACGATGGCGTCGCGACCCCGACGGAAAGCTGGACAGGACCACGAGGGTTTCCCGGGCCCGCCAGGGTGGCCCTGGTCCCCGCCACCCGTGGGCTCCCCAGCAACTGCACCTGCCAGGGAGGGTCAGTCAGGCCTCCTGAGTTTATTCCGTGTGTCCGTCTGCAGGAGTGAAGATCGGCGACCTTTGAGTCGTTTTCTCGAGACGGTGTGGGGTCAAGGGCGGTGGGTGTTCGTGTGGAGGGGCGGCCTGAGGGAGAGCTCTGCAGGGCGGGAACGGCGCGCAGCGCCACTGCAGTGTGGGGCACGGAACTCCGAGAGCCGCCTGGGAACCCTGGACCTGTGTCCCAGCCCTGTCTATTATGTCCCATAATCACGTAAGCAACTATCGTGATAAATTAGGTGCAGGGCCTGAGGGACTCCATGGCCTTCGGTGACTGCCCAGTGTAAGGTGTTGCTACCTCTTGAGTTCCTGCAGCCCTTGCATTCAGGGCAGAGACTCAGCAAACAACTGCAAAGCTGCACAGCAGCGGCGCGGAGGAGCCTCGTAGCCCTGAGCAGGAGGAAACCACAACCTGTGGGTGAGCAAAGCCAGGCAGCTGGAGCAGAGGATGGGGAGACGGCGGGGGCTGCCACCCCGTGCAGGAGCTCGAGGAGTAGGGTTAAAATCCGAGCGTTTCAAGGAGACAGTGCATCTGTTCAGCAGTTTGCAAGGCAGAGCCATAGATAACTTGGGGAAATAAAAACTACTATTGCAGCTGGGCATGGTGGCGCACTCCTGTAACCCCAAAACTCTGGAGGCTGAGGCAAGAGGGTCACCGCGAGTTTGAGGCCAGCCTGAACTCCATAATGAAACCCTGTCTCAAAAAAATAAAATCATCAAAAGATGCTTTTGCGGGCCGGCGGTTTAGCTCAGTGGCGCCGCCGCCTGCCTCGCAAGAGCAAGGTCCTGAGTTCCATCCCCAGTACCAAAAAAAGAGCAATTGCTATTTTGTCTTTTTTTTTTTTTTTTTTGGTACCGGGGATCGAACTCGGGTCCTTGCGCTTGCGCAGCAGGCAGCAAAACCACTGATCTAAATCCCCAGTACAGCAATTGCTATTTTGGAAACAAAGTAGTGGAAATATCTCAACCTGGACCTGCAAAAATGAAAGAAAGGGTTGGAGGTCTATTCCAGTGCTTCTCAGTCCTCCCTGACCTGCCCCGGCACCTTCCTCTAGTGCGGGCATTGATTCTGGAAGCTGGCAACGGCTCTCCGTCTCCTGTCTCCCCCAGTGTGCGGCTCACTGTGGTCCACAAGGTGGCATTGGAGTCCCGGGGGTTGGATTAGGAGAGCTCATAAGGAGGAAAATCTGGAGAGAGAAAATAGGGAGAGAATTTGGAGGAGCATAATGGAAATTTCTTGTAGTTGAAAATCATCTAACTCCAAGTCAGACTGGACAGATGAACAAATTCCAGTACCGACCCTTCCCTCCGAAGGTTCAGAATTTCAGTCAGTGAGGTTCTCGAAGGAATTGAGTGGAAAAACAAGTCAGCCCCGGGAGCAATGAGCAGGTAGCACTGGGCTTCTCCCGGTTATTTCCTGGTAGCAGAAAGCAGAGCGCCCCCTTCCGAATTAAGAGGGGGAGTGACTGACTTCCCCCCTCTAATGCTGTTCTTCTCAGGTGTATTTCATCAGTGATCAGTAATGCCAGTCCAGCTCTCTCATGTATCGTCTCATGTATCGTATTTCTTTCAAAACTACAGTTAAAACACACACCTCGTAAGGAGACTGAAAAAATACATGAACCAGTGTGTAATTCCAGCACTCTGGGAGGCTGAGGCAGGGTGACCACAAGTGTGAGCCCAACTTGGACATCTTAGTTAACAAGACCCTATCTCAAAATAAAAAAGGTCTGGGAATGTAGCTCAGTGCAGAGGTCCTGTGTTCAATCCCTGGCGCTATACACGCACACACACGCGCACATAAACCAGAATTTTACTGGATGAGAGAAACACAATTTGCAAACTAACATCTCCCTCAGTAATGTGTAGAACAGCAAAGCAGAATATCAGCAAGTATTAAGCAGGCTTGACCAGTGGATAGCGCCTTTGATGAGACCCCTCCCAGCCACACAGGCTGTGCATTCTCCAGCTCAGACCACATTCTAGGCCCTGGGTGAGTATAAATAAACCTAAAGAGCTTACATCATGCAGTTTCTGCAGGATATTTTTCAGTGCTGGGGAATTGAACCCAGAAAGCACTGAGCTACATCCTCAACCTCTTTTTAAATTTAATTTACTTTTTTTTGAGGCAGCATCTTGCTAAGTTGCCCAGGCTGCCCTCAGACTCGCAATCCTCCTTCTTGGCCCTCCCAAGTAGCTGGGATTACAGGTGTGTGCTATCATGCCCAACCAAACTATTTTTAACTACAATGGATTGAAATAAAGCCAGGCATGGTGTTGCATCCCTATAACCTCAGCTACTAGAGAGGCTGAGCCTGGAGGATTGAATGTTTCAGCCCAGCCTGGCAATTTAGCAAGACTTTCTCAATATTAAAAAATAAGAAGGTTGGGGCTCGGGGTGTAGCCCTGTGTTCAATCCCCAGTGCTGGGGGAAAAGAAAAGATTTGAAAAATCCAGAAATACGTCAGAAATTAAAGCATACATTTCTAAATTATCCAGGGATCAAAGACAAATCATAAAAGAAAAAATATTTTGAGTGGAATGAAAATAAATACAGCAAAATTTATAGGGTGCAGCCAACACAATGCTATAGCTATAGACTTTTACATTAGAAAAGATGAAAGGTCTCATAATGGGTGTTTCTACTTTAAGAAACAGGATGGGGATGGTTGAGTGAACTGAACCCAAGCAAGCAGAAGGAAGGAAAGAATAAAAGTTAAAGAAATTGGTAAAACAGCAGACTGTTGCACACCTGTAATCCCAGCACTCAGGAGGCTGAGGCAGGTAGATTGCTGCGAGTTCCAGGCCAGTCTGAACTACACAGCAAGACCCTGTCTCAAAACAAAACAAAACAAAACCGGGGCCAGGGATTTAGCTCAGTGGTTTCACCGCCTGCTGTGCAAGCGCAAGGACCTGAGTTCGATCCCCAGTACCAAACAAAACAACAATAACAACAACAACAAAAAGCAGAACAACTACAGAGAAAATCAGTAAAAGAGGCTGTTGGTCTTTGAAAAGATCAACAAAATTGGCAAATATTTAGCTAGGACACCCAAGAAAAAAATAAAACAAGGAATAAAAAAGGAACATCGCTACTGTCCTTACAGAAATCAAAAGGGTTGTAATAAAATACTATAAAGACCCAGTCATGGTGCTGCATGCCTGTAATCCCAGCACTCGGGAGGCTGAGGCAGGAGGATCACCTCAAATTTGAGGCCAGCCTGGGCTACACAGTGAGTTCAAGACTAGATTGAACTACATAGTGAGACCCAATCTCAAAAAAAAAAAATTATAAACAACATCAAGAAGCTTAAGGTAAAATGGAAAAATTCTCAAATAGATAAAAATTGTCAAAATCAACTCAAGAAACAACAACAGAATATCTGAAAATACCCATAAACTGAGTTAACAATTTAAAATTTTTCTGAAAAAGAAATCTCAGGCCCAGGTTGTTTTCCTAATAAATTCTATGACATACTTGAAGTATTAATGTGAATCCTTTATAAATTCTTCCAAAAAACAGAAGAGAGAATATTTCCCAGCTCATTCTATGAGATCAATATTAACCTAGTACCAAAGCCAGAGAAAGACATAACAAAGAAACTGCAGACAGCCTCCATTAATAGGCATGCTAAAATTCTCTACAAAATATTGGCACTGGATCTGCTGACACCTTCCTATAAAGGTAGCTACTTGGGAGGCTCAGGCAGGAGGACTGAAAGTTCACAGCCAGCCTGAATGACTTAGGGAGACCTTGTCTCTAAATAAATAAATAAAATTTAGAATATATATGCAAAAAGAATTGAACGACACATAAAAAGGATTATATGTCATGTATAGATGAGACTTATTTCAAAATGTAAAATTTTAATACCGGAAAATCAAGTAATGTTTTGCATTATATTAATAGAATGCAGCACAAACATTACAAGATCAACTCAGTAGGGCCGGGGATATAGCTCAGTGCCTGCCTGGCAAGCCCATTTGACAATGCAGTACTTCTTTTGGGTGGTACTCGGGATCAAAGCCCGGGCATCACACATACTGAGCAAGCACTCCCACCGAGCTGGATCCCCACAAAACGCAGTGCTTGTTCACAGTAGATGTTCCAAACAGACCAGGATTGCCAGGACCTTCTTGGACCTGGGGATGGCACAGACAGGATGTCTCAGCCAGCACCACCCTCCTGGTTCAGGCTGAGCATGGGCTCAATGCCACTCCTGTCTTTTTGTGTGTCACAGTCCAGAAGTCCCCGCAGTCCACTCAGACAAGAAAGGAAGAAAAGCCACCCAGGCTGGAAAGGAAGAAAGAAATCCAGCTGTCTTAACACACGACAGAATCCTGCAGAAAATGCTATGTGAGCAACAACAACTATGACTAGAATCAACAGGCAAGTTCAAAAAGGCCTCAGCTGCAAGGTCAATGTTCAAAAGTCAATTCTATTTCTACAAAATCTGAAAGTAAAATTAAGAAAACAATTCCATTCTACTCAATAAAAAGACTAAAATACTTGGAAAAAATTAAATAATAGAAGTGCAAACTTGTACATTAAAATCTACACAACATTGCTCAAAGTGAAGGTGACCTAAGGAAATGGAGAGTTATTCTACATTCCAAAGTTAGAGGATTCAACATTTTAAAGATCATAGTTGAAAACAAAGATCCTAGTTATCACAAATTAATCTATGCATTCAATGTAATTTCTACAAAATCTCAGTAGAAATCAACAAGTCAATCCTAAAATGTGTGTCTAAATTCGAAAGACCTCCCTGATTTGACAGCTCAGTAAAAAGCTACAAAAATCCGAGGGTGTGGCTTGGCTGGGGCAAGGCTGATGGTGGAGCCCTGGCTCAGCACGCCTGGGCTCAGGCCCATCCCCAGAGCTGTAAACAAAACCAAACAAAACAGAAGGACAGTGTGGTCTTGACTTTAGAACGGGCACATGCTTGCAGCTCAATGGAACAGAACCAAGCTTCAGGAAATAAACCCTACACTTAACAGTCAACTGATTTTTTTTTTTTGGTACCAGGGATCAAACTCGGGTCCTTGAGCTTGCGAGGCAGGCAGCGGAACCACTGAGCTAGATCCCCGGCCCAACGGTCAACTGAATTTTGATAAAAGTACCAAAACAATTGAATGGGAAAGGATAGTTTTTTGACAAATGATTGTGGGTCAGTTGGGCATATACATACAAATAAAGGAATTTATACCTTGTTTCATCCTATGCCAAAAAATTAACTCAAACTGGATTATAGACTTAAATGTGAAAGACAAACTGCAAAACAGTCAGAGGAAAACATAAAAGAAAATCTGTGTGACCAGGGATTAGGCAAAGATATTTTAGATATGATAAAAAGCCTTAATCAATAAAAGAAAATATTAGTAGGGGTGCCTCTGGTGGGGCAGAAGGTAACGCTGTCCCGGTCCTCCACACCGGAGTCAGGGGAGGAAGGGAAAGAGGGTGCCAGGGTCAGCGTCCCTGGTGACTCGAGGTGATTGAATTACTCAGATGTGAAGATCATCTTCTAAGGTTCCTGTAAAAGGCCCTGGATATTTCATGTGGAATTACAGTGTTTTTGGATAATTTTGCCCCAGAAGTTTATTAAAATTGGCAAGAATCATCTCTGAAGTGAATTGATACTGTTATCCGCTCAACAGGCTACTCAGTAAGAGACCCAGACATTTCATCAGTAGTTTGGTTCAGACGGATTATATAACTGGCTAATGTAGTTCAGCTGGTGGCACCCCTCCCCCCACCCCTCCTGTTGGTTTTCTTTCTTTCTTTCTGTTTTTTTTTTTGTTATCGGAGATCAAACTTGGGACCTTGCACTTGCGAGGCAGGTGCAGTGCCACTAAGTTAAACCCCAGCTCTCCTGTTGGTGTTCTTCAGCTAAAAGTGTAAGATATGATTGATTTGTGTGCTGAGTAGTTTCAGCAGTTTCAAATTACTGTTTAAATATTGCTGAAGTTTAATGGCAGTTTATTTTTACCTTTATTAAAAGTTTTAGGAATTTTCTGACCTTGATCCTTTTCATGTCTCAATGGAGCAGCTTTGCTAGATGAAGACACTGAAAGAATACAGAGGCTTTTTCTTTTCATCTTTTACTTATGTGGAAATTTGAGATGTTGCAGGTTCCTGCTGGTGTGGTAGTACTGACATAGCTATTTGTATCTGTGTGCCGAAGTTTAGGAATACTCTTCCAATGTGTAATTTTCTTTGTTTCTACTTTTTGGCTCATAACTTGGATGTTTCTTCTGGAGTGGGATAAGCAAAACAGTGACAAGTAAATAGAATAATAAGGAAGACTTTGATCTTAAATCCAAGGAACTTGGCTAATTTTGGAAATCGCCTTGTGAAAACTTTAAAACAGAAGTATCGGTAGTTGACTTGAAATACCTCTATGTCAAATAGTCATAGGTTAAGTATCTTCAAAGAACTTGGATATTTCAGAGGATACAAAATTTAAAAAACAAACTGGAAAACATAAAGATTACAGAGAAAAGATCAACACCTTCTTGTGCAGTCCTGTTGGAATTTGGACTTGCTATGAGATGTTGAAGCCTTGTTTTGCTGTGTTGGAGACAGTGGACCTAAATTGCACAGCGTGGCTTTGCTCCAGCTGCCTTAATTTTCCTACTTCATCATCATCAACAAAGTCATCACTGAATTTTGAAAAACATTTTGAAGATTTTTCATGGACAGAAAGTCGACATGATGTGAATCGTCGATGACATAACTCTTCAGATGGCTTTGATTCTGGTGTTGGATGTCCTATTGGAAGGAAAGAAAAAATCAGATGGTGTACACATGGTAGAAATGCTACTGAAAACATCAGTCACCGAGGGGATACCATGGTGGAAATTCTCATTCTCGTAGGAGTATTTTCCATTCTGGAGAAAGCCAAGGGCCACGTGAAAACAACATACTGACAGTGAAACTGGGAGGAAAGAAGACAAAAGAGAACGAAAACAGTTTGAGGGTGAGGACTTTCCATCTTTAAATCCTGAATATGAAAGAGAACCAAATCAGAATAAGTCTTTAGCTGCAGGTGTGTGGGAATATCCTCCAAATCCTAAATCTAGAGCTCCAAGAATGCTGGTCATTAAGAAAGGTAATACAAAAGATTTACAGCTATCTGGATACCCAGCAGTAGGAAATCTTCAGTCGCAGTCAGTTAAGAATGAAAAGTGGGGAAAAAAAAATTTTAAAAAAAGAATGAAAGCGGGGTGGGGCGGGGGGGGATTTAGCTCAGTGGTGCCGCCACCTGCCTCACAAGCACAAGGTCCTGAGTTTGATCCCTGATACCAAAAAAAAGAATGAAACTGGTCCAAGCGTTTATAAAGGTTTAGTCCCTAAGCCTGCTTCTCCACCTGCAAAACCTATACAGTGGAAAAACCAAACTAAAGAAAATGAAGTTGGAACTTCTTTCTCTCATGAGTCTGCATATAGTGTTGGCAAATTTAATGCTTTTAAATCAACAGCCAAGAATTTTAGTCCATCAACAAATTCAATGAAAAGTGTACTCATTCAAATTCCTCTTCACCTGTTGACAAACTTAATCAAAAGCCTCGTCTAACCAAACTGACACGAATGCACATGGATAAGAAGAGTGAGTTTTTGAAAGCATTGAAAGGGACAGAGTAGAAGAGGAACGTGAGGATGAAAGCCATGCCAGCTCAGAGAAGGATGAAGACTCAGTCACTTCGCGTAACAGCAACAGTACCATCAAGAAGGGACAGAAACAGAAACTGATGAAAATGAGATCCCACAAGACAATGGCAGCACCTCAGTAATTTCCCAACAGATCATTCGATCCACAACCTTCCCCCAAACTAGTGTTCTTTCCCGTTCACTTGGGGCAGAACCCAGGTTGTGGAAGGAGATGGGCTGGCAGGGGGACAGTGAAAGTGATGAAACCCGTGCTCCCCTCATGAGGGTGAAATGAGAGAATTCCAAGTTTGGACCCTGGAAAAACAGCACTTTTAAACCCACAATTGAGAACGATGACACAGAGTCAAGCAGCACTGACACATCAGATGACAATGATGTGTGAAGGATTTCCTGAAGGCTCCAGAAAGTTTAGTGTGATGCATCTCTCATGCAGTTTGGGGTGAATTGTAAAAATGAAGAACTATGACTTATGTAGTGAAATATCCCGTTTGAAGATGATTTGGAGGGACTTCAATGTGAAGAGTATGGTGTTGGGCTGTGCTGAACATTATTGGTTTGTAAATGAATGTTGCAGAAATGAGCACTTTGGTTGACTTTCTTCATCACTGCAGCATTTCTCTGATTAGCAATGTGATGATGTAACAAATGAGATTTTCTCATTTAATAATAAAAAATTGTGTAATGTTTTGCAAAGAAAAAAAAATTACCCAGTGTGGTGGCACACACTTGTAATCCCAGCATTGCAGAGGCTGAAGCAGGAGGATTGCTGTGAGTTTGAGGCAAGCCCAGGCTACATAGTGAGAACCTGTCTCAAAACCCCCAGAAAATAGGGCTGGGGATTTAGCTCAGTGGTTTCACCGCCTGCTGTGCAAGTGCAAGGACCCGAGTTCGATCCCCAGTACCAAAAAAAAAAAAAAAAAGGACCTGCACACAAAACCCCAGAAAATTTCCAGATATTTGCAAAGGGGCACTGTGCCTACCTTGTAGGCACAAGGTCCTGAGTTCAATGCCTGGTACAAAACCCAACAAAATAAATAAATAAATAAATGAAAGAAAAAAATCAGACAATCAAAATTTAATTAATTTTTTGCAATTCAAAGACAGTGCTGGGGCCAGGCATTTAGCTCAGTGGTTCCGCCGCCTGCCTCACAAGTACAAGGTCCTGAGTTGGATCTCCGGTACCAAAAAAAAAAAAAAGACAGTGCTAATAAAGTGAAAAGATATCACAGACTTGGGGAAAATGTTTGCAAACATATATCTGATAAAATGCTTTTATCCAAAATGTATAATTAACTCTTACAACCTGATAGTAAGAGTGTAACTATGCCAGCTAAAAGGGCCGACAGAGTCAGGTAGACATTTCTCCAAACAAGATATAACAACAGCCAATAACCACATGAACAGAGAGATGCTCAACATCATAATTCCCAGGGAAATGCAAATTAAATCAGCAGTGAGCTGCTGCTGTGGTCCACACCTGTAATCCCAGCTACTGGAAACCTTGAGGATTGCAAGTTTGAACCTGGGCAATTTAGCCTTTCAAAGGGCCAGGAGAGTAGTTCAAGAGCAGAGCGCATCCCTGGACTGAGCAAGTCCCTGGGATTCAATCCCCAGCACTGGAAAGAAAAACAGTGAGATATATTTACATCTGCAGAATTCCCCGTGCAACCCAGCTGAAGACACAAATTCCCCTAGTGCACATAGAACATTCACCAAGGAAGAAACCCCTCCCAGACAATGCAACAAGTCTCAGTGTATTTAAAGTCACAAAGCATGTTCTCAAGCCATATTAAAAAATGAAATAGGGCCGGGGATTTAGCTCCATTCTGGAGCCTGCCTCACAAGGGCAAGGTCTTGAGTTTGATCCCTGGCACCAAGAAAAAAAAAGTGAACTAAAAATCAATAGTTAAAATACCTGGCAAATCTCCAGCTGGGTGTGCTGTAATCCCAGCACCGGGGAGGCTGAGGGAGGAGGATTACTGCAAATTGGAGCCCAGCCTGGGGTACATAGTGAGTTCTGGACTACATAATGAGACCCTGTCTCAAAAAACCCAGAACATTTCCAGATATTTCCAAAGTAAACAACATACTTCCCAATAACCTATACACATCAAAGAAATCAAATAAAATTAGAAAACACTTTTATCCAATGAAAATAAAAAGGCACTGTGTCAAAATCTGTGAGATCTGCAGCAGTGCTTAACGGAAGCTTTACAAGAAAGTCAACATTTTTGTTCCTACCTCAAAACCTTCCACCCATACTCTGCCTGCATCTTCATGAGGAGCATCAGGCTGTCTCGTGGGTCGGGCGGGGAACTGGGAGTTGTGCTGGGTTCCGTGCCCTTCCCTTCCTTGCTTTGTCTCCTCTGTGTCTCATATCAGGGTCTCACTATGAAGCCCAGGCTGGCCTCGACCCCATGGGGATCCTCCTGCCTCAGCCTCCTGAGAGCTGGGGTCACAGGTGTGTGTCACCACACTGCCTCAATCCTTTTAAATGTAAACTGAGGCATAAACAGAGTGAAACCCCTTCTCAGGTGGGGAGATACCATTTAGTCCACTCCACGTTCAAACAGAGGAGCTGGGCTCCAGGAAAAGTGGTGTGCCAAAGAAACTGCAGCTGTGTGTTGAGGCACCACCCGTTCCTCACTCTGTGCCATTATTCTGTTGTGTTTCTCCAGAGAATGATGTGTGTGAGTGTTCTAAGGTAGAGCAAAGTCCAGGAGTCTAACTCACTCACTGCTGAGCACATCCCTGCACAGTGTCCCCCACAAAGCGCCTGGTTAGGAGATGTTTGTTGAGTGAATTCATGTCAATGTGTGGCCTCCTGGTGTTGAGAAGGTGCAATGTGGGGCATCAGCGAGAAGGCCTCCACTGTGTGGCCCCCATGGGCAGGGACATCCGCACTTATGGCTCCAACCTGCCCTCCTCAAACTGGCTTCCTCTAGAGGACAGGTGGGCAGAGGTGGGTGCTGAGCTCCACCCCTGCAGATTCCCCGCCCAGTCTCCCACTGGGCCAAGATTCTCGGGAAGAACCCTGATTGTTCTGTGTGGGTCATGACACCCCCTGGGCTCAGGGCCCGAGACCAAGGAGGGGCTTTGTCTATGACTGACAGCCCTTTCCAGAGCCAGGAAGTTGAAGGGGGGAAGCAGCCGTCCAGGTGCTGCTCCCAGCGGAGGGAACCCGGCGGTGCACCACCACTCCCGAGGGTGCCTCAGGCCTCCATGTCCTGACCAGAGCCTTTCTGTCTCCCTAGGCCTCCCGGGATCACAGCCCAGGCTGGCTCAGCTGTCAACAGCCGCGGGACACCGAGCGGTCGAAGCCTCCTGTGGCCGCAGAGCCCTGCGAGGCCAGGACCCGCAGGAATGGCCGGGCGAGACGCAGCGAGGGCATGCACACTGGCGAGCTCCCGAAGGGCCGTGGGACGAAGGCTTGAGGGCCGCAGCTGGTAGAGGCAGTGCTGAGCTCCCGTCCCTGGTGTAAATAATCGCCGCGCGGCCGTCTGGGTTCCGGCTGGGCAGCAAGTGTCTCACGGGCCTCCGTGCTCCCCAGCCCGGGCTGCAGGGCAATGGGGCTGCCCTACACCGCGCAGGGCACCGCACGGCCGGTGAGGGGCTGGAGCCTGCGCCGGGGAGGTCCCCGCACGAGAGGCCGCGTGGGAGCTGGCCGCGTGCCCTGCCTGTCCCTGCTCCTCCCGGGCTCCGGGCCGAGGTGGACCCGTCGGGTGCGGCTGTCCGAGGGCAGCGCCCCGCGCTTTGTCCCCGCTGGGGGCTTTTGCAGTGGAGTCTGCGGAAACCTCGTTGCTCTTGGAAATGGTGATGTCACAGGGGGCGGAGCTTCAGCCGTCCTGAGATTTGGAGGGTGGGGGGACAAAGAATTAGGAGCGCGAGACCGCAGGGACAGGGAGGGCCTGGGTTCACTAGCAGAAGGGCTGCAGAGGGCGCAGGAGACGCAAGGCCTAGGCGGGATCGCGGTGCAGGGCCCTGGGCTGGGGGCAGCCGACTTAGGCCCGGGCGGCGGCCCTCGGGTCTTGCTGTCTTCGGAGCTAGTTTGAGTCCCAGGCGCTTCCTACTGCGGAGCAGCCACCTTCCCCAGCTATGCTCCCCCTCGGGGGAGGGAGGGCCCCCGCCAGGCGGCCAGGCAGAGGGGGTCTCGCCCACATTTTTGAGTCCCGGGGAGGGGGAGCCCCAGCCCCCTCACGCCGCCAGAGGCCTGGGCTAGGGCGTCTCCACGCCCCGGGTCTCCTTCCCGGAAGAGTTGGCCGTGGGTGAGGAGGCGCGCACGCGCGCGCACAGGCGCGACACGCACCCCCGCGCGGACCCCGTGGGTACAGGTGTCGCGGTGACGCGGGCCTGGGAACCCCGCACCGCTGGGCTCGGGCGGGTCGCGGACTGCACGCAACGCCCGCCACGCCAAGACCCCTGCAGGCCCGCGCGCGCTCGCGCACAGGCGCGGCGCCCCCGATCACGCCGACGCAGGCGCGCGCCCCTCACTCCGCGTCGGGAAGCGGGGGCGGGGGGGGGCGGCGCCCCGATCGCGGCTCCGCAGCTGCCGCAGTCTCCGCAGCGCCGGCCGCGGTCGCGCAGTCGCGAGTCCTCTCCCGGGCTCCCGGTTCAGCACCGCGGACAGCGCCGGGCGCCTGGCCTCGCGCAGCACGCGGCCGGGGGCCAGCACGGAGCGCGCCGCCCCCCCGCCAGGCCCGCGCGGCCCGAGCCCATGAGCACCATGCGCCTGCTGACCCTCGCCCTGCTCTTCTCCTGCTCCTTCGCCCGCGCCGCCTGCGACCCCAAGATCGTCAACATCGGCGCGGTGCTGAGCACGCGCAAGCACGAACAGATGTTCCGTGAGGCCGTGAACCAGGCCAACAAGCGACACGGCTCCTGGAAGATCCAGCTCAACGCCACCTCTGTCACCCACAAGCCCAATGCCATCCAGATGGCCCTGTCGGTGTGCGAGGACCTCATCTCTAGCCAGGTGCCGCCTCCCGCCCCTCCCCGCTCCCTTCCGTCCTCGGCCATCGAGAGGCCACCAAACCCGCCGGCCCCTCCTGGAGGGACTGCGCCCGAGCCCCGGACGGGTCACTGCCCCTGGGCTGGTCCTACAGGGCCTCGGGGCTCAGGCCCCGGCCGGTGTGCGGCGGACACTGGGTGCTGCTCCACCGGGTCAGGCGGGCGGGGACGCATGGGGAGAGGGCACGGTGGCGCTGGCGGCCTGGGGCCTGGGCCATCTTTGTTGCTGCTTCCTTCCCTTCCTCCCTTCCTCCCTCCCTTCCACCATCCACGGATGCCTGAGCTGGAAGCGGCCGGGGAGCTGAAGCAGGGTGCTCTGTGGGGTGGGAGCGGGGACTGTGCGTGGGCGCCGGCGTGCAGCGTGGCAGCCGTGGGCAGCCCCCGCTGCGGGGAGGATGGCGCTCGAGACTGCGCCTGGCAGAGCTGCCTGCCCGGACCAAACCTCCTGCTGCTGAACGCCAGTGCAGCCGGAATCCCTGCACTGCAGCCTCCTGTGAGAGCAGGAGGGGCTGAGCCAGGGCTGTTCACCCACGCCCCCCGGCACAGTGCCCATACCCACACGGGCACCGGCACACCGTCAATCACGGTGCACAACCAGGGACACGCTGCTGGCACACCTGGGTGCACATGCAAACACGTGTGCTCACTCACACTGATTCAATTGTGCACACACAATTACACACGTGTTGGAGCATAGGATATGCACATGCGTGCCTGTATTAGCCTGTGCCTCTTTGCTGGGCACCCTTGGGTGCAGGATGGAGGTGAAAAGCTGAGGGTGGGAGCCCAACAGCCTCGAATGCAGGGACCATGCCAGATTTCTGCTCAAGGGCCGGGGATTTAGCTCAGTGGTTCTGCCGCCTGGCTCGCAAGCACAAGGTCCCAAGTTCGATCCCCGGTACCAAAAAAAAAAAAATAGAGTACAGATTTCTGCTCAAAAACCTCCCACCCAACCTACAAGTAGGCCCGTGGAGCAGGGCTGGGTGAGGCGTGGGTGGTCCACAGCTGTCACATGTTCAGTCTGGGAAGCAGTGGGCTGTGGAGGGAAGGAGTCAACAGTCCAGACAGGGCCCGGGGGTCCCATTCACTCGCTCACCGTGTGCTCGCCCGTGGGCCCAGCCCCTCAGAGCAGCCAGGGCCAGGGCATAGCGATGACTGCAGCTATCCCCAAACACAGCCTCAGGGCCTGTGCTGTCCGACACAGCCCTCAACCCACCACCCCAGGCCCCAGGATAGGAGCTGGCGGGACCCATGGCTGCAGGGGTAGGGTGTGTCCCCCATGTGAGTGTCAGGAACCCCAGCACTGGGCCTTGGGAGCGCTGGAGGGGGGGTTTGTCTCCAGGGAGCTCAGTCCTGGGCCCAGGGTGGGGCATGGCCAGCCCCCAAAGCCAGGCTGTGCCCCATTTCATGCTGTCTGGTGCCCCGGCCCTAGGGACACTAGCAAAGGCCCACAGGCTTCTGTGGTGACCCTGGGCTGGCCTTCTCCCCTCAAGTTCCATGCAGAACTTCAGGCTGCCTGCCTGGGCCTCAGCCCTAGCTTGTACCCCACCACACTCTGGCCCCCAGGGGAGGGACGCAGAGTGGCCTGGGTGCCCAAGTCAGCATGGCACAGAGTCAGCTGTCTCTCAAGCCTCTCCCACTCCACCCCAGAGAAACCTCCCTCCCTCAGGGTCTCCTGACGTGCTGCATGCAGCCCTCCGGGCCCTGCAGGCCTGTGTGGAGAAAAAGCAGTATGTGCCCTCCGGGCCCTTGGCGTCCCACCCAATCAGCCTCTACAGCAGGGTTCTGATCAGAGAATGGTGACAGGGCTGCTCCCTGGCTTCGTGGGTGTCTGTGGCTGTGTGTGCACGCAGGGAGCCACTGGCCCCACCCCCGGGCTGACCCTGTCCCCTGTGTCCACAGGTCTACGCCATCCTAGTTAGCCACCCACCTACCCCCAACGACCACTTCACACCCACCCCGGTCTCCTACACAGCTGGCTTCTACCGCATTCCCGTCTTGGGGCTGACCACCCGCATGTCCATCTACTCCGACAAGGTAAGCCTGACCACAAGACTGGAACCTAGCTGGCTCCCTGTCCCCATGTTGGACCCTGCCCTGGGTGGCCCACAGCCATGGCTAGCTGTCCCACATGGGTCAGGACCAAGCACGGGGTCAGGACAAGACATGGCTGCCCTATAGGAGCACTGGACAGCGCACACACTCAGATAAACTCAGCTACCACACCCTCATCATCCTGCTGGCACTTGCACACATGTCACCAACACTTTAAGCATGCTGGCCTTCACCTCACCCACTTGCATCCACGTGCATGCCCTCACACACATCACCTACACTTGTGCACATGCGTGCCCCATTCATGCCACTCACATGCATGCACACACATGCCCCACACAGATCATCCACACTGATGCACACACATGCCTGCCATATCACCCACATCCATACACACAATGCCCCCATGTGTGAAACACTCATAGACATGCATGCCTACATGTCACCCACACTCATGCACTCACATGACCACACAGGCCAGCCACACTTATGGACATACATTCCCCCATACACATTGCTCACACTCATACACATGCATGCCTCATTTCATACACAAGCATACAAACTCACGCACACCCACATGCACTCAGTCACACACACTCATACACACTCACAAGCACACGTAAGTCCCACGTACCCATCCCACACACTCATATGTGCACATTCACAGCACCTCTCGCAGCAGTGGTGTGTTTGGCCTTCCGAACACATGCACTCGCACACTCCTGGGCAGTGGCCTGCTGATCCTCAGGAGAAGGACAAGGAGAGGGCAGGAAGGCCTCCCCGACAGGCGGACTTTGCAGGGCACTGGGCGCCTGGGTGAGAACTGGTGTCCAAGGTGGAGAGAAGGTGACTCGTGGCAGACGCTCCAGGCCTCAGGGGCTGAGGGCCCTGCATGGCAGCCTGGAGAGCTCTCATGGCCCAAGGCAGCTGGAGGAGCAGAAACTGCAGCCCAGAGAGGCACAGGGACCTGCTCCAGGTCATTAGCCCGTGGGGCCGTGGTTCTGGGAGGACCCACCGGCTGGGAGGCAGCTGGCCACCAAGAGTCCAGAGGGGTGCCACAGCCTGCTCAGGGCCACCTGCAGGCAGATGGGGGCCACTTGACAGGGGACATCAAGTGGGTGCGTGGGCTGAGCCAGGGGCTGGTCTGTGTTTCCAGTTCCCTCTGACCCAAGCCCTGAGCACAGACAAAGCTGCCTTAAGATCCCAGGCATGGTGGGGCATGCCTGTAATCCCGGTCCTCTGAAGACTGAGGCAGGAGGATTATTGTGAGTTAAAGGCTGGACTCAGCAACATAGTGAGTTCAAAACTAGCCTGAATTGCATAGTGAGACCCTGTCTCAGAAAAACCAAACCAAACAATGGGAATCATCAAGGTTGACCCACATGGTGGAGTCACATCTGAGGGGACTCGGGGTAGGGATCTGCCCGGGGGTGAGGGGACAGGGAAGCCAGGCTCCTGCACAGGGCAAGTGAGCCCCCCCTTGGAGGCCCCAGGGAAGGGGCCAGGTGGGGTGGTTCTGGAAGCCGGCAGCCCGGGCACCCAAACTACTCCTCCCAGGCAATCACACCTTGCTCCAACACCCTGATACGCGGAGCTCTCATTCTGGGGCCCTCTGGCTAGCTCCTGACCCCTCCTGGGCACCAGTGTCTTCACATACAGAGGAGAGGAAAAGGGTCCCATGGAGAAAGCCAGCCAGGGGCAAATGAGAGGCCAGGAGAGGCCCAGATGCTGGTCACAGGCCAACACCCCAGGCCTGCCTGAGACCAAACCTCATAGCCACTCTTGGCCTTGGGTCACAGCAATCAGCCAGGCCCTGCACAGCAAGACTCTATCAGAGTCAGTCCAAGACCCGAACTGCAGCCCACCCTGCAGGGTGTCATGGAGGCACCAAGATGAAGCAGGGAAATTAACTGGAGGCCTCAGTGTAGGGTCTAGTGCTCACCTGGAGAGACCCAAGGGCTTCCACTCACTGTGACCACTGAGTGGTGAGGGAGCAAGCAGGCACACAGTAGCCTCTAGACGCTGATGAAGAGACAGAACATTTGGGTCCCATAGTGCAGACTTGGTATTACTGAGCTTTTCATCACTGGGACAAGATACTGACACATATGGGCTGAAGAACAAATGGTTTGGTTCACCGTTTTAGAAAGGTCAGTTCATGGTCATCTGGCTCCAAGGCAGGAACATCGTGGTGGAAGAACGAGGTGAAGAAAAGCTGCTCACCCATGGCAGGGGGGAAGCAGAGAGGGTTGGGAAAGAGCCAGGAAGAAAGGAAGGAGCTGGGGATGGGAATACACCCATCCTGGTCACCCCCAGCCCACATCCTTGAGCTAGGGCCCACCTCCCATCAGCTTATGGAGCTCTGAACTCCACAATGGACCAACCCACTGAGGCGGTATTTGGGAGACCGCTGGTATTCACCATAACAACTTCCTGATAAATAGTTATTGACACACAGGGTGAACTCCACGTGAAGACCCAGTGGGAGAGCTCTTTAAGCCCTCCCTGTCTAGCAAGGGGGCAGACTTCTGGGAGGTGGTGAGCTCCGCCCAGGGACCGTTTCAGACAAGTCCCCACACCTGTGCCGGGGTCCCCACCTCAGCGCTCCCTGAGCCCCTCAGAGCGTCCACCTGAGCTCCTTGCCCCCTCAGAGCGTCCACCTGAGCTCCCTGCCCCCTCAGAGCATCCACCTGAGCTCCCTGCCCCCGCACAGCGTCCACCTGAGCTCCCTGCCCCCTCAGAGCGTCCATCTGAGCTCCTTGCCCCCTCAGAGCGTCCACCTGAGCTCCCTGCCCCCTCAGAGCGTCCACCTGAGCTCCCTGCCCCCGCACAGCGTCCACCTGAGCTCCCTGCCCCCTCAGAGCGTCCACTTGAGCTCCCTGCCCCCTCAGAGCGTCCACCTGAGCTCCCTGCCCCCTCAGAGCGTCCACCTGAGCTCCCTGCCCCCGCAGAGCATCCACCTGAGCTCCTTGCCCCGCAGAGCATCCACCTGAGCTTCCTGCGCACCGTGCCGCCCTACTCGCATCAGGCGAGCGTCTGGTTCGAGATGATGCGCGTGTACAGCTGGAACCACATCATCCTGCTGGTCAGCGACGACCACGAGGGCCGGGCGGCGCAGAAGCGCCTGGAGACGCTGCTGGAGGAGCGCGAGTCCAAGGTGAGCGCCAGGGCGAGCCTGCGGGCCGCCTGTCTGGCTCGTCGTGACTCTCTCTCTCCATCCTGCATGCTCAGCACCACGCCCGCCCCGGCCTGTCCTCGGCTCATTTCACTCGCTTTTGCCATTAGTCGAAATCTCCTTCGTGTCAGTCCCTGCTGGGCCAGGGCCGAACCACCTGGAGCTCCGCAAACACCCCGCCCCGCCCCTCCGCGCAGCCCCGCCCCTCCGCGCAGTCCCCGCCCCGGCACTTCCCCCACTGGTGCAGGCTCCGCCCCTGCCAGATACCCCGCCCCTCGCGGAGCAGAACAGGCCGGGCGGCTCAGGCCCCGCCCATTGTTTAGCAGGCCCCGCCCCTGTAGGCACACCTTCCCACCCGACCGGCAGCCCACCCACCAGGGGGCGGGACACGCCCCCTCGGGCTCTGGTTCCTTCTCTGGAGGAGTGGATCCCCTCACCTCAGGGATTCGTTCCTGTCCTCGCAGAGGGCTTGTCCTGGCTGCACCTTCAGCCTCACAGCTGCCCATGGCCCTCACTAAAGCCTCCTCACAGGCATCTCCCCTCCTACACCCCCAGCCAGGGGGCCCCTGCCCGCGCCTTGCCGTCCTCTCCTCCCCCCCCACGTGCCGGGGCTGCGCTCCGCACATCTCATGGGACCCTGAGTCCTGGACACACTGACACCTAGCCCAGTCCAGCCTCCCCGCGGTGGGGCTGCCAGAGATCAGAGCGGGACTCCCGGGGGTCCCAGCGACCCTTTCCGTACCCATCCCCATGGCCAGGCCAAGCAGTAGCTGGCCTGGACGCCTCCACCCAGCCCAGGGCCCTGGGGACCAGGCTCCACGTCCCAGCCAGGTGGAGAGGGAGGAGGCCCGGGCTGGGGGGCCTGGGACCAGAGGAGGGCGGGTGGGAGCATGTTTCGTCTGGCAGTCAGAGTTGGCTTCATCACACTTAGCCTCACCCCAGGCACCCCAAGTCACCCCAGGCCCCTAGAGGGAGTAGAGGGCACGGGTGGGGGCAGAGGCAGACCCAGAGAGTCCTGGGGGTCCTGTCTTGAGGATCTGCTGAGTCTGGGGGAGGCTGGCTAAGAGCTTGAGGGCGACAGGGTCCCCATTCCTAGTGCCAAACAGGCAGCTCCCTCACTGCTGTGCCCACCCGCAGCCACACGAACTCCCAGCACACATTCAGACTTGTCTGCACGGCCAGTGTGCTTGCACACTCACACATACACTCACTTCCTGGGCGCCACTCGGCACGCCACACCTCCCAGACACACTCAGACCCCACCTATATGACCTCATTAGGGTCCAGGTGGCTGGACACACACAATGTGTCCATAAGCCACACCTTCACTTGCACCCACCAGCGCACGTGCACACACACACACACACACACACGCTCAGACCCCACCATCTGTCTGCCAGCTCTCAACCTGCCCCCCCAGGCCCTCTGGGGTCACAGGCTCCTGCAGACTGACCCCCATGCAGATGCCCACACCCATCACCCGACGAGTCCACATGCTACACGTGCTGCTATGCTCACACTTGGGCACACGTGCGGGCCAGTCAGTGAGAAGAGAACGCGCATGCCCCCAGCAAAGCGGGAGGGAGGACAAGCAGGGCAGGAGGGACCTGGGAACGGAGCCTGCTCAGCCCCGACAGTGGGCCGGGGCCTGTGGGGCCACACAACAGGTGCATGACGGGCTGGGCCGGGCTGGGGTCCCAAAGGGTGGATGCGGACAGGGTCCCCTCCTCCTGAGTGACCATCTCCAGGTGTCCCGCTCCGTGGCGGGAGCCTCTGTGGCCCCAGCCCCCGGCCCCCACCGCACCCCACCAGGCCTTGGTGTTTGCGAGCTCCAGGTACGCGCCCGTCTGCAGACGTGCCGAGGAGGTGTGTGATTGCTTTAGCGCCGTCATTTTCAACCGTTTATAATCTTCTTCTGTGTCTGCATATTTTCTCTGTGCACATTATTCATCAGAGTAAAAAAAGGAACTATGAAAACCTCGACCAACTGTCCTATGACAACAAGCGCGGACCCAAGGTATATATGCATGGACGTGCACGCCACCCATCGACTAGCGAGCCCCAGCCTGTGGCGCCTTGGCCGCGAGGGCCGCCTTCTGGCCCAGCCGCACCGAGCCGCAGGGCTGAGCAGTGAGGAGAGCCAGGTCGAGGCAGGCAGCAGGCAGGCAGGAGAGGGCGGGCTTGGCGATGTGGGTGCCCATGGCCCACCCGCCACGGCCCTGGCCTGTGTGCTCGAGGCAGGCACAGCTGCAGGAGGAGCTGCTCTCCGGGAAGTGCATGCAAATCTGCAGGACCCCCGGGTTTCCTCGTGGAACGCCAGGAGGGAGCCCAACTGCCTGACTGCCCGCCAGGGCCCAGGCTGCTCCTGCAGGGGCCTGAGGACTTGGGCCGAGCTGAGAGAATCTCCCGTGGTTTTGGAAAAGTCGGCCCCGTCTCTGTTCCCGATTGCATTCCAAAACTCTTTTCTACTTCCTGTCCGCTGCACGTCTCTTTCTGAGTCTTGGTCCACTCCAGCTTGCATGCTCAGTGCAAAAATGAGGCCAGGAGTGAGATGGAAGCGGAGATGCAAAGAAAGCAGGATGGAGCAGAGTGCCTGCAGGAGCGCTAGCAGGCCAGGCCAGGCCAGAAGGAGGGCCAGGCCTGGAGCCAGGAAGGCAGGCGGTAGTGCAGGTGGCAAGTGCAGGCCGGGCAGCCCTAGCTGAGCTGCCTCGGGGTTCCTAGAGGCTTCGGCCTCACTCTCGCCACTGAGGTGCTATGTCAGCTGGCCTTACCACCTGCTGATGCTCTTGCTCACACTGCAGGCCGAGAAGGTGCTACAGTTCGACCCGGGGACCAAGAACGTGACGGCCCTGCTGATGGAGGCACGGGAGCTGGAGGCCCGGGTCATCATCCTCTCTGCCAGGTGAGGCCGGGCGGGCCAGGGCCACGGCCACGTGGGCCATGAGCCCATTGGAACCACGGCTGGGTGCACTGGGCAAAGTGAGCTTCACCGCTTCCCTGGGGCCAGCCCCTGCACTCCCACCCCCACACTCCTGGAGGCCTGACGATTCCACTCCTCCAACTACCCACAACTCCCCGGGCACTGCCCCTTCCATGGCCACACGCAGCTGCTTGATCTGAGCTGGTTGTTGGGGATAGGACATGGAAAAGACCCTGCCCTCAGGAAGCCCATGACTCAGAGCCACACTGTGTGTGTGTGCATGTGTGCTGCTGGCGACTGAACCCAAAGCCTCACACAAGCCAGGCTAGTGCTCTACCACTGAGCCCCCTTTCTATTTATTTGAGACAGGGTCTTGCTAAGTTGCCCAGGCTGGCCTTGAACTTGCAATCTGCATGAAACAGCTCCAGGGCTGGGGTCAGAGAAAACGCCCAGCAAAGGCACATGTAGCTAGCTGTGCTGCCTGGCCCAGGTGGCAATGCCCAAGTAGGGAGAGGGCCACATCCACCCCTGAGGGCACAGAGTAGCTGGAGAGGAAACAGACAGGGCCTGTGAGAAGCAGGCTGCCCCAGCAGGGCCTGGCTCCCACCTCAGCCTCAGGAAAACCCCACAGCAAAAATCTCCCTGTCCACAATGGCAAAGCTTTCCTGGGAAGGGAAAGACTAGCTCCCAAGGACAGGGGAGGAGACAGCGGGAGGCCAGGGCTACCCTGCTGCCTGACCCAACCCAGAAGCTTTGCTGCATCCCATGCAGTGTAAACAGCAAGTGCTCAGAGGAGCACATACCAAACCCTGAGGTCCTAAAGGTAGAAAGGAGACAGCAGCACTCCTCTGTCCCAGGACAGGCAACTGCCTTCCATCAACAAACTCTGTGACACACACAAGGTCATCTCACCCCTCTGTTCTCAGACCAGAGTGGGGCCAACCAGTCTCCTCAGGCCGAAAGGGTAGATCTCCTTCACCCAGATGGCAGGGCTGGGCTCCAGCTGCCCCACTCCCAGCGGGACACTCCCCGGGGCCTGATCTGCGCCTTAGCAGCTGCACAAGCCGCTCTAATCACCTCCAACTGGCCAGGTCTCGGAGTCATAGAGCACTTGCCTTCAATACCCTTCCAATTTAGGGCACTTCAGGAAGGTGGCCCGGGGCTTCAGAAGAAAAGATTACGTAACACTGTGCCCAGGCCAGGGGGCGGGGCTGCGGAACCCCTTGGAAGGCAAGCCCCGCCCAGGGAGAGCTCCGCCCAGGGAGAGGCTCCCCCCCCCTCCCGCGCAAGGAAGGCTCCAACCACCCAGAACCAGGGTGCCAAGACAGAAGCTCCACCTGGAACATTTCCGCCCAGGGAAAGCCCTCCCTGGGGCGAGTCATACCCTGGTAAAGGCCCATCCAGAAGCTCCATCCAGGGCCGGGGATTTAGCTCAGTGGTTCAGGTGCCTGCCTCACAAGCGCAAGGTCCGGAGTTCGATCCCCGGTACCAAAAAAAAACACAACAAAACAAAAACAGAAGCTCCATCCAAGGAAAAACGCACCCGGGAGAAGGCTCCACCCACTCAGAGGAAGTCCTGCCCGGTCCAGGGAGAGCCACGCCCAGCACAGGCCCAAGCAGGGAAGAGTAGACAACCATCCCGTCTACTGGAAGCCCCGCCCAGGGCAAGCCCCGCCCAAGGGAGGCCCAGCCCAAGGGAGGCTCAGCCATCCCTCCTAGGGACAGCCCCACTGGGGAAAGCCCTTCCGTGAAAGGCTTCCCCAGTGTTTTGTTTTGGTTTTGGTACCAGAGCTCGAACTCAGGACCTTGCACTTGCAAGGCAGGCTGCAGCACCTCTGAGCTAAATCCCCGACCTCTTCCCCAGTGTTTTCTGATTGTTTACACTTACCTCACTCATTACAGGGCTTGAGTGAGATGTGGCGGGTGTGGTGGGATAAAAGTGTAGTGGGTGGACAAATAGGCTAGCTATCAAGCAGAAGATTTGTTCATCTGTGTAATTTAAAGAACCCGCTGGGTTCTGCTGTTGGGCACTTTGGCAATGAACTGGTCACACTGGGATAGGCCTGCCTGACCCCTATATTTGTAATCAGGGTGACCAAAGGGGCACAAGCCAGAGGGTCACAATCCACGAAACCCCACCAGCCTAGGTCCCAGAGACGGGCAGACACTTTCTGCACTGTTTTCCTTATGTCCCTGCTTCCGTGGCACCCACTGATGCCGCAGAGGATTCCCTCTTGGGGCACAGGCTGAGAGGGGCCTACCCTGTGCTACCAGATCCCAGGATTAAGGACAATTTTGCAAGACATGGCTTTAAGAAACAGGGAGAGGGAACTGTCATGGCAGGCAGATGCACACACGTGTGTGAACCACATGCACACCACACACTCCTGCATGTGAGTGTACATTGTACAGACATCATCCATGTACCAATGTGCACACACAGGCATGTGGCATACATATCATATCACTTCTGCATACCCCTCACATGAACACATCCCTAAGTGCCCAAATGTGCCCACCATACTCAACACAGGTACATGTGTACACACACTGTAGGCACATGTGTGTGCACATATATCCACACACATGTATATGTACACACTTCACACATGCACACCGAATGTCACACAGAGGCACACAGCTCACACATGAACACAGAGACACTGATGAACGCACCACACATTTACACGTAGGCATGCCCAGTCATGCACACCTAGGTATACACCACAGTGTACCTACACCAAGTACACACCATGCACTGCATACATGTACCCGACATGTGCGTAAGCCCCACATGCAACACTGACCAGCAGGCTCACACCTCCACTCCCGTTATTTTTCTCCAGTTTTCTACAGAGTACTCAGAACTCATTTCCAAAACTTCAATTTTGTTTCATTGGAATTGTCTTTGTCAATATCAGACACTTCCGTGAACTGTTCTGATGAGGTTGGATGCTTGATCAGGCTTTCATCTGCAACTATCTCACTGTCAGAACCGCTGCACTGTGCGGCCCGCGTGGATCTGAACTGTGTGCAGAAGGGCTTGTCTGGCAGGTGTTGGTGGGCTCGGCTGGCAGCAGGCGTGCTGCACCCTGACACACGGTGTTGGCCTCTACTGGGTGACCCCTGGCATGCTCTGTGTGCCGTGTTCTCACTGGGGTCACTGCAGAGCCTTGCCTGAAGCAACTCTGGTTCTTGCTGCTTGCATCCACCAACAGCGTTGTCATTTAGAGCAAACACACACTTTTTTTTTTTCTTTTTAAGACAAGCTCTCGCTATGTAGTTCAAGCTGGCCTTGAACTCACTGAGTTGCCCAGGGTGGCCGTGAACTTACACCAATCCTCCTGCCTCAGCCTTTGGAGTGCTGGGATTATAGGCATGTGTCACCATGCCCAGCTTGAGGGTTTGCATTTCTTTGTTGGCTAACCCTTGAGAAAACCACTTTGGCTTCCAGAGTCAGCCACTATAAAATCAGCTCAACACTCAGGCGATAATCCTGGCCTCGACGTGCCTGTGGCCCGTGCAGTGGAGAAGCAGAGCTGGGGCTGCAGTCAGCGTCCAGGCCCATCAGGAGCCAGCTCAGGCCTGCAGGGAAGGTTTTTGCCATGACCAGGGAGGCCCAGCCCCAGGAGACCAGGTCCCCTGTGTCGCTGTCCACAGGCATCACTTTTGAGGACACAACACTCAAGACCCCGTCCCTCCAAGTTGAGGCCTGAGTGCTGTTCTCCTGGTGGCCCTGGCCCTGGGGTGGCAGGGGCACAGCTGTTCTGCAGATCCCAAGGTGACAGCAGAGCTTCCTCCACCTGGCAGCTCCGGGGGCACCACTCCCACGGGCTCTCGCCCATCCAGACGGCCTGTCCTCTTCTTTCACGCACTGGGACATGGAGGACCAGGGCGTCGGGCTTGTCTATGACTGCGGCGGTCACAGGGTTATGGGCTCTGGGATGGGCTGTCCAGGCACAGAGCTGACTTCCACTCACCACCATGTATGTGCCTCGGTTTCCCTCCCGAGACGATAGCACAAAGCCTGCCCCGTGGGGATGATGTGAACAAGACTGTCCTCGTGTGGCCCTTAGAGCACATGAGCGAGCCCAGCAGTGATCTCACCCCTTCCTGCACTCCCAGCACGGCCTTCAGCCCGCCCCGCCCCGCCCCCAAGGGCCGCAGCAGGGGAGGGAGGCCTGGGAGGCTTTTGGGGTCTGGTTTCATCTGTGTGTGGGGTCTCGGCCCGCCCGGGTGGGGGTGCAGCGTGGGCGCCCGGGTTTGTGGGCTCCGGGATCGCCTGGCCTGGCACCAGGACGCGTGGGCGAGGAGGCCCGGGCGGGGAAGACCCGGTCCTGGCCCTCACCCCCGTCTGCCCACAGCGAGGACGATGCCGCCACCGTGTACCGCGCGGCGGCGATGCTGAACATGACGGGCTCGGGGTACGTGTGGCTGGTGGGCGAGCGCGAGATCTCGGGGAACGCGCTGCGCTACGCACCCGACGGTGAGTGCCCGGCGGGGGGCGGGGGGCGGGGGGCGGGCCGGGGCGGGCCGGGGGCGCACGCACTGAGCCGCCCCTCGCGCAGGCATCATTGGGCTGCAGCTCATCAACGGCAAGAACGAGTCGGCCCACATCAGCGACGCCGTGGGTGTGGTGGCGCAGGCTGTGCACGAGCTGCTGGAGAAGGAGAACATCACCGACCCGCCCCGCGGCTGCGTGGGCAACACCAACATCTGGAAGACCGGGCCGCTGTTCAAGAGGTGGGCGGGGCCTCCTGCAGGAAGCGGGAGGGCCCTGGCTGGAGGTGGGCGGGGACTAGTGGGATGGGCGGGGCTTCTCTCTGGATTTGATGGGGCTCAGGAGGTGAGCAAGGCTGTGTAGCAGGTGGCATAGGGGCTTCTCTCAGGAAGTGGGAGGAGGCATGTGGGAAGTGGTCCAGACTTCTCTCAGGAAGTGGGAGGGGCCTGCTTGAACGGGCGGGGCTTCTTTCAAGAAATGGGAGGGGCCTAGACCTAGACGGTCTCCCAACTTGAAACTTGGGCCGGTTATTTTTCCAGAACGGGGCAGGAGGGCTCAGCAGGGTTGGGCTTTTCCTGGGTGTCCAGCGGGTCCTGTTGCCCGTGTCCTATGAACAAGTGACCCCCACCTTCCCAGCACCACCACCTCTGTTTTCACTCACAAGCATCTGCCTTTGCTCCCAACACTGACGCCAGGACCTCAGCTCCCACCGAAGCCCACCTCCACACACTGCAGCCCACCCTGAGACTGTGCCCCTCCCCACAGTGGCTGGCAGCCCTTGGTAGGAGGCCCTTGCAGCAGCAGGTAGGGACTGGGAGCTTCTAGGAACCTGGGAGGTTGGACATGATGCCCAGGAACAGCACCTGAGTGAGCCAGGTGGGCAAGGCCCAAGACCCAGAGGGCAGAAGCTGACTCTCAGCTGCATGGACACCAGGCCACCTGGGTGGGGCAGGTGTGCCCACAACAGGTACACACACAAGTGCAGATGCAGCCAGCGTGCAGAAGCACACAGGGACCCAGACTCAGGACACACACACGAATACACAGGTACATACTTCCGTGCACACAGGCTCACTGATGTGTCCCAGTGGCAGTGACACAGCCAGCAGGACTGACCAGTGCTTAGGGCCGGATGCAGGTCAGCCTGCCTTCTCTGTTTGCTGGCAGACAGCCTGGTGTCCTCTGAGCTTCTGTGTCCTCTGTAGAACCAAGATGGCTGCTGTGAGGATCAAGCAGCCTACCCCACAGAAAGCCCTCAGTGCAGGGTCTGTCACCCAGAAGCCACCCAGCTGTCACTAGCTGTGCTGCCCATCTGTGTGGGCAGATTTGCTTATTGCCCGTCACTTGTGTGAGGGGCCACCATCTGCTTATCTTTCTTTCTTAGTACTACGGTGGGAGGGAGGAAGGATTCTGGTTTCTCAGGAGGTGGGGTAGGAGGTACCCTTGATGGGTTGGAACCACATGCCGTCCCAGGGTGCTGATGTCTTCCAAGTATTCGGATGGAGTGACCGGCCGAGTGGAGTTCAATGAGGATGGAGACCGGAAGTTTGCCAACTACAGCATCATGAACCTGCAGAACCGCAAGCTGGTGCAAGTGGGCATCTATAATGGCAGCCACGTAGGTGGGGGTCATGAGGGGGTGGGGGCTGGGGCCTTAGGGTCCTGGGGCCAAGACCCCTGCGGGGCCACCCTCCACCTCATACTCCCACCCCCAGGTCATCCCGAACGACAGGAAGATCATCTGGCCAGGGGGGGAGACAGAGAAGCCTCGAGGGTACCAGATGTCCACGAGACTAAAGGTGGGCTCCCTGCTGATCTGCCTCAGCATTCCCGCCCTGGCCTGGAAAGGGACGGAGAGGTCATTGAAAGCAAGGAAGGGATCCAGTGGAGTCGGGGCCTGCATGTGGCCGCCACCCCCACCTTTGTCCCGCTGGAGAAGCAAGCAGCAGAGACAGGAAGAGGCAGCCTCCATCCAACAGACTCCAGCAGCCCCAGCTCTGCCCAGACCCCGTGAGGTCTGGGAGGCGCACAGGGCACAGGGACAATGGGGGCCCTGCACACGTGCCCTGTCCTCCAGGTAGCCCGTCTCCTCTGGCTGCTGCGAGCCGCCTTCTCATAGCATCTTTGCACCCTTTGGGCTCTTTCTAGGCCCCCTTTCCCCCCAGAGCCTGCGCCAAGTCCTTCCCAGGGCCGCGAGCTCTGCTGTGGCATAGACCCCCAGGGGCAGGAACTTAAGTGCAGGCTCCCCAGCTGACCCCCTCCAAGTATCCTCAGGTCTCCTGTCTGGTTCCTGACCACACCTTCCAGCCCGGGGCTGGTCCTCAGGCCCCACCCTGACTCTCCCTCTGCCCTTCCCTTCCTGGTGACAGATGGCTTTCCCGGTGCCTCTCAGGTCCCTGTAGCTCAGGCCCTCTGTGCAGAAAAGTCTGATGGTGGCAGTCACAACACTGGCGGCCAGGAGGCCCCATGGAGGCTGGGAGATGGCAGATGGGTGTTGACTGACCTCACTAATTTTTAAAAAGTGGGGGTGGGGATTTAGCTCAGTGGTTCTGCCGCCTGCTGCCTGCCCCACAAGCACAAGGACCTGGGTTCAATCCCCAGCACCAAAAAAAAAAAAAAAAAAAGTACTACCACGTATATTACTTCAGAAATGCAAAACATAATGACAAATTTTAAAAGCAATTTAAAATGTTTTCCCTCCCTGGGAAAAAAGCCAACATGCAGCCTTGGAGGCAGCATTGGCCCTGTGCATCTCTCCCGGCTCCCACTCCACCTGTCACACCCCCACCTGGCTGTCCCATCCCACCCGGACCTCCTGCCCCTCCGCTCTCCACCTCCTTGAGCAGGCGCGCGGCAGGATCAGCTCCAGCACCACCGCCTCCTCCAGGCCCTCGTATCCTGCTGTGGTCCACTCCGTCCCCCCAAACTGTGACTGTCCCCGCACCTCCAGACTGTGGGCCCTGGAGGACAGGGAGGAGGAGGGGCAAGGCTGGAGCCTGGGCTGAGAGGCAGGCATAGAAGAGAGGAGCATCCCTGGGAGGAATGGGGGTGACAGAAGCCGAGGCCTGAAGACCAGGGGCTGCATGTCAGAGCCAGCAGGCACACCCAGGCCCAGGCCCAGGCCCAGGGAGGCGGGGGCAGATGAAGGGGACAGATGCCCCTGTGGGTCTCTTCGGTGGACCTTCCCTGTCCCTGTGGCTCAGCGGGACATAGGGTGTTCTGTGGCTCAGTGGGGAGCTTCTCTTCTCTGAGCGGGCAGAGGTGCCCAGCACGTGCCAGACGTCCTCCAGGCTGCTCAGATGGAGGACCTGAGGCAGCGCGGCCGGAGCCCAGCAGTTTCTGAACCGAGTCCACTAAGCCCAAGATAGACGGGTCTGGGCAGGGCAGCCACCAGATGAGGGTGGCCTGGCTGGGGCCCAGGCTGAGCCCTGACTCCGGTGGGAGGCTCCAGGCCGGGGTAGGGCCGGGGTGACAGTGGGGAACCTGGAGTGGCCTGGCACCGAGAGGAGGCCAGCGCCTGGTGACAGCGAGGGCTGGTGACCCAAGCTGGGCCCCTCTCCAGATCGTGACGATCCACCAGGAGCCCTTCGTGTATGTCAAGCCCACGCTGAGCGACGGCACGTGCAAGGAGGAGGTCACTGTCAACGGTGACCCAGTCAAGAAGGTGATCTGCACCGGGCCCAATGACACGTCGCCAGGCAGCCGTGAGTGGGGTCGGGCTGGGGGTGGGGTGGCCGGCCAGGAGCCCGCAGTGACTCCACCGCTCGCCCACCCGCAGCACGCCACACGGTGCCTCAGTGCTGCTACGGCTTCTGCATTGACCTGCTCATCAAGCTGGCGCGGACCATGAACTTCACCTACGAGGTGCACCTGGTTGCGGATGGCAAGTTCGGCACACAGGAGCGGGTAGGTGGGGCCGGCGGTCTGGGAGTTGGGCCAGGGCTGCACCAGGAGAAGCCCCCCGAGGTGCCAGTCTCACCACTGTCGCCACACAGGTGAACAACAGTAACAAGAAGGAGTGGAACGGGATGATGGGCGAGCTGCTCAGCGGGCAGGCGGACATGATCGTGGCCCCGCTGACCATCAACAACGAGCGCGCGCAGTACATTGAGTTCTCCAAACCCTTCAAGTACCAGGGCTTGACCATTCTGGTCAAGAAGGTGGGCAGGGGCCTGGTGGGTGGCGCTGGGTCCTGGGAGGCCCAGGCTCTGCTGACTGCCTGTCCACCTGCAGGAGATCCCGAGGAGCACACTGGACTCATTCATGCAGCCGTTTCAGAGCACACTGTGGTTGCTGGTGGGGCTGTCGGTGCATGTGGTGGCTGTGATGCTGTACCTGCTGGACCGCTTCAGGTGAGCGCCACGGGGGACTGCACACGTCGCGGGCAGGGTGTGTGGAGCTGGGCCGGGGCGGGCTGGGCCCCTCTCCTGCCCTCTCTCCCGCCCGCCCTTTGCACCCCGCAGCCCCTTTGGCCGGTTCAAAGTGAACAGTGAGGAAGAGGAGGAGGATGCCCTGACCCTGTCCTCCGCCATGTGGTTCTCCTGGGGTGTCCTGCTCAACTCCGGCATCGGGGAAGGTGAGGCCGGGCCCAGCCTGCCCGCCTTGTCCCTGTGCTCGGGGGTCTGACCCCGGCCTGTGCCCACAGGTGCCCCCCGGAGCTTCTCTGCACGCATCCTGGGCATGGTATGGGCTGGCTTTGCCATGATCATTGTGGCCTCCTACACTGCCAACCTGGCGGCCTTCCTGGTGCTGGATCGGCCTGAGGAGCGAATCACAGGCATCAATGACCCACGGGTGAGGCATGGGCCAGCTCCGGGCGTGTAAGGCTGGAGAGGCATCTGTCTGGGCTGGGCCCGGGGAGCAGCCTCAAGCCCTGCTCTGCCCACAGCTGAGGAACCCCTCAGACAAGTTCATCTACGCGACAGTGAAACAGAGCTCGGTGGACATCTACTTCCGGCGGCAGGTGGAGCTGAGCACTATGTACCGGCACATGGAGAAGCACAACTATGAGAGCGCAGCCGAGGCCATCCAGGCCGTGCGGGACAAGTGAGGCCCCTAGAGTGCGGGGGGGAGGGGGCGGGGGGGGCAGGACGGGGTGCACATTCCGAAGGCTGAGGGGAGGCACAGGAGCAGAGCTCTCCGTGACCCTGCCTCTGCCGGCAGCAAACTCCATGCCTTCATCTGGGACTCAGCCGTGCTGGAGTTCGAGGCTTCGCAGAAGTGTGACCTGGTGACCACGGGTGAGCTCTTCTTCCGCTCTGGCTTTGGGATCGGCATGCGCAAGGACAGCCCCTGGAAGCAGAATGTCTCCCTGTCCATCCTCAAGTGAGTCCAGCGTGCTTCTGAGGCGTCACCCCCTTTACCCGGCTCCAAGAGCCTCCCATTGGAGGGGGACATTCTCCCCAGAGCCCAGCGCCAGGCGCCCAGGCAGGGGAGGCCTCCCACGTGCAGCCCAAACCAGTCTGGGACCCCGCCCTTGGAGCCCTGCCCAACCAGGCTCCGCCCCAGCATCGCTTCCCCACGGAATCCCCCCCCCCCAAGGCTTTACCCAATACTGGCACTACTCCCACAGAATGTTCCGCCCACTGAAAGCCTTGCCCAATCCAGGCACTGTCCTTCATGGACTGCCCCGCCCACTGAAGACCTCGCCCAATCCGGGCACTGCCCCTCCGTGGGGCCGCACAAGCCTACCCCGGTTGACATACTGTGCACCCCAGGTCGCATGAGAACGGCTTCATGGAAGACCTGGACAAGACATGGGTTCGGTACCAGGAATGTGACTCACGCAGCAACGCCCCTGCAACCCTCACTTTCGAGAACATGGCAGGTGGGGCTCCCATCCCCCTCAGGCCCGTGCTGGCGCTGCTGAGGCTTCTCGGCCACAGCTGCAGCTCCGCCCTGCACACAGGGGTCTTCATGCTGGTGGCCGGGGGCATCGTGGCCGGCATCTTCCTGATTTTCATCGAGATTGCCTACAAGCGCCACAAGGATGCGCGCCGAAAGCAGATGCAGTTGGCCTTCGCGGCAGTGAACGTGTGGAGGAAGAACCTGCAGGTAGGACGGGCCACCCTCCGAGGCCTGGCGCCCAGGCCCGGCCTGGCCACGGCCCCCTCTGCGCCGCAGGCTGTGGGGCTGGCTCTGGCTCCTGTGGGCAGGACCGGAGCTAGGAACCGTGGCTGGGGGCAGCAGTCGGTGAGTGCTCCCAGGACATGGGAGCAGCGCTGGGGTGGGCTGCCTCCCGGTGGGGGCCCACCGCCAAGCCAGGCCGAGGGAGGCCACACACCCACTTGGAGCCTCCAGAGTCGCCCACCGGCACCCATCCCATAGGAAGGCGAGCGGGCAGGGTAAGACAGGGGCCCACCTGTGCGTAGCACGTGAGTCCAAATGAAATTGGCCTCTGCCACCAAGCCCCTCGACACCCTCCAGAGACCCCTGTCCTGCTGTGACCTTCTGCACTCGACTTCAATCGATCAGCCACAGCCCTTGGGGGTCAGGGATGGGATGGTAGCGAGGCCGACAGGCCTGGGGCTGGCAGCCCTCTCGAAAGTTCTGCTTTGCTCCTCTCTTCTTTCTCTGGTGCCTTCCTGGAGCTGTGTCCTGAGATGAAGCTGGCACTGCAGCGAGGGCTGTGGGAGACGGGGCTGCTGGGACCCTCACACCCCTCATCCGCCCGCTCTTGCTCTTGGCCCGCAGGTCCTTTGGGGACCTGGCCACTGCTCCCACTGGAGGGCACAAGGCCACGCTGACCATCAGACTCCAAGGCCAGTGTCCAGGAGCTGCCTCTATTGCTCCAGTTCCATCTTGACACCCGCCTCGGGCCCCTCGGCCTCCTCCTCAATCTTGATGTGTGCCCCTCGAGGTCAGCTCCTCCAACCCTGAAAGGCTCCTCCTCCTCGGGCCACCCAGAAGCCGGGGGGACTCCCAGGAGGAGAGCCGGCCGGGGGACCCCAGCCTAGCCCCAGCAAGAGCAAGGCCAGGTCATACCCTCGGGCAGGAGAAGAGACCGCTCTTGAGAGCCTGGCTGTCCATCTGTCCAGCACAGGGAGACAGGCAGAAGTGAGGGCCCGAGTGGCCGGCCAGGCCGGGCAGTGGCCCCCAAGGAGCAGGCGAGGGCAGGTGTGGCTGCCATCCTTAGCCATCTAATCACTTATACATATTCATTTTAGGATAGAAAGAGTGGTAGAGCAGAGCCCGACCCTAAAAAGAAAGCCACATTTAGGGCTATCACCTCCACCCTGGCCTCCAGCTTCAAGAGACGTAGGTCCTCCAAAGACACGGTAAGGGGGAGAGCACCCCAGTCCCACGTCTCCAACTCCCCCCTCGCCCCATGTCTGTCTCCCTCTCCCTCGCCATCCCACCCGTCCCTGCCTCCAGCCTGGCCACCTGTGCCTCTGCCCCAGCAGCCCCTGTCCCGAGTCAGCCTGAGCCCCCCGCGCCCACATGCCAGCCAGGCTGCCCTCCAGACCCCGGCCCTCTCCCCGCCCTCACTGGCCCTCAGCCCCAACCCCGTGTGTCTGCACGTCAGTCTGCCCTCCCTCTCCCCCATGCCGTGACCGCACACCATCTTGAAGCCGTGTCATGTCGTTGGTCAGCCAGCCTTGCCACTTCCCTGGGCCACACCCGGGCCCTGGGAGCCAAGAGCAGCCCTTGTCCCAGCTGCCCCGCACCCGGAGGCCACACCACTGCTGAGATGCCCCTTTTCTCTGGCCTCCCCCAGAGGGCTGCCACCCTCACTCCTGCCTTGTGATGGCCCTGGAGGGGCGGCTGTGATGTCCCATCCCGTCCGTCTGTCTGGCCGCTGGCCCCGCCCACCAACGCCTGTCTCCCCTGTCTCACCAGAGCCATGCGTGTTGCCTCTTCCATGTGGTCTCTGTGTGGCTGGGGGCTGGGGGCCGGGCCTGGGTCCCTCTGGGTGGACGGCTGGGGCCTGGTGTTGCAGTTGGCCCCTGGCCCCAGGGTGCTGTCCTCGGGGGATGGGGTGGGATCAGGGGGCCCTGCTGAAGTGAGCAGCAGCCCCTGAGGATCTGAGCTCAGGCAGGCAGGGGCACCCCTATGAGCCCAGGCCGATAAGAGGTTCCAAATGGGCTCAGGAAGGGGATCCCAAGACAGATGTCTCAGTTCTGACCTCGGCACCTCCAGAACCAGGCCTTCTGCCTGCTGAGCCAGGATGCCATCTCCTGCTTCAGTGCACTGGAGACCACCCTCAGGCCTAAGGCCCCCAGAGGGCCCCAGCCTTGCTAGATGTATCCTGGAGCCAGGCAGCCACCCTGCAGTCCCACCCACAGGGAGTCCCCAGCCCCTAGGCAGCACTGCCCCAAAGGGGGTGCATGGCCCAGGGAGGAACTGGGGCTTGCGGCCCCCAGCCCTCCACCCACAGGAAGAAGGGAAGATCTCCAGGGCACGGGCAGGACGTGGCAGGGAGCAACCTGAGTCTCAGGGCAAAGCCAGCAGATGCCCAAGAGGGACTCAGGACGCTGAGCTACCCAGGTCCAGGGGGAGCAGCCTGGCCCAGGCAGGGCCAGTGAGGGGGAGTGGGGCAGCTGGAGGCGCTGGGGGCTGGTGGCGGCACAGTCCCCGAGCAGCCGGCCAGGGCAAGTGGGTGGGCCCCATGCTGCAAGGTCTGAGCCAGGGTCCCACAGGGGGCACAGGGCAGAGGGAGGGGAAACAGGGTCGACAGGACTGTGGGGTGGGTGGCCAGGGAGGAGGATAGCTCCTGGCAGGCAGGAGAAGGAGCACTTTGGGGGCAAGGCGTCTGTGGGGATCACGAAAGTTGTGCAGGTGATGGGCCACTTTCAGCGGGGTCCTGTGGTCCGGGCCCGGCCTGCAGCTGGCCCAGGTGCAGCTCAGGGTGCCCTTCTGGGGACGCGCTCCCCGTGGAATCCTGGGGTCCAGCCCTGGCACCAGGTGGTCCCTGTGCCAGGTCCCCCCCCTGCAGGGCTGACTACGGGGCGCTGCCTCTGGGCTCTGGGTGGGGGAGGGCAGCCCAGCTCCCGCTCGGCTCTGGGGCTGGGCACCTGTTCAGAGGGAGGCCTGGGTGGGGGGCTCCTTTGGGTGGGGTGGGGTCGGTCCCGCTGCTGAGATCCTCTGCCCCTGTCCTGTGGCCGGTCCGGGCCAGGGCGGCACTGGGCGCTCAGGGCTGGGATCCCTGGTGGCCAGCAGGGCCAGCGGGTATTGATTGTTGGTTCTTATTTATAGAGCACCGGGGGTGGACGCGGCGCTTTGCAAAACCAAAAAGACACAGTGCTGCCGCGACGCGCTGTTGAGAGGGAGGAGGGCCCGCTGCAGCTGTGTTCGCGTCATAGGGAGGGCTGAGACGCCCGCCCGCCCGCCCTCCTGTGCCCCCACCCCCGCAGACAGACAGACGCCCGGGACAGCGCCCGGCCCACGCAGAGCCCGGAGCACGACGGGGTCGGGGAGGAGCAACCCCAGCCTCCCCCAGGCTGCGCCTGCCCGCCCGCCGGTCGGCCGGCTGGCCGGTCCACCCTGTCCCGGCCCCGCACGTGCCCCTGGCGTCGGGGCTAACGGGCCGCCTTGTCTGTGTATTTCTATTTTGCAGCAGTACCATCCCACTGATATCTCGGGCCCGCTCAACCTCTCAGATCCCTCGGTCAGCACCGTGGTGTAAGGCCCCCGGAGGCGCCCACCTGCCCAGTTAGCCCAGCCAAGGACACTGATGAGTCCTGCTGCTCGGGAAGGCCTGAGGGAAACCCACCTGCCCCAGAGACTGCCCACCCTGGGCCTCCCGTCCGCCCGCCTTCCCTGCTGCCTGGCGGGCAGCCCCTGCTGGACCAAGGTGCAGACCGGAGCAGCTGAGGACGGGCCAGAGCTGAGCCGGCTGGGCAGGGCCACAGGGCGCTCCGGCAGAGGCAGGGCCCTGGGGTCTCTGAGTAGTGGCCCTGGGCGGAGGGGCTCGGAACGGAGCTGGCAACCCCCTCCGGCTGCCATGTGGAGTCACGGTGGGCCACGGCGCCAGCTGGCAGGGCCCCTCGTCTAGCGCCTGCTCACTGCCGCCTGAGCTCCACCCTCTCCTCTTCTTGCTGCACCCCCACCCCGCGGCCCTTCTCCTGACCCCCGTTTGCTGGGCTGGCCCTGCCCATTCCCGCTGCCTCGGGCTCCTCCAGACTCCCGGAGGGCTGAGCCTGCTCTTCGCCAGCAGCCCGCTCCAGGCTTCTCCAGACGCTGGCTCTGGACTGGCCCCACCCTGCCCCGCACCTTGGGCACAGAGGAGCGCCGCCGCACTGGCCCCCCGGCCTCCAGCCCCCCCCCCCGTGTCCGAGCGCGTGCCTTCCCCACGGCGCCCAGCGCAGCGCGCTCTGCCCCCGCCGGCTGGCGCACTGCCCCCCGCCCCGCCCCGTGTGCAGTGATCATGCCTAAAGGGATGTCACGACACCTTCCGTCTCATCCTTGTTCGGCCACAGGGAGTGCAAAGGGAGGGCCAGGGCGGGGTGGGGGCGGTCAGGGAGCGCTCAGGCTTGGGCCGGTGTGGCGGCCTGGCTTTCGGGCGCCACGACACAGGCGGGTCCTGCGGGGTCCAGAGGTCTCGGCGATGGGCTGCGGGCGACAGGGAGGCGGCGGCGGCGGCTGCGCGCGCGGCAGGCGGTGATCGCAGAGCCCAACGCCAGGCAGGTGGCCAGGCTGGCGAGGAAGGAGACGGGCCCAAGCGCATAGATCACTGCCAGGTCTCGCGCGGCGAGGCGCTTCGTGCAGTGTCGGAAGGCGGCGTCGGGGAAGGCGCTCAGGGGACTGAGAGTCCGGCGCCCGGGGGACACGCAGCGCAGGGTCTCGGCCTCTGTGGGAGACAGAGGCAGCGTCAGGCGGAGGCCCCAATGGCCCACCTGGGCCGTCCAGGTCGCGCGCAGCTCACCTGACACGCGTGGATGCAGCCGCAGCCAGTTGCAGAGCGGGCGCAGGGCGCAGCCGCAGGCCCAGGGGTTGCCGTGCAGGCCCAGCGCGTCCAGGGCGGGCAGGCGGGCGAGCAGTCCGGGCCCGAGCGCCGACAGCGCGTTATCCTGCAGGCTGAGCGCGCGCAGCCCCGGGAGCGCGCCCACCACCGCGGGCTCCAGCAGCGCCAGGCGGTTGCCTGCCAGCGAGAGGGAGCGCAGCGCGCGCAGCGGCGCGAAGGTGCCGGGCGCCAGCGTCTCCAGCTGGTTGGCGCTCAGGTCGAGGAGCTGCAGCGCGCCAAGACCCCAGAAAGCCCGGGAGTGGACGGATCGCAGCCCGTTCTCGCGGAGGTCCAGGAGCCGCAGGGCGTGTGCGCCCGCAAAGGCGCCTGGCGGCAGCGCGCGCAGACAATTACGGTCAAGCAGCAGTGCGTACACGCGCCAGCTCAGGCCCGCGGGCACGAAGGGCAGCGCCAGGGCGGAGCAGTTGGCCTGGCCCCCCGCGGAGCACGCGCACGCCTCGGGGCATTCGCGGGCGCCAGGGGGCTCTGAGGGCGCGACTCCAGGCGGCTCGGGGGCCCAGGCTGGCCTCAGCGACAGTAGCAGCAGCAGCGACAGCCGCGGCAGAGGCGTCGAGCAAAAGGAAAGGCCCCACATAGGGCCAGCTCTGGGACCCAAGGTGGGGTCCTTGCTGCCTGGGTGTGCTCGGAGCCCAGGTGTCCCCGAGACTCGTCCCTGTGGCGCCTGAACAAACACTAACTGTCCAGCCTGATACCTGCCCTTCCTGTCCCAGGGCTGGTCCCGCGCCCAGGGCCGGGGCCAGGCATGCAGCCAACGCCCAGCGCTGCAGCTGCCAGTCCCAGAGCACCAGGCCCACAGCTCTGCATCTCCTCTGTGGGGTGAGACCACCGGAGCCTCGTGAGGCTTGGGCAGCAGGACCATGCCCACCCGCACCCCCAGTAAGGACCCTAGTGTGTGAGCCGCTATGGCCCACTCACACCCAGTCGGGTCGGGCACAGGGACCCCGTGTTAGGGGTGTGCTGGTCCCCTGCGGTGGTGGATGGCAAGTGGGGCAGGAGCCTAACCAGCCCGACCTCAGGGCGCAGACCTTGCAGTGGAGGGGAGGGTGCGGGGGGAAAGTGTGTCCCCCACTCCCTGAAACCTGCAGGGCACAGTGCGTGCGGAGGGAGAGGACGTCAGCGAAGTCCTGTGTGAGGCTTTGATGGGGGAAGGGGCCCAGGGTGGCCGAGGCTCCTCAGGACGAAGCAGCAGGGAGGAGCTGGGCCCCCAGTGTGAACACAGGGGGTCCGGTTCTCTGCCTGGGGGAGGGGCACCCCGCATCCACGTGCCTCCAGGGGCCCCGTCCGTTTGCAAGGAGGACAGCACACAACCACTAAGTAGTTTTAATTCCTGTGCCCCGCACTCTGCCCTACGAGGGGGCTGAGGGTGGGGACAGAATGGGAGGGGCTCCTCTAGAACATCCTCCGTGGGGACCTCCAGGTCCAGGTGGGATTCCACGTGCACCAAGCGCAAGTCCATGCAGTCTTCCTGGGCCCCGTGCTGCTCCAGCAACCTGCACGACAGGCTGGGGACTCAGTGCCACAGCGAGCTGCCCTCCCAGTGACGGCATGGACGGGATACCCACCCTGTGCCGGAACTCAGCTGCTGTCCGTGTGTCTGAGACAGGTCTCACTGGGGGACAAGGGTGGGTATGACTCTGGGAGCCTCGCTGGCTCCGTGAGCCCGGCAAGTGCCCCTGGCCCCTGCCCCGGTGCACACCTGGGAAATGTCATGTCATTCCCGCCACTGGTGACAGCCCACCTGTGACCAAGGGCCCAGGGCCAGCAGCGTGGCCTCCATCCTGTCCCACCACTCCACCCCGAGCTCACGCACTCCTTGGCTCGGAGGACACCGATGGCCACAATGACCAGGGCACAGAGGCAGCCGGCGCTGACACCCCCGGCACCACGATGAGAGCGATGACAGCTTCTCAGCTGAGGCCAGGGCTGCAGTCACAGTTGGTCTAAGCTGCGGAGACAGGAGCACGTGGCCAGGGCTGTCGCCCATCGGTGGAGGACCCCAGGTCTGCCCTGCCCCAGCGGCCCCCAGGATATGGGGGTCGCCTGGCCTGGAAAAGGGCAGGACCCTGTCTAGGGAGCAGTGGGAAGCACACCTGCAGCAGGGATGAGCGAGGACAAACGTATCAGGCCCAGGAGGCTGCCAGTCAGGCAGGAGGCGGGCTGGGGATGGAGGACCATGTCCAGCCCCAGCCCTGCCGTTTGGCCCTGGACGGAACTTGTAGGAAGGTGCTGACCTCACAGTGGGGCTGGGGCCGGCGGGGGCAGGGCTTCAGGGCCCAGGCCCCGCTCACCCTGGGGCACTGGAGTTTCAGGAGCCCCGGGTGGGATTCTGGGGAGGGGCGCAGGGTGGGACACAGGGCCCTGGGGACCCTGGCCAGGTCTGAGGCACGCAGTGTGGGGCTGGGGCTCTGGCGTGGGGACAGCAGCCTTGCAGGAGTCCTGCTGCTCTCCCAGAGCAAAGGGTGGCAGAGCTGGGTCTGGGATGGGGAGACCGAGGAGGAAGGGGTGGGCGGACATTTGTCCAGTCGCCCTCATTGCTGCTTCTGGCAAGGTCAGGACCACACTGCCCACATAGCCCGGGTTGTGAGGGCTGCTGGCACCAAGAACCCTCAGTCAGATGAGGTCCAGGGTCAATGGCCACACCTGGCTGAGCAGGATCCCCACCATGCCTGGAGAGCAGCCCTCCGGGAGCAGCTGCTCAGAAGGGGCTGCAGGTGCCACCCAGGGGTCCTGGTCCATCATTAATTTGGAGTCCGCTGTGCCAGCAGTCAGTTCTTCTGCCAACTGGTCAGCCAGTCTCCTCAGGCTGGTGCGGTCAGGGTTAACCTCCTGGGTCATGTTCCTGGACCTGCTGTTTCAGGCTGATCAGAGCCACCCCATCCAGCCTCCTCCTCAGGACCTGCCAAGCCAAGGTGGCACCAAGAGCAAATGCAACCCCAGGCTAGTGGGGCTCTGGCCTCCTGCCATCACAGGGGGTGCAGCCTGACCCGGAGGCCCTGGTTCCTGGAGCACCCTGAAGGCAGACACAGGCCCCCCTGCAGGGGTCGCGGGGACAGGCCAGCAGCCATGCTATGACCCAGGAGGCTCTGATCTTCAGGACACTTCCAAAGGAACACAGGACACAAGGTGTGCCCTCAGCCAGAAGCTGGCACCCCCACCCTGCCAGGCCAGTCCAGCAGGTTTACATCCTGGTTAGGACAAAGGCACACCCTGCCAGAGGCCAGGTGGTGGCTACAGGTGGCAGGATCCAGACAGGGCCACCTCAGAGGGGGCCTGTGGGCACCACAGCCTTAAGGTCATGGCTAGATCTCAGGGGGACCCAGTAAGACAAGGGCACCAGCACAGGCTTGCAGTTGGCAGGGAGCAGAATCCTTGGGTCATGTGGGAGACACTGCCCTCTCCTGCACCAAGGCAAGGAGAGCAGGGAAAGGGGAGGGGAGACCCTGGCAGGGACCCAGTCAGGTGCAGCACAGGCCAGAGCTGGGCAGGGTCATGGGGGTGGCCGCTCTGGGCCCGCAGCAGCAAATCTGAGGACACCGAAAGGGGACCTGGAGCCAAGGACACAGTTCAAGCTGGGCGTGGCTCAAGGCTGAGGAATGCACCTCAGGCAGGACAGCAGCATGGGTTCCAAAGGGCTTTTGTCCCCCCCAGAAGTCAGTGCCTCAGCCCAGAACACTTCCTGCCCGGGAACAGCGGCTCTAGGCCTGGGGTGCGGGTAAGCTCAGAGCAGGCCTATGGCGTGGATCCCCGGTGATGGCAGTGCTGGCACCTCCTGGACTGAACCTGTCCCTAAGATGCAGGCAAAGGCGGAGCTGGCTCACCCCACCCGTTGGTTTGGAGGGGCTGGGGGTCATCTGCCTTTCCAGGTACACGTGGCCCAGGCCTGGTGGGCCAATACCCAGGCCCTCTGGCTGCCAGGTCACATTTACCGCAGATCCCGAAGTCCTTCACCTTTGGCCTCAGGGTTGGTGGAGTCCCCATGTCCTAGCAGCACCTGGCCTGGCACGGCGCCCAACACAGGAGCCCAGAGGTGGAAAGTGAGAGCTTCCAAGGGCCAAGAAAGCAGGGGCTAGAGGCCAGCCAGGTACTGTCGAGCCCACAGGGACGGCCACCCCTTGCTCACGATGACCTGGGTCTCTAGGGTAGACACAGGACTCAGTGGGGCTGGCTGCACAGGTGTCCCTTAACCTACCGTGGGGGGTCCAGGCCCTGTGGACCAAGGCAGAATGGCCGCTCTACGGGCAGCCTCAGTGTGTGGGGCCTACACAGGCACCTAGACGCAGGAGGATGGACTGATGTACTTTAATGTGAGATCTGGGGGCAGAGCAGGGGAGGGCAGGGAGAGACATGGGGGCCAGCAGGAGAGTAGGAACACGGGGGTGGGGCACAGGGGGCACCCCAAGCCCTCTGGGGTCACACTGGGCAGGGCCTAGTGGGTGCTCGTCAGCTGCAGCTCTTGGGCAGGCGGTAGACACCAGCAGAGTAGATGAGCTGCTGGTCGCGCACCTTCTTCTGCAGGTAGCCCTGGAGCTCCTGCAGGTCTATCTCGGCCAGTGCGGGGCCCGTCATGACAAACATGCGCAGCATGCTGTAGATCCGCTCCAGCGAGAGGCTCTCCAGGTTGGTCAGCATGGCATGGATGTACGTCCAGAAGAGCTGCAGGGACAGAGCAGTGGATCAGGGGCTGCTCTCTGGCCCTCGCCCGCCTGCCCGCCTACCAGACGTGGCCAACGCACTAGCAGCTCCTCCTCCTTCTGGTCAGCCTGCGAGGCCATGCCCGAGTCGCTCTCTTCATCACTGTCGATGAGCACCATGTTGTCACGGTCCTGTGGCCGCTCTTCCTCGATGACAGAGAAGGTGCCCGGAGGCTCTTCCCGCAGCACACCCTGCTGCAGCCACACAGACATGCGCCGCCGCAGCAGTGCCACTGGCATCTTCACCACCTTGCTCAGCTCTTCCAGGGTCCAGCTGGCTGTGGGCAGAGTATGGAGACGCTGGGGAAGCCACACCTGCCCCGCCTCCTGGCAGCCCCACTCTGCCTCTCTGAAGTCAGCAGGACCCACAGCACCCTGCCGCCCTGGCAAAGGGAAGGGCCTGCTGCCTGCACAGCCCAGGCTGCCCAACCCTGTCCACAGCGGGCCAGAGAGTTGGGCCCAGCATTGCGTGGTCGGGAATGCTGGCTCACCTTGGTCCTGGAAGTACAGCAGGACCACCGCCTGCACGGGTGTCACCGCCACAGACAGAGTGCGGTCAGCTAGCTCTACGTCCATGGTCACCAGGCCCAGGGTGTGCTTCCAGCTGAGGGTCCGCATGGCCTATGGAGAGCAGGGGTCAGCATGGGCAGTGCCAGGCCTGGGTGACTTGGCACCGGGTGAGAAGGGGCTCCATCTCCTCAGCCACTGGCACAGATGGAGGCCACTGCCATAAGCTAGCTTGCACCCCCAAAGGGCATGTGCACGTCTGAACCCCTGGCACTTCAGAAGGTGACCCTGCTTGGGAAGAGCTGATCAGATGGGATCAGCCAGCAGGAGGATGCTGAGGACTGGTGTCCCCACGAGGAAAAGGACGAGATTAAAACGAGTGCATGGGAGGCGGCCACATGATGACGGGGCCAGTCCTGCAAGGACGCTGCCACATTCAGGAGACAGCAGAGACTGCTGGGGGGCAAGGACCCCCTGCCTGTATGGGGGGGGGGACAGCCCAACACCTTTACACTGGGCTCCAGTCTCCGTACCTGACACCTCACCTCCATCCTTCTAAGCCATCTGGCTGGCGATGCTTTATTACAAAATCACGAGACAGGACAGACCCCGTGCTGGCTCTGACAACTACCTACCTGTGTTCCCCCCAAAATAAGCCCTAACTAGGGATCAAGAGTTGGCCCTGGGCCATGGATGTAGTTCAGGGGCGCAGTGGCCGCCTGGCAAGCACAAGGTCCTGACTTCGATCCCCAATACCGGAAGGAGAAAAACACAGAGCTGGCCCCAGTCAGCTGGGCCTTGCCTTTCCTGCCCTCACAGAGCAGCCACCGAGCAGCCACCGAGCAGCCACTGAGCCAGAGAATGGTTAGGTGTAATCTTGTGCATGAACTGGGTGTCACTGTGGTAACAACTGGCTCTTAATTACAGCTAGTTTCTTTTCTGGATAGGTCTTATTTTCAGGGAAACATGGAATCAGCTTTGGAAACGGGCAATGGGTAGAACCAGAACAGCAAGGTGTACAACGGTGAAAGCCCAGATTGCCCTGGAGAGAGAACTGGACAAACACAGACGGCAAAAATGATGGAAGGTGAGGCCTGGCGCTGCCTTGGAGAATAACGTACTGAGTATAGAGTGCTGGAGAAATAAGAACACAAGGTGCTTCTCCTGAGTGCTCAGGGGGAACCAGGGCTGTGCACTGGAGACTGGAGGAGAGACAGGAAAACCTGGCTCACAGGGTCCTTCTGAAGGCAGGAAACCAGGCCTCGCAAGGGAAGAGCATGGACGTCTACCTGGAGACTTCAAAGCAGAATGTGGAAGGTGCAGTGGCTTTTTCCTTGCTGCTTAGAGGAAAATGTGAGAGAACAGAGACCGAGAAAGGACATGTTAAGTAAAAGGGAGCCATGACCTGCTGACCAGGCAGCTCTGCAGACACAGCCAAGGTGGCCAGGTGGACAAGCACCTGCTGAAGAGAGGCAACTTGTGGGTCTGACCAACCCGTGCAGCAACCAGAGCGGATGTGGTGTCTGCGAGCTGTCTGTGGAGGACCCTCCAGCCTGCCAGCCTGGATACTAAGAGCTCCAGGAGAAGCCAGCATGGCTTTTGAGAACTTTGTACCGGCAGCAACACTAACTCCCTGACTGAAAACGGACAGAAGCGGGCCGGGGATTTAGCTCAGTGGTGCCGTGCCTGGCTGGCAAGCACAAGGTCCTGAGTTCAATTTCTGGTACCAAAAAAAGAAAAAGGACAGAAGCTCAACTCAAGGGAAATGAAATGTTGAAGGACAGTCACAGATGCCCACATGGAGCCAGAGCAGGACTGCAGGCCTCAGGGCTTTGTGAGCCCCCTGCCGGATGCAGACTTGCTTGGCGCACACAACCCTTTGTTTCTGCCTCTGGAGACCAGAATGTCAGTCCTAGGCTGTCCCAGCTTGCATTTGGGGAGTGGAAATCTGCCCTGCATGGCTTGGCCTCCAGGTCTCATCCATACCTGCCTGAGACACAGTTGAGACACTGAGATCCGGGACTTAGGACATGCTGAAAGGGCTGACTTTGAGCTGAATATATATTTTTTGGTACGGAATGCCGGGCTAAATGTACTCTGCATGCGGGAGGCCATGATTTGCAGGACCACAGAGCAGACTATCAGGGTTGCAGTGTGTCCACCAGACACGCTGTTCACCTGACTGCAGCACCTGGGAGCATCTCTGACTTGGGAAAGGGATCATCAAACAGGGCTGTATGGGAATAGGGAGGGCTTTTACTCCAGGACGATCAGTGTCCTTTACAAAGAGACAGAAGAAATGCGTCCATCGGGACCTCTGGGGCATTGGATATTGGAAGAGGCCAAAAGGATCATCCCCAAGAGCCTTGGAGAAAGTGTGGCCCTGTGACACCCTCACTGTGGGGGAAGTGTCTACTACAGTGCATTTACATGCCCGCTAGGTCCCTGGTTTGTGGTGGTCATGGGTGCCTCACACCAACAGGCACCCAGAAGGGCAGGGGATGGCACTGAGCATGTGGCAGGAGCCACCCAGACATCCTTAACCAGGAAGTGCAGCACCAACCACAGACACATGGCACCACAGTGAGGGCTGGAGCAGGAGGCGCCAGGGCTGCCACCTGCACTTACAAGGCCCATGCAGGCCTGGCTGCAGGACACTGGGCTCTTCCAACCCGAGCCATGGTATGGGGGACCAGCTGGACTCTGGCCACCAGCACCAGCACCAGCAGCACAGCCCGCCTCAGCCCCACCCAGGCTCCCCAGACCATAGGCAGGGCAAGGCTTTTCACGTGCAGAAAACACAGTTCGGCTTGTGTCAGGCTCCACATCAGCCAGAGAACCTGCCAAGCACTCCCCCAGCCCCAGCTGCCACCGCCCACCTCCTCCAGGTCCCGGATGCTCCCAGGGTTGGAAGCTGCTGTGGCCAGGACCCTCTCCCCTCGCATCCTCTGCCGACTTTGCCAGGGCATCCAGCTCCCCTCAGGCCTAAGCACCTGTTGGGCTGGCCCCTGTGGCCTGGGACTCGAACTCCACCAGAGCCCCGAGCCCCAGTGGGCTTCTGACCCCCTCACTCCTGACAGGACTAACTACCAGCGTGGGAGGGAGGGAGGACCTCACAATCTGGCCCCCAAGCCCTTTGCCCATGCGGCCACACTACCCACCTGGACTAGGCTCAGCCATGCCGCCAGGGGACATGTGCCACATGGGCTTGGCCTGTCATGCTGGGCACATTGTTGCCACTCTCCAGTGACCTCCAAAAATGGGTTTGTTCCCCTCCTCCTCCTCGTTGCCCCTGAGACCAGAGCCTCCAAGGAGCCCTAGGCCTAGTTCTTAGGACCCGAGGAAGCAGCTTTCAGGGACAGAGAGTTAGGCTGTGAAGGCCAAGCCTGCTTGAAGGGGATGCCCGTAGCAGAGACACGGCTTCCAACAGCCGGGAGCAGTGGGGAGCACCCAACACCCCAGCTGGAGGCCAGAGGGTCAGCAACAGAAAAGGAGAGAAGCTCGAAGGACTTGCTCTGGTCACGGTGTCCCCATAAAGCAAGAAGACAATCGAGCTGCACACATGCACCTCCGAGTAGTGTGGGCAGCCAGGCAGCACGCAGACCCACAGGCCTCCAGGAAGGTGGAGGGCAAACAGGCTGGGCCCAGGGCCGAGAGGGAACTGAGCCAGACGCTGGGGGGAAGGTGTGACCAACGTCGAGTGCCACTGGCCGTACCTTCAGCTTTTCGTACTTCTTGCAGTAGACCTCCAGAGCCGCCCTGATGTCCTCAGGGACCTCTAGTTTCTCCTCCTTGAAGGGGGGCCAGAATTCGCTGGACAAGATGACAGCATAGACCCCAAACGGCGGCTGCTCCTCCACAGGCCGCTTCTCGTCCTCCTCGCGGATGTTGGCGTTGATGCGGCGGGAATCTGCCATGTCCTAGGGCAGAGACAGTGCCTCACCAAGGGCCCAGGCTGGGAGGACCAGCCGGGGGTGGCTGCCCTGGGGCTCACCTTCAGCATGACCTCACAGAAGTGCATGGGGGCTTCGCCAAACCGCAGCTTCAGTAGCTCCACGTTGCGGATCTCCCTGGAAGGTGCATTTCTGGGAGGGCTGTGGGGCGCTGTCCCCCACCCCAACTGCACCCCCCACAGGTGGGCCACCCCTGGGCCAGCTGGGCACTGTCATCCCTTCATCCTGGCAGAGGCAGGAGCAGTGGGCTCCAGTGCCCCCTGGAGACCAGCCAACGCCTCGCAGGCCTCACCGCTCGGGGCTGAAGCTGAACTGGTGCAGGAGGCGGTCGGCCAGCAGGGAGCGGTACTCGTTGATGAAGAGGTCCTTGCTTCCGTAGATGCTGACCAGGAGGCTGATGATGTCCGAGGAGCGCCGCTTGGAGCTCGACTTCCCTGGGAGAGCAGGGCAGGCACACTGCTGGCACCACGGCAAAGACAGTGACACCCAGACCTGCCTCGTCCAGCTACCCCAGAGAGCTCACTTCTCCACACCCTTTGCAGCTGGGAGCAGCCCAGTACCTCCCGGGAGACCTAGCATTGGGTTCTGGGGAGCTGCTGGGATCCCCAGGCCCTCCTGTCTCACAGGGACCTCCCTGGACCGCCACCCAGGCTCAGGAAACAGACCACAGGTCTCTGGGTTTTCCTCCCAGTGAGCAGATGTACTGTCTGTGCCAGGGTAAGAACAAGGCAGGGACCCACCTACCCTCAGGAACCCTGGGTTGAGATCAGGCACAAGATGAGGCCTGCAAAGGCTGCCACCTGGACCATCCCTGACTGGATCATGAACCCCTCCTCCACCAACTACCACTGCCAGGGGCAGGGCCAGCAGGGTACCTCCTAGGCTGGGATGACCAGACGGCATAGTGGCACACAGTAAGTTCGCCAGTGTGAGCAGGGCCCTGACCTCTGACCTCTCAGTTCCCTGAGATCCTGGGTGCTCCTGATATGACCAAACACCAACAGATATATACATAGGACCAGAGCCCAGCAGGGGCCGAAGAGAGGCCGGAGTGGGGAGCTGACCTGGATCAGCGTCCACAGGGTCAGGGACCCAGTCCTCAGGCTCGCCGGAGTCATCCTCGCTGTCCTGGCCCGTCTCCAGGCTGGCTGGGTCAGTCTTGGACAACTCAACTGCTAAGTCCCCAGTCCCATCCGAGTCCCCAGTCAGCCCAGCCACAATCTGCCGCACCGTGTCCTCCCGTGTCCTGCGGGGTGAGTGCTGCTGTCCTATGGCATGTGGTACTCACAGCACCTCCCTCCACCCACCCTAGTGTAGCCAGCGAAGACTTATCTGGCTCTGAAAGGGTAAAAGACCCAGCTGGATCTGGGAGGAGCAGCAGAGGCTGAGACACTGAGAAGCCCACAGCCAGGCCAGTCAGGGCTGGAAGGCAGCAAGGCTGAGTCTGGGACAGATGTCAGACCCTACCAGCTGCTGTGGCTCAGCTCCAGGGGTCCCTGGCACCGACAGCCCTGAGCCCGGGGCTTCTGGGGAGCTGTGTTGACATCTGTTCAAACCCATTCCCCTCATCTACCGCCTGTGGCTGTCCCTGTTCCTTGCCATGGGAAGGCCAAGGTGGCGCAGGGTCAAGCCTTCTTCCCTGGTCTGCCAGGACCTCTGTGCTAGGGGATGATGATTAAGGAGGGGCCCCCGGTCACTGTGCACACAGGGCCCTTGATGTGGGGACAAGGATAGGCTCCTAGCACAGACAAAGGGAAGGAAACCCACTCAGCCCAGCTAGGAAAAACCTTGTACCATTGGCTTCCCAAGAGCCAAGCATCCTTCAGCCTCCATGAGCCCCACAAAGAGCTCAGTGGGACTAGGGCAAAGAGTGTCAGGGGCTCATAGGAGCACAGCCTCACCTCAGGTACCGGCGGATGGGCTCACATGCCACCTCCAGGATCACCATGGAAGGGTCCAGCACCCGAAGCGCCTTGATGGCAGAGATGTAGAGAGTGATGATGTCACATGTGTTGACACCTACAGCCAGGAGGAAGGGCCTGAGGTCATATAACATTCTGGACAACGGTATCCCCAGTGCCAGCACCCAAGTGGGCAGCTGACCACACTGGTCAGGTATCTAGGGGCACTGCCATGACCTCATTTCTGGGGGCCAGGGTGAATGTAGAGAGCCATTCCTCAGGCACCCATCCTCTTTCCACCCATTTATGAGTGCTTTCTCCAGAACTTTCCTCCTCCTTTCAGTCAACTCTGAAAAAACCACACACAACCCTAGACCAAGCCCAGTCCTGACTTTCTCTAAAGAGGGATGAAGCTGAAGGTCCTCCATCTCCCCTGAGAACCTCAACCGATTGCCTACAAATCCAGGGCTGGATGGTCAGCTGGCTGTGGCCATAAAGGCACCTGGGTGGAGGAGCCGTGTCTCCAGGGCAGCCTTGAGGGATATGAGCAGCTGCTGTCTCTGATCAGTCCTCTCCAGGCAGTACTTGAGGTCCTCAACAGCTGGCCTGGAGTCTGGGAAGTCTGGAAGAAAAGGCTCGGCCTTTAGGGAAAGGCTGCATGGAAGTGTGCATACACACCAGCGTGGGGCCAGTGCAGGATGTATGTGGTGCACAAGAGTTCACATGGCCATGCAGAGGCTCAGGACAAGAGCCACCTGCCAGGAAATGGACACCACACTTGACATTTATGCATGCTGAAATGTCTGACCATGACAACCTCCCAGACCAAAGAAACAAAAGGGCCGTTTCTGGGAAGGGACCAAGGCTGAGGGAGCAGAGTGCACACCCCCGAATCATACCTGGGGCCTCGGTGGAGGTCCAGCTCCTCGGGAAGCCCCAGTGTGGACAAGGAGGAGGACACAGCCAAGCTGCTGGGAAGATCCCAGACTGGCAGAGAGGCCCTTCACGGGTGGGGAAGGAGGGACTGACCTCGGATGATGCTGAAGAGCTCCTCGATGCGCAAGCTGGCATAGATCCGGTAGAAGAACCTCTGCACATGGCAGCGCCACCGGCGCAATGTGTTTCCAGCCTCAGGGGATGCAGGCCGAGTGGGGCCATCCTGCAGGAACACCCTGCCCAGCCAGCCAACGACCCTCTCGATCCACTGTGGGAGAGCACTGGCAGGTGAGGTATGGGGACGCTGAGCGAGCTCTGCCCAACCCAGCCACTCCCCACCCTTTGCCCAGGGCTGAGGGGAGCCCTGAAGGGGCTTGCAACAGGAGGACATAAGGACAATGAAACTTGTACCCAATGGGTGTCCCTAATCCCATCAATCTTCACCTCCTCTCATGCACATCAGTGTCCACTCCTGTCTCTGGAAATAGGGACCCCAGTGTGACAAGATTGCACACAGCCTCCATATAGTGTCTGGCAGGTAGTGGGCAGACAGACCCACTCTCTGGACTTCAGACGTGACTAATGAGCCCCTGTGCAAACGATGCAGCGTAAGATGAAGTCCTCTCTTAAGCACATGCAGATCCACAATGGGCCACACAGATGCACAGACGAGCCAACCACAGGCACAGCTCACCTCCTCCACCTCAGGGCACCCGAGCCCCCAGGGCTCATGCTCACTCTAGGCCACAGCCCTAGGGATACTCACTTTGAACACTGGCCCCATGTGGCTAATCTATATCCTCAGGGCAGAGATGCCTGAAAGTGGCAGGGAAGAGGACATGGGAGAAGCAAGAACAGAACCACAGAAAACCAACAGCTTGGGCACCCTGTGCCCCACTGGGACACCCCAGTTCCATGCTAGGGAGCAAGATGGTGGTCGGTCAGTCCACAAGGGAAGTCAAGTGAGCCCACACTCAAGGAAAAGAACAAAGAAGAGAAGTTCTGGGCACTGCCCCCACCAGTGAGCCTGGCCTTGCCGTGCCTGCCAGAAGGCCCTAGGAAGTCTGGATTTTGTACTGCCTCCAGCCACAGCACTCAGCACAGACCTGTCAAACACATGCCAGACTCATCCTTGCTAATGAATGCGAGGGCACAGAAAGACAGACTTCTACCTAGCACCAAGGAAGCTCTAACTACCCCTCAGTCCTGGTCTACTCAGTACTCCGGCTTGGGTTGCTTCTCAAGCAGCCAGGGGCAGGTTTGCTACACACCTGTTCCCAGCCCTATTAGGGCACAGCTCAAAGAAGGGAGTCGTTACCTTGTGGAACTCACGCAGGAAGGAACGCTCATACTCGCCCCGGCAGCGGTCCTCCATCCTCTCCCGAGTCACCTGGTGCAGGGTAGTGGTCACTGCCTCTGCACTGACCCGCTCCAGCAGACTGAGTCTGTGCCTAAAGGAAAGCCCTGCCCATGGAGCACCCAAGGCGCACACCAGCCCCTCACCCAGGATGGCCCCACCTGCAGAACACACCCGGTGCCCATAACCCTGCAGCCCTCCTGGACGGGGGGAAACTGTACCAATGGCTTCAAGGAAAAGCTGCTGGCAGGACAGAGCACTTCCTGCCCAGCTGGCCATCCCATGTGACCAGTGGCAGGAGATAGCTACCAGAACCCAAGGTTTGGCTAGTGAGGGCATTGATACATCACTCCCTGCTGCACAAATTACAGCTGCTGATGCCTAAATTTTCAGGCAGAGCCCAGTCTACAGTGGCAAATAGACCTTGGGAGGAGAAAGGTTGCCATATAACTTTCACCTGGTATAAACCCAGCAGAAGCCCTTAGCACTTATGCATGTTGAAATATCTGACCCCTACCAACAACAAGATCACCCCCTCAACCAACCTAAAAGACTTCCAGCTACATTACTGCACTCTGTTCAGCATGACAAACCACCACCAGTTGCCACAGAAGGTGTGATAGTCCCTGGAGATTACAATGAGACCTGGCTCTAATGAGATCTTCTCCTCTCTGAAGGACTGGGAAGGAAATCTGCATGCCCATACACTTGTTTAATCTGACACATTCTGAAAAGAAGAAATAGCTAGCCCATTGTTCAGTTAGGAAGTACAAACTCCCACAAAAGTGGGCGTCTTTTCTCTCTCAAAGAGTCTACGAAAAGCACAGCAGATTTTTGTAAAGCCAGGAGACTTGGAATCAAATCTGCTACTGTAGACATAAGCTATGCGGGATCCCAGCAAAAGTAAAGCCGAAACCCTGGGGAAGGTGTCAGAAGAGACACACACGTGTCTGGGACAGAGCATAAATTTGCTGAACAGGGACCCTTGGGACCTTCCCTCTCTCATGTTCCAGGCTATCAGAACATGTGGAAGAGACGCCATCTTCCCTAGTCAGCTCACCAGCTCCTGTAGAGGGCGGCTGGTTCTAGAGAAGCAAGCAAGAAATCAGGAGGGACAAGGGCACAGCCACCAGGCAGTACTCACAGGACTTGGCTGAGCTGGTGGAACTGCTCCAGGGCCTGGCGGCACCAGCACTGCTGCTTGTCACTACCACATCCTGCACACAGTGGGCTTTGCAGGAGCCGATAGTACCGGCGGCGGGCATACCGGCTGTCCAATTCTCCTTCCAGTTCCGGGTCTGTGCCCCCTTCCCCTTTCCTTTTACTCTGCATATAGACTCTCAGGAAGCGCCCATAGAGGCGCTGGACCATCTCCTGGAAGGTCCGAGGGGTGGAAAAGAACAGGACCCCCCGCAACATGGTGTGGACCTTTTCTCGGAGCCCCTGAGCACCAGTGCCCATCAACAAGCCCAGGCGAGTCCATTTCTCCAAAAGGTCTAGGCTGCGCAGGTAGGGATCCAGGCGGCTCTCCAGCAGGCCGAAAGCGTCAAGGAGCAGCAGAAGGCCCTGGGGTTCGTCGGCAGAGTTCTCGCGCTGGGAGATGGCATTCCAGAACTCGGGGCAGATGTTAGCCTGAAGGTCGTTCTGCAGCACCTCCACGAACCACTCCTCCAGGACAGAGTGCAGACCGTGGCCCCTCAAAACCTCCACAGCCGCACGGAGCTCCTCCTCCTTTCGTGGAACCGCACCGCTAGTCCGGGAAGATCCCTGGAGTTTGGAAAACGGTGCGGAAAGAGAATACAACACAGAGAAGGGAAGAGGCGGGAGAGGGACGGAACCGAAGGGAGGATGCAGAAACCCCACGCCCCCACCCGCAGCCGACGCTAGAGAGGGCTGCCAGGGCAGCTGAACTAGGCGGGCCAACAGAAGGAGGAAGGACTGCTGTGGTCCGTGGACGGAGCCGGATGGACCCCAAACAGGACGCCCTAAAGCGCGCAGGGTCCCGGGAACTCCACACGGCCCGCCGCTCTTTTCCTGAGCCTCACCAGCCCCAGCAGAGCCAGCGGCACCAGCCCGGTGCTCACTGTATTCCAGGCCACGAACAGCTCCTGTCCAGGAACGGGGTTGCCGTCCCCAGACACCGGCGCTGCCACCACAGCCGCCTCCTCAGTCTCCATCGGCGGCCACTAGCTTCCAGATCCGCCCGGCGCGGCGCGGAGGGATGACGCAAAACGTGACGCGGCACGCCGCCGGACGCACACGATAGGCGCGCGGCGAAGACGCGGAGGCGCGGACGTCCCGGCGAGGGCGTCGGTTAGAGTGGCGTGGAGCGGCACCCACCATGACCCAACAGGGCGCGGCGCTGCAGAACTACAACAACGAGCTGGTCAAGTGTGAGCAGGGGAGAGCGGGCGGAGGTCTGGCCCCGGTCGGGGCGGGGGGCGGGTGCCCGGTGCCCGCCCCCAGCACCGTCCTCAGCCCGGGCCCGCAGCATTGTCGCCGCCCGCCCTAGGCATCGAGGACCTGTGTCAGAAGCGGGAGGAGCTGTGCCAGCAGATACAGCAGGAGGAGGAGGAGAAGCAGCGGCTGCAGAACGAGGTGAGGCAGTTGACGGAGAAGCTGGCCCGCGTCAACGAGAACCTGGCGCGCAAGATCGCCTCTCGGAACGAGTTTGACCGTACCATCGCGGAGACGGAGGCGGCCTACCTCAAGGTGGGGCTCCAGCCGCGGGCCGTGGGCCTCGCTGGCATCTGGGGCTGGGGCGGCGTGACTTGGGCCGCTGCAGGCAGGGACAATGGGGCTTTCTGTTGGGCCCAGCGTGGGCAGGGTCCTCAACTGTGTTCATTCCGCTCAGCACGAGGAGCAGTGTGGGGCTGACACAGCCTTCCTTTGCAGGGTGGGAGCATGGGGTGTGGGGCAGGCGCAGGAGGGAAGAGGGCTGTGCCTGCCCTCCTTGGCCCAGTTAGACACAGCGCCCATGATCGGGCACCCAAGTGTGAGGCTTGGGCGGTGGGACCTTCCAACAGACGGAACAGAGGCAACCCATTTTGCTTCTGTGGCCCCAGATCCTGGAGAGCTCGCAGACTCTGCTTAGTGTCCTGAAGAGAGAGGCTGGGAACCTGACCAAGGCCACAGCTTCGGACCAGAAGAGCAGTGGAGGCAAGGACAGCTGACAAGCCTGGGTGGGCCGTCTCTGCCGTGCCTATGACAACTCAGCCCCCCACACATCTGTCTTGAAGCATTTTTATTCTTCATGGTGGAAGCTGCCTCCTCACACTTCAGATGCCCAGAGGAGCAGCTGGATTGCCACTGGCCTTGGGCGACAAGAGCCCTTGGCACAGCCCATGGGTGGAGTCTCGCTCTCTCCACTTGGGGTATGGGACAGTGGGCTCTAGGTCCGCTCCACATGGAGCCTCTGAGGGCTCCGTACTCCTTTGGTGTGCCAGAGGTCTTGGTCCTAGTCTAGACTCATCACTGTGGGAGCCTTCACTTTGTCCCTTCTCAGCTAGTGGGGACCCAGGTTCCAAATCTCAGGGCCTGCCCACATGGCTGATGACTATCAATAAAAGTTATGTTTGCAAAGATCTGTGCCAGATTGCTGCCTGCCTGGAGTGTAGGTTGCCAGACATCTGCAGTCTGAGCACAAGCCCTGCCCAGCTGTGGTGGGTCTTTGAGGGAGAGGAGAGGAGGGACTGCAGTGCCTTGTGACTGCCTCTTTGTTCTTGGGGACACAAGAGCTGAGGGTACAGGGCGGCAGCAGCCTTAAGCTCTCCCAGCAGGACCACTGGGGCTCTCCCCTGCATCCGGCATGCAGCCCATCCTCGAGTGAGGGGCTCTGCCACACCAGAGTGCCTAGCATAGCCTGTCCCAGGGACTGCTGGTGACTGCCGAGTGTGCACACCAGCCACTCTGGACCTAGGTCTCTCTCAGCAAGGACTGAGGGCCTTCACCCTGTTCCCTTCCGTAGTGCCAAGTTTTGCTTGGCCTAAGATACCACCAGAGCTGCCAGGGCCTAATGTCCCCCTTCCTGCAGCCATTCATGAGGTGTGACCCACTCCCATCCTGCTCTGAGCCCTATTAGCCTCAGTAACTGAGGCCCAGCTGCCCAGGAGCTGGATGGGAAGCAGGTACTGAGAGGATCCAGAGAAAGCTGGGCCCACCCCTCCTGGGGAACCACGAGAGACACACTCCCCTCCCTCCTGATCCATTAGGCAGCATCTCTGTACTGGATTCTACTCTCCAGGATGAAGACAGACACATTTGACACCTGAGGAAGTTTTGCCTTTGGACCTTAGACCACCCCACCTCTGGACTGTAGCTGCCCAGGCAGCTGAGAGCATATCTCAAGGGGGACACACCAGCCAGGCCTCTCAGGAGCCATCTGCTGCCACAACCTTGCTTCCAACCCCAGCCTGCTCCTGTGCAGCACACACTCTGTCCTACTCAGGCAGTAGCCTCTCTGGGAAGCTACTTAAAACCAAACAGCAGCAACATTCCCTCTACCCTGGGTCACGGGCGTTCCAGACTCCGCACTGCAGGCCAGCTTTACCCACGATGTGGCATCTAAGACGTGGGGATAGAGGGCGGGGAACAGGCTATGCGGACGGCAAGAGCCTAAGCATCAAGGTGCAAGGGTACTAGTTTGGGCCACCTGATGCCTTCCCAGCATAGGCGCCCACACTGGCCCCATCCCCATGCCAGGCGGAACACTAAACAGGAAGCAGCTTTGTCCAGTGCTGTTTATTGGGTCCGACATCAGAGGCAAAAGCTGCCATCTGGACCGGGGATGTAGCTCAGTAGTCTTGCCGCCTGCTGCGCAAGCACAAGGACCCAAGTTCGATCCCCGGTACCAAAAAAAAAAAAAAAAAGCTGCCATCTATCATAAAGGGTGGGAATGTTAGCTTGGGGGGGGCCTTGGAGTCCTCCAGAGAACAGCAGCCCCTCATCTGGGACATGCCTGACAGTGCTTGGGCACAGCAGGGAGGGGCTGGGAGACAGCCTTGGCAGCAGGACAGAGGGCAGCCTGGGGCCCTTGGTCACCGGTGAACCACCATCCAGTAGGACCTGGCCCTCCCCACAGGCACCTCCTGTCACCACTCTTGGAGCCCCTAACCTGGAGTGAGCCCCAGAGAGACCTGGCCCCAACAGCAGGAGCCCTGCTGCTTCCCAGGCCGGCACATCCCAGCCACAGGAAAGAAGGGGGTGCAGAATGCAGTCAGTTCCTGGGCTCCACAGCTGAGGATCAGAAATAAAGGGCTGGCTCACTGCGGAAGTCCGAGAGGTCATCCTGACTGGCAGGTGTGAGCTGACAGAAGACAGAATGCAGCCAGTGAGTCTCGTCCAGAAGTCACCACCCCCACTCCTGCCAGATGGCCCTGGGGCTGTGGGCATCCAGCCCTGCTCTGCCCGACTCACCATCACCTCCTTCTGGGGGGGCTCCATCGCACTTGGGGCCTGTGCCAGTGTCTGTTCCTGCCATGTGCTGAAGGCCACGGAGTGCTTGGGAGTATAGCTGGACAGGTCTGTGAGCCAAGGAACACGTGCAGGAACATGTGGACAAGTGGGTGAGTGGCCCAGCTCCACGCCCCCCACGCTGCCCATGCCAACAGGTGGGCACTCACCAGAGTTGCTGTCCAGCAGCCGGGGACTCTCAGGTCCCACACTGCTCACAAATGTGGCCCGGGGCAGAAAAAGGGCATAGGGCTTCTCAGCACTGTGATTCTCCTCCTCTTCCTCCTCCTCTCCCTCCTCCTCCTCAGAATCCCCCTCCTGCTCCCGCACCAGTGAGCTCTCGGAGGGGTACTCGAAGGTTGTCTGCAGGCTCTTGTCATTGAAGGATATCTTCATCTGGGGAGAGAGGCACGTGTGGCAGGGCCCCTGCGGGGCTGGGTGCAGGGGTGCTGAAGGGCATCTTCAGCTCTCCAGGGGCCCCAGTTGGGAGGAGCTCCCCACACCTGAGCCTGGGCCACCCATCCTCCCCCTCAGCACATGGTACCATAACTCCCAAAGCCAAATTCACGTCCTGTCCTGCCAAGCAGAAGCCATCACTCTGCCGAGGGCTACAAGAGGGGCCAGTGCCTGGGAATGCAGCACCAGGACCGCTTCCACAGGCCGAGCAATCCCAGCCCTGCTGCCCGCTCAGTCTCCCTTCCTAGGGCCTGCGCCCGGCCACGATGGTGACAGGCTGGCGGGGCCAGGGAGCCGAGAGTGCCCTCAGTCAGGATCCCCTCTGTCGACCTGGGATGGAGGGGTGAGCTTGGGGCCAGGCCATGCTGGGGACTTGGCTGCTCTTGGGAGCTGAGCTCCTACAGTCTGCTCAGCTCAGACCCAGCAGGTCGGTAATGAATATGAGCAGCCACTTGCCTGTGGCAGATGGGGACAGCCCTGCTGGGGCTCGAAATATTAAACTCCTGGGCACAGGACACCAGCAGCCAGCTCAAGTTCCCCCGCCTCCCCTGAAAGGAGCTGAGGCAGGAGCGGCCCCAGGCAGAGAACCAGGACAGCCCAAGTGCAGCAGGAGAACAAGGCCTGGCAGGAGGGTCAGGCCCACCCCAGGCAGCTGCGGTGGAACGGGGCAGCAAGGAGTCTGGCACAGACCACTGGGAGGGCACCTATGGCCCCCAGGAACAGGGCACTAGCATGAAAGGCACATACTCCTGCCTCCTGTCCCTGCCCACAGCAAGGGACACCACGTTCCACACCAGGGAGGGGCTTGGGGGTGCCTGAGCGCCCGCAGTTCCCATCCCAGGACACTCACAGCACTTGGCCCTGTACCTGGGCTTTCTGCACAGATGGGCAGACTTCCAGGCTGCCCGACGTGGGAAGGCACACTGTCCCTTGCCCTGCCCTGGCTTCTGGTGGGGCTGCCCAGTCCTCCAGCTGTGGTCTCATGGGAGGCTGGGCAAGGCATGGGCCAGGATGGTGGAGCAGCCACCAGAGCCCACAGGGACCTAGCCCCCACCAGGTGGCTTGGGGGTGGTGTCACTAGTCCTCCAGACAGATACCCAGGAGGATCCGAGCAGCATGCAACTGGCAGGCCCTATGGGAAGGGAGGCCCCCTTCAGGCCCGGATATGTGGTGCTATCCCTGCTGACCCCCGCCCATCCCCCACCAAGCACCCAGGAAGGAGGAGCTGCCAGGGGCCAGCCGGATTAGTGCGCCCTCATTAGTCCACATGACCAGCTCTGTGCAGGAGGCCAAGGGAGCTGGGCACTCGTGGGCATGGAGCCTGGCACAGCCTGGCTGGGGGAGGGGTGGTGCTCACAGGCTGGCTGCCCTCAGCTGCTGCCCAGGGCCTGGTCACATCCTGCCACCCTCAGAGCCCCGGTCAGTGGGTCACGGGACACTGTGTGACTCATGCTGCTGGGGGTGGGGCACAGCCTCTGGACCCCTGACGGGATGGGTGAGTGTATGTGGTCAAGGACCAGTGCGGTACAGTCCAGTCACCCGCTTCAGGGGACTCTGCCCGTCACACAGAGCGTGCAGGCAGGTGGCGCAGAACCTAGACTTTCACAGGGCTCTTTTGTTCTCTCTCAGACCTCCCTGCCTGTGCATGCCCAGCTTGGGTTACTGAAGGGCGTCCGCCCTGGACTCAGGGCCAGCGAGCTGGGCTCAGTCTGCCCCACCACCTGCTGCCTCCCATCCCCCACTCAACATTCCCAGGAGTGACCGAACACAAGACCACACTGGCCCAGCTGGGATGTCCACAGCCGCTTGCTCCCTGAGGCACTGGCTGAACAGGGGCCACACCATTCCTGGGGTTCCGGGCTCCAGAAAGGCCATGGCGCGCCGGTGGGAAAGGTGGGGGAGGGGGCTGGGGAACACCTGGAGGAGGGAGGCAGGGAGGGGCAGCATGCCGGGCTGCAGGGTGGGGTGGTGGGAGGTGGTAGCCCTCAGGTCTGCAGACAGGAGGGTAGAAAGTTAGGGTAGAAACTACTGCAGGAGGGTGGCAGGCCTCTGGAGGGTGGCAGGCAAGCTCTGGGACAGAGAACTAAGAGGTGGGGAGGGAAGAAGCGGCCAGACAGGAAGGAGCCAGGCCAGGTGGCACTCCACAAAGAGGACAGGCTGACAGCGCCCAGTCCCACGGGAGTGGATGTGAGAACGAGAGAACACCCCACCTGCCAGGAAGTGGGGTGGGAGTGGGGCTGCAGCAACCTACAGCAGTCAGCCCAAAGCCTGGCCTGAAGGGAGGGACGGCATCCGGCTCCTCTGCCAACAGAGAACCTACCTGTGAATGTGCCCTGCCAGGCAGCCTTCTAGGAGCACAGGCTAGAGGAGGCAGCTCTCAATCCAGAGCAGGGCTGCAATCCCCCAAGGCCAGGCAAGGGCATGATACCATCTGCTGAGCTGCCCCTCACTTGCACCCTGAGAAAGGCACCAGCCACTCCCACCACCTCCTTGGGGGCAGCAGCCACAGGGGGACCAAGTGAGCAATCCACCCAGCCCACCCAATCTCTCACAGGGGAAGAAGAAGCAGGAAAGTGACCCAATCACAGGCTGGCTGGAGCAGCCAGGGGGCCATCCTGGGTCCCCATCCTGGGTGCTCATAGCCCAAGGGCTGCAGGCAGGAGGGACACCAAGGAGCAGAGTAATGGTGCCCTGCCTTGTGCGGTGCTCAAGAGGCGGACAGCCTCAGGCCCATCCCTGCCCAGCAGGCACACAGGTCTCGCTGGGTATGGCAGTTGGTGCACACACAGGCAAGACATCACAGCCAGCAGGATGGCCATGCCAGCCATTCTCCATCTGGACCCCCAGCCCTCAGGCTGGCACAGACACCAGGGCAGGCTGCTAGGGCAGGGCCTCTTCTCTGTCCCAGCTTCGCCTCCCACTACTCCTTCTACTCCTGCTGGTCCTTGAGCCCCACCCTGTCCTTCTCACCCCAACCTAGCCACAAGTGACCCCTATGGCTTTGTGCATGGTAGGAGGCAGGCTGACCAGGCTCTTGGTAGCAGCCCTCAAGTCCCAGGAGAAGCCAGGCTGATGGGGGGTGGGGGGCAAGCCAGGATAGGGGAAGGGGTAGGGCTCTGGAGACAGGAACTCAGCTCCTGCCCAATAAGCTCCATGACCCTATAAGCCCCAGTCTCCTCGTCTACACAAGGGGCACTGCCATCCTTCCTACCTCTGGGGCAACAATGGAGCGAGGGTTGCCTCTTACAGCAGCCAAGGTCAGGATCAGGGAACAGGGAGGGAGAAGGAGGCAAGCAGGCAGGAGGGACTGGGGGCGGGTGGCTAGGTGAGAGGACGGGCCCATGTGGAGGTCCTCATGGATGCCCAGTGAGGCAGATGGAGCCAACTGGAGGCCAATGCCCCTACCCAAATATGGGAAGATACTACAGGCAGGATGGAGCAGGAAGCACGAGGGAGAAAAAACCAAAAGACAGGGGAGAACAGGTCTGCTTACAGGGAGCCACAAGGCACAATCACTACCCTGTCTCCCCAAGGAAACTGGAAAGAGAGGTGGCTGGGGGGATCCTAGGCTCCAGCGGGCTCAGGTGTGCCACAGGCGCCAGGCGAGCTACAAGGAAAGGCACACCTGCCTGGGCAGCACCTGACAGAGTCATTTAGGGCTGGCCTTGGAATTTGCCCCCAGGACAAGCACAAGTCCAGAAACAATGAGGAAGAGCCTGAGGAATGTTTTCCCTGTGCCCAGAGGGTTCCAGGCTTCGGCCTGGGTTGGCCAGGAAGTTGTGGTTCAGCTGGCTTCTGGCTGGAGCCTCTAGCTGGGAGGCACTGGGTCTCTCTGCCCAAGGCGCCTCCAGGCCAGGCCTGACACACACCTAAGTGCCGTCCACACCTGCACACAGGCCAGGACCTGCCAACTCCAGGCCCCTGTGCGGGGCGGGGGGGTGGGGGGGTGGGGGGGGGTAGGGTGTGTTCCCTAGCTGTCAGAGGAGCTATGCTGGGAGTTGCCTCAAGGAGGGGTTTGACCACATTGATACCACTGATTCCTATCCCTCCTCCAAGGCCCTCTGACCCCAGCCACCTGCACAAGCCAGACCAGGGCACAATCAACAGGCCCAGACTGTTTCTTCCAGCTGACCCACAAGGGTTCTGGCCTGCCCAGCTAATTCCAGCTGGAGCCCTAAGAGCCAGCAGGAGGTTCACACTTCCTGCCCCACCCCTGCGAGGTGCACAGTGGGTCAACATCCCCAGACCCCAGGACACCTCGGCTCCCACAGGGCTTGGTCCTGGCACAGCCACACCGCCCAGCTCTCTGGTCCCTGGAGAAGCCCCCTGCTGTCAAGCCAGGTACCCGGAAACAAGGCTCCAACTACACACAGCTCCCACACCTTCTACATCACTCAGTACTGCTGGCAGCCCGCCCCGCCCTGACCTTTTTTCTCGAGGAGCCAGGCTTGAGGAGACAGGACTTCTGCAAGGCCAGGTAGCCACCAATCACCTCGATCTCGTGCACGGTGGGGTAGCGCTTCTTTAATGTGATCTTCAAGGCCTGGGGCCCCAAGAGGCTCCTGGCCTCCCCTTCCTCACCCTCCTGTGGTTGGGGCTCTCCATTGGCCTGACTGAAGTGTAGCTCTTGCAGAGTCCCTGGCTTCCTCTTGGGCACCACCGTGAAGGTGTTACTGCCCCGGTGCTGGAGCTCTGAGATGTGCCCGGGCCCGGAAGGGTGCAGGTGGTACTGCGGAGGCACACCAGCCCCTGAGCAGGGCACTTTGGCTTCTTGCGGGGCCTCCTCCTCCGAGTCCACTTCATCAATGAAGGTGACGGGCAGTCCTGGCATCCCAGGCTCCCCGACATTCTTGGCCAAGCCGGGAATCCCCAAGCCCACAGCAGGCTCAGCTTCAGCAGTGGTCGGGAGGAAGAGGGGTGGCGAGGATGGCCTCTGCCGCGTAACAGCCCGGTCTGTGAGGGCAGTGGCTGGCCGGGGGCAGCCCCCATCAACAGCTGACTGCACTTCAACCCTCAAGGGGCTGCTTCCCAGGGCAGATGCACCATCCTCTCCGGGTGCCGGCTGGACTCCAAGCTCCTGGCTCTGAGAGACCGGGTTCGCCGCTCCCTTTGGCAGCTCCACAGACTGCCTCCTTTCGGGAAGGGCCTCAGAGACCTTCCACTTGGGGATGAACATGAAGGAGTTGCGGGAGTTCACACGGAGCGAGGCCAAGGCAAGCGCCTGGAGGTCCCCCAAGGGGATGGTGTCCATGTCTGGCTTGGGGGCCGGCCTTATCTCGAAGGAGTTGTTGGCGCTGGTGGCGGAGGAGACCCGGTTTGGAGTGGCACTGGCACGGCTGGGCTCCCGGGCTGGGAAGGCAGGGGACGCGGCTAGAGTGGCACTCGGGGTCCCGGGGCTGGGGGGCGGGTGGAGGGGGAGCTCCCCCGACTCCACCTTTGGCTTCCATTCGCCCGGCGTAGGCGCGGGGCCCACGAGCCCGTTGGCAGGGCGGGCTCGGGGCTCGAGGGCCGAGGCTCCGTTGGGGAGCAGACGTGCGCCAGCGCTGCGGGGCAGGCCTCGGGGGTGGACGGTGAAGGAGTTGCTTCCAGTCTTCTGCAGGAAGTCGTTGCGCCGGGACCGGGGGCCGGCCCCGCCTCCGGGACGCCCGGGCTCGCAGCGGGCGTTGCGCTGGCCCCCGCGGGAAAGGGAGGTCGCAGGCGGCGGACTTGGGGGTGCAGCCGGGCCGGGGATCGCGAGTGGCGGATCTGGGGGAGCGGCGGGCCAGGGGGCGAGCGCGCGCGGGCCAGGGGCCGGTGGTGTAGGCGGCACGGGCCGGGCGCACTCGGAGCTGCCGTGGCGGCGCGGCGCGGCCGTCGGGTCGAACTTCTCCAGCAGGCGGCTGACACGGCCGGGCGGCGGCGCCTCGAACACCAGCACTTCGGCGGCGCGGATGCCGGCGGCCGGCGGCGCGGCGGGCGGGAAGCCGGGCGCAGACTCGATGATGAGGATGTTGTCGGCGCGGATGGTGCGCACGCCCGGCACACGGCAGTAGAGCTCCAGCAGCGGCTGCGCCGGACGCGCCCCGCGCCGCCGCTCCGACTCGAGCCGCATGAATGGGTTCTCCCGCAGCGGGCCCAGGCTCTCGGCCACCACCAGCGGCTCGGCGGAGCCTTCGGGGGCCACGGCGGGCGCCGGGCCTGTGCCCAGGGCGGCCAGCTTGGCCCGCCTGCGCTCCAGGATCTCCCGCTTCCAGGCGGGGATCGCGGCACGCGGGCACGCATCCGGCCGCCCCAGGCCGGCCATGCTGCAGACGCGGCCGACGACAAGACTGCGCCGGCCGCCCGACCAGCGGCGCCGGTCACTGGACAAGCGGGCCTTCACGCCGCGCCACGCCCCCTCGGGCCACCGCCCATTGGGCGAGAGCGCTCGGGCCCGCCCCTCCCCGTCCAACCTATGGAGGGAGGTGGAGGCTTTGGACCTGTCGATTGGAGGAACTCGCCTTGGTCCCGTCCTCCTACGGCCTCATTGGGCTACGCCCAGTGTAGGCCGGTCCCCATTGGGGAAGGGGTCGGACACGCCCCCGGCCCTCGCGCCACTCTCGGGCGGCCCCACTTCCGCCTCTGAGTTCAGGGCTCAGCGGCCAACTGGGGGGCGGGGCTTGGCCTGGATCCGGGAGGACCCCTGGGCCCATCGGCTCAGGCGACCTTGGCGGAACCAGGACTTCGTATCCCCAGCGTCCAGCCTCCTTGTTTCCTCCGTGCAGGGTGCAGCGCGGGAGCTATCCTTGCTCCTGTGGCCTTGGCGCAGGCCACACCGGGCTCTCACCTGAGTGGCTGGGAAACGTGGGCCCCTGCAGGAAGTATAAAAGCCACTTCTGAGACTGGACCTGAGTAATTGTTCTGAAACAGGGTTTTGGTCAGCTCCTAGACGTGTGGATGAGTCTCTGACGCACACCCAGCTGTCGGCGACCCCCAGCCCCAACATCTGTCCTTACAGCACCAACCTTCAGGGAGACAGGGAGGCAGGGCCTTTTACTGCACTCGGACAAGGAGAAGCGTGGGTCCCCGGGAGCTAGGCAACGGCCAGTCTTTCTGTCTACCCTGTTGTCAGGCCACTGGGACTCTTCTTGAATACCATCCATCCTAAGACTGGGCAGGGAATGCCGCTGACCCTGAAAGCACAGCGTCCTGGCCAGCAGGTTTTAAGAAAGCCCAGGGTTTCTTCCTCTGAGGGCTGCAGTGCCCATGGTTTTTTCCAGCCCAGGGAGAGTAAAGAGATTGCTTAGATCCATGAGAGCAGGAAACTGGGGGCACAGACACGGGTGTCACCCTTTCTTCACTTGGCCTGCAGCTTGCTTGGTACCCAAACTGTTCTCATACCACGTGTCTTCCAGGGGCTCAGTTTAAGGGCACCTGGGTCTCTGGAAAGACACTGCAGGTTTTGGCCTGGGGAGCCCTTCTTGGCCTCTGGGTCCCAGAGCAGTGTGTACCTGCTCCTACCTTAGTTCTGCCTTCCCCCTGCTGATTCATTAAGCTGGAGATGAACTGGATCCATCCTCCAGAAACCCTTCTCTAGTAACTCCAAAGGAGACTTTGAATAGTCATCAGTTTTACACCAACCAGAGTGCCGAATTCCAGATTACCAAGACAAAACAAAATATTGGGTGGGCGATGAGACAGGGTCTCAGTATGTAGTTTAGTATATGTGCTGCCGAAGCAAGCACCTCCGTATGTAGTTTAGACTGTCCTTGAACTATCTAAGCCTAGGCTGGCCTTGAACTAACAGCAATCCTCCTGCCCCAGCCTCTCGAGTACTGGGATTACAGGCATGAGCCACCATGCCCAGGCAGCAAAACAAAATCTAAGCATAACATTATAAGGAAAACCACATCGTTGGCTAGGCTGCTAGAGGAGAGGGCAGTATACTTGTTCTATAGAGGGGTAGACAGTAAATGTTTGAGCCCAGTGTTTCTTAACGGACAATTTTGTCCCCTAGGGGACTTGGCAATGTTGAAATAAACTTGGTTGTCACAAGTGGAAGGTATCCAGGACTGCAAAACACTTACCTCTTCAGGACAGTCTCCTTCACCCACAATAAAGGATGATTCTGCTGAGACTGAGAAACCTTGAAGTCTGCAGGGCACATGTGCTCTCAGTTTTATATATATATATATATATATATTGTGTGTGTATGGGGTACCAGGGATTGAACTCAGGACCTGGTGCTTGGACCGCAGACACCAGAATAACTGAGCTAAATCCCTGGCCCTTGTTTTTGTTGGGGTTTTTTGTTTGTTTTTCGGTACCACAGATTGAACTCGGGTCCTTGCACTTTCGAGGCAGGTGGCAGCCCTGCTGAGCTAAATCCCCGGCCCTTGTTTTTGTTTTGTTTTTTTATAGCCACTTGGGAAGACACTCTGGCATAGCCTTTGTGGGTTTGCTTACTTACTGATTGATTGTACTAAGGATTGAACCCAGGGCCTTTACACTGAACTATGTACCCAAGTCTTTTAATTTCTTTTGAGACAGGATCTTGCTAAGTTGCCCAGGTTAGGCTCAAATTTACAGTCCTCCTTCAGCTTCTCCAGTAGCTGGGATTGCGGGTGTGTCACTGTATCCAGCGACAGCCTTTGTCTTTAGCCTTATAAGAATGTAAAAACTTAGCTGAGTGCCATGGCACATGCCTGTAATCCCAGCTACTCAAGAGGCTGAGGCAGGAAGATTGCAAGTTTGAGGCCAGTCTGAGTAAGTTAGCAAGATTTCATCTCAAAAGAAAAAAATAAAAAGGGATGGGGATGTAGCTTACTAGTAGAGTATCCCTGGGTTCAATCCCCAGTATTGGGGGTAAAAAATGTAAAAACTACCATCAGCTCAAGACCCATACAAAAATTGGCTTTAGGCCATTGTTTCCCTGCTCTACAGGACACCAGTGAAACCCACTGATGACCACAACCTGGCAAGAAGCCAAAAGCTCTGGTGTCATAGGTGCCACTCCACAAGTCCTCAATTCTGGCCTAGACTGTCCTCAACCTGGGGGGCCGAGATACCCACCTCCTAAAGCAGGAAACAGGGATTCTCCAAAAGTAGCCCTCCATCATTCACTGTGCTCTAGTAACACTTTCTGGTCTACCTACATCAGCTCTCTAACCAGTTACTCCACACAGGAGGGAACATCTCAACATTTGTCTCATTCAAGTCTTAAAAGACACAGACAACACTTTTCATTTCAGGAAAACATTCTCTTATTTTATTTTCATGTTAGCAAATGTTCTCACTTGGCACCTGACACCTCAAACCAAGGACCTCAGGCCAACAAACCTGGGCTGCTCACAAGCTCCCATCTGCAGGTCTCCTTGTCCACCATGATCGCAGCACCTGTTCCTATCTTTGGTTCCCTCCGGAGGCCTAAATCTGTCCCAGATGCGCTAATGGTGCAGGCCACCAGGTGGTGGAAAAGTCCATGAAACTGCAACCTGCTACAACAGAACACCAAGCAGTGCCTTGAGTTCTTTACTCAGGTAGCAGATATCCAGACAGGGTCCCAGTCACGCTCTTAACAGTTTTCTTCCCTGCCTGGCAGGAATGAAAAAAGGGCTATTCTCTCCCCTGACACAGGGAAGGAGATACAAAGTTTCTTACACTTTCAGAGCTCAACAGTCTAAGGATGCATGCTCTGGATGGAAAGAGCAATGAGCTCTTAGGTCGCTGCTGCTGGCTGGACAAAATCCCCAAGTCCAGCTTTGCTACTTTTGGAAAGGAGTACATCCCCAGGAGGCACGGAAAATGCTCAAAGCCCAGCAGGACCCTCAATTTATATGCAGTTTCCAACTGGCCTGGGGGCCTTCTCAGGATCTCAGTTCAGGATTAGCAACTCAAAGCATGGATAACAGGAAATACATCTCAGGAATCGAGGCTGTTCTCTTTAGCCCCGATGAGGAAAAACCTCAGGCATGACTGGCAGAGAAAAAACTGGGTACTCAGCTGGGCACCAGCAGGCGCTGCCTTCAGTCCAAGAACTCCGGTGTGGCTCAAGTAGGGCCTCAGGTCCAGGACCGGCACTCCAGCTGTGCTGTCCTCTCTCTGGTTCCTGACTGAGGCTAGTTGACGCGACAGGCACGGATCATGAGGAGCTGCAGGAGAATGAAGACCGGAGACGTGATCAGGCCGAACCAGAGCTCTCGAGCCTGCTCCACCAGCTTCTGGCACAGCAGCATCTCAAAGACGAACTTGAGGCTAAGAACCGTGAGAACCCAGAAGAGGCGCAGCACAGCCAGCCGCTTCTCCCCATCTTGGAAGAGGCGCACAGACACGATGGTGGTGAAGTAGGTGCTGAGCCCGTCGGCGGCGAAAAAGGGCACGAACACGTTCCACCAGGAAAGGCCTGGGGCCAGGCCGTCTACGCGCAGTGCCAGCAGCACGGAGAACACCAGAAGGGCCAGCAGGTGCACGAAGATTTCAAAGGTGGCGAAGCCCAGCCACTGCACCAGCTCCCGCAGAGAGAAGAGCATCTCGCCGTTGGGGCGCGGGCCAGGCCCCGGCCGAGCGCGTTCCCAGCGGGGCAGCCCTGCCTCTGCCCGCAGGCCTGACCAGCGCACGCCACCGCTGTGAGCGAGCGGCCTCGCCCGCCCTGGGCCCCGGCACCCGGGCCCGGAACAACGCCGATTTCCCCAGCCCCGGCCCGGGACCCAGTACTGGCTGCCGTGGAACCCTGCAGCAACCGGACGCCATGCCCCGCCGGCGCGGGTCGAACACGTCACTTCCGGTCGACACCGGAAGGCGGAAGCGGCGCGGGTCCGGGATCTTGGTTCCTGGCCCGTCGTGATGCCAAACCTTCAGCTCCTGGTGCTCTTCGGCAGCCAGACAGGCACTGCCCAAGATGTGGCGGAGAGGCTGGGCCGCGAGGCTCGGCGCCGGCGGGTGCGTTGCCGCGTGCAGGAGCTGGACTCGTACCCCGTGGTGAGGCTCGGAGCCCGGGCGGGAGACCCTAGGCCGGAAGGCGTCGGGCTGGTCGGAGCCGAAGCAGGGGAAGAGGAGGCTTGGCTGCAGGGCGCAGCCGACCGGCCCCTTTGGCCAGTCACTCTGAGTGAAGGGGGCCATCTCGGGCCTGTTCGTGACAGCCAGAGCTCTTACACTTGTGTCTTTTCGTTGAGGCGAATCTGATTAGGGAGCCCCTGGTGATATTTGTTTGTGCGACTACAGGCCAAGGAGACGCCCCGGACAACATGAAGGTAAGACTGGGTTGGTGTGGCTCCCCCCACCCTAACCCCATTTTCACGGCTTAGAAAGTCCAAGAAGCACTTTAAGTCGTTGCCCTTGGTGACACTTTAGAGGTGGTTCCGAGAGGATACCTCTGAGTGGAGCTCCTTGCCAATAAATTCTCGGGGATCAAACTCAGGACCTTGCGCTTGTGAGGCAGGCGGCGGCACCACTGAGCTAAATCTTCAGCCTGGCCAATAAATTTTTAATTTGATAGCCACTTGATAGCCTCGTTCTCCATTTTAACACTTTTGTGTTTTTCCAGACATATGTAGGACTCTGGCCTGGGTCTTGTGTGTATCTCCAGGCTGTGTAGCCTTCAAGGAACATTCTTTAATTGTTTGATCATCTTGGATGAACTTGTATTTCTGGCACCATCTAGTGCTGGGGATCCAGCTGTGAACCTAGTGGCCACATTTCTAGCTCTCACAAGCTCACAGTAGAAACAGCAGGTTTCATGGCAGTTACAATACCAGAAAATGCCTGCTGCTGGGGAACATGCCGAATGTTGTGTGAGCCTGGGGCCTCATGTAGAGCTTTCTGGAAGGAGCATAGGCTGAGTCCCAAGGATGAATGGGAGCTGGACAGGGAAGATGGAGCATCCCGTGCAGAGGAGAAAGATGGCCTGGCCTATGTGAAGGACGAAAAGCAGTTAAGGATGGCCAAGCTAAGGAGTGCATCCAGGCAGGAGGGGAAGGGGAGATAGGCAGGAAGCCAGGCCAGATGCAGAGTCTAAATAGCCACAGTAAGGCAGGTAGGCTGGAAGGGAAGGGCTGTGAGGCCTGGGCCAGCAGAGTAATGCTCACATTCTAGCAACACCGCCTCCTCTCTGCAGAGTGTGAGATGATGCCAGAGATTTCAAAGCCCAGGCAAGAGGTGCTAGTGGTCTGAGCCAGAGCAGTGGCAAAAAGTGCAAAGTGGATGCATTCTGGAAAGGTTTAAGGAGGTAGAGTGTGCAGGACTTGTAATTGAAGGGGTCTGGAAGATGAGAAAAGGTAAAATCAAAACAGGGATTGGGATTCTGAAACCAGAATGGGTGCTAGCCATGGAGAGAGGATGTGGTGCTTCCAGGTGCCGGGAGATGTGAATAGGTCTGGAACTCTAGGGGGGTTCCTGGGACCAAAATCCAGAGGTGTGACAAAAACCCCTCCCCCAAGACCACTGCCTGCATCACAGCAGAGGGCAGGGCTGTGGCCAGCAGAGGGGAGGGCATGTACCTTTCTCAAGGCCAAGGTCAAAGGGACTGGGGATTTAGCTCAGTGGTTCTGCTGCCTGCCTCACAAGCCCAAGGACCTGAGTTCAATCCCTGGTAACAAAAAAAAATGCTGCATGGAAGTTAAATAAGACGAGGCCTGGGAGGCATCCCTGGGATTGTTTTTGTTTTTGTTGGTACCAGGGATCGAACTTGGGACCTTGTGCTTTTGAAGCAGGTGGCCGAACCACTGAGCTAAATCCTGGCTCTGTGATTGTTGATTTAGAGTAGTTTCTTGGCTTATGGGCAGAGAAGCCAAGTTACTGGGGATCAGAGTTAGTGGAGAGGTCTTCTGAGAATGTCTGGATATTTAAACATTCTGGCTGTGAAAGAGCTAAGGAGTTCAAAAGAAGGCGTTTATAGGATGGGAGAGACTCACTCGGCATGTTCAGTGTTGGTGGAGGAAGGAAAGGGAGAAAGAGGCTGAAACTTGAAGAACCAGGAGGGGGTGCCGGGTGGAGCCCTGGTAAGGCCTGAGCACAGCCGGGGCTCTCCTCAGATGGAGAGGGACAGAGTGGGTGATAGGATGGAAGCAAGAAGTGAGTGATGGCATGGAAAGGTGCTGGCTTAGGAAAAGAGAGGTAATGAGACTCTTTTCAGGTCTGAAGTGCGCTGGGCTGTCAGGGCAGCCAGTGACACCAAGGGGTAAGGATCACACTGAAGTATGGCGAGACTCAAGTGGACACTGAAGGGAAGAATGGAGGGAACGGGCAGCCCTCAGGAGAAACCACCCTCCCTGACCACAGCAGGAACTGGGCTCCTTTGGCAGCTGCAGGCCCTGGACCACAGAGGCTGAGGTGCAGCTCCCCAGTGGCCATCTGGCTGTTGGGCAGGAAGCCTTGGCCTCTTTGCTGTGTTCTTCTTTGAGAAGCAGCGAGATCACGGTGAATGGCCCAATGGTCCCTGCCCTGCTGGTAGTTCAGCCCACTGGGCACCAGGCATGTGTCCAACACTTCCATCACCCTCTTGAGTACAGGTGGATCGTGGGCAACTGCCACACAGAGCAGAAGCTTCAGTGAGAGGCACAGGCAGAGAAATCAACAGGAGTAGGTCGGACACAGCACCCACGGGAAAAGGCCAGCCCCACAGAGCAGGACGGCTGGCAACACAGAAGAGGGTTTTTAACGGATGAGAGGGTGCAGCAGAGAAATTCTCCCTAAGGGATGTGACAGAGAGCAAGGTGGAAAATGGAAGAAAAGAGCTCAGAGCTCAAAGATCAGCTAAGCATGATGGTACACACTTGGAATCCCAGCATCTGGGGGGCCGAGGCAGGAGCATTGCAAGTTTCAGCGTCACCTAAGTGACTTAGCAATACTCTGTCTCAAAAATTGTTTTAAATTGTTTCTTAAATGTCTGGAGGTTTAGCTCGGTGCAGAGGCCCTGTGTTCAGTCTCCAGTACTGCCAAAACAAAAACTGCATGCCCGGACCCTCAAAATGTAAAAGATAGGGAGAAAATTATCAAGAAAAGTGGCAAAACGACCCAGAGCTGAAGGCCGAGGCTCCAGCCCGGGAGTGGCCGCATGCCTGAGAGGAGTGTGCTGAGAGGGAAGGGGCCGCCGGCCGAGCCACGCTGTGTGTCTGGTTGTTGGGCGGCTGCTGGGGGACACCAGGCAGCACACAGACGGCGCTGACTTCTTAGCAGCAGGCACCAAGCTAAAGCAGCCCTGGACCCAAGGGGCACAGTCCTCCCTGACAGTGTCACCCACAGGCCTCTCCCTGAGCCCTAGGGCTTCAGGAAATCAGGCCCCAGGAGGCAGAGACATTTGTTTGACAGCTGCCAGCAAGGTGCCAAGATGGTGTGGGCCACCCAGGGCCAGTGGGCAGAGCTGGGCACTGACAGTGCCAACGTCGCTTGGCCCATCATGTGGGGTCTGAGGGCTCTGCTGCTGCCTCTGTCCTTGTCCACAGAAAGGGAGGTGGTGAAGCAAAGCCAGGCTGCAGTTGGGCGGCAACTCGATGCCTTTCCTCGTGGGTGGGCCTCAGTGCTGCCAAGGAAGGCGTGGAGTGGGGGTGCTCCCAGCTGAGGTCCTCTGGCTCCAGGGGTGGCGTGGGATGTGTCCCAGGTGCTCTGAGGCTTGAGCATTGGGACCTGGAACAGCAGGCGGGTGGGGGCGAGGGTCCCTGGGGAAAAGGGAGCAGAGGAAGGAGGGAGGCAGGCGAGGCAGAGGGTTCTGGTGGTGGCAGCTCAGAACCCCATGGGGACCCAGCCAGAGCTGCACCTGGGACCCAGGCCAAGCCCTGACCAGGTTGGGGAGATGCCGGCCTTGGGGCTGGCTGGAAGCAGAGGGCTGAGTAGCAGGTGTGCAGACAGCCAGGTGCATTGGCTTCCCAGCCTCTTTGGAGTACTGGCTTTTTTTCTCCTTTATAATTTTATGCATTTTCCCAAGTTTTTTGGTGCTATAACAGAATAAAAACCAGTTTTGTTGTTGTTTGGCAACCCAGGCTCTTAAGGAGCAAGTGTGTGTCATGCCCTGGGAAGGAGGCCTCACCGCCAAGTGCAGGCCTGGTGCTCAGCTCCTGCCTCCCTGGCACGTGGCCCTGGCCAGCCTGCTCCTGCCAGGTGCCTTCCAGCCCTTTGGCCAGGTGGTTCCATCTCGTTCCGCCCCGTCCTGAGACTCCCCTACATCCCCACACAGACGGGCTGGCCTGGAGCCAGGGGCCCTAACATGGGTTTCCTCTGGCCCAGAACTTCTGGAGGTTCATATTCCGGAAGAACCTGCCGGCCACCTCCCTCTGTCAGCTGGACTTTGCCGTCCTGGGCCTCGGGGACTCCTCCTATGCCAAGTGAGTAGGGGTGGTGGGTGTGGGGCCCAGCACACTGGCCACAACAGGGATGGTTCTCAAGGTCTGTGCCCCTCCAGGCTTCGAGAGGGGCCGGGCATCCAGGCAGCACAGCTGGGCTCACACCAGCCAGGGTCACACCCTAGCCTGTGCCTGAAGTCGACAAAGACCAGCCCAGTGCTGCTCCCTGCCAGGGATAAAGCAGACACCGTGAGGTGTTTATGCTGTGGGCAGAGGGCTGAGGTGGACAGCTTGCTCCTATCCACCTCCAAGGTCATGCCTCATCTGGCCAGGAGCGGCCACTGGGTTTGCTGTTTCAGCGTTTTCACAACACACAGCCACATCTCTGAGTAGTGTCACTTCGTATCATTGCCTAGTAGACAAGGGATTTGTGTTCAGGGTATAGAACATCTTAGGCCCAGCTTTGAGTCAGTCTGTCCAAGGGCCCCAGGGTTGTCCAGCGCCGCGCGCGTGACAGGATACTCTGCACGAGATAAAGAGCACAGAAAACGAAAAGGAGCAGCCTCGCATTGTGCTCTCCTAGCAGCTTTTGTACCTGTGCTGTGCACACCAGAGCAGCCCCAGGTGGTAAGAGGTCCGAGGGCCGCTTTTGCTTTATAAACAGAAGTGAAACTGACACCCTCCTAACTCGAAGCCTTGAGCTGAGGGCTGACCAAGCCCTGGCCAGGGTCAGCACTGTCCCCTTACCAGCTGCTTCCTGCTGATCTGGGCCCTGGTGTGCCTGGGCTGCAGTCCCAGCCCAGCCCAGCCCAGCCCAGCCCAGCCCAGCCCAGCCCAGCCCAGCCCTGCCCAGCTTCTCCGTCTGCAGATTCAACTTTGTGGCCAAGAAGCTGCACCGCCGGCTGCTGCAGCTTGGGGGCAGTGCCCTCCTGCCTGCCTGCCTGGGTGATGACCAGCATGAGCTGGGGTGAGTACTGGCCCCGGGCCTCCGTCTTGGCTGTGGTGGACAGATGAGCCACCTGGCCTCGGCCAACAGCTGTGCTCTCTCCCAGGCCGGATGCCGCCATCGACCCTTGGCTGGGGGCCCTGTGGGAGAAGGTGCTGAGGCTGTACCCGGTGCCCCGGGACCTCACCAGGATCCCCCCTGGAGTCCCGTGAGTGAGGGTCTTGGGTCAGCCCTGGAAGGGCTGCAGACATACCCTGGCCAGGGACCTTGCCCTGGTTCCTGCAAGTGGGCGGGTGGCTCAGGAGGGAGCCCACAGGCCGGTGCCAGTGCCCCCGGGCCTGATGCCTGTGTCGTGTCCCCCACCCCGCCAGCTTGCCCTCCACGTTCGCCCTCCAGCTCTTCCAGGAAATACCCAGCGAGGTCCCCCCGGAGCCGTTTGCACCCAGCGTGGATCCTCATCAGCCCCCATCAGAGTCACAGCCCTTCCTGGCGCCCATGGTCACCAACCAGAGGGTCACGGGCCCCTCACACTTCCAGGACGTTCGACTGATCGAGTTCGACATCACTGGCTCAGGCATCAGGTGGGAGCCGGCCCAAGACCCCAAGCAGCCAGGGTGGACAGTGAACCTGGGGCTCAGAGGGGTCTGCAGCACCAGGGATGAGAGCAGCTCGGCAGTGGGAGGCCTTGTCCACAGACCCCGCCACCGGCCTGGAGCCCCCCCCCCCACATCCCCTGCCCCCACCCTGCCATCCCTCCCGCGTTGTCCCACAGTTTCATTGCCGGCGACGTGGTCCTGATTCAGCCGTCCAACTCAGCCGCCCACGTCCAGCAGTTCTGCCAGGTGCTGGGCCTGGACCCCAACCAGTGGTTCACACTGCACCCACGGGAGCCAGGTGAGCGGGTGGCCAGCCGCCCACCTGCTGCCCACCGAGGCCTCAGCCCGTGACACCCCCACTCCTGCTGCAGGTGTGTCCTGCCCACCGGGGCTGCCCCAGCCCTGTTCCGTGGGGCGCCTTGTGACTCGGTACCTGGACGTTGCCAGCGTGCCTCGCCGCTCTTTCTTCGAGCTCCTGGCCTCTCTGTCCCCGCATGAGCTGGAGCGGGAGAAGCTGCTGGAGCTCAGCTTGGCCACAGGTCAGGAGGCGCTGTGTGAATATTGTAGCCGACCCCGAAGGACCATCCTGGAGGTTAGGGCCAACCCGGAGGCCAGAGGGGGCGGGTGGCAGGTGCTGAGTCACGGGCCACGAACCCACGCAGAGGGGCCCCTGCCCAGGTGCTGTGTGACTTTCCGCACTCCAGCGGCGCCATTCCCCCAGACTACCTGCTGGACCTCATCCCACGGATCCGGCCAAGAGCCTTCTCCATTGCCTCGTCGCTGCTGGTGAGGGCCAGGGCCGGGGCTTTGCAGGCAGGGCTGCCTCTGAGCAGGGGAGGCCTAGCAGCTGTGGCACCCACTGTCCCCGCAGGCTCATCCCGACAGGCTGCAGATCCTTGTGGCTGTGGTGCAGTACCAGACCCGCCTCAAGGAGCCCCGCCGCGGCCTCTGCTCCTCCTGGCTGGCCTCCCTGGACCCTGGGCAAGGTGACTCCTGCTTCCAGGAGGGTGAGGTGGGGACTGCAGCCCAGCCCTCCCGTTCTGCCCCATGCTCACAGCCAGTGGCCTTGTCCTGGCCCATTGAGCCCCTCACGCCACCTCCCTCCTGTGGCAGGACCCATCCGGGTGCCCCTGTGGGTACGGCCAGGCAGTCTGGCCTTCCCGGAGTCCCCAGACACACCTGTGGTCATGGTGGGGCCTGGCACCGGTGTGGCCCCCTTCCGAGCAGCTGTCCAGGAGCGCGTGGCCCAGGGCCAGACTGGTGAGTGCAGGGACCCCAGGCCACGTCGTGGCTAGGGCTGGCGCCACTGGACCCCACGGATCTGTGTCCAGCTTGAGGCCACCTTGCATTCCCCAGGAAATGTCCTGTTTTTTGGCTGCCGCTGGCGGGACCAGGACTTCTACTGGGAGGCTGAATGGCGGGAACTGGAGAAGAGAGGCTACCTGACGCTCGTCACAGCCTTCTCCCGGGAGCAGGTGGGTGTGCTCTGGAGCGGGGAGGCGGGCACCAGAGCCACAGACTCAACCCCACCACCTTGCAGGAACAGAAGGTATACGTGCAGCACCGGCTCCGGGAGCTGGGGCCCCTCCTCTGGGAGCTGCTGGAGTGCCGTGGCGCTTACTTCTACCTGGCAGGGTGAGCCCTGGCTCAGGCTGGGTGGTGCGGGGGGCTCAGCCCTGTGGGGGCCCAGCTACACTGACTGTGGTTGCCCGTCTAGCAATGCCAAGCACATGCCAGCAGATGTCATGGAGGCCCTGACCTGCATCTTCCAGGAGCATGGTGGGCTCTCCAGCTCTGATGCCACGACCTACCTTGCCAGCCTCCAGCGGGTGCTGCGCTTCCAGATGGAGACCTGGGCCTGAAGGGGCGCCTTCCAGCCCACAGCCACCCTGACTGCTGTTCGGGGCCCGTGGGGAAGCTTCTCATAGAGGAGCCAGCAGCACCTCCTGCCCTGGTCCTTATCACACTCCGAAGGACCAGGGTCCGACGCTGTCAGCCCCGACTGCAGCCTGACTCCCACCCCGCTCTGTCCATGCCCTGCCTGTGTCCCCCACTTGGGCACGGGGCACTGCCATCTGCCTGGGTACTCCCAGCCACTCCATGGCAGCCTGGGGCTCATGCTGCTCCCAGTTCCCCTGTGCACCCACAGGGCTCAGGCTTCGGCCAGAGGCTGCCAGAACCCCACGGCCTAAGCAGCGTGAAGAGCCCAGGCCAGTCCCTTTTTCTCTTGGTCCCAGAAGCCTTGGCAGTAAATGTGCCCTCTGGGCAGCTGTTGACTTTCTGCTCCGTGCTACAGGTGGGGCGGGCCCTGCGTGTCCACGTGACCCCTCCAGTGGTGTGGGCACCTGCACAAGTGTCATTGCACAGCTCCCTTGCCCACCTCCCTGGACTTGGGTGTCCGATACAGCGTGAATTCAGGGTCCTGGAGACAGCCAGCGGAGCCTGCCCACCTCCAAGGGTGGAGTGTGCGATGTGCGGGCAGCCCGCAGCTGGGAAGGCTCGGCCGGCCCAGGCCCACCCAGGAAGGGGCGGGCAGGGGGCGTGGTGTCCCCGCCCCCAGGCTGCTTCTGCTCGGGCTCCAGCTCTGGGGAGGGTAATCCTGACGGAGCAGCTGGGCCAGCAAGCCAGTCCTGGCCAGGAGCGGAAGAAGCTTTATCTAGCCGGGTCAATCGTTTTGACTCGGGGAGTGGACTTGGCTGAGGCTGAGTGCTGACAGGATCTGACCAGACGCGGCCCTGCCTGGGCACGCCAGCGGCTCTAGGGAAGTTCCCGTGGGCCAAGGCGCCCAGAAGTGTGGCTGGAGGTCAGTACTTGGGGGCGCTGGGTGGCCAAACCCTGCCCAGCTGCTGAGGGTCGCGCTCACCTCCCCACCACCCCCACAGGCTGGAGCCCTCACCCAGCCATCCTGCCTCCAGCCCTGGGGACCCTGTGCTGGGCCCCTCGGACCTCAGCTCTAGGCCTTCCGGCCCTCTGTGGGCCTCTCTGGGTCCTGAGTGTCTGGACTCGCTGTGCCAGCCTCCAGCAGATGGTGGAGGCCTCGGGACCCTCCAGTGTGCCAGGACTCCGGACAGTGAGCCCTTGCTTGGGGCCACAGCCTTAACCAGCGCCTGGGCTCTGCCAGAGGTGGGGGAGCCGGTGGGGGGCCACAGGCAGGAGGAAGAATGTCCCATCTGCGCGGAGCCCTATGGGCCAGGCGAGCGCCGTCTGACCCTGCTGAACTGTGGCCATGGCCTGTGTACAGGCTGCCTGTGCCAGCTGCTGAGCACAACCCCTGGTGCAGACCTGGGCCGCGTACGCTGTCCTTTGTGCCGCCAGAAGACACCCATGCTGGAGTGGGAGATCTGCAGACTGCAGGAGGAGCTGCTTCAGGCCGATGGGCCCCAGCGCCCGCCACCCCCTGGACCCCCCACACCCCCTGGCCGTAGGCCTGGGCCCTGGGGCTCCCTTGAGCACCGCTACCAGCCACGCTTCCTAGCAGGGCCTGTGGGCAGCCAGGGCTGCCTGCCCTTCCTACCGTGCCCGCCCCGTCTGGGCACCTGGCTGTGGGCGCTGCGGGAGCGTGGGCCCTGCGCCCGCCGCCTGGTGCTGCTGAGCCTGCTGGTGCTTGAGCTGCTGGGGCTGCTGCTCATCTTCATACCGCTCATGCTGCTGGGCCTGCTCTTCATGCTCCTGGATCGTGCCAGCCGCTGAGCCCAGCTGGATGACCAGGCTGGAAAGCTCCAGCTCAGACAGCCCTGGTGTCCCTGAGCCCCAGATACCGGATCCCTGGACTGGCCAGAGCCCACTCCACCCTGCGACCCGGACACAAGCTGGCCCCAAGGACACCATGCAAGGACAGCTGCTAGAGCGGGCAAGGCAAGGGCAGCAGGAAGGACCGAGAGCCAGGCCCTGCACTGGCCATGGCGGACCCTGGGTCATACCACCCCCTCCTGAGGCCCATCTGAGGAGGAGGGCAGTACAAATGGCCAGACACCTAGAAGCGAGTCTGTTGCCAGGGGAAGGATGGGTCAGGGCACAGGGGCTGACCTCCTGTGATCTAGATCAGGGCCAGTGTGTCCGTGAAGGTCACAGCGGCCAGGGGAAGGGCGTGCACAGCACATGGCTGGCCCACAAGACTCCATACCCACTCTGGCCAGGACCAGAGGATGGCCCAGGGCAGCCAGGAGGTTAATGGTGCTGGCTCCCAACACAGCTTGAAGCCCTCACCTGCAAGATGCCACAGCTATGGGCAAGTGGTGATGTGACTGAGGTGGAGTGCTGAGCATGTGCCTGGCACAGGAAGTGGCTCTCAATAAACAGGAGCTCCTGGCACCATCGTCACAGCCTGGCTGTCCTCCATTACCTACTCTCTGTCATCAAGGCAGACCCCCACACCCCAGTGCAAAGGGACTTTCCCCAAACCCTGCTGGCCCAGGTGCCAGACAGGAGGCCTCTGGTCCTAGTGCCCCTCACTGTGACCCAGCTCAGAATGGCCACAGGCTATTCCCCAGCCTTGGGAGACCCACGAAGGGCCAAGGGCACAAGGAGAAAAAACTCCTGAGTCTTCCCCTCCACCATGGCCAGTGCAGAGCATGGTCTGTCCACACAGCTAGGCCAGCTCTACATGTTGGGCACACAGGGGCAGCACATGCACTCAGCGTCGGCCCTCCTGAGCAGCACGCCCTAGCCTCTAATCAGCAGGGAAGAGCCTCTCTCTGGCAGCTCCACGTGGATGTGCTCCAGGCTGCAGCCACAGGTACCTACCCTGGGCCCCCGGGAGTAAGCCTCAGTCCAGGGGACAGGTGCAAACTTTGGCAGAGTTTTAATGGCAGAGTTGGCTGCAGCGACAGTGCCACACAGGATAGGGCCACAAGCCATGGTGGGTGAGGAAGGGTCAGTGGGTGACAGGGCAGGGCCGGGTCCCTGAAGAAGCAGCAGGTGAGGACCGGAGGCCAGCAGTGGGTAGGTGGGTGCTACATGATGGAGCAGGCAGACAGCGGGTTCCGCACGTGGCAGGTGCATGCGGCCCCACAGTACTGCCTGAAGGTCTGGTAGCAGCTGCCCTCAGGCTCACCTCCCCATTGGCCACCAGATGGGGCGGTCAGTGCTTCGGGCGGCAGGCGGCTCAAGATGGACGTGTTGACGGCCAGCGCGGCCAGGCCGTAGTCGGTGAAGAGCACAGTCTCACGGCGGCAGGTGGGGCAGGAGATGAACTTGTACTTGGGGCAGGACTCATACAGGATCTGCAGACACTGCTCACACACCGAGTGCAGGCAGGACAGCACCCGGGGCCGCCGCTGTGTGACGTTGTAGGTGTGCCCACAGGTGGGGCACTCCAGGGGCTCCCCGGCTGCTGCTGCCCCTGACGACGACGATGATGAGTTGACTGAGGCTGCCGGGCTGGGCCGGATCACATACTGGTTCACAATCACCTCGTCGGCAGGTGCCACTCTGGGGAAGCCCAGTTCCGAGCTGCCTTTGCGGGGTCGCCGTGGCAAGGGTGGGGTGTGGGGCGCCCCTTCCAAGGCAGGCATCTCCCCACCACAGGCCTGGTTGACAATGATCTCTGTGTCAGAGGGCCAGGCACGCTTTGGTGCCAGCGTGGGGGTGGGCCGAGGTGCAGGTGGGAAGCAAGGGTTGGCCGCCGGAAGCTCGGGGAACTTTTCGGGGTGCACGATCTTCATGGCCTCCATCTTGAGGATGACATGTGGGCCCTTCAGGCAGGACATGAGGAGGCCCGGCCAGCCGCTGCCCACCTCGGGCCCAGGGTCAGCTGGCATCCGGCTGCCTCCAGTCACACCAGAGGTTCCGGTGGGCGGGGCAGCCGGGTGGGGGCGAGGGGGCAGACGGGGGAGAGCATCTTGGTCCTGCAAGGGCTGATGGGGCCCCCGGCCGCCCCGCGGACTCCTGGGGGCGGCCGGCGAGACCTGGGGGGGCGGAGTGCCCCCCAGCGGCCACAGCGGCCTCTCCGGTCCAGTCCTGGGGGGAGGCGGAGGCGGGGGCGGGGGCGGGGGCGGCAGGCGGGGGCAGAGGGGTGTGGGAGGCCGCCCTGGCCTTGGGGTCTGGCCCAGGCGCTCACCCAGGGTCTCTGGCTGCCGAGGTTGGCCAGGGGGCGCTGGGGGGGCTCCCCCTGCAGCCCGGGTCACCAGTCCCCGGGCCGGGACATCGGGGCAGGCAGGGGCTAGGTGGGCCCCATGGCTCCAGGACAGGGCACCCAGGGAAGGCAGCTAGCCTGAGCTCCGGCTGCAGGAGTCCCCGGGCTGCAGGCTCCTCGGCGCAAGCAGAGGCGAGGCCTGCACCAGGCCCGAGCTGCGGGCGAGAGGCAGTGTGAGCGCAGCGCCCGAGCCCTCGCCCCCGCCCCGCACAAAGGCCCAGGCGTCCGACCTCTGACCCTGACCTCCGCCGCGGGTACGGATCTCGCGGGCCCGCCCTGGCCCTCCCAGCGCTGGCCTGCGACCCTGCCCGGGCAAGCAGGTTGCCCCGCCCGGCCGCGCCCCTCCCCCACTCACCTGCCCCAGCCTGGCGTCCCTGGCTGCGCGCCGCCGCCCGCCGCAGAGGTTGTTTCAAAGGCAGGCCTGGACGCAGCGCCTGCCCTTGGCCTGCAGCTTGGAAGCTCCCGCGGCGACCCCAGCGATGGCGGGAGCGGGCGGCACCCGGGGGCGCGGGCACGGGGCTCGGCGAGCCAGCGGCAGGTGCGTGCGAGCGTGGCGCGCTCTGCGGCGGAGGCGCGGGGACCGCAGTGCGCGCGGCGCCCGCCCGCGCCCGCAGCGCCACCCCCCCGTCTGGGGACCCGCTCGGGGTCCGTGGGGCGGGGCCAGTCTCTCGCCACCCCTCGGTCCGCTCGGGGCCTGGCTCCCGCCCCCGGGTCCCCCACCGGGTGGAGAGGCTCGGGACCCCCGCAGCGTCCCCGTCCTCACTCCAGTTCTTTGACTCTGGATTCTGATCAGCACCCCCATCCAATTCTGGAAGGGAAACCCTTTTTCCTTACAGTTCGAGATCTCACAATGCCCTCGTGGGAGGGAGGACGTGGGAGGGGTCCCCCGTTCGTCTGTCTTGCGCGTGCCCAGAAGCAGGGTCTCTGCTGCCCCCCAGGGGAGCCGTGAGTGCCTGGGTCACCTCCCTGCTGTGCCCAGGACCAGCCAGCTCAGAGGGATGGGCACGGGAGGTCGAAGGGTGCCAGGGCGTGGTCAGGGACTTAGGACCCCGAGAAGGTGGAAGGGGCAGAAGGGTGGAGCGCAGGCACGAGGAAGGCTGGTGTGTCCCGCCGGCCACGTGCTGGGTGGAGGGCCGCCCGCCGGCCGCGACAATCACCTGCCCGGCATCCAGTCCGGAAAGCACGCGCGCCCCGTCACGTCACGCCGTGTGCTAATCTGACCCACCCGAGGGGAGCCCCATTCCTTTCTGCTTCCTCCTCCTGGCCTCTCTGACCCAGCTACACCCCTGCCTTCGGGAGCCCTCGGGTGGGGAGGACCGAGGACAAGCTAGTGACTGCAGGCTGGGGGCCTCCAGAGTACCATCCCCTAGCCTGCCAGGCCACCGTGCCGTGCAGCCACACCTGTGCCTGCACTGACCCCGGCACGGATCTGAACAGCCCAGGTCCCCTGCAGGCCGCAGCCCCTCTGTTCTCCGCACTGTGTTACTGGCGAGCAAAACAGGGCCCAGCTGGGTGGCCCCTGGGGACCCCGGCGGCATCTGGGCTGATTCAGGGAGGGCAGGTGTGAGGGGTGTGCCCGTGAGCAGGAGAGCCTCGGAAGGCATGGCGGGCACGATGGGGGTGAGCAGGGTGAGGCGGCCAGAGGAGGCCCCAAGCCCACCCGAGAGACTCTGGCTCAATAACCCTAACCCCAACCTTAAACTGGCCCGCGCGCGCCCGGGGAGGTACCGCCCCGTAGGCCCCGCCCCTTGCCTATGGCCCCGCCCCAGGGAGAAGCCCGGGCCGGCCGTTCAGAACCAGGAGTCCGTAGCCAAGCATCTGGGTGTCCGAACCGGATCTTTGGGAAACCCTGAAGCGCAGCGCGGAGGATTCTGGGGAATAAAGTTTCCACCAAGCGCCACGGCCTCGCTCGCGCATGCGCCGGGCTCCGGCTCGCAACGGGGGGCGGGGTTTGCCTGGCCTGATTGATGCTTCCCGCGCCTACGCAGTAGTCCCTGTTCCCTCGCCTGCGAAATCCGGGGTCTGCAGACCCACTTTTCCCCAAAGGCTGGGTCGTGGGGACGGGTGTCCGGGTCGGCCTACCCAGCTCCTCCCAGGCCACCCCGGTCACCGTGGGGTGCGGCCACGTCCGATCTGGTCCTGCCTTCCTCCTGCTTCCCAGGGTGCGAGGACTTAGGAGCCGAGCCCTGGCCAAGGCTGCTCTGCGAGGCTGCTCTGCCGGGCACGGTCACACGGGGGACCCACAGGGGACCCACGCGGGACCCCCAGGCCTGCCCCGTGGTTGCTCCCAGTGTCACTCCACGGCGACCCCGCGAGGGTGCCCGCCAAGGATGGGGCACAGGGCCCGGAGCCTTCCGCAGCCCCCCTGCCCCGGAAGGTCGCTTGAGACTGACTCCGGGCGTCCAGTTCTGGGATCGGAGAGATTTACTCACAAAGGCGTATCAGTCCCTTTTTATTGTTTGTTTATTTATTTATTTACTTAATTTATTTTTGGGACCTGGGGATTAAACTCGGGACCTTGGGCTTTCCAGGCAGGTGCCGGAACCAGTGAGCTAAATCCCTGGCCCACTTTTTATTGTTTATAAAAGCGCCAGCACGGGGCCTGTGCAGTGAGGCCGGGCAGGGAGGAGCGCTACCCTGCCAGGGCCCTGGGTGTGGGGTGAGCAGGGCCTGTGGAATCTGGGGCCTGGTCCCACTTCCTTCCTGGGGCCGTGACCCAGGTCCTCCTCACTGGGCCACGGCCTGGATTCGCGGTCTCTGAGTCACCTGGTTTGGCAGTGCCCCTCAGGCCCACACTGTGGCTGCCGCCCACCTGAGCAGGAGGGGTGGGCCAGGTGCTGAGCTCCCCATTGCTGGGGCCACCTGATGTCAGGAACCCCAGCCTTGAGTCCCGCCCCAGGGCCACACCCTTCCCTAGGAGGGAAAAGGTGGCTGCTCGCCCTGCACACAGGCGCTGGGCGGACTGGGAGGACAGACAGCACCGCTGCACTGCAGGTGAGTCCTGGCCTAGGGGCAGGCCTGCTGGACCCCCGCCCTCCCTACCACACAGCTGCAGCTCCCAGCTCCCCAGTTCCATTGCCAGATCTGTCTCAGAGGCAGTGTCTGGACGCGGGTGGCAGCTGGAGACACTGGCTCTGGCTCACAGCTGGGCTCAGCGCCTGGCACATGGCCTTATACACACAGCACCCTCTTGGTGCCTGGGCTCCAGGGCCTCTGCAAGCCAGGATCCTCCTGGGGAGGTGCTCTCTTGGGCTGAAGACTCCTGGACAGCTGTCCCCACCCCTGAGCCAGTGTCTGTGTCTGCCCACCCTGCAGCCTGGCCATGGACCCCCACGAGATGGTCGTGAAGAACCCATATACCCACATCAGCATCCCCCGGGCTCACCTGCGGCCTGACCTGGGGCAGCAATTAGAGGAGGCTCCCTCCTCGTCCTCATCCTCGGAGACTCAGCCTCTGCCCACAGCAACCTGTACCCCGGTGCCAGCTCGGGTCCTGTGGCCCACTGAGGCTGAAGTGCCCAAGGGAGCCAAGGGGGCAAAGGGAGCTAAGGGGGCTGTGCCCAGCCAGAGCCAGCAGTCCTGGGGGCAGCCTTGCAATCCCTACGGCAGTGGGCAGCGCCCGGGAGGACTGACCTATGCTGGCCGGCCGCCCCTGGGGCGCGGTGACGACATCGCGCACCACTGCTGCTGCTGCCCCTGCTGCTCCTGCTGCCACTGCCCGCCGTTCTGCCGCTGTCACAGCTGCTGCTGTGTCCTCCTCTAGCCCGCCCACTGAGAGGCACCAGGCTCTGCTCTGGGCCGTGGCGGTGCCGGACATTAGGGGCAACCATTGTCAACGGACTCCTGCCACTTGCTGCCCTGGACGGGGACTGTGCCCACCTGGCAGCCAGCTGGCTCAGCGGGGGCTTTTGGAACAGTCATGGGCACTGGCTATCCAGGTGGCAGCGGGGACCCCCTTGACCACTGGCCGCAAAGCCCAGGCAATAAAGGAGGGTGAGCTTTGTGCCAGCGATTCCTTCTTGTTGGCTGGCCCCCTTGGGAGGGCGTCCTGGGCCAGACGACTACGTCTGCCCCCTGCACACATGCGTTTGTGCATGCGTGCGCGCACACACACACACACAGACACACACAGCATCCCCAGCCTTGTGGGACCTCTCAGGGACTGGGAAGCCAGGGTCTAATACATCTCCACTCAGCCTGCCCTGCACGTCTCAGGTCTGCCTAGGGGCTGAGAGCCTGTTCACCACCAGGGCCAGGCCTGCACTCCCTGGGCCGAGGTCAGGACAGTGGACGGGGTCAATCCTCAAGACACGCAGCAAGGGATGCCACAGTCCATTCCTGGGGAGCCCCTGGAGAGGCCTACACCCAGTTGGCAGAATGGTGCGGGTGGGGCTGGTGCCACAGGTTTCAGGGAGTGGAGCAGGACGGCCCAGGAAGAGCCCGGCCCACTGTGAGTCACCTCCCAGTCTTGGTCAGGCGTCTTTTCTGCTGCTTCCCCCTGGGCTGGGCTTCCTGGAGGAGGTCCTGCACTCGGCCTTGAAGGTGAGGCACCTGCAGGGCGCTGGGATGCCAGGGCAGGGAGTGTGCGGAGACCTGCTGTTTCCAGAGTAGGGCAGACACCAGATACAGCACTGAGCGGAGGTGGAAGCAGAGCTGGCCTCACGGGACGGATGAGTCCTCCTGTGGCTGGCCATCCCTGGATGCATCGCGCTTGGTCAGATGGCGGGGAAGGGTGGTGTGTGATGTTCAGAGGTCCTGGGGCATGGGGTAGACAAGTCACTGAGGACTCCTAGCTGGCTCTGGAGGCCGCCCCGACCGGCCCAGGACATGAACCTGTCTGACCAGTCCTGCAGCCGACTGGCAGGGTACCGCATGCCTGCTGGTGGCCACTCTGCCCTAGGCTTCCCTGTGGGGCTGTGGTGGGGTCCCAAGGGCTCTGCCCGCCGGTCTAATCCCACTGGGCCCCCCAGGTCCACCCTGTCCGCAGCCCAGAGCACCTGGCACACTGGCCGCACGTCCCAAAATCATAGCTCCTTTGCTGGCCAGGAGGCTGCAGAGGCCAGCTAGGATGGCCCTGGTGCGGGGACCCGGACACCACGCACAGTACATGAGCGCCACCTCGGGGTCAGGAGGGGAACACCACGGCCCCAGCCCAGGGACCAGGCTGAGACCGGCCACCCTGGCAGGGACTTGCACAGCAGGACGTCCTGCTGCAGAGAAGCAGGGGCTGGGCTCTGCCCCAGGGGGTCAGGCAGGCTTCTTGGAGGAGGTAATGTGCCCTGGGGCTGCAGGGTAGACACTGCCAACAAGGCAGTGGGATGGAGAGGACGCAAGAGGGAGGGAGAGGAGCCATTTATTTTTCTGTGAAGTTGGGGACACTGAACCCAGGGCCTGGTGCATGCTAGGCAAGCTCTCTACTACTGAGCAGTACCCTCGATTTTTGGGGGGGAGAGCATCTCACATAGTTCAGATTGGCCTTGAACTCACGATGTAGCTCGGGCTGACCTCAAACTTGCAGCAATCCTTCTGCTTCAACTTCCCCAGTGCTGGGATTATACGTGTGCACCACCACAGCCGGCTCAAACCTGTTTTTTTTCCTTTTTTTTTTTGCTTTTTTAAGGAGGAAAGGTTTATTTGGCTCACAGTTTGTAAAGGTTTTAGTCCATAGTTGGTTGGCTCCAAGGCAGCATGGCATGGCAGAGGGGCATCGCAGAGGAGAAAGAGTTCATGGTGGGCAGAAGGCAAAAAGCAGCAATCAATAAGCAACCAACAGCAAACCTCTTTCTATCCCTTATATCTTATCCAGACCACCCACCCTTAGGGTAGGTAGCACTCACACCCAGGGTGGGCCACCCTTCATCCTAGCATAGCACCATGAATCAATCACAGCATCATATCTTTGATCCCATCAGCACACACCCTAGATCTAGCTACCTCCAAAAAGCCTATGACTGCACCAGGCTTTGGGGGGGACACTTGGATACAAGCCATAACAATGAGCTAACTAAACCACTTTTCATACACATTTACCCACTCTTATATGTTTAATTCAAGCAATGGAAAGTAAACTAATATGGTGTTTCTGAGTGACATGAACGTTTGACTGAATAAAGTATGTGGGTGAACCTCGTCTAATCAGTCTAAGGATTGAATAGAACAAAAGGGTTGACTCTCCTTCCAGGAAGAAGGAATTCCTTTTGCCTACCTTTGAACTGGGACACTGGGCTTTTCTTGACTTCAGATTCAAACTGAAATGCCTTTTGTTCCCAGCCAGACCTGTTTTTTGAGGCAGGGTCTCCTAGATTGCCTAAGCTGGGCTTGAATTTGAGATCTTCCTGCCTCAGCCTCCTGGCCAGCTGGGATGACAGGCACAGGCCACCATGCCAGACAGAGGGAAGTCTTGGGGGGCAGGGAAGCCAGGTCTGGAGGGCTGGGGAGGGGTCTGGGCAGCAGCACATGTGGAGGAGGGGTCACCTTAGCTCCTGCAAGCGAGTGGTGTCAGATCCAGTTGCACTGCTTTGTGGCTGAAAGGGGAGCCCACTCCACAGCGCAGCCCAGCCCAGCCCTGCTTGCCTCCTGCTGCCTGCCTCCTCGTGGGGGCAGTAATTCGAGCCCAGGGAGGGAGCCCCGGCTGCCCCAGGGCCCTAACCCCCTTTCCAGCCACCTTCTGCCCAGGCACAGCTGCCCAGAGGAGCGCATGCAGGTAAGAGCTGCTGCACCTCGGGCTGGCTGGGTGGGAGGGGTCACAGCCGGCGGGTGGCAGGACGCTGCCCAGAGCACCTCCTGCGGCCCCCGGCTGCCCCCAGGGTCAGCAGCCGCCTTCCAGCCCCGCGGCCTGGTGCCGTCCCCTGGGCCAGCACCCACCTTCACCGCGTGTTGCAGCAGCAGGCAGTGTGGGCTGTGACACGGCCGCTGTGCCCACCACCTCCCTGCCCAGGATGCTGCAGCCTGAGGGGCCTTGGCCCCTGGAGGGGGGGGCGGCCCCCACAGCCCGGCCGAACGACTGCGTCGTCTGCTACTCGGCCTACGACCTCACCGGGCACCTGCCCCGCCGCCTGTACTGCGGCCACACCTTCTGCCAGGCATGCGTGCGGCGCCTGGATGCCCTGGCCCACGGGCAGCGCTGGATCCCCTGCCCGCAGTGCCGCCAGAGCACACCCACGCCTCGCGGAGGGGTGGCCATGCTGGACCTGGACCTGGCCGCCTTCCTGGCCATCAAGGCCGAGCGGGAGCCAGCGAGGGCACAGCCGCAGGGTCCTGCACTCAAGGCCGATGCCGCAGTCACGGAGCAGCCAGCCGCGCTCCACCTCGCCCTGGGCCCCCAAGCCCACTCCCCCCGGCCCCGATGCCCACCCTGCTGCTGCAGTTGTAGCCGTTTATGCTGGGGCCCCCAGCGGTCTGAGCCCTGACCACCCTTGAAGGGGGATGGCTGCCTGGGGCAACCACGGGCCACCCAGAGCCACTGGGCGGCTCACCATCTGGGTGCAGCCCCATGTGGCCCCTCGAGGTGCTGCCAACCCCACCATGGACACCCGCAGGCCACAGCTTGAGGGGCGGCAGCCTTGGTGCCCAGAGACTGTGCAGGGGGCTGGTGGCCTCGCCGACCCTAGTGGCCTGACTGTGCGCCTGCTCTCAGAGTGACCTGAAAGCAGGCCTGGGGTTAGCTTAGAAGCAGCTGCTGGAGGCTGCAATGGCCGACCCCAGGATGCAGGTGCAGGCCAAAGGGCAGGGCCAGGCTGGAGCTGGTCTTGAGTGGGTGGAGCCCTCAGGGCAGGGGCCCCTCTCCCAGGAAGAGGGATGAGCCAGGAGCAGGGCAGGGCTACCTCCTCCATCCCTGACCTACACACAAACTATAAATTTCATCCACTTGGGCAGGGGATTTAGCTCAGTGGTTCTGCTGCCTGCCTCGCGAGTGCAAAGACCTGAGTTTGATCCCCGGTACCAAAAAATAATAATAATAATAATAAAATTTCATCCACTCAACAACATAAACTCCCTGAGCTCCCATCACAGTCTGGCCCTGTTCCAGCAGGATCCCCCATTAGGGCAGGCATCCAGCACGGCATCGTGGAGGGTCAGCTCTGAGCACAGAGAGGGAGTGGGCCGGCCTGAGGTTGCACAACTCAGCTGGGCCATCCACGCTCCCATGCAGCCTCAACACAGACTCTCAGAGGATGCCAGAGGCTAGGGTGCTCGTCCCCCCAGATCAGGGCTGTGGCACCCCACCCTGCAGGAAGGAGCCATTATCTGGGAGCCCTGGGAGCTCCCCCTGCAGGGGGCTGGGCAAGATAGGGAAGGAAGAGAATTCGCTGAGTGGACACCAGGCCTCCTCCTCACCTGGGGCAAAGTCCCCCATGCCCCTGAAGATGAGCCTAGCCCTCCCCAAAGCTCTCTGCGGCAGCCGGGGACACCATGCCCTGGACTTGATTCAGAACCCACTGCCCACTGGAGAAAACCTGCCATGCCTGAACACCTAGTTCAGGGCTTCCCTCCTGCACCTGCAGGGGCAGGGAGACCCCCATGATCTGCAGAGCCTAAGCCTCAGGCGGTATGGACTGTGCTGGGTCACAGACCCCTCCTGCTGGATGTGGGCATCCAGTGTCCAGCCCAGCAATGCCCGCGCCTGAAACGGACTGTATCCCTGGGCGCTCCAAGAGGGCTGCTGACCGGGGCTCAGAGCTCCTACCCCTGGGTGACCATGCCTGGGGGCAGTGGGGCCAGGCAGGGGCTCCCCTCGGGGCCTCAGCACCTGGGTAAACATTAATGGGGCTCAGGACATGGCAGGTCATGTGGGCACCCAGTGAATCTTTGACCTGCAGCTGCTCCTGCTGCCTCCTCCCTACGGGTACCCCTCACCATCCACACAGGTAGGAGCTCCCAGAACCAGGCCAGGGCCCAGGGACAGGAAGGCCGGATGGGACCCCATGCTGAGCCCCCAGGACCCAGGGGCAAGCAGCACCAGCCTGGCCCAGGGAAGACAGAAGGGATCCACAGACTCGCAAGCTGAGCCCAGGGACTGAGCAGGAGGCCAGGCTACAGGGTGGAAGGGAAGGTCCAGAGGCAGTGGGCTAAGGCAGAGCTGCAGGGAAAGGAGCCGCATGGTGGGCTGCGTGCCTGAGCCCCTTGCCTGCTCCTCATCTGGTGCCATTTGTGTCGGATACCCAAGTCTACGCCCAGGTCATCCACAGTATCCCCAGTGACACCTGATAGGAGAGGCCTCAGGGCTCCTTAGCTCTTGGGCAGTGCCCACCTGCACCCCAGAACCCTGTGCCCTGTGCCACCACCAGGCCTGGGAGCCAGGGAATCAGGAGCTCCTTGACTCTGCCCCCTAAAAATTGGTCTGGGCTTGTCTGACACCCGTAAGGTCACTACAGCCACCTCCATGGACAGAGGGAAGGCAAGTCTGGGGGCCTGCAGGGGCAGCGGACGGAGCAGGCCAGGGTGGGGGAGGGTGGGGGCCATCCGCCTCTAACCCGCCCTCCCCTAGCACATCTGGCCTGGTCCCGGGTCTGCCCCTGCCCACAATCCATGCGGAATCCCCTTGCTGGTGGGCAGGTCCCCCACCCCAATCTGGCTACGCTCGACCTGGTGGACAGGAGCCCGAGAAACGCAGGTACAAGGAGCCCCAGACCTCCACCTCCAACGACACACCCCAGACAGAAGAACCCTGTGTCCCTTATGCCCCGAGCCCTCCCTCACCCGAGTCCCCTCCTGGGGGTCTAGAGACAGCCCTACTTGACCTAACCCCCGCAGGGACCTCCAGTTCTGTCCCAGCCTTGGAGGAGGGCAGCATGGACCCCTGGGCCCTCTCTCAGCTGAAGGACACAGGCCAGCTGAAAGGTAGGTCAGGTTTGGGGCGGAAGTGCAGGGCACAGCTCACCCAAACAAGCCCCAGGGGAACCCACCCAGCAGCCAGCTCCCGGGACGCCTGTGGCCCTCTGCTCAGCTGTGCCCCATCCTGAGATACAAGGCCACACTGGCCCTGCCTCCTCTGCCCTGCTGGTGGTCACGCTGCAGGGAACAGGGGCTGAGGACAAAGGCAACCCAGGCCCTGGCCTGGGGACAGAGGAGATGAAAATGGTCCCCTCCCCAGTGGCACAGGAGGGGGTTCCTGGACTCTGCCATGGGGCAGTGGGGAAGGGGTGGAGGGTGCTGGGCAGGTGGTGGTGGCCGGCCGGCCAAGGATGCCCTGCCCTGTGTCCACAGCGTTCAGCATGGCTGGCAGGATGCGCAGGACGGTCGTCGGCCTTCTCAAGGCCTGTGGGCTCCTGTGCAGCCTCTACTTCTTCATCTGCTCCCTGGATATCCTCAGCTCTGGCTTCCAGCTGCTGGGCAGTGAGTGGCCAGAAGGGCAGCGGGGTGGGGAAGGACAGCTGGCCCTCTGCAGTCTCAGTGCCCCTCTGTCCTGGGTGTAGGCAGAATGGCTGGAGACGTCTTCAAAGACAACGTGGTGCTGTCCAACCCTGTGGCGGGACTGGTCATCGGTGTGCTGGTCACGGTGCTTGTGCAGAGCTCCAGCACATCTTCCTCCATTGTGGTCAGCATGGTGGCCTCCAAGCGTGAGTCCCCTCCCCTCCACAGGGGGTGGCGGGCACGCGGGCTGGGCGGGCGGCAGCTGAAGTAGCATCTCCACAGTGCTGAGCGTCCAGGCGTCTGTCCCGATCATCATGGGTGTCAACGTGGGCACCTCCATCACCAGCACCCTGGTCTCTATGGCACAGTCAGGGGACCGGGATGAGTTTCGTAGGTGAGTGGGGCTGGGGAGTCAGGATAGAAGGTGGCAGTGGCCATGGCCAAGGCCACCGGACAGCCTGCCCTGTGTGGCCACAGGGCCTTCAGTGGCTCGGCTGTGCATGGCGTCTTCAACTGGCTCACGGTGCTGGTCCTGCTGCCCCTGGAGAGTGCCGTGGCCCTGCTGCAGAGGCTGAGTGCGCTGGCCCTGGGCGTCGCCCGCCTGCAGCCTGGGGCACGGGCCCCCGACGTCCTCAAGGCACTGACAAAGCCACTCACACACCTCATCGTGCAGGTAAAGCCCAGAAGGGGAGGCACAGCCCCTGCCCTAGCCGGAGAAAGCGGGTGGAGTGGGCACCAGGCCGCCCTGTGCCCGTGGACATTGGGGCTCCTGCTGAGTCTTGGCCCCTTTGCCCCCCAGCTGGATGGCGATCTGATAGCCAGCAGTGCCACCGGCAACAACACCACCAGCAGCCTCATTAGGCAGTGGTGCGGCCGCAGCAGGGAGCCGGTGAGGTGCCCCCGACCCAGCCCTGCCCTGACCTCTGACCTGCTGAAATGCCCCGCCCACTCCAACGGCCTACCGAGCCATCCTGAGTCCTCCCTGCCCCTACCAGAGCCAGGGCCACAGCAATGGAACTGGAGCCCTCAGCCCCTGCGCCGGGAAGAACAGCTCAGCCCTCGAAGACAGGCTGCCCTGTGAGCCCTGCCCGCCTGCCCACCTCACTTCCTGCCCCTGCGCCCGGCCACGCCATGCCTCACCTGCTCACTGCCCTGCCCTGCCCTGCCCGCCTTCTACCAGGCCGCCACCTGTTTGTGGGCTCGGTGCTCACAGATCCAGCCGTGGGCTGCATCCTGCTGGCCGGCTCCCTGCTGGTGCTGAGCGCATGCCTGGTCCTCATTGTCAAGCTGCTCAACTCTGTGCTTCGAGGTCGTGTTGCCCAGGCTGTGAGGACCGTCATCAACGCAGGTGCCAAGGGACCCAGGACCTGGGGCTGAGGGCAGGGCTGGGGTGTGGCTGTGACTCAGGGCTCGTCCCCAGATTTCCCTTTCCCCTTCGGCTGGCTCAGCGGCTGCCTGGCCATCCTCGTGGGTGCTGGCATGACCTTCCTGCTCCAGAGCAGCAGTGTCTTCACGGCAGCCGTCGTGCCACTCATGGGTGAGACCCGGCTGGCGGTGGGCCTGCAGGGCAGCAGGGGCTCTGCCTGGGCCCTGTGCTGACTCCTCACTGCCTAGGTGTTGGGGTGATCAGCCTGGACCGGGCGTACCCACTGCTCCTGGGCTCCAACATTGGCACCACCACCACGGCCCTGCTGGCTGCCCTGGCCAGCCCCTCAGACATGCTGCTCTCTGCCGTCCAGGTACCACCCAGGGGCCCCTCCTGCTTCCTCCTGGCCAGGGCCCCGCCCCAGATCCATCCTTCCCAGGGCCGCCTTCTCAGAAGAGCTGGGACCATGCCTGTGCCTGCTGCCCCTTTCTCTCTCCCTGCTCCTCCACACTTCAACCTGGCCCAGCCGGGGCGGGGGGTTCCAAGCACTGTGTTCCACATCTGCAAGGTGCCTCTCTACCCACATCATTTGCCCATGAGCCAGCTGCTCTAAACCAACAGTGGCCCCCTGAGCAATGGCCATCTTCCCAGCCTCCATCCGCAGAGCCCCACCCACCTATGATGGCCACTCAGGCCATGCCCAGTTGCAATTCTGCTTCCAGCATGCCCCCTCCATTGCCAAGTGCCCCTCTGTGCCCCACTTCCGGGCCCACAGTGCTGCCGATTCTCTCTCTAAAGCACCCTGTGCTGGCTAGAGCTGCCTTCTGCCCAGGTATGCACACAGGTTCAGCTCTGAAACTGGGATCATGCTGGGTTGCTGCTCCCAGGAGATTAGCCATTGCCTGCCTGGCTCCTCCTGAATGCTTGCCCCTGCCCCTCCCAGTGCAGGGGCCCTACCCCAGCCCCTCCTGGAAGCCCCCAGCCTTGTCCACTCCTGGAGGAGCCATGGAGCCCTGGGCCTCCTCCCCCAGCCAGCAGGGATGGAGTAACCAACAGGGGTGCTGGCTCAGACTCCCGACTCTCTGTATGTGCGCTCGGGTGGGTGGTGGGCATTTGCCCACACCTGGAACCTGCTCTCCCAGGGGCCCATCTCAGCTGCAAACAGGACGAACAGGAGAAGCTTCAGACTTAGGCCCTTTCTGCAGAGGCCAGGGGCAGAGAGCCCCGGTGACCCCCCTCACCTGACCCAGGCTCCTGACCCTCCCTGCCCACCAGGTCGCCCTTATCCACTTCTTCTTCAACCTTGCTGGCATTCTGCTGTGGTACATGGTGCCTGTCCTGCGGTTGCCCATCCCACTGGCCAAGCACTTTGGGGACCTGACTGCCCGCTACCGCTGGGTGGCCGTCGTCTACCTGCTGCTCACCTTCCTGCTGCTGCCCCTGGCAGTCTTTGGGCTCTCTCTGGCAGGGGGCACGGTGCTGGCCACTGTCGGAGCGCCCCTGGTGGGGCTGGTGCTCCTCCTCATCCTGGTTAACGTCCTGCAGCGGCGCCGACCATCCTGGCTGCCCCGCAGCCTTCGCTCCTGGGCCTGGCTGCCCCTCTCTCTCCGATCTCTGGAGCCCTGGGACCGCCTCGTGACCCACTGCTGCCCACGCAGGGCCTGCACTCGCCCCCAGACGGCCACCAAAGAGGCGTGCTGCTACGAGACTCCTGAGGTCCTGGCCTCCCAGCAGTTTTGAAGGGTGGGTGCCCGCCTACCATTCCAGCCCCATCGGGCTGAGACTGGTGCTGTTGGAGAGCTGGCCTGCCGTGTGTCCCTGCGGGCACAATTCTTCTGAGGCGCTGCACCCTTTTGCAAATAAACGAGGGTGTTACCCAGGAGTGGTGGTCTCTCCCTAGACAGGGCTTCCAGGGAAGGGTCCCGCTGGAGCTGGAGGCGCGGCTCGATGCTGCCCCTAGCGGACACTCAGGGGCCAGGGGCAGGTGATATTCCTCCCTGCGGCCCTGGGGACAGTCAGCCTGTAGGGGGAGGCCTCTCACACAGGAGCTGGCCCACGAGGTGGAGGGGGAGCCCATTCGCGGCTGCAGGTGGAGGCACTGCCCCCCACCCCCGCGCCCAGGCCGGTGCTCGGAGGGCCGTGGCCTGGCTGGGCCGGCAGCGGCGGGGCGGGGTCCCGCTGTCCCTAAGGTGCCCCGCCCTGTCCTGCCCCACAGAACCTTGCGGAGGGCGGGGCTGTTTCCCTGGCGCCAGGGGGCGCTCCTAGTCCCCCGGGCTCGCTGAGGGATTCTCCCCGGGAGAGGATCAGGGCCCACCAGCCCCCCCGCCCCGCCCCTGCCCCCCGCGGAATGCCCAGAAGAGGCCGGGTGGTTCCCGCACAGGAAGGCTCATCTGCAGCACGGGTAACACCAGGGACACATCGAGCCTCCTGCCACCTCCAGGCCCACTCCCGCCCTAGCATCAGGGAAGGCTCGCCCCACTGCAGAACACTGGCAGTCAGCTGGGGACAGATCTGGTTGTCTTCCCACATCCTCTGCCACCGACCCAACGCCTAGGCCTCCCAGGACTGGGTTTCACCCTCTGAAGGAGGTGAGCCTTGCTCTGGGAGCCCAGGAGCGCAGGGTGGGCCGTGCCCCAGCAGATTCTGCAGGCTGGCCTTGGTCCTCCCCCATAGCAATTGCAAGTGGCTCCTGCAGAGCCAGCATCAACTCGTGGTGGCCTTTGGAGACAGAGCCTGGGTGCTCCCTGGGGAGACCTGCTGGGGAGGCAGAGAGGCCTTCTGAAGGGGGAAACACCAGGCAGGCACCTCTCCTTCCGGGACAACGGAGGCCACCTACAAAGGCTTGCAACAGGGTCCTTTAAGGCCTCACTGCTTGTCTGTCTGCTGCCCCTGCCAGGCGGTAACGCACCCTCCCACTGGGACCATGGCCACCAGTAAACAGAGCCTGCCTTGTGGACGCCTCAACAGCTGCAGGCTGGAGAGCCAGGCCAGGTGCCCAGCGCTCCCACAGCCCCTCCTGCTCACCTCCCTGCCCTCTTGGTTCTCTCTGGTGTTCATCCTGCCCGGGCCCTCCTGTCCCATTCTGTCCTCTCCCCTCCAGGCTGGATCTGACGGCCTCTTCTGCCAGCTGTGTGTACCACCGTCTTGTCCCCAGCCAGGATCCTCCTCGTGAGGGCAACCTGAGGGGCCAGGCAGACAGTCTGGCGCCAGGGAGAGCTCTGGCTCCCACCTGGGCCAATGATGCAAACTGTGTTTTGTAAACTGTAAAATGAGGGCGCCACCCTGACCTCCCAGCCCCGTGGGCACTGGTCAGGAAAGCGGGGCCCTTTTCCAGTGGAGGTGTGCCCTGAGAAGTGGCTTTGAGGGTGCAAGGACACTGGAGCCCAAACACCTCAAAGGGCAGCTGTGGCAGGGGTTTTGGGGAGTGGGGAAAACACTGGACTCCTCCCCGATTGCTGAAGGAGCTGTAAAGGCCCTCCTCGCCTACTGCTCGGGCAGATAAGCTACTGGGCAGGGCTGGAGTCGACTCCAGGACATGCTGTTCTGGGCACCAGGAGGATCCTGTGTACCCCACATGCCAATGTGGACTCCAGCCCTTCTTTGAGGAACAGACCCTATGTTGGCATGGTCACAGGAACCACGTCCCACTTCCTGGGCCAGTCTGTGGGAGAGGGGATGGAGACTCCAGCCCTGCAGGGACTACCTGGCTCGGTGACCTGCTGACTCACCCTCCTTGTCAGGGTACTACCCTGGCAACAGCCCCACCCACCCAGCTGCAGCTAGACCACTCTGGAGTGGACGTGAGCGTGGCCTGCTACTTTCTCTACACTTGATGCCGCATGTCCTGGCAAGTTTTCCCGAGACAGTTCCGGTCACTGGATATCGTAACTGTGGTATCATGCATTTTGTGGTAAGGGAGGAGGTGCGCTTCCTCCAAGAAAATAAATATGTAGGGGCCGGGGATTTAGCTCAGTGGCACCGCGCCTGCCTGGCAAGCCCAAAGTCGTGAGTTCAATCCCCAGTACCAAAATAAAAAAAAAGAAAAGAAAGGAAAGAAAGAAAGAAGGAAGGAAGGAAGGAAAGAAGGAAAGAAGGAAAGAAGGAAAGAAAGAAAGAAAGAAAGAAAAGAAAAGGAAAGGAAAAATATGTAAATATGTAAGCAGGTGCTGCCTCCAAGTCTCTGACTGCAAGGCAGAGGGGCAAGTCCACCCAGACCGCCAGCCTCAGCAGGGTTAGACCCCATGGTGTGATCTGCTCCTTTAAAAAACACTTTAAAGTGAAAGGCAAAGGTACTGTTTTCAAAGCCGATTAAAGGGCCAACTGCATGTATTTCCTCCACACCCGTTTTCCCTCTCGAGGACAAAGCGCTTCGTGGCCCGGCATGCTGGTCGCCCGTCTCCACGCAGCCCCGGCTCCTAGGCGACAGGCGCCCGGCCAGAGCCGTCTCCACAACACGGCGCGCGGGCAGGCGCGCGCGGTGGGGACCGCGTGCACGGGGCGCAGGCGGGGACAAGGTGAACCCACGGCAGCCCGCGTCTCTTTCTTGGCGTTGGTGGCCCGCACCTCGCCTCGCCTAGGAGCCACCTGGGGCCCGTAATGCGCCCCCGAGCTCAAGTGCGTCCCCACTGTACCGCCCCGCCAGCCCCCATGAGGCGTAGCTCCGCCACAACTGCTCTCTATAAGACGTGGGCCGGACCCATTAGGGCTGTGGAGTCCGCCCAGGCCCGCGACTCAGACCGCAACCTCGGCCGGAAACCCGCGTCCCGCGCCCCCTCCCCGCGCGCGCCTCCCGCGGCACTGCGGCGGTTACCAGGACGCTAAACCGCACAGCCAATAGCATCAGCCTGTCGGCGTACTCCTGGGAGACAGCCAATGGGAGAGTAAATCAATCATTTGAAACTTCCAATGAGCAAAGCACTGCAGCGCAGGGGGCGGGAATGTGATAGGAAGATCAGCAGCCGTGGCTGACCAATAACAAACAGATATCGATAGAAAGGCGGGCCTTAGGTGGCTCGATTGACGGAAAGTTAAATCAATAGGATGAGAGTGTTCGCCGGCCTCGTTCTGGAAGTCCAATCCGAGGCCAGCGGAGGCGGGCGCCGCTGGTATATAAGCACTAGCAGTGCGTCGGTTGTGACACTGTGAGCGTTTGCTTCTCTGCACCTGTAGTAGTACTTTAACGCTTTAGCTGTCGCCGACGCCGCGGTCGTCACCATGAGGGAGATCGTGCATCTGCAGGCTGGGCAGTGCGGGAACCAGATCGGCGCCAAGGTGAATGGTCGGGACACGCAGGCCGGGCCGGTCGGACGGGACCGGTCCGGTCCGCGGGCGGGCTGGAGGGCAGGCGGGCAGGCAACTGGGGGAAGATGGCGGCAGCGGCCGGGCGGGCGGCGTCCCGCATTGCGGCCCCGGGTAACTCTGGCCTGGCCGGGACCGCGCAGGGTCGTGCTCCAGGCTCCGGGCGGCCGGCCGCGCAGGTGGGGGGAGGGGAGCGCGCCGCGCCCATCCGGGGCGGGGCCGCCCCTGGGCGCACCGGCCGCCGTGACTCAGCCTGCGCCCTCCCGCGTCCCTCGCAGTTCTGGGAGGTGATCAGCGATGAGCATGGCATCGACCCTACCGGCACGTACCATGGAGACAGCGACCTGCAGCTGGAGCGCATTAACGTGTACTACAACGAGGCCACCGGTAAGAGCTCCCGCCCCCGCCCACGTGCGGCCCGCAGGCCTCCCCTCGCTGACACCCGACCTCCCCAGGTGGCAAGTATGTGCCCCGCGCCGTGCTGGTGGATCTGGAGCCCGGCACCATGGACTCTGTGCGCTCGGGGCCCTTCGGGCAGATCTTCAGGCCTGACAACTTCGTCTTCGGTGAGTGCAGGTGCGGGCTGCGCGGCCCAAAGGTCCAGGGGCTGCTCCGAACCAAGGTTATGGCTTTTGTTTTGGGGGGCTTTTTTTGGTACCGGGGATGGAACTCGGGTCCTTGAGCTTGCCGGGCCGGCGGCGGTTCTTAGCTTTTGAACCCAGTAGCTGGGAGCCCATAGGACATTTTCTTGCCTTCTGAGTCACTCAATCCCCTTACCTAAAGCGGCTTTGGGAGGAGGGCCCAGCTGTCTGCCTGCAGGCTGGAAGAGGTATATGTAATCTTCTTGCCGTCTAGATGGAAGCTTTGGCTACTCTCGTCCTTGGGAATTGGCAGGGGTTTGCTGAGCTGTCTTCTGTTTCTCACTGTCAGGGTCCATTTGCCCTGCTTGTGGGGTTGCTCGGGTGTTGGTCACCGCTTTATCTGGCTCGAGTGTGACCAGCTGTGGTCTCTCCCAGGTCAGAGTGGTGCTGGGAACAACTGGGCCAAGGGCCACTACACGGAAGGTGCAGAGCTGGTGGACTCCGTGCTGGATGTTGTGAGAAAGGAGGCGGAGAGCTGTGACTGCCTGCAGGGTTTCCAGTTGACCCACTCCCTGGGTGGGGGGACTGGGTCTGGGATGGGCACCCTCCTCATCAGCAAGATCCGGGAGGAGTACCCAGACCGAATCATGAACACATTTAGTGTGGTGCCCTCGCCCAAAGTGTCGGACACAGTGGTTGAGCCCTACAATGCCACCCTCTCAGTCCACCAGCTAGTAGAAAACACAGATGAGACCTACTGCATTGATAATGAAGCCCTGTATGACATCTGCTTCAGAACCCTAAAGCTCACCACACCCACCTACGGTGACCTGAACCACCTGGTGTCTGCCACCATGAGTGGGGTCACTACCTGCCTGCGCTTCCCTGGCCAGCTCAATGCTGACCTGCGGAAGCTGGCTGTGAACATGGTGCCATTCCCCCGCCTGCACTTCTTCATGCCTGGCTTTGCCCCCTTGACCAGCCGGGGCAGCCAGCAGTACCGTGCCTTGACGGTGCCTGAGCTCACCCAGCAGATGTTTGACGCCAAGAACATGATGGCTGCCTGTGACCCCCGCCACGGTCGCTACCTGACGGTGGCTGCGGTGTTCAGGGGCCGCATGTCCATGAAGGAGGTGGATGAACAGATGCTTAATGTCCAGAACAAGAACAGCAGCTATTTTGTCGAGTGGATCCCCAACAACGTGAAGACAGCTGTCTGTGACATCCCACCCCGGGGGCTAAAAATGTCTGCCACTTTCATTGGCAACAGCACAGCCATCCAGGAGCTGTTCAAGCGCATCTCGGAACAGTTCACAGCCATGTTCCGGCGCAAGGCCTTCCTGCACTGGTACACGGGCGAGGGCATGGATGAGATGGAGTTCACCGAGGCGGAGAGCAACATGAACGACCTGGTGTCCGAGTACCAGCAGTACCAGGACGCCACGGCCGAGGAGGAGGGCGAGTTTGAGGAGGAGGGCGAGGAGGAGGTGGCTTAGAGCTGTCTGTTAGCTGGTAAAGTGTGGAAGCGGCGTGAACTCTTTATTCGCCCACAGTCTGCTCTGATAGCCCTGTCTCACTGTGTGCACTGCTGTCCTTGTCTTGACATCACATGCTGTACAGACACCACCATTAAAGCATTTTCATAGTGTGTGGTTTCGCCTCTCGAGTCCCTTCTGATAGGCCTTGCGAGTGCTGTTGCCGAATGTCATTGCATGGCTGCAAAGCAGCAAGGCTTCAGCTGAGCTGGGTTTCCCACGTGCCTGGGGTAAGCATGCAGATGACCAAGGGGCTGCTCAGGAGTTTGAGGTACCCCTGGGTTACAGGCTTCAGCCTCTGCCTTCTGTGGAGGACCAGATAGCCTCTGCCTAGGAATTCACAGGAGGGGCTGCCGGGCTCCTTAGGGAGTGGGACTGGAAGAGGTGGGCAAAACTCAGTGGGTCTGGGCACAGTGCCCTGCAGTGAAGGGTGGATCAGGGTAGGGCCCCAGCCACCTTGACCTCCCTGTGGCAACCTGCTGTGTCAGAAGGTCCTTTTTCGGGAAGCTGTGCTCACGGGACGAAGCCCATGTAGAAGGGGAGCAAGCCCTGGCCGCTGTAGATGGTGGTGTGGGGCCAGTGTGTCCTGGGCAGCCTCTTCCCCAGTGGACAGACAGGGTTTCTGGACAGGAACTGAAGAGTGGCAGGTGCTGGTGGGTGCTGCCCTGCCTTTCCACCCCCTGGTAACCCACAAGCAAAAGGCCTGGGGCTGGCTTAACCCCAGGAAAAGGGGCCAAGTTCACAGGTATCTGAAGATGTAGGGCAAGGAACCAGGCCTTGCTAGGTTGGGGGCAGGCCCCCTCCCCAGGCCTCGAAGATGCCAGGGAGGAGTGGAGACCCACTGTGTGCATCCTTCAGCTACCTAAAGCTGGTGTGTGGGCACCTGCTGGGGACCTGGCCACAGGCCCTGGATGGTGCTCTCCTACCTGGTTCTTGTCGAACTCGTCCATAGCTTGTGTGACTTCATCACGGTAATTCATCCCCATCACCCAGGTGAACTGGGGGATGAAGCCAGCATAGCCTGGGGGAGGTGTGGGATCAGTGTCCCCCTCAGGCCTTCTGGGTAAACCCACCTAACCGTAACCAGGAAGCCCATCAAGCTCCTTTGTTAATGGTGACTGTCTTGAGACCACGGGGGAACAGGTGGGTAGGGGGAAGGAAGCTGGGCTGGGGAGGCCAGGTGTTTCCAGAGTGGGAAGGCACTGGGGAGAGCCCTGTCCCTCGTCGGTTTTGCCTGGGCCTCTGGAACCCCATGGGGGAAACACCTGAGATTGCTTTTCTTTGGATCAGGTTGGGGTGGTCCAGCTGGGGCAGCCCCTGGAACCTATCCACATCCAGTGTCTCCAGCTGGTGGGCTGAGGGAGGATGCTCATCCCTCCTGCAGTGGTACAGCTGCGAGGGGAGGGCCAGGTCAGTGCCCAGCCCCCACCTGTGTAGGGTGAGGCCCAGGATAGTGTCTGAGTTACCTGGTGCTGCCTGGAGGTCCCATTGACAGGGTTGGCACTATTCCAGGCCTCTTTGCCATATGCCAGTCTCAGGCCCGGGTGTCCCGTGTCACTAGAGACCCCCTTTCTGACTGGTGGGCACGGAGGGTAGGGGGGCATAGGGCATAAAGCCAGCGGCCAGCGCAACCTGTCTGGATGTGTTCTCTGCTCCCTCTGGGCCCTGGGCGTCTACCTCCTGCGGTGGCAGCTTGCCCAGGATCTCGAAGTTCCTGTAGGGCTTCAGACCTGCACAGACAGGTGGCGGTAACCACGTGGGCAGGAGGGCGGGTCATGAGGACAGGGCGGGGGAAGGGGCTGCTCACCCGTGTAGTGGGGGGTGTGGGGCTCAGCCAGGTCCCGGCAGGAAACCCAGGGCGGCTTGGACTTGCTGAAATCCTCGGTGAACTTGGGCTTGCATGTGGGAGACAGCACGGAGCAGGGGCTTTTCCGCACGCTGGGGTCTGTGAGCAGCTGTGCTGTGGTGCGCCCATAGGTGTTCCCCACCTGGTAGCGCAGCTGCGGGTAAAAGCCAGCATAGCTGCGGGGAGAGGAGAGGGAGGCAAGGCTGGCCCAGCACGGAGCAGGGCCTGTGGGCAGGAGGCCGGCCCAGCCTGCCTGCTGCTGGGCTGCTGTTGACGCAGGGCAGGGCACCCGGCCTCTGCGAGCCTGTGAAATGGAGGCAGTGGAAGCCACAGCCTTCCCAGGCTCTCAGGGGTAGCACCTGCCCCACTGAGCACGTGCTGGCCCGGAGGAGAGCTGCACCCGCGTCACCATCGGTGGCTGCCACCCTGGGGTGGCTGTCCTCCAACCCGCCACCTTCCCTGCTTACTCAAAGGACAAGGGAAACAGAGCTCTGCCCCATGAAAGCAGGCACAGGGACTGACAAATCCCGGCAAGGGGCCCAAGTCTGGGGAGCCCAGCAGGAAGGCAGGGTGTGGAGTTTGGCCTGGGTCTCTGCCACCCCAGGAGGCCACAGCTAACTAGACCAGGGCTCTAGGGCCGGGCTTCGAAGGGGAATGTCCTTTAGTTACATGAAGAAGGACGGGGTCCCCGGTGGGCAGGTAGCCAGTGGTTTAACCATGCTGGGGCAGGGGCTGTGTGGTCACCCAAGGAGGGTAAATTGTCTTTTTGGAGACAGGTGGTCTTGAACTCCTGGACTCTAGAGATCCTCCTGCCTCACCCTCCTAAGTAGCTGGAACCGCAGGCTCACACCTCTGTGCCTGGCTGAATTGTTTTTCTTTCCTCTTCCTCCCTCCCTCTGCCCCCGTCTTCCCTTCTCCCCCACCCTCTCCCCCCCTCCCCTCCCCTGTTCTCTCTGTTGTGTGGTACCAGGGAGCAAAACCAGGCCCTTGTGTGTGCTGGGCAAGCATTTTACCCCTGAACTATGCCCCTAGCCAGCATTGTTGTGGTCCCCCCCCATATTCCTTACCTTCTTTTGCCAGTATTTGGGATTGATCCTCAGACCTTTTCATTTTTTATTTTACTACTACTACTATTATTATTATTATTATTATTATTATTTGGGTACTGGGGATCGAACTCGGTTCCTTGCGCTTGCCAGGCAGGCAGCAGAACCACTGAGCTAAATCCCCGGCCCCTTTTTTATTTTTAGTTTTGAGGCAGATTCTCACTGTCACTGAATTGCCCAAGCTGGGCTCAAACTTGCAATCCTGCTTCAGCTTCCCAGAATGCTGGGATTGTAGGTGTGCACCACCATGCCTGGGTCCGAATTCTTTTTTCTTTTCTTTTTAAAACTGGCACCAAGGCCACCCCAGGCCTGTTAGTTGAGAAGGCTGAGGGTCCGCGTCAGTGTCAGCAACCCCAACTTCCCGTGGTTAAAAGGCGGCCTGGGCCTCATATCCTGTCCTTGTCTTATGGGTCGCACAGAGCGATGTGCTCTTCCTTGGGGAGGACCTAGTGAGGCGGCTCCCTGAGGTCCTCTAATTTGGGAAGCTCTGTGGGTGTCTGCCGTTTGTTCTGCCAGCTTCTGCCAGCTGTTCATCTGCCCCAGTTTCTGCTTCTGATGGACGTACCGGCCACCTGGTTCGGCGTCTGAGCTGGGCGGGACGGGGTGAGGCCTGGGCCTTTGCCGAGCCCAGCTTTCCTGAGCTGCGTTTTAGCCCTCAGGGACCTCAGTCTCCACTCCGGTGACCCTGATCTTCAGCCCCTCAGGCTCCTGGGGTCCAGGTTAGGCCCCTCCCTTCACCCAGCCTCCCCACAGGGAGGGCTCCCAGCTCTTAGCCAGGGACATAGTGAGGTTCTGGTGTGAAGAGGGTGTGTTTTGGAGTAGCTGTCATGGTGCCTTAGCTGTGCCCTCGCTGGCTGGGCCCCTTCTGCCTGAGAGGAGTCCTGCTCCCTGGCAACCATTGTGAAGGGACCAGGCCAAGTGTTAACCCTGTGATGTCTCACAGGTGGAACCATGAGGACCAGTCAGTCCAAGTGGGCCTGGAAGGGAGCCCTGCCCACCACAGAGCTCCAAAACGGACAGGGAAAGGCTTGGATTCTTGCTACCCACAAGGCCCAGGCCCTATGTGAGAAGGAGAGCACCCCGGGAGAGGCTGGCCCCCTACTCCCTTCCATGATGAGGCCTGGGGTTTCCTAGCTGGACAGCTGTGGAGTCTTACCCAGAACAGGGTAGAGGTGTGATCTGAATACACCGTGAAATGCCCACATACAAAAAGTTTATGATAGTGAAAGACACATTGACAGCAACTCCTGCACCCCTAACCACTGAACACAGATCCCATCCTCGTCACTTTTTTTTTTTTGAGACTAGGTCTCACTATAAGTAGTTCAGGCTGGCCTTGAACTCAGGGTGATCGTCCTGCTTCAGCCTTCCGAATGCTGAGATCACAGGCATGTGCCACCATGCTGGGCTTCTTGCCACTTTGTTTTTGTTTTTGTTTTGAGATGGTGGGGCTGTAGCTTGGTTTGTTTTTTGAGGCGGGGCCTTGAACTCACTGTGTAGATCAAACTGGGCTTGAACTCATGAGGATCCTCCTGTCTCAGCTTCCCAAGTGCTGGGCTGACAGGTGTGAGCCACCTGGCCTGGCTTCTTGTCACTTTCTAAAGTAGTCCTGAGTGTCTTTACAAAGTATGATCAAAAATTCAATGAATGCTGCTGCTGAGCACCATCCAATGGAAAAGCAGGTTCATAAAAGCATGACAATGTGTCCTCATCCATCATATTTCCTAAATCTGGCACATGCACCTTCTGGCTCTTTCCTAAAGTCAAAATGACCATGAACGATTCACATTTGTGCCAGGCTGAGGCAGGACGATTGCCATAAGTTTGAGGCCTCCCTGGGCTACATAGTGAGTTCAAGGCCAACCTGAACTACATAGCAAAACCTTGTCTCAAAAAATTAAAAAAAAATTCACATTTTGTTTTGTTTTGTTTTTGGCAACGGAGATTGAACTCGCGACCCTGTGCTTGCGAGGCAGGTGGCAGAACCACTGAGCTAAATCTCCTGATAAAAATTCACATTTTGAATCAATTCAGGGCATCAAGGTAGCTATGACAATATAACTAAAAACACCCATGAAAGGGCCAGGGGCTTAGCTCAGTGGTTTTGCTGCCTGCTGCGCAAGCGCAAGGACCCAAGTTCGATCCCTGGTACCAAAAAAAAACCCCAAAACAAACAAACAAATAAAAACACTCATGAAAGAGGACTCCAGAACCGCTTCAGAAAGTGGCAAGAATGATGGGATAAGTTCGTTCAAAGTGAGGGTGTGTGTTTTGAAGGGGATTAACGATGTATCTTATTATAATAATTTTTAAAAATTTAAACATTCACTGTATTTTTTAATCACACTTGTAATTCCCATTTTAAGCAAATCCTTTTGAGAACTTTCTATCCAGACCATCACGTCATCTGCAAGAGGGACTGTGTGAGTGCTCCCTGATCAGTGTGCAGCGATCCAACTCAGGACCTTTCACTTTCGAGCCAGGCAGCGGAACCACTGAGCTAATTCCCTGGCCCGTTTTGAGAACTTTCTAACCACAAAAATGAAAATATAAAGAAACAAATTAACAGGTTCCACTCTACTTTTTTTTTTTTTGAGACAGGGTCTCACTTTGTCAATCAGGCTGGCTTTGAACTCATTATGTAGCCCAGGCTGGCCTTGAACTCATGGCAATCCTCCTGCCTCAACTTCCTGAGTGCTGGGATTACCTGCATGCATCACCATACCCAGCTCTTACATTTGCGGGGGGTGTACTGGAGATTGAACTTGGATCCTTGCGCTTGTAAGGCAGGCAGTGGAACCACTGAGCTGAATCCCTGGCCCAAGTCTTCCATTTTTTTTAAAAAAAAAGCATATGGGATGCCTTGCAATCACAAAGTCCTGAGTTCGATCCCTGGTACCAGAAAAAAAATTTAAAAAAATTTTTTTAAAGCATATATAATTCTGAAAGAAAAGTACAAACTAGAAGAAAAGTTTGCCATGGTTGCCAGCAAATATCAGCACAAAACTTTTTCATAAAATAACGTGAAAAGTGGGTGTCTTATATTAAAATGCAAAGCATAATATGAACGTTCTAAGGGAAAAAACCCAGCCACTAAATGCATGAAGGTAAGATTGAAAGTGGACCAAATAGGGTCAGGGATTTAGCTTAGTGGTTTCGCCGCCTACTGAGCAACCACAAGGACCTAAGTTTGATCCCCGGTACCAAAAAAAAAAAAAAAGATAGAAAGTGGATCAAATAAATGCTGATCAAATGCCACTAATGGCTGGAGCTGCCTTTGGGAGCACAGTATTCTCAGGGGGCTAGGTATGCACAAGACACTGCCTCCATCTGGGACCTGTCTGCCAGGATCCCTGGCCGGAATCTCATTCACCACAGCAGTGTTTGCCATAGGGACTGGATAAGGACAAAGCCTTCCTTACAAAATCCCACAGCGGTTACATTTACAGCCGCTGCTAATTGGGTTCTTAAAGTGATATAGGGCACATGATAATAGGGATGATATATGGACTGCTAAATAATATAAGGGAAATATCATAACTCCCAACCTGCTCGATGTCTGATATGCTGAGTGTGTGTTCTCTAAAATCAAAGAATGAATTCTAGGAACAATGGAGGTTAAGAGTAGAAAGAATTTATTGACAGAAAGATAGCTTTTCTTTTTTTTTCCAGAAAGATAGCTTTAAAAAAAAAAAAAAAGAAAGATAGCTTTTAAGAGAGACAGAAGGGGGGCTGGAAAGTGGTCTGCCCGTGACCCCCACTTCTCAAGGGTGTTTTACAAAGCAAAACCACGAGGTGAGGCAGGTATAAGGTGGGACAGAACTATGGTCAACTAATAAGATTACAAGTAGGGTTGCTTATGTAATATTGATTAATGGGGATCAAATGGAGAAGCAAGTCAGGTAGCAAGCGTGCATGGACTAAACAAGGACTTTTCCATGAAGGAATGGGCTAGGGAAGTTTTCATTAATTGATGCCTATTTAGAAAATCAATCACTGCTGTTCATTCCTAGAAGAAATGTGTAGGGGTAGTTAATTTTGTCTCAAAGCCTGGCCTTCAATGAATGCACCTCCTGCCACAGTGGTAATGTGTTCTTATCTTCTGCACTGACTTCTTCCAGGGCCTAGCCTTGTCTGCCTGCCTATAATTTTTTTTTTTTTTTTTTTTTTTGGTAACTGGGATTGAACTTGGGTCCTTGTGCTTGCGCAGCAGACGACGAAACCACTGAGCTAAATCCCTGGCCCCTATAATGTTTTTTGACTTGTTTTTTTTTTTTTTTTTTGCAGTACTGGGGATCGAACTCAGGACCTTGCGCTTGCCAGGCAGGTGGAGTGCCACTGAGCTACAGCCCCAGCTATAATGTTTTAAACTAGCTGTCTACAGTAAAAGGAGCTCGAGGAACATTGGGGGCCCTGGGGGGCTGGCAGCGTGGGAGCCCTCCCCAAATCAAATGTATTTTTATCCCTCCCAGTCCAGCAGCACTGGTGCTGGCAGAGAGGGATCAGGGGAGGAGGTCTAGTCAGGGTGGAGGAAGCTCTGTGACTCTGTGACCTTGGCTGGGGCCAAGGTCAGGGCTGGCAGCCCAGCCAGCCCAGCCGGAGGCCCCTGTTGGAAAGCCTGATGCCCAGATGGGCTCTTGCTCCCTCCAGCTCATTAACCCTTGACAGCTCAGCTGGGCAGCCCAGGCCATCTGCGACTCCTTCTGCTGCACTTCCGGCCTCTGTTGCCCCACACAGAGGACAGGACTCATACCCAACCCCGGCAGGGTGGGGGTCAGGTCCAGAGCCAGAGCTGCCCTGCTCCACTCTGCTCATGCCTGGGTTTCCTACTGGGCAGCAGCTCCAGTTCTTCCAGCCTTCCTAGGTCACCCCTCCTGACCCACCCAGGGGGCGTCCTGAAGGACCTGGACAATACTCAGGGGTCCTCTCCCCCTCTCCAACCCCCCCCCCTTAGCCAGGGCCTCAGACCCCCCCCAAGGCCAGCTAGCGCTAGTGTGGACCCCTGACTCTAGGAAACCCCAGAGTACAGAAGAAAGGGTTTGGACAAGCAGGGAGGTTATTATTATTATTATATTATTATTATTCCTGGCAGGTTGGGGGTCCTGTTGACACACCCAGCAGGCTGGGGAGGGCGGCTGTGGCTGGGGTCCCTGGGGCAGCCCCTGTGGAGCTGGACAATGCTCCTTCCCTACGGTGCTCTAGGCAATCAAGGGGGCTGTGACCTGCCAATGAGGTCACAGAGCCCCAAGGTGCCCTCAGGGAGAGAGCCCAACCCTGGGTATGAACTTTGACCAGAAGGCCGTGAAATTCCTGGCCAATTTTTACATCAATGGAGGCAAACACTGGACGCATGGCCCCCTGAGACAAAAAAGGTAACCTTAGGAGGCATGGATGGGTGGCTGCAGCCTGGGGCAGGCGGCAGGTAGCTGAGTGGATGCCCTGGTCTGTTTGTAGGCCCGAGGCCGCCCTACTGTCCTGGGATGCGGATGAGAAGAGTCCCACCAGCCCGAAGAGGACCCCAATGGGCTGGAGGTCATTCGTGGGGTCCACCGGGGAGTGCCCGCTCACCCGCACCCGGACCCTACGGGGGCTGCGTGAGTGAGGGTCCTGGCTGCACCCCCAACCGGTGTGGGAGGGGGACAGGGGCAGCCTGGGGGCGCCAGACCCAGAGCTCACCCTCCCACCCCAGTGCTGGAGCAGCGCCCCCCGCTCCTGGCCGACCCCGACGTGCCGGGCCCAGCAGAGTACGCGCCCAGAGCCTTCTTGCGGGAAATCTGCCCGCACCTTCACTACAGCATCGGCTGCAGGCACCCGGGCCCAGGTACCTCCCTGCCTCACCCAGAGGGGGCCCCCCCGGGAGCCCTCACTGACTCCCTCGACCCCGTAGACAGCGGCGGCCGCAGGGCGTGGCACAGCGCGTGGCTGCAGAGCGAAAGCCCCTTCACGCGGAAGGTGGACTTCAACCTCGAGCGCCAGGTGGGGGAGGAGGGCGGGGGAGGAGGGCGAGGGAGGAGGGCGAGGGAGGAGCCGGGGGCCGAGTGGGTGGGGCCAGGCAGGGGTGGAAACGAGCGGGATCTTCGGGCGGGGGTGGGGTGGTTGAGGGAGGGGCTAGGGCGGGACGGGGCCCCCGGGGACAGGTAGGCGGGCCGGGCCGTCCAGGCCGGGAGCCCCTGTAGCTTCCCCTCCGTCCGCAGTGGCCGTCGCCCGCAGATCACGTGCCGCCCAGCCCTCCCGTCGGCCCCGCTTTCAGCTTCGGGGTCCGTGCGCGCCCGGGTCCGCTTCGCGTCCAGACCCCCAGTGCACGATTCCTGGTACAGGGTCCCCCGCGGGTCCCCGGCGAGCAGCGGCCAGGCCCCACCGCCTACGACGTCCGCGCCGGGTGTCGCCTGCAGCGCCCTCTCCCGCCCGCCTTCTCCAGGAGCGGCTCGCCCGCCTTTGCCGCAGGGCTGCGCGCCTGTAAGGAGGTCCGGGGGAGGCTGGGTCTGGCCCGGCCCTGCTGCGCGCGCACGGGTGGGGCGGGACTAGGTGTGGGCCGTGCTGTGCTCGTGGGCTCCCAGGCCCTCTCTCTGCAGCTTGCACGCCTGGTCCGGCCGCCTACCACGTGGAGGACTGCTACGACTCGCGCTTCCCCTCCGCTCCTGGGGTGGTCATCCAGGGTGTACGCAGGCCCAAGCGCCACGACACGGGCCCTTTCTGCGCGCTCTAGGGCCCGCTGGGCTCTGCCGGCCCTGCTTGTCACCTAGTGGATCCCCGGCTTCCCTGGGCCTCTCCCAGGCCTCCCGCTGGACGTGGTTGTGGCGCCCCAGGCTGGACCTGACCCCTGGGTGCCCCTGACCTACCCTCCGACTGGGGACTCTGCTGTGGACTTCGGGAAGGAGAGCCCAGCCCAGAGCCCCCACCTGCCCACCCCCTGCTCTACTGAGATGGAGAACTCGGTGTGTGTCTAGCTGCTGTCCCCTTCCCAGGGGGCTGTCCTGAAGATGTGGCCTGCTGCTTCCCTGTCATTTCTAGTTTTTCCTGTGTGGAGGTTTCCATTTGGCTGATCCTGCAGGGAGTACTTTCCTCTGTAGGGACTGGTGTGGCAGCCTGGGGCTGACCTGGAGATTCCAGGCCTGGGACAGGATGGGCTGAGGAAGACACCTCTTCCTGACCATGCCGCCCCAAGGGAACTGGCCCAGCTGCCCTGCTACCCTCAGGTCAGGCTGCTTGCTGAGCCCAGGAGGGACTGCTGTCTTGAGGGTCAGGGCAGAGTCAGCCTGCCCAGCTGCCAGGGAGGTGGCTCATCAAGGCTGGGCCCCATTTCCCGAGGCCTTGGCCTGAACGTCCAGCATGGGCCCTGAGAACTCTGGCCAAGGCTGTGCAGGCCAAGTCAGCAAGGGGCCTTCCCTGGGCCTTCATGCGTCGGGGCCCCTGCCCTGTCTGTAGCAGCAGTGTGGTTGTGGGTCCCCTCATCACCACTCCCCTGCTGTCCTACCCAGGGGGCCACTCTGCAGGTGCCTCATCTGCAGCTGGTGAGATCTCCTCCATCTCCCAGCCCCAGCCCTGCCCAGGTTCTGGCCCAGTTGCTGGCAGGTGCCAGCACCTGTGTCCTCCATGCCCAGCTGGGTTCAGACTCCCATGCCCTGGGGAATAGGGGCAGTGGGACCTTCAACACTCGGCTGATCAGCTGTCTGGAAGCAGCTGTGAAGGACCTCAGGGAGCCCTGGCTCTGGGCACTTGGCCTCAGATGAAACAGTCCTGGTTATTGCTGCACCACCAGGTACCTCGAAGACTCGAAGCTGGGCAGGAGGGGGAGGAGCTCTCAAGGCTGAGGGAGAGTTTGCTGGGCATCAGAGAAGGAGTTTCTAGCAGGGCAAACCCCAGTAGCAAAGGGACAAGAAAAGGAGGAGGTGTGGTGGTTCGTGTGGCTGAGCCTGAGGACACAGGAGGCTCAGTGCCTGCACTCTTGGCAACAGGACCCAGCTTCTCGTCCTGCAGAGGACAGGATGCCATGGAGCCTGGACCTGGCTTCCAGCTCAAGGAGGCCCACATTGGGTAGTCCAATGGGTAGATCCTAACATCTCTGTGAGGAGCACAGTGGCTGTGTACCCAAAGGCCAGCTTTGCTGGGACCCTTGGTACCCCTGGAGGCACTTTTTTTTTTGGTACTGGGGATGGAACTTGGGACTTTGCGCTTTCAAAAGAGGCTGCGGAACCACTGAGCTAAACCCCCGGCCTGGAGGCACATTTAGACTTTAGTTTATGGCAAGCCTAGGGGGTGAGCTTTGTCTCGGTTCACCTGGAGAAAGCCAAGTTCTGGAAAGCGTCAAGGTCACGCACTTTATCCCACACCTATGCCTCACACCTGGACCCAGGTGCAGGGAGTTTGTCGGGCAGTGAAGCGCCACGTCATGGAGGCTGCTGTGAGATCATCAGTAGAGTTCGTGATTACAAGAATAAAGAAAATTCCCTTGGATAAAATGTCAGTTCCGAAATCCCTAACAGGGTGCCGGCCGCACAGGCCGCCAGACTTAACCAGGCAGAAGGGGGTGGAACGGCCGGAGTGGGCGGGGCCGTGCTACAGCCCGAGCGTCACTTGGGTGCCGCCCTTCGCACGGTGTCGCTCCAGCAGGTCCGGGTAATGCGCCACAGTCCGGAACCTGTGCGCGCCGGCGGTGGCATTTCCGGGGGGTGAGTTGGCGGGAGGCCGTGCGGGGCGGAAGTGGGCGGTGCGGGCCCAGGAGGAGCCGCGCTGGGGGCGCGACCTGGCCGAGCTGGAGGCTGCGGGGGAGCGGGGCTCGGGTGGCCCCCGAGGTCCTGGGGAGCGGGCTTCGGGGGCGTCCGCGGCGCCGCCTGGGGAGCGGAGCAGCGATGGTGCGCCGAGCCAGGCGGGGGCTGGGGCCTCGGCCATGTTCGCGGGGCTGCAGGACCTGGGTGTGGCCAATGGTGAGGACCTGAAGGAGACCCTGACCAACTGCACCGAGCCGCTTAAGGCCATCGAGCAATTCCAGGTGGGTCCCCGACGGCGTGTCTGCCCCTGCGGGGAGGTGCCGGGGCCTCCGAGCCAGGCGCCCACTGCGGGACTCGGGGTGCTCTCTGGTGTTCGCGGCTTCCGCCGGCGCCGCTGGGACATCCGTGGCCCTGGTGCCGTTCTATGAACTCAGGACATCCGTGGACTTGCCCCTCTGTGTACTCGGGAGACCCGGGGTGCCCCTCTGTGTACTTGGGGCACTCGGAGTGCCCAGGCAGGCATGGGCACCTGCGGCTGAGGTTTCTCTCAGCAGAACCCGTGCGCACTGTCCCTCTGCTTCCTCAGACAGAGAATGGTGTGCTGCTGCCCTCCCTGCAGTCAGCTCTGCCCTTCTTGGACCTGCACGGGACTCCACGGCTGGAGTTCCACCAGTCGGTGTTCGATGAGCTGCGGGACAAGCTGCTGGAGCGGGTGTCAGCCATCGCCTCGGAGGGAAAGGCTGAGGAGAGGTCAGTCTCACCCTGCAAGTGGTGAGGGGAGCTGTGCGGCCGCCTCTCAGCCCCCAGTTGCCTGGGGAGCGTTTAAGGTTGTAGAGGTGACCCAGGACTGTGCGTGAGACCCCTCCCCCCCAGGGTGTTCTGCACGTGGAGATCAATCCCTTCAGTCGCACACGTCTTTCTAGGTACAAGAAGCTGGAAGACTTGCTGGAGAAGAGCTTTTCCCTGGTCAAGATGCCCTCCCTGCAGCCAGTGGTGATGTGTGTCATGAAACATCTGCCAAAGGTGGGAGCCCTGGGGCTCACCCTCCGGGCAGGCCAGGATCTCTGTGGCCTGCTGTAGTTTGGCCAGCCTGCCCACTTGCCTGTCCAGTCGCTTTTGGTTGGCCAAAGTGAGCCTGCACTGGTCCAGGCAGCTGCTGAGCTTGGGGAAGACTTGACGAGCTGCCTGCCTGAGCGCTGGTCCCTGGGACCTCCTCTGTGTGGTCTTTTCCCGGGCAAGCCTCATGGAGACAGAAGCTTGCACTCATGTTGGAGCTTGGGGCTTATTCTGGGAGAGCTATGGGTATTGAGCATGTCTGTCTGCATCCTCTGGGGCCTGGGGGGCTGTACCGGTGCACCTGTGGGTGGGCGGGGCTCGGCCGTCTCCCGACAGCTGAGGGCCTTGGCCTGTCTTGAAGGAGGCCTTGGGTGCTGTGGTGCTTTTTGTGTAGGTTCCTGAGAAGAAGCTGAAGCTGGTCATGGCTGATAAGGAGCTGTACCGAGCCTGTGCAGTAGAGGTGAAGCGGCAGATCTGGCAGGACAACCAGGCGCTCTTTGGAGATGAGGTGTCTCCACTGCTGAAGCAGTACATACTGGAGAAGGAAAACTCACTCTTCAGCACGGAGCTCTCTGTCCTGCACAACTTCTTCAGTCCTTCCCCCAAGACCAGACGCCAGGGTGAGGTGAGGGCTGTGGGAGCTCAGTCGGAGCACTTCAAGGCTGTGTGGCGGGACTCTTCCCTGGCTGCCCCTCCCCGGTGAGGGTGGAGTTGTTCTCCTGGAGTGTGGACTCCCGCATATAGCCACAGAGCTTGGTTGCTTTTAAGTTTGTGTGTGTTTTGCATTTCAGTGAAGTGATACATGAATAAGGGTAAAGTCTATGGATAGAGGCCATTGATGTAAAAGGACAGCTGTACACTATTTCAAAAAGCAAGCTGGTACTTAAGCTTTCAGGTCTAAGTAGTTTGTTAATGTGGTGTGCTTGAATATTTCATTTTTCACGCTTTAGAACACCCTGAATGGAAGTTTCCACCTATTACTAATGCCATTAAGCTCACCTTTTTATTTGTTTGGGGCTTTTTTTGGTACTGGGGATCGAATTCTGGTCTTTGCGCTTGCTAGGCAGGCAGCAGAACCACTGAGCTAAATCCCCGGCCCCTCTTCCTTTTCTCTCTCTCTCTCTCTCTCCCTCCCTCCCTCCCTCCGTCCCTGTCTCCCTGTCTGTCTGTCTGTCTTTCTTCCTTCCTGTCTGTCTGTCTGTCTTTCTTTCTTTTTGTTATGTTTGAGACAGGGTTTCACTATGTAGTTTGGGCTAGTCTTGAACTCAGGATGTAGCCCAGGCTGGCTGTGAACTTGCAGCAGTTCCTCTGCTTCAGCCTCTTGAGTGCTGGGATTATACGTTTGTGACACTACACCTGACCTAATTAGTTAACTTTAGTACCAGTTAGTAAAAGGAAACAGATAAGTTATGTGTGTCATTCAGAGTTTCCTGTTATCCACATTGACGGAGAAGAGGGTAGATGAGCGGTGTATGGTGGTGCACCCCTGTAATCCCAGCCACTCAGCAAGCTGAGGCAGGGGGATTGCATGTTTGAGTATAACCTAGGCAATTTAGTGGGACCTTGTCTCAGTGTAAAATATACAAGAAAAGGTCTGAAGGCCTTGGGTTTAATCCCCGTATTGGGAAAAAAAAAGTAAATGAGATCCATTTTAATACCTTTTCCTTAAACTAATGTATCAAAAGTTCTATGTTTTGATTTGTAATTCGTGTGAATGATTGTTACTGAGGTGTTATCTGAGGACTCACTAATTTTACAGTGTGGTGAGTCTTCCATGCTCATAGCACCAAAGAGCCCCATGTGGCTGGTGGCTCCGGCTGGGCTCTCGGCTCCGCGCCAGGTGGAGTGGCCCCTCGGGGGAGGGGAGGGTGTGCATGCCCCGCTGTCCCTTCCCTGTGCTGTGGATTCTGGTTCCGGTCCTCGGTCCCATCTCTCCCATCTCTCCCATCTCTCCCGTCGTGCACACGGAGCCCTTGCCCTCTGGGCTGTGGGGTCCCAGTGTCCCCAGCCTCTCTCTGTCCTGGTGAGCTGATTCTGTCTTCGAGAGACTTGCTGGGCCTGCCTTGTCTTAGGGTGAGCTTTCGCTGAAAAGCAGTGTTTTAACACACAAACAGCGAAATGTGCAGAAGAGCAGAAAGTCACTTCCCTCCAGCTCTCCTCCCTGCCGGGAAGTGGGGCTCTCTGCCCCCACACCAGCTGCGCCCATACTCTGCAGGTTGCTGGCTGGCACCCCAGGCAGTCTCCAGGCCCCACCTGGGGGTGGGGCCGTCCTGTGGTCCCAGCACAGTGCCGGCACGGCTGGCGGTGGTGCTCCTGGTGTCCTATGCTGTGGACATCTCGCTGTCCCAGGCTGGACCGGCCACCATGTTTCTGTGTGCTGCGTGGCTGGACAGTGACGGTGCGGGATGCAGTTTTCCTGAGGTTTCTGGCTGTCGTTCCTTCCGGGTCCTGGGTCCTGGCTCTTTCTCAGCTCTCCCAGCTCTGGAACTGCACGCCCTTCACAGACTTCCTGCTCTGATGTGCCAGGCCATGCCGCATCTGTTCTTTGCCCATGTCTTGTGTTAATTGTATTTTTTGTGTCCCAAGTTTGCTTTCCTCCTTTAAAAATTTTTTTTTGAGGCCTCAGGATTCAGCCTTCAGGCATGCTAGGCAGACGCTCTCCCACTCAGCTACGTTTCCAGCCCTTCCACCCCCCCCCCCAGCTGTTTTTTCTTGGTCTCACCCTTGTTTTGTTGGGAAATGTCTTTTTTTGTGGTTTTTCTGGTTTTTTGTGGGGCCCAGGGATGGAACCCTGGGCCTCAGGGCTAAGCAACTGCTCTACCGCTGAGCAACACCCCGGTCCCTCAGAAACACTGAAGAAAGCGTTCAGAGTTCAGAGGCACCTGGTATTTATTTTGCTTAGATGTTAGCCGACTGGTGGACTTGACTTGAAATTCCAAGTATCGTAGTCGTTTTTCACTGTTCCCTGGTGAGCACTGCTGAAGGTAGCTCTGAAGGGCCTCTGATTCCCATGCTTTGTCCACAGCCTGGTTTTCCATGTCTGGAAGCTTTGCAGTCTGTCCTCTGTGCTCCATGGTACTGCAGTGCTGTGGCAGGGAGTGCCAAGCCAACACCTGCCCACGGTCCCCAAGTGTGAGTCAGCTGGGTGGCGCCTGGGTTCTGTCCCCAGCTGACCTGTGATCAGGAGCCCCAGGCAGCCTTCGGTTCATGCGTAACATGGGCAGGGCCATGTCATTGGAAGTGCCCGGTTCCCTTGTAGGTGGCTAGGAGCCCTGTGGGCTCTGGGGACAGGTGGATGTCTCGTGCAGGGTCACTGAGGTGGGGCCTGCAGACCTGAGTGGCGAGTGCTGTGCAGGGCTCCTGAAGGGGACCTCTGGGCCAGGGGCTGAGCAGCCCTTGCTGATCTCACCGCTGGCTGAGTGCAGCTTGGTGTCTTGGGCTTGCCCCAAGTGTCCCCTCACACCAGGGGCTTTTGTTTCTGGCCAGGGAAGCTTATGTTGGCTGTGGCCCTGCAGGGGCGGGAGCCGCGAGCCAGCCGGACTCTGGCCTGAGCCCTGTGTCAGGTGGCACTGTGTCCCCAGGCTGCCCTGCAGTGAGGGCAGGGGAACCCTGGAGAAGAGTGCTTATGCTGTGGAAGTGGGGCACTCGCTGGGGCTCTGTGGCCGACAGTGAGGACACAAGGGGACAACAGGGACAGAAGCTTGTGGGGCAGCTGTCTGGAGGGAGGGCAGTGCTGAGCCTGGGGCCAGATCTGGGCCGCTGCTGTGTGGGTCGGGTTGGGCACCATGCACTGTGTCTTACCAGGTGGTGCAGAAGCTGACGCAGATGGTGGGGAAGAACGTGAAGCTGTATGACATGGTGCTGCAGTTCCTGCGCACGCTCTTCCTGCGGACCAGGAACGTGCACTACTGCACGTTGCGGGCCGAGCTGCTCATGTCCCTGCATGACCTCGACGTGGGTGACATCTGCACCGTAGACCCCTGCCACAAGGTGTGCATGCCGAGCCTCACTCCTGAGCTCTGCTGTCATGTAGCTGCTGACCCTGCTGGGGGCTCTCTGAGCACCTGGCCTTGCTGCCCCCAATCCTCCCTCCTGCTGCCCCATCCGGTGCAGGCCCTGTGGCCACCCTGGCCATCCTAGCTTCCCTGCTGCTGGTGAGCACCGGGCTGCTCTGAGGAGGGGACAGCAGTGGTTCAGGTCCCCCCACACCGTCCTGCTCCAAGCCTCGCTGCTGGGTGGGCTGAAGTGCCCGTGCGTGGGGTGCAAGGACATGGGGGTCCTCCTGCTGCTGCCCTGGCCTTGCAGCTTTTGCCCCAGAAAGGGAAGCCCAGCTTCCTGCAGGGCCCACACGCCCGTGAAAGCTCAGCAGTGCCTTCTCTCTACACCACGTCCTCTGGACCTGGGCAGGTGGCACTGGGTGCACTTCTGTCAGTATGTGGTAGACAAGTGACAAGGCAGATGGTGGCCTCAGCCTGTCTCGGTCTGCAGGTCTCCTGGTCCAGCATGGCCCCCAGGAAGCTGCCCTCTTCCTGGCCTCTCTGGGGCCTCCAGTCCTGGGTGTGGCCGGGGCTGGGGTTCTGAGATGTGGCCTGTGTCTGTCTTCATCTCTGCCCCCCACTATCCTGCAGCTGTCAGGCCCCTGGGTGCTGGCTGTGTGGAGCAAGCCAAGAGGGTGTCCTTCGGGTGCCACCACCGGCTGTCCTTGAGGGTCCGGACCTGGCCCTGACTCTGCCTCCCCCACAGTTCACGTGGTGCCTGGATGCCTGCATCCGAGAGCGGTTTGTGGACAGCAAGAGAGCCCGGGAGCTGCAGGGATTTCTCGATGGTGTGAAGAAGGGGCAGGAGCAGGTCCTGGGGTAAGGGTCAGGGCCGCCCTCTGCCCTCACTCCAGGGTCCTCTGCTGGGCTTCCTGGCTCCCAGCCAAGACACCATTGCTTGGGGTGAATCTGTTACCAGAGACCCCATCCCTCTCTGTGGAGTGTGGGGAACACTGCTCCTTGGCTGCTCTGAGCTGAGCAGTGGCCTGGGGGCCCCAGCCTGTCTCCTGGTATCCTCGGACTGGTGTGTGAACACTGCTTGGGCTACAGCCCCGCCATGATCCTCAGCTACCATTGTCAGAATCTGGGCCCGTATTTCAGAACCAAAGCCTGACCATGCGTGTACTTCACTTCCTGACTCTGGTTTGAAAGATCTTTGAGTCAGTGAAGGATAAATTGTGAGCCTTAAGCTTTTCAGTGACAGACATCTGGAGTCAAATCTGCTTGCTCCTGTTGAGGAAGCCATTCCCGGGATCCAGTCCTCAAGGCCTGGCAGCCTAGTGCTTAGCTGTTCCTTCAGCTGGCTGTGCGGGATACAATGGCAGGGTGGGACAGCCAGGCTCCCCAGCTAATGCCGAGGGCCGTTCCTTCCAGGGACCTGTCTATGATCCTTTGTGACCCCTTTGCCATTAACACATTGTCGCTGAGCACCATCAGGCACCTGCAGGAGCTGGTCAGCCAGGAGACGCTGCCCAGGGTGAGTGTAGGCATGGCCCGGGGCACATGGGGGCTGTGATCAGGGTCTTGGGGCCCTGGCATCTGGCCCAGGGGCAGTGGTTTCCCAGCGGCATGATGATCAGAGTCAGCAGTGGCCCAGCCCCGGTGAGCTTTTGAGGCCTCTCTTTCCCCACAGGACAGTCCTGACCTCCTTCTGCTGCTCAGGCTGCTGGCACTGGGTCAGGGGGCATGGGACCTGATTGACAGCCAGGTCTTCAAGGAGCCAAAGATGGTACAGATCTGAATCGGGGCTGCCCTGCACTCTGCTCCTTGGGGTAGTGGCAAGGCGGGCCCCTGTGGTCCCACAGCATTGCCCAGAGGCATCCTTTTGGGAAATACCCACCCAGGGTGTCTGGGGTGTCTCAGTAGACAGGCTGGCCATATGGTTGTGCAGGTGGGGGTTTGGGGACACAGTGCTGGGTGGCGTCCCAGGAAGCCAGGAGAGGGTCTGGAAGATGTACAGGGGCCCCTGTTCAGGTAGGCACAGGCTCAAGGGTCTCCCTCCTCAGGAAGTGGAGCTCATCACCAAGTTCTTGCCGATGCTCATGTCCTTCGTGGTGGACGACTACACATTCAACGTGGACCAGAAGCTTCCGTCCGAGGAGAAAGCACCAGTCACATACCCGAACACGCTTCCTGAAAGCTTTACCAAGTAGGGCCTGGAATCTGCGGTGTGAGGGCCTGGGTCGGCACAGTGGGTGGCTGCTGGGCTGGGGTCACTGCAGCCTGCGTGCTCTCCTGGCCCAGGTTCTTACAGGAGCAGCGCATGGCCTGTGAGGTCGGGCTGTACTACGTCCTGCACATCACCAAGCAGAGGAACAAGAATGCACTGCTGCGTCTGCTGCCCGGGCTGGGTGAGTGCCATCACGGTGCCGACCTAGGTGCCCTGCCTGGCCTCCAGCTGTGCAGCCGTTTGCACTGGGAGGTCCTGGTCTGCAGGTGGGTGGGTGGGGGCTCCATTTTGCATGTGCACAGCTCCTGCTCTGGGTCTCGTGTGTGGCACATGCCGGTGTTGGTGCCCAACTGGTGAAGGGGTGGGCTCTCTGGGTGCATGGAGGACTGAGAGCACTGCCGGGGGTGACATCAAGCCAGGAAGAAGCGGAGGGGCCCCACAGGTGCTGTCAGGGAGGTGGCTTTGGAAGCATCTGTCAGCACAGTGACAGGCCCTGGTGTCTGCTCGTTTGGGCCATCTGGCGTTGTGCATATTTCATACCAAGCATGTTGCATCCCTTTTCCAGCTTTCTGTGTGGAGGAAGCCCTCTGTGGGCATTAATTTGTACACGGCCGCCCTCCAATACTGTTCTCAGCTGGGTTTGGTTTTCCCTGGCTGCTGGAATGAGCTGCTGCACACCCTGGCTTCTGGTGCCACAGGCTTCTGCTGGGCTCTGGCGATTGGGAGTCTCCCAGCTCCTGCAAGCTCCACAGAGAATCGGGTCCATGTGGACTCCAACTTTGGGGGCATCAGGATGTTTAGGGGCCAGGCCTGTTTGTGTTTGGGGATGTTCAGGAGTATGGTTAGAAATGACCTTGATCTGGCTTGCTCTTGGTTCATTCTGGTGCTTCGTATCTCCTCGGCAGGCATCTGCCCTGGGTGGCATGTGTCACTTCAGTCTTGTTCAGGAAGGCCTTGTTTTTATGTTTGAGTGGATTCTAGTAAGAATGGATGTGGATTTTGTGGAATTTTCTTTTATTTACAGTAAGTCCTGACTTACGAATGAGTTCCGTTCTAGGAGAATGTTCGTTAAGTCGGATTCGTTCCTAAGTAAGTCTGACAAAGTCAGTCTTAAACACCTTGACACAAATGTACAATGTAAAGCGTTAAAAAAAAGCCAAACACACACAAACATATTGAACACTATTGCACTGTACAGTGAGCACACAGCAGCACAACTGTGGCACTGTCCAGCAGAGGCAGGAACTATTTCTGTGATTTGTTTACATCTACGAATGTTAATAATTTGAGGTCTGTTTTTAATCTGTAAAAGTTCACAACTCCAGTGCTTGTAAGTCAGGCCTTATTATAGTTATTTTTATTTTGAGGTTTGTTTAATTTCTGATCATGGCACTCTGAGCAGATGAAAAGCCGAGAGCACACCATGGTGAGGCCTTGTGTGTCACTGGGCCAGGTCTGTGTGTGGCCCGGGACCCTGATACTGCCACATGTGGCCCCGAATAGCTCGTATGCACCCCACAGAGGAAGGGGCTTCCCGGCACCCACCTCGGAGCTGGCCGTGGTCTCTCCAGGTCAGGTGCTGGGCCGACTGCATCTCTGGTGGCCTCAGCATCACCATGCAGATGGCACGCCGGGACTTGTGCACTACCTTCCTGCTTCTGGGCTCTCAGTCTGCAGTGCTTTGGAGTCAGCTGTGGGAATCGGGTTCCTAGCAGCTGAGACTCAGTTGCCAGTAGCTCCGTGGGAGGCCAGGGTGCCCTGAAACGTTTAGCCATCCCATGAGTCAGGTGGCGTCGGCAGGGTCTGCCCTAAGGGTACTCTGGAGGGTGTCTCCAGTGGCAGCGCCTGTGTCCATTGTCCCTCGTGAGGGGTGCAACGAAGGGGTCCTCTGTCACCTCCCACCTCCCCCTCCTGCAAGTGATGCCAGGTGCCACACGAGGCTCCCAGTGTTCCTAGCAGACCGGCCTTGGCAGCTGTGGCTTCCCCGCCTGTCCAGTGTCCTCTGTCCTTGTTCCTGAGAAGCGCCTGCTTGGTGGCTGGAGGACTCTGTGCTGCACCTGGCACATTCCTCCGTTTCACCGGTGTCCGTGGCTTCTCTGTGGCCCTGGCAGCTGCTGGGCTCTGGTCTGGCAGGGGCCTCATCTCGCCCACACCCCAGCTGTGGCCCTCCCGCTCTGCCGAGGGTCCCAAGCCACCTGCCTCTGGAGACCTCGCCGTCCCAGGTCCTAGCCTGACCTCAGACACCTGAGGGTCCTCTGGGGCCGGGCTGACTGCTGTGTTTTTGCAGTGGAGACCTTTGGCGACCTGGCCTTCAGTGACATCTTCCTCCACTTACTTACCGGGAGCCTGGCCCTGTTGGCTGATGAATTTGCCCTGGAGGATTTCTGCAGCAGCCTCTTTGAAGGGTTCTTTCTCACCGCCTCACCCAGGTGAGCCACAGGTGCCGGCTGGCCCGCCCCTCGGGACCTCTCAGCCTGGGAGCTGCCCCCGCCAAGCTGGGGAGAGGTCTGAGGGGCCCTGGGCCTGTCTGCAGGGGTGGTGGGAGGAGCCTGGAGGGGCATCCCCACAGCAGGTGGGCTGGGCCTGGGGGAAGCAGGGTCTGGCCCAGCCTTGTGCGGCCTTTTCCAGGAAGGAGAACGTGCACCGGCACGTGCTGAGGCTGCTCCTCCACCTGCATGCTAGGGTGGCCCCATCCAAGCTGGAGGCTCTGCAGAAGGCCCTGGAGCCCACAGGCCAGGTTGGTGCCCCCTGCTGCCTGTGAGCGCCCTGCCGTGCTGGCCTCGGTGCATGCTCACTGCCTGCGATGACCCCTGTGGGCAGTGTCTTGCTGGTACCTGGTGCTCCTGTGTAATTCGGGATGCCTGGCTCTGCCCACAGACTGGCGAGGCTGTGAAGGAGCTCTACACCCAGCTCGGAGAGAAGCTAGAGCAGCTGGACCATCGGAAGCCCAGCCCTGCGCAGGCCACTGAGACGCCCACCCTGGAGCTGCCCCTCCCCAGCATGCCCGCCCCAGCTGGGCTCTAGGCTTCAGGCTCTGCAGGACCTACTCCTCAGGGACACGGCCCCGGTCAGCCAGGAAGGGGGCGCCTGGCCCCAGCGACCCCATAGGCAGCTGCCCCTCTCCAGCCCTCCACCCACCATGGCACCCACTTGCCACCCCGGGGCCTAGCCCTTTGCCCTGGCAGAGGTGGGTGGTGAGGGTCAGGAGGGGAGGAGCAGGGCTCCGACTGGCCCCACTCTGAGCCGGGCTGAGGTTGGGCACTGTGCTGGCCAGAGCAGGGGTTGCTGGCTACAGTGTCTGTGGGGCTGGAGATGCCACTGGGAAGCAGCCCCGGGGTGCACTGGCCCCTCAGGCAGCACCTCCCCTGAAGGGCCCTGCCTCAGTTTACTCACTGACTGCCGCTTGCCCAGCTGTGCTGTGACACTGGGCCGAGCAGAGTTCACACAAGGGCGTCTCCATGGATGTAAATAAAGACATTTTGATAAATCTGGTGGATGTCTGTGCTGGCACGAGGGCTGGGGCAGCCAGTGGTGGCCTCTGGTGCTCTCCTGGCCGAGTCAGCTTTCTGCCTCTGTGGGCTGCTGGGCCCTGCCTGGTGGCCCCAGCCCTGGGCAGCTGTTTACAGGGCCAGGCCAGCTCTTTGGTCTTTTTCTGGGGCCTGGTTGAGCAGCCTCCCTCCCTGATCGGGATGCAGGAGCTGGACACAGTGCTGCCGTGACTAAGCCAGACTTCATACCTGAGTCACCCCTGGGTGGGTGCCAAGGCTGTCAGGCAGCCTGCTGGGGTGGCAGGGCCCCCTGGCTGGGGTGGGGAGCGGTGGGTTTGAGGCGCCTCAGCCTTTCCAAGGATGAACAGCTGTGCTTCTGGTTTAGTTTTGTTGCTGCTGCCACCAGGCAGGGTGAGTTACAGGCAGATGGGGTTCAGGGTGTCCTGGCAGCCAGTAATACCCAGACAGGGAAGTTAGGAAGAGAGGGCTTTGTCCGGACTCATGTTCCACAGGCCCAGGGTCCAGGGTCCCATCTGTCGATGGCCGTGCAGGAAGGACTTGAAGGGTGGAGGGTCGTTGGGGTGGGCTGGGGTGTCAGTGAGCGGGGGCCCCAGAGCAGATGTTCGAGGAGGGCAGGCTGGTGCTGTAGACGGCCCTCTGCTGTGACTTTTGCCCGGGTCACTCCTGGAGCCGGACAGGCAGAGCTGGGCTCCAGGGGAGACAGGAAAAGCCCACAGCAGATTGGCCAGGAGCGTTCCTAGCACTGGTGAGGTCATGGGCAGTGGCCCAGGACAGACAGCGGCCTGCCAGGGCCACTTGCAGGGGAGGGTGGCAAGAGGTGGAGACAGACCCAGGGCCAGAGCGCCCGGTGGGTGAGGCAGGGGCTCAGGGCTGGGGCGGTGCTCGCAGGACGGGTGGGCTTGTGGGACAACTGCAGGGTCGGGTGCACCCGGCCACCAGGGAGGCTGTGGGCCCCGGGTCAGGCATCCGTGCATTCATGTCCAATGGATGACCCTGAGGAGGGGCGGCAGAGCTGCAGAGGTGACAGGACTAGAGTGAATGTCCTCAGGTGACTGACGGATGGCTGGGAAGGGGTGCAGATGCGGCCTGAGGAGGCGGACACCTTGGGTCCCGAGGAAACCCATGAGTGAAGGAGGGTGGCCGCTACCTGGGGAGCCTCGTGGGGTAGGTGGGTGGGAAGGGACGTCTCCACCGTGGGGCATGCGCATGGCTGAGATGCAGGCAGGGCAGCTCCAGGGCCCTTCCACCCTTGGCCCAGCAGGGGTGACCCGTCAGTCTGCTTCATGAGTCCCTTCCTCACCCCAGGATGGGCTCTGGGCCACCAAGGGCTTCGCCACAGCCTCCTGAGAAGCAGTTGGCCAGGACGGGGCACCTCCTTACTGTAGGGCCCAGCCACCCACTTCTGCCCCCACGTCAACAAAAGTGTGAAAATTTGGAGAGAGGGGTTCAGGCCTGAAGGACCCCTCCCCTGCTCTACCACCTAGACAGCCTCCTGCAGCAGCAGCCCTTGGGCAGTCAAGGCAGGACAGACTGGGGAGTCCCTGCAGCCGGGGGCCAGGACACTGCCTGGACCTGTGCTCAGTGGCAAGTGCCGGAGACAAACATCCACAGGCCACACCCCGGAAGGTGGTGAGGCTGCCACGGGGCCTGGTGGAAACGGCTCCCACTAGAAGGCTGCCCAGGCCACAGACCTGCAAGCGGACTGGCAGGGCCCAGCCTGTCCTCCACCAAGTGCCCAGGTTCCTCCCAGGTTTATCCCACTGCCCCAGGGACCCTGAGCCATGCGTGTGCGCCCATGGGGGTGAGCTCTGTCCCGGTTAGGTTCTAGAACTTCTCAGTCTGTCTTGTCCTTTTTCTCTCTTTTGAGACAGGGTCTCACTTTGTACCCCAGACTGGCCTTGAACTTGAGGTGACCCTCCTACCAGAGCCTCCCCGGTGCTGGGATCCTAAATCTGCACCGGCATGCCCATCAGCGTGTCCTGTGCTGAAGGGAGGTCCAGGGCGCTGGGGACTGGAAGGGGGCCTTGCTTGTGTGGATGGGGGAAAGGACAGAGAGGAAGGCCAGGGCCAGGCCCAGGCCCAGACGAGGGCACCCAGCTGGACACAGGAACCTGCCCCCCAAGTGGGCCCTGCAAGGGGGTCCGTGACGAGTGCAGGGGAGTGGGGAAGGAACAGAGAGGTCCTTCACCGCACCAGGCGCAGCTGCAGGGCTGGGAAGGGACGGCCAGCCCGAGAGGGGACCTGGTCCCCGGGAGGCAGACCTCCGGGCTCAGCGCCATCCTTCCAGGCCAAGTTCCGCCCGGCTGCACCCCTGACTCACTTCCTCCGCGGGAATCGGAAACCTACCGAGCTTCCTCTGCTGCAGACTCTCCCTGGGGACCCGCAGGTGTCGCTGCCCCCGGGCCTGCGCTGGCCGCCAGCCCCTGACCCACCCACAGGACCCGAGAGCCCGGCACTTCCTGCTTCCTGCGTCGTCGCGGGCCGGCAGCTGTGCAGGGGACGCGGAGCTGGGAAGCGCTCGGCTGCGGGTAGGGACTCGAGGACGGAGGCTCCACCCCCTCCTGGCTTTTCCTGCTGTCTCTCCGTCCCACTCCGGCCGCCCCGCCGTTAGTGTTCGCGGGCGGAAGGTGTTGGTAGGACCCCGGCTGTAGGCGTGGGGCTGGGGGGCCTGGCCGAGCCTGGGGTGCAGTGTCAGAGCCTCGAAGCCTCCCAACCCCTCAGTGTGCAGGGCCTCTGCGAGCCTCTGGGGTCTGGGATCGCTCTCCAATCTGGGTCCCCTGAGATGCAGGGACCCTACGCCTGGCGGCCGAGCGGGACCCTGCACAGGGCGGGTCGCCTGCTTCCCTCGTCCGGCGCCGGCCGTCTTGACCCCTGACTCCTCCTCCAGGAAGCCTGCGGCCACTGATAGTTATATCCTCTCCCCGCCACTTCCTCCAGGCCGAGGCCGCTTCGGCGCACCCGTGGGATTTGCATTGCGCGGCCACGGCTTCCTGGTCAGCGGGTGAGGCGGGGCCGGGCCGCACCCCACGGTCCCCGGGTGGGGACACCCGTGGCTGGAGTCAGCGACCTCCCCCTCCCCGTCTTCCTTCCAGGGAGGGCGAGGTGCATGCGGAACGCCACCCACTCGCCATGGACCGCGACCAGCATTGCCCGGAGCCGGAGAACCCCGCGCCCCGCGCCCCGGGCCCCTACGTGATCGCGCCCGTGCGAGCTGTGCTCCGCCTGCGCCGCCGCGTGTGCGTCCTGCGCAAGCGCCGCCTCCTGCAGCCGGGCGCGGAGTCTGACGAGGGGCCTGGGGCGCCCGGGCCAGGCTGCGGTCCCGGGGCATCGCGCACGGACCTGGCGCAGCCCAAGTTCTTCACCTTCGACAGCCCGGCTGAGCTGGCGCCCCGGACTCCGCGCAAGAGGCGGCGGCGCAGCCGCGTGGTGCTGTACCCCGAGTCCTCGCGCAAGTGCCGGCCGCGTGCGGAGCGCCAGAGCCGCGCTCAGCGTTGCCTGCTGCTGCTCGTGGCCATCGTGGGCTTCCAGGTGTTGAACGCCATCGAGAACCTGGACGACAATGCACAGCGTTATGACCTCGATGGGCTGGAGAAGGCGCTGCAACGCGCAGTGTTCGGGCAGCCTGCCGCCGTGAGCCGCATCGTGGCGCTGCTGCGGGACTACCTGGCCACGCACGTGCACAGCCGCCCGCTGCTCCTGGCACTGCACGGGCCCAGTGGTGTTGGGAAGAGCCACGTGGGCCGCTTGCTGTCGCGCCACTTCCGCGCAGTGCTGGAAGACAGCGCGCTCGTGCTGCAGTACCACGCGCAGCACCACTGCCCCGAGCCGCGCGCTGCGCAGGGCTGCCGCGAGGAGCTGGCGCGCCGTGTGGCCACCGTGGTGGCGCAGGCCGAGGCCGAGGAGAAGACACCCCTTGTGGTGCTAGACGAGGCGGAGCTCCTGCCGCCGGCGCTGCTGGACGAGCTGCACGGCCTCCTGCAGCCGCAGCGCGCGCACCACTTCCACAACGCCATCTACGTGCTGCTGAGTAACGCGGGCGGGGCTGAGGTCACGCGCTTCGTACTGCAGAACGCGTCGCGCGCACTGAACCCGGGCCCCGACGGCGCCGCGGCCGAGGAGGAGCTGCGCACCCGCCTCCACGCGTTCCTGCGGAGCCAGCACCCGCTGTGGCGCTCTGCAGCCGTCGTGCCTTTCTTGCTGCTGGACAAGCGGGATGTGGTCAGCTGTTTCCGGGACGAGATGGCCGGGGAGGGCTTCTTTCCTGAGCAGGCCCGCGCTGAGCATCTGGCTGCTCAGCTTAGCTACTACCAGGTCGCCGGCCGCGAGTTCGCTGTGACAGGCTGCAAGCAGGTGGTGGCCACGGTGAACCTCTTGTAGTGCAGGTGGTGACGCTGGGATGGGGGCTGTGACCCAGGGCCAGGGCTGGGTCACCTGAGGAGGGAGCGGGTGGAAGTGGCTCAGCTCCAAGTGCCCACTTCTGCCCCCACCCTACAGCTCCCGGAGCGTTCCTGGGGCCACGGACAGCTAGCCACCGTCCCATCTTTGACCCTGTCCAGGACTCCTGTGACCGATTCCTGCTGCCTCAGGAGGTGGGCAGCCTGCTTCCGTGGTAGGAATGACTCCACAGGCCCAGCAGCCCCCAGGATCGCACAGCTGGTCCCTAGGGTCACAGGGCCAGGGTAGAGGGCTTGCTGCAGCTTCCCCTATCCAGTGGCCGGAGGTCCAGGGACTCCCTGGAGGGCAGTGGGGAGGGTGGATGTCTCCAGCCACACAGTGGGTGCCGGGAGAGCTCTGGAAGGGGAAGTAGGTTGACAGTGATAGTGGGCCTGAGTGGGGGGGCCCGACCTTGGATCCGCCTGCTGCTCCCTGGCCCCTCGCCCTGGAGATGGCCCCAGTAGGGTCACAGCCCTAAAGGCTGTTGTGGCAGTGGCCAAGCCCTGTCTGCAGCATTGCCAGGAGCGCGAGGCTGATGTGCTGGGCTGTGGGGCTGTGGGGCTGTGGGGCCTGGACCAGTGCACAGCGGTTGGTGCAGCTGCACATCTGTCTCCAGTGCCCATGGCCTTTGATGCCCAAGATGCCCCCCGACGGTCCCCAGGGTGCTCACACTGTCCCTGGGGAGCCTTTCTGGCTCGGGCTTTAGAGAAGAGCTGCTTGGAGCTGGTTCTTGGGTGGCCTTGGTGCTGTGACTCACCTTTTGGCTGCAGTGCTCAGCTTCACCCCGCCCTGCAGGAGTGCATGACAGGTGTGCTGACACTGATGAGGACGCAGACCTGGTGGGGTGAGGGAAGGGGCCTGGTGGTGGCAGTGCCCCCTGAGATTGAAGCCTGAGCTGTGTGCATGGTGTCCCTGGTGTGAGCCCCCCCTTCCTGGAACTAGCAAAGCCAGTGTCCCCTGGGGAGCTCACTCTCCAGTGCCCTCAGGGCCCTGTGAACACGGCCCCAGCCAGCCCTCCTTGCATGTGAGGGATCTGGGTCCATGTCCCTGGGCAGAGTGAGCAGTCACCTGGCTGAGCCCAGCACAGCCCCTGGCCTGGGAAGGGTCAGGATCCTCCACCCTTGGGGCCCTGGTTGCAGGTTGGGGGTGGGGGTAGAAATCTTTGCCCTTTGGGCCAGGCCCAACCTCTCCCAGCCCATGGTGCTGGGCATCAGCTCTGCACCCCAGTGGCTTTGAGTTGATGCTGCAGGGTGTGATGTTGAGGGCCTCACCACCCCCCAGAAGGGCCCCCAGGACTGCCCTGCCCTGCCCAGCACTGGCCTGGAGGTATCACCTGGCGGGCAGGCAGGATGTGTGTTCTCCATGAAGCCAACAGCACCCATGAGTGTCTGCTGAGACTTGTGGGATTTTATTTATTTCTAGACTGTTTTAGCGAAGTCGATTTCTGTGCTTAAGAGAAATGTGCACTTGGCACAGTGAGCTGATTGTATCACACTTGTTAATAAATCATGTGGCTCAAATTCAACGTGTCCTTTTGTCTTGGTTTTTTGTCTGCTTGACCTATTAATAACTGAGAAAGGCATGCTGAAGTATCTCTACCTACTGGTAGATTTATCAGGTTCTCTAAAACTCCACGTGACTAGGCCATACTAATTTGGCTTTAAATTTAAAATTTTTTACTTGGTACCAGAGATCAAACTCAGGACCTTGCACTTGCCAGGCAAGCGCAGCACCACTGAGCTACATCCCCTAAATTTTTAAATTTTTGAGAAACACCTGGAGATGAAAATCCTGCAGGCCTGGCGAGCTGATAGTGCCAAGGGCACTCACAGCTCAGGCTTATCAGTCAGACTCCTGTCACTGACAAAATGCCCAGCACCCATGAGTTGGAAGAGGGGAGGTTCATTTGTGGCTCATGGTTCTGCTGGCTTCAGTCCCTGGTTGGCTGCTCCAAGGCAACAACATGGTGGGAAGGCCTTGCGGAGCAAAGCTGCTCACCTCATGGCAGTCAGGAGGCTGAGCACAGGGGAACCAGGGAGGAAGGGGCAGGGACCAGATGGAGTCACCAGGGTGTCACCCCGTGACTCACCCAGACACTGCCAGTAGTGTGCTGTACTAACCTAGTTATCTCTCAGCCATGTTGACAGCAACTAAAAAAGGATTTTCCTTTCTGTCCTAGACAGGTGCTGTGGATAGACTCCCAGAGCTGGCTGCGGGAGCTGCTGGCCAATCAGATCACCCTGAGCATGACAACGAGTGGCTTTGTGTAGCATGCTGACCTCGGTGTCCCCTGTGTGTCACCTGTAGTTGTCCAGTCTCTAAGAGCAGCTTTTTCTTTTTCTTTCTTTCTTTTTTTTTTTTTTGGTACTGGGGCTTGAACTCCGGACCTTGTGCTAGCAAGGCAGGCGGTGGAACCACTGAGCTAAATCCCCGGCCCAAGAGCAGCTTTTTCTTAAAGCCTGTTTTGTCTCAGTAATGAAGGCAGTGAGTGTCTGGGAATTACTCTCCTTGCTTGTAAAGAGCAAGTAGTTGGATTTTCAACAAATCAAATGACAATCCTGGTCTCTGAGCTGCCAACTTAGTCCATTTACATTTATTGTAACTATTGCTAAGTTCCCATAACTTGACTCTGTGCCTTTCAGGTGTTCTACTTTCTACTTTCTTCCCCAAAGTCCTGGGGGCTGAACCAAGGGTGTTCACATTGAGCCACATCTCCAGCCCTTTTTATTTTTCATTTGGAGACAAGCCCTTGTTAAGTTGCCCAGGCTGGGCTCAAATTTACGATCCTCCTGTCTCAGCCTCCTGAGTAGCTGGGATTACAGGTGTGTCATACCATGCCTGACTCTTTTTTCTTCCTTTTTGGCAGCTATCCCCCGCTCCCCCTCCCTGGTGTGCTACTTTGCTCCTTAATTGACATGGACGTTTCACATGAACACCTCACCTACCTGTCACCCACACCTGGATGGCACAGGGCCGAGCGCCTGTTCAGCCCCACTCAGCCGCATCGTTTCAATCCTGCCCTTTCCTCTAAGCCCACACAGAAGACATCATTGTCCTACTTCATCTTTACTGAGCTTACGTTTTTGTTGAGTGGGTTTGGTATGGAAGACACCTTGTGGCTTCTGCTGTTAGATCCTGTGAGGATCTGGGTGGGTTTGTGGGCGCTGATTACTGCTTGCCCAGGCTTTCCGCTTTCTCCATGCCAACCCGACGCCGTGGGCACCACAGCTCTGCGCGCAGTGAGTCCCGAGACTGGCAGAGATCACAGCGTGACCCTTAACGAAGTGTGCTCTTCAGGTGGCTGGACGGGGTCCAAGCCCCCGAGGAATTCCTGGCTGGGCTGCCGTGGGAGGTGGCCCGGAGGGCAGACTGGATCCTGGCTGCGAGCCCATGGGGAACTGACCCAGTGATCAGATCCCAGCCCAGGAGGCTCTCAGGAGGGGCCTGCTGGAGGAGGCGGGTGGCCTTGACCCTTTCTTGGGCTCTCTCCGCTTCCTGGCTACCCCGAGCTGCAGCTTCCCTCTGCCAGCCCTTCCACCAGGACATTCTAACGCGAGGAGCCAGCTCAGCCTTTCCTCTTCTGTTTCTCAGGGGTCACGTGGACAAAAAGCCGCCCAGTGTGCCACCTCCGATCTTGGACAATCTCTGCGGTGTCTGTAGGCCTTTCTCGGAGAACTTAGTGTTGCCGGGTTCTCTGGAAGAGCCTTGTAGGCATGGTTAGAGTTGCACTGATTAGTTTGGGGGCTGTGGATGTCTTGGTGCTGTGAGCTGTTTAAGACCTCACTTGGCATCTTTCCTCCATGTTTTGTCATTTTCTGCAGAGGTCCTTGCTGTTTGGTCAGGTTGATTCTCAGACCCCCTGCCGTCCTGGGCGGTGAGTGCAGTGAAACGGGCAGCAGGAGTGGACTCAGTTTCCCCAGCGAGCACAGCTGCACCTGCTGTCCAGGGGCCCCTCCCCCTGCACTCCTCCCTGTCCCCAACCCTTACCACCAGCTGCTCAGGGAGCTGCCGCCTGGTTTCCTTCACAACTCCCACTTGGGGCCAGTTCATTTCTCGAATTTAGCTTTCCAGTTTGTTCTCCTTGATTGTTTTTTTCTTGTACCAGGAATCGTACTCAGGACCTTGTGCTTGGAGGCAGGCACCATGTTCAATTGAGCTACATCCCTGGCCCTTGTTGGTTTGTTTTGTTGGTTTGCTATCTAGTTTAGGCTGGTTTTGAACTTAACCCAGGCTGGCCTTGAACTCAAGGGCCTCTTCCTGCTCCAGCCTCCCTAGGTGCTGGGATCACAGGTGTGCACCACCATGCCTGGCTGCAAACTTCAATCCTGCTGTAAAGTGCTTCTCAGAGGTGCCACGTTGGGTTTGGACTCAGTTGTGGGACTGCGGCCGTTGACCCTCCCACTGTCCTCAGACCCTCCATCCTGAGTAACAGTCTCCGCTTGGCCTCTCTGCCCTGCCGTACTGATCAGCACTGCATTCTTGGCCACTGAGTTTCACAGTTTTGCCGTCGAGTAGCTGATGTGAGTAATGTTGCTCAAGTCTGTTCTGACCATCCTGGGCACTCGCCTTACTGAGCAGATGTTCGGATCAGGCTGTCAGTTTCTGGGACAGAACAGAGCTGTCCAGGCAGTGGTAGAAATTGGCTCCAGAGATCAATCTAGGGGTAAAGAATTGCTGTATTAACAGTGTTGAGGTTTTGATCCATAGCTATGGAATTTCTCTTCAGTTATTTTTTTTACAGAGCAACCTCAGTGGTCGAACGGCTCCAAGCGAAGTTTGAAGAAAATCTGCTCCGTGTTTTGTTACTTTGCTTGATAGTCAAACAGAAAATCCAACTTGAAAAATCTGTACAGGCAGGGAGTGGGTCACATCTCACCAGGGACATGAGTTAATGATACCAGCAGGAAAGCTAAGAGGAACAGTGAGAACTGCGATAAAGTTAAAGAAAGAAGTCATTGCAAAATGTGTGAAAGTCCTGAGAAAATGAATTTATAAGTGTAATTTTGGGGTTTTAGAACCAATTATTTGGTTTTCCATTATTTCTTATAGCAAAAATACGTTCAGTTCTCAAACTTTTCAGTGTTGGAATCCAAATTGGAACGAATTGAGTTCGACAACTCAGGTATCACTATATTTATTTCCCTAGGAACTGAACTTTACGTGAACTAGCAAAAGCAATCAGTCTAGAAATGACAGTAGGTTGGCCTGATAACTAAGAGGTTCGGTCTGGAAAGTCTGGAAGAGGTTTCCTGAATGGCGAGCCTTGGGTTTCCGGCGTTTTCAGGAGGCGCGGTGAGCAGCCCCCAGCATGGGACCCCCAGTGCCTCCCTTGCAGCTGGTCCACAGTGTTTGCAGCGCCTGCCTTTGGGGCATCTGCACGGCCAGCTGAGTCGGGGCTTCAGGTGTCCACCCTCCACGCTGACCCTCACGCCCAGCACTTCCTCCGCCTGCTTTCCTGTCTGCCAAGGTCTTCTGTTGGTGCCAGCGGCAGCTCAGACCTGCAATGCTTTGGTGGTGGCAGGGCCGTGGTGGGTGAGGGTCCATTGGCACCCCCGGCCCGGGTGGTGGCGGTGGGCACGCTGTGGCACTGCTCTTCACTTCCTTAGACCGCTACTATTTCTCCGCAGTGCTTCATGTTTTTCAGTACAAGTTCTGCATTTCTTTTTGTCCATGTGTTTCTGAATACTGATGACATTGCACATGAAATTGGTTCCTTAACTTTATCGTTCATGCTGGGCTAGAGAAATAAAATTTGTGTGCTTTTCTTTCAGTTTTTGAGAGAGACCCTTGCTGTGTAGTTCAGGCTGGCCTCAGCCTCCTGGTTACTGGGATTATAGGCCTGCAGCACTACACCTGGCAAAATCTGTGTAATTTCTCTTATATTTTGCGAACTTGTTGAACTCATTCCTAGTCATTTTCCTTTTCTTCCTCAGTGGTGAGGACTGAATCTAGGGCCTTCACACTGAGCTCCATCCCCATCCAATTTTATTTTTTATTTTGAGACAGGGTCTGGCTAAATTGCTGAGTTGCACAGGTTGGATTCAAACTTGTGATCCTCCTGCCTCAGCCTCCCATGTAGCTGGGATTATAGGCCTGTGACACCATGCCTGGACAACTTGCTAATATTTTGTTGAGAACTTTTTTTTTTGGTACCGGGGATCAAACAGGCACCGGAACCACTGAGGTGAGTCCCCGGCCCCTAGAACTTTTGCATCTATACTTATGAATAAAATTTGAAGTTTTTCTTCCGTGTGGTATCTTCGGGATCAGGATAGGTGCACCTGTGTCCTATTAATGACACAGCGAACGATTCCAAACTGAGGGGTGAAGTAACACCCGTTCACTCCCTTAGCGTTCTAGGGGTCGGAAACCGGCTGAAAGCGGCACAGCAGCAGCGTGAGCATCACTGAGCCGCCCTGAGGGAGGCACCTCCTCCCTCCGGGCCCCAGGGAGCCGCCTGCTCCTCCACAGCTGCCCCTCCCCACTTCCCAGGCCAGCGTTGCCGCCCTTCCGGGCCTCCCATCGCCCCCAGCCGCGGGGAGGAAGACTTGTGCTTTTAGGGCCGTGTGGCTGGACTGGGCTGCTTCCCACCTCTGGTGCTCACTGGAATCACATCTGCAATGTCCTGGGTGGGTTTTGGTAATTTTCCTGGAATTTGGCCCTTGCCCCTGAGACCCAGGAGGCAAAGGGACTTTTGTTCTTCTATCTTGTATAGCTGTGTGGCCCCACATGGCGCGTGGCCGGCCGCAGCCATAGCGGACACCGTGACCTTCAGGGATTTTGCTGTGGCTGCAGCCAGCTTAGGTCCCTGGTCCGTCCTAGGTGACCCTGTCTTTCCGCAGCCACTTACAGCTCCCAGTGTCCCCACTCTGCTCCATGAAGAGCCCCCATGGCCAGGCAGGAAGCCCGTGGGCAGCTGGGGTGGGCAGTGCAGCCCCTTGTCCCTCCTCCTGCACTTGCTAAGTCAGTCTGTGCACTGGCCCCATTCAGACTGTAGCCTGAGACCGAAATAAGCCTCTCTCAGGTGGGTTTATCTCTTTTTTTTCCATTAAGCTTATTGGTACATTTTAGGCATACACTACAGTTACATTCATCATTGGGAACTTGGACCTGTACATGATGCATCTGGGTTCTTATTTTTTCCCCATTCCCTGGCCCTTCGCCCCCTCCACCCTTCCCTATTTACAGAGACTTTGTTTCCATTTTTTCCTTTTCCTTTCCCTTCTTTCCTTTCCCCTACCCCTCCCACTTCCCCTACCCCTTTAGACCTTTTCTTCCTATTTCACAATATCAATTATACATTTTGATCCTTATTTACACTTTTAGCTTTTCACACTGCAGAATCTATTCAGTATTTACACACGTGTGTCCTATTTATTTCACTTAAGAGTATGCCCTCAATGTGCATCCACTTAGCTATAAATGTCTCTAGTTTCTCATTCTTGTTGTTGTTGGGTTTTTTTTGGTACCGGGGATCAAACTCGGGACCTTGCGCTTGTGTGGCAGGCACCAGAACCACTGAGCTAAATCCCTGGCCCTAGTTTCTCATTCTTTATGGCTGAGTAGTACTCTATTTTATAAAAAAAAAAAAAACAACCCATCTTCTTTATCCAGGTTCCAGTTGGCCACTTGGGCTGTTTCCGAGCTTTAGCTATTACAAACTGTGCTGCTATGAACATGGGTGCACTTACATCGCTGTGGTATGATTCTTTTAATTCTTTGGGGAGATACCCAGCAGGGGAATAGCTGGGTCAAATGGGACCTCTAGTCCTAGTTTCCTGAGGTATCTCCCTATCAATTTCCATAGTGGTTGCACCAGTCTGCACTCCCTAAGGTGAGTTTATCTTGCTTAGTTGTAATTCCATGCTCAGGAGCTCAGCAGAGGAAGTGGAGCTGGTAACATTAATGTCTACTGGTGCTGAGAAGGACCAGGAACCAGGGCTGGTGACACTCAGAGTGCCTCAACGGAGAAAGACAGAGAGCAACAGAGCTGTTAGCTCTGGCTGTGGAAAGTCCCAAGAACTCTGGCAGCTGAGGCCCAGCCGCCACGACAGCAGTGCTGAGTGCTGAGCCCCACTGCCATCAAAGCTCAGAGCCACTAAGACAGGGGCTGTGCATTCTGACCCCACTGAGCAAAAGGAGCACAGCTTGTTGGTAACACCTGTGAGGTGTCTGCTTTGATCCATATAATTTTGTTTTGTTTGAGACACGGTCTCACTATGTATCCCAGGCTGGCCTCAAACTCACAGTGATCCTCCTGCCTCAGCTTCCCGAGCGCTGGGATTACAGGTGTGCACCACCACTCCTGGCTGATTCATATAATTTTAATGATAATCCTTGTAGATAAAAGTACTATTTGGGCTAGGGATTTAGCTCAGTGGTTCCGCTACCTGCCTTGAAAGCACAAAGACTTGAGTTCAATCCCCGGTAACCCGCCCCCCAAAAAGAGAGAAAAGTACTATTTCACTTTGTGTTTATGTTCATCTGGTGTATCCTCGAGGTCAGTGATGGCGAACCTTTCAGCGCTTTCAATGATGACAAACAGCCCGCTCGGCATGTGTGCTATAGGTTTGCCTCCACTGCTCTAGGTTACCAGATTCCAGACTTTTATAGTCATTGGGAATTTTAGGACTCTTTGTAAGTTGATAGTCAAACAAGTTCTGTCTTTTATTTCTGAAGAAAAGACTTCTGGAAGTTTGGCAGGAACTACATTGGGTCCTGTTATAGCTTTCGGTCACTGTGAAAAAATACATGAAAAAAACATTTCAAAGGGGGAAAGATTTATTCTAGCTCAGGGTTCCAGAGGGTTCAAGTCATGGTCTGTTGCCTCCATTGCTTTTAGGCCCCAAAGAGGATGAAACATGAGGGCAGAGCCAGAGGAAGGGTCTGGTCAGACAGCCCCTCACTGAGGTCCCCATGACACCGGCTCCCCGATGAGGTCAGAGCCTCACAGCTAGTCACCTCCCAAAAGCCCCCTCTAGAGGCCGGGGATTGGTTCCGCGGCGCCTCGCCTGCCTTGCAAGTGCAAGGTCCTGAGTTCGATTCCAGTACTGGGGAGCCGCACTCTGAACACAGGAGCCTTTGAGGGACATTTCCAACCCAAACCATAGCAGTCTGGGAATCACTTTGCAGCGCAGCAGCAATTAACCACATTATGTTTTCCATTCCATGAAGTCAAATTTTTTCCCTGCCTTTTTAGATTCTTTTGACAATGTTTGTAGTTTGTAGTTTTCTGTGTCCAAGTTCAGTGGTAGTTTTTTTTTTTTCGGTACCGGGGATTGAACTTGGGTCCTTATGCTTGGGCAGCAGGCAGCAAAACCAGAGCTAAATCCCCAGCCCGTTCAGTGGTAATTTTGATGGAGATGGGATTCCTTTGTGTTCCTTTTCTTTGTTTTTAATGGTGATAAGGGTGAACCCAAGGCCATGCCCAAGCCCTCAGAATTCCTTGCTCACACACTTTAAGAATGTCAGTTTAGGGCTGGGGATTTAGCGCAGTGGTTCTGCCGCCTGCCTAGCAAGCGCAAGGACCTGAGTTCGATCCCTGGTACCAAAAATAAAAAAAAGAATGTCAGTTCAGCACTCCTGTTTGCCGTTTCTGACCTGCTGGTCCCACTGAGGATCCCTGTGCTTGTTATTTTTATCCTGCTGCTTTCAGTTTTGCCTTTGACTTTCACTAATTTGTCTGTGTCTTGTCCAGGTGTGTACTGCACTGAGCTTCTGTGATGAACACATATAAGATTTGCAGCAAACTTTGGGGTTTTGTTGAGACAGGGTCTGTGTAGCCCAGGCTGGCCTCATGGTGATCCTCCTGCCTCAGCCTCCCAAGTGGTGGGATCACAGGTGTGTGCCACTGTGCCCTGCTCCACAATCTGAGGATATTTCTTGTCAGTTCAGAGAGAAACCTTGCTCCCCTTAGCCCTCACTCCCTGTCCCACCTGCCCCCTGCTCCTAGAGAAGCCATCACGGGAACCACACAGCATTTCCCCACTGAGGCTGTCATGTCATCTGCGCTGTGGCACTGCCCACGGGGTCGCTTCTTGAGGCCAAACGACCTTCTGTTGTGTGTACGCAGGGTTAGGTGGCCCTTGGCTGAATGACCCTATTTGGGTTGTTTCAGCCTCGGCTATGGTGGATGCTGCTGCTGGGACTGTTATCTAATACTTTTTTACGTCCTTTAATTTTCTTGGGCTTTTTTCTTAGGCTTGGAGTTGCCATAGAAACCCTTTTTAGCATTTTAAGGAACTGCCACACTGTTCTGCAAATTATTTCTGATATCTTCTTTTTAAAAAATTTTACTTCTTCACTGATATTCTGATAAATCATTTTCCCCAAGCTTGCCTTTAATTCCTTTTGGATAGCTTCCTCTAGGTCTTTGGAAATATTTATAGTAACTCCTTTGAAGTCTTTGCAAGTCTGACATCTGGGCCCCCTCAGAAACAGCTTTCCCTGGCTGCCCCCACTGTCCCCTGGTATGAGTGCCACTTCCTGTCAGCAGCTCTGGCTGATGGGGAGGTCCCTGTCCCTGGAGCCCCTGCCCCACACCAGCAGGACTGGGCCGCGTTGCCCCCATCCACGCGCAGCCTCTGTGGTGGAGACGGGCAGATGGGGACACAGGGATGGGACAGCTGTGTGCAGATGCCAGGCCCTATGGTGCCTTCGGGCTCAGGGCTGCCTTCCTTCTCTTTCCTCCCTGTCTTCCTTCCTCCTGCCACACTGGCTGTCCTCAGCAGGACAAGGGCCCCGCCTGCCTCGGCTCACAGCTCCCGTGCCTACTTCACAAGGCTGTCTCTCCCTGGCTTCAACCTCTGGCTTCAGGGCGCTGAACACAGCTGTGCTGAGATGAGAGGGTCCGAGTCCACCGGGGCGTGGGGGGAGGAGCTGGCTGGGCCCAGGAGAGCCCTGTGGAGTGAGGAAGCACCCTCCATTCTGGCTGTGGTACTGGTTACATGGGCACAAGCATCTATCAGAATGCGTCACACTATCAATAGCTGTTTTATTGCTTGCAAATTAAACCACTACAAACCTGATTTCAAGGAACAGGAATGATCGAACTGATGATTTCTCTCAGCCTCAGTCCGAATGAGAAGAGACATCCACGCAGGGTCCTGCGAGGGAGGCTGGAGAGGCAGTGCCTTCTCCGGACCTTGGCCCCCAGAGCCCAGGCCCAGGCAGATTCCTCTCCTCCAGCGTAAGAGACAAACTGACTGTGGTGGCCACGCCTGTAATCCCAGTACTCTGGGAGGCTGAGGCAGGAGGACTGCAAGCTTCAGCTCAGCCTGGGCAGCTTCATGACTTAACAAGACCCTGTCTCAAAATAAAAATGAAGGGCTGGGGATTTAGCTCAGTGGTTCCGCCGCCTGCCTCGCAAGCTCAAGGTCCCAAGCTCAATCTCTGGTACAAAAAAATAAAAAAAAAAAAAAAATGAAAAAAGGACTGGGGATTAGGTCCTGTGAAGGCCCTGGGTTCAGTTCCCAGTGGCGAATGTTTACTGTGGCAGATGGGGGCTCTCGGGTGCGCCTGGACGTCTGGGCATGCAGACCCCATCTCCCTGCCCAGGGCTGCGTGCCTCTCAGTGTGCCAGGCTTGCTGTCATTTATGCTTAGCAAGGCTCCTGTTTCCTGTTCAGTCCACTGCTGAAGTCTGAACTTCTAGAAGTTTCTTCAGTACAAATTGCAAACCTGGAGTGCGGAGGATATCCTTTGAGGAAGGCTGAGGCAGGGCACAGACACAAGCTAAGTTGTGCACAGCCAGCGCTCCACGTGATGATGAGGCTGGGATGCAGAGGCCAAAAGTGAGACTGATCATGTGGCTGAGTGCCAGCCATGGGGCGCAGGCAGGCGTGCAAGAACAACTTTTAGGAAGTGTCCTCTGTGTGTCTGTGTGCTTGTACATGCACGTGATATGACCATGGTGATTTGCTCCAGGGCTGTTGCACTGATATCCCCAGCCCCTTTTTTTAAAAAAAAAAAATTTGAGACAGGGTCTCCCTACATTGCTGAGTTGTCCAGGCTGGGCTCAGTCTTGTAATCCTCCTGCCTCAGGATCCTATGGTATTGGGATTACAGGTGTGTGTCACCATTCCAGGCCACAGGAAGTGCCACCAAAGGCAAAGGCCCAAGCCTCCTCTCCCGGAATCCAACCAGCAGGACCCTAATGTCAGGCACAGCCCTGGTCCATCTGGCCTGGACCTCTCCAGGAGTGAAGGACACACTTCTGGGGCGGTGACATCTTTTCTGATTAGAAAGTCTAGGGGATGTTTCTGCTCAGGCCCATCTGCGGGCACCAGATGGCACCGGTGCCATGAGGAACCCCACCCACTCCAGGGAGGGTGGGGTGTAGCCTGTCCTGGGACAGGTGACTGAACAGAGCTTCCTCCCTGCACATCCCCATGGCCATGTGCCCTGGACAGGGTGGGGGGAGCTGGTGGGAGAGGTTGCAGGCTGGGGGCACCTGTGTTGTACGGGACCTGGCCCCTGCCTCAGTGAGGCACCCGGCTCCACGGGGCTGTGTCTAGCGGCCCCCATTACCTGTCCCCAGGGTCCCCAGGGGAGGGAGTGTGGCCTGCGGTGACCATCTGTCTCAGGTCACTGCGGTCGGCCACACACGGCCACGCATAACTGCGAAGGGCCACACTCTAGGCCCGGCCTGGGTGTCCCGGGGACTGCAGGGGCCTGGAGCCACTGATGGGTCCACACAGTTGCTGTCCTGATGGCTGGGCACAGGCAGGCAGGAGTACGACCAGATGCTCGGCCTCTCTGCCTTGCTACCCTCAGCCAAGTGCCACCTTTAGGCCCACCCACCCAGCTTCGCCCCAAAGCAAGCAGTGTTCTGGCTTCAGCCTGAGGGACACCCGCCCAGGGCACAACCTCAGCGTCTCCTGCTCGGGGCCCCAGGCTGGGCCTTAGAGCCCTTCCTGGCTTCTCCCCAGGGGCCTCCTTACTTCCCATCCACGCAGCAGAGCCGGCTCCCTCTAGTCCTGGCGCCTCTGTCGCTGCGAACTTGTCCGCGGTGCCCAGCCCGCCCCGTCGCTCCCCTGAGACTCACAGGGCCCGCGCAGTGCGGGCCGCAGCCACAGGGCGGCAGCACCTTCGCTCCCTGCCCGACGAACCTGTCCGCCTGGGCCGCCTGCGCCCGCCCCGCGCTCGGGACCGGAGGACACCGGCCCGGATTGGGCCGGACCGGCGCACTCGACCCCATGCCGAGCGCCAGCGGCGACCGCGGTTACCGGGCCTCGCGCCGCACCGAAAAGCAGGTACCAGCTGCTCCAAGCCCGGGGTCCCAGCGCCCTACCGCAGTCCGGCCCCGTCCCGTCCCCGCCCCGCCCCGTCCCCGCCAAGTCCCGCCCCGTCCCGTCCCCGCCAAGTCCCGCCCCGTAGCCAGCCCCGCCCCTGCCCCGCTCCCGCCCCGCCATAGCGCCGCTCCCCGCAGACTCCCCCCCCCCCATTAGCATAGCAGCTGCTCCCCGAGCGCCGCGCCCGACCGGCCTCGAGCCGAGGAATGCACCGGGGCTGGGGCGGGGGTGCAGGCGTCTCGGGACCTCGGCCGGCCGAAGGTGGGTCTCGCCAGGTGGGTCTCGCCGAGGCCTCTGGGCGCGGTTGCGGCGGCTCCCAGCCCACCGGCGCCCGCGCTCTACCGGCTTTGCCCCAGTTGTGCCCCCCGCGGGCGCCCCCTTTCCTGGCCCTCCAGGCCCGCTGGCTCGCTCTCGCCCCTCTGCGCTCTCCTGCCGGGCTGCAGTCGGCCCCTTCTCCGCCGGCTTCGCACCCCACTCCTCGCTGCCTCCCCTGCGCTTCCTGTGCAGCCCGTGGGGTCGCGCCAAGCGCCCCTGAACAGGGCAGCCGGGCGGTTTGCTGTTTTCCAAACCCTCCCCCGGGTCTCCTGAGGGGTCCAGGCCCGCGCCCTCAGTGGCCTTTACAGCTACACCCGCCCTGTAGACCCGGGAGGCCAGGGCAGAGAAGCTGGGTCATCTGTGTCTCTCACCCCTCCCCCCTTTCCGTACCAGGGATCGAACTCAGGACCTTGTGCTTTCGAGGCAGGTTCGGTGCCACTGAGCTAAATCTCCTGCTCCCACTCCCCTTTTGAGACAGGGACTCACTGTGTATGTAGCTCAGGTTACCTTGAACTTGCTAAGTTGTCCAGGCAACTCTCCTGCCTCAGCCTCTGAGTGCTAGGATTACAGCTTTGCACTGCCATTCCTGGCTCCAGGGCTCCCCTTTCCCCCAGCGGTGAGGACTTCCAAGGGAGTGCACTGGCTACCAGCACCACACTGCACCCATGGGCAGACAGCTGCCTGCAGAGGCCCTGGTGGGAGAACGAAGCTTTGCCCTGGTCATGTCCAGAGCCAGCTACTTCTGCCCTCCAGCCATGTGGCCCGGTCAGCCCCTCTCCTGAGGTCCCCTGCTGGGTGAGCCAGAGGGCAGTTTACTGGCCCGTCCTGGTCTCCAACACCTGGGCTCTGGGCTAGGATTCTGCCTTCAGTGATGCCCACAGATGATGGACAACTGTGGCTGTGAAGTGCATGATCCTGCCAGGACTCTGCCCAGTGGAGCAGCCCCCACTGGCCAGGGCTGTGGCGTGGAGCTGTCCCTGGAAGAGGACAGTAGGTCCTCTTCAGTAGGTCATGTCCATGCTGGAGAGCTGAAGTATCCCCCAAGTGGCAGCCATGGGCCCTGAAGCCACCAGCCTCTCCTGGGCTGGGCCCACTGCAGGCTTCTGTGCCCCAGGTCTTTCTCCCGCTCCTGTGCAGTGGCCCCCTGGCCCGAGCTCACCCCCAGATGCCCCAGCTGGCCCAGAGCAGGCATCCCAAGGCCTCCTGCAGCTTGCTGCTGCCATGCAGCCCACCCACTTGTGTGGGAGCCCAAGAACAGTGAAGTCCATTTCCAGGCCAGCACTGGGGCAGGAGAGGCCTGTGTAGCAGGCTGCAAACTCCTCCAGGGTGGGAGAAAGACTGGGACAGGACAGAACAGGGAGGCTAACTGGCTGCTCCACAGGGGTCCCAGGGCATCAGAAGTTTCTCTGCCTACCACGTGGCCCACTTTCCAGGGCCCCTGCTCTGCAGCTTGCTGCTGCTGGGGTAGCCCCCTCAACCTCTCAGGGGCTCCCCTGAACCTCCCATCGGCCCCACAGTCTGCTCCTGGGTACCCTGTCTGCACACCCTGGACACTGGGCCCAAGCTTGTCCCTGGGCATACAGGATCTGCCCTCTGGGAGTGACTCCCCAAGCCTGTGCTGGCCACCACCTCCAGGAGTCTTCTGCGTCAGGAGGGAGCAACTTCCAGGTCACCCACACCTGCACCTTTCTGCCATGCAGGCGAAGAGTGGAGGAGCCTGGTCACCCAGGACTCTGATCTGAGGCTGGGCAGGCATGGAGAGCAGTAAGCACCCAAAGGAACTGTGACACCAGCCACTGGGTCAGGGTGGCCCCTGGCCTCCCAAGTCCTGTTGGGGACAGCCTGGTCGTGGCCACTGAGGCTCCACCTGTGGGTGCACTAGAGGCAGGCAGAGGTCTGACCCTCCCCTGAAAAGGGCACCTGTGACTTGTGCCAAGACCAGAAAAAGTCCAAACTTTTTTAATATAAAAAGATGAATGAAAAATTTATTTATAAATTTTTCACGCTGGGCTACAGTCTATCATATGCTCGGGAACGTGCTGCAGACTTTATCCAGTTGGAAGTAATCAAACTGGGACCCATACAGAGCTTCGACATTAGCCTAGGAAGTCTTAACATTAATTAACATAATTAAAAAGGCATTTGCATGTAGAAAAAATATACAGAACTCCCTTCGGAGTAATCTGTGCTTGTCCCAATGTCTGCCTGCTCCACGACATTAGCAACATATTCTTCTCACGCGGTTTCATAAAAGCGAGAGGCCGAGCGTGCCCGGCCAGCGCGAAGCCCTCCACCACCTGTGTCCTCCGGCGCTCCCCATTTCTGCACGCAGGGTCAGCAGCACTTCTGTGAGGGGAACCTCATTTAAATTTGAATAATTCAGCCTCCCTTTTATTTCCCAGGATCAAAACAACAAGGGGTGTGGGGTTGCATAGAAAACTGGAACCACGGAAACCAGGAAGGGCCCCTTGGCCGGCCCAGGTCCGCGGGCAGCCCCTCCCCCACGGCGGGCTCCTGGGCCCGGATCCCCCGACCGGGGAGGCCGAGGCAGGCCGCGCGGCCCTCCCGCTCAAGCGAGATTCACAGTCATATAGGCATTTTATAAAAATATAAATATGGGTACATTGTTGCCTTCACAACGCTGGATACAACGCCCTTTAAAATTGGGTTTATAACCGAGTCAAAAACACAACTAAAACTTGGCTTTAAAATAGGTTAATATTTTATATTGTCATAAATGTTATGACATTTAATCGTGGCAAATCCATTTACTTTTTTTTAAAAAGTGTGCAACCGACTGTTAACTACACTAGCGCTCACTCGGAGGCTGAGGTCCCCTCGTCCCGGGCCCCGCGCGAACTCCGCAAGCCGGGCCGGGTTGGGGACGGCCTCCCACGGAGGGCGGGGCTCCCCAAACGCGCACGGGTGGGGGGAGAGGGCGGGGCGGGAAGACCCTGGGGCTAGGCGAGATTTTCAGTGCAACCAAGAAATGGTAGACTCAAGTTTTTAAGTTTTAAGACTAGAAAAAAATTCATCTTTCCCCCGTAAAACCACATGGACCACGCACAATATTTTCCAAACAACAACAAAAAAATCAGGCGCACAAACTTCACCCACAAATATACACACACGTGATAAATACAGGGGCCGCCGGTGTCTCTGTCACCGCGCGCCCGAGTCCGCCGCGCGCCTACACCTCCCGGAGAAAGCGCCGGGCGCGGGATCCGGCGTCCGGGCTCCGAGCTCGCCGCTGGGGGACTCAGGTTTCAAAGGCGCCAGGCGCGCCCCGCCCCCACCCGCCAGGCGCCCGGACGCCGGCAGGCGCTGCGCCGCCGCGGGGAGGCGCTGTCGGCCAGGGCGCGCCCGGCGCACACCGAGGTAGTTGGCAGGAAGGAATAGCAGAGATGACACGGACGGGGGCCGGGTCGGACACGGAGGGCCGGGCTGGGGCCGGGACGGCGGGCATCACCGGCCGCTGGTAGCGTACTTGGCCTTGGTGATGAGATAGAGCACGATGTCCTGGTGGCCGCCGAACGCGGCGATGTGCAGCGCGCTCCAGCCGTCGCGGTTGGCCAGGCGGATGTCGGCTCCGAACTTGACCAGCAGCTTCACCAGCTCCAGGTTGCCGTCGATGACGGACTGATGGAGCGCCGTCTGGCCCTCGGGCCCGAACGAGTTCACGTTGAACTCGCAGTTGGTCATGTTCTGCAGCAGCGACTGCAGCTCCCGCGTGTTGCCCCTGCGCACCGCCTCCTGGAAGATGCGCTGGGTCTGCGGCGCCGAGCAGGTGGACAGCTCGGCCTGGCTCATGCTGCCGCCGGGCGCGGGCCGAGGGCCGGGCCGGGCCGGGGCTCAGCGCGGCGGCGGCGGCTTCGGCGCGGGCTCCCGGCTGCCTGGGCGCATGGAGGGCGCGGCGCCCGTGGGCCCCGCACGCCGCTCCTGCGCGCTCCGGGCCGGGAGCCCCCGCCGCATCCAGCCGCGCCCGGGAGGGCGGGCGACGGAGGAGGGCACTGCGTTCGCGGGGCCGGGCGCCGCGCACGGTCTCGGTCCCGGTCCCTTCTCTGGTCCCTGCTGCCTTCGGTTGGGCTCGGATACGCTCCCACGCAGACCCCTCACGCCTCCCCCCGCGCCGCGGCTCTCGCTCGCCCGCAGGGCCGAGGAGCCTTTTACCGTCCTTATATTTGCATAACAATGGGCGGCCTCAACGCGCGCGCCGGCGGGCCCCCATTGGGCCGCGCCCACGTGGGGGCGTGGAGTGGGCGGTGCCTGGCGTGGGCGTGTCCCGGCCGCCACTAGCTCTACCGTAGGGGGCGCTGGTCGTGGGCGCGGGTTGGCCAGGCCAGGCGGCCGCTGGGGGACCCAGCTTGGCCGCTGCCACCTGTGTCTGCGTGCTCCAGACCTCGCCTCCCTCTGCTACACCCTGCCCACGGTCCCTCGGGCCAGCCAGACCCACGCCCGGTGCATGGCTCCGCACTCGGCCCGGTTACTGCTCCACGAGCATCTGGGGCATGTGGCCCTTGGCCTCCTGGCCCTTCCTGCGCAGGGTGGCCTCCCGGGACCCGGCCAGCCTGTGTATGTCCCCACCGCGCTGGCTCGTGCAGGGGTCCTCTCTCCCGATGCAGCGAGGCAGGTAGTCACCGACCTCCCTCATGGCCACCGGAGCTGCCCGGTGCCTCTTCCTGTCCTCCGGAACAGGGCCACCAGGCCTGGCCAGTGCCCAGCCCCAGATAGGCGCCAGGGCCACCCTAAGAGGGATCCCAAAGTGTCTTTTCCAAACTATAAAACCAACTCACTTTTTATTGACTGCTCTAACAACTGACAGGGAGGGCTGGCTAGGGAGGCCGCCCATTTCCTCATTAGGTTTTACAGTTTACAGCTAGCCTGCGGTCGCTGGAAATTAAGGAGGAATGATTCTCAGCCTCGCAGAGGGGGAGGCCAGGGCATGCTGGGGCTTGAATTCTTTCAGAGGCCAGGCTGGAATGCCGAGCAGGCGGCCTGGGTCTGAGGGGGGACCACCCTGCCAGGCCCGTCTGGGGACCCCCCTGCCTGCTGCTGCAGAGTGTTCTGGGGTCGCCCCACTATCCACGTGGGCGGCCCCCACCCCACCCCACCAGCACTGGCCTGACCCTCAGGCTGACCCCGGCTGACTTAGTGAGGCCAGGCTCCCCTGGGCCATGCTGTGGCCTGGGAGGTCAAGTCTGCTGGCTATACTCATCTGACCCCTAGACCCCCTGCCCCTGTCTCCCTGCCTCTCCCAAGAGCTCCAGTGGCAGCACCCAGGGCCGCTCCACCGTGAGGCGGGAATGTTGAGGCTCAGGTTCTGCAGCTGGCACACAGGGAGCCTCCCTGCTGCTGGGCTGCTGGACTGCAGCATGGCCCAGGCTGGGCATGGGGGACAACACACTCCTGGCTGCTCCCCACTGTCTTCCTTTGGGCCTGGGCCTGGTGCAGGATGAGCAGGGAGTGCTGCCTCATCTCACCAAGCCTGGGCCTGGTCCCCGGATGGTGGATGGATTCCCAGTTAGGCTGATGCCCAGGTGGGCTTTAGCAGGGCCTGGAGGAGGCACCGAGATGCCTGGCAGAGCAGAGCCTGGGAGAAAAGTCCCGTTGACATCCGCGGCGGGCAGCAGACAAAGGGGCCTGTGTGAGCTGTGTGGGAACTCGGGCCGCCACCACGGGGCCGTGAAATCGGCGGCGGCCCTGGTGAGGCCTGGGCGGCTTGGGCAGCCCTGGCAGGGGTGGGTGGCCTGGCGGGCGCCTTCCTGAGGTCACCCTGCCTGGGTCAGGAGTGAGGGTCACACTGTGTGTCTGCGACAGACGCGCCTAGCTGCTGGGGTTCGGGTGACCCCACTGCCCCGGGGGTGCTGGGCCGCCTCTCGTTCCTATACCAGGCTGCAGTGCTCTGGCCTGAACCCCAAAGCCCAACGCCCCTGGCCCTTCTCCCACAACTGCCCCACCGAGGACGGGGCGGGAGGGCCCTGAGCCCCCCTCCAATGTTTGTTGAAGGGCACGTCCAAAAGGTGGACATTTGTCCCAAATGCCGTTGGTGTCAGGGAGGGGAGGGGCCTCTGTGACCTGGCCAGGCTCTGAGGACTCTGGTGAGCTCTGGCCGAGGGCCGGGGTTCCCACCCTGACCGTGAGGCTGGCCCCCGGGGTCCTGGCCTGGGGGTGCCCTACCCCAGAAGGGGATAGTGGGGGCCCGCTTCTTCCTCCAGGAGCCCCCTCCCCTTCCTCGGGGGGCTCAGGGCAGTGGGCAGCTGTGGGCATGTTCTGGGACCCTGGCTGGGGCAGATGGGGCAGCCTGGGTGGGCCTGGGGAGGACAGTGCACAAAGGGCAGCTGGCCAGGGCTGGGCCAAGGCCTGCGGCCACCTTAAAGGCATGGAGCAGGAGAGGGAGGCAGCGGGCAGTGGGGGCGGGGCTTCCAGCTAATTCATTAAAATGTGTCGGGGAGCGTGGGAAAGAGGAGAGTGTTTCTTCCCAGCAGCCCAGACACCTGGTAGAAGGGCTGAGAGAGGATAGGCATCAAATAACAAACACTTAGCCCCGGCCAGCAGCGGCCAGCGCTGAGGAAGGACAGGACGCCCGGGCAGGAACTGCTGCAGACAGTCGCTGTGACCGGGGCTCCTACCGCCCGCCCGGCCGGCCGATCAGTGGGCTGGTGCTGGGGGCCCCAGCCGCCCTGTCAGCGCCGTGGCTGTCCCCAGCTCCTGGACGGGGCAGTAGGCATGGGCACCAGGCACGGGGCAGGGGGCCAGGCACCCCCGGCCCTACCAGGACCCAACCAGGAGGCAGCACACAGTGTCACGGTCCCTGTTCCGATTCCATCTGGGGCAGCCGCAGCCCTTGAGCCACGTTGGGAGTGGAGGCCCAGGCTGTGGCTGGGCTGGGCAGCGGTCGGTGCCCTCGCTCACTTCCTCTCAATCCCTCCCCCGGCAGGACGTGGAGCTGGGCTCCTACTCCTGGCAGAGTGCCCTGGTCACCCTGGCTGAAGCTCAGGCACAGGCTGGGAGCTGCCCAGCGGGTAGAGGGGACGGTCTGGGCTCAGGCGGGCTCCAATGGGACCCTCACTCAGCAGGGCCAGTCCCTGTCCGTCTCCGAGTCTCCTCTCCGGGCCCTGCTCTCCCCGTTTGTGATACGCTGTCTGGGGTCCGGGGGTCACGTGGACTGGGCTGCAGCCCCAGGGAGCCAGGGGATCCCAGCTGGGCCAAGCCAGGGCTGGAGGGCAGAAGAGGGTCTGGTGCTGGCCCCAGGGCCCCTTGCCTGGTGCATCCACCTAGGTTCCTTGGCCAGATCTGAGCTGGTTTCCTCTGAGAGCAGGAAGTGGAGGAAAGGGATGTGGTGGGGCACATTCCTGGGGGGTGAGCTAGGAGGAGGTGCAGGGCCCTGCAGGACCAAGCTGGGGCATGGGCTGGCTGGGCAGGAGCCCCTCCCCGGGCCCCCCTCAACCCCATCCCCACCTCGGGGACCCCTGCCTCCCCGCCCCTCCCCCACACCAGTACCCTGGGGCCTCTGGGGGGGTTGGTAGGGGCCACTCAGGCCTCAGCTTCCTTCTGAGCAATAGCAGTGCAGCTACTTCCAGGCACCACATTTGTGATCACAGGGCCTCGGTCCCTGGTTAGGGGTCCGTGTGTGTGTGTGTGTGTGTGTGTGTGTGTGTGTGTGTGTGTGTGTGTGTGTCTAGTACTGCTGGCCCAGTGCCTTCCTCTCCCTGGCCCAAGTGACAGAGCCAGACCTCATGGGTCACACCTGGCTCAGGGGCCAAGCACCCTGGCTTTCTGGAAATTCTGTCCTCTTTGTCTCTGGGAGATGGGTTTGTGGGACAAGAGTAAACAGAAGAGTCCGGCCAGGCGTGGTGGCGTACGCCTATGGTCCAAGCACTCAGGAGGCTGAGGCAGGTAGACTGCCTCGAGTTCAAGGCCAGCCTGGGCTACATAGTGAGACCTGTCTCAAAAAAAGAAAGAAAGAAAAGAAAAGAAAAAGAAGAGTCCATGGCCTGGCCCTTGTGGGGCTGCACACTCACATTCACTGCGTGCTCCTTGGCCAGCCCCATCTCGGATGGGGCTGGTGGAGCAATGGGGTCTGCAGGACCTCTCGGAAGTGCATGGCAACACAGCCCAGGTGCAACCCTCCCAGAAGACCTTGCTGCAGCCTGGCTGCCACAACACCTGCCAGGACCCCTCTAGCTGCAGCTCTGTGTGGTTGTGCAGGGTGGCGGGGTGGTGGCTGCAGGTCGGCCACCTCCAGCCACTGGCCATGGAGGTCACAGCCCCCAGGAGCTGCCTCTGGGCTGTGCCTGGACAGATAAGGGGCTGCTCTGAGCCCTGATCTCCCGCCACCTGGCCATGCCCAGCGTCCCTCTCGGCAGCTCCCTATCTGCCCCCCTTACCCCTGACCGTGTACCTCCTCCTATCCAGGGACCCTGGTCCTCTCTGTTCTCAGTCCCCTCTGGCCACTGCCCCAGCCCTGCTGTGTGGTCCACTGTGCACAGACAACCCCCACCAAAGCCCCCAGGCCATCACCCCAAGGGCCAGGACCTGTTTGGGGCAGGTCCAGGGGCCAAGGCCTGTGGCAAACCCGCTGCGTCCTTGGTGGGTGGTGCCGGGCTTACCTGGCTCCCTCTGGCCCTCCGCACCTGTTTATCAGGGTGACACGGTGTCATGGGGCTGTCCCAGGACAGGCAGCTCTGAGCCAGGTTACTGTTGCCTCTCAGGGCCTGGTGCCCCCCACGGCCCCGCAAGGAGGGCAAAGGACAGGGGGCTGATAAGCTCCGGCTCTTCTAGGCTCCCTCCACAGGGAATTCACACCCTAGGATGTTCTTGGGGCTCAAAGGTCCCTGGGAAACATGTTCTGCTTGAGAGATCTGCTGATTAGGGCTCAGGGGCCTGAGAACCTGAGGTGGAGGCGGGGCCGCCCATGGCCAAGGAGCCCATTTCAAAACCAGCTGACACTAGGTCAGGCTGGCAGGTGGGATTGGGGGCTGCTGGGGTGCAGGGGTCTGCTCAAGACCTGGGGGTGACCCCTGCTGGCCCTGCAAGGCCCCCACTCCCTGTGATCACGGGGTAGACGGGCTGGCTGGCAGCCACCCAGGGCTCACAGCAGAGCAGAGGGCAGCAAGGCTGCGAGGCCCTGGCCAGCAGGTGGGAGCCCCCCGGGCCTGTGGACCCTCGTAGTTTTCTTGGCAAACATTTCTCTCCAGATGGCCCTGGATTAACCGCAGCCAGGGCTGCCCCAACCCCACTGGCCCCTCCTCAGAGCTCAGGAGGCCGAGACCTCCATCTGTGGGCTCCCTGCCTCCACCGCCTGTCTGGCCTCTGCTTGTAGCCGCAGCCCCTGTGGCAGTGGCCTGTCCGGGCACTACCCACCCTGGGGAAGGGGAGGGCTCTGGGTGAGGCTGGTGGGGGCTGGAGCTGGTGCCCCCCGAGAAGGGACAGCCCCACTCTGTGTCCCCCAGTGCATCAAGGCCACGCTATGGAAAGCAGAGGGAGCTATCAGGGTGGACAGGGACTGCCACACTCCCACTGCAGTGCTCCAGACCCCAGGGTGGATGCGCAGGGCAGGCTGGGGGACAGGGCAGCCACGGAGGCCCCGAAGTGCAGACGGGAGACCTGATGGAGAGGGCCTGGTGACTTCCCGGGGCTGCAGCTGAGTGTGCCCACCCTGGGGCAGGGCAGGCCAGCCACGCCGAGTGACGGTCCCTCCCATGCTCCCCCTGCCCTCAAGCTGACCCCAGGAGGGGGTCCCAAGCCCTGCTGTGCACCCCGTCCCTACCCTGCCATCACCCCCTGCGCTACGGGCCACTCCCTCTCAGGGCAGCACTGGTGGAGACACTCATGGCGTGCGTGCCGGCAAGTGTGTATGGGCACATGTCCGTGCACAGTGTGCAGGAGGAAGCATGTGCCTGTATGTTCCCAGGGTGAACGTGTATGTGAGCACACGTGTGTGTGAGCCTGTGCACAGATGTGTGCACACGTGTCACGTGGGCATGGGCAGGGCCCACCAGAGAGAGGCACAGTGGACGCTGGTCCCCAACACCGGCCTTGAGCCCTGGCCTCCAATCTGTGTGACCTCAGGAAGCCAGCACCCTCGTGCCCCCCCCCCCCCAGGTACGGACGGGCCGCTGTACCACACTGGCTCCTCCCAATGCTCGGAGGCCTGCAGCTACCTGTCTTAGTTACAGGTATGGGGCAGAGAAGGGTGGGGAGGATGGGCGGGGCTCCCTCCGCCTCCCTGTCCGCCCCTCCAGCCCTCTGCTCACTCCGGCCGGGTGGGGTTTGGTCCTGGGCTTTCTCACAGACAGAGCACGGTGCGTCCACCTCCATGCCGGTCCCATGGTCCTGTGGGCTCTGTCCACCTCCTGCCGGAAGCCCAACCTGAATGCCAGCCTCTCCTGTTTCCTGGGGCCCCTTGGGACTCTGCCTAGCTGTCCTCTAGCCCAGAGCCTCAGGGCAGGGCCAGGCTGGGGCCCTTGGCCAGCTCAGCAGGCTGTGGGATGTGGGGTCAGGGTGGCCTGGTGGCCCTGGCAGGTCTATCTCCCCAGCCATCCACCTCAGGGGCTCAGGAGCAAAAGCTCTCTGGCTCAACAGGGGCCTCTGAGTGCGACTGTCCCGTGAGGGGCCCAGCTCTGCCTGCGGCCGGCTGTCATGCCAGGGTTGGGGCAGGGAGGCCAGGGCCCACTGTGCTTGTGTCCTGACCCTGGGGGACTGTCACTGCTGGACAAGGAGACAGGGCTGCACCCCGGGGCAGAGTGGGTGGGGCCCCAGGCCCATCACCAGGGGCACAGCGTCCTGACACTGGGCTCCGTGAGAGCCAGCAGGTGTCCCGGGATGACACGATTGGAGCCCCAGGGTGTGCCTGTGTCAGGCGGCATCGACCCTGCCCACGCGTCCTTTTCCCACAGGCCTTTCAACACTCGAAGTTGCGTTAACTGTGGCTTCCCTGCCTCCTCCAGCCCTGCACCCCTCCGGGGCCTGGGGAGGGGGTAGGAGGTGGGGCTCTCCTGGGGAGGCAGGACCCACCCCCCACTGTCCCAGCACCCACCTTCCCCCCAGGAAGCCCCTGACCCTCAATGGTGCCTCCTGTGGCCCTGGATTCCAGGCCAGGCCTCTGGGTCTGGGGGCTTCCTGGGTTGTCGGCCTAGCCTGAGCCCACCCCAGGTCCAGCAGGAAAGGGTTCGGAGCTCAGAGCCCACCACAGAGGACCCACTCTGCTCTGACCAGGCCCTCGAGGGGACGCAGGTGTGGGAGATAGAGGGGCGCAGGTAGAGAGGGGCCATGTGTTGCTGCACGGGTGCGACAGCTCCCCCCGGACCTGGGCCTGCGTCGGGCAGGGCTGCTGGCTCATGCTGAGTCACTACCACGCAGACAAATGCGGTGCCGTCCACAGGACCTGGCCCCACCCTCGGGAACCACGGGCGCTGGTTTTCCCACGGCCCGCTGAGCTTTGCGGCCTCCCTGTCACCCGCCGATGCCCCCCCGCCGGGCTGGAAAAGCCGGTTCTGCACCGTTCGCGGACCCGCCTCTGCCCTGGGTTACCGATTCCCATTCCCGGGAGGGCCTATCCTTGAGGGTTTCCTGTCCATCTCCTGGCCACTTGGGGGTCCAGGAACCTGTCCTGGCCACCGGGCCCCTTGCTCTGTGTGAGCTCACAGCTATGCTGGGCCATCCGGGGAGTGACTGTCCACTTAGGGTCTTCTGCTGGACACTGAGTACCTGCCTTGGCACTTGGGAGCTGGGTGTCTGTACTCTTGGATAAAGGGAGTTTCCCTGCACAGTCATCTGGTCCCTGGCTGGCGAGGGTCCCAGCCAGGGTCTTCAACGACCCCCTCAGGGGGCTGCGCAGACCCTGGATGTGGTAACCATTCGTTCTGGGCAGGGGCTGGTGAGGGGTCATGGGGGACCCTGAGCCGAGGCCAAGGCCTTAAGCCTGCAGCCCCCAGCCCCCTGACTCTGGGTTCTGAAGGCAGGGCTGGGCCCCACCCTGAGCCTGCAGGAGGGAGGGGCATGCGGGGAGTATGTGGGCGGCAGGTGAGTGGGCAGGAGGCTGGGAAGGTTCCCTGCGGCCCAGTCCCAGGGGTCCACCTGTGTGCCCGATTCCCACGCTCCTAGCAGCAAGGCGCCCATGGGATGCGGCCCTGACTCAGGGCCCTTCTGCCCAGGGCTGCCACTGGCAGAGCAGGAGCCTGTACTGCCAGCTCGGGGCTGTCTCGGGGCCTGCAGCCAGGCGAGGGCGATCCCACAGCTTGCCCCACGGTCCCTCCTGCCTCCACATCTGAGCTGGTGGGAGGGAAAGGGCCCTGGACATGGGCCTGGGGACACGGGAATGGGGCCAGAGCAGGCAGAAGCCTGACCTGCCACCACTGCCCGCGGCTGACTGCAGGCCAGAAGACTCTGGGGTCTGCTCCAGGGTCTGGGGCCACACATGAGGGACCTGCTCTCAGCGCTGGGCCCAGAGCTCCTTGCCGTGCACCTGGGAGAGCCGCCACAGCTGAGGAGCCAAGTACCCTCCTGAGACATCTCCGGAATGTGCATGTGCCCCTGTCCCGATGCCCTCCACCTGGTGCCCACCTGTCTGAGTGCTTCCCTCTCCCAGTTGCTGTGTGTGGGGACCCCAGGCACTGATGGGGCTGCTGTGCTTGCTGGGTGCCCAGCCAGCATACCCCATGCAGCAGGCAGTCGGGACCAGATGCAAGGGTTGGGGAGGGCTCAGGCAGGCCCTAGCCAGGCACAGGGTGCGGTGGGTAGAGCTGGAAAGCCAGCTCCATGTGGTCATACAAGCATTTTCCTGAGACGCCCTACTCTGCTTGAGGACACCAGAGGCCAAACAGGCTCAGGCCATAGCCTCAGACCTCAAACAGCCTCCCTGAGAGGGAGCCCAGGAGAGGGCAAGCATACGTGACCCTGGGGTCGCTCCAGCACTGGATCCGGAGGAAGCCTGTGCCCTGGTATGCAGGTTAGCAGGCAGTGGCTCTCTGGCTGGGACCAGGGCAGGGCCCACTGCTGCTGAGGAACTGGGCCAGACAGCTCCAGTGCTGGCAGTGGTGACCCAAGCCGCCTCCTATAGGCCAGCCACCTGGGAATTCCCATAGCCGCTCTCCCTGCCCAGTAGGTCCCCGGCACAGCTCCTACCACCCAGCTGGGGAGACCTAGGTTCCCAAGCCCAGGTGCTAACCCCTCAGAAGGTAGGGCAAAGGTGGCAGGGACCTGGGGCCTCCTTTTTTTGGTACCGGGGATCGAACTCGGGTCCTTGCACTTGCGCAGCAGGCAGCAAAACCACTGAGCTCAGTCCCCGGCCCTCTGGAGCCTCTTTGGGATCTCCTACTGCTGAGCAAAGGGGCAGGTCTGTGCCAATCTTGGCAGGCCTGTCAGCAGCACCCGGTCAGTGCTGTCCTCACCCTTAGCTCCGTGGTCTGAGGCTGCCTGGGCTGGGTGGGGCTCCATGGGGGACCCCAGCCTAGGAGTCCCAGCCCCAGATGCCCAGGCAGCAGGACCTGGCTCCAAGTCTGCCCGCCATGGGGAGGGGCTGGGGAAGCTGGGGCTGGCACTACAGCACCCATGGCTCCCACACGGGGAAACATTGGGGTGCAAAGGAGCAGAAAGCAAGTGACCATCACCCCCCCCCCCCGCGGGAAGAGCACATGGAGGAGCACAGAACCGCTAACACTTACCTCACACACCTGTTTACACCCACACACACCCCACACCAGGTAAGGGCTGCTCAGGTGCTCTGGCCTGGGGATAAGGGTCCCTGGGTGGGTGTCACTTGTGTCACCATCCGCCGGGTACTTGCTGTGGGTCTGGGGTCCCCAGCCTGGCCTGTCCACTCTGGCCTACCCCTGGAGCCACCCTAACAAATGGTGCTGGCCTGGGGGTCAGCCTGACACCTTGCTAGACGGGGTGGGGCGGGGTCAGAGGAAGCAATTAGGCGCCAGGCTGCTGGGCCTGGGTCTGCCCTACACCTCCCACTCCCACACCTTGGGGGACCCATGCTGTGTGCCCTGAGGGTAACCTGAGGGTGCCTGCCTGGGGGCTGGAAGCCTCCTCTGAGAAGCCTCACGCCCCACCTCCAGCAGACCAGCTGCTCCCAACCCTAAGCACTGTCCACTGGTGACAGGGTGGGGCAGCCAGGGCCTCAGCTCATGGTGGCATGGGGAGGCTGGCCAGCATGGGGACTTTCAGAGTCCAGGGATAGGGCTGTCCTGTTGCCGTGAGGCCAGCTGGTGCCTCCCCCCACGACCTGCACACCCTCAATGCCCCCAGGGAGTCTGGGGCCTGGGACCAGGATGCAGCCCTGGCAGGGGCTCTGCCCCCCGTGGCCCCTGCCCCCTGCCCCCAAGGGCAGTTCCCACGGGCAGCCCCTCCCCCACCTCTTTGTGCCGGGGACAATGTCTCCACAGACAGAGCGGGGGATGGGCCCAGGCTGTCCTCCTGGTGAGTGTCCCCTGGAGGGTCGGGGACAGCTGAGCCCAGAGCCCGCACCTTAGAGTCCCCGCCCCGGAAAGACCTCAGAGCCCTGGTGCTGGTGAGAAGGGGGATAAAGCTGGGGTGCCCTGTGAGCACCAGCCTCAGAAGCACCCAGGAATACAAGCACATTCTTTCCTTCTCAGCGCTGGGGTGGAACCCGGCCTTGCCGTGCCAAGTGCCTGCTCTGCCACTGTGCTGCACTCCTTAGAAGCAGGCTGCAGTGGCACTGGACACAGCCGCCAAGTGTGCCTGTCGGTCAGGCTCCCACGGACCTGGAGTCTGGGGAGCCCACACCCTCGTCTGCCCTGTAGTGTCTGCTGGGCTTTCCGGTCTGTGCCCTGCGCAGAGGGAGGGGAACCCGCCTGCGCCCTGTGCCCCTGGACGCCCCGGACCACGGTGTCCAGGCTTCAAGCGGGGCTCTGCTGACCAGGCTGGGGTGTTGGAGTCCCCAGCGGCCTGGGCAGGGCGTCCTCCTGGCTCTGGCACTTCACTAATGGGGCAGCGCCCCGCGGGGGGGGGCGCACAAGTCCCCTAAAGGAATGTACTCCAGGAGGGACGTGCTTTTAAGACTGTTTTCAGAAATTCCCACCTAGCAGAAGTCTGTCTGTGCTTATTTTATTTTTTGTTTTTTGTTTTTGGTACCGGGGATCGAACTCGGGTCCCTGAGCTTGCGCAGCAGGCGGCAAAACCATTGAGCTAAATCCCCGGCCCCTATCTGTGCTTGTTAAGACCAGTCCCGAGCCTATGGGGCTGCAGGAGACCCCGACCCACCGGCAGCGGTATCCAGGCCCTGTCCCACCAGCCCTGTGAGCACAGGGCTCTGCCGCCGCCCCCGGGCCGGGGAAGGCACCGTCCGGGCCACACAAGACGCCCGCCGGTCCCCTCCAGGCCCTGCGCCTTCTCCCGCCGCCCGCTCCGGAGCGGCCGCCCCCCCTCCAGGTGCCTCCGCAGCCCCTCCTTCCCCAGTCTCCCCTCCCCGTCCCCTCTGGGCCGCTCCACGAGCTCTTCGTGGTCTCGCGCCCCCTCCCGAGACTCCACCCCCGCTCCCCGCTCCCGAGTTACCCTTCCCGTTCGCGGGGTCCCCCCACGTCCCCGCCGTCCCCGCCCCCCGACCGTTCCCAGGGGGGGAGGGGCGGCGGCGTGAGAACGCGCCGCGGGCCGCGTGGGAAAGCGGGAGGGGGCGGGGCGGGCGCCTGGGAGCGGCCCCGCCCTGCCCGGAGAGCGCGCCACTCAGGGCTCCGGTGCGATTCAAACGCAAACGGCCGCGCCTTCCCGCCGGGCGCTGCCTGCCGGGCTGGGCTGGGCTGGGCTGGGCTGGGCTGGGCTAGGCTGGGCTGGGCGGGCGGCGGGACGATCCCGGCCTTCCCCAGGGCTCCCTGGAGGAGGCTGCTTCGAGGGTACCCGTGAAGGGAGCTGGTGCAGCTCAGACGCTGGGGGCGGGAATAGGGCTCGCTAGGGAGTGGCCCCGGAGTGTCGTGGGGAGCTCAGCCTGTCCAGCCCGCCGGCTGCCCGGATTTTGAGAGTGGGGCGAGGGCTCTGCAGGGCCAACGTGAACCTCCCCGCCGCTGGGGAGGGTTCCACGAGGGGCTGGGCGCCTCTGCTCGGCCTCAGCGGCCCTGGGCGTCCGCTGGGGAGGTCCCTGGACACTGGCCGAGTCCCTGCAGCCCGGCCCTGCCCCCAGCCGCGGCCTTTCCTGCACTCGGTGGCCTGCTTTCCTGTCCCCATGGCCCCCTTTATTTCCAGTCCCAAAGACTCCTGCTTCCTCGAGGCTGTGGGGACGGTGGGCAGCTAGGTCCAGGGCCACCAATGGGGGGCTGTGGGACCTGGGAGTTCTGCGCAGCTCTGAGCCCTGCGTGCTCTTCTTGGGGCCTCTGTGAGGGGCCCAGCACACCCCGGCCCAGGGCGCCCTGCTGTGGCCAGGGAGGCCGCATCCGGGAGCTGGTGGTTGGTCAGGGCTCTTCTGTTGCTGCTGTGGCACCCCAGCTTGCCAGGCCTGGACACAGTCCTGGGCCGTGTGCGCCAGCGCTGCCTGGCCCAGCCCCTCACCCTTACCACCTGCTGGACACAAGTGTCTGCTCTGGTGCTCAGAAGCCCTGCCCAGCCTTCCACCTGCAGGGCCCGGCCAGGGAGTGGACTGCAGAGCCCAGAGAGTTGCGAGGGAGCACCCCAGGGTGTGCGAGCCGAGGCAGCTGCCACCTGGGACCTGAGCAATGGGATCTGTCCCTGTCCCTGAAGCTGTGGCCCCGCCTGCACCCCCACCCCACGTGCTCGGGTCTCAGCCCTGCTGAACCTGTCCTGTGGCTCCCATTGTCCAGGACTGTGGGCTGCTGGAGACCATTGCCCCTATGGCTGCCTCGTCTGCACAGTGGCTTGCAGAGACACAGGCCAGGGTCTCCTGCATTCTTTGTGTGACCTGGGGTGACAAGTATGGGAAAGAGGTCAGGGCTGAGGGATAAAGGGTACCATGTGGCTTCCTGTCTGTCCTCCATGCAGGAGGACGGACCACATGAGGTCCACAGGACCACTTCAGGGGACCAGGAGAATGGGCTGGGCCTGGCCTAGGAGAGGAGCTGGGTGCTGTTCTTCATCCCCCAGGGCTTCCTGCCTCCCTGACTTCGGGCTCCTCTTGCCTGTCCTGGGGAGGCCCATGGCCAGCTCTGCCCTGAGGGTGGGGTCACCAGCCTCCCAGGATGCCCACTTCCGAGGCTTGACGTCACTGTTGTAGGATGCATCTCCATGGGGGCCGTGGCTAGTTCCCCAACCATGGGTGGGGGGGTGGGAGGGACAGTAAAAATAGCCGCTGTGCCTGGCCATGTCAGGGGTTCATGTTTAGGTTTTTCCTTTTTTTTTTTAACTCAAATTTCTCTGATAAAATATTTTCCCATGGTGGATGCACTGGGAATGTCCTCCTGGCAGGCCTAGCAACGGATGATGGGAGCCCCCCCACTCCAGGTCACTGGTATCAGAGGGTGTAACCCCCCTCACTGGAGACCCACTGTCCCTCATGCACTGCCTGTGGCTTTGGGGTGTAGAGGTAGGGCACCCCCCATGTCCACCCCTGCCTGCCCAACACATGCCCATCCATGGCTCCTGGTTGTGTGGGTTTCCTTGTTTGAGGGCAGACACACCAGAAAGTGGCCCTGTCCCCCAGGATGGCCGGGCCCCTGCCTCTGCCAGCACGCCCTTCCTGCTCTGCTGGGGGAGCAGCCCGGCCTCACTCTGGGAACACTACACATCAAGTGGGTTTTCCCTCCGGAACGGCACCAAAATAGCAGAAGGAAGGAAAAGAAAATGGAAACTCAGCTGGTGGCAGGAGCTCTCTAGGGAGGCGGCCGACTCTGGCCTAGCTGGGGACAGTGGGGGCTGAGCCAGGGTCCAGTCACTTGGGGAAAGCAGAGCCAGGCCCCCAGGGCACCAGCCCCGAGCTTGCCAGGTCAGTCCTGAGTGTACACCTTCTGGGTCAGGGGCCAGTGCCCTCTGTTGTCCAGGGTATCTGGAGCCTGCACAGTTCTGTGCAGTGGCCCTGGGTCAGAGTGGGGTCTGCAGCCCCTTGTGGCTGTCTCAAGCCCCGTTTGCTGCACCCTGGGGGCGTCTCCTGGGCTGGCCTTGCTGGCCTGGGACAAGGCCTCCCCGGCCAATGTTTGGGGTGGCAGCCGCTGGCAGGCTCAGCTGCCCACACAGGCCAGGCTCCAGGTCAGGCTCCGGGTCGCCTGGGCTCCCGGTGGGCAGTGGGAATGTGGGCCCAGGCTGCTGGGAGCTGGGAAGAACTTCCCACGGCACATACACAGCACAGCCTGGTGGCCCAGGGCCCTGGCCCTCCAGGGAAGCATCCCGACAGCCTGCACAGGGCCAGGTGTGGCCCGAGCACGGGCAGCCAGCAAGAGACACCCACGCAGAGCAGGCGCTGGCTTCCTGCCGCACCGGGTGCCTGGCTCCTGCTTAGAACCTTGGCTTCTCAGCTGGCGTCGCCCACGGGCCCCTCACACAAGGGCCTGTAGGGTCTGTGCACACAGGTAGACACGCTCCCGACAGCCATCCGCAAGCAGCAAGGGCCCCGGGGATGTCCTGTGACCCTGGCCACCTGGAGGAATGGGCATCTCCAGGCCAGGTGCTCCTGTCGCCCTGTACGCTCCTCCTGTCCATGTGGCTGTCCTCTGACCTGGGGTAGCCAGGCGCGAGCTCGCTGCTTGGTTCAACTGCTGTTCCCATCTGAGCACAGCCCTGACCCAGGCCCCTCTCTCAGAGCGTCTGTCCCTGGCCTGTCCCTCCAGTTGCTTGGCTGCCCAAGCCTGGCCCTTGCGGCCGCCCCAGCACTCGGCTTCCCGCTCTTCAGAGTAGGGGTTTCCTCCCAGCAACCCAATTTCCTGTTTTCTCAAGAAAAGACGCAGCAGCCAAGGCTCTGAAAAGCTCATTAAAATGCCTCCCAGGCGTCCCGGACATCCTGGGGTCCTTTACAACACTTGCCGGCCTCAGTGCAGACAAAGAGTGGCAGGGACGAGGAGGTTCCTGTCACCCCAGCTTCATGCTGAAGGAAAAGGCCCCAAACACACTTCCTCGCTGCAGCCGCTGCCGGAGGCCACGGTCCACAAAGGGCATGGGGGTCAGGGGCTCAGGCTGCCGCCGGGAGGGGTGGGGGAGCAGAAGCGTGTGGGCTGGGTGCAGCCAGCGCCACAGGCATGGGTGCCACTGCCCTGTCAGCACTGTCACCAGCGCCTGGCTGCCAGCAGAATTCACAGCAAGCCCCCCAGGCCACCTCCCATCCTGTCTCCCCGGGGCTGAGCACAGCCCTCCCAGCCAGGGGACACAGGGGGACCCTGGCAGTGGCCTCAGGGTCTCTCCGCAGTGAGGTTGCCCACCAGGCCTAAAACTCCCACCGCGGCAAAGAGCACTGCTTGGAGGAGCTGCCCTCACTGCCCTGACCTGGGCTGTCTGGGGCCCCACCACCCTCCGGGTGCCCCAACCCCAAGAGCTGCCTCGCCCCAGCCTGGCCATGCCAGGGACCCCTCAGTATGGGCAGGCGGGTGGCCCTCAGGCTCAGGCTGGACAGCAGGAGGGACTCAGGGACAGGACAGTCCAGGCCAGGGAGCCTCCGGGCAGGGGGTGTCAGCCCCGCCCCACACTGGTGCCCGCCAAGAAGTAAGCAGGACCCTCTCCAGGTCCCATCTGAGCCGCGGCTGCTTCACTTCAGGAGCTCCGCTTGGATCTCTGCTTGGACCCAGGGACCCACAGCCACCTGTGGTTCTGGATGCTATGCTTGGAAAACCTGACTTCTGGGAGCTTCCTTGGGTTGCCCAAAGCCTGGAGCCAGAGTGGAGCCCTATACACACCCGCATGACTGACAGGAGCTGTGCCCTCTGCATCCTGGCCACTCCTGGGCACGGTGCCCACTGGCCCTTCATGTGGGTATGAGGTGGGGGTGGCGGGTGGAGAGGCTTGGGAGTGACGTGGGGATACCACTGCCAAGGCAGAAGCTCAAAGGCTCAAGGCCTCTGTGCCCACCACAGCCCAGGACGATGCCAGTCCTCGCCCACCTGCGGGGCCCCTGCCGCTCCCCAGGCAGCCCCAGCGCACGCAGGACCCACCTGGCTGTGGCTGAAGATGTTGGCCGGGGCGATGCGAACACAGAAGTGCCTGAGCACGGCCTTCGCCTGCTGCTGGGCCTCCAGGGAATGGTGGAGCTCTGACCTCGCTGGTGCCTCAAAGATGCTGTGCTGAGTAGTACCCACTCCCATGGCCCTGAAGAGGCGAGTTTGGTCCTCATCATCCTCACCGTGTGGCATGGCAGCCCCGACGTCAGCATGGCCCTTGCCTCCTGCCGGCCGCTGTGTGGGTCCGAAGTGCAGGGGAGGCTGCCTTCAGCCCCGCCCACCCAGGGTCTAGCGGCTTTGAACTCGACAACCAGGTCCTGGGCAGCACTTTGTTTTAGAGATGTGATCTTAGAATGGCGGAAACTACCTAATTACTAAGTTAAGCTTTAAAATTGATCGCTGAAACTCCAAAGAACGTGAAATAAATGAACTACACAGAGGAAGTAGCCCAAGAAACACGAATACACAATAAATTGACCAGCTATCACTAAGGAGTTATGCTATGGATAAAAAATACCCACAGTACTCCTAGTGCTACTGACAGCACTGAGACTGTGGTTCTGAATCTCCTGTGTGTGCCCTTGCACAAAGAGCATGGGTCGGGCCAGGGACTCAGCTCAGCGGTTCTGCCACCTGCCTCACAAGCGCAAGGTCCTGAGTTTGATCCCCGGTACCCCAAAAAAATGAACACGAGTCATTTTGCTGATGTATCAGGCGTTTTAACTGAGAAAAAGGAAACACAGATTAAAATTAAGAAGATGAAGCAAAAAAAGCGCAGGCCTGAAGAGAAAGCTTCTGTGAACTTCTGGTACACGTTATGTTTTAAAGTAAAACATCTCTCCTGACTGTCCACGGCCAAGGTCTGGATATGACTCAGGCCTGGCCGCTTCCAGACGCATGCCACATCTAGAAGAAGCGGAGCTCAGGAGAAACGGGCCCTCCAGGTTCGAGGCAGAAATGCAGACAGCAGGCAGAACATCTTGTTGATGCTGCCAGGGAACCTGTCTTGCTGTGTCAGAGGAACCACACGGGCCGCCACGGTGCCACAGGCCATGGGGCAATGCATGCAGTGAGGAGACTGTGTGGCTGGGAGGACGCAGGACAGGTTCAAAGCTGTGCTCAGAACAGTTCGTTCCTTAGGTCACCAGTTGCCTCTGCAGAATGAGAGACCAGGTCAGGAGCCTCAAGGCAAAGCCCCTCAGGAGGCGGCTCAGGAGTGCTTCCGACACAGCACCAGCACCGGCAGGGAGCTCCTGGCTATGACACCACAAACAAAGGCAATGAAAGAAACAATTTTTTTTTTTTGGTACCAGAGACCTTGCGCTTGTGAGGCAGGCAGTGGAACCACTGAGCTAAATCCCTGGCCCAGAAACTTTTTCTTTTTTTGGTACCCGGGATCAAACTTGGGACCTTCCACTTTCAAGGCAGACGGCGGCACCACTGAGCTAAATCCCCGGCCCAAAATTAAAAACTTTTGTGCATCAAAGGATGCTTTGAAGAGAGTACAGAACGGAGAAGTGGTTTGCAAACTGTATTGGGACAGGGATTAGCATGCAGTCTATGAGGAGCTCTGGCAATCAACAACAGTCACAGCCCTTTTTTCGGAGGGCAAAGGACTTTAAGGGACATCTCTCCAAAGACATACAGAAGGCCAATGGCGCATGAAAGGTGCTCAGGGTCCCTGGTCACTAGAGAAACGCAGATCAAATCCACAGCAGATCAAATCCACACTGCGTGTGAGCCCTTCCCCGCCCTCGACAAGGGCTTTTATGTGTATCTGTGTAGAATTCGCTAACAAGTCCGGGTGAGGACGTGGAGAAACCGGAGCCCAGGGCCTTGCACTGGAATGTGGGGTGGTACAGCCCCACGGAGGACAGTGTGGTGGCTCCCAGAAAGTCAAGCAGCTGCCTCCAGGACCTAGCCTTTCCACTCCTAGCAACACTCAAAAGAGTGAAATGGGCGATGTGAGCCGCGCTTCTGCACAGGGGTCCGCGGCAGCATTACTCATGGCAGCCACAAGAGGGAGCCAACCCAAGCACTGGTCCCCGAGTGGGGGGGGCGGATGGGGACCTTGGAGTATGACTCAGCCTTGAAAAGGAAGGGATCGCGGTGTGCTGGGGACACACACAGAGTGACGTGCAGTCAGCCCCACACCCTCATCGGTCGGCTCAACCAACTACAGGCTGGAAATATTCGAACAAATTCCAGAAAGCTCCACAAAGCAAAACTTGAAGTTGTCACGCCCTGAGCGCTTGGGGAGCAGAGATGTGTGGGAGCCTGGACGCCTGGCCGGGCGGCGTCATTCAGCGCTGTGTCCATCCTACCCCCATGAGAGCAGTGTGAACTTACCGTGCACCCACTGTCAGGGGCTGTAAGCCACCAGCAGAGGACTAAAGAGACTCAGAGGGTGCAGTAGGTTGTGTGCAAATCCCACTTTTTATATAAGGAACTCCGGCAGCTACGAACTTCGGCATGGGCAAAGGCTCCTGGAACAAATGCCCAGTGAGAGGCCGGGAAGAAGGTCGAGGACGGCCACCAGAGGGTGGAAGGGCAGAGAGCTTCCCTCGGGAGGCAGAGTTTGGGACGGGGTGTGGCTCTGCACAGAGGGTGTGACTCGACACAGCATTTGTGAGTGTGCTCGGCGCCATGATTGTGCACTTAAAAATGGTTAAAGTGAGCTGGGTGCAGTGGCACATGCCTATAATCCCAGAGCTCAGGAGGCTGAGGCAGGAGGATCACTGTGAGTTTGAGGCTAGTCTGGGCTACACCTTGTCTCAAAAAAATAAAGTGGTGCATATTATGCTATGTATATTTTACCATAAAAAAGCAAGGAAGATAAAGCAAAGTTACTTTGTGGTGATCAGTGTACACCTACATGACGAACAAATAGCAAAAATAAAGCCAGACAAAAGCTGGTGAACAAAGCAAACGCATGGAAATCAAGTAAAAGGGCGGTCACAGAAGAGGAGCCTGAGGATGTGGCAGGGCTCTGGGGGGAAGGGGGCAGCCAGGGGCGGGCAAGCTTTCTAGGTCCTGACAGCCCCTCAGGAGAGAGGAAGCAGAGACTTCTAGGGAAAGGGGGCCCCAATTAGAGGACACAGCAAAGGAAATTCGTTAGCAGGAAAGGGCTTGCTTTTCCTCCAAGGAAGGCCTGTCACACAATACATGTGCACGCTTCGTCACGGTGGGACAACGGAGAGCACACAGGAGACACACGAAAACGTGCAGTTGTGCAGCTGGGAAAACCCACAGTGTTAAGATGCTGGAAAGCAACAGCAGTGACAGATGGCAGCCACCATGAAGAAGGCGGCTGAAGAAGATGTCAATGTTACTTTCGAAGAGCAACAAAAGATAGACAAATTTGCGCAGAACACGAGTAGATTCACAGAGCTAAAGGAAGAAATAGAAGTAAAAAAGAAACAACTCTAGAATTTAGAAGATGCTTGTGACGACATCATGCTCACAGATGATGACAGCTTAATGACACCTTACAGGACTGGTGATGTTTTCATTAGCCATTCTCAAGAAGAAACACAAGACATGTTAGAAGAAGCAAAGAAACATTTGCAAGAAGAAACTGCTGCCTTAGAATCCAGAGTAGAATCAATTCAGTGGGTGTTAGCAGATTTGGAAGTTGAGTTATATGCAAAATTCAGCAGCAACATAAACCTTGCAGCTGATGAAAGTTCAACATTTTATAATACCTTTTAAAATTTGTTTAATAAACTTGAATATTGTTTAAAATGATAATTTCCCTTCTTCAAATAACATGGAAAGGAAAACTTTCTTTTTTTAAAGTTTTCATTTATTTAGTGGAGACTTGCCTGTTTTCACATGTCTTGCTTATTTATTTTATATTTTTAAAAGAAGACAGTATTCATCTATGTATTTTGCATAATGATTATATCAATTCTAGGGGCTTTATGTCATATTATTAAAACCAGTTAAAATTAAAAAAAAGCAGCAGGTGAGGTGAGAAAGCTAAACCTGCCCAAGGTCCTGTACCACGTCATTTAGATACAGTGAACCCAACCACACACCAACAGTTCTAGCACAACGCCTAATGGAACAGAAGTAGAATTTATAACCTTTTTTTTTTTTTGGTACCGGGGATGAATTTATAACTTTTAAACTCACAGAGAGAAAACACAATGGAGGTAAAAAGCTAAAAGAATATAAGAAGGGGAGAAAATAGAAAGTGGGATAAGTAGGAAACACACACTGAGACGGTACAAGGAACCCCAAATTGTGTCAGTACCCTCATAAATGCAGACGGACTAAACCGATGAGTTAAAAGGAGAGACTGCCAGATGACCGTTAGAGACCCAATCAGAGAGCGCTGTCAGCTGCCTGGACTACACGGCACGCGGCGTCCCTGGAGTCAGAGGGATTACAACAGATTTCACTTGACGGGAGGACCTAAGAATTCAATCAAGTGTGTGTCTGCACTGTGGCCATCCACTGTAGTGCGCCACGCAAACACTGATGAAGCATACGGAGAGCTGGCCCAGGCCACTGCCTTGCAGTCTTGGCCTTAGTGGAATCAAGTGGTCAGAGTTGAGCGGGACACAGATGCTGGGCACCATGCAGGCCACCGATGCTGGGCACCATGCAGGCCACCATGCAGGCCAGCGACCCCGTGGGCCGTGCCCTGTGTGTTCGAGAGGGAGAGGAGACGTGCGGCTGCTGCGTGGACATCTGCTGAAGGACCTGGCCCAGCTGATGAGCAAACTAACAAGCTTTTCAACCTGGAAGTTCAGTGAGGTCAGAAACCACTTTTAAAAAGATAACCACAGAGCCCAAAGTCCTGAAAACGAGAAGCTGCCTCCTAAGGAAGGCCAAGTCAAATATGTAACTGTAATGGATGTTCAAAAATTATTAGAACCAAAAAATAGTGAAAGTACTCCCCATCAGAACTGGTGGAATGTAGCGAGAATTGTACTGCAAGAAAAATTTATGGCCTTCAATGTTTACATCATAAAATAAGAGAAGCTGAAATTACAGACTGAAGCATTCTGCTTGGAAACAACTCCAAGAAAGCAAAGGAAGGAAATTATAAAGATAAGAGTGGAAATTAACGAGACAGAAAACAAAAAAGTAATGGAAAGGATCAACATAGCCAGATACTGGTCATTTTAAAAGATGTTAAATTGGCACAACTCTCTGAGATTAAAAAAGGGGCAAAGGGCCAAGGATTTAGCTCAGTGGCTTCGCCGCCTGCTGCGCAAGTGCAAGGACCCGAGTTCAATCCCCAGTACCAAAAATAAATAAATAAATAAATAAAAGGGCAAAGGCCAGGCCTGGTGGCACACGCCTGTGATCCCAGCACTTTGGGAGGCTGAGGCAGGAAGATCACCAGTTTGAGCCCAGCCTGGGCAACATAGAAACTTAGCAAGACCCTGTCTCAAAATGAAAAATAAAGGGAGAAGGGAAAGTAAGCAACATTAAGGACGAATTGGCCGGACAGTGCAGGAGCTGGAAGACCAAGGACGACCTCACACCTGCGTGCCTGAAAACCGACACATTACAGAAAAGTCACAAATGACCGACAGCAACTCAGACGGTGCAGCCAACTAAGTAGTCCTGCACCTGTTAGCAAGAATCAGCACTAGGAAACCCTTCCAAAGAAAGCGTCAGGCGGGCCGAGGATGCGACTTAGTGGCACAGTGCCTGCCTGGCAAGTGAAAGGTCCTGAGTTTGATCTCCGGTACCAAAAAAAAAAAAAAAGCATCAGGTCCAGGAAGCCTCACCGGAAGTGAGCCAACATTTGAGCAGAGAGAATTTGAATATTACTCAAAGTTGCAGAGAAAAAAGGAAAAACTCCCTAACTCATTTATGAGGCTAGAGAAGGGGAAACTGTGTCCAGCACACTCATGAAGATACTGACAAACTCCCTAACAAGAATCCCAGATCAGGCCTGGCCTGGTGGTGCGGGCCTGTCATCCCAGCACGCCAAGAGACTGAGGCAGGAAGGTCTTGTGTTTGAGCCCATCCTGGGCAACTTAGCCACTTGGTGAGACCCTGTCTCAAATATAAAGTAAAAAAGGGCTGGAGATGCAGCTAAGTGCAAAGGCCTTGGGATCAAACCCCAGTACTGCAAAACAAACAAAACAGAATGAGAAACCCCCCAAAACAAAAGAGAATCAAACACCACAGAGCACATTGTACACAAGGGCACTACACAAGGTCCAGCTGGTTTAACATAGACGTGTGAGGCTGGTTCCAAATTTAAAACCATTCATCGTGCTCACAGATTATTGGAAACTTCCATGATTATCTCAATAGCTGCAGAGGAAGCATTAGGTAGAATTTTTTTTTTTTGGTATCGGGGATCCAACTTGGGACCTTGCACTTTCAAGGCAGGTGGTGGAATCACTGAGCTAAATCCCCAGCCCCAGGTAGAATTCTTTCACCTTCATAGTGAAGCATTAGGGAACGGTCTGTATCGGGTGTGGGGGGGTCACAAGCCAGGACCACGGGCAGGCAGCCCTTGGGCCCGAAGGCAGCAGCTGGCCTGGTCTCTGCTCGGCCGCTGCACAATGCAGAAAGCTCTGCGGTGTGGGTGACGCTCAGCCTCACTGATCGCCAGAGACAGGGAAACCAGCTTCACGCTGGGGCCCAGCAGGTGGGTGGACACAGCCTGACCTTGGTGTTGGCGAAGGAGGACAGGGGAGGGTCCTGAGCTCCCACCTCCCTCCACCAGCACAGAAGAGGTGCTGCCCCTGTCCCTGTGAGCTCTGCCCAGCCCAGCTGCCTGCAGATGTCTGATTAGGACCCGCACGGCTGTGTCCTGCACCATGTCTGCATGTCACAGCGTGGCCTTGCAGTGCCCTTTGCCACTGGACACAGCGTCCTTAGTGCCTGGCATCTTGTCCAGTGAGGGAACTGCTGTGGCCTCAGTGTGGCCCGAGTGTGTCCTCAGCTCCCTGTGCTGGCCCGTGTGGCTACGCTGATGTGGGGGAGCCCGGAGGCAGGGCCTGGCAGGAGGTAGTTGATCCCTGGGGTGCCACTCTTGGCGAGGACCCGTCAGTTCCTGCGAGAGAGCAGGTGATCAAAAGAGAGGTGGCTGCTCTCCACATGCTGGCTTCCACATGGCCCTTGCACACCCTCCCACGGGCCTGGCTGCCTGGCCATGCTGGACCCTCCTGTACAAAAGCTCAGAACATCTGAATGCCTACCTAGTACCCGCCTCAGGCACTTTGTCATGGCAACAGCAGACTCGTGGCTGTGAGAACCGACTCCAAAAGCCCCAGAGTGACAGAGAGCCCCTCTGCAGGACTTTCCCTGGGGCCACTCTGGGGGAGTCAAGGGGGTCAGAGATGCAGAAGTATAGGAGACGCCCGGGACAGATTTGCCTGAAGAACTGGCTTACAGGATCACTGGGGCCAGGAGGCAGTCCTGACACCTACCGAGCAGGCTGTCCACGGGCAAATTCTGCTTAACCCTTCGGTGCTGCCCCAGGCCCAGAAGCCACCCAGAGCATACGGCATGCAGAAGCAGTCCGGACCCCCATAGAGTCCAGCCCGGGTGGAGAGGTTGGCTCTGCCCTCTACCCACGGCCGAGTGCCGTGCCCCTCATCCAGGCCCTGATGGGCGGTCCCTGCTTCCTCCAGCGGCCAATGACATACCTCTCACGGGGAATGCTTTCTTTCTTTTTTCTTTTTTCTTTTTTTTTTGGTACCGGGGATAGAACTCGGGACCTTGTACTTATGAGGCAGGCGCTGGAACCACTGAGCTAAATCCCTGGCCCTCTTTACTTTTTCTTATGTATCTATTGGTATTATCCATGAAAGGCACAGAAGATGAAACCCAGGTGAGCCCCCGTTTACCACAGTCCCTAGCTCATTTCCAGGGTTACTGAGGAAACTCGTGGCTTGGAAGGAAACTGGGCCATCTGAAGGGGGCAGCAGCTTCCCTCGTTAAGAGCGTTCTCTGCAGACAGGGCCCGGAGAGCCCTGTCCGGACCTGGGAGCACACGGGAGGCACCTGAGCAAGCTCACATTTGTGCGAAGGCCCATGTGCCCAGGGACAGCAGTCAGGGTGCAGGCAGAGCCCCGCTTTGCAGCACGGAGCAGAGGGCTCCGGAGCACCCTCCCCCAGGGCTGCAGGTTTGCATCGTGGACACGTGCACCACCTGGCCACACCCCACACTGGGATGCTGGGCGCCTCTCGCCCAGCGGGGGCCTTCACATCATCAGCTTTCCCATCAGGTCCTCTCTGCTCCCTGCTCTCGCTGACCCCGCTCCTCTTTCCTGGATGCCCATGTTTCCACCCTCCTCTGTCCTCTGCCGCCTGTCTGAGGCCATCTGGGTTTTTACAGGGACCAGGAAGGACATTCTCGGCTCTGTCCGCTGTTTCAGCCAAAGCCATTGCCACACAGCCAGCTCCTGTGATGGCAGTGCCCACCCAGGACCGGATCTGCATCACTTCCGCAATGCTGTGTGGTGCCCAGGCTGGTGTGGCTGTGGGTGGCAGCGCTCTTGTTCAGAGCCGGGGGAAGAACCTGCTTCTTCAGGTGCCTGTGGATGTTGGCTGAGCTTCGGTTCTGTGGCTCTGGGGCGTGGTCCCGGTTCCTGACCTGTGGCCTCTTCCACGTGCCCAGGCCAACAGAGGCACCATGGCCGAAGCTCAGAAACCCCCTGATGTCACCTTCTGCTCCAGCATTCCCTGAGCCACGGAGCGAGACAGCCCCTCTCCTGCAGGTTGGCTACCAGGCATCTGGCTAAGGCCCACGGTCAGGCCTCTGGTCTTATGTGCAAATCCTTCTGGCAGGGGCCGGGCCGGGCTGGGCCCACGCAGGTCCTGCTGGTCCCAGGGCTGGGCTGGCTCTAGGCTGGCAGACCCTGTCCCACCCAGCTCCGAGCAGGGACAGCTCAAGGTGTCCCTGTCCTCAGGTGCCTATGCTGCCGTGGACACCGAGGTTCAGAGGTGGCTGCTGTGGTGTCCCCAGAGCTCCATGTGTGTGAGGCCTGGCCTTCAGGGTGGAACCTTTAAGGATTAGGGCCTGGGGGCCCCCTGGGGTCAGTGAGACCCTGAGCGGTTCTCACAAGGACCACAGTGGCACCCAGCCTGGCCCACCAGCTCCTCTCTGCTCGTTACCCTCAACCCTCACTCCTAGAGCAGAAGAACACTGTCAGCATTCTCACCAGAGGTAGAGCGGAGGGGACCACGTGAACATGCACTTTGATGCTCCCAGACCATAACCTAAATAAATCTGCTTTCTTCATAAGCAGCCTCCCTTGGGTGTTTCTTTGTAGCATCCAAAAGCTGATGGAGACCGAGTCCTTGTAAGTCAGCATGGGCTCAGGCCAGAGGCCTGGGTACTTGGGCACCTCCTGAGCAGTGCTGTTGGGAAGCAGCCAGTGCTGCAGCCGGGGACAGAGCTGGACTAAGTCCCTGCTGTCTGAGGCTCTGAGGCCTCAGTGCCAGCCCAGGGTCTGGCTGCAGTGCTGCCTTCAGCCTCTGCCGAAGCCACTGTCACCAGGACTCCATCTCCCTCCTTGGGATTTCAAGTGAAAAGTGGCACCCTGACGGTTCTCTGCCACTCACCCTGCCCAACCCCGGCCGGGGGGCCTGGCCCTCCCTCCTGCTCACCTTGGCAGCTCTGCCATTGCCCAGCAGGCTGCGTCCACACCCAGCAGCAAGGCTCCGCCCCAGCCCCTGCAGCAGGCCGTCACACGCTGCATGCAAGGCCTGTGCCGGCCCTGGTCATTTCAGAGCCCCCCGTGTAAGCTGGGTGAGGGGCTTGGTCCCCAGGGCACCCCGCAAGGCACCATGGGGTGCACAGTGGTCCTATCAGGAGCTCATCATGGTGGGCTGGGAAGTCAGCTGCCGCTGCCCACTGTGCCCTGCTGGCAGTGGCCTCCCGAGTCCCGGTGAAGGCAGAGGGAGGTTTCACTCACTCGCCTGGGTGTGACTGAGACCTTTGCCTGCCCGGCGGCTCCAGGGACCCCCAGGTGGTGGGAAGTGGTGGGGTTCTCACCCAGGGCTCGGTGCATCTCAGCAGGCAGTGGGCATTGGCAGCTAAGGGCAAGGTCAGCCTCAGGGCAGGGCAAGGGAAGAGGGGCGTGGGCTGTACACCAGCACCTGCATAGAGGAGCTGTTCCTCGAGGGGCAGCCACCAGTCCCAGGCAGAGAGATGCTCAGTCAACCCAGGGTGCTGCCCAGCACCAGAAGGTTCAGGGCTCATGAGCCCGGGCAGGCGTGACAGGACGTGGCCCAGGCTCCATGCAGCTGCAGCAGAGGAGGGAGGCCTGGCTGCCCCTTTGCAGGCCAGCTGGGGCCTGGTAATGCCTCACCGTGGTAATTACCACAGTGGCTGGCTGGGGCACTCTGGGGACAGGTGGAGGGTAAGGCCGGAGGTGAGGCCAACAGGGTCAGGTTTGGACCAATGCCAGAGGCCTTTCCACCCACTCCGGTGAGCATTGTGCCCACCTCCAGGAGTGTGGCCTCATGCCTGGCCAGGTCCTCCCATCAGGCCAGCAGGTGGATGTTGTCCCCACCCATGTGTAGCTGCTTATAGCCCCTTGTGTCCCCTGTGGCCCAGGGTTAGCCTTGGCCACCCTGGAAGGGGGAGAGCTGGTGAACCCCAACCACGCCCCTCAGCACCTCCTGTCGCCTGCTCCCTGGGGTGGACCCGCACCTGCCCCAATCTGTGGAGCTGCTGTCGTGAATCTGTGGGGCCCTCACCTGCTCTGGAACCTGAGTCGGCTTAGCTCTGCGGCCACCACCTGGGGTAGCGAGAGGCCCAGGGCACACTAGGCAGCCGTGGCAGGGTCGGTGTGAGTGGCCACCATCTGCAAGAGTGGCTCCTGTGGCCAGGGCCTCTCCTCCACCAGGCCCTGTGGGGGCGACTGCAGAGTTCCCAGAGCAGGGCCGTCCACCTGGGCTCAGTGGGCAAGGCCAGGGGACCAGGCTGCCTGCTCCGTGCTCCCTCTCTGTCCAAGGCCCTAGATTCGAGGTCAGACCTGCTCTCCAGGACACTGGGCTGGCCTTGTTGCTGCTCCCTCTGCCCAGGGGGCCCACGCCGGCTCTTCTCTCCCATCATCTGCCCTTGGGGAGGAGGGGGCTGTGCCGTAACCAGGGAGGCCCAGAGACCTTGCCCTCATGGCTGGCTGTCCCCGTCCAGTGCTCAGCTCAGGGCAGTGACCCCAGCAAGTGAAGGCCAAGCTGGGCCGGGTGCCGAGGGGTCCCTGGGGCCTCCCCCGGCTTCTCAGGACCATTAGGCTACAGGCTGGCCCGTGAGACCCCCAGGACGTGGGGCCCCTTGCCCTCATGACCTCTGGCCCCTGTGGGCTCAGTGTCCCTGCAGAGCCCTGCTGCCCCCAGAGCCATCTGCCCAGACGGCTTCAGCTCCCCCAGCAGCCCGAGGTGTCTGCTTCCCCCCAGGCTGTGGGTTCTCACGTGGACGACAATGTGTGGAAACTCCTCCACATTCTTCAGGATGTCCACTGCGCTTCCGGCTGGCTTGACCTTGGCACTCAAGGGGACTGGCCTTCTAGACTGCACCCCAGGTGCGTGCATCCCTCTCTGGTGACTCATGCTGCCTCCCCACTGCCCAGTGCCACCCCGGCCCAGTGCCACCCTCTGCCGCCCAGCCACGTCCTGCACATGCAGCACGGCACCCAAGGATGGCTCTGTGGCAGTACAGCTTCCGTGTGCCTGCGTGTGCTGTACCCTGCCTGTGTGCACACAGCATCCCTAAGCCCCAGGCCTTGTGGTCCTGTCCACAAGAGGACCCCGCTCCCATCATGTGGCTCCCTGGCACATGTCCACCCCTGGGGCCGTGGAGGCCAGGTACCATGTGCTGGACTAACCCCACTGGACTAACCCAGCTTCCTGAGGTCCTGGTGGCAGATGGGGCAATTGCTCACCTCCTCGTGGTTGGCCCGGTTTCCTTGAGATATGCTTTTCTGAGGGCTGGGGATTTAGCTCAGTGGTTCTGCCGCCTTCCTTGAAAGCACAAGGTCCTGAGTTCGATCCCTGGTACCAAAAAAAAAAAAAGTTTAAAGAGATATACTTTTCTGCCAAGGAAACTGGCAGCCCCGTCCCTAGCAGCCTGGAGTTCCCTGCCAGGCCCGCATGGCCTCCTGCCTGGCAGCACGTGGGCCTTGGTGGCATGTGCAGAGGGGTCTGACTGCCCGGAGCTGCCCAGCCTGGGCCTGGCGCCAGCAGGGGTCCCCATGGGTCCCCAGTGCACACGCTCCTCCACAAACCACTCGTAGCACAGGCAACGCCACCCCCCAAGACAGTGGTCAGACTCACACAGGCTGCACTTGCAGGCCACTGTGGAGCCACCCTACTGCTGTCCGGGGACACTTAGCTGGGGCTGTTGGTTTTGTTCCCTCCCCCTTCACATCCCTATGGCTGTGAGGACCAACTTCTCCTCCTAGGGTGATCAGGATCCACCGTGCCTCTCCCACACCCACCGAGGCCCCCTCTCCTGGCTGTCCCTGAGCAAAGCCGCTGAAAGCACCGTGGAAATGACAGGGAAGCTCAGAGCTGTGGCTCTGGGCCGACACCAGGAACTGCAGCAGGGATGCTGAGGCCTCTCCTGCGCAGTGGGGCCTGCTCCCCTGGAGGCCCTGAGGGCCTTGGCGCTGTGCAGTGCAGCCTCTGCGTCTCTGCCTGGGCCTCCCTACCTTCCACCCCTGCTCCATCTCCGCTGTCTCCTGGCTCCGTCCCGTGCTTGCTCTACCTGGGGCTGCTGTCCTCTGGACGCTGCACCTCCTTGACAGAATCTAATCTTTAAAACCTTCCCCAGTTTCCTTTTCTCTGCTTACTTCTTTTTCACCACCTTTGGGAAGACACCTGCAGACCGACTGCCCCAACCCTCACTGAGCTCTTCGTGTGCAGCCACACTTGTCTGCCAGAGGCATCCCAGGGCCTGGGCCTCTTCGGTGCCCTGGCACCTCTCCAAGCTGTTCACAGCTCTGGCTCACGCCTTGTCTCCCGCTCCTGAGGCCTGGCTTGGGGGTCTGTGTGCCGCGCGCGTGCCAGCCACACCTCAAGGCTGCTGTGTCTGAGGGGGTCTGAGCTCTCAAGGGTGGTCGCAGCCAGGAGCCCGGGCAGAGATGCATCCACGCAGCTGCTGGGGTGCGGGCCGTGAGGCCAGGCTCGGCGCCAGCCTGCTGTGGTCTGGTGTGGTTGCAGTGCTGTGAGAGAGGCTTTGAGGAGTGGGGTGGTCCGGGAACCAGCCCTTACCATGCCAGGGAATGAGGTGCCAAATCCGACCAGCAGGTGCCGGACTGTGGACTTTCAGCTCTCAAAACTGTGAGCTCAGTAAAACTTGTTCAGTACCCAGCTTCGAGTATTTCGTTAGAGCAACAGAAAACAGACATCCACGGCCTCTGTCCTGTCCTCGGCAGTGCCAGATACCTGCTCTGCAGAAAGCCTCTGAGACCCCACTTCAGCCCCCCTGCTCTGAGGCCCCGGGCCTCCAGCTGCCAGCCCTCCTAGCTCTGAGGCACGCGTAGAGGACTCACGGTCAGCAGTCACTGCCTGGCCACCCAGCACCTCTCTTAAAAGCTCTCCCTCATTTTAGAGAGGCAGTGAATGCTTGCACTCAGCTGCCATTTTAAACCCTAAATTGTTCATTGAGGCCTGGCTGACCTAGGGTACGGTGCAGAAATCGAAGGCGCCTGCGCCCCGCAGACCTGCTGCCTAAACTTCTCCGTGGAACACTCCAGCTCTCAGCAGCCTCCCGAGCCACCTGGTGGTCCCTGCTCCCTGCACCTGTGACCAGTGCTGATGTCCCACTGTGCCCTTGCTCGGCTAGGCCTGAGGAGCACACCCCCAGCCCCTCCTTGGCTGCGGTGTGTGGTGGCTCCAGGCTCAGGTGGCTGAGGAGAAAGCTTCATGGATGCAGCTGCTCTGCACTTCTCTCTCTCTCTCTCTCTTTTTGGTGCCAGGGATTGAACTAGGGTCCTTTCGCTTGTGAGGCAGGTAGCGGAACCACTGAGCTACATCGCTGGCCCATCCCCACTTCTCTGGAGCAAACGCCAGGAGTGATGGGGTTGGCGCTGCTCTGGGTCGGACGCACACTGTGAAGCGTTTCCCCGGCACACTCACCTGCTCGGGCAGGGTACCTTTGTGCTGCTCTGGGTCTGAGCCACGCCCACTGTGCCAGCCCGGCGTGCTGGCTGATGGGTCGGGGATCTTTCTTCATGGTTTAGTTTGCATCTCCCTGGCGGGTTGTGCTGAGCAGTTGTTCAGGTGCTCTGGGGAGTGTGGCCCAGGTCCTGCTCACATGCAGACTGGCTCGTCTTCTGCTGTGTGTTTGCTTTGGGGGTCTCGTGTGAGTGCTTTCTGCTCCAGTGCAGAGCTGTAAGTGGTGTGCAGCAAACAGTGCTTCTGGGCCTCACAGATGTCCTTGCTTGCACAGAAGTTATTGGTCTGAGTCAGACTGGCCAATCTCTTCCCTTATCCCAAGCGATTTTCACATCCTGTTGAGGAATCTTTATTGCAAGGATCAAGGAATACAACTGTTCACACGAGTTTACCTGGCAGCCCGTGATCTCACCCAGTGTACCTGCTAATTCCAACAGCTTCCTGTAGGTGTTTCCTACGTACAAACTCATGTTTGGAAACAGCCTTTTTTCACGGTACCAACTCTCATACTTTGGACTTCTTGCCCGACTGGGATCCCGGTGTGCTGTGGAAGTGGTGCCAACAGCTGCTCCATTCTTGTTCTCGAAGTCATTAAATATGCCTCTTCCTGAGGTGGACAAACATGATCAAAGGACAGCGTGTGCATGTGTGGGACTATCACAGCGAACCCCATCACCCGGACATGAATACGTGTGGATGGCTTTAGTAGAAAGGTGATGCTCTAGAGTAGCAGGCCCAAGCTCACTCTCCCCCAGGAATTCCTAAGGACTGGGCACTGCCACTTGAGGCAGTGACCAGGCTGGGAAAGGGCATGGAAGCCCCATGCCCGGTGTGTGGTAAGCAGCACGGAGCCCGAACACGCACCCAGCAAGGGCCCCTGAGAACCTACCTGGACCTCAGCCAGCATGGGGCATGGGGAGCCGCCCAGCGCCGAGGAAGTCACCCCCCAAGGTGGGAGAGAAATGTTACCAGGCCTCACACCAGACATGAACCCCTGCTCCCAAAGCTCGAGCTTGAAAACACCCTCCTTTGCAGGGCGTCGATTGCCAGACGAGGCCCGTGCCGCTGATGCAGCATGCTGCTGCCCCCGGATTCCACGCTGCCCTGGTCCCACTGGGCAAGGCTGAAAGGAAGCGCAAGGCTCGCTGCTCCCAGGAAACCTGCACACAGGACACGGCCCAGAGTCCAGGGAAAACCAGCTCCCTGCAGGTCAGAGCCACAGTGCCTGTCACCAGGGCAGGGTCCTCAGCACACAGGGAGGAAGGGTAGGGACCACAACACGGAGAAAACTGGGCCATAGAGACCGACCGAGGAGCCACATGGATCATGGGGTCACCACAGTGAAAGTCACAGATCAGTGACACTGGGAGTGGAAGAAGGGGCATCGCAGAGTCCAGCGCAGAAGGGCAATCAGGGACTATCAGGAGCAACTCTAAGCCAGGAAGTGTGCGAACTTAGAGTAAATGGATGAGCTCTGTGAAATACAAACCTCTATTGCTCATCAAAAAGAAAGGGGGACCCTGGATAGCTCCACATTCAAGGAATTGAATCTGTAATTAAAATAACACCAGTTCCACACAATCTCTTTCAGAAAACTGAGAAGGAAGGAATAATTCCAAACTCATTTTATGAAGCAAGCATTATTCTGATGCCCAAAACAAACAAGCATTATGAGAAAAGACAATGACAAACCTGTCACACACGTGCAGAAATTGCCCTCCTCTGCTACTGGGATTGAACCCAGGGGCACTCTACCACTAAGCTATATCCCAGGACCTTTTTATTTTTAAAAATTTATTTATTTATTCTTTTGGTACCAGGGATTGAACTTGGGTCCTTGCGGTTGCAAGGCAGGCAGTGGAACCACTGAGCTAAATCCCCGGCCCAGAACTGTTTTTTTTTTAGTTTTAAACTTTGAGACATGGGATGGTTAAGTTGCTCAGGCTGGCCTCAAACTTGTGATCTTCCTGTGCACCACTATACTTGGATAGATGCAGAAATTCTTAACAAAAACAGGCAAACTGAGCCCAAAAAAAGGCATCCAAAAGATACTAAACCATGATGGGTTTATCCCAGGAACGATGGCTGGTTTAACATTAGAAATGTTGGGCCAGGGATTTAACTCAGTGGTTCCGGAGCCTGCCTTGCAAGCGCAAGGTCCTGAATTCAATCCCTCGTACCAAAAAAACAAAACAAAAAAAATTAGAAATGTTAGGGCCCAGGATTTAGCTCAGTGGTTCCACCACCTGCCTCACAAGCCCAAGGTCTGGAGTTTGATACCTGGTACCAAAAAAAAAAAAAATAGAAATGTTAGGTAGTACAGTTCACCACTAATAGTCCAAAATGGACAACCCACAAGATCTTAATAGCTCCAGAAAAAGCATTTACAAAATTTAACATTCTTTCCTGATCAAAATTTTCAATGAACTGTCCAAGAAGGGAACTTCTGTAATTTGCTGAAGGGCACATGCCCAGGCTTCAGGTAACACAGCACTCAACAATGAAAGGCTGAAGCGTGGTCCTGATACTGGGACAAGACAGCGATGTCCACTCTGCCCACTTCCCTTCCACTTGGTAACAAATGATCTGACGAAATAAAACTCCTAATTTGTAGGTGACATAATTATCCTCGCTGAAAATCCTATGGCATATTCAAAATACCTACAAAAACTACAAAATACAAGGGTTGACACATAAAAACCAATTGCGTTTCTATACACTAGCAACAAATGACTGGAAATTGAAATCTAAGAACATCACTTCCAACATCAGATATACTTAGAGATAAACTTGACAAAATATGTAGAGGCCTTATTAAAAATTTCTGAGGGTAATCAAAGACCTCAATAAGTGGAGAGAGAGCCCCATTCATGGGTCAGAACACTAAATTCTCCCCAAAGTCATCTTTAATTTTAATGCAATACCAATACAAATCACAGAGGATTTGTATTTGAGGTAGAAATTAAAAACCTGATTTGAATATTCAACCCCAAATGCAAAGGGTTTAAATAACCAAATCAACTTACAAAGAAAGAAAGAAAGAAAGAAAGAGGAACAGAACAGAGTTGGAGGGCCAACAGCACCTGACTTGAAGACTTCTTGTGAGGTACACGGGTCCAGAAGGTGTGGAGTAGGTACCCGGCAGGTGGACAGAGCAGACAGGCTGCCTGGAGCTGGACCCGCAGGTGCAGCTGGACCTGTGTGGACAGCTGACGTTTACAAAGGTGCAAAGGCAGTTTAGTGGGAAAGACAAACTCACTGTTCCAATGAGACCTGCATGCTAACCGACCAAGAATGCTGACCCCTCCCTCAGACTGTATGTCCACCCAGAAACAGCATTGATCTACATGAAAACCTAAAATCACGAAACTTCTGAAAGTAAGGACAGGAGGTGTTTGTGCTCAAGAGTTAGGCAAAGATTTCTCAGCTACAACACTAAAAGGCAGTCCATAATATTTTATTAAAAAATTGATAAATCAGAGTTCAACAAATTAAGAACTTTTACTTATTGAAAGACACTGTTAAGAGAATGAAAAGATAAACTATTTGCAAGTAACACATAAGACTCAGAACGCGTGTGTGCACACATGCGTGTGTGTGTGTGTGTGTGTGTGCGTGCGCGCGCTTTGGGATGGGGTCTTGCTATGTTGCCCAGCTGCCCTCAAACTCATGATCCTTCTGCCACAGCTTCCTGAGTGCTGGAATTACATGTGTGCACCACCATGCCTAGCCAAAATATATATTTTTAAAAATCTCAAAACTCCCTAACATGATAATAGCCTAGTCTAAAATGTGGAGAGATTGAATAGCTACTTCACAAGGGAAAGGAAAATCTGCTCAGTATCATCAGTCACTAAGAAAACGCAAATCAAACCCCAGTGCACTACCACTGCACCCCCGTGGGAACAGCTGCAGTGACACGGAGCCCCACAAGGCGGGGTGGCAAGTGAAATCCAGAAGGTCTGGTGACGTCTTTAAAAACTAAACATATTCAACACAGGACCGGCTCTGCCTCCTGGGCGCCCTGTTCGCAGGGCCTGGGTCCATGCACCCAGCTCCCTCAGGGACGGCCCCCATGGAAACCACCAGTGTCCTTCGGTGGTAACGGGGAGCAGGAACACAGCAATCTCAGAATAACTGTCGGGCGGAAGAGCCCGACCCATGTCATTCTTTGGTATGGTGTTCTCAGGCATGGAGAAGCATCTAGCGACAAACCAGGGTCCCTGTGGGGATGGGGACAAGTGGGTCAGGAGGGCTGGGCTGGGCTGGGCTGCAGGGCCCGATGGGACGCGGTGATGTTCCTGGAGAACACGCAAGTCGACACAAACAAAATGCTACGCTCCAGGCGCGGTTCGGGATGTATTTATTATATCTCGATAAAACTTTTAAAAAGGATACTTCCTGTTGGGCTTTTAAAAAAAGTAACACTCTTGATTCTATTCAGGAAGTTCCCCTTTCTTTCTCTTTGTAGTTTTCTGAGAGTTTTTATTATGAATAAGGTTTGGGGTTTTGTTTGTTTGTTTGTTTGTTTGTTTTTGAGACAGATTCTTGCTATGCGGTTTGGGCTGGTCTTGAACTCATTTTATATCCCAGGCTGGCCTCAAACTCCTAGCGATCCTCCTGCTTCAGCCTCCTGAGTGCTGGGATTACAGGCATGCAAGTTTGAGTTTTATGAAGCTGTTTCACATGCTGAGTGACAGAGTAGCTTTTGTTGTTTATCCTGTTAAGGTGGTAAGCTATGATGATCTCAGAATGTTAAGTCAATGTGGAATTCCTGAAATAAACCGCCCTTGATCATGGTGTATTTAACTTTCTTAAAAGACAGACTTGATGTTTTTAAGAGCAGTTGCAGGTTCACAAGAAAACTGAGCATTTAGGGCCAGGGATTTAGCTCAGTGGTTCCGCCGCCTGCCTCAAAAGTGCAAGGTCCCGAGTTCAATCCCTGGTACCAAAAAACAAAAGAAAGAAAAAGAGAACTGAGCATTCACTTCCATCCTGGCACCCAAGAGTGGGCATCTGCCTGGCCAGCTGGCCCCATGGACACACTGCTGTCACGCAGTCTGCGGTCCACAGAAAGGCTGCTCTCGGGGCTGTGCGGATGGTGGGGCTGGGTAGGAGCTCCTGGGGCTTGTCCACCGCCCTCTTGTCCTAGGGAAAGACCCGCCTGCCTGAAAGGTCCCCTGCGCCCCACCGCCCCTGGCCTGGTGAAGCCTCGGGGCCCAGAGGAGGGCCTGGGGACGCTCCGGGGTGTACCTGGGCGGGGTGTGGGCCGACCTCGGGTCCATATCTGGGCCTGCCACCCGGCTCTGGTGCTGTTCCCTGCTTTGCTCCCTGGCTGCTGTGAGGTGAGTGGCTTTCCTCACCCACGCTCTCCCACCATGGTGCTCTTGCTTGGAGCAGCTGACCACAGACCGAGCCCTCTGAAACCACAGCCAGATTACCCTCCCCTCCCCAAGTCATGGGTGCTGGGTATTTTGTCCCAGCAACAGGAAAGCCGTTTAATGTTCTGTCCCTGCCCCTCAGCCCTGACAACCTCTACTCTTTTCAGTGTCCACAATTTTGCCTTTTCCAGAAGGTCACATAGTTGGAACCACACAATGTACAGCCTTTTTGGACTGGCTTCCTTCACTTAGTGACATGTTTTTTGCTTCTTCTATGTTTTCAAGTGTCAGTAACTTATTTCCTTCTCCTCACTTGTTTTGAGATGGGGTCTCGTCATGTTGCCGTGCTGTCCCTGAACTTCTGGGGTCGAGCATCCTCCCGCCTCAGCATTCCAGGTGCTGGGACTACAGACATGCACTCCATGCCTGGCTAAACCTCACGTCTTTTCAACCCTGAATAATATTCCATTGTCTTGATGGACCCAGTGTGTTTATCCACTCACCTCCTGAAGGACATCTTGGTTGGCCCCAGGTTTTGAGTAAATTGTGTGAATAAAGCTGCCACAGGCATCTGAGTGCAAGTGTCTGTGGACACACGGTTCCAGCTCTGTTGGGTGAGCAGACGCTAAGAAGCACAACTGCTGGATCCTGTGGTAAGAGTGCGTGCAGTTTCTGAGGAGCAAGCGGCGGGCCCCTTCCCGTCCCCACCGCAGGGATGAGAGCTCCTGGTCACCTCTCCCGGCACCTGTGTGCGGTCCTGTGCATTTGGGCCGTTCTGACAGGCCAGCCAGGCACCGCACTGTTGTTCTAATTTGCATTTCTCTAATCTTTATTTTCCTTGGTGAAGTGACTCCCAGCCTTTTGCCCCACTTTCAGTTGGGTTGTTCCATCTTCTTATTGTGTGGTTTCTTTTTTTTGGTACCGGGGATCAAACTCAGGACCTTGCAGTTGCAAGGCAGGTGGTGGAACCACTGAGCTAAATCCCCGGCCCTTCATATTGTGTTTTAAGAGATATTTGTCTATTTTGAGTATCAGCCTCTTCTCAGATTTGTCTTCTGCAAATATTTTCCAGCAGCCCTGAATCTGTCTTCTCATTTCTGATCAACCCTTTTGGACCCCGGCTGGCTGGTTGCCAGTGTCCTGGTCAGTACTTCTGCATCTACGTTCATGAGGAACGTTGGACTTTAGTCTTCCCTTCTGCCTGGTAGCTGGCTGGAGCAGGCAGGCTGGGACACCCCCTTCTTCCTATCTCCTAGGAGAGCTGTGGGAGGCTGGGTGATTCTCCCTCAAGCGTTTGGAAGAATTCACCAGTGAAGCATGGGGCTGAATGCTTTCTTTGTGGGGGGCAAAATTTCAACCTATGGATTCAATTTATTGTACAGACGTAGGAATATTCAACTCCACACTTATTTTAGCATCCGTTTAGCACCATTTAGCAAATGGTGTCTTTCAATAGTTGGGTCTATGACACCTAAGTAGTCAAACGCATGTGCCGAGTCCCTGTCAGTGGCTGTAGCTCAGTGGCAATGGCTCCTTCCCTGTCCCATGTTGGTGATTTGGGTTTTGTGTCTTTCTCGGCAACCCCAGAGGATCTCCACCTGAATCAGTTATTTCCATGGTAGCTGCAAAATGGTGATTTTCAATTTTACCACCTTCTTTTCATTTACTAGCTGGGACAAGCTGTGAGGGACTTTCCACTTCCCCTGGGCATTGGACAGACTCATGATTTTAAGAACCACAGGCCCCGTGCTCCCGGGCCTCATTGCCATGCTCAGAACATTCTCCACAGGGCCTGCGCGCCTTCAGTACAGTGCAGAAAAAGTTTTTGCCAGCTGTTCCTCAGACAAAGGACTACTATCTAGAATATATAAAGAACTAAAAAAAAAAATCAGACCCCTCCCCCAAATTTAAAGGCCCAGTCCAAAAATGGGCATCTGAAATGAACAGACACTTTTCAGATGAAGAAGTAGAAACAGCAAATAAACATATGAAAAAATGTTCAACATCACTGGTCATTCAAGAAATGCAAATTAAAACAGCACTGAGATTCCACCTCATCCCAGAAAGAATGGCTGCTATCAAGAAATCAACCAGGACCAGGGATTTAGCTCAGTGGCATAGTACCTGCTTGACAAGCACAAGGTCCTGAGTTTGATCTCCAGTACAAAAAAAAAAAAAGGAATCAACCAATAACAAATGCTGGCAGGGCTGTGGGGAGAAAGGAACCCTTCTCCACTGTTGGTGGGAGTGCAGACTGGTGCAACCACTGTGGAAATCAGTGTGGAGATTTCTCAAAAAACTAAAACTAGAGGTTCCATTTGACCCAGGCATTCTCCTTCTTGTATCTTCCTGAAAGAATTAAAAGCATCATACCACAGCAACATATGCACACCCATGTTTGTAGCAGTACAGTTAATAATAGCTAAAGCTTGGAAACAGCCCAAATGCCCATCAGCTGATGAATGGATAAAGATGTGTTTTTTTAGACAATGGAGTACTACTCTGCCATAAAGAAGGGTGAGCTGGAGACATTTCTAGCTAAATGGATGCACCTTGAGACCATACTCTTAAGTGAGGCAAATCAAGCATGCATGTTTAAATACCACATTGTTTCTCTGGCGTGAGAAACCGAAAGTGGAAATGAGGACTAAAACGTACAATAGACATTGGGAAATAGGAAGGGACAAGAAAAAAAGAAAACCGAAGAGGTGGAAGCAAAGCTTTTGTACATAAGGGGGGATGGGGAAAAAAGAGGAGCAGCAAGACATGTTGTGTACTGGCGCAGATTCCCTATGAGGAATGTGATCATTGTGTTTGGCTAAAATATACCAATAAATGTTTTGCTGAAAAAGAAAAGAATGGTTTTTAGAAATCAAGATCTCGAGGCAGAGGGATCACTGCAAGTTGAAGGCCAGCCTGGGCTACATAGCCAGACCCTGTCTCAAAAAACAAAACAAAATGAAAAAAAGAAAAGAAACAAAACAAAACAAAGAAACCAAGATCTCACGGCTGGGCTCCCTGGTCCTGATGAACGTCACCGTGTTGAGGCCCTTTCCGAGCACAGAGCTAGAAACAGTGAAGTCCTGGACTTGGTGCAGGGTCCTCACCCCAACCCACAGGGGTCTCAAGCCGAGACTGGCGGCACCAGCCCCTCCCTCATCACTTGCTGGCTCTCTACCCTTCCTTTGTCTGTTTAACGTTACAAGAGTGATGACAACCAGCCGCCCCTCACCACTCCACCTGTGTCGTACCACGGGGGGCCACACCACTCTCGTGAAGGGAGAATCGACCCCGTTCCAGGGACGAGGAACCAAACTTAGAAGCAAGGCGTGGAGAGGAGGGTTCCAGGGAGGCCTGACCTCCACCTGCCACCTCGCAGGTCAGATGCCAGGCCGTGTCCCTGGGCGCGGTGTCCAGCCTTGCTGCCTGGTGGCCCAGGGCAGCCACGCGCCCTGGAAGACTGTCACATACTTCTGCCCCACACATCCCTCCAAAGCAGCCACCTGGCCCTGACCCGGCACTCAGAGTCCATCCAGGACCTGCTGGGTCCCTGATGTCAAAGCCAGGCTGGCACCAGGAGTCCGTGCAGCCAGCAGCTGCCTCTGCAGGTCTGGGAAGTCGTCTGAGAGCACCCATGAGGCTCAGTTGGTCCTGGAGCAGCAGCGGGTCCTCATCTGCAGGGGAGTCCCCCAGACCACGGCCAGGACCACACTCCCTGGGCGGTGGACCATGTGGGGCCTGCAGATGGCCCAGGGCACCCTGGGACATGGGCGGGAGGGGGGTGCCCGTCATAGCCGAGCTCGCAGTGGCACGCACTTGACCCTGCTCTCCCGCCGGTCCCTGGCAGCCCTACAGCTGCCCTTGTTCCCTGACAGAGATGCTCAGCAGGGTGGTGCAGACGAGGGGCTGAGATGGTCCGGGAGAGTCCTGGGCCCCCCAGGGGTGCAGCACAGGGATCGGGAGCATGTCCAGACCCCAGGAGACCCTTCGGGAGCCCTGGCTGTGGCACTGGGACTTGTCACCGTGCCCAGCAGAAAAGCTTTGGCCCTGCAGGCGTCCCTTCCCCATGCGCCCACTCTTTAGGCTACTCAGAGCCCAAAGGGGGTGAGGCACCACCTGCCAGGCAGGATGCAGGGTGCAGGGTGAAGGGCAAGTGCTCGAGTCTGCCGCCACCCTGGGCACAACCCTGCCGGTGCCTTCCTGGAGCGGGGCCAGATCTGAGCAGCCCACAGGTGCCGGGACCTTGGAGCCTGGTGAGGCTCTGGGATGCCCAGCCCGAGGGTCTCTGCACCCACACTGACCTCGGGCAGCCCCTGCCCTCCATGCCCCCACCAAGCTGTTTCTGGAGACCTGGGGTTTATCCAAATTCAACCTAAACAATTTGCATGAGAAAGACATTTACCTTTTCAATATCCAGTTCTGGCCGCAGTTTCAGCTTTGTGCCCAGCATGACTGCCTGGCGACACAAAGAGGGCGGATTAAAGCGGAGAGGGGCCAGCACTGCAGGCTCCCACCCTGTGCCCTGCCACGACTGCTGCAGGCACAGCCCAGCCTGAGCCTCCTGTCCCCCAGCCTTGAGAGGGCCCAGGTTGTGACCCACGGGCTGCAGGGTGGGCCAGTGGTCTTCACATGGCACCTCCTGAGCCCGGGGACCCTCTGAGCCCTGATTGAGCGGTGAGACCCTGGCTGGGGTGGGCGTGGGCAGAGGCGCCCAGGCTCTGATGCAGCCACAGTACTGACCCGAGCTCCCTGGGCAGCCATGTGCAGCCTGCAGCAGCCTCAATGGGGCGAAGGGAGCTGGAGCCCACACTCCAGCCTCAGCATGCATCGTGGCTCTTGGGCCTTCTCATTGCTGGGCAGAGCGTGCCGGGCCCTGACCACCCGCACGTACCACAGGCTCACAGTGCTATTAATAATTTCCATACATCAAGTTCCCATTATGAGCAAAAGTAACGGAGCAGCCCGGGAGCAGCTTGGCGCCCCACCCGGCTGCTCAGAGACCAAAATAGCGCCCTGGGAAAGGCTCTGCTCTGCTCTTCGTCCAGTCCTGGGACTTGAGCCGGGGGCAGGGCCGGGGGCCTCTGCCTGTGCAGGGCTGACCTGGGGCCTCTGCAGTCTGGCCCAGGGCCAGCAGACTCTGCCTCCGCCAGGACCCATGCGGTACAGGGCGTGGGAGGGGCACAGGGCCAGGGTTCAGGCTGCAGGGCTGTGCAGGACGCCCAGGCGAGGCCTGCCCCACCCTCACTCGAGGGCTCTGGGCCTCTCTGGGTCGGAAACCCCCGGAGCTGCGGGAGCTGAGGAGGCGCCCCCCAGCCTGGCCCCTACAGCCCGAGTGGACAGCAGCTGTCAGCCTCACTGCCCGGCCCCAACTGGACACCTTGAACGTTGGGAGCCAGGCACAGGCCCCCTGGGGGGAAGAGGGAGCAAAGTCACCCTCGCACCTCTGCCTTACCTGCTCCCAGCCATGACCCCAGGGCCTCCCCCTCAAAGACCCTTCTGCCTTTCGGGGGGCATGGGGTGCAGGCTGTGCCAGGCACGCAGTTCACTGTCCAGGGGCACAGTCACAGGCTCAGGTGCCCAACACCCTGGGCATGGACGCCCAGGAGTCCACTGTCTGGGCAGGAGCTTTGTGTGCACCCAGGCTGCCTCTGGAGGCCAGGTGGCCCTGGTGGTGGCTATAGGGTGTGGCCAGCAGGCCTGGGCCCCCACCCTGCTCGCTCTGTCCTGCAGCCCCGGGGGTTCTGCTGCCCACGGCTGGGCAGCGCCTGGACAAGGGGGGAGCCCGCCCAGTCTATCCAGCCACAGCCAGGGGCCCAGCGTTGCTGGGGCCGCCTTGGTAACCGGGGACAGGAGGGGCACAGAACCAGCTCCTCCAGCTCCGGGGTGCAGTGAGCCTGTGGGCACTGCTTCGGGGCAACACTGAGCTCACGACAGCCCACAGCATGTTGCCTGTAGGAAGATCACTGCGGGCCCAGGCACCGGCCGGCAGCTACGCTGGGCCCAGGGAGGGGCCCAGCACCAGGACAGCCTGAGGACAGAGGCAACAAACGGGCCCACTGTGCCCCTGTGCCCTCTCCTGACCGCTGCCACCCCGAGGGCAGGAAGTGCTCCGAGGAAGGCAGGGCAGACCTGGGGCTGTGGGAACCTTCAGCCCGCTGGGAAACTCTCGGGAGGAGCAGTCCCTGGTGCCCAGGGTCCCCACGCTGAGTGAGGGACAGGAGGGCTGGACAGGTGCCCAGGCCAGCCGAGGACCCCAGTGCCTGCCTCGTCTTCCACCTCCATGTGGGCCTGGAGCCAAGGGGGCCTTCCCCCCTTAAAGCCAAGCTATCTTTTTACCTTGATAAGCTGTTTAAAAAATGTAAATAAAATAACTCAGTGAACAAAAGCAGCCATTCATCCTACCCGGGGCCAGCCGCTGCGCTGGACATGAAATATCGCAGCACATTGAGTCGTGAGCGCCTGCTAATCCGAGCGGACAGGCCTGAATGCGGCCCCTCTCGCTGAGCGCGGCGGTGGGCAGTGGAGCGTGCACCGCCTGCCGGGCGGCCCCGCTGGGGACAATGGCTTTTCTTTGCAGAAGGGGCCGGTGAGGGACAAGAGCCCCTTTTGTGTGGGGACGCCAGCTCGGAGCGGAGGGAGGTGCATTCAGAAGCCCAGACACTCTTTGAAAGGCTGAGCGTAACAGAAGAGGCCCGAAACACTAGCCCGGCTTCTTCGTCCACACCGCACCCGGCTCCCCGCCTGTGCCTGGCCACGCGAGGGAGGCCACGGCCCACATTGTTCCGGGGTGCAGCCATGTCAGCCTCTGCGCCTCTGAGGCCAGCAGAGGAGGCTGGGGGCAAGAAGGACAGTGACCAGGGCCACTTCCCCAGGACAGACCAGCCAGGGAGGCCCAGACCTGGTGCCTGAACCCAAGAGCAGGGGCAGCAGCCCCTGTGCACTGACCCTGGAGGGGCTGGTCGAGGCCCTGCAGGCAGTGGGTGTAGGCTGACTCAGCTCAGGACAGCCGGTGCCTGAGAGCTGCAGCATCTTGCCTGCCGCAGGCCCTACCGCTCCCCACTGTCCCTTGCACACCTGAGTCACTGCCAGGTGCTCTGGGCCAGGCTTGGGACACCTGCATGCAGGACTTCAGAGCCCAGCCTTGCTCTTGGGACCTTCTGGGCTTACACAGGAGCCAGCCACGGTCACGAGGCCGACTCAGAGCCCACCATGGCTCCAACGGCCCCACTGGCTCTCCTGGAAGCCTTTGGCTGCCAAATCCCAGTCCAGTGGAGGCCCTCTTGCCGTGCTGGCTGGGCATGGGTTACATGGGGGCAGGGGATGTCACGGAAGCTCCCCTAGGCCCTGCCCATGGCCTTTCTCAGGGGCTCATTGCCATTCTCAGGCCAAGGTTGTTCCTAGCTCACAGCCAGGCGATACCCATACTGGGTAATGGGTGACCCAGGAGGGGCAGAGGTGGGAGAGTCACTCGGGGAGGCAGTTCCACCCTACGCTGCAAATGACATGAAGGGCCAAAGGCCAGGAGGGAGTATGGCTGCATGCCAGGAGGCGTCCTGAGGAAGAAGGGACTCTGGAAAGCAGGGGCAGGGGTCTGGCATCTGCCTTGGTCAGGCAGTGAGGGGTCCTGCAGCTCATGCCCAGTGTGTGGCTGAGCTGGTTCCCAGGCCTCACTGGGAGCCAGGTCTCCCACAGCCCATGGTGGCTCCTGTCCCTGACATCACATGCAGGAGTCGAAGGAGCCTGCTCCACACATCTGGGCGGCATGGCCACTCGGTTCCTTGAACTTGCCCTCCTGAAGGAGACAGTGGACACCACCCATGCGGGCGCTCGTGTCTGTGTCTGCAGCTGGAAGATGCTGATCAGTGGCTCTGCTGGACTGGGGGCTCTGGGTGAGGACCCCGAGGGGGTGGGCCTGCAGCTGCATCCATTCTGGGCTGCCCTGGGGGACCTGAGGGCCAGGCTCACTGAGGGGCATGGATCCCTGAAGCAGGGGCACCATCCCGGCTGGGACACGGGCTGGTGCCAGGTGGCCCGGCCAGGAAGACAGGAAGTGGGGGAACTCTGTGCCTGCAGCCGGTGCTGAAGCTTGTCATGACCCAGGCCTCCAGGGAGGGCCCCGGCCCGCTGGGCCCCGCAGGCCTCCAGCAGGTCCAGCAGTCCAGCCCACAGGCCGTCCAGGGCAGCAAACCCCCGCCGGGCTTCCTCCCGGCGCTGCAGAGACACAAAACCTCATTGTCACTCTGACTCCCGCCAAGCCCCCCCCATGGAGATTTTAAAATTTAATCTATTCAGAAGGTAACTGTCGCTATTCAGCCACCACCCACGCCTCCCTCCCGTGACTTTTCATGCCACTGAGATTCCCTTCTGCTCCACTGGTCCCTGGGGCCACCAGGCGGCGGTCATTGTCCGCACTAATTACCCCATAAAGGCAGGGTCTTGTCCTTGCCAGACAAAGGGCTGAGGTGGCCACCAGGACAGGTTCACCGGGCCTCATCCGCAGAGGGCACCTGAGCACAGGGCGGCCAGGCCCCTCGGTCCAGTGAGCCTCGGAGCAAAGGGAAAGGGCCAGAGCCCAGACTGCAGAGCTGCTTCCACTTGCTTTTCCATCTCTGAACTGCAGATTTGAGAAACAAAGTGAAAGGAGAAAACAGGCTCCTGCAGTCTCCAGCTTCCATCCTCTGGACGTAAACCCCACATGACTACAGAGCCGGCAGAGCCCCGGAGCCCTGTGGACTCCTGCAGCTCCTTGTGGTCCTCCCCCTGAGGGAGGGACTGCAAGGTCCCTAGCGGGACAGGGTGACAACTTGGTGCTTGGCTGAGGCAGAGTCCCCATGTCCTTGGGCTGCACAGGCCCTGGGGTGGCCACCAGACGTCACCCTAGGGCTGGGAGCACCAGCCACCTGCTCATCCAAGAGGTCTGGGGCCACTCCCAGGGCCCCTGTCCTGCACACTGCGGCCAGGCCTGGGGAGGTGGGGGTGTTGCCAGCTCCCCAGGGAGGGGAGGAGAGGCCTCGAGGGTGAGCCACAGCCGCTTCTTTGCCCTGCAGAAGACCTAGAGAGCCAAAGATGACAGGGCTGCCCACCGAGGCACAGGGAGCCCTTTCTATCAAGAGTAGGGTCAGGTCCCGTCTGCCCCGTGAGCCTCACCTGAGGGCACAGGGACTGCACTGGACACGGCCTCCACCTGAAGCCCTGGTGCAGAGGGACGGGCTGTCAGGGGCACATGATCCACAAGGTCGCTGCCTGCCGCTGCTGGGCCTGGGCTCTGCTCGCTCCCCCTCGAAGGCCCAGAACCCGCTCAGAGACCCGCAGTGCAGCCTGGCAGCTGCCACCTCCCAGGCCCCAGAAATGGGATGGTCCCCTCGCAACAGGCAAAGGCCAAGTCACTGTGGACACAGAGAGGGAGACGGGGGAGATGCACCGGACACCAGCCTTGGGACCAGGAGGGTGTGGGATGCCACCCTCCCCCCCAGGGCTGTGGCCAAGCCGGGCCATGCACTGGGCCTGAGCCCTGACGCAGGGTGAGGGGCCATGGGGACCCCTCATGTGGCCGGGGCCAGGACCACGGCTGGGGCTCCAGGCTCCCTCATCACAGTGGCCCTTCTCACTGCTCTGGCCAGGTCTGGAACCCGGCCAGAGAAAGACTGGGGCCCCCAGGGCTCAGGTGCCAACGTGGGGTGAGGGCCCCAGGGCTGCCGCACGCTGCGAGACGCACAGAGAGCCCAGGCGGGCAGGAGGCCCACCCTGGGGAGGGCTCAGGCTCCACACAGGAGCCAAGGAGGAGCTGGGAAAGGTGGCCAGAAAAGACCTCCAGCCACGGAGGGCAAGGCAGCTGTCCCTGTCTGGCCAACACAGGGCTGCGGGCACAGAGGGGGCTTCATCTGCAGCGGGGCAGGACGCCCAGCCCCCCGTGCTAGCATGGTCTGTCCTGCTGAAAAAGACAAAGCGTGGACCAGGCCACCAACAGCCACAGAGGCCTGGGACGCCAAAGGGTGTGGCCCACAGGACAAAGGCCGAGAACAAGAGCAGAAAACGAGTACCAACAGCATGAAGGAAATGAGAGCATCAGCCCAAGAAAACGAGGAAAATACAGGGCCGATTTGAAAAAGAGCTCAAGGGTATTTAAAAGTGAAAACAGTGGCACACACTTCTAATCCCAGCGCTCTGGGAGGCTGAGGCCAGAGAGCCCCACAGTTGAGCCCAGCCAGGGCCTCTCATGGTGGAGTCCAGGCCCAGAAGGGTCAGCTCAGGCCTTTGTCACTGGCCTCAGCCCCCAGCCCCTGCCTTGTCTGCCTCTCCTCCTCTTCCCGGGCCCTGGCAGCTGCACGCCTCCGTGCCCGGGTCCAGGTTCAAACCCTCTCGTCAAGGGCACCAAAGCCAGCCCTGTTTGTCTGGGAAGAGCCAGGTGGGGGTCACGGGAGACACCGTCACCAAGGCCAGAAAGCAAGGGAAGGCCAGACCCAGCAACTCCTTGTGCTCCTGGAAGTGCTGTGCAGGGGGCGTTGGGGACAGACCGACCCCAGCGGGAGGGGTCCCCGGAACAGAGGAACCAGGGACCCTGCGGCGCAGGAAGGGTGGGCGCAGGATGCAGGCGAGGACAGGCGCACGGATGGCCGAGGGTCCCAGGCCATGGGGGCAGGGAGAGGACAGAGCCAGGCCCAGGTCAGGCACCCAGGGAGCCGGGAGCCCCGGTGTAGCCCCGCCCCGCCCTCAGTCCCCCCTGTGCTCTGGAGGCCTCAGAGACCCCGAGAAAGCTGCAAACTTGGGGGGAAGCGACCGCAGCACTGAAGCTCGAGTAAATACACAAATGAACGAACAAACGAATGAATGGGGGCCGTCTCTCCTGCTGCCCACCGTGGCCCAGCAGTGCCCAGAACCCTGAGGTGGCAGGGAGGGGCAGCCTTGTCCTGGCAGCCACCTGGGCAGGTCCTCGTGGTGGCGCCACCGTTCGCCTGATGCAGCTCCAGCAGGGACCACGGCATCTGCAGGGCCTGCAGCGGGGTGTGTGTGTGTGTGTGTGTGCACGTGTGTGTGTGTGTCCTGGCCTGTGGGACGTGGTGAGGCCTTGAGGGGCAGCAGGGGCCGAGAAGAGCCCACCGTGCCCAAGCTCCACTCCAGCCAGAGCCGGGTTTGTCTGCAATACACACTGATCACTTTCACCATGGGAACTGGTACCTGTACACAGCACCTCTTGGTCATTTCTACTCCCTGACCCTACCCCATTTCTGCTTTTGGGGGCCTTTGCACGGAGCTAGATCCTCAGCCCCTGTCTTATTCTTTCTTTTGAGACAGTCTCACTAAGTTGCAGGCTGGGCTGTCTTGCCACCCTCTTGCCTCAGCCTCAGAGCTGGAGTCTGCCCCCTTGCATTGTCCTGCCCAGCACGACTGGCTCCCCACGACCCTCCTTGGCCCGCAGGCCCCCGACCCTGGCCTTTCTGCTGGCTCCCCCAGCTCCAGGCAGCCTCGCCTGTGCACACCATCTCGTCAGGTCGAGCTGGGCGTCTCCGGGGTGCCTTCCTCACCTCACTGGCCCTGCAGCCCAGCCTTAGGGAGCCCCTGAAACACAGACTACTGCAAACGCTGATGACTAGAGGTGTCCCACCGACAGCTCTTTCCATCCTGGTGTACAGCCCTGGAAGAAAGATCCAAGGGCGCCAGGTGCGGCCTGCTATCACAGAAGCACTGGAGAGAAGAGCCTGAGGCGGAAGGGCAGCCTGTGTGAGCCCAGCCTGGGAAACCTGACGAGGCCCTGTCTCAGAAATCAAAAAGCCTGGAGGAGGGGCATGGCCTTGTGCAGCAAAACAGGAGAAAACACTGGACGGGGTGAGGCTGGGAGGCCTTCCAGCCCCTACCCAGGTAGCCTGGTGGGGGTGCAGGGGTCCGGGCAGGGAGGCACCTCCTTCCACAGGAGACACGGGCACCTGAGCCCGGCCCAGGCAGGGCATCTCAACAGGGCTTGTGCCAAAAGCCAGACCGGTGTCTCGCAGCCCTCAGAACTCAGCCCTCGGGAGAAGCCACGAGAGCCTGCAGCAGGCAGGACTGCACCGGGAGAACGCACTCCGTCCAGGGCTTGGGAAGTAACTCAGCCTCCTCAGAGGGAACGTCCTGAATTGGAGGCAAGACAGCTGCTCACCACCAGTGTCCCCACAAGAACGGAACAAGGTGCAGAGCCCAGGAGCTGCCACAGGACGGCACGTTGCAGTTCGAAGGCCGTGAGCAGCCCAGCCCAGAGAGGAGTTGGACCTAATCGATGCCGTTGGCACAGACTACTCAGCGGGGCAAGATCAAAACCTGACTGTTTCTGGTAACTGCATAAAGCCACCAAACCCCTTGGGATAACTGACGAAGGAGATTTGCAGAAAAAGAAGTTAAAACATTTTTCAGTCCTGGGGATTGAGCCCAGGGCTTTTCCAATGAGCTAAAACTCCAGCCTCTTTTTATTTTAAAACAGGGTTGCCCAGGCGAGACTCAAACTGTGATGCTTCGGCCTTAAAACATTATTTTAAAACAAAAGACCTAAGTAGAAAAAGGTCCAGACCAGCCCGGCCCTGTCATCCACAGATCCCGCCCCTCTGCGGCGGAGCAGCCCAGCCGTGCGCGCCCCCAGCTGTGCGCGTCCCCAGATGCGCTCGCCCCATCCTGGCAGGGCGGGGCGCAGGCTGGAGGGCTGTGATGGTGGCAGCAGAGGGCCAGAGGCAGACGTGGGGTGGCGCGGAGCCCCCATGGGACGGGGTCCCCCCAGAGTCCCCAGGAAGCGGTGCCTGTCCAAACGGATCCCGGCCGGATGGCCTGCACCTGAGAATGTGGGGATGACTACGGAGTGGGGGAGGCCACGCGGAGTCTCCACGCATCGGCAAGACGCCAGCACGAGCCCTGCGAGGCCGTGCAGGCCCCGGCCCTGGAAGCACGGTGCCTGCACGCTCACGACCACGGTGGAGCTTAGACTGAGCGCTGCAGGCCGAGTGAGGGTGCTGCTCGCTGTGTGGCTGGCTGCCTGTCACTGTGGACCTCGGACACAGGGACTACCACACATGGCGAGAGCCGTCCTCTGTGGACATGTAGTCCAGGACCCCAAGCAGGTCGGCCAAACCCCGTCATATGTACCCCTCGCCACGGCCAAGTGCTGGGAACAGCTTTGGGCAGGGCTCCGAAGCGTCTGGTGGCCAGAGCGGCAGTGACCCTGGGACCTTGGGGAGCCAGGTGGCAGGGCACGTTCTGCGGCAGGAACTGCCGTCATTCTCAGGGCTGGGTTCATTGTTTGCCAGGGCTTGTATGTCACGGTGAAACAGATTTTATTTTTAAAGCAGAGAGTCTCAGACTTACAAGGTGAAGTTCTTCGGACAGACGGTGCTTTGTGCCCTGAATGGTGCACTCAGGAACGGTTAAGGCAAGCTGGACCTGGTGGCATACACCTGTTACTCCAGTTTCTTGGGAGGCTGACGCAGGAGGATTGCAAATTCAACCTGGGCAACACCATGCGATCCTGTCTCAAAATAAAAAATAAATAAAAAGGGCTGGGGTGTAGCTCAGTGGTAGAGTGCTGGTTCAATCCCTAGCCTCACAAAAGACAGGAGGGAGGAGAGAGAGGGCAGGTACGGCCGTGGATCTTGTGCCACGATTCCACAGAGGAAAGGGCAGCCTTGTTTTACCTTTACTGAATTCAGCTCTGCCTTTCCCAACCCTCCAGGACCCCAGTGGTCTGCGTTCTTTGGAGCCACCACCCTCAGGTGCTCCTGCCCCCACCAGGGTCTCCCCACTATCAAGGGAGCTCCCTGGCAGGCTGAGCCCAGGCAGCAGCTGGAGGCGCCCCAGGAGCCCTGCACACAGGGGCCACGGCTTCCAGCTTCCTGGGCTGGCTGCTCACGGCACACTGCCTGGCCTGTATCCCTGGGGCCTGCAGCCGAGGGCACCACCCCTCGGCATGTCCCGCTCCGTGTGTGGCCCCGCCAGCCAGAGCACGGATGAGTGTGTGGTGGACAGCCCACAGGGATCACGGCGGCCGGCCACGAGCCACATGGTGCTGGGAGCTCCCGGGGACCACCCGGATCTCAGGCAGAAGCCAGAGGGGCCCCGCAGCAGGCGTAGGCTGTGCACCCCCAGGACACTGCCACGCCACAGCCCTGACGCACAAGGCAAACAATTGCTGCTTCCTGTTCATATGACATAAGAAAAACAGGATGCTGGGAGGCATGGGTCTGAGTGGAGGAGATAAGCCCTTTGCGGCTTTCTGCACAGGGCTGGGGAAGGGTGGAGGCACCCTCTGTGCAGGGTATGGGGGCGCTGGGCCCCCAGGACACCAAGCGGGAGAGGGAGCGGCCAGGTGAGCGCCACCAACCGAGGCTGCCCTGCCCGCCTGGCAGCCGCTCTCAGTCAGGGTCTCTGGCCCCGAATCCCCCCACTCCAGCTACCTCATCCCGGGGGTGATCATCCTGATCCCACGCCTGGGCCCACATCCCTGCCGAGGACTGAGAAACCGGGTGCCAGGGACCCCACCCACAGGGCTGGTGTCCCTGCTGCACAGCTGGGGCCTCAGACAGTGGGGCCGGGTGCCGCAGCCCTGGACAGTGGACCCCAGCCGCTCCCCATGGCACCCGCACTCTGGGTCTGGACTGATACCCGACACTGCTTGTCACCTCAGTGCCCCATCAGCCTCCTGCTGTCCGGCCGTTGACAGAGCTGCTAGGGTGGCAGGAGGTGACTGGAGAGGGCTTGAGTCCCTGGTAACCGACCCATGGTGCCAGGACTTCGGTCCATTGCAGTGTGGGGTCTTGGCTTTGCAGGCTCCTCTGCCCACCCAGCTGGCCCTGGTCTCGTGTGCTGAGCCAGGCAGGGGCTCCTCTCTGTGCCCAAGGCGTGGCAGGTGAGGCCCAGGTGTCCTGTGATGCCAAGCCCAGTGGGTAGCACTCAGTGCTACCCTGAACCCCGTGCCTATCCTCAGTGCTGACCCATGCAGCTGCTCCTGAGCTTGGCACGGATTGGCTTTGAGACACACGGCAGACCCCACCCTGCAGAGGCCAGGATAGGGCAGGACACCCTCACTTGGAGCTGTTGACACAGTGGCAAAGAGAAAGAAGAGGCCTGGACCCCATGTAGGAAGAGGTGCAGGGAAGTCACAGTCACCAAGAGGGAAGGCCTCAGCCCAGGGAAGAATGGCCGGGGACTCACACACCGCCCTGGGTGATGACAGGGCGCCCCAGGGCCAGGGCACCATGGGGTGAGCCCCCCACATGCAGGCCTCTTGCCATTCCCGCGTCACCGGTGCCCAGGGCACACCGGCCGTGCACTGCACAGATGCGGGTCAGCGGTGTCCCGAACCGAGCTCAGGGCAACACCGGGGCCTGGGCCACAGCAGCTCATCCACACGTGGGCTGGCTGGCGCTGCCCACGGCACGGCACACGTGTTTCCAGGTGAGCGGCAGGAGGGAGCAGGGGAAGCCAGTGCCTTTCCTGGCCTAGCCCCACCCACAGCATCCAGGGGCCCTGAGCCCCTCCGAGGCCACTGGGCCAGCACCGGCTCGAGGATGGAGCAGAGGGATGTCAGAGCTCCTGGGCCAGTCTTCACACCACCTCCAGCGAGAAGTTGGCTGCCCCGGGTCCCCGAGCCTAAGGAGGTAAAATCCAGTAAAACAGCAGGAGTTTTGACTAAACAAGCTCATTCCCATGTATAACGGGGGAGGGAAAAAGCCAATGAAAGAGCAGAGAGGGGCTTTCGGCCCTAGCAGGCCCTGCGACACATCACACGGCCCACACGGGGCAGAGTGGCCTCGGCTCACGATCAGCAGGCTCGGAGCCTGGGACGGGACCCAGGGCAAGGGCCACTCCTGACCTTGCCCAGAGGACCAGGGACGGCAGAGGGCCTTGCCGGGAGGAAAGGGCTGAGCCCAAACCCCGTCTCACAGCAGAAAGGTTATCCGGGGTCAAAACCCGGAAGATGGCACTTCATCCTGGGCCACAGACCAGCGTGCGTGGTGCTCACAGCGGAGGGCACTTCGAGGCAGCCGGAAATGTCCCCCAGCTCTCCCGGGGAGCTGAGTGGGGTGACACGGTGATACCGGAAGTGGGGCCCGCGGAGAGGGCTCCTGGCCGCCCTGGAGGGTGCACTCCCCTGGCCGCTTTGCACAGTGGGATGAGCAGTTTTGCCCCCACACCCTCTCCCATGATGCTCTGCTCCCCACGGAGCCAGCCATGGACCAAATTTAAGAAACTGAGCCAAGATAAATGTTCCCTCCCAGAAGCTGTTTTCCTTAGGTCTTTGGTGTTTGTCGTGGCAAGGAAAAGCTGCTATGGCGAGGGTGACGCGCCCTGTGGCTGGCTTCGGGACCCACGGGGGCTGGCAGAGCACACTTCCACGCATGTCTGGGTGGACCACAGGCGTGATGCGCCTGGCCCTGCTCCACTTCCTGGCCACTGTGAACTAGGGGTCTTTGCTCCCTATTCCCTTCTGCCACGATGTTCCTGACCATGGACTGAATTCCTGAAACTGAGCCCAAAGCCAAATTAAACCTGTCTTCCTTTAACCTGGGTGTCGCCACTGTCCTCCCGACGAGAAAGCCGACTAGCAGAGCTAAGGCAACAGACGCTCGGAATAGGAAACAGGGCAGTCGGGCTACCAGCCGGGTCACAGAGCGCAGATCGCACGCCCTCTCTGCTCACAGGGCGGTGTGGGCTCTTCTCTGCTTTAAAAGGCAGCTCTGACCTCCCTCTGGTCCCAGCCCGAGTTCCACAGCCCCAGGGGCATGGAGAGCTCTGCTGCCAGCTGCACCTGGCAACCTCATCCTTGCTTTGGGACAGCCACAGGATGGAGGCAGGGCGGCCAACGCCAAGGGAGTGTCAGGAGTGTGGCAGAGGGGCCCTGAAGGTCCTGGGAGGTGGGGGGCGAGACCACAGTGGCGCTGCGGGGAGGGTCTGGGACTAGACTAGCGGCGCTCCCTCTGGACGCACTCACCCACGTCCCCCAGGCAGATCCATCCCCCAAGCCTCCAGCACACAGCCTGGCCAGGAAGAGGGGCAAGGGCCTGGGGGCCCCCAGGCAACTTGGTCACCCCAGGGTCACCCACAGGCCATCCCGGAGCCCACAGCTCAGCCTCCCTGCAGGAGTGGGCTCTGTCCCCAAGGCTGGGGCTATAGGAAGTAGAAGCTCCGGCCTCTACCCCGGCCTCCAGTGTCTGCTGCTGCCTGGGGCCTCCCTCAGTGCCCCAGGGAGTACCCCAGTGTCCCGGAGGCTGGCATGGCCTCAGTGACAGCCCAGTACATGCTGGGGCTGGTGTGGAGGACCTGGGCCCTGCTCAGGAATGGGGTGGAGGTGTCCAGCCAGCGGTGCTGACCCACAGTGGGGCCAGGGCCCGGGCGTGGTGCTGTCCAGGGGTGACGGCCCTGCCCCAGCCAGGGGCCCAGGGTGGCCTGAGGATGCCCTTGGGCTTCCTCTCGGGTCTCTGGCCTGGCCTGGGCCACAGCCCAGTCCCTGCAGCAGTGGCCCAGACTGGGGGGCCACGTGGGGACACTGCTGCCCAGGAGGAGGAGGCTGGAGTTCCCCAGGGAGCTCCTAGGCAACCCAGACAGCAGCTCTCTGCTGAGTGTGCGTGGCTCCGGTGGGGATTCTTCGGCTTGGGCAGGACCTGGGGCTGCCCACAGTGCAGGGGTAGGGGTGCGAGGCGCTGGGCTGCTCCTCAGGGCGTGGGCAGGTGGGGTCCAGTGAGGAGCCAGCCTTGGGCTCCCTCACCCCGTGCTGGCCTGGCCTGCCTCCCTTGGGGGCCTGGAGCCGCAGCCAGGAGCCTCGCTGTGGAGTGCGCGGCCGCTCAGGGACCTGCTGGTCCTGCAGCTGGCCCACCCCGCCCATCCACTACTCAGCACTGTCCACTGGGAAGCTCCTGCAGCCCCATGACGTGTGGGGCCGTTGGGACCCTTCCTGGGGGCACCCTTGCACCCCCCACCTGGACACAGAGCCACAGCCCTGGATGCCCATCTGCCCACAACCCCCCGTGTCCAGTCCAGGAGGCTGAGGAAAGGCGAGGACAGGACAAACGGGTCTCTGGCTGCGTGTGGACTGCGAGCCAGCACAGCTCGCTGGGGCGGTAGGGCCGCCTGGGACCCTGACACTTGAGCAGCGGCCCAAGGGGCAGCAGTGTCCCGACAGCCACAGGCCCCTGTGCCATCTCCACATGGGCACTTCCCTCGCCAGACTGCTCCCTCCTCTCGTCCGTTCACGCGAGGTCACAGCCTCACTGTGTCACGGGCGGTGGACACACAAGGGAGCCCCGTGGCGCGTGCGGGAGAACACAGCCAGGAGCAGTGCCATGCAAGCGCTGCCTTCACTCCGCACTGCGTGGACAGGCTCTTTCCTTCTCCGAGCCTTCACAGCAGAGCCAGCCTCCCGAGGGCTGGGGTTACAGGCCTGAGCCACCACGGCCCGCTAAGGCGGACCGCGGGACACGGCGATGCCTGCCTGCATGCCAGCTGTCAGGAGGCTGGGGCAGGAGGATCACAAGCTCAAGGCCAGCCCAGGCAACTTAGGGAGATCGTCTCAAAATAAAAAATAAAAAGGGCCGAGGATGCAGCTCATGGTAGTGCGCTGGCCCACCACATGCGAGGCCCAGGGTTCCATCCTCAATACTGTAATTTACCTGGACCCTGGCTAACCACTGAAACCACAGCCTCTGGCTCGGCCTGAGGGACTAGTTAGTGCTCGAACATTTGTTTCTGAACAACGCTGGCATGGTTATTTCTTGGGTTTTCAGTTTCCCCTGCCCCCAACCAACTTCCCCGGCCGGGTGAGTTCGTCCGTGAGGACCTGCTGAGGCCTCACAACTCGCAGGCGAAGGGATGGCCGGGCCAGTGCCTCTCAGCTGCCCCCACTCAGACAACACGGCATGGACGCAGGGGCCCAGACCCCACGAGAAGCTGCCCTCCACCCCCCTCCCCAGAGACTGGCTGCAGGAGCTCGAAGGACGAAGGACGGAGTGCACCTGGGCAGCCCATGCCAGGGCACCAGGCCAGGCCTCCAGCCCACTGGAGCGCCAGCTGGTGGAAGGACCCTGTGCCCACCACCGTGCAGGCCAGGGGGACAGCCATGCCGGCCGCGCTGAGGGGCCCCCTGCCTGGACGGGGTGCTGGAGACTCCCCGAGCTGACCCACCCACCACACAGGGTCAGACACCCCCAGCGCAGGCCGCCAGCTGGGACAGAGCCCAAACGACCTGGAGATCAGAACCAGCTGCTTCAGAGGACAGGCACAGAGCCCAGCTGTGCAGCAGGTCAGTGCAGGACGGGTCACCGAGGAAACACAGAGGAAACATGACAGAAAGCAGTGCCCAGGTGGCCAACATGTTGGAGGTAACAAAGGCCTTTTTAGGGTACTCGGGATTGAACCCAGGGCCACACTGAGCTACCCCCCAGGTCTTTTATATTTTTTGATACAGGGTCTCACTAAGTTGCTATATTGTCCAGGCTCAGTCTGAACTTGCGTTCCTCCTGCCTCAGCCTCCCGGAGAGCTGGGATTACAGGTGTGTGCTGCCACACCCAGATTGGAGGCCGCTATTGACCGACTGACTGATTGAGACAGCTTTTCTGTTCTTTTTTTTGGTACCAGGGATCGAACTCGGGACCTTGTGCTTGCAAGGCAGGCAGCGGAACCACTGAGCTAAACCCCCGGCCCTGAGACAGCTTTTAAAGGGGTCAGTAAGGCAAAATGAGGGCTGGAAAAAAAAGCCACCTCCAGACACTGAGGGTCAGGACCTCGACATGAGTTGAGGAGCAGGATTCAGCCCACAGGAGGGGCCGGCCTTGCAGGCCCTTGTAGGGAACAGGGGAAGGGGACGTTACCAGAACCTCTGCAGTAAGTCCTAGTCTCCTGCGAGCCATGGCAGCACACGGTGAATTACAGGAAAGGTAGATAAATGAGACTGAGAAGAAGCTGAGCTTTGGGTCTGATCAGTGCTGCTCTGGGCAGCAAAGACAAAAGCCCCCCTAGCTTGCAGCACCTTTTATTCAGTACATCAGGAGAAACGAACTTAACAAGTGAAAAATGCAGAGTTCAGTACTTCACATTGGGATAAACAAGGTGTAAAAAGACTGGGGGGGGGCAGTGGAAATCTAAGGACAATGAGGAACTGTGCAGAAGAAGATTTGGTTCCTCCCTGGCGTCTCCCAAAGGTGTGGTCTTGCCCTGGAGCATCACAGCATCACGGGATCACTGAGGTCTCAGTTGTGATCCGAGGCCAAAATGGAATTATGTCTGGAATGCCATAGCTGGCCTGTAGGCAGGAGAACTAGGCCAATCAAATGATTTTTCCCTAGAATTATGTAGCATTGCTCCCAACAGGCCCTTCCTCAGGAAGTGGCGGTGGCTCCCCACCTGGTGCTCTGGGCAGGGCCCAAACACCCCAGGGCACTCTGGACCCTGTCCCTCTGTCTCCACAGAGTGGGGCTGCGTCCGCCCCACAGAGGCCATGCAGATGGGGACTCGGCCAGCATTAAGCCTGGCCTCACCCCGTCTCTCCCCTCTGCCACCCACCTTTATTTATTTGCTTTGTATTTTTCTATCTACAAAGTCAATGTATGCATACAGTGAACTCTTTGGGAGGGCAGATAAGTTTGCAAGTTCTGAACCATTAATGCACAGATGGTGATTAGAAGCCCCAGGCTCCTCAGGACCATGGTCCCTGGCCCGCCTCTAGAGCCTGCCTTGACGTGGCCTGTGGCTGTGCTGGCCCCTGTGGCTCTGTGGGCCAGCTGGGTGTGGAGCACGGCACGTTCTGCAGCCCCTAGGACCAGCACATCCACACCTCCAGAGCTGCCTCCAGCCAATCCACAGGGCCACCCCGGGCTGGCGCCAGGCTCTGCCCACACCCGGGGAACCATGGCAGCAGGTGGTGAGGGCGGAGCTGGAACCCAACCCCATCTGCTCCCCGCCTCCAGTAAGTCCCAGACCCCAACCCTGGCACCAGCGAGGGCTGGTCCAGTTCTGGACTGCAGTCCAACCCGCCGTGGCCTGGGCTTGCAGAGGGCTGGACAAGCCAGGCAGACCCTCTGACATCCCAGGGACACAAGTGTCCAACTGTGACCCTAGACAGGAAAGACTCTGCAGGAAGAAGTCTTTTTAGGCAGCATTCTAAGCCCCTGCGTGTCTTTCCTGCTGCTCCCGGTCTCCTCCTGAGAACACTCCAGCTCTCCCTCCACCGCATCACAGCAGTGAGATTCCTCACAAGGTTCAGTCAGCCAGGCTCCTCCTTGGCTGGCTTTGGCGGACGGCACCAGGGCGCACAGTCTGCCCGCCAAACCGCCCATCGGCGCCCTGAGCCCTCATGGGGCCAATGCCCATGGACACCTTCCCCTCGCACCTGGATGCCGGGCTGAAGGTCCCTTGTTCTCAAGGACAGGCAAAGCCGATGCAGTGGTGGCCCTGTTGTCCCAGGACTTGGAAGGCTGAGGTAAGAGGATTGCTGAAGCGCAGCAGTCCAAGACCAGCCTGGGCAACACGGTGAGATCCCCCTCAATAAACTAATAAAATGGCTGTTACAAGAATGCGTATAAAGCTCCACACGGAAACAGGGTGTCCAGGGTGAGCCATCGGGCCAGAGAGGGTGATGGATGTGCCAGGTCCCTGAAGCCCAGCACCCCACAACCACCCAGGATGAAAGTCCAACCAACGAACAAGTGAACAAGTAAGTGGAAGAAGGAACGTGAGCAGGGCACCCCACCCACGGCTCCCTGCTGGGTCCTCTGCACTGCACCCCTCAGGAAGACCCTCACCCACAGTGGGGCAGACCCCTCCCACCCTGCCGGGCTCAGCTTCCGGAGCCCAGGTCCCCCAGTCTCCCCTGGGCTCCAGGGCCTGGGCGTGGAGAGCCCTGCAGGGCACCAACCAGGGACGCCAAGCTGGGCCAGGAGCCGTTCTCTGGGCCCCTCTGGTGGCTGAGCCCGGCGGTGCCTCCCACTCAGGCTGGTCTGTCTCTCAGGCCAGAGCCTCTGGGACCTTGGTGACCCCCCCATTACACAGGGGAAGGGGTGGGGAGGCAGGTCTGACGGCCACTGCACCCCTTCTCCGGGACCCCACGAAGAAGGAGAAGATTCCCGCCCTGCAGGGAGCCTGGAGGCAGTGCTCCCAGGAGCCGGGGGTGGGGGTGGGGGGCAGCCACCTTGCTCACTCCTGGGGCTCGGGGCGGGGGGGGGGGGATCACGAACAGCCAGACCATGCCAGTCACCCACCAGGCTCCCACACCGACCTCATCTAGAACGGGTCTCAGCCGGCGCAGCCAGAGCCTGGCCAACAGCCCTAACTCAAGGCAGGGCCCAGGTGGCTTCTGCTCAAAACCAATAACCAGCGTGCCTGGTGCCTGCCTGACCCCTCTTGCTGGAGCCTGGCACAGGTTCCCCATGCTCTGCCCCTGCCTGGCCCCCCGGCCACACCCGGCCAGCAGCAGGCCGCACGGGAGGTGCAGGGTCTCTGTCCTGGGGGGCTACACAGTGGGCCTGGTGCCCGCCTGGGCCAGCTGTGTTGGGAACAGGGCTGGGGACACGGGGGTGGCAGAGGGCAGGACAGGTGCTGCTTCCCCTCCTGCTTGCCTGGCCTGCCCTGGAACAGCTCCCCAGTGGCCCCACATGTAGATGGACCCAGGTCATCACCTCAAAGTAGGGGGACACCTGGGCTGCTCCTGCCACCTCAGCTGCCATGAACAGTGCTGCCGTGCACAGACCCAGGAGTGGAACTGGGACCCTGTTTCTCCAGGCCTCACCCACATATGTCTTTTCCACCACATCCCACAGGATAGCAAGGTCTTGGCTCCAGCACCCCTGGGACGAGGTCTGCTCTTCCTGCCAGGCCAGGCCCTTGGGTCTGTGCCCTGAGGAACAGGTGTCAGGAGGCCAGGATGCTGCTGTCGCCTGTGGCGAACTTGGGATCTCCCATGCCTCAGGGGAGACCTCAGAGGGCCTTTGGTGACGCCCATCCCCTCCATCGGTGGCTCCTCCTGCCCCCACCACGTCCCAGAGCCCAGATCGCCTGGCCCACAGGACAACTCGAGGTCCCACAGGCTGCCTGATACCAGCTCCCTCAGCACCTGGGACCCCATCTGGGAGGCCCCATGTGCCCTGCATCCCTGCCCCAGGGCCCCCAGCCTAGGCCTGGGGCACAGGGAGCTGCTTGAGCAGGCACTGCACAGATGTGACCAGCAAGAGGGCACAGGAAGGACACCTCAACCCCAGCCCACTGAGTCTGTGCCCCAAACCCACCGACACTCAGGGCCATGCAGTCCAGTCACCCACAGATGTCACCCAAGCCCAGGACGAAGGAGCCACAGGCTGTCACTCACCACCGGTCCCTCTGGTCACTGCACCACACGGACAGGTGCTCCCGACCAGTCTGACACTCTCAGTTCTGCCAACCTCCCACCTGAGGTCCCACCCTGCCTCAGTTCCCGTCTCCCAGGGGCCTCCAAGGGCCCCTCCTCCTGGCACCCTCTCTGCAGCTTGCCTAGTGCTCAGTCTCAGCGACAAGGGTGGGCAGGGGGCGAAGACCCTCAGGGCAGACGCTGGCAGTCAGAGCCGTGCATCTGCCACCTCCAGTGGGGGTACAAAGGCCCCTGACCACGGCTGTCCCTGCACCGCCCACGTGCACAGGTACAGGCCCTTCCCTCCCGTCGGACTGCACCGACCGCCTGCATCTGCTCAGGGTTCCAGCTCCCCGCCCCAAACCCCACTCACCTTCTCCAATCCCCCAGGTCTCTCTAGCCTCTCGTCCCGAAAGGGAAACCGAGGCTTGGCCCCAATCCGGACTGGGCTTTTAGACCCGGTGCAGCAGCTCCCTTGGGTCTCAATCGTCCCTGTTTACCCTGAGGGCCGTGTCGCGGTAGGGGTGTTTGGGGTGAGATTAACGCTTAAACCACGGATCGGAGAAAAGCATGTGGAGCGCCACACTGAAGGTGGGCCTCACCCAATCAGGTGAAGGCCCCGGCGCGAACGACCCCGACCGGCCCGCGACACGCGCTGCGCGGGCCCGCGGACTGAGGCTCGCGTGGCTGCGTCCCGGCGCCCGGGCGCCCACCTCCCAGGCCGCTCCCCTGCGCCGGCAGGTCCGCCGCGCACCGACCACCCCCGGCCCGGAACCTCCGCACGACGGCAGCGCCGCCCCTGGACGCTTTACCCGGGGCACCGAGGCCGACGCGGGCGGGGCTGGGAGGACGCTCGCCGGAGTTCAGAGAGGTGGGACCTAGTGGGGAGGGCGGGGCGGGAGCGGGGGCGTGGCAAAACTGGAGGCGGGCCGGGCGGCGACGTCGAGTGGGCGGTGGGGGCGTGGCCTGTGCTGCCCGGCGCCCAGGGGCAGCCCGGCACCCTTCCGGCTCCACCGCCCAGCGCGCGCTGGCAGCGCTGTCCGCCTCCGGGGCCCCGCAGCCCACGCTCTGTCCACTCACGGGCCTCGGCGCCAGCACCCTCCGTCCCGCCGGGCAGGTGTCCTCGCCACCATGCGCTCGCTCGGGGAGCAGGTGCGCGACTGGCACCGGGGCGCGGAGGCTGTGGCGCGTGGGAACTGGGGCGGTGCGCTGCGCCTCTTCTCGGGCGTCACGAAGATGCCCTCCAGGATGAGCTTCAACGTGGGCTGCGTGCATCTGCTGGCCGGGGATCCCGAGGCCGCGCTGAGGGTGAGCGCTGGAACCGGATGGACCCCTTAGGGTCCAGGGAGGCCAGGAGGCCCTCCAACCAGGGGATTCGGCAGAGCTGCAGCGAACCCCGGTCACCACGCTGCCCTGCCCTGGCCCTGAGGCTCCGCTGGGATGGCCCCTCCCTGCGTTCCTCTTCTGGAGGCTTAGGCAGGTGGGAGCTGTGTGCCTGGAATGCTGCCCAGCATCCTTCGGTGCCTCCGCAGCGAGGGCCAGACACAGCGTCCGCAGGAGGCCAGGGCCGGCACAGGCTCAGGCGCCAGGCCCAGGCTGCCTGACCCCAGCCCGGGGTGGGGGTGGGGGGTCTGCCGGCCTAGCAGGGCCTGTCAGCTCTCAGCTCTTGCTGTGTCCCCACCCCTTCTGGAAACACCCTGGAGCTCCAGGTGCACACAGCCCCCTTTCCAAACACTTCCTGGTCATCAAAGTGATGCCTGTTCTTGGGGATGCGACAAGCACCCTGCCACCCCTTGGACAGCCAGGTTCCTGCCGTCGTACGATCTGTGGCAGCTGCCCGGGCAACACACAGATGAGGACCCAGTGCCTGTAGATCATCCCCACAGGGGAGCTGGGCAGGCGTAGCTGCCCCCACTTTCCTACTCCTGCATTTGCACCAGTTGTCTCAGTAACGCTTCCGCCTTAAGCCCATCCAGGAAGGGAGCTGCCAGAGTGAGTCAGGCAGGCTGACCCGTCCTCCCCTGCACCAAAACAGGTGTGAGGAGAGGGCCTGGGGCCAGGTGAAGTCTTCCACCTCAAGATGAGGAGGAGGTGTTGTCTAAAGGTGGAACCTGAGGGCTGGGGATTTAGCTCAGTGGTTCCGCCACCTGCCTCACAAGCACAAGGACCCGATTTTGATCCCTGGTACCAAAAAAAAAAAGAAAGAAAAGAAAAAAAAAAACTTAAAAAAAAAAAAGTGGAACCTGAGCAGTACCTGACAGCTTAGGGGAGGTAGATTCTGGGTGAAGGAGATTCTAACCAACAGCCGAGCAGCTACAGTTGACAAAGCTGGCTGCAGGCAAGGAGGGGACTAGCTGAATTGCTGCCTGCTGGTAAGAAACTTGCGCAATGTTTGATTTGGCTGCAGGGTGCAGTGGGGCAGTAAACGGCAGCCACCCCACCTTCAGGCCCAACTGCACCTGCAAACCTCAGGTCAAACTCAATTAAGCCACAACTCCCTCCTCCTGCCCGGTTTCACTGTTGGGCACTGTCCTTGTTTCTGAGCCTGGTGTGAAGAGCAGTGGTTTCCACACGGACAGGTCTCCCATCCTGACTTCTGGGTTGCTCTGACCCTCACAGATATACTGTGCCATTTTGTGTAAGCTCCTGAAAGGGATTTTAAAAAGACAAACCTGGGGCGGGGCATTTAGCTCAGTGGTTCTGCCATCTGCCCCGCAAGTGCGAGGGCCCGAGTTCGATCCCCGGTACCAAAAAAAAAAAAAAAATCTGCAGAACTCTACCCCCAAGGGGCAGCTGCTCCTGACAACAGGACATTTCCTTCTGCATCTTTGTCCTCATGGTGGACAAACTGGCTTTCATACCCACTGGGACGGGCTCTGAGCCTGTGGCTGGATACTGTGGGTAGCTGGGCTGCTGCAGGTTGTGGTAGCAGAAGAGCTGTGTGACGCCTGCCTAGGCTCGTGCACAAAGGCGTGGACAGTGCAGAACCCCTGGGAGGTGGCACCCAGGTTACAGGCCTTGGCGCTCCATGGGTGTTTTTGTCACCAGGCGTTTGACCAAGCAGTGACCAAGGACACCTGCATGGCTGTTGGCTTCCTCCAGCGGGGCGTGGCTCACTTCCAGCTGGAGCGGTGAGCACAGGAGCCCTTTGTTTCTGCAGGCCCCCCTCCACTCCTGTGACTCTGCCCTGAGTGAGGCTGCTGGTCTTGCCAGAGTCACGGCCCCATGTGGCCCTCATCTCTGCCACCATTCGAATACAAGGCCTTCTTGGCATCCCCAGCTCTCTCCTTACCTTTCTGTAGCAACACAGACGTGGTGATTATGCCCATTTGGCAAATGAGGAAACCGAGGGCTTGTCCTGGACACATCCTGGTCACCTTGGCCTCTGCACCTTGTCCCTTCCTAGAGGCAGAATCAAGGAGGCCAGTGGTCAGGCTGCAGGTTCCAGTCAGCCAGGAAGCCTGCCTGGGGGAGGTGGGAAGTTCCCTTTGTAGGGAGGCGGGTGGGCAGAGGTCTTGGGTCAGGCAGGCAGTGGGGTAGCGGGTACCCCGGCAGAGATGGGTGCAAACTCAGCCCTGGCCCTGGCCCCTTCACCAGCACATGGCATGCTGAGCCTTGGCCTGTCCATCTGGACTAGATGCCCATTGGTGCTAGACCTGATGACCACCATTGCCTTCCTGTGGGTCTCCTGTGGGTCTCCCTAGAGCAGGGCAGGCTGGGTGCTCCTGAGTGCCCCCACAGGCTCTGCTCCACCGAGGAACCCCACTGCCCACAGGTTCCAGGAGGCTCTGTCTGACTTCCAGCTGGCCCTGGCGCAGCTGCGGGGTAACAGCGTCATTGACTACACCCAGCTGGGCCTGCGCTTCAGGCTGCAGGCCTGGGAGGTAAGGCCGTGGGGCTCATGTGATGCCAGCTGCCTAGTGCCCTGTGGTGTCCCCAGTGGATGGGCTTGCTGTCATGGGTGAGGTGGGTGGACTCCCAGAGCCTCGAGATCCCCGGCCAAGCTTTGCTCGAGGGGGCTGGGGCAGAGTGGAGGAGGGTGGACTCTGGGGCTCCCTGTCTTAAGGGCACAGGAAAACACATGCCCAGCATAGGAGTCCGGGGGGAGCCCCGGTGTCAGCTGGAAGCCAGGGCCAGGCCCGCCCTGCTCACTGGCTCAGAGCACTAGGCGGAATAGGGGAGATGGGGTGCTGGCTGCAGGAACCTGGGGCCATGCAGCCGGGCAGCCGCAGGGACAGAGGTGCAAGGAGAGGCTGGTGAGTGTCTCTTGATGAAGCAAAGCCAGCTCGGTGGTGAGCTGTCGGGCCTAGGGCCCTCAGGACCCCCTTCAGATGCCTCCCAGACTCACAGGTGCAGGGAGCAGCAAGCGTGGGGGGAGCTGCAGCTGTGTGCAGAGTGGAGCTGACAGGCCCGGAGGCGTTTCAAGATGGGGAGTGGAGCACTGTGCACAGCGCGGCCCTCGGCCATGCCGCTGCCCATGACAGGCAGACAGGCACAGGAAGCCTGGTCCTCGCTCACAGCCCCACGTCAGCTGAACGCCAGGAGAGCCTCAGCTGCTGTGGCTGGGGAGCCCGGGTGTGTGAGGACCCGAACAGGAACCAGACTTGGACCTGATCCCTCTGTCGCCCCGGCCCTCACTCCCAGGTACTGTACAACGTGGCATCTGCACAGTGCCAGCTAGGACTCTGGGCTGAGGCTGCTGACACCCTGGCTGAGGCTGTGTCCAGGTGGCCAGAGAAGGCACAGGAGGGTCTGACTGCAGCCCTGTACCAAGTGCAGGTGAGGGCAGGCGAGGGGTGCCAACTGCAGGTTGGCCTGTGGCCTGCAGCTTTGGGCTGGTATTTGTAGCTCACCCAGCTGGACGACATGAAGAGGGTTCTGGGGGAGGTGGCCCTGGGTCTGTGGGAAGTGGGTGGCTCCAGCAGGTCCCCTGCTCCCAGGCCTGGGGCTCTGCAGCTATGCCCAGCGGCCACCAGCTCTGCCATGGCTCTGCCCCCAGAAGCAGGCTCCTCTGCAGCCGAGGCAGGTTCCCCCAGGCGAGGTCTTCCGGCCCCACAGGAGGTACCTGGAGCACCTGGAGCCCATGGACTTCCTGGGCAAGGCCAAGGTAAGGTGTGGGCTGCCTTGGGGCCAGGGTGCCCGAGCCTGTGCTGAGCAGGGACAGTGGCTCCTATGTGGAGCACCCCAGTGTGTTCACAGGGACATGTGGGTCCTGTCAAAGTCATCTGAAAGCTGCGCAGGGTTGGGGTGACCGCGCCTGAGGGGGACCTGGAGGAGTGCCCTCCCGACAGGGACCCAGTGGAGGTGCTGTCCCCTCCTGCCCGGCCGTAGCCATGCTCTCCGGGCCTCCACGTCTCCGCTGCAGACCTCGAGGGCCTGGGAGGGACACAGTGGCCGGCTGGGGCCCTGCCAGCCTTCAGGGCCAGGCAGCATGGCCAAATCACAAGCCAGGTGAGCCCCTCACCTCCGAAGGCAGGGGAGCAACTCAGGGACAGTAGCAGCTCCCAGGGTCACGCGGGGCCACCTGGGATTGGCACTGGGGCCGCCAGGCTGGCCACACACCTGTGGCCTCTGGCGACAGTGCTGGTGCTCAAGGAGCCGCCACACCGGGTGACTGCCTGGAGGCAGGTGCAGGGCCTGTGCTCGTGGATCCAGAGCCCGCTTATCGCTGCACACCACTGGTACAAGGGACGTGCATAGAAGTCGTGCCAGATGTTGAAATGAGCACCGTGGGAGTCTCTGATATGCATTTCCCTGCCATGGTGGCAGGAAAATGGTCCTGGGCCGGGCATGGGTGGCCCCACCCTGGACCTGAGATGTGGGGGGGAGCACACCCTGCAGGGCCCCTACCCAACTGTCCCCATCCCCCACCAGGTGGTGGTCCCTGCCATCCCTGACGACCGGCCCGCAGGTGTCCAGCCCCCACAGGTGGGTAGGGGGCTGTCCCGCAGCCCAGTTTGTCCTGCCTGGCTTCACAGGACCGTCCACTGTGAGAACAGCAGTGCTGAGCCTCTTTCCCATGTCCCTCCTCCCCGGGACCCCGACCTCTGATGGTAAAGGGGGTGGCTGTCCTGTCCGCCTGTGGGTCGTCTTGCCATGGGCCATCTTAAGGTTTGGGGTAGGGGCCTCTCGTTTGCCCTCCACCCTCGGTCACTTTATGCCCACAGAGAGGGGAGCTCATGGTGAAGCTGGCTGCAGGGCCACACCATGGTGGGAGGGGCCTGCCCCCCCCCACACACTCCTTTAGGGCAAGGCCCTGTGGACCAGGCACGGCCAGGCCCTGCCAGGGCATGACCAGCACTGCCTGTCTCAGACTGAGACTGCCTGGGGCTCCCAGGTCCAGGAGCAGGGGACGTGGTGGAGGCCGAGACGCAGGGTCTCCAGGAGCCCGGGCAGCTGCAGGCTGAGGGGAGGGCATGATATGGCCTCACCGGGCTGTGAAATGGCGCTCTGTCTGGCATGCAAAGGCCCTGAGACTGGGGTCGCTCAAATTGGGGGCATCAGGAGCAGGACAAATCCTGGGACCCTGCACCCGCATCACCTCTCAGGCCTCACCTCAGGGACCCCCTCCTAGGCCCCAAGCCTTGGACCCCAGAGGAGCTTGGAGCCCAGAGGAGCCAGAACCCATGACAGCTCCCAAGCTGCAGCAAGGGAAGCCAGCTCTGACCCCACTGGGCGGGCTGACTGCTGCCTGCCCGTCACCTCCCAGGACACGGTGAGTGGGGTGGCACCGGGAGGGGATAAGCCAGCCCACCACGGTGCCAGACGGGGTCTCAGCCCCGCACGCTGGCAGAAGGGGACCCAGGGCCTGGGCAGGGGGACACAAGTGGTCAGGTCAGCACAAGTGTCCAGCAAAGGTGGCCTTGAACCGTGTCGACCACACCTCAGGCCCTACCTGTCCATCCGGGGCACAAGGAACCGAGGTGACAGAGCCTGGGACAGGCGAGGAGCAGACAGCCCTGGCGGGACCCCCGAAGCCCTGCCCCTTGGCTAGGCTGTCACCTCAGGGCTCCTTCCTGGACTCCAGGGCCCCTACGCGTGGGGTCCCCAGCCCCCTCACACCCGGGGCCCCCATGCTAGGACCCCACCTGTGTCTTGCCTTGCAGAGGTCCCAGGTGGCGCCAGCTGGCAAACCGGGCCCTCGGTCTACAGGTGAGGGTCCTGGGTGCTTGGGGGCTCCACAAAGGGAGAAGCTAGGGCCAGGCCTTCTGGCCCTCAGGGTGAGCTTGGGGCAACGGCAGCTGCCCTCCAGCTCTTCCTCTGCTCCCCAGCCTCACCTGACCCCTGTACCTCCCTCAGGGCTGCCTGGGCCGGGCCCCTCCCAGGACCCTGTGAGCACCAGGGTAAGGGATGCACTGAGCCCCTGTCCAGCCCCATCTTCCCTCGTACTCTGGCCGGAAACCCACTGGCTGGGGACTTCAGCACTGCCCACCCCACCCAGGGAGCAGCTGCGCACTCTGAGGACTCTGCAATGGTCACCGTGCAGTGCACCCTCACCGTGGGACTGCAGGCCCCCCGAGGAGCCGGGCTGGCCAGCCTTCGGGCTCTGCTGGCTGAGGCCCTCCCTGCCCAGGCCCGGCAGGCCCAGCTCAGGTGGGTGCAGGGTGCACTGTGGGGTGGGCAGGTGACCCTTGCTGCCCAACCTAAGCGCTTTCTTGGCAGTTACTGGGCCCCAGAGGATGGCAAGCTCTGGGTCCCCATCCCCGGGGAGGACACGCTGCAGAAGGCATGGAGGGATGCGGCATCCAGCCCCCGAGGGCTGCGGCTCCAGTGCCGGGTGAGCCAAGAGGGATGAGCAGGGCGCTAAGCCCAGGAGGGAGTGGGTGTGGGACTGGGCAGGGGCTTGGTGGCAAGGGGAGGCCCTGCCCTGCCACCCCTCAGCCACCTCCTGCTGCAGGGGGCTGGGGGCCGGCCGGTGCTGTACCAGGTGTTGGCCCAGCACGACTATTTGGCCCAGAGCCCTGAGGACCTGGACCTCCGCCGCGGGGACTTGGTGGACGTCCTGGGTGAAGGTACCCGCAGCAGCCCAGGTGGGTGCAGTCCGGGCCCAGGCTATTCGGGCACAGGCGCTGACTCCTGTCCGCCCTCCCTGCAGTGGATGAGGCCTGGCTGGAGGGGCACCGGGACGGCAACGTCGGCATCTTCCCCAAGAGCTTTGTGGTTCCAGCCAGCGGAGAGGTGCCTGCCCCGGCCCCAGGTCCCCAGCAGGAAGACTGGCTCTGAGCAGTTCTTGTGGCAGAAGGTTTAATAAAGACAGTGCTACTGTGCGTTCTGTGTCGTGGGCTTGCCCCAGAGAGGGACCGGCTAGGCTCCTGGGAGGACGTGGGGCCTGCTGGCCTGTGGTGCCACTCACAGGTCCTCTGATCACTGTGGACGACAGGGGTCCTGTAGGCTACCTTGAGGTGCCGAAGGGCTGGCTGCCCAGTGGCCAGGGGGAGAGGGGCCATGCTCCAGGGAAGGGCCAGGGAGGCCACAGCAAGGGACACACAACGTCCAGGTCCCTCCCTCAAGCACTGCTCACTGGCCCGGGCTACTGATGTGTGGATGACTCAGATGTTCACCGATTCCAGCTGCAACCACCACAGTCTGCTTTGATGAGGCCTGGCCTAGTCCCGGAGCCAGAAGAGATGGACTGCAGCAGCCCCGAGAACGGCCAGCAGGGTCAGCACTGCGAGTGCCACTCCGGCCACCCAGACCCCATAGCTCTGTGCCTGCCACTCAGCGGGTGCCTCGGCTGGGATCATGCCAGTCAGGTTGAGCATGTAGCCCAGCGTCCAGCCAATGTCCGTCCCGGCGGCCTGGGGACACAGAGCAGCTCAGGGCTCCCGGCAGCTGCCCCAGACCCCACCCGGGACACAGGCTTGGCGGGGCCTCACCTGCTTCTGGAACTCTATGCTGGGCCAGCTCTCCTCTTGGAAGCCATAGCCGTCCCGCAGCAGTGTGAGGATGTACAGGCCCGAGGCACAGTAGTCTGGCAACCAGCGCTCCTGCCCAGGGTAGCTGGTCTCCACCTAGGGCCAACGTGCCCAGAAGCCAGTGAGGACTCGGCATGCTCCCTGTGTGCCCTGGAGGCAGTGGAGCCTCCAGACAGCAGCTGCCCGCCCTTGTCCCCAGCAGGAAGCACGCAGAGTGGGAGAGGCCTGGGGCAGCCACCATGCCAACCAGAGGCTGGTGCCCGGGGTGGAGACACGGGGCGCCTCACCTGAGGAGGACAACAAGGGGCTCCACCTCTCCCTACCTACAGCGCCTGCCCTGCTGCTGCCCACTGCACCATCCCATCCGGTCCTGAGAAACCCCATGAGACAGGGAGGGGCTGGGACAGAGAACGGGTCACCCACCAGCTTCCAGGGCCTCTGGCAGAATTTCCAGACCGTGGCATTGACAGTGCCCAGCAGCTGCCTGGAGGTGAGGTTCAGGAAGTGGAAGGTGTAGTAGAAGTTGGAGAATGCCTACGGGATGGGAGAAGCTGTGCCTGCCACACCTGTGTCCCTGAGCCCCCCAGGGCTCCTGTGGGCCGTCCTGGGGCCAGTGATGCCTGGCCCACAGGGAGGGGGCACCAGTGCTCACGTAGAATTGGCCCTGTACAGGGGGCTGGTAGACCCCATCGAAGGCACAGGCTCCATGGTCCTGGCAGCTGAAGTTGAAGAGTCCACGAAGAGCTGTCACACAGGCCCCGGGGTTGCCTGTGCCCTCGATTGTGAGGTTCTGTGTGGGGTCCAGGGGCGCTGCAGTGCGGACGCAGGGTGACTCAGACAGGGTAGCCAGGGGCAGGGTGGTCTGGTAACCGCTGTGGTAGCATGGGTGTCGCAACAGGCTGGCCGGGCTGCTCTGCAGGGAGGGCTGAGGGCTGAGCTCCAGCCGTGCCCTCTGGCCTCCCCATGCTGCCCGCCCCCCACCGCCCAACCTGGAGCAGCCCAGCCAGGAGCCTGAGCAGCACTTGGTCACGCCCGAAGCAGAGGTGGCTGTGCGTGTAGACGCTGTAGTTGGCTCCGTACAGGTGGAAGGTGGCCTGGGAGCTCTGGTCCAGGATGGGGCCACTGGGAGCGAAGCAGATCTGGGTGGAGGCGCCCCCCATGTCCAGCGTGCCCAGTAGCATCCCCTCGGCAGGCTGGGTCCACTGTCCGGAGGAGTACTGTGCGAGACAGGTGCTCAGCCAGGGGCCTGCCTGCCCTGTCTGCCGCCCTCGGCCCCACGCACCTGGACCAGCCTTCCCAGGAGGTAGTTGACCGTGATCCAGCCGAAGGCACCTTCGTCCTGCCCAGCCAGCACCTCAGCACCCTGGAAATCCAGGGGCGAGCGGCCTAGGACCTGGGACACAGCCTCGAGGATGTCGCCTGCCTGGGAGCTGTTCTTCTGTCTGGCAGGGGACGGGAGCCGAGCTGGTGGGAAGCGGGCTCAGCCCTGCTGGCCCCGCTCTGGGCATTGGGACCCCAACTCTGGCCCTCACCTGAGCAGCCTCATGCCGGCAGTGGCCCCCAGGAAGGTGGGCGTCTCCTGGTGCTGGCCCCGTGGCACCAGCGCCAGCGCCTCCTCCAGGCAGTCCTTCAGGCTCTCGCCCGCCCGCACGGGGTTCAAGGCGTAGGAGGAGATCCCAGGCCCTGCAATGGCGCCCAGGATAAGGCCCAGGCCAGAGCTGGGGTCGGATGGCGGCTCCTGGTGCGAACACACCGAGGCTGGTGACCCACGGCTACGGCCTCGTTTGTGTCACTGAGGACCTGGGATGGGCTTGGACTCCCTGGCGGGCCTGTGCCTGTGCAGTGTCCTCAGGCCCTGTCCCGGGCCCGCCGTGGAGCTGTGGTCTTGGCCATCGGTGCCCCGCAGTTCCCCAGGTGGGTAGCGAGGGTCAGGGAGATGCGGCGGTGGGGGGGGCGGTGAGGGTCCCGTAAGGTGGGCCCAGGTCGAGCCCAGCCCGGTACTGCAGCCGTGCCACCCGGAACACCACCTGGCCTCTTACCGGGCGCCTATCCCGCCAGGCCCGCCCGGGAGCTGCCCGCTGACCTTCCACCTGGCAGGCCAGGGCCTGGCTAACCACGCCTGTGTCCTTCTCCTTGTCCGATGGCCACTGGTATACAAAGAGGGATGTGTGGGAGGAGCCAGCGTCGAGCACGATCCCGAACTGGGGGGACACTGGGTCAGTGGGGGTCCTGTGGCCAGTTGCCCTGCCCCCCCCCCGGCAGTCCAGGGTGCACCTTGGTTTCTGCAGGAAGCAGGACGCTGGTTGCCTCTACCAGGAGAAGGACAAGCACAGTGAGACCTGAGGCCGTGGCCACCCCCAGCAGCACCATGAAGATCCGCTCCTTGCAGGACAGCCCCATGGCAGGTGCAGGTGCCTGTGGGTGAGCGGGGACAGCCATAGGCACCAAGACTCCTGCCTAGCCGCCCAGTTACATTTGGCCCTGCCATGGGTCTGGTCTGAGGGTGGCCCACAGGGACAGCCCTTTCCAAAGCCATCATCAGGGCTGTGGTGCCCGAGGGACCCACAGGAGGGACAGGGCCCCACCTTGTGCTACAGGGCGGCCCGCTCCCCTCCCCCAGGCCTCCTCTGCCCCCAAGACTGAACTCAGGCCCCACCCAGCCTCGCCCAGGGCCGGTTCTCTGGGAGCCTCAGCCAGGCCTAGCAGCGTGGGGGTGCTGCTGGGCGGTGCTCCTGCTGGGCCTCTTAACAAAGACCTCTGTTTCTTTTTGAAAATCCAGCCTTGAAAGTCTCCACCCTGAATTGGAGACTTTCCCATTGGCCCCAGAGGCCCCGGGGCAGCTGACTGGGTGGACTGCCTGCCATTCCTGGGCCTGGGCACCCACTCCTGCCCACCTCAGGGCTCGCCCCCAACCGCTCCGGCCTGCTGCACAGAGGGGCTGCTCACCAGCCCTGCACCTGGAACCAGCTGCCCGCTGGACACTGCAGCCTAGGACAGCCCAGCCGGAAATGCTCCGAGCCCAGCATGCTGAGACCCGAGACTTTTATCCTGCTGCTTGTCCCCCCAAGAATGCAAACACCCCCATATGTGTCACCGAGGCAAGGGCAGGCAGGGGCCTGGCTGTGTCCCCACCAGGCACGTGGTGACCGAGCCCATTCGAGGGAGGGAAGGCAGGGGCAGGGGGACAGGTGACCTGCCCAGCACTCAAGCCCCCTCAGGAGAAGTGGCACAGGAAGCACAGGGACACAGTGACCCCCAAGACGGAGCCAGCGAAGACCCTGCAGTCTCAGCCCCAGGAAGGTGGGAAGAGCACAGAGCTGATCCCCAGGCTCGGGATGAGCACCTGGAGCAGAAGTAGTATCCCTACAGCAGGATTGTCATCGTCCTGGGACCGGAGAGTCCCAAGCCAGGCCACTCTCCGGGCACACTCACCTGTCAGCTGACCACGCAGGGCTGGGGCTGCTGTGTCCTCCTCAGTCTCCACCCACCAGGACCTGGGGCAGAGGAGGCAGGCACATTGGCCCAAGTCTGCAGCTCTGGGGACAGAGGTTGGGGGCTGCCAGCAGGGTTCCCTCTGCCTGTGTCACCCACGGTGCTGACCCTTGGCCCCCGGCACCCTGGGAGGGGAGGAAAGCAGGCAGGGTCCTCGCGGTGACCTCAGGACTGCCCTGGGGATGTGGACAGGTAGGTGTGGGGGAGCCCGGGCCCTGCAGCTTGGACCTTGCCCTCTGCCCTTCTGTGAGGCCTGTCCAGGGCAGTCAGGTGACCATGACCAGGAGGCAAGACGCACAGGGCTGGCCACTGCTGGGGCGGGGAGGACTCAGGAGGGCCATTTCCCTCAGCCCTGGCTTGGTTGTTTTTCAATCATGAGATAAAGTATCTTCCTTCTCCCCAAGCGCAGTCCGTGTGTGCCACCTCCCGGGAGTCTGGCGCCCCTGCTGGCCTGTCCACGCTCAGTCGCTGGCCTCTGGCTGGCTGCAGAGGTTCCTGGGGCTCCTTCCTCAGTGCCTGTGCCCACTGTGGACAGAAGCCCTTCCCAGCAGGGCTGCTGTGAGCCTTCTTGGGGAGGCTGCTGGGATGGCCCCTACCTGGGGGTGCACGTGGGAGGGTAATGAGGGGCTGAGGCTTCAGCCAGCTGAAACTTGGCCCACCGCCTTCTACCAGCAGGACCCAATCCATGGCACCCTGGCGATGCGCTGTCAGTTTGTGTTCAGCCCACCTGACCATGTGGCCTCACTGGGGATTTAAATTGCGTTTCCCAAAGGATCAGTGATGTGAAATCTCTGGTGCAGGCACGCGTCACCCCTCCCCATACTGGGGATTGAACCCAGGGCCTTCACACTGAGTTACATCCCCAGTTCCTTTTTCTTTTTTTTTTTTAACTTATTTTCCAAGTTTTGTTTTTATTTGGGATGGGTCTCTCTAAATTGCCAAGTTGCCCAGGCTGGGCTCAAACTCGCGACCTCCTTGCCTCAGCCTCCCAAAGCTCGAGGGTGACACCGCCAGCCCCGGGTGCTCCACACCTCTGCAGATGTTTGTCTTAGCCCTTTGGTAATATGTCTTCTTTCGCCTAAGTCTTAATCAGATTGTTCAGTGTTAGGGTTAAAGGGTTCCTTACATAGTCTAGACACTGGTCCTTTGTGGGCTATGCAACTTTAGAATCTTTTCTCCAGGTCATGGCTTGTCTTTTCATTGTCTCAATAGTGCACCCCCAGGGCAGATTCAAACATTTTAGTGAACTCCACTTGTTCCTTGACGTACAGTGCTTTTCATGTCATGACCAGGAAGTAACTACACCTTGCAACTCCAGCGAGGGACCCCAGAGACCCCCAAAGAGGAAGCTCACTGGGGAAAACGTCCCCATGCTTCCAAAGGAAGCCATATGGCCAAGCAAGACCGAGACTCACGGGGCAGACGACACTGGCGAAGGGAATAATGATAAGAGCAGAGAGGCCCCTCCCCAAGGGGTCACCTGAGGAGCCTTAACTGACCTCAAAAAAAAACTGTACCTCACAGGTCTTATTCTGACTCAGTCCGAAACACCCAGCAGAAGAGTCTAACCAAAGAGAAAGAGGCTCCAAACTCCGCACCTGCTGTTACTGCCAGGCTCTGGGCGCCTCCAGCCCTTGTGGGCAGCTTCCTGTCCCACCAGGCTTCCACCTGTCCTTCTGCCTGCCGCAGGGTATCCCCACTGTGACACTTGGATGTACATGCCAGCATCCCTCGGGTGAAGATCTAACTTCCTGTACAGGTCACCTATGGAGAGAAACGCCAATATAAATATTGTAGCCTCTGTATAGTGTTACTTTGGGGGCATAAACTCACTTTCTGTTGTTTACTTTGGGCTTTGTAGGTTTGTGTTATCTTGAAGACAGTCACTATCAAGATCTTCAGGTCTACAAAGGAAAGGCGGAGGTGCTGAGCCCTTCAGTAAGAGTTTACATAAAATCACAGATATCTTTATTTAGATTATCACTTGGCCATTATAATTAAAATTTTAAAAGATTAGATTTCCTATTGCCACAACAAGGAGGAGTCTGTGGGCTCTTAAACTCTATCTGCTATGCTGTTGTAGTAACCTGAACCCAGGAAAGGAAGACACCCAGGGAGGCAGGAGGCTGTCTACAACTCTTACTATGTGGAAAGACCTGCCTGGGATGGATCCCAAAGAAGTCAGGCCCAGAATATCGGCCGGCCGGCAGTTTTATGGGGTCGCAACCAGGAGGTGCAGAAGCAGAAGCAGAGTATTTGGCCGTCTTTGGTTGGTTAGTTATTTGACATTTTTTACATCTATGAGGCTTATTTCCACTGGCGTTTCCCTGGGAAGACAGCAAGCCGAGTTTACACAAAGCAGAGCAGCGGAGGGGGAGCCAGGGCAGAGTCCTGGCAGGACTCTCTGAGTCCGTTACGTTCCTGTGGTCACAGATTACAGAAGTTGTCATGATACTCAGGTGCATTCCACAAAGAGCACAGTGACCTAGTTAACACATAGTCGCTTAATAGCAGTTAGCTCATAGCTGTCTCATTTAGTTATTTTTGTTAGAAATATATCTGTCTGCCTAGAAATTCCCTTTTCATACTTGGATAAACACCTCAGGACAAACAGGGGTTAACATTAAAGATAAAAACTCATGCCAACTATGGCCTCCTTTTATCTTACATCTATCATTTTGAGGACCAGTATTCGCCATTATTCTGTCAGAGACCAGATAGGTGGACCGAGGCCTAACTGGCCTCCTCAGTGAGGACTAAGAAGAAAGAGGCCATGCAAGTGTGCTGACATCTGCAGGGAAAAAGAAAAAGATCTGAGATCCTGTTATTCACCCCGACACGATCCGTGGAGAGTGGGAGACAGATGAACCCTGTGAACCCTCACTGCTTGTGCCCGAGTCTGAGTGAATAAAGCTGAGGTGTGCCAGTCACTTGGGGCTCCATCCCAGAGGGAGACACGAGCCCCCGTCCTCCGTATTTTAACCTGTTCCTGTGTCTCTTTTTCATCCTCGTCACCCCTTGGTCAGGTTTGAGCTTGTAGGCTGGTGCCTGCATTGCTCTGAGGTGGCAGTCGGAGGCAGGCCGACCAAGGGAGAGCGCAGCTCTCAGATAACGGCAGGGAAGCCAGGGTTCCTCGCTGGCTAGCGGGCCCAGAGGAAGTCCCCTTTAGCCAAGGCAGGGGAGGAAGCAGGATTTTACAGAAGCAGAACTTAGCAAAGGGTGGGGAGGTGGAGGTAATGTTGCTTTCATGGTTTGTCTTTAAGACATAGGGAGGCGGGCAGCTGTGTCTCAGCAGTTCATCTTCGGGCGACCTTGGTGGGTTTAGCAGGAGGGCCAAGCCTTAGACCGGCAGCCTTGAGACCTCAGTCTCTGGTGAGCTGTAAGACTGTCAGTCTCTGCTCTGTCTTTCGTTTTTCCATTTCAGTTCTACTTTTAATTTTCGGCTCCTGCCCATTTAACGTGCTGTATTTATATCTTCTAGACTCTACCGCTCTGAGCCAAGCTACGCTCACCTGTGCTATTATTAGAGCAAACATTGCACTCACTCCTGACAACTGCAGATGTGTCTGTCTTCTGAAGACCAACGTTCAGAAATTAGTGCAACACAGACTCTGCCTTAGGCTTCAGTGACTTGCTGATGTCCTGATTTTCCAAAACAACTGATCATCAAAGGATAACAGTCTTCACACAACAGAACCGGATGTTTCTTGTCTCCTTTACATCAGTCAGGGTGAGAATTCAGTCCCTGGCTGGGCAAGACCAATGCCCACTCTTAGCCTAAAGCAGCTGTAAGAAGAGACCACTGGACCCTGTAACCCTCAGGAATAAGGGACCAAAGCCTCAGGGGGAAGTAGGAAGAAATAAAGGTACATAGAAAGGAGACATGGAAAATCATAATTTAAAAATTATACTTTTAAGGAAAATTGCGGCTCTTGACACAAAAGTCACTCAAGCCTTTTTCTCTTCTAGGAAACTCACTCAAAAAAATGTCCTCCATGTCTTCAAGACACAGTAGGCCTGGGCTCATGCTTCCCCTGAAAATTACACTTCCTCCTGCAGAAAGGGAGCGGCAGATCTCAGCTTTGCACAAAGATGAGTGGTTTGCATTCTAGCAGCTTCCAGGTGGACAACCAGACAGACATTAAGGATGCACAGCCTGGATACCCATCTTGAGGACCCCCAAGTCCACACAAAACCCCTACTCCAGACCACAGATGCCTCTCTTGAGGCCTGCACTCTATTCTCACTGGACACATGTCCCTTTTCATTTCTGCCCAATAAACCTCTATTATGCATCTCACTCACGTGTCTTGAAAATTCTTTTTCTTTGGTAGGAGTCAGCCAACCTTCAACCTGCCCTGTGGGTGGAGTAGTCAAGGTTCCCCATTTCTGCTTTGGGGAGCCTCCTTGGACTCTGTCCTGGGACAGTTTCGCTGTTGAAAATGCCACAGGTATATCCTGATGTGCTCTCTGGTGTCCTAAGCACAAAATGTTGCAGAAAATACCTGAGCAGGATGGCTTCCGTATGTGAGTTATAGTGTGGTTGGTTGTGAGTTTAATGTTAATAAATCAAAATATACATATATTAAAGAAGGTGACTTCAAATACGCAGACGCACAAAATGAGGTTTCACACTGATTAGGTAAACTGCTGTGGGCAAAGGGTGGCAGGAGCCTGATTTTGTTTCCCTCGATGTTGCCTTGTCCATGGCTCCTGGCAGAACTCCCTCCCCAAGGCAGGCCTTGCAACTAGAAGTCCTGGTCCCCAGAGTGGGTCTTCCTGTGTACAGCAGGCAAGGCCTTGCTCTGAGTGGCTCCATTTGCCAAAACAGCAGTTTGCCCTGGGCATGGTGACTCATACCTGTAATCCCAGCACTCTGGGAGGCTGAAACAGGAGGACTGCACATTCGAGTGCAGCCTGGACAACTGGCAACTTAGTGAGACCCTGTCCCAAACTAAAAAATAAAGATGGGTTGGGGGTGTAGGTCAGTGTGAAGCGCCTCGTTTCCATCTCCAGTACCACAAAACAAACTACAAAGAGCCCAGAAGTTTGGTCCATTTTGAGTACAAGTGCTGAAGTAGATGGTTTGGTAACTTGTCTGTGTAAATAAATAACCACAAACTTAGCAACGAATCTGAAGTTGCTCCCCAGCTGCACAACACAATCATAAGGACACAAATGATAAATAAATCGACCCTGTTAAGAATCACCCCTGTTGGGCCAGGGATTTAGCTCAGTGGTGCCGCTGCCGGCCTCCCTCGAAAGCTCAAGGTCCCGAGTTCAATTCCCAGTACCCTCCCCCCAACCAAATAATAATAATTAAAAAAAAGAATCACCCTTGTGAACTATACGTCACAGGGGGGGCATGGACACCTGACGCAGTGTCTGAGTCAGGCCAGAGAATACCAGGCCAGAGCTCACTGGACAGACAGACCAACAACAGAGCCAATCCTCTCCCGGCCTGTTAAAATGAGGGGCGCACGACACTGGGGAGTGGCAGTGACCCGCCGACCTGTCGTCTACTCAGACCACCTGGTGAGCGAGTCAGGAGCTCAACAGGTGACAAACTCTGGCTTTCTGACCCCAGGGTCAGCGCACTCCACCTTCCTGCTCAATGTGGCCCACTCAACTCCTGCCTCAGACTCGGGCTTGGCACCAACTCTGCCCTCAACAAGCCATGCCTGGAGTGAGTTTGGCCTAGGCTGTCTGTGGAGAGCGGTGTTAGCCATAGAGGCTCCATGTTAAATCTTACCCTCCATTGTACAGAGCTAGGAGTCTATGTTATGAGGAACCCCGTCCTTGCCAACTTAGATGTTTACCTTTAGAAATTGTCCTGGAAACATGATGAACGTTCTGTAACCCTGAGAAACAAGAAAGCCCACGAAGGTGGGGAATTTCCAAAGAGCTAGAGAACAAGGAAGCAGGTGTCTTTGGATAAGGGTCATGATTAATGACCAAGCTCACCTGTGCTATAAAGGGAAGGAGAAAAATAAACGGGCACTCTCGGTCTCTCTGGGAGCCCTCCCGACTCTATTTCTGTGTCTTTCTTTTTCCTCATCCTCACTCCCCCATTCAGGTGCTGTTCGACAAGTGACGGCGGACTCCATCAGCTGTCATCCTACCTGGCCACCTGTGGTGACTTTGTACCCCTCCATGGGCTTTCTGTCTTTGCCCAGGTCTGCCTCCTCAAGTCCTACAGCTGCTACTAACTGTTTCCCACAACTGCTTGTCATGGCCTGACGTGAGACGTGTAGCTCAATGCTGTGGGTATCTGTAATTAAGACTGGGAATAAAAGTGCCTGACTGTCTGCTCGTGGTTACCAGGTGAAATCCAGAGTGCGCAGTGAGGTAAAGCTGAGCTCCTCAACACATCCCCACACCGTGGAGACAGTGAAACAGCTTCGCACGTGTTCCCGCTCCTCTGGGTAAGAACTGGGCCTGCGCAATTCTCTACCTACCTCGAGAAGGTCACAAGACTCCACTTCAGGAGGGGTCCTGGCTGTTCTTGGGGAGGGAACACTGTTCAGAGAGGCCAAGCAGAACCTGAGGATTCGGCTTCCTCTGTCTCCAGCAGTCGACCAGCATCAGCTCCTGCCCACTGTGGGATCTGCCCTCTCAGCACCAGGCCTGGTTCAGTCGGGCCTGGGTCACAGGGCTCAGAGTGTCTGGGGAGGGTACCATACGGAGTCCCGGAGGAGGCACCAGCCAGGGTAGGGCTCCTCTCCCCTACATGGTACCCTAGCCACCTTCATTTACATCCTTTGTCAGAAACCAGTAAATGCAGGTGTTTTCCTGACTCCTGTGAGCCGCTACAGCCAGTTAGCAAACCTGAGGGGCATGGGGTTTATACTTGGTGGGTGAGAAGCACAGGCAAGACAAAGGGGGACTTTGGCTGGTTCCTGGGGTGCAGTGGTAGAGACTGGGCCCAGGAGGCAGTGTCAGAATGGAACTGGGGAGGGAACGCCAGGCTGGTGTCTGCCAGCAGGGAGACACGGGGTTGGCTGTGCTGTGAGCTCATAGGACATTTTCCTCCTGCTTCCTCAGACTGGCGTCAGGGAACGGGGGTGTGGAGTGGCCCTAGCTCACAGAAACCTGTGGTCTGGTCAGACAGGGTCTGAGAAGGTCCCCTGCAAGATGATGCACCTAGACTCCTGTGCTCATAGAACCAAGTTCCAGGTTAGCTGGACTCCTGAACTCTCAGGATGCGTCAGTCAGTAAGACACACAGAGATATAATAGGCACAAATTAAAAGTACTCACTCAAAGAAATAGAGTATGGGCCCTCAAAAAGAGAGGAGCCTTGGGATCGGCACTAGGCACACGTGTGGGCATGGGTGTCCTCAGATGGGCAATCTGGGATGCGCGCTCCTGTCTGCCAGGTCACCGTCGGGCGGCTGTATCGGGAAACATTTACCTGGGTTTGAAGTTGAGAGCCACTGTCCACTACAGTGCTGCTTCCTTGAGGATAAGTGCCATTCACAGGCGAAAAGAGCCAATTTGCAGGTGAAAGAGAGTTGCCCAAGCTTGTTGTATCTTGAGAGAAGAGAAAAAAATTAAAGTGGGTTCAAGCCCAGTAACTGGGCACAAAAGTACAATTTTAAAATCCCAGTTTTCCTTGTCTCCTCTCTGTCAGGCTTGATCTGCTCATGAGATGGTTAATGAACATGCTCTTTGATTCTGAGCTACAGTTTGACAAGATATAAAAACCACAGCAAAACAGGCAGCTAGGGCAGGTGCTGTCCCCGGCCAAAGCCAGGCCATCTCAGAGCAGACAGAACACAGGATAACAGCTATGAAGTACAGCATCTTTTCATTGCCACGTAAGTCACCTGAAAACATGCCTGCCTCAGTCACTGCATGGACCCCAACCTACACGTGACAGACGTGGCAGACCTCTCTTCCAGTGCCCCATAAAGCTTCCTGGCTTATCTCTGTTTGGGGCTGGTGGCCTCTGGCCTGCCGTCCGCCCACCTCTGCCCAGGCAAATGATGTCTGTGCCTCTTTGCTTTCACTGGCCTCTCGGGTGGTCCCACCCTCTATGCCACTTGTTATACTGTCTACCTACCTTTATTCCTCTTGTCCCACCTCAGGACCGCAGTGTCTGGCTGTCTGAGTTCTGCCCTTCTCCTAGAGGTCCCCTAGAGAGAAACTGCAGGAAGCAAATTACACAGACAGTAAAGACCTTTGTGTGTGTGTGTGGGGGGGGCCCAAAATAGTGTTTCCAGTTAAGTAAGGAAACAAAGACATCCACATCCGATCCAGCCAGCCTCGCCTGTGAGGTCTCAGACCGCCAGCCCCAGAGCGCAGTGGCGTTGGGGTCGCCCGCGTGTGCAGTCCTTCCACACCTGGGCCCCCGGCCCCCTAGGTCCAGAGTGAGGCTCCCGGAACTCCTGGGTGCCACGGCCCACGGCCCACGCCACACCTCAGGAAGGGAGATGCTCCCTAAGGACCCTGGTGCCCGGGCTGGGCCCAGCTCAATGAAGGGCTTCACTGTCTTCCCAGGTTTCTTCCATACGTTCCTCACATGACCTAAGCCTGGAGGAAACACTGACCATCTAGAAAGGACAGGGAGATGGTTTGCAATTCCAAAGTAATTTCTAAGCAAAACGTCCACAACCAGCATAACTACCCCGGCTTCCTAAACCCCAGGGGTAACTCTGTGAGTGTAAAAAGGCCACTAAGCTCGCTCTGGGTGCCGATGCTTTCGTGGCACTGCTCACCAGCCCCTCAAAGGCGTGGCGCGCTCTCTGTTTTCTTACCCCAAATTCTACCTGCGCTTCTGTCGACCACCCAGGGGTCTTGAGTGAACTCTTTCACCAAGGGCACGAAGACCAAAAATGTGAGGAGCTGCTTCCTTGGTGCATCAGGACCTGGCTTTCTGGTGACACTCTGGTCACCAAGAAGGCAGTCGGGGTGGGTGAAGGGCAAACACGGCACCAAGCGGGGTAGCTGCAAAGGCTGACTAGGGCAGACTGATCAAAGAGCGTGTTTGGGGCCATGTAGGACCCACAACCCTGTGAGCAGCCCCGGTGGCTGACCACAGCCCAGAGAGCAGCCAGCCAGGCAGCCTGGACAGAAGGCACTGAAAGGGCTGCTCACTCAGAAGGGGATGTGGGCCACCACCCACAGATGCCAAGTGTGGTACCCAGGTGGCAGCTGCCATGCTGTGCATCAATAAAGGCACCAAAGGGGACAATCTCAGACACCCTAAATGTAACACAAGGCTCGGGTGTGAAGGGGGAGGAGCAAAGGGAAGTTGGTAGGGTTCCAGCTGGGTGGAGCTGGGCACAGCTCCTTGCTGGAAACTTGGCCTGTGGACTTCGATCCCAGCCCCCACAGAAGCTACAAGCAGGTCCCTCGCACCAGCCCTTCCGCCCCCAGCAGGGGAGGCTCCGTGTGAGCACCTTGGGCCTTCCTCCCCAGATTCACTGCAGAAAGGCTCCGGCCTGCTACTTTGGGTGTCTCTCTGCAGCTCTTCACAGGCTGCCTGGAGTTGAGGAGCTCACCCAGGCCGGGCCCTCTCTGACCAGCATCTGAACAGGATCCTGAGCCCTCTATCCAGAGATCCCTCGGCCTCAGGAGTCTCAGTCCCCCACAGCCCAGTTCACAGCCAGTGCTGTGGTCGAGGGAGTGCTTGACATGGGGTTGTCTGACCTGACTACTGCACAACCCGAGCAGAGTTTGAGAAGCCTCTCGTGTTGGCTGTCCTGGCCTCCCTGGGCCCATAGATGAGCTGAGGACCATCACAGCTGCTCCAGGAAGGTGGAGAATGTAGGAAGATGGATATGAAGAAATGGCGTAAAACTCAGCAAAAGAAAGAGGTGAGCCACAGGGGTCGCCCTAGCAGAGTGGAAATACCTAGATGGTCACTAAGAAATGGGGTGAATAAATGGACTTTAATGGGGAGGGTCCCAACGAAGCCACAGTCAGGCAGTGGACAAAAACATGCAGTGTTCCTGAGCCCAGTCCACAAGTTTATCCTGCAAAAAGCCAAAGTCAGAGAGATGAGTGTTGAGAGAGAAAGACCTAGTCAAGGCCAAGGAGCGGAAAAGCAGCTTTGCTCGCAAATCAACTTCCCAGCTCCAAGGGGTTGAGGGGCTACAGACGCGGGAAGAAATGATGCCAGTGAGAGGGGCTAAGGAAGGGGAGGAACATCCGGGGCTTTTCTGGGAGCAGGCAGGGGCCTTCCAGGAACACAGGCGCCGCCCTGCCCCACTTGGGGTCAGTATTTCCGGCATGCCAGAGACGGGGGTCCTTACCCTAGCAGGGGGGAGAGGCAGACCAGTCCAGGTCAAGGTGACCCTGGATCAGGACCTGGACAAAATGTTTCTAGTGAGCAGCGTATCCACCTGCAGAGCTGAGCAGAAGCCAGCCCAGCGGTTAAGGAGCAAAGGAGATGGACCCAGCGTGAGGGCGGGTCGTCCTTCCCGTCACCCCTCAGACATCCACAGGCAGAAGGGAGGAGGCAGTGTCTTCTGCACGAGTGGCCTCGGGTCCCTGAAAAGTAACCTAGGCAACCGGCATCGGCACCACAGCACACTGAGTGGGAGGCTGCTGTATGGCGCAGTTGGACGACCTCCAAAATCAGTGATCTGCAAGTCAGCAAAGACCAAGTGAAGCCAGAGGTTTCTCTGGGGTTTTCCTTGGTGACAGCAGGAGAGGTGGTGTCCTGGGACATACCTCCTGCATTGTAGCCCTGTAACTTTCCCTGAGTGTAACTGCAGGGACCGACATCGTATTTGAACGGGCTGTTTCCCCACCTGGTCCTGAGAAGTGGAAGGCAGCTGGACTGGGTGGTGAGCACTTGCCTGGCATGTGCAAGGTCCTGGGTTCATCCCCAGCACTGTAAAGACAAAAAGCAAACAAAAACAGCCAAAACACAGAATGGAAGACGTGTAAGCCCACCCTTCCATCAGTGTTACTTATATTGGACTTGCAGGTGGGCGCAGGTGAGGTGGCAGAGCCCATCGTGGACTGTCCTCCGAGCCCTGGCGGGCTGTCAGTGGGCCTGTGTGCACCTCCCAGTGAGAAGCAGTGGACTAGGGGCCAGGGATTTAACTCAGGGGTTTGGCCACCTGCCTTGAAAGCACAGAGTCCCGAGTTTGATCCCCAGTACCGGAAAAAAAAAAAAAAAAGAAAAAAAGAGAGAGAGAGAACCAGTGGACTACAGACTGGAGCTGCCTGCCCTGGGACATTAACTGAGAAAGCCTCAAAGCATGAAATGTTTATTTTTTCTATCAGGTCTCACTGTGCTGCCCACGCTGGTCTTGAACTCTTGCGCTCAAGTGATTCTCCTGCCAGACATGCCTGGCTTCATGGAATAATCTGGAAGCCTGAAGCACCACGACGTTGTGGGTAATGCCAGGAGACACTCTCATGGGGTGGCACTGCCCAGAAGCAAATTGGATGTGGCTCACATAGGGTGCTGTGGCCAGGGACTCTGCCCAGAAGTGTTCCCACTGCACAGGCACCTGTGGGTTCCACTGCCCTTGGAGGGCACCCAGCCCTGGCTTTCTGTTAACCCAGCTGGAGCTGCCATTCCGAGAGCCAAGAACCAGAGCCTGGAGCCAGTCTGCCCAGAGGAGAAGATGCCCAGCCCCAGGTAGCACCGACCTGAGCAGAGGCCCCTGATGCTGGGCCTAGGCACGGTCTGCCTGCTGGGGACACTCAGAGCCCCTGGGGTTGGGCTGCTGACAGGAACCGTTGATGCCATCAGAAGAGCCTCCAGGTGCTGTCACTTCTTGTGGCTGCCTGGCTCCCCAGCGAGTGCTGTGGGGCCCTCAGCAGTGCAGAGGTGGACGCAGCCAGAACCTCACATGGGCAGAGACCTGGGCTGAGGGGACTCAGCCAGCTGTGACACTGCCATGGGTCCTAGCAAGAGCAGACCTTACTCTGGGTTGGTGAGGGAGACAGTGCAGGGGTCTGGGCCCTGAGGGTTGCTTCTTCCAGCACCTGTGAGGGCGGGCGTCTCCCTGAGTGGCAGGTGGAGAAGTGGTGGCAGCAGCGGAGAGGCTGTTGTCTAAGAGGAGACCTGGCATCACGGGGAAGCACACCCTCCAGGGAGCTGAGAAGGTCCTGCCAGCCTCCTTGGTCTCCCAAAGGCAGAGAGAGCCCTGTGACAAGGAGGATGCCCTTTCTCTCTCCCGCCTGCCTGACACAGGGCCACCAGCATGCAGGACTCCCACTTGGGTGCAGGAAGTGGGGAGGACTCCTGAGCAGGGTGCTGCAGCTGCACCCTCTCTCCCAGCCACATCAGGGTTCATGGAAGTTGGCCCTCGGCTGCTGCCTTGCTGTCCAGCACGGGACGTAGGGAGGCTCCTGCTGGCTGGCCCTGTGGCCTGCCTCAGCCCCACAAAGCGGCCACTGCCGTCCCTGCCACACATAAGCAGAGCAGCAGCAGCAGAGCCAAGGGGGAGGGAGGAGACCCAGAGTGCAGATGGCACTGTCCCTCGTTCTGTGACACCAGTGCCAGGCAGCGTGAGGCTGTCTGCTGAGATTGCTCTTTCCTTTGCATCCCAGCAAGATTCCATGTACCCTGCAAACTCGTGCAGCCGTGCCCCAAGAGACACATTCATTCCATGACGATGGAGGTGACTCATCGCCAGCGCCAGAGCTGGACTCCGGAACTGCTGCAGTCTTTTGAGCTGTGTCCTTCTGATGTGCGGTATCTAAATCTGAAAAGCAGGGCAGCCTAGGGCATTATACATGTGTTCAGCTGTGGCTCCTAGCTCTTACCTCCTTTCCCAGGCAGGCCCTAGAAACTAGAGTTTTCCCATGAAACCCAAAAGGACAAGGTTCAGCAAGCTTCAGGATGGCTGAACTTGTGGGGTCCCAGGAGGGTGTGGTAGCCCATGCCATGCGTCTGTGCATCTCTCCTCTGTATCCTTTGATCGCTGGTAAATGCAGTTCTGCCCGAGTTCCACGGGCAGCTTTAGCAAATTAATCAAACCTGAGTGGGGGTGTGGGCACCCAGGCTTATGCCTGTTGGCCAGAGGATGGGGCTGTGGCTGGTATCTGAAGTTGAAGGACAGCCTTAGGGACAGAGTAGCCTTGCACTGGGCCCTTCCAGGATGAGGCTTGGAACACAAACGACAACCACATGAGCCCGAGGGAGAAGGCTGCGTCTGCTGCTCCAGGAGAGCAGTGCAGCGGGACTCGCCCTGCGACAGGACCTGAGTGCAGGGCCCACTGCTCGAGCTGCTGTCCCTCTGCGCTGACTTGCAGCTGTGCACAGCACGCTGTGCCTGTGTCCTTGGTCCTCGGCTGTTTGGATGCGGACGCCTTGTGTCATCTCCTTGAGTGTGCCCTGTTTAGGCTGCTAACCTTCCCGCATTCCTGGGCTCATCCTTCACTGGAGCTGGGCTGCTTCCTTCTTCTGTTCTTCAAAGACTTTTCTCAGCATCGCCTCTCCCCCGCTTCTGGAGTTCCAATGACACACTCTTCACACACCCTACCGACCCCGGGCTCCAGAGGCTATTCTCCTTCTCTTTCCCATCTTCATTCCTTCTTGCGAGATTTTCCCATTGGCCAGCTCAAGCTGTGGGCCTCCCCTTCTGCACCTCCACTTGCTGTTGAGTCTGGTGAGCCTGTCATTTTTGTCTGCCTTTTCAATGATGGTGATCATGTTTTCATTTCTAAAATTTCCAGGTGGCTCTATATCCTCGATTTCTTTTCAGGTACTTTCTAGTCTAATATTTAAGTGCTCAACATGGCTCCATTGAGCATTTCTGTACAGCTGCTTTAGAGCACTTGTTGGATAATTTCACACCTTGTCCTCCTGCACTGGGTTCCTGAACATGGCTGGTCAAGATGCTGAGCGATCCTGATTTGCAATGTTTTGAATCTTTCTTTGAGACTCTGGGTCTTTCATCCACCACACGGAGACTGCTGGTCTTAGCCTTGGTAGGCAGTGGACTTAAGGTCAGTTTCCTTCTCCAACTGTTTGGGGCACCATCTGGTTTGGCTGGTGCAGACCCCAGAGTGCTGGGTCTGAGGGGGCCAAATCAACTCCACTGACACACACACACACACACACACACACACGCCCATGCTGAAGCAAGGGCTCACAATTCTGTGGGTAGTTTTCTGGTATTTTCCAGCCCCACAGCTTCTGACTCCCTTCCCAGCCTTCAAGTCAGGAGGTAGAGGTGGTGGTGGACATAGGGGTGACAGAGGAGCTGACCCACCTGTCAGCAGGTCCTCCTGGGCCACGTGGTCACCTGCAGAAGCACCACACACAGCAGGGATATGAGTGCCACTGCTCCCTCCACTGTCCACCATCATTTGCTCTCCCATGGGGCTTTTCTTCATCTTCCAGGACTGGCACCACACCTTGGTCTGCCTCAGTGCCCCTTATGGAGGATGCTCTGCTGGGCGTGTGGCCGGCAAGGGGTGCCCAGGGTGTCTGTCTGGAGCCACGTGGAAAGCCTACATGGGCAGCTCAGGGCCTTTGCACCCAGGAGCATGAGGCAGAGTGGGCAGGGTGATCAGCGAGGGCAGCCTCTGCCCTGTGTCCCAAGGCCTCCTCAGGAGGGAGAGTGCACGAAGCAGATGGGCAGGAGGCCACTTATTATTGCTTCCAGCAGGTGGTGTCTGGGCCTCTAGCTGCTGGACCAGGCTTCCTCCTGAGTGGGAGCCACCTGAACAACTCTCTTTCCCAAGGATGCTGCTCCAGGACCTGCCGTGTGCTCACGGGGACAACACTGTGGCAGGCAGTGGCCACCTCCAGGACAATGGACACTGTGAGCTTCACTGTGGGAGATGCAGAAGATGCCACCAGCACCAGTGTCCCCGTCCTTGAAGGGTCCGACCATGGGCAGGAAGGACACCTGGCCACTCTCCTCAGCACTCATGGAGTTCAGCCTTCTCTCACCTTTGCTGGCACCCAGTTCCCGCCTGTCTCATCCTGTCTTGCCCATCTTCCCTACTGCTACTGTCTTCCTCTTATTGCCTATAAACTTTACATATTAAAGTCAGTAGTAATAGATTAATCCCTAAGCTCTTGCGTGTGTTACAAATGTTTCTGTCCCAATTGTTCTTTAGGTGTAAGAAGTGGGGGACAGCCAGGGCACCCACCCGCTCCGCCTCGCCTGCACCCTGCCTGCCTCGTGCCCCAGGATCGCTGGGTTCCGCCCTCGCGGCTCCCCGCCTTCTGACTTTTACTCAAGCGTTGCTCCTTGGTGGCTGTGGGAATGAAACCTTGAAAGCCACACATCAGACTCCAGCCTGCTCAGCAACCCCAGGACTGTGTGGGGCAGAAGCACCTGCTAAAGCAGCCCAGGCTCCCCAGCCTGAGCCTGCAGGGTGCCCAGGAGGCCCAGGGGCAGGGCACTGTGTGCTCCAGGGTTGGGCACAGGAGAGACAGCTGAATCACAGTGGTTCCCTAAGTCACTTTAAGAGCACAGGCAACCAAATAAGCGGAAGCACATGGACATTTGACATTTCACCTAACTTCCAGAGGCTTACATACTCACTGGCATCAGACTGTTCCCTCCCCTGGATGCACCCCACCACCCCACAGCTGGCCTTAGGCCTGCAGAGGTGGCTACCACCCCCTCCCCAACCAGTGGCTGTGGCCTGGACACCGGCCATGGCCAGCCAGTCCTGGGGATACTCCTTGGCTTCCTGCTGAGCAGAGGCACAGGGTGCCTGAGGGTGCAGGCAGCCTTGCTCGGTGCCTAGGGAGGGGCACAGGTGGCTAGAGGGCACCGTCTCTGCACTTGGCCCTTTCCTGGGACATGCTCCCCAGCCCCGTGGGACTCTCCATCTCCCGACACTGACGGCAGACCTGTGCCGGGGGCCCCATGCCCCACCATGTCATGTGGCCGTGAGGTGGAGTCAGGGGGCCCCACCCTGCCAGACCAGGGTGAGCAGGAAGCTGTCGTAGCAGTGACCTCAGGCCAGTGGGCACATGGTGGGCACTGACAGAGACCACACGTAGCCGCAGCAGAGGATCAGGTTTAATGGTCACTCTAGGGGTATCGTACATTGTTTAGAGCCCAGCCCCATCTCTGGCCAGGGACACAGGCAGGTGCTCTTGGCCCTGGGCTCTGCAAAAGGGGGGCCTGCCCCCAAGCCCCAGCTATGTACAAGAGCGCCCACCTGTGGGCCCCGGGCACGGCGGAGGAGAGTGGAGTCGGGGACCCCTGCCACCACCAGCTCCTTGGCCTCAGGCCTGGAGTGCTGGGGCTGGTAGCATCCCGCACGGTTCTCACCCTCCAGGGCCCAGCCCAGCCCGTCCTCTGTGTGGGGAGGAGACCTCCAACCAAGGCCAGCAAAAGCGAGAGCTGCTGGGCTCAGGGCAATGGGCGTGACCCTAGCCCGTACCGCCTCCTGCTGCCAGCTGCCCCTTGCCAGGCCTAGCGCTGGCCGAGGTCAGTGAGCAGGGTGTCGGGGCGGGGGGGAGCTAACAGACGGGCCACCCTGGTGCTGGTGATCAAATACGGCAGGGCTGAGAGGCTGGGCTAAGAGGACCTGGACACACACTGGACTGGGCCGGGTAATCTATGCCGTAACTAGTAGCATAGTGCTAGACTAGTTAACTAGTAATGCTGCTTCCCTTCAGATTGTTTCAGGGGCATAAGAAATTGCACTTATTTCTATGAACCCCAAGGAGGGGATTTCAACACTGCAGCCTCCAGGCGAGGCTTGGCAGGTTGGTGCCCCAGCCGCTGAGTGTCTGCCGGCCCGGGACTGCAGCCGTGGGGCCATGGGCGCAGTGAGGACCGGACCCCATGAGAACCTGAGTGACCCCTGGGGCCCCTGAAGAGCTCTGGGCAAGACCAGGGCCACGTGTCCTGGGTGCAGCGGCCGTGGCCTGGAGGTGGCTGTCGTGGCCCGGGCCCTCACAGGACCTCATCGAGGTCCAGCAGCTTCGAGTGCTGGCGGCTCTTCCACAGGCGGTAGAGCCGGAAGTCGAAGTAGGTCTCGATCATGTGCTTCCCTGTGCAGGAGAGCAGGGTGGGCTCAGGGCTGGGCGGGACCACCACGCCTGTGGCTGGTGGCGGGACTCTCACCTTGGGCAGACAGCTCCAGGGGGGACTCGAAGGTGACCCTGCAGGGAGCCATGAGGTTCCTGAGGTTCTGGAACAGCTGCAAGAGGGGGCAAGCTGTGAGCTGCGGCACAGGCCCGGAAGACCCAAGGTGGGAAGGACGGGAAGCACCCCCTGCTGGCCTGGGCCGTACCTTCTCCCCATTGGGGTTCCCCAGGATGTAGCAGCCCATGACATGGATGACATTCGGCTCTGGGTTCACCTTGCTCATCAGGCGGCTCAAGCGCTTCCAGAAGCTGGTGGGGGAGGGCCCAGGGGCCTTAGCCCAGGCCCCGGGACTGCCTTGAGCCTCCCCAGCCCAGGACACCCGCCCTCTCACTGGATCAGGTCCTCCTCCTTCTCCACTTTGGCAAAGGTGGCCACCTTGTTCTTGAGCAGATAGAGGTGTCCAGGGCCTCCCTGCAAGAGGCTGTGGGTTAGGCCTCCAGGGGCCAGAGGGAGGTGTCCTGCACCTGCCCCCACATCAACCAGTAGGCATACAGGCACCACCCACGCACACCCAGGACGGATGCACGCACGCACACAGACCATACACCAGACACACACACACACACACACGCACGCACGCACGCGCGCACACGCACACACTCGTGAGGCATGACCCCGGCCGCCTTCCCCACCACACTGGTGCCTCCCTGGTGGGAAGCGAGGGCTGGGCCCCACCTGACAGAATATCAGCATCTTCCAGATCTTGGCCCCTTTGTGATACACGTTCAGCTTCTTCTCTATCTCCTCTGTGGACAGGAGGTATGAGCACTGCGCCAGCCAGTGCGGCCCCCTCCCCCCAGCCAGCAATCAGACATCAGGCCAGCAGGACACATACCCAGGATGTCCTCGAAGGTTGCGTGCTCGTGGTCCTAGGGACAGGTGGGCCATGTATCAGAGCCCCTGCAAACCCCACAGAACCTCTGGGCACCGGGGGGGCGGTGACTGGGGCCCAGGGGAGCAGGGACCACCAGGCAGGACGCTCACATAGAGGATGGGGATGATGGAGGGGTCGTCCCTGCGGATGATGGTGGGGATGTACTCGGCTTTGGGCACCTTGGAGGAGATGAGCTGCAGAGACAAGAGAGCTGCTCGGCGACTGCCCAGACCCATCCCACAGCGGAGGAGCACCCTGGGAGGCTGCCTCCCTCCACAACCCACGGTGCAGCCTGGATGTCCTCCCAAACCCCAAGGGAGCTGAGAGCAGAGGCCCTGGTCCCCAGGCAGTGGAAGGCAGAGGCCAACAGCCCTCAGCCCCTATCCCCGGCAGCCTGCGGAGCACGAGGGGAGCCCAGCAAAGGCTCAGCGCGCCCAGGAGGGCCTCACCATAACCTTGGGCGGCAGGAAGCCCTCCGTGTTGCAGGCCATGGCCTCCAGGCCCTTCTCCGTTTCCCAGTCCAGGTCTTCACAGGCCTCGTCCAGGGTGCAGTGTGAGCTCTGAAGGTCACTGCCTGGGAGGCAGAAGGGGTCACCGAGACAGCGGCCTCGCTGCCCACAGAGCCCGCAAGCCGCGTCCTGGAGGGTCTTGGGGGTGGTAGGAGGGTTGTGTGAGGTGAAGGACAAAGCTGCCAGCACCGATGGGGAAGAGGGGACACGCAGTTGGAGGAGGCGAGCCACACGCAGGAGTCAGGCTTGGCCGGGCGGGTGCCAGGCTCCGAGGGCAGCAAGCACAGCCCCGCAGGACCCTGCCCCGGGTGATGCAGCCCCCAGTTACCCTGCCTGCAAGGTCAGCGTGGTGGGCACCCGTCCCACAGGCGGTTCTGAGGCTCAGGGGCACAAGCGCAGAAGCCGAGCAGTGCTGGGTCCCTGGCCAGACCTGGGGCCTCAGGACTCTGGGGAGGGGCTGACGGCCCACCCGGACACCTACTGTCTCGGGAGTCATGGGAAGTGTCGGCTTTCATGGGGGTGGGGTCGCTCCAGGACCGGCTGAAGCTCCGCTCCCGCCGCTCAGCGAACGCTGCAGGGAGAGCACAACCCCATCAGATGGGGCGGTCCAGGGAGCAGGCCTGGCGGGGCTGCAGGAGGTGGGGTTGTCGGAAGGGCTGAAAGCCTAGTGGGTGGGAGCTGGTCACAACAACAGACGACAACCAGTGGCCAGCTGGGCGCAGGGACAGGAGCCAGAGGCAGTGGGGACCTGGCCCAAGGACACCACTGGGCAGGCCTGGGGAGGCTGTGTGTATGTGAGGGGTGTGCAGCTCCAGGGAGAGGCCAGGGCCTGGGCGGGGCTGAAGACAGGGCTGGGGGTGAGGCCTGCAGGGGCGGGGCCTGGGCTGAACCCTGGGGGTGCCGGGCTGGAGGGGGGCCTGGGACCTCAGTCTTCCCAGCAAGCACCGCCTCGGCCAAGCACAGAGCTGCCCCCCCCCCGCCCCGGGGTCTTACTCTGGGCCTTTACCCGCCGACTGCCAACCATGCGCAGGTGCTTGCGGAAGTTCCTAGGGGAGGAAGCATTGGGCGATGGGGTCTTGGGCGGCAGCCCCTGCCCACCCGGCCCTGACCTTGTCAGGGCTCTGCTTTCAGCTCCCTCCCGGAGGCCCTGTGCCCTCCCAGTGCCCACCCACAGGCAAATCCCCCTCAGCCTCCTCCCTCAGGACCCTCCCACGCCTCTGCTTTGACCCAGAACAAGGGCACCCGCCTCCCAGGCAATCCTCCTTCCTCTGGGTGGTCCTCACAGGCTGTGCACAGGCACGCCCTCTGCTGACCCTAACATCCTGTCCCTGGGCCCACCCCACCCTGAACCCTGCAGCCACCCTTCTCAGGGGACCAAGGGCCACCTTCTGCACAGCAGCCAGGGCGATCTTGTCTGTACCACCTGCAGGCTGGACCAACCACAGGCGCCCACCCCTCCTGGGAAGCAGGTCCTCGCTTCCCCAAACCTTGTGCCAAGGCCCACTGTCTGAGATGGACAGACAAGCTTCCTGGGCACGCTGGTAGGAGCAGGGGAGGCGAGGCCTCGCTACAGCCCCAGAGCTCTGAGCTCCAGGCCCAGACAGACATGGGGAGCCAGCTGGCAGCAGCGCAACTGTCCACGAACCCTCAGAGTGCAGCTTCTGGGGCTGAGAGGAGCCCAGGACACACGGCATCTCGTGCCTGCCACGTCCCCAGAGCAGGGCCAGGCCAGTGGTCGCCACCGCCCTTTCCCCGTCAGGTCTGCAGGGCCAGGAGGGCCCAGGCCAGGCCAGTACAGACCAGAGACAGACCCTGGTGGCGAGTGGCTGGCAGGCCCTACCTCTGGATTACGGACGCGGAATCATTCTCCCGTTTCCGGCGCTTCCTCTCCGCGTAGCCCCTGAACACCCTGGGAAACCGTGGCAAGTCAGCACTGCCCTTGGCCAGAGGCAGGAGGGACACAGACGAGGGGACAGAGGCACAAACAGAAGGCCCGGCAGGGCATCCAAGGCCCCGCTCCCAGCACACCCTACTGTGGCCTCAGTGCCCACAGGCTGAGCACTCCATCCAGGCCCAGTTCCCTGGCCTGCACACACCTACTTGGGGGTGGTAGGGTCGCCCCAAGGATTCAGCTGTGCCCTCAGGCACAAGCTGCACAGGTACTTACGAGATGCTGAAGCCACAGCAGAAAGGGGCAGCATGAGAGAGAAGACACAGTGAGCCCAGACCCAGGCTTCCCTCAGCCCCCAGGGCCCCTGAAGTAAGTCCCCCTCCTGTCACTGCCTAGCAGGGTCCCTCACACCAGCTGCCAGCAGGATGCCAGCCAAGCAGCAGTAGCTGAGGAACTGGGCCCATGCCCAGGTGCTGATCCCAGTCAGCTGGCCTGGGCCAGTTCTGCAGAGGGACAGCAGTCTTCGGATGGGGCGGGGGGCTGCTCTGGCACCTCCTTGGAAGGGGAAACAGACACAGACCCCCAGGAAACCCCTCTGTTAAAACCACTGTGTCACACAGAACAAGAAGGGCACCCCTCACACACCCTGTGATGATGGTACCAGCTGTAGGCCTGAGTCATGTCCCTGAGGACATGAGGACAGACCACAGGGTCTGGGGGTGAGTGGGGGGCTGAGAGGGAGGAGAGGAAAAAAAGGGTCAGAGAGGTCAGGCCAGACAGGAGCTATGGAAGTGACAGCCCCCGGGGTCTCAGGCTTAGCAGGCTTGCTGGGGACCTGGCACCGTGGGACACCAGTGACTGTTCCCAAGCTGGCCCGGAGTCCAGCAAAGGTTCACCAGTGTCTCCTGGGCACCAGGCCCTTGTGGGACTCACGCTTGCATAGTTGTGGTTGCTGTATGGAAGCTGAACAGGTTCTCCTTGGGGAACCACGTGCGGATGGGAACGTCATCTGGGAGAGAGAAGGAACCAGGGCTGGTGTGGATCAGCGCCTGGAATCTGACCTGTCCCATTAGAAAGGGACTGGCCAGAGCCACAGAGTCAGGACAGCAGGGTGCCTGGAGTCCCCACAAGGGCTCCACTCGGCTCTGCACGCTCAGACACCCTGTGACTTGAGGCTTTGGTCCTTCCTCTTCTTAACTCCCTTTGGCTTCCCAGAATTTGAGGAGCATCTGTGAAGACAGTCTACTCCCAGAGGCGGCCAGGGAAATGGCCCATTCCACCTTCTTTGTGCATATGGTCTCGGGCCTTCTCTGATGCCTGACTAGACCTTCTTTTCAGATCCCTCCAGGACGAAGAGGTAGAGGCCAGCACCCACGGTGGACAGCACCTTGCTGAGGGCCCACCCCTTCCCAGGGCCCCTAGAACCCTGCCCAGAGCCCAGGCAAAGAGCTACTAGAAGCTTCCAGGAAGGCGCGTCTCTATAGGGCACCGCAGCTTAGACACAGCCCGCCTTGGAGGCTGACATCCCAGGCCCCAGGCAGCTCCTCAGGACTTCCTGCAGACAGCCCCTTCTTCCAATGGAGCCGTGCATTTTGCTAGCTCATGCCTGAAGATCCTCCCGGGCCCCCTCCTAAGGTAAGTGCTTCTTTCAGGAACCCAGTGCTGGGAGGGCCAAGCCAAATGTAGCCGAGCTCTGCTGAGGTGAGGGAGGCCTCAGCTTGGGGAGTGGAGGGTTGGTCACAGGAGCCTGTGAGGTTCCTCTGAGTCTGCCTGCCGCACACACCCTCCACCCATTCCCAGCCTCACAGTGCTTGTGGCTGTCTGGCTCCAGCGCGCCACCCAGACCTGCCCCTGGCCCCAAGACCCTCACCTGACACTCGATCGACGCTGTACATCCTCTCTAGCTTCTTGCGGCGGCCAGAGGCCTCCGGCAGCGGTGGCTGGTCCAGCCCAAAGGCCCGCGGGGAGGGCCCAGGGGCTAGCTGGGCACACGCAGGACATTCTTTGGAGCCCTGGCGGCTGCCTCCCCAGCTCTGGCAGGGCCTGCTGATGTCCTCACGGCTGCTGCCTGGGCTGGCTCGGAGGGGCTGGCTGTGGTGGTGAGGGTGCCGCTCCCGCTGCCGCTGCCCCTTCACCACTGCCAGCTCAATGGCCTCAGCCTCGGGGCCAGGCAGCAGGGCCGGCTCCCCTGAGATGGTGTACACACGGGGCTGAGGGCCCTCAGCAGCTGGCTTCCCGCTGACAGCCTCGTCTGAGAGGCTGCCCTCGTAGTGGCCATTGGAGACGAGGGACAGGCGGCGCTTGTTCTGAGGGGCTGGCTGCATCTCGGGAGACCCGTCGTGGCCAGAGTAGGCGTCAGCCAGCAGGTGGTCTGGGGAGAGACACCAGGTGAGCCCACAGCCTGCCAGCCTGTGGTGCCTGTCTCCAGGCGCACTGTGGGCAGGAGCCCCCACGGGCACTGAGCCTGATGTGGGGCTCAGGCTGCTGGAACCAGGTCTCTAGGAAAGGTGTTTCCCAGCCTCCCTGCCCTCCCATCTGGGTCTGAAGCCCTTGCGTGTGCACGGGGTGGGGTGACAGGTCTTGCTACCAGTGCATGCTTCTGGGGAGCAGGAACAAACAGCCCCTCTGCAGTCACACCGTGTGCCTGGTGCCAACTCCTCCCCTCCCCCCTGCCAGCTGGCCCCCGGAGACAGTAGTGCCAGCCCCGGGGGTGCCAGGCGGCCTGTTGCCATGCCAACGGCCCAGGCTGGGTGGGTGTCATGGTGATGAGTGATCGGAGCTCCTCCAGGGCCTGGGCCAGGCTAGGGCAGGGGCTACGAGGAGCAGAGTCGAGACCCCAGGCGCGCGATGCGCTGCCTACCTGCCCCGTTGCGGTTCTCAGGGTGACTCTGGGACAGGTACTCTCCAAACGCTCGGGCTGCGCTGCAGGGTGACAGAGGCAAGGTCGGCCCGGGCAAGACCCCGCCCCGCGCCCCGCGCCCCGCGCCCCAACCCGCCGCGCTCACCGCACTTTGGCCGCCACCGAGGACACGGCCTCGCTTCTCAGCGCCCTCCTCCTGGAGGCCGCGGCACCCATGGCCGCGGCCGCGCATCCCCCAGCCTCAGAGCGCGCCCCGCGCCCGCCGCCTCCGCCGGGGGAGCCGCGCCACGCCGCGGGTAGCGCTCAGGCTCGCGGTCGGAGTCCCGCTCTCGCTCAGACCCCGCATGGCCGCTCCGGGCGCTCCGCGCGTCCGCCGCCCGGGTGAGCTTGGCCGCCCGGGGCCGTGGCTCCGCCGTGCGTCACGCTAGGGGCGTGGCCTGCGCCGGCCCTGCCCCGTGACGTAGGGTGTGTGCGGTGCCTCCAGGGCCGCGGAGTTGGGACTAGGCCTTGTAAGCCGGTGGGAGACCCCCACCTGGGAGACTGTCACGTGTTCCAACAAGCCCTGTGGGCCCCAGGGGCTCCCTCTGCTTTAGGGATCCCCGGTCCTATCGGGGCCCTGAGCACTCTGCCTCCCATGGCTGGAGCTGCCTCCCTGGGAGGACAGATGACACATGTCCCCCAGGGACCTACAGTCGTCAGGTTCACTTTGGTGTTGCTCTGACCAAGAGACAGACATGTTCACAATCAGATTTGCCTTTATTAACATCCAGCCGGGGCTCCTGCACCTCACAGAGGCTTCAGGGGGACCTGCGGTGCCAGTGCAGAGAGCCAGCCAGGCCTCCCAGAAGCTCGAAGGGCCCTAGAAGAGATGGCAGAAGCCCCAGGAAAGGGGCCCTCAGGAGCAGGCAGAGCCTCTGCTCAGCACCCTGCCTGCTGCGGGGATGAGAGATTCTGGGAGACCTCGGAGCAAAGGCTTCTGCGTGTCTCGGTCAGGGAGCCCGGAGGACAAGGAGTTCTGGGTTGGTTCCGAGGACGGCCGGCCGGGGTGCCCATGCTGCAGCGAGAGGTCATCCTCCTGTCAGCAAAGTGCAGATGAGGAGGCCCTGACCGCAGGCCTGGAGCCTGAGGGCAGCCTCACAGCTCACCGAGTCTGAGCCACGCTCAACCTGGGTACTCTGGAAGTCAGCATACGCGTACTTGGGGACATCTGGCAGCTCTTCCTCACACTCAGTCTGGTAGTCAGATTCATCTGGAGCAACACAGAAAGCCGCGTCCATGAGTAACTGTGGAAACTCAGGCAAAGCACGGCCACAGAACCCTGCCCCGGGCAGCATGGGCCCCAATCACAGCTGGCCCTGTCCACCGGAGGGTCCTCCGCAAAGACACAGAGCAAGCAGACCCTCCTGGCCTGCTCTCAGCGGGGCAGCCCCAGACCAGACTTCGCCTTCAAGAGCAGAGCTGCAGTGCCTGGCCAGCACATGTGGCCCGATGCGGACAGGCTGCCCCTTGTGGGGAGAGCCGATGGTCCTCACTGCCTTCTCCTTCAGGGTCCACTCAGGTATGGGGCACGACTGGGGATGGGGTGGACGAGGGAGAGGCCTGGCTGGCCTGGGGAGCCCGTCCCGTTGCCGTGGGGTCACGTGGGCTGAGCTTCCTGGCCAGTGGAGTCCCAGTGTGAGTGACTGGGGGGGGGTGCTATCTCCTGGGTGCCCGACTCACCCTCCACTACAGTTGCCTTGGCAGGCTCGATGAGTGACACCATCTCAGCAAGGCCCGTGGAGGAGGCATTGGGGCGGGGCGGGGCAGGGCAGGACCTGGAGTGCATAGTGCTGCTTAACACTCAGCCCACGTGGGCTGCCTCAGAGAGTAGACTGGGATCCACAGGTCACTGCCAGCCCAGCCCTGGAGCTGTAGGGAGATGCCCACCCCCTCACCGTGCTGGCCTTCTGCTTGCTCGTCCCCTGCTGGTCCTGCAGCACCTTCTCCACAATGCCACTCCGAACACAGATGTCGAACACAGTCCGCCCATGCTGGTAACCCACTTCCTGTGCACACAGCAGGCCCATGAGGAGGCATAGGAGCCCCCACCCACCCAGTGCTGTCAGGAGGAAGCTCGGGGCTCCTCTGCCCCCACACCTGGGGCTGGCACTCACGCAGATCTCGTTGAACTTGCCGAAGTCCAGGGTACAGTAGTTGTCGATAGAGGGCCGCAAGTACTCACAGTAGTCACTGTTCTTCACCACTTCCAGCTGCCGGATGCAGCACACGTAGGCCAGGCAGGTCTGAATCTCAGCCATGTTCAACACCTGCTGAGACACGTCCAAGTTTCCTGGCCCAGCCTCACGCCTGTACCTCCTGGCCCAGGTGCAGCACAGGCTGGGGTTAAGTTCTGAGTGCCTCCTTTGTCCCTCCTTGCCCCAGGGCTGGTCCCAGGGCCAGGGGAGGGACACGGAGGGACCTGCTGGCCTCCGCAAGACAGAGGGCATGGGGGCTGCAGCAGGAGCCACAGGGGGAGCCCTGGCCACCTGCCACCACTCCTCCCTTCCCTTTCGTAGGCAAGGGATTCGAGCATTTCCACAGCAGCCACCACCAGGACAGTGTATCGCCCTAGGTGGTGAGGTCCATCTTGGCCCGGCTGCCCACATCAATGGCGATCACCACCTTTGCCCCCAGGGATCTGGCCACATCTGCTAGGGAGGAGGCAGCCTTGGTCACCCCTGGACCAGCGAGCATGGAGGAAATACTAGGGTGGAACCCCAGACCCTGCCTCACTGTGCCCCAAGGGCCAGTGGAGGGGGAGGTGTGGGTCCTGATGAGCACACATCAAACAGGTAGCAACACATGTGATGCCTGCAGGCTGTTAGTCCCCGACTGTGGGCACAGATGGGAACTAAGTGCTCTGGTTTGTCTGCTTGGCCTTTGCTCTGCACACCGCTGTGCTACCAGGGACAGCCATATGCCAGGCACACTTGGTGCACACACAGTGTGTGTGTGTGTGTTCCTAACTGATGCCAGCCTGACATTCTCCCTTGGTACACTCCAAGGAAAACGTGTGCCACCCCAGCCTTCCTGGTGTGGAGGCAGCCATGGCAGGCAGCCGTGCAGTGGAGTGCCCGAGGACCACTGCCCCCATCCCAGCTCCCCCAGCCCTTACTGCACCTGGGAGGTTGTTGATGTAGCCCCCATCCATTAACAGGTGTCCATCCTTGGGGTCACAGAGAGGGGGCATATAGCCTGACAGGGACATGCTGGCACGCACGTACCTCCACAGAGAGCCTGGTGGTCAAAAGGGTCTGGTGGCAGAGGGCCCAGAGAGGAGCACTTTGCCACCTGCCACAGCTTCTTGTCTTAGACCACAGGTTGGCCCAAGAATGTATAGGTCCCACTTCCAAGGAGGGCACTAGGCCAGTGACAGACCACTGCTGGGACCCTAGTCCCTGAGGGCACTTGCCCCAAAGGAAGTGTCCCTCCCTCTGTTCCCCCACGGGGCCCTTTTGTCCACCTGAATATTCTTGCTCCTGACTGTCCTGCTCCACCTGGGTGCTCATGAAGGGGCCTCCCCTGCCTCCCTTGGAGACCTACCCATAGTGCTTGCCTCCTTCCTGAGACCCCTGGTGCCCCTGCAAAAGCACCCGCTCTCCTGCCACGCTCCTGCCACACCCCTGGCTCTATGGACCCGAAGGACTGGCCTTGGGTTCCCAGGGCTGGAGGAGTGCTCACCGTCCATGTGGACCCGCATGGCAGAGGCTGTGATGTCGGTAGTGATGGCAAAATAGGGGAGCCACAGGTCCTGTGGGGAAGGCAGGTCTCAGAGGACCTCCCCCTTACACTGAGGGCTCCTGGGCACCTCACACCAGCCAAGCATGGCTGTGGGTTCTCACCTCAATGTGCTGGTCTCTGAAGATGTTGCAGATGCTGCTGTTGAAGCCAGCTCCCGAGAACATAGATGTGATTGGGTAGGTCAGGTCCAGCATGGCCTTCACCATCGATGTCATGTCCTGGGGACACAGGAGACTCTGCAGAGGAGCTCAACCCAGTCGGAGAGCCTATCTGGTGAGGACATGGCACATGTGTGTACTCCCAGTAGCAGGACACAGGTGTCTAGCAATGTCCTAGGTCTCTGACATCCACAGAGGGTGCCTGCCATGGGCCTGGGCCTCAGAGCGGACATGAAGGCCAACGGTGCCCTTGGTCTCTCGCTGCCCTGGGGCAGCCTCGACCACACCCCTGTGCCCAGGCCTCCAGACTGAAGCAGGAGGAGCAGGCAGGGCTATCACTGTAGGGGGAGGGGGTGTCAGCAGCTGGAAGAACCCAAGGACCACACCTCACTGGCCAAGATCTTCAGAGTCCAGGCATAATCGCCAGGGAGCCCCCGGTCACCTCTCCAGAGAGCAGGGACTCTGGGAGGTGACCAGACACATACCATGGTGATGCTGCCTAGGGCTCTAGTGCACAGGGCTCTTTCCCACACCCACTTTCTCAGTGGCTCTCGTGGGAAGGGGCAGGAAGCACCTATGATCAAGGATGTGTGACTAGTCCCACCTGAGCATGGCCAGTCTCAAGGCCGGCCTGTGACTTCTCGGGTCAGACATGGAAAGAAAAGGCCCTTACTGCTCCTGGGGGGCGGGGTGGCCCAGCTCAGTGGTGAGGAGGGACAAGCCTAGAGCCCCACTGGACGTGCAGCCGCCATGTGGCCTCAAGGAGTGACACTCTCCCTGCAGACCAACCAGGGAGCATGAGCCAGGATGTCCTGGACTCTGCCTAGGGCCCAGTCCACCCCCCAGGAAACCTCTGCCTGGCTCCAGAGAGCCATTGCCACCTCAGTGCTGGCTGCCACCCTGGCAGGTCCCACAGCCCAGCACACCCTCCTAAAGGCAGGAGGAACCTAAGTCACCCTGACCATTGGTACCCCTGTCCTCAGCACCAGACCCTCAGAGGACCTCCCATAGCCTCCCCAGCCTGGGGATGGACCCTTGATACGCTGTTCCCTGCCTGCTGGACACTGACCCCTGTGGCCTCTGCTCAGAGGCCAACCCTAGTGAGTGTTCCTGTATCACTGGGACATAGGATGTGACCCCAAGCCCTTTCCTGGGTGGCCATACTGAGGGGTGGGTGGGGAAGCCATTTCTAGAGTAGAGAGGGCCACACAGCAGCATCCTCGCGGCCTGGTGACAGGCATGGTAGCAGCAAAGAGCACATCTGAGAGCTCCCGTGTGGAGGATGACCAATTTCCCATTCTTTTAAAAAGCAGAGCAAAGTGCCCTTGATCCCACACAGGGCTCCACTGGGTTCTGCCCGATCCTTGGGAGCCGCTCGCTGAAAGGCTTGAGCCAGGAGTGCTCTGGCCCTTTTTGTCCTGCATCTGATGCTTAGGTTCTCAAGCCCATTTAAGATGAGGCTAGAGCTGTTTACGTCTACCCTGAGCCCAGCTCGAGCCTGGACCACCGCTCCCTCATCGGACTCAGACCAAGCCAGAATTCTGCCTGAGGTGCCCAAGGCTTGCTGAGTGCCCCACAGGGCTAGTCTTGTGCTGCTGTCCTGCCTTGCTTTGCCACTTACTCCTCTTGCTCCTGACTGGCCCTGGTCCCCCCCGCCCCAGGACCCTGCATGGCATGCCATACTTCCTGTTTCCAGGGACTGCAGGTGACAGCTATCTTCCCCATGTGGTCACTGGGTGACCACCATGAGCCCATGTCCTTGACCTCTTCGTGCTTCCTTCTCTGGCCCCACTCTGAGACCTGCAGGTCTGTCTCCTTGAGACCAGGCCCTTAGAGGGTGCAGGCTGCTGCTCACCTCAGCCCACTGCTTGGCTCGGATCCTCGTCTGGCTGTAGTTCCGCTCCTTGGCATACAGGGCACCCATGAAGGCCCCAATGGATGTGCCTCCGACCATGTCCACAGGGATGCCACACTCTGCCAGGGCTCAGAGAATGGCCACCTGGGCACAGCCTGTTCACCAGCCAGGACACAGAGAAGAGGTGAGTGTGTCACCAGGGCCCGCCCTGAGCTCTGCCCCACCGCAGCCCACCACTCCTCTGCAGTTCCTGACTCCTACCTGGAGCACAGATAGGCAAAGATGCTGCTCACAGAGGGAGTGTGCATGTGATTTAAAATCTGTGCTGGGCTGCAGTGCAGCTCAGGGATTGAGCACTTGCCTAGCTCGTGTAGGGGCCCTAGTTTATCTACATAGATAAACAGATTAAACCAATCAATCAGTCCTTCTCTGGGAGCTGCGACGGGGAAAGAGGGGAGAAGGGGTCACACATAGAGCCCACCCAGTGTCTTCAACCTACAAACCTTTGCTGACTGCAGCGAGGTTGAGAAGCACAAGGCTTACAGGTTCAGCTGGGGACGGGAAAGAGAAAGCGACCCCCCAAGGAGGTCCTAGTGAGCACCTCAAGAAACTTGAGAGGGAAGGAGGTCCAGGTGAGCACCCCATAGCTCCCTGGGAAGGAGGCCCTGAGGACCCTGGGGCACAAGAGTGTTTTCAGTGAAGAAGTCGGACACCAACTGACAAATACATGATTCTCCTCACATGAGGCACCCACCTACAACAGGCAAATTCATGGAGAGGGAAACTGAAATAGTAATTACCAGGGTTCGGTGGAGAGGAATGGGAGTCGGTGTTTATTCAACGGGCACAGAGTGTGTTTGGGATGAATGTGTACTGGGAATGGACAGTGCTGATAGCTGCACAGCAATGTGAATATACTTAATTATATACTCAGAAATGGCTGAAATGGTAAATTCTATGTTAACTGTATTTTAACACAATACAAAATCTATGCAAAATCATTACAAAAGATAAATACTTAAATATATCTTTAAAAGTTCAAAGAATTAAAGACAAGATTAATAATTTTGGCAAAAAATCAGAAGATTCTATTTGATAAAGTAGAATCGGGAAGTGAAGGTTCTAGAAATGAAAAATGCAACAACTGGAATGAAGAACTCAGTGAATAAATTTAGTAGTAGATTAGCTGAAGAGAGAGATCATGAAACATGACAAGTCAGGAAAAAATACTTGTTGGACCAAAAGCATCAAAAGGATAGAATACGTAAAATACTCTTTTCCAAAGTAGATACAGAGCCAGGCATGGTGGTATACGCCTGTAATCCCAGCACTTGGGAGGCTGAGGCAGGGTGATCGCTGTGAGTCTGAGGCCAGGCTGGGCCCCACAGTGAGTTCAAGGCCAACGTGGAGCTTGTCTCAAAAAAAAAAAATTTCAAGTAGAAAGACCAATAATAAATGGGTAGCAAATAAGTAAAATATTAAAAAAAGGAAACTATTCCTGCATTATTGAAAACCTAAGATAAAGGAAAACATTTTAAAACTAGATTGAGAGAAAAAACAGAAGAGAAGAGGAGGGTTAGGGTGTGGCCGGCAGTGAACATTTGCCGCCTGTGGGAAGCCCTGGGTTGCCTCTAGCACCAGAGGGAGGAAGCAGGGAGGGGAGCTGCAGTGCTTGTTTCGGGGACTCTGGGCTCAGGGATGCAAGGGGCTGCAGCCAACTCCTCAGAGCTCCTAAGTGCACCTGGACGAAAACCCCTGCTGTTGCTGAAACAAGCCAGGCCCAAAGCCTGGGCCCAGCTAGTGCAAGGGCCTGCTGTCCAGACCCATGGAAAGGACCTGGGCCTCTCCCTGGCCTGACGACCACCCCAACCTTTAGGCCAGTGTTCAAGTGAGGGCAAGGCACAGGCGAGTCTCAAGTCCCTCAAATTCTGGGACTCGAGGATGTGGTGACACAGTGCTGTCACCTCAGCCCTAGCTTGGGCAGGGCCAGGACTCAAGACACAGGCAGGGTGAAAGGACCCAGTCACGGTGCCAGCTAGGAGGACCTTCCTACCTGGCCAGGTTGCCTCTGAGATCTTCCATCAGAGTAGGAAGCCATGGCTGTCCCTCCCCAGCACGGATGTAGGCCCCCCCCGCCGCCCCGCCCCGACACCTGTGTCACCAAGGAAGCCATTTGCTGGGCTGCAGGAATTCTTGGGGTTAAAAGTTCTTTAAGGCAGCCGGGTGTGGGGGTGCACACCTATAATTTCAGCATTCGTGAGGCTGAGGCAGGAGGACTGCTGCACGTTTGTGGCCAGCCAGGGCTATATACTAAGTTCAAAGCCAGTGTAACCTACACAGCAAGACCTTGACTCAAAAAAAAAAAAAGTCCTTTAAGGAGCCCACAGCCCAAAGAACTAAAGACTGTTTTTTGCTAGCTCACCTAGGGCAGAGCAGCTCCTTACCCCACAGAACACAGGTGAAAACGGAAAGAGACTCACCAGGCGCACAGTGGGGCGCTGGCGAAGGAGAGGGTGAGAGCTCAGAGGAGGAGACAGCGGTTCGGCTGGCTTGGCTCAGTTCGGCTCAGCTTGCAGGAAGCAAACTGTGCTAGGCGAGAGCAATGAGCACCAGGCACAAGGCCCTGAGCCGGCAGCAGGGACCTGACCTTCTGGCTGTGCACTCTCCGGGGCTGGCAGAGGCTGGCAGGACCACCTGAGAGCCCTCCATCTGTGGCCTGACGCCCTCCTCCTGGTGCCCAGCACGGCACTCGCGGGCTCACCTTGCTCCCCCTCCTCCAAGGACCAAAGCGACAGCGTTGCCCGTCAGCACACACGCCAGGCGGGAGAGGTCTGAGTGCAGGTCTGGGGGCCGCTGGAAGGACCCGCTCATACATCTCCATCTGAGAGTGCAGCGGGAGGGGCTTGAGGACCCAGCCAGACTCAACCCACAGCCAGCGTCCTCTCCAGGACACGGCCCTTTTGGGACCCTGGGGCCAGGGCAAGGAGCTGTCTTAGCTGGCCTGGGAAGAGCCCCACTGGACTCTTAGCAGACAGTGCTTTTGGGGGACACAGGATCCTCGGCAAGGCCTGAGTGGGCTGGGCACACCTGGTGGAGGAGGAGCCCCAGTGCCCGCGGACTCCTGATTGCTTCCACCCGACCACTGCGGCTCTGCAGGCCCCTGACTGAATGGGAGCCTTTCAGCCCAGGCTCTGGCTTTACTCTGCTGGCTGTCCTGGTCCCCAGGATACGGCCAGCCTGGGCTGGGCCTCCACCATACGTCCTATATGCAGGGCACAGTATCATGTATGTGGCGGCCCAGGAGCCCCAAAGCCAAGCTCAGACAAACATGGACTCCTAGCCAGAGTTCAGGCGTGGAGACACCTTCCAAACAGCACCCACAGCCTGGGGGCTGCACAGTCAGGGGGAGGAGGAAGACGTCTGGATGGCAGGCACAGGACGGGTAAGAGCTGGGGGTCCCACTGGCCCCCAAGGCATACCAGCTTGGGCAAGCTCCTCCAGGGGAAGATGCGCCACGGGCAGCAGAGGTGCAGGTGGCCTGAGCACCAGCTCCACATGTTGTGCCACTCCACAGTTCGGACTGGTGCTGGGCCCTCGGCCCTGTGCAGCAGGATCAGCTGCTTCTGGGCACGTAGAGCTGTGCTCTGCAGCATCCACTCCAGCTGTGGGGAGCAGGGCTGTCAGAACCAGGCAAGACTGAGGGCCCAGGGCTGGACGGAGTTGTGTGGGGGATGCCTGCCAGCTGGCCCCACAGGACAGACGGGCCACCGGCAGGGCCAGAGAGTGGCTGCTGCTTCTGTGAATGACTGGGTGGTGGCATGGCCTGTCTGGGAGCTAGCCAAGCTCTGACCACAGGCCTGCCAGGCTGTGTGCCAGGAAGTCAGCACGGCCACACAGGAGCTGGGTGCAAGGACAGGGACATCTCTTCTGTTCCCAATGCTGCCTCATGCACACTCACTGTGACCTCTGCACGATGTGTTCTGTAGTCTCTCACCCTTACCAGGAGGGTCACTTCCTGTCAAATGGGAGCAAGTATTACAAGGAGGAATTTTTAGCTGTCCCAGAATGAGACAGATCAAGCAGAAGCTTGGGGAGGGAACAGAGGAGGGAGGAAATGGGGGAAGAGGTGCCACTCACAGCACAAACGTGGGGAGGTGTGAGGCCTGTGGCTCTGCCTGAGGGGACTCGAAGGCCACCTGGACCTCGCCTATGAACACGCCCTAGGGCAGCAGCCTCAGGGCACCCCGCACCTGGCCTGTTGCAGTGACCCGACCTTGTACCCTAACCGAGGCAGCAGGAGCCGGTGGGGCAGTGCACGGGGGAGGCAGATGGCGAGCGACAAGAGGAGTGAAGCAATGTGCACAAAGCTCACAGTCCTACATGCTGAGGAAAAAGAAAATCCAGGATGAGGTAAAGTAGGGCGCTCTTCCTACCAAGCCTCAGACCTGCCCTCGAACGTGTCACACACACGCTGTGCGGCCTGAGACAGACAGAGGCTCCCAGTCCCCGGGCAGGGCCCCTCCTGGGCTTTGTGCTAAAACTGCTGGAGAAGAACACAGTGGACGCCTCTAACACAGGCAGGAACACAGGCAGGAGCCCGGGCCGCTTCTGCGTTCTTAAAATGTTTTATCCAGAAGAAAAGACAAGTGGGCTGTGGGAAGGGCACCCCTCACCTCACCCACTGTGGGCTCCTGTTCACCTAGGCCCACGATGGGGACGCAGTGGGCCTGCCGCGTGCAGCGCTGGTTCCCAGGGGTAAGCGTGCCATCTGCCCGGCAGAGCATGATCCGGTGGATGTCCTCCTGCTGCCCCAGCCAGCTGGCCAGTCGGTACCTGGGGGTGCTGCAGAGGCGGCAGAGGGCGAGGACAGCTAGCGCCCAACCTTCCTTTCCCCATCCCAGCCCTGGCCCGAGTCTGTGAACCCAGCACAGCTGTGGCCAGGCCCGGGGCGGGGGTGCTCTGTAGGGCAGTGAGAGGGGTAGGGATGGGAGGGCAGCCCAACAGGGCCCACACGTGTGCTGGGCGCAGGACAGCTGGGGTGTGCAGGTACAGGGGCGCAGGGACAGCAGCATGGGCACCGAGGACAGGATGTGCCTAGGCCAGCAAGGAGGAGGCTGCTTTCTATGGGGACCAGTGGGGCTGGAGCCAGCGCACCTGTCCAGAGCCGCAGAGCCAAGGCGCTGTCTGACGTCGTCACTGGTCAGCAGCAGTACGGGGCCTGAGAACACAGCCACCAGTCACCTCTGAGGACAGGCAAGGGGACCAGGGCGCTCAGCTCCCCCAAAGGGGGCTGCTGTGGGAAGTGCAGGCCTGGGCTGCCACCCCTCCGCCTGTCTGAGCTTGGCTTTGTCCCACTGACAGCAAGACCTTGTGCGCATGTGCACTGGGGCAGGGGCAGCAAAGGGCAGGGAAACAAGGTGGCACAACTCCCCACACCCAGAGTTGGGGGCTGCCTTCTTCCTACATCTGGGGTCTCCCACATTAGCACTCTATCATCTGCAACCAGAGCCGGCACCAGGATTCCAGGAAAGGCCAGCAGCGGTGAGGGCAACAGCCAGGAAGAGAGTGGTGCTGGCTCTCGTGGAACCACCCCATCACATGGCAGTGACAAGGGGTATAGTTACCTCAGCGGCAGAGGACCAGGACCTCAGTGCTGGGTACGGGAAAGCCACAGGACCTCGGCAGTCTATTTTCCCTGATGTGGCACAGGAAGGTCTAGTCATTCTCAACAAGCTTCTCCCATAGCATGGAATTAAGACTTAAGCAATAAGTGGGCTGGGGATGTAGCTCAGTGGTTCTGCCGCCTGCTGTGTGAGCCCAAGGACCCGAGTTTGATCCCTGGTACCAAAAACAAAACAAAACAAAACAAAAGAGTTAAGCAATAAGAGATCACAAAGTCTCACTATGCTGCCCAAGCTGGCCCTGAACTTCAAGGCTCAAGCAATCCTCTTGCCTTAGTATCCCAGGTGCTAGGACAACATGCTCCCAGCAACTATAACACAGTTTAACTGGCAGCATGTTTCTTAGAGACAACAGAACAAGGGTATCCTGACTGTTGGGAGGGTCACTGGAATGTGGCTGTCGAAGCTCTGAGTTAAACTGCAGAAGCAGCCCCACCCAGGAGGCTCAGGGCTCAGGGCTCCAGGTCCCACAGGAACAGCGCTCCTGGCCTGCAGACTGGAGCGAGAGCTCCAGTCAGCAGCTTCAGAGCAGTGTCTTGCTGGCACCTCCCCGCCTGGACAGCTGTGCAAGGTGGGCAATTCATCTTCTCCACCTCTCCCCTCCAGGAGGCTCTGGAGCCAGGCCTTGTCTGGCTACAGCGAACCCAGGCTGGGCTTCACCTGTCCCTAAGTGAATGCTGCTGCTCTAGGCCCTCTGCTTAGATTGGGGGGGGGGGGTCCCCAGGCAGGGCAGCCAGGGAAGTGTGGAGCCCCCAAGGCAGTGCTCTGGGCTCTCTTGACGAGGCCCCAGGCCCTGCCGACCAGGATGGCTCTGACCACTCTCTCCTGGGAGGGGTTGGCCCAAGGACCTGGTTCTTTGTGTGGAGACAGAGTTCTTCCTCTTGGGGGACACGGTGCTACAAGCCAAGGAAGGCCCTGGTCTGCTGGAGTTTAGTCTTCCAAAGAATGGGGGCTGTTATCTCCAGTTCTGTGGGATGTGGGCACGCAGGGCACAGCCCCAGTCTGCTCTGGTGTGGACAGCACCGCTGGCCAGGATGCCACATAGCTTCTTTCCCAATATCTGGGTACCAGGAGAGGAGCGGATGATGTGTCTGTGCCAGAAGAAAACCCCTCTCGGCTTGGATCTTTACTGAGCAGAAATGCCCTCTGTGAGAAGTGGACAACAGAGGTGGCCCCATGCCTTGAGGCAAAGGGGATACAGCAGCCCAGTGAGCAGTGTGGCCCCTCTGACGGAGGGTCTGTCAACAGGACATTGTCGGACAGGTCTCCTGGTGGCCTTGAGCTCACCCCACTCTGCCTGTCTCACTGTGATTCCCAAGAATTGCCATGGGATACCAGAGAGTGCAGCACCCTGAGGCAGAGAAGCAGGAGAGATGCGGGCTCCCTCCTGACTCTGGAAAAAAGGATAACCTCTGACACTTTAGCTGGGGTGCACGAGACCCATCCTGCTGCTTTTCACAGCCAGAGCAGCTTTCCTGAGCTTTGGGGACCCGCAAACAGTGGATCCCTGGCTCCCACTGTCCCATACTGCCACCTGCACGTGATACACCTGCCTTGTGTCCTGCCTCACAGGCCAGACGAGGGGGTGACCAGAGCATAGGAACTTGCTCTGTTGGTCCCTACAAAACAAAACAAAAAAATGAACCTTACTTCTGCCTTATACCAGCACCAAAATCAATCCCAGGGAGACTGTAAATTTAAAAGGAAAGATAAAACAACGAAGTTTTTTTTTGTTTTTGCTTGTTTGGTTTTTTTTGTTTTTGTTTTTTTGTTTTGGTACCAGGATCAAACTTGGGACCTTGGGCCGGGGATTTAGCTCAGTGGTTTTGCTGCCTGCTGAACAAGACCCCCGAGTTCGATCCTCGGCACCAAACAAACAAACAAACTCAGGACCTCGAGCCTGCAAGGCAGGCAGAGGAACCACTGAGCTAAATCCCCCGTCCTTGTTTTGTTTTGTTTTTGCAGTACTATGGATTGAACACAGGGCTTTGCACTGAGCTACATCCCCAGCCTTTTAAAAATTTTTATTTTGAGACAAGGTCTCACTAAAGCATTAACTATTAAATTGCCCAGGCTAGGTTTGGATTTGTAAATTCTCCTGGCTCAGCCTCCCAGATCAAAGGCATGCACACCATGCCTGACACAACAAGGTTTTTGGTATGTCTTCAGGATTTGAGGGCAGGATGAAATTTCTTCAATAAAACACAAAAGCAGTAACCATATGAGAGAAAAATGACCTACAATACAATTAAGAACTTCTGCTTGACTAAAGACAGATTAAAAGGATAAAAAGTCAGGCCATACCAGAAGGAGACCATATAAATATAGGCAGCTGAACTGACGAAAGAGCAAAGGTGCTGCAATGGGAGAAGCAGAGGTGTGGGTCAGCTGGACACCCACATGCAGGGTGGCAGAGCAGACGCCGCTCTGTCTGTAAAGCTGCTGCTCAGACCAGCTCTCACGCACCACAGGATCAGCGCAGACAGAACCAGAGCCTCCCAGAGGATGGGAGAAGCGGAGGGGAAAATCTAGATGACCTTGTGTTTGGTGGTGACTTTTAGAGATAGTGCCTAAGGCATGACCCAAACACAGGTAACTAGGAAGCTGTGCTTTCACTGTGCAATAACCCATCCACAACAAACACTGCCAAGGAACTAAGAGGACAGGACACAGGCAGGAGAAAACGTCTACAAAAGACAGAGCTGGCAAAGGCCGTTACTTAAATACACAAAGGACTCCTAAGTATCAGCTATAAGAAGACACTCCAGTTACAAAATGGGCGAACACTGTGAAAAGACACCTAACCAAAGTAGATGTACAGACAGAAAATAAACACCTTTTTCAAGCACTCCATGCGTCATGGCAGAAATGCAAATTAGAACAACAGTGCGGTGCCTGGCTGGCCTGTCAGAACAGCCCAAATGCACAGGACCGCACACAGGTGCCGGGAGAGGTGACCAGGAGCTCTCATCCCTGGGGTGGGGACGGGAAGGGGCCCGCCGCTTGCTCCTCAGAAACTGCACGCACTCTTACCACAGGATCCAGCAGTTGTGCTTCTTAGCGTCTGCTCACCCAACAGAGCTGGAACCGTGTGTCCACAGACACTTGCACTCAGATGCCTGTGGCAGCTTTATTCACACAATTTACTCAAAACCTGGGGCCAACCAAGATGTCCTTCAGGAGGTGAGTGGATAAACACACTGTGTCCATCAAGACAATGGAATATTATTCAGTGCTAAAAAGAAGTGAACTCTTGAGGCATCAAAAGACAAGAAGGTGGGCCAGGAATTTAGCTCTGTGGTGCTGCCACCTGCCTTACAAGCGCAGGATCCTGAGTTCAATCCCCGGTACAAAAAAAAAAAAAAAAGACATGAAGGAAGCCAGGTAAAGTGATATATCCCTGAAGTCCCAACATTCTGCCTCAAAAAAACAGGGGTGGGGTTGTAGCTCAGGGTGAGGGGCCGGGTTCAACTCCTACTATCATAAAAAAACCAAAACAGAATAAAACACAGAAACAACATGGAGGAGCCAGTGTTGTAGCACACACCTGCAATTCCAGCAGTCGGAGGCTGAGGCAGGGGGATCAGAAGTGTAAGCCCAGCCTGGACAACACAGACTCAGTGAGACCTTGCCTCCAAATAAATAAATAAACAAAAATAAATAGGGCTGGGGATGCTGCTCAGTGTGAAGACCCGGAGTTCAATCTCTAGTAACACACAGACACAAAACATGGAGGGAATTTAAATGCATATTACTAAAAGAAAGAAGCCAATCTAAAAAGGCTACATACCGTAGAACCCCAATTACATGGCATTCTGGGAAAAGTGAACTACAGAGACAATAAAAAGATCAGTGGTTGCCAGTGTTTTGGGGCAGGTGATGAATAGAGCACAGAGGAAGCACAGGGCAGTGACCCTAGTCTACAGGACATGGAGATGGTGGGCAGAGCAGGCCGAAGCTCCACGGGCAGCCCTGACTAGTCGGGCAGGTCCTGGGGGCCCCAGATGCTCCGTGGGGACTATGAGCAGTGAGGAGGCTGTGCATGGAGGCGGGGAGTAAACGGCATCTCTGCGCCTTCTTCTCCATTCTGCTATGCACCTAACACCGATGCAAGAAAATCTACTGAAAGAGAAAAAAAGTTCTCTCTCTGCCTACACACACACAGACACGCTGACTCACACACACACACACACACACACACCAGCCTCCAGTCAGAACTGCTCCGTTATTGAGCTCTTGCCCAGCATGTGCGAGGCCCTGGGTTCATCCCCACCCAGCCCAGCACTGAAAACAAAGAAAGAAAGTGAACAAAAGCTAGGAATATATTTCACTAAAGGGAATGTACACAGACAGTGAGTGCATGAGAAGATGCTCAACGTCACTAGCCACTCGAGAAGAACACACTAAATTAGGAGTGTGCTGCCCCTCACACCTATCAGGACACCTAGACTAAGAAGTGGTGACAGCACAGAGTGCTGGCAGAGACGGGGGAAACTGGGCCCCTCACTCAGAGCTGGTAAGATGCACAGCGGCATGCAGTTCCCTGTGAAATGGAACACACTTTTCTCACACTCACCACACTCCTGGGCATTGATCCCAGAGAACGGAAAACTTTGGAGCACACAAATATCCAGGACACAAAAGATCAGCGTAGTTTTCTTCGCCATCCCTCAGACTGGAAGCCATCCCCGCCCCAGAGGACAGTGGCTGAGGCAACGGCAAGGTCCATAGAGGGACCGTCGGCAGGAGCAAGGAGGCGAGCCCCAAGAGGCCGCCCCTGCCTGGGTGCAGTTTCATTCCACGCTGTGGGGATGCCCAACAACCTGACCCCACGAGGGCACGCTCCTTCTTTTTTGTTTGGGGTTTTTTTTTGTTTTTTTGGTACCAGAGATCGAACTTGGGTCCTTGCGCTTGTGAGGCAGGCGCTGTGCCACTGAGCTGAGTCCCCGGCCTAAGGGCGCTGTCCCTCTGAGGGCCAGCTACCCACCACTTGCTGCCAGTGTGTCTTCTAGGAAGCAGACAGCTGACATGCGCCCCAGGCAGCCTCCAGAGCCAAGGCGGGGTCCTCAGGGTAGGGCTGACGGTCAGGGACGGCATCCCGGGTCAGTACTGAGGGACAGGGTGGCATCCCGGGGCCAGTGCTGAGCCCTCCTCTCTCTCAGATGTTTCCCTCTGAAGAACATCTCTTTTCTCTCTTTTGAAGTTCTGGGAATTGAACCAAGAGCCTTTGCTTTGTGCTGCCACTCCAGCTCTTTTGCTCTCTTTTTTGAGATAGCTATGGTCTCGCTGAACGGCCCAGGCTCAGCTCACTCACAACCTGCCAGAGTGAAGCCGGGACCTCACCTCAGGTGCAGATGCGGGCCAGGACCAGGCAGGCTCTCCGATGGCTCTGAGCACATGCTACAGCCCCGGGGCCAAGGCAGTGAGCGGCACGTCCTCAGACACAGGCAACGCTGCCACTGTGCACAGGCTGCTGGCCATGTTCCCCGTGTCCCACATGCTTGCTGCCTCGCAGAGCCCAAGGTGGTGACCTGCAGAACACAGGGCAGGCGTCAGTGGGGCAGCCATGGGACAGCCTGCGCTGGCTGGAGCAGCTCCCCCATCCTTCCAGTGGGTGGTTGGCCCTGGGCACACACAGAGCTGGCCAGGAGGGACCTGCTCTGCCCTCTGGAGCTTGGTGACTTCATGGACAGTTAAAACCTGCCAGGTGAGAGGGATCTTCACATGACCCAGATGCCTGCAGTTTCCTTTATTTTTTGTCCTGGTACTGGGGATCGAACTCAGGTCCTTATGCTTGCGAGGCAGGCGGCAGAACCACTACGCTAAACCCCCGGCCCTCCCTGCAGGTTTCTACCATGCACTCTAGGAGCAGCACAGGCTGGAGGATCAGCAGCATGCCTTTACCATCTTGTCTGCATTCAGTCTCCAGGACCAGTGGAGGTGTGGAACAACTCCCAAGAGGCTGTGCTGGGGTCAATCAGGGAGCCACCAGCAGAACTGCTGGGGGGGAATCAAGGCAGGCCACCAAGGGCACTGCAGGGGCTCCTCCAACACCTCAGACCTTCACCCAAGCTTCCACGTGGGTGAAGGGCCCACAGCTGGCATCTCCTCAAGGAGCATACACCTGGGCCAGGGTTCCTCAGCCTCCACCTGAGGGCCCTACCACACTTCACTCCCATCACCAAAGCCCCTTCCTGAAGCATACCTCCTTCGTCCATGGTGGTAGCTGAGGGCACAACCTCGCTGCTCCTACCAGGCTCTGCCATTGCCAGTTCCTGCCTGCCTGGGGTCTCCTGCGCCCTACTGCCCCATGTAGTGTCCTCTCCCGAGAGCCCAGCATAGTCAGTCACTGCAGTTCCCAACCCTGACCCTGACCCTGTAGCACACGGAGGGCACTGCCCAACCAGAGGCAGGAGGTAGGGGAAGGGATACATCAGATCTGTGTGCAGAACTGGCCCACACAGGAACCTACCAGGACTCCTGCAGAGACGCTGAGAACAGGGACAGTGCAGAGCCAGCACTTCCGCCCTGGCTCTGGAATGCACAGCCAGGGCAGGCAGAGCAAGGCAGAGCAACCCAGGCCACAGAAGTGGGCAGGACATGGGTGTGACTGCATGTGATGGCCTGCAGAGCCGAGGTGTGAAATGGGAGCCCAGGACTCAGTGTCAGTGCAAGCCAAATGGCCTGGGTGCCAAGAACGGGAAGCCTTAACTAGAGCAAGAAATGCTAATCCAGGCAACGCTGCCGCATCACAAGGCTTGGACTATTCTCCAAGACCACGAGGCAGCCGACCAGAACCAGTCACTGTGAGCACACCTAAAAACAAACACAAAGCAGAACATCTCAGCAGAGATACAGAGAGGAACCAAAACTCAAAACCTAAAATAAAACCTTCCTGGATAGGCCTCATAGCAGAATCAAGGTGACAGAGGAAAAACGAAAGTGATATTGAAGACAGATCAAAAGAGACTATTCTATCTGAACATCAGAGAGAAAAAAGGTGCAAAAAAGTGAACAGTGCCCCAGTATCTGAGACAATAATAAAGGCCTAGAATTGGTGTCATTATGCTTCCGGAAGTGGAGAATGAATTCAAGGTTGAAAGAATATTTGAAGAAATAAAGGTTAAAATTTTCTCAAATGTGGTAAAAAATGTAAAACTATAGATTTAAAATGAGAAAACCCTACATAAGATAAACCCAAACATATTTGTGCCCAGACATTTCAAAATCAAATTTCTAAAAACCAAAGAAAAAAAAGTCTTGAATATGGCCAGAAAGATAACAAATTAGCTATCTGCAAAGAATTTAAAGACAGGGTGAGCCTCCCTTCCCTGAAATGCTTAGGACCCGAAGTGTTTCCGATTTTGGAACGTTTGTGTAGACTACTGGTTGAGCAGCCCTAATCTTAAAATCTGAAATTAAAAACATTTTGAGAGGCTGGGGATTTAGCTCAGTGGTTTCGCCACCTGCTGCACAACCGCAAGGACCCGAGCTCGATCGTCAGTACCAAAAAAAACCACAAAACCATTTTGAGCACCTACCCCATATTCAAAAGTTTCAGATCTTGGATTCTGAATTTTTGAATCAGGGAGGCTCAACTGTACTTGGATTTCCACAAAATTTTTAAAGTGCTGAACTATAAGAACTGTCAAACTAGAATTCTATACCCAGTAAAGACAACCTTCAGGGTGAAGGTAAAGACACTCTCAGAAGAAGAAAGACGAAAAGAACAAAGACGCTTCAGATGGAAGGGGAAGGGTGCCCGGAGGAACACCAAGAGCAAGAAGAGAGGACAGCAACAGGAACGGGAGCTGTCTAGTGAGCAGCATGGACACTTCCCCTTGTGACTTAACAGCTGGAAGACAAGTCCACGCTCTTCGGCGTTCCCGACACACGGAAAGGAAGCTGTTAAGACAGCACCTGCAAAGGGAAGAGCATGGGACCCGTGCAAGGGTAGAGGCTCACCCCTCCCAAGTGAACAGTACTGGGGCAACAGGTAAGGGTAAGCGTGGGTCCTGGGGTCCCTACTGTGACCACTGAGGATCTTCTAGGAAGAGATAGGGGAAGCCACAATTGATAAATAAATGTGATGAGCTCAAAACGGCCAAGTAAGGCCAGGTACGGTTCTGCGCACCTATGACCCTAGCCCTCAGGAGGCTGAGGCAGAAGGACGCCAAGTTCAAGTCAGGTCTGGACCACTCGGCAAGTTAGTGAGGTCCTGTCTCAAAAAAAAAAAAAAAAAAATTAAGAAAGGAGCTACAACTACAGCTCAGTGCAGGCTCCAACATCACAAAAAAATAAAAATAAAAGGTCAGGCAACCTAAAAAAAGGTAGGAAAAAAGGGTAATATTCTTTTTTAAAAGGTGGGAGAACAGAAAAAAATACAATGGCAGAGATAAATCCTAACAGAATAATTATATTAGGTATAAATGGTCTAAAGAGATAAATTAAAAGATAATGATTGCTATAAGGGATGACAAAATTACAACTCAATCATATGCTACCTGAAAGGAACTCACTTCAGACACAACAGTACCAGCCCTTTGAAAGCAAAGGGTGGTGCCCCCCATCAGCAGCACTCAGAAGCACAGACAGCTCTGCTCATGTGACTCAGCAGAGCAGGCTGTCCTGGAGCAGAGCTCTGCCTTTCCCTGTCGGCCTCCATTCGCACAGCTGTCCACCAGCTCATCCTGGCGCACACGTGCAGACCCGGGCCTCACGCAGCTCACGTGTCACTGCAGGGACACACATGCATGAACCAACTAGGGGGAATCAGTAGAAAATCAAGCAGAAAAGGGGGTAGGAGGGGAGGCAGGGGTGGAGGACAGCCAAGCACTGGACAGCAGGAGGCCCTGCGTCTGGGGCTGCAGACACTGCCGGGCCACAGGGGAGGGGGCCGGGGGAGGGGACAGCCAGAGGCCAGAGGTACAGTGGCTCCTGCGTAAAAGGCATCCCCACCTCTCGGAGAAAACAAACTGAAACGCCACCTTCCCTGCTGGGCGCTGGACAGACACAGCAGCCTCTGCCTCCTGGTCTCTTGCTTTACCCTGCTTCCTTTTTCTAATCAGCTAGCAAGATAGGAGGGAGATATAGCACATTCCTTCACACCCACAGGAGAGCTCCCCTCAGCACTGCCCACCCAAATGCATTGCAGAAAACCTTCCAGGCAGAGGATTTCGCTCAGAAGTTCTGCCTCCTGCCTTGCAACTGCCTTGCAAGTGCCTCCAAGTGCAATCCCTGGTGCCAAAAACAAAAAGAAAGAAAGAAAGAAAGAAGACCTTCCAAGCACTGCCACAGTAAGCAACCCCTCTACCCGGCCCATCGAACGGGGCTGCCCCGAGTGGGACTCCGGGCACTTCCCAGGGGTAGCTCAGCACCCAGCGCCAGCCTCCGTGCCTCCCCTCCCCAGGCCGAGTGGAGATGGGAAGTGGCACTTCTCCAGGCGGGGCCAGGCTCCAGGCAGGGAGGGCGGAGGGCACCAGACCGAGGCCCAGGAAGGCAGCAGAGGGCTGTGTGGGTAGGAGGGAGTGGGCAGGGCAGGGGGGAGCAGTGGGGTCCATGGGTGGGGCTGGAATCCATGGCTGGGGCTCCGAGGCTGGCTCTGAGGCTGCCTCCGAGGTGGGGGACACACCTGTCGCAGGTCCCTGCTGGAGGCTGCCTAGGATCTTCTCACCCAAGAGATGAATCAATCGAGTCACCACTTGGAGGCAGAAAAAGAAGCCAGACCTCAAACCACACTCTTTTCTTTCTTGAGCCTGCTTCTCCCCATATTGTCTGTGTTGCTTATGGTGGCCTTGAAACTAGAAATTCTTCTGCCTTGACCTTCCAAGTAGCTGGGTTGCATGCTAGTGCTCCGGCCACACCACACGTTAAACCATGAAATGGTGGGAATTAAAGACCCCACAATGATGCTCAAACAGGACACTGGGCCCCTTTTTCTGCACTGCCCTGGGCTGAAACAGCTGTGGGTTTGGGTGAGAAGACCCACACCAGGGCCAGCTGAGCAGGAGGCAGGTGTGAAGAGTGGGTCCCTGGTGACCTGAAGCCAGCTCTGCTCAGTGCAGGCAGACAACTCAAGGAAGCCACTCACAACCCCAAGGAGGACAAGGACAGACAGACTGCTGGGGCCTCCTGAGCTGAAGCTCACCCTGCAGGGTGCCATCTGCCCCTACCTGGATGGATCACACCAGGGCTGGGCACCAGATGATACCCAAGAATCATCACATTTTAGATATAACAAGATTATTTTCAACTGTATTCATATTAAACTTTTACAGTTGCAGATTAGTGTATTTAAGGTCCAAGTATCAAATATTTATAACTTGTTTGTTTTTTTTAATTTTTTTTGAGATGGGGTCTTGCTATGTAATTCACCCTGGCCTTGAACTCACTATGTAGACCAGTTTGGCTTCAAACTCATGGTGATCCTCCTGCCTCAGCCTCCTGAGTGCTGGGATTACAGGCATGCACCACCATACCCTGTGAAAAAACTAATTTTTAATTGACAGTACTGTCATAATTTACTTTTTCGATGCTTCTGCATACGAATAAAGTGAGTTGAGTGCTTTTTAATTGCTGTAAGTTTCAAGCTGACGGAAGACACACTGTAGGCTGTCTAAGGACCCTGCACTTGAGAGGCAGGTGCAGCACCACTGAGCTAAATCCCCGGCCCTCCCACCACTGCTGTTGGGTGAGTCAAGGAATAATTGAGGGGACACTGTGCTGTCGGCATCCACAGCCTCGAGGTGACCTGGGAGCAAGTGCTTTTCCTCTCCTTCTGCTTGGCCTCCAGGGCCCCTCTGGACTGAGTCCTGGCCCTCTGGTAACCCTGAAAGGAGCCGGATGGGGGCTCTTGTGGCATGACTGCCCAGGGCTGGTGAGCAGGCCCGCCCCACTGCAGGCCAACTCAGGATCCTCCCTTGCCCAGGCAGCTATGGTCAAAGACCCAAAGTTTAGGATGAAAAACAAATAGTATGCACAGAGGGGTCCAAAACACATGCCAGAAAGTACGATGCTTTACATGCAGCGGATTCAGTGCCAACTGCTAGTTGAGGCTTTTAAAAGTCCATTTGATTCCAGAGGACTCGAGACACACACCAGCAGAGGGAGAGCACGGGGATGCCGTGCTCTGCCATCTCCGCAATATTTCAATTCACATACACCCTGGAAAATTTTTGAGCCAATCCCAAACACGGCATTTTATCCATTATTATGTGAACATGCTTCTTTACAGGATAAAAGCCTTTAAAAACATAACCACAAAGGGCCGGGGGTGTAGCTCAGTGGTTCCGCCACCTGCCTTGCAAGAGCAAGGATCCGAGTTCGATCCCCAGTACCAAAAAAAAAATCATTTTCCATGTCAAGAGGTAAAGGCTCAATAGAGACCAATAAACGCATTAAAAGGTACTTCACACCTGTTTTTGTGTGTGCAGTCCTTGAACCCAGGACCTCTGCACTAAGCTAGACCCCAGTCTTTTTTTTTTAATTCTGAGACATAGATCTCAGTAGATTCTTCAGTTGCTCAAGTTGGGCTCAAACTGGATTCTCCTGCCTCAGCCTCCCAGAGGCTGTTCTCAGAATGCGCCCCGCCTCCTCGGGTTACCGGGAATCTAATTCAGGACGTTGTGCTTGCCAGACAGGTGTGGTGCCGCTGAGCTACATCCCCAGCCCCTCAGAATCTCCTGCAGTCACCAGGAAGTAAACATTCACCACACAGTGAGGAGCCACTTCCTGCCCGAGGGCTGAGGCGAAACAGCTGCCCAGGTCTGGAGAACAGGCTGCACTTGCCGACCTCAGGTGTCCACCCAGCAGCTCCCCAGGGGAACGCCGGGTCTGTGATCGCAGCCCTTGCCAACCCAGCGCTTGGCAGCCAGTGTCCCACATTAGCCCCAACTGGAAACCACCCCATGGCCACTCCAACAAGACGCGAGCCCTGCGCAGAGAGGCCCTGGCCTTGCTGCCGAGCATCTCACCCAGGCCTGAGCTCAGTCTGGCCTCAGAAGATGGGCGACCTCGGGGTCCCAGCCAGGTGCTACAGGCAAGCGGTTGCAGCCTTCTGAGAAGCAGCCAGGGTGAGGGCGGGGACATGGGGCCAAGAGGGCTCTGCCCCCCTGGCACGGACTCTGAGTCTTCTGCAGGCCCCAGGAGCAGAGGAGGTGCCTCTACCTTCCCCAGGGCTGCTGCTGACTGACTGCAGGACGCAGACCCCTGGGCCCCAGAAGAGCCACCCTCTTCCCTGGAAAGGGCCAACACCTACGTTGGGTGTGGCTGGCGGAGTGTGCAGCACAGCGGTTCCCACACTGCCTCAGAAGCTGCTGAGCAGTGGCCAGGGCACCTGCCTGCTCCCAAGGGCGAGGCCCTCATACCAAGAGGCAGCAACACCCCTGATCCCACAGGGAAAAGGCAGACCAGAAGCAGGAAAGGCGAGGGGCAGCCTGCAGCTGCAGCCTCAGGCTCTGCTAGGTGCTCCCGGGGTCACCACCATCACTAGGGGCACCTCGTTCTGGGATGGCTAAGTGTTGACTGAAGCGCCTAAGTCTGTGCCTGCAGACTCTTCGCTGTCCCTCCCCTACTACGGACTATTCCTTTGGGCAGCTCTGGCCAGGCCCCAGTCTGAGGTCAGGTTCTTCCCTCTGAGACACCCACGTTACTCATACAGGGGGACAACCAGAAAGACAGCTGCACCAGGGCCCTCACCCCTCCCCACCCCACCTGTCCTGAGCAGTCCCGGGATAGCCTCTCCCTGCAGCGTGCCCTCCTGTTACGGTCTTCACACTGACACACCTGCCTGCTCCAGGCATGTCCTCTGCGAGTCTAAATAATCACCTGGCCTTGTGCAGCCAGCTGCATCAGGCTTACCTGCGGATACCTGCGCTTGATGGACGTCAGGGCTCCTGCTGGCAGCTTGGTTAGCTCCGAATTCCGCACAGCATGCACCATGGTCACCCTGGCCTGATGGGTCAGTGTCTCCACCTGAGGGACAGGAGCTAGGGGCTGGGGCCATGTGACACAGTCCAAGGGCCCAGCACGAGCAGCAGTCGTAGACAGCCTGCAGGAGAGCTGTGCACAGCCAGGCTGTCGCAACACAGGCAGTGTTGTGAGTGTTGTGAGAACAAGGAGCAACGTGCTTTGCTTGTGATGGTGCTGCAGACTGCAGCAGGGGCTGGGTGCCACAGAGCCCACAGGCAGGCCCAGCAACCCAGCATGTTCCAGCTGCCATGGGCTGGCACAAGGCAGCCTGAACACTCCCAAGAAGGAGCCATCAGACATGTCCTGTGAGGCTGTGGGAGCCCTACCAGCGGGACTGAGGAACCTGCACCAGAGACCTACAGGGTGTGCAGAGCCAGAGGAGGTCAGGAAGCCCCACACTCTGACGTGGAAGATCCCTTGCCCAGGCAGTGCTCAGGGGAGGCAGGCAGGAGTCAGAGGAGCTGGGGCTTCCCAGGAGGAAGTGGCCCTCAGTATACGCTCACAAGGCCCCTTGAGCCCCAGTGAGGCTTCCCCAAGGCCCAGCAACTGGAGAACATAGCATGTTCCAGGGTGGTCAGCCACAGCTCAGGACAGAGAGACCCACCTGTGCTAGGGGCCCTGGAAGCTGGGATGAGCTGCTGGTCACTCTCGAAAGAGACCTCAGGTAGCAACAGTGGCCCCTACCCTCCAGGGCTCCAGCACCAGCAGGGAGCAAGTGAGTGCCTAGCAACCAGGAGCCAGCACCCCAGACACAACCCTGAACAGAGGCAGGGCCTGAGCTCAGCCATGAGCTGTGGGGGATCTGCCCCTGGAGTCCTTCAGAGCATCACAGAAAACAGCCAGGGGACCGACACCTACCACCCCAATGAGGTCTCTGAGGCCATACTCCCCCACCAGGCGCTTCTTCCCATCCTCCTTCCGGATCACAGAGCGTAGCCTGCCACTGAGGACGATGTACGTGGAGTCGGACTTGTCTCCCTGCCTACAGAGACACAGAGGCCTGGAGGCCCTTGGCCCAGCAGCCCAGCAGCCCAGCAGCCCAGCAGCCCCACGGGATGAATTTCCTTATCCCCAGGCACCCATGGGTTCAATGGGTCTGCGCACACCACACATGTGCCGGCATAGCAAATTTGCACAGACACCTTTTCCCGCCTGCACAGTAAGTCCACATCCTCTTTCAACAGATACGAGAGCCCATTAGCAGTGACCTTTAGCTGGACATGGTGACTTTTGCCTGTACTCTGCAACATACCTGTGGGCCTCACCTGTATATGGCACGCCCAGCCTCCACTTCCATCCAGTCCAGGGCAAAGTCAATCTGCCGCACAAAGGACATCCTCTTCATGACAGTGTGCGCCACACCCAGGACAAAGGCCGGCTGCTTCCGCATGATCCTGCTGGCAGCTGGAGTCACTCCGCCACCCAATCCCACCAGGTCCACCACTTGGGGTCACAGCACTTGGGAGCCCATGGGACACCGCTGCCCTGCCGCCCAGACAGTCATGAGATGCTGCCGGCTGCCGGGGAACAGGGGAAGCCCTGCTCAGCACTGGGCTCCCTGCCGCACAGACCACTCGTAAGGCCAGGGTCCTGGCAGTGAGGTCCTGCACACTGCATTCACATTGAGGTTGGATGGGAGCAAGTGCTTTGGGGCTGAGGGGTCTATTCTGGGTGGGTGGAGTGGCCAGAGGCTCTGACCCAGGAGGACATCATCCCTGGGGCAGAAGCAAGGGCTTCCTGGGGTCAGGTAGGGCAGCTCACGGACTGCTGTCAGCCACACCGGGTAGGACAGATGCCACTATCATTTCCTGAGAACAGGAGGATGGAGGCTCTGCCTCTCCATAACCCAGGGAGATGGCAAGGCGGTCCTGCTACTTCATCCTGGGGTTTGAGGAGAGTCCCAGGACACTCTCAGGATGAGGCCAATAGGATGGAAGTGTCTACAGCAGGAAATGTCATACCATGCACAGACTCGCGCACACACGGGCAAGGACACACACACTGACAAGGACATGCACAGGGACACACACATGGACAAGGACACCCATGGAGATGCAAAGACAGATAAAGACACATGGGCGTATACACAGACACGTACACACAGACAAGGACAGACACGGGTACACATATGGACAAGGACCCAAGGACAAGGACACACAGACAGACAATAACAGACACACACATGGAAAAGGACACAGAAATGTACACATCGATATGCATACAAGCAAAGACATACACGCACAAGGATGCAGACAGACATAAACACATACATGAGCGTGCAGGGCACAGGCAGATGCAGAGAGCAGGCTGCACAGAAAGCAGGGTCCAGGCTCCTCGCTGTTCTTCCTGCGCTCTCCCAGGGTGGCCCGAAAGGGTGGGGCAGCGTACGGCAATGCATGGTGCATCTAAGACAGCAGATCCACACAGCACAGGAGGATGCAGGTCAGTTCTGCGTGGGGTCCCCTTGCCAGTGGAAGGGCCTGAGAAGATTTCTCCCAGAGCCTTAGTTTCCCCACCTGTAAAATGAGTCCTTCCCAGCACACTGAAGACCTCAGACACGGTGGCAGGCTACCACCTAAAGGGGCTCACGCCAGCCCTCTCCACAGTCTGAGGCACTATCCTCACTCCCTGGCTTGCTCTGTTGAGGCTGCCGTCGCCCAGGGGTAGGATAACTGCTCTGGAAATGCCTTGGCTTGTCTGGGTTTAACATGTTCCGTACGTCTGTCAGGTGGCTCTGATTTAAATCTCATCATCTGATGTTAACCAGCTAACAACCAGTGGTTAGAGCTGCCTGATGGGATGGCCATGCATGTACCACCAGTGGTTCCAGCCAGCGGGAACGTGCGAAGTTGCAGTCAGAGAGGATAGCACCAGGCAGCTATCTATGGGACAGATGGAGACCACTGGCTGATTGCCGAGGAAGGGCGCATAGACATAGCCATCCACCCAGCTGTGGCTGCAGCCCCATGGCCCAGCAAGGTGACAGCAGCCCTGGGCCTGCAGAGTCCTCAGGGACAGAGGATGTGGGATCACACGAGTGGAAAGGGTGGTGAGTGGGGACGTGGGAGGTGTCCTGCGCCTCCAGGTGGGCAAGAAGAGGTGACTCACTCGTAGAAGAGGGCCTTGGAGATGGACAGGAAGCCACAGTCCCTGTTGGCCCTGAAGGTAAACATGAGGGGCTCGCCTGTGAGCACCACCAGCTGCCCTACCATCTCCCTGGGGTGCGTGAGGAACAGGCAGGTGTCCTCCTGGCTGTCGCTCTTTCGCTGGTACACATGCAGTAGCCCTGAGACCACGAACAAGATGTTGACATCCTGGTAAAAGCAAAAGGGAGAGCTGGGGATTTAGCTCAGTGGCACCACGCCTGCCTCACAAGTGCAAGGTCCCGAGTTCAATCCCTGGTACCAAAAATAACAACAACAACAAAAAACCCAGAGTGGGCTTGGAGTCTCCAGAGGACCAGGGCCCCAGCAAGGTGACCAAAGGGCTCCACAGGGCCCCATGAAGCTGCCCTGATGGACACAACTGATACTTTGCTGTTGTGGCCTCTGTGTATCTGTGGACAGAGCTATCCCTGCTCAGAACCTTCCCGTAGTGTCAATAGTATTATTTGTTTATTTGTTTTGGAGACAGGGTCTTGCTATGCAGTTCAGGCGGGCCTGGAACTCGGTGATCCTCCTGCCTCAGGCTTCTGAGCACCCCCATGCCCAGCAATTACTTAGTTAACAATCACAGGAAACTTGCTTTTCCCATCTCAGAGCATGCACCTTCCCTCCCAGTGCCCTCCAACCTCCTGGTCCACACACATGTGCCAGCCCCCTGCTCCCAGAGAAGGCCCCTGCACGCCCTGAGAAATTGTGGGGGGCCACATGGTCATCCTCTGCAACCTGACAGACCAGACCCTACCCTGCTGTGGGCCAGTACTTGATGCCAATAGCCCTGCCACCCTGTGCATACCGGTTCTGCATTGACACTCACAAAACCAACCTCCCTGTATCCACAGAGGGACTCAGTAAATCTGCCCTCCTACCCCAATCCCTTGGGTTCCAGCAAGAGGGCTGGGGCAGCAGGTGCCATGTGGGCAGCTGAGCACCAGGGCTGAGGCTGCCTGAGGGCACCTGCTTGCAGAGATGGTGCCAGAGGGGTGGCAGCCTGGTGAGGGGACGCCTCCCTGAGCACTGCCTCCAGCTGCCTCGACACCGACCAGCGGAGTGTGCAGTGCCCAGCATGGGCCCAGTCCCCCATGACAGGGCCACATCACTCTCCTGGTCACCCTGTCTTGACACCACAGTGCCTACAGGGACTTGGAGAAATGTCACTCGTCCCTCCAACAGGGATGGATCCTAGAACACAGAACAGGTTTCGACATGGCCTCAAGAGGCACCGAAGTGAGGGCACAAAGGACAAGGCCAGCAGGGAGGCAGACAGCTACAGCTACAGGCCCTCTGTGAGGATGATCACTAACACAGAGCCGCAGGCAGAGTGTGCACAGAGGCATCAGGGATATTACAGAGAATGCAGAACCAAAGAGCAGTATTCTGGTGACTTATGTAACACTGTGGTTTCACCTGAGTAAGAAAGGAAAAATAATTTCGTAAAGAAGAACACTGTAAAGATGCCACCTGAAAAGATTAACTCAGTGGGCCCTCATCGCATGCCACCTGCAGAAATTAGTGCCCGCATGTGACCCATCAGGCCAGGAGCAGCCTAGAATTGGGAATCTGTCCATGGTCACTGGGCTGCAACACGCCCACAGAACTGGCCCCTTCTACAACACAGGGCAGCACACAGACCTGTGAGCAGAAATCCGTCTAAGGCCTGAAAGCAGCAAAATGTTTAAACTCATATTTCATAGTGATAGCAAAAAAAAAAAAAAGAAGAAACCTTACCGCCCACCTTTAGAAGATGACAAGGAACTAAATCATTAACTTAAACCTCTCAAACCAGGCTAGGTACAGCTCAGTGGTGGAGTGTGTGCTTAGTGTGCTCAAGGCCCTGGGTTCAATCTCCAGCACCATAAAAAAATTAAATTAAAATTTAAAAAAAACTAACCCTCTCAAATCTTGTGAAGGGACATAAGCCTTGTGCATCAAAGGCCACTAACATCCCTCCTCCCAAAAAGAGCCAGCATCGAAGCCCTCCAAGGGAAGAACAGGACACTGTGAGACATAAGACCAAGCCAAGTCAGAAGCATTGGAACACAGCAGTGGGCTTCAGTCCTGGGAGGCCCTTGAGAGTCAGGGAGGAGCAGTCAGCTTCTCAGTAAAAGGAGCTTTAAGTGGGGCCAGGGATTTAGCTCAGTGGTTCCGCTGCCTGCCTTGCAAGCACAAGGACCTGAGTTTGATCCCTGGTACCAAAAAAAAAAAAGGAGCTTTAAGAACTAAAAGCCAGATAAGAGAGGGGACCTACACAGAAGATGTAAGGGACACATCACCCCTGCCCAGTGTGGACCTCCCAACAGCTACCACGAGGCTGTGAGAACTGCAGACAAAGGGCAACCCACTCAGGACCCCCCGTCTCTCAGGAGCTATTCCTATTCTCCATTCGTATTCGCCAATAAACCTTTCCTACTCTTAAAAAAAAGAACTGTGGACACAGGCTACACAGCTGCAGGACAGCAGCACGGCGGTTATGTTTTAAAGGAGCCCTGTCCTTCAGAGATGAATACTGAAGTATGCACTAGCAATATGATGGCAGAATTTGCTTGGGTTGGGCCATGAGGAAGGGCACAGACTAAAACAAGAGAGGTCCATCCATTCTGTGTGTTTGAACCCTTCTGTAACAGCAAGTGTTTAAAGGAGAACGCTTAAGAAACTCACCAGTCAAGGTGCACAGGCTCTGCTGAGAGCCTGATTCGCACATAACAAGGAGAGACTACTAAGAGCCACGTACAAGGCCCTCCAGGGGCTGCGAGCACACAGCTGGCTGACACCCCATTCCAGTGGCGGCGGACTAGGACGACACTAGGCTCAACACTGGGCTAGTGCCCCAGGGTCTTCGCCTGGAGAGCAATGATGTGAAGGGAAGCAGTTTAAAATCTGCAGAGGGAAAATAATTGGGGGAGGAGCAGGGTGTGGTGCAGAGTTACTCCAGCACTCGGGGATGCTGATGGAGATCCCAAGTTGAAGCCCAGCCTAGAAAACTTAAGAGACTTAGCAAGACCCTGTCTCAAGAAATAAAACAGACGAGGGATGTAGCTCAGTGCAAAGACCCTGGGTTCAATCCCCAGTACTGCAAAAGAAAGAAAAAAGGAAAGAAGGAAAGGAGGGAGGAAGGAGAAAAGCCAGAAAGACAGAAAACAAACAACTGGGGAGCGCTAAGGAGTACAGCTGTGAGAAGGTCAGCCATGAGGAGGTCACACATGGAGCTGGAGACAGGCACCTGAAAAGCGAGAGTGAGCAGAGAGACACCTTCCCGACAAACTAGTGACTGAGGGTCCTAAATAGCACAAGTAAATTTGTTTAAAATTATTACAGTGGAACAGAAGATACCATACTGATATGATCTGAAAATCTTACTCCTGGATTAAATACAACTCCCTCCAAGCTTTAACCCTAATTAAGGGACTACAATGTCCAGCTCTGGGTGATCTGGATGGCCCAGATAACTACAAAGGTAGGGGCTGAATACAGGCACCCACTGCTGGTGCACATCTACCGAAAGCAGGCGGGAGTCCTCCTCAGGGAGGTGGCTCCTCTTGGCTCCCGTGTGTCCATGGCACTAGCACTTGAACATTAAACAGCACATGGTATCACATCCAAGCCCCCATCAAGAACTCATGGGGAGACAAAGAAGTAAAAGCAGCAAATAAATACATGAAAAAATGTTCACCATCACTGGTCCTTCGAGAAATGCAGATGAAAACAACGCTGAGATTCCACCTCGCCCCAGAAAGAATGGCTGCTATCAAGAAATCAACCAATAACAAATGCTGGCGGGGCTGTGGGGAGACAGGAACCCTTCTCCATTGCTGGTGGGAGTGCAGACTGGTGCAACCACTGTGGAAATCAGTATGGAGATACCTCAAAGAACTAGGGCTAGAGGTCCCATTCGACCCAGCTATCCCCCTGCTGGGTATCTTCCCCAAAGAATTAAAAGAATCAAACCACAGTGATATATGTGCACCCATGTTTATAGCAGCACAGTTTGTAATAGCTAAAGCTTGGAAACAGCCCAAGTGCCCATCAACTGGAAAACGGATAAAGAAGATGGGGTATTTTTATAAAATGGAGTACTACTCAGCCATGAAGAACGAGAAACCAGAGATAGCTAAATGGATGCATATTGAGGCCATACTCATAAATGAAATAAATAGGACACACATGTGTAAATACTGAATAGTTTCTCTAGTGTGAGAAACTGAGAGTGTAAATAAGAATTAAAATGATTAAAATAAATAATTGATAACTTGAAATAGGAAGGAAAGGTCCAAAGGTGTAGGGGTGATGGGAGGGGAAGGGGAAAGGAAAGAAGGGAAAGGAAAAATTATGAGAAAAGAAAAAAAATGGAAACAAAGTCTGTGTAAATAGGGAAGGGTGGATGCGGTGAAGGGCGCACAGGGAATGGGGGAAAAATAACCAAGATACATCATGTGCAGGTACATGCACCCAGTGATAAATGTAAACATACTGTGTACCTAAAGTGTACCAATAAAAGAATTTAAGGAAAAAGAACAAAAAAAGAACGCATGGAGGCGGGCAGGTTAGCACACACCTGTAATCCCACCAGTGGAGAGGCTGAGGCAGGAGGAGCTCTGTGTGGGCTACACAGTGAGCTCAAGACCAGCCTGAACTACATAGCAAGAAAAAAAAACTCATGAAGACTAAAGAAAATAGAAGCAACTCAGAGGGAATAACTGCACACACAATGATGCACTCAACACAAAGCCAAACCCAAGACATTTACCAAGAATTAGAAACATTTCAATTGTGACAGCAGACATTACTAGGAAGTCGACATTCTAGAACTATATAAATTAACCAAACTATGGCTTTGACATCAGATTAGACACTGGATAAGAAAAATTACTGAATGTAAATGAATACATTGACACCAGAAAAAGTTTAAAAGTGGAAAACACAGGTGAACGTGCCAGGCTCACAGGAGGTGAATGAGAACATGCAGACACCAGCCCCACCCTGAGCTCCACCCTTGCCTGACAGCTTCCAAAAGGGGTTCAGGGACACAGACTGAAGCCTGGTGAACTGCTTGAAAATTCAGCCAAAAACTCCACAGCCAGCTCTGTCGCAGAGAAACTGCAGACAACCGAAGCTCCTAATATCAGCAGGAGGAGGCACTGTTCTCAAAGGAGGAAGTCCTAGCACGCAGCTTTGCTGACCAGGAGTCTGCAGCAGAGGTCCCTCAGGAACAAAGGCCACAGCTCAGTGGCACAGCTGTGCTCAGCAAGCACGAGGCCCTGGGTTCCATCACCAACACCCAAACTGAGAGGCGGCACGTGCCAGACCTTGGTGGTGCACCTGTGATCCCAGCGTTTGGAGGCTGAGGCAGGAGGATCACTGCAAGTGCGAGGCCAGCCTGGGCTACATAGCGAGTTCAAGGCCAGCCTGAACTGAACAGTGAGCCCCAGCCTCAAAAGGCAAAACAAAACAAAACAAGGATGGCAGCAGAGGACACGACATATGCGTGAGTGTCACTCGCCTCTGACCACCATCAGAGAACCCACAAAACTTCACAGTAGCTAGTGGGCTGGGAGGCAGGGTCACAGCACCAAGGACAGCCATGGCGGGGAGGGCATCTGGCTTTTCTTTCCTCCCTTGTCCCTCAACTTGGATCTGAAGGCTGCACCCATCAAGAAGCCATGCTATGCTGAGCCACGGGTACAGATGGCAAAAGCTCTGAAGAAAACCCCCACCTCCGACCAGAGGCTCAGGAAGTGGCTCTGAAAGCTGGAGAGGGTGTGAGGCAGCTTCCCTTTCCTTTTCTCCAGGTCGTGGCAGCAAGAGAAAACAGAAGGATGAGCTGGGGTGGGCTGGGCTCCTGACAGGAGCCACAGAGGAGGCAGATAGAGGCCGGACTCAGGTCAGGATGTGGGGCCGCCAGATCTTCCTGAGGAAAAACATGTGCAATCCAAGCCCTTCCAGCATCATACGCAAAAGTGAGCTCCATCTGCAGCAAGACCTGAGGGTGTGCCAGCTGCGGTGGTGAGCACCTGTAACCCAGCTGCTCGGGAGGCTGAGGCAAGAGTGCAAGGTCAAGGCCAGCCTGGGCAGTGCAGCCAGATGCTGCCTCCAAATAAAACAAGGGGCCTGGGGACGCAGCTCAGCAGCAGGGCACTTGTCCAGCACAGGCAAGGCCTGGGCTCCATCCCCAGTCCTGTTTACCAGGCACCATCCACAAGGCAAAACAGCAAGTCCTGGAGGAGATGACGTGCACAGTCAAAGGCCAATCAGGGAGCACTGTCTAGAAAATACAGAGACATTCTAAAAATCAAAAGGGAAAGAACAGACTCTCAACAGAAAATGGGGGAAAGGACAGTCTCTCAGGTTGAACACAGCAAACAAATGCCAGAGGTGCTCGACCTCATTAGTAACTGAGGTAAATGAGATCGAAACACAAGTCTGCACTCTAAGTACCACCACACTTAACTACAAAGCCTGACAATCCGCTAGCTGGCATGACGTGAGCGGCAGAGGTCTCGCCAGCTCCTGGAGATGCCCGTGACCTTGTGTCCGTGCTTGGGGTCCATGCAAGGGTGCGTGATGGACAGCAGGTCCTGAGCCCTGCCCATAGCAGCCTGGGCTGGGTACAGCATGCATCACCCAAGGTGGGGCAGCAGGAGGGCCTGGCACGGTGGGCAGGCAGAGTGACGCAGCGACAGTTGATGACTCACCCCACTCCACGCCAAGCACATGGCAGGTGCAGTCAGATGCACAGAGCCCGAGAGCAGGCGAGACCCACCAGGCATCTGCTCACAGTCTGTAGGCCCCTGTGTCCTCATCACAAGGAAACACACAGCTTCCTGGCTTCTGTACACCAGATACATGCAGACTTTAAGAATGTCAGGGACACAAGTCTGCATATTAACACACAGGAGGAAGACCTACTCCACAGTGCCTGGCGATCCCAAAAGCCCAGAGACAGTTGCTTGGCTGCGAGGAGCCCCACGGCACACTCCTGCATGAGGCCTGGGGGAGCCAGAGGGCCCCGTGAGAGCTCGGTGAGCCACCAGCACTGCCCCACCCCGGACAGCTTCGAAAGAGAGGAGGAAAGCAGGGAGCAAGGGCTCCAAAGGTTGTGCCACGGCCACCGCCCTGCCCAGAGGCGTGCTCACATCCAGCTTCCTCAGGGTCAGGAGGTCTTCCTCGGCGGCTCCGAAGATGGCATCTGTCTGCCCACTGGAGCCAGTGTGACCCCAGGGACTCTCTGAGTCATGGAAGATAGCAGAGGGGGTCTCTGCAACAACCACACTTTTCTTGGTCTGGTGAAGAACAAAGGTACCTGCTGTCAGAGGAGAGGCGGCAGGCAGAGCATGAGAAGGCTCAGCCTAAAGCCTGGAGCCAACACAGTGGTACCCCACACAGCACCTGGGCATGTGGAAGCTCGGGCAGGTAAGGACCTACCTTGCCAGCCACAGAGTTCCCAGGGTGCTTATCCGAGTGCAGCAGGACCCTGGCGCGGTCATATGCCATCCCCAGGTCTGAAGTAGCTCCCACACAGCCCCCTACGAACAGAGGGAAGGCTCAGTGGCTCAGGTACCAATGCGCCAAGCACAGGCTGAGCACACCCTGCACATCAAACAGCAGAAGCCACGCAGGTAAGATGCAAATGTAGATGGCAAGGCCGTCTTGCTGGATGCCTTGTGTGCCAGTGTGGTCCATCTGGTGTGGCTGTGACAGGGTCCCTGAGGCTGGGAAATTTATAAACAAGGAGGTGATCAGCCAGCTTCTGCCTCAGTGGCTGCTGAGAAGCAGAAGGGAAACAGCCAGGTGCAGAGGGAACCAAACATATGGGGTGGCCTTGCTTTACAAGGACGTCCGCTTGTGATGGCAAATCCTGTCACAGGAGATGGGCGTTAACCGGCCCCCTACTCCGTGCAGATGGATCCCACATGACCTAAACACCTACAGTGAGGCCCTATCTCTTTCTTTTTCTTCCTTCCCTTTTTCTTTATTTATGTTTTTTGGTACCAGGGATCGAACTCAGGTCCTTGCACCTGCGAGGCAGGTGGTGGCACCGCTGAGCTACATCCCCAGCCCGCTCCCTTTTCTTGTGGTGTGCTGGGGCTCAAAACCAGGGCCTCTCTCCAGCAAGGGAACACCACTGAGCTACACTCCCGACCCCCACCAAGCCTCTACCCCTCCAACACAGACACCCAGGGACCAAGCTTCTAGGGTATGAACCTGCAGGAGATGAGCTGCGTTCTAACCACAGCAGTGGCCTGCAGTCAACTTTTCAATGTTGTCAAACACCTGTCTTAACAAACCTCTAAATCACTTCAGCTTCTGACAAAGCACATGAGCTCTGGATCACGCACATCTGGGTTTGGATCTGACCCACCAACACCAAGCTCTGTGCGCAAGTGACTAGCTAAGCTGTACTTTCGTCATCCAAGATCTAGGATTCATAACACCCATTTCTCACACTGGTAGGGTATTTTTGTTTGTTTGTTTTGTTGGGGTTTTTTGAGATAGAGTCTTCCTGTGTAGTTCAGTTCAAGCTAGTCTTGAACTCACTATGTGGCCCAGGCTGGCCTTGAACTCATGTCGATCCTCCTGCCTTAGCCTCTCAAGAGCTGGGATGTCCAGCTTTTCAGGTTGTTTTACGACTTGCACAAGGTCATGTACATAGCACTTGGCATCAGTTGGATATAAACGAATTGCCAAAAAACCACATCTCAGATGCACACAACATGAGTAGATATCAACAACATGCCACCAAGAGAGAAGCACCAGGCCCGGGAGCACATCACATGCTCCATTCCCAGGAGGTTCTAGTAGTGCTTGAAACCAGAGCCGTGGGCACACAGACTCCATGGGAAGGGTCAGCCTGCACCACCACGCCCAGCCAAGTGACAACACTTCTACAAAGGAAAGGCAGCCAGAAGCCAGGGCAGTGGGTGAGCAGGGCTGGGAAGGAGGCTTACAGGCTGACATGCTGCTGGTGCCAGGAGAGCAGTGCAGTGGCTCAGAGCACCCAGTGCATGTGTTCCCTTATCTGGCTTGACTGGTGGTTCAGTTTATAAAGATTCATCAAACTGCCCACTTAGGATCTGCACATTCCCTATGAGTATTACACAGCGATAACAAGCTAATGAAAATAAACATAACATAGAAAATGGGCAGATGTATGAACAGAGCACAAAGGATAACTTAAAAATAGATCCAAGTAATGAAATGTCCAGGTCAGGGAATCCATGTCAACAAATAAGATCAGTGGTTGCCCGGGCCAGGGAGGGACAGCAGGGAGTGGCTACAAGGATCCCAGGGTCTTCAGCAGGTAGTGAAAAGGTTGTAGAGTCAGGTGGTGGCGGTCCAAGAATGATTTTGTGAATGTGCTGAAAACTACCGGCTTGTACATGTTTAAAGGGTAAACTCTATAGTATGTAAAATATGTATTTTTAAAGCTATTACTGAAAAAGAATCCATGCAGATTTGGAAACCCAAAACCTAAAGAAGATGGCACCCAAAAAACAAGAGAAAATGAAAGGCTTTCGTTAATGGTGCTGGGTAAACTGTCATCCTAGACTAGAGCAGTAACACCCGAGTTACTTGCTCACCCACACATCGACACTGCAAGAATGAGCTACAGATGAATGAAAGCTTAGAATATGTTTATGACCCAGGAAGGTGCAAAGAGTAAGTATGTACGACCTAAAACACAAATCACCAGGTGCTAAATAGCTGGTTTTCAACAGAGCATCAAGTGTTTCTGCTAAGCAGAGGGCCCATGGCCACATTTTCTGACAGAGGTAAGAGAAGGATTCCCCCTAGAGCATATACCTGAGCCCTGATGGGACAGAGAAGGCCTGGGGTGCATGGGCTGGTAGAATGGGGGTTGCAGAGGGGCTATCAGTGTGTCCAGGGTAAGATGCCCCCCAGTGCCTCAACCCAGGGTGAGGGTGCAGGCGCTGGTTCCTCTTCAAAGAGGATGCCCACCTCTTCAGGCTACAGGAAAAGGTGCAGAGTGTAGAGGCCATGGGTGCAGAGACTTCTCAGCCTTCCCCCAGGTACACTGTGCCTGAAGGCAGGGCCAGCTGGCTAGTGGTGGGGTTCTTTATCTTGCAGGGCCAAAGAGTCAGGGTCACCTGTCTGGGACTGCCCAAGTTCGTCCAAGATCGCATTGTGGATAGAAGGCAGAGGGACAGACTGGCTCCTCTTCAGCAGAGGCCCAGAGGCTGCAGGGCGGTTACTGCTGCAATCTGCAGGGAGACAGGAATAAGTGGAGGTAAGGAATCCTGGGAACAGGTGAGGGGACCCAGAGACAGAAGAGGAGAGCTGGGGGCAGGAGAGGAGAGCCAGGCTCATTTGTCAGGTGTCCTGGGGCTTACGAGGTAGCTACAGGGAACACGGGAGACCCATGTGGAGCAGGAAGGAACCTGGGCCCGAGGCTGAGCTGCTATTCCTGGCGGGGCTGTACCTGAGTCACAGGACTCCTGGGGCCATGGTGGCCTCTCAAGCTGCTCCTCTGAGCCACAGGACGTCTGCCTCTTGGCCCATCTGACAGCCACGCTGGCCACAGATGCAAGGGGGATGACCTGGCTTTCCTGTGACACAAGAAGGAATAAGAATGTAAACACAAAGGGATGTTTCCCAAAATACTAGCAACTGCAAACGATACACCTAACATCCTCACGAGGGAGCATCCCAGTGAGGAGATGAGCACTCATTAACCACAGGGGTGCAGCTGAGGCTCATGCCCACCTCCCAGGGGCTGCTGGAGTGGAGGTGAAGCCACCGTGTCACTTCTTCCCACAAGAACCTGACCAGAGGGCCGGGGATTTAGCCCAGTGGTTCCACCACCTGCCTTGCAAGCGCAAAGATCCAAGTTCGATCCCCGGTGCCAAAAAAACCCAAAACTTAGGGCCAGGGATTTAGCTCAGTGGTTCCAGCGCCTGCCTTACAAGTGTAAGGTCCCGAGTTCGATCCCTGTGTCTGTACCACAGGCTGCTATTGCCCAGGGTCACCCTGGGAAGGGAGCTAAGATTTGGGCCCTGCTGCCTCTAGCCAGGTCACAGCTCAGCACAGACAAGGGCAGGACAGAGCCAGTGCCAGCAAGAGGGACCTCAGGACCTGTGGAGGGTCCCAGAGCTCAGGGCAGGGACAGCACGAACACTGGTGTGCAACCACCTGCCGAGCCCCAACACAGCACCCCGACCCACAGGAGAACTGAACGACAGACAGTGGGCATCTCCAGGGCGGAAAGATCGACACTGCCACTGCCACCTCCCAAAGTCCCAACAACCCAGCCCTAGGATGGCCACGGGGCCGCGCAAGACAGCGGCTGCACTCACAGGGTTGAAGAGCTCTATCGTCAGGCCTAGGTAGTTGTGCAGAGCCAGGAAGGTCACCCTTTGCAGCCACACCATGATGATCTGCAAGGAGATGTCTGGGTTTGAGCAGTTACCAGCTCTGCAAGGGATCCGCCACAGATCCCCTCAGTTCAACAGCCCACCACGGCAGCGCAGGATGCCGGTATGGGGAATGGGGTCAGAGGCACACAGCAACTCTGCATTGTTTGTGCAAGTGTTCCGTAAGTCCATAATTACTCTAAAACGGGACAATTAATTTAAAAATTTTAAAAGCTCTCCAGGCACAATGGCTCTCACCAGTAATCCCAACTACTCAGAAGACTAAGGCAGCAGGATTGCAAGTTCAAAGCCAGGCTGAGCAATTTAACAAGCTCTTATCTCAAAAAAAAGAGAAAAAAGTGGGAGGGGCCTGGGATGTGGCTTGACGGCAGAGCACTTGCCTAGGTCCTGGCTTCAACCCCAATACAACCAAAAAAAAATTGTATGTACATATATAATTCTTTTATTAAGCCCTCTGGGGGAGGGGGAGAGCTGAAGACCTCTTTGAGGTTAGGAATATTAGTTTTATTATAAAATATTAACAGCCTTGGGCTTTTTTTCTCTCCTTTGTTCAGAGACGGCTGGGCACATCTATTCCCCTAATAAAGGCTTGCTGTGGCCTGGTCTGGTCTTGGTCTTCGGCACTTTTACCTGACATTTCTGGTGCCGTGACTCGGATGGTAGATGGTCCATTAATGGATGATTCCCCGCAGGATGGGGTTGATTGACCTTTTGGCCATCTCCATCGGACCAACCCTATCTGCCATTGCCAGGACTCTCCGGGGCTCTCTACCTTTGCCATTGCTGGTGCTACACATCCACACCGGTCACCAATGTCTGGGTGAGTAGGCAGTTCAGCCTCCCTCTCGTCGGGTTCTCTGTCTCGTGTTCTCTCTCCCTCCGGGGACTCCTCAGAAATCCAAGCGCTTGGTCAGAGAAACCCCCACGGCCTCTGGGCCCAGGACCGTGCCCCTGGGAGACGTCCCATCGGCCCGGCTCCTCTCGTTCTCTCCCTCTGGGAGACTCACTCGGAGATTGTCAAAGGAGACAAGGACGCTTCTCCCCTTTGTCCCTCTCCCAGGGGGCTGCCTCCTGCTCACCCATCCTAACATGGGAGCCCAACAATCCAAACCCCGCCCCTCAATGCCTCTGGGCTTTCTGGCACAACTCAAACCCCTCGGATTGTTGGGACCAGACTTTAAGCCAAAAAGACTTGTTTTCTATTGTAATCAGGTTTGACCTCAGTATAAATTAGATAATGGGTTTCCATGGCCTGAAAATGGCACTTTTGATTTTAACATACTGCGCAATTTACACAACTTCTGTCAGCGCAATGGCAAATGGTCAGAAATCCCCTACATACAAGCCTTTTTCTACCTACGCTCTCGACCCTCCCTGTCAATCCTGTTCTCCTTCTCAAGTACTCCTAGCCCAAGCTTCACAGTCCATCCTTCCCGATTCCACTCTTTCTGATTCTGACTCATTTGAGCCAGCTGATCACTCACCACTAGCACTTCCCCCAGCTTATAACCCCCCAAATTCTTCTTGTGCCTCGTCCGGTGCTTCTTCTCCTCCGCCATCTTGTACCTCTCCTTTGTCTCCTTCCTCTCCCCCGCCATCTTGTGACCCTCCTTTACCTCCTCCTACCCCATCCCCTCCAGCTCACATCTCCCCGCCCCACACCTGTTCTCGCTATCCCACCCTTCCACCATCAGCCCTGGCCACACAGATGCCCCTCTGAGAGGTGGCCAGGACTGAGGGCATTGTTAGAGTTCATGTTCCCTTCTCTAAACGCCTAGGCTCTTTTTCCTCTGATCCCGATCAGGCCTGTCTCATACCTATAGTCATTTTCCCTAGGCCATGGCATTGGCCACTGCTTTTCTCTGGTTATTGAAGACCCCAAAGGCCAAGTTTAAAAGTTCATTAATAGGAATCTGAGGACTCATAGCCTGCTTCTGGATCTTTTTGTGAATATCTGGGCAGACTGGCTAATAAAATATTTTCCTAATAACAAAAAAAATAAAAAAATAAAAAAATATTAACAGCCTTCGTCTTCCCAGAGTTTCACGGCCTTGTTGCTTTGCCACCTTTGATCTGCCGTGAGCTGCTGCCCCTCTGCCAGGCCACCCTGCCTTGGAACCAGCCAACTATGGGCTGAAACCTCTATGAACTGTGGGCCAAATAAACCTCCCCCTTTAACTTTGAGTGTTGGGTATTTTGTCTCAGCAACGAAAGAAAAGTAACTAAGACACTATCACTATGAGATAAGGCTTACAGGAGATGAGTGGATGTGAGAGCTGTGAAATGTGTAGAGCGCTATACAAACTGTAAACTGGGAACGCCCTGCACAGGGCCCAGCAGTTCCCAGGCCCCACCTGCCAGATGATGCACAGGCTAAACAGAGGGCTGGCAAAGCAACTCACCTGCACCACCCTCACTAGGGTCTTGGGATAGTTCTCAAAAATTCCTTGAAAAGCCACTGCTGGAAGCCGGAGGATGGTGGACGGGGTGGCTGCTCGGCAGAGACTGTTTTGTAGGGTGCGGCATGACCCTGGAACAAACAGTTCGGTTGATCCCAGCAGAGCTGGGAACCGAGACCCCTGTACTCCTCTGGCTGTGCTAAAGGACAAACGGCACTACGTTTCTTGATCATGGTAGAGACATACAAGGAAGACCTGGCTTGCAGGAGCATGTGCAGGATGGGCTCCCACCTGCCACTAAGAACCTCGCACCCCACCCTGGCCTATCATTACAGCCGTCCATGGTCTCTGCCAGAAGGACATCAAGACACACCCTGTCCAGCTTCCCAAAAAGGCCGTGACAGAATAGGAAACCACCAGGTCAGATCACCATGTGACAGGGCCCGTGCCACTGGTGCCTGGGACCACACTAAGCAGGGCACACTGTCAGGTGGGTCATGCCCACAGGGCTCATGCGGCCAGGGCAAAGCCCGACAAAGGTCCTAGCCAGTAGCTTTGGTTTCTATCTTCTGGAAGCCAACAGTGTTGAGAAAACCGTTTGACACTAAAAAGTTCTCCACCCACAGTGAAACCCACTTGGGTCACAATACTAGGCCTTTCACGACCCCACAAGCACAGTGCAGCCCCACACGAATGCCCCTGAGGCCTTCCCTCATCTCCCTCTCCTCTGCTGCCCGCCCCAGTGGCCCTGCCCCGTCGGTGAAAGTTAGCATGGGCTCTGAGCTGTGGGGGCCACCGCCTCTCCCAAAGAGGACACTGGGATTGTTTCCAGGATCTGACAGCCATGACAAGGCTGTTCTAAACACACCTCCCTAGGCTTCTGCGTGTTCTTGCTAAACACCCAGTCCCTAGTCCCTGGCATGTGATCATTAACTCCTTAAGAAGTTGCCATAGGGCTGAGGATGTAGCTCAGTGGCATCGTGCGTGCCTTGCAAGTGCAAGGTCCTGAGTTCAGTCCCCGTACCAAAAAAAGAAGTTGCACACTAGCTGGGTGTGGTGGCGCATGCCTGTAATCCCAGCACTCCTCAGGAGGCTGAGGCAGAAGAACTGCTGCAAGTTCGAGACCAGCCTGGGCTACATAGTGAGACGTTGTCTCAAGAAAAAAGTTGCCGAATTGCCTCTGCGGCAGTGGCGCCTCCCACACCCGCCAGCACTGCCGTGGACCCTCATGGCCACATCCTCACCGGCCCTTGGCCTGTCAGTGCTGTGAAGAATTCACGGTCTCTCTGGTTCCCAGGGGTGCTCAGAAGATCCTGCAAGACTGCAGTGTCTGGCACTCGCCGGGGCCCCATGCACCATGTCAGAGTTTGGGCTGACAGGCGAGGTGGCCAGAGGCCCAGGACAGTGTCGGGACAGCAGGACAGGGTGTCTACACCTGGAAGACCCTGCCATGGCAGCTGAGGCAGGAAACTTCCCAGAGAAAAGAGGTGTAATTAGTCCAGTTTTGCAGGCTGGGAGCCAAACAGCATGGCACAGCTCTGGAGATGGTTCCAATTCACTATGCAGTGGTGGAAGCACATGTGCATCTCTGTGTGGCATCTCCCTTGCCTCCCGAAGCTACTAGGATCCAGGCATGGGCTCCACCCATGACCTTATCTACTGAGCACTTCCCAGAGGTTCCACCTCTTAGCACCACAGTGGAATGAAGTTCCATGTTCCTGGCATCGCTGATGTGGATGGCCTATGGGCTGCGCCTGCCAGGCCCAGCACCCACAGGGTTCCTACTTCTGGGCTGCCTACCAAGACTCACAGAACCACTCATCCCCATGACACCTGGACCACGCCACAGTAAGTCTCCACATAAGGTAGTGTGAATCCTCACCTTCGTTTTCTGTTTCAAACTCCTTTTTAATAATTTTTTAAAAATTTTTTGGTGGTACTAAGGATTGAACTGAGGGCCTTGTGCAGTGGAGCCAAGTGCTCCACTACTGAGCTACATCCCTAGCACCCTCCTTTGCAAATTCTTCTATTATAGTGTCTTTGTCTCTCCATAGAATTTTATAACCGGTGTCTTTCTACAAAAAAAGCCTGCTGGGATTCTGGCTGGCATTATGTTGGATAATCTGGAATATCTTCCTTCTTAGTAATATGTACTTTTCCAAACCATGAAACAGTACATTTTTCCATTTAATTTGAACACCTCTGCCTGTCTTCATAAATACACTAATGCCTCGATTCATGAACACTTCTTTTCTCAAACAATTTGGTTCACTAACAGAAGCATTCGGCAAAATTTTGCTTCCATTCACAAGTTCCACATTGGGTGAAAAACACGACTGCAGCCATCTTCCACAGAATCGTGGAACAAATAAAGATGGTGAACCAAGGTACCACTGTAAAGTGAGTTTTCAGCAAACATATAATTTGTCAGATTAACAAGTATTTCAAGTTTTGGTGCTATGTATTACAAATGCTACTGTTTATTTCATTTTTAAATTCATTCCTTTTTTTTTTTTTGGTACCGGGGATCAAACTCAGGACCTTGCACTTGTGAGGCAGGCGCGGTGCCACTGAGTTAAATTCCTGGCCCTGCTCCCCTTTTCTATACATGGCAGGACTCAAATTTCTGACAGTCCGTGAAGATACAGTATCCCCACTTTTCTTTGTAATGTATGTGTTTGCTTTGACATCAGGGTTATTCTTGCCTCAGAAACTGAGTTGGGAAACATTCTTTCCTTTTTGCTTTTCAAGAAGAGTTGGTGTAAAATTAGCGTTATTCCTCTCTTAAATGAACACTGGGCAGAACTTTCCAGCAAAGCCATTTATGCCTGGAGTGCTCCTTGAGGGAAGACTATTTACAAATCTGATTTCTTTAACAAATACGAGGGTATTCAAATTGAGCTCAAGCAGTGGCGGTTACTTCCTCATGCCAGACTTCTCAAATAAGACATACCTTCTAGAGAGCAATTTGGTAATTTATCTTTCAGAACATTATGGACTTTGGGGCATAAAGTTGTTCATATTGGCATCTTACACTGGGCACAGCAGTAAACACCTGTGATCCCAGCATTTTGGGAGGCTGAGGCAGGAGGCTGAAGCCCAGCCTGAACAACTTAGTGAGATGCTGTCTCAAATTTTTAAAAAATGAAATAATTCCACTGAGCTGGGGATGTAGCATAGTGTGAAGGCCCTGGGTTCAATCCCAGTGCTGGAAAAACAATCTTGTGTGAGTCCTTTGCTGTCCGTAGGGTTTGTAGACGCATCCCTTTCCACTTCTGATGTGCCTGGTTTCTGTCTCCTTTTCTCCTTCACTGGTCTTCCCAGAGGTTTTTGCATGGTAGCGGTATTTTCTGAGATCCAACTTTTGGTTTCACTGACTTTATTGCTTTTCTGTTTTCAATTTCATTGACCACTGATCTGATCTTTATTACTTTCTCCTTTCTGCTTGCTTTGGGTTTCATTTGCTTTTCTTCCCTAGACTCTTCAAATGGAAGCTTGATCGCTGATCTGAGATCTATCTTCTTTTCCAATACAAGCATTTAAAGTTGTACGTTTTAAAATGCTGTGTTTTCAGATACCCTTGTGATTTCTCTTTGGGATGTGATTTGGGAGTACATCTCAAAGGTGCCGCCAGCATTCCAGTAGCAAAGTCACGGCCGCCTGGATGCTGATCTGAGTAGACGAGTCACCATGTTGCAGGCGGCTGAGCCACAACGGCACCCACCACGGAGGGCTCACACTGACTGGCTGGGCCGACTCAGAACACTGTGGAAGAACTATACTTGGGACAGCGCTACTTATGAGATTCAGACAAGCAAAATCATGCCACCCACTGTGCAAGCAACAGAAAATTTCAGAGAAGTACTGATGGCTGAGGGGAGGAGGGCCACAGCTAGAGCACAGATGAGCATCTGCAGTGGCACTGGTGGTTTATGGGTAGCCATGCTTTAGCTGATCAGGGTCAAAGGCAGTAAGCCTGTTTGCTATCCCATGCAAGGTTCCACAACAGCTCTGGAATAACAAAGTCTACCCCTGATCAAAGATGGCAGAGTGGGGGCCAGGGATGTACCTTAGCAGCACAGCACCTCCCTGGCAAGCTCCAGGTCCTGAGTTCAATCCCCAGTACCAAAAAAAAAAAAAAAAGGCAGAGTGAAGGTCAGTGACTCTTTGTTCCCATGCTTGTCTCTGTTCTCTTGAGAAGATCCAAACTTCCAAGGATTAAGACAAAAGCTAGGACTAGATGGGAATGCCCATGAAATTTTAGAAGCTGCTAAAAGAAAGTAAGAGTTGTGGTCCAAGAATTCCTCCAGTAAGAGTGAACCAGGACAAGGCAGAGAAAGCAGATCCCTGCCACAGGGCCCGAGGGTGCTCAGACACAGAGCCCAGCAGCATGCAGCCAGCAAACAGGTGGAGCCACAAAGAAGAGGCCAGCCTTGCACTCCCCTTACTCAGCACACTGGCCAGGGGCCTTTCCCTGTGCTAGCAGGGTACCAGGTATTCTTGCTAAGAAGGTAAAGCAGACAGAGCTGAATGTCAAGACTCAGGAGCAGCTAAGGGCTGGAATACAGGGTCCGCTCTGCATGCGGAAACTCTCAGGCACCTCCCTACTCCAGGCCAGCACCATCACGGCCACTCCTGTCTGCGAAGGTAACGTAAAAAGTAGCCCACAGGTGCTGACACCTGTGCTCCCATCCAAAGGGAAAGGGCAGCTTCTTGTCCTATCTCCAGCAGCGTTCCTAGTGACAACCCTCACCACATACATGGGGCTCATGCCCAGCTTTAAAGTGGCCCCCATGCTGGGCGTGGTGGCACATGCATAACGCCAGCACTTGGGAGGCTGAGGCAGGAGGACTACCGTGAGTTCAAAGCCTGCCTGGGCTGCATAGTGAGTTCAAGGCCAGGCTGAACCACACAGCGAGACCCTGTCTCACAAAGGAAAGAAAGAAAGAAAGAAAGAAAGAAAGAAAGAAAGAAAAAAAGAAAGAGAGAGAGAGAGAGAGAGAGAGAGAGAGAAAGAGGCTCCCACTACTATCTTTTGATAACTGACCCACATAACTGCCACCTAAGTCAAGGCATAGAACATTCCCAGCAAGCACTTGTTTTATGCCTCTCCAGTCAGTGCCCCACAGGGAGCCCCTGTTCTGATCTCAACCCTGACAGAGTTGGCACATGCAGCCCAGCACCAAGCTTCCCACACCTGTTTTGGCAAAGTGTTAGTGGCACTGCCGGAGGCCCCTTCAGTTGAGAAGTAACAACAGAGGCCATGTGGCCCAGAAAGCTATTTACTACTGGGCCCTTAAAGAACAGGCCGATGGCCTCTGCTTTGTCTTCACACAACAGCAGCTTGGATTTGAACTGGTGGGAGAGGACACAGTGTGTGCCCTGTGCTGGCCGAACTGACTCCACCTGAACCTACGAGATCATCGACACAAGTGCACATAGCTTCACACTCACAGGAGTGGCTGGTGAGACGGGAAAGCCCTGACTGGAAAGACAGCCACCAAAATACACAGGTAAGAGACCCTCGGAGGGGCCAGGGACAACTCAAGGAGCAAGAGAAAACTTCAGATTACTCATCTGTGAAGGAAGAACAAGATGGTGTTTTACAAAGAGTATTCAGAGAACAACAGCAAAAACTCTTGACATAAAAACTGATGACCTGGGTGTGGTGGCGCGCATCTGTAACGCCAGCACTCAAGAAGCTGAAGCAATAGGATTACTGCAAGTTTAAGGCCAGTCTGAACTACATAGTGAGACCCCGTCTCAAAAAAAAAATCTGATGACAAAAATTTAAAAACTCAGTGGAATGGGGACCAGGGACGTAGCTCAGTGGTTCCACCACCTGCCTCACAAGCGCAAGGTCCTGAGTTCGATCCCAAGTACCAAAAAAACAAAACAAAAAAGGTGACATCATTCTGAATGAGAAACTTATCGCGATGTACAGTAAATTACTCTCTCTCAACCACTGTCCCTCCTTCTCTGTTCCCACTGCACTCGAGGAGCATGGGTTCCTGTCCCCAGGGAAGATGAGCTTGCCGATGCCGGCACAAATGAGACAGACCACAGCAGGTGCAGGCAGAAATGACCTTGGCCAGCCCATGGCCCACAGCTGGCTTCCCAGCTACACACATTCTGCTGCCGGAATAAGTGAAGTTCACCCTAAAAACCACAATAAGATCAGGATTGGAAAGAGTAAATAACTGAGAAAGGCCTCCACCCTAGTCTTCACTGAACTATTTTTTTTAAGAAAAACAAACCATTAGGGGGTAGAGGTTACAGACTGCAGATGGCAAACAGCTGCCTGGTCTACCTGCACAAAGCCCAAAGCTCTCCTGGGCCTTTCCTGGCTCTTTGGGCCCACTAGTGCCCCTTACACTGTATTCAGGAGCCCCACGCAGTGAGCTGGAGCCCTGGAAATGTACAGAGACCACAGAGCAGCACAGAGAGAGGCTCAGGAGCCTGCACTTGGCCCTGTCCTGACCCCACCAGGCCCTGCTGGGGGGCTCCATGGAAGCTGGACTCTGACCTTGAAAGACAGATTCAACCTGCTCCAAGGAAGTGTCCTCTTCTGACCAGGCGGGAGGCCTCTCCCCAACCAGCCAAGTGTCTGTAAAGATACACAGATAAGCGACAAAGCAAGAGGCAAGGGTCCCATCCACTCCTCCAGACCCTAAAGAGTACAAAGCGAGCCTGTGCCCCGACAGGACACAGCATGGGCATGCTCCTGGACAGTCTGATGTGTGCAGAGTGGAGGCGGGATCAGAGGGCCCAAGCTCCCACCATACTTCACACAAAGCCACTGGGTTCCTGGTCCCATCAGTCTGCTGCATACATCCCAAGGTTCTGCTCACTGCTCAGGAAACATCAAACACAGACTGGAGAAGCTAAGGTAAAAGTCGCAATCATACACAGCTAACAACAAATGGAACGCCTATCCTGCTAGTTTTATAAAAGCAGAGCAGGGCCAGGGATTTAGCTCACTGGTACCGGCGCCTGCCTTGCAAGCGCAAGGTGCTGAGTTTGATCCCCAGTACTGGGAAAAAAAAAAATCAGAGCAGTACAGTTATGGACGGTATACATCACTTTAACAAGAAGGTAAAGTATTATGCTACTTGCTAAAAACAAACAAACACACACAAAGGTGCAGCTTCAAAGAATCAGACGAAGCTGGGAATGATGGCTCTAATCCCAGCACCCTGTGAGGCGGTGGCAGGATGACTGATCACAAGTTCAAGTCTAGCCTAGGCAACTTAGCAAGGGCCTTTCCTCAAAATTTAAAAAAAATAATAAATAAAAGATGTTTCTCAGTGTAAAAGCCTTGGGTTCAATCCTCAGTCCTGAAAAAAGAGTCAGATGAAAACCAAATGCCCCTTCTGAGTTACACAGACATACACACTTAACAAAACTTGGGTGATTATGTTTTTGTTTCACTGTATGTAGGTTTTACTCAAAAGAAAAAGTTAAACAGATGCCAACCTCCTGTTGACAGGGAAGGAATGGGGCTGAGCTGAGGCCCGAAGCAGGTGGAGACACACACTGGTGTGAATGGGAGTACGCTTTTCCACATTAGGTATTCTCCTCAATGAAACGTGACACATCAGGAGGTCCCACGAGACGTCCCCCTCTTAATCCAGCTGATAGCAAAGGTCAACTGCTACACTGCACAGAACGCTGCGGGTGGGAGGCGGCACAGCTTCTGCAGCATTGGGAAGCAATCTCTTTCCACATCCCAGCGCACACCTGGGGCCCTGCAAGGCCCCTAAGGGCTTCACATTTATGACTGTACAGACTCAGGGGACCGGCACTGCTCTTCACTGCACAGGACTGAGAACAACGAAGACACACAGTGGTACAGGAGCCCCACATGGCCCTGCACGAGCAGTGGTGGAAGGTTCTCCCCAGGAAGGAGAACAGGAAACACTTTCTCTCTGCACCTTTCACATCTCTGCAGTATTGTGGTCTCTGTGTGTCAGTCCAAAGCATGACCACTGACAAGACACCAAGCCCTGACCATGGCTGGATGCCTTCAACACCACCCCTACGGACACCCTTACCACGGAGATCAGAATGAGGCCTCCCCAGCCTGGGCCACTCCCACTTGGCACTACCGAGGAGAACTGTCCTCTGATGACAAGTGACTGCTGTCTAGAGCAGGCCTCCAGGGCTGAGCCAGGGATTCAGGCCCCACTGTGGAGAGCAGCACTCACCGTGATGACACCCAGAATGCTGAGGAGGCTGTGGACGCTGTTTCCTGCCGGAACCTCCTTGACCACCACCTCGGTACCGTCCTGCAGAGAACAAAGAACAGAATGACATCTGTCAGGCTGGGGCCATCGGCCAGATGCCAGGGAGCTCCCTGTGCACACAAGCTCATCTCAAGTCACTGTCAATAACGTGGGCACCCGAGACAAGGAGCCGGGCCGGGCTGGAATTAGGTAAATACACTGGAGGGGATGGGGAAAGGAGGTAGCACCTTGGTGGCACACGCCTGTAATCCCAGCATTCAGGAGGCTGAAGCAAGAGACCACCGTGAGTTTGAGGCCAGACTGGACTATATAGTAAGTTCAAGGCCACCCTGAACTGCACAGGGAGATACTGTCTTTAAAAAAAAAACAAACAACCACTGCCTGCCTGGCAAGCGCAAGGTCCAGAGTTCAATCCCCAGGACAAAAAAAAAAAAAGTAAGACCAATGAAGAAACCCTACCCAATCTAGCCACAGCCCCTCAGTCCCATGACTCATCCTTACTGGGCGGGTTTACGTGAAATTTCACAAAATCGAACTTGGTTTACTGGACTAACTACAAGGGCTGTAAGGATTAAATTTAGTTACTATCAGTGAAAATTAGAGATTTTTTTTTTTGGTACCAGGGATCAAACTTGGGTCCTTGCGCTTACGCAGCAGGTGGTGAAACCACTGAGCTAAATCCTCGGCCCCAAATTAGAAAATATTTACACAATTTTCCACAAATCAAGAGAGAAAATCATGTAGTTTGGTTATTTAATTTAGGGACCTCATCTCAGCTTAATCCCAGAAGATCCAAATCTGGCCCTGGTCACTCCCATGAGCCTCTCCCACCCAACTCAGAGGCCAGACGGAGGCTGCTCCTGTGCTGGGGTGCCCCTTCCAGGCTAGACCAGGGGTCCGCATTCTCCAGCAGGGTGGACACGCCCCAGGACCTTCTGGCTCTGACCTCCCAAGACCAGATAGATTAAGGAGCTTCCCTCATTTTTTTTTTTTTTCAGTACTGGGAATTAAACGCAGGACCTTTACACTGAGCTACATCTGCAGCTCTTTTTTTCTAATTTTGAGACAGGGTCTCACTAAATTACCCAGACTGGGCTCAAATTTTCAATCCTCCTGCCTCCCAACATGCTGGGATTACAGGTATGCACCAGCACACCCAGGTGGATCTTTCCTTTTCAATAATTTCATCAAGTCCCACCACAGACTAAGCTACAAACATGAGAACAACTATTCTACCCAGACAACACCTTTGGTCCGGAAACCTGGAAAGACAGTGCAGGAAATGCCTAAGGACCTGCCGGCTCGAACAGCAAGAGCAGGAACTTCTGAAGCTGGGAGTTCTGCAAGGGCAGGGGTGACCAGTACACAAGGTCAGGTCTCATTAAAAATTGCTCTACAGGGCCGGGGATTTAGCTCAGTGGTTCCGGCACCTGCCTCGAAAGAGCAAGGACCCGAGTTCGATCCCCAGTACCAAAAAAAAAAAATTGCTCTACTCAGTAATAAGAGGATGGGAAACCTGTGTCACACAGTTCAGGATGACCACGGACCCCACCCTCTCTGAGTGGTACACACCAAACAGAGCCTGGCAGGGCCTGACCCGGCTGTTCCAAAGGGCATCCTTAATGCAGGCAAAAAAGAAGGATTTAGCTCCTCAGTCATTTAACACTTCAGTTATTTTCTTACAATTAAAATTATTTATAATCAGAAATCTGAAAGTGAGGCAACTCATCACAGTAGATCAATATAGTAATTCATCACCAAACCATTCTAAGGACTAGAAAGAGATATTTTTAAATGTCTAATGTATCAAGTGAAGTAAGGAAATAAAACCACATAAGCACTGCTACTGAACCAACCTAAACAACAGACACACGCGTGCATGACAGCAAAAGATAGCATGCCAAGGCCAAAATCACAGTGGTGCTGAACGCTAGGGTAGGGGCACCTTTCTTCCTCAGAGGCAAAGCTTAAAATCTTGCAGAAATTTTTGTCTGTTTGTTTGTTTTGTTTTTTGAGACAGGGTCTCGCTTTGTAGTTCAGCCTGATCTGGTCTTCAGCTCACTGTATAGCCTAGGCTGGTCTAGAACTCACAGTGATCCTCCTGCCTCCGTTTCCTGAGCCCCCATGTCAGGCTGCATAACTTTTTAATAGACCCACAGCACAGAGCTATGTGAAAGCTCAGGAGGCTTGGGCCCTGACTCACCTCATCCTGGAGGCAGACCTCCAGCTGCCCATCCTGCACCACGTAGATGCTGGTGTCTGGCTCCCCTGGCCGGAAGATATACTCCCCTTCATGCAGCTACACAAAGACCATGTGTTTGCAAAGCTCCAGGAACAGTGGCTTCTCAAAGTGGCCCAGGACCCTGTAACAAGCAGAGCTCATGGTGGAACACCCTCCCAGGGAAGACAGGCTGAGAGACACAAGCCACTGTCCCCACAAGCACTGAGGCCAGAACTTCAGATCTACAGGGTTTACCCACAACGTGGCATCACTGTTAAAACAGAATTTTCAGCTTCTTGGGCTAGGGATTTAGCTCAGTGGTGCCACCGCCTGCCTCTCAAGCGCAAGGTCCTGAGTTTGATCCCCAGTACCAAAAAAAAAAAAAAAAAAAGAATTTTCAGTTTCTTGGATTTGCATTAGATCAAAGAAGTTCTTGAGCAGTGACTACAGATGGAAGCAGAAACACGAAGATGGCCATGGAAGGCCACATGCCCTCCTAGGTTCCGGGAGATGGACGAAGACTCTGACTTGCAGCATTTGATCCTGCACTTCTCACACACACTCTGAGTTTACCTCTGAAGCTGAGGGCCTTGAGAAAGACTTAAATAGCACAAGAAAGACCTGGTGAGGAACTGGCGCACAAGAGGCTCTGAGCCCCTGAGGCTTCATGGCCAGCAAGCCACAAGAAGGGGATAGGCTTTGCCTGCTCCAGCTGACACAAGTAAGCCACACTAGAAAGCGGGGCCCCAGGGAGATGCCACTACCGGCCAGCACTGCCTGCAGGTCCCTTCCTACCCACGTGTTCTTACCGAACATTTATCAGCATATACAAAACTTCTGATGACAGGTGAGAATTCCTCACATCGAACTCTGTGAGATCAGCCTCCAGCAGGGAGGGTGGTGGTTCCTTAGGCTGCAGGATGGGGCATTCCTTCTTGAACTGCAAAATCCTGAGGCAGAGACACGTTCACCTTGAGCGAGAACCAAGGGGTTCAAAAGGAATGGTACAGGCTGGGGAGGGAGCTCAGTGGAGAGTGCTTGCCTAGTATGCACAAGACATTGGGCTTGATCCCTGTGACTGCAAAGCACACACGCCCACCCATGTCCCAAGTGCTCTCACACCCAAGGACACTCCATCTTTAGTGTGCCTCAGGCGGGAGGGGTCATGGCAGTGGTAAGGGCCTTTGTGTCCACCAGGGAGAGAACTCCCAGTACCTCTTGGCCAAAGAGAGCATCTTGGTCCTCTTCTGGGCCCGTTGCCGGGGCGTAGCTGTGTTCCCCACAAGTGTATGGGGGAGTGTGCTCATCTGCAGTCAAGGGAGACTTGGGTCATTGAGCCTGTGACTAGCAAGGTCTGCACTCTCGGCCCCGGGGGTCAGCCCTTAGGACTGACCTCTCCAAGGGGCCTGCCCACTGTCCTGACACCAGCTTCCAGGGCTAGCTTTACCCTGCCCCACATCTGGCCAAGGACACAGGGGACCCACTGTGGACAAGATCGCCCCACACAGCCCAACACATCCACAGGACAGCCCCTGCTGTCCCCAGTCAGCCAAACCTCCAGAGCTCCATGGCTCCATGCCTGTTGGTTTCTGCAACCTAAGCGGGTGGGGGGAGGCCAGAGGGGCTCGCTCAGCATTAGCCAAAGGGTGACAAGGCCCCACTCGGCCTGCTTATTCCCAGATCAGGGTTCGTTAACCACCAATTATTGTTTCCTTTTTCCTAGTACTAGGAATTGAACTCAAGACTGTTCCACGAAGATATATCCCTAGAGCTGGGGATTTAGCTCATTGGCACCATGCCTGCCTGGCAAGCACAAGGGTCTGAGTTCAATCCCTGGTACCGCAAAAACAAAACAAAACAAAAAGATATATCCCTAGCCCTCTTTTACTTATTATTTAGAGGCAGGGTCCCACTAAGTCTCCCGGCTGACCTGGAACTTGCGGTCCTCCTGGCTCAGCCTCCCAGAGTCCTGGCATTACTGATGTGCACCACCACACCCCACTAACTACTGATTCTTAGACCTGAAACAGGAGGGTGGGATCTGCGTGTAGGAGGTCCTGGAACTGCCAGACACTGGTAAGTGAGCCACAGGCAGGCAGCTTTCACCTCAGGGCAAACACACGGGTCCTCCGAGAAGTCAGGTCCCCACCCCCAGAGGGCTGGTCCTTCCTCGGCGCAGCACCTCAGTCTCAAGGATGTCACCAGAAAGCAGCTACGTGCTCTCCTTTCCTGTGAGGGATCTGTGCTGCAGAGGGCTAGCGGGGCCTCCCGATCCCATGCTTCCCAGATCCTCCCCACGGAAGCCTCAGCCGCCTCCAGGCCAGATGGGATCAGCCAGAGGGGTGCTTCAGTTTGGCTGCTCCACCCTACCACTCGTCGTTGGCAGAGGCCACAGAGCTGAGCAGGCAGCACACCCTGGAGCTGTGGGGCCAGAAGCTCGGGGCCTAGCAGAAGACCCAGGGTCCCTACCCTAGGGTTACCTTCCTCATGATCTTCCGGCCATAGAACATCATTTTGTCTCTCTTCCAGAACCTGTACTGAGGAGTGGGCTGCACCTGTCCTGAGAGGGGTAGAAAGGGGCATCGTGAGATGAGAGGGGCCATAAACTATGCTCAAACTAGTGCAAGGCATGGCACCGGCCAGGCCCTGGACACCCCGGTGCTGGATAGCATGTGTGCTCCCCCAACTCTGCCCCTCAGACAGCAGGAGAAGGCGTGGCACACAGGCTCACCTCAGGAATGTCTCTGATGAAACCAGAAGTTGCAGTCTGTGCCCAGACTGTAATATAGCCAGGCGCTGGGGGCGGGGGCGGGGGTGCCCAGGAGCTCAAACCTACAGTGCATGTGTGCGCGCGCACACACACACACGCACACACACACACACACACTTCACACATAGCCCTGTCCTCCCCCAGGGCCAGGATTCAAACCAAGATACTCACGAACTCTGTGAACCCTTCTGTACACAAACAAGATGGCAACACCCACAGAGGCAAGGGTCAGGAGGACTCTAATCACAATCCCTGTTAGCTAGGCAGAAGAGGGCACAGTGCCTGTCGGCAAAGCCAGCCACGGCCATGGCCCACGCAGCCCCCCAGGAAAGGAGGGGCTACCATGATGGGCTGTGACTCCTTCTCCATAAACCATAGCCCCCCCCCAGGAGCACAGGGTGGGGCCCAGACAGAGGTCATCCTGGAAGGAGAGCAGTCAGGTGGGCAGCAGGGCAGCTGGGCTTCCCAGACCTGGGCAGGGGTAGAGAGTGGACAGCAAGACAGGAGGTCGGCAGCCCAGAGCCCAGAGCAAAGCAATCGGGCCAGGGTACCAAGCTGCACTGCGCCACCTGCAAGGCCACACAGGAGCGCCTGTCTTCCTCAGGCATAAGGCGGGCTGCCACAACATATGCCCCGTGCACCATCCATGTGCCTGTACCCTGGGCTCTGCAATCCTCGAGGTGCAAACCAGGAGGCAAGCCCTAGCCACAGGGAAGGCCAAGGCCTGGACACCAACAGGACCTGGGCTGCCAGCCCCAGGCCCACAGGAGCACCCACAGCAGCAGCGCTCAGAAACCTGGAGGAGGGCGTGAGGTTCCCGAGGCCTGTGTTTGGTTTAGTCTCAGCTACTTGGAAAGCTGAGGCAGGAGCATCACTTGAGCCGGAGGAGTTCAAGGCCAGCCTGGGAAACACAACAAGACCTCCATTTCCAGAAAGGAGGGGAGGGATGGGGATGTAGCTCAGTGGTGTCACACCCGCCTCCCAAGCACAAGGTCCTGAGTTCAATCCCCGGTACCGCAAAAAAAAAAAAAAAAAAAAAAAGGAGGGGAGGAGAGGGCAGGGAGAAACCCCAAGGGGCCATCTAGAATCTGAGGACATCCAACACCAGTCATTATGCCAAGAAGAAACAGGAGAGAAGGCTCTGTGCCTCTACCCTGCTGCCGGCAAGAGAGTGCTAACAAGGCTTCAGGAGTCCAGACCCACAAGAGGAAGGGAGAGAAGAAAGGCCGGGAGAGACCGCACAGGCAAGGGAGATAGGCGGGCACCAACACAGGAGCTGCTGATGCCCACAGGCTGGAAGTCAAAGAGGGACAGGATGCAGCCAGGCACGCAGGCAGGCCCTCCTTCCCTTCTGCATCCACCCCTCCTCCTCGGCAGCCAGGCTCTGATGGGGCAGGGGAGACCACTAGGTCATCCTGTCCAGTTTCTACACAGGTGCCAAGGACCAAAGGCCAGCATTCAGAGAGCCAATCCTCAGACATGGCGATCTACCCTGGAGCCCTGGAGAGCTGAAGGGCACTCGGGAAAGCATCCCCAAGGCTCCGTTCGGCATCCAGGCAGAACACAGGAGTGTCCAGAAAACGCACTCTGTGCACTTGGTTCCAGAGGTAGTCATGCATCCCTTCAGGACAGGACACATTCTGAAAAAGGCATCATCAGGTGATTTCATCCGTGTACATCTCTGTGCCAGGGCATGTGTCTGCAGAGGAGGCATTCGAGGGCCACAGCAGGGACCAGGGCCACGCACACCATCTCCCAATGAAATAAGACTTTCTCAAAGGTGGAGCTCTGCTTCAGAAGTGAAGCACCCAGCTTCCTAATCCTCTGCCCCAGCTACTCAAACAGCAGTCAGGCACGCAAGAGCACCCAGCCACAGCCCCACCTCCCCCGTGTCCCTCTGAGCACTTGCACGGGTCACTTCTCCAAGGAAAGGCTAAACCACTCACCGACTGCGATGGCCAAGCGTCAGCTTCCTAGCTTTTCACTGCTGTTTTTTTTGGGGGGGTGGGGGTTTGGTACCGGGGATCGAACTTGGGACCTTGCGCTTGCGAGGCAGGCAGTGGAACCACTGAGCTAAATTGACAGCCCTCACTGCTGTTTTAATGGGTCTATTTGCCTGGTTCGGGGACAAAGTCCTTTGGGACATGGCTACAGAGCTGAACTGAGAAAAAGACCCTAAGCAAAGTGAACAAGGTCCCAAGGAGATGTGGGAAATAACTGTGACTTTAGGGAAAGAAAAGACAATGAAAACAATGTCCAGCAGCTGTGTCCCACTGTCTATGCTGCCTAAGCTAAGCACGGGTGTCAGCACCTAGTGTCACTTCCCTGACAAGGCGCCGGGCCCCACACCAGCCCACATTCCTCCTGCTCCAGAGGCTTGGGGTGAAGAGGAAGGCAGAGGCATAGCCCTCCAGGCAGCGGGAGTTCCGGGCAGGGTTGCTCTCTCAGCTTTTCTCGGGTCTGGTGTACCTACCTTCCCGAAGACGCCTTCCTCTTCCTGCATGGCTGAAAAAAGGAACACAGGCCAGAGTGAGAGGACACAACCAAGCCAACCGCCTACTCGACCAGCCTTCCTGTTCAAGTCACACTAGGATCCCACTGCGGGGAACCCACGGAAGCTCTCCTCACAAACAGCAGCCTCTGGCAGAAGCACCTGCTGTCCTGCTGGCCCCTCCTGTAAACAGCGCTCACGTGGCTGGGAACTGCAGGCAGCAGGGCGGCCTCCGAGGAGGGGCCGGGCGCAGGGCCAGGGACTCGGTTGGGACAGGCAGTCCATGGCTCGTTCCAGCTGGGGCAGAGGGTGTAGCTGGTGCACAGCTCTGGAGGGGCAAAGCAAGAAGGCCAAGGAGGGGCCGGGGATTTAACTCAGTGGTGCCGCAGCCTGCCTCGCTAGCCGAAGGTCCTGAGTTCGATCCCGGGACCACTGGAGGTGAGAAGGGGTGTGGCTGAGAAGGGGACCGGACTAGAAGGGGTGTGGCAGACCGAGGGGGTTCAGGGAGGGCGCAGGTCTTCGCTAAGCCTGGCTCAGGAGGGACGAGAGCGCTGAGGGGTGGACCCTCTGTGCCCAGCAGTGCGCCAAGGAACGAGAGACACCGAGGGATGCGGGGTGCGAGAGGACACAGCGGGCCGTGGGAGGGAACACCGTGGGGCGTCGGGGGACCCTGCGGAGCAGCCCCGGTGGCAGCTGAGTCCTCGACCTGGTAGGTGGCCCTAGTCACGGCGGCCGGGTGAGGCCGGAGCGGAGTGGAGCGAGGGCGACGCCTCCCTGTGGGTGGGACCGGAGACGCGCACCTCCCGGCGCACGACCGTGACTCCCGGCCCGCGCGCTCCCGATGCCCGCCTCCAAACCCGCGCTCCCGACGCCCTGACGTGCGCGCTCCCGGTACTCCGCCCATCTCTCCTCGTATTGGCCAGGGCTTCCGAGGTCCCGCCTCCTCGCACGGGTGAGGCTGCGCATTGGCGCGGCGACGACCAATCTTGGCTCCTTTTGTTGTTCGGTGGCTGTGGTAAACCCCGAGCGCGGCGAGGTCTCAGTGGAGTGGCGGAACCCGGGTGTCTTGAAGCTTCGGGAGGTTCAGGTGCAGGGACGTGAGAGCCCCTGGCACAGGTCAGTCCTTCCGTTTGCGGTCGGCACCGCGTTCCCTTCGCCCTCGGGACCTAGTCTTCTCTCCGTCCTCTGTCCAGGTCTTCTGCGTCCTCGAGCGGGGGTCCTGAGGGCCGGGGTCTCTCCGTCCTCGGGGTCTCAGATCTGCCCGGCATGCACCGGTCCTCGGGTCCGTCCTGGATGTGGGTCTTTCTGAGCAGTCTTCTCCCGCAGGTTACAGCATGGGCTTCCTGACCACAGTGACTCAAGGCCTAGTACGAGGAGCGGACAGGATGAGCAAGTGGACAAGCAAGCGAGGGCCCCGCACCTTTTACAAGGGCCGGGGCGCCAAACGCACGGGTGTCCACGCCCTTGGCTGGAAATTTGTGCAAATAAAAGAACAGGTCCCAGAATTTATCGTCCCGAACTTGATCGGCTTCAAGCTCAAGCCCTACGTGAATTACCGCCTTCCAGCCGGCACAGACACGCCGCTGACAGCCAGAGCGCTCTTCATGGAAACAGCTGCACCTGCTATCGAAAAGGACTTAAAGGAAGGCACTTTTGATCCTGACAACCTGGAAAAGTATGGCTTCGAGCCTACTCAGGAAGGCAAGCTCTTCCAGCTGTATCCCAAGAACTTTCCTCGCTAGAATGCAGTGATGACTATAGGTTTGCCTGTGAACTAGACTGAACTGACACACCCTCAGATTGTGAGTCCCTGAGAAGGGAGAGCATTCCCTCCTCGAATTTCTATTAAAGGCTTTTGCTGCTGTCTAGTGTGTTTGGCATCAGGTGGTTGACAGCGTGCCATGTGACAGATCCCGTGCAGTTCAGAGGTCCTAGGTATTGTGGCGACCGACAGGTCTGCAGGTGTGCCCACGACAGGTTTCCACCAGTGATAGAATTTATTAGGTAGGCTACCCTGGACAACACTGGCTGATTCACCCCCAAAGCAACCATTGGTATATTCCTTGTGGACTCCAAGGCAGTGAGTGTTTTTCATTTTCATTGGGTGAACTAACTGCTCTCTTGGAGGAAACCTAAAGAGCAGGGTGCAGAGGAGGTTGATGTCAAATTGGGCTCCGATGACCACTCGTTTGCCTCTGTCACAGTCCCTCAGACCTGTATTCCACTGATTACTTAACTGACCCTTACATGGAATGTTCTTCACACAAACTAGGCTGGGTGTGGTGGTGCACATCTGTAATCCCAGCAACTGGGAAGCTGAGGCAGGAAGATCACTATGAGTTGAGGCCAGACTGAACTGCACAGTGAGGCCCGTCTTCAGAACAAAAAATATACTCCAGAGGAAGGCCCAACATGTTTTTATTTAAAATAAATAGGCCGGGCCGGGAATTTAGCTCAGCAGCCCTGTGCCTGCCTTAGCGCAAGGTCCTGATTTTGATCCCTGGTAACAAAAAAAATTAAAATAAAATAAATGGGCCAACTGGGCATGGTAGCACACACCTGTAATCCCCAACATTCAGGACGCTAAGGCGGGAGGATAATGGAGTTCTAGGCCAACCTGGGAAATTTCTTTTTCTTGGCACTGGGGATCGAACGCAGGACCTTGTGCTTTCGAGGCAGGTGGCGGCACCACTGAGCTAAATTCCCAGCCCTCAGCCTGGGCAATTTAGTGAAACCTATCGAAAAAGTATAAGACAGGCTGGAAATGTAGCTCAGTAGTAGAATACTTGGTGTAGCAGGAAGCCTCTGGGTTCAATTCCTAGTACCAAAAACAAAAGGACCATTATCTGGGAATTGCTTATTGTAACAGAAAAACGTAATCAATCTGACCTACACTGGCATGTACTGTCATCAGAAAGTAAGACAAGCATAGAACTACTGCCTGTCTTCTCTTCCAGAGCTAGTGTGTCCTGTGGAAGTGTGGAGGACCTGACAACTTGGCCATCAGTCTGGCCTACTTCTTCCTAGAGACAAGTGGAAGTCAGGCACCTTACACACCTGACCTGTGCTCCCAGTTGTTGAGGGTCTAGGACTTTGAAGCCTATCAGTGTAATGCAATTAGTGCCCCACACTGCCTCCACCTGCATCACAAGTATGCCCCTCTGAGGTGGTTCAGGAAGTACTTCTTCCTTTTGCTCTACCACAGCAGAAAGCGGTCTTTTCATGTGCTTTTAAAAACTTCAGGTTTGGGGTATATCTCGTTCAAGGCACTGGGCTTGATCTTCCACACCAAAAGAAAATTCATGCAATTACAAAATTACTTCTGATGTTATAAAGTAACATTTTTTTCCCCAAACAGCTTTATTTAATTAATACAAATAGTTGTTTAAACACATTATGAAAGGCTGAAAGTCAACAGGTATCCAAGAAATTTCAGTTTTGGAGCTGGAAAATCCCACTCACTGCTGGAAAGAAACCCAGTCCATTCCCATCCACCCAGCACAAAAGGCTGTCACTCCTGGTGTAGTCTCTGTGACCTCAAGTTCAGTTGGCCTCCCACTTCCAGAGATGGAGAGCATGGTCGTAAAAGGAGCAGGTGGCCAGAAGCCTGATGTCAGAGTTTGCCCCTTTGAGGTAGAGGTCAGAGTCACAGGACTTGGCTGGGTTGTACGGTTGGCTGCTGCTGTCCCACAAGTCCCCTATGAGTGGCAGAAGACTGCAGCTTCACCCAGCTGTTGTCTCTGATGCCACCCTCGCCATCCTCATCCTCTTATCTGTTCAGGGGAAGGCACCAGTGGCTCACCTGCAACTTTCAGGCCACAGAGATGGCCTCCCATGTCAGTGTCAGGAAGGGATGCAGGGGCCACTGGCTGCAGGGAACAGAAGGGGAGCCAGGACCAGTCAGCCCCATACACCAGCGAGGTGGGCAGCTTGTAGGACTCCAAGACTGTCACTTCCTTCTTCTCTGAAGCAAGAGAAAACAGGAAACAGCATTACCTTGTGAGCCTTAGGATCGGCCAGGGCTGTAGAACACAGGAGCTCGGGGGGCTAGACCTCAGTTCAGGCTCATAAGCAAAAGACAAAGGAGCAGCCAAGTAGGAGGGAAGGGACTGATGAAGAGCAGGGAGCACACACATGGTACAGGTCAGGAAGCCCCACAAGCACAGTGACAATGACATGTGGCTAGTGGGTCCAAACCAAGCAGGTTCTCTGTGTTCTGATGTGATTCTCTTAACAGTGTCTTTCTGGAGAGCTCCTGGGGCAGACTGGAGGGTGGAGGCAGGGCAACAAAGAAGCCAACAGTTCCCATGGTGCACAGCTGGCGGGGCGGGGTGTGTGTGTGTGTGTGTGTGTGTGTGACAGAAGAGGCATTAGGGCAGAGAAAGAAAGCAACTATGACCACACCTAAGCAGGTCTACTGCCTGCGAGCACAGCCACGAACGTCAGTGGCCTCCAGCACCAGCAACAGGAGAGCCAAGGGGCCCACCCAAGCACCAAGAAAGTCCCAACAAAACTATAATGGAGTGACAGCAAGATTTGTTTCATCTTTGAAGACCTGGGGATCAAACTCATGCATGCTAGGGAAGCACTCTACCACTGAGCTACATCTCTTGTTCCGAAGATTATTATTTTACTTTTCCATTTTTTGAGATAGTCTCACGATGTTGCCAATGCTGATCTCAAACTCCTAGGCTCAAGTGATCCTCCTGCCTCAACCTCCTCAGTGCTGGGATTACAGGAACGTGGCATTGCACACGGTAGACTACACTTTTGGTGCTGGGAACTGAACCCAGGGCCTTTGCACTGTGCTACATCCTCAGCCCTTTTTTATTTTGAGACAATCTCATTCACTAAGTTGCCAGGCTGGGCTCAAACTTGCAATCTTCCTGCCTCAGCCTCCCAGAGATAGATCATATTTTTAAATGAAGTGAGCAAAGAACAAAAAGAAGGGCATATAGAATGTTACTCGTTTGACACAGGGTTTCACTGTATACTCCAGGCTGTCCTCACAGTCACAGGAACGCTCTTGCTTCAGCCTCCTAAGTGCTGGGATTACAGGCATGTGCCACCATGCCTGGGTTTATAATGTTTTTTTGTTTTTTCATGGTACTGGGGATTGAACTCGGGTCCCTGCACTTGCGCAGCAGGCGGCGAAGCCACTGAGCTACATCCCCAGCCTTAGACTGTTATGTTTCATAAGAAAGACGAAATAAACAAATTAATGCTTATGCTTATTTTTGCAAAAAGATACAATTATAGGGTGGTACAGCCTGTATATTTACAACTAAAAGACAATTATAAACAAAAACTACTAAGACATCTTACCTACAAATAGTGTGTAGCAACAAAAGGAGAAGAAGGGAAACTCCCAGGGCATACTTTTATATAATTTTAATTTCTGGTACATTATTAATGTTTTTACACATTGGAAAGATGCAAATGAAATCAGTGAGGATAAAGAAAAATGCCTTTAGGCAGACATCTGCAATCCCAGCACTCTGGAAGGGTGACACAGGAGAAACAGGCTCTAGCCCAGCCTAGGCAACTAAGCAACTTAACAAAACCATATGCCTCAAAAGCAAAAAATAAAGAACCTGGCTTCAATATCCAGTATCGCCAAAATCAAAAAACAAAAAATTCTTTAAAAAACTATATAGTGGGCCAGGGATTTAGCTCAGTGGTTTCGCTGCCTGCTGCACAAGCGCAAGGACCTGAGTTCAATCTCTGGTACAAAAAAAAAAAAAAAAGTACATAGTTGTTTGACTCTGTATCTTGATCAGCAAGACCTGCAGAAATGTCTTAAACCCACATGGCACATTTCTTCGGTGTGAGCATCAACGTGAGGTGAAGCGCGTGAAGAGATGCTTGTGGGGAGCCGGGTTCTTGCTGGTGAGGGTCACAAACGGAAGGGGGCAACACAGAACGTGTCGAGCTACAGTCAGAGGCGGCACTGTGAACACGTGTTTACGTGCATGTGTGGGTGTGGGGTGCATATGGGCCGGTGGGGGTGTGCGCAGGCGTGTAGGTGTGTATGGGTGGCGTGTGGTTCTGGGGACCGAACCCAGGGCCTGGCACGCACTATGCCTGCGCTCTACCACTGAGCCACATCCAGCTCCACACACACACACACACACACACACACACACACACACGAGAACACACACAACCCTTCAGCATCTGCAAGTGTGAGCACTGGTTTGCTTTCTTTTTTTCTGGACAGGGTCTTGCTATATAACCCAGGCTGGCCTCGAACGTACGGCAACCCTGCTGCCTCAGCATCCTGAGTGCCACCATGCCCAGCTCAGGTCTCGGTTTCTTAACAGCATTCACCATTAAGAAGATCCAGGATTCTCTGGAAAAATAACTGATTCCAAGACTGGGAGACAGAAGATATAAAATGAACCTGGAATATAGTGCACCAAACAGTAAGGGCATGTTCCAATAAACAACAGGACATGTGCAGAGAGACGGCACCCTACCGAGGCTTTCGGAGGAAGACTCTGGGACAGCCCAAACATCCCATAGCCAGCGTAGTAACAACAGAAAAAAGAATCCATTAAAATGGGCTGGTGGCGCTGAGGCAGGAGGACCACCGCAAGTTGAAGGCCAGGCCAGTCTGAACTACACAGCCAGACCCTCTCCCAGAACAAGACAGTAAGGTAAAATGAAATGAAATACAGGCAGACATAAGAGAGAAGAGGAAGCTCATCCTTACAAAAGAATGCTGATCAAGGGCCAGGGATCTAGCTCAGTGGATCTGCTGCCTCCCTCACAAGCGCAAGGACCTGAGTTCGATCCCCGGTACCAAAAAAAAAAAGCTAAGCAACACATGTAGAAAGACAGGAGTCACGGTTTCTCAATGATCGTAGTCGTAACTCACTCAGGGACTGGCAAAGCTTCAAAGCCTCCCCCACACAGTTCTCCGTTATTACAGAGGGGAACCCCGAGTGTTTACAGGGGAGACCTGGTGGATAGCACCTTCACAAAGGGGCCAGAGTTCACACCACCACTGCCAGGACCTAGGGCGGCCAGCATCCCCAGCGGGAGGCACCAGGACAACGAAGACTGCTGGCAAAGAGGAACAGAAAGGACGAATGGCTACACTCTTAACAGACAAAATTGATTTTGAAACAAAAATGTTACCAGGCATAACGGACACTCTAATGAGAAAAGGGTCAGCTGGGAGCAGATGGGAAAATTACACCCACATCATCTAAACACAAAGCCCCAAGACACAGAAGCACAAACTGATAGAAATCAGGGGGAAACAGACTTGGAGACTGGAACACCACGCTCAGTGCTGACCCACGCAGTGGGTGAGGACCCAGACAGTGGCTGACTACAGTGTACACAGACACTTTCTTCCCAGGTGGGCACTGGGCAGGCTCGGGACAGACCAAGTGCCAGCTGGTGGCTTGGTTAGAAATCACAGCTCTACACAGTCTGCTAATAAACAGCTCATGGTCAACAAAGGAATCACAAAGGAGACTGCAAAACACCTTGTGATGAGTGAGCATAAAGATCTGACAAACTGAAGTGTTCAGAATGTGGCACTCAGAGGAAATGGCCACTGAGAGCAGCTATGGTAAGACAACAGACCTCAGGTATTCGAAGATGAAAGACGTTCCCATCACCAAAGCTACAGCAGGTGAGCAAGCAGGAAGAGGGGATGCAGAAGAGAGAGGCACAGCGCAGGGCAGGCTCGGGAGGACAGAAGAGCAGCTCAGAGGGCGGTGGGGATGTTCAAAGGCCAGCAGGTGTGATGGAGGGAGTGGAAGGACAGGGAGGAGGACAGGGGAACAGCCCTGACCATGGCAGTTCATGCTTGATAGCATGGGCATCCTCAGAAGTGAGGCCACTCCAACGGCTGAGCTCAGCAAATGCAGGGCTCTGGCCAAGCAGAGAAAGGGGTCAAAGGGAAGTCAGCATGTGCGGGACCCAGGAGCAGAGTCCACACCACTCCCAGGCGAGAACAGAGGCGGGCTGCACAGCAGTGACAAGGGCACGTTTTCTGCAAGGGCCCCGCAGGGCCAGTCACAAAATGCAGGAGGAGCCAGGACGCCGGAGAGCAGCAGTAGGTGAGACCAGGTGTTGGCTACTGAGGTCCTGGGTGGGCACAAAAAGGGAGCAGGAGTCTGGGACAGGAAGGCGACACAGAGCCCAGCCAGCTGCAGGGCCCACGTACCTGTGACGTCATGGCAATCGAGGACTGCAAAGCCGTGGTGCATGCAGGCTGCCAGGAGGAGGTCGTGGTGGTGCGGGTGCCACTTGAGCCTCCACACCCCGCCCTGCACGTGAGCATCTGCCAGTGGCTGCTCCATGTTCCTCACATCCCACAGGAGCACGTGCTCATCATAGCTGGAAGTGTCCACCCAGGCATGTGGGACCCGGGCTCAGTCCATCCCCAAGGCAAGACACCTCCCCAAAGCCCGTCCCACTCATCCTGTGCCTCTCCCTACCCAGATACCTGCACAGTGGGCCTCAGCAGGCACTCACCTCCCTGTGGCCAGCATGTGCTCCCGATGCAGGCTGCTCTGGATACTGCATACACCCATGGCGTGACTGCAGGCGACAGCCAGCCTGAGCGCCCGTGGGGACAGGGGCCCCAGGGGCTGGGGGCCGGTCCCTACGCACTGACGCTGGGCAGTTACCTCGAGCTGGTGAAGACACACGGGCCAGGGGTCCTGGTGTCCCAGCCTTTCAGGAGCCCATCATCTCCCCCTGTGTGGACACAGAAGCCCACCGTCATGGCATGGATGGCAGGGGACAGCCAGGGAGTCTGTGAGGTCCCTGGATGACAGTCCCTGAGGGTTCAAGATGCCCTGGAACAGGAGCACCCAGAGAAAGCAGGAAGGGCCACCACCGCACCCACCTCAGACCAGAGGAAGGCTGGGAGGCAGGGGAAGCGTGACACCCACAGGGCTACAGGGAAAGCACCCAGGTCACACAGGCCAGGCTGCCCGCTGCTAGGCTCCAGCGTCACAGTCCTCAGCTGCTCAGGCTGACGCCTGCCCAGGAGCTGACTGCAGGGAGCAGCAGATCACAACACACACCTGGGCTGCGATGGGAACTCCCCGTGTAACCCACAGGGAGTAGCACATTGTGCTGGCTTCAGGGGAAGCGCTAAGAATAAAGAACAGGGGAGCTGGCACCCTGACCCAAAATCAGTCTAAGAAAGCAACACCCTGACACAGGGTGGACAGTGGCAGCTGAGGGAATGGAAGAAAGGCTGAGGACCAGGGGCAAAAGGAAAATGGCAAAGCCTGGATTACCCCCACCCACCAGGCAGCCAGCATCCAGCACCATTTCTCCATCTCCCCACACTCCCCAGCCACCCAGCCACCCACTGCTCGCCATGCACCCAGAACCCCCTCAGCACCCACCCACCCATTACACACTCACGATCCACCCACCCATCCATTCAGCCATCCATCTGTCCTTTACCCACCACCACCCACCATCTACCTCCCACCTCCTCAGTAGAAGCCACCAGCCCACCTGCAGCCTGCAAAGCCCTGGGGCCTGACTTCCTCCTCTTCTACGCTCCTGCTCAGCACAGGCCACCCGTTCTCCCCCGCCAACCTTGCCCCTGCCGTACAGCGACCGCCCGGGGCTACCTGGACCTGCCCCAGAACCTCTCTCTTTCCTTTCCAATGCACTACTCCTTTGACACCGTGCATCTTCCTTACTTATCACTGAAGTTTGGTTCATGTCCATTTCCACCCTTGGCCCCCTGCCCCCTTCATCAGGCTCGGTGAAAGGGAAGACTTCAATGTGCTCTGTACATTAACATAACCCCATCACCAAGAGCAGCGCTCAACGCATCGTCCACACTCAGTAGGTCACCTGTCAAGTGGATTAACTTGTCCTGAATTACTAGATTACTGCCTCTAGATTACCACAACCCTGCTCTGAATTCTGCATTTTACCCTAAACAAACTGGGAGCTGCAAAGAGTCCTAAAAGTGGAGAAGTGATGGGGTTTGCATGTTTTACAATCGTTGCACTGGTACTGAGTGGCAACTGGGCCGGGAAGGGTCAGGAATGGAAGCAAGCTATCTCCCAGCTGCGGGCTGTCACCACTGGGACAGATGACTTTGGGGACAGGAGGCTGCGTGGAAGAGAACAAGAGGTGGACAATTCTGGGAGATGCTTAAAAAATAAAACAGGTGGGCTGGGGGTTTAGCTCAGTGGTTTCGCCACCTGCTGCACAAGCGCAAGGACCAAGTTAGATCCCTGGAACAATGAAATAAAATAATAAAATAGGCTAAGACAGGGCTGAGCATGTCCAATATGCATGGTGCCCTGGGTTCCATTCCTGTACCAAAAAGAAAAGTCTCTAAAATGGGGACTCATGGGAAGGTGAGGGACACAGGAGGCGACAATGGTTCCCAGGCTTCTGACCCTAGCAAGCAGACCGCATTCAACCACAGGGCTGCTTGGGAAGGAGTCTGCCATAGAAGCACCATGCAGCAGAGCTCAGCTGAAGACCACAGAAACACCCCAAGGAGGGTGGGCAATCAGCAAGGAAGAAGCCAGCGGGCACGGAACACCTCTGTGCAGAGACAGGCAGCAATGTTGGAAGAAGGCAAGCAGGAGACGTGGGTCATGATGAGCCCGACTGGCCCAAGCAGCTGCCTGAGATAAAGGCAGCCGGGAGTCATGGCCACCAGCAAAGACCTCAGCATGGGGGACCGGGCAGAAGAGCTGCAGGGGGGGAGGAAACCTGCAGATCTTGGGCAGCTGAACAGAACGCTTCCACAGCACCTCCCTGGAGGCTCTGGGCCCCAGCACTATGCCAGTGGAGTTCATAAAAGGGGTCAGATTGGCCAGGTGCACTGTCACACACCTAGCATCGTAGTAGCTGCTTAGGAGCCAGAGGCAAGAAGTTCACCAGTTCAAGGCCAGCCTGCTCAACCCAGCGAGACCCTTCCAGAAAATAAAAAGGGCGGGGATGTAGCTCAGTGATAGAGTGTCCCTGGGTTCCATCTCCAATACCCCCTAAAGAAGAGGAATGAGGGTTAGTTCTTTTCCTTGGCTCTTTTCTTTTTTTGCAGCACTGGGGATTGAACTCAGGACCTTGTGCTTTCGAAGCAGGCACAGCACTGCTGAGCTAAATCCCAGGCCCTCCTTGGCTCTTTTCAAATCTGGTGGCTCCTCTGCTATCTTCTCTCAAAGACCAGCACCTCCACCTCTGCCTGCACAAGAAGAGCTCCCCAAAGCTGCCCAGCTGCTAATTTCTCATTCCGCATCAGTGGAAACTGGACTGAGAACAGGACTCAGGCTGAGGGGAGGGGAGGGTCACCTGGCCCACAGGCACAGGAGGTATGGCTTTCTGTGGGACAGCAAAGTCCTGTTGGCCACAGCTGCTGTCTCAGAAGACACAGTCTTGGCCTGGGGATTTAGCTCAGTGGTTCTGTCACCTGCCTCCCAAGCACAAGGTCCCAAGTTCGATCCCCAATACAAAAAAAAAAAAAAAAAAACACAGTCTCTACGTAGGTTGGTGATACTCTGCTTTGCCAGAGCTTCACCGCCTGCCTCTCTTGCCCAAGTCCTCCATCTCACCAACCATGACGACATCCAGCTGGGGAATACTGACCTGAATACACGACTTCTGTCTGCCAGTAGTTGAAAGCAGCGATCCAAGCCTCAAAGTGATGGGCCTGCCATGAGGCCACTGGCTGCAGCATGGGCCCTGCTTTGTCCAGCATGAGGAGGTGCAGCTGCCCCTTGGAGTCACTGCTGACAATCTTCAAGGGCTGGTCACTGGGCCTAGACACAGGCAGATGAAGGAGAACCCCACCACACTCTACACATCACCCTCTTGGCACATCCCAACATGTCCTGGGGGGGTTCCCGGGGATAGATCTCTGAGGCGGCTCGCTAGGGCACATGGCAAAGGCCAGAACTACACTGTCAGCTTCCCCGATGACTTTAACACCACGCATCTAGCGTGCTCGGACTTTTCTGTTTTTTAGATCATGACTGGTGTGAAGACCGGAATCAACCGTCAGAGGAAAGACTGAGGGCCCCTGACCAAGCCTGGGCCTTACCTTGCATGCTTCCCTGTGGACCAATCCAGTGACAAGGCCAGACGCTCCTCCCCCAGTGAGAGGCTGCACCAAGGCTCCAGGAGGGGCCTGCTCTTCTACTGGAGAGAAAGGAAGGAGCCCTGCACAGTCCAGCCTCGCTGCCCTGCGCACTCCCCAGGTGGACACAGGCACCGGCCACGGCCACCCTGCCATGCACCAGGCACTGGGCAGGGTTGAGGACCCTGGCACTCACCTCCAGGACTTCCCCACACACATGACCCTGGGACATGAAGGTCTCTTGCTTCACTACCTGTGAGCTCGGCACCGCCTAGACCTCCAGGGGACCTGGCCCAGCCGGTCCCCAGAGATGAGGACAAGGAGCCACCACAGCCATTCAAATGCCACTTCTTGTCCAGGACCTAAACACCCGAACAGCGCTAAGGCCATGGACATCCAGCCGCTCAGAGGGTATCAAAGCCCTGTCCTAGATGGACACGGTTCACCTGAAACCTGGTCTTGGGCATTTCCTTCCCTCATCCCTAGGACAGGTGACTGCTGCAGGCCCCTCCCATACAGGCCCTCACCACCACAGCTCAGGGGCCTGCGCCCGGCTTCACAGCAGCACCCACTAGTGTCCCTGACTCCACGTCAGCATGTGGCCAAGGGCAGGCAGTGTCCCTCCACCCTCTTGAAATGGACGGATTCATTCTGCCAAAGCACAGCACAGGATCAGATCTCTGCAGAACACTTGGAAACCAACCACACAGGAACCGCTTGCTCTCGGAGAAAACCATTTCACACAGGATCACCGCTGCCATTCTCAGCCCCAGCACTGACCCCATGCATGCTTGGCCCACTGCAGAACCTCAGGCCCACGAAGCAAACAGCTTGTCCTTGTAGTCCTTCTTCTGGGGACCTCCTCTCACTAGAACCCAGTAGGATTTAAAACAGACCCTGCGCTTTCTCAGAATGTTCAGGACAAAGTCCAGCACCAAACAGACTGCTTCAGAAAGAGGTTTTTTGTTTTGTTTTGTTTTTTCCTTAAATTCTTCTATTGGTCCATTTTAGGTATAAAGTACGTTTACATTTATCACTGGGTGCTTGTACCTGCACGTGATGTATCTTGGTTATTTTTTCCCCATTCCCTGTGCGCCCTTCACCCCATCCACCCTTCCCTATTTACACAGACTTTGTTTCCATTTTTTTTCTTTTCTCATAATTTTTCCTTTCCCTTCTTTCCTTTCCCCTTCCCCTCCCACCACCCCTACACCTTTGGACCTTTTCCTATTTCAAATTATCAATTATTTGTTTTAATCATTTTAATTCTTATTTACACTCTCAGTTTCTCACACTAGAGAAACTATTCAGTACTTACACATATGTGTCCTATTTATTTCACTTGAGTATGGCCTCAATATGCATCCATGTAGCTATAAATGACTCCAGTTTCTGTTCTTTATGGCTGAGTAGTACTCCATTTTATAAAAAAAAAAAAGCCCATCTTCTTTATCCAGTCTCCAGTTGATGGGCACTTGGGCTGTTGCCAAGCTTTAGCTATTACAAACTGTGCCGCTATAAACATGGGTGCACACATATCGCTGTGGTATGATTCTTTTAATTCTTTTGGGAAGATCCCTGGCAGGGGAATCCCTGGGTCAAAGGGCATAGGAAGAGGTTTATCCCAGCACAGCCCCTCCCCAGCCCTCTCCGTCCACAGAACCAAGCACCCACCTCAGACCCCACCAGGCGGAGCAACTCTACAGATCCACTGGCATCCGCCACACCCAAGACGCCACAGCCGGCCACCGGGACATGGCACCTGGGGAGAGAGTGCACCGTCAGAACACAGGGCGTACAGTAGCACAAGGAGCCTTACCATCTCGGGCTTTATCACTTAGTTTCAGCTCCCAAACCAAGTCAGAGCCCACAACCCTACAGCCAACCCAAAGGTTCCCCGGTTCACAAAAGCATAACTCCGACTGCCTCCCAGACTGAACCTCACTCTGGGCCTAGGAAGCAGCAAGGGCAACGAGCCTCAGGGAAGCATCAACCCTACCACCTGCCGAGGGCCAGGTGGGACAGCAAAGAAGCGACCCACAGTCCCGGTGTTTCACATCCTGCTGACGGCCCTCGGACTCCAGGTCCGATCAGGCGAACAGATGCTCAGTACAAATGGCGGGCCGGGCGGGGTGGTCACCAAAGTGGTACCATTTCATGTCCAGCACTGCAGACGTATCTTTCCTTTGGACCTCGACCAGAGAATAAGCAGAGTCGTCCTCACTGATACTGTACAGGTAAACGCGGCCCAGACGGACTTGTGGCTGCTCAACGACCCCGTCCACGTCTAGTCCACCCTACGAAACATACACCTTCTCTGATTACCTTAACAGATGCTGAGAACCCAAGGAATGGGACATCGATCCGAGGAACAAAAGGCGTGGCCGACACCAGCTCGGTCCAGAGGCAAAACTGCTCCCTTGAGCGGGGCGAGCCCTCTCTTCGGGCTCGTACCAGTGAGTCCGCGAACTCTGGACCCAGCCTGCGAAGTTTCTAAACAGGCCAAGAGCGCCCCGCACAGCTGGGGGGCTGCTGTTCCCGGTGCTCCCCTCGCCCCTCCCAGGTCCCCGCTCCCCTCCGCACCTCGCCCCCGGGGCCGACGGGCGCGCTCTCGGGGCCGCGCAGCTGGTAGGTGCCGCAGGCCAGCAGGCGCCGGCAGCCCTCCAGAGGGCACCACTCCACGGCGTCCGCGGTGAACTCTGTGTCCACGGCCTGCAGCTGCCGCAGCCGACTACCCGCCATCAAGCCCGTTCGGAAGCCCGACGCCTCTCCCGACTCCTTCCGGGGCGCCGGGCGGGGCTTCGGCCGAGCGAGGCGGAGCTAGTGCGCCCCCTGCCAGCGGGCGGACCAGGAGTCCCTGCGGGCGGAGGCGAAGAGCACGTGGGGCGCTCACCAGGTGGGGCCGCTGAGGCAGGAAGGCCACACGATCCCCTGTGGGACTCTGTGCAGATGCTAAAGCCCTTGGAGGAAGTTCCCGGACTAGCTGGGCAGGGTGGCGCACGCCCGTAATCCCGCCACTCGGGAGGCTGAGGCAGGAGGATCGCTTTGAGTTCAAGGCCACCCAGCACTATAGTGAGACCTTGTCTCAAAAAAAAAAAAAAAATTCCCAGGTTCTACGGAATACCCTTGAGGAAGGCAGTTTTGAGACAATGAACGTTGAACTGCATCCTCCTAAAGTAGATACGTTGAAGTCAACCCCCAGGATCTCAGAATGTGACCTTTGTTCACAGTGTGTGTACGGAGGTCCAGTTAAAATGGAATGATTATTCAGGCTTAAGCTTAGCAGGTCGTGCAGATTGCTGACATCAGAGAGACAGTGGGAGGCACCTAGGGACTAGCAGATGTCTGACCCTGTACATACTGGAAGCCTGAGTTACAAAGTCCTTTTGGCCTACCTCACCCTTCTGTGCTGGGGTCACACACACCTCCCCTTCCCAATGCTGTTCAACCTGTGGTCTGATGAGGATCCCGTCCACCCAGCAAAACCCTGACCTTCAGGAACCTTGGTGAGGCCTCTTGGTAAAAAGGTCCAAGGGCATGAGGCGGCCCCCAGGCTCCAGAAAGCACCCAGCGGTGATCATGCTGCTGTGCTGCCATCAGGATTTGTCAGCTTCTCTAGGGCCTTGCTCACAGACCAAAATCCACCAAAGGGCCACACAACCAGAGACAGCAAGGAGAACACAGAGCATCCTAGAATTTGGGAGAAGTGCTGTAAGAGGGGACAGGGCAGTGGTGGCGAACCTATAGCATGTGTGCCACAGCGGGCAGTTTTTCACTGAAAACTTTAAAAAGGTTCAGTCATTGGGATAGGCAGCCAGCCATAGTGGCCTAGAACTGTAATCCCAGCACTCTAGGAAGCAGAGGGAGGAGAATCTCGTTTGACTTAGCAAAACTCCCTCAAAATTAAAGAGAAAAAGAACTGGGGATATAGCTTAGTCAAAGGGCCTGGGTTCAATTCCCAGTTCCACAAGAGGGACGATAATAGGGGCCTGCAGTCTGCTACTGATTATGTAAAATACGCCCATCTTCTGTGTTCCAACGGGGCTTTGGGAAGGTGACTGAATCATGGGCAAAGTACTCACAGTTCATGGCTCCATGTGCTTAGGAGACAGGGTCTGGCTGGAGGGGCGGGTCATGGGCGGCCTGACCTGGAAGGGTGCATTCTTGTCCCAGAGCCTCTGCTTCCTGGCTGCCTTGAGCTGAGCAGCTTTCCTTTGCCAGCCCCTCCACCAGTTTCTGCCTTGGAGCTAGCCACACGTGGGCTGACACCTCTGACACCCCGAACTCGAATAAACCTTTCCTCCTTTAAATCGCAGGCATCAGATATTCCAACCCAGTGACGGGAAAGTGTCTTAAGACACAGACCAACATAGGGCCAGGTTGGACAGCTGAGAGCTCAGGACAGGGAAGGTCACAGCTACAAACCAAGGTTTGTTTTCCTGCAGTTGCTGTGTGCAGATGCTGAGCAGCCCTCAGATGCTGCTCCCCAAAGGGAAGGACAGGACCGGCATGGACTCCAGGACCTCCCAGGCCTGCTGGACTCTCCTGGACAGCTCACTGCTGTGATCCTGGTGGCACCGTGCATAAACCAAGGTGAGGCTCTACTAGCGCAAGTGCTATGGCTGTGTCTAGATGTCCCCCAAAAGCCTTATGCAGTTGTAGGTGGGGCTTTTTCAGAGGTGGCTGAATCTAATATGGGATTGACTCATCGCACAATAATGCTAGGCCTGAGGGCACTAGGATTAAGGGTGAATGCTACCCGCCCTAGTACTCTGAGTAAGATAAAAGGGGCAGGAAGAAGCTGTTAAGCTCTCTTGTTGCTTTGCTATACAGTCTGCCTAAGATGAACTGTTGCCCCTCTGCCACCCTGTCTTGGAGCCAGTTTGATTACGGACTGAAACCTTTACAAACCAAGTTAAATAAACCTTTTGCCCTTTAACTTTGGTGTCAGGTATTTTGTCTGAGCAACAAGAGAAAACTAACACAGTGAGGGCCCAGGGCACCCCGGGCCACACAACGCCAGCAGACACACGGGGCACCCACGGCCCCTGCCAACAGAACTGCCGGCCAAGCTCCCGAGAAGGGCCTGGCACACTGCTCCTCAGAGGCCACATGGAACGGGGCCGGTTCTCCCAATCCACGCCACATGGCTGAGTCCACACTGAACCTAAACTGCACAGGGAGAGAACAGCCAAGACAGAGATGGTTCCACCCCTTTACTCTGCCCTTTCAAACTCAACCTGTGCAGGCCACACCACGGGGCCCCACTGCCAAGGACAGAAGCTCGGCTACATGATGGTTTCTAGACACATAGCCAACTGTTTGCCATTTTAGGGTTTCACCAAGTGAGTCTATTTGCAGTTTCTAACCATCCCCTTGTCTCCCCCCAAAAAAACTGTACATGAGTTTACAAACATATTAACATATAAATAATGAGAAACGTCCTGGGGAACCTCCCCCTTGTCTCTGCTGGAGACTAACACTGGAGGGCGCTGTCCCCACAAATGTGTGCTGCAGGGAGTTTCACGGTGACTGGGCCGACACTGGCTTCCTCAGCACCTCTAGGTCCAACCGCCAGTCTCCGCTGTACCCACGAAGAGCTGGAGGCCACAAGCCCCACTGCCATGACAGCTCCGCGGCCCGTCATCGCTCCGGCTCGAGCTCATGCTGGAAGGGACGCTTCCTCTCCCGGCAGTGCTTCTTGTGGGCAGGCCAGTCCTTCTGCTGGCACTGGGAGCCGCAGTACCGGGCTACCTGGCAACGTCCGCAGATGTTGAACTCCCGGAGCTGAAACACAGACCATCATGGCTTCACTGTCATGTGCGTGTTGGGGGGAGCCACATCGTGGAACCTGGAAGGGCCTAGCAGAACCCATGCCCTGGCTGGGGTGCAACTCAGTGGCAGAGCGCTTGTCCAGCATGGCAGGCCTGGGTTCAATCCCCAGCACCACAAGCAAACACAAAAAGATCCATGCATGGGGACAGGAATGCCCACCTGGGTGGGCACAGCACCAAAGGGACAGCCACCCTGGTGGGAGAGCAAGAGGCACCCAGGGTCTACTGGGGTGGACCCCAGACCACAGGCAGGCAGGTGGCAGGGTGGGAGTGGTGGGCAGCCAAGCCGCTGCGGCACCTGCTTCTCGATGGCTGTGCAGGGCGGGTAGTGGCATTCGTAGTAGGTGCAGGAATTCTCCTCCTCTTCCACCACGTCCCCGTTGGCATTGTAGTACCGGGTCACATTCAGGACAGGGAACTGCTCTTCTATGGGGTCTGTGGGAAGCTGCTGGATTGCAAGCCAATATAAGCTCTGCTCCCTAAAAGAAAGCAGAAGCTCACTGTGTGCCTGCCAGGCCAGGCAGCACATGGGGCAGGGTGGCGCCAGGACACCCCCAGCCCATCTGCATCCCACCAACTTGACTCTGGCTCGGCACTGTCCTCCCACTGCCTCTCTGCCCAGTAACTGACCAAAGGCACAGAGCAGGCACAAACATGGATGTCAGCCCTTCCTGCCCTGACCCGTGCAGGCCCCTGTGGCCTCACAGCCACTTCCTCTCTGACACTGGGAGCTGCCCCATGACCTTCTGAAACTCCTACTGCTTAGGTGCACCAGACACCACCAAGAATTAAAGAACTGAGGTGCGAACAGCACATGCTGCAATGTTAAGCCCCCAGCAAGAGCATAAGGCGCCCAAGCCCTGCCTGGACTTCAGGGGGGCACAGCCTATGCCCTGGAAGCCAAGAAGCTGATAAGCCACCCCCTAGCCAGCCTGCCCTCCATGCCGCTGGCTAGAAGGTCTGGTGTGTGGAAGACTCGGGCTGCTTCCTGAGTGCTTCCAGGAGGGCCTGCAAGACAGCAAATGCTCAGGAGCATCCTCTGGAGGTTCAGAGTGGGGCACACTCGTGCAGGGGCTGAACTTATTACCCCATGATGACCACTGATCAGTGAGAGGAGAGCAGAGCAGAAAGGCAGAGCCTGGGGGAAGCCAGCATCTTTGTCCCAGCCCACACAGAGGACACAAGCCCAGGCCAGCTGGGACTTTACTCCTCAGGCAGTCTTTGCTGTTCCTGGCCGTGGGCTGGACCCAGAAGCTGACTACACACTCCTGCATTCTAGATGGGCCGTGGGCCACCTAGGCCACGTCCACCAGCAGGAGCTGCCTCTGAGGCACAGCCTTGTCAGGACTCACCCCCAAGTGGCCACAGCAGGGCCCTAGGCAGTGGACCTGCTCCAGCCCACTGCCCCTGGCTTAGAACTGCCCCTTTTCCAAACGGGTTCACAACTGCCATTACTGTGTGACTTTCGGGGGTGTTCAGAGGAGTAGAGGCAACACTCAGCCTCAGGACGGCCAAGTCACAGCAGACATGCCCACGGTGGTGACATGGGAGGGGTCCTGCACACAGCCAGGGAAGGTGGCCAGGGTGTCTTCTGTTGCTGGTGTCCACTCCGATGCTAAAGAGTCCCAGGTACAGTACAACTGGAGGTGGGGCACTGTCCTGGCTCTGCTTTCCAGCCAGGGCCAGTAAGTGCCCACTCTGCTTTAGGCAAGTTCAGCTCAGCTTCTTTCACTTGAACCCAAGGTCCAAACTAACATAATCCCCAGCAGATAAATAGCCTACTCAACTTTCACCAGACATAGAGGCACACGACTGTAACCCTGTACTCAGAGGGGCTGAGGCAGGACGGTCACAAGTCCAAGGCAGACTGGGCAGCTCAGTGAGAGATCCTGTCTCAAAAGGTTTAAACTAGGCACGGTGGCGCACACCTGTCATCCCAGCACTCGGGAGGCTGAGGCAGGAGGATCACTGTGAGTTCGAGGCCAGCCTGGGCTACACAGTGAGTTCTAGGCCAGTCTGAACTACATAGCCAGACCCTATCCCCCCGCCGCCCAAAAAAACCCCCCAAACCAAGAAAATTTTTTAAATGGCTAGAGATACAGCTCAGCATGAAGGCCCTGGGTTCAATCCCTGGTGTGGGTGGGGTTGAGAGGAAATTAAGTGCCAAAACACTGATATGAGGGCAGGAACAAAACCAGCAGCCAAGGCACTCACAGGCTCTGCCTTTACTCTGTGAGGTCTACACAGGACATGAAAAGCATGTAGTCCACAAGCGCAAGGACCCGAGTTCGATCCCTGGTACCAAAAAACAAAGCATGTAATCTGCATGGCTAGAGCAATGGCCCAGGGAGCGTCCCTCACACCGCCACTTCTACCTCAGCAATGCAGGCCACTGGCATAAGCCAGAGGCAAAGCCTGTAAAGGTCCCACACACCGTCCCAAACCCTGAACCCTAACCACACGTCTCCGCCTGTCTGCTGTGGCAGTCAGCACTGACATCAAGAAAGGCTGCAAACGGGCCGGGCATTTAGCTCACCGGTTTCACCGCCTGTTGCGCAAGTGCAAGGACCCGAGTTTGATCCCTGGTACCCAACAAACAAACAAGCAAAAGAAAGGCTGCATTGAGCCAGCAATGACACACATGGGACTGGGCACCCCGGGCCCAGTTCGCTCCAAGCTGGCTCCTGCTGCCCCCTGGTTCTTCCCAAGGGCTGTGAGTCTCGCAGCTGGGCTGGTCCTGGCCAGCAGGAACTGGAATGCCAAATGAGAAGGTCGCACAGAACGCAGTTCTCAGGACTATAGAGAGCTGGGCAGAGGCCAAAAGACCAATCCATGGGGCCATAGGACCCTTGCTTCCTTCAACTACTCAGGAAGACTTTCTCAAAGTCGGCGACAAGGAGACCAGGTGTATGGACAGGAGGAAGCTGCAAGGGCGTGGCCCCCACCCATGCCATCAGCTACAGGGTTCCTAGAGGCAATTAGCACTGATGGGCCCAAAAAGAGAACCATCAAAATTCCTCCCTTGCTCAGGAAACCATGGAGGTCCCAAGGCACACAGAGACATTGGAGTACAGCAGGAGGCATGGCTGGGAAAACCCACCTCTGTTTGCTGGAGATCTCCTCAGCTTTGGGTCGCCAGCCCCATGGCACCAGCTGCAGGTTGTCCAGGCGATTGTCCACAGTCACAGCATTGAGATGCACCACCTGAAAGCCAGGAGCCACGCCGCCCCTGTGACGCTCCCTAGGAAAAGACAACTCCCTTGAGTGCTGCCTCCATGCCTTGCAGATATTTCTGCTTAAGCACACAGGTCTGGTCCACAGGTCCAACAAGAAACACCACCCACGGGGTCTGAACTGTCCCATCCTACTGATGGGGACACTTGTGAATAATGCCCAAGAGGAACCCAAGTCCTTGCCCAGATAGAATGGGGACCACATGGATGATTCTGCCTTAGATTTAAGGCCTGGACACAGACAGCTAAGATGGAACCCAAAACCCACCTACACAGGCAGCCTGGAGTCAAACTCTGCAGGTGAATGGTCTCCATAGTTGAGCCCCACTGTGTATACCAAGAAGCAGGGGCCCATGTCCCACTGCCAAGCTCAGTGCAAGCCCAGTGAATAAAGAACCCTCCTTCTCCAGAAGACCCACTCCAATTTACCTCAGTGGCGCTGTGCCTGCCTTGCAAGCTCAAGGTCCCCAGTTCAATCCCTGTTACCAAAAAAAAAGACAGAAGACCCACCCCAGGAAAAAGCCCATTTGGTGCCACTACATGCAAATTCATCTTTCCTTTCATTAGTGGCAAAGTACACAAGTAACTCTCAAATCCAGGTCACGTTAGTTCAGCTCCACCTGATGGGGGCTTTGCTGCCTCCAGCAGCCTGTGCCCACCAGAGCCCAACAGCACCTGGTAGAGACAAGGCAGCCAGAAAATACCCACCACAGCAGCTCATGGAGGAGCCTGCCCGATCCCCTGCCTCGGTTTTTGTCGAAGGCATATGCAAATATCTTAGCACCATTTCCGTCTGCATCTACTTCCATTCGAGCCTGAAAGAAACAAAGAAAGGTCTGTTAAAAGCCTCCAATTCTCAGCAATGTTTCAAATCCCACTTAGGAAAATCAAGCAAAGCTGGGTGCAGTGGTGCACACCTGTGACCCAGCACTCTGGGAAGCTGAGGCAGAAGGATGGCAAGTTTGAGCAACGTGGTTAACTTAGTAAGACCCTGTCTCAAAAAATAAGAAAGCAGAGCCAGGGATTTAGCTCAGTGGTTCCGCCACCTGCCTCGCAAGCACAAGGTCCTCAGTTCGATCCCTGGTACCATAAAAAAAGAAAGAAAGCAGAGAAACTAGAGACATTTATAGCTAAACGGATGCATATTAAGGACATACTCTTAAGTGAAATAAGTAGGACACACGTGTAAATACCAAAGTTTCTCTGGTGTGAGAAACTGAAAGTGTAAATAATGATTAAAATTGATAATGTGAAATAGGAAGAAAAGGTCCAAAGGGGTAGGGGAAGTGGGAGGGGTAGGGGAAAGGAAAGAAGGGAAAGGAAAAATTATGAGAAAAGGAAAAAGTGGAAACAAAGTCTTTGTAAATGGGGAAGGGTGGAAGGAAGAGGTGAAGGGAGGACAGGAAATGGGGAAAAAATAAGAACCAAGATACATCATGTACAGGTATAAGCATCCAATGATAAATGTAAACATACTGTATACCTAAAGTGTACCAATAAAAGAATCTAAGAAAAAAAAATAAGAAAGCAACTGAGGATGTAGCTCAGCGTGAAGATGCTGGGTTCAATCCTGAGTAACTGGGAAAATAAAAGAAAGAAAAGAAAAAGAAAGAAAAATAGCACAGCCACAGGGACAAATGCCAGTCTAGAGATACTAGGAGTCTCTAGAGGGTCCCACTGACACAGGGCACCAAACACCAGCCATGTCCCAACTCTGTCCTCCACTCTAGCAAGAAAACTTCAAGAACAACTCCTTGCAAAATACTGTGAACAAGCAGGGAGTGGTGTTGCACGCCTGTAATTCCAACACTCAGAGAGGATAAGGCAGGAGGATTGAGAGTTCGAGGCTAGCCTGGACAATGTAGTAAGACTTTGTCTCAAAAAAATACATAATAAATAAAAAAATAAAGCCAAACCTATGGACAGCATTTTCCCATCCTTATAAACGCCCACAATCCAGCAAGGGCGAAAGACTCACAGACAAGCAGTGGCTACAGAAGTGTGTGGCACTGAGATGAAAGAGTGGGGTAGGACCACAGAGAAGGAGCCACGGCCGCCTGCAGCAGAGCAGGGGCTCCTCAACAAGACCCCTAGGAAGGGGCTACATATGGCCTCACAGCAAAGAAGATGAGAACAACAGAAGCAGGTAAACACACCATTTTAACAGACATCCAATCAAAAGCACGACAAAAGGTAATACATAAGGTAGTATTCTCAAGAGCTAGCAACAGACAAAAAGTGAGAAAGACCAGTGTCATATGGGGGGGGGGCGGGCTTGGGTGGAGCCTGGGCTTTGGCTGCGGCCGGCTGGCACCTGTCATCCCATCTCGAGATTGCCGGTCAGGAAACTCACTCCCCCTGAGCACTCCCAGCACCCAACCAGAGCAGCACGGATGCAGAGGCTGCCCTCACCTCGAAGGAGTAGCTCTCCACCAGCGGGATGTCCTGCTCGTCTATCAGCGTGTACTTGGTCTGAAAATAACACACATCAAACCATTACACATGGGATAGGTGTGAAGACGATGACAATTACAGCTCCAGCAGGACCAGCTGCATCTTTTCCAGATCAGCAGGTGAGGGCCTTGCTCCACCCCATTAGGCCCGGAGCAGACGTGTTCAAAGCCAGTCATGGCTCATCTTGATCTGCACAGTGAAGTGGCTGCAGGGCTCCAACACTTATCCACACACGACCAACTCTAACAGGTTGCACCGAAGTTTTCTGCACCAGTGCCCACAGGGAGGGTTTCAGTGGAGTTGAAGGATAAGTTGGCACCTTATGCTTTAGCAGCAGTACACGTGCTCTCTGGATTACCGTCTCAGTTTTCTGCCTGAAACGTTCCCAAGAAGAGCTTGAAGGGCTAGCATTCGTGCATGGATTCGTGGGCTGGCAGGGGTCTCTGAGCCGCCCAGACCCCGTTCCCTAGTAATAAAACAACGGCCTCAGCAGTCCCCTCCGCCCCACTTATTCCTCTCTCCTAGGGTCTGGGCCCGCTTCCCTTCAGCGGGCTTCACCAGCCTCGCTCCTCCCTCCCTTCGGAGATGCGGCCAAGGGGAGCGGCCGGGCAGGTCCTGGCTCGGACTGGCCGGGACTCCAGGCCCACGGGCGCCGCGGCGCCGCACGTGCGAGGTTCGGGGGGCGGGGGCCGGCGAGGGAGCTGCGCCGCCCCACGTCCGGCCCCGAGAGCTCCGCCCGGCCAGGCGCCGGCTCGGACGCGCGCAGGTGCAGCCGCTAGGCCCGCCGGGCCTCGGGGCGCTGGGCGGCTGCGGCCGGGCCGGCACAGGGCGCCCGCGGCCTCCGTACCCCGCCCACCCGCCGCAGCCCGCCCGCTCACCTTCCCGGCCACCCGGCCGAGCCGCACGATGCCCAATTTGAAGTCGGTCATGGCCGGGCCTGCGCTCTCGGCCGGCAGCGCCGCTCCCTCGGGGGCGCCGGGCCGGGCCGGGGCGAGGCCACGGCGCTCCGGGGCGGGCCGGGTCCGAGGTCGGGCCTGGCGGGCCCCGGGCGGACGAGGCTGGGCCGAGGTAGGGCCGCCACCGCCGCCTCGCGCCCGCCGGACCTGCCACGCGCCGCCGCCGCCACCGCGCGCGCACCCCGCGGACGGAGCGAGGGGGCGGGGCGCGGCCGGGACACACCCCCGGCGGCCGCCGCCCGGCCAATCGCGGGGTGCGTCCTGCGCCGGCCGGAGAGCGCCGCCGCGCAAAGGCCAATGGGAGGAGAACGGATGCGCAGGCGCGCTGGAGGAAAAGCGAGCGCGGGGGAGGGGCGGGCCGGGGGCGGTGCTTGTGCGGCTGCCTGCGGACGTCAGTTTCGCGGGAAGCTTTGTGCACGCGGCAGTGGCGGGAGCTTTTGGACCTCGGCTGGCTCGCTCCCCCGCCTCGCGACCCCCCACGACCTGCCCTAGCCCGCCAGGGTCGGCTACTAGTGCCTGTCCTGGGCGACCCCGGACTCCCGGGCTCCGTGATCTTCACCCCGGGCGTGCCGTCCGGGTCTCGGCACCTGCTCCGGAGGACCTGGAGAAACCGAGACTTGTTCCGAGTGGGGCCGAGAGTCTGGCAGAGAAAAGGCCGCGTGGCCCGCAGCCCGGCCCAGAGTCAGCCCCGCCGATCTGGGGACCCCAGGGCCCGCAGGGTTCGTGTCGGAGAACGGCTCCGAGGATGTCTGCGAAAGGTGCTCAAAGCGAGGCAAGAGGTCCACTTCCCGGCCGGGTCCCCAGATCCCTGACAGAGGCTGCCGGCAGACCGGCGCCTGGGATCAGCCTGGGCCTTACAGCTGAGAACACTTTTCCTGCAAGGGGATTGGAGGAAGGGCTTGGTAGGGTGGAGCGGGTGGACCCCCCTAACCCCCACCCCGGCAGTGGAGGCCCTGGTCTAAGGCTAGGTTCCCCGGAGGTTGACTAAAAACAGGATTCATGTCCACCTGGCCTGCTTAAGAGGGAACCCCAGAGCCAAGCGTGGTGGCACATCCTAGCACTCTGGAAGGCTGAGGCAGGAGGATCACCACAAGTTCGAGGTCAGCCTGAGCTACATAGTGAGTTCAAGACCAGCCTGAATGGCACAGGGAGATCCTGCCATGGGGGGCACTGGAACAGAGGGTTCCAGCGAAGGGCTGGTCAAATAGTCCTCCCTCATGAAGGAATTAGCTTGTGAATTAACAGTAGAGAAAGGGAGCAAGCTGAGTTCAAACATGCGGGCAGAGAGGGGCGATGCACTGGCTGCTGGGAACACAGGCTTGTAGGAGACCCGAGCAGAAGAAGGCTCTCTAAGGCAGTGGAAGAGGTGCCTGGCTAGAGGCGATGGCGTCTGGACACCGATGGTGGCAGTGGTATGTGTGTTGGCTGGGTCTGGTTGTGTTGCAGAAACAAGCAAACCTAAATTCTCAGTGGCTTAGCAAAATAAAACCATCTGGGGCCTGGGATTTAGCTCAGTGGTTCCGCTGCCTGCCTTGCAAGTGCAAGGACCCGGTACCAAAAAAAGAAAGAAAGAAAACTGTATCTGTTGCTCACCCTGAGTGCAGGTGACAAGCCTGCTGGGTCTATGGATGCAGGGTAAAAGGCAGAGCTGTCCATCTGGGGTTGGATTTGGTGTCGTCAGCATGTTGGTTGTACCTAAAGCCCTTAGCCTGCTGCTATAACAGCAAACCGTAGACTGAATGATATGCAAGTGATAGATACGTACTTGGCTAAGATGAACTCAGTGAGAACACCTGGCTTGTACACGTGAGATCCAGACTCCATCCTCAGCACTGGAAGGATGGAAGGAAAGGGAGGGAGGGAAGGAGTGTATTTCTTACAGTTCTGGAGGCTGGAAAATCTAAATTGAGTTGTGGATTCAGTGTCTGGTGAAGAAGGCACTCTTTTCAAAGATGCCATCTTCCTGCTTTGTCCTTGCCTGGAAGAAAGCAGAAAATGCCAAGCTCACTCCCTCAGACCACTTTTTTCTTTTTCTTTTCTTCTTGGAGATCGGATCTTGTTTTTTTGTTTGTTTGTTTGTCTGAGGGGATCGAACTCAGGTCCTTGTGCTTGTAAGGCAGGTGGCGGAAAAACTGAGCTAAATCCCTGGCCTGAAACTCTGGATCCTCCTGCCTCACCCTCCTAGGAGCGGGGATTACAGGGGTGCACCACAGTGCCCAGCTCCTGAAGCCCTTTTATAAAGTTTCTACTCCTTTCTTGAGTGTAGACCTCCTAAAGACCCAACCTCTTGATACTCTTGCCTGGGGATTCTTTTTGGCCTTGGAATTAAGTCCCATGATGTGGTGGGGTTTTGGGGGGTTTTTTTTTGAGATAGAATCTGTGTAGTTCAGGCTGTTCTTGAACTCACTATGTATCCCAGCCTAGCCTTGAACTTGCAGCAATCCTCCTGCCTCAGCCTCCTGAGTGCTGGGAACACAGGCATGCGCCACGCCCCACCACACTCGGAGGTGCACAACCATTCAAACCATGGCGATAGTCACAAAATTGTGTGAGATCACTGTGGGAGAAAAGGTGGATAGAGAAAAAAGAGAAATGGAGCCCTGGGCACACCTGCATCACAGGAGAGAGACTGGCGAGAGGAGGGCCCAGTACAGAGCTGAGGATGCCAAGAGGGGAGGCAGAGGGGCAGTGGTTTGGGAGGGGTCGGTGTCAGGCACCGCCTGAAGTGGCAGCTAGGAGGGAGTCTGTGGATTTGGCAGCCCTGGGCCACCGGGCACCCTGACAAGGACAGCTCTGATGGAGGAGCAGGTTCTGTGAGTCGGAACGGAAGGGTGGGGACTGGAAACCGATGCACAGCCCTTCGGAAGTTCTGCTGGAGAGGGGTTCGGAGGAGAAGCTGAAGCCACAAAGAGGGAGCTCGCAGGTGCTCGCTGTGGGTGGAGGCGGCTCTGAGTGGACCAGTCAGCTTGCACGGGCAGGCTCAATACCCAGCGCCGGAGAGGAAAATGAACTGATTGTCACTTGTGTTGTGGGAGAGGGTGTCGTGTCGCTTCCCGGTGGGAATGATGCCATGGGAAAGGGGAACTCGGTGACACCAAAAAGGGGAGGACGACAGGATGAAGGGCAAGCAACAGTTCCGGAAGAGCCGTGCAGGGCTGTGGGCAAGCCAGCTGGCGCAGAGGGGACTCGGACGAGAGCTCTCTGCCTTCTCCTTGGAGTAGAAGTCAGATCTCGAGTTAGCAAGAGGTGAGTGCCACGGTGTGCAGAGGACCAGGAGGGGCGTGGCCACTGTGCACAAGGCACCCAGTGATCCTGAGAGCTCTGAGGGCTCGCCCTGCGGAGGGAGCAGCCGGTGTGGTGCAGGGCTCTCTCCAGCCTGCTTTGGGCTCTCAGAGAAGACAGGAGGGAACAGGAGACAGCTTAGCTGAGCCTGCCCTCTTGCTGCTTGGCTTGCGAGTCCATGGAGCGGACGTGGGCTCGGCCACCCCTCCTGCAGAGTGAGCAAGGGGAAGAGACCCAAGGAGCTGCTGGAGTCCGGGCACCAGCAAAGGGTGCACGACAGAGAGAAGCAGGACTGTGGACCCCACGTGGCGGACAGAGGGCCATGGGCTGCAGGGACTGCCTCATCTTCCTCCCAACTCACAAGCCACCCCCAGGCCCTGTCACTCCGGTCAGTGTGGCCTTGCTGCTCCCCATGTCCTGTAAGCCGGCCGGGATCGTCCACCTCACGTACTGTCAGCTGGGTCCCTCAGCGGGTTGTTTGGCTGGGACTTTGAGCACCTCTGTCTTAGCTGCTTTCCATGTTGCTGGGAAACAGTACCCACAGCTCAGGGAGGAGAGGCGCACATCTCAGCCCATCAGCAGCTCCCAGGCAGGGCAGCGTGGCAGAGGGGCCTGTGGAGGAGAGCTGCTTACAGCATGGTGAACAGGAAGCTGTGAGAGTAGAGGGAAGAGCCAGGAAAGGCGATACAACCTTCCAGGTCATACCCACAGTGACCTGTGTCTTCTTTTTGTGGGGGAGAGGGGTGAGACAGGATCCCACTATGTAGTCTAGGCCAGCCTTGAACTCACTGTGTAGCCCAGGCTGGCCTCAAAGTGAGGCGATCCTCCTGCCTCAGCCTCCCGAGTGCTGGGATGACAGGCGTGTGCCACCATGCCCAGTGACCTGTGCCTTCTGACCAGGCCCCACCTCCCAACAGCAAGTAAGCTACAAGCCTGTATAACCCAGTCACCTTCCAAAGGTTACAATATGACCACATGAGGGTTGAGGAAGACATCTAGATGTAGTCCACAGTGAGCTCTGTTTCTCCACACAACTTCCTTCTTCAGGGGCCAGGCCAAATGGCCTGGGCTCCTGTGCAGCCCAGAGGATGTATTCCAAGGGAAGATACCCACCGGGAAATCACATACTGGTCTCTGCTGGAATTGTGGTCAAGTGTCCATGAGCCCAAATAAGTCACATAGCAGATCTGGCGTCAGGGCAGGAAGGCTCAACACAGCACTACTGTAAGTGTCCCCAGAAAGCACTGTGTTAAAGGATTTGCTGAGCCGGGAACAGTGGCACACGGCCATAATCTCAGCGGTTTGGGAAGTTGAGGCAGGCCACAAGTTCAAGTCCTGTCTGGGCAGCTTATCAAGACTCTGTCTCAAAATGAAAAAGAGGGGAGCGTGGGGACATAGTTCAGTGGTGGAGAGCCCTGGGTTCGGTTCCCAGTGCACGCGCGCGCGCGCGCACACACACACACACACACACACAGGCCTTGGTTGGCCGGCTACGGTGCTGCTGGGAGGAGAAGCCCCACGAGAGGCCTTCTGGCCATGCTGTGTGTGGCCTCTTTGGTTCCTGGCTGTGAGGCAGCAGCTTCCTCTGCCACACAATGGTGCTGTGATGAGTGGCCAGCCACAGGTCCAATGGCAGCATGGCCAGCTGGGAGCCAATATGAACCTCCACTAAGGGTTGATTATCTCAGGTATTTTGTTACAGCAGTGGCAAACTGACAATGGGCTGCATCACAGAGTGGGGATCACCAGCACAGCACCTTGCTACAATGCACCCTCCTGCTCTGAGTGACTCATTCCACATGAAAATTATACTCCGTCCCCCCTGAAACTTCCGTGAGTGTGGTCTCACTAAGGCATGAGGCTGGAGGCAGGCCCAGCATCTCCAGGCCTGCCACTGCCCTAGCTGTGGAAGAAGCAGCATCGCTCCTTTTGCTCTCTTGCTCTGTTGCTTGCCACACCTAACGCACACCTTCACCAAATTCAGTATGAACCAGGGATGCAGGGGATGGCACAGCCCTGCTCAGAAGAGGAGGGCCCCTTCACCACTGGAATTCAGGGCCACTGCCAGCCTGGACTGTTCTCCAGACAGGGCCATCCAGGCCCAAGTGTGTTTCCTAGTCTACCATTTTCAGCAAGTTTGTTCCTTTTGGGGGGGTGGGGGGGTTGCTGTCATTGTTGTTTGCTTCTTGGAGTGCTTGGACCAGGACCTCACAAGTGCTAGGCAAGTGCTCTACCCCTGGACACCCGGCCAATCTAGCGATTCTCAGCTTCTTCCTCTGCATTTCCTTTCCTTTTTGGCTTCATCAGCCACTTCATCAAGCCTGCTTCTTGTCCTTGGAAAATTGGGGGCCCTGCTATCCCTTCGACTTTGAACGCTTCCTTTGCAATTCAAATACTACCTTTAAAAAATTTTTGTAGGAAAAAACTAAAAACGTTTGTAGGTGCTGCGTGCATGAAAGTATAACCCGCTCCACATAGAAAAGCTGTTAACAGTGACCAAGAGTTCTTTTGCCCAATTCTGACAGAAATCACAAATGGGCCAGTTGCAGCTGCCTTGTTGGTAATAGATCTGAGCTTTGTGTGCCAGGGCTCTCAGTGCTTCCTTTCACCACCCTCCACACTGCTGTCCTGGTGACTAGAGCCAGCCACGTTCCACAGCTTTCTGTTGCTCCCCATTGCTCTCCTCTGTCCTCTGACTGCTGGCCACCCACTGTGTTACCAGCTCATGGGTCACTTGATGCTACCAGCAAACTTTGGGGTTATCTGCTTCCCATGTAACTAGCTCAGCCATTCTATGCGAGCTGAGACCAGAATCCTGAACAGACAAAATACAACCATCTGTAAGATGCTTTATTAGGACCCAAGCTGCAGCATAAGGGAAAGCAGTTCACAGACTCATGTGATAAGGGTAAGGGGAGACTGGTGGCATGGAAAGAGCAGCTGGCAGGTGTGCACAGCATCCTGACAGTGGTCCTCGAGGCTTCTGTTTGGCCATGGGTAGGGGAGGGTGTCTTAACAGACTGCTGATGTCTGATGATGCTGCAGGGGTGGAGTCATCCACCCTGGAACCATGCCTGGAGCCTGCTGCAGCCAAAGCAAAAGTCTCTGAGTTCCTAGGAGGCATTTGGTTGCAGCCACAGCCAGCTGTGAGGCTGTTAAAGTAGCCACAGCTGTCAAAGATGGAAGAATAAGCCAGGTGTGGTGGCACATTACTAATCCCAGTAATGTGGGAATCTGGGGTAGGAGGACCAAAAGTTTGAGCCCAGTCCAGACAATTTAGTGATTAAGAGAAACTCTGTCTAAAAATATATTAAAAAAAAAAAAAAAAAAGAACTGGGAATGAAGCTCTGCAAAGGCCTTGGGTTCAATCCTAGGTACACACACACAGATACACACACACACACCCCATATAGACATAGACACACACACACAGAGTTGGGGGAATTAAAACTATCTCTGAGAGGGTCCGGGGATTTAGCTCAGTGGTTTGGCCACCTGCTGTGCAAGCGCAAGTACCCGAGTTCAATCCCTGGTACCAAAAAACCCCTCCCCCCCCAAAACGAAAAACTATCTCTGAGAGCCAGGTGTGGTGACCCATTCCTGTAATTGCACCACTAAGGAGGCTGAGGCCAGGGAATCTCCTCCAGTTCAAGGCCACACTGAGCTACATAGTGAGTTCAAGGCCAATCTGAACATAATAAGATCCTGTCTCAAAAAAGCCCCCAAAACAGGAGACTTCCAGGCAGATAATGGAGTGGTGAACAGCAGAGAAACAGCCTCTCTGAGATGTGATGTCCAGACACTGAAATGGCAATGTAAGGAAGAGAAGGAGGGAAGTGGATCCCCAGGATACAGCAAGGATCTGAAGTGAGAATTGAAGCCCACAGGCAGAACAGAGAGACCTCAGTGCAGAAGAAGGGGCTGAAAAGCAATATTTTCTCCCTGAGCCCTGACTCACTGTATGGGAGGGGCAGTTTGAACCTGCAGATGCATAGTGACTACTGGAGACCCCAGAGGCCTCCACAGAGAAGTGCACCAGTGGAATGGAGCAGTGGATGCATGTGGATTCAGATGTCACCCAGGAGAGGGCGATTGGCCAGCAGCCATCTTGGAGAGGGGCCAACTAAGCTTGGAACTCAGAGTAGCTGTGAGCTGGCTCCATCTAGCAGCTCCCAGTGTCAGGGTGAGGCAGAACAGAGTTCAAACTGGCAGGAGATCAAGGAGCTGAGTTCAAGCCAGCAGGAGGCACATGGGGTGTTGCAGGCTGAACAAATTGGCTTCCAGCCTCACAGCCAGAAACCAGCCTGAACTTCAGTGGAACTAAAGGTGCAAGCTTGCTAGGATTATCTACCACTGCCATAAATCTACAGCTGGCTTGCTTCGATTAATCAGCATGGATCTGGGCTCCTTCTGCCCACTTTGTCTACCAGTGACAGCAGAGATACACCTTGAAGTGGACTTCTTTTTCTCTTATTTTCTTCTTTTTTCTCTCTTCTTGTTTTTGTTTTTTCTTTTTTTCTTGATCTTGTTTTTATATGAGTGTGAACATTGTTTCTAGTTTTTTTATTCTTGTTCTGTTCTGTTCTTGTTTTTCTTTCTTCCTTCTCTCTTTCCCTCCTGTCTTCTTCACCAGTTGCCCAAAGTTCATGTAATCTTCCTCTGTCCTCCAGCCTTGCTTCTCATCTCTTCCTCTTCTTCTATTTTTCTATTTTTTCCCAACCTCTTTTACATTTTCTCTCCTGAGGGTAAAAATCACCATATTAAGGGCCGGGGATTTAGCTCAGCGGTTTTGCCACCTGCTGTGCAAATGCAAGGACCCAAGTTCAATCCCCGGTACCAAAACAAAACAAAACAAAAAACAACACCATATTAAGGGTATATTTACTGTATACAAGTTTCTGGTTTGTTTTAGATTTTGTTATATAACCACAAATATAGTTCATATGGTTAAAGATGGCAAATTGATAGTTACCAGTTGGTCATTTTCTAGGCTGAGTTTGATGCTGTTGTTACTACTGTTTGTACTACTTTACCCAAGGTGACATAGTTGTTCTAATCAGTTGTTCTTACTTGTATGACAAGACTGAGATTGCCTAAGGGTCATAAACCATACTATAGGCCAGAGCCAAAGAACCAGAGGCTGGGCCAAATAGCAACTTCTCTTCCCCAATAAATTGAAGAGGTAGGATCTTGAGAGATATTCAAAACCCAAAAGCCAGCTATACCTGGAACACATCTCTGAGAAGTAGTCATTTCCTAAGGGTTCTAAATACTAGCAATAAAGCTACCTGCCACAAGCAATTTACAAGCATCAACTCAGGAATCAAACTTAAAAAAATAGAAAATGAGAAGACACTTAAACAAGATGCAACCCTCACAGACTTTCAGCTCACCAAAGGCAAAACCAGGGGGCAATGAAGTGGAACAATCTGAAAGCCACCCATTTGGAGACTCTGAAGTGGAACAGCAGAAGTAACAAAGCAGATGAATAAGGCTCTAGAAAAAAATCAAATCAGAGATAATTTCTCAGATAACTACAGAGATGGTGACCTGAATGAAAGACATGTTTAGTGACTCTAGAGCAGAAACAGATTTAAAAAAAATAGAGGAGCTCAGGAAAATGATGGAAACCATGAATGTCCAACATAGGAAAGAAAGGGAATCCATGAAACAGAGTCAAAAAAATATCCAGGGGATTAAAAATTCTATTGGAGGGGCTGGGGATTTAGCTCAGTGGTTCCACCACCTGCCTCACAAGCGCAAGGTCCTGAGTTCAATCCCTGGTACCAAAAAAAAATTAAAAATTCCATTGGAAGTATATGTAGCACAATGAGCCAATGTGAGGACAGAAGATCAGATATAGAAGACAGGATTGTGGATAGCTATCGTGAAAAGGAAGATTTCTTAAAAATAGCAAAGGACTTGAGAAATCAATCCAGCAGCTGCTAGATGATGCAAAGAAGAATAACATAAAATTGATCAGAGTCAATTAAAAAGCAGTAAATAGCACAAATGACATAAAAAACCTGTTCACAGAAGTAATAGCAAAAACTTCCCAACCATAGAAAAATTATTTGAAATACAGATAAATGAAGCATATAGAACTCCAATTAGCCATGATTAAAAAAAATCTACACCAAGGCATATTCTGGTCAAGACTCAAGAAATTCAACACAAGAACATAATATTAAAAGCTGTGAGAGAAAAGGAACAAATGACCTACAAAGGAAAGCCCATCAGAATCACAATGGACTTCTCAAAACAAAACTTCAAGTCAAAAAGAAGTGAAGTATTTCAAGCCCTAAAAGAAATCAACCTCCAACCCAAATTGATGCACCCCGCAAAACTATCTTTCAGAATTGATGGAGAAATAAGACACTTCCATGACAAATCCCTGAAGAAATTAATGACCACCAAACCAACACTCCAAAATGTTCTGAAGGACATTCTAGAAAGAGATGATGAAGACTGTAACTCCATGAACCCCAACAGAATGAATTCACCAGGCAAGGCAAGGAATTATATGGGGCCTGGGGGGAATGGAACCAACAACAGGAAAATAACATGACAAAGACGTAAATGGTCTCAATTCACCAATGAAAAAAAACCAGACTGGTAGAGTAGATCAAGAACCAAGATCCAACAATATGCTGCATATAAAAACACATTTAATTCAAAAAGAAATTCATAGACTGAAAGTCAAAGGATGGAAAACAATACTCCATGTGAAGGAACCCAGAGAAAGGCAGGGATAGCTACTCTATGTGAAGACAAAGAGACAAAGAAGATCACTACATCCTGGTAAAGGGAACAATCCAATCCAAGAGGAAGAGATGACAATCATAAATATATGTCCACCAAATACCAGAGCACTCAACTATATAAAACAAATGTTAACAGACATGAAAAATCAAATAAACACTAATACAATTGTAATGAGAGACCCTAATACCCTACTGTCACAAATAGATCAACTAGACAAAAAAAATCAACAAAGAAATATCAGAACTAAACCAAGCTTTTTTTTCGTACCAGGGATTGAACTCAGTACCTTGAGTTTGCAAGAGAGGTGGCAGCACCACTGAGCTAAATCCCCAGCCCTTTATTTTTCTTTTTTGGTACCGGGGATCGAACTCAGGACCTTGCGCTTGTGAGGAAGACGGTGGAATGACTGAGCTAAATCCCAGGCCCTAAACCAAACTTTTGAACAAATGGACTTATGTATATACAGAGTATTTCATCCCACAACATCAGAATACACATTCTTCTCAGCTATATAGGGGACATTCTCCAAAATAGACCACATGCTAGCTCACAGAACATGCTTAAGTAAATGCAAAGAAATTAAAATTATCCCATGCATATTATCAGACCATAGTGCAATGAAACTGAAAATCAAAGGCAAAAGAAACCACAAAAACTTCAAAAACACATGTAAATTAACACCCTTCTGAACAATCAATGAGTCTCTGATGAAGTTAAAGAAGAAATTAGACAGCTTCTATAATTAAACAATAGTGCCAATACAACATACTGGAACTTATGGGATACAGTGAAAGCAGTCCTACAAGGGAAATTTATACCAGTGAATCCCCATATCAGAAAAATAGGGCTGGGGACTTAGCTCAGTGGCACAGCACCTACCTGGCAAGTGCAAGGTCCTGAGTTTGATCCCAGTACCAAAAAAAAAGAAAGAAAGAAAGAAAGAAAAAAGAAAGAAAGAAAGAAAGAAAAAGGAAAATAGACTGAGCTCAAATAAACAGCCTAATGTTGAACCTCAAGCTTCTAGAAAAAGAAGAGCAAATCAAGTCCAAAGATTGTAAGAAAAGGCCCAAATCCATGCAATTAGAAATGAAAAGGGTGAACTCACAACAGATCTTGCAGGAATCCAGAAGATCATCAACACCTACTTGGAGAACTTATATTCTTTTTTTGTGGTTTTTTTTTTGGTACTGGGGATCGAACTCAGGTCCTTGCGCTTGTGCAGCAGGTGGTGAAACCACTGAGCTAAATCCCCAGCCCCTCTCTTTTTTTTTTTGAGACAGAGTCTCGCTATGTAGCTCACGCTAGCCTTGAACTTGCACCGATTCTCCTGCCCCAGCCTCCCAAATTCTGGAATTATAGGCGTGCGCTGCCATGCCTGGCTGGGAACCTGTATTCTGATAAGATAGAACACAGAAGAAATGGACAGATTCCTAGATACACATGAATTAACAAGGCAGAATCAAGAAGATATAAATATTCTAAATAAACCAATATCAGTCAATGAAACTGAAGATATAATTAAAAATCTACCAACAGCCAAGCATGGTGCACAGGCCTAAGGTCCCAGCACTTGGGAGGCTGAGACAGGAAGATTGCTGTAAATTTGAGGCCAGCCTGGGACACGTAGTGAGTTCAAGTCCAGCCTGAACTACATAGCAAGACCCTGTCTCAAAAAAAAAACAAGAACACACACACACACACAAAACAAAAAAAGTCTACCAACAAAGAAAAGCCCAGACCCTGATGGAATTACTCCTGAATTGTACAAGAATTTTAGAGAAGACCAATGCCACTACTTCTCAAGCTCTTTAATGAAATTGAACAGGAAGCAGTACTCCCAAATTCATTTCTGGAAGCAAGCAGTACCCTGATACCAAAATCAGAGAAGGATCCAACCAAAAAAAGAGAACTACAGGCCAATTTTCCTAATGAACAAAGATACAAAAATCCTCAATAAAATGCAAAAAGAATGCAGCAAATCATCAAGAAGATTATTCACCATGACCAAGCAGGATTTGTCCCAGGGATGCAGGGATGGTTCAACATATGCAAATCAATAAATGTAACAAACAGAACCAAGGACAATAACCATATGTTCATCTTAATCCATGCAGAAAAAGCATTTGACAAAGACAAATATTCATTCATGATAAAAACCTTACAGAAAATTGGAATAGTCTTTATCTCAATCTGATAAAAACCATCAATGACAAACCAACAGGCAACACCATACTAAAAGGACAAAAACTGAAAGCTTGGCTGGGTGTGGTGGTGCACAACTGTAATCCCAGCACAGGGGAGGCTGAGGCAGGAGGATCACTGTGAGTTCAAGGCCAGCCTGGGCTACATAGTGAGTTCAAGGCCAGTCTGAACTACATAGTGAGACTCTGTCTCAAAAAACCAAAAACCAAAAACCTGAAAGGTTTCAGTCTAAAATCAGGAATAAGACAAGAATGTCCACTATCACCACTCTTATTCAATATAGTTCTGGAAACATTAGCCAGAACAATTAGACAATTGAAAGAAATAAAGGAATAAGGTTAGGAAAGGAAGAAGTTAAGTAATCATTACTGGTGGATGATATGGTACTCTAAAGACCCCTAAAATTCCACCAAAAGACTTCTAGATTTAATAACCAAATTCAGTAGCATAGCTGGATACAAAGTCAACACTAAAAAAACCAATAGCCATCCTGTACACAAATAACAAACCCGTTGAGAGAGAAATTAAAGAAACAATATCTTTCACAATAGCATCCAAGGGGCCGGGGATTTAGGTCAGTGGATCCACTGCCTGCCTCTCAAGCACAAGGTCCCGAGTTCGATCCCCGGTACCAAAAACAAAACAAAACAAAACAAACCAATCTAACAAACCAAGTAAAAGACCTTTCCATTGAAAACTACAGTACTCTGAAAAAGGAGATCAACGAGGATATCAGAAAATGGAAAGACATTTCTTGGTCTTGGGTAGGAAGAACCAATATAGTGAAAATGGCCATACTTTCAAAATTTATATACAGATTTAATGCAATCCTGATCAAAATTCCAATAGCGTATCTCATAGAATGAGAGGAAACAATCCTAAAATTCATTTGGAACCAGAAGAGACCTAGAATAGCAAAAGCAATTCTGGGCAACAAAGGCAAGGCAGGAGGCATCACAATCCCTGACTTGAAATTATACTACAAAGCTACTGTGATAAAAATAGCATGGTACTGGCAAGAAAACAGACCCAAAGATCAATGGAACAGATTAGAAGATGCATAGGCAACTGCAAACACACTCAGCGCCTCATCTTTGACAAAGGAGCCAAACAAACACCTTCACTGGAAAAGAGCCTCTGTAATAAATGGTGCTGGAGGGCCAGGGATTTAGCTCAGTGGTCTGCTGCCTGCCTTGCAAGCAAAAGGACCTGAGTTTGATCCCTGGTTCCAAAAAAAAAAAATCCTGCTGGAATAACTGGCTTTCCACATGTTGAAAATTAAAAATAGACCCATATCTTTCACCATGCACTAAACTAAAATGGAGATGGATCAAAGATCTAAATATTAAAACTGAAACACTAAATCTGCTGGGAGAATGGGTAGAACTCTTGAAGACATGGGTGTAGGCAAAGACTTTATGAACAAAACCCCAGTTGCACAGGAAATATTACAAGGAATCAACAACTGAGATCTCATCTTATTAAAAAGCTTTTGCAAAAAACCCCCAATAAACTTAATTTTCTTAAAAAAGCTTTTGAATGGCAAAAGAAACCACCAACAGAGTGGAGACAACCCACAACATGGAAAAAAATTTTTGTCAGCCCTTTCTCAGATAAAAGACTATTATCTAGAATATACAAAGAACTCAAAAATCAGACCAGATGCAAATTAAAGTAATGCTGAGATTCCATCTCACTCCAGAAAGAATGGCTGTTATCAAGAAATCAACCAATAACAAATGCTGGCAGGGCTGTGGGAAAAAAGAAACCCTTCTCTACCGTTGGTGGGAGTGCAGACTGGTGCAACCACTGTGGAAATCAGTGTGGAGATTTCTCAAAAAACTAAAACTAGAGGTTCCATTTGACCCAGCTATTCCCCTTCTTGATATCTTCCTGAAAGAATTAAAAGAATCATACCAAGTGATATATGCACACCCATGTTTGCAGCACCACAGTTTGTAATAGCTAAATTTTGGAAACAGTCCAAATGCCCATGAACCAATGAATGGATAAAGAAGATGTGTGTGTGGGTGTTATACAATGGAGTACTACTACTCTGCCATAAAGAAGGATAAACTTGAGGGGCTGAGGATTTAGCTCAGTGGTTTGACCACCTGCTGTGCAAGCACAAGGACCCGAGTTCAATCCCAGGTACCAAAAAAAAAAAATTATTGGCCTTTTGGGCCAGGGATCTAGCTCAGTGGTTCCGCTGCCTGCCTCACAAGCACAAGGACCCAAGTTGGATCTCTGGTACCAAAAAAAAAAAAAGAAGGATAAGCTTGGGCTGGGGATTTAGCTCAGTGGTCCTGGCACCTGCCTTGCAAGCGCAAGGTCCTGAGTTCAATCCCCAGTACCAAAACAAAACAAAACAAAAAAAGAAGGATAAGCTTAAGACATTTATAGCTAAATGGATGGACCTCAAGACCATACTCTTAAGTGAAATAAATTGGACACACATGTTTAAGTATCACATTGTCTCTCTGATGTGAGAAACTGAAAGTGTAAATAAGGACCAAAATGCACGATAGATATTAGGAAATGGGAAGAAAATGTTTAAATGAGGAGGGGAACAAGGGAGGGGGGGGGCAAGCAAGAAGGGACAAGAAACCAGAGAACAGAAGGAAAATAATGGAAACAAAGTTTTATAAATAAGGAGGGGGAGAAGGGCTGGAGGGAAGGAAGGGGAACAAGAACAAAGGAGCAGCAAGATATATTATGTACAGTTATAATGTACCTACGATGAACGGTATCATTATGTTTTGTTTTTTTTTCAGGACCTTATGCTTATGAAGTAGGCAGCGGAACCACTGAGCTAAATCCCCAGCCCAAACGTTATCATTATGTATATCCAGAAATGTATTGGGCCGGGGATTCAGCTCAGTGGTTCCGCCACCTGCTGTGTATGCGCAAGGACCCAAGTTCGATCCCCGGTACCAAAAATAAATAAATAAATAAATAATAAAAAACAAATAAAAATGTACCAATAAAAAAACCCCAAAAAACCAAAAAACTATTTTTGGGAACACGGGGTCCTCTTCTATTTCCAAAGAGATTTGATATACCACATTTCCTTGAGACACTCCTCTTACTGTGGGTTACAAATCAGTGCTGAGGGACAATCATCTCAAGGTTCTTAGAAGCCCTTTTATTTTTAATTTTTTTTCGATTATTTTATTTTATCTTTTAAATTTTATTTATTTATGTATTTGTTTATTTTTTTGATTTTTGAGACAGGGTCTTGCTGTAAGTTCAGGCTGGCCTTAAACTCACTATGTAGCCTAGGTTGGCCTCAAACCCATGGAGATCCTCCTGCCTCTGTCTCCCGAGTGCTGGGATTACAGGTGTGCACCACCACACCCAGCTCTTTTTCCTTTTTTTGGGGGGTACTGGTGATTGAACCTGTGGCCTTCTCACTCCACTACATCTTCAGCCTATTTTATTTTATTTTATTTTCTTATGTTTGAGACAAAGTTTCTCTTAGTGAGGTCTTCTTTTTTTTTTTTCCTTTGGTACTAGGGATGGAAGTAGGGACCTTGTGCTTGTGAGGCAGGTAGTGGAACACTGAGTAAATGCCTGGCCCTCTCTTAGTGAGTTTTTAGGCTAAACTAAAACTTGGGATCCTCCTTCCTTAGCTACCTAGAGTGCTGGGATAACAGGCATGTGCTAAGTTCCTGAACTTCTTCCTGAGCTCAACCTTAGGATTCCTCTCTCTCAGGGATCAGCCACCAGATAATCAGTACCACTATCCTGTGACCAGTGTGCTGTGCAAACCCACACCTCTGTGGACAGGCCCGTGGGAGAGAGGCCTGACCAGCCCCAGCCCAGGGGGCAGAGGTACGAATGCGACAGACCAGACCCCAGTGCAGAGGAGCCTTCTAGCCTCATCTACCTAGCTTTCAGGATAGATGATAAATTGGGTGTTTGTGAGATGACAACAGGTGGGTGAAACAGCCAGGATTACTCAGACAGCTGCAGCCACCTGGGGGCACAATGAGGGGGGAAATCCAGGACCGCTGTGCTCCATGTGCCGGCATTCTCTCTCTCTTTCCTTTCCTCTTTCTGTCTCTCTCTCCTTCTCTCTCCAGGGTAATGAGATATTTTTTCATGGCAGCACAGGGCTCCTGGGACTGGGCTAGGCCTGCAACTACCATGGCGTCTCCCTCATGGCAATTCTGTCAGGTGAAGCAAGTCCCAGGGCCAGCAGGATTCCACAGGAAGGGACGGAGCCTACTTCTGCTGGAGGAGCAGTTCGATGTACAGGGACGAGAGGAGTCATTGGGAGACGTTCTTGAAGGCCAACCGGCAGGTGCAGGAGGGTGCTCCTGCGGGCCAGAGGAAGGAGGCTCTACCAATCGTGCTTTCAATTTCCTGTATTTCATGATGCTGTGAGATCCCAGAGCTGTGCTGACTCTGGAGAGACCGCCCTTTTCCTGGCTCACTGATTCCTAGAGAGCGCAATCAGCTCACCTGTGACCATGATTTTCATGTACAAACCAGCCCTTGCTGAACCTGCAGCCCCACCCACCTATGTGAGCTGACTCTTACTCCAGGCCATCTCTCTCCTGCCTTCAGCCACCAGGTACCATAGGCCAGGCCGTGCCAAGGCTGTTCAAACAAGCCAGTCCTCTGCTTGCACAAGTCCCCCCGAGGCTTTCGGAGGCCCTGGGCTGACCTTCCCGTTCCTGATGGAACTTCCCCTGTGGCCTGCGGCCTGATGGGCACCCCTACTCTTAAGAACCTCTCACCTCCCCAAACTTAGCTTGAGCAAAGCCCAGGGAAGGGCCAGGAGATTGAAGGTCACTTCTGTGGATCCTCAGTCACTAAGAAGGTCCACAGGAGTGGAGCTGCAGAAAATGACAGGGAGCCAGCAGCTGAAACCCCCGGGAACTGAGGACTGTCCAAGGTCTGGCAAAGGCGGGGAAGGTGGTGGGGCAATGTCCCAGGAATGTAGAAAGCATCTGCAGCAGGCAGCTGTTAGGCTGCAGTGCAGCACCAGTGGCACTGAGGAACCACAGGTCCCAGCCTGTGTCAAGGCCCAGGGGAAGGGGCTGGGTGAGAAAACGTCCATGTTGCAGGGCTCTGTCAAGCTGGGCTGGCAAGAAGCAGAGCAGGATGTTTGCAGAAGAGGCCAAAGATGCGGCATCTTTGGTGCTGGTACAGGCCGAAGTAGGAGAGTGTAGGTGGGGATGGGGCCAAAGCAGAGGCCCTGAAGACCTGGCTAAAGGCTGCCCGGCTCTGTCTCTGTTCCACCTCAGCAATAGCCAGCATAGCGCCTGCCCCTCCTTCCTGAGACACTGTGCCCTTGACTTCTGCCAACCTGGCACCTGGGTGCCAGCCACCCTTCTCCTTCCCACGGCCCCTCCAGCTCCGTGCACCTTCCCACTGAAACACGAGATCCAAGGGGCCTCGAGGAGGGCCTCCTCACCCAGGACACACTCAGCACCCCTGGGCTCCTCCCTCTCCGGGCCTTTGTCCTGGAGAGCCCAAGGAGGTTTCCGGGTGGTGTCCCGAACTCTGATGCCATCTGCCCTGGCTTCAACTCCAATCTGCAAACCAGTTATCAGATCCTGAGCCTTCGGCTTCCCCAGACCCACACTGGAAGGCCTGGCCTATGGGTGTCCGGGCTCCCACCCCAAATGACTGACATTCTTCCCCTCCCCATTGCCAGCTGTTTTTCGAGCCGACCCTCCATGGCCTTCAAGAGTGAGCTGGTCAGCAGGTACCCCAAGGCTTCCCACCTGGCCTACACTTGTGCTCTGGATAGCGATGTGTCTTGATTTACATCTGGGCCACATCCACATCCTGAGCAATCAAAGAGCGACAGTGGAGCTGGGCCTGGTGGTGCATGCCTGTAATCCCAGCACATTGGGAGGCTGAAGCAGGAGGAATCATAAGCGGAAGCCCAGCCTGGGCAGTTTAGCGACTGAGACTCTGTCTCAAAATAAAAAAATAAAAAGAACTGGGGATGAGAACTCCCAGCACTACAAAAATAAATTGATTAATACATAAAATTTTAAAAGAGACAGTAGAGGCCCAGGGACTTAGTTCAGTGGTTCCCCTGTCTGGCAAGCGCAATGTTCCAAGTTCGATCCCAGGTACAAAAAAAAAAGACAGCAGAAAATGTCCTAGTGGAGAATGCATTCAATGAGCCGAAGTTACTAAGCATCAGCGCTGGCCTAGCTTCAAATGTTCTCAGAACTTTCACACTAGCTCACATTTGGGACAATCGCCCAACGTCTCGGATAATTTATTCACTATGTACTGAAAGTGAAGAAGAAAAGGGTCGAACACACGCAGCCTGGCATAGTGGCGCACGCCTGTAATCCCAACACTTTGGCAGGCTGAGGCAGGAAGATCTCTAGTTTGAGTCTAGACAATTTAGTAGGACTGTCCCCCTCAAAAAAGAGGCAGGGGCTCAGTACCAGAAAAAAAAATCAGCACAAGTTTCTCTTTGAGTCATCCGCGGGCCCTGATGCTGACTCCGGGTCTCCCTGGCCTACGCGCATCCGTCGGCCCCTGGAGACGTCTTTTCCTGAAGGTCCGTGGAGCGGGGGACGCGGGGTGCGGGGGAGCTGGGCCTCGGGTGGCTGAGCTGCGCTGGCTCAACAGAGCGCTCGAGCCTCGGTTTGCAGAGCCGGGCCAGACACTGTGCGGCGCTCGCGGCGGCAGGGCGAGTCCGGAGCCGGGGGTGGCCGAGGGGCGGGTCCTAGGCCGGGGGTGGGGGGTGGGGGGTGGTGTCGAGGGGCGGGCCCTAGGCGGGGGGTGGGGGGTGGGGGGTGGTGTCGAGGGGCGGGCCCTAGGCGGGGGGGGGGGTGTCGAGGGGCGGGTCCTGAGGCCGGGGCGAGTTCTGGGGCCGGGCGGCTGAGGCGGCAGGGCCTGGCGGGTTAGCGAGGAACGGGTTTTGGGTTGGGGGTGGGGCCCGCTTGGCTGTGGGAGGGGCCGCGTCCTTCATAGAGGGCGTGCCCTGGGTTTGGGGCGGGGCCGGCCCTGTACTGGGGCGGGGAGGGGCGGGGCCGCGTTCGCGGGGCGGGGCCGGTCCTCCGAACTGTGGCCCGGCCCGGGAGTCTGTTCGCGGCGCGGGGGGCCGCGGAATGGGGCGGGTGCAGCTTTTCGAGATCAGCCTGTGCCAAGGGCGCGTCGTCTACTGCCCAGGGGAGCCGCTGGCCGGGGCCGTGCGCGTGCGCCTGGCGGCTCCGCTGCCCTTCCGAGGTAGGCGCAGGGCACTTCGGGGAGGGCGGCGGGGTGGGCTCCGGAGGTGAGGTCCTCAGGGTCCCCGGGCTACGGGAGCGCGCGCACGCTCGGGCCTCTAATATCGCAGCCCCGCCGGGGTAGGAGGCCAACGGCGGCCGGGGCAGGCCCGGTGGCCCAGTCCTTCCGCATCTGTTCCTTCCTGTCTTTTCCGCCTTGGGCGGTCGGGTCCCGGGCCGGGGCCTAGCGCCCGTCCACCTTGCCGAGGCCATCCCAGCCGTGGACACCATAGGCTTCTGACCCTCCCACCCAGGTATCCAGGGCCCGCTACGCCCTCACCTGCTGGGCCCTCACCGGAAAGCCAGCCCACACCGGGTCCCCAGGCTGCTGGGCACCCACCTCCCAGTCAGAGACAGACCTGGCCCAGGGCTGCGGGTCTCTAGTGGGTCTGCAGGGCACCTACCTGCATGCTGCCCAAGGCTGGCTCTTGCTGCCGGAGCAGCTGACCTGGCTGGGCACAGGCAAATCTCCAGGGCCCTGAGCCTGAGCCACTGCTGATGCAGACCTCTGGGACTCTGGGACTGAGGATCAGGTTGTTACAGTAGCCACCGATAGGGCCCTCTGCAGGTGTGGACCTCCTCTGCGCATTGGGTATGGGTGCTTTCTTGGACAGAACCCCGGGTAGAACTTGATGACTGAGCCCTGGGGGGGGGGGGCGGTGAGCAGCGTGGTGGCCCCTGGCTCTGAGTGGGAGGCTGATGTGGCCTCCCTGCAGGGTACATCTCTGCCTTGGCCTCCTGTGAGAGCCATCTTGCTGCTTGGTCCAAACCACAGCTGCCCACTCCCTTCTGGACCTGACCCCCGGCTCGTGTTATTGACAGCCTGCACCTCTGGTGCTGAAGACAGAGGCCATACCTTTCTCCTCCTCTATAGGGAATGGGAAAGGGGGTGTTACCAGAACCCCTACAGTGGGTCCTGATCTCCTGTGAGCCACTACAATACAAAGCTGATAAGAATAAAGAGGAGAAATGAGACTTGGAGAAGAAGCTGGGTTTTGGGCCTGATCAGTGCTGCTCTGGGCAGCAAAGACTAAGGGACCCTGAGCTTGCTGCTATTGGGTTTATAGGGACTGTCTGATGACTCAGAGGGCAGCAATAATTTTAAATTGACAAGGATCTTATAATCGGAGGAAGTATCAGATTCTGGGAGGGCAGCGGTAATCCTACGATGATGGAGGATCTTATCCTGATGAGTTTAAATTGAGTAGGATGGTGAGATAAGCAAAATGTAGGTGGGATGAGTTAAGCTGATAAGGAATTTGTCCCTCCCCAGCTGAAAGCTTTCTCTCTTTGTATTACTACTGAGTTTTCAACCAGGATGTCTTCAGCTGATATAATCCTGCCCTTGAGTGTCACAGCTTCATAGGACTATTGAGACCTCAGACACCCCTAATCATAATTTGATTGTGAAATGATTTTTTTTCCCCAAAATTATGTAGAATGGCTCCCAACACTCCTCTCAGTCACCCTGGTGCTGTGACGCTTTCTGGCCCCCCACCCTCATCCAGTCTGCTGGGGTCTACGAGGAAGCTGGGTTGTAGATGCTTCTGTCAGCTCTGTCCTTTTTGGGCCTTCTCTCCTGTATCCCCACTTGGAGCTTGGCATAGCAGCAACAGGACAGCTCTTTTGGGCAAGATGAGGTATGAAGGCAAGGAGAGGGCTCCATCTTTGCTCAAGGGAGTGTGATACAGGTCACGTGCATGTAGGCCTGGCACATGGGGGACAGGACAGAGGCCCTATGTGGAGATCGCTTCCAGGATTGTCTATTCTCTCCTTCCCTCCCTGGCTTGGCTTGGGGTGAGCAGAGCATTACAGTGTGGGCCAGCCCCTAGCCTCCATGTGACAGGTAGAGAATGGGTGACTAGACAGCTGGCCTTGAGGCTGCGGGAGCCCCAGCTGTACACGTCCCACCAGGTGGGCACATGTGTGCAGGGGCTGCTCTGGGCTTCCTCTAGCCCTGTGTGGGATGGGGAAGGAAAGACCATTCAAAAGATGCTGAGCTCCTGCTAGGCCCAGTAGGTGCAACAGGGAGGCCCCTCACACCCCAGAAGGACGCAGGCTGCCTTGGGGTTCCCAGTTTTGCTCTCTAAGCGTCTGTTCCATGAGTGACAATTACAGTCAACACCCAGCCATGGGAACACTGCTGCCTGAGAGCTGATGTGGAAGGAAGGCTCAGTTTTCTGGAGCCTGGGCAGGGCTGGATGGGGCGGCCCCACACTCTGCTATGACTCCCTGAGCTCTGATCATGGAGCAAATGTGGTTCTCCCCACTTCTCACAGATGGCTCCCTTCCACTCTGTCATTTCCTGGGAAGGACCACTCTTGTTATTGTCATGATGCAGTCCAGAAGTAAAACAGCACACTGTGGGGTGGTGGGGCAAAAGCTAGGCTTTGGAACCAGAAGAGGAGTGTGTGGAGTCTTCAGGTCAGTGGCAGGTCCAGGAGAGAGGGCTGCTGGACAGGTCAGAGAGCACTGTGAGAAGAGAGTTTCAGAAGTGCCCAGGGAATTCTGCTCTGTGGTAATTTCCTAAGAGAAGCAGAGCAGCCCCAGCCACCAGCAGCTGATACCTGTCAGCTTGGTGCTTGCCTTTGTTAGGCCACTGAACACCATGTATCTGGAAGCACTGTGTGGTATATGAGGTTCTGTAGCCTCCTCTTGGCCCTGAGGGTGGAGGCCTGTCCCATGGCCATGCTACAGAGCACATGCTGTGGTGTAGCCGTGCTCCTCAGCAGGGTCACTGCCAAAGAGCAGCTCAACCAGGTGATGGCCACCAGGGTGCCCAGTCCTGCAGCTTGTGCTGGCCACTGGGAGAGAAGGGGGAATTGCCACCCCCATGTGTTGTCTCCAGCAGCAAAGAGATCCCTCCACTGTGCCCATGGATGCCCCTCACTTTTCCTGGGCAGAACTGTAAGCTGTGATCTGCCTTGTCTGGGGATCTGGGAAAGCAGAAACCTGGCTGCTGTTAACAGCCTTGACCAGTGAAAACCGGCTCCATGGGGGTTCTCCCAGCCTGACCTGCCACTTGCTGTGATGTGAGGCAGAGGAGTATTTTTTTTTTTTTTGTACTGGGGATTGAACTCAAGACCTTGCACTTGTGAGGCAGGTGGCAGCACCACTAAGCTACATCCCCGGCCCTCAGGCACTCTGCTTTTGAGAGACACTGGGCTAGTGGAGGGCAAGGTGCTTCAGTTTAGTGCAGTGAACTGGGGCACCTGGTCAGTGGCCATTGACCAGCACCCAGGCCTGAACGGGGACCTACACACCTCTTCCAGCATTCTTGGTGAGTGCCCGCATCCTAAGGGCTACAGGATTGGGCGGATGTGGCCTCTCCATGAGGCAGTCTTTTCTGTGCCTGAGTCTTTAAGGACATCCTCGGCCTGTCCTTCTCTGAGCCTGGCAGGAACAGTGGACTCTCTGGCCTGAGAGGGCCTGGCAGAAGGAGCAGGGTTCCAAGTCAGGGCTGAGGCAGGGGGCAAAGAACAGCACAATGGTGTGGGAAGGAAGGACGCCCTCTGGAAGGCTACAGGGGTCTGGCAACCATCAATGGGGTGGGTGGGTGGAACCACTTGGGGCTGAGGATGAGCCAAGGGTTCCTGAGAGGAAGGCTGAGGCTCTGCAGGTGGCCAGCAGGGCCACTACTGTTCCTCCTGCCAGGTGGCTTTGTCACCTTTCCCCTCACACAACTCTGTTCAGGTCTGGGAGAGGACCAGGGAGGAGGGTAGCGCTGCAGTGTGCCCATTCCTAGCTCCCAGCTGATACCTGCTTGGGTCTCCTGCTGTGGTGGCATTCTGTGGGATTGGTCCTCCTTTGTGACCTGCTTCAGTTGTGCCTGGTCATTTTCCATGGCTGCACAACCATAGTGTGCTCTGGGGACTGAGGAACTCAGTTCTGCCTCCAGTGGTCGGGGCACTCCCATGGTGCAGAAAGTCAGCCTCTGGGCAGTGGGCCCAGGAAGTCAGGGCTGCCTTCCTGGGTGTCAGTCAGCGACCTGCTCAGGCAGGTCTGACCACATTCCTGCAGCTGAGAGCTGGCAGTTAGCTTCCTAGGCCCTCAGGGGCACCTCCCACTTAGCTGACTTGCAGCTGGAAGGTGGGGCACCCCAAGCATTTCCTGGGGCCTGGGTTTTCAGAGGCCTGGCTGGGGCCACAATTACCTATTTGGATGGCAGTTCTGGGGTCCCTGTGGGTTACGGGACAGATGAAACTCTGTGCCTGCCAAGTGCCTTCCCAGCTGGTTCCCTGGGAACTCCCCAAACCAGTATGCCTGTGAGGTGTCCTTGAGAAGGTTGCAGGCTCTTTGCTTCTCAGGCCCTGTACAGGTGGGGTTCCTTGTTCCCTGGGTGCTGCCAGCCCTGCTGAACTGTGCTAGGGGCAGGAAAGGGCCCGGGCTGGCTGGATCTCACACCTGCCTGCTCCTTACAGCCATCCGGGTGACCTGCACAGGATCCTGTGGTGTCTCTAACAAGGCCAACGATGTGGCATGGGTGGTGGAGGAGAGCTACTTCAACAGCACCTTGTCGCTGGCTGACAAGGGTAAGTGTGGAACCCAACCCCACACCCCAAGTAGTGACCCCCGGAGCAGCCCTCGCCCACAGTGGGGCCTGTCTGTTCCCCCCTCTCCACAGCTGCCTCTTGGCTTCCTGTGCTAGTGGCCCTGGTGGATTTCTCTTCCCTGCAGCCACTGCCTCATGGGTGGCTGAATGGGGCCCTTCTTTTGTGGTGCTGGATCTGTATGTGCTCTGGCCCCAGTGGAACCTGTCCCCTTCCCAAGCCACTTTTCCCTTCAAGGGCTTGTCGGTGGCTCTTGGCCAGGCTATGGCTGTGCTGCTGTGGTGCTGGAGCGAGACAGGGACCAACAGCCATGTGAGGCACAGGCTGGTTGGTGCTGTGCCCACTGCTACCCTGGGGCTGTGGCTGGCCCATGGGCCTCTGAGGCCTGCTCCACCTCACTCCTGTCTCTGCAGGGAGTCTACCCACAGGAGAGCACAGCTTTCCCTTCCAGTTCCTGCTTCCAGGTGAGAGCTGCCCTGCATGGCTGGTGGGGACAGTGGCTCTGGGACAGTGGGCCCAGCAGGCAGAGGTGCTGGGTGCCAATTTCTGCTCTCTGCTCAGCCACAGCACCCACATCCTTTGAGGGTCCGTTTGGGAGGATTGTGCACCAGGTGAGGGCCACGATCGACACACCGAGGTTTTCCAAGGATCACAAGTGCAGCCTGGTGTTCTACATCTTGAGCCCCCTGAACCTGAACAGCATCCCAGACATTGAGGTGAGGATGGAGCAGTGGTCTCTGTGTGGCCCCCACCCTTCAGGCGTGTGGGGAGAGCCAGGCCTGGGACCCTGTCCTCAGCTGAGCCAAGGCAGCCAGGGTAGGGTCTGGAAGAGCAAGCAACAGCCTGTGACTGAACCAACTGCTGGTGCCTGGGGCAGGGCTGAGTGGGCCCGTGCAGTGCCACAGGTATTCAGCTTGTGCTCACCTGCCAAACCCCTCCCTGACCCTCTCCCCCAAGCAACCCAACGTGGCCTCCACCACTAAGAAGTTCTCCTACAAGCTGGTGAAGACGGGCAGTGTGGTCCTCACAGCCAGCACTGATCTCCGTGGCTATGTGGTGGGGCAGGTACTGCGGCTACAGGCTGACATCGAGAACCAGTCTGGCAAGGACACAAGCCCCGTGGTGGCCAGTCTGCTGCAGGTCAGAGCCTCCTCTGCTGCCTAGGCCAGCCCGTTGCACAGGTGGGGGTTGCCAGCCTGCCCTGGCTCACAGGCTGCTCTTTCCCCAGAAAGTATCTTACAAGGCCAAGCGCTGGATCTATGATGTGCGGACCATCGCAGAGGTGGAGGGTGCTGCTGTCAAGGCCTGGCGGCGTGCTCAGTGGCAAGAGCAGATTCTGGTGCCTGCCTTGCCCCAGTCAGCCCTGCCAGGCTGCAGCCTCATCCACATTGACTACTACCTGCAGGTCTCCATGAAGGTTCCCGAAGCCACTGTGACCCTCCCAGTCTTTGTTGGCAATATTGCTGTGAACCGAGCCCCACTAAGCCCCCAGCCAGGCCCAGGGCCTCTTCCGGGAACCTCGTCACCAGTGGTGCCCTCTGCACCGCCCCAGGAGGAGGCTGAGCCTGTGGCTGGTGGCCCGCCCTTCTCTGGCCTGGTCTCCCTCTGCACCAAGAGCCACTCACAGCAGCAGCTGCTGCCTGCTGGCTTGGGTTCTGCACCTGGCGCCCTGGAGCCCTGTGCTCAGGATGGGAGCCCCACCCCCAACTCTCTGCACCCCCCCTTGTGCGTCTCTATAGGTGCTACTGTCCCCTACTTTGCAGAGGGTTCAGGGGGCCCTCTGCCCACCACCAGCACCTTGATCCTCCCCCCGGAGTATAGCTCGTGGGGCTGCCCTTATGGTGAGTGCAGAAGGTCAGTGACGGGGGTGGGGGGTGGGGGAGAGCTACGAGACCTTTACCAACCCTGCTTTGTCCCTCCAGAGGCTCCGCCGTCCTATGAGCAGAGCTGCGGCAGTGCCGATGCCGGCCTGACCCCTGGGAGCTGACCCTCCAGAGCTGACCCATGCTGCCTTCTCCAGTGGGCCAGGCCTCTACCCTGGGACGAGACACCCGGGGCCTTGTGCCTTTGCTCTCTGCCTGGCCCAGCCACTCAGGACCTGAGCCTGCCCAGGACCAGCCTCTCCTGGCTCCCGGGAGTCAAGCCTCTTCTCTCCTGGGTTGGGGCAGGGCGGAAAGGGCTTGGAAACTGGAGGGACTGTAAATAAAGCGCTTTATTTGTGGAGCTGGGCAGAGGCCCACATGGGCGTTCCCCATCCTCAGACACTTTCCATCCTCCTGGGTGGAGCCCTGGCCCTGCCCGCGCCTTTCTTCCTTTCCCTGGTCCCACCCAGGCCCCTCCCATCCCTTCCCCCTTCCTGGTCTCCAGCCTTGCCTCTCTGGCACTGACAGTCTTGGATGCGCTCTCTGTCCTGTCTGTTTCGAGGCGCATGCTGGCTTGCTGGTCACCACTCGTCATGCCACACCCGAGGAAACTGTGGGGAGAGGGCTTGCCAGGTCTCTGTCCCCCGTAGAATCCTACCCTTGGGCCTCAGGTTGCTGTCCTGCTGGCATGGCTCGTTTGTCAAAGGTTGTGAGCAGCACGTGCGGTTTGGTGGGGGCACCCTGCGCCTGCCTGCATCCTGCGGGTGGGAGGGATGGAACGCACTGGACGCAGCTAAGGCAGACTGAGCCCAAGCCAGGATCGGGTGCAGGGTGATTGTGTTTGGTGTGTTCACTCCAATACCTTGGCTGTGTAACAGGCACACAGGCTCTCAGGGGACAGTCTAGTGCTCTCCTCCACCAGATCTTGACAAGTAGAGGAGAACGGATAGGAGTCGGCCACACAGCTGTCATTCTCAAGTTGTGGCTTCCATCTTCTGGTTGGCAATGTCTCACCAGGCAGACACACGTGACACATGGGACAAATGGAAGATGAGTATTGGAGAAAAGCACAAAGTAGGCTGGAGGTGGGACAGCCCACCTCCTGGAGGTTGGGATCTCACCTCTGGCCAGCTATATAACCTTGCTGGTGGTCAGCTCCCTTGCTTTAGCTTACTTATCAAATGTGGATAGGGGCTGGGGATGTAGCTCAGTGGCACAGTGCCTTCCTGGCAAGCGTGAGGTCCTGAGTTCAATCCCTAGTACCAAAAAAATAAAAAATAAAAGAATTTAAAATGTAGATATGCACAGGGACTGTCTCTCAGGGTGTGAAATACATAGCATATGCAGCCGCAGGGTAGGTGGTCAGTGACTATTATAGGATAGGCAAGTCTGGCTGATGGGAAAATGGGAATGTAAGGGCTTCCCATAGGCTACTTCTGACATGCTCATTCATAGTCATATTTGCCTGGTAAAGGGTTTTCCCCACATTTTAACTTCACATACTCCTTTAACAAATATTTAGTTTGTTTCCTGTATGCAATGTATTGTTCCAGGTACTAGCCACACAAAACAGTGGAAAGACAAGTACGTCAAGTATGTGCCAAGTAAGGGTGTAGGAGAGTCAGGGTTAGAGCCAAGTAAAGCAAGTGTGAGGTGCTTTTCTTAGTTACTTTTCTCATTGCTGGGACAAAATACCTGATACCCTCAAGTTAAAGGAGGAAATGTTTAGCTTACAGTTTGTAGAGGTTTCTGTCCATAGTCAGTTGGCACTAAGGCAGGGTGGCATCACAGAGGAGAAATAGTTCATGGCATGGGAGGCAGGAAGCAGTGAGCCCTTTCTCTTTTACTCCATCCAGTGTACAAGCCTATCAATACCACCCATGCCCAGGGTGGGTCTTCCCATTATCCACACCCAGAACTATGCTAAACCAATAGTGGACTAATCCAATTAATCACACCCTAGATCCAGCCATCTCTGAAAAGCCCCTCCTATGAGCCCATGAGGCTTTAGCAGCGACATCTATCTACAAACCATAACAGTGTCATTTTTAACCAAGAGGGAAAGCTTTTCTGAAATATTTTAAGAGGCAAGGATGATAAGGAAGCCAGCTATGTAGACACCTGAGAGAAAGGATTCTGGGAAGGGATAGATGAAGCAGAGATGGCCAGGTGTGGTGTGCACACCTATATTCCTGGTACTCAGGCTGAGGCAAGAGGGTCACCAGCTTCGAGCCCAGTCTGGGCTACATAGCAAGACCTTGTCTCAAAGAAAGAAAGAAAAAGAAAAAAGCAGAAATGGAAAGGTGGGTGGGGATGGACTCCTGTGCCTGTCATCAGTTGTCTTAGGAAACTTGGGATGAGACTTAGGGCTGCGTATTTTATTCTCTGGATCTGTGTGTACCAACAATGCCAGAGTTAGTGGAGTCATTTTTCCAGTTTGTCTCCCCTCAAGACTGAGCCCAGACTGGCTTTCAAGATTCAAGACTTCCTGAGTTTTGTTTTGGTATTTTTTTGGTACCGGGGATTGAACTTGGGACCTTGTGCTTGGGAGGCAGGTGGTGGAACCACTGAGCTAAATCCCCGGCCTGTAAGGCTTCCTTAGTTCTTGTCAATGAGAACCTCAGTTTCACTTTGTTTTTCCTCAAGTCCCAAGTTTCGAAGAGACAGATGTGGTAGGGAGCAGGTAGCCTGAGACAGTTTATGTGGTGTCAGATATGCTGTCCAGTGAAGGATGTTTGGGCTGCAGTAAAGGCCTTGACCTGTGTGCACAGCAAGCCTGTGCCTGGCAGGGAGCTTGGAAAAACCAAGAAGAGCACATCTACCTAGAGGACCCCCCAGTCAATACCCCTTCCTCCTTCTGGGCAACCTTTCTCTTTCTCTGGGATACTGCCCCTGGCAGAGCACCCATTCCTAACAAGAGGCCACCCTGCCCCATCTGGGGTACTCCTCCCTGTTCGAACACCCTCCATTCAGGACACCATCCCGAGCTGGATCACCTCCCAGCAGAAGATCCACTCCACCTTGCACCCTCTCGTGTAGGAGTACCTTCCCTGACTAGAACACTCCTTAAATTGGGACATGCCCCTAACTGGGATCCCTTCTCCCAGCTGGGGCATTCCTCCTAACCAGGGAACCATCCCTCCATCCTGGGACTCTCCTCCAACTACACTATAAGTGAAACCCCCAATCAGGACATCACCATAGGACATGATTCAGGGTGTGTGCCTTCTGTGAAAGCAAAAGAAGTCAAAATGAGCATGGCTCAGAGGTTAGGAGTGGGAGCCTTGGTCTCCATCCTGACCAAATGACCAGAATGTCAATTAAGAATTCTCAGCTACTGCAGGCACTGTCATCTCCAGGGCATATGTCCTAAGCCCCCCAGGGGATGCCTGAAACCACACACAGTACCAAACTCTGTACATATTATGTGTTTTGTTATAATAAAGTTTAAATTAGGCACAAGAATAGAGTAACAAAATCTAATAACCATTATAACACTACACTATAATAAAAACATGAATGTGGTCTCTCAAATTCTTCCTGTCCTGTACTCCCTATATGATAAGTGACACAACGCCTGTGATGGGATGGAGTGAAGAGGCACTGGGACACCACACTAGGCTGCTACCGACCTGTCTGTATGTCAGGAGAATCTTTGACTTTGGGTGACCCCAGACCACAGCCATCGGGATGTTGCTAGATGGATGCTCTGAGCATTCGTTCTAGACAGCTGGGATTCTCCATAGCATCCCCCCCGCCCAACCTTTTGGAAGAACACTGTAATTGGAAAGTTGTGTCTTTAACTTATCAAAGTGCTGCTGTAGAGGCTGCAGTCCTTGAGCAGATACTATGAGCGTAGTGTATTTTGTCCTTCAATTTCTGTGCAGTTGGAAGCATCAGCAAATTTTGGTTATGTCCAGAGTTAGCTCTGCTACAGTTTCTCGTTCTCTGTAGACAACTCATGTTCTTTAGGGCTTTCTCCTTCAACACTGACAGAAATGTAGCCTCAGCTTCTTCACCGCCAGAGGCAGCCTCTGCCGTGAGTTTCGTTTTCAAGTCCAATCCTATTTCTGAGTCTGTGCCACCACCCTTCCCTCCTCCTTTCTGGGGCTCCCTGGTGGAAATCTTGGTGTAGGCTCAGTGCTTTCTGGCCCAACAGGTTATTATCACTCTGAACACGTTTTCTATTCTGTCTACTCAGAAATTCAATGTTTTTTCCATCCTAACGAAGCACTCATCATGCACTGTGGTCCTAACTTTTGCAGTGTGAGGTATGAGGGCAAAACTAGCACTTTTTTTTTCTTTCACAATTTCATGGATTGACGATTTGTTCTTACCAGAGGTTAGCAACCTCAGCATACTTTTTCCTTTCCTTATTAAGTCAAGAACGTTCACCTTTTCACTTAGAGCACGTTACAGCTTCTCTTTGGCATAGTCGAGTCGCCTGGCATCACCACTCTCGCGCTTTGGGGCCACCATCAGGCAAGCTAAGTTCCACGGAACCAAGCTCCGCGGCACCGCCTCAGCGGCTGGTGGCGGCCCGGGCGGGCAGCGCGCCTGGTGGGACCACGCTGGAGGAAAGGACGGTCGCGCCGGCCGGATAGGACGGCAAGGCTTAGTCTGCTACTCAGAAGGGCGAGCAACTGAAAAGCTAGGGATTACTTATTTCTAGAATTTCCCATGTAATATTTGTGGTAATGGTAAGGAAGGCAAAACTGCTAAGAATAGGAGACCACCTCCAGCCACCACCACAAGCCCACAGAGCGGCTTCTTTGGGCAGTTCTGAGCCCTGCAGCTTGATGGGCAGTAGCGCCACGGGAGGACTCCAGCGCGCAAGCGCCGCCCGTCCCCACTCCAGTACGCAGGCGCCATAGGGTTCCGGCCCTGGTACGCAGGCGCAGCGCTGGTGTGCGCGCAGGCGTAGATGCAGGCGGCGGGCCCCGCCCCGGCCCTGAGCCGCGAGGCGCGGGCGGGGCGATGGCGCGCGGGAGGGGCGGGGCCACGCTGCGGGCCCGGGCCATGGCCGCCGCGGATGCCGAGGTGAGGCGCTGGGCCGCGGGGCCGTGTGGGGGCGACGGGAGGCGCGGGTGGTGGCGGCGCGGGGGCGGGGGCCCGGGTGCCTGGCTGGCGGCGGGCCGGGCGGGGCTGCGCGTGCAGGCCGCCGCCGCCACAGGCCAGGCCGCGCCAAGGCCCCCGCGTCCGGCCCGCGCTCCGCCGGCGCGCTTTGTGCGTGCGGCCCGGGCGGCGACGGCGGCTCGCCACCCGCTGCCCTCCCACCGCGGGGCCAGTCGGCCGGGCGGGCCGGACCGTGTCGGGCGGCGGAGACAAAGGGAAAGTCGGGGCGGCCAACTCGGCGCCGCGGAGGCAAGGCTGGCCCGCGCCGGCGGCCCGCGTCGTGACCTTTTGCTCCCGGAGAGAGTGGCACCATCTTTATGGAAAAGTTGGCCGGACCGGCGCGCTCTCGGCGGACAAAGCCGCTCGCCGCTCGCGGGGGGCGCGGGGGCGCAAGTTTATCCCGGACACAGCCGCACGGGCCGGGACGGCGAGTTGGCGTTCTTTTGTTCGTGGTGGTGGCCTTCCCCTCGCTCGTGGCCAGGATAGTTTGTCCTGGTTGCACCCGCAAGGTGGACCCGGGCTTTCCGGCGAGAACGAGCGCGGGCGCCGCGGGTGCAGAGGCAGCGTGCTCTCTGGGTGAAGGAAGCGGCCGGCGTGGAGCAAACTGCTCGCCCCGCAGTTTTTCTCTGAAATTAGCCACAGGAGAAGTAGCTGCTGGGACTTCTAGACCTCAGAAAGTGAAGGTGTTGTGAGGAGCTGATGCATAAGGCTTAATGATATGGTAACCTCCGGTAATGCCTGGCTATTGCTTTTCTTTATTATTCTTGCGTTTTAGGGGGTATTGGTGTAAGTAAACTGGGTTTGTGTGAGAGTCCTCAGATTGCATGCAAGAAGTATGTGTTGTGTACCAGCAAGGTTCAAGGACCAAGTTTGGCCCTGGGGACAGATAAGTACATTAGAGCATTCCAAGTAACTTCCAGGCTTACATGGAGGTGTGTAGGAATTAATGATACAATTTATTGAGCACCTGCTGTGTCCCAGGCACTGTGCGAGCCTTCAGAGGCGTTACCTCAGTACTTCCAAATACTACTGCAGCAGGTACTATTATTTCCTATTTAACAGGTGAAGAAAATAAGACTTGGTAGGAGTTAAATGACTGATGAGTTGTAGGCCTAGCACTTATTCAGTGTATGGCACATATTAAGTGTTTAATAAATGGAGCAGTGAATGGTCTCTGATGACTCCGATTCCACAGGCAGCTAGTGGGCTTGATGGAAGGCGTGTCAGCCAGTGACAGCCGTGTTATTGAGTCCTTATTTGGGCCCTCCATGCCACGGTGAGTGAGTTTACTCATGAAAGCCTGCTAGTAGTCTTATGTAGCTTCTGTTATATCCTCATTTGCAGATGAGGAAACAGGGACAGTGAGGTAAAGATGCAGCTGGTATGCTAAAGAACCAATACTTGCCAAACCCATCTTGTATCTGGGGTGGTCATTTTAGGTTTTTGTGTTTTTTTTGGTACCGGGGATCGGACTCGGGACCTTGTGGTTGAGAGGCAGGAGCCGGAATCACTGATCTAAATCCCCGGCCCTCATTTTAGGTTAATAAAGGCTCTCTTGGGCCGGGGATTTAGCTCAGTGGATTCGCCGCCTGCTGTGCAAGCGCAAGGACCCGAGTTTGATCCCCGGTACCCCCCCCCAAATATAAATAAATAAAAAAATAAAGGCTCTCTTTTAAGATTTTTGATTCTAGGTGTTTGTCAGAGAGTTGCATGATAGGGAGAGTCTCTTCTGCAGTGCCAAGGATGCTGGCCCACTGGAGGTGGGTAACCCTGTCGCGAGAGTCTGGGAAATTGTTACTGGGTGAGGGTTCACCAATTGCCAAATTGATTAGCCAAGCTGACCCTTGAAACTTATGTAACTGCATATTCTTTCTTTTTTTGAGCTGCAGATAGTCAACACATTTTCACACTAAAAAGAGCAACTAAGGTAGTGGAATACATCTTTCCATCCTCTATTTTGTAGGTCAGAAAGTGAAGGCTCCTTTCGTGGTGCTTAAATAGATGTCCACGTTCGCTTCGGATCAGAGGCCAAAGAGGTGCATAAAGGTCAGCAGGTGTGGCTTTCCAGGCAAATTCTGTGCTTATCTATCAGGTGGCTAGGTGGCTACTATGTATCTCTTCCTTTAATCTTACTTGATTTAAAAAATAATATATAGGCATTCACAATTTTAAAAAGTCAGTTAGTGCTAAAAGACATTTTAAAAAGCTCTTTCCGGGCCTGGGATTTAGCTCAGTGGTTCCGGCACCTGCCTCGAGGAAAAAAAAAATGCTCTTTCCTCCTGTCTTTGTAGAGCGACTGAAGGGATTTGGAACTCACATGTTTACTTCAAATAAATGTTTGTGTTGTCTTTATTTACCTATTTTAGGGATTACCAATGCACTTCCGCAGAGAATAGATGAGTTTTTTTTTCTGGTACTGAGGATTGAACCCAGGGCTTTTGTTCCCTTAGCTGGGTGCATAGCATTTTCCTAGGATTCTCCCTGCCATTCCTCCAACTCAGGTGCTGTCTGTCTATCTGTCCTCCCTCATGGTGGAATGTTCTCCAGTAGCTTTCCAAGAGCGGAGCTGTGGGAGGCAAGCTTTGGGGGCTTGGATGTCTGAAAATGTGTTTGTTCTACCGCTATACTTGAAGAGTAAGTTTGAGTAGGGGTGGAATTCCTCTTTGGAAGTAATTTTTGTTTTTAAATAGTCTTGTATGTAGTTTGGGCTGGCCTTGAACCCACTATGTAGCCCAGGCTGGCCTCAAACTTGCAGCAATCCTCCTGCCTCAGCCTCACAAGTGCTGGGATCACAGGTGTGCGACACCCCACCTGGCTTGGTTGGAAGTAATTTTGAATGATTTTTCCCCCAATGCTGGGGATTGAACCCAGGGTGTCTAGCATATTAGGCAAGCTCTCCACTACTGAGCTCTGTTCCTAGCTCATTGGAAGTCATTTAAAAGTCTTGGCCCCAGTATTTTTCATTGCTGGTATTGAGAAGTCCAGTTTAATTCTTAATCCTTCCTGTTATTCCTCCACCAAACTTTTAGGATTGGTGTATCCTTGATTTCCCTAGTGTTCCTGATATGCTTAGTGCTAGCCCTTTTCCTTTGTCATGTAGGGTTCTAAATATGAAATCTGGAGCTTGATGTCTTTCATTATCCCCGGCTGTATTCTTTATTCTTTTCTTTTCCAGTTTCACTTCTGTATTAGTTGCCCCCCCCCCCCTTTTTTTTTTGGTATGGGGGATGGAGCTCAGGGCCTTCGAGCTGAGCTATATACCCAGCCCATTTTTATTTTGAGGCATGGTCTTGCTAAATTGCCTGGGTTGGACTGGAACTTGTGATCTTCTGTCTCAGTCTTCCAGAATGCTGGGATTACAGGCATGTGCCACCATATATTCTTTTGATTTAACCTTTTTTTTTTTTTGAGATAGGGTCTCACTGTGTAGTTCAGGCTGCTCTTGAAGTCAGTGTGTAGCCCAGGCTGGCTTCCAACTCACAGTAATCCTCCTGCCCCAGCCTCCTGTGAGCTGGGATTACAGGCATGCACCACCATGTCCAGCTCTTGAATTTTTTTTTATCCCTGTCATGTTTTAGTCTTCTTTTTCTACTTTTTGGAAGCTTTTTTTTTTTTTGGTACCGGGGATCAAACTCAGGTCCTTGTGCTTGCGCAGCAGGCGGCGAAACCACTGAGCTAAATCCCTGGCCCTGAACTTTAAACTTTTGCTGTTATATTTTCATATTCATTCCTATGCTTTGGCCTTTTTTTAGTACATTGTGTTCTTATTTTATGTATATAATATGTTTTAATTACAGCTAAAATTAAAAATTAAAGTTATTAGTTATGAAGTTATTTTAAAATTTATTTTGTATTCTTCATTGTTTTGTTTCCTTCTTTGCATTCCCTTTTGTTGCTTTACTTTTTTCTTGTTGTTTTTGTTTTTATTGCAGCACTGGGGATTGAACCTAGGGCCTCATGTATGCTATGCAAGAAGTCTACCACTGAGGTAAATCCCCAGCTCTTTTGATTTTATTTAAAGATAAAGGCTTGCCAAATTGCCCTGGCTGGCCCTAAACGTGCAATCTTCATGTCTCAGCTTCCTGAGTATCTGGGATTGCAGGTGTCTGCCACCATGACTGGCTGTTTTGATCTTTTTCATAATAGAAATCTTCTAGTGTCTGATGATCTTTGGCCGTGTAGTTGCCTGTAAGAATAAAATACTGAACCTGAAAAGCTGAGGGTTTGAGGGTGTGTTTACTTGTAGCTTTCACTGTGGGGCAGTGGTTGGGTGCTGTTTTAGGTTTGTTCTCCAGCAAATGTTCCTGTCCTTTGGTCTGTTCTCTGGGGTGGTTTAGTTTCCTTAGAGAATGATTCATCAGTCTCTTGCCTTATTGGTACAGATGCTCCTCAACTTGTAATGGTGTTGCAGATTGAGAATAACTTAAGTTTTAAATGCATTTAGTACTCCTAATCTACTGAACACTGTAACTCAGAAATACAGTATTGTGGGCTGTAAGTTTACCCCTGTGATTTTTTTTTTTTTTTTTTTTTTTTTTTGGTACAGGGATCGAACTTAGAACCTTGTGCTTGAGAGGCAGGCGCCACGCCACTCAGCTAAATTCCTGGCCTTACCCCTGTGATTTTATGGGCTCACTGCCACTGCCCAGCCTCTCAAGAGAGATGGAACTGCATGTTCTAGCCCAGGAGATCAAAATTCAAAATATGGTTCCTGTTGAATACGCTTGGCTTTGCACCCTCATAAAGTTGAAAAATTCTGAGTTGAACCATTGTCAGTTGGGAGCCATTTGTGCAAGCGGATGTTCTGGGGGAGGGAGAAGAGGGTCTTTCCCCTGGTTCAGGAGGTAGCCCTTTCCCAGGCTTTTATCTTTTGTGGAGAAGCTCCTGGCTTTCTCTGTGCCTGCTATTCCTGAGTGCGGTGCATTTCTGGTGTTTTACAGGGCTGAGCCTCTAGTCTCCTGTGGCTACAGAAGAGGAGTCTTGCCAGACTATTCTTTTGTGGGTTTTTACACCCACTCCCCTTGCAGGCTCCAGGCATCACCCATGTTTTCTTAGCCTTTCAGTGGGGTCAGTCAGCCTGTTTGTCAGCATTGTCCCTGCCCCCTCCTTTTTCTTTATTCTGTGGAATGATTTAGTTTTCTTCTATTTCCTATTTGTGATTTGTTAGCTTTTTTCCCTTTTCTCTTTTTTTTAGTTTTGGGGAGTGAACTCAGGGTCTTGGGTATACACTAGGTAAGCACTTGTCTTAGTTACTTTTCTCTTGTTGCTGATACAAAATGCCTGACTCCCAGAGTTGAAGGGAGAAAGGTTTATTTAGCTCCCAGTTTGTAGAGGTTTCAGTCCATAATCCGGTTGGCTCCACAGGCATTGTGAACGAGAAGTAGTTCATGCCTTGCAGAAGGTAGCAAAGTTAAATAAGAGACAACCACAGCTCTTTCTGTCCCTTATATCTTATTCAGGCTACTTAGGGCAGGTAGCACTCACAGCCTTAATCCTAGTGCCCTTGATCCCAGCACTGCATCAGCAATCAATTCCAGTGTCACATGCTCTAGATCTGGCCACCTCTGAAAAAGCCCCACCTATGATTGCCTGAGGGTTGGGGGACATGTACACACAAGCCATAACAGCACTCTACCACTGGGGTGCCTCCCCAGCCCTGTGTTGAGTTTTCAGATGTTTCCTTGATGGAGTTTTTCTCTTTCCTGTCCTTCTTTTCTTTGGTTGATTTTTGGTAAAAGAAGGGGGAGGATCAGAAGCATCTGTTCTCGAACTTGAGAAGTAGTTCCCACTTGCACAGTGGACAGGTCCAGTTATCTGGGGTTTACTGTGTGGTCTGTGCTGGGAAGGCTCAGTCCTAACAGGACAGTAGGAGTAATGCTTGTGTCTCCACCCTGTCACCCACAGGACAACTATAGGTAGCTTTTTATGTTTAAGGTCCTTGGTCAGTGTCGAGTAGGGGCTAGTGCCCTGGCTTTCTGCCTCTGCCTTCTAATTGCTTACCTTCATATTGCGTTTGACTTTGAAAATCATTTAGTTTATGAGAACCATATTTTGGGTTCTTTCCTTTAGGAATGTTATGTTAATGCTAGAATCAGTCTGACTCTTCAGAGGTGGCATTCCCTTTGAAACAGATCACCATTTCTTTTTTTGATACTGGGGATTGAACTCGGGTCCTTGTGATTGCAAGGCAGGCATGGAACCGCTGAGCTAAATTACCCTGGCCCCAGATCACCATTTCTGATAGAAGCTTTTACCCTAGGGTCAGTGTAGTTTGATTCAGTTCAAGTTGCTCAGTGACCTAACCACGTGGGGAATGGCTATGAGAGCTGTTAATTCGGCCTTTGGCAAATATACAAAAATCATCAATTCCAGAAATGAGAATTTCCTTAACTTTTTTGTTTTTATTTTATTTAATGGTTTTAGCTCAGGCTGGCCTTGAACTTGCAGTGATCCTCCTGCCTCAGATCCTGAGTCCTGGGAGTACAAACACACCACCATGCTTGGCTATTTTATTTTATTTTATTTTGTGGTACCAGGGATCAATCTTGCCTTGCACTTGCGAGGCAGGTGGTGGAACCACTGAGCTAAATCCCTGGTCCTGGCTATTTTATTTTTTGAAACAAGTTCTCACTGTGTAGCCTAGTCTGGCCTTGAACTTGTGATCCTTCTGCCTCAGTCTCCCAAGTGCTGGAATTATAGGTATGTGCCATCATTGTCACTTATTTTTTATTTTTAATTTTTTTTTGGTACCGGGGATCGAACTCGGGTCCTTGCGCATGCGCACATGCTCACTTATTTTTAAATTTTATTTTATTTTATTTTTATTTTTTTGGTATCAGGGATCGAACTCAGGACCTTGTGCTTTCGAGGCAGGCGGTGGAACCACTGAGCTAAATCCCTGGCCCTGTTATTTTATTTTTTAAATCAGATTTTTTTTTTTCTTCAGAGACAGGGTCTTACTATGCATTCCATGCTGGCCTTGAACTCAGGGCTATCCTCCTGCTTTACCCTCCCCAGTGCTGAGATTACAGGCATACACCATACGCCCATCTTTAAATTTTATTTAAAAAAGAAAAACAAAAACCGGGGATGGGAGTGTTAGCTCAGTGGTGGAATACTTGCTTAGCATGTGGGAGGCCCCAGGGTCTAATTTAAAGAACAAAAGCCAGCAAACAAAAACACCCCTCCCCACAAAAACCCCTAGCTCTACTACTGAGCTACACCCTCAGCCCTGTTTTGTTATTTAACTTTTTTTTTTCTTTTGTGGTACTGGGAATTGAGCCCAGGGCCTTCATACTGAGCTACAATCCCAACCCTTTTTTATTTTTTATTTTGAGACAGGGTCTTGCTAAATTGCTCAGATTGGGCTGGAATTTGGAATCCTCCTTCAGCATCTTAGAGTGCAGAGATTCCAGACATGAACCACCACACGTGGCTTTTATTTAACTCTTACTTTTCATATATTAAAAATAATTTCTTTGAAAGCTTCAGATTTTGCAAAAACAAAGCTAGAGCGTTAGCTTTTCCAAGGTAGCATTCCCTTTGAAATGGTGTCTTCATGTGTAATAGGTCACTTTCCCAGTGTATCAGTGTAAATTGGTATTTTATTTTGAAGAAGTTTTTGGGCATCTTTTTCAAATCCACTTTTTGTTTTGTTTTGGTAGTGCCAGGATGAATCAGGATGTCACATGTGCTACGCAAGTGCTCTGCCACAGAGCCATACTCCCAACCCTTTATTCCGCTTTTATTGGGTTGGTGATTACTGATCACACCTGCCTGGGCAATTTAGCAAGACCTTTTCTCATATGATAAAGATGGCTGGGGATGGTGCTCAGTGGTAGGGTGCCTGGGTTCCACTCCTCATACTGAAAAAATATAACACTGTTTCCAAGGGGCTGATAAGCATTTATTGAGCACCATTTATTGATGAAATACTATTTTTTTGTTGTTTTTTGAGGCAGGATCTCCCTTTGTAGTTCAGGCTGGCCCTGAACTCACTATGTACCCCAGGCTGGCCTCGAACTCAGAGTGATCCTCCTGCCTCAGCCTCCTGAGTGCTGGAGCTACAGGTGTGCGCCACCATTCCTGGCTCTGATGAAGTGCTGTTTTAGATGTTTGTAAGACAAACTTTTGAAATTGGTCCTTGATTTCACTGAATTTAATAGGGTAATAGAACAAGTATCCCTGAACAAGAAATGAGATGGAGTCAGTTAAAAGTAACCAAGAGAAAGCTGCAGAATTGCCCCTGTGGCTGCAGCAAAGTCTGTTGAGGAAGTTAAGTTAATCTCTCTTTTTTTCTTTGGAGATGAGGCCTCACCGAGTTGCCCAGGACAGCCTTGAGCTTGTGCCTTGAGCTTGTGATTCTCCCATAGCTGGAATTACAGGGATGTACCATGGTGTGTGGCTCTTGTCCAAATCTTATCTTTCATCTTTATTTCTTTTCTTTGTGGTAGAGGTGATTGAATTTAGGACCTTTGCACTGAGCTGCATCCCCAGCCCTCCTTCAACCCCTTTAGATTTTTTTTGTTGCCCAGGCTGGGCTCAAATATGCAACAGTCCTCCTGCTTTAGCCTACCAGAGTGCTGGGATTATAGGTGTGCACCTGAGTGCCTGGTTTAGGGATTTTTTTTTTTTTTTTTTGAGATAGCCTTCCTATCTAGGTTGGGCTGGCTTTTGACTGAACTATATAGCCCTGCCTGGCTGCAAACTAGAGATGATCTGCTGCCTCAGCCCCCTGAGTGTTGGGATTATAGATATGTGCCACCATGCCCACCTAAAATTATTATTATTATTATTATTTTTTGGTACCAGGGATCAAACTCAGGACTTTGAGCTTGCGAGGCAGGCGCAGCACCACTGAGCTGAATCTCAGGTCTGAGTCTCACTCTTGATAAGGCTGTGCTAGAACTCATTTAGAAGGGCTGTAGCCACTAGGGGGTGTAATAACTATAGTGGTAGTGGTTTTTGAGTGCTTGATATGAGGTACTTTACTAAGTGATTATTAAAGTATGAAGTTTCTTTTTATTTTGAGACAGGGTCTTGCTATGTAGTTCAGGCTGGCCTTGAACTCGAAATGATCCTCTTGCTTCAGCCTCCCAAGTTCTGGGATTACAGGTGTGCCTCCTCTGTAATGTGGGGCAACCTCCCGTCTGCAGTTCAGATGGGGTTTTTTAGAGTCCTTGCAGTGACTCTGTCAGGTAGGTCTTCTATTCCAATTCTTTCATTTCATAGAAGAGAAAAAGGAGTGTCTTTTTTATTTTTTATTTTTATTTTTTGGTACCAGGGGTCAAACTCGGGTCCTTGTGCTTGCGCAGCAGGCAGTGAAACCACTGAGCTACATCCCCGGCCCAGGAGTGTCCTTTTTTGTGAGGTAATCTGAGGTATCCTTTGGGTTATAAAGTAGCAAAAAAGTAAAACCTCCTTAAGGGTCAGAAAAGTCGCTGGACCTGGTGGTGCACATTTGTAAGCCTAATGCTCTGGGAGGCTGAGGCAGTAGGACTGTAAGTTTGAGCCCAGCCTCAGCAATTTAATGAGAACCTGAAAAAATAAAAAGCAAAGTGGGCTGGGGATGTAGCTCAGCAGGAAGGCCCTGGGTTCACTCCCAGTAACCAAGGAAAGAGAGAAACAGTGAGGTTCAGGTCTCCTGTCTGCTGGTGGTCCTAGCTGTTGACTGGGGTGGGGAGCGATTCTCAGCATGCTGATGACGGCTCCTGTGTGAAGCTGTGCTGTCCAGGCTGGTGCTCAGCTTGGTCAGGGGAGTTTGAGGCAGTCTACAAGGAGCATAGCCTTAGCCTTGTGCTCCCGTCTTACCGCTCCTGTGTCCATTTCTTTGTCCTGGCTGGTCACTGTGGAGTAGTGCATGGTACTCAGGGTGTTCCACACAGGTGTGCTGGCTCCTTCCCGCTTCCTGTTTCCATTTTCCTGCAGGTGACTTTGTTTTGCATTGTAAGGTTTGTGTGTGTGACTGACTGTAGCAGGATGGACCCTGGCCCCTCCTGCACTTTGTTACCCCCTGCCCTTGGCAGAGGCTGAGAGGAAGCACGGGCTGAGATGGCTGTGGGGTGCAGCAGAGTCTCTGCTCAGGAGAGCTGATGGTGATGGGATAGATGTGTCTTCTGGAGCGCCTTTGGGCTCTCTCCTGTCTGGCATCAGTTGTCCAGCGTCTGGGGAGTAAGGACAGTGGTAACTGGGCTCCAGCAGGTCCCAAGCTGCTTGTTGAGCATGAGACCAGCCCTGGTGGTCTTTGTGCCACCTTGTTCTGTTCTTGCTGTTGTATACTCTCTGGCCTCCTCGCAGGCTCAGGATGAGCTACACTTTCCAAGGTGTGGGCCGTCTGCTCTCTGAGTCTTGTCAGTCAGCATGAAGTGTGTTGGGCTTAGGTTTGGGGGAGGCTCCCCTCCGCACTTCAGATCCCTGGAGCCAGGGTGCAAGGGTTAGTTTGGTGCCCCCTGTGTGCACTGTGCCTCGGGGCTGTGGACGGAATGACATGTCCAGTGCCCAGGATGCTGTGTGCTGGGGAGGGAGGACATTGCCGAGAGGTTCACTTTCAGCAGGACCTGAAAGAAAACAGGACATTTGCCAGGCAGAGAACTCTGACCTTCGAGTCCTTGGGGGTGTGTGTGTGGGGCTGGCGCCTCTTTGCCCCAAAGTGAGATGGAGCTGGGGCTCACAGACTTCTGGTTTGGGGAAGCAGCAGGGCCCGGAGGAAGAGAAGAGCTTGCATGCTTTTTCTCATTGCCCACGGGAGGGCAGGGGCTACTCTGTCCTCGGAAGCTGAAGCCTCAAGGACCAGTGAGCAGAAGGACATTACTGACCTTGGCTTGTTTCTTAGGGCGAAATGTGTAAAGACAGAACATTGTCTCTAGTTCGTGAATATGGCCTGTGATAGTTTGTCATTTTGACTGTTTATAAGTGACAAAGCATTCATGTGGTAATTTCGTTACTTATACTGAGGAGAACTGTACTGATTTAATTTATGAATTGTTAGTGAATGCAGACTATTTTGGATTATACAACTGTGTAGAACTTTTTAGTGTGGATTTTTTTTTTTTTTTTTTTTAATTTTGAGACAGGGTCTTGCTACGTATAGTTCAGGCTGGCCTTGAACTCACTGTGTAGCCTGAACTCATGGCAGTCCTCCTGGCCCAGCCTCTCAAGTGTTGGATTTGGCACGGGTTTTATGATCAAGATCAAAACTTTGAGATGTGTTCTGGAGCATGTGTGGACTGGAACGGATGGAAAGAGTCAGCATGTTTCCCTTCTGTTGCTTATCACCTGCATTGCTTCCTGCAATATTGCTTTTGTGTTCTGCCTTATTTTCTATATTTTTGTATGGTGTCTAGCATTATTAACATTTTCTAAGCAGTACTGCATCCACTAGTTGTGGAGAAGACCTTGGATAAGTCACTTGACACTTTGAGGTCGAGCAGAGCCTTTCTGTGATCCGGGGTGCTTTCCCTGTGATGGTGCATGTTGAGCCCTCTGTGCCCCTCCAGTTGGGGACCCTTGTTCTGCTTTATGGGTGAGATAGGCCGGAGGTGTGCAGGCACCTGCCCAAGGGCTTGTCCTGTTCCTTGGAGAAGGAAGGGCATTGTGGCTCAGTGTGATATGGAGGGTAGAAGGCTGGGTGGCAGGACACAAACCCTTTGGGTCCTGGTCCTAACTGAGCAGCACTGGCAGCTTCTGGGCATCTTCAGAGGGGAAGAGGTACCTGCTGCAGCTGCTTGAGCAGGACAAGACCTTCAGGAAACATGGAAGGGTTCTGGGGAGAGGTGGCGGGAGTTTGGGTGTGAAGAACTAGTCGGATTCTGGATGTACATTTGAAGAAAGCGAAAAGGGAGTAAACAGGTGTCTTGGTCTGTTTGGTGCTGCTGTGACAGAATACTTGAAATTGGGTTGAAATGAACAGAAATGTATCGGCTCACAAACTTGGAGGCTAGGAAGCCCAGTGTCAAGGTGCGGGCATCAGTGAGGGCTTTCTTGCTCCATTTCCATGTGGTGATAGATGAGAGGGCAAGGAAGGGAGAGAAGGGAGGGCAAGAGGAGGCTGCATCCTTCTTCTTTGTTTTTGTTTTTTTTGGTACCGGGAATCGAACTCGGGTACTTGCGCTTGCGCAGCAGGCGGTGAAACCACTGAGCTAAACCCCCGGCCCTGCATCCTCCTTTTTTAATGGTGTTGATCTTGACCTCTTTTTTTTTTGGTACTGCGGATCGAGCTCGGGTCCTTGTGCTTGCGCAGCAGGTGGCGAAACCACTGAGCTAAATCCTTGGCCGTAATCTTGACCTCTTCATACTCTTAGAATGGCATTTTATTTATTTATTTATTTATTTATTTTTTTGGGTACCGGGGATTGAACTCGGTCCCTTGTGTTTGCAGGGCAGGCGGTGGAAAGAATGGCATTTAAATGTCAGCATAAGTTTTGGAAGAGACACAGTCAAACCATAGCAATCAGTGAAAGAAACAGGAGTCTTGAAAACCTGAGCGCGTGTCACTGTCTTTAGCTGAGATGTTGAAGTCTGCAGGAGCAGCAGGTTTGGGGAGAGGCTGGAGTTACCTTTAGACTGTCAGGGCCCAGTGTGGAAAAGGAAGGTATGGAGGGCCACAGAGCTCACTGAAGGGGTGTGAGCACCAGGAGCCCCTGAGATCACGCAGTTAGCAGAGGACACAAATAGCAGGAGAACTTGCCCAAGAAGTATTTTGTGCAGGTAGAGTGACCAGCTCTGTTGGCACATGCTAAGAGTGTGAGATCAAAACAGAGATTGGACCTCTGGATTTGGTAGTGTGGAGGTCCTTGGTGACGAGGGAAACACGTATTGCATTATCTAATTTAGTTGTAGCATCACCTACACGACGAAGCCTCCTATCCTCTCTAGAGTTTGATGACTTTCCCGCATAGCTAATCATCGTATAGCTGGATATGCCCTGAGCCCATGCAGAAGATGCTCTGGAAGAGCCTTCTGAACTAGGGGAAGGGCTGAGAAGAGGTCACATCGGGCTCGTTAGAGATGCTGGAGAGAATGAGAATCAACCTTCAGCCCTTCCTTACCTTGAAAACGCAGAGAAGATGAGTGCATCCAGTCAGAGGCTGAGTCTTGTGGTAGGGTGGAAAGCTGGACCAGGGTCCTTCCAGTCCTCTGCCTCCTGCTCTTGTAGGCAAGGGGAGCAGTGTAACTCCCAGCCTGTTAGATGTCAAATGTGCCGAGTCTGTGTCCCCCGAAACTGAATTCCAAGGAACAGTGGAGATTAAGAGTAGGAAAGATTTATTGAGAAATAGCTCCTGAGAAGAGGATGTGCACCCACCAAACTTTGTGGGTGGTGAGCAGTTGAACAGTGACAAGGTGTCCACATTTTGAGATCACTTGTTTAAGTGTTTTGTGACTTTACCCTGTTTCCAGGGCAGTGGCAGTGGGGTTAGGAGCTGCCTGAGGTGGACTGATAGAGTGTATAGGGATAGTGCTAAGGGTTCTTCTGGTCCTAAGGAAGGTTTCAAGGCAGGGAGTCACTTGATGAGGTTTGCACCTTCCCAAGGCCATTCTGTGCTGTGTGAAGAAGGGATTGTAGAGGGAGCTGGGGAGGAAGCAGGCGCAGTGCTCAGGAGGTGATGGGTGGTTTGATGTGGCAGAAGTGGAGGGTGAAAGACAACTCCCGACTCCTGGTGCTAGGCTTGAGCCAGAGTGGATTTCCTTGTTGTACAGCAGGGGTGGTGGTACCGCTGTTTCCTAAGACTTGGGTTGGCCCTGGAGTGGATTATCCTAGAGATGGCAAACTTTTCCGGCAAAGACTGGGTAATGAATATTTCAGTCTTTACACACCAAGAACCAAAATGAAACATAACTATAAAATTTTTATTTACTTATTTTTTGTGGTGCTGAAAATTGCTCTCAAAATAGGTAGTGGCAGGCCAGCATCAGTGGCACTGTGCCTGCCTTACAAGTGCAAGGTCCTTTTTGTTTTTTTATTAAGTTTATTTATTGGTACATTTTAGGTATACAATATAGTTATATTCATCATTGTGATCTTGTACCTACCTGTACATGATGTATCTTGGTTCTTATTTTTTCCCCCTTCCCCCTCCCTCCCTTCAACCCCTCCAGTCCTCCCTATTTACAAAGATTTTTTTCCTATTTTTCCATTTTCTCATATTAATTCCATTCCCTTCTTTCCTTTCCCCTACCCCTCCCACTTTCCCCTCCCCTTTGCCCCTTTTCTTCCTATTTCACATTATCTATTATACCTTTTAGTCCTTCTTTACACTTTCAGTTTCTAACACTAGAGAAACTATTCAGTATTTACACATGTGTGTCCTGTCTAGGCAAGTGTTTTGCTGCTGAGTTACACCCTCATCCCCCAAGAGCATATTAATTTTTATTTATTTTTTTGGACCTTGCACTTTTGAGGCAGGTGCGGTGCCACTGGACTAAATCTCTGGCATACGATTTATTTTTCTTGAGATGTGATTCCTGTACCATGAAATTCAAAATTTTAAGGTATAGAATTCAGTGGATTATTGTTGTATCACAGAGTTGTGCAACTATCACCACTACCTAATTTGAATTTTTTTGTACTGACGATTAAACTCAGGACCTTGCACTTGCAAGGCAGGCACAGTGCCACTGATGCTGGCCTGCCACTACCTTTTTTTTTGTACTGGGGTTCGAACTCAGGTCCTTGCGCTTGCGCAGCAGGCAGCGAAACCACTGAGCTAAATCCCCGGCCAGCCTGGTCTGTCTTTAAAAACCTGATTAGTGGGCCGGGGATTTAGCTCAGTGGTTTCGCCACCTGCTACGCAAGCGCAAGGACCTGAGTTCGATCCCCGGTACCCCCCCCACCCCCCCAAAACCGGATTAGTTATCTTAATATTGAATTGTAAAGGACCTTTATATATTCTAGATACAAGTATCTTATCAGATACGTAATTTACAAATATTAAATTTGATGTTTTTGAGGGTTTTTTTTGTTTTGCTTTGTTGTTGTATTTTTTTGAGACAGGGTCTTGCTGTGTACCTCAGGCCAGCCTAGAACTCACTGTGCAGCCCAGGCTGGCCTCAAGCTCACAGCGATCCTCCTGCCTCAGCCTCCCAAGTGCTGGGATCACAGGTGTGCGGCACCGCGCCTGGCTTTTTTTTCTTTTTGGTTGCTTGTGCTTTTGTTGTGATATCTAAGTCATGAAGTTGGTTTGAGACTTTTATAGTTTATATAATTTATAATTATAGATCTATAGTACTATAATATAGTAATTATAGTATAATCTGTAATTATAGTTCTTATATTTTAGGCTCTTGATTTATTTTGACTTAATCTTTATGGTGTGAGATTATATATATATATAATCTTTGTATGTGGTGGTTTTGTCTTTGTGTAGGGCTGGCCTATTGGTTCAAGCACCATTTATAGTTGGGAAGACCCCTTCTGCCATTGATTTGTCTGAGCACCCTTGTGGAGAATCAGTGGATTCTAATGTGAGGGTTAATTTCTGGCCCCTTTGCCCTATTGACCCATGAATTTGTTCCTACAGTGGTACAATTGACGTAGGAGAGATGTAGCCTCCAACCTGCTAGATGTAAGGTGTACCGAGTCTGTGTCCCCCCGAAATAGAATGAATTTCAAGGAACAACGGAGATTAAAAGTAGGAAAGGCTTATGGAGAGTGAGCTCCTGAGAGGCCAGAGGGGTCCCAAGAGGGTGGCCACTGTGGCCCTGTGTTGGGGATAATTTATTCAGGAAAGTCATAACGTGGGTACAGTGTGGGTCAAATACAGTCAGCCTACAGGATGACAGCACAGCCTCTTAGCTAACACTGATCCAGTGGGGAAGTGAGTCACGCAGCAAGGAAGAACAAAGGCATTTGGGGAGGATGGGTCCAGATACTCTGGACACCACCTGGGCAACTGACACCTATCTGGACCTGGTGGATCCGGTAGTGCTAATTACAGTATAATTCCAAGTTACTGCTGTCCCTTGGGGAGGCACGGAGGCCTGGCCACCGCATCTTTATCTTGAAGCCTGGCCTTCAGAGGCACCTCCAGCCACAATTGTGATGTCTGTATTTTTTCTGCTGATTTCCTTGAGAGCCCAGTCCTTTCTGTATATTAATTTCCGTCTAATTTAGCTGCCTATAATACAACCTTATGATTATTTTTTTTAACAAGAGTCTTGCTAACTTCCCTGGGCTGTTCTCAAATTTGTGAGCCCCCACCTCAGCCTGCTCAGATTACAGGGATGTACCTCCAAACCCAGATTCCTTGCATTTTTCCCTCCCTCTCTTCCTTTTGTGCTGAGGATTGAACTAGGACCTTCTAATTGAGCTACACCTCAACCCCTTTTTAAATTTTGAGATAGGATATGGCTAAATTGCTTAGGCTGGGCTCAACCTGTCATCTTCCTCAGCCTCCCAGAGGGCTGGGATTATAGGTGTGTACTACTGCTCTTGAGTCTACCCTTTGGATTTTGATACACATTTTAAGATCATGTTGTTAATATCTACAGTAAAACCTTTTGGGATTTTGATAGAAATTGTGTTGAACATGAAGATCAATTGGAGGTATTGCCATCTTAAGTCTTCTAATCCATGAACATAGGATATACGTTCATTTATTTGGGTCTTTGATTTTTTTTTTTTTCTTTTTGAAGTTTTTGTGGTGGGGCTCTGCTATATAGTCCAGGCTGACCTTGAACGTTCCTTGATGCCCTGGCTGACCTTGATTGTAGTCTTCCTGCCTCAGCCTCCTAAGTGCTGGGATTATAAGTGTGTGCCACCATGGCTGGCTCTTTTTAATTTCTTTAACAGTGTATTCATGTACAAGTTTTGCAGTTATTTCTTGGAAACAGGTGTTCTTTTTAATGCTATTATAAATAGCATTTAAAAAATTTTTATTTTTAGATTGGACTGTATGAGACATACAGTTGTTTTTTTGTTTGTTTGTTTGGGTACCAGGGATGGAATTCGGGTCCTTGCGCTTGCGAGGCAGGTGGCGGAACCACTAAGCTAAATCCCTGACCCCTATACACCTGTTTGTATAGACATATGGTTGATTTTTATATACTGATTTTGTAGCCTGCAACTTTGTTAAACTTGTTTTTTATCTCCAGTAGTTTTATTTTATTTTTTTTCAGAACTGGTAATTGAACTCAGAGCCTTTGTACTAAGTTTCAGGCTGGCCTTCAACTATGTGTGGAGGGTGGCCTTAAACTGTCAGCAATCCTGGGATTTCAGGCATGTGCCATCATGCCTGGTGTTCTTTTATTTATTTAATTTATTTGGTACTGGGGATCGAACTCTGGACCTTGTGCTTGTGAGGCAGGCTGTGGTACCACTGAGCTAAATCCCCGGCCCTTATTTTATCTTGAGACAGGGTCTTGCTAATTTGCTAAGTTGGGCAAGGTAGGCTCAAAGTTTTGATTCTCTGCTTCAGCCTCACAGACTTTTGTTTTCTTTTTTTGGGATGTGAATTTTTTTTGGTTTTCTCTGTACAAAATCATGTCATCTGAGAATAGTTTTTCATTTTCCTTTGAAATGTGGATACCTTATATAATTGTTTTCCCCTGCCTAGAGCCCTGGCTAGAATCTCCAGTAAATGTTGAATGGAGGTGGGAAGGTGGACATCTCAGCATCATCCTTGACCTTAGGGCAAAGCTTTCACACTCTCAGCAGTAAGTATAGTGTTAGCTGTGAACTTTTTTCATAGATGCCTTTTATCAGGCCAAGGAAGTTCTGTTTTCATTCCCAGTTTACTGAGTTTTTTTTTTTTTTTGCGGAACCAGCAATTGAACTCAGGACCTTGCACTTGCCAGGCAGGCACGGCGCCACTGAACTACATCCCTGCCCCCAGCTTGTTTTTGCAGTGGTGGAGCCTGAGCCCAGGGAGCATTTATCTATATCTCTAGCTACATCTCTACATCTCTACATCTCTAGCCTTTTAACTTTTCTAGTATTTTGAGACAGGGCCTTACAAAATTGCTTAGAGTGGCCTTAAACTTGTAGTCCTCCTGCCTCAGCCTCCTGAGGAGGTAGGATTATAGGGCATGCATTACCACACCTGGCCATTTTCTTAATCATAAACAGGTATTAGGGGGCCGGGGATTTAGCTCAGTGGTTCTGCTGCTGAAGTACAAGGTCCCAAGTTCCATCCCGGGCACTGCCTCCCCACAAAGGGGGTATTGGACTTTGTCACATGATTTTCCTTTATCTATGGAGGTGATTATGTGAGTTTTTTTCCCCTTTCTTTTTCTGGTGCTCTGCCACTGATCTAACTACACCTGCCATATCTCCCTTAGTAATGTGGGGTATTAAGTTGGCTTTTATATGTTGAACCAGTAAACTCATTTGGTTATGATAGCCAATCCTTTTTACATCTTTTTTTTTTGGTACCGGGGATCGAACTCTGGTCCTTGTGCTTGCACAGCAGCCGGCGAAACCACTGAGCTAAATCCTGGCCCCCTTTTTACATCTTGATGTATTTGATTTGCTAGCATTTTGTGGATGATTTTTGCATCTATAATTGTAAGTGGTTTTAGGTTGATTTGTAGTTTTATTTTTTGGCAGTACTGAGGATCAAATCCAGGGCCTTTGCAGTGAGCTACATTCCCAGCCTTTTTCGTTTTTTATGTTTTTGAGACAAAAGTCTCAATAAGTTGCTTAGTTGCCCAGGTTGAGTTTGAATTTGCGATATTCTTTCTTTATCCTCTCAGAGTCCTAGGATTTCAGGTGTTCACCACCAAGTCTAATTTACTTTTTATTTTGTTGATACTTTTTTTCCTAGTCTTTATTTCATATTTTTCCATTCTTAATATCTTCCTTTCTGCTTGCTTTGGGTTTAGCTTGCTCTTTTTCTGGTTTTTCTTTTTTCTTTTTTGGTACTGGGGATCAAACACAGGATCTTGGGCTTGTGAGGCAAGCAGTGGAACCACTGAACTAGATCCCCAGCCCTCTGGTTTTTCTTAACTTGGAAGCTTTGGTGGAGAGGAAGAGGCAAGGAAGACCAGTTTTCTCTAGGCACCTCACAGAGCACAGTTCATTTGCCACCTTGATTTCAGACTCTGGCCTCCAGAACTGTGAGACGATAAATTTTTGTCTTCGGCCCACTTAGTTTATGGTACTTTGTACTGGCTAGGAAACTAATACATGTTGGCATCTATAAATTTTTTTCAATTATAAACTTTAAAAAATTTTATTTTGAGGGATGTTGGTAAATTGCCCAGACTGGGCTTGAGCTGGTGATCCTCCTGCCTCAGTTTTCCAGAGTGCTGGGATTACAGGCATGGACCACCATACCAGACTTGCTGTCTATAAATTTTGATATGTTGCATTTTCTTTTTTTCTTTTTTTTTTTTTTTTTTGGTACTGGGGATTGAACTTGGGACCTTGGGCTTGTGAGGTAGGCAGTGGCACTACTGCGCTAAATCCCTGGCCCTTTTTTTTGTTTTTTTGAGACAGAGTCTCACTGTGTAGTCCAGAAACTGCCATATATTTCTCTGGTGTTGTTTTGGCATGTATTTTTCTTTTCTTTTCTTTTTTTTTTTTTTTGGTACCAGGGATCGAGCTTGGGTCCTTGTGCTTGCGAGGCAGGCAACGGAACCGCTGAGCTAAATCCCTGGCCCTGACATATATTTTTCTATGAGTAGTGTCTCAATGATTTCTCCTGTGCCCAAGTTGAGGGATTTTTTTTTTTTTTGGTACTGGGGATTGAACTCAGGAATCTTGTGTTTGCGAGGCAGGCAGTGGCACCACTGCACTAAATCCCTGACCCTGTTTCTTCTTCTTCTTCTTTTTTTTTTTTAAATAAATTTTATTTTATCCCATTCTCCCCCTCAGCCCCCCTCCCCTCCTTATGTACAGAAGCTCTGTTTCCATTTTTTCCTTCTATTTTCACTTTTTTCTTGTCCCTTCCTTCCTTTCTCCCCCCATTCCTTACAGTGTATGTAAACTTTTTTTTTTTTGGTACCAGGGATGCAACTCGGGACCTTGCACTTGCCAGGCAGCCACGGTGCCACTGTGCTACATCCCTGCCCCTCCCGCCACACTGTTTCTGAGCCTGGACCAGGCAGGCTTCTCTCTTTCCCTCTCCTTGGGCACCCTTTTTGTTGAGATCACTGTGGACCTCTAGAAGCTAAGTCCATTGGTTAGTTTTCAGCCTCCATTTTCCTAGGCCTCTCACCAGCATCATCGGGAGGAAAGGTGTGATTGGTTTTCTTCTTTGGCCTCCAAGCACCTCACTGTTCTGGTTTCACCCACCCCGCGGAGTTTTGTTCCTCAGTCCTGCCTGTGGGAGCTGCTCCCAAGTCTCCCCTCTGCGGTGGAGCGAGTGCCCAGAGCCCAGTCCTGCTCTCTCCCTCAGCGGCCAGGCTCGCGTCCCAGCCTGAGCTCTGTCTTGGACTCCAGTTGTGGTGATGTGTGCTTCCATGGGCACCCAGCAGGACACATGAGATCTCTTGGCCCCAGCTTGCTCTGGTGGCCTCATCCACAGGGCCTGATGCTGCCTGCACAGTGCTTCCCAGAGGACTGTTCCAGCTCTGCCTTTGCATTGCAGCCTCTGCCCTTGCCAAGAGTTGCCTCTTCTCTCTGCTGTCTTTTTCTTTTTTTGTTTTGTTTTTTGAGACAGAGTCTCACTATGCAGTTCAGTACATAGTGTCCTTGAATTCACTATAGCCCAAGCTGGCCTGGAATTTGTGGCAGTCCTCCGGCCTCAGCTTCCTGGGATTATAGGTAGAATCACTAGTGTGCGCCGCCATGCCCTGCTGCACTCTTCCCTTTCAGAGTGTTTTCTGCTTGTGCTAGGGTTGCTTTCTTGTGGTTCCTGAGGCCCTGTAGTGTCTGGCTCTTGCTTGCCTGTGATCTTTCCTGGCACCTTCTCCTGGCTAGTAATGTGGCCTCCTGGCTGTTTCCAGATGACCACGGCGGTATGCTCCTGGCTCCTTTGGAGGCTCTAGCAGAGCTAGCTCTCCTGTTCACCTGGGGAACCACCTCAGGTAAAATCTGTGCACACTCTTTGTCCCTTTTGGTACTTCTTTCTTCCTGAGAGCACTCTTTTTTTTTTTTTTTTTCTTGGTACTGGGGATCGAACTCAGGACCTTGGTGCTTGCGAGGCAGGTAGCGGCTGAAAGCAGTCTTTCACTCTGCATTTGCTATGTGCTGGGAAACCAAGTCCAAACTTGGTGAAACCATTGGCATGCTACCCTCGGTACCAAAGAGGATCTGAGCTGTCCCATAGGACTTTGCTTTTGGGTCTTGCAGGGCTGTGTGGCCCTTTGAGTCTTGTATGCTTATGTCATGGCATATGTGTAGATGTCCCCTCAAAGCATCATGGGCTCATCGGTGGGGCTTTTAGAGGTGGCTGGATCTGGGGCATGTGGTGCTGGGATTAAGGGTGTATGGTACTAAATTACTCCAGTGATTGGAATTAGCATAGTTCTGAGTGTGGGTCATGGAAGTCCCACCCTGCCTGTAGGGGGCACCAATCAATAGCCTGGATGGAGGAATATAAGGGGAAAAGAAGAAAGGCAGACTTGCCACTGCTGCAGCTTCGCTAATCCCCTGCCTGCCCTACCATGACTATTCTCTGTGATGCCTGCCTCTCTGCCGTGCCATCTTGCCTTCAGACCAGCTGACAATGGACTGAAACTTCTACAAACTATGAGCTGAAATGAACCTTTCCTCCTTTAACTTTGGGTGTCAGGTATTTTGTCTCAGCAGTGAGAAAAAGTTATAACTAACTTTAGAACCCTGGATTGCTTTTGCCTGGAGGCTGACCTGTAGGCTGCCTGGAGGCAGTGACTCACTGAGAAATCTTAGTTTTGTGATAGGGCTCTCTGGTTTTCTGTATTGTTTTTTTTTTTTTTTTGGTACCGGAGATCGAACTCGGGTCCTTGCACTTGCAAGGCAGGCGGCGGAACCACTGAGCTAAATCCCTGGGCCTGTGTTGTTTGTTTTTATACCTTTATGACCCAACTCTTGGATCTGTTAACTAAAAATGAAAAAAAAGTTTTTTTCATAAGGAAATATTTCATTGTTCAGCTTTTCCAGCAGGGAAAGTAACTTAATATTTTGAATGAAAGTGTAGACAATGAAATGCTAAAAACTAAACTGTATATCCACATAGTAGCTGTTTCTGAAAAACTGTCTTCCAGCTTATTGTTTTGAAAGTGTCCACCTGTAAAGAAGGTCCAAGCACTGATGCACCTTTAGGTAGATTCATCACTTGCTTTGTCTTTCTCTTCTTTTTCTCTTTACTATATTGTTAATGTGCCATTAAAGGGTGAGTTACAGGTGTCAGTACTCTTCACCCCTAAGCTTTTCAGTGTATTTCCTGCATCTCTCTCTCTCTTTTTTTTGTTACTGGGGATGGAACTCAGGACCTTGCACTTGCGAGGCAGGCGGTGGAACCACTGAGCTAAATCCCTGTCCCCCACAGGCTTTGTTTTTGATGATGCTAGGGATTGAGCCCAGGGCCTTACACATGCTGGACAAGTGCTCTGCTACTGAACTAGATCACCAGCCCAACAGGTTCATCAAGTTCATTCTTTTTTTTTTTATTTTTTAATTTTTTGAGATAAGAGTCTTGCTGTGCAGTTCAGGCTAGCCCTGAACTCACTTTGTAGCCCAGGCTGGTCTCGAACTTGTGACAGCCCTCTTGCCTCAGCCTCCAGAGTGCTGGGATGACAGGTGTGTGCTACCAAACCCAACAATTTTTTTTAGCCGTTTTGGGGATCAAACCCAAGGGTGCTCACCCATTGAGCTACATTCCCAGCCCTTTTAAAAATAAATTGATCAGGGCCGGGGATTTAGCTCAGTGGTTTCACTTCCTGCTGCGCAAGCGCAAGGACCCAAGTTCGATCTCCGGTACCAAAAAAACAAAAAAAACAAAAACAAAAAATAAATTGATCAATTGATTGAATCCCAGGGAATTCACATTCAGCTACATCACCAGTCCTACCTTTTTAATTTATTTTTTATTTTAAGACACAGTCTTATTAAATTGTCTACCCAGGTGGGGCTCAAACTAGTCATCCTCCTATCACAGCCTCCCAGAGGAGGAATTGTAGGTTTATGCCACCATATCCAGCCCTTTTTCTTTTCTCTTTTTGTTTTTTTTTTGGTACCGGGGATTGAACTCAGGTCCTCGCGCTTGCGAGGCAGGCAGCAGAACCACTGAGCTAAATCCCCGGCCCTCCAGCCCTTTTTTAGATTTTTAAAAATATGTTGAGACAAAATCTCGCTCACGTGTCCAGGCAGGACTTGAACTTGTGATTTTCTCCTCTTGGGCTCTCAAATGCTGGGGTTATGAGTAAGTACCACCATGCCAGAGTCAACAGATTCATTCATGTAAAATCACAGCACGAGGATTACGTTCAGGAAATTTAATATTGATATAGTACTATTATTTACTGTATTATTCAAATTCAGATTTTTCTAGTTGTTTATCACATATACTGTATAGATTTGGGGGGGCCAGTACTAGTAGCACTGAGCTAGTATTAGGTGCACTGAACTACATCCCAGCCCCCTTTTTAAATTTTTTGTTATTGATTGATTGATTGATTGATTGAGGTACTGGAGATCACATCTAGGGGTGCTGTACCACTGAGCTTTATCCCCAGGCTTTTTTATTTTTGAGTCAGGGTCTCACACTAAGTTGTCTAGGTGGGACTTCAATTTGGCATCCTTCTGCCTCAGCCTCCCCCATTGCTGGAGTTACAGGGGTTATTTTTTATTTTGTGATAGGGTCTCACTGAGTTGCTAAATTACTCAGGTGTTGTTTGAACTTGTGGTTTTCCTGCCTCTGAGCTGGCCCCTTTATAGATATTTTTTTAAAAAGGTCAGGGATGTTATTGTAACCTTTTTCTTCTTTCATCTAGAAATCGTCCTCCACCTGTAAGTCTTTCATGACAGTTTTGAAAATTTAAGGCTATTTTCTCTGTAAAGTTACCCATGATTTGTCCTAGATTTGTCTTATTTCTTTCCCCATGATTAGACTCAGATTAAGCATTATCGACAAGGACCCTGTAAACTGATGTTGTGAACACGTCTGTTGCATTAGGAGGCATGTGTCCTAGTGTTATTGATGCCACTATTTACCCCGATGGTACAGTGGTGTTCACTGGCCTCTCCACTGGTCAGGCAGAATCAGTCAATGACTCCCCTGAGCCTCATTGCCCATGTATTGAAGAAGAGCTTGTTTCTGCATTTGTATTTCTTTGGTATCATTATAGGGTGACTTCTGTTCTTGTTTTTTTCTTTTGGTACTGGGGATCGAACTTGGGTCCTTGAGCTTGCGCTGCAGGTGGCAAAACCACTGAGCTAAATCTCCGGCCCAGGGTGACTTCTATAGTAGTGAATTTGCATTTATTAAATGTGTTGTAGTCAGCTTTTATCACTTGTCTTTTTTTTTGGTACTGGGGATCGAACTCGGGTCCTTGCATTTGCGCTGCAGGCAGTGAAACCACTGAGCTAAATCCCCGGCCCGTCATTTGTCTTTTTAATACTCAAAATTATTCCAATTTGGCCGATCAGACCTGTCCACACAAGATCTGTGACATGTCCTAAGTAGTTCTGAGCTCCTTGCTTTGTAGGACAACAAATTGTAAGAGACCATTTTGTACAGTTCTCAGCAATTAAATCTGAGAAAGCAGATGAAATAGATACTTTCCTAAGAAAGTACAGTTTGCCAAAATTTACTGTATTAAAATAGTGTATTAGATATCTATGGTTGTATAACAAAACTCTCCAAATTTAGCAGCTTAATACAACATGTTGTTGTCTCAATATTTGTGGGTTAGGGGTACAGACTGAGCCTTTGAGTCAGCCTCTCTTAGCAGTCAGATGTCCCTGGGGCAGGAGGTGTTTAATGCGAGGGGCATAACACCAATTTTGTCATAAAGACACATTATTGTGGGTATATAATACCCATGTTTATTCTTTAGACTATTTCTCTTGATGAATTATTAATTTTAATTTGTTTTATTATATTAAATAATGAGTACTTAACAGGAAGAAATACTGAATTTGTAAGATTTATTGAGTTTATAATAAAAAAGATCAAAATTTTCACCATTGTTTTTTGGTGTACAAAGTCTAAAAAATAACCGAAATAAATTCCTGTTTGAACTACAATGAATATACCAATAGAATGCTACAAAAAAACCCAAATTTCAATTTTCACACCTGTGGCAGTCTTCACACATAACAACAGCATGTTCCATACACATGTATTACACTGACAGCATATGTGTTTTGTTTTCCTGGCCTTTTTGTAGGACACAGTTGACATCTTGCTGGCCTTACTGATTTATCAGGAGGTTCTTATTATATTATGCAATGTGTAGTTAATAGGAACATAAAATGTCCATAAACTAAAGTATTAAATTATTAATATGTATTGTGTTTAGAATAAACAACATTTTCACAGCTGTGTACTTCCTTATAAAACCTAAAAGATAACAGAAATAAATATGAACTACAGTGAAAATACTAATAGAACTCTGCAACAAAAATAATCTTTGCCTCAATTGTCATACCCAAGACAGTCTTCACACATGACAACTGCATGTTCCGTGGACATGTCTTGCTTACACTGTGTGGCAGGCCATTCTTGTCACCTCTCTTATCTTCCTGTTTTGTCAGGAGCTCCCTACTATATTATACTGCATGCACTTAGCAGGAAAATAAGACATCAGTAAAAAATAAAATATCAGACATATAATGAGTGCTTAGAATTGACATCAGCATTTTTGTTTTGTTTTGTTTTGTTTTTTGGTACTGGGGATCAAACTCGGGACCTTGCACTTCTGAGGCAGGCACTGGAACCACTGAGCTAAATCCCCAGCCCAACATCAACATTTTTGTATCAGTTGTTTACTTGCTTAAAAAACCTAAAAGATAACATCAGAAGACCTATGTGAACTACAATGTAAATACAAACAAAAAATCTGCCACAGAAGTAATCTTTGTTTCAACTGTTACACCTAATGCAGTCTTCACACATGAAAACTGCATATTCTATACACAAGTACTGCTATACTGATAGCACATATGTTTTGTTTTCCTGTCCTTTTTTTTTTTTGGTGCCGGAGATCGAACTCAGATCCTTGCGCTTGTGCAGCAGGCTGTGAAACCACTGAGCTAAATCCCTGGCCCTTCCTGTCCTTTTTTGTAGGGCACAGTTGACTTCTTTTTGGTTTTCCGGTTGTCGTAATAAGTCTTTGTGATGCTGTGCCTGCTTGTTCACCTGTCAGGTCACCAGTGTGCTCCACAAATTTTTTTTTTTTTTTTTTTTTTTTTTTGGTTTTTTTGAGGCAGGGTCTCCCTTTGTAGTTCAGGTTGGCCCTGAACTCACTTTGTAGCCCAGGCTGGCCTTGAACTCACAGCAGTCCTCCTGCCTCAGCCTCCCAAATGCTGGGATTACAGGCATGGGGCACCACACCCGGCTATCCACAAATTTTTTGCATAGTTCTCTGGGTAGAAACATTTTGTTTTACCTCTGCTGTAAATGACCTCTTATGAGTACCAGTCCCAACCCTCTAAGAAAATTTCTCCATGGTATTTTGCACTTCTTATTTTCTTTGTAAACTATTAAACTACACCACATGTTTAGGATCCTGAGTGAAACAAAATCATTGGCCAATGCTTTGTATTTCGATTGACATCTTAGTTGCTGCATAACTCAGAATCTACTCTGCCTTTGGTTTTGTTGTAGAAAGTTTCCATCTCAGGCATCTGTTTCGTCGAGGTTTCCCTATCAGTATTTCCATCATGGTGCAATGATAGCAGTGGTACCAGTTTGTTTTTCTTTGCCATATATGAGGCCAGTGTTACAGCTTTCTGAAATCCAAAGATTGTACTATACAGCTCTGCTTTGAAATTACAACATTTCATTTGGAATTTCTGGTTTGATCCTGGGTACAGTTCCTATGTTGGTCAACCTGTTCTCTGTTAGCAAGTGTAACATCAATTGGAAACTGGTAAACCAAGTGTTGAATGTCACATTCCGGTTAGTTTGGGAGATGGGAGCAACAAGTCTGTTCACAACATCATTCAGTTTATTAATATATGAATAAGGACCTGGTGGCTGAGTTCCAGGATAAATTTCTAAATTGAAAGCATAATAAGTCTTCACATATACAAGGGCATAAACTTTTATGCCATATTTTGAAGGTGTTTTGGCATTCAGTGGACCCCTGACTTACGAACTTAATTTGTTCTTTTTTTTTGGTACTGGAGATAAAACTCGGGTCCTTGCGCTTGCACAGCAGGCAACGAAACCACTGAGCTAAATCCCCGGCCCTTAATTTGTTCTTGAGGGCTGGTTGTAACTCATACTGGTCAATTGAAGGCTCAGGTTCCTCTACACAGCCTTCAAAGTTTCTCTCGTGTATAATTTTAGGTCACACTTTCTCCTGGGCAGATCTTAGCCTAGGATTTCTTAATTAACCCCACACAGGAAAGGATGTTGTAATGTTCCTTCCAGAACTCTTTAAGGGATAAATCTGTATCTGAGACCATCTGGAAGCACAAACGACCAGTCACTCAAGACTTTGGTTGTAAGTTAAAACTAAAATTCCGGTCATAACCCAAGTTGTTCATATGTCAGGCCGGATGTAATTCGAGGGTCCACTGTACTGCCTTAAGCTACAGTGACCGTGAAATGCTGCACAATGTTCATCAGTAGTCATGTATTCAGAGGATGTGTAAATTGTTTGATAATTACCCACAAATCTCTCAAACAGTGAGCAGATAGCAGCTAGATGATCGGTTCTTTTTCATTCTTGTTGGGTAGTTTTGTCATCAAACCCCTGGCGATTTTGAAGGAAACCAAATCTCAGTATCATTTTTACTCTCCAAACCTGAAGCCCACACTCACCACTTTTTCATGTCTTTTTCATTCCTGCAGTTACCATGAGAAAGCCCTGCTAAGTACAGCAGACCTATAAATGCTTTCAGTTCAACTAGTGAGATGTCATAATAAATACATTTTTGTGTATGGCTGTTGGTGCATACAAAACATTTTACTTGTATTTTAGCATTTGTGTATTTCACAGCATCTTGTACCATTTCATCTGTTACAATTTCCAACATTGAATGGCAGTGCTGGCATTCCGGCCAATAGGTTTCACCCCTGCCAAGATCCTCACTATATTTTCAGATGTAGTTCTAACATTGGATCATTCCATTTGGTTGCATGACCATTTTGTACCATTTCAACTAGTCAGATACGTATTCACACTGCTGTTTTCTTCATCATCTGAATCAATAAGGTCTGCATTCCCTGTGTCTGTATCAGTCGATTCTTGTTCCATTTCACTGTTACAGGAACTTTGGCTCATATGGGCAGCATCAAAGTTATTGTCATCTTTATCATCCATGTATGAGTAATCTGATGATTCACTTTTGACCTCCAAAACTTGCAAATCTGGTTTTTCATGGGCCATACTGATTTGGGGTACTTCTACCAGAAAAATGTAAAGAAAACTTTTTTTTTTGGTACCGGGGATTGAACTCAGATCCTTGTGCTTTCAAGGCAGGCAGCAGAACCACTGAGCTAAATCCCCGGCCCAAGAAAACTTTTTTTAAAGCATCCTAAATGTACAGAAATTTAGCCGTGGGCATTTCTTTTTTTTTGTCTTTGGTATGGGGGATTGAACTTGGGACCTCGCACTTGCAAGGCAGGCGACAGAACCACTGAGCTAAATCCCCAGCCATCAATGAGCATTTCATGGGTAAAATTCACCCATTGGCTGCTTTGGAGCACCTGTACATACCTTGCCATTTGTCTGCCCAGTGGGTGAATGCATAGATGGATTTTGCTTTCCCCGGGGCGCACCTACCATGAGTCACACCCACATGCCATTATGGTATAATACATATTTACATAACAGAAGAGTAGCATATTTTATGCCCTGTGATGCTTATGTAAACATATGCAAAATCTGCTAGACAAAGCATTATGTGAATAAAAATCCTGGCCTGACACTTTTGCACACATCCACACACCTTGTCATTTTATCATACCAAGTGGTTAATCACAAAGATTGCTTCCTGTATCCCCCAGGCACAGCTCCTGAGACTCAGAGCGGACTACTGTTATGCTAAAGTACAAATTTCCAGTAGAAGAATGTGGGGTGGGTTGTTGTAACCCAGTGTTATGTCCAATGGGTTTAAAGGCTCAGTCGGGACAGCATCTGCTAAGCTTGTCTGTCTGCCCTACTTACTGTTTCTTATCCCATTCTGCCATCCGTGTCTATCCATTCAGCCAGTCTAGCTTATCTGTGTCTGTCTGTCCATTCCTCTTACCTGTCCTGTCTCTTATCTGTTCATCCTTCCATTCATCCAATCTAGCATATGATGTATTATCGTATATTCTCTATCATATCATATATATCATATCTGTTCAACTTCTTCTATCTGTTCATCCATGCATTTCTTTCCTTTCTTCCTCCTTTCCCTCCTTTCTTCTCTTCCTGTCTCCTGTCTGTCCATCCATCCATCCATCCATCCATCCAGTCTGCTATCCATCCATCCACCACCCATCTAAATCTATCCATCAGTCTTATCTTTTTTTTGTTTTTTGGTACCAGGGATCAAACTTGGGACTTTGGGCTTGTGAGGCAGGCGCCAGAACCACTGAGCTAAATCCCCGGCCCCATCAGTCCTATCTTTCTATCTAGGTTATTTCTCTGTCTTGGTGAGGAACTCTGGAGGCATTCCCACCAATATCAGGAGTAAGACAAGGCTGCTGATCATCCCCACTGATCTTTAATATTTTATTGGTGAGATTGAGCAGTGCAGTCAGAAAAGAGAAGTATTAGAGGCAAAAGAATTACAAAATTACAAACTATTTGTGAGGGCCGGGGATTTAGCTCAGTGGTTTCGCCACCTGCTGCTCAAGCCCAAGGACCCGAGTTCGATCCCCGGCACCCCCCCCCCCCCCAAAAAGAGAAACTATTTGTGAGTGGGATGAACTATACTTGCTTGGTAAACCAGTCAGTGCTAAAACACAGACAATGAATCATTCAGTAAAGGACAATATAAACTGACATGAAATCAGTAGTCTTCATATGTACAGAACAGAAACCCTGTTTATAAGAGGAGCACAAAAGATAAAACACTCTGAAACAGGTTTTAATAAGACACAAAGCTTGTGTGAGGAATACTGTTTGAAGCCCACTCAAACCAGGCGAAGATAATTTTTGTACTTGGATGTCATATAGATGTCAGTTTCCCTAAGTGTAAAACTTTGCCTTTTCTCAGTAAAAATGCCAACAAGGAATCATTTAGTTCTGCCTTTCCCCTCCTAACTCACAGTCAGTCAGTCAGACAGGAAATCTTGTAGGCTCTGCCTTCAGAACGTGACCCATTCTTTCACTACTCTCCCTCTAATGGCTTCACTACCTGGATCCAGTCCAGTTCTCTCTTGCTTGGATTATAGTGGTCCCTTAAATGGTCTTCCCAGTTTTTCTGCTTCCTTGCTGTCTCTACCTGTTGCAGTTTGGATGTGCTCCTCATAGTTGATTTGCTAGAACCTCTATTCCTTCTATTCTATTCCATTGGGAGGTAGGACCCAGTAGGGGGATATTTGGGTCATGGGGGCGGAAGATCATGAATGGGTTAATGCTTTTCTTTCCAGAATGGCTTAGCTGTTGCATAAGTTTGGCCTCCTTTTCTCTTTTGTCCAAGTACCAACTCATCTTTTCATTTTCCACCATGAGCTGATGCACCAGCCCCTCCAGGTTCTGGCACTATGTTCTTGGACTTCACAGTCTCCGCAAACCATGAGTTGAAATAAACTTCTGTTTTTTATAATTACCCAAACTCAGGTTTTCTATTATAACCACAGAAAACAGATGAAGACACCAACCACACCCTATCCATTTTCCCTCCAGAAAGCCAGAAAGGCAGAGTGATCCTGGTTCCTGGTTATGGTGTCATGCTATTTATTCTTTCTTCTTTCTTCTTCTTCTCTCTTCCTCTTCTTTTTTCCTCTTCCTTCTTCCTTTTCCTTCTTCCTTCTTCTTCTTTCTTCTTTTCTTCTCCTTCTCCTCCTCCTCCTCCTTCTTCTTCTTTGTACTGGGGATTGAACTCAGGACCTTGTGCTTGTGAGGCAGGTGGCGGAATCACTGAGCTAAATCCCCAGCCCTTTTAAAAATTTTATTTATTTATTTATTTGTTAGATAGGGTTTTGCTATGTTGCCCAGGCTGGCCTCAAACTTAAAATCCTCCTGCCTCAGCCTCCTGAGTAGCTGGGATTATAGGAGCATGCTTCTGCATCCAGCCATACTATAGTTTTGTAAAATGTTACCATTGAGGGAAACTGGGGATTATTAGTGGGTTGACTCTCAAACTCAAGTTCATCTGAATGTGACTTTTGGTACAAAAGATCTTTGCAGATGTAGTTAATTAAGGAGCTTGAGATGAAGTCATCCTAGTTTTAGGGTAGGCCCAGTACTGCCGTATCTGCAAGATGAGAGGACACACTGGGAAGAGGGCCATGCGACAGTGCAGGAAGAGCTTGGGGTGAGGCATCAGCAAACTAAAGAATGTCACAGATTGCTACAGCCCCCCAAAGCTGGAAGAGGCGAGGAGGCGGGTAGCCCTGCTAGCAGCTTGACTTGACTGCAGACTTCCAGCCTCTAGCATGAGGAGAGGATGAAGATAAGTTTCTGCTGTTTTAAGACACTCTGTTTGTAGGGTTTCATTAAGGCAATCTCAGGGACTAATATACTGACCCAAGTGGATAGGGTCTTTGTACTGCATTACTTCTTTCAAGAGTGTGTCAGTCCACAGTGATCTCATGTAGAGAACTATTTGAAGGACTGTTGGTATGTTTTCATAGTGGCTGTACCATTTTATGTAGTGGCTGTACCAGCAGTGTATGAATGTTCCAGTTTTTTAACCTCATTCCTGACAGTTGTTACTGAAGTGGTATCTCATGATTTTGATTTGTGTTTCACTGATGACTAATGATATTGAATATCCATGTGCTTATTGGTCATATGTATATCTTTCTGGAGAAAGATATATTTTTTTTCTCCTTTTTTTATGGCCCTAGAGATCTAACATAGGAGGCCACACATACTTGGCAAGTGTTCTATCACTGAATTACATCAGTCCTTTTAATTTAAGACAGAGTCTTTACTGAGTTGCCCAGGCTGGCCTCAAACTTGTGATCTTCTGCCTCAGAATCCCAGGTAGCTGGGATTACTGTGTGCCACCATGGCAAGCTAATTGTAACTGTAATTGTATGTGTGTTTTCTTTTATTGCTTGTGCTTTTGTTTTCCTAAGAAACATTTGCTAAATCCAAGGTTATAAAGATTTATGCCTGTGCTTTCTTTGGAGAGTTTTATAGTTTTAGCTCTCATCTTTTAGATCTTTTGATCCATTTTGAGCTACTTTTTCCTGTGATATGAGGTAAGGGTCTGGCTTTATATGTTTATGTATGTCAGTCTAGTTGTCCTGGCACTGCTTGTTGAAAAGATTGTCCTTTCATTATTGAATGGTCTTGTTTGAACATGAATTCTCCATAAATGTAAGGACTTATTTCTGGTCTCACAATTCTGTTCCATTGATCAAATGTCTTTTTGTGCTGGTACCACACTGTCTGGATCACTTACAGCTTTGTAGTAAATTTTGAAATGAAGTGTGTGTCCTCCCAGTTTGTCCTTCTTTTTCAAAATTGTTTGCTATGGTGGTTCTCTTAAGTTTCTGTAATTTTAGGGTCATATCACTTTCTATAGCAAAGTCAGCTGGGTCCTGGTGAGATGGTAGAGAGTATGGACAGAGCTGCCATGGCCTGGAAACTTGAGTAAAGACAGCCTGCTCTGGGCCCGGTGTATTGTCTGATGGACCAGCATGGGGATGTGTGCTGTGGTTGGAAAGTGAATTGGACAGTGTGCATGAGTTGAGCCCCTAGTGTGCTCTGACTGGGTATCAGTTATTGACTGCTTAGGTATTGATTATTGACAAGATCACAGTTTTCATTGTAGGCGGAGTACTAATTGGTGCTTATTACATGACTAAAAATAACTGAATAAGTGCATGGCAAAGTAGTTACAAGGCATCATGTATAGAATTGGATCCAACAGTATGCGTAATATACTTGAGGTCCCAATGAAGAAAGAAAAAGAATTAAATATTAAGAGGTACACGTTGCAGAGTGACTGTCCACCTCCCTCTCTGCTTGTAATCTTAGTGTCACACTAGTAATAATTGCATCCAAATGGATTTTCATGCACACACCAGCCTGTCTGTTTTTTCACTAGTATATATCTTGTGCCGGACCCTATCTTGGCTTGTCTCCGACTTCCCCACGCAAGCACATGAACATTTGTTACCCTTCTTGAGAGCTTTCTGTTGTTCCCTGGTAGGGATCTAACGATTTATATAACTGACTCTCTGTTGGTGTGTATATTTAGATCTGCAATCTAGGAAGAAGGTTGAGTGAATGTCCTTGTTACATATGATTTGGGGAAGTTTTGTGCGAATATCTATAAACTAAATTATACAGTTGCTCAGCAGAGAGGTGTAGACATTTAAAACATTGGATAAATATTGCCAAGTTGCTCCCAGAGAGATTTCATTAATTTTATGACACTAATGGAACAAGAGAGAGGCATATTTATACTTTCATATTAACAGACCCATTTTTTTGCCAATTTGATAGGTGAAAAATGGTGCCTTTGTTACTCTTTTTTGTTTGTTTCTTTTGAGACGGGGTCTGTGTAGTTCAGGCAGGTTTGAACTCATTATGTAGCCTAGGCTAGCCCTGTGGCAGTCCTCTTGCCTCAGCCTCCTGAGTGCTGGGATTACAGGCATGCACCATCATGCCTGGTTTGTTGCTTTAAATGTATTTATTTTTTATTAGCTGTAAGCATTTATTTTCTGTCAGTTTGAATTTTCTGTCCTTTGTGTTTTACAGGAGGGAGCTCAGAGTGAGGCAGAGGGTGGGGTGTCTTCTGCGTTCTGTGTGGGCTCTAACTAGGTATCTAAGTGACCGTGTTCCTTCTGCTTAACAGGACCAGTTGCATTGTGTTTTGTGCACTTGAACTCGTAGTCTGATGTTAATGAGGACTGGCTTATTTCCCTGAAGTGCTGATCTGTTGGGTTGACTCTTCTGTGGCTGGCTTGAGGTCTAGCTTGGCCAAGGAGAGCAGATTGAGCTATGGTTGGGTTAGGCACAACTGGCTGCTGTTCCTGGACAGTCCACACCAGTATTGCTCCACAAAGACAGAAAATGTGTGTAGGGTTACAGAGTAGCATTTACATAGGTTAGTGTTGTTTACTTTCATATAACCTTCAAAATAATTTTACTGATTGCATAATACCTAATTATATTATTAAAAGTATTTCTCCTTAAATGACTACAAGTATTTATTGTTTTGCATTAAGAACTACCACTTGCTCTGGATTGCTTTGAAAAGGTCCCCTCCAAAGAAAAGTTTGGGGCTGGTGCTGGTGGGCTGCATGGGAGCATCCTGGTGTGAAGAGGCCTCTGTCCAGAACCGTGGAGCTCCTCCTGGGGTGGGGGCACTGTGCACAAGCCTGTTGGGTGCCTTGCATTGTGCTGCTGGTGTGCGCTCCTAGCTGTGGAGGGAAATCCTCTGAAGGGGAGTTCCTGGACAGGGCTGGAAAATTACTGTCCTGCTCCCCTCCACTTGCCCCAACTCCTTGTCCAGGTTTTTTTGTTGTTGTTGGTATTCTTAAACAAAGCTATTCGGAGAGACCCTAAGAGGAGTGATTGTTTTATGAGGTGAGCTGAATTGGTTTCTGTAGAGCTATCCTTCTCCATTTTTAGGATGAGAATAGTCACGGTCCAGTCAGATCGTTTCTTTTTGAGGAAACTCAGGTGACTTGAATATTAATCTGAGGAGGCCTGTGGAGTCTGGGCTGTCCACAGGCAGCTCTGGAGTCTTGGTTGCCTGACACAGCCTCCATTTCAGGGAGTGGCTCAGAACATGCCCAGTGGTGGGGAGCTTTTGCAGTTAAGCCACTGCAATTCCTCTGCAGTTGGCTGAAATGCACAAGGATGGGAGAGAGGGAGTGGTAGAGATGCGTCAAAGAGCATAGTACGGACTCCTCTCTTCTGTCCTGTCTCCCTCTTCATTCAGGAGCTCTAGTGTGGGTTCAAAGCCTTTAGAATAGGGATGCGTGCTGGGATTGTGGGGTCATCTGCTTGTCTCTCCTGTCCCCTCCCTGCCAAAATAGCCCTGTTTTGATGGCTGGCCACCTGACTCGTGCATTTCTTGGGTGGATGGGAGGTCCTTCCGACTGAGTTTTAAAAAACAGTGGAGGCCAGTTCCATGGTTGCTTTGTGGCTGAAGAAACTCAACGTTTTATGGCAAACTCGTAATTTTTCTCATGTTCTAACATTTATAAAGCAAGTACTCGAACCTTTTTGTAACAGTGTCTCCTTGTTTCCTCCTCCTTCTCGTCCCCATGGCAACCTCAGAGATGGTAGGGTGAAGCTGGGAGGGTGACACTGCCAGTTGAATGAGAGTCAGGGACCTGGGCCCTGGGGGACCAGAGGCCTAGACCTTGCAAGGAAAGGCTGGCGTGGTGCTGGGGTGTCTCCTTCCAGGCAGAGTGCAGAGAGGAGCTCTGTGCTCCAGGCTGAGGGCATGACCTCTCACTGGAGAGGCGGGAGAGCATCCTCAAAGCCTGTCCAGTCCATCCCTTCTGGTTGCGCATGACCCTTCAGGCTGGTTGAGTGACGGGGAAATTGTTTTCCTGGGTGCAGAGAAATGGGGATAGGGAGAGATGCAGAAACCCAAGGCAGCAGTGTCTCCTTCCACAAAGATGGTGCAGACAAGTGCTGGGCGCTTCCCAGGGAGTGGCCCAGTGGGGCTGTTTTTACTTGGTTTATTCACCGCAAATGACAGATCAGTTGGACAGATCAGTTGGTCACCTGCCTGTTCTAGAATGCATTCTTAGACAAAAGGGTGGGGGAGGGCAGGCTACGCTCCCTGATCTGAGGAAACTCCAGCTCAGCACAGTGTGCAGGAGGAAGCAGGAACAATAGGGGCCGCTCCCTTGTGTCTGCCCTAGAAGTGGAGTACCAGGTGGCGGCCACTGGTAAGCCCAGGCGCTGCTGTCACTCATGTGGCCCAGCAGTGGTGACGAGGATGCTGTGCCTGGAAAGTGGCACTGTCTTGGGTGGTGATTCTGAGAGGGACTCTACAATCAGGTATGTGAATGTACCGGTGCCAGGGTTTCTGCGGACACCTGTGACGTATATTTTAATGGTGGTTCACATTAGCAAATCAGCCTGTAAGGGGTTATGTATTCTAGTCTATTCTGAGTCAAGAATGTTGTAATTCTGGGGAGACGTTTCCCATGGTGTGCTAAGCTTGTGACCCGTGGAAATGGTTGGGTCTGGCCTCTTCCTCCCATCTTCTTCCTCTTTGCTCAAGGGGTCCTTCTTTGCTTGAAAGACTGTATGGCAGGTGCATGACGTTAGCCCTGAGATGCAGACAAAAGTTGGGATGGGTGGAGCAGGTGTACCCCAGGTAGACATTTGCTTTCCATTTTAAGAGCATGTTAGAGATGGGGCTGGTGGTAGATTTTAGTATTAGAGATTTTTTTTTTGGTACCAGAGATAGAACTTGGGTCCTTGAGCTTGTGCAGCAGGTGGCAAAACCGCTGAGCTAAATGCCCGGCCCAGTATTAGAGATTTTTATCTTCTGCTTGGAGCACTATGAATCTTCTGTGGACCATGGCATTATGGGAAAAAACCCCGTAACCAAACAGAAAGTTTAAGTGACACAGAAGTTTTGGTGGCTTTTTGAAATTAAAAATATTTTTGGTTGGCCAAGGATTTAGCCTAGTGGTTTTGCTGCCTGCTGCACAATTGCAAGAACCTGAGTTCGATCCCCGGTACCAAACCAAACCAAACCAAACAAAACAAAGCATTGTATCTTTTCTGTAGATAACAAGGGCAGAAAAGATGTACACTATGCAGTGGTATGGGCTTTTTGGCATCTGAAATCTTACAGGAATTTCTTAAAGTGGATGTAGCTTGGATTGGTTGAATGGAGCCTAGAAAAGAGCCTGTTTAGGGCCAGGGATTTAGCTCAGTGGTTTCACCGCCTGCTGCGCAAGTGCAAGGACCCGAGTTCGATCCCTGGTACCAAAAAAAAAGAAAAGAGCCTCTCCAAATTATTTTGCTTTTAGGGAAGACAACTTTTTAGGGTTGCAGTGAATGACACATAGGACTTCTTAGAGGGACTACCATTTCATGCTTTTTTTTTTTTTTTTTTTTGGTACCAGGGATCGAACTCAGGTCCTTACAGCTTGCGCAGCAGGTAGCAAAACCACTGAGCTAAATCCCCGGCCCCATGCTTTTTTTTTTTTTTTTTTTAAGCGAGAGTGTTACAAAGGAGAGTTCATGTTTTTATATCTATTTTATGGCCATGGCCATGGCAGAATATATCTTTTTCTTTTCTGCTTTGGAGAAAAAATAGGACCAGCGAGGAGATAGGTGAGGTGGAGACCAGAGAAAGAAAAGGAATGGTGGTGGCATTGGGTGCCTAGCAGGGTGTCATCCTAGGACACTGATTGACTTTGGGATCTCTAGACTCCTAGAAGAGACTGTCCTTTCCTACCCTTCCTTTCTTCCTGTTCTGTACTCTCTCCACTCATCCACCTATCACCATTTATTATGTTTTAATTACCTATTATATACCAGAACTGTTAGTCCAGAAACTTGGACATATTAATGAACAGAGCATAAAAATCCAGAGCATTTCCATCATCCCCAGAGAAACCTCATCCCATTAGGATTCAGTCCATGGCAAGCACTGGTCTGCATTTTTCTTTTTAAATCTGCCTGTTTTGGGCATTTCATGTAAGTGGAATTGTGTGATCTGTATTCTGTGATTGGCTTCCTTGAACTACTGTTTTCATGGTTCATGCAGTTGTAGTGTATATCAGTGTCTCGGTCCTCTTATGACTGAATAATAATATGCCGTGGTTTGGATCGGGACCACATATTGCTGTCTGTTTATCAGTTGATAGGCAGTCAGTCAGATAGCCTCTGTAGTTTTTTGGCCATTATGAGTAATGCTGCTGTAAACATTCATGTACAAGTTGTGTGTGTGTGTGTGTGTGTGTGTGTGTGTGTGTGTTTGACCTATGGTTTCATTTCTCTTGGGTATATCCTTGGAAGTAGAATTGTTGGGTCAAATGGTAAAGTTTTATGTTTTAAGTGTTTGAGGGGTTGTTATATTGTTCTCCATTTTCCATTCCTACCAGCAATGAATTTTTGTATACTCTGGCTAACAGTTGTTATTGTCCACTTTTATGGTTGTTGATATTTTGTTTTATTGAAATGGGGTTTTACTGTTTCACCTAGGCTGGCCTTGAACTCTTGGGCTCAAGCTACCTTCCTGCCTCAGCCGCTGGAGTAACTGGAATGATGTGTATATGCCTCTGCCCATCTTTTTATTGTACCAGGAATGGAACTCAGGTCCTCACGGTTGCTAGTCAGGCAATGTGCTGCTGAGCTACATCCCTGGCCCTTGCCCGTCTTTTTTTTTTGGTACTGGAAATCAAACTCAGGACCTTCTGCTTGCCAGGCAGGCGTGGTGCCACTGAGCTACATCCCTGGCCCTTGCCCATCTTTTTGATAGCCATTTCAGTGAGTGTGAATTGGTATTTCATTGTGGTTTTGCTTTGAATTTCCCTGGTGACTAAAAATGTTGAGGGGCATCTTTTTTTTTTTTTTGAAACGGGATCTCGCTATGTAGTTCAGGCTGGCCTTGAACGCACTGTGTAGTTCATGAACTCATGGTGATTCTTCTGTCTCAGCCTCCTAAGTGCTGAAATTACAATGCCTGGCGGGGTGGTAGGCAGTCTTTTTGTATGTCTGTTGGCCATCTGTTTCTGTTCTTTGGAGAAATGTGTATGCAGATCTTTTACTCAGTAAAACTTTTTTTTTGTATTAAAGAGTTCTTTATATATTACAAGTCTGTATAAGATACATGATTTGCAAATACTTTTTACCATTTTTTATTGTTTCCCCTTTCTTGGTGGTATCCTTTGAAACACAGAAAGAGGCTGAGGCAGAGGGATCACCATGCTACACATTGAGTTCAAGGCCAGCCTGAATTGCATAGGGAGACCCTGTCTCAAAAAATCAACCAACCAAACTAAAAACGGTACCCACACAGTTTTTAGTATTGATAGGAGTCCAGTTTGTTAATTTTGTTGCTTGTGTGAAAGTGATGCTTGATTTGTACCAGCCTCCTCCAGAGATGGATGTGTGTACTTGGTGTGTTCACCCTCTCCCTTTCTTTCTTAAGTCTCTGGTCAGAACTGAGCCCCACCCCAGCACCAGCACAGCCTCCCTGTTAAGGTCCCTCTCATTGGAGGGAACTCTGGTAGCAGTTCCAGCCCCTTCTGGCGATGTCCCTCACTCCCTTCTCTGGACCCACAGTGTCGTTGTCCAATGCTGGCCTTTGTAGTATTTCCTGTGTATTCTGGGTTTTGTTCATGAAGTCTTTGCCTACTCCTATGTCCTCAAGCGTTTCTTTTTCAGGAAATTTAGTGTTTTTGTTTTAATATTTAGATCTTTGATCCATTTCAATTTTAGTTTAGTGCATGGTGAAAGATAGGGGTCTAATTTCAATCTTCAGCATATGGAAAGCCAGTTTTTCCAGCAGTGTTTATTAAACAGACGATCTTTCTTCCAATGAAGGTGTTTGGCTCCTTTGTCAAAGATAAGGTGGCTGAGTGTGTTTGGAGTTGTTTCTGCATCTTCTAGTCTATTCCATTGATCCTCAGGTCTATTCTTTTGCCAGTATCATGCAGTTTTTATCATAGTAGCTTTGTAGTATAATTTCAAGTCAGGGATTGTGATACCCCCTGGCTTGCCTTTGTTGCTCAGAATTGCCCTTGCTGGTCTTGGTTTCTTTTGGTTCCAAATGAATTTTAGGATTATTTTTTCTAATTCTGTGAGATACTCTGTTGGGATTTTGATTGGGATTGCTTTGTATGACAATTTTGAAAGTATGGCCATTTTCACTATATTGGTTCTTCCTATCCAAGAACAAGGGACGTCTTTGAATTTTCTGATATCCTCTTCGATCTCCATTTTCAGAGTACTGTAGTTTTCAATGTAGAGGTCATTTACTTCCTTCGTTAGATTGATTGCTAGGTATTTCATTTTTTAGGGTGCTACTGTGAAAGGGATTGTTTCTCTAATTTCTCTCTCCGTAAGTCTGTTATTTGTGTACAGGAAGGTTATTGACTTTTTTTTTGGTACTGGGGATTGAACTTGGGTCCTTGCACTTGCGAGGCAGGCAGCGGAACCACTGAGCTAAATCCCCAGCCCGACTATTGACTTTTGAGTGTTGACTTTGTATCCAGCTATGCCACTGAATTTGCTTATCAAATCTAGAAGTCTTTTGGTGGAGTTTTTTGGGTCTTCTCTGTTGAGTATCAGGTCATCTGCAAATAGTGATAATTTAACTTCTTCCTTTCCTATCCTTATTCCTTTTATTTTTTTCTCTTGTCTAATGGCTTTGGCCAATGTTTCCAGAACTATATTGAATAAGAGTGGTGACAGTGGACATCCTTGTCTTGTTCTTGATTTTAGCGTGAAGGTTTTCAGTTTTTGTCCATTTAATTTCATGTTGGCTCTTGGTTTGTCATAGATGGCTTTTATCAGATTGAGATAAAGACCCATCTATAGCAATCTTCTGTAGGGTTTTTATCATGAATGGGTGTGTGTTAGACCTTGTCAAATGCTTTTTCGGCATCTGTTGAGAGAATCATATAGTTTTTGTCCTTAGCTCTGTTAATATAGTGTATTACATTTATTGATTTGCGTATGTTGAACCATCCCTGCATCCCTGGGATGAATACAATTTTGTCATGATTTGCTACATTCTGTTTGCCAGTATCATCTTATTGAGGATTTTTGCATATATTGTTCATTAGGGAGATTGGCCTTGTAGTTCTCTTTTTTGGTTGGATCCTTCTCAGGTTTTGGTATCAGGGTACTGTTTGCTTTCAGGAATGAATTTGCAAATATTGCTTCCCTTTCAGTTTCATTAAAGAGCTTGAAAAGTAGCGGGATTAGGCCTTCTCTAAATTTCTTGTAGAATTCAGTAGTGAATCCATCAGGGCCAGGGCTTTTCTTTGATGGTATTTTTTAAATTACATATTCAATTTCATTGGCTGATATTGGTTTATTTAGAATTTCTATATCTTCTTGATTCAGTTTTGGTAATTCATATGTATGTAGGAATCTGTCCATTTCTTCTGTATTTTCCATCTTACTAAAATAGTTTCTTTTTTTCTTTTTTCTTTTGGTACTGGGGATCGAACTTGGGACCTTGCACTTGCGAGGCAGGTGGCAGAACCACTGAGCTAAATCCTCGGCCCAAGAATACAGTGCCGCGGAACCACTGAGCTAAATCCCTGGTCCTAATACAGGTTCTTGAAGTAGGAATTGATGATCTTTTAGATCTCTGCAGGGTCTGTTGTGATTTCTCCCTTTTCATTTCTAACTGGATGGATTTGAGTTTTCTTTCCTCTTTTTGATGAGGTTTGCTAAGGGTTTATCAATTTTATTTAATCTTTCAAAGAACCAACTCTTCAATTCATTGATTCTTTGCATTGTTTTCTGTTTGGCGACTGAACATCCCTAAGTTTGGTGACACATATAACATACATCACATAGTTTCTAAGAATACTATTATTTGACTGGTTTTCTCATACTGGCTTGATGTGCACTCGTATCACAAGTAGCTGGAGTGCAAGAGAAAGGCAGACACCTGAGTCAGAAAAGATCAGTACCATAAGCACTATCCTAGGAGACCTGTACACTCAGAAGGCATGAATGACATTTAATACACCATGAAATAACAGTGAGTATCAGTTACAGGAAACCCTTTGTCCCTAATTTTGTTTTGTTTTGTTTTGTTTTTTTGGTACCAGGGATTGAACTTGAGTCCTTGGACTTGCAAGGCAGGCAGCGGAACCACTGAGCTAAATCCCCAGCCCTTTAATTTTGTTTTGTACCAAGAGCATTTTAAATAAAAATTTGTTTTCCCACAGAAAACTTAGACCATGACCAGTGTACGCATATCACAATGATAATGTTTAGCTATGTATTTCCCACAAGACTATGGAAATTATTGGGGTACCCTTTGTGAACAAAGGCTGGAATAATTTTTTTCCAGGCAGTCACTACTTTATTTACCAAGGGGAGTCCTCCTGTCCCATAGTTTGCATAAGCCCAAGAGTCTTTATTTAATTATCTTAACAAATTTTCAGATGACCTGTGAGAGCCAGATAATAGCATTTAACACATTATTTTGACCAGTGAAAGATCCCCAAGTTATACATAGACAACAATATGTACTGTATTTGTGAAACCAGTTGACATTATTTGGATAATCTGGCAACCTGGGGGAACCATGTCTTTAATTACATTCATCTGTAAGCCAACTTGAGTTAACAGGCAAACATCATAAAAAATCCAAAATGCCAAAAGAAAAAAGCTCAAAGATAACAGCTGTACATGTTGTAACAGATTGAACAGACAGACACACAAATAAGACAACTTGTTTGTAAACCAGAGTGCACTCAGATGTATTTGGCCAAGTTGAATTATAATAACATAATTTTTTAGGTTTATAATATAAATAAGACTAGTCAGAACTTTGTAGATAATTAATAGAGATCTCTTGTAATAAGAATCAAAAGGAATAAAAATGTTCTACACCTGTGAAAGCAAAGACTGTTTTAAGGTGGGCCTTAAGCTGACGGTTTATCTGACTAGAATACCCAGGTATACAGGCTTCTCATTGTTGCTTTGATAACCATAGTTGTTTGATAGCCACATGTAATTGTTCTCTCTAAAGGGACAGACTATTAAAGATAATTTTAACTATCTCCAGTGGAGGTCTGCTCAGGCCAGGTTTGCATGTAGAAGAGACTAGGTGACACTCTTTGGAGCTAAGTATGAATTTCAGATGAGATTGGGCACGTTCAGGGTGGTATGGCCGTAGACAAGTATGAATTTCAAACAATGAGGGAAGAAGGCCTGCCAAGGCTCCAACATTGTGCTGCAGATGTCTACCTATGACAGTTTTTCCCATTTTGAAAAGAAACAAAGGGAAAGAAGGTATCCCTGTCTATCTCTCTTGTTCTGTGCCCAGTCTAAGGTGCCCCTTAGCCTTTATCTCATCCAGTGCCAGTGGTGGCTGATTAGAGGTGCAAGGAAGTGGCCAGAGCCAGGTTAGCTGTTCTTACCATTCTCTAATTTTGGCTGAGGGCTGAAAGGTAAATCTGAACATAACTTTTTTTTTTTGGTACCGGGGATCGAACTTTGGGTCCTTGCGCTTGTGCAGCAGGTGGCACTGAATATAACTTTTACATTTATGTTTTGAGAGTTTCAGGATTAAACCTAGACCAGTTTTCTGTATGGCCCACTGATAAATGAAGGTCAGCTTTACTCTGGAGGGATTCCAGGGAGGGGAAACACACCATTCTGGAAGCTTTGTCTTGAAATCCAGCAGCCACAGAAAAGGGAAGTGCCTTGAATCAAACTGCGTTATTTCTCAGGAGCCAGGGTGGTGGAGAAGAGACAGAAGAGTGCCCTAAGTATGGCACAAGAACTAAATCTCAACCATCTCAGGTGTAGAAGGACAGTTAAGATCAGGAGCTTTTCCAGAGTGGATCTGCGATCCTTAGAAAAACATGTCTCCAAAGACAAAAGCTATGATTGACTCTCACTGCATTGCCAAGCAGAAACTCAAACCAATAAGCAAAGAACCCAAATGGCTGCTTTTTGCCTCTTGAAAGAGAATGAAAGTGTTCGAACTATATTGTTTAGGGCTTACCCTTTTAATGAATTACTCTGAATCTATAATATCTAATTTATGACTGAAATACCCTACAGGCTGTTGAGCAGCTCCCTGATATTGTAGAAACACTCCCAAAGCCATGTCTCACCTTTTATTAACATACAAACTGAAACGGTGTCCTGTAGCAGGCACTTAGGAGTGCTTGTTTGAACTTCTAGAGTGTGGTCTGGGAATAAGGTTCCCAGGTGTCTGTCTCTTGGGTTTCTCTAAAGGTAATAGAGGGGTCATGCAATCTCACTATATCCTGCTATCTGCGGGCCACAAAAGCCTGTAATTTCCAGGAATCTCCTTAGCTGTTTTAGAATCTTGGGCTGTGGAAAGGAAAGAATTGGTTTAATTCTTTCTTCCCCCAGTCTGAGGGTTCCCTTAGATATAATGAGGCCTAAATATTTTACCTCAAGGCTGCAAAGTTGTGCCTTAGATCTAGAAATATAACCTCTGTTAGAAAATTCAGCAGAGCAGATGTCTTGGCTAGAAAGCTCTTCTGAGGGGGCACATAATAGCATACCATCTACATATTGCAAGACTGTGACTTGGGAAAAACTATAGTATTCCCTTTTATCAAATCAAGATGTAGGGATGTCCTATTTTTCCTGATAAATAGTTGACAATTTAAAATAATTGAAGGACTTAGTTCTCATGTTTCTTAGACCTTCAAGCGTACATGCCTGAAAATGTCTTGTATTTAATCTCCTGTCTGATTGGCAGGCCAGTGGGGGTCTCGTATAGGAACTGCTTGTGTTCTACTAGAAACCAGTTGTTCCCCTGGCTGCCTATCTTTTGAGCTTCCAAAATTAAAATATCTATATGTAGCAGCAGCTTGTAATACTACTTGTCTCTCACTAGAAATTAATGTTTGATTTAAGAGCAACATTACATCTTTCTAATCTAGACCACAGGTCTGAGTAAGTTCTTCAAAGACCTCAATGTACATATCAGGATCATCTGAAAACTTTCTTAGGTCTCATTTAATCTGACTTAGATCACTGAGAGAAAAAAAGACACATGAACATGGGTAGTCCCATATTTTCCACTTACTTCCTGCAAGGGATGTTGTCTTTGAGGGACCTGAACAACTTAGCTAAGGATGGATATAGCCTCAGAGAGAGATTAATTATGCAGCCTAGAAACTCCACCCTCAGTAACTGGTGGCTAGGGCACGGAGTAGCTTCAGTCTTAGAGGTACTGAATGTCTAAAGGTTGAGGTGTCTCTCATTTTTCTGTGTCCCACATTTACATTTGAACACAAGCAAGAATTACTTGTTAATACAAAGAAAATCTCAACATAAGATGATTTGACCATTTTTTCCTCTCTTACAGTATAACTCTAATTGTGAGATAACATCATAGTACTTTCCTCTGTGTACTTGGCTTTAGGAGGTAGGCACACCACGCTCGGGTGTACAGAAATACTAAATTGTTCCTTAATACATTCCAAAGGAGTAAGAGGTTCAGATATGGAGCTCCTAAACTGAAACCAGAGAAACAAATATGGCATCCCATAAGTCTCTGCTTGAGTCCTGTGCCCACTAGGGTATCCCCAGGGCGTCCCCCAAGGTTTATACCACTCCAGGGTAGGTAGCTACCGTCTGGAGAGAGAACCAGAAAATAAAACCAGACTGGACTATCTACCCTTTACCAGCGCTCGGATTTTATCTTCCTCAGGTAACTCATATCCTTACTCCAGTAGGTACTTTCAAAGCATAAGTTACAAGTGACTTTAGCCATAACACTCATGTTTAGAGAAGGAAGTATTGCTAGCAAACCAAGAGGTTTAAACCACTGCTTTCTAGTTACTTGAAATTTCGAGAGAAGAAAATAGGTCAACAGTCAAATTAGGGCACTTTTCCTGCAAAAGAGATCACCTTCAGAGATTGTTCAGAGATTGTGCCCTGGGCCCTAGAGCAGAGAAAGCTCTGAGAAATTTCTGTTGTCCTATCCAGTCATTTAAGGCAACTTTTATTAGTAAAACAAGGCTACTTCTTTAAGGTGCATTTTAAATTCACTAAGTATTTGAAACTCATAGGTCCTCCTAGCAGCCACAATCTACATAGTAAAGGCACTCTTATCGACTTCCTGTGCACACATGAATGAAGAGAAAGGCTGACTAAAATGGTCGGATATTCTAGTTAGCATGTAAAAACACAAAATGCAAGTTACTGATTGTTATTTTCCCTAGTGTAAGACAAAACAGTTGTTTCGAGTTTGTCTTAGTCTGACTTTCTGGAAGGAAGGAGCTGTCTGACTACTAGGGAGTCTGAAATGAACTTCCAACAAGTTGAAGAAAAGTTTAAGGGGGAGATTTTTTTGGTACTGGGGATCGAACTCGGGTCCTTGTGCTTGCGCAGCAGGCGGTGAAACCACTGAGCCTAATCCCCGGCCCTCTTAAGGGGAGTTTTTAACTCACTAGCAGAGAGAAAAAGTCCAAATAAAGCTCAAGCTGGTTAAACATCCAAAAAATCACCATGTAGCATTTTATAAGTCCACAGTCAACATTCCAAAGTCCATAACCTATTGGAAAAGGCATTTCCCCCCTACACACATACATGATGAAGACCATGCCTTGGGCGGGGGGTGGGGAGAAGAAAAGGTTCAGGTAGCTTTTAATCTATCAAAGATTCATTTTCTGCTTTTGTCTAGAGGCCTTACTAGTAGAGAAAGCAGTCCAAACCTGTAGCTCAGCTCTTAATGGAGGCTTACGAGGCTCTGACTGCATCGCTTCAGATCACTCTGAGAAAGGATATCTGATGATCACTGACAGGTCCCCTTTCACCTCACTTAGGAGTCCAGATAGGAACAGGATGTGGAGATTTTCTGCTGAATACCCAGTTAGGCTGTCGGGAGCTAGTTTCTTCCAAGGGACCTTTGGGTATTCGCCAGAGAGTAGCCCTGGCCATGACCCCTCAGTAGTTACCTCAGTTTCTGCTAGTTCCATGCAATCGGAGATCTGTCTCGGAAAGAAACCCAATTGCCTATCTGGTCTACATTCCACCCACCATTGGTGTCAGTGGGAGTGGGGATTCACCAGAGGGCAACTGGAGAAAACTGTCCTCTGCTTTAAGAGTGGCAGCTGCTATAAAGGCAATTGCTAGCTGGCAGAGTAACCACTGTTTGGCATTCTGTAAGGGACAGAGAAAAGCCTGAACTGTCTTCATCTGAGGCGATTTCATAAGGACCCATTTTACAACATTTTAAAGAACTAAGTCCAAATGCAACACATTCAAAACAAGAATAAAACATAGTTTTAACAAAAGACAATGCATAAGAAAAACAAGAAATCTGCAAACATTTAAAACACATGACTTTAAATTAAGACGCCTTTGAAACAGCCACAACAAAGGCCAGAATCGAATCTGTGAAACAAAAGTCCAGAGCCTCTGAGACAAAAAGTTACAATCTATGAAGCAAGAAGACCAAAGTTAGGACCTGTGGAACAAAAGCAAACTCTCACCTCTGACCAGTAATCTCGGTGGGACCTCCAAAATGATATAGGGGAAGAGATAAAACTCCCAAACCTGCTAGATGTCCGAAGCGTGAGTTTCTGTTCTCTAAAATTGAAGAATGAGTTCTAGGAACAATGGAGGTTAAGAGTAGGAAAAATTTATTGGGAGAAAGAAAGCTTCTGTCTAAGAGACAGAAGGGGGACTGGAAAGTGGGTTACCCCTGCATTATTTCCTTCATCTCCATTGTATTAATTTCTGCTCTGATTTTTATAATTTCCTCCCTTGTACTTGCTTTGGGCTTGACTTGCTCTTCTTTTTCTAGAAGCTTGAGGTTCAGCGTTAGGTTATTTGAGCCTGCTTTGTTTTCCTGATATGGGAATTCACTGCTACAAATTTCCCTCGTAGGACTGCTTTCATTGCATCCCATAAGTTCTGGTATGTTGTAATGTCATTATTGTTTAATTGTAGAAATTGTCTGATTTCTTCTTTAATTTCATCTGTGACCCATTAGTTGTTCGGGAGGGTGTTATTTAATTTACATGTGTTTGTGAAGTTCTTGTGGGTTGCCATTGATTTCCAGTTTCATTGCACTATGGTCTGATAATATGCATGGGATAATTTCATTTCCTTTGCATTTACTTAAGCATGTTCTATGAGCTAGTACATAGTCTATTTTGGAGAAAGTCTCATGTGCAGCTGAGAAGAATGTATATTCTGATGTTGTGTTCTGGAACACTCTGTAGACATCTACTAAGACCATTTGTTCAAAAGTTTGGTTCAAAAAAAGTTTGGTTCTATTCTAGTATATCATTGTTGATGTTTTGACTAGTTGACCTGTCTGTGTGTGACAATGGGTTAGGATTGTTATCTCTTCCTCTTGGATTGTTCCCTTTACCAGGATGTAGTGTCTTTCTTTGTCTCTCTTAATCAGGCTTGGCTTGAAATCTACTTTGTCTCCAAATAGAATAGCTACCCCTGCTTTTTTCCAGTTTCCTGTCACATGGAATATTGTTTTCCATTCCTTGACTTTCAGTCTGTGAATTTTTTTTTTCTTGGTACCGGGGATTGAACTTGAGTCCTTGCGCTTGTGAGGCAGGCGGTGGAACCACTGAGCTAAATTCCCAGCCCTGTGAATTTGTTTTTCAATTAAATGTGTTTCTTGTATGCAGCATATTGTTGGATCTTGCTGCTTCTTCTTCTTTTTTTTTTTTTTTTGGTACCAGGGATGGAACTCAGAACCTTGTACTTGTTAGGCAGACGTGGTGCCACTGAACTAAATCCTCAGCCCCCAGATCTTGCTTCTTGATCCATTCTGCCAGTCTTTTTCTTTTGACTGGTGAATTGAGACCATTAATATTGATGGTTATAACTGATATGTATTCTTATCTCTGTCATGTTATTTTCCTGCTGTTGGCTTCCTTCTTTCCTTTCCAGTTTAACTTCTTGCCTTGCCTGGTGGATTCATTCTGTTGGGGTTCATAGGATTGTAATCCTTATTGTCTCTTTCTAGAATATCCTTCAAAACACTTTGGAGTGCTGCTTTGGTGGTCATGAATTTCTTCAGGTGTTCTTTGTCATAGAACCATCTTATTTCTTCATCAATTTTGAAGGATAGTTTTGCAGGCTGCATCAGTCTGGGTTGGAGGTTGTTTTCCTTTAGGGCTTGAAATACTTTACTCCAGGGTCTTCTTGACTTCAGGGTTTGTGTTGAGAAGTCTGCTGTGATTCTGATGGGCTTTCCTTTGTATGTGATTTGTTTCTTTAACTGCTTGTAGGATTTTGTTCTTATGTTGGGTTTCTGGAATTTTAGCTATTATATGCCTAGGTGTAGATTTTTTTTGATCACGGCTAGTTGTAATCCTCATCTCTTTTGAGAATATCCTTCAGAACACTTTAGTGCTGGTTCGGCATTCATGAACTTCCTCAGGTGTTGACATGGAAGTATCTTATTTCTTCATCAATTTTGAAAGATAGTTTTGCAGGATACATTAATATGAGTTGGAGGTTGTTTTCTTTTAGGGCTTGAAATACCTCACTCCAGGCTCTCCTTAAGAGTTTGTGTTGAGAAGTCTGCTGTGATTCTGATGGGTTTTCCTTTGTAGGTAATTTGCTGCTTTTCTCTAACAGCTTTAAATATTCTTTGTGTTGAATTTCTGGAATCTTGACTATTATATGCCTCGGGGAAGATTTTTATCATGGCCATTTGGAGTCCTATATGCCTCTCTTACGTGTATGTCAAATTCTTTTTCCCTGTTTGGGAACTTTTCTGCCATCACTTCTGAGAACAGGTTTTTTATGTCATTTGTGCTAGCTCCTGCTTTTTCATTGACTCCAATCAATCATATGTTATTCTTTACATCATCTAGCAGCTGCTGGATTGATTTCTCACGGTCCCTTGCTATTTTTAAGAAATCTCTCTTTTCTTGATTGCTAACTGCAATCCTGTCTGCTATACCGGATATTCTGCCTTCTCATTGGCTCATTCTCCTGCATATACTTTCAGTGTAGTTTTTAATCTCCTGGATATCTGTTTGAATCTGTTTGATGGATTCCATTTCTTTCCTATGCTGGGCATTCATAGTTTCCATCACTTTACTGAACTCTATTTTTTTTTTTTCATCTGTATCTTTCATTCTGGTCACCATCTTTTTTTTCTTTTTTCTTTTTTTTTTGGTACTGGGGATCAAACTTGGGACCTTGCACTTTTGAGGCAGGCGGCGGAACCACTGAGCTAAATCCCCGGCCCTCCATCTCTGTAGTTATCTGAGAAGTTATTTCTGCTTTGATTTTTTTTCTAGAAAAAAATCTAGAGCCTTGTTTATCTGCTTTGTTACTTCTGTTGTTACCACTTCAGAGAGTCCAGGTGGGTGGCTTTCAGATTGTTCCACTTTATTGCCCCCTGGGTTTGCCTTTGGTGAGCTGAAAGTCTTCGGGGGTTGCATCTTAAGTGTCTTCTCATTTCCTACTTTTTAAAAAGTTTGATTCCTGAGTTGATGATGTTTGTAAAATGCTTATGGCAAGTAGCTTTATTGCCAGTATTCAGAACCCTTAGGAAATGACTACTTCTCAGTAGCTAGCTTTTGGCTTTTGAGTCCGTTGCAGGATCCTACCTCTTCAGTTTATTGGGGATGAGAAGTTTCTGCCTACTTGGCCCAGGTGCTGGTTCTTTAGCACTGGCCTGTAGTTTTTTGGGTTTTTTTTTAAAGACCCTCAGCCAGTCTCAGTCTCGGTATTCCAGAAGGAACAACTGATTAGCACAATTATGTCACCTTGGCTAAAGTAGTACAATCAACAGTAACAATAGCATCAAATGCATCCTAGGAAAGGACAAATTGTTGCCCTTAATGTGGCCATTTTACCCTTAGGGGAGAAGATTTAAAAGGGATTAGGGGATAACAAACAGAAATAGAAGAGGAGGAAGAGGTCAGAAGCAAGGCTGGAGGACAAACTTTAGGAAACTGGTGAAGAAGACAGGTGGAAAAGAGAAAAGGAAAAAATAAAAACAAGCACAGAACAGAACAATAACAAAAAACTAAAACTGTTGAAACAATGAAGAAAGAAGCTAGGGCTGGGGATTTAGCTCAGTGGTTCCGGCGTCCCAAGTTCAATCTCTGGGACCAAAAACAAAAAAGAAAAAGAAAAAGAAAAAAAGCTAAACAAAAGAAGAAAAATTAGAAAGGAAAAACAAAAAAAAGAAAGAAAGAAAGAAAGAAAGAAAACAGATAAAAAACCAAAAATGTCCAATTCAAGGTGTGTCTCTGCCGTCACTGTTAGGCAGTGTGGACAAACAGTGCAGAGCCAAATTGATTAATCCCAGCAAGCTAGCTGCAGCTTCACAGTGGGGTAGTGGGTAATCCCAGCCAGCATGCCCCTGTATTTTCTCTGAAGTTCAGACTGGTTTCTAGCTGTGAGGCTGGAACCAGATTCTTTTGAGCCTACAACAGTCTGTCTCCTGCTGGCTTGAACTCAGTACCTGTAGGAAGGCACGAGGAGCCACTAGATGAAGTCTGCCTGCAGCTGTTCTGAGTTCTAAGCTCATTTGGCCCCTCTCCAAGATGGCTACCAGCCAATCACCCTCTCCTGGATGAGGTCCTAGCCTGGATAACTCACCAGCTGCTACAGTATGCTTCATCCACTGCTTGGTTCCACTGGTGTGTTTCTCCGTGGAGGCCTCTGGGGTCAGCAGTAATTGCTGTACATCTACGGTTTTGTCCTGCCGTTCCCTCATGGAGAGTCCAGGCTCTGGGAGAGAGCACTGCTTCGTACCTCCCTCCTCTTTGTTAAAGTCTCTCTCTTCTCTCTCCCTATAGACTTCAATTCTTGCCTCAGATCCTTCCTGGGTCCCAGGGACTCAACCCCCCCCCCCCCCCGCTGCTGCTGCTGCTGTTATATTCCAGTGTAAGGACCCCAGATCTTGGAGAAGCTGCTTCTCTGCTGCTTCACCACGCAGTCATCTTCCTGGAAATCCCTCCAAGCACATGTTTCTAAGGCTACATGACTGTGTGATACTGTGACAGGTCAAATCCCAACCAGTAAACAAACTTGCAAAAATGTAAAAATTATTTATTTATTTACTTATTTATTTATTGGTACCCTGGATTGAACTCAGGTCCTTGCGCTTGAACAGCAGGTGGCGAAACCACTGAGCTAAATCCCCGGCTTTGAAGAAATATTGTATTTTTGTTAACCTGTAATGAAGTGACAGCTCCTAATTTAAAATGTTGTTTCAACATGGTAAAAGTAACACTGTACCAGTCTGTGATGGTAAATAGCAAAGCAGTAGCCATGTGAGCACACCATGGGGTCTTGGGTACCTTTCAGTGTCCCATCCTCCTGGTGCTGAAAAGTTTGAAAACTGCTATTTTGCTATCACGAGGAACAAAATAAACAAAATTCCTGTTGTTTATAGGGATAAGGTGCATGTTTTTGTGTTACAAGCTTCAAAATATCCAGCTCCTTTGGAGTTACATATGAGAATTTGAATGAAATTCAGGCAGAAATGTGTATGTCCCATGTTGTTTCACTTGTAATACAGAACAGTATTGTGGAAATACAAATTCAGTGGTTATGTTCATTGTGGACTTCATGGGGAAATTTGATTAGGCTCTTGTCTAGTTCAGTTTGTGACCAGAATTGTGGAGAGAATTGAGTTTGTGAACCAAGGCACCATTGTAGTTTAGAAATCTCCAATATGAGCAGAGATGAGAACTTATGTGATTGCCTAGGAATTTAATATATTTCTGTGGTTTTCTGTGTGTAGCCTGCACTTACTCTTTTAATCACAAGATGGTGCTCTGGTTCCATTAACTGACTCAGTTTGGGCGCTTTCCCAGGAAAGAAGGGACTGCAATTTTGCATGCACTGTCTTTTTTGCCAACTTAAGATGATCCCATGTTAAGGTAGTTAGGACTCAGTTTAATACAGAATGACATCCTAGAGCCAGGTGCCAGAGGCCATACCATGTAATCCCAACTACTCAGGAGGTTGAGGAAGGAGGGTCATAAGTTTGAGCCCAGCCCTGGCAACTTAGTGAGACCTTGCATCAGAATAAAGATACAAAGGCTGGGGATGTAGCTCAGTGGTAAAACTTCTCTGGGTCCAACCACCCCAGGACTGGGGCAAGGTGTGGAAGAAGAACTGCACCCTAAACACGTAAAATGTTTGTTGAGTACCTATTATTTGTTTGCTCATGCTTGGCTGTTCTTGGGCAAACAGACCCAACCCAGGCCAAGCCCCACCCACCACCCCTCAGCTGCACTGTTTCAGGTGGGGTTGTGGTGAAGTTAAGCTTCCCTCCTAGGTACTTTTTCTCCTTGGCATAAAATTCCTCTCCAGTCCTGTTTTTTCCTCCTGCGTTGTTCAGAAGACATGACAGTACCTTGGGAGGAGATGATTTGTGCAGGTCACCGACAGTTGTGGGTACTGCTGGAGCTAGCTCTGGCTGTGGAGGCTTGGGCTCTGTCCCTTCACAGGCTGGGCTCATGCTGCGGGTCTTTGCACAGGGTAAACCAGCTTGCTGCTTGGCCGAGGCGCTGGGGGAGTTCAGAGTGAGTCCTGCTTTCCAGGGGTTCTGCCCAAGGTTGCCTGTGTTTCAGTGTATTAAGGAGGTTTTTTTTTTCTTCTCTTTTCAGCTGGACATGTGGCACATGCCTGTGATCGCAGCTACTAAGTGGCTGAGTCAGGAGGATTACAAATTCCAGCCCTGTCTGAGCAATTTAACTGAATCCCTGTCTCAAAAAGGAAGGGTGCACTGGGGATGGATGGAGCTCAGTGGGAAAACCTGTGTCAATCCCTAGTACTGAAAAAAATTTATTTTCTCATATCAAAAAATGTTAGAGCTCTACTGCTCATGATAATTGTGTGAGGGTATATATCAGTTGTAAAGATAGAAAATGACAAAAGTGCTGGGCTTGGTGGAACAGGCCTGTAATCCCAGCACTCAGGAGGCTGAGACAAGAGGAATGCTTCAGGTTTGAGGCCAGCCTAGACTACATAGTGAGTTCAAGTCCAGTCAGAACTACATAGCGAGACCCTGTCTCCAAAAAAAGACAAAATTACCAGTATGAGTCCAGTAACATTAAAAAGTAATTACCATGTGGTGACATTAATCACTTAGTCTGCCTTTGCACTAGGAAGGCCTGGAATGGAGCCTGCACCCTGGCCAGTTCTGGAGGCAGAGGTGGGTGATGACTAGCTGGCAGAGCATCCTGCTCTCTTTTGAACAGGACTGGAAGGGGCGGGCAGTGGGAGGTGGGCAAAAGCGTTTCTAGAACACCAGGATCCTGTTCCCCAGGCGTTGGTGCAAGACAGATGGGGAGGCCAGCAGGAGCAGCAGCAGCGATGTGTACAGTGCCAGGTGCTGCCATGCAAACCTCAGGCTCCACAGACAAGGGCCAGCCTCTTTACAGAGCAGTGTTGTATGGTTTTCTTTTAAAGACAGTCTTACTGCATAGCTCAAGCTGGGCTCAAATTTGTAATCTTTCTGCCTCAGCCTTCTGAGCACTGGGATTACAGGCATGTACCACCATGCCCAGTTTGCAGAGCAGTGTTTTAAGAAATGAAATTTCTAGCCAAAAGAAATTAAACAGGATTACAGTGTTTGGCATCTAAAAGTATATGATTCAAATCCACAGTAAAAATGTCAGTATTTTCTTAACTTTTCCAAACTTCCCCACTCTGTAGTCTAACTCAGAACCTAGCAGTTGGCAGATCTCCACAAAGACACCTAATTCTCAGCTCATGTGCCTTTTCATTGCCTTTGCTGTCCTCTCCAGTCTTTTGTTTTTTGTTTTTGCGGTACCGGGGATCAAACTCTACCTCAGGACCTTGCACTTGTGAAGCAGGCATGGCGCCACTGAGCTAAATCCCTGACCCCGTCCTCTCCAGTCTTAAAGAGAAAACTCAGATCATCTGTGGTCTTACTGTGCACATTGGTGGGGTCTGCAGAGACAGAGCAATAAGATGCATATGCTGTATAGGCACTTAAGGATTTATGAGGGAAAGTGGCTCACATGATTATGGAGGCTGAGAAGTCGTCCCCTGACAGGCTGGAGACCTGGAATACTGGAATCAGGGAAGCTGATGATATAATTCCCAGACCCTCAGGAGCTGTGGTACATGTCCTGCAATCCAAAGGCCAGGAGCCTGAAGCTCTGATGTCCATGGGCAGGAGAGGAAGGGTGTCCCAACTTCAGAAGACAGTATGGATTCCCTTTTTCTCCATCTTTTATTTTGCGTGGACCCCCAACCAACTGAATGGTGCTGCCCACATTGAGGGCAGGCCTTTTCCACTGAGCCCATGACACATCCTCCTAGGTACACCAAGACAGAGCTGTACCAGCTCTCTGGGTACTTTCAAGCCATTCATGGAGACAATAAAATTAACCATCAGATCATGTTTCATTGTGTGCAATCTTTGTATGATTGTAGAACTAATCTCTTGGTATAGAGGCCTGCATGGTCTTAAAACATACTCTTTCAAACAAAGTATTTGAAACATACTCTTTCAAAACAAAGCCATGGTCTTAAAACATACTCTTTCATTGGTCATGGAATTCCTGTTATGTGCTAGATAAGTTGCTAGGGTTGCAAAGATAGATAAACTAAAGCCCAGGTTTCTTGTGGTGCCCCTTCTAATTAGGAGGTGAGTGTGAACAGATGTCCACTGAGCAGCATGGAATGAGCTGAAGAGTTGTGTGGCCTTGGAAGGCTCAGGGCCAGTTGGGTGTCAAGGGGAAGCAGGAGAAAGCTCAAGGCTGTACTGTACAGTTATGGCATCCTTGTCTTGTTCCTGATTTTAGCATGAAAGTTTTCAGTTTTTGATCATTTAGTGTGATGTCGGCTGTTGGGTTTTCATAGATAGGCTTAATCAAGTTGAGAAAAAGACCTGTTCCAATTTTCTGTAGTGTTTTTATCATGAATGGGTGTTGGATTTTGTCGAATGCCTTTGCTGCATCTATTGAGATGATCATATAGTTTTTGTTCTTGACTCTGTTAATGTAGTGTATTACATTTATTGATTTATGAATGTTGAACCATCCTTGCATCCCTGGGATAAATCCGACTTGGTCAGGGTGTATGATCTTTTTGATGACCCTCTGTATTCCATTTGCCAGTATCTTGTTGAGGATTTTTGCATCTATGTTTACTAGGGAGATTTGCCTGTAGTTCTCTTTTTGGGTTGGGTCTTTCCCTGGTTTTGGAATCAAAGTAATAGTTGCTTCTAGGAATGAATTTGGAAGCTTTGCTTCCCTTTCAATTTCCTTGATGAGTTTAAAGAGTAATGGTAATAGTTCTTCTTTAAATGTCTTATAGAATTCAGCAATGAAACCATCAGGTCCTGGGCTTTTCTTTGTTGATAATTTTTTATTACATTTTCAATTTCACTCATTGTAATTGGGGTGTTTAGAATTTCTATATTTTCATTCAACTTTAGTAATTCATATGTATCTAGGAATCTGTCCATTTCTTCTGTGTTTTCCATTTTATTAGAGTACAGGTTCTCGAAGTAGGTATTGATGATGTTTTGGATTTCTGCTGGATCTGTTGTGACTTCACCTTTTTCATTCTTGATTGCATGGATTTGAGCCTTTTCTTTCCTTTTTTTGGATAAGATTGGCTAAGGGTTTATCGATTTTATTTATTCTTTCAAAAAACCAGCTCTTTGATTCATTAATTTTTGTATTCTCTTAGTCTCGATTGCATTGATTTCTGCTTTGATCTTTATAATTTCCTCTTGTACTAGCTTTGGGTTTGTTATGCTCTTCTTTTTCTAGGAGTTTGAGGTTCTGCATTAGGTTATTTATTTGAGTTCTCTCTGTTTCCCTAATATGGGGATTGACTGCTATGAATTTCCCACGTAGAACTGCTTTCATTGTGTCCCATAGATTCCTGTATGTTGTACTGGCATTATCATTTACTTGTAGAAACTGTGTAATTTCTTCTTTAATTTCCTCTGTGACCCATTGGTTGTTCAGGAAGGTGTTATTTAATTTCCATGTGTTTGTGGGAGTTTTGCAGTTTCTTATGTCATTGATCTCCAATTTTATTGCGCTATGGTCTGATAATATACAGGGGGTAACTTCAGTTCTTTTACATTTACTTAGACATGTCCTATGAGCTAGCATGTGGTTGATTTTGGAGAATGACCCATGTGCAGCCGAAAAGAATGTGTATTCTGATTTTGTGGGGTGGAACATTCTGTAAACGTCTGTTAAGTCCATTTGTTCAGTAGCTTGGTTCAGTTGTAGAATTTCATTAATTTTTTGCCTAGATGATCTGTCTAATTGTGATAATGGGGTATTGAGATCCCCCACTACAATTGTACTAGAGCTTATTTGGTTTTTCATGTCCATTAATATTTGTTTTGTATAGTTGGGGCATTCATATTTGGTGCATATATATTTAGGATTGTCATCTCTTCCTCTTGGACTGTTCCCTTCACAAGGATGTAGTGACCATCTTTGTCTCTCTTAATTAGTTTTGGTTTGAAATCTACTTTGTCTGCAAATAAAATTTCTAACCCTGCTTTTTTCTGGGTTCCTGTGGTGTGCAGATCTGTTTTACTTTCAGTCTATGAATTTCTTTTTGAGTTAGATGTATTTCTCATATACAGCGTATTGTTGGATTTTGCTTCTTAATCCATTCTGTCTATTCCTTTTTTTTTTTTTTTGGTACTAGGGATCGAACTCGGGACCTTGCACTTGCAAGGCAGGCAGCGGAACCACTGAGCTAAATTCCAGGCCCCAGTCTATTCCTTTTGATTGGTGAATTGAGACCATTAACATTGATAGTTATAATTGGTAGATATTGACTCATTCTTGTCATGATGTTTTACTATTGTTGGCTCTTTTATTTCTTGTTTTTTTTTTCCCCCTTTCCCTTTAGTTTCTTACCTTGCCTGGTGGCGTCCCTCTGTTGGGCCTCATGGAGTTGTGACCTTCATTGTCTTTTTCTGTGATATTGCTTAGGGTTGTTTGGAGTGCTGGTTTGGTGTTCATAAAATTTCTCAGGTGTTCTTTGTCATCAAAGTATCTAATTTTCCCATTGATTTTGAAAGATAATTCTGCAGGATACAACAGTCTAGGTTGAAAGTTATTTTCTTTTAGGGCTTGAAATACTTCACTCCTTAATTTGAGGGTTTGTGTTGAGAAGTCTGTTGTGATTCTGATGGGCTTTCCTTTGTAGGTGATTTGTTTCTTTTCTCTTAACTGCCTGTAGGATTTTGTTCTTCTGTTGGGCTTCTGGGATCTTGATTATTATGTGTCTAGGCGTAGATTTTTTTTTTATCATGGCTAGTTGGAGTTCTGTATGCCTCACTTGTATGTATGTCCAATTCTCCATCTCTGTCTGCGAAGTTTTCTACTATTAGTTCTGTGAACAGTTTTTTATGTCAATTGTGTTTTCTCCTGTTTTTTCGTGGGCTCCTTTCAGTCTTATGTTATTCTTCCTGGCATCATCTAGCAGCTGCTGGATTGATTTCTTGTGGTCCCTTACTATTTTTAAGAAATCTGTGTTTTCCTGGTCCTTAACCACGATCCTGTCTTCTGTGTCTGATATTCTATCTTCAGCTTCCCTTAATCTGCTATGCATGCTTTCAGTGGAGTTTTTAATCTCCTGAATATCTGTTTGAATCTGTTTCTTGGATTCTATTTCTTTCTTATGTTGGGCAATCATGGTTTCCTTTTCTTTCTTATGCTGGGCATTCATGGCTTCCAGCATGTTTCTGAGCTCATCTATTTTTTTTTTAATCTATTTGTGTTCTAGAGCCTCTAATTATGTCTTTCACTCTGCTCACCATCTCTGTAGTTATCTGGGAGATTATTTGTGCTTTGAATTTTTCTAGAGCCTCATTCATCTATTTTGGTACTTCCTGTGCTGTCAGTTCAGGGTGTCCAGGTGGTTGATTATCAGACTTTTCCACCTCGTTTTCCCCAGAAATTGCCTTTTGTTGGGTGGAGGTCTGAGTTTGTGACTTTCTTAGATGTCTTCTCATTTTTATTTTTGGTACTGTCAGTTATAAGTCAATGAGTCTCAGTAAGCCAGTCACAGACCCGTGAAATTCAGGCAGATTTCTGGCTGCAAGTCCCAAATTGAGCTCCATGTCCTCCTGCAGGGTTGAACTCTGCAAGGTTCTATTACAGGTTCCAGCTGCCCTTCCCCTGAAAATAGTCCAGGTTCAAATGGGAGGTGATGATCCCTCCAGCTTACCAAGTACAGTGGTCTGGTGTGCCTATATTGCAGAGATTCTCTTCACTTTTCCAGTGGGCTTCAGTTTTCATCAGGGAGCCTGAGAGAGGCCCTCTGTCTGTTGTTCACCTCTGTAACTCAGATCAATGGCCTTTATGTCCCCCTGTGCCTCTGTAGTGTGGAACCAGGTAGCTGCCCAGCCAAGAGGCCCGAGGCGGGGTGGGGGTGGCGGGGTGGTTGGCTGTTGTTACAGGCGCCCACGCGGCCAAGCTGACGGCTGGTGGGCCTGTGTGTGTGGGGTGTGTCCTCATGGTCTCCTGGATGCAAGTGGGCGGGGCAAGCCTGACGGAGCAGGGCCCAGCCACCCACATCTGACCACAAGGCCAAACTGTCGGCTGCATCTCTGCGGCATATTACATTTACCTATTGGCATATTACATTTACCTATTGGCATATTACATTTACCTATTGGGATATGTTTAACCATCCTTGCATCCCTGGGGTGAAGCCTACTTGGTAATGATGTATGATCTTTTTGATAATTTGCTGCATTCTACTGAGGGCAGCGTAGATTTATTTGCTCACATTGATTAAGGAAAAGTGGTTACCTACTTCTGTTATGTTTTGGTTTAAATGTGAAGTGACCCCAAAGACTCATGTATTGAGGGCTTGATTTCCCAGTATAACTGTGTTTAGAGGTGGGGCCCAGAGAGTTGACTGGATCCTGGGGATGCTGATCTCATCAGTGGATGAATCCATTGATCAGTTCATACCTGAATAGGCTGTTAGGTTAGGCTCCTCAACTTGTGGAGCCAGCCTGTCTTCCACTGAAACCTGAAACCGTGAGCCAACTAAACCTTTCTTCTATTTTTCTCAGGTATTTTGTTCACAGCGACAAAAAGCTGATTAATACACTATATATGTAGTCTCTTTCTCACACACACATATTGTGTGTGTGTGTGTGAATTAGACCTTGTATTTCTACAGAAAAATGTTTAGAAGGTTTTATGAATGATAAAGTTGTTGGCTGATGGGTAATTTTTACTTTTTAATTTTTCCCAGTTAATTTCCTTTTCTTAGATTAAAAAATATGTACAATGATACAGATTCCTTTTAAAAATCAAAACCTCGTCAGGCAGAAGGTCCTGTTCCCCTCACTCTCTGCCCACCACTCACCTTATGGGGTTTTATGCTTGGTGTAACCTCTAGCCTTGTGATCTTCCCATGGTGTCCTGGAGATGCCTGCAACCCACCAGTCTTTCATGATGCTATTTTGTGTATGTTTTATTTTTTCTGTCTAGTTTGTTTGTTTGTTTAGACAGGGTCTTGCTGTGTAGTTTAGGCTGGCCATGAGCTCACTGTGTAACACAGGCTGGCCTCGAACTCATGGTGATCCTCCTGCCTCAGCTTCCCGAGTACTGAGATTTCAGACATCTATCTCCATGTCTAGCATATCTAGTGTTTTTGTTTCAAAATAATTTCAGACTCCACAGAAAAGTTGCATGTGTGATAAGAGATTTTTTTTCCTGAGCCATTATGTTGCTTCCTAGATGCCCCATCGTCCTAAGTGGGGTAGTTTTTTTTACAAAATATACTTTCACTTAACTGTAGCATAGCAGTCAACATCAGGAAACTAATGTATAGCTTTAAAATATTTATATATATGAAAAAAATTATATATGTGGTATCATGCTGTTTTCAGTGTTGTGCTACATCTTGTTTTTTACTCCATAAAAATATTGTTTATTATTTTCTGATTTTTTTTTTTTGGTACCAGGGATCAAACTTGGGACCTTGTGCTTGTGAGGCAGGTGGAGGAACCACTGAGCTAAATCCTAGCCCATATTATTTTCCGATTTTTATTGTTGTATATATATTACATTTGTCTTTTAAATGAATACATTCTTATAATTGCATTTATTTTATAACCACATGTTAAGTAAGTTTATGGTTGTAGCTTTAAGATTCTGTTTGGACATCTCTGTCTTTTTTTCCTCCTGCCATTTTTTTTTCAATGACACAAGATAGACATTTTCATTCCAAAGGTTACATTCAGAGGATAACAAGAAATAGGAACAAAGTAAGACCAAAATCCAGCAGGTCAAACATTAAATCTTGGAGTTCCATGTCCAGCATCCAAGGCAATCTATGGGAAGTTGTGAACTCCAAAGGGCTTGGGTGGCTCCACCCCTGAGGCACTGCCTGTTGTAGCTCCCATGGCTTCTCTCTTCGACCAGCTCTGCTTCCTCCTTGCAGCTTTCCTTAGATCCATGGTCCTGGGTTTTCCCAACTTCGGAGGTCTCCACTGTGACAGGTCCCCCAAGTTGGACCCCCACCCAAGCAGCCCCGTTCCCCCCATCCACAGGAGCAGAGATAACAAGAACCCAGCAGCCACCCTGCTGCTCTCACAACAGCCCTGTTTATCGGCCAGCCCCAGGCCCATCACCCTCTTGACCAGTGCCCCTACCCCACCTAAAATGCCCCATATCAACCATGAGCACCCTCCTCTCAGTGCCAACGGCCTTCTCGCCCTTGCACCCGAGGGCAGTAAACTCATCGATAAACAGCTCATCGTTGTTTAGACTTTGCCTGGCTTGGTGGTCTCAATCATGCCTTGGCCTGACCTTACACACTGCATCTTTGGCTTCACACACTGCCCTCTCAGGGACACTGCCTGGCCTCCCACCTTTCTTCTGAAATCTATGTGGAAGCCCTCCTGACCCCACAACTCTTGCATTCTGCATGCGTCTAAAACCAGCACCGTGTGGTTAATGCCCCGGTTTGCTGCTAGCAGGAGCAGTAGCCAGGCTTCCTTCTCTCTTAGCTGTAGGGGTCGAGTGCCTGAATTGCTGGATACTCTGAACCCAATTCTGAGCAACAGATTCTCTAGGCTGCCACTCTGTGGGGCTTTCTTCTCAAAGCAAAGTCTTTCACTTTTGCAATTTTGAGGCTGCAAAGTGTGGAGTCCCTCTGCTTCTTGTGATGCCCTCAGGCCGCCTTTTCCGTTCTCCTGTTTCTCCTCTGCAATCAGGATCTCCTCTGCTGTATTTTGCAGTCCACAGCTTTACTGGAGCTTCCTTTCTGGTCAAACTCAAAACATTTTAAATCATTCTGCTGGGCTCTTTGCTGTTGATTCTCAACATAAATCTGGCTAAAAAGCCCTTAACAGTAGCCGTGCCATGGCCTCAACATTAGACTGCCTTGAAATTTCTTCTGAAAGATTAATTAGTCTGCCACCTTTAATCTCAGTCTCAGGCAAAGTCTCTGGACATGAGCAAAATACAGACAAACTTTCTGCCAATCCATAACACACATCATTTGGAGTCCAACAGCCAATGCAGTCCTTTCAGCAGAAACCTGAGCCGGGTCTTTACCAGCTGGCTTTCTGCTCTTCTGAGCTCTGACCAGCCTCCCATACAGAACAGCCTAAGACATTCCATTTCTATTTCCACAGTCGACATCTCTGAAATTTTTTCTAACTCTTCTCTTTCACACAAGCCAGTTCCAAAGGCTCTTGAGCCACATGGCCAGGTAATGTTACAGCAGTGACCCAACTTCTCTGGTACTAAATTTCTGTGTTAGTTACTTTTCTCTCATTGCTGAGACAAAATACCCAACACCCAAAGTTAAAGGGGAAAAGGGTTTATTTGCTCACCATTTGTTGACGTTCCAGTCTATAATCAGCTGGCTCCAAGGCAGGCATCGCAGAGGAGAAACAACATGGTGCGCACAAGGTGGCAAAGATAACAAGGGTCCTTAACAGTGTCTTTCTGCTCCTTATTCAGACCGACATAGGGGAAGAGATGTGACCCCCAAACCTACTGGATATCCAAAACGGAAGTTTGTGTTCTCTGAAATCGAAGAATGAGTTCTAGGAACAACGGAGGTTAAGAATAGGAAAAATATTTTGAGAGAAAGATAGCTTCTGTCTAAGAGAGACAGAAGGGGGACCGGAAAGTGGGTTACCCCCTCCTGCTATTTTTTTTAATTATGGCAAATATATTTAATGTAAGTTTTATTCCTATGTCCCTTGTGCTTCTGGGAATTCAACCCAATATACCACTGAGCTATATCCTCAACCCTTTTTACTTTTTATTTTGAGTCAGGTTTTCACTAAGTTGTGTAGGCTGGTCTTGAACTTGTGATCTTGCCTCAGTTACCCGAATAGCTGGTATTATAGGTATGTGCCACCATTCCTGGCAAATCCGAGTCTTTTAATAATTTTTAAGTGTGCCATTCACTGATACTGAGTACATTCACAGCGTCACACAATCATCATTATGTGTTTCCCAGACATTTGTATCATCTCAAGCAGAAACTCTCTGCCCAACAGTCATTCATTTCTCTCTCTCAGCTCTTATATCCTCCAGTATTCTTTCTGTCTTTTTTTTGGTGGTGGGGGCGGTTCTGGGGATCGAACTCGGGACCTTCGGATCCACTGAGCTAAATCCCCGGCCCTCATGTTTGATTTATTTAGTCCATGTTGTAGGTGGTACCAGAACACCATTCCTTTTTATGGCTGAGTAATGCTCCATTGTATGGCATACTACATTTTATTTATGCATTCCTTCTTCTTTTTTTCTTTCGGTACCAGGGATCGAACTCATGACCTTGTGCTTGTCAGGTAGGTGCTGTGCCACTGAGCTAAATCCCTGGCCCCTATGCATTCAATCTTTTGATGGACATTTTTTATTTTATTTTTTTTTGGTACCAGGGATCGAACTCGGGTCATTGGCCCTGCACAGCAGGCGATGAAACCACTGAGCTAAATCCCCGGCCCCATGGACACTTTTTAAAAAATGCTTTTGCCTGTTGTGAATAATGCTGGTATGAACATTTGCATACAAGTCACCTTTTGGAGCATCAGCTTGCAGGCTTGGGGGTATTAACCCAGGAGGGAATTTCTGGGTCACATAGTAGTTCTATGTTTACGGTCTTGAGGTCTGACAGCCAAACTGTTTTCTACTGTAGTTGCATCGTGTTATGTTCCTGCTAGCAGTGCATAAGGTTTCAACACTTGGTACTGTCCATTTTGTGGATTATCACTCTCCTGATGTGTGTGAAGTGTTATGTCATTGTGGATTTGATTTGGGATTTTCCTAAGGTGTGACAGTTTGAGCATCTTTTTATATGCTTATCAGCCACTTGTATATTTTCATTGGAGAAATGTTTAGTCAGATCTTTTATAATTTTAAAATTTGGTTATCATGTTTTAAAAAATAGGTTTCATTGTGTTGCTCAGGCTGGCCTTGAACTTTGAGGCAGTCCCTCTGCCTTAGCCTCCCCAGTAGAGTAGTTGGAACAACAGGCTTGTACCGCTACACCCAGTTTAGTTATCTTTTTAATTGTGTTGTAAGGGCTCATTATATATTTTAGATTCTAGACCCTTATCAGATGTATGATTTGGAAATATTTTCTCCCATTCTTAGTTGTCATTTTACTTTCTTGATAATACCCTTTGAAGCTCAGACATTTAATTTTGATAAAGTCCAGTTTATTTTTTCTCTGATTGCTTGTGGTTTTGATGTCATATTTAAGAAACCATTTCCCAATTCATGATTATGAGGACTTAGCCCTGTGTTTTCCTGTAAGAATGTTTTTGGGATTTTTTTGTTTTTTGTGTTTTTTTTTCATGTGACAGAGCCTTATATCTTTTTTTTTTTTTTTTTGGTACCGGGGATCGAACTCGGGACCTTGCGCTTGCGAGGCAGGCACCAGAACCACTGAGCTAAATCCCCGGCCCATCCTTGTATCTTTTATAATATCCCTTGTAATATTTAGAATGCATCTATACAATTAGAAAAGAATGAAAAATTATTCTGTGAATTTACATCATTCTATGCATCATGAGTTTTTTTTTTATTCAAGTATTTCTTTATTTTTCATGAGTTTTTTTTATGTTGATGAGAGGCTGAATGAATACTGAAGGTTTTCTCACTTCCTGTAAGAGTTTTATAGTTTTGTTTCTTAAATTTCAGTCTGTTGTCTCTCTTGAGTTAGTTTTTATACAAGATGTGAAGTAGAAGGTCCAACTTCATTCTTGTGTGTGTGGAAGTCTAGTTGTCCCAGGAACATATGTTGAAGAGACAGTTCTTTCCCTCTTGAATGTCCTTTGAGACCCTTGTGGAGTATTAGTTGCCCATAAATGTTAGGGCATATTTCTCGATTCTCAGTTTTGCTCTATTAATCTGTGTCATTTGTCAGTAGCATGCTGTTCTAATTATTGCATCTCTGTATTGAGGTTTGAAATGGGGAAGTTGAGTCCTTTGCTTTGGTCTTCTTTTTCTAAACTGTTTTGCCTTTTCTGGCTCTTTGCTGGGAGTACAGGCATGTACCATGCCTGGCTGTGTGACGAATGTTAATGGGATTTCTGTGTCTGTTGTGTTGACACTGAATGTATCTGGGATAAACTAAGACAAGATGGGCATTGAGTGCAGAGGGCAGTGTTGGTGATAAGGTGTGACAGGGCTTTCATTATGCTTTGAAGGTCAATGCACTGGGTTTGCTGATGGACTTGATCAAACAAGGGTGAGCTCATGTGTTGCCCTTTTATTTCATAGTATTTCTTAGAGCTCTTTCTGTGTTGGTGTGTGGAGGTCTGCTTTGTGAATTGTGGCATGATTGTATGCTGTGAGCGGAGGACTAGCTGTGTTTTTCTTTGTCACTCCTGTATTCGTGCTGATTATGTATCGTGTATCTGCACTTCGTTATTCCAAATAGTCTTGCTGCAAGGGGATCATGGATTCCTCCATGTGCACTAGTCTAGGGATTTTTCCATATAAATACCAGGAAGTAAAGGTGCTGGGATATGCAGGATGTGCTTGTTTAAAAAAATGTTCTAAAATCATGGTAGAGTCCACATACCATCAAATTCACCATCTTAACCGTGTAAGCGTACAGTTCAGTGTTAGGTATTTCCTTATTGTGTAGCCATCACCACCATCCAACTCCAGAGCCCTCTCATCTTCTCAAGCTAAAACTCTGTTTCCATTAATCACTAACACCTCATCCCCTCCCAGTCCTTGGAAACTACCTTTCTACTTTGTCTTTGTGAATTTGGCTCCTCTAAGGGACCCACTTAAATGGATCAGACAAAATTTGTCTTTTTATGCCTGATTTATTTCACTTAGCATAATGTCTTTAAGGTTTATCCAGATAGTAGCAAATTACACAGTTTTTTCCCCCTATTTAGGTAGAATATTCCATTGTATGTATTTATCACATTTTATTTATTCATCTGTAGATGGACACTTGGGTTGCTTCCACCCCTGGCTATTTTGAATAATCCTGCTATGAATGCTTTTGCTTGCTGGATCACATGGTAATCTCCCCGCCCCCAACTCACTTCAGTGTAGGCACCCTGTGGGCACAGAGGTCAGGCTGTGGTGAGGGGCCATATTTAGTTCTGATATGGGGCACTGTGACAGGGCCAAGGGATGTGCTAGTAATTCCATTTTTACTGTTTTGAGGAATCATTGTACTGTTTTCCCATAGTGACAGCACTATTTTACATTCTCACCAGCCGCATACAAGGGTTTCAGTGTCCCCATGTTCTCGCCAGCACTTGTTACTGTCCATCTTTGTGATTATAGCTGTCCTGGTGAGTGTGAAGTGATGTCACATTGTACTGACAGGGACTGACTTGCTATGGGCCTCTGTCAACCTGTCCTCTCCTTTTGACCATGGCCTGGTCTTCCTAGTTCTGATTGTTCCCTTTCTCCTTGAATTCAGGAATTTTTAAAATTGTTCTTTTTCCAATATAAGTGGAATGCAGTTTACTAAAAATCCACAGGAAATTGCTGATTCTATTGAAGTGTAAAATAGGCAGAACTAATTAATGAGAGATTGATTGGTGTCTGGAAGAATTTGGAAATGCCCGAAAATGAGAATCATGCAGAATACCAGCCAGTATTGCTCAAGGAGCCAAGATGTCAGATAAGGAGCCCTCTACTAGCATTAGTAAAGAATATTTGGATATTTCTCGTGGTCTTCTTGTCATTACAGGTGTTTTTCCAATCAGTTTTTCTGCCTTAGAACAGCATACTTAAAACTGTAAAAAGCTAGAAAACACTCTTAGTATCTTTTGAATGTGGGAATTACTGGATAATCTCCTATGTTGATGTGTGGCACATCATGAGCCTGTGGATGTCAGAGAGCGTAAGCAATGCCCAGGTGTGATGCTGTGCCATATTGATGTGAGCCTGTCCCTAGCCTGTGGATGGTAGAGAGGAGTGACATGGAGGTGTGCTCTTGGGCTCTAGTCAGGTAGCTGGCATTGTGTCCATCCTGTCTGCGGCCTTTGTGTGGCATGTGGTAACACCAAACAAGAGCTGGACTGGTTTGGGGCTCAGGGTGTGGAGCTGGCCTTAGTGGGAAGGATGCTGCTGAGAGAATGGACACAGGCAGCAGGGCAGGGCTCCTCCAGAAAGATGCATGATGTGTGCGGCGTATGGAAAGCTTAGAAAGAGCCAGGCATCTGAGGGCCCAGGATGGATGTGCCCAGAGGATCCTGTGATAGTTTCCCGTTATGAAAACTTTGGCTAAACTGGAGAAAATAAGTAGTACTGTAAGTCTCTGGAGGGAGAGGAAGTAAGAAGTACTGTAGGTCTGTGGAGTGGAACTTGGTTATGCTGGCTTCAGTGTGATCTCTCAATGCTCAGTCAGTGTGGCTCTTGATGGATACAGAGGTGAGCCTGGGCATGGGTGACTTGAGTGGGGCTAGGTGACCTGCACAGCACTGTCCTTTTTCTGTGCCTTCTATGAGCCCCCCAACCTTCTGGTGGGATTGAACTCAGGACCTCATATGTGCTAGGCAGGTGCTCTGCCACTGAACTGTGCCTTGGCCTTCTACAGAGCGTTCTTTTTTCTTTTGGTACTGGGATCAAACTCTGGTCCTTGGGCTTGCGCAGCAGGCGGCAAAACTGCTGAGCTGAATCCCCGGCCCTACAAAGCATTCTTGATGCTCTGCAGCTGTGTAATTTCTAATAGATTCCATGGATGTTTGTCTTAAATTACTCCATAGTAAATTAAGAGAAAAGGGAGTATGGGTAAGTCTCTAAGGGTATGTCCTCAGCCATGTGCTCCGTGAGTGCTCACTTGAGCCTGCCTTGGAGTCAGGAGCTGGTCTCAGGGGAGGCTGGCTGACTAGAGTGTCCAGGCTGAAGTCTCCATGGTGCTATAGAGTGATTCCCCTGGGAAGCAGGTTAACACTTGGCAGGTTCAATAACTTGATTTTCTTAGTAAACCAAATTGTGTTTATTGTAACTGTGCACACGCAAAAGAAACTAATGTTTAAAGTAGAAAATCAGCATATTTGTTGATGGTAGGAAATATGTAATATGCCACTGTCTTCATGTAGCAAATCACATACAAAGTCAGACTGAAAGTTTCTTGGCCCCCAACTCCTCGCCCAACAGTTACCAGTCACATGGAGGGAGGGAGCTTGTTCTGATCATGGCTATCTTTTCCTTTTGTTTCCTCTCTGAAGACCTGATAGGGTTTATATGAGCAGGTTTTGGTGACTGAAACTGTAGAGGGTTTAGAGTGGGAAGGGCACTGCAGCCTGTGTGTTTGTGCCTTGTATTCCACACACCCAGCCCATTTGCATGGGGTACATCTGTAATGACCAGTTTGAGGACTCATGTGCCAAGTTAGCTCTGCCTTCTTTGTAGATTGGATTTCCTGAGGATGTGGACAAGGGCTTTTTAGCCCGGGACTTAGTGGCCATTGAGGATAGAGTTGGATTGTTGAGTGAGTTGTGTGTGCCAGACCTGTGTTAGGAGCACAAGTGACTTCCCTCTTATCCCTAGTAGAGCCTCAGTGATGGCCAAGGGAAGCAGGGCAGGATGAACACTGGTATATAATATGTATGTATGATGACTTACTGGCCAAACAGTGCAAGTGGCCGGGTGACTTTTTCTGGTCTTTGAGTCTAAAGCCTCAGCTGTAGACCTTGGACACTGAATTGGGCTCATCTAAAAGACCATTCACATGCATGTCTGGTGGTTGATACTGGCTGTGTGGCTGCTAGCTAAAGCACCCGCATGCAGCCTCCTGCATGGTTTGGGTTGCTCACAGGCAGGGCCCAGGCAGTGTGGAGAGCCAGCACAGCAGAGCTGTGCTGAGGCTTGATCTGGCCCCCGTGTCCTGGAGAGTCAACTCCACACTGTGGGTCCAGGCATTTGTGAGGTCTGCCTAGGAAAGAGTGAGGGAATGCAGACCCTGCCTCTGGGGGATGAGTGCCAGTGTCCTGTTGCCAGGGGACCCGTGGGTGGGATCCTGGCCAGTCCTGTTTTTTTGGAGACATACAGTGCTTAAAAGAGTCCTAGGTAAAGGCAGCAAAGATGGAGAAACCCTGGGTTTCTTTCTTTGCACAGAGGACCAGTTAAGGGTTAAGTAGCGGATGGAAAGGGAATCAGATCTGTTCTGGTCTTTTCAAATTCCTTAAATACAATTTCTGGGGCTACTTTGGATATTAATTGTGTTTTCCAAATTTAGGAACAAACTCCTTTTTCTGCCAAGGGAAAAACAAAAAGACAAAAGAGAGAGAAGAAAATCTCAAGATATTGAAGGGCTTCATCTCCCCCCTCCACCTGATTATTAGCTGGTGAGACTGATGTGTGGAGATACTTGAGATCAGGGTGGCAGAGAGCACTCTGCAGGGCCGAAGATGCACCATCTTCGAGAGCCCCTTGTAGTTCCTATGTTCCTGAGGAGGAGGCTGCCTTTCCTCCAGGCCCCACCTGGGCTTCCTGGAGGCGGAGAGGAGCTGGTGGCAGACTGGAGCTGCGTTTTCCTTATTTTGTGGAAGGCATTCTCCACTCTGAAATGGAGAAGGTGACCATTTCCCTGTGTGTGGTGCTGTGGGGTGAGGAGAGCCTGGGGCCAGGTGTGTTGGTGAGGAAGGACTTTCCTTCTCACGTGTTGTCTCCCTGTCACTGTAGAGTCGTGAGGGTGAGTTTGAGGGCAGTGGTGAGGTCTCCCTGTCTTCACTGACTGGTGATGTGTGAAAGCTGACCCCTGCCTGACTCCCGTGGCAGGGCAGAAATACATTGAGGCCACAGAGGGGGGAAGTGCTGTTCTCACACAGGATCAATTCTTTACCCTCCCTCCCTTGAGAGCGACATCGATGCCTGTGCTGCCGTTGTGGCCCTGCCCTCTGCAGTGGGGTCATCAGCCGTCTGGACTGGCGCTGGGCTTTTTTTTTTCCAGTTCTGGGTTTTGAACCCAGGGCCTTGTTCATGCTAGACGAGAGCTCTATCACTGAGCTTCGTCCTAAGTCTTTTGAAAAAAAAATTAATTTAATTTTGTTTTTTTTGATACAGGGTCTGGCTGTGTAGTCCAGGCTGGCCTTGAACTCTTGATGATCCTCCTGCTTCAGTCTCCTTAATGCTGGAGTTACAGGCATGTGCTACCACACCCAGCACAAATTTTGAGACAGGAACTTGCTGAATTGCTCAGGATAGGCTCAGACTTGTGATCCTCCTGCCTCAGCCTCATGCATAGCTGAGATTAGAGGCATGCACCACAACAGCCAAGTTCTGACTCGGAGTTATGTGCAGCTACCTGTGGATTTTTTGCAGGTCAGGCTTTTGTAACCACATGAGGACTTGGAAGTGACCTATGGATGCTCTTTCTGGGGAAACAGGGGGTAGTTTATTTGTGCCATGGGGTGTGGTTTCCAGGGAGGAAGGGCCCTGCCTGCTGGATCCTAGAGCCAGGAAGAGTGTGGCCTGTGGCCCCTTCAGGTTTTCTGGAAAGCCTGAGCTGTCAGCATGTGATCTCAGAGCAGGCCTTGGAGATAGCTCCCAGAAAACCCAACAGAATTTGCAACCCACTTGTGGGTTGCATTTTTTTTTTTTTTTTTGTATCAGGGATCGAACTTGGGACCTTGCGCTTGCAAGGCAGGCAGCGGAACCATTGAGCTAAATCCCTGGCCCATGGGTTGCATTTTTGTGGGCGATCTTGTGGCTCACAGAGTGGCACTCCTGGGCCATACTTTGCCTCGCCCCTTGGGCTGGCCTGGCCTGTGTGCCCACTGCCCACGGGGCTGCCCAATTGACCTGGCACACTATTGTGAAGACTTTTGGGAAGCAGTTTTAAGTTTCTAGCAACTTCAAGGATTTTATGTTTAGCCTCAGATGTGAGGACACTTTGTGGTGAAACCTTATCGCTGAGGTGAGGAGTTCTGGCTTTGGGGTGAGTACATTGTGCTTTGTAAGTCAGAGTGAGTGTGTTGAGAAGATGCTCCTTTCAGAGTTGCTAACCTAGTTGTGTGTCTGTCAAATACAGCTGGTTACAATGGGCCTCTAGTGGTTTTGTTCAGAGCTCAGCTTTCTGGAGAAGGAGCAGGAGAGCCCTGGTGTGAGTGTGTGTCTTCTCCCTCTGAGGTGTCCCTCACAAGCTGGTGTGCCCACGGTTCCTGCTTGTAGCTCATGCATCTGGCTTGCAGCGGCTGGGCTGGTGGTGATTTCTTGTGTTGCTTCACACTGACCTCTCAGAACTGGCACTGTGGAAGCAAACTGCTTCAAGGGTGTCAAGAACTTCTGTCATCGTTACTGTTCATTTGCTCATGAATCACAAGCTCTTTTGGCTTATTTGGCATGTTACACATAGGTGGGGCATGCTATGGAAACTAGGCTTTGGCTGGGAGAAGTAAAACAACTGCTTTTGAGGTAATTCTTGTAGCTGTGTCTTTGTAGATGCTGTAAATAGCCTCTGTGTCCTTCCTGCTGGTGGCTTTTGACTGGGTAGATGACAGAAGGCAGCAGTGTGCCGTCTTCAGTAAATGTGTGAGGTTGGGCATTGCTTCCTTAGCAGAGACAGCAGCAAAATCTTGGAAGGGGTTTAAAGCTGCAGTTGGTGGGGTTCAGTAGCACCAGGCAGGCGGGGCAGCCAGGGTGGTGCTGTCCTGGGCCTCACAGAGCTGGGTGGGTCCTTCTCGCCTCTGGAGCTGAGCCCTAGTTCCCAGCCCTTCCCTGGGCCAGGCAGCTTGAAGCAGTGGTCTTTTCTTTGTGGCAGCACAGAGGTCAGCAACCCATCCAGCTTAGGGCTGCTGGAATTCCATTGGGTTTTTTCTGTCGTGTCTTTGAAATTTAAATGAGGAAGTTATTAAATACTTTCACTGGCTTATCTTTGAATAACTTTAATGTGGATTATCCAAAAGATATCTATTCCTTATTTGCCTCTGAATTTTAGGTATTGCCTAAGGAGCAGTACCTTGAGTTTCTATCCTCTCCCCACCACCAGACGTTTATTTGGAAAAAGAAAGAAAATCAGCAATTTAGTAGAGGTAGACAGGCGGGCCACTGGGAGGCGGGGCACGGTGGCCTTGCCAGCAGGTATCCCCGATTTCCTGTGGTGGGTGGCCAGCCACACAGGACCCCGGTGAACTTAAGGGCATGTGTCATCTTCCCTGGGACGGGGATATGGGCACCTCACTGAATTGTAACCTTAATAATTTGTACTTCATGTGTAATGGAAACAAACTTATAGAGATGTCTAAAATCAATTGCAGTGAAATGTAGTTAACTATTACAGCAAATGGTAGTTGATACAGTCTTTTTTTGTTAAACGGAAGAGGAGAAATGGCTACTTGTAGATAAAAAGCAGTGCTGTCAGCCCCAGTTTATCCAAGTGAAACCTCATATACATGTTGCCTTTGTTTTACTTACAGATTGTGTTAGGTTGAAAGTGGTTATTGTGTGCTGCTTCTTTTGTAGTTACGTTTAGAGGGAGGGCCATGCAAATGAGGCAATGGTACTGTAAAAGCTTATAGATTTTTAATTTCATTAGGAAAAAACATTAGGAAAACCTAGGTTATGTAAATGTGCATCCCCACCTGGGATTAAAATGCTGATAGTAGCTCTGTCCTGTGTGGCCAGAAAGGCTTTGGGAGGTCACTGGAGTGGAGACCTACACCCACACCCCAGCCCTCACTGAAGGAGGTGGGCTTTGTACACGGGTCCTTCTCCTGCCCTGCTACCCCTTCCGCCCATTCACTTCTCCACACAGTCCCTGTGTCTTATTTTATTTATTTTTTTGGTACTGGGGATCGAACTCAGGTCCTTGTGCTTGTGCAGCAGGCAGCGAAACCACTGAGCTGAATCCCTGGCCCCATTCCCTGTGTCTTTCCAGCCTTGTGTGCTTGCCCTGGAAGCTGGATGTACTGGCTTGGGGCTCATCCAGTCTGGGACAAGGTTCTGGTTCACTTTCTGGAAAACTTCTCTCCTTAGCTTTTGTGGATGTACAAACCCACCACTTTTCACTGAAGGAAAGTTTCATGAGCGGGAAGTCTTTCCTTCTTTTTTTCTCCAGCCCCCACCCCACCCCCGGTGCCTTAATATATTAAAATGAACATACAAAGAGTCGCACACCATTTTCCAGAAACACAGTCAAGCCAGCTCTGGCATGTCAAGTGTGTGTAATGGGCTCCATTATTCTGCTCTTCTTTTCTCTCTCTCTTTATTTTTGAGACAGGGTCTTGCTATGTAGTTCAGGCTGGGCTTCAACTCACTGTGTAGCCCAGGCTGGCCTCGAACTCACAGTGATTCTCCTGCCTCAGCCTCCCAAGTGCTGGGATTACAGGCATGCACAACCATACCTGGCTGTTTTTTTCTCAGAGGGGTTGCTTTGTTGCTGTCATTTACACCCATTCTGATTATGTACTGAATGGATTTTGTACACATGTGTGCACACCACACACACCTGCAGGTAGCATATCGGTCTTTGCCATTGTACACTGGTCTGCTTGGTTCTTCACGTGATACTGGAGGCTGACTGAGTCTGAAAGGCTGGTGAAGGCACTGTTGGCTGCATCAGTTCAGCCACCACACATCTGTTTGGTTTTCACTGTCAAGAATGGTTGAGTAGGGCCGGGGATTTAAATCAGTGGTTCCTGCGCTTGCCTTGTAAACAGAAGGACCCAGAGTTCGATCCCTGGTAACAAACAAACAAACAAAAGAATGGCTGAGTAGCTGGACGTGGTGGTGCACACCTGTAATCCCATCAGTTGGGAGGCAGAGACAAGAGGGTTGCCTCCAGCTTCAAGGCTGGCCTGGGCTACATAATGAGAATGGTTGGGTGTGGTGTGGGTGGCCTGGCAGCACCTGAGCTGCTCAGAGCAGGAGATGCTCCCTGGCCCTGGGGTGCCTAGGGAAATACTTGGCCCCTGATCTTTATTTTTATTTTTGGTACCAGGGATTGAACTCAGGACCTTGCGCTTGCAAGGCAGGTGCAGCACCACTGAGCTAAATCCCTGTCCCTAGCCCCTGTTTTTTAGAGAAGAGCTTGAGAGTGTCAGCCACATTTTCGGATCCTGGGGATTTTTCAGTGGTTTAGTTTAAGGGACATGGATACCTAGTAAGATAGTGATTCCCCCCCCCCCCTCTTTTTTTGGTGTTTTGAGATAGGGTCTTGCTGTGTAGTTCAGGCTGGCCTTAAACTCATGGCGATCTTCCTGCCTCAGCCTCCCAAGTGCTGGGATTACAAGTGTGTACCACCATGCCCAGTGACTTTTCCCCTTTTTAAAACCATATTTTAAAAATGTAGAGTTTTCGTCTTAAGAGCGAGGTGGTGTTCTTGGGTATATACCCCAGCCGTGGGTCCTGGCCCCACCTACCTTCGTTTGTAAGAATTTTCATTGTGGCTGTGTAGTAAGCTCTCTTTACTCTTTTCTTTCACCTTGCTTATCTTTTTGTTTAGAGTTTTATATCTGAAAGACTTTGAAAGAAGCCTTACAGTTCCTAGAGATTCCAGGTTCTGGGTAGGAATTCCCGTTTTCAGCCTGAGTGAGTTTGAAGTTAGACATGAGCTTTATTTTTGAATATTTAGTGTAAGTCTCACAAAAGCAGATAGAACGATGGAACTTTCACATTTACTCACGGTTCCTGGTTCACCACCCCATGTCTCTTGTCCTGTGAATGTCCTGTTCCCAGTCTGATAATGCACTAGCAGGCAGACGTGGAGTTCTGTTTTCCCTTCCCTTCTCCCTTCCCTTCCCTTCTCCCTTCCCTTCCCTGTTCCCTTCCCTTCCCTTCCCTTCCCTTCCCTTCCCTTCCCTTCCCTTCCCTTCCCTTCCCTTCCCTTCCCTTCCCTTCCCTTCTCCCTTCCCTTCTCCCTTCCCTTCTCCCTTCCCTTCTCCCTTCCCTTCCCTTCTCCCTTCCCTTCCCTTCTCCCTTCCCTTCCCTTCTCCCTTCCCTTCTCCCTTCCCTTCTCCCTTCCCTTCTCCCTTCCCTTCTCCCTTCCCTTCCCTTCCCTTCCCTTCCCCTCCCCCCCTCTATTTTTCCTTTTCATTTTTTGTTTTAGTTTTTGAGACAGGGTCTCACCAAGTTGCTCAGGTGGGACTTAAATTAGTGATCTTCCTCCCTCCTGAGTATTAGGGTTATGGTTGGTGCCACTGCAGTTGGTGATTTTTTTTTTTTTTAATTCTCAATGACTAAAAAAATTAACACCGAAGCTTCTGGAAGAACCACTTATACTTGCTTTTTGTTATGGTTTAGATCTAAAATGTCCCTTAAAAGTCTTATGTGTGTGGAAGGTGATTGGGTTGTGGAGGCCCTGTACTCATCATTGGATTCAGCTGTTGATGAGCTGAAGAGGCAGGTCACTGGGGGTGTGACCTAGGAAGGTGCTTCTCTCTCCTGGGTCTTCCCTCCTCTCTGCTTCCTGGCTGTGGTGGAATGAGCAGCAGTCCTCAACACAGGCTTTTCTACCGTGCCATTTCTGCTGTGGAACAAAACTGGGAGCCAAAATGAACCTCTTCTTTAAGTTGTGGGTATTGGGTATTGTGTCTCAGGTTTTTTATGTCATTTGTGCTCTCTCTTGCTTTTTCATTGACTCCAATGAGTCTTATATTATTCTTTGCATCATCTAGCAGCTGCTGGGTTGATTTCTTGTAGTCTCTTGCTGTTTTTGAGATCTTTCTTTTCATGATTGCTAACCACAGTCCTGTCTTCTCTACCTGATATTCTGTCCTCACATTGGCTCATTCTGCTGCATATACTTTCAGTGGAGTTTTTAATCCCCTGGATATTTGAATCTGTTTCATGGATTCCATTTCTTTCCTATGCTTGGCATTCATAGTTGCCATCGTTTTCCTGAGCTCCTCCTTTTTTTTTTTTTTGGTACTGAGGATCGAACTCAGGTCCTTGCAGTTGCGAGGCAGGTGGCAGAACCACTGAGCTAAATCCCTGGCCCTCCTCCATTTTTTTTTAATCTGTATATGCTCTATAGGCACTAAGCATTTCTTTCATTCTGGTCACCATCTCTGTAGTTATCTGAGAAGTTATTTCTGCTTTGATTTTTTTTTTCTAGAGCTTCGTTCATCTGCTTTGTTACTTCTGCCGTTACCACTTCAGAGAGTCCAGGTGGGTGACTTTTGGATTGTTCCACTTCATTACCCTCCGGGTTTGCCTTTGGTGAGCTGAAAGTCTGGGGGGGTGGGGTGCATCTTGTTCAAGTGTCTTCTCACTTTCTTTTTTTTTTTTTTAAGTTTAATTCTTGAGTTGATGCTTGTAAATTGCTTATGGTGAGTAGCTTTATTGCCAGTATTCAGAACCCTCAGGAAATGACCACTTCTCAGAGGTATCTTCCTGGTGTAGCTTGCTTTTGGATTTTCAGTCTGTTGGAAGATTCTATCTCTTCAATTTATTGGGAATGAGAAGTTTCTGCGCACTTGGCCCAGCCACTGGTTCTTTGGCACTGACCTATAGTTTTATTTTGTTTTCAAGACTCCTCGGCAATCTCAGTCTTGGTATACCAGGAAGGAAAACTGATTAGCACAGTTATATCACCTTGGCTAAAGTAGTACAATGAACAATAACAATAGCATCAAATATAGCCTAGAAAATGACAAACTATGGTAAACTATTAATTTGCCACCTTTAACTGTATGAACTAGATTTGTGGTTATGTAACAAAATCTGAAATGAACCAGAAAATTGTATGCAATAAATAAGCCCTTAATATGGTGATTTTTACCCTTAGGGAAGAAGATTTTAAAGGGTTGGGGGGAGATAGAGAAATAGAAGAAGAGGAAGAGATTAGAAGCAAAGCTGAACGACAAACAAAGATGTAGATCTTATAAACTTTGGGAAACTGGTGAAGATAAGAGGGAAAAGAAGGAAGAAATACAAACCAGAACAGAACAACAGAAAACTAGAAACCATGTTCAAACAATCAAGAAAAAACAAAACAAGAACAAACCAGAAAAGAGGGGAAAAGAAAGAAAGAAATGGAAAAAAACCAAAGCAGTCCAGTCCAGGAGTGGCTCTACTGTCACTGGTAGACACCATGGGTAGACAGAGTCCGGAGCTGAACTGACTAATCCCAGCAAGCCAGCTGCAGCACACAGTGGGGCAGTGGATAATCCCAGCCTGTCTCACCTTTACTTCTGCTGAAGTTCAGGCTGGTTTCTGGCTGTGAGGCTGGAACCGGAGTTTTTGAGCTTGCAACAGTCCATGTGTGTCCTGCCAGCTCGAACTCTGCTCCCTGCTGACTTGAACCCAGCTCCCGGACCCCTGCTGGTTTGAACGCCGCACCCCTACGCACTGGGAGCCACTAGATCTAGTCGGCCTCTAGGTGTTCTGCGTTCCAAGCTCAGTTGGCCCCTGTCTAAGATGACTACCAGCCAGCCCCCCTCTCCTGGGTGTTGTCTGAACCCACATAGCTCACCAGCCGCTGCAGTCCACTGCGTCCACTGCTCCGTCCAATGGTGCAGTTCTCTGTGGAGGCCTCTGAGGTCGCCAGAAGTCACTGTGCATCTGTAGGTCCAACCTGCTGTTCCCACGTTGTGAGTCCAGGCTCTGGGAGAAAGGGCTGCTTGCTGTCTTCTTCTTCTTCTTCATTAAAGTCTCTCTCTTCACTCTCCCCGTGGACTTCAGTTCTCGCCTCAGACCCTTCCTGGGTCCGGGACCCACTTTCCTCCCTCCCGGCCTCACACACTGTATTCCTGCGTCAGGACGCCCGATCTCGGAGAGGCGCCTACTCTGCTGCCCACCACTCCCTGGGTATTGTGTCTCAGTGATAGGAAAGCGAGACACCTTTCTTACACCTTTTTTGAATTTGACCTTGGCCTTCCTAAGGCTTTTTAGTTCAGAGCAGGGTCTTGGAAGGTGTTCTCATCAGTGAGTTTTGTCTGGGGAGATCCACAGTGTGCCTTGTAGGCATGAGATAACTGTGGCTAGACTGTCACGAAGATTTATTTTTGACCTCGTGCTTTTCTTCATGGCATGGCTACTGTCATTTGATGAGGGTAGTAGCCAATTCCAGCCTCCAGAGCACAGTGGTGGTGTGGACTGAGTTCTGTGATCAGTGTTCTTCACGATGACAGCTTGTGTTGAGGACCAACACCACCCTACCACCCTCCTGGGTTTTGTGAACTTGCCCGTTTTGACAGCAGCAACTTAGCTGCACCCAGGCTGCAGCAGAAAGACTGGGTATTCTTTTTCTTTTTCTTTCCGGTACCAGGGATCAAACTTGGGTCTTTGCGCTTGCATAGCAGGTGGCGAAACCACTGAGCTAAATCCCCGGCCCAAGACTGGGTATTCTTGAGTTCACACAGATGTCTTGAGGATAAGAAAGAATCCTTGCAAGGAGCTGTTTTTCTGGACTTGTTATATGATTTTTAAGTGGAAAGAAGGTAAAGCTAATGCTTAGGTAAGAACTGCAAGGTGTACACCCTATTCATATTTGCACACACTGGTTGGCATTCTCTCTTATGCAGGAGTGTTGGGACTTGGAAAATGCAAGATGTGGTACTATGGAGAAGAGGGGCATCAAATGTGTTTTGCTGGCGGCATAGGAGGTCAGATGTTGGTACCACCTTGTGGATGGGGTCTTGGTATGGGAATGGAGGCCAGGCACTGCCACTGCAGTGTTAGGACTGTGTGACTTGGGGCTCTGTGGTGAGTAGGAGCCACCATACTGAGGGAGGAGGAGGGGTTTGGGATGGAGCAAGGAGTCAAAGATCTGTCCATCATCCTGGGCCAGGGATGGGGACCCTGTGCACGCCTAAACCACATCAAGCCTGTCATCCTGGGACGAGGTGGGAACCCCATGCTCTCCTAGACCTCTTGTTGCCATGTGGCTGAGCACTTGGCTGTAGAGGGCTCTTGACCTGTGGGCTGAGGCACTGTCCTCTAGCTGTGAGGATTTCTATGTGTGTGGGGGGGGGGGGGGCGGGGGGCCCTCCCAGGGCTCTCAGGTTTTCCAGGACTGCTTGGAATGGGACATTCTGGGGTAAGGTTCCCCAGGCTGTGGGTTCCCCAGGTGGGGGTTCCTCAGGCGTTCCTGTGCTGTCGGGTTCCTGAGCCATAGGAGGGCCATTCTTTCCATGGTAAAGCTGTGGGGCTTTCACGTTTCTATTTCTCATTGCTCCCTGGAGGTGAGTTTGTGCCAGGAGCTGGGATCCCCTGAGGCTGTGGGCTGCTGTGCTTGGCACCAGGCAGATTTCAGTGGAGCTCTGTGGCCTTGACAGTTTGTGGAGTTACTTCACGCACTCTCTCCACAGCATGTCTCACTGTACCAGGCCCTGAGCTTGTCATTGCCACATGGCCTCACTGTGTTAGCCAACTGACTTTGATGGGGCCCACGGTGTGCAGACCACTGGCATGTGGCCCAGGCCCGACTCCAGAGCTGTGTGGTTGTATGGCTGGTGTGGCCCTCACTGCACCTCCAGGAATTACCTTGTGTGGCTTCTGTGGGAGACTTGTCTACTCCTGCACATTTCCATCACAGTGCTCTATTTCTGTGGACATCAGGTCTGGTTTCTTGATGCCTCCTTGTCTAGATCTTGCTCCTGTGTTACGTGTTTCCAGTCCTCAGGGTTCTCTTGGCCTTTTCCTTTTTAAGAAACTATATGGCACTCATGTGCACACATACATACTGCACATATACACATAGATACATGTGTACATACACAAATGCATACACATTTACATACATGGTATACTTTTCCCCCAAAACCATTTGAAGGTATGTTCAGACTTTATACCACTATATCCTTGCTTGTGCACAAGGCATTTCTCTTATATAATCACAGCACAGCGAATAAAATCAGGACATTTCACACTGATACTGTTGTTCAGTCTGTTCTGTATACAGTAGTCATAGCAATTTCCTTTGCAGCAGCTTTTCCTGTTTGGGACAGTGTACAGTGCAAGTTATCATTCAATTCTTTAGTGGGGATAGTTCTTCAGTCTTTGTCTTTCATGAAGGGGTATTTTGAAATATACAGACCACTTGTTTTCTAAAAGGCCCCTTGGTTGGAGTTTGCTAGATGCTATTCATGAATAGTTCCAGGTTGTGCACCTTGCAGGAAACCACAGAAGTAATGCTATGTGGATAGTGTGTCCACCAGATGTGTTGTCACTTTGGCCTGTGATTGGTCATACTGACTTTTCCTTTAGTGAAGGTAATGCCACTGGCTTTCCCAACTCTGGTTAGTTTTTCCTATGTAAGTAAGAATACTTTGAGATTATGTAAATCCCTGTTTCTTATCAGACTTTGACCCAGCAGTTTTAGGGTCCGTTGATGATGCATCAGACCTGAACCAATATGATGGTAGTAGTAAAATGGTGAATTTTAACTTCTGTCCTCATTTTGCATTCACTGTTTGGCATTCTAGTATAAAGAAGAGCTTTGCCTTCATTTTCTTACTAACAGTCCATCTGTTTAATGTTAGTGTGGACTCATGCTCTCCTTACTGTGTTCAGTGGGTTACAGTCCATTACTGTCATCATTCATTTTTTGTTTCTTGAATTTCCCACATTTAGCCAGCAGGAGCGCCTTCAGTCTTTGCTGTGTTCTGATGACATATTTGTCATCCTTTCAGCACTTACTTTCTTGGGCAGTGCATGATGCTCTGAACTCAATTTATACTTTGCTTGCCCCAATCTGGCACTAGCTGTTCCTTCAGGAGCTTTGGGTCTTAGAGGAGATGGTGCATAGGAGCCAAGGTACAGTTCTTCGTGCACCTGTTGCTGCCAAGGGCCATTGATTTGAGGACCCTGATGTAGTTGAGTTTCTGTTGTTTATATTGCTGTTGGCATCAGTTTCCATGCCTAAACCCAGTCCTTATCCTCGTTCAGGTGTGTGTGTAAGGCTCCTCTGCAAGGGAAGACACAGGGCACCCCAGTCAAGTGGGTCCTTTTAGTGTCAAGATTTCATTTCTCCACGCTGAGCTGGAGATGGATCAGGACTTGACATCTGCCAGTGGATCTGTTTGCTTCTGTCATTGCAAGTATGGGTGTGAAAAACAAGTGACAATGCAAGAACTGGGGTGGGATGAGACTTGTTATGTTTTGGGCTGCAGGTCTCATCCATGAGCCTTTCCTAGCTCGGTGTCCACGCACATCAGGAGTTCTGAGCACTGTATAGGTTGTTGGCCCCTTTGCAAAAGGGCTGAGAACATGTTTCCTCTTGTTAGATTAAATGTGGGTTCACCACAGAGCATTTGGATTTCACTTTTACTTCCTACTCTGGTCTTGGGCTAAGCTTTCCACGTGCATCCCTGGCACTGCCCTGCTTTGTGCCGTCCCTGCACGAGGATCACAGAGCGGTTGTAGCTTGGCCTTTCCTTGCTCCACGCAGCAGATATGGATTGCACATCTAGGGTGTTCCCAGCAATCATTTGGGTCTGTCCTTTGTGAGAAACAGATGTACAGGTGGAGGTAGAGGCTTGTGGGGGTGCCCAGGCCCTTCCTAACCCTTGGGAAGGTCCTATCTATTCCTCTTCCTACATGCTGGGTCCTGGGATGTGCTGGGGATGTATCAGGAAAGGACCAGTGCCTCCTCCTGGAGCCAGCTGGTGGGACAGTAAGACAGGGCAGGGGACAGGAGGAGTGCTAGGTGAGCTGTGTCTACTGAGGCCCACCTTAGAGATTTCACAGCACCCTGATCTCTCGGAAGTTAACCTGTTTGTTTCTGCTCCTTCTCTTCCTACTAGAACAGGAATCTTTTTCTGAAAAGATTCACAGGTTACTTTGACCTCAAAGGTCTCTGTTACATGTTGTTCTTTGTTGTTGTCATCCTTGCTGTTTACAAGCCTTTGAAGATATAAAAATCACTCAGGACTAGCCTGGTCCCTGCATTCGATGTCAAGTTTGCTGGGTATGGGGCAAGTCTTGTGTACCACTGAGGTTTTCTGTCTGCCTGGGACATGATGGGTGTTCAGTCATAGTGGTTGACCTTCACTCCAAGTGCTGGGAAGAGATAACTGCAAACGTGCACCAAGTCCCATCAGTTGCGATCAGGCAGTCCTCACAAGCCCTTCCTGAATATACATGCTTGCGCTTCAGAAAACAGGTCCTTCCAGAGACATCTGAGGTGCTCAGCCTACATTAAAGGCTGACCTACACTGGAAGGAAGAGTCAGGGAAGGTGGGAGGGGATAGCCAGGAATTGGCAAGGAAAGTTTGGCCCTGCTCATACCCTTTCTTGGCCCATGTTTCTAGGGTGTAAGGAAGTTAACCAGCCCTTCCCAAGAAGGCCGCTGGTGGGAGCATTCAGGAAACACTGAGGATGTCAGGCATTTGTTTTCAGCAGGATTGAGGAAGGAAGGGTAATGTGGAGGTTGGGGACTCTGAGTGACAAGTGGGCAATGGCCATGCTCTTGGGAGCCAGATGTGGTGTGAAGTAAAATTAGCAGTGAGGTCAAGGTTCAGTGGGAACATTCTGAAAAAACTTCCTGGTGTCTTTGGAAAAAACATTCCAGGAGTTATCAGAAGTGTGATGGGTGTCAGGCCCTTAAATTCTGGGAGCCCAATATCAGAGGGGTCTGCCTCTGTTCTCCTGGCCCTAAATGTGGGCAGGGCCTTTGCTGATGTCCTGCTCTTGCTGCATCTGTCAAGACTTGTAATGTTAAGAGCATTTTTGTGTGTTTATATTTACTTCTCCAACAACTCTAAACCTCTTCAAACCTCTTTTTGTCTTAAACGAATCTCTGGACACCTTCTATGATACAGTATATGCCTCCACAAGGTAGACATTTAAATATTTAGTGAGTTGACTATCTTACTGAATTTCCTGGATTTATCCATTTCTGTACCCTTTTTTAAAAGTTGTTAGACATTTGAAATACTTAGGTCAATGATGGCGAACCTTTTAGAGCTTTCAGTGATGATAGATAACTGGCTGCGGCACACATACTATTGGTTCGCCACCACTGACTTAGGTGAATTATTGGTGGCAGCAGAATGCATATCAAAATAAATTATAGCATTCCTATGACATAACAAAGCATTTCAGATTTCTAATTATATCAGTAATACATGAACACATCCTTATTGTTGAAAAGGTGTCTTCAGAACTATAGAATAGGTGAATATTTGTTTGGACTATTTTCTGAGTGCTGCCCTCCTCCTGGAGGTAACTGTGCTCTCTATAGGTCAAACTCAGCTTTGAGAATCTGATAGTGAGTTTTGTAACTATGATTTGTTTTGGGGAAATCATGCTAGTAGGTTGTGCAGTCTGTCTCTGCTGTATCCAAGTTGACAGCTTTTTGTTCTGTTTTTAAAGCAGGCAGTTCCAGCCAAAGGGGAAACTAAGCAGGATTGCTGCATGAAAACCGAGCTGCTGAGAGAAGGTAAGGACTGTGTTCAATGAATGGAGAAGTGCTTTTGTTACATGTGCTCTGCCTAGCATCTGTCTCAAGGTTGCTAACTTTTTGGTTTTACCCAGAGTTATTGTATAATTTCTCATCTCTTTGGATTCCTGAACAGATGGATAGTAAACAGACAGACCGACGCGCGCGCACACACACACACACACACACACACAGATCTGCTTGAGAAGGAAGAAATAAAGTATGAAAAGCAAAACCTCTACATATCCTTACTCAAAAGTACACCTAGAAAGTGAAAGTAAATGGTCACATGAGTGTTACAGCATCTTAATCCATCCCATTGAAAACTGGAACCCACCCAGGCTTCACCTGATAAGAAACTGGATAGACAAACTGTGGTATATTCACATGATGGAATGGTGAGCAGGTAGCGTGCATGGTTCATGCAACAACGTGGATGAAGCTTACATGTGTTTTGCCAGGTGAAGGAAGCCATAACCCAAAGGCCACATGCTGTGTGACTCCATTTATATGACATTCTGAACAAGATAGACGAGAGGCCTGGAGGACCTAGGGAGAAGCATTGAAAGGGCAATGGGAGGGAATGTGGGGAGGCAGCTGTTGGGTAAGGAGTAGGTGTGGACACTTGGTTCTGTGCATGCTAAGATGCATGCACCTATAGTGCTGGGCCCTGAGTGTGCACATCAGACCACACTAGAGAGGAGCTGGCCAGGTAACTTGGAATGCAGTGTTCTGACTAGACCCCTCAGGGATGGTGCCAGGACCTGTGGGGGCTCTGGCTCAGATCTGCCTTCTGCCAGTTAGCAGGCTGCCTCTTTGGCTGCATCCTGCCCACACCCTGAAGATCTCTGGGTGTTGTAGGTGTCCAGCTAGCTTGAAGCCTCTTAACTACTTGCTTCTTGTGTGCAGTGGCAGCCTGCTGCTCTCTGCCAGGTCTGGGGTTCGTCCACTCATGCTCTCTTCACCCACCATAGACCTCTTAGGACCTGTCTGGTATTTGTTTCCCATCTGTTGACCCCTTCCTGTCTCTGCTGCTCCTCTGTTCCTTGGAATTTTCTAATGTATCAGGTGCGACAAGACTATTCAACCCTTTCATGCTAGCATTTGCCCTTCTCTTTCTCCCTTTTTAGTGTCACCCAGTAGCTCTTTTCTTCTATGATAAACAGTATTAATATATATCCATAAGTTATTTCTGATTTTATATACAATTAATTTACTATTTCTGAGTAAGTATACATTTGCTTTAGAATTTGATATATAACCTCCAGGTTAAAGAAGTTTCTCTACCTATTCTGTTTTGTTAAGGGTGCAAAAACATTGATTAATAACCATTGATTCATTCAGAAAAGATTATTAATTGCATACATGGTGTGTGCCAGTCCTGTTGGTGTGCTGCATCCCAGAGGTGAAAGGACAGATAACTAGCATGATCAACAAACAAGGCAGTGTGTTAGGCGATAGGTGTGACAGCAGCATAGGAGCAAGGTGGCAGGGGTAGAGCCTAGTGGAAGCTAGGCTTCCTGCAGGGATGTGATCATGTGTTTCCTGCCTCTGCCCATTGTCAGGTTAAAGTGTGCTCTTTTGCCTCATGATACACAGACAGTTCTTGTTTCTGACCATCTTGGACATGACTGAGTTGTCAGAGGAAGCAGCTTCCAGAGAGGGGTATCCTGCTAATTCATGTGAAGCTGCTTCTGGAGTGTTTTTTTTTTTTTTTTAAGACAGGGTCTTACAGTGTAGTTCAGGTTGGCCTCAAACTTGAAGTGATCCTCCTGCCTTAGCCTCCCAAGTGTTAGGATTACATATGTGCACCACTATACCTAGCCTATTTTTATATCTAAACAATACCCACGTTTTTCTTACTGTAATGACTCCTCTGACTTAACCAGAAGTTAATTTTAAGAAATTATTTTATATTTAATCTATTTGAAATTAAGTACTGGTTTGTGTATGAGATGAAAGGATTTCTGTAGATGTTTTAGGGAAGCCAGTGAATGGGCTGCAGTTTCTGCTGGTGATGGAGCTGTGGAGGCCAGCTGCCAGCCATGGTGATTCTCTCTCCTCTTTCAGATATTCCTATGGCTGCCGATGAAAGTCCTGCCGAGAAACCAGCGGGAGAGGCTTCTATGGCTGCAGATGGCGAGACAAACGGGGCCTGTGAAAAGAGCGGCGACACAGATGCAACTAAACACACTCAGGAGAGCACCAGACCTAGCCCCCAGGAAGGCAGCAACAGAGCGGCCCGGATAGCGGAGAATGGGGTTTCAGAAAGAGATACAGAAGTGGGAAAGCAGAACCATGTCGCTGCTGATGACTTCATGCAGACATCAGTCATTGGTAGCAATGGATATTTCTTAAATAAACCTGCTCTACAGGGGCAGCCCTTGAGGACTTTGAGCACCCTGGCCTCCTCACTTCCTGGCCATGCTGCAAAAACCCTTCCTGGAGTGGCTGGTAAAGGCAGGACTCCAAGCACACTTCCTCAGGCGCCAGCCACAGCACCAGTGCCTGGGGTCGGGGGAGCAGATGTGGAAGACCGGAAGCCTGCAGCCCCTGGCGCCGATGTCAAGGTTCACAGGGCACGCAAGACCATGCCGAAGTCCATTTCGGGCCTGGTAATTCTGTCCCTTCTCTTGCTACTTCCTTTCTTCTCTTTTGACTTAGTCATGGCAAGTAGACCTCTGTGGATTAAGAGAAAAGGTAGTGAACAGCAGTGGTCATGTGATAGGTGGTCATTTCCAGCCCGGTAAGCAGTTAGGAGATGCTGCTTGTGCCTTTGTGGAAATGACACCTCCCTGGTTGTGTCTTTTTGGAGAGGATTCTCTCACCTCTGTGTGGAGACGCATCAGGCACTGCTGAGGAGACTGCTTCTTCATCTGCTGTGGCCCAGAGGCATCAGTCCAGCTCAGTGGAGCTCAGCACCTACTGTCTAAGTAAAACATGAGTGGCAGTGAATCTGTTAGGGCCAAGTGTGATGCAGGTGGAAGGACAAAGGACCTGAGATTCACCAGTCTTGTCTTACCTTGAGAAATGAGTGAGTCTTGCACCCTGGACATTTGACATAGGCAGTGCTTCCCTGAGTTTAGAATGGAGCGTGCTCTTCTTACCATGTCCTGCATAGCAATTGTTTTCACAGTGTCGGCTGTGCTGTTACCTTGCTTTTCAGTATTAATTTGGCTGGGATGTATTCTGGGTTATGATCACCTTCCCTTGTATTTTCTGGTATTTGGCATTGCTGGTGACATTCTGAACCTTACTTGTCCTTCCTGTATAGGCTGTCTGCTGTTTCCTCTGCAACCTTAGGGTTCCAGGACTGTTTTTTCCTCTGTGAGCCCTGCCAATCTGAGTATTTGTGCCTGTCAATTTCAGGAAAATATTGTATATGATTTTCTTTCCATCTTCTTCAGGTGGATGTTGGGTTCCATCTCTATGGACAGCCTTGCTTTTCTCCAATCCACTTTACATTCTTCTGTTCAATCCATGTGTTTTTGTTTTTTATTAAGTTTATTATTGGTACATTTTAGGTATACAATATAGTTACATTCATCATTGCGATCTGTACCTACCTGCACATGATGTATCTTGGTTGTTATTTTTTCGCCATTCCCTGGCCCTCCCTTCACCCCCCTCCACCCTTCCATATTTACAAATAATTTGTTTCCATTTTCTCACATTTTTTCTTATCCCTTCTTTCCTTTCCCTTATCCCTCCCATTTCCCTTATTCCCTTAGACCTTTTCTTCCTATTTCACAGTATCAGTTATACATGTTGATCCTTATTTACACTTTTAGTTTTTCACACTAGAGAAACTATTCGGTATTTACACGTGTGTCCTATTTATTTCACTTAAGAGGGTGGCCTCAGTGTGCATCCACTTAGCTATAAATGTCTCTAGTTTCTCATTCTTTATGGCTGAGTAGTACTGTTTTATAAAAAAACCCTGTCTTCTTTATCCAGTCTCCAGTTGATGGGCACTTGGGCTGTTTCCAAGTTTTAGCTATTACAAACTGTGCCGCTGTAAACATGGGTGCACATATATCGCTGTGGTAAGATTCTTTTAATTCTTTTGGGAAAATACCCAGCAGGGGGATAGCTGGGTCAAATGGGACCTCTAGCCCTAGGTCTTTGAGGTATCTCCATACTGACTTGCACAGTGGTTACACCAGTCTGCACTCCCACCAACAGTGGAGAAGGGTTCCTGTCTCCCCACAGCCCCGCCAACATTTGTTACTGGTTGATTTCTTGATAGCAGCCATTCTTTCTGGGGTGAAGTGGAATCTCAGCGTTGTTTTCATCTTTCAATCCTTATGTTGATTTTGACTTTTTTCTTACTCAGTACCTGATTAGTTCTTTTAATTAAAACCAGTTCTACATCATATTTCCTCTTATCCTTCAAGATGTATTGATTTTAATTTTTTCATAGTCTCTGTTAATGAATTTTGTTTCCTCAAAGGTGTACCATTTCTAAATGGTAGCTTTTGTGTGTGGTTGTTTCTCCCCTCCAGTGCTGACTTTTCTCCTTTAGGGGTATGCTTGCTTTTTTTTTCAGCGGCAATGGAGCAAACTGACTGAGCACTGGATATGGGTCTCTGGTCATTAGAGTGATTGTGGGGTGATGATGGGTGCAGCCTGGAGGTGCACTGGCAACCACCAGCCTCAGACCTTGAGATCCCATTGCCTATAAGTGTTGTCCACTGCTAGGCTACCTCCTTGTGCGACACCTGCCAGTAGCCCTGGTCCTGGCCCAGGGGCTCTCCAGCTCGCATCTTTGCCAGCCTGACTTGGTTTTATTTTTTTTAATTTTTTTTGGTACCGGGGCTCGAACTCGGGTCCTTGGACTTGCGCAGCAGGCGGCGAAACCACTGAGCTAAATCCCTGTCCCAGCCTGACGTGGTTTTAACCTTTCACAGTATTTTTCCATACATGTCACTGTTTTGGAAAATTTTTAAATAATTACAGATTAACAGAATATTGTAAAAATAGTAAAAGCTGGGCATGTTGGTGCATGCCTGTAATCCCAGTGCTTAGGAGGCTGAGTAAGAGGATTGCTGCGAGTTCAAGGCCAGCCTGAACTATGTAGTGAAACACTGTCTCAAAAAAAAAGGCAGGGACAGAGACATCCCGTGTTGTGCACCCCCACCCCTTTTTGGTACTGGTGGTTGAACTCAGGACCTTGTACTTGCCAGGCAAGTGGGGTGCTACTGAGCTAGATTCCTGGCCCCTGTTCACCCTTCATCCAGTCTTCTTTCATGGTAGCACTTTTTGTACCTAGAGTATAGTGTCTAGACAAGGACACTGACATTGGTATACTCTACAGCTCTTACTCAGTTTTACTGAAACTTAGGTGTATATGCATGTGTATGGTTCTGCAGTTTGATTGCATGTACAGATGGGTGACCACCACAGTCCGAGAGTGGAACATTCAGTCATGCTGGATCCCCCATGGCACACTCCTCCCTGACCCCTAGTAACCTCTAGTCTGTTTTCTGTTTCTATAATTGAGTTATTTCAGATGTTGTATGAGTGGAATTATAAAGTGTAGAACCTTCAGGGATGGCTTTTTTCTGTTCAGCATAGGTCTCTTGAGAACTGCCCCACTTGTGTCCTGAGTCTGAGTCTACTCCTCGGGCTGCCTGGTTGTCTACCATGGACCAGGTGCAGTTCAGCTGCTTCTCACTAAGGATACTTGGGCCTTTCCCATTTGGATTATTGTGTTAAAGCTGCTCTGAGCATTTATGGACGTTTTTGTTTGCACACGAGTTTCACCTCTCTGGATTGACTATCCAGGAGTATAATTACTTGGTTGGTGATGATTGGATGTTCTGTTTTATACTCGATCTTAGCCAAAAGGCCAAGAAGCAATGGATGTTCCTTTTTATAAGAAACTGGCAGGTCTTCAGCATTCCAGAGTATCTGCGTATCTTATGTTCCCTAGCAGTGGAGGGACCATCCAGTTTCTCGCATCCCCACCATCATTTTGTGATGCCGGCTGTGGCTTTCTTAATCTGATGGAGTGTGGTGGCATCTCCATGTGTTTAACTTGAGCTCCTCGTGGGTATTGCTGTGGAGGTTTCTTGATTGCTCATCTGCCAGCAGTGAGTCATCACTGCTGAAATGCCTTTCATGCCTCTCCTTCCTTCTATGATTAGGTGGTTTTGTTAGCATGGAGATTTCTTTATCAGATGTGTGTTTGCAGTTATGTTCTCTCATCTTAAGTTTATCTTCTTCCACTCAAGGAGTCTTTCCCAGAGCAAAGGTTTTTTTCATTTTGATGGAGTTCAGTTAGGTTCCTTTTCTGGACTGTGCTCTTGCTGTGATGTCTAAGAACTCTTTGGGCCAGATTTTGGAGCTTCTGTAATTTCTTTCCTAACTGAATTGTGTATACAGTTAAGGAGCAAGAGGAGTTGACTGGTGGCTCTATGCTTTCTCCTCTGCGTCTGTTCCTGCATCTTGCTCCTTCTCTGTGTGCTTACCACTGGGCTGTGGATGTGGGAAGGGAGGTGACCTTTCCACTCCACTGTGAGGCAGGGGTTATTCCTTAGTGATGGTGCAAGGGGTGTTGACTTGTGATGTGTGTTCAGCTGTGAGAGCTCACCCTGGTCCCCAGGGACCGGCCAGGCCAGGGCGGCAGAGCCTGGGGTGCAGAGCCTAGCAAGGACGGTTCAGGTGGCCAGCAAAGCTGTGTGATGACAAAGGCCTGTGCTCTGCCCTTCTGTGCACAGGTACTTTTTTCTCATGGCTGTGCTTTGTTAGGCAGTGATATGGACAAGGCCTAGAGTCCTCACTTTGGTTCAGTAGTTCTTAATTTTTTAGAATTTTGAAAATAACCTCTTAAATGAAAAGGTAGATTTTATACCTAATGAAGATTAGCTGCATGTGGTTATTTCCTCTTCAAACTTCATGTGTATGCCAGGAATGTAGCTCAGTGGCACAGTGCTCGCCTGGCAAGTGTGAGGCCCCGAGTTCACTTTCTGGTACCAAAACAAACTTTATGTGTATGTTAAAATTACAGTTTGTATTTATCTGCAAGTACTAGCTAGGGTGGGCTGGCCACTGTCTACTTGCTATCTGCTTCGTAGTTGGTAGGTGGCACAGGAGCAGTAGCTGAGTCGTGTGGTTGGATAGTGACAGCATCAGTGCCCAGCCTTGTGAGCAGAGAAGGGCTTAGCAGCTTTGCATTGTTCCTTGAAACAGTGCTCTGTGTGCAGAGGGTGGTTATCCAGTGGAAGCTGCAGGAAGAGCTGTCGTAGTGCCGAGGGTTTAGCTCCATGGTTCTGCTGCCTGCACTGCAAGGGCAAGGACCTGAGTTCGATCCCCCGTCCAAAAAAAAAAAAAAAGTGCTGTTGTATTTGAGTTGTGGTTTGAAGGAAGAAGAGAGAGTTAATTCCCAGGGGGGAAAAAAAGAGGACTCCAGGAGTGGAGGTAAGTTCCAAGGCCCTCAGGGGAAAGCACAGGGGATACCGCAACAGGGCTCGTGAGCTGGGTGGGTGTCCACTGAGGGAAGCAACAGAAAACTGCGTAGACCTGGGATCACCAGGAAGGTTCCTGCACCAGTCTGTTTTCTGTTCTGTCTCTGGGTAATTTACAGAGTAGGAATTTAGCTTACGGGTCTGGAGGCCGGGAAGACCAGACATGGTGTGGCATCTGGTGAGGGCTTCTTGCTACATTGTGACTCTGCTGAGAGTTGCATAGGGAGACAGAGAAAGCATGCCAGCAGCCAAGTCTCTGGTCTGTGCCATCACAGGACCCTCCCTCACAATCTCCTTGAATCCGATTATCTCCCCAAGATTCCACCCCCAAATACCATTAACATACAGATTTGGAGACTAAGTTTCCAGCATGTAAAGACATGTGATGCATCCAGACCCATAGCCATTCCCTAGCTTGGTGGTCAGATGTGGGGAGCTGCAGCAACCCGACAGAGAGCACCCAGTCCTCGGCCTCCTGCCGCTGTGGGCACAGCCTGCTGCCCTCACCAGTCAGCTGTGTCGTGCTTGCCTTCTCACCTGGGACTCCCCCGTGTGCCTCTCTACCTTACTGTGACCTCAGGGAGTGAATCTTGGGTCCCCCAAACCCATTTTGTGGTGTCCAGTGTTTATCCAGTGCTTTGAATTACAGTTGTTCTCAACTTTGGCCACTCCTCTCTGGTCTCATTGCCAGGAAATGGTATGCTTTGTCAAACTGTGAGTAGGAGATCATTTTTAAATGTAGCCTAATTAGCTATTGTGGAACACATGCCATTTTGATGTTGCGGAGTGTAGCCAGGGTAAACCATGGAAGCACTGCCAAGAGTTTTTAGGTATTTTTTAGCTTAGTAGTATTTACTACCTAATCAAGGGTTGGCAGACTTTTTCTGCAAAGAGCTAAATAAAAAATGTCTTAGGTTTTGCAGACTACATGTGGCTCCTTGTGCAGCTGCTCCCTCTCCGGCTCCCTGCCTCCTCACTTCCTCCTGCTTGTCCCTCATCTTTTTTTTTTGGATACCAGGGATCGAACTCGGGACCTTGTGCTTGTCAAGCAGGCGGCAGCACCACTGAGCTAAATCCCTGGCCCCCTTTGTCCCTATTCTCAGTTAGTTCTTTTTACAGTTAGACTTTTAACATGTTCCCATCGACTTGAACCACCGGTGGTGCATGCATGACCGTCCTATCGGGTGGCTTATACCACTGGTGGTACAAATGTATCTAATCACTTTTATGTCTTTTTACTAATAAAATCACTAAAAAGTCTATAGATAGATCAAATCCAGTTAGTTGCTTGAATTTGAATAATTACTGCCCAAATATAAATTTTTTTTTTTTTTTTTGTACCAGGGATCGAACTCAGGTCCTTGCGCTTGTGAGGCAGGTGATGGAACCACTGTAAATCCCCGGCCCTCAAATATAAATATTAATTCTTTTCATACAAATTAAAATTATCACAATAGTCAGCACAATTATTTATTTCATCAAATTAAAAGAAATTTATTTATATTCTTGAATAGTTTATTAATAACTAGTTCTCTAAATTTTAACATGGAAATCTTTGAAATACCCCATTACTTGTGAATGTAATATGTATTTATAACTGCTGTATGCAAATTAGCTGTATTAAAACTTTTGATGCCATCCCGTGTGCTAAGTCATTTCCTTTCTTTGCATTATTGTAAACAAAGACACCCTGAGAAGCAGTACAAGCTGCCCGATGGGACAGTCATGTGTGTACCACTGGTGGTGGCTCAAGCTGATGGGAATGATCAAATTCAAATCAGAGCCACCCAGCAGTGAGATGCACAAATTACGGCCCGTTGTGAACGTGTTAATAGCTCTTACCTTGGGCCATGGTTTGAGATGCTGACCTCAGTCACCCACCTAGTGACTGGGCACATGTGCCCCACTATTAGATGCTCCTTTGATGACAGCTGTGGTGTGTGGATTTATGAACTCTGCCTTCCCTTAATGGCTCATTTATCTTTCAGTTGAAATGAATTAATGGGGAAAGAACTGATTTGGGGTATGTATTATTTGAGCAACCATCTGCTTGTACACAGTCACTGTTATTAATTGTTTTTGTCTTTGAAGCATACAGCCAGCAAGGATCCCAGAGAAGTTCGGGAAGTGAGAGACCATAAGGAACCAAAAGAGGAGATCAGCAGAAATGTTTCTGATTGTGGACGACAGCAGCTTTTACCCCCTTTCCCATCCCTTCACCAGTCGCTACCTCAGAACCAATGCTACATGGCCACCACGAAGTCACAGACAGGTAAAAGGACACAGCATCTCTCACTCGTTCCTGTTGTATGTCTGGAACCTACACCCTCTGGAAAGAGCTGCTTGGGACATGTGGCCTCTGCACAGCTAGAGAGGCTCCAGCTTCTGACCCATGCCTTCCTTGCACAGCACCTTTGTGCTCCCTGCCCTGGCCTTTTGGCCGCTTGACTCAGTGTTTACTTGTTCTCACTTGCCTTTGAATCCAAGGTGAACATTGTGTTCAGCTTTCACTCTTGGGCTGACGGAGTGGAGAGTTTGGGGTGAGAACTTCCGTGGTCCTGCGTTAGGCACTCTTGGAAGCATGTGATGTGCTGGGTGGGCTGAGGTTTGAGGAGCCTTTGCCTCTGGCTCTGTTACCACGACCATTTTTTCTCGCTGTATTGGACTTGTGTGTCCTCTCGTCAGGCAGGGGAGTTGAACTCTATTACTATGGGAGATCTCTTGTGGGAGGGGAGGAGTAACAGTATAAGTGGCCCCATAAGCAGGCTGCTGATGGGTATATGCTTCAGAGTGAGGGACACCTCATGTCCCCAGGCTTTCCTGTCAGCCTGCAGAAGTATATGCAGCTCTCTTCCAGAAGAGATGGGTGATCCCTCTAGTGAAGAGTTTGAACTTAGAACAGATCGGCTAGCCGGCCTTCTGAATATGCAGGTAGGTCAGCCTGTGCTGGGGCTGTCAACCCAAAAGACCTTATACTTAGGGAGTCTCCCCAGGCTAAAGGTCATGTCTTTTTCTGGACCTTTAAAATATTTTTTATTTTAATGGAATTTCAGATTTCCAGCAAAGTTATGAAAATTCTACAAAGAATTCCTATGTACCCTTAACTCCTTTTACCAAAACCACAATCATTCCTTCCTTTCCGGTACATAGCTTTTTTTTTTTTAATGATTTAAACATCGATTATTCATTGAACATAAGTTGCCCAGTGCAGACTTACACCCTTCCACCTGTAAACACTTCAGTACATTTCCTTAGATAATAGTGTGATGTCTCCAGAAATAAGAACATTCTCTTAAATAACTGCAGTGCAGTAACCAGAATTGGGAAATTAACTTCACTGTGACACAGTTATTTCATTTTAGTACATTGTTCACCTGTTGCCAGTTTTCTGTTCATGTCCCTTACAGCCAAAGAAAGTCAGTTCTGCAGTGGCGCCCTGTAAGTGCAAAGTGGGCTCACACGCCTTTAATCCCAGCGCTCGGGAGACTGAGGCAGGAGGATTGCCATGAGTTCAAGGCCAGCCTGGGCTTCATAGTGGGTTTAAGGGTAGGCTGAACTACACAGTGAGACTGTGTCTCAAAAAAAAAAAAAGTTATTTCTGGCCCTAGATCCCACAGTTACCTGGTTGTTGTGTCTTGTTGGTCTCCTGTAATCTGAAACATTCCAGCCTTCTTTGTCATTCTTGACATTGGTGTTTTGAGAACATAGGCAGGTGTTCTGTAGAACTTGTTGGATGTGGTATTCCAGTCTTCCTCAGGATCAGTTCAGTGACTCACATATGTCTCTAGGAGTTGGGTGGCTTCCTGTCGTGGTAGGGCAGGCAGTGTCTGTAGGTCCTTCCCTCATAATATTCCTGTTTCCCAGGTTGTCCTCAGCAGGTGCCGTGTGCGTGTGCGTGTGTTTGTGTGTGTGTGTGTGTGTGTGTGTAGACTGAGGCTCTGTAGAAGCCTTGCTTTTTTTTTTTTTTTTGGTACCGGGGATCGAACTCAGGGCCTTGCAGTTGTGAGGCAGGCACCAGAACCACTGAGCTAAATCCCTGGCCCAGAAGCCTTGCTTTTTATCACAGCCACCAGGAAGTGCTGTCAGGTAGGGGCCCAGTGGTGGTTTTCTATCTCCACCACTCCCTAAGTTGGTCTGGTCTATTCTGTTGGTGTTGTAAGAAAATGATTCACTCTCCCATCTTATCTAGCTAGTCATCATCTATCTGTCTGTCTTTATTAATGGTATAGCTGGGCATGGTGGTGCACATTTGTTGTTTTTTTTTTTGTATTAAATTCTTTTATTGGTACATTGTAGGTATACAACACAATTACATTTCTCATTGGGAATTGTACCTTTATATAATGCATCTTGGTTCTTATTTTTTCCCCATTCCTAGCCCTCCCTTCACGCCCTCCACCCTTCCCTGTTTACAAAGACTTTATTTCCATTTTTTCCATTTCTCATCATTTTTTCCTTTCCCTTCTTTCCTTTCCCCTGTGCCTCCCACTACCCCTACCCTTTTGGACCTTTTCTTCTTATTTTACATTATCGATTATTCATTCTAATCATTGGTACATTTTAGGTATACAATATAATGACACTCATCATTGGAAATTTGCACCTTTACATAGTCTCTCTTGGTTCTTATTTTTCACCCTTGCCCAGCCCTCCCTTCAACCCCTCCAGTCCTCCCTATTTACAAAGATTTTGTTCCTATTTTTCCACTTTCTCACATTAATCCCATCCCCTTCTATCCTTTCCCCTAGCCCTCCCACTTCCTTCCCCTTTGCCCCTTTTCTTCCTATTTCACATGACCTATTATACATTTAGTCCTTATTTACACTTTCAGTTTCTCACACCAGAGAAACTATTCGGCATTTACACATCTGTGTCCTATTTATTTCACTTAAGAGTATTGCCTCAATGTGCATCCACTTAGCTATAAATGTCTCTAATTTCTCATTTTTTATGTCTGAGTAGTACTCCATTTTATAAAAAACCCCACATTTTCTTTATCCAGTCTCCAGTTGATGGGCATTTGGGCTGTTTCCAAGTTTTAGCTATTACAAATTGCACTGCTATGAACATGGGTGTACATATATCACTGTGGTATGATTCTTTTAATTCTTTGGGGAAGATCCCCAGCAGTGGAATAGCAGGGTCAGATGGGATTTCCAGTCCTAGTTCTTTGAGGTATCTCCATACTGATTCCCACAGTGGTTGCACCAGTCTACACTCCCACCAGCAGTGGAGCAGGGTTCCTCTTTCCCCACAGCCCCGCCAGCATTTGTTATTGGTTGATTTCATGATAGCAGCCATTCTTTCTGGAGTGAAGTGGAATCTCAGCGTTGTTTTCATTTGCATCTCTCGAATGACCAGTGATGTTGAACATTTTTTCATGTATTTATTTGCTATTTCTAATTCTTTGTCTGAGAAATGTCTGTTCATTTCAGATGTCCAGTTTTGGATTGGGTCTTTAAATTTGGGAGGTCTGATCTTTTTAAGTTCTTTATGGATTCAAGATAGTAGACCTTTGTCTGAGGAAGAGCAGGTGAAGATTTTTTCCCACATTGTGGATTGTCGGTGGTGCACATTTGTAATCCTAGCACTTGGGAAGTGGAGGCAGGAGAGTTGTGGGTTTGAGACCAGCCAGGGCAATTTAGCAGTTCAAGGTCAGCCTGAATTACATGGTAAGATCCTGTCTCCAAAAAAAGAGACTGTATTAGCTTTCGGTCACTATGACAAATAAGTAAGGTAAATTATAAATAAAGAGAAAAGGTTTGTTTTGGCCCAGTTTTAGAGGTTACAGTCTAGCATTGGTTGGTCCTTTTGTCCTTTTGCGTTAAACCTGTGTGACACATCATGGTGTTTGTGCACGGCAGAGCAAAACCATTCACTATGGTGCCTGGGAAAGGAAGGAAGAAGCGTCCAGAATGCCCCTGTCCCCTTCGAGGGCATGCCTCTAGGGACTTGAAGACTTCCACTAGGCCCTTCTACAGGCACCACTCCTTCCCAAGAGTGCCATACTGGCGCCCAACCCATTAACACATAGGCCTTTGGGGACATTCAGGACACAAACAATTGCAGCTTATAAACTCTCATTTTAGTCTCTGGACTGGTGTTCATTACTCTCATTTTGTTGCTTGAATCACTCCAGTTTGGTCACTGGGGCTTCAGCTGGGTCCTGAGTTCTTGGATGTGGCTCAGCCTTTTCTTCAAACTCTCTGGGTGGACCAGGTAGACCAGGCTCAGCTTGTCTTTTCCTTCCCAAGCTGGAACTAGAGCTTGTTCAGGGAGCCCTGGCTCTTTCACTTAGAATGTGGTGGTTAGGAAGCAAAATCAGTCTTTATGTTCCCAACTCTGTCCTTTTGGCCACTTGATTCAGTGTTGTTTTAATCAATTACACCTGTCATTTTGCAGAGTTCTATAGAATTATATTTATGTATAAGGACTGACAAGGAAAGTCAAAAGTCAGTATTTCTGTTAACACACTAAGTTTTCTTATATCAGCATTACTATTTTATCACATTTCAGTAAGATCTTTCTAAAACAATGCACAGTGTTCACAGGCCTCCTGTTTAACCCTTTTACACCCTTCCACTTAACTTCCCTTCTTCTTGTAGGCTTGAAAGTCAGTGGCTAGTTGAGGGTGCTGTGTGTGGAATAGCCTCAGACCACAGATGCCATATGATCCAGCAGTTTGCTGACTTTCGAATGTGTGGCTATAGATGCTCCCCTAGCCTCACTGTTCCTCTGGGCTTGCGCCACCTCCCAGGGAAGGAGAAGTCACAGTTTCTGTGCCTGTAAGTGTTTCCCAGGGAGGAGCATTCCCTGCTTGTTAGAGTCACTGGCTTACCTTCGAGTGTTGCTAGAAATGCTGAGAGTCTGATATCTGGAGGGTAGATGTAACCATCTCATGGCACAGTGTCGCTTGTCCATGCCCGTGTGTCCTGGGATATAAAGACCACTGTTGGCATGGTAGAAATGGATGTAGGATGTTGGCAGCAGGGTCTGTATAGACCAGGGACAGGGATGGCCACTGTTCTGTTTCCTGAGACCTCTTGCCTTCCTCTGCTTGCTATGTATGTGACCTTTGAGGTGTCCAAGCTAACACCAGAGTTGTCTGAGATAGTGCTAAGAGTCCATGGGATCTCTTTATTAATTCTTAATATTATTGTGCTGATGCTGACAGAAGGCTATGTTCTTTTCTCTCCTGGTGAGCCAATAGGTTTACCACAGGCAGGAAAGATGAGTTGATCCCTGCGGTTAAGAGTATGTTTTTTTGGCTGACATCCTAGCCTAGCTCCACAGGGCAGCTTGCTCCTGTCTCAGGTGGCTCTGATGTACAGGCCCTGTATCTTACCCTATAGGTAATGGGAAAGGGAGTGTTACCAGAACCCCTGCAGTGGGTCCTGATCTCCTGTGAGCCACTACAACACAGAGCTGATAAGAATAAAGATGAGAAATGAGACTTGGAGAAGAAGTTGGGTTTTGGGCCTGATCAGTGGTGCTCTGGGCAGCAAAGACAAAGGGACCCTAAGCTTGCTGCTATTGGGTTTATAGGGTGTGTCAGATGACTCAGAGGGCAGCAATAATCTTAAATTGACAAGGATCAGTATCAGATTCTGGGAGGGTGGAGGTAATCCTATAACAATGAAGATTTTAGATGAGGAGCTTACAGTAAGAATAAAGACAGCACAGTAAGATGAGCAAACATCCTTAGAATAGTAGGTGGGATAGGTTAAGCTGATAAGGAGTTTGTCCCTCCTGGAATGAAACCTTTCTCTTTTTGTATTACTACTCCATTCTCAAAGAACCAGGATGTCTTCAGCTGATGTAATCTTGCACTTGATTGTCACATCATGGGACTATTGAGGCATCAGACAGCCCTAATCATAATTTAATTGTGAAATGAGTTTTTCCCCCCAAAATTATGTAGAATGGCTCCCAACATCTCCCCTCTGTACTTCAATGTGAGAAATCGGGACCCTGAACTTGCGAGCCTGGAAGCCCTCTGAATCCTTTGAGTGTGTCACAGCCCAAGGCAGGGAGACCAAACTGATCAAAGTTCACAGTCACACAGAGTTGGGTTTAGAGAAGAACCTGAGTTGTTCTTGTTTGTTTTATGGTACTGAAGATTTTATTTTGTTTGAGACAGGGTTTCTCTATGTTTTATTTTGTATTTGGAGACAGGTTCTCATTAAGTTGACCAAGCTGCCCTTGAACTTGTGTTCCTTGTGCCTTAGCCTCCAAATAGCTGGGATGGAGGATAGGCATGTGCCACACTACACATGGCTGATGTTTATTTTGACAAGTAGCATTCTGCATGTGAGGTCAGTTTTACTGTGTAATACAGTCACAGCTGTGTCCACCCAGCCTGGCCTGTGGCTGTGGGTGTGAATGTTCTGGCACCCTTGAGCAACATTTTTCTCTGGTGAAAGTGCAGACCTCTAGTTCAGGGCCTGTTGCTACATGTCCCTCCACTGCTGCATGTTGTCACAGGCTCCCACTCCCACATGCATGCCTGCCAGGGCATATGGAGAGCTGGTGTGTTTGTTATCCCCACCCCTTTTATTTTTCTCTTTTTCTCTTTTTGGGAACCAGGCATTAAACACTAGCTCTGTTCAAAAGCAACTGTATCTGAGGGGAAAAAGAAAGTCTGTGGGGCCGGGGATGTAGTTCAGTGGCACCGTGCCTGCCTGGCAAGCACAAGGTCCTGTTTGATCCCTGGTACCACAAAAAGGAAGTGTGTGCTCAGGAAAAGTGTAGGCTAAGAACAGAAATGAGAAGCCCTGAAGTTTATTCCTTAGGCTAATATTTGGCTCAGAGATGTCCCATAACCATCACAGAGCCAAAGCAGTACAATTACCACAACAAAGAGCGGCCCGGGGAAGGGGTGGTGCCGCTTCCTAGCCACTACAGCAGTAAATTCAGAGGTCTCAGCTCCAATAGAAACCTCAAGACATGCAAAAATCCTAGGGAAGTTTGGCCCTTTTTAAGGGAAAAATAAATCCAGAATACCATTCCTGAGAAATGTCTGCTATCAGATATGTTAGACAAAGACTTTAAAACAACTATCTTGTAGGTATTCTAAGACATGGAGAAAGTTAAGAAAATGATGTGTGTAAATGAAATGAAAGTATTAATGAAGAGATAGAGAACTGGGGATTTAGCTCAGTGGTTCCACCACCTGCCTTGCAAGTGCAAGGTCCCGAGCTTGATCCCTGTACCAAAAAAAAAAAAAAAAAGCAGCTTAAAAAAAGAGAGAGAGATAGAAAACCTTTAGAAAGGAACCAAAAATAAATTCTGGCACTAAAAAATATAACAGCTGAAATGAAAAATTCCCTAGAGGGATTAAAGGCAGATTTGAGCAGGCAGAGGAAAGGGTCAGTGAACTTGAAAATAGGACAGTAGAAATCATTGAGTCTGAGAATTAGAAAGGAAAAAGATCAAGAGTACTGAGCTGAGGCTTAGAACCTGTGGGACACCCATCAAGTGGGTCAGCAGACACCATAGAAAGCCAATGAGTAGAGCGTGTGTGGAGGGAGGGAATATTTGAAGAAATAATGACTGAACCCTCCGAAGTATGATGAAAGACATGAATATAAACATAGAAGGCAAATGAACTCAGACCACTGAGATACAAGATAATCAAACTTTTGAAACACAGAGTCTTGAGAGCACCAGGAGAGAGATGACTTACACTTTTAAGAGGTTCTTTGGTAGGGCTCCAGCAGGTGGCTCTTAGAGACACTTTGGAGGGTGGATGGCAGTGGGCTGAGCACAGTGCTAAAAGAGAAAAAGGTGGTCAACCCAGAATCATATGCATGGCAAAACTGCCCTTCAAGAGTGAGGGAAAAATTCTAGTGTTCTCAGGTAAACATAAGCTAAGGGAGTTTGTTATCACTAGACCTGCCTAAAAGAAATGCTTAAAGGAGTGGGCACGATGAAAGGAACTCCAAGTTGTATAATAAGGGAAAGATCTAAATAAACACTGGGGCAGTTGTAGATAGTGGGCCATTGTAAAAGCTGTGTTATTGTAACAATGATTTATAGTTTCATTTTTGTTTTCTGTAAGATTTAACAGATTAATACATTAAAAAAAAGTTATTAGTCTTACTGAAATTTTGGCTTGTAATGTCACATTTTTTGTACATAATGTAAGAAATTAATGTGCATAAAAGCATCGATTAGGAGCCAAGTGTGGTGGCACACGTCTATAATCCTAGCACCCGGGAGGCTGGGGCAAGAGTACCCTCACGAGTTCAAGGCCAGCCTGGACTACATACGAGCCCCTGTCTCAAAAAAAAATTAATTTTTGCTTTGGGCACACATTATATAAAGGTGTAATATGACAGCAACCAAAAGGGGTGGGAACAGAGCCATAAAAGAACAGAGTTTCTGTATGTTCATTGATGCTTCAGAGTGTTAGAACTTTGGATATTAAATGTAATCCCCATAGTAACCATAAAGAAAATACAGGGAGATAGAAAATGGGAAATTTAAACATTTCTGTATAAAAATTAAAGTAAATACAAAAGAAGACAGACATGCCAGAAATAACCCCAAAAAGCTGTAAGTCTTATAGAAAACACAGAAAATGCAGAAGTACCTCTTTTAATAGTTACTTTAAACACAAACAGATAAAACTTACAATCAAAAGACAAAGGGGCTGGGGATTTAGTTCAGTGGTTCTGCCGCCTGCCTTGCAAGCACAAGGAGCTGAGTTCAAACCCTGGTACCAAAAAAAAAGATCACATCCACATAGCCAGGGATTTAGCTCAGTGGTTCCGCCACCTGCTTTGCAAGCATAAGGTCCCAAGTTTGATCCCTGGTACCAGAAATAAAAGATCATGTCCACATAGCCAGGGATTTAGCTCAGTGGTTCTGCCACCTGTTTTGCAAGCATAAGGTGCCGAGTTTGATCCCCAGTACCAAAAAAAAAAAAAATTCAAAAGACAAAGATTGGCAAAGTGTGTAAAAGCGCATGATGCTGTTATATATTATGTATGAGAGAACTACGTTAATCCAAAGACACCAGGAGATTGAAAGTGGAAAGATGGAAAAAATATTTCAGTTAAATAGTAACCAAAGACAGCAAGGGTGGTTGTGCTACTATCAGGGAAAATAGACATTAACAAAAAAGGTCACAAGAGATGACACTGTATATTAATAAAAGTTCTAATTTGCCAAGAAAGTGTAACAGTTAAAAACATTTATGTACCTAATGCTAGACCACTGAAATATATGAAGCAAACAAAACCTGACAGAATTGAAGAGAGAAATAGACAATTCTACAGTCATAGTTGGAGACTTCAATACATGCTCTCAATAATGGGCTGAACAGTCAGATAAAAGATAATTTAGAAGGTCGGGGATTTAGCTCAGTGGTTCTGCCGCCTGCCTCGCAAGTGCAAGGACTGGAGTTCGATCCCCGGTACCAAAAAAAAATAATAATAATAATCTAGAGGACCTACCATAAGACAGCTAGATTTATAGACATGTACGAAGCCTTCTGGTAACAGCAACATCACACAGTCCCCTCAAGGGCACTTGGGGCTTCTTCCAGAGAGATCATGTGTTAGGCCACAAATGAAATCTCAACAGATTTAATAAGATAGAGATTCAAAACTTATTATAAGGAGTCACAGTGATGTGATGCTCACATAATGATAGACATGGAGACCAATGGAATAGATTAGAGAGCTTGGTGGAATAGAATAAACCAGTACATAAGTGGTAGGTTAATTTTTTGTGTGTGTGTGGTACCAGGGATCGAACTCAGGACCTTGTGCTTGCAAGGCAGGTGCGCCACCACCGAGCCAAATCCGGGGCCCTGAGGCAGGTTAATTTTTGACAAGGTTGCCGAGATCATTCAGTGGGAGAAGAGCAGCTTTTCAACAAATGATGCTGAGAAAACTGGATAGTCACCTGCAAAAGGATGAAGTAGGACCCCGACCTTACACCAAAAGGAAAGTTAACTCAAGATGGATTGGAGCCCTAAATGTGAGGCATAGAACTGTAAAATGCTTAGGAGAAAATAGAGGGAAAAGCTTTTCAGCTTTGGATTTGGCAATGTGTTATTGGGTATGACACCAAAAGTACAAGCAGCAAAAGAAAAAGTAGACAAATTGGACCTTGTGAGAATTAAAGTTTCATTCATCAGGGGATGAGTATCATCAGAGTAAAAGTCTAACTGACAGAGTGGGACAGAGTATTTGAAAGCCTCTCCAGAATAAAGTGCTACAACCCAATAACAGCAACAAAGCAACTTGATTAAAACATGGGCAAAGACATTTTTGTCTTGATAGACATTTCTTTGCAGATGAGGCGTAAATGTCCTCTAAACAGATGAGGATATCTTGAACATGACTAATTACAGGAGAAATGCAAATCAAAACTATAGTGAGATTCTGCCTTATACCCATTAGTTCCTACCAAAAACAAAACAAAACACCAAAAAACCCTGTTAAAATAATGTGTTGGCAAGGATGTGGAGAAACTGGAACCCTTGTGCACTGCTGATGGGAATGTAAAATGATATAGCCAATTGGAGAACAGTACAGAGGTTCTTCAAAAACGTAAATGCAGAATTACCATGTGATTTGGCAATTCTGCTCTGAGTGTATACACGAAAGAATTAAAAGTGGGATCTCGAAAAGAGCCAGCCTTCACATTCATAGCAGTGACATCACAATAGCCAAAGGGTGGAAGCCCCGCAGTGTCCATTGATGGATGAATGAAAGCAGAATGCGGCTTACTGTCCAGCTTTACCATGGCAACGGGGATGAACCGTGAGCACATTGTGCTGCATGATATGTCAGTGGTCACCCAAAGACAAACAGTGTGTGATTCCATGCATGTGAAGTCCCTAGAGTGATGGAAATCATAAAGACAGAAAATAGAAGGTGGATTGCTAGCCACTACGGGAGCCAGGAAGGGCAAGTTAGTGTTTCATGGGAGCAGTTTCAGTTCGATATGATAGTTATGGAGATGAATAGGGTGATGGTTGCACATTATGAATGTGTACTTAATGCATAAGATGGTACGTTTTATGTGTATGTATTTTTCCACCACCACCACCACCACAAACAAAAAAGGGAGAGAAGAACTTCCAAGATCAGTTCATGTTTCCACCCCTAAGTGACAGATGTGGATGACAGCTCTGCTGCAGAGGCACCCTGAGGGCAGCTCTCCCCAGCACCTCTTGGCATCTCCAGACCACTCTGAGAGAGGAGGCCGTCTGCCTCCGCCTGTGCCCATGGGTGCTGGGCTGCCTATGTGGCCAGGTGGAGCCCAAGGGGCCTGGAGTCTCCATGGGCTTATTGGACAGGGAGGAAGAAGGGAGGGGGCTAGCTCTGCGTGGCAAGGCACGGTGGGGGTTCTGCTCCCAGCCAGCCCTTTTTTCCTGTAGCCTGAGAGAAGAAATAACTAGGGTTACAGAAGCAGCTGTGGTTGTGGAAAACCTGTTTCTATTTTTTTTTTTTTTTTCGGTACCAGGGATCAAATTTGGGACCTTGCACTTGCGAGGCAGGCAGCGGAACCACTGAGCTAAATCCCTAGCCCGGGCATTCTAGACATTGCAGTTGTTTCCACATTGGCCTGTACCCTGGTGCATTCTGTGTGTATTAGCATGTGTTTCCCATGTGTTAGCCTGGTAAGGACCATCCGAATGTCCCTGTGCTTGGCTCCAGCAGACTCCCTGACATTGTTCCTAGGTGTGTTTGTCTCCCTTGCCCTCACTCTGCTGGCCATTGCAGGAGTCCACAGATTGTTTTCAGGGACAGGGAGGTGGTACATACCTTCGGTTCTTCAGGCTGTCGAGGTCTCTATGTCGGAGTCTGAGAGTAGCCACTGACTGCAGGATGAGCATGGCTGTGTGCCTGCAAGACTATCTGTAAAACAGGCAGCATGCCCTGGACTGTTCATTGGTTATCCTGGGTTACTGTGAGTTAAGAACAAACATCTAGTGTGAAGGTGCACATGGTTGTCCCTTAGTATCCATGAGGGATTGGTGCCAGAAGCACCTGCCCTCCTTGTGGATACCCAAATCCATGGATGTTTAATGTATAATGTGTCACAGTATTTTTCTCAAGCCATGTACACTCTTGGATCGCCTGTAAATCTTCTATCACTTGTAGCACTTAATACAATGAAAATGCTGTGTAGAGTTGTTGTGCTATGTTGTTTAGGAAATGACAGGAAAAATTTGTATACATTCTGGGTGCAAATTGTTTTCCAAATACTTGCTTTCTTTTTTTTTTCCCCGGTACCCGGGATCAAACTCAGCACCTTGTGCTTATAAGGCAAGCACAGTGCCACTGAGCTAAATCCCTGGCCCTCTTCTTTATTTTTATTTTTGGGTAGCACTGGGATTGAACCCAGGGCTTTGCACATCCTAGGCAAGTGCTCTACCACTGAGCTACATTTCCCAGCACTCAAATATTTCAGTGTGTGGCTGGTTGAATCTGTGGTTGTAGAACCCATGAATATGGAGGCCTGACTGTACTTTTTTAAACCTCAGAGACTTAAAAGTTATTCACTACCACTTTGCCCCTCATGTTCCACAACACAAAAACAATCACAGTGTTAAATTGATGATGACAGTGAATGCAGTGTTCTTGGGGCAGCCAGGGTTGCCTGTTGCTTAGGGCAGATGTGCTGTGGGCCTGTCAGATGCCCAGCATGTGTACTTCTCTTGACCTGTGCCGCAGTGCCTAACCCAGGGAACACGCTGCAGGGTATGTGGGGCCGCTGTCTGCATGGTCCCATGCTGTCCCTGGCCCCAGCAGCTGAGGGCCGTCTGGTAGCCTGTGCTTTGGTTGAGTCATACCTGAATGTTCTTCCAACTTTCTGTATTATAGGACTAACTAAAATGTCATGTTTTCCTCCTTTAGTATTTTATTCTGTGCTAAAGTAATAGTTTTGCATTTTTTTAAAACCTGGCAGCATTTTAAAAAAAATGCTCAAAATCTCATTACGTAAAACACTTCAGCCAAGTGTGGTGGCACACACATGTAATTGCAGCACTCAGGAGGCTGAGGCAGGAGGATCACAGTGAGTTTGGCCAGCCTGCACTACAAAGTGAGACCCTGTCTCAAAAAAAAAAAAAAAAAAGCCCATCAAGCTGCTTTGTCTAATATGGTGTCTGGAGTCCCTAGCCCCACTGGATTTTCTCATGTTGAAAACCATTTCCTGAACCCCAGAATTGCATGTTCACAGGGACCTGGACAGCATGCCAGGGACCTTCTTTTCCTCTAGCTCTTGGGTTGTTGGGGTGAGGGTCCTATGGGCCACAGAGGTGTAAAGGTGGTTATGTGTTGAAGTGGGATACCTACGCCTCACTGCAGAGACATAGATCAGTGTCTTAGGATGACTGGCCCGGCCTGGCCACACCAGTGAGGGCTTGTGAGGTCGGTCCCTTCCTTCTCAGCCCTGTGGTCTTTCTGCAGCACACAGTGTTGGGCATTTGGTAGGGTGAGAGGATTCTCAAGGGCAGAGTTTCTTGTGTTCAAGGCAAGGAGATGGTATGGAGTATCTCAAGGCCTTGCTTCTAATGGTTTGGGATTTTACTGCCTGTTTTGACGTTTGCTCAGTGTGTTACTTTTGAAGAAAGCAGGATCTTGGAGATGTTTTGCCTTCCTGTGCAGTTGATAACAAGTGTGAGATGCCTGTCAGCCTTGTACTGACATCCACAAGAGTGCATCCAATAGGGTGGAGTTTACTGATAATTTTAATAAACAAATTTTGTAAACTGTTTCATACTTCTGAAAACAGTTGAATGGTATTTCTTTTCCTCTCTGTCCCCTTTTGGATTTTTTTTTTTTTTTTTTTTTTTTTTTTTTTTTTTTTTTTAGCTTGCTTGCCTTTTGTTTTAGCAGCTGCAGTATCTCGGAAGAAAAAACGAAGAATGGGAACCTATAGCCTGGTTCCTAAGAAAAAGACCAAAGTATTAAAGCAGAGGACGGTGATTGAGATGTTTAAGAGTTTAACTCATTCCACTGTGGGCTCCAAGGTAAGAGCAATGTGTGAGTTATTTGTCACATTTGCTTGTTTAGTGTGTCTCTATGTCTTGGGCCATTTTGGCCAAAGAACATCCTTTGCGATTGTCAGTAATTATTTTGGGGGGTGGGTACTGGGGATTGAACTCAGGACCTCGGGCTTGCGAGGCAGGCACAGTGCCACTGAGCTAAATTCCCGGCCCTGATTGTCAGTAATTTCATGCTTCCTCTGCTGTGGGGCATGGCCGGTGTCCAGGTGGCATTTGGATGGAAACCGCACACTTCCCTGCCCCCACTCCAGTGCCTGCTGGGCTCTTCTTAGGTGCTGGGTACTGCTTGGTGCATCTCTGGCCCCGGCAGGCTTTTGCACCTCCCCAGCATCTTAGGCTCACAGCAGAAGGTGCTGTGCAGAGGTCCTCGTCAAGAACTGTGTGCCTGCTATGTTCCAGGGTGAGAAAGCCTTGGGCGATAGCACGCTGCACATGAATGGGGAGAGTCTGGAGATGGACTCGGATGAGGACGACTCGGATGAGCTCGAGGAGGACGAGGATCATGGAGCTGAGCAGGCTGCTGTGTTTCCCACAGAGGACAGCAGAACCTCTAAAGAGAGCATGTCTGAGACCGACCGTGCCCCGAAGGTAGGGCCGCACTTTCTCGGGTAGGGGCGCAGGTGAAGGAGACCACAGAGTTGACTGAAGTTTCTGAGTATTAGGACTCTGGGCATTCCGAGCCCCTGAGGAAACTTCTGTTTACTTTTTGTTTTTTAAGTCCCCCCCACCCCCCATTTACTTTTTTTTTGTTTTGTGGGTTTTTTTTGGTACCGGGGATTGAACTCAGGACCTTGCGCTTGTGAGGCAGGTGGCAGAACCTCTGAGCTAAATCCCCAGCCCTCCCCCCTATTTACTTTGACTTGGATTTTTATTTTATTTCTCTGGAGTTACTAGTTTATTTTCACTTTAGGAATGTTTGTCCTCCCGTATAGCATCATTGATGTAAGTCTCATGAGCTCTTAAGCTCCAGGTTGGCAGGCATATGAATATTAATAACTCAAAGTTTTAGCTGAGCATGGGTGCACACCTGTTATCCCAGCACCCTGGCAGACTGAGGCAGGATGATTGTCATTAAGTTGTCTAGCTTGGGCAACTTACTGACATAGTAAGACCCTGTCTTGAAATAAAAGGTAAAAAAAGGGCCTAGAGATGTAGCTCAGTGCAAAGGCACTGGGTTCAGTCCTCAGTACTGCCAAAAACCAAACAAACCCAAAGACCTAACTAATGTCCTACTGTGTTCCTGCTATGGCTGCTTGTGTTTGGTCATGCGTGCCTTGCATGTATCCTGGACCTGGTTCATGGAGGATCTGTTGTACTGGTGAAGGTCACAGCCTCTGCCCCTCCTTGCAGATGTGTGTCCAGGGCTCTTTTTGTGACCTGTGGTGTGGTTGTGCTGTTGTGCAGACTCCAGGTGGGTCCCTAGGTGCCAGGTACTCTCTGTACAGACAGCTTGGTCCTGTGTCTGAGGCAAGCCTCACTCTTCTCTCAGCTGCCTCATCCCCCAAAGGCCTGGAGCCACCAGCGGTTGCCTGGGCTTCTCTGGTGCTCCTGACACCTCAGCACTGGCCCCAGCATCTCAAGGAAATGGAGAAAGTTCTCAGAAATAATTTTCTGAGTGGGCTTTAAGGTTTAAGCATAAATTTAGACTTTTTCTGAGAGGGATAAATTAGAAAGTGTCGTGTTTGACAGGGAGGAACAGTGGGAGGCTGAGAATCATGCTAATATTTGTGGTTTACTTTCCAAATATGTCAGACTTTTTTTTTGGTACCAGGGATCAGACTTGGGTCCTTGCGCCTGCAAGGTAAGCGACGGAACCACTAAGCTAAATCCCTGGCCTGAGTCAGACTTTTTTTTGAGAAAACGTTGAACCATCTTTACGTGAGTTATTCTAAACTGTTAGAGAAGTTCCTGGGGATGGATGTATAATCCTGTTGCTTAACTTTTTGTACTTTCAGTAGGGTTTGTGCTGTGTGGGTACCTCCTTTTACATGCTTGGGAGCAAATTTTAAAATGTTAGCTGGGCATGGTGGCACATGGTTGTAATCCTAGCACTTGGGACTCTAAGGCAGGAGGATCACCGGAAGTTTGAGGCCAGCCTAAGGCTATAGCAAGACCCTGTCTCAAAACACAGCAAACAAAAAGAAGGAAGGAAGGAAATGTTATCCCCAGCTCTTAAGTTAATTATTAGAGTAAATTTGGTGGAAAATGTTAACATTAGATAAGATTTTTAAATATTTATTTATTTAAAAGTAATTGTTAATTTTCTTTTTATAGAGAGACTGTAAGGAAGAAAACAAATAGCACTATAATGCTGTTGTCCAGGTAACCTTCAGTGTACTTGGTAAACTTCTTGCACAGCCTCTCCTCCCAGGAAGGGTGGTCATCTGAGAGGCCTCTGTGCCCTGACCCTTATTTCAGGGACAAAAAAGGACCTGCTCTACAGTGGCACTTGTGCCCTTTCCCCTGTTCCTCAGCACAAATCATCATTTCTACAGCTGCATTTATTCTGTTTTGTGACTTTCTTTTTTTTACAGGCAGTGCTTCAGGGGCATTTCATAGCAGACTTGTTGAATGTACTCATGTGTAATAAATGTTATCAGCATTTTTTTGTTGCTGAGTGAGCATCTTGTTATGTAGTCCAGGTTGGCTTTGTACCTTAGCCTGATCTCAAGCTCATGATCTTCCTGCCTCAGCTTCCTAAGTGGTACAGCCAGGTCCTAGGAGCTTTGTGTGAGCCTAGAGTTGATCTGTTGGCTTGATGTTCCCCGTGTGCTGGTCTTTGGCTTGGTCCGTGATGTCAGAACTCAGACACTGGTCTATTCTAACTTCAGAGTTCTGTGTTCTAATTATCATGAACCCACCTCTCTCACTGCTGATTTTTCATAAACTGGCACAAGCTGGCTTCTATACTCTTTTTCTTTTTTTTGGTACTGGGGACCGAACTTGGGTCCTTGCGCTTGCCCAGCAGGCTGCGAAACCACTGAGCTAAATCCCTGGCCCTATACTTTTTTTTTTTTTGTATCGAGGATTGAACTCAGGATCTTGTGCTTGCCAGGCTGGTGCTGTGTTGCTGAGCTACATTCTTGGGCCTTATCCTTCTTTGATTTCCTTCTTTCTTTGTAAATATTTGATTCATATAGAATTCATTTCTTTTTTTTTTGGTACCGGGGATTGAATTCGGGTCCTTGCGCTTGCGCAGCAGGCAGCAAAACCACTGAGCTAAATCCCCGGCCCCTAGAATTCATTTCTTGATAAAAGGTGAGGCAGACATTCTCAAAGTGGGTGAATTTTAAGGTATATAAATTGTGTCTCAGAATTTTCAAGGTAAAGCATGTGGTTAGGGTGTGGCGGGGTCAGTTTCCACTCCACCTCTTGCCTGACATTTCTTCCCCTGCTGATTTAAAATGCCAGCCAAACCCTATACCAAATGGCATGTGAATTTGCATATTTCTGGATTCTGTTTTTGAGATCCACATCTTCCAGAGCAGATATAGGCATTGAACAACCATGACCCTTGTGTATTGATATAAAATAAAAAATAACTAAGTCAAGCTTACCAAAGAACCAAGAAGGAGAAAGTGAAGCAAGCTGAGGCTACGTTGTGCGCTGAGACCTTAAGTACAGAAGCCCTGCATGAAACAGTAGTCAGATGCAACTGTGGACTAAAATAGTCACTTGCCAGGCCTGGTGGCATACGCCTACAATCCCAGCACTCCAGGCCCTCAAGAGGCTGAGGCTGGAGGATCACTGTGAGTTCAGGGCCAGCCTGGGCTACATTGTGAGACCCTGTCTCAATCCCTCTTTCTAGGTGACTAGGGGAGTAGGTAAGAGACTGATTCACTACTAGAAATCTGTTAATAGGATTTACTAAATTAGCAGATTAAATGAGAAAACCCATGGGATATGTGTATGTTTACAAGGCACTGTAAGCTGGGTGGTCGTGTGTGCCTGTGGTCTGATTACTTATGAGACCAAGGCAGGAGGCTCACTGGAGCCCAGCCAGGGTCAAGGCCAGCTAGGGTCACAGCTGGGCCAGCGTCTAGCAAGAGCCCATCTTAAAGTAAGCAAGCAAGCAAGAAATGGCATTTTATAAAGTTCAGCTTTATGTTCTTTAAACTTGGGGGATTATTTTACAGTTACACATAACAATGAATGTACATTTGGGCAATGGTTAAAGAACAGCATCCCTATGTGAGCTCACCTGGGTTTGCGCCTTGAGTTTCACCTGCACTCCTGGAGCCTCCCACCTCCCCCTGTCATCCCCCAAAATTGACTGTCCACCTGAGTGCTAGGACTGTACAATTGTTTGGTTCAGTTTGGTTCGGTTATAGTATGTTTGGGGTTTTTATATTAGTTGTTAATCTTCATTGTTGTAGAGTAGGGGTTTTCCACATGGACTGGGTGCAGGTCTCTAGGTCACTAGGATCAGAACTTACCATAACAGTACTGAGATGTTGTCTGTCCCCTGATCTCCTTTGTGGGAGAACTATATCCTTGTGGTTTGAATATTTTCAGCCTAAATTTCTACAGTAAATATCTTTGATATAATCTATATTAACCAAAACTGTTAGTGGTTTTCAGTAATTTTTCAGAGCGTACAGAGGGTCCTGAGACCAGAATGTCTGAGAACCACATGGTACAGTATTCCCTGTCACTCTGTCCTGGCTCATGTGGCCATCCCACTGTCAGTGGGCATTTGGGTAGTTTCTGTTGGTGCTATTCCCAGTGACAGTGCCATTAGCATCCTTGGCATGGCTGATTCCTTCGAGCACACAGGATGGGCTCTCCATGCCTGTGTTAACACCTAGTCACTGCCACACTGGTGTGCCAGTTGGTTGTGCCAGTTTACGTTCCTACAAGCCACCTCTAAGCACTCTGTCTACTGTGCTGATCTGCCAAGTTCAGCCCTGCCCATCCACTGAGCATAGAGTATGGAATAAATATGTATATTTTGGTACCAGGGATCGAACTTAGGACCTTGTGCTTGCGAGACAGGCAGCAGCACCACTGAGCTAAATCCCTGGCCCTGGATTCATTATATTTTTTAATTTGTACTTCCTTGAATTTCAAGAAAATTGAATATTTTTCAGTATGTCTGTTTGCCACATGGATACCATGTTTGGTGAAGTGCCTGTTCACATCTCAGCCACTTACCTATTGGGTTGTCTGTGTGTTTGGAAAACCATTTTGTAGGTATTCTTTGGTCTGGAAATGGTGGTTATCATAATGTCTTCTTTCACTCCGGCTTCGAGGCTCATTGCAAGGACTGTGACGGCTTAGGTGCAGCAGTCACTCTGGTACTGGTCAGGAGAGAGCTGGGCCCTTGCTTTTCCCTGCACCTATAGCTGGGCCTGGTGAATGGAGTTGTGTCCTGTGGGTTGAGTACTGGCAGGATGGCTGGCACTCAGGCACGGTCAGCTTTGGATCTCCTGCCAGCATCTCCAGGATAGGTATAGGAGTAGTGTGTCTGCCTGGTTGCCTTCTCCCCCTCTGCATAGGTTTCAGCCACATCAGACTCAAGTCCTTCCTACTCACTTGCTCCATGTTGGCTCTTGTCCCTCCTTCTGTTTCCTTGGTATCTCAGCTTATGCCTTCTTCTGTAGAGCTGCCACATGTACAGGCATCACATGACACTTTACAGAGTAACCCTCATTCCCTCCTTTATAATCCCTTGGCTGGAGTTTCAGAAGGAGGTAGAGTTTAGTTTCAATGCTCAGTCTTGTTTAAAATAAAACACTACCCAGTAAATTAAAAGAACACTCATTATTAAATAAAGCTGACTAAAATTGTCAGAATCTTACAAAAAAGGTTATATGTAATGGTGAAATTCAAAGTATTTCTGTCATCAAGTATAAAATGAGGGCAAAGTTGCTGCTTTCATTTCTTATTATGAGCACAGCAGAGTTGACTGTTCTATCTGATGCTATAAGAGAAGAGTCAGAAAGACACATTAATATTTAAAAGGACAGAGGAGAAGAGTTCACTGAGAATATAATCATCCATTTGAAAATCCAGGAAAATCAGCCAAAAATTAATATAGCTATTTGAGCTGGATTTCATGAGATCAAGACATAAAAAGCAGTCATTTTCTCATGTAGCTACATTAGTCTCTTAGAAAATGTGATATCACCATCATCAATAAAATCAAATGCTTAGGGGAAAGAAAAAACTTTTCTAAGTAAAAAACATGGATGTCCAGATAATAGTGAACAGTGAGCACTGCAGTGATTCTTGGTATCACCAGAACACCCCGTAATCAATTTAACAAAAAAGGTGCCCTCTTTCCTAGGGAAATGGTAGAACTTGGTTGAAAGAGGTTGAGAAAAAAATACACTTTCATGGAAGGATCTGTCTTTTGTCCAAACGAGAATATGCATTGTATACAAGAAGTTCAGAAGTTTCCATCAAAATCCCAAGTAGCACCTTCTGCAAGGTTGCTGACTCTGCAGTCAGTAGGCTGTAGAGACCCCGACTCTGAAGAGTTGGAAGCAAGAGGGCAGCAGGAGATGGCACCAGCAGACCAGCGGAACAAGGGCACGTCAGGGCAAGGACGTGTGAGTGAGGGCCCCAGACTCAGGGTAGACCTGTATGTGCATAGAGACAGGTTTTGGGTTTTGTTTTGGTAAGAGTAGGGTTTTAGGTCAGTATCAAGGTATCATGAACTTTTAAATAAATGTTACTGTAACTGTTCACTTGATATTTTACTACAAAATAGAGGCCAATACTTGCATCTTGGTGTATAATGAATGTAAACTCCATTCTAAAGTCAGGTAGTGGGGATGGTTGCATAACTCTGAATATGGTAAAAACTACTGAATTGTACACTTCAAAGGGTCAGGTGTAGAGTAGGTAAATTATATCTTCCTATGGCTGTTATTTTAAAAAGAATTCCAGAGGATTTAGTGTCCACCTAGAGTAACCAAACTGTGGAAGAAAGCGTTGGAAACTTTTTCTGACCATTATTGAGAAAGAAAGGCCTTTTAAGGCAAGAAGCAGACTAAAGGTCTTAGGTAAGAGAATCAGAATCAGAAACTCTCTTAGTTACTTTTCTCTTGTTGCTGAGACAGAATACCCGATACCCAAAGTTAAAGGGGGAAGGGTTTATTTAGCTCACAGTTTGTAGGAGTTTCAGTTCATAATCGGCTGTCTCCATGGCAGGGTGGCATGACAGAGGAGAAACAGTTCATGGTGGGCAGAAGGCAGCAAAGCAAACAAGGGACAAGACAAGCCTCTTTCTGTCTCTTATATTGTATCCAGGCTACCAGGGTTCGGGTGGTACCAAACCAGTCAGTGGACTGATTTAGTAATCACCCCCCTTAACCTTAGCACCCTTAATCCTGGCATTGCACCGTGAATCGATCACATGCTCTAGATCCAGCCCCTCTGCACCAATCCCACCTGTGACTGCATGAGGCTTTGGGGGGACAGCTAGACACAGCCGTAACAGAAGCAAAGCCCAAAGGTCATGTTGGTAAAATATTAAACAGCTGAAAGGTTTCTGTCTTCAGAGAGCATAGCCTCTACAATAAGAAAGCCAGACAGAGTTGGAAGTGAGTGGAGGATGAGGTCACGCAAGATACAACAGAAGAGCCAGAAGAGTCCTGGGTATTACAGCAGATACTCGGTTCCTCCTGTCTTTGGGAAAGTGGGATCCAAGTAAGAGGAAGACTGTCGGAAGAGTGGGTGCCTCTGTGGACGTTTTTGGGAGGTCCCCCCAGAGCCAGTGTGCCCTTTGACAGAGGCATCGCCCATCCGTCCGTGACTGTGGGTTGGCCCTGGGGAGCATGGCTTGTCTAAACCGCAGCTCAAAAGTGAGCCTGCACAGGGAAAGCAGGGACAGTGGGATGCCCTGGTGTGCATCCTTCAGATCCAGGCCCAGCATGTGTCACGCAGCAGCTGAGTTGTCACCCTCAGATGGGCAGGCGAGGGCGGGAAGGGAAGTGCACATGTTTAGGGCCTTTGGCGTGAACACATCTTTGTGCATTGCTAGTGTAGATAGGAAAGATAAATATGGCAGGAAAAAACAAGATGTCTGTTGTTCCGATGTGGAAAGAATTCTAAAACATATCTGTAATCAGAAGAGTTAAGTTCACAGAAGTGTATCTGTTGCTTTCACCCATTCAGACAGGGCAGCAGGTCCACTGTGGTGGCTGGGCTGGGGGTTGTAGCAGTGATGATTGTGTGCTGAACTGGGCTTTTGGGTGGGAGGAGATAGGTTGGGTATTGCTTTGTGCCTTGTGAGAATGTTTTTGCTATCGATACTTTGCCACTTCTTACTAGCACTTGTCACTCTTTGAGCATGTTGTCCTTGTTAGCACAGTCACATCCAGGGCCCAGGGGCTGAATTTGAGTGCAGACAGAGGGCTCCCCTTCTTGTTGTAATCTGAAGACACTGCCAAGGAACAGGCCTGTTTGGGATGGGGCATCCTGGTGGGGAGCAGGAGCAGAAAAGCAGGGTATGTGTGGCTCATTCTCTGCCTGGACACCCCATCCCATCCCACCCCACCCCACCCCACCCCACCAGGGTTGGCCAGGCAAGGCAGTAGAATGACAGTGCCTCATGCCATCCACCTGTGTCTCTAGCACGTACCAGCCGTGTGGTTTAAACATTGTGTTGGATCTGTTAGTCTACACTAAAGGAGCTAACTGGTTCTTCTTTTTTGGTTTGGTTCCCTGGCCACGTGGCTTCCCAGATGGACGGCGAGTCAGAGGAAGAGCAGGAGTCTGCAGACACTGGGGAGGACGAGGACTGTGGAGACGAGTCTGACCTGGTAATCCTGGCACGGGTCTGGTCACAGCAGAGGGTCAGGCAGGCAGGGGCGATCCTGCCCTAGGTGCAGCAGCAGGCCAGGCAGGCCTGACCCAGGGCTGCCCAACATGAGGCTCTGAGGGAAGGGTCTGGTCCCACTTGCTGGTTTCTCAGGCACAAGGCGAGTACGGGTGGAGTGACTGCTGTGAGTGGACACGCGGGTTTTGAGGTGAAATAAATAGGACTTTCATGTGAGCTGGCCACCACAGTGAGGGATGGGAGGGCTGGGGTCCTGCATGGCACTGAGGTCTCTCGTACGGGGCAGGCAGCTGAGGGATGGAGGTGGGGACTGAGGGTCTGTGGGAGGAGGGCGCTTGGAAAACAGGAAGTGTGACAAGGCCCCGGTCAGGGTGAGGCCTCAGGAACCCTGTGTATGAGTGTTAAGTGGAGGAGGTAAGTGGCCTGTGAGTTCCAGAAGGAAGGCTCTGTGCCATGGGGAGAAGGCCTGGGGCCAGGAACCACTCTGGACAGGGAAAAGGTAGCTCATGGTGGCAGCCTGCCACCTGGTGAAGGACACCAGGGCACAGCAAGAACTTTTGTGTTAGGTCTTGTAGAGAAGCCTTGCTTCTAAGGGTAGCAGAGGGAGCAGGGCCCAGGCAGTGGCAAGCTTTGCATGCAGCAGCTGCAAAAGTTCTTCCAGAAGTTTCTCTCCCTGCCCCCCCAGAAGTTTTTCTGTTTGTAGGGAGGAGCTCGGGTCAGTGCAGGCCTGTTTGCTGAAGATGGTTCCCTAGTCCTGTCCTTCTTGGGAAGCCCGGCACAGACAACCCCAAGGCCATGCATGTGGCCCTGGCAGGATGTGGTCTGGTCTGTCTGAATGGCTGGCATGCTGTGCTGTGCATCTTCCTGTGTGCCAAGCCCAGTGTCGCGTGTGCGCGTGTGTGCGTGCGTGCGTGTGTGTGTGTGTGTGGTGGGTATCCTTACTACCCTTCTGCCCTGTCAGCTTGCCTGTCCCTCTGCAGTGCCAGCCAGGCCTAGGAGAGTATGCCAAGTGCCAGATGTGATGCCCTTCCTGCATCTAGACTTTATGCAGATGCCTGGTAGTATTGATTACAGCTTCTTCCCATGTTCTCCATGTACAGAGTTGATGTGGCATGGATTCTAGGGCACAGTGAGCATTGATTACTTCTTTCCTTATGAGCAAGACAGATGGATACATGTGATGAAAAGTGGATTCTCTTTCTGAGCTTATTTACTTAGTTCCTGAGTATAATTTTACAATGTATTGTCTTTTATGTCAAACACAAACAAAAGTTTCAAATTCTACTTAATTTTCTTGGCTCTTTTACCTCTAAAAGGACTGCACGTAGAAAGATAGGGAACAGCCTGGGTATCTTTAGAATGTGACCCAGAAAAATGTCTAAAAGTGAAGTGAATCTTTCAGAGGAAGAATCAAGATATAGCGAGTATTTTATTTTGCAGGCAAACAACTCCTAGTCCTTTTTGCTCTCAAGAGTGCCCCCTGCTTTGCTTCTGACGTACCTGCCCTTTGGTCCTCCAGAGTTCTGAATCCAGCACCAAGAAGAAATTTCTCAAGAGGAGAGGGAAGGCCGACAGCCCCTGGATCAAGCCAGCTCGGAAAAGGAGGCGGAGGAGTAGAAAAAAGCCAAGTGGTACACTAGGTAAGTGCAGAGTGCTGTGGTCTGTGCCCTCACGAAGTGTCTCAGGGCTCAGAAACCAGCCTAGGACTTAAGAGGGTCCACTGTTAACAGATATTTGAAATGACTGTTGGAGAAACTCCAGTGACACTCTGGTGGTTTCCTTCTGATGAACATAGTTGATCCTGGCTGAGACCTTGGGATGACATTTTCTGTTCTAGAAGTAATTTGTTAAGGTGAATGCAGGGATGGAAATGACCCCTTAAATCAGAAGGGGTTGTAAGGTTGGTGTGCCAAGGGTCATTTCTTTTACGGCTCCATTGAGGTGAATTTGGCATGGTTTATGAGTTAAGGTATGTGTAACCATACCACTGCCCCTCATGAACCTCTGCCTTCTGCAACTGTCCCTTCCCCGCTCCAGGCAGCCTTGATCTGCTTCATTTCTGTTGGTGGTTAGCACTTTGTAGAGTTCTGTGTGAATGGACTAGTTCAACATGGATTCTCCTTTCCTCTGACTCCTTTTGAGTTTTATTGTCCTGAGAGTCATTGCATTTCTGTGCCAGGCTGGGTCTTGTCTATTGCTGAGAAGTATCCCATTGTGTGGCTGTGCTGTGGCTGGCTCACCACCAGCTGCGGGTGGGCTGTGGGCCTTTCCTGCTTGGGCTGTTGGAGAGGAAGCTGCTGTGAATGTTTGTGTGTCTCTTCCTTGGACAGCACTCACCACCTAGGAGTGGCATGGCTGAGGCATGTGTTGTGTGCTTGATTTCTTTGGGAGCTGCCAACCTGTTTCTCAATGCTAGGTCCTGCTTTCTGTTTCCATGCAGGGCTTGGAGGTCAGTACCCCTTTGTGCTTGCCAGTGCCTGTTAGGCATGTTCTCTTTAAGTTCCTTTTTCATTTGTTTGTGGATTTTGAGATGAGGTCTCACTGTGTAGTTCAAGATAGCCTTGAACTCACTGTATAGCCCAGAATGGCCTCAGACTCACAGTGGCCCTCCTGCCTCCCCAGTGTGGGGTTCTAGGTGTGTGTCCCTGCGCTCGGCCTCCCTCTGAGGTCCAGTGGGTTCAGTGACTGGGCAGTGATGTCTCTTGGCAGTTTCAGTTTGCTTGTGCTTGATGAATAATGAGGGCACGCTTTTTCCTAGCCTTTGCGTTTTCCTTTTCTGGAGTGTGTTATGTCTTCTTTGCTCACTTCCATCAGGGCTTTGTCTTCTTGTTAACTTGTAAGAGAGATGAGTTCAAGTCTAATCAGATGGATGCTTGCTTGTGTTTATATCTAGTCTGTGGCCAGTCTCTTTATTTTGCAAATGGTATGTTTAAGGTAAGAGCAACAGTTAAAAATTTTTGTTGAAGTCTAATTTATAAATTGTTTTCTTTTATAATTCATGCTTTTTGTGCTCTAAGATATCTTTGACCAACCCAGGTCACCAAGGTTTTGTAGCACATTTCCTTCTGAAGTTTTTCACTCACGGCATGTACACACAGCTCTTGGTGCAATTGGAGGCAGTGTTTGAGTGCAGCTGGCTGCAAAGACAGCTTCTTCTGGAGACAGGCAGTTGATTGGCCCTATTGGTTGAGCTAACTTCTTTTCCTGTTGACAGTTAGGGTGTGGCCTGTTTCTGTGCTTTCTAGTCTGTCCCATTTACTTACGTTGACACCACTACAGACTCAGCACTTTGCTCTCTTCCTTACTGCTTTAGCTGTGCTTCTGCCCTTCTGACATCGCGCCAGTGTTAGTTGGCGTCGGGTGATGGGACTCTGGGGTCTGTTGGGGTCAGCTCAGCTGCCTCCCTGTGAAACTCCTGTCCTTCTGGTTATGTTTCCTTTTCTCTTAACCTTGGATCCCACTGCGATCAGAGTACCGGTGTGGGTTTACTGTTGGCTGACAGAAACATTTGTTGATCTACAACTATAAGTTGTTTTGAGGGTAGAGATTTCTGATTTGTCATCTTGGCTGAGACTTGTCAAATGTATGCCTAAATATTTACTCACATAGGAGTTTGAATTTTATTTCTGTATGTAAAGTGTTTAAAACTATGTAAAGACTTCTCATATTCTTCATGTGGTTGATGATTTCTCAAAAGCGGTTGGCTTTTCCTATTTGTCTAAGGTCTAGGTGCAGAATACAGTGTGAATTAAAACACTCAGGCACCATACCTCAGTATTAAGGGTTCATTATTCCTAGTCACCGAAGTAATATTCACAACCAGTATTGAGATGCTTTGCTGTGAAGCAGCTATTTGCCCTTTGCTGATGTTAAATATTATTCATTGTAAATGAATATTTTTCTTAGACTTCCTCAGTGAAACACTCTAAAACTTCAAATACCCATTTTTTTTATGTCCCTCTTGGGCCCTCCTGGAAAGTGTGGACAGGCTGACTTACAGCTACTGCCATCTGATGTCCCGGGGCGAGGAGACCACAGAAGTCTCTGCGTGTGTACACACACGCCGTAGCCCTCCTCTGCACTACTTCTCCTTGGTATATTCAGCTTTTTTTTGCTTCTAGTGAGTGAGGTACTTCTTCACAGACAGTGTCTGATGGGGCTCGCACTGACCCTTTCTCTGGGAATCCCTGGTTACAGCCAATACAAAGGGAAGAATAGTACCTTCAGCCCATGCAGATTTCCCCGACCATTCTTCATGTTTGGGCTGTTTCTCTTGCAAACATGTTTTATTTTAATGTGATTTACAGGACATATATTTATCCATTTTCTGGATTTTTTCTTTCTTTCTTTTTTCTTTTTTTTTTTTTTTTTGGTACCGGGGATCGAACTCGGGTCCTTGGGCTTGCACAGCAGGCGGCGAAACCACTGAGCTAAATCCCTGGCCCCCAGATTATTTCATCAGCTTTTATTTAGCTGGCAAAGTTGCAGAGAAGAATATTCATATGTTAGTGTCTCGTTTTTCTTGGACCAGCCCCTACCCGGTTGTATGAAGTAGACATGGGGAAGTAACAAAGTGATGTCGAGGGGGGAAACAACAGAGAAACTGGATGGCCTCAGTAATAGTTATTTCAGCTTATGTTATGAATGGGTTCGGTAGCAATAGCTCCTTTTTGGGGAGTTAGCTCTGGTTGGGTGTGGCTCCCCCAGGGTTCTCATGGTATGTGTTCTGTGTAGGTTCCGAGGCCTGCAAGTTGTCACCAGGAAGCACTGAACAGATGGCTCCAGGAGACAGCTCTGGGTATATGGAAGTCTCTCTGGACTCACTGGATCTCCGCGTCAAAGGGATTCTGTCCTCCCAAGCGGAAGGTAAAAATCAGTGTTGGAGCTGTAATTGTACCACCATCTTGTTCTTTGTTTGCTGACCTCATCCTCTGTATTCACCTGATGCCCCCTGGTGGATATTAATAGAAAATTTGATCAAATGCATCAGTTAGAGGAAATGGAACAGATATGACACAAAGTAGGTTTGCCAGGTCACTCACTGCATGCACTCAGGATCAGATTGCTGGTAGTTGTGTCTCAGGGTTGTCCCCATTGTGTTCCAGACACACTTTGTGCAGAATCCCAGATGAAAGTGTGTCCCCTGCCCCATTTTGGTCTCAGATCGTAGTAGGCACTGTAGGTTTGAATCTGTGCCTTTGGGTAGCCCCTGGGTCTCAGAAAATATGTCCTCTGTTAGTATTGAGGTCACAGTTCTTGGGGATATTCTGGAGTGGGATGAAACACTCACGCTGTCTTTGTGCCTTTCAGTTACAGGCGCACCAGTGGAAACTGGAGGCTTGCCCTCACTTCTCCCTCTCTTCTTTACTTTTGTGTTACCTGAAACCCTTCTGTCAGTGAAAAGTAACTGATGGTTGTGTGGTTGTGGAAAGCCTCTGTGAAATGTAATGCAGGGGAAAGTGTAAAATCCCATAGCTATTTACATCCGCATTGATTTTGCAAGTGTAATGTTGTAGATTACTGTCAGAGTTTAATCTTTTATAAGACAACAAATAACCACTTTCTTAGGGTTTTGAATGCTTAGAGGGGAGTGATGCACCTGTGTAGTTCAGGAAACATCTTTAGCTTAAGATGTAAATCTAGGCTTGTCAGCAAAATACTTTCTTTATCCTTCTTGCACGAACTAGAGCAGGAACTCCTCTTGAATGTCATAAGGCCCTCATGATAGGAGCCCCACGTCTCCTTTCTAGATTAAGTATAACTGTTGAAGTTTTCCAAAACTTCAATGTGGAGGACTCAGGAGGCTGGATGGAGATTTGATTGTAAGTACAGTTCTCCCTTCAAATTGGCTTCTGTGCAGTGCAGTGCAGTGCAATGGAAACCCTGCTTGCTGCTGAGGAGGGATGGAGATGAAGTGTGGTGCTCTATACAAACATGTCTGTCCTATCTCTGGTGCAAACAGGGGCAAGGAGTGATGAGTATTAACTGAGAAGGACCAGAAGTGGCAAATTCAGGGGCCAGAATGTTGAGAGCCAAGTTAGAGGGCTAGGAGGAAAAGGCCAATTGCAGTAGCTTCCTTAGATCCCATGGCATTTTATAAATTGACCTCTCAAAATGCACTTACCTGTGATAAATGAACACTGATTGGTCAGTGATAGTGATTAGTCTTTTCTGTCATGCTTTTGATGTAGAGAACCAACATCTTGAAGAAACAAACAGCATTGCTCCCTTGTTCTCATGCTTAAAATGTGGAATTTGGTACCTGAAGAGAGAAAGTGTTAGAGCCAGCATTTGGACAGTGGAGGCCTGAGGAGTTGGCTGGGTTTGGCCAGTGAGGGCAGGTGACATTCTAGTAGTCATGGTTCAAGAAGGCCAGACTTGGCCCAGGATTTAGCTCAGTGGTGCCGCCGCCTGCCTCGCAAGCGCTAGGTCCCGAGTTCGATCCCTGGTACCAAAAAAAAAAGAAGGCTAGACTTAAGCTGGGGCTAAGGAGAGTGTTTGTACTGAGGTTGGGAATCTCCATTTGTGGTAGCTTTCTTCTCATTATCGTTGCTCATAAGTGTGCCGAGGCGAGTTTGGTGATGTAATCCCAGCGGAAGATGTGAGCTTGAGGGAGGTAAGCAACAGGGACTGTGGCAGTGTTGGGTGCAGGAGAGCCAGAGCTCAGTAGAGAGGTGGTGCACACAGAGGTGTCATTTCTCCTGAAATCCTGTAGGTCCTTGCTGCTGGGGACTAAGGCACACCCCAGGCCACAGAGACACCTGTGCCCTGTCGGGCTGCCCTACTGAGTGGGCTCTGGGTTCTGTACATGTCACCTCAGCCTCTTTAGCCAGCATGGTTGGCACGTCAGAAGGGCAGTTAGCTGACTACTTCTTTGTGCAGGTGTGTGTGTCTTCAGTTTTAAAATCAAGTTATTAAGCAGGATCTTCTCAAAGACTCTTCTAGTTTTAAACTTGCAGGGATTCTAATTTGAGTTTTCCCTCATATTTCCTATTCTCTTTTTGAGTGGGGTAGATCCAGAGGCTAGTCTGGGAAGTCAGGCAGCTAAACTTGGGTTGTCCTGAGCATCCTTCACAAAGAGCCATGGCTCAGGTTGTCTCTCATTTACTGACCCTGGGAAGGGACCCAGGCTCCCTCTGGTTACTTCCATGGGCAGCGAGGGATTCTGTGGGGTGAAGGCTGTGCTCTGGCTCAGCATGGTGCTGTAGTGTAAACAGAGGACAGCACACTTCTTAAGAGTTTGAATCATTTAGAGTCAGGTCACCCCAAGCCAGAAGTGGTTCAGGGCTCTGCTGAGGAAATGCAGAGGAAGACTTGTGTAGGGCAAACTTGGAAGTAGGCAGTAGAGTGTTTACTTGGTTGGAGTTATTTGCTCTGTTCTGCTGGTAAGTCCCTTGTTATATAAATCGGTTGCCTGCTTCTGATTGGTTGAACATAAGTTTCATTTTTCTATAAACAGCCTGAAGAAATAGACCAGTTTCATCAGTGTTTGGAAGCCAACAAGAGCTAAATGGCTCCATGGCTTGACTGGCTTTGTCTATTCAGGGATCCTTTGGGCCCATTCTTCATTTTTGTTACTTTAACAGTGTATTTTGGGGCCAGGGATTTAACTCAGTGGCATGGTGCCTGCTGTGCAAGTGCAAGGTCCTGAGTTTGATCCCTGGTACCGCAAAAAAAAAAAGTGAATTTTTATTTATTTAAAAAAATTTTCTTTTTTTTTTAAGTTTTTGAGACAGGGTCTCACTTTTTAGTTCAGAGTGGCCCTGAACTTACTATGTAGCCCAGGCTGGCCTCGAACTCATGGCGATCCTTCTGCCTCAGCCCTCCTGAGCACTGGGATTACAGGCATGCGCCACCATGCCTGGCTTTAACAGTGTATTTTTAGATGTGAATAAAAGAGTTAATGGTTTTTAATGAAGGGAGGTAATTGTGTCAGAAATACTGATTTACTTCGAATTCTGCTTTGGCTTTTCAAAGCCAAGTGAGAAAAATAAGGTGTCAACATGTAGTGAATACTTTTTTGTGTACATAAAGCAAGATTTTAGAGTTGCTGATGGAGGTGTGGCTTCTCTCCTTGATTCATGGCAGGGGCCCTGAGGACTTAGATTAGCAGACGTTTTTAGGGAGTAGCAGGTGGCGCGGGGGCAGACAGTTTCACACTGCCCTCCACATCACACAGCAGTGTGGAGACGTGTTCCCCTGAGCAGTGCTGCTGTGTCATAAGTGGTGTTGCTCTCATTTCTGCGCGTGTACAGTCACTGTAAAGACATAAATGATGGCCCTTTGGAGGTCAGGGTTGCACAAACTGATGCCTATCTGTGTGATTTAGGGCTGGCCAACGGTCCAGATGTGCTGGAGACAGACGGCCTCCAGGAAGTACCTCTCTGCAGCTGCCGGATGGAAACCCCCAGGAGTCGCGAGATCTCCACCTTGGCCAACAACCAGTGCATGGCCACTGAGAGTGTGGACCACGAAGTAAGCAAATTTGTTTTCAACTTAAAACAGGAACAGAAATGTCATGTGCAGAAAGCCCAATCCTTCTTGTTAAGCCACAGACCCTGTAGCTTCCTCAGTCTGTGGTATTGGTGACCAGGGAACCCAAGTAGGCTGTGCAAGAACTGTTTGAGCAAGTAGCTTGAGATGACAGAGTCCACCTGGACTGCTGCCGGGACAGTCCTATCCCAGGGGGCTGAGCATCTGTTCTGTGAGCTGTCACTTTCCTCTGATACATGACTCAGAGAGGATTTTCTGCTTTCCCTTTTTATTCCATCCAAGCTACAAGTCTATTGGTTGGCGCCACCCATACCCAGAGTGGGTCTTCCCTCTTCAGTAAATTCATCATCCACACCCAAAACTATGGTAAAGCAGTCGGTGGACTCATCCAGTACCACACTCCAGTCACTCCCCAAAGCCCCACCTATGACTGCATGGTGGGGGGGGGGTGGTATTTAGATATAAACTGTAACAGTCAGTTAGTGTATGTTTGTTGGTTAGAATGTCAGCAGCACATCTTTTAGAGCAAGACACTGGGTAGGTGTTTGATTCTTGCCCTTTGATTACTACTCCTTAAGATACTGAGTTGGAGCCACTAGGGTTATAGCTTAGTCAAAGTACATGCACAAGGCTTTGGGTTGAATCCCCAACACACAAAAATAAACAAATAAAATGGGTATGGACTTGTTCTTCTATCAGCTTCTGGAGTTGAGCATTTCTTCACTTTATAATATCATTATGAGCACATGTGTTTAAATACCCTTGATGAGTTTGATTCTTTGTGTTATTGTTGAAGATCAGACAGCCCACCTTCAGCTCACAGGACACCTTTCCTGTTGACTCTTTCATGGGAGTCTGTGGGGTCAGAATTTTTTCTCAGTGATGCCGGGAGGTTATGAGCCTTTCTACTCTGGAGCTCTCCCAGCATGTGTGTTTAGAAGCTCAGCGCCACTGGGTGATGTCATAATGTCTAGTAACAAGCTGTGCAAGGGTACAAGCACACCCATGGGTGAATTAACAGGACTGTTGACGTGTGGTAGTCGTGTGTGAGTCCACCTTGCACCAGATCGGAAGGAGCTGCTACTTGTGGAGCTGTGGTGTAGTAACAGAGAAGAATACATATTTATTTCCAGTTACTAGCTTTGAGTGCAGGGCAGATAGCATATGCTGTCTTTTATTAAACCAGATATGAAAGTGTTTTTCAACTAATAGAAAACAGTGCCACTTATTCAAATTTTTGTTATTTGGAGGGCTGAGGGTATAGTTAGCATGCACATGTTCAATCCCTAGCACCACAAAACATGTTTTGGAAAATAATTTTGCATTAAAGTGTTCTTTATATTGACATGGGATAGACTGATTGTTTTTTAAAAATAAATTGATATTTTATATTTTTCTCTAATTTGCAACATAATAAATACAAATAGCCATAACCATTTGAACAAAAGCTTCTGGGATCCTCAGTCACCGCAGAGTGTGAGAAGACCCCAAAGCCCAGCTTTGAGAGGTCTTTCCTCTGTGCTCCTGCTGCCGTCTGTTCCATTCAGTGTTTATTCTCTTCCCAGTAGCCTTTCCTTGGGCCTTCCTACAGAGGCCCTGGTAGTCAGTGTTGAGCCGGAGGCCTCCTGGATATTGTGTGCTCCACATTCTGGGAAGAGTCAGCCACAGCCACATCACCCTGTCTTGTGGTCAGGAGCTGGACTCTCCCTGGTGATGACTTGACTGTGTTTACATGTTGTCTGGTGGGCTTTGGCTTGGCTGGATAGTGGTTTCTGCTGTGTTGTATGGATTCCAGGAAGTGCTGTGCAGCAGTGCTCGCTGTATCTCAGCTGTGGCCGGAAGCTTTCCTCTTCAGACTACCTTCTCTGTCTTTTGTCTGTTTTTCAGTCAGATTATGGAGGCATAATTTGCCCATGGTGAGAGTGAAAACGTTGTTGGCCCTTGAAAGGTTTTAGATTTTGAAGCATTTGGGGTTGAGGGCATTCAGATTAGCAGGAGTATTTAACCTGTATTGGCCTTTCTCTTCTTTGGCAGCATTCTTAGCTTGTTGCTGTGTTTTTATTTCTGTTATTCACATGGCTTTTCTTTAGAATCCCAGTTGTGATGCAGCATTCATGACCTGGGTCTTTCTCTGCTGACCGTTTCTTCTTTGGCACTGGGTTCATGTTCCTCTAGTGCAGGACTTTCAGCCTCAGCATCATTGATCTTTTCTGGGGAAGTACATCCTCTTGGCGTCTAGATGTTAGCAGCATCTCTGGTCTTCACCCACAAGGTGCTAGCTAATCTCATCCCCTACCAGATACAAACATGCCAGCTCCAATCGGCCTGTCCTTGCCTTTCTTGCCTACAGAGTAGCCATTGAGCAAGAGAATAGGGAGGTGAAATCTCCTGCATGACACTGGCTATCATCATGATAAGAAACCGCTAGGGCTGGTCCCAGTTAGGTCTTATTTTCAGGGAAACAAGGTAGTTGTAGCCATAAACGACTCCATTGGTGGCCAAGTGTTCCTGGGAGACTGGGGCTGCAAAGGACCACTGCTCTTGGCCACTTTGTTTAACTTAGATGCTGTGCTTATGCATGGTCTTCATGGTTCCTGTTTCACCCTGGGCCTTCTGCCTTCCTGTGTTCCTCTGTTGACTGTGGGGATCGCCCACCGTGCTCAAGCCAGTCTTAGGGTCCCAGCCTGGGTCTGGTCCTGACGTTGCAGGGAAGCTTAGGCTGTGTTGAAGGTAGGAGGTTCCCACCTCCAGGAGGAGGAGAAGGCCTCAGCCTAGAATCCTGGCCCGAACTACTGCTTCCCTTCGAGGAAGGTTTTGGTTGTCCTTAGTCCTGCCTGGTGCTAAGGTTTGCTGCTCTCTTGTTCAGTAAGGAAGAAGGAACTGTGTGAGCTTCCTGCCAAGGACGTGTCTCCTAGTCTGGGCCTGTGCCATACCCACGCTAAGTGCTAGCACTCAGGGGTTGTGGCCCAGGATTCACGTCGGCCTTTGTTAACACAGTTGAAACATCAGCGTGTGGTGCCAGTGTTGTGTTCTCCCATGCTCTCCACTGGGAAGCCAGTATTCATGTGTGGCCCCTGCCTGGGGAATAAGTCCCTCTGATAGATCTCTGGGTGGCCCAGGGTCCTCTCATTGTTGGGGGTTAGAGCAGTGCCCCTTCTGTATCCTGCCACCCCAGGGAGAAACCTCAGCAAGGGCTAGCCATGGGGCACTCTGTTCTGCACCTCCTCTTACTTCCCCCAGAGTGACCACTCTGACCTCTGAGCACTGAGGTGGCTCTTGCTACTCTGCCCTTGGATGGCTCAGTGCTTCGGGGCGGGCTCTGGTGTCTGGGCCTCAGTCCTGACACATTTGAAGTTCTCCCTCCTCTGGTTCTCCAGATCCTCCTCCTTGAAACACTTCTCCTCTTTAGCATTTCTCCCTACTTCATGACCTCCCAGCTGGGGATGTGGCTCCATTCAATCCTTAGTACCACCCAAAAGGAAAAAAAAAGTTTTTGTTGTTATAAATTGTGTTTCTATATGGAGGTGTCATTGGTTCACATTTTATTCTGCCCTCTAGTCCTTCCCAGTACTGCCTCTCAGTCTGGGTCTCTCTGGGTCCTTGTCCATCAGCGTCCCCAGTTTTAGGGCACACTGTGGAAATGTTCATAGCTGAGTAAGTAGGGTGCCTTAATTGCATGTCTTTTCTGGGACCACTTAAAAATATTTTCCCCCCTGGGAGTTAATAACGTCATTTTTCATTTTTTGTTTTCTATTTATTTGTAATCTCATCCCAAATTGATGGTGTTGACTTTTTTTTTTTGAGAAAGGTCTTACTATGTGTAGTTCAAGTTGACCTCGAACTCACTATGTAGCCCAGGCTGGCCTCGAACTCACAGTGACCCTCCTGCCTCAGCCTCCCAAGTGCTGGGGCTACAAGTGTACGGCATCCCATGCAGCCGGTGTTGACATCTTTGTGAGTCTCTTCAGACACATCCTGCGTGTCTCTCCTGCTGGGCCACCTTTGGCTCATTCTCATCTTGGGGCGAGGCAGTACCTTCAGTCTCTTCTCAGGAAAAGTTGCTTAGGAGAGAACTGTCTTGGGACATTGCATTCTGAAAATACTCTGTTTTGGTTCACGGACCCTATGCCCCCATTCCAACCCCAGAGCTGCCATAACCTTGTACCTGGTGATGTTGGTGATTTTTATTTATTGATTGATTGATTTTTTTTTTTTTTTTGTATGTGCTTGTTTTCTTGGCGCCATGTCTGTGCTCCAGCTTGTTCTGACTTCAGCCAATTGGCCTTAGTCTTCATCTTTTGTCTTAGCTCACTATAGGCGAATGCTGTGTTGAATCGTGTGTTCTCAGGGAGAGATCTGGGTGCTGGCGGCATTGGCCTGAGGCTGTCCTGTCCTTGCCCATTGTCTCTGTGCCTGGCTGCATGTGCTCAGGTGGTTTGCAGTAGGAAGTAGGATCCTTGCCTGTGTACATGCCTAGGCTCTGACTCATAGTGGCTGGAATGAATTTTTGTAAGCCAGCAGAGTCAGTGCCAGACTCAGAGGCTTCTGTTTTGGCTTGGAGAAGAGCCCACAACAGCCTGGATCTAGACTTCACTGCCAGGTTTCAGAGGCTTAGACATGAGAGGATCATATGAAAGGGAACCTTCTTGGTCAGATGGGGGATTCTGCAGCAAGCGTTTCCCAGATCCTTCAATGGTGAATGGTACGAATGGGAGCAAAGGTGTCAGAGTTTTCCTTTTGGCTGGGGTGAAATACCTGATACCTGCAACTTAAAGGAGGAAAGGTTTATTTGGCTCACAGTTTCTAGTGGATTCATCCCAAAGTTGGCTGGCTCCAAGGCAGACATAGCATGGTAGAAGGGCCTGGCAGCGAAAAGCTGCTCAATCCATGGCAGCCAGGAAGCAGAAAGAGGAGGAAGGGAGAAGTCAGGAACAAGAATATTCCTTTCCAGTCAATACCCCAATGACCACCTCTGATAACTAGGTCCCACCTCTAATATCACATGAACCACTGAACTCATCCATGGATGAGTCCTCAGATGAGGTTAGTATACTCATGATCCAGTCACCTATCAGAAGCCTCATCTCTGAACACACGAAACTTTTGGCTGACATTTCAGATCCAAATTATAACATTCAGGCCCAAATCCCCAAAAGGCTTATGTTCATCTCATTGTGCAAAAGCGTTTAGTCCATTTTTAAGAGTTACTGAAGTTTTAACAGTTCCAGTATTGCTGAAAAATCCAAGGCCAAAGTCTGAGACTCAAGGCAGATTTTTAGCTGTGAGCTCTCATAAAATGAACATTAAATTCTTCCAATTACAATGGCACAGAGTAAATGTTCCCATTCTAAAAGGAAACAATAGGGGAATAGAGGGGAATTGGAGCAAAGCAAGAACTAAATCCAGCAAGGCAAACATTAAATCCCGAAGCTCAGGGCAGGGTTTTTTTGTTTTGTTTTGTTTTTTCTTTTGTTACCTGGGATAGAACTCAGAACCGTGCCCTTACGAGACGGAACCACTGAGCTAAATCCCCAGCGCTAGGGCAGGTTTTGGATACGTGAGCTCCAAAGGGCTTGTAAGGCTCTGCCCCTATGGCCTTGCTGTTGTACCACACATGGCCTCCCTCTTCGGTTGGCTTTGCTCACTACTTGCAGCTTTTTTCAGCAGACATTTCTTTTTTTGCTGTCTTCATCTTCCTGAGGTCTGCACTGAACCATAGATTCTACTCACACAGATTGACGCATCACCCTGTTAGGGGCTCCTTGCCTGACCTTCCAGGCCTTTGTTTGAAATCTAGGTGAAGCTCCGAGACCCCACAAGTCTTTTGTTCTGCATGCCCAAAACCCTTTACGACGTGGATGGTGCCATTATGTACCGTCAGCTCAGGCAGTAGCCTGATTTCCTGGGACCACTGCTGCAGAGGCCTCCGAGTGCCTAGATGATTAAACTCCAGGCTGCATTTCCCTGGGTGGCTCTACATGAGCAAGTTGCCCTGGGGCTCTCTTCTTCTTTTTTTTTTTCCTGCTGCAGTGTGTTTATTATGTGCCCAAAAAACCACACCACAGCTTACTCCACACGTCTGTAGGAGAGTGCAGCCTATACTGCAGTGAAGCAGAGACTTCACACACAGCTTCACGAAACCCACAGAGCAGCTGGGATATGCAACAGTGCCGCATCAGCTCAGCAGGAGGGGGTTTATGGCACTGGTTCTTCGGCACACAGCTTCCCTAAGAGGGGCAAGTAGTATTTTAAAAAATATAAGGAGGGGCTGGGGATTTAGCTCAGTGGTTCTGCTGCCTGCCTCACAAGCGTAAGGTCCTGAGTTCGGTCCCCGGTACCAAAAAAAATATATAAGGAAAGAAAAGTCAAGTTTTCAAATTCCAGTAGCATTTCAGTCAACTGCAACTGTTGAGTCATACAGTCCTCAAATAAAAGATGTAAGGAAGGGTACGTGCCCCCTCTAAGAGAAAGGGCTCCTGCGAGCCTTCATCTGCCCCCACCAAAAAAGCAGCCCTTTTTTTTAAGCTCAGTTAGAAAAGCAAAAAGTCTTGTGACTTTGTGATTAAAACTTCTATCAACCCTCCTACCCACATAAGTGCAACTTAAGAAGGCGCAATAAACCATTTAAAACTATATAGAGCGGCTACTCAAACTTCTTTTTCCAGTCTAGTTTCAAATAAAACAAAATTTTTTCTTGGTTGCAAATGCTTTAATTTGCAACTGTGAGAAACAGTAACCAGCAGTCCCCCGGACACAACTTTGCTATAATGTTAAAAGCTGCCAGGAAAGAAAAAAATCTCGTGTTCCAAACGACTTAAAAACTGTTTTAAGGAGTATAAAAAGGAACTAGTAAAAACCCTCGAGCGTAAAAGATGAAATATGATTTTGGTTTAAATGAAGAGCAAAGTCTCCTTGTTGTTTACAGTAAAAAACACCAGCTGAACACTCAGTTTATGCCGTTCAGGTCAGGGTTAAATAAATGGAAAGGCTCTATATGGCAACTGCAAGAATGAAACCAGTGAGACCTGCACATCATCACCATCAGTATTGCAAGGAATGTGAAAAGGCGCTTTAATAAATAAACCTAGATGTAGGCATCCAGGTCAGTACCTCCTGGACACATAGCTCTTTTTTTTTGCTTTTCATCTGCAAAATGAGGAACTAAAATCTGGGAAAACTACAAGAGTTGCTTGGCGGGTGAGAGAGCCACAGGGCCCTTGCCCTGGCACACCCCCTGAAAACAAAACCCAACAAAACTCACTGTGCATTAATTAGTGCAGAACAAAGACAGACTCAGCAAGTGCAAAGGTGACTATGATTTTCCCTTGTCCTCGGGAAGCCAGCTCCCTGGTTGCCAATGGCAGGGTAGCAGTGCAGGCTGCTGCCTGACCTGCCCAGCCTTGGGCGCCACCAGCCACTGGGCACACTGCCTGCTCTTCTAGCTGGAATCTCGGTTCTTCTGGTTCCGCATCAGGGGGCTGTGGTGGTGCAGGCCTTCCATGCTGTGCTGCCAGTGCCAGCAGCTCTGGCAGAAGTACTTGAAGCAGACCTGATCTTGACAGAAGAGAGCGCCAGGCTGAGAACTGCAGATGTGACACAGAGAATCTTCTAGGTAGGGGTCATCCTGAACCTTCTTGGTGAACTTGGTAGTTTTGATCTCCACAAAAGCAGCACTGACTGCTTTCAGGTAACTGCGGTGATTATTGAAAGTAACTCGACCAGATCCAATAGGATACTTGTGCTTATCTGTGTCAATCCCAGCATACACCACTCCACCAAATAGGCCATTCAAGATGGCAGCCAGGGCCTCGGCATTGAGCATCCCATGCAGAGCACCAACAAACACTGTCCTACTGGGGTCCAGCCTCTCAGATGGACTCCAGGCAAAGTTGCTGTCAGCCAAGACCCAGGGGATCACCTGCACCTCCTTGCAGCGGATCCTTCAGCTGGACATCTTGAAATAATATTCACTCAAACCATCTGGGCTCAGTGGGTCGTGAGAGCAAGCCTGAAGCAAGGCCCGGACAGACTTCTCGAGTTCGAAGACAAGATATACATACCCTTTAGGCATAGTACCCTTGGGAAGACACCGGGGATGCTTGCCATCCTTACCAGAGGACTCCACACTCAGAGAACCAGAACCACGGAAGGTGTTGACTAATCCAGCTTCCATAACATCCCAAGGAACACCTCCCAAGAACACCTTGCAAGAGTAGATGGGATTCTTATAGCTCCAGGGAGGAAGCTGGCCACTCCAGGTACAGGTGGCTTCATTCACAGCTGCAGCTTGCCGGTGCAGCCTGGCCTCTCTGTGCTGAAGGGATCCTTGGGAGCTTCAGGGAGGTCCCAGGATGGCCATATGGAAGCTCCTGGCCATCTCTTTGAAGGACTGGTTGGGAAAGGTGTGACTGCTGCGAGAGCAGCTTGCTCTTGGTCCATGCAGGACCCAACCCCCATCTTTAAGGGGTCTCTGGGACCACTCCCTGTCAGAGACAGGAAGGGCAGAGGGGGAGAAATGCGGAGGCTTGAAATCAAATATGAGAGATGATCTGATCCAGAACTGAAGCCGCTTTTGTCTGAGTCACAGGGACTGCTAGAACAGGAATGCAGGATAGGCCGGGTGTCCAAGCGGGATCCTTTGACTGAGGGTGCTGGAAACTTGTCCAAGTCAGACCCAAGGGGATCCAGAGGCAGAAAGCTCAAGGGGGGTTTTCCTAGGACATTTCCCAGTGGGTTATGGAGCATGCACAGTACTGAATGTGTGCTGCTCTGGGCTGAGGAGTCTGAGTCCTGGGTGCTCCAGGGTCGGTCGCAGCCTGCTAGACTGAGGGGCTGGAGGCCAAGGCACAAGTCATTTGCATCTGGGAGGCCATGGGAAGATTCTTACGCAGAGGTGGGGAAAAGCATCTTGCTTGTAAGCATCTGTTTCTTCAGAGTCCTGGAAGTACCTTGTAGAGATTCCAGTCCATAATCAGGGGCTCCAAGGCAGAGTGACACATGTCAGAGGAACACTGGTAGATAAATGATCATGCATTCCTAGATTTACTGGTGTAGTGCAGACTCTATTGAAATCCAAAGAGTTGTCCAATATGGGATTTATCCTTCGAAAGATACTGGCATTGCTACATGTGGAGAGTGCAGGTGCTTCCTGATTGTCCCAGTAATCTTTTATCCTTCCTGTTTCTTCTTCTGGTGGGAATGCCACGGGGCCTGGGCTCTGGCCCTACCAGGCTGACTGACGCATGTGGCTCTGTTTCTGCATCGGGCCGCGCACAGCGCCGCCCCGAGGCTTCTGGGGCTCTCTTCTTAAAGCAATCTCTGAATGGAGTTTACGCCTTTAGTCCCTTGAGTCTGCAGTGGGTGGGAGTCTGGCCATTTCCCAAGATGTCTTCAAGGCATCTTTCCTAGTACCCTGATGCAAAGTATTTGGCTTCTTTTTAATGCTACTCTTTTCAGCAACCATGCTCTCTTTGTCTCCAACTTTATAAGTGCTTCTTTTCTGGCCAAGCTACACAATTTTTGTACCTTTTAGGCTCTGCTTTTTTTCTCATTGTAAATCTGGCTAAAAGTAACCAGCAATACCCATGCCACACCCTGAACATTGAGCTACCTGAACCTTCCTCTGCCAGAGTAGCTAATCGGCCTTACCCAAAGTCTTGGACAAAACAAATTCATTGCCAAATGAAGCACACATATCTTGTAGTCCACGTTTCTGGTAGGGCCCTCATTCCTGACTGAAACCTCATAAGCCTCACCTTTACTGTTTGCATTTTTACTAGCACCTTGATCTCAGAGCACCCACCAGCATCACATATCAAACACCGCTCACAATGTTCTAGGGCTTCTGTAGTCTTCTTCTCCAGACTCATCCTGCAGACCAGTTCCAGAGGCTTCTGAATGACATGACCAAGTACAGTCACAGCAGTGAGCCCATTCATTCCTGATGCCAATTTTCTGTATTAGTCACTGTCCTGTCACTGGGGCAAAATACTTAACATCTGCAACTTAAAAGAAGAGAGTTTTATTTTGGCTCATAGTTTCAGAAATTGGAGTCCACAATTGGCTGGCTTGAAGGCAGAAACAGCATGGTGGAAGGTCTAGTGGAGGAAGGCCACTCAACTCATGGCAGCCAGGAAGCAGAGAGAGAGGAAGAAGAGAGAAGCCAGGAACAATAACACCAGTGACCCACCCCTTCCACCAGACCTCACCTCCTAACAGCACTGGAACCACTGAACTTGTCAATGGGCATGTCTGCTTTAGCACCCGTAATCACATCACCTTCTGCTCACACGATACTTTGGGGGACATTTTAGATCTAAACCATGGCAAAAGGAGTGGGAGCTCTGCAGATGACAAGAGGCTGGCCAGGTGTTGTGTGCTTGGCATGTTTATGTCCTAATAAACCAAAGCAGAGAACCTTTGAGTCCCGGGTATTGGGTGCTCTGAGGAATTACTATTACTTTTGTTGGGTCTGAGGATGGTCTGAGGGTTATGGTAGCAGTACTCTCTGAATTATTTAGGGGTAAAATAATATGATTCCCATAAATACTCCAGCCTTTTTCTCTAACAAAAAGGTTATGGAGGATAGTCCAAATGAAAATGGAGAAATTGGTCATTTTTGAAATTAGGATTAGGTGTGGGCTCATGGCACTTCGTTGTACTTTGTCTCTGTTCTTGGAAATTTTCTTACTAGGCTGTTTAATAAAACAGTGAGACTCTAAAGCTGGTAGGAAGTCCTTTGTAATGATGAATGTGTTGGAGGTGGGGCCTGACATTCACAGCCTAGACCGCTCCTCACAAGCCAGCCCTGCCTCTCCCTCCAGAGGAAGCACCAGCTCTTCTGCCTGTGGGGTCCTGTACTTGGTCCCTGCTCAAGTTAAGCCAGTGTTTGCCAGTAGGCCTTATAAGTCCACTTGCCTTCTGCCTTGTGAGGGTCTGTGGGATGCCTCTCCTGTGTGGTCCTCCTTTGAACTCCTCCTCTGCTTTCTTTGGGGCTGCAGTGGGTGCTGAGATGTTTGTCCCCCCTTTTTCTTTAGTTGTTTCTGTTTGGTCTCTCATTTCCATCCTTAACTGGGTTTCATTGTTACTCTTTTGAAGTACTCTTTCTAAAACATCACCTTCCTGTGCTCTGTCATTCTTCTGCAACCTCTAACCCTTAGCTCTCCCTTCCCATCCCAGCTGGACAAAATCATGCACCTTAATCATGTTTTATGGTTACATAAATAATGCATGCTCACTGTAAAATTCAGACACTAAAGGCGTGGCTGAAGAAGTATAAATTGCTTCCTATTCCAACATTGAGGTAACTGGTCATTGTATTTTTGCAGATATCTCCAGACTTTTCTGTTAATGTACCCGAGGACATTTCTTGTTTCAGAGAATTTGATTTTTCCCTTGTAAACATTTTTACAAATCAGTAACTATGAATGATCTACATCAGGTCTTGACCAAGGGTGCAGATCAGAACCATTTGGTCGTGTTGAGGGGGTATGCTGTCGGGAGCAATTCTACATAATATTGGGGAAAAGTCATTTCACAATTAAATTATGATTAGGCCTAGTTTTCCTGCCTACAGGCCAGCTATGGCATGTTGGGACAGAACTCCGTTTTTGCCTACAGTCACAGCTAAAACCTCAGTGGTCCAGTGGTGCTGTGATGCTCCAGGACAAGATTACATCAGCTGAAGACATCCTGGGAGGAACAAAATCTTCATCTGCATAGGTCCTCATTGTTCTAGGCTTTTCGCAGCTGTCCTCTGAGCCACTTTTTATATTTGTTACTCTGCCCTGAGTCATCGGTTACACTTGTTTCTCCCGATGTGGTAAGCTGGGGGCTCTTGTCTTTGCCGCCCAGAGCAGCACTGATCAGGCCCAAAGCTCAGCTTCTTCTCAAAGTCTCACTTTTCTACCTTTCCTGTATGGTAAGTTAATTCACCATGCGCTGCCGTGGCTCGCAGGAGACCAGGACTCACTGCAGAGGTTCTAGTAGCCTCTAGTCCCCTCCCTGTTCCCTACAGCATACTTCCTTTGGACATACATGGATGTGTTCTCCCCCTTCCAGCATTTGTTGTGTAGATAACAGTGCGATATCCAAACTGTCTTTAAAAGATAAGCGGAAAACTTCCAGATGATTCTAATACAGTCTGGGTGGGCATTGCTGAAGCCCCTTGTTGCTCTGGCAGGTCATGTACACCATTCAAGATACCCATAGCCACAGCCTCCATTTGCAGGCGTAACTAAAAGTAGTATTTGCACAGCAGAACAGAAGAGTGCTGGAGGCTGTTTATATCACATTTCCTTGATTGTCAGGATGTTCAAGCGTTTAGTTATTTGTTTAGGGGCATTTGTGACAGGTTTTTTTGTGAATTCCCACGTAATTCTTTGCTTTTTCCTGGTGGACTACTTTTTGTTTTCTCACTGGCGGTCATATGGCTTTGCATAGTGAACCAAGACCCTTTGCCTGTGCAGCATCCCTCTTTGGCCAGCATGGTGAGCTATGTCATCACATCTCAGAGGGCTTCACCCTGAAGCAGCCTCTGCTTGTACCACACTCTCCTCAAATCCTGGTCCTCTTGGTACTCCCAGGGCCCTTGCCTTTTAAGCAGACCCGGAGACTCTGCTGCTCTCTGTTTTCTGTATCTTGACTGGGACCCTGTGTGCACCAGCTGCCCTGGACTACTCAGGAGTTCCCTTTGCTGTCCCCCTTGGCTCTCTCTGATTGCTTGGCCTGTCCTGCCTAGTATACAGCCATTGTTCTGTGACACCCAGCCCAGCCTTCCTGTCTCCCTGATGCTGTCCTCCATTTCTGCCCAGGTTGAGCCTCTGGCCCTCTGAATGTGATCACCTAGCTGCCTTTTTCCACAGGTGTGCAGAAGACGGTGAATTCCTCTTTGGGTTCTTGGTGCTGGCTGGTGTACATCAGGTGCTCTGAACTCTCTCAAGTCCAGGCTCATTGTTGGGCACCTCCCCATGTTGGGCACATCCCAGGGCCCGTGGGTCGGAAAGCTATGTCCTCATGGCTCTGTCACTGACCCTAGTCTTGTCTGATTACAGTTGGGCCGGTGCACAAACAGCGTGGTCAAGTACGAGCTGATGCGCCCGTCCAACAAGGCGCCGCTCTTGGTGCTGTGTGAGGACCATCGGGGCCGCATGGTGAAACACCAGTGCTGTCCCGGCTGCGGCTACTTCTGCACAGCGGTAAGAGCCCAGCCGCTATGGGCCTCTCAGGCCCGTGTGTCCTCTGCAGAGGCCCACACTGCCAAGCAGTTCATCCCAGGCCTGGGCCCACGTGAGGAGGTTCCCTGCACTTCCCGATCCGGCTCCTGCTGTGTGACTGGAGCGCCCTTGGCTCCCCTCGCAGTACCTGTGAGCCCCTTCTTATCTGAGTGGAAGGAAGGGCACAGCTCTAACCTCAGTCAGACTCACCTGCACTCACCTGCAACAGGTTCCTCCTGTGGAGCCCGAGTAGGGCTCTGTACTAACCTTCACCATAGCCACAGGCACCTGCAGATACCCCGCTACCCCTTTGTGACCTGGGCCAGGAGCTTCCATTAGGGGCTTGACTTTGAGTTTCATACCTCATGCCCTCCCCTCTCTCCAGACACCTTTTTTGTGCTTCCCATGAGAAAGAGAGGTGCTTCTCTGCATCTCTTGTCTCTAGCTGTTGCCTGGTACTCATCTGCCTGTGCTCACTCACATACCAGGAACAAGCCCTCCACCCTTTGATTCCAGACTTTTGTTCTGTCTGACCCATCAGCTCTGCGGAACAGGGTCCCAACCAGTGGTCCTTATGTGGACCAGCGCTTCTTGTGCAGCTTCTTGCTCCGTTTGAGTGGCCAGACAGCGAGGACTCAGTCTTCTTGGTTGTGGGTGCCAGGTGGACAGCGAGGTGGCTGCTGCTGGCCTCTGCTGCCTGGAAGCTGCAGGGCTGAGCGAGCTCTTTGCAGACACCATTCTTGTTCCTCGCCAGCTGGGAACTGGGCCAGCACCCTGCCCTGCCTGCCCTGCTTGCTCACTTGCTTGGCCAAACTGGCTCAGTTGAGCTATGTTTTTCTGAATATCAGCCCCAGTTTCTGAACACAATCTTTGCCTTCCTGTTTCCAGGGTAATTTCATGGAGTGTCAGCCTGAGAGCAGCATCTCTCATCGTTTCCACAAGGACTGTGCCTCGCGAGTCAACAATGCCAGCTACTGTCCCCACTGTGGGGAGGACACCTCCAAGGCAAAAGAGGTGACCATAGCAAAAGCAGACACCACCTCCACGGTGATGCCTGCCCCTGGACAGGAGAAGAGCTTGGTTGCCGAGGGCAGGGCCGACACAACCACTGGCAGGTACCGGCTGATGCAGCTTTGGCTGAGCTTCCACTGGTGTCCCTGAGGATGTGTCATCTGTAGTTGTTACTGGTTTCCGCTGCTTTATCCAGAAGTCTCAACTAACTCTGATGTTTGTGATTTCTGACATTTACTAAACACTAGCTGGGCGTGGTGGCACGCACCTGTAACCCCAGCTACTTGTGAGGCTAATACAGAAGGATTGCAGATTTGAGCCCAGCCTGGCCAACTTAGCAAGACCCTATCTCAAAATAAAACAGAAAAAGGGCTGGGAATGTAGCTCGAACCAAAGGCCCTAGTTCATTCCCCAATACTGCAGACATGTGTGCACTCATGTGCATGTGCACACACAGAGAAACACTGATGTTCATTTATTGCTCTTTATATGTGGGTCCCTTTCAATTTGATTTTGCAGGCTCATTTGCCTATTTTGAGTCAGTTTTTGCACCAGCCTAATTGCCGTGGCTTTATAATATTTTTGTCAGTAGCTCAGTCGCCATAGGTGACTGTTGCACAAAAGTACCTGTCAGCTGCTGCAGGCTGTTTCTACAGTGCTCCTGGCAGTAAGGTCCTAGGCCGTTGCTGAGGGCAGGAAGCACAGTGCAGAAGAGTTAGGAGGACTCATATATATAATGTAATTGCCTTTCTGAGAGAATCCAGCAGAAGCAGCTGAAAACTTAGAGCTGCCAGGTCAGCAAGAGAATAGGAGAAACACAGCAGTCAGCATCCACCAACCAGAGCCTGGTAGGAAGATCATGAAGAAGAGAGCCTTTCAGAATGACAGCACACCCTACAAGCTACTCAGCAGAGAAGAGAAAACCAAACAGTAAATATCACAGTAATAGAAAAGAAACTAAAACTAGAGTTAAGGCCATTTAAAGGACTGTGATTATGAAGACCTTGAAACTAAGGACTGGAGGGCCAGGGATTAGCTCAGTGGTGCTGAGCCTGCCTTGCAAATGCAAGGTGCTGAATTCCATCCCTGGTGGGGGTTGGAGGGGCACCTAAGGACTGAAATGATATGATCCCTTCACAGTAGTCAGTGTACTCCATGTGTCTGGGTCACAGTTCTGAGGATTTTCCTTCTGTTTTAGGGCAGTGGGCAGTGAGCAGTGTGGGTGTGGCTGGAAGTTTGGTCATGGCAGCAGGTCTGAGTGTGTGACTGGGAGCCCTGGGAATGTTACCGTGGCTTTAAAGGTCGCAGTTCTCGGGGAGCAGGGTCCTGTATTCGGGGCGCCTCACATCGGGCCAAACTTGTAGTCAGTTGACTATCCATTGTCCTCCTTAAGAAGCTGCATGCAGGGCCGGGGATTTAGCTCAGTGGTTCCACTGCCTGCCTCAAAAGCGCAAGGTCCTGAGTTCGAGTGTCGGTACCAAAAAAGGTGCTCAGGGATGGGTTGAAGCAGGTTATACTGTGTTTTCATTGGTTTCCATGAGAATGAAGCTTTTTCAAATGCCAAAACTCTTTTAACATTTCAATGATTTCCTCCCCTTAAGCACTGCTGCAACCCCGCTTTCCGAGGATGACAAGCCGCAGAGCACAGCTCCCCAGGCGCCAGAGGGCTTTGATGCTGCAGGGCCGGCTGGGCTCGTGAGGCAGACCTCTGGCCTTTCCCAGGGACCTGGGAAGGAAACCTTGGAGAGTGCTCTGATCGCTCTGGACTCAGAAAAGTAAGAGCTCGTCTGTGTTTCAGAGGTAGCTCAAGGCCTGTGTTCTGCCCTGGAGTCATGTGTGCACTTCGTCTTTGGAATAACACTGTTGGTCAGACTAAGTCTTTACACTGGGGAGGTGATTGTAAGCTTTGGTCCTCTTTGTCATGCTGAGCTGGGACAGTCATGTGAGCTTTGTGGATGTGCCTGGCTGAGCCACCCACAGACCCTGATGCTAACACTGCTGTGTGAGGGTGGAGGTGAGACCCCTGCAGCCTGCTGGGGCATCCTTGTCTTCCCATCCCAGGGCAGCCTCACCTGCCTTGTGGAGGCTGATGGGAGCATTGGACCAAGCCCATTCTCTTCTGCCTAACAAAAAATCCTGGTGTTGCTAACTCTCCTGTGCTGACCTTCCTGGTCCTGGTAGCCTCTTCCTGTGGCTTTCTGTTGTCTCTCTCTAGCCTGATCTCTGAGCTTGTTCTATAGAATTGTTCTGTCTATCTGATAGCCACTGTCCCTGCCCATTGGCCGTCTCCTGGCTGTCACCTTAGTTATTAAGGTTTAAGAGCAGATGTGCAGCATCTCCACTCTGCCCAGGAACTTCCTCAGTGCTAGAGGCTGGCTGTGCAGCTCAGTGACAGCGCTGTGACCCATGTGAGACTGAGCTGCATGTGCACCCTTGTTGTGCTAAGTGTGGGTTGATGGCTCCCTGGGCCTTCCTTGGCCTACACAACACAACTCTGTTGTATGCTTTGAGTCCTGTTCTTATATCATGAGGTGGGCTCGTGGTGTGCAGCATTCTCATACTGTGGATAAGAAGGCAGTGGCTGGTTTTATTCACTGTGAAATGTTCCAAGGCTGGTGGGTGTGGTGCACTTGACTGGAGGCACTGGCAGGGGGCCCTTGCCCAGCGCCTTCAGTTGCTCAGCGGTGTGAGGCCTGACCTAGGCCTGTGCTGACTGCTATTCTCTGCTTCCCCACAGACCCAAGAAGCTTCGCTTCCACCCGAAGCAGCTGTATTTTTCGGCCAGACAGGGTGAGCTGCAGAAGGTGCTCCTGATGCTGGGTGAGTCAGTGGCAAGAAGGGGCAGAGCCTCCATGGTTGCCCCCTTCTCATGAGCCTGATCTTGTATGTTCAAAAGTCCCTGGTTCTTCTGATAGTGAAAATAGGTGCCCACTAATGTTCACCCTGTTTGTGATGGTCACACTCACCTGCTCGGGGCCCTAGAATTATTCTCTGTGCATTCCTAATTTTAAAAAAGGAATTAGGTAGGTGATTATAAGTCAAGCAGAAGCAGATCTGAGACAGGAGTATCAGTGTGATGGGGCCCTATTGTGACGTGTGATGAGGAGGGGCCAGCCCTGTGCTTCCTAATGGATGGCCCTTCCCAGCTTTGTGCTCTCAGCAGCCCAGGGAGATGCCTTGAGCTCACATGTAGCCCTGGGCATGATCCCTCTGAAGTTTATCTATCTTCTTAGGGTTGAAAAATGTGATTCAAGAGCCCTTTGTCTGACAGCAAGCCATGAAAGAAACTAAGATTTGCTCTAAAAAGAGAGCTTTATTTAATTTTGATCAAAACCACAACTTTACTCATTTTCTTCAGGTTTCAACAGTGTTAACTCATGTCACCACTGGGCGGTTGGTCTCTTGGCTAAATGTCCAGACACATGCCCAAGGGGCTTGTCTAGGTGCCTTGCTCCTGCTCCCCAGGTGTATCTGTCCTCGGAGCTTGGCCTGTCCTTGTCAGTGTCCCCACAGCCCTGGGGGCGGCTGTGATCAGAAGCGCTTAAGGACACTCAGGAAGGGCCATGAAGGAGCAAGTGTGTGTTGCCTCATGAGTCTAAGTGGGGCCTGGCTTGTCCACCAGGCAGGTCATGGTGATGTGATGGGCTCTGGCATGCCCCTAGAGCTGCCTGCTTATCTTGAAGGTGGCCGACTGTGTAGGCACTGCCAGCCACTGTGAGCATTGAAGTGCACCTGACACAATTAGTAAAACCATGTTTGTTCACAGTGGACGGAATCGACCCCAACTTCAAAATGGAGCACCAGAATAAGCGCTCCCCACTGCATGCTGCGGCGGAGGCCGGCCACGTGGACATCTGCCACATGCTGGTTCAGGTTCGGAGGGTGGCGCTCCCGGGCCTCTTCCCTGGCAGTTGGTCATAGTGAAGTTCCTGGGTTCCTAGCTAGGCATGTTGCTGTGTAGCGCCACCGCTGCGTGGCCTCCCTGTCCCTCCCTGTCCAACTCCAGCCGTTTCTCTGGTGTTTGCTGCCATGTTCACGGCCACGCTACTCTGTAGCTGGACCTCAGCTTATGTTTCAGGTTTAGCTTAGTTGCAGTTTTTAATATTTACCATTGCCTGTGCAGAAGAGAAGGGTTTACCTGAGCCCAGGCCTTCTCTCCCCTCCCCAGTATGTGGGTATGTCTCCTTCAGTGTTGATATTGTGCCCAGAATTTGCTTTAATTCTGATTGTGTGAGTACTTTCTTAGGAAATGTTTCCATCTTTAATTGACATACAGTAACTTACGTGTTTATGGGGTACATGGTGATATTTCCATACATGTGCACAAAGTGTGTTGGTTATATTGGGATAGCTGGTTTATCTGTCACCTCAGGTATCTACTATTTCTTTGTGTTAAGAACATTTAAAATCCTCTCTGAGCTCTTGAAATAATTAATTGTATCAGCTCTAGTTTCCCTCTGGTGCTGTAGAACACCAGAGTTATTCCTCCTGTCCAGCTGCACCTTGTACTCATGGACCATCCTCTCTTCATCCCTCCCTAACCCTAACCCTATCCCTCCCAACCTCTGATAGGCACTATTCTGTCCTTTATAGCTACATATAAGTGAGGACAGGCAGTATTTTTTTGTTCCTGAATTATCTTACTTTACACAATGTCCTGCAGTTCCATCATGCTACTGCAAATGGCAGGGGTTTTATTTATTTTTCATGGCTGAATATTTTACTGTATATGTTTACCACAGTTTCTTTCTCTACACTTCTAGAGAACATCTAGGTGGACTCCGTGTCTTAGCTGTTGGCAGCAAGGCTGCAATAAGATGCAAGTGCAGATGTCTCTAGATTGCTTCCTTCCTTTCTTTTTATTCTCCCTACTGGGGTCTTCCCTAGACAGGATCTTATTAAGTTTGCCCAGGCTTGTGGTTTTCTTGCCTCAGCCTTCCAGAGTGCTGGGATTACAGATGTGTGCCGCCATGACCAGTTTGTTTCTAGTTTTTGGAGAAACTTTCATCCTGTCTTTCGCATTGTCTCCTAACTTACATTTCCATCAACAGTGTGTGAGAGTTCCCCTTGCTACACATTGTCACCAGCACTTTTTTTTTTTTTTAATTTTTAAAAATAGCCTTTCTACTGGGTTGAGATGCTACCTCATTGGATTATTTGGGCATTTTTTCTTATTGAGTTGAGTTCCTTGTATATTCTGGATATTAATCCCTTCTTAGATGAATATTTTGTAGATAGTTTCTTCATAACTCTGTTGATTATTTCCTTCGCTGTATAGGAGATTTTTGGTTTGATGTAATCTTCATTGTCAGTGCTTGGATTTGTTGCCTGTGCTTTAGGACATATCCAAAACTCTTTGCCAAAACCAATATCCTGAAGCATTTGCCCTGTGTTTTCTTTTAGAAGTTTTGTAGTTTAGGCCCTACATTGCTTACTAAAGAGGCTGTCTTTGGTCCATGTATGTTTCTTGATGCCTTTGTCAAAATCAGGGACTTTTGGCCATGTCAGTAAATACGTGGATTTATTTCTGGATTACCTGTTCTATTCCATTGGTCTGTGTCATTTTTTTAAGCTAGTCCCATGATGTTTGGGTCTTGTGTCTTAAGTGTGTCTTAAAGTCAGGTATGTGACACCTCCAGCTTTACTATTTTTGCTCAGGATTTCTTTGGCTGTTGGGGGCCTTTTGGAGTCCCACACAAATTTTAGGAGTGTTGTTAATATCCATGAAAAATGTCACTGGTAATTTGGTAGGAATTGCACTGAATCTGTGGATTGCTTTTGATTTACTATTTTAACAGTATTCTTCCAATTCATGTGCCTTATAGAGGTCTTACCACTTTTTGTATTCTCTTCAATTTCTTTTCTTTTTCTTTTGAGCTTTTTAATGTTTTTCAGTTTTTATTTTTTACTAGTATATGTTTGCAGTACACAATGTTTACATTTCTTGTGTGGAGTTAGCACATGTACATAACACATCTCTTCCCCTCCCCCTGCCTTCCCTCTTGCATCTCTTTGTCCCCTTCTATTTTGCAAAAGATCTATCGCTATTGCCTGTTATCTACCTTTTATTTTGCTCTTTATTTATTAGTGGATTTCTTTGAAATTTCATAACTCACTCTGCCGTGCTTGGAGGTGTGATTCTCTACACACCACAGTGTGTTTTCTTGTTTGTCTTCTAGCTTATGTCTGATACTGCTGTTTGATGTCCGTGTCTTACTCCTGCTTTGGTCTGTGTGACCATAAAACTACTTTCCCATCCCTCCTTCCTTTTCCCTTCCTCTTCCCTCCTTCTTCCCCTTCCTATCTGAACATGTTCTTCCTTCTTCTCATATCTGTTCTACATTTTGCACCTTATTTACCCTTTGGGTTTCTCACATAAGAGAAACAATGCAGTATTTAAACTTCTGTGTCTGATTTATTTCACTTAAGATTATGGTCTCCAGGTACATCCATTTTCCCACAAATGTCTCAAATTTATCCCTTTTTTTGGTAGACTAGTACTCCATTGTATATAAATCACATTTTCTTTATTCATCTTTTAATATGCACATAGGTTGTTTTAAACATTTAGCTATTATAAATTGTGCTACGATAAACATGGTTATGCATTTGTCTTGCGAGAAGATACCTAGAAGGGTAACAGCTGGGTCAGGTGGAACCTCTAGTTTTAGTTTTTTGAGAAATCTCCCCATAATGGTTGTACCAGTTTACACTCCCATCAGCAATTGAGAAGGGTTCCTTTTTCCCCACAGCCTTGCCAGCATTTGTTATTGACTGATTTCTTGATAATAGCCATTCTCTTAGGTAGAACCTCAGTGTTATTTTAATTTGCATTTCTTGAATGACTAGTGATATTGATACATGATTTTTTCATATATTCATTTGCTGTTTGTATTTTTTTACTTGAGAAGTGTCTATTCATTCCAAATGCCCTTTTTTTTTTGAGTCTTTAAATTTGGAGGGGTCTGATTTTTAAAAAAATTCTCTTCAATTTTGTGCATCAGTGTTTTATAATTGTAGAGCTTCACTTCTTTGGTTAAAATTATTCTTAGGCATTTTACTTATTTGGAGCTAACATAAATGGGATTGCTTTCTTAATCTCTTTCTTGGCAATTTCATTATTAGTGTATAAAATAAGTGTTAGTGTTATATTCTCCAGCTTTACTGGTATCATCTATCACTTCTAACAGTGTTTTGGCAGAGACTTCATTTTTTTAATTAATTAATTTGAGATAGGATCTTGCTGTGTGGCCCAGGCTGGCCTTGAACTCAGGATACCCCTGCCTCGGCCTCTAGAGTGCTGGTTTACAGGTGCCACCATGCCCAGCTTGGGCTTTTCTGTGTTGCCAGGTGCGGTATTCTTAGCTGGCAGTTTTATTCTTTCAGCACTCAATATATCATCCAGTTCTCTTCTGGCTTGCAAGGTTTCTGCTGAGAAGTCTGTTGCTCTCACAGGAATTCCCTTGTATGTGGCTTGGCAGTTGGACTGTAACCGGGCTTGGTGATAATCTTTATTATGCCAATCTGTTAGGGGTCTTTTGATCCTTGATGTGTATCTTCCCCAAGATTGTTGAGATTGTAAGCAGTCATTTCATTGAGTAGATTTCCTCTGCTTTTTCCCTTCCTTTGTTCTCTGGAACATCCATACTTGCAAATTTTTTTAATTGATGGTGTAAAAATTTTATAGGCTTTTTTGTTCTTTTACGTGTGTGTGTGTGTGTGTTTGTGTGTGTGTGTCTGTCTGTCTGTCTGTCTGTCTATCTGTGTCTGTTTCTCTGACTGGATTATTTCAAGACTTGTCTTCAAGTTTAGAAATTCTTCTGCAAATACTTCTTAGGGCCCTCTTACCTATATGGTGTGCTTTGTCAGGAGTTTACAGTTGTCGAGGGTTCACCATGGCTGAGCTGATGCTCATTCCTCCCTGGCCCTCTGCACAGACTGCAGTGGTCTCCCTGTTTACACTACTCACGGTTGCTGCTTGCCATCTCTCGAGGGAAGGCTCCTTTCAACAGCCTTTCTTTGGCCCTGGTTGGGCCGTTTTCCAGATCTTACACTTAGGCTGATGTGCCCTGACTTGTGATCCTCTGTGACCTTCACTTCTAGAAGCTTTGAGGACTGCCCTTAAGCCCTGCAGGTCTAAAGTCTCACCTGATGGTAGCTCAGGTCCTTTCCAGTTCTTCAGGGTGTCAAGGTGTCACATTTGTGTAAGAGTCCACGGCCTCTGGTCCTGTTTTTCCAGATGACTGCAAGCATCCTCCAGCTGCTTCAGCTCTCTCTTGTTGGGCTCTGTCCTCCAGTGTGTGGCCCTCTGCACTGATCCCTGGCCAAGGCCATTTTCTGTCTGCTGGCTGCACTTTGTGGACATGTCCTCAACTCTGCTCTGGCTGCTGGGGGATATTTGATCTGTACTGTCACACTTGGAAATCCTGAGAGCCCTTTCCTACTCCGTCCTGTATTACAGCCTCTTTTTCCTCCCTATTTCCTTTAAGGTATTACTAATGGTCACTGAGAAGCTCTAGGCTGCTCCACAAAGCCCCGTGAGGTGAGTGGCTGCCCAGGCAGGAGTCAAGGGCAGGGTTTGAGGTCTGGCCAGACAGGGATGTGGAAGAAGTGCTGGCTGAGGGGCAGACTACACAGGAGGGAGTGAGGAGGAAGGCTCACAAGTGGTACTGGGATGAGGAAGAGAGTGGTGCAGAAGAGATGGCGAGCCAGTGCTTTGTGGGGCAGGAGGGCAGATGCCAGGCTTGCTGGCAGGCCGTCCCACGTGAGAAGCCATGAGTACATAGGTCTGTGTCTTAGCTGAGGATGAACTTGAGGGTCAAGTGACAGAGGCAGTGCAGGCCACATGGGGCACAGGCACAGCAGGGATGGAGGCCAGCAGACTCCAGGGCTGAGGAAGTTCTCTCTCCAACTGGGGTTCAGAATCTTCTGAAGGATTTTTTTCGTGGACCTAGAGTTCCATTTGGCAGTTATTGAGGATGATTCCACTGTCCATGGATTTCCATTTCTGGGAATTAGCTTGTCATTTCTCTGGAAGACTGTTTTCTCCTTGCTGCTGCTTCTTTTTTTTTTTGTACCAGGGGTCAAACTCAGGACCTTGTGCTTTCGAGGCAGGGGCGGCACCACTGAGCTAAATCCCTGGCCCTTCTCCTTGCTTGTTTTTAAGAACACTTAAGGAGCTGAGCATTAACTCAGTGGTAGAGTGTGTACTGAATGTACACAAGGCCCTTGGTACACACAAAAAAACCCTAAAGTCAGTAAATAAGCATATTGTATGCAGAGGAACTCTAGGATGTCCTGTCCTTGTAAGGCAGACCCAACACTGCTGCCCAGGACCTTTGCTGTGAGGATTGAGTATGCCTGCCTCCTTGGCCGCTTGATCCCAGAGGATCCCAAGCACTGTTGTTCACTTCTGTTTTCAACCTTTATGATAGTCAAAATGTACAGTTCAGATTCTTTGTGTGTAGCTTCTTTTAGTTCCCAAACCGTAAAACAGGAGCCAAACGAGTTACACAAAGAACCAGAGAGACCCAGGGAAACTGATGTAGTGGGACCAGGGTCCTATCCTGTCTTCCCCACCTGCTGTGGATGCAGTGGCTTTGTCCTTGAGGAAGCTGTGTGAGCTCTGTTTTTCTCAGCACACATGGTGAGCCTGAGTGTTGCAAAATAAATCGTTCTGTACTTGGAGGACCTCTTTTTATGTGGGAGTGCTTTACCTCCTTTCAGTGGAAGGTCTGATCGACCTGGCCCGGCTTAGTTTCCAGCCAGGCACTTGATCTGATTTCAGCTGCCAGGCTTCCTGTTGCTTATTTTGGGAGGTCTTTATGTGCATTTGTGCGTGAGTACGTGTGTTTGTATGTTTTCCTCTTAGAATTTAAGCAGTTTTTCTGAGATTTCCCAAGGAGAGAAACAGGAGAGGTTTACCTCTAGCTTCTCAGAGCCCCAGGGTTGGGGTTTCTTTCATTTTCAGTGTTTGCGGCTCTGGACAGAGACCCAGTGAAGGCCGATGCTGGTGTTCTGGGCCCTCGAGTCCTCTCCCCAGGACCTATCCAGGCAGGGCTGACCACTGGTTCTGGTCTGTACTTGGTTTTGAGTGGAGCATCCTGCAGGGCAGAGGAGCTGTGTGAAGTGTGTTCTTCCTGAGAGGCCTTTCAGGAGTCCCAGCACCCTTGCTTTGTTCTGCAAGCCCCAGCTGCTTATGCTGTTGAGTTGACTAGAAGAGGAAGCTCATCCGAGTGTCTGTGTCCCATGTTCAGCAGTCATGTGGTCAGAGTCGCTGCCCTAGGCAGTGCAGATGGAGAACACGCTGGTGTGGCAGGAAGCATTTCTCTGGCACTGATCCTGAGTCCACCCAGCCTTTGCCAGTGCTGTAGACATCCATGGGCTGACTCCCGGGCTGACAGGCTCCAAGGATGGGTCAGAGGGCACCCTTGTGTCCCAGTGCCCCTGCCTGCCAACGTTATAAGCCCATGGGCTTCTCCCACCCATGGGCTGTGTCCCAGCCCTAAGGTGTGTCCTGCCTCTGTCATGCCTGGTGCTCCTTGTGCCTTCTCAGTGGTGTCCCTGCTGTGTCTGGGTCCTGGAGGGCACCTCTGTGCCTGTCTGGAGAGGCAGGGCTTGGGCGCACAGGATGTGCCAGGTATGCAGGGCTGTGAGGCAGGTGCCACAGTGAGGTCTGGGAACTCGCAGAGGAGGGGCTGCCGGGTTGAGGCGGTTGCCTTGTCTTCCCTCCTGGGTGAGAGGCTGGCACGAGGCCACATGTCTTTGAGCAGCTCTCGCCTGTTTCAAAATCCCATTAGTTACCTGGTGGGCCCATTTGACTCTGGATTTTTTCTGATGTCTCAAGTGGCCTCAGATCTTTGTTTTCCTGGACCATGATCAGTGTCTTTCCTGGGGTTCTGGGTTGCTGTCTATGAGGGCCTCAGCTTGTGCCAGGCCAGCACTCTTGTCCTCAGGCAGCCCTTGTCCCCTTACATGGTTCTGTCACCAGCCCTGTGCCGCCAGAGGGGCAGATCTGTCAAGGTGCCTGGCTTATCTGAGCTGCGGTGCCTGGGCTGGCCTGTGGCCATGCTCCCACTCTGCTGTGGGCGCATCCTGTTATTTCTCACTATGATTTTGGGGTGGCTGAGGAGGAGCAGAGCTGTGTGTGTTGTGTGCAGGCAGAGCCTGGCCCCCTGCAGGGGCAGCCTCGGCCCCAGCCCCAGCCTCACCAGCTGTGCATGGTTTACACTCTTTGCCTTGCTTAAATTAAAATTAGCTGCTGTAGGATTCTGGTTTTACTTTGCCCTCACATTTGACACCTTGACCTTGGCTTTGAACTTTTGTGTTTAAAGTCAGGCTTGTTTCTTCTACCCTGTTTCTGCCTCAATGCTCTGATCATTCAGATCTGTGACCCATGAGCCTGCAATTCCAGGCCATGAAGCATAGCTCTGGAAATAACCCAGGTTCTCTCAGAGCCCCTTGGACATCTCAGGGCCACTTACAAGTTGCTACAGCCTGTGACTGCACCTGGCTCCCCACACACCCTGTTCCAGGCCTCTGTCAAAATCCCTTGCTTAGTTGAGCTACTTCTGTTTTTTAATTGCTGATAGTAAAACAATAGTATTTCCACTTTATTTCATAATAAATATCTGACTTGTAGATTGAACATTAGCTTTTCACTGGTCTAAGAAGTTAGATGTTTCTCCTGTGGAGAAAAGGTTTCAGCTGCCAACAACTGGCATTAAATTGAGGGTTTTACTGTGTGCACCTGCTAGTTCATTATTTTACTAGAAAAATTAGAAATTTGTCCAAAATTCTTATCACTGGAAATTCGGTTTTGCTCTTTTTATTTTGGGAAACACCGAAATGGCTGGAGAGTCAGGCAGCAGAGAGATGAGGCAAGGTCTGTTTGGCTTCCCCACATCCTCTTCCCTGAGGCCCCTCTGCACCCCACTTGCCTTGCTCGTAATGTCAGCGCCGTCTTGGTCATTTCTGAAGGTGCTCTCACATAGCTATGCTGTGAACACTTTCTGTCAGATTTAGGAACAGAATGCACTCTAGCAAAAGTATTCTTCTTGGCTGGGGATTTAGCTCAGTGGTTCTGCCTCGAAAGTGCAGGGACCTGAGCTCAATCCCCAGTACCAAAAAAAAAGTATTCTTCTTAAACTATAACTTGGTAGTAATAGAAAAATTGTGTCTTTAGTGCAGTTTTTGAAGATTTAGACATAGTTGGTCAGTTAAACAGTTCTAATGTCACTTATCGAATCTCTTTTTTTCAAGTGTGGAAGCATCTAAGTCCTTTGCTTGTGGATGGGGCTGCAGCAGCTGCTCTCTGGACAGCTGAGCTGTTTCTGTTTTACTAGGCTGGAGCCAATATTGACACATGCTCAGAAGACCAGCGGACCCCACTGATGGAGGCTGCAGAGAATAACCATCTGGATGCAGTGAAGTACCTCATCAAGGCCGGGGCACAGGTGGACCCAAAGGTATGCCCCACCCTGAGTTCACATGCCTGTTTGTGGGGAGATATTTCTCAGAACATGAGCAGTTCTTCACTGGGGCGCCTTCAGACATTTAACCAGAATTAGTTTGTCACCTTACATGTTGGCTGTTTATAGCGAGCACCTGATGTGCTTTGCTGACCAAAGGCAAATCAGTCCATAAGGAGTCTGCTGCGTGGAAGCTTTTTGCTTCCTTCATTCAGTGTACTTCCCTCTTCTGTCTTCCTCTCAGAGCAGTTAAGCAAGAAAAGAAATGGGGGTTAGGTATCTTGCCACATACCTGTTCTCCCAGCATTCAGGAGTTCAAGGTCAGCCTGGGCTACACAGTAAGACCCTGCCTCAAATAAATAAATAAAAATAAATAAATGGGGCCAGGGATTTAGCTCAGTGGTTTCGCCACCTGCTCCACAAGCGCAAGGACCCAAGTTTGATCTCCGCTACCTAAATAAATAAATAAAAGCATCCAAATTGGAAAGGAAGAAGTAAACCTATCTGTGTTCTAGATGACATAATCCTACACATAGAAAACTCTAAATGATCCGCAAAAATATTTTTAGAGCTAAAACTCTATAACTCAGCAGAGTAATAGGGTATAAAATCAACACGATATAATCAGTTATATTTTCAAATATTTGTAGTTAAAAAAGGAAAGAAAATAATTTCATTTACAGTAGCATCAAAAAGAATAAATGCTTAAGAATACATTTAACCAAAGAGGCAAAATAATTTGTACACTCAAAACTACAAGCCTTTGCTGAAATTAAAGAAGTCACATACAAATGGAAACATCACACATTTACATATTAGATGGCTTAATACAGTTAAAATGAAAATACTGCTCAAAGCAGTATGTGGATTCCATGCGGTCCTTATCAAAACCCCAACAGCCTTTTCTACAATTAGAGAAAAAGCCATCTCAGCATTCATACTGAGTCTCAGGGATCTGGCATAGCCAAACAATTTAAAAAGGAATAAAGTTGGAGAACTCACAGTTCCTGATTTCAAAACTTACTACAAAGCTATAGTAATGAAAACACTGTGATGCTGGTATAAAGACAGACATACAGACAAGTGGAACAGAAGAGAAAGCCCAGAAATGAACCCTTTCGTGTATAGTCCATTGACTTTTGTCAGGTTACTAAGATCATTTGGTAGGAAAGGGCATCTTTTCAACAGCTAGTGCATGGAATATGCTGTATCCACATGCAGAGGAATGTGGTTAGACCCTCACCTTGTATCATAGAGAGTTAGTGCAAAGTGAATCAAAGAATTCAGTTTAAGAGCTAAGAGCACAAAACCCTTGGAAGGAAACTATGAGAAGTCTGTTGACTTTGGATTTGGCAGTGATTTCTTGAATATGACACCAAGAGTACAGAGAAAAGAAAAAGTAGATAAACTTCATCAAAATTAAAAACTTCTGTGTATCCAAAAGACACTATCAAGATAGTGAAAAGACAGAATGGAAAAACACAGAATGGAAAAACATTTGCAAATTCTATATCTGATAAAGGGTTTCTATCCAGAATATATTAAGAAGCCCTATAATTCAACAACAAGAATGCCTCAAATAATCCAGTTAAAAATGGGCAAAGTGGGCCAGGTGTGGTGGCCCAGGCTACCATCCCAGCACTCGGGAGGCTGAGGTGGGAGGGTCGCCGTGAGCTTGAGGCCAGCCTCTGAACTTTAAATGGACGTTTCTCCAGAGAAGATCTGCAGATGGTCAGTTAGATGTTTCGCATTGTTAGTCACCAGGGAAATGCAAATAGCCATAATTAGATGTTACTTTATACCTACCAGGATGAGTATTATTTGGAAACGGGAAAGTAAATGTTGGTGAGGACGTGGAAAATTTGGGACCCTAGTACATGGCTGGTGTGACTCTCAAATGGTACAGTCACTGTGAAGAACAGTTTGGCGGTTCCTCAGATCACTAAACAGGACTACTGTGTGCTTCAGTGATTCCACCCCATGGTATATATATGTCCAAAGAAGTAAAAACAGGCATGAAATTTTGAGCAGTAGTATTCATTGCAGCAATGCTCACAACAGCTGAAGAGGTAGAAACAACCCAAGTGTCCATCAGCAGAGAAATAAACAACATGTGGCCAGTGCACACAGTGGGACTGTTGCTCCATCAGAGGGAGAATTGAAGCACTGCCGCTGCGCTACAGCAGGGAGAGCCTTGAAGGTGTGAAGAGAAAGGAGCAGCAGGTGCTGAAGTAGCCCACACATGATACTTGGAACAGGCTACAGGATGCCCAAGGCTGGGAGGAGGGACTGTGGTTGCTTAATTGTTAGTTTCTATTTGGGGTCATGAGAAAGCTTTGGAATAGTGACAATGATAAATGGAAAATACGATTAATGCCATTGAATTCTACACTTAAAAAATGACCCAGGTGTGGTGGCACACACCTGTAATCCCAGCACTTTGGGAGGCTGAGGCAAGAGGATTGCCATGAGTTTGAGGCCAGCTAGTGCTACATAGTGAGTCCTGCATAGCAGGACCCTGTCTCAGAAAACTCGGGGGAAAAAGAAGATTAAAATGGCAAATGTTGTTAAATATTATCCTAGTTTTTAAAAACATAGGGTCTGGATGTGTAACTCTGTTGTGAGCACTTGCCGCCTAGCCAGTGTGATACCTGTGTTCATCCCCAACACTGAGGAAAAAAAGGTAAAAAATACTCTTAGAGTCTTTCACATGAATATTCACTTTTTTCCAATAAAAAAGTGACCATTACTCTATATCCTAATGCTTAAACTGTTAAAAACAAAAACAAAGAAAAACCTTAAGTATCGTGAGAGAAAAACTGCATCACAGATAGGCAAGTGGTGCAGTGAGGTCCTGCTGACTTCCTACTCAAGGTGGTGGGCTTGACACAAGGGCATGTTGTCATTGTGCTGAAAGGAAGAGACCTGGAAAGAAGAGGGCAGTGGGGCACAGTACCAGCCCGAGAGCCCTGAACACGGAGGGAGTGAGCCTGAGTGAGCCTGTGAGCGAGCAGACCAGACCCAGCAGCAGCCACCGCTTGAGGGCTGCTGGGCCTATGGGAAAACAGCCCTGTGGGAAAGACAAGTGGCTGTTCACAGCAAGGATAACATAAGACGAAGTTTATGCAAATTCAGAACTGAAGTGTGTGGCAGTAATAGCACAAAGGAAGGCAGGGTATAAATGGAATCACTTTGTTGTAAGGTATTTTTTGTACAATGTTAATTCAAGTAGCCTGAGAGTTAATGATGAATATTGTAATCTCTGGAGAAAGTACTAAGAAAAGAAACAGCTTTATGGTGGTAAAAACTAGAGGAAGTAAGAAACATTAAAAAGTAATTTGTAAGCTCAAGGACCTGAGTTCGATCCCTGGTGCCCCCCAAAAAAGTAATTTGTGCAACTAAAATACAAGAGATGAGGAATAAAAGCAGATGGGACTAGTGGAAGACAAGTGGCAAAGTAGTGTGTTTAAACCTGCCCTTGTCCACAGCCGTGGATGCAGACGGAGCACTGCACTGGAAAGGTAAGGATTTGTCTGACTAGACAGAAAAGCAAGAACCAGCAGTGTCCCACGATACCCACATGTCAGCGTGAAGACAGCATGGTGGGAGTAGTAGGTGGGACACCCACTGTACACACGGTGAGCTGAAGATCAGGGTGAAGGCAAAAGTGCAAAGCTTAGAAAGTAATGGGGCAGATGATCTTTGTGATTCTGCTATGGAGAACTCCTAAGGCAAGACAAAAGGAAACAACCTGAAACATGCAGCCCACACAGAAGGAAATAATAAATGAACACAAAACATATGGAAAACATTTAAAACCTGACTGAAATATCATTTTAATCATTGAGTTATGTAAAACTTAAGATTTTGGAAATGCCCGGGAAGGTGCTCTGCCCTAGGCGCATTCATTGGCAGATAGGTCGGAAGCTGACCTTTTGAGTTAGCAGTTCTCAAGTGGCCAACACTGCCACGTGGGAATGGAGACATGGGAATAGTGTATTTTTAGATAACAAAAAGTCGGAAACAGCTCAGTGTTCCTGAACCGAGAATGATTGTTACGTGTTACCTACCAAGATGATTCTCAAAAGCATCATGTGGAACTCTTAACAGGAGTTGCAGAAGGACCTAGAGTGTATTACAGAGCATTTTAAAGTGCGAGACCTTCATTGATGAATGCATGTTTCGTAAAGTATCAAGAAGTGGATGAAAGCATAGATACTACATTCATGGGGTTGACTGCCTGTTTGCAAGGAGGACGAAGACACTGGATGGGGCAAAAGTGTTCCCTTGGGTGAATGTGATGGAAACATCTGCTTGTGCCTGAACAGAGTGGATGGCACACCTTACAGCTCTGAAGAGTAGATGACAGCTTTTCCCTGCCGCTTTCACATCTTACTACATGGTTCCCTTGGCTGAGACACTGCCACCTGTGAGACCCCTCTTCTCCACTCCCAGGTGCATGGGCTTCAACACGTGAGGCCTGGCTTCTTGCTTGTGTGTCTACCTGCTGCAGGGTGGGACAACTGACCCCGCTGTCTCTGCCACACACATTTCTGCTGCTTACAACTCGCAGCAGTTTTCCAGTGTTGGCACTGAAGGCTAGTCACATGGGGATTGGGTTTGCAGGCTGTCCGTGATAAAGATATGTACCCTGGTGGACATTAGTCTTAATAGAAGCATGCTCAATAATGTGTATTAAAATCTAGGATTGCATCTCTGAGGTGGAAAAAGAGAAAAGTAATAAAGACAGGACAAGTCAGTATAGCGATGGCAGCAGGACCTGTAGGAGGGAAGGCAGAGTGTCTGCATGGCCCAGCCCTGGGCTGGATGGGCTCTCATGCTGGCCTCCACACCAGCTGTCACCACGTGGTCCTCCTGGCCTCCCATGGAGCTTCTGGGTCTGACCTCTTCCTGCATGTAGTTTTCTCTTTTGAGATGGTCCCACTAGTGTGATCTGTGTAGTGTCCTCAGGGATACAGCTGAAAGCTAATGAGATGTGTCCAACAGCCAGAAGAAGTGGGAACCAGCAGATGGGACGTCTGTTGGGGTGCAGCAAGGGCTTGGCCCTATTTCCATCTGGATGATGATTGCTGAGCCATCCATGTGCCTTAGTGCTCAGAGAGCCCAGTGGGAGCAGCTTGGCTCCAGGGTGGAAGCTGGGGTGTCACCAGGCCGCCTGGCTCTGGTAGGAACAGTGGTCTTGTCAGGTGGTTCTTTGAGATGTGTGATGGTGACAGGCCCCCACCTGGCTCTGCCTTGTAAGGGTCAACGGGCTTGGATATTGGGTGTGCCCTGTGGCCCCATGCCCTGTGACAGGACTCCTCAGGCTGGCCTTCCCTGTAAGTTGGGTCCCTAGTGACACTGCCACCTGGCTGGAGTGGGAGTCTCTGTGGCTCTGTGCTGCGGGTCCAGTCACAGGTGGTTCTGCGAGCTGAGCAGCATTTGTGTTGCAGGACGCAGAAGGCTCCACGTGTTTGCACTTGGCTGCCAAGAAAGGCCACTACGATGTGGTTCAGTACCTGCTGTCCAATGGACAGATGGACGTCAACTGTCAGGTAAAGCCATATCCCGTTTGGTCATACACACACAGTCGTCTTCTTCTGCAGTTGTCCTCCATAGTGCTGCATTCACTTGGGTTCCTACAAGGCCTTATGCCTGTCACCAGCCTGCTCTACAGGAAACCCCAAAATGTCTCAGTGGTGCTTCCTCCTTTGAGTTCTGCCTGTGCCACTCTCTGAGTCAGGCCCGTGTTCCGCTGTCACCTTGAATGCGGTGTTCCAGACGCTAGTGGCCAGATCAGTTCTCACCTCCCTCAGGCATGCAGCCCCCACCCAGCCGGCTGGCTTGTCCCCTGGCACTGGTTGTGGTCTCCTTGTATACCTGTTGTGTCTGCTGATCTGTGTCCCCACCGTCAGAGCCACAGGGCAGTTTTACCCACATAGTCTGTGGGGCCTCATTGGCGTCTACACACAGCAGGTATTCACAGGTGCCTACGTCCATCAGTGACCTGGGCTGCTCTCGCCATCCCCTCAGAGGCTCCATCTCTGCCTCTCAGCCCAGTGCTGTCCCCTTCTCCTGTGCTGTCATGCTCTCCCCCCAGGCAGGCCATGAACAGCAGTTTATGGCTGAGCCTCCTTCTGAAGTGTCCCTTGTCCCTCTCTGGCTTTATTGTCCTTCTCATGGAGTCAGGTTGTCCCCCACCTTGCCCCCGCCTGTGCTGTGTCCCCCTCCCCCATCCCAGGTCCTGGGCAATGCCAGCATTCAGCTGCATAGGGAATGTCTTCAGTTGCAGAGGCTGTGTGTTCGGAGAAATATAGGCTGTGGGCAGCAGGAAGCCCTTTTGGAAGTATTGGGTCGGAGGCTGAGTGTGTCACTTCCCAACTGGGAATTGGCATCTTGACTCAGTTCCTGAAAGTGAAACTGCCCAGGATGCAGTAGACTTGGGGGCAGTGGTAGAAAGACAGCTCCTGAAACCCTTAGTTTACCTTGCAACCCCTCCTGCTGCTGCATTGCCTTCCAAAAAGAGGCAAGAACATTCGTCTCTGGGCTGATGTCCATCTGTTGGCTAGTCTCACACTGGAAGTCACACTGGGGCCAAGAGGATGAGTCGAGGGTACTGTCATGCACGCTTCTTGTGTCTGGGTACCCCAGCCTGGTCAGGGTGCACGGACCATTGAGTTCTCAGTTACCAGGGTCCTCCTCACATGTTGACTAGAGTGGTAGCTCTGCCAGCAGAATGCAGAGCAGCAGTGCCTAGGGGTGGTGCCCAGGGGCCATGTAGGCTCCTACACTCATGAGTCACCTGGGGCAGTGCAATGGGGATTCCTGGTGCCACCTCTCAGGTCCTGAGCAAGGTGTGTGCAGTGCCTGGAGATGATGTTTTTGGGCAGTATGGTAGCTGTGCTTCCCTCTCTCTACTCAGGACGATGGCGGCTGGACACCCATGATCTGGGCCACTGAATACAAGCACGTGGAGCTTGTGAAGCTGCTGCTGTCCAAGGGCTCCGACATCAACATCCGGGATAATGTGAGTCTCATAGGTTACCCCAGGGACAAGCCATCTGGGGGTTGGGCTAGAGTCAAGCCTAGGCCACTGTTATTGCTGGCTGTGTCTGAAGTTGCTCCATGGAAGAAAGGAAAGCGGACAGACTGTGGTTTAAGATGGGTCCTAAGTGAGGGAATTGGACTGCCCAGTCCTTCTGGGCATCTCCTTAGCCAGACAGCAGGCACCTGGCTGACTTAAGAGGGAGTCTGTTGGGAGTCTCCAGGGGCTGGCAGAGCGGGACAGATACAGGGAGGCAGCAGGATGTGAGTGGGAGTCACCACAGTAGAAAGTGGATTGAATGAAGTTCAGGGTTGTTTATACATGTTCATCAGGTTGGTAACAGGAAGGTTTGGCACAGATGATCTGAAAGCACTGCTGAGCATGCACCTGACTCTGGGCCCTGTCCTCCGCCTGTGAAACCTGATGGTCATGCCTACAGGTCCTTCTCCCACCCAGAAGCTGAGGGCCTGTCAGCCTCTGTGCCAACACAGGGCTCTTCCTAGAGGGCAGTTCTGGGGCCACCACTCTGCAGAGGAATGTGCCCTGGGCTGCAGCCTCCATAGGAGTTTCTGCCTCACGTGATCTGAGTCACTGAGACACTTCTGTGGCTCATCCACTGCCATGGGCACCCACAGCAAAGGGGTATGGCTGGAGTGGGCAGGGGCCTTTGAATGAGGAGAGGAGAGAAGCAGAGAGGAGGAGTAGTCACTGCTCCATGATGGGATCACAGTGCTGAAAAGCCACTGAGGCTCTGCACTGCTGTAACGAATAGAGATAATCAACTGATAAAGAGGAAAGTCCAACTATTTTTAAAAAATTTTTTACAGGAACATCAAAGCAAATGTTTATTTTAACAGGGCCTGTGCTGTAGCATAAGAGGGTCAGTACACAGGACTAAAACCTGAGAAGGGGTGGTTAAAGAAGCACTGAGAAGTGCTGGTTAAAGAGCAACTGCAGGCCAGTTTTAGTGAAGGGCAGGACTGAAAGCTTGCTATAAATGTTGAGTATGCAAATAAGGGGCTCAGATCCCTTCCTCCCAGATCTTAGCCACGTCAGGGTCCCCCTACCTTCTTCAAAAAGGCAGCAGTATCCTGTGAAGTGGCAGAGTTGGGGAGAGCGGCCACGCTGCCTGCCTGACTGCAGTCATATTGGTGGTCAGCAAGGGCGACACTGAACAAGTTGTCCCAGTGTCCTGAGGGGAGGGAGGAAGAACAGAGAGGAAGGGGCAGGGGTGTGACAGCCACCAGGCAATCCACCCCCAGCTGGCAGTGTTAACATAGGAGAGGTCAGGCACCTGCATCTGCCTCGTTTCCTCCTAAGAGATTTGATGCTCCTCAACTTTTTTGTTTTTGGTACTGGGGTTTGAACTCGGGTCTTTGCACTTGTGAGGCAGGCGGCGGAACCACTGAGCTAAATCCCCAGCCCTATCTTCCTTAATCTTAAGGGGAGCTCAAGGGCCATCTTCTGTAAAGGCTTCAAAGCTGATCTGGTGCAGTTGACCCTGCCTGCTGGCTCTAGTGATGTATGGACTTCTGGCCCCTCCTCTGGAGATACTGATTGGAAACCCTGCATCATCATCAGCTTAAGTTGGAATTTTTTTAGTCTGGAAGATACAAACTTTTCCAAGAGTTTAAAGATACAGGGTAGTATAATTACCCCTAAAGGACACTACTGGAAGCTTCCTGTCTGCCAGTGTCATCAGAACTTGACCCTCTACAAGAACAAGTATCTGTTCTGCTCAGTGCTTCTGGTCTAGAAACTGCTTCCAAGACTGCATCTGGCCTCTGTCCAAGGACACATGATTGCCAATACTTCCCATACTTTGAGATCTTTCTCTGCCATCCTCTCCAGTCTGGCTGTATTCAGTTGGAGCAGAAACTTGACCTCAGAGATGCCACCCATCTTGTACATTAGGGAGCATTCTATCCAGAAACAAATTGACCCTGTAGCCATCATATGGAGTCATGATTGCCCCACACAATTCATGAATCACCGTAGTATTCTAAGCCCCATTAACCCCTGGATTGGAATTAGCCAATCAGCAGCTTCTTCCATTTGTATTTGTATTGTCCTTGCAAATGGAGCCCATAGTAGATGTGCTTAGGCTTGGAAACATTAAGTCCAAATACCTTCCTATACGTATAGTAGTCCATTAGCATCTCCAGAGTATGAGCACCTCAAAATCCTCAGATGTTCCATAGCTGATACCCTGTTTTTCCTCCTAAACATTGTGGTCTGGAGTGTTAGCTGTCAACCTATCAGCTACTTCAGCAGCCTTCTTATGAGTGTGTTCTTTCTCATCAGGAGTGGAGCAGTGAGTTAATGGTGAAGTCATGTCCCTCTAAGTCAGAACAAAAGTTGCACTCAACTTAATGAATTCATCCCGAACTTACCAAGATTCTTGGAAAAACTGCCAAATTGTTCTTAACATTGAGCCATGCCCTTTACTGAGAAGGGAACATGTACTCTGATAATGCTTCCATCCCTAGTTGACACTTTCTCTAATGGGATTCCCCTGAGTAAAATGGGGTGCTGGTTCATTTTCTGATCTCAGTCCTGATAGGATTGATGGGGGAAGTAATGGTGAGAGCCATAGTGAAGAGGTTCTGCTTTCGTTAGAAATGAAGCTGGGGATTTCCAAACCACAACCAATCAAATAACTCCATAAAAACCTGGATGTAAAAAAAAAACCACAATAAACAAACCTGGATGTAAGGGATATCTTGCCACTTCCCTTTCCTTTAACAGAACAGATCTAGCTGTAGAATGGTATTATAATTCAGAGACTCATATTTTGCCCAGTATTCTTGGTTTTGTAATTTATACTGAGGCTAAGCTCTGTTAAAAAAGAAGACCAACCTCTGTGTTCTTTATATCATCCTTCTTGCCTTATGTGGTGGTGCACACCTGTAATCCCAACATTCAGGAGGATGAGGGAGGAGGATCACCATGAGTTTGAAAGGCCAGCCTGAACTACATAGGGAGACCTTGTCCTAAAACAAACAAAACAAAGGGCTTGGGATTTAGCTCAGTGGTTTCGCCACCTGCTGCGCAAGCTCAAGGACCAGAGTTCGGTCCCCAGTACTAAAGGAAAAAAAAAAAAAATCACCCTTAAATCTGCCCTGATAGCCATGAGGCATGCTATTTGTGGGTCCTTAGGAATGCTCTGTGGTTCCCATGATTGGTGTGACCTTTACCAGACAGAACTTGAACTTACTACCTTTTGTGTGTAACCTGGAACAAGAGAACTACAGCAAACAAATACAAAAATCAAGAGCTCTTTCACACAGTACACTTTTAATATTTCTAAGAAGATAATAGCACTAGACAGACTCACGAGAAAGATGGGCAATAACAGACTAGATTGCAACAGGAGTCAGTACAACAAAAACATCAAGACCAATATTTTCCCAGACAAATACACAATCCAAAGTAAGTCGGAAATTACTTGTAGATAAAAGAATGATACAGAGAAGATAGTGAACTTCAGACACAGGAAAGTCTGGGGAACTCAGACTCCCTATCCGGAACATCATTCCCACAGCAAGACTCAGGGCTTCCCAGAACCAGCAGTCTAATATCCTGGAGCACAGCCTCCAAACCTTCGCCAGTACCTTGAGCCCTAGAAAGGTGCAACCTGTCTAGCACTCAACTCTGGTTGATCAAGCTGAAGGCTTGCTGTAGCCCCAAAGTGCCTTACTGGAGATTTCTACCTACAGCAGTAAAACAGTGCTCATGTTCTCCCTCCATCCTCCCAGTGAGCAAGGCTGGTGCCTTCAACCTACCCTACTGCAGGTGTCTAGAATGCTTCCCCAGACAGGGGATGTCTTCCTACAAGAGAGGTAGGTCAGTTCCCCGACAGGCACAATTCCAAATTGCAGACTCAGAATGCTCAGTTGCCCAGGTTGATCCGAGTGGAGAGCCTTACAGTACCAGGAGTCCTCCACTGGAAAACAGAAAAAGCAGAGGTCTTGTAAGGCAAAGAAAAGGAGGCAGAGAGACAGAAATAGAAGTTAAGTCACAAATCTCCTGGAGGATAAATACAAGGAAGTCTGAGGAACTCGGAGCCCTATCCAGAAAGTCTTATTTCAATGGGAAAGACACTGTTCCCCAGAACCAGCAAGCCAATAAAGCCCAATATCCAGGAGCACACACCCCTCCCCCGCCAAGGCTACCCCGGTACCTTGAAAACTAAAGAGGTCCAACCTGTCTAACCCTTGATTAACTGGTTGGTTAAGCTGAACCCAGCTGCAGCCCCAGCCTGCCCTACTGTGGATGTCTATCTGCAACAGTAAAACAGTGCATGGTCTTGCTCCACCCACCTGATGGATACCTTCTTTTTGTACCGGGGATTAAACTCAGGACCTTGTGCTTGCGAGGCAGGCGCGGTGCCAGTGAGCTACATCCCCAGCCTGGTGGATATCTTGACAGATAAACAAGGCTGGTAGCCTCAACCCACCCTACTGCAGGTGTCTAGTGTGCTCTTAAAACCAGGTTGTTGTCAAAAAACCAACAAATTTCAGATTAATTCTTGCCAAATTGTAAGTTCAGGAAGCACAATTCCAGATTTATAACATGGAGCCTTTAAAATACTAGGAGGCCTAACCAGGAATCAGAAAGGGAAGAAGACTTGTAAGACAAAGAAAAGAACCCAGGATCAGGGCAGTTACAGAACAGAAGTTAGAGTCACGTAAGTGGGGAGGGCCACACAGCCAGGAATCGCGGGTGAGGACTGCAGTTGTGGCTGACAGTGGAGCAAAGGTTCAGGCAGCCCCCTGTCATCCACGGGAAAAGTGTGTGCTGTTGCCCTCTCCCTGGGAACCCTCAAACAAGAGGAGTCCCTTCTGGCCATCTGACGTTGCCAGCCAGCCTAGGGTTCTTTTGTTTGATTCACATAGAAATTGTGGATCAACAAAGTGCAACTCTCCTAGCAGACCTGATGTCACCAGATGAGACTAGATGCCAACAGTTGACACATAGCTGCTGGCCACTGCCTTCTGGTATCAGCTTGTTCTGGATCATGTATGTCGACCCTACTGGGTACTGGTCTCTGCTACTGCTCTTCATTGGCTGCTGCTCTCTGGATCTCTTCAGTGTTAACAGCTCTGGGGTTTTGTGGGTTGTTTTCTTTTAACTTTTAGGTATTTTATTTTTCTTGGAGCTACTGTGAGTGGTATTGTTTTCATACTTACCTTCTCATTGAGTTAATTCTTGGTGTATACAAGTGCTAATGAATTTTCTATGTAGAGGATCATGTCATCTGCAAAAAATAATAATTTAAGTTTTTTCTTCTATATGTATCCCTTTTATTTCTTTTTTGTTTTGTTTTGTTTTTCTGGTACCAGGGATCGAACTCAGGACCTTGCACTTGTGAGGCAGGCATCAGCACCACTGAGCTGAGTCCCTGGCCCTCCACCCTTTTATTTCTTTCTCTTGCCTGATTCTATGTTGCATAGAAGTGGTGATGGCGGACATCCTTGTTCCTAATTTTAGAGGATGCTTTCAGTTTTTCTCCATGTAGTATGATGCTGGCTGTTGGTCTGTCATAAATAGCTTTTATCGTATTCAAGTATGGTTTTCTTCAGGGTTTTGTTTTGTTTTGTTTTGTTGGTACTGGGGATCAAACTTGGGACCTTGTGCTTGTGAGGCAGGTGGTGGCACCACTGAGCTGAATCCCCGGCCCTTCAGGGTTTTTATCATGAAGAGGTGTCGGGCTGTGCAACCCCCTAAGCACCCGAGTGAGAGTGTGGTGAGGACAAATAATAAAACAAGACAAAGGTTTACTGCATAATGGGGGCCGGGACAGTCAGATGTGATGAGGCTAAGACCTCACGGCTCCGGACTTGTCCCTATTTATTGATCACACAGCATTGCAGAGGGCCTAAAGGCAAATACAGGGAGCAGCGGGCCTAAGGCGCTGATGGGAGCCAGGCTTCGGATTAGGTGGAAGGTAGGAGTAATGCATTCCTTCAAAAGACAGGTTGTGATTAATGAGTAACTGTGTTTTCCGTAGCTAACATTTGTTCTGGAAGAACAACTGCGCAAGAGTCCTACAGTCCTCAGCTGCAGTGTCATCTTGCTTTCAGAGACGCCACAGGGTCACTGACCTGTGAGGCGTCAACTGTGGCTGTTGGCATAGGGAGTTCTGTTTCTGCTTGCCAGGCAAAAGGCTCATCTAGCAAGTCAGGTAGGCCTAGGACGGACTCGCGGTTTAATCGGTAGCTGATTCATAAGCCAACTCAGTAACACTCTAGCCTGTTCGGTACAGTTTTACGCAGGTCTTGGGCAAAGAGGTGTTGGATTTTGTCAGAAGCCTTTTCTGCATCTGTTGAGATGATCATATGTTTTTTGACCTTGCTTCTGTTCATGTGATGTATTACATTTATTGATTCACAGATGTTGAACCATCCTTGTATCTCTGAGATGAAACCTACTTGATCATCATTTATGATCTTTTTGATGCATTCTATTTGCTAATATCTTATTGCTTGTTACTGGGTTGTTAAGCATATTTATATTTTCTTGAGTTAGTTTTGGTAATTTGTATGCATCTAGAAATCCGTCCATTTTTTCAAAATTTGCTAATTTGTTGGAATATAATTTTTTGTTTTTTTGGTTTTGTTTTTTTTTTTGGTACCGGGGATCGAACTTGGGACCTTGCGCTTGTGGGGCAGGCACCAGAACCACTGAGCTAAATCCCCAGCCCTGGAATATAATTTTTTAAAGTAATTACTGTCTGCTGGATTTTCAAGTGTCTTTTTATTTCACCTTTTTCATTTCTGATTGCATTGATGTGAATCTTTTCTCTCTCTTGGTAAATCTGGCTTAGGGCTTATTTGATTCATTTTTTCAAAGAACCAGTTCTTCGATTCATTGAATTTTTTTTTTCTGATTTTTTTTGTTCCAATTTTATTGATTTACACTTTTATCTTTATAATTTCCTGCTTTTATTTTAGTTTGGTGGGTTTGTTGTTTCTCAAGCATCTTAAGATTGATTTCTCAAGGGCTGGTGATTTAGCTCAGTGATTCCACTGCCTGCTTTGCAAGCGCAAGGTCCCGAGTTCAATCCCCAGTTCCCCCCCCCAAAAAAACAATTATTTAGATTGATTTCTCATAAGGTTATTTATTTGAGCTAGGAAATAATAATAATATTAATCTTAATAATTAATTTAAGCTAGGAAATAATAATATTAAAAATAATCAATGATTGTTGATTCTGATGAATTTTCCTCTTAGAACTGCTTTCATAGTGTCCCAAAGGTTTGGTTGAGTTGACCTTAACTTCCAGAAATTTTTTAATTTCTTCTTTAATTTGTTCTGTGACCTCTTGGTTGTTTAGGAGTATGTTGTTAATTTCCCAGGAACTTTTGCCTTTCTCAAAATTCTTCTGTCATTGATTTCTATTTTCACTGCACAGTAGTCTGATAGTAATTTTAAATTTTTTATATTTACTTAAGCAGGCTTTGTGCACTAGTATGTGATCTATTTTGGGAAAAGTACCATGTGCTGCTGAAAAGAATGTATGTTCTGTTGTGAAGGGCTGAAATACTTTGTAAATATTTATTGTACAGGGGTGAAATACTTTGTAAATATCTGTTAAGTCCATATGTTCAAGAGTGTGGTTCAGCTCTGATATTTCTTTATTGATTTTTTGTTTAGTTGATCTGTCTCTTTATTATGATTGTGTTAGTGTTTATTTGATCTTTTAACTTCAGCAGTTTTTGTTTTAATGAAGATAGGTACTTGTTGGATTGTTCCCTTAACTATTATGTAACTTCCTTGTCTCTTCTAATCAGTTTTAGCTTGAAATTTACCACATCTAATATTTAAATGGCTACTCATGCTTGTTTTCAGGGTCTTGATACATGAAAATACTGTTTTCCATCCTTTAATTTTTAGTCTATAAATATCTTTTGGGATTAGAAGAGTTTTCTTGAATGCAACAGACTGTTGGGTTCTATTTTGGGCATTTTGTTTTGTTTTTTGAGACAGGGTCTTGTTATGTAGTTCAGACTGGGCATGAACTCACTGTGTAGGCCTGACTGGCCTCAAACTCTCAGCCATCCTCCTGCCTCAGCCTCCCAAGTGCTGGAATTATAGACATATGCTAATATGCCCAGCTGGATTCTGTGTTTTGATCCAGTCTGCCAATCTGAGTCTTTTAATTGGAGAGTTGAGGCTGTTACCATTGAGAGATTACTGGAATGTGTTGATTATTTACTATCACTGTCTTCTTTATCTGTTGGTGAATCCTTTGTTTTTCTTTTCCTGACCTTTTTTTGGTTGCTGTTTATCCATTGGCCTTACTTGGAGTTTTTCTTTTCTCTGTAGTTTTATTTTGGTACCGGGAATTGAACTCGGGTCCTTAGCTTGCGAGGCAGGTGGTGGAACCACTGAGCTAAATCCCCGGCCCTTTTCTGTGTATTTTTAGCTGTGTCAGTTTCATTATTTCTGTTGAGAATATTCTTAGATATTTTCTAAAAAAATGTGTTTTCTCAAATGCTGGCTTAGTACTCATATATATAATTTTATTTTGGTACTGGGGATTGAACTTGGGACCTTGCGCTTGGGAGGCAGGCGGTGACACCACTGAGCTGAATCCCCGGCCCTCTCTCTCTTTTGTCCCTCCTGGTTCCCAGGTAAACCCCCTCACTTTTTTTTTTTTTTTTTTTTTTGCTTGTAAATTGTGCTTTAATTTCTGCAATTAGATATGATGCAGTGAGAATACAAGTATAACACTTTTTGTGTATCCGGAAAATAAAAAGCACATTTATAGCTTATTCCTTAAAAAAAAAAAAAAGAAAAATTTGTTTGTTTTTTTTTTCTTAAATTCTTTTATTGATACATTTTAGGTATACAGTATGTTTACATTTGTCACTGGGTGCATGTACCTGCACATGATGTATCTTGGTTCTTATTTTTTCCCCATTACCTGTGCGCCTTTCACCCCCTCCACCCTTCACTATTTACACAGACTTTGTTTCCTTTTCTTTTTTCTTTTCTCATAATTTTTCCTTTCCCTTCTTTCCTTTCCCCGTCTCCTCCCACTACCCCTACCCCTTTGGACCTTTTCCTATTTCAAAGTATCAATTATTAGTTATTAATCCTTGTAATCCTTAATTACACTTTCAGTTTCTCACACTAGAGAAACTATTCGGTATTTACACATGTGTGTCCTATTTATTTCACTTAAGAGGATGGCCTCAATGTGCATCCATTTAGCTATAAATGACTCCAGTTTCTGGTTCTTTATGGCTGAGTAGTACTCCATTTTATAAAAAACCCACATCTTCTTTATCCAGTTTCCAGTTGATGGGCACTTCGGCTGTTGCCAAGCTTCACCTATTACAAACTGTGCCACTATAAACATGGGTGCACTTATATCGGTGTGGTATGATTCTTTTAATTCTTTTGGGAAAATACCCAGCAGGGGAATACCTGGGTCAAATGGGACCTCCAGCCCTAGCTCTTTGAGGTATCTCCATACTGATTTCCACAGTGGTTGCACCAGTCTACACTCCCACCAACAATGGAGAAGGGTTCCTTTCTCTCCACACCCCTGCCAGCATTTGTTATTGGTTGATTTCTTGATAGCAGCCATTCTTTTTGGAGTGCAGTGGAATCTCAGTGTTGTTTTCATCTGCATCTCTCGAATGACCAGTGATGTTGAACATTTTTTCTTACATTTATTTGCTGCTTTTACTTCTTTGTCTGAGAAATGTCTGTTCATTTCAGATGCCCATTTTTGAGTTGGGTCTTTGAATTTGGGGGGGGTCTGATTTTTTTTCAGTTCTTTATATATTCTCAATAGTAGACCTTTGTCTGAGGAATAGCAGGCGGAAGACTTTTTTCCCACATTGTAGGTTGTGTGTTAGCTCTGTTGGTGGTTTCTCTTGCAGTGCAGAAGCTTTTTAATAAGATGAGATCCCAGTTGTTGATTCTTTCTGCTAGTTCCTGTGCTACTGAGGTTTTGTTCATAAAGTCTTTTCCCATGCCAATATCTTCAAGAGTTCTACCTAACTTATCTTCCAGCAAGTTTATCGTTTCTGTCTTAATATTTAGATCTTTAATCCACTTTGATCTTACTTTAGTGCATGGTGATAGATATGGGTCTAGTTTTAATCTCTGGGAGGTTGAAATCCAGTTTTTCCAACATCATTTATTAAATAGGCTATCTTTCCTCCAATGAAAGTGGTTGGCTCCTTTGTCAAAGATGAGGTGGCTGAGTATGTCTGAAGTTGTTTCTGCGTCTTCTAATCTATTCTACTGATCCTCAGGTCTCTTTCTTTGCCAGTACGATGCTGTTTTTATCACAGTAGCTTTGTAGTATAGTTGCAGGTTGGGGATTGTGATACCCCTTGCCATGTCTCTGTTACCTAGAATTGCTTTTGCTATTCTGAGTCTCTTCTGGTTCCAAATGAATTTTTGGATTGTTTTCTCAAGGTCCGTGAAGTATGCTGCTGGGATCTCAATTGGAATTATATTACATCTATATAGCAGTTTTGGAAGTATGGCCATTTTCACTATATTGATTCTTCCTACCCAGGAACAAGGGATGTCTTTCCATTTTCTTATATCCTCCTTGATCTCCTTTTTCAGAGTGCTGTAGTTTTCAGTGTAGAGGTCTTTTGCTTCCTTTGTTAGATTGATTCCTAGATATTTCATTTTTTGGATGTTATTGTAAAAGGAATTGTCTCCCTAATTTCTCTCTCAGTGAGTCTGCTATTTGTGTATAAGAAGGCTATTGTATTTTGAGTGTTGACCTTATGCCCAGCTACTCTACTGAATCTGTCAATTAAGTCTAGAAGTCTTTTGGTAGAGTTTTTTGGGTCTTCTATGTAAAGTATCATATCATCAGCAAATAATGACAGTTTAACTTCTTCCTTTCCTATCTTTATTCCTTTTATTTCAAAAAAAAGAAAAATTTGAATTTAATTAACGTTAGTTTCTCTTCCATGTAAAAACTTGGAGGTATAAACAAACTCAAGATATTGTGTACAGTAAATTATTAATGTACATTTCCAAACTTGCACTGTGCCACATTTTAAAGTAAATGGTCTCGTTTCAGCTTTTACTATTAAGCATAACCTAAAGTAGTGCATCTAGGACAATCAGTCACACAGTTTACACTGAACAAAATTTTCACAACATGTAAACGCACGGAGAATTCTGTACACAAATACAAGTCACAGAAATCTGATATCAAATGTAAATACATAAATCGTCATGACCTTCATGGTACAACAGCTTGCTGACTTATTTTGCTGTAGTAATTTTTAAAAATCATAGAAATATTTCAGTGCACATTCAACTCCTCTGACAAGGGCCATGACCATGTGCCTTTAAACCATATTTAATAGAGTGTAAAGCATCATACCAGGCATTTTTGGAATGAAAATTACTAAGATTGAAGAGACTGCTGCATAAATACTCATGTTATAATAAGGTAACAAAATAGCTCCATAGTGTATTTGGGAGGAGATATAGACCACAGAAGTGAGTGGAGATTAGTGCTAGTGTAAGGAGGCCCACAGGACATATATGAAGGAGCTAGAAACTGGTGTATGTTGGAAAATCCCTATTGCAAGCCTAATGCTGACCTCGCTCCTAAGGCTTTTAAGGCAACAAAGACTGTGGTGTGTGTGGCCCTCAGCTGCACAAATCCTGCTCTCCCCTCAACCTGTTATCTTAGATGACCAGTCTGGCTTGTGCATTAATGTGGAATGTACAAAAAGATTTTGTACAAAGGTGAGTCAGTGCAAATTGGAAACTCCTTTGTCAATAGCTTCAGATTCTCCTGCTGCCCTCCAGCAGGGATTTCTAAACATATTACATTCAAATTGGAATCTGTTCTGAAGAGCAAATGTATACAAAAGGCAAACATTCAGTCTGACAGGTTCTAATGTAAGGGTTTTTTTTTCCTTTCTTTTATGGGATTTGACAAGAGTTCCACTGAGAATAAAAAAAAATGGTCCTTACAAAGTATATTATCCCACATTAAAAAATAAAATATATCATTTTAGACAAGCAGATCCAAGGGGAAGACCAGGCATAGTTGAGTTTTTTCTATGGCTCCTTAATCGCTGAGGTACTCTATGAGAATCATCACTTCTGGCATTGATGTTCAGCTGTTTGCCCATGAAAACCACCTTCACAAGTGGCCAACCCCAGCAGTCTGTGAAGGACCAGAGCAGGCGCGGGAAGCAGACAGTTGGGAAGCAGCCGAGGGGCCACAGCAGACAAGCACACTCTTGAACCCCTCTCACTTGGACTCCTTTCCAAGCTACTGTTTTCCGGACTGGAGACACTTTGTCCTGGAGAAGCTGAGTTACTGACACTGACTGCTCCTGCCATTTTTTTCTTGCCCAGCTCTTTGGAAACAATCACTTTGTCCACACTACTCAGGATTAAAAAAAAAATCCCAAATAAATTTATAGGACTTTTGGAGCCCGCACTACCTGAGAAACAAATCATGAGCAGTTTTACAAGAACACCAAAGCAAAGGAACACCAGGGACCCTCCTGGACTAAAACCCAGAAAGTTTATTATGGCTCACAGTTTTGGAGTTTCCAGTTGTGATCAGCTGGCTCTGTTGGATTTAGGTCTCTGGTGGGGCTGGCAGGCAGCAAGTGGAAGTGTGTACAGTGGCTGGGGCTTTATGTTAATAGCTTCATTAAGTGCAGGTGCAGTCTATGGAATTTGCAGTGCCCAGTTGGGAGAGCCTGACCCAAGAAGATACCACCGCAGTGAAAATGGGAGTCCAGGCATCACTCTCTTGCATCCCTCCTACCACTTCCTAGCCATGCCCATGCCTGTCAACTATCTCATAGCCTTCCTTCACTGCAGCCTGCCCATTTATCCTGGTCCCTGAGGTTCATCCTGGCACTCAGCTCCTGTCCTCACTTCTTCCTGTTGCCCAATGAGCCCCTTCTTCACCCTCCCCTGCCGGGGCACATGTGGGCCATCTGTACCTGCACCTTCCACATGCACACCTGGGCAGAAGGCAGGATGCACCAACGTGTTTGCTAATTAGGGACAGATGGCTGCTTCCACAGGGTAGTGAGGTGTGCCTGTGCACACTCTGGCCTGTCCATGTTTTTCCCAGGACTCTGTAGATCAGTCTCCTCCATTTTCACCATGTCAGTAAGTGTGTGGTGAAATCTCATTGGTGGTGTCCATCTTCATTTCACCTCATTGAGTTTTCATTTCTGTGATGACTAATGATGGTTTTTTATTGGTTTGGTTTTTTTTTGGTACCGGGGATTCAACTTAGGTCCTTGCACTTGCGCAACAGGTGGCGAAACCACTGAGCTAAATCCCCGGCCCGACTGATGATGTTAGTCATCTTACAGAGCTTCTTCGCTGTCCGTATGTTTTCTTCTAGCTTGTTTTTTTTTTTTTTTTTAATTGGGTGGTTAATTTTCTTGTTTTTGAATTTTCATTTTATTCTGGGGGAAGAAATACTTTATCAGATATATGCTTTACAAATCTGTCTTTGGAAGTGTAAAAGTTTAGAAATTTTGATAAAGTCTAATTTATCTTCTTTTGCAGTGCTTTTATGGTTTTAAGCCATTTTGAGTTCATCTTTGTGTGTGATGTGAAAGTGTGGATCAGAGCCCTCTGTTGCAGGTGGGTGTCTTACCAGCACTGCTGTGGGAAAGCTTTCCCTCAGGTGTGTCCCTGCAGTTGGTTGGCATCCATACCCCGTGGGTGCAGGTCGCTCCATCCTTTGGGCTGTGCGCCCCTTGTGTCCCTGCAGCAGTCTTGGTGATGGGTACGACAGAGGAGCCTACCCCTCCAGGTGTGGCACTGGTCTCTTCTGGGTTCCGTGCATGCACATGTCCTAACAGGTGGTTAGCCATGCCTTGGCTTGGGGACCTTGGGGCTGATCCTCCACCCTCAGACCCAGTGTCTTCCTGCCAGTCGGCCTCTCTCCCTTCACTTTTACTTTTCTTGAGTTCTGGCTGCTGCTGATGGACTCATCAGCCTTGTCATCCCTGGACTGGCTCTACCTTGCCTTCTTTGTGGAAGATGCTTTTGCTGAGTATAGAGCTGTTCTGGGCCAGATGGCTTCTCTCTGCTGTGAGTGTTGCTTCCCGAGTCCTCACTGTTGGGATTGAGAACCCTGCTTGGTCCTTGTCCTCACTTCTTGGTGTATCATATACTCTCTTCCCCCTGGCTATTTGCAAGAGTTGATGTGCCTCGGCTTTGAGTGTGTGTGTGCGTGCGCCCATTGAGCTTCTTGATCTGTGGATTTAGGATTGATGTTGAATTTGGAAGTTTTTCAATTGTCATTTCTTCAGATGTGTCTTCTGCCCTCTATTCCTTACCAGGAATTGTGCTTCTATGTGTCAGATTGTGTAATGTTTCATAGGTCACAGGCACTCTCGTCAGTTTAAAAAGCTTTTTCGTTCTGTGTTTCAGTTGAGCTGGTTTTTTTTTTTTTCAGTTGAGCTGTTTTTATTGACATATCTCCTACTTTCTAATCTTTTTCTTCTGCAATGCCAGTCACACTGATTTCGTTCAGGGTTTTCATTTCAGACATCGTGGTCTCCAGCCCAGAAGGTTCTGTGGGTCTTCCTGAACATTTCTCTGACTTGTGGCTCCATAACTTCTGAGTGTGTGGGAGCCTGACACCACTGGCTGTGGCTGTGACACCAGCTCCAGTGCCGTGTCCGTTCTGGGTGGGCTGAAGGGCCATAGCGCCTGCTCCTGTGTCTGGAGTCAGCCCTCAGTTGCTGGGAACCCTGCCTCCCTGCAGTGCTCAGCTTCGCCCAGGACAGCCAGTGACGTGAAGTCCGTCCGCATGCGCTGGCTTTGTTTTCCAGCTGGGTGGATAGGTCTGGAGCCATTTTCAGTGCAGGGATGATTATTGTCTCCACCAAGGCAGACCCATCCTCCAGCCCATGGGTTGCTGACAGTCCTTGCTTCTCTCCTGGCCAGGCGGATGGGCCATAGCTTGGTGGTGCCTTCCTCAGTAGTAGGAAACTGATGTCCTGCGGAAAGGCGAGGGTCTCCATACTAATGCCTGCTACATTTTATGGGAAGGCATAGTCCTCACACCACTCCCCACTGTTGTCCCGTGGAAAGATACAGGTTCCATGCCAGTGCCTGCTGGTATCTGTGGAAAGACACAAGTCCCCATGCTGCTGCCCACTAGTGTCCCATAAAAAGATACAGATCCCCATGAGAGTGCCTGCTAATATCCTGTGGAAGGGCACAGGTAGGTCCCCATGCGAGTCCCCACTTATGTCCCACTGAAAGGTAGAAGTTCCACACCAATGCCTGCTGATATCCCATGGAAAGCCCCAGGTCTTCAGAGTCCCTTTAGGAACTCTGTCCTCTGTCTGAACATTAGGGCTCTGTGCTGTTGAGAGCTGGGTCCTCTGGCTCCCTTGCCTGTTTCCTCCATTCCTGGTGTATGTTATTTAGCAGCTGTGGCTTCACATGCCTGTACCCTCCTCCCTCCAGCAGAATACATGTCCAGTGGGATCCCAGTCTGTGTTGTTACAGAAGTGAGAGCACTCAGGAAGCACAGGCCAGCCCCACAGGGTCAGGTGATCAAGCAGTCCCAAGAGAGGAGGGTCTTGGAAGTTCTCTAAGGTGTGATTCAGGTTATGAAACAATAGATTATTCTGACAAAGAAAAAAGAAAGGAGCCCCCGAGGAAATAGGATTTTGTTTGGTGCTTTCAGATGTGTAGGAGATGACAGCCAAAGATCAAAAGGTAGACTACTAAGAATAACCACCAGGAAAGAGAGCCCCGGGTGCTCTAAGGTTTTTTGGAATTAGAAAGGTTGACAAAGGAGTTTGCTTTTCGCTTTTCTTTAGCAATAGAGGCAGCAGTAAAGCTGTGGTGGAGGCTGCCAGTTGTTTATGGATGAAGACAACAGACAAGACCACGCTGTCTCTGCATCGCTTTTATCTTTCTAATGTTCACTGAGCTGAGAAGCCCTGCCTGCACTCCACCATGTGGACTTTGCGAGGAGATTGTGCTAGTGCACCCACGTGTCACAGACGAGCTAGGCATATCCCCAAGGGCCTACAGAATGTGTTTGGGGATGGGGCCAGGCACTGCTCCTCATGGAGAGTGGCAGAGCGAGGGCAGGCCTGAGTGCACAGGGTATGAATGGGGGTCAGCTCGGCCTTGCCCAGGGGTCACTGATGGCTTCCTGAGGGGAGAGAGCCACAGAAAACAACTCCCCAGGCTCTGCCAGAGGAGAGGAAACCCTTCATGTCCATTCATGTTTACCTGAGACCAGCAGCCCCACCTCTGAGGGCTTTGCCTTGAGAAATAATTCAGAAAAGGAAGACGACTGACATTAATTAGCATTATATTCCAGAGAAGAAAACAGGTGAGCAGAGGATGAAGTAGAGGGAAGGGTGGGGAGCTGAGACTCGTGGGCTGTGGCGGGGCTGTCCTGCTGGCCCATGAGAGGGACAGGTGTCACTGCTGGGGGAGGGGCCTGGGTCCCCGGCACAGCAGACAGCCCCTCCTCTTGACGTGTGCTCTTCACCTTTTTCTTCTGCAAGCTGCTTATGCTTTCATACACTTTGCATGTCTTTTCAGAATTGTAGTGTTCTAATAAACATGCTATGTAATTATAACTGACATATTTTACATGTGATACAAATATTCTTCCAATTTTTCTGCTTTATTTTATTGGTACAATTTAAATATACATAATGATCACATTCATCAAAGGGAATTTGTACTGTACATGGTATATCCTGATTCCCTCTTTTTCTCCCAGTCCCCACCTCTCCTTCAACCCCATCTTTTTTACAAAAGCTTTGTTTCCATTTTTTCCTTCTTTTCGTATTTTTCCCTTTTCCCTTCCTTCCCCCGCTTCACAGTTTCCCTTTCGTTTTGAAGAGTTTCTTCCCATTTTATATTGTCTATTATACATTTTTGTCTTTACCCTTTCAGTTTCTCATACCAGAGAGACAATGCAATATTTTCACATATCTGATTTATTTCACTTAAGAATATAGTCTCAAGTTGCATCCATTTAGCTATAAAATGTCTCAAATTTATCTTTCTTTATGACTGAGTAGTACTCCATTGTATAAAAAAACCCCACATCTTTTTTACCCATTCATCAGTTGATGGGCATTTGGGTTGTTTTCAAGATTTAGCTATTACAAACTGTGTCGCTATAAACATGGGTGCACATAGACCATTGTGGTATGATGCTTTTAATTCTTTCAGGAAGGTACCTAGCAGGGGAATATCTGGGTCAAATGGGACCTCACATCCTAAGTTGCTTTTTTTTTTTTTGGTACTGGGGGTTGAACTTGGGTCCTTGTGCTTGTGCAGCAGGAGGCGAAACCACTGAGCTAAGTCCCCGGCCCTTCAAATCCTAAGTTTTTGAGGAATCTCCACACTGATTTCCATAGTGGTTGCACCAGTCTCCACTCCTACCAACAGTAGAGAAGGGTTTCTTTTCCCCACAGCCCCGCCAGCACTTGTTGTTGGTTGATTTCTTGATAGCAGCCATTCTTTCTGGAATGAGATGGAATCTCAGCATTGTTTTAATTTGCATCCCTCGAATGACCAGTGATATTGAACATTTTTTCATATATTTATTTGCTGTTTCTACTTCTTGAGCCGAGAAGAGCCCATTTCAGATGCCCATTTTTGGACTGGGTCTTTAAATTTGAGGGATCTGAATTTTTTCAATTCTTTGTGTACTCTAGATATTAGTCCTTTATCTGAGGGACTGCTGGCAAAAATTTTTCCCACTCTGTGGGTTGTCTCTTCACTCTGTTGCCAGCACAACTTATTAAAGAGGCTATCTCTCCTCCAATGAACATGTTTGGCCCCATGGTCAAGGATAAGGTGGCTGAGTGTGTTTGGTATTGTTTCTGTCTCTTTTAGTCTGTTCCATTGACCTCAGGTCTGTTTTTTATTTTTAGTTTTTTCCCCAGTACCATGCTGTTTTTATCACAGTAGCTCTGTAGTATAATTTCAGGTCAGGGATTACAATGCTTCCTGCCCTCCCTTTGTTGCCCAGAATTGCATTTGCTATTCTAGGTCTCTTCTGGTTCCAAGTGAATTTTAGAAATGTTTTCTTGAGTTCTGTGAGGTATTTTGGTAATTGGTAATTTGGTATTTGGTAATTTGATTGAGATTGCATTAAGTCTATGTAACAATTTTGGGAGTATGACCAAGAACAAATAAAAAGCTCACATGAGAGAGCAGTTGTAAAGATCAGAGCAGAAATTAATGCAGTTGAGACTAAGAAAACAATTCAGAGAATCAATGAATCAAAGAGTTGGTTCTTTGAAAGATTAAATAATATTGATAAACCCTTAGCCAACCTTATCCAAAAAAAGGAAAGAAAAGGGCAGGGGATTTAGCTCAGTGGCACTGTCCCTGCCTTGCAAGCGCAAGGTCCTGAATTTAATCCCTGGAACAAAAAAAAAGGAAAGAAAAAACTCAGATTCATGCAATTATGAATGAAAAGGGTGAAATCACAGCAGATCATGTGGAAATCCAGATGATCATCAGTACTTACTTCTCGAACTTGTACTCTAATATGGAAAACGCAGAAAGGGACAAATTCCTAGATACATATGAATTACCAAAGCTGAATCAAGAAGGTATAAAAATTCTAAACAAGTCAGTATCAGTCAATGAAATTGAAAATGTAATTAAAAACTTACCAACAGGGCCAGGGATGTAGCTCAGTGGCGTTGTGCCTGCCTGGCAAGCACAAGGTTCTGAGTTTGATCCCTGGTACTGAAAAAAAACCAAAACTTAACCAACAAAGAAAAGCCCAGGTCCTAATGGATTCATTGCTAAATTCTACAAGAAATTTAGAGATCTACTGCCATATTCACTTCGAACTCTTTAACGAAATAGAAAAGGAAGCAGTACTCTCAAAATCATTCCTATTGTCAGGTAAAAGGGCCGAAAACCAAGACCAGACCGGGCCACAACAAGCCTTTATTAGGGGAATAGATCTGCTGAGCTGTCTCTGAACAAAGGAGAGACAAAAGGAATATGGCCAGCTCAGGGAGAGTCTTTTATAGAGACTGGGGTGGGGTTTGTAGGGGCTGAGGTGGGGTTGAGTGAGGTAGTGACTAGGGAATGGAGGAGCCGGTGATGTCACTAGGTGGTAGGAGGTGAGCGAGTATTGGGTTACTTTCTAGGCGGGAACAAGGGCATGCTGGGAAGAAGGGTTTATTCTTTGGTGGGAGCAACCATCTTGGCATGGCATCACACAGGGGAGGGGGCAAGGCACCATAGGAAGAGGGCAGCTACTATACATAATAGCTGCTGAGGTGGTGGGAGACCTATCACCTATCAGCAAGTATTACTCTGATAACAAAATCAGAGAAGGACCCAACCAAAAAAGAAAACTACAAGCCAACCTTCCTAATGAACGTAGATGCAAAAATCCTCAGTAAGATACTGGAAAACAGTACAACAAATCATCAAGATTACACACCATGACCAAGTAGGAGTCATCCCAGGGATGCAAGAATGGTTCAGCATATACAAATTAATAAATGTATTATACCATATTAACAGAATCAAAGATAAAATCACATGATCATCTCAATAGATGCGGAAAAAATATTTGACAAAGTCCAACACTTATTCATGATAAAAACCCTACAGAAAATTGAAACAGATGGTCTTTACCTCAATCTCGTAAAAGCCATCTATGACAAACCAACAGCCAATATAATACTAAACGGTCAAAACTCGAAAGCTTTCACACTAAAATCAGAAACAAGACAAGGACATCCACTATCACCACTCCTATTCAACATAGTTCTGGAAACATTAGCCAGAGCAATTAGAGAAGGAAAATAAAAGGAGGAAAGATAGGAAAGGAAGAAGTTAAATTATCATTATTTGCAGATGACATGATACTCTATATAGAAGACCCAAAAACTCCACCAAAAAACTTCTAGATTTAATAACCAAATTCAGTAGCATAGCTGGCTACAAAGTCAGCACTCAAATATCAGTAGCATTCCTGTACACAAATAACAAACTCACTGAGAAAGAAATTAGGGAAACAACACCTTTCACAATACCATTGAAAAAAAATACTTAGGAATCAATCTAACAAAGGAAATAAAGGACCTATGCATAGAAAATTACAGTAGTCTAAAAAAGGAGATCAGAGAGGATCTTAGAAGATGGAAAGATAAACTCTGCTCTTGGGCAGGAAGAAACAACATAATGAAAATTTCTGCTTTGTTTTAAATTTTTATTTCATGGAGATTTTCAAGGTAACTTTTTATTTAATCAAATTTAGCATTTTTGATCTTACTTCCGTACTTGCCCAAATCTGTAACTATATAGCTTCACTTGGGAATGAATACCACTTTTTAAAACTAGACAGAAGAAAAATGCCTCTTCCTACACATTATTTAATAATGTGTTTAGAACCATTCTGGCTGGGGGTTCTTTTTCCCCTATTTTTAAAGTATTTTATATTATGACGATATTACTTTGAAACTAAAATAAGAAAAAATGCCTAAGAGGAATGGAGGCGAACATATGGCACGTGTGGCACAGTGGGCACACCGAACCCCCTCTGTAGGCATGTGAGCCAGACTGCACCAGCGCCAAGCATTGGGTAACAGTTGTTTTTCTAAAACTAAAAACTCAGTGTTCGGGAGCCGGGGATTTAGCTCAGTGGTTCTGCCGTCGGCCCCACAAACGCAAGGTCCGGAGTTCAGTCCCCTATACAAAAAAACAAAAAAACCTCTCAGTGTTCAGGTTTAACTGCAGTGTTGACAATTTGAAATAAATAAGTGGGCTTTTGGTTGCAGTTTGGGCACTTGTTCTCTAATAGTTTCTCCATCACTGCCTTAGAGTTTGGGGAGGAATGTTCTTCTCTCTAGTGAGCCAGAAAGCCCCTTTCCACTTGGCCAGGGCTGGGAGTGGCCCACTGGGCTCCTTGGCTTCTCCTCAGGCCAACGAGTGGAGCAGCTGCCAGGATCCTCTACCTGGTCAGGAACAGTCCTCACCAGCTCCTGCTTGTGTCTCTGTTCAGGAGGAGAACATCTGTCTGCACTGGGCAGCATTCTCAGGCTGTGTGGACATAGCAGAGATTCTGCTGGCTGCCAGGTGTGACCTACATGCTGTTAACATCCACGGGGACTCACCCCTGCACATTGCTGCCCGGGAGAACCGCTACGACTGTGTCGTGTGAGTGTGGCCCTGCCCTGAGACCGCTGAGTGGTCCTATCTCCCAGGCCTGAAGCCACTGTTGCCCTATGCCCCTTGGAGTCCAGCCAGTGGAGAGGCATCTTTCCCAGTCCACATTGGAGACTTACTGTGGCTTATTGCTGGCTTAGAAAGCGCTGTGTAAAAAGTTCCTAGCTTGGAGCTTGATCCAAGTCTCAGCTGACACTCCTCCTGGGAGGCAGTGTGGGGACAGTTCTGCTCTGCCTGGGTTCCTGCTGTTCTGAGAGCCCATCCAAGTACTCCTCACAGACAGGGCTGGAGATAGTAGCAGTGTCTGTGCTGGCCACTCAAGGTCCTTTTTCGCCACGAGGTCTTCTTCCTGCGTTTAAAGGTGGGTGGTGGTTGGGTCCTAGCCTTGTTCTGCCACTGCATCAGGACAAAGGTGTGGCTGCCCTCGGATCAGCAGGAGCCTGGGGCAGGGCTGACCTCACCTGGAAATAGGGGCTGAATGGTTTCCATTGCTCCTGAAAGTGGGCTCACGCTGCTGGGTCTGTGCCATCCCCTCGGGCATCCCTGCCTATACTCGGGCTGCACTGCTCCCTACTCCATACCCAGCCCAAGCATGGAGGGCGGCTTTGGAAGGGGAATCAGACCTCAAGTCTGGTTCTTAATACTCTCCCTGCTGGCTGTCTGGCGAGAGGAGTGAGCTCTGGGTGTGCAGTGCACATGTTGAGGGCTTGTCAGGATGGGTAGTGTGTGTTGTTCCTAGTGAGTGTTTTAAAAGTCTCCACTTTGTCTCTTAAATTAAGATCTGGATGTTTTGTTGGCTTACATTTTTCCTTTTAGCCTCTTTCTTTCTCGGGATTCAGATGTCACCTTAAAAAACAAGGAAGGAGAGACGCCCCTGCAGTGCGCCAGCCTCAACTCGCAGGTGTGGAGTGCCCTGCAGGTGAGCAAGGCACTGCGGGACTCGGCCCCTGACAAGCCTGCCACAGTGGAGAAGATTGTGAGCAGGTGAGCGGGCTCCAGAGGCAGGTAGCTCTGGGTGGCTCATCGGCAGGTGGGGCTGGAAGAGCTTGGAGTGAATGCATGTCCCGGAGTCAGACCGGGTTGTCTGGAGCGGATGCTGGGCAGAGACCATGTCTCCCATGGGGCAGAAGTCAGAGCAGCAAGCCGACAGCCTCCCTTTCCTGTGCAGAGACATTGCACGGGGCTACGAGCGCATCCCCATCCCCTGTGTCAACGCAGTGGACAGCGAGCCCTGCCCCAGCAACTACAAGTACGTGTCTCAGAACTGCGTGACATCCCCCATGAACATCGACAGGAACATCACCCACCTGCAGGTTGGTGGGTGAGCAGGGTTGCCGGGCAGGATGGGGTGGCCCTTGGGTCTGGGTGCTGGGTTGTTCTCAGCACTTGGGAAGGCCATGCTGTCAGCATTGGCCTCCTTAGAGGATGTGGAAGGCCGATGAAGAGCCTCCTAGGAGACGTGTTCACTCTGAGAAGCTAAGGCAAGAGGGTCACAAGTTCAAGCCCAGTCTGGGCAACTCAGCAGCTGTGTCAAAACAAAAAATAAAAAGGTCCGGGGTTGTAAGTAGGTGTGCAAGCTCCAATTTCGCCCACAGGTGACCTGCCCCCAGGCTCCTTACAAGGGCATGGTTCACCAAGCACCACCTTTGCCAGCTCTGAGATCACACAGGACACCGAGTAGCTATCTGCTTCCTCTTCCTTCCTTCTCTGGCTAAAATCAGACAAATTCTCAAGGGCTGTCCTGAGGGTGTGCCTGTGCACAGCTCATGTCACAGGACAGGCAGTGTTTGGGCCTCGGGCGGGAGTTTCTGAGCCTGACCATCTCCTGTCCTCCGCTGTGGAAGAGCTGGGCCTGGCTGACCTCCTGCCTCCTCTCCTGCCAGCACTTGAATATCCTCTTGTCCTGAGTCTTTTCTCGTGCTCTCCCCAGAAGGCCCTGTCAATTGGGGTTCCTGTTCCTGACAGGCTATACTCTCTGTCCCCAGTACTGCGTGTGCACAGATGACTGCTCCTCCAGCACCTGTATGTGTGGCCAGCTCAGCATGCGCTGCTGGTACGATAAGGTGAGGAGCGCGCGTTGGCTGCCCGTGCTCGTGGGGTGAGTGCTGTAAGAGGACTGAACCGGTGCCCACCATGTCCTTGTGTGTTTGGAGGAAGAGTTGGAGGTGAGACAGCATGAAGGCCAGGCAGGAGGAAATAACAAGCTGAAGGGGAGGGGCTGCCCTGAGCAGCTGCTGAGTCCTGGGCCAGCATCACTTGTGGCCACCTGGATGGCGGTTAGGTGGAGGGGCTGGCTGGCCCTGGGAGAAAGCCGTTCTGTTATTTGTGCCTGGTGAGTCCACCAGAGGATGAAGCTGGGTGGATGCAGCGGGCATGGCTAGACACAGTGGTAGGCAGGGGTACTGTGGGCTTGGGGCTGGTGGGCCTGGGCAGGAGGGACAGGGAGCTGGCATGCAGCTCAGGAAGGAGTGTCCAGGGCAAAGGCAGGAGTTCAGAGTCAGTGGTAGGGGCAGCAGAAGCAGGCTGGATGGGAGCCACAGCAGGCTCTGTCCAGGGGACATTCAGAGGAAGAGGGAATTGTGGAGGCGGACTTTGCTGTGTGACAGAGAGGAGAACACAGTGAGGGCCATGTGGCCAGTGCTGCAGGCAGCGGGTTCAGTGGTGTCCCTGGAGTGCAAGCCAGGTCCAGGGCTCAGGAGCAAGTCCCCGCTGCTCAGAAGGCCCCCACCACCTGGGTGCCCCGAGTCTTGCACAGCCCTGTGTGTTGTCTCTGTGTCGTGGGGAGTGGGCAGTGGCTGAGTCCCCAGACTTGGGGGCTGGCAGGGTTGAGAGTTGAGGAGGCACAGACCACCTGGAGGGAGAGTGGGGCCTTAGCAAGGCCATAAAAGGCTGGGGCAGGAGGTCAGGGGGGCAGGAGGTCAGGAGGACAGTGTGACTGAGCAACAGCTCTGTGAGGCGACCCCTGCACACCACTAATGCAGTCTTTGACCTAGTGCTCCCCAGTGTTGAAGTTCGAGGCCGCACTGGGCACTTTGTTAACATCAGTTGATTTAAAAAGGATGATTGACACTGCTGGGCCTTGTTGGCTCTCTGTCCGCAGGATGGCCGGCTCCTGCCCGAGTTCAACATGGCAGAGCCTCCCCTGATCTTCGAGTGCAACCATGCCTGCTCCTGCTGGAGGAACTGCCGCAATCGCGTTGTGCAGAACGGGCTCAGGTGAGAGACACAGCATGCTGGGCCATATCACCTGGCATGAGTGCTTGTGCTTTTGCACCACAGCTGATGCCTTGTCCCTGGAAATGTCCTCTGTGCTGGCACTGACTAGTCAGGCTCCCAGCTTGAATTCAGACTGCAGAGAAGGATGGTGTTGGGTCTTTGGAGCCAAAATCAGAGGGACCGACGTGGTCTGTGTCCATGGCCGCCATTCAATGGCGTGGGCTTATTTCACTGTTTCAATGCTCAAGTCATTGTCCCTTCCCAGTTTTTTGGGCTTCTCTAAGTAGAGATGTCTGACAACTTCTTAGACTGCTGGCTCCTTCCTGAGGCACTCACAGCACTTGACCCTCGCACTCTTTCAGCCAGGGTCATGTTTTAGCATCAGCCACCTTGGTCCCTGCTGGAGGGGAAAACAGACTGAGGATGACCAGCCTACACTTCTCTTTCTAGGGCAGAGCAGACACCCCTTCCCTGCGCCAAGGTGTGCACTGGTTCCCATGGCAACCAGATAGACTAGGTCAGGTGCAGATGAGGAGACTGAGGCACGGCCAAGGCTGCCACCTTCTGCTTTGACAGGCTGAGCTCTATGCCCATAGCTTCTGGCACAGATGAGAAGCCAGTGTTTCCTCTTTGCTTACTTCTATCCCTCAGTTCAGAATGTGACAGGAGCTGGGCTGAACCACCTCCCCTCTTCCTGTTTTCCAGGGCAAGGCTGCAGCTCTATCGGACCCAGGACGTAGGCTGGGGTGTACGGACCCTGCAGGACATCCCCGTGGGCACCTTTGTCTGCGAGTATGTAGAACCTGTCACCCAGGAAGGCTGGCTGCTCGTGCCATTTCTGGGATGACACATGTAGCATCTGCGCTCCAGGAAGCTCTTCGGAGTGGGCAGTCATCTCCCGTAGCCGTGGATGAGAGGTCCTGGCCGTCCAGCTGCCCAGACACCAGCTTCATACTGTCTCGGCCTCCGGTTACTGCCCAGTGTCTGCCCCCAGCCCCTGTCACAGCTTGATCTGTGCCCGGGGGAGGCGTCCTGCACAGTGCTGGTCAGTCTGAGGGCATGTGCTGGTCCTCAGCCCTCCACTGCAGACACGAGCCTGTGGTGCTGCCTGATTGGTTTTCTGTGGGCTCCTCAGGCTCCCCTGCACCACTCCACACGTGAGGGCACAGAGGTGGCATATGCCTGGGCAGTGCTCAGCATCCTGTCTTCTCCCTCTAGGTATGTTGGGGAGCTGATCTCTGACTCGGAAGCCGATGTTCGGGAAGAAGACTCTTACCTCTTTGATCTTGACAATAAGGTACTGTGCTTTGGAGGCTGAGGCATAAGGAGTGGGCAGTGAACTGTAGAATGTGGATAGTTTGTTCTGTCCAAGGGTCTGGATAGTGCCTGCCGCAGCCAGTCCTGGAGACAAATAGAAAGGCAAGCACCTGCTGTGGATCAGTGTGGGCTCCCTGCAGTCCTGCTGGGTCCCACTGCTCATTGCTGGCCTAGGTTCAGTGCTCCATGAGTAGCCCCTGACTGGGCAGGTCGCTGGGCTCATACAGCAAGCCACCTACCTTGAATCCCAGGAGCCCCAACGGCTGCTCAGGGCTGGAGCCCAGCAGGCCTGAGTCTGCCCCAGAGGCTGACGAGGCCATGGCTACGAACAGGGATCACACGTATGTCCTTCTTGTCCCAGTTGACTTCTGTGGTGCTGTAGTCATGTGCTGGGAGAGCAGAGGCTGGGGCTGGGTCGGCTCTAGGGCTCGATTTCCGGGATGTCCAGGCTGGAGTACACATGTCTGAGACCCAGCTCAGTGAGTCGAGTCTTCATCTCCCTGCTCTGAATTCGAATGGATGTCGATGTCCCTATCCTGCTCTCTGGTCCCTGCAGCCACATTCTAGGGCATAAACAAACCCCAGTATTCAGGGTTAATTGTAGTGTTGGCACTTTGTAATAAATAAGTGGGTTTGGGCTGCACTTTGGGCACTGAGTCTCTGAAAGGTTCCCCATCGCTGTTCTAAGGTGTCAGCCTTTGGGAAGTGATTTTCCCCAGAGAGAAGTTGAGTGCTGGAAGGTTACTGTCACAGGTGTCTACTGTAGCACCAAGCCCTAAGTGATAGCACCGTCTGCCATTTTGTGTGTATACGTGTGTCCTGTATGCTGTGCATGTACCTGTGTATGTGCTCATTTTGGCGCTGTCACTGGGAGGCCTGCACCTGCCCTACAAGAGGTCGTAGGGCCAGGCTGCCTGCAAGCACTTGAACATTGCTGGGACTCAGCTCCGTAGCAGTCATTGTGACCCTGCCCTCAGGTGCCGGAAAGGTGGCCAGAGCATACCTTCTCCACATACCTTCTCCACAGCGCTGCTTGCATCTTCCAGGCTTCCCTTCCCCCTCCTGGTGCATGGCCACCCCTGAGCCTCCTGCACTGCACTTCTGCCTTTTCCAGAATAGCACAGAAATGGTTCTTCCTGCTTGTGTAAAAGGCCATGAATATACCACACTGTCTTGGTTACCTGCTCCAGACGCCAGTCCGTGTCCGCCTGATGAGGCATCTCAGATGTCCAGTGGCCTGACCAGAACCTGCCCCACCTGCCTCCCCTTCTGCCCTTCCGCATCCCCTGCAGCACATCTGTGTCAGGTCTAGGTGGGGCTCTTTTGATGAGAGGAACTCATGAGGCGCCGCGTGTGGGTCTGGAAAAGCACATCCTAAACAGCTCCGTAAAGACTGGCATCAGGAACTACAGAGCACAAGAGTGAGGGCGATGGGGCTGTGTCCTTGGGCAAGGGAGGCAGCAGCACCCAGGCAAGCCCAGTGTGGCTGAGCATGGTCAGGTCTGAAGGTCTGCTGCCCTAAGGACAGGGTGAGTGCTTAATGAAGAACAGAAGGTCTCCGGAGTGGGCGGAGGACGGTTTTACAGGTCTGTAGGAGTCATCTCTGGGCTTGTAGCTATAGAAACTCCACAGGTGACAGCAGTAGTGGGGGTCAGCTCACCTCTGGGGGCTCCACAGTCAGCCAGGGATGCTGGCCAGACCCCTACAGAAAGTGATGGATTGTGTGCTGATGGGAACTACGAGCCTCTAATGAGCACAAGATGCAGGCAGCACCGAGTGCCAGGCCCAGGTCTGTGCAGAGCCAGCTGTGTTGCAGTGTGAGGGGCGAGCCAGGCTCCTGGGTATTCGGACTTCTCCCCACCCTGCCCCTCGTCTTTGTGTTGGGGCCTCTCCTGCTTTCTGCACCTCACCTGCCTGGCATCCATCCTCACACAGCCTGTTTCCTGCTGCCCTTTTCTAATTTTCAAAACATTTCTTGTTTAGCGAAAGAAAGAAAAAGTGTTTTACTTTGCTGCCCCTCCCTTCAGCGATTTCTTCTTCTTTCTCTCTGGCTGGCCGTGTGCTGCGTTCAGACCTGTGGTGCGGATGATGAGTCCCTTGCACTATCCCCTCAGAGTGCCAGTTGTCAGCATCTTGTTTGTTTTCTCTTCTTCTGATGTAACATGAAGTTCCTTACAAATGGGCAGCTCGCATCCGCGTGTCCTGGTAATGGTGCTGTGCTCCTGTCCCCAGGCCCACAGGCGGGCTGTCCTCAGACTCATACCCCCACAGACAGACCTTGCCAGCAGCTGCTGCCAATAGGTGGGGTCCTCTGAGGCTCTTCCCACCAGAGCAGCACCTAGCACCTCAGGCTGTGCTCTGCTGAAGGGACCCGCCCTGCCCTTGTCCTGCAGAGGTGGCGCCATCAGCAGCTGTGTTCTGTGTCCCTGCCAACGGGGGCTGGAGCGTGTTCTTCCTGCTGCGTCGGGAAGGAACATGGTGTCTGAGTCCCCGTCCCCAAGTCGGGGACGTTCCTCGACGGGCCCCTTTCCCTGCTGCCTCTGCATTATGGAGAACAGGCTGTTGGTCATGGGTGCCTACCGTGCCTTCCATGCTTGTTAAAGGGAATTCTTTTCCAAAACAATACTAAAGCCTTCCCAGGCTTGCCGGCTGCCCGCATGCATGCTGTCTCCCTGGTGGGGAGGCAGACATCTCACTCATGTTCATAGCATGAGGAGGAGGCTCAGGAGCTACCCATTATAAAAGAAGCTTGCTCTTTTCCTTTTTCCTTTTCTTTGATTACTGAAGGTCATGCTTTTGTTTTTGTTTTTAACTCTGCATGTTTTAATCTATGAAGCCATTCTTGGCTAATTAGCAGTTGTCTCTTTCTGGCCTCCAGAGGCCATGAGAACTTGCCTCCATATTGCTTCATCTCAGGTCTCATTGCTTTTTGGCACTGGCTGGCTTCCTCTGTTCAGCCCTTCCCAACACTTGGAATCAGCTGTTTCTCTAAGAGACCTTTTCCTTTGACAGGAGAATGATTTCAGATAAAATCAGATGGGTTTTTTTTGATACTGGGGATCAAACTCAGGACCTTGCACTTTGGAGGCAGGCAGTGGAACCACTGAGCTAAATCCCCGGCCCAAAATCAAATGTTAGTTGCTTATTTCTGTCAGGTACACTGACTGTAGACCTTGTTCTCAGAGGACAAAGTGACAAAACAAGCCTACACTTAACTGTGCATTCATGCTGAGGATTCCAGTACAGGATTCCAGTACAAGTAAAACCAGGATTCCTGGTTTTGCCCAGTTTTTGTTTGTTTGTTTTTGTTGTGGGTTGGTGTTTTGTTTTTTTGCTTCACACCTGTATCTCTTCAGTGAAAAACTCAGTTCTTAAAGCCCCTACTTTCAGAGTAGCAGAGCAGTGCCACAGTGACAGTGGATGTGATCTGTTTACGGAGCAGTGCTGCCACAGTGGCAGGGAGTGCAGTGTGCTCACTGAGGGTGTTGACCATAGTGCCGTGCACAGAGAATGCTGTGCAGTCGCCCAGGCAGTTGATGTTGTTGCCATGGTGACAGTGATATAGTGTGGTTACCAAGGGGCATTGATTGCATTGTGGTGGTGGCAGGGAATGCAGTGTGGGACTTGATAATGTTGCCATAGTGACAACACTACACAGCACATTGATGGTGTTTCCATGGTGACATTGATGCAGTGTAGTTACCAAGGGGCATTGCCATGGTGGCAGGAAATGCCAAGGACTTACCAAGAGATGTGGATGGCGCTGCCACAGTTGCAGGTGGTCCAGGTGCCCAGGGACATCGATGGCGCTGCCATGGGCCCTGGAGAATGCAGTGTGGCTTTGAGGGCCAAGGGGCGTTGCTGCTGTTGCCATGGCAGCAGGGCGTGTGGCAGAGTTACTGAGGGACATCTGCCCTTCTGCAGTGGAAGTGAGTCCGGGGCAGTTGCCAAGTGGTGTTGACAGTTTCCTCGTAGGGTTTTGGTCCTTGAAATGCATTCCTGAGCTGTGTAACTGCGGTGCAGCACTTAGAATAATCAGTTTTCTACAGTTCTGTTACCAGTGTGAAATGCAGTTGTATTAATGTGTCTTAGTTCATTTTCAATTGTGGAGTTTAAAATTTTTTAATTTTTTATTTTACGAAAGATTTATTTACATTCTTTGAAAGTAAGAATTATGGGAGGCTCAGCCAGGAAGATCACAAGTTTGAATATATCCTGGAACTTAGCAAGACCCTGTCTCAAAATAAAAAATTAAAAATGGTGGGGGATGTAGCTCAGTGTGAAGGCCCTTGGTTCAATCCCCAGGACCACAAAAGATAAAACAGTAACACATAAGAGAAGAGCCTCGTTCTGCCTGGGTTCTCATGTTCTGTGTCGGGCTGCTGTGGAAACAGCACAGATGGGCTGGAAGCCTAGGCCAGCGCCCTCTCGTCGTCTCTGTGTGGAGCGGGTGGTGGGGCACTTTGCCCCATCAGGAGACCCCTGCCCAGGGGTCCAGTCAGCTGCTTGGGGCTCCGCCTCCCAGCACCTCTCCTCAGGAGGATTTCCACTAGGAAACTGAAGGCGGGGACACAGCTACCATCGCACCCCAGCAGGTCTCCGTGCATAGATGATGTGAATAATACTTCCCCAGATTTCTTTTTCCTCTTCTTGCTCACACGGGTAGTGGGCCATCCGTGGTCTTCACCCTGCACCTCACACCTGCCTGTATGCCGAAGTCAGTGTATTAGCAGGACAGAAACAGCTTTCTCATCCTTTTTGGGACACCGAGGAAAATTTCAGTGTTTGCTCTTTTGTATGTGGCCTCTCAACAAGTGACTGTGCTCACATTAGTCTCTGTCTACCGTTGTCACGTGTTCCCCCTGGTTCTGCTCATCCGTGCAGTGGCCAGTTGACAGCCGAGGACGATGCCCTTTTGCCCATAGATTCTTTTTTTATGAGACTAGGTCTCACTGTGTAGTTCAAGCTGGTCCTCAACTCACTCTGTAGCCCAAGATGGCCCTGAATTCATGGCAGGCCTGCCTCAGCCTCATGAGTGCTGGAATTACAGGCATGTACCACCACATCCAGCTCCACTGATTTCTGTACTCTTTAGCTTCTCTACCGAGACTGCCCTTTTCTGAGATCCTCAGAAGCATGCTCTGCTGTGCCACTCGAGCGGGGCTGTGAGAAGCCTCCTCTCAGCAGGATGCTGTCTGGTGCAGCCCAGGACTGGACTCCACTGGCGCTCTTCTGTCTAGAATGTCCGTGCTCTTGCCTTTCTGTGTCGGTCATGTGGATTGGTGATGCTGACTTCTGGATGGAGAATCATTGCTTTCTCCAAGGTAGTGTCTTATCTTGCTTAATGGCTGGGCTTCAGCTGTGAGCTCTGGTTCACACATGCAGCTCTGGTCCATCCCCTCTGTGGGGCCATCGGCCGTTTCTGTGTGAGCTCAGATCTTTTGTGGCGGCTTTCAGCCCGGCTCCATCAGCCAGAGGTCTTGCACAGTCTCGACTTCCCCAAGGACTTCTTCCCCTGGGCGCCACAGCCCTGGACTCTGGTCCCGACTGGCCAGTACGCTCGGCCCCCTGCAGGCTGTGTTGTTACCTGGTGCCTCAGCCCTGTGTCGTTAGTAGTTTCAGGGTGCTTTCTACAGGGCTAGGGCCTCCTGACTACCATCTGAGTCCATGGAGCTGCAGTGTCTGTGGAGCAGACCTGGGACAGAGGGTGGCTGTGTCTGTGGTCTTGGTGGTGGTTGCTGAGTTTGTTCTGAGGTGTGCTGTCAGGGGGATGTTGATGGGGAACACTCATCCACATCCACAGCTCTGAACTGCTCTAGAGCCCCCTACATGGCCCTTGTCCAAAGTTGCCCAGTGAAGATGGCTGGAGCTCTGCCTCTTGCCCACACTTCCCCTTGTTGGTTTGGGCTCAAAGCTGTCTTGACCTCAGGAGTACCCTGGCCCTGCTGCTGAAGGCTTGTGTGGGTGACCAGGTGCCTGGGCACTGTGCTCGCAGGACCCTGCCACCCATGAGACTCAGGTCCTAGAAAACCTTCCACACACCTGTTCTAGTTTCCCTGACTGTACTTGCCAACCAGGACCTGAACTTAACAGCTTCGGCCAGCAGTTAGAGAAGAGCAGCAGGTATGCAGGTCAGAGGTGCGGTGTGGCCCTGGGGACCTGTCCAGCCTGGGCCGCTCTGGGGCCAAGCTGGACAGTGTACAGGTCCTTGCTGGCTATCAGCTGGCCCCTGTATGCCCTGCACCCTATCCAGGGGAGCAGCTTCTCACACCTTGGGTCTGCACAGAAAGCCCTATGTCTGAAGGGCTCATGGGTTGATCCAACCCTCCGGTTTGTCGGAAGGCCCTGTCATGGTGACAAAGCCTCAGGAGTAAGGCAGGGTGAGGTTGTGCCCACCTGTGACTCTAGGCTCCACTCAGTGTCCTGGGTTAGCAGACACCCTGCCTCTCAGGCCACAGGGCTCGCAGGAAGAGCCCTGGATCGTGACAAGGTCCCTGCACAGCGCCCGCTCTCAGGCTGCTGTGTGATCACCGAGCTGAGGGCAGTGCGCCCGGGTGCCGAGGCCGGAGCCTCTGATGGACCTTCCTCCTCACCAGGATGGAGAGGTGTACTGCATCGATGCGCGCTTCTACGGCAATGTCAGCCGCTTCATCAACCATCACTGCGAACCCAACCTCGTGCCAGTGCGTGTGTTCATGTCCCACCAGGACCTGCGGTTCCCCCGGATTGCCTTCTTCAGCACACGCCTGATCCAGGCTGGAGAACAGCTGGGGTACGTACAGCCAGGCCTGGGGGACAAAGCCAGGAGCGGGTGGGGTATTGGCTCAGTGGCTTTGTCCAGAGCATGGAGGTGCTGAGTGCTGTCCTCACCCCCAGGTTCGACTACGGGGAGCGCTTCTGGGACATCAAGGGCAAGCTCTTCAGCTGCCGCTGCGGCTCCCCTAAGTGCCGGCACTCGAGTGCGGCCCTGGCACAGCGGCAGGCCAGCTCGGCCCAGGAGGCCCAGGAGCACGGCCTGCCGGACACCAGCTCCGCAGCTGCTGCCGACCCACTATGAGGTGCAGCGGGGCTGGGAGGGCCCGGGGTCAGATCCTGACGGACTGTGATGTAGAGAAGGTGTTCTGCCTGGGATGTCTCTGAGGTCCCAGAGGGACCAGGGTGTCGACCCCTTCCAGGACCGTTCTGTTCTGAGGCTTCACGAAAGCCCAGCACCCAGGCCAGAGCACACTCTGGACCACACGCACCTCAGAGGCACTGGGACTCCATGGGGTGCGACCTGGTGGGCTTCTGACCGTGGTCTTGTCCTTGCAATGTTTCTCATTTCCTCCTCTGATCCCGGAGGTTCTTGCCTCACCGCCGCGTTTGTTTGTTCTCCTGCCCGACCAGACTCCTGTGTGGCACCTGCTGCAGCTGCTGCCCTTGCGCTGCTCCCTGAGGGCAGCGCTCCCCGTGCAGCCGGGTGGCTCCAGGGCCGCACACAGGGCAGGCATGTCCACGGCCCAGGGCAGTCAGGGTGGCCCTGCCCCGACTCTGGAGGAAATGTGGGCTTGCTTTTAGAGAAACCCTCTCTGTGTATCAAACCCTGGCTGGTATTTCCTTGTGAGGACCGGGTTGGTGGGCAGGTGAACCCCACACCAGGCCCGCCAGCTCCGTCTCTGCTGGCACCTTCTGTTGATTTTTAAGCCACATGCTATGATGATGAATAAACTGATTTATTTTCTACCATTACCGAACATTAGGACAAACAAAGAATAAAAACACAAAACACAGACAACGGTGCTGAATCTGGTGTGGTTTCTACTCACCATGTGAAAATAAACTATCAACTGTAAAAAGAGAACAAAGTGATTTTAGAATTAAATGCAGGAAACACTTTTTTAAAATGTTAGTCTTGTAGTGTGAATAAATTTGCCGTCACCTTTTGTGTGATGGCCTGGCAAGTCATGTACTTTTTCGGCATATACCTTTCTAAATACTGTAATTAGTGCAGGGCAGTGGAGTTCTTTTCGTGTGACTCTTCTAAACATTCATAATGCAGTCATGTTTATTTTTTCTGTTAAAATGTTTTTGACGGTTTTAAGAGCAGTCTTTTGGCTCAGACCATTTCTTGTTCTGTTTTCAATGAAATCAATAAAAAAAAGAAAGAACTGTAAGTGAAGTTTCATTACGACACCACGTTCCCGCTGGTCCCTGGGGGCCCGCCTTGCCAGGTGGGAGCGGCACTCAGGCTCCGCCCCCTCCGTAGTCAGTGCAGCTTCCTCCTCTCCCAGCCGTCCCTGTGGAAGGGACACTAGCACACGTCAGGAGAACCAGCCGTGTACCAGGGCCAGCGCCAGTGTGCAGGCTGGGGTCTTTCTGGGTCTTTCTGTGGGCAGCGCCGAGTGCGTGTCCGTGTCCCCAGGGCTGTCGGCCCAGGAGCATGGTGAGGTCACGTGGCCTTGCAGGGCCCATCCTCCTTCGCAACTGCCCGGGTCCTGGACCAGAGCTGCGTGCTGTGCGCTGCATGCAGGGCTGGCCTGCTCCCTCAGCAGAGCTTGTAAGCTTGAAAAAAATAGATGGAATTCATTCAGGTAGGCATTTTGTAGAAGGAAGGCAGCTGTTCTTGTGCGACAGGCAGCCCCGCAGGGTGCTGTGCCAGCAGGTGACCTGAGGCTCCAGTGCCAGCAGCGGTGAGAGGTCCAGGACAGGTGTGACTGCACCGCACAGGACACACAGGGCCGCAGGTGGCGTCCTCAGGGCACCTGGACCTGGGCAGCCACGGCCCTCACAAGCTCACAGAGGGGCTGCACGGGGCCTAGGGAGATCAGAAGAAACCCAGGTCAGGGGACTTAGGGCCATGGGGCCAGGTGACCACCTCACCCAGCAGCATGGATGTGGAAGGGGGCCCAGGCCCAGGGCTGAGGCACCACTGACCCCACAGATGTGGACCATCCACCTGCCCTGGATCTAGAGTGGGATGGGCAGACGATGTGCTTCCAGCCAGGACCCAGGCCAGCTGAAGTCCTCCGGGGTGTCGGGAGGGCCCTCAGGCCTCATCACAGCTGATTCCATCACTTAATGGGGCCGCCTGCCTCAGACAGACAACGAAGAGATGGGCTGAGGTGTCTCTGGTCAGCTGTGCTGACCCCTGATTCCAGTGTGGGTGGCAGGTGCGACCCCAGGTTCTCAGCAGGGACAGGTACACAAGTGCAGGCATCGAATGAGGGTGTGTGCTCTGGGCAGGACGATGTGCCCCTGTCCCTTGACCCAGCACACCCAGTGCAGATGTGCAGATCCCACCGGTGTCCAGGAGCAACGTGCCTGCCGGGGCCCAGGCCGCAGCCTCACGGCCAGGTTGTGTCGTCCTGGTGGTGTGACCCGGGCCCGCTGGGATGTTCGTCCCTGGCAGCCCTCCTCAGTTGTCCCGAGTTCCTCCGTGCTGGACTGGACTGGGTCTGGCATCCCCAGTGCCCCTTGGGGGTTCCCCTGGTGGCCAGAAGACTTCACTTCCGAGGGGCGGCCACCTGGTCACACGGCCCTCTGCCCAAACAGCTGTGTCTGCTGCGTGGGGAGAGGCCACCCAGCCACGCTGATGGCTGTTATGCCGTGAACAGCATGCCTGGTTGTTTCAAACACTTAAACACGTAGAACTAGAAGAAGAAAAATCCTTCCAGAAATTCTCCCTTGGCCACCTCTGCCTGCGTGAACCACAGCACATGCAGCCGCGGTGCAGCGTCTCAGCAGGCGCGTGCCGTCCAACCAGTGTCTCCACCGTCAGCCTTTGTCGGGGACTGGGGACAGCTGTGTCTTCCTCTAGTGGAAGCACCCTGAGAGAAGAATCCAGTGCATCATCCTTTTCCACGTGTGTGCAGTGATCGGAAAAGGGTTTGAGCGTACATACCTAGTTGGGAAGCAGAGCCTCGCAGAGTGGAGACAGGATGTTGTGGAGGCTCCGCTCGTCCTGCACAAGTGGAAGCCACAGGACTTTGCTGTGGCCATGGGGGATGGCTGCGGCCAGCATGCCGGGCTTGGCGCTCTGCTGTGCGGGCCCTGACGGAATGGGTTTGCAGTGGAGCCGTCAGCCAGCCGGGAGCTGCCTCTGCAAAACGCTTCTGGGAGAGCTCCTCCACAGAACTAACGCCTGGCACTCGTGAGCCCAGAGTGCAAGTCTGCTTCCCAAATAAATGTTTATTTGACTTGCCCGTCAGTGTTTCAGTTAACATTTAACTCTCAAATGTGTTACCCAAGCGTCACGCGTGAAACGCAGGCCCGTTTTTGCCCCACCAGCAGGAGTCTGCTTTTCCCCACAGCTCACATTGTGAGCATTACAGTCTCACTTTCTCCCTTCGTCTGCAGGAGCAATTTCATGTGTTATTTTGCACTCCTTGGATGTTGATAAAATAGATGTATTACACAGTTCCTTTTTGTGAACTGCCTTCATGCGGTATTCTTATGTTGTTTGCATTCTTCTTATTCACTTAATATGAGCTCTTTATATGTTATAGTTTCATGCTCATGCTGATTTTAAATTTTATATGTGAGAAAATCTGTCTTGAGCCTTCCAATTGTTATTTTACTTAGAAGGACCTTATCCACTCCCAAATTTTAAACATAACCTCCACAACTGGTTCTACTAGCTCTGCTGTTTAGTCTTGACTCCAGGTGGAATTCATTCCATGTATGGTATGTGGTACAGATAGCAATTTTACATATTTATTGAGGCATAATTCACAGATAGCAAAGTCCACAGATCTCATGTGTCCAGATCTGCAAGTTCTAACAGGAGCCTTCGCCGGGTAACTCACCTGTCATCCAGACAGGGCCTGTCCTCACTGCCAGGGATGTCCTCTGCCCCTTCCACACTGCCCACCACCCCCGAGAGGCAGGGCCGTTCTGGATCATTTTCAGCTATTCTAGAACTCACGTTACTGGACCGCATGGTTGGCCACTCATTGTGTGTCTGGCTTCTCTCCTCTTGTTCCACAAAGCGTTACTGATCTTTCTTCAGTGCTGAAGAGATTTCCACGCTAGGCACGTTTGGCATTTGCTTGTCCACTTTCCTGTGTGTCATGTCCACCTTGGGCTGTCGCCCACTGAGCTAGGTGACGAATTCACACACACCAGTCACAGCTGGTCTGGAGTGAGTGCAGTTTATCTTTTGTTCCTTTTTTGATGAGTAGTGTACCCTAAAGTACCCTAAGGTATCTTCGATGCTGTGTTTCCTGTATTCTCGTCTGACTGTGGTCTAAGTGTCCCCCGGGAGTTCGTGTGTTGAGGGGTGAAGAGGTGGACCCTTCCAGATGGAGTCTCTGGGAACAGACAGTTGGAGAAGGCCATCCAGGGGAGCCCTGTGCTCACGTCCTCCTGGCCTTGTAAGCAGGAACAGCTGAGCAGAGGCACAGACTGCTCCGTCTCCCGTCCACACCGCTCCCAGAGGCCCCAGCAGATGGCGGCTGCCAGATGTGGGCCCTCAACTTGGAACCAGCAGTGTGAGCCGAAACCAGCCCCTTTTGCTGTGGGTGTGTCTTGAGTGTTTGTGGCAGTTGTGGAAGCCTGAGTAATAAAATATGGACTTAGATTGTGTGTGTTGTCCTTACCTTGAATTCATCTTTTTTGTGTGTGGTACTGGGGATCGAACTCATGACCTTGTGCTTGCAAGACAGGTGTGGTGCCGCTGAGCTACATCCCCGGCCCTCCTTGAATTCATCTCTGTGACTGGAGTGAGGTGGAGGTCATGTTGGCTTGTTGTGAGGTGTCCGGCCTCATCTGCTGCTCTTCAGTCTTTTCCCCAACCAGGCCACCCTGGCTTCTCTGGATACGAGGTGACACACACAAGTGGACTCATTTCGGGACTGTTCTGTTTCACCGACCTCTTGTCATCTTTGTGCCCATATTATCCTGTCTTATTATCGAAGTTCTAAGTATCAAAATTGCACATAGCTGTCAGTTTCCACAGGAAAAGCCTGATGGGAGTTCTTAAGCCTTCTAAATCAACGCTGTTAGGGTGTCCTCTAATATAACAGGAACCTGCTTGAAGTTGATGGATCTTGGCAGATGTCACCACCCCCATGACCACCATGCCAGGCCGTGGGTGCCCTCATTGCCTGTCAGGCCCTCTGCTGCCTTCAGAGCCACCCCACCCAGGCTCTGGCATTACCCTGCACCAGGATTTCCTGTAGCACATACTGTGCCCTCTGGCCTTCTTGGCTTGACACACAATTTTACCAGCTTTTTTTTTTTTTTTTTTTTGGTACTGGGGATTGAACTCGGGACCTTGCACTTGCAAGGCAGGCAGCAGAACCACTGAGCTAAATCCCCGGCCCTTGACACACAATTTTAAATTTTGAAACAATCTCAGACTTAATCGAATTCAGGACTTTGCTCTTGCCAGGCAGGCACGGCCCCACTGAGTTACATCCCCATCCCGAAATGTGCTTTTATCCCCCCTGTGGACAGTTAGAGAATAAATGGCATTCCAGTGGCCCTAACATCCTAAATGTGGCTGTTCCTACAGGCAGTAACACTGCCCTGTAACTGCCACGTCTGGGCACCGGCCCTGCGCCCCTCTATCCAGCCTCAGACCCAGGGGCTTGGCATTGTGCCCGGTACCCTCTGTGGCCATTTTCCAGGGTAGCATCAACCTGGACAAGTTCTCATCCCTTCATTTTTATGACCTTGACACGGTTGAAGGTAACTGGTTGGCTGTCTACTGGAGCGTCCTGGTTTAGGATTTGTCTGCTTTCCTGAGGGCTGGAGCCAGGCCACGTGCCTCCAGAGAAGCACAGGACAGGCCCAGCTCCAAGGGCAGCCGCCGTCGCTCCAAGCTAGGGTTTGTTTGTTACTGATGTGTGAATGTCAGTCACAATTCCAGTGGTGTTGGCTGGGCTTCTGCTACAATCAGGGCACAGCTTCAGGAGGGTGCAGATCCCATCTGCGTCGACTTCGGTTTATTCATGAGTATGGATGCCTGGTTTCCTGTTCTGTCAGTGCCTAGAATCTGTCACTGCCAGTTTCACTTGGGTGTGGCCAGTGTCGAAGCTTTCATGAGGTGGCGCTCTTGCAGCTGTCCACATGCCACAGGTCCCTGCCACCCTCTGAGGCTGTCTAGCTTTCCAGCAGCAAAATCTCCTAGGCTCATTAAGATGGCGGGGGGGTGGGCGGGCAGCGTTGAGACCAGATCTTGCTGTGTAGTTCAGATCGGCCTTCAGCTTACTAGGTAGCCCAAAGCAGGCCTTGAATTTTCAGTGATCCTCCTGCTTCAGACTCCCAAATGCTGGGATTGCTGGTGTGCACCACCGTGCCCGAGATGTTCTTTTAATCAGTACATCTGGACATGCCAGGTGTAGCGCATGCCTGTAATCCCAGCACTTAGGAAGCTGAGGCAGGAGGATCACTGAGAGTTCAAGGCCAGCCTGGACCCCATAGTGAGTTCAAGGCCAGCTAGAATTATGGAGCAAGACCCAGTTTAAAAAGAGAAACAAGGGCCAAGGATTTAGCTCAGTGGTTCCACCATCTGCCTTGCAAGCGCAAGGTCCTGAGTTCGATCCCCAGTACCAAAAAAGAAAAAGAAAAAACAATACGATACTTATTTGGCCCTTACTGTTTGTTTGGGGGACCTATGTGGAGGTCACACAGCTCCCAGGTGGCAAAGCCTCGATCTGCCCTGGCATCCAACCTGAGGCCCTGCTGTCCTGTCAGAGGCTCCCTGGGGGAGGGAGCTTCATATGTCCTTTGCTTCCTTCCATTAAATTGTTCCTGTTTTTATTATTATCTTCAAGTGCTCTTTGAGTATCAAGAAAATTCATCTCTTGTGTATGGATTGCTCACATTTCAGAGGTGTATTTATGTGCTTATGATGGTCTTCAAAAATACTAGCATTTGAGTGCACTTTTGCTCCTGTGTTACAGTAATCTCAAATCTTCCTGATAGCCAGATATCTCAAATACCTCAAATAATCTCAGATTTTCCTGGTATTCTTTTCCTTGAAGCTCCTGGCCCTGTGTGGCTGACCTCAGCTTGGGAAGGTCAAGTTATTAACTGTTATATTCTCCATTCCCTGCCAGCCCTGGGCCAGGAACTCTAGTCCACGTCTCCTGCCATGTGTTAGAGTCCGGGTGCCATGCAGCCCTTTTTCATACTGAAGGGAGAGCCCTCTTCACTGTTCTTTCCATTTGTCCTCATCATTTGCTCTGTCCACTCTTCCATTAGCTTTGCTCTGAATCGCAAGTTTCCTTCCCCGCTGAAATTCCACTTCTGGGTGGTGTGGGGGCATCTGGGAGCCTCGAGCCCTTGGGTCTGAAGCTCAGTGAGCTGGAATGGAGACGAGCCGTCCCAAGGACAGTGCTGTGGCTCTTGGTGCCAGCAGGGAGATTGGCAAAGTTCCAGGTCGACAGGCCACCTTGCCGTAGAGAGCCACCTGCCAGAACCTGTGTGTAGGAACTGCTGAAACCTGGAGGTGGCCAGGAGGCTGGCCTGTGTGGAAAGTCCACTCGGGGCACTGAGGGAGGAGCAGGCTGCCGGCCCGGGGCAGGGACAGTGGGGCGAGACCCAGGGGGACCAGTCAAGGGGGGGAGTGGTTCTGGGGGTAGAACTGGACAGGCCAGCTGGCTGGATTTGGGGGCAGCAAGGCTGCCCAGCTCTGTGCCAGGCGGAGAGCAAGCAGCCAGCAGCATGGCCCGGCTCTAGTTGGAGCAGCCACGCTGCAAGGAGAATGGACACTGAGGGCTACGGGAGCAACTGTGGAGTCGATGTGCGTGGATGCTTCGAGGCGAGCCAGGCGGTGTGCAGGATGCATAGCATTGGTGTCCAGGTGCCTGTTTAAAAGATCTTTCCAGTACTCTTGATTTGGGTCAGTTCTAACTCAGTTTCTTTCTGTCTCGGGAGCTGCAGGTCCATGGGGTCATAACTGCTCAGTGCAGCTGTCTCTAGGTTACACAGTGCATACTGAAGCGCTGCAGACCAGAATTCACTGGCGTCCTCTGATCTGGGATTGGAGGCGCCAGTGCCAGCAGCCCAGCCTGTGCACTCCTCCCATAGTCCCAGCATCTGCCGGCCAGCAGACCCCGCGTCAGGAAGATGAGGCAGGACCTGGACTTGTGTTCCTGGAGGTTCTCTGGATTGAACCCAGTGAGCACTGAGCTGTACCCCACCCTTTTCTTTTTGAGACCGGGTCTTGCTGTGTTCCCCAGGATGAACTCAAACTTGTACTCCTGTTTCAGCCTCCTGAGGAGCTGTGCTTACCGGCGCCCAGCAGGATCTTGACTTCTCTGGCTGCGGCCCTCTACCCCCTGCCTGCCCATGTGCGTGGGCTCTGACCCCCAGTTGTGCAGCAGCTGAGCCTGCCAGGCCTCCTGTACTTTGCCGCCTCATGTAGGCGTGGTTAGGAGCCTAGCTTTGTGAGCAGCTCTACGTGGACCCCACGAGTCTTGGTGACACCACCCCTGCCCCCATGCTTGGGCACTTCCTTGCAGCAGCAGCAGCCAGAGCGACACAGCCTGGTACTTCTGCCACTTCAAGGTCTTTCAGAGCCCCCAGCCTGCCCTGACCCACACACCGCCTGTGATCGCACTTGCATGGCCTGGTCGGGCCTGCGCCTTCCACTGGCCTGGGGCCCATGCAGCTCTGAGTCACCTCCCCTCGGGTGGCCTCATTGTTTCTGCCCCTAAGAGCTGCAGTCCTGTCCTGTCCCTCTTCCGTGTGGCACAGTGGGCCACCCCACAGTGTCCCCTCCCCGCAGTGCACCTCCGGGTCTTCACCCATGAATCCCCACCGCTCCTAACCCCTCCTGACCTGCTGGGCCAGGTCCTCCAGGTTAGAGGAATGAGGTAGGCGTGACAAACTGGTTATGGGGCCTGGAGGTGATGTAGGAAGGCGCGGTCAGTGGTGGTAACTGCGGCCCTAGCAGCGCTGAGGAAGCTGGGAAGGAAGATGGGTTTGGCCGAGGGGAGGTGGGCAGACTGGTAAGGGCACAGGCACAGCCAGCCGCGGCCACACTTCCGCCACACTCTGAACGCCTGCAGGGCACTTGCTGATCTTGACATGAGAACAGGGCTATCCTGCGAACACTCTTTTTTAGACAGGGCCTGAAAATTGAGCGAGATAACCTAAAGCAGCAGCTATGAAAGGAGATATTGTGTAGATGTTAGAGAAATAGAGAGCACACACTGGAGACAGTCAATCAAGGCAAAAACGGGTTCCTTGCAAGACCTAAGTGACAGGAAGAACTCAGAAGTGGACACAGCCACGATCACAGGCAGAGGGAGACGAGAGCCGGGCAACTTTGGCTGCCTGGCCCCTGGGAAGACAGGACGGAGCAGAGGGAGGCGCTGGGGCTGGCCGAGGTGAGGGCTCTGGCCCTGTGCCCTCGGGAAAAGCTCCCCCTCCCTCCCAAGGACAGCACAGAGCAGGAGAGAGACTAGGCAAAGCCAGCGAGTTACCAGAAACCAGGCCTCTCAGTACAGCAGATGATGGGGTGCCTGGCTCTGCTGGCCAGGAGGGAGAGGTTGGCTCAATGCTGGGAAACTGAACAAACATCAGCGCCCTGGCTTGCAGGAGGATGAAAGTGAGCCAAAGTGCAGAAAAGGATTTGACAGGATTTATCACCTACTCGTGGTGCAGACACCTGGAAAATAAAAAGGATTTTTGTGGGGTTTTTTGGTAACAGAGAACAAATTCAAGACCTTGTGCTTGCCAGATAGGTAGGGTGCCACTGAGCTACATCCCTGACCCAAGACAAGGGGATTTTACAATCTGACTAAGGAGATGCTTTTTTTTTAAAGAACACAGCAACTATATTTAATGCTAAAAGATCGAGAGCTCCCCCCCTGCCAAAAAAGAAAGATTGAAAGCCTTTCATTGAACACGAGGAACAGGGCAGAGGCCCCGTGATCACACTTCTGTCTGTCTTTGTATTAGCTGGCAGAATAAGTCTCAACAACAAAGAAGTAGAAAGAAATAAAAGATACAAGAATTGGAAAGAAGTTGGGTGCAGAGGTGCATACCTGTCATTCCAGCTGCTTGGGAGGCTGAGGGAAAAGGATTACTTGAGCCTAAGAGTTCAAGTCCTGCCTGGGCAACTTAGTAAGACCTTGTCTCAAAATTTAAAAAATGAGTAAGTGATAAAAATGGACTGGGAATGTACACGACCCCAGTGGTAGAGGGGTAGAGGGCTCCTGGGTTTGATCCCCAGTACTAAAAGAAAGATAGGCAAGGGCCAGGGATTTAGCTCAGCGGTTCCACCGCCTGCCTCGAAACCTCAAGGTCCCAAGTTCGATCCCTGGTCCAAAAAAAAAAAAAAAAAAGGGCAAAACACTTCAGAATAAATACTATATAAATGCACATGATTTTTGTAAAAATTAGCACTATTGAAATAGGCTAAAAATGGCCCTAATCATTGAACATATATATTGTTCTTGAATTGGAAGCTCCATATCACAAAGATGTGTATTTGCCCCAAACTGATCTGTGCTATCTCTGTCTAAAGCCCACTGTGTGTATCTGCATAACCTGACAAATGGGTTCTAAAAGTTATAATTATGGGCAAATATTCAAGAATAGACGGGAGGCTCCTGGGGAAGAAAACACGGGACATCAGCTTCCGAACCACATTTCAGCCATTAACAGAGGCACCTTGGGTATGGCCCTTGATTAGAAACGAAAGCTCCATGTGCTGCTGGTAACGGGCTTCAGGCAGTTTGAGACAGATGTAGAAACATGATGCCTGGGGCCAAGGATTTAGCTCGGTGGCACTGCACCTGCCTGGCAAACACAAGGTCCTGAGTTCAATCCCCAGTACCAAAAAAACAAAAAACAAAAAAAGCCCCATGATGCCTGACTTACATCACGCAGAAAAAGTTAGTTGCAAGTGGTGTAGAAAGGAAAAGCAAAACCACACAAGATTTATTTATTTATTTTTGAGACAGGGTCTCAATACATAGCTCAGGCTGGCCTTGAACTCAGTATGGAGCCCAGGCTGGCCTCAAACTTGCATCAATCCTTCTGCCTCAGCCTCCCCTGTGCTGGGATTACAGGCATGTGCCACCACACCCAGCATCACACAAACTTTAGAAAGGTATAGGACGCTATCTTCCCAACACCCCGAAAGAACAGGCAAGGGGTATCCACACAGCAATGACCTAAGCAAGAAGTAATTTCTAAGATTCAGAAACCAAGCTCGAAGGAGAGTTGAATACAATACCGTTGAGTTATATTAGTGTTAAGAACTTCTGCCCTTCAAAAGAACCACAGGATAAACAAGAGGCTGGCACGGGGTTAGGGGCAACATAGCAACCGCACATGTCTGATGGAGGAGTCGCCCTCAGAAAGTAGATGACCCGCTCCAGCTGATGAGAGGGGCAGAGAGGACCCAGCTGAGAAGTGGAGGGAATCTCTGAACAGCGCTTGAGGAACGAACATATGATAAGTTCTCAGCCTCTGCTAGTCAGGAGAATGCAAATTAAAGCCAACACAAGATACTAGAGGCCCCCAGACTAGCACAGCGTCAGGAGGGTGCGGCACTGTGGGCTCTGGGCCAGGGCGACCCTGCCTCTTCCTCAGTCTGGAGGAACCTGCCCTGACCCAGGAGGACCACATCGGGCTCGCTGCGGAGCCTGTATCCCAGCGGAAAGGAGACGTGGTCACATGACAGACCGGGAGGAGCGCACGCTGCGAGCGTGCCCAGGGCTTGCTGTCTACGTGAAGCTCAACGCGTGAGCCGCGTGCGCGCACTGCATGGGGTCACCGCACAGCGACAAGTGGTTTGCGCTCTGTGGGCGTTGGGGGCGAGGGGAGGGGAGGGGAGAGGCGGGAGCACGAGGTCTTCTGCGTCCTCCACAGGTCACTGGTGGCCTTCAGGGCCTTTAAAATTAAATGCCGATTATATGAGAAAAAATCCCCTGTCGAGCTCCTGCCTCGCCGCCCGCCCGCGCGGAACCGAAACACAGTGGCAGAGGCAGGACTTAGGGGGCCACAGCAAGACCCTGGCGAGGGCGGGGCTGGGAGCGGGATGCGTGGCCACGTGCGGTCAGCGGGGACTCGCCATGGGCGGCACCCACCACCCAGCTGTGGCCCCAGAGGCCGGAAGGTGAGGAGGGTGGGAGGCCAGGAGGGACCAGGGTCGAAGGAAGCTGGGAGCAGGGGACTCTGCTGCCAGAGCGGGAGCGGGTGGGACACTGAGAGCCAAAGAGCGGAGCACTGGGAGGGTTAGGGTGGCCGAGGTGTGAGCGGCCCCTCGGGTCATTCAGCGGACTTGGAGGCCACACAGGGACACTTCATGACCAGACCCCAGCCCAAGCCCCCCCCCCCCCCCCCCCCGGCTGACTCCGCTTTCTCGGGGATTCTCTCCCACACCCCAAGGGTTCCTAAAAGGCCCCTTCCCAGCCTCATCTTTCTGGCTTCACTGAGAAATGAGAACGTGACAGAAAGTCCTCATCTTCCCCCAGATTAATCGATCAGCTGCCTGCGCCTGCGTCGTCAGGTCTGTTCCTGGAAAAAGGAAAAACTGTCCCGAGTCCTGCGGCCCGTCCTCCTGGCAGCGCACCCCTTCCTGCACCAGCAGTCTCTCCCGAGTGACCCACTCCCTGCAGCTTGCAAACCCCAAGACGCCAGCCTCTACAGCACCAGAGCCCCGCATGCCGCCCCTCCCCAGCCACGGCTGCACGTTTCTGCGCCCCTCGGCACTCACGGAGCGGCAGTGCAGTCTTCCCTGGAGGTGCGCGCACCCACAAGGCACCTTCCTTGTGGTTCCTGGGGGCTGTTTCTTCCTCCAACGTGGCTCCTGCCCTGCCCAGGTGAAGGCTGTTTCCCTAGCAGCGCCTGGCTTCCTGGCGCTGCTCTGGCTGCTGTGGGCCCCGTGTCCTCCCAGTCTAGACGTCTTCCTCTGGGTGACCCTTAGGGTCTGGCAGGGCGATGCATGGGAAGAGACACCTTGGGGTGGAGGTCTCCGGAGGCCGGGGGTTGCCCCCTTGGGCCTCAGACACTGAGAGGGACAGGAGCTGAGAGCAGAGCGGGCACCAGGACTGGCGTTGGTGGGCGGGAGCAAGTGGGGGCAGAATACCAGGCCCTGCGTGTCTCCCTCCAGTGCAGGTGGGTGCGCCCAGCACCCAGGGCAGAGGGGGCACAGCTCCGGGGCACAGACCAGTGGCGGTCCATCCCCTGGTACCATCCACACCTCCGCTGCTGTGCCAGCGTGCAGTTCTCGAATCCGACTGTGCCGAGCGAACATGCTCTTCCCCTCCACGTTGCTGTCTTGGTACCGCCGCCCACATACATGTTAGCTCGGTCCAAAAACTAAGCCTCAGATTTCTCTGTTTTGAACACCCCCCCTCTAGCGCACCTGCAGTATGTTGGCTCTGAACACGGCCTGACTTCCGTCGAGACCACTTCTGTCCTCGGCAGTCCACACAAGCAACTTGCCTTTTGATTTCTCTCCCGACAGGGTACCTGGCAGCCTTCCTGCTCTCTTCCTAGGGAAGGGAATATGAGCAACTGTGTGCTGGTTGGGAAAGGAGATGTTCTGTATGTAAAGGGAAGTTTAAGCCTTCCGGAAAAGCCATTTATTATAAAAGGATATCGTAAATTGTTTTTTTAAAGATGGCCTACTCTTTCCTTCCTTTTTGAGATGGTGGTGTAAAGATGTGATGCCTTGAGCTATGGCAGCCCCTTGGGCCTTGAGGCAACATACAAAAAACCAAAAATCGTATGTGGTGACCATGACAGGGAGACAGGAGGACTGTTCCTGAAGTTGATTTTTATTACGTGAGGTTAAAACTGTGTTGTGTCAACTGCAGGGTTGCCCTCTAAGTGATCCACGGCAGGCCTCCTGCAGGGCTGCCCGGTACAGCTGTCAGAAGGGCCTTTGGGATGCAGGTCTGGGGCCCCAGGCTTGGTCTGCACCACCTGCCTGCCTTTCTGCTCTGCAGCACTAGGGTTACCCCAAGGCCCCGGGGTGGAGAGGCCCCCACAGCCAGCTGTGCGCCCTGGCCCAGACACTCGTGAGCCAGACTGGGGTGCAGACCCACGCGCGACTCTGTGGGCACAGCCCTGGCACCACGAGGCAAGTCTCTGCGTCCTTGGAACACAAATGTCACCTCTTTGAAGATGCAGCTGGTGGCGGCGGCTGAGGTACAGACGGACGCGCGTGGACTGGGCGGCACAGCAGCCCAGCTGCGCACCGAGATCCTGGCGCCCAGGCGGTGTCCGCTAGTGGCCAGGCGAGGGGCGCGGCTGGGGCTGTACACGTGCAGCACCAGCCACTGCGCGAGTCCACGCACCAGGCGGTCAGCGGGCGGGCGCGGCCGTAGCTCAGGTCTCCTCCGCGGTCGGCAACGCGGGGGAGGGACGCGGCGACGCGACCGAGGCGGGAAGGAGGCACCGGGTGCGGCTCCCTCCCCCTCTTCCGCGACTTCGCCCGCTCTGGGCCCCCGGGCGGGTGGTGCCGGGAGGGGCGGGGCGGGGCGGGGCGGGGCGGGGCGGGGCGGCCGAGGTTCGGCGCGGGTCTCGCACTCTAGGCTGCGCCGCCCGGCCGGAGAGGCTCTGGCCGCACGGGGCCGGGGGCGGGGCGGGGCGGTGCGGGGGCGGGGCCAGCGCCGATTCGCCGCGCACCGCCACGTGACCGGCCGCTTATAGGGCGTGGCGCGGCCAGCCGGGCGAGGTCCGGTGCGGTCTCGGTCTCGCAGCTCGTGGCCGCTCCGCTCTAGCGCCCTGCGCCCCGCGCCTTACCTTCCGGGGCCAGCGGGCCGGGGATGCGCGCGGTCCCCGGGAGCCATGGTCCGCTTCGGGGACGAGCTGGGCGGCCGCTATGGGGGCGCGAGCGGCGGGGAGCGGGCCCGGGGCGGCGGGGCCGGGGGCGCGGGCGGCCCAGGCCCCGGAGGGCTGCAGCCCGGCCAGCGGGTGCTCTACAAGCAGTCGATCGCGCAGCGTGCGCGGACCATGGCACTGTACAACCCCATCCCGGTCAAGCAGAACTGCTTCACCGTCAACCGCTCGCTCTTCGTCTTCAGCGAGGACAACGTCGTCCGAAAATACGCCAAGCGCATCACCGAGTGGCCATATCCTGCCGGCCGCGGGCGGGGCGGCGAGGAGGGGGCGGGGCGGGGCGCGACTGTGCGTGGTCGCGGGGGACGGGTGGAAGGGGACGCGCGGGTGGGCTAATGGGCGGAACGCCCGTGCCCCGTGGCCCCCGCGCCCTTCGTTCCCCGGGCCTGGGAGCCTGCTATGGGCGGGAGCGCGTGGCCGACCTGGAGGGCACCCGTGGGCGCCCTGTGGACGCGGCCCGTGCGCGCCCCGGCTGCAGGTGCTGCGCGTGCGTGCGCCAGGGCTCGCGGGACACGTGTGTTCCTGCTCTTGGGTGGGCACGTAGGTCTGTGTGCCTGGGCACCGTGTGCGCCTGCGCGGCCCAGGCCGGCCGAGCGGGCCGGGCGCTGTCCCCGGTGCTGACGACCGCCCAGGCGTGTGGGGCAGGCGCTCCTGACTGCTGAGGCCAGGCCTGCGCTTTCAGGTTCTGGGAGCTCTGGCCCGGGAGGGTGGGCGCGGGCCTGGTGCTCGTCCCCCCCCCCCCCCCGGCTTCCTGGTTGGTCCTTAACCCACGCACTCCTTTCGAGTACATGATCCTGGCCACCATCATCGCCAACTGCATTGTGCTGGCTCTGGAGCAGCACCTCCCTGACGGCGACAAGACGCCCATGTCCGAGCGCCTGGTGAGTGCTAGCAGGGCGAGGGTGGGCGGTGGGAGCCCTGTAGGGTCTGGCCTGGCTGAGCAGCTCTCCTACTGTAGCAGAGAGGTGGGATGGAGCCTCCATAGCTGGCACCTCCCTCCAGGGCCAGCTCAGCCCCTGATGTGAGGACGTGGTGGCCATCAGCTGTCTGTCCTGGGCCTCGAGCCACCGAGTGCCCAGCTGGACTTTGATCTAAGTTTTAAATCTAGAGGCGGCGAGGGCATTCATCCTGGTGAAGACAGGAAGGAGAAGGGCTATGGTGCCCAGGGAGGGAGGTGGCTGTCCACTTTCATTGCAGGGCTGGCAGGTGCCTTGGCGCAGAGCTGAATCTGGGTGATTTCTCCTTCCCACCATCTTCCAGGACTGACGGAAGCCCTTTCCCCTCAGGCCCACCACTCTTTCCAAACAGTCTGAGTCATTTTACCCCCACTTTCCTGCCGATTGCTCCCCAGACCCTGTGGTGGCTGCACCGAAGCACAGAGCTGTGATAATGAGGACAGGGTGAGGTCTGCTCAGGACACCCAGGATTGGTTCTCGGATAGCAGAGGGCAAGGGTAAAGGTGGGTTGGCCAGCTCTCTGGAGAGGGAGGGTGTTGTTTTAGAGTCAGCACCCCTTTGCCCAGCCCCAGCTCTTGAACTGCCCCAGGCCTTTGCCTGGGGTCAGGGTGAGGGCTCAGAGTGCAGAAGCTTGTGGGAGATGAGGCATTAAAGGGCTCTGTATGGAACGGGTGCTCTGCTGCTTTCTGGTGTGGCCTGCCCTACACCAGTTGCCCTGGCCCTGTCCTGTGGGAGACAGTAAAGCTTCCTTGGTGGTGCCCAGGAGTGGGTAGGCACCATCCAGGGTGGGCACCTGGAGATGGAGTTTCCTGGGGACCACAGAAGGCACAGGTGATAGGGTCCCTCCCCTCCTCTGGGCCTCAGGTTCCTCCACTGGTAGAGGCCCCTCTGCTCTGTCCTGATGGTGGGCATCAGCCCCAGAAGCCAGGAAAGAGGGCAGGAGTGACAGGATCCTGGGGTTCAGGCCTGAATAGCAAGGAAGTCAGGGCTGGAGGTAGGTGCAGAGAAGCCAGCGTGTGTGGTGGGTGGGCTCAGGCATCTTCTCATGGTCCCACCTGGTGCCTAGCTGTACAGGCTTCTGCCTAGAGAGAGTGTCTGGGTTAACTCAGGGGGAGGGGGTCTCCTTTGGGAAAGGGAGCAGAAAGTGCCTTTCTGACTGACCCCAGTCCAGCCCGCACCTCAGCCCTTGAGGGTGCTTGGGGAGGACAGAGCTGCAACCCAGGAGAATGGGCTGGCTCCGGTGGTGTGGTCTTCCCAGCTTCCTTCTCCCTGCTTCCATTTCCAGAGCTGCCTTTAGCCAGAGTCCTAGCTTGAATCCACTGCCTGTCCAGCCCTGGCTGTGTGCACATCTTGCATGGTCCAGGGGAGGGCTGGGGTTAGGGTCAGACTGGCCTCCTTCCTAGTGGGCTTCTTTGGGAGTGGTCCTAGCTGCTTTGCTATTTTCCTGTACATGAGCTGTCTGTGAGCCCTGTATTTTGGGGCTAGCAGTTCCCGTAGAGCAGCCGGTCAGCAGCTCTAACCCTCGGGGAGAGGAGACTTTCCTGAGTACAAGAGAGCAGGAGCCCGGAGGCCAAGGGACTGTGTGTGCAGCCCCCAGGGGCCTTGTCGTGGCTGCAGTGAGTCAGCATGGGGGGAGGGTAGCAGAACAGGAGCGCCAGGCCCCTCAGTAGCAGTTGGTGTTGCCAGGCAGGCTGTGGGCTGCCTCCACGGTGGGCAAGATGCGCCGAGGCCATGCAGTGGTCAGTGCTTCCCGTGGGAGCTGGCAGCGCTTTGCAGCTGGTGTCCAGGCTGCTGCCCGGCCCCTCCCTCCCTCGCAGGGCAGAGCGGCTCTCTGAAGGACCCAGGCTCCCACGGTCTGGAGGGAGCACACTCCGGTGGCCTCCTTTGTGGCAGCCAGTCTGCTTCTTAAAGCTCTATTTCCTGGGGCCAGGGATGTAGCTCAGTGGTGCCGAGCCTGCCTGGCAAGCACAAGGTCCTGAGTTTGGTTCCCAGGGCGGGCAGGCGTCAGTCCTCATCACGTCTAGCTAGGGCACTTTGTGCCTTGGCCTCCCACACCAGTGCGCTTGCCCACCTGCCATGCCGGCCTCTCCCAGAACCTTTCTCCCCACGCTCCAGGCTCGGCCCAGACTAGAAGGGTCTGCCCTGCACAAAGCTCCACAAAGCTCCATGACCCTGGCTGAAAAGTGGTTGGGGCGGAGGACGGGGCTTTACTAGGGTCCCCTCCTCGGCCCTGGGGTCAGTTTCCTCCAGCTGGAGTCCTTTCTCAGAATCTAGCTGAGCAATTCTTGCCCCGCCCTGGTGTCCAACGAACCCTGCCTGGGTCTGAGCCTGAGAGTGAATGTCACAGCCCCTGGGCTCAGGCCAGCCTGTCCTGGAGGTGGTAGGACCTGGGACCCTGCTGGGCAGGTGGTTTTGCTTGAGTGCTAGACTTTTTTTTTATTTTCACAAGGATTTGCATGTTCTGCTTATCTAGGAGTTTGTTGACTGCCAAGGCAGGTCCAGGACTGAGTTCTAGGCAGTATCTAGTGTTACTTAGGCAACCTTGTACAGTGGACAGAGGCTGGGTCAGACTGGGCAGTCCAGGGACTCTGCTGTCATCTCTCCCCAGCCCCTCTATTTTCTTGGGACTGGGAGTACTGTGAAGGATGTTGGAGAGGTTGCTGTGGTTAATGCAAAAAAGATTTATATCCTCACCCTGCGGGTGTCTACACTTCCTTCCCTAAGCAGGGCTGCGTGGTACAGTGGGGCAGTCCTCAAGGCTCTGTGGGGTGGAGCACACACTGGGGCGCCAGGATGCTGACATGGGGGTGCTCTCTTGCAGGGGCCTTGGCAAACAAGCACATGCAGGCTGGCAGTGGAGACTCTGGGCTGGAGATGTCAGGGGGCCTCGGGGAGGGTCAGGATGGTCCACCTTGGGGCCTGCTGTCCTGACTACGGCCCCAGGTGCAGAGGTGACTGTGGCTCTTTGCTCCTCCTCAGGATGACACAGAACCCTATTTCATTGGCATTTTCTGCTTTGAGGCGGGGATCAAGATCATCGCTCTGGGCTTCGTTTTCCACAAGGGCTCCTACCTTCGGAACGGCTGGAACGTCATGGACTTCGTGGTGGTCCTCACAGGGTAGGTGGGCAGGCCCTGTGTGCACGGTGGTGTCCCTGGGCCCTGTCTGAGACCGAGGTCTCCGTGCTCTCCCCGGGTGGGAGTGCTGCACGCTCCACGGAGGCTGACGTGAAGCGCCCTGTCCTCAGTAGATGCATCCCGCAGAGCTCACAGCTGACGGCTGCTGGATCCTGTGGCCAGTGTAGCCTGAAAGCTTCCTGCTGGGTGGTGGCTAGGTCTGCGGGTGGAAGGGTGTGGCCTGGGAGGGCACTTGACATCACCCAGGGGCCCACAGCTGCCCTTGTCAGGGCGGGGTGTCCCCTGTCTGGCTCCTGCTCCTGGACGGATGGCCCTTGCTTCACATGTCCCGCCCAGCACTTTCTCCTGAGTGCATCCTCATCACGAGCAGCTCCCAGTTTCCTAAGCAGCCAAGAAGTCTGGGGTTCAGCCTGCCACCTGGGGTGGCACTTTAGAGACTTTGTGGTCTGAGAATTGAGGCCCTGGGGCAGGCCGGCCATGTCTTTTCCCTGCGGCCTCCTGGTCCTGGAGCTCAGGGCCCAGATGGTGAGGAGGAGCTGGCTGCACTGTGGGGTCACAGAGCCTCTGTCCCCATCCATGCAGCCTGGTGTGGGGCAGTGCTGGGGCTGATGAGGGAGGGGACTGTGGGGTCCTTGGGTCTGGGACCCCACGGGAGGAGGGCGTGTTGGGGAGCGGCCTCAGCTCTGTGTCCCTCAGGGCGGCATGGCCCACCCAGGGCACATTGCATTAACGTGGCTCGGTGCCCTGCCAAGGACGCTGTCTGCCCGAGAAGGGGTAACATTGGCTTGGGGTTTGCGGAAAGCCCTCTGTGGCCCTGTGAGATCTGGGTGGTTGGCAGGGAGGGCACCCTTGGCGGATCAGCACGCCCACGTCCGGGGCCCCTGAGTGGGGCATCCGTGAGCCACTGTTTATATCTGTCTCTCTCCTGGACGCAAGTCTCAGAGGATGAGAATGGGGTCTTACTTTCCAGGGTGTCCCCTGGGCCCACCCCAATGGCAAAGTATCAGGGGCGAGGGAGGGGCCGCAGGGTCTGAGTGGGAGGCTGGGGTGCCTCTCTAGGCCCCCACGGTGTGTCAGCAATTCTGGGTCCCTCTGTGAGAGCCAGCAGAGGCTCCCAGGTGGGGGCGCAGCCTATGCTGGGTGGGGCACCCAAGGCAGCTCCCCTTCCTGGTGGCCGCTCCAGTGAGAGGAACGAGGCAGACACTGTGGCTCCCCCGCTCAGTTCCTTTCTCCGTCTGTCTCCCCTTCTCCCTCCTGCAGCCTCTTCATCCCCTCTTCCTGGCCAGTGTCCTGGCCTCTGGTCTCTGCCTCTGTGGTGCTGCTGCCTGGTGAGGGGAACCCCAGATGGAGTGCTGTACCCCAGAGCCACACCGGGCCCTTTGATTGGGCACGTGGGGATGTGGGGACCTGTGTGTCTGTCTGTATGTGGAGGGGAGGTGCTGGTCCCTAGGGCCCAAGGAAGAACCCTGTCCCCAACTCCCTGAGCAGCACGATGCAGTGCGAGGCAGGCACAGCCTTTCCCGTTACTCTGTTGTTTTTAATTAGGGCTTAGCTAATTGCTGCTCAGAAGGCCGGGGGGAGAAGGCAGACACCACCTTGGCTGTTGCCTGGTGACTGATCCGGTCCCAACGGCCAGCAGCGTCCCTCAGGCTTCTGTGGCTGGAGTGGAGGTGTGGGAGCTGCCTGAGGGGATCCATGCTGCTGCTGCCCGGGGGAAGCCTCTAGCCTGGCTCACCACGCCTGCCTGGCTGCCCCTTCTGCGCTTGAACCCTGCAGTAACTGCAGTAAGTTCTGCTGGGATGGCAGCCCTGAGGAGGGGGGTGGGGCTTGGACTGGGGCCCACAGAGGTCCCAGGGGTGTTCTGGGGACCCTGGGCCTTGTGAGAGAAGAAGCTAGGGTTGAGGACAGGGGCTGGTCCCTGGCTCTGTTGAAGGTTCCCAGATCCTGCCCCCCCACTCTGCGGGGCTGGTTCTGCCCCACCCACTCCTTTCCCAAGTGTAACCAGGGCTCTGAGCCCACTGGCTTCGGGCCTCGCTGTGCACAAAGGTGCAGAGGGCAGCAGAGGAGTATGCCCTTGTGTTCCTCTGTCCCTCCTGTCCATCTGTCCCTTCTGCTTGCTTTCCTGCTTCTCTGCCAATGCTTTGTCTGCTCATCCACTCACAGATCCCTCCTTGTTCATTGCTGGTCCCTGGGGTATTGAGGACGGGAACCGAGGCCAGCTGATCTCTTCAGCGCACTCAGCCTGAGCCCTTGACAGGAGCCCTGGATGCACCTGGGTGTGCTCTGGATCCTTCTCTCGTCCTCCTGTTCAGCCGCATTGCCTGCTCTCTCATGGTGCTCCTGGGTCGCATGCTCAAGACCTGACCTGTGTGGGAGCATATGAGAGGACTACGGCTCAGGCACCGGGAGGCAGTGGGTCCTGAGAGTCAGGGCAGGCTGTGTGCCTTGTTCTCGGGCTACCGTGCAGTGCAGGGACCAAGAGCCCAGGGTGCAGGCTGCCCCTTGCTGGAGAGAGGCCTACCTGAGGTCCTGGCTGGGCTCTCGGGATGGAGATACACCCAGCACCAGAGCCGATGGTCAGGGACTGGCAGGAAGCAGTGGAGACCCAGGGATGCTGATGGAGATCATGTTCCCAGGAGCCTGTTCTGTTCAACGAGGCGAGGCTGACGTGGTGGGATGCTCGGGTGCAGCCCAGGGTGGTCTGGGCAGGACATGTGTGGGGTGAGGGTGTGGTGGCAGTCGTCCGACTGAGTTTTGCAGCAGAGTCAGGCAGGGAGCTGTGCAGAGCTGGGGGAAGGTGGAGGTCAGGATGTCAGGCTGGGAGCTTACCTCACAACCTGTCTGAGCACAGGGCCACGAGGGACAAGTGCGTAGCTGCTGGCGCCATGCAGAACAGGAGCCTGGGGTGGGCATGGTGAGTCAGCAGAGGGATGGGGGAGTCCTCCCAGACCAGGGGTTGTCCATCAGGTTTGGAAGAGTGTATCGCTGAAGATTTAGGGTTGGGGGAAATGTAGGCGCCTGAATTGCAGAGCAGAGAAAGGAGGGAGAGTTGGAAGGGCAGAACCAGTGGGTGGCAAGTGGGACCCTCCAACCCGCTCCGCCCTCACCATCCAGTGGTCCTAGGCGAAGTCCTTCCGAGGGACAGAGTGTCGAGGGCGCCTGCTGCTGCCCACCTCGTCCAGGTTGCCGGGGACACAGCAGTGACCAAGTCGACAAGTTCCTGTTCGGGGACGTCGCCTCCTCCATGCAGATGCACGGTGGGCGTGGGCATCAGGACCCAGGCCTGGGGGTTGCGGACATTCCCTGGGTTCGGACCAGGCCAAGCAGCTCCGGCGGGTGGGGATGGGCTGAGGATAGAGGGTGGGGTCAAGTGTGCGGGCACAGGACGAGGCCCGGGAGGGCATGGAGTGCGGCTGCTGTGCCAGTGGCCTGCTGGGGCGCAGTGGGGCGACCTGGAGGGCGGGCCTGAGCGCTCCCTGCCTGCCTTCCCTGCCCTCCCCTGGCTCTCTGCGTGTCCCCGCCCTGCCAGGCCCTGTGGAAGCCCCGTCTCACTGGTGACAGGCCGGGCCTTGGAAGGCTACAGCCCGGGGTGCACGCGCCGTCGCGTCTCAGCCTGCTGCCACCCTCGTGGTCCATGGGGATGGAGGAGACTCCTGGTGCGGCCCGGCGGCTCCCCAGCGGGCAGTGCCAAGCACAGCTTGTCAGTTTACTCCAGATGAAAGTGGGATTTCTTTCTAGGACATGTAATTAGAGCTCCGGTTCCTCTTCCTGTGGGAAGAGGGCAGGGGATGGGGAAGGAAGGCTGGGCACGGAGCACAGTGTCACCCTCGCCAGGGAGGCCCGAGTGCCAGGCTGGGCGGTTGGCACCGGTGGCTCCTGCTGGTCCTGTTCTTTGGGTGACAGGGACGCATGCTGATTCAGGGCACCGGGGGCATCCGGGTGCCTAAGGCTGGGCTCGACAGAGGAGATTGTGTCAGACAGAGGGCAGCGAGGCCATTGTGTCCTAGAAGTGGCCGGAACCAGAGCCCTGGAAGGCCCTTCCTCAGTTGTGCTGTCAGGGTTCCCACTGCTCAGGTGGGAGCTCTGAACGTCCTTTTCCCTCCCCTGCCTGAGGCTTGTAGTTGTCCGTGCAGTGTCGGGAGCTGGTGGTTGGGGCTGAGTCCCGTGATGGCCCCGGGCTCCTCTCATTCTGTGGTCTGGCATCTGCTGCCAGGCCGTCCGTGGGCCTCTCTGGTGACTCAGAACAGGCCTGGCCAGGGGTCTGTGCAGCCCCCTGGTCTGGCCGAGTGTGGTGAGACCCCGCCCCACCCCCCAGCAGGGCTTTCATCCCCCAGCCCCAGCTGTGCACTGGGTGAACCTGGGCACTGAGTGCACGGTGGGTCCAGGACGATGCCCACGCCACATGCCCTTCTGGCAGGCGCCTTCTTGGCCTTCTTGTCCCTGGGAAGGCCAGAGCCCTGTGTCGGTTATGTAAGGCCTGGGATTGAGGCGCTGCCCTGTGGGTGGAGTCTCAGCCTCCCCTGGCACCCGCCCTCGCACTGGTATTTATAGAGGACCTGGCACACGCCGCCCTCTCCTTCCCTTCCCTGTCTCTCTCAGGGATCCTGGCATTTCCTAGGTGGGGGCAGACTGGGCACCCCACCCCCGTCCTCATGCGTGGTAGCTGACTGCCCTGTGGTTCTGAGCAGGGTGGGGTCTGCGTTGCTTGGGCCTGAGGCGGCTGTGCTCCCTGTCCTGTAGCTTGTCGGTCTCTGTTCTCAGTGGGAGCCTCTGCATATGTCCTGGAAGGGAGCAGAGCAGGTTTGGTCCCTGGCAGGGCTTGAGGCAGCGTGCAGACCCTAGGCCCCCACGCTGCTCAGGGAGCCCATCAGCCCCAGCCCAAAGCCCCAGGACACGGGCCCTCCACGGCTGTCACTGCAGGGGTGGGGTCCTGCCAGGCCAGCTCGGGCTCTGGGCTGCCAGTCCTGAGACTCGAGTGGCCCTCAGCCCCTCTCTCGTGCCTTCATCTGACAGGCACAGGCCCTGCTGGGTACCTCGGGCCAGGCTCCTGGCCCTAGCTGTGTGCTCCCGGGTGCACTCTGTGGCCTCCAGCCCTCTCCTCTGCTTCTCTCGGCTGGTGCCAGGGCTGTGCTTTCCTAGCTGTGGCTCCTTCCCTGGGGTCCACGTCTGTGGCAGCTGAGGTCTGGGCTGGTGACAGCACTGCCGGGTCTGGAGGGTGGGGGTGGAGTCAGCTCATCTGCCTCTGGCCATAGCAGGGATCAGGGGCTGGAGGCCCAGAGGCCTCTGGATTTCCTTTCCAGTTCTCCACAAGGACTTGGGGGTCACAGCCCAGCGCCCACCCAGTTTTGCAGGTACAGCTGGTGGGAGGGGTTCCAGGTGGGTGTGCAGCTGCGCTGGCCCGGGCAGCTTCCCTTCCCTCCTGCCTTGGAGCTGGTCCCCGGCCTCCAGTCCCTCCAGAGTAGCCCGTTTTGTTTTGGGACAGGAATCGAACTCAGGACCTTGTGCTTGTTAGGCCGGCGTGGCACTGCTGAACTAAATCCCCGGCAGCTCTTGTGGTCTGCAGGTGGGGGCCTGGCTCCCTTGGGAAACCGCACCCCCACTGCCCGGGAGGCCCCAGCGTGCTGTGCTGTGGCCAGGCTGCCGTGGCACTGTGTGGGGGTCCTGTGCCTCCACAGAGGCATCAGGAGTTTGGGTGCATGCTTTTTGAGGTGACTGGGAGCCCTGTAGGCAAGGTGTGGACCTGTGGCAGCTGCACCCTCCCTGTGTAGCTCCTCTTTCACGCGGGAGCCCAGTGCAGAGGTCGGAATGGTTGCTGATGGCTTCTCCTCGCCAGGCTGGAGCGGGTTCTGGGATGGGAAGCTGGTGGGCGGCCTCCGGCTATTGGGGTGGGCATGGTAGGCCCCTTGCCCAGTTTGCAGCGTCGCTGTCTACTCTCCAGTTGGCACCCAGCTGTTTCTGGAGCAGCTTGCCGCTGGCCTGTTCGTCCATGGACCCTCTTTTCTTCGGGTCCCGAGCCCTCACCCAGCCTCCCTTCTGCAGCTCTGTCTCTGCCTGCTGGGCCCCGAGCCTGCTGTGGGCGTCTCCCTGAGGATGCAGCAAAGCCTTGAGACCAGGTGGCTTTACTCCATTGTGATAGGGAGGCTGAGTTCTGGGCTGTGTGTGTCAGGTTCCTTCTGGCGGGACTAGCTTCCGGGTGTCCTGTGACCCTTTGCAGCTTAGGCCTACTGTGCTGTTGCTGGCATGTGGAGGACCCTGGGAGGAGTCCAGCGTCCAATATGTGTCCCTGTACCTCTGAATCCTTTCTCAGGCTTCCATGCCACCGGTGCCAGACAGGAGGGCCGAGGTGGGGGCCTGAGGAGGTTCTGGGAAGGGGGCAGCCAGTCCTTTGTGTGAGTGTGGGCTGAGCAGGAGGCCAGTGCTTCCTTCTTCCCCTCCCAGGCCGGATCAGTACTGCCACAGGCAGACAGGCGGACAGGTAGGAGTGGCGCCAGAGTGGCCAGAGATGCATGGGCACCCATTGACCCACTGATGGATTTGGGATCCCAAGGCACTGCCCCGGCTCCTGAGCTTCCTGGCCCGGAGCTGGGAGTGAGCAGTGCCCTTCTTCTCAGAGGCAGCTGGAGGGGCCAGATGGGCCCTTGAGCTGTTTGAGAAAAGGTGGGGAAAGAATAAAAACTGACCCCGGTGAGGTTTTCTTGTGGTAGTCCTGACAGTAATAGACAAAGCTCATGAGATAAGTACTGACATCAGTACCTCTCTAAAAAAAACTGAAGTTTTAATTCTGAGCTGATTGTAGATTCATGATTTGCGGTTGTCATACATAGTACAGAGAGAACAGTGCACTCTACTGTTTCCCTGATGGTAATATCTTTAAAAAACTGCAGGAGAAGCTGGATGCATTGCTGCACACTTGTACCCCACACTGAAGGAAGCTGAAACAGGAGAATTGCAAGTTTGAGCCCAGCCTGGGCAACTTAACAGCCTCTCAGGTTTGAAACTCTGTCTCAAAATAGAAGATTAACAAAAAGGGTTGAGGATGTAGCTCAGTGCGAAGGCCCTGAGTTCAACCCTTAGCACTGCAGACAAAAACTTACAAACACAAAAATGAAAGACTAAAGTTAGCATTCCCTCCTTGATGCTGACACTGATGTCATGACAAGGAGCAGCCGGCGGCCAGGAGGGACCCCTCTGGCTGCCCTGTCGTGGCCACACCCACTTTCTCCAGCCTTCCCCACCCAGTCACTAACACTTCCTCCATTGCTGTGGTTTCATCGCTGGGGGAACACTGGGTGAGTAGCGTGATACCTCTGGATTTGCTTTTCCACTCAGCACAGTGTTCGGGAGGTGACTCAGATTGTTGTGTGTCCTACTTTCTCCTTTCTGTGCTGGGGACAGGTGAAGCTCAGAGACACCATGGGTCTGGTTCCAGACCCCTGCAGTAAAGTGAGTCGTGTGTACTTTTTATTTCCCAGTGCATATAAAGGTCATGGTTACATTGTACTTCACTTTGTTTAGTTCTGATAGTGCAGTAGTAGCATTGTATTTAAAATATGTCCTGTCCTTAAAAATATTTTATTGCTGAAAAATGCTCGTGATCATTGGAACTTGCCAGGAGTGGTAATCATTTTGCTGGCCGAGGGTCTTGCCTTGATGTCCAGGGCCTTGGCTGGTCATGGTGGTGGCTGCTGGAAGCTGGGGTGGCCGAGACAGTCTCCTTGGACCACAGTGTCCTAAGCCTGCTCCATTGACTGACTCTTCTTTCCGTATAATGCTTCTCTGCAGTGTGCGATGCCGTCTGAGGGCCTTCTACAGCCAGTAGATCTTCTTTCACAGTTGGGCACAGTCCTTCTAACCCCTGCTTGTTGCTCTGTCAGCTAAGTTCTGAGACATTCTGAACCCTTTCTTGTCGGTCAGCAGTGTCCAGAGCAGACCCCATCTCAGGAAACCACTTCCTTGCTCCTCTGTCAGAAAAAGAGTTCTATTCATTAGTTTCATCCTAAGGGTGTAGGGTGTAGAAATTAGTCACATCTTCAGTCTCCACTTCTTTTTTTTTTTCCTTCAGTACCAGGATCGGACACAGGACCTTGTACTCGCAAGGCAGGCGCGGTGCTGCTGAGCTAAATCTCCGGCTCCGCTTCTGATTTTAGCTAATTCATTTGCTATTTGTACATCTACAGTTACTTCCTTCACTGAAGTCCTGTGCCTCTCAGTCACCCATGAGGTTGGGTCACCTTCATCCACACTGTTGGCATTCTGCACTCCCCCCAAGGGCCACGGGCATGCTCAGCGCTGTCTGGAATGGGTCTCCTTTCTAGAAGGCTTCCCACTTGCTTTGCTCAGATGTGTGAGAGGAATTGCTGTCTGTGGCAGCTGTAGCCTCGGGCAGTTAATTTCTTAACTGGTAAGACTTGGAAGTTGAGAGTACTCCTTGATCCAGGGAATGCAGGTGGCACTGTGTCCGTAGGCATGAGCACAGCATTAGTCTCTGTATGTCTCCGTCAGCGCCCTGGTGTGATCAGGTCATTGTTGGTGAGCAGTAATTTTAAAAGGCATTCCCCCTTTTGCCCTCAGTGCCTCAGATCAAACCCAGGGCCTCCTACATGCTAGGTAAGCACTCCCTAGCCCTTGGAATCCGTTTTTATTGAGTAGCAAGCCTTAGCAGTGTGGGTGTAACATACTTAGCCATGGTATAAATAGAGGTCCTGTTGTGAGAAGGATCTGAGTTGTCCCCCAAAAGGCTCATGTGTTCAGAGGTGGGGCTTTTGAAAGTGTTGGGCCCAGATCGCGAAGTCCCCAAAGACCACCAAGGAGCCGTTTCCGATGTAAACACACGAGGGTCGTTTATTCAAGCTCGAGCAGGGGCACTCAACCGTCACCGATGCTGCGGATCAGGATTGAGAGCCCCAAATTCCAAATCAGCAGGGTTTTTATTGTGGCTACCGCAAGGTTTGAGGATGTTCCATTTAGCAGTTACATGATTGGTTGATATTTAGCAAGCATGGGGGGTTGAGGGGTGGCTGCATGTAGAGTTTATGGAAAAAGGAACAATCAGCACATTGACAGAATGTTCTATAGATAATGGGCCCGGGAGCATCTGTTTTCTGGGCAGACAGAGGATTGAGTTAGGAGCTGTGTCTCTTTTTTTATCTGTTGTCCCACAGCAAGGACATTTTATCATTAGTTTATGGGCACAAAGGAGACTAGGGGAATAGTTGACTTCAGTGAAGTGGAATTTATGTCAAGGCCACTTTACTGTCTTATATTTAAGATGGGAGTCAAACTTTAAACTGGAGTTAGTTAGGTCTCACAAAAGCTGAGTGGATCATGAGCCCTCTTAACTCCATGGATCTGTTGATGAGATCATGATTTGATGGCATTATTGGGGGTGATAAGATTTAGGAGGTGGGAGTGGGTCCTAAAGGCTATAGGTCATGAGAGTGTGACATGGGAACTATCTTTTCCCGTCCCTTCCCCTTGGGCTGTCTCTCTGCCTCTTGGCTGCCCGGAGGTGAGCAGCTTTCCTTTAGCATGTCCCTTTGCCATGCTGTTTCTGCCTTGACACACAGAGCCAGGTGGCCATGGATTGAAACCTCTGAAACTGTGAATCAAAATAAATCTTTTATCCTTTAAATTGATTCTCTCAGGCACTTTGTCACAGTGCATGAAAAGCTGGCCAGCATAGCCGTCATCCAGATGATCCTGTTCCATTTAGTGCAGTTCTTAGGGCCTGAGGCTCTTCAGAATGGGAAGTGAGCCTCGGTTCAGCTTCAGGCCCTTAGCTACAGCTCTGACTTCTTTCTGGCTGTGAAGACTCTGGATTGTGCCTCTTTGCAGTAAGTCCGTTTTGTCCCGTGATGAAAATCTGTTGTCTGATGGGGCCACTTGCAGCAGTTACCTCAGCCAGGCCTCCTACATGCCTCGCTGCAGCTCCTGCATTAGCACTGTGCTCCACTTTGCATTTTCAGGTTACAAAGATGCTTCTTTCCTCATATCCCATGGACCAACCTCTCCAGCTTTGGACTTCTCTTCTGCAGCTTCCTGACCTTTCAGCCTTCCTAGGATTGAGGAGCGTTAGGACCTTGCCCTGGGGTAGGCTTGCCTTGCCACAGTGTTGTGGCTGGTTGCATCTTCTCTCCAGACCACTAAAGCTCTCTCATATCAGCCGTAAGGCTGTTTTATCATTCATTCATTCAAAAGTAGCACTTTTAATTTCCTTCAGATTTTTCCTTTGCCTGTGAAGATGTCTGGGTTGTTTCCAGTTTTTGAAATACCGTGAGCTGCTATATGTATCATGTACGAGTTTTCGTGTGAACATTAAGTTTTCATTTTTGGGGATAAATGACAATACAATCATCAATGCATATCACAGCTGCACATTTAGTTTTAAGAAACTGCCACAGTGTAATCCAGCGTGGCTGTGCCATTGTACATTTTCTGCATTTCCAGCACCAGCGTGTGGAAGCTCTGGTCTCCTCTCACCAGCATTTGGTGTTGTTCTCTTTAGCTGTTCTCATGGGTAAGTGGTGACACTTCTTTGTGGCTGTGAATTGCACCTCTAATGCCAACGATACTGGATATCTAGAATCAAAACAGTCCAGTTAGAACACAAGTGAAATATGTAGAGACATTTATTTGACCAAGTGGAATTTACAGATGGCAAATAAGCATCTTGGTCTCTCTTTTTTTGTCCACATTTTTTTTCCTTTTTGGGGGGGGGTACTGTCTTTGGTTTTGATACTTTAGGGTAATACAAACTCCTTAAAGTAAATTTGGAAATGTTCTCTCCTATTTTCTAGAAGCCATTGTGTAAAAATGGTGTTAGTTCTTCTTTTAGAGTTGATAGAATTATGGAGTGAATGCAGTCTCCAGTCCTGGAGATTTTCTTGGGGGGGATTTAGAGTACTGATTCAATTTCCTTAATAGTCACAGGGATATATTCAAATTATTTTATATTGATTGACTTGTGTTTGTCTTTTTTGAGGAAGTGGTTCCTTTAGTCTAATTGTCAAATTTGTGTGCATAGCTGTTTGTAGTATTCTCTCCTGACCCGATAAGTCTTAGAGGTTTGTAATGACATGCTATGTTTCTCACTTGGTCTCTTTTTTGGTTTTGTTTTGCAGTCTTGTTAGAGGTTTGTCAGTTACACTGATCTTTTCAAAGAATCAAATATTTGATTTTTCTCTTGCTTCTTATTATTTCTTCATTTTGTTTGCTTTGAGTTTATTTTACTTTTCTTTTTCTCAGTTCTTGTGAGAGCTTAGACTAGAGATTTGAAACTTTTCCTCTTTTCTAATGTTTATCTATAATTGCTATAAGTTGGCTTCTTAGCACTACTTCAGCTGCATACCACGCATTTTAATATTTTGTAATGTCAGTCTAATTTAGTTCCACATATTTTAGAATTTTGCTTTAGATTCCCTTCCTGACCTATAGATTGTTTAGATGTGTTGTTTAGCTTCCTGGTGTTTGGAGATTTTACGTATCTTTTTGTTAATGATTTATAGTTTGATTGTGTTGTGGTCAGAGAACACACTCAGCATAATTTTAGTTTTGTTACTTTGTTAAGGCTTCTTTCTTGTCCAGGGTTGGTGAGCATTAATTCCTACTGTCCTTAGAGCATTCCTTTGATGTGGACTGGATCTTGTTTGTTGAACACATTATTAATTCTTCTTATCCGTGCTAGTTTTATGTCTGGTTGTTCTGTGAAGTCTCGGAAGAGGAGAGTTGAAGTCTCCAGCTGAAATTTTGAATCTGTTTCCCATTTCAGGCTTATCCATTTTTGCTTCACATATTTTGTAGCTGTGTTGTTTGTTACGTACACTGCTGTGACTTGAGTCCCTCCCAAATTCCTGGGGGACCCTAATGCTCCAGGCAGCAGTGAGGAGAGAGGGTCTTTGGGAAGTGATTTCCCGTGGGGGCCCCACCCTCATCGATGGGATCATTGCGATGGCTGGCAAGGCCAAGGAGACCTCTTGTCCCTCTGTCTCTGTTGTGTAAGCTCTGGTGGGCGCAGCCGCGAGCCGCTACCCTGGAAGCGGAGGCTGGGCCCTCAGCAGACACTGAACCTGCTGGCTCCTTGATCTTGTTGGACTTCGGGCTTCCAGAACTGTGGGAAATAAATTTCTAGCATTTAAAAGTTTATAAACACCAGTCTCAGGTTGTTGTTTTTTTTTTTTGTGGTAACACCAGTGGACTAAGACACATAATTTAGAATGTCATGTCTTCTTAATAGACTCCATGCATGTGTCCCTCTGTGTCTGTTAGAATTTTATGTCCATTTCTCTGATGCAAATTTAGAATCTAGTCACAGCTGCTTTTTTTTTTATTCATTAAGTTTATTGGTACATTTTAGGTATACAATATAGTTACATTCATCATTGGGAATTTGTACCTGTACATGATGTATCTTGGTTCTTATTTTTTTCCCCCTTCCCCTGCCCTCCCTTCAACCCCTCCATCCTTCCCTATTTACAAAGACTTTGTTTCTGTTTTTTCTTCTTCTCGTATTTATTCTTGCTTTTCTTTTTCTTTCTTTTTTAGTCTTTGCTTGTTTGTTTGTTGTTTGAGACAGGGTCTCACATTGTAGTTCAAACTGGCCTTGAACTCACCAAGCTGCCTGGAACTCAGTGCTTTTCTTTATGTACCCTTTTCTGTCCTATGGTCATCTTAACTCCCTTCATATTTGAAGAGAGTTTTTTGTAGACGGCATATAGTTGGGTCCTGGTTTTTTTGTTCCTTAGACCAATTTTGTCTTTCATTTGGTTTATTTATACCATTTTTGTTTGATATAGCTATTGACATGTTAGGACTTAAACCTGCTATTTTTTATTTTGTTTTGTATTTGATGTTTTCCACTTTTCTGTCTCTCTTGCCTTCCTTTGAGTTACTTGAACATAGTTTAGAATTGTTTTGATTTATCTGTAATTTTTTTTAGTGTATCTCTTGTGTAGATTTCATAGTAGTTGCTCTAACTGTTGCATTATATATCCAAAACTTATCCCAGTCTCCTGGTAGTGTTTTACAGTTCACCCAAGGATAGAAATCCTACCTTAAGGCCCAATGCCATCTTCTGAATGTTGTGCAGTTGTCTGAAATATTTCTTCCTCATACATTCAGAACCACATCGGAGTATGTATAACATTTTTGCTGCAACCTTCAAACATAATTCAGTAAACCCAAAGGGAGGAGAAATTATATTGTATTTATTCCTGTCTTTGTTCTTTTCATTTTTCTTTCATTCTGATGAGTAACAATTCCTTTTCCTCATGACATTCTTTCTGTCTAGGGAACTTTCTTTTGGGGTGGGTCTGCTGGTACAGTGTGAGAAGGTCCTGATCGCCCCTCATTCTGCAGGCGCTGTTCTGGTGTAGGCATCTGGGTCGACACTTCTTTTAGCCCCTAAGAACACGGCACTTCCTTCTGCCTTCCTAGCTCGGATGAGAAGCCCATGTCTGTTGAGTTTCTCAGCTAGCTTCCAAGATGTTTTCTTTTTTCCATTTCAGAACTAGGGCTCTTGTTTGTGCCTTGAGCCAGTCTTTGTGGTTTCACTCAGCTTCTTAGATCTGTAGGCCTGTGTCTCTTGCCGAGCTTGGGGATTTTCTGCTCATAATAGCTTTCTTCTTCTTTTTCCTGCTTCTAATACCTTTGAGCACTTTTCCAGCTCTGCCTTTCATAGTCACATAGGTCCACGAAGCTCTGTTCTGCTTGCTCCTGTCTTTTCCCATCTGCTCTCTGTCTCTCTCTGTTCACGGTATCGTCTTTCATTGTGTCAATCAGTTCGCTTGTTTTCTCCTCTGTCCTCTCTGATCTGCTGTTGAGTCTTTCCACTTAGTTTTTTATTTTGGTTATTGTGGTTTTCAGTATCAAATTTTTCATTTGATTCTTCTTTATGTCCTCTTTCTTTGAAGGTACTTTTCTACTTTTTTTTGCTTTGTTCCAAGCACGCTTCTAGTTGTTGTGAAAGTATTGTATTGTAACTGCTTTACAGTCTGTATTGGGTAATTCTAAAAGGTCTATTGGGGTTGCTGGTCTCTGGTGATCATTCTTTTTCATTCAGTTTGAGGGCTTCCCAGTGTGTTGTAGGGTGTCGTCTTAAAATTTTAATTTTTTTTATTGAAACTTGGACATTTCCACCTGATTTCCCAAATCTCTGGATTTTTTTTATCCTCTGTATTAGCTGGGCCTCTCTTAACTTGGCCTTGAGGGCGTAGGGGTGACAGATCCTCAGAGAGTGGCACCCCACCAGGGTCATGCAGATGGAGGGTTAGGAGCCAGAGTGGGGACTCCAGCTGGCATGAGCCAGAGCCTCTGTTCCTAACCACTAGGCCACTGTGGTTCCTAGAGGTGCAAGAGAGGTAAAATTTACCCTATAGCCCGGGGTGGGGGGGTGTTGTAGCCCAGTTGTAGAGTTCTTGCTCAGCATGTGCCAGGCCCTAGGCTTGATCTCCAGTACTGAAAAAAAAGTACCCTAAAAAGATATGTCCTGCAGATATCCACTTCTAGGTTTGCCTGGCTGCTGTGAGTGTCCTGATCACAGCAGCACTGGCCAGAGAGTGTGTCTCTTCCAAGCTGATGGAGCACTTTAGCCTGCCAAGTACATGGTGTCCTGGGATCACCCTCTCCCAGAAAGGCAGGGTGCAAGGGTCGGGAGGTCAGCCTGAGGGCTATAGGGCACACTCCTTGCCCTGAGGAGCTGGTTTGGGGTCAGATACCATCGGTCCACTCTGTAGGTCTCACTCCGAGTCTGTACCTTGTCTTTGGGAGAGTGAGGAGGATGATCGTGTGTGGCTGGAGCTATCCTGAGATCCAAGCTGGGGCCGTGACCTTCTGCTTTCCCTGTTACTGTGTGAAATGAGGGGCTCTAGGGTTGTGTCATTGCATTTTTGAGACCTCCTGGGTCCCAGATCCAGGGCTACTGCCAGTGCCCCCACCCGAGATCGAGGCCCAGACGTGGCTTCGCACCTCAGTGTTAGCTGAGGATGGCACAGTGTTGCTGATGTCTGGAGGTGCTGGAGTCCCTGGCACACTGTGAGCAGCCTGCGGCTTCCAGAAATGGCAGTGTGGACAGGCCAGGGCTGCCCTTCTTCCACCTGTCTGAGGTTTCCTGAATTTGGAGCATCAGAGGCCTCTAGGGGAGGGGCCTGGGGAGCCCTGGTCCTGGCCTCATGCCCTCCTGGTATGGGGGCTGGGCTGGAGGGCTCAGAGGAGGCCATGGTACCTTTGCCCGAGGACAACCCCCCAACCCCTCCTGTCTCCATGGCAACCACTGGCATCTTGCATGAGAGTAGCGCCTAGAAAGACAGAATTTGGCATTCAGGCCTTTCAGGCCTGCCCTGGCTGGAGACCCCTACCTTGCTCTGTGTGAGCTGGGGCAGGAGATGTGGTGCAGACTGCCTTTTGCCGGCAGAGCATCCGATCTCCTCTGCAGCCTCACATGTCTCTTGGCACTCTCCCTGTTGCTGGGACAGGGCACAGGGTGCTGATGCTGCCACTTCATCACCCTGGGCACATTTGCTGAGTGGGGTCTTCTGGAAGCTTCCGTGCAGCCTACAGGACCCTCCCTGTTGTTCTGCATCAGAGGTGAATGACAGGGTGCTCGGGCAGCCCAGCACTTCCCCTGTCAGGTTCTGCCTGGGATCCCAGTCACCTGGACCTCAGGCCAGGTCTTGTGGACCAGGAGCCTAGGTTCCTCTGGCAGGACCCACCTCATCCAGGGTTCAAGTCAGGCCACTTGGGCTTGGTGAGGCCTGAAACTGGCAACGGGGTGAGCAGCACCCTGGATATTCCTCTGCTTTGCCCCCAGCAGGGATGGGACACCTGCCCAGATCCCATGGCTGGAGGTTCAGCACCCTGAGATGATGGGGGGCACCTGTCCCCAGACCTTTCCTGCTAACATGCTGTCCAAACTAAGCTGTGTTTGAATGTCAAAGGCATGGCCTGCGGCAGTGTGCTGGGACAGCAGACAGTATTGCTGCCCTGGCAGCGGGAGATGTATAGTTACCTCCACCTCCTTCCTGACAAAATGGGAGCCTCAAAGCAGAGCTGTTGACTTAGCCCACAACCCCCTGGCATCTGGCAAGATGGGGAGGTGTTTTTCTCTCTTTTGAGGGATAAGTGAACTCTGCTTGTGCCTAGTAGGGCAGGGACCATGAGATTCATTGCCATCCCTGCTGTAGTTTGACAGCTGTTCCATACACATAGAATGTGGACGCATGGCCTGTGTGAAACTGAGGGATTGAAATTAGTTTTTAAAAATTCATCCCTCTAGTCCCAGCACTCCGGGAGGCTGAGGCAGGAGGGTCACCAGTTCAGTTCAAGCCAGCCTGGACAGCTTAGTGACTTAGAGAAACCCTGTCTCACTCTGTCTGTCGTCACCACCCCCGCGTATCCATGTATCTCTCTCTCTCTCTCTCTCTCTCTCTCTCTCTCTCTCTCTCTCTCTCTCGACTTCTCGCTCTCCCTCTGTCTTTATTTCTATCTCTCCCCTCTCTGTCTGTGTCTCTGGCTCTGTCTCTCTGGCTCTGTCATCTTTCTGAAAGAAATGTGCAGATGCTGGCTCCAGGAGTCGAGGTTGAGGTTCACCCGCGTGACAGGGAGGGAAGCAGCTGCGAATGGTGAGAGCAGAGTGTCTGCTCTGGGCACCTTGTCTGTCTGCGCCGTGGGTCTGGTCAGCCATGCGTCTCTTTGCACAGCGCGGGGATTTCCGGTCTGTCATCCCGTTGTGTTCCTCCCCCTCCGCCTTGCGATGAATGCTCTTGCACACCTGAACTTGGTGAGGCGGACTTGAGGCAAAGGCCTCCTTGTCCTCCTCAGAGCTAGCGTTGAACAAACTCTCTTTTCACCAAAAGTTATTTCCTGTGTTTCTGTGGGGAGCAGCAGGCATTACAGACCTCAAGAGGTCCGGTAGCAGTTTTGTGCAGCCAGTCAGGAGGAGAATCTCAGCTCCTGAGCAGCACAAGTCTTTTGATTTCCATGGGGTGTGGATGGGTGGACTAGCAGCCCTCCCAGTTGGGGCAAATTGTAAGCAAAACTAATTTTTAGGGCCTTTTGTAGTACTCTGATTTGTGTCCACACGTGGGTGGTCTGAGTCGTACTCTGTGTCTGTGTGTGAAGAATATAGTACTGTTTGAATGACTTTTAACTATGAATGTGTAAGTGGATTTACACATAGGTATAGAATTACTTCTTGATTTGCCTTTTTACCCCTCAACATTGTTTTAAACATTTTTTTCTATGTTAATATATGTAGGGGCTTTTGTTTTTTGGTACTGGGGATCGAACTTGGGACCCTCCGCTTGTGAGGCAGGCGGTGGAACCACTGAGCTAAATCCCCGGCCCTGTAGGTTTATTTAATTTTACACACTCACTTTTAAACTGTAGAATAATAGACCATTGTATGCATATTCCACGATTAATTTTTTTTCCTCTTTATGAGAAGCAGTATGCATTCTGATTTTTGTTATTACCAGTAGCACTATGAACACATCTGTATGTACTGTCTAGGAGTAGCTTCCTGAGTCATAGTGCTGCTCATCTAAACATTTACTGGTATTGGCCAGATGCTCTCTGAAACGACTCTGCAGGCTGTTCGTCCTCCAGGAGAACAATTGGAAGAGACGTCGCCTGGTGTCCGTGGGGGCTAAACGAGGATGTGAAATGGTATCTCTTCCTTAATCTAACCTGAATTTTTCTGGTTGCCTGTGGTTGTGAGCATCTTTGCTCCTCCTCTTATGATTTGTTGATTTTTCTGATAAGCTTTTTGTAATTTTCAGTGAATGTTAGGAATTCGTCTGGAAACCAATCTTTTCTCTGTCATATGCATTGCAAATGTCTTCTGCACTTTCTCTGTAGTACTTCTGTGGTGCCGTGTCCATTTTATTGCAGTCCAAATTACCACTGTGTTAGGGTTCGTGACTCTAGGTCAACTTTAGATAGTCTTCCCCAGCTCAGGGCGACAGCGCTGCTCTCTCGCTTGCTTGTTTTCCAGTTTGCGGGCACACTTAGTGGCGGATACATTTAGAATCCCTATGCGAGTACTGCTTAATCTTTTTTTTGCACGCCGACGATTAGGTTCCCTAGCATCTCTTGGTGACTGCTTCATCCCTTGCCAGTCATCGGTTCTCGGTGTGGGGCTTTTCTGGGTTCTCATTTCTGTTCGTGTCTGCTGCTGGGTGATATTGATTGCCAAAGTCTTGAAGCGACTCTAAACTCAAGTGAGGGCTGCGTTGCCTTTTGTCCTTCAGAGCTGTGTGACTGTTCCTAGCCCCTTTCTCTTCCACATGAATTCAGGGATGGATTTGTTAAGTTCTGCTAAGACTCAACAGATTTTTTTGAAGAGTTTTATTGAGTTATAAATCACATACCATGCAATAGTCCCTTTAAAAATATATCACAATATTAATGTTTAAAAATTGTGGTAAGAGGGGCCAGGGATGTAGCTCACCGGCACAGCACCTGCCTAACAAGTGCAAGGTCCTGAGTTCGATCCCCAGTACCAAAAAAAAGCAGTAAGATATTTATAACTTGAAATTTTACATTTAAATCATTTGAAATGTATAGTTCAGTGGCATCACTTACATTCACAGTGTAATTCCTCAGCTATTTTCATTATCCCAGACAGAAACCCTCCCACTAATAACCCTGGCCCCCTTCCCTCAGCCTTTGGTACTCTCTAACCCTTCTGAGTCTATGAACTCGTCTTTCCTAGGTACTTCATATTGGTGGCACCATACAGTATTTGTTCCTTTGTGTCTAAGTCATTTCTTTTTTTTTTTTTTGGTACTAGGGATCAAATTCAGGACCTTGCGCTTGCGAGGCAGGCGTGGTGCCACTGAGCTAAATCCCTGTCCCACGTGTGAGTTATTTTACTTGAATAATGTGTCCCAGGTTATAGCTGGTTATGGTTGAATACTTGCCCATGTGTGCATGGATCACATTTTGATTACCGTTCCTGCATGGATGGACATTTGATTTGTTAGTGCTGTGAGCACCGTATACAAGTATCACTTGAGTTCTCACTTTCAGTTCTTCCCGGTGTCTGCGTGCCCGGAAGTGGGATTGTTGGATCATGTGACTATTTCCGCCATGGCCACACCATTTTGGATTCCCACCAGCAACACATGAAATTCTGATTTCACCACCCTCGCCATTATCTGTCAATTTCTGTTTTTTTCTTTTGTAGTTTTTGTTTTGCCAATAGCCATTCTCGTGAGTATGGAGTGGTATTTCACTTTTTTTTGTTTCTTTTCCCTCCAGTAGTGGGAATTGAACCTAGGGTGCCTTCACACTGAACTACATGCCAAGTCTTTTCTATTTTTTAAAATTTTGAGACAGGATCTCATTAAGTAGATAAATTGCCCAGTCTGGGTCTCATCTTTCTCTCCTGCTGCTTCAGGCCCCCAGAGTACTGGGATTATAGGTGTACACCACCATCATTGTGGTCTGATTTATATTTCTCTCATGATGGGTGATGCAGCACATCTTTCACATGCTCATTTGCCTTTTGTATTTCTTCTTTGAAATTAAGTTTATTCCAGTCTCTTGCCCATTTTCAAATTTTAATTTGAGTTTAAGTTCTTATTTTTTTACCCCAGATCCGTCTCAAATTTTGTCCCTTGTTGCTATGTATTTAGAGCAGATACATGAACACCACACACACACACACACACACACACGGAGGCTTCTTCACCAAGAATCTTGGGTATGCTTCAAAGGTGGTGCCCACAGGCTGTTGGTGGATTGGTTGTGGAGTATGAGAGAGAGGAGTTAGGGATGAAGGCTGGATTTGGCTTAAGCAGGTGATGGGGAAGGGAGCAAGATGGGGAGCAAGAATGAAGGGTTCTTTAGTCACTGTGACATAACAACTCTGAACTTTAAGGTATGTTTTAATACTTATTTTAAGGGAAAAAGTTCTTCAGTTGTATGATGTTTGCTGTGCTTTCTTTTTGAGATCTAATAGAATTGTTAAAAAGGAAGTTGGAAATATGGGGCTCCAGGTCTGGGTTAAAGAAATGACTGAGGAATGACAGGCGTGCTGTGGGTTTCAAAGCTGTTGGGCAGATCCTACGTGCTGTGAGCCCTGGGCCTGCAAGCTTTGAGTCTGGTGGAGGCGAAGCTGCTCGAGGCATGAGAAGGAGCCCTCAGGAAGCAGAGGAGAACAGGAAAGGGGCTGATCGGAGGGTAAGAGACAAGACTGACACCTTAGAATTGGTAAGAGGGAGACCTGGCACGGCATTTTGTGGGGAGGTGGTAAGGAGAGAACACAGCATTTTGTTGGAGAAAGCTAAAGAGAGACAGATCCCAGCACTCTAGGAGGCTGAGGCAGAAGGATCACATGTTCGAGCCTAGCTTGGGATATTAGCAAAACCCTGTCTCAAAATTTTTTTTTTAAAAAAGGGCTGGGGATGTAACTCAGTGCAGTGGCTCTGGTTCATTCCTCAGTCTCTGTCTGTCTGTCACACACACACACACACACACACACACACACACACACACCACACACAAATGAGGGAAAGGAAGTGGGGAAACCAAGGATCAACACTTTTCATGAGTTGTAATGTGAAGAGGGCAGAGAGTCCTGTGGTCAAAAGTAAATATGGTATCATCTATTTTGTTTTTAAGATGGGAGGTATTGGAATATGTTTTTATGCTGATGCAACTGGTCACAATAGTTTTTCTTTTCTTTCTTTCTTTCTTTTTTTTTTTTTTTGGTGTTTTGGGACAGGGTCTTGCTATGTAGTTCAGGCTGCCCTTGAACTCACTGTGTAGCCCAGGCTGGTCTCAAACTCAAGGCGATCCTCAGTCTCCTGAGTGCTGGGAGCACAGGTATGCACCACCATGCTCGGCTCACAATAGTTTTAATACAGTATTACACTTTAATTGACATAGAATAACTGCGCATTCATGGAGTTACAGTGTGATGGTCAGTACGTGTGTACAGTCTGTGGTGATCAGAGCAAGGTGCTGGCCCACATCGAGCATTTCTTTCTTTTGAGAGCATCTGTAACCCTGCTGACTTTGGAATACGCAGCTAGCTGTCATCCAGGGTCACCTCGCTGTGCCTTCTTAGTGCACAGAAGTTGTCCTGTGAACTGTGCCCTTTCCCCTTCTCTCCCCACATTCTGCCCTGCCTCTTACAACCACTGTTCTGTTCTCCACTTCTGTGAGATCAGCTCTTTTAGTTCACAGATAAATGAAAATGCCTATTTGGCTGTCTGGGCCTAACTTGGTTTCACTTAACACAGTGTCCTCCAGGCTCATCCATGTAACCACAGAAGACAGGATTTTATTCTTTTATGGCCTGGTAATGCTCTCCTGTATGTTTATCACGGTTCCTTTGTGCATGCTTCTGGTAAGAGCACCTAGGCAGACTCTGTCTTGGCTGTTGGGAGCTGGGCTGCATTAATATGCCAGTGCAAACGTCCCTTGGACACACTGATTTCTTTTTCTTTGGGGATATATTCAGAAGTCAGATGCTACATAGATTTCCATTACTGGTTTCTTCTTCAATATCTTTCATCAGTAGTTTGTATTTTAAAATGTTCACGATAGGGCTGTAATGCACTGCTGGGTGGCTTGAACTACTGGAAGAATATGCATGACTGTCCTTTTGGGTGGCTTTTAATTAATTTTAGTATTAATAATAATAAAGGCAATTAGATTTGTTTGTACCACTAGTTAGTGGTACAAGCCGCCTGATGAAACAGTCATGTACACACCTCCGGTGGTTCAAGTGGGGGAATGTATTAATTGTAGAGTTAAATTTATTCATGGGTATTTTTGTTGTTATTATAAATAGGATTATTTTCTTGATTTCTTTTCATCTATTTCATTATTAGTGTATAGAAATGCACCAACATTTGTATGCTGCATCTTTACTGGATTTATGAGTTATAGCAAATATATATATGTTTATGTCATGTGCATGATCCCCATCTGGTTGCTCTTTCTCTTATGTGATTGCTCTGGGTAAGACTTCAGTATCCAGTTGAGTAAGAGTGATGTAAGTGGGCATTCCTGTCTTGCTCTAGATCTCAGAGGAAATGCTTCCAGCTTTTCCCTGTTCAGTATGATGTCAGCTGTGTGTTTGTCATGTATGACTTTGCATGTTCCCACCATATTTAGTTTGAAGAGAGTTGTTATCAGTAAGTGTTGTTGAAGTTTCTAAAATGCCCTCTCTGCACCTGTTGAGATGATCATACAGCTTTTGTCTTTCATTCTGTGGGTGGAGATGAACTGTGCTTAGTGATCTGTGTATGTTGAACCGTCTGTGCATACTTGGGCTAAGTCCCACGTGATCATGGTATATAGTATTTTCCATATGTTGTTAGATTTGCTAGTATTTTGTTCAGAATTTTTGTGTCTGTATTCATCAGGGATATTGGTCTGTACTTTTCTTTTCTTTTCCTTTTTTTTTGGTGCCGGGAATCGAACTCAGGTCCTTGAGCTTGTGCAGCAGGTGGCAAAACCACTGAGCTAAATCCCCGGCCCCTGTACTTTTCTTTTTAGTTGTGTCCTTGTCTGGTTTTTCTACAGGATAACAGTGGTCATTCATATAGAATGTGTTTGGAAGGATTCCTTCCTGTTCAACTACTTGGTGTTAATTCTTTAAAAGTTTGGTAGAATCAAGAGTGAAGCCATCCAGACCTGGGTCTTCCTTTGTTGGGAGACTTTTTCTAACATTCAGTTTTATTGTTCATTGTTAGTCTGTTGGATTTCCTATTTCTTCATGGTTTAGTCTTGGAAGGTTATGTGTTCAGTAATATATCCATTTCTTCTAAGTTTTCTAGTTTGTTGGTGTATAGTGAGTAGTTGTTTCTGACAGTTCTTTTCTATGAGATCAGTTGTAATATATCCTTTTTTGTCTGATTTTTGCATCACTACTTTTTTTTCTTTTAGTTTGGCTTAAAGGTTTGTTGCTTATTTCTGCTCTGATCTTTATTATTTCTTTCCTTCTACTAACTTTGGGTTTGATTTGTTCTTCTTTGTAAGCTCTTTGAGTTATATTTTAGGTTGTTTCTTTGGTATCTTTCAACTTTTTGCTGGAGGCATTTGTTGCTGTTAACTTTCTTCTTAGTACTTATTTTGCGGTACCCCATGGGATTTTGTGTATTGTTTTCACCGTCTTTTGTTTTAAGAAATTTAAAAACTTTCTCTCCATGATCTGTTGATTATTTAGGAGCAAATTTCTGTGTAGTTGAATAATTTCCACAGTTCCATCTGTTTATTCTAATTTTATTTCATTATTGTAAGAAAAGTTACATGCTGTAATTTTGATGGGCTAATTTCTGCTCTGTCCTGGAGAATGTTCCATGTACTGATGAGAAGAATATATATTCCTCACCTGTTGGATGAAATGTTCTATGAATATCTGTTAGGTCCATTTGGTCTGTATAACTCCAGTATTACTTTATTGACTTTCTTTTTATTTTTTTGTACCAGGAATTGAACTCAGGACCTTGCACTTGCCAGGCAGGCTTGGTGCCACTGAGCTACATCCCTGGCCTATTGTTGACTTTCTGTTTGGATGATTTGCTCATTGGTGATAGTGGGTGTTGAAGTGCACAGTGATCATTGTGTTGGAGACCACCTCTCCTTTGGACTTGATAGTATTTGCCTTATATATTTGGTTGGTCTGGGGTTGGGTGCATACATTTTTACAGTTGTTATATCTTCTCGCTGAATTGATCCTTTCATCATTGCTCAATGACCTTTCTTTGTTGCTCTTTACAATGTGTAATTTAAAGTCTGTTTTATCGAATACAGATATAACCATTTCTGTTTGGTCTTGATTTCTATTTGCACGGAATATCTTTTTCTGTCCCTTCACTTTCAGTCTGTGTGACTGCTGAAGGGAGTTCCTTATGGGCAATGTGGTATTTTTCAATTTTGGAGAACTTAACCTATTTAAATTCAAGGTAATTATTGACAGGTAATGATCTACTCCAGTAATTATGTAATTGTTTTCTGGTTGTTTTGTATTATTTTTTTCTCTCTTATTGTTAATCTTTGTGGCTTGGTGGTTTTCTGTAGTGATAAGATTTGATTCCCTTCTCTTATTTGTGTTTCCACCAGTGAGTTTTATATTTTCATGATGGTAGTTATAGTCCTTTTTCTTCTAAGTATGGAACTCCTTTAAGCATTTCTTGTAGGGCCTAGTGATGATAAATTCCTTCAGTTTTTGTGTGTCTGAGAAAGACTTTATTTCTCCTTCATTTCTGAAGGCTAATTTCGCTGTGTTATAATATTCTTAGCCCAGAGTTTTTTTCTTTCAGTGCTCTGAATTCATCATTCCATTTTCTCCTGTTTTTTGCTGAGAAATCTGCTTTTAGTTAATGGGGATTTCCTTATATGTGACTTGGTGTTTATCTGTATGCTTTTAGAATTCTCTTTGTCTTTGAATTTTGAAAACTGAATTCTAATGTGCCCTGGAGAGGGCCTCTTTAGGTCTAATTAGGGTTCTTTGAGGTTCATAGACCTAGATGTTCATATCTTTTCTGAGACTTAAGAAAATTTCAGCCATTATTTTCCTGAATACGCTGCCTGGGCTTTGCTCCATCTCTTCACTGTCTGGAAACCCCACATGTAAGCATTTGTTTGACTAATAAAGTCCCATAAGTGCCGTGGGCTTTCTTCAGGCTTTTCATTCTTTTCCTCTGAAATGTCTTCACGAACTTTTTATTCTTCTCTTGTTATAGCTATCAATTGTATTTTTTAATATCAATTGTATTTCTTTATTTCATTCTTTGAATTCCTCAGCTGCAAGATGTGGGGCTTTTTTGGTACCAGGGATCGAACTCAGAACCTTGCGCTTGCGAGGCAGGTGTGGCGCCACTGAGCTAAATACCCGGCCCAAGACGTGTTTTTAAAATGATGTCTGTCTCTGTTGAATTCTCACTCAGATGATGAGTTTTTTCCTGATTTAGTTGAACTGTCTGTGCCCTATTGGTATCTCATTGAGCTCCCTTAAGATCATTATTTTGATTTCCTCTTAAAGCATTTCATACATTTCTCTTCCTTTGGGGTTGGGTACTGGGGAATTACTGTGTTCCTCTAGGACAGTGGTGGTAAACCTATTGCACATGTGCTGTTTTTCTTTTAAAGCAAAAGATGTTAATAAAGAGTTGCTTTTTCTAAACTAAAACCTCACTATTCAGGTTTAATTGCAATGTTGGCGCTTTGGGATAAATAAGTGGGTTTTGGGTCGCGTTTTGGGCACTTGTCTTGAAAAGGTTCGCCGTCACTGCTCTAGTGGTATCGTGTTTTCCTGTTTTTGTTTTTTTTTTTTTGGTACCGGGGATTGAACTTGGGTCCTCGTGCTTGCAGGGCAGGCGGCAGAACCATTGAGCTAAATCCCCGGCCGTGTTTTCCTGTTTATGTCTCTTGTTCTTTTGGTCCGACATCTAGTGTGTAGTTGCCTTTTTCAGTCATATGGCGTTGGTTCTTTTTATTTTCTTCGCTGTGAGGAGAGGATTCTTCTGTGAGTGGGCATGAGGGTGTCAGCTGAGCATGGTGTGTTAGGCTTGATTCTGGGTGGATGTAGGAGTGTGGTCCCTGTGGAGGTCCTGCTGTAACCCTCACTGTAACATTGGTGGTTGTGTCAGTAGCCTAGTGTGTGGTGGGTGTGACTTGATGGTGGGTGCCGTTCCCTATGGACAAAGCTGCCTGGCTGGCTTTGGGCCCGAGGCTATGTGGTGAGCTCTCGGTGGGCCGGGTGCCCCTTGGCTGGCTTTTGGGCTCGGCTTGGTGCGTGAGTTTGCTGTGTGCTGGCTGGCTATGCAGAGGTGCCCTGCGGGAGGGCATGGCTTGGGAAGCCCAGGCCAGGTGCAGGTCCTTGTGGGTGTTGCAAGGTCGCGGGCTCACTGAGCTGAGGGTTGCTGCCGTCTGGCTGATGGGCCGTGCTCGGCTATGAGGCAGGCTCTCTGCTGGGGCGAGGCCACTGACTGGCAGTCAGGTGCGATGGGCTACTGCGGGAGTATTAGCTTCCTTCCTGTGGTAGTCTTCCTGGTCTCTGGGAGATGGGGTTCTGCATGGGTTTGGAAAGCAGATCTCAGACTTTCTGCTGGGCCTAAATTCTGAGGAATGTGGATCATGGGCTGCGGCCACCTGGGTGAGCATGATGGATGCAGGTGGTCTCAGGAATGAGGGTACAACATGACGGCTGGGCCCAGGGTGGGATGCACTCCAGCAGTGGGTCACAGCTTCCGGGTGGGGTGAGAGGCGTACGGTTTGGATCTCTACTCTGGCAGTACAGCCATATGAACTCTGAGAACCTCTCCAAACTGTTCCTGCCCTGTGTTGCCTGTAGAAGTCTCCTAGGCAGTCTTCTGGAGCAGCAGAGGGGCTGTTGGAGGTCTCCAGCTTACTTTTCCCTGTAAAGAGAAGTCCGTCTTGGCTCCACGCTGCTCTGGTGAGGGAGATGGCGTGGGAGAGGAAGGATGTCTCTCTGTCCTTCTGATGGTATTTCCTTGGTGTTTGGGCTCTTCAGGGATCTTACGACTTCCCTGCTACTCTCCAGTGTACTTCCTTAGTCACTTTAATCAGAATTTAGTTGTTTACTTCTTTGTTGCGGTCCCGTTCGGGGGGGGGGCGGAGCCAGTGGCATCTTGGTGACATCATACCACAGCGGTTTTTCTGAGTCCTCTGAGCCCTCTGTTCTACCTTCCCAGCCCCCATTTTTCTTCTCTTCTGAGATAGGCAAGGAAGGGTAGTGCGTGGTGCAAGGCTCCACGTACTCCTTTTCCGCTCAGTGCCACCTGTCATGGGGCAGTTTGAAGTGGACTCGGGGTTCTTGGGGAATATGGTTCAGGCTTGGACTCAGGACAAGTTCATTGCTAGACCAGCGGCCAGGTGTCTGCTCAGAGATGCTGCCTTTGAATAGAGGAGTGATCAACATACAGGTCCAAGTGATGACCAGCATGTATCCTGGTGAGGCCTTTGGGGCTCAGTTCCTGCTTGACCTTGCCTGCAAGCCCCGCCCCCGTGCTGCAGGTGGTTGGATAATGGGGGACACAGGCGCGAACATGTGCTGCTCATGGGAGAAAGGACACAGCTGGTGGGAGGAATGAGTTCTTGTCAGATTCAACGTGGAAGCCCTTACTTCCTTCTTCTTGTTCCTATCAGGATCCTTGCCACGGCTGGAACTGACTTTGACCTGCGCACACTGAGGGCTGTGCGTGTGCTAAGGCCCCTGAAGCTGGTGTCTGGGATCCCAAGTGAGTCCGGATGAGAGAGTCAGGCCCAAGCCTAACGGGACCAGCAGGCTCCTTCCCTCCTCTCGCCACAGTGATGGCCGCGGTTAAGCCCCTGTAGCTCGTCTTCTTTTGGTGGTGGTGGGGGTGCTGGGGATTCAATCTAGAACTCTGTTCATGCTGAGTGCACTCCACCACTGAGCTACACACCTTGTCCCCTGAGCTTGCCACTTTTGACTCCAGGGAACCAGGTAAGAAGGGAGAGAGGAACAGACCTTTTCCAATCCATTCTGCATAGAGTCCCACAGGCCGATCCTGCTACTTTGCCCTGGCTTGGCTTCCCTGGGTGGAAGCTTTGTTGCTCCTCATAGCTGTTCCCAGCTCCTTGCTTCCTTTCCTAGGTAAAAGAACAGATGAGAGATTGATCAAGGTGATAGGGCAGGATTCCCGGGAAAGTATGCAGAGGCTGCAAAGGGCCACATGTCTTGGCTCAGGCTTAGCAGGGCAGTGAGGGGCTGAGATTGGACATGAGATACGCTCCTGGTTTGGGCCAAAGAGAAGAGCATGGGCCAGAGGGTGGCCAGGGGAATATTATGAACCAGTGACCACCCTGGCTGCTGTTCCTCCAGTCCAGTGGAAGTTTGGCTTTAGGTTTACCTGAGGACCTGGGTGGGCAGGGGTCTAGTGTGGTGTCCTCTGGAGACCACTGCATTGCTTGGCTCCTTGTGTTACCACGAACAGGCAAGAGCTCTGACCTGTATCTGGGATTATGGGATTATGACCTCCTGTGCCTAGTCCCTGTGGCCTGAACTCAGTCATGTCCTATGGCCAGTGAAAAAATACTCCCTGGTTTTGGAAGAGCAGTCCTACCTTCCCCAAGGAGTTGGGTCCGTTAGGAACTGTTGTACTTACTTCTTGGGACCCCCCTGCTTTCCCCTCTCAGGATCCCAGCATTCCCTGCTGTCCTCTCCCATGATCCTCTCCTCTTAGCTCCCAGAATTCTCTGGTCTTCCTTCCCAGGATTCCTGTCCTTTTCTCTCAGAATCCTCTCATTCTTTCTCTCAGGGTTCTGCTCTTCCTTCTCTGTATCTTATTCTCTTTCCTCTCAGAATTTTCTGCCCTTGCTCTACCCTGAGTCTTCTAAATCCATGATCTCATCAGCTAACACCCCCACCTGCTTCTCCTCCTACTTTGAGACACTACTTAGTCCACCTCTCCCTAGGACCTCATTCTTTGTCCCTGAGGACTGTCCACTCTGTTCTCCATGAGTATACACTCTTCTGTCCTTCCTCCAGCATTCCCTGCTCTATGTCCTACTTTGAGTGCTGTCGGCTCTGTCTTTGCTCCCCATAAACACTTAACATTCAGCATCTAAGCCCAAGACTCTCAGCTCTTCCTCTCCCTAGGTTCTTGTAACTCCGCCTACACCCCGCCCTGCTCCCTGCTTTACCACTTTGCTATCTGACCTGCCCTGTTCTGCCTGCTCTGGTCCCAGGTTTACAGGTGGTGCTCAAGTCCATCATGAAGGCCATGGTTCCGCTGCTGCAGATCGGGCTGCTTCTCTTCTTCGCCATCCTCATGTTTGCCATCATTGGCCTCGAGTTCTACATGGGGAAATTCCACAAGGCCTGTTTCCCCAACAGCACAGGTGAGGTCCAGTAGCAGCCCTTGGGTTTGGACAAGGATCACAGATTCATTCGTCCAGGAGATAGGCAGTATTCTAGGCGCTGGAGGGGCCTTCTAGGTACCAGACAAGTGAGGTGGTGCTTATACTCTAGTGGAGGGCACAGACAGCAATCTGATAAACACAGGTAAATAGACACATAAATGAAATAATACAGATTGTAGTGACTTCTGGGATGAAAACAAAAATATATTTGAAATAGAATAATTTGGGGCCTGCTCTACAGAGGGTGGCCAGGGGACCTCTTTGCTCAGGTGACAGTTGAACAGAACTCTGAACAGTAGTAAGAGCAGGAGCTGTGTGCTCACCTGGGCAGATATCTTAGTTACAAGTAACAGGAAGTCCAAAAGCCCTAGGTGAGGACCAGTGAGAATAGAGAGAAGTCATGGGATTCTGTGGCCATAGTTAGAACATGAGTCGTACTCTGGGAGAAACGAGAAGACAGTGGAGGGCTTTGGGCAAGATGTGGCATCTTTTGGTCTCTGACTGCTGTGAGGGGACAAAGGTGGGAATGATTGCGTAGGGGAGTTTCTCCGTGCGGGAGAGATGTCTGCCACGGCTTGTGTTTGATAGAGGTAGTTTACACAGATTAAGCCGCAGGATTTTCAGAGTATGTGAAGGATAAGAGAGAAAGAAGAGTTAAGACTCTGAGGTTTGTGCTTGAACTGTAAACACATTAAAGGAGAAAACTCAAAGGACCATCTTAGATACTGAAAAGCTTTTCCTAAAATTTAAATCATTTGTGATTAAGAAAAACCATTATCAAACTGGAAATAACAGATAATTTTGTTGAATTCCTTAAAATTTTCTGCAAACATAAACTTCATTGTAAGTTGAGAGATTTTCCTTTAGATTTAGGAGCAAGTCAGGTTGCAGATGGTTGGTTCTAGCCTATGCAGCTTTGGTAGTTATGACCAGTGACAGGAGACAAGAGAAAGAAGAGAAATTTTGTTAAGAATTAGAAAGGAGGGCCAGGGATTTAGCTCAGTGGTTCTGGTGCCTGCCTCGAAAGCACAAGGTCCCAAGTTTGATCCCTGGTACCAAAAAAAAAAAAGAATTAGAAAGGAGGAAGCAAGTTGGGCATGTGATGCACACCTGTAACCCTAGCACTCTGGGATGCTGAGGCAGGAGGATGCGATTTAGCAAGACCCTACCTCAAAATTAGAAACTGAAGAGAGGGCTGGTGATATATCTCAGTGCAGAGGCCTCCCTGGGCTCAGTCTTCAGTGCTGCAAAAACAAGCACAACAGCAACAAAACTTGTGATTGTTCACAGAGAATGCAGTCTACCTATAGACAAGCAATGGCTCCTTTTAGTGTTTATCAACATATTTGGAGAGAGAAATATATTTATGTGGTCAGTTTTGCCTTCTAACCCTGGAGGTACTTGCTTTGCATACTAGCAATTCCTCAAAATTTCTTCTGTGTTGGGCCGGGGATTTAGCTCACTGTACCGTGTCTGCCTTGCAAGCACAAGGTTCTAAGTTTGATTCCCGGTACTGCAAAAAAAAAAAAAAAAAAAAAAGAAAAAAAAATTTCTTCTGTGTTCATAAAAGGGATTTTCATGTGTTATTATACATTTTTTTAGAAATTTGCTTTTTCACTGGGAGTTGTGAGTGACGAGGACACACGGTCTGCTTGCCATCTTGGTTCAGAGATAGCAGTGTTCTGGTGTCCCTCATCCTCTCTAGCTGGTCCCCCTGTGCCTGCCAGGATGCAGTTGGTAGAGGGTCCCCGCCTGTGGGGCAGTGCAGCGAGGCCTGGCTGGAGGTCCTAGCCTCTTGTCAGGCCAAAGGTTGGGCTGACGCAGCTGCCCTGCAGTGGTGGAGCCCAGCCTGGTGCCAACCACGGCCTTGCTGCCTGCAGAGTGACAGTCAGATCTCAGGAGGCTCTGGTGGTTTGGCTGTGTAGGTGAGGAGAACTCAGGGTGGTTGGTTTGTCTGGTTCCAGCACTAAGGGAGAGATGGACGGACAGAGGTGTCTCAGCAGGGAGGTCTGAGTTGAGAAGGCTGACTGCAGGCCGGAGGAGAGACCTGGTGCAGGTGCAGGTGCAGGAAGAGAGTGGGGTATTGCTGGCTGCAGTGAGCTCTCCAGAGCCCTGGAGCCCCAGTTGGGCTGGAGAGTGTGGTGCTCTTCGTTCTCCTCTCCACAGATGCGGACCCTGTCGGTGACTTCCCCTGTGGCAAGGACGCCCCAGCCCGGCTTTGTGAGGGTGACACCGAGTGCCGGGAGTACTGGCCGGGACCCAACTTTGGCATCACCAACTTTGACAACATCCTGTTTGCCATCTTGACCGTGTTCCAGTGCATCACTATGGAGGGCTGGACCGACATCCTCTACAATGTGAGTTGCCTGGGGGTGGGCTCTGCCCTCACACCCTTCGCGATGTGAGTCACAGCTTCGGTGGGCTCTGGAGCCCCCAGGCTGTGCTCTAGGGTCCCATTTGGGGGCAGTTTCAACTAAGAGCCTCAGCTCGGCCCTCAGCCCTGAACTTCCCTAGGATGAGCTGTAGGGCCCCTGTCCAGAAGCTTTGTCAAAGGGTTCCATGGTCAGTTTATGCTCCAACTCTTGACCAAGGTCCTTCTGGGGGCTCTGGCTGAGGGCCAGGGGTGGAAGTCAGCTGAGAAAATCTCAGAAGATGCTGCTGGTGTCGATGGCAGCAGCACCATGGCTGTGCTCCCCATGGGCCTGCTCTGTGGAGACCTGTCTGGTGGTGTCCCTGGGGACTCACCCTGAGGATGGTGCCTGGGGTCACAGAGAGGCCTGGGAATTCGCCCTAACCTGCAGGTGGCCCACTGTGAACCACAACCGAACCAGTCCTGCTGGGGTCTTTTGGTCCAGTCAGGATCAGGGATGTCTGGGGTGTCTTTGGGCCAAGGCTGAGGCGAAGGTGAGGGAGCAGCACAGGGGCTTAGGGGTGCACAGAGCTGCATCCCGGGAGTACCCTGCTCACGCTGCATTTCTGGGTGGGAGCCTGGGTCCTGCAGGTTTGTTTCCTTCTTGTCTGGCCTGTCTGGTACAGGTTCCTCTTTGGTCTCCACCCCCTCACTGCTGTGCCAGCCTGGGCATGGTGTCCGTCACAGGAGTCCAGGGTCAGGCCTGTGGGAACCTGGCTCACTCCCACTTTCCCTCTACCTGGGTCTCTTTGGTGGACACTGCTATTGACTCTCAAGCAGATCAGTGCCTTTTTTGTGCGAAGACCTCCCCTGCTGCCCCTCAAAAGGCTGTGAGCACCCGGGTGTGAGCACAAGGAAGCTGCTGCCTCGGGGCTTTGGGAGGTGGAGAAGGGCGGCCTGGCCTATGGACTTGGGTAGCTGGGGGTTGTGTTCTGTGTGGGGTCCTCGGGCAAAGGGCGCTCCTTGAGCCACGTGCTTCTGGGTCCTGTGCATCCTCAAGGCCTCTCGAGGTTGTGGCCATGACTGCCAGGAACAGGAAGAAGGAGTGAGGCGGGCCCTCTGCCCTGTGCTCTCCGTGGGTTGATGGGGCCCTGGGCTGCTGTGCGGCTGGGCATTCAGCGGTCACTGGGTAGATGCTGGGGGCGGTCTCTGAAGCCTGCTGAGCAGGTAGAGGAGCAGCCAAGGGAAAGCTGCAGGGTCTGTGGACCCAGGCCCCTTCCCATCTGAGAGTCCCGGCCATGGCAGGCTCACGTGACCAAGGGAACGAGGAGCAGGGACAAAGGCACTGATGAAGACTGTGGCTATTCTCTCTCTGTAACCAACCCAGGAGCAGTTTCCACAAGGACAGGCCCTAAAAATAGCTCTGAGCCGGCCATGTTCCTGCCAGCCCCGCCCAAAGGAAAGGCTGTGTGACCAGGTCTCTGCAGCCTGCACTCAGTACATGCTGGGGCTTAGCTGGCACCCATCATGACTCAGATGCCCCTGTCTTTTTCTGGGACAGGATCCCCTAGGAGGAGATGGGTAGGAAACAGACCCCCAGGCTGGAGGCCCTGGCCAGGAAAGGGCACAGATTTCAGTGGGGACCCAGGGGCACTGGGCACGGCTTGCACAGGGGTGAGCGGAGGCATTCAGCACACGGGACCCAGATGATGGCAAGCGCCTGGAGGAGGCAAGGGAGGATGCAGAAATGTGGGTGGCCAGTGAGAGGGCGCTGGCAGACAGGGCCTGTGAAGTCTGGAAACCAGACCTATAAATGCTTCGGGGCTGCGCCTTGAAAGTTGGGCGGCGGCCCCTGGAGGCAGAGGTGACAGGATTGGCACCATGCACGACCAGAGTGGGTGGCAGGAGCTGCCCAGCTCCACTTCACCTTGCTAAGGGCCTCCAGGTCAGTGTTGGGAGACTGGACAGGAACTTGGAGAAGACTCTGGAGAGGAGCTTTGTGGGCTGCAAGCGCTGGTGCCTGGGCTCCCCATGGGAGGGAGAGATTGAGCAGGGGCCCTGCTGTTGTCAGGGGAGGCAAGGTGGCCAGGATGGATCCCAGAGCCTCTGCTGCAAAGTGGGCAGTGAGTGGGGAAGAGAAGCCGCTCTTCTGATCTGCGAAGGGCTGTGGGATCATATGGCTGCAGAGCTTGCAGAAGTGCCTTGTGAGATGTGAGTCAGCAGACGTTTTCACAGGCTAGAGAGATGACAGTATCTCAGGACAGTGCCATGCAAGAAAGAACTGGCCTGCTCCCTCCTCCACCACCCCTGCTTTGCCACCATGAGGGTCAGCAACCCCGGGGCAGGAAAGTGCTGGGCGTGGAGGACTGTGAGGCCCTGGGCTCCTCTCCCATTGAAAGGGCCAGCTGTGGGCAGCCAGCTCGGGGGACGGCTGTCCACATGCAGCATGTGGCAGTCTGACTGCCAGCTGGGACTGGACATTCTGAGACCTGAATTGAGACTTCCTGTAGGACTTTCTGTTACCCAGGAGTTCCTAGAAAGGCCATTGGACTTGATTCAAAGTTTCCTCTGAGGGCTTGGGAAGTGTTGCTCCCCTGCTGTGTGCGAAGGTGCCATGAGAGGTGGATGTTGGTTGGTGATTGAGATGCACTCAGATCTGAGGAGAGGACTGTTAGGGGGCAGAGTGACGGTTCTGTTTTGATGCTAACACAAGCGACCTGCTCTGGATTGGATGAGCAATGTGAGAGAAACAAGAGTCCAGGATGGTGTGACTTGAGCTCCTGGGGAAGGAGGTGCCACTAACAACAAAGGAAAACTTGGGAGCAAAGCACTCTTCCGGTTTCCTTCTAGTGTGGGCGGGTGAAACTCCAGGGTTTTGTTTTGGCTCCGCAAAGTTGTTGGTCACTGTTTCCATCCGGGTGGAGGTGTTGGGCCTGTAAGAGGGAGCTCAGAAGGGACAGCAGGGCCCAGGATGCATATGTGAAGTCATTGACGCATGGACAGTGCTTGAAGTGATGCGACAGGGTGAGATCGCCTGGTTGGTGACTGTAGGGGAGAATTGCAGCATTTGGAAGCCAGGAGGAAAGGGGGAGCCAGCAGAGGAGGCTGCGGTGTTGCTCTTATATGGGTGGCAGTGCCATTAGGAACGTCCTGTGTGCTGGAAGCAGAGCAGAGTTTCAAGGTGGAGATCCCCTGGGTCCGATGTTGCTGAGAGGTCAAGGAAGATGGAAAGAGAAGCCCTGAGCTTTGCATTTGGCAGGAGGAAGGTTGTTGGTGGACTTGAGGGGAGCAGACTGAGTGGTGGAGATAATAAATCCTGGTAAAGTGTGGGCCACAGCGGGGGAGGCTTCAAGTATAGCCCGCCCTTTCAAAGGAGTTGAGCCGCTGGAGGCAATCCAGGTTAGGGTGAAGGGAACTGGATTCTTACTCTTTTTTTTTTGGTACCGGGGATCGAACTCAGATCCTTCCGCTTGCGCAGCAGGTGGCGAAACCACTGAGCTGAATCCCCGGCCCTGGATTCTTATTCTTAAATTAAATCTAAAACACTGTTTTTCGAGATAAGGTCTCACTATGTAGCCCAGGCTGGCCTTGAACTCCCAGCAGCCCTTCTGCCTCAGCCTCCCAAGTGCTGGGATGACAGCCATGCACCACCACATATGGCTTTAAAATTTAAATTCTGTGAGAATTGTAGATTCACGTGGAGTTGGGAGTGTGACACAGAAGGGTCCCGTGCGCCCGTCTCCCTCCTCCTTCCTGCCCTAACCTGCAGAGCCCCACCCCGGCGTGGCCAGGGTGCCGGTGTTCACACAGTCATGCAGCGTCCCCTCACTGGGGTGCTTTCACGGCCACCTGTCTATCTTGCCTCCTCCTGGATCTCTGATGACCACTAGTCTGTTCACCAGGTCTGTAATTTTGCCATTCCAAGAATATTATGTAGGTAAAACCACACCTAATGTAACTTTTTGGTGTTGCGATTTTTGCTCAGGCATGATTCTCAGGAGATTAGCCGAGATTCTCCTGTGTGTGTGTGTGTGTGTGTGTGTGTGTGTGTGTGTGTCGTCCCTGTGTTCGGTAGCATGGGTGGATCACAGTTTGTTGATCACTGTTGAAGGGGCCCTAGGTTGTTTCTAGTCTTGGGTTATTATGGATAGAGCTGCCATACACTTTTTTGTGGTGCTGGGGATTGAACCTAGGGCCTCTAAGTTATATCCCCAGCCTTTGTTTTTATTATTTATTTTGAGATGGGTCTCCATAGCTCACTAAGCTGCCCAGGCTGGGCTCAAACTTTCAGTCCTTCTGCCTCAGCCTCCCAGAGTGCTGGGATTACAGATGTGTGCCACCACACCCAGCTAAATTGCTGTGTGTAGGTTTCCATTTCTCTGGGATAAATGCCCAAGAATGTAATGTTCTGGGTTGCTAGTAGTTGTGCATGTAGTTCAGAAACTGCAGCTCACCCAAGGGCTGTGCCCTTTCACACCCCACCAGGGCATGAGAATAGTGCTCCTCCATCCTGCCGGGCTGTGGTGTCCCCAGGCCTGCGGGGTCACCGTGCCAGCGTCTTTGCCACTCTGATGGGTGCGGGCTGGTAACACCACTGCCGTTTCTCCTGATTTCCCTTGTGAGAAGCCAGGCGTCTCCTCCTGCTCGTTGGCTGTCCACATTTCTTTTGCAGGGACGTGGCTGTCCCTCTCTGTGCCCTGTTCTGTGGGGACTGTCCTTTCGCTTCAGAGTTTCTAAGGCTCCTTATGGATTTAGGTGAGGTTTCTTGTCAGGTAAGTGGTTTGCAGATATTTCCTCCTTGCCAGTAGCTTGTCTTTTCGTGCTGTTTACCTTCTCTTGCACAGAACTAACATTTCTATACCCTTCCTCTCCCTCCCTTCCTCCCTTCCTTCTTTCCTCCTTTCCTTTCATAGTACTGGGTATTGAACCCAGGCCTTTGCACTGAGCTATGGCCTACTTTTTTTTTTTAATTCTGAGACAGGCTGCTAAGCTTCCAGGCTGGTCAGGAACCTAGAGATCCTCCTGCCTCAGCCTCTCAAGTAGCTGAGACTGTGGGTCTGCAGCACCATACCTGGGACATTTTTAGTTTTGATGAAGTCCAATTTTTCAGTTTTTCCTTTTGTGCATTGGGCTTTTAGTGAGAAGTCTGAGAACTCTGCCTCGTCCTAAATTCTGAAGATTTTTTCCCTGTGTTTCTTTATCCTAAAAGTTTTTTTTGATATTTTACATGTAAGGCTGTGATCCTTTCAGACTTGTGAGGCTTGCTAAGTGGCTCAGAATATGGGCGCTGTTCGTATTTGCACTGGAAAAGAATGAGCATTCTGCCATTGCTGTGTGTATAAATGTTGGTTACATTCTGTTGAAATTCTTCTATATCCTTGCTGATTTTCTGTCTGGTTCTTTTATGAATTGTTGAGAGAAAAATGTAGAGGTCTCTGATGTAATTGTGGATTTGTTTATTCTTTCAGTTCTGTCAATTTTTGCTTCTCTTACTTTGCAGCTCTGTTGTTGGGTACATACACATTTAGAATTGCTTGTCTTCCTGATAGATTTATCCTTTTATTCCTATATATATTCCCCTATGTTTTGGTATTTTTTGGTCTGTTTTTGCTCTGAAGTCTATCTGATACTAATGTAAGCATTCCACTTGTCTTTTATTTTTTTTTAATCTACTTTGTCTTTTGATTGACATTTGTATGAAACATCTTTTCCCATACTTCTTCCAAGGTGCCTACACTTTATAATTGAAGTGAATTTCTTCTAGACAACATATGGATGAATCATGTTTTGAAACACACTATGCCAATCTTTATCTTATAATTGGTGTATTCAGAATATTTACATTTAATATAATTATTGATAGGTTAGCGCTTAAGCCTGCCATTTTAGTTTTTATCATTTACTCTGACTTTTATTTTCTTATTTCCTGCCTTCCTGTGGGTTACCTGAGGAATTTTTTAGACTCCCATTAACTTGCCCGTGTGCTTTTGAGTATGTCTTTGTTCTTTTAATATTACGTTGTGTCTATTCTGTTGTCTCATTATTGGTTGAAGTGAAATGAAAGCTCACCTTCTTTGCATCTCCACTCTTTTGTTTTGTTTTGTGTTTTGAGACAGCGTCACTATAATGTTCAGGCTGGCCTTAAACTTACTCTGTAGTCCAGGCTGACTTCAAATTCTCAGCAATCCTTCTGCCTCAGCCTCCCTAGTGCTGAGATTACAGGTGTGCACTACCACTCTTGGCTCTTCACACTTTTATAACATAACTGTCTTAAACATTTCTTCTCCATTTGTTTAGAATCACATTAGACAATGCTGGAGTTCTTGCTCCAGCTGTCAAACATAATTTAGAAAAGTCAAGAGGAGAAAGAAAACATACTTATCTGTAACTGTACTTTGTTCTTGTTCTTTCTTCCTTTCTAATGGTTAGTGATTCTCTTTTCATCCTTTTCTTTCTGTTTAGGACATTTTGTTATCTGTGCTTTGAGGAACACTCTGCTGGTGGTAGATTCTCCTCATTTTGCTCAGTTTTCATCTTAGGAGGTCCCTGAAAGAGATTTTGCTGGGTATGAATGTCTCTGTTGATGGCTCTTTTCTTTCAGCTCCTTGAAATGTTGGGCCACTATCTTCCACCCCTTGGCTTCTCCTGAAGGGAATTCTTTGGAATCATTTTCCCCTGTAGATAAGGTGTCATTTTACTCTTGCTGTATTTTGTTGTGAATTACTTTGAGTTTATCCTGTTTGGGGTTTGTTCAGCTTTTTGAGTCTGTAGGTTTGTGTATATTGATAAATTTGGGGAGTTTTTAGTTATCATTTCTTCAAGTACTCTTTAGCTTTGCCCTTTGGGACTCTGATGTACTAAATGCTAGATTCCATTCTCTTTCTGATGGAGTCATATCTGTTGTTCTTTGTTCTCTTTTGGTGTTCAGTAATTCTCATGATCCCTGTATTCTGTTACTGTGCAGTGTATTAACATGTTAATCTTGGGCTGGGGATTTAGCTCAGTGGTTCTGCCACCTCCCTTGAAAGTGCAAGGTAGGGCTGGAGATTTAGCTCAGTGGTTTCGCCGCCTGCTGGGCAAGCGCAAGGACCCGAGTTCGATCCCCAGTACCAAAAAAAAAAAAAAAGAAAAGAAACTGAAAGTGCAAGGTCCTGAGTTGGATCCCCAGTACCAAAAAAAAAATGTTAATCCTGCAAAACACCACACTCACAGCAACATGCAAAATGATTTTTCCCAAATACCAGGGAGCCTCACGGCCTGGTAAAGCTGGCCCAGTGGTGACGATCACATCATCTCTGGACTGGCTTTTCCTGTTCCTGGTGGGATGCTGAGTTTCCACTGAGGACTGCACATTCTTTTTTTTTTTTTTTTTTTTTTGCTGCTGGGGATCAAACTCAGGTCCTTACCCTTGCGGAGCAGGCGGCGGAACCACTGAGCTAAATCCCCAGGCCTGGACATTTCTGATATTATGCGTTGTATGGAAGCCTCCTATTATAGCTGGCTTCCTCTGGCACCACTCTGTCAGGGCAGCACTGCTATCTGGTCACATGGGTGTGGAGGTCACTGGCCTCTGCTGATGCAAGGTGGGGATGTCTCCTTGCTGTGGGGTGGGGGCGTAGTCCTGGCTCCCTTGCGCCTCAAGGACCTTCCCTGGTGGGGAGGGTTAGGTGTGTGTCCTTTTGGCTCTGTGTGGTCTCTGCATGTGGTGTTGGGGCTGGCCTCATTGCCGTTGGATGGTGGTGAAAGTCCTAAGTCCATCAGCTTCTCTGATAGCACCTTAGGGTGGAGGAGGAGGGTGCCTCGTGACTGGGTGGGACTGGGTATCTAAGTGTCCCATGTTGTCTCCATTAGTACCAAAAATGGGCCAGGATTCAGTCCTCATGAACCATGGGCTGAGGAGAAAAGTCCTAGGCCCTGCTTCTGACAGCTCCCTAGTTTGGGTCCTCCCTGGGACGGTGGAAGTCTGGGTTCCCCACTGGTTTTTGCCAAAAAGAGTGAGCATGGCACTGCCTATTTCCCTGTGAGGACGTTTGGCCGGAGCAGTGCAGCTGCACTGAAAATTCCGTCTGATGTTTGCCATCTTACTGAGCTGCCCCTTTCCTGTCCCTTTGGTTAGACACGATTGGCTTCTGTGGGAGCATTTTTTGTTCATGACCATTGCATTTCCCGACTGCAGGCTCCTTCAGTTCCAAGTCTGGGACATGCAAGGCAAAGAGAAAGCCTGGGGAACTCAGGGTAGATCCTGGGGTTTCTGCACCTCTTAGTCCTGGGCTTGCTCTGTATATGATGTTCAGAGTGTTAATTGTACTTGGAAAGAGTTATATGTCTACTCCATTTTCCCAAAAACAAATCCTGATTTGTTTTTTGGGGGTTTTTTTGATACCGGGGATTGAACTCCGGACCTTGCACTTGGGAAGCAGGTGGCGGCACCACTGAGCTACCTGATTTTTTTTTTTTTTTTTTGCACCAGGGATCAAACTTGGGTCCTTGCACTTGCGCAGCAGGCGGTGAAACCACTGAGCTAAATCCCTGGCCCAACCTGATTTGTTTTTTTAAATTTAATTTAATTTTTTTAATTTAGAAAATACTTTATTAGTTTCTGTAATCAAACCCACGTAGATAAGACCTTACATATTTAATACAGTGCATTACCCCTGTACAAATGGAAAAAAAAATTAAGTTTAACATTTCTGGACCAATATGGCTGTTAATTTCTGTACAATGCCAACTCAAGACAGTAAACTGGGATAACTTTTTCCAGAGTTGACATCACAGTTAAAGTTTCCAAAGATTCAAATTATATATATGTGTGTGTGTATATATATATTTATATAAAAAGACCAATAATAGCAGTATGTTATGCATCAATAGCAGCAACAGCTTTTCCAGGTTCTGCAGTCATGTGAACAGAATTATAGAGACATCCAGCACACTCCATTTAAAAAAAGAAAGAAAGAAAAGAAAAATACCCAGAAAACAGCAGAGTTCTGTTACTGTTGTGGTACCTGGCACCATTTCTTTTTATTAGCTTCTTAATCATCATCTGGAAAGAAAACATTCTAGAGTAACACCGTTAAAACCAGCTCTGATAAAGCACAGCCACTGCTACGTATCATAAAGCAGGTACAAGATGTTTTACATTCACAGAGGTATGATACAGTACTGTCCTACATCTATAATACTAGAGGATAGAGGATACAATTAAAAAGGCGCTATTTCAGACTTGATTCTACTTTTCCAGCAGAGGGCCCCAAGGATGATATGACACAACTCTGTAAAGAAATGTACTTTCTTAGATAGGATTTCCTTTCATCAGCGGCACAAATTTAATTACTCATTCTCTTCATGAACATCAGCTAAAAACCGTTTTAAAAAAACCTGGGGTGAACACAAAACAACAGAAAAAATAATTCATACGAAGATGATTGAGTGATTTGTTTTTAAGATGAGAATAATATGACCTGACTACTGTAGGGAGTGACCCCAAGAAGGAGGTTGCAGGCTCCCAGAGCTCTAGTAGGTGACAGGGTAGAAGCTGCAGTAGTGACTTGCGCTCTTCCTGGAGGAAGGCAGCCCGAGGGTACTTTCAGGAAGGCTGGTGGCTCTGGTGGACTCTGGTCCACAGGTCTGAGTCATATGTGGGTCTGGGCAGAGATGTAGTCCAAGAGCATGAACTCAGCTAGAGTTGAGTCTCAGCATCACTTCTCCTGGGGGTCCAGGGGTCTTAGTGACCAGTCTGAGTTGGTGTTCAAGGATCAGGATCCACAAGCTACTGTCAGACCAGAGACCCAGGGCCCTCCAGGGTAGAGTCTGCAGACCCTTACCAGGCTGGGTGATGCCAGAGTACATATATCCTGACAACAGCCTGTGGAGAGCAGCCCCAGCCTTGTGACATTGCAAGGCTGTCCCCCCTGCCTCTGTCCTGCTGGGGGCCTGGCCCCAGTGTGGATTCTCTGAAGGGAGATGCAAAGGGTCAGGTGGTGCCCACCCTCTGCGCCCACCTCCCTCCTGGTTTGCTCTAGTACTAGACTCCCATGGAGAGAGGTTCTGTGTAGGGAACAGGGAAGGGAATGTTACCAGGACCTCTGCCGTGGGTCCCTCCTGTGAGCCACCACGGCACAAGGCGAATTAAAGAACAGACAGAAACGAGACTTAAGAGTGGAGAGGCTGGGTCTTGGTCCTGGTCAGCGCTGCTGATGGCAGCAAAGACAAAGGCCCCCAAGCGCATCCAGTGTTTATTGAATGCAATCGTGGGAAGGAATGGGGAGCAGGTTGCTTTGAAGGGATCCAGTGAGACACTGCGAATACCTGGCATGACGGCGCCAGACAGGGCTGTCAGAGAGTCATCACTGCTTACCTTGCTTGGATGGAACAGACCTGTACTGGGACCGGGTGCAGTTAGCAAGCAACCCATTGGATCAGTGAGAAGCCATAATTCAGGGGAAAGGGTTTTAATTGGGGTCATTGCTGACCTCAGCTCCATAACTCAGCAGAGCCCTGCCACTTCACAGACCAGGGCCTAGGTTTCTGTGGCAATCATTGAGAGAGGCACTACACTCGCCCATTAAGTCACGTAGAGCTTCAGTCTGACTCCTGATATAAAACAATACAGCCGAATTATGGAAGGCAAGCAGCAGGGACCACTCATAGCCTGCTAGTACTGGGCAGGGATGTCTGCTACAGTTCTGTACCCCCTAGCCAAGTCCACTGGGGTCCATGCACAGATGGCAACTGTGGAATCAAACTGGATTCAGGACTCAGAAGTAAAAGTATATCAAAGAATGTGTAATAATTTTAAGACCATGATAGTGGAGTTATGGAAAGCTAGAATTTAGCACTTTGAATGCTAAAATGTGACTTCTTCAATTTAACCTTAGAATGGTATGGTGGAGATGTGAAGAAATGTAGCAGGAGACTGTTGGATTGCTTATGCAGTATTTCTTACCATTGTCCAGCCCTTGTGTATTGTTCTAAAAACTAAAGTTTAAATTTTCATGTTATTGCCTGCTAGATGTGCTATTCTCTGGTAGAAAATTCCCATAGTCTGTATTCCAGGAAGTGCCTGAAATTGATTTGTGATGATTTTTAAGTCCATCTAATAAATTATATATGTTTTTAAAAATAAAAAACTGGATTCAGGGAGCTGTGCTATTAAAAGCAAAGTCTCGGGGAGATGGGCTTTCTTAGCTTTCAACAACTCAGATTGTGTGTGGGTGCCCAGCTCCCTTGGGTCGGGCACAGGGTGGCGCCATCCCCTAGGGCTTCTGGGGAACACAGTGGGGACTCGGCCGCTGAGTGGTGGGAGCTACCACTGACAGGTGCTTAGACATAGACCTTTGAGCCTGTGGGGCTCCCTCTCGGGGAAAATGCCTTTGAAGCTGTTCAGGGAGGTGGTGAGTGTCTGACCAGGCAGAGGCCAGGAATGTAGCCTTGAACAGCCTCTGGCTCCCTGGTGATGCTGGGTGATACCTAGCATTGCTGGGCAGTGGTAGAGGGCTCTGTGTCCTCAGTCCTGTGGGATCATAAGCCCAGGGAGGATCCATGGGCTGAGCCTGGACTCCTCACCTGGACCATGGTGTTTGCTTCTGAGGGAGCCTGAGAAGGCCCAGGCATACTTTTGTGGCTAGGGCTGTGTTCTGCTTGTCCTTCATCTCCTCCTTGCTTCCAGACAAATGATGCAGCTGGCAATACCTGGAACTGGCTCTACTTCATCCCTCTCATCATCATTGGCTCCTTCTTCATGCTCAACCTGGTGCTGGGAGTGCTCTCAGGGTAAGACCCTCGGTGTTCTCAGGCGGGGGAGCAGGGTGGAGTCATGTGTGGGCTCCTGTTGTCCTGGGCTCTAGTGGCCTTTCCTTTACGCCAGCCATCCTAAATGTCCCTCGACCATTCACTAGTCTCCTTCCCTCTGTTAAATGTTTGCCTCTGCCCAGCTTCTTCTGTGGAAAGGGGGCACTACTGCGTCTCATTTGGGAGTGGTCTGTGCTGGGGTTTCAGGAAACCTCAGTGGCCATAGGGAGCCCCTCGGTTACCACGGTAGGGTACAGACTTGACTCAGAGTCCTGGCTCTCCATCCATCCCAGCCCTGTCCCAGGCGCCCCCTTCTGCTCAGGTCACTTCTCTGTGCTGTGTGCTCCCCAGGAGAGCGCCTGGGGCTGGAAGTGTTTCCTGAGAGAGGTGTCCTGACCCTTCCTGGAAGTGAGCTGTGGTATGCTGGCAGTGGGCGCACAGCACCCTGCCATCTTCCCCTGGGCTGGTGGAACTTGCACAGGACTGAGGGAGCTTCGTTGCACAGGAGGTGGAGGGGGGGTCAGGCCTGGCTTGCTTCTCTGTTTCCACCTGAGCAACAGACATTGTCATGTAGACATTGTCATTCTGCCCACCCTGAAGACCCCTGCTCACTCTCAAGGAGGGTTGGGGATAGGACCCAGTGGCCCCAAGGGGCAGCTGCCATGCTGGCCTGGAAAGGATCAGACAGAGAGGACAGCAGCTGGCAGAGGCCTGCATGCTCTAGAGCTGGAGCAGCCATAGCCTCTGCCCTTTCCTGTGAGGGATGATTGCCACTAGCATGTCTTTCAGGTCCTCTGCATAGACCAGCTGAGTACATAGTAGAGGAGGTAGATGAGGATTCCTAGTCTGCTGGGGAAGCCAGGGGCTCAGAGAAGGCACCTGAAGAGGGGGCACCTCACCTGAGACCCAGGGAGGAATGAGAGAGGTGGAGGAGGAAGGAGATGCCTCAGGTCAGAGCACGGCTGGGCTAGGGGCTCAGCGGGACGGAGACACATGCTGCATGTGTGCTGCAGGGGTGGAAAGGTGTGGCATGTATGCAACTGTGGGGTGGAGGGGTGAGGCATGCATGCTACAGTAGGATGGAGAGGTGCAGCAACATGTGCGATGCATGGATGGAGAGGGATGGTACTTAGGCCCTGAGGTGGAGGAGAAGGATGGCATGTGTGTGTGCAGTGGAACAGAATCCGGGCACGTATGTGCTCCAGAGGTGCTCAGCTGGAGCCAGTGTGCGGTGGGAAGGGATGTCGGGCTGACAGGGCATGGTAGCAGTCAGGCCTGTGAGTTCATGGGCTTTGGACATGCACACTGCACAGGGCAGGGTTGGCCAGCATGCTGGGTGGGTTTACAGTGGGTGGGAAAGCAGACCCCTCAGGGTTGCCTCGTGTGTGCGTACAGCAGTCAGATGTGGCAGGGCTATGTGGTGAGGCTGTGAAGCTCTTCGCTCCCGACCCACGACCCTGGCCCCGGGAAGAGCATACGGGACGACTCCCAGGTTGGCCCTGCTGGGCCTCCTCTTAGGTGTCCAGGCCAGCACACAGGCCCAGGGCTTCCTCCCATTCCTGGGACACTGGGAGAGGGCTAGGTCGTCCCTGCTCGGCTGCTGCCTAGCAGCCTACTCTGGTCCAGCTGCAGCTCTGCTTGGCCTGTGCCAGCTGCAGGAGAGGCCAGTGTGGAGGTGCTTCAGCCTTGTTCTTCTTCCTTCCTGCAGCCTCTGTTGGGGGTTGCTCTGGGCTCTTTGTACCCAGTGAGGATGAAGCTCAGGGAGGCAAGTACCACACTGGCCCCCAGGCAAAGGAGCTGCTCTTTGGTGGGGTGCAAGCTGCCAGAATGAGATTCTGCTCATGGCTCTCAGCCCAGCTCCAGCAATATCATCACTGCTTCCCCCAGCCCAGGCCCTGCCATTCCTGGGGCATGGACCAGGGAGCCGTCCTGGGTGGGGAGACCACAGTGGACCCTTCCTCCTGGACACTCAGGATGCGGAGTGTGCAGAGGAGAAGGCAGAGGCCTGGGTAGGACTGTCTCTACTCACTGCCTGGGTGGCAGCAGCTCAGCCACTGGTGGGCACTGGCCATGGGCTTGAGGTCAGTCCCGTCAGGACCAGGTTTTCCTTTGTACTGTGGCCTGAAGACCTCCTCCATAGGGTCTAGGAACTTGTGTGTGCCTGCAGAGCTGTATGTACTCACATGTGGGGGGTGTCTGTGTGTGCCTGTGAATGGCTTCCCTCTGCCTCTGACCCTAGGACTTACACTGGGCGTCAGGGCTGGTGTGGCACGGCCAGTTCTGTACTGGTCACCCAGCTGTGAAGGGGTGGGGTCGGGGCAGGCTTAAGCGGGCAGAGGACCTCCCTTCCTGCCCATTGTGAGCCTCAGAGGTTTGATGGCTGAGGCTGCATGGCTACTGCAGGGTTTCCCTCTTGACTGTTTGGCCCATCCAGTCCTTTCTTGCCTGCTTCCTGTCTGTCCCGTCCCCGTCCAGCAGTGGCTTGTGCCTCACCTGCAGATAACAGAGTGGACATTATCCTGTGTGGAATTCTTGCCAGAGCTCTCTGGATAGCAGATAACAGGCCTGGCCTTTGGGATCCATGCCTACGCCTGCCCTAGGCAGGGGCTGGGGTTGTCTCTGCCCCCCAGAAACCCTTTGTCCCCGAGTGCTGCAGTCTGAAGAGGGTTGGCCTGGGCTGACAGGCAGGTTCCCCTGGGAAGCAGAGCTGCCTGGTGCTGTCCAGCACATAGGTTAGAAGAAGGTGGCTGGAAGGGCCCGCTTGGTCTCTGGTGCTGCACGCCAGTGGCTGTGTGGTTTCTGCACTCAATGCTCTGCTTGCTTCCCCTGCCCTGATGTGGTGCAGAGAGTTTGCCAAGGAGCGAGAACGGGTGGAAAATCGCCGCGCCTTCCTGAAGCTGCGCCGGCAGCAGCAGATCGAGCGGGAGCTGAACGGGTACCTGGAGTGGATCTTCAAGGCTGGTGAGAGTCCAAGGGGTCAGGTGCTGCACTCCTGACCTGCCTGCTGTCTCTGTCGCCAGATCTGTTCTGCCTCTGGGGTGAGGTTTGGCGGAGGAAGGCTTTGAAATGAGGAGCCCTTTCTCTCCAGCTTACCTGGAGCACAGGCACCAGGCAGCCATATGGTGCTGAGGACAGCGTGTGGCCCAGCCTAGAGCTGGTTTCTATTCCTTAGAACTGAGGGCCCTGCCCTTGATCAGAGCCCTGGCTCTGGCCTCTGGGAGTTAGGACTTTGTGGCGCCCTTCTTTGGGCCTGGTCAGTGGTCTCCTCCATGGGGCTACCCTCAACTGCTGAGGTCTCACAAGTTGTTCTCCTGTGATCCGCTGTCCTGCAGGGCAAAGTGTGGGTGGGGAAGTGGGCGGGACTCAGCACAGGGTGCTTTCTGGTTCTTGGTAAAAGCAGCCCAGCCACAGGCCTGCCAGCTGCTGGAGTGTCAGCGCAGAGGTGGCGGGTTCTTCCAGGCAGGGTCTGCACTCATCTGAAGGCGTTGCTGGGGCCTGCCCTGTTGGGATGGAGCAGGAAGGCTCTGACCCGGGCTGTGTCCCTCACAGAGGAAGTCATGCTGGCTGAGGAGGATAAGAACGCGGAGGAGAAGTCCCCCTTGGATGGTAAGTGACTCAGTGTGGAGTGCGGACCTGGGGCTGGGTGGGCAGTGCCTGTGTGCATGCTTGCTTGTTTCCCACAGGACACGCTGCTTGCTGAGCACCCACACATTGTCGCCCTAACCAGACACAGGCCAGGGCCTGAGCCTAGCCTCAACACCTACACACAGGCTGTGGAAAGCACTGTTAGACAGAGCTGTGCCAGAGCTGTGTACCTGCAAGTCTGAGCTGAACTCAGTGTCCCGGGACTTGGGGTGCTGCTGCTCCCAAAGGCTATGGGAAGCTCCTGGGACCCCTGGGCCATGAGTGGGGCTGAGGGCAGGCACTGCTGCTGTCACTGGCGTGGCTGCCAGTACAGGAAAGCTCTGCCAGGCTGCTGCACACCCAGGGGTCTGAGCAGGTCAGCGCTGGCCTTGCCCCAGGGGAATGTTTCTGGTTTCCCTGGTGGCCAGACTTCCCCACTGACCTCATTTTAAAGAGAAGAGGAAGCAAACAGCCTCAAAATTCCTTGTCTTCCCTCCTCACTGGTGGAGAGGGGGCCCTAGGGGGCCTGGAATTGTCCTGCCTCAGCCCCAGTTTTAGGACAGGAGCTCAGGAAAGGCAGCCTGCTCTGTGAAGGGATCACCTGCCCTCATCTGGGAGGTACCCTGAGGTGGGTGCCTGGACAGCAGTTCACAGAGTCTCCACTACCCTTGGTTTAAAGCAGTGTTGAAGAGAGCTGCCACCAAGAAGAGCCGAAACGACCTGATCCATGCAGAGGAGGGTGAGGACCGATTTGCAGATCTCTGTGCGGTCGGTGAGTCCCTGAGGTCTGCAGCTCTGCCGGCTCCCGGCTGCCCATGGACTGTGCACCCAGCTTCCTCCCTGTCCCCAGCCACTCCTGGCTCTCTTCTCGCCCAAATGTGTGCTCGCTCATCACAGTACACTGCTAGCTGTGGCTGTGTGGAAAGAGCCCAGGGCTGTACGGATCCCCAGCTCTGAAGGGACCGAAGGTTTCCAGGTGTCTCTCTCAGCCCTCTGTCTCCATCCTGGGCCTAGCCACAGCCCCGGCTGCTCACTCGGGGAGCAGGAGGCTCCAGTTAGCTTATCCTGCAGAGCTGTTTGGGTTTCCTTAGTATTAGAAATGTCTGGCCCTTCCCACCATGGTCTGCCCCCGTGGGTTTTGCCTCCCAGGAGGATGCAGCTGGGGCTCCACCTGCTGCTGTGGGGGGAACCCAGATGCTGGCTGGGGACGTGTGTCACTGTGTGGGCTTGTGTCAACCCACTGTACTCACCTGCTTTCCTGAAATCTGAGTGAACCAGAGTCACACCTGTGTCTTACTGGATCATTACCCTTATGAGGTAGAACCCTAATAGAAAGATGCACACAAGTGGGCATGCGCAAGTGCACTCCTCAGCTTTTTTGTCTTCACTCAGGCCCCAGAAAGCCATGGTAGCCACGCAGAGCTGTGCTTCCTTATCGCCTGCTCGTCTCGGCGTGCATGGGCGCACATACATGACTTGCATGTACACACATACATGCGTGTAGAATTAGTGCAGCTTTTCCTGTTACACAAATAATTTTCTACAAATTTTCTCATGGATACCTTTTGGAAACCCATCTCTAGTCTGATTTCATAAAAGGAAGTGAAGAGTATTAAAAAAATCTTTTTCTGTGGCTTCTAATCATTTACATAACATTGAAATTCTCTGATATTTGTAGGTGAGATGCAACTGTGAGCCATATAGTCCAAAGAGAAAGGAAGGAGGGAAGGAAGGATGAAAGAAAGAGAGAGATAGAACTTAATCAATCTTGTCATTTATACTTTGCTAAGAAATCTTCCATTTTCTCTGGGTGTTCAAACTTGTTTGTATAGAGCTGCAAGTATATTGTCATATAATTTCTTCCATCTCTCCTATATTCAATCATTTGTGTGTTTATTCGCTCAGTAAGTGTTTATTAAGTGCCTACCTTTGCTGCTAACTGAAAAGCATCGGGGCTACCGATGAACAGACAATGAAGGTGCTTCCTCTTTTGGAGTTTTTGTTCCAGAGAGGGCATCAGGCAAGTAGGAAAATAGGAAGAATGTATAGTAGGTCAGAACTGTACTCAAAGGAGGAGAGCAGGGTTGGGGGAGGTCTGAAGGGGCTGGGGGTTGCAGTTCAAAGGCCTCAGGACAAGATTTGGCTTTCAGCAAGGAACTGAGGGAAATAAGGGAGCCTCCCCAGCAGGGTCAGGCCTTGAGGCCGAGAGTCTGGCCTGGGAGGAGGCCACCGCGAGCCAGCACTCAGGCATGGGTGGGTCTGCAGGGTTACTGTCTAGCTTCTGTGGTGGCAGGGTCTCTGGGTCCATCTGAACTCTGTGTTCAAGGTAAACTGAACTAGGGGAGGGGCAGTACCAGAGTGGTGAGTTCGCAGACCTGGAGGCGGAGGGAAGGGAATGCTGCTGACTGTTCCCACTGCGGCTGTGTTTTGAAGACAGACATGCAAGGTTTGCCGAACACTTGGTTGTGGGTAGAGGAGAGACATCGGGGGACAGGTCCACAGGTTTTGGCCAGGTGGCAGAGGGCCGGAGTAGCTCTGCCTGGGAGGCAGAACTGCAGGGGAGTGGGGTGGTGGGCCTGGTTTCTGCCTCAGTTCAGGACATCCTGGGTTTGGGATGCATGTTGGAAGGCAAGGCAGATGCATGTGTTCGTGCTGGTGCCTGGCACGTGGTTGGTGTGAGATACGGGGCTGCCGGGGAAATGTGCAGGCCCCGGCTGCCTCAGATCCAGCCATTCCTTTCGGGTCCCAGCGAGTCTCTCTTTGCCCTTCTTCTTTTTTCTTAATTAGGGTCATGTGGAATATACCTATATCTATATATCTGTGTGATCATTTTAGATACCAGATTTTAAATTTCTTCTCTTGGTTTTCAGTTTTAGTTTCTTTTTTTTATATTTAAATTTATCTTTCTGGGGTTTTTTGTTTATTATTTGTGTAGTTCTTAAAATATATAATTTATTCTTTTTTCTTCTTTAATAGTGAAGGTCTTTTAGGTTTACATTTTTCTCTACATAAAGCTTTGCTGTGATTTTTCCTTTAGGTCAGTTTCTAAATAATCTTTACTTTGCTCTTTGGGTCAAAAGTTATCTTAGGAGAATGCTTCTTAATTGACAAATAGTTACAATATTTTGATTATTATTTCTAATTTAATCAGATAGAGATTGGGAAAGGTCCCTTGTAAATCTCCACACTGAAAGTTTTCCGGTTGTAGCTTCATAGCTGATTTTTAAATTTCATTAGTGTAAGCAGGAGTATGTCCTATGTCTGAGAGATGTCAGCGTGTAGGCCTGTTGGTTGGAGTTCAGTTTGTTGATCATAGTTTGCAGTTCTTTGTGATTTTTGTCTTCTGGATCTGTCTAGTTCTGAGAGGTTTTGAGCATTCCCACTGTGTGTGTTTTTCATAAAGTTCCCTTTGTGTGTCTCATGGCTTTTGTTTGTGTTCTTGGCCATGGTGGAGTTTGACCAACAGGAAGTTAGGATTGTTGTGCCTTCTTCGTAAGTTACCTTTGCTCTGTGCAGCCTGCACTGTGTGGCTCTCCCATGCCTAATGTTAAATGCCATCCACCACTCTGCTGTTTGTCACTATCATTGTTTTTTATTTTTAGAATACATTTGCCTGGTACCGCTTTCCTTTTCTGTTCTTTAACATTTTAAGTATTCTTGTAAATTTATTTATCTGGGTTTTGCTTTTTTTTTTTTTAAACTGTCTTATGGTCTTTCTCTCTTTTTTTTTTTTTTTGTTATTTTTTGAGACAGAGTCTCGCTATGTAGCCCAGGCTGGCCTTGAACTCACAGTGATCCTCCTGGCTCAGCCTCCCGAGTACTAGGATTACAGGTGTGTGCCCATGCTTGGCTGGTCTCTGTTTTTGGTAGAGTCTATTTCTGTTTCGTGTAATGTTTGAAATGTGGTTTTTTCTTTCCTCATTACTTCATGTTTATTTTTTTTATTACATTACTCTTTCCTCTATTCTTCACCCTTATTTTGCTGCTTTGGTCAAGTTATTTTTTTGCCCTGTCTCCTGCGCATTGTTAATCCCAATGTTTTTTTTTCCATTCCGTAAGTGGTATCTTCCCTTCTCTCGTTTCATAGTTAGAAATATGATTCTTCACTTCTTTACCATTGTCACCACCAAGATGCTTTCTTTCCATCATTAAATTGTTCTGTTTCCATGTATTCTGTCCCAGCCTCATCCAGTAAGGGTTTCCCTTGGACTCATCCCACCCTGGTGGAGCCAGGTCACTGTTCTTGGCACCCTGTGGATGCTCCCAGGCCCGACCATCCTGTCCCTGCCTCTGTTGCACATCGCTGAGGCCTGGCCAAAGCCCCTAATTGACTTTGCAGCGTGCTCTCTTCTCTAGTCGTGGCTCACCACAGGCCCACGTCCTCGGCATCACCCGGCTCTGCCCTTTGAGGAGCCCTCACTCGGGCATCATGTGGTAGGCTGTGAGCTCTTGCGTGCTCTCAGGAGTCCTTCCTCAGTCCTCACCCCTAGTGGAGACCTGGACTGCTGGGGCTCTGTGGGTGTGACTCTGTCTTCCAGCTTCCCGCTGCACACCAGGCCCTGGATGCTGCTGGCCACTTCTCTGTCGGCGACATGTTCTCTGCCTGGTATCTGGAAACAAGGGGCTTCATCCTGCAGGCGCAGGTCTGCTTCCGTGAGGAATGTTTTCTTCCATTTGTCTGATTATTTCATCTCCTTTCCTGGATGTCTTTACTTCCAGAACTCTTGCCATTTCATTTGCCATCTCTGGGTTTGCTCCTTTAGCTCTCTTAATGATTTCTCTCGCTACACTTCCCCTCTGTTTCACACATTACTTTACTTATGGTTATCCCCTGTGCTATTAGGGTGGCTGTCAGGCCCTGAGTTGTCTCATCTATCCTACCTGACCCCACATGACAGGTGGTTCATGTTATTTTTAAGTGAAGAGCTTCCAGGCTGTGATGTCACTAGGCCAAGGGGTGACTGCGTTTGGGTCCATGTCAGCTTGTTGCTTGATCCATGTCACTTTTACTGCCCCATGCTAGGCACAGAGACACTCAGGAGGGACTCCTCTGCCTCCTTACTGGCCCCTGGGAGTTGTTGAGTGCAGGGTGAATTATGCACTGTTTTCTGTGCTTCATTCAGGGCCTGACACAAACAGTCTACCTGTTTATTGAACAAATAGTGTTGACCAGGGCTACCAAGGACTTGGTGTGAGCTCACCCTGCCCTGCAGCACCCAGGAGAAAGGAGGCACGTATGTGCTGCATCAGGCCTTCTTCCTGTGCTGAACTCTGCTGTCATTCACAGACTGCTTCAGTTTTTCATTTTCCCCTTGCTTGAAGATCCCAGATTTTTTTTCTTGAAATTGGCTTTTTCATTATAGAGACTATGCACTGATTAAGCTAAATTTGGAAAACGCAGAAAGTTGAAAAGAAGTGGTCCCTATCTTGCATGGTTTTCCCATGAAAGCTGGGATTTGAATGCCTTATTTCTCCATTTCTGAGAGAACCCCTGCTTTTCCTGGAGCTGGGTGGGGCTGCTGCCCAGCACAGAATCGAGCACCCAAAGCTGCTAACTGCATGCCATCTGCAGGCTTTGCATCCCCACCCCAGAGACCCAGACCCAGGAAGTGCTCTGTGGGAGTGTTGACCTGGGTCTCTGCTCCTGGACCCAGGGTATCCTGGCTTCTGTGGAGCTGGGTGGTGTCTCAGTCCTTGGTTTTGCTGGCTGCTGGCCTGGAGTATGGGTTGCCTGTGGAGCTGGAGTCCTTGCAGGTCAGGCTCCCCTTACCCTTCAGTGTGTAGGTAGAGTGAGGAGCTGGGGGCCTGCAGGGACAGTGTGGGTAAGTGTGGTTTTGCACAGATCTGGCTTTTGGCACGACAGCACGTTTGTGTGTGGGTGTGGGCACAAGTGGACATGTATGGAGTGTGGACAGACACTAGTGAAAGGTTGTGTTCCTGTGAAGCCATCCTCACATGCAGCTGGCTAGTCCTCACCTGGGTGTGTCTGGTGAGCCAGGAGGGACGGCAGGGTCTCCATGGACTTGGCTGTGTGTGCACGCAGTAGTGTATGCAACTCTTGGGTCCTCTTTACCCTCCTTCCCAGGGTGGCCCTGCCTGTGTTCATGGATGTGTGCTGGTATGCATGCTGGGAAATGTGTGTGAGCACTTTTCCGGCTGGGCCAGGCATACGCTGTCAGGTGTGCATGTGTGACTAAGTAAGGGTATGTGGGCTGCCGTGGGCTGTGTGTGTTCTGCCTGTGTGCGGGCCTGTCCTTGTCTGTGCTGCCGTGTGCCTTCCCCTAGACTGCTGCTTATGAGCAGATGGTATCTGTCTGAGCTGCTGGCAGTTCTCAGCACCCAGCAGGACTGAGAAGTCCCACCAGTGAGCCAGCTCCGACTAAGGGGCAGAAACTGTCCCAGTGGCGTCCAGGCCTGGGTCGTGGGAGGAGGGCTGGGATAGAGCAGTACCTTCTGTGGGTGTGGGTCAGGTGTGGTGCCCAGAGTTGTGCATTTGCACTTGGTCCTTGTGAGGCCATTCTCTGGCTGATGGACACACTTTGAGGCCCTCCTCCTGGGCCCTGTGGACATCATCTCCCCATCTGTCTCACATGGCCATTCAGCTCATAGACAAATTCTACCAGGGCAACTGAGAGCCTGGGCGTGTACTACACGTGTGTGAGAAACACACATGCTTATACAAGCCTGCATCTGTGCCTGGGGACCCCTGACCCAGATGGTGAAGCCCCCTGCAATGCCCTAACTGGGTAGCTGTGTGCTTACTCAGAGGACATCCCAGAGAAGAACACGTGCAGATTCTTAGTGCCCAGAGCAGAGACACTCTCCACGGTGCAGGCATGTCCTGCTGCAGGGGCACTACGTGTCCGGTAGACACTGCCAGGCACAGGGACACCAGATCCCCTGGGCACCCATGAAGGCCATTTGTTTGTGTGTCAGATGCTCAATGAGCCCAGCGCCATGCAAGGGGCCCAGTGGTTAAAGGACCGCATGGCCTCATCCAGGGAGTTTGTAGCTGGGAACTGAACACAGGAGAGGGCAGCAGGCAAGCATGGTGATAGGGTAGTGGAGTCACTTCATGGCTGGGATGGTGAGGAGAACCCTGTTTTAGATGGAGCACCCCGAGAGGGGTGCCCGTAGAGGTGACTTTGAGGCCAAGAACTGACGCTGAGGAGGCAGCTGTGGAAAGGAGACGCAGAGAGAGGCATTTTGTGCCCTGGGCGTGGAAGGGCCGAGGCAGAGCAGAGGTGGTTCATGGAAGGGAGGAACTGTGGTTGGGATGAGCAGGGAGAGAAGCAGGAGGTTAGAGCAGGGCCCGCTCAACCCCAGATGGTGAGGATTTGGGGCTTTTTGGGCAGGAGAGCAGCCATACATGTACGTAAATGCAGTCCATTATGGGGCCTGTGGTGCTGAGCCTAGGTCAGCCAGTGCTGCAGGACTCTCAGACGGCTGTGCGGAAAGGGACTGGCTCGGCCAGATGTGCATCCTGGGAAGGAAGCTGGGAGCGCCTGCCGAGTGCTGGGCTTGCAGGGCTGCCTTCCCGGAAAGTGACCAGGTGCGGGGTCAGAGCTAGTGACTGCCCACCGCCAGCCCAGTTTGGCTCTCCCGTCTGGTGCCCAGCGGGCATGGGCTCCCTGAGGCCTCCGATCCCTCATCAGGCGGGTGAGGCTGGGGCCAGGACCCTTGCAGGGTGTGGCAGAGATGATGGCCACAGTTGCTTACAGCCGGCCAAGGGCCCTGGGACAGGTCCCTGGGGTGGGTGTGTCCCGCAGGGTGTGTCCACAGGTAGGGTGGCCCGCGTCCTGGGGGCTAGTGGTCCCTGTTCCCTCAGCAAGCTGTTTGTTCTGCAGGGTCCCCCTTCACCCGGACTAGCCTGAAGAGTGGAAAGACAGAGAGCTCGTCATACTTTCGGAGGAAGGAGAAGATGTTCCGGTTCTTCATCCGACGCATGGTGAAGGCGCAGAGCTTCTACTGGGTGGTGCTGTGTGTGGTGGCCCTGAATACACTGTGTGTGGCCATGGTGCACTACAACCAGCCGCAGCGGCTCACCACAGCACTGTGTATGTACCAAGGGCACTGTGTCCAGGTTTTGAGGGCCCCTCTGTCCCTGCAGGCAGGTCCTGGCTGGTGTGATACAGGTCAAGGGGTCCTAGTTGCCCAGATGACCAGGGCCAGGCCTGGCGAGGCAGACCTGTGTCTTTCTCAAAAGGGCTTTAGACCCATAGACCAGGGGACTTCGTGTTGTGCTCCTTCTGCACTGAGAATGTGCCTCCTGCCCTGGAGTCCTGAAGAGGCAGAGTCCTGGCTTCTGTATTCTCCCAGCAGCCTTTTCTGGTCATTTCCGTTCTCCTTTACCATTGATTGGAGTGTAGGGGTGTTCATGACCAGAGCGGGTTTGTGTCCTGTGTCCATGAGCCCAAGGACCGTCGTGAGTATCACAGTTGTGCTTGTCTTGGTCCCAGCTATATCTCAGAAGGCAAGGAGGAAGATGCCAAACAGAGGGGCTTCTTGTGTCTGTCCCAGTCCAGGACCGACATGCAGAGCTGACCCCATCCGTAGGCCTTTTGAGCCTCACAGTGTCCCCTCACCCACTCTCAGGGGTCAGCTGTACTCACACTGGTTGATGTCTGCCATGGTTCTGTGGAACAAGACCTGTTTTGGGCTTTCAGGATGTTCTGGCTCCCTCTAGGAGGATCTGTGGGCCAGAAGCTACCCAGGACACCCAGGAGCCTTTTCTGCCCTAGAGAGCAGCCATCCTGGTCCCTAGCCCTGGCCCAGCTGCCTGACATTCTGCCCCCGATGGTGGCCTCACCAGAGTCCTGTAGGCAGCACTGTCCTCCTGTGTACCAGGAAACCGTGCAGCTGCTGAAGGTTGCTTTGGAGTCTCTCAGGGCTCCACAGGAGACAGGTGCACATAGGCTGTGCTGGCTTGGAGTCTGGCCTACAACTTCACCACCTTCTGTGGTGGACTCTGTTACTCGTCTTGTGAGGAAAGGGCAAAGAGGCAGCAGTCATGGGGATCCCAGGCATGCTTGTTTTAGGAGCTGAGGGATGTCAGCAGATGGGGCAGGGTGAGGTAGCTGTGGCAGCTGTGTGTGTGCTGAAGTAGCCTGGTTTGTTCTAGTTCTTGTGTCCTGGAGCTGGTAGTTTGGCATCAGGACTTGGATAGGGACTGAGTTCAGTGCTGCCCTTGGGTCCACCCAGTAGAGGTTGGGGGAGGCAAGGAATCTGCTTCTTCCTCACCAGCCAGCTGGGCTGGGGCTGTTCTTCCCACGCAGGACCAGTGGTGCCCTGCCCATGTCACTCACAGTCAGTCCTGACTTCCGGGTAGCTACTGCCTGAGCCAGCCAGTGAGTGAGTGAGGGGGAGCCTAGGCAGCTGCTTGTGCCTCTAATGGGTGGGAGCACCGGGCTGGGCTAAGCCTTTCCACTCTCTGTGGTTTCCTGTAGTTCCTGTCTCCACTGCCTCACTAGGGGAGAATGGCAGGAGGGAGAGGTGATGTTTGCAGGGTGTGGATGTTTCTGCCAGTGCCCAGGTTCTGTTTGACAGCTGGGCTGACCTAATAGGACAGGGCAGGCTTGCACCAGCCTCACCTTGTGGCCCCAGCCTGAGACCTGCACCCTGTGCCCTGTGGATGGGGCCGTGTGCACCTCAGCTGCTTGTCCACTGAGAGCTCATCCCAGTACTTCGCCAGATCTTCTGAGCCCAGACTTGGACAGTGAAAGGAGAGCCGTGAGGCCTTGTCGTCCTGCGAGCTGCAAGACAGATCACACCACCGTGCCGCGTTCGAAGCACACTGGCCTCTTCCTGTACAGAGTGCCGTTTTAACTCTTCTTCTGCTTCCCCCTGGGTTGGTGAATTGGAGAGAAAGGTGAGCCTGTCTCTCGTGCCAGCTCCTGTGGCACTAGCATCTGCTAGTTGAATGAGTGAATGAGCACCTTTCTTGGCTTCAGAGGGAAGGTAAGGTGTTTGAGGCTGAGCCACATCAACAAGATGCTGGGGCTTCCTGATCCCTTTCCCTGAAGGCTTCACCTTTGGCAGTTGTTGCACCAGCTCCTTGCAAAGTTCCTGTGCTCAGATCCTTCAGGAGGCAAGCTGAGGATGTGACAGCCTCATCCTGAGGTCTAGCTTGTAGGTGGCTGGCAGTCCTGTCCCCGGGGCTTCTCCCTAGTGGCCCTGTACGCATAGGAGCCTGGGGGCACAGGCAGAGCCTTTATGATGAGTGTGGAGGGACTTGGGTTTCCTGGCCAGGAACACTGAGTCTTTGCAGGCTGCTGTATTTTCCTGCATCTGCTGGGGTGTCCAAGCTGAACTGTGTCCTCCTTTCTTGAGCAAGCCTGGCCAGAGGGTCAGTGGCATCTGTGCCTCTGATGTTGGCCTTGCGGTTTCTCCAGGTAGTGTCTCAGCTTCTTGTTGTCCTGTGCTCAGTGTGGGAGCCTAGAGATTTTCCACCTGCTTCAGAGGCCAGGCTGGTGGTCGGAGAGTTGCTCCCAGCAGCTGGTTGTCCAGGTGCTCAGGCCACTGGGGGAGAGGATCCCTCCGCTCTGTCTGTTTGCATGGTGCCAGGTGGCTGTGGAGCCAGGAACTCTGCTTGTTCTGGGTCAGGACAGGAGAGGCAGATTTCAGGGTACACAGGGATGGGAAGTGTGTCTGTTTCATCAGGAGTGGTGTTTGCTTGAGGTCCCAGTCCTGACAGAGGCCTGGGAAGGCTGGGCTAGCCTCTGACCAGTTGTAGGTCTTTTGGTGGTTTGCCTTTATTCCCTTCTTTGGCTCTGCTCTGGTCTCAGAACTGCTCCTTTGGTTGGAGGCCGGGGCACCCCTAGCCTCTGGGATGAAGTAATCAGCTGATTCCACTTTGGTAGGAGGCAAAGACAGTGGCCTCAGGCAGTGGACATACCGGGGCCAGGCAGTCACCTCAAGTCCTGATGGGCTCTGCTAGTCCCCGCATACACTCTGCCACCGGCAGCCTAGTGCCGGAACCACTGTGGGGTCACCGCGTTCTCTTGCTTCGACTTTTTCCTCCTGCTCGGGCCGGGCTAGTGGGGTTTGTGTGCCTTCCAGCATCCGCGTGGTCTTCCTCTAGGCCTGAGTCCCTGGAGGTATGGTAGTGCTGTTGCTGGGACCTCTGGGTCAAGCCCTCCTCTTTCCCCATCATTCACTGACAGAGCAAGGAGTGGACTCACGCAGGCCCTTGGCTTGCTTTGTTGCCCCTGGGGCTCTTGTTGAAGGGCCCAGGTTGTTTGGGTATCGGAGTTCTCCCTCCATGTGGGAAAAACACGTGATCAAAGTTAAAATCCAACATGATTCTGTGGGGTCCCAAGGAAGGTGTCAGTAAGTCCTTGTGGAGGCAGGGGACCTGACAAAGAGGCTGAAGGGCCATCTGCAGTCAGAGCATGGATCTGGAGGTGGTCCTCAGCTTGGCAGCCCCAGGCCTCCTTAGAGGTGTCCCCTGTGACCTTGGGCCTCTCCTGAGCTGGTCCTGGAGCTGTGTCCCATGGGCTCTGGGCACTCACTGTTGCCTGGACTGGGACGAGTGTCTCTTGTGTCCCTTTCAACCATTCTTTGATTGGGCAGGGGTTTCAGAGCATGAGGGTGCAGACTGGGTCTGGGACACCCACCCTTAGCAAGGCCTGGTGATGTGGTACCCTCTGGTCTGGGCTGAAGGCCAGGTGGAGCCTAGCACTAACCTCCATCTTCTCCCGCTTCTCCTAGACTTTGCAGAGTTTGTTTTCCTGGGTCTCTTCCTCACCGAGATGTCCTTGAAGATGTATGGCCTGGGGCCCAGAAGCTACTTCCGGTCTTCCTTCAACTGCTTTGATTTTGGGGTGAGTGAGACACCTCGTTAAGGATTCCTTTTGAGTGTCTGGTGCATTGGAGGGGTATCCTTGCCTGAGAGTGTTCACAGCCCCTCCCATATGTGTACCCCATGTGGGTTGAGCTCTGTGGTCCTGTATGGGTCCCAGAGGCTGCCTAAGACTGAGAGGTACAGGGAGATGGCAGAGGGAGCCTGACTCCTTGGCTTGACTGAGGGAGAGTGCAGTGCAGCCACTCGCTGCTGGGGGAAGTCCTCCTTTCCTCCAGCCCTGCCACAGACTCATAGTCAGCTGTGGGCTCTGTAGCGCCTTCTGTACAGCATCTCGTCACCACAGAAGCCTCAGTCCCTAGCAGAGGTGGGAGACTGTGCTTCTGACCTGTCTGTGGATCCCACCCCTTGGTGATCCTGCCCTCTTTGGGGTGAGGGGCATGATGGGCCTGGGTCAGGGAAGGCTCAGGGCAGGGTGGGTGTGGTCCAGTTGGCGTGGCTCATGTGAGTGTCCAGACCAGGGCCTAGGGCAGGGGCCACCCAGGAGTCACTTTGCCTGGCCTTGGCAGAGTGCGTGGCATGGATTGGGCACATTGCAGAGTTTGCAGTCACTGGGGCCTCCTGGACCTCATGGGAGGAAGCTTCAGCTTGGAGATTCAGCTTGACTTGAACTTCCCCTTAACTGGGACTGAAGCTTACAGTTGTCAGAGCATCTGTGTCCACAGTGACCTTGGATCTTCACACTGACCCTTGCAGCTGGTCTGAGGCTGCCCTGCTGGTTTGTGGGGAGTCAGTGCTTGGCCCAGCTTTCTGTCTTTGGGTAGTGGTTTATACTGGACCATGCTGCCTGGGGCTCTCTCTGGGGCCTGGATACTTGTGGCTCTGAGAGATGATCAGGAGGAGTCCTGTCCTCTTAGTCTTCATGCCCCTGGTCAGAAAGAAAGGCTAAAATGTGGGCCAAGGCAATATGAGACATGTGAGCCTTTTGGGTGTGTGAATCTTCTGATCCCAGCTGACTAGATCACAGGACCTGGGACAGTCTACACATAGCTGACAAATGATTCTAAAATGTACCAATTTTAAACCACTGAAACCTATTCTCACACATCTCTGTGGATCAGGAATTCATGTGTGGCTTAACTGGGTACCTCTGGCCCAGGTTCCCCTTAAGGCCCCCAGCCAGTTGAAAAGTTGCAGTCACTCCAAGACTTACTCGGCATTGGAGACTTTGCTCTTCAGCTACTCACATGGTTGCTAGCATGCTTTGTCTGGGTCACAAGACCTCTTTGTAAGCTCCCTGCACGTTTTCACAGCATGGCAACTTGTGATCTAAGGCAGTGGGAGCAGGGGGTGAGTGGATGGGGAGGAACCAAATAGAAGCTGCCTAAACTTGAAGAGGTATCCCATCAGCTTTGCTGAGTTCTTCTTGTCAGGAGGCGCAGCCCACAGCTGATGGTCACGAGGACTGTCTCAGTCTGCCTACCATAGGCTGGCCTAGTAATTCTCACCCATACCAGTGTAAGATGCACTCAGCTATCCCTGCTCCTCAGAGTCTCGCCCTGTTGAAACATCGGCTCAGAGTGTAAAATCTCATCTCGATCAAGTCCAAGTGCGGTCCGGGTGCCTTGGGTGTGGTCCAGGCACCATGGGTATGGTTGAGTTGCTATGGATGTAGTTAAAGCCTCATGAGTGTGGTCCAGGTATGTCAGGGGCACCATGGGTGTGGTCTGGGTGCTGTAGATGTGGTTGAGGTGCTGAGGGTGTGGTCTGGGTGCTGCAGGTGTGGTCCAGGCACCATGTATAGCCGAAGTGCCATAGATGCACTCTAGACATCATGAGTGTGGCTCCCCAAGTGCAGTGTTTGCACTTCCTCTTATCTGTCGCCCTGTGAAACTTGACAGGTTGTCAGCTTCTGCATCCAGGACCCAGTGGAGACAGACCTGAGAGGGCTGCCATAGACGTCCTGTTCAGTAAGGGGCCAGTGGCTAGCTAAGAGAGCCACTGGCCATAGCCGTTCTGAACCCAGCTGGATGAGTGTGGGTGATCAGTGCGTAGCTGTTCTGGCCTCGTGCTCCCTCAGGGCCTCCCTGTTCATGAAAAGTAGTCCCTCCTTTCAGATAAATAGCTTTCTCAGTCTATTTCTGACAGTAGGATTTGGGGAATCCAGAAATTTATTTTTGTTTTGTGTTGTCCTGGTTCCTTTCAGTCCAGGCTGGTGATGTTTCTACATATATGTCTGTTAAGGATATTTTGGTATTTGAGAATATCTTTGTGGTATGTTGCGAACCGGCTTGGGCTTCAGTCTGTTGGACAGAAGCCGTTCCCACAGCTCTTTGAGCTAAACTGATCTGCTGAGTTTCCTGCTGAGATGATACTGATCAGCACCCACCCTCTGGTTCTGGAGGGCCTGCGCCTCTGGACCACAGCCGGGAGGCCAGTCCATCTCTTTGGGTCTAGAGGAACGTGCCATCATGTGCCTAGAGGTGTCACTGAGCACTGCTCTCAGGCACTGCCTTTGATCTAAACAGACGTCCCGGTCTTGCGTTTGGCTTCATCGTTAAGGCCATGCCATTTCTTAATGTTGGCATCATTTATATCTGGAGAGACGGAGCATTTTTAGAACTGCACATTCTCACTTTTTCTTGTTGAATAACGCTTTCTTCAGTGTACCTCTTTCCTCTCACCTTTGTCTTAAGCAACAAGGGCTGCACCTGGAGGCAGCTTACAGAGGGATGCAGCCGTGCAGGTGCATACACACAGGACACGCACAGGTACCCGTTGGTGCACCGTGTGCATGAATACATGTACAGATACAGATGTATTCCCTAAGGCTGACATCATCCTCATTGCAGGTCATCGTGGGGAGCATTTTTGAAGTGGTGTGGGCTGCCATCAAGCCAGGAACCTCCTTTGGGATCAGCGTGCTGCGGGCACTCCGGTTGCTGAGGATCTTCAAAGTCACAAAGTATGTCATCTGTGTACTTCTGGGAGGGAGGGAGGGGATGTGAGAGTAGCAACACAGGTCCAGGAATCAGGGTACCTGGAAGCTCTTTCTGTTGCTCATTGGTTTAACTGTAGGTGTTGGTTAAAAATAGCATGTGCTCAGGCACCATTCTAACAAATCTTGTTGGGGCCAGGTGTGTCCTCAGGGTCGCTCTCCATTGGCCCCAGTGTTGGTGGCTTGCTTCCTAGTTCTCTTATTATGTGGCTCCCCATAATTCCCCACCGTCCCCTCTCTTGAAACCAACAGTCCTGTCTTCCTAGCCTTCTAAGGGAACTTATTTTATAGTTGGTAGAGGAGTTCTCAGATGGAAGTCCTTTTGCTATCCTGCCCAGTAGTTTTTTTTGCTTGTTTTTGGTACCGGGGATCGAACTCAGGACCTTGCGCTTGCAAGGCAGGTGGCAGCATCACTGAGCTAAATCCCAAGCCCCTGTTACCTGCAGGTAGAGTGAGGCCTCAGCCCCTGACCTTGCCAGAGCCAGCCCAGTGCCCACATGGCTGCTGTTGCAGCCCCGCATCCTCCTGGCTGACTCTAAGCCTGCATGGTGACGACAGTGACAAGACTGTTTTCAGCCCAGTCTCACTGGAGTCTTTGACCCTGCAAGTGCTTGCTCCCTTTGCCTATGCGGAGATGAGGTTTAAGGAGGTGGTGTGATGCAGTTAGTGATGGGGACCTGAGCTCAGACCCTGCCCCTCACTGTCAGAACTGCATGGGGATGAGAGAAAGACCCACTCCACTGTGTCTTAGCAGTAGCAGAGACTGCTCAGCCTGTCTTACCGTGGCCAGGCTGCAGGACCGGCTTGTCCTGAGTTTTGGAGGATCTCTGAAGGGTGTCCTTGGCAGCTGAGCCTAGCATCTGGGGCCCCTGAGGTCCAGTGGTCTCAGCACTGAGCCCAAGCAGGACCTGGGCTCACAGGTGGCCTCTCCTGGTAGATTAATGTTCTGTTGGTCTTTTCATTTTAAATCCAAACCCCAAATCATCTGAAGGTACATGGAAGAATGAATGAAGAAAAGGTTGAGGCAGAGTTCAATTCAGTTTGATCCACAGATGTACGCTGAGCATTTTCTGGGGCCAGTCCTCAGGCCTCCACTGCTTTCTCCTTGCCGCTGATAGGTATAAAGGAAGTGACCACAGGGGGCACTTTTTTTTCTGCACCGGGAATCAAACTCAGGGCCTCATGCTTGCTGAGCAAGTGCTGTACCACTGAGCTACATCCCTGTGCCCCGCTTTTCCCCCTAGAACTGGGGATCGAACTCAGGACATTGCGGTCACCAGGCTGGCACAGAGCCACTGAGCTACATCTCCGGCCAGGGGCCACCTGTTTCTTAACCTCAGGCCTGTGTTCCCTGCCAGGAGGTTGGTGACCCTTGCTCTGAGGCAGGCTGGCTCCTGCCAACCCAGGAGAAGGCAGGATCCCTTTTCCAAGTCTTCTACTACTGCTTCCACCAACCCTCAGGCCCCTTGTAATAGGATATAGAGCACAGCTGGGCCTCTGATGTGGATGCTGCAGAGAAGGGTGCCACCTGGGCCCAGGGATCCCCAGTCGGACCACCGTCTGTCCCTCTACCCCTCTATTCCAGGGCTGTTGGACAGGATGTGCCAGGCACAAAGGCTAGGGGAATGTCTCCGGGGGAGCTGGGTAGCTCTGGATGTCTGGTCAGCGGGCTCCTGGGAAGAGTCCCCAGAGGCTGGGGACAGTGGTTGCAGCCATCACACAGCAGTGTGGCATCGGCAGACAGGAGGAGCCAGTGGCACTTTGGGGTGGGTAGAAGGGCGGGGCTTATGGATGCCAGGGAGATGGAATTGCGTGGTGCCACTTCCTGTGCCCGATGTCCTAGTCCTTAGTGAGAGGCGCGCTCCATCGCGGCATGTGGCAGACCTGAGCTGAGGGAAGCAGTCAGCCTCTCTGGTAGGCTGAGGACAGACAGTCTGCATTTCATGTGGTGCCGGGTCCTCTTGGTGGCTGATTGGGCACTAGGGAGTAGAGGAGGAGGGCTGAGGGTGAAGTCTGTGTCTGCCTACTGAAAGGGCAGTGGCATCATTCTGCCAGAGAGGATCAGGAGCAGGTTATGGAGTGTGAGGGTTAGTGCAGCGCTGCCTGCCTACCTGCTTTGTCTGTCGTCCCTTGGGCCTCAGGCTGAGCAGCCCTGGTGACGGGCATGGGACTCCAGAGAGACGCTCAGACACACGCATGCACGCATGCACGCACGCACACACGCACGTATGTCTTAGGCCTTGGAAGGCCACAGAGGTGGATGGCTGCAGAGAGTCTGGAGGAACATGGTTACATCTGGGCACAGCCCAGGGCTCCAACCACACTGCTGCCCGGCAGGTACTGGAACTCCCTGCGGAACCTGGTGGTGTCTCTGCTCAACTCCATGAAGTCCATCATCAGCCTCCTGTTCCTGCTCTTCTTGTTCATCGTGGTCTTTGCTCTGCTTGGGATGCAGCTCTTTGGGGGACAGTAAGTGGGTCGAGGTGGGGGAGGATAGGACCAGTCCCACTGGGGAGGCAGAGCTCACAGAAGATGGTGCCCCAGGCCTCTTTTCTGCCTTCCCTTCCTGAAGGCCCTTGAAGAGGCTGGTGATGCTGAGAAAGCCACCCACCTGCAGCCCGTGACAGCACATTGTCGCCAAGTGTAGTTCTTGCTTCTGGTGGGACTGCCTCTTCCCAAGGCTTCCTGTTTTTCCAGGTTCAACTTTAAAGATGAGACTCCAACAACCAACTTTGACACCTTTCCCGCTGCCATCCTCACTGTCTTCCAGGTGAGGGCCGTGTCTCCTTGGCTTTCCTCTCCCCTGCCAGCCCGTCCTTAGCTGCTCAGCACAACCCAGATACGCAGAACCTTCCACAAAGCAGATATGAGCCTGAGCCTGGACGGGGGAAGCTGGGTACGCTGATGATGCCCCGAGGAGTAGGTATAGCTCTCTGGGGACAAGGCTTCAAGCCACCGGGGCATTTCTTAGCCCCAGGCACCTGGAATCACTTGTCTTTTGTCCACTGGGAGCATTCAGCGTTCTCAACTTCTCCAGTAATGCGTAGGCCCAGTGGCGCCTCTGTTCTCTTTCGACTGAGAAACGTGCTCACCACAACACTGGGAGGCCCAGCTTGGGCCCCTTTTCTGCATGGTAGAGACCTTCTTGGCTCAGTAACCTCTGGCCTTTTGGATGGCCCCCTTCTAGGACTCTTGTGTAGGCACCGTCTCCTTTACAGGTGCTGCCAGGACTGGTCGTGCCGGTCGGGTAACGCTGTGTTCCTGTCCCATGGTGCCTATGTGGATGGTGGGGTTGGGTGGCTGTTGTTCTGCCCATGGAGCCCCTTAGGGAGGCCCCACAGGCTGCAGGTGCCCAGGTGTGAGGAGTGGCCTTTGCCTTCCACTCTCTCAGAGAGGGAGGGGTCTCTCCCACAGGCAGACTGGGCCAGACCAGGCGATTGGTCCCAGTGATGTTCACGACTGCCCCTTCTCACGTCTGCTCCCTCACGGCCCTCTTGCTGGGAGCCCTGCGTCCATCCACTTGGTCACGGGCACACAGAGCCAGCTCTCCCAGGTGAATGTCTCCGCCGGCCTGTGAGGACCTGGGGCTGTGCCTGGCCCTCCTTCCTCTCTGCCTCACCCTCCGGCAACGCTGCCTCTTCCCTCCTCCTTGGTTCCCTAAGTGCAGGCAGCCCCTTTCAGCTCACTGTTCTCCCTTCTCTCACTGAGGCGTGGGCTGCTCTGTGTTGCTCACAGGCTAATGACCTCCAGAATCCAGGGCTTCAGTGGAGACAAAGTAGGGTGGCACCGACCACAGGCTGTCCTGAGGAGTGTGGTCCACCTGGGATGGGAAGGGCTCTTCTTCATGGGGGCGGGATCAGGCTGCCCAGGCAACAAACAGGCCAGGGAATTAGGAGGAGCACGATGTATGGTATGGCCACAGGTGGCTCCAGGCTCTGGGCCAGGTCGGGAGGGCTGTGTAGGCCCGGTGAATAGGCCTTGCCCACAGCAGTCAGAGGAGACTTCAGGGTGGGGGGCTGACAGGCTGGCAGTTAGATGGTGCTTTCTGTGTCTGTTGCCAGCAGAGGTCTGAGCCACAGTCATGAGGAAAGGTGCCCTTCCCTCAGAGGGCCCTGTGACCAGGCCTTCCTAAAAGGAGCAGAGTCCGTAGATGGTAGAGAGGGCAGAGGCACAGACACTGGACTGTATCTGGCAAGAGGCCGGTGGGCTGGGCATGGGAGACCCACAACCTCAGAGGACTATGAATGTGGCTTGGCCACTCTAAGCTCTGGGGAAGACGCCAGGCCCTTCTGCCGAGGACAGAGAGGGAGAGCTGGAGGCTGCCAGAAAGACGGCAGGACCAGGACAGCACTGGGCCAGGGCAGGCCATTATCTCCACAGGGGGCCCCTAGACCAGAGGCCTGAGCTGGACCAGGAAGGGAGTCCCCGCTTCTGAAGTGGGCCAGGCACGGTGACAGAGAGGACGAGAGAGGAGGGAGAAAAACATCCGCTTTGTGCAAGGTGACCTACGAACAAAAACTTTGCTAAACACTGACGCCCTAGGAGAGGACCAGCAGCACCCGTGGTCAGAAGGTGAAGTTATTCCGGAGAAAAAGGATGGCAGAACAAGGGCAGGGACTGTGAGCTGAGTATGCATGTGGTCCTCCAAGAGGCAAAGGAAGAGCCACGCAAACCCCAAATTGTGGGAAAAGACAAAGAATAGGTTCAACCGAAAAGGAACTGAGCAGAAATCCTGGAAGTGAAAAATACAGCTATTCAACTTAAAGAAAAAGATGGACTACACCCTGGACGTGATCCTAGGGAGGGAGGAACCACAGTTGGAATATGTGAAGAGCCCAGCACACGGCAGTATGGAGAGAGGATCGGATGTCGGGGATGGACGGGGCGGGAGCTTCAGGAGTGGGGTAGGGCTGGGGCTCAGTGGTAGAGCTCTTGCCTAGCATGAATGAGGCCTTGCCTTAGATCCAAAGGACCGAAAAGGGAGAGAGGGGAAGAGGGAGAGGGAGGGAGCGAGCAAGAGGGACCCCCCAGTGTCCTTGCAGAGGCCAAGCAAGGGTAACAGAGTAAGTCCAGACTAGCAGCACTGTGGCAAAGTGAAGACTCTAAAAGCTCTATAAAAGAAAGATCTATAAAAGAAGGACATCTAGTCTGATAGCAGACTTCTCGTGAACAATAGATGGCAGAAGGTAATGGAAGTATTGGAGTCCAGTCTCAGCCTGCTGAGTCCAGAGAACTACGGTTCCAAGTGAGGGGAGGACAGACACTTCACATAACCCCGCCCCAGCCAGTGAAAGCACTGTGAACACTTACACAGTTAAGCGTATAATTTAAAAGAAAAGTACATGACTCCAAGAAGAAATGACCACTTCAGAAGTTGAGTAACTAATAATTCCTACCCAAGCTAACAAGTCCAGACAGTTTGAAAAGTGAATTCTGCTATATATTTAAGAAGGTATTCCAGTTTTCTACAGACTACTCGCTCGAGTAACTTGGGCATGGAAAACTGAATGAGAACAAGATCAGAAAAGAGAAATGCAGATGGCTGTCACAGGCAAAGATGAAGGGGTCCAGAGGTAAAACCAGGAATCAAGTCCAGATATGGTCAGCAGCTGTCTGTGTAATGAATTCTACAGCGCTTCGCAGAATGTAAGATCAGAAATTTAGCTCATCCCGTTGCCAGATTGTGGAAGAAAACTCCAAGAAAAGCAGAGTACCATGAGCCTGGCAGCCTGGCAGTTGCCGAAGCTGGTGAGGAACGTGTGGGTTCATTATGTGCTCTGCTTTGTGCGTCTTTAACATGCCTGGAAATTTTTTTTTTCTAAAGAAAAAAACCAACACTCCTTCCAAATAAAAACTGGTAGCAGATCACATTAGTGTAAGTGGTCTTAGTACTGTAGAATAAGGAAAAACGAAATCAAGATTTTCAGAATGAAGAAGAAAAAAAAAATCACCGTTCACAAGTGCATTATGTGTGCACACAGAAAACTCAAGTGCTGTCATTGCAGACGGTGGGGACAATTTGGTATCTGTGAAGAAAAACACGAAACTGGATTCCTACCTTACATCAGTATTGAAATTGATTCTCATTGGATTAAGTCCTAAATTGAAGGAAACCTAAAATCTTAGCACACACACACGAGGCCATTGTTATTAACTCCAGATAGGGAAGATTATTTTAAAGAAGATGAAGATGCAAACCATAAAGGAAATGAGGAAGGAATTTGATTCCATTAAAATTTCTGTGTATCAGCAGACACCATTAAAAGATAATGGAAACACCCAGAGTCGGGGAGGACATTTCCAGTGTCAGCAATTAACCAAGAAGGAATTAGCTGATAGAATGTATGGGAAACTTTCACATTTCAGAAGGACAAGACAGATAATGTAGTAGGAAAGGCTAAAGATATAAGCAAGTAACTCAGTGCCATAGTGGCACGAGGGTGTGAGGAGACTTTCCCGCCTGCTCCGGTGGGGTAGGGTGTGACTGGCACAACCACCTTGGGAAACACCTGCAAGTCAAAGGTGTGAATGGCCTACTGCCCCGCAGTCTGTGAGAGAGACTTCTGACAGGTGCAGAGGAGAGACAACGGCGAAAACCTGACAGTGCCGTCAGGATGAAAAGTGGATGAATAAAGGGAGGAAAGCTCTGTTGATACTTGTACGAGTGAGCAGGTTTATGTGTTTTGACACGTGAACTTCAAAGTGGAGTCCAGAGTGAGAACATCAGGTGGAGGAACAGCGTGTGGCTGATGCCTTCCTGTGCATGCCGCGCACACAGCTGCTCTGTGAACAATGTGTGTGGCCTGCTGCAGGATTGTGGATCTGTGATTGCGGCTCCCCATGGCGATGGTTGTGGGCAACAGGAGCCATGCAGTTGTGACAAAATGTTAAGTCTCTACTTTGGTGGACAGGTGTTATCCCCTGTACTTTTGTATATAACCAGGCTGTGAGGATGAAGCCACAAGGCCTGGTGGCAGGGCCTGGGAGAGTGAAGGCCATCATGTGTCCCTTAGCAGCTCGTGCCCCTCTCTGCCCTCAACTCCTTTCACAGCAATAGCATTGCCTCCTTGCTGGCCTTGCTCACCTCTCTTGGAGCTTCCCAATTTTGCTGAAAACCTAGAGTACATTGTCTCTTAACCTGACCCAGGTCGGTATGTGTCCCAAATGTGCTTTCGGACATTTTTCTGCAAGATCCTAGGCTGCCTAGACCTTTGGAACCACCTTCATCTAAAGACCCTTGAGTGTGCCCTAATGTGGTATGCCCCGATCTGCCCCTGGGTGTGTGCACATGCACTGTGTGCAGTGCGTGCAGGTGTGCCCTGTGGTGTTCTCCTGCAGATCCTGACAGGAGAGGACTGGAATGCAGTGATGTATCATGGGATCGAATCGCAAGGTGGGGTCAGCAAAGGCATGTTCTCCTCCTTTTACTTCATCGTCCTGACGCTGTTTGGAAACTGTATCCTTCTGGGGAGCTGGGGTGGAGGTGGTCCACCTCCATTTTTCCTCCCATTCCCCTGCCCTCCATTCAACCCCTGCACCCCCCCCCCCCACTTACAAAGACTTTGTGCCCCACTTCAACAGGACACTTCTTATGGCTACCCCTTGGCTCCCTCAGGAGGACAAGGAAGGGGAGGGACTTGTCAGTTGTATGTTCTTAGAGCTAAATGCAGATGCAAGGTCCCCAAGGTTAGCCCAAGTGACAGATCTAGAGGCAGTACACATGGCAGATGTTGGCTTAGGAAACACTCTAGCAGCCTTCTGGGGCCCACAAAAAGGTGGGAAACTTGGAAGGCCAAAGGCAGCAGGGCTTCCTACCCTTCTGATTTGATAGAATTTTGGCACCCTGCTGTCAGAAATCTCCTCCTGCTGAAAACCACCCCTGGCAGAGAGATGCGGAAAGACTCCCATGGAGGGCTGCGGAGGGCTTTGTCTACAGCCTGGTGCTGGAGGACCATGTGCAGGGCCAGGCACACACAGCAGCTGGCAGTGAGCTCTGCTTCATGCAGAGGCCATGTGGGAATGTGTTGGGGCCCAGGAGAATCCAGAAGACGGAATCCACAGGGTTCGTGATGCAGGGTAGGGTTCAGCCAGGAGAGCCAGATGCAAAGGTGGTTGCTACAAACGCATGTAGGAATGCAGGCCCAGGAGGCCACTCTGGGGGTGTAGCTCTGTGTCAGATCTGGCAGGACCTCGGAGTATGCCTTCTACCAGGCTCCCAGGGGCTACTGTGCTGCTAGGCTGGGTCCTCTGTGCGGAGAACTTCTGTGGTAGAACCTCCTAAAGCACCTCAGAAAGACCTGAGCTGGGATAAATGTCTTGTGAGTTGTCGCAGCCAACCTGCCTGCTCCGAGCATCTCTCTCCTTCTTGTGTACTCCTCACCTCATCTCTCTCACTGTCCTGGTGACCACCTATCCCTCCAACTTTGCTCCTCCTGTTTCTGTCTCTTGCTTTCTCTCTCCTGACTCCCTGTCTTACCCCACCAGGAACTCCTGCCTCTGCAAAGGCGTCCTGTAGGTGACAGCTCAGGTCCTGGGCCCCAGGATGGGGGTCTGGCCTCACATGACTGAGTGTGAGGACTCAGAAGGGGCTGGAACTTGGGGGACAGCATTTGCTTTGGAGATGTGTGAGCCTGGGCCAGTGCAGGCCGCTGTGGTTGGCAGAGGGAGGCGGCTGCAGTGTTAGCCTCAGCAGGGGACGGTGGTGTCCAGGAGATACTGCTGTCCCGGAAAAGTAGTGGCTTGCCTCAGTAGGATCCCAGCACTCAGGCCAGACATGTCACCTGCCATGTGTCCATTCCCAGTCCAGTCAGGGTGGCTTCTGCTACACTTGTGTGTCCCTTTGGCTGGGCTCCTAGGGCATAGCCCTTAGTCCTCGGCATGGAAGGGCCTCTGAGCAGTCCATGGTTGTGCCTAGCATTCTGAACATTGCTTCATTGGAGATCAAGCTCTTCATACATGAGACATTTTTGGTTGTTAGGACTGGGACTACAAGCATCAAGTAGGTCGGGGGTGCTGTTCCACGTCCTGCCATGCCTGTCCAGCCCAGTGTGCCAGTTGTGCCAAGGTTGAGACCCCTGAAATGATGAGATGACCTAGGAGGGCAGGCCTTGTGGCTGTAGTCTGGTGGGACCAGTGGTGGTCACAGTAGGGAGGGCTGCTGTCAGCATAGGGGACGGTCCTACAGAAATACTCAGCAGAGCGATGAGCTCTGGCCAGAGGCAGCACCCCGTGATGGGAGGAAGATGCCTTTTGCAAGACACTTTGGTGACTCGAGATAAGAAGAGTGAGGGCCTTCCCTGGAGAGATTTGCAGAGGACCTGTGCTGTGCTGGGACCTGGGGCAGGTCATTTACTTTTGTGCTTTGGCTTCCTTGTTGCTGACTGACGGGGGTAGTGGCAGCCTCTTGCCTCGGGGTTCCTGGGGTCAGGTCAGGGTAAATACAATGCTGGGTGTTTGGGCTGCTCTATACCTTCTAGCACTGGTATTGTTCAGGAGAGCTCCTCGAGGGAGGGGCGCCCAAGAGTCCTTGTAGGAATTTGATGTGAAAGGAAAGGGGAAGATGAGACTGGAAGGCATCTGGGAACCACCTAGGACGGGAGCAGGGTAGTCACTGTGGTCTGGGTCGGCATAGGTAGGTTTGTGTACTGACTGTCTGCCTGGGGAGGTGTTGGAGCCCCAGCCAGAGCCTGTGAAAACAGATATTTGTTGCAAGGCTTTTCATGCTGACCAGAAAATGGGAGAGGTAAGGACAGGCAGGCAGAACCTGTGCTCTCTAAAGACAGATTGACCCAACACAACCTTGATGTCAGCCCTGAAGAGCTAGATGGGGAAAGGTCCATGTGGCTCTTAGGGGAGATTGGGTGGTATGAAACTGAACAGAGGAGGGGATAGATGGGGCTTGGGGGGGGGGGAGAGAGAGAGCTGGGGCTTGGTTAGGGGGGTATCTGGGGACAGCAGGGGTCTGAGGGGCTGGTGGTGCCAAGGGAAGCAGGCTGGAGTAGCGTTGTGATCTGGGGAAATGGGAGCCCTGGGGGATGTGACTCTGTGGGATGGTTTTGGAGCTGAGGGCTTCCTTCCTTAACTGGAGCCAACCAGATACCCTGCTGAATGTCTTCCTGGCCATAGCTGTGGACAACCTTGCCAACGCCCAGGAACTGACCAAGGTAGGTAGGGATGCCACTTGCAGCCTGGGTGTCAGGAGAGGATGGGAGTTAGTTCAGGTCACTCTGGATGAGGCTGCAAAGTCATGGGGGAGGTTCTGGTTATGGCTCCATGTAACTGTTGTTCAAGGAGTGTCTTGCGGTCTGAGCAGTTGGAAGTTAGTCTGGGCTCATGTTTTAGCTGTGGGAACGTGGGCTAAGAAGGCAGACTAACGGACAGGTTCCCAGAGCAGCTGTGGCCTGGGGAGAAGGCTGGACAGGAAGGAGGGGTTCAGACTGGGGAGGGCTGTCCCAGCCTCAGGAGTGAAGGCCACAAGATGCTCCCATCAGAGCAAGCGTGTGGTGTCAGGGAAGGATCCCCTAAAGATGAGGTGTGTGAGGTGGGCCCTCAGGAAGGTCCTGCTCTGGAGACCCTAAAGGGCAGTGAGGGGACACCTGCAGTGCTGCCTCAGATTCTGGGCATGGCTGGAGCCTGGAAGAGCAGCTGGTACTCTGTCTCAGCGCATCTGTGCCACAGCAGGATGGCCTCTCCAGGCAGTGCCCAGCAGGTGCCATTCAGTATTTGTCTCTCCTCCTAGAGCCCAGTGGGGGATGTGATTACACGTTTCCCTCTGTGGTTTCCCTTCAGTTGACATGGCCCCCTACCTGGTCATCCTTGCCTCACGGCCTTGGACACCGCGGTGGCTGGCCACCCAGGGTAGCCTCAGGCCTGTGCTGTGGTTCTGCAGTACCACTGGCCTGCCTGTTGCTGTCATTAACTTGGGGCAAGGCTTAGTCTTATTGTCTCAGTGTTCCAGGCCCTGGGCTGCCTTGGCTGGGGAATCCATGTATCTGTGTATCCATAGATGTCAGGTTTTCTGGGACCACATGAACTTGAGGTGCTTGGCAGCATTGATGATCAGATAATCAGTTGTCCCAGGGCAAGGTGAGCTTGAGTTCCAACCCTCCCAGTATTTTCAAGCTCTCCTGTGGGTGAGGATGTGCAGTGGAAGCGATTTCCTCAAGGACCTGGCCACATATACCTTCTGTGATTGGCTCTGACTTAGGGATTCCTCCACCTTGCAAGTGGGACTAATGGAGGCCTGTCTCTCTGGCCATCGAGCTTGCTCAGCTGACCAAGAACCCCAGAGTGTAGGGCATGACCTTTCCCTTCCTTTATAGTGGTACCTCAGTTCGCGAACTTAATTTGTTGTATGATTTTGGAAAAGATGGCCATGTTTATGTTTGTGTGGAAAAGATGGCCATGGTTGTGTTTGTCACCTGATGAAGAGTTTGCAAACAAAAACAAAATTTTGCCAAACATTTCTGTTTGCAAACCAAATTGTTTGTAAACAAAAGCATTCGTGAACAGAGGTACCACTGTATTTCCATAAATACAGTATTCTTTATTTTGTGAAGTGGGAATAAACTTAAGTTGACTCCTTTGTAGACCTTTTAGGTGACTCTAGAATAGTCCTTGAAGTGATTAGGGTGCCCATGCCCTAGAGGGCTGTTAACCAGGAGTGGTTCTAGGCCTTTGAGGAGGGCCTTGCTGGGAGTGGTCTGTGTAGACTAGCTTTGTCTTCTTGCTGGGCCTAAAACCTGAGGATCTCTTCTCTATGACAGAACTTTTCAGAAAGCTATCAGGGGATTTAATTTTTGCCATTATTGTGCCTCTAAGAGCAGATTCATGGATATTTTGGGGGGATGTTAGGAATGCCAGTTTCCAGGGAAACCAGGTAGGCCTGGGCTTGGGGGTTTTGTGGAAGCCGTCATGGTCCCAGCAGTTCAGATGGCCCCTTTTAGGCCATGAACTCAACCCAGAGCTGCTGATCCAGAGCCCAGAAGTACAGCATGTTGGTTATGACTTGGGGTCAGAGTCAGACAGTCTGTCCAGATGTCCATTCTTCCCAGGCAGAAGGCAGAGGTGCCTGCACACACATAAGCATATGTCCATCCCTGGGGGCAGAGAGCCATGTGGAGCTTTACAGCCATAGCTGGGGTTGGTTGGAAAGGTGTGATCTCATGAGTCCAGGCAGAAAATCCCAAAGATTGTGTGTTCCCCCACTGGAGTGCTCCTGGTAAAAGCCCTGGGGACAGTGTTGGGCAGAACCAGCCCTCCCTCCTAGCTCTGTAGGGAAGTCAGCATTGCTCAAGTAGGACAAGTACTCCTGGGGGAGGCAGGTGGGATGAAAGGAGGGGCAGATTTATATTTTACCATTAAGTCTGAACTGCATGGTATAGACAGGTAGAAACATCAGGTTAATTAATAGCTTGGTACCTGAGGCAGAAGCTTAGGGATGAAGTCAAGGTGCAAGCACAGATGTGGGTCACTAGCTTGTGAGCATCTGGAAGATGACATAGTGGAGAAGATATGAAGCAGGAACTTTAGTAGTGAACTTTCTCATTGCTGAGGCACGATATGTGACACCCACAAATTAAAGGAGGAGAGGTTTAATTTGGGTCATGCTTTTAGGAGATTTCGTCCATGCTCGGCTGGTGATGCAGAAACATGGCAGAAGGGCATGGTAGACAAAGATGCTTAGTTCATTGCAGCTTGGAAGCAGACAAGGGGAACAGCACCTGAGGCCATACTTAGCACTCAAGGTTGCATCTCCATAACCCACCCAGACATACTTGGAAGTGTGCTTTACTAATCCCCTCGGCTTTTTACACTTGATTTTAGCCAAAAGGCCGAGAAGCGATCCCCCAGGCCTTTCAATCCAATGAAAATGACATATGTCATGATTGATGGTTACAATCCATCCCTTGTCAACTTGATACTCAAACATAGCTCCTTAAAATATACTTAAATGCCAAATGAGCACAGTAGTAATAAGTTAATAATTCCACCTAATATTTTATAGTTATCTTAGTGATAAATGAAAATATAATAATCTCTTCCCCAAAATCTCAGCAGTCTCTGCATAATTCAAAAGTCCAAGTCCAAGTTTCTTCTGAGACTAAAGGCACACTCTTAGTTGTGAGCCTCTGCTTAAAAACAAAAAACCACTTTACATAATTCTAAAGTATAGTGGCCCAGGGTAAACATTCCTATTCCAAAAGGAGGAATAGAGAGAAAAGAATTGGACCAAAGCAAGACCAAAACCCATCAGGGCAAACATTAAGTCCTGTAGCATCATGCCTGTCATCTAGGACACATGGTAGTGAGATGTGATTTTCACAGCCTTATCCCTACCCCCGTGACCTTGCTTGTTGCAGCCCACATGTCTTCTTTCTTGGGCTAGCTCCTGACTTTCTGAGGTCTCCACTACATCTTTTGCTTTATTCCCACAGCTCCAAGTACCTATCTCTCAGGAGTACCTTGCCTGGCCCCCCAGGCCTTCCTTTGAAATCTGGGTGGAAGACTCTCTGACTCACACAGCCCTGCATTCTGTATGCCAGTAAAACCAGCATCATGTAGACAATGCCAAGATCTTCCACCAGTGCAGGCAGTGCCTGGATGGCTGCGCATGACGAAATGAATCCAGGGAACCAGTTCCTCAGGCGGCCCTTCTTGAGTAAGGGACCCAGGGGCTTCACAGATGAGTGTATTATTATACTCTCGCACATTTGAACCTCTGATGGGTTGAGTCTTGATGATTCCTGAGATGCCCTCAAGGTATCTTTCTTATTGTCCCTGTACAAAGTATCTGGTTTCTTTTTTTTTTTTTTTTTTTTTGGTACTGGGGATCGAACTCAGGTCCTTGTGCTGGTACAGCAGGCAGTGAAACCACTGAGCTAAATCCCGGCCCTGGTTTCTTTTTAGTTTATTTTGTTTTGTTCTGTTTTTTTGGTACCGGGGATTGAACTTGGGATCTTGCACTTGCAAGGCAGGTGATAGAATCACTGAGCTAAATTCCCTGCCCTGGTTTCTTTTTAATCATACTAATCTCTTCAGTAACCACACTATCTTTGGTCTCAACTTTGCAAGTGGTTCCTGTTGAGCTAAAAGTTAAGCTTTTCAAATTTTTGTGGTTTGCTTTTTGCTCCTAATCCTCACTATAAATCTGGCTAAAAGTAGCCAGCAGTACCCACACCACAGCCTGAATGTTGGGCTGCTTTAAATTTCTTACATCAGATCATTAAGTCCACTGCCCTTTATCTCAGTCTCAGGCAGTCTTGAGATATGGGCAAAATGTAAACAGTTTTTTTGTTGTTGTTTTTTGTTTTTTTGCCAGAGTGTAACATGTGTGGTCTCTAGTCCAATTGCAAATGAAGTCTTGTTCCCAACTGAAACCTCCTGAATCTGGCCTTTACTGTGTCACATCCCTGTTGACGTTCTGGTCTTCGGAGCTCTGATGAGAATTATCCATCAGGCTCTCCTTGCAGCATTCTAGAAATTCTCTAGCTCATGCCTCTAAACTTTTCAAACTGCTCCTACAGACTAGTTCCAAAGACTTCAGAACCTCATAGGAATAGTCACAGGAATGACCCCACTTCTCTGGTACCAATTTTCTGTATTAACTTCCTTACTGCTGAGACATAATACCTTACACCCACAATTTAGAGGAGAGGTTTAATTTGGCCTATAATTTAGGGTATTCAGTCCACATTGGCTGACTTCAAGACAGAGCAAAGATATTTAGTTCATGGTGGTCAGGAAGCAGAGCAGGGGAACAGTGCCTGAGAAAGGAGCCAGGAACCACGTGTCACACCTTCACACCAAGGTCACACCTTATGACCTACCTAGACATACCCAGAAGTGTGCTTTACTAATCCCTATGGATTAATAATTTTTAATCCAATAAAGTTGACATCACAATTAATGGTCACACTTTGGAACCATCACTCTTGAGCCACAGTCATAGGACAGGAGCCCTTATAGGTACCAGAGAGGGTTGGTCTGGTGGGTCATAGGGAATCCATATCCGCATGGTAGCTGGCTGCCTGGCTTCATGGTACAGAGGGAAGGAGGGGCACAGAGACCCTCGGAGCAAGAGCTGACAGGATGCAGTGGTCCTAGCACTCTGAAGGGACAGCTGTTTCTGTATTTCAAACAGGATGAAGAGGAGATGGAAGAAGCAGCCAATCAGAAGCTTGCCCTGCAGAAAGCCAAAGAAGTTGCTGAAGTCAGCCCCATGTCTGCCGCCAACATCTCCATTGCTGCGTAAGGTTCCTAGGAGCAGATCATGGGTGGTATGGGACAGTAGCAGAGTCCATGGCCAGGCCAAACCCGGACCCCACTCCAGAGACTTCTTCAGAGCTCTCCTTGCCTTGATGAGGGTTTATAAGGACATAGTCCTCCCCAGAGCAGGGTCTAGAGGAGCCCTAGGGCTCAACCCATTAAAGCAGTGCAGGTTCCTCTCACGCTGAGCTCGGCAGGATGCCTTCACATTCAAGGTGGGATTGGCTGTGCTGCAATATTTGCTCACTGGATGGTCTTGGAGGCTCTAGGGCCCTCCCCAGACAGAGCTTGGGAGTCAGTTCGGGGTGAGGAGTCAGCATGTTGCTCGTATGTATAGATTTTCAGAAAGATGTTTGGCAAGCCAAGGGGTTCTATGTGGAACCTCAGCAGTTCAAGAGACTCCACGGAGCTTCCAAACGTGTCCCTGAGAATGTTTTGTTTTGGAACAGAGGTCAAGGAGCTTCTGAGGTGAGAAGGGTGAATGTGGGGGTAAGGCTGAGTGCTGGAGGGAGTTGGTCACCTCATTAGGAGGGTTGAGGACTTTAGAGTTTGGGCCAAAGGCAGCAGTGGGCTGTGGGGAGGCAGCTCCAAGAAGGGAAGCAGGAAAGCTGGAAAGCTGGCTGGGCTTGGTTGTAGGATAATGGTAGAGCACTGTTGCTCACTCTGAACTCCTGAGCGGATGTGTTAGCACGCGGATGAGCATGCTGGGTATGAGTGCATGTATGAGTTGCTTGGTCATGAACATGTGAGTGCATGTCTGTGTGAAAGCTGCCAGTGCATGAGAGTGCTCTCGTGGCCTTGTTCTTGCCCTGAAGCTTCTGTGGAGATGGCATTTGCAGAGGACTGGTCTCCAAGCCAAGTAGAAAGCTCTGGCCACAGGAGAGATTCAGCGGGAAGAGGCTGCAGCCCTCAGGGACCGTTGCAGGGAGCTAGGCAAGCTGTGGACATGGCAGCCTTGCTGCCAAGAGGCTCTGTGATCAGTTGTATTCTGTTCTCCTTGTCTGGCCAATTCAGCTACTTAGTCCTTTGGTCAGTTTAATGCAGTACCTTGGTCCTGAGGTTGTTGTGGCCCAGCTGCCTTGCCTCCTGTGCTCCTCCACGTGAGTTCTGCACGGTAGTGGGGTCTGTGGGGGAGAGATACTAAGCAGGTGTTTGGCTCACTCAGCTCCTGGCCCACGTGGCCTGTGGTATGTCTGTTCAGCACCTTTCCACTGTTCCTGGGGTGAGTGCTTGTCCTGGGCCCCTTCAGAGTGGTCAGTCCTGGAAGTGTGAGGAGCTTATCCACTCCCGTCTGGGCCAGGACCTTGGAGAAGAGGGTGCAGTGCCCTCAGCACAGCCCTGAAGAGCACATAATGGCACCAAAAAGGAAGTCCAGACACTTTCTCCACCACCCTTGGGCCTATTGGAGGCACAGAGCACCCTGGGCACAAGGGACATGACACCAGCTGTTGGCCTGAGTACCACAGTAGTTTCTGGATGGGAAAAATGCTTCTGTCCTGGGCATCCACAGGTGTTCTGCCTCACCAAGTCCTGAGAGCGGTGTCTACTCCAAAGCCAGGTCACAGCCCCACACTCAGCCTGTGTCCCCCCCCAGGGCTGGCTGTGGGTCCTGTGAGCCCAGGTCAGTGCTGCTGCCTGAGTGGTATGTAGTCAGAACCCTGACACCACAGGAGACCTGGGATGACTAGAGAGGCCTCCTGGAGTGCGGAAGGAGCCCGCATTGGGAAAGGCCTGTCCTGCCGTGTGTGGCTGCTGGTGTGAGACTGCATCTGCTTCTGTTTCTTGCCTGTCATGCTGAGACTGCTGAGGGTCGAGATGTCTGTGTTCATTTCTGCAGATTGAGCTGTGGATCTGGGGAGAGAGCCTGGCCCCTAAGCAGGTCGTCCTGACCCTGCTCGAAGCTGCGTGTGTAGCTTGTGCTCAGTGGGGATGGGTGGGGGTGGCACCTGAGGTGTTAAGAGGCCTGCAGCTCCGGAGGCAGGTGATGGACGTGCAGACCCCCAGAGGATGGTCAGCCCTGTGTTGGTGGCCCAGGAGGCAGCCCCTCAGGCTCCTAGGAGAGGAGGGATGCTGGGCTTGATGTCCCCCTCCTGGTTCCCTGTGTGGTGGCACCCCAGCGCTCCCCTGGGCTTCTGTGCACTGGTGCACACACACACCATCTAACACCCTCGTACTCTCACGCATCTCACTCGTGCACAGTCACACACACTCGTGTTCACACACTCGCAGTCTCACACATTCATACATAATGGTAATCCCCACCCACTCTCAACTCTCCAACACATGTCCTTCCACACCAGCCCTTTGGGTAAGTGTTCTGTCTGCTCCTTACAATTGTGTAGCGACTTCAACCCTGAGGAAGAAGCACCTTCCTCCCCAGGCTTCCTGGGGAGCCAGTGTGAGGGGTAATGGCTGTAAAGAGGCTTCTGGTTTTTCTTTGTTGGAAAAGCTGCTGCACAGTCACTGGGAAGAGGCTGGTATCTTAGTCAAGTGGAAGATGAGTTGGTGACTGGTGTCTTTTGCCCCTAGAGGGGTCATGGCGAATTGGAAGCAGCTGGATTTGAGCCTGGGGGCTGAGGGGCTGGAGTGGAGTCGAGATCAGATGCTCAGGGGAGGCAGATGGGCCAGCTGTATGCAGGGGAGGATGCTGTTGGCTCCCACACTTGGCTGGCCATTCATCTTGAAGGCCAGGAGCCCACTCAGTCACCTGCCAAGTCCTGCAGCAGAGGGAGGGGGGCTGTTTGGATTGTAGGAGTGGCTCTGATCTTTCCAAACCCAGTGCCATTCTTGCAGCAGTGTGGCCTGAGTCACTATTGACCCATGGGCCTTGCAGATGACTGCTTCTCGTCTTTTAGCCATTCAGGATTTGCCATGTTCACGTTCGCTTCTTTTCTGCACATGTCGAATTGGTCCTCAACTTCTGTCTTACCCCAAGGTCTTGGCAAGCACCCCTCTAATGCTGCCTCTCACCTCCTGCCCAGAAGTGCACCGCAGCCTGTGCCTCTCAGAACTCTCTCGGTTTTCTCACTTCTGTTTGTGTTTTATTTCTTGCATGTGCAGCTTTGTAAAGCAAACTCGAGGTACTGTATCTCGCAGCTCATCTGTCTCCAGCGTAAATTCACCGTGAGTCGCTCCGCTATGATACTCCATCCGTGGCTCCATGATTAGTACACATACCTGCCCTCCACTCCTCACTCTGCTTTCCCACCTCAGTCATTGGCTTCATGGGCAGCTCCAGGCCCACCTTTGGACACCTGGCTGGGAATAGTGGGCATGCTCCCTGACATCCCCTCTCTGAGCTCAGCCCGTCCTCCTCTTCCTCCTGGTCTCTGGCTCTTTGTCTGCTGTCAGTCTGTGCAGTTGCTCTGGTGGCCCAGGATCACCTGCTTCTCTGAGTGGATGAGATGCTACAGCTCAGTGAGGCCGGGGCCTGTGCAGAGATGGCAGGGAGAATTCTTGGGGGCTCACAGGGGCATTCACAGTTTCCCCCAGCTCTTCCGCTTGGAGGGAATGTATCAGTGGTTCTTGGGAAAGTCTGTTTTAGCACAAGTAGAGCTCACTGTGGAGCTCATGGTATATGGGTCAGATGGAGCCATAGGAATTCTGGGCTGGTCCTTCTGGAGGTGAGACCAGCCTAGTAGGCTGACCATTCCCTGGGCAGCTTCTCCTGCAGGATACTTCTGGGTGGCTTGTCCTCTAGGATTTCCCCTTGAGAGTGAAGCTAGACCTGGCCAGTAACGGTCCCTGAAGTAGTTGAGTGCAGTTGGGCCACCTGAATGCCATGGCCAGGCGCCCTCCCTGCATCCTGGTGGTGGTGATTATGCCATCCCTCCCATGTGCCTCCGTGGCAGCCAGCGTAGTGCTGGGCTCAGTCTTTCCACAAGGACTGGTTACTGCTGGCTGTTGGGGCCCTGATGTCTCCTGGAGTAGGAAAGAGTGGTTGATCCATGTAGTGAACAAGATGCGGATGTGGCATGGACCATTTCTCCCAGGGCTGCCTCATATGCCAGCAGCTATGGGTGGCCGGCTGTCTCAGCCCGGAGACACTCAAGGCTCTTTTCTGTGGTTATCCGCAGTGCCCGGTTGGATGTGGCAAGCTGTCCTCCCTGGCACAGCCAGGTTGCTCCTCCACGATGGGCCAGGACATCGCGAGAGGAACTTCTCTGTGATTCCTTAATGAGCCCTTCTAAGTAAGAACTTCCTAGACTGGAGTTGCCAGCCATACTACACTGGAGGCTGGAGAGGCTCAACTCATTCTTGGGTTCTTGCATTGCTTGCGAGCTCGGTGAGGAAGAATAGAGTGAAAGACTTACGCTGGGCAGAGGTTAGTGGGGTTTGTGTGCCAGACAAAGCAAGGCCAGAGGTAGCAACTAGGGCAGGGGAGGATGACTTTGATACCTACAAGGAGGTGAGACCCACTGTGAAGATTCAGACTTGGGATCCGTGCAGAGGAGCCAGTGGTGCAGCTTGGCTGGGGCAGATTTGTGGCAGGGGGACCCATGGGAATGGGCTGGGTGGGCAGGTGGTCTTTGCCCAGTTGGTCAGTGCCCTGGGCTGCCTGGTAGTCATGAGAGGGCCCAGCCAGCCCCATGGTGCCCTTAGCCTCACAGACGCTCTGGTGTCTTCAGCTGCACTTGAGGTGATTCCTGCACAGGAGAGGGAGGGGAGAGCCATGCGGCCTGACCTTCGGCTTCTGTGTGTTTCCCGTTGTCTTCACTGTCTCACTGTGGTGCTGGCCCTAGGCTGTGGCTTCATCTGAGGGACTTCCTCCCTGCTGGCCAGGGGCTTAAGAGCCAGTGCAGCTTGGGCTCTGGACTGACGGAAAGGCTGGAGGCAGTGACCTCACTGGGCTCGCACACCTGGGGAGTGTCTGTCCTGGCGCTGTTCCATCTCATGCTGTCCAGCCCTGCTGAGAGCTGGGCCCAGTGGGTTGGGGTCTTTACAGGGCATCCTAGGAAGTGAACTTAGTGCAGCTTCAGTGCCAGGGGCTGGCAGATGGCTGGCATGGGCCAGCATAGGGCCCTCACTCACCCTTGTCCTGCCTACGCCACTCCAGCTCTCAGGAGAAGCACACACACTTTTCACTCTTACAAGTGCTGTTATGGAAGGAGGTGGCTTCCACACTGGAGAAGGGACAGGCTTTGCTCTCCGTCCACCCTGAACGGGTTGACAGTAAGGACAGGGCTTCTCCCATACCTGACTGACTGTCCTTTCAGGTGGCCTGCTGGGCTCCATAGGTGCAGCTGCAGGATATGCTTTCCAGGCAGCTGGGCTCTAGCTGAGGCCTCGCATTTCTCTAGATACTTTTTTCACTTCTGCCCCTGTATGTGTCTTATCCTAGGTCCATCAGTGACTCACTGTGGACCCTGAGCAGGTCATATCCTCTGTCTAGCTTAGCCCCCCACCCCTAGAGTGGTACCTCTTTGAGGTGGTTGCAAGGGCTAGTTGAAGTGTGCATGGACCCCAGGGCACCGACGCCACTGCTGTCATTGCTGTGGGCCCTGCCACTGCCTCGGCTATCCAGGAGCCTCCAGAGGCTGAGCCTGGGGCTTGGGCCTCAGATGAGGTTTCTGCCTGGTGTCAGTGGGGCTGGGGCCGCCTCCTGTGCCTTATTCAGCAGAGTGCCCGGAGCTTTCCACACACCCCGTGGAGCCCCCTGCACCATGTAGGAGCAGCAGATCCTAGACCAGTGGCTCTGGTATCCTGTGGACCATTTGCCGCCCCTGTTGCTGCAGGGCTCCAGAGCCTCACCTGGCTCTGTTCCTGTTGGATGGCGGTGTCCTCAGGGAGATGAGAAGGGAGCCTTAGTGACCACGTGAGACGTCACTGCCAGCCCCAGTCTTGGCTTCTGGGCTTCTGGTCAGACTCAGCGGCCCCCCAGACAGGGCCGACCACGTCGGGGAGGCCAGTGTTCCCTGGGCTGTGCCTGCTTCGTGTGGTGCCGGCCCCCTCCTGAGCCCCCGGACTCCTGGTTGGCAGCTCCCCGTGGGAAGCAGGCTGGGGCCAGCTCTGCTGCAGTGCTCGGGCAGGGCCAGCTCCCCAGGAGGGCGCCAGGGACCTCCCTGTCTTCCCAGGGCCACCCCTCGTTGCCCCTTTGGGCCTTCCTGGCCAGCTGACCACCTGCTGGGACCCTGTGCCAACTCCTGGTGCCAGCCAGCCCCTGCCCTGCACCCCTGGGACGTGGGACTGTTGCCCACCTGCTCAGGAGTGCCCCCGAGCTCACCCCCTCCCCAGCCTGGTGCTGTTCCCCTGCACGGTCCTGTGGGACACGTGAGAGAGGTGGGGCTGAAACTTGGTCCCGGTCTTCCCCACCTGGTCAGCATCACTCTGCCAGGGATCTTGAGGGCTCCTGCCGCCTCTCCCTCCTCCTTGTGCTCCCTGCACCCCCTCCCCATCCCTCCATTGCTATTTGTCCATCTATGGCTTCCCTGCGCAGCAGAGTGGCTGGGCAGTAACACTCATCGCAAGTCTCCCCGCAGCAGGCAGCAGAACTCGGCCCGGGCACGGTCCGTGTGGGAGCAGCGAGCCAGCCAGCTGCGGCTACAGAACCTGCGGGCCAGCTGTGAGGCACTGTACAGTGAGATGGACCCCGAGGAGCGACTACGGTATGCCACCTCACGCCACTTGCGGCCCGACATGAAGACGCACCTGGACCGGCCTCTGGTGGTGGAGCACAGCCGAGATGGACCTCGGGGTCCCACCGGTGGCAAAGCCCAGTCCGAGGCCACGGAGGCTATGGACCCACCTCGACGGCACCACCGGCACCGAGACAGGGACAAGGCCCCCACCACGCTGCCCTCAGCCAGTGAGCAGGCCCAGGACCAGGCAGGTGCACAGAGAGCAGACCGGATGGACGGCGCGGAGCCAGGGGCCCGGGGGGAGCATGCGCGCCCCCGCCACAGCCGCAGCAAGGAGGCCACCGGTGGCCAGGAGGCCCGGGGGGAGCGCAGCCGGGGCCCTGAGGGCGGCAGGCGCCACCACCGCATGCACCGGCATGGGCCCGACCCGAGCAAGGACAAGGACAAGGACGGTCCTGTGGCCAAGGGCGAGCGGCGAGCTCGGCACCGGGGGCCCCGTGCAGGGCCCAAGGAGGCAGAAAGTGGCGAGGAGCCTGGGCGCCGGCACCGAGCGCGGCACAAGGCACCACCCACGCAGGAGGCCATGGAGAAGGAGGGCGAGGGCCCCGAAGGGGACCAGGAGGTCCGGAGCCGCCAGCTCAAGTATGTGACCGGCCTGGAGCAGGCCTGGTGCTGGGCGGGGACTGGGAGTCAGGGCCCTGTTTGTGTCGTGCAGGGGAAGGATTGGCCTGGGTGACGCCCTCCTGTCCCGGCTGACGGGCCAGGGCGACCAGGGCAGGCAGCCCTTATTGCTGCTGTTGGCCCCTCTGTCTGGGCAACATGCTCAAAGCTCCTTGGCACAGAGTCTGCTCAGCGAATGTCAGGCATCATTTTAAGCTACCCCAAGGGACAGAGGGCTCAGGGGAAAGCTGTTGTGTTTAGTGTGCACTGACAGGGAAAAACAGAGTGGCCTGACACTGCAGCAGGGTGAGGCCAGAGACCCTGAGGGAAGCCTGAGCGGGGTGCGGGGCAGGGCAGTACAACTGGAGAGGGCCGGGCTGTGTGGCTGTGACAGAAAGGTCCCCAGGCCACCTGATGCTGCAGGAGGCCTAGGGACAGGAGCCTAGAGGCTGAGCCAGCATCTCCACACACCAAGCAGGACAAGCATAGGTGGAAGCCACAGCTCAAGACCAACTAGCTGAGGCCCTGTCTTTGTGTGCAAAGCTCTGAGCTGGGCCTTTGGCCTGGTGGGACACCTGCTGGGGTGGCCCAGGGAAGCATCCTGCTCTGGACTTCTTCACACTGCGGGCAGTTCTGTTCTGTGTATCTCCTCTGTGTCTACATGTCTGTTTATAGTGTGTGACTTTGTGCCAGAGACAGGCAGATGAATCAGCCCCCATACATGCCTTTTGGACCTAAAGACAGAAGTGTACAGGTAGTAGAAACCTTACAGAATGACAGAACAGCAGAGGAAAGGGTGAGGTTTACTTGCCCTTGGTTGGTGTATAAGGAGCTAGGTGTTGCAGATTGAACAGGAGTTTGGGATTGCATCAAGCTCTGATGTACATTCTTGTTTGCAGGGACCCTCCCTGTGACCTGGAGGCCCGTGGGGTGATGGGTGTGGACCCTGTGCATGCACTCCCCAGCACCTGTCTTCAGAAGGTGGAGGAACAACCAGAGGATGCAGATAATCAGCGGAATGTCACTCGGATGGGCAGTCAACCCTCAGACCCAAGCACCGCTGTGCATGCCCCAGTAACACTGACAGACCCTGCTGGGGAGACCACAGCAGTTCCCAGTGAGTATCACTCTGCAAGCTGGGGAAGGGCCACTTTGTGCAGGTCCAGCTACCCTTCCCTCCTGCTCCCTGGCAGCTGCTGTGGAGCCAGTTTGCCTCTTCGAATTGTTCTCTGAGCTGGAGAGAAAGTCGTTTGCAGTCAGCATCTGTCCTTTGATAGCACTTGATTTTCTAGTGACCCAGAGGTAACTGAAGGTTAAGCTTCCTTTTCTTTCCTTCCAGAAATGTTTGTGAGTTGCCAGCTAATTCCAGGCACTGTGTTAGAGTGCTGGAACACAGAGGAGGGAAGTAGTATTGTCAGAGACAGACCACAAAACTATCTTGACCCTTTATAGTTGCACAAAAGCTGCTAAGGATTGTGGGGGCTGCCTTGACTGAGGCTGAGAGCTCGTGAGTGAGGAGGGGGTTATCCTACCTGCTCCTGTGCTCCCAAGGTGGTACTTTGAGGCTTCCCCAGACTTTGCCTGAACTGTCCTTTCTTCCCTCCCTAACCCTCACATGTGCCTATGACCTCAGCTGAGCAGGCACTGAGGGCACAGGTGAACCAGCCAGTCTAGAAGGGAGAAACCTGCAGGTAACAAATCTGCGCTCCTTCCGCAGTGAGGAAGGTGCATAAGCATCTCATGAGCACCAAGGAGAAACCATTCTGAGGGCACAGGGGAGTGACCAAACGAAGGCCAGCACAGTGTGTGGTGTCAAGCAGACCGAGTGAGCTTGCTCAGTTGCCCCGTACGCATGCCCACATTTGCAGTTGCAGGAACTGTAGCCTGGCGCATGATTGTAGGTAAAATAGTGGAAGGAGGTGGAGTTTGGCCTCTCAGCCTGCCCTCCACCTTAGGTTACTTGGAAGAAAACTGGTCATAGTCCATTTTCTTGCTTCACTTCTCATGGGCACAAGTTAGTTTTCGCCTTGTCAAACTCCTTATTTGATTCCCTCTGGATTAGCTAGAGGATGAACCCAGGGTCCCCACCTGATTTTTGTCCACAGGAGCCCAGGTGTGACCCCTCTCCACCCTATATATCCCCTTGCACTCCATCCCTGTTGGCAACCACTGATGTACTTTATCTAGAGTGTTGTCTTTTCCAGAGTGTTGATAGGTGCAGTCATACAGTGTGCAGCCTTTTCAAATTGGCATCTTTCACTTAGCAGCATGCACTCAAGGTTCTTGCGTTTCGTTGTGTAGCTTGATAAGCTTATTTCTTTTTAGCACTGAATTAAAATCCATCGTCTGGATATACCAGTTTGTTTATCCATCTACCTATTGAAGGACATCATGTCTACCTAATTTTTGGTAATTATGAGTAAAATTGCTCTAGGCATTCATGTGTGGAGATTTTTTTTTTTTTTTTTTTTTGGTACCAGGGATCGAACTCCGGTCCTTGCGCTTGTGCAGCAGGCAGCGAAACCACTGAGCTGAATCCCTGGCCCATGTGGAGATTTTTTTTGGCACCTGAGATCAAACTCAGGAGCTCGCACTTGCGAGCCAGGCACGGTGTCGCTGAGCTAAATCGCTAGCCCTGGACATACACATTTTTAACTCATTGGGTTAAATACCTAAGAACATGATTTGTTGAGTTGTATGCTAAGACTATGTTTATTTTTGAAGGAATTACCAAATTGTCTTCTAGAGGGCTGGGGATTTATGCTCAGTGGTTCCACCTCCTGCCTCGCAAGCACAAGGTCCCCAGTTTGATCCCCAGTACCAAAAAAAAAAAAATTGTCTTGTAGAATGGCTGTATCATTGGGATTTCCACCAGCAGGGAATGAGAGTTCTTGTTGCTCCACATCCTCGCCAGCATTTGGTGTTATCAGTGATTCGGATTTTAGCCATTCTATTTAAGTGTATAGTGGTATCTTGTTTTAATTTCCAATTTCCGAAGGACATGATATCGGGCATCTTTTACTATGATCTCTGTGTCTTCTTTGGTGAGGTTCCTGTCTTAGTCTTTGCCCACTGTTAAATTGGGTTGTGTGTTTTATAATTGTTGAATTTGAAGAATTCTTTGTATATGTTGGATACAAGTCTTTATTAGACATGTGTTTTACAAGTATATTATTTATGCCAGTCTGTGACTTTCACTTTTTATTCTCTGAATATTTGGTGTTTTTGATTGTTGCTTTTGGGGGCTAGGGATTAATCTGATCCTTGCTGTGACTTCTACTAGAAGCAAAAATGTAGGCTATTGAGTTTTGTATGTTAATTATATATCCTCCTACTTTTCTGAGTCTTGAAATTGCTTATTAGTTTTAGTGTTGATTCTCTTTGTTTTTTCCAAGTCTGTTGTCAAAACATCAATGAATATAGCTTTAACTCTTCCTTTCCAAGTCTTAGTCCTCTTGTTACTAGTTGTTTGGTTGTGCTGATGAGTTAGTGGGTACTGTTATCTTGCTTCTGTCTATACTAAATTTTAGATTCTAGTGTGGGGCCTGTAGGGCTTTGTGAGTGTAGAATCATGTTATGGTATCTATTAATTCCTATTTCAAAAAGTGTTTTATCTAGCAAAGATGTTGAATTTTGTTGGTCTTTTCAGTATCCATAGAGATTATATTTTTCCCTTAAGTGTGGAGATATATAGCAATGAATTTCCTAATGTGGAACTATCTTTGTAATCTTAGAATAACCCTCATTTGGTTATTATATTTATTTTTAATACGCTATTGGTTTCTGTTTAATATTTTACATAAGATACCTGGATTGATGCCTTGAGTGAGCTATGTTCTATAGCATCCTCATATATGTTTAAACATCATAAGGTTTAAGATATCATGCTTTTGCTCAACTTCATTACTCCATTCCTGAAAATCAGATGTTTTGAATGGGAGTCCCATTTTCTATAAATTTTGTTTCATTTCATATTCCATTCCATTCCATTTGTACTGAGAATTGAATCCAGAGCCTCACACGTTAGTTAAGTGCTCTACCACTGAGTTACACCCCTAGCCTTTCCCATTTCTTTAGATGTTAACAGATTATGAAGTACCACATGTCAACTCAAAATCCCCAGTTTCCTAAAATATAGCTAAGGCATAGTTAAATATTGAAAAGCCACAGTATCATATTAGGACATAAAATGAGTAACATTTTTTCCTGATCAGCAGCTAAAATAGCTATTAATAAGTGATTGCTTTGGACACCTCCTCTGTTGAAACTATTGAACTTTTGAAAAATAACTATACATGATTGTGATAATTTATCAGGTGAATTTACACTCTTGCCTGAGTACAGTTTTACTTTGTTTAAAAGGCTGTATTGACTTTTAGGGATGTAAACATTCTTCCTACTTTTAACATCAGCCAAAAAATCAAAAGGATTGTAATGAGACAGTTTTACAAAATTGTAAGTTTGTATCTGAAAAATTAGAGGACCTCTACTGGCAAGTTCTACTTGAGGAGCTATTCTGTGGGATATAACAGTTACTGGTTAGTAAAAAGAATTGGAATGCTTTCTTCTTTTCCTGTGCTCTGGGGTAGTCTAAGAACCATTAGGTTGGGCATTGTGGCGGACACCTGTAATCCCAGCATTTGGGAGGCTGAGGCAGGAGGATTGCACAAGTTTGAGGCCAGCCTGGGCTGCATAGTGAGACCCTGTCTCAAAAAGAAAACAAAGCAAAACAAAAAAAGAACAGCCATTAAAATTACATGGTCTTTCCGTAGACTGTTTTTTTTGAGATTGGGTATGCCTGGTCTTTTTTTGCAAGGTAATTCTTCAGCAATTTCTCTATTTCTGTGTGGATATCGGTCTGTTTAAACATTGTAGTCTCCTGAGATGAGTTTGGTAAATTATATTTCCTTTAAAAATTATCCATCTGATTTAGCTTTTCTAATTTATTTACATAAACTTATGCAAAGAAGTGGCTTGGTTTTTGTTTTACTTTGTTTTTGTTAATTTCTCTCTGGTTCAGTGATTTTTCCTCTTGTCACTTTTTAGTCTCTGTATTTTTAGGTCTCTCTCCCTTTCCTTTGCTTCACTAGATTATCTAGTAGTTTATGTGTTTTATAGACTTTCATAAAATGAAAATCATTAATTCTACTATAGTTTTTAAAATCATGACGTTTCGGGCCAGGGATTCAGCTCAGTGGTTTTGCTGCCTGCTGTGCAAACGCAAGGACCCGAGTTCAATCTCTGGTACCAAAAAAAAAAAATCGTGTTATTCCTTTTATAACTTCTTGAGTTAGATATTTTATTCTTTACTGTTTATTACATGAGTATTTAAGGATATGGATTTTCCTCTGATCACTAATTTAATTGTATTCCACAGATCCTGAACATTTGGTATCTCCATCTTAATTAAATTTTTAAGTAAATGATTTGGTTTTGGCTCGTATTTATCCAAGGCATGTCTTTGTAGATTGCTTGGGTTTTTACCTACAGAATTATCTGCAAATGCGTGGTTTTATTTTACCCTTTCTGCCACACAGACTTTTATCCCCCTCCTCTGTTGTGCTGGGCGACAGCGCACTGTGCTGGCAGCACTGGTGAGGATGGACACTCCCTGCTCCCATTTTTTGGGAAGGACTGTTCATTTTCCATAATTTTAGTATGATGTTACCTGAACAGTTTTTATCTTTTTGTTTTTGTAGCTGTCCTTTATCAAGTCGACAAGATTCCACCCCATTCCCCTTTTTCCCAAGTTTTTTTTCCAAGTCTATTTAATGAAAAGAACTTTTTGTCATTAATGGTTGAATGTTGTTAAATGATCTTCTGCATCAGTTTATATAATCATGTGCTGTACACCCTCTTGGTTGTTGTGCGTAATTATTTCTGTATGTTGCCCAGTTCTATTTCTTATACTTTGTTAAGGAGTTTTATCCAAAATTTATGAGGGATATTGGTCTGTAGTTTGTTTTTTTGTACTGTCCTTGTCTGGCTTGTGTATCAGAGCAGCACTGGATCTGTGCAATATTTTGAATTTAATAGAATTGTTCTCTCTTCTGTTTTCCATAATAGATTGTGTTGAACTGGTGTTACTTTTCTCTTAGATATTTGGTAGAATTTTCCAAAGACATGTTTCTCTTTTTCGGACTTTTAAATTAAAATATTCAGTTTACTTTGCAGTCATTAGGCTGTGCTATCTCTTTTAGATTGGGTGAGCTGTAATGTAGTGATAGCCCTTTTGTCATTCCTGCTATGGTAATTTGTTGTCTTCTCTCTTTTTTCTTTGTTAGTCTTGCTCGAAGTTTGCTAATTTTATTGATATTTTTAAAGAGCTAGATTCTTGTTTCATTTGTTTTTCTCTATTATCTTTGATTTCAATTCTATTTAATATTTACTCTATAATTTTCTTCTTATTTTGCTTTATGCTTATTTTGCACCTTTTTACTTTCATGAAGTAGGAGCTTAGATTATTGATTTGTGTCTTTTCCTCTTGTGCAACGTAAACATTTAGTGCTAAAAATTTCCCTCTTGGCACTGTTCTGCTCTATGCTGGGTGATCACATGATATATTTTATGGTGTTTTTTTTTTTTTTTGTTCAGTTGTTTTTAAAATGTCCCTGAGACGTTTTCTTTGACTCATGGAGTACTTAGAAGTGTGTAATTTAGTTTCCAAGTACAGTATTTGGGAATTTTCTGAAGGTGAGCCACTCCCAGCGCCCAGGAGAAAGCTTCCGGGCCACTGTACCACCCCGTCCCCCAGCCCAGAGGAGGTGAGCTGCTCCCAGCACCCAGGAGGAGGCTTCCAGGCTGCCATACCACCCCCCTCAGCGTAGAGGAGGTGAGCCGCGTGGGTGCCAGCAGCACCCCCCCCCCCACGACAAAAGAGGATCTGGAAAAAATAGAATCAGAAATAATATCTCAGATAACAGCAGAGATTGTGCCCATAGTGCAAGACATGATTAATAAATCTAGAGAGGACACAGATAGAAAAATACAGGAGCTGAGGAACATGATGGAATCCCAGCATAGGAAACAAATGGAATCCATAAAACAGATGCAAACAGATTTCCAGGAGATTAAAAACTCAAGGACCCGGGCTGGGGATTTAGCTCAGTGGTTTCGCCGCCTGCTGTGAAAGTCCAAGGACCTGAGTTTGATGCCCGGTACCCAAAAAAAAAAAAAAAAAACAACTCCATTGAAAGTCTGTGTAGCAGAATGAGCCAGTGTGAGGACGGAATTTTACATATAGAAGATAGAATTGTAATTAGTGACCGAGCCAATGTGAGGACAGAATTTCACATATAGAAGATAGAATTGTAATTAGTGACCAGGAAAAGAAAAATATCTTAAAAATAGAAAGGGACCATGAGAAATAGATCCAGCAGCCACTAGACGGTGCAAAGAAGAATAACATAAGGCTGATCAGAGTCAATGAAGAAACAGGATGACATTAAAAAAACTGTTCCCAGAAGTGATGGCAGAAAACTCCCCAAGCAGGGGAAAAGAACTCGACATACAGATAAGTGAGGCATATAGGACTCCAAATAGCCTTGATCAAAAAAAAAATCTACACATAGGCATATAATAGTTAGGATTCCAGAAACCCAACAGAAGAACAAAATTCTACAAGCAGTTAGAGAAAAGAAACAAATCACGTACAAAGGAAAGCCCATCAGAATCACAGCAGACTTCTCAACGCAAACCCTCAAGGCAAGAAGATCTTGGAGTGATGTATTTCAAGCCCTAAAGGAAAACAGCCTCCATCCCAGATTGATGTACCCTGCAAAACTATCTTTCAAAATTGATGGAGAAATAAGATACTTTGATGACAAAGAGCACCTTAGAAACTTCATGAATACCAAACCAGCACTCCAAAAATTTTTAGACAATATCCTAGGAAAAGACAACAAGGATCACAACCCCAGGAAGCCCAGCAGAATGAATCTGTTGGGTACGACAAGAAATTAAACGCAAAGTGGGGGAATCCAACAAAAAGAAAAAGTCATGACAATGATAAGTCAATATGTATCAGTTATAACCATCAGTGTTAATGGTCTCATTTCACCAGTGAAAAGAAATAGACTGGCCGAACGGGTCAGGAAGCAAAATCCAACAGTATGCTGCATACAAGAAACACACTTAATTTAAAAAGAAACTCATAGACTGAAAGTTAAAGGGTGGAAAACAATACTCCATGTGACAGGAACCTGAAGAAAAGCAGTAGTTATCCTCTTTTTTATATCAAGTGGATTTCAACCCAAAATCTGAAACACTTCTGATCCCAAGAATTTCAGATAAGGGATAGTCAATTTCTATGTACAAATCTATTGTGAACATATATTTTCATTCCTCTTAAGTAAAAACTTAAGAGCAGAACTGTTGGTTCTTAACAGTAATACAAGAAATTTCTATATTGTTTTCCAAAATGGTTTTATCATTTTACATTCACATTAGCAGTATTAGAAAGTATTAGAAAGTTCTAACTGGTTCACACCTAAGCTGACATTTGTTCTTTTAAAACTTTTAACTTCATCTCCCTAATGAGTGTATAATATGATCTTGTTATTGTACTGATTAGTATTTTTCTGATTCTAGTGTTGCACACCTTCCCTTGTGCCGTACTGGCTGTTTATCATCTTCTTGTGTCTACTTTTTAATTGGGTTGTCTATTAATGAGCTGTAAATGTTCTTTATATATTCTGGTCATAGGTTATATGTATATAAATATGGTCTGTTTAAGGGCTACTTTTCATTTTCTTAACAATGTCATTTAAAGTTCTAAATTTTGATGGAATCTCATTTATCAATTTTTTTCTTTTATACATCATGTTTTTCGTATCCTAGGAAATTCTTGCCTACCCTAAATTCATGAACATTTTCCCTTATAATTTCTTCTTAAAGTCTTATAGTTTTAGTCTTTCATATTTACATTCATAAATCCTTTCAAGTTATTTTTATGTGTGGAAATAAAGAGTTGAGGTTAATTTTTTACATACGGATAACAAGTGTTCTAGTACCATTTGCTGAATACACTGTCTTTTCCTCTGGTCTTGAGTTGAGTTTATGTTCTATAAAATGTCAGTGTTAAATAATCTTTCAAAACTCAGTGGACCATATATGTGTGGTTCTATTTCTAGATTCTCCATTTTATTCCAATGATCTATATGTCTTTCCTTACATGAACACTGCCTAGATTACTATAGCTTTAGAGGAATTCTTAAAATTAGATAATAAATGTCTTCCAACACTGTTTTTTTTTCTTTTTTACTTTTCTAGGTCCTTTGTACTACATAACTTTCAAATTTCAATATCCAATTCTTCATTTATAGCAAGTATACGGGCCGAGAATTTACCTCAGTGGTTCTGGCACCTGCCTTGCAAGCGCAAGGTCCTGAGTTCGATTCCCCAGTACCCAAAAAAACCCCAAACAAAAAAACAAAGCAAGTATACATAGACCTGAATTTTTATATATACCTTGTGTTTTCTAATCCTGCTAAATTCAGATACAAGTTCTAGGGGCTCCTAGAGATTTATTAGTATTTTCTCTGTAGATGATCATTTCATCTACATATAAAGATTTTACTCCTAGGCCGGGGATTTAGCTCAGTGGTTTCGCCGCCTGCTATGCAAGTGCAGGGACCCAAGTTCGACCCCAGTACCAAAAAAAAAAAAAAAAAATAGAAGATTTTACTCCTACCTTCCCAATCCTATGCTAATTGTTTCTTTTTATTGCCAGACTGTTTTGGTTTGGGCCTATGTTTCAAAGTTTAATGAACAGATGAAGAGTAGGCATATCTGCCCTTGTTCCTCAACTTAGGGAGAAAGCATTGTATCTTTTCCATTCATACAAGGCATTTTGCTGGAAATATGGAGTACATGTCTTTGATCTGTTGAGAAGTTTCTGTTCTATTTCTAGTCTCCTGATAGCTTTTACCATGAACAGCTGTAGAATTCAGTCCAATACTTTTTCTCCAACTAGTGACAGGATCATATGGCTTTTTCCTTTCCTCTGTTAAAATGATGACTTTTGGGGGTGGATCTTCCAATGCTGAACCAACACTGCCATCCCTATAATAAAACCACTTTCTACATACTGCCAGATCTGACTTCTAATAGTTTGTTTTGTTAAACAAATTTCTATCTGTGTTCATACTTTTTTCTTCTGTTATCTTTATCCGGTTTTAGGATTAGCACAATGTTGATTTCCTAAAATGAGGGGAGAAGTGTTCCTTCTTTTTCCTGCTTTAAATGTTTGATATAATTTATCAGTTAAAATGTATACAAGCCTGCCGTTGTCATATAGGTAGGTTTTCAAGCTAGGAATATACTTTCTTTAATAGGTGCTATTCAAATTTTATATTTCCTCCAGAGTCAGTTTCATTAATTTGTCTTCCAAGGTACTTCTTAGAAGTTGTCAAATTTATTTCAAAAAAGATTTTTGTAATATGCTTTCTATATCCTTTTAAATTCTGTAAAATCTGTGGTAATGTCCTGCAAATCTTGATATTGTAATTAAAACAATGTATAATTGATATTGTGTAATAGGAAGAAAAGGTCTAAAGGAGTAGGGGAAGTGGGAGGGCTAGGGGAAAGGAAAGAAGGGAAAAGAAAAAAATATGAGAAAAAGAAAAAAAAATGGAAATAAAGTCTTTGCAAATAGGGAAGGGTGGAGGGGTGAAGGGAGGACCGGGGAAGGGGAAAAAAATAAGAACCAAGATACTCATGCAAAGGTACAAGATCCCAGTGATGAATGTAACTGTATTTTATACCTAAAATGTACCAATAATCTTAATGGAAAAAAAGAGAGAAAATTTTCTGTTGTCTTTCTATTATTGACTTCTAGTTTTGATCACTTTGTGATCAGCAACCATAATCTGTATTATTACTGTTTTTAAAAAATTTGTTACAGTTTGTCTTGGGGCCAAGATATGAATGTTGGACAAGGACATGTGTTCTACTGCTTTTGGGCGGAACATTTTGCAAGTGCCAGTTAGGTTCTGTTGCTTAATAGTGTAGATGAATTTTTCTGAATGTGTAGTGTTTTCTGTCTAGGTCTATCAGTTATGGAAAAAGATGTTTAAGTCTCCACCTCTAAATGTGGATTTGTCTGCTCCTTTCAGTCTGTGAGATACTGGTTCATGTATTTTCAGTCCTGTTGATGGGTACCTGAACATTTTGGATTTGACTTGGTGGAATGGACCTTCTGTCATTGTGTGATGTTCTTCTCTGTAGCTGGTAATTTTTTTCTGATCTGAAGTATATTTTATTTATTTATTTATTTATTTTGGTACTGGGGATCAAACCCGGGACCTTGTGCTTGTGAGGAAGGCAGCAGAACATCCCCGGCTGAAGTATATTTTACTTTCTATGAATATATCTACTCTTGCTTTCTTTTGATTGGTATTTGCATGATACATCTTTTTTCATCTTTTGTTTTAAGCGCAGGTGTATAGTTATATTGGAAGTATGTTTCTTGAAGATAGCATGCAATCAGGTTATTTCTAATCCACGCGTCAGCCCTTTTACTTGGTGTGTTTAGACCATTTAATGTCACTATTGATAGATTAGAGCTTAAGTTTGTTATTCTGTTTTTTATTTTCTGTTTTTCATTTTTCTGGTTTCTTTTTTCTGCCTTTTTGTGTGTTACTAGAACATATTTTAGAATTTTATATTGCTTTGTCTGTAGTTGCGGGGGTTTTTTGGGGTTTTTTTTTTTGCGGTACTGGGGATCAAATTCAGGACCTTGCGCTTGTCAGGCAAGTGCAGCACCACTGAGCTACATCCCTGGCCCTGTCTGGAGTATTTTTGAGCATATTCCTTGTATAGATTTTTTAGTGGTTGCTTTAAGTATTACATTATACTTGCATAAGTTTCCCAGTTTATTGTTGTCATCATTTTATGAGTTTGAGTGCGGTATAAAAGCTTTACCTCTCTGTATCCCCCTTTTTCTTCCCCAATTTATAATATAATAGTTGTATTTTCTCTACATACTTTTAGAATCACATCAGATTGTGTTGTGACTTTGAATTTCACTGTCAAACATAATTTAGAAAACTTAGAGAGAAGGAAAGTTAATCACTTTTTCGTTATCCTCCCTTCCTGCTAGTCCAGTATTTCTGTCTTCACTGTTTATTTTCCGTTTGGAGGGCCTTCCTTAGTCTAGTTTAGGTCTGCAGTGGACAGGTCCTCATAGTTCTCCTTCATCGGAGAATGTCTTGATTGCCCTGCCTTCCTGAAAGGTATTTCTTCTGGGTATAGAATTCTGGGTTGACAGTTCTTTTTTTTTCAGCCCTTGAAAAAACGTGTGCCTCTTCCTTCTGAGCGCCATGGTTTCTGATGAGAAATCCACTGTCATTCGAATTGTTTTCTTCCTATAGGTAAGATGTTTCTCTCGCTGCTTTCAAGGTTATTTTCTTTATATTTCAGAAGTGTGAGCCCAGTGTGTTTTGGCATGGTTTCCTTCAGGTTTATCCTATTTGGTGTTCATTCAGCTTCTTGAATCTGTAGGTTAATGTCTCTTGCCAGATTAGGAAATATTTCATCCATTGTGTCTTTGAATAAATACTTCTGTAGCTCTACCCCTTTTCTTTTTTATTCCAGGCCTCTGATGACACAGATGTTAGATCTTTTGTTATATCCCCCAGAAGCTTCTGAGCATATTGACTTTTTTCCAGTCTGTTTGCTTTGTTGTTCAGTGTGGATAATTTGTTTTCCAGTTCACTGATTCTTCCTCTGTCTCTCTATTCTTCAGCGAAGCCTATCTATTGAGTTTTTAATTTCAGTTATTGTACTTTTCAGTTGTAAACTTTTTGTTAGCTTTTGTTTCTTTAATGAAATTGTCTGTTTTCTATTTGTTTAAATTGTATTTTCAGTTGGCTGTTGAGCATTTTTATGATGGTACTTTCAGCAGCATTGTCAGTAATTCTGACCTCAATATTATCCTGGTACATATTGTTCATCTTCTTTCATTCAGGTTGATTTTCTGGTTCTTGGTGCAATAAGTGTTTTTGATTGAAATTTAGATACTTTGATATTATATTATTTAGATCTTCTGTTTCAGCTGTCTGCTGTGTCACCACTCTGCCAGGGGAAGGGCTGGGGGTTGGGGTGGAAGAGTAGCTTCTTTGCTTGACCTCCATTACGCCCAGTCAGAGGGTGCTCCTCATACTGCTGGGCTAGGGTGGGAGGCCTAGTTCCCCACAAGGCCTTTCTTTTTTTTTGGTATGGGGATCGAACTCAGGAGCTAAATGCCCAGGCCCTCGACAAGGCCTTTCTTATGCAGTCTTGTTGGGAGACGTAAGAGGCCATGTCACTGTGGCCCACATGGCTGCCACTGACACACAGGATTGGCCCCACTACCTCTGATTCATAGTAGAAGTCCTGGCTTTCCAATAGGACTTACTATGGCTGGTAGGGAAGGGTTGCCTCCCTACTATTGGTGTGGCTCAAAGTTCAGGCTCCGGGCCGGGGATTTAGCTCAGTGGTTCTGTCGTGTGCCTCGCAAGCACAAGAACTCGAGTTCCATCCCCGGTACCAAAAACAAACAAAAAAGTTCAGGCTCCCGTGTAGTCTTTACTGGCATTGCATGGGCTGTGGATCTTGTTACCACAGAGTGGATGAGAGTCCCTGGCCCTGCTTGGCTCTCTCTGGTTCCACCCCAGCAATAGCTTATGTTTGCCTCATCGTAGGTGTGGAACAGAAAGAAGTCTGGGACCCCTCCTTGAGGCTATAGCTTTGCTATGAATTGGGCTGTAGTACAGTGATTAGTACCGCTAACATCTCCATCCTGCTGAGTGGCCCCTCCCCTAGTCCTTTCAAGTGGGAAAGCTGCAGGCACTTTACAAAATCTGTACCTGTTGGTATTTATGAGTTGTTGGCTTCCCTGCCACAGGTCTGGGGTATGTGAGGCATAAGAGAAAACCAGAAAACAAAAATGTATTGTTATGTCATTTCTTGGATCCCAAGGTTCCCCAGCCAACCCACCTCTGCATTTTATCTTTTGGGATCTTATGTTTACCATATAGATGATGTCCAAGGATCAGATATATTTAGTTGTACTTAATGGGATGAATGGGGTAGGATGATTCTACTCTGTCCTTTCAGAAGCTGAAGTCTTGAGTCAATACTTCTTTATGGTTTTATTTATAGATGTTCATTATGGCCTGTTAAACAGAATGTCCCCTTCCCATTGAATTACTTTGGCGTTTTGTCAAAATTCAATTGATAGGTGTTATTTAATGTCAGAAAAACATTTCTGGGTTTATAGTTTTCATTTTTATATATCAGACATTTCAGTTTTATATATGTTGGATTTATTCTATTGTATCTATATGATAGATACAACCTATCTAATTGTGTTGTGTTTTGTTTGTTTTTTTCTAATTGCTTTTAAGTCTCATTCTTTATTTCATATTTTTTTCCTCTGGGCTCATTTCACTCCTGTCTTCTTTAATTCTTGCTACACTTTTAGTCATAGTTTTTCTTCATTCGACTCCTTGAGCTTTATGAAATCATTTTGTTTATTTCATTTTATTTCTGAGACGATTTTGTCCTTACCTGCAGTTTTTCCACTGAGTTTGATCACCTCACATCTCTCAGTTGTCCAGCCATGTTTATTTTGAGCATTCAAGTCTAATTTGTAGGATTCTTAGTAGCAATTGCTTTTATAATTATATTCATTTCATGTTGGAAAATTGTATAAATTTTGCACTGCTGTATGTGTGTGTAGTATTTCTACTAGCTGAATAGTTTTCATCTTTACTTTGTTCCTTCCCATAGAAGCTTTGCATGGATGTTGAATTCTTTTTTCAGATAAAGATAAAATGTGCTGAATTTTCCTACACTAGCAATTATGTGTGGTTCTGTGGAGCACGGGGGAAGGGTTTGGGTCGTCCACTGGCTTTCTAGTTTGAGTGCCCTCTCCTGTTAGCAGAATGAAATGCCATTCTTTGGATTCTGGGGGATGGGTCTGTCTGGTTCTGATCCTTGGGTGAGATCATACCTCTGCAGTGCCTCGGCTGCAGCTACTGGCGTCTTGCCACAGAGCCACACACGTCTTTCCCCTTGGAGATTCTCTTTTCTTTGAAGCAGGGGCCAGGTTGGCCAGCTTCCGTCCCACGTCCTTCCCAGGTCCCTTCTGCTGGCCCAGTGGTCTCCAGGCCCAGTGGTGTGGCCCACTTGGGTTCAGGCTTGTTCTCAGTATTTCTCTACTGAGAAAGGGGCGTGGGTGAGGGTGGGACTCCTCCTGCAGGGTGAATGCTGGCTGGCATCCATATTCAGATCACTGCCCCTACCTGGCTACACTCCCCTCTCCTGCTTCCTGTCCCTGCCTAGCACTGCAGGTCTCAGGTGTTTGTCTCCCTACTTCCCTGTAAATTCAAGTTTAATGTTCTTGTCTGCTATGGGCTGTAGACAGCTTATGGAGGACGTGGCTCTGGAAGAGTATAAGTGGGGGGAGGGGCTGCTGTGTTTACAGGAACCAGCTTGTATTCTCTTTCTAGTTTTTCTCCTGGGTTTCTAGTTATGCCCACCTTTACATTTCTAGTGCCTTCCCCTCCTCATCTCCTTGGAAAGCCCTTTTCCCCCAGTGGTTGGTCATTTTAAATATTTCATCAGTGTCTCAGTCTTGTTCCTTTTTGATTTTCTTTATTGTATCATTGTTCTGTGTTTTCTCTTTCGCTTTCTTTATCTGTACTGTGATGTCCTTTCTCCTGTTTATTAGTTGAATACTCAGCCCATGACCTTTGGGCTTTTCCACCTTGCTAATGTGTCTTAAGTTTTAGGTTTAAGAATTTAGTTCTACACAGTATAAGTTTTAAAACTTGTTTTTGTTTTAAATCTTTTTCTTCATGTTTCATTATGAGTTCTCATTTGATTAATAGGTATGGTTTTCAATTTCCAAATGGTGGCAGAGGTTTCTCTATGTGATATTTTCTTTTTTGGTACTGGGGATCGAACTCTGGACCTTGTACTTGTGAGTCAGGTGGCAGAACCACTGAGCTAAATCGCCAGCCCTTTTTCCTATTGATTTCATTATTCCTTTTGGTATTTCAATACTCCTTATATTTCAGAGAATTATTTGGGTTTCTTTCTTGTTTTTCCCCTATTCTGCTTGAAGAACATCTTTCCTAATCTCTTTTATTGAGGCATGGTAGTGGTTAATTCTCTTGGTTTGCCTGAATAATCCATTGTGCCATTGTTTGTGAAAAGTGGTTTTTCTTTGTGTAGAAAAGGAAACTAGCTTATTATTTTCTTTCATCATAATGAGACTATTCTATTGTCCACTGCCTTCTGCTGTTCTGTGGAGAAGGCAGTTGTTAGTCTAAATTGTGATTCCTTTGTGTGGCTCTGTCTTCTCTCTGTGGCTGCATAAATAAAACTTTTTGTTATGGAGAGCTGAGGGAGGGAAAGTAGAGACCAATGTAGCAGTCCTCCTCGAGTTGAGTGCCACCCGCAGCAGTTACCCTGTTTACCAGTCTTGTTTCACTTGCTGTCTGTGTATCGTGTTTGGGATAAATATGCCAGTAGGCTTCTCCATGAAGGAGTTAACATAATCACAGTAGCACCGTTGATAGTAATTCCTTCAGATTGCCTGACATACACTCTAAGTTCAAGTTTTGCCAGTGATCGCGGAAATTCTTTTTATACTTATTGTGTTTGAATTGGTGTGCAGGCTTACCTGAAGCTACTCAGTCTAAGTCTCTTTATAGCAGTTTCTCCCTTCTGCTTTTCTTCATGCCATTTATTTGTTAAAGAAGCCATGTTGTTTGTCCCATGGAACTTTCTACATCTGGATCTGGTTGACTGCATTACGGTGTTATTCAGTGTGTGCCTCTGTCTTTATCACACCCGGTAATTAGAGTAAGAGCAGAACAGGGTTTCTGAACCTCGGCATTACTGGCTTCTTGCTGGCAGCTGCCTTGTGCATTGTAGGAGGTTTAGCAGCACCTGGCTCTGCCCTCTAGATGCCGGCGACACTGCTTATCGCGAGACCCAGAGAGGTCTCTAGGCAGTGTGCAGACTGCCCATCTGAGAGACACACAGGGAGACACTTGTTGGGGAAGCAGCCAGCTCTCTTCTTTTGGCGGCAGCACTTCCACTGCATGATGACTGACAGGGCTGGGTCAGGGATGGAGTCTCTGGGTGATGGATAGTAAGATGGACCAGTGGGTTCAGCTGTATCTAGTCTCCATCAGATTCTCCACCAGCCTTTTCCTGAAATGGCTCCAGTTAACACATTGGTGATGTCACTAAGGTCGCAGAATGGTGAATTTATAATTCTGTCTTTCTGCATTTATTGTAAGGAAGATCTTACTTCATGAAATGTTTGTTACCTTGAAATGTAGTTTACAGTGCATTAAGCAAGAGATATGCTTAATTCTGTCCTTTTATTTATGAGTTTTCAAAATAGTTGTTGACTCCAGGTGTACAGTGAGAGATTTAATAAAATGATTATGTCATTATGAAAGTTTGGATTTAATATGATTGATACGATCCAGTCCTCTGAGGTTACTGTTACTTCTGATGCCTAAGTTGTTCCATCTGGGCCAAAGTCCAGCCCTTCAAGTTGGCTTTTGTGCCTCCCACATGCCTCTGGGAGTCTTGGCACTGGCTTGGTTGTTGCCTCTGATGGCATGTACCAGGGCCGTTTCAGACATTTCTTGCCCGGACGTGGAATTGGCCATTTCTCACTACTACAGGTCTGTGGTCTGTTTCTTCCTGGGGTGACCCTGAGCCTATGACAGAAGGGTACAGATGTGACAGCTCAGGCCTGAGACTGACGGTCAGGTCAGCTTTGGGGTGGGTTGGGAACCCTCATGTCCTGGGGAGCTAACCCTTCCCTTGCAGGGATTTGTCTGCAGTTACACCTGGCATGGCTTCTTCATGTCCCTGGCCTGCTTTCTCACTTGTTTCTGCTTGCTTCTGGGAGCACACCCTTCACCATGCATATCTCAGGCCCTTTCGTGGACCCTGACCCGACACCGTGGTTGGAGACCTCATGGTGGTCATTGCTACTGGATTCTTTTATTGCTTTCAGGCTTTTCTGTGGACTTTTTTTTTTAAGAGAAAAATATGTTATTTTGTGGCATTTATAATTCACATAGAAGATTATAGAATATAATCTATGTTCTGTATTTGTGTGTTATCCTGAAAATTTTGTCCTTTTAATTTCCTTATTCTGTTTTAAGTGATATCGTTAAAACCTTCTATTTTCAAATCATACGCTCCTACTATGTAGAAATACGAGCAGTTTCATCTGTCGACTTTGTGTTCAGCCAGACACCAGCCACGCTTGATACTCTACACCATCTCCCTGCAACCGCTTGTTTTCCAAGTAGACACTGTTGTACATATGCAAATATATTTTTTTTGAGCCATAGAGTCTTTAAAGTCTTTCCCTATTCACAAATGTAAAATTTTCATCTTAGTCCTTTTGTTCTCTTAATTTCCAATTTAATTGTACTGTGATTAGACATTGTGACTTGTGTGACAGTTTCCTTTGAGATTTATTTATAGTTGCTTATGGCTTGGCATTATGGTCAACTTTCTCATGGTTAACTTTTGTAAGTGTTTTACATGAGCTTAAAAGGAATATGTTTTCACAAATTTTGGGAGCCTTGGGCTTTGTGTATTTGTCTGTTAAATAAAGTTTGTTAGTCGTGTTGCTCAAATATTCTATATATAGTATTCAGTGATATTTTGCCCAGTTGATTTTCCGACAATTGGAAGAGCTGCTTTGAATTCTCTTTCCCTGTGTATGTTTACTTTTTAAGGCAATTATCTTGAATAATTTGAAATGTGTAGTGTAATGTAAAAATAATCTACCACGTTACTAAGCACTATTACATGCATTTCTGAAGTAGTAACTGCTTCTGATTTTATTTTGTAAGGTTGTTTTTCTTTTCTTTTCTTTTTTTTTTGGTACTGGGGATTGAACTTGGGACCTTGCATTTGTGAGGCAGGTGGCAAAACCACTCAGCTGAATCTCCAGCCCCTTTTCTTTTATTTCTTTTAAGAAACTTTCTATTGTGCCTGCCTCGCAAGCGGCAAGGTCCCAAGTTCAATCCCCAGTACCAAAAATAAAACAACTTTCTATTGAACTGATCTATAGTGCTAGTGAAAAGACCCTTTCTTTTAAAACAGTTAAGTAATTATCCTCTTTAATAGCTCTTTTTGTTTTAAAGTGTAATTTCCTGAGTAAATACAGTTTCTTGGGCTTTGTTCCTTTTAAATGAGCATGTGCTAGGTATATCTTTTTGTATCTTTTTTTTTTTTTTTTTTGGTACCAGGGATCAAACTTGGGTCCTTGTGCTTGCAAGGCAAGCAACGGAACCACTGAGCTAAATCCCTGGCCCTCTTTTTGTATCCTTTGACTCTTTGAGGCCTTAGACTCTAGGCTTGTCTCTTGGACACTGTGTATAACTGTACTTTACAATCTCTAGCTGGAGCTCATCAGCTGGTGAATGGATAAAGAAGATGTGTTTTATTTATAACATGGAGTACTACTCAGCTGTAAAGAATGAGAAACTAGAAACATTTACAGTTAAATGATTGAGGCCATACTCTTAAGTGAAATAAATAGGACATACATGTGTAAATATCGAATTGTTTCTCTGGTGTGACAAACTAAAAGTATAAATGAGGACCAAAATGTATAATAGACAATGTGAAATAGGAAGAAAAGTTCCGAAGGGGAAGTGTAAGGGGAAGGGGGGAGTAGAGGAAAGGAAAGAGGGGAAAGGAAAAAAATATGAGAAAAGGAAAAAACAGAAACAAAGTCTTTGTAAATAGGAAGGTGTGGAGGGGTTGAAGGGAGGGCAGGGGAAAAGGGAAAAAAAATAAGAACCAAGATGCATCGTGTAAAGGTACAAATTCCCAATGATGAATGTCATCATATTGTATACCTAAAATCTACCAATAAACTTAATGAATTTAAAAAAAAAAAGTAAAATCTCTAGCTGGATAGTCTCTGTCATTTAATTGCAAACTTAGTCTGCTCATAATTATTTTGACTACTGATGTACTTGGACTTGCCTTATCTCCGATTTTAACATTTGTTGCATTTTCTAAGCTTTCCCTCTGTTTTTCCTTTTAATTTTTTTTTTTTTCTGGTACCAGGGATTGAACTCTGGATCTTGCACTTGCGAGGCAGGCAGCAGAACCACTGAGCTAAATCCCCGGCCCCCTTTTTCCTTTTAATATTGAATAATTGACTATTTTCTTTGTGTGTCACATTTTTTCCTTTTCTAATTTAAAAACTATAAATTTTATTTCCATTATTTTCATGGTTACCCTTGCAATTTTATCAAACACGTAGAACAAACAATAGTTATTTTATATGTTAACATTTCTTCGAGCAACACTCAAACCTCAGAGTAGAAGCTTCAATCACATTTTACCTGGCTTCTTTGTTTTTGCTGTTCAGGATTTTAGTCTATGTAAAAATCCCACAAAATAGAAATTATTATTGTTTTGACTTTATAGAGATAATGTTTATTTGAATTTTCTAATTTATTGGCTCATTGACCTTTGACTTTTTGCTACTAGGGAGCGATCTCAGGATCTTGTGCTTTTGAGGCTGGCAGCGGCACCACTGAGCCAAATCCCCGGCCCTAGGCGTTTTTGATATCCATTGTACAGTGCTTCATATAAATACTGAATATTTTTCTTAGCTGGTCTGCGATTGCATGTTTTTAATTTTTCACAATAATATAATTTATTACAAGCTGGGTGTGGTGATGCATGCCTGTAATCCCAGCACTCTTTGAGACTGAAGCAGAAGGATCACATATTTGAGCCCAGCCTGGAAAATTTAGGGAGATTCTGTCTCAAAAATTTTTTTTTTAAGTTTTTTTTTTTGACTGGGGATCGAACTTGGGACCTTACGCTTGCGAAGCAGGAGGCGGAACCACTGAGCTAAATCCCAGGCCCCCTTAGAAAGTTTTTTTAAAAGACAGGAGATAACAGCTCAGTGCAGAGACCCGAAGTATAGGGCAGGGTGGAGGGAGGAGAATTTATAACAAAGACTTTGAGACTACTGACTTTTGTATGCATGCTTGATATCCTTCAGAGGCAGTGTTTTATGACTAGAATTTTGTAGGCCTGTTACTTTCTCATAGATTATATAAATTTACATTTTCAGCATGGAAATTTGATAGTACTGTCCTTGTTTCAAAAGAGATTGCTTTCAGAGCGCATGCAGGCGGCTTGCCTTAGCTCTGGAGCTGCTGGCTGTGGGCTGTTCTCCTGTTCAGCTTGTGGCTCCTCCCCAGCCTGGCTGTTTGCAGAGTGGCCAGTGGAGGGGAGGGGCGGAGGGGAGGGGCGGAGGCTTGGTCTTCACAGTAGACTCCGGATAAGCACCTTCTTTTATTTTTTTGGTACGGGGAATCGAACTCAGGACTTTGTGCTTGTGAGGCAGGCGCGGTGCTACTGAGCTAAATCCCTGGCCCAAGCACTTTCATTTGTGTTGATCTTTTTAAATTTTATTTTTTATTAGTACATGTTTTCAATATGTAGTGATTACGTGCAGTGTGGGGATTTGATATGCATATACTTCACATTTTTTTTTTTTGTACCGGGGATCGAACTCGGGACCTTGGGCTTGTGAGGCAGGCCCAGAACCACTGAGCTAAATCCCCTGCCCCACATCACATCTCGATCATGTTGACTCAGACCCCTTTCCATCTCTGCCAGGACTCTGTCCTTGTCTCTTAATGTGGCTCTTTATTTTGTTCTTTGAAGTGCCCATCGTTCTATTCTGGGCCTGTCGCATTATAGAAGTACCACATGATATTTAACCTTTTATGACTTATTTTTGCTACTTAGCATCCTCTTTGCTTTTATTTTCTTTAAAGAAGTAAAAACAGAATAGGGCAGTAGGAGGTGGCTCAGGTTGCTGCACTGTCCTCCTTGGTGTCCGTCAGGCACTCTGTTACCCATGCGTCCTGAAGTACACATTAGCATAGTTAGAAACCAACACATAAGAGGATTCTACACAGTTTACCAAAAGAGGAGCAATGCTCACAGCCGTTTTAACCCAAGAAATGTGGTTTCTAGGTGCGGAGCTGTGAGTACAGGCTGGGGGAGCAGAGGAGCAGCCAGGAGGGGTGGTGAAGAGTGGCAGCCCAGCCCCACCCAGGGTCGAGGGTGGCAGGTTGGGGCTGCAGGAGGAGCCCTGGGCCACATTGGGCTGTCCAGAGTTCAGGGAACGGCTGTGGTTCTGTGGGCCCCTGCCGGCTCCTGCGCTGCCTTCCTGCTGCTCCAAGACCATGGCAGGTGCAGGGAAGGACCCCCGAGGCTCCATCGTGCTCAGCACTCGTGGCAGGACAGCATCCACACTGAGGGAGTTGGGTCTGCCTCATGCCTGTCCCTCTGCACCCCACAATGTGAGAGGCAAGGCAGTGCCTGTCAGGGCGTCTGTGGCAGGCAGTGCTCGGTTTCTATTCTCGCAGTCTCCGTTGTGTTTTACCCAGGTGAACTCGTGTTCTTAGCCACACACTCTTCCCTGGGTGGCCTGCCTCACCTGTGTGTAGCACTGATGTGGGCTTTATGGGTGCTGCACTCCTAACTTGGAGGCCCTGTGTCCTTATAGGTGGTAACGTGGACCTGGAAAGCCAAGCAGAGGGGAAGAAGGAAGTGGAAGCTGATGATATGCTGAGGAGTGGCCCCCGGCCCATTGTTCCGTACAGCTCCATGTTCTGTCTAAGCCCCACTAACCTGTGAGTCTTTGCGCCCACCCTTGCTTCTTGCCCTGTCCATCCACTGCTGGGCCCACACGAAGACCATAGCCAGCATGCATGGGATATGCAACTGCGGGAATAGACTCTGCACACTTTGTTCACTGAGCATCTCTAGCCATCCAGCAGTCCCAAGAGGCACTTCCCATCACCTCCTTCTATAGACGAGGACACAAAGGCACAAGTTGTTGTCGGAGGTGGAACTGGCATACCCTCTAGAGCTGTGCCCCGCCCTGCCCTGCAGCATGAGCTCCATTGCACACAGGGCCCCTTTATCCCTGTCATATTTAACACCTTCCTCCAGCCACCTTTCCACCATACTGTTGCCCATGTGTGCATGTGTGTGCGTTGCATGTTCATATGTCAATCATGGGTCCCCTCCTCTGTTTATCACAGTTTGTCATCCACTCATCAATCCCGTGCTTTCGTGAATCCAGCCAGTATTTATGTGCAAACAATATTCTAGGTGCTGGTAATATACAGTGGTGACAAGACAGACAAGAATACCTGTCCTTGCTAAGAGAGTGGGAGTCTGGGCTGGTGGGAGAGAAAGACAACAAACAAGACAGTTCAAGAGACATAAAATGTCAGCGATGAGTGCCAGGAAGAAACATGAATTGGAGGTGGATATGTGGGCTGCTGGGGGCTAAAGCTGAATGGAGAGGTCAGTGGTGGGGCTCAGAAGTGAAGTAGAACCAAGACTTGAGGAAGGGGATGGAGAGGTAGAAGAAAGCTGAGACATGGACACTACCCCAGGGAGGAGAGCAGAGAGCAGCAGTGTCAGATGGACCCTTGCTGATCTGCCTTGGATCGGTCGGGTCCCTCACCTAGCCCTCCTCACTCGGCCCCCTTCCTGCTCCCTCCTTCCTTGCCTTCGTACACACACACGCACACGGTTGACAGCTAACCCTGCTGTGCTAGTGGATAGGAGTAAAATGGTAACAGACTGAGTGTGCTGGGGAGGCAAAGGGTCAAGTAAGGCCAGCACAAAGGAGGAGCTCGTGTTCCTTAGAATAGGGCACTGAGTAGAAGCAGAGCTGCAAGTAGCCAAAGCAGCTGAGCTGGAAAGCTGGAGAAAAGCGGCTACCAGGAATCCTGTGGAGGACCTTGGTGGTCCCTGAGGAGCATGGAGGAGCATGGGAGGGATGCACGGTGGGGGCCCACTGATCGGGAGAGAGGAGCCTACTCAGTAGGTGGTCAAGGAAGAGACTGGCATAGTTTGACCTGGGTGGTCCTTGCAGAGAGGTTGATGTAGGGGTGAGGGGCAAAGACAGGAGGAACTGGCAGCAGGTAGTGCCTGTGGCAGGAGAGGTGGACTGGCCCCTCCATTGGTTTGTGGCTGCTCTTTCTGGGCCACCATTTGGAGACTGGCCTTGCTGACCTGGCCACTGTCTATTGCTGTGTGGTAGCATTTGTCAGCATTGCAGAGCCTCCTATGTATTTTGACGCTGCTCACTGGTGTTCTGCCTGCTGGCATGGAGCTTTCTGAGGCCAGGCGTTTGCCTGCCTTGGGCACTGCTATGCCCCCAGTGTCCAGCAGATGCCCAGTGTTGAACAAGCCAGTGAGAGTCAGCAGGTGACTGAGCAGAAGGCGAGTGTGTGGCAGTGTGTTCTCATGCAGCCTGGGAACGCACCCCGCACAGGAATCAGACACCATTCTGAAAGTGAGGGAGGCCTGCCTTCTGCAAGCGCTGGTGCTAAAATCCCTCCTCTCTGACCCAGCCCTCCACCTGCTGCAGCACATGTGTTCTGTAAAGAGGCAGATGAGCAATGGTGTCACCTAGGGCCACAGGCAGTAGGTAAATGGGTGGACACAGTTATCTTCCCCATTCACATACAGGGCAACCTGCAGGCTGTCATTTGCTGACCTTTGGCTCTAGGGTGCCCCCTCAAGAATCTTTCCCCATCAGTCACTTGGTTGCTGTCCATTGACCTCGGGGACACTTGGCGAAGCCCTTCCTGCAGGAGAGGGTGGCATGCATTCCAGCTCATGGGCCCCGTGGCGGCATTGTGTTGTCCTCCCAGGCTCCGTCGCTTCTGCCATTCCATTGTGACGATGCGCTACTTCGAGACGGTCATCCTTGTGGTCATTGCCCTGAGCAGCATCGCCCTGGCTGCCGAGGACCCTGTGCGGACAGACTCGTCCAGAAACAATGTGAGTGGCCCTGAGGGCCAAGCTTGCCACTAAGCTATGGGACCACTTGGGGCGCGTTCCCAGGGCTGTGGGGTGTGGTGTGGGGGTCCTGGCTCCTCACCCAGCACCCCTCCTCTCTGGCTGTGTCTGCCCTCTGGTTCAGAGTCCGGGCTTCGACTGGCGGGGGCCTGGCCCCTGAGGGAAGCCTGTCTTAGTGCGCCCCCGGCTGATGGTCATCTGCTCGGTTCTAAGGGAAAGCTGGGGCTCCAGGGACGGTCCTGGCTCTGCTTCCTGCCCAGCCTCGGAGAGTAACCTTCCTTTTGGTTCCAGGCTCTGAAGTACATGGATTACATCTTCACAGGTGTCTTCACTTTTGAGATGGTGATAAAGGTGAGCCATGGTTCCCATGGTCTCCAATGGGGGTCGTTTAGGATGTGCACCACATTGTGCTCAGTGATGATGAGGGTGTCTGCTACATGTCACGATGTATTCTGAGAGGCACTAAGGGTCCCCCCAGTGGCACCTGGTCTTGCTACTTGGCTCCTGAACACATGGGTTCCAGGCTCAGCAACTTCCCGGGAAACAGGTGCACCCAGAGGAGAGGGCCGTGTGGCCTCAGTTAGAGGACAAGGAGACCCGGAGAGTGAAGTGGCTGGAGGACTGTGGGAGTGCAGGCCATAGACCAAATTTCAGTGGGTATTGTGTTTGACAGTAGGCTGAGTCTGTCCTGCCATGTCAGCCTTCATTTTCCTTCACAAGTTGGCCCTTACCCACATCTGACAAGGTGGCTCTCGTGTGTGCTTACACAGGTGTGCATTCACTGCAAGTGGACATGCACATGTGTGTGTACACTCACAACTTCAGTGCAGGAAAAAAGCAGTGGTAGGAGTGGCAGAGCCAGGATGTGAGTAGAGATCTGTGAAATTCCAACCAGTTCTTCTCATTGCCCTGAGCTGATCCTCTGGGGTCTGGGCAGGATGTGAGCTCCCTAGGCTCAAATGTGTGCCTGCTGCCCCATGATGGAGGGCCAGAGGGAAACAAGAGACTTCACAGTCTCGGTAGGGCTCTGGGGAGGTGAGGAATGTAGGAAAGCTGTTGAGATGTTTGAGTCAGAAACCCTACTGAGGGTGTTAGAGGGTGTGGCCTGCCCGTGCATGGGAGGGGTGCCAGAGCGGCACTGCTGCCTCTGTGTGCAGAGTGCTCTGTGGCTGGCCAGCCCTGCCTCCCTCTCCTGGGATAGAATGGGATACTCTAGGTGTGCTTCTCCCCTGCAGATGATTGACTTGGGGCTGTTACTTCACCCTGGAGCCTACTTCCGGGACCTGTGGAACATTCTGGACTTCATTGTGGTCAGTGGGGCCCTGGTGGCCTTTGCCTTCTCGTAAGTAACCACACTCGCTACAGATCTCGTGGGTGCAGCCCCAGAACCATGGTGGGACTGGGTGAAGAGGAGAGGCAGACCCTGTCAGCCGTGCTGGGTCTTCCAGACCTGCCCGTGCGGCCCCTCCCTGCCTGCCTAGGCTTGAGTGTGCGATGTTAGCAGGACCGAGCCCTGTCTGTCCACAGCTCAGCCCGGAGTCTGGGACTAGGTAGGCATGCAGGCTCTGGCTTTTTGTCTTTTGTCTTGAGGAGCCCTTCTGAGGCCAAGCGCCTGACTGGCGGTTTCCTCCCCAGCCAGAGCCGGTGGGCGTCTTCCCCTTTTGGGGCAGACACTTCCTTCCGATCCTGAGGGAGTAGTGCCTAGCCTGGCAGTGGCTGGGACTGGAGTGGGGTTCCCCAAACCCTGAGTGGAGGGTGTGACGCTCGGCTGGGCCAGGGGTGGGGGGACACGGGACGTCCTGGGCGAGAGTGTGATGAGCAGGACCGTGGTGGAGGCCAGGTACTGAGGGAAGGGCCTGCATCTTCGCTGCCCCTCTGCTCTCCCACGGCACTGACTCTGTTCTCTTTGTCTTCCTGTTGCTGGACTCTCGGTAGGAGCTTCATGGGGTAATGCCTTCCCCGCCCCCTGCCCCACATCTCAGCACAGCCAAGGCCTCTGGCTGTCCCATCATCGGCCTCACTGCACTTACCCACCTCCGCCTGCCTGGGCTGCATGCCGCCAGGAGCCATCCCTAGGCCATCATCCCTGCCATGCCTGTGGGGCCGGATCGGGGCTGGGGTGGGCTGGGGAGTGTGGCCTCTGGTGAGGTTTCCAGGGAGCAGGGTGTCCTGAGTGAGCACTGGAGGCTGAGACCTTGGCCCAGAGTACAAGGAGGGATCTGAGTGGGAGCAGCTGCTGCGGCCGTAGCCCCGGGTCCTGGCCACTCCAGCGTGCTTTCCCATGCGGCCTCTCTGAAAACAGTGACGCTTTCTTTCCTTCTTCTGTACACCACCTTGCAACGCCTAGTCTCCTCAGGGTGTCTTCATGGACCTTCTTCTAATGACAGAGGAAGCAAGAACTTGGCCAGAGTGTCAGCAAGGGGCCTTGAAGTGGGGACTGCAAGACGGTAGAAAGGGCTTCAGTTAGGAGCAGTGTTCAGCCCTGCGGCCCCGAGCCCAGGGGCGCTCTGCCTGGAGACCCCTCTCCACCCCCTGCGCTGGGCCACGGTGCAGTCTAGAGTAGTCCCCCTGTACCCCTTCTGGAGGACAGAGGAAGCAAACTGGGAGGGCATGTGCAGGGCCTCCATGGTGCGGGGCAGTGGCAGTATCTGAGCCTGGTGTCTCGGGCAGCTTGGTCTAGTTTGCAAAGGGGGAGAAGTGGGGGCTGAGCTCCACTTTTCTTGGGAGAAAGGCCTGGGATGGGCAGTTCCTCCTGCTCAGCACAGAGTTTTTCCAGTGCCTGAGGGAGCCACTGGGGCAGGCCCACTGTTCCAGGCAGGCTGGGCTGGATGTCTTGAGGAGTGGCCTCTGAGCAGCCTGGGCAGGGCTCTGTGTGAGGGATGCTGCCCAGTCCTGAGTGCTCCTTGTTGGGGTGAGCGAGACTTCCTCAGTGGGGAGCTTCTCACACAGCTGGCCTCGCCTAGACAACCAATTCCTGGGTCCCCAAGAGGCAGAGGCAATTACCTAGGTCTGCTCTGGCTGCTGTGAGGGCCCTGATCTGGGTCCTTTAATTCTGGGCTTCTGAGCCTGCTTCTGGTGTCAGAAATTTTCTTTTCCTGACTGCTTTTCTCTGTGTTAGCCCTTGCCTCTGTATTTGTCTAACTTTCTCTTTCTTTACTCTTCTTCCTTTGCCCTTCTTCCTTTTGGTCAGTTTCGTATCACCTGGAAGAGGGTGGGTCCCTGAGGACAGGCAGGTGGATTGCAGAGCAGGAGCCAGACAAGCCTGTCCATGAGAAGCAGGAAAACACGGCCTCTAGCACCCAGATCAGGCCCCAGCACCACAGGGCTTACTCACAGACCCCCCCCCCCCTGGCCTCCAGCCACATGGCAGGCCCCTTGATGCTCTTTGTTGCTGGAAGCTGCTTTGGGCCCGGTGTCAGCACTGGGAGATGGAAGCAGCTGTCGTGGTCTGAGCGAATGGGCTCTTTCCACCCACTCAGTTGTCCCTGTGTACCACATCTGCTAAACTGGCCCTGGCCTGGGCCCTTGTCCTCAGATAGGGCCCAGAGCAGGCAGCCACAGGGAGAAACCTCCTGAACTGGGTCCTCTGTCCTGGAGACTGAGACAAAATTCGAAGGGCCCTGTGAACCACACCTCAGACTGGGAGGGAGCAAGGCACACCCTTGTACCTTGCCTATCTGCATCTTCGGCTTCTCCCTTCTAGAGGATCCAAAGGGAAAGACATCAACACCATCAAGTCCCTGAGGGTTCTACGTGTCCTGAGGCCCCTGAAGACTATCAAACGGCTGCCTAAGCTTAAGGTAGGAGCCTGGATTTGGGGCTTGAGGATGTGTGTGCAGTGCAGTGTGAGTGGTGTGTGCACGTGTGTAAGACTGTGTGCATCTTCTCAGATCACTCCCCTGCATGGGGAGAGTGGCTTGCTCAGCCCTACACCCCCTCAAGCGGAGCTTGATCTGAGCAGTCTCTCATGAGCCCCCTTTTCTGTAGCCCAGGAGCCCCCAGTGAGGCTTGATGTTTTCTTCAATGCTTCAGGGCAAGGAGGGGGCTGCCCAGGGGCACAGGATGTGGGGGAGGAAGCAGCCAGCAGGCCCCCCAGAAAGTGCTTGATGGGCTGGGCCGTGGAGGGTGGGCACAGCTGAGGTTCTGGGTGAAGGAAGAGGATAAGCCCAATCTTAATAGTTACTGAGCCTATACTTCCTGTCCTTCATCTCTTTTATTTGTTTTTTGGGACCGAGGATGAAACTCGGGTCCTTGCGCTTGCACAGCCTGCGGTGAAACCACTGAGCTAAATCCTCTGCCCCCCCCCCCCCACTTTCATCTCTTTTAATCCTCCAGACCTATGTTGTGGGCTCTCATTACCAGCTGGGCACTCAAGCCTTAGAGACACTGGGCCAAGTAGAAACTACAGACTCCAAGCTCAAACTTCTTAAAAAAAAATCTGCTTGGTGTTTGTAACTTTGCTCGAGAGTCAAGCCGAAAACCCAACCTGAAGAAACTTGTACGGGCTGAGTGAGTCATGCGCTGTGTCTCACTGCAGACACAGAGGGGTGATGCTTCCGTCTAAGCACCACTCTTGCCCAGACAGCGTACAGTGCTCATGGTCGTGTGTTAAACATTCGTCACTGGTTTTTTGTGTGTGCTTTATTTGCTTAAAATATCATAACCATGGCTCCAAAGAAAGTCAGTGATACCAGCAGTAAAGCTAAGAGGAAAACTGTGAGAACCAAGATAGACTTAAAGAAAGAAATCACTGCAAAACTTGTTAAAGTCCTAGAAAAATGAATTTTTAAGTGTGCATTTTGGGCCTCAGAACCAATTATCTGGCTTTCCATTATTTCTGATGGGAAAAATACATTCAGTTCTTGGACTTTTTGGTGTTCAAACACAAATTTGGAGCAAGTTGAGTTCCACAACTGCAGGGAACACTGTACAAGAACAGTTTGTCTAGAACTCATGTCTGAAGGGGTGGGTGGGAGGTGACGTGGGCAGGCCCCCGAGCTTCCAGGCCAGGAAAAGCCATGCCTGGTGCGGCCGAAGGGCGCTGTGCGGCAGGTGCCTGCTGGCCAGCATCTCTGGAGATGTGGGTCTGCAGGGTCTGGGAGCGGGCCGCATGGGAGGAGCGGAACCTAAGAGAAAGCCAATGGGTGGTGGTCACAGACCACTGTCCGCCTGGGGCCCCAGAACATGCCCTGAGTCCCTGTCCCGTGGTCCTCTGTATGGGCCACAGCCTGGCTGCTTTGTCTTTAGACTGGCCATCCTGCCGCACATAGGCAGGAGCAGGGCAAGGCTAGGACAAGAGGCATTCCCTGACAGGCCTGGCCCCTCCTGGCTTTTTTCTGTGGCCCGATCGCAGTTCTCCTGGGCAGCCAGCCTCTTCTAGCACCTGCTGCCCATGCCATCGATCAAGGCCGGGTGACCCCTTCATGAGGGAAAGATAGTGGCCACCTAACCCCGTGCTGGTGTTGGCGGTAGTGTCTTTCGTGCTTGGGGTCTTCAGTGCCCCTCGATGTCTGGGCCTCACTGGTCCTGAGTTGCCCGGCCTTTGGCTGCCTGCCCTGTACTCCCTGTTGGTCTGCCCACACCCGACCGATCCCCTTAGCCTCACCACTGCCACTTCAGCCTCCGGGGAGTACTCAGCCCCTCCGCTTGTTATGGACCTGCTCCTTCCATGTGGCCCCTCCGCTCTCACAAAGCTCTGCTCTCCTGCCTGCAGGCTGTGTTTGACTGTGTGGTGAACTCTCTGAAGAATGTCCTGAACATCCTGATTGTTTACATGCTCTTCATGTTCATATTTGCCGTCATTGCAGTACAGCTCTTCAAAGGGAAGTTTTTCTACTGCACTGATGAATCCAAGGAGCTGGAGAGGGACTGCAGGTAAACTGAGGCAGGGTGGGGAGCACTCAGCGCCAGGATGGAACTGCTAGTGTTCTTCATGGACCAGGTGGGACTGGTCAGAAGGCTCAGGAGACTCCTCTGCAAAGTGGGGACACGCAGTGGGGCCTGGCTGGGTAATGCTGGTAATGAAGAGGGGTCTCCCGGGGAAGAGCCTCAGCAGGGTTTCAGCATGGTTAGGGACAAGCTCTGCTTTGCCTGCAGACATCCAAGGGTCTCACTGTAGTCACTGGGGTATTGTGCCCCAGGGTTATCTCAAGCTAAACCCTAGCTAGAGATCTAGCCTGGGCTATACGGTCAGAGGGGCTGCTCACAGCTGGGGATGCTTTCACTGTCCATGTGATGCCTCACATCTGCCTGGGCCCACTCTACCCTCAAGACAGGAGAGGTCCCCTTGGGGAGCAGATATCAAAATGAGCACCCTACCTAAGGTCAGTTGAACAGTTCTTTCCTACTTGCACAGCAAAGGTCTCTGTTGTTGCTGGTTATGTGGATGTCATACAACTTATTGATCCATTCTGTGATGGGTAGACATGTGAGTGGTTTCCATCGGGGGCTGTCCTGAGCAATCCTACTATAAGAATCCCATGTGGGTATCTGTTGGGGGAGCATGTGCAGACATCTGGGAGGTCAGTCTAGGAGGGGTCGTGGGTTGTGCCTGTGTCCAGCTTTGCTGATATTGCCAAACACTTGTTGACGTGATTCCTCTCCAGCATGAATGAGAGAGCTCTTTATTCTCACTTGATGTCTTCTGTCTTGCTCTTCAGCTTTTTGGAATACAGTGGTTTGATTTATGCTTGTGAGATGACTAGTAAGGTTGCACCTCCTTTCCTAGTGGATTGGCTTCTCAGATGCCCTTTCATGGGTAGTGTCCATTTCAAGTATTTACCCATTTTCCTGTGTGGGTTGTTTGTCTCTAGGTTGATTTGTAGGAATTCTGTCACGTCCTGAGTAGGGACCTTCACATGATCTTAGGATTATAAGTGTCTTTTCTTCCTTTGTGGGGTGCTTTCAATTTTTTCAATGGGGTTTTTAAAGAACACACTGTAAAGAACAGTAGTGTCTTTTAAAGAGCAAGATTTCAGCATAGTCCCACTTACCTTTTACAATGGTACCTTGGTTCATGAACTTAATTCGTTCCACAGTTCTAAAAAAGATAGCCATGTTCATGTTCATGCAGGAAAGATAACCATGGTCATGTTTGTCACCTGATGTAGTTTGCACACAGAAACACAATTTTGCCAAACACTTGTGTTTATGAACCAAAATGTTCACAAGTGTTTGTGAACCGAAGTATCACTGTATATTCTTTTATGTTTACTACTCTCTACTCTACTTAAGAAATCTATCCCAAGATGAAGGATATTTTCTTCCGAAGTGTTGTTTCTGCCTCTCACCTTCAGATCTAGTCTGTTGGAACTAATTTTGTCTTGTAGAAGGCATGGACAGAGATACATTTTCTGAAGATGGATAATCAGTTACCTGGCATAATTTATTAGAAAAATATTACTGTCCCCACTGCAATGTTATCTTTTGGTGTTTTTAGCAGTTTTATTAAGATACAATTCACGTACCATACAACTTACTCATGTAATCCTTTTAAAGTATATAGTTCATTGGTTTCTAAGTATTCATGTGTAGATATATACAACCATCACCACTGTCAATGTTAGAGCATTTGCATCACCTCAGAAAAACCAGAATCAAAACCAGAAGTACAGGGCCAGGGATTTAGCTCAGTGGTTCCACCACGTGCCTCGCAAGCACAAGCTCCCAAATTCGATTCCCGGTACCAAACAAAACCAAACCAAACCAGAAGTACACCTGGAGAGAGAGGAAGAAAAAGAGGGAGAGGGGAGAGAGAGAAGGACAAGGAAAGAGAAGGGAGGAGCCAGGCTCTAGAATATACCCTTCCAGGTCATGTCCCCAGTGGTTTGCCTCTTCTGACCAGGCTAGGAGCACATTCAGCTGTGAACTCATCCGCTGATGAGTATAGCTCCCCTATGGTCAGTCACCTTCCAAAAGCCTCACCCCTAAACAAAGACTTTTGGGGGTCACTTTAGATCTAAACCATAACATTCTGCACCTGGTCTCCAAAATGCTTATATCCATCTCATTATGCAAAATCCATTTAGCCTCTTAAAGTCACCAAAATGTTAGCAGTTCCAGTACTGCTGAAAAGTCCAAGTGGAAAGTGTTCTCTGAGATTCAAGGCAAACTCTTAAGTATGAGGCCCTGTACAAATCTGAAAAAAAATTAAATACTTTCAAACATACAATTGCACAGGGTAAACATTCCCATTCTAAAAGGAAGGAATAGAGGGATATAATGGAATTGGACCAAAGCAAGTCTCAAGTCTAGCCAGGAAAACATTAAATTCAGGGCCAGGGATTTAGCTCAGTGGTTCAGCTGCCTGCTCCGCAAGCTCAAGGACCTGAGTTCAGTCCCCGGTACCAAAAAAAAACACCTAATGAACATTAAATTCTGTAATTCCGTATCTACCAGCCAAGGCAGGCTGTGGCAAGGTATAAATTACAGAGGGCTTGGGCAGACCTGCCTGTGATGTTGCTCCACATGGCCTGTCTCTCAGGCTGGCTCTGCTGGCTGCCTTCTGCATTCCCTGGTGGACATGGCATATTCCTGGCATCTTTTAATTTCCTGAGGTCCCCGTTGCACCTTTAGCTTCGTGCTTACAGCTTTGTGCATTGCCCTCAGGGGCACATTGCCTGCCCTCCAAGGCTTTCCTTTGAAATCTGGGTGGAAATCACCACAGCCCTACAACTCTTACATTTTGCATGTCTGAAAAACCTTCACCACGTGAATGATACTAAGGTCTGCTGCCATCTGGGACGGTAGCCTGGGGCCCTGGGAGCATCGCTGGCTGTGGCCTCTGAGTACCCGAATAGCTAACTCAGGGCAGCTCTAAATGAGCAGGGCACTCTGGGGTTCTCTTCTCAAAGTAAGGTCTTTCAAAGGAGTTTACTCTTTTTCACCTTTTAACCTGGGATGGGTGGGATCTGGGCCTTTTCTGATAGGCCCACAAGGTGTCTGTCCTATTGTCCTGATGCAAAGTACTTGGCTTCTTTTCAGGGCTAATCTTTTCAGCAATCATGCTGTGATTGGCTCCAACTTTACATACACTTACTTTCTGGCCAAGTTGCAAAATTTTCTCATCTTTCCACTGTGTTTTTGCTCCTATTCTTACTGTGGATCTGGTTAAAAGCAGCCAGTAGTACTCATACCATAGCTTGAACATTGGGCTGCCTTGAAATTTCCTCCACCAGATTGATTAGTCCACTACCTTTAAATTCAGTCTCACATAAAGTCTTAGTACATGGGGAAAATGTAGACAAATTCTTTGTCAGTATGTAACACTCATGGCCTCTAGTCCAGTTTCCAATAGAGCCCTTGTTCCCAGCTGAAACTTCATAAGCCTGACCTTTACTGTCTGCATTTCTATCAGCATTCTGATATTGTGATATCTTTCCAGTATTGCCCAGCAAGCACTGCTCACAGCATTCTAAGGCTTCGAAAGGCTTCTTCAAACTTTTCTAAACTCCTCCTGCAAACCAGTTCCAGAGGCTTCTGAACAGCATGATCAGAACAGTTACAGCCTTGGGCCCACTCCTGAGACCAATTTTCTGTATGAATCACACTTTCCTGTGACTGGGACAAAATACCTAATGCCCACAGCTTAAGAAGGAGACGTTTATTTTGGTTCATGATTGTAGTGGCTGGCTGCAAGACAGAAATGGCATGGTGGAAGGACAAGGAGAAGGAAAGCTGCTTAACCCATGGCAGCCAGGAAGGAGAGGGAGGGGAGGGAGGAAGAGAGAAAGAGGAAAGGGAGGAACCAAGAACAAGAATATACCCATCTAGGTCACCCCCAGTGATCTCCCTTTTCTTTGTTTTTTTTTTTTTTTTCAGACAAGGTCACACAATGTAGTTCAGGCTGGCCTTGAACTCACTGTGTAGCTCAGGCTGGCCTCAAATTCCCAGCAATCCTCCTGCCTCAGCTTCCGGAGTGCTGGGATTACAGGCATGCACCACCATGCCCAGCCCATTCTGTCTTTTCTGACCAGGCCACACCTCATTCTCTAAGGACTGTAGCTGCCCGTGGTTAGTTGCCTTCCAAAAGCCCGACCTCTGAACACAAGAGTTTTGGGGGACATTTGATATCTAAACTATAACATGACTCATGAATATGTCACATTTTACTTTTTTATTCACCTGTTGATGGGCTTCTGGTTTATTTCCACTTCTTGGTTATTATGGATAATGTTGCTGTAAACATTTGTGCACAAGTTTTTGTGTAGACTTGCATTTTCTTTTCTTTCGGATATTTTGTACACCTAAGAATGGAATTGACGGGTGGCATGGTGGCTGTATTTAACTGTCTGAGGAAATGCCAGATTGTTTCCAAAGTGGCTGGACTATTTTATATTCCCACCAGTCGTGTATGAGGGTTCTCATTTCTCAATATCCCTGCCAATCATTATTTTCCTTTTTGTTTTTTGCTTTTATTTAGTTATATTCATCCTAATAGGAGTGAAATAAGTGATAGCTCAGTGTGGTTTATTTTTGGTACCCGGGATCGAACTCCAGTCCTTTTGTTTGCGGGGCAGGTGGTGGAACCACTGAGCTAAATCCCCGGCCCATCAGTGTGGTTTTGATCTGCTTTTCTCCGACAATTGATGACGCTGAGAATCTTTTCATGTGCTAACTGGCCCTTTGTATGTCTTCTTATTGACCTGTTGTTTAAATTGGTTTGTCTTTTTTATTAATTTTAATAAGATTTTGTATATTGTAGATACAGGTCTTTTGTTGGATAGATACCTAATAAATACTCTCTCCTGGTCTGTGCTTTGTTTTTCACTTTCTTGATGGTATCAGTTGAAATACAGAAATTTAAAATGTTGATGAAGTTCATTCTCTCTCTTTTTTTTTTTTCTTTTGTTGCTCATGATTCTGGTTCCATATCTAAAAATCCATCCCCAGCTATGGGGCCATGAAGATTTACCCCTATGTTTTCTTTCAAAATATTATAGTTTTAGCACTGATATTTAGGTCTTTGAACTATTTTACATTAATTTGAAGACATGGAGCGAGGTTAGGGTCCAAATGTGTGCTTGTGCATCAGGACGAATGGAAGTCCAGTTGTCCGCTGCCACCTATTGAGGCCAGGTTTCAACATGGGATGGTCCTGGTACCCTTTTCAAAATGAGCTGACCGAGACACATGGGTTTCTTTAGACCCTTTATCTAACCTCTCCTCCCTTGTGTTTCCTTTCTCAGGGGTCAGTATTTGGATTATGAGAAGGAGGAAGTGGAAGCACAGCCAAGGCAATGGAAGAAATATGACTTCCACTACGACAATGTGCTCTGGGCCCTGCTGACACTGTTCACAGTGTCCACGGGAGAAGGGTGGCCTATGTGAGTGCTCCTAGCTCAGGGCAGCTGGTTAGCAGAGAGAGAGGAAGCTGAGGCAGGCACCTGTGAGCTCAGCTTACCCCCTCCAGCCCTGACATCCCTGCCCCATCACCGGCCTTCACCACACCCGAACTGTCCCTGTAGTGCAGGTTCTGATCTCCTGGGCAGCTCCCTTGATGTCTGCTGTCCCCTTGGCCAGGGTGCTGAAACACTCTGTGGATGCCACCTATGAGGAGCAGGGACCAAGCCCTGGGTTTCGCATGGAGCTCTCCATCTTCTATGTGGTCTACTTTGTGGTCTTCCCCTTTTTCTTTGTCAACATCTTCGTGGCCTTGATCATCATCACCTTCCAGGAGCAGGGGGACAAGGTGATGTCTGAATGCAGCCTGGAGAAGAATGAGGTAGGTGAATGCTCTGTGCACTCTTGGATGGGCAGCATGGGCAGAACCAGCACGCTTTCCTTTGGCACATACCAGACTCATAGCCAGCACAGGCAGGACCTCCTTGCTTCCACAGAGGAAGGCTGCTTTTGGTTAGTTAGTACCTGTGTGGAAGAGGCCTGGGCTGCCTCTGCTGCGTCTTCTCTTAGCTGGGCTCCTCATGGGCCACAGTGGGACAACACTGGGAACAGTAGGGCCACAGCGCTGGGTGCCCCCTGAGTTCAAGGTATTCTTTCTCCCTATGCAGAGGGCTTGCATTGACTTCGCCATCAGCGCCAAGCCCCTGACACGATACATGCCTCAAAATAGGCAGTCATTCCAGTATAAGACGTGGACGTTCGTAGTCTCTCCGCCCTTCGAGTACTTCATCATGGCCATGATAGCTCTCAACACTGTGGTGCTGATGATGAAGGTATGTGGGCGACTAGCTAGCACCTGTAGAGATCAGGGTCCCAGACTACTCTCTACCCAGCCTTCTTGTTGCCAGCATACACCAGAGCTGCAGTTACTTCACATCCTGGCCTGTACAGGGAGGCTGTGAGATCCCAGCCTTTGTTGTCTGTGGGCTGAGACAGTGAGAAGATTCTGCGAGAACTCGGGGGGAGAGTAAGGAGGGTTGGTTCAGGCACGGGCAGGTGTGGGGTCTGTATGCCCACTGTCCTTGGTGGTCCCAGGTGAGGTATCTGGGGCTCCTGAGCTCTCAGCCATTGACCTCATTTCTTGGGCAGTTCTACGATGCACCCTACGAGTATGAGCTGATGCTGAAATGCCTGAATATTGTGTTCACATCTATGTTCTCCATGGAATGCGTGCTGAAGATCATCGCCTTTGGGGTGCTGGTACGTGCTTTGACTCTCGTTTTGCCTTTTGGTGGCCTACATTTTGGCTCCCCCTGGTTGGGTGACCTTTGGGGACTCAAAGTTTGCATCTGGGAATTCTCTGACTCCCAAGAGCACACATGACACTGTAGGAACTCCAAGAAGGGCTGCGCTGGCTCTCACTGCTGCCTGAGTCTTGCCCCAGCACGGTCCCGGCACACAGGCAGTGCTAGGACATATGTCTCCCAGTGCTGCAGACGAGAATGCCTGCTCCAGAGGTGTCGTCTGCATGTAACTGGCTTTGTGCTGAGATTCCATCATCCTTGCCCTTTCTTGATCAAGGGCCACTACCTACACCAGTTAGCACTAACTGCTCTTCTTTTTCTCTAGAACTATTTCAGAGATGCCTGGAATGTCTTTGACTTTGTCACTGTGTTGGGAAGTATTACTGATATTTTAGTAACAGAGATTGCGGTAAGTAGCATTTCTTGTCTCCCCTCCGGGGACCCAACGTAGTTTCCTTATAGAGGGTTTTCCCCTCTGTGCATCTCCAGGACAGAGGGAGGTGCCTCCCCGGAGGAGGAGCTTGGGGGGATGGATGTTGTCTTGGTAAACGTTCTTTCTTGGATAAGAAAGTGCCTCCCAGAGGTCTTCCAGGTTGGTGGCCTGAGAATCCATCTTCTGGAGCTCCATGGTAACAGCCGACCAAGGAGACAGCAGTCTTTAAATTTGTATGTGTCTGATGTATACATATATAATAATTTAGTCTCAAAAGTATGTACATCAAACCAAGTGAAATGTCAGGATTGTGAGATAGATCAGTCTGTCTACCTATCTACCTATATCTGTCATCCATCTATTTATCTGGAGATAGTCATATCAGAAACATGGATTATATCTGAAAATTGACCAGTGCTAGGACAAAAAACTTACCTCAACAGATGTCAAAGTGTCTGAATTAAAAGACAAATGTTTTTGTTTTTGTTTTTTAGTGCAAGACATTAAGTTGGAAACAAATAGCAGAAAATCTGCTTTGTTTGCCTCAGTTTGAAATCTTTGGGAGCAGAGACTGAAATGCGGGTTCATGTATAAGTTACATCTTTAGAAGAAAAGCCAGTGGGGTCATAGCTGAGGAAGAGGAGGAGGACCAGCAGTGTCACATTCAGGGCAGGATTTGGGTCATTCCCCAGGGGACCTCTGAGATGGGGTAGGTCCTCCCTCAGAGCTGGCCCTCCAGGGAAAGGGAGCTGTGAATTTTTCTACCTCTGCATTGTATGGGGGCGCTACGGGCTCTACCAACAGTCAACCCTCAGACACCTCACCTGCCCTGAGTGCACTGCGTGCAGTCATAACACACCCAGGAACACTGTGTGCTATCACCTAGGACCATGGTGTAGGATGCAGGCTCTTGTCTGGCCCTGCTCAGCTCTACACACACCTCATGCTGGGTATGTGGTGTGTTCTACCAGCCAAGTGCTCTGGGAGACAGGTGAGCTCCCTGCTGTGTTGGTCCATGCAGAGCCGATGTCATTCTCTTGTCCCTCCACCATTCCTTCTGGAGCCCCTTACCTGCCGTCAGCATTCTCCTGCCCTGGTTGGCCTGATTAGGTGCCCAGCCCCTGGTTGCCATTCCCTTGTCTGATTCTGGCTGTTGTAATAGTCCAGTCACAGTTAAGACTGGCTATAGGAGTATCTAGGGAGGCCCTATAAAACCTCTTGGCTCCAAGACAGACTTTTTCCTGCTCCATTATTATTATATAGCAGAAGCTTTGCCCTTCCCAATAGACAGGCTCAGGTACCCTGGCCAGAAAGGAAACTCTTTGCATTGCCTGCTGGCCTTCTGGCCTGAGCCTTCCCGGTTTGTCTCTGGTTGTAGCTTTCTCTCCCGCTTTGAATGGGACCTGTAGATTCATCTAACCCAAAGTTGTGGTGAAGATGAACACTAGGTCCACATTGGTTCTCTGGAGAGCTGGTGAGAGAGGCCTCCCTTGCCTTCCATGTCCGTGCATTCCATTGATTATGCACTGTACTGTCCCAGTACTGTCTGGGTGTGGTTCACCTTGTAGTACAGCACCTTAGCCTCCTGAGGTACATTGCTAGCCTAGCATTCTGTCTGTGCTTTGGATTGTTTCAGCATTTTATCTGGGTGCTGTGGTGTTTGAGACACCAGTGGATCATCCTTTGACCACTGACTCCTTGAACCAACTTTGCTTGCCGGGAGTTGATGTTATGTGGACTTCTGTGTTGATCAGTCTGAGGCTAGCTTGCAGACCCTTATGCAGGCCAAGGTGCTTGGGACTTGGTGGCGCCCAGCTGAGGAAAATCACTGCCCCTTTCAGGTGAGGGGTATGTATGGTCAGCATACCACTGAGTGGCTGGTTGTAGCTTCCTGGTGTGGCACTGTATGGAGGCATGCTCTGAGCAAGTGGACAACACTGGCCAGGGCTAGCTAGCTCAGCCTTGCCAGGAAGGTCTTGGCCATCATAACGACTCCATTCATAGTTCTGCTGTGTACCTGTTGGGAATGGTGAGGACAGAGGCTGCCTGGCATCTGTTGTTCACTCATTAAATACTTTTTACTCCTGTGGTCCTAGAGATTGAACCCAGGACCTTGAGCATGCTAGGCAGACACTCTAGCTCTGGACTATATCCCTAGCCCTCTGTATTAAAATTTTGAGACAGAGTTTTGCTGTGTAGCCCAGACTGACCTTGAACTTAATGATCCTCCTGCCTCGGCCTCCCAGGTAGCTGGAATCACAGTATGTACTACTGTGTTCAGCTACCAACACTTGGTTTTGAGTGACCCTACAGCCATGGTTGCACTCTTGTGGGCATCTTTGTACAATACGAAGGCCTGCATACCATGCTCTTTCCAAGGCCCATCTCCATGCCTTTCCCCCAAACACCATTCTCACCAACCCCTTTTGCCCCTGCCTAGGGTCTTGGAACCCTTAAAGGCAGCTGCTTTGTCCACACACACAGTGGCTGACCATGGCACTGCCTCACCACTCTTTCAAGCTATCCCTTTGTGGAGCTGTAGTGAGGCCTGTACCAATGCATCAAGCCAATTCATCCATAAACCAGTTCCTCTTCAGGTTGCCCCCCATGGAGCAATGGCAGGGTGAGCTCAGGAAGACATTGATGTAATGGATGTATGAGGGGGAATTCTTGGCTTGCAGTTGGTGCCCACCACTGACGAGTGGTGCCATGTCCTTCTCCCCGAAGTGTCCTTGTGCTGTCACTCTGGGAACTAGTCAGCTGGTGGTATATAGGAGGTCCTTCTGGCATGTTCACCTCTCTGAGTCTTCTGTACCCCATTTAGATATACCCAAGGTGAGTGTATCAGTGTTTTCATCCCTAAGCACACCAGGTATTACTGTCACTTTGTTTACCACCAACAGAGGAGAATCTAGCCTATGAGCCATCCCCAGGGGCCCCATCCTTAAAGTCTGCTTCTAAGGAACCAGCTCAGGCCCAGTGGCTTAGGGTCAGAACCTGTGACCCAGATGTGACTTATTAGGAAATGTTCCCATTAATAGCTGCTGAAGAATAGGAGTACTGGATGAGGAAGGAGCCAGTGTCGTGCAGCTCCATGGCATACTTGTGGCTTAGAAGGTACAAGACAGGGTTGTGACCACACGCGGGTGTGAGGAAGAAACAATAGGATGTTTTGAACAGCTCCGATCAGTGTGTTTGAAAACTTAGATAAGTAAATAAATTACCAGAAAAATATAAATAATCAAATCTGACGGGAGAGAGAAAAACCTTAGATGCTTTATTAAAGTATTAAAGGAATGAATCAATAAATAATCTTCTGGGCCGGGGATTTAGCTTAGTGGTTCTGCCGCCTGTCTCGCAAGCACAGGGTCCCAAGTTCGATCCCCGGTACCAAAATAAATAAATAATCTTCCTACAAAGAAAACATCCTAGTCTTATGGTACTGCACAGTATGTCTCTACCTAAACTACAAGGAATGACCATTCCAGTGTTAAACAATTTTTTCCCAGAGAATAGAAAAAAGAATAAACATTATCTAACTGGTATTATGTGTCTAGTTTGTTGTTTAATTATTTAATTTTATTTTGAGACATAGACTTGCCGTGTTGCGCAAGGCAGGGGTCAAACTCCTGAGCTCAAATGATCCTCCTGCCTTAGCCTCCCAAGTAGCTGAGACTACAGACAGGCACCACTGTGCCCAGCTGCCCAGTATAATCTTGATACCAAAATTTTGAAAAAGCATGTAAGTTAGGGAGATCACAACCCACGCATGCTAACTAATGATGGAAAATCCTAAACAATATATAAGCAAACCAAATCCAACAGCTTGCAGAAAATATGTCAGACTTATTCCAGGAATGCAAGGTCCAATTCAGAATATCTATTACTGTAATTTACACTAATAGCTCAAAGGAGGACCGGGGATGTAGCTCAGTGGTGCTGCACCTGCCTGGCAAGCACAAGGTCCTGGGTTAGATCCCCAGTACCCCCCCCCCCCAAAAAAGCTCAAAGGAGATCAAGAGTGTGACAGTCTCAGGGATGCACAGAAGACATCCAATAAAACTGAAATTTTTAATAATAAAAATTATTAGCAAGTAGGAGTTATTTACTCAATAAGGACTGTCAATAAGAAACCCTGTACATATATAATGGTAAAATTTAGGATGAATTCCTTTTAAAATCAGAAAAGAACAATGGTGCCTCTAACCACTTCTTTTCACCATTGAGCTTCTAGCTCTGGCCAGTTCAGTAGGTTGAATGTCAGTTCCGCGGCGGGAGAGGTTTTTGCCTGTTTTGTTCAATGCCTAATTCTTTGGAAGCATTCAGTAAATACTTATGAATAGGGCTAAATAAATAAATGAAATAGGCAAGGATTAGAAAAGGAATAAGCAAAACTATCATCCTGAACAAATGCTATCATTATCTATGTGTGAAGCCTAGACTAGTGTTAAGACTACTTAATGTTCAGCAAGGTTGCTGAATACAAGATTACTCAAGTCAATTGTATTTCTTTAAAATATCAGTAATTCTGACAATAAAGCCCACAAAATATGTGTGTAAGATCTTTATGTAGAAAATTACTAAACTTTATTGAAATACATTAAAAATAGATGGGGGCTGGGGATATAGCTCAGTGGTGCCTTGCCTGCCTGGCAAGCACAAGGTCCTGAGTTCAATCCCCCGTACAAAAAAGATGGAATTACATGTTAGCTATTGTCAGTTTCATAGGATTAGTAGTTTCCTCTAAACTGATTCATGATTCAGTGTAGACTCAATGAAAATACCAATGTTTTTATTTTCTTTGGGATTTCACAAGCTGCTGTTAGATATATGAGGAAGAGCAGTGCCCCCCCCCCCCCCCCGCAAGCAGTCACGATACTTAAAATGAACAGGTGTGGCTGGGGTGGCCTGGGAGGGATCTGCTCCTGCCAGTGATGAGACTCGTTATAAAGCTAGGATATGAAGACCATGGGGCATTCAGTGGATGGAATCAAGAGCCTAGAATCAAAGCTCTCATGTACAGAAATGTGATACAGGACAGAGAGGACTGCAGCTCAGTGCGAAACGGATTAACACTTCAATAATCAATGTGTTAATTGGTGTCAGTGTAGGAAATGCTAGAAATTGGATCTCAGTTTATACCATTTATAAAAAAAAATCCATTTTAAATGGATGAAAGACTTAAATATAAGAGGCAAAACTTTAAAACTTGTAGAAAGAAAATTTAGATTACCCCTAAGACCTTGGGACAGGACTGATTTGCTAAGCAAAACATAAAGCACCAGTTATGACTGGAAGAAAACCTCTCAGATTAAGGGTTGTGCTCACCATGCCTGTGATGCATGTGTGAGGGACAGAGAGAGGCAGCGGTGCTGAGCTGAACAAGGGCTGCAATGAGCACTGACGCAGAGGAAAGGGGCACAGAAGGCCCTGCCGTCACTCGGGGCCTGGGCGGGTGACAGGCTCTGGCTGTGAGGACAGCCTTCTGACTGCTTTGTTGGGGATGTGATGGGATCCTTCCCAGTCAGGAGCTGTCTCCATTGAGTTCTGCCAGAAACAGCTAGAGATGAGTTGGGTGTGAGTCGCTCATTCAGGAGGCAATCTCAGGAGTGCTGGACAGGGTGGCGGAGCAAGAGAGGGCGCTGGTGTGGGTCACCACCGTGGTCTCAAGAGCTTAGTCTTGCCAGAGAGCCCAGAGCCAGTGTGGGATGTGCTCAGGCATTCTGAAGGGAGCTAGGGAACAGCAGTTGCTGTCCATCACTAGATGAAGGCTTCTAGGGGTGGGGGCAGAGAATGTTGAACCTCTGACACTTCTGGCCTGGCCTGGAAAACAGTGTGAACCTGGAAGTTGGTATTTGTCCTGAGGTAGTGAGCTGGGAGCCGTGGTGCTGCCGAGCATTCCCATTGGCTGGGAGCTGGATGCCAGGTGAGAAACTGCTGAACTCAGGTAGAGCAGTGAATGGAGCAGATGTGGGTTGGAAAGATAAGGCAAGAACCTGAGCCCTTGGAAAAATGGGTTCTGTGAATTAAAATGGGAAGGAATGTGGGTGGAACAGGTGACAGAAATTCAGGATGGAGATTGGACATGTCAGGTTTCCAGAGGAATTGTCCAGCAGGCAGCTGGACAGTTGGGTCTGGAGTTTGGAGCAGATTCAGGCCAGTGATGTAAAATTGGGAATCATTAGCATATAACATGGTGTCAGGTTCATGGGACTAGATAAGGCCATTAAAACCCAAGTGACTGAGCTCTGGAATACCCTAACGTTAATTAGTAACCCAGTAGAGGAGCAGAACCTGTGAAAGAAGCTAGGAGAGGATGCAGGGTGGGGGTGGGGGTGTTTCTAAACAACTAGCAAAGGTTAATGTCCAGAAGGTGCAAAGTCCTCTGTGAGGCAGTAATAAAAACAAAAACAGACAAGTGGAAAAATGAGCAGAAAGTACATTGATTAGGCATTTTACAGAACAGAAAACATAAATGGCTAATAAACAGGAAAATGTTTAACCTTGTTTGCAGTCAGAGAAACACAGATTGAAACAACATTGAGATGCCATTTCACACCCGCTGGTTCGTCAGACATTGGAAATTCTGACAGTATCAATTGTTGACAAGAATGTGGAGATCCAGAACTCACCCACACAGCTGGTGGGGGTGTCGACTTGTACGACTGACCTCTTGGAAAAGCTGACAGTACTTAGAAAGTTGGTGGTGTGCACACCTCCGCCTTCATGTCTTCCCACGGGTGCTTGTGGCAGCATTGTTCATGGTAACTGACACTGAGATGCCTAAGTACCAGCTGATGGGCTGTGTAAATACTACAGTTAGAGCAGCAGGCATGTATGTGAATGGCATCCACACCTGTAAGATACCTCTCAGAAGCAGGGTCTGCTAACTTCAACACCGAGTTTGCACAAACTACCGTTACAGAGGCTGAGAACAAGCTGGCAATAATGCATTCTAAAGATTATGGTAAAATTGTAAGGGTAAGCAGTTATTGACAGGAATTAAGGGTGGCTGCTACATCCAGAAAACAAGGAGCAAAAAGGAAGACTTCAGAAGGGGTGTGGATGTTCTGCTTTTTAAGCTAGGTGATGAATATATGGATATTTCTTTTTCTTTAACATATTTACACATATTCTTTTGTTTATATGATATGTTTTGTGGTTTTAAAAAGTTAATGAAATGAATATTCCTGGCACAAAGCCTAAACCTGTCATTTAAACAAAACCCAAGAGCTGGGCGTGGTGGCATATGCCTCTGATAGCAGTTTTCTGGGAGGCGGAGACAGGAAAATCAAAAGTTTGAGCATGGCCTGGACAGTTTGCCAACTTTTCAGACCCTGTCTCAAAATTTAAAAAAGGTTTGGGAATACAGTTCAGTGTGAAAGGCCTGAGTTTAGTTCCTAGAACTGCATACACCCCACCCCACCCCATCAAAATAACCACAAAACAAAGAACAAGATGGTCTTGTTGCACCAGCTCTTGATGTTGTGCATTTCCCACGTGGTTCTCCCTTCACTGTGTGTGCATCTCACCCAGAAACACTAGGCCCAGTGTGGTTTCCAAGGAGCAGGCTGGCTACATTTCTGGTACCTGTGGGACTTCTCCGTGGAAACAGGGACTCTTATTCATCCAGATAAAGTGATGGAAAGTTGTAAGGACAGCTTTAGGGATTTCTGCAGGTGTTGCCTCCATTCCAAGAGAGAGACCTCCAAACTCTTGCCTGCAGAGGGAGCATAAAGAGGACCGGAAGGGGATTGCTGGCTGACATCACAGACATGGAGAGCTCTTCCCAGTGGAGGCCTCCTGCAGTGCCATGCCGGCAGTGGAAATGAACCAGTGGCTGTGTCAGGCCTGACTTCAAGCAAGTGCTGCTTGGCAGGCGCTGCCCACCACGGTGCGTGGCAGGGGTGGTAGGGAGGAGAGCTGATTAGCTGCCGGTTTGAAAGTTCAGCTGTCCTTTGGCCGCTGTTACTCTTGGAGCTCAGGTCACCTTCCTGTTCTGTCTGAAGGAGAAAAGGTGAAAGCCATCATGTGGATTGGTGGTGTTTTGTGTGTTTGTTTTTCATTTGGAGCCACTTCATATGTTTACTTGGCGAATGCACTTTTTTTCTTAGGCAAAAATATGAGTGTCAGTTTCCATCCCCAGCTTGAAAATCAAAATAGAGCAATAGTCTTAGCATGGGTGCCTGGAGAAAGGGCTCCAAGCATGTACAAAACTGACATTGATTTCTTTGCCTGGAAATTTAAAAAAAAAAAAAAGTGTCTGTGAGTCATCTTTTGATTTGCATTACAAACAATGCAAATAGGTGCCGCTCTGTCTGCATAGCTTACAGATTTCAAACATTTGTTTTGATTTGATGCATTTTAAGACAAATATGCAGTTAACTAAAAATCCTGAAATTTTCTGGTTAAGTATTCAGAGTTTGAGTTTTTGCTTGTGTTGATGACTCATTTTCTCTTTTGTTTTCTGTTTTTGTTCTTTATTTACCTTAACCTACCTGCTGATTCACGCCACACAACCAACATACAATGCGAAAACCCATGTCTCCGTCTGTATGTTGTGCGCCTACTGCTCAAACCACCCTAATTTGTATTAATACGCAAATACCCATCCATGAAAACATCACATATAGGAAACGGTTGGTTTCATAACTTTAAACAGTTCTTATTGATCCTCCTTCTGCCTGCTCTGTTTTCCTCTCATTTCCGGGATTCCTGCCATTGCCCTTTGAGGCATGGATGGATTCTACTGCACTCACCTCTGGCCTCTCATGTGCTCTCCCCAGCCCCTGGGATACAACAGGGGCTTCCGAGGGTGTCCCAGGAGCTGTCTGAGTCTAGGATCAGGCCAGAGAAAGGAGGTGGGAGATTCTGGGGGCTGGGTGAGTATCCAGGACAGATTTTCTTGACAAGCCTGGCAGGAGGAGATTGGTCTGGGTCCCTGAAATTCTGTGGTTTCTGTTGCACACTATCTGTTTTCTGCTGTCCCCATCTTGCCAACACAAAAAGAAGGTTCCTCTTTGCCCAGTTGGCCTCTGTGAAGTCCCCTATAGCAACTGTCCTTCCTGGACAAGTCGTCCTACAGGGATCAGGCCTGGGGCACAGGGTTGGTGTAGGGAACAGGGGAAGGGGACGTCACCAGAACCTCTGCAGTGAGTCCTGGTCTCCTGCGAGCCACAGCAGCACACGGTGAATTACAGGAAAGGTAGACAAAAGAGACTGAGAAGAAGCTGAGCTTTGGGTCTGATCAGTGCTGCTCTGGGCAGCAAAGACAAAAACCCCTAGCATGCAGCACCTTTTATTGAGTACATCAGAAGAAACAAATGAATATGTAGATTTCAGTACTTTACAGTGGGATAAACAAGGTGTAGCAAAAGACTGGCGGGGGCTGGGCTGGAAATCTAAGGACAATGAGGAACTATGCAGATGAAGATTTGGTTCCTCCCTGGCGTCTCCCGAAGGTGTGGTCTTGTCCTGAAGCATCACAGCATCACGGGATCATTGAGGTCTCAGTTGTGATCCGAGGCCAAAATGGAATTATGTCTCGGAATGCCATAGCTGGCCTGTGGGTGGAAGAACTGGGCCAATCAAATGATTTTTCCCTAGAATTATGTAGCATTAGTCCCAACAGGTTGGAGGTTTGAACTCTATGATTCAGAAGGGTCAGAAAGGGCCTAAGTAGAAGCAGGAGGCCCTGCCCTAGTAGACGGCAGAATGCATGGCTTCCAGTTGTGTGTCACTAACCTACAGAGTTCATGTGCAACTGGGGCCTCCTGCCAGGTTTTGAAGAATTTTGAGGAGAGAGTAAGGGTGTTTGGTGTAACTCAGCTTCAGCTGTGGCTATGGAAATTTATCTAAAGAAGCAGATATTTGAGACTCCTTTTATGGAGGCTGAAGGTTTGTATAGCTGGTTCTTATAGCCGGAGTGGAAAGCTTGAGTTTTGAGAGAATAGCATTGGATGCTGCCGAAGCGCCTAGGCCATCAGCTCAGACCAGGCAACTGCCACGTCCTGTGAGGGCCCTTCCTGCCCACCTTTCCTTTTCCTCCTGCTAGCACACGTGGCCGTCAGGTGTGTGATAGATGTGTGTACGCACACTTGCTGTCTTATCCATCAGTCCCCGTTAGAGTGAAGGCAAGAGAGCACTTATTTACCACTGCAGGACCTCCTCCAGCACGGTGCATGGCCAGCAGTGTCCATGGATCTGGGTTCAGTGTCCAGGTGATATTCCGGAGCAGGACCTCATGTCCTTGTGACTGGCCAGAGGCCATGGTGGCCCTGGGTGCCAGGCACTGGTCCTGGCTGGGGTAATCTTTGTGGGGCAGGACCCTACAGAACTCGGCACATGTTGATTCCTGGCCTCCGTTATCTCTCACCACCTGGACGTGGGTGTCCCGAGTGCCTGAGCATGATTCTGGGTGAGCAGGCAGAGGCTGGGGGCTAGGTGACGTCCCCTCAAAGCGAGTCTTCCCTGCGTGGAGCGGTGTCTGACTGAAAGCAAGGTGCCAACAGGGGCCAGGCTGGCCTTGGACTGGGTGTGGCAGCTTCCTGTGCAGCAGAAACTACAGACCCTGGGAGGGTGAGGCAGGTTGCATCCACTTCTGAGAGGTCAACCGAGGCCAGAGGTGGTGCTTTGTGGCGCACAGCCCTGTGCTGCTTGTCCTTGCCGTCCTGCGCGTCGTGGGCATGGTGCTGCTCAGCCGATCATTGCGTGTGGGCGTCTGGAGCTGTTGCCGCCATCTGTCCCTACAGCACTCCAGGGTTGCCTGTCTCATCAGCCCTGCCCTCTCCTGAGTACTCACCTGGGAGAAGGACTGGGAATGAGGCCGGGCTGTGTCCCCACTTCAGGTCCTTTAGATGAGCTGGTATTCTTCACTTCTCACCTGTTTTATCAGCTTTTATCCCTTCATTCCAGGGGCCTTCATTTTCCCCAAGTCTTCAGGAAATCTTGTCTGTTTCAGCTGCCCAAGTATAGATGGCTTTGAGCTTGGCAGGCACAGCGTTGTCACAGTCCCTGTCCCTTTAGACCCGTCTGAGCATGTGCTTTCAAAATGGAGCTATAAAGAGGCTGGACACCTGTCCTCCACCCTCTGCCATCTTACACAGGGACTGCCTGACCCTGCCTACAACAGCCTTCCCTACGCCTGTCTGCTGAGGCTGGCCGAGTTTGTGTGTCCTCAAGCCCTATAGTGGCCACTGGGCACTCTTGGCCGTCAGGTCTGTCTCTGAGATTCCCTTTCCTTGGCCATGTGTGTCAGAGACCTATAGGTGTAGCAACGCCCCTTCGAGGGTTGTGGCCTGAGGCCTGTCCCACCTTCTTGCTGATATGGACAGTTGGGCCTCTTGTGCTCCTTGAGCCTTCTTGTGTTGTTCAGAGTCAGTTCTACCTCCAGAGCTCCTGCATGCCACTTGGGTCCTTCTAGGTGGCTGGAGCCTCCCACCGCAGCAACAGTCCAGAGGCCCTGCCACCGTGGTGGGTCACAGAAACCTGCCTCAGCATAGAAGTGACAGGCAGAATGGAGATCTCAGAACTCAGTGTGAGACCCATCCCTCCACGGACTCCTCACCTGGCCAAAACAGGCAGCCCTGGAGTGTCTGCCCAGGGGTCCCCTGCCCTTGTGCTTGCATGTGCTGTACTTCTGCAGCTGTCTCATTCAACATCTGTGTTCTCTTTTCTCTTTATTTGGTCACTGAATGTGACAACACAAATGCGTCAGAGCCTGAGCTGCTTGCATATTTAAAAACACCAAAATGGCAGGAAGCTGCCTTCAGGCATGTGCAGGTACCTGGTCTCTAAGTAGGCAGAAAGTGCCAGGCTCCACAGCCCTGCCCATCTGTGCTCAGATGGGTCCCCAGAGACACACTCCCTTGAAAAGGGCTTGCCAGTAATTCAGGGTGCCTGATGCTGGGGTAAGCCTCACCACCAGGTAATCTTTGGGATCTGGTCTATTCAGTTTACCTCAGTGCTTGGTTCTGAGCAGTGCCAGACATCATGGGTTCTCTGGAGCAGAGACCTGTGGTCCGAGGGTCGCATTGGTAGCTTCCAGGGCAAGAGCTTCAGAGAGGCTATACCTCCCCTTTCCCTGAATGTCTGCAGATACTGGAGTGGCCCTAGAGGAGGCGGCTGCAGTCCCAGGCAGGCAGGGACTTCGCTGGCTGAGCCTTCCCTGGAAGGAGAGGGTGTGACTGCCAAGCCTAGACAGGGGAGTCCTTTCCACGGTGTCCACTGTCACCTGAACAGCTTGGCTGTGCCCCACGAGAGGTGGTCACTATTGTAGGTCCCCAGTCCATCTCCTCTCTGCCCCACTTGGCAGCAGAGAGTTGTTTCAGAGAGCTTCTGTCTCTGTCTGTCATGGTTGGAGAGTGCCCCTAGGGTAGAGGGTATTTGCTGCATGAGAAGTGACTCATAGTGACAAGCTTTTCTTTTGGAAGGTTTTCTTGGTGGCCAGTTGCTACTTAAAACTGTGAAGCAGTAGCTCTTTTTTATTTATTTTTAAGCACTTGTCCTTGAGGCCACAGGGCCTCAGGGAGAACTTGTGGGGTAGAAGCAGCCTGCCTGAAGTTTTAGGGGGTGATTCCTGAAGGTCAGAGTGCAATCCTCCTTCTCTGCAGAACAACTTCATCAACCTTAGCTTCCTGCGCCTCTTCAGAGCTGCACGGCTCATTAAACTGCTCCGCCAGGGCTACACCATCCGCATCCTGCTGTGGACTTTTGTCCAGTCTTTCAAGGTGAAGTGCGGTACCAGGGTGGGCAGGGTGGGACAGCTCTCTGCAGGTGATTTCTGTCCCTCTGCCTTTGTCACCTTCCCAGCACACCCAGCATTCCCCTCTTTTGGCATGCTGCATAGGGGTAGGGCACACACATGTCTTCATTGGCACCTGTCAACCTATTGTAGTTTATAAAGGTATTTTGAATGATCTGTAGATTATCTTGTTAATGCCCATAGAAACTCTGAGGTGAGTTTTATGATCCCAGTTAATAGATGAAGGAACAGAGCTGCCCCTTGGCCTGGGGCCTGGTAGTTGGGGTGGAGCTGGGCCAGGCTGAGGTCTTCGGGACCTCTGACAGGGCTGGGAGTTGATGTGCCTGTGTCTCCAGGCGCTGCCCTACGTGTGCCTCCTCATCGCCATGCTGTTCTTCATCTACGCCATCATCGGCATGCAGGTGGGTGCCGTCTGCTCGGGCTGGGCTGTGCCCAGGGCTTTTGTTCACAGGAGCATGAGGGCGTGGGAGCATGGATTATGATCATTAAATGATAATAAGCGGACACTTAGTGAACATTTGCTGTGGAGCCAGATGACTGTGAGACTTTGACCTTCAGAAACACTTTCAGGGAGGGAGGCACCGAGGCTGGGCTGCCCAGTGTCCTCTTGCTAGAGGCAGACCAGCTCTGTGCCCATTCTTGGCTATTCTGTTGGACTAGCAGGGATGAAAGACAGCTCCTGACACGTCGCAGGAGATGCCGTCAGGTGACTGTGGTCACTGCATTTGATAAGTTCAGATCCCCTAGTTTAGCACATCTTTATTTTGCCAAAGAACACTTTGTAGCTATTTGGGGTTGAGGATTTTTAAAATGTAACATTCTAGCCGTTAAGCTTAGGCATCTGGTCACTTCCCAATGTCAGGGCTGGGAGATTGACTGAATGGTAGTTTATGATTGGAAGTGCCAGTACCTTAAATTTGAGCTGTTTCCTTAACTCTAATTACAAGGATTGGAAAGTTCTTTTAGTTTAAAACTTGCTGAGGTTTGATATTGTATATTATATAATCTTGCTTTGGTCTGTGGATGTAGAAGAGCATGTATGTTGTTGATCATTGTGGGAATGTGATAGTTTATAAATTTGCAGCCAGATTCCAGATTTTAGGCTGAGTATGGTCCTTGACACGTTTGTATTTCTTACCCTGAATAAAATCAATTAGAAAGGATAAAAAGCTTGCTCCATTATTTGCACAAAAGTTTCAAAAGAAATTCTCCGGTGAACTCTCAGAGCTATTACAATCTAACTCCTGACTGGGGGTGGTGACTAAGAGCAGGACCTGAAATGCATCTTGTCCCACACACAGTGGAGCCAGGACCCATTCCAGGGACAGGCTGGAGCTGGCAAGTGTGGAGCTCTGGGACCTGAGTTCGCAGCTAGCAAGTGATTGTCTGTGCTAGGAATGCACACCGGGCCCTGGGCGGTCCCCGGCTGCATGCAGACCCTCTCCTGCCCGGCCTTCTGCCGTGGCTCCTGGGACCTGCTGTGTCAGCATGCTGTGGTTCTCTGCCTCAGGTGTTTGGCAACATTGCCTTGGACGATGACACCAGCATCAATCGGCACAACAACTTCCGGACGTTCTTGCAAGCCTTGATGCTCCTGTTCAGGTGTGTTCTGTGGTCAGCCCAGGCCAGTGTCCATGCTGCGGCAGGGTGGAGGAGGGTGGGTGCCATGTGGGGACCCCTTGCTCCAGCCCATACTGCTTCCTGTTGGTGGACCTTTCCAGTTCTTTCTCTCTGCTCATCCTTTGCAAAGGGCTCCTGCTCTCTGCCATAGCCACAGAACAGATTGAAAAGAAGCCCCTCGGGGGAGATAACTGGGGGTGCCCTGGACAAACCTGCCCTCCACTCCCTTGTTTCTGCTCCCTGGTGACGTCTTTTTTTTTTTTGGTACTGAGAATCAAACTCAGGACCTTGTGTTTGTGAGGCAGGCAATGGAACCATTGAGCTAAATCCCTGGCCCCTCCCTGGTGACATCTTAATGGCTTCAGTGGGCCTATGGGGACAGGAGATGCCTGGCAAGGTCTTGCTTGGGGTGTTGGTCTTTAGCTTTCCTCTTACACCTTTACTGATACAGGGATAGCAGGGGTGAGGGAGAAGCAGACTTCAGGGAGAATAGCTGCTGACAGCAGCTGCTCAGTGGCCCAAGGAGCCCAGCTGGCCAGAGCTGCTTATCTGAATGCACCTCTGCCTCCCACCCTCAGTTCCCTGGCTCCTGGATGCAACCGAGCAGAGCAGCAGGGTGCGAGGCAGGAGGCCCTTGGCACAAACTTCGGGGCCTTCAGATGCCTCCTTGAAAGTGGGCTGAGTACCGGTTGCTGTTCCTAGATAGGACATACCCTCTGTAGACTGGGCATTGACCCTCCTTGCCTGAGAAGAGGGACAAGGAGAAGGGCTGAATATGCTCTCCTGCCTCCTGCGACTCCCTCATTTTGCCACTTATGGCTCAGGAACAAAAGGGGAAGAGCTCTTTGCAGGCATTTATAGTGAGGGTGCTGACATCAGATCCTGCCTTGATCCTTACGCAGATATGCTGGGCTGCTGCAGAGCCAGCCCTGGGGCTGCCCCCATGCCCTGCCACTGTGGCAGTTTCCTAGGAGGAGAGTGAGCTCAAACCCAGACTTGCTTTGCCAGTCTACCTGGAGAACATCTTCATATTCTTGTTTTTTTACATGAGATGAACAGATACCTTCAGGTGCACACTTTACACAAATCAATTTATTTCTCTGGACTTCAGTTGTGTTAATTTTATGTCTTCACTTATTCTGTCATGCACCACAAAGATGTGAGGCAAACCTATGATGTCAGCCTTAGTTTTAGGCCTTTGTTCTTCAAGACTTCTGCTAACCCTGAGCTCCATCAGGTTGGGCCGTGCCCAAGGTGCTGAAGGAGTGGAAGCTGGAGTAGCCTTAGCAGGGACAGAGGGGGACAAGGTCGGGAAGAGTAGGATGCTGGTAGCCCAGAACTGAGGGCAGATGTGTGTTAGGACTTCTGGAGTGAGGGGAGGCCTGGAGCGTTTGAGAGCAGTGTCAAGATCCATCTTGCTTCTTGGCCCTGTGCAGGTGGAGCTGTCATGGCGGCTTAGGAAGGTCACTGCTGCTGGCCCCAGCTGAACAGAGAAAGCTTGGCTGTTTTCTTAAGGCAGCTGAGCTGATGGGCAGGATTTAGAGACAGGGGTGTGCAGTAGTTTTGGCCCAAGCAGCTGGAAAGGCAGAGTCCTGCTTCTTGAAACGAGGATGAAGATGGCACGTGTTGGGCGGTCAGGAGTCTGCTGGGCTGTGTTGTATCCACTGAAGAGTGCTCACTGTGGCGCTAATCCTAGCACTGTAGATCCATTTTTTTTTTTTTTTTCCGTACTGGGGATCGAACTCTCAGGTCCTTGTGCTTGTGCAGCAGGCGGCGAAACCACTGAGCTAAATCCCCGGCCCCCGTAGATCACTCTTAGTAACTACTTTCTCAGGTAATGGTCAGTTTGGAAATCTAATGTCAGAGGGGTGTTTTGAAGAAACAGCCATCTGTCACATAGGCCTTGCCTATGTGTGGAAACCCAGGAGTAGGGTGCATTCACCAAGCTCTCTAAGGGCCCCACTCCCTCAGTTCATGGCTGGTGTGCTGCAGACCTTTCCTTCTACCTACCGTGGGCTCACAGCTCTGCCCTTCTCCTCAGGAGTGCCACAGGGGAGGCCTGGCACGAGATCATGCTGTCTTGCCTGAGCAACCGGGCCTGTGACCCAAATGCCAATGCCAGCGAGTGCGGGAGTGACTTTGCCTACTTTTACTTCGTATCCTTTATCTTCCTTTGCTCCTTTCTGGTAAGTCCTGGTCACTGTGCTTTTGTTTGCCTGTCTTAGTTCATCTTGGGGCTCCACATCTGTTGGTCCCTGGCTTGGACCCATGCCACATCACCAGCTGATCCCATAGTGAGGGCCTCCATACCCCCAGAGCCAGTGACCTTATTAACCCTGGAAAGAACCCAGTGGGAATGAGCTCCTGAAGGCCCCTCCTTGACTGCCATGGAAGGATTAGGTTTTCAGGGGCAGTTGCCCCTGGATATCCAACTGCTAGGAAGGTGTCCACTGTATGGTGAGCTGTGGAGAAGCAGCCGGCATGACAGTGGGAGATTGGGTTGGAGAGGTGGACTGATGGGTCCCAGTAGTGTAGATCCTCTTCTTGGTCACTGGGACCCTGGGGCCTTGAGGGAGATGTGTACTGTGATCTGCTTGGTGTTTCGCAGCTTGGCTCCGGTGAGGAAAGGGGCCACAGAGTGAGCAGTAGGGCAGTGGCTTAGAGTAAGGGGCTGGGCTGCACTTTACAGGGAGAAGTGACCTGATTAAGAAAGAGAAAAGAAAAACGCACCTGAAAAAAAAACAACACCTCAAAACCCATACCTGGAGTTTTCCGGGCAATGGATAACCTGAAAAACTCTTGAGTTTTGTGGGGTATTGCAGGCACGGGTTGGAGGGGGATAGAGATGCAGATGCCTCACAGACCTCTGGGCTGGAAATGTGAATGAGTTGCCATTGGTGTTTGGACTGTCTAGGGAGCTTGAGGACCTGCTGTGGGTCCTTGCTGTAAAGTGCATTCCAGCAACCTATTATAGCTTAAGCATCATGTGAGCGCTAGTTATAAATGCAGATTTCTGGGCCCCATCCCCATATCTATTCCTATATCATCAGGATATCTGGGAGAGGGATCTGGGAATCTGAGTTTTAAGAAGTTCTGGGGCAGTTCTGCAAGTGCTAAACTTTGAGGAGCACTGACATAAGGAAAGGTGTGAACTGAGAAGGAGGCAGAAGATTCTACCTCTGGCCACATAGGAGATAGATAGGAGCAGTAGGTCTGGGAGCTGAGATGGGGGACTTAGAAAAGTGGAACGTAGTGGCCAGAGGGAGGGAATAACCTACTCTATGACATATTGTTAGCAGGTAAAATGAGACAATGACCGAGAATGGATAGTGGAGGTGGGTGGTGATCCTTGCAGGAATAGTTTTTATTGGCATAGTGGGAATGAAAGTTTTCTGGCAGTGGGTTTGAGCTCAGTTAGAAGTGAGGGGCATTACAGGAACAGACATCTCTCCACCATACACAAGCCTTGGGATGCAGATATTTGGGCAGGGCTGGGGATGTAGCTCAGTGGCACTGCGCCTGCCTCGCAAGCGCAAGGTCCTGAGTTCAATTCCCGATACAAAAAAAAAAAAGATATTAGAGCAAATGAGCTGGAAGGTGACATGGTTAGAGTGTGAGACATATGGAGCCAAGACTGGGGAGGAGGTGATGGTAACATTGTCAGTAGTCATTGGGAATAACCAAGCTTGACATATTTTAGGGTTAGGAACTGAGATGACTTGGGGTGAGCAGCCCACCAAGACCAGGCGTGATCAGCCCATCTTTGTGGACCTCAAAAGCAACATGAATGATGGTGCTTACTGTTTGTAATCTCCACGCTTAAAAATGGCTAAAATGGTAAATTTTTTGCTATGTATATTTTACCACAGTGAAAATATAGAATAAAAAAGAATTACTACTCTGACTTTTTCCTGCCCGGGGATTTAGCTCAGTGGCACTGCCTTCCTGGCAAGTGCAAGTTCCTGAGTTCGATCCCCAGTACCAAAAACCAAACTCTTCAAAAATTGAAGAAGAGGGAGCACCTACTAACACATTCTATGAGGACAGCATTACCTGGATACTGTGGCCAAAGATGACATGTGAAACTGAAGACTCATAGCCCGTGGTAATATTGATGTAAACATCCTCAACAAAACGCTAGCAGCCAGTTCTAACATGTTTAAGAGAGTATGCCCTGGGCCGGGGATTTAGCTCAGTGGTTCCGCCGCTTGCCTTACAAGTGAAAGATCCTGAGTTCAACCCCCGGTACCAAAAAAACAAAAAAGAGTATGCCCTATGACGTAAGGAGGTTTCTCCAAGGGACATAAGAGTGATTCAACTTGAGAAAACTTGATGTTAAATACCATATTAATGGGATGAAGGGGCAAAAAATGAGCATTTCAACATGTGAGGAAAGCATTTGACAAATTTCAACACCCTTTTATGATTAACAAAAACACTTAGCAAACTAGAAATGGAAGAGAGCCTAACATGATAAAGGACTCTTATGAAAAGCTCACAGCGAGCATTCCGCTCAGTGGTGAAAGGCTGCGGTTTCCCCCAAAGGCGGGGTGAAGAGACGAGGGTGCTCGTCTCCCTCATGGACCCCAGTGCGGCGACTGAAGTCCCGGACGGAACACCTGGGCCAGAGGAAGAGGGCCGGGGGTCTAGCTCAGGGGTGCCACCTCCTGCCTCGCAAGCACAAGGTCCCGAGTTCCATCTCCGGCACCAAAAAAAAAAAAAGGAAGAAAGAAGAAGAAGAAGTATCCAAGTTGGAAAGAGGAAGTCTATGTATTTTAAGATAGCACGATTCTGTATACAGAAAATCCCACAAGTGCACACAGATGCAATACTACTAGAGCTGATAAATGAGTTCAGCAAAGCTACAGGGTACAAAATCCAACAAAAATTGGCGTTTTTATTCACTAGCAATGAAAAATCTGAAAAGGACATTCAGAAAAATAATTCTGCTTTCAGTAACATCCAAAAGAATAAAGTACCTAGGAATAAAATAACCAAGAAGGTGAAAAACTTAAATTGAAACTTCAGAAACATTGATATAAAGAAGTTAAAGAGGGCTGGAAATTTAGCTCAGTGGTTTCGCTGCCTGCTGCGCAAATGCAAAGATCTGAGTTCGATCTCTGGTACCAAAAAAACCCCCCAAAAACAGGAAGTTAAAGAAGACCCAATTAAATGGAAAATCATGCCATGTCCGTGGATTGGAAGACTTAATACTAGAAAATGTCAGTACTCCCCCAAGTGGTATATGGATTAAATGCAGTCCCTATCAAAATCTTAATGGCCTTTTTGGTGGCAGAAGTGGAAGAGCAGATCCTCAAATTCATGTGGTATTGCAAAGAAGTAGCCTAACCAGTCCTCAAAAAGAAAAAGCAAAACAGTTTTCATTTCCCACATTTCCTCATTTCAGAACTTACTATAACACTACATTAATTAAAACAGTATTGCTTGTGGGCTGGGGATTTAGCTCAGTGGTGCTGCCTCCTGGCTTACAAGCGCAAGGTCCCAAGTTTGATCCCCAGTACCAAAAAACAAAAAACCAATATTGCTTGTGTAAAGATAGATATACAGGCCAGTGGAATAGAATTGAGAATCCAGAAATAAACCTAAACATCTATGGCCAATTATTATTATTATTTATTTATTTATTTATTTATTTATTTTTGTGGTACCGGGTATCGAACTCAGGACCTTGCACTTACAAGGCAAGTGTGGTGCCACTGAGCTAAATCCCTGGCCCAGCCAATTGATTTTTGACAAGGGTGCTCATGGAGAAAGAAGTGTTTCTTTCATTGATAATTGAACTGGGAGAGAGTAGTCTCTAACAAATGGTATGAAGAAAACTATATCTGCATACAAAATAATGACCCCTACTTTGCTCCATATATAAATCAACTGATCAAAGACCTACATAGAAAAACTAAAAATATTAGAATATATAGGAGGTAAAATGTCAAGATCTCAAAATTGGCAATGGATTCTTTGGTTTGACATCAAAATCATAAACAAAAAAGAAAATTAGATTATTTGTGGTTCCTCAAAATTAAAAACTTGCATATCAGAGTACCTTATCAAATATGTGAAAATATAGTCTATAAAATGGGAAAAAATGATTACAAATCAACACATCTCATAAGAGGTTAGTATCCAGCCTATATAAAGAACTTTTAAGCCTGGCACTGCCGTGCCTGCCTGTCAGCCTAGTGTTCTGGGAGGCTAAGGCAAGAAGATAACGAGTTTGAGCCCAGCATGGACAACTTGGAGATTTAGTGAGATCTGTATCAAGAGGTTTTAAAAATGAAAAAGGAACTAGAGTTGTCGTCCAGTGCAAAGGCTCTGGATTCAGTCCTCAGTACCAGAAACAACTTTTACAACTCAAGAACAAAAGACAAATTTTAAATGGGCAAAAGATCAGAAAGGACATTTTTATTTATTTTTTTATGGTACCGGGGGATCGAACTCGGGTCCTTGTGCTTGCGAGGCAGGCGGCGGAACCACTGAGCTAAATCCCTGGCCCCAAAAAAGACATTTTTCTAAAGAAGATACACAAATGCCCAACAGTTACCTGAAGAGGTGTTCAACATCTTTGGTCATTAGGAAATGCAAATCAAAATCAAAATGAGATACCATTTTACACTTACAATGATAGTTATAGCAACATTTTTTTGAAAACAGAAAATAAGTATTGGCAAAGCTGCACAGAAATAGGAACTGTGGTTCATTACTGGTGGGAATGTTAAAAACACTGCAGTTGCTATGAAAAAGTTTTTAAGTTCCACTCTTAGGTACACAGCCGAGAGACATGAAAAGACATGTCTGCATAGAAACAGACATAGGGTCCTTACAGTATGATTCATCATACTAGGCAGAAGGTGGAGACACCACAGATGTCCGTGAATCGAGGAAAGGTTCTTCAGCCGTAAGATGAATGGGCATAGTGACACATGCCACAGTGTGGATGGACCTCAAGAGCATTGCGCTGAGTTAAAGAATCCAGACATTTATTGATTCCTTTTTCATTAAATATCCAGAATAAACAAATCGAGGGAGAGAAGTGAGATTGGTGGCTGCCAGGGTGTGGGTTGAGGAACAAGGGGTGATTAATTAACGGGTGCAGGGTCGGCTTTTCGGACTATGGAAAAATTTTAAACTGGAGAGGTGGTAGCACAGTGTTGTAAATATGCTAAATACTTCTGAATTATTCATGTAAAATGATGAATGGTATGCTATGGAAACTTTGGCTCCATTAGAAAACCCAAGCTGCTGGCTGGTCATGTCCACACTGCTGACACCACAGGATCGCCTGAGGGTGCACAATGCCCCTCACACAGCTGGGGAGGGATTCCCTCGGGTGTCAGGATGGATTGTGGGCAAGAGATCATGGAGCCTGAACTGGCGAAGGACCATAGCAGTAGAGAGCAGAGCCTTCCAGGGGCTAAATGTTGGAAGTGCATGTGTGGGATCTAGAACCTAGCGCCCTGGGGCTGAGGAGGACCTGAACAAAGCAGAGCGGTCCCTGCTGCCTGGACAACCCCGCACAACTGTGGAAGCTGAGGGCAGGGCTGGAGGGCAGGCTGAGCTCTCTCTGTGCCTCCTCTTCTCCTTCCTGACCCGCAGATGCTGAACCTCTTTGTGGCTGTCATCATGGATAACTTTGAGTACCTCACGCGGGACTCTTCCATCCTGGGGCCGCACCACCTAGACGAGTTCATCCGGGTCTGGGCCGAGTACGACCCGGCTGCATGGTGAGTGAGCCCCCGTGCTCTGTGATTCTCAGGGGTGGCCTTACCCATGGCTTCTGGGACAGGGCAGGGGCGGGCTTGGCCGTGTTTCACATAAGTGCCCCCTGCAGGTGTCAGCTGGGAGTGTCAGTCAGTCATGTGGAGTGGCACTGGTGTCCCCTTTGAGTGGTCCTTTTTCAGTCTTGTATGCCTTGATGCAGCTCCACGGTAGAGACATGGTGTTTGAGATCCTCAGTGGCCCCTCAGGAAGGTGCCTGTGTCTGGTGTCCTGGGAGGTTGGGGAGGTCTATGAGGCTTGGGGCTCTTTATGTGTGAGTGTTTTGTGCCTTCTTCCAAGGGCCGTCGATGAGGGAGAGCGTGGAGACAGCATGGTTGGACCACCCTGTGACACTCAGGGGCCTTTGAGGGCAAAAGCATTGTGGGGCTTTGGGACATTCCCCCCTGGGGGCTGAGGGGTCTTTTCTGCCATCTCCCTTGGGGACAAAAGCCAACATGTGCCTGTGTCCTCAGCCCTGGCTGTACACAGTCAGCACTTGGTGAACTTGGATTGAAACCAGAGGAACCACCAGTAGGGCTTTAGTATGTTCAGAACCCCTTGGGCAAGGTGGGAAGGGTGACCATATGGGTTCCCTAAGTGAGGGGTGAGCCATTTCCAGCCAGAGTGGGGCTTTGGAGGGTGTTGGGATCAGACAGTGAGATTGTTTGAGACCGTTTTCCATGGAAGAGCCCTGCACTGTGCCGTGCTGTGCCCAGGGCAGAGACCACATCTGGGCAGGGGTCAGCACAGCACCAGGGCTTGCACTGTCCACCTGTCCATGCCTCACCCATACCACCCACACTTGCCTGTCCTCATCTGTACTTCCCTTCACTCTCACCCGCTCTTTCGTATGTTCACTTGCTTGCTCCTTTGCTCATTTGCTTACTCATTTAACCATTCATTCACTAAATCACCCACTCTTTTACTCATTCACTAGTTCACTCATCCATTCACCCTGTACTCATTCATTTATTTACCTGCTTTTCCACCCTTCTCTTTTTCACTCACTCAACTGCTTCAGCAGTAGTTAACGAGAGCTGCTCCCTGTAAGGCAGGCACAGGAGATGTGGGGCTGACCCTGGCCTGCTGGGTAAGAATAGGTCTGCTGGTACCTTGCACACCATGAGTGCTCAGGAACCATGAATGAATGCAGGGGAAGATGACCACAGACCTGGGTCCAACTCCCTGCCTGCCCCTATCTGCCATGTGTGACTACACATTGCACCCTGCAGAGGGAAGGCCTGGAGGAAATGGTCAGGTTCCTAGTGGTGAGGCTCCTGCTGCCCACAGGCTCCTTGAGTTTCCCCTGCTGTGCAGCTGGCTGTGAGGAGCCCTCTACAGACCCTGAGGGCTTGGCCATGCTCCCTTAGCTGCCCCTTGTTCCTTTATCCTCCATCTGGAAGCCTCACCACCACTGGGTGCATTGGGAGCCAGGAACACAGACCTCTCCTGTCCAGGCTTTTCCAGACCAACAGTATCTCCATGTACATCCTCCATGTTAATGAGGAGTGAATTTACAGTTTCTGCACAGTACAGAGGAAGCATAGCAGTTGCTTATGTTTCTTGGTGTATGTGACTATTTTTTTGGCTTTGGAGACCCCACCATTTCTGATGCTTGCACATCTTTGTTCTGCAGTACCCACACTCTTGCTGGAATGCATGGGTTTGGGGATTTTTTACTGGGTCCTGTGGTCAGGAAGGCCATTCATATTTGGGTGGAGACTGGGGCGTGTCAGGCAAAGGGCAAGAGCATCTGGAACTGAGCCATGATTCAGGTGCATCTTAGGGGGACTAGTCTGATTCTGATCTGGAGTCTGCTGTTTTGGGAACATTGTCCCAAGAGGAGTATATTGCAGAAAACATACTTTGTAGGATATAATCTACACTAAAGGGCAAAGGCAAGAGCGAGAGAGAGCGAGAGTGAGAGAGAGGGAGAGAGGGAGAGAGGAGAGGGAGAGGATATGAGAATTGCATACCCAGGCCTTCCACAGTAAGCCATGGCTGAAGGTGGGCTTGGGCTGACTGCAGCTTTGTATCATGCACAATGAGGGCCCAGTCTGTTTCCCAAGTTCTAGAACTGGGGACTGGGGATGCTGCAAGCTGCAAGACTAGGGCTATTGGGCACATGATAAAGAAAGTGCTTGTCAAAGAATAGACAGCAGAAATAAGCCTTGCCCCAGAGGTGGCATGAACCAGGTCCTGTACAAGACCACGAGCCTGGAGTGACAGGCTTGTAAGCAGCACACAGAGCTCTGGTCCACAAGAGCCTCAGTCAAAGCCTAGCCCTAAATGGCCTGAGGAGGCTAGTAGCAGCTGAGTAGGCTAATATGGATCCATATCCTTGGCACAACAGAGAGGCAGCTCAAGCCTTTTGGTAGCCTCCAGGATGGATGACCACTTGGATGTCTCTTCAGTATTTGGGAGACACTTTGAAACCACAACAAAACTGTTAATTTCTCAACATTTTCATGTGTGTTTATATGAAAATATATACACGTGTGGCTGTGTGTGTACATGTATGGCAGTGTATGTGTGTACACGTGTGTACCTGTGTACATATCCATTCTTACATTTGTGTGACCCTATGAGTACTATGTCCATGTGCCATGCCTATTTATTGTGTGTGCACACATATTTGTGTATACATGAGTTTGTGCTCCTCTGTGGATATAAGTGCACATGTATATGCACATGTAATTGTGTTTATCTGTGTGTATGTATGCAAGGGAACTGTACATTCATGCGTGTCTGCCCCTGTGTGCATCTGTGATGTGTGCATATGTGTGAGTTCATTGCATGTCTGTATGCACATGCCTGTGTGTTCATGTGTGTGTGCAAGCACAGGTGCACATATGTGAACACACGCATGCTCTGGGAGACACAAAGTGGTTGATATTTAGAGCTGCTTTTTTCCTAGCTTCCCTTTCGTTGCTGCCTCAAGACTTTGTGGAATGTAAAAGCTCAAAGGGAGAATCCCAGTCACACTTCTCAAAGCAGTCTGTCTGCTCAGTTTATGTTCATCTGTCTGTCCAGTATTGTTGAGCATCTGCTATGTGTTGGGCACAGAGTGACAAGGTGAAGCAGGTGTATGCTCTCCTATTTTGACTAGGATGCATGGCAGTGCTGGAGCTCAAAGCTAGGGCATCTGAGGCCAGAAATTGCTTGTGCCATCTACCTTTCGGCCAGAACCACCATCTTTCAGAAATCTGCCCAAAGGACAAACACGAAGGGAAAGAAGAGAGGAACCCGGTATACGCCCTCTAGGCCTTTCAGAAAACACGGGGTTGTTCCTTTGGCCACATGCATGGGAATCTACAAAAGGGTGACATTGCAGACATCAAGGGATTGGGTACTGTTCAAAAAGAAATGCCACACAAACGTTACCATGGCAAAATTGGAAGAGTCTGCAATGTTACCCAGCATGCTGCTGGCATTGATAAACAAGCAAGTTAAGGGCGAGATGCTTGCCAAGAGGATTAATGTGCGTATTGAGCATATTAAACACTCAGAGAGTCGAGACAGCTTCCTGAAACAGGTCAAGAAAAATGACCAGAAAAAGAAGGAAGACAAAGAGCAAGGTACCTGGTTCAATTGAGTGCCACGCCCAGAGAAGCACACTTTGTGAGAACCAATGGGAAGGAGCCTGAGTTGCTGGGACCTGCTCCCTATGGATTCATGGCCTAAGCAGGGGATGTAGCTCTGCCATGCAGCACCTAGTTAGTGGCTAAGAGTCCTAGGCCCTACTTAAAAATAAAAAATTATCCTGTGTTGTAAGGTTTTCTTAATTGAACAGGTACGTGGTGCGTTACCTAAAAAAAAAAAATATTTGGAGCAGATTCTCATTGTACCTAGTTAATTATGTGAGGTCTTTATTCTTTGGTGTTTTTGGGGGGTTTTTTTGGCTGAAAGATGATGAGGTATTGTGTAGGTATATCCCCAAATGGCCACATATTTATGAAATATTTATATTGGCTTGAAGATGCTCTAACTCACCATGGGGAGAAAAGATATATAAAAAAAAAATGGAAGTCAGTATATGGGCATTTCAGTTGAATAAATTGTTTAAAGCACCCTAAAAAAAGAAATACTTGTGCCATCTGAGCTGAACTCAAGGAGGAAGATTGGTGGAGCCTCAGAGAAGGCTGAGGCAGGTGGAGAGGCAGGGGGACATCCAGGTACACTGCACCAGGCTGGAGTGGAGTATGCATTATAAGGGGCTGGTACAGGCTTTGAGACGTGGCTTTAAAAAGGAGTTCTGATTTTGTTTTATAGACAGTGAGAAAGTGTTTGAATCAGGGAGTGACAGTATTGGGCCCACACTTTTCATTTGGTGGCATCTGACAGGTTTGGTAAATAGGGGCCCCCATCCCCCCTGCCCCTTGGTAATAGTTCCCAGGGTCCAACAGGGTTAGCAAGCACCCTGAGTGAAGCCAAAGTGGGACTTCATCTTTCTTCCCTCTTTTCAAGAAGTACCTTGGATCCTATTGGACTGAGGGAGACTGCCGTATAGGAGAGAAGAACATTAGTGGTGACCCAAGGGTGCCAGTGCTGGAAAGAGGCTGTCTAGCTGGACCAGCAGAAAGATGGGGACAGTCAGGAGGCGCCCCTGAGGTGGACGAGGTGGAGAGGCAGGTGCATGAGAGCCAGGCTCAGAGGAAGACTTGTGGAGGGGGTCTGGCCTTCAAGAGAGGCAGGGCTGACAGAGCTGGGCAGGCCCAGGCCAGACTGACGAGGACAGGCATCACGCCATGTGCAGAGTAGATGCCATCCAGGTACTGGAGTGTGAGGAGTGTGTCCTGCCTCTGTGAAGCACGCAGATTTCTGTGAGAAGTGTTCCCTGCCTGCCTTGGGCTCTAGGAATCATAGCGGCTTGACATATCTTCTGGGTTGCTCCAGCCTCCAGAAGGGAGCAGCTTGGCCAGCCGTACCCCTCACCACCTTGGCTGCTCAAGGCTGCATCTTCCATTGCAGGCTGGGTGGGTGGGTGGGTTGGGCTCCATTTGCCTTTGTTGCCGTAACCTGTGACATTTCCTTTCCAGTTGCCGGATTCATTATAAGGATATGTACAGTTTGTTGCGTTGTATTGCGCCACCCGTTGGCTTAGGGAAGAACTGCCCTCGTAGGTTGGCCTACAAGGTTTGCAACTTCAGAGCCTCCATCCAACATACTCCCTGCCCGAACTGCAAACACAGCACACTCTCCCTGCCTGGTTTGGGAATGACAGCACCTCACCTCTTTCCTCTCGTCCTGCCCTGCCCCGCACTCCGGCCTCCTAGATGCTTTGGTTCCCTTTCTAATCTCCCAAACCCTTCATCTGGCTGGGGCAGGCAGCCTTTGGAGACAGCACATAGAGCTTCTGGCTGGGTTGTGTTGGCCAGGACCAGCCAGCCAGGTGGGTGCTGGGGGCCAGCCAGGTCCAGCCTGTGCCACAGAGACAGCCATCTGACCCAGTTCTTCCTGTAGGCTTGGGTGGGTTGGCTGATGGTCAGACAGGCCAGAGATTGAGGGTCCAGAGAAGGGGAATGTTGGTGCAAGTAGCAGTGGCTCCTCTTGGTCGGAGAGGCTTCCAGTCCCTGGGGGAGGAGAGAACAGGTGGGTGGGGCCCAAAGACAAGCCATCCTGTGTCACCTCTGGACTAATTACTCCACCCAGCAGAGGAGCCCTGTGGTCCGAAAGTGGGAGGTTCCAAGCAGATCTGCTTGCCAGGAAAGGTCCCGGCTTGAACTTGCTGTGTCTCTGGGACCCCAAGCCCTCAGGCAGGGGCTCCGGGAGTGGAGGGAGACCCAAAAGCTGGGGAAGACTCGCCACCAGCTCCCAGGGGCCTGCAGGTTCCGGGCCCTGCCGGAGGCTCGCCCTGCTTGCTGGTCCCCACCTGACTGGTCAGGCAGCACGGGAGTGGCCCAGGTCACCACCACCCAGCGCCTCCCCTCCCCGAAGTCTCCTCCCTTCCAGCCCTGACCCCAGCAGCAGCCCTGCCCCGGCCGCTTCGGGCGTCTCTGGCCTTGGAGCAGGACTTGCCTTACGGTCAAGTTCGGCTCTAGAGCTTCCAAGATCCCTGTCTGGTTTCCTGGCCTATTGTAGACGTTTCTCCACTGCGGCCTCTGGCCTCGCTCGGAAGCCAATCTGACTGTCCGGACCGCTGGTGCTGGCTGCTCCTGTGGTCTCACCCACAGCCCCATCTCCGCAATCAGCCCGCTCCTCCCGCACGGTGAAACAGCTCTTCTCTGATTCGGCCTTCTGTGTGCTTCTGAAAGAGTCAAAGCATAAACGTACAACCCAAAGCCGCCCCGATGCAGCCCTCCCTACCCCTCCATGTTCATTAGCTCAGAGCCAGCCCTGCGCGTGCCCTGCGTGGGGCTGGAGCGAGGGGTGAGGCCTGGGGTGGGGCAGCAGGGGTCGAGTCAAGCAGAGAAACCCTCATTTGACCGCTCTTGATTCTGGGTGTGTCGCCTGGCACTTGGATTAACTAGATGTGTTTTCTTGTCTGCTTCCTCCCTGGCCCTGCCCCGCTCTGCCCCTCTGCTGCCTGCCTCGTCCTGTGGACCGCCCCACTGTGCCTGCCTTTCTGGGACGGGTTTCCAGTGGGCGCATCAGTTACAATGACATGTTTGAGATGCTGAAACACATGTCCCCACCTCTGGGGCTGGGGAAGAAATGCCCTGCTCGAGTTGCATACAAGGTAGACCCTGACCCTACACCCCTGCCCCAGGAGCTGTCTGTGAGAGGCTGGGCTGCCCTGGCCTCCTCCCATCCGAAGGGTGCTCCTGAGCTCTCCCCGCTGCCGCTTTCGCAGGGCTCACCCCGCTGTCTGTCTGCACCTGGCTGCCTCACTGTTTCCCTCTTCTCCACCCTGCCCATCTCTGCTCCCATCCCAGGCAGAGGGACATGGACTGCTATGAGGCCTCTGCACTGGCCCCTGGTGCCCCATCCCTGCCCTCTCCTGACAGCCCAGAGAGGCTGGGAAGATGGAGCCAGAGTGCTGCCCTTCTTCCCTTCCTTTTCCAGGAAGAAGGGGACAGACCCATTTTCTGAACAGAGATTGTTTTGTTTTAGGTTCAGGACTACCTGCTGCACTGTTCCGTAAGGTCCTCAGGGTCTGGCCTTTGGGGATAGTTTGGGCCTGTAGGGGCCCCGCTGCTACACATGTATACACGCACACACGCGCACACACACACGCACCTCTGCTGAATTCAGCCAGTGCCTGGCCACAGTCTGCAGGGGCTTCCTGGCCCCCTGTGGGAAGGAGGCCTTGTGACATTGAGAAAGTAGGCTGCGAGGGAGGGTATTGCCAACCTGCCTGAGGTTTCCCAGCCTGCTGCAGGAGAGCAAAGGCCTCAGGCCCAGAGTTCCAGATGGCTAGGCTGTAAGAACAGGCAGGCCAGGATGCCTCCAGCCTCCCTCCTGGGGGGGAGGTGTGGGTCCCACAGCTCCTGCTCACTGGCCTGTGGCACCGCCAGGCACCCTACCCACCTGGGCCCCTCTGCTGGCACCCTCTGCTCTCCAGCAAGCTATCTGAGGGCTTCACTGGGTTTCTCCCATCCACAGTCTTTGTGCCCTCATTCTAGGTCATTGTCTGCTGCCTGATCCAGTGCAGCCTGTGGAGCCACCATGCTCTTACCTGCCACAGAGATGCCTCTGGGGTCTCCCTCGGTCCTTCCTTTGCCCATACTCGCATGTGTGTTGTACCTGCTGCATGCAAGGCTGTAGCCCTGTCTCAAGGGGGAGAGCTCTGTCCACACCGACACCGGGCTGGGCAGCCAGTGCAGTAAGACCCTTCCAGCCAAACTAGCTGGCCCTGAGGTTCTGGACAGGTTGGGGATGATGGACTTGGGCAAGCTTCAGGGGGTCCAAGGGATGCTGGAGCACCATGGCATTGTTGCTTTGTCCTGTCCTTCCCCCTCAGCATCTCAGCTTCTGGCCCATGAGGGCCTGAGGCAGGGGGTAGGAGCCCCGATGAGGGCAACCCTCAGAGTGCCCTGGACAGAGCTCTCCCTTGCGAGACCACCTGCTTGCTCCTTGTTCACTCATCCCCACTCCCCTCCCTGGGAGAGGAATTCATCCGCCTCTCACACTGCCATCGGTGCTGGTCTGCAGGGACGCCATGCTCTGGGAAGCAAGTTTCTCCTGGTGTGCAGCACATGTGTATGTGGGGTGCTGGCACTATGATTGGATGTGCCAAGTGGGGCTTTGCCAGCATTCGAGGGACAGTCTGGCTCATATCTTCAGCCCCCCTGCACCTCCACCAACCGTCACACTGAGATCTCTGGATTTGAGACCAGGGTACTGAGGGCAGGGCTGTGAGCCCTTCCCAGAGGAGGGGCTGAGGGCTTGCCTTGCCAGAGGGCCAGGCCCAGGGAGGGGCTCCTGCCTCCAGCCCCATCCTATGAGGACAGGCTAGCCGTGGTGTTCCTGGGGCTCTATGTGTCTGCATGAGCATCTTGGGTCTTTCCCCTTCTGAACACCCTTCGAACTCTCAGAGCCTGAGGCTTTAGGCAGCTGCAGGCTTGGCCTGGAAGACTGTGTTGCAGTCACATGCTTGTCCAGCTGTCCTTCCCTGAAAACCAAAGAAAGCAGGGGGGTTGGCTCAGGGAGATAGGAGCAGATGCTCCTCACCAACCCTCACCAGCTGTTGGCTGCAGTCTCCTCAGTCCTGGTTCCTTCAAGCTGGAAGGAGCTTAGTCTCTAAGGCTTCTCTGTCTGCCTTTGAGTGGCGTCAAGTGTGTCTTCTGGCCCCCTGGCTGGGTGGTGAGAAGCGAATCCTTAGTTGGGCTTGAGGTAAAGTAGGGTACCCCTCTTGGGGGCTGGGGCTCCAGGTGGGACTCTTGGCTGCCACCCTTGTCTGGATGATCCAGTTGCAGGTAGAGGGGAGGTGGGTAGACCCTTCCTGCTTATGGGCTCCTCGTTGGACCCTCCTTCCTCAGCCAGTGCCACACACCCTCTTTTCATTCATGGACTGGGGCCAAGGTCCCTCTGGCTGAGGTTGTCCCTATTTCAGAGGGATCCAGGCTCCTGGCCTGACCCCATGCTACAGACTTCACCTGGATTTCTGCTTTTCTGCAGCCAGGAGAATCAGCTCAGATTAGGGTGGGAGTTGGGATGAGCGTGAATGCTGGCAAAACTCCCCTCCACCCAATCTCACTTAGGCCCAGGCACCTGCAGGGACCACCCTCAGGCGGCCCAGGCAATCCCCCGGTGCCCGAAGCACTGGGCAGCCCTGGGATGGGGGTGACCCTGGTGCACCTAGCCTTTACCTGCTTCTCCTTGTCCCCAGCGCCTGGTTCGCATGAACATGCCTATCTCCAGTGAGGATATGACAGTGCACTTCACCTCCACACTGATGGCCCTCATTCGGACAGCATTGGAGATCAAGCTGGCCCCAGGTGAGTGAGGTAGCCTGGATGTGCAGGGAGGAGGGGAAGGGGCTGCTCTGTCTGGAAGGAGAGCTGCACAGAGCACCTGCTCTGTTGGGCACCATAATGCCTGCATATTAGTACCATAATGACCCATATTCAGGTGGAAACCTGAGGCACAGGGAAAGGGATAATTTGCTCAGAGCCAGCTAGTGGTGGAGCCAGGATTTGGCCCAGCCCACGCCTGTGAGGGGCTGTGCCTGGCCTATGCTCCCTCTGCCTTCCCTCCCTTTCAGAGAGGAGATGGGAGCCACAGAGGGGACCTGCTGCCTTGGACCCTCCCTGCCTGTCCCCTCTGCAGCCAGGGCCTCCTCTTACCATCTCCCTGGACCTCCCCACAGTTCTGTTCTCTGTTTATTGCCTTGTTGGTTTTTCTCTTTTCTGCAGCACTTATGTCAATATGTATATGCACCATTCTTTCTTTCTTTAAAGATTTCTCTTCTCACCTTTCTATTGATTTCCTTGCTTTTCTTCCTTCCTCTATAGCAACCAGCCCCCAGTAGGGCTTGTCTCTGTTGTCTTGTTCTCTCTCTGGTCTCCAGTTGGGCTGAGCTCTACCCTTGATGACCTGTTGTTCCAGGTTGTCAAACCTGAAGGTCAGTCCTCAGTCCTGTTGGACAGCTCTTCTCATTCTTTACCCCCTTCTGTGTGAAACATTTTGTGGGTCTTTTCGTGATTTCTCCACCTCTCCACTCGGAACTGTGCTCAGAAAGTCCTCTTTGACATCCTCACTCAGTCTTTTACTATCTCACCTGTTTTTTGTGCATATCATAAATTCCAGTCTTGTAATTTTAGCCCAAACTCAAACATCCTGTAAGTTATTCTTGTCTTCCTGGAGGACACTCAGCATCCTACAGTTGACTTGCCTGGACCTCACCTCCAGCTGGTCCCATAGCTTTCCCAGAATCATGAGTGGCACTCTATTCCTCCCACTCCCTAAGCCACAACCTTGGAATCATTCTTACTGCCTCTTGTTTCTTATCTCACTTCTGAATCATGTCCAATCTCTTATCATATCTTCCTGACTCTGCCTTCAAAATATATCCAGAATGTGGTCATTTCTACCCTTTGCCCACTGCCACCTCCTGGCCCGAGCCTGTCAGCGTGTTATGCATTGCTGCAGCAGCCTTTTCTCTGATCTGCATCTGCTTTCAGCCCCCTCAGTCTGCCCTCAAGAATGAGCAGGTTAAAAACCAGAAGACACTTCCCCTCTGCCATGCCGCTGGCCTTGGAACCAGCCAGCTGTGGACTGAAACCAGTATAAAGCACCAATTATCCAAAAAGAGACTAATGAACTATCCCAAGGTTTAATGACATATGTTGTGGGAGAATCCCTGAAGAAACAGATATTCTGACAAATTCCTGGTGGTAATTAGAAGGGTTTTACTCCCTTTGGAGGAGAACCTGGGTCCCGCTGCAAGCCCGTGGGCACTGCTGAAAGCCCTCTCTTCACTCCTGTGTATGTTCTGCACAAAGGGAAATGAGTATGGAGGACACAGTCACTGCAACAACCACGTGACTCTTCACCTCCTCATAATTCTCAACAATGACCTCTTTGTCACCACTCATTATTATACCAAGACCCATGACCTGCACTCTTCCTGTTGACCAGCAGGTGCTGGGGTCATCACGTATTTTCTGGTCCTGTGAAACCTACCTGCAGATGGCCTGCCAGCTTCCTCCCAGAGGGCTGCTCAGCACCACCTACCTCCAGCAGGGCCATCCAAGCTTCTCTTTGGTGGCTTCCCTCTGTCTTTTAGGGTTATTTACCCATCTGACTCCCTACCTCTGTTTTTAAATTTTACAAGACTTCCAGTTATTCAGTCCTCAGAGTGCTCGCTCTTATCTTGCAGTCATCTTCCTTTCTCCTTACTCTTCTCCTTATTTACTGAGTTGCTATGGTTCATTGTTTTAGTAATACATATGCTGCACTAGCTAAGATAGGTTTAGTTAGTGACTCTTTCACTAGTAGAAACTGACATTTTAGGTACTAAGAAAAAGAAAAAAACCTCAACATAGAACTTCTCACACACGTGATAACATATTTATGAGTCATGGAAATGATAACTATTCTTACTTGATCATTACACATTGTATACATGTCTCACATTATCACATGCACCCTCATATATGCACAATTAAAATAATAAATTAATGTGCAGTAGAAAAGGTTTTTAAAAAAATAATTGCTTTTGAATGACAGCATAATATCATTCAAAAAAGTACATCAAACAATAACTTTTTCAGGAAATAAAATCTGAAAAAAAATTCATTGTGAGCACAAATACAGCAAAAGAAATGTTGAATAAGTTTCTCGTGTAGCAGAGAGAAAATGATGGCAAGTAAAATGAAAGCATAAAGATGGGAGTAGAATCGATAGGTGAATGGATAAAGAAAATTACATGAATATATACATGCATATATATGACTACTTGTCCATAAAGAAGGATAAATTTGAGACATTTGTAGAAAATGGATGGATGTAGAAAATGGATCTGTAGAAAATAGAGACCATAAGGCTAAGTGAAATAAATCAAACACAGAAAGTGACATTTAACTTGGTTTCTCTTATATGAGAAACCCAAAATATAAATAATTTAAAGGAAAAAAAAAAGACAGATAGTAGGAAACAGAGGTAGAATTTGTGGAGGTGGGAAAGAGATCTAAAGGAGGAAGAGGGTAGGACTGGGAAAAGGGGAAATAAAAATGATCAAGGTGCAATATGTAGATGTACCAATTCCCCAAGATGAATGTAATTATATGCATCATAAACTTATACTGCTAATGAAGAAATTTAATATGTGAGTAGATATAGGAAAAAAAAACAACAACAAACCAGAAGATTAGCTAGACTGATCAAGAAGAGAAAAATCAGGCCCTTGGGCTCAATGAAGAAACAGGAGAGAGTGGAGATGACATAAAAAATCTCTTCACAGAAATAATGGCAGAAAACTTCCCAAGCAGGGGAAAAGAGCTTGACATACAGATAAGTGAGGCATATAGGACTCCAAATAGCCTTGACCAAAAAAAATCTACACATAGGCATATAATTGTTAAGATTCCAGAAACACAACAGAAGAACAAAGTTCTCCAAGCAGTCAGAGAAAAGAAACAAATCACATACAAAGGAAAGTCCATCAGAATCACAGCAGACTTCTCAACACAAACCATCAAGGCAAGAAGAGCTTGGAGTGACATATTCCAAGCCCTGAAAGAAAACAGCCTCCAACCCAGATTGATGTACCCTGCAAAACTATCTTTCAAAATGGATGAAGAAATAAGATACTTTCATGACAAAGAGCACCTTAGGAACTTCATGAATACCAAATCAGCACTCCAAAGAATTTTACACAATATCCTAGGAACAGACACTGAGGATCACAACCCCAGGAAGCAAAGCAGAATGAACCCATCTGGCATGACAAGAAATTAAATGTAAAGGGGGAGAACCCAACAAAAAGAAAAAGTCATGGCAATGACAAGTCAGTACGTTTTAGTTATAACCATCGACGTTAATGGTCTCAATTCACCAATCAAAAGAAATAGACTGGCAGAATGGGTCAAGAAGCAAAATCCAACAATATGCTGCATATAAGAAACACAGTTAATTCAAAAGGAAACTCATAGACTGAAAGTTAAAGGATGGAAAACAATACTGCATGTGACAGGAACCTGAAAAAAAGCAGGAGTAGCTATCCTCTTGGCAGATCAAGTAGATTTCAAACCAACACTGATTAAGAGAGACAAAGAAGGACACTACATCCTTGTAAAGGGAAGAATCCAAGAGGAAGAGATGACAATCATAAATATCTATACACCAAACACTAGTGCACCCAACTATATAAAACAAATACTAATGGACATGAAAAGTCATATATGCACTAATACAATTGTAGTGGGGGACCTCAACACCCCACTGTCACAAATAGATAGATCAGCTAGACTAAAAATAAGTAATGAAATACTAGAACTCAATCAAACTCTTGAACAAATGAACTTAACAGATGTTTACAGAATCTTCCACCCCACAAAATCAGAATACACATTCTCCTCAGCTGCACATGGGTCATTCTCCAAAATAGACCACATACTCACACATAGAACATGTTTAAGTAAGTGCAAAGGAATTGAAGTTATCGCCTGTACATTATCAGACCATAGTGGAGATCCATAGCAAAAGAAACTCAAAAAATTTCATAAACATGTGGAAATTGAACAACACACTTCTGAATAACCAGTGGGTCACAGAGGAAATTAAAGAAGAAATCAGACAGTTCCTTCAATTAAATGACAACGACAATACAACATATCGGAATCTATGGGACACAATGAAAGCAGTCTTACGAGGGAAATTCATAGCAGTGAATATGCATATTAGGAAAACAGAACAAGCCCAATTAAACAACCTGATGCTGAACCTCAAGCTTCTAGAAAAAGAAGAGCAGGACAACCCCAAAGCTCATACAAGGGAGGAAATTATAAAGATCAGAGGAGAAATCAATGCAATGGAGACTAAGAGAATGATACAAAAAAATCAATGAAGCCAAGAGTTGGTTCTTGGAAAGAATCAACAGAATTAACACCTTTTGCCAACCTTGTCAGAAAAAGGAAAGAAAAGGCCCAAATCCATGCAATTAGGAATGAAAAGGGTGAAATTACAGCAGACCCAGCAGAAATCCAGAGGATCATCAATACCTACTTCCAGAACCTATATGCCAATAAGATGGACAACACAGAAGAAATGGACAGATTCCTAGATACATATGAATTACCAAAGTTGAACGAAGAAGACCTAAAAATTCTGAGCAACCCAGTGTCAACTAATGAAATTGAAAATGTCATTAAAAACTTATCAACTAAGAAAAGCCCGGGCCCTGATGGCTTCACTGCTGAATTCTACAAGACATTTAGAGAGGAACTGCTGCCACTACTGTTTAAACTCTTCAATGAAATTGAAAGGGAAGCAATACTCCCAAATTCATTCCTGGAAGCAAGCATCACCTTGATCCCCAAAGCAGAGAAAGACCCAACTGAAAAAGAGAACTATAGGCCAATCTCACTAATGAACATAGGTGCAAAAATCCTTAATAAGATAATGGTAAACAGAATGCAGAAGATCATACACCCTGATCAAGTGGGATTCATCTCAGGGATGCAGGGATGGTTCAATATATGAAAATCAATCAATGTAATACACTATATCAATAGAGCCAAGGACAAAAACCATATGATTATCTCCATAGACGCAGAAAAAGCATTTGACAAAATCCAACATGTATTTATGATAAAAACCCTACAAAAAATTGGAATAGATGGTCTCTACCTCAAACTGATAGAAGCCATCTATGAAAAACCAACAGCCAATATCATACTAAATGGTCAAAAACTGAAATCCTTCACACTAAAATCAGGAACAAGACAAGGATGTCCACTATCACCACTCTTGTTCAATATAGTTCTGGAAACGTTAGCCACCACAATTAGACAAGAGAAAGAAATAAAAGGAATAAAGATAGGAAATGAAGAAGTCAAGTTGTCATTATTTGCCGATGACATGATACTCTATATAGAAGACCCCAAGAACTCCACCAAAAGTCTTCTAGACTTAATAACCAAATTCAGTCAAGTAGCTGGTTACAAGGTCAACACACAAAAATCAATAGCTTTCCTCTACACGAATGACAGACTCACTGAGAGAGAAATAGGGCAAATAATTCCTTTCACAATAGCATCCAAAAAACTGAAATACCTAGGAATCCTCCTAACGAAAGAAATCAAAGACCTCTTCTCTGAAAACTATGGCACTCTGAACAGAGAGATTGAAGATGCTATCAGAAAATGGACAGACATCCCCTGCTCCTGGGTAGGAAGGATTAATATAGTGGAAATGGCCATACTTCCAAAACTTCTCTATAGATTTAATGCAATTCCAGTTGAGATCCCAGCAGCATACTTCATAGACCTCGAGAAAACAATCCCAAAATTCATTTGGAACAAGAAGAGACCCAGAATAGCAAAAGCAATTCTAGGTAACAGAGACATGGCAGGGGGTATCACAATCCCCAACCTGCAACTATACTACAAAGCTACTGTGATAAAAACAGCATGGGACTGGCAAAGAAACAGACCTGAGGACCAGTGGAACAGGTTAGAAGATCCAGATACAATGCCAGACACACTCAGCCATCTCATCTTTGACAAAGGAGCCAAACACCCTCACTGGAGGAAAGATAGCCTCTTTAATAAATGGTGCTGGAAAAATCAGGCTTCAACTTGCCGAAGATTAAAACTAGACCTGTATCTCTCACCATGCACTAAACTAAAATCAAAATGGATTAAAGATCTAAATATTAAAATAGAAACTCTGAACCAGTTGGAACAGAGGTTGGGTAGAACCCTTGAAGACATCGGTGTAGGAAAAGATTTTATGAACAAAACCTCAGTTACCCGTGAACTAGCACAAACAATCAACAAATGAGATCTCTTCTTATTAAAAGGCTTCTGCACAGCAAGAGAAACCACCAGCAGTGTGAAGAGACAACCCACAATGTGGGAAAAAAAATCTTCACCTGCTCTTCCTCAGACAAAGGTCCACTATCTCAAATCTATAAAGAACTTCAAAAGATCAGACCTCCCAAATTTAAAGACCCAATCCAAAAATGGGCATCTGAAATGAACAGACATTTCTCAGACAAAGAATTAGAAATAGCAAATAAATACATGAAAAAATGTTCAACATCACTGGTCATTCGAGAGATGCAAATGAAAACAATGCTGAGATTCCACTTCACTCCAGAAAGAATGGCTGCTATCATGAAATCAACCAATAAGAAATGCTAGTGGGGCTGTGGGGAAAGAGGAACCCTGCTCCACTGCTGGTGGGAGTGTAGACTGGTGCAAGCACTGTGGAAATCAGCATGGAGATACCTCAAAGAACTAGGACTGGAAGTTCCGTTTGACCCCACTATTCCACTGCTGGGCATCTTCCCCAAAGAATTAAAAGAATCATACCACAGTGATATATGTGCGCCCATGTTCATAGCAGCACAGTTTGTAATAGCTAAAACTTGGAAACAGCCCAAATGCCCACCAACTGGAGACTGGATAAAGACAATGTGGTTTTTTTTTATAAAATGGAGTACTACTCAGCCATAAAAAATGAGAAATTAGAGACATTTATAGCTAAGTGGATGCACATTGAGGTGATACTCTTAAGTGAAATAAATAGGACACATGTGTGTAAATACCGAATAGTTTCTCTGGTGTGAGAAACTGAAATTGTAAATAAGGACTAAATGTATAATAGGTAATGTGAAATAGGGAGAAAAGGGGCAAAGGGGAAGGAGGTGGGAGGGCTAGGGGAAAGGATAGAAGGGAATGGGATTAATGTGAGAAAATGGAAAAATAGGAACAAAATCTTTGTAAATAGGACTGGAGGGGTTGATGGGAGGGCTGGGCAAGGGTGAAAAATAAGAACCAAGAGAGACTATGTAAAGGTGCAAATTTCCAATGATGAATGTCATTATATTGAATACCTAAAATGTACCAATGATTAGAATGAATAATCGATAATGTAAAATAGGAAGAAAAGGTCCAAAGGGGTAGGGGTAGTGGGAGGGGCAGGGGAAAGGAAAGAAGGGAAAGGGAAAATGATGAGAAATGGAAAAAATGGAAATAAAGTCTTTGTAAATAGGGAAGGGTGGAGGGTGTGAAGGGAGGGCTAGGAATGGGGAAAAAATAAGAACCAAGATGGATTATGTAAAGGTACAGTTCCCAGTGAGAAATGTAATTGTGTTGTATACCTACAATGTACCAATGAAAGAATTTAATACAAAAAAAAAAATCAGGCCAGGGATTTAGCTCAATGGTTCCTCTGCCTGCCTCGTAAGCGCAAGGTCCCGAGTTCAATCCCCGGTACAAAAAAAATAAGAGAAAAATGACCAATGTAAGGAACAAAAGAGGGAGCATCACTACAAATCCTGTTGACAGTAAAAGAAAAGAATAGCAAGGGAATATTATAATCAACATTATGTGGGTCAACTCAGCAGCTTAAGCAAAGTGGAAAAATTCCTTGAAATAAAACCCCTAACTGTCAGGCTCATTCAAGAGCCAAGCATGCTGGCATATACCTGTAATTCCAGCATTCTGGAAAGTTACAGCAGGAGGGTCGCAAGTTTGAGTCCAGTCTGGGCAGTTAGACAACTTAGCAAGATCTTGTCTCAGAATAAAATATTAAAAGGGCCAGGGATATAGTTCAGTATGAAGGCCCAATACCACACACATATACCCACATTCATCCTCTCTCTCTCTCTCTCTCTCTCTCTCTCTCTCTGTAATTACTGTATGTGTTAAACTAATAGTGAATAGCCTTCCAATAAAAATAATTCCAGGCCTAGATGGTTTCATGGGGGAAGTCTTCTAAACATTTAGTGAAGAAATAATGCCAATGCTCTAAGACTTACAGAAAATAGAAAAAGATGGAGTATTTCTAACCTACTTTGTATGAGCTTTATTCTAATATGAAAACCAGTCACAGATATGACAAGAAAATAAAACTAGATTTATATGCCTCATCAATGTAGATAGAAAATTTTCAACACAATTTTAGCAAACTGAGTTTAGCAGTACATCAAAGAAGACATGATGACACGGGAATGCAAGTGTTTGAAACTCAGTTTAATTTCCCACATTAATCAATAGAAACTATATGATATATTGATAGAAAAACCATTTGACAAAATTCAGCATGCATGCATGATTAAAAAGGTTTATCTAAACCAGGTATTAAAAGAAACATCCTCTGTGGGAAAAAAGCGCAACACATGTCAAAGAAGGGCCATGATTGGGAGCCAGAGGCAGATACTGTTACCACCAATATGGCACTCGAGTTTGCAGCCACTGTAGTAAGGCAAAAAATGTGGTAACAACAGGAAATGAGGTGCCTCTGTTCACGGTCAACATGATTACTGTGTAAGAGAGCCCCAGAAGTTTATTTTAAAAGTCACTGCAACTAATAAGTTCATATAACAAGATCATAAGATACAAGATCAGTGTACAAAAACAGTTACATTTCTGTGTACTAACAATGAATTGAAACAAAAGTCCCATCAAAATAGCATCACAGTCATGAAACACTTCTGTTTTGCTGGATAACTGAAAAAATGCATATGCAAGATAATATGCTGTAAATTTCAAAACATTCGTAACAGGAATCAAAACCATAAATAAATTGAGCATTCCAGGTCATGTCCATGGATAGGAAGACTCAACATTGCTAAGACATCAGTTCTCGTATTGATCATTAAAATCAATGGTATTCTAATCAAAATCCTTTGGTAATAATTTATAAATCAATTCTAAAATTTATGTAGAAAAGCAAAAGAACCAAAATGATAGTTTTGAAGAAGAACAAAGTTTAAGAACTCAATGAAGCTACATTGGTCAAGGAATAGGTGACAGCGTAGAGATATAGAACAATGGAACAGAATAGAGATGTGTATCATGTGGTCAAATGATTTTCACAGTTGCCAAGGTAATAAGAAAAACGTCATCATTGCTATCAAATAGTGCTGGAAAAGTTCAGACAACCATATGCAAAAAGTATAAAATTCTTGATGCAAACAGCCTTAGTTTACTCAGGCTTCCAACACAGAATACCAAAGACTGATTGGTTTAAACAACAGAAATTTATTTCTCACCGTTCTGGAGGCTGAGATGTTCAAGAGGAAGGTGCTGGCAGGGTAAGTTATATTCTGAGACCTCTTTATCTGGCTGGTAAACAGCTATATCCTTTTTTTTTTTTTTTTTTTTTGCGGTACCAGGGATCAAACTCCGTACCTTGCGCTTGTCAGGCAGGTGTGGTACCACTGAGCTAAATCCCTGGCCCTAGCTTTATTCTTGATTTGGCCTTTCCTTTATGTGTACAGGTGAAAGCACACTTGTGAGATCTCTGATGTCTTCTTACAAAGACACAGATCCTCTGGAGCAGGGCCCACCTTCATGACCTCATTCAATATTAATTACCTCTTTATAGGCATAGTGGTGGTCAGGGCTTCTGCATATGAATTTTGGAGGAACACAGTTAAATACATAGCATACACTACACTTTCACCTTCTACAACACTTAACTTGGAATAGATCATAGACACACGTAAAATCTGAAATATGAAACTTCTAGAATAAAACAGGAAAAATGTTGGCAACTTTGGGTTAGGTGAAGATTTCTTAAGATACATAACACATGAACCATTAAAAAGTGATAAGCTGAACTTTATTAAAATTAAAACTTGGTGGGCATGGTGGCACATGCCTGTAATTTCAGCTGTCTGAGGGGCCGAAGCAGGAGGATTGCAAGTTTGAGACCAATCTGGGGAATTTAGCCCCTTTCTGAAAAAATAAGAAAAGGCTAAGGGTAGAGAGCATGGTTAACATGCACAGGGCCCTGGGTTTGATCCCCAGCACACACACATACATACACACACAAACACACGCAAACTCAATGAAAGTGCCAAAAGATTTGAATGCACATCACCAAAGAAAAGCAGGTAAAATATGAAAGCAGATAAAATAAAAAAGAAAATATGTAAAGATACTTAGTATTATTAGTCATTAGAGAAAGCTGCAATAAAATAACACCACGTGCCATTATGATGACTAAAATAATTTTTAAAGAAGAGTTTTAAGCAAGGTAATTGGAATTCTTACATGTTCCTGGTGGAAACACAAAAAAGTACACCCTCTCCCAAACAGTTTTGTTACTTCTGTGGTCTAGCCTTCCCACTTAGGAAATGAAAGCAAATGTATTCACACACACAAAAAACCTGCATGCAAATGTTTACGGCTTTATTTATAATAGCCTAAATCTATAAATAACTCGTCCATCAACAGGTGATGGATAGACAAACTGATACCAATAAAATGAAATAGTACTTGGCAATAAAAAAAGACAAGCTGCTAACCAGAGCATATTACAGGTGCCTCCCAGTGTGTGAGGTGACTGTTTGCATGACATCCTAGGGTACACACCTGTGGGGACAAACATCAGTGACTGCTGGCCTGTGGCACCAACTCCTCACCAGGGTTTCCAGGGGTTGGGGGTACAGCCGTTCTACATCTTCATTAGGGTGGTGGACACATTTAGCAAAGTTCATAGAATAGCATGGTGAAAAGGGTGAATTCTATTTACATGAATTAAGCCTTAACAAATCTGGTGTTAGGGAAAGTTAAATCATGTTGTCTCTTCCTGCTGATTTCCTGTCTAGGGGTCTCTTGCCTGCCCCCTCCTTCCTAACTCTTTGTAGTACACACAAAGGCCTTGCCACTGCTGGTCCCTTTCTGCCCTCAGTGTCTCCCATACATTCTCCATTTCTTGTGAGTCTCCCTTGTCCCAAATAGAGTCATTTTGAGACTTTCTCCCTTTGCTTTTCCTGTCCTTGGCATTTTTCACAACATATTGGGCTTTTTTTTCCTTTCTGCTACTGTACTGAAGAATATAGTGCAAATTTCAGAAGGGAGTTTTGGGGAAGTTTTTGTCCCATCATCTAAAACACTACCTGACATCTACTAGCTGATCAGTAAACATTGTTGAATGAGTGTGTGAGTGACTGGAATGCTCCCACATCCTTCTGAATCCCCCAGCCCAGCACACCTACCACCTACCGCTCACCCAGGCACATGCTGGTTGGATGTTCTCTGCAGGCTCTGAGCTGCCTTCATAACATTTTTCTTCCCACCAGACCTTTCTTCCAGCACTGGCCCCCTTCCCCTGCCCCAACACCTGTCCCAGCTCTGCCCAAATGAAGGGCTGCAGAATTGCTCCTGACATCTGTCTTTCCTTCCTCTGTTGTCATGGCCCAGCTGGGACAAAGCAGCACCAGTGTGATGCGGAGCTGAGGAAGGAGATTTCCTCAGTGTGGGCCAATCTGCCCCAGAAGACTCTAGACTTACTGGTACCACCCCACAAGCGTAAGTAGGAGGGTGAAAAATGCCCTCCAGCTGCACCTTCCCTGTTCCCCCAGAGGCAGGAGGGGAGAGGCTGGAGGCACGTAGAGGTGGGGGTGGGATGCTAGCCTTGAAGATGTGGGTGTCCCAGGGGCTGCAGGAGGTGATCTGAGGTCCTACTAGTGTGGGGTAAGGTTTAAAACATCCAGAGAAAGCAGGGAGGAAATTCCAGTTAGGGCCTGGGAGAGGCGATATGTAACCCCAGGGGCTCCTAAAGCAAAGCAGGGCAAGTCAGCCCTGCACAGGGACCTTGGGAGGAGTCAGAGCTGCTCTGGGTACAGCATCTGGACCAGTCATGGGGCCGAGCTGTGGCTGAGCCGCTGAGCATCTCCAGATGCCGTGTGGTGTGATGAGGGAGAACAGGCTGCCACTTCACTCTGCTCCACCCACATCTTCACCGGCTTCTCTGCTCTTTCTCCTCCAAACCATTACCTCTGAATCCTCTCTTTGCCTGTTCTTTTTAGCTGATGAGATGACAGTGGGGAAAGTCTATGCAGCCCTGATGATATTCGACTTTTACAAACAGAACAAAACCACCCGAGACCAGATTCACCAAGCTCCAGGAGGCCTGTCCCAGGTACAGGCTCCAGGATTCCCAAGAAGTAAACCAGATACCTTGGAAACCCTGCAGCCTTTGCAGACCCAAACCATACTTGGAGAGGGTGCAGTGGCCAAAGGAGCCAGCCCCACCGCGTCTTCTGGTTGCATGGTGGTACTGGGAAGCCCTTGAGCTAGAGAGCCGGCATTTAGGCTGAGAAGAGAGAGGAGGTCTGGGGACAGAGGCCCTGGGTCACACTGCTCCCTCAATGGTAGATGATGGGAGGAAGGCGTGAGTGTCCGAGGAGGGCCCTTGGCAGGTGAAAGAAGCATCTGCTGTCCTTGCAGGTAGGGATCAGAGAGACTCACACTGATGTGCCTCAGGGTCTCCATTGGCTCTGTTCATGACTCAAGAGCTTTGGGGTCTGCCTTTCTGGTGCCATCATAGTTGTGTCTTCAGTGACCACAGGGAAAGTTCTAAAGTTCTTGGCCCCAGAAATCCAGTTCTCCCAGAGCTCCAGGCAGCAGTGACTCCACACTGGTGCTGAGATGAAACCATTCTGCCGTCTATAGTCTGTCCAACCCCAAATGGTGTAGGTAGGGAAACGGGCTCTGAGAAGTGACATACTTCAGTGAAGATGCTTTAAGGGTCCCCTGACCTGCCCCACTGTTTAAGTAGCATACTAGAGACATATACCTGGGGACAGGGAACTCTGAGCTATGTGTGGAGGAGAACTGGCTTCTGTCATGTGCCACATGTCTGCCGAGGTCACATTACAGGTTCCTGAGGCCTGGCCCCTCCCAGCTCTTCTACCTGTGCCCCTTTGCAGATGGGCCCCGTGTCCCTGTTCCATCCTCTGAAGGGCACCCTGGAGCAGACACAGCCGGCTATGCTCCGAGGAGCTCGAGCTTTCCTTCGGCAGAAGAGTTCCACCTCCCTTAGCAACGGTGGGGCCATGTAAGTGCCGGGTGCAGGGAAGTCCTGGGAGGAGTCTTAAGCCACGGGCCCAGGGAGCAGAAGTACTTTCCTTGCCCTGCCACCCTCTCTTCCCACTGGCCTCTGGTTCAACCCTTGGGGAACCTGGGGTAGCCTGTCCAGGGCCTCAACAGCCCTCTGGGGGCAGAGCTGTCTGGTCCGTCCCTGACCCAGGGCCCCACATTGCCGTGTGCCCTTCACCCCAGGTGCAGCCAAACATCTTTACTGCCTGGCAGTAAGTGGCTTTCCACTTGCCAGTTTTCTGGTGTGGACTTTGGAGTGAGCTCCTGCAATGGCAGGGCCAGCGCTGACTGGCTCTGACAGGTTGCTGTTCCAGAGTTGCTGATAAACTCTGCTCTGTTGCTGGCCTCTGGTGCCTGAAGACCTTTCAGAAATTGTGTTTCCACCTCAAACCCTCACCCTTCCTGTTTGTCACCTGTTAGTATGCTGCTTTCCCTGGCTCCCCTGATGCAGTTTCTCCCAGATCCTCATTTTGCTATTGATTTTTGAGGATGTTGCATTTTGTAGACGAATTGTTTGGATCCTTTTGCATCACTTAACCCTTGCCACAAGATTTCTTGGTAACAAGCTACCCAACACAAAAGGCATAAAACAGTGATCACACTTTCTCGCCCAGGGTGGTGGAGGGCCCTGGGCAGCTGGGCTCCACATGGAGGGCCTCCACAGCCTTCCTGAACAGTGGAATCCTGGGTATGAGGCAGATGGGGCTCTCATCATTGCCTCCAGCAGGCTCACCACCTCACGTGGGCCCTGAGAATGGCGGAGGACCTAGGTTCAGACCCTGTCCGGGCCTCTGCTCCTGCCCAGCAGGGAGCACATTGCAGCCACGTCCTGTAGACTGCAGTGGGCAGGACAAAGGAGCTTGGCCTTTGAGGGCTGCCAGCAAGATGCACCCCATGCCCAGGGCCGTGGTGGGCCTGGCCACCCACAGCCCCATGCTCTCCCTTCTAGGAGTTTGTTAGTGTCACTTTCTTTAAACGGATGATTCTGAGTGTGTGAGTGAGTATCGTTGTGGGAGAACATGCCTACTGTGTTTATCAGAGCATAGTAGTGGAATGTGTGGAAACGTGTGTGTGTGCATGTATTTCTGTGTGGTGGAGAGGATGGAGGTGTCTTTTGGGTAGGTTTGAGCCAGGCTCTCAGAAGGAAAAGGAATCTGAGTTACTTCCTGGTCGTAGCTGCTGCATGAAGGTGAGAGGAGAAACATCTGGTCAGCCTGGCTGGGTGAGCACTCCAGCCTCATGGTGCTGTGACTTCAGTGGCCAGAGCCCATAGGTTCTCCCCAAGGGCTGCTCAGCAACACCCTGGATTCTTGTCAGAATATCCTGAAGGGATGGGTGTAGCCTTCATCTCTGGCCCAGCACTGTGGTCAGGGTGTGGTCAGCTCAGGCCATCACGCTCTACACTGAGCTCCATGTATGATCAGCACCACGCCCCTTGCATGGCTGCCATGTGTGCTCAGTGGGAATGAGTTCTTGTAGGCAGAGTTAGATCTGGATGGGAGACACTGTCAGAGCATAGTAAGGGGTAGGCAGAGAGCATGTATGGCCCAATTCCACAAACACTGAAAGAGTAGAAAGGACCTTGGAGCTGGGGTCAGGGAGGGGATGAAGGGTTGCCAGCAAGTGCTCCCAGGGCGAGGCAGCCCAGAAAGGCCTGGGCCCAACATCTTCAGCCATATCAGCATTGGCAGTGTCTCTTGGGGTGCTTTTCACTTGTCCAAGCTTCACTCCCTGGCTGTGTCCATTCCCACCATGGTCTTGTGCAGCAGGATAGTATTTCACAGATGAGCCCCCATCCAAGAGTGAGGAACTTGCCAGTCAACTGGAGTCCTCTCTGGTTCCGAGTCTTGTCCTACTCTGACCAGCACCAAGTCTTTGCTTTTTTGGTGTGCCTTTACTCCAGAGCACTTGTATGCAGGAGCAGGCTTGTTCTAGGATCCCTGGCCTTGCGAGAGTGTAGCTGGTAAAGGCTTCTGGGGGCAGGGGATTTAGCTCAGTGGTTCCGCCACCTGCCTTGCAAGTGCAAGGTCCCGAGTTCAATCCCCAGTACTGGAAAAAAAAAAAAGGCTTCTGGCAGGTCCAGGGGGCCAGAAAGCAGTGCGTGGGTCTCTGACCTATGGGACATTCCTCTTCTTTTCCACAGACAAACCCAAGAGAGTGGCATCAAGGAGTCGGTGTCCTGGGGCACACAGAGGACCCAGGAAGCACTCTACGAGGCCAGGGCGCCACTGGAGCGTGGCCATTCTGCAGAGATCCCTGTGGGGCAGCGGGGAACACTGGTGAGCCCTCCTTGGGGGCAGGGTGTATGGGACAGAGCCCTGTTGGCCTGTGGGCAGGGATGGGGGTCTGTGGCACCAGAGGAAGGCATGAGGACCAGGATGGCGGGGTCTGTGGGACCTGGACGGGTGGGCGTGCCTAAGATGGCTCCCTGTGAGTGTGACTCGGAAACTGCTCTCCCCAGGCTGTGGATGTCCAGATGCAGAGCGCCGCCCTGAGGGACCCGGATGGAGAGCCCCAACCTGGGCTGCAGAGTCAGGGCCGAGCCGCCTCTATGCCCCGCCTGGCCGCAGAAACACAGGTGGATGGTTGTGGAAGGGTCTGGGCCGGGGAGAGGGGTGTGGGGACTTGGGAGAGAGAGAAGAGCACCCGTTCTTGGAGCTCTTCCAGGCGCCTGTGTAGCCTGGGCACCATCAGCCCTGTGGACCTACCCAGTACCCACATGTGCACAGCCTTCTGGGGTCTTCGAACTCTGAACCTCCAGCTCTGCTCCCTCCAGATGTGGTAGCAGCTAGGAGGTAACCCCCAGCTCTGTCCCCTCTCCAGCTCTGTGTCCCCACGGTGCATCCCTATTTCTTCCCTTTCTGGGTCTCCACTGTTATATCACAGCCTCTTTACCCTGTCCAGAAGATGACACCACTTGCCTCTGTCCATTCTTCTACTCGAGTTTCTGGAACAGCTTTTTCTGTTCTATCCCTGGACTTTCTTTCCTTCTCTGACTCCTGCAAGTCAGATTCTTTCTGGTGCTCATTTGCCTAAAGAGCAGGAACTGGCCCAGGAAATTGAGGCTCTGTGTGCGCCCTGGGACAAGCTCCTGTCTGAGGACTCTGAGAGGAGTCCACTGCATTTCCACTCTGAAGCAGAGCAGGGGCCGCATGGTCTTGGCCTCATCTCTAAGCACCCGAGCCCTGCTGGGCCCAGGTTTCCCCGCTTCATCATGTTCCTCCTCCTTCCTGTGGCTCCTGGCTCTGGGCATGTACTGTGAACTTGGTTCTCATTCCTGACTCCCGACCCCACTGCCTGGCTCTGCCCTTTGCAGTGTCCTTGTCCTCGCCTAACAGTCCACGTGTCCTTCCTGCTGTCCTCTCCTCTTCCCACTTGTGTGCTCCCTCGCCAGTCTCCTCCAGGATGTTACTGCCAGTCGGGAGGCCAAGGAGAAGTGTCCCCTGCCATGGCCGCACTCAGACTCCTGCCCACCAACAGCCCCTTGGACAGCCTAGGGGCTCTAGCCCATGTCCGGGTCCCCCATGGGGCCTGGCCTGCCTCTCTGCCCGGCGCCTGCTTCCCTGCCACCCTGTCACCCCAGGGACTCCCTCATCCTTCAGGCCATGCTCCGCCTTGTCCCTTGCCACAGCCTGCTCCTGACGCCAGTCCCATGAAGCGCTCCATCTCCACGCTGGCCCAGCGCCCCCATGGGGCCCACCTCTGCAGTGCTGCCCTGGACCGCCTGGCCCCCGGCCAGGTGCCACATCACCATCATCACCGCTGCCACCGTCGCAGGGACAAGAAGCAGAAGTCCTTGGAAAAGGGGCCCAGCCTGTCTGCCGACACAGATGGTGGTAGGTGCCCAAGGGCCTGGGAAAGCCCTTGAGCGACTGTGGCCTGAGTGCAGCCCATGGGTATCGCCTCTTCCTTGGTGTCCCTCAAGGCCCCAAAACTGGCCACAGCAGACAGGGACCTGAGGCCTGGTCTGGGCACCAGGTGAAACCACATGCCAGCCCCCTGGCCTTTCGAGCCCTGCTGAGGTCAGTCCTGCTGCCCCCGGGGTGGGGTCTGGGAAGAGGTCTCCCTGGCCCTGGGCTTGGCTGAGCTGACCTCGCCTCTTCTGGGACAGCACCCAGCAGCACCCCAGGACCTGGCCTGGCCCCAGGCGAGGGGCCCGCAGGCTGCCGGCACGAGCGCAGGCAAGGACGTGGCCGGTCCCAGGAGCGGAGGCAGCCCTCGTCCTCGTCCTCCGAGAAGCAGCGCTTCTACTCCTGTGACCGCTTTGGGGGCCGGGAGCCCCCACAGCCCAAGCCCTCTGTCAGCAGCCACCCCACGTCTCCGACAGCTGGGCTGGAGCCGGCGCCTGCCCCCCAGGTTAGCGGCAAAGGCCATGTGGCCTGTCCCGCACACCCTGTGTGCCCTTGCTTCCCAGCCGCCGTCCCTGGGGCAGTGGTTCCAGTCCCCACGGCCTCTTCTGCCTGCTTCTCCGCTACCCTCCCGTGTTCCTCTCCCCGGCCCCAGGCGGCCCCTCCCTCTCCTCCCTCTGCTCCGCTCCGTGCTCCCGAATCTGTGGCTGGCTTTTATTTGCCATTCTCTTCACACAGGGTGGTGGCTCCGTCACTGGCAGCCCCTTGCTGTCCACATCTGGTGCTAGCACCCCAGGCCGAGGTGGGCGGAGGCAGCTCCCGCAGACCCCCCTGACGCCCCGCCCCAGCATCACCTACAAGACGGCCAACTCCTCGCCTGTCCACTTTGGCGGGGCTCAGAGCAGCCTCTCAGCCTTCTCCCCTGGCCGGCTAAGCCGAGGACTTTCTGAACACAATGCCCTGCTCCAGAGAGACCCCCTGAGCCAACCCCTGGCCCCTAGCTCTCGCATCGGCTCCGACCCTTACCTGGGGCAGCGCCTGGACAGCGAGGCCTCTGCCCACGCCTTGCCTGAGGACACGCTCACCTTTGAGGAGGCCATGGCCAGCAACTCAGGCCGCTCCTCCAGGACTTCCTATGTGTCCTCCCTGACCTCCCAGTCCCACCCCCTGCGCCGCGTGCCCAATGGCTACCACTGCACTCTGGGACTCAGCACCGGCGGCCGGGCTCGGCACAGTTACCACCACCCTGACCAAGACCACTGGTGCTAGCTGCACCGCGACTGCCGTGCACCTGGCCGGCGGTGTGCGCTCCAGTTGATGAGTTTTATCATCTGCACTGGGCTCGGGCTACAGCCCCTGGACGAGGGGCCTCACTGGTGGCCTCTGTGGTAGAGGCTCCCCCTTTTACACTGGAAGGACTAATACAGCCCTTCCTCAGAGGGTTGTGGCTGTGTCTGTCCCCCTTGTGTGCTGCCTTCCTGGCTCTTGTGCCACACATCACGATCCTGAGCCGGAGGTGGCTGAGTTGAGAGGGACCCAGCGGGTCCACACCCCACGTCGTGGCCCCCAGCATCCAGGGCGTGTGCTCAGACCTGCGGTAGGAGGTCTGAATCTCGTGGCAGCACCCTGTATCCAGATTGTTGTGTGGAGGGTAGGGGCATGCCTGAAAGCATGAAGAGGGCCCAGCCATGGCCGGGCATCTCTTGCCGGCCTCTGTGATTCTGTGTCTGTCGTTGCTTGTGGCACTGAACAGCAGATGTATGTAGAAACACACTGTCCTTCCCCAATCACTGTTGCCCCAAAAGGGACCAAATCCAGAGAACGTTTGTGCTGTCGATTCCGGTTTTTGGTCACAACACCCTTCACTCTTTGTCATTTCAATATACTTGATCTAGAAAAACTGAAACTAGGAAACATGACTGAGGAAACATTAACATAACATCAACCCATAGAAAAGTCTCCACTTTTCATTGTGTGTTTCTGTACTTGTGTGAGAAGATGTTCCTGTGTGGACTGTGCCTGGCCTGGGCCCCCAGCCCCAGCAAGCCTGACAGCTGCTGCTGGACCAAGTGCCTGACCTCCAGCTCCTGGGCACTGTGTGAGGCGAGGCCTTGTGAGCTGTCACTCATGGATTATGTGAAAACTGCTTAGAACGGCAGCTGGGTAGGAAGCTCATGTCTGCAGGAGCAACAGATGACACTCAGCAGCACAGCGCAGTGAGGACAGGTGTCTTTGCCCATGTTCTTCCCACAAGAGGATTTAGGAAAGACGAAGAGCAGCAGAGTGCATGCTTGTGTGAGGCATTTTCAATCTGTTCTATATCTGATTCTCAGGGATGGGATGCCTGCCAAGTAGGGCATGATCTCTGTTGTGCATGAAGTGACTTCACCAAAAGCTAAAGGAGCGAAAGTTAGTGGGGAAGAGGGAGCTAGTGACTAGGGGGTTGGATGTAGGGCCATTGTGGCAGAAGGGAAAAAGTCATAGCAGGTGACTGGTGGAGGAGAAATGGCTCCTGAGCTATGGCTGTGGCCTCAGTTCCTCACCCCAGGCATAGGGAGGCAGTAGTCAAACCTAACCTCACAGCCACTGTCCAAAGGGAAAGCCCATAGTCAGGACGGTCTTTGGTGTGTAGAGAATGTTGAGAGACCTTCTTTCATGAAGAAGGGTGCATGTAGACAAGTCCATCAGTGTGTCCTTTGTGTTGGAACTTCAGATGATTTCTCTGTGGGATTGTTGGCTTCTACCCTATGATTCTCCTCAAGCTACGTGTGACCCATGTATGCGTGTCTGGGTGTATGTGGTTGTGTGTTGCGTGGATGTCAATCATAGGGCTATGCAACAAAAGACACATTTAATAGAAACAAAACACACAAGACCACCACTTGGTCTAGAGTTTCAGCATGATTGTGACCAAACCTTTTTATAGAATTTCCTTATGTGAAGGCACAACACTCTGCAACTCTAATGGTAACAGAGTATTTTAATCTGATAGGGTAAAATTATGCAGGAATCTTGGTCTGTGCATGTGACTCTGTGCTCACGTTGCAAAGTAGAAGGATGTGCATTTCAATACTGTTTTGTCTTTGTTCCTCCAGCCCATGTTATCTTGGGTGTCAAAATGTATACATTCCATGTAGAACCATAGTAGTCTCCCAGGCAGTCATGGGTCAAGAATATTCTTTTCTAGACTCATACAACCTAGCTAGCTTGCCTGGATTCTTTTAGGCATTGGCATTCATGAAATTACAAGAAGGGAAAGGGGTCTTATTTTCCTAACTAGGTTTGTTTCTGTACTGTCTCTTCTCAAGTTACTGTCTGTTTCCTCTAAAATATAGTGAGTTGCCAAATTTGAAATGCATCAACCAGCTATCTGCATCTGAAATCTGTCAAGCGGTGGCTGTACTTCGAACAAGTTATGTGTGCATGTAAAATATATACATATATACATTATACAAGTATGTGCATGAAATGTATATCTTCATACTTTTTGATACAATGTATTCATTTGTTAATTTTTAATTATATTTGATATAAATTGAAGGTTTGTTGTAAAACTTTATATTTAACAACAGTGTTAAAGAGAGAGAGAGAGAAGTCCCAGCCATGCAAACCAATTGGGACCTACTTTTAAAAATCCTGTGATTAGTTTACTGCCTGAGTAGTATTTACAAGCCAAAATTTGGATTCTGGTATTGTTTCTACAGTGACCTTTTGTATGAAGCAAAAGTCCTTGGATTAAAATAAAAACTTAGAAAAAAATTCCCAAAGACAAAAGCAAAACTTCCCACAATGCTACCAGGAGGTATGTGGGGGTCTGTGTGTCTCAAGCGTGCTGGATGGGTGCAGCCAGGACAGATGAGGGGAAAATGGGAACTTCTGCATCCTGCCTGTAGGCCCTAGTTAAAAACCAAGTGTGAGATACTAAGAATCAGGGTGAGCATGGCTCAGGACGGGTGGGTTCTTTGGCTCCCAGGCCTGATAACTGGACCACAATATCAGGAACCTGGGTGCCTGGAGCCCCTGGTAAGCAGTGCAGGAGCAGCTGGACTACATGGCCCAGAATTCTCTGACATCTGGAGCTCCCAGCCACCGTCACCAGAACCCCCTTTTCAGTGAAGGCTGAGGGAGCAGATTCTGGACTACATTGCCCAGAATCTTCCAGGGTATGGAGCTTACCCCTATGATGACTAGGGGAAGAGTTCAGACTATCTTGCCCAGAAACTTTGGGGGTCTGCAGGTCACAGCCAGCCTGGTGACCCCCACCCTCAAGATCAGTTCTGCCAGGCACAAGACTGCCCTGCCCAGAATGCTGTGGGTTGCAGAATGTAAGTGTGACCTGGGTGAGGGCTGTGAGGACAGAATGCTGGACCATACAACCCAGAGTCCTCTGAGACTGAGTTCCCAGGAACCTTGGCAGCAAAGGCTGAGTGGCAGGAAGCGAAACAGTAGCAGAGTACCTGGAGTGCCAGAGAACAAGTTTTCAGACCTGCAGCTCCTAGAGCAGGGCCATAGGGGGATGTGCCTCTGAGCTGAAGTCCCAGTCACCTCTGCAGTGGCCACCACAGTGCTGCATTTAATGTCTTAAAATGACCCTAAAATGGGACCAGTCACTGACAAACTCACTATTTTAAACACACCACTGCCAGAGGCATCTGCTGTGTCTTACCAACCAGCCCTCCAAAGCAAGGATTGGGGTCAAGTTAGGAGGAGGGGTTGGGGTCGGGGTTGTGGGGCTAGGAGTTTAGGGTTAGGGTTATGGAACCATATTAGGGTTCCCTACTTTTAGGGTTAGCAAACCATTACTATGGTTAGGGTCCCCCATTTTTAGGGTTAGGGAACCCCATTTTTATATACTGAATTTAAATTTTTTGTTTTAAATTTAAAATTATATATATATATATATATATATATATATATATATATATATATATGTATCTTTTACTAATAGGAATGTATAGGCTCTATAGAAATAAATGGGCTCTATTGAAATACATATTCTCCATAGGAAAATATACGGATATGCTCCTCTATAAGGGCTTCTAGGTTGTAGAGTAGCAGTCAGCTGCTGTAGTGGCTAATAGGGAGGCAGTAGTGTAGATCTTGGGGTTGCAGTTTCAAATCTAGCATCAGGTATTAGTGTACCACATTCTTAGGGTTAGGGAGAAAATGAAGTTCAGGGCTCAGGGTTGCCTTAGGTTTCAGATTGGAGTTGGCATTGAGATGTAGGGTTGGAGTTAGAGTTAGAGTTGATAAATGGAACAATTCCATGCACATTCCTTACATTTTACCAGTTAAATGGTATTCAAAGTATATTGTGGTACATTAAAGATTTGTATTGTAAAAGTTTAGAGGAAAACATAGTCCAACAAAATATAGTATATGTTGTTAACACTTCCAAGACAAAGTATTACAGACTTGAGTTAAACAGTACAAATTTATTTTCTCACAGGTCTGGAGGAAGGAGTCCAAGCAAAAGCTGCCTGTAGAATTTCTCCTGAGCCCTCTCTCTTTGATTTGAAGACAGCAGACTCCTAGCCATGTCCTCACATGGCCTTTCACGTGTTTACCCCTGGTGTCTCTTTTACAAGGACCCAGTCAAACTGGATTAGAGCTCACACACATTCTTGTTTCTCTTTTCATGGAATAAAATATTTGACTCATAAAAGGAGACACAAAAGATGCTCATTCTCCATACCTCAGGCGATATCAGAATCTGGTTGGAGGATGCCTCAGATGCTCATTTCCGCTCTGTGAATGTCCCAGGCTAGTCTAGCCAGTGGTCCCTACAGAGGGTTTTCTGGTAAAGTCTTCAGGAGGCATGACAGCCACCAGGCTACTTGTGGAGCAGTTGTGCTTTCTCCAGGCATCCACAGCCAATGGCTAGTGTCTGTCCTTCAGAGGGCATCCTGGAAATGTTGTCATTAGAGGGCTTCCCATGATGGGACCCACTCTATACTAGGCAGAATTGCCTTTAAGGTGCATCCTTAGATGGCCTTGGCAATCCCTTCCAGAAGGCAACTGGAAACATGGGAACTGCAGCCAGTAGCAGGCCCAACTAGGAAACATGTTTATACTGGAGGTCCCTGCTCCAAACTTCATGTCTATCCCTGAATTCATAGACCTTATTTTTCTGTGGGGGGAAAAAAAGAGATCCAAAAAAGAAAGAAAGAAAAAAGACTCTTTGACATTTAGATACATATTTTGAATAAAATAGACCATGTTATTGGGATAGAGGATGGCATCGAGATGGGGCACAAATTACATTGGTTGATCAGAAAAGACTTCCCAAAGGAGGGTGTGAGTATTGGCCCTTCCAAGAGCTGCAGGACCAGGGAGGAGAGAGGACACAATTCATGCATGGCCGCAAGCTGCCCAAGACCTTAATGCATCACAGCGCTATCCAGTTCTAGTAATGTCAGTGTTTCCATTCCTGTCAACCTATAAATATGAACAGCTGTTTGCTCTATCCTAAGAATCTCTGGCTGCACCTTCAGTCCAGAATTCAGTGTGATTTTGAGATATAAAATCCTAACTTGTTTCAGTTACAAATTTTTCCTACAGTGATTTCAATTAGCAACTGTGCCATGGAGAATAAAGCATAAAACACTCATTCAGCAAATATGTATGGGGTGTTTCTGTACATTATGTTTTAGTCAAGGAACAGATTATTTTTAAAATAATCATTTATGAATTGCATGTTGTTAATATACAATCCCAAGTACCTGGGAATATCCAGGTGATCATATTCTTAATAATTATCCTCAGGGATTTGACATTGTGTGACTGGATCACCACTCTTTATGTAGAGTTGGTGTTGAAAATCCTGGTAAGGATACTTTCTTCTTCACTTCTAACATACACAAAAGTATTTTCAAGTGAAATGATTAAATGATCTTACATATAAAATAAAATTATTTAAATATCATGCCATAAAATTATAATTTTAATGTGACTCCAGTAAAAGTCAGATATAATTATTTTCTGGAAGCAAAGAAGTCTGTTTATAAGCTCCATATCTTAATTCATTTTCTGTTACTAAAACCAAACACCAAGACTCAGAACTGTAGTCACAGGGGAAAGGAGTGTCACCAGGAGGATTCTGTGACCCATAGGGTGGAGAACACACAGAGCCTTCTGGGTACCCTAGTCCTGGTGGTAAGGGTGTTATACTGAGGATTTGGGGTACCACAGTGGGGGACAAAGAGCAGTTTCTGAGTACTGTAGTGGGGTGAGGTTGTCACGCAGGATTCTGGATACTTCAATGTTGGGCCTTACAGAAGATTCTTGGTACCACAGTTATGTTACCACAGGGAGGATTCTGGGACCCCTGGTGGGCAGTGCTGTGGACTCAGCAGCTGATGTCCCCAACTTTGTGACATTAGTTGCCCTGGTAAGCTGGACTCCTGCTGCCCCTCTGCCTTCGTGGGAAGGAGGCCAAGAAGACCCAGTACAGCATGGGGGCGGGGGGCTGGCAGGTGGGGTTGCTAGGTTTCAGTTCCCTGTGTGCATGAGCTCAGAGAGGTGACTGCAGAACCCTGGAGTGTGCAGTGGGCTGGGCCTAGACCTCTGGGCTGCAGCATCTCAATCTCTGTGTCTACAGGTGCATGGAAAGTAAGGCTGAGGCATCTCATGCCCAGGACCCTTGGTCCTCAGTGTGTGGTTGCAACAGCCAGCAACCAGGGTCAAGTTAGGGTAAATGGCAGGGTTAGCATTGGTATTCAATGTTGGATTAGAGTTTAGGGTTCAGGGTTGGGCTTAGGCCTTATGGGTTAAGGTAGGGTTAGTGTTTTATGTTAATGTAAGGTTTGTAACTATGTGTTAATGTTGGAGTTTGTGTTATACTTGGCATATGGTTAGGGCTAGGATTCAGTATATTGTTAAGTTCATCACAATTAGGTTAGGGTTAATGCTCTGCCAAGAAATCAATGGAGCTTTTATACGATAATGCAACTTAAGCCCACGTCACTTTTACCACTTGTCCTGCCTGGGAGAAAAATTCTTTTTTTATTGGGAAACAGTTCTTTTTCTGGACTTCACTATGGGACAGTTTGTCATGACCATGATCTTGACAAATGTAAAGAACACATCCATTTTTATTTGAATACATGTCTCCAGTTCTTTTGGATAGCTACTTAGGAATGAAAAGATTGAGGCCTACAGTAAATCTATGTTCAACTTTTCTGAGGAAATTCCAAGCTATTTTCATACACAGGCTGCACTATGTATAAGTTTTCAGTTTCTCTACATTCTTACCAGCACTTATTACCTTAAATTATACTGATGATAGGTGCTATACTAGGAGAGAAGGGGAGCCGCACTGTGGTTGTCATTTGCATTTCCTTAATGGCTGAGATGTTAAGCATGTTTGTGTTTAAATGGAGGAGTCATTTCACATTCCAGCATTCTGGTATTTGTCTCGATTGTCAGCTATCAGTACCAACATTCAGTGAGGCTGTAACTGGCACCACAAAGTGAAACTTTAAAACTTAGATTTCTTTTAGAATCCAGTGACTTCTGCAAACTTCCTTGGGCTTAGGACATAAGCTTTTGTATCTGGTTTATTTCATCTAGCATTATGGTCTCAAGATGCACCCATTTTCCCAGAAATCAATCAAATTTATCCTTCTTTCATTTTGTTTTGTTGGGACAGGGTCTCACTATGTAGTTCAGGCTGTCCTCAAACTTGCAACAGTCCTTTTGCACAGAAATGGCAAATGTTCTCAATGTATCCATAACGCTCCTAAAAAATAGAAACCAGGGCTGGGGATTTAGTTCAGTGGTTCAGCCACCTGCCTTGCAAGTGCAAGGTCCTGAGTTTGATCCCCGGTACCAAAAAAAGAAAAGAAAGAAAGAAAGAAAGAAAGAAACCAGGGCCTAGAAAAGGACCGCCCCACTGGACCAAGGGATCTTAGACTCCCTAGCATGTCTCATTGAGGACTAGGTGTTTTATAAATGCTAGTGGCTGGCCATCCTTAGACCCTGGACAATGAATCTACAGGGGTCTGCCAAGGATCCTGTTTACTATAGTAATGGGCCACACCAAGGATTCTGGGCACTGTAGTCTGGGGGTGGGGGAGTCACACCAAAAGTTCTGGGTACTGTAATCCCATGGGGGCACACTGAGGATTCAAGACATTGTATTCCATGGGGTGTGTGCGTGTGAAAAGACACCAAGGATTTTGTGTGCCATAGTCCTGGGGCGTGTCTCAGGAATTTGGGTATATTAGTTTGTGAGGGAACCTGCCTGAGGATTCAGGTATCTTCCTGTTTAACGGGGTACACTGAGGATTCTGTGTACTGAAATCTTGTGCAGTTGAGGCATGCAGAGTTTCTGAGTAATGTAAACCTGGGAGGGATAGTCACACGGAGAATTACGGGTACCATGATGGGGGAGGAGTGAGCTAAGGCTTCTGTCTATGGTAGGGTATGCATAATCTTCTGGGTAATGTAGTTCTATGATTGGGGTGTGCAGAGTCTTCTGGGTACTGTAGTTCTGGGTGTGGGCTGTTAGGCCAAGAATTCTGGGTACTGTAGTTGGGTGTGCACACCAAGCCTTCCGGGTTGGGTTACCACGTGCAAGATTCTGTGACCTCTGGCGGGCAATGCTGTGGAGTCAGCAGCTGTTGTCAGCAACCTTCTCGTGTCAGTTGTCCTGGTGAGCTGGACTCCTGCGTACCCTCTATCCAGTGGGACAAAGGGGCTGAGAAGACCAGGCTGGTAGGGCGTTCCCGCTGGATTAGAGCTGGCCACTACTGTGACTGGCCCCAGGGTGCCCACACTTGAGAGGTTCCTCCTCCCGTGACCCCCCCTGCTATGCCCAATCCTGACGCACCCCGCCACACCCCTCCTCCTCCAGAACCCAGGCCCAGCCCCTCTCACTAAAGCTCAAGGATACCCACAGCTGAGGTGACCTGGCTCCGCCCCCTCCCGTAACCCACCCTGTTGGGCCCAATCCTGGTGCTCCTGGGCTATGCCGCTTCTCTTCCCGAACCTAGGCCCCGCCCCTCTCACTAGAGCTCAAGGACACCCACAGCTGAGGTGCTCTGGCTCCGCCCCCTCCCGTAACCCGCCCTGTTGTGCCCAATCCTAGCGCTCCTGCGCTACGCCGCTTCTCTTCCTGAACCCAGGCCCCGCCCCTCCCATGACCCCGACCCCGGCCGCCCAAGGCTGAAGAGCCTGGCCACGGGGCTCTTCCTCCTGTAGCCAGGCTCCGCCCCCACTGTCGACTCCCCCTGTTGTGCCCAATCCTGGTGCTCCCAGGCTATGCCCCTCCTCTTCATGAACCCAGGCCCGCCCCTGCATGCCCCACCCATGACGCAGCCCAGGATGCCCTTAGCTGAGGAGCCTGGCCACGCCCCTCCTCCTGTAGCCAGGCTCCGCCCCCTCCCGAGGCCTTTTCAGCTGCACACCCTGCTCTCTGGACCCTTCTGCCTGCTGACTAGAGTGCGGCAGTCCGCCATGCTTTACGTCCAGCAGAGAGCGCTGCTTCATCTCTGTCCTCAGCAGGCGAGGAGCCTCCTACCAGGACCTCGGTCTCCGCCCCAGGGCAGGTCGAGGCGTGAGCACCTGCTGGCCTCACCAACCCCAGGCCTCACCTTCCCACCAAGCCTGCTCTAGGCGTCTGGAGTGTGCGGTGCAGCAGGTAAGGAGGGGTCTGCATGTGCGGTTGGGGCCAGCACGGACCGGGAGGCGGGAGGAAAAGGGCAGCCCGCCATCAGGAGCCAGGATTAGTAGAATGAACTGCAGGGTTAGCACGGGTGTTAGGTGTTGGTTAGGTTCGGGCCAGTTTTACCCTAACCTCGAGTTGTAAGGAAGTATTCATGCTGGGGTTTGTATTATCTCTTGGCATATTGTTAGGTTTATCGCTTACAATTAGGTTAGCCCCGTGAGGAAATCAGTGGCATTTTTATAAGATAATGCAATGCTTAGGCCCACTTCACCACTTACTCTGCCTGAGAGAAAACTTTTAATTCATGAATTGCAGATTCAGGCTATGTCTTTACATTCCTGTTTTGACAAAAACCTAAATTAGCTGTTTTGGGAATTTGTCAACTAGTTTGTCTGAATTTTCACAACTGGCATATGTCACAATCAGCCGATATAATTATTTCCCCTGAAAGTCAGTAGTATTTTTTTTTTTTTTTTGGTACTGGGAATCGAACCCGGGTACTTGCGCTTGCGCAGCAGGTGGCAAAACCACTGAGCTAAATCCCCGGCCCAGTCAGTAGTATTTTAACATGAAGTATAACTATAGAGTTGCTAATTTTTAGGGAAATATTGTTGGCAAAATGTAGGTGGTATATCTCATCAAAATTATATTTGTAGGAATTTCTTTAGCATACTAATTTGCAAATTCTTCTATTTATAATCTCTGTTTATATAGAATACCTCAGAACCATAATTCCTTCAGTGTAAATTACTGTTAAAATGTATTTTCAGTTTTTTAATTTAGTGACACCACTTCAGTTAAATTTGTTTTGTTTTGTTTTGTTTTGGAGACAGAATCTCACTCTGTAATTCAGGCTGGCCTTGAGCTCACCATGTAGTCCCGGCTGGCTTTGAACTCATGGTGATCCTCCTGCCTCAGCCTCCTGAGTGCTAGGATTACAGGTGTGTGCCACCACTCTGGGTTTAAACTTCTTGTTTACCAGTAACCACAGGATTGGTGTCTAACTTTCAGTGCCAGTCAGTGATGACTGTCACAGCAGAGTTAAATGGCTTTCTTGCTGTTCAGCTGTTACAGGCCTAAGATTGTTAGAGCATCTTTGAATGTCTCAACTTTTTTAGATTTTCAGTAAGTACAGTTTGTCAAATAACTTTTGAGGCACTGGGACATACCTGAATTAAGAATGAGCTCATCTTTTACTTGTCTTTATACTCAAAGTCAAGTATCCCATCTAAAGTGTGTACATACCCTGTCTGGAATTCTCACATGTCTCCAATTAGGTCAGAGACAAGAGAGGAGGAAACACTTTTGATTAAGATGTGGGGTTGGGAGAGTGAAAGAATTTTTTTGTAGACATTACTCTTTTGCAAATATTACAAATGGGGAGGGCAAAGTAGAAAAAGTATACAGTAGTGAAAACATTTGCTCTATAAATTGTTAACCTTTAGAGATATAATGGCTGCTAAAAATAGAGTCTTTACACTAAAGAAAAATTTATGCCATTTTGAAAATAAAATCTTGTTCCATAAATGCAGCCCAACTAAATATTAATGTTAGTTCACAAATCACTGCTGTCAGGGGAATGAGTAAAGTAGAAAAACTTTCAACTTTTGATTCTAAATTATGTAGTATAATCAAACATGGTCATAGAGAATTTTTATATTTTTCTTTGTACAGAGGTTATATATTCTGGGTATTTTTTTAAAGGAAATACTTTAAATCCCACAAATCAGCATTTTCCATCATTCATGAATGAACTAAGATTTTCTCAGTACTCTGAAATTTCTTTACCTTATATGCTTAACAGCTGAGATGCTGGATTTTTTTTTTTAATGTGTGATGAAGATTTAATTTCATTTCTATCCATAGCAACCAAAATTAACTAAGTTTGACATTAAACATTTGAACATCTACTGGAATTTAGAATTGCTAGATGTTCATCTAGCATAGCAGACCTGCTCTGAAATACCAGCTTATTGAAATTAGATGCTTTAATATAATTACATAAATAAATTAAAATCACTAAAATGTCATATTGCACATCAAGCCTGGATAATTCAAGTTTCTTTTCACTACTTATTTCTGCTATGTTTTTTCAAGACAATTCTTTTTAATCTAGAAATTATAACCAAGATGAACTGGCTATTAAATATGCCTTCAGAGCTAAATCTGTAGGAACATTGCACATTTCCTATCATTTTTTTTCTGACTCTTTCCACAGAAGCGAGAAGAAGAAATTCCAAGGAAAAGAAGAAATATAGACAAGCAAATATGCTTATGGTCATTCAAAACCAGATGGTTGAGCATGCTTGACTGCTATTGGTGAGTCAAATAGAAAATGACAGTATCATTTATCATAATATATTATACACAAAATTTTAACAAAGGCAAGGCAAATCAGACTGCTGATTTCAGCCATATGTTATATTTGATAGCAATTCATAGATGTGTACTACACAAAATCAAAATAAATGCCTTAATTCTTAAGGTAGAAAAGGCTGAATTGTTTTTGTATATATGACTGCCTCCACCTGAAATACTGTCAGAAGTACTTAAAGGGGAATTTATCTTGTACATGAAATTTTTAGAGTTGATAATGCATTAACTAATTTTATAAACTCTTAGACTATGTATTTGGCCTGTAAAATGTACAGTTTAATGTCAGCTATCTATAAATACTGTTGTTGGGTCAGGGATTTAGCTCAGTGGTTCTGGCACCTGCCTTGCCAGCACAAGGTCCCAAGTTTGATCCCCAGTAACAACAAAAAAAAAACCCTGTCGTATAAGTTTCTTTGGTTAGAAACATTTGGACATGTAGTGCCACTTGGGTCAGGATGTTCTTCAGTACTATTTATTTAGCAAACTATCTTTGGTTTATGCAACTAGCAAAAATTTGTATGATACAATAGAATATAGTTCTCACACTTAACTTTCATAGGAGAAGTTCTTCTGGAACCAACTTTAGCAAAATTAGAGGGAAAGTTCTAAGAATATTTAAGAGAAAAAGTTAACATTTTCAGGCTAAATAGTTGAATCTAATAAAGATAACAAATAATGTCTATTATCTCAACTCTCCAAAGTTTGGGGTTAGTGTTTAACTATCATTTGAGCTTATTCATGAGGTAGCTGAATAAAAGTAGGCAGCTAAATTTTAGTTTCATGTTCCTCCTGTATAAACAGAAAATAAGCAGTTATTGTAAACTGACTTGCAGACAAATCAGGAACTGCCCTGCATAATATTTAAGGAAAATGAACGTTTAAAGACTTATTTATTTCAACATTTAATTTTAACAATACAATAGAAAACACAAGAAATTACTTCGACAAATCTGTAGCCTTTTAAAATAGTTTTGCTTTCAATTTTATTAAGAACAGATCTCTATCTTAAGCTTTATTCTTTTAAACAGATTTTGACATTGTTATTTTGTACTACAATTTAAAAGAAAATTTTTACAAAAAACTGTCTTTAGAAACATTTTATTCAAAAGTTATACTGTTAACACGATCAATTTATAACAGAAACATAACTTTTATATTATAAAATTATGCCAATGGATCACCAGTATTTAAAAATTGTTATTAGATCATATTTGTGCCTCAAACTGTCATATATCGATGTAACCACTGGATATCTAAAAAAGAGCACACATGTATAACATATTTGAGGTTGGAAACACCCCAAATCATTGCTTTTGAACTTAAAAGGAGTTTTAGTAGAAACAAAGAGATTTAAAAGTAAAAACTCATTTTAAATACTTAATTTAAACAAAGACTACATAGACACTAAATTAGTAGCACTTTAGTTTTTATAGAGAAGCAAGCAAGCCATTTACTATCTCTTGAAACTATTAACATTAGGCAGCATAAACAAACACATTAAGATGAGGTAACATAGCTATTAACTCTATAGCAAAAGAGTTTTTAGGAATTTAAAAACTGTTATTAGAATATGAAATAAATTGTGCTTACATAAATAACTTAAAATGATAAACAGATATAATCCTCAATCACTTTGAGAGTTATTTTCTTAAGCTCATTTTCACTAGTTGACCTGTAGATTGATAAAACTCTATTTTTAGATATTTGAGCTTATGTTAGTGATATGTATCAGACATATATGAACAACCTATGAAATATATGTAATATTTAAATATATTATTTACAAATTTTAAATAATATATGAATTTATATTTAACAAATCTTTAGTATTTTAACTTAATTCTAAATAACTTAGAGCTTTTATTTATCTGTGTAAATTTTAAAAACTACATTTACACTGTATGTAAAATATAAAATATTTGACAAACACAAGTAATAATCTTAAAGCAAACTTTTGTTGAGAAAAAAATGTAAAAGTTGTCAATATCTCAAAATTCCCTTTGCATACACTATAACAGACTATTATTTAAATTTTTGAAGGTTTTTGGGGGGCTTTTGAACTTGAATCTTCATATTGACCTCAATGAATTATTTATAATCACATTTTTATGTCACCAAAAGCAAACTATTTTGGGAAACAAGGATACCCATAAGTGAATCTACTTGGAAGACTACAAAGGGAACTTTATTAATTGTGGGCATTGAAAATGGAATAGCTCAGACAATCTGGAAAGATCCAAGAACTGTAGGGAGAAATATTTGTTTTGTATAATCATTTTAGAGTTGAGTGAGTTAATATCTATGTAAATGTGGACTCAGCTCTTTCAGGAAATTAGGAAGAAGTACAGCATGGCTGGACAGTGCTTATTTAGACACACATTAGTGTATAAGACAAAATTACCTGTTTTCTTATATAGACTTGGTAAGAAGGCTTTCCAGTAGACTTTAATTAGATAATGTCTAATGAATAGAAACTTTAAAAAGTGTTTCCATTTTTTAACTTTAATAAACCATAGGAGAGGTCTGTTACCTAACTCATGCTGAGTAGAATAACCAAGTAGAAGCTGTCAGGCTCCGTAAACCACTCTTGGTTAAGAAAGCAGTCTTGAGAACATTTTGGAAGAAGCCAGTCCTGAAACTACTGTAGTCATGGCATGCAGACCACTACAGGGGTAAGAAATAGCTAGACCTGGGCCTTTACATGCTGTTTATTAAAAAGCATGATTTTCATTTTGTTATCAGGGACTCAAAGGGCATTCTTGCTATAAACTCTAACTTTTTAAACTAATGTCTAGGAAAATATGGATAGATTTTGTTATAAACCCTAACATTTTTGCCAGGAATGGTGGTGCACACCTGTAATCCCAGCACTCGGGAGGCTGAGGCAGGAGAATCGCTTTGAGTTTGAGGCCAGCTTCTGCTACATAGTGAGTTCAAGGCCAGCCTGAACTACATAGTGAGACCCTGTCTCAAAAAAAAAGGGGGCCGGGGATTTAGCTCAGTGGCGGTGCCTGCCTCAGAAGCGAAAGGTCCTGAGCTCGATCCCCGGTACCAAAAAACAAAACAAAACCAAAACACTCTAACATTTTAAACTAATGTCTATCAAAAAACAGGACCCCTGGTACAAATTTAGAAGCAGTCTTTATATTGACTATTATTATATATCATTGTTTGAGAAGCTAAATAATTTAAAATAAAAGAATACCCAGACATTGGTATATTCATATTGTCTCAATGTTGATCTTTCTGATTTTTAAGAGTTTTTAGGATTCTAACAAACTCAAAAATTTTAATTATATTTTTATGCTCTTTAATTTCCTTTTTTGAGACAGGGTTTCACTGTAATTCAGGCTGGCCTTGAACTGATTATGTATCCCAGGGTGTCCTCAAACTCACAGCTCCTGCCTCAGCTTCCTGAGTGCTGGCATTACAGGCTTGTGCAACCACACCCAGCAATTAGTATCTTTAACTTTTGTGCAACTGAAACTTTTTCTAAAGTTAAAATATCTCAAATATAAATTTGATTAGCTAATGTAGTGAAAATTTACATTAGCAGTTGAGGACACCTTTGTTATATCTTTTAAAAGTCTTCTTTTTCTTTGTTTTTTTTGAGACAGGGTCTCACTGTGTAGCCCAGGGTGGCCCTAAAAATCTTCCTCTCTCATCCTCCTGCATGCTGGGATTACAGGAATGCATCACCATTCTGACCTTTTAAAAACATTTTATAAAAGTCTTGTGATCAAAGAGGTATTTAGGTTTATGTTTTTAAGATATTGAGTACTTTTTAAAAAAAGTAATCTGGTACCATCTCAACAATATATAAATACAAGTATACAGGTAGGCATAACATTATATATACATTTATGCCAATACACATAAAGCAATGCCTTAAAGTTATAATTTATCAGCTTTTAAAAGCATATGTCTCCAGCCATGGGGGAGGATTCAGAGCTGGCACCACGCCACTACCGTAAAGGAGATGGCATCTGGTCCACCATACATGTGCTCCCATCGAATGGGGTGCTTCCGAAATGGCTCAGAACCGCTCACAGGAATACAGAGAATGGGTTCGACCCACCTTACCATATCTCCTGCCGTGGGGCAGGTTTCTGGGCTGGCACCACACAGCTCCCCGAATGCAGGTGGCATCCAGGCTGTTGTATGGCCGCTCCCATCTAATGGGATGGTACCAAAATGGCTCAGAACCAATCACAGGAAAAAATAGCATGAGTTCGATGCACCACAACACATCTCCTGCCATGGGGGAGGATTCTGGGCTGTAATCAGATCTCCGCCATCATCACTCTTACCTGGAGGCTCGCATCCTTAAAAAGATCTTAAATAGAGGCCTAGAACTGTACAAGTAAAGATGGATGCAAGCACCTGCTGGGTCCCCTGCAGGAGGTGTGGAGGGAGTGGACTGATCCAATAGTTCCTCCTGAGACTTCCTGCAGCCCAGCCTTGCACCCATTCATACATCCTGAGGCGGATTCCTCCACCATGCTTCCAATTATCCAACAAGGTAGGGCTGGCCCGGGCCTCAGGGAAGCCTGGGGCTTTGCTGTATAAGGAGCACGTGTTGCTGTCTTTTCAAGTTTTAAGAAAGCCGAATCCCTACAATTTAGATAAATCAGATGGGCACTACCAGGTTAGGGTTAAGTCTCCAAGAATGGCTTTGCAAGTAATAACAGAAAACAAAACCAAGAAAAAAGCCCAACAGTTATTGGGTCCTGAGTAATTTGCAGCCTGTTTCACCCGAGCTAATTAAAATGTAATCGGGATTGTCTGGCAATGTGTATTCTGTCAGTAGTTTTTCTTGGGAAGAGAAATCAAGCCAAGAGACCATGAGAAAAGCCTTTCACGGGAATTGGCTTGATCTAAACTGCTTCTGTAGCCGCTGCAACTGTAAAACAAATAAATCACTGCAACTGACAATAAAAAGGTGGAGGGAGGGACATCCTCGTCCTCTCTGGAGATGGGCTGGTGGGTTCTGCGTTGTGTTGCAGTGTTGTTCAAACACCCGCGTGGCATCTTCTAGGGAGAGGGACTTTGGGGTAAGGTGGTGGATTTGAGTCAGGTGTGTGGGGACAGGCACCTGCCTGGATGTCGATGTCCTGCTACCTCGCTGCAGAGATAAGCGTCGGGTTTCCCTTCCCCGCAGGCCCTGAAGGAGGCTGAGTGTCCTTTTCTATTTTCTCCTGACAGACACTGTTTGATTCCGAACAAAGGCTTGCAAAGTTCACCGGTGGGCCTCAGCTCTTCAGATCCCAACTGTGAGCCGTCCGTAGGTCGCTCTCCGGCACACTGGCGGGGAAGGCCACCCAGAGGGCTGCGGACAGACACCCCAAACTGCACCCTCCAGAACTGATCAGCGCCAGTTCCAGCTGCTTGGTTCCCTGATTCCGGGAGCCCCTCCTTTGCTGAGCCCCCTCTACTCCACTGGGCCTCGGCCGGCCGGAGGGGTACCCAGTGTAAAGGCAGAGGGCTCTGCTTCCAGTTCCAGCCCCACCTGGGAGCCTCCAGAATTTTCCCTGGGGCGAGAAGCTGGGCTGTTGGAACAGGTGGGTAGCTCAGGGGAGAGGCGAGCAGCAGAGGAGGAGGCCCGCAAGTGGGTGACTCCAGGGCCTCGCGCCCTCGGGGTCTGGGAGCTGCTCGGGGCGCCCACCCGCTTCGGTGCAGGTCCAAGGGCGCCAGGAGTGCTCTTCCAGGAGCCTCCTTCACCCCCCCACCTTCCGCACCCTCAAGCTGGAACAACCTACTTGGGCTGGGGCAGCCCCTGGCCCCGGGGATTCTTCCCCGGAGCAGCCAAGCCCGGCCCCTTCGTCCTGAGCCCCACCCTTCCCCTGCCGCTGCCGGTCCTCTAAGCCAGTGGTTAGTAAGGGAACCCTTGGAGCTGCGAGCGGGCCGCGCACTGCGCACCCTGAGAGTGCACAAGTCGGCCCGGGGGCCCTGGAGTTGGTGGAACTCCTCCTCCCTGGCGCCGAGTTGCGCGCGCTGCGGTCCCGGGAAAGTGACAAGTCCACGCGGCCACCTGGGAATCCGCAAAACTGCGCTCTGGGTCCCCCAGAAAGAGCGAGTGCCGCCCGTCCTGTTGGCTGCCGGGGAGAAGGGATTTGGAGAAGATGCCCAGGAGAGAGGCTTGGGGATCCCGGATCGTGCAGCCGACGCGGAGGGAAAGCGGGGCAGAACTTTGCGCGCGCCCAAGCTGGGAGGACCTCGCTCGCACGCTGAGGCTCCAGGGCTGCAGCGGGGATCCCGGGGTTACAGGGCGGGGGCGAGGGCGAGGGTGCGCGTACCTGGAAGTGCTGGAAGAAGGCGGACCTGCGCGTGATCTGCAGGCTGAGGCGCCTGGAGGCGCAGCGCGCGCGCCCCACTCGTCCAGCAGCCGTGCGGTTGCCACTGCCACCAAGCCGGGGCCTGGAGCCAGGCAGCCCCCCGAGGCCGCCAACCAGAGCCACAGGCACAGGGTGAAGGCCACGCGCGGCGCCCTGTACTCCATGGCTCCCCGCTCCAAGCCGGGGCCACGCTACTGGGCACCTCGCGGCCGCAGCAACTCGGCTGCAAAGTTCAATCCTCGCTCTCCAGTGCCTGCCGACCGCCCGCCCTCCCGCTCCCCGGGGGTGGGGCCGGGGTGACAGGTGGCCGCACCATTGGTCGCCAGCAGCGTGAGTGACAGGGGGCCGGGCCTGGACGCCTGAGCCGGTGCTGAGCGGGTCCAGGCTTTGCGCGGGTCCAGGGCCGCACTGACCCCTTCCTGTGCCCTGCGCCCCGCCCCGCCTTCCAGGTGAACTCAGGTGTGAGCGAGGGGAGGCGCCCTCCCAGGTAGCAGGGACCCTGGCCCTGGCTGAGGAAGGGCAGAGCGCCCCTAGGGAGGCTGTCCTCTCCGGTTCCCCACCTCCGGCAAGCCCTTCTGCTTCTGTGGTGTGGGTCACTTGCCCTGAGCCCTAGCAATGGGAAGGAGGTAAGAGAATGGAAGTGGACAGAAAATTGTCTGGATAATTGCACAATGCCTTCATGTATGACGAGGCCTGGAAAGCTGTAAAGCACTTTTGAAAGGTAAATGTTTCCAGGTTCCTAAAATTTTACTTCTTAAAATGGTTGGTTTTGAAAGGCCCTGTTGCTTATATAGGAATGGAACCTGTGTCTAAACAACTCTTAGTAATATCGGATTGTAGCTCTTGATCAATTCTATTTACACCAACAACCTAAGAAATGAATAATAAGGAACTAGTTGAAAATTCCAGGAAACTACAGGATCTTCGTTTTTCTTCTTGCGATTGCTGGGATATGTTTGGCCCAGGTGATCAATGCTTAGTTGCAAGCCTGTGGCACTATTGTGAGACAGTGGAACCTTTAAGACACAGGGCCTCCTGGGAGGAAGTTAGGCCACTGGGGATATGTTCCTGAACGGGATACTGGGAACCTAGCCCTTCCTTGTTTTGTTGCACTATGTGCTTCCCTGCATGATTTGTTATCTCACCACAGGCCCAAAGCCACAGAGCCGATTGACCATGGGCGGAAACCTCTGAAACCGTGAGCCAAAATAAACCTTTCCTCTTTGCAAGTTGTTTATCTCAGATACTTGCTACAGTAATGGAAAGCTAACCAACAGAGCCCACAAGCTGACCCCACAGCCAGTCATTACTTTCCACATGGTCTGATCCTGGAGTCTCTTAGTTTAAGTCTCACTATCAAGTCACCCTTCTCTAAACACAAAGCATGGAAGAATGAGGAGAAAGGGAGAAGCAAAGGAAGATGAGGGTGGGGGAATTTTCAGGCCCATGATGAGCTAACCTGAGACAATGTCTTTCTAGTAATATACTTAACAGCCACAGAGAGGAAGCCCTTGAGCTTGAGACCAGAGGTGTGGTTTGTGGGCTCTGTGATGAAGAAAACTTGGTGTAGTCAATATGTAGAGATTCTCTATATTCACTCCTAATCTTGAAAATGATTGTACATCTTCTCCTGCATAATATTTCTACTAGAAAATACTATGTGTAATTGCTTTTCAACAGGAAATTTCTTGCCTATCTGTGCTTTGATCACTGGTCAAAATCTTATTTCACTGAGCTACTGGTTTTGGAAAAATGTGCTGAAACAAAGACCACACACCATATTAACTGCCACCCAGGGCGATTTCTCCTCTCTGCTTTAGTGTCACATTATTACCAGGAAGAAATGTCACATAAGTATAATACATAACTTATAACACTGATTTTTTTTGCCTTATCAATTGTCAGAGTAATCAATGAAGACATATAAATTTCCCAAAATGCCCAGAGGATACTATACAACATTTTTAGCCCATTTGCTAGATGTTTTGATGTGGGTATTTGCTGAGAAATCATGTCACTTTTGTCATATGCTGAAAGGGTCAGTTGGTTCTTTTTCCTTAGAGATATGCTCTTTCAAGTCCTTTTTCATAAAAAGTTCTGAAAAGTCATGGTGAGCTTTTTTCACTACTAACAGAAGTGCTGGGGATTTAGCTCAGTGGTTCTGCCACCTGCCTCACAAGCACAAGGTCCTGAGAGTTCGATCCCCAGTACCCTCCCCACCAAAGTAAATAATAATAAAAGTGCCTGTCACTACTAACAGAATAATTTTTAAAACATTTACTCTAAAAAGACTCAATATAAATGTTAAAAATGAATGTTGAATTATATTTGTTACTTCAGTGGTTGAAATTAGAGAAGAGAAAAAGGATGTTAAGAATTTCTTCTGTATAAATTTTTATTTGGCTTGTCCTCCTGATTCCAGCATTAACGGTCTTCACTCAAATTTCAAGCTTTGTTGTGTTTTCCATTTCCAAATCATCCTCTTTTCCACTTGTCTTATACTCCTTAGATGTGAAGGTCATGTCATCATGTTCTAATATGAATTTCTCATCATCATTGCTAGCATTCCATAGCTCCTGGGTCATTCAAGCTCATTTCTAGATGATTTTAGCTCTGGAAAGAAGGTACTGAGTCATAGAGTAAAAGCAGTTTTATGCAAAAAAAAAAAGTTCCATTGATACTCCCTCCCCAAAATCATATGCTCCAGCTGGAAATTCAGTGAAATAATTGTTCCTACTGCAGGGGTCCACATTGCTCTCTTTGACCCAAAGTCAGCACTGAATTCCCAATAATGCATGTCCACATTTTCTCACTCACACAAGTCAAACCCTGTTGTGCTTTCCCTTGTGCCATTTGTTGTCAAATGCTATTTTTAGCACACATTCACATTTTCCTTACCAAAATTTCAGATAACTTGATGCTTCAGACAGAGCTCTCTTGGCTTGTGGCTTCTCCCACTTCTCAGTACCCACTGTGCCTAAGGTCTGTCATTGCTCAAATGAATTAGTTTGGTTATGAAGGGAGCTGGGCTGACCTCATGAGTCACTGGTAAGACAATTCTGAAGCCTATTCCAGGATGGATTCAGCTCTTTCCATGCATTTTGCTGCATAATAAACCACTCCACAAGTTAGTGGCTTATTTGGTTATTTTCATGATCTTGTAGGAATCCTGGGCTTAGAGGGATGATTCTCCTGCTTCATGTGATATTGGCTGCAGCTGCAGTTACACTGGGTCTTGAATGTTCTGGGTGATTCAATATGGCTCCTTCACTGGCTGTCACTTGGTTCTGTTGACTGGGACCTCAGCTATGGTGGTCTAGTGAGGTACCTCCTATCTCCTCCAAAGGTCTTTCCAGGTGGCTCTCATTGAATGCTGACTAAGTTCCAGGGGGCCAGAAAGTCCTAGAGGCATATGCCTACAACTCTCCAAAGATCATATTCTGTAGCACATCAGACTCAGGCCAGTAACAGCAATCATTATAGCTACAGTGGTAGAGGTGCTTAGTATATTGTAGCCCGTAATTTGTTTGCTTTTTTTCCCTTTGCACAAAGCTACCCTATGGTAGATGATTATTATTTTCAGTTTACAGAGGAGAATACTAAAGTCAGAGAAATTAATCCCTGGGCATTGAGCTGGGACTGAAAGCCAGAAATCCCAGACTCATGAACTATATCCTCAATCAGTCTGCTTTTGGCTTCTCAACATGTCTGAAACAAAATTTTTGACTTATCATTTGAATTTTCACTTCTCTTCAGAAGATGATTTAAATTTCAGGAGTAGTTAGGCATTAGAGGGTAAACACAAAGCTATGGGTAATTAGGTAATTTCTAACTTCTAATGATGGTTCATCCATCTATTGCCATTCCTTCAGTGAATGAAGGTGTTTTTACTTTAGAGGATCTCAGAGATTTATGACTAAGTCATGAAAACTGCGAGGAAATAAAGTGGCCTTCATCTTCCATATGCCCAAGTTTACATTATCCAAATACTTCTAGGTAAATCAGGGCAGAAATAAAATACAAAGCCACCTAAGTCAATGCTTAATTCATTTTGGTTTTCACACTTTAGTTTTGCATATGTATACTTTATCTGCTACTTTTGTCACCAATTTGCATTACTTTGTGAAAATATTCTCTGGCAAGCTTCTCACAAAACCAAAGACACTCAAGAAAAGAGAAGTAAACTCTGAAGTTACATTTCATATATGCAGCACATATATACAGCAGAATAATATCTGGCTATGAAAACAATACCATACCATCATTTGCAACAACAAGGGCGGAACTGGGGATCATTATGGTGAACAAATTAAGCCAGGCACAGAAAGACAAGTACAAAATGATCACATTCATGTGGAATCTAAAAAAGTTGATCTCATAGAATTTGAGGAGAGAATGGTGGTTATTAGAGGCCAGGGAGAGTAGTGGGTAGGGAGAGATGGGGGAGGCTAATTAAAGGGATCTAAGATATGGTTTGATGGGAGCAAGAAGCTCTGGTGTGCTACTGCACTGCAGAGTAACTGCATAAAAAGTAATTACAAAGCAAGAAAGGCTACAGACATTTTCACAATAAGGAAAAGATAAATGTTTGAAGATATAGATAAATATATTTTATATATATATATATATATATATATATATATATATTTAACCAGACTTAAAATGCACATATATATAGTGACACATCACATGATAAATCATTATGTACAATTTTCATGTTTTTATAAATCATTTTTGAAAAGCAACTTTAGTGGGGTGTTCTCTTACAAAGAAAGAGAATAGTTTTCTAAATAAAGAAGAATAGCTCCAATTTTCAATTCTTTGTGTGATGGATTATTGCTTCTCTTGTTATCTATTCAGTCAATGTCACAGCTGTTATGTTTGGCCTTTCAATGCAAAAAGTAGGAAGAATAGTTAATACTAAATGTTAAAAATGTAAATCTATTCCATTTAAATTTAGATGCTATGTCACATTAGCTTCCATGTATTCATTTCCACTCTGAGGATAAAAACACTTATGCACTGAACAGCAATTTCAGAAAGACCCGCTAGGATAGACACTTTTATTGGGAGTTATTGACTTTGAGGTATTCGATAAGGTTTTTATATACAAATATTACTAATGATATTTAAAGCCTGTTTATCTTTAGAGTGCAGATTTTCTACTCAGTAGCATGGCTGCAGTGTTACTAAGTGTTCTGTCCATGCCTCTTGCTGTGTTTTGAATTTCCATGTCACTGCTAAATGTCTTCAAAAATCTTATTTTATTTTTAAAACTAGCTTAATAAAACTTGATCAGGCACATAGCAGAATCAATAGGAAGCTAGTTGTCAGTAATGAGAGAGATTTCCTTCCTTAGAGAATGAAGAACTGAAGCATAAATCACTTTTAATGGCTCTTTGCAACAATCCATACATAACCCTTTAAGAAAAAAACAGAAAGAAAACACACAACTTCCTGTGGTGGAGGTGCCTGCTGCTTTCATGAAGGATGAAGGGATGGACTGTGGACGGTTTTCTAGGATGTCTACAAGGATAGAGATATCTGGAAGCTATTTTGGTTTCTGATGAGTGTCAGAGGCCTTGACACTTTCTCTCTTAACCATTTGAGGACATCTTTGTAGCCAGAGCTGTCTTTATATGATGGCAAATGGTGTGGGAAGGAAAACCTTCAGACTTGGATAATGTCAGCTTTGCTTTGGAAGAGTAGTCTTTAGAAACAGTTCTGTATTCTCTGTTGTCTCATTTACTTCTTACTGGATTGATTATTTTTAGAAACATTCCATAATTCTATATTTTCTGGCTTCCCAAAATGAGTGTATTTTCTTATGTCTAAAGTAGTTAACATGTGTTGCTAATTTGCCCCCTTCTCTGTATTTCAGAGTAACTCTCATTTATTTCACAAAGAGCTGAAATAATTGCTGAGAGGACAACACACCTTCTTGTCTCGGCTTGTGTCTCTGAGATGAGATGGATACCTGATTATAATCCTGTTAGCCACTAGGCAGGTACTTTTAGGGACCATTACCTGGGCTCGAAGAGGAAGGGCAGGATGCTGCCCTTTAAATGACAGTTAACATACTTTCGAACTTTCTTCATTATGGCTAACGCCCCGATCCATTCATTTTAGGTGTCCTAAACGTTGCTCTTCACAATCCTGAATTTTCCACCTGGAAGCTTTCGCATCTGCTACTTTTTAAACATTGATACAGAGCCTCTAACTGAATATGCTCAGCAATGTGCCCACATGGTGTGGAATGGTGAGTCTCTCCTGTGTGAACATAGGTAATATCCCCAGTAAAAGCCCCTTACTTTCTTTGATAGAGTAGAATATTTTCGGTCATGCCTAGCACTCTCCTTCCCTGCTGCATGTATCGACCTCTCTAGAGTGGGTACCTGTCGGCAGCAAGAGGTCAACAACCCTCAGCAGCAGAGCCCCTTCCTGAGGCCATCCTGCCCAGCTTGTACCCAGTGGTCATCAGTCAACACAGCAGCGCTGAACAAAGCTACACAAGGTAGAAGCAGACCTTTGCTGTAAGACCCACTCACTCGCCCCACGAGCTCTGAACTACCTTCTCTAAGTTAAGAGCAACTTACCTGAAGCTAAAGGCCTTGTGTGAGGCTGAAGGATATGATCTTGTCAAGTTGGAGCTTTAAATACAGAATTCTATAAGGAAGGCAAATGCTTCTGGAACATCTACAAGGCACAAGATGATCTGGAAAGATGATCGCATTTGGCATCTAGCCCTTTTCACATCCTCAGAGCCTCAGAGCCTCACCAATCTTTTGCTCTGACACTGCAATTCCTGTCTTGGAAACTAGCCTCCTGTCCCTCTGAACAGTGTGCTCTCTCCTCAATAAAGATTTATCTTTACTCCATCCTTGCCTTGGTAAATTCTTTTGCTGCCCGTATCACTGGCTCTCTGTACACCAAGGGTGCTCTCTTCACTCCCCTGTCCACCCCCACCCTGTACTGGGGGTCAAACCCAGGACCTTCACACAAAGCTACATCCCTTGCCTTTTTAAGTTTTTTAAATTTTTGAGAGAGAATGTTGCTAAGTTGCCCTGGCTGGGCTTCAATTTGCAATCCTTCTGCCTCAGCCTTCCAGAATGCTGGGATTACAAGTGTGCATCACTGCTACTGGCTACTCCTCACTTTTTTTAAGGATCCCAATTGTGCTTATGGGCTTTGTATGTATCAAGAGGTGAACCTCTTACACATAACTAGTAAGGATGTGTGGTCCAGTTGTGCTGGGGGCACCGAATCAGCCCACACCCTGGCAGCAATCCACTGGACCCCCCCCCCACCCCACTCCTTTGGCCTCTTCTCTGTACAGCCACCTGGTTCCACACTACAAAGACGCAGAGGACAAAGACGTGTTATGTACATGTACCAACTCCCCACGAGGAATTCAATCATTATGTACTGCAATAATGTACTAATAAAACTTAATAAAGAAAAATGAAAAATGACACGATAGCAAATTGCAGTGTGTGATCCTGGGTGGGGTCTTGGATCAGGCAGATAAACTGCCATAAAAAAACCCTCACTATTGAAGTTCTTCTCTTACAGTCTAGTTGTACTTGTAGGACTCTATGCGTTGATGTCAAGGCATTTTTTCATGCCTCCTTCAGTGCTACTTCCTGCACATGCACACTCTTTGGTACCTGCGCGACAACAGGCATCATAAGAACATCTGGGCACTTCCCAACTGGCGTGCACTCTGTGGCACCAGACTGCAGCGGTGGACTCTCAGTCCTGGGAGAGGTTTCTAAAACTGACATATGTAAAAAATGTGATTGAGGCCCAGTCCTCCAGACTCCTCTGTACTGAACAAGCTTTGCGGGCTTTCCCTCCTCACGTTTCCATTTGCTTGGTTTGGCTGTAGGTTGGAAGGGAGGAAAGTGGTTGGCAGCGCCTTGATGAAGCGCTCTTGAGGTCCACAGCTTTCCATGGGGATGAGGAGCTGGCTGTGCGGGGGTGGCTCAGGCTCAGAGCGGGAGGTTTTTCCCAAGACTGTGTTGTGGCAGGCTTAGAAAAGCAGGTAGGGCCCCAGAGTAGACATCCAGTGCACGGGTTATCAGCATGTTTAAAAGACTCTGGAGCAAAGGAAGTTTTAAAAAAATTGACAGAAAACATTAAATGGTCTGTTTGAAAAGACCCAGCCCTAGCCAAAGTAAAACTGACAGATCTATCCAGGACCAGGGTATAAGCAACCAATGTTTTAAATTTTGAAGGTAGGGGCCAGGGGCTAGCACAGCAGTGCTGCACCTGCCTGGCAAGCGCAAGGTCCTGAGTTCAATTCTTGGTACCCTTTGAATATATTGTTTTAGTGTAGTGTTCAGAACTGATGTCACAAACATTATTGTACCCTTTATATCTGGTATAGATTTAGCTATTGAAAATACTCCTCTAATATTTCTTCTTTATTTGTTAAGTGTGGTGCTCAATATCTTTGTGTTATTTGAGGGAGGATCAGGTTCTGTTGTGTCCCTGCCTACAGATCTCATGCATTTTCTACTAACCTCAGCAGAGGAATAAACCTTATAACACACTGCAATAATTAGATGGATCCATGGGAGACTCTCGAGCAACTAGGCAAGTATTTCCACAGGAATATGCATGTGCTGTTGCATTGGTAATAATACATAGGTAGAGTAATAATACATTGGTAGAGTAATAATACATTGGAAGAGTTTGACAGTGGTAAAAAATCCTCAGTGATATGATCATATGGAGATTGTGCAGGTAGACAAGGAAAAGGAGAGCAGTAAAGGATAGGTTATCTTGGGCATCTTTTCCAGTGACATGTCCTGACCTCCCTTACAGTGAGTCATTAGAGGCCATTCCATTGAACATCTCCACCTTCCAGGTAGGGGCATGTGTGGGCATCCATCATAGCAGGAGTCAGAGGATGTCCATAGGCATTGGTAAGTGATGGTGGGGCCCATGCATGTTGATGTGGCTTTATTTTAGGTGCAGGAGCCAAGGTAAGGGAGGAATGTGAAAGCCAATTCAGCACATATGAGTTTGTTGTCAGATGCAGGAAAATGAATGTAGAGGGATCTGAGTGTCTTGGGATTGCTTTTTCCTGGTCCAGTGACGTTGTTGTGGACCAGTGTTCTAAGCACAAAGCACAGGAATCTAGAGAGTTGAACATTTGATGAGGAAGAGTGTCTGGTGATGACAGTGTTTCCCTTGGATTAGTTCTAGTATCAGGGTCAAATGAAGGCCTCTGTGGAAGTCGTGATGGACAAGGAATTTGCCAGGTTTTCTTGTATAGCAATGTATGTGAAGAACAGGATTGTTAGACTTCCCTTAAGGAAAGTATATGCAGAGAGAGAGAAAACCTTTCCGTCAAGATTGCTGATCATCAGGCAGTTCCTAACATGGATGTAGCCTCATTCTCAGAGGCTCATGTTTCTTAATGAGGTCAGAAAACAGGCTCGGTGCAGCATGTTGTTGGCAGTATTGTAACTGGGTATCCTGGGAAGGGCCCCATGCTCACCAGGTCTTGTGAAATGTTACTGTGTTCAGATATAGGACACTTCTATTTTCTGAATATACACTGGAGGAAGCTGTGTTGGCAGCCTTGTCTTTTGTTTGCTGTTTGACATGTGTGACACAAAGGTAGAACAAGAGACTCTTCTCAACCTGTAAGTTCCTCATTTTCATGTAGGATTGCAGGTCACTAAAGTTGTTTCCATGCTCACTGTGGAATATGGAGAGGCAGAGATTCTTGTCAATTTCCAGATTTCTACAACCGGTCCTACTGACTTTGGAGGTTCTCCAGGTTTCTGTTGGAGAAATGAAGGTGTCTTTTACCAGGCTTTGTACACAGAGTTCCCCAAGGACCCAGGTAGTCAAGCAAGTGGGCCCCTCAAGTATGTTGCCCTCCACACTTCTCACATGTAGTTGTGCCAGGAGCCCTGGACTAAATTGATATTCCTGATGAGTTTTTAACGGGTTCTGATGTAATGGTGTGGCCTGCAGCACAGTCCTGTGGATCACTAGAGACATCAGGTAAGTGTGGGCTTAGCAGAATCTGTGAACATTGCACATGGGGTAGATGAGGAAGATTGCTCTGGGCCTTCTCACCCCTATCTTGATCAGGTCAGATAGGATTGCAAGCACAGTGATGCTATTGCCTGAGTGTGGACCCTTGGCACAGACAATGTCAAGTGGATGCCAAAATGGCGAGCCTTAAAGAGTGATCCTATGGAGAATTTTGTGCTTGTTTTGGCCAATCCCAAGGAGCAGTAAGCAAAGGAGTGTTTACAGGTGTCCACTTAAAAGAAGTTTGACCTGGAGTCAGGACTCTCCCTGTTAATCATCCTAGCATCCAGGTACATTTCCATTGTCACTCTGTGGTTTTGCAGGCACTGGATTTCTCACAGGGTGTACATAACCACCTTCCTCCTCCTCAGAGTTACTGAGAACTTGGTGGTCAGAACCTCATATAAATGTCAGGTAAGCATCAGGGAGCTGGTACCTGGTTGGTGACCACGTGATCTTCAGTATTCCAGTGGATATCAAGATTATAAGGAGACTTTGTCATTTTCCTTGGTGGGCATCCACTGAAGTTCTTGCCTATTGTAGGGTTGAAGGCCTATGTCCATTTGCCCTCAGTATCTTCTTTCAGATATAGATATGACTGCAGAAGTTGAGGTTCTCATGTTTCACCCTTTAATTGGAAAGTGTGGCATTCAGTACCTTCTTGCTATCCTTAGGAAGCATCAAGTGCTGATGAATCCAAGCCAGCAGGTCTGTATTTCCCACTGGTTACAGTAGAGGCATAAGTTGGATAATCAATCATTGTCATAGAGTTGGTTCCAGAGATATGCAGCATAGCAGTTTGTCAGGTATCACCCTGGGAGTGTCAATTTTCTTTTGCAAGGCTAAGCTGTCGCATGCAGGTAGAGTCCATAGACTTCAGATTTTAGGATGACATGAAGATTGGCAGGTGGACAATGAAATGTTTTCCAGTAAAGAATGGGTTTTCTTGGACATCTCTTCCAGTGAGTGGTCTAGAACTCACAGTGAGCCTTGAAATGCCATCCTGTTGAATATCTCTAGGTTTCCAGTAAGTGCAGTTGTATGCCTCCCTCCTGCCAGGTGAAAGGAGATCTCCATGGTGTCTGGTAAGTGATGGTGGGGTGCCTTTAGATTGTTGTGGCCCTGCTTTGTGTACAGGTGACTAAGGAAGCAACAAGGGTAGAACTTAGCCAACCCAGTGTACATGATTGTGCCCTCAGTGTAGAGGTCAGGAACATATATGTTGAGGGATCTAAGGGTCTTTGATTGCTATTGCCCTGGTCCAGTGACCTTTTGGTGAAGCAGACAGCTGAGCATGCAGCACAGTATTCTTAGCAGGTGAGCACTTGATGTGGATGAATGGGGATGATAGTGTTCCCCTCAGGTTGGTTCTGGAACCAGAGTGAACTGAAAGTCTTTTGTGCCAGTGGTGATAGCCAAGGAAAGGGCTGGGTGTTCTTGCAGAAAAAAATGTCAGCTGAATTATATGCTTTTCACATAGTGTTATAGGACTTCCCTCAGGTAGGTGTGCTCTGTGACAGAGAAGTTTTTTGAGATTACAGATCATCAAGTAAGTCCTAATATGGACATAGCCCATGTCTAGGGTCTTGATATTCCTGGTAAGGTTGAAAAGTAGCCTTGGCCAAATCTGTTGTTGTCAGGTACAAATCAGGGTGTTGGGAGCTCCTTGGAATCATGAAATTTTTCATATCCTGATGGATGTCAGGAGTTGGTATATAACAAAATATTCTCATGTTTCCAGAGGGGACATGCAAGAAAGCTTTTGGATATTGTAGCACTTAGGCCAATGTCACATTTACTCTCAGAGCCTTTTTTTCTAGATACAGATTTGAGTACTGCTGGTGAACTTGTGATGTTTTCTTTTTTATTTGACAAGTGTGGTGTTCAGTGACTCCTTGTTCTTTTGAGGGAGCACCAGGTGCTGTTGAATTCCAGCATGCAGACCTTCTGAATTTCATACTGGTTCCAATGAGGGAGTAATCAGGACATCAGGTCATTGTCATGGGATGAGTCCCTGAGATACAGATTGGACATTTTTGCAAATATGTCCTTGCAGGTGCCCACCTACTATTGCATGGATAGTCTGTACACACAAAGGAAGAACCTTGTAGTGTCGATGAACCCAAAGCGAAACAATAATGTGGAGATTGTGCAGGTGAACATGGAAACATCTACCAGTAGAATATAGATTTTTGTGGACATTTTTTTCAGTGAGGGAGGGGTCTGGTTTTCATTGTGAGCCATGAGATCCCATCCCATTGAACATCCCCAGGTTCTCAGGAGCTCTAAGTTTAGGCTTCCATCATCACACCAGACATGTGATTGCCATGGATTTTGGGAGGTTATGGTCAGATCTCTGTGGGTCATAGTGACCATGCTTGTGGTGCAGTTGCTCAGGGAAGTGATGAAGTGGGAAATAAGCCAAACTAGGGACTGTGAGTTTGGCTATGGTGTAATTATAGGAAAATGAATATTGAGTTATGTATGTGTTCTTGGGTTGCTTTTTCCCAGTCCCAAAACATTGTGTTGGACCAGGCTTCTGAGCAGAAAGCATGGAATCTTGGCAGGGGACCAGCTGATGAGGATGAGTGTCTCACAAAGTTGGTGTTCCTCTTGGATTGATCCTGGTACGTGTATGGTAAAAGCCTTCTGTGCCAGTGGACATAGCCAAGGAAGGGCCAGCTGTTCTTACAGAGCAAAGTGGTTGCTGAATTGCATGGTTTTCCATGGTGTGGTTGGACTTTCCTTCAGGTAGGCACATGTAGTGGTGAAGCAGTTTTTTGGAGTTGAGATTGCTGATGGTAAGGTAAGTACATGGACATAGCCTGGATCTTGGGCCTGATGATTTCAGTGAATTTAAAGAGAAGCCTCTCCCTGACCTGGTGTTTCCATGTTTTGTTACCAGGTGTTCTGCAAAGGGATTTCCTAGACATCAGGTCTTGTGAGTTGCCACCTTCAGCCATGGTTACCCTTGGTTTTTTCCTCTGTGACAGTGAAGGTAAAACAAGAATTTTCAAATGGCTATTGATAAGAATTACATTTTCATGTAGGATGTCTGGGCCCTTAGGCAGTTTCCATGCTGTTGTCCTGTATGATATGAGGCAGGGATTCTTGTGAATATCTAGGTGTCTAGTACTCCCAGTGGTGACTCTTAGAACTTTTGTAGGTTTCTGTTCAAGGAAGCTAGATTTCTCATAACAGCTCTTGTCCCTGGAGCTCTCCAAGAAGCCAGGTAGTGAAGCAAGTGAGCTCCACAAAGAGACACAGTGAACCCTGCAATTCTTACATGTGCTGGTGCAAGGATATGTGGACTAAAGCAGTATTCCTGGTGCGTATTTCACAGGGCTCCTGAAGAGGTGCATGAAGAGCTATTGTGGATCTCTACAGACATCAAGTAAGTGTGGGTTTGATGTCAGGCCACCAATGAGTTCTGCCGGCTCCATGTGCATGTGTTGGAAAATGTCCCTCAAGTGAGGGACAAGTGTTGCAAGTGAGGAAAGTGTCCCTCAGGATTTCTTGCTCCTTTATTGATTTGATCTTCCTCTGATTGGAAAGAATGAAGTCCTTGGAAATCCTACAGTCTGTGAGAGGACTCTTGGCAGGGGTAAGGTCAGGTAAGTGCCAGGATGATGGGCACTGAAGTGTTATTCTGTGCAAGTTTGTGGGCTTGTTTCTACCCTACAGGGGAACAGGAAGCACAGTAGTGTTTTCAGGAATCCACATAGGAGAATTTCTTTGATTCTGGGCAGGGTACTCTTTTCTTGACAATAATCCCAGCATCCAGATTGGTTTCAAATGTCCCTCTATTGTTATCAGGGACAATGAAATGCACATTGGCTCTACACCTCAACCCTCTGCATTATATTATTTCAGGTTGCCTTCAAAAGATGATGGTGATCCCAAGAATTCTGTGGGCAGAACCTCATACAAATGTCAGGAAAGAATCATTTTGCTGGTATGTCTTTGGGACCACATGATCTTCCATCTTCATGTGAATATAAGGAATGTGTACATAATGAAATATTCACATTTCCTTGACACACATCCACTGAAGAACACAGTTGATGTAGGGTTCAGGCAAGGGCAACATTTCTCCTCAAGGCCTCATTTTCTGGCACAAAGTTGACTGCTGATGGTGAATCTGTGATGTTTCCTCATTTATTTGGCTGGTGGGTTCAGTGCCTTCTTGCTATCCTGAGGGGGCAGCAGGTGCTGTTGAATTCCTGCAGGCAGATCTTGTGCATTTCATACTGGTGCCAGAAAGGGAATAGGTAGTACAACAAGTTCTTATGGTAGGGTTCTTCCCTGAAAGATGGATTGGAGAAGTTCTGTGGGCATGTTTTCAGGAGTGTCCATTTACTATTGGCTGACTAGTTCATGGGCATATAGGAGGAGCCTGGCAGTGGTGATGACACCTAAATGATAGGATGAGTTAGAGATTGTGCAGGTGGACAGAGAAAATTAGAACAATAAAGAATAGGTTTTCTTGGGTGCCTTTTCCAACGTGAGGTCTGGAACTCACTGTGAGCCATGAGACACCATCATGTCAAACATGGCCAGTTTGCATGCAAGTACATGTGTGGGTCTCCCTCCTAGCACCACACAGTGATCTATCTGGACTTTGGTGAGTGAATGTATGGTTCCTATGTGTGGCCATGGACATGACTTCTGTGTACAGCCTGGGGAACCACTGAAGAAGGTAGTAAGTCAATCCAGTGTCCAAGAGTATGCCCTTAGTGTGGATTGCTGGACGTCATGTTGAGGGAGTTTATTGATCCATGTAGGTAAGGAGTTTATCAATCCATGGGATTGGTTTTTCTCTGTACTAATGAGACTGTGGTGGACCATCCCTCTGAGCAGGAAGCATAGGAATCTTGCCAGGTAACCTGCTGGTTAGTATGAGTTTCTTGGGATGATGGTGTGTTCCCCTCAAAGTGGTTCTGCTGCCATGGTGGAGTGATACACTTTCTGACAGTGGAGATGGACGAGAAAGGGCAAGGTCTTCTTGCAAAGCAAAGGACATGCTAAAGAACATTCTTTTTACATGATACTGTTGGACTTTGCTTCCAATAGGTATATGCAGAGATGAAATAAATTTTTTGAGTCGAGATTGCAGGTAATCAGGTAAGTCTTAGCTTGGACAGAGTCTGGTTCTTGGGGCCTGGTGGTCCTTAGTGAGATCAAAAAGGAGCTTCTGCCTAACTTGGTGTTGCCATGTTTTGTCACCAGGGGGTCTGTGAAACTCCTGGCTGGTGGTCAAGTCTTCTGAGATTTGCCACCTTCACCCATGTGAGCCCTTCTTCTATTCCCATGAACACTGGACCTGGGCCCTTGGGCAGCCATGTCTTCTCCTTGCTGTTTGTGACAGTGAAGGTGAAACAGTTGACTCTTCCCAGTGTCTACAGGTAAGCATCGCATTTTCATGTAGGATGGTGGCCCAGTAGGTGATTTTTCCATTCTTGCTGTTGTATATGAAGGGGCAGGGCTTCTTGTTGATATACATTTTTCCACCAGCATGGATATTAACTCTTGAACTTCAGCAGATTTCCATTTTAGGGAGAAAGATTTCTCTTGCCTGGCTTTCTCTGTGGAGTTCTTCAAGGTCCCAGGTTGACATAAGTGGGCTCTCCAAACATAGTGACCACCACAATTATCACGTGCAGGTACAAGGAGACAAGGACTGAGTCAATATTTGCAATGTGTTTTTCACAGAGATCCTGATGTCACAGTGAAGCCTACATCATACTCATTCAGATTCCTACAGACATCTAGCTGGTAAGTGTGGCCTTGTAGATCTCAACTCCTCCACATGCACAGGGAGCTGATGAAGGTGTTCCTAGGCATGCCAGGCTCCCTCCCAGATTTGACAATTCTCTGGTTAGAAAGGAGGCCTGTTATCTGATGGATCCCATGGTGTATATGAGCTCAAATGGATGCCAGAATGGTGTGTATTGAAGTACTTAGTGACTCTGTCCGGGTTTTTGTGTTTCTCTTGCCCATACCCATGGGCAGTTAACCTAGGAGAGTTTGCACAGGCCACCTAAGAAAGGGTGGCTTCTGTGGACAAGAATGTTTTGCTGGCAATCATCCCAGCATCAAGGTAAGTTTTTAGTGCCGCTCATACTCTTCTGGCTGACTGAAATGCTCATTGGCTCTACACTGACATGCACTTCTTCCCTTTTTTTCCAGGTTTCCTTGAAGAGAGGGGCATGGGGATGCCAAGAAGTCTTTGGCAAGAAGCTCATATAAATATCAGGTAAGAATCAGGGTGCTGATACTTTGTTCTGACCTTGTGATCTTCAGGATCCAGGTGGATGTCAGGAGCATGTGCCTAATGACATGTGTTTCTGGGTCACATCCACTGAAGGTCTTAGGTAGTGCAGAGTTGAGAGCTAGTACCACATTCATCTTCAGAACTTTTTTTTTTACACATAGATTTGAATACTGCTGGCAAATGTGATATTTTCCCTTTTATTTAGCAAATTTTTGTTCAGTTCCTTTTTGGTCTCATGAGGGAGCTAAAGGTACTCTTGAATCCCAGCCTGCAGATTCAGTGCATTTCATGGGGCCCACATGACCTGCCAGATGCAAGGTGGCTCAGGAGGATGTGGTAACAAGGTATTCTCATGTTTTTTGGAGATGTATCCTCTGAAAGACAAAGCTAGTGAAGGGTTCAGAGCTGATGCCACATTCAACCACAAAGCTTTTTTTCTTGAATAATTTTGAGTATTAATGGTGAACTTCTGCTGTTTCCCTTTATGTGGCAAGTAGTGTTCAGTGCCTTCTTGCTACCCATAGGGACCATGACACGCTATTGCATCTGCACCATCAGATTTCACACATTCCCTAATAGTCCCGCCGGGTAGGAAAGCTGGTCGACAGGTCATTTTTATGAGTGGATTGCTGAGAGTAGGTGTTGGGGTGCTGTGGCAAGTGTTTCCTCATGAGAGTCTGCTCACTGTTTCTTGGCTAGTGTGTCATCACCAGGGAGGGCCTGGGAGCGCCTTTGGGCCCGAGTGACAGGGTGATGTGGGGACTGTGCCAATGGACACAGAAGGGCACTGGCCAAGGAACCTGTGTCCCCAGACACCTTTTGCAGTGAGCAATCCCAAGCTGAGTGTGAGCCTCGAGAGGCCATCCAATTGAACACTGCCAGATCCAGGTAAGGGTAGGCAAGAACCTTCATCACAGTGCGGTCAGAGCATCTCCATGGGCTTGGGTAAGTGATGGTTGACCCACTGCAGGCTGCTCTGGCTATGCTTTGTGTGCAGCCTCCCAGGGAGCAATAACTGAGGGAATGAGCCAGTTTTATGACCATGAGTTTTCCCTTGGTGTATGGTGCAGTACAGGAAATGTTGAGGTTCTGTGCATCCAGGAAGTGTTTTTTCTTGATCCAGTGACATTGCGGCAGAACAGCCTGCCCAGCAAGAGGCACTGGAATCAGTGCAGGTGACCAGTTGATGAGGATTAGTAACTTTGGATGATAGTTTTCCCCTCAGATTGGTTGTGGCATCCAGGTGGGGAGAAAACATTTGTGCAAGTGGTGATGAATGATGGAAAAACCATGTGCTTTTGCAAAGTATGCTGAATTACATGGCTTTAAAATGGTTTGTTTGGCCTTCTTTTCAGGTATATATATATGTATATATAAGGATGAAAGTCAGTTTGTTGAGGTGAGATTGCTGATGGTAAGGTAATTACTAATGTGGACATAGCATGAGTCATGCTTCCCTAGGGAGGTCAAAAATGAGCTTCTGCCAAACCTGGTATTATGTTTTGCCACAAGGTATCTCAAAAATGCCTTAGTCAAGATCAGATCTTGCATGTGGCCAACTTCAGCCATGGGTCATCATTTATTTTTGTTTGTTTGAGACAGGGTCTTAATATGTAGTTCAGTCTGTCTTTGAACTCACTATGTAGCCCAGGCTGGGCTCAAACTCAAAGTGATCCTCTCAGCTCAGCCTCTCGAATGCTGGGATTACAGGCATGTGCCACCATGCCCACTTTTGTTTCTCAGGAATGTTGGAGGAGGGCACATGGGCACCCTTCTGTTTGTACCACTGGTGTGTGTATGACTCAGGGTAGAACGAGAGAGTCTTTGTGGTGATTACAGGTAAGCACCCCATTGCATGTAGAATGATTAGGCCTTAATGTATTTTTTGTGTTCACAGCCAGAGATTGCTGATTGTATCCAAATGCCAATCACTGGGGATACTGACCCTCAAAACATCTTCAGGCTTCACTTTAACGGCTTTGTCCTTTCTGTTCTACAAGGACTCAGATTGTCCAACAAGTGGTCTCTGCAAACTAATGCAGTGACCTCAGCCATTCTCACAATTAGTGCTGCAAGGAGATGTGTACTAAGTCAGTATTCCTCGATGTGGTGTTGACAGGGCTACCTATGCGTGTCAGAGTGAGCCACAGAAAATATGCAGAAGGACACTTAAAGATAGATGGTAAGTGTGCATTTAGGCCCAGCACACCTGCCTGGTGAGAAGATAACAGAGGTGTCCCTGGGCATTCCAGGCCCCTACCTTGAAATTCAGGTACTTAGATCAGAAGGGATGGAGTCTTTGGCCATGCTACTATTTCAGGGGATCCTTGGCATGAATAGGGACAAATGGATGCCCAACTGGTGAGCATTGAATGTGTGATTCTTTTTTTTTTTTTTTTGGTACTGGGGGATCGAACTTGGGTCCTTGCTCTTGTGCAGCAGGCAGCAAAACCACTGAGCTAAATTTCTGGCCCTGAATGTGTGATTCTATCCAGGGTTTGTACTTGTTGGAGCACTGCCCAGGTAGCAATAAGCATAGGAGAGTTTGCAGGTGTCCCCTTAGGAGAGGTTTAATTCTGGGGATTGGACTGTGTTCCTGGCAAGAATCCCAGCATTGAAGTTGGTTTATTGTGTCACTCAGTGGTTTTCTTGTGCATTGAAATGTTCATCAGCTCTGTGTTGAAACCTTCTTCCTCATACTTTCTCCAGTTTCCCTTGAAGAGAGGATCCTGAAGTCTAAAAGCCTGTGGCCATAAATCATGCAAAGGTAGCAATCAGGGTCCTCATATCACTTTAGGGAATACATCATCTGGATCCAGATGAATGTCAGAAGGGAACATATACTGAGATGGTCTTGTGTTTTCTGGGAATATCTCCTGTGAACAAGACTTCCTGGCTTTGTGAGGAAGCATTAGGTGCTATTGCTTCCCTGCCTACAAGTCTCATCCATTTTACACTTGTCCCAGCAGGGGAATAAATGGGGCAACACATCATTGTTACGGGGGGCATCCTTGGGTAGGAATTGGGGCAGTTGGGCAGGTATCTTCTGAAGAGTGTCCATTAACTGTTGACAGCTTATCCATGGGCCCATAGGAGGAGCATGGTGGAGGTGATATACTCTGAATGAGAGGAAGATGTGGAGATTGTGCAGGTATGTATGGAAAAAGGGACTGGTAAAGAGTAGGAGTTCTTGGGCATCTTTCCCACTGGATAGTCCTGAAGAGATGGTGACCCAGGAGAAGCCAAACCTTTGAGTAGTGCCAGGATCCAGGTAAGGGTAGGCATGGGCCTGCATCTCAGTACAGGACAGAGAATCTCCATGGAACTTGGTAAGTGATGGGGGCAATGAGGTTTGTTTTGGTCTTATTTTAAGTACAAGTACCCAGGGAAGCAATGAATATGGAACTATGCCAGTCTAGTGACCAGGAGTTTGTGCTTCATATATGGTGAAGGAAAATGAATGTTGAGGGCCTGTGTGTCCTGAGATTGCCTGTACCTTCATCTAGTGACACTGGTGGACCAGTGTGCAGAACAGAATGAAAAGAATCTTTGTAGGACTAGTTGATGATGATTAGTTTCATGGGATGATAGTGTTCTCCTCAGATTGGTTCTGGTATGTGGGTGAAACAAAAGCCTTCTTTTCAAGCAGTGATGTCCATGTGAGGGCTGAATACTCTTGCAGAGCAAACTGCATGCTGAATTACCATGGTGTTATCACAGTGTAGCTGGCAAAATGCAGCAGTTAAGAAAAGTTTGTTGAGGAAAGATTGCAGATTGTCAGGTAACTCCTAATGTGGACATAGCCTGTTTCACAAGGCTTGTTGTTCATCAGAGAGGTCAAAAGGAATCTGTGCCTAATCTGGTCTTGCCATATTTTATCACTAGCCATCCTGCTAAGGGCCTAGCTGGTGATCAGGTTTTGTGAGATGTTGCTCCCATTGTCTATAGAACATCTTTCTTTTCTGCTGAACATTGGAAAGGAGACCTGAGCATCTTGGTCATTTCTACATTTTTGGACATTTGTGCTACTTGAAGGTAAAATAAGAGGCTTTCCCCAATGACCATGGGTAAGTTTTCAGTTTTCGTGTAGGATGGCTGGCCTACATACAGTTTTCAAGTTCTCCATCCTTGAACGAGATGCATGGATACTTGTTCATATCCTGCTTTCCACCAGTTTTGATCCTTGGAACTCCCTCAGATTCCTGTATAGGGAGAGATAATTCTCACGAGGCATTGCCTGTCGACTTCTGCAAGGATGCATGTCATGAACCCAGCAGGTTCTGAAAACAAACACAGTAACCTTTGCAGTTCTCATCTGTGCTGGTGTGAGCAGATGTGGACTGGACTAAATCCCTCTTGTGTTTTCCCTCTTGTGTTTTTCACAGGGCTCCTGTTGTCAGAGTGAGACACACAAAGTACAGTGATCTCTATACACCTCCATGGAAGTGTGGACTTGTGTCCTGGCCACCAATGAGGACGCTTGAACTCCACATGCACATGTGAAAAAAGTGTCCCTCATTCTTCCTTTCTGCTGTGTTGATTTGGAGGATTTCAGGTCACATGGAGGGAATCCTCAGCCAGTCCAGCAACTACAAGGACACACTGGGCTTGGATAGGTCAAATGGATACCAAGCCAGTGAGCATTGAAAATGTACTTCTGTGCAGGTTTTGGCACTTGTTCTGGTTGGTTGCAGTAAGCATAGGTGAGTTTGAAGGTGTCCACCTAGGAGAGTTTGAACTCTGGGGGCAGTAATGTTTCCTTGACAATCCTCTCAGTATGCAGGTAGGTTTCTAGTGTCATCAAAGTTTTTCTTGTGCACAGAAATGCCTATGGGCTCTACACTGACACCCTCTTCTCCATGTCTTCTCAAGTTCCCTTCAAGAGAAAATATGAAATGTAGAAGACTGGCTGCAACCTCATGGACATCTCAGGTAAGAACCATGGTCCTTGTACCTCATCGAGGACCGTGGGATCTTTTGTATCCAGGTGGACATGAGGAGAGTGTGCATAAGGTGTTGTCCTGTTTCCTGGACAAGTATCCTCTGCAGGTCTGGAGTAGTGTAAGGTTCTGAGCTGATTTCATATTCAACATCAGTGACACTATTTCTGGCATAGATATGACTATTGAAGGTGAACTTCTGATGTAACCCACTCTATTTTGCAAGTGTGTATTCAGTGTCTTTTTGCTATTGTGTGGGAGCATTAGATGATATTGGATCCTTGGTGTCAGGTATATCCTGCATTTCATACTAGTCACACTAGGGATCAAGTGGGGCAACAGGAAATTGTCATAGGGTGGTTCCCTCAAGTAAGGATTGGAATAGTTTGGCAGGTATCTTTGGGGGAACTTCCTTTACTGTTTTCTAGCTACTCTGTGGCAGAGGGAGGAGCCTGTAGTGGTGATGGACCTTGAATGTAGGACAACATGGAATTGGTATAGGTGGACACATAAAGAGGTGTGGGTAAACAGTAGTTTCTTCTGGGCTTCTTGTCCAGTGAGATGTGTAGATCTGATGGTGAGCCAAGGGAGGGTGTCCCACTCAACATCTCCAGACATGGGTAAGGGCATGTAGGGGCCTCATAGCTCAAGGCAAATTCTATGGACCTTGGTAAGAGATCCTAGGCCCTCTGTTGGTGGCCAGGCTTGGGTGCAGGTGCTCAGGGAAACAATGAAGGGCAAACTCAGCCAGTTAAGTAAATAGGAGTTTGTTCTTGTTGTAGGGTGCAGGGAAATGAAGATCGAGGGTCTTTGTGTCCTTGCTCAAACGATATTTTTGTGGACCAGCCTGCCAAAGAAGACGCACACGATTCTCTGCAGTTGACCACTTGATGAAGATAAGTGCTTCAGAGTGAGAGTGCTCCACTCAGATTGGTTCTCCTATCCGGGGAAAGTGAGAGCCTTTTGTGCCAGTGGTGCTGGCAAATGGAAAGGCCTGGCGTTCTTGCGGAACAAAGTGTATGCAGAATTCTGTGCTTTTATCATGGTCTGATTGGCCTTCTCTTTATCTTTATACAGATATGAAGAATTGGTTGTTGACACAAGATTGATGGGTAAGCTATATTGTTCAGATTGTGAGGTAAGTCCTGTCATGGACATAGCCTTGTTCACAAGACCTGATTGATGTTCCTTTGAGAGCTCACAAAGGAGCCTCTGCCTAACCTGGTGTTGCCATGATTTATCAGTAGGTATTGTGCTAGGGAAATCTGGTCTTGAGAGGTGTTGCCACCTTCATCCTTGAGACACCTTTTTTCAGATGAATATTGAAGGAGGACACTTGGGTACCCTTCTGCCTTTCCAAATACTGTTTGACCTGTGTGCCAATGAAGGTCAAATAATGGACTCTTCCCAGTGGCTACAGTAATCCTCCCATTTCATGTAGATTGGCTGGCCTATAATGAATTTTTCATGCTCACAGTAATACAGGAAGAGGCAGGGATTCTTGCCAATATCCAAGTATTCAGACCTATAGACATTGACCCTTAGAACATCTGCAGGTTTCCCTTTAAGGGAAGAATTCTCTGACCAGTCTTTGTTCTTGGAGTTCCAAAAGGGCCCTGGTCATCAAGCAGCTAGGTGGTACAAAACCACACAGTGATCTCAACAGTTCAGACATGTGCTGGTGCAAGGAGATGTAGATGAAATCATTATTCCCAGAACTGACTTTCTTTGGGCTCCCAATGTCACAGGGAGCTGTACTATTACCCTGGCGGATACCTACAGACATCCAGGTAGGTGTGAGCTTAGGCCCAGGCCACTGACAAGGTCTCCTGAGGTCCATTTCCTTGCATAAATGACAGAGGTGTCCTTTGGCACCTTGTCTGCCCCTTCCTAGAAATGCAGGTACTCAGATCAGAAAGGAAGGTGTCCTCAGCCATGCTAGAGGTTGTATGAGGACACATGGCCTAGGTGGGCTCAAATCTCAAATGGATGCTCACCTGTTGAGCACTGAATGTATGATTGTACCCAGAATTTGTGCCTGTTGGGGCCCTGGCCTGGGAACTGTGAGCATAAGAGTTTTTAGTTGTCCCTTAGGAAAGGTTGGATTCTGGGGACAGGACTGCTTCACTGTCAATCATCCCAGTATCCAGGTGGGTTTCCTGTATCACTAAGGGTTTTCTTGTGCACCAAAAAGCTCATCAGTTCTCCTCTGATACCCTCTTCCACATCTTTTCTCCCAGATTCCTTCAAAAGAGCTAACCTTTTTGAAGCCTACAAGACTAAGGGCAGACTTCTTGCAAATCCCAGGTAAGAATCAGCATCCTAGTCCCACAGTATGTTCATGTGATCGATCTGCCCTGTCTTGGTAGATGCCAAGAGGGTGTGTATAATGAGATCTCACTTTTCATGGGTGGGAATCCTTCAGATATCTTGGCTAGTGTGGGGTCAGAGCTGATGTCACATTCAACATTAGAGCCTTTTTCCCAGTATGTCTTTGAATGTCGATAGAAAACTTTTAGTGTTTATTCAGGAATGTGTAATTCTTTGTTTAATGTTCCTTCCTTTTTAATTCCTTGTTTATTCCCTTTTAAATACTCCATTTGGTAATCAGTACCTACTTACTGTTATGAGGGAGCCTCAGGAGATATTGCATTCTTACCTGCAAAAATTGTGCATTTTTATAGTAATCCCAGTGGGAGAATAAACAGAGTAAAATGTCATTGTTACCATTGGTGCATCCTTGGGATAGGGATTGGAATGATTTGGCTAGTGTCTCCTTGGGAATATCCATTTATCAATGCAAGGTTAGTCATTGGCCCTGAAGGAGGAGCATAATAGAAGCAATGGACCCCGAATGATAGGATGATGTGGATATTATGCAGGTAGACATGGGCAATGGACCAGTAAATGATAGGTCCTCTTGGGAGCCCTTTCCAGTGAATGGTCCTGAATGCATGTTGAGCCCTATGTTCATTGGGGAGGTCAGAAAGGAACCTCTGCCTTCCATAGGTGTTCCTGTTTCATTGCAGGTATCCTACTAAGGTGATCCAGATGCTGATCAAGTTTTTGAGACCTCATATTGATCACCCATGGGACACCTTTTCTGATGAGAATTAGAGGACTGGACTTGGACTCCCTTGTCATTTTGCCACTGTTGGACATGTGTGCTACCCAAGGTAAAACAAGAGACTATTCCCAATGACTATGGGTAAGCATCTAGTTTCATATAGGATGGCTGGCACATAATATGGCTTTCAGGCTTGCTGTGATTGTTGAGAGGTATGGATCCTTGTTAGTATTCATGTATCCACCACCACAGATATCAGGCCTTGGAAAGTCTTTGGGATTTTCTTTTCAAGGAAGAATGATTTCTTTTACCAGACACTGCAAGGACCCAGGTCACAAACCAAGTAAGTTTACAAATGATCTCCACAGTTCACATGTGCTTGTATAAGGAGACATAAACTAAATCCACATCTCTTGTGTTTTTCACAGGCCTCTGGATGTCAGAGTGCCCTGTACAAAGTACTCAGGTGGATCCCTACAGATACCCATGTAAATGAGGGCCTTAGGCCTGCAACTGACAAGGTCCCAATCTCCATGTGCATAGGTAAGTGAGGACAGTGTCCCTTGGCCTTCCCAACCCCTTCATAGGTTGAATGGTTCTTAGCTCAGAAAGGTTGGAGTTCTCTACCATGACAGTGCTATGAGGAGACACCTTCCATGGGTGAGAGAGCATTGTTGCCAAACCTGTGAGTACTCAAGGAGTGATTCAGTGCAGGTTTTTGTGCTTGTTGTGCCATTCTCCAGTGAGCAATAAGCACATGAGTTTGGACTCTGGGGACAGGACAGTTTCCTTGACAATCATCCCAGCATCCAGGTATGTTTCTAGGGTCACATGATGGTTTTTTATAGTCACTGACATACTTATTGGCTCTACATTGGCATCCTTTTCTTGATGTTTTTCCAGGTTGCCTTCACCAGAGTACAGGGACAGAAAGAAGACTACAGCTGAAACCTCATGGTAATGTCAGGTAGATCAGGGTGCCTGTATTTCATTGGGAAGCACATGGTCTTCTTTGTTTAGGTGGATGTCAGGAGCATGTACCTAAGCAGATATTTCTCATGTTTTCTGACCACACATTCACTTTACAATTCAGCAAGTTTAGGTTTCAGATATTATGCCCCATTCAACCTCAAAACCTTTTTGTCTGTTATAGATTTGACTCTAGATGGTGAATCTCTAATGCTTTGCCTTTTTGGGGGGCAAACATGATGTTCAGTGTGTTCTTGTTATTGTGAGGGAGCACCAGGTGCTGTTTCTAATAAACTGAGATTTCCAATCACGGGAGTAAGATTTCTCTTACCCTGTCAATAGAAGTGATGCATTTCATAAGAGTCCTGGTAAAGGAATAAGTGGGGCAAGTGGTCACTTTCACAATGTTGGTTTCCACAATAGGTACTACAGCAGTCTGGTGGGTATCCCAAACTGTCCACTTGCTGTGCATACATAGTCCATGGGAGTTGTTATGATTCCAAAAAGATATGATGACATGGAGATTATGCAAGTGGAAATGGGAGGTGGGACCATAGAGGATAGGTTTCCTTGGTGTCTTTTCCAGAGAGGGGTCTGGAACTCACTATGAGTCACTGAACACTGGCTATCCCATTTACCATTTCCAAGGTACTATGTAAGTATAGGTGTGAGCCTCCTTCATTGCATCAGAGCATCTCCATGGACTTCATTAAACGATGGAAGGATCCTTGTGGGTTGTTGTGGCTGTGCTTGAGTGCAGATGCTCAGGGTAGTGATGAAGGGGGAACTAAACCAATCCAGTGACCATGAATTTGCCCTTGATGTAGGGTGCAGGAACACTGAGGGATCTGTCTTGGATTTCTTTTTCCCTTCTCCAGTGACAATGCAGTTGAGCTACCTTCTGAGCAGGAAGCACAGTCATCTTGGCACATGGCCCCCAGTTGAGAATGAGTGTCTCCGGATGATCATCTCCCCTCAGATTAGTTCTGAGGATTGAAAGTCATTTCCAGCAGTGGGGATGGCCAGGGAAAGGGTCAGGTATTCTTGCAGATAAAAGTGCATGTTGAATTACTTGGTTTTTACATGGTGTTCTCAGACTTCTTTCAAGGCAGGTACAAGTAGAAATATAAAGAAGTTTTCTTGAGTTGAGATTGCAGAAGGTCAAATAATGTGAATGTAGCCTGTTGTGGGATTCCTGATGTTCCTTGGTGAGTTTGAATATGACCCTCTATCTAATCTGATGTCATGTTTTCTCACCAGGTATGCTGAGAAGTCTCCAAGTGGGGATCAAGTCTTGTGGGATATTGCTGACTTCAGTCATCGGACACCTTTCTCTTTTCCTACCAATATTGGAAGAGGGCTCTTGGCAACCTTGACTTTTTCTGCTGTTTGACATATGTGTGTCAGGGAAGGTCAAACAAAAGAGTCTTGCCACCAGCGACCAGTAAGTGATGAATTTTCAAGGCAAACAGTGGCCCCTGAAGCATTTTCCATTATTGGTGTTGTATATGGAGGGGTAGGACCTCTTGTTAATATGCAGGTTTCCACTACTATGGATATTGACTTTTGCAATTTCTGCAGGTTTCCAATCAAGGGAATAAGATTTCTAATTTGTGGCTTTTTCCATGGAGTTCTTCAATGATCTAGGTAGTAAAACACATGGAGTCTGCATAAAAATGCAGTGAACTTCACAATTCTCATCCTTGCTAATGGAAGGAGATCTGGCCTAAATCACAATTGGTGATGTGTTTTCACAGGGATCCTGTTTTCACAATGAGGCAAACAACATACTCATGTGGATCCTAGAGCCATCCCAGCAACCCTGAGATCCTGCTGCCTCCCTGTGCATAGGTAAGTGACAAAGGTGCCCCTTTGCATTCCTAGGCCACTCTTGGAATTGAGGGTACCGAGGACAGAAAGGATCGCATACTTTACAGGGAGTTGTCTGTGAGGGGGACACTTATCTTGGGTAAGGTCAGACAGATGCAGAAATGGAGAGCATTGAAGGAGTGATCCTGTCCAGGTTTTTGTGCTTGAGGAGGGCAGTTTATCCTCAATGTGGGGAGCATTAAGCATAGGGCAATTCTCAGGGTTGCAGGTAGGATATGTGGGCAGGACCATTTCCCTGGCAATCATCCCAGCATCCAGGTAAGGTTAGTGTCTTTCAATGGTATATGGATAACAAAATGCTCAGTGCCTCTCCTGTGACATCTTCTTTTTCATGTTTTTAGGAATGCTCATTAGGCATTTGTGGCTAGAACTTTGTGAAAGTGTCAGGTAAGAATCAGGGTTCTGGTATTTCCTTGTGGACCACCTGATGTTCTGTGTCCAGGTGGTATTCAAAAGTGTGTGTAAAATGAGATATCTCTCTTGTTTCCTGGGTACACATTCACCTTAGGACTTGGCAAGTATAGGTTTCACAGCTTACATCCCAGTCACACTCAGAGCTTTCTTGTGTGGAACAGAATTGACTACTGATTGAGAAACTCTGATGCTTCACCCTTTCTTTGGCAAGTGTGATGTTCATTGCCTTTTTGCTAACTTGAGGCAGCACAAGTGCTATTCATTTTCTGTTGGCAGATCTTCTGCTAGTCCCAGAAAAGGAATAAGTAAGGGAAGAACTCATTTTTATAGGTTGGGTTCCTGAGATAGGAATTAGAGCAGTTTGGCAGGTGTCTCCTCCAGCATGGCCATTTACTGTTTTTTAAAAAATTAATTTTATTGCACATTTTAGGTATACAACATAATGACATTCATCATTGGAAATTTGTACCTTTACATTATCTCTCTTTGTTCTTATTTTTTTCCCCCTGCCCCTACCCTCCCTTCAACCACTCCAGACCTCCCTATTTACAAAGACTTTGTTTCCATGTTTTCATTTTCTCATATTAATTCCATTCCCTTCCTTCCTTTCCCCCACCCCTCCCACTTCCCCTTCCCCTTTGCGCCTTTTCTTCCTATTTTACATTATCTATTATACCTTTTAGTTCTCATTTACACTTTCAGTTTCTCACACTAGAGAAACTATTTGGTATTTATACATGTGTGTCCTATTTATTTCACTTGAGTATCCCCAAAATATGCATCCATTTGGCTATAAATGTCTCTAGTTTCTCATTTTTTATGGCTAAGTAATACTCCATTTTATAAAAAAAAATTTTCTTTATCCAGTCTCCAGTTGATGGGCATTTGGGCTGCTTCCAAGTTTTAGCTATTAAAAATTGTGCCACTATAAACATGGGTGCACATATATTGCTGTGGTATGATTCTTTTAATTCTTTGGGGAAGATACCCAGCAGGGGAATAGCTGGGTCAAATGGGACTTCCAATTCTAGTTCTTTTTTTTTCTTTTTGCTCTTTTATCACTACATTGTAGGTATGCAACACAATTACATGTCTCACTGGAAATTGTACCTTTACATAATCCATCTTGGTTCTTATTTTTTCCCCATTCTTAGCCCTCTCTTCACCTCCTCCACCCTTCCCTATTTACAAAGACTTTATTTCCATTTTTTCCATTTCTCATCATTTTCCCTTTCCCTTCTTTCCTTTCCCCTGCCCCTCCCACTACCTCTACCTCTTTGGACCTTTTCTTCCTATTTTACATTATCGATTATTCATTCTAATCATTGGTACATTTTAGGTATTCAATATAATGACATTCATCATTGGAAATTTGCACCTTTACATAGTCTCTCTTGGTTCTTATTTTTCACCCTTGCCCAGCCCTCCCTTCAACCCCTCCAGTCCTCCCTATTTACAAAGATTTTGTTCCTATTTTTCCATTTTCTCATATTAATCCCATTCCCTTCAATCCTTTCCCCAATCCCTCCCACTTCCTTCCCCTTTGCCCCTTTTCTTCCTATTTCACATTACCTATTATATATTTTAGTCCTTATTTACACTCTCAGTTTCTCACACCAGAGAAACTATTCGGTATTTACACATGTGTGTCCTATTTATTTCACTTAAGAGTATCACCTCAATATGCATCCACTTAGCTATAAATGTCTCTAATTTCTCATTTTTTATGGTTGAGTAGTACTCCATTTTATAAAAAAAATCCACATTTTCTTTATCCAGTCTCCAGTTGATGGGCATTTGGGCTGTTTCCGAGTTTTAGCTATTACAAACTGTGCTGCTATGAACATGGGCACACATATATCACTGTGGTATGATTCTTTTAATTCTTTGGGGAAGATGCCCAGCAGTGGAATAGCGGGGTCAAATGGGACTTCCAGTCCTAGTTCTTTGAGGTATCTCCATACTGATTTCCACAGTGGTTGCACCAGTCTGCACTCCCACCAACAATGGAGTAGGGTTCCTCTTTCCCCACAGCCCCACCAGAATTTGTTATTGGTTGATTTCATGATAGCAGCCATTCTTTCTGGAGTGAAGTGGAATCTCAGCATTGTGTTCATTTGCATCTCTCAAATGACCAGTGATGTTGAACATTTTTTCATGTATTTATTTGCTGTTTCTACTTCTTTGAGAAATGTCTGTTCATTTCAGATGCCCATTTTCAGATTGGGTCTTTAAATTTGGGAGGTCTGATCTTTTGAAGTTCTTTATAGATTTGAGATAGTAGACCTTTGTCTGAGGAAGAGCAGGTGAAGATTTTTTCCCACATTGTGGGTTGTCTCTTCACACTGCTGGTGGTTTCTCTTGCTGTGCAGAAGCCTTTTTAATAAGAAGAGATCCCACTTGTTGATTGTTTGTGCTAGTTTACAGGCAACTGAGGTTTTGTTCACAAAATCTTTTCCTACACCGATGTCTTCAAGGGTTCTACCTAACCTCTGTTCCAACTGGTTCAGAGTTTCTATTTTAATATTTAGATCTTTAATCCATTTTGATTTTAGTTTAGTGCATGGCAAGAAATAATAGGTCTAGTTTTAATCTTTGGCAAGTTGATGCCCAGTTTTTCCAGCACCATTTATTAAAGAGGCTATCTTTCCTCCAGTGAGGGTGTTTGGCTCCTTTATTGAAGATGAGATGGCTGAGTGTGTCTGGCATTGTTTCTGCATCTTCTAATTTGTTCCACTGGTTCTCAGGTCTTTTCCAGTCCCATGCTGTTTTTATCACAGTAGCTTTGTAGTATAGTTGCAGGTTGGGGATTGTGATACCCCCTGCCATGTCTCTGTTACCTAGAATTGCTTTTGCTATTCTGGGTCTCTTCTTGTTCCAAATGAATTTTGGGATTGTTTTCTCGAGGTCTATGAAGTATGCTGCTGGGATCTCAATTGGAATTGCATTAAATCTATAGAGCAGTTTTGGAAGTATGGCCATTTCCACTATATTAATCCTTCCTACCCAGGAGCAGGGGATATCTGTCCATTTTCTGATATCATCTTCAATCTCTCTTTTCAGAGTGCCATAGTTTTCAGAGAAGAGGTCTTTGATTTCTTTCATTAGGATGATTCCTAGGTATTTCAGTTTTTTGGATGCTATTGTGAAAGGAATTATTTGCCCTATTTCTTTCTCAGTGAGTCTGTCATTCGTGTAGAGGAAAGCTATTGATTTTTGTGTGTTGACCTTGTAACCAGCTGCTTGACTGAATTTGGTTATTAAGTCTAGAAGACTTTTGGTGGAGTTCTTGGGGTCTTCTATATGGAGTATCATGTCATCTGCAAATAATGACAATTTGACTTCTTCATTTCCTATCTTTATTCCTTTTCTTTCTCTTGTCTAATTGCCGTGGCTAATGTTTCCAGAACTATATTGAACAAGAGTGGTGATAGTGGACATCCTTGTCTTGTTCCTGATTTTAATGTGAAGGATTTCAGTTTTTGACCATTTAGTATGATATTGGCTGTTGGTTTTTCATAGATGGATTCTATCAGTTTGAGATAGAGACCATCTATTCCAATTTTTTGTAGGGTTTTTATCATAAATGCATGTTGGATTTTGTGAAATGCTTTTTCTGCATCTATGGAGATAATCATATGATTTTTGTCCTTGGCTCTATTGATATAGTGTATTACATTGATTGATTTTCATATATTGAACCATCCCTGCATCCCTGAGATGAATCCCACTTGATCAGGGTGTATGATCTTCTTGATGATCTTCTGCATTCTGTTTGCCAGTATCTTATTAAGGATTTTTGCACCTATGTTCACTAGTGAGATTGGCCTATAGTTCTCCTTTTCAGTTGGGTCTTTCTCTGCTTTGGGGATCAAGGTGATGCTTGCTTCCAGGAATGAATTTGGGAGTATTGCTTCCCTTTCAATTTCATTGAAGAGTTTAAACAGTAGTGTCAGTAGTTCCTCTCTAAATGTCTTGTAGAATTCAGCAGTGAAGCCATCAGGGCCCAGGATTTTCTTAGCTGATAAGTTTTTAATTACATTTTCAATTTCATTGGTTGATATTGGGCTGTTCAGAATTTTTAGGTCTTCTTCATTCAACTTTGGTAATTCATATGTATCTAGGAATCTGTCCATTTCTTCTGTGTTGTCCATCTTATTGACGTATAGGTTCTGGAAGTAGGTATTGATGATCCTCTGTATTTCTACTGGGTCTGTTGTAATTTCACCCTTTTCATTCCTAACTGCATGGATTTGGGCCTTTTCTTTCCTTTTTCTGACAAGTTTGGCTAAGGGTTTGTCAATTTTGTTGATTCTTTCCAAGAACCAACTCTTGGCTTCATTGATTTTTTGTATCATTCTCTTAGTCTCCATTGCATTGATTTCTCCTCTGATCTTTATAATTTCCTCCCTTGTATGAGCTCTGGGGTTGTCCTGTTCTTCTTTTTCTAGAAGCTTGAGGTTCAGCATCAGGTTGTTTAATTGGGCTTGTTCTGTTTTCCTAATATGTGTATTCACTGCTATGAATGTCCCTCATAAGAATGCTTTCATTGTGTCCCATAGATTCCAATATGTTGTATTGTCATTGTCATTTAATTGAAGGAACTGCCTGATTTCTTCTTTAATTTCCTCTGTGACCCATTGGTTATTCAGAAGTGTGTTGTTCAATTTCCATGTGTTTATGAAATTTTTTGAGTTTCTTTTGCTATGGATCTCCAATTTCATTGCACTATGGTCTGATAATATACAGGGGATAACTTCAACTCCTTTGCACTTACTTAAACATGTTCTATGTGTGAGTATGTGGTCTATTTTTGAGAATGACCCATGTGCAGCTGAGAAGAATGTGTATTCTGATTTTGTGGAGTGAAAGACTTTGTAAACATCTGTTAAGTTCATTTGTTCAAGAGTTCAATTGAGTTGTAGTATTTCATTACTTATTTTTAGTCTAGTTGATCTATTTGTGACAGTGGGGTGTTGAGCTCCCTCCACTTTGGGAGTGGCATGGTGCCAGCCCAGAATCCTCTCCTGTAACAGAAGATGTGGTACGGTCAATGGAACACATTGTTTTTTTCTTGTGAGTGCTTGTGAGCCATTTCTGAAGCATCCTATTAGCTGGGAGTGGCCATACCCAGGACCAGAAACTGTCTCCACTATGGCAGTGGCCTGGTGCCAGACAGGAATCCCGCCTGGTTGCAGGATATGTGGTAAGGTGGACCAAACACATTCTCTTTTTTCCTGTGAGTGGTTCTGTGCCATTTCTGAAGCATCTCACTAACTAGGAGCAGCCATATGGCAGAACGGATGCCACATTGACTATGGGAGCAGTGTGCTGCCATCCCAGAATCCTCCCCTGTGCCAGGAGATGTGGTAGGTGGATCGAGTGCATTCTCTTTTTTCCTGTGAGTGCTTGTGAACCATTTCCAAACCATCCCATTAGATAGGAGCTGCCATCAGTGGCCCCAAATCCACCTCCATTATTGGAGCAATGTGGTGATAGGCCAGAATCCTCCCCCATGGCAGGAAATGTGGTAAGGTAGATCAAAAGCATTCTCTTTTTTCCTCTGACTGGTTTTGAGCCATTTTGGGAGCATCACATTTGCTGGGAGCAGCCATATGGTGGCCCAATGCCCCCTGCACTAACAGGAGTGGCATGGTGCCATCCAGAAATATATCCCCATGGCAGGAGATGTGGCAAGGTGAATGGAACACATTCCCTTTTTTCTTGTGTGTGGTTCTGAGACATTTCAGAAGCATCCCATTAGCTGGGAGCATCCATACGGTGGGCCGTAATTGGCCTCCACTATGGGAGCAGAGTGGTGCCAGGCCAAAATCACCCCCCCCCCCCGTGGCAGGAGATGTGTTAAGGTAGATTGAACACAGTCTCTTTTTTCCTGTGAGTGGTTCTGAGCTATTTTGGAAGTATCCAATTAGCTAGTATCTGCTGTACCCTTGCCCGGAAACCGCCTACAGTACAGGAGCGGGGTGGTGCCATCCCAAAATATTCCCCTGTGCCAGGATATGTGGTAAGTTAGATCCAATGAAATATCTTTTTTCCTGTGAGTGTTTCTGAGCCATTTCAGATGCATCCCACTAGCTGGGAGCGGCCCTACATTGGCCGGGCAGCCACCTCCACAAAGGCAACAGCATGGTGCCATCCCAAAATATTCCCCGTGGCAGGAGATGTGATAAGGTGGATGGAACGACTTCTGTTTTTTTCTGTGAGTGTTTCTGAGCCATTTTGGAAGCATCCCATTAACTCTGATCATTGGTACATTGGCCTGAATGCTGCCTCCACTATAGGAGTGGCACGGTGCCATGCCAGAATCCTCCCTTGTTGCAGCAAATTTGGTAAGGTAGATCAACCCCACTTTCTTTTTTCCTGTGAGCCATTCTGAGTCATTTTGGAAGCATCCCATTAGCTGGCCACGGTCGTACAGTGGCCCAGAATCACCCTCCACTTTGGGAGCGGCATGGTGCCATCCAGAAATATTCCCCCATGGCAGGAGATGTGATAAGGTGGATTGAACACATTCTCATGTTTCCTTTGAGTGGTTTGGAGACAGTTCAGAAGCATCCCATTACCTAGGAGTGCTGTATGGTGCCACGGAAGCTGCCTCAATTACAGGAGCAGAATGGGGCCGACCCAGAATTAACCACCATGGCATAAGATGTCATACGGTATACCAAAAGCATTCTCTTTTTTCCTGTGAGCAGTTCCAAGTCATTTTAGAAGCATCCCATTAGCTGGGAGAGGCCATACTGTGGCCTGGAAGCCACCTCCAATGTGGGAGCAGCTTGGTGCCATGCCAGAATCATCCCCCTTGGCAGGAGATGTGGTGATGTAGATCAAATGCATTGTCTTTTTTCCTGTGAGTGGTTCTGGGCCATTTTGGAAGCAACCAATTAGATGGGAGAGGCCTTATGTCAACCTGGAATGTGCCTCAATTATGGGCACATGGTGTTGCCAGGCCAGAATCTTCTCCCATGGCAGGAAATGTGGCAAGGTATATCAAATGCATTCCCTTTTTTCCTGTGAGCTGTTCTGAGACATTTTGAAACATCCCTTTAGCTGGGAGCAGCCATATGGTGGCTCAGAATCCACCTCCACTATGGTAGCAGTAAGGTGCCATGCCACAATCCTCCTCCATGGCAGGAGATGTAAGGTATATTGAAAGCAATCTATTTTTTCCTGTGACTGGTTCTGAGCCATTTTGGAAGCATTGTATTATATGGGGGCAGCTGTTTGTTGGCACATAAGCAGCCTCCTCATCTGGAGCAGGCTGGTGCCCTCCTGAAATATTCCCCCGAGACAGGAGATGTACTAAGGTGGATCTAATGCTTTATCTTTTATGCTGTGTATGGTTCTAAGCCATTTCAGAACCATCCTATTAGTTGTGAGCATTGGTACAATGGCCTGGAAGCCGCCTCCACTGTGGGACCGGCATGGTGCCAGGGCAGAATCCACCCCTGTGGCAGAAGATGTGATAAGGTGGATTGAACAGAGTCCCTTTTTTAGTGTGAGTGGTTCTGACACATTTTGGATGCATCCCATTAGCTGGGAGTGGCCATATGTTGGCCTGGAAGCCCCCTCCAGTATGGGAGCAGCATGGTGCCAACCCAAAATATTCCCACATAGCAGAAGATGTGTTAAGGTGCATGGAACACATTCTCTTTTTTCCTCTGAGCAGTTCTGAGCCATTTTGGAAGCATCCCATTAGCTGTGAGCATAGGTACAGTGACCCAGAAGCCACCTCCATTATGTGAGCAGCGTGGTGCCAGCCCAGAATCCTCCCCGTGGCAGGAGATATGGTGTGGATTGAGTACATTCCCTTTTTTCCTGTATGTGGTTCTGAGCTATTTCAGAAGCATCCCATTAGCTAGGAATGGCTGAATGATGGCCCAGAGGCAGCATACATTATGGAAGTGGAGTGGCACCACCCCAGACTCAACCTCCATGGCAGGAGATATAGTACAGTGGACAGAAAGCATTCTCATTTCCGATGAGGGTTCTGGGCCATTTCCTGGGCATCATATTAGCTGTGAGCATTGGAATGGCAGGCCTGATCCACCTCCATTATGGGAGCAGCATAGTGCCAGCCCAGAATCCTCCCCCGTGGCAGGAGATGTGGTAATGTGTATCAAATGCATTGTCTTTTATCCTTTGTGGGGTTCTGAGCCATTTTGGAAGCATCCCATTAGCTGTGAGCAGCCCTTCAGTGGCACGTAACCTGCATCCAGTTTGGGAGCAGACTAGTGCCATCCCGAAATATTATCCTGTTGCAGGAGATGTGATAAGGTGGATCTAACACATTATCATTTTTCCTGTGAGTGGTTCTGAGCCATTTCAGAAGCATCCTATTAGCTGTGAGTGCCGGTAAGTTGGCCCAGAAGCCGCCTCCACTATGGGACTGGGGTGGTGCCAGGGCAGAATCTGCCCCTGTGGCAGGAGATGGGATAAGCTAGATCGAATGCATTCTCTTTTTCCTTGTTAGTGGTTCTGAGTCTTTTTGGAAGCATCTAATTAGCTGGGAGTGGGCTTATGTCAAACTGGAATCTACCTCCATTATGGGAGCAGGTTGGTGCCAGCCCAGGATCCTCCGCTGTGGCAGGAAATGTGGCAAGGTAGATCAAATCCATTCTCTTATTTTCTGTGAGTGGTTCTGAGCCATTTCTGATGCAGATGCATCCCATTAGCTGGGAGTGGCTGTATGGTGGTCTGGGAGAGGACTGCATTACAGGAGAGGCATGATGCCATCCTGAAATATTCCCCCAAGGAAGGAGATGTGGGAAGGTGAATGGAACACATTCTCTTTTTCCCTGTGAGTTATTTTGAGCCATTTCAGAAGCAACCAAGTAGCTGTGATCAAAGGTACAGTGGCCCAGAAGCCGCCTCCACTATGGGAGCAGCATAGTGCCATGCCAGAATCCTCCTGCATGGCAGGAAATTTGGTAAAGTAGATTGAATGCATTCTCTTTTTTCATGTGAGTGGCTCTGAGCCATTTTGGAAGCATCCCATTAGCTGGGAGCAGCTATACGGTGACCCAGAATCCATCTCCACTATGGGAGCAGCGTTTTGCCATTCTGAAATATTCCCCCATGCCAGGAGATGTGGTAAGTTAGATGGAAAGCAATATATATTTTTTCCTGTTAGTGGTTCTGAGCCATTTCAGAAGCATCCAATTAGCTGGGAGTGGCCTTATGACAACCTGGAATGCTCCTCCATTACGGGAGCATGGTTGTGCCAGCGCAGAATCCTCCTCTGTTGCATTAAATGTGGTAAGGTACATGGAATGTATTCTCTTTTTTCCTGTGAGCATTTCTGAGACATTTTGGAAGCATCCAATTAGCTGTAAGCACCAATATGGTGGCCCGGAATCTGCCTCCACTATGGGACTCCCATGGTGCCATGCCAGAATCCTCCCCCATGGCAGAAAATGTGGTAAGGTAGATCTAATGCATTCTGTTTTTCCTGTGAGTGGTTCTGATCCATTTTAGTAGCATCCTATTAGCTGAGAACAGTCATACAGTGGCCCGGAAGCCCACTCCAATATGGGAGTGGCATGGTGCCATCCCAAAATATACCCCCGTGGCAGGAGATGTGGTAAGTTGGATCGAACACACTCTCATTTTTCCTGTATGCAGTTGTGAGCCATTTCTGAAGCATCCCATTAGCTGGGAGGGGGAATAGGGTGGCCAGGATTCAACCTCCACTAGAGGAGGGGCATGGTGCCATCCTGAAATATTCCCCCATGGCAGGAGATGTGGTAAGGTAGATTGAATGCACTCTCTTTTCTCCTGTGAGTGGTTCTGAGCCATATCAGAAGCATCCCATTAGCTGTGAGAATACATATGGTGGCCCAGAAACCGCCTCCACTAGGGGAGTGGCATGATGCCATGCTAGAATCCTCCCCCATGGCAGGAAATTTGGTAAGGTAGATCTAATGCATTCTCTTTTTTCCTGTGAGGGGTTTTGAGACATTTTGGGAGCATCCCATTTGCTGGGAGTGGCCATATGGTCGCCCGGATGCCCCCTGCTCTAAGGGAGCAGAATGGTGCATCCAGAAATATACTCCCATTGCAGGAGATGTGGAAAGGTGGACCAAACACATTCTCATTTTTCCTGTATGCAGTTCTGAGACATTTCAGAAGCATCCCATTAGGCGGGAGCTTCTGTACAGTGGGCTGGAAGCTACCTCCACTATGGGAGTGGTGTGGTGACAGGCCAGAATCCTCCCCTGTGGCAGGAGATGTCATAAGGTAGATTGAATTCAATCTTCTTTTTTCCTTTGAGCAGTTCTGAGCCATTTTGGAGGCATCCAATTACCTGGGAGCAGCCATACCCTGACCTGGAAACCACCTCCAGTACAGGAGCAGGGTGGTGCCATCCCAAAATATTTCCCCATGTGAGGGGATGTGATAAGTTAGATCCAACACAATATCTTTTTTCCTGTGAGTGGTTTTGAGCCATTACCCAAGCATTAAATTAGCTGGGAGTGGCCTTATGTTAACCCGGATGGCACCTCCATTACAGGAGCAGGGTGGTGCAAACCCAGAATCCTCCCCTCTGTCAGGAAATTTCCTAAGGTAGATCGATCGCATTCTCTTTTTTCCTGTGAGTGGTTCTGCACCATTTTGGGTGCATCCCATTAGCTTGGAGCGGCTGTACAGAGGCCCGGAATCCCCCTCCTCTATGGAATTGGCATGATGCCATCCTGAAATATTTCCCCGTGGCAGGAGATGTGGTAGGGTGGATATAATGCATTTTCTTTTCTCATGTGAGTGGTTCTGAGCCATTTCAGGAGCATCCCATTAGATGGGAGCAGCCAAACTTCAGCACGGATACCAACTCCAATATTAGACCGGCGTCATGACATCCTGAAATACTTCCCTGTTGCAGGAGATGTGGTAAGGTGGATGAAATGAATTCTCTTTTTTTCTGTGTGTTTCTGAGCCATTTTGGAAGCATCTGATTAGCTGTGATCATTGGTATGGTGGCCTGGAAGCCATCTCAAATATTGGAGTGGCATGGTGCCATGCCAAATGCTCCCTCATGGCAGGATATTTGGTAAGGTAGATGGAACACATTCCCTTTTTTCTTGTGAGCCATTCTGATCCATTTCAGAAGCATCTCATTAGCTGGGAGTGGCCGTACAGTGGCCCCAAATCCCCCTCCACTATGGGAGTGGCATGGTGCCATCCTGAAATATTCCCCCATGGCAGGAGATGTGGTAAGGTGAATTGAACATGTTCCCTTTTTTCCTGTGATATTATCTGAGCCATTTTGGAAGCATCCCATTAGCTGGGAGCTGCTATATGGTGGCCAGGAAGCCGCCTCCACTCTGGGAGCAGCATTGTGCCATCCCAAAATATTTCCCCATGGCAGGAGATGTGATAAGGTGGATTGAACACATTCTCTTTTTTCCTGTGAGTGGTTCTGAACCATTTTGGAAGCATCCCATTAGCTGCAAACGGTCATCCAGTGGCACAGAATCAGCCTCCACTACTGGAGCAAGGTAGTGCGAGGCCACAATCCTCCCCCATGGCATGAGATGTGGTATGACAGATTGAATGCAATCTCTTCTTCTTGTGATAGGTTATAAACAATTTTGGAAGCATCCTGTTAGCTGGGAGAGGCCATACGGTGGCCTGGAATCTACCTTCACTCCTGGTGTTGGGTAGTGCCTGGCCAGAATCCTTTCCCTTGGCAGGAGATGTGGTATGGCAGATTGAACACAATCTTTTTTTCCTGTGATATTTTTCTGAGCCATTTCTGAAGCACCCCATTAGCTAGGAGTGGCCATACAGTGGTTGGGAAGCTGCCTCCACACTCTTAGCAACATTTTGCCATACCAAAATATTCCCCCATTGAAGAAGATGTGGTAAGGTGGATGGAATGCATTCTTTTTTCCTGTGAGTGGTCTGAGCCATTTTGGAAGGGACCCATTAGCTGGGAGTGGCAGTATGTTGGCCAGGAAGATGCCTCCACTGCAGTAGCACCATTTTGCCATCCCAAAATATTCCCCTGTGGCAGGAGATGTGGTAAGGTGGATGGAATCATTCTCTTTTTTCCTATGAGCTGTTCTGAGCCATTTCAGAAGCATCCTGTTAGCTGTGATCATTGGTACTGTGGCCAGGTGTCTGCCTTCAATTTGGGAGTGGCATGGAGCCATGCCAGAATCCTCCCCCATTACAGGAAATTTGGTAAGGTAGATTAAACACATTCTCTTTTTTCCCGTGAGTGGTTCTGAGCCATTTCAGAAGCAACCCATTAGCTGGGAGTGGTAGAATGTTGGCCAGGAAGATGCCTCCACTTGGAGAGCCTCATTGTGCCATCCCAAAATATTCCCCCATGGCAGGAGATGTGGAAAGGTGGATGGAACACATTCTCTTTTTTCCTGTGATTGGTTCTGATCCATTTCAGAAGCATCCCATTAAATGGGAGTGTCCGTACTGTGGCCCAGAAACAGCCTCCACTAAGGTAGCAGCATGGTTCCATCCCACAATATTCCCCCTTGCCAGGAGATGTGGTAAGTTAGATAGAATGCAATCTCTTTTTTACTTTGAGACGTTCTGAGTCAATTCAGAAGCATCCTGTTAGCTCAGACCGGGCTTATGTCAAACCGAAAGGCACTTCCATTACAGGAGCAGTGTAGTGCCAGGCCAGGAACCTCCCCTGTGGCAGGAGATGTGGTATCACAGATCAAATGCAATCTCTTTTTTCCTGTGAGAGGTCCTGAGCCATTTCAAAGGATCCCATTAGCTCGGAGTGACTGTACGGTGGCCTGGAAACCGACTCCTCCTTGGGAGCAGTGTGCTCCCAGGCCAGAATCCTCCCCCCTGGCAGCAGATGTGGTGAGGTGGATGGAACGCATTTCTCTTTTCCTGTGAGCAGTTCTGAGCCATTTCAGAAGCATCCCATTAGCTGGCAGTGGCCATACAGTGGCCGGGTAACTGCCTCCACTATGGAAGCAGGATGGTGTTAGGCCAGAATCCTACCCAGTTTCATGAGATGTCCTAAGGTATATCAAATGCAATCTCTTTTTTCCTGTGAGTGGTTCTGAGCCATTTTGGGAGCAACCCATTAGCTGGGAATGTTGGTAAGGTGGCCAGGAACCTGCCTCCACTAGGAGAGTGGCATTGTGTCATCCCAAAATATTCCCCTGTTGAAGGAGATGTGTTAAGGTGGATGGAACACATTCTTCTTTTTCCTATGAGTGGATCTAAGCCATTTTGGAAGCATCCCATTAGCTGGAAGAGGCCATATGGTGACCCAGAATCCACCTCCACTAATTGAGCATGGTTGTGCCTGCAGAGAATCCTCTCCCATGGCAGGAGATGTGGTATGGCTGACTGAGCACAATCTCTTTTTCTGTGTGATTTTTTTCTGAGCCATCTCAGAAGCATCCCATTAAGTGGGAATGGCCATATGGTGGCCAGGAACCTGGCTGCACTGTTTGCAGCATTGTGCCATGCCAAAATATTCCCCCATGGCAGGAGATGTGGGAAGATGGATGGAACACATTCTCTTTTTTCCTGTGAGCATTTCTGAGCCATTTCAGAAGCATCCCATTTCTGGGAGTGACCATATGGTGGCCAGGAAGCTACCTCCACTTTGGGAGTGGAGTGGTGCCATGCCAGAATCCTCCACTGTGGCAGGAGATGTGGTAAAGTAGATCAAATGCAATCTGCTTTTTACTATGAGCTGTTCTGAACCATTATGGAAGCATCCCATTAGCTTGCATCAGACATATGGTGGCCAGGAAGCTGCCTTGACTACTGGAGCAGGGTATTGCCAGGCCAGAATACTCCGCCATAGCAGGAGGTGTGGTATGGCAGGTCAAAAACTTTCTCTTTTTTCGTGTGAGAGTTTCTGAGCCTTTTCAGAAGCATCCCATAAGCTGTGATCATCAGTAGGGTGGCCCGGAGTCTGCTTCCACTCTGGGAGCAGCATGGTGCCATGTCAGAATCCTCCCCCATTGCAAGAAATTTGGTAAGGTAGATTGAACACATTCTGTTTTTTCCTGTGAGTGGCTCTGAGCCATTTTGGAAGCAACCCATTAGCTGGGAGTGGCAGTATGTTGGCCAGGAAGATGCCTCCACTGCAGTAGCACCATTTTGCCATCCCAAAATATTCCCCTGTGGCAGGAGATGTGGTAAGGTGGATGGAGTGCATTTTCTTTTTGCCTGTGAGCTGTTCTGAGCCATTTCAGAAGCATCCTGTTAGCTGTGATCATCGGTACTGTGGCCAGGTGTCTGCCTTCAATTTGGGAATGGCATGGTGCCATGCCAGAATCCTTCCCCATTACAGGAAATGTGGTAAGGCAGATTGAACGCATTGTCTTTTTTCCTGTGAGCAGTTCTGAGCCATGTCAGGAGCAACCCATTAGCTGGGAGTGGCAGAATGGTGGCCAGGAAGATGCCTCCACTTGGAGAGCATCATTGTGCCATCCCAAAATATTCCCCCATGGCAGGAGATGTGGTAAGGTGGATGGAACACATTCTGTTTTTTACTGTGTGTGGTTCTGAACCATTTTGGAAGCATCTGATTAGCTGGGAGTTGCTGTAAGGTGGCCTGAAGTCGGCTCCACTATGGGCGTGGAGTGGTGCCAAGCCAGAATCCTCCCCTGTGGCAGGAGACATGTTAAGGTAGATCGAATGAAATCTCTTTTTTACTGTGAGAGGTTCCGAGCCATTTCAGAAGCATCCCGTTAAATGGCAGTGTCCGTAATGTGGCCCAGAAACAGCTTCCACTAAGGTAGCGGCATGGTGCCATCCCAAAATATTCCCCCTTGCAGGAGATGTGGTAAGTTAGATAGAACACAATCTCTTTTTTACTTTGAGATGTTCTGAGTCAATTCAGAAGCACCCTGTTAGCTCAGACTGGGCTTATGTCAAACCAAAAGGCACCTCCATTACAGGAGCAGTGTAGGGCCAGGACAGAAACCTCCTCTGTGGCAGGAGATGTGGTATCACAGATTGAAAACAAACTCTTTATTCCTGTGACAGGTCCTGAGCGATTTTGGAAACAACTGGTTAGCTTGGAGTGGTGGTTCATTGGCCAGGATGATGCTTCCACTTTGAGAACAGAATTGTGCCATCCCAAAATATTCCCCCATGGGAGGAGATGTGGTAAGGTGGGTGGAATGCATTTGGGTTAGGGTAAGTTCATGGTGAGGGTTAAGGATAATGTAGAGTTTCAAGTACCTGGGTATTGGGATTTGGTCCTGGTGCTTAGGTTAGGGTTAGCATTAGTTTTGGGTTTAGGGTTCCAATTCATGTGTGTGATGTTTGGAGTGTGGGTATGATTTTGAGGGTTAGGGTTCTTCTTTACCCAAGTGTCATGGATAGTGCTGAAATAGAGGTACCTGAAAATGACTTAGGGTTAGGGTAGGGTTAGGGTTAAGGTTAGGGTTAGAGTAAGGGTGATAGATAGCATTGAAATTGAAATGCCTGTGTCTTCAAGTGTGGGTAGGAAAGTTAGTATTAGCGTAAATTCATGGGGAGGGTTAGGGTTCCTCTCTCTTTCTCTCTCTCTCCTTTTTCTTTCTCTCTTTCTTTCTATTTTCTTCCTTCCTTAACTCCATGCTTAATTCCTTCCTGCCACCATGGTTGTCATGTGCATGCACTGAGAGGTCTTTCCACATCCTGAAGCCACAGTGGCTCCCAAAACCAGGATAAGTCCTTCTGAAAAAGAGATGACTAGGGGCTGGGATTTCGTCCATTGCTTCCACTTCCTGCCTAGCAAGGGCAAGGTCGCTAGTTCAATTCCCAATACACCCCCCCCAAATAAAACCCAAAAAGAGACAAGTACGTTTCTATTTTCTTTTTTCGTGGCTCATAAAAGAGATTGTTCTCTTGATTTCTTTTGTGCATTGCCTGTGTGACTTTGTATGTTGGTTTGTGTCCAGCAACTTCACTGAATTTGTTAGAACAGCTTTTGATCCTGTCTAAAGAGTGACAACTTCTCTTCTGCAGTTTTCTATCTGGAGGGCTTTTATTTCTTTTTCTTGCCTCATTGCTCTGCCTCCCATTTCTAGCACTGTGTTGTGAAGCAGTATTGAGGGGGACTATCCTTGTCTTGTTTACCACCTTAAAGGCTTTCAGCTTTTCACCACTGAGGGTGATGCCAGCTGTGGGCTTGTGATAATGACCTCTATTGTGTTGTCTTACATTTCTGTACTCGATTTGCTTAGAGCATTTATCATAAAAAGATGCATAATGTTAGCACGCATTCCTTCTGTGTCAGGTGTGGTGACCGTTTAGGTGTTTGCCTCTTTATTCTGTTATTGTGCGGCACCACATTTCCTGACTTGAATGTGTTCAGACATCATGGCATCATGGGGATAAACTCCACATGATCATGTAAATGGTCCTGGCAATATACTGCCGAGTTTAGCTTGCTAGAATTGTGTTTAGAATTTCTGTATATATGTTTATGAGGGATGCTGGCTTATAGTTTTCCTGTACACCCTTGTCTGGCTTAGGTACCAGGGTACAGTGTGCCTCTAAAGTAAATTTGGAAATATTTTCTTCTGTCCAATTTTGAAAGAGTAGGAGAAGGGCTTGACCTAGCATATACAATGAACATTTTTGCCTTTTCTCTGGTGATACCCTGGGGCAGTGGAAGCTTGGGATGTGTTCTTTTAGGATTTAACTGATCTGTGGTGCTGAAACATCATAAATATGGGAACAATGCAAAGAGAGGGTGACACTGTAGCACTAGAGGGCTGGAGACTGGATTCTTTTTTCTTTTTTTGGTCCTGGGTACCAGGGATCAAACTCGGGTCCTTTTGCTTGCCATGCAGGTGGTGTAACCACTGAGCTAAATCCCTGGCATGGATTCTAAAACCCAGGCAAGAAAGTGTAGAAGAGATAGACAGACACCACATGTGGTCCGGTAAACCTCCCAAAGGAAAAGAGCAGGATGCTCACATACCTGGCTTCAACAGAGGGTTTATAATGGCCTCAAGCTGTGAAAATATTTCATGACTGTGGTATAGATGGAGGGACAGATAGATAGAGTATCAAATTTAATAGCCGAAAATGAAATACATTCATAAGGAATGATCTCCATTGACCTATAGTGACCTATAGACTAAATGGCCTAATGTGAAAAAAAATCACAAAAAGAGGAAAACACAATGTATAACTTATCTATATTAATTTGAATAAAAACACAGAAACAAGAGAAGCACAGAGTAATTAAAGATATGTAAAAAAGAAAAAGGCATTGGAAGGGCAAACCATATTGGTAACAATGGGGCCTTGAGGAACAGTGGTGAGACGCCCCACCCTGATCCCAGGCTGGTCGGAGTGGAGCTGGACATGACAGCCAGCTCTGTCGGGAGCTCAGAGCCCAGGCTTCACTGAGTGCCAAGCCTGGCCCTGATGGCGCGGGCCTTCAGGGGTTCCTGGGACTTAGGATGAAGTCTTCCTGTGCCTGAGTGTGCTGCTCTCCTGCTGGGCTCAGGGCTCCAGAAGGCAGGACAGGTTGTAGCTGTGGGACAGAGAGGAATCTGTGAGTCCACTGAGAGCCCCACCTGGAGTCTCCCTCCCAGTGCCCGCCCAGCAGCCCGAGTCCCGCTGCCTCTGCAGCCGCCTTGCAGCAGGGTCTGTGGCTGACACTGGAGCCGTGGCCACAGGCTCTCCGCAGCAGGCAGCCAGGGAGAGCCCCCCAACCCTGGGCTTTCACACGAGTCCTGCCTGGCCTCACCCCTCATTCTCACTGAGCCACTCCCTCGAGTGGAACCAGACCTCAACATTTTCCTCACACTGAAAATGATATTTCCTCGCTGCCACCGGGAACAGCTGCATCTCCTGAAGAATTTTGGCTTCCTGGGGCAAGAGGAACAGCCGGGTTCTGAGAGGGCTGGCACTGGACATGGGCTGAGGGCCGTAAGCAAGGAGGGAAGAGTTCAGGGCTGGTCTGCAGGGCTTTCCCTTAATTGTCCCCTCATCCTCTCAATCCCACCTGAGCCCTAAGCTGTTCTCGGGCGTGGGCCGAAACTGCCCCGTGTCCAGGCAGTTGTACACGTGTCCCGTCTCCTGTGCACACACTCCATCGGGATGGTTTCCATCTTTCTGTGTGTACAAAACCCTCCTAAGAAAGCACAATGCAGAGGGTGAAGCCAAGGAGCGTCCAGCCCGGAGGTTTCTGAATTCTGCCTTCCCACCCTCCTGGAAGTGCAGGACACAGCTGCTTACCTTCTTTGTTTTCTCCAAGTTGCCAAGACTGCCCTGCAAGGCAGATAGCAAAAGCGCATGAGAAAGCCTGAGCCATGCATAGCCCACCCCAGCCTTGGTCCTGTTGGAATCGTGGCAGGGTCCCCTGGGACCAGGAGTGCATGGAGAAGGACGAGGACCCCAGGCAGGTTTGGGCTCTGCAGAGGACGCACAGGGGAGCTGAGGCTGAGGGACATAAATCCAAATGGCAGTTGGTGTCAGACAGGGAAACTGAGGCCTTGGAGAGGAAGGGAGCACTGGCCACAGAGGTGCTTCCTGGCCTTAGGGCCCCACCTTCTCTCTCCTCCCTTGGACTCCACCTGAAGGAGAGACTGAGTCCAGCTCAGTCAAGGGCCACTGCAGCTTTGCAGCCAGGCAGCTCCACGGCTTCAGGATTTGGAAAAGAGGGACTTGGGGTTGTTGTGGAGGGTGCTTCACCCCTAGGCAGGATGGACTTGGAGCCTCCAGCACCCAGGGCCAGGTGTGAGGATGACTCATAACAGCAGGTTTGCCGAGTGCCAGGACCTGAGGGTTCAACACAGGGGCCTTCCCTTCCATGCCCCAGGATCCCGTTCCCAAAGCTGCTGCCCAAGGGTCACTCACAACCAGGTCATCCTTCATCGCCATGTCCAGCATCACCAGGTCAGTGAGGAACGTGCCCAGGAAGGGGATGGAACCCTGTGCCATCGGGGAGTGGAGATGATGAGCACCCAGCCCTGCTCTCACTTAGAGCGTGGAAGTCCCCCTGAACCTGCACACACCCGTCTCCTGTCCCTATGGGACTCTGAACTAAGTCCTTCCAATTCTCTCCCTCCCATCTTCCTGCTGGGCTTTCTGTGACACAGAACACCCCGAGTTACCTCCCTGGTGCTGATTTTCTTATTTCATACTGAGGACTGGAACTAGCGCCTTTGCACTGTGCTACATCCCCCGCCTTTTTTATTGTTCACCCAGGGACAGGGACCTGCTGAGGCATGAATTTGCCTAAACTGGGTGTGAACTTGTGAGATCCTTGTGCCTCTGCCTCCCAGAGTGCTGTGGTTGCAGGCACGTGCCACCCTGGCTGGCTTCCATGGGGATGACTGGTGTGGGTCACACGATGCTGTGCCTGTCTCCAGCTCTAGCCCATATGTGCTGTGTGCAGCCCTTCCGGGGTCTTGCCGTGGCCTCTCTGATGGAGGCATCTCCAGCACAGCAGGGAAAGGCTGGAGGAGGAAGGCACCCTGCTCTCTGGGTGTGGAATGTCCTGGAAGGAAGGGAGACTCTCCTGTCCTCTGACTCCTGGGACCTTCCCTACCCCTGGACACTCACCTTCTTCTTCTGCTGCTGCCTCATCTGGGCTCTCTGGGGGTTGTTCTCCAGGGTGGCCTTGGAGAGCCCCTCCTGCCAGGTTAGACAGGGATGTGGAGACTTTTCTGCCCTTATAAAACTGTCTCCCTGAGCTGAGACCCCGCACAGCTGGCTCCTGTCAGCTGGTACAGCTCTGTTACTACTCGACTATGCTTGGCCATTCACTCCCAGCTCCCATGCTGCCTTGGTTTGTCACCCTGGGTGTGTGGCCTGGAAACCCTGAGCACGCTTCCCCATCTCAACATGCACCTGCCCCACAGCACCTCCTGAGGGCTCCATGTTACATAATTATTGCTGAAATCCTCACCACTCTGAGGAGCATCCAGGAGGAAGCACCTCAACTTTCGCTCCTTGCCACACTGCTGCCTGCACAAAGACTTTCCCAGAGCAGTATAAGGGAAGCTAGCTCCTCTCACCCACTGGAAGTAAAAGCTCAGCTCCTTTCACCCCATGTCCCAGCACCAGCCCTGCCCACTGTCCCCTCCTCTGAGCTCCTGATGAGTGTCTGGAGACCCTGCCGTGCCCATGCACAATGGGATAGAGCAGTGTGTCTCAGATAGCATGTTTGAGAAGCTCCTGCCTGTCCTGGACCCCCGAAGTCTCTGCCCCACAGCTAGATGGGAGGCCACACCCAACCTCACCTCCTCCTATGAATCCCCCAAGGGAGTTCTTTTGACAGAGCCTCTGCTCAGCCCCAGAGAATGTGACCTCCCAAGTTGTCAACTCTGAGTGACGAGGACATATTTCCTTGGGAAATGGGCTCTGAGATCAGATCAGTTAGGATCTACTATTGAATACATGCATCCTCAAGATAGTTCTAACATCCATCAGGAGACAATGTTGCTGCCAACTGGACACTGAAGTAGGAATCTGAAGACCCATCAGTGTGAGCAAAGGAGCAGAGGGGAGTGACAGCACACCCATGAATCAGTCCCAAGTGTACCCACTGGCACAGGAGCTGAGCTTCCCCTTGACCACTTGTCCCAGTGGGATTTCTCTGCTATAGTCAGGGTGTCCCCTTCTGTCAGAGGTTTAGTGAAGATGGAAGAGGAACAGGTCCTGATTTCCTAAAATATTGTGGGCCAAGTTGCTGGAGTAAGGAAGTCTTACCACATCCAGCCAACTGCATAGGGGAAGCCACTTTCCAGCAGGAGGGACCAACATGGCAGCCAGAGACCTGCTGATTCTGCCAGCTTATCCACCCTCCCTGGAGAGCCCAGCGACATCGCTTAAGCCTCATGTGCCCCCAGGCCTTCAGTTTAAAAAAAGACAGATACAGCCAGTCCTCTGATTCCAGAAGATACAACTGGAATTTCTCAAGCTTCAAATGAGAAAAACAATCCCATCTGGCACAGAACCTCTTCCAATGTTGTGGAGCCAGAGTGACTCCATTTTGGAGCTGTCTCCTTTGTTCTCTCAGAGTGACTCCATTTTGGAGCTGTCTCCTTTGTTCTCTCAAATTTGTGCTTATCCACTCAAAATTCCTAAGTTTATTACCCAGCCATCTGTGTACTCAGGAAGGACATTCCGGACACACTACCTATAAGGTAAACAGTTAATGGCTAACTGCCCACAAAAGATAGATGTGACCATTAGTCAGTGGACCTGCTAACCATCAGCTTATGACAGTCGACCCCTAACCTTTGCCCCCTTCTCCCTTGCAAAAATCTATACGTAACCCCCTTAACCCCCCCCGAGCCTAACCAATCAAAACCCTACACTTCATATGTATTTAGCATTAACCAATCACCTGGCTACTAACAACCAAAGCTTGATGTATACTCAATAAAAACCCTGCTAGTTTCGAGGCTCGGGGCTCTCAATCTCGATCCGCTGCGTCGGTGACAATTGAGAGTCCCTGCTTAAGCTTGAATAAACGACCCTCGTGTGCTTACATCGGAAACGGTCTCCTGGTGGTCTTTGGGACATCGCGATCTGGGCACAACAATGTCACCCCTTTCTCTCTGTTTCAAACACTTTCACCCCAGATCTGAGCCTCAAAATTGCCTTCATGAGCAGATTCCTGCTCTCTGCGTGTCCTTGGCACACAACTTATTGAAATTTTTGAAGCTTTTCCTGTTTGAGAGGGGAAACAGTGAGGAGGAATTGCAGATTAATAGGAGGTATGTGAGTTCAAGTTCATTTTATTTGAGAACCCAGAGGACACAATCTGCCTGGGGGAGTGATTCTAGCTGGGTTCATCTAAAATGTATGAGAGCCCCAGGACAGGGATGGGTCCTTTCCTTTGACCCTCTGGGTCCCCTCCCCATTTCCACTGATCATCTGTTTTGTCAGGTTTGGCAGTTATGGTTTCAGCTGGGCAAAAAGTTCTGTTGCTGTCTAGTGCTCACTTGAAAGACCCTTGTGTACAACTGTGACTGGAAGTTAAGTAACTCTTATGGCTTGTGCCTATTTGTCCCCTCAGAGCCCCATGTGGGGGCAAGTCACGCTTCTGAGAGGTGGCTGGATCCAGAGGGTGTGATGCTGGGATCAATGGAGTGTGCTTACTAAATGAGTCCATTCATTGGTTTGGCATAATTCGGGGTGTACATAAGGGCAAGGCCCACCCTGGCTGTGGGCGTGACCCACCTGAATGGTGTGCATCCTGGATGGAATGTAAGGGACCAGAAGAGGGCTGCTGTTGTTGCTTGCTGCTGGCTGCATCCTCACTACTTTGCTGTTTGGCTTCCTTAGGCCTGCCTTACTCTGCCATCAACTGCTTCTCCTCTCCAACATTCCTCTGCCATTCTCCCTTCCTTGGAGCCAGACAACTTTAGACTGACTGCAAACTGTGAGGAAATTAAACCTTTCCTCCTTTAACTTTGGATGTGGGTTATTTTGTCTCAGCAAAGAGAAAAGAAACTAAGACAGTAACCTGAGTCAGAAACCCAGGGAAGTGAGTGCAGGAAAGCTTAGGGATCCTCCCTACAAGGTGATGGCTCCCCTCTGTGTGCCTGGCTTCCCAACCCCTCCCAGGGTCATGTAGGAGGCAGAGTCAGATCTATTACAATAGACAGGCCCATGTGTGTCCCAGTGTCATTCTGGAGAAAGCCAGGCCCACCTGGATACCTCTCCCCAGGTGCTGCTCAGCCGATGGACCGGTGTGCTCTGCAGAGCAGAGATGATGGCATGCAGTGAGAAGTTCCTGAGCCTTAGGCATTCCTAGGGAGAGAAGGGAGGAAACCATTGCATGTAGGGTGGGGCAGCTGGAGATTAGCCTGGTCCAGTTTCAGCTACCTCAGCTGCCTTTCCCCTCCTGAGTGAGATGATGCCCAGGGAGCCATGGGAGGGACTCACTGGGCCCAAATGACAGCACTCTCAGGGAGGAAGAGTTTTTATTTTATTTTTTATTTTTTAGTTCTTTTATTGGTACATTTTAGGTATACAATTCATTTACATTTATCACTGGGCGCTTGTACCTGTACATGATGCATCCTGGTTCTTATTTATTCCCCCATTCCCTGTGCACCCTTCACCCCCTCCACCCTTCCCTATTTACATAGACATTGTTTCCTTTTTTTTTTTTCTTTTCTCATAGTTTTTCCTTTCCCTCTTTTCCTTTCCCCTTCCTCTCCCTTCACTCCTTCGTCTTTGGACCTTTTTTCCTATTTCAAATTGTCAATTATTCATTTTAATCATTTTAAACCTTGTTTACACAATCAGGTTCTCACACTAGAGAAACTACTTGGTATTTACAAACTTGTGTCCTATTTATTTCACTTAAGAGGATGGCCTCTATATGCATCCATTTAGCTATAAATGTCTCTAGTTTCTCATTCTTCATGGCTGAGTAGTACTCCATTTTATAAAAAAATCCACATCTTCTTTATCCAGTTCCCAGTTGATGGCCACTCGGGCTGCTTCCAAGCTTTAGCTATTACAAACTGTGCTGCTATGAACATGGGGACACATATATCACTGTGGTAAGATTCTTTTAATTCTTTTGGGAAGATCCCCAGCAGGGGAATAGCTGGGTCAAATGGGACTTCCAGTCCTAGTTCTTTGAGGTATCTCCACACTGATTTCCAGAGTGGTTGCACCAGTCTGCACTCCCACCAACAATGGAGAAGGGTTCCTTTCTCCCCACAACCCCACCAGCATTTGATATTGGATGATTTCTTGATAGCAGCCAGTTCTTTGTGGTGTGAGGTGGAATCTCAGTGTTGTTTTCATCTGCATCTCTCAAATGACGAGTGATGTTGAACATTTGTTCATATATTTGTTTGCTGCTTTTACTTCTTTGTCTGAGAAATGTCTGTTCATTTCAGATGCCCATTTTTGAATTGGGTCTTTGAATTTGGGGGGTCTGATTGTTTTCAATTCTTTATATATTCTAGATAGCAGTCCTTTGTCTGAGGTACAGCTGCTAAAAATATTTTCCCATATTGTAGGATGTCTGTTAGCTCTGTTGGTGGTTTCTTTTGCAGTGTAGAAGCTTATCAATAAGATGAGATCCCAGTTGTGGATTCTTTCTGCTAGTTCCCATGCTCCTGAGGTTTTGTTCATGAAGTCTTTTCCTATGCCAATGCCTTCCAGAGTTCTACCTAACTTATCTTCCAGCAATTATAGTGTTTCTGAGATAATATTTAGATCTTTAATCCAATTTGATCTTAGTTTAGTGCATGGTGATAGGTATGGGTCTAGTTTGAATCTTTGGCAGGTTGAAATCCAGTTGTTCCAACACCATTTATTAAATAGGCTATCTTTCAGGGAGGAGGATTTTAGGGAAACTCAAAGAAGCTTAGATCGCATGACAGCACCCACCACACCACATGACCTATGAGTCGAGGTCAGGGTCCCCATGACAAGGAGGCACTAGGGATCATGGAACATCTTAGAAAAGAGCCTACAGTCCCCAGAGCTGACAGAGGAAAAGAGGCAGATTGTAGATGTCCAGAGGAAATTGCCAGCACCCTCTTACCAGTTAGCTTGGCCACCCGGCTCCAGTGCTCCACCACCCTGGCCCTGTCTCCAGCCCTCATGGTGGGACCCCCAAAGCAGGAGGTGATCGTGCACTTGGCCATGTGATTAAAATGTGTGATAGTGGCCCAAACGGTGGGCGCCAGAGGTTCTTTGCCCTTTTTGTTTCTCTGGGTCCAGATGGAGCCCAGACAGTCCCAGGGCACCACATTCTTGAACAGCTCCTGTGGAGGAAGACAGCATCCCATGGGCAGAACCCACCCCAGAGAGTCGATAGCTTCAGCCATCCACAGGCAGGTGGCCGTGGCCTGAGCTGGAGATCAGGAAGCTGCAGATATGGACAGAGACTTCTGCAAATAGCCGGTTTTCCTCCACTGCCCACTAGTGATGTCCAACTTATGACCTAGGACCTAGCACTGACGTGAAAATCAGTGGCATTTTCCCCATGCCCATCCTCCCAAATCTCCAGCACGAGCAGACATCTCAGTCCCACTCATTCTGAGGTATTGTCTTCTTTCCAACCTCACCTGCCCTCTGCTCCTTTGCCCAGGTCAGTGGCACATTTCCTGGGACAGCTATGACTGGGGGCTCTGTGTGGGTGTGTGCTGTAGAACCCATGAATCTCAAATGCCTACAAAGTGATAAGGCTGGCCAGGTCTCCTGGGATGATGGCAAGGTGACACATGCTCCTGCCTGCACCTCAGTGCACACACTCCTCGGCCAGTTGGTCTGACTCCCCACCCTGTTTCCCAATTGTTCAATCTCAGTTGACATCACAGTCACTGTGTGAAGCGGGCATGTGAGTGCCCTGTCTCTACTGTTGACCTCCATCCAAGGACAGGAGTGGCTTGGGGCTGAGAGACAAGTATAGGTGATGCAGTTGGTAGAAGAAGGAACTTTGATCTGGTAAACTGGGAATGTCAGGCCCAAGAAGATCAGTGTGAGAAGGATGGGTGTCCCCCACCGCACCCCACCCCACAGAGCTCAGCTGCTCACCACATCCATCAAGGTCAGCTGCTCTGCCAGCAGCTTGGGAGAGAAGGCTAAGAGCACCTTCTGCAAGGACCTATCCTCGTCAGTGGCAGCAGAGAGGCAGGAGTGCTGTGGAGCTGGCTTCTGCTTCTCTCCTGTCTCCAGAGGAGGCTCTTTCTCTGGTGCTGGCTCTGGCTGCAGAGCAGGCCCATGGTGTTCTGGACATGGAGCCGGAGCTAGGAGGAGGAAAGCTCAGCAGTGTTAGTCACTTGTCAGTTCCCTGCGGAGCATAGAAAAGACATCCTGGCCATTTGGGGGATTCCAATGCCCAAGCAAAAGCCATGAAAGCCTTCCGGACTGCTGTGGCCCTCACCATCTGTTTCGGCCTCGTGGGGCTCTAGCTATTCCACCTGAGCAAGGGGAAGGCACAAGGGAGGCTCCATGTCTGCCCCAGGTGAGTTCACTTGCCAGCCGGCCTTTTTGATCTTGATTTGGGGAATGTCCGGTGGGTGGTGCCATTCGGACCAGGTTTCCAAAATGGGAGAGGTGGCGCTGGGGAGAGACGAGTGAGCAGCAGAGTCAGAGGCCCGGGCTTTTCTTCCACCCTGCCTCTCTGAGACAGCGTCGTGTCTTGTGTGGTCCTCTGTGCCTCGGTGTAGAGGAAAGCTGACCCCACCCCAAGCCCTCTGTGACTGTCCTAGCCTTGGCTGACTTTGTCCCACTAGGCTAATGCTAACATGGGTTTCCACTTCACAATGATGATCCTTTCTGAGTGAGGCAGGCACAAAACTCTGTTCACCTGAGTGCTCGGGGCTGGGCTCCAAGCAAAGTAGTCCAAAACAATCCGTACCCTAGCAGGCCTCAATGTTTGCTGTACCTCCAGCCATGAAGTGGGGGCTGCGGGGGGTTGGGGCGGCGGGACAGAGCTCTGACACCTCACAGCCTGACCCTGTCCAAGCAGGCCCCTTACATACCCTGAGCACGAGGGGAAGCACTGCCCATGAGAGGTCATGGCCGGCGCTGACGTCCAGGATGGGCACTGGGCTGCCTCTCTCACATGTGGGTTCCTCCTGAACATTAGCTGGAAACATCTGCAGCCAGAGCCAAGCCAACGTCAGAAAAGGCTCGGATTGGGGTCCTTGCTGTGGCTAGAACTTCGGAAAGTGGGAAAATGGCCATAGCTCATCCTCCCCTCTCCACTGTCTCCCTCCAAGGGGTCATTATGGGAGACAGCTTCAGAAGGGCACCCAGTTTCGTTGGGTTTTAATACCAAGGAAGTGAGGTCGCATCCTCAAAGTTTCGCTACAGTTAGGGTGAGGAAGTGGCTTGGGACCAAGGGGCAAGGTGTAATTTGGGTTGCGGTTTTTGTTGCAATTTGGTTGCGATTTAGGAATACATTTAGGGTTCTATTCTGGCTGAGGGTGGGGGATTCAGTGTTAGAAATTAGGCCTGCAGTTTACATTGTTGTTTATTTTTATTGTGCAGTTCACAATCACTTGAGGAGTGGCTACGTGTACATAACAGAGCTTGAAGGGCCGGGGATTTAGCTCAGTGGCACCATGCCTGCCTCACCAGCACAAGGTCCTGAGTTCAATCCCCGGTACCAAAAGAAAGAAAAACCAAAAATACCAAAACAACAACTCATAGTACAGCTTATATATATTACGAGTTTTAGATTTATATACAATTAAGATGGCCACCCAGTTCTTCCATTTCCTGTTATTAATGTCATCCCTTAGTCTAGTACATCCTGTACAAGGAGTGAGCAGATATTGATGTATAATTACTACCTAAGATCCACCTTCACCACTTGCTCTCCACCACAATCTGCCATCCCGTCCGGGCTGCCACATTGCATTTCATTGTTGCATCCCTCAGACGCCTCTTGACTGATGTTTTCACAATTTTTCCTTTTTTCATTTTGTATGAGCTGACAGTTTTGAGGATGACTGAGCTGATATCTTATAGAATGTCCTTAAATTTAAGTTTTCCTGATGTTTCCTTCCTGATTAGATGAGGGTTACATGTTTGGGTGCATGGCTTTCTGCAGGTGTTCCATGTTCCTGACTGCACCCTCACCCTGGGTTCTTCAGTGCACCTTTGGCTTAACTCTCACAGCTGCATGCACTGCCCTCTCAGGGACACCCAGCCTGGCCTGCCAGGCCTTCTTTTGAAATTTGGGTGGAAGCCTTCCTGACTCAACTCTTGCGTTCTGCATACCTGTGAAAACAGCACCCTGTAGATGACACAAAGTTCTACCACTGGCTCCAAGCAGTCCTTAGGCCTTTGTGCAACATGGCTGCAGAAGCATCCATGGGCCTGGATGGCTGAGCACCATGAACTGAATGAATCCCAGGGAACCTGCCGAGGTGGCCCTTCTCAAGCAGGGTGCCCTGGGGCTCTCCTCTCAAAACAAAGTTAGATTTATATACAATTAAGATGGTGTCAAGTAAAAGGGCCGAAGACCAAGACCAGACCAGGCCACAGCAAGCCTTTATTAGGGGAATAGATCTGCGGGGCTGTCTCTGAACAAAGGAGAGACAAAAGCAATATGGCCGGGGCAGGGAGAGTCTTTTATAGAGACTGGGGTGGGGTTTGTAGGGGCTGAGGTGGGGTTGAGTGAGGGAGTGACTGGGGAATGGAGGAGCCAGTGATGTCACTAGGTTGTAGGAGGTGAGCGAGTATGAGGTTACTTTCTAGGTGGGAACAGGGGCATGCTGGGAAAAAGGGTTTATTCTTTGGTGGGAGCAACCATCTTGGCATGGCATCACACAGGGGAGGGGGCAAGGCACCATAGGAAGAGGGCAGCTACTATACATAATAGCTGCTGAGGTGGTGGGAGACCTATCATTCCAGGCTTTTGTTGTATGATAACTGGGCAAAGGTCTCTTCTTCTGGAGCTGCTTCCTGCTAACCAGGGGCAAAGATCGGGGCTAGACCTGGATCTCATGAGGCCGGTGGCAAGTGGGGACCTCTTCCTTTTGCTGTACTGGCTGGTACCTTGCCATGATGAACTCTGTGACTGTCTGGCTGGTGAATGCCCTCAATCATTCCTGCAAGAAATTTTGAAAACAGCAAACCAGGCACAGTCCAAAACAGAGAATTAAACAGATAATACTGAGGGGTCCCAAGAGTAGTAATAGCCAGGTGAGCCATGAGCTCCAGGAACCAAACATACCCCACCATTGATTAGTACCTTGGGGGGCATATCTATCTGGCCCATTGAGTTTTAATTTTTTTCATTTGACATGTAAGTTTTTATTATTTACATAGGTTTTACAGAGACAGCTGGATGTTTAGGGGCTCATTTGTTATGGAAGTAAGAGACTGTTATGGAAGAGATCATAGCTCCTGATCTAAGGGCCCCTGTGTCATGTCCTTGCTCTTAGAGAATGAGTGGAACAGTGATAAACACAATTTATATAATCTTTATAATCCTTTTTTGGGGGGAATATAAAAGGTGTATGTAACTGAGCAAATGTCTTTTGGACGCCAACCTACCAATGAGTGTAGTGTTACTATGAACCTGACTTCTCCTTTAAATTCAAGGCCAGGACAGTTTGATTCCTGTATCTCTCAGTTTTTGGAAGCCTCCTAGATACATTTAAAAATAAAGAGAACTGATAACCTCCACAAGGACCCTGGCCAACTTGAGGCAATCAAGTGTAACATAAAAGGCTTGATCTTTTTAGACATGGGTAGGTATCCAGGAAATATGAGCACAATGAGAAAAAGGCATCCTAAACAGAGAACAAGGATGTACATTATTTTCAAAGGAATAAATCTTGTAGCTGCTTGGTATAGAACTTATCCTGACTGTGGCTGACAAGCAGGTGATTTTTTCCCAATACTCTTACTTTATGGTTTTTTTTTTTATCACTACACGATAGTTAATTAGTTATCACAGAATCAGAAAAACACTTATCTAAAAGGAGAGATCTGGAGACCAGTAGTTTCTAGGATTGGGTATCAGTAAAGAACTTCTTTTAATTTTTTTTGAAAAGAATCTGTACACACTTGTAGCTAATTAATGATTTTTGCTTCTATTTAGTACCCAAAGTTTTGTCTTTTTGAAATGGCTGTGTCATGAGTGAACCAAAAGATTTTAATGGGTGGGCTGTGTCTTAATTTTTCTGAAGTCTAGCTTTATTATTATTGTCATTGTTTTATACCTCTTTTGGTTATTTTTTCTGCTCGGTGTTTAAGACCAAGTTAAAGCGAGACCTATGTCAATCAATATGAACCTCTTGTTATCTATTAAGGTCAGTTAAGTCTCCCCAGGCCATTACTTTGGAACCATGCATGGTGCTTCTCTGCTCCTGTGTCCATGTCAGCCGTCTGGATGGGTCATGGCCTTGCTTGACCAAGTTGCTTTCAGTGAAAGCATTGGAGATATTTTTCTTGGTGACCCTCCTTTGGCACACAGTATATTGTCCTCTGGTGTCCAGCAATCTCTCAGTTTAGGAGGTTGAGTGACTTACCAAAGATGTAGGACCCTGTAGAGAAGGTTCCCTCATGTTCTGGAACTTTGTTGACCTTGAGGGGCCCGGGACAAAATATTGGCTGTCCTCATAGCCCAGTTACCTTTTAGTCCTGGTTTCCAAACTTTAGTTGTTGAACATCCAGAAGAGAAGGTCAATAGCGTTAGCATCATAACAAGAATAATGAACTTAACTATTATAGTTTTACCGGAATAGCAAGCATTTTGGAATTTAAAATATAGAGCACTGTTACTGTTATCAGTCATGGTTGTTTTTCAGTAGTTGAATTCCTGTAGAATATTAACAGAAAAAGAGCCACAAATACTATTTGAACATGACAATTATGATGACTTTACCTTTGTAACACATTTAAATGTCCATCTTGATATAAAATAGCCATTGTTAAACGTACTCATTTTTTAAAAACACCAAAAGTTTTTATCTAAGTTATTATCTTTAAAAAACAAAAAAAAAAAATAAATAAACTTTTGATAGGATACCATCTAAAGAAAATAGCCCATATATGTATCTGTTATCATAAATAGCTAGAGTATATGAAAAGGCAAATACCTGAACCAAAAAGAGGTTATTATCATAAACAAATATTAGAAAACCTGTACAGTCAGAAAGTACAAATACATTTAGTACACTAGAAAAAATAAAACCTTGTTATTGTTGTTTTTTACAGGATATTTAGTCCTTTGAAAATGACCAGTGTAAGCACACCATAATAACATATTTAGAATTTATCCCTTTGATGACAATTGATATAAACAGTATAATAATATATTGAAATGATATCTATTCCTGTAAGTCTTTTATAAGGCTATGAAAACTATCGGATCAGTCCGTGGTAAGACGAAAACTGTTGAGGTCCCCCTAGTGAACAAAGACTGGAAAATAATTTCCATGTGGCTGCTCCTTTGTTCACCAAGGGGAGCATGCCTTGAACTTAATAACTTTTATCTATAAACAAAACAGCTGTACGATTGGACAAAAAACAAAGATATAAGACAATTTCTAAAACTAGGGTGCACTCAAATATATTTAGCCCAAAGGAATTATAATCTCTTTATAATTTTAGGTGTATAATTATAAATAAGACTATTTAAAACTTTTTGTAAGTCAAGTAACAGAGATCTCTCATAGAATTAAAATCAGAAGGAATGAAACCTCTATTCCTGTAAACCTTTTATAACAAACTTGAAACCAACAAGTAAACATATATATTTCCTTTATAAATCACTTCCACACACCTTCTTCATGTACCCAGGCCCTTTGGTCTTGTCCTGCTAACAAGGCAAACATATAAAATCTTTTATATCAAAGCTGGGTGCAATTCTGAAGTTGTCTCCTGATCATCAGTGTGAAGTGGAAACCCATGTTAGCATTAGCCTAGTGGGACAAAGTCAGCCAAGGCTAGGACAGTCACAGAGGGCTTGGGGTGGGGTCAGCTTTCCTCTACACCGAGGGATGGAGGACCACACAAGACACGACGCTGTCTCAGAGAGGCAGGGTGGAAGAAAAGCCCGGGCCTCTGACTCTGCTGCTCACTCGTCTCTCCCCAGCGCCACCTCTCCCATTTTGGAAACCTGGTCCGAATGGCACCACCCACCGGACATTCCCCAAATCAAGATCAAAAAGGCCGGCTGGCAAGTGAACTCACCTGGGGCAGACATGGAGCCTCCCTTGTGCCTTCCCCTTGCTCAGGTGGAATATCTAGGGCCCCACGAGGCTGAAACAGATGGTGAGGGCCACAGCAGTCCGGAAGGCTTTCATGGCTTTTGCTTGGGCATTGGAATCCCCCAAATGGCCAGGATGTCTTTTCTATGCTCCGCAGGGAACTGACAAGTGACTAACACTGCTGAGCTTTCCTCCTCCTAGCTCCGGCTCCATGTCCAGAACACCATGGGCCTGCTCTGCAGCCAGAGCCAGCACCAGAGAAAGAGCCTCCTCTGGAGACAGGAGAGAAGCAGAAGCCAGCTCCACAGCACTCCTGCCTCTCTGCTGCCACTGACGAGGATAGGTCCTTGCAGAAGGTGCTCTTAGCCTTCTCTCCCAAGCTGCTGGCAGAGCAGCTGACCTTGATGGATGTGGTGAGCAGCTGAGCTCTGTGGGGTGGGGTGCGGTGGGGGACACCCATCCTTCTCACACTGATCTTCTTGGGCCTGACATTCCCAGTTTACCAGATCAAAGTTCCTTCTTCTACCAACTGCATCACCTATACTTGTCTCTCAGCCCCAAGCCACTCCTGTCCTTGGATGGAGGTCAACAGTAGAGACAGGGCACTCACATGCCCGCTTCACACAGTGACTGTGATGTCAACTGAGATTGAACAATTGGGAAACAGGGTGGGGAGTCAGACCAACTGGCCGAGGAGTGTGTGCACTGAGGTGCAGGCAGGAGCATGTGTCACCTTGCCATCATCCCAGGAGACCTGGCCAGCCTTATCACTTTGTAGGCATTTGAGATTCATGGGTTCTACAGCACACACCCACACAGAGCCCCCAGTCATAGCTGTCCCAGGAAATGTGCCACTGACCTGGGCAAAGGAGCAGAGGGCAGGTGAGGTTGGAAAGAAGACAATACCTCAGAATGAGTGGGACTGAGATGTCTGCTCGTGCTGGAGATTTGGGAGGATGGGCATGGGGAAAATGCCACTGATTTTCACGTCAGTGCTAGGTCCTAGGTCATAAGTTGGACATCACTAGTGGGCAGTGGAGGAAAACCGGCTATTTGCAGAAGTCTCTGTCCATATCTGCAGCTTCCTGATCTCCAGCTCAGGCCACGGCCACCTGCCTGTGGATGGCTGAAGCTATCGACTCTCTGGGGTGGGTTCTGCCCATGGGATGCTGTCTTCCTCCACAGGAGCTGTTCAAGAATGTGGTGCCCTGGGACTGTCTGGGCTCCATCTGGACCCAGAGAAACAAAAAGGGCAAAGAACCTCTGGCACCCACCGTTTGGGCCACTATCACACATTTTAACCACATGGCCAAGTGCACGATCACCTCCTGCTTTGGGGGTCCCACCATGAGGGCTGGAGACAGGGCCAGGGTGGTGGAGCACTGGAGCCGGGTGGCCAAGCTAACTGGTAAGAGGGTGCTGGCAATTTCCTCTGGACATCTACAATCTGCCTCTTTTCCTCTGTCAGCTCTGGGGACTGTAGGCTCTTTTCTAAGATGTTCCATGATCCCTAGTGCCTCCTTGTCATGGGGACCCTGACCTCGACTCATAGGTCATGTGGTGTGGTGGGTGCTGTCATGCGATCTAAGCTTCTTTGAGTTTCCCTAAAATCCTCCTCCCTGAAAGATAGCCTATTTAATAAATGGTGCTGGAACAACTGGATTTCAACCTGCCAAAGATTCAAACTAGACCCATACCTATCACCATGCACTAAACTAGACCCAGCTCCGGGCTCGCTGGTGTCCACATTTGCGTGACCGTGAGGCGGAAAGTGGCTCCTCTGCAGGTGGGACTCAGGGCTTCCTGGGGCCCGGCCAGGCTAGGCTGGAACCACCCCCACAGCCTGGGACCCAGCACCTCAGGCACCATGGTCACCGCACGGGCTTGGCCGCCCCCTGCTGGCCGCGTGGGCTCACTGCGTGCTCTGCCCTTTGGCACCCAGGGGAGCGAGGAGCTTCTGGGGCACAGAAGCCCAGCAGAGGCAGCCCCCCTACAGGCCTCCTCCCGGACCAGGGCAGCGGGTACACTGCCACGTAGAGGACCGTGTGGAAGCCAGGAGAGTGGCTTAGAGCACGGGTGAACAGGAAGGGAGGAAGCCGGGACCAGCACAGCCCAGAATTCACTCTCTCTGTCAGCTCAGCACAGCCACCGGGGTCCCTGAGAGCCCTTGGGGACAAGGAAGGAAGCGCCTGTTGCAGGACGAGGAAGGCCCCGGGCCACAGGAAGGCAGAGCACCAGGGCGGTGAACAGCTCACTTGAGACCCCCCCCCCGTGCCACTGTGGAGCTCAGCTCAGGCGCCCAGCGGAGCCCTCAGGGCAATGATCCCAGTGGGGCGTCATTGTGGCCCCAGGAACAAACCATCAGATAACCGGGAAAGGGCAGGGTCCTCCTATGCAGAGGAATACGGAGTGCTTGTTGGAGATGCTCTGCCCTCTGGGGAGCCTAGGTCCCCACCCTCGCTCGGAGCTGTGCCAGCCCAGCATTCTCTCAGTTTTCCTGGAAGCTAAACCTCTTCCAAACAAAAGTTAATCAAGAAATTTAAAGACCTGAATTGAACAAGCAAAAGTTCAGGGTGTGATATGTAAGGTCACTAGGGAAAAACCAGAAACCAGATACATCACTCCTAACTGCAAGAGAAAAGGAAAAGTCAGGTGTGGTGGTGCTTCCCAGCAATCTCAGATCTCGGACACTGAGCAAGACCTACACACACTCTCTCTCTCTCTCTGAAAAAGAAACAGTGAGGTGAATTACTTCTGAAGAAATAACGAAAAGCTTCAAGCCTACTTAGAGGAAGCAAGACAGAGAGGAAGACAGAATAAGGTGGTAGAAGTAAGCACGAATATACGAACATATTCTCTTTATGCTATGCATCCTCAAAATACTGGCAGAGCTGGGGCCCCTGGCAACCTCAGCGTGTGATCTCAGCACAGGGCTCTGCTGCCCTCCGGTGGCCGCTCGGTGTCACTGCACGCCCCGCCTGCTCTGGTCCCAGGAGGAGAGAGCTCCAGCTTGGGAAGCTGACCTGCAGGGATGCGCGCCCCTCCTCCTGCCCCCAAGGTCACCCTCCCATCCCTCTCCCTTGGGGACAGTTTAGAGCTACCTGTCCGCAGAGCCTCATGCACTCACAAGCCGCCTCTGGGAGGTGATTGCCTCATGGGCGTGGTACACCTGGGTTGTCAGGAGGCGGGATCTGGGCTGAGAGAAATCGCCTGGTTCAGGGCCTGGAAGCCTGCATCTCGCTGCCTCTGCTCCCTGGACTCTGCTTTCTGTCTGCCAGGCCCCTCTGCCATGCCGCGCTGCCTTCGAGCTGCTGACTAGGGACTGAAACCTCTACCAAGTGCGAGCCGAGATAAACCTCTCCTCGGTTAACTTGTGTGTGTCCGGTAGCGTGTCTCGGTGACCAAGTCACTCCCCTCGAGGTCCTGCCCTTGACACCTGCATGGCACGTGAGTGACACCTCTCGGGGGCAGGTCCAACCTTGGCTCTTGGGGAGGTTCTGGAGACGCAGTGGGGCAGCCCCTGGTGAGTCCTGGATGGGTCTAGGCCCCTGCCCCAGGTGTGTGGTCAAAAACAGTATGGTGTGTGGGGGCAGGAGTGGCTCTGCCTGTGTCCGACACTCTCAACAAGGCCCCGGCAGCTTCCCGGCCACACCTGTGCCCACCTGAGCCACACTAGAGCTCCTGACCTGGCAAGACCCGTGGGGTCCTGATCCTTCCACGAGCTCTAGAAAGGCTCGATCGGTCTCTGGGAGGGCCTGACTCCCCTGCTGCTCAGCCACCACACAGCGCCCAGTCATGTCCTGTCCTCGTGGGATTTCTTCCCCAGCTAGCAAGTGCGGTCCATTGTGACCTCACTTGTGTGTAGGGCTGTCTTAGTCTGCAAGCTGAAGTCCTTCTGCCCCAAGACCTCTGCTGCTTTGCTGATCTCAAGACACTGACAGTGTTGCTTGCTGTCTGCTCAGGGCCTGGTCGTCTCCATGGCAAAAGTCTTTGGCCATTCATACCTGTGTCCATCCGTTGCCTCAGCCTTTCTCTTCAGCCATGGCAAGTGTCCTAGCAGAGGTTCTTCAGCCTTAGTAAGCCCGCTTTAGCTTGCTCCTTTTCTTCCTCGTAGGCACAACAGGCATTGGGCTCTCCCATCCCAACAGCAGCAATATGCATCCTTTTCAACTGGAATAAATTTTAAAGTGATTTTTTAAATAGTGTCACCCATAATTCATTCTTCTCTCATGGCCGAATTTGGGACCCATATCATTTAACCATATTTCAGGCTAAAAGTAAGAAATAAATTTGAAAGCCTTAAGCAACAAAAAGCTGGTTTGTTTGTTCATTTCTGACATCTGACTTCAGGAAGGATTAAAAAACTTCCAGCATTCACTGTGTTGTTCTCCTTCCTCAGACCTGGCTCCACTTCTGGGTTCTTTGCCATACCTTCTCTTATCTATTCCAGACTTCCCTTGGGCCATAGCAGCTCTCAGATGATTTCCCCAGATTAGAAGATATGCATTTACATCATTTCAAATAACATTCTTCACATTTGTTCTGATTGGCCTTTTGTAAATTATTTATTCATAACCAACCTGCATAACCCTGGAAATAACTGTTCTTATTTGGTTAAATCAGAAAAAATCCACTCCTGAAAGTACAGATTGGAGGTCTTGGGTTGAAGGTGGAGGTGTTTTCCCAAAAGAAGCTGGGATGTTCCTACAACTATGCATGACAAAAGTGTCTGTTACAGGTTTCCAACTGTCCCTGGGCATAAATGTACACATCCCATCCTCTTCCTTAGAAAATATGTTGCCTAAATCCTCGCCCAATACAGTCCCTTATACTGTTAAATTATTAATGTAGAAGAGGTGTCTGATTTGGGAGATGTTTCTGAGAATCTCTAGGACCTCTTGGCTACATATGGACAAGGAGTAATTAAAGACCCCTGAGGTTTCTAGCTGGAGGTTCTGGGTGGGTAGTAAGACTGCCAACTGGGAGAGGGAATTTAATAAGAACAAGGCAGGTGTAAAGTTAAAGAGATTGCTATTTGACATGCTGTAATAAAAGACCCTATGGAGATTCCATGGGGAACAGGAACCAAAAAAAAAAAAAATGCCCTTAACTGCAATGGGGGAAAAGGTATCTATCTTTATAGTGGAGAAAGCTGGAAGACACCACCTCAACCCAATGATTAGTCAACACCAAGTCCTATGACATGCCTTCTGAGACAACACAGCCACAGGGATGCAAACCTTATCACGTATGAACTTCTACCACCAATTCATAACCTGATTTTGAGATATCAGGAGATAGCATGGAATAGATGGACACATTATACAAAACAACCATGCTGTCTTCTTAAAAAATATCAATGCCAGACCTGGGGATTTAGCTCAGTGGTAGAGCACTGGCCTAGCATGGAGGAAGCTCTGGGTTGGATCCCAAATACTACAAAACAACCTCAAAATGTGAATGTCATTAAAGACAAACTGAAAAACTGATTATGGTAGCACAACTCATAAGACAAAAATCTTCTAAGCAGCCTTTATGTCCATCAAGGCATGAATGGATATAGAAAATATGGTCTTTACACAAGTGGGGTATTATTACTATGTCATATAGAAGGATTATCTTGAAGGAAACTTGGTAGGAAATTTGTAGAATAGATGCACCTTGAGACCATAATGTTAAGTGAAATAAATCAGACACACAAGCTTAAATATGACATGGTTTCTTTTATATAAGAAACCCAAAATATAAATAAAGAGAAAAATAAAATAAAAATCAGAGAGATAGATCTTTTGCAAAAGGGAAGGGGACCAAGAGATGAATGGAGGAGAAAAAGGATGAAGGGAAAGGAATGGAAAAAGAATTAAAATGTGTTATGCACATGTACCAACTCCCCAAGAGGAATTCAATCATTATGTACTGCAATAATGTGCTAATAAAACTTAATAAAGAAAAATGAAAAATGACACGATAGCAAATTGCAGTGTGTGGTCCTGGGTGGGGTCTTGGATCAGGCAGATAAACTGCCATAAAAAATCCCCACTATCGAAGTTCTCTTACAGCCTAGTTGAACTTGTAGGACTCTACGCGTTGATGTCAAGGCATTTATTTGCACCTCCTTCAGTACTACTTCCTGCACATGCGCACTCTTGGGTACCTGCCCCACAATGGGCGTGCGTCGTAAGAACATCCGGGCCTCACAGGTGTCGTAAGAACATCCGGGCACTTCCCAACTGGTGCGCACTTGGCGACCATTAGCAGTACCTTCCCGTGCGGCTGCAGTGTCTGACTGTGGCGGTGGAGTCTCAGTCTTGTGAGAGGTTTCTAAAACTGATGTATGTAAAAAATGTGATTGAGGCCCAGTCCTCCAGACCCCTCTGTACTGAACAAGCTTTGCGGGCTTTGCCTCCTCACTTTTCTGTTCGTTCGTTTGGTTTGGCTGTAGGTTGGAAGGGAGGGAAGTGCCAGCTGCCATGGCGAACTGCTCTCCAGGTGGGGCAGCTTTCCGCAGACATGAGGGGCTAGCTGTACTGGGATGGTTCAGACTCAGAGCGGGGGAGGTTTTCCCCAAGACTATGTCCTAGCAGGCTTAGAAAAAGCAAGTAGAGCCACAGAGTAGACATCCAGTGTATGGGTTATTGGCATGTTTAAAAGATTCCAGAACAAACGGAAGTTTTTTTAAAGTTGAGGGAAAACATTAAATGGTCGGTTTGAAAAAGCCTTAGCCAAAGTAAAACTGACAAATCTATCCAGGACCAGGGTATAAGCAACCAATGTTTTAAATTTGGAAGGTAGGGGCCAGGGGTTAGCGCAATGGTGCCACACCTGCCTGGCAAGCACAAGGTCCTGAGTTCAATTCTTGGTACCAAAAAAAAAAAAAAAAATCAATGGTAAAAAGTGTCACAGATTCTCGGAAAGAATAAAAAAATTCAAAAGGAAAAATTATATAAGGCTTTGGTTGAGTGTCACAGGTTAGAGAACTCACAAGACTCTCACTGTGCATGTGTGTGTAATAGTGTGTAATACTTTTAAGGGGAAACCAATAATTATCAAGTCATGTATGAAAGCCTCAATTAATTATACAAGAGATAAGAAACTCCCTCCCTCTGATAAAATTAACTCATAGATGCACTACAAATATCTGAAAGATTAATAAAAATTTTTGAAGTAGCGGTGCATGGTAGAAGTCCTGATGGTGAGGATAACATTTAAATTAGAATGTAAGTCCAAAACAACTATTTTAAATGTTTTAAAAGCAATACAAACATTAAAACCCAGCAGTTTGCCATACTAATAAATGTCTGGAAGTGCACAGGCACCACTTTGAGCACCTCTTGTAATGGTAGAGGCCAAATGTAACTTACATTAATCTCATGATGTCTCAATAAATTGAGTGTTAAAATATTTATATGTTTTTTTCTGAAGTATGTATACATTTTTTTGGTGGACTATAAGTGAAAACATCATGTTGTACACTTTAAATATGTATAATACAAACATGAATGTTTCTAAGAACTTTTACTTGTGATTGAAACATTTTAACTATATGAAAGACATTTAAAAATACACACGTATATGCAATTCCAGTATCTCAGTGACATAATTTCTCATTTGTTTGAAATCTTTTAATATTTTTATCCATATGAACATATTGCTAAGTTGATAAAACTATATTTTATGCACTTATACATTTTACAGATTTTGTAACAATAATTTGGAACTATGCCTCCTTTTTCACTTTTTTGTAGAATTTTTAAGAGCTGTGTTACATCCACTGTATTTGTATATTACATGTTTTATTTAATCATTTTCTTATTACTAGATGCCAGTGCTATTTTTTAAAATTATAAGTAACTCTGCTTTATGCCACACAGAGGGGTGCCTATAATCCTAGAATCAGGAGGCTGAGACCGGAGGATTTTGGAGAGTGCAGCGCCAGTCTGAGCGACATAGTAAGTATAAGGCCGTTTTAGATTACATCACAAGATCCTATCTCAAAAAACAAAGCAAAGAGGGCCAGGGATTTAGCTCAGTGGTTTTGCCACCTGCTGTGCAAGCACAAGGACCCGAGTTCGATCCCTGGTACCAAAACAAAACAAAACAACCAATCCAACTTCCCAGGTTAATTTGGGCCAGGGATTTAGCTCAGTGGTTTTGCCACCTGCTACGCAAGCACAAGGACCCAAGTTCGATCAACAGTACCAAGAAACAACAACAACAAAAAGCAAAGAAACAAAAGCTAAGTCTGCTTTGAGTACATTTTTGTATATGGATTTTTCTCCTTTAATATTTTCATACTTCTTTTATTCCAAGGTATACATATTCTTTTATTGTGTATCAAGTAATATTTTAGTATATTTGGTTTTTCCTTTTTAAACATTATTGAATTGATATTAAATTTTCAATTTGAAACTTAGAATTGGAGAAATAGAGCAATCCTAAATATAAATTTGGACTAGGGGGTTTACTAAGTCAAACAAGTTTATGATACTTGATAAGTATATTCAAAATGTCACCTCAAAATGTTTTGCCAGTAACATCAGCATGGGTGTGTGCTGTTTTCCTATAGCTTTTCCAGCATATGTATTTTCCTGATTTTTAATAGTTTTAATAGATGTCAATTATTTCCTAATTATTATTTGACTTAATTTAACTACTTTACCCTGTATGTGAAAAAGCTATGGATGTAAAGAGAACAAAAGACAAAATTTCAAGTCATTTAAAAAATCAGATACAAACACTTTGATGTTTAGTCGGTAACTTTGTGGAGAAAAAGTCAGAGTTCTTGGCTCTTATCTTTCCATATGTTACATCTGTTCCTCTGCCACATGCAAAACTGGAAGAATTCTGGACAACTGCTTTATAAAATCAAAGAAACTTTAGCTAGATGAACCAATAAGAATCATCTGGTTAGGGACCAGGGATTTAGCTCAGTGGTTCCACTGCCTGCCTTGCAAACACAAGGTCCCAAGTTTGATCTCCAGTACCACACACACACAAAAAATCATCTGGTTAAACCATTCATTTCAATAAGATTAAATAAAAACCCATTGAGATTCAAATTATTCAAGATTTTTCAATTAGTAGCTGTCAGGGTGCAATTTAAGGTCAAGGTTCCAGACCTTTCTATGAGACATGCTGCCTTTCTGATGCAAATTCCATCTGGGGGCTAATCATGCACCTACAGTTGTCCTTGACATTTAGGCTGAGAAGTGTAAAATTTAGGCTTAGCATACTAATTCTTACTAAATAAAATAAGAGAGCGAATTTCTGTGGTCTTGGACTTATGAGTATAAAGCCAAACCTATATCTGAATAGGTGGCACAAAATGAGAAGCACATTTCTTGAACTGTCTTTAATAGGCTTATGCAAAGAATTCTGCAGAAGGTGTCTTAAGCATAGTAATTCCAATGGCAGGTGATTAAATCCTCTGGAAGACTGGATCATCATGATCTTGATTTTTTTTCTTGCTGTTGATTGTCTTGTTACCTATTCAATATGAGTTTGTTCACCATTTCTAGGCCAAATTAGGAACTGAATTTTACAACTGAAGAAAAGCACCCATTTATCGTATCACCTTTATCATTGCATTTTCAATCTTTCTTGTTTATAAAATGTTCCCACAACCAGTAACACGAGTCTCAGACTTTAATAATCTTTGACAGCAAAAGTCATGCTTCAGATTCAAGCCCAGCTTCCGTGGTGTAAGCTCAAATCAGCAAAACTGCAGAAAACTGTCCTTCCTCAAATTATTTCCCTGTTTCTGATGTCCCCAGGTTAGTGCCTAATGAATATTCAGGCCCAGTCACTTTTGACCCCTGCCTTCTTGTCTTTCTTCTGGACAGTAATGCTGGTGGATATCACTGTCTTCCCCTGATGACCACTGATGAGTCATCCTATTATGGTCTCCAAGCAAGGTCATTCCTTCTCCAAATTCCTCATATCTAAAATGTGCTAAAATCATCCACTTTATCTTGAAAGTCAAGGAAAAGAAACTTAAAACAGAATAATTTACAACAGCCAGGAGAATTAGATAGGTTTAGAACTGACACATCCAAACTGAAACTATGAAACCCTGCCTCATTCCCACATCCATCCTACGGTAGGGAGGCAAATCAGGGAGGCAAGAGACAGGCGACTCTGGGTACCTCCCTACTTTGGGACTGAGGTCCAATTTTTCCCACCTTAGAGAAGGAAGTTCTCCAAACTGTCTCAACCTGGGCCTGGCATTGTTTTACTGCCCTGGAATGTGTTCTTCCCATGATGACTGACAAAAGAAACATCCATTCTCTTGGGGGTAGTGGAAATCCTGTATTTGCTTCACAGCTTACACAAGATAATCACAATAGAAGGTTGTATATATTCTGAAGTTTGAGCTATACAAAATTAAATTTATGCCTTTACAGCAAAATAAGTCGTACTCCCTATTGGGTTATCTTGTTCTTTGGGAGCTGTTTTACAACTTTGTAAATGACTGATAATAGATAGAAATGCAAAGCATTTACTGTTTATAAACACCAAATTATTTCCTGTCTGGCAGAGGAGAGAAGCTCAGTCTCTCTCTCCTATGATGGAAAAGCCAATCGTCTCAATTTGCACATTCATCTCACTGTTCTTCCCCTATACATTGGACCCTCAAGATACGACTGGCCTGACATACGAACAACTTAGGCTCATTAGGTTAATGGACCTAAGTCTGCCTTTTGTTATCTATAGTGTGTACCCAGGTAAAAATTCAGATCTCGGCTGTATTGACTTACAACCAACTTGAGTTACAACCAGGCCTTGGAAACTGATTGAGTTTGTAAGTCAAGAGTCCACTGTATTTGTGTCTATTCTTTGTTGTTTTCTTTTTTTTGGTATCAGGGATCGAACTTGAGTCCTTGTGTTGCGCAGCAGGCAGCAAAACCACTGAGCTAAATCCCTGGCCCTTGTGTCTATTCTTTGGATTCTCTTTTAAACTGGTTAACACCTTAACATTTTTCAAATTAATGAGCAGAGTAAAATCTTTAACAAATGTTTATTTTTGTATAAGAGAATCATGATTTTATCATTTAAAAATTATCTTTTAACACCATGTATGAGATCCTAAAATATGGTTACTCTTTGCTACCCTCAATCTAGTTTAATTCTCATTATATTTTCCTATCAATATGAAGAATACAAAGGATCCAACTTGTGGGTATTCTCTCCTAGCATAATACACACACACACAGTACACATGCCCATAAACACAACCCCCCAATATAAGCAATAATGGTTATCCATAAAACTGTTGAAAATCCATGTTTGAGAAGCAAACATTCTGTAGTGCATGGAAGACACAGTTCTGATGATCCATCAGGCAGAATGTGTACTATCTCAGCTTGAGTGGTCTATTTGGGTTACTTCCCCATTTTCAGGAGTTCTTCAGGAATGTAGAATAGATGGTTTCTATTTATACCACGGATTTTTCTCGGCACTGTTAACATTTTGGACCAGACGCTTCTTCAATGTGGGATCAGTCCTGTGCACTGTGGGAAGCTTAGCAGCTTTGCTGGCCTCTATCTATTAGATGGCAGTGTCACATCCTCCAAATGGCTCCAGACACTGCCCTGGTCAAAATGGCTCCACTTGAGAATCCCTGATGTATTTTATGAAAGGACACACAAAATAGCTTATCCTATAGAAGAGGGAGGATCTCTCCAAAGATGTGTGTATACTCAATTAACATATCAGCATGGATGGGTCTCAGTGGTAATGGTGTGTGATCACAGCAAGTTACAGAATGATTTGAACAGCATGACCATATTGATATGAATTTTTAAATCGCAAAACTTACAGTGTATATTGCTTATAGGGCCATGGATGTGGGGTGAAAATCATAAAACTATGAACATGAATAGACACCAATTTAATGAATTTCATTGTGTTTGGGAAAACAGGAAAGAAATTAGGATAGGTTATGTTTAAAAGAAAAGTCAACTCTTTCTATAATGTTTTTCTCACTTTCAAAGTAGGTCAAAAACACTATCGCAAATGTTACCTTTTTTAATCCGGCTAACTTATATAGAGACATCGTTATTCTGCAAACTTTATTTGACAGAAAAATCTATAAAAAGCTATGAAACATGCAGCTTAAATTTTCTATAGTACTTTGATGCTGTTATTTTTCAATCGTCTGTTTTATATTGTTCATATGACTGCTTGCCTTCCTAATTAAGAGTAGCTTTGAATTGGCAGTGTTTTATACAGCAATTTTCTGGTTCAGACTCTAATGACAACCATAATATAAATGTTCTCACCTTATATTTGTGGAGTGCTTTATCTTTTCTCAGTACTCTTACATCTGTCTTCTCATTTTGTGTTCACAATTTCTTTCACCATCAATCTTAGTTTCAAATCTATTCACCATGTTAATGCATGTTTCATCTTTCTATTGCAGTTACCTTAAGTTTGGGTTACTGACCCTGAGATACCAGATCCCCGGGCAGTTTACGTAGGAAGTGACCCACAAAACACTGGTAGGTAAAGTGAGACAGGGAGAGAAAGAAGTTCAGAGGCAGCACGTTTAGAGTAGCTTACTGTTTAGGGCTATTGAGGCTCAATTTGACTCCTTTGCGTGAACTCCTATGGATGGCTTTCACAATAGGAAGACACAGTGAGTCATTTGAGATAGAAGTTGGCAAAACCAGAAGTACTTATGATCAGGCCCTTTACAAGAAAAGTTGGCTAACCTGTGCTCTAGAGCATAAAACTGGGAGAAGCATCCATATTTTCAAGAGTTCTGAGAGTTTCCAGTGTGAAGAAATGTGCAAGAAGGAAAATATCCATAAAAATTTCATTTTGAAAGAAGTAGGTTAGGGACAAAATAGTACTTCTATAAGAACAAATATTGATCGTTTGGCCTAAAAAATGATCAAGATCCAAGCAGACACTTGAGACGGTTATAACTCTACTACGGAATGAGTTGGAAACAGTTCAGGCTTAGGAAATAGTGATCATTCATTGTGCCAAACAACAACTAATTAAAGATTATGGTAGTAATTAGCCAAGACTATGTTCAGGCTGGGAACAGGAAGAGATAGTGGTTGCCAATAATGACTATAGAAAACTAACGAAGCTTGCCTGTCATTCCAGGAGAGGAGAAAACAAAAACAATGAAACTAAAATCCGTGAATGAAAGGGAACATGTAGTGTTCCCTTCCTGTGTCCTCAGGGTGATAAGGAAGACTGAAGAAGGAAAATCTACCTACTGAAGGTAGGTTTAGAAGGTATCTAAAAGTGATAGCTATTTTTGTTAAATTAATAGACTGGTTTTTAGAATTTAGTTTTACAGAAAAGTTGAGTCAATCATACAGGGTTCCCATAGATTTTCTTCTCCACAGTTTCCCTTAATATTAACATCTTGCATTAGTGTGGTACATTTGATACAGTTAAGGAACCAACCCTTTTATATGTTTTATTAAGTAAAGACTATAGTTTACATTAAGTTCACTCTGTGTTGTGTAATTCTATGAATTTTGACAAATGCATAATGTTATATATCCATCCTAATAGTATTGTATGGAGTAATTTCTTTACACTGAAACTTCCCTGTTCTTCATATATTTACACTTCCCCTCACATTCTCCCCAAATCCTAATACCCTAATAACCTGGTGACACCTGATGCTTTTTATTGTATACCTATATCTATATCTACATCTACATCTATATGTATATGTCCTCGCACTGCAAGGAATTGAACACGGGTCCTCCAGCATGGTAGGCAGTGCTCTACCACTGAGCTCTAAGCTCACTCCCTAGCCCAAGTGCCTGTAGTTTTGCCATTTCAAGATGTCATACAGTTGGAGTAATACAGTAGGGAGGAGTTTTAGGCCAAATACTTTCACTTAGGAATATGTATGGAAGGCTTCTCCATGCATCTTCTCCCCTTACAGGAAGTTGAATACAAGAAGCACTGAACTTCATTTTTAACCCTTTTCAATTTTATTTTGAGATCTGATCTCACCAAGTTACCCAAGCTGGCCTCGAACATGTGATGTTCTTGCCGCATCCTTCTAAGTACCTGAAGTTAACAGCATGTGCCACCACACCTGGTTTCTTTGCATGTATATTTCCTTTTGTTTTGTTGCTGATATTCAGTAGTGGAGATTGAACCCAAGGCCTTGGACATGCTAGGCAAGCAGGCTACCAGTACACTACATACAAGCCCCTCTTTTTAAGTTGTTATGGCTTTTTGCATTGCTTCATGATATTCCACTGTATGAATGAACTAAAGTTTGTTCATCCGCTCACTTACTGATATCACTTGGTTGTTTCTAGTTCCTGGCATTTTATTTCTCCTATATGTTTTGTAGATTGTATCCTGCAGGGAATTGGTCCATTTCATTTAAATGATCAAATTTGTGACATAGTGTAGCTGACCCACCCCACTGGCCAAGTCAAGCCTTCTACTGGGACCTAGACCTGGTACTCTGTTCTTCTTGACCTGGGGGCAAGCAAGGACGAATGACAAAGAGACGTGACTCAGTTTAACTTTGGGCAGCCAGGGGGCTCTGGCCCCTTAGGAGCCCCAGCATCTGGCTCATCTTGCATTTATTCACCTAAACACCGGTACGAGCAATCAAAGTAGCACAAGGTTCATCTGCTTTCCAATATCCACTAGTACACACTCTGGTAAACAACTTAATCTTAGGTGTGCTAGCTTTGCCCTGGAACCCGCAATATGGAGGCACTCTGAGTGCAGCCTTTCTCCTTTGTGCTCAGAGAGGCCAGTTAGGCCTCGCTTCTCTGGTCTCTGACAGCATAGAGTTGTTCAGAATACTGTTAATTATCTTCTTCATTTCAACGAGCTCAGTATTGATGTCCTCTCTTGTTTGTGATACGAGTAATTGACCTCTTTCTCTCTTTGTCTTGATGAGCCTGGTTAGGATTTATCGATTTCATTGATCTTCAAAGAACCATATTCTGCTTTTAGCAATATTTAAAATTTTTCTATTTTTCAATTGTATTGATTTATGCAATAATTTTTATTGTTTTTTTTTCTTTTGTTTGCATTCATTTATTTATTTCTTTCTTTATTGGGTACCGGGGATCGAACTTGGACCTTGCACTTGTGAGGCAGGTGGCGGAACCACTGAGCTCAATCCCCTGGCCCTTAGATTCATTTTATATTGCTCTCATTTGTGTAGCTTCCTAAAGTGAAAGCTTAGATTACTGTTTCTTTTTTCTAACACTATGCTTTCAATGTTATCAATTTCCTCTATGCACTGGTTTTGCTGCTTCACAACCATATTTTGATAATTTGTGTTCTCATCATTTACTTTAAAATATTTTAAAGTTTCTTGAGACGCTCCTGATAAATGTTATTTGGAAGTGTGTTACAGTCTAAATATTTTGGGAAATTTCTAGCTATGTCTCTATTATTGATATTGCGCTTAATTTCATTGTAGTACAAGAACAAACTATGATTTGTTAACATCTGTCCCATGTCCTAGAACAGGGTCTGTCTTAGTAAATGTTCCCTGTGAGCTTCAAGAGAATTTGTTCTGCTTTGTTGGATAAAGTATTTATGAAATGTCAGTTACATCCGATGAATTGATGGTGGCCTTTCATTCAACTATGCACTTCCATTTTTTCTTTCAGCTGCATCTATCAATTACTGATTGAAGAGTGTTGAAGTTTCCAACTATAATAAGGTATGTGTCTATTTCTTCTGGTAGCTCTAATGGTCTTTATTCCCCCATATTTTATTGAGAATCAGTTGTTCAGGTGGCATATATGTTAAGATTTACTATGCTTTCTTGGAGAGCTGACTCCATTTATCATTATCTAGTACAATTCTTTATCCCTGATTCTTTCTTGAAGTCTGCTTTGTCTGAAATTGATATTGCTAGTTCAGATTTCATTGGGTTGTGTTGCCATGGTATATCATCCTTCTCTATCCTTCCACTTTCACTTATGTCCAATGGAATTATGCAGACTAGAAAAGCTATACTTGAATTTTTTCAAAAGTATACTCTGACAGTCTTTACGTTTAAATTGATATATTTAGGTAATTCAGATTAACAATAATCATTGATATAGTTCAGTTTATCTCTACCATGCTTGTGTTTTCTAGTCATGACAGTTTTTCATTTCTTCAAAAATCTTCCCTCGTTTTTTCTTTTGTTGCTTTGTTAATGTTCTAATTTTTAAGCTCTTTTATTGGTACATTTCAGGTATATGATTCATTTCCATTTATCATTGGGTGTGTGTACCTGTACATGATGTATCTTGGTTCTTATTTTTTCCCCATTACCTGTGTGCCCTTCACCCCCTCCACCCTTCCCTATTTACATAGACATCATTTCATTTATGTTTTCTTTTCTCATAGTTTTTCCTTTCCCTCTTTATCCTTTCTTCCATTCCCCTCCCTTCACCCCTTCATCTTTGGACCCTTTTTCTATTTCAAATGATCCATTATCCATTTAATCACTTTAACCCTTGTTTACACTATCAGTTTCTCACATAGCCAAAGTATTTGGTGATTTACACAGTGTGTGTCCTATTTGTTTCCCTGAAGAGCATGGCCTTGATATACATCCATTTAGCTATAAATGACTCTAGTTTTTCATTCTTTTTCATTCTTTATGGCTTTTATTAAAAACCCCACCATTTTCTTTATCCAGGTTCCAGTTGATGGCCACTTGGCTGCCTCCAAGCTTTAGCTATTACAAACTGTGCCGCTAGTGAACATGGGGTCACATATATCTATCACTGTGGTATGATTCTTTTAATTTCTTTGGGGAAGATCCCCAGCAGGGGAATAGCTGGGTCCAAATGGGACCTCTGGCCCTGTTCTTTGAGGTATCTCCATACTGATTTCCACCGTGCTGCACCAGTCTACACTCCCACCAGCAATGGAGAAGGGTTCCTTTCTCCCCACAACCCTGCCAGCGTTTGTGATTGGATGAATTTCTTGATAGCAGCCATTCTTTGTGGTGTGAGGTGTGAATCTCAGTGTTGTTTTCATCTGCATCTCTTGAATGATGAGTGATGTTGAACATTTTTTCATATATTTGTTTGCTGCTTTTACTTCTTTGAGAAATGTCTGTTCCCTTCAGGTGCCCATGTTTGAATTGGGTCTTTGAATCTCGGGGGTCAGATTCTTTTCAGCTTTATTATATTCTATCTAGAGAGCAGTCCTTCTGTCATTTTTCTTGCCTTGTTTCTTTAATGAATACATTTTCTCTCTTCACTTAGCATAGAGCAATTATACCTTTTAAAAATGTTTGTGTGGGCAAGGATTTAGCTCAGTGGTTTTTGCCGCCTGCTGCGCAAGTGCAAGGACCAGAGTTCAATCCCCAGTACCAAAAAGAAATATTAAATAAATAAAAATTTTTAAAAAAAATGTTAGTGCTTGGCATAGAGTTTGCAATATATATTTACAGCTTATCTAAAGACCACCAAGTCTCACTTGTTATTTCAAATAACAGTATACTGCTTCTCTGCTAACATAGGTACCTTTAGAGCGGAGGATTCTCAATTCCCCCGTGCTAACTACTCCCTATGCCAGTGGTGGCAAACCTATGGCACTTGTGCTGCAGCAGGCTGTTTGTATCATTGAAAGCTATAAAAGTTTCACCATCCCTGCCACT